>NW_027173374.1:8187500-17585021 GCF_018151085.1 Drosophila tropicalis
ATTAATTATAAGTTTATATATATATATTTTTTATGAAGTGGAAGCAGGGCAAAATTTCTAGTTATTTAAACAAATTTAGCTACTTTTGGGCCCACCACCTGGCAATACTTCAACTATGCTTTGATTACGTTTGTGATTATACGTTTACGGGTTAAGAGCGTGCATTTTCTTCTATGTAACTGTGTATTCTTCGCTCAACATTAGACATTGATTTTGGTATCTATTTCCTGTGCCAGTGGCAATTGGGCAAACATACGTTAATCCTCGAAGCAGCGAAATTTCTATAAATTTCGGTGTTTCGCAGGGTAACAATGCTGAGTGTATATTTGCCCAAAAAATGTCAGTGGCACATTTAATTATACTTGGCTGTCCCTCTCCTCACATTGCACTTTAGTGTTTTATTTTTTCTTTCTTTTAAAATATAAAAATCAACAATAACAAAAAAACGAAAGAAAGAAAAACTATAGACGGAAAAACATTTGAAAAATTATATCAAAAGGGGGTGCGCAAAAAATCTTGTACAGGAATGTATGCAAATTTTTTTTTTCAACAAAAGAAAATTATGGATAAAAATCATGAACAAAAAAAATTATTATAAACTATTACTGTGTGTGTGTGTGTGTTGTTCTCTAGTATGCACTTTTTCTTTTGTAGGATTCTGTTGTCTGTCCTCTAAAATATATAGTAAGTATTGTTATATATGAATATATATATGTATCGTATAATAGTTGCATACATAAAGACCGAAAATGTTCACTCTATACAAAGACAACGGCAATAATATTTTGTTTGTAATTGAATATAAATCCTTCATAGACACAATTTTGGTTGAATGTGAGTTCATGTTATCTAGGGTATCATTATTTACTTTCTTTTCTTTTGGGTGGCGTAACTTGAACTGTTCTTATGTTTCTTTTTTGTTTTAGTTATTTGCACTTAAAAGAATTTAATCGGTGAATTTACGATTGACATTGCGTCCGAAGAGGGCATTACGAATCTCTGGGACAAGTTGCTGGGAAATCAAGTCTAATCTGGACTCTAGTGTATTGGGGACCTTAATGCGTCCGTTCAAGGCCAACAATTCAACACCTCCGCAGGTATCTGCTGACAGAAAGTCCTTCTCATCGATGGTGAGCTCAACGTTCTGCTTAATTCCGGACTTGTATTGATCAACAGATTGTGGGAGAACATCTCGCACCAGTGGTACATCAACCTCACGGCAACGAAGTGTTACTTTTGGTTCCATCACCTGGAAGAGACCCTGGACTATCAATTTCGTGAGAACCTGTTTGTATTCGGCCTCGTTCTTGGTCACTTCGCCCAGACGTTTGCGGGCATCATCTAAGACATTTGCCACATGATCTTCGCGCACTTTGAGCACCTATTAATTATTATTTTTTAAACACAGATTAACATTAATATTGAAGATTTGAATGACAGAGTTTTGAGTAACTAACCTTCAAACGAGCCTGGTTGAGCATATTTGAAGATTGAATCTTCTTTTGGAGTTCAACCTGCTTCTCTTTCTTCTCGTAGTACTCCATAATCTTGAGACGCTGCTGTTGGACAAGGCGGCCCTTCTCGATATTGAACTCTTCTTCGGCTTTGGCATCGATCTCCTCGGCTTTTTCATTGGCCTCCTGCTCAATGAATGCCATCATATGTTTGATCTATAAGAAAAACAGAAAATAAGTTAAAGAAACATACCCAAAAATCAAATGATTATATTAGCGATTATTCATACTGTTATATATTAATTTTCTATACGCCATTACGTTGGCAAAATGTAAATAATAGTAATTTTTGTTCATTAGAGTTATGATAACGTTATGTCGTCCGTCTATTTGTATGTGTGTGTGTGCCTCAGTGTGTGCTGTGGTCGTGTGACAGAGAGGGTTATGGGGAACAGCAGCATCGTAGCCCCCACTAGTTGTCTCGCTTTAACACATTGCCCGTGTGTGGGGGAGCATGTCACATGACCCAATACGAATATTTTTATTTAAAAGTAAATTTGCTTATACGAAAAATATGTGAAAAATTTACGCTCTTCCCTGTTAAAACCATAATTCCAACCAGCTCTTGTAAATTCCATTATCGATATTGCAGTTCAAGTTATCACCTCACACCCCCGCTCATGATTATCACATGACTTTGACAATTTGATGGAAATCCAATCCCATGACTTTCCCATCTTTTCTTATTGGGCAATATTTTGTCACACAGATAAATATGCCAACTGGAACTTGCATATTCTTAATCTGGTTACATTTCTAGGCAAATCTATAAGGATTTGCTTGCATTTGCAATTACCTGTTTCTGTACATCAGCATCGCTCAATGCCATCTTGACTTGATTTTTTTTCACTTGCACACGAAAACGAACCGAAAAAGAAATTCAATTGATTCAAAAGGAAATCACGTTGCTACCGTGCCTGTAATGAAGCAAAATAACTTTATAATTATACTATGCAATTGCAATTAAACAAATAGAATGACTAAATATACACGAGCAACAAAATGATAAGTTACTTTTGCCTTCTGCCCGACGTCTGAAAATAAAATTTTCACTGCCCAAATCATATGATGAGCCCACAATTTGCCGTAAATTCTTGCCCTCGCTGTAAATTTTTGCCCTCTCGCCGTAAATTTTTGCCCTCTCGCCGTAAATTTTTATGAGCCCACAATCAGCCAATACCAAAAAAACGGCACCTAAGGTCACACTATTAATTTTATTAGGTTGCCAGAATTTGGTAGATTTTTTTTAGCGTTTTTTTATAAATAAACGTTTTGATTTTAAGACACTAATTTCTAATTACCTAAATTAAAATGGAGACGCTCCTGGAGCAGCAACGCCGCTGCCATGAGGAACGTGAACGCTTGGTTAAATTGATGGTAGATGAGCATGCTACCAAAAAGCCTGGCGAAAAGGAACGAATCCATTCGGAGCACCGGTTAAAATATTTAATGGAACTCCATCACAATGCCACAACGCAGCTGCGGGAGCTTTATGAGGACAAGGACAACGAAAGGAAAGCAGAGATTGCGGCGCTTTCCGGGCCGAATGAGTTCAATGAGTTCTACGCCCGCCTAAAGCAAATTAAGCAATTCTACAAGACACATCCAGCAGAGGTTAGTGTTCCTCTCTCAGTGGAATTCGAGGAAATGATCAAGGTGTACAATAATCCGGATGACATGGGTGCTTTGGTGGAGTTTACCGACGAGGAGGGAGGTGGTCGTTACTTGGATCTGAATGAGTGCTATGAAATCTATTTGAATCTGAGAGCCGTGGAGAAACTAGACTATATCAGCTACTTGATGTCCTTTGACCATGTATTTGACATACCGCGTGAGCGGAAGAATCGCGAGTATCGCAAGTATCTGGAGACTTTGAATGATTATCTGCACAATTTTATATTGCGCATTCAGCCTCTGTTGGATCTGGAGGGGGAATTGCTAAAGGTGGAATTGGATTTTCAGCGTCAGTGGTTGCAGGGTGCATTTCCGGGTTGGTCACAAAAGGAGACTACTGAATCAGCCCTGGCTAATACTGGAGCACATTTGGATCTGTCGGCTTTCTCTAGCTGGGAGGAATTGGCATCCCTTGGTTTGGATCGTCTTAAATCCGCCTTGGTTGCCCTGGGTCTTAAGTGTGGTGGTACCTTGGAAGAGCGGGCACAAAGACTGTTTTCAACTAAGGGGAAAAGCACCTTGGATCCGACATTAATGGCCAAAAAGCCGAGCGCAAAGAACACCAATGCTCAGACACGGGAGAATGAACGCAATAAAGAGATTGCCCAACTGGAGGCTCTTCTCTACAAATATGCCGAACTTTTGTCCGAACAGCGCGCGGCCACCAAGGAGAATGTTCAACGCAAACAAGCTCGTACAGGGGGCGAGCGTGATGACAGTGATGTAGAAGCCAGCGAATCGGAAAACGATGATGATCCCGATGCCGATGACGTTCCATATAATCCGAAGAATTTGCCCCTCGGCTGGGACGGCAAACCCATTCCGTATTGGCTGTACAAGCTGCATGGCCTTAATATAAGCTACAATTGCGAGATCTGTGGTAATTTTACTTATAAGGGTCCAAAAGCTTTCCAGCGACACTTTGCGGAGTGGCGACACGCTCATGGAATGCGCTGCCTTGGCATACCCAACACGGCTCATTTCGCCAATGTCACTCAAATTGAGGATGCCATTACGTTATGGGAGAAGCTCAAGTCGCAAAAGCAAAGCGAGCGCTGGATAGCCGACCAAGAAGAAGAGTTTGAGGACTCTCTGGGCAATGTGGTGAACCGCAAGACATTTGAAGATCTTAAGCGCCAGGGATTACTGTAATTCTAGTTTTAAATACGCATTTTATTGTAAACCTTTTTACAAATTAAATCTATCAACGATAAATATATGCCTGCATCTTAAAGCCTACCGGTTGGTCGACATTGGCCAGTGGAAGGAGAGAATATTTTACATCGGATCTCCCCACAGAATTTTGTGTCTGAATCCACGGAAATTCCTGATATTGGGCTACATGACTTAGCTGGACAAATGAGGATTGAGTGGTATGGAGTTGAATTTTAAACTGACACGTCTTGTCCAGCTTTGGCAGCGGTTTCAGTCGCTCAGCCATCTTATAGAGGGCTGCTCTCAACTGCTGCTCATACTCCATCAAATGGGGATCTTTGGTCTTGTCTAAGCTTCCCTGTCGGATGTCTATTTTGTAGCTCTCCACGATGGTTTCTATGTTTTCCTCATTGCGGTATACAATGATTTCAAAACACTGCAAAACATCTTTGAGCAGTAATTCTCGTGCTGATTTCAAGATGCCAGCAATGTAACTGTTTAGTAGCGGGAAAATTGACACAAATACGGGAGTATTGTACATGCGTCGCTTCTTAAAAATCTGAGCCGGATATATGCCGCGTAGGTAAAGTACATGATTTACAATTATTTCAATTGCTTCCAAATTAATGTCAGCTAACGTCTCGGATTCAACTTGCATTTTGCTTTGAAGTGCAAAAACCAAGCCCGATGGGCAACATTTGCCACCCTTTAAAGGTGGCAACCCTGGTAAACTAAATTTGCCGGTAGCCCCTTCTGCCATTAATAAATAAGATATTAAGTATTATTATATTTGTCCTCTTTTTTATTTAAATATTGAAATCATTACATTTCGTGTTTTGTTTGTTCATATGATTTGTTTTGCCTATAAAAATTTATAGTATAGTTTATGATTTATGGATTATAATTTTTGTATGAAAAAAGTATTGTGGGACGTTTGTGTCTTAATAGCGATTGTAGCGACCGCGAGCACGTTGTGGTGTAGCCTTGCCACCGGCTGCGGCACGAGTGGGAACTGGTTTCTTGGCCGGCGAAGGGGTTGCTACCTCTGGTTTGGCCGGAGTTGCAGCTGCAGCTGCCGGTGAAGGAGTGGCCACCGCAGGGGCTGCAGTAGCAGCAGGTTTAGCCGGTGTCTTAAGTTCCGGCTTGGGTTGTGCAACTGGTGTTGCAGGAGCAGCAACAGGTTCTGGCTCTGGCTCCGGTTCGGGTTCAGCAGTCTCGTCTTCTACGGCATCCATTTCTTCGTCTTGGGCTTCTTCGTCGACATGATCTTCTTCATCTCCATCGGCCGCTTCCTCGCCCATAGCATCATCATCATCGCCGGTGGCTTCAGACGGATCATAGAGTTCGCCGTCAGCAGCTTCGGCAGAGGCATTTTCGCCGGCACCATCCTCAACAACGGGTGCATCGTCCTCCTCAATCTTACGTTTCTTGCGCTCATTCTCTTCTAGAGCAGCGGCAGCTCGCTTTTGGGCAATCTTGGTGTCGCTCGACTTTTCGTTAATGAACTTTAGGAAATTGCGGTGATGGGTAGCAGTGCGCGAGTGAATCTCGGCAGTGACCTCGGTGTCAAAGAATTTACTGCAAACCGAGCACTCATAGCACTCAAGTTTGGAGACGAGACCGGCTCCCACTGGGCGCTGCCAATTGTATTTCGGTAAACGAGTGTCTACCTCGCTCGGGATTTCATCGCCCTCAGAGAAATCAAGTATACAGTCCTCTGGATCGACAGGCAGAGCCACTTCCTCATCTTCCTGGCTCTCGTTAAGCTCCTCACCCTCCTTCGTATCATCAGCACCTTCTTCTCCCTCTTTGGTCTCATCGCCTTCGCCATCCTCACCTTCGGCAGCTTCACCATCAGCACCTTCCTTTTTAACTTCATCGCCGCCAGCTTCGCCCTCCTTCTTTACGGTCTTCTTGCGCTTCTGTGGTGGACGCAAGTCACGTGTTTCCTCCTCCTCATTGTTAATATACAAAGTTTGACGCTTGCGTTCGCCCACCTTGGTGTTGCTCTCGGCGGCCTTCTTCAAGTGATCAGCAGACAGCAAATGGGTGTCGTAATCAATGCGTGTGGCAAACTCCTTGTTACACTCCACACACTTGGGATGCAAGAATCTCTTCAGACGCAAATGTCCATCTGATTTGCGATGCGACGAAATATGACCATGGAAATTCAGATCACACATGGTGCAGTAATCCAATTGGCGCTGCTTGCTCTTGCCCATGCGTTTCAAGCGATCAAACTCAATCGACTTGAGTTGCTCGGCAATCTTGGCCTCCTGGCGTATCATATTGGCCTTGAGACGATAGCTCTCCTCAATGCCTTCGCGCATCATCAAATGGGTGCGACCTTTGATGTGATTCTCAAAGGAATTAGCATCCCACATGTGCTTTTTGCACAAATGGCAATAGAACATGTCATTGGGAACGCTAGCATATACAGATTCCTTGGTTTCGCCACTTTCGACCTTCTTTTCTCCAGGAGTTGTAGGTTCCTTTTTCTTGTTTTGATTTGCATTCTTAGCCAAGAGTTTCTTGGCACGGTCAAAAGCGTTCTGCTTGCGTATTCCACCGGCACCCTGTTTTGGTGGTGGTTTCGGACCAGTTGGTCCGCGATTTTGGAAACCTCCTTGGCCTCCTCCGCCGCCACGCCGGTTATTGAGACGATTGCCGCCTCCGTTACCGCTACCGCCTCCACCACCACCACCACCTCGATTAATCATAGGTCCACCCCGTTGATTGCGATTTCCCATACCACCTCCACGAGGCAAATCCAATAGAGATGGTGGATGCTGATTTCCGAAGAGATTATTCAACAAATTGTTGGCCAAATTAATGGCGTTCATGTGACCGCCGGTTTGACGCATATTATTGCCAAATTGTCCACCGCCAGGATTCTGGGATTCCCATGGAGACACATTCATGCCGCCCATACGATTAGCACCCATGGGTCCACCATAATTGTTTCCACCGCCACCGCCACCACCACCAAACCGGCTACGGTTCTGATTTCCACGGTAAGACATGTTTGCCGGAAAAGTTGTGATATAAGATTTTCTTTTGTTATCGATGCTGCAGTCTTTCTTCGATCTTTCCGTTTTAGTTGTGGGGCGCTTTCCAAGTTCAAAAAGGAGCTCGTTTAAAATATTTTAAAGTTTTTTTCTTCCTTTAGTTTGCTGTAGCAAAGATGGCCGACTGAATGAAAATAAATTTGATTCTTTATCACAACTTGATTGATGGAATACTCACAGCTTATCTGGAATGATATAGGATGTGGCAAACACACTGCGATAAAATAAAATAGTCAAATGTGATTATCTCTGCAATACCAGTCAACCTAACACGATTTTATTAAAAGGCTTGGGAAATTTGTCAATTTTTGTTCAGTCAATTTCAAGTAAATTGGTGGCAACTCTGGTCAAGAATTTAATAAAAAAAATATATCTGTTACTAGCACCTAATGCCAACAAATATGTATTTTTGAAGTAACAGTAAATAGAGCCAGTACGCGTACAAAAGTAACTATTAATTATTTAATCTATAAATATTTAAATTATGTTTGCCGGAAAATCAAACTCTTGTTCAGGGCTGTCAAATCACCAATAGTTGCACATATCGTACATCAGTAGAGATTTTAGTAAGGGATGTAAAAAAGGCCAGATTTCAAACACCATAGCCCGGTGTAGTTATTTTCTGATAGTATATTACAAAGGTTATAATGGGTAATTGTATTCTACGGTTTTAAAGACAAATATAGTAAGACATTTTTTTATCGAACCATAGAAACACAGTACGTGATGGATTTCAAAATTTAAATTATTTGCACATTTTTTGTGGGAAAGTAATTGTGAATTTTAGCAGAAAAATGGCTAAGCCAGCGGCATATGTCTGAGCTATCGGCAAAATGGCCAAAATAGGGACAAAAGGTATAAAATAGCGGCAAAATGGCTGAAATAGCGGCACAACTTTTCTTTGTATTAGTGAAAATTTTTTCGTAAGTGATGCCTCCATGTTGAGTTCAACTATTAAAACACAATCGAATTGTACAATTGAAAAGCAGAGGGCCATCATTTTATCCAAATTCATTGTATATACGTGGATTATGTGGACGATATTAAACTAAAAAAGGCGTAAGAGGGTAAACAAATTGTGCGGAATTGTGTTATTGATGCGCCTCCGCCTCTTCTCCAGCTTTAGCTTCAGTCCGGGTTGCAATTAGAGACTACAACAACAAGCAGCAGCAGCGACTACAACTACAACATACAGTTCTTTTGGCTCTTTTTGGGTGAAAAAGGGGAAAATGCAGCCAAGGAAAACTGTGGGAAAAAAACAGAAAAGTGTTAAGTTCTACATGTAAAACACACGGCAAATAAGCAGAGCAAGTGTATATATATATAGATATATATATATACAAATACGTCATAACGTGATATACATACAGATACAGACGTAGTTGCATCAGCACCGATCAGAAATCATGCCTGATTCTGATTCCGATTTGGAGATTCCACAACCAGAAAAGAGGAAGCGACGCATTATTATGCGAATCGAGTTTAGTGATACGGACGACAATTCGGAGGTGGATGCGAATGCTGCTAGCAACACAATTGACCTTGATTCATTACCATCGAGCTCCAACTCTGCCTTGGCCATGCGTTTGCGGCGTCCACACAGAAGGCAGACCACTATGATCAATGACAGTTCCGATTCGGACGATGTTGATCGGGTGATCTCTAGGCGGCAAGCTAAAAGCCGCAGCCGTCATCATCAACAGATTCACGATGATCCTGATAGCGATGAATTATCCTCCAGTGGTAGTGAGGTAATTGTTTAGAGTGTTAATGCAATTTGTTAATGCAATTTGATTAAAAATTTTCTTCTTTTATTACATCTTAATAGATCCTTCAACAACAAGTACATGGTAAAAAACGCAGAAAAGTGATCCTTTCGGAAAACGAAGAAGATGATATGAGATCCAAGGAACTGGACGAGGTTGCTGCCAATTCAGACAGTAGCAGCAATGAGCTGCTAGAGAAGTGCCCAATTTGCCTATTGACTTTCCGTCAACAGGAGATTGGAACTCCGGTGACATGTGAGCATATATTCTGTGCCGCCTGCATTGAGGCCTGGTCAAAGAATGTTCAAACCTGCCCAATCGATCGTTTGGCATTTGATCGGATTATAGTACGAGACTCGTATGAGCACCGGCAATTTGTGCGCGAGGTGAGGATCGATCTGAGCACCGCAAAAACACAATTGATTCTGAACGACGAAGACGACCCGGATGTTGGTGAGGATGTGGAGGTAACCAATTGTGAAATATGCCAAAATCCAGAGCGTGAAGAAGTAATGCTGCTCTGCGATAGTTGCAATCATGGCTATCACATGGATTGCCTGGATCCACCGTTGCATGAAATACCAGAGGGCTCTTGGTATTGCGACAATTGTGTGGACTCTGATGAGGATTTGGAATTGGCTGAGGATCTGCATGCCTTGTACGAGGACATACGTGGCATGGGTTTACCAGAAACTCGTTTAAGAGTTAGAGAGGTTCAACAGCCACGAATATTACGTACTAGGCAAAATGAACGAATACGGGCAGCTGTGTTACGTGGTACGCGAGCAAATAGATCAACCACAACAACTACGACAACCACAACAACGACAACAACCACAACGACGACATCGAGATCTTCGCGAGGAAACCAACAGCAAAGACGCAGACGTCGGAGAACTCGACATCGTACTTATGTGGTGGAATACGATCTGAACAACTTTGATGAAAAGTTTGCCGTCAAGACCAGCAAGAAGGTAATAAAACGTCGTCGAAAACGGCGTCGTCGTCAGACAAGTAGAGGAGCAGCAACAGCTAGTGAGGGAACTGCCCGTCTGAGTGCCAGCAAACGTTTAGCCGAGCAGTTAGGCGTGAAAATGGACGGAGCCGGTCGTTCGCACTTGAGCGGTGGCAGTGCCTCCACATTCACTCTTTTTGGCAATGCCAATGATTTGGAATATTTCTCCGACGGCGACGAGAACGAAACAGAAGCAGCTTTAATTAATGGACATAGGGATTCGGGCAATGCCACCGCAGTACAAACGTCTGTCCGTATTGCCAGCATTGGAGCGCCACAAAGTCGAAAAGCTCTGTTGCTTGGCAAGACGCGTATGGCGCAGCCCGCACCAGCAGCGTCGTCTGGGGATATTTTGTCAACCATTATGAATTTGCAAGAGCGTTGGCATGATGCTTCACGTAATTTAAGTGAGGTTCACATTCGTGCCGATGGCAGTCTGAATTTGCCGCCTCCTTCAAATGTTGCCAAAACGACGAAGCCAAATAATGCTGCCTTTACGAATACTCCAACAACTACTCCGACTCAGGAAATAACACAAGTTCCACTCTATCAGCGTGGAGGATCACGACCAAATTTTAACCGAGGTAGAGGCGCTGGAAACAATGGTGGCGGTGCAGGCGGAGGCGGAGGCAATCGCTATGGGGGCAATGGTTCCTATCAGAGGCACTCAACTGGTGGCATGTCAAATAATAGTGCTGACATAGGATCATCAGGTGGTGGACATCCAGGCGGTGAACGATTTGGTTTCAATAATAGCGACAACAGAAACAATATGACTTTTACACCCTTCCACCTCCGATTTAATTCACCCAACCGCCCACAACAACAACAACAGCAGCAACGCAATCAGCAAAGAAATCCATCAGCTGTTATTCCTCCAGCTCAGCCACCACCGACATTTGGTGGTATGCCTTCTTCTTCATCAATATCTCCAATTGATGTGAGCCATTCCCTGCCACCGCCCATTGCTTCGTCACGCCCTTCGTTGCCAGCGGTATTAAGTGTCCCGCCACCACCTGCTCCACCACCTCTATTTGATAGTTCCCTTTTCAAAATATCGACGAATTATGCGAATAAAAGTGCCGAGGCCGATGCCCAAGATGATGATGACAGCGAGAATTGTCCAAATTTCTCAATTTATTCCCAAGAATCACAAGCTGTTGCCAAATCTACTGAACAGCAATCACAACAACAATCGGGAGACGGAGAAAAGGTAACCCAATGAAAAAAAAATTAAACTTTTACTTGAAAAAGTTTTAAATAGTGAATTTAGAGGGCAAATTGAAATCAAAACTTTCCACTAATTCCTTTATTCTTCATTATTTAGGATGACGATGATATGAATGAGGATTTAGTACAATTGGACGATGATGATGATATACCATTGCCACCGGAACCAGAGCCAGAACCAGCGACTCAAAAGGTTGCTAGTGATCACGACACTCACACTGGCAGTGATCTTTATGAGCCTGAAAATCCCACTGAAGAGCAAGATGAAGATGAAGCAGAAAGTGAATCAGAATCCGCAGGACCAGACCCTAAACCCCAAGATATAAGTAATAGTAATTCAAATTTGGATCCATCATCATCAGAAGCAACTGTTAGCAAAGTGGCAGAGGATGATGAAGAGACCAAGACACGAAGTACTCCCAGTCCAACGTCAAGGGGTGGTGACGCACGTGCAGTGGATAGGGATAGGGGCAAAGGTGTCTTGGAACTGTACGATGATAGCGATTGGGAGGAATTAGAAATCGACAAGCCTAAAGAATATGAAAAGGCCCTGGTGGGTGGTGTGGAAGATTTAAGCTCCTCCAAGCCAACAAGTTCCAATCACGATGAGGAAACTGTCGAAGACGACAATGCCGGCGAAGCCGCTGCCGGAAAGACTTCAACACGCAGCAGTAGTGAACCAGAGGATCAGGATCGTTCATATACACCATGCCTGGATGAGAAAATCATTGAAGAAGAAGCTGCGGCGGCTGCTAGTTCCAAAAAAGAAGATTGCGATGCCGATGTCGAGGCCGACGCCGATGGACCAGATGCCGAAAATAATTTGAGTCACGGTGACATGGGTACCGAAATGATATCCGAAGATGATTTGACCCATGAGAACGAATTAAAGCGACCCAGTCGTAGTCGTCATCGGGATGACGACAAGACAAAGCGGGCTTCTTCCACAGAGGCGGTGGTCAAGTCAAAGCGTTCGAAACGCGGCAAAGAGAATAATGAAACTTTTAAGAAGGCTGGCAAGCGGCAAAAAGATCGCAATTATCGTGGCGATAAGGATCGCAGTCGATCGCGTAAACGATCCCGATCACCACGTTCACCAGCCGCATCGCATAGTCGAAGCCGTAGTCGCAACCTGAGTCGTAGTTCAAGTCAGAGTGGCCGCAGCCGTAGCGGTAGTAGAGGACGCAGTCGCGGCCGAAGACGTGATAGTCGGAGTCGTTCGAAATCTTATTCCCATTCACGATCACGTTCCCATTCACGTGGACGTAATCGTTATGCGTTTCGTGGCAGGGATAATAATGGTCGTGGCCACTTTGGACGTGCCCGAGGGGGAATGCGTTTCAGTTATAATCGTAATGCTCCATTCCAAAATAGGCCTTATCACCATCAACAGCACCACCACCAGCACTATAATAACCATCAGGGATATAATCAAGGCCCCTATGGACAACGTCCCAAGCGTCGTGAGCTGCCACGCTACGATGTGCGGAATGTGGTTGGAGCACGTCACCAGCAAAGAGATCGTTATGGTCGGGATGCCGAGAATAGAAATCGTTCGGCGAGAAGTCGTTCTGGCAGCTACGAACGGCGACAGAATCACTCACACAGCTCTTCGCGCAGTAGATCACGCTCAAGGTCTCGACGTTCACGTTCGGGATCGCAAAAGCGTTATCGTAGTTTCAGCATATCCCCATCACCACCATCCCAGCAGCAGCAACAGTCTCATCAGCAGCAGGCGCTTCGTAGACGATCCTCCATGTCGCCCAATGACCGACGTTTCAATCGTTCCCCCTCACAACCTCCAACTCATTCACGTCAGCGGAGTCACAGCACAATCTCGTTACGTTCACGTTCGGCACAGTCGCCTACGGCAACACGCATGAACGGAGGACGCAATTTGGCAGCATCAAAGCGATCCCCAGCCTATTCGCCGCGTTACACACCGCGCCTCAGTCGCAGTCGTTCCAAGAGTCCTAAAAATTTGGTTAAGAAAAAGAAAAAGAAGGGCGACAAAAAGAAGAAGAGCAAAAAACGCGTTGCCAGCCCCGGTGGCAGTCCTACACTGGGTGGAGGACGACCACGTCGGATCTCGTCCCGACAGCGCGATCCCTTTGATGACGCCAACGATTTCTTGGCTCCGCAGCTGAGCAAAAAGCGGCGACACTCGCCAAAGGGAGGCGGTGCCAATCATTGGTCTCCATCTCCCAGCCCATCTGATTTCTTGCATGAGAGTGGAGGCGGTGGACTGCCGGAAAAGAATGCCTCCTGGACACCACCCCTAGGATCCCCCAAAGCAATGGATGGTCTTCATTATAACGAAGATCCTCGAGGACGCAGTCTTTCGCCCTTGATGTCGGGCAAGAAAGTGAAACGGAAGCGAGACAAGAGCAAAAAGAAAAAGAAATTGCTCGATAAGCAACTCCGTAAGGAGAAGAAGCGCAAACGACATACCCAAACACCTGAACCACTGCCCTCTAAAGAGGTATTTGCCTCTGGCAATAATATCCTTGTCAGCGTTAGCTTCAATAAGGAGGCAACAACAGATCAACAGCAGACTGTGGTAACACTGCCATCCAATCGAGATGATTTACTTGTGGCTCGACGGACTTCCATGGACTCACGGCTAACGAATTCGGCAAGTGTCGTAGCAGCCAGCAAAAAGGGAAAGAAGGACAAGACACGAAAAAGGAAGAAACTCGAGGCCAAGCCGGTGGCGATTATCGATCTAGAGCGTTCACCTTTTCAGGTGCATCAGGAGCCAGCTGATGTGATTGTCCTCACTGACAGCGAAGATGCCAATGATCCACAACCGTTGGGTATGCGTCGACGACGTGGCAACAGTGTGAACTCGGCGACAGAGCATCACGAACTGTTGCGTGAGAATGGACAGCGGGAGAAAACGCCGCAGGCCATTTCGCTGGAGACCATCATGGAGACGTCTTACGAGAATCATGGAGCACAGACAACGACGGGTCCAAAAACGCCTCCAGAGCCGCCACTTGTCAAGTTCAACCTGCCCGCCAAAAAGCAGCACAAAGTGCGCACTAATCCGTTGCACGACGATGCAGATGACATCAATTCGGCCGATGAGCTGGAAGATGCCTGCTCTGGGATGCGCGGTGGCGTTGGTGTTGGTAGTGTTAGTGGAGGAGATGTTGAGGAGCCACCAGCTCATGATTCACAGCAACAGAAAATTGGACCAAACACACCGCCCGAATCGGGTCCATGTTCGCCGGATGCCTATGATCCATTCGAGCCCACAAAATCGCCTTCCCTCTCGCCACGCTCACCTACTCCCATACCCAGTCAGAGTCAAGAGCCGGCTACTCAATCAGCTAGCGTTGGGGATGCGACAGAGCAGCCAGATGGCAACAATGTGGGCACACCATCAGCTACGATCAGCTCCATAGGCAATACGGTCTCGAATGCTGCGGCGGCGGCTCAAACGAATTCTAATACAAATGTTGCCCTTAATCCAGTTGATTTAGTTATGGCCCTGATGAATAAGCCAAACATTAGTGGTCCTGGTAGTAGTAGCAATAATAACAACAACAGCAACAACAATCAACCAGAAATGACCTGCGATGTGACCTCTTCCACCCAATATCTCAACAGCAGTGGTTCTGGTTGCGAAGATAAGCCAACAGATGCCAATACCGTAACAGTGCTATCAAATGTCCTAATATCTGGTGGCAATGCGTCCCAGCACATACCCATCATATCTAGTCCTACGCCCATGGTAAAGAAGCTGACACCGCTATCCAAGACGGGAGGCAGTGTGGCCAGTAGCAGTAGCATGCCAACCACAAGCGGTGCATTGCGCAATGGTGGTGCTAGTGGTGGTGGCAGTGGACCCATTGCTCCCGATGACTCATTCAATCTGGACATAGAGAGCCCCTATTCACCGGGTTCCGCTGACTATGAGGATCTATTTGAGCCACCAGAGGGCAGCAGCGGTGGCAATGCAGGGGGCATGCGCCGATCCAAGGGTAACAATAAAACCGAAATGTTTGACAATCTATTCGGTAGCAGTACACCGCCAACTAGAATGTCGTCGCGGTATAACTCCAATTCCAAGAATAAACGTGCAAATAACAGAAAAGATGATCGTAAATCGAAAATCAAAGGTTCGTCAATAGTCTTCATTATTCTTCCTTGCAACTATTTTCTCATTTTTTCTTTTATTCAGGTAATAAATTGGGTGACGACCACGCCAAAGCTTACGATGATGTACCCAATTCGGCAGTGGAATTACAAGTTAAGGATAAAGTAAGTTATCAGAGTTTGGATGCCATGCAGCACAGGATATTTGATTTTTTTCGTCTTTTCTTTTCTAGTTTTTGCGTAAATTAAACCGCCAGGAACGAGTCGTAGAGGAAGTGAAATTGGTCCTGAAACCACATTTTAATAAAAAAGTAATCACCAAGGAAGATTACAAGGATATTATGCGACGGGCCGTACCAAAAGTAAGTTAAAAAAGAAAATAGTTTAAATGAAATGGGATTCCTCGGACTATAACGCGATCAATTTGAAATCAATCATGAAATAGACTTATCAAATACCAGACAAATTGACCATGTTCGAACCTGTTAAAGTCAGAGTTATACCAAACATTTAAACCCTATATTTTGTAAACAGATTTGAATGAATATTGCTATAATTGCTTTTTTCAACTTTTACTTACTTTAGATCTGTCACAGTCGTTCCGGGGAAATCAATCCACATAAAATTAAAAATCTTATCGATGCCTATGTGAGAAAGTTCCGAGCGAAGCACAAGAAGTTAAATCTCCTAAACACAGGGCAAGTTAGCAGTGCTGTCAAATGTGCCGCCTATTTGAAGAAGCTATAAGCAAAAGCATTGATCGGTCGGGCAGTAAGTAATTAATTTGGCTAATATATTAATAAAAATTTATTAAATATGTTTTGTTTTTGAATTTTCAGCGATGACATCAAATGAACAGTAAAACGGTCGATGCAGCATTCCTACACACTCACAAATACACACACACAAACACAATAAATCACCGGCCGCAATTCGCAACACTCATAAATTGTCATTACTATTGGAATTTAATTGTTAAGTCAATTTTTAGGTCATGTTACGAATGATTTTTAGTGCTTAAGCTCATTAATGAAGTGCAGATACAATTTTAAGCAAAAGTTTAAAGCAAACATGTAGCATAATCAGCAGCAGAAGAAAAGCAGCGCATGCAGCAATTGCCAGCAATTTCTTTTTTTTACTTACCCAAATCACACACACACACACACAACAAACAGCTACAACTACAAAAAAAAAAAGGAAAATGTAACAACATGTAAACAATAACACCGTTTATTTATACCAATTATAGTTTTTAGTTTGATTAATTGTATGACATTTATAATTATTATTATTACGTGTACCATTATTATTTCTTGAGTTAAACCATTTGTAAGTACATAGAGAAAGCAAAAACAATATATATGTATTTTACCTCTGATAATTTAAAATAATTAAATTAACAAGAAAACTTTATTGATAAACTTGTGCACTCACATAAATGTATTTATTATATTATATACACACATGTGTGTGTGTGTCAGAGATCAAGTTTAATCAAATCAAAGCTGTTGGATCAAGAAAACTCGCACTTTGATTTAAACAGCAACAACAACATGAGAATGAAAAAAAAAACGAAAACGCCAAGAGGAATGTTATTAAACAATTGTAATTATGTATTCATATAAATCTTAATTGTGAATTCACATACATACATACATATATGTATAAAAATTATATGTATAGTTTAAACTTGCATGGTTAAGACTACATATACATATATATAAACATTTGGTTTTTGCATAGTTTTTCAAGTCAGAATTTGATTTAAATAAAGAGAAATGCGACATTTTCAATAAACAAAGAAACAAACAAAATTTATGCAAGTGAATTGAAAGCTTTGCAGAACAAAATTAACAACAAATTGTGCTAAATCGTTTTGTAAATATCCATATAAAATAAATATAAACGCGATCATTAACCAATACAATTGAAATATCCATAAAAGATGTTCCTTTTTTTTTGGCGTCAATAGAAATGTTCCGTTTAAAACCTTTCAAAATGGCTTTCGTTTGTAAGTGTAAGTTCGTAAAAAATCGCCAAAAAAAACACAAACACAAGTTATAATTCAGACATTTCAAGACGATTGGGATGTCCTTTTGTTTAATTGTTTTGCCTGACGGTCCTTTTTTCAGAATGGAGCTAAAATATTAAGGATTTTTATGTTTAAAGTGGTTTCTTGGCTAGCTAGAAAATACATTTTCTGTTGCCTGCTTTTGGGGAGCTAAATATGTTTTCCACCTTTTTTATTAAAAAAGACATGGGTTTTTATTCCTTTATATATTTATTTATTAGTTTGTTCAGCTTTATAAATAGTATTACTGCATTTACAAATTGCAAGTACTCGAAGGCATAAGAAATAAATAAAACAAATTTATACCAAGGCAATTGCAAATTATTTGATGTACCATGAACATGTATGAGGAAACGGTTATAAATAGCTCAAATGCCTGTAAATCGGAGAGCCAACAAATTGTGCTAAACCAATTACAAAACAAATAAAAAAAAAACTACGTCAACCTACGGGTTGTTTCCGATCCTTATATTTAATATTTTATTTGCGGCTTACAAGACTTGCACAATTTAAATCGGTTATATAGCGTTCTAGAAATCTGTAGAGACCTTCCAGATTAAAAAATCCGCCAAATCTCTGTCATCTTTGGGAAATCAACTATGCAAGTCAAAGTATATTTAACTAAAGGCAAAAACGGTTCTGTTTGCTTGTTTGGTTTTTATGTTGCTGCAGGGAATTATTTTACGATCTGTTTTTAATTAGTTTGTGGCTAAATGTATCTAAGTTGCGAATTGATTAAATAATTTGTTGATAACGACTTTATGTTAAATGCCAGTTTTTCTTTTTTTTTTTTTTTTTTGTTTTCCAATGAGCCCAGACTTTGTGCGAATGCATATTGCACATATATTGGTTGTATAATGTTTGTTGTATATATAATGCGATGATCAAAGACTGCAATTTTACCAGAATCCGGAAGACTTCCCGCCAGGTGGATTTTTAACTTTAATGCAAGCACGAACGCCAGATTTGTCAAGTTCCTCTGCAATAAAAAAAAAGAGGTTTTAAATCAATTCAAAAAAATGTACGCCATAAAAGCTTACCACTTATTGAAAATGATGATTCCTGCAAGTCACGCTTGCCATCAACGCGACCACGCACCGATGGTGTACTACAGATGGAACCTTCTGCTGGCATGGGTAAATTGCCAGCTAACATGGCACCGATTGGTTCCACCACAGGTATTTGGATATCAAGCTCAGCGAATTTTTTGGCTATATTGCCATTTTGTTTCTCATCATGATGTTCCTCGGGTAACGATTGCACCTTACCCTCAATAATGTCATAAACGAAAGGCGGACGCACTGGAGTTGGTATAAAACGACCAAAGCCCTCAGCGACACGTACAATTCCATTTTCCACACATATACGACCACGGACTAGCACAAATTCAGGCACACCATGTACAACCATGCCTTCAAAAATGTTGAAATCGCATGCATGATGATGAGTATCCTTAGATATGGTGCGTGTGGCCTGGGGATTCCATAAAACAATATCAGCATCAGAGCCGACAGCTGAAATAAAAAAAGAATTGTTCATAAGAGTGGACAATTAAATGCTGCAAAAGATTACCAACCGATGCGTCCTTTTTGTGGATAAATGTTGAAAATTTTAGCAGCATTTGTGCTGGTCACAGCCACAAATCGACAAGGATCCAAAAGGCCAGCATGAACGCCCTTCTCCCAAACCAAAGACATGCGATCCTCCAGACCGTTGACACCATTTGGTATCTTTGTAAAATCACCCAAGCCGAGAGCCTTATGCTCTTTATTGAATGTACAATTATCACTGCCAGTCAACTGTAGATCATCGCTGTGAATTGGATTCAATATAGAATTTAATATATCATGACAAAGCAAACCATTGCGAAAAGTAAGTGCAAATGGTGGAACCCAAGATTAACGTAACGAAAAGAAAACAGGAACACAATAATTGGATGCGTTTGAATTTGTTGTATATACTCACTACGCCAACGACTTCATTAGTTGCCTGGGAGTTTCGGCAGACTCGCGAATCGGTGGACTGGTTATATAATAAATACGATCTGATTTGGGTACACCGCTCATCGAGCGTCCAAGGGAACTGGCTAAAGTTTCACCAAATACACAATAGCCGCTTCGTCGTGAACGTCCAACGAGCTCTGCCGACGATTTGCTGGTCAATCCGGCCACAAAAAGCGGTGTCTTCATCTGCTCAGGCACGAAGAGCGGGGGTGTGGCGTGTGTGTTCGAGGGGTGAGTGAAGCATGAACATACAAACAATTAACATCATTGATTTGGTTAATGAGCGAGTTGCTTCAATTCATTTTGTTATTATCTTATATAGAGTTAGTAGCAAAATTTTGGGGTGATTGAATTGAGGGGAAGATTAAAGATGGTTGCGGGAGCATGTTAGGAGCAAGCATTGCCACCGGTAGTTATTGTAAAATTATGCATGTATGTTGGAGGCAGGCAAATAATTTGTTTTGTTTTGTTTTGTTTTCTTTATTGGCGCAGCCAAACTCCTTGTGCCTTGTATGTATAGAAGCAACCAGAGAACACACGAAACTTACTTCGCCAGTAGCTTCATCATAAATTCTGGTGTTGTCTTGTCGGGTCTCAGGGGAGGGCTGAGCACATGTGCTGCTGCATGATCGAACTCAAAGAGCTGACAGCAGTGTGTGCCATCAGTGCCTAGAGCCGCGGCGAGAGTCTCACCAACAATGTAACGACCTCGATACCGATGGCGTGCCCTTGCCAATTCAATGCCTGCCGACTTGGACATAACATGGACCACATACAGTGGGCAATCGACCTAAATTATATATATACATATGTATATAACGAGTGCCGCATACCGCATATATATGTACAAGGAGGGTGCATCATACATCATACATAAGAAATAATAAATCAAAATAAATAAAAATATAATTACAAAATTTGTGGTAAGTAAGTATACACAACTAGCAAACATATTTTTCCCCTTTCTTCCATGTAATTCTTCTATACAATTGCCGCTGTAAAGACAAATCTTACCTGATGCGCCAAAACGCAAGCACGATGCACTGCCTCTGCCTCGACTTCTTCTGGTCGTGAGAGCTCGTGTCCTTCGGGTCCAGTGATGCCCTCAGCTAACAGGCGTTGGGTATTCTTGGCTATAATGTCACCGTTCTCGGCATGCACCTGTGCCAAAAAAATAATATTTTTAATGTATACGACAAGTATATATAAATTGTTTGTATATATCCTACCATAGCCACGCCATTTAATTGTCTAATTCGCTCAAATACATCCAACAGATCGGAATCGTTTAACTATTCGGAGAGAAATAAATATATTATTTAGGATATTGTTATATATCTTTTGAATATGGATTTGCTTAACCTGATAGAGTCCCTTGTAGGCCATAAAAGTTTTGAAGGAATTGACTCCCAGCTCCTTGCAGAGAATACCTATCTCTTCCGATACTGATTTCGACCACCATGTAATGCCCACATGTAGACCATAGTCGCAGCATACTTTGGGATCGGCCCAGCTACGCCATTTGTCGTACGCTTCAATCATAGATTCGTGTTTGTTGGGCAAAACGAAATCAACTAGAGAGGTGGAGAGAGAAAGAACCATTCATTATGTCCAACACATTAGTCGAAAGTTAAGGATTAGACATACTTATCATTGTTGTGCCACCGGCAACAGCAGCCTTGGTGCCATGATAGAAATCATCAACGGCCACCGCTCCTCCAAAAGGCAGTTGCAAGTGCGTATGTGGATCAATTCCACCCGGCAGAATAAGTAAACCACTGGCATCGATGGTTCTCACGCCCCCAGGAATTGTAATCTCAGACGCTGGTCCCACAAATCTATTTAGATAACGAAATATACATTAGAATGATTTGTTTTTAACATTTGCTTTATCATCCCTTACTTGATTATACCATCCTCGATATAAACATCAGCTTTGAAGGTTTTGTCGTGATTAACAATTTCACCTGAAAGAAAAGTGGTTATAGTGCATTTTATTCAATTGAATTCTTTTGACAGTATTTACCATTTTTAATATAAACACGATTCTGAGCACTCTGCAAGTGTATGGGAACCTTCTTTACCGGCTTTGGGCTAGTCGACATCTTGCCAATCTAATGAATCTCTCTAACCTGAAATTGAAAATGAAACTTTACTTCACTTGAAAAGGATCGATAAACTCAGACACTGTGTCTGTGTGTGTGTGTGTTAGCGGACATAAAACTCCCATTCAAAGTGGTTCCCTCTTAGTGTCTGGGTGGTTTGTTTTGTGGTTGCTTATAAAATGGATGAGTCATAGGCCGCCACTCCACTCACTCAGAGAGTATTTCAAAGATGTGCCAACAGAAACTGTGGCCTGAGGCACGTGCAGAACATTAACCCCTGCGCCTCCCCTCACTCACACTCCACAAAATGCAAATGTGTGTGAAAAATAAAAGCACCCTCTTCGTCACTTTCAACTAACCAAAATGCAGCAACAGATTATGTATACATTTAAATAAAGTTCTAAAAATGAAGCGATACTATATTTATGATTGGTTGCCGGGTAAAAAAGGTATTTTAGTAACAAGTACTAACATATGAAGCAGTTAAAATTTGACTCAGTAAATAAGTATTTAACAAAGTCAACTTGAAAGTTGACTGATTATGAAGTGAAATAGGCCTTACAAAGTTCATACACAATTCGAATTTGGTGAAATTTCATTAAATTTTTGATAAAAAATGTAATTTCAATTCAAAGGCTCTAACTAAGCGTTTTTTTTGGCCTATTTACAAAAGTTGTAGCTCTATTTAATTAGAAAATCGTAAAAAAAAAATAATTAAATTGTAATTAAGTTATTGAACATAAGTTTTAAAGGGATTGATTCAAAATTATTGGATAGTCTGAAAAATGTGAATGAAAGGTGCCCCGGACGCACTCTTATAATAGATCTGGACCTGGGTTAGCTTAAGATTAAGAGGTATGTATATAATACGCCCCAGTTTCAACCTAAGATTAAGGCGTAGTACCAACGTATGTATGTACATATGTATGTACATATGTATAACTTATGTACATATATAGTCGTTGATGCCTTTTTTTTAATGTTTCCTGATGAATAATCTTCTGACTTCTGACTTTATAATCTTACGCATTGTCTTATAATTCGGACACAGATGTTCCCTTTTTGTTTTATAGTCCAATAATCTGGTAAAGCGTGTTAAATTTAAATGTATAAACTATTACTGTTATCAAAATGTTTAATTGTATAGAAAATGGGTGTGAATCGGCCTTGCCATTGCCATGTCATGTGGTGTCAATGTACAACAATCTAATGATAATGATGATGATATAGCCATCAATGAGCATCAAGCAAGCTCCAGGCCCCCCCATGGCCCTCTCTATACAGCAACAGGGAGCCTAACAACTAGTGCGCTGCTGCTGCATTATGATTCTGTCTGTGTTTGTATATATATCTTTTTTTCTGTCTGCCGAAGAGACATAAATGTCATTGCAATTGTAGTTGCAGGCAGCTTGTTTGTCTGTCTAGTCGGCAAAAAAAAGTTTTTTTTGTTTTTTGTTCCGTTTTGCTCAAGCTGGAGCTAACTGCATAAAAGCCTACATGGAAGAATATTTATGTTGGGGAAAAACTAATACAAGCGTCTTTTTGACGGCACGCAAACGTCATCGGCCAATAACCTTTTGTATGTATGAAAGTTGGGGAGGTGGGGCTTTGGCACAAATGGCACTACGCCCTCATTGTCTGGTTTATGCCAAAGAAGGTTCAAATACTAAATAACAAAAAAGAAAAGATGTACAGGAAGTATATTCCAGGTGTAGATGTACATAAATTAACACACACTCATGTGTGTGTAGATTAATGCTTCTGTTACGCTGTTGGTCAAGTGGGGTAACACTTTCTGAAACGTGTTTTGTGATTTATGAATTTTTTCATTCAATTTGTTGTCATTTATGCTCGACACTAACAAAATAAATAGAGCTTGCACAAACATACATACATATGTATATAGACAAGCAAAATGCAATGAACTAGATTAGCTACATATGTATGTATCAAGCGTACATACATACATACTATAGTATAATTAAAGCAGCCATATAGTGTACATTTTACAGGCATTTGTAGGTCGCTCATCGATGCACAATTGCACTTTAGCTTTTATTTTGCATACCCTTGGCAAAAATAATTACATTAACAATAGCTAGAAGTTTGTGAAGCTAGATCTATTAGTATCTATGTATATTACCACTTACTATTTAGAAACATACATACATACATATGTACATACATACATATAAAGTTAGGTATTGGTTTTCCTATAGGTTTAGGAGAAATCGTTCGTTCAATTAAAATTTCTATAAACTTTTTATTGAATTTTCGAAAACAAATAAATTTATTTTCAATTGTCAAGCGTATACACAAGTTGCGCACATCAAGTTTTCCTTTGCTTTTCAATTTCGTAGCCGGTTTTGAGTGAATCTAAATCGTCATTGGTAAAGCGCTAAGCTGTCAACTTTCAATGAATTCAATTAGCCCAAGAGAGTTGGGGGGTGTCCAAAAGATAGACAACCTGTTAACTAAAATGGGCTTCACTCAGTTTGCAGGTACCTTCCTTTGCCGGTACCGCTTAACGATTTTCTCCTTATCGTTGTTAAATCAATAAAATGCCAATATGATACTGAAAAAGGCAAACAAGACAAGACAGACACACATACCCAATAAACTATAATGTCCCCACCCAATCTGAGTGGAACTATACACCTATGCAGTACATTGCACTTGGTTTTCCGATTGATAGATACAAATTTGGTTTGTGAAATGCAGTTAAATGCAATTAAAAAATTATCCACACACATAGCGAAAAATTTCAATTGAAACTGTTATTTTTATATGGTACACTCTGTGTGTGTGCATGATCATACATATGTACATATGTATAAACATACATACATACATACATATGTCATATATATTTGGATACAAAAACATTATAAATGTATGCACGAAAATTAGAAAATAGAACAGAAAATTAAGCCCACGCATTGCGCAAAGTATACACAGACACATACACAGAATGAGAGAATACACAGAATCACACACACACACACACAAACTCAGTGAAAACCGCAGCAAAGAAAAACAATTCTTTGGTGGGAGGGGAAAACTCGAATCTCACGTTTGGAGCACCTTTTCTTTTCAATTTAATTAGCTAATCAACAAATTTTTAACGAGTTTAATGATTTTCTTATATTGCTTTTTATTTATAAATTACCCTTAATTCGATTGAAATTTTCCGACCGACAATATCAAAATCGCTTTAATACAAGCACAGACACGTCCACTCCCACGAAAAGTTTAATACGAACTAGCGATGGGCATTGATGGCACCGTTGATAGTAACGATGGCTCAAGCAATCGATTGACAACTTATCGAAAGCTGCCACTATCGACTTTAAATTTGTAAACGTCAATGGGGTATAAATGTGAAGCAGCGCTAATAAATTTACTTTAATACTGACCAAGTCATTGATAATAGCGGCTTAAATATTATAATTTATGCTTTTCCAACGCCTACAACAACCTTTGGAAGGATTTTTTATTGTACAAATTGTTATTTACGAAGTGTTTTTCTGTGAGCTGATACGTATGTATATATTCACTTAATTTGCAACTATTAGTTTTTGACCAATAGTCCACAGTTGGTTGGCCTCCAAATTATTTGACTTTACTCATTGCCATTCCATATTTACCTGTAAATGCAAAAAATATATGTATATATATCCAAATAATTATGTGCACCACTGTTTAAGGAAAACATAAATTTATCGATTTCTTACGTATGATTGTGAATGGCAAAATGAAGTCTGAAAAAACCGTTACATGTTGATAAACCGATTTCATTTAATTCGAAAATACAAACTTTTTTAAACTGGAAGTTAAGGAAACAACAAGACGCCGATATTTTTGTATATTATATATGTATATTAATAAAATAATTAAATTAAAATTATACACTAATAACTACATGTTTATATATCGATATCGAGATGCTGAGTTTATATATATTTTTATTTTCATTATCAATTTCATTCTTGCAAACAACTACACGAATACATGTTACATCAATAGAGGCGGCACACATTCCTCTTCTTTTCGCGTTATCTCTCTCTATCTTTACTTTCGTTAAGACTGATCCTGATCGGAATGAAGTCTGTGTGTTTGTGGTGTGTATCTATGGGGTTCATTGAGGAGTATGGATAAGGGGGGGGATTGGCAACTCTGCAATATTAATGTAGATTCAGGACAGTTATTTGTGTCTGCTGTGTGTGTGGTTGGCCCATGATAATTAGCATTAAATTTTTTGTTTTTTTTTTCCATATATATATCAAAGTTTAGTATACAAATTGTAAGACGGGCATACACAAGGTTTTCTTCCTACATACATACATTTAAATATTCCTGTTGCAATTGTGTGAGTGTCTATTTTAACTTGGGTGAATTTTGCTCCTTTTTGACCTTTAAAGCATTTTATGTATTTTCTTTTAGTCAATTTTTCGCGTGCTTCTTTCTCTGTCAAGAACGCTTCATGTTGTTGTTGTTCTTTTTCTTGTTGTTTTTTTTTTTTTGTAGCATTTTATATGGTATTCTGTTTTGTTTTTTTTTCTTTTTCGTTTTATTATAATTATTTATTTCATATATTTTTTAAATTAATATTACGATAAAAACCTAATTTATTTATCTTGTCATTTACGCCTTAAGTAAGTCCGACATACATATAAAATTATTATTATGAAGCAGCAGCACTTTAGCAAAATATATAATAATACAAATAACATAAAAAAATTACAACACTAGATGGTGAAATTGGTAGTACTGATGGATGTGAGATGAGGTGGTGGGTAAGGGCAGGAAGAGAAGGAGTGGTAAGGATTGCTAAGTTCGGTTTTCTAAAGGGAAAATCATATCATTATACGAGTGTGTGTGTGTAATCAAGAAATTGGAATTTTCCATAATCATCATTAGCATCGTTACGATCATCGTTATCATTATCATGTACTATATATAATACGAAATGCAGTGCTGCCACTTACATGTGCTTTGTAACATTGCGTAAACGAAATACAGAGAAATTTACATAATAGTTAAGTATGTACAGTGTTTTTTGTTTTGTTTTTGTTTTTAATAATTATGTTCTTATTGTGTTTTTCTTTCTGTATTTGTTATTATCGACTTTTTCTTTTTTAATTTTCCATCGTTTTTACTGCATTTCACTGTTTGGTTTACATAGAAACGAATTTAAATTGTATTACATAGTTTTCTTTTTGTTTTGTTTGTAATAATATTTTTTGCTTTTGTTTTTGCATACGCGCATACAGTATTAGGTTTCGTTTCATTTGTTGTTTTATTTTTTTTGTTAATTTTGTTCACTATATGAGTTTCTGTTCATATTATTATTATTATTATTATTAATATTTAGGTAATATTATTTAATTAGTATGTAGTAGAATTTAAAATCTATTTTCTATATTATATATATATATATCCGTTTACATACAGATTTAATGTGTTTTGTTTAATTTTATATATATATATATAGAAATATATATGTATGATAAACCATAGCGTGCGTTTGCCATATATGTATATGTATATATATATATATATATGTGTGTGTTTGTGTTAGTTATTCCCATTTTTTCATCTTCATTAATTTGTTTCTTCGTTTGTATTGTTTTAATTTATTTAATTTAATACAATAAGTATATTCTGTGCTTAAATTTTTTACGACGCTTATGATCCTTCTATCCTTTAGTATCATTATCATCATTTCCACTTAGTAGCTACTTCCGGTATCCTTTAAATTGCCGCCTCATTTGAATGGTGGTTAAATTCACTGCTAAATTTCAACAGGATATTCTTGTTTAATGATGCTGAGTGTGTGTTGGTGTCTGTATGTGTTTATATATATATATAATTCTTAGATTTACTATAGATTTGAGTGAAAAAATATACAGGTGTTATTGTATGATGACGAATTGCAGTGTATGTATATGGTATGTGTGGGTGTGTGTGTGTTTGGGTTGATAGGTTGCAGTGTGCACTACCCCATAACGGATTTTTGAAAAACGTTATCGAGAGTTTACTCTTTGCATGCCTTTTTCTCATCCTTTCGATCGATCACACACGCTTGGTGGTTGGTGACTATGCTAAGCGGCGCTTCCCTTTCTTCTACATCATAAAGTTATTGTTGTTCTTTTTTTAAGTAAATTTACATTATTTGATTACATTGTTAAAGTTGTGTGTATGTGAAGTTTTTTTGGGGGCGGGGAATTGTAATTTGTACGAAGCTATTTAAAAGCGCGACCGAGACACAACGCACATTAGTTCAAGATTATCAATGTTCTTTCAATCCACGTTCAGCTGATCCTGCTCCTGCTTCTACTACTCCTAAAATGCCCAAGTCAAATCAATCAACTGGCCTATAGTATGAAGCTGGCATCATTGTCGTATACTACGCAACAGCGGTCGTTGTTCCTGTATTCGTTGGTGGTGGAGCTGGAGGCTGCTGGTTAACTGCTGTGGCTGCAGCAGCTGTTGGCGCTGATGCTGCCAAATTATTCGACACTAAATTGGCAGCGGCAGCAGCAGCAGCTTTGCTCACTTGTTGCTGCTGCGGATGAGGCGTCTGTGACTGCAGTTCTCCTGTTGGGACTGGGAGTGAAGTAGGAGGAGCTGAAGCAACTGCATTGTTTATTGTTGACTGGCTACTGCCCACACTGCTGCTGCTGTTGGTTTGATTGCTGCTGGCAGTGCCACAGCTGTTGCTATTGGTGCTACTGTTGCTCACATCATTGAATGTGGCTGCCGGAGGCAATTGTTGGCTGCTATTGCTGTTTTCATCGTTGACTACAGCCGTGGATGATGAAGATGAGGATGACGCTGACGCTGATGTGGTTAACGTCGTTGTTGCAGTTGTTGGGGTTGATGTTGCTGCCGCTGCTGTTGCTGTAGTTGTTGCTGCAGTGACAGGTGCTGCAGCTGTAACTGCTGGTGACTTGGCGTCCGAATGGTTGGCAGCAGTCGTCGACTGCTCTGGCTGCCCTGAACTGGATGGTTCAATTTTGGTCACTGTTGCCGCTGGGATGATTGCTGCCGCTTTCTCAGCAGCTGGAATTGGCTGTGCACGTTGCTGCTGCTGCTGTCTTTGCTGCAGTAATCTATACTCCACGGAATGCATGGGTCCAGCGCCACGGGAGACCTGATAAAGGACTCGCGATATAATCAATGCCACCTGCTGATCCAATATATGCGACATCACTAGGCCCAATAGACGCTGTTCCTGTTGCATAAACAGAGATCGATTATCGGGATGTTTGGCCAGATGGAGTAGCGTGCCCGCTGCTCGTCGTAGCATATCGAGACTGGTCCCCATGGAGTCGGGATTTTCGCGCAGGTAATTGATGCCATGCTGATTTGCCACACCCAATGCAGTCTGTTCGGCCTGTTCGATAAACGCCACCAAATAGGAGATGCATGGCGACTGAAGGGCCACTGTGCGTGCCATGGCACTATCCGCTGCGGCCAAGTAGTGAAGCAGATTAACAGAGAACTCCCTTAGCACCTGATCCTCATTGCGGCACAAATGGCGCGTGAGCACAGCACAAAGTTTCTCCAATCGCGAGAAAGGCGGTGTCGCAATCACTAGATCAACATTGGCATCTGTGACACATAGTTTGCACAAAGCCTCCAAAGCTAAGCGTTGCGGCGACAAAGCCGTATTAGGGCCACACGATGGGAACGGATCTTGGCCATGGGCACTGGGACAGACAGCCCAATGGAGCAGCCCATCGATAAGGGGACGCGCTATCAATTCATCATATCGTGACAGCTCCAGATGGCCAGCTATATTGGCCATGGCCACCAGCATGTTTTCTCTGATGGTTATCAAGTAATCCCACCACCATTCACGTTCACCTTGCAGCGAACTGCATGAATCGCTAAAGTCTGTATCCTCTTCGCGGTCGTAATTACGTGTCTTGGGAGTGCGCCGTAAGTGTTCATGATTTAACAAAAGCAATCGTCCAAGGACTGCCAAAAATCTCGTTGACTTGGCTAGCACCGTCTCGTTGCCCGGAACAAAAGTCAAGTTCCTAAAGATGTTCGAGAGAGCAATACAGCGACGTGCCAGAGAATCTTGACTTTCGTTAACCAAATACAATGAGGCCTCGTCTCGCGTATAGCATTCATCCTCATAGCTGGAATCCCGTCTACGCTGCAGAACATGGGCAGCATCTCGTACCGTTGATTTTGGGTCAAAGCCCTTTGGTTGTGGCGGTGGTCCCGATATTGTTGATGATGAAGCGGCGACACCATTGGTAAGACGTGGCGATTCAATATCCATATCAACAGCTCGACAATCACTATCGACAGAATTGCCGCCACCGGTTACGGCTGGAGTAGTAGTTCCTGGCTCCTTCTTAATCTCGCCTTGGGGTTGAGCAAACTCTTCACCCAGTTTGGATTTCTTAGAATCGGTTACAGAGCCGCTACTTGCGCCACTGCTGCTAACCAATCGCCTCTTTTTATTATAGGTCTGTTGAAGTATGCTACTGCTTGTGTCCTCCGTGTTAGACATGTTGTCTTCCTGTTTTATAACCACAACGGATGATATTGACACAGTCTCCGATTTAATGACACCTCCTTTGGGGCCAACTGAACTCGTCGTTGCTGCCGTTGTCGTTTCCTGCCTTGTTTTGGTCTTCTTCTCTGAGCGTATGTAACGAGCAAATGGAATGTTTACGATCTCCGACTTAAACACATCAATAATTCCATCGAGCGGATCGGGTTCTGTAAAGCCAAATGTCCAGGCATTGCTACCCACTGGTTCGAGTTGCTCGTACAATTTATTTGTGTCAATGTCCCATGACTTTTGGCGTTCGTCCACAAAGATATCATGCTCGGCCTGTTGTATGCGAACTGGAACTCCTTTACGGGTGACCATGGTGTAGTTGGGTGTGAATGACAGTAGCAGCGATCGATCCTCTGGATTGGGCTGCACGCGAACTTGACCCAAATCAATGCCCTCATCGGCATCATCTGAATCCTCAGTGCACTTTCTGTCCATATTCTCGTAGTGCCGTTTGCGATTATAGCTGCATATGCTACGCACGCATCGAGATGAACGGCCACCCCGCATTTTTTGCTGCTCCACGCCACGAGAGCTAGACATAACAGTGCCGCTGTCAGCATCATCGTCAGCCTCTTCGCTAGCAATGGCCGCTGTCGCTGTTTCCTCACACCCTTCGTCAAACATCTCGGCGAGATTCTTCTGAAAGTGCTCCAGCAGCAATGTTAGCAGACCGGGCAAGTTAGAGATACCAAAGAACTGCACTGTGGTGTCGTCAAAGAGCAGCACGTTGAGCACATCCAGAGCCCAGGTGCACTCGGTCAACAAGCCAGAGCGCATTGCCATGAATATCCGCCATGGATCGACAGGGCAAACATCGGCTTTCGTCAGACGCTTGCGCCGGTACAGAACCGGAGTAGTCGACTCCACACAATCGTGGGGAAAGATGAGCTCCTTTTTGGCTAACTGACCGCCTTGTCCTCCTACTGGCATCTGGGGAGCGTAGGCGGCCTGCTGGTTAGGCATTTGATGCGGATGTTGTGGATGCGGATGAGGATGTTGATGTGGATGCTGATGCGGAAGTGGGTGGGGATGTGGATGTGGCGGCTGCGGTTGTTGACCAGGCTGCATTCCCGGTGCACCTATTATTATGGGTGGTTGTTTTTGAGGAATCATTCCGGCAGGTGGATTACCGGGCATAGCCACACTTGTTGGCGGTCCCGCAGCTTGAGTTGGTGGTGGCATCGCATACGGTTGTTTAACCATACCACCGGGTATGGGTGGCATTCCCGGTGTTCCAGGAACACCTACAGCTCCATGTGGTGGTTGTTGGACAGGCTGCCCAGGCTGTTGAGGTTGTGTCGGCATTCCCGGTACACCGCCAGGCATTCGTTGTTGCTGCCCAGGCCCAGAAGGTGGACGCAGCGGGGATCCCGGCGGTGCAGCGATTCCACCTGCCTGCGGCGGTTGTCCGGGAGTTATTTGTGACCATTGCGGTGGTCCCTGTGGTGGCTGCTGTTGACCGGGTGGAGCACCTTGTTGGTAAGGTGGCTGTTGTTGCTGTGGTGGTGGCGGTGCCTGTTGCGGTGGATAGCGATGTTGTTCCCACTGTCCTACACCGGCTGGCTGCTGTATGGGTGGACCATGGGGACTGCCGGGTGGAGCCGCCCCTCTTGGTGGAGCAGTACCCCAGGTTTGTGGAGCGGGAGAGGCAGGATATTGGGGACGATACTGTTGAGCACCGCCTTGCCATGAACCTAACGAATTATAAACAAATTATCCGTAATGAGCTGTAGTCCTGGAATGGTGCCTCCACTACTTACCATAAATTTGAGGCCTTGCATTATACCCTGGATAGGGCTGAGGGGAGTCTTTGATGAAATCCGGATGCCGTCGAGGTTGCGGACTCTGAGGATGGATAGAAATGGTCGGTTTAATTAAATTTTTCATTCTTTCTCAATCGAATCCTACTTGATCTGGTGGCCTATAATAGTCTTGTTGGCCGGGAGTACCGGGTGCATAAGCTCCAGCGGGTGGTGCTCCTACTGGGGCTCCGCTAGTTGGTGGTCCACCTGCAACGGGCTGTGTAGGGGGTTGAGGTCCTCCCGGCGGTGCCTGACTGTAGGGTCTATTTCCATACGGACCATATTGATTAGCACCAGAAGGTGGACTGTATACAAAGATAGAAATAAAATAGAAAGAAAATCAATTGATTGACATTCATTGGAAAGAGCTTAACACATTTCAAGTGTTTGTCTCCACAAATTCATTTCATTTTCAAAGATTAATTAAAAACACAGTACAGTTTTATCCCAGTGTGTGAGTGGGTGGGTGGGTTGTGTGTGTCGATTGGATGTCTGTTACTGTGTCTCTGTGTCTTTGAGTAATTGAGAGAATTGGCACTCACGCTTCCCCCTCCGGCCCATAAGGAGGGTACATATTGCGATTCTGTGGCGGATATTGTCCTTGACCCTGTCCAAATGGCTGATTGGGTGGTCCAGCAGCATTATACTGATCACTTCCACCATATTGGCCATATGCTCCGGGCTGTGATGGATACGGTGAGCCTGCAAATGGTAATCAATACATACATTTATTTCTTTAAAAACTTTTCTTTACAGAAATTCACTGAATTGAGCTACGCGAAAGATTTTTGCTTAAGGGAAAACAACAGATAAATAAAATCACTTAAAAAGACAAAAAAAAAAAAAAAAAGTAACGTGAATAATACAGATTCAATCTATTATTACATACAAATATTCTAATTATTGATGTATCGGCTGAAAATCTAATTTTGGTTCTTTAACGAAATGTCGATAATAGATACAGATATGTGGGTTAGTAAGATTTTTCTTTTTCATTCATGCATATTTCTAGCAACGAATTTTGTTAGAGCGTTACAGTTTAAGGATACAGTGAAGCCATTAGGAAAGAAGATGCCATACAAAATAAAAGTCAACATATAAATAATTAAACAAATGACATTAAATTAGAGAGAAGAAAAAAGTGTAACCAAAAACCAAAAGTTGATGAGTATACCTGGCGTTCTAGACACAGGCGTTGGATAGCCGGAGCCCCCTTGTGGATAAGGTGCTCCAGCAGCGGGTCGCGCATGCTGCGGCGATGGCGGCACCGGCCCAGGCCCGTGCCCATGTTGCTGCGGTGGTGGCGGTGGCAGCGTTGGCTGTTGCTGTGATGGTGCTGGCATGCCCTGCTGTTGTTGCTGCTGGGCTTGTGGCGGCGGCGGCTGAGGGCCACCACCACTCGATTGTTGCGTTGATGCTGTGTGTGGTGAATGTGGGGGTGGTGGTGGGTGTGGACCAGGACCACTATGGGGCCCAGCAGCAGCAACAACAGCACCGGGGGCCACAGCACCACCAGCAATTGGATCCTCAAAGGGATTGCTAACGCTTATATTATCACCGGCACCGACAACAGCGCCGGCGGCTGTTTGATTTGATTGTGTGCCTGAAGCGGCAAGGCAAGTCAAGCGAACGGAGCGGCGATTGATGAATGGTTGGTTGAATAAGATGATTGGTTGATCGATTGATTGATTGATTGAAATGAATGAATATGAATGCATTGAATGGAATGAATGATAAAGTATCAATGAATGTTGTTGATTGGATGGTTGATTGGTTGTTGGTGGTGCAATATCGTTGTTGTTGTTGTTGTGATGTGGTTGTCGTTGTAGTTGCAGTTGTCGTTGGTGGTTGGTGTTGGTGGTTGATGGAAGTTTACATATTTTTAGTAGTGCGCCCACAGAGATTTATAGTTACAAAACATAAAAATGAATGAAAACAAAATTCACAGAGATGTAATTAATATAAAAAAACACTCTCGAAACATATAAACATTATGTACATGATTATGGATTACAAATATAACGATAATGGATGGAGATAAGGAATGGTATTAAGCATCATCTAATAATAATAATGATAACAATAATAATCATTGACATTTAAATGTATTCAAAATTTTGAAAAATCAAAGGATTATAAAACAAATGTAAACAAGGAAAAAAAAAATAACTGACCCTACACATATAGAATTTTCATCGTAAGAAACATATAACACAGTAGGAGAGATTTGTTTTACTTTTCATACCTGGATGAGGTGCCTGTGGATTATTTTGTGAGGGTGGTCTCTGCATTTGACCCGCTGCCGCATAATCTGGCTGGGGCCCACTACCGCCCGGATATGTAGCACCGCCAGGATATCCTACATAGCCATCGATCGTAGCATTTGGTGGAGCACCTGGTGGTGCAGGGAATGAATCCTGCGAGTTTGACGATCCTGTTGAATTTGTTGTTCCAGCATCCAAATGGCCACCACCGATTGGTTGCAATTTGTTTGTTTGTTTCATTATCGGGTTTCCAAGTGATTTCGATTGCGTGAATTATGCGAAGAAAAGACGTGGTGAAAAACATTTTCAACGACAACAACGCCATAGAAAACAAAAGTTGGGAAAAACGAACAGAAAAAGAATACAAAATTAAGTATCATATATGTTCCACTAAAATTAACAACAAAAGACACAGCATCTGGGCTTAAACACTTACCTGGAGATGGTACAGAGGCTGCTTTCGTTGTTTTCTTCTTGCTGCCAGCTTCCACCTGCTGTATGATGGGCAATGGATCGATATCGCCACGATCGAAATGACACTCGAATGCCAAAAGATTCTTTGTATAGTGTTTACGAAGCGTGTAGGCGGCACTGCTACTGGCTCCAATACCCAATAGACCTGCAATATCCTTCCATGTTTTGCTCTTTGTCACCTAATTGAATGATATAAACGGAAATCAGCAAATCGATTGGGTTAATCATAGAGAAGTATTCAGCATATTATTATGCATATGGTCATATTTATTAAAAAGGATGTTAAAAATATAGAAAGAAATATTGCGAGCAAACAAAATTTATGTTTCTTTATGTGTGGATGCATTTAGGTAAGCCACAATTCTTGTATTGTTTCCAAGAAAACACGAGTTAGTTTTGTGTGAGTTGTGATTAGTTAGTTAGTATGTGTGGTATAGTGGTTAGTAGTTTTTGGGTGAAATCATTGTGGACACAAAATAAAAATCTATCTACTTACGAAATCTATAAGTAAAAAAAAGGATTTGTTTTGTTGGCATTCTAAAAACTCTAAAAATGAATTCAAAAAAGTTCAAATTCCGATTGCAGAAATTTATGTCTAACGAATATTATTTTTCGATTTAGTCTAAATTCAGGAAAATAACTTTTGTGGTAACGAACTAAAAACAGAGTTAAATTTGTATTATCAACTTAAAAATGTAACTAGGATGTCTCAACCAGAATCAGAATCAATATGGCATGCATGACATTCAAGAAGAGAGTGTTGAGGAAAATGGCATGCATCAAAATACAAAAAAGCTGTACAGGCTTAACTATCTGCAATTAAGGCTATATGTTACTCATGATGCAGCTAAAAGTTTGGTTTTTTTTTTTTGGACTCTTGGAACGGGCTGGAGGCTGGAGGATACAGAGAGACAAAGAGATAGAGAGAAAGAGAGGCGGACGGATGGCTCTTGTGCAAGTTAAGGTATAGGCTGGAGATGATTTTGTTTTTTGTTCTATATGTTAGCCAAATATTGTTTTTTTTTTTATTGTTTGTAGTTTCACTATATTTTATGGTTGGTTACTTTTCATTTCAGTTTTTTGGTGGTGTTGTTAACTACGTTGGTGGTGTTCGGTTGATTGATTTTACACTAATTTTGTGGTTTATTTTAAGAGAGATATTTTGGTTTTTGAGTTGGATTTTGGTTTTGGTTTGCTAGTAAATCTAAAAAGAAGTTAGTAAAAGGAGTTACTACGGCACCTTGCATACCTCGACGAATCCGCCACGTTCTTTTACATAAATGTATAACCTATATAAATCGAGTGGCTGTTTTGAAATGGTCGGGCATGCCGTTATCGGTGTACGCCTTTCCTCCATAAATGTCCGCAGCTTGTCGAGCCAGCCTCGTCTATCTGGATTTTCATCCATCTCATAGAGTTTGCACAGTGAATCGGATTTCTTGGTGGTGGTGATTGTACTCCGAAATGGTTCTTGTTGCACAGGAACATGACTGTTAAACACCTGCTGCAATTTGAGAGAGAAAAAATTGATTACTTTACTCAACTTTCGGTTTCCTTGAAGTGGGAATTACTTACCGGACTTGCCGCTGGGCGCGTCCAATTTGGCGGAGAACTCATATCGTATTCTTCGCCGGGTCCGCCACCGCCGGGATGCATCACAGCAGGATGTGGGGATGTACTTGGAGGGGCTAAATGACTTTGGCTATATGGATCATTTTTGCGCGACTTTGGTGTAGTGCATTGTGGATCTTCACCGGATGCTGCAAAACGAAGAGGTTTGGATTTAGTTTGGTATTCAACTCGCACAATTTTACGTCAATTCTACTTACCCGCCGATGCATTAGAGAGCGTACTCTGTTGACTAACTTCATCCATGGGCGTACCATCTGGACCGGTAGTTACCACTGCGGTGACTGCATGTAATCCCGATGCGGAGGTTGGACCCGATGAACTTATACCGTTATCTTGCGATATATGCTCTGGCCCACTTTCGGCGCCGCTGACTCCCTGGGCTCCCAGCATGGATTGTGGCGGTGTGCTCGTAGGTGGACCCATGCTTGTTGGTCCATGAGGCGGTCCCATATGATGTGGTGGGCCCATTGGCATGCCCGGATGCATTCCAGTCGGCCCATTACCGTAGCCTTGCGGCTGAGGAGGTGTAGGACTGCCACCATAGCCACCTTTGTGCTGTAAATGCTGCTTCAGATAATTTAATGGGCGTGGTGATCCACCGCCTTGAGGTGGCGGTGGCCCTGGTCCAACGGGTGGTGGTGTGCCCTTGCCCTGCACATGATTTCCCATCGGTTGGCCCGGAGCACCGCCAGGGACCGATTGTTGGGGAGATGGTGGCACCCATTGATATGGTGGATACTGGCCATGAGGACTGCCGCCACCGTGGTTAGGCATTCCGCGCCCTGGATAGGGTTGCGGTCCTGTTGGCATGCTATTGGCGCCGCCTGCTTGGCTGGTCGGAGGCATTGGTGGTCCTGTTGCATAAGCCCCCGGCGGATATTGCGGCCTTGGTTGGTAATTGCCTTGCGGATATTGTTGCGGCTGTTGAGGCGGATATCCTTGACCTGGACCCGGACTTTGTCCCGGCCCGCCCATTTTATAAGCGCCATGCATATGCGGTGGCATCGGATAACCAGCGGATGCTCCCTGCGGTGGCGGCGGTGTTGCCATATTGTTCATATTCTGATTTGGCGGCGGTGCTCCCGTTGGTGGTGGTGTCTGCTGGGGCGAATTACTTGCCGACGATGCTGAATTCGAGGCCTGTTGCTGCTGAGATTGCTGCTGTTGTTGCCCAGGCGGAGGACCAGTAGGTAGACCATGTGGTGGCATTGGTCCAGGACCGGGTGGACCAGCAGCTCCGATTGGTGGTTGTTGCATTGGACCGCCGCTGCTCGATTGATTACTCGCCGGACGTGATATTGGATGATTTTGTGCTGGCCGCAGGAAATGGTAAAGTTTTCAATTATGCTGGGGATAAGACAGCATGAGATAAATATGTACTTACCCACTGCAGGTGACATGGAACGCGAACCGGAAGAGCCAGTGGGCGATGGTGTGGGCCTCATGACTTGCTGTGGATTTGGTGTACCCGGCGGACCAGAACCCATACCACTGTGTCCCCCACCACTTGAGCTATCGTTGCTATTTTGTCCAATTAGCTCCTGCAATGAAAATGTGTGTTTGTTGATTTAGTATTTTTTTTTGCTTTATCCGCGACGACGACAAAAACAAACAAATGCCGGCCGGCATTTTTCCGTTTTTTTTTCTTCCCTTCCTTTTTTTTTTTGTTGTGTTATTATTATTTAAATGAAAGTGATAGCAACAAAACAGCGAATTAGCCGAAAAGGCAACAACACGATAGAGAGCACCTGTATGTCACCCAGCAATGTAAAGATAGAGATACACTTGTGTGTATGTGTTCTTATGTGGTGTGTGTGTGTGTGTGTGTACTAATTTGTTTTGTCGAAAACGTGGATTGACTATCTCGTTTATCTTCAAGAGGACTTGATTATGTGTGGCCAGTCGATAAGGTTTAGAAAGAGGGAGGAAGGGATCATGATCATGATCTAGGGTCAGGTCGTCAACAGAGAGATGTTTTTCAATTAATCGTATTGTCATTTCCACTGAAGTAAACACTGCGCGACCTTTTACTGACATTTGGGGTCGTCGTGAGCAATACTACCTAGGATCGCCATTTGAAAGACAACGTTGTCAATGCTGTCGTTGTCGTTGTAGAAGTCGTTTCGTAATTATTTTTTTATATTTCTCTTTTTTACCGCCAACTGGATTGACAAACCCGCTTACAGCGAAATCATAAACGCCAAATCTTACTTCAACAACGAGCTCGCTGCTCCTCTGCTCCCTAGTTCGTTTGTATTCCTCCTCTTCTCTGTTTTGTTTTTGGTTTTTGGGGCACAAAACTCGGTGCGATGCGACACGACTTTAACTTTTTGCCGCCTATAACTATACGAAAATCAAGAACAATTTCAGCCAAAGGGAAACACAACAGCAACAGACATACATACATATAAAGACTTAAGTCGACAGCAATTCGAGTCACAAGCACACACAGATACACTCGCACACACAAATACATACGTACAAAGCCCCAAACCAGCGAAAGAAAAATACAACGCTGTTCGTTTTGGTATCTGAGAAATTAAGTGAAGTGAAATGAAATGTACGACGAACTGACGGCAACGGCAAAGCCAAAGCGCACAGCACAACCAGGCACAGGCAATGGGCAGGAAGAAGGCGGTCGGACACGGTGAGGGGTGGAGAGCACGGGGCATAAAAGCTATGTGGAACGACAACGACTACGACGGCTGCAACTTGAAGCGCTCCGAGAGAGAGACACAGAGAAGGAGAGAAGGGGGAGACGACTACAGGCAAGTGGCTGGTGTTTTGTGCTGTGGTAGTTATGGCGCGCTTGGAAGCGAACCCAGCGAACGTACGATGACAAAGACGTAGATAAGGAACAACAGCCATACACACAGATACACACACACACACACACACATATACAGACACACATTTTCAACGTTGAAATATAATAAAATGAAATAAGCAACGACGTCGGTGCTAGCCAGCCAGTCAGTCCATTCGTTTCTCCTCGTTCGTTTCACAGTGTCAGGGGAGCAGCAGCAAAACAAAAAAAATATACGTTGAGAGTGTGTTGTATAAATGATGGTGTTGGGGGCGGGGCTAGGAGAAGAGAGAGGGGGGGCTACCATACACTTGAGTTGCGACGGCGTTGATGACGAGAATAGCAAGCGGCAAGAGCTAAGACCGAACAGATAGAATGTTTTGTACTCAATATATGAAGGCAGCCAGCCAGCCAGGCCAGGCCAGGCGGCCCCACGTTTTGTAGTTGTGGTCGTGTAGAAAAATTACTTGGAAAGAAAAACAAGCAACAACGACGATAATAACAACAATGAAATCATTTATAAACCGAGTTTCAAACTTGGCAAATTTTTAAGAGGCAATGGGTTTATATTTTTGGTTAGAGGGGCGGCAATGGAAAATGGCAAAACATTTCAAATTGAACTTAAAATTCGATAAAGGTTTCTACATGGCGCATATTCCAAAACGCTTGAACACAGACTTTTGATCATCATCGCGTCATGAGGAAGATCTTCAAGTTATGTTGGAGCACTTGAAGCCATTTCGCCAAGTCATTAAGTGCTTTTGGCCTGAAAACCACATAAAGTTTTGGGAAAAAAAATTATGTAAATAAAAGTGGCCAGTCAAGATGTTATACGAGATGTCAGCTGTTGGCCCTTTTTGTGGCCCCTCCGATTATGTCAAAACCGAAAAGGCAAGAAGAAAACGTATACAGATAAAAGAAGACAAAAGAAGAATTAAAAGCCAAGCTAGAAGGAATTTACAAACGGACTCGAAAAAAGTGATAAAAGAATTCAACTCTGAACGTCGAGCATATTATCCATCCATACACAAATGAAACGGAGGAGGAGAGAGAAGTGCAATGGTTTTCATTTCGCCAAGCATGGCACGTAGTAAGATTGACTTGCAAGAGCATAGGGGTCGAGACAGGGAGGTCGGTCGGTTAGATAAGTTTGCCCACCTCACATTTGAGACTAAACAGAGTATTTAAGACTATGCAATGGGGGCATATATAAAAAAGTCAGAGGATTATAATATCTCTAAGATCCAAAACCAATTGAAATGGTTTTCTTTTTTTTAATTGAACGAATAGGTCGTATAATTTGTTGATTTTAATTCCAATTTTATGACAAAATTTTATTATAAGTTGGCTTTTATGATGTTTTAGATGGTAATTCTATTAATTTTATATCCCCCTGAAATGAGACTTTCATATTTGTACTAAATCGAACGATTATTCATCAGCTCCCATAGGAAAGGATTACAAAAACTGAAAAGGGTATGGATGGTATAACCAACCAAGACACAAGCAATAGTTAGTTCAGACCTCTGGTTGTTTTTTGTCTTCCCCTTTTCCTTTTTTACTTTATGCTCCAATCCAACAACATGGGCGCACACACAGCTGAGCGGTTTCGACATTCAGAGTCAGAGTCAGAGCCAGAGCCAAAGTCGTCGAGTCGCAGCCACAGGCAAACGTTCATTAGGTATTTGTGGGTGTGCTGCGACTGTGAGCAACTGTGTCGGTTTGTCTCTATATAAATGTATCTGTATTTGTATCTCACTCTCTGTGTGTGAGTGGTGTGTGTATGCTCATGCAATTTTTGTTTGTGCTCGCTTGAAATTTTATGAGCGAAACGAAAGTTTGTGTGGCTGTGGCTCTGGCGCAAATGGCACAAGGGAACGCCAGCAGCACGCAAATAAATACATATAGAAATATATGTATATATGTACGTTGAGTCTCTGTGTATACTAACAGCACCAGAGCCAGAGCCAACCACCAGCAGAGAAGAGCAGAGCAGTCGTCGTCGGCGTTGTCGGTCTGTTCGTTAAGCAAACGTCTGATGACTCTCAACTACTTACAGCACCAACCGGCCGACCGACTGGCATGCAGGCAGGCAAAACGACAGTCAAACCGACCGACATAGCCAGCAGTAACAACAGCAGCAGCAGCACTAGCAGCCAGTCAACCACTTTGTGTTCAGGCGAATGTCCCATGAATCGAGTTGGGAGCCATATCCATACAGCAACGACAACGACAACAACAACAATTTAGTCGACAGCCGGTAAAGCTAAAGCTAAAGCACCACACAGCTCCGCCAACTTTGTCTCTTCGTCTCCCAACTCTGGTTATGGCTCTCGGTCTCGGTTCGTCGTTTCAGCGTTTCGTTTGGTTCATGGGGCTTTTGATTGGGGCTCTCTCTCTCTCTTTCTCTGTATGTGTCCAAACGACTGAACTGAAAAACAAGCACACCGCAGTCGCATACATACACACACAGGCACATAAATACTAAATGTATGTCTGTGTGTGTTTGTAAGTACAAAAACAAGCAAGGCAAAACTCTGAACTGAACTGAAATGAAATGAGCGAACTCGACGTTTGTTCATTCGCATTTTCTTGCTTTTTATACACATACATATACCCCATAAGAATGGCTAAAAGGGTATATCAAGATTGACAAGATACATGTAACATGAACGAACAGAAAGCAAAACTTTTAAACTACAACAAAAAACAAAGACATAAAATACAAAGATATTGCAAGGATAAGAAGATAAGGTCCTAAGTATCAGACTTATTGAGGGTATCACAATGTCGGAGCACTGATAAAATTTATTCGCAAAAACATTTTTTTTTTCGTTATTTTATTTTTGTTGCGCCTGTTAAAATGAAAAACGATGATGATGCCGACAACAAAAACAACATCAACAGCGCAGTGGAACAAAAAAATCCCCAATAGCAACTACAAACAGCAGAAGCAGCAGCAATGCGACACACACAAACAGAGCAGAGGCAGGCGGAAGGGGGGCAAAAATTGTTCGTTCGTTCATTATTGGCAGGCAGGCAGGGGAGAGCCGACAGGGCAAAGTTGGAGGAAGGCATGTGGCTTTTGGGGGCCTAAAGAGACCGTACGTCGTTGCCGCCGCCGACCTCTTAAATTGCAAACTTGTGATACTGCAGCTAAAATGATTGCCGAGGCAAGGAATTGTTGAAGTAGGACACGGACAATGAAGTTAGATAAACTCTCCAGCCTGCCCGCCAGTCTGTCTGTCTGTTTGTCTTTCTCAGTTTGATCATTTAAATCGATTTTACATGAAATTTCATTTCTTGATTTTCATAAATTTTGACGTTCAGAGAGGTCTTTTGGGATAATCAATGCAACCAACAAACCAAGCCATGCAAGGGAACCCTTTCAGATTCTACCTTTTTCAATTGAATTTGTTTTCAATAACAGTCTGATTTTCAAATCAGAAAATTTGAAATACAATTCGGAAGACGGTAAAAAAGAAAAAGTGAAAGACATAATTGGTAGGGTTGAAAAGGGTTGGGCCTTTTGCATTTATTTGAAGAGTTGGAAGAAGTTCCAATCTGCAATTGAAGTTCCTGGAATGGACACAAATGACTGAAATGGGGCGAAACAACCTAAATGAATGCAAATTACTATCATATTTAGAGGGCAAATAGAACTCTAGAAATTGAATAAATGTTGCAGAAGGATTCAAAGCACATTTTCAAATGGTGGCTTATGGTTGAATATCGCGGCTGCAATTAAGAACCAAAAGAACAGGATTGATTTTGAAGGAAAATAAAAGAGTAAACAACCCGCAACAACAACATCAATGACCCTGGCATTGACCCAAATATAAATATATATATATATATGTATATAAATATAGGGAAGCAGACGCTTTGTGTGCGATGATCTTGAGTGTAGTAGCATCTGTGCATGCACATACATACATACATATAAAGGGAATGAGTAGAATACAAAAAAAAAAAACATGCCAAACCAACCAAATTGGTTCGAGAGCCAGGAGGATTGTCGAAAGCTTTCAATGTTGCCACTGCCGCGGACATACTGAATGAATAAAATGGGGAACAACAAAACAAACACACACAGACATTCTTATAATACTCTCTCTGGTGACGTAGGTAGGTGGACCTACCCAATGTTCAACACAACATCAAATGAAGGTTCACAGTGGTTCACACTTAGTTGATGTTGCCACTGTTTAATCCATTTATAAACTAAAAATTTGCAAATCAATCTCTCAAAGATTGTTCCAGGATTGTGAGATGAGATAATTGGATTGCAAATGACGAAGAAGCAAAGCGATGGATGAACATCAGACGGAAGGTATTTTTACCGACTCCCCCTCCTCTGTCAACTTATCTAGTATGTTGCTCTCATTGCTACTGCTGCCGCTGATGGCGTTGCGATGGATGCGAAACATAAACAAAAGACAAGGGAAAATACCATTGGTATATAGCGCGGCGCGGCAAAAGAAAAGAAAATTGTAATCAAAACAAAATAAAAAAAAGAGAAATAATAAAAATTCATAAAAACAAAAGCGTGGCGCACCGACGGCACCGGCATCAGCCAGACAATAACAACAACAACAACGATAAGATTTGAGCAATTTTTTTTTTAAAGAGCGTACACACCAACAGCAAATGGTTGAAAAAAAAAAAAGAAATTGGGTGGGTGGGGGTTTTAAGTAAGTGAGGGAAAACATCTAAAAATCCAAAACATCCAACCTTAATGGGCGTAAACATTTGACCCTAAACAACGACAACCAAAACAACTTGTACTAGGATGGGGGTAAAAAATACTTGAAAAAGAGGTTGAAAGGCAAAACCAACAACGAATTGCGGCGATACCAGAAAAGGTATGTAGCTATAGCTGCTTCTGCTGCTGCTGTTCCACTTCTATGTGAGTATGTACGTTTGACGTCAGATTGAATTCAAGTTCACGTGCAGCAACAAACACAGTTTGTTGACCCAGTTTTTTCTGTTGCTCCCCTCCTCCTCCCGCCCATCATCGTATATTTGAGCAGTGAATAAAAGTAGAAGTGGTGGCATATAGTTTTCACATTCGTGTTAATGTAGTCCTCCTTCTCACCTCCAATTCAACCAGATTCTTATCTAATCTAAAATGCTAAGGGGGGATGAAATTCAGATTAGCGAAACCGTAATGACCTACGAATGACGTTCTTTCTAAAAAAGAAATCCAATTCTTTGCCTGAATTATGGTGAAAACTGTTTTAAAGATACGTCTTTAATTTTCATGCCCACATAGTGGGGCACACATCAGGTTTGGTCAATATTTGATGAAGTGGCGTTGGGAAATTGGCCATACTCTCCACACCAAGTAGCATAAATGCAATTAAAAATACAGTATTGAGGGGGCATATGGCCCCGTTTCCACTGACGAACATTGCAAATATCCCTTTTTCTGATTTTTCTTTTTGTGTTGTCGTACAGAAATAGCATTTAATTGAATTTACCTGATGTGGCGATGGCGATGCCTGCGAGGGCTGCGGCGATGGACTTGGCGCATGCCCCGGACTGCTACTAGGTGGTGGTCCGCCAGCCACAGCGGCGTGTGGTGGTGGCGGTTGTTGTTGTTGCAAAGGGGGCGGCGGTGCATGATGCGGTGAGGCGGGCGGCAAAGGGTGTCCAGGACCAGGACTAGGTGATGAGCTGCCCGGCCAAGGCCGATTTGGTTCGGGATACTAAATTTTAAAGAAATCATATTATATAAAATTTAGAACTTACACACACACAAAGTGTTTTGTGGGCAGGAAAGTTACCTGGTGCGTCGAGTAGGCAGTTCTATGATTAGGGGGTCCAGTCGCCGGTAATCCAGGCGGTGTTGGATATCTTTGCGGGTACGGCGAATATTGAGATGGCGGTGTATTTTGTTGTGGTTGTGCCTGTCCAGAGCCAGGCGGCGGTGCTGGTGCACTGGGTGCTCCAACACCACCGGGCTGCTGTCCGCTTTGTTGTTGTTGTTGCTGCTGTTGTTGTTGCTGCTGCTGCTGCTGTGCCTGCTGCTGTTGCGGCGAACTAGGATAGGAACCTGAATTTTGACCGTGAGCTGGCGGATAGGGTGACTGACCCCTGGAAGTATTTGTCTATAAAAAAGGGGAAGGAGATAAACAAAAAGATATGAGATCAAGTCAGTTCTTTGGATCTAAAATTCAAATTTGCAATTTAGATATAACTACGCCCCCATCACTTCTTTCTCTCAGGTAATTTCTATTATTTTATGTATAATCGAAATGAAAGAGAGACAATGCTAGAGAGAGAGTACGCATACATTTTTCTCTCCTCTATATATCGCTCTCTCAGTATCTCTCTCTCTCGCTCTCGTTTTTAGCTCAGAGTTCAATTATTTGTGCTAGCCATAGTTGTTGTTGTTGCTGGACGGCTGGCCATGACACCCCGCCAACCATCTGTGGGCCAATGCACATTCCGTTTTATTGTATATATCATTTTAATCGATTTTCCACAACCAATTTCGTAAATGCGCGCACAAACATATACATACGTTCGTGTGTGTGTGTATACAGGACAAGCCAGGACAGGCGGTAGCAGGCGACGAACCCTCTGGGTGGTGAATTTTCACTTGACAGTCACAAATGTGGAGATTAAAAAAAAGGCAATCAAAAAGTAAAGCAAAAAGAAAATACACAGGAAACTACTAAATGCTGGCTGGTTCTGTGCGCAGCAAAACAAAAGGCAATACCGTTACTCTACCGTATTGCAGCGTAAACAGGATAATATATTTGTGTGTATGTATATAAAAGGAAGACCCAGAGAAGTTGAATCTTAGAATAAATTTCAAGTGGAATCGTGCATTAAACACAGAGAACTGTAAGTGGGCAGGAATAACGCAGAGCAAGGTAAATACATAGACAAGCCACCTGAAGCTCACCTGAGGCTGAAGCCTTATGGAGGATAAACTCTTTTGACCTGTTTTCAATTGTTGCCATGAGTAATAGAAATTTTCTGCATTTTATTTTCTTTAGGAATGATATTAACATGACTTCTTTAACGCTTCAAAATTTTACCTGACCCACCACGATTTCCCTTTTTTAAGGTTCCTAAGTAGCATAGAAATCCTTATAAACCAGTAAGGGCTTACAACAAACAAGTTTTTTTATTGGGTTTTCTACAGTTCTACAAAAATAATATACAAACGAAATTCTATTACTTTTGTATTCAGGCGGCCTTTCACATTGTTAAGCCGTTTCAATAAATCTATAGAGTTTGCGACCTTTTGTTTATAAACTTTTAAGAGCCTAGAATCATGGACTAAGCAAATAGTAACGCATACAGGAGAACCACTAGTTGGTTCGCTAGTTAACTGCCGACTTTCCCGTCAAGGAAGAATATGAAGATATTGAAAGAGGAGGCAAGAAGCAAGGAGAAGACGAGCAAAACATGCAACAAAGTAGTGCCGAGTGAGGTATGGAAGAGAGCTCCGAGACACCTTTCTACGTGGTGGATATGCCCCAATCAGAGACAGAAGAGACTCTACGACAAGCAGGACGAGTAAAAAAAGCAGAAGAAGAGCTTTATATGCCATTAATGAAAGGATTTTCAACTTGACGTAGAGCGACAAGGGACGAAGCAGCGGAAGGGGGATGGGGCAAACACATTGCCATGGCATGGCATGCCAGGCGCCCCTCACAGACTCAAAATGTTGTTGGCAACGAAGGAGCAAAACAGCAATGGCAAAGGCAACGGCAACGTTGCTGCCGGAGTAAAATGTGGCAATAAATCTAATGGAAACTCACAGCAAATGAACGAACAACGAAGCGTACAAACGAATGCAGAGCACAGAGAGGCAAAAGCAGCCACCGCCACCAGACCCGGCACACACACACACACATTTATACAGCTCTCAGTTCTCTGGTCGACGAGGATAACTACAACAACAAAAACAACTACGACGACCGTTGGATCGGGTCGGTCGGTCCACTGCAGGGTGACAGGAAACATGAATGGATGGTTTTCGTACATTTAATGTGCGTGTGTGTTTATGTGTATGTATATCCCAGTTGTGTGTAAGCGAAGGCGGCACTGGCAGTCAGGCAGGCAGTCAGCCAGCCAGCAACCAAGGAGAAATAAAGTAAAAAAGGGAAAACTCATCATGGATGAAAATCAAAAGCAGAAATGTATACGGCAACAGCAGAAGCAAAAGCAGCGGGTAGAAGCTGAAGTGGAATTTGAATTAATGCAGCAAGGGTCGTACGGTGACGCACACAGATAGAGATACACACACACACACACACACACACACAAATACATGCATACATATAAAGATCGGACGGTCGGATGGCTGAAACGAGCAGAGCGAGAATCGAGCAAAATTACGTTTTTGAGAGTGGCAAGCGCGGAGCAACAGAAGCAGGAGCGAGTGTCATTCAGTCATTCAGTCAGGCAGGCAGGCAAGCAACGAACAGAAAGAGGGGAGAAAAACATTGAATAAACTGCCTCCACACACTCACATAGAAATCTACATTGTGTGATGTGAACTGACTGACTGGCTGGCTGGAGTGGAGTAGTAGTAGATGGTTGGTGGTGGGTTTTCTCTGTGTTAAAAGCCGGCTCGACTCGCCTCGGTTCAGCTTGGTTTGGATGGGATTGGATTGTGTTGCTGCCACCGCTAGAGTTTACTATGCTTCTTGCTACATGTATTTTATAATAATGCCGCGGCACAAAAACAAAAACGTTGCAACAACAGCGATGGCCGTGACAAAGCGCAGGGAGTGGTCCTGGTGCCTGATCCTGGTTCTGCCTTGGGTTTATAATTTCATAACACAGACTTTCACACACACACACCCACGTGCATAAATTGTAGGGAAAAACGCCGTTGTAAATGCGATTTTTGAAGCACACACAGAAGATAGGTAAAGCCAGGCAGCGTCAGCGGCATTTGTAAGGGTTGGCATTGGACTGGGAGGAGGGCCGGGATTATGGAACGTGCAAAATTACGTATAACTTGAAAAAGGGGACACATGCAGTAAATATATAAGTTTTAATGCAAACAATGTAGCATTTTCTGAGCGCACATGGCACCATGCAGCAGTTCGGGGGGGAGGGCTAGCGCCAGAAAAACAAAGGGGAATAAGTGAATTGATTGAAAAGTGACGAAGAATGACAGTAAATTAAAAGATAAAAGCGGACTCTGCTTATGAAGGAGACAAAAATGTAGATAGATTGGAAATATTAATATGGAGATATGAACATAGTTGTTATATTTGAGAAAAGTGACCTTTCTATGACCTATCCGTTTATACCACCTTCTCAAATGCCGTTTGTTAATGCAAGCAATGTAGATTCGTGTTAAAAAGTTGTAATTGAAGTCAAAAATAAACTTTTTACATTACCAAGAGGATTGTAAACGATAAAACAAATAAAGGTGACCATCAATAACAACACTTATTACGAGAATTCATCCACTGACGATGACGATGATGAGGTTACTCCTTGAATTTGCGCGCCACAATTGTGCGAAGAATGAAATGGATGAAAGGAAGGAGGAGGCACAATCAACAAACGGGTCGAAACAGCAGCACAACGGTCTGGGGACAGGGGCTGGGACAAGGGCAACGATTTTATATGCTCCACTTTTTGTAGGTCAAACTTTAAAGGCACAAATACTGGCACCATCCGTACGTACATACATACATATATACGAATACTGAGCATAAAGATACAGGCGGCTCATACACACACATACACAGGGATATATAACTCCGCCACCGCACAGCCAAAATACAACCGATAACCGACTACCAAAAAGAAAAACATAAAGAAGAAGGTAAACGAAATAACAAAGACAACAACAAAAACAACAAGAAAGGGCTAGCAACAACACGATGTACCCAACCGAATTGCTAATGCAATGAAGGCCGTCCAACAGAAAGACACCCCCCATCGCCCTCCACCATAGGCTATTCCCGCCGAGAAATCTTTAAAGAGAACAACGAACGACATCGCATCTTTAAGTCTGAATAATTCTTGTGATATTGCTGTTGTTGCTGCACCTGTTGAATGGATTGTAAGATTTTTGCTTTTCAAATTGAATTCATTTGAAATTTTTTCTACTGCATCATCATCAAAAGGCTAAGACAACAACAATGGCTACAACAACTACAGCTGTATATGGGAACTGCTGCCTTTAGAGATTGGAGGATAGGGCAAGAGAGGTGTATGGGGGTAAGAAATTAGTCCAAAGGCATGTCACATGTATGAAAAGAGACGAGCCCTCCTCTTTGCCGGTTTGTAGCGGTTTCTCACTTATTTATTTTGTTTTGGTTGCTGTTTCCTCCACCACCTTTCTCTTCCCTGGGCTCGGTGCTGCTGTTGTTGTTGCTCTTCAGACCTCTTCTTCTTCGTCTCCCCCACCACCTTTTTTAGTCAGAGAGTCCGTCAGAGTCAGAGTCAGCTGTGACAACGACAACAACAAGTTTTGGTGTATCGCATTTTTGATTACGGTGCCTACTACTTGCCTACCCCCATACTCTCTCACTCTCCGCTGCTGCCCCCTCTACAGTGCTTTTTAGTATATGTATTGTTGTAGTCGAACGAGTGTACGTCAAATACCTATGTAGTACATACATACATATGTATATATCTCTCTCTTATAGGTTTGTATGTATTTATTGCATGCACGCGTAAGTCACACTTGCCGGCATTTTTTTTTTTGTTTTTTCCTCCTTCTCCTCCCATCATTAGCGCCACCCATTTACACTACATCGTTTATGCACACACATACGTGTGTACATCTTGTTCTAGGTTCTGATATGGAACAGTTTTACTCTCGGTTTCTTTTTCTGCTATTGTACCCTTTTCTATAGGCTATGGGGTGGTGGGGTCAGTATGCAATGTAATGCAATACCAAAATCTAGTATTCACTTTTCCATGTTATCTAAATGCTTCAACAAAGGACTTGAGGTAGGGTATAGGCTTTTCAACTTGCGTTTTTGTCTTTTATTTTTTTTTTTTTTTTGTTCGTTTTGTTTTTATCTCATCAACAAAGCTTTCGAAGGTCGCGGCGCAGAATGTACGACGCTTTTGCCCTGAGTGTAGGTTGGGGTACACATAGATTTGTTTATATTTTTCTAAACAACTGTCGTCGTCGTTGCTGTTTTGGTTGTAGTCATTAAAGTTCGTTGACTTTTTATCCAAAGCTCCACCCTCCTCTGGTGACCGCTCCACCCATACGTTGGCATAAAATTTATATTCTGCCATTCATAAGAAACACAAAATATCCATACTAGGCATGCCACATAAATCATTAAATGTTCCACTCGCAAAGGTTGATTGTTTTGTTTTCAAAAATGATATCTATGAGCTGCATTTAACCGGTTTAATTATGTGTGTGTGTTTTAATTATAAAAATTTGCTACCTAAACGTGAGTTTATTCATCACGTGTATCCGCGAGGAGAACGAAGTGATGATGTGTCTATTATAAACATAATTGTTATCTGTTATGATTAATAATTTTTTGATTTTTGTCGATTCGTGAATTTACTTGTCGGTCTTTGTGCAATAACAAAATGTATACTAGATGTATGAGGAAACTCTTGTAATTTGTATTGGAATTATTGTTTTGTTTGTTTTGTGTTTTTCGAGTGAGTACAAGTTTGTTAACCTTTGCGCACCTCAGAACAACGCTGATAAGTCAATCAGTTAACACCTGTTTGTAATGTATTTTGGATATTTGCAAGCACATATTTATATATTTCTGATGACATTGGTGTTAAAACTAGATTAACTTTCTATGAATACTTCTGCGAAACTTTTTCTGTAAACACTATACCATAATTTGCTTGAATAATTTGCAGGGTAAATTACTATTGCATATTGGATTGTATAGTTGGTTTGGGACAATAATGATTCATGAGATAGCCAATGACCATAAATTTCTCCTAGTGCTGCCCTAGTGGAGACCCATTAATGTTTTCTAATACAACCATGAAATAACTCCATAGCGAAAATAATGATTTGCGGGTTCTCAATTGAGACAGCAGCAACATCGTGACAAGGCAACACCAAAATTGGCGGCACATTCTTTCCATATAAACCCCTCCCAACTCTTAGCCAGACCCGGCGGGCGAACCATTGAGGTAGGCATTTTTATGTCGATGGTTTTGCTTGGGAGTGGGAGTGTAAGGAGGCGAGACTATTGGTGTGGGACTGCTGGCGCAAGTGAAGCCTCAACACATTTTGTGTACAAACTTTGCTTCTCCTTTTGCCCCTTTCTTCTTGTTCTGTTACTGCGCTGCTGTATTCTGCCTGCTTCTTTTTTTTTCTGTTTTTTTTTTTTTTTTTTTTGTAGCCTTTTCATGTTTTGTTGTTATTGTTTTCCGGCGGCGGCAAAATGCCGGCTCTTTCAATCGGTGGGCGCGCGCGGCGTAATATATATGTATGTATATATTATGTGTGTCAGTGTGTTTGCAGGACTTCTGCTGAAGGTTGCTGAATCTTTCGACCAAGACGAAACCTTAAAAACATAACAGTGCACCAGCCTCCACGCTTACCATCTCTCACCATCTACCCTACCACTATCACTTCTACCCATTCCACATTCCATATGAATACGTGTATGTGTGCCTGTGTGTTTGAATAAAACGTGACGAGCCCCTCTTCATGAGAATGAGTGGGTGAAGATAGCTAAAGCATATAGTCAACTTGTGCTTTAAGTGTGCGTACACACACATGTGTGTGTGGGGTCAATGAAATTGTGAAATCAGTGTCAATGTCAAAAAAACCATAACATTCTCCCACTTTTGCACTTTTGCATTGATTCTTAATAATATGATTACACTATTTAACCAAAATTTTAATGTAAACTAAATATAATAAGAGGAAAATATAAAAAGAGTAAAACTTACCGGTGGTGGCGTCCTATACTGCTGAGAAGGTCCCAATTGTGGACTGTAGGGCCTGGGCGGGGGTGCCCAACCCTGTTGAGCGCCATACGGAGAAGGTTGATGCTGAGGCGGCGGAGGACCGTGTCCAGGTGGAGGGGGTGGCCCACCGCCAGCGGCCTGTTGATGTTGTTGCTGCTGCTGGGCTGCGGCTGCAGCCGCCGCAGCTGCCGATGCTGCCTGCTGTGGATCGTAGCTGTTGGCATAACGATGCTGGGGCGGCGGCGGCGGATTTGAAGACTGCAACAGGGAATTTAACGTTGGTGTGGGCCCCTGAGGCGGCTGTCCTGGTATATATCTTTGCTGGGGCGGCCGATTTGGTGAGCCACCCGGTCCGCCTTGCTGTTGGGGCGGTTTGCCACCTGGCGGGGGTTGACCGTACCGATATGGATCCATATTGGGATCACCAGTATGGTATCGCGCGTAAGCGGGATGCGCGTGGGGCGGTGGCAGGTGTGGTGAGGCTGCACCGTATTCATCTTTGGAGCCAGGCGCATGCTCTGGTCCGGCTCCAGGCGGGGGCGGAGGACCGCCATGATGTTGCATGTGAGGCGGTGGTGGTGGCGGATGTTGCAGATGGTGATAGTGCATGACAGCAGCAGGATCTGGAGGACCTCCGCCTGGTCCTGGTGGTGGAACGCCATAAGGATGTGGGGCAGCGGCGACACCTTGTTGTTGCTGCTGCTGTTGTATAATTGGATCGTTACCGTTGTTGGGCGTGGGTGGCCCAGATGTTGGTGGTGTGGCTGCACCACCGGCTGTTGCTGCTCCTGCTGGTACTCCTACTGCGGCACCACTGGCTGCTGGAGCAGGACCTGCGGCCGCAGCAGCGGGCGGTGCGGGGGCACTACCGCCCTGCGTTGAGGGCGATTTTATTTTCTCATTCATGGCTATCGCTGCTGCTCGAACCTAGAGGAAACCCACCAACAACAACAACGTTGACGCTGATGACGACGACTGCAACAGCGGCAAATTTGAGGTTATGTTAGCTGCAAGTTATCGGAAAGACTTTCATTAGTGACGAGAACATTGGGCAAACATTATACAGAACACGACTTAATTTGACAAACATTTAAGCAAACTACGGCACACACACGCACATAAATGCATTTGCATAAAGATGTTTAGTATTTGTTTCTTTTAATTTTGCTCGCAGGAAAATGCAAAAAATTGCTGCTGATATTGAATGAGAGAAAAGTCCGCTGCCAGCAATACCAACACAAATGCAAATACAACAACAATAACAATCCTATCCCGCCGCATACGAGAAATCGCCATACGTTGGCAACCCTGTCGGCTCTCTTTCGGGCTCTCTCTCTCTCGTTCGCTCCCGTTCTCACTCAACACATTTGGCGGCTACCATTTACACGCACATGCCATCTCCGTCTCACTTGCACTTGCTTGTTAGTGAGAGAGAGCCCAGAGCCAGGGGTCCAAATGCATATGTCGCTCTCGCTCGCACTCGCGCTTACTTATGCGCCTGGGAAGGCTTTATTAGTTTTTGTATGAAACGACAAACGCAGTAATGATTTTTTGCTTTCTGTTTTTTTTCTTTTCTTTTTTTTTCTCGTATTTTTTGTTGTAATTATATAGATAATTCTATCCGAAATTTTCACGTTTTTTTACAGCACTACTTAAGCTTGGCCATTTTGGTGGCAATTGTTAAGATATTATTATAAATAATGGCTATAGCTCACAGCCGCTGCTGCTACTGCTGCTCTCTTTGGCCACTAGCAATCGTATTAGTTTGCTCTGCTGCTGCTGACGTTTGTCGTCTCGTCTCATTTCGTTTATGCTTCGTTTGGGAGTTTTTCTTTCATTTCTTTTTTCTTGCGTTTTGCTGTGGTTTTTTTTTTTTTTTTTTCTTCAGGCTGATGATGCAAGGATGTGGTTGGACGTTTTCTGTTAATTTTCTATATACACAACCTCAGCTGCTGGTGCACTTTTGGCCGCAGCCATTCTATTTTCTTACACTTTTCAGCGAGTAGCAGTTGAAATTTTGTTAGCTAGTTTTCGGTTTTTTGCTCTTTGGGCATTTTGGTTTTTCGTTTACATCTTTTTTTTGTTGCTAATATTTTCTTAACAAATAGAATATGAATATATCGCAAAAACACACTCACACACACTTACACATATAGAAGAATATTCACGCATTCGTCCATAGACTCTGGCTATATATACTAAAACGAACTCGCGTGAAGAAGACAGAGGACGGGGCAGAAGCGGCGGCGGTGGCGGTGGCAGGCAAGCTCGGTATACGAAACGAATTTGAAGTGTATGCAAGTCTCTTTTGCTGTGTCGCTGTCTGTCTGCCGAAGAGATTTTTCGCCAGGCCGTTTTAGCTGCTATAACTATAGATTTGGTGGCACAGTCACTCGCGGCTTATCACCAGATATACCCTGTACATGTTGCACATAATTTTCTTAATTAATTTGTTCAATATTTCACTTAATTCTCTTAATATTTTCGCATGATTTTCACTGGCGTTGCCACTGACAATATGGCGGCTCGATTGGCAGGTTATCGATGCGATAACGATAGTTACTCAACAGGGCCCTGTTAGCGTACTGTAGTTAACAGAAGCGCCATGTTAGCGCTTAACAGCACATTTCTTTCGATAGACATTGTCGATATCGATGTATTTATTTCGAAAATTTTTGAAATTCAGTATTTTTGAATTTCGAATTTTAAATTCGAACACGCGATTTAAAACGCGTGAGTAAACCGCTCGAACATTTGAGTAAAACGCTCGAACTTGCGTCGAGAGGGCAAGAATTTACGGCGAGTAAAAGTCGAATTTAAAATAACGGTGAAAATCAGATGAAAATTGCTGAGTAACGAAAGTTCACAAATTGGTTATTATTTTTTTATATGGCAAAATGCGATTACTAAGTATTTTATGGCTCGTGCTAATAATTAGCCAAATCAATGCATTTTCATTGCGCCAAAATGAGGATCAAACTTCGACAGCCGCCCCCGCTCTTAAATCGACGTCCACAGAAATTTCCAAAAAACTTGGCGCTGATCAACGTAAGTATCCTTTTGTTTAAATTTCTGAAAATAGTTAAAAGTTAATAGTGCATATATGTATGTACATATGTACATATAAACGTACATATAGAAAAGTCTTTTAACCAATTCATTTTTATTAACTTAACCAAACTTGGAGCAAAATCTAACGGCATTCAATTAACGGTTCTTTGCACAGCTTCTAGTGGACTTCTTACAAAATGTCGTCCATGTGCCGATGGAATAAAATGTGTACCCCAGATCCAATGCCCTGCCCATGTACGCATGGATAGCAAAGAGAAACCACAAATTTGTGATTTACCTGCTGGAAAATTCGGTTATTGTTGCCAAACGGGTCAAAATCACACGGCTACAAAAAATCAGGACAAAGCTCGTGTAGTTCAAGTGGACATTCCCTCATTTCTTCCCCCACAAGTTCTGGAGGAGGCTCGTCTCAATTTTCAGAAACTGATGCATAACGTGGCTCAGATTCCAGTACATCGTGGCTTGCCTGACTTTACCCACGGCATTGTCTTCCACTCGACGGCAAAGGACGACATACATCATTTTGCAGTGTCAAACAATGCTCTGGAGCAGGTGATCACTACTCAGATATTTGGCAAGAAGGAGCAAGTACCGGTTGATGATTTTTTAACCAATAATGTTCCAATAAAGTTCGACAAGACACCGCTGGGCCAACAATGCCGTCAGCCTCCGATTTGTCGGGACGTCAAGTCAATTTATCGCAGTCATGATGGCACTTGCAACAATCCTTTGCCAGAGCGTTCATTTTGGGGTGCTGCTGGCCAGCCCATGGAACGTTTGTTGCCCCCCGCCTATGAAGATGGCATTTGGAATCCACGCGCCCACTCCATAGATGGTTCATCGCTAAAGAGTGCCCGTCAGATCTCTCGAATCCTTTTAAACGATGTCAATCGTCCGCATCCAAAGTACAATCTTCTGATAATGCAGTTCGGACAGTTGATAGCCCACGACATATCTCAGACATCTTCTGTCCGCCTTGAAAATGGGGACTTGGTTCAATGCTGTTCACCTGGTGGCAAAGTCAAATTAAATCCCCAAGAAACTCATTTTGCTTGCATGCCCATTCCCGTGGAGCCTGACGATGAATTCTATGCAGCTTTCGGTGTTCGTTGCTTAAATTTTGTACGTTTATCTTTAGTACCCAATCCCAATTGTCAGCTAGGCTATGGCAAACAGCTCAGCAAGGTCACACATTTGTATGTATACACTCTCACATCCATATGATTTAGTAAATGCTAATTTAAATTACTCCAATTACTTCAATAGCCTGGATGCCTCGCCTGTCTATGGTTCCAGTGAAGAGGCTGCCCGGGAATTGCGTTCATTCCGGGGAGGACGTTTGCGTATGCTGGACGATTTTGGTCATGATTTGTTGCCCCTGACGAACGATAAAAAGGCTTGTAATACCGATGAGCCGGGCAAGTCATGCTTTAAGGCGGGTAAGTCAGTTTGCCGGTCTTACATGCTTGCCCTTTTAATCGTTCATTGTTGTCCTAGGTGATGGACGGGTCAATCAAATTATTTCCCTTATCACTCTGCACATTATGTTTGCCCGTGAGCATAATCGTTTGGCCGAAGCCCTGTCTCAGGTCAATCCTTCGGCCACTGACGAATGGCTGTATCAGGAGGCACGACGCATTGTTATTGCCGAATTGCAGCATATTACCTACAATGAATTCTTGCCGGCTCTGATTGGTCCACAACAGATGAAGCGATTCCGTTTGGTGCCATTGCATCAGGGATATGCAAATGATTATAATGTCAATGTAAATCCAGCTATTACAAATGAGTTTTCAGGTGCTGCTTACCGCATGGGTCATTCCAGGTGAGTGGAACATAAATTTTAATTGTTAAAAGTTATTTAATTAAACTTTTGTCTCAGTGTCGATGGCAAGTTTCATATAGAAAAGGCACAAGGCCAAATCGATGAAGTTATTAATATTCCGGATGTTATGTTTAATCCATCCCGTATGCGTAAACGTGAATTCTATGATGACATGCTGCGCACACTCTACACGCAGCCCATGCAACAGGTTGACAGTTCCATAACTCATGGCGTAAGTTAATAATAATATGAAAATGTTTTAAATTTAAGCAATTAACTCATTTTAACAAAGAACTTACCATTTCTTTTATTTAATCCCCACAGCTTAGCCGATTTCTGTTTCGAGGCGATAATCCCTTCGGCTTAGATCTGGCAGCTATTAACATACAACGCGGTCGTGATCAAGGCTTACGCTGCTATAACGATTACCTAGAAGTTATGGGTTCTGCCAAATTGCATAGTTTCGATCAATTTCCAAGCGAGGTTATTATACGCATATATACATATAAAGAACATTAAATCGATATTATAAAGCATTTATCTCTTTAGATTGGCAAGAAGTTGGCTCACGTGTATAGCAGACCAGAGGATATTGATTTATGGATCGGTGGCTTACTGGAACAGGCAGTTCCAGATGGCATTGTGGGCATTACCTTTGCAGAGATAATAGCTGATCAGTTTGCACGCTTTAAGCAGGGTGATCGTTATTTCTATGAGTACGATGGCAAGACTAATCCGGGAGCATTTACCTCTGCTCAACTGCAAGAGATACGTAAGACAACGTTAGCCCGTTTGATTTGTGATAATGCCGATGGTCTAACCTTGCAAGCAGTGCCGATCGCTGCCTTTGTTCGTCCCGACTTTGCCGGGTAAGTTTTCGCATGCGTATATACATACATACATATGTATAAAGATTTGTCTCTCATGTTGGCCTTCCATTTTGCAGAAATCAACTGATTGGCTGTGATAATCCAAGCTTGCCGGCTATCAATTTGAATGCCTGGCGCATTTAATTATCATTTTATTGAATATTTTAAATTGTATAAAAACGAAAATATAAAAAAAGTGTTGTGTATGTATATCCCCGTCGTTTTTTACACCGATGTGAATTAACAACGAAACTGAATTAAGCGATTTCTCTCTCACTCGCTCTCTCATCGAAATTTGTGTCCCACTTAATGAGTATGTTAAGTTTTTATGGTTAATCAAATTTGTAACACTTGTATAAAAAACGCATTTAGGGCGATTCGCTTCTGATTTTTATTACTGGATTCGTTTCACCGTAATTGCAATTGAGACCCATAGTTTTTTAAACGTCAAGTTTAACCTTTAAATTTGCTTAATCTCTGATATGCGTCAATTAAATAAGTCAATATATACGTAATATATTTTACACCTATCGCTAGCTAGCTACTTGCTGCTATTATTATATGGAATACTTTATTATAAACAAATGCTTATACCTCAATAACTCAAGATGCCCTTACGAGGGTAATTTATTAGTTTTGGAGTATTTGGAACCACAAATTTGCGCTTCGTTAAGAATGAATTGAATAGAAGAGCATTGAAAAGAGAATTAACTAATCATGTAATTTTTTCACACAAGTTACCCAAACTAATGAAATATGAACTTTGTAATGGGTATTAGAAAATCGTCAGGAGAGGGTATATTTAGAAACGAAAAGCTCAATTCGATTTGTATTTATCTAGTCAATTAGTGGGATAGCTGACCGTTTGTTTTTTGTAAATAACATGATATGCAAATGTCAAAGCCAAATTAAAATGTATATCAGAATATTTTTAAAGTTAAATGTCTATATAAACATTTCGCCGACATTGTAAAAACACAAACAGCAGTCAAGTCCAAACAGGTAATAATCAATTACGCCATGCTCTAAAACTTTCTTTGAAGTAATCTGATATATTTGTGGTGCACCCTTTGACCACTTAATTAGTACTTAATCTTGGTGTGAATAACTTTGTATAGTATTTGGTTTTTTTTTTGAATATCTAATGCACATTTCGCAGCACGTTTTTGTTCTAATTAAACTGGTTTCTATAATACAATAATGTCTCTTTTTTGTTGTTTATCTCTTGTACCAATTAGTGTTCGAAAGAAACAAATTTCTTAATTAATTAGTTGGCGCTTTAAAAGATTCAAAACGACTTGAATTTAAGTATTATGTATAATTAAGTTGCCAGATCAGCCTTCGGAAATTTTGATATAAAGATTATTAATGAAATCAGAATCTATATACATATTTTTTTCTTTCTTTGGATTGATTTTGTGCATGTTTTATTTTTATTTATATTCGAAATCAATAAAATTGCTCAATCATTCCATAATGATGAAATAAAAGGCATCTCAACGACGGGGAAGTCCATTTTTTATTAATTATTTTTACACATTTACTAGCTTAAAGGTTAGTCATCGGCTCAGTTGAAGATTCTTCCCGTAATTAGCTTGGGTTGTGCCTTATGGAATAACCCAAAAACTTGTATAACTTGCAGAGGACAGCCAAAAAAACAAAAACGAAACGCAACGAAACGAAAAATATTAGGCTCGGCTTGCCTATTGATGATGCCCATAGACATTCTCATCCGAATAGGCTATATAGAGGAAGTAGTCCTTATCCTGATGTTCCTGATATAGCGAACCCATTGTGGCCGATGTTGCCGGTATAATGCTATTCACGAAAAAGAATAGAGCATCATCCGGACGGAGATTTATACGCTTTCGAATAAGGAAATAGAATTGACCCACTGTCAGATCGGTGGGCACTAGATATTTCTTCTTATCGAGCACAGCATGACGCGTCTTGGGCGACTTCTCCACAATGACTGGAACGCGATCCGGGTATTTACGGCGTATCTTATCTCCTTCGTTTCGACGCTTCTCGAATGTGTGATCCTTTTTATATTGAAATTGCATATTCATCTTGGCAAGATTCTTGAGTTTTACAAAAACAAACGCAAATTGCTTGAAAAAAGCCAGCTAAAATTTTTGTTTTTAGTTTATTCGTTTAGGATTTTGCTTATGTTAGACCGAATCTCCGAAAATGTGAAAACTATTTGTGTCTGTCTTTCTGTATCGTAAACGAAAAGGCAAAGCTTTCTTTGACGAGAAGTGAAATTGGTTTCGTCAGTTAACTAGATCAAACCAGATTTTGTCTGGTTTATAAAGATGAAATGTGCCAACAAACTAGATTTACTTTAGTCTAAATGTAAATTTCATTAAAATTCTGTGTAGTTGTTTCACTTGTATCATGAAAAATTAAGCAAAATGAGGATAATTTCTGTATTTTTCTTCCTAAAGCCGAAATTGTACCTACAAAACTTGCCAAATTTTGATATCCATTAACGATTGATCCTCCACAATGACCCATTTTCCCCTACCACAATTACATATGAGCTAGATCTGTCACTGGTCTCTATTATCCTCTATTATTCTCCTCTTTAAGGGTCTTTGAAGGCATCGTAAGACCTTTAAGGAGTCTATATGGTGACATAGAAGTCAGAAAATCAAAGGACATATGTACATTTAAGTTAATTATGATTGAGCTTCTGTGGTCATGTTTCCTTGATTGTTTGATTGATTTTGGAATCTCTAAGCATTAATTGGAAGAACAAAAGATGTACCACATATACCACAATAGTCATTGACTTATCTTGCTACTGGCAGGATATATGGGCAACAAGTGAGCCCTTTAAACAAAAAGCTTTACCCTACATTGAATGGCAAAAGTTAAGTATACGACAAGATGCCACCCCACCACAAACCACACACTACATATACAAGCACCCACACACACATACACACACACACAAAGCTAAAATGCGCCGTTACAGTCCGTTAGCTGAGTGTATAATGCCACTCAGCATTCGAGCTCACTTCGTTAACATCTCTGTGCGTGGCCGGTCGTTTGGATTCGGTAGCTCGGTTTCCGGTTGTGATTGGGCGCAACTTTTCGCTTTTTTTAGCTGAATGAAAATAAAAAGCCGCATTGTTCAGTCACGGTCAATACCATCGCACACGGTTTATCAGAATACCTGACAGAAAATTCTGCTAATTTTCATGGCGAGACCATGATGCGAATAAGTTGATCGAATTGCCGGATGAAATTCGTTCGAAGAATGTTTTGGTGATTATAAAGAAAAAAATGAATAAATGATTAAGTAAACACACACAAAAAATAGTCGAGATATTTATGCCCTCTGTGTAGGGCAATAAACAGCTGGCTCTTTGAAGAAAATGTGTTTGAATATAAATAATTATATTGGAAAATTTTTATACCTCGTGACCATTGATAAAAATATGTGCTATTACCCACATGGAATATAAAATCATCTGATCTGCTGATCTAAAATTAAAAAAATAATAATAATAATTAATTGTGAGCAAATCATACACACACACAGACAGAGAAAAAGGTGAGCGGTTTCGTAAATGCAATCAAATAAATTCATCATGAAAAAGGTTTGTTTATTTCAATGCATATAATGTAAGGCCGTCTGTCTAGATTTTAAATTTGATTTGTAATCACAAGAGAATCAAAAAGTTTACCTTATCTCTATATACAAAAAATGTATATATACATATTCGTAATAAAGCCAATGGCCAAGTGAAATGAGTGTTTCTAGGTTTATCAAGCAATTAATCGGTTTTTCTTTGCGGGCCGATAATCACTTTAATTAAATGATATAATACAAAACTCAGAGCTCCGAGCAAATAAGTTGAAGTGCTTAAACACTTGAGACATAATAAATATAAATATGTATAACATGTTGTTCTGACTGAAGAGTTAAACCTCTTTGGGTGAAAACTTATTTGGCTAAAATTGTTTTTCTTAGAACTTAATGTAAATTGGGTGAAAAGCAAAGCCCTTTTACAACGTGTTTTTGTCAAGGTAATGGAAATACTCTGTAGTCATTGTGACAAAGAAAACAAATTGAAAAAGTTTTGTCATCTCTTAATGTTTTCGACTTGTTTCTCTAATTAAATTTACACCTTTAAGTGGGGGGATTAAATGCTTTAAACTTCTTGGCAAGGGTAAAATTAAAACACATTTTCATTTAAAGTGAAGAAGCAATCAAATTGAATTTCATGTGTTTGGACCAACTTTAGTCAGATTTAGATAAATCGAACTGAATACGAAAATTAAAAGGAAAAATTCAATTATTTTATAGATTTTCGTAGTTTTTAAGCTAATATTTAGTCTGTAGGTCCTTTTAGTGCCATGGGCGGCTTTTTTAACTGAAGCCGGTTGTGTTCAATATACTTTGGGTCTTTCTTTTGAGAGAAAGTTGTTTAAAGAAACAGCGTCTAAAAGAAACCTGGTCAAAGTAGTTAATTTCTCCCTATCTAATAATGTACATGGCCAAAGAGAGAGGGAGACAGAGTGTTGAGTTGAGAGCGAGAGGTAGAAATGGGGAAATTGCCCCTTCGTAAAGCTTTCAAAGGAACCCCGACATAGGATTTATGTATTTTTAGGAAATATACATAGATAACAGAAAGACTCATTGGAAATTTCTCCTCAGTTTGAAATACAACAAATTGACTTGAATAATTAAGGAACCAAATAGTGAAACCTTCAAATAATCTATAAACAAAAGCTATATACATACATATGTACATACCTTAGGAAAAACAAAGATGAATAATTGAAGGTCAATTAATTTAAATTCTACTCTATATAGAGTCAATAATATTTAGCGTAAGTCTTTTTTAGATTCTGTTAGCCTTTGCAGGACTAAAGCCAACATTTCGAGGACAAATTGAATAACTTGGCTTAAATCTTCCTAAACCTTCCCCCATGACTAAGATTTTTATTGTTCATAGAGAAGGTAACTAAGCAGTCAATTTCAGTAAAAATTTCTCGTTTTTTTCAGCGGTGCCCACAAATTAAGTTAATATTTTTTGTTGGTAGCGCTCCACTAACTTGTTTTTGTTTTTGTTAATACCGCAATTAACATTAATTTGTTAAAAATAACACACACAAAAAGATGAACAAAAAATTGGACGACATAGTTGTATTAGGGTGTGGTTAAAAGGGAACAAGTTTTTGCAGTTTGAGATATGGAATCCATAGTTCCTTCCTTTAGGCCCCACTTTGAGTCCCAACAACAATGTTGCCTCATTAATAATTCATTTAAAATTATGCAAATTTTTTCGGTCTTGTTTGTTAATCTCATGATACACAAAAAGGACATTCGTTGGAAGGTATTACATTCCACTTTGACAACTTGGTAATTGGAGAGCAAACAGATGTCTCTCTCTCTCTTTGTATTCATTTTCAAAGAGATATCACGAAATTGCCCTAATCACACCAAACTACTAACAAATACATGTATTTATTTAATTCAGCAAAATGAAAATAAATAAAAAATAAATAAATGTAGATACGTAAATCGAAATTGAGCAAATAATTTGCACGCAAACAAATCTAATAAATAATTTACTTAACTAATTTTGTGCCTATTGTCATGATGGATTTATTTGTTAGTCAAAAAAATGGAATGATAATACATGAAATAGTATTTTTGTCATTTTATCATATTGGCTAAGCTGAATCAATTGCGTCATTTGGCTTAATCTATATGGCCACGGTCTGAACAGTTGAGAGGAAATGGCCAACAGCTGCAAGGCTTGATTATGTCATTGATGGGAATAACTCGTCTCTCTGATAGACAAATCAATTAGGCGTAAAATTCCACTTAGCTTGGCTTATCATCTACTCTCAGGCAATTGAACTGACAATGTCCGCGATGTTTCCTCTGGTCTGGTCTGATTATTGCCATTATTAGACACAATTGACAAGTAACTAAATGAAGGGGCGATTTGTTAAATGTACTTTGAGGCTGTCAGCGGGTTTAACTAACAAGAAGAGCTCTCTTTTGCTCAGGTCGACTATATTAGAGGGTGCTCCAGCTAAATCGACAGGGTTATTTGTATATATGTATGTACATATGTTTGTATTCTCCTCATGACCCTCATGACAATTAGCCTATTGATTTTTGAGGTCGACAAAAAGGTGCTAATTGAAATCTGTATTAATCTTGATTATTTTTGTTGTTGTTGTTTTGTTTGCTCCACTTGTAAATTTTTGAACGTTTCATTCAGTTTTGAACATTCTTGAACTTTGGTTATACAGTGATACATTCCATTTATGCAAACCAAATTAGGTAAACTTTTATTATCACAAAGCAGACAATAAAATTAACTGTACACACACACCCACACACACACACGTATAGTATCTATAACATGTAAATATTTGTTAATTAAAAGGCTGAGAAACTTCGTGCACACTTGTCGGCGACCCTTTCAATAATTCTCTACTTTTGTCTGCTTTTGTATTAGAGGCAACAACTACAACAACAATAGTCACATGAAAATCCCAGAGATGTAGCCCAAAAAGGGGGAAAATTGATTTCATTTGTACTCAAGAAACATTTTGATATGATTGTTTAAAGTTTTAGGTCCTTCAGTTTGTCCTTAACTACATTTGTTGGACAAGTTGTTACATAGAAAAATCTACAAATCAAATTTTACCCTTGTAGTTTGATAACAGATAAGGTAACATTTTATCCCGACAAACGAAAGATAATGAGCTTATTTACAAATGGGGGGATAGAAAAGGATTCCCGAGTCCCCGAGTATCGTAGCTCCCTAGTCCTTTTACCGTTTCTAAATTGAAGAAAAATAAGGTAACATTTTATACCGACAAACGAAAGATAATGAGCTTATTTACAAATGGGGGATAGAAAAGGATTCCCGAGTCCCCGAGTATCGTAGCTCCCTAGTCCTTTTACCGTTTCTAAATTGAAGAAAAACCGTATAATACTTGGTCTTACGTTTAATAATTTAATAGCGAATCAAGACGACCAAACAGTTTTGAAATATAAGCAAACGCAGACATCAAATGCAAATGATTCGAATAATTTTTAAAAATTAACTACTTAAGTTTTCAAAATCTTTAAATGAAACAATAGAATGTTAATTATTTTATATATTGTAAGCAAAGGACACAAAATGGCGTCTTTCTCCTGATGAAGGGAAATGTGGGGATAATGCACAAGGATTGTAGTATCTTTTTCTAATATTTTTGAAACTTATAAACTTTAACTACTGACCAGATAAGCGAGGTTTTACTATACTTAAGAACTAATTTAATTGATTGTTTTTTTTTTTTGTCTTAAAGATCTTACTTACCATACAATATTCGGTTTATTAAGCATAAATTTTGTCCACCCTAAATAAATTCAACACTTGGATAAATAAGACTGGGTTATATGTATTTATCGACAATATGACATTTAACAATAAAATGTTGAGAGAGAAAAATACTTTTATAATATGAGTATAAACATATATGTAGAGTCAGCTATATAGATAAACAGATATGTGTACATACATATATACATATGAACAAAACTACCTCAAAATTTGCCAAAAAGAAAGCCTAACGGAAATCATTTACTGAACTCTTCATAGAATGAAATTGATTTAAAGTTACTAAGAAATATATAACTCCATAAAATTATAATAATCTCTTTTAATTTTAAAATGTCTTACGAAATACATAAACAAAGCCAGCTAAAATATTCAAAAGATATCTATAATTATTTGAATTTCAAGCGAAAAACTTTCGAAAAACTTGTGGAATTTGCATTACTTTCAAAACACACCTCGTATAATGTGATGGGCCTATCATGTTTTTTGTTTCGCTATAAGGTTTATTGCGGCACTAATTATACATAGACATGGCAAAAAAAAAAAAAATGGCAATATATCAATTAGCTTCATCAAACTAAAAATATGAACAAACAAAGTTGTAAAAATAAATCGCAACTCGTGGGAGTTTTAAGATCAACAAACGAAAAGAAAAAAAAAAACACAAATAATGCAACAACAAAAAAAGGGAGACAAAAGTAGCTAAAAATAATCAGATAAGAGTTGAGTTTACCTAAATATTTATTTGTGTAATTGTACATGTTAATTAAAAAATTCAATTCCTGGCACTTATTTTTGTCTACGTTTTTTTCAGATTTTCTGGTAGATTGTTTTAGTATAAAATGCGGCCCAATTATAATTTGTAATTAACTTTCGACCTACTTGAGTTGATATCTTAATTTTGTATAAGTACTTGTTATTTTGCTCAGTGGATTTTTGTATTGGAATGTCATAGCTTCAAAAATTATTGTGTGGGTAAATTTGAAAATCAATCAAACACGCGTCGGATATCGTGAGAATTTAATTCACAACTTTTGCCACCAACAAATAAGCAAATAATCATAATATATTAATAAATAAATAATACAGATTGTATGTATATTATCTTTCTTTTTTATTTGCCGCGTGGAATTTGTTTCTTATGTCCATAAGATTGGTCCTAAGATTGCTTCATCCAATTGATTTTGATCATTATTTTTGTCACAGAAGGAAGAAATTTTCTGGATATTTGTGGTTTAATTAACATTCCCAATTCCGTGCCCTGAGTCACATGTTTGTCAATGGTTGAGTGAAATTTGTGTTTCTAAGGAAAACTCAGTCGCATTTGGCCCTTGGCTAAGGGAAGAAGTTTGTTAATTGATGGCATTTCATCTCCTCTTTCAAGAAACCATCAAGTAGTTAGTTAAGGAAACATTGAGTTACTTGGAAGTCAAGAATATACTTAGGTACTTAGCAGTGTCAAACGATACGAAAGCAGTGAAATTACAACTGTTGTTGTTGTTGGTTTAGTGTTATTAACCCAGTTATGAGTTGACGGGCAAAAGGGATCGCTAGATTTAGAAAGTCTGTTAGATGTATGGCTTAAACCTATCTCTTGTGTGTATTTTGCAGAGCTCTTTGTGTCATTGTGGAAAAAATCCTTTGAAATGCCAGACAGAATGTGAATCTCTCTGTCCTCAATAGGGCAATTGAATAACAACAACAACCCCAAAAACTATACATAAAAGAAAAGTATTATTCACACCATAGAAACATGCAAAACATATCAATTGTATGGCAAGGATATTGCTGGTCATGCCTTTTGTTGGTTTTGTCATATGCAACCCATGAAGCTTATGGCAATGACACCAACAATAACGCCAACAATTGCTTTGAGAATCATAATGGCTTCAATATCAACGAGAATCAGCTAGCAACAACAACAACGGCAACAGCAACAACAAGTCAGCCAACAGGTCAAGGCTCCACATTGGCATTGACATTGGAGCCAACTATGACAACGACAACGTCAAAACCAACTGTTGCTGCTCCCCCCTCGATGGGTCCCATGTGGAAGTGCTGCTGTTGGAATGCAACTAATCAAGTAAGTGGATGGATAGTATAGACCATTGACTATGTCAGTTTGTGTGAGCTTTTACTATGTGCTTGTTGGTCTCATATTACCATTCAACAGAAGGAACACAAACTGAGTTAACTTTTTAAATGTGGTCTAGAATCAAATTATGGCGCATCCTATGCAAAAATGCCATTCAAATTTTTACAACCATCTACAGAATGAACTGGAATGCCGCTGTGAAGGTGAAGCTCTAACACGAGTACCCCAAACCCTGAATTTACCTGTGCAACGTCTAACAGTGGCATCAGCAGGATTGCCGCGTTTGAGGTCGACAGGACTAAAGGTTTATGCGGCCACATTGTTGGATGTGTAAGTTCATAATCCTTCATGAGTTCCAAGAATTAATTAACAACAGAAATACATAATTCTTCTTATCCCTTCTGCTCGCCATGCAGAGCTTTTATGGACTGCCTGCAATTGGAACTCATACAGGACGAAGCCTTTGCAAATTTAACAATGTTGCGTACCATGTGAGTATAAACAAGCCACCAGGACACCCACACACTCATCCATACACCCACACACCAACACACTAGAATGTTAATTAATAAATATTCTAGGGGAAAAACAAACAAATAAATGTAAAACTCAAATGTGAATACCTGATCTACTCGAGGTGAGGTGTGAGTTATTGAAACTAGGATAGGTCAGTAGGTCAGTATATTGATAACTTTGATTGGGGATAAAGTCACAAGGACTATCAGATCAGATTCGTTAAGATTTTGCGTTTGAATCTTAGAGCATTATATTATTAATTTAAGTTTTTGGAATTTTTTAATGATTTATACTTTCTTTTTATTGAATTTCAGTTACATTTCAAATGCTCCCAAGTTGACAGTCCTCTCGAAAGATGTATTTAAAGATATTTCAGACTCAATTGAAATTATGTAAGTAAAAGTGCAAAAGTACAAAGTTTGAACCAAGAATTTAGGCTAATAAGAGACCCACTAAAGGATGCAATTAGCAGTCCAAGCATTCGCTTGCTGACACATATGAAAGCATTTTGGACTGTGTCCTATGGACATACGAAAATAATCCTCAAAGCAAACATTGTTCATAGACAATTTCCAAGTTACAAAGCAAACAAAAAGTTATACATTTTTCGAAAACTTTGAAAACTTCTTCTGCCTGTTGCAGAAGAAGGGGTTGTAGGGTGTAATCTTGGCATGTTGGCGTTAGCTGCGTTTAAATTTAGAATTTGCAATAAGGTCAACAGAATGATACATTGAAGTAACTAAGCAGCAACTAACTATATATATAAAGCTTTAAAAGAGTTAAAGCTCAAAGCTCTCAAACATTGAAGTTTAAATGGACGAGATACAAAAAAGAAGATTTAGTTATTTACTATCCACACTCTTATTTTCCCACAGACGTATTATAAATAGTGGTCTAATCAGTGTGCCAGATTTGCGTTATTTACCACCAAACAATATACTACAAATGATGTAAGTCTAATAACATGAACTACAACTAAACTTTATCGATCTCTATCACTTTTGTTTGTTCATATTTGCAGAGATCTCGATAACAATCAAATAACTCGAATTGATAGTAAATCCATAAATATTAAGACTGGGCAATTGTAAGTACAATTTATTGTTTATACACATTTCAGATTTCAGGGAGTTAAGTCGGACATTTAATAGAAGAAAAGTCGGTCTTAGATATAGAAATGTTATTAATTTTAGGAAATTTCACTTATTTCCTTCCCCGAGGATACGCCAAAACTAAGCAGAAAGGCGGCATACGATCGATTTAACTTTCCAGCTAAATAAGAGCTTAATATATAATAAATCATTTTTTTGTTGCAGAATTTTGACAAACAATAATATACGTTACATTGATGATTCGGCATTTTATGGGTCTAAAATTGCCAAGCTGTAAGTTGACTAATGTCTTTTGTTTAATTCTACACACAAAATCAAGTAAGAATTATGTTACAGATATCTGAGAGATAATCGAAAATTGAACAAATTGCATCCAAATGCCTTCTATGGCATCATAGATATAACTGAATTGTAAGTGTTATAGTAAATATTTTTGGTTGTACGATCTAAAAAGATATTCTTTTGTCTTTTAGAGATCTCTCACGAACTTCACTTGTAGCCCTACCGTCAGTTGGATTGCAAACGATTGAAGCATTATATATAACAAATACAAATACTCTAAAGACCATACCATCTATATATAACTTTCAGGTTGGTATTAACTAAATATAAATTGCAATATTGTGTAACATATGATTGTCTATTTTGGTTGACAGAATCTGCAGCGAGCATATCTGACCCATTCATTCCATTGTTGTGCCTTCCAATTTCCATCGCGTCACGATCCTCAGCGTCATGCCCAACGCATGGAGGAGATCAAGAAATGGCGAGAGGATTGCAATGCAAATCGAAAAAAGGGGCAAGTAAAGACAGCTCCAGTGAGTTCTTCGAATGAACTGACCCTTGGTCGTTGGGAGGATTCAAATGTCAATGAGTAAGTGGTTTACTTCCATTGATTAGGATATTTAATTGATTGTCAAAATGTTCCAGAAAATGGGATAACATTGATTTCTATAATGCCACGGAAGATACGGAAACCGAGGTCTTGACAAATCCATTCGAACCTGTCGATTATATGTCAGACTCTTCGATGAATATTGGTGTGTTTCATGACTCGATTACCATAAATCGTGAAGATGATCAATTGGATGTGTATTGTGGCAATTTCACATTTCGTAAACCAAACATCGAATGCTATCCCATGCCCGATGACTTAAATCCCTGTGAGGATGTAATGGGCTATCAATGGTTACGTATATCTGTATGGGTTGTCGTTGCCCTGGCCGTTGTGGGTAATGTTGCAGTACTTACCGTAATATTATCGATCAAGTAAGTAACTGACGTAATGGAAATTTAAACGGAACTAGTTAATCTTTATCTTTGTAACTAGACCAGAGACGTCATCGGTGGCGCGATTTCTCATGTGCCACTTGGCATTTGCTGACCTTTGTTTGGGTTTATATCTGTTGCTGGTGGCCTCGATTGATGCCCATTCCATGGGCGAGTATTTCAACTATGCCTACGATTGGCAATACGGTTAGTTTCTCTATGCCCCTCCCTCTCCCTGTCTATCTGTTTTAAGCTTTGATTTTGTAACTATGTCTGATTGCCTTTAGGGGTTGGATGTAAAGTTGCCGGCTTTCTAACCGTATTCGCCAGTCATTTGTCGGTGTTCACATTGACCGTGATTACCATTGAACGTTGGCTGGCGATTACAAGGGCCATGCAGCTGAATAATCGCATTAAATTACGTCCTGCGGCCCTTATCATGTTGGGCGGTTGGCTCTACTCATTTCTGATGTCCTCGTTGCCATTGTTTGGCATTAGCAGTTACTCATCAACCAGGTGAGTGAATCACAGAGTAACATTCCACCTGCATTATAAATAGTTGAATGATTTGTTGAATTTTTAGTATTTGTCTGCCCATGGAAAATCGAGATGTATTCGATACTGTCTATTTGATATCTATTTTGGGGTGCAATGGTCTGGCATTTTCCATTATAGCCGTTTGTTATGCCCAGATCTATCTATCCCTGGGCGAGGAAACGAGGCATGCCCGACAAAATAATCGCGGGGAGCTGAGTGTGGCCAAAAAGATGGCCCTATTGGTGAGTCCATATTTGAAGGGAGAATTTTGGGTTTTCATCAAATAGTTTATTTACTTTAGGTCTTTACCAACTTTACCTGCTGGACGCCAATTGCGTTTTTTGGCCTCACTGCTTTGGCTGGTTTTCCTTTGATTAATGTCACCAAGTCAAAAATATTGCTAGTATTCTTCTATCCCCTCAACTCATGTGCGGATCCATATCTATATGCCATTCTAACCACACAATATCGTCAAGATCTATTCACGCTATTGACCAAGTAAGTAACTATATATTTGATTACTTAATCAATTGCTTATGTACCTGTGTTTTCTTTCGTTTGCAGATTGGGCATTTGTCGTCAAGGTAAAGATAGTTCTTGGAAATATAAAACCTCCACCTCGGGTCAACAGACGACACGTTTCACCATCCATCGTCACAGTTCACTGGGATCCAAGGTGCAGCATGTTCTACCTGGCGAAATCCAGAGCATGCTGAAAAGTAAAAGAAGATTATGTTTAAGTTTATGGAAATCATTCTAACAAAGACTCTTAAAGACTCTCGACAACAAAGTTTAAGTAATCAGTTTTCCGAGTTTGAAACTCTTCTCTGTCCTTAACTAGACTTAATGCCTTTATTTAGTTATCGATGTGAAAATCATAGAAAACTTAGCTTAGGTGCTCTTATTATTGTGGATTTGATTTGTTTGATAAACCATGATGATCCTGGCAATAACCGAATTGTGATATATTTAGTTTTTACATTACTCTGCTCTCTGTAATATTAGTTTATCCCCAAAACAAAAAAAATAATGATTTAAGCAAAGTCAGTATTCTTAATGTCTCTCATTTTTTAAGCTACTCAAAGTTACTTAACGGACAAAGTCATTAGGAAAATACATATATATGTACATAATATAGTTAGATACAGTCAGTTGCCATCCATTTCCATTTTATATTGATATTAAATGAAGAAAACAAAGTTAAACGTATATATGTATGTATAACAATGTATGTATGTATGTATATGTAAATCAATTTTTATTAAATTTTATTAAAATTTAAAGAAAGGTACATACATTTTTTATGTCAGTTTATATACATGTATTTCTATTGATGTTAATATAAATATGCGTAAATATATGAATGTTTTCTAAATTTCATTTTAATTTGCAAAATCTATTTAATTTTTGTCTATATGTAGACAATTACTTAAAAAAAGAATTAATCTGAGCTACATATGTACATATGTATGTATGTATGTATGTATATTTATATTTTAGTGATCATAGAAGTTTCCAATATTTCGTAGGTGAGCCAAATGCGCGGGAAAGCTTACTCTTTCTCTGCCTACTTTTTACGCTCCAACTGCAACTCGCTCCCTCCCACACATATAAACGTTCTCATATTCGTGAGAGAGTGCAACTAAATGAGAAAGAGGGATAGAGCGATTACGAATATGTGTGTGAGTGAGAGCAGCTAATTAAGTGAGGGAGCCCTACTACATGAGAGTGTGACCGTGACTAGTGAGAGAGATAGCGGCACTGAGTGTGAGTGTGGGAGTGATTCTTGCACTTTCTCTTTTTCATCGCTGACAGGTGTGAGCGAGAGAGAGTAAGACACTATAAAAGAAGCTGGGCCTGAGAGGGCGCTCATCAGTTGTCGGGGGCGCGTTGCCCCGTTCGGTTGTCTGCATATCCGCTTCGAGTGGCGCAATATTTATATCCAAAGTGATCGTACACATATTTGGTGAGTAAATAACTTTAATAAGATCAACAATTCTTTCTCTTTTAGGTTTTTTGCCTGCGACTGCTGCTTTGGATTGCCGCCTTTTTCAACTCGATTTACATTGAGTCAGCTTTAAATATGTGATTGCAAATTCCAATTAGATCAAATTTTATTTTGCTATCAATGCTTTGTGTGTGTGTGTGTGTTGTTGTATACATATTCAAAAGTGTAATAATTCACCCAAGTACAAAAATTTATGCAACAATTTTTTTTTTTTTAAAGAAAATTATTAAAATAGTGAGATAACAACAATTTTTCAAGTGATAGCCATTTTAATGAATTTCAAAAACTGCCGCCCAAGCGACATGGAACAACTGAAATGGAACAGAAAATATCCCTCTGATTGGCGATTCTAGTTTAAGGGTGGAAAATTCATAATCATCCCTGTTAGCCGCTAAAAAGGAAAAATGTCCCAACAGCTGACACTTGAATGACAGAATAATAATAGAAACGTTTCGAAATGCTGTCGGTGAACAACTTTTGCCTAGTTTTCTCAATTGTTTTATTTCAATTAGCTGAATGCTATAAGGAAGTACCGGGCTTAGATGGCAAGACATTACCGAAGGCAGCAACATTTCATTTTCCCGAATATGCCTACAAGGAGACCAGCAAAAATGTGAGTGAAATCATTTGTATTGATTTTTTTGCCCAGTTGCCTTATGTTTTTTATACAAAACGGATATGTTTCAGGAAATCACCTATCATGAACTGGAGGTAGCCTGTGAGCAGCATGCAAAGTGCGTAAACATGAATCCAGTTGGAGTCTCCAAAATCAACTGCATTAGACGGTGTATATCACCATCGTGCTATCATGATATTTACGCCTTTAACGAGGTATCGTCACGTGATCTAAACATATATGTACATATTTACAAATGTATATGTGTAGCAAAATGGATTCAATGCCTAATTTATGTCATCTTTGTTTTATATAGCTCGAGGAAGGGGAAATCGATGTGCGTCTGAATTCATTCAAAGGATGTGTCATTCAGCGTTTGTAGCAAAAGAAACAACTCCTGCAGAATTTGTATTTAAGCGATTTTCTGCAGGAGATGCAATGGAAACTATCTGAATATATTCGTCAATGGATATCGATTGTTTGAAAATTAAAGTATTTGCAATTTACTCAAAAATTATTAACTATGACTGTTAGAATAAGCCATTTTTGAAATATAATATTACTAAATGTAATGCGAACCCAATTTTTGCCCAATGAATTTGCATAATATTCTCTTGATGTTATTTTACGCACACAGAGAGTCAAGTCTATTAAGTTATTAGGGCTATTAATAATTAAGAAAAAAATGGTTTACAATTTAGAATTTATGAATTCCATATGGTAAAATTTTGATCCCATTAATCAGGCGGCCAAAAATCTTGGCTCGGAAAGGAAAATTGCAGGCAGTAAATAAAATAATGATTTAACAATAAATCAATCACAGAATTTTCCAATAAAAATGTATTTAATCTACATGTGTACATATGCACAACAAAAATTTCAAAGTTTTATCCGATCAATGACTTTTTTCACTAAAAATATGTTCATTATCTTTTATTTACGAGCTATAGATATCACTTAAAATGCCTTTTTTTTTTGGCAATCAGTTTAAAGAAAAGAAAACTAGTTTTGTCAATTCGAATCCTTATCAAACATTTCAAGATCGCACCATTAATGAGTAAACAAAGATTCTAAATACTATTACGTCTATTATTTAATGTATGGCTTGATCAGTTTAGTTGTATTTACTTCTATATACTTTCTTTTTGTTTGCCTAATGAATATCGAGATATTTGCATATTCTATAGCATACATAGCGGCGCTTTGGTAAATTTTCATGTGCGTTGCAACACTAAAAACAATTTAATTAGTGAGCAAAATTGTCAATTTTCAATTACATTTCGATCAAATGATAATCAATTTTAGATTCCAGGTATTAGCTAGTTATCCTTATGTGACTTTGATTGAATTGCATAAACATTATTGCAAGGAGTCGAATGTGTTTGCTCGATTCTATGTTTGTACTTAAATATACTACTGTGTGCTCAATTGTTGTTGTAATGCCAGTAGATGACAATGGTAATTACAGTACGGATATACAAGATACGTATATGCATGTATGTATGTCTGTATATGTATTATATGTCTATTGTATAAGTAAACTTTACGACATTTCTATGACAACAATTAAAATAGGTCTTTGCCTTCTTCTCCTTTGGGTACCCATTTCCTAGAAGATCAATCAAGCCGAGTCAAGCATTTTGTGTAAATATGTACAAAGTACGTTTATTTGTATTTGTGGCGTTTAAGTTTAGTTTCGGTAATTAAAAGCCGAACACACATAAAATGAAAATTTATTAGTATTGTTTAAGCGATATACGAAAACTTGTGTGTTTGTTCACTAGTTTCACACACACACGCACAGAGACATACGCAGATACACATAGATGGGGGTGTGCGTAACTGCATATACATATGTGTGTGTATTTATGTCTGCCTTAACTTGACGTTTCTCTGGGTGGGTGTTGACTAGTCCCTATTGGGCTTTTTAATGTACTTAATTTGAGTGACGGCGCCAAAACTGGGTACGATCGATTTTTTAACGCGCAACATGCTGAAAATAACCATTTCCATTGTGATACCCCCTTAGCTACCGCCTCCAAACGCCTTTTTTTCCGAATGAATGGCAATGTCCAAACGATTATAGACGTTATCAATTACAGTAAATCTATTTAACTTTATGGGCACATAGCCAATATGCGTTGCTCTGTCTCTGTCTCTGTGAATGGCAGTACATATATTGTATATGTATCTCCACACCCACACATATGCATTCAATTTTCAATAGATGGTGTAGATTTTGTTCAATTTTCGTTGGTTAGGTAAATATGTATTCATAGCAGATTTCTGTTGCATTTACGGCTTAAAATATTCCAAAAAAAATGCAATACATAAAATCGTAATGGAAATAAGCCTCGTTCCATTAATTTGGTTTACCTTTTTTTATGGTAGTTTAATATTGTAAATTTATATATTTTATTTATTGTATATGCAGGGAAATGCAGACAATTGGCAGACATTATTTATTACAAACAAAACGGATGCAAAAGATCATTAAATGCAATGGAAATTGTTCAGAAATAGATTGTTATTAAATAGATATGTTTATTGGCTTTGCAAATCTCCCTGTCACACATGTGAGAGCTTCGGGAAACTTGTAAAACTTGTCTTGAGTCCTTTTTGTGATCCGGTCATAAATGAGCTTCTTAAATGATCATAGATGACTTCCTTGTCGGGAGTTAATGGAATCCTAGCCACTACTACTTTATAATTCCTTCTTTTAATCAGTATTAACTTTTTTCGAATGATATTGTAAAGCATAAATAACTAATTGACCCAATTCTGGCTCATTTTAGAATTTCATTTTGATTAATTTGCATTTTCTCTTTCAATTAATTAAAGTTAATTTAGTTGAGTAAGAAAATCAATAATTTTGTTGTCTTAAAATAGACACAACAAGAAGAAATTCTTTGAATTTCCCAATAAAATTATTGGGAGTTCCTATACTTGGCAGAAAGTAAAACAACAACTTAACTTCAAAGGATATTTTTGGTCCGCTTTATTAGGCAAATAATGCGAAAAGCAACCCAAATACTTATGTTTACTAGTGTATTTTGGATTATGCTATATACATACATAGGCATATAAAGTGAATCACAACGCATAATGTTTTCTATGAAGAGAAATTTATTAAGAACTTTTTTAACTTTGCATATTTAATACACATATATTTATATATGTATTTGATATACTAACACTCTTGTGAATTGGAAGACTGTTTGCTGCCTCCCCCCCATTGAGTATTAATCATCTCTCATAATCTCAAATGTTTAAAAGATATGTGTAATTAATAAATTATTAATACATCTCCCAATGGGCCACAGACTACACACACACACACAAACACACACTCAAAAAGAAAAACAAAAAGAATTAACGAAAGCAAATTTCGCTGAATAAAAAAAATCTACATAAATACATATGTATGTAAGCATATGGAAATCATTTCGAATTCAAATAATTTACAAACACAACAATCAGAGGGAACAACCATTAGAGGATACTAAAAGCCAAAGTGTTCTTCAGGTAATTCTTTGTTTACTCTAAAAGATAATGAAATATATGTATATAGATAGGATGGGTGACTTCTATTTCGTAAACTCAACATTAGATCCGAATACCAAGCATAGAATATTGAAAAAATTGATATCTAAAACTTTCTAATTTCAAAATTTGGTCTCTAAAAAGAAAGTCTTGAGGCTTCTGTGTGATGTGGATAAAAGATATAGAGAAATATAGATAGATATAGTCATTAAATCCATATACTAAGTCTACGATTTTTTCAAAATTTATATTCAAATTCAATTCAGTTTAATGCAAAAAGTTTTACAAACTTTTTAATTACAAAATTTGATCTCTAAAAAAGAAGTCTTTAGACATTAAAAGTAGTGTATAAAAGATAAAGAAATATATTTGAATACAGTAAAAAACTTCAATTTTCTAAAGACTTTATTATATTCGAATACTAAGCATAGAAATTTAAAAAAATTTATATTCAAATTTGATTCTAGGGAACTGAAGTGCCTGAAATGTTAATAGGATATATTGTTTGTACAGGTAAATGATTGGAATTGATTGATTCTAGAAAGCTAGAATCCAATTAGCAATAATGAAATTTATGTTTAAGAACCTTCAAGTTTATTTCCCTCTGTTAATAAGAAACAAGGTGAATGGCTTGGCTGATCATTAATATCAGTATGATACTTTCTGGTTAAGGGTAGAGCCAGATTAATGCTATGTACATAAAGAGTCACACGAATACCCCCTACGCACACACCCACCCAAAACCAACACACACATACACACAGCCAACGAAAGCCAAGCGAAAAGTTAAGCAAGCCAACACAGACAACACACAGAGGAAAGTAAAAAGCGTTTGGCAAATTAGCCAAATGTGTTATTTGGCCCACAAACATTTCAGTCGCTCACGGAACGTCCTGGCGTTTGGCCGCAACACACACAAAAACAAAACAACAACAAAAAAAAAAAATAAATCGTATTTAACGGCGGCTAGTGAATTTAAACAAAAAAATATCTATTGTATTTATTTATATATAGAAATATCAGCAAAAGGTGCAAAAAGAAAAGTATTAATTATCCAATGTATATATATATATATATATATGTATATGTATATTGTTGTATCTGTCAATATTTACCTATTTTATTGTGTGTTGTGTTTTTTGTGGGCCGTTATCAGAACTAAATGAATTTGAATAAAACAGATCGTCGGGTATAACCAACATGTAATAAGGTCATAATCAACTGATAAATTTATCAATTAATTTGCCCATGTTATCAGTGGACTAAAATAAAGGGCTTGTTCGAGTGACTTTCTATGGAATTTAGTTAGTTAGTATCCATCAGTGTGTGTGTGTGAGTAAATGTGCAACAAGTTCTTCCTTCCGTGTGTGTGTGAGCAGACTTTTTAATTAGCCAACCACAATGCCAAGCTTAGCCAAACTGTGTTCCAAAGATGTTAAATATTAAATATGGTTCCGGAAAAAACGCACGAAAAAAACAAAAAAAAAACAAAAAAATTCATATTAATGAGGGCAAAACTTAATCACTGATGCTGCTTGCCGTTTTGTAAGCGAATGAGAAGGAATAGCTAGAGATTTAGCTGGGGGGTGGGGGGGATGATTGGGGTGTGGTTGGGGTGTGGTTGGGGTCAGGGTCTGATGGAGCCGCAAACAGCTGTTCATGATTTTTATGTTTCTTGTTCAGCTTGAACATCTTTTTTATGTTTAATAGCATTTTGTGCACAAAATTTTCTGATGAATCATATAATTGACATAATTCATGTTTTAATATTCTTTTGGCAAGAACTTGTTAAAACGCCATCAATAAAACGATTCATTAAAATTGGCATTAGCCAAATTAATCGTAATTCATCGACATATCTAAATATTTTACCTAAGCAAATACAATTTAATCAAAATCAGTGAACATTTTTCAAATATTTTCGAAAGAAACTCACACTCGGTCGATTCCAACATTAACAAATGTGTGAAATGAAAAAAAATTATATAGAGATATAAAAACAAAAAAAAGAATTAAGATATAAAAATAACATTAATGCTAAAGCATGATCTTGAAGAAAGAAAAAAGTTTATATCAAATTTTTTACTTTTACCGCCACGATTTTAAGATGCCCTAGCAAAGATATTGTTGGACATCTTGATCTTTTCTCCAAAGAACATCATATATTTTATTAGACCATTTTGGAACATGTTCATGCCATGCCTTGATTTTGAATAAATGTGCTGAAAATGTGTGAAATATAGTCTTTAAAAGTAAAGTCCATGATCTGCATAATATATAATTTTAATATAAGGTATTAAGAGAAGCCTTTGTAAAGGACTTGACTTGGAATTACTCAATAATCCCATGAAAAGGGTATACAAAATCACTAGAATAAAAAACCTCAAAAATTCTGGAGACTGACGGCTTCTGCTGCTTGTTGTTTGTGTGTACTTTAATCGCCAAAAGAACAAAAACAACAACAATGACGACAACAACGACGACGGCATCACCTACAGTATGCCAAAAAGAAAAGGAAAATATTACGCATACGCTACGTTGACCGACAGACAGACAGAACGGCCAAGCAACGAACCAACGAAACAACCAACCGACAGACGGCCAGGTCCGGTCCCTCCGTCCATCAGTCCGTTCATTCCATTCGCCCTGGCCCGGTCCGAGAGGCAATCTCCAGCAACTTAGCCAACTGTCAGTTTGTAATCAACGCGTGCCAACAGCAGCTGTGCGTGTGCATAAGAAAATTTCATTATTCGAATACGTACCAAAAATTTGTATACATACATACATACAAACATACATAGATATGTATATGTATTATTAATATTCTAAACAATCCGTGTGCGGGCAGTGTAACTCGTGCTAATGAAATGGTGAAAAGACACAAAACTAATCAACAAAGAAATGTTATCCACTGACTCTCCCTCTCTCTATCTGAGTAACAATTTCGCATCAAGTCATCATCCATGTAACTAGACAAAAAACTAGACAAAAGTTGAGATGACATGGGATGAGATGAGAGGAGAGGCGATGAGAGGCTTGGGCTAACAACATTCTAACCAGTTTAGAGTTTGATAGCCAAGTTATTTGCACTAGACTAGACAGACTATTAGCATTTACATATGACGTTATCTGATTTTGGTTTTTGTTGTGTTATTTTTTTTCGCACCAGATCAAAGGTTAAATGCATGCAACGGCAAAGCGAACATAAAAACAAATTGATTACTTAATTTTTTTTTTTTTTTTTTTGTTTTTTGTATTTTGTTTTCTGGTGAGCCAAAACTATTTTTCAGTCTCACTCATTTGGCATTTGGTCCATGTGTTTGATTTATTTATTGGCATACAACAACAGTGAAAAAAAAATTGAATTCAAATAAACAACAATTTCGGCACAATTCTCTAATCGAAAATTCTGTGCCCATGTTGGCAATTGGATAAAATAAGCAATGTAATTTTTATTAATTGAAAATCGTTTTTAATTTCGATAATAAATGGCTCGAGTGCATAATTTATTGGCTGTAATGGGTTTCGCTTCGTTTTTGGTTGGCCTTGTTTAAAATGCACCAAAAAAATTGTGTAAGGCCATAATTGAAAATGCATTTTATTGTTCAATTATTTCGTGTATGCACTTTTCCTAATTGCTCATGCGAAAAAAGCGAGAGAACAACCAATTTCGTTTACTAAGTAGTATTTCAATTGCCCGCAGCAGGCTATATAGAATGATTGCAACCACTGCACCACCGCCGCTACAACCAACACCACCGCCACAAGCACCACCATCACAATTATCGCCATATAATCAGACGGCGTTACTCTCCAATGATAATGTGCAGACAATGTTGTTATATACACGATTTCTAACGGCATCCATGAGCCCGGAGGATAGCAATTTGGATAATGCCATGCTTCTAATACACTCCAGTACCATTAGCAACAACATCACAATGACAACAACAACAACACTAGCAACAGCAACGGCAACGGCAACTACAACAACTGCCACAATCCTAAGGACAACTGGAGCCGCGGCCATTGGTGTCCCATCGGTCAATTCATATATACGCAATATGTCGTGGCCCAAATCGATTGCTGTTGCCGTTTTTCTCATTCTCATACTGATCACGGTTATTGGCAACACTCTGGTCATATTGGCCGTATTGACAACACGACGTTTGCGTACCGTTACCAATTGTTTTGTCATGAATTTGGCCATAACCGATTGGCTAGTGGGTACCTGTGTGATGCCACCGTCGGTGATACTTTACATAACAGGTGAATATATACATACATACATACATACATACACAGATACTAACATTTAGAATATTATAATATTTTATGGATTTTCATGTGTTAGAAGTAGAGACATTAAAAGAGAGAGAATATTCCGCCCCTTGAAAACATTTAGTCATTAATTCTTATTCAAAATCTTGCCAAATAAATTATTTCTTGATCAGTGATAAGTCTCAAAACTGTTGAAATTTGAAAGGTTAGGAGAAGAAGAAACTAAACTTTGCCTTGTAAATCTCCTTAGGTGTCTGGCGTTTTGGTTGGATACTGTGCGACATTTGGATATCCTTGGACATACTACTTTCAACTGGATCCATTTTGAGCCTTTGTGCTATTAGCTTGGACAGGTGAGTGAAGTGAAGTGAAGCCCGAAAAGGTGGAGTATACGATAATTGACTCTTATTAAGTTAATGTCCTCAGTGTTGTTTAACACTAAACTTTGGATTTTCAATTTCCTAACATCGCGTAAATATGTCGTTGATGTCATACGCTGCTTGATGCCAGCGCACCACCAAAACCAATCCTTATGCCATAAACTTGGCAATCCCCCCGAAAAACCGTGAGTCCCAGAGCCAATCCGTTGACATTGGCGTCATAGACGCATAAAAAAGGTGCAAAAACAGTGCAAAATAATTTATTTGTTGACATTTTTATTACACCATGACGAAGTGTACCCTTTAAATTTAAAGAACGATGGTATGACAATGACAATGGACAGAATGCGCTGCTATTGCTTTTGTGTGTGGGTGTGTTGTGTGTGTTGGGAAGTTTCAATTACATTTTAATGGCATTTCCAAGTTTTCTGTTTCTGTCCAACCGAGTAAAAACAGAGCCAAAAAGAAAAAGAGCTAGAGGGAGAGAGAGAGAGTGAGAGGGCATTGGGCAAAGGGCAGCGGGAAAGAAAATGACTTGGTCTACAGCTTTATTAACAATATGTCGTTTGGCTTTTGTTTTCATTCCTTTTGCTTTTATTGCTTTCGTAGGTATCTCGCAGTCACACAACCCTTGACATATTCAAAAAAGAGGCGCTCGAAACGCTTGGCTCTCCTCATGATACTTGTGGTATGGATAACGGCGCTGTCAATCACATGTCCGCCATATTTGGGCTGGTAAGTAAGATGCGGATGCGGTTGGTGTGAAATTTTTGGTTCGTTATTTTTTCAATTTTTTCAATTCATTCTTCTTCTGGGGCCACCATATTTTCTTCGCCTTCTTTTCATTTCGGTCTATGTGGTTGGCTAATGGAAATTCAGTACAGTAACAAATGAGAGTACAAAGGAGCATGACGTAATTGGGTTTTTGGGTTGTGAGTTTTAACGAGTTGTTAATGACTCGGTTTCCGGTGTGAAGGCGTGCGTGCGAAATGATGTTGCATACTTTTCAGCGCTCAATTTTCGGGCCCTGCTGCAAGAAACTCTGGAAAACTTTGACATGGGTTCTATTAAGCCAAAATAAATATAGATACAAAGGGGTTTACTCTAGGGTCTTTATGCGTTCTATTATCATTTTCCAAAATGAGATCGTATTACGAATATGACACGTTTAATTTGACCTCAAAATATGACAATAAGTTGGCTCAAAGGGTTGGTTGAAAATTGCAGCTATTATGCATATAAGAAAAGGAATTGTGAACATTCATTATAGCCTAATCTTTTGTCAAAATAATAATGCCGCCTAGTGTATTTTTCCAACCGATTCTATATATAATTGGCAACCAAGCAAACAACCTGAAGAACTGCTTCAGCTAAGACAAAGAAAAAAGAAGACAACATGTAGAAGGAAAAGAGCTGTTGTTGTTGTGTTGCATAATTCCGATATCAACTGTAGCCATATTGCTTCTTCAGATGTGGGAATTGGCTTAAAGTTCACTTGTTCCTCTTTCACTGTCACTTTACATTCATTTCAGTTCAGTGCCTCACAGAAATGTAACAAACGCAAAGAGAAAAGAAAAAAAATAGGAAATCACTCCCCGAAGTGGCTTAGGATTTAAATTGAAACGTTGCAACAGCAAAAGAAGCTATTGTCATTCGGTTAACTCACTCACTATATACATATATATCTATATTCTCACAGGTATGAACCGGGACGCCATCAGCAGGACTATGTGGATTGCCGCTACAATCAGAACAAAGGATATGTTGTGTTCTCGGCAATGGGCTCATTTTTCATACCCCTCACCGTCATGTTGTATGTTTATGTCAAAATTGGTTATGTTCTGACATCAAGACGGCAGCGCATTGTCCGCGATGCGGTAAGATTTTGTTTTCATTTTGTTTTTTTGGTTTTATTTTTACACCCATCTCAAACCCTGTCTAAAATAATAACAATTTATCATAATGTAAAACATTTTGAAATCTTTTTTGGTTCCGTTTTTGTTTTGTTTCTCGTTATCTAGAACTCGGAACGCACAGCAGACTATGATATAGATGGCGACCACTATATATCGGAATCAGAGCATTATCATTGTACGCCAGCCAAGTGTTTGCCTAGTCGGAAGTCTCGTTGGCGATTCAATTCGCTGCACGAGCCAACGCCATCTCTATCCAGTAGTGGCGGGCCAAAGAACACGGCCAGCAATAGTCTCAGGTGTACAAAGTGTTCGGTGGACAAAGGTGGAGCAGCGGATAAAACGTTGACATTTAAACATCAACCGACCTTTTATGAATTAGTGGAAGTGTCACGACTCTCGTCCCTAATCCACTGCTCGGCCATGAGCTGCAAATATGGTGGTCCCTGTATACATGGTACACCATCTGGAGAGGCAATTATTGGATCCACTGTATTGCATTACAATGGTAGTAGTCAAGCCTCCTTTAGTGACACCTGTCTAGGTGGAACGAGCGGCGGCGGCGGTGGTGGAGGAGGAGATGGAACAGCAACAACGCCAGGAGTAACAACAACAAGCCAAGTAACAGCACAAACGTGTACAAATGAGACAACATGCAATAGTATACAGGCCAAAGTTCAGGTGCAAGAGCAGGAGCAAGAGTTGGAATCTAAACTATCAAATACACAACTTCAAAAGAGACCATTTGCAGGCCATCACGAACCAAGTTATCATCATCATCAACATCATCAACATCATCATGCTCACTCTCATCCACATTCACATTCACATCATGGTCACAGTCATAGCCACAGCAGTCATGGTCATCAGCAGGGCCATAATCATCGCGTTACGATGCGCGTGTCAACCACAAAGCGTGATACCAAAACAGCCAAGACCCTAACAATTGTAATGGGTGGCCTAATTGCTTGCTGGATGCCATTCTTTGTCTATTACCTACTAATACCCTTTCTGCCACGTGCCGCCGTTCTCGAGGATCTTATGTATGGCTTCACCTGGATTGGTTGGGTCAATTGTGCCATAAATCCATTCATATATGCATTTTACAATCCTGATTTTCGTACTGCCTTCTGGCGTTTGACATGTCGTCGCATTTGTAAACCAAAACGACCGCCAAATCATTTGGCCATGTTTCGTGGCTAAAATTTATGTGACCAGCAGCAGCAGCACCAACAACAAACAGAAGCAAATGAGCTGAAATCTATTAACTACATACATATATGCGTAGATATATATTAAAGTGCAGCACACACACACACACACACACACATAAGAATAGAATAGGAAAAAAACAATAACAGAAAAAAGACAAATTGTACCTTCTATTGTGACTCTTTGTTCTGGTCGCCATACAAAATGACGGGTTGACAGCAACTGTTGACTGCCTGGCCTGAAAGTTTCTCTTATTCCCCTTTTTGTTGTTTTTGATTTTATTTTTTTTCCTTTTGCTTTTGCCTCAGTCGTTTTTGTGTGTTTTTGCGGCCCAAAATTTTATGCAATGTCACTGGGCTCTGACTCTGGACCTGCCGCAAACAAACACAGACCCCACACACACACACACACACACATACAAACAAACCACCCATCCACACACGCAAAACACACACAAACACACACATCTGAGACGCAGCCTGAGCCTGCGTATCCTTTGTGTCCGTGACCCTCCTCGAAAGTCGTAACAAAGACCGCAGGCTGAAATCTGGCCAACCCATTTAATGTTATGCAATTTAGTTACATTTAAGCAATTTTCATCACTGTATTACCAGAGACCGAGAGAAATAGAAAGAGAGTAAGAGAGAGGGGTGAGAGAGAGAGGGGGGAGAAAACGCACACAGAACAAACCCTTTAGGTTAAATTCATGTACAACTTTAATGTTAACCAATAATCAAGTGTTAAACATTTCAATTTTGAAACCCAATTTTTGGATCTCTTTGAACAACAAAAAAAAATAAAAAAATAAAAATAAACCTAATGAAATAAACAATATGACTGCCTTTTTGGGTTCAATTATTATTAATAGCTATTCGAAAAAATGTTAAAGTCATGCAATTTGGCGATTTCAATTGACTAAAAATTGGTAAGGCCGAATTATTCTTAACTTTTTTGCGTTTTTTTGTTTTTTTTAAATTGCTTTGCCACAATAATTTTCAAATGTGTCAAGGGAAAAGTCACCTAAAAATAAAAGAACAGAAATTCCTGCTGAATCAGCTGCCCAGAAGTGTTTTCAGCGGAATTACATTAATTTAGGTAAGAAGACAGAAAAAGAAAACAACTACAACAACTAAATAAAAATGTTTATATGTGGTGTGAAAATACAACAACAGGCAAAAGGATGCGGTCATCATAATTACGTTTTTTTTTATCATATGTACATATATGTAAGTATGTATTTACTTATATTTCTATAAAAGTTTATGCCTGTGTGTGTGTAAATGGTGGGCGTTAGGCGGTGGGTGGAGGAGGTCTCTAATGAATTGCAACACACTTCGCGTTGTGTGCGCTGTCACAGTTCACTTTTACGTTGAGCTCAGCGGAAATGGCCATGACGTAGTCTTTCCCTTAATGCCATGTCAACAAGCCTGAAACCCGCCATAATTTGGAATTTCGGTTGAGTTGCCTTTTTTTTTATACACCACCCATTTCTTCGTATTTTTGTCTGGGCTTTTTCTCTTCCTTCCCTTCCCTTCTCTAACTCACTCACTCACTCTCTTCTATTGCTGTCCCTGCACTGATATCATATATTGTGCCAAATTAAAAGGCAGGGATAAGAGAAGAGGAGGCGGTGGCAAACTCATAGAAGTTGTCCTTCTTCTCTCATTTAATATCCAGCATAAGAAGAGTTTATGGGGTTTAAGATGGCGATGACAAGAGCATTTTAAAATTCTGATAATCGCATCTGAAATTACCATTTGAGCCAAACAAATGAAATGTAATGGGATTTTCAATATATTATCTGAATAATTAATAAGAATAGCATTCATAGCAACGATCAATGCAGAATTTTTACAGGCAAGCCTCTTATATTGCCGGTATAAAAATAAGTTTACTGTCATTCTTGCCTTTATCTAGTACTTAATCTGTTGGATATCAACAGAATTGAGTCGATATCAACAGAATCATCAATAGAATAGGAAAAGGATTGAAATGTTGCCTACACATCCAAATTTCTCTAAATATTCCTTAGACAAGCTTATGCTTATGTTCTAAATATCAAAAGTTTCTCCTTTTAAGTTTAAAGTGAGTTTGTGTAGATAAAAGTTTTTTTTTATCAAGTAGTAAAGGACCTTAATAATTTCGAATTTATAAAATAAAGTATTTAAATTTTTTGAAAAACCTTTGACACTTTCCCTTGGTAAAACAAAATTTAACTGATGCTTTCATTTATTCACACAATATTATCAGATTAATTTGTTTCTGAAGATAATGGAATTAGATAATGGAATTCTATTTCTAGGGTATATCCCAGTCGTATATCGAACAAGTCAAGTTATTTGTTTTTTTTCTGCAGTTAATACTGGGTTGGCAAAAAAAATTATTGCGCTTCGGGCAATCGCTTAACGTATGTAAGTAGGACCCTCAAATAAATACAAACGAAATGTCTCCCCAATATATGTATGTATTACCTTTCCAGGACCAAGGAACAACAAATATACCCAAAATGTTCCGCACGACCATACCTATGCAATTGACTATATATTTCTTTGTATCCCAAAACGTAACAACAAAAACAAAAAAAAAAAAAAGGACAAAAACAAGAAAAGAGAGAAGAAAAAGAAGAGAAGAACTTCCCAAAACAACTGCCAAAGACAAATGTTTTGTAAATGTTTCGGCATTAACTTTTCTTTTATATATTTTTTCCTCTCAATTTTTGCGTGCGGGTTTTTGTTCTTGTTCTTGTTGTTGTTCTTGTTTATTCGAGTTTTCCGGCTCTTAATTTGAATACAGTATATACAGACATATATACACACATGTGTTTGTGACACATATATATATGTCTATATACATTTTTTTTGTTGGGTGATTTTATTTTGCCTTTGTTTAAGACCTCAACCCATTGTTGTAGCAATTTCACTGGTCTGGGACACTGCTTGAAATATTTATTCATTTACAGTTTGACACCTGACTAAGACTCATAAATACGTGCATGCTATATAAAGACAGGGCATGAAAAGTTTTTCCCCTTGTAAAACTAGCTGGTATGAAGTTTTCACCCACACACACACAGCAAATAGAGTCAAGTATCTACATATTCAATTTCATTTTTATTTTACTGTGCGGAAGGAAGACCACGCATTTATCATCAATCGAAAGCATCTTTTCATCATACAGCATTCTGCACATTTTTGTATGTATTTCGTTTCCGTAAGCTAGCTTTAAATTACACTGTGCGAAAAATATAAATGAATCAGGTTTTAAAAAAAGTCTCTTTCTGACAATAACATATATTTTGGTGACTTTGATTTACAATTTTTATGTGTGCCTGGTATATGGGGGTCAGCTTTTGCCTAATTGGAAATATAGTTAATCAAAATCAGAGGTTTTATGAAATTTCTAAACTAATTTTGAATTTCTTGGAAATTTACTAGGCATAATAAACATTAATTACAATTTGAAGTGAATACAACCAAGCCTACCCTGACTCTGACTTTACCATATAAGCCAACATTGCGTATACGCAATGAAGCCATCTTTGTTTCCTTAGCACTCAGAGTAAAGTACTTCAAATTAGCCATTTAATAAGAGTTGTTTAAGGCAATTGAAACGAATCTGACTATTTTTTTTGTAGACGTTTTGTAAATCTTTCAACAAATAAAAAAATTTATGAATAATGAAAGATTATAATGAGTAATAAATTATGAAACCTAAATTTTTCACAGCAATTTATGCTTTTCAACAAACTCAAAGTATTACAAGAGCCATAAAAAAGATAAAATTTTAACATTTACTACACACTCTTTAATTTAAATATATATAGACAGAAATAAACAAAAATTAGTTAAAAGGAGATTTCTTTTTAGTGTTTAGTTGTTTGTTAAAGCTCTTTTTATGTCAGAGAAATTAAGATTTCAGATTTATGCCAAAAGTTTATATCCTTGTACAGCAAAAAAATTATAAACTTGGTTTAAAACTAGTTTCTTTAGTAGTGAAATCTAATGCTAAATCATTAAAGCGACTGTGGATAAAGTTTAATTATTTCTTTTTTGATTTTTGTCAGTGTGGGATTGGCAAATGTATTATTTTGTATAATTTGAATATGCATGTGCTTAAATATGTGTGTGTCTATGTGTGCTTGGCTGCAAATTTAATTTTGAACTTGATCAATAATTTACATAACCAATGGAATTATTAAGTACTTACTTTGCAAAATTTGCCAGTTTTGTGTTTTGTGGGAGGAGCAGATGAAAATCTCGACGAAATAACTTGATTTTTCTTGCATTTTTTTTCACTCATCTATTTGTATATGTATTGATATATATTTATTGTTTGAGAAATGTTGCACATACAGATTACACACATACATACATATATAGATACTAAACATTAAAGTTATATATAGATAGATTGTAATCCTTTTTTTGGTTAAATTAAGTAGTAACTACTTGTCTTCTAAATGTAACTACTAAGTACAGGCTAAGCAAATGCACTCTCATTGTTGTTGTTGTTGTTGAATGTTGGTTGGAAAAGTTTTTCTTTTTACTATGCTTTTCTAGTTTGTGTCAATGTTTTACGTGTATTTGTGTTTTCCTTTTTTAGCTGTCTCTTGTTTTTCTTTTGTTTTCTCATTGTGATTTCATTTTATTTTATGCTAACATGTAAACTTGTTTATGTAAAACTTGTTTCTCTTAAATCCAACTCCTAACAGGACGAGGATTGGAATGGAAGCCACCATCAATGGGATGATGGGATGAGTTGGTGGAACCGGATAAGGGAGAGACTGAAAGCGTCAGCCTAAAGTGACATGTGTGTTTATTTAGCTCTCAATATGGATCCTTAAAAATTTTGTTTTTTAATGATATGACAAGTGGGTGTATATTGTGCGTGTGTGTGTGTGTGTGGGTGGGTGTTGTGAGATTTGGTAATTGTATGAGATTTTGCCTTTGTTATATTTATTTTTTCATTTTTTTAAATGCTGAAACAACAACACTGATACACATACATATACAATATAGCACTTAAAATTTTAAATTTAAATTGCTTATCGGCTTATTCAGCTCTTTGTGGCATTAAGTTAATTTGTCTTTGTCTTAAAAACTAATCTAAACTTTTGTCTAGTTTAAATTTAGTATACAGCTAAGCTTGATCATACATTGTATAGCATTTTAGCATATCTTCAATTTTTAACTACTTCTTTTTTGTTTTTTTTGGTTTTTTACTTTAGGAAAACTTGTTAGGAAAACTCATAGTGTTTCAATGGATTGACCTTGTTTATAAACTAAATCACAGTATGTTTTAACTGTATTTCATTTGGGTTTGCAATTAAATATAATAATTAAAGCTTAGACTTTGTTAGAACTTAAATTCGATTTTTGTTTTAAATAGTTGAAATATGAATAAATAATTTAAGGAATTTAACAACGGCAAGCCGAAGTTTGAGATACCCTGACAGACTTACATAAAGATCATCTTGACGCATTTCTCTTTTTCTTTTCTTTTTTTTTTTTTTTTAATGAAATTATATAAATATTAAATGGCAGTTTTATTTTTCTATTAGCTATGTCTGGCTTAAGTCAGCATCAATTAAAAACCAAAAGTCTCCTCCTATGGCGTCTCTCCCTCAGTCGATTAGCTAAGTGACATTATTTTGTTTTCGTTTTTTGGTTCCCACACTCAGACAGACAAACCGTGTGCCAGCAAGTCAGCAAGTCGATACGTAGTAACATGTCCAAGTCCAGGTAAATATTTTATTGCCTCCTTCCTAAGGAATAAAGTGCAATTTGGGTATAACATATAACTAAGTTGCTTCCATCCATCTAAACTGTCTATTTCATGGGGTTAGCTTCGAGTTGTCTTTATCCAAAAGCCATATACACACACACATACAAATGTTTATACAGATGTAGATGTATATGTAGATGTTGTATATATGTATGTATTCACATCCATTATATAATAGTAACGTGTGGCACCCACATTTTGCCACAGTGCGCCGCCTGTGGAGCGGAAAAGTCGCGCGGAAATTACTAAATCGATACGTGTCGCCGTCATATATGAGATTTTTGTACAAGTTTCAAAAAAGGACTAGAGGTAGTCATCGTCCTTGTGTGTACACATGTATATGCAATGCAATGCATACACAGTTGAAACGCGACTAGACTTATCCTTTTCAAGACACATTTGCAATAAAGTTGTTTATTTCTCAATTTTATTATCGGTCCATTAAGCTCATTAGGCTTTGAGTTTGAAGTAGAATGAATTAGAAATAAACACCAACTATAACTTAAAGCAATTCATCTATTAAATTTATAATTGCAACTACTTTTATATATTTTCAATATCCTGTTTGCTTTAAGAATGATAAATCAAGTACCTAACAAATAGAAATAGAATACTGAATTTGTAGAAAAAATTAATCATTATGTTTCTAAAATTTTAAATTGTTTTTTAAATACTTCATTCAACTACTTTAACTCCTATTTTGCCCCAATAATACTGATCAAGAATTCAAGAGGATAAACTTAAGCTAACATAGCGAAATGTATTTGTTTTTATCACATAGTTGATATACCCTCTGTAAAAAGAGAGGGTATAAATATGTGTATGTCTTTGCTGGCATGTATAATGCCAAAAGACAAATCGAGTGGGAGAAGTCATTAGATTCTTTAACAAAGAGAAACAGTCAGAGAGAGAGAGAGAGAGAGAGAGAGAGTGGGAGAGAAAAAGAGAACAAAGAAGATAGATAGAAAGGGAAAAAGCTAAATGTCAAATTGTAAAATGATTAGCCGCTTGTTGGCAAGCCCAAATGGAATGGAAACCAAACCCTAATAATAAAAAAAAATAAATGAAACAAAAAAGAAATATAGGCAAAATTACATACACATGTATGTATGTACGGAAAGTAATGTATCTATGTACAATGTCTGTCTGTCTGTTTGTCAGGGTGAAAGACTTACGGTGCAATTAACCACACCTAGCTAAGGGTACTACGGCGTCATTGACTAGGTCGCTTAAAGTTAATGATTAAGTTAATAATATGTTCATTTTTATAGTTCATATGAATGTCTATACTGGGGGTGAAGAATGGCTGGAGGGGGGCTATGGAGTTGGGCGAAATTGAATCCTTTTTATCGCCTTATGGACATCGTGTTTGTTGGGAACTGCGGCTTTTGGGCGGCACTGAAAAACCGCTTGCAGGTCAAACGCCAAAAGGCAGCACGAAAATCAACACTGTAAAAGGCGTAGATAAACGGATTGATGGCACTGTTGAACCAACCCAGCCAGGTGAGTGCTTTTGCCAGCATGCGGCTGACTTGATGCTCGGCCAGAAATGGCGTGATGAGATAGTAAATGAAAAACGGCAGCCAACAGGCTATAAAGCCGCCAACAACAATGCTCAGAGTCTGTGTCGTTTTGTTTTCCTTCTTCAATGATGTAATACGATTCGATAGAGATTTGCTGTTGGTGTTCGATGCAGTGGCGCTTGTGGTTTGACCTCCTCCTTGCAAATGATGATGATGATGGTGATGATGCTGATGATGAAGTTGTAGATGGTGGCTACGCCGATCGCCCTGCTGCTGCTGCTGCTGTTGCTGCTGGGTGGCAGCTCCAGCTCCAACTCCAAGGTGAGAGTGCCGAAAGCTGGGCGTACGCGGTTGCTGTTGCGGCTGCCATTGTGCATCCAATAGACTGCTGCCCGGACCTATGCCACTTGTCATTGTGGTAATGGTTGTTGAAGTGGTCGATGTTCGCTTTAGCGAGGAGGGTCGAGTCAACTCGTAGCTATTTCTTCCACCACTATGAGTGGACGATGGCAATGCCAACAGCGACTGACAATGGGCATTAATGCCACCTGCTGATGCTGCTCCGGCAGCACCTCCTACACCACCACCTCCTCCTCCAGCTGCTGACACACCCACTTCGCTATCGCTCAGCATAATATCATGCAATTCCTTGGCAATGGACTGGTTGGAGAACGTACGTGCCGCATTCATATGCTTGTGCTTTTGCCCAGAGCTATGCTCCTGCTCCGAAAACTCATTCTCAACATCGGCTGCAGTATAACGTTTAAATTTCTGCAAAAATGGATTCAAGTCAACAAAGGGAACAAAATTAAAGCCATATACATATAATAAGCCAAAATGTCTGCTTGGGATTTGCCTCACTTAACTTTGAATTATATAAATGAAATTTCGTACTTTTCTACATTTTCCTTTTCCTCAACTGCATCCTGTTATTGTTTTCTCTTACTTTTTCAGTGAGTTATTTATTTTTTTCTCTCTTTGTTTTTGGCTCAAAACCTGCAATACTCAAACTTTTTTGTTTCCTTTTTTCTCATCTTTTTTTTGTTTTGTGAAACTTCTTCTTACCTTCATGAGATGGAACGACGTAATTGGAGATAAAGGAGTAATTGAGGATACAGTAATTGAATGGTCTGCTTGTTTGTTTTTGTTTTCTCCCCTTCAAAAAATGACTTGAGGAAAAGCAAACATATATTGGGAAAATTTCTTAGAAGGGAACACGAATTAAGAGAAGGTGATGATAAGAATTTAGTTAATCACAAAGTCATAGAAGGAAGCATCTTGGCAAAGAAAACAAGAACTAATTTCAGTACTTTGATGAGCTAAAGTCTCTGGGTCATTATTATTGCCAAGAGAAACTCTAAAATGGCTAAAATGACATGCTAAGAAGGGTTTTAAAGACATTCGATTCTTATATACACCAATGAAGAAGGTTTATCTAGAAATAGGACCTCCGTAAGCCCCTCAGAATGCAATAGGTAGTTAAAGAACTCAAACATGCGTTGGTTATTTGTCCATTTATGTCTTTAAAGAACTTTCTAATATTAAAATTGGCCATTCGGGCCATGCATTAAGAACAAAAATTTAGCATACGTGGCTAGTTGCATTTGCTATGGAGTATGCAAGTATGAAGTTCTAAGGGAAACTAAATCTGTGTAAGCCACCAACAGGCCACAAGCGGTAGGGGAATTATGGATGAACGTGTGCGACGTGAGCATGGCCCACATGGCGTATGCACAATGCTACTGAAAAGTTTATGCATTTTGCTGCTGCTGTGGTTGCAGCTAGTGCTCTAGTTGTTGTAGTTTTCTTTAGCTTACCTTGTTGTGAACACTTATATCGGTCATATTGTCGTGCCTCGATGCAATAACACATGAAATTCGAGCATATACATAAATCATAACTGCCATTGGTATAAAGAATGAGCCCATTGCTGAGAAGATTACATAGCCTTCATTTTGATTATATCGGCATTCTCTTAAATCTCGTCGTCCTGGCTCATACCTGAAGAATCGAACAAAAGACGGAAAGAGAGAGAGAGAGAGAGGGAGGAGATTGGTTAAATTTTGCATGTAATGACCCAAAATGGAAATCATATTTTTATTTGGACATCTACTTACCAACCAAGCATGGGAGGACATGTTATGGCCAAGGCTAACAGCCAAACGATTAGTATCATGATTAGGGCTAAGCGTTTCGACCGACGTTTACGTGAGTACGTTAGCGGCCTGGTCACAGCGAGGTATCTAAAACAAAAACAAAACCAACAAAAAACGACGACGACATAAAACACAAGCCAACCAACACAAGAAATATGTATGGTGATTTTGAAGCCTTTTAACTTTAACGACAGAGATTTTAAAAAACATGGCAACCAGAAAAAAAAAGGAAAAAAAAAAAACCCAAAAAAAATGTAAATTTCCTTCTTACCTGTCAACGCTGATGGCACATAAACTCAGAATGGAGGCCGTGCAAAGGAGCACATCAAGGGATATCCAAATATCGCAAAGGACCCAGCCTAACTGCCAGGAACCTGTAAAAACATAGGGGACAAGAATCACACCATCAAGAATGGAAAAAAAAGAACGAGAGAGAAAAACAACAACAACAACAACAAGTAAAAATTGTGAAAATTAAAAATTCTGGCAACTTAACTTAAAATTCTAGACCAGAGCCAATTTAATTAGCAACAGTTTTAAGCTTGAGCAACATCACCCAGAGGTTGGAGTGGGTGTTTGGGGGGTGTATGGTTTCTTCTTTAGCATTGAGCCATTTGCTCAGTTCACCATGTTACCATTTACCATTCTCTCTCGCTCTCTCTCTCTTTCTCTACTTCATTCTCAATTTTTTCCCCCAGTAAATAATCTACAGAAATGCCAACGAGTGCTGTTTATACACATAAGCGTCGTTAGTGGTTTACTTTTTAAGTTGTTTGGCTTGGTCCTTTGGCCTTTTTCTACTGTTGGTCCACTCCCCACCTCCATGGCTCTCTCTCCCCCATTGCCTACTTTAAAATGTGTGTGTTGACTTTTCAAGTGTAGGTACCTTCCACCACCCCCATACCCCACTCACTAAAACCCTTCTCATTCTCTATTGTATGCACATTGGGGGTTTGTCAAGTGATTAATATATATAGTTTTTTGTTGTTTTTAATCAAGTACCTACTTCAACTACCTCAACTTTGCCTACTTTAAATGTTAGAGAGAATGCTCTATATAGAGATTGCCCGGTTGGTCCTGATTGCAGGGATTGGGACTCGTTCTCTCTCTCTCCCTCTCCTCTCTCTTTAAAAGTTATAACAATGTTTATTTGGGTGCTCCGCCAGTGGGCAACTGGCACCTGCAGCTTTCAAATAATTTGTTGAAATATTTAAGTGAACTTGCTGGAATTTTTTCTGTTGCCGTTTACATAAAAGTGGAAAAACAAAATGAAAGAGAAATTCCAGTACCCATAAATCCATGATAAGTAGCACAGAGGCAACATAAATCTCTGTGTGTGGGTGTCCAACTGCCTCATCTGATAGAAAGAGAGATGGAAGGGAGGGACAGGGAGAGAGTAGAGTAACCTTTATCAACAATTTGATTCGTCTTTTAAGTAGTAGATGCTTTCATATTCCAGAAATTCTTTTTTCTCCCCCTGAAACCATTCGAGAGGTTTTATTTTTTGCCTTTGCCTACTTTTTGTTCGTTGCATTGCCCTGGGATTTAAGCCCACAAGTTTCTCGCACACTTACCAATCAAATGGACTGCCACTGCCGGTGGCATAACGAATATTCCCACAAGTAAATCGGCCACCGCCAAGCTCATCACAAAACAATTGGTTATCGTACGCAGTCGGCGTGTGGTTAATATGGCCAATATGACAAGCGTATTGCCAATTACGGTGAGCACTATGAATGTGGAGAATACCGTAATCAGGCATATGCCCTGCCATGATAATATGAGATCATAGAAATGTGACCATTCGGCGGCAGCTGCCGATTCATTGTAGTAGGTGAAACTGGTTGAATCCGGTTGTATAATGTCATTGAAATCCAAGTTTTGTGTGACATTTGACCCCAATTGCAAGCCCGTTGACAATTGTGTATCACTTGATACATTTAAAGTGCTTGTTGTTACTGCCAATGATGATGATGATGTGGCTGATGAAGATGATGTTGTTGCCGGCAACAAGGCACGATTAACAGTGCCATTGAAATCCTCATAAACTATGGAGATGTTCTCGTGCAGGCCAATGCCACCTCTAGTGGCAAGAGATGATGCAGCCACATACATTAGGGATGGATAAATGGCGCTTAAATTATTCAACTGCAAGTTGACAGCCATGAAGGAGCAGCAGCAGCAGCAATAGAATCAGGAACACGTTGTCGTCAATGTTCGTAGTCGTATACGAGTTCTTTTGCCTGGATTACTACATAATTACCTTTAAGCCATGTGGCCAAAGGCAATTTCCAGATACAACTGCGTGAGTCTATCCCAAATTGCAGACTTAACTATGCCATCAAATTTTAAAAGCACCAAAGTTGTCATCTTTTACAATGAATAGTTCTCTCTTTCTCTCTTGGCTGTTAGATTTCAACTGCAATTGTACAAGGAAAAAATAAAAAGGGAATCATTTAGTAATTGACCCAAATACAACACAGATGCTGCAGATTTATAATTTATATGGCAAAAAAAAGTGCACTAAACTAAATTAAGGGCAAGTTAGCAGTATTCGAATTCTAGATTTACATTTCCAGCAAACTTTTAACTTCTTAGCCTCCGCTTTCTTCTATTCATATTCATAATTGTTATCCTTGACTTGAAATTCAATAATCATAAAGGAAACTACTTTAATCTGAAGTTGAATTTCATATTAAGCTCATTTCTTGCCTGAATTATTAAGGAATATTAACTCTAGATACAGGAAATGATTTAGCTTCAAAATAAATACTTAAACAAGGATATCTAACTAATTTTAGATTACTATTCAACATACAAATTTAAGCTTAATTTTTAATTGTAATTAACTTATTTCTAATACTTTGAAGAGAATAAACATAGCTTTAGTTTTTCCCTCATGCAGTTTCAAAAACTTAAAGTTTTCTTTTATATTTCTATCAAATATTATGGAAGAAATTTGACATCATTCATTGCCAAAACTTCCTTCTAGTTATACTTATGCCTATGTTATAAGTTTAGGTAAAAATGACATTTCATTGATGAATATGACCATAATCCAGAGGTATAGGGACCTCTTTTAATTGAAAGGCTATCTAATTTTGAAGCACTTTTGATAAAAAAAAATATCTCATTCGAAGAGTAATTTAATTCACTTTCGTTCATAGTTCGAAAAATAAATTGGTTTTGGAATGTCTCAACTTTTATGCCCATGGAAATACATATATTGACTCATTTCACTTTTCGAAATCCGCACCTTTGATAGTAGACAAATGTAGTCAATCGTTTCAGCTGCTGATAATGAATCAAGAAAGCATTTCCTTGTTGATAAGAGTTTGGAAAACCTACTAGTTGTCGCCTAATTTGGATGACCTTTACTTGGCAAACCTAAAATTCAGGCATTTTCCATGTAAATTGAAGAACCTTAACTTTAATGGAATAAGATTATAGAGAATAATTTTCAAAGTTGAAATTTTGCTCAGGCTCAGTTTTCCTTTCCCTTGTTCCTTTGCCATAAAGTCCAAGGTTTAATAACATTTATGAAACTTGCCACAATTGAACGAGGGAACATATGTTACTTTTACCCCTTTTTCCACTTCCTAACGCCATTATCTCGCAAGGCCAAGGTTGGCTTTAGTTTCAACTTCAATTTGCTTGTAATCTTATATATAAGACAGATAAAGCCAACAGCTAAATACAATGCTTTAAACAAATACAGTTTCAGTTGTCAAATAATTACACTTATTATGCCACTAGTTAGTTGATGTAAGCTCATTTCTTTTTCTCGATTTTCTGCTCCATACCGTAAGATAATGGCCACAAATTGTTAGTTAGTTTAGTATGCAACTACATTTAGTTGGGCTTACCAACTGCCTGACAATGCGAACGCCACGACAAATAACTGACTGGTTAACTGACTAAACTCAACTGAACAGAAAATGTATTTGCGAGAGAGATAGAGAGGGAAACCACAGACCGCATGGCAAGGGCTAAAGCTTCGACATTTCTTGGCATTTCTGTTGACAATAATTTGGCATTAAGTATTATTTATTTAGCCTCTGATAGTGCGAACTGTATGTGTATATTTACTGTGCTGGCTGCAGATTGTGATTGCGTTTTTGTATACGCACACAGAGACACACACATATGTATGTATATCTGTGTGTAGGTGCGATAACCAAATTAAAACTGATATCACGATAGACAAGGTGGCGGGTGAGCCATACATAATATGAACATATATAAAGTTTATGCCTATCGGTTATAGTTTTCAAATGCCGCCAAGAAACCCTTTTAAGTTTTAGTAGCACCCCAAGTAGATGATAGGTAGTACTCCTAGTTTTATATATTATTTGCCTTGACTTATGCATGCGTGTGTGTGTACATAAATACATAAATCAAAAGGTTATAAATCGGCTTATCGTTCACATGATAAAAATCAAAAGAGATTTCCACCTACCTAATAGGAAACTCAGTTCATTCATACATATGTGTGTATGTATATGTAGCAGGGGAAAATTTGTAGTTTCTAATGGAAAATATTTGTCGGACAATTGTTTGACACTTTGGGCCCTCTTGTAGCGTTTTGTGGCCCATATGGATTGTTAATGTGTCAGCACATTAGATAACATAAAACTGTACGAATTCTTGTGACTTAATTAATTGGTTTTATAGATATTTCAAGTATGCAATTGAAGTCATTAAAAATCGTGTACATCTATATGTTGTTGTGGTTTTGTTTAAAAATAGATTTATGAACTCATTGCCACAATTTCTAGCAGAAGCGACAGGCGTTCTGGCAATTGTTAATAAAAATATTAATCGACAGTTCGCGAACCTCTCACAATGTTGGCCATGACCGAGATAAGCCAACAAAAGTCATTTGGCACGTGGTCTTTATGGTGGAGATATGTAAAGTACCTTCACATTTAAAGAGTTGCAGATTATTATTCCATCCTTTATTGTTTGGCTGGCAATGGGAAAAGTTTTTCCTCATATACACACTTACACACACACACCCACACACATTCGTATATGAAAAATACAAATGGAAATAGTCTGAACTGATACAATTTTGCTTTAAGTCTCTTCCATTTGCCATACAACATGCAATTACAAGTGAAACAAGTTAACAACAATTGGGCAAAGGAACAAAATGAAAGAAACCTGATTGAAAGGAGCTTAATTAAAGAAGAAGAATGTTGATGTAGTTTGGAAAAGGCAAGAAAGAGTAAAGTTTTTCTTTTCTTTTTTCCTTTTTTTTTTGTTTCTGTTTCATTAGACGCATTTAGAGACAAGTTGACTTGCAAATGCAATTGTTTGGTTTAATGGTCAATTATTTTTACAAAAATAAACTTTACTCACTTATCTGTTGTTTACTTAAATAATTTTAATACCTTGGAGCTTTATCTTTTGTTTTCAAATCGATTTTCTCCTTGTTTTGTTTCCCATTTTGTAATTTCACTTTTATGTTACTCTTTAGCTTAATTATTGAACATAAAGATTGAGCATTTAATGTTTATTGAAGACGAAGATAAAAAGATATAACATTTTACCAGTTTTAAGAAAGGGGTTGAAAATCTGGAAAATTTGCAATCTTCGTCTTGAGATTTAAATCTAAATAATTTCATTTTAAGAGCCTTGAAAATGTGTCTAATTATTTTCACAATTCAAAAGACATTGAAATTCAATTAAAATTCCTTAAAAAATTGTTTATTTTCTAAGCTCTCTTAAAATTCTATTTAAGCCAGAATGGCTTGGTTGGTTGGTGAATGAATCTCATGAATTTAATTATTTAAAAATTTAAAATTCAATATTTTTGATAAGTTTTTTTGATGCATTTCGATTGCCTAGATTATCTGTTAGTGGTATTTATCTTTGATCTTGCCGAAATCCAATTGAACGATTCATTGCATTCATTTTAATTAGAGAATGGTTGGTTGATTTTATGAATTCGAAAAGTTAACTCAACAAAAAAGGTGAATTTGTTTTTGGCACATGAAATATTTATGAACGTACATCATGATATATGTATATATTTACTTGTAGTTCTTTTCCCTTAAATTTCATTCAACTTATTTTCAAGGGTATAATTAATCAAATATTTGGCGTTCGTTTTCTTTTCTTAGGGTTGAAATGTGGCGGGGGCATTGAATGATATGTATTTCTATTTGCTTTGCTGTCCATGTTGGATTTATTTCACACTAAAAGTTCAATAGCTTATCATCGGCCATAAATAAACAATTGAAAATACTTATATGTATATCTTTATCGTTGTCTGTGTATATGTATATATGTAGATATATCTTATGTTCGTTTGCTGGTCAATGCAAAATTTTTAAAGATTTTGCCAGCTGTCGACCTTCACCTTATTCTCATTAATTGACCAGACTTCTATATCGCTTTAGACATATACATACATAAATTTTCCAAGAGCTTTACAAGTTTTTCTATTCCTTACTTTTCTCAATGAAAAAGAAAGCACGCTCAATTCAAGCGAAAACACTTTAGTCAGCGGCAACACTTTTGGTTTACATAAGTGGAATTTTTACTGCATAGCATTTTATTTTTTTACACCTACATAACAAACGGAATGCATCAACAGTAGCCACACTTGGAGAAAATTTACTTAACGTATTTAAAGTTCACCAGAATTGAAGCTCAAGCACAAGAATAAGTTAAGACGGTTCTAAGAATTCAGGCGACATTTCGAACATGTTTAAAAGTAACATTAAAACGCTATGAAAAAGAAATTGGCAGTTAACAGGTTAAGTTCGCTTACAAATTAAGCTGGACAAAGTTAAGAAACAGTTTAAACTTATTTCCAAGAAAGTAAAAAGAATCTGCCATCTCGAAACCATTAACACGATTAAGATAATAAGATACCTCTTTAAATGTATCTCAAACTAACATAACGTAACTAAAGTAACACGTTTTCATTCTTGAATCTACTTTCAAAACTTTTGACATATGTATTCCTCTTGATTCTTGAGTACAAAAGTGATCGTCTTTTTCTCCTAGTGCAGTTAAACAACTTGAGTTAAGCAAAATGAGAAAAAATGAAAGGAAAAGCAAATTGTGGAATTCTATTTATCATATTTATTCCACCACCTAGCCCCTTCCTATGTTTCAGCATCAAGCTGACATTGTTTGCCTAAGCATTTTGCTAGACTCTGTGGTATACATGACGTATGCGTAATATGCAAAGCAAATGTAATGCATTTCCAAATATTCGCATGAATTTGTTTTCTTTTGAATACGCGTTATGTGTCTTGGAATGTATTTTTAGTCCTTTTGTTTGGCTTTTTTTGGTTTCTTTTGTGTATCAATACAGACACACATACATACATATAAGAGTTTATACCCACTTACTAAGTTATGAATAAGTTTTTTCTGTCTTTTTTGTGTTTTTGTTGGTTTCTTGATGTTTTTTATAGTACTCAGTAGACCACCCAGAGTCATCATCATAAGAAGAGACCACGACCACGACCACGACGACGACGACGACGTCTGAGACTGAGACGGAGGCGACGATGAGGCCACAGGACATATTTATTTATGGGCATTATAAAACTTCTGACATCTTAGTTTACCACCCGCTTTCCTTTTGTTTGTCGCCTTCGTTTCGGTTTTCCTTTCCTCTAAGTTAAGTGCTTATCATACTTACATAATTTACGAGCATTTGCGATCCAACTATGCAAATTAGTATTGTTATTCTAACTAATGTAAATTAATATTAAGTGTTCGAGGGGGCTGCTGGAGGCAGCGGCAAAGGCCAAAAGTAAGGAATGTGTGTACTTACAATTCGTGGGAGAATACGGGAAGCCAGCTAAGCTAAACAATTTATAATTAGGACCACTCACAGCACTAAAAATAAAATTTTCGGGGAAATTGATTTCCTTTTTTGTTTCTGTTTTCAATGTCGATAAGAAATTTTCGGCTATTAATTTATACAATTTATTTTTGTCAATTATTCATACTTTTCGAACACATTTATCAGTTAATGCATTTTTTATTTGATATACTCGATAAATTAATCCATCGACCTCACACACACACACCTAATCGTAGTCAACTGATCAATCATATTTTATGTAGATTCGAATTTACTAGCACTTCATGAGCACCCGCACATTGTTGTATTTCCGTTTTGCCAATCAAAATCAAAGAACGAATTTGCCAAACGACGTCAACGAAACGATTCGATTCGTACGATTACAAATCCGTAGACCAACAGAAATATTTTCGACACGGATCCGGACAACCGTTTCGCTTGAGTGTTTCAGTGGAACTGGCGTTTGGCGCTTGGCGTTTGGCATTGCCGCACTTTGACACACAAGCATAACACAGACCCAAACACACACGAGTGTTTCATGTCTCCGTCTCGGTTCTGTCCTATCCCAGCCAGCCAGCATAGCCATTCCTATGAAATGTGGATTCCAAGTGGCGCAGCATAGAAAGCCCGCCGTTTGCTAATTTCAAAATCAGATGCCAGTTAATCCTTTTTGGTAAGATAAAACGTATTTAAACAATTCTACGTTTCTTCCCAGAATAATATTTAATTAAAGCATTGATAAGCCCTACAAGTTGTCTCGTCTAGCATATCATTTGGATAATGCCAGGTACTAGTATTCCAAATGTGCGTAAACACCAAAATTACTATGAAAATCTAAATTAAGACTGTTTTTTATGACAATCATATAAGCCCCCTCAAAATACACACACACACATGGCTTTTGATTATATGTTTACACTTACAAATGGGATAAAAATGCAAAATTTGTTTGCTCTTTTTATAACCTGCAGACACACGTTCACATCTCCCTATACAAAATTTTTTGCAAATAAACACTAATACTACAAAATACAACAACAATATATAATATTATACTATCAATACGAGTAATATAATAATGAGTAAAGTCAACAGCTGGTTGTTGTATTTGATTACGATCCATAACTCGAATGGAATCCACAGTTGAATTCTATCAAGACATGCGCAGTGAAAAGCAACAGAAGGAACCATTTGGAAATGGCACAGAATTATTCAAATTGACTGGATGAGGAGTAAATTTAGTTGCGCCAATGAAACTAATTATTCGCTCAATAAGTTACTTTAAGTATTACAAATATTCTAATAGAAAATCTCTTACCATTTCAGACTAGAAGAATGGCAAATAGAAACTTATGAAAGAGATGAGACCATAGAATATCTTACTTAGAGCTTAGATAAGTATCTTCATGGATCGATTTTTCTGGAAATGATCAAAATCATGATATTCATTTCAATTGTCAAGAGTTCCTAGAGGAAGTAATTGCAAAAAAAACTAAAAACAATTAACGAACAATCGTTTAAATCGAATCAATGCTCAATATATTTCCTGCGATGCCTATATAACTTTCAGTCCAAAGAGGAAATTCAAAAGTGAACCTCTTGAACTGGGAAAAATTCCATACCCAAGACCAATTTTCTCTTTGTAGTCATAGTTCTCATAACTTTTTGTTTTTATTACGTATACGTCACGTTGGATTAAAGATTAAAATTACATTAATATGGATATTATTTAAATGACTTTGACTTTTCTACAATTGACCGAAATTTAAATATTTATATATTACATTTTATATTTAAAAACAACTTCAAAGTAACCTTTGCGGTTCATTTGGTGCTTTTAAATAGATTGACCGTTGACCCATTCATTGCAGAAAAAGCAAACAACTTCATCATTTTGGCTTTGATTTAACATTTTTGTTGTTGCTAGTCTATTGTAGATAACACTTAGACTGATTAAATGGGCAAAATTCTTTACAGGTCGGACACCTTTCCGTTTCGTTTCGTGACTAGCAAAATGTTTTGTGGCCAAAAAAAAAAAAAACCCAAAAAAAAATGTTTCCTACTCAATTGCAAGTCAGACCAAGAGCTTGGTATTTATGCAAAATGCCAAGAAGGTAAATGCAGACGCAGTGCCAAAGAAGTAGACGAAAGTTTTACATAATTAGATTGTTAAGCAATCCTTTGACCTCAATCTACAACAATTTTGGCCAAATCTTTGAAAAGCAACTGAATTAATAATATAGTTTACGATATGCACTTCTAGTTATAGTCTTTGCATTAAGATTGCTTCAACTGGGTTAATGGACTATTCTAAGCAGGAATTGCAATTTCCTTTAGCAATGTGAATTTCGTTATTAAACTGAAACTGTTAAGATTTAACCGAATGGCAATTGCTAGCACAAAACAAAACTAAAAACTATTGAAATTTATTTTTCTTAGAAAAGGCCAAGTTCCAGTTTTGCCTTAATAATATTTAAAATTTCTTCAGGAAATGTCTTCAGTTTAATGTGGAGTTTCCGTTGTTTCGACTTCGAACCATCCAGGGACGGATAAAGAACTAAATTTCATAAAGGGGTTCCAACGAAAAATGGCAATTAAAAGAAACAGTCCATTTATTGCGTTTTATTAGGGTTAGTACAAGATCGATGGATTATCCTTTATAAAGAATAAACTACTAAAATTTGTTAGCTATACGATTTAGTCTAAACTGCCTTAAACCAATTTCTATACTATGCTATAAATATGATTATTTATTTATTGTATTTGGCATTTTGAAGCTTCTTTAATTTAATAAGAATTGCTTTGGCAATAACTTTTGATTACTAACCACCAATGGAAATGCCCGAGCACTCAGTTTGGCTTTGCTGCAAGTTTGATAATTAGATTGGCACACACACAAATTGAGGAAGGACCCGTACATTGATAGGCGTTTGTACATGAAGAAACTTTCTGGAGGCCCACCATGGGCAACCAATACTTTAGTGGCTACATTTAAAGGATATGCCAGAGAGCTTTGCTGGTATCAAAAGTTTTGTCATATAATTGCATTATCAAATGCATCTCATGTAACTAACTGAAAACAGTTTTGGGCCTTTCCATTCGGTTCGTTTTGTAGATTGAAAAGTGTCAAGGCCATTTGAAAAGTTGCTCAACCCTCACATATTATTCGCCTCCCTCTCAAAGCATTTTGAAGTGCACAATTCTGGTGAGATGGAGAGAGTGACAGGAAGAGGAAGTGAAAATGGAAAGGGGAAAAGGAAAAGGAAAGGGGACTGGCAACTTTTTGCCTCACAAGTGCATAGAGTAAAAACCAAAATGAAATTTAAACAATTGTTCTTTGTGGAATATTGCAAACAGATTTTGTAATTGCTTGACAATCACACACAAACACACCCACACTCTCACACGGAGCGCCCCTAGCGTCTAGTAGTGGTCATACGTTTATATTATGACACCATATGTATTCTAGCACCATAAACTTATAATACGTTTTGTGTATAATTACCTAGGGGAAATGGTATAGCATATCTTTCTTCCTGCTGGTGGCACAAATAAATCGAAACAATATTGTGGCTAATAGACACAGAGAATAACATGGCAACCGAGTTGGGTAGCAGGGAGGAAGAGACAGAGAGAGAGAGAGCGAGCTATTGATGCTGATGTTGGTCTTTGTTCTATTTAATTTTAATTGTTAGGTGAATGAACCTTTTGTGTGTCCTTAACAGTGTCTACAGTGAAACGTAGACAAAGCTAAGATTACCTACTATTAATAAAATTAAATCAATAAGCATTATATTACCACTGCATAGCTCGAAGAATAATATGTACACTGAGCGACATAAGGTCCTTCAGATATTCTCAACTTTGTTATTGTTGAATACATCTACAGAAAATGAATTTAAAAATGCTTAAATGTGAAGAAATGAGATGGTTGTATTTGAAATTCCTCACCATCTTTAGATCTATCAACTTAACCAACGCGCATCACCCATACGCAACGTTGTCTTTGCAAAAGAAAGATTACATTACATACTGAAATTCTTATTCTATTAAAGTCCTACACAAAAAATTAAAGCTTCAAAGAACCTAAACCTAATGTCCTGAAGTGTACACAAAATTAAATGACTCCTGTTACGGTTCACTCCATTTGAGAAGCATCACTGAGAATTGATTTTCTTGCCTTCATTTTTACTGACCTTGCTCTTTAAATGAAAAGACACTCTTGACCATATTTTAGGTCAGGGGATTAAAGCATCTCCTAGTTGGTACATGTAACTATGTATATAGACTCTGGGCATAAAAGTAATTAGTCAAAAATGTAATTTACTAGAAAATTTTGCGGCATACCACAATTGTCTGTGCAGTTTCTATAAACTTTCCATTTTCAAAATTTATTATGGTGTATAATTTTTTGTTTTTCCTGAACATTTGCTAAACATGTTAGATTCCCGCTGGCCAACGAAAAATAGCAATTTCGGTTGTAACGGGCAAATGCGGAAGTCTGACAAACAAATCGGTCCGACGTGTAAACTGGAAAACCACAAAAGCCGCATAAATGCTAAGAGCCGGAGAGAGATGGCGGAGAAACGCGTTGTTGTTGGCCACACGAAAAGCCTAGCATAGAAAATTAGAGGAAAAGCTGGCCAAATCTACAATTGCATCTGTATGCAATGTTTTTTGGTCTCTCGGCCAACCACCCACCACTCCAAGGACTACAATTTAAAAATTTAAATAAGCAAACAATTTCAGTAAAACGGTTGAAAATCGTTGCCACTTTCCTTACTGCCGGCCATGGTAATCAGGTATAATCCGTGACAGGCTATCCGAAAATATGGCAATCCGTTAAACTGTGGCAAGCATAACAGGCATAAGAGACTTGGCGAAATTTGCATATTGCTATAATAAATAATACCGCACGAAGTTTAAAATGCAATAATGAAATTTATTAAGAACTTTTGTAGAGTTAAAACACCGAAGACCAGGAACGAACTTCGACACACAGCTTGTACATACTTGGGATGTGTGTGGCACAGTGGTTATCAAATATACTTGTCTAAAACATTAGCAGAATCCGATTCCATCATCATAGCATTCAAATGCTGAAATTTTGATTATATTTAATGTGAAGTAAGTCGTCTAACATTGAGCTACTTACTAAACTCATTTTCTTATTAATAGCTAATAAAACAAACTGTTTTCTAAGTCTATTAATCGAAAGGCAGCAAATGACAAGACTTGGAATACTTTTATTCAGTAATTCCAAAAGAGAAGATTAAACAAATTTTCAAACACTTTAAGTCATTGTTCTTTGAAGAAGGTCACTCAGTTGTAAACTTGGCTTTAAGTTTTAAGCTTACAATTAGACAAAGGACATTCTATTCATGGCTTAAATTCAATTTTTAACACCAAACTTTTTCTTTAAAATAATTCATTTCATGAGTTTTAGAAACATTTTATATTTTCATTCCTTTTTTTGGCAGCAACTGAAATGGAAATTAAATAAAAACACATGCATTTTTTGATCCTTTGAAAAACACTGTGCAATGGGCAATGCCAACGCTACTTTACCGTCATATGAACAAGTTGGAAATGAATAAAACTTAAGTACATGTAATGCTAAATGCAGAACTTGTGATACTCTAAATGATAATCTTTGCATGGCAATTCACACGCATCATGGAATCCTTCTAAGCATATCAAAGATCTGTTGAGGGGTTAATGCTAAATAGATGAGCACACACACACACACACATATGTAAATGTCTGGGAAAGGGTATAGGTAAGAAGGCTAAGGGCAAAACGTATGCCACGTAATTTACACAGCATGTTGCCACATGTGGCCAAGCGTATCGAAGCGACCCGTGCAACCCACATGATGAGGATGAGGGCGTTCTGTCTGACCTGCTGCTGCTGCTGCTGCTGCTATTCTTGCTATTGCTATTGCTACTGCTCCTGCTCCTGCCTGGTACCACTTCACCATGGCCAAGCACTTACGTAAATGCCTTACGGCAAAACTTTTTTCCTTTGGTTGTTGTTTTAAAAGTCCCAAATAATTGAGTTTTACGCATAATTTGCTTTATTTTATTTTTACTTACATATGTATGTATGTATGTATGCCCCGGCACCTCAATGCATCACCACAACAACAACAACAACAAGAAAAAAAGGCAAACCTGCAACAGCAAAAAAAAAAAAAATCAATATATATAAGGATACTCGTTCATTCTGCATTTTAAACATATAATGTTGAGGTACGATTTGAATTCAGATGCAAAATGGAATCCTTTTTCCGTTTCATCAAATCAAACCAACTAACTAAATGGATCTGCTCTATTAAATATTGACAAACGGCAACTAATTAAAATGAATTATTAAATGACAGGCTTATGTATATGTCCTGTGTATGTGTCCAATATTGGTGCTAAAATAGCATTATCGAATAGTATTACTGCGGGATTATAGATACCCGCCCCAAAACACTTTTGTTTCTGAGGTAAACCAATTAAAATGACCACCAAAATGAAATGCACAGCATCGAGATGAGATGCATTTTGTTAGATAACAAAATGGTATAAATCCATTTATAATTAATTTTTACAAATGAAAGAAGCGATTAAATATGCACACCTGAATGGGCAGCGGCAAATAAAAATTAACATTCCATTCGATTGTAATCGATTGAGTAGCAGGTATGTATGTAGGTATGTAAATAGAGCCAAGTAAATAATATTCATGCATACACTTTCCGAAATGAAATGAAATTTTCTATTGAACTTCTTTAACTGATCTTACAAGTTAGTTCTGTCACTATTCAGTGCTGGATTAGAGAAATTTTGAATCATTTCTGAACGTTAAAGTTAAGACATGAAACAGAATCAGTCAAAAACTAATATATTTCCAAATTAAGGTTTGTTAAATTAAAACTGGGTTTTAGCTGGGCATCAGGTCAATAAATCTTAATAATTTATAAGATTTAAAATCAAAAGGCAGCACAAAAGGTGAGCACGATGTCTGTATAGCTATTTCAAGAACCACCAAGTTTTATCATCAGCAGACTTCGCTAAAGAATCCACAATTGTAATGGCCATACCATATCTTCAAAGAATTAAGAGTGATTAAGAATTTGCAGAATTTTAACAGTTTACTTTAATTGCCTTAACTGTTCTTTGGTATGAATGAATCAACCTTTCAGTGGGTCACTTTAATACGAGGGGCTCTTAGCATTTGCTGAACCTGTTATAGGGTTAATCCGTCTCTGAGATAGCGGCAATGACAAATTCTTTTGCAATGAGTCTTGAAGATTGAAATTCAATTTATTTTTAGTTGGATACAAACATATATACATTTATTTAATTTAACACATTTACAATTTATTTTGTATTATTAAATCCTGCTAAGCATTTGTTTTTTGTTGATTTAATTGTTGTTTTTCTTGGTTTCCCGTTTTTTTGAGTTATATAAAGTTGAATTTTGTTTTTATTGTTTTACGTTCTATTATTACAGCTCATTTTTTGCAGTTACTTCTGGTTAAAGTAGCTCGATTAATTTAATTTCTGTTAAATTTTAAGTTATCAAATTAACAACTTGGCATTCAAAGAGGTAGGATTACAATTGTCAGATGTTTTTTTATTTGAATTGAATTGAAAAACCAAAAAGAGGATATTCTGATGATGAATATTTCAGATGATTGTGTAAATTTAAAAAAGATAAATTATAGTTGAAACCTTAATCGGTGGTGTTATGTAGAGTCTAAAGAATCAAACCGTTAAACAATGAATTCTTCATGTGTGTGTGTGTCAACAACAAATCTGATTACAATAACTATATATATTTATATTTGTTTAGTATTAAATAATTTATGTATTTTATTTAAGTATTGTATTTAGTAATCCTCTTTTAGTAAGAGACAGAGAGTGAGTGACAGAGAGAGAGAAATAGGGCTTAGGAATTTTCAAAACTCTCTCCAATATGAATGATCTGTTTGGTTTGAATCTTACGAATTGTTATTAGTTAAACACTTAACAATAGTTTTCATTGAAAAATATAGAATATATATATGATGTATTGTTTGTTAGTCCTAGATATTAATAACATTTGTACATGCTAAAACAAAAGAAAAGAAACAACAAAATGGAAACTAAAGCAAAAAAGGCGAAATTAGGGGAATAATTTTTTTCTTTTCGAATATCACTTCCAAATTCAATTCTCTCGCATGAAATGGGTTTTCGTCTCTCACAAAACAATATCTAGAATTTGTTTGCTTTCGACGAACACCATTTGTTAATTGTTTAAATATATGTATATATATAGTTAATGGTTGTTGTACAGGCTTTGATATCATGAATCGATCTCTCTTTTATATATATCCGTTGAGTGTTTTGTTTTGAATAAATTCGATTAATGCATTTTTGTTGGATTTATTATTATTATTATTGTTATTACAACTATAATATGATTTTTATTTATTTGTTAGGCCTTAAATCGGTAAATGTATAACTCTTTACGAAGGTTGATCGTGATCATTTGAAGAACTTTACATACATCTTATATTCACGTATGTATTTATGTATAATTATATATATGTATGTATGTAAATGTATAAATCAATTTAAATTTTTACAAATTAAACCTGTATTCTCATAAATTTACATACATAATAATTTAAATGTATATATATGTATTTGCATTTCTTTATATAGAATCAAACTCTTAAATTGCAAAAATTTTAAATAATAGTATTTATATTTAGTTCGCTTGCGGCTTGCCTGCTATACAATACAAAAATATCTATAATAAATATGTATGTATATATATATACTTATTCCGTTTTATATATATACATATACTTGAATTCATGTGGATTATATGGAATATATGTAGAATTGTTCCTTTAGCTTATTTATTCTTCCACCTTCACAGTTAAATCTGAATTGTGTTGTGTATATACCTACTAAGTATATATACATGAGAAAAAAAAACAAAAAAATTAGTTGCTCAAATATGATTTTGGCTCAATAAGTACAATTTTGTTTTTGTTTGGCACTAGTTCAGTTTTGTTTTTTTTTTTTTTTGTTAGGGATTTACATAATACAAAAGATCCTGAACGCATGTAAATAACTATTCAGTTAAATATAAGTACATATATAACTATTAATGTATAAACTTCGAGCAATGAATTCAACTATTTTACTAAATAATTTGACAGCTTTCTTTCATTTTTTGCTGCAATTCTCGACTGGTGTAAATGTCCAATAAATAACTTACACTAGGCCACGTACCGAATGGCAAGAATTTTCTAATCTTGAGTCGCATTGATGTTTAGGTAGTAGAATCTCTTAATCCTTAACTCTTTTTACATTTTTCTTGAATATCCATTGATGGATTTTATGTTCACAATGTTGGCTTAACTTAAATACATGAGTTTTTAACTTCCTTAACCCTTGCCATCATATATTGAATATTTGCTGACATACACTGCGTATACTTGATCGTTAACTGCCAATTCCAATTCCAAAGAAATTTACATCAGAGACTCAAAACAATTAACTAGTTTAAGAGTTTTCAGCTAGAAAGGCCCAAATTATACTTTTAAATTCCAGTCCAAGACCAAAATTACGTATACGCAGCATCTGCCAGTTTACAATAATTGTAATAAAAAAGGGAAGAATAAAAACTAAAATAAGTAGGAATTCTCGCAAAGTAAAAGTTTAAAGTTTCTATAAATTCCAATTCCTAAACACTGAACCATCTCAAGACTCGAAAATTCTAGTTTTTTTGGCCCATTCTACTATACACATACATATAAGGTGTATGTTATGTAATTGTGTTGTTTTTTTTTTCTGGGAGATTCGAAATCGTGTACTTATAAAAACCGCTGCAGTCTACTTTTAACCCAATTGTTGTTTGTTTATGATTTTCTTTACGGTGGGTAGTCTATCTTTCAATTGCCACTCTTTGCCACCAATATGGGGATCAATATCAGTTATTGTTCTTCCATCTGGAAAGCAGCAACCGCCAGCGATTTTTACGTCTTCTGCTTCAAATTTGCCAAATTAATAAATGATTGGTGCTGTCCTCGCGTCCAGCGATTTCGCTCAACGAATTGGCACCCGAATTGCGGAAATCTTCGTAGCCATCACCACCAGATATGATAAGGGTATTATTTGTTTCCGATTTCGATTTTGAGTGCTTGATGGAACTGCAAGGCAAAAGAGAGGATACATCGTAAGATCACAAATAGTCGGTGAGAAGAATAGCAAAAACTTACCCCTGTTTAGTATATTCATCGCTGGTAGTACCCGAGCCAGACCCAGCTGCCTCACGGCCAGTTGCTGCAGCTGCTGCCGACGATGAGGAGCTGGAAGAATTGGCCGAACCCTCCAGACCAGTTGTCTCCACAAAGGTCAGGAAACGAACATGTCCGGTGTGGCCATGTGGTATGCCAGTGGGTACAACATTAAGGGCTCCTTTCTCATAGCCCTGAGCCGGTATGGTAAGCAGGACTCCGGCACTGGTGCCTATCCATATGAGATCTTTGCAGCAAAGTAACGATGTGACACGCAGACAAGCTGCCTTATGCTGTCTTATAATCTCATCGCAATTCGAAAGCATTTTATTGACGGCGGGAGCGAGATTCACCTCGGTGATTTGTTGGTGGCTAACAAAACGATCAAGTAGATATTAATTATTAATATTAAAGCAATTATTTTCTTAATTTAACTTACGTATTGGAATGGAAACATTTAATATGTGCTGAGTTTTGTATGGATATCCACACATAATTGTTTGATACTGTCATGTTTGTTATCGGCTTCGAATCCGATGATATCTGTATTTGATTAATAACCTGCAAGAGAATTTGAATGTTTATATAAATACCTACTTCTATCAGTTTTACTAGATTTTAATCCTCTTGAAAGGTAACAAGATTTCGGACTGAGATGTTTTTTAGGAATCAGGTGCAGCTCAAAGATTATCTAAGTTAATGTTGGCTTTAAATTACCGTCAATGTGTCCACATCTAACACTTTGATAATTCCTTGAATGGAGCACCAAAGTTTGCCATCAACATTTAGTAGTTTTGTCACCGGACTTGTAACCGTGCCAATTGATAGACAATGTGATGAGCATGTATTCCATGATGTGGCTGGGGAAAAAAACAAAAAAGGATCCTTAGAATTCGGAAAATACCCACAAGAGGGGAGACACATACCACCATCTCTAAGATAAACACAGATATCACCGTTTGCTAATGAGACAAAAACTCGATTGTCCAGGTACCTAGTAAAGGAAAAGCACAAGTTTCATTTCATTCTTCTTTTTATGGATTCTAGAGACTTACAAAATGGAATAAACGGCTGAATGATGCTCAATCTTAATGCGATTCTTTTTGATGCGAATATTGTCGGTACTATTGTAGACATGAATGCAGCCATCTTCTGTACCGATCCACATGGTTGATTGATTGCATTCGCCTTCCTCAGGATTCGATTCCTAGAAAAAGTTGAAAATTAATAAGTAGATCGAGTAGGTTGCTTGGAATGGCCTTACCTGATGCGCGTGATATGGGGCATGCATTGAGGGAGCAGGGCTGGGTACACGTTCCACCGGAACATTGCCACTATTCAGCGTGGCAGCTGTTCCGGCAGCATCGGGCTCATCATCGCTCGAACTTAAATTTAATTCTAACTGAGTATCACTTGTGGTGTTGGTGGTAGCGGTGGTGCTAGTATTCGTGGCGGAGGTTTCTGTTCCATCGTTGGCCGCAGGCGTTGGAGTTTTCTTTTTCTCTGGCGTTGCGGTTGCTGAAGCAGGTTGAAAACTGGGAGAGATGCTCTTACGATAGTCACGCAGCTGCTGGGTATAGCTATGACCATGTTTGCTGCCTTTCGTGTCCTTGGCATCATCATGCGCTGCACCAGACTGATCTCCGGCACTGCCGCTACGACGATTTGAGGCTCCTGCACTATACGCCGGCACCGAAGCCACACAAAGTATACGAGCATTGCAGACACCATTACAACTGGTTACATTTGGCTCTGGATGCAGGGACATGATGCACACTTGGCCCACATAGCCATCACTATTACAGACCCAGACATCTCGATTGTCACTCAATGTGGCCGCTGCACACGTAAATTGGAGTCCAGCTCGTGTCTTACGTATGGGTATGGATGTTAGGAACTCAGGAATAGGATGACGTTCGAGTGTGGCGGCTGGAAAAAGCGTAAACTAACTTAAGTAAGAATTGAGAAACAGAACGTTTTTCCATTAAAACTCACCCAGTTTCTGTTTTGCTTCATTGAAGGTCTCCTCCCATTGTGTGCGCTTCTCGGTCTTGTTGAAGACAACTGTTAACTTTTGATTGCCACTTCTGACAATAAGAATTGTTATTTATTATTGATTCAAGGACTTTTATATGTATTTGTAAAATAATTAACACTCACGGTGAACTGACAGTCAGCTCCAGCATATTCAATTGTGTGTCATTCGATTGACGTTCGGAAAGCTGTCGCTGAACATCACGATGCAGTTCACGTATGACATCCTCCAGATACTGATGCGGATATCTCAAGGATACTGTGATATCAGTGATTTGTTGCAATTTACCACAATCGTCGGCCAGACTCTCGATTTCGCTGACAATGCGTTTAATATTCTCGTCTTTGGCTGTGCAAGTCAAAAAATTCTATCAATATAACTTCAAAATTTTTCAATGAACCCTTTTCAACTTACATTTGACAATTTCCAGGCAATCTAAGCTAATCTTGGTAAGAAACTTGTACTTGTTGGTGTCCAAAGTTGTGGCCACTGTGCCCGGGCAAATTGAGCTATTCGGTTTGCGAATGGTGCCACTGCGTTTCTTAATGCTCGTCAGGACCAGCAAATCGTTGAAGAGGAAGAAACCGCGATCTTTGCGAGCCCCTTGTCCAGATGGCATTGACACCAAATCGAATAGGAGAAATTGTCGTTCGGGCGATATTAAATCGGTGATGCCTTCAATGACACCTTCCAGTTCACGCAGCGTGGCCTCACGTTGACCATTCTCCATTATTTCACGCTCTTTGCAATTGATGTGAACGAGAATGTCGTGAACTAACTTGAGGACATCCTGCAAATGCTTCTGATCGGGATGATCGTGATCTGTGTGTTTAATAAGGCGTTGGAAGAGCAACTCGTAGCTAAAAAGGAAGTTAAACATTATCAAACCATAATCAATTTGGTTAACACTCGGTTCAACTCACTTGGGAAACTTTTGCACTGGTTTGATTAGTAAATTATCCAAGGTCAGTTTGCCTTTATGTTCGCGAGCTGTTGACTCTAGAAATTTGGCAAACGACGGTCGCTGATGTTTCATGGATCTGATGGCATTTTTGGCTCGATTGCAATTGTTCACAAACGATGTGTAGACCTCCAAAACTTCCAATTTCGAAAACTGTAACAAGTTCATTAGTTAGAGAACATTTAACATACTAATTGGTATTGAGTTGCATACCGTATCCATAAAGGCATCGCCAACTTTCTGTTGTATGTCCCAGTCATCGAGACGTTGCTTCAATTCACCCAAAAACTTTTCATGTATCTCAAGAATATCGGGCACCATAAAGAATATCTCATCCACAGTACGTGTATCAATCATGCCAGCATGTTCGGGAGCTTTCAACACTTTCAGATACTTTAGGACTACAGTTTGCAAAGATTCCACATAGGATTGCTCATTGCGATAGATTTCCTGCACCACATAGGTTCGTGTGTCCTGTAGAAGAAGAGAAGAAGTATATGAAATCAGTAAAGATTGAAGTTCGAGAGGATTTAAAGCAACCGATAAATAGTTAGAACTAGCCAATTGAAACTTACGCCTTCATAACCGCCCAGATTCCATTTACTACTACCAATCTCAAATTGTGCACGCCGCTCCGAATCATCCTCCGAATCGGAGCAGGTGATTGAAGTCATTTTCTTTAGCCGATCGCATTTATCATTCTGATAGCCAGCCGCTCCGGCACCAAAGCCAGCCTTACTCAATCGAGCCACTGTGGTGGTGGCCATGGAAACAGCTTGGGATACACTGCTGCTACTGTTGCTACTGCTGGTGGAGGGCAGGAGTGGAGCTGCTGCTGCCAATGAAGGCATTGCCTGGCTATGGCTATGAGCTTGGGGTAGGAGGGCGGCGGCGACGGTATTGGAGGGTGCGGTTATTGTTGCTTGTAAATCTAGCAAGCTTAATCGTAAATTTTCACGATTATGCGACATGTTTGTTTAAATGGATTGTTCTTCTGTTTTTGTTTTTGTTTATTCACGACTTTTGTTTTGTTTTTAATTTAATTGATTGTTTCACTTGTTTGAGTTGCGATGAGCCGGAGACAACTAAACTATATTAACTAGCCTAAGAAAAACAAACATAAAAGCGAAAACTCGTCTGATTCAATTGCATGACCAAAGTGAACTACACACACACACACACACACACACACAGAAAAAGACTAAACTAAAAATAGAAAGAAAAGAAGGTGAATACGCAATAATAAAAAAAAGGCAGCTGCAACATCCACATAATATGCGTAGATGTAGTTAAGTGGGAGAACCACATAACCGCATCCCACATGGACATGATGACAGTGTCAGTGGCTTGCTTTGAGGCATGAGGATGTTGATTCTGTTGTAGTGCGCCTGCCCATGGATTTTGCGTGTGGTTGTAGTTTGATAATGACACTGACCATGTTATTGTTGGTGTTGTCGGTGTTGTTGCTGCTGCTGGGGCCCTAGCCAAGGCCAATAGGAACAACAACAATAGCGTCAAGGCGTGTGTAACTGTCAGGGCCGGATTAGTTTTGAAGCAAAAAGTGAAATGACAACCTTGAAGCTTGTAGCATCATGTCTCTTACATAAACTCCTGATTTCTGACTCCTGAGACTCATAAATCAATAAGAAGAGTCTCACTAACAAGGACTGACGATTAGTGAGAGAGCATTGCTTAAACAATTTAAATAGTCCTTATTTGTGTTTAAGCCCGGCCCTGGTAATAGTTGTGGGCTTGGGTTTCAAAATCGCAGTAAAAACTGGAGAGCCTGCTGTTTTTTTTATAGACATTTTGCTGTGATTCATAAACAACTTTATCGAAAATATCCATCAGTCATTCAGGCAGTCGACTGACTAGTCAGCTGTATTGCCTGTATTTTTATGGCTATTTAATTAATTGATTAAGTCCATAACAACAGGCATTTAACTGCCAATAACAGCAAGAAACAAGGTAAGCAACATGTTATCACAGAAGCACACACACATACACACGCACACACACACTTCCACACTCTACTTTTTCAATGTGTATACATATATTTTTTTGTTTTTGAGCTTGTTGCTCTTTTCGCCTTTTTATGCGGGTTTTTTTCGTATAATTTGTTTGTTGCATACTTTTCAGCGTTGTGGCCATAGGCAAATTGAATTTCTGATGTTTAAAAATCAATGATAATTGAATTTGAATATCCATTTACAATAGAAAATTCACTTTCCAGTTGTTGTAACTAAAAGGAAAACAAGTAAAAAGTAAAATGGGAAAAATTGTTTTTGCACTCTAACGCGGCGCAACAAGAGGTTGGCCTTGTGCAGTCAGGTACACATACACACACACACACACGCACGCACACTAGTGTGCATAGCCGCACACACAGATACACATGTATTGAGACAGCCATTAGCAGACAGAAATTTTCTCTCAGGATGGTTTTCTTTTCGTTTCTGTATATAAATATATATAGAAGTATGTAAATTGTACAAGAATTTTGATTAAATGGAAGAGGCAAAAAGAAAAACAGTTCTTAACATGGCTAACATTTTTTTTTTGTTTTTGGTAATCAAATAAAATTTTGATGAATCGTTTTTCAAGCACACACACATATACATATATATATAATACCACACATATACATTTAAACAGATATATCGACAATTTTTCTGTTTTTTTTTTTGCGTTTGTATAGGAATTTTTTCCTTCGGTATGTGTATATATATATATTTTTTTGTGTTTTCTGGATTTTCTTTTTGTTGTTTGTTTGCTGTCGTTACACGCCCGTTCAAATGTATCTTTTTCGGTTTTCTTTTTGGTTTTCTCACGGGAAAAACCAACAAAATAATAGAAACAAGCAAAAGCGAAACATGAATATATTTCGGTACACAATCGTCGTAGAAAAGCAAATAAGAATTAAAACACGGGGCCAACAAACAGTGGGAAGCAAATGGCTACATTGGCTACGTTGGCGGTGGAATACTCTGTGCCTCCGAAGAGTGTGCCTCTGTGCCTCTTACGGCTGCTAAATGCTACTGCTACTGCTGCGCGGGAGAGCATTAACAGAAGCAGCAGCAACAACAGCAGCAGCTCACCATCCATATACAATATGAGTGAGTGTTGGCAGTAGCCAGTGCCACATACAACCAGCTAGAACAGGAGTGCGCTACGACTACACGCTCTGAGGAGGAGAAAACGGACAACGAAAGAAAAAAAATACATTCCATTGTGCCATATACACACTTAATTTCCATTTTTCATATTCCAATCAAGCAAAAGCAAAGCAAAGCGAAAAAAACAACAACAACAATGACGAGGAGGAGCCACCCACCGACCGACCAGTTCACCCATCCAAACCGACCGACAAGAACTAAGTAAAGGCAACATGCGTCGTAGTTGTATGTTTAAAACAATACAATACAGATACACAAGTATCTATCGTACATCTGTACACATTCTATAACGAAATACAGAGCGAAAAAAAAACAAAAAAAGGCGGCTAAAATACAATAACAAAACAAAAACAAAAAAAAAAGCCATCATGAATTTGAATTTTATCTGCTTTGTAGCAAACATAACATTATTTATCCCATGTGTACGCTGCTGCTGCTGCTGCTGCTGGCTGTGAGGCAGCAGCAGGAAACTAAGTAATAAACAGACCAGTTCCACACTCTGATGGTGATGCGTACATGAGTACCCAAGTCCATCCGAATCCTCCCCAACCCTGCTCTGCCCCTTGTACTCCCACACACTTCCCGAAAGTAGTCTCAGCTGTTAGTACATCATTGGAATGCCAATGTCGTGCGCAACTCTCTCGAGAAAGAGAGCGACTGGAGGGAGAGAGAGAGAGAGAGAGCCAGAGAGAACAACTTGAACTTGCATGCGACAAGTGGCCGAAAGAAGGTGTGCTATAAATCAATTCACTCAAACATTTACTGTTACTTTTGTTATGCCCGAAAAATTGATACTTTTACTTTCCATATCCAAAGGAAATAAGCCTTAATGTTCTCTCTCCCTGTCTCTCTCTCTCCCTGTCTCTCTCTTCTATCCCTTTCTTACTCAAGACTAAGTATTACAGGAGTTTCTTCTAAAATTATTTTACTTTTAGCAAAGTTTTTACCCTGTTTTAGTCTAATATTCACAAGTTAATATAAAAAATCTAAATTTTTTCCATCTTTTACTGAATTCAAGCTTTAAATTTGCATTAAAGTTTAAAAAATTTTGAAATAATAATCTAACATTATGAGATATTAAAAAAGTCGACTTATTTGCATTCTAAGAATACCATAAAATAAATTGTTTGGAATTTTCCGACTTTGTTTATAAAATTTTTCGAAAGAATTTTCATATTTAAATCATTCTTTTTTAAATTTTAATTAGTTAACAGCTTAAATGTTAAGGGCATTTAATTTGTCCAAGAATTGTGGCTCCAGCAACCACTGTAAGTTCACTGTGTGAAACAATGGAATTGAAATAGTTGGTCTAAAGAGACTTCTGTTAACATACTAACACACATTTCCAATGCGCATGAGATGATGATGAGTTTCTTTGGTGGAGCATGCGCATCTTCATCCTCACGCCCACACACCGTTCACCGTTTACCGTTCACCGTGGTTCTATCGTTTAGCCGTGCATTTTCCACTAAATCGAGTCAAATCGCTTTGCAAACAAAACAAAATCAGGCACACACACACACACAGAATGTGACTGTGTGTGTGTGCGTGTGTGCATTCAACAGAGACTCGACCGAGGCTACACAAATAGGCAAAGTAATGACCAACGCTATTTGGATTGTAGAAACAAAGGAACATACTCAGATTCTGGTGCTAAAATAATAATCGCTTAATAGACGATGACTGCAATGGCAATTATTAAAAAAAAAAAACAAAAAAACCAAAGCAACTTCGAGAAAAATGAGAAAAATTTATAAAAGAAATATTACTACGTAAATAAAAATCATGTAAATTCTTACAAAGTGCTAAATCTTTGGCTTTACGATGCCCATGAATATGCGATCAGTGAGAGGGTTGGGGAAATGGATGTGGTGGGTGGCTTTGGGGGGTAAAGTATAATACATAAATTTGAAACAGATGCGAAAATGCATTTCACGAATGTAAATCGAAAGTGTCTTGTTGCAAAAGTGGCAATGAACCTATCATTGTTTCGATTAAAACTATTTCGTTTGTTATCCCATGAAAAATTAGATAAATTTTTTCCTCCAAAAGTCTATAAAATATGAGTTTAAGTTCCTTTTGTTGTCATTTGTTTAAACCATTTCTGATGCCATTTTTATATTATTATTATTATTATTATTATTATTATTATTATTATTATTATTATTATAAGTATAGGATATAGTTTTAAACTATCAACCTAACTATATTTTACAAGCACTGGCAACTAGGGCCTTCGGCTTAGACGAAAACTACATCCATACACTAGCCTGGGATTCGAACCCGGATCCTCGTTGTTCAGTTGCTCAAATGACTGGGTCACTTAGACAACTCGTCTACCGAGGACTGCGCCATTTTTATAGTTTATGCTCATACAATAGAAATGGATTCGGCTTAAAGATGACATAAACATCTGACGATTATAGACAGGCATTACTTTAGTTCTTTTATCTAGGAATTCCTGTCAAGGATTGAACAGAAACAAAAACTTGCTATTAAGCCCTTAAAGGGCATTTTGTAGCAGGAATCACAGTTTACTCAAATATAAAAGTCCTGCCATGGAATTTCTTAGAACTCAAGAGGTTTCCCAGTGTAAATGGTTCCTACTCACCGCAATTGTTTTTTGGCGCTGCTCCGATATCATATTCTCGCTGGAGCCTTTTAGCAATTCGGCTAAAAGTGCTGGAGTGGGTTTCAAATCACCACTGGCCTTTGACTTGTTGTTGTTGTTGTTGCCACCTGTGGCATTTGCATCCAAATTACGTTTAGCCCCATGATGATGATGATGATGGTGATGTTGGTGTTGATGTGGATGCTGATTGCTGCCCCCTCTCATTGCTCATCGATTGACTGCGCTTATTGTGATGCGATTTGGGGGCAGGAGCCTCAGATGCAGCGCGCTTCATGTGATGTAACTGCTGCGACTTACTGGAGACTGAAGTGGATGTCGATGTGGCCGGTGTCGATGCCGCTGCTGCTGCTTCTTTGAGATTCCTCTCCGAGACTGACATGGGTGACGACGGGGTCATACTCTTACTGATATGCTCGATTTGTGAGGGTGTTGAGGCGGCGCGTGCATGAGACGGCACTGGCAAATATGTGTTTGACTTACGCACACGCATGGAATTTGAATACTGTGGCATATTGGTGCGCGTATTGCCGACTCCTGCGGCTGAGCCCGTGGGCGTTGCCTCATCGCCACGCTGGCGACGTGAATGAACACTACCGAGAAGAGATGAAAAATTCATTAATATCTATTTTGGCTGCGTTAGCTGTAGTTGTAGTTGTTACTCACCTGTCGGTTTCGCGCAACTCTTCGAGTATCTCCTCGAAATGCATGCGATTTGGTTTCTTCATTTCCGCCTCAAGCATTTGTCCATAAGGACCACGCAAAGGACGCTTCGAGAAACGCTTGTAATCGTAGTCACCACTGGGCGTGGGACTGGAGGTGATTCGTTCACGTGCCATTCGCTCGCACTCGTTATCCGAAATGGAATCGGTTCGCGAAAAACTGTAGCTCTTATGGCCACCATTGCTGGAGGCATCATCCTTCTCTTCGCTGCTCTGGCAACTGAAACTGCTCAGCAATTGCGACTTATCGCGTGGGCCACCACTCCAGGAAGGCGATCCCTTCTCCAGCTCTGGTGTATTCAATTCAAACGAATTGAAGCCTGGTGTACGCATCTCATCGGTGGCTGGACTATTGATGTACATTTGTGTGGCACCATCTGGGGAATCCGACTTGATGGCATTCAAATTGGCCACCGATATATCGAGGGCAAGTCCTCGACTCGGAGCTGGAGCATGCCAGTCGGCATTATCGATATACATGCCCTTGCGTTTGGTGGACTTGTCCAAGTGTCGCTTGTGCCGCTCATCTGTACTATGCCGCGGCGTGGCAATGGTGTCCATTGAATGCCTTAGCTCCAAATTGGTTAAATCGAGATCATCGTGACTGTATTGCTTGCAATGCTCCGGCTCCGAAGCCTGTCGTCTGGTATTTTGAGCTGTCTTGGCCACCTCCACCACTGGCGATGGGGAACGTTCAATTCTGCCCAACTCGTCGCCCTCTTCGGAGGAATGGGTAACCGATATAGATATGGTGGGCACTAGATCGCTATGCAAAGCTGTGGTAAGTGGCTCAGTTTGAGAGATTTTGCAGGCAGCATGGGAAATCGGTGGTTGAATGGTCTCTGGCACAATACCAAATTCCTCGGGAGCTACTTCAACCCATTCCTGGGCTGGTGTCTCCAGCCACTCCTGGGCTGCACATTCGTAAACGGGCACTGGAATCTCACATGTGGTTGCTGTCTGCAAAAAGTTACCTGGCGGTGATTCCAAGGTCACTTGTTCCTCCATCAGAGTGGCCAAGTTCGGGGCACTCGAGTTGAGGCTAACCGAATCTGATCCTGCTGATGCTGGTGGTGGAGTAATCTCTAACTTTGGCTGCACAATAATGGGTAAGGGTTCCTCCTTGATGATGCAATCACTTTCGGATTGTATTGTATCGGTCAGGGATTCCATTGTGGCATGAGCTGCTATCACACTGCTAGCAGTAGCCGCCAAAGGTAAGATCAGATTGGAAGAACTGCTATTATCCGTATTGAAGATATCCTCCTCTTGTATAGAATCATTCACATCCTCCAGCACGTGCTCCAATGATTTCTCTTGGCCGTAATTGAGATTTATGCACAATTCGGTCTTCTTCAGTGGTATGTGTATCCAGCCAGGATCATCGTTATCCTTGGGCATATGCAATGAATGCGTCGGACTGGGACTCGGCGCTTCGACTGCTTTATCGCGACGCAAACGATCGCGCAGAGCACTCAGCGTGGACTTGCAATCGATTTGAGAGAACGAAACCGATCGAAATGGTATGCCCTTTGTCTGTGCGTACGAACCGCTGACTGTGCGCGACTCCGGTCTAGATACATGTGGATTCCAATCGCAACTGCTTGACGCCGCGGCGGTGCGTGTTGCTGCTGTCGACAGTGGGGGAGGCGGCGGTGATTTCGACTTCTCGCGATTACTCAACAGAAATGCTTCCAGGTTGGAGAGACTTGTGTTCGGTTTGAGTGATGCGAAGATGCGTGTGGCTGTTGAGGGTGTATGACCACTACCACCACCATTTGATTTCTGTTTCTGTAATTGACTGCCGCTGCCGCTCGACTTTGGCTCGCGACTCGTAGCCTCTGATGCTGTTAGCAATTGATCTTGAACGCCTGCCGAAGATGAACCGATTGACGTTTGACTTGTGTTTGTATCCTGACGTTCTAAACTATTTGTCAGATGAAGGCCACGAGGTTTACGCGGCGGTGGCACTGGCGGTGGTGTGGGCGTGGATGAGGCACGTGAAGTACTGCCACCACGCAAAAGTTCGGTCAGTTCTTTGAGTCGCTCCGATCTTTCGGAAGTTTTGCGTTGTTTCTCCGTACCGGATGCTGCCGATGATGATGATGATGCAGCCGGTGATGATTTACGCCCGAAACCGAGGCGTTGAAAACGATCCAAGGTATTACGTCGTTTTTCCATTGTGTTCTGCAAAAAAACAAAAGAAATGAAAGAACACAAGTAAAATCGTAAAGCCAAAGAGAAATTCAAGTTAACACATTAATGAATTGTTTGGCGATTTATACACCACACCACACCACCGCACCACACTGCCACCTAAATGGTCTTTTTATGGACTAGATGTGGGTGTATTCACGCTCTTTTTCCCCAAATGAAAACAAACAAATGCGTTGAAATTTCATATACTAAAATATTCATGTACGCAGAACACCTACAATTCTATCTATATAGTCGTTTGGACAACTAGGCGTATGTGTAATGTCAATTTGAATTAATAAGGCGCTCTCCATTGAAGGGCAGCATATGAATTTCCGTCTAACCATGTACTAACCGTGCCTGGATGCTATTTAGGCGCCTTCTTTCTCTTGATCATCATCATCATCATTTTTTCTCAGCGTCATTATTTTCTTTTGCTGCACAATGACACACATACACATACACAACAGAAATGATGAGCTATATAAAGCTATTTCGTATATATGTATACCCATACAGTGATATTTTTAGTATAAACAACCAAAAAAAAAAAAACCTATAAATGTGCCACAGATATATATGTATGTACATTGTTTCTCTATCTGTGTGTGTGAGTGTGTGTATATATAGAGAAAAAGAGATCTCAGATCGGTATTCTCACCGCTAGAGGACTAAACTCGCACCCACAGAGAGATAGAGAGAAAGAGAGACAGAGAGAGATATTAACCAAAAATCTTTACAAATAACACAAAGTAGAGCATCGCCCCAGAACAACAAATACGATTAGAGTAGTCTAAGAAGAATAAGCTGCAAACAGACAGACAAACAGACAGACAGACAAACCATATCTATCTACATATGTAGAAATGTTTTTCTCTCATTGTACTAAATTTTCTCAACAAGAAGAACGTGCCTGCTGGCAAGGTAAATTATCTCTTGAGAGAAAAACAGAAGCCACTCTCTATCTCTCATTCTCCCTCTTGATCTGCTGTCTATATACTTTTAATAGATTTTCGCAATTCGATGATTTATATTCGAACGATCAAATCAATTCAAAAAGTCCATTAGTTGTCAGTTTTTCATGATGAATGTTTTGTGGGGGTGGGGGAGATATATACAAACTTACCTCTTTTTCCAGATTAAGGCCAGCTGAACAGGCATACACATGAGGATTACAATTGCAGACAAAATTTGATTCATTTACAATATAATTCGTTGCCTGTTGCGTTGCTCCAAACTGATTTCTGTTCTGATTCTGATTGCACTTTTGGTTATGCAAGGATAATATGGAATTCACATAGGTCGTTGGATTCACTTGATTTAATTGTGGCTCATCCAGACGCGTTTCACTTTGCGATTTACGTACTACCACCACTACAGGTTCGTTTGTTTGTCTACGGTGTCTTAGTAATGTTTCCGGTTCTGAGTCACATGGGTTAATAATAAGATTATCTTGCTTTAGGCGACCGTGTCGATCATAGATCAGACTGCGTGGTGTTGTATCACTTGTTGTTGTTGTTCGCGGTTTTGTTGTTGCACTAAATTTACAATTGTAATTATTGTTGTTACCTTCAAAGACATGATATGATTTGTTGTTGCTTTTTTTAGATATCACTGTAGTCGAGTCACAGCAGCTGCTGTCATGTCCATACGCACAAGGGGTAAGCAAATGGGCCCTATTAGAGTGTAAGGGATAGGGTTGTTGCTGTTGCTGTTGTTGATGATGATGATGAAGTCCCAATCGACGCGTCTTGAGAGCTGGTTCGGCATCATAAAACCCACAACTGGCTGTCACTTCAACACAACTACGCGGTGGCTTTGGCGGAACTGGCGGCGGTGGATATCGACGATAGGTATTCGGTATATACGGACGATAACTAACAATCGCACTAGTTTGATAATGTTGCAAAGGAATGACGGGCTCGCTACTAACTAGAGATGGCGACCTTGACAATTGGTGTTGTTGTTGTTGTTGTTGCTGCTGCTGCGTTGGATCTGGCGATGGATCTGCTGATGGCTGTGGGATTTTGTCAATTGTATAACAACAAATCGTTGGTGATACATCGCAAATTATGGATGACACAGGCGATGACGCGTGCGACGTTTCATTTGCCGCTTTTAAGGCACTGTCTTGTTGTTGTGTCGCTTTTGGTGTAGCTTTTGATGATTTTGGCTGCCGTTTTTCTATTTCTATCAACGATCGGGGCGAAGGGGATTGTGGCGTATGTGATATAGCTATGTCAACGTCATCATCATCATCATCATAATCATCGCCATTCACATTATCATCAGCATTATGGACATCATTAGTACTGGCGACTACGCGCGTATTGAATATAGAATTCGATTCTTCTTCATTTAAGACAAAACGAAACGACGACAAATCGGACACTGAATCTGTGTGCTCGCGATAAAAAGCACCGTAGTCCCCAAATGGCAGCTGTTGCCGCTGTGCCATGGCGGACGCCTGAGAGCTGCCAACTTGTTGACGTTGTTGGCATTGCTCTTGTTGCCGTTGCTGTTGCTGCTGTTGCTGATGATGATGATGTTGTTGGCTCTCACCACAGCAATGTTCGCAGAACATCCGTGAGCTTTTTTTGTGGCGGCAGCTGCCGTAGAGCGGCGCAGCTTTTCCGCCTGTTGCTGCTGCTGCTGATGATGTGTCCGTGTGTTTTTATCTGCCTTGGATATGATATATTTGTCATTTGGATCATAATCCTCATTGTTGTTGTTGTTGTTATTATTATTATTGCTTGTGGTGGTGTTGGTTGCTTCTCTTTTAAAGAAATGATGTACCTCCGCCTCCGCCACTGTTTGAGGCGAATTTCTTATAAACATTGACCTGGACTGTGTGTCTGGATAATGAAATTGTCTCATACGTGGATCACGTTGATCCTCCTCGTTCCATGATAGTTTCTTATAACGCACTTGAAAGGCTCCACGTCGCCGTTGATTGAGCTGAGGTGTTCCTGGCAAAGAAGTGGGTAATTTTATATAAATACTGCTCCTATCAATGCTATCGTTTTGACCTGTAAATTGAAAAATGGATCATCATTATGTTTATGACATGTGTAGTTAGTATAATTACCAAATTTCATATAACTATGTTGATGATCATCAAGAAAATTGGCTGGATTTTCGTTTTCGTTCACGCTATCTATTTTGGTTTTCGCTTTCGTTTTGGAATTTCGCATGCAGCAGCAATATTTGAAGCGATTATTTGTCCTAGAATTGTTCGAATTAAATGTTCTTTCGCCTAATCCGCCTCCAATGATTGAGGGGCCAACACGTTGGCCTCTGTAAGCACACAAAAACACATACACACACACATATTTGTATAAAATATTTTCATTTTGTTTAGATCAATTCGAAAAGCAAAATGTGCAAAATGTTTCAAGCAGCTATACAAATACACATACATACATACAAATCTCTTCAAACCCATAAATAACAACGAAAATATCTCGGAAATCGCCAAAAAGCATGCTAGCCAAATATTTCAATAGAATTCATGCCACATAAATATTGAGTTAGTAAACTTGTCCAACAAGTTATTAGAGTTTTCTCTTTTAGCTATTTATTTATAATCAATTTGGAATATTTAAAAGTTAAATTGCTCAATTAATCACCTAAAACTCAAAGTCAACACTATAAAAACCCTTTTAAAAACAAATCAATTTCAAAGTCTTCTATGATATGCATAGATTAGGTTTCCTTTAATGGCTGAGATCTTTTATTAACTACAAGATTATCAATATTTGTGAACCTTGAATAGAAAACAATGGCAAATACTTCGAAAAACACTAATTGACAAAAATTGGAATGAAAAATACTTAATAAAGTGACTCTGGAAGCTTTTTTCGAATCATATTTTATTTGAAATAACATTCAAGTCTGTAATATTAATTGAACTTTCGCTCTTTTGGTGATTCGGCTGCTTTAACTATTTAAACATGAAAACTTATAGATAGGTAGTTTTATTCTTTGATCTTTGAAAACATAAATTTTTGGGCCATGTTTTTCATGTTTTCTTTAGATTATATGTAAATTAATCATTACAGGAAAAAATATTTAAAAAATCTGAAGCATTCAGTACTTAGATGGTGTACATTAATTAGTAGATATATTTTAATGTTAGGCTTACTTAGAGCTGGCTAATATCTCTGACTATAAAAAACCTGAGCATGCAAAATATCTCTTCAAATCTCACTCATTTGTGTACACTTAATTGTTTTAGTTTAAGAATCAATATACATCCATATAAGCATTTATTAATAAAATAATTGTAATTAATTGCATGCTTAAGAATCAATTTGAATAATTTTCACCTATTTCTATTCCAACTGTGCTCATGGCTGCCTTCATGATTGATTTTTGAGTTATAATTCGTATTTGGTATCTCATATTTGAGGTATCCATGTTGGGCTTCAGGCATTTTGTTTCTATTTTTATATATGTATACAATTAAGACGATAATAATGATGATGGGAATCTATTTAAATCTATTAATTATTTACTTATGACACTTGTGTATTTGTCATTGAGATAATTTACCTTCAAGTTGTATGTAAAGAGACGAAATCATGCCCTATGTCGATGTGTAATTGTAGAGAAATTTCAAATGGTTTATTTTTGAAATGGAACTACGTGTTTTATTTATAGTCTTGGCCGCATTCACATTCGCATAGTTTGAGGGGTTGTGTAAATGAACTCTGCAAATGGATTGAGAAGAAAGAAGTAAGTGTGATTCATTTAGTATAACTAAATTTACACTAAGCTTAAGCTTTTCTTTCATACATATATGTATGTTTGTATTTATTTCGCCTTCCTGTTTCAACGCATGCCATGACCACCATGATCAAGACCATGTCCAACTCTCTTACTACTTGGTCCGCTTGGCTTGTCACTAAATCTGGTTAGCTGTTTCAATTTTTTTCTTCGTTTTCCTCTTAGCTTTTTTTTTTTTTGTTCAAAGCAAGCATTGTATTTGTCGTATTTTGTTACCATCTTTTGTTTAAGGCTGCTGCTTGACTTTTTCTTACCAAATTGTTTAGTTTTTTTCTTCACCTTTCTTTTATTAATTGATGTTTAACAAACATTAAACTGTGTGTTTTTTGGAAGGGGGGACAAGGTAGAGGAGATAGAGAGGATAGTCACATCATGTAACATGTCGCACAAGCCGATCCTAGTTTTTATTTTACATAACAACAAGTGACCAGGGAGACAAGTGTGAGAGCAATTTCAATCGTTTAGCTTTTGCTGCTTCTTGTTCATAAAATGCAATAACAATTCAAGAAATCCCTTTGTATCTTCATAGTCGAAAGAATGAGTGGCATTTAGGCATTGGGAAATCATTTTTGTATGTGCCTCATGATGGAATTTTTTGAAAAATTTCGATTTTTTACCAGTCACAAATAGAATTGGCCCTGTGTAAGGAAATTGTATGTCATTCTTGTGTTTACAGAGCTTTTGCATTAACGTTTCCTTGGCCTCCGACCTACGACGAGGTAATTTCACCTTTAACAAGGCATCGAAAATTACATTTTTTAAATGAAAATATGGATGTTGGCACACCAAGCAGTGAGATATCCACTATGAAGGCTCTTTCTACAAGCTCATCATACAACGCACAACCATGCTATGGCTCAGAGTACAGATCTACGAGTTTTCATGAACTCCACCACATCCACTTCCATAACCCCTGATGGAAAGTAGATCTGTGTAGGGACTGCGACACCCCGTTTGATATGCCCATTGCTGGCTAATATGTATTAAGCCAATTATCCTTAAGCCCTCTGTGCATTATGACAAACGGTGGACTGACATCGAGATCATCATCGGGCTGCTGATTTGCCAAATTAACTGGCTCGATCACTTGGCGCTGTTATTGCATCAGTCGCATAAGAGGCATGGCATTTTCTGATCCCCTAAGGCATTTTCTAATCACCAAATCTGTATGTTTAGCAAAAAATCTTATAGGCATCTACATATCTCTCTGTCTATTAACAATCACAGAAAAAGTGTATTATGGAAAATATGTGTGTGAACACCAAAATGAAAAATAGGCAAAATAAATAAAATATGTATTACAATTTAACATTTAACCAAAAGCCATTCACACTCAAAAATTCCCCAAACACATCTGTCGCCAAAATATCAGGCCGAAAATATCTTGAGGAAAAATTGAAATAAAAAAAATAAAACAAGAAAACGCAACACACATTTCAGTTACGCCTCGTGGACTGAACGAAAAAAGAACATTTTCCTAAAGACAATTGCATTCTCAAATATATGTATACGGACGATATATAAGTATAATTTAGGCATGAGCGTAGTCTATATAAAAGAGGCTAATAAGTGAAGAACTCAACCCTTTTAGAACAAAAATAAAATGGATAGATGTCCTGCTTTGCCCCAGACACAATGCTGCCCACATCCTGTAATGGTTAAAGATGTTTAATAAGCTTTGATAGATACTTCGTAAATGCTTAGTTAGTTGATAATCTCAGACATAATTGTAGTAAGAAGTTATCACTAGACCAGAGAAAGGTAAAACTGTTTTGAACAAGAAATTTATCCAATTATGCCCTCCACGGATTCGCTTACTACGCCCATGACTAAAACACTCAAAAATGCGTTCAGTGAATGTTTAAAAATATGCACATTTTCTGTTTAAATTCAAATTGTTTTGCCATTTTTTTTCCTCTTTTGATATCTTGTCACAGTAATGATATAGGAATGCAACTCCATCACAATAATATACTATATATATATATATATATATATATGTATATCTGACATTTTGAAATGCTTATCTAAAGCCATCTTATCAACGCAGCAGCCACACAAATAACAGAGTTACAGTTACACTTGTATATACAATATCATTTAGCCACCATGGCGGTAATTTGCCATTGTTTTTCCCCCTCATCTAATGATAATTAAAAGTATACAAGGTCAAAAGAAAAGAGTCCACAGAGAGTACAAGTTGGGTTGTAAATAGTCCCTGTTTGTCTAGATGTTCCACCTTCATGCCATGGGTTTTCCCCAAATAAGTTCCAAGAAAATACAAATCAAATATAAATACCAATTAAATGTTGACCAGAACTGTATTTAGAGAGATTCTAACTAAAATTTCCACTGCTATTAAGTAAACAATCTTACTAAAGTTTAACAAAATAGACTCCATTCTTTAGAAATTATTAAATCTCTTGTTTTTAGCTCAATTTACTTGATGTTTAATAAATATTTTGACTCTATGCCTGACTTACTACTTATTTGATTATGAAATACTTTGATAAAAAGCCTCAGATAAAGCGTTTGTATGTGGGTACCTTCATTTAAAAGTCAAAACTCATACACACAACAAGTAGAGAACGAAATAAGGCAAAAATACGTCAGCATAATTAAATATCAACCCAAAATAAAAAACAAAAACGAAAGTCAAGCGACAAGACGACTAGAATATACCCTACATTAGAGATATGGAAATGTGTAATGGTAAACCAAAGTCAAGGGATACAAAATGAGCTTATAGAAATGGTTTTTAGGCATTTGGTATGACTATTGCTCATAAATAAACAGAAAAAAGAGAAGAAATTCAATTAAAATTATACTCAAAATCAAATCTATAGACAACCATTAAAAAGCCATAAAAGTTTTGACATGTTGCGAACATTTTGCTGTCAGCTGCAGAAGCGTCTTCTGGCCAACCAACGGCGACGATTGTTGCTGCTGTGCCTGCTGGTTGCTGGATCTCTTGGCCTTCTTATAACAACAATAATAACAATTAAGCCTGACAACGACAACGCGTTATGCTTCACGCTGACTCCGACTATGCCTATGCCTATGCAGATAGCCCCTATATATAAATGTATATATATGGTTTGTATGACAGCGGCAACGGTGGTAACACCTATTTTTAAACTATTTTATAGGCTGCCTTGTGTCTGTGCCATTTTGACTGACAAGTGACAGCAGAGAGCTCCATGCTCCATGCGCTGCTCCATGCGCTGTTCCTGCAGATGGATGCAAAACACAAAAAATACTTCTTTGTTATGGCCTTTATGATTAATCTGCACAGCGTTTCAACGGCATATCAGCAACACCTACTTCGTCTCCCATTCCAACCCAAACCCATCCCATCCCATCCCATAGATGCATCCAAAGCGTCCATAACAAACCAACTCATACCATCATCATCATCATCTCAGCACTTCTTTCTTTCATACCCATAAGCTTTCAAGCGTCACTCAGCATTTCAGGCATTTTTCACAATTTGGCCTGAGAAGGTTCTGAAAAATTGAAATTGAGAGAGAAGGAGAAGGTGTGTGCGTGTGTGAGGGGTTCAAACGAACTTTACCTCCACATGGTCATGGTGTTTGCCATTTATTAAATGCAATAACAAATACTTAACCAACAAATAAAATAGCCAATAACTAACTGTATTGCCAATTTATGACGCTTTAGCCAAGATAATAATTCTATTTGGTTTTCAAAAGTGCATAAAAGTTTTATATTCATCATAATCGTTTTTCAAACTTTCACATTCTTCACTTTCTCTTTAAAGGATCTTAAGAATCTTCACTTGACCTTAACATGCCATTGACCTTATTATATTTTAGTCCTGAATTAAATCATTAAACGAGTCATTTTTAAGCCCTCAAAAATTGACCGCTCAAAGACACTCTCTTCACGACAACAGGTAATGATATTTGGTTTACTTTTCTTCATCATGACAAAGAATATATAGTCCTTTATGCATAGTAAACAGTTTGTAGAATTACCCATGTTATTCTTGAAAAGGATCAATTGGATTCAGGTAGCCAGAGATCTTAAAGGATACTTATGAAATTCGTTTTATAGTTCTTAATCTTTTACTTCTTGGAGAACTATTCAAAATCTTCAACACTTCAAGTGTTATCTAGCTAATGAGGGCACTTTCATTGGCAAATTGACTACTAATGAGCTAATATTTTCTATTATAACCACTTGATGTAATTCACACACATACACACACATGTATGGATCCAAACCAAATGCAAATTGTTCTATATCTGTTTAAGTATCGAATGAAATTTTATATATGAGTTCAAGTGCAGCTTGACTTGAATAAACAATAGCCACATGAGAACTAAACAAAGTGCAATACGAAATAGAATAATAAAATGTATATACAAAAGTACAATGATATAATAAGGGACAGGTGATTGAGCTGCTATCTCGCTCTCTCTCTCTCTATCTCTTCAGAGATTAATATTATATAATTTCGAAAAAGAAATGGCTGAAATTGTTGCCTTGATTTGATTAATTTCCCAAATATTATTACATAAGTTTGTGTAATGAAAAACACACGCACATTTAGACATTTGACATAGACCATGAAATATGGGCGAATAGACCACGCCCCAAACCCCCTCAATCACGATGGGGTCTCTGTCTCTCTATCTTTATATCGTGGAACTGAAACCACAAAACAGAAAACACCTCGAGGCAAAAGGCGGATCGCTTACCGCACGCTTCGCCAAGTTGCCAAGTTGCCGCTGGCGTTAGAATTGTTGTTGTTGTTAGAATTGTTAGATAGATAAGTGAGAGCGTAAGACCAGATGCATTTTGGTGATAGAAACTAAGTAGACATTTCTCCCAAGAGAGTTGCCGTCTGGACATGATCAGTGGGCATGATTTGTGGTCCGAGTTCAGTTCATCAGTCATTTAAACGCGATCTTCAAGTGCGACTCTGGGTCGAACGTTTCACTTTTGATTTTCGATTTTTTTTTATGTTTTTGGGGGCGCTGCACACTTCACTTCGGTGTGCCTACTTTCACGACCTATCTGTAAGTTGACCCCAAAGTTCAAATGAATGTTGGAGGAGCTGTGGCGGACGGGCTCCGCGATCCCCGAATGAATGCACAACATTCAATTAGTACATATTAAATTTGTTTGCCTGATGTTGTGGCTGTTGTTGTTGTTGGTTTCTCTTTCTTTTTTCTTTTTTTCTTCTTAGCTCTTTGTTGATGTTGCTGTTGTTATTGCATTTTTTCATTTTTTGTTTTTTTTTTTTTTTTTTTTTTTTTTTTGGCCAGTTGAACAATGAAGCGGAACTTAAGTCGATTTAAGTTTTTATGAGCTGTATTTTTTTTTGTTTTTTGTATCTTTTGCCTTGTATCAGCAGCGTTTAGCAAAGAGCAGACAGCGATAAATTGTATTATGAAAGTGCAACAGGAAGAAACTCCAAAGTCAAGTCAAAGTTGAGAAGAAAACTGGCACACACACACACACAAGCATCATCTGCTATAGATTGCTTTGATTTTTTATTTATTGAACAATTTGTTATAATGAAAACAGAAAGGAACAAAGAAAAACGAAAGGAACCTTTTGGAAAATTGTTTTCGAAGGGCTATGAAAAGGAGTGATAATTTAAAGGAAAAGAAAAGAAGAAAGATTCGAATTTCAATTGCTATTTCAAAATACTGATAATATGATAAGAAATTTTTAAAGTTAAAATGTTGAGCTATTAATATTTTATTTCATAAATAAAGAGGGAAGAGAATGAAAATATTGTGCTACAATTACAGACAGATTAGAATGTAGCAGATTCTTTTGCTTCGACAGTTAGTCCTCTATATACATCCTATATAGGAACTAAATGGCTTTAAAAATTAACCCAGTTTATACAACTTCACGCTCAGATTATTGATTTGTTTTCCTTCCAAAGCTTTGGCTTATGGTAGTAGTACCTGTTTTCCTTTACATTTAAAGTTTTCCTCATTTGTTTTTTTTTTTTTTTTTGGATTGGGATTTGTCAATTGCATAACCCAGATTATAGCATGAACATTTGCTTTGATTTACATATTTAAATTGGGTAAAAGTCCGCCTTTGGGTGTTTTTAGTAGGGTAATGCGGGGATCATATCATCAAGAGATCGATTGTCATTTCCCAACTTAAATGTGTGTTTTTCTTTCCATTGAGTTTCATTAGCTTTGCCTGCAGATGGATTGCATTTTGGTGTGGGCGTGGCCGGTAACTAACTACTGACGAGGTCGTGAGTATCACTCAAATTGCTTTGCCGTATTCATCATCATCAGCCTATATAGCAGGAGGAACAACGGGGGGGAATTGCTGAGGCAGTTGTATTTTCTTTCTTTCTTTCATTTTTTTAATTTATCCGTTTTGGGGCGTGTCTGGGGGAGGCTTCTTGGCAGACAAGTCGGTTGCACCACATAGTGGGCATGTATGGGATACATATGTATGTATGTATGTGGGTAATGATCCAATATGAAGTCACAACTTTCTCACTTGAGCGAAATTTCGCCAATTCCCCCACAAACCGCGATGTGTGTACATTTGTAGAAGAACTCCGCGCCAACCAAAGAGGGCAGTTTAAGTTAAGCCTTTTCATTACTTTAAAAGCCATCTTTGGCCAGCAAATGGACTAAAACTTTCAAGTCTCTTCGCCTTAAATGCCCGCACTTGGACATTTGCAATCAAATAAAAGAGAGAGATAATAAAACCATATTTGCAAGTCCAAATACAAAGAATTGGACAGGACTAAAAATACTAAAAATAAACAAAACTTATACAACGAACCTGAAAATCATCTTACTTTAGTTGCTCGTTCCATTAGAAGTTTCAATAGTTATAGATATTGCTGACTTTTAGTCATCTTAGCAATCTTCAGTTTATAAATGGACATTGAAATCACAATTTTTGGTATTTGATGATGATTGTGATGAAAAAAGGTTGGATCAGGATTTTTAGACTACATATGTAGGTATGTGGATATCCTAATCGGTTATTTAAGAGGCTTTGACACAGCTCATTTGAGTCATCTATAAGATAGTTTTACCTAGTGTGATTCTAGCCAACTTGAGTCATATAACCAAATTTTTCCTAGGGTATACAGTTATTTACAGAGAGAAAAAAAAAAAAAACTTTGAGGTAAACAAACAGCAAACGTTTTTTGCGCAATCCCCACAAATCTGATAAGCAGTTAGAGAGCATTAGAGTAACACACACACACACACACACCACAGAGACAGAAAAAGAGAGACACAGACAGAGACATACATTGACTGCATCAGCATCCAAGCATCCAATCCGAATCCCAGCCAGCATCAGTTCAGCATCAGCATAAAGTCAGAGTCAGAGTCAAGTCGAAATATCCCAACTGGCCCGACCGGGCCTAACTTTTTTGTGAGTGTTGCCCACTGCCCCACCGCCAGCACCAGCATCAGCTCCACCACCTCAGAGCTCTCTGACTGAGCTTAGAGTCTGTGTGTGTCTGTCTGTCTTTCGCGTCTCCCATTGATGCTCGAGTGGTGCACCCCACCCTGCCTGCCAGCCTGCCCGCCAACCACCGACATCTGTCTCCACACCCGACCCTCCCGCTTCAAGTCCAATAGTCGCGACGTAACATGCAACATTACATGCCTATAATTTGTTTTTTCACACAGCAGGACGTTTTCACTCCATAAGACATCAGAAAGAGGTCTTAAATGGTCACATTACTGCCATTTCCAACAGCGTTCAAATGGCAGGCCAAAGCCAGTGCCAGTGCCAGTGCCAGGCGTAGGCAACGGAACAACGACGACGACGACGAAACGACATAGTCCAAGATATTTTTGTTGCTAGTTTTTTTTTAGCTTCATTTTTTGTGTGTGATTCTTCTTAAGCAATTTTTGTTAGTGTGTGTTTGTTTTTGGCCAAGATTTATTCAAGCCAATGCAATAAGAGGGGAAACATCGTTTACTGTTATTTAATATAGTCATTATTTAGTTAGTTAGAAACTTGTCCCAGGATCCTACAGATGGGCACAATCAATGCCCGTTTCTATATGCAAAATGTAAAAGTTATTGCCTACAAATAAATCAACGTTTTGAAACTGTGAACTGTCATTTGTCTAAGCTTCGATACTCTTCCCGCATATTGAAGATTTTTCTTTCTTCTTTTCTTTTATGTTTTTTTTTTTTTTTTTTTTTGGCTACTAATTAAATAATCTTTGCGGTTCCAAGACTTACAACTGATTGCTTAAGTTTGCTTCACTGCATCAGTGATCGAATGATGCGTAAATGCTGCAAATGTGGAGATTGGTTGGAGAAGGAGGGAAGAGACTGGGGCATATTATCATCATCTGCCATTGGGATTAGCACATCGAAATTGTGCAGGAATGAAGTCTTTAGAAGAAGTTAAAAATAACATTTATAGCTAAATATCTGCAAGTGGCATGCAGGGAGAGTGAAGAGAAGGAGACACCAAGATTAACCCAAGTCTGATAAAAAAAAAGGTGCACAAATGCAAAGTGACTTTAACTTGGCTCAGCTTTGATCTGTTCTCCTCTCCACTTGGGTCTTAGAAAGCCACAATTGTATTTAGCATTTGTGCATTCAATTAATACCCTTTCCATTGGCCATTGGCGAAGTAATTTGAGAATTTGTAGTCCATAAATCTTGAATTATTCTATGGATTCTAAATGAAACACACAGTTTTGTTAACAAATCATTTTTAATCAGTTCAAGACGTTCAAAAGTTCAAAAATTAGCCAAAATCGGATTTCGAATATACTCAATATTTAACATTTATCTGCTATTAAAGCCATTTTATATAGTTACAAACAGAAAAGTGCCTTAGGCGCCAAAAATAAAGACATGAATTTTGAATACCAACGGTAGAAAACCATTTGTTTGCTTGCCAGATTTTTTAACAACCCAAATTAAATGGGTAAATATTGCAATTAAATTGCAATATTTCACTGACATACAAAGGCCTATCCACAAAGATACAAATGTATCTGCAAGGGCATTGCCAACTCAGGCGCCGAAGTTAACACATATGTATGCAGTTTTTGTTTTTTATTTCTTTTCTCCAACTACCAGCTACCAGATGCAATTGTTCAATTGTGCTGACGACAACAATTTCGTGGCTATTGTTTGGCCCACACCACAATCAACAAAAAAAACGGAGGAAAAAGCAAAAAGCCAACTCCAACTCAATTGGTCGCACGCCACTTTGGGGCAAACATAAACATTATTTGCATATGAATATAAAGTGTCCTTTTTCACCGGCCATTAAAAGTATCTGTGTGTGTGTGCGTGTGTGTGAGCAACGGCAGCAACAACAATAATAATATAATAATAATAATAATAACAATAATAATACCATAAGCAATAAGACTGCTGCCCACACTCGACCAACTCGTCAGAGCAGTGTGCTGCGAGGTAAGAGAGGCAGAGAGAATGAAAACAACAACAACAGCGAAAGAAGAAAAAAAGTATCTTCAAAATACACTTATGCTGTCTTTTTATGGCATATCTTTTACTTATTTGCCCGCACTTAAGTATCTTTGGCGCTCGTTGGCAAGCCGCATTTTTTTCCTCTTTTTCTTTCTTCTTACTTTTTGGTTGTGTTTTGTTTTGGTAGGTTATTTTTTCTCCTTTTTTTTGGTTTTTGGTTTTTTTTTTTTGTAAATGAAATGAAATCGAAATATGGGTCGTCGGCGCGCGGTCTGAGTATCCAAAAAAAAAAAAAAAAAATGCCCCAGAGATGAGAGCCACAGCCAATGTCCCATGATGATCACTTTTGCCTCCGCACTTTTGCCACAGACAAACAGACGGACAGACAGACAATCGGACAAACAGACATCAGGCAGCAGAGCAATGAGCGATGAACTCAAAACACACTTCCACTTCCACCGCACCACATTATTGGCAACTAAGAGATCCTCAGCATCCAGCAGCAACAGCAAAAAAAAAAAAAAACCATTCGAGAGCAATATTATTGGCACGAATTATTAACCTTTATTTTTTATCTTTGGGGTGCACTTTAGGCCCACATGCCATATTTGAATCAGTTCAATTGAAACAGCAAAAGTCAAAAGAAATTGAAGCTGGCCAGAATTGTCCATATGTATGTAAATGATTTCCAAAAAAAAAAATGTATGCATATATATATCCAACATATTCAGATGGTAAGTAGGTTAAATCATAAATAATGCTGTACCATACTCGATTACGACCTTGTGTACATTAATTCGGGGGGTTATGCATGTTTCTTTTAGTTCGCGTTTTTTTCGTCTTTTTGTGTTTTATCTTTGTAATTAAAATTTAAAAGTTCAAAGTTAACACCTTATTTAAAAAGCAGAAAAATTCACAATAACAGCAGAGATTCACAATTTTTAATTAAAATTTGAAATTCACTTGAAAACATAACAGTTTCTTTTCGTACTTTTTAATATCGACAGTTACAATTCGTTTTTCATTTCGATCCGCACACACCTCTGAATACGGCCAAGAGTGATTGCTAAATGAAGATCGCCAGAGAATTTGAATTTCATTTTGGCGGCTGCCGGCTGAAAAAATCAAATCCAAGATATCAGCTGTTCGATATTCAGCTATCGATAATTACTTTAGGTTACAGTGCTGCCAGTGTGGAAGAGAAACTTGAAAAAGGGCTGGCAGCGCCAGGTGAATTCGCCGAGCGAATTGGCATGTGGAGAAAAGCGAAAAGAGTTGGGCGAGTTTGTTTATAAAATTTGTAAATAATTGTTTACTACAATTATTATCAAAGTAAAGAGCCTATAATTAATTATTTGTGAAATAAAAAACTGTCCAAATTTCACAACGGTTTGGTAAGTTGAAAGTCGAATTTTTAATTGGAGTATTACAGATCTCTAAACTTCTTCATCAATTAGCCACTTTTGGGCGTTGCCTCTAATTTGTAAGACAAATAATAATCATTTGACTTTAATGATAAATTAACCTTTTTACACACTTGTAGGCACCATGGTCGTATTAAGCTCTTGTTGGTCACCAATTATATGGTCAAATAATGTGCGAACTGGAAGCTATGCTGTGGCCGCCTATACGGCTGCGCTCTCCGTGGTCATGATCACATTGGTAAGCATGAAATCAAACCAAATCAAGCCAAATTGTCATTCCAAGCGATATTATTTTCAGATTTCCTATATGCTAGCTGGTGGCGAATCGGGTCAACTATATTCGCCATTATTTGAGACAGATATTCGAACATCCATGCCAATAGCTGGAGGATTCTTTATAATCTACTTTGTCTTAATTATATTATCTTCATATCTGGTTTACCATGGCATAAAGATTAGGTAATTTACTAGTTATTTTGTATAAGTTGCAATATTAATGTTAATATGTTTCAGTACACGAGGCTGGCTTTTACCTTGGCTTTTCTTGATTGGCCTGGCCATAGCATTTCAATTTTGTTGGAGCTTGTGGCTAATTGGTGGCTATTATATATACGTAAGTTGAGTGGTGTCTTCTTCGTTTGAATGACTACAATTTCTTAATTTTTCAATGCAGTTGGAGCAGACATTTTCGGCGCTTTTGAACTTTGTATGGGTGGCCTACAATGTAAGTAGTCAACTAAATCTTTATTATTCAAAAATTAATAATGTGTTGGGGTATTTCTTTATAGATTTATTGCTGGCTAGTGGTATTCTCGCAATATCAAATCTTTTTGGCTTTACAGAATCCAAACATTGAACTCTTGATGCCATAATAATGAAAAAGTAATTCGAAATTGAAATGCATTTAGCAAATCTCAAAAACTTGACACCGTCCACAGGTAGTTTTAAAATCTTAACTGATCGATTTCGAAATGAAATTGTTCGAATATTTTTAAAATCAAAAACATTTTTAATATATACATATATAAATACTTGACACCGTCCACACGTAGTTTTATACACGAAATAATTTAAATACGTATATACAAAATGCATTCCATAGCCGCCTTTTTTATACCATATAAAAATAATTTATAGACATTTTACAAATGCAAGTTTTATACACAACCATTGTAATACGAAAATTTTATATATAAAAATACATATTTTAATGTATACAATTCTGATCAACTTTTTATCTTAAATTGAAACTAAAATAACTAAATGAGTTATATGGGACTACTAAACTGCTTGCTCTACTTTAAAATGTGATTGGATTAATTCTTCTATACATAAAAAAATACAATTGTTAAATGATAAAACTTAAATTCGATAATTTAAAAATGCTTCCAAAGAAAGTGGGAATGCTATAATAAATAATATACAATCTTAGATAAAAATGTTGCTTAAAATGTTTGATTCCAGTACACAAGTGCATAATTTACAATTTTATCTTAACAAAAGATTCAATCTAGAATCACAATTATCGATCCAAATGAAAGATAATGCCAAATTTACAAGTGAGAATATCAACGTTTATTATCGTAAATTAAGTTACAGTGTACGAGAATTAAGAATTGCATATATATAATTATTTGTGTGTATAGAAGAAAGTTATACATTTTGTACAGAAAATTCAAATTAGAAGTAAAAAAGATAAAACCTATGAAGCCACTGAAGCCAATAAAACCAGTGTACCTACAATCCGCGCTAAATAAAGAAGCTTAAGCTCAAATAGAAGGGATGATAAAGCGGATATTGATGAAGATGGAAGATTGCTTATGGGTGGGACTTGAAATCACTACATTATACAATATGGTTAAATCTTAGAATCAAATAATTTACAAATCGCTACATCTGCCTGGTGTTTGACACTCAAAAAAGTTTGTTTAAAACCGTGACGAGTTTGCATTTATATATATGGGGCAATATTCTTTAGGTTTTCTCCTCCTTCTCTTTGTTGTATCGTTCCAGTTCCTTGAGGAATTGGGCTTTCGGTTTCATCACATTTGGACGCTCGCCTCGGCAGTTCGGACAGAACCATTTACCCTTGGGCTTGAGGACCAGTGAGACACAGGAGAAGTGGAACCACTCAATGGGACACAAATCATTGTCGCACAGAATCATTTCGCCAAAGGAGATCTGTAAAGAGAACCCGAATCTATTGAAATTGCCCACACATTTGGGATTAGTTGATGAAATTACCTGATTGCAGACACAATATGTAGGCTCATCGGGATCAATGGGTTCGGGAGGCGGCGTCTCCTCGCGGGCATTAGCTGTTGTATTTATTGTGCCAGCACCGCCACGAACCTTTCGTTTCTTTTTCTTGCCGGAATTGTTGCCACCAGTGCCCCCTCCTCCTCCGCCGCCACCGTTGCCTCCGCCATTACCCGTGCCAGATGACCCACTTGCCAATCCGCCAACCGACTGTAAATTGCCTTTTCGCTGGCCACTACCACCCGCTGAGAGAGAGTTCTTGCGTTCGCTATTCCCGCCATTTCCACTGCCGCCGGCCTCGTTGGCTGAATTTGATTCGTTACCGCCAATTTCCAGGGAGCTGCCATTGTTGACAAGACTCTCGTTTCGCCGCCGTGAACGTTTACTGCCTGTCCTCTGAAGTTCACTTCCACCGGCACTTCCGTTCCCATTGGAACCATTGCCGCCACCATTACTAATGTGGCTGGATCGCTCTGAATTTGGTGTTGAACCGCCGCCACCACCATTGCCAGAGATGCCGCCTCCCGCTCCTGTTCCACTCCCCGCTGACCCATAGCCGCCAACTAGGCCGTAATCTTTGCCACCATAGTTGACGTTATTGCTGCCATTGCCATTGAGGCCGCCAACTCCAGAGTTTGCCTGATCCCGCATGGGACTTTGTAGCCTCTGCAACTTTGATGATGGACCATCGTCCAGCTGACCAAAGCGCTCCCGATCCTCTTTCAAATCGAGATTGTGTTGATCTGTGTCCAGCTGCCGCAACTTGCCATCAATAATCTCCTGCATATAATTTACAATCTGCATCTTTTCATCGCCAAGCTCCTGTGCCTGTATCAGGCTCTGGTGCATACGTGACATACTCCGTGACCGCCGATTCATATCCGTAGAGTTCTGCTGTGACAAATAGAGGTCATAATAGTGGTCCACATCGCGAATAAGCCCTAAGGAGAATCGAAATATCGCTATAGTTAGTTTTACCCCAATGGTTAGAGTTCCACATTCTCACCTCGATACTGGACATCGATGTCCCGGATACGTGACAATTGGCGCTGCACGTCGTCCGGCAGATTCTCCACAGAATCTATGTAATTGTCCACATAAGTGGCCGAATTGATGGCCTCCGATTCGGATGCAATTGGATTTATCATTATTGTGGACAGATCAGCATCGAAATCAATACATCCAATTTCTCCGTTCAATTTTTTTTTTGTATGGCGTTGCAACTGTACTGTGTATTTGTGTGTATTTTTATGTGTGTATGTGTATGTATGTATGTAATTTCGAGATTTTAATTGGTGTTTTGTCTGGTCACACTACGATTTATGGCAGCAAATGTCGATTTGTTATCGTTATCGACATTGTCGGAGCAAATTTTTTGGCGACATCGGATCAATGTTATCGTTATCGCCAATCGAAAAAGTCGATTTAGTATCGTCTATCGATAAGAAGGCAATGTACTATCGATCGCCGACAGCGCGCCACCCGCGCGCCTTCTCCCGCTATAATAAATAATAATAAATTATTATTAATCTCGAAAGCATTCGAACTGTTTTGCATACGGATTTAATTGATTTTTAATTAACTGATTGTGAGTGAAAATGATAAAACTACGCTTACTGCTGCTCTCAATATTTTTGATCGTGATCATTGGCCTTGATGTCCGAATGTCCAAGGCTCAAATAGCTTTTGTGGAGGACGCGGATATTGATAAGAAGAAAGCAAATTTGGCGGTGAGTAGATCTTAAAAATGTATATACTTAATTTATTTAACAATACGGCCTTCTGTCAAAATTGATAAGAATAAAGCTCTCCCGCTTAATAATTCGCTATCTCTCTCTCTCTTGTACAGGGCCGCAAGCCGCTGTATTCCCCCGCCCGCTGTCCCAAGTATCAGCTTTTATATCCCGGTGATCAACAAAATCAAAATGATTGGATTTGCGATTGCGCACCAGGTAAAATAGTTTTATTGACATAATAACATTGGGGGAATTACCCTAAAAAAAACCTGTTTATATCTACACTTAGCTGCACTGTATCACCCGGAAACTGATGGCTGTTATCCTGCATACAGACAAGGACCCTGCAAGACTGGTCAAATATTGGTCCTTTATAAGGAAAAAGTCATACCAGAGTGTGTAACAAATCCTTGCCACAAGGATGGCATGTTTATGATACGGGAGACTTGCTATGAATTTGGCAACAACAAGCACGCAGAAAATCCCTGCCCATACAAAGAGTTCACATATGTGCTAGGAGTTAACCCGCAAACCTTGATGGTGGACTGTGTCAAATTGTCACCGCAATTGGAAACGCGATTTGGCATGGAACCGGCCGCCCAGGCTCCTGCTGATTATTATATTGATTTGGCAGAAAAGTGCTCTCGCGGCAGTCGTCTTTCTGCTCAAGGGCGCTGTCCATAAAGATCCAACAAGATCGAGTTTTATGTTTCAAGAGATTTTATATGTGTACCTAACAATAACTACAAAATATTTACAATTACTTAACCTTGGGCGGTATTTCATCGATTTCATCTGCAGCATCATGACTTATGTCATCTTCTTCGGTCAAATTAATGCTGTCATCGAGATTCTGCTCATCGTTGACAGTTTCCAGTTTAAGCAAAGCATTTTCTAACGATGCGAGAAACGAACTCTCCTGATACTCTGGCCACTGACGAAACTGTGTAAAAAGTGTCAGCATTTGACTAGGTCTTAGATCACCAAATTGTGTATAGATATTAATGCCTGGGTAATAATCCCTTGAACTCATGTTAGTGCTTTGCCTAGAATATGGCGGCAATTTCTTAACAGACTCATCTGGATAAATGGGCGTAATTGATTCGGATTTAAATTGATTGATGATCAATCGTGGTCCACAGCCAGGCACCCATTTTCTGCAATAATAATTAATGTTATTTTGCTACTTCATAAGTTGGTTTTTCTATAAACTTACTCCACGTTGGGTATAATGCGATTACGGCGACTGACAAAATTCTGTTTGATAAAGAACCACAGGGCACTTAGATCGTCAGGAGGACATAAATCATGGAGATTTCGTCTTGGCACAAATTTCACCAAATACAAGTATTCCGGATTGATTGATCTCACTTTACCCAATTTACTGCTCTTGCCAACATTATAATCCGCCTGATGGGGTAAAAGGTGTTCGCGAGGCACTTTGGCAATAAAACGATGCTCGAATAGGATTTGGAAAAGTACGCTGGTAGACCGATAGAGCAAGTAACCAATGTCATTCTGGCAGGTCAAATGCTGAAATACAAAAGGTTTATTCACTGACAATAGTTTATTTTACAAAACTATAACTTACTATGTAAATTGGTGGAGGTACGGCTAGAATCATCTCACAGCGTCCTAAATTATAAAGACTTGTCTGAAAGATGATTGAATTAATCAGATGTTTAAAGAATGTATATGAACCGACGGCGCCAAACACCAGCATATTGGCATCTGAAAAGGAAATTCAAACTTAATCACTATTAATTCTATTCCTTAAATGATCTTACCATCACGGTAGGCTTTTTGAGGTACATCATTTAAAAGCTCTGCCACCCGTGAACCATTATCCATCTTGTCCATATAGGCCAATTTCCAGAGCGTCACAAAATCTGCATGGTGCACTTTAACTCGCTCCGGGTATAAAGTGTGAAGTTCCTGCAGGCGAGGCATAAAATGTTCCATGCTCTCCAACAAGATGATTTTACGAAACTGCTTCTCTCGATCCAATAAATGCCGAGTGAAGTGACCCACTCCTGGATTTAGTTCCAAAATAGTGTCACATTTTGACTCACGCACATGGGGATCTATGTAGGAGTTTATCTCTTTGGCAATTTCCGCATTAGCTACATACATATGAGATGGTATCTTTTGTTTCTTGCTAAGCAATTTCTCTGGAAACTCCGAACTGTAGCGTTCCACCACTTGTCGCCTTGTTTGAACGCGAGCGCTATAAAATCGGCGTAAAATAAACATTTTTCGAAGTTAAAAGAAAATTTTAAATTTGTTTACATAGAGCAGCTGTTCTATAATTGAACTGCCAGCCCTCTAAATTAGTTTCGTTTGTCTGGTAACTCTAGACGCCATATGTATTTCGAGAAAGGTCTGGCAGCTCTGCAATTCACCTGCTGTTAACAGTTTAAAATTAAAATAAAAAAGTAATTTCCTATAATTAGTTAATTGAAAGTAAATATGGGACAAGTGTCTTCCATGGTAGCACGTAGAGTCAATCGATTCAATGCCGAAAACCGTGCGCATCGTGTACTGGAACGAGAGAAACCCACACCGGCTCCCAAATTTGAGTCCAATCTTCGGGACATGGATCGAACACTTGAATGTTAGTCCTAAGAACAAGAAAACATTCATATGGATGCTGTTTATTGTTTGGAACCGTAAAAGTAATACATTTTATCATTTTTCGTCCACAGTGGATCCAAAATTCGTGGACAAATTAAATACAAAAGACGCCAGCTTGGACACACGGTTGAAAGATGTTTATGTAACATCGCAGGATCGATTTGTAAATATTAACCAGTTGGATATGGATATATATGTACATTTTATATATGCTTGTTTTACATTGTATATCTGTATACCTAGATCCAACGCGTGCAAGATCGTCACGCCCAAGAAGCAAATGATAGTGAACGACCGCTACCGGCAGAGCGTCAAACGCCTTCAGATTTTGAATTTGGTTATCTCGAACCCAGTCGCATCTCAGTTGGACATTGCACCCTGCGACAAGCTCTCCAGTTCATAAACGATCATCAAATCGACCCTAAAAAGTGGCCAATCAAAAGGATAGCAGATGAGTTGAAGCTTAAAGAGTCACACGTGGGTGAGTAAAGTGATTGATTAGAGATCAATAGCTTTTGAGGTCAGCTTTTTAACAAATCCTATCCTTAGGTGACATCTTGCACTACTTCAAGACATTTAATGTCTATTTACCTGATAAAAAATACCAGGACCGATTACTGACCCAGTCACAGCAAAGGATCATCTCGGAGCCATCAAGTGATAAATAAAGTAATTCTATATAAAATGTTAAGTTTGTTTTGTACATTTTTATTCCTTTGTAATCATACAATGGCATTCGGTGGACAATGGTAAATATTCAGAGATTTGTCCTCAGATGCGGAGATGACCTTGTCATTGCCCAGGCTGTAGCGCACACCCCAAACCTGATCGGAATGTTCATTAAAAGTGTGCAAACATTTGCGTTCGGACGTATCCCATATTTTAACACTGCGATCACTTGATGAGCTGGCAAAATGTTTTCCATCCTCCGAGAAAGAGACGCACAAAACCCAAGACGCATGACCCGACAAAGTTCCCACAACATCTGAATGCGCTCTGTAATATAGACAATAGAATAGGTTAGACAATAATCGCTTGCTTTGTAGAGATTCTCTCTTACACATCGTAAAGCTTCATGTGGCCATCATCGGAACCGGTGAGCAACATTTGTGAGTTTGGAGAAAAGCACAGACTTCGTACCGGCATGGCATGACCCTCTAAAGTCTGAGCTACTTTACCGGCAGCCACATCAAATATGGTAATAATGCCATCTATAGCTCCGCTGGCCACGTATTTACCATCAGGACTCTAAACATAATGTCTCGGTTAGATACTAGTAATATTTAGCTCTCGAAAATACGTACATAAGCTATGCTTAGAGTGTACTTGCCATTTTGGGCATCCAGAACCTGCTCGGCTTTGCCCGTTTCTACACTGTACATGGATATTTTGCCATCGTTTAGGCCAGAGATCACATATTTATTGCAGGGAGAAAATCCTACTGTCCACAGGTCAACTGGACCAAAGGTAAGCATATGTTTCTTATCACCCGTCCGGGCATCCCAAAGGCACATGCTTGAGTCCAAGGAACTGCTCGCTATGGCTATAATGATCAATGTCGGCAATCAAATCAGAGAAACTTTACCTCATCTCCACTTACTTTCTCCATCGGAGCTCACTGCCACAGAAACTACACCAAGTGAATGGCCCTTAAGCTTGTGCCTTAGTTTTACTGTATTATCATCTGCCAGATCCCACACCTTCACCAGATCATCCAAGCCCCCAGTCACAATGAAATCCCTTGGCTTTGGCTCTTTCTTATCGAAATCAAAAGGATTCTCTTCCTCGGGTTCGGCACTTTCGTTTTGATTATTTGCATCTGCCGGCTTCGGATCGCGTCCCCAAGCGCATGACCACAACGCATTATCGTGAGCGTTTTCCTCTTTGTGCAGCAGGGAGAACTATTTTATGATACATTGTTAGGAACTAATTAATACCAATCAAATTGAAGATTTACCATTTTAAAGAATTAAAAACTTCAGCAATCCGGAGGTTGTTTTTAGCCCTTTTGGAGATGCTGCCAGACTTTTACAAATCACACTACAAGGATTTCCAACACTGTTAGCGCAGTGTTGCCAATTTACCAAAGGCGGGAAAGGTTGGTAACAGCAGTTAGCGGGATTTTAAACATCTGTCTGTCTGACAATAATTTTAGGAAACAAACCCATTTTATTTAACTACATGCACATAAATTGATTTTTAAGACTGGGAAAAGGTATAGGATAAGTGGTTTTCAAAAGCCACACATATTTAAGGGAACGCTCAAACTGGGGCATAAATGTTGTCCAAACAGCGAACATGACTGTAGCATCTTAGTCCTTTAAGAAACTATAGTATACATACAAAGGTAGTTACTGTCCTTTTGAGGAAAACCCTCAGGTAGAAAACATGGTTCAAGATAAAGACGTCGCCATTTTATTTAACAAAACACAAGTGGTAACAATTCGATATGCAATATATAGAAAATTAAAGTCGCTTATTCGTTTGCATGATTGCTAAATATATGTTTGTACAATGCAATTTATATTTAAATGCCCTCCCTAAAAAAGACCCCCACTGTCTTCTCATTGCCAAAAACAACACGGAATTCAGAATCCTAGTCTGAGTCCGAGTCGGAATTATCATTGTCTTCACCTCGTTTGCCAGCGGCACTTGGCGGGTCATAGTAATGCAAACTCTTGCGCCAGATTTTAACCAACCCGTCGAAGGCTCGACGGCTGTACTTGCCATTTTTATTGGGAGTGCGCGGATGTTCGCGTGTCCGTTGGGCTCTTGGTACCATTTCCAAATATCTCTCGTAGGCGGCAGTATTTTTGCCATAGTCGATCTGCTTTTGACGCCGGCTCAAGATAGCAGGATCGGCTTCCACATAGGAGGATGACGACGAGGTGGATGAGGTGTAGCTGTTGTGGCGCAAACGTTTCTCCTCTTTGTGGGCCTTGAAATGATTATGATGACGTTTTGTGCGGGCGTCTGCCGGGCCATTTGTCTGTTCGTCGGCTTGATTCGAACTCGAGCAGCTGCTGTTGGGGCTATTCGAACGGCTGTTATCCTCATCATGACTGGGTGGTGTCTGCGAATGACGACGCTTAATAGGTGTCTTAATTTTCTCATCCTTGACTAGACGATCGAATTTCACCTCATTAACGTCGTCAAGGAACTCAAAATTAATCTTGCGCTCCACTTTTATCTCCTGCTTTATATCTGTGATGAACTTCTGCTCTGGGTTGCTGGCACAGCTGCTATTCAGGGAAGTGGAGTTCTACAAGGCACTGGGAGTTAGAAGTTATAGTTAAAAAATACCAATTCTGGACCTACCTCATCGCTATGCCCCAGCTCTGCTCGCACCTCTTGGGCCCAGGTTCGTGTCAGGGGCTTTGTTTCCATCGAAATTGTCGATGAGGCAGATGAGTTCGGACTGCCAGAGCATTTTATTGGTGTGTTATCCACAGACATTAGTTGATCTTCGCAGAGCATGTTAGGCACAGTATATGTGAGGTTTTATAAATGCAATTTCGATTGCAATTCTCTCTACAAGTTATGCTTATTTTGATTTGTTCGGAAGCCGAAAACAGAGTGCAACCTTCGCGCGTTTTTTTTGTTGTAATTTATTTCTCGCCGCAGTTTTTAGCCGTAACTTTTCGCCTTTCTCGCCGTAAATTTTCGCCATCTCGCCGCAACAACATCGAACATGTTCGAACATTACTCACGAACTCGAACATGTTCGCGCGTTTACTCAAATGTTCGAGCGGTTTACTCACGCGTTTTAAATCGCGTGAGTAAAACGCTCGAACATGTCGATTGTTTATATTCGATAGTTGTGTCGATAACTTTGCATCACTAGCGGCTATTAAGCCTGGTCACACTGAACGATATCTCTCGAGTGATTTAGCATTTTTCGGCATAAGAAAAATAAAAAGTTGCAATTAATTGGTAAGTACGTAGCAAATACTTACTATTTGTAATTTTTAACTAAAGTCCGGGCATAATCTAAATTCAGTATATGTCAACTTACACACACATTTCCAGAAAAAAATTCAACTCAAGAAAAAGTAAAGTTAAGAAAAAAACGTTGGAATGAGTCTCACATCAGCTGCAGGGATTATATCCCTACTGGATGAGCCGATGTCCGATCTGAAGGTGTTCGCCCTGAAGAAGTTGGACAACATTGTGGATGAATTTTGGCCGGAGATCTCCGAGTCGATTGAAAAAATTGAGATGCTGCACGAAGATCGTGGATTCCCGGAGAACAAGTTGGCTGGAATGGTGGCCTCAAAGGTTTTCTATCACTTGGGCTCGTTCGAAGATGCCTTGACATATGCGCTGGGCGCTGGCGATCTTTTTGATGTGAATGCTCGCAACGAGTACACCGAGACGATAATTGCAAAGTGCATTGATTTCTATATTGCCCAGCGGATTGATTCAATTGAAAATCCCAAGGATGCCAAGCCAGTGGATGAGCGTCTGGAGGGAATCGTTAATCGCATGATTCAGCGCTGCTTGGATGATAATCAATTCCGACAGGCCCTGGGTATTGCCCTGGAGACCAGACGCATGGATATCTTTCAGCAGGCCATTATGAATTCAGACGATGTGCGTGGAATGCTGGCATATGCCTATAATGTCACTATGTCCCTGATACCGAATCGCGGTTTTCGCAACCAGGTGTTGCGCTGTCTGGTCAGCTTATACAGGGATTTGGGTGTGCCCGACTATGTGAATATGTGTCAATGTCTGATATTCCTTGAGGATCCTCTGGCTGTGGCCGAGATGCTTGACACACTTACACGCTCCTCGGTGGAGACAAACAATCTAATGGCATATCAAATAGCCTTTGATTTGTATGAATCTGCCACGCAAGAGTTCTTGGGCAATGTGCTACAGGCACTAAAAGACACCGCTCCTATTCCCACTGCCCTTCCCAGCACATTTAAACCGCAAGGCACTAACTCGAGTGATGGCAAAACGGAAGAGGAGAAGGACAAGGCAACGGACGAGGAAAGCAGCGAGGAGAAGATGGAAAGTAGGTTTAAATTGGAGCGTAAATGGATATTTTATTGAACAACCCTTTTGTACTTTCGTTTTAGCTGCCACCCCAGATCCCGCGAAGGTGGAGCGCACCATTGATTCTTTGAACGATGTGGAGAAACTCCATCAAAAAAATATTGAGAAATTAATTTCCATATTGTCGGGCGAAGTGTCAATTGATCTGCAGTTGCAGTTCCTCATTCGCAGTAATCATGCCGATCTCCAAGTGCTACGTGGCACCAAGGAGGCCGTTCGAGTATCCATTTGCCACACGGCGACTGTCATTGCTAACGCTTTTATGCACAGTGGCACAACATCGGATCAGTTCCTGCGTGATAATCTCGACTGGCTGGCAAGAGCTACAAATTGGGCTAAATTGACGGCCACCGCATCGCTCGGTGTAATCCATCGAGGCCATGAAAAAGATTCCTTGGCTCTGATGCAGAGCTACTTACCGAAGGAAGCGGGTCCCAGTTCGGGATACTCAGAGGGTGGAGCACTTTACGCTTTGGGTCTGATCCATGCCAATCACGGAGCCAATATCATCGATTATCTGTTGCAACAACTGAAAGATGCACAAAATGAGAATGTACGCCACGGCGGATGCCTGGGATTGGGTCTAGCTGGCATGGGCACTCATCGTCAGGATCTGTATGAGCAATTGAAATTCAATTTGTACCAGGATGATGCGGTCACTGGCGAGGCGGCAGGCATTGCCATGGGAATGGTCATGTTGGGCTCCAAGAACGCCCAAGCCATTGAAGATATGGTGTCATATGCCCAAGACACTCAGCATGAAAAGATTCTGCGCGGTTTGGCCGTCGGTATATCACTGACGATGTTCTCTCGCCTGGAAGAAGCTGATCCTTTGGTGACTAGCCTCTCCAGCGACAAAGATCCTGTCCTACGTCGTTCCGGCATGTACACGCTGGCGATGGCGTACAATGGAACGGGTAGTAACAAGGCCATTCGCAAGCTCTTGCATGTGGCCGTATCCGATGTAAATGATGATGTGCGACGGGCCGCTGTTACCGCCATTGGTTTCATTCTCTTCCGCACACCGGAACAGTGTCCTTCGGTGGTCAGTCTGCTGGCCGAATCGTATAATCCTCATGTGCGCTATGGTGCTGCGATGGCTTTGGGTATTGCTTGTGCCGGCACCGGACTGCGTGAGGCCATTGCCCTTTTGGAGCCCATGGTCAAGTTCGATCCTGTTAACTTTGTGCGCCAAGGAGCTCTAATGGCCTCTGCCATGATCTTGATCCAGCACACCGATCAGAGCTGTCCCAAAACGACTTTCTTCCGGCAATTGTATGCAGAGGTTATTAGCAACAAGCATGAAGATGTTATGGCCAAATATGGAGCCATTCTCGCTCAAGGCATCATTGATGCTGGCGGACGCAATGCCACATTGTCGCTTCAATCCCGCACTGGTCACACCAATCTGCAGGCGGTGGTGGGCATGTTGGCTTTCACCCAATATTGGTATTGGTTCCCTCTGGCTCATACCCTGTCGCTGGCCTTTACGCCCACGTGTGTGATTGGTCTTAATTCCGACTTGAAGATGCCCAAAATGGAGTATAAGTCGGCTGCGAAACCATCGCTCTATGCCTATCCCGCCCCACTAGAGGAAAAGAAGAGCGAAGAGCGGGAAAAGGTAGCAACTGCTGTTCTATCCATCGCAGCACGTCAAAAGCGTCGAGAAAATGCCGACAAGAAAGAGGACGAGAAGATGGATGTGGATGAAGATAGCAAAGAAGGAGGAGCTGCTGTCAAGAAAGAAGACGATAAGTCCGAGGTCAAAACAGAAGATAAACCGTCAGCCACCGCAGAAGAAAAGCCTAAAAAGAAGGAGGACAAAAAGAAAGACGACGACAAGGATAAGGAAAAAGAAAAGGAGGCGACAGCCAGCACCAGTGCAAGTGCTGACAAAGAGAAAGAAAAGAAGGAGGAAAAGAAAGATAAAAAGGAACCAGAACCTAATTTCGAAATCCTACAGAATCCCGCTCGTGTCCTGCGTCAGCAACTGAAGGTTCTCAGCGTCATCGATGGTCAGTCATATGAGCCCCTTAAAGATGTCACCATTGGTGGCATTATTGTATTCCAGCATACTGGCAAGGCCGAGGAGCAGGAACTTGTCGAACCAGTTGCCGCTTTCGGTCCCATGAACGATGACGAGAAGGAGCCCGAGCCACCAGAGCCATTTGAATATATTGAAGACTAAATGGGCATGTTGTTTGTCATTATCTAAGCAAAAGTTTTTCTTTCTAATTTGTCCTCCCCCCTCTAAGCCTTTTTAGTTAAGCCAATTTTTCACTAAAGTGTACTAAAAATAAAACAATTACGCCGAATTATTGCTAATCCGTAAATATAATAAAGTTCATAAACTTCATAAAATATTGTCCAAATTTGTGAAATCTTAAATGAGAATAATAGTCAGTTGGATATAATCTTGTATTATTTATTATTTAATGACGAAAACTTTAATATGCAGAGTCCAAGAACTTTTATAAAAGTTAACAAAATGTTTTTAAAAAATTAATACCGGATTCATCTTAATTTTTTACGTGCTCTACAAAATTTTTAAATTAAAGGAATACTCTTTAAAATTTTAAAATCATTAATATCGTCAAATCGGATTCAACTATTTGTTGAAACTCCCCTCGTATAGACCAGATTCCCGCCAAGCTTTTATGCTTTATGGAAAATTATCAACAAAAGATGAAGCTTTTTTGGTCGTGCAAGATGCCGGGTATTCTTAAATTTATTGCTAAAAAGCTTGTGAAATATAAATAAACAATTTCACAATGAGCGGCAATGGGCGCTCAACTTTTAAAATCATTGCACTCTTTCTCTCTCCCTCTCTCTCACAGTGTCTTTCAATGTCTCTCTTGTGCTCTTTGCATCTGCATCTCTCTCTCGTACTCAGTCTGTCGGTATTTAAAAAATAAATATATGTAATTACACCAACTGAGTGTCTTAAAATAAAAACCGGCTTTAAAAGCAAATGCTAAATCAAACAGTCAATAAACATATTATCTTATTTATAATGCTCCTAAGTGGCAACGCCAGCCAGCTAGCAGTATAAAAGGCAACGCAGAGCGAGTTTTTCTCTCAGTAGATTTTTTTCATTTTCTTTGTGTGGGCGGTTCGCTGGTCCCATCGCTGTTGTTGTTGCATTTTTTTCGTTTTATTTTTCGCGTAATGTTTTGTGTAAAATAATAATTAATAAGTGTACTTAAAAATCTCAATATACATAAATAGAATTGTTGCTACGGGTAATGCTAAACTATTTATATATTAGCATATACATAACTCGATGGTAATACGGACAAATTGCTGTTGTTGTTGTTCTTGGTAGTGTCTGTGACTGGCCAAGCAACAAACGGTAAATTCCTCCATACAATTGGAAGGTGGAAGAAGAAAAAAAAATTGCCGTTGACCTCGACCTAGACAATCTCGGCGTTCGTAAAAGAACTTGTATATAATTTGTAGTAATTTTGTGCTGTTCGTTGCCGGCATTGATTGAAAATTAATCAAGTACATAGCAGACGACGAATTGGGTCGATTTCCCCTTCGTCATTTTGCTACCATCTCACCCTCATATAATCAGTGGCGTAACGGTAATCAAAGTTCGGGTCGCTCCACCACTTGAGTGTATATATTATGAATCGTACCAGAAGGAAGATTGTACGCCCAAAGAATCCTTACACAGAAGCAAATGCCTTCTCACATTGGACTTTCTGGTAAGCAAGAAACAAAAAAATCCCCCCCACACCCTCTACAAGTTTAACGTTAGTCATACACAGACAAACACATACACTCATTTACGGTAAATTAAATGAAAAATTTGTCAGCACGTGTTCTGCTGACCATATTGTTGAGTTTTACGATAATCTATACTTTATGAACATATTTGTCAGCTAAAGTATGTATTTAGAAATATGTTTTTTTTTTACTATGGTTTATCCAATAACCATGATAAGGTTTTTCGGTTTCATCATTCTCTGCCTTCGCCCTGATCTCTATAGAAGAGGGGAGTTGGCTTGATGAGACTGACGATTGAACACAACAATTAAATTGGCTTCAACCAATTTATTAGATGCGACATTCTGAACGTGCAAGGTTACATTGTTATTATCTGGGCATAGTTTTATTATACATTTGATGTTTATATACGTATGTACATATGTATGTATGTACGTACATATAAATCATACAAAGTGAGTTATGGCTAAACGAAACACATGAGTTAATATGAGTATGTTTAGTAATAATTGTCTTGGGTGTACATCGGATTGATTTTATGTTTCTCCGGCAGAATGTCAGGATGTTTTAAAAGATTATGAAAAGGAAGTCTAATAAATGAATCACTAAATTAATTAATTAATATAGGTTTTTTTTCCTTTCAAAGCGGATTTTTCCGACAAATATTCGAGCTTAAATGTTGGTTATGTAAGCTAAAAAATATATACAATCATTGGAAAGAATGAATAATTTGCCGGAGAATGAAAACTGATCTATGAAATTGGCTCAAACCTATTAAAAAGAAAGAAAATTTAATTAGTATTAGAACTTTAAAATAATAACAAATAAATCGATATTTGTTTTACCAAAGTTTTACTGTAGTCATAACAAAAGTATACTATTTTTGATTAGAATTACGCTTTGAGCAAATAAAACCCATTGAATTATATACAAATATACACACATCTATTCGAACATATATTCCAGTATAAAGCAGCAATTATTTTTTCCTTGATTCTTTGTAAGAAAAATCCAAGTGGCTTGAATTAACAATAATTGAAAATTTACATTACACTTTTGTTCTTTGTCTGCCAACAAGATTTACTTTTAATTTTGCTTATTTTTATCACACGTTTTTGCGTTACTATGCACATTGTATTGTTTACGTACTTACATCTATCTATCTGTCTATCTATCTTTATATAAATATACATATGTACATACATAAATCACTTTGTTTGTATGTACATTGTTCTCCCTATCTGTGTTTAGTTAAAAAAAAAACTAAAAAATTTCGAGGGCATTACTTTGTATTACAATTATGATTAGGTTATGGACCTTAGTAGTAATAATAATTTTACTTTTAATCTGCGCAATTAAAACAATTAAGTTCCTAGTCAGATAGGCCGTCAAAATCCTTGAAAAAAGAGTTGAAAAACCCTTCAGTTAATACATTTGCAAATACTTTATTTCTCTTTTAGGTGGATGCGAGATTTGTTCAAACGTGGCTTGAAGGGTCCACTTACAGACGAGGAACTCTATCAGCACAGAAAGTCTTTGGATAGTGAGCGGGTGACGAATAAGTTCAACGAATTGTGGGAGGATGAGAAGAAGCGTAGTAATCCCAGTGTGGTTCGCATGATTCTTCGTGCCTATGGTTGTGTCTTTGTGCCTTTGGGTCTGGCTTTCTCAATAAGTGAAACCATATGCAAGTAAGTGTAAAGTTTGTAATATTTATCCATTAATCTTATCAAGAAATCTGTTTAATTTTCAGATCTTTGATGCCTTTGTTTCTTGGCGGTTTGGTTGGTTATTTTGCCAAAAATCAAGAGACAATTGGTAAACAGGAAGCTTATCTGTATGCCCTCGGCATTGTGATCTGTATGCTGGTGCCTGTGATATCATTCCATCCATTCATATTCTATATCTTCCAAGTGGGCACTAAGCTACGTCTGGCCCTCTCCGGCCTTATCTACCGCAAATGTCTTCAGGTATCGAAAAGCAGTAGCAATGATGGATTGCGGGGCAGAGCAATTAATATATTGGCCAATGACTTGGGTCGTTTCGATGTTGCACTTTGCTTTCTCCATGATACCTGGAAGGGTCCAATGGAATCACTGCTTATTGGCTTTCTGATGTATCGTGAAATTGGACTATCGGCAGTCATTGGAGTGTCGTTCATGCTTAGTTTTATCCCCCTGCAAGCATGGGCAGCCAGAAAGGCGGCTTATTACCGCCAGATGACTGCAGAACGGACGGATCTTCGAGTGAAATTGATGAATGAGATTATTCAAGGCATACAGGTGATAAAAATGTATGCGTGGGAGAAGAGTTTTGCCCGCATCATTGCCGATGTACGTTTGAAGGAAGTCAAGGCCATACGAGGTACAGCTTTTATTCATGCCGCTCTCGGTTGCACAGCCATGATATCGCCACTCTCTGTTTTTCTGGCTCTCTGTTCCTATGTCTATATGGGTGATCCTTTGACTGCCCAGAAAGTCTATACAGTGTCTTCATACTTTAACATGCTCAACGATTCGATGGTTACTTTTTGGCCAATGTCGTTAACATTTATAGCCGAAGCTCTGGTCTCGGCTCGCCGTTGCAAAGAGTTCCTCCTGGACGGTGATAGAGCTGAGGTCCCCATTAATCTGGAGTCAAATCAACATCATTCTAAGAACAGGCGCCCCCTTAGCAAGGAGGATAAACTGAAAAATGCTGAATTAAATGGCACCCTATTGGCTAATGGACAAAGTCAACACAGTCGCCTAAGGGATTATAGTCCAGAGGCAGCTAAAAAGTGTGTGGTGCTTAAAAATGTAACGGCATCGTGGGACACAAATGATGGACAGACCAATTGTGCCATTGAGAATTTCAGTACAGATATTCCCGACCGAACGCTGACAGCGGTTGTGGGTCCAGTTGGTGCAGGAAAATCAAGTTTTCTTAATGTGCTGCTCGGTGAGGTTGGCATTGATCAGGGCGAAGCCCTGGTGCATGGCAAGATCTCGTATGCTTCCCAAGAGCCTTGGGTCTTTGAAGGAACCATTAGGGATAATATTGTCTTTGTGGAGGACTACAATGAGAAGCGCTACCAAAAAGTGGTGAAAGTGTGCGGGCTGGAACGTGATTTGGAATTGCTACCGCGTGGTGATCTCACCATGGTGGGTGAACGAGGCGTAAGTCTCAGTGGTGGCCAGAAGGCTAGAGTTAGTTTGGCTCGTGCTGTCTACCGTAAAGCAGATATATACCTTCTCGACGATCCACTCTCCGCGGTGGATACGCATGTGGGCAAGCATATATTCGATCGCTGTATTCGTGATTTTTTGTGCACAAAGATTCGCATTTTGGTCACCCATCAGGTGCAATATCTATCAGATGTGGAACACTTGTTGCTGATGGGCGGTGGCAAGGTTATTGCCCAGGGTAGCTATCAACAGCTACAGAGCTCTCGACAATTCCAGTTCCTTGAACAAACACACGATGAGAGTGGCATCGATACGCACAGTGTAACCAGTTATCTATCTCGTAGTGATTCGGAAAAGAGCATGGAACATCATCATAAGCCTTTGCTGCGTCCTGGTGAACAAGTGGAAGAAGTCAATGCGGAACAACAATCGATGGGTTCGGTTAAATTTGATGTCTATGCATCATATTTCAAAGCACTGGAAAGCACATTCATTTTGGGCCTGATAGTTTCGTTGTTTGTTTTCGCTCGTGTAATGTTAACGGGCGTAGACTATTTCCTATCCCGCTGGGTCATCTGGGAGGAGCAGATTGCTGCCAATGGCACTTACAAAGCTGTGTCAAATGATACCGAGACCAATCAAGCGGCCAACAATGGCACACTGCCTCTTGTTGGTCAGGACAGCATCGAGGGGAGCATACGTCAGGAGTTGGTCATCTTCTATGCTATTATGCTATGCACTACATTATGCGTCTACCTGATACGTACTTTTGGATTCTTCAAAATGTGTCTAAGGATTTCACTTCGACTGCACGATCGTCTTTTCCGCGGCATAACTAGAGCCACCATGTATTTCTTCAATACGAACTCGTCAGGGCGAATCTTAAATCGTTTTTCCAAAGATATAAGAACTGTGGATACTGACCTGCCGCACACTCTATTAGATTGTTTGGCGGTAAGTTTAATCTCTTCATCTTAAATCTATGGATTCTTATGATGTTTCTTCTTTTCTACAGTTTGTTATTGATGTTTCCGGAGTTCTCATTATTGTGGCCATAGCCAACTATTGGTTACTAGTGCCGGCTGCCATTATATGTCTACTCTTAGGATTGATTCGTTATCTTTACGTTAACACGAGTCGTAGTGTAAAGCGTCTGGAGTCCATTTGTAAGTTAAGACAGATAAATATCCCTTTGACAATGCTATTAAACCATTCATTATGAATATTTCCAGCTCGAAGTCCCGTCTTCTCGTTGACAAATCAAACGTTTCAGGGCCTTACCACAATACGTGCTTTGGAGGCTCAGAATGCCTTGGAATTGGAGTTTCATGAGTATCAGAATGCAAATACCTCCGCCTGGTTTCTGTTTCTATCATGCACCCGTGCCTTTGCGCTGTGGTCAGATATTTTGTGCATTGTATATATGACGGCTGTGACTTTTAGTTTTCTGCTGCTTAAGAATGAATTCGATAGCGGAGATGTGGGATTGGCCATTTTGCATTCGACCACAATGACTGGCATGTGTCAATGGGGAATGCGGCAAACGGCCGAATTGGAGAATCAAATGACCAGTGTCGAACGTGTGTTGGAGTATACCGAACAGCCTTCGGAGGCGCCTCTGGAAACAGCTGAGAAATTCAAACCAAAGAAAGAATGGCCAAGCAAAGGACGAATTGAGTTTATTAACTTTAAACTGCGCTATTCTCCCAAAGAAACCAGCGTTCTAAGAGATCTTAACTTTACCATCGAATCGAAAGAGAAAATTGGTATCGTAGGACGTACTGGAGCGGGTAAATCTTCAATCATACAGTCAATATTCCGTCTTGCCTGCAATGAGGGCATGATTCGTATCGATGACATCGATATTGACCAAATGGGATTGCATGATCTTCGTAGCCGCATATCGATTATACCACAGGACCCAGTATTATTCTCGGGCACACTGCGTTATAATCTCGATCCTATGGACGAGCGTTCGGACGAAGAAATGTGGAAGGCTTTGGGTGACGTAGAGCTGCGCTCTTATGTATCCACTCTTATTGGAGGCCTCAACTGTCGCATGTATGATGGTGGTTCAAACTTTAGCGTGGGACAGAGGCAATTGGTTTGTTTGGCACGTGCCATACTGAGGCACAATAAAATACTAATTATGGACGAGGCCACTGCCAATGTGGATCCAGAGTAAGTAGCAATAGATTTCGCATTAGATATTGCTTATACTTATAAATTTGTTCACACATCTCTTTCCAGAACGGATAAACTTATTCAGCGTACAATACGTTCGAAATTTGCCCACTGCACTGTACTGACAATTGCCCATCGGTTGCATACGGTCATGGATAGCGATCGTGTTCTGGTTATGGATGCTGGCGAAGCACGAGAGTTTGATCATCCCTATGAGCTATTACAGCGCCCAGGCGGCTACCTACGACAACTGGTCGATAATACAGGTGGAGCGACAGCATATGCCCTACAACAGGCAGCCGAACAGAGTTATAGAAAACGATATCTACCCGATGACACCGAACTCGAGGATATAAACCTAACAATGGCCCTGCACGAGCACAAGGATTAGCACTAACAATTACTTAATACGCACAAAATCTACTTAATGTCCAGACATTAGAACTGAAAGTATTATGTACATAGAAATATTGTACTTATAATTAATTAACCAATTATGGCCTTGTGCTTACGAGATTTAGTTTATCCATAGATCTCGTAAATCAAGTTTATCGGCGAATTTTTTGTTTGTATTTGTTCTTAAATATGTACTTATATATGTAAGTTAAAGTTCCATTAGTATTTATAATGTGTTCAAAAAGCATCCAATCATCAATTATGTGCACAAAGCATAGGGAAACTCTAACCAAATCAAAGACAGAAACTATTAAAGAATAATAGTATTTACTTTCATATATGTACCTTTATATTGTTTAGTAAATATATATACATACATATGTAGGACTAAAATTATTATTATGGTAAATTATGTACATACATTTAGTATGTACAAATTTAATAAAGTGCCTGAAAATAAATACATTACACAATATAAATCATAAATACTTACTATAATCCTACAAATTAAATTGTCCTACATGAAAACTTTCATATTTTTGCCTAAGAAAAATTTTCGCTATCTATTTTAAGAGAAGTTGACCACGAGTTTAACAGAATTTCCATAAAATCATATCAAATTATAAGGCCAATCTTTAAGTTAGTTCTTTGTTATCTATTAGTTATTTCTGATACCTGGTTAATTTCTCAATTAACTTTCAGGCGTTTTATTTAGTCGAGATGTATTGAGTTGATATTTTCTATACATGTATTTCCAATATCTTGTATGGCCTAATCTATCTCTTTTGATCTGATTAGTGTAATTAATGTTAAATGAATTACCATTTGCTTTGTCTCTAAAGCCAATAGATAAATTATTTAGATTAGCATAAGTAGTAAACGCTTCACTCAATTTTCCTGTATTCCTTTATTGCTCCAAACAATTCAATTGCATGAGTGAGTCTTGAAAACTATCTATTGGTCTATCAATTATTAATTAGCAAGGTATTTTATGAAGGTGACCAATTTCAGTTGCTAATCTCTCTCTTTTAAAGACAATAATTTTAACCATTATAATTGACAATATATGAATGTCGTTCCCATATCGTTGATCTTGAACAAGCGATGGCCTGTTCATTATACGACCAGGAATAACCATGGTTATGATTAACTACCTACTATAGCCAAATGTGATTCATATGGGCAGTACCTAACAGAGATAATGGAGAACCACTCTGATCGTTGAGTCAATTGAGGTTCAATTAAACCTTGTCAATTGCTGACAAAAAAAATACAACAAAATGTACAAATCATTCATGCAGTGGTGGGTAACTACCGACTACGATAAGATAGGATACGAGAGAGTAAGAGAGACACGGCGAGCGAGAGGTTAGTGCCCACTGCATCCGTCAAAACATATTTTTCCGTTTTCGCCACCTGTCTCACCTCTAACGAAAAACAACATCAAAATACACTTTGCACAAAAACAATAGCAAAATTTAGTTGCAACTCCACCAAGTTTGCCATCAACTTTGCTCTGCTCTGATGTCTAGCTGTCAAGGGGCATTAAGATAAAACAATGTTTCCCTGATAGGTGGCAAAAAGCAAAGCGGATCACTGATTTATAACGATGATATCCCCACAAAAAAAAAAAAAAAAATGGTTGTTTCTAGTTAAAAATCAATCGCCATGGCTGTTCGTCAAATCAGTTGCGAGTTGCGAGTTAAACGGAGCAGGAGGTGGCTTATTATATGTAGGCGGCTGTGTGGCTAATTGCGAACTGGGATTTCGTGAATAATTGTGTCAAGGATCCCTGCGGACAAACATATGTCCATTACATATGAGTGCTGCCAATGAGCAACGTAAACCGAATCCGGTGCTTAAGGCGAATTTCCTATCCAAATGGTTCTTTATGTAAGCCAAGAGCTAAATCCTAATCAAAAAGAATGTACAAAATATTAAGTAATACATATCAAAATTTTAATTTTGTGATTACAATTCAACAAGTGAAGGTGAAAGTGCTTTAGTGTGAAACTAAATTTATAAAATTGAAGCGGCAATTTAAAGAAATATTTTTGAATATGTACTTATATATTTAAAAATATATTTAACGAAATTGAAGATTAAAAGTTACTACTTATTTTAAAAATTGGAAAATGTTTAAGAGAAACGCTAAACAGAAAGTGGTTCCTACATAAGTGAAGAATTATTGTGAAATATCCTTAAAGAAACTAAAGTGATTCAAAATATGCGGTAAAGGGTATCCTGCAGTCGCCTTTCGATAATCGCCTTTTAAACTTTTTGAAATGTTTTCGATGTTTTCAACACGATCTATCTCCGCTGCTCCGGCTGATAAGATACACCTCGTTCTCCAGATTTATGGTCTTGATTAACCTTGGCCGTCAAATGGAATTTACAATTTGTTTTCGCTTGGCTCTTTTTTTCTTCTGTTTATTGTTAAGTCCGACCTGTCTTTCAGCTGGACACGCGAAATTCTACACAAGGGCATGCGAAAATGTGTGGAGCCGACGGATCTGTATGCCCACATACCCAGTCTGGACAGTACCGATGTGTCCAATGCACTACTTGGCCATTGGGAGCAGGAGCTGAAGCGAAAGGAACCAAGTGTCCTTCATATGATATTCAAAGCTTATGGTTGGAGTTTTATACCCATCTGTATACTCTATTCCTTGCTGGAAGTTTCCGTGCAGTGAGTAATGGGGAAGAGTAGTTCAGAGTATTTTAAGAGAATCTAATGGTTCAACTATTTTAGCACTGTGCAGCCTTTATTTCTGGGAGTATTGGTCTCATTTTTCTCAGAGAGCCCAATAGATGATGACGATGATGGTGATCGGGAAGATGGTGATGAGGATGTATCCAAACATGCAGCATATATGTGCGCCATGGGAGTGGTTCTATGTTCTTTAGTGGCTGCTCTCTGCTATCATCCATTTATGGTCCATCTATTCGCAGTGGGGGCTCGCGTTCGTCTTGCCTGTGCGGGTCTTGTCTATAGAAAGTGCCTAAGAGTTTCTGTGGCTGCCGATAATAGCGGAATGAGTGGCTATGCCATTGCCATAATGGCCACAGATTTGCCTCAGTTCAATGAGACCTTCTATTTCTTTCATGAGCTGTGGAAGGGTCCGCTGGAGGGTGTGGTATTTGGTTATATTATTTACCAAGTGATCGGTTGGCCAGCTTTGGTGGGAATGTTTACCATAATACTCTTCATTCCGCTCCAGGCGTGGGCGGCCAAAGCCACGGCACGTTTCAAGCGGCTCTCGGCCGAATATGGGGATGAGCGGGTGAAGCTAATGAATGAGATTATCCAGGGAATGCAGCTGATCAAGATGTATGCGTGGGAGAAATCATTTGCCAAACTTATTTCGCGGGTGCGTAAGAAAGAAATGGGCGCCATTAAGGGTTCCATGTACATCTATGCGGCCATACAGTGCACCAGGATGATATCAAAGTTGTCGCTGTTTCTTTGTCTCATCACGTACGTCTTCACCGGCGACATTGTGACGGCCAAGAAGGTTTTCATTGTATCCAGTTACTATGATAATCTCAATGAATCGCTGCTCCATCTCTGGCCATTGGCCATCAACTCGTGGGCTGAGACTTTTGTGGTGGCACGACGCGTCTTGGACTTTCTGCTGCAAAATGAGGACCCTGCCGATGGTGGGGTCGATAACTTCAAAGATGTGGATGAAGATTTGGAGCATGGCAATTTCTATGGGCGTATGCATAATCCTCGTGCTCTTCGCAAAAGTTTGACTCTGCATCAGCTGACTGCAAGTTGGGATCCTTCCAGTCAGGAGAAACGTCACCTTCACATCGAGAATGTAAGTTTCCAAGCGCAAGAAGAGGAATTTATTGGCATTGTTGGCACAGTGGGTGCAGGCAAGAGTACTCTCCTGCATGCCCTGCTGGGAGAACTGGACATCATTAGCGGTTCCGTTGAGTTGAATGGCATCATCAGCTATGCCGATCAGAAGCCCTGGCTCAATCGCTGTAGTCTCCGCGAAAATATACTCTTCATGGAGGCCTACGATGAGCAGCGTTACCAGGAAGTGCTTCGCGTTTGTCTCTTGGAAAAGGATATTGAACAATTGCCAGCTGGGGATGCCACCATAGTGGGTGAGGGTGGCTCCAGTCTCAGTGGCGGACAAAAGGCTCGCGTTAGCTTGGCTCGGGCTATTTACCGCAAAGCTGATATCTATTTGCTGGATGATCCCTTCTCCGCCGTGGACACCCATGTGGGTAAAATACTCTTGGATCGATGTGTCAATGAGTTTTTGAGAGATAAGATACGCATTTTGGTTACACATCGAGTGCAGCTACTCAAGCATGTGGACCATTTGGTTCTCATGGAATCCGGGCGTGCCTCGGTACAGGGACAATATGAATCACTCAAAAAGCTCATAAGATTTCGCATGTCGGTGGCAAATGATAGTGAAGTGGTCAAATTGCGTGCTGGACGCTCTGATAGCATCTATGAGGATGTTGAGGATCGTGAAAGGGAAACCTTAAACCAGCAGCAACAACAACATCTTGATCTGGATCGCAGCGAGCAGCTATATAAGGAGCAACAGTTGCTTGGTTCCGTGAAATTCTCCACCTACAAAGCTTACCTGGCCATTGTGGGCATTCCTTCAGTGGTTGTGGTAATCTTTGTCCTCTTCATTCTAGCACGAGCCTGTGAGGCAGCCATGGATATATTTCTCTCCAAATGGTAAGTAACACCAAAGAGGGGGAGCTAGCCTCTGAAAATCTCTAATCTAATCTATTCCCTTAGGGCCACATGGGAGGAAACAGAGCCCAATCAGCATGAACCCATGCCTGAATATCGGCGCATCCGCACCCGTCTGGTCACTCTATATGCCATCCTGATTATTAGCACCCTGTTCTTTTACGTATTGCGTACCTTTGGCTTCTTTGTGATGTGTCTACGCATATCGTTTCGCATCCATAACTATCTCTTTCGCGGCATAATCCGGGCCAGCATGCAATTCTTTACCCTGGCCACCTCAGGACGCATTCTGAATCGCTTCTCCAGCGATATTTTGGCCATTGATGTCAGTGTACCGCAATCCATGATGGATTCTCTGGAATTCGTGGTCGATGCCTTGGCCGTGCTGGCTGTTGTATGTACGGCCAACATTTGGCTACTGATACCAGCAGTCATAGTAATTGCTTTGCTATATTTCTGTCGCATTTTATATATCGGTGCCAGTCGAAGTCTGAAACGCATCGAAACGATCTGTGAGTATGAGAAATATTCAAAATTTGTAGTCGCAAACCAAAAATTCGTATCTTACTCTAGCCCGCAGTCCGATCTACTCACATACAAATGCTACTTTCCGCGGACTGACCACCATTCGGGCTTTGAATGCCACCAAACGATTGGAGAATGAGTTTCATCGTTATCAGAATGATAACACGTCTGCTTTGTATCTCTATGTGAGCTGCAATCGTGCCTTTGCCTTGTGGACCGATCTGATCTGTGTACTCTATATCCTGGCTGTGACATTTAGTTTTCTACTTTTCGATAAGGAACGCGGCTATTATAGCGGAGATGTTGGTCTGGCCATAACCCAATCGATGAAATTGATACTCATGTGTCAGTGGGGCATGAGGCAAACGGTCGAATTGGAGAATCAAATGACTAGTGTGGAAAGGGTGATGGAATATGTGAATATACCATCGGAACCGCCATATGAAACGAAGCCAGAGATCAATTTGCCAACCAATTGGCCAAATTCGGGGCAATTGCATTTTCAGGATCTGCATCTACGTTACACTGAACATGGTCCCTATGCTCTGAAGGGTCTCAATTTCACCATACACCCGAAAGAGAAAATTGGCATCGTGGGACGCACTGGAGCGGGTAAATCATCCATTGTACACGCTCTCTTTCGTTTGGCTCGCACCGAGGGGACCATTGAGATAGATGGCTATGAGATTGGCAAACTGGGTCTACATGACATACGCAGTCGCATCTCAATTATTCCCCAAGATCCTGTTCTATTCTCAGGCACTTTGCGCTATAATTTGGATCCGTTTGAACATCAAACGGATGAGAAGTTGTGGCAAGCCCTCGAGGCGGTGAAATTGAAGCAATTTGTAAGTGAACTCAAGGGTGGACTCAGTTGTAGGCTACACGATGGTGGCTCCAACTTTAGCATGGGCCAGAGGCAATTGGTCTGTCTGGCCCGGGCCATATTGCGGCACAATCAAATACTCATTATGGACGAGGCCACAGCCAATGTGGATCCAGAGTAAGTCGCACCTACAGTCATCCTTTTCTAATTCTAATTGGCCAAACCCTTTTTGCAGAACGGATCAGCTTATCCAGGAGGCCATCCATACAAAATTTAAGCATTGCACCGTGCTGACCATTGCCCATCGTCTGCATACGGTCATGGACAATGATCGGGTTATGGTTATGGATGTGGGACGTGTTGTTGAGATGGGTCATCCGCATGAGTTGCTCCAGCAACGTCACGGCCACTTGTATCGTTTCGTGGAGAAGACGGGCGTGGGCACGGCCAAACATTTGCGGCATGTGGCCGAGCAGAGCTATCGTAAACGTGTTCTGGCCAAGAGGTCACCCCCCTCTGAAATAAAGATTGTTACCTACAAGGGAACAACTCTATAAAAGACTGTGAATTTGGAGTTTTTGTTTTTAAAAGTAATCTGTGTAGTTAATTTGTTTTTGTTTTTTTTTTTTTTTTGGTTTAGTTTTTATTATAGTGAACTTGAACTGAAACTGATTTTTGATTTTTAAATTTATATATATATTTTTATATATATATGTACATATATGTACTTTATATAATATACGAGAGTTGTTTCATCTGTTCGGTTGTCCTTCTGCTTCTTGAAGATTGGAAAAAGCATTTTTGTATTGTATTATATATTTGCTAAAAGATTTTTTGTTTGTTTTTCTTTGCTATTCGCTACAATCAACTCCTGGTCTTTGTGTTAGTCACATGAGAAATCGGAATCGTTTTACTACACTACAGATACATATATATACACATATATATATATATGTATTGTATGCAAGTTTAATCCTTAAAGTTGTAAACTATTTTTGTTTACCTATTGTGTTTTTTTAATTTGTATTTAACATTAGTTAGTGCGATTAATAGTATTTCCGTCTTTGGGTTTTCTTTTTTTTTTTTTTTTTGCTTTGCTTTCTTATAGTCCTTCTATTATTTTGTTTTTTTTTTTTTTTTTGGGGGGGATTTATTGAGTGTAAATATTAAAGAAAAGCATATACTATATATTTTTATGTAATGTATATATGAATGTGTATATATAGTTTTTCTCTTATTTAAAATTCGCTTAATGTTTGCCTTCAACATATGTTTTTTTTTTGTTTGTTTTTGTTTTAAATAGAAAAATCATTTTTTGTAGGTTTTATAGGTTGATTTGGTTTTTTCTTAAGTGCTTAGCAAAAATTACAAAAAATTTCTGCAGCAAAAATGGTTACAAACCAAAACAAAATAGAAAAAAAACAGATTTAATCCCTGAAATCCTTCCCCAAATTTCAGAAATTAAATCGGTTTTTGTTTTTGTTTTGCCTGCACAAAATTCGCCGACAATGATGTCCTAGAAATAAGATTGTTTGTTTGCGATTTAAGAAAAAATTCGATGCTTCGATAATAAAATTGTTTCATTTTAAAGTTAACCCTAAATGGTAATTGATTTTTTTATGTTTTAGACTAGCCACACACACACACTCGCACACAGAGAAGTGCATGTGTGTGTGTGTGTGTGTGTGTATATATATTATATGTATAGTTTTTATCAAGCATTTTTTGTTTGTTTGTCATTACCATTTTTTGTTTTTATTGTTAGTAAATATGTTCCTTTTTTTTTTTTGGTTTTTTGTTTATTTTTCGGTATTCTCACAGTTAAGCTTCTTTGATTGAGCACAAAAGCAAATGAGAGAGAGTTCTATTTTCTTGTGTTGTTGGTGTAATGTTGGGAGGATTTTGTGAAGGTTTTGCCGAGGAGTGGGTGGGTGGGATTGAAAACTAAAAACCTTATCATAGTCTAATCTGAATGTGTGTGTGTGAAAATCGTAACTCTATATTGGACAAATTCAAGAATCTTCCCCTATTCTCGACTAGCCCAATATAGAGTTTCGATCTAGTTAGTTCTCGGATTCGGAAAAATCAATATTGCATTTTTTTTGTTGGAAGTCAATTTCGATTCTCAATTTACGGCACTTGAGTGTGCGTTTCGCTAGTTTAATTTTAGTTTTTGTTTTAAGTTTTTAAGAGTTAGTTTTAGTTTAGTTTAGTTTAGTTTAAGCTTAGTTTGTTTTTCGAAAATATACATTGGTTTGTTTTTTTCTATACTTTCTTGATGATTTGAAAACTAAAATGAAAGAAAAACTTGCGTGCTTCGCTTTGAAACGCATATTTTGATTATAAAATATGGTCCCGAGGTTCTTAAATTTTCTTGTTTTTTGTTTTAGTTTTTTTTTTTTGTTTATCTTTTATCATCAATTATTGGTAGTACTCATCCATATTTGCCAAGGGTTTTTTTTTTTGGTTTGGTTTGGTTTTTGGGTTTATCATTTTGAGAATTTAGCAGCAATTAGAGGCGTGGCTCTGGTTTGGTTTCATTTAGATAAGGCGTGGTCAGCAAATGTTGCTAAGTTTGTGTTTTCTTTTGGCAATGATTTGCATCTTCTAATTGTAAGTTAAGTATTAACAATGGAGTTACTAAAAAATTGAGATCATATGTATATCTCATATATATGTATGTATATTTATCTCATTTTTGTCTATGCGTAGGGTTAAAGCATTGAACCCAAAGCTTTGTTATCTTTTGTTGAGTATAACTATGTAAAAATTATTAAAGTTATCTATAGTTTTTTTTTTTTTTTTTTGGTTTTGGTTGTTTCTTTTTTTTTTTTGGTTCGAAATTAAAGAGTAGTATGAATTTGTTATGCAAGGTTTTTTTTCAAACATTTTTTTCTTTGTTACGTTTACGGTGTAGTCCAGTACATTTGCTCGCTATATAATTTTATGTAGTATGTATATATATAGTATATATTTTATATGTGTGTAAGTGTTCTTTTGAAAGGGATAATTAATTAGCATATTGGGTTTTGGGTTAAAAAAGTTCCATTAATTGCAAAAAATTGTCATTTCCAAAAATGTGGTGTATGAATTATGGACAGCCCTCTAAAAAGGCAGCCAGAATTCTTTATAATTTAATTGTTTTTTCTTGTCGTTTGTTGTTGTTGTTGTTACTAACTCTCTTTGTTGTATTTGCCTTATTTCTGTCCCGGCTCGATGATCTCTACGGTGACACTCTCGGCCACAGGATTGGTTGTTATATTTGTAATCAAAGTTTGCTCCTGCGGCGACTGTGGCTGCTGATTATGATGGTGACGATGCGACGATGATCCATGACGCTCATGATGAGTAGCTGCCACCTTGCCAGGTGCCACGGAATTGCTGCGATTGGAACGCACTGAGGTGGCCGATGCATTGCTGGCACTGCCATGCGATTCCGAATGAGAATCTGAGAACATAGAGGGTGACCTTGATCTATTATTGAGGAAGATATTTGGAGGGACTGCTAAGGATAACCTTGAAGGGCAGTTATCCATTTCGAGGGACAACAACAATGATCACACTAAATTAAGTACTTAAAGGACTAAAGTCTTAATTGTAAGACGAAACCAAAGAATCATTATATGAAAGCCGTGCTAAAGGAAGGAACTAAAAGCGGAAACTGAACTGAAAAAATGAAAGTGTTATTCACCTCGCCGAAATAAGAGTTTAATCCAGGTGAAACCCTTTAATCAGCAAGGTGAAATGAGAGTTTTTTTTAGTTTTTTGTGGGTGTCTACACGTAGCTTGTGTTGGGTGGGTAGTTTTGGGTGTCTGTGTGTATGTGTGGAGAGAGTTTATATGTATGTATGTATATATAGTAGGTAGTTAGTTAATAGTTAGAAGGAGTTACACAGAGTTTAGAGTTTAGTTTAACCAAATTCTCAATTTTAACTACTACAACAATAACAACGACAACGACAGGTATGTATAGCGGTTCTAGGGATATGAAATTGAGATATTCCACCCCCCCGTAAAGTATGCAATATGAAAGAAATAAAGTACATTAGCAATGTCCTGTTGCAACAAACATTGTTTATAGACAAGGCATAACGAAAGTCCAATATAATGTACATTGCATACGCAAAGGGGCTGCAAATTTGTCTATTTTATATCCGTAGAGCCACCTTTATTATGTATAGAGTATGTAAGTCACTACAAACTGCGGGCACTTGATCTACCAAGAGGACATTCAACAGAATCGAGCAACTACTATTTGCTATATACTTGTGTATATGTATATATGTATGAACACACGCGCCTACCTCTTCCACACTGATATGGATGTTTCTTTCACTGATACGTTTCTCTGTGTGTATTGTTTCGTTTTGGTTTTGATTTTCTGAGTTTTGTGGTCTAAAACTTATTTGCTCTAGTCATGCCACAGGCTGGCGCCGCCCCCGGCGATGATATGTAGGTGGTTGTTACCGTTGCCGTTGCCGCCGGCGATGGCGATGCTTGGGGCGTGATTGAGGCTGATTGGGTACAGCAGGCAGCATTCGTTGTGATGACGTTGGCATTGGCGGGACTAGGAATCGCCGCTGCTGTCGTTGTTGTTGGCACATAGGGCAGAAAATGACTATGGGTATGGGTGTGCTGGGTGGCGGCGCTTGGATGCTCCAGTAAGCGTGAACAGGTGGACACATCGCTGACGCGTGAATCACTTGAACGTGTATTACTCTTCGATCGTATCATACGTCCTTTAATAATATGTTTTGTGAGGATTTTATTTTCGTTGGGGGCCGGGTAAGTGGAGAAGTGGCAAAATAATTCATTTAATAAGTCGTTTAACCATAGAGATATGTACTCACTATCACACACACACACACACATACACGAACACATACACGCGCTCTAACTAACGGTGAAGAACAAAATTAATACGTAAATCAAAATTAAACTTAATTTCATATACAATTATCGACAGGGCTTAACAAGAATAACAACAACAACAACACAATTGGCACTAAATTAAATGGTTCTTAAAATGTCAATCAATTTGATTGAGCCCCACAAAGTGTGTTTAGTCTTTAGAACTTTTCATTGTTGATATTGATTACGCTTACGTCCCAGCAGCAATTTGTACGGGAGGACGATTACTTTTGTTTAGAAAGGCAAATAGCCGACTATTAAAGACTCTACAGAGAATTAGTTAGAGCAATTAAAAGATGTTCTTCTATATTGAAACTAAGCCCAATTGGTGCCTAAAACATCCTTAACATAAATATTCTGTTCTACTTTCTATCTTCCTCCACTTCACTTAGTCGAGAGCTGTTGTCTCCTTCTTTCTATGGGTTTTTTATTGCATTTAGCTTTAAGAAGCTTTCAAAATTCGTTCTTCTAGACTATGATTAATTCATTATCAAACCTTGTCAAAAAGACAACAGTAACAACAACAACATATGCCTTTTTAATACGAATCTTTTAAAAAGAGATTACTGGATCTCTTTGAGATCTTATATATTGAATTAAATATCAGTTTTTAGATTCAGAATAGACTGCATATCAACTAATATGTTAACTAATTGACTGGCTTAGCTAGACTTGTCTAATTCAGTTTAATAAACAAAGGCAAAATTGTCCCCAAAATATGGGTCAAGTGTTTCCTTTCTTATAAATTTCAAGCTAGTTTTGAATTTTGATTACTTTAGCTAATTAACTCAGAATTATAAGAAAGTATTTTAAATTTCAAAATGTATGATTAACTATTTCAAAGTCCAATGACTTGTTAAATCGTCACACAAACATTTCGATTCTATAAATATCAAAAGGAAAAGGCGGAAATTCCACAATTCGGCATTTTGCACAATCACGCAGAAAAATTCTTGTTTAATGGAGTTAGTTAAGTAGTTTTAGTTTATATTTATTTTATTTGTTGCTGTGATCTTGTTTGTTTTTAGTGATTGACTGATCGATTGATTGATTGATTGATTGACTGACTGACTGTCTGATTGAGTTAGTATCTTTATTTTTTCATTGCTGCGAAAAAGAAAGTTTTGAGCAAAATGGTCACAAATCAAACGCAAAGAAAGTAAAGTAAACAAAACGAACGAAAGAGAAAGTAAACGAAAGAGAAATTAAAGCAAAATGAAGCACTTGTATTCGATGAGAACATTGAGAACCGAGAGAAACCATCCCGTCTGGGGATAGGCAAACAAATGCCGTTATATGGAATACAAACCTGTCTTACCTAGCGACGGATTCGGTGAATGGGGTCGCAATGAGGCCATGCTGGGCTGACGGGACGGGGCACGTACCGACATCCGGGAACCGCGACGTTCCTGGCCATGGAGCAGCTTACTATCCCGTAGCAGGGAGACATTCATTAGCCGTGGATTGGGCGTATTGAAGATGGTACGATTCTCACGCCAACGTGCTCTGCAATGACGACGGCACAGAAAGGTTGAAAGAGATGAAAATTAGTTTTTGAACCTTTCGTCCTAGATGACAATAACATTCTTGATGATGACGTGTGCCAAAAGCTAGGCGTGGATGACAGAAAGGATGATGATGATAGGATGAACAGTAATGAGTGGGCGTGGCATGCTCGGCTACGGCTGCTCTTAATGGCAATTAATGCAAAAATTCTGTTTATTAGACTAAAATTAATGAAGTCCTATTAGAGCAACAGCCTCTTGACCCAGTTATGCCACAAAGCAGAACGAATTGATGCCCAAGGAGGTCAAATGAACGAAAGGGAACCAGTTTGTGTTTGCTGTTTGGTGGTGTGGAGAGTGCGTGGGTGAAGAATGTTTGCTTTGCAATTTACTCACTGGCTAAACAATCGCAGGACGACACAAATAATAATAAACATCAATGCCATTCCTACCAGCACACCAATCATGGCCGGATCAATATAGGTCTCGGGTCCTCGCTTATCCTGGCGCCCTGCAAAGCAAACACAACCAAATGGTCGTCAAATAGTGAGTACTAAGTAGTAAGTCAAGATGATATTGGTCAACCTTTGCATTCCACAGATCCATCCTTGCCCCAAATGGGCGACATCTCGAACCGGCAAATGCAGCGTCCGTCGCGGCATTCCGTCTGAAAGTACTTGACCTCGCATTGTTCGTTAAAGAAACAGGACTCGTTGACGGCGGCCTCTGCAATACACACACACACAAAGAAAAAGGGATACAAATGATTTTGTGTTGACAGGTTTCCTGCCAGCGCCAGTGCCATCACCATGATTCATACAATCAACAAAATACTTTCTCTTCCAGATCATGCAAAGTGTCTATATACACATATACACAAAAGTATTCTTTTATTGTCTAGCATGTTTGCAAGTTGATTTAATGCCCCATTCGCTTGCTTATCCAGATATAGCTGGTGTAAATTTGTCGATGGGGTAAAGGAGAAGGGGATCGGACTAAACTGGGACTGGCATGGCTATCGCTTGGGTTTGTCCATCATCAATATGCTGGGCGGCGGTTTGTGTTGACGGGGCTGACAAATATTTTGATAGAGCAACCAGAAGGCTGATGAATGGCCACCACTTTGAATCGCATGTCTCGGATAATGGACACTGGATTATTATTATTATTGGGTCTTGACAGGAGAACTGTAGAAGATTGATACCACCACCAAATATAAATTGTTGCTTTCTGGAACATTATTGTTAAATGGCATTGAGTAATTTATGTAACCAAATGGCAGATATTAAGGCCAATTGCCAAAGTATTTAATATTATTTTCCACCAGTAAAAATTACAAAAATGCCACTTGAAATTTTATTAAGTCTTACTAATTCTGATTTCAAGTCAATTCTAAAAATATACTCAAAACCTAATCAATTTTCGATTTGCTACTCAAAATCGGATTGATCATGCTATAGAAATAGCCCTGTCTGAAGCATCACAATAGACAATGAATGACTTGCTTTATTTCTGATAATATGTATTTTTGTTGTCTTGGCTTGAGTTAAAATTAGTTACCATATCATATACAGATATGGTATGTATGTATTGGTACCTATCAGTCCATAAATGGCAAAAAGACCAAGACAACACAATCATAACTCACTTTTTTTTTGAGCGTAAATAATTTCACAATTTGATTTTAATTTACAACGCTGTCGGGGGAATATCCATTATAATTATGTCAAATATGCATTAGTTGCATTTTGCGGTGATGCCTGCCAAGCTGATTTCTCTTTTTTTCTTGCGTTCTTTCTATTTTAATTTACAGAAATTGTTGCCGCGACCTTCACGTCTCACCCCTCGACCCCTCTTTCTGTAGTTAAAGACTTGGCCTAGAGGGTATTTGTTTTGTGACTGTTTTTTTCTTTGCTTTTTAATGAAAACTTGGCAAAGTGACAGCAAACCAGAATGGCGCAAACCACAGAGAGATATACGAATATATAGGTGGGGAGGGTTTCGGGTTAGGGGCAGGAGAGCTTGCTTACCTTTGCCACATTTATCAAAGTGATTGGTGACGGGCAGATCTTCGGTGCATTGACAAGATTTCTTTTTGGGATCACATATTGAGCCAGGAAAGCCGCATTCCAATGTGTTTTCACACTTGTCACCGTACTTCTTCTGACCGCGACTGGCATAGTCTGGAAATAGAAAAGAAATGTATATATATAGATAGGTATATTTATATGGAGAATGATGCTACCAACTTTTACTAATCCCAGGTGTAAGGAAAACTTTTGCATATATCAATAAATAAACCAAAAAAAGAAAAGGGAGAAAGTCACACACAGAGGGAAACCAAGAAAACTTTCTTCTTTTTTTTTGGCGAAAATCTACCAAAACGACTTAGTAAAAGATTAAAATGTAAATTCTTTAGCCGCATCTTAATCTTTTCGCTCACAAGGTGACTGTCGGTGTCGTTGTATGAGTGTGTCTGTGTGTGTCCTCGTGTGTGTATGATACTCTTGAGACCATATAAACCGGAAGCCAACTTGGGTTCTTTCATTAAGTTTGAATAAAATAAAAACAACGAAAAAAAACACATGCCTATGCTTGGGCACATCTTAATTATACTCTGGGGAGCAACTCTGGGCCGGGATTGCCAACTGCGAACCTGAGACCTGCGACCAACAATGTGTGGTAAAAATCTCAACGCCCTGGCAAGGGTTAACGGCGAAGCATATTTATGTAAATAGACATATGTTTGTCTGTATGTATGTATGTATGACTTGGCAGTTGCTTCACTAATTTTGTTTGATATTCCACCATAATTACTAGAGAGAACCACGACGGATGCACGCCCATCTGACATTTAAGCCAACGGAAGCGAAAGGACCAAACAAAATGGTTGCTCATGCACAAAAGGGTGCGCCATTTTCTAGATGCCTTGCTGCCTTTCTTCTCACCCCCCTCATCCTGGAATGTATGTGTGTGTGTGTGTGTAGCTGAAGTGTTTCTGGCGGGGGCATGTTGCAAGATGTGGGTAATGCTCGAGTCTATTTGCTTGTGGTTTAGTTTATTTTTAAATGCAGCCACTGGTCTATGAATAGAGCCAACAGAATACTAAAAAAGCAAGAAATAGAACCTAAAATAAAAATCTACATGTGTTAGGGAGAGAATTGCATATAATTCCAGTAATTACTACAAAACAAAAGCCAATATAAAGGGCATTACTCTATGCATATCCAAGCTAATCCACCCTAAATACCCTACAGATACGCTTAAAACCATAAAAAAAAAAAAAACGAAGGGGCGACATTCAGCCGCAGCAGATTTCCATCCGTTTTTTCCTAACTTTTGTGCTCACAGTTTATTTGGTTTCCGTGGCCAAAGGGCGTTGCTGTGAAGTGTTGACAGAGTGGCTAACGCCAGAGCCTGCGGTTATGACCTTCTATCCATACTCTCTTAAATCAAAAGGAATCTGATTCCACCGCCCCCTAAAAAAGAAAAATGAACCCTTTTCAAAAAGAGATTAGCAAATTGCCCGTGTGGGCAGCTAATATTTTTCATAACTCAGCATCAAATCAAACTACTTACACAGATGGCCATATATAAATTGTAAATGTCAGAAAAGTTGATGACTGGTCATTAAATAAAACGAAAATTGCAACAGCACCCACAATTTATAATTAACAAAAACTAGGCTAAGCCATTAAACAACAAAGGAGAACAAACGGCCGAGAATGGCCCTCCTCCCCCCCTTATCAACAGCTAACACTAGCATAAATAGGTATGAGAGTGGAAAACTTTTTGCACATTTAGGTTAACAAGGCCAAAAACATAGAAGAATAGTAGGTACATTGAAATCTCTCTCTCAATGGGGAACCACTTTTGTTGACGACACGAAATAATAAACCAAACTCACTCTAGTTGAGGTTTGCAAGGACTAAACAATAGAATTTACTAAAAACAATGCACAAATAGTCTCTTAAATCTTTAGAAATAAAATTGACAATCAATGGAAATCACATATGCAACTATTTTCTGTACAAAACACAAACAATTTACAAAAATACTCTTATAAATACTCTGTGCGTATTGTAATTGATATGGCATTTGAAATGATACATATCCTTTTAAATTTTTTAAAGTGTCTTTCTTTAGATAAATATAGAAATTTCTAGAAGCTTGAAAAATGAAAGAAAATAACTGTATTTGACTACTTTCTACTTACTTTCCAAAAATTTGTTTATAGAATTCGAAAGAAATGATTTCTTGTATTATCTGTTGCATACTTTGGGGCAAAAACTTTTCAGGTTTACATTATAACTTCGCCTTTGAGTTAAACTTAATGTAAGCCAACTAAATAAAAAATTTATATAGCTTATTCACTAGAAGACTGTCATATATAAACTGTGATATATATACATATGTACATTAATTTTTCTATATTTGACATTGTTTTGGTTTGTCCATTAAATGTAATTTACTACTAAAAATTTCGAATGCCAAAGTAAGAGTATACAAGAGTCCTTCAATAAATGCATTAAAATTCAACTCAGGAAATAGAAAACAAACAAAGAAATAAAAAGCTGACATTAAATTGTGCAGATAGAAACGTTGAAAAGGCTTTAGACCTACATACATATATGCAGTTTGTTGTAAAATTCAAACAATGTAAATAGATTGCATTGCTTCCGGCAATGACGTCATGTGGCCGTCATTATGCCACCAGGGGCATATGGTTAATTGTTATCCACGAAAGGCAACGGATAGGAATTCTCTTATCTATATGGAACATGATAGAAACTTACCGAATTCGGGTGTTGTTGTCTCCGGTCCCGCACTGAAGGCATTAACGGCAAAGAAGTTGTCGCCGTCATCGCCCAGAGTCAACGGCGGCAGCAGCGCAATAACGGAAATCAGGCTCAGGACGAACGTGCTGAGGCGTCGCTCCCAGTGGTTGCCATCAGGCAAACCAAATTTTGCCCTATGCCTGCGGCCGTGCTCACGCCCACGTCCACGCCCCCCACTTGCTTGTTCCCGGTAAGGGCGGCCATTAGCATTAACGATTGCTGGGCACGAATTTTAAGGGACGCGAGAAGGGCGCGTTTTACGTTGTCGCAGCACAAAGAAATGACGCGCCAATTTGTTGGGGCTCCTGCTTCTGTAGCTTCTACTACTCCTTCTTCGTCTTCGTCTCCTACTTCTGCTCCTACCACTTTTGCTTCTACAGCTGGGGCTGCTACACGTGTTGTTGTTGTTTCAGCTCTTGTTGCTGCTGTTGTTGTTTTTGTTGAGACACCCTTATTTTGGTTGGTATTACTTATGCACGCCCAGGGGCAATTGTTGCTGTTGTTCTGGTACTTGCTGTTGTCGCAGCTGTTGTTGTTATTGTGGTTGTTGTTGTTGATGTTGTTGTTGGTCAAACACTCAGCATCTGAAATTGAGGCTGTGGCCGATGCTTCGTCGTCTTCATCAGCTTGTTGCTGTTGCTTTTGCTCACATTTTTCACGCGTCTCTCGACGATATTGGGCAACACCAATGAAGCGTCGGCCCTTTAACGTGCCAAAGGCAGCTCCGTAACGGGGCCGGGGCTCTAAAGCCCCATCTAATCTCATATTATTTGATCGTCGTCGTGCTCCTCATCCATGCTGCTTCTGAGAGTATTATATTTCCTCTGATTTTGCCTGCATTCACACTAAAAACACATTCACAGATCTATAAGAAACAAAGAGAGAGAGAGAGAGGGAGAGAGACAGAAAGTGTCATAATCAGAAATGGGTTAATAAAACAAAAAACAAAAAGAACAACAAAAAGTCGAAAATCTAAGCTAATCACTTTGCGAGCGAGTGTGAAATTAGAAACCGACATGGAAACAATTTCCGAAAGTGCCAAATGGAAAATGGAAAATCGAAAACTGAAACCAAAATGTCATAGTTATCCCCACACACAGACGCCAGGGACGACAGTAAGACAGAGACCTGGCAGGACATTGACTGGCAGCAATTTCTGTGGGTTGACTGTCTGGACATGGCTATGACAGTTAATTGGATTAAACGCACCCAAGTCACATGAGTCTTGGAAGGCAACAAAGAGTAACAACGAGCTGACCAAAAATAAACAAAAACCAAACCAAAAAAGAAATTGATTAAAAGTTTTCTTTGTTTACGTTTCTTTTTTCCTTCCTTTCGTTTTCAATGAATTTTTACTGCCACAGAGTTTTGATTTAACGCTTTAATTTTAACTATGCTTTATGTCCTCCCAAGCACATACAGTCGATTTATGCCGTGTCACAATCACTCGCTTGTTCCTGCCACATGGGGCGAACTGAGACCGATAAATAAATCATGAATTTGAACATGCAACGCATGTTGTTGCAGTAACAAAGGTTTTTTTTTTGTTCCTTTTGGTTTTGTTTTGTTGGTTTTAGTTGTTGTTTGACCAATGATTATAAACATTGAATGTTTCAACATTGCTGCATGCCACATTTAAAGTACATATATGCCACATTCCAAAGCTGAGGCGACGCAAATGGTTTGAAATTATTAGAATGCTTCTGCATGAGCGAAAATCGTTAATTGTTTGTACATTAACGAAATTACCCAGAAGATAACGAACAATGTCTCTGCAGTTTGCACTAACTTGGTATGTAAATATTAGAGTTTATTTTAATTTATTTATACATAAATATTTCGCTTGATTGTAAGCAAATCTGATCTGTTCTTGTTTCTCATAGTTCCAGCAAAAACGAGAACATGACGGGTAAATAAAGTTCGTAAACATTTCAATTATGAACGACCAGCTAATTATCCTGGTAAATTTTATAGCATAATTTTAGGAGCTGCTCTAAACCAAATTAGCCAATTTTAAATTTAACGAAATGTCCACAGTTTAGTTGCGGTTTTCAGATGAAAATAGAGACAAGAGAGAAGAGGGAGCTTTGAATGGTTGATTCTCATTGATAAGTCAGGCATTATATTTTAAATTCCATGCCAGACTTTGCACTCTTCCAACACTGAAACAGTGAAAATCCGCATATAATTTATGCTGCTGCTGCTGTCGCATTACATACGACATAACGAATTTACAGTTTATATCCCATACGTATTCATACTATTAGCCATATTCATATGGATTTGGGGCAAGAAGGCAGCTCGTAAATACATGAGGCACGCACCGAAATACTTGCCATGCCATTGCGGTTACGCAGTGAAGCGTGAATGAGGAAATACATACATACATACATACATATGTATGTATGAATGTGTAGAAGAAAATTGTTTTTGGATTTCGCTTTTCATAAATCTATGTGTGATGTGTTGTGGAGAGATGTTAAAGAAAGGCAGCTAGTGGGTGTGAGTGTGTGTGGCTTCGTGTGGGTAGTGTAATAAATAAAAATGCGTATACGCAATGTTGGCATAAGTATGAATATGAATTCTATGATGCTGCCCTATGTTGGCATATGCACAGTTTCACAGCAAAAACCTATCATGATGATGAACACCATCAAGCGAGAGTGAGATAAATGCCTGTGACAACCAAAAACAAGGAAATTACAACCACAATAACAACGGATGTTGGGACACACAGACCACAGACAGTGAATATTAAATATATATGTATGTATACATAAATATTTAAATGAAATTGTTAGCAATTAATGGCATACTGCTTAATGGTTTTGAAACTTGTGGTAAAGGCATTCATAATGAACGATTATTATATTGTTACTTACTTGAAGAAAAATCAAGAAAATTCTATTGCTTCCAACAACTATTCATCAGGGTGAGTTTGCACTGTGCCAGGCCATACACGGAACTAAACACAAACACCCATCTCACATTTTATAGATGATGGCTAATTAACATGATGTCGACATGGACAATGAGAAGCAAAAAAAAAAACAGAAAGCAGGATGGAAAAAATACCAGCTGAACACCTGCCCAGTACAGGTTCAGGCATTTGGAGGCAATAAATAGTTATCAGGCCCAGAGTCTATTGTTTTAGCATAAGCCTCAAGGACGCGTCTGAGTTGAGGCTAAAGGTTGGAGGATGATGAGTAGAAGGCTTTTATGGGTATAAAAATAAAACTACGTTCAGACGCAAAGAGCCAATTGAGAAATTCGTGCAATAAATTCAGCAAACAATGGCAAAAGGCACACATATGTGTGCATGTGTACACGGTACACTGTACCATGTATACACATATACAAATAAATGTATGTGTGTATATGTACGTGTACATATTATTTGTGTAAATGTATGTGTGTTTACAGTAGACAAACAATAAGGCAAACACAGCAAGAGCGAGAGCAAACAAAGCGAACCCAAGTGAGCTCTTGGAGACGCCGCCAAAACGCACTCGCACTTTGGCTTAGAGCCATTCAGATAGTATCTCTACTATGTATGTAGATTCTCATGTCTCTGTGTATGTTTGTGTGTGTGTGCTAAAATTTTATTGATTGCTGATGTGTACAATCTGTATGCAGAATCTAACTGCATACCAAAGCCAAATGCATTTCATTCGCATATTTTAACGGGCCACTCAATTTAGGCATTCCACCAACAAAGCCTCAGAATCTGCTCTCTGTTATGTCCCGCTTGTTTCCTTCCTATATCCTATCTCTATATGTATATATATATCTGTGCTATTGCTGCAATAATTATTGCTCGAAGCCCAAACGAAGCGCACAAGATTTATATGCGTAGAGCAAATTGCTTGGCATTCGACAAACCTCATTCTTAGACCGGATAACGAGAACAAAGCCAAAAGACGAAGACAGATGATAGACAAATGACTTAAATAGGGTCATCTCTTCTCTCCACTCTACCCCATACCAACCCCACCGCCCAAGTGCTATCACACGCCTAAAACCATCGCCCACTGCCAATCAAAATGGTCGCCATGTCGGCCATTTAATAGGCCAACATCTATGTCAATAAACTAATAGAATATGCTCATTTAGATTCAATGCACTGCCAATGGACACTATATCCTTTAATCCTCTGCTTGCAGACGACGTCTTAATTCTCTTTCAGCCATCCGAGATTAGAGATTTCCGTTAGGGTATTAAAATGTGGTCACTTTTCAATAATATGTCCACAATTCAATTTGCGATGATTTTTAAGTTGTTTTTTTTTTGTTCACCCAACAATGGAAATCATTTTAACAAAAGGACTCAACTCTGCAATGGTAATCAATTTCCATTCTGTCTACAATTAAACTGCAGTGAATGGAAAAGTGCAGTGAATTGAACATAATTGCATTGATAACCGCTCAATTGAATGCATTTAGATGCAATTTATTTTCTGTCATTGTAATGTCTAAATTAAATTGAATATAAAATGGTTTGTTTGTACCATAAATGAATAATGTCAATAAGCTTTTAATTGCCATTTACATGTAATTGTTTATAGATATAATCAAAGAGATAAATATGTGAGGGATTAACAGGAATCACAGGGTATATTTGTCTGAAGATTGATTGCATTCTTAGAATTGTGTATGAAATGAAATTCCATGTATATATTTCAACTTTAAAGATTTTTTAACAAATCATTTAGCAAATGAAATAATCCAACTTTGAGATGAAATATTCATTTCCCTCTTACCAAACACACTGACTTTTTTTGGCCGGCAAATTCTATTTTACCAATTATGTACACAGTTCACAGCGGACACTTTTTAGCAATTAGATTACCTTGTAAATTAAATTGTATGTGTTTTGTTTAGCTTACCAACAATATTAAATAACATTTTTTTGTGGAAATTCACATGAAATCTGTGTCGTTTGTCGTCCGAATTTACTGCCAATTATTTAGGTCGTGGAAAGGAATGGGGGACGGAGGCGGGGGAATTTGATAAATAAAACGCATTTAGCTTTTACTTAGCGTATTCATGATGAAATGAAATTAAGTTTTAGTTTCATATTTCACAAGGGGGAGAGGAAAAAGGCCAAGAGAGGTATTAAAACTCAATTATATGTGGCATGTTGTCAAATGGGCCATGGTGACTCCAAAAAGTATGCAACAGAGAAAAAAAAACAAAGAAACAAAAAATTTTTTTGCCTCATTATGAATTAATTTAGCCTCGCATTTCACTTGTTGTTGTTGTTGTTGGGGGAAATTCCCCCGACTAGGCCGACAATTAGTGTGCCATATTATGAATTATGTTTATAAGGCATAACCCTCCACCAAAAAAAAAAAAGGACTCTGGGTGCCAGCACAAGTTCAATTTGTGTCGTGCTTAACTTTATTTTTATACATATATCTCGCATATGTATATATATATTACTTTGTTGTATTTTTTTGCCTTTCCGTCGGTTGCCATGTTGCCATGAGAAGCAATAAATAAAAATGGCGAAAAATGCGAAATACAATAAAGTATTGCCAGAGCAAGTAAACAAAACTGAACACAGGCAAACCAAACCAAACCAAACCAAGCGACGGCAACTCAGACGGAAATGGCGTGAGTTGTAGGCGTTGCTAAAGGTTCTACTTCACTTTCTGGTCTGCTTCATGAAAACGCACACGAAACATGGCGTGGCAAGGAACAGTCGTTCGGTCGGTCGGTCTGTTAGTTGGTTGTTGGTCTTCCAACCATCCCATTCCATTTTAGGCCAGAGAGCAGGCAATTAGACCCCAGCGTCAAGGCAAAGTGGCTCAAAACTTTGTATGTCTGCAATAAGATTTGCAGCTTGTCTTAACATTGCCATCATGCACTTTCGTTTCCTTTTCTACTTCTTTTTTTCTTGTAATGGCGAATTTTCAGCATAGCCATTGTCATTGCCATTCGATTCGATACGCCATGGCAAATGGCAAATGTTAACCTTTTCGCCATGTGACACATCATAAATATAATAAATAAATGAGAATATATTTGCTTATATCATTTTATGGACACCATGTGCAACAGAATAGAAAATATTCCACCACATTAATGCCCTTTCTTTGTGATGCACGCAACGAGGCGTGTCGTGTCAGCCGCAATTGACTCCTTTTTGGATTTGTCCACAAGTGACACATTGGATTGGCAAGGTAATATCTATGATTCATCAATTTGCACTTCAAACTAGCTAAAGAAAATACGATTTCATCAATAGCTTTCTATTCTACGGGTTTTTTTCAGGCAATTTAAAGTCAATTTCCTTTAGAATGAAGCTCAATCCATTAAATACCATTTGCGGTGTGCACATGCAATACAAAATGCCATCAACAATGCATTTACATTGCACTTTGCCAATGTAAGGAGTTTGTGGGGGGTCTTAGCTCGGCTTTGGCTATAAATGTTACAAGTCAAATATAAAGGAAGGAAAAAGGAAGGAAAAACGGAAGGAAGGAAAATAGGCAGGCCAAGTAGAAGAATAATGAAAATAGAGAATCGACTGCTTGATGCCCAGTGAGAAAGAGAATTCGGCATAGCTTTTTGACTCACCTTTTTAAAAGGCCAAAAAAGGATTATGTAAATGGTCTAATAAACGGATTATTACAACAAACTTTAATATATAAATCGCACCAGACTAAATTCTTGGAAACCCTTCTATGGCTAAAACGTTGCGTGCTTATAAATGTGTGGAAATCGCAGGAGAAGAGAAAAAAACGAACAGTTTATTTATAGATTAAGCCGAAAATTCCCTAGGTGGAAATTTTTGTTCTTGTGGGGCATGCCCTTAGCTTACAGCTTATATCTCTTATATATGTACACATTCCCAAACCCATTTCTCAGCAAAACCCATATAGCGGATGTGAACTACGGATGTGACTGCGCTTTGGTGGCGGCACTTTGCAAAATCGCATAAAACTGCTGCAATATTTAAAGGTGGAACATGGACGTGGCAAAGCTGTGTGTGTATGTATGTATGAGTGTGATGGTGTCTATAATACAAACGATTTTCACACATTTCAATTGCCATGACCCACTCTAGCCCACCCATACCTGACTCCTAGCCATACGCTAATGCGCTTGGCCGTTAATCCATATAAAGTGCCGCCTAACCGAAAGTGTGTGCCAATGTCGAGCTTCCTGTCGAGCGGCTAAGCGACAACACTTTGTCATTTTAATTGCACATAAAAGACACGCATATATGTGTATATTGTGCATAGACACATACATACATAGATAGATTGGATTCTATCTAAACAACGTACCGAATTTGTATATGGGAGATAGTGGAGCATATGCATTAGCCATGACATGGTTAATGTGCCAACTGTTTGTATTGTTAGCTTTAATATTCAACACGTGCAACTTTGTGGATACATAATGAGAACTTCCTCCTAACCACTGGTCTCTAATTTCTCGCTGTATATGTTGTGTGTGTGTCATCAGCATTGGAGTGTAACAGACATCAGCCCCTAGAGACGGTCACTTATGTATACACACACACACACACCCAGACAAACATAGATAGTTGGTTTTGCCGACCTTAAGCTACTTATAGAACGCAATTTACAAACTTAGACTCACCTCAGCCAAATGAATTAGAGCAATTAAGTAAACCGCGCCCAAAGGGCGCTCTGTGACAACGTTGACAGTCTAAGACTTACAGACATGCCAAAAGTAACTACTTATTATCACAAAAATTACGCATACGACGAGTTGACATTAGGCTAGGTTTGCTCATCACCACTAACGACTTGGGGAATGCATTTTGGGGGTAAGTTTTGCGTTAAAATTAATGATGCAACACACTCAATTGAGTTTATGAAATCCAACATGGATTGTTGGATTAAAATATCCCAGGAATCAATTTAGATGATTGCTTCTATTGGTTGAGGCATTTAATGTTCTGAAATGGCTTCAAGTTATGACAGACCATAAGGCTGACTTTCCAATTGACTACCACTTGTAATTTGCAAGTAGTTATTGACGAAAGCCTCTAATTAGTTTCTAAAATTAATTGATTGGCTTTTCATACTATCAGCAGACAGATAGGTCGATGGGGAAACTTATATGAAAATCAACTAGTTAAAGGTTTTGAAGTAATGTTTACCTTTCAAATAGTTTGATTATGAAATGTTTAATACATCTAATCCTATCTATCCAACTTCTTCTAATACTTTACTTATATTTCTCCTATTATAAATAGTAATAGATGGTTTAAATTTAAACGAAATTAAATTTATATGTGAAAAATTTTGCCTTTTGCATTTATTTGGCACCAAAAAATTATTTATTAACTACCAACTGATGCTCTTGGGGATTAAGTTGAGAAATTTTCAGACAAATGCTTCGATTAAATATGCTTTGGGAGCAAAAGGATTGAAATGGCAGCAAAATGAACCACAGGGCAATTGAGCCGGCGGCGGGTAGCCAAACAATTTATCTTGGCTGGCCTATAAAATAAAATAAAAAAAAAAAAAGGGGAGAATCATTATTATAGTCATGTACATGGCAATGGGGCGTTACGGCAATCAACGCCAAGAGCCAAGATGTTGAGTAAATAAGCGTACAATTTCAATTTTCAACAGCACACACACACACACACACAGTCTTTACACACACACACTTGAGTCAAGATACATTTAAATGCATATTTTAATAGTCATAAAAATGGCACGCCTCTTGAGCCACCAAAATGCCATTGGGCATACTTAAAGGCCTCAGATATAAGTATATACATATACGTATATACTATATATGCCATATATATATATATATAGATACATGGAGCTAAAGACAAGGCCAAAGGCGCCAGTAAAAACAAGAGAATCCATACAAGAAAGTAATATAAATTATAAACGCAAACTGCGCGACAAGGATTTTTTTGTGCTTTGCTGCTTTATTTTATTTTATTTTTTTTGGTATTTGGTTTTTGCCATGCAATTGTGTAGGACAAAATCGAAGCATAAATGGCAAATTGAGCACATGGCACATGGCGGAAGGTCAAGGGTCATGCCGGCGTGGCATCAGCATGTCGAAATTGACTGCAACACTTGACAGAGTCGAATAGAATATATTATGAATATATATTGTCTATACCATCACATGGGTAATATATTTTTAGGCTAAATTCGATTTGATGACGTTCCCCTACACCATCACCCCCACTCACCAACAAACATCTCCTTGAGTCCCATAGTTTGAATCTGCTGCAAGTGCAGATTGCCGTGCAGAGTCAGTAAACGAAGTAACTCTGAAGAGAGACAGAGAGAGAGAGAGCGAGAACGCGAACCGAGTAGCTAAACTGCAACTAGGCGGCAGCTGCCGCAAAGTCTATACTCCACGAAATCGATCCAAAAAAAAAAAAAAAAAAACACAAAAAAGATGGCTTGAGTACGTATAACTTCACCCCACTGTGCATGTGATTGTGTGTGTGCGCGTGTGTGTGTGTGTGTGCGAGTGTTTGGTAGTGGAGGCCAACGAGGCCTATGCCACGCGATGTGATTGTGAATGCGAAAATGTGACGACGCTGGCAAAAGGCAAAGTCAGACCCAGGCACTAGCAAAGGCAGAGGCACAGGCTCTCGGGCTCTGTGCTAGGATGACGTAGTCCTCCAAGCTAAATGTGTTAGTGTGCCTTGCATAAACACACAGACACACACACACACACACTCGAAGGGAGAGCAAGACGGCATTGAATGGTTGGTTGGTTGGTTGGTTGCTTGTTGTTGTCGTTTTTTTTTTATTATATTTCTTTTTCTCCCCTCATATTGAGGTCGCCAGCCGTTTCATACTTTAAAGGCGCCATTTAGTTGTGAGTGCGCTGAATTATTAAAAGCAAGTCAGTTCATTATATTCAATGTATGCAAAATGTGGCAAAAAGGTAACCTTAACTTACTCTCCCCGCCTCCCGCCTTCTGTTCTTCTGCTTTTTGTCTCCTCCATCGACTCACACACTCACACTCATTTCCTCATTTCCCACTTTGCCACATTCACATTTAGAGCAAATGTTGTCAATTTTTGGTTGCTCCTAAAAGTATGCAAGCTGCCACCGTCGCCGCCGCCGCCAAATGCTCATCATAATCATATGCTTCCACACTTGCACATATGTAGGATGTGTACGATATGTCTGTTGGTAGTTGTATGTATTGTCAGACTGCGCAAAAAATTGAGAAGTCTTGTTCTTTTTTTTCCCCCCGTATTTGCCTTTGTTGTTGTTGTATTTGTACAGGTGTACAAAAGTGCGGATATGTGGTCTTTGGCACATCAGTGGCTTAGTCACAAAAAATAAAGGGGAACCAAGTGAAGGGCTTTAAAACTACATTGTTAACTAAAGTTTACTAACAAACTTGTCTACTAGGACACAAAAATTTAAAGTTGGAAAATTGAATTTTTAAAAATCTTATTTCTTTGTAAATAATACTCTAATAATAGCTAAGTTTAGCAGAGTATACAATGACATACTTAAATGTCTTATAATGATATTCCTTTCTAGTTCTATTCTGTCTGTTTATTGCATTCGCATTCTAATATTCTATTCTAATTAATCTACTCCTAATCCCTTCTTATTCATTCTTGGTTGGAAATTTCGAATATTGCCAAATAGTTTGCTTTTTTGTTAGTTTTAAAGGCATTTAAAGGCATTCTATAAAATCTCTAATGCCTTACATTTTATATTTTAAAATTTTTTTCATTATCATTTATTTGTTTTCCTGAAAAACAACTTCATAATGTAACTAGTAAATGTCTAAGCCTCTTGTAGCTATTGTTAATCATTTTTTCTCATTATTTAACATTATTTATAGAATATTTATGGAAGCATTTTCCTTGCAGACAATGTCCTAATTCAAATACTTAAACTTTTACAACAGTTGGAATAAATTTTGCAGGCTAAAACTTTTGTTTTAACTGATAGTTGTAGCCAAACAAGTTTAGAGATGACTTTGAAGTGTTAAACTATTAAAATATAATGTATTCTACTAACACTTCAAGTTTTCTTTTATCTCAGAAATTCTCATTTTACAGTAATAAATATTGAAATGGTCTAATTTATCCCCTATGAATAAGTTGAATTACTTATCATATTTTTCCAATTTCAGTGGCAAATTTGACTCCCAAGAGTTTAGAACTCGAGTTAAATTTGATCGAATCAATTCACAGGCATTCTAGACTGGGGATCCCTCTACCCCTAAAGGAAAATATTCAAGTACGTGACTGACAACTACTAAAAGAATACAAGTAGGAGAATGTGTGTGTGTGTGTGAGTGTGTATGGGTGTGTTTATTGGGGGAGCGGTGTGTGCGTTTTAACCCCTTGCCGGTGTATGTGCGGTTTCTAGTTTTCTTTTTTATAAGTCACGTGAGAATTCCCTTTATTATTATTTGGTTTTGCTATCTAGCTAGTACATACATACATACATATCACGTATACGTATCGAGCGAAATAGATTATTTTTTGCATTGATTTTTTTCAATGGCTGGCACTTTATTTATTACTTTAATTGTTTTACACTCTTCAAAAAGTTCAATGTTTGTTTATTCCTTAAACAGTAAAAAGTTTTTGTTTGTGGAAATTTTCCTCATTTTTTCTTTGTTTTCCCTTTTGGCTTTTTGTTTGTGTTTGCACTTTTGGGTTTTTTTTTTATTTCAATGGTGTTTTATTTTTGCATGTTGCTCTGTTGCACAAAGACCGAATGGAGTTTATGGTCCTTTATTCACTCGCACACACACACACACATACACATAAACAGAGGTCCACTCACACACACACACACACACAAACGCATTAAGTCACTTACAGAAGCGTATTAAATCTACAAATTGCTTACAATTTCTTTCGTTGACTCTGGTCTAGTTGTTGTTGTTGTTGTTGTTGTTCTTGTTGTTATTGTATTTTGCTTCCTTTTTCCTTAATTTTTCAACTTTATTTTAGCTTGAGTCTCGACCACGCGCTTCAACGTCGAACAGCGTTCTGAGCGTTAGGGACTAACTTGGCCAACTTGGTGAACCCGACGACAAACGGCATCCACAACTTATTCATCGACATGAATTCCATGTCCGCTCACAGGACATGCGCAAAGGAAAAGCGGCGACCCTGCAGGTGACACACTTTTCCTTTTCTTTTTATTTCTTTTCTTTTTGTTGTTGTTGTTGTTTTTTGTGATTTTTGTTTCCCGCGCCAACCGAACCATCGATGTAGTGGATTTTCCCTGCATAGGCTACAAAGTGTACTATTTACATGCCACATTCAACGTTAAGCGTTGAAATTTGCTTTTCTCTTTCTTATTTTCGGTTTGCTATTTCTTGTTTTCTTTACTTTTTTTCATTACTTTCTTGTTTTACTCAATTTCGCATGCATTGCCTGAATATGGCAACAAGAGGAGGAGGTGGCCGAAAAGGTGAAGGAGCAGCACCAGCAGGAGATTGAGGTTGGTAGGTCTAAGAGGCAACAGGACTCAGGACTAAGCTCTGGTTGTCTGGGTGTGATGTGGCGCAAATGTCATTTTCTATGCTCGAACATTTAAGGGAAGCTGCCCAGGGAGTTGAAAATTCGCATTTGCCGCATTTATAATACATGAGTCAGAGTTTTTGCATTTTGTTTGCTTTAGTTTTCAACTTTTTATTTGAAAATTTTCTTGATTTTTTTTCTCTTGTCTTTTGGGTTAACTGACCTTTTCCAATTTTGAACTCATTTTGCTTGAGACTTAGTTCAAATACTCTAAATGAAATGAAATAACTTAATGAAATTGTTTAGTAATTTTTTGTGTATAAAAGAATAGAGCGAAACATTTTAAAATTAGTAGTCTAAAACATAAACAAATTTGAATTGTGAAAATGTTAGAAGATTGCAAATCGTCCAAAAAGTACTTGTAAAGTTTCTCAAGCAGGATTTTGAACTAAAATATTAATAGAAAATAAAATTTTTGTTTGGGTAAGAAAAATATTTTTATGGCAATTACTTGCAAATCCTCAACGACATAGAAAAACTAATGAAATCCACTGTAAGAGCATAAAAAACCATACAAACTAATTGTAAGTAGTTTAGCATTCCTGTTTAATTATTTAAAAGTGTTTTTAGACCATTAAGTATTTAACTTTTGTGTTTGTTTTTTTCAAAATTTATTACATTTTTGCACCTATGTGACCAAAAGTAATTTGAAAAAAGTCAACAATCTAATTGACCAACATTTGAAATATTTAATTAAATGGGTCATAGCCAAATGTAGGAGTCGAGACGAGATGACAACGAAATTCTTCTGCTGCTTGCCAAACACAAAAATTAATTAAAACTTTAAGTAAATAAGAAACAAAATTCTTATGTTAGTTGCGTTTCGTTTTGTGGGCGGTTTTTTGGCGTTGGCAGCCCTGAAAGGAAATCCAAGCTTGACTTATTGCAATAACTGGGAAATGTGCATGGGGAAACTGAGCAAAACGACATTCAAAATGCAGAGAGGAAACGAAAACGAAAAAGTTGACAAATTGAATTTCAATATAATTGATTCTCCTATACACTTACAAATAATAAAACAAACAACTAACATAAATACATGGGATATCACAGAGACAAAACTATGTTTACTCTATTAAAGTTTCAAAAAAAGGAACCCTTTGCTCAATTTTTGAATTCTTTCAATCACAATAATAAACATAATTTGTATCATTCTTCGATTCTTGTCTCTGACATTCGTTGTCGAAGTATCAATAGTCCAACTCTGGTAAGGGTGTTTATAGACAAAACTCAAATGAAATCAACGCCAACGGCAGTCTGTCTGCCTTGCCTGTCAATTAAAACATTAAAACGCGCAGAAAAAAAAAAGTGCACAGAAAAGGCGCAATGCAAACAGCAGCAAAAGCGAAAACCAAAACAACGATTAGAAGCATAGAATTTCGCAATCGAGCACTTAGAGCTAGAGCTAGAGCCCAAAACCACACGCGAGGAACTGAAACAGGGAAGGGGGAGAATCCACGAAACGCAGGCTAATGTATGACCCAGTTTTGGAAGAGCTGCAGCAAAAGGAGCTGCCGCTCAGAGCTTTTGGATTTGTTTCGTTTTTTTTTTCTTCAATCATTAAAAACTGGTTAGCCAACCGACAAAGCACTCCCATACACAAAAACCCCTTGCCAGTGGGCCCCTCCCTCTCCTCATCCATTAGCCACATACCCCTACGCCACACGCATTCCCATGTCTATGGTCTATGGCCAACAGCAGCAGCAGCAGCAGTCGCTGCCGCAGTGGAGCAGCTTTGAGAGGCTTTAAAAACGGCCAACGATGGCGGCCGCGTGGTAAGTTTAACCGTTAGATTGGCAGAGAACGCGCGCGTGTGTGCATCACCAACATCCAACATCTACATCAATATGAGGAATCGATATTTGTCAGTATTTTGTCTAATGTTGCCACTGGTATTCTATGGCAACATCTGTGTTTGGGCCTTTCCGGATGGGGCACCAGCCGATACGTGTGTAAAACAGCGCGCCAATCAGCCAAATCATGGCCAGGCTCGCTCACAGCCTGCACATACTAATCCATTCGAAGTGGTGGCCACTGCTCAGTCGTATCATCCGGGCCAGCAAATCTCGGTGGTCATCTATCCACACGGTCAGACGAATACGGTCTTTAGGGGTTTCTTTCTGCAGGCGCGCGATGCCAATTCTAATGAATGGATTGGTGAGTGGGAGCAAAGTGAGAATACAAAAACCATACCAGAATGCTCGGCCATAACACATTCGGATAATCGGGACAAGTTGGGAGCCAAACTGATATGGAAGGCGCCGCAGAATAAACGCGGCAATGTCTATTTTACGTAAGTTAAAGACATCGGGGCATAAGCTCTTGGCCAAAATGATGATTTGACAATAAAGTAGTAGAGTCAACAGTCATCTGCCACCATAATCATTACCATCATCATCATCATCATCGTCATCATTATCAGAGTGTCGTGAAGGGAATTCATTAATCATACGCCACGTTGACCCACATAACAAATGTGCGCATAATTGTCAGCAAACTTGCCGGATAATCACACTGAAAGGCATTATATAATTGATTTATTTGTAAAAAGAGTTTCTTATGTGTGTCTGTGTGCCTGTGTGTGTGTGTGCGTTATTGTTGTTGTATCTATGGCAAAAAGGCATCCCAAAAAGACGCTGTGTAATGACAGCGGCAAAAAGTTGTTGATGTTTTTATATGTAAGCCTTCGCGACAACGTTTGTTTTTTTTTTATATAAACATGCGATTCAATCTACACTATGCTACAAAGCCGGCTCGCTTCAAGACAGCTTGATCATTTATCATTAACACCAAAAGTTTAACTAAGAGCCTAAACCCCAAGGAAGGGGCTGGGGGAAGTAGCCCATGCCAGTGAAAAGATAATAAATAGGTATATTTTTAGTAAACGAAAGTGGCAGCAGCTTATGCACAATAAAACAAGCGTAGACAACAAGAAAAAATCAATAAATTTTATTAAATTTGAGGTAATTAAAGTTTCGTTTAACCAAATGGTTGAAAGAAGACATCATTCTGTTATAGAAATTTTTAAGTTTTAAAAAATACATAAAAGAATTATCTATTGACAAAAAGTATTCAATTTTTATATATATGATGGTCAACTGACTGAATAGATTCTACATAAACTAATCCTTCAAACGTTTATGAGAATAACATATGTATAAATTATTTAGACAATTTTGAATTTGTAAATATTCCATTAATTTTGATTAATACAAGATATATTGAGAACCAGCTTCAGAGTTATTTAAAAGTTATTTTCATTTGGAAACTCTGGTTATTCATCCAGTTAAGTAAGTAGAAGGCAATACAAGTTTGTTTCAAAATCTTATTCAATCGTTTTGAATTCCATGAAATTTCCAAACCAATGTATATGACCAATATCTGTCTACTGAATCACTTATAAATTGAATGAGTTGTGGCTATATTCATCAATCAACATTATGAAAGCTACTTTGTTGCTTGGAGTGTCCAGCGGTCTAGCAACATTTATGGCCAGCTAGACTTTATTTATCAGCAACATTTATGGACAGCAACATTTTAGTTGTCAGCAACAAGTCGATATACAATAATAACAATTATATCTATGATTGTCACTTTAGTGCCTAAATTTTCAAAATCCTTTGGATATTAACATTAGCAATTAAGGTCAATCATATGAGGTTCATTTTAATACACAATGTTTAACAACAGGAATAAGGCTAAGAATAAAAATCATTTCAATTTAGCTTTAAAACTTTCATCAGTTAGTGGATCATTAGGCATGGAAATGCCCACCACGATGGAATCTGTGGAATCATCAATTGATGGCAATTCATAACATCTGCTTGCATTAAATCAATTTGTGTAATCTTGTGTAATATTTTATTAAAATTTTCTCAATTTTTCGCTTTGCAGTGGAACTGTTTTAAAGGAATATGGAACATTCTGGAGCGATATTGTCAATAAAGTGCAAGCGGATGCACCGCAATAAACAAGAACTAAGCTTAAATAATGTATTTATAAGAACAAATGTGTACATAAAAACTGAAAAAATAAATTATAAAAAATTCAAATAAATTAGGAAAATCAATGGAAAATGTACCACGGTAAGACGATTCCTTCAAAACGTTGAAGAGCAAAAAATATTGACTTTTCGGCTTAACGTTTATGAATGACCAGGCATCCACAACAACTCACCTACCCACACACACACACACACACCCACACTTTCTGTTACTCTCTTCCTTCTTCTCTTTTGATGTAATCTGCGTTGTCGAACACCTTAACCACTTTACCACCCACCCACCCAGCCACCCACAAGCCTACATAGGAAAAGTATCCGGCACATTTATATTTCCAGACACGTTGCTCAGCTTCTCATTGGAAATTCGTTTTGGGGCCCGATACAAGTAAATTGGAAACTTTAAGCACCTTTCATGCCGGCTGAAGCGATAGCAAATCGAGTAATTAGACCAATGGACACAGCACGGCCAAAATGCCAGACGGCCAAAAGAGAAAAAAAAAAAAGAAAGAGAATTGCCTACCCCAAAATAAAGCATACAAAAAATACGTAGTTTACCACTTTAAGGCCTAGGAAGTTCACATTTCCTGTGCCAACGCGATCTAATCAACGGCGGCGGATAAGAAATAAGTATATGTAGGTACTCATTAGATATGAACTGGTATCAACTAGTCCAATAACTGCACATATAAAATACCATAGATTGTGGCTATAACACAAGCTAGATAATCAACGAAATGTATTCGTATACTAACAAATTTAAACTATCCTTATATTTTCTATATATGTACATATTATTTAATGGGATATTCCTATATATAATTAAACTATGTTTTCAATAGGCACTATATATGTATGGTTTAGAAAGAAACCAAACCCGTCTAATACATTGGAGTGCCTTGACGTTCTTATATTAGCTTAGGGATATTATAGGTTGGGAGAAAGACTTATAATTTCCCATAAATCGGTCTTAGAGCTTTAAATTATTATAAAGTTTTTTAATTTATGCCATTTTAAAGGATTTTAGTGATAACTTCTTCATTGTAAATGTTTACATTACCTTTATGAAGACCACAAATCTTCAGAACGAATATTTATTTGATTATATAGAAAATTTGCAAATTTTAGTCTTTCTAAGCCAAACTCAGTCAAAGCACTGATTTAGCTAATCAAGAACTAAACGCTTTCGTTGTTTATAATATAAATTAGCATAAGAAACAACGCAGATAAAGGCAACACAAATTCTAATACATTTGTGTGTGGGTGTGTGTCTATAAACAAAATAATACAGGTTATCTTAAATTTGTATACATATGTTTGTTTGTCATTTGGTCATTCATTGTGGAGTGACCACTGTAGATAAACGTAATTGAGTCGAAGCTTGTTTACCCGCTTGCGGTGCACTTGTTTTTGTCTTTCCAGCAAAACACGAAGAAAATAAGTGCATGGCAACCAACAACAACAACAAGGGGGGAGCGGCTGCAGTTGCAGTGCAGTCGCCGTTGACGTTTTGCACAACTTGTTTTTGAATTGAATTCGCCGCTTTGACGCTGCTGCTGTTATTGTCGGGCCTCATCCGTTCCAGGGGCGTAGTCAAAGTGCGGGTGGAGCCCTCCAGACCGCAGGCAATGCACAGGCAACGCCTCTGACATTTTGAAGAAGTTCGTTGTCCAAGCCTCAACTCAGTCTGTTTTTCCGCATGCGTTTTGTTTTTATTTTACGCTTTTCGTCTGTCTGTGACTTGTTGCGTTGTTTATCAGCAGCAGGCGTCAACTTTGGCGTTGGCGTCGACATCGTGTGGTGTTTGCTTCCAATAGGTTCAGTTAGAATTTTGTTCGCAACGCTTCAACATGGTTATCAATTTTGCAGCCGGACCCGCCAAATTGCCCGAAGAGGTCAGTGAGATTGGTCAGGCAAGATGACATTTAGCCAGTTCTAACCGCTTTCCGTCTTTTTCTTTATATATGTAGGTGCTGAAGGAAGTGCAAACAAATCTGCTAAATTGCAATGGCAGCGGCATTTCGGTTATGGAAATGTCCCATCGTTCTTCAAACTATGCCAAAGTTCAGGATGCAGCCATAGCCGATTTGCGGGAACTGTTGAATGTGCCCAGTAACTATAAAATATTGTTAATGCAGGGCGGTGGCACTGGACAGTTTGCTGCAGTTGCTCTAAATCTTATTGGCATAACGGGCACAGCGGATTACGTGATTACTGGCTCCTGGTCATCGAAGGCAGCTAAAGAGGCAGCTCAGTATGGCAAGGTGAATGCAGTACTGCCCAAGGCATCCAAGTATATATCGGTGCCCAGGCAGAGCACCTGGCAATTGGATTCAAACGCTTCGTATGTCTACTACTGTGACAATGAGACAGTCGAAGGCGTTGAATTTGACTTTGTGCCCGAGGTGGCTTCCAATGTGCCACTGGTCTGTGATATGTCCTCAAATTTCCTATCCCGTCCCATCGATGTCAGCAAATTCGGTGTAATCTTTGCCGGTGCCCAAAAGAATATTGGGCCAGCAGGCGTAACAGTCATCATTGTGCGTGACGATTTGATTGGTAAACATTTGAAGATCACGCCATCCATTCTTAACTTTGAACTAATGGACAAGAACAGTTCTCTACTTAATACGCCTCCAACTTTTGGGTAAGTCATGTCGCGGATTTGATCATATGTTATCCAATTAATCCGTTTGTAATCTTCTTGTAGTATCTATGTTATGGGGCTGGTCTTCAAGTGGATCAAAAGCAATGGTGGTGTAGCCGGCATGGCTGAACTAGCCAAGGCCAAGTCCAAGTTGATCTATGAAACCATTGACAAATCCGACGGCTTCTATTACTGTCCGCTGGAGACGAATGTACGCTCGCGAATGAATGTTCCATTCCGAATTGGCAGTGCCGCCGGTAACGATGCTCTTGAGAAGGAGTTCTTGGCCAAGGCCGAGGCTGAGGGCATGATACAGCTGAAAGGACATCGTTCTGTGGGCGGAATACGCGCTTCTCTTTACAATGCCATTACTCTAGCGGAGACTCAACAGTTGGCTAATCTCATGCTGGCGTTTTATAAAAACAATAAAAATTAAAATGTTCATTTATTTTTTGAAAAAGCTTATCCTTTTTTTGGTTTCAAAGTATGCCTTGCTGTTTGAAGATCTTGTCTAGCTCGTCTTCCAGTTGGCTATTAGTGCCACGGAGTTGATCCACCACCTGCTTTGCCCACACAAAGTATTGGGCACGACGCTCCTGAAATTAAATTTAGAACTGATCTAACGCTATGCTGTGATGAGATTACTCACTTCTGTCCAACCACGAGGCGTGTTGATCTGTAAATCCCTTAAATTGTCCAATTTATCTGCTAGTTTAAGGAGTTTAGCCCGGCTGCTTGTTTTGGCACCATTTGCAATCTGTAAACGTTTTCGTTCTTGCTTCTCCAGTGTCTTGTCATCGGTTACTTCGCGAACCAAGGAGCATATGTCGCCACCGAAGAGTTCTTCGACATCTGTAAACGAGGCATCCGTATCCTCGACGACGTCGTGCAACAAAGCGGCCATTAAGACGTTTTCATCCACTATTCCCGCCTCCACAGCCAGTATCGTGCTGACATTTATCACATGATTGACATAAGGACTTTCTTGTGGATCCTGCATAACGATAAGAACATATTATTTGTGTTTCAATCAACTTGGACACCTTCTCACCTTCCGGCGTTAGTCACGATGTTTGTGTGCCGCATATTGCAAGCATTCCATGAACTTTTTTGATGGATGGGCCATTACAAATTAATAATTAAATTTTAAATTTTAATAACAGGCTAATTATTGGTTGTTATTTACTGTATAAATTATAAATTACTTTTTTGGAAATTATTTGGCAAATTGTAAACACAACATTATTCACGAACTCAAACATGTTCGCGCGGTTTACTCAAATTTTGCACCCTAGTCTCAAAATGAGTGGGCACTCAGCTGTTTTTATATGCTTACGTTACCATTACGCAATTACACTACGTTTGGCGCTTAATTTAAAATAAAAGTGAGGTCTTTATTTCCATAGCTACAACATAAACGCCATAAATACGTTTTGTACAATTGAAATTTCAAAAACATTTTGTGTAAATGTAGTATATGTATTTATTCACAATAGTCCTTGGCTTGTTGTTGATTTTTAATGGTCACCACAGTTTCCATTCCCGTTGGAATTACCTTCGGACGATTCATTTCCCTTTGATGGTACAAAGATAATCTTGCGTGACTTTAGGGAAGACCACTTAAAACGCTTAATGTAATAGGAAATTCCGATTAGGAAAGTAGACATAAGGACCAGCTTGATCAGAAGTTTCTTGCGTTCATCTGACTCTGGCTCCGATGTCCACTTGAGAAATGTGCAAACGTCTTTTGCTATCTGTGAAGCCGAAGCTGAAATTTCGGGATCCTCGTAGGTAACCGATTCGTTGCTAATAATCTGACTCATAGAAATGGCTCCACCCGAAAAGTACGGATTATAGTACTGCCCGTCTTGTAGCACAAAACCAGCCGGTGGCTCACAGTAGCCGGTTAGAAGGGCAAAAATGTAATTTTCGCCACCCTTACGAGCCGACACAATATAGCTTAGATCCGGCGGATAGGCTCCATTGTTGGCCGAGCGAGCAGCTTCCTCATTCTCGTAGGGTGCTGGCAAATAATCACTTAGCTTTCCTGGTCGATCAAAGTATTCGCCATCATCATTAGGTCCATCCCTGACAGTAATCTGTTCAGCCTCTGCCTTGGCTTCCGATTCCGTCATGCAAACGTTCACCAAATTACGGTAAGCAATGTACTGCAATGAATGGCAAGAGGAGCAGACCTCCTTGTACACCTGATACCCACGACGAACACCCTCCTTGTCTAAAGCGGAGAGCAACCCCGAGTCAGTCCATTTGTGCTTTGGCGGATGCACACAATCACTAGAAGCATCCACACTGGCTTCCAGGGCATACAGCAGCAGTCCAACGCCGCCAGTAACGACACCGCCTAGAGCCATCAGTTTTCCACGTCCACGCCCACGACTTCCTGCATTTGCTCCAAACAAATTCTTGCTGGCCGCAAAATTCGGCAACAGTTTCGATGCGAATTTAAGAAACTTACTAGTCATCGCTATATGTACAAAGTTTTCAGGAATAAAAAGCCAACTTCTCTGTTTTACTTTTAACCAAAGCCAGTGTTGTTAAGTGAGAAGTTAAAGGAGTTGCCAGGCCACACTATTAGTACTGACGAATACTTCGTATCTTCCATCTTTCTTTAGAAATAGACCCATATGTAAATGGAAAACCCAACGTAGATTAGACGAAAGAAAATAAGCATAAATGTTCAAAATCGACTTTTGTTTCTTTTGTTGGTTAGCAATTGTACCTCCCTCTTTTTCTTAATTCTGCTTTCTTTTCGACCCTACCATCCATTTGGCCCATACCCTATCCCCCTCTCAGACCTAGAGCCTAACAATTTCAATAGTAGCAGGGCACTTTCATTTGTTATCTACCAACAAAAATCTCTCAACAATAACAAAAACAACAACAAAAATGTGTAACAGCCCACCAAACAACGGTGCATACAATGTTTCCTATCCCCATTCTTCACACTGTGTGACCACGAATCGTCAAAGCTACCTCCCCCTCTTAACTGCAGCGATGTAAACTCTGATTTTTTTTTTTTTTTTTGGTGAAAATTTGTACCTGATTTTTATATTTCCCTTTTTTTTTGTTATTACGTATTATCATGTTTACCATATTTTTACACGCGCTTACACATACAGAGTGAGCGAGAGAGAGAGAGAGAGAGAGAAGGAGATCTAACTGCGTTCTGCTTCTGCGCAACGATGCATAATTCCCACTTTTGAATTTTCGTTCGTTGTGTTGTTGTTGTTGTTGTTGCTGCTGCTGCTGCGCAATTAATAATTCTTTTCGACTAGCGTGAAATTTTCATAAAAGAAGAAAAAGGCATCGGGCCAAGCAACCGCACAAACTTTCCAGCCCATTTTCACTGGAGGCTTGGAAAACCACAGGCATTAGGCAGCAAGCTCCATAGAAATGAGTTCACGTCATAAATTTTATTCAAATTACATTAACAAATGACGTTGTTGTTTTGTTTTTCTTTTCTTGTATTTCAACCGTTGATTGCTCAATTTTTGGGCCAAAAAACAAAGTTAGAGCTTGTTCGATAAGAAATAGATGCACATTCCCATGCCCATTTTGCGAATAAAATAAAAATTGCTCATGGACTCTCTTGACTAAAGCAAAAAAAAAATATGCATAATTTTGCAATAAATGTAAATATTACTGGTCCCCGCTTCCTTTGGGAGACAAAGCGCCATGTTGCTAGTGCTGATGCTGCAGTTTCCTGTTGTCCAGGTCCATTCGAAGAGACGGAGACGATGCTGTGCCCATGTCCCACAGCCATGGTCCTTATCTTGGATGGCTTGAGGAGAAACCAGAAACAAGAATTATAGACCAAAAGCCAGTTGCTATAAGTTCGATTAGTGTGTGTGTGCGTGTGTATGTGTGTGGGCATCCATACACATGTACATATGTATGTACGTAAGTATGTATCTATGTGTGGCTAGAAGTGAAGGCACACGCAGAGCGACTTGTTGTGCAGCCTTTTGATACCCTGTATGGATAATGCAAAGTGGTTAAGATATGTACATACATATCTAAGCTTTCGTTTTATGCCAAATTCATCTAACCAAATTCTCTTTTAATTAAATAAAATTAGTTTGTTTACATGCTATACGCGTTGTTGTTTTTGTCTGCCTTTCTTCTTTTAAAGGCAGGGTATATGCCAGTCGACTCTTAAAGTTGTTAACTCTTTACCTACTGCTGTTGTGGTTGTTGTTGCCGAAGAAACAAACCAACAATTGTGATTACAGTACGCCAGCAGCATCCCAAGATGCTGCGGCAAGAGAGTTTGCTGCATACAAATAAACAATGAATATCAATAAATTTTCCTCACACAATCACACACAGATACAAATGCGCGTGTATATACGGATGTATGTATGCATAGAGCAAGCTGTTTTGTTGTTGCATGTATTTTTCATTATCATAAAACGAGATCACATTTTATTTTAATAGTTTGTTATGTACATCTAAATACTGATGCTACTGTTGATGCGCTGACAATGCGTCTTTGCCTTTCTCTAAACAAAAAAAAATCGCATGAGAGAAATGGCAACAACAACCACTGAAACTTAGCTTTCAGGTTCTTCTTCTCTCACTTTATCTCTCTCTGCGGTTCTAGGCTCTTATGTATCTTGCGAAAAGAGAAAAAACAGCTATGCTTGCCTATTTATGTATGTACATATGTATGTATGTATGTACATATGTATGTATATATGTACATACCTACATATGTACATATGTATGTACAACAACATCACGATCAGACAACTGTATGAGTGTGGTATGTGTGAGTGTGTGTGTAGGCATGCGGTTTGCCGTCGATTCTGTAAACTGAGCTAAAGCTAAAGCCCAAGAGCCAGCTTCATTATGACGTTGTAACTGTCTGTTTTTCAATTTCTCGTTTTGCCCGATTCGCTTTGCCAAATGGACCCCAGATACACACACAGACACACAAACACACACGCACACAGATACACTTATATACTAAGATAGAAATACAACAGGAGCGGATTTTATAAACTGATCGCTGATTTGCGTAAAGTATCGAAAAATGTTTATCAATTACTGTAGAAAGCAAATTAAACAAAAAAAATTTCACATACATATCATGTTACTTAGAATCTTGTGATTTCCAAACGGATCGTTTGAAACCCACTGAGATTTGATATTCATAAAAATTGTTTGTAAATTGAGAATCAATTGGAAAAAAAGAAAGAAAATAAATAACTCTTTCTTTTTTTAAATAAAAAAATATACGTTTATATATTTGTAAACATATAAGAAAGCTAAACCGCCACTGTGATTCCTAGATGAACTCAGAGTTGGAGCATCGAAAGATGTACATAGATCCCCTTACGATTGACTCATGCCATGTTAAATCTACGAGTCTATATGTGTGTGTGTGTTTGTATCTGTTGATGAGTTTTGTTTTAATTCTGCTTCTTGACTTCAATTTCTTATAAAAAATTGTATATGCACGTAATAGTTTGGACTCTACTTTGCTGGAAAAGAGCGAGCGCGCGTAGCCGATGGTAATTATTGTAATCGAGTCTCAAGACTCCTCGAACCAAAACCAAACCCAATCCGATACGATCGGCAATGGCAACGGCATCGGCATCGGCATCACCATCAACCCATCTGACCATCAATCCATTTGGCCAAGGCTCAGATCAGGTTCGTTTTGCGCACACACTGATTTGATTTTCTGTTCATTTCTGATCATTTTGTAATAGTTTTCTTTTGACGCTCCGTTTAAATCATCTCTTTCGCTCTCTGTCTCTCGATCTTGGAGATCGCGCGCGCTTATTTCTTTGATGGAAGATCACCCCTATCCCCAATCCCCAACGTAACGTCACAGTCATCGTCATCCTCCTCAAACCTCAATGTACAAGCATGCTGTTGCTTTTTTATACCATGCATCCACATAGTAAAATGATATATAAGACTCGCCAACATTTCTATGATGGCCAAAAGAAAGCAATCTGAATACCATATAAAACATAGCCAAGTTGTACACATATGTACATATAAGAAAATAGTTATATTTTTTAATATGTATAAAATATTCTACTGAGTACATGGTATGTTAAAGTCGTTGAAAGGTCTTACATACTTCATTTTGCTAAAAGTTGATTGACTGTCTGTTCATTTAGCTTGGCTCGTTCGTTTCTCCGCTCCAGCTCCAGGTCTGACTCTGACTCTGACTTGTTGGCTTGTTGTGTGTGCCTTCGTCGTCTTCTTCCATTTTCGTTTTAGGCCCATTATAGTTTTGAACATGTTCAAGTGCCATTCTCACGATTGTTTATAGTCTTTTAATTTCAGCTCGAGCATAAAAAATAAACAGTGAAATTTTTAGCAGCAGGCGATTTGTTGTACTTAGTTCTTTAATGTAGCAAAATTTTATTTTAAAGGCACAAAGGTTCAAGTTTGGCGCTCGGTGAAAGGCCTTCTCTCAAGTGGTCAATAAGTATACAATAAGTGGACTCTTAGTCGTCTCAATGAAATGTTTGCCCCATCGAAGATGTAACCCATTGAACAAATAGCAAATAAACAAGCTCTAGATCGGATGCGGGTAGAAAAATCTATGAAACATTTATCACTTTTTTACCCTTTTGTGATCAACTAAATGGCATCTTAATTGGCAGCATTAATTAGGCAATGATCGATTGATCATTTTGGCTCTTTTCGCCAACAATTTCTGTCAGAGACCAAACACTTTGGGCATTTTCATATCATGTAGAGGCAATTTTCTATCCACCAACCAACTGACAATTGATTTGCAGAGTGAAAATGCAATTTAAATTAAAAGCGCAATTGAACTGGAAAATTTGTCTAAATTGTTTTCACAATTACACGGTCAGAGTCAGGAATTGGAATTGGAGTTGAAGCGGGAGTTGGAGAGATATACACTTCAGTCACTCAGTTTGCTTTGTATCCTGAACAATTCCACAATACATAAAAATCTCAAAGCTAATGATGCTTTCGTTTGCAATTTATGCATGAGAAGAAAGATCTCTCTGTTAGGAGGAGCATCATTATGATCATCATGATGATCATCAATGGCAGCAAGAGCAGCAGCAGGGAAGCTAGGCAAAAGAAATGGTTCGGTTTGTTTTTTGTTTGTGGGAGTTTGTGGCTTTTTTCTACTTTGCCGCGATAAACATCGGCACAAGCACAAGGCCCGAAGTTTAGAAAGGCAAAAAGAGCAGAAACCAAGTCCAGGCTAACAGCAATCCAGCGAGTCAGCAAGTCAGCGCGCTCTAGGCCCCCAGCTTCTTCTATCTATGTATCTGCAATATATAAATTGTATGTATCTATAGCCAGAGCTGAGCCACATATAATGTATCTGTTGGATGCTCTCCCTTGCTCCCTCATGCGCTCGCTCGCTCGCTGGCTCTATCTCACTCACTCTCTCTCGGCTTGTGGTAGTATCTATGTAATGAGCGTGTAACTGAACTTCTGTGGAGCCCAAAAACTCCTACAACAACGACACCGACGGAGCAAACAGTCGGCTGATGATGATGGTACCAACAACTGTACTGGTCTCTTTTGGCTCTTTGCCTGCCTGCTAGCCTTACTGCTTGGCTCTATCTGATGATGGCCGTTAACGTTAAAAGTTAAGGCTGAAGAGCGCCCGACCCGACCTGGTTGCCCCCCTCCGCCTTCACCTACCATGCCTCCCCTTGCCACTCAATATCAATGCCTTCTTGGATCTTTCGGCTTGGTTCTGCTGCCGCTGCTGCTGCTGGTTCCACTCGTAAACATGAGGTACGTTCTTTTTTTTTTCTTCCTCGACTTGACTTCATTTGTTTGGCTTTTTTGGGAGACAAAACTGGTTATTACTCTTTTCTTTTTTGTGTTTTTCAACCTCCCCGCCACCGCCGCAGCAGTTATGTTTTGTTTTTTTGTTTTTTATTACGGTCCGCAGTGGCGTATGCAAAGGGGACCACTGGATGGCCAAGTTAGCCGAAAAGATCAGTCCTAATGCGACGACGCTGACGCTCAGCAGCAGCAGCAGCAGTCGAAATCCAAATCTCAGCAGAGTTGGCAACAAGTAGGAAGTGGGCGCTTGGCCTAGGCTTGGCCCAGGCCAGCCTCCATTTACCTCCGCCACACGTCTCCATTATCCATTCGCTGCTGCTGTTGCTATAGTCCCATCCTCTAACCAGGCTAAGCAACTTTTTTTTTGTATCCGACTCCTTTGTTACATTTTGCGAGAGGTAAACGATCGTTAGAAAGGTTTTTTTATACATATATATGTATACATATGTATATATGAAGCCATGGCTTCAGATTTGCGCTCATGTCTTTTTATTGGAGCTGCAGTTGGAGTTGGAGTTGAAGTTGGTGCTATCGTTACCTATGGTCATGCTTCCTTTTGCCTGTCTGTCGTTTAAGATGGCTTTTTGGCTGCGTTTGTTGGTTGGTTGGTTGGCTGGATGGTTGGACTTGTTGGTTTGTTTGTTTGTTTTTATTTTGCAGTTTTTATATCCATTTTGGTGGCCTGGCATCCTCCATACTCCATCCATCCTCGAGCATCCACCATCCTACCTTCAGCTTCAGCTTTAGCTTCAACTCCAGTGGAAGGTGGCATGAAATGCTGTTAACCTCATTTGAACTTTGCCATTTGTTTTGAGCCATTGGATAGGCCGATCTTTCTTTTTCCTTTTTTTGGACTGTTTAGACAGGCCCAAGCCAAGCAATTTAAATATATTGCAAACAAAAGGAGTGTATGTAATTTAATGTGAGTGGATGTCCACGTCCACGTCGTCCCCACATCCACATCTACGACCACGTCCACATTGGACATGTATGTTATGTTGGATTTGGATGCGGCCTGGCCTGGCCAGTCCAGGTCTGCTTCTGGCAATTGGGCAATGCCAAAAAAAAGATACGAGTTCGTCGCAATGGGGTTGAGATTACTTGGGTCAGAGCCTCCATGTGTATGTGTGCACACACCTTGAAATTTTGCGCAATGACAAGTAGTGTATCCCAGGCAATTGTGTAAGTGTGTGTGTGTGTGTTGGAGTATCTTTTAATCTGCTCTAGAGTTACAGCGCATTGAATTGGGTTAGGCGATGTGGGGGCCAAAGACTGTGGGAAGAATTGAGCGTTTAATTGGGGCAACAAGCCGATATCTTAGCAAAAATATTAGACCAACACACAAGTTCACTGATACAGATGATCTTGGATAAGGTTTATGGGGGAAGCACCTCAACTGGTTATTTTTTGGCAGTTGAGAAAGGTAAATTACCCACACTATCTTATACATTTTAACTTTTAGTTAGGAAGTAGGATAATTGTATATTTCAAGTGAAAGATAGAATTGATCATTTAATACAGTCAAACTCCGTTAAATCGAAACTCACATCTTTTAAATCAAATGCGTCTGGAAACAGTAAGAGATTATTGATGCGATCAATTCAAATTCAAACATTACTTCAAATATTTAGGAATGAAAAAAGGGAAAATATGTATATCAAATATTGAGAATAGCCCATTCAAAAATCGTTTACACAAAAATCAAAGTTTACATTCTGTTGACCTAGCTAACTGGGTCTATTAATATTTATAAGGCATTTAAATTACCTATAAATAAAATAAAAAATTACAAAGTATTCCCTATTTTTAAAACCATTCAGTTGGGCAAATTGTGAAACAATTTCACAATGAATGGATTCCCCAAGGAATAAATAACAAAAAACGCCCACGAACTCGAATATTTAAAATGAGCTCTTTGCGCACACACGTCACAGATACAGTTTTTGGGGGATCTTTTTTCTTCTTCTTGCGAATACCAATTACAGGAAATGGAAAATTCGATGAAAATAGTATTTAAATACAATTTTGTCATTTCTGCACAAAATTTCATTCACTATCCACGCACGAATGTGTGTCACCTTGACGACAAAGACGGAAAAAACTTAAACAAATGAAATAAAATTCTACCCGCTGGGCAAATTTTTTGTTGTTTTTTTTTTTTTGTATATTGAGAAGTAGGGGAGAGCCATTGAAGAATGAAAAGGGGGTGAGGAAACGGTGCTGTGACGAAGACGAAGAAGATTACTACTACTGACTGACTTGGACTTGGTCTTGGAGTTCGATGAAGCAACAGCTGCGCAAGACGAGTGTGAGTTCATTTGCCTGGCCCTAAATGTTTCTGTAGGTGTGGGGTGCGGGAAGGAAGACAACAACAGCAGCAGCAGACAAGACAACCCTTCAGACAGAAATCGCCCTAAGTTTATTCCCATTTGGTTTTTTGCCATATTCCCGAAATTTGGCCATACATAACATATGAATACCCTTATTGCTGTACATGTATGTATGTATGTATGTATGTATGTTTTTCTCAATGTATGTATGCGTACATGCTTGTATGTACATTCCTATGTACAACAATTTTTGTATAGAAAAACCTTTCCCAAGCATTTCACTACAATTCCATAAGAAAACCCACCCCGCCAACCAATAGTTAAAGAAAAACTCAAACACGACCAAGTTGAACGCGCCGTTGTAATTATTTTAATATAATTTTTTTCACTGCGTCATCATTATTTTTCTCCGCTTTTGATATAATTCTTCTTTGTATCATTTGCACACATACACACAACTCGCAGGCATTAGCTCGCATACACACAGAAATTCACGCTCAGCAATAAACCTGTGTGTGTGTGTGTGTGTGAACCTTTTCTACAGCGGCAGAGAGTTCAATTACCACCACGTTGGAGCTGCCAACTCAAGATGATTTTCTATTTTAAATATTTAAAACTGAAATAATAAAAGAAAAATGTTATTTATATTCCATCTAATCAGATTAAAACTATCCAACTAATCATTAAAATATTTAAAAAAAAAAATGTATGAAATTTTAATCAGTAATTCGAGTATCATTTGAAAAGTAACGCGTGGACAGCCCCAGATCAAGCAGCGGATTTCGGCTGAGAGAGCAAAAGCGAGAGAGAGGCTTGTTATTTTCTGGTTAGTTTTGATCTCATGGTGAATTTTAAATATGTGATACTCTTTTGCTCGATGTTGGACCCATTGGCTCGATGTTCGTAACAGTTCGATCGCGTTGCGTATGGTGAGAATATAAAATGCGAGAGAGCGGCGTTTTTGAGTTTTGTTTTTTCTGCGCCGTCGCCGAACGTTATTCCTGCCAACATGAACGTTACAAAAAATTAAAAAAAAAGATATGCTCGGCCAAAAGTTATAAACAAACACACTATAGGAAAAGATAAATAATTTACAAATACGGAAAAAATGAATTGAATTGTTGTCTGCCACAGCGTCGCGATTCTTCGGTGATTGCCCGGTTGTGTGTGTGCATGTGTTTGTGTGTATATGTGTAACGAATTTTACAAAATAACTGTACACTGCCAAAATACTGTACAAAATAAGAGATAGAGAAAAGTAAGCTTGTTGCGTTAATTGCCCTCGCCGACGACTTTAAATTAAAGCAAACTCAGCAAGAAAAATAACAAAAAGAAACATTGAAAAAAGAAATATTAAATTAATATAAAAGTCACTATCCTCAAAGTGTGTATGTATTTGTGACGACGCTTACCGATAAAATGAGTAGTGCGGATGCACGCAACATTTGCGCACTCTCTCTTGCTCTTTAGTGCCGATTATTTGCTAATTAGAAATGATTTAATTTCAATAACAATTTAGTGAAAATAAAATTGACAACAGGCAGCAATACGTGGAAAAGTTCAGTTAAGTGCGTTTGCGTTTGCCTGTCTATATATACATATGTACATATGTATATAAATTTATGTGTGTATATGTCGTATGTGTGTACAATTCGCCATACTTCTTCAGCTTCAGCAGAACACAAAAGCAACAACCACTACACTGAGAGAGCGAGTGATCGTCGTTGTTCACTCCACTCATTTGCCTGCTCTCGTTCTCTTAGTTCTGTGCGCGTGTGTAGCTTTAATTGAGCTTGTAGTAGTGGTATGTATGTATGGTGTTTGTGTATATGTATGTGAAAGCACGCGAAAAACCCTATAGAAAAAAACCGCTTGCCAATAAGCGGTTCTTTTACTGGCGTTGCCACACAGCTTTTCGCAATTTTGTATTTTCCAATTGGAGTCTGCTAGCGACGAGGAGATCTGCGAGGTTGTCGAGCAATTATGTTAAGCTTAACCGTCACAATATATTATACATATATATTCTCTTCTTTTTCGTCGTTTTTTTTTTTTTTTTTTTTTTTTTTTTTTTGAAATCAACGAACATTTCTTTTTGTTACTTGTGCTCCTACTGATAAGAAGAAAGCAACAGCAGCGGCAGTCAGAACCAGTCGCCTTTACCCGCTTATCAACAACATTTTGTAAAGCAAAATGGGTCGCTCCTCGTATGGCATTGTTTTGTTGTTTCAACTATTTTGCACTATCGCATTTAACAATGGAAATTAAAACGTACAAATAAAAATAAATGAAATTAAATTGAGGCGGACTCTACTACAACTACTACTATAACAGCAACAACAACAACAACTACTACTGTTTTTAGTGAGTGAGGGTCCAGTGTTTCACATTAAATATTTAGTATTTGTGACTAGATCCACACTCATTAATAACGGTAGTTCAATCATCGAAAATGGGAAAGAAACACGTGTCACCTTTGTCATTCTAAAGGAAGTTTAGTTTTGCATTTGTTTCCAAAAACCTTAACGGAAATCAACCACCTGTTTTTAAGCCTCTCTATCTCTCACTCTCCCGCTGTGTGAGTGTATTTCCCTCTCTCATACTCTCTAAAGGTAATTAGTCAACCAACAAAACACGCACGCAACGTCAGCCACATAGAACGATGTAGCACCTGGAGAGAGAAAAGAAGTAAATGTAGAATAAAACAAGATAGAAGTAGATCTTGCTCTCTAGGCTTTAGGTGACTTGATTACACCGCACTAAATTAACATTAATGCTAATGTGTATCATTTTGAACCCAAAAAAAACCCAAAAAACAAATTAAGTCTCAAATTAATTGTCGAAACGTTGGCTGTTGCTTTTACATCATGATACAATTCAAAAACTATGGTTGGAAAAAAACCAACACAAAAGGTTCAACAACATTTCTGCCATGGGATGGGACTCTAAAGGTTCCGCCTTGAGTTTTTCTACCGGAACAAATTGCTGAAATTCTAAGAAGAAACCGTATTACCCTGTGTATTTATAGACCATAGAGGGTATATTTGATGTGCGACACTTTCTGATTCTCTTTGGATCAAGCCAATCTCTCAAATAACATTTATATCTTGAGAAAAGTGAACTGTTTAGTTGGTATCAGAAAAATCTATTGACAATATTTTTGAGATCTTCAATGAGATCACTAATCTACTTGCTAATAAATAGGGTATTATTTTGGTCGAGTGAGACTTGGAAAATTTTTGTATATATTTATTTTCTTCATGTTCTTTGTTTTCTCCTTTTTTCTAAGTTTTGACAAATATACAAAAAAAAAAAAAAAAAATTCGTAGAATATGGCGAGTTTATTGTTTATTATTTTTACCGAACTTTTTGAAGCCGAGATCAGCAGAAATATAAACTGCAACGAGATGCCGTTCGTCGCCATTATTCTTAAACAATCAGGCGACGACGTTTTTGTTGTTGTTGTCGGCTTTTGAAAGAAGACAGAGAGACAGAAAGAGGGCAAATAAAGGCAAGGGGGGTGTGTATTGTATATTATTATTGTATAAATCAGCAAAAAGAGAAAAAAAGGCAACGACAAAAAATAATAAACCTTAATTCGAAGCTTCAAGCTTTTGATTCATTCAAAAAAAAAAAAAAAAAAACCACAAAAAAAAAAAACGAACGTAGCCAGTCGCCGCCAATTGAGCTATGAAAACCGATCAAACGAAGGCCCCAATTGAAATTGTTGCCGGGCCATTGGGATGATGGGAATACAGAGAGAGAGAGAGAGAGAGAGAAAGATAGCAAGAGGAGAAAGGAGATGGGAAGGGGCAAACGATGGAGCAATGACATGACATGCAAAACCAAAAGCAAACCAAACCGAACCGAAAATCACCAATCACCAGAAAATGCCACAGAAAAAATCGTGCACTGGCAATAATCATTGTAGGATTGAGCTGGATGTGGATGATGCGAGTGTGTGTGTTTGTTTGTGTGTGTGTGTGGATGGATGGATAGATGGAGTCCTTTCTATGTGGCAGCGTCTCTTGACTCTATTTTGTCGGCGAACATGGATCTAGTGCACGGTTTGTTCATGATTAAGTTCGTGACTAGATTTCATGCTCGTCTATTAAGTTGGGTCAGCACAACAAGAGCGCAGCGCAGAGGGCCATCTAATGCAGTTAATGTGAGTCACAATGTAAGTTCCGTATGAGAGAAGGGGGTTTGGTGCAGTTTTTGGGGCTTGCCACAATTAGCAGACGCATTAATTATAGATGTTTTTTTTCTTTTCATAGAGAAAAACCGATTGCCGCCTGATTGACCCGTGACCCACATGATTCAGTGCCACACGCCCCGCAGTTCTCTTTCAACAACAACAAATGAGCCCGCAAAAAATAAAAACAAAACCAAGTCAACGGCCTTTACGCAGGCGTAGTTGCAACCCACCCCATCGACTCTTGCCCCGCTTACCACGGATGTGTTGTTGCCCGCATGTTGCTGTTGCAGCTTTACTGCTGCTGCTGCTGCTTGCCGCTGATTTGTGCGCTTTTATCTGCAACTCTGCGCTGCTGTGACTCTCGACTTTGACAGTCGCCTCCTGCCCACCAATTTATGGGCGTGCGACACGCGATTGAAAATCGAAACAAGCGCCCCTAGACAAGCAAATGTTCATACATACAATAAGTAACATACATATACATATATATATATATATATATATATATATATACGGTTGACAAACATCACAGCAGTTAATGTGGATTTGGGTTTGGGCCAGCATTCGTTGTTAATATTAGTTGTGCGCGGAAAGCGTGTGAAAATCCATGGGGTTGTTGTGGCTGGCGGCGGCTTAGCGCCTGCGGGTCGTCGTGGTAAGTGGCCATGTTTGAAAATTTTAACGGGTTTTTCTTTTATTTTTCCAATTGACATTGTTGTCAAGTTCCTTTTTTAGTAGGTTAGGCGAATGGGTGTGCTTGATCTTAGGCGCTTTGATGATGACAGTTTATTTATTTATTTATCTCTTGCAACTAAGATTAAAACAAGTCCCTTTCTAAGGAACCCATTGTTTAAGATGTTATTGGGCCAAATAACTTTCTTTAGAATAGAGCTTGCCATATCTAGCGATAGGACAAATTGTTTAGTAGATAAGAAGACTACATATATATTTTTTTCAGATAAAACTTATCTGGCAACTAAACAGGACTATTATGATCTTTGGCTTTTCTAAGTTAAATATTTAATTGTCAATAACCTTTGCAAAGTGATTTAAATATAAATAGTATTAATTTGTTAAAGTTTTGTTGTTATTTATTTTATAGTTGGTTTTAAATTCATCTCTTAAAAACTTATGTACATAAAGCAAAATTATTCATTTTAATGAGAATTTACATATATCATAGTACATGTATATTACATTTAGATCATATATCCAAACAATGTTTTATGGCTTTTTCCTTTGACAAAGGATCCAAGCGTTACATAAATTGAAAACGGAGCCCTTATATGTATATACCTAAAACCATTTGATCTTAAGTGGAAATTAAATATTGTTTTGATGAAATGTGAAGAAGCACTTCAAAATAGTTCCATTTCAGAGTGAAATGCATTCAATTCGGGTTAGGGCGTAAAGTGAGATGAAATCAAATAGTTATTTACATTAGAAACCATCTACATATAAAAAATATTATATTTAAACAAATTGAGATCAAAGTTGTCTAGAGCAGAGATATTTTATGTAAGACATTATTTTCGTTGTGTGGCTCAATAACAGGTATAAAGAAAAGTTGAGGTATTTATGGTTGAGTGGATATAGCCAAATGATCTACATTTCCCCTTTCTCGTTTAAAGCAGCTGACAAGTGGTTGAAATAACTTTAGGGTAGAGAGAGGGACTGCAGTTTTGGAGATAAGTTGTTAGGGTCATTGCACCCCCTTTACACTCACTGACCCTTCGCCCCCGCAAACGAGTTGGGAATAAACCTGCTATTGCTGTTCATAAAATGACTTTGCATTTAAAACAAAACAAATTTCTCCTCCACTCATTAATGTTAATTTCGAGTTTTTTTTCTGAAGCCGGAACAGAAGCAGCAACAGCAGACACCTTTTCAACCCTATTTTCAAGTAGTAGTTTTGTTATTGTTTTCACGCTTATTTGAAATGCCAAACGCAGCAGCAACATTTGTTTTGGACTTATTTACATATTTTTTAAATGAAATGCTGCTCTATTTTAAATATACACACGTATATTGTATGTATATGGAGTATATAGAGATGGCTAACCCCAAAGCGAGAAAGCAGCAAAAAGCACTGTAATGCAACGACGGCGGATCCAGAGTTGCTTCTTGTTGTTGTTGACATCGTCATTTCCTTCCATTTCTTGAAACCGTCAAAGGCTGAAACTAATTGATATAATAGTTAAAATAACAAACTAACTAACGAGAAGAGGCGAAACAAAGAGCAAGAGAGAGAGACGACGACCAAGATGACGATGACGATGTCGGCGGAGTTGGCGAAGTGCAAAACCTTTCCAATTTGAAAATAGTTTTGTTCTTCTTTTGTTGTGTGTGTGTGTGTGTGTGTCAGTACTTGTTCCCACAAATAACAGCAACAACAATGCCACAGCACTTTACAAACGAAATACTTGGTGGGGATACTTGGAGTAGAAGCCACAAACTGCTGAAGCGGAGGCAAGATGACAATGCAACGATTAAAGCAAAGCAGAACGAGTCAGTCAGCCAGTCAGCAGCAGCAGCAACAACATCAAGCACTATATACCAACTTGAACTCTGGACACCACAACAGCAGCTGGAAAAATGCTTGCCCCAATCCCAATGCGCGGCATTTCCGTTTAGCCCGCGAGGATGCATCGCTACATCTTGTTTTCCGCTCCCCTCGACATCGTTTTTGACCAATGAGGCGGACGAACGATGATAATCAGAAAGAAAAATAATCACATTTATTAAATCAAAATAAAGAATGAAAAAAAAAAAAAAACAAAAAAAATGTATTAAAGCGTTTTGTCTGTCTTTGATTTGTATGCTGTAGCAATAAAGGAAAAGATAAGAGGAGGAGGAGATACATGAATGTAAGGGTTCCGTCGAATGGTAATTACATAGTTTTCAAAATTTGTAATAATTGGGATTAAAATCCGTCGAGTTAGTTTATGGATGAGATTTAGTACGTAAACAATTGTTTTAAGAGCTTAAAACTACTAGACAATAAATAGTCATACTTTTTTTTTCAAAGATTAAAGGACATCCATGTAAGACTATGAAGGTCCGACCTAATATTACACCAAGTTGTTATTCTATTTTGATGGAAATAATTTTTAGATTGTTATATACATATTTCAGTTTGTCCTGACAATTTATATTTACAACTCTTTTTTGAAAACTTTTAGCTGGGGCTTGTTTTTAAAAAGTACCCGCCACAATTGGTATATTGAAACTACTATCGATGTTTAACTTATCGATAGTTTTATTAAGGGTACTTGTGAATTAGGGTGAACCAGCAGCAAGCAATATAAATTTTAATTATTTATTAATTAACAATAATACAGAGAATTCAGTTTTTAATTATAACTATTTGGGTGGAAATATTTGTAAGGGATTTTTATGCCTCACGCACTGTGGCGCCCTCTTGAAATTTGTGCAAGAATTCAAATCATTGGCAGTTAGACTTTTGAATTTAGTTGCTAATTTAATAAGTAAATTCTTTAGCATAAGCAAACAACTTTGCATCTCTTCGAAAACATAACAAATTTATGTATCTAGTGCATTTTTATAAACCTTGATTCTGAAGTTGTTTCGTTTGCTTCCATTTTTTTTTAAGTTTCCTACTTTAACGAGCAAACACAAAGTTTAAAAGGCGGCGCAGGGCCACTATGATTAATTACATGTGCAATGCGAACAACAACAAACTTTTGTTGTACTTTTATTTGAATTACTACGTTTTGTTTTGCACACAATTTCGCAGCTCTCCAAGTAAGTTGTGAAGGAAAGCTGCCAAGTCATGCCAAAATAAATATACAATATAATAATAATTATAAATAAGAGAAAAAAACCTAAATAAAACATGGCTAACCTTCGCCTTAACTCGCTCGACGCTTTTCAATTTGGGTAACTGACCCATCAAACGGCTTTGTGCCACTTCATCGTTGTTGTCGTCTGTTTGGGGGTATTAATAGCCTCACCAATATGTTGGTCTTTGAGTTTGTGCACCAAATCCGTCGTCGTCGGCAGCGACGTTGACGCTGCTGCTGCCGGCTCATTGTTACTATATTTTGTTGCTACTGGTCTTGCTTTGGTTATTGTTGTTGTTGTTTTTTTTTGCTATTAACACGATTTTGAGCAATTTAAACTTCACTTTGCTTTTCGTGTACACTGACCAACTACCGCATTTCGCCTGATCAGCTTCAATTTCGGCTCGAACCTCGTCTTGTGCGGTTGAGTTTTGTTTTGTTTTTTTTTTTTTACTATTTTCCTTTCTTTCCATTGGCGAAACCAGCTTCCTGACCAAATGTTGCAAATATTTATCCTGCTGCTGCTGCTCCTTCGATCGTCGATTGTAACGCCAACTGTCACGGTTATAGAAGATATTCGCAAGGCCTTCAAGGGCATTACCAACGACAGTGAGCTTGTGGATCATATTATACCGGAAATGTATGGTCCATTTATAATGAGCAATGCGAATCCAACCTTTGTCTTCAGAATGCCCAGCCAATTGCCAGAGGATGATGGCTTTGAGATTTTAGCTATGAAACGTTCAGATTTTACGGAACCAATATTTCCAAATGTCACAGAAATTCCATCAGTTGTCGAATCTTCAGCCCCTCCGTTGCCAGAGACGAATGTAAAGACCAGTCTGGTGACTGCACCACAAGGGCAATGGCAGCAAATCGGTCTGGAAGGTTGGACGGGTGAACTACAACGTCCACAACCTTGGCTCGAAGAGGGTCACAAGTGAGTATCTAGAGGAAAATAATGAAGATTAGTTGCGAAAAGTTTTAAAACTTGCGGAAAATTTCAAGTAGAGCATGTGGTTTAAGACCTTACCTCTTTCTAGGGATAAACATCAATCGATTGAATGGCAAAATACATATCCTCGCGATCAGATACTATTGAATTTGAAGAATCAACATTTCGATGGACGTGTCACGGATATACGAGTTATAAGCGCCAACAATGGTCAGCAGGCCCAGTTGGAGGATCTGATGGATGAGAAGAATGTGTATATAGCCAGAGTGAATGATCCATTTGGCTATTCAATGAAGTGGAAGTTCAATAATGCTAGCCTAGAGGAACGACATCAGCAAACGGAAGCTAGCGAGCGGGGTAAACGTGATGTCACTCGTCTGTATTCCATGATCAAATGCTCGACTAGCTGTGATCCGTTGATCTTCAAGGGCTATGGTTGCTATTGTGGGTTTGGTGGCCAGGGCGTACCAACTGATGGCATTGATCGGTGTTGTCGGCTGCACGACAAGTGCTACGGCCAGAGCAATTGCATCTCTTATTTGGAATACTTTGTGCCATACGTATGGAAATGCTATCGCGGCAAACCACTCTGTGCAATCGATCATGGTGAATGGGGCGGACCTGAGTCATGTGCCGCTCGTCTGTGTCAATGTGATCTCCAGTTATCTCGTTGCTTGAGAAGATTCTATTGCCCCCGACGACGAGCTGTGTGTCATTCCTCTAGATCGCGACGTTTACAAAATTTAATATTTTTCGATTAGTCCAAAGAAATAAATTATATGTGCTTCCTTTAATACGCTTATATGTATATATGTTTATTTGATTGTTGAGTGGAATTAATGATGTCTCTGGCTCTTGCGTGAACCGCTTCTCGCTTTATTGGCACTGGATTTTTCTTTGTCTTTATCCGTTTTACTACTGGTGGAGCTAGAGCTGGTTGCTGTCGTATTGGAGGAACTGGAACTGCTCACACTATTTGGTGCCGGAGTCGTAGCCAATATTTCAATCTGCTGGGCAGCAAATTCTTTGATTGCCTGACAGTCCTTCCAAAAAAGAAGCGCCGTCTTGTGCTGGCTTGTGTGGGGTTTATAGGCCACCAGCACATTCTGGGTCATCAGTAGGACATCTCGATGCAACTCATTGATATTCCGAATGACGCCTGATTCAATGTTCCGTTTAATACTGGGTAAATCCATTGGGCGAAGGCACAGCTCGGCATGTCGCTGGGCATGCTCATCGTGAAAAGGACGACGAAAAGGTGATGAATGCTTACTCTCAAACAGTGTGGAGCAAATCGTTTGAAAAAGTTTCCTCGATGCCGCCCTTGTCTCGCGGCGATCGTCGTGGTGATTGTGTTCACTGGAGGCCGGTGAATTTGGTATGCTGTCAATTACGGGTGTGGAGGAGCAGCGACGTCGTGTACTGGAGCGGGCAGTGGAATGATCACTGGCTGTTGTAGTATCATCATCGACCATTGGGCTTTCAGAACGATCACGATGTGGTAGCTTTCGCAGCAATGGAGCACGTGCGGTCGGAGCGGACGGAGGCTGAGGTGGATTGGTATCCACCACATCGGCTTTAGATTGTTCTTCCATGCTGAACGATTTATTGTTGGTTGGCTGCTTATTTAACTTGGAGTCTGTTTTGCTGACATCTGCTATTGCGGAAGATTCATCATCTGTCCCTGAAGTCGGTTTATCCTCCGACTGCTTAACCACCTCTGTGGGTGGCCCCGGTGTGTCCTGTCTGGTAGCTCCCTCTTCGGTGGACGCTTCTGTTTCTACAATCGTTGTCCCAGCTTCAGGAGACGTTCCCGATTCTTTTTCTTTCTCCATCAGATCACTTTCTTCACCCTTTTTTGATTCCGTTACGGACGTATCTTCGGTGGCAGGCAGTGTAGCAGTTGGCACATCTGCTGTGTCTTCACTAGAACTGCTTATTAATGTGATAGTCTCATTTATTTCCTCCACTCCAACTTCACTAATTAAAGGTTCCGTGGTGGGATCGCTGGATTCTTTCGCTTGGCCTTCGCCAATTGCTTGATCTCGATCTTTGCTCTCACTGCTGTTTGTGGCTACTGTAGCCAATGGTACATTGTCATTTGAGTCATCACTCGAACCAATGACAACCTCAACCGGCTTCACCTCATGTAATTTCTTGACTGGATTTGTCTGGTCTCGTTTAAGGGCATCCAACTTATCCTCGAAATCGATGACCTCGTCGGCTTTCGGATTGTTGGTTGGGGAGGCTACATCTACATCATCCACATTCTTAAGAATTTCATCTTCGATGGCACTGGCCATAGCGATATCTATGTCATTCATCATAATGTTTTGAAACACTTCTAAAAGTTGCTCATCATTCGGATCCGTTTCATCGCCACCAGCATCGGGGCCAACAGAAGCTGAAGCAGCAGCAGGCGCTGGCGGTGCCGTCTCTAAGCTGACTGAATCCCCAATCGTTGTTTTTGCATCATTAGTTCCCTTCGCGGCGGTGGCGTTTTTGTTTTTCTGCTCTAACAACATGGACAGTGTTGGAGCAGCCTGAGAGGGACTCTTGCCGGGAGTGGTTGGCGTGCTAGGCGTTAGAGATTCACTACCAGGAGGTCCACTAATGGGTCGTGCCATTAACGCCGGATCTCCCTTAATGGCCGGTTGATTAGGTATTGATGTGGGTCCACTGGTTAGCAGAGAGGTGATAGTGGGAGCCGTGGTTCTAGCCACACTCACAGTTGCACCCGCCGAAGTGGAGGAGGAGGTTGCACCAGCTGATGTGGTACTTAGCAGAGAGGTTAGCAGTGGAGAAGGGGCTACGGCGGCCGAGGGTGGCTGTTGCTCCACATCCATGTCCACCGCTGTCGTATTGGTATCAGGTGTGGTTGGTGTGCTTCGTTTAGTTTGCCTCCAATTTAACGCCAACTCCTTTTTCCTCTGCTCGCGCTCTCTCAAGCGATTTTCCATAGTCATTTCTTCTATGCGTTTGGCTTCCTGTGTCTTCTCAATCTCCTGCCACATCGTCTGCAGTTCTTGCTCAGTCATTTCATCAGACTGCAAGGTTTCAATCTCCAATTGGATCTTGCGATACATTTCCTGGTCACTTCGCATTTGTGCTTTAATTTCCTGCAATCTCTCCTCGGTCAGGCGGCGCAATAATAGCTCAGTTGGTGGTTCCACCGTTGCCGGGGAGGAAACACTACTCTCACTGCTACGTTTCTTTCGTTTGGTTGTCTCCACACTCTCCAGCATATGACCATATTGAACGGCACAATTCTTTTGGGAATACCAATCTACCGGTCTGTTGTTGTTATTCCCATTGCCGCCGCAAACTGTTTTCAATGTGCGGCTTACAGATATCCAATTCTGATCCCCGCTGCAGGATACAGCCGATGCTAAACACAATTGCTCCCGCTTCGACCAAGTGTCCAGAGGAGTCCGGCTCAGTTGTAAGCGTTCTTGTATGCCAGACATTGTTTTAAATAATTTTATTTATTTTTTATTGCAGACAATGTTTTCACATGGCGTCTAATGAAACCAGGGATGCAGGCACAATGAAATGTATCGATATCCGTTTCGATTATTCGACAAACCAATAATGGCAGAAAGTGTCGATTACACACCTCCGTGTTATCGAATGGTGTTAGCAAATACTGAAGTTTTACAACACTAGTGCCGAACTCTTTTAAATAAAAGCAATAACAAAAACTGGTTTAAAGACGTACCAAAAAAGAAAAACTAATTTACAAAAATGGAATCATTATCGCACTTAGTTAAATCGACATTGCCGAATTACTTATCAAATCTTCCAGTTCCCGATACCTTTGGAGGATGGTTCAAACTGTCGTGTGAGTTTTTTCTCATTTGGGGTCAAATCCAATTGGAATTGTGATACAAAGGTCTGCAGTGGTAATTAAAAAGTATCTAAGCCTAAATCTCAATCATTGGTAATGCCAGTTAACCAGCAATAATAGTTTGGATAGTTTTTTGTTATTGTTTAAGGTTATGTGGCATGATGTGAACTACTAGGGGAACTGCAAGGCTTACATATCTTACTCTTTTCAGCCACTCTGCCTGTCTATTTAAAATGACAGATTATGCAACATTTTGTTATTGTCTCACAATTTGCTTTTAATTCCTTTGGTTTATCTTTGAGAAAGTGATAAACCAAAAATGAAATTAGATAAGTGCGTAGACGACGCTTCAATGCACTACACACACACACACACTCTGACATACCGTTTACAGTTATGCGTCGAGAGACGTTGACCTTGTGCCGGTTTCACTTGAATGAGAACTGTCGATCTTAAAATATGCCCTGCTAATTGCTTTACCTTTTCTCTTCTCTCTTTCTCTTAGTCAAGGATTGGCTGGCTCTCATCCCTCCAACTGTTGTGGTCGCTGGAATTGGTTATACCAGTTATTTGGCCTTTTGTCCCGCAGCTCAGGCTCGTTGCAGTGCCAAGAATAGTGGACGCTGCAATAATTTGATACGCAAACATGAGGCTAAAGTTGTGGACATGATCGATGTGGAGGACATTGCCGAGAAGGCAGCCTTTTGTCGCTGCTGGAAGACCAAGAATGTGAGTGAAATTACTCCATAATAACTTCATTGATTTATTACAATCTTTCCTCTTTTTCCAGTGGCCATACTGCGATGGCAGCCATGGTGAACACAACAAGCAGACTGGTGATAATGTGGGTCCCGTTGTGGTCAAGAAGTAAACACAGCTGTACCACATCCCGAGAGAAATGGTTTTGATAGCATTTTCCCCTGTTGAATTGGTTTTTTTACGTAGATTTATTTCTCTACGTTTACATTTGCCTTTAGAATTAAGTTGAATAGATTGCAGCCTGTTTCTTTCGAGTTTTGAAATCTAAACGATTTCAAATTGTTTTTCGATTTGGTCCACATCATGTCAATAATTCTTGTAATTCTAAGCCTAAAGATAGTTCCATGAATAATAAAATATTGGCAAAAAAACAATGCAAAGTTTAAAGAAATACATCAAATGGTATTATTTTTGCAATAATTAATAAGCCAATGATGTTTTTACTAAACAAAAAGGTATCATTCTTAACAAATGAATTTGCCTCAAATTTCATATCTTCTTTGATCTTGTTATTGAAAAAATTGGTGGATTATTAAAACGGAATATGAAAGTATTTTTTAATAGTTTTTTCGTTTTTGTAAAGGCAATAGGCGTAATCAAAAGTATTTATTTTTTTATATAAATTATATTTTCTGGCTGTTCTGATATATATGCATATGAGCGCTTTATAAAAACAATTTTCTTCAGTTACAAATGCAGAAAAGGTAAATTAAACAACACAAAATTAAACCAGGGCACAGTTGGGTGGCGTGCATTCGTCTCTCCATTATATGGTATTATATATCAGTTGAAACTTAAGTTAAGTATGTTTTAAGGGGCACAGGTGTGTTATCCCAATCTTCATCATCGTCTTTTCCTCTCGCTGTAGAATGAATCTCAAAGTTTGTAGAATGCGGTTTTTAATTCGTTCTCATGTGGTGGTAGGTGGCGATAGTGATTAATTTATTTGAAGATCTTGCCCTGGTTGAATTTGCGACCATCCTTATCGGTGCCGGTCCATGAGAAGTACTGGGTGACCAGCTTCTTGGTCTCCTCGCTCTTGGCATCCAGTTTCTTCCAGTCGTAGACCTCGTAGTCTATCTGCCAATCGGGCGACAGAGTGAAGGCCAGATCCTGTCCACGCCACACCCAAATACCAGAGATGGTGCTGTTGTTATCCTCACCGAAAAGACAGACTGAGGCAAAGGCAGCCTTACGCATCTTATCCAGGCGCTGGAACATGCCGGTGATGAGATTGCAAGACATGAACACTTTGGCCAACTCGTCGTTGTACTTGTATTCACCGATCCAGATGGAGTAGTTCTCAGCATCAAACTTCTCGAAGAAATAGGGAATGGACTTGGCCTCATCCTCGTTGGAGTAGACACGCTTGAAATCATCAAAGTTGAAAGTGCCCTTGGGCAAAGCATCAAAGGGATCCTTTGATTTGGGCTCTAGAGCCAATGCCTCATCAGCGGCATCCAATTCTTCGGCCGGTTCTTGCTCCTTCTTCTCTTTTGGCTTCTTCTCCTCCTTCTTCTTTTCTTGTTTTTGCTGCTGTGGCTTGCCGCCGCCAACCTTGGCTTGGAATTCAGCGTATTTCTTGGGATCGTAGACCAGAGCCTTCTCGCACAATTTGTAGTCCTTGACCACAGCCTGCACCTGTGGCTGATTCAAAATGGTAAGGAACCAACGGTTTACATTGCCGAAGGGCTTGCGTACACTTGGCTCTAGGACGTGTTCGTACAGATGCAGCAAGCTGCTGAACACAATAATATCGGCCAGGGTGATACGCTCACCGGCGAGGTAGGTGGCATTGAGCAGTTTCTGGTTGAGCAGTTGGAGCACAACTTCAGCATCCTGCTTGGCGGTATTGTTCTTCTGCTGGGGCACAATGCCTAGCAAGGGGAAAACCCAGGCGCAGGAGGCAGGCACGATTTCGTTGTCAGCAAACGAGATCCATTGCTGGACTTGGGCCTGCACGTATGGGCATTTGCCGCCGCGCAATTTTTCGTTGGCCACAAAGTAGGCAATGGCATTAGACTCGCTCAAGAATTTGCCATCGTCGGTCTCAAATGCTGGCACCTGAAAATAGCAAAGTGAGAAAGCGAATGATGACGTTGCATACCGGCTTTAGTTAACACCACACCCAAGTTGCAAAAAAAAAATAGATTTTTCTGACATTTTCTTACCTTGCCGCTGGGGAACTTCTTGAGGAAGTCCGCCGACTTGTTGGTCTCGCCAAACTTAAAGTTATCGGCCACTTTCACCTTTGCACCAGAGTACTCGGCCGCAATAAGGGCCTTGTAAGCACGGAAGTTTTCAGGGTAAGTGTAAAGTGTCTGCAATTAAGCATTAATCAAGAGAAAGAATATAATTACCAAATACTCGAATCTTTTTGGCATGCATTTGACGTGCTTTTAACAATTATCCGTAAAAGATGGACTTCCAATTTGCAAATTAAATAGCCTCTATTTTTTACTTACTCCAGTCGACATCGTGATTTTTGCCGGAGAGACGGTAGAAGAAGAAGAACAAATGTACGATGAACCACTATTTAAACATTCCCCCTATTCGATGCCTACATTTTTTGGGCTCCCATTATATGAGTCGCGCTCCCAGTATCCCACTATTTTTATGTGCCAGTCCCTGGCAATTTAACTGATGCTTTGCAACACTCTTCAACACTACCCAAAATACATAAAATAAAAAACACACGGCTTATATATATGTATTATTTAAAAAACGTCGAAATTATTCAAAACAATACACGTATTTTAGGGAACTATCTAGTAATGCAGCTAGTACCGTAGTTTATTAAGTGAATTGCATGCCTGGCGGTGAAATAGAAAATTATAAAAGTGGTAAGATTTTCTCACCGCGAGCCCCCAAACGTGTGAGTGTGTGTGTGCGTGTGTTCGAGTGTCCAAGTGTGTGGGTGCCAGTGCGAATGTGAGTGTGTCTTACGTTGCAAACCGAAATTTCTTTACGATTTCCAATTAAAACGGTGGCGGCGGTGTTTTATCTAATACCCATTTGCGAAGCGGCAGAACACAATTGGCATGGCCTGCTGGCCTCCAAATGTTGTTCCCCTCCCTCAATTATGTGAGTTCTAAATAAATGCCATTGCCATTGTGGTGGTGGGGAAGAGGAAAAAAGTGAAAAGTGGAGGGCTAAGAGGAGAAAATATTAACCAAGCCCTTCAAGCGTATTGCTAATGCCGTGAATAAATTACAGGCACACACATTTTTATACACATCCATATGCATTCACATACACACTTATATACATATACATTTATGTATGTATGTACGTATAGGTGCATAACTGTTTACCTTGCAATTGGCAATTGTTGAATTTGATTTGTTGTTGTTTTTACTGTTCATGTTGTTTCTTGCGCTTGTATCATTTTGTAGTTGTTCATTTTCTCTCTGTGTTATTTTTTGTGCCATGTGACCTTCATTCCAACAACAAAATCAATAGCCGTATAGTTTACATTCACCGGAGACCCTGGAACTACATGCAAATAAAAAAAGATAATGCCCAAAAAAACTCAGCATAAGTCGATATCACCCGTCTAAGCCTCCCCGGTGCCCCTTCCCTCCTGCATTGGCAGAAATCTCTGTGTCTCCAAATAAATTTTGCACCTGTATATGTACATACATACATGTGCATATGTATTTCTTTTACATAATTTTTTGTATACCCTTGCAACAAAAGGATATATGCATTTTTGTAAATGGTTTGCTTGCCAATATGGAATAATATACAAACATACTTACATATTTTTCCAGAAAAGTAGAAACAATTATTAATTAGAAATTTGAGTTTGAATTCAATAATTTGTAGTTTATTATTTGTTTCGTTAATTACAAGGTCCACAATTAAAATTATTCTAAAAAAAGAGTATAGGCAGTAACAACTTTACCGAATTCATATTGTTTCCGTTGTTATTTTTGTTTAGAATTTTGATAAGGTTTTGTGGGGCTATCATTAATTGACATAAGCGGCAAATGTGCAAAAACGAATTCCAACACAGTTGGGTAATCCTCAATCAAAGTATACCCATTAAAAGTCAGGAGTGTCCATGTAGATAAGAAAATATATAAACATACATACATATGTACATATTTGAATAACTTTTTAGTTTTATAACAAAAAGTTTTTGTTAAATTGCAAACTCTTAGATTTTTATCAAACCTTCGAGATCCTCCAAAAGGTAAAAAAGTTATGAAAATGTTTTTTGAACAGTATTCGAAATGATTATTTGTTTATTTAGACCATGTATAAAAATACAATCTAATTAATTAACATAGACTTGCAAATGAAACTAAATGCAATATATGAATACTCTTTAAAAAGAGGAAAAGTCCATGGAATTAATAGAGTACTTTGATAGAAATTGACAATACGAAAAAGAAGATAAAATATTCCTCTTTTGTAGCGGTTTAATGGATTTTGATTTTTTTTTTTTTTTTTTTTTTAATTTTTTATATAACTTTTCTAAATAGCTGTATTATTTAGATATTTATCGTGGGACTTTTTTTTTACAAGGTACATCCACGTAAACAAAACACATTCTATGATTCACCCAAAGGCCTTTTCAATATTTAATGATTGATTATCAACCATTACCCTATCAAAAAGCCATGTTATCAGGTGTTAAGAACTATCGATGACAAACCCAAATGAACATTTCTCGACGGTTAATCAAAGCGCGTGGTTATATATTTTTCTCCTTGCGTGGCTATTAATCTTTTTGCAGTATGTTTGTGGTTAAATATTTTTTGGGATTTTTATCCTTTCAGGATAATGAAAGATGCACGAATATGACGTAATAGAGCGCAAAGAGGAACAAGACAGTCTTCCAACTAATACAAAGGATAGCAATTACAACAGCAACAATACAAATAAACGCATTGATCAGAAAACACAAGATCCAAAGGATCAGGATCAGGATAGTGTGAAAGAAGAGAGCAGCAAAGCATCATCCTCATCATCCATATCGCCATCACCGAAGGCTCTTTATCCATTTGTTGTGGAATACATCGATCAGGTTGTACAAACTATTGTATTCGATCCGGTGGCATCTTCTGTAGAAGCAGCTGATACTCCTCCAAAACCAAAGCGAAAGCGTCGTGTCTATATTACGGACTCTGGGCGTTCTTATAACCTAAGACCACGAGGCCAAGAGGTAGCAGGAACAGCAGTTCCCACGGAGGCATCTGGCACACAGGCTGCGAAAGAAAAGGACCAAAGTCCACCATTGGCACCACAGACACAGATTGCCTCCCCCACACCAACAGAGGCCACAGAATTTTTACATCCAGGTCGCCATCAAAGTTTATTGAATCTTTCGATCCTTATTATAAATATTATTCTATCTACAGATCACTTTAAACCAGAGTTTTGGAACATCATAGAAGAGGAACAGGACAACCCAAAGGCATTAGGCAAAAAGAAACGTGGTATTCGAGGCATTCGAAAGCGAAGAAATCAACTCGTCACTGAAATCTATTCCCCTGAAACCGAAGCGGCAATTGCAGCAGCTCAACTCGAATTAGACGCGACTGCCAAATCGAATTCACGTGTCGGCCGCAAAAGAACCTGCACCATGTCATTGTATGATCGTCGCTACCAGACTGCCGGAGATGAGCGTCGTGTGGCCAATGGTTATGGCGGTAATGGTTTACGTGCTGGTCCCTCAGCCTCAACCAATGAAATTGAATCGCAGGATATGCAGGGTCATCAGTATTATGGATCATCTGGAAGCTCCACGGCACCAGGATTAAATGGCAGTGCAGCCATAAACAATCATGCCCCGGCCATGGGTACATTGTGTAACATAGGCAACACATGTTATCTCAATTCGGTGGTATATACACTACGTTTTGCTCCCCATTTCCTGCATAATCTTCATCATCTGATACACGATCTGAATGTGGTACAGCAGACGATAATGCGTCAGCACACGGCCAAATCTGCATCGTTGGGTCGGCATGTGAGTGGAGGCGGTGGTGTTGCTCAATTGGAGCATGCCCGTAGTTGGAGTAGTAAGGATTTGGTCACAACAGAACCACCCTATGGCATTAGCAACAGCAATGGGAATGTCAGTGTCAATAGCAATAGCACAAGTTGCACAAGCGCCAGCTCAAATACTAGTAAATCGAGTCATCAGTCAGTGAGCGAGAAGCTTCACGAGTTGTATCACAATCTGCATGGCAATGAAATGACCGACTCCACGGAACCATATCATGCGGATACTCTACTGCATGCCATACAGGATGTGAATGCCACCTTTGAGGGTAATCAACAGCAGGATGCCCATGAGTTTCTGATGTGTGTGCTCAATTGCATACGCGAGACAAACCAATCGCTAATCAAGGCCATTGGTGAGTGTCCTGAGGTAATGGCGCATGGGTACATATCCAATCCCGATGAGGTGGATTCCAGTGATGGTGGCCTGGAGCGCATGGAATCATCGGTATCCATCTCTGGCAATGGAATGGCTAGTCAAGCATCAGCTCCTGCAGTACCAACACCAGCAGCAGTAGCAACTGCAACAACAAAAACTTCATTCTTCTCACGCAAATCAAAGAGAAAAGACGACTTAAAATCGTCCGCCTCGAGCAAGTCATCATCGACGCGTGTCCAGTCACCATTAAAGGAGCAAAGTCCCACGGCTAGCTCGGCCACATCTAATAGTCTGTTTTATTTAAATACAGTCGATCTCACTGGGGCACCACCACCAACGTCATCGTCGTCGTCGTCAACGTCTCCTCCGTTGCCGCTGCCACCGCCAACAGCATCAGCACCACCCACAAAATATACCAGTGACGATGAAATGAACAGCAGTAGTCTGCTTAAGAAGAAAATGCGTCTCGAGGAGCGTATACGTGAATTGAATTTGAATTTCTTCAGTGCTGACTTTGAGGGCATAGTGGTGCTGACCACCAAGTGCCTGAGCTGTGAAACAGTAACCCGGCAAAAGCAGGGTATGCTAGATATTTCGGTTCCAGTGCCCATATCCGGTTACGACAATGCCGAACTGCAGGAGAAGCCAAGCGCTTATATACAGGTAAGATCGAAAGACCGTACGTCCGAGATAAGATTGTATACTAATGCTCTGTTTATCGATTCGTTTCAGAACTCTTGCATCACAAAGGAATATTTTCGCGGAGAGAACAAATATAGTTGTAATCAGTGTACTGGCTACACAGAAGCCATACGCTCCATATCGTATGAGGTGCTTCCGCGTCTTTTGGTCATACAATTGAATCGCTTTTCAGGTGGCATGGAAAAGGTTAGCACCTATGTCCCGACAACATTCACGTTGCCCTGCTTTTGTGTCAAGTGCTGTGAATTGACTGAGGGTAACAAGCTTCATGTCTACAAGCTATACAGTGTGATTACCCATGTGGGAGCCACGCTGACAGTGGGTCATTATATAGCCTACACATGTTTCCTGGATTTGGCCAGTGATTATATGAATTGTCCCAAGGATCGACGAAATAACATGACGCAGCAGCATACCACTAGTGCATTGGCAGCAACCACAGGAATGGGCTCCAATGAGAATGCAGCTCCCAATAATGGACAAAGTAGTAGCATCACTCCAGTGTCAGCTGCTGCCTCGGTTTTGGCCTCCTCTGGCACTAGTCTGATGAAGAAAATGAAATTTGGACGCAGCAAGGCGTCGAGCAGTGGCGACATGAGCAAAAATGTAAAACAATTGAATGGCATTAGCAGTAAGACGATTACCAATGGCATTGGCAAACTCACCATGAATACAACATGTCATGGGGTCAACTGCTGTGCCATGCGTCTGTGCTGTAGTCAGCAGACCAGTGCAGCCGGCAGTTGCAGTGACTTCAGTGAAGAGTGCCTACAAAATGGTAGCAATAGCAATCTCAGTTACAGCAGCTCACAGGCAACAAATGTTGGTGGGGTGGGCACTACCTATCCACCGGGATATGGAAGCACAGGACGCGGCGGTGTCAAAGCCAACTATCCCCATGGCAGCACAGAGCCAATTTGGTATATGTGCGATGATGACAAGATCAAGGCTATGACGCAGCGGGAATTCGAAGAACTATTGTCACCTACACGGAAAATAACCATTACACCATATTTGTTATTCTATGCACGATTCGATCTGCAAGCGACATCGTCTTCGACTTCGACACAGGCAACGCCATCAAAGCCAGGAGCATCAGCAGCATCAACGCCGCCATCGTCACAGAGCTCCTGGTCCACTGATAATGGGGCGCACAAAATTTGAGATCGTGCAATGACGGCTAGAGCCGTCGCCAATGAGAGACGATTAAAATAAACATATTAAGTTGTGTGCGGAAAGAGAAGACCGAGATACCGCGATAACCCCCAGAGAGATATCAAGGTCTCTAGTCTAGGCTTTAATGAAGCAGAAAGAAGTCTGTTTGTTAAACAATTGTATTCGTTTTTAAGATCTATCGTTTATCTACATGTATAACTTAACTAACTACTTGGCAGCGGTTTGACTGATGTGCACACTCTCACTCCTCCGAACGGCAGGTTAATTTATAATTGATATCGCAAAAGGAGTAAGCCGATCCAGTTGTTGCCCTTTCATATTCTTTTTTTTTTGTATTTCTCGACTGGATCGATTAGAATAGATTATGTCCTCACAAAACAAAGAAAAAAAAAAAATTTATAATAATAATAATATTCTTCAGTTGCATTTTGAGCCAGGCATTCATTTGTTGTACACTTATTGTTAATAATCACACGAATTTAACACGTTAAGAACGCTATGGTATCCAATTGTTTGCCCCCTTAACCATCTCCCTGCCCCTTTAATTGCCTCAAGAAAAAAGTAACAAAATATTACCGAAAAAAGTGCATTCACTAATAAGTATCTAAATACATATATCTGATATAACAACCTTGATATACTCATTACTTACATTAAAGTCAAAAGCAATGAAATCAATAAAATATAAACAAACACAAAGAATGATTAAAACAAATGTTGTAATAGCTCTAATCTCAGATTCTCATAAGCACGATCCCAGCAGCAGCAACACAAAGCAACCATTTTTTGTCATTGTCCAAAAATATTAAATAAATAGGATTGATTGCTTAAAAATAAATAAATTAATAATAAACGGAGAGGATATCTATTTGGAAGTAAAATCCATAAGTTATAAAAGTGTTGAATAGTTGTTACATTCATAACAAACAAGCAGCAGAGACACAAAAAGAGAGGACAAGATCATTGAACAACATTGGGAATACAACTCAGAATTGTTAACAAATTGATTGGATAGTTTATAACAATGTTTTCATATGTGGGCAACTTCATGCATAATAGTAATAATGAATACAGAATAATGAAATACACAACATAATTGTAAAATGGAAGAACATATTTACACACAAACACAGACTCGATCAAATAAACAACACAGACACACACACACACACACACACACACTTATACACATGATTATAATCTGTTTAGTGATTTAGTTTCCTGTATGATATTTTCTATGGGAAAACAGCTCTTTAGTCTATAATTTACATAGTTAAGTTTACTTTTCCAAGAGCGCTGCTATAGTGATATTAACATTTACAAGAACAACAACAACAACAACAAAATGAAATGAAGAAATATGAAAAACAAAAAAGAAAAAACAAAACACAAAGATTTATTTACATTGTAAGGTGAGAGAACCGAATTAAAAATGGAAACACAATTTAACATATATGTTCAATTCCAATTATGATTAGCATTATAGAACATGCTTAAACTAAATATACGAAATATACAACATACATACATATATATTATATATATCTAAACACATCAATCAAATGAAGTGGCATTTCTTACTTTTTGCTTTTTGAAGACGTTGAAAATATCAACTAACGGATAGTCTTTCTCGGTTTGGATAGTCTTTCTTCCTCGTAAAGTAATGGACATCGTCTGTTAGCCATTTTTTCGAGTTAAGTAGATGTAACTAGAGTTTTTCTTGTTTCCATTCTATCCTTATGATCCTCTGGGTTTTATAGTAAGTATATTTTGGCTGATTCGGCGATAGTATGGTTTATTTTTTGAAAAAGATGCTGAAGATGATCTGTCTTCTATTAATTAGATAGATATAATTCAATTTAAATATACTTACCTGGCGAACAATTATTTATTTTTATCAGCTAAGTCTCAAATAGATTGGGTTTGGCTTAAATAAATCGTAGGGATTTAACTGAAGCTTACTTTAATTTTGGATTTTTAAAACAATCGATGGATATAATGTTAAAATTTGAAAAAATCATCACCCAAGTTAGATTTTGCTGAAGGAAATAGTCTAAAAATGGTTAAGAATTATAATTTTTATTTAAATACATGAGGAAATACTTATTTAAACCGGTATTAGATTTAGACAATTTGTTTCACATGGCGAAATTCGTTTGGCGAAGATCAATTAAAATTTATTTATTTTATTGTGTTGCTATTTTTTGTGGTTCTTTCTTTTTAAAATTACACATAATAATGTATTTTGTTTTATATGTATATGTATATGGAACATTTTAATATTGTAGATATATATTATATGTATGCGTATAAGTAGTTAGTTAATATTTCTACTAAACTTGAGAGTTGATGGGAGGAGCTGACACTTTTAGAGCAGCTCCTGAATGGAGCGTGACAATTGGATGTAGTTACGCTCCTTCCATTGGACATTTGTTAGCATTGTCTCCAGAGTTTGTTGTAGGGCCTGTTCTAGACCTTTGAGCGATGCTCGATTAAGGGTAACAAAGTTTCTGAACTTATCGAAATCACTTTGATTGATCACCTGCTCGGAGAAGGGGAGCAACAGGCGAGACATGTCCTTAGTGATTGGATGATAGCTGAAAAGATATAACAAAACAGTATGAAATATATGAAAGAGGATAACTCATACACCCCGAAGAAAAACCTACAATTTGTAGATAGCCTCCACATTATCCATGAAATAGTTTTTGGCCAAATGGAAGCCTACTTCATTGAAAGCCACAGCCTGGAAGGCCCACATGGAATCCTGTTTCCTAATGGTATCTTTGGAATCGTATGTCATTTCCAGATAACGCTGCAACACCCAGACCTCTCTTGAGCAACCCAAGGAAGTGAGAATGGTGCGCTTCTCAGCAGCCACATTCGAATTGACATATCGGGCCCACAGGAATTGCCAATCTGCATCGTTGCCATGCTTAATCGAGGTGCAATAGACAATGCTACGCAGATTCAAAGGCACGGGATTCTTTTCATCTGGTTTCTCCTCCTCCTGCCATTGGCGATAATACTTGCGGGCCACAGCAACACAATCCTCCACATCGTACTGACAGGCCCAGTTGCCCACCATGGTCTTGAGCAGGACCTGATCTTGTTCAGGAATGGCACTGAAAGTGTCATTAAGCCCACTCAGGTGTAGATAAATTGGTGTAATCAACTTTTGCATATAGCGCTGTGGAGTAAGAAAATTATATACATATTAACCATCAATTTGGTGGTCCTTAATCTGGTCAACTCTTTGCAACATTCTCACAACAAATTTTGTTGGCCAAGCACTGATTAACTTACGGCAAAAAACAACTTTTTGGGGGGCCGCATTTAAATGGGGGAATGAAGAGCTATAGGTTACTATTACTACACCCGGAGTGAAGTTCATAGAAAAAAAAACACAACTCCAATGCAAAGTGTAACTCAACAAACCTTAAAGTACTCAAAGTTCGGAGTCTGGCGCACAATGCGTCCCACACGCTTAAGATTCTCAAAGGCCGACTTCCAGGGCAGATATTCGCGTTCCCGTTGCAAGTACTCCAGCAATCGCATGGCTATCTCATAGTTCTGGTCACCAGTCCAGGCCAGATACAAGGCATCGTCGATCAATTGGGCCCGATTGAGGACATGAATACGCTGGAATTCCCCTGTGGTCAGAGTCTCAATGAGTAGCTTCCAATTGCGTTCATCGTAGTTGACTTTGTATAGTGTCGACAGTTGGGTATTGAATATGACCCACTCATCTTGTCCGGGCAGATCTTGTATTGTCTTTGGATAGATTTCACCCTCCTTGCCACACTCCATCCAAGCCTTAGGTGCAGTATTATTGAAATCCTGTTCTCCTTGTGTTGTATAACTGAGTGGAATCCACCAGCAACCGTGACGCTGTGCCCTGGCTATTTGAGTATTCAGTAAGTAACGCTCCTGCGTCAATTTGGCACTGTTTGACTCATAATCACGAGTCACATTGATCACTGGATATCTGCAAAAGGAACAAAATATATCTCAGATTCGATTTGTGGTGAAAAATTCTTTGAGATTGGACAAAAAAGTATGTCTAAATTCTCGGACAAGTCTAGAAACGTTTCTTCTCTCCACCTACTTTAAACTTACCCAGTTTGCAATGTCCACGAATCCATGATGGTCTTGATGTCATAACTCTTGGGTAAGGCACGATATTTGTGTGCTGCCTGTGTCAGGGATTCCCAAAGATTATCCTGTTCGGCGTTTTTGTAAGAATACTTTTGCAGATATTGCTGCAAACCAAAACGGAATGATTCCTCGCCCAGGAACATGTGCATCATACGCAACACAGTTGAACCCTTCTGATATGATATTTGATCAAAACTCTCTGAAATTTCAGCAACTTCTTCAATGGGTCGTGAAATGGGATGACTACTTTCGAGAGCATCTTTTCGGAAAATGGTCTGTACACTGCCCAATGATTCCTGTTCCATTGAACGCCATTCGGGATTGATATTCTCCACACCCAGACTGGCCACATATGTGGCAAAGCCCTCATTTAGCCACAAATCAGTCCACCATTTCATGGTGACCAAGTTTCCAAACCTTGTTAAGAAAGCAAAGTATTGTATTCCATAGTTTCTGATCTTCTAGTCTTTTAAAACTTACCACTGATGAGCCAACTCATGGGCTACCACACTGGCCACACGTTGCTTATCTGCCAGCGAGGAATAGGATGCGGAATACAGTAAAGCAATCTCACGATAAGTGACCAACCCCCAATTCTCCATGGCACCTGCACTGAAATCTGGCACGGCTATCTGATCGATCTTGGGTAATGGAAATTTAATGCCAAACAATTGCTCATAATATTGCAAGACTTTGGGTCCAAACTCGGCGGCATAATCACACTGATCAATGGCATTGGGACGTGCCCAGGTGCGGAATAGAGCGGAACCGGGCAGTGTGGAGGGCTTGTGCGAGAAATCATTTACACTATAGGCAAGTAAATATGTTGACATGGGCACGGACTCTTCGAATTCACACCACACATAGTCGGGGAATTGATCGCTAGAAGGAAATGAGGAAATATAACAACGAAAAGCTCAAAACCCTTTTTCTCCCTTTACTCACTTTGGTGTTATTTTCTTAACAGGCATGTTGCTCAGACCTGTGTAGTTCTTGTGATAGCCCAGGGTTACAACAAATGGTGCCTTATAGTTGGGTTCATCGAAGCATGGGAAGGCAGCACGGGCCGAGGCCGGTTCAAACTGGGTGATGGAGAGCCATCTTTAAAAAAGGAAAAGTACTCATTGTAACTGCACTGTATTGAAACAGCTTTCCATCGATGTGAAATTACCTCATCCGTTTGGTTAATGGATCCTTATAGGAACTCTTATAATATCCTTCCAGTTGGTTATTCAACTCCGAGGCAAATGGTATGGTCAATTCATAAACGCTGCCAGCTTCAAGCTCTTGGCAAGTGTTTAGAACATAAAAATTATGATGCGAATTAATCTCCGTTGACTGTACACAATTATCCTGCTTGCCCTGAGTGTCCTTCAGAGTGATATCGTCCTCCGCAATGGTTAGATTCTTTGCATGCAGTGTAATATTCTTGGTGTTCTCCAAAACTTCTATCAGAATCTTCACAGTCGCCTCAAAACGCAAATCCTTGGGATTGTCCAAATGAGTTGTGACCTTCAGATCATATTTCTGCGGGCGCAAAGCCGTTGGCAGTCGAAAATAATTATACTTGGCCTCGCTGGCCAACGTCTGGGCCGACTGGCCGAGAACCAGGCCCACTGCAAGCAACAGAATCAACTGCATGCCCAATCAGACTGCGAATGGAAGAGGACACAATGAGCACTGAGTGACGAAGCGTATCGAACGAACTGCGAATCGAACTGACCCGTGTTAAGTGGAATGGAGCAATTAACTAAATCACATTTGCTAAATTAATGTTGAAATCAATTTATAACTTAAACCAAATGGAACGTTAGTAAAAGTTAATTGCCTCACAGTGGTTGCTCCTATTAAATGGCAAAACATAAATTTTATCATAATTATTATGATATCATTTTGATTTTTATCTCCATGTCAGTTGTAAAATTTTACTAAAGTTTTGTTTCAAATAACAACATTTGCAATATTTCTTTGGTGGTTTCTAAAAGTACATCTTTAACTTGGACTTTTTCAGTGAGTTCATTCAAAAGATCTTTACAGATAAAAGCAGAAATAATTTTTGAAAAAATATATAAACAAAACTGGTTATATGTTTATTTAAACTTTGAAACCACTGTGCACTAATTTTTCAGTCATTCATTATTGTAAAACCAATTCTGTTTTGTTTAATGCAAATTAAGATTTGATACGTTTTTTTTTTGGGTATTAAGCATGCCGCCCACGTATTAAGGTCTGGGCCAATGAAACTTGACAACTGACTTCGAAACACATCAGATTTTATTTCATTGTTGACTTTTTTTATGCATTTTGCTCTGGCACGTGAGCCGAGAGATTTATGCAACCTCAGAAATATATATACATATATGTACATATGTAGATGCAACTCAGCATGCATAACTTAAGATGCATTAAAAGTGTAAGAATAAAGCAAAAGAAGTAGAAGAAGAAAAAACGGAAGACACAGGAAGATCTGGACTGGATTTTCCAGCTTCCAGCTGCCAGTTGGGCCTGCAACTTGTGGACAACTCGTTTTCATCCACATACACACACATAACTTGGGACTTGTGAATATTTATTTATGCAAAAGTCGTTGGCGTTAGCTTTCCAAATGTGTTCTGTATATATGTATGTGTATATGGGGGTGCGGTCATTAACCTTTAATATCGTTTGAGAAGAGCACCCACAAGAAACTAGACCATTGGAAAGTCCAGAGAAAGCCTGAGATGAACTGAATTTCCATATGCTTAGTGGGTGATATTTTTTCTAACAATAAGTTATTGTCGTTGGGCGCTAAATAATATATACTTATTGTTAGTTGCTTGTGGTCTAACAGCTTTTTGTTTGGTTTTATTGGCTTTGTGAATTATTAACCATCAATTGTTAAATAAATCATTTTTTTGTTTTGTAACTCCAATTTTATGCCCTTGTTAAGTACATTTAATGACACAAACAGCTATATATGTATGTATATAGGAAAGTCGGGCAATAAGTATTGTTAGTTATTAGCTTAACGATTCCGTCTTGTGTTTCCAATAGCTACTTATTAGTTATTTATTAGAATAACTTCTTTTACATCCAAATTTAGCTGTATTTTAAATTAAGAGATTATATAAACTAAGCTGAAAATGTGTTTTAGGATAATTTTGAGTTGAGATCACCAAGAGTCATGAGCTTTCGAGTCTGTTTAAGGAAGACACTGTTAATTAGTTAGTTAGTCTTAATTCAACAAGTTTTTGGCAACAAAAGTAGAAAAAAGATTAAATATTTTCATTAATGATATTCGGTTGTTGTAAAATGATATCTTTAGTCTAAAGTTATAACTCTAAAAATAATGAATCTTAGGAGAACAGCATTTAAAAACTCTACTAACAATAAACTAAATAATTTCCTCTTATTTTTATAATCATTCATCTGGTTTTTTGCCATTTTCTAAATTTATAGCGCCTGTTTTACTAACTAACTTAATAATAGGTTACATAAAATGAACTTTAGGCTGACAAAAACTAGACGAAAAGAAAACTTTTCTGTTCCATTAAGTATCAATCACGTGTTTAACACTTGAACGATTTGTAACTACCTCGACATTGACTTATCAATTGAACTCTCATTGCATTGAATAAGTTTAATTTTATCTAGTATAAATTGTTAATTGATTTGCAAAATATTTTACTCTGATTATTCATAAAGAAAAGAGAACAAAACGAACAATTCTATGATAGATATCTAAGTCTTCAAGTTGATGAATAGAGAATAGAAACAATTGTTAGAGGAATTAACACAGTTGAGTTGGCAATTCGTAAGAATCTTACAAAATCAAGTTCGTAAGTTTCTCCTAAAGCTCTTACAATTAGGCAGAACAATTGACCAGATTTGGTGTATGTACTCTTTAAATAAAAACACTTGGCAAAAACTTGTTTCTCAATCAATGCGCTTGTTCTTTACACCTCACAAACGTTTCACTTTTGGTTCTGTTTAATCTCAACAAGCCCAAAGGCTCTAGATGTCTGGCTTTAAGATGTTTTGAACATCATTACATGAATAAGATTAAGTGCATCCATCCACACACACATACACACACTACTTGACACCAAAAAACCATCCAAAAAAGGAACACTAACCGAGCGGCAAACAGCAAATAGCAGCAAAAATTTAAAGGCAAATATTATATGAACCGCACGACGGTCGAAACGAATCTACACTGACATCAGACTAAGCTCAGCGCTTTTATCTTATATGAAGCCCGGTGCGGTCCGGTCCGGCACGACGGCGGCGTCGGCGCATTTTGAGCGTTGCTTTTGGATTTGTTGGTTTTTTTTTATTTCGGGAGAACCTTTGAAAAGAGCCAGAGACAGAGCCAAAGACAGAGACGGCAACAGAGGAGCATACACAGCGGGAGCTGCAATAAAATAATGGCAGGGCTTACGCGTCGTATGCGCAATTTTTGAATTTTAATGCAGACACACAGATAACTGAATAAGTACCACCATATATACAACATACACACGCATGGGGACCTAGAGAGATGAGACGTGGTTGTTGCTGTTGTTGTTGTTGTTGCCGACGCCAACATGTTTTTGACCTTAATTGCCCTGATTAACCCGTTTTTTTTTTCTTCGTTTTCGTTCTCATAGCACTTCAGGCTCAGAGAGCCTAGACCGCCCGCTTTCAGTTCATCCTCCTTCTCCTCCTCCTCCTGCACCTTCACCCAAGACGGACAGATAAGAGGATACAAACAAGAACATAAGAACAAAAACTGAATTGTACCCACGAACACACCAGGCAGGCCCAGTCACAGTCAGTCACAGCATGTGAGCCCTGTTTAATGCATATTTACATATAGACCGATGTACAATACCTACATACATACCTCAGTGTGTGTATGTTGTGTGGCCTGAACTGAATTAGACTGGCGCACTTGAAATACGAGTGTCTGAACATACATAAATGCCTTCATACATATTTATATAGAAAGAAATCTGCTGATAAGTGATACCTTTAAAGATCTGTTTTGTTCTTTATCAGATATATATCTGATAATCTGATTCTTTGATTGTTCTAAAAATTACACGTTTAGTTTGGTATTTCATCGTTCCATGAATAATCATCATCATCATCATAAAGGAAGAATAGATGAACATTGTAGTCTATACTTAATCTTCACTGAAAGACTTAGATTACATAAAGTTCTCTACTTGGCTACATACTGATTTTAAAAACGATCCTTAAGGTATAAATATGTACATATATAAGGCATTTTACTTTAAGCACAGAATTTGTTCTTGGGAGATTTCAGAACAAACTTAATAGCCCATGGCACTTAAACTCTTGACACTAGTCAACAAACTAAAATAAGCAAAACACTTGATCTTCCTTTTTTGCTAAAAAAAAAGAATTACTTAAGTTGTCATCAGCCTCAAGGACATCTCTTCAGATCACTTGAACCAAAAGTTTATTGACTTATCTCTACTTCTTTGTAAACTTTAAGGAATAAGCCTTGAAATGATTACTGTGCTAGGCTAAATTACTATTTCGTATTTCAATAAGAAATCGTTTTAATAAGCCAGCCATTTTTGTAGAAGCTCGAAATTTCACTTTGGTTTGTCGCCGCCATTTGATGACATTTTGAAGTAATTGTATGGGCGTGGGTACAGACAAAACAAAAAACCCTTGATGCGATTTTTTCATTTTATCTCTGCTTATTGGGGATTATTTGAATGACTGTGGGTAACGCTGCTGGAGTATCCGATTGCCAAGTTGGTAAGAAGAAAGTTGGCGGAACTAATCGGCTTTGGTACACTCAATTTAATTGCGCTGACTGCGATTACAATAGTTTGCCATATGGCCAATTGGCCAGCGGACAACAAGACGTATGATTAATTGATAAAAACAAAATGATGTGCTTATTGCTTATTACGAAAATCAGATTTGGGGGGGCATAGTCAAAGAAAAAATTGGCAAATTGTTTCCGCAATTAGTTTTAATGGTTAAAGGATTAGTAAATTGGTTAGGTTTGCAAATGGAAGAGAAAATGTCAAGCCAAAGCACAAAAATTAAGAAACTTCTACGTAACAAATTGACAGAACAATTTAAGTTACAGTTACACTAATATATTTCAATCATTCCTTAATAAATCAATCTAATTTTCTTGAATCAGTTGGGGAAAACGATTCTATAATTAAGTCTTTATTGTTTCTTGAATTTGTATCGTTATTTGTTATTTATTTTCGGGCCCCTTACTGTTTTAAATTTAACTGAAATATCATTTTTGAAAAGAATCATTTACGAGCTACGTTTATTTCATTCTGATCAGGATCTGAATCAGACACTTGATCAATATCGAATTCTAAGAAGGATACCATAGTTTTTTTTGAGTAATGAACTGAATGAATTTAAAAATTGAATTCACAAAGTTATTTCTCTTCATTACAGTTCAGAATTAACTAGATTGTTAGGTTTTAAGAGTTAATTTAAGTTTTTAGAGATTGATTTTCATATACAGACTTACCCATTGACTTTACAATAAGCTGTAAACTACATATTTAAGAAAACTTTATTAAAACCAAGAATTTGATAAATCTTTGGCAAAAAGATATTAATTACTTACTCGATAAATCTCTTTGTTCTGAATAATCCCTGTCCAAACAAAATGTGTTTTGTAAACAAATGTAAGTAGTTTCTGTATATGAGCTTTAAAATTTATTGGTTTAGAATGATTAATTGTCTTCTATGAAGTATGGTAATATCCTTTATCTCAAAATATATCTAATAAATATAAATATCTTTAAGCTTGCTGAAATAAGTCTATTCAATATTTTTCTATGTATTTTTATAAGTTTATAAAGATTTGTACAAACAACTCTTGTTCTTGTCTTTCATTTTTAGAGGTTTCGTAAGTTTGTATGTTTTATGATACAATTGAGAAAAGAAAATGAACATAAATATGGAGAGATAATTGTTTCACATTTATATATGTTTGCATTGATTATATAATTCCTAAATATGTTACAAATTGATTTAAAATACAAAAATACATACAAATAATTTTTTACTTAATTATTTAAGCTAAATCAATTAGAATATCATTTGTAATGTCTTTTTAGTAAGAGGTTTTCATTTGCAGATCAGTTATTCAGTTGTCAATGGAAAATATTCCATAAATATGTTGCCATCTATGGACAATAGATAAGCTTATTGCGTTGGCATTTTTGTCTTAAATCTGTTTCTTTTCGAGTCTGTGGTGTTCCATTCACTAACAAGCTGTGGGCCGTGGTAGTCTGGAAAATTCACAGAAAGTTAGGGACAGAAAAGAATTTAAGTTGAGCACGATTTTTGCATGCAGAATATGATTTTGCTGGATATGGAGATGGAAACTATAGGAACCACCATAAGTAGCTGCCATCAACCAAATAATCTAAAAAACAGAAAAAAAAGAACAACATAACTCAAATGTCAAATAATAAACACATACATATCTACATGGGAAATGTTGTTACTAGTTGCAAAAACAAACTGAAAATATAAAAGTTTTTAAACTCACGCTGCATTGCTAGCTGGTAGATCTTCAAAGAGCACTTCCGATCTAGAATTGATGATGTATACTAGACAAATGGAAATGATTAACACCACAATGCCAATGGTCAGAGTGGTGACTTGATGCACATTGGACGGACGCAGAAAGATGCGGGCGCTAAACTGTGTCCAAGTTGATTCAGTCCATGTAGAGTATTTACCGGAGCTCCAATCGTAATCTGCAAAGAAAATATCGAAATTATAGTGAAATCTTTTTAAGATAAGGATTTAAGCTTACTATTGATAAGAAAAGCTGGACTCAGGGCTGAGCTGTAGTTTTGCGTGGAAAGACGACATTCACCAGAACCATTAAAGCCGGAAAAATATTGTAATGGCAATATGGTGCAATTAACTTTGGTTACATTGGCTTGCGGTTGGGAGAGAAGATAGCCCAGTACGCGATATGTCCAACCCGAAGACTCTTGAGAGCCCCCCAAAACACTAATATAGCTGGAAGAGCAAAAAAGCAACATGAATATCAACAATGTTATTCCCATAAACAATTATTTGCCTACTTACCGCATAGGTGGAAGCGGCAAACCACTGGGACTGTCTGGATAGGAGGATGCCTTGAAGAGTGGACAATCTGATGACTGTAGAAAACAATATAAGAACTCGTCGGCCAATAAAGGACTGGCCACTTTGCTGCCCGTATACGTTCTACTCGTCAATGATTCATACAGAGCCATAGCCACAATGGATGATATGTTTCGTACTTTCATTTGTAGCGAGTCAGCCTGGAAGCCCTTGGCATCACTGACATCTACCAGAGTTGTGAAATCTTGACTAGTATTGGCATATCGAAATGCCACATTATCCACATCATCATAGATGGAGTGATAAAATTTGTTGGCTGGCACACCATTTAAGATTAGTGCTGGGAATGATTGATCACGACGCAGGAAGGATTGGGCAGATGTTGGAGGTAGATGATGACTAACATCTGATTGTATATTCAGGCCGAAGCCGAACTGTGGTGATTTTGCATAACTGTTGATTTGCTGCAGTAGCTTGTTAGCCAACACGGTACTTTTTAGAGTGTGCAGCTTGACGTTGGCTATGTCATCGATGGTGCCAATGTCCAACATAAACTCAATGTTGTCAAACGTTATGGGCGTTGATTGAGTGGAACGTGTCGGAAAGGCCTTATTCTCCAAGTCATAGACAAAGCGCTGGGAACCAATATAGTCATAAGATTCACCATTGAATGTCACAAAGAGTACATTCCGATAGGGATTTGGCAAGGAGTCTTGTGGGGGCAAGGTTTGGCGCAGAAAATGAGCCACTTGAGTCAATATAGCCAAACCCATTAATGAATCCATGGCTCCCAGACCTGAAAATGTAAATATGTATTAAAATCAAAAGCACTTTTCAAAAGACAATAATCTCTCAATCTTACCCACGCCATCAAACATGCTGGCTGTGTCCAACCGACATGTGACCAATATGAACTTCTCATTGGGATTTGCATTACGTTTTTTCTCCAATCCCAAATTCTCGGGTGAGTTGCGTGGATAAACCGTAGCAAAAACATTGCGTCCCTCCAAGGGATCACAATACTTGCTTCCGCTCAGATTGTTAATGAAATTCGTGCGCCGCATGCACACCTCCGTGTTCACAGCTGCCGACATAAACGACTTGACCTCCACGGCGCACAGTCTCCGCACAGCATGAGTGGTATAGTTTAAGTTAAAATCTTTAAAACATTTTTCCAGTTTGTCGATTTCTTCCTGATCTGCTATATAGTAGATGGGAAAAGGGAAATCCTCGTGAAGCAGTCCCGTACCCCAAGGATTCCAGCTATTGGTTGGATTCCTGGCGTCACAGGTAACAGTTTCAATGCTATTAGGACGCAATAAGCCACTGTACTGATTCGGGCAATTCAGTTCGTGTGAGAAATTTGTCATCTGCTCAGGTTTATTGATTAGCAGAACCACGGAAATGTTAGCTGGTCCGGCATGTTTAAGGCGCAGCAAATTGTCTCTAGTGAACAAATGAGGTGGTATCATTGGTGCATATGGTGGCGCTGGAGGAGAGTTGAGCAAGAAATCTAAATCCTCCTTCGTATCAACCAAATGCAAAACGCCCACGGAACCAGAGAAAGCGGCTAAAAGTGTCTCAAATTACATCAAAGCAAAAGGAAAGTTAGAGGAGCACTTACATGAACAGCCAGTCTGGTGTGTTCCATTCAATCGCCGGAAACAACTAGCTCCCAGAATTGGTTGGTACATCTTATCCTTTGTCCGTTCGCCTTGGACTAAACAACAAATGACTCAGATTAGACAAGGGAGAGTGTGGGAGTTCTACAGAGACTTTGATATTTAGCTTACCAAACAAAGCATAGTTTAGCAATATCAACCATATTGTAGCTGAATTGACCAGCTTTTCCATTTGAACTAGAATTTACTATTTCCTTACTTATATATACTTTAATATTTATTTATTTCTCCGCAAATAAGACAATACAAAACAACAACAAAAAGTGGCCCACTATTTTAACATACCGATTGCATGTCAGTGTGGCCACACTGTCGCATTATATTCCCTGTATTTAGTGGTCACTCCCAGTATTACGAAATATAAACATTATAAACTATATAATTCATGACAAAAAATCGTCTTATTAAACCATTTATTACTAACAGCAAGCTTAACATCTAACGGAGTATCAGTTAAAAAAGTGTATCCTCGGCTCGTATGTACTCGCCAATGTCCGATTGATGGAAGCAAACTGTGGTCAGAGGATCAGCGGTTTTGCAATCAGTTGTGGACCGCGCCAAGACACCGAAACCCAGAGGTAAATCATTCATAGAGTACACCACAACTCCTTGATATTGTCCTGCATTCTCCGTTATGCGACCCAAGCCTGATTTGGGTATGTGATTGCCATAGAGAAACTGCTGCTCGAATGAGGGCTTCACCCACACCTTGTACTGGGCATAGGGAGCAAGGTAGTACAACGCCGTTATATGGAACTTTAGTTTATTGGTTTTGGAGAATTTGCCAAAGCAGGTGCCTACACACACCAGTTGCTTGTAGCCAAAGCATTCGCTCAGCTTGAGTATGCGCTCGGAGACATAGTAGACACGATCCTTGTGCTCCCGAAAGCAATAGGTGCCGTCTGGTCGATCTATAAGCTGCCTGACATTGGTGCCAATGCTGTTTTGGAAGGAAAATGGTCAGTGAAAGACTCAACGTCAGTGAGGTTTCACTTACAATTTGGACAGCTTCTCGAAAAGTATTTTGGCACGTTCCTCGCTTAGGCGCTTCATTGTGTTGGTCGCTGTGTCTTATCCAAGTGGAGATTTATTTATTTTATTTTAATATTATTTGATAGCGTGGTGGCAATGTTTTCGTGGGCCGGCTGTTGAATACACGTGAGAACTGCGAACAAGTTCGAGTTGTACTCACTTAAGTATCGAACATTTTTGAGTATGCGATAATAGGGGCAGATGTCCGTTAATAGTGGGATTTATCGGCAATAGTGAAATCGGTTGTAGATGCGCTCATCAACTTACGCGACAATTTAAAAAGATTTTGTTTAAATTTGAAGTCAAATTAACAAATAATACAGCAGTGGTGAGTTTATACTTTTATTGTTTGCAAATTGAGTAAAAAAAGAAATAGTTGATTACGCGGGTAAGTTTATAATTAAATACCATTCGGGGCACATAAGTTAGCCTCCAGTGGTGATTTTATTTATAATTAAACAGATATTACTAGACTTTGTAAATAATGTTAAAATGATGCCAATGATTAGTGTATGAACCATCATTCTGCTTCCATAGGAACGATTGCATTGCTCAATTATATTGTTGGTGGAAGATAGACTTACTTATATGTACATATGTATGTATGTATGCATATGTATTATTATCGTTGGAAACTCAATATCAGTCGACTTTCAATTAAGATTCGAAACTTTGGCACGGACGCCTCAATAAAATATGTATGTACACTTAATTAGTTTATGTTTTGCGTTCTTAGGACTAATAGGTGTGTCTTTTGTGCTCAAACTAATACTGTACAAAAAACGTCTGTCTATTCTAAGTTATAAATAATTAACTAAATTTGTGGTTCTATCACGTTTAACATGGCAGACTTAATGCCTTCTTATGCTGTCTCCAAGCGCTTTTGGCCATACTGCCGTTCTTTGAGCAATTCGTCCAATTGCTCCTCCTGATAGTAGACAACAAACTGGGCAGCCGACACCTGCTCAAAGATTGCACAAATGCTGGGTTTCAGATTGTAGAAGAAGAGCAATTGGCCACGTTGATTAAAGTCACTGATCAGGGAATCGATGACGGTGGCTGTAGTAAAATCGGCTCCATACACATGTGAAGCATCAATCACGACTGGAACGTTTTGTCGCATTGACTGCTTGTTTACCAGATTTCTCACATAGTCCACAGAAGGAAAAATAAGACAACGATCGGGTGTAATCATCATATACTCTATGCCCATGTGACTGGTGATCAGCAGCTCCGTTGTGAGTTTGGGTCTAGCCGCATGGTACAGTATAAAGATGACATTAAGGGCCACACCAATTAGAATACCCCATTCCAGAGGCAAAACAAGACAGGCCACAAAGGTGCCAACGCCAGGCACTAGATCACTCTCTGAAACAAACTATCTGTCAGACTCAAGTAGATAAAGTAGTTTTTTGGAAAAACTTACTTTTTGATCTCCACATTGGCTTGACCACCCTGACTTCGACCATAAACACCACAGCCGAGATAATAATAGCCGCCAGAGTGGGTCTCGGTATGAAATAGAAATATGGAGTAAGAAACAATAGAGCAATCATGACCAAGGCTCCGGAATAGATGTTACTAAGGGGTGTGCGAACACCACTTGCATTATTGACAGCTCCCCGACTCAGAGCGCCGGTTCCTGGAAATCCCTGAACAAAGGAATTGAAGATGTTAGCCGTACCAATGGCAATTAGTTCCTGAGAGGCATCCACTGGCTTTCCATTAGCTATACAAAAAGAATTATTAGCGAGTTTTTAAGATATTACCTGATGTTTTACTCACCGAAAGCTTTGCAAATGGCTATATTCTCCATCAATGATATCAAAGGTACCACAATTAAGCCCGAACCCATGCTGTGGACCATCTCTACAAATCCTTGAGCAACACCATTACTCGTCTCATTTGCAGTCAACGATGTAGGCGGCAACTGTAAGCTAGGTAATCCAGGAGGAATATCACCAACCACACGGAAAGGGGTACCATGTTCTTCACTGTGCAGCAAATAGCTCATCACGCAACAGACAACAACGAGAATGGCATTTCTGGCTGTTCCTACAATCCAGAGGATTTTGTTTACCACCCGCTGGAAGGGTGACCATTCTGCTTCCTCTGTGGGTCCAATGCGGAGAGAGGATAGCGAACGCATCAGAAGCAAGACCACAATGCATGTAAGACCCAGTACTGTGTCCCCAGCTTGAGTGTGTTTAATATTCTGGAAAACTTGTGTCCAGATCTCTACAAACGTGTTGCCCTTGGCTGTGATACCCAGAACGCTTTGTATTTGTGAAGTCAATATAATGAGGGAGACTGCCGATGTAAAGCCCGATGAAACGGGCCCAGAGACAAAGTCTATGAGAAAACCTAGACCAAATAGGCCCATCAGTAGTTCTACTATACCACAAAGTAGGCACAGTAAAACGGATTTCTGCCACGATCCCTGGGCAGCCTGATAAGTCAAGAGAGCCACAATGGCTGATGGACCCATGGGAACATCCTTGCAGCTGCCCAGAAATATGTAAACAAAGCAGCCCAAAAATGATGCATAGAGACCATACTGCAAATGAAATAGAAATCTAGATAACACACAGATCTGAGAAAAATTAATCGAAGTACTTACGGCAACTGGAAGCCCGGCAATGCCAGCATAGGCCAAAGCTTGTGGTATAACTGTTAGGCCCACTGTTATTCCAGCCACCAAGTCTCCCACTGCATCCTCACTATTATAACGTGGCAGCCATTGCACAATGGGCAGCCTTTTCTGCAGAGTTTTTCGATTGAAAGTCCGTCGACTGCAGTCCTTAAGCCAATTTCTAGTGCATTCTCCAGTGCTCATTGAAGGTTTCACTTTCTTGCCATCTTCGGTTACTGCAATTTGGAGAAATTGTAAAGTTTCTTGATCATTAGCTTGAATTAACTCGATTTTAAGCGAGTGCCATAGCTGTGATTCATTAAAAGGTGAATAGTCAGCGAAATTCTGTCTCTTTTTGTTTACGTTTTTAGTTTCTTTAGTTTTTTGTTTGTTTTTTATTGCCGAGATCAACGAGAATTAATTTCACTGTCAAGGTTTTTTTTATCAGTTGAGAAAATATTTCAAAACAATTGTTATTAAACTTTTTGCCGATGCTATTTGTCGTTCTACTGGGAAACAGAGTTCGCATTATTGTGAATTAAAGAAAACTGTATTTAAGGTGAAACTGAATAATTAATCAAAATCAAACAACACATTTTTGATCTTATTGTTAGCTATAAACCTAAAAACGAGTCGTATACTTGATATTTTGTTTTTCAACCAAAGTTGTAAAAAGACTCAAGGAAGTAACTAATTTTAATTCGTTATGATGCCAACAAGTTAAATAACAATGAAATTTTAAATATCTAAGAATATTTATCATAAAAATTCGTTCTCGAGTAGAGACATCTTTTTTCCCATTTCACTGAATTCTAATTATAGTTTATGTACTTTATTAATGTTAATTATTAACATTTTTCCCGTTTCCTTTAATATTTAGAATTAAATGCTTCTGAATATATTTTTACACTATGCATTTTATGAGTTCTCTAACTTTTTTCATTCAACATTGTTAAAAAAATAAGCGCTCAATATTTTATACATTTTAGAACGTTTTTTCCTCAATATATTTCTAAATTTTTCACTTTTTCTTTAATTTTAATTTTCTTACAAATAACTTTTAATCCGTTTCATAATACTTACGGATAAACTCCTTGGATCCTTGAGAGCCAACGCTATTGGTGGTGCTATCATTGACTTCCGCCAGATTCGCATTAATGCTAATTGTTGAGCATTTGAAGCCATCATTGAAGTACACATGATTCGAAGCCGGATTCGACTTCATTTTTTTCGTTGTGGGTGGGTGAAAGCACTAAAGGGCAGCAGCAGCAGCAGCAACAACAAAACAAACAACTTATTGTTAATAATTCACATTCAAATTGAAGAAATTGCAATTAAAGCTATCTACCTGTCTGCTAATTGAATTATTCAATAAGATCTATGAAAGATAAATTCAAAATTTATTTCACACTATAGAAAAAAAACTTATAACAACGTTTTCGAGCTCGTTTAAATAATTTTTTGTTGCTTCCTCTATTCTTTCTGTGGCTTTTGTTCCGTCTTAACGCGTCGACGTTTTAAACGAAACTGTTTTGTACTTGACGTGAACCTTGTCTTTTATAAAAATCAAAACTTTGTTTTGGTTGTATCTTGTTGTTGTTGTTGTCAGCGTCATCAGCGCGTCATTTTGCGGTCGCCGTCAACGTTTCCGTCACTCGAGACTGGCTATTAGTGCTCTGGGAACACCAAACAGTTCATGCTCACCTGTTGATCTGTCCCACAAAATACACCTGATAATCGAAGCTATTTGTCGAGAATTGGGGGAAATGGAATCGTACCATGTCTGTATATATGTACACACAAATATGAGTTCAAGAGATGGCCCTAAACAACAAAAGGTTCCTATTGCGTTGTGCCCACTCTCACCTAGATATCGTATATCAGAAAGGAAGTTCTAAATTCTTTCTTCATTAGTCTGCATTGCTGATCCGTTTTCTTTTTTTCGTTTTGTTTATTGTGGCTCAGCAATTTCGTTTAAAATATTGTTTTTTGTTATGGGTTTTTTGTTGTGTTTTTTGGGGGTTTTGCTTTTTAATGAGCCACTCGCATATCACATGCTTTCTGTATATACAAAAAAATGGAGTGGAAAGTTTTTCATGAATTCCATCAAAATGCTGCGGGGGAGTTTCATACAGAAATTACAATAACGTCAACGTTGAGACGAATCTCTGGGGAGTGTCTATAATATTTGTATAGGTATATATATTATCCATAATTTTAGGGGATTTTCCCATAGAAAATAATTAATACTTCGACTAACAATACAACAGACTTTTCTTAAAAATGTTCATTAAAAGTGTGCCAATAATTATTAGTTGAAATGCGAAAAATCTAGGACAATTGGCAACCAATTATTTTTGTTAATCTTAACCCTTTGTCAGAACTCTTATAGTAAGCCTTGACTTATGGTCGAAGTTGACTCAATACCTTGATCAACTCGAATTGTGGAACTCGTGTCAGGACCTACCATAGGAATTTGAAATCCGAAACCTCTCCTACTTTAAAGGTTTCCAATAATGTTAGTGGCCTTCGATTGATCGTATTTGTTTATAGAGTGTTGCATTAACAGAACATGCTTTCGATAACAAAAAAATTGATGGAAAATAGTTAAAATACCACAGACATTTATAAACTTGACGCTTTAGTTGCATTTGTATTTTTCTCAAAAGAAAAATGTCATGTCACTGGACACAAAAGAAAATGAGAATGCCATTGATAAATAAACATTTGAATATTGACCAAATGCCATAGCATCCAATGACAGTTGAGAAACTAAAGTAGTTAGAAAGTTTCCATGGAGCATTTAGCTCGGTTATATATATTTATGGTTAAACATACACGAGCAGTGATAAATTTGTCAATTTATGGCATTGCACTTGGTATTGAAATTTAAATGAAACCTGACCTGAACATCACCAAATAGCTTCCTAGATGGCAACGGCAGCGTCGACAAAATGTTGTGATAAATGTTGTCTTGATTAGAAACTGAAAAAATTAAATTAAAACATGATTTGTTGCTAATAGATGGAAAGAAGGTTTGCTTTTTTACCAAGTTCGCTGTCAAGATTCTTTTTTGGGGGCTTTTTTTCAATATGGATTTTGCATTTGTTTTGAACACAGTCCAATGACTCTAATATAATCAGTCAATACATTGATTAATGTTATGGTTGAGTTGAGCCGAAAACCAGATACCCTTTAAATGAGTTTACATTTTAAAAGACTTTAACTTGGGCGCTTCTTTGCATGATTTACCCTTTATATTATTATTATATTCTTTTTATGGATATTAGCTTAAGCAGAAAGATACCTAATTACAGCAGGAGTTATTCTGCGTCTCTTGGGATACTTATTAGCTCTGTCGTGGAAATGCCTTTCGGGTTCATGATCATTATTCACTCTGGGATGGCCTATAGGGTATTAAAACATATTTATTTACTTAGAAATGGACGACAAGTTGCCGGCAACTGGTTTGGCCTGTGTCTGCGTTGTCTGGTCAATTCCACGGAATTCCAACTTTGACGAAATTCACAGCTGATTCGGTAATTTTGAGGGGGAGTAGTGGTTTAACAAGCTGTCTTGCCCTCCTACTTCCTCTCACTATAGCAGTCTCTCTCTCTCTTTTTCTCTCTGTCTCTTGCTGCTGAGAAATGCAAATTTTGCGGTTATTCATTCATTTTTTGTTTAAAGCGTTTTTTTTTTTTGGTTTGTTTGTGTTTGTGTCTTGTGTTTTTGTTTGTTACTTAATTTTTGCTCGCAAATCGGGTGAAAAGGTTTAATAAAAAGTCAATTTCCACTTCCTTTGTGTAATAGGATTAATTTTTTTGTTGTTTGTTTGTGGTTCATTTACAACAACAATAGTTTATAGTTATAATAATAACAATTTTCTAGTTAATAAATGAAATTATTGCCAACAGGAAGCAGAAAATGTTCATTTAATTGCAGTGCCAATTGTATTTTTTTTGTAAATTTTTTTTGCTTTCATTCTACGTTTCAAGTTACAGGGCGAATTGCAAACTAATTTCACATAATTATCAATTGCCTTTAAGATGGGCGTAACCAGCCAACTCAAACCCCGAAACCCAACCCAAAACATTTGTGATATTTTCTGTTTCGGAATGCAACTAAAAATAATAAACAATATAAGTGGGAAAACTGTAAAAAATCTCACCTGTTTGGTGATGAGAAGATTCTATACTCTTTGAACGAACAACTATTAATAATTAAACAAAAAGTAACAGGATTAATCTCTCTAATTATATTCATAAAGAAAAATATGGCCACAATATGAAAAAATAAAACATTCTTTTGGTTTTAAATTACAAAAACTTTGACAAAGAAAGTCAAGAATTCCCCTTTAAATTGCTATTACAATTATGGAATTTATGAGTATGTCGTTATAGCAATATCATATAAGATTTCCTTTGCAAATTTCTATAGCCCTCTCAAATACACAACAATCAGCGAAAGCTGCGTTACACTCTGTGACAAACACAATACGTAAATGTATGATGAAACGAAATTGTTTCAGTTGTTTATAACGTGAATTCGTGCAATGTCTATCAATTGTGTCAGTTAAAGGTGTATATAGTTCCCATATACATACCTAACTCCAATTTTGCCAAGCTGCAGAATTTTATCATATAATGCTTTGCATGTTTATACAAATTACGTATACGACATGTGTGATCAAAGGGTTCAAACAGTTCTAGTTACAAAAACAACAACTCACATAACTTCATTTAAGAATCATTTTGGAAGATCATAAACATTTACAATGATTTAAAAGGCATTAAAAAGTATATTTTCCTTTGGAGAATTTCCCCCAAAAACAATTTGAGAAAGAAAGTAAGAAATTTAATCTTCTGAGATAAAAGTTGCTTGCTGAAAATAGATCTGAGTTATCGTATACAAAAAAATGGATATGTGGATTGGATGATAATGGAATTGTCCATTTCATCAGTATAAGAAAAACAGGAGTCAGTGAAAATAAGTCAGTAAAGAGTAACAAATTTGCTCAAAAACGATCAAAATATATTATTGGAATTTGCATGTGCAAAAGTAATTAAATTTTGTCGAGGTAGCTTTAGAAATTTCGTTTTTTGTAGAGAATTATTCTGGGCTAGCTAGCATGAACCTTTCAGTTTGAATGACCTAGAAACCCATAAACAGGTGTGATAAATTTCAGTACACAAGGTCAAAAAAATATTTAACCTAGTCGCCGACAAAACGTCAGAGTATTTTCCAACAATCAAATGTGAATAGTTTTTCCAAACTCCAAGTCGTTGAACTGAGTTTGAAGTCGAATACTAATACACCAACATTTACATTAATGTTGTTATTAAATGTTTATATTAATTTTAGAATTTTACTATAGCAATTTCTATTTAAATATTTCTAAATTGCATCTCATAGCTTTCTAAATTCCAGTTGTGACAATAATAAATAACGAAAATTATATGGGCTCATTATGACAATCGGCATTCCACGTAGAAATAATTTACTATCACAAGCCAACAATTTCAGTAAAATACGTTCTAAATTTCTAAACGATATATCATGCAATAGACGGACGTGATGTTCCATTTGATGGCAAAATTCGTGTGCGGGGGAGATTTGCAAAACGAGGAAACCCACCCAAATAACCACTAACCTATTAGCACTTGAATTATTATTTTGAGATTTCAGTTAAACGATCATAAGACCTTCCATTATAAATATAGCTGTTTGTATGTGCTAATATACGACTATGATTCAATTTTTGGCAATCTTTGTATTTTGCTGTGAATGGCTCAATTGTTAATGGCAAATCCAGGGACAAAACTGCAAATAAATGGCATATGCTAAATATAGAATTGTTTACCCATTAAATAGACTCTCTTGTTTGCCAAATCAATGTTGTCTATGGCTCTAAGGGCAAAATTATTAAGCAAACTCGTGGCATGTGACAAGTCAACAACAGAGAAAGGGGTAAGCCAAAAGCCCCCTGTTGTTGACTTTTACTTCCATGGTGAAGTTCTAATTGATGCAAGTTTTATAATTAATCATTGTGAGCATTAAACATCAACAAAAATACACAATATACTTATTTAAACTTGTTTTAAATGATCGAATCAAATATCGCTGAATGGCTTTTCTCACATCTGCTACCGGCTTTTGGATACTGAATATTTATATTTCTGTTTTGTTTTTGTTTTTTGTTAATTTTTATGATCTTGTCTGGCGTTTTTTTTTGATTTTTTTTTTATATCTGTATAATGTGTATATTTTTATGCCAAATGCGTTTCACGATTACGCATTCAAAGAAAAATTGCAAACAAAAAAAGATGAGCAAATTCTTTGATTTTTATCATTATATAAAATATATGCACACATTTTGTTTTTTTTTTTTTTGTTTTTTGAACGATATATGTCCGACTCTTTTGTCGAAGTTTTTGTGGTTTTTGAAAATCTTTGTTGAGCATGTGCTACAACCAACTAAAACCGGATTAAATGTACATAATTGATAGCCATATTTTAAACAAATGATTGCTTGCTGGCTATTCAGCATTGTAGAAGCCACTTGCCACATAATCTTACAACTAGTGTTTGCTTTGTACTAAACTAAATTCTACTTTCAGTCACGTAATTGTAAAATTTTCTCAAAAAAAAGTGCTTAGCTCTCATTGTTCTCCAACACGTGCCAATAATTTGATCTCATCCACATTACAGAGGATCACGTAATTAAGTGTTTTAAGCACCTACTTAATTATTTACACTAAACAACAGTTTTTTTTTTTTTTTTTGGAGGTTTCCCATTTTAGAAAGAATACGAATAAATATTGTCGTTGTAAAGGGCCAAAGAACTTGCTTGAGATACTACATGGATAAGAAAGTTATGACTCCAGATGGATTGCTAAAAAAATCCAGTTAAGATCACTGACTTACCCATTAAATATAAACAGAAACTAATGACCCAAATGAGGTTTTAGCCATGTGATATATCAAACAAAGCTCATGCTTTACTTTTGGTTTAAACTACATTTTAACCCTAATCAGTTATTAAGAAAGTATAAATAAAAGATAAACCTATAAAAATGATTCATATTTACCAAAAATTTTGTTGAGTGATTTATGTATAGAAATTAGCACATTTTTTTTTCGTATGGCTGCCGCTTCAACCAATTTTAAATCATCTGTTTTCATGTAATTAGCATGTTTTAAATTTGACAAATTCAAAGGGGGAAACAGTTGTGTTAAATATTAATCGACCATGATAAGAGGCCAATTGGAAATTACACAAATGTTTAATAAGGTGCTAACAAAAATGAAATTTGCCAAAAATTTTAAGTACATAGATTTCTTTTTATACTTTACGTTAATTTGAATGCATATGCGAAAGACGTCATAAAAAATAATAACAACCAATTAAGCAAATAAACATGTTTTTATGTCTATTCGCAGATTATTAAACAATATCCTTAATCGGAACACTAGGCGAATGTGTTTTTTTCCAGGTAAATCCCTATTAAGCCAACAAAACAAGTAACAAATTAAGGAGTCCACAAGTAAGTCTTAATTTCATTATCATTATTTATTACTCCAATTTATCACAAAGGGAAGCATTTTAAAACAAAATCCATAAATTTCGCAGTTTTTTAACTGAAATTACCATAAACACGTGGCTAGTAAAATTAAATTTTCATTCTATACTAATGTTTCTATTATTCAACATAAAACTAAGGTACAAAATAGAATTGAATTTCAATCATTGAAAATTTCTTTTTATTTAATTCTATGATGTCATGACATCGCAATGACAGGGCTAAATCACTTACCCCTTTTAGTATAAGCCGCACCAATTACAGAATATATCTAAAGGTATGTATCTGGAATAAATCGATCTATAGGTTAGGGGCTTTGGGGTTTTGGGTTTGTTTGTTGCTATTTCTATTGTTGGCCCCAACGCGTTGGCCACCGGAAACGTGATAATTCCGTGTATTGTGTGAGTGTTTTTTATTTATTTTTTTTTTTCGCTAAATCTTGTTGTTTAAAATCGCACAAGGTACGCGACGCGCGATCGCTACGTTCTAATAATTATTTATTGATTTTGTTTTTATGATATGGACACTATTTATTTTTTTAAAATAAATTTATTGTTTAATTGTTATGCAAATGGAATTCAAATGCACCAAATAAATTTTAAGGTTTGTGCGTTTAGTTTTTCGAATTCAGCATCGTAAATCTGATTGTTTTTATAATTTATGATTCAAACACGCGTCCGTTGCAGGGCGCATTGGCTAAGTAAATAAGCGTAACTGTTGTTTTAAGCCACTCATCTACCCAGCCAGTCAGTGGCACTCGGAAATTGAGCGTGTAATTTTGTTTGTTTGGTAGTTGAAGTGATATTCACCCGCAAGTTGAGCTTTTTTTTTGCGCTGTTTTTGAGTTACATTTTGCAACTTCTCTAGGAGCTTTTTTTGGGGGAAATGCTCTCACTCTCTCTCTCGCTCTCTCTCTTTTTCTCGTGCGGTATTTAACAATTTCGAAAGTCACTCGAATGGAGGACAGCGAAAGGTGTTTGACATTATACTACAAAATATGCAATAAGTTTAGCATATTATCAATGCCGCTTCAACATGTTATATATACATATAATCAGACAAATAAAATGCAGATATTGCAGATGTCGAATGTCATTTGAAGTAGTTTGATAACATTGATAAACTTCAAACATTCCGGAAACATACTAACCATAAGTCACACCGAAGGTTATATACTCTATGACGTGTAGCAAATAGTTAATGGGCAAACGGATTCTATTTTATGAGTAATACTTATCTATAAAATTCTATGTTGTTGTCTGATATTAATAAGTGATGCCATGGTTATGTTTTTCAATTACCCAATATACTTACTAAACCAGAAATCTATAGATAAAGCAATCTCTTACTTACTTTATGGTTGTTACAGTATCCTTGAAACGTTTTTCCACTGGATATCCAAGTTCCTACAAGTAATATGTACTGTATAATGAACATGACTTTAGATTCATTCTTATTTCCATAAGCAATATATTCATTGAAAATCAAAATTTTACCGCTTTAAAATATTATTTGGTAAATATTTTCCCAATTTCATGACTAACTGCTTCTTAATATACACAAAAACTGTTTAAATCAAAACAGTTAATTGTTGTTAAATTATTTTTAACAATACTAATTTCAAATAGCAAGCAGTGCTTGTTGTTAACAGATATTAGCCTCTGCTCTGCTTGTTTAAGCTTTAAAGCTTAAAACAGGCCGTTAAAATTTGAAATGCAATTCCATCACAAGAATGGATAAAAGTGCCTAGATTTTCTAATAATTTATTTCATTTAAATAATAAACAATGTTGCTTATCCGTTTTGTTAAACGTTTTATTAAATAAAATGTAACTGCTACGGACAAAAACGATTTCAATGGGAAAGTGATCTTAACTAGAATAATAATACAACTTCAATTGCAACATCGTCTTGATCTTTCAAAGCAAAAGTTGCCGTTTCTGGGTTGTAGATTTAGTTAAATGGTTTCTGTTGGTTGTTTATTAAGGGGAGGTGGTGGTGGAGGGGGATTGTGTTGTGGCTGTGAGCTCGTAAAGCTATTTTATTATCATATCTTTATTACGTACAAAAATCAAAATGTTTTAACATTTCTTAAAGCGCGTTTTTCATTGTGGTGCATTTGAAAGGTTTTTCGATTTGCTTATGATTAAAAAGGAAAGTTTGATTCAATATATACTTCAACACACACATTATTAATATATATATATATATATATATATATATAGGTGTATATATATAAAATTACAATAAAATTGTGCAATATTAGTATGTTTATTGTATTAGTTAATTATAATTGCAGTACAGACTAATATCGGGTAATAAGACGTTTTGGGGTATCTCTATATAAAACCTATATAATTTCAATTAATTGTATATATATATATGTAATATTCAACGCGACTTTGTGTGAGAAGCGAATAAAATTTACGGTGGTATTTATGAAACTTATACAATATAACACGACATTTGGACTAAAGATGAAGTTTTTTAGGGGATTTTCTTGAACAGAGATTCAAAGATATTGCAATTTGTAGGGAATGGCAGGGATCAAAAAGGGGGTAAAAAAATCATACAATTTATTTGAGTTTATTGAGGCACATTTCATGGATCACTAAAGGGATATAAACGCAAAGTTTTTTAACGATTGTTTTCCACAGAACACGTCTCTAGCCTTCTAGAAATGTTTTCGCATATGGGCAGAGACAACGAAGGGCAGCACCAAGGAACAGATCGATGCCAGAATGTTTGCCAATGTTTGTAGATTAGCTGAAAGAAAGTTTAAAATAGATAATGTGAATATTACATTCAACCTTTTATCTCCCTTATCTATGGCACTTACCTCCACTGCAAATGTCATGCAACATATCCTCGACATAGCCATTATCATTATCGCAGAGGCACAATTTGGTCTTGCTCGACATAAATTTGGAAACGCCAATGGTGCGATTGCTATTCTCGAACTGGCATACCATGCCATCTTCACAGTCGTTGTTGCTGTTACACTTATGACGCAGACCTTAAAACAGAAGACAGATCAGAATAATATAGAATTGATGGGATGAGAGTTAAAGAGTGACAACATTAATTAATCTGGGTATCGGGATCTAAGGTGCTCCAAACTCATTGATTCGAAAAGAAAACCTTTTCTGTTAGGTTAAGGATCTTTAACTATCTCGATAAAACAAAACAAACAATAAGCTGACCCAACTGATGATGAGTAATGACAAGTCTTATGAATCATCTTGGCATATGAAAATGTAACACATTGTGCAGAAAAGCCACCGCGTTTTATGGCTAAAATTTTTATGAGACCCATCTGAATATTGTATATACATACATATGTACATAGGTATTTATAAATCTCTCGTTTATAATTCTCTGTACTATGGTACTTGGGGTACTGTGCATGTCACAAATTGGCACTACGGCGGAAGATTGCCAGGTCACGACAAAGTCACATAAATTCGACATTACGTTACCCATAAAGGAAACCTTCAACACACAAAATCCGAAAGGAATCTTGTATGCAGTAAGTAATAGTAGTTACAAAAGGCACTAAGAACAATAGCAGGAAATTATACACACACATACACATACAAATTTGTAGCTTTTTTTTTTTTACAAGTGCAAATTGCTCACGAAAACTAAATAAATAAAAAGATTGTTGCAGCGTACAAAATGAATGACAATGTGTGGACGGGGGATGCTTTGTTTAATTTTCATTTAGGTGACACCTGGGACACTTGAGCTGGACTAACAAACAGAGGTGACGAGAAGCTCAAGACATCAACCTCTTAAATAATAAATGTGAAACGAAAGTCTAGCAATTAGTTGTAGTCTCTTTTAGGCTGAAATATGTTCTATTTCTGGCCTGGATTCAGTTACAAAGAGATATACACTGAGAAAAACAAATTGATTGTAGTTAATATGTGCACACTTGCCTTTCAACACATCCGGGCACTGTCCAGCTGAGGGTGGTGAATCATCTCCGCAGAGGCAACGCAATTTGTAATCGTTGGGATCCTTGACACAGCTGGTACGATCTATCGCCGAGCAATCATCATGGGCATTACAGTCGCGTCCTTTGACTGCAAATCAAATGGTAATAAATAGATTGTGTTTGTTGATTGTTTACCATACTAATTTCCATTTAATTACAATAGAATAGCTACTAATTTCCTATCTCATGTGGGGGAATGGGAAAACAAATTGCTGTGGCACCTCCCACCCAGACACTTGAACTAGGTTCGTGATTGTCTCGACCGATTATATTATAGTTTATCACTTGACGTTGCTTACCGCTTTTCGTTTTTATTCTTTTTCGTTTTTTTTTTTTGTTATTAACGTCGTTGTCATTGCATTTGACTGATTTGTTTGATCAATTCTTGATTTATGTTGCTTGACTAGGCATGTCATTTAATTCTTGGCTCAATGCCCACAATCACACATCCGAATTGGTGATTAGGGCAGAAGTAATTATGCTATCCCAAACAAATGATACGATAATCAAAGACATTCGAATTGGATTTGTCTAAATAACTTCTAACTATTTGCAACAGTCAATATTGTTAATTACTGCCCCCAAAGGTATGTTTCAACATTGTAAATCTCTTAGAATTTGATTAAGTATAAACAATATTTGACATTTAACTGTTTTGATAAAATAAATTGGTGTTGGACTTTACTCTTTTTACATTTTATCAATTCGAATTTCGTTTTACACCCAAAGGTATGGAGTAATTTGAACAAGCCAGGACTTACCTAGCACAAGGACATAGAGTTTCTAACTGTACAACTTCAACACTTAGCACTTAGTATATAGTAATAGTATGTTTAGCTTACCAATTGGTACATGCGTGGGTGGCGGCTGATTATTGGTCTTGCCAAATGTGGTCAATGCCGTGGAGCTGACACCGAACAGTATAATGAAGACTCCGAAAAGCATTGTGAGACTGCCGCATTGTGTGAAACGTCTGGCTAAGGGCTGCATTTTGAATCGAATTGAGGAAAAAGTCCACTCTATTATGTAAACCACCAAACCAAAAAACGGGTTAAGGCTCTTAAGTCTTTCACACTTGAGAAATTCTCACGCACTCTCCTGCTGTTCTCTATGATGATTTTATTTTTTATTTTTATGTTCCTTCAAGAGCAATTTTATGCAAATTTTTTGTTCACCCCGAAATTGTTTCCGCTCGTTTTAAAAAAACGGCACGAATGAGTGGAGTCGCCCGCCAATAAAGTCACTAAAAACTTCGATTTACTTTATATGCAAATGCAAGCAACAACTGAGCAATTAACTTGTGTGTTTTTTCTCTGTATATTTTATAAGTTATATATTTTGTTGTGGGTATTTTATACAATTCGCTTGAGTTGAACTTGAAGTCGCTGTATATGAGGGGGACTAAGAACCAGTCGACTGCGCGTTCGAAACTGAAATGAAGAATTTGCGGCGCACACAGAGCTTAAGTTAAGTTACGTTGGGAAAGAGCTCGCTAGGCTACTTAGCGCTCGCGCAGGCTTCACGTCAGGCCCCCCAAACACACACACCTGAGAAACCCTTTCCCATCAGGTAGCTTGCGAACAAAGTAAAAGTACTAAAATAACTTAATAGCGATATTTGAATACTCTGCCTAAAATCTTCCCAACTATTTTTATAAGAGGGCATGTGTTTAAAATGGGAATTCTGCTAAAATTAGATGCAAACTTTAAGGTTTTATTATATGCCAAAGGGCCAAAGGAATATCTTCACGAAAGTGCCGAAATGTATGCTATGTTATTTGGGGACACATGTATGCATAATTAAGGACTTTTACGCCCATCCGCCCATGGCAAGGGTATTTCTAAATTAATATGAACAGGTACGACTATGGCTCCAAATTCTCTAGGCAGATTTTGAACTTGGCTCAGAGCTCGTAATTTGTATATGCAGATGTGTGTGTGTGTGTGTGTGTGTGTGTGTGTTTGAGAGTGTATGAGCCAACGCACTTGTAAGTTCTATATTGTTCGTGTGAGTTTCGTTAACGAAGATGGATTTTTCTCTAGCAGTTTTTTATGTTGTTGTTTCTTTTTGTAATTTTACCTTCGTGCAAAATGTTGAATTGTTGTTGTATTTAGAATGTGTGCGACCTCGTCTCGTCCTCGTCTTGGCCTGCTTGTGTGTGTGTGTGTGTATTATAATAATGACGAAGGCATTAGAGACCATTGCATAGCCTATTTTTTGGGGCCCTCTTGGCTTCCATAGTCATAGTTACATACGAAATACCACCACAATAATAAACTATAACATTAGCACGCAGAACAACAATAACAACAACACCAACCGTGAGTTGAGTGTATGTTGAGCCAAATACTTAGTTATTTTGGCCATTATTCTTTTGGCTTTTTCCTTTTTGATTTCATTTTGTTTTACTCTCACTCTCACATTTTGGGTGCATGGCCCTAATTACACATTTTTTCCCACCAACTTGCAAACATTTTAAAGTATCGTGGGAGCTTGTTGCTTTTGCAGAATGCTTCAGACAAACAAACAATCAAATAGAACCACACAGGGGCAGAAAAAGGTTGCAAGCCACGCCCACTGCATCGAAAATGCCAATTTGCTAAATCACCATAGACTACTGCTGCTCCTCTGCATATCGAATAGTTTGCAAAATATTTGTACCCAAAAAAAAGGCAAGGAAATACATTTTCAACTATTCTTAGTTATTTGGCGTTGTTGTCTAGGTTTTCCTCACTTCCGTTGTCCCTGTGCTATGTCGAGTAACCGATACAACAACCACTTTAAGGTCAGGTTGTCCAGGTGTCATGGTGTTGCCATTTTTAATCTATTTTCGCTTTTTTCCAATTTCTTGTGGTATGGCAAAATGTTATCTAAAGCTTTGATCTTATTATAAACGATATTCTTAATCGCTGCGACGGCAAAGTAATTTGCCCTTAACTAAACGTCAACCATTTATTTATTTAAATTTATTTTTTTTTGGTTTTTGCATTTGGGAATTCATTTGGCACGCACAATAAGCATAAACAAAATAAGAAAAATTCACGAATAAAATATTCACAAATATCATGAGGTATAACTAATTAGGTAACATTTTTAAGGAGCTACATGCACATTGGTTGAACTTTGTTCTGAAAATTTAAGTAAATTAATGAATGAATTTCATATACATATTATCGTTAATTTCGTAAACGTCTAAAACAAGTGTTAGATCTTGTAGTTGCTGATTGTGAGATGAACTAAGCCGGGTTTTTGGCAAATGTTGTGTCAAAAGTAATGTATCTTCTTGGCAAAGTGAATTGACTCATGAATTTCTAATTTTTTTTATAATTAAATGAGCTGGAGCAACTCCACTAATTCATGATCATTTAATTCAGCAAATACGCAAATAATTATACAGCAAACAACGCTGATCGAAACCTGTCTCTGGCGTAGTAGAAAACAACATTTTGTTTTGCCAATTTTGCGATGTGTTTGAAAGAGATTTGTTTGTGTAAGAGATGGAGAACCGAAATTAGGTTTGATCTCTCAATCAATTACCAGCAAATAAAGCAAAATTTTGATTGGTAATTGCATAAAATGTATTTGTTACTCATTCAACCCACGACCCATTCTATATACCATTTGATAAGTTTTCTTCCACCTGAAAACCCTTGTATTATCCGTCATTCTAATAAATACTAAGGCCAAGGGCAATTTTCACGTATTGTGCATTAAAAATTTGTATATATATTTATATTTGAAACTCTAAAGACAAGTAAAGAAATAAAAAAAGTAAAAGCAAACTGTCTTACGTCGACTAATTGCAAGTCATCATTACCTGATCTATACCAACACAAAAAAAAAGATGAGATAAAATGTTCTGCAAGAACAGAACAGGTTCATATGAAAAATTCTACTGTTGTTGTATTTCACAAGTGAAAGGCAGTCAAGCGAATCGGCGAATTTGTTGATAAACAAATACAGCGTATAGCAACAATTACACCATAAGCGACAGCAAGCGATCATGACCTATTGGACTATAAAATGAAAATGTGTTTCACAGGGCAAGTCAATTCGAGTGTTAACTCTGCTTTGGTTAGTCCTATAAAGAGGAGAAAGTGACAAAAATACGCTATTATGTTTTGGTCAAGTGAAAAAGAACCTAAAGAGGAATTGCATAAGATGGATCAGCATTGCTGGAAGTCACATTGGAAAAGGGATCAACATTATCACTATCACCACCACCATCATCATTATCATCATCATGGATCTCCGCCTGCAGGATTGTGGGCCAAGTACTGGGAGAAGAAGAATTGTCACTCAAAAGAAGGCGCCACAGAGGCTGCAGCCGAGCATCGCCGTGGCTATTGCTTCTTCAGAAACAGCAAGCCGGCTGATCTACCAACAACCAAGGAGGCTAACGTTAAGGCTGAGGCACCAGAGACAAAAGCATAAATTGTTTGTCAAAGCTTAAATTCTGTGAAATAAAATACACTTAGTTAAGAAAAGTATTAAGCCCACTGTATATACGCAGAAACTACGCAAATGCTTGGACTATATACTATATTTGCATGGCATTCTTAATTACCTACTTGCCCCACCTTCTTATGCAGCAAAATATATTTTATATATATGAATAATTTTTGTTTTTGTTTTTATTTCTTGACATTATTGATAAATGTTCTGGCCCAAACACACAAAATTACGTGGAAAATTATATGGAAAAAACACGAACTAGTCCAGAAGAGGCAAAGAAACAAAACAGAAATATGTAGTTCAAAATAACATTTGAGTGGTGCAACGACGACGAATGGAGAGTAACGCCCCGTAAAGACGTCTTTTGATGTAATTAAAAAAGGATTTCTCGTTCATCAGGAATCTGAATGCCATGTTTGTTCTTAACTGACGATTAATTAGTGCGACTCTTGGCATTTCTCTATATAATTTTCTCACGAAATCTCTGGCTTTACCATGCAGTAGTTAGGTTAGTTGTTGGGTAGGTAAATAAGTAGTAATAGAGAGGAGTGGAGAGCCACCACTCATGCTTAGAGGTCGTCATCATATTTTCAGATATTATTACAGTCTAAAACCGGAACCCAGCCCAGGCAACATTTGGCTATGGTTTAAATGGCAATTTGGCTCCCTTTAATTTCATATTATGGCTAAGTCTAATTGCGACCAGGACTTGAGCAGCATGAGTTTCTAACTACATGCAAGTTTGTTCTCGTGCGTTCCAGGACATGCACACAGACACACACCCAATCACACACACACATATTTACAGACCTGTACAGGTTGTACATTTCTTTTGGCCACCGAAAGTTGCATGCCAACTTGGCCAAGTCGTATTGGCGTGGCCCACATCGATAGCTGCAAGTCAGTATGTGAAGTAGCCTTGTCTCTTGGCCACTTGACCAAATAACCTTTCCATGACTTTCTTTTTAATTTATCATTTACACCATTGCCGTTGCTAACGAAATGCATATGTATGTATATATGCAATAGTATGGCGATTACTTCAAGTTCATTTGTTAATGTCCACTGTTGGTCACATTTGCCCCTACGTCACCAAAGTTGACCAACTTCAAACGCCTTTAGTTTTATTACGTATACGCGGTGTGGCCAAGCTCAGAAATCATTTGCATATGATGTTGGGCCAAAAATATGCTACAACACGACATGTTAATGCTTACAAGTTAGTCATAATAACTCATGCGTGTCCTGACTAAAAACGTCATTGGCCTACACACCGGACATTCCCAGCTTGACGGAGTCTTTAGCAAAAAACATCCCCAAATTGTAACACTCTTCCGGAGGTGATAGTTTAATGACAGAGTATTAAAGATGTCCCATTACTGAATGGGTAGACAAACATTGTGGACATTTAATCTAAAAATATATATTTCATTTCAAAAAGAATTGTTAGGATTAGATATCTATGTTTTGCTGACTCTTAATCACAAATTTAGATTAAATAAAGCACAAAATACAACGACATTTCATCATCCAGACATTGTATTAATTAATCTACTTAAATGTTGCGACTTAAATATGAAAAAGAGGCAACAATTTTAATAGCAAGCATGAGCTAGCTATTTGAAATCTTATTATACAAATAAAAAACTTGTATAGTAAATGTGTGAAACTTTCTGTTTACTTTATAATATTATTTTCTATTTCTGATCATTTTCTTTTGTACAGCTTACTTCCATGTAGCTATTGACTTCCGGTTAAAGAAGTAAAATAACTTCATAATTTCTATAAATTTCACAATAGACAAATGTTCTACATTAATAGTTTTGTCTAATAGCATGTCTACCACATCACATTGATCATAGATCAGTTCAAAGATTATTGTTCGATTCATTCACAGAAATGTGTCCTCTTGGACAAAGTATCTCATCTATCTAAATTTAATAATAATGAAATCCAATATCACAAAATGATAAGCAAATGTATGCCTTTCAAATAATTTTTATTGGTATGGGTTATCTATTTATATTTGTGTATGTATTTCCTAAGTCAAGCTATCTAGGCAATCACCTAGTATTTACTGATAAACAAATCTAGCGAATACACAAACAATTACACCAGAAACGACGCCGACTGATCATCATACCGGTTTTGAGGTATAAATAGAGAATTTCGCTGGTCTGTTCGTCAGTTCACCCTATAACTTTGAGTTAGCAGAAGGTAAAAAAAAAAAAAACAGCAAAATGTTCTGGTCTAGTGACAAAACAGCTAAAGACGATTTACAAAAGATGGACAAGCCTTGTTGGAAGTCACGTCATGAGCATAGTCAACAGCGTCAACAGCACCACCATCACCATCATCATCATCATCATCACCATCAGCATGGAGCTCCACCTCCAGGAATAATGGCGAAATACTGGGAAAAGAAACACTGTCATTCCAAGGAAAAGACCTTTATGCCTCCAACAGAACACCGTTGTGGTCCTTCACCTATCATGGCTAAATATTGGGAAAGGAAACATTGCCATTCCAAGGATAAATTTGTTGCAGGAGAACACAGTCATAGACATTGCTTCTTTCGAAGTGATGGTTCGAAACCATCTCCAATCAATGATGAGCGTAACGGTTGGTTCTGGGAATAAATTCAAAAGGATGTAGAAAAAGCTATTATATGTATTTATTGTTGAAAATATAAAAAAAAAATATGAAAAAATCGAAAACAATCATTAGAAAACTCCCTGAGGAAATTCTTCAAATTCGGATGTTTCCAAGCACTATCCTTGCCATTACATAACCAGTTTATGAATATGCATCTTTTAAAGCCTTAAACCATAAAATCTGTTTTATTGTGCTATTAAAGGGAATCTAATGAAAAGTGGGCCAACTAATTTGTAATGAATATCCAAAATGTATGACGATATCTACAACAACTCTTGCATATTCTCATGTGCGTCATCGAGTGAGTCTCTCACATTTCGGCCCCCCTTTCCACGCATTTGAAAATTAGGTAGAAGCACCCTGTATGTTGGCAAATATGCAAATTTACGCACATCAAAAAGTAAAAGTTCTCGAGAGTAGACCATAAAACAAAAAACTAGCCAAGTAACCGAAAAAAAAAAAATTGTTAAGAAACATTGATTTTTTTGTTCTTTTGTTTTGCCTACCAACTCCTCAAGGCAGGTGATGGTCACTGCGGGTGGTGGTGTAGCCAGGCTCAGGTCAGAAAACACGATTAAACCGCACTGATTATGGGTTACGACCGTTTCGTAGACCAATTTCATTTTCGCCAAGTGCAGAACTTCTAGCAAAAGAGAGCAAGAGTCTCAAGTGGAAGGAAGGCAAACTATAGTTGGTCTTGGACTTCTTGGCCGTCTATTGGTGACGGGTCATTTGCACGCAATCCATGACATCATTAGTGGGGTTTTGGAGGCTTTTATAGTTTTTGGGCCCATAGCCAAAAAATATAATGTTTGAGTGAAAATAATTGAGTGAAGTTTCACAGAAAAATGTGGAATATGTAAAATATATAAAGCTCCCACTCTAGTTTAATCGAGATATTTATAATTTAAATAGAGGATTGAGTGACATTTTTTTAATTGGAATCGAAATTGCAATTTCGTTGTTCTTGTATTATTAAATTGCAATTACATACTACATACGAGTTGGTTGCATTTCCTGTTCTACATGCAATTTTCTCTGTTGTTTGTCATTAAACAAGGAAATGCATGACCTTCAATTATTGCTGAACTTTGCTCTGATTCAAGTTTATAAGAACCAGTCAGCCATACATGTGAGATTTCTATAAACCTCAGCAATTTCAAAACTGAAGATTACACACTTGCTTTTTGCTCTCAGTCCTTAACTACAATGGTCATAATTCCATATTAAGCATTATTCCTTCGTCTAACCAAATTCCTCGAGAAGAAACTAATTAGATTAAATAACTTGTACAATAGTAATTATGGCAATTAATTGTATATGAACTTTGACCTCTGTATAGCCATTAATCTTAGCTTTAGGAATTATCAATAACTACATACATTTATGTTTATAAGTAAATTCTTTCTTCATTAAAGGTTTTGAAAGAATATTTTTGCTTGTAGGTCAAGTCTAACTTTTTTCTTCTATTTTCTTCAGACTTTAAACAGTTTGCAGATTGTAATGTAAAAGAATAAACAAAATTCTAATCTAAATCTATACAAGTTACGAAAACTGCACACAAATGAAATCGATTGAGATTTTAAAGTGTTGCGGCCATAGCAATAATTTTGTTGAACTTTACAATGGTTGGAAAGCGGAAACAACTAACAGCTCAAAGTTGGGCCAAAAGTTTACGTAAAGAGAGGTTAATCAACGACAAGAACACAAACTATAACTTGCCGCCTTCAAATGCTTCAAACGATTTCTCTCACATCCATGTACATAAATTTACGTTTAGTTTCGTTTTTATCGTGGCACGTGTCCCAAATTTACACGAAATGAGTAACTTCCGATTCCATGAATGAAAAATTACTTACACACCACTGCATAGAGGAGTTTAAGGTGTTTATTTTATGGATTTTCAATTTTCGCACCTGGGGCAATGGACGTTTGTTTTTTGCGAGTCGGCCCAAAACGGGGGGGCGCAGGCTAATCTCTGACTAATTATCGAAACGAAAAGTCAATGTACCACAAAATGAGGTTAATTCTATGCAATCGCACTGGATGCCGTGATTATAATTTTTCCCTCATTGTGCTCAGACGTATTAATTACAAAACAAAAAAGAGAAAACTCATTTGGCTGACTGTCGTAATGTCGTTGGAAATTAATGGAGCACAGGTCATAGAAGACATTTGTCTTAGTAGATATTAAATGGATATATTTTTATAAGAACTTGTAAGATAACATTTTTTGTGGAACCAATCAATCAAGTCGCGATGTCGCTTAGTTGGAGAGCTGTGAGTTGGACAGATTTGAATTGGATAGGTTCGAGCTGTGCTCCGAGTCTGACGATGGATTTGGATGCGATTGCTGCTGTTGTTGCAGTTGCTGCGGCTGTTGTTGTTGCTGTTGCTGCTGCTGTGAATGATGAAGATGATGAGGCTGTTGTTTCGATTGTATGACTGTGCCAGCTTCATAATTGATACGTATCCATTGACTTTCGGTATTCTCTTTCCACAGTGTCACATTATTATCACCGCCGGTGACAGCCAATATATTGCCTGTGGTTGACCACGAAATGCTCCACACTGCATCATCAAATGTGTGCAAAACAGTGGGTGTCCACTGTGTCAAATCGGCATTGCTGCTCCAAATAATCACATGACGATCCTGTGAAGCGGTGGCAATTTGCGAACGTGGCAAACCAATGGATGGAGCCCAAGCCACATCACGTACCCAATCCGAATGGGCTTCTAGGCGCTGTTCTTCCACCCAGCGATCGTTCTCTTCGCGCCAAATTTTGACCAGGTTGTCGCATCCACCACTAACCAAACGTTTCACGGACGTATTGCGTGAATTGACCCGTTGATCAAAAGCGGGGTCAGGTCCTTGAGCTGGGCACCATGAAATGGCATTGACTCCAATGGTATGAGCATTCGGTATCTTTTTGGCATCCCAGACACCATATTCCGTGTTGCAGGTGAGCACTGAGATGGAGCCATCTGAACTGGCACAGGCCAAAACCAAGCCATACTCTGAAGGAGCGAAATCCACCGAATTCACCGATGAATCGTGGTTGCTGTACTCGTAGCTGCAATGTGGCAACATGAGAATTAAATGATAACACTATGTACATACTACTGGGTACGATATGTGTGTGTGTGTGTGTCAGTGTATGTTACTCACAGTTTTGTCCAATCGCGGGGAGATGTCGATTTCCATACAATCACCTTTCGGTCATATGAGCAAGAGGCCAGAATATTTCCGAATTTGGGATGTGCCCATGCTACCTGCCACACTGGGCCCTGGTGACCTTTCAGTTCAGCCACTGCCTTGTTGTTCTTTCGCGATTGAAAAATGCGCACAGATCCATCGGAAGAGCAAGTAGCCAAAAGCAGACCATAAAAGTCCAGAGCCGCGTGATGGACCATGTCCTCATGTTCTGTGTCGATTTCTTGCAGCAGGCTCACCATTTTGGGTTTGATTCTTCTTATAAATGTAATTTAATTAAAAAATGCAAGAATGACTCGGGGTCCGGCTTGACGTGGACCATTAACAGAGCTACCAGATCAAGTTTGTGTTTTACCGTGTCTGGTAGCGCTAACATTCGGGCAGCGTAGCCAGATCGTAAGATAATATACACTTTATGGGCAGCGCTAATTTTTAAGCAGGCTTGCCAGATCCGGTTATGAACTTTACAGAGCGCCACATTTAAAAATTTCTTGCCACTAGTAAAATTGCTCGGTTTTAATATAGAAAATTCAGTTAATATTTACAAATTTTACAACTTTCAAATTGTTAAGCTTTGAAGGATATATTTTTTTTAATAATTCCATAAAAAGAATAATTCCTGTCAAAAGTCAATACAAACCAATTAAAAAACGAGAAATTAAAAATTTTTCTGAAATATTTTAAAGGAATTCCGAAGAATCTCTGCTTACTTGGCGTTGAAGCCCACCTGGTGGGGGGTTTTGTAGGTGCCAATTTCGCGCACATCTTTGGGACTCTTCCATCTTTTCTTCTCAATGACCATGCAATTATTTTTACAGAGTTCCGCTCTGGCTGCTGATGCTGCTGCTGCTGCTGACCTCGCGCAGTTAATCATTCTCATCGATAATTGGCTAGTGCGATGTCTCTATTCTCGTTCTCAGAGATTTAACGGCCAAAGTACTAGAATTTATAGCTTGCATTATATTCGGACAGTTTAATTGGGTATCGACATTTATTAATTTGTTCTTCTGTTTTGTTTTTATTTTGTTTCGTTTCTTTTTTTTTATTATGCCGGTAATTTGCGGACCCATTGCGAATCCTTTGGGCCTTTCAACACATTAGGTAAACATTGTGTTTTCATATTGTTTTCTTCGTTTTGCTTTTTAAAAAAAAACAGCGTATGCTATGCACATTAATTAGGCAGCTTCATTAGACACATGTCCATCAAAAGCCAGGAGAATCTGAGTATCATGCGGATGCGCCTTCGGCCAGTAGGAAGAGCGAGCGAACGAACTGCTGCTTCTGCCTCTTCGTGTTGCCTGTTTTATGTAATTAAGCCAGGCGCTCACTATTTAAATTGCTGCCGGACTGAAAGCAGGGCGGGTAGGAGCATGAAGAATGGATACTCTGACGACTGGGGTAGTGGGGCCCACGGTCTACGCGTCTTGCCAGTGTATCACGAATTGGCAATTGAGAAACCCCACAGAACTGCAGACTTCACTGGCTACATACAAACATACATACGTGCAAGTCTGAATCTGCGTCTGAGTCTGATTCCTGAGCAATTTGCCAAGGCCTTCGCGTCCTCCTTCTCCACATACTGCTGCTGCTGCTGCTGCTCAGCGTCATCCTCATCAAGATCCTCACCCTCAGTCGGGTAGAGGAGCGACGTTCGCTCGTCAGCGCTTGAGCCAATAATTATGGTTATTAATCGGCTCGAGAATTGGCTGCTAATTTGCAGTTTAGTTACAAATTCTGGCCGCCAGCGTGCAATTACCTGTTTAAATTATAGCTTCAAAATAAACAAAACACCGCAACGCCCGATTTCGAATCGAAATCGGATTCAAACTCAAACACTGCAGAGAACCAGAGGAAATCAGGGTCACAATGCTTTTTTGTATTCTTCTCAAAAAGTGCATCATCGCGCATTGACTTTTATGTGTTTGCTTATCACGCTTATCAGGTCTAACTATAAGGTCAATGGTAAAGTTTGCCAGACATCCTAATAATGATCATGGATACACTCAACAAAACTTCTTTTCTTTTGGTGTAGCCAGTGCCAAGTCAAGGTACAACCAGTAACACTGACAGAAAAATCTTTAACCGAATGCAAATTCTGTTTCTGCAGGTACAAGAATAATACGATTTATAATAAATACCTAAGTTTGTAGAGTTCCTTATCAATTTGATAATAATAATAATAATTAAGACATATTACTTTACATACATACATTGTATAGATTCCTTACTAAGTAGATGCACTTTAAGATTCATTTGATCTTTTTCTCAAGGTTTTTTAAAAAGGATTACTTCTATATTTTGATCCATTTCATGATCAAGATTTAGATAAAGCCACTAAGAAAAATAAGAAAAATTTATGGAATACTATATCTTTTCATATCCTTAATTTTTTGGTGTAGTGTACTTATTTATTTGGTTTCTGTGGTGTTGCCATCGTAGTAGTCAGCTGGTGCGACTGATGGTACTCATAATTAGACGCCAGTTCTGGGCGTTACTCAATCATGACTTGATGGCACAACCTCCTTGAGAACAGGAGATAGGAGCAGAGCAGGAGCCGAAGCTGGCTTATTCAATACACTAGTGCATCTGGTCCGAACACGATTGAGAGCAACTACAACATAATTTCCAGACATTGCATTTGGCTGCTCTTCCCAATTTCGGAGGCGAGCTCGCAACACTTTTGGGCCGCCAAATCAAATCGTGTGCTGTTTATTTAAATAACCATAATTTACTTCACCATCTCCATCTCTTCAAAGGAAAGTAAAGGGTCAAGGAGGGAGGCGAAGGGGTGGCAATTTATTAACCCACACACTATAGACCATGCCCAGCATTTGGCTTTTATGGCCTGGCACATGATTTTCCATGCTTGTGTGAGAACATAAAAATTCAATTTAATATGCCCAAGATCATCGACATATCAGGTTTGGCTTTGTTTCTTTTGGTTCTTTTTTTTGGTTTTAGCTGGAAAACGTTTTGTCTTTGGCAGTTATAAAATGAATTTGGTTCATTATGGTTTACATAATCACTTTCAATGTAGGAGTTGATTGCGGTTGATGTGTGATACTTTATGTAATTTGTTTTTACAAGGGTTTTCAACTCGAAAACTAGTTCTGAATGCTAGACAAAAATTATGTTGCATACTTTTGAGGAAGAGAGCATGGAAATTTACATTTAACAATTAGAAGTTATTTTAGTGTACTGCAATTTCATTATTTAAAATTTACATATCAAGGCCAAATCGTCAAAGATAAATTCATAGGCAAATTGCTTAAATTCCCACTCAAGATCGCGATTTGAAGTCAGCCACAAATTTTCGACTTATTGTTTGCTTGGGATCGAGGAAAACAGATTGTGCGGACTCGCCACGTCAAGTTTAGAAAAATGAGCTTGTTAACGCTCCATGATGAGCCTAGTTAGTGTCTGCTGCCATGATCTAAACCATATAACCCGAAGCCAGATCGATACCTAACAAGCGATCAATGCATGGACTGGAGATGGATGTGAAAAGCCCGGACACCACACATTACACCAGACGAGACGAGGCGAGACCAGATCAGACCAGACCCGACCCGACCGACGAGGCGTAGTCGACTCATCATTAGACTATGCTTTTACCTCATCTTCTTATTTTGCTTTTGTGTGTAAAATTACAACACGATAACACGTAATCATTAACGATGCCTTTGCCGTTGCTGTTGCTGTTGCCATTCCCTTTGCCCTTGTCCAGTTGTTTTGCTATTGTCTGCTTTAAAGACGGTGTGAGCAAACAGTTTGTAAGCCTCCAAGACACATAAGCCAACACAACTTCAATTTGCAATTTCATTATCAAACGAGGCAAAGAACATAATTTGACTAAGGCCAAACATTTGGCCAATTTGCAATTGTTTCCATTTTTGCTGTTGTTGTGTTTGTTGCCATCCGCTGGTAGTCTGTCTATCGATCACGTTTCTAACCCAACGGCACGACCAAGATGAACGAGACGAACTAGCACAGTGTTGTAAATATCATTTAAATAAGATATTCAACATTGTTTGAAAACCGTTTTTAAAAAGGACTTCAGTATGTAGATATGGCTTCTTGCGGACAGTTTTTTTTATAAAATTGATTTACTCCAGTATTTCTTATGAATTGAAGTGTGGTAAAACATTAAATAACCTGGCAATGCAATACATACTTTCATGCTTAAAATTTTTAACCACTTTCTGACCACTGTTGTATGGTGATGTTCAGTTGCAGTTGTAAAGTTTACACAAGAACGAAAAGAGACGCCATCACCAGTGTCTAAAGACAATGCGGCTAAAGTTCGGGGAAGAGCTGAAGAGGTAGATGGTCGTAGAAGGGAAGAGTGGGTGCATGACAATTTAGAACCTTTATGCAATTAATTGCAACAGTTTTATACTTGGAATGCGCCTCAGACTATTTCAATTGTGGTTGCTGGTTGGGTTGGTTGGTTGTTGCCCGGCTGCCGTTCTAACCAATTTTGGGCCGTTAATTTAAAAATTGTGCTCACGTTCTGGCAATTTGCTGACCACCCACATGCAAATCTAGACTTTTACTATAGCACTACCTCGCCAATTCGCAGAAAATTAGTAACCTAATGCCCAGCAGCAGTTCTATGGTTAGTGTGCCAGTGTGTGTTTGTAATTTTACATTTGAACATTTGATTTGATCCTGCATTGGGTTTACTTTTTGCCTAATTTGACACTTGAGGCAAAGCTGGAACTAGGCAAAGCAACCAACTAGCTAAATTAGTGTTAATATTAGGGTTACATTGTGTGGATCCATTTTTGCTTATATTTTTTTTATATTAGGATGAGGAGAAATCTAATATTTTGGTATAAATTTAGGTTACATTTGGCATTGTAAAGGCCAATTTAATATCTTCCGACTCGTTTGACACTCAGGCAATATCACTGAAAATCCTTTTCCTATTGAGGATTCCCAATTTGCTTCATTTGTAGAAATGCTTGACATTAGGTTATTGTAGTAGCTTTTGAAGTTGAAGAGTTTCTTACTAAATATACGACAACAAATTATACGCAATAAAATCGTAATGGACACATAATTAATGCTCATTTTTAGATGGAGAAAAATAAATCTTTTTAAATCAAATTTTGGGTTTTTATATGCTGCTATATTTGATTATGATTTTGCATGTATTGCAATTAGAAAGTTTTTAAAGTTTTGACAATAAAGAAGTCAATGTGCTGAGAATTTCATTTAAAATTAAGTTATCAACGTCATTTAAAATACCTTTCAACAAGGTCAATACTTCAGTTAAAATTGGCTTTATCTCTTCAGCAGATAACTCAGTCGTAATAGTTGACAACAATTCTACTACTTTACCTAAAGTAGTCTCAACAGTAGACGAAAGAGAAGTCAAATCAGTAACTGATGTTAACAAGCCGTTTACTTGTCCGATTACTTCTGTTACAGTGTTTATCAAGCCATTAGGTAGAGCACCCACGACGTTTAGAAGATCTCCCACTAATCCGTCTGGTGCACTGGCAACCATTGGCAATACCAAAAGCTGACAAAATCCAAAAGAATTAAAATTTTAGATTCTTCAATACTTCATTTGTTCAAACTTACAGTAAAGAAAACACATTGGGTAAACCATTTTTGGGTCACTTTCGCCATTTTTTAGAACTTCTTTTCGACTTTACTAACTCGAACTGAATGAAACTGTACAAATTTTATTCTCTATTTATATCCAATATTCTAGGGGAAACTTTAATACGTTTGCTTTAGTAGTTCACGATTTAGACATGAAGATAATGCTTTGAAAGCATTTGAATCGTGTTGGTTTTTTAATTTCATTTTACTGATAAGCAGAAAGACACGTTTAAATATTGCAATTATTCTGGTTAATATATCCAAATAGAAGCATGACTGAAAATCGATAATCCTACTGTAGAAAGTAAATATACAAAAACTAAAAGTCATTGATTAATTAAAATAACCAAGTACTCTTAAAATTGTAAAAGAATTTTTTATAATTTGGCATTTTGCAAAGGCAACGCAGAGCAAATTTCTTGACAAATTAACAAAAGAATAAACCAAAATGTCAGTGGAACCGAAGAATGCCAACATCAAAGACACAGTCAGGCAAAACACTCGACGCTGGTTAAGCTTCCTTGTATGGCTGTCAAAGCTAGTCGGGAGTTGGAGTTAGAGCTGGAGCTGGTGCTGGTGTGTTAGGTTATGGACACGTATATAAACACACACAAAGGCAGAGACACACACACCCATAAGTTGCGGCTGGGGAGTCCGAGTCAATATATATTCCAAGAGGAATTCCGCAAATAATTGCAGAGCGACCAAAACTTATGGCAATTGTGTGGTCAGCAAACAGCCTGCCCAGCCTTTAAATCGGGGGTCTGGACACACTGGCATTGGACCTGGAGTTAGAGCTGGAGTCGCATACATCACGTGGCAAGCAGGCAAGCCAGCAAGCAACATTTTCGAATGCAAATAAAAAGTCGCGCCAATAAACTAGACATCGCGACGTCGGCGTATAGGTTGGAAGAGGAGACAGAGGAGGCAAACATACAATGCCAATGCTCGAGTCACAGTCACGGGGATGGGCAGTCGACCCTGCAAATCCACGACGTCATGATGTCTCGCTGGGATTTGGATTTCAGCTTATTCCCTCCCCGCCCTTAGCCGTCTTGCGCCAATGTCTGTGTGTGAAGTTGCTGCTTCTGCATTCTGCTCGATCGCGAAATTGCATACAAATCGGTTGTTTGGTAAATTTAACATAAGCGCGTCAGTAGCGCCTCTGGTTCGTGTGTTTTGTGGCAAGCTTGGAATAATTTAAGCCAAAAGACAGCACCAATAAATGGCCATGCACAGTGGATCCAGCATGAAGCCCTTTTTATTAGGTGTGAATTGCCTAAGTATTGATTCATTTTAGTTGATACAGTCATAGCTAGCAATTAGGGACTAATATTTAAAAATATCTTTCTCGTGGTTTGGAAGGCGGTAATAACACTAGATACAAAATAAATCTTCCAACTATGATCTTGCACCACTGTAAAGACGTACATATCTTGTTAAATCGTCCGGCTGGTTGACCGTTCCCGTTCCCGTCCTGTCTTGTAGCCATCATGTAAAACGTTTTCCTCCTCACCGCTTTCTTTGTCTTCTATTTGACTGCACTCTGTTCGCATTCGGATTCATCCATGTCGCCGCGCCTGTTGATCAGTGTCGTCGTCATCATCGGTGTCCATTGTCGTCTGTTGTAGTTCTTGTGTTGTTTTAGTTGTAGTCGCTGATGTTGCTCTTGCTTTTTGCCGACGTCCATTTGAGTCAGACGTTTGGGCTTGGGCGCTGCAATTTGTTTGAGTTACGGCGCTTGTAAGCACACTTTAAGGATCCATTGTATTCCAATCAATAAGCCGAGCACGGGCAATACAATGGGACAGACCGAGTTCTCATCATATGTGCAAATAGTTCGGTGTGTGTGTGCAACTGTGATCAACTGGAGCGCCGTTCCTCCCTGTCGTCTTTTTATTTTTTTCCGAATTACAGAAGAGAAAAAAAATAGTGTTAGTTTTCAAAATGGAAGTACCTCAAAAGGGTGTGGAAAATCAATCAACTATTGACTGGCTGAATCTTCTTATTGGTTTGAAGTAAGTAGACTTTTTTAAAAGCATTTTTAATTAATATTTTGTTTAATCTCATTTTCATAAAGTAAAATAGCTTTGATTTCATAGGAAGTCAATTTATTTGAATCTCTTTCGTTATTTTTGTTCATGTCAGTAACAATTTGAATATACTTCCTTGATCGATTCAATAATTATCTGTTTTGCATCCTCTTTGGAATGGCAATTGTCACCTACACCCTGTCAATTCGTCCAAACCAATTGACTTCCAATTAAATGTGGCAGAGCGTTCCGTTAACACGCAATGGAACTATGCAGTTACTTGCTTCTCGACGTATTTTTTTGCCAAACAACAAATTGCCATACCAAGTCGTTGCACCACCACTCACAGAAGCAACATCCAGTTGCATTTCATTAGCATATCATTTCAAAGGCGGGGGTGAAGCAACAACAACAACAATCACAAGAACAACTACAACAACAACAGTAAGAAAGACTATAATCAGAGTCAAATTTATGTGCAAAGCAATGCAATGGAAGTAAGCAACCAGTCAAAGGGATTAACGAGGATTAGCCTGGCAATGGAAACAGCATGAGCAACTGCAATTGACTGGCATGACGAATCTGAATCCAGAGATGGAGATGAAACAGAACTCTTGTTTTGGAGCCCATCGTTTGCCTTTGCCTTCGTCTTATTCTTGCTTCTCTACTGATGGCATTTACGATAAATTTACGCAAGTCATTCGTCTGCAGCTCATCATTATAAGTTGAGTTGCGGAGCATGAACAAAATATGCAAAACAGAATTGCATTAAGGCCGCAGCTACTGCTGATAATTTGAGTCGAGGGTAAGGAGCCATGGCATACAAATGTGAGGAGGGAAGGAGAGGGTAGAGGCAAATTGCAATGAAAACGCAAAACAAACAAAATGTCGCCACATTAAGCGGCTGAACATTTCTCAAATGTCACGTATACGTCATGTGGGCCTCAACTCCATCTCCAAGCCCCTTCCTCCTTTGGCTCCTCTGCAGTGGCAATTAATTAATCCTGCACTTGGTAAAAAGAACGACACACAGACATACATACTTATGTACTATGTAGTAGATACTAACTAGACAGTGACCGGTGCCACGTCTTTTTGACTACATCTTCATTTTCATTCAGCGAGCCTCATTCATAGGTCTGGGAAATGTGTCTAGGAACAGGTGAAGATGTTCACATAAATTACCACCTCTTCATTAGCCGTGCGTACACGTAGACGTTGCAGTGCGACACTGCTTACTGCACAGTGGTTCAAAACTGATATGTTATTAATTGTAAATATTTTCTTTGCTAAAATTTCTTTCATATGGAAATGAACCTAAATTCATTGTTGATTTTAATTTGTTAGGTTGTTAATTCTGTTTTATTTGCAACCACAGTACCTTTACCTCTACTCATTGGCTTGAGCAGGCTTAATGGAATTTAATTTCTTGTTAGCTAGCCCGCAGACTAACTGCAACTGCATCGAGATAAGAGGCAGAACTTCGAGTCGACTCGAGTTGCACGTTGCGTGCCTGACCCCATAAGCCGGCATATGGCATAGCTTTGGTCTTAGTCTTGGCTTTTAGTTTTCTTTTAGGCTTAGTCATAGTGTTTGTGTTAGTTAGGTTCGTTGGCTTGCTTCCTGTGACACAGTTCTGGCAATTAGTCATAGAAATCACGTATACGCCTGCGTGTCTGGCAGCCATTTTTAGGCCTCAACGTCAACGCTGGGCTTTTGTAATTTTAATTACTTCCCCTTTACTGAAGAGCTAACAACTCCTGTATTGCAAGGACTCGGTTAGCAAGTGACGGTAGATTGTTTTACAACATAATTAAGCAACGATGAAGTGAGTACATGTGCATACACACAGAAACTCACACACACACCCAAGCAAATGAGGCAAATTATGAAGTGCAGCCAAGTGCATGTATTTTGAATCTGCCTTATGATATTGAATCAGTAGAGAGAGGGAGCGAAAGGGGGACTGATGCATAATAAAAAACGTCAGTCATAAAAAGCCAAACAACGCCCCTGTCATTCTACATGAGGTGAGGCAAGGATTCGGCAAAGAGGTGACTTTGCTTGCAACTTTATTGCCATGACCAAGGTGCGATAACTACAGCAGCAGTAACAAGAACAACTTACAAGTGCCAATGTCCAGCAATCTGAACGACTTTTGGATACTCTCAGACTAAAATTCGAGCAGTGTGAAATAAAAACTGTTCATAATTTATATGATATATGCCCCTTGATACCCTAAACTTGCCGTGAGCATAACAAGAGGCAGCGACATTTGCAACAAGTCAACAACCATTCGACACACACTTGCCACTTGACCACTGCCTGGCGACTGCCTGGTGTGAAAGCGTGTTCCCTCTCATTTCCCCCTAATAAATGCCCCCTCCTCGTTCCTTATAATGGTGCTGTCTGTCCGAACTCTGCTCTGTCCGTTAAAGCGTTCAGCATCGATTCGTTATGATTGCATGTTAAATGGCTCCCGCTGAGTTATTACGAGACAAAATCCTTATTTATCGCTTTCAGATTTATTTGTAAACGATTTTCATGCCCATCGCCCTGGACCTGAAGTTGGTCCTGGTCTTCTGGTTCTGAATTCGAACTCAATTGGACTTGGCAACGACTTTGTATGGCATGTATGTACGTTTGGATTTGTATCTTGATGGTCAGTTGTTTGCTCAGTTCCTCCCCGTTTCTTCGTCTCTCCCTCTTTCTGTCCGTTGGCAATTTTTCCTCGTTTCAACGCCTCGTTTTATTCCAATTTTTTCCAGGCAATAAACGAAGGCTATTCCTATTCTATGTTCTCAATGATTTTCTGCACCATTTTTGACATATCTATTTTAGGCAAGTCAATTGCTTGCATTTAGATTGAAAAAAGCAACGAGATTTAAACCGTGAGTTTGGCATTTGATTTATCCTCTTAAGGAAATTTATGTATTATGTTTTTGCAGTAGGTATCTAGGACTATTGGCTTTTTAGCGTTTACGTTAGTATAAACTATATCTAAATGAATTTTGCATTTGTTAAAGAAGAGTTCTGTACAAGTTCGGGGGATCAACTATTTAATATATTGATAGAATTATACATCGAATCCCTAGACAATTTCCAAATGATCGTGCTCATTTACATTTCGTCACTAAGTTAGTTGACCAATTAGTCTAGAAATGCTTATGTACATAAATAATCGCTTTAAATCGTTTTTGGTAAAGAATTCACAGATTGACTGAATGAAAGAGCGCAGGGGAGAAAATAAGTGTGAGAGAGTAAGAGAGATTTTGGGATGTCGACGCCTTCTGTTAACAACCGGACAACCTCCGCGTGTTTGGCATGGCTTATTAAAACGCAAACGGCTTTTTACGATGGCAATAAATTGAATGTGCTTGTGGATTGTGGCCTTTTTTTCCTGATCCCCTTTGGATGGCAATGGCTATGCAAAAAAAACGGAGTATAGCCACGGCAGCAGCAACGGCAACAACAACAAACAAACAGTATGCAACAAGAGGGCAGCGTTTATGGCTTAAATTAATAAAATAAGCTTTGTCAGACAATTTACAACGCGTCTTCAGCGAGCAGATTACGAGCACGCGGGCACGAAGAACTCGCAGACGACGATCTTCTCCACTGTTGCCTCAGTGTCTACCTTGTCTCTGGCCGTTTGGTTTAGTTCTCGAGACCAACTCGAACTTGGACTGTGACTGTCGTATCCACTGATTCTGGTTTAGTTAGATGCAGATGCCAAAGAGGAGAGCGGCGAGGGTGGCAGAGAAGGAAGTGTGGATGCTAGGCGGGAATGTGTGTATATGCATGGTGTTTGCTTCGTTAATTAGTGAACATATTTCGTATAATCGGTGTCATATTAGTTATAAATTGGATAAAAGCTCAAAACGACAACTTAATTAATTTTAAATTCCAATTTATAAGCGGAAAATGCAAAAGTGTTGTTGCTGCCCCCATAACAATGTGGCGATGGTGTGCCTTTGATAACGATTATGGAAATGCAATGGCAATAAGAGGACCCACTCCTAAGCCAATGGAGTTTCAGCTAATCATGTAGCCTTTCATGTAGTTATTTTATAGAGAATAGAGACGGCAGCGTGATCAAATTAGAGAACAAATGATATTATGTGGCAAAAGTTAATAGACAGAAGAAATGTTTTTGCAATCGACGTATTAAAGGTCTACCTTGATATTGGTTAAAAATATTTACTCGCTGATTCGACACATCTTCACGTTGTCATCCCTAATCCAGAGGTCTATCTGCCACAGCTTCATTTAAATTTTCGTTTTTTCTCTTTTGCTTTTAACTCTCTTCTACTCTCCTTTTTATTTTTGCTGGCTTTTGCCAATTCTGAGAATTTTATGTTGCCTTGGCTCGATGGCTGTTCGTTGCTGCGGCTGCTGTTGCTGCTCCTTTGGGCCCCCAATTCGATTCCATGTCTGGGCAGTTGATATATTGCAACGATCATCAGTGATCATCATTTTGTTTTGAGGAGATTGCATTTCGATCAGCAGCAAGCAGGCGCTGCAACAGCAAATCGAGAAGGCCGAAGATGAGGTTGAGAGACTAAGACTGGGGACTGCGGATCGGGTCTGTAAGTCACAGACTCAGGGGCCGAGGCCGCGCATCAACTGTAAATTATCTTATAACTTAATTCATTAATAAATTTATGAATTGATCGTTGTAAATTGTTGATATTTATTACTATACCGATTTGTGACATTGTCTTGCCTCGATCTTCGTGTGGTCATTGTCTATTTGGTTGATAAATTTTCTTCAAAACTCTTTCAGCCTAGATACAAAAGCATCGCCAGTGGGTTGTAGTTGTTATAAATGGCCTGGTCATTTGTCAGGCACTGGCGTTTTTTCATTTTCCATTCCCCTCTCTTAACTCCAAGACATTGTAATTAATGTGGCATTTAGATTTAAAGACGATTTGCTTAATTTATATTGATAAATTTCAATTATTAAGTCATCATCATCAACAAAAGTAGATGCCAATGAATGAAACCGCACACAAATGACATCTCTAAATAAATGAATGAATGAATAAATGAAAGAGAAAGAATTTCACTTCCTGAGGCTTTAATAACGGAAGAACTGAAGAATATAAATACTAATCAATGTAAACATACCTCATAAATATTGAAAAAATAAACCACTCGAACTTGTATTAGTAAAAAACGGACAATCTGCTGGGATTGAAAACATTTTTGGAACTATTTAAATGCATTAGGTAATTTTTGGGAAATTTTTTAATAATTCAATTTGTATTAAAAAGGGTATATACGTTTCGACATGCTCCCATTACTAATCACGTATACTTTGTTCTTGAATTAAGGAAAAAACAAAGTTTTTCGGTCCATTCTATATATAAATGTCAACTTGAGAAGGGTTTCTCTTATGATGAAAGGCTGATTTTAAAAATGTGTGGAAGTGTGAGATCCCTTAAACAGTTATAAATGTAGTGAATGCTTAGCAGGTGACTCTTTCCAAAGAATGCAATAATTTGGGTTAACCTGGTAGAAAGTCTTTAAGTGTCTTTATCATTGAGTTAAGGGGTTCAGCTTTTGTAAAAATGATTTTAAATTAAAAACAATCAAAATGGGTAAAACTTGCCCTCGTATTCTTTGATAATTTCGCTGACTGATAAAGTGAAGACTTCAGTGGCGACAGCTTGGGATCGCAGCCTTCTTCAGAGACTTCTTGCCGCATTTATTTTGCTAATCCTGATCTCAGGTGGTGCTGATGCTGGTGCTATCGCCTTCAACGACGACGATGATGATGATGACGATGAGCATTGGCCGGGCATAAGACGGGCTGAATTTTGAGTCCAAAATCATTCTCTGTCTTCACTACATGGAATGATTTTATATGGTTATATTTCTTACTTTTGACAGCAACAAGGATCGTTTGTCGTTGAAAGAGTGTTGAGTGCTGCCGCTGCTGCTTCTGCTGCTGTCTGTCTGTCTTTCTGTTCCCAAGGAATGTGTCAAATTAACACACAATGGTCAACCTAATACATTATACAATAAGTGTGTGTGGTTAACAATGATCCAAAATCCACATTTCCCCCAAAAACAAAAAGATGTAGATACACACATAAGTGTCCATGTGCATATAAACAACACTCTTACTCATAAATTGTGATCAATCTTGTAAGTAGCTAACAATACATAGGGACGAATCGGTTAATCGCTTAATTTATGCAACTGCTACAAATCGTAACAATGTTGCGAGGGGCAAATACTTGAGTTTGGTTCTTTTTTCCCTGGGTTGGGGTTAATAAACGATCATTTAATAACCATTTTAATGCCAAATTTACGATCGTTTTATTTGCATAAATTACCAAAGTTGCCAACTGTGGCCACATTAATTTCCCAACCCAGTTGCCAATAAAATGTTATTTATGAACAAAAAAAAAAGAACAGGGAATACAAAAAATACCTTCTTCACTGCCTTCAGAACAAAATATGGTTGAAAGGAAAAGATATGACCTTTTATATTTATATTCGAACATCTATCTGCATATATGTATATACAATCATTTCAAAGAGGAAGGCAATAATGTTTATGGGTCTTTGGTTTGCCCTTCACTCTAATAATTTGCTTACTAATAAAGTCATAAAAATTTGCGTCTTGCTCTTATGACAGTTTTCAAGAATTCGATGTGTTGGATAACCAAGAGAATATCATCTTAATCAATTGAAAAATATCCGTGTGAGAACAGCAAAATCAACCTTGATCTTCGGTATAATTTAACAGACTGAAAGTAAGTCTTTAATAGATATACATACTTCTATGTATAATGAATATTTGTGGCAAAAGATTTTCGGTTAAGTCTTTCATTACTGCTAGATAATAGATGTTTTGACAATGTTGATACACATAGATCTCACTTTGCAGATTATCCATAAAATCATCGGGCAGATACAATGATAAGGCATTCTTCAAAAAGAAACAACCCATTTTTATTTTCTTATTCGTTACAAATTTAATCACTATTCTTAAAAATGAAAATATATTTTACTGACTTTTACTTACTTGGAAATTTGGCATAACGATTTTCATTTTAAGATGTATGAATAGAAGATGCATTTCTAGATTAGTTAAGATAAAGTAAGCAACTACTTTTGTTTTTGCCGCTTCTTTTACGATCCTCACGCACCCATAAAATCGTTGTAGATCTTAAAGACAAGAAGCTGCAACAAGTGACATTTTTGTGGATGACAACAGAGTCATAAAGCATATTAGTTTAATGGCCTTCAGAGTAGTTCATTAACTCTGACTCTGATTTTGGTCTTTCTGGCAGTAACCTATGAATGTTCTGACCGGTCGCCTTTTAATTGTCTGTTGGTTATTTTGTTCCATGAACTAGGAAACCGGTTAAGGGCCTCTCATCAAATAGGCCTAGTTGTAAGATTTATTTTGTAGGGTTTTTGCCAAAAAAAATGAAGTGAGAAACATGACATAAAATTAGCATTAGAACTGAGAACGTTGTGTGGTCTGTGCATATTGTGGATCACGTCGCTTAGATGAGGCAGAAATGTATGCCACATGACAAGCAATTAAGCTTTCGGACTCTGACAAAAGTACGTGCCCCGTCCGGTGTCCAGGTCCATTGGGGTTTACTGAACTCGGCCTCAAAAGCTATAAATTTATGACAAATTTTTTAAAAGAAATGGCCACACGGCGTGTGGTTCTCCTGTCGACGGCAGGGTTGAATCTCTCTTACGACGTGGTCGCATTTAACACCACGCATCATTTTAATTATTTATTTGCCCATAAAACAGTCGAAATTGTTGAATATGCTATGAGAAGGGAGGCGTCTGCTCAACTTTCGGCACAGTTTTTCGTTTGGCTGGTTGAAAATCGTTAAATTTAACAAATTGCCAGCGATTTTTATCGCCTTCCATGCCCAGCCCATAGATTGTTTCTGACGCTTTTCCCCTCTCTCTCAATCTTTCGCCCGGACTCTCAAATTTCAAAGTAAACATATTTCACTTTTGTTTTGTATTGCGACAAAGAATGATTGGCCATGAAGCTATGAGGTGAAATGTAAAAAGTTACTCATTACAACATTTTTAAAATGGTCCTTGCTGTTCAATGCCAAATTCTAGATATTGCCAATGTCTTAAATTAAGTTTTACAGTAGAACAAACTTAAGTTTAAGTAAATAATGAACATTAAAAGCAATCGTCAAGTTAGGGACGAGTTTCTGTATATTTCTGTGGCCACTTACTTAGTTTTTTACTCAAAACATCAATTTTATTATTTCAACTTAAAAGTTCTTAAAAACTTGAAGAGCTAAACCTAATGATAATAGTTACTGAAATCCCATGACCAACAGTCTAAGCCAGAATTTAACTGATTGATTATTTGCTACAACATGCACATTTCGATTTGAACTCAAAGTTCGTTGCCTAAGTCTTTTGTTTGGGCAAGGCAAACATTTTTTTGGGGAATTAATGTGATTCGGTTTCTTTACTGCTTGCGATTCAACTAATTAAGTAAATCCATATTAAACATAACAATTTCATGCTTAATTACGAAAAGCAAGTTTAATTAAAGCGTAAAAAGTAAAGATTATTAACAATTTTTTGCAGCTAAGGCAAGGAAAGAGCCAGCTAATTGCGTGCCATATGCAATGGCTGCCAGCAGCCGCAACCATGGCAAACAAAACTTGACAGCTGCCAGTGGGCAACAACAACAACAACAACAACAACAACAAATATGTTAACTGAAAATAACCTGTAATTATAATAATTATCTGTAAATTATATGGCGCATTTACAATTGCACACGGATTCATGAGCTTGTCATAAAAATTTTAAACAGTTAACTTGTCTGCTTTTATTTGCCAGTGGTCAAATTTCATTCAAGTGTATGTCGGCTAATACCGGTTGCAATATTTAATGCACTGTAAAAAATTTGTATATAGTTTTGAATTACATATGGACCAAGGTGTTTATTATCCAAAACCACATTAGGTCTATATATGTATAACTACTAAAGCTGACTTAAAATAAATTTAATCAATTATTTTGTTCAGTGTATGCCACAAAACAGCACACACAATTGCAGCACTAACATTGTATGTATATGTTTGTTTAAAACGTGATCATAGTCTCCATTTAGAAATTAAACCAAATTTCATTCGCTTGTTAAATTGTCGCGTACTCGCACTTTTGGCCTCATCCGGTGGTCTCCCCTCTCGTTCCCGTATGCCATAACGTTGATTCTTCGTAATTGAAACGAGTTTGACACAAGTGAACACAAGTTTTCATCATCATTGTCAGATGTTTCGCCAGTTTGAGTGTCGGTTATAAAGTAATTAGCCTCAATTTAATGTTTATACTTTGTTGATTATGATTATGTTAATTATACGACTTTATGCGACAGTTTTTTTTCGGTTTTGTGCTTGCTTAGCTTTTAAAGACATATAGAAAAGGGGAAATTCAGGTTAAACCGGCGCTGGTGACTCTGATGAACTCAAAAGTGTGACATGGGACAACAAGATGTTGCCAAATAATGGAGGTGGGGGTTTAACTAAAAGACTCTTAACCGCAAACTAGTGGGTGTGTGTCGACTAAGAGAGATAGAAAGAAAATCGAAAGATTTGCCCATGGCTAGTTCTAAATGGTTAAACCAATCAGACTTAAGTCTTGAAACTAAACCTGTTTGATTAAAAGGGCCATTCTATCTTGATGATATTGATGATAGCCATATAATTAAAGAAAATGCAAGCGAATCGCTTGAAGCGCTGAGATCTAATGGCTTTCTATTAAAAACTAATTTTATTAATTAAGGAAAACAACTTAATTATGATGTAAACTGCTGCATCAGCGCCAAAATTATGGTCCAGCTGCTTACTCTAACTCTTTGGCATCCGTGCTTCTACCAACTCTTGCCTCTCTAACCCCGCCGCCAGCTGGTATACTAATTATGGGCAAGCTGCATCTACATTGCCAGACACCTGAATCTGTTGGAACGATGTTGAAAATTAAAACACGATAAATGAGTTTAATAATGGCGGCAATTAAATGGCTACACGATGCTAAGCAACACACAACATCAGACTCCAGTGCTCCGTACAGTGTGTATTTGAACCGATACCCGATTCTCACTCGATTCCCATGGGGCAGCAGCATCTCAATTACTGCTGCTCTGCATGGCGCTTCACGGTTGAGAAATTCAACGCCACTTTCAAAAACGCATCACTCAAAGTAAATGAACACACACTTCTTGTCCAATGCAGGCGTTGAGGCTTGTTAGGTGTTCAGGCTGGAGGAGATCGGGCTGGCTGTTCATATACGTGCATACTTCTACATATAAATAGAAGGTGCGTATCTTCTTTGCTGGCTAACTCATCAGCAATTTATTAAAACTCATCAATACTCATCAAAATGCCTTGGCCTTGCCTAAGAAGCGTACACACACACACACACACCCTGGATACCAAAGAGAAACCGAACCGAATGCCTGCGGTTAATTTAGCGCAGTTCAATAAGAGTTGGGCCCGAAAACATTGAAATTGAAATACGATTTTACAACTTTATTTGGGTTTTTATAATAACATTCAGGCTAATCTCTTTGTAACTCATTTGAAAGGTCTGTCTGTCTGTCTGACTGACTGTCTGCCGTGCGGACTTCTTCACCTTCTTGTTAGTCATTTGTCTGTATGTTCGTTTGGCTCATTTGTGGTTGTATCTACTTACGTTTTATTTTTTGTTTTACTCATCACCGATGATTCCCAACAAGATGTTTTGCATATGTCAGAGTCGGGGCATCTCACAGAAAGAACACGGTCGAAAAGCAATCAATCTAGGCCATCAATTTGGGGGAAATGCATCAAAGTTGGCAGCCTGAACAGCTTGATTAGTTGTACAACTGCGTTTCGCCAGCCCAGTGCATGACGTGCCCATTAGTTCAATTTGTAAATTCGAGAAGGATTTCATCTGTCTGTCTGTGCGTTGGTCTGGTGTCTATTTCAAAGTTAACCAATTTCTTGGTTTTACATACATATATTTCTCCTTTCTGTTTGTTCATAATTGGCTCACAATTTATATGCTGCCATAATTTGATTTTGCCGTCACAATGTTTGATGCATTCACCCGATCAATTAATCATTGATTATTGATTTTTGTTGCTGTTCAAAATTTTGGGGGCGTGATGCAGTTAATGAACCTACATAAGCAGTATGTCAGAACTCATCACAGTAATTTTGAATATTGGTATCATGTTTTTGTTTCATTTCAAAAATTTCAATTCAAAAATTTGTTTGTGTCAAAAATGTCTCACCATTTGCCGGGACAGCACGCGCAAAAAGTTCATTAACAAGGCTTGGGTAGACTTTTTGTCGCCGGAACCTTTTGCAATGAAATTGAAAACGTCTGGAGGCTCAAACGAACTGCCTGTTCTGCTTGTAGTTGGGACCTAATCTGTGTCACCGCATCAGCGGCAAAAGTGTTTGGATATTTGTTTAATGAAAAGCGAAACGTACGCAAGCCACAACACACATGCACACACACACAAGCACACAAACCGGGTAGAAGGAACACCAAAAGAAGAAAGAGAGACCTCAGACCCTTTAGGATTCCCAAAGGAGACCAGATCGGGGATGTGGAGGAATCCTATCGGGCATTTAAAATCAAGTCATTGGCTTTGGGCTTGGCCCGTCATCGTCATCTTCTTCTGGCCAATTCCAATCCCTTGTCCCCGTAATCTGCATTTGCTGCGCAATTAATTAAGTTGAGCATTTTTAAATGTGTTTGCTGACTTTTTGGCCTGTTACCATTTTAATGTCCAACAACAGCAAAGAGCAACAGCAACGGCCAAAAGCAATCTGAACAAGTTCTTTAACATGTCTAATTAGTTGTTGTGTTGCTTAGCATATGGTTGTTGTTGTTGGTGTTGCTGGTGCTTCTGCTGCGTGCGATAAAAAAAATGCATGGCACTCATTTAGTGTTTTTCTTAAGCTGAGACATAAATTTGCCAGCAGTTAAAAAACACGTTCGGAAACTGGTGGATGCGAAGAGAATGTCGGTTTTAAAGAATTCGCGTTAAGATAAACAAGTTGGTTGGTTGAGTATAACAAAACAAAAATACGAAGAAATACCTATTAGGTATTACATTTATATCACACAAATAGGACAGAAGTTTAGTAAAAGGACTAAAACCTGGTTTTAGTATTACTCTAGATGTTATCGTCAGGTTCAATCAGAAAGTGTGAAGAAGTTGGTTTGGTTGGTCCGATCTAAGCAATTTGAAACACATCATAAACCTCTCGAAACTCTCTTACTCTTACAGAAATCTTTCAAAAGCAAAAATTGTTTTGTATATTAATACAAAGTAGTAAATAAACAATGCTGATATTTATAATATTATAGACTTTCTTGATGGCTTTTTGCTGATCCCTTTGAACAGTTGTTGCCTACTTGCTTGATGCAAGCAAATCCATTTGACCAACCTTACTAGAATTTTGTCTGTTTGTGCTAATTTGAATTTAATAGCTGGGGCTGCATTAACACATGCCTGACAGAAAGGAGTAAAGGCGCCTATAGACGACCACGACCACGACCTGGACTTGGATCTGGGCAATGTGTTTGGGTTAAAAATTATGCGCCAACAGCAGTGGCTAATGCCAAGAATTAGTTGTACACCTATCCCCTCCATCTACCCGCTGATAGCTGCTAGTCTAGTCTCCACAATGGATTCCATATGCTCTGTCTGCGTGCTTCATCTGTGGCTCTATGTCATTTTAATGGCCGGCGCTGTTGCTGTTGTTGTTCCTGTTGTTGTTGTTGGCCGGTAAATGACCAATGGCGTTTTCTCTTCCAACTGGTTGAGGCAGCTGTACTGAGTCAAAAATGCGTGCAAAATTGCACCAACGAAGCGAAGCAAGCTTTGTGTTTGAGTTGTGGCAGTCAAGATGTCTTGGTCTTCGTTTGGAACTTGCCTCCCGGTAGCAGGCAACGCTGACAGGCCGCCGGCTGACGTGCAGTCCAGTGGCCACTGGTCAGTCTCGGTCTTAGTTCGAGGCCAAACAGCCAGGCAGGCAGTTTTTATTATTGTTGGCTTTTTTTTTTTTTTTTGGGTAGGTAATTAATCATGGTGCATAAATTAATGTAACCAGAAGTTAATTTACTTAAGTTTATTTGCACAGGTTTTGCTGAAAGGCAGAGGAACCGGCTCCTATAAAAAAATGGAGTTTTTCCAGCTCCTTCTCCATGTCATCTGTACCAACCTTTGGAGCAGCACTTGGCTAGCCAATTAATTAATTAACCTTTGGCCTCGGCTCTTCTCAAGATAACTTAGAATTATTAAAATCAATAATCCCTACAATGTGGGAGCCTGGGCCACGCCCCTTTTAACGTAAGCCAAATTTGAAAGGCTTATTGGCTTTGGATTTGCCGACAACATCGTTGTTATTGGCATTAAAACCTTTTCAACTAGCAGTCAATATGTTATGGGCAATTGCATGAGGCACTGCGGGAGTTGCACTATGATAAAGAGGGGGAAGAGGGTAATAGGGGCAGAGGGGAGGACTAAAAGTTTTTGTAGCTCAGTCAATAAATCTGGCAAATTGTTCGGAAAATGCTGAAAAGGCAACGTCGCGTTGGCCAACTACTTTAAAATAATTAGTGGGTGCGGCCTGCAACCGAAGTTGGTAGAAGTTTTGCCGCTGACAATGGTCTAAATTATGGGGTAGCATAAGTTTCATGGTACACTTGCGGCGGAGGTGGATTGGGTGGGGGCAGACAGAGGGTATCGGAATTGAAATCAGTAACTGGCAACCAGGTGCCAAGCTGGTTGATGTGAATGCCATTTGCTCAACCGAAATCGCAGCAACAAAAGCGACAACAAACACAGCTGGCACAATGAGCAGTTAATTAACACATTTTGGGCTTATTATGGCTTCAAGAAAATTGCGGGGGGAACTCATGTGGGGCTGCACCTGTAGAAAATGTCATGGTTTTTGGCCAATTTACCGGTTCGTTTACTGAAAAGAGATATGATTTATATTTTGTTACCCCTTCTCTAGCACTCATCATGAGCATCATCATTATGAGTCAAACGAAATTTCAATTTGTTTCAAAAACAAAAAAGCTGCTCCAAATGCCACACCCTTGAAAGGTTGAAAAATACGAAAACCAAAACCATTTGAAGGAAATCACATTATATATGCCTCAGTCTGGAATGGTCACACCCACTTGGGATCATCATTTGACTGTCTCTCCTCATGGAAAGTAGAACGAGTCCCGGCGCCCCGATTTCTTTTTAAAAAGCGTATTTTAATATAAATCGCTTGCCATTCATCTTGAGCCCATTAATTTATAAATATACCTAAGACCGATTCTACCATACATATAAACGAAACAACAACAACAACAATGAAAGCTTCATTGCCCAGTTCGCCCTTGCGTGCTCATTGTGGGCGTGGCTGTTTTGCTGGCAAGTGCGCCAAATGAGCGCTCATTAATTTCCCGAAAAATGAGTTTTCAAAACAACAACCACAACCGAAATGCATTAAATTGAATTTGTTGTTGGCGTGTAAGCCAAACTGAAATTAACTTTTGAACAATTCATGCTTAATTAATGTTAATTTTCCATGCATCTAAACTAAATTGCATAAATTTCACACTTAACTGAAAAGCGAAACGAAACTGTTTCAATAGCTAACTAAGATTAACTAATAAATTGCTATGGAAATATTGTCAATTGCAACAACAACCATAACAGCAACAATTTGTTGTTAGATGCAATTAATTGCAAATGCAATTGCCACTTTAACTTAATTGTCAATTAATTAAATGTTTCATTTAGACAACAACGCCATAAATTTCATAAGGGGCGTACATCAGTTTTCATTTGACAACCAATAACTCATAGGCCAGTAGAGAGTAACTTGGACTAGAAAAGGCCCGAAGGGATTCATATTTTTTAGTCAGTATTACTAAATGAGAAAATTTATATATGTCTGTGTAATAATGCAAAAACTATAAGTTAAGAATAACAAAGGCAAGATACAACGATTGGAGATTTTTAAGTTAAGTTTCCGGAGTAAATACCGAAATCTGAACTATGACTACTATTATTTAGATTGCAAAACTCTTCTATCTACCTAAGACTTGCAATAGAAATCTATATAAAATTAGAAAGTTAAATGATTTTAATTAATGAACAAAATTCTATTCCCAGATTCACACAATTTAAGATAATTTGAAGTTCTGACATTCAAAAAAGATATAAGTAGTCAATAAATAGAATAATATTAAAGAGTATGACCAAATCGGTGATTGACTTGCATGAATTTCCATGGGTTGTTTGTTTTGAGCATTTTAAGATCATTAAATTGCAATTACGTAATTGCGAAATATAGCTCGTGCGTCAATAGGTTCCTTATGTAGATTCCAATTAAAAAGGCATTAAAAATACACAAACCACTGAAACCCGACTTACACTCAAACATATCAACAGTGAATTAGGAATACTGCAATAGGCGGTCTTCACCTGTTCCGAGCACACCTCAGGACATGGTCAACAGAGAGACAGGGAGCGAGAGATCTTTCTCTCTGGCAATGCATTTCATTTTAGGTGCAGTCAATATACATATGTATGTGTTATTTATGGCGCCAGAAAATTAACTTTTCCTCTTGGCTGACATGGAAACCAATTTGCCAATTGACGCCTCCGACGATGGACTCTTCCAGACTTTGGTTTTATTTCATTTAAATTTATGGCGCCACAAGAGTTTTCTCAACTCTGATTTATGGTCTATGCAACGATTGCATAGCTGAATCATAGATGTATACATATAGGAGCAGTGAATATAGTCATATGAAAAAGCTATATCCAGTCGTTTGGTTAATCGACCGCCCACGTTGTCGCCGGTCAACGGGTGTCTATGTAAGCCGTGTGGCTCATCAAAGGCGCCAAATTAAGCTTAAACTGCTATTCGGTTGCCATTTGGCAAAAATTTTCTATTTGCTGCCCATACAAATTGCCACTAAATAGTTGAGCCAAAGAGTCAACAGAGCGGCCCACGCCTACGCCCTGAACGGCACGTTCACATTTGCTTAGCTGCACTGCAGCAACTGTCAGGGCCATCAGGCGTCAAGCTTGTCCGTTGTCTTGGCTGTCAAATTTGCTCTGCCAGCTGCACTAATGACGCCCTTAATATGCTTCAAGTGTTTCGGTGTAGTACGGGCCCATTGATGGTTTTAGCTTGTTGACTTGGCCGAAAGCCATTTCCCTCTCATTTGTGCAAATTTGTTTTCAAAGTCGTCGTTGGCACACACACACATACACGCCAATAACAAACGTCTTGTGCACTGTGGTGCAAAAGCACTGCGAAAAAGTCTAATATTTACACTCATGTTCTATGGCTTAAAAACTGTTCATGCTAGCCCCCATTTTGGTTGGCAGTACCAACTTATTTACTATCTAATAGTTACATATTTGCTAATATGTTCTACTATCCGAGTGAAAGCAAAAGGATTGACGTGAAGGCAAATCAGGAGTAGAAGCACCTTTCAGCCGTTCATATTCACCACCATCTATCTACCTCCAATAGACAACTTCATTGTCTGAACTCATACGCTCATAAATTTCAGGCCACCCACACCTATCGACCATGCCATCCATTCCCCCATTTGCAATTAAGTAATTCTCACATCGTTTATGCAAAATACGAGGAATATTCAGACACATTCTCTCTCTCCTTTCCTGGCTCCTGAAGTCCCACTTGACTGGCCACACCACCCAGTTCTGGTGATTGCTCGCGTGCAACCTCAACACCCTTTGCTTGTATTCAAGTGGCCCATAAATTGTTGGCCAAGTTTTTCACGGGACACGCCCACTTTTCGTTGCGCTGCTTTGACAACGGCAATTACCTTGAACCTTTTGGAGCGTTCGTTTATATTTTTTTTTTTATTTTTGTTACCATCCATCGACAAAAATTTATTTATATTGTATTTTCCAGACTGCTGCCGGGCGCAGCGGCTCTAAAAACTCTTTCCCTTTATTTTATACACTCACATACATATATTTATTTATATTTTTTGGTTTATTTTACGTTACGGCCCAAATGAAGCCAAATTGCTGGGCCTATTAGTTTTGGGTTGAGTCGTTGCTACTTCTGGTGACCGTCCCCAGGGGGGAATTCTAATTTTAAGGTAGGATGAGAAATGTTTATTGGTAATCGTTTGCATTTTTAATATCAATTTCGTATGAATCTGTATAACCAACCAATCAATTTCGACTGTTAGTTATTGAATGACATTTATTTTTTGGCCGCTTTATGAGACCGTAATTCGGAATTGTTGATTGCATTTTTACAGTCACCATTTAGCATATAACATGCTAAGGTTGGCTAAAAGAGTTCGTGCTGATATGTTAAGGGATTTGGAATGACTGAAAGGTTTTAGGACGGGGCTCGGGACCGACATCAACAACAACTCAATAAAGGAAACTTGTTAGCAAATTTATTTCTTCAATTGGCTGTTGAGTGAATGCCGGTTGGCAGCTCTATTTCGATCGATATACAAAGTGAGAGTTCAAATATTTTATTTTTGGAAAATTGCTGCAAAAAAAATAAACGGTTATTTATTTAGTCTGCTGATGGATTTCAACGGATGATTCATGAACTCTTTGCCCTTAAACGTTTTAATCGAACTTTTCCTAGAAAATTTGGTAGTTTTTACTTGCTTACTCTTTACCATTTTTGTTGTTTTTAATTATCATAGTTGTATGCAATAAGATTTAAACAATTTAAAATTAATTTATACAGTTTTCAAATAATTTACAAAAAATATAAGAAAGAAAGGAACACAAATTAGCAAATACTAAATAAGTAGCTGCAGTTGAACTATTTTTCTCGTTCTCGCTCTCGTTCGCGTTCTCTTTCTCGTTCCTTTTCCCTTAGATAAAGTTGCTGCTGTTGTTGCATAAAATGTTGCTGCTGCTGCTGTTGGTGCTGATGAAAGTGTTGCTGATGTTGTTGCAGCAACTGTTGCTGTTGCTGGGGTGTCAGTGTTGCAGTTGCCTCGCCATGCTGTTGCAGCAATTGCTGCTGATGTTGGGCCAATTGCTGTTGGAATTGCTCGCGCAATCGCTGATGCTCCTCGGTATCCATGTCACTGCCATAATCCTCCATATCAATCACCTCATCTTCATCATCATCCTCGATGTCGTCGTCATCGTCGACTTCTTCGGCATCATCGTAGCTGTGCTGGGAGCCATCGTTTTTGGCTTCATCTTCGCCGTCGCCACTGCCACCGCCACCGCCTGAGGAACTGCCCTTGTTGCTCTTTGTATCGCTGCCATCTCCGCCCTCTTGTTGCATTCGCTTGTGCTTAGTGCGTCGATTTTGGAACCAGACTTTAACCTGTCCACAGGGGTGAGAAGTGCATAAACAATGTTTAATGGGGGTAAGAACAGGGGAGATAGCAGTGCTCAACCCTTTCTTTTGCTTTGCTCGTAAATAAATTTAACGAGTCTTTTAATTCTATTTGCCTGCGTCTCAACTATGCCCCGAGGAGGGTTTGGTGTTACAACACCACCACCTCACCTCCATCCTTCCTCTTCCACTAATAAGTCTCGGTAACTCCCGGTACATTTGTGCCTAACGACCAGTTGACATGCAATCACTTAACCTTAAGTTTCTGTTTTCTTGTCCAGAGGGTGGCTTGTCTCCAATTGAATTTGATGCGCATTCTAGCAAAAGGGTTGTCTCTCTCTCTCTCCGGTGGGAGGCATCTTAACTCACCTGGGTCTCGGTCAGGCTCAATCCCTGGGCCAGCTGCTTGCGTTCGGCTCCAACCACATAATGATTACCCTCGAAGGCATGCTCCAGCTTAAGCAGCTGCGTTGGCGAGAAAGCGGTACGCACTCGTTTCGGCTTACGAAATGGTTGAAAAAGGAAATCTGCACACGAATGATGACACGGTAAATTATGATGTGAGAAAAGCAGTAGGAAGAAGAAAGTAATTTTGTGTTAAATTAGTAATTTCTTGTTGAAATGTTTTCTTACAACTCAACAACGACAACACAAATGTGGAATGGTTTCTCTTCTGTGTTCTCTGAAGCATGAAATGACCCAAGCACTACTTGACCGGCTGAAGAATTTCTCAAATATGGCTGCCAACTTGACTACCGCCAATGGCCGATTCGCCGTGACTGACATATTTTTATAAGTGTAATTTGGTTATCACAATTAACACCCAACACCGCCATCATCATTTTTAGCAAGCAATACATGCAGGCAGGCCATCGTCGATGCTGGTGGTGGTGACCTCTCAACGACTCCTGCCAATTAGGCGTCTTGGATTTCCGCGAATGCCATTGCAAAGATGCCGGCGCAGAAACAAAAACATAACAGCAACTCATTACAAAACAATAAACAAATTTCCAGACATGGCCCAGTAAAACAAAGAAGCTTCTGGATCGTGCCGCTGTCGGCGCTGTGTGTCTGCCATGTCCTAACATCGCTGATAAGCGAAACAATTGCTCGAAGAGAAGCAGCAGAAGCGTCCAGGCTCGTTTGGGGGCCCGACTGTGGAATACGGACGCCAAGTTGAACACTTTAGCGCTGCTAAAAGCCGCCAAGGAGCGCGCGACCAGACCTCAGTCAGGTTCCCATTGTTCTTTTTCAGCGCCTGCACAACGTGATATTTTGACGTTTATCACGATTTTGGGATTGCAATAGCTGAGAAGTGGAGCGCATCCCCATCCACATCGCCATAATATTCATTCCAAACCTCTCCCTCTCTGCCCGAAAGACCACATGACGCGCTTCAGAGAGTTAACAAATTTTCAATTGAGCCACAATTTGAATATTGATGTGGAGCAAGAAGCTGCAGTCTACAGGCAATTCGCACAGTAGCTTGTTACTGTTCATGATCTACCCGAGATGATATTTTGTATACCCTATTCACATGCACTTTAAAGGGTATATTAAAATATTCAATGTGAATAACAATTTGCTTATGAATTTGATCAAAGTTCAAGCGATTCCGTAAAAAAATAAAAATAGTCCAATTAAGATGATAATTTTGTTGAAAATAATATCTCAATCCCATTTGGCATTATTGTTTTGTCTCTTTAACTTAATCCCTATTCGGTATCCTTGCTTGATTTTTATAAAAACCACCCCACAAGTCTGCCCTACCCCTGTTCCTGCCCCTGTTCCAAAATATTGGCAGATTCTTCCTCGTTATCATCAATCTATGCATCTAAAGTGTCAATGTCCTAGGCAATGGCTTTGGCGAGTGGGCAATATAATAAATTAATAAGGAAAAAATCATGAGAGCATAAAAATTAAGCCACTGACAAAAAACCGAGAGATAACAAAACAAACAGTGAGCAAATACAATTGCACATAAGTGATAAATAATAAGGCAGACAAAAAAAAAAAAAAGGCCCAACGATCGATGGGACAGAGCCACAGACGCAGAGTCAGTGGCACTTCAATCATCTACGAAAATATAAAAAACAATGACAGCTGACAAGGGTGTGAGCCAAAAAGAGCTCAGAGCCAGAGGCTCGGCCAACTGCAATAACAACTACAACTATACAGGAATATATGGCAGCCGAGCGGACACATCAATTAATTGTCAATTGCGCGTATTTTCGCACGGCGGTTTCTTTTAAGCCGGCTCCTATAAAAATAAATATAAAAAAAATACACACACACACACAAAAAATATATGGAAGACAGCACAAAAAACGAGCAAACTTCATTGATAGATGCGAATGCATCCGTGCACAGTAAAGTCTATGAAAAAATAATTAAGTAGCTGGAGCAACAACGTGCATCTTGTCGCTACATTGTTAGCTGTCAAATGTAACAAATGTCAAGAAATCGCCGAGGGTTCACATAGAACAAAAAACAAAACTGGATCAGAGAGAGGGAGAGGGCCCGTGTACAACAGCAGCAACAACATCAACAGCAATTGTTTGTCAAGTTCATAGCAAAAACTAAGCACGCACGCAGCGCGGCCCGATAGACTCAATAGTGGGCACTAGGCACATGCATTTTGTAGCATCTGTCAGGAGCAGCACATACACAGATGCTCTACCAGGACGGGACGGACGACACATTTATGCGTTTGTGAACCATCAATGGGTCTAGGTTGCATTTATGAAGTGTCAAATTGACAAGTTCTCTCAGTCAGTTTCATTGTTTGCTTGTTTACTCGATTGTTTTTTGTTATTTCTTGCTACTGCTACTGCTGTTGCTTTTGCAATTGCTAACAAGATATCTTTGACCGAATCTTTAAGCTGTTTATATTGGCTAAGCTTCTACATTGTTGTGGGTAAAACTAAAAACCCTGAGCCCACATATCCTGTTATCCTCCTGTCGCCCTTTACATTTGCAGTTCAATTTTGTTATGTCAATATTGATTTTGTAATTGGCACACCTTGTAGGACGATTGTAAATGTTTTTCCAAAAGAATAGCAAAGAAATGTATTATTTATACAGTAAAAATCAATCAAGAACCTTAACTCAGTCTAAGGTTAACTTAACCGAACATCATTGAATCGGTTAGAGAATTCACTAGTGAAAAATGAATCGAGAAATCCGCAAAGCGTGTAGTATATTTAGCTAAAACTTTCAGATCTTAATAATTGTTAATTTATCGTCGTTTATGAACTTTTCAACTCGAGTTTTTATCATGTAAAATGATCTGTTTGAGAACGCAGTTAACAGGCTTGAATTTCTACCACAAAAGGACTCAAAATAATTGCTATCCAAAAACATTCAATAGAAGTAGTATATCTTTTCCCCCGATCAATAATCTACACATTAAATTCTTAACTAAATAACTACTGGGTCCCTATTCATTAACTAGTTACAAGCTGTCACTCCAATTGAGCTGTTGACGCTCCATCGTTATGATGGTTAAACCATCCTCTGGTCCTTTTTGTCTGCTCCACCGAACCTTGTTCTCGCCGGCCTTTTCCCGCACTGAGAAATTACTCGCACGAGTTACAAACGAAAAACACTTACAATTAATGAAATCGTTATGCGAAACATTGACATTTCACGTTCATAAATCAAGCGAAAATTACAGTGAGAGAGAGAGAGAGGAAAACACAAAAATAACAACTGAAAATGAAACTCCGCCTGTTTTATAATGAAACAGCCATGCAACATAATTAAGGCGTAACGGGCCACGTTGAAAGTAGAAGCAAAAAAAAGCAGAAGCACAGCTCTGAGGGCCCAGTCAGAAAGTCGGAGACAAAGTATAAGTCGAAGGCGAAGGTAGATTCAGAGGCAGGTGAAAGGCGTGTGAGTGTGCCGAAAATTATTTGTGAACCTCTTCGTACTTAAACCGGCAACTGTGGAGAATGCTGCGCCATGAAAATTCAAATTGTAATTATAAGAGCAGCATACGCATATGAAAAAAAGGTTAAACAATAATAAATGACAACGTTTTTTCATTCCTTCTTGTTTTCTGATGCATGTTTTGTGGTTTTGGGAACACGTTCTGGATGGGCCAAAAGAGAGCCCATGGGTTTGGTTTGTTTTTCTTTGCTTGGATGCCCCAAAAACCTCAATTAAAAACGCATTAACATTTCATTCGTTGCACTTTGAGCCTGTGTGTGTGTGTTACACATACGCCGCATGAGCCCAACAACTGGCGCCGTCTGTCGGCCATTAATGGTAATTTTTTAGTCCACACACACACACACATTTTCACCCAGAGAAAGAGAGAGATGCATACATATGTATTATATATATACTTGGATGGCCATTTAGGTACGCTGCTTGACCTAACGATGTGTGTAATGTTGTTTAAACAATTTAATTAAAATGTAATTTGTTTGGAAATAGTTATCAAAATGGGTTTGGTCTCTGCTTTCTGCTTTTGGGTTAGGTTTAACTCTAGAATTGGAACTGGATGGACATGGCCGCTGTTCGCTGTAGCTGCTGCTGCTGATAATGATGATGATGAGTCTGATAGACGTCTAATTAACTTGTAATAAATGTTTGCCATTTACTTATTTACGTTTAATTATATAGAAAAGGGGAAAACGTCAGCTAAAAACAAGTACGTTAAAAGGCTAATTGCTTGATTGGGGTTAGGTCTAGAGAATTCGAAATGAATATGCATCTCTAGGTGTGGTTTAATTGTTCAACAATCTTTGAAAAATGTATAAATATTATTGTAGCTTGCCTTCAAAAGAAGGTACTGAAAACTGACTATTGCAAAACTGTCCTTAGGTTAACTGATGTTCTGTGACAAATTCTAGAAAATGTCCTAGGATTGGCGATGCATATCTAAAGTGTTATATAAAATGCTTTTACCAAATGAGGAATCTTCAGTGGATCAATATATTAAACGATATATAGGCAAACTTTAGACTTTTAGAAAAGTTTTTAGGGATTACTTACTTCCCGGGAACCGTGGAAATATGCGTCCATGACGACTTAGTAGCCATGGATATAAGGGATAACTATCACGTATCAGATGAGGAGCACTCCCAAATGGATGATGGCCATGCGGTGGCGGATGCGCTGGATGGCCGGGAAACATAAGTGAGTGGCCAGGTGGCAAATGCGGAGGTGGACCAAGTGGTGGTCCTGTTGGCACGGATGGATGAGAATGCTGCTGTTGTTGTTGCTGCTGCTGTTGGTGATGGTGCGCCAGGGCGGCGGCCATTTGAAATTGAGCAGCCAGAAATGGTGGTGGAGGGGGTCCCGTCGGCGGGGCTCCTTGTGGTGGTGCACCAGTCGGTCCAGTTGTAGGTCTAATCGTTGTGGGTGATGTACTGGCCTGGGATTGAGTGATTAAAGCTAAGCTTGCCGGTGCCGGCAACGGTAGTGGACGGATTAGACCAGGAAGGACGGGATTAGGAGCATTATTTCGCGAGGGAGACGTCGGCGATCGAGAACGACTGTGTGGCGAACGTGGTGGACTCCGTGAACGATCCAGAGACTCTCTGCGCCGACAATAGAGAAAACCACGCGGCGATCTTGTGGCACATGTGGGTGATGAAGGGCTCTCGCTACGCTGTGGAGAGGCAATCACACTGACTCTCAGCGGAGATGACTTTGTCGAGGATTCACCGACTATGGAATCAATGCTAAATGCCAATTTGGGCTTGCTGCTGGTGGTTGTAGATGAAGATGTTGTGGACGTGGATAATGAAACCGCCGCCACCGCTGATGCTGCCACTGCCGCCGCCGCTGCTGCTGCTGAGGCGTTGCTTACTGGAACAGCAGCGCCAGCTACCACAAAAAGGATTCGTCGGCGCCATTGGCAGCATACTGAACGTTTGACGGCCGCACGTGACCATTTGGCACCAAACTAAGCGAATTCGTTTTGGAGAGTTTTTCTTTTTGTTTCTTTTTTTTTTTTTTGGTTTTTCGTATTTTGTAGTTTGTGAGGGGGTTAATTGAAAAAAACAAACAATGCACACAATAACCGCCGATATAAATGGTCAGTGATCAATGATGAAATGCATATACATATACACAGACGCACACGAACGCACACACACACGTCCGGAATTGACTTTAATGCATCAGCGATTGGCATCCCGTCGTTGACATTGATAAACTGGAGCACAACAACAAGAATAACGTGAACGGTGACGGTGTTGATTCCCGTCGCTGGCCAAGCGTAACCGTATCGCTTCAATAGACAATTGTCAGCAGCAGTTTGCTTGACGTCGATTGCGGTTGCCGCGTTGATGAGCACTGTCAACGCCATTAGTATTATGGAGCGGCTAAAGGCGTCTAATTGTCGAGCAGCAGCAGCAGCAGTCCAGTTGCTGCCCCCTAACCCCGCCCTGCTCCTAGTATCTAGAACTCTTCAGTATCTTGTTCCTGTGGGGGCGTCGGCAAATCGTTTTCTCTGTACAGCGTCGCGTGGCCGTCGCTCGAGTGTCGGGCACACAATCAAGTCACAATACCAAAAGTCTGTTTCAATTTCTTGTCCACGGCATTCCAGTGGATAAAAAACACCCCCACTTCCCCACGACCACCGCGTCCCTTGACTCCATCGGTCTAACTAACCACTATGACCATCTCGCTTGCTCTGCCTGCTGGAGCGCATGCGCCAAAGTAGCTTAGATAAAACCTGCTCCCAACCAAAAAACATGTGGAGCCAGCCAAGAGAAACACAGACATACATACATATGTATTGGTAGAGTGGCCTGCTCTCTCACTCGTTGTGGCTCTCTCGCTCTCTTCTTGGCCATTTTTCGCACCAGTTTATGACAGCGAAACAAACAATTTGCGCTAAACATAACAGCATCATTAAAGCGTTTGTGGTTTTAGTGCTCTGACTCGTTGGTTAGTTGCTTGGAGTTGGAGGGATTGGTGGTTGGTGGTGGTTGCTGATAGACTCGGTGAGGGTGGTGGGGGGTGTGTGGGATAAGTGGTTGAAATGTGGGCAGCACATTGGAACCGTGGTGGATGATTGCGATGGGAAAATTGCTTCGATTGGTGTTTATTGAAAATTGAATGGAGATTTGATTAGCGAAAGCAAGTTGGTACTTGGCTATTCGAATTAAAGTTCAAAGGGCCCAAGGGGTGTGAGTCTTGGAAATGTAAAATTTCAAATTGAAACAAAAACATTTCTTTATTTTTTATTTTAATTCCATTTACTTGGACTGGGCTAAGGAACACTCTTTTCTTGGCTAGAACCACTGTTATTCACTGTTCTAGCTGCAACGGCGTCAACATCATCGCTTATTCTCATAGACGCCCCGTCGTCAAAGTTGGCCCAAGCAACTGAATTGGCATCTGCATCATGTTGGTCCAACATTTGAACATGAAAATGGGCGGCAACTTGGTTTCTGCACCTTCCACATAAACTGCAACTGCCCGAGAACAACTCACCAACACAGACACACACGATACCTGGGTCATCGTCATGCTCTTGGCTGTGAGTTGTGAAAATAAACACCTCGTTAAAGATGCAGGAGGAGGCATAAAACATGCAGCGCCAACTTACATGCATACATAGGTGAGATGCATATACATATACATATGTAGTTCTTAATATGTATATATGGTATGTGATTGTATTGGTAAGCATCATCATCATCATCATCAACATCAGCATCTGGCCCCAACATACGGCCCCATGAATGGAGCAGAGGCTGGCAAATAAATTGACGTGCGCTTTGTTGGATTTGTATGCATCTAGATAAGGTCCAAGTCCAGATCCAGGGGCATGCAGTTTTTTTTATGTGTGTGTGAGTATACCTATATGTAGATGTGTGTGTGTGTGTATTGGTTGTGGCACCTTTGGGTGCGGTAATTGTAATTGGTTTTGCTTTTGCGCCACAAAAGTGTTTGCCGGGGCTGCCTCACGTTTCGGGATAAATCATTTAATTAGTCAGACAATGAGTTGAGTGAGACAGAGTGAAACAGACAGATAGAGAGCGCAAGAGAGGACAAACGCGAGAGGGAGAAAATTGAGTTAAATAGGAGAAGCTTTCCCGCCAATGATTCGCCAAACCATCATTTGACGCCATGTTGTTATTGCTGTTGGCGCTCTCCGCCCCGTTATGAAGTAACTTTAAAAACTGAAAACTCGAAAAACAAAAAATACACACACCAAAAGGTTATCGATCGCAAATCAATGTGCTCGTTGTTGATGCTTTTTGGGGCGTGTTTTTAAGCATTTTACTGTAATTGATATATGAGCAAAGATGTGCCAAGAGCAAAAGATTGCTATTATTCGTTATTTATTAGCAAATAATTTTATGAAAAAGATAATCACTTTTTGTTTATTGTTGTTGCGTTTAGCTTTTTTTTGCACAGAATTAATATTTATCCTTTCAAGTTGACCCTAACATCGATTTTTGTACGTTTAGCCATATCGAGAAGAGTTAAACACACTTACTTTCGACTTGGCTAGTAATTAAAGTCATTTTGATTTAAAATTAACAATTCTCTGCATCTCATGCGAATGGATTCCACAATTGTGAGCGACGGCAATTTCCACAATCCACACTGCAACCGTGAGACCAGATAAATTTCCAACATCCTCTGTGATTGGCCAACGTATACTAGACCATGTGTTAGAGTGAGACACTTATATATGTATATGGCATATCGGAGAATACAAACAATCGTTTATGTCAAGGGACCCGTTCAGTGATAGGAAGGAGGGGGTAGACGTTGCTGCTGCTGCCTCAAGCTGTTGGGGCCAATGTATAAATCCAATTCATTTAATAATTGCCAACGAGATGGAGCTCATTATCACGAGTACTTTGCACGGCTTTTTTCTCTTTCTCTGTGTCAGTGTGTGTGTGAGATAGAGAGTTGCTGCCCCATGGTTGGCTGTGTCTAGCTAACAGACTCTTTCCCACAATCTTAACGCATCCATTATGTACTTTATATATACATATGCGTATTTGTATATGCTGCTATATAATTTGAAACGAATTAGTCAAAAGAAACTTCTACGACTAGCAAATACTTAGTAAGGCCTTAAATGTAGCTAAATAAAACATTAGTTATAAATAATGGACATGCCCTTTAGATACCCTATATAGCACAACATTTTGTACTAATGTCCGACTGAATATATAGTAAATAATATAACTATATATACATATAGAGAGATAAATGTATGTAGTTAGCGTTCTTCTAATGGCCATGTCTTGTTAGCCTTTTTATTAGACAGACACAAATGGAGGCCAGTCCACTGGGCCAGTTGATGATCATAATGATGACGATGACTATGATGCTGCTGCTGGTGTGATGATGAAGATGGTGGCGACGGCATTTCATTGTCAATTAAAGCAAAATCTCTTGGTAGATGATTGGAATGGCGGATCTGCTTAGATGGCTGCTTGGGTTGTCTGTATGTATAGAGAGAGAGAGAGAGACTCATAATTGGGTTGCACAAGGGTTGACCGGCATGGACTGTGAAGAGCCTCGGCCGCTGATCTATCGTGTTGACACAACTAATTGGCTTTATTTGTTTTAATAATTGAGCATTTTGGCATCAGCCGCCGCCGCCGCCGCCATTGGGCACTGATTTAATTAAAAATTTTGCTTCATTGTCACCAGGAGTTGTGTATGTGTGTGTGTGTGTGTCGGTTTGTCGTTCTCATCCTCATCCGAGGACAGCTGCGCCACAAAAAAGGGGTTCATTTCGTGACAATTTTTGTTTGTACGAGGCTCTAGGAAATTTTGAAAATTGAATTTTAATTGCGCGGATTTCCGGTATGAAGTCCGTTCTGATATTTCATGTACCTTGTCAGATACTTAATTAAATGCAAATAAATATTTTGGATTTGTTTTTGCTTAGTAGCAGGATCAAATGCGGGGACTGCTTTGACTAGCCAGAGGATAGGGCAAAATGGATTGCCAAAGCCAGTTTTAAGTCCAAGATCAGTGCGAGGATCATTGACGAGGATCGCGCATTTAATCCAATTATCAATGCTGCCTTTTGGGAAAATTGCAAACTCTTTCGCCTAAATTGTGGGCGGGTGAATGGCTTAAGCCGCCAGGCCAGGTAAACATTTCCCAGAATCATATAGAGAGCCCGAAAGAGCGAGAGATAGAGCAAGCAAGAAAAATATTGAATTCATTGTGCCCCGACGGGGCAGATCGTGTGGATAAAGAAGCTAAAAAAGAAGTTGATTAATTAAAATTTCGCTCAGCTCTGCGAGTGAGGGCCATTATTTAATGAGTTTTATGACTGCAAGGTGTGGCATGTGGTTCCAAGTGGGAGTGGGCTTCAGTTAAAGATTTCAGATTGGATTGTGGATAACGATTTTGGATCTGATTGAGGCGCGACAACTGCCGCAAATTAACGCAATTCGTGTTGAATCGTGGGATGCAAGCGAAATATTTTATTAGCTCATTATGCAAATGAGAATGGGATTTTGAAATGAAATTTAGTCTCCAAATGAGCCATAAACGAATGGGGTCGACAAAAAGAGAGATTGCCAACGTTCTCAGGTAGAGAGGGATACACGTATAAGTATATACATCGCGATCCTCAATTGGACACGCTTGCCGCCGGAAAACCGCATTGAAATTACGCCTGGACCAGCCCGAAGTTCTATAATTGCGGTAATACCAATAATCTGTTTGTGACCAGTCCCAGGATCCTCTCTAGCTCAGCTCACACACACCGCTCTTAACCCGTCCGTTTCCCGATTTCACATTATGAGGCTCTAATCCCTTTAGCCCGCCCACTCAACCCAACTAAACTTGTGTCAGAGTCTAATTGTTCCAGGTAGACATGGAAATCGGTCTCGTGGTCGCTTTCAGTCTCTCTTGCTTCCAAAATGCTATGAAACCTTTCACCTATTCTTTGACACGTTTTTCGACCTGCATTGATAATTGGATTAAATCGCGCTATCCTCATGGTCATGAAGGACACGTTAGTCCGTCGTTGATCTACGATTTTTGTATGGCTTGAGGCGCACAAATTCCAAGTTAAGTTTGCGGATTTATTCTCCCTAAACATGCGCTGATCATGCGTCCCTATGCCGTACAGTTCATTGTTTTGATTCCCTGAATCTCCTTGGATCAAGGAGTCCATGCAGATACATCTATCGCAAATCGTCTATTTTGCAGGATATACAGATGGATGGACTACTAGACTAACTTTTGACTAATCCACGAGATTGGACGATGGCAAAACCAAAATATTTATTTGCGTTTAATGTGGGCGCTCGACATAAATATTGTATGGATCATCTGGAAGGCATCGAATAAATGGCTTCAATAATAGTTGTTAGATTTTTATTAAAAATATTCTATATATACATATAATAAACTGCAATCCCATTTTGATCTCTTTAGTATGTAACGTGATTTTCCATTTACTAAATGGAAAATCTTAATTATGAGCTTTCGTTTTAAAAAATATTTAAGTGCCAAATCTCATTGATTTTCCCACTAATTTTCCATGAAAATATATGATTGCTTACATTTTCTCATAGGAAAATTCATTCTCTGCACAGTTCATAAATCTCGTTTAGTTTAATTGAACGAAAACAATTTTTTGAAATTAATTAAATGATAAACAGATTTTTCACATTATGACAGCACTTTGAAATTGCCATTAGACAAATGGGGAGCACATGTTATAAGAGGGGGCCATCATACCGTCCTCCTCGTGTCCCCCTTCATTTTCATCTCTTGACAAATCGCTGATCATTAATATATTCACTCAACAATGCTGGTAAATGCACAGCAAGCCGCAATTGTGACTTGCAGTTGCAATTGCATTCGATTGGCGTTGATGGAAACAAATGGTAAAGAGAATTTCCACTTCACGTCTCTCCTGTCTTCATGTGAGTTACGCCCACGAGACGAGAAAAATGTGGCATGCAATTGACAAGGTGCCTCCCCTAGTATGTGCAGAGAGGAGCAAAAACTATGGTTAGCAGCAAAGAAAGTGCGTTTGCCACACAAAAGACATTTGTCAACACCCCTCCACTTAGTGGAACCACCAGAACTGCCACCACCACCGTGTGGTTGCATCTTCGTGTTCAATATTATGACGCTTCAAGTTCAATTTTAAACGCTCGCTTGTTTGTAAAATATGTAAATCATAATTCGTGGAATTGCTGCCACAGATGCTGATGCAGATGCAACTGATGGTGATGCCGATGTCGATGCTGATGCTGGTGTTGATAGCTGCACTTAGTTGAAGCGAGAAGATGCTTAACTCTTTCGCTGCTAATTGGGTGCGAACGTGCCGCAATTAGTTGCACTTGAATAGCTCACGACAATGCAGACGCCTCACGACATCGACACCAATATCGTGAGCAGCCATCATTGTGATCTCCAAGCAAGCGCCATGCTGATCGGCATTGCCGGATCAACAGATCAACGGATCACCGGGAGAAAATAACGCAATCTAACGGTTACAACGGCTAACCAGAAAGAAAGTGTCAGTCAGTCAATCGGTCAATACATGATATCAATGGATCTCCCTTAAGCTCCCTGGCGCCATGGCACAAAAGTCCTCCTGGCATTTACACAATGAACGGGGCAAAACAAAGCGCTTTTTCTCATGATTTATTCACGCACATGTATCTCATATTGGACAAATACACTGATTTTTTTTCTCCCTATCCCTCTCCCCCTCTGTTATGTTTTTTGTATTTTAGTTTTCTTTTAAGGCAATTAATTAATTTTCAGTTCGCTGCTTTTCGTGTTTGTGGGTTGTCTATCTGTCTCTTCGACATTTACAAAATGTTTTGCTTAATTTGTTTTGTGTTCGTTTGTTTCTTTCTGCCCAAACAGAGACAGAGACAATGAGAGAAAAAGAGAGAGTTGGAGCTAGAAGGGAAGGGTATTGTGGGGTGTCGGGTTGGGGGAGCTTTTGCCCGGTTTCTTGTGGGTGTTGCTTGACAGTTTTCTGGGCTTGTCGCTCATTAGTTGTGCTTAACTTTCAGGCGCCCCGTCTCACTTGGGGAAGGGCAGCAAGAATAGAACTGACACAGACAGTTTAGTTTAGTTCAGTTTAGTCTAGGGGCAAGTGGTTAAGATGAGTGGCTTGTTCTATTTGTCTGTCTGTCTTTCTGTGTATGGCTGAATGAGGGAGTAAGGCAGTTTAAGAGGCAATGAGGCGTAAAGTGAATGACAAGAAATGGAAGCAGAAACGCTAATCTGATTTTCCGAACGAATATGCAAAACATGGGCGACGTAAACATCAGCTAAAAAGAATATATACGAAAACAAACTGTTTGTATTTTATAAAATCAACAAAAATAGTATTGAAGTCTTTAGAGAACTTAATTTTCTGAGGTAATATAAAAAATTGAACAAGTATAAGCTAGAATGGTTGAAACTGTTGCTATCCTAGTTAGTGTTTTGCTTTTGCCTGACTTTCTAAAAGTTACTTTCGAAAATTCTTTTGTTTGCATATTTGCATGTTAAGTCCGTACCTGGAAGCAATTTCTTCAGTGCTTTGTGCGGAGAATGTGTATTGTTCTTCTTGTGTTTTTATTTTTGTGCCGTGTCAGTGTCACATTGGCTTATTATTCTTTCATTAGGTTGAAGTTTTTCCAACTGCTCGTACTGCACCTGAATTTGGATTGTCTGAGCTGATTTTTACGTATTTACATGACCGATGCCGATGCAAATTCAGCCGCGAGCTGTGAAAAGTAACTCACTCTTTGCTCAAATGGAAATTATAGATCAGGTGCACCACAACAGGCAACCAGCAACTGTAATTGCTGCCATAATTGGCGGCAAGTGGATCCGTTTGTACATTTGACCATATCCATATACCCTCCAGTTATGAGCAACTAAACCAAAACGTTTACACGCTCTAAGAGATAGAGAGAGAGAGAGCGAGAGAGGGGCATGCCAGGCAAGATTTTCGAATTGCAATTGCCAGATTGCCATCTGCATCTGTGTAATAGACAAGTCAACTAATTTTTGCAGCAATTTGGCTTGAGAAACAGTGGCAACCTCTCAGCCATCTTAGCCAAGATCTTCCAGTTGAGCGTCTCCTCAGCTGCATCTCAGTACATTTGCATGTGCATGAAGAAATTAACAAATGATAGACAGACGTCGAGTCGAGTGCATGCAAATCGAAGGGGGGGCCCGGTGATGTTTTTCTCTCTCTCTTTGAATGCCACCATGTCATGTTATTAGCAGCAATTTAAGCAAATAATCAGTGCAACAGGCAGCTCAAGAGCGGTGGAGGCTAAGAGGGCGGGGTCAACGCGTGACTTGTAGGCAACTAGACACATCCACAAATTGCCGGCAAGTATGTGTGTGAATGCAAAGAGTTAATACCCTTCCCGATCTGAAGAAATAAAACCAACCAGCCAACTTATTTGAAAATTGGGTTATACCCAACATTTTTGTAGTGTTTTTAATGCAAATCACAGACGAGCGTACAACATGCAAATGCAACATGCTGCTAGCAACATGCTCCCGAGAGAGATTCTAATGTTGAGAGTTTGAGCTGAGCCGAGCTGAGCTAAGTTGATCTGCCTTTTTGGGGGCCTGAACATGAACATATACACTATGTATATATAATTACCACACACAGGCTGAAGCTAAATCTGAATTTGCATTCCGTTTGAATTGCAACTGTTGTTTTGCGCCTTGCGTCTCACGATTTACTAGCAATTTGCCACAGTTTATTGTGGCTTTTTGTTGCTGCTCTTTTTTGCACATTTTCACAGTTGATTTTCCAAGTAGTTGGCGCTGTTGTTGTTGTTGTGGTTGTTGTTGCTGGTAGATCGGTAGTTTTATTTACAAAAAATTAGCACAACTTTTGCTTGTTTACTGGCCGGCCCCAGTCGCAATCTCTCTCCCTCTGTGGGCCCGGCTAGGGGAGCGATCGAGCGTTTTAGTTAATTTTCCAAATTGCTTTTATTAGGTTTCGTTTATTTGCATTTTGCGCTTTAATTTTACAGTTGTTTTTCTTAGGCCACAGCTTTAGACTAAGTCTCTGCTGCCGTTGTTGCAATTGCAAGCGATTATTTTTGGCCTAGCAAAAAAACAAAAAAGAAAAATGAGCAGTCGTCGTCCCTTTTTTTTGCCAATTTTTTGGGGTTGTTTTTTGTTGCCAGCAATTATTGAGTCGTAAAAAATTAAAACGTTTAACCAACAAAAAAGAAAAGCAGAAATTGTAATAGAGATTGCCATAACGAAGTTGCTACACCCTTATAAACTTTTATTTTACTTTTTAGACCTAAGTGAATTGTTAATTCTTTAACAATTTATATAAAGCTTAGTGCTAGTATTTCTAAAATTCTTACATATTCCTCTGAAGACATATTATTAGACACCTAAATCCAAATAAAATCCTAAAAAAAAGGGATGAAATGTTTTCTATTAACGTTGCAGAAAAAGAAGTTAAATTTTCACACATTTGTTGGTGAAAAGGCCAAAGAAAATACGAGAAAAAGGACAAATCTTCCCGAACTCTGAATAAAATTCGTTCCAAAGGGGATTTCCTTTTTTGCGAGGGTATACAACGCAAAATGGAAACCACAAACTCTGTCAAATTGCAATAAAATGGTTTGTTTAGGTTTTTGAGTTTCTTTCTTTTTTTTTAGTTTTTGTGGGTTTAACTTTTGCGTTTCGTTTAACGCCAGTTAAGAGTGATGAAATCTGGCTTTGTATTCGCTTTTTTTGCGATTTGCTTGGGTTGAATAATCAGCCAATTGTGCAACAAAATTTAGAGGCGTGTTTTTTATCTTAAATGAAATCGTTGAGCACAAAAGATTTACAATTTTGTTAGAGTGAAAACAATTGTGTGGGTCCATGGATCATCTTACAAAATTAAATTTAATAAATAAAATTAATTACTGTTAAATTAGTTTGCTTTCTTAGTAAGTGGAAGTCATCATCATTATTATGATTATTAACTATGTTCGTGGGCTCCCTAGGCAGCAGTCGTTCGCTGTAGTTCCTAGAAGGGCGGCTCACAGTAAGTTCTCTAGAATTTCTCATTCTCGTTCAAAAGTTTCACGTTCTTATATGCATTCGCTTATCTCAGTTTGAGAATCAGTTAACAGCTTAGCTGTCTCCTGCCATGGCCCATCAAATCAAATTACAACAACAATACGCATGTAAATCAACACATAATAACTTAATACTCCGAGGCTGTAAAGAGCCCTTTCCATTTGCCACATTCAACATCCCAACTGAGCAGCCCAAGAACTCGAACTTGAAGCGCGTGCGTTGAGACTTAATTACTGATTACAATTTAGCGATAAGAGACTACGCCACTAAGCAGAAGGGAGATGGGAAATGAGAGATGGGTGATGGAGAAGCTGGGAGACTGGCTACCCAACCCAATTCCATCCAATTCCACACAAGCCAAATCAGAGCAACCTTTTGTCGTCTACATCTCTTGTTAGTTAATTAAGACATTAACAACTGTCTGGCTTCCATCTGGCATCTGACAACAAGAAAAAAAAAAACAACTTTTGCCCCAAAATCGCTTACATCCGCCTAGCCCATAAACCAAAACAAAACAGAAAAACGTTTTGCAGCCTTATCAGCACCCACGTGTCGCTTTCCGGCCATTATACCACACTCACATTCTATGTACTTTGTTCATATATTGGTAAGCACTTGAACTTTGGGCTTGTGCCGCAATTACCTTGGTTCGGCAATGGTTGTTGAAACTTCCTTTCGATTTGTGTGTCTGTCGTTTGTCATGTTCGACACAATGACACCTCAACTTACCTCACCTATCGTGCCACAACCACCACCACCTACCTAACTGCTACTCGCCACTTATCAGTATTACCATTACCATTTCGGTTTATCCGCAACGGAAACTCTCAACCTGTCATTGGCGAGCACCTTGGACTTTTCTAATTATGATCGACGCCATATTTTTTCATTCCTAATTTTTTATATATTTTGGTGCTCATAAAGTAATTGTTTGTCAAAGTGTTTGAATTGGTAAACAAAATTATAGATTCAATACGTGGCACACAAAATATTTTAATTATTTCCAATTTCTATGGACACAATCACAGATTGGAGATTCTGAGTTATTGTGTTTCGTGACTTATCGCAGGTAGCTTGAAAATAACAACAAAATGATCCAGAAAGAATGAAACAGAAAACTTGTACACCAATTCACTTATTAGGTATTTCAATATAAAATCAAAACCCGTTCCCTTTATACGATTTACTACACTCGTTTTTGATTTAGTTCCAATTTTACATCTATGGTTAGTTTGTTTATCCAGGAGTTCATTCCTTTATAGTTACATATGTCAAATACATTTGTAATTCGATATTTTTTGCTATTGCTGAAAAAACAAAAAATCAAAGAAAATAAACTCCAATCAAATTTCATGGCCAATAAAATTTGTAATAAAATAAATTGCATCGTCTTGATGTTGAGGTGGAGGAGGATAAGCGGAGCATTTCGGTAAAAATCCGATTGAGAAATAGTAATACAAAGTGTGAAAAATTGTAGAACTGAAGGTGCAAGACAATTTTCGTTTTAGCGCCGCATTAAAATGAGACAAGCAACCACAAAAATATGTGTGGCAAAGACATAAAACATTTTTTATAGCTTTAAAATCGACGACGAGTAAAAGTTACACTTTCTCAATAGAAAGCCGACCGACCCAAGTGCCTCAGGGGAGTGATTTAGCCCACATACATATGTGTATGAGCATACGGGAATATATGTACATAGATGCGTTGTTAGTTGGGTTTTTGGGTTGAGTTTGGGGTCATAAAATCTCCTCCGCCTAGACATCGACCAAATATTCGCTATAAGTTTTCGCTGAAAAGCGGTTCAGCGCCAGTTACAGTTACGAATGGGAATTTATAGCTCGAAAGTAGAGGAACGAAAACAAAAACAAAAATAAACAAACATTGTAATACATCTTATTGCGGTTGCGTTAGGTGGGTGGGGTTTTAACCCAATGAAACTGTCATGGGTTTACATTTTAAAAACAAATGGGCCAAAAAGTAAATAAAAACTGGGCCGTCTTCGATTTCGCTTAAAGCAAAAAGGTCAGAGAGACTTGAGAAGTTATAGCCATCACCATTGCCATAGCCAGCTTCATTGCCCTCACACTCTTCATAGCAGCCCTGCAACTGGACATCACACTATATACATATATACATATGTAGGTAAGTACATGGGCTTTGCCATGTTGTGTGGGCAATAATCTTACTTTTTTCCTTTTATTTTATTTTTTTTTTTTTTGTGTCTTAAACATTACCTCAATTCGACAGACGACGGCCCCTTGGGCAACTTTAATTGGAATTGCTTGGGTCTCGTATTGCCCGAGTTTGTACAATTTGCAATTGCAAATTTACGAGCCAGGCGTCAATTAAGTATCGAATTACAACTTGTTTAATGTCAATCTGTCTTGGCCAGGCCAATTTCCCCTTCAACTTAAACATCAACTGAAACTGGAAATGGAACTGAAACTGAAACTAAAACCTGGGCGACCCTTTCAACTTGTTTGACTTTGAAACGATCTGGCAACTTGCCTGTTTTGCCCGCTAGCTCATTGGCCATGTCAAAATTCTTGCAATTATCGCAACAAATTAGCTTGTCCAACCATTTATACTAAACATAGCCCGCAGCTAAACCCACTCCCACACACGCACACACACACACCCATACACCCTACCATTCCCATAGTCAATACAATCCCTTTCAATCGGTTCAATTTTTACATCCACAACCCATTTGTATGCCTCGCCAGCCTCATCGCGTGGGCCGCTAGCAATTATCCACACTGACAGCAGCCTGTGTGAGTTTTGACAGCTCGTTGGGCTACCATATAATATCGAAAAGCAAGAGAAAGAAACAGAAAAATAACTTATTAACTGCATATATTAACATTCAATTTGAGGCAGCCATTGCTGGGGTTCACATGTGTGACATTTTGTTGCTAGATTCATGGGCATAAATCAAAAACGAATTGGAAATATCTCCAAAAGTCGTTTATGAATTGACAATTGAGTCGAACCGATGCGACGACGATGACAACGATTTAGAGTGTGAGTTGAAGTGCGTGCTGTTAGCTGCTAGCTGATTTCATTGTCCTCCCCATTGTCCGTTGCTGTCACGTTTGGGCTGTTAACGTGTTTTTCTGATGTATCGAAGACATAGAATGGAAAGAAGGGAGACCCGGATTGGATCCCCGTGCTTGACTGATGCCGATTGACACTGGCACTTGTATAATTTTAATTAAACGCCACTGGTATTGAAAATGTATTTATTTTCAAATGCACTTAGAGAAAATGAATAGCTTTAGAAGTAGAGATCAGTACAAGACTCAAAGTTTCTTACACTTAAGAACAATCAGTCTAAAGTTGAATATAATAAATAAGTTTTAGCATATTATAAATCATAAATTTCCATTTCGTACTAAAAGTTTTAGTTTCTTGGCAAATTTCTCCCAGTGCATTACAATTCTTGACCATATCTAAAGCTTTTGAATTGAGTTTCAATAATTTTCAATACGACGAAAACTTTTAAGCCACAATTTATGCTCGTTTAAGACGATAAATATAACAAAGCCAAATGTGATTGAAGCTGATTGCATTCCAACATTACTCCCACCCACCAGCCCGTCTCTCTGCAGCCAAGAATTGAATGTGAGTCATTCATTTATGCACTCACTCGCTGGGTAATTGAATGCGTTTCATTGGGAATGGCGTTACTCAGCCCCCCAAAAAGACAACCCAACTCGAGACTTTTGAGTGCAGTTGAAAGACCATAAATAAATAAAACGCTAAAAACCAAACAGCGGCAATTAATAACGCCAAAAGGATACATATGCATATACATATCTATATACTAGTATATGAATATGTTTGTCTGTGTAACTTATGCACAAAATGGCTGCCGACACTTCCATATTCCATTGGCATTTTTATGAGTGAAACTCGCTACTGAATGCGTTCGACGCTCTCGTCATTGATTTATGCATCCCGTTCGTGTTGGCGAATTAAAGCTAGCATTTGCATTTGTTTAATTTATTATTGTGTATTAAATTGAACAACATTTGATTTATGGTGTGCAATTAAAAGCGCATTTTCAAACTGAGAATCCTCAAGTGTTAAGTGAATTTGCATGCCCATGTTTTGCATATATGCAAAGTGCTTTCAATGTGCGTAAAAAGGCATTAAATGCCTTTTTAATTGGGTGTAATAAAAATGTAAATTGATGCAATGTTTGTGGCAAAAATAGTTAATGGAATGGAATTAGTCATACTCTCAGCCTTGATATGTCCGGCAAATCACACTTAACACACATACACCTTAACCCATTTCCTAAGTTACGAATATGCATATAAAACTTTCGAAAAACTTACTCACCTGCTCGTATTATATGAGCTCCAATTTGAAATTAAAAAACTTATTTTTTTCAGCGAAAAAGGGAAACATTCACTGGGCAATCATAAAAAATGAACAGATTGTCATCTACAAAAGAGCTGCAAACCATTAAAATTTCGCACGACAAAGACCAAAAACTCAAAAAAAGAAGGAAAATAACCACCATAGGCCAGAGATAGAAGGATGAAAAGAGACAAAAGAGTTGAAGCGAAGGTGTGAGTCGCATTCAGTTTCAATTCCATTCATGCGACTAATTAGCAACTGCCGCGCATGCGCAGAGATATGACAAACTAGGCTGAAGGCAGCAAACAGGAGGCTGGGAAGAGGAAAGGGCTATTGTTCAGCGGAAATGCGATGACAAAGTGCTTGGCTAACTGGCTCACACCTTACCAACTTTAGCAGCTGACCTTACTCTTCGTCCCATCCCAGTTCTTCGTCATCCTCCATCTTATTTGGGGCTGCAATGTGCGATGTTTATCTGAGAGATGAAATATTCCAAGCCGCCATGGTAAACGCTTGTCAACTTTAACCATTTGATAGCGCTGTTTAACAAGCGAAAATTAATTTTTATTATAGCCTACAGGGCGTATCAGTGATGCCTTTTTCTCTTCACTACCATCCACTCCTCTTCGTCCGCCGGACAGCCCACTTCCTGAGGAGGTGAGAAGCCCAACCATGCAAGTAGTTGTTGTTATTTTATTTCTCTCGTCGCGCATCTCTTAGATTTGAGTTGTCAGATTTTCGTCTGAAGTATGGCTTCCGTTAGACCAGAAACTCTGGCTACTGTGAGTATGGGTTGGAGACGAAGACAGTCGAGGCCAGTCGAGATTCCAACTTGGACTCGGTTTGATTATTCAAATGCAGTTTTTTTTTTTTGCACTTTTTGGCCCTGTCCGGCCTTTTCTCCAACGACGGCAGCTTAATTAGCCAGCATTGCATGTGTTTTGCACTTTGCAGTGGAAACTTAATGATGATGACATTGGTGATAATAATGGTGTTGATGCTTATGATGATGACGGTGATGATGACGATGATGAGAATGTTGACATGCAAAGTCAGCGGATCATCGGTTAGTTCAAGTCGGAGAACTAATTAAGCCACTCTTTACATGCCTTAGCCTGTTTGCAATAATGAATACAATTCATTGAATTTATAATTAAGGATGGGAACGAAGTTTTTACACACTTACAGAAAGATATAGACAATTATGAGAAGAAAAGTAATGAAATTATTGTTAACGCTGTTATAAAGTCTATATATCCTAACTTAAAGCCAATTTGGCTTTAAATTCACTTTTGGGATTTCTTTATTAATAATTATTACTTAAGAATCAATAGATTTTATATCAATTTACTCTCTTAAAACAGTTCGAGTTCTTATCTCTTTCCAGAAACAACTACAAAATTTGAAATTGAAATTTTACATGTTTAATCAACCTTTCTGCAAAACACTGATCATTATGCTGAACATGAATTTATATGTGCCCTGGTATCAACATATGATGAAAATTTAAACACACTTTCCATAAATAGAAAAATTCTCAGTTCATAAAATGTAATTGATAAATTGAGTTTTCTAATTTCATCAAAACACACACATTTCTGGGGGCTGGAAAAGTCTATGCCAAGATTCTCATATAAATCACATCGATGGGCAGCCAAAAACATGACTCAAAAACCTCAAGTCGCTGCAATAAAAATTGTAATTAATTACAAGAAAACCAAAAACAAATAAATACACAAAAATATTATGGATCAACACACACACACACACACAGCCACAGACAACCATTGGTTGGAGAAATGGAGCGATTTGATCGTGCACACACATTTCACCGCGTTCCAAAAATAATTCAAATTAATCACGCGTTGCGGTCGAAGTTCGGTTTTCCCACAGTCGCAAGAGACTATGGAAATATCATAATTAACCACAAATCAAACAATGTCGAGAAGTGATGACCTCTTGGATTTAATTCAACAATAATTATGAAGAAAGAAAAAACCTAACTAAATACCGACTAAGCAACTAAAAAGCTAACTAGCCGCCAATTATGGCAAAAAAAAAAAAGGAAAAAAAGAATAAAATAAAAAGGCATTTTGTCTTATCGGACAAAATGATTTCTATGGAAAACGGCTTTGTGATGAGCCGCGCCATCGTTTGAATAAACTTGTGAAAACAAAACAATTAAAATTATGTGGTGACCTTAATTAGCTGATTATGGAAAAAATCTTGTCTTCTTCTCGCATTAGCATTGACTTTGTAGTACCCTGTAATTGGAACTGAAGAACTTTTGTTTTATAGTGAAATCACTTGAAATTTTCTGTATGCTGTATTCGATTTTAATACAAATTAACCAAATGATAATTTTTTAAGAAACTGAAACTAAGAAATCGTCTTGCCTAAATGACTTACTATCGTAAAATACATTTTGAACATAACCCATTTTAATGGAGTGTTAACATTTGTTTGACCTTACACTATGTATGCGTATGATCAAGTGAGTCACTCTAACTCTACCAATTAGAAACTTATGTTTAAAGATGTAAAGTATACACCCCGCTAAAACAAAAAACCCAAAAACAAAAAAGTGGACCACACACACAGGCACTGAGATGTCGGAGAGCAATTGTAGCCAGGCACTTGACGTGCGATGCGATGACAATGTCAACGACATGACGCCAGTTGGCGGACCACACACAGTAGCATCCAGTAGATAGATCCACAGAACTGCCACTTAAATACTTAGATGCTTTCTGGCCTATAAACACGTCTATGTCTATCGATGTCTATCTGACCCATCCACGCATTCCGCACGCGTTGACGAAGAGCTCTTACTCATATTTCAGGCATTTTAAACTTCAAACTGGCGAAACTATTAAAAAGACAAAGCCAGCAACAGAAACCAAATAAGAAGAAAATAAAAAAAAAAAAATAATAATAACTAAAGAAACTGCGACGCGTCGTAATTCGCTCGAAACTGTGATAAGTCATTGGACATTGGTACAACGATCCTCGTAAGGGCATAAACCAAAACAAAAAGGTAAGAAAAAAAAAACCCTCATCAAGCAACGAGTTCATCATCTTTTTGACAGCCAAACTAATTGACGAGACGCTTATGCGGCGTGGCTATAACAAGATATATGGCCAAGATGACAACCCATCCGACGGAGGAGTACGCAAAACCCAATCTATGTTTGAGTTGGATGCTTTCTGATAATTATGAGCTTAGCGCCGGGACCCGGGACCCCAAGACTGGCTTAATTAGCCTACAACAAACAGCATTCCACACCATATATGTATGTATGTATGTATATACCCCCACCATCCATCCATCCTCTCCCCCTAAACTCGTATTGGTTTCAACAAAAATATCAATCAAAAATGTGAAATTGAAACGATTGGGCAAACTGCTTCGAACTCATTGACTGACTGACTAACTGACTGACTGAGTGGCGTGACGAACAATGCGGCTTTGATTTGGAAAAACAAAAAGTGTCAGTGAAATCAAATCAATTTTAATTAGGCATTCGACTTGACTTTTTTTAGATTTCAGAATGGGTTTTTCGATTCGTCGTTGATTCGTCTCATGTGTGTGAGGTCTTTTGGCAAGTGGCATATGATTGAAAATAGAAAAATTGCCGCTGGCTCTGGACACAATCATCCAACATATGTATATGACTATTTGTGTTAAATATGCATGCACTGAGAGAAAATTCCTCAGGTAATTAGATAGTCCTTTGCAACTGCACTAACTGAGGACCTTAGAGAAGTTGTTTAATATTAGATTTGGCATAAATATTGCAGAGAATTCAAATTTTAATTTCCTATGTCTTCATTTCATAATTTTTTGTGAGTGTAGAAATTATCTGAAATTGACATGCATTGACACCGATTGACATGAATGCTTTGGAGTTGTCCAAGCCAATGCCAGATTTGACTTCAATTTCGATTATGCTGAGGCATTTTAATTGTTTCAGTTTTGGCTGCGCGGCACGAGACTCTTGGGCTTTGTCGGCCAATTAGCTTTAATAATAAATATTTCAATAAATTATAAACATAAAAGTGTCTGTTGACAAAATAAACAAACAGAATTTCACATTACATTTGCATTGATGGGCCATTCAATGAGTGGCAGACATCAACAAGACAAAGCAGATCCAAGAGGCCGCAAGTAGCACACCAAAATCTAATTACACGGCAAAGTGGCACAAAGAGAGAAGCCGCCGCCTCAGCCCCCGAAAGAAATTAGATAATAGACCGGGCTACTGTGCGGTAAAGAGCACACAGGAGTATCGAAACAGGATTACGACTTCATGGCCACTCCTCAAGTGTTCCTCAAAAGTCAGCGACTTGCGGGTGTTCCACATATTCACAAAGTTAAGCCGCAGGATAATGCCACATGTCTGTGAGTGTGTGTAAGTGTGAGTATTTCTTGTGAGATTTTTTTCTTCCAGCAATATGGGATCAAGGACTCACTTGCATCCCTCTGATGAGTGTGATCCCTTTGGCCTGAATTGGCTTAAATCAAGTCAAGTATGTAGGAAGAAACTCCTTTTCCTTTTCGACCGTATAATATTAAATATATAATGCATTATCCCATCTTTTTGTATTCTTTCAAAACAAAAAATTTGAAGGGTCTTCCATATATATATTTTTAAATAGATTTCTGGCTATGTTGTTGACTTTTTGTTCCATAATCCTAATGAATTTAAATGAACGTTACTAAAAGAATTGAAAAATGGGTTCATAGGTAAGAATAAATGACATGTACCTAAGGTAGCTATGTCGTGGGGACGGTTGGTTATAAGTGTGAACCTATTAGAATTTAAATATACATTCAGTTTTATAATTAAATTCATGGAATATTGTATTTGATGTAGACTGCATGATTGAAGGAAAGCGACCTGAGACAGACAGGCAAACATATTTTAATTATAACTTTAATAAGCCAAACACCCGACAACAACACGCACTTATCTTTCTCAGTAGTTGGGTTTAGAGTTTGAGCAACCCTCTGCTTCTACTTGAAATATGTACATGTATGTATGTATGTAGAATGAATCTTCCATCATTTCAGTTTTCCCCTATGTGTCCAGGAGAGTCGGCAGTTCATTATTTCCCACTTTGTATTTAAATCCGTTTTGATCCTCTTGTATGTTTGTGGCTTAACTTTTTGGCTCTTTCCGCTTCTGTAATATCACAGGGCCATGGCCAGTCTATTGTCTCTGCTTGGAACACCCGCACATTGCTCATTTTGGCTGCCTGGCTGCCTGCCTGCCTGCCAGTCTGCCTTTTTGACTGACTTTTGTAACAAGATCACCAGAAGCAGTATATCCGTATCCGTATCATTGGTAAATTTGAAAAACATCAGCTGCTTTGAATTTAACTTTGAGCACCTCAAGTGCCCGACATTGGGATTTTCTCATTGATCCAGTTAACAATTGTCGGCTTGTTTATGCTATTGAAGTTCATATATGTTGCATTATCTCATTGTTAGATCGTTTAAGATCAAACTGAAAGATTGACTACTGTGCCGACCCTTCAGTAAATTTTAGGCTTCATTATTTTGCAATATTTGCAGTTGTTTGGCATTATAACTGAAATGGATCCACATATAAGATATACACAGTAGGTAGTCGATAGAGAATTATGTAGTTTCAGTCAGATAGAAGATCATTTCACGTTTGACGTTCATTTAAAGGCTTTTATTCCAATACCAAGTATAATGGATAATTTAAAACACAAATTTATTAATCAATCTATCGTATCTTCCACAATTAATGCCTACAAAAAGTATTCTATATGAATCTCCTTATTTGCGACAAGCCCTAACTCAATCAATTAAAAAATATCACAACTGTGTATAATGTTAACTTGATCATCCACATTGTTATATTTATTTTCAGTATCATCAAGTCATCCCCTTGCTGCCGTTGACCGTCTTTTTGTGCTCTCACGAAATTGCATAAAACACAATGGCTCCTTTATGCTCTTAACTGATATGGACTATTCAGATAAATGCAATTAAAATTTCAATCTACGATTCACAACCATGTGTCTTTTTCCCTTAAATGCAACCCTCTGGGTAAAGTAGGTTAACCGTTTCAAACCCAAACCGAAAGTCAACCCAATCCAACCCTTTTGAAAATTGCATTTGGTTGACTCTGTCATATACTTAATCAACACACAAATCCTTTTAATTTAACACGCGCTCGCGCTTTTCACTAAACGAAGTCCTTTTCTCAATTTGGCGGCCATTTTGAAAACATATTCAAGTACTTGCACCCCTAATTCAGAACGAGAGTCGGGAACAACACAAAGTGGCGGCATTATTTGTCGCAATCAAATGCTGATGATGTGCGCTGATTATGCGAACGGCCTGCGGCCTGTGAAAAATGGCACAGACAGATGATGATGACGACAGAGCGCAGCTCTAGAGAGGGTGAGTTTTCGACTGGGTTGGTTTGGATTGGGTTGGGGGGTTGGAAATAAGGCAAAAACGTGCCATCCGACGACATTGGCACAGCATGAGAGCGAATATTATTTAAATGGCGTATAATAATGGCAGACACGGCCAGCTTGGGTAAGGGATGCCCATCCACAAAGTCCCAAAATCATGATGCGCCTCATAAAATGTGCAAACTGTTGTCATTGTTTGCGTTGTTTGTTGCCGTTAGAAAAGCTTGCCAAGTGTCGCGTCGCCATTCCCATTCCCATTTCCACTTTCAGTTCCCTGTTGAGGCAGCTGCCAGTAGTCAAATCCACGCAGCTTATTATGAAAACCCATCTAAAGTGACATGGCAATCAGCCGGCGCTTATGGCAATTCATTTGTTTAACGATGAAACCTAAAAAGCGAGAAGAGAGTGAGAGAGGGGAGGGGGAAAGTTTCTACTGGGATACCAACAGAAATTGTTGGCTAGCATCATCCATTTTATCAAAAACAAAATCTCCTTATATAGATTGACCGGAATCAGTTCCGGATGTGAATTCATTATCCAATCATTTGGAAACAAAGGAATCTTAATTTATGGTTGTTACATTATCATATTTTGAATATTCATGGCAACCCTCTTCATCTGCATCTCCCGTTGACGACGTCTTTGGCTGATTTTTTTTTTTGCTAATTTTAAATATATTAGGTTTAGCCAATTTGTAGTAAACTTGCGTACATTGTGTGTGTGTGTGTGTGATGGCAGTGTTTAAGGAGCAGGGATAAATCTTATATATGTATATTACACAACGCATCGCTTCCCATTTCATTTTCCATTTTGACATTTTGGCAAATGTCAGAGGAAAAATTGTGCACGAAATGAGGCGCAATTTACAGAGCTCGTTTGTGTGTAAATTGAGTCATCTGCCAAAAGGCACCCCGCCATTCGATGAGCACTCATATAGTCAGACCCCAGACCCACAAGCATACCCACACCCCGATCCATCCATTTCACTGCTCTGCTCATATATCCATTCCCTCGACATCTCTTTTTTTTTTGTGTTCTTCTTTTTGGTTTGTTTGGCAGCGACATTTTCAAGTTACATTCACAAATTTATTTCATAAGTTGCTCGAGCGTGTCCATGTATTCCTATTTGTTTTATTTTTCCCGTTTTTCCTTCGTCGCCTTTTTGGGAGGGGGAGAAATTTACATTTTTATACAGTTTCTCATGCTTTCTAACAAATTTACACATTTGTTGGCATTTTTTTATTGGGTGTCATCATTAGTTTCGATATGCCTGTTATCACAAGGATGAAATGGGGGGATGAAATGCCATTGGGGCGGGTTTTTCTTTTTCTTACGACTTGTGTCTGTGTGGGCGTGTAACTAATCCAGTTTTTAAAAAGGAGAGCATCAGATAAATGGGTATAAATTAAATATGTGTGGAAAGGCTTTTGATCTTAGATTAAGACTTGTATGACCTATGAGGGGACAACATGAAACGAATGGAGAATTAAATGTAGATTTGATAGACAATATATAGATTACATTTTTGACGATTTACAATTGGGCAGCCTACCAAATAAATAGTTACATAAATAGTTTATTATTTTAAAGCACTTTACTTTTTTCTGAGTAAGTTGACGATGTAGTTTACTGATATATATATATATTTTTTAAGTAGCCTATATAAAATGGTTGATAAAAATCTTTAAAATCGTATATTCAACTTCAAATGCTTTAGAATTTGTCTTATCTGAGCTAAATCGAATGATATCATGCCACCTGCTCATAAATCTAATAGGGACCCGTTAGATGCGCCACAGACTTGGCCCGAAAACGATAATGACACACGAACATAGCAGAGCCGGGGAGGGCATGTCAACCAAAATATTACCCAAAATGAAAGTGTCAAAAGAAGGGAGTAAAGATAACAAAAAGAAAGGACAACATGGCTGGTACCGGTGAAAAGCTATAAAAATTACATACGAGTACGACTTACTTTGATTTTATTTCAGCAACTATTTTTTATGTCCGTTTTGTCGTAGTAGCAGCACCACGAACATGACGTTGACATTCAAAAAGGATAGTCCTTGGAATGCGCTACGCTTGAATGCCCGCCGAACGGAAAGTGTCATAAAAATGCCTCGTTCTTTGGTTCATTGGTATGGGCTAACGTTAGTGTTTTGCACACACACACACACACACTCACGTTCTCGGCCAAAACAAGGGAGCACTAAGGAGGAACTGGGGAGGAGACTAAAGGGATAGGAGATAGTCCAGACATTTTTATGACATTTCTCCTGACTACTGTATTTTCTTTTTTTCCTCTTCTATTGCTTGCCGCTCGTTTTATCCAATTTCTATTTTGTAATTTTTTGAGTACTTTTCCGACATTTTAAAGAAATGTTTTGCCACCGGGCGACAGTTGAGAGAATTTTCCCATTTCCCTTCGTTGATTGCCATTGTCGTGTCGTTTGTGTAATTTTTATGATTGTCAAGGATTAGATATAAATGTTTTATGATGTTTGTGGCCCAATCCCTTCCTCCCTCTCTTTGTCTCTTTGCCCTATCCATTTTATCCCTTTATATCGCCTTTATCAACTGACCGACCAAAAATTGTATTTTAATATGATTTTATGTCTTTTGTTTTGTGATTGGAAGCAGCCTCAAATGTGCCCATGAATGTAGTTGGCGTGCCTAAAATATCAAATATGCCGTGCCCCACAATCATAATGATGATGATGATGATGATCCTTCATGTGTACCCTTTCTCCGCTTTTACCTTGTAATAGGTTTTTTTTCTGAGAACTCGACAGGCTCATCTCTCCTTCTGCCTCCGTTTCAGTCCAGTTGTTTGACGTTCTTATTCCACACGCGCCCCCGCCCATCCTAACGCATCATCTTCATAATCTCCATCATCATCATCATTTTAAACCTTTGTCAGTTTCTAGTTATTCTGGCTACCAATTTCTACTTCTTTCCCCTCATCTGATCGCTTTTCTCTCGTTTTCAAGCGTGAAAATGCAACCATAAAAGTCATCCATCATAATTTTGTGAACCGCGTGGATTTACAAGCGCTCAAATTATGAGAGATCGTTTTGAGAATGAGAAAACTTATTATGAAAACTGTGAAATCGATAGATTGTTTTTACCCATATGGTTTTCTTGGAACTCGTCTGGCGATGGCGATGGTAGTTCAAGAATAAGGATTAAATAGCAACTATTGAGAGATGATAGAAATCATTTCTTAAAGTCGAGTGCAATTTCTTGAAAATAATTTGCTTCTCTTTAATCGAAGTGTCTGTAAAATTAATTGTGTCTAAACAGTTTGTGGCTCCCCCATGGACAATCTTCTTTTTTCTTTCGATTTCTCCATAATTGTGCCATTTTCAGCGTAAAAAAGACAAAACCAAAACACAATTCAAATGAATTTAGTGGCACTCTTCGAGCACTTCAAGCATTCTAATCGCCAACTCATCATCATTAAAGTCAATTTTTTTGTGTTTTCCTTCGTCTTGCCGTGTCCCTCTCTCAATCTCAATGTAGCCACGAAAAAAAAAAAACAACAAAAATGAAACAAAGGGAAATTTGCCACGTTTTTCATTGTTTTCCAGCGCCCAACAATTCACTCAGGGCAGCAAAAGTGAAACTGTTGTGTATATACATACATTTTTTCCATCATCATTTCAAATGAAAACAAAAATTGTTACTCTGATAGATGGGTAGAGGGCAATGAAGAGGGATACGTCGGAGACAGGAGAAGAAGCGAAATTGCATCACGCTGTGCCCAGTGTTTTTTTTTTTCAGTGGAATCGTTTCGACCAGGCCGAGAAATTGTTGATTTTGACACCTTTCGACTGGGCCAGGCATTGTTGCCGCTGTTTTATTTCCATCTAATAAATACAATTTCATTTGTGTGTGCGTTTTCCTTTTGTTTTCCCTTAGTTGGTTTTGTGTGTTGCATTTTTTTATGGTTGCAAACTTGGCGAGTGTTTTTCCTTGTTGTTTTCTTGATTTTGGGTTCTCAGCGGGTGACTTGGAGTTGGGGTCATTGTCGGAAAAAAAGAAATAGGTACAATGCAAACAGCTGGAACAACTACTTGACTGCTGCTTCTGGTCTAACGATATCTTTATTTGCTCATTAGCAGCACAATTGTTGCTCAAGCAGGTCCTGCGGCGAGGATAGGTGATAACGCCATGCGGTGGGCGTGTAAATTTAAGCATATGTATGTCAAAATCTACCCAAAATTAGTTCAAATTTTTAACTTCTCTTCTAGAGAATTTTTCGCAGTGATTTCGAATTGAAATTAACCCAATCTTTTGACACGTTTTTCCCATTAAACTCATGAAGCTCTCGAACATCGTGTAATCAGAGGCCATTAAGCAACATAATTGTGATTTAATGAATTGCTATTTTATTCCGCATCTCACTTGCACCGACCGATCTATAAATTTTGATGCTAATCTATTAAACAGCAGCCTTGTTCTCGATAACCCTTAGCAAAACTAACACCAAAAACTCAACTGGTATGTGTGAAAAACATAATTAAATTTCATATTTGCTGATTACTAATTGATATTTGTGTCGCGGTTCAAGGCAGCTATTAAATGAACTTTAAACACGTCTGGGTAATTTTTCCATACACACAGACATATGCAGTGGCGTAGTAACGGGGGGGGGTTTTGGGGATAAAACCCCCCCCCGAAAATTGGTTCATTTCTTATTAAATTGATTCAGCCAATTCAATATCTTTGATCCTAAAACATGTTAACCCCCCAAAAAATTTTCTGGCTACGCCACTGGACATATGTATACATATATTGCTCTGATTTCGATTTGGTTGTGGATCGGTGCAAATTGACCAAAGCAACGCATAAATTTCTCATGTCCAAGTTGATGTGTTTCTTTTTTGTTTTGTTTTGGTCCACATAAATTATGCAAAGTTTGTCGTGTGCCAAAAAGCCATACAGATAATGCTTCAAATTAACATTTAAATTGTAACGCACAATGTTTTTGATGGCCGATTATATAAAACTGTCGTTGGAAATGTGTGTACTGGTATGATTTATTATTGCTGCAAAATTTGAAGTGCATTTGTGGTGTGGAATATTTAATTTGATTCGAGTAGACGATCATCATTCTGATCAGGATGCGGAAAATAGAAACAGTTGTAGATATTTCTCACATTTTTTGAATACGATATAAGAAACTATGTAGAAAACTAGAGAAATTTCTGTAAGCTCTTGTCAATGGCAAACAGTTGAAAGAATTCTTTGTGAACTCAAATATTTGAACGTAAAACTTCCTTTGTTTTCCCTCTATGATAAAGGATAAACAAAATCCATGAGAACTATGCGAACAAACCGTATAAATCCTCAAACCAACGAAAATTCATTTCCACCTTGCAATTTTCATTTAACGTTTGTTTTAGTACAAAAATACGAAAAACTCTCTAACCACAAAAACTATGAATGGCAGTTTAAGCCAAATTACACAAAGGCAGGCCACAATGCCAGCCAACAACAACAATGACAGTAACCACCCGACGACGATGATGATGATGATGCCCAACGGAAGCCATATGCAAGAGAAAATACAGCAGACGTATCGAATTGAATTGGACCGCCTTCATTTATAGGCCATCTCATTCGCTCTTAGTGCTGAGGCGAAGCCAGATAAATTCCACAAAGCAGGTGAGAATGCAATGGCAAGCATTTAATATTGCATTTGATAGGTCTCTTTCGCACTAGCTGGCTAACAACCACCACTTCACCATCCCCGAACCGGTTTGACATGTTCTCTCTGTGGGCAAGAGAAAGAGAGAGAGAGAGAGAGAGAGGTAGAGATGGAGAGAGAAAGAGCAAGAGACACAGAGCTAGTTACACAAAGAGAGCGAGGGAGTGAGAGAGAGAGAGAGAGTGAGAACTTGTATCTGTGTGGAAGAAACAACTACTAATACTACTACAAGCGACGACAACCAACAACAAATTCCCACTACGCACACTTGGTCCACTCCGGGGTCTTCTCTCAATTATTCAGACTGTGAACGTCGTCGAGTGAACACGTTGTATCGTTTCGAGCGCGTCGATCGCACAACCAAGTAAAAGCAAAGAAAAAAAACCTGAAAGTGAAATACCACCAACAACTCAGAGAGACAGTGAAGAAAGTTGTTTTATCGCAACTGCAACTACGTGAAAGTGCTAAATACGCTCTGCACCCGAAGTGAATGTGCCTATGAAGAGAGCCCCAATGTGGTGTCTCCAAGTGTAAACGAAAGAGATCTGAGATTGAACCACAAAAACAAATTTCTAGGATTACCCGAGCTTCCAATTCAAGCCGCCAACATAGCCGAACTAATCGCCGCCTCGCCCGCCAACACAACGCGCGTATTTATGACTAAAATGATTCCACCGGTACCCACCTCAGCCGTCATGATGCCCACACCCAAGCAGAAGATTGGCTTCAGCATTGACTCGATTGTGGGCAATGATGCATCGGCCGCTTCTGCCGCCGGCAATCCACAGATCAGCCCCGAGCATACCCAACAGCCGGCAAGTCCAGTGCCCGAACGAAATGGACCCAGTTCGCCGCCACAAACGCCACCGTCGTCAATTACAGTGCTGCCCGGTACACCCCCGCATCATGTGATGAATCCACCTCCTCATGTCTTGGGCTCTATGCCCCATCACATGGCTCCGCATCCACATGCCCATCTTTCACCGGCCCAACAACATGCCCTTCATCAGCACATTCTGATGCAGCAGCAACAGCAGCAGCAGCAGGGAACTCCTAAGACACACCAGGATATCCAGGAACTGCTCCAACGTCTGCATCACAATGCTGCAATGGCCAGTGGCCTAAGTCCTCTGCAAACTCGTCTCTCGCCCGATTGTGATGCTTCATCACCGGCTGTTGTATCTCTTAAGCGAGAACGTTCCCCGGAGCCCCCCGGCCGTCGAACAAGCCGAGAATCCCGCCCAGCGAATTCAGCCTCCGCATACGCCTCCAAAGTCAGTGTCACCACAATCCTCGCATCCTTCGTCCTCGCCAACACTTCTTGTCAGCAGTCCGCACAATACGCCGCCACAGCCTCAGAACTTCCCCAAGCCGCCTGTCATGCATCCCGCTGGACCAGGACCCATGATGATGCCTGGTATGCCAGCAGCTGGCCTTGTGCGACCCTTCCCGATGGGCCCAGGTGGACCACCGATGGCACCACCACAAGGTCAACCGGGTCTGCCCGATATTAAGGCTTTACCTCCGTACATCAATGCGCCGCCACCAGAGTTGCCGCCTCAGCACAATCCTCACCTGATTGCCGCCGCCCAGTTCCATATGGCTGCCGCCTTACAAGCCGGTCATGTTGTGGGTCCACATGTAACACCTTTCATGCCAAATCCAGGAATGCCACGCGAAAGCTACCCACTCTATCCTTGGCTATTGAGCCGCAGTGGTCGCATCTTTCCACACCGTTTCCCAGGAAGTAAGTAACAGAATTAACCTGATTTGTCTCCAAGCGGCTAACTAACCAACCAATTTTTGTTATCTTTTCTGCTTCTCCAGGCTTCTTGGTACCTCCTTTCCGCAAGCCCAAGCGAATTCGAACTGCCTTCTCGCCCTCACAGCTGCTGAAACTAGAGCATGCCTTCGAAAGCAATCAGTATGTTGTGGGAGCAGAACGTAAGGCTCTGGCTCAGTCTCTGAACTTATCGGAAACTCAAGTCAAGGTCTGGTTCCAGAACCGACGCACCAAGCACAAACGTATGCAGCAAGAGGATGAGAAAGGTGGCGGCTCCTCCGACCGCAATATGCACAATGGCAGCGGTGACGAAGACGATGATGAACTCATCGACATGGAAATGGATGACTGCCCCAGCGATGAGGAGCATGAGCTAGATGCGAGCCATTAAGTCACATCCACATCCTTGACTTGACTTATCCCAGAGTTCCTTACTCCTTGCTGCTGCGTAAGAGTCGTTTTCCGCAAGTAACATAGTTTTGTTGTGATATATTCTTAATTGGAAGGCCAGCATTAGGCTTCGTGTATATAAGTAGTATGAGCGAGAAAAAAAAAAGTATTTGAACGATAGACCTCCCACTAAACAGAATCCCTCACCCTTTCTTCCCCCTCCTAAAGAACTGTGCCAAATCGTATAAAACCAAGGGGAAAGTCTTGCGTTCGTTTGTTGAGTAGACCTCAAAAATTACCCCCAGAGAATCAGAGAACTTTTCGCTTCGGTTAATCTCTGCCAAAAAAAAAAAACAAAAAAACCAACCACAAAAAATAAATCATCAAAAAAAGCAGAGGCAAAATCATTATAAATCACATACCTATACATAATTATTTTAATTGTACAAATCTAATTATCTATAAGCGTGTAAATATTTATGACCAGCAAGTGCACAGAACATTAATGTTAATTAGTGAATTTCAGAAATCGTGTGTAGGTATTTATATATACATATACATCTCTCTCTAGTTATACAATAAGCACGAACTTCTAGCATCAGTTAACTGCAACTTTAAATTAATTAACTTTTAAAAGCCAAGATTGATGTAGCTTTAGTGTGCTAGCTATTAATGATTTAAGCTAAGTGAAAATATTATTATATTAAATATAAAAAAAAACTATTCATATTGAAAAATTGAAAACTCTAATGAAGTCATTTGGCAAGGGATGAAATCTAAAGTGAATGTGAAGACAGTAAGTAGAAAATTTGCATCGAATCCTTAATACTCTAACAACTCATCAAGATTTTCAAAAGTTAAATATTGAAAATGAGTGAGAGAAGTATTAAAGTTTTATAACAATTTTTAATCAAGAAGAGAATCTAAGTCCTCTTCGTAAAGACCCTTTGATAAATTAATGTAAAGTTTAATGAGCTAAAATTGTGTTTAAGCAATTTTAAGTTAATTTAATAGTTTTCGCCTGGGCAAATTCCAAAAGCATGTTGCATCTCTTTTTATGTCTGTGGGTCTAGTAAATCTTCTTATTTTACATTACAGCCACTTTCCGCCATACCCCTGCCCCCTTTGCCAACAATTAATTAATTAACGCTTGACATTTTACATTCTTGTTGCTGTCTACCTTTGCCGAGTTAGCAGAGAGGTGTGAGCAGGCGGCAGAAGGAGTCGACTGTAAAATGTATTTAGTGAATTTTTTTTTATAGATTTCATAAGCATTTTAATTGCACAATTTAAAATGCAAATCGTGTTATATTGTAGAATTTAATTGAGCGCAGTTCGTGTGAGATCAAACAGATGGAGGCGTATCGATACGGTGAGTATTGTGGTGGAGGGTTAGAAGGGGGCGGAATATTGAAGAACCAAACTGGTTAACTGACTAAAATGACATTGCATCGCTTCGCATTGCTGCGGCACACGTCGACTCTTTTGGCCCATAAAGTGTGCTAATGATTTAAAATCAAAATTTATGATTATTGGCCAGCAATTTATGCGACACTTGCCCGACATTGAAATCGGTAGTTAACCATTATATATGTATATGTACCTATGAATATGCAACGCTAATTGCAATGAGCAAACTACAATGCGATCAAAGATTCTGATACTGATATTCAGATGCTGATATGGTTAATTAACTGCCATTTCGAGCCTAATTACTAGCTGTTAACAGCTTTAAACTGTGCCACTTTGTCAAAGGTTTCGCAATTGGGTTGGCCTTTGCTTCTCGATTGAGAACAATCTATATAATTTAAATGGCCTGGTTGGATAACTAGCCACTCATGTCTCGAGATGGCAAAGTGTACTCACAATGCTAAAGGCATAAATCAGTGCGGGGCAAATTATATACACACGTTGGCTTACAATGATTTTAATCGCATTTACCTAACTACTACATACACTCACATATATGCATATATCAGTGGATATATGTAAATATATGAACCTACATATATACATATATAGTGTATTAAACCAACAAACAAACAACATCAACAAATTATATGGGCGAGAGAATATGGAATGAAATTGTTTGTTTAGCTGCACGCACACTTGATTAAGCAAAAGATAAAGAGCCCTCAACACTGAGAGAAATCAATTGAATTACAAACCAAAATCAAACACTAGCTCATCAAAGCTACATAGAGAGAAAAGCAATTTTAACTTATATGATCTCTAATTTAAAGAAGTTAAGAAACAATGCTCTTCTTTTATCACTGGAGTTATTTCATAAGACCTGTTTTCAGATATTTAAAGTCATACGATTGATAATTTATTTTATACATATATTTTTTTTTTTGTAGTGCATTCAATTGGAGTCATTTTGGGGCATCACAAAACTCATTTACAATTAATATTGTAATAAATTACAACGCCTACTTTTGGGGCATGCATTACAGTTGATTTGGAGCTTATCTTTAGCCTCCTTTGCGTCTTTTCAATCTCATTTCAAATGTTTTCCGTAGAACAAAAAACGAAATCCCTTTTTTATAATTCTCAGAAATTAACACACAATTTTTTTTCTGTCGTTTTTTTGTGTTTTGTTTCTTTTCTTCTTCTATAGACATGCCTCGTGGCTTAATTTTGGAATGCCTCAAAAGGTTTGTTTGTGGCGCGCCTCAAAAAAAAAAATAAAAAATAGGTACAAAAACAGAAAACATAACCATAACCAGAACAACAACAAAAACTACAACAACAACGAAACATTCACTTTATGGGCACCAACGCATAACTTGTTATTTATCCAATAAAGTTTATTAAGTAATCCAATTTGGTTAAATTAGCTGCATGGGCAAGAGATTGTGTTTTATTAGCCATGAGCCAAGAGCTGCAACGCACAGCATGAGGTGAGATATGAAATTATCCCGATTTTAACTATATGCAATAAGGATTCAGCTAACGATCTAACAAATTTGTTTATATATTTGTATGTATGTATTGCCTTTTGCCTTTTATAATGCAGTAGCTTGAATCGTTAATGTTTATATTTATTTATTTTTTTTGTTTAATCGAGTTTCGGTTTTCTGATAGGAAATCAAATTAATTAAGTGCTCATTGATCGATTGCCTGCATAATGCAAATTGTCAAAAGCCTGTTGAGCATTTCTCTGTCTTTCGGTACATGCCACAAGCAGATTTTGTATGTGTGTGTGCATGTGTGTGTTTGTGTGTTTCTTGGAAGATTAATACGGCAAAATTAAGGAAAATAAATAAATGTCAACGCTGTACAAGATCGTTATCGCATTTAACAATAATTACCCTGATATGGGGATATGCTAACTAATCTGTTAAGCCAAGGATCGTGATATACAGGTTTCTGTACGCACACACATACAGAGAGAGAGAGAGACCCCGATCTCCAGTCACCGTCACCGGTCACCAGTTTAGTGCTTTGTGTTGTCGTCGATATTGATGTCGATTTCGTGAATGTGGATGTGGATATGGATGTGAATGTCTGGGTATAAGGTGTCGCTTGGCCGCGTGTTGTGTTAAATTAAGTAATTAATTTAAAGTCCATGTTATGGCATTTGTCTAAAAACGTAAAACGAAAGACTTAAGCAACGAACCTGGGCACTTAAATTTAATCATCATTTCCCAAAAACCAATTCACTTCCGTCATCATTCGCCAAGACCAAGAGTCCAGAATAATAATATCGATCATCATCATCGGGTCGACAATTCCTTGGCAACTAACCGAATGCTTGTAATTTTTATGGCCTACTCTTTGAACTTCCTGCATTTAAGCAGATTGGCATCACTTTTCATTACAATAATAATTCCTAAGCGCTTTAATTGAATAATTATAGAGTGGGCGTTGGTTGGTTCAGTCTCTGGCTGCTGATATATTTATATGAATTTGCCTTGTCATTGACAAGTGCTTGAGATCGGACTTTATACAAACAATTCGTTGGACCTTAGGCCCTCTCAAGTGCTTAATTACGAACTGCCACAACAACAAGACATTTTCTGTTTAGGCATTATTTGCTTAACAATTTTCTACTCTGCCCCCAAAAACGAAGGCAGACTATTTTGATGTTTTCTAATTGCCTCAATTATGTTGACCAGATCCAAAATACCTCACTCCATTTTGCTGCCTTTTCAATCTCACTCTCTCCCTACACTGTGGCGCCAGTAATTTTGTTTTGGTTAGCTCGCTTTCATATGCAAAGCGGGACTCAAATATCAAGAGAGAAAAAAATGCTTTAATTTGGTATATCAAAGAGAGACATTATGCTTCCAGCCGGATCGCTCGTAAAAGCGTCAAATTTCTCAATTTCGTGGCCAACTCCATGGGGTGCTTCTAATTGTTGATATGCATCTTTCAGTTGAGGCAGACGACTGACGGTGCTGACGACGACGACGAGGTCGTCATCCAAAACTCTTAATATTATTTGGTAAGTTTTATGTTTTATTTCAAATTAGTCACATAAATATGTGATCTTTATGACAACAACTGATGTTTGTTTGTTTGATTTTTATGGGGCCCACGCAGCATATGATTGTTTTTTCTATCCATCTGTGCACAGTGGGCCTAAGCCAATTTCTGTTCTCCCAAGGTATACAATTCTATGATTTCCCCCAAGTTACATAATACTTTGTTTCAGTGTTCAATATACGATTTTATCAGCTTGAAGTGCATTATTCAAATTGTGATTGGACACAAAGTCCGCCTTAAAAGTTTAACTGAATTGGAACAATCAATTAACTATGACCGCAACTCAATAATTTATACCGTTATTGAATTAGAATTAATGTAGGTAAACTCTCATTCAATAAACCCCAGGCATCTGAGTGGAACTGAACATTATTGGCTTTCCAAAGCCCAGGTATCCACAAATGCTCCGTTTGCGTGCCTAAGTTGAGCCCATTGTTAATAAATAATTATAGGTTTTGCCATTTAGAAGCTTCAATTAAATGCCGCCTGCTGCAACTAACTAGCATACAATACAATCTATGTGTTTAGTTAGTCAGTGTGTCTGACTCCAACCTATGTGTGTATACCGACCGATTAGAGCCTTGTTCTGGGGCGTCATCTAATAAATTGTAATTACCCGAGGCAATTAGTCAATTTCGCAAATGCTGCAAATTCAAACACGAAACGGTATTTTTCTTTTCCACTTTTTATCTTCATATAATTAAAAGCCAATTAGAATATTTATAATGAAAATCGTTGTATAAATTTACTTAAATTGTAGAGTGCGATCCAAGTTCTAACCGCTTGAGTTGGAGAACTAAGTTGCCAACTGTTTTACAGTATTTACTACATTGTTGAAATTTAATAGTATTTAGAAAATTCAATTAAAATTTTAATTAAACCTTTTATTTAATGAGATCAAAACATACATTTCAGAGTCCATATCAGAAGCATTTAATGCCTTTTCTGTTTTCCGAAAATTCAAGAGCTTCTTCTTCGTTTTAAGTAACTCTAAAGTTACCCCCCATTACTTATTAGTAGACAATTTACATTTAATGGTAGCGTAAAAAATAAATTATAAATATTTAGGTTGTGTCAAGGGAATATTGATATTAACCTTTATTAATGCCATTCAGAACTCAATATCACGCCAGTATCACTACTAATTTATCATTAAATTAATACAAACATTTAATAGTTAGTGTTTGTATTGAAAGTTTACCCAGTTTTTTATCTCTAACATAGTCAAGTTTGTTGCCCAAGTCATTTGTTTTCTTCTTCTTTTTTTTGGTATCTTCTAAAGAGTTTGTTATTTTATAAACAGCTAATTCGTCACACAGCTGGCTACTAATGCGCACCCACTCTCTTTCCCTTCTACTGGCTCTCTCTCTCCCTCTCTCTCTCTCTCTTTATTCACCATCCATTCACACTTTATTCATTTCAAAGTCAAATATTAATGAAATGCAGTCAGCGCCTAACATTTGTCACACACACACACACCACACAAACATTTTCAGTTTTCTCGATGAAAATATTGAAAAATTATGCAGCCACAGAATGGAAGGTAATCAAACAATTAAATATAAATTTGTGGTATTCACGCCCCGAAATTCGAGTGCGTGAGCGAGTAACCACGATGATTATAAAGACAAAAATTTCATAATGTCTTGGCCAAGGAGTGGACTTTGAGATACCCTAGGTGAAGCAGATGTTGTCGGATCTCCATTTCCATTACATTATGTTAAATATACCCATTTATTTGATGGGTATATAGGGTATATACTTACATAAAGTTGAGAAATTCAAGGGAAAATATTGTCAGCATAATACTCGTAGATTATCAGGACAGGCATAGACAGAAGCAGCACACCCAAACAGATTCTCAATACAATTTTGACAGCGTATTTCGTAATAAAATTGAAAATTCATTGAAATTATCTACAACGATGAGTGCATATCAATTAATGTTTGAAATGGAATGGATCAAGGAATCGAAACAGAAGGAAACAGACAAAGAGAAAAATGAGAAATACAAGTAGAAAGGGAGTCGGGGAATGGGAGAGTAGAGGGGTGACTCTATTTTGACATTTTCCACGGATATTAGATTAACATCATTTTAAAATCAAATTAAAACATTACCAGGGCCCACCCCTACATAAAGATAGAGGCATAAATATATATAAACATACATATATCTATATAGTTGGGTCACCGTTACGCCAACTGTTGTTTCTGTTTTGTTTTGGTGTAATTTAGATAACAGGTACAATGGCAGGGACAGGGGCCTATTGACAAGTGGCATTTTCCGGGAAAACAAAACCGAGACACACTCACTCACTTGCTGACGGGCCCACGAACTTTTTTTGTCTGTGTTTTTAACGCTTGACCAATATCGGACCAACTGGCCAGGGATCCTTGCTCCTTGTTTGGCCTTACCCTTACCCTCAGGCCCAGCCCTTCCTTTCCCTCATCCCTTCTTCGACTTGCCTTTTGCCTTATTCTAAAACAGTTGTCAGGCAACAGCTACAACAACAACAACAACTCTTGTCGTGATGTCAATGAAGATAATGGCAAACCGATTTGACCTGCTGTGCCTAGAAGTGTGTGGTATGTGTGTCCCTGTGTGTGTGTGTGTGTGTTTGCTCTTTTTAATTGGAAATTAAACAAATGCCTTGGCTTATGGTTTTGCGTGATTTGGCCTGAAAGGCCACTTGAGTATTGCAATTGTTGTGGTCCTGGGGAACTATTGTTGATTGTTCATTTGATTTTTTTTTACGAGCGAAAAACCGTTAGGGAGTCAGTAGATCATTGTTGTGGGCAGAACTCCTATGCCATTCCCATTTGTTTTTTAAATGGTGGGAACAATTGTATGTGAACTAAGGATATACCAATCTAATTACTTGGAAATTGTCTAAGGTAATCAAGTGAAATAATGACAATTATTGGGAATAGCACATCCGAGATGGCTAAATAAATGATAAAAAAACGCTGGAAATTGCTGATTGTATTTTTCATTATTTAACATTAATTTTTAATTTTTGCGATAACAAAGACGATTAGAAAATATAAATGGTTAATCATTTAGGTTATGTTATGTTATGTCCCGGTCTCGGTCCTTGAATGAAATATATTTTGGTTACGGCTTATTGGCTTCCGTAGAAATTCTATGCAAGAATAATACTTATTCCACCCCCCGCCTGAGAGAAGTGTAAGAAATGGATAAAAATGAACACAAAAGGTTGAAAATGGATGGGCCAAAGGCTAAACGAAGCTTTGGGCTGGCCAACATCTACATGTATGTATATGTATCTGCATAATTGAAACAATAAGGCAAAACTAAAATGACACACACACTACCAAACGACACAAGCCATGGATTGGATCTTTTGGATGGAATTTGAAGAAATTCTAATCATCTGTTGGCACGCCCACGAAACCAGGAAAACAGTCAGCCAGCCAGACAGACATCTGTAGGACCCATGCTCAGAGACCAAAAAAAGGAAGCAACAGGAACAGCAAAATAAAACGGCAATGGCAAACGTATTAATTAAATGTGCGCAACGCCTCCCAGTTTCTACATGCTTGTCCTTTCTGTGCGAAACCCTTTAAGGGCATCCCGCTGACTGTGAACAGAGGACCAAGGATCGAGAACCGAACAGGAGATGCAATGCCATTCCAAGTTTCGCTGTAAAATTATGATTATTGCCATTATGTGCTTATTAAAATATGAAATTTCTGTAGCCCTAAGACCCTTTTTGGACACAGCCTAGGCCTGTTTGACTTGTGACAAAAGGCATAAGTCAATACATGCATGCAAATTGTGGCATGGGCGTGGGCGTGTCAGCAGCAAACTCTAACCCTCTGACAATAAACTCGACTACAAACAATGACTAGGCAGAGTAGGAATAAAAGTCGCTGGATTATTCATTGAATAGAAATAGAAATCGGTAGTCGTCGAAAGGTAAACTAACAGGATTTCGAAAGTTAAGCCACAAGTGTAATCCTGGCCAGAGGCACAGAGAGTAGGAGACAGAGATAGAATAGTTGTCCATGGCTTAAGGCAAATGCCTTGCGAAAATCCCGCTGACTCTAACAGGTAACCCACATCTAAGTTCAAAAACCAAAAATAACAAAATTCCCAAAGATAAATAAACACAATTTTAAGGGTACAAACCGAAATGAAATAAAAAATGTGAGCCAATTATGTGGACTAGACATTTGAAACGCTTGTCAACGTGGAAATTTAAACAAAATATTTATTTAGTTTATGTTTACTCAGACAGAGTCGTCTCACTTCATTGGAAATGCTTTCTCTCTATCTGTGTGTGCGTATTGGCCCGCTTTAATGGCCAATTTACCAACTAAATAAAAGTAAAACGTAACAAAATCTGTTTCAGCCAAGAGATGCGCGCCATTAATTCCAAATATATTACCACAGTAACATGATATTTTTTCTTAAGGTATTCCAACAAATGCGGATGAACGTACAGATCAGGCAGACGGACAGGTGAGTGAGGGAAGGAGATGTTATGAGCAGAGGGGGGACGGAGAGCGCGCGCCAACTACACAAAAACCTCAATGTAATAAAATTAATTTAAATTCTCAAGCTGACTAAGCGCCTCCATCTTTGAGAGCAAGTTGTGTGCCATGGATGGCAACAAATATCTGTCGTTTATTTAAATTTAGCTATCAAAAATGTTTACGATCCACATAACTGACTAAATCACCATAAACACCCTGTTCCGTGTTTGGAGTCGCCTCTAGCCATGGTCATAACCTCTTACACCTGTTCCCCTCCCTCATGGGACTCCCACTCCCCTCAGCCAGTCTATGCCCCGATGCCCCCATGCGGCGCTAGACTCTCAGTTCATGATCATGATTATAGCCTTTGGTTTGCCTACCCTAGGTGGTAAGTTGTGGCAACAAGTGTTTGCCTGCCTAATCTACACTTTTGTTGCATTGCCATTGGTCTTTGGCTACCTCCAACTCCATACCCATCTTCGTCTCCATCTACCATCCCGCATCTCCATCTCGCAACTCGACATCTTTGGCACTTTAGCGTGTTGAATGCGCCTCATTTATGTGAAATATGATACGTGCCATAATATGCAAAAACATTTTAATCAATTAATTATTCGCACGGTCCGCAAGCAGAATCTTGGCAACATCTCTCCAAGCTCTCCAGGTCCAAAAAGGTGTTGCACTTTTTTGCTGTTCTCGTTAGTCTTTGTTGTTGCTGTTGTGGGCTTGCTTTGTGTGCTCCATGTAAATAATCTTTAAAGTTCCTTATGTGAAATGTGGCACTTAAATAACCCAGCATGCGATTATATTTGTATATCGTGAAATGTGAGTAGATAGCAAAAAAAATACCGAAAATGGGTTAAACGTATTAAAGAATTCTTAGACATAATGAAAATATGGCTCTTAGGTTGATTTAATGCATCAATTTACAGCTAAAATGTATTGTCTCTTGTTTTCAAAGCTTAAAACAATCAAAAAGTATAAATTTGTTACATATTTCATTACCGAAATCACAAAAATTAAAATAGAGAGAGTTGGCTCTCTAAACGATGCTATAATTCACATTTACAAGACTCTAAATAGGTTTAGCGAACTCAGATGTCTATATAATATAGGCCCAATTGATCAATCTGAATAAGGAAGCAAGGTCTATCAAAACAACAGTTAATTTGTTTTTGCAACTTTTTCCGCCAATAAAAAATACAAAAATTCGTTTGATAAATGATATGCAATTAGGAACCCTTGTCCACAAGACTCTTAGTCGAGTTTTATTGATTTTGACACAACACTTGACACAATCCTATTTAAAACATTGTATTGTGGTATGTATAATTTCTTCCCACATTCCAAAATCGGCTGGGACTTCGCAGGTTCTTTTGTTTCCATTGGCTGTCCCATAAATCCCCCATCGATCTAAGATTCTTTTGTTCTGGTCTCTTATATGTTGTTAATTTATTAATGAACCCCTTGAAACTAAAACAACAACAAAATGAACGATCACAAAACGATAAAACGATATATAAGCAAATAAAAAAAGTCATCTCATTTGCCAATTTGCAGAGATCCCAAAGTTGATTTGGTTTCTGTGTTCCTTTGCCTTTTGTTTTCGCCTCGGTGCCTAATTAAGTTTTAACAAAACTTTATAATTTTCGTTGCGCATAATTTAGCAAACAACGGAGAAGAACGGCAAGAGCTACAACAACAACAACAGTAATACTTTAATTGCTTTCATAAAATGTATTATTTATTTACTTTTAATTGGCTTCATTTGATGATTTTAATGATCCGCAAATATCGGCAGCAAACAATTTCGATTCACGCTAATATTATAAATTTTTAAGAAAAACAGAGACTCGGGGGGTTAAACCAAAACGGGTTTATAAAGGGGAGCTAATGATATCACACCCAAAATGTGGCCAACATGTTGTTCACAAAGACGATAATGATGAAGCCGATGTTGCTGCTGCTGCTAATGATGATGATGATGATGAGGAGGATGATGACTTAAAGAAGAAAAAGTCGTCGTGGAAGGAAAGTGAAACACATTTTTGATGATACGTTCTCTCACCTGATGCAAACCAAACACGCAACAGGAGACCCTGAAGTTTGTTTGCCTCTCACTCTCCATCCCCTCGAGCCCCATCCACAACATGGCACTATTCTACGCCTCTGGCCACCTGCTGTGAGATGATGCCTCAATTGCTTGGGACTTGGCTTACAATCTCATCGGAAATCACTTAGATCCCAATAAATAACCTCACCATACGATGCATGACTTGGCTTGAACCACAAGACAGTGAGGAGAATCCCCTCGATCACACTCCCCACACTATTCGGGATACATTAATTACGACTTACTTAAATTCTAATACCTGGCGACTACAAATTAAGTTGTTGGCTTTAAACATTTATGCGAATTGTCGTGCTGAGCTCGAGCTTAGAAGTACGAGAGAGAGAGAGAGAGCGACTGAGAAAAGTATTAAAATCCCAGGTCCAGCAACCAGTTGCTCACAGCAGGCTGGCTAGAGTACAGAAATGCCAATTCATCAACATGATCATAATAGAGAACTAAAAAGAGATTTAAGCTTCAAACTGACGCCTCCACAGAGCATCCAGACGCAAACACACACACACACACACTTTGCATTAACCCCACAATAACATATCGGTTTCTTTAGCCGATCTTTGACGTAAAAACAGAATGGGAAACTAATCGAACGTCGACTTGAGTCAACAATACTAAACATTTTATTATAAATTGAGTAATTACTTATTTAGTAAAAAACAATTCTAAACGAAAACAGATATCAGAATCAATCAAAAGATTTGTGAAAATTTATATTTTTCTTCATACATGAAAGTGATATACCTAAAGAAACAATTTGACTTTAAGGTGACCATATCTTTCTCCTATTATCCCCTCTGTTAGTTGAGATATATTCAATTGATTTTCAATATCTCTAACATCTTTCAGTTATCGAGGGTTAACCCTAACACCCTCATCAAGGTGATAATACATAAATATGAAATTAATATTAATTTCAATTAATGTCAAATATTAATGTCCCCAAAAGCGTTGGACATCATTTGTTGCTGTCAAGTGGTGTTTGTTGTTATTGTTATTGTTGTTAACTCTCTTTGTCCCGTTATTGTTGTTGTGCTTGGTTCTGTTGTTGGCTTCCCCCGTCTCTTTGTCTCTCTGTCTCAGTCTTCCTCCAAGCCCGTCTCAATCACCGTCTCCGGCCTGTTGGCGACTTGGCGGCTTCACGAAGGCGATTTTATTAGCGTGATAATGTCACAAAAGTCCGCATGATTTATGAGTCCCAGAAAAATCAAAAAACAAAAAAGACAAAAAAAAAAACAAGGCAAAAAACACAAAATTAATAAAAATAAAGATCCGAAATGGTGAGTCAGACTTAAATCTGCGGGCTGGGTGCCCCTCGCACTCGTCGAATAAATTTGTTAATTTCTTTTTAAATAATCTTCAGATGTCGAACGAGGGAAAGATTGCTCAGCTCCGATAAATAACACTCATTAGGCTTCATAACGGTTTAAATTCAAGACAAAAAGGCCATGGATTATGCAAATACTAGATGCCAAAAGATGCGAAATTTGGAAAAGACAAAAACAAAATCACAAATTGGAAAAGTTGAAACTTTCCCACATCGACAGTTGTCGATTGTCTATCTACAGAAATTAGCAAAAAAGAGGGGAAAAAAACTCTACGCCGATCGGCCAGAGATCGATTGCTTAATTAAGCAGCGATTTGACAATGTCAAGTGTCGAGCAGCAGCGAACGGGCTATCGTTCAAAGGAATGATACAGGTTTACCCAATTCCAAATCCGAATCGAACCCCAACCGCTAGCATTGCAAGCCCCCTCCCCTCGCAACTCACAGCTCCCTACTCCTGCTGTGTGATCCGATCCGATGCTCCCTCCCTGCCGTCCTCCCTTTGCGTCAGCATGCAAATGAGGCGTTGGCGTTATCGATCGCAACATGTGTATAAATTTATTTTGTATTTTGTTTTTATTACTGTCGATAAGTCGTTATAAATTGGGTTAGAGGTGCGTTCCGATCACAAACTTTTGCGCTAGCCCCATCTCGCTTCATCCTCTGGCCTGCGAGCTGCGTTTTTGCATACCTAATGCCTTTTTGAAAAGCTTTAAATGATTGTCAAGAGATTTGCATAATTTGGCCATTCGAACTAAAAGAAAATTTATATTCGTTCAAATCCAAAAGCCACATAGCAATGGGGCCCCATATTAAATGTTCGAAAACATTTTAGAAACATGCGTCAACATAATTTTAACGCCAAGTTAACTTAACATAATTGATCTTATCAAAAGGAACACCAAAAACGAGAGAGGCCTCTCAAAGTGTCCCCCTCAACAAATTCGAGTTGCCCTTGGTTAGGGGCCACTAAATCAGCCTTTGCCACCATTAGAGAAGGTCATATCACTTGATTCTAATTCTTTTGGCTAGAAGGAAGTCATAAACCAAATTGGGTTGCAACATAGAGGGACAGAGAGAGACTGAAAGACTTGCTTTCTGGCGCTCGATGCTCGTGCCTATTTAATATGTCGGCCATGTGGCTACATTTAAACAGAATCTCGTGCGTACGTGACATGATGCCTTTCTTAGAGACCTAGAAGGGGAATGACGTATCTATTGCGTTAGTAAGTACTTACCAAAAGTAATATGGATGACTCAAATGAAGAAGATGAAGAAGAAAGGCAAGACCAAAAGGGGGGGGCTATCTATGCCAAACAAATTGAAATAGAGAAAAACTTGAATTTTCCGATTCTAAGTATTGTTGCTTTATTTCTCACCCCTTAATTGCACGCCCATGTGCCTAACATTCTTCCATTGAAACCATTTCATTTTCCACATCGTAATTGACTTCATTCACACTTTTCTCTTCCTTTATTTTTTTACAAAGAAATTTCGATTAAAATCAATTCTTACTTCTTTTTTTTCTTAATGAACTTGTTCTGAAAATTCTTTTGGGTTCATTTGACAGTTGTCTCCTCCACCCCTTTAAACCATTTAGTTTCATTGATGATGGGAGTTGCCCTTTCCATTCCCTTGATTGCTATTGATAAGCAGCATCCTGTTTCCGAAGGCTGCTGTGCAGGAGAGAGATCTGACTCGATCAGCTGCGAGTTATGGTGCGGAATATTAATGAAAACGAATCGAAAGAGATACGAATGTGAGAGGCTGGGCAATTAGCGCAGCGGAAATGCACACATACCCAACCGAAATACCACAAAAAAAAAAAAAGAGAGCACTTTGGAATAAGGAAATCTTCAGGGCACCCCACATCTCTGATTCAATTACTGTTGATTAAATTATGTAAATTCTTGTGATTTTCTTTCGCCTGATATCAATTATCTAGTTTGTATACTGATACACAACTGAAATATATTACAAAATGGAAGACAAGTGTCAATACATGGACTCATCTAAAGTTATTTCTAGTGCATTTTTCAGATAACTATGTGCTTTTCCTATTCGCTGAGCCTGAATCGTGTTGCAAACAGCTTGTCCTTGTCCTGCTTGTCGAGCTGTCCACACAAGCCGCGACAACACAGTCAACAAGAACCCAACAAAATTCAATCGAGAACAGCAAAAAAAACACACACAAAAAAAAATGTTGTCGCAAGTCCATTTAAAATGCATTTACATTAACATTATGATGAGGACGGCCAAGCCAAGGCCTTAAGAGAGTTTGTGTGGGGCCGCAGGCTGTGGTCTATAGAACAATTACAATTGTATTGGAGGAGCCCTTATGCCTTATGGCCATGCCCTTCGCCATTCTTGTTCGCCTTCGGGGCCAACTCTGACTCTGTCAGCACAGCGAGGATATTCCATTGCCAAGGCAGATCGATCGCAACGATAGCTTTGAAGTCGTATTTGGTGTGTTTTTAGTGCAAGATTTGGCGCTTTTTTTTCAAACAGAGGGCAAAAAATAAACTAAAACAAAACTAAAATAATGTATAAAGAAAAAACGACAAAAAGGCCAATGAGAGACAAAGGGGACCCAAAGATACTTTGTAGAAATTATTGTTAACAACAGAAACGACAGCTTGCTGCAAAGAGAGTTGAGGCCGAGCACAAAGTGAAAATATTTACGAGCCAATCAAGCATTTAAGTATCACATTACAACGTGTTCAATGTTCGATGAGTTGTCAAGTCATGTTTGCGTAGACACTCTGGAGCTCTGCCCAGCCCTGCTCTGCCCCGACTGTCTCCGTCTGGCCCTGCCCTGGTCATATGGCCTGAAGTGTAGTTTTGTAGCTTTTAAATGCATTTTGTTTGTTTTGTGACCATCGAGGTTCAATAAAGCACACCAAGGCGAACCGTATTTAGATCGGTTTACATGTGCATAACATGACTTGTGACACGCGTTTTTTTTCTCTTTTTGCTTTGCCTTTGTGGCATCTTTTCGACATACTTACAAACTTCGCGACTAAGGAGGAATTTTTATGAAATGTTTTTCCTAATTTTCAACATTCCAGACTTCAATGACTTTGAACTGGAAATGCTATAGCCTCATTTGCAAATACATACTTTTTTAATTTCTCCTCGGTGCACTTTTATTTTATTTATTTTTTTGGTCTCATCTTATTTAAGAATCGTGTTAGCTGTCAATTTGTGAACATTTCAAAGTGTGCCGCTTTTGGAGCAAGTGTCGCCGCCTTTCCTTCTTCTCTCTCTCTCTCCCTCTCTCTCATTCTCATTCTCGCGTATATTCAACTTAATGTCGAAAAATTTGCCAATAGTCGCATAACTCATACGACGCGTAAGCTGGTCGGCAACGACAAACGATGCCCACACAAAAAAAAAACGACATAAACACAAAAAATATACATATAAATGCAAAAGCAAACAAATTCATTAAATCAATAAGCTGATTTTTATTGTCAATTGAGTTTCAAAAAGCTAACAGCAAATAAATTGTTCAAGAAACGCATCGATGTTATGAAAGCAGATTGACATTGCGCACTGTGGTGCAAAAATAATGCAATATTTCAACAAATCCATTCTCTTTACAAGTATACTTTCAACTAGTTTGTTAATTCTTAGATATATGTTAATAACAGGAAGAAAATGAGCCAAATAGTAAATTGGTATTAGTTAATTATAATAAATTGTCCCTTTATTGAATGGTTTGGTGGCCACTGTGCAGCTAATTTAGTTAGAATATATGTATATATAAAAGACACCAACACTTTCACGAAATTGGCCAATTAAATTAACAATAAACTGTGTGCTATCGTGCACTTTGCTTGACTCAACGACTCGTCGTCATATGTGGGACTCGGACTACCTTAAACAAATGCAAGCCTTGGCTTATAGCCACAATTATCCACAGCCTACGGTTGAAAGAGTCACCAAGGAAGACGGTGTGGTAGATGGATGGGCTCTGAAGAAGATGATGGCAGTGAGACGATAAGAAGCGAATTTTGTTTTGAGGGCGTCGCAGGCTCTACTATAAATCTAAACCATATACAGATTAACTAGCTGGCCTATTCACTCGCTCGCTCTCTCTCTCTCTCTGCTACTTTCTGGGCTTCTCTTTAAAAATAATAAACATGGAAGGTGGAACCTATTGGCAACGTAAATTAAGTCATTAAAAATACCTAAGTTATCAAGACCCAGGCAATTGGCAACAAGGAGTCTACAAAAAAGCCAAGCAAGAGCAAGAGCATGGCTTAAAAACAAGGCGGAGACTTTGTCGCCCATGTCTGTGGTTCTCTTTCAATGAGGTTTAGTAAGTCATTAAATTTGTCGCTAGACACGACTATGTTGGCCACAATGGCGACAATGAGCCAAGTTGACTGCTGGAGCAGATGGCGGAATTTGATAATAAAATTAACCAGACATTGAAGGCAACCAGCACCACCACCACCAACACCACCATCATCATCATCGTCAGCAGCAGCAGCAAGCAGTAGTGGCAGGCAGCAGTAAAAATACAATAGAGTGGGAAAGCCTCAATACCAGAGGAAGGAAGTGACAATTGGCTATGGCAAAGAAGACATTCGAGTCGCTGCTGTATGGAATAGAGTGTGGGTGTGCTTGTAGATACAAATGTATCGCCATATAGCTATATACATTTACATACACATATATTTAAGTATGGAAGGTGTATTCCGCCTGCTTTGCTCGTTTTTTATGGTCAAAAGGCATAAAATCAAGACCTTCGCAACGACTTTTCCCATAGTTAGGCAAAAGGCATAAAATGTGCTAATTGAATAAGCAACTCAATAGATCATCAATCATAATGCGACATTTATGAATGGGAAATGAAATGTGATTATGTCTCGATTTAATTTCAAGTGCTTGTAGTCAGTAACTAATTTAGAAATCTAACGTAATTAGCCTTAATTCTCAATGCTAGTAGACAATATTTATTGGTTAATATCAGCCAAAAATTAATCGTTGTGTATCTATTTGCTGTGCGACATTTAAACAAATTCATCGCATAAAAAAACACACACATCTGAGTATGCCGATATTCCCACAGTTTTTGTGGATCTCATTAATTGATTTCCAAATTAATTATGTAAAATTTCAACTTAATTGCAAACGGTCATCTTATCTAAATGAATGAAATCTTTGAAATTCGATTCGATATCGAGCAAAATTTAACAAATGTACAATTTAATAAAATTAGTTAAACTCTCAAAACATTCTCCCCACACCTCTATCACCGCTTGATCGAAAAAAAAAGAAATAAAAAACAAATTTGAATTTTTAAATAGATAGAAAAAAAAAAAAAACCAACAAGCTAGTCAACTAAAGTATTATATAGCAGTCGGTGCATATGGGTCTAGTGTATTTTGTATCTGTATCTGTATCTGATGGCCATAATTTCTAAAACAACGATATACTGGCAAGCACTGGGAAGCAAAAGATTTATCTTAAGTGACTTATCTAAGCAAAATACTCAACGCCTCATTATGTATCCGTCTCCATCGAGCCATCTGGATGAAAAACAAAAAAATAAAAGTGAACGCCAGTGACTTGAATATATGTAGAAAGAGATAGACTTGCACAGCCGGAGAAAGACGGAGATACTTATATAGATAAAGGAAGATTGAGTTCGAGAGGGAAACGCCCGCGCAGATCTTTACTGAGTATCGTATTCGAGTTTTATGTACGACATGGCGATTGTTTATGAAACATTTGCTTTAATAAAGTAATCATGGTCTGTTTTACGAGCACTTCGTCTCGGTTATACCTCACCCCAATCCCCACCCCCACATGTGAGAGACCAACTCACTTTCTATGTATGCATTGTGTTCGAATAACAAAACAGGAAAATAAAACGAGTTGCACACTAGAAGAAGAAAACATAAATCGGCGCAAATTCCCATTAATATCCCGCTGTTCAAAAATATCTTTTCGGATTAATGAGCTTTAATTTGCATTTAGCAAAAACTTCTAAAAGGCTGCGCCCCTTTTTTTCCCCGCGACAATGATTATGGTCAAGCGTGCACAATTTGACATTTATTTATTTTTGAATGGCGTTTAGCAATGTTTTTTTTTTCGGTTGTTTTGTTTGTCTGGTCTCCACCTAGAGATAAGTCCATATGTTTGATGGTTTCGCGTGGGCTGCCAATGAAACAAAAATATGAAATAAACAACAAGAAAAAATAAACTCGAACTTAATCATATTTAATATTTAATTATTTCAAACGAACGCACAATAGAAACTTCCGGCAAATAAAAACATAGATATGAATGGAAAATTTATGCGTTATATTATGAAATTCACTGTTTGACATGCAAATGTTGTGTTTTATAGCCAATTTGGCATTAATTACAATAACTCAAGAAGCTACATTGTTTGCCACATTTTGAAAGTCGACGAATATATGTATATGCAAATGAATCTATAACCTATACCCTTCACCTGTTGTATTGTATTACGCCTAGACAGGGCTAGACACAAACCATCAACATTGTTTAAATTGATCAAAAGTCATCATCTCTGATTCGAAATCAATGATTATTTTCTACATATCTGTGCCGAGACTGATCGCCAAAAAGAAAAGCTATAATCCAAAGACAAAAACAAGAAAATACCGCTATATAATTTATTAATTGTTTTAGATATTATTTAAAAATATATATCTCAAAAAAATATGTTTAAAGTTTCTCTTCATCTTAAACAGTAAAATGAACAGTTTAAAATTGTATTTGTTTAGATTATTATTATTAAAAATGGAAATTTTTGGTTTGATTAGCGAATAAATTTATTTTGTATGCCGGATTAAGCAGAAGGATTGTTTTTTGAGCTCCGAATGGCTTTTTAATTTACTGTTGTTTAATAAAAATATGGAAATATTCAAATATGTTTTCGAATATGCTGGCCTAAAAGGCCTCAAGAGTACTAAATACTACAATGTAGCTAATAAAGTCGCTTTCGTTATAGGTAATCGATTTCAAAATGAAAGCACTTCATGAGCCTTTATTTCACTTCCTTTTTTTTGGAAAATAAATAAAAGGTCAATTGATTAAACACAAAACGAAAACTCTTCATTCACACAAAACCTATTTTCAAAATTCAATTCCCATTTGATTACTCACACTCACAAATCTCTGGCCATTACCTCAATTGAAAATCATTGTCGCATAAAAGGGAAACTGGGAGAAGGAATCATTCTCTGTCTAATGCTCATTCGGACAATTTATGCACACTTTTCACACCTCTCTGTCTCGCCCGCACTTGCCGTCACTATGTTTCTCTGGTCTCTGTCCTGGAATGGAGATAATCCCTCAGTCGGGGCGAAGACAATTGCGTGTTTGCCGAGCTAAATAACAAATTCGCCCATCAAATGCCACAAAGGAAGACTCTATCAGGCCTTGTGAACAAAAAAGGCAAACAGATTGAACCAAATTTTCGTTGGGTCCACCAGAGATACACAGAGGGAGCGACTGAAACCGAAACAGATACAGATGCAGGCAGCTGGCCACAGGCTTATTGTCACCTCAAACTTCTCAGCTCCATCGCCACATCGGGCTCCATTGTGGAGCGGGGTAAAAAGGTGCTAAATAAGTTGCTCTCGGTAGAGTTGCGGTTGTTGTGCGTTGTCGTTGTCGTCGTCGTGGACCAATCTAAATATCTTAATCTGGGCCTGCCTGAAATTGGCCCAGACCAGACATCGACTCCAACTCTGACTCCGACTTTGGGGTTTTTTTTTTTCTTTTTGGGGCCTTTTCTTTTCTTTTTCGTTTGGGCGTTTGTTAGTGCGTAAGCTTTTTGATAGAATTGAACGATTAGAAGTCCATAAAGCGACAAAAACATGACAACTTACGCGGCGGCTTGGCAATACAAGGCGTTGCAGAGGCAAACGGAAAGGATTAATGATGCCAACCGCGACTTGAATCCCGGGGAAAATCAACTCTGGCAGTCGCTCAGTGCGACTGCAGCAACAGCAGCAGCTTCCAGCTATCCAACTACAGCTCGTTAGTCGTTTTTGGTCAGACAAGATTGCTGCAACAACAAAAGCAAAATGAATAAAAAAAATAACAACAAAGTCAACGAAATCTTTTTATGTATTTGCTGGGTGCAGCAGGACCAATATCTCAGCCCAGAGACGAGTGCGTGAAGTGGCATAACAAGGTGAATTGTTGCTATCGTGACTCACGTATCCATCTCTAATTGCCACAAGAAGCAGCAAAATAATCGCCACGATCATCATTGCGATCGTTGTTTTTGCTTTTGCGCTTGCTGTTTGCTGTTGTCGCATTGCTTGGCGGATTAAAGTCCAGGCCATGCCTGGCCAGACCAGATCCGAACAGACCAGACCCAGCGACGTCTACAAAGTGTCACCAGAGAGAACGAAGGTGTACCCTTCAGGGGCAGCAACAACAAAGCACTTTGCGCTCCGGCCCACGGCCCATTTAAAATGCGCGCAAATAGTTGCGCATGCGCGCAGTTAATCTGTGGCTCGGTCTGCGTCAGGCTGTCTGGATCGGTTGTATTGCCCATTGGCTGTGCGGCTTGTTAGCCTCTCTTCTCTGGCTGCTGGCATTTTCATTTATTCCTCCTTGCATCTTCTAGACATCCCCGATCTCCGCTCCACTGTCATTCTTCTGGGGGCTTTCGTCGGTCTGGCACTTTGGAGTGATGGAAAGTGACGCGTTCATGTTTTGCGTCATTTCGCAGCCATTTGATGTATTGTGACAAACATTCTTGGGCCTTGGGCTTACCTCTCATCGTATAAAATAGTTTACGATCACACATACAACGTGTAACTAGTTAAAAGTTTTGTGGTATTCATTATTCATTCATAGCCTTTAATTGACTTTGTTTCGCCCTACCGGAATCCTTTTTCCTTGAAACATTTATCCTTTCTGAAGACAAATCATCCCCAAAAAAATGTCTGCTAAATCGTTTTCACCCAATCTACTTAATAAACGGGGAGGGGAAAAAAGTCGAAAATGCGCAACGACAGCTAAACAAACATTAGTCACAAAATTGGCTGCCAACAGTGAAATGAACAATATCTATATGCCATAAATATCTCTTGGGGTGATGCTGGTGATGCCCCCTCAGCTCCTTGTTAGCCACCCTTTTATAAGCTTTTTCCCCCTAGGCACGTATTTCTGTCCATGGACCCATGACGACCCGGCTGTTTACTTTCAAAACCGTTTGCCATGCGTAAATGACAAACGATTTTGTGAAATTATTATTGCCATTGTCATCATCTGAATCTCCTTCCATTCTCCATCTTTATTCTCATTTCAGGGCGTCATCCCATCTCACAAACTCCCAATCGTAATCCTCGGTTGGGCCTGATTCTCTTCTTCTTGTTATTGTTGTTGTTATTGCTATCGCACTTTACGCTGCTCAATTTAGCAAACAGCCAGCCGTTGACATTATCCTTCCGTTGGCAAGGCACTGAAAACCAATAAGCCACCAGTACCAGCATGAGCTAACACAGTAGAGAGCATACCCTTGCTATTCCACCCATTGCACAGTGACGCGAAATAAGGTAGAAATTCTCATTAGATTGCCTTTGAAATGGGTAAATTTTCTTGAGTAGAAACTAATAAATCTTATATAAATTTAGAATGATCTAAAGTAGTAGAAATCTGTAATTTCCATTAGAGCACTTAATATAGTAGATCGTAATCTATCATCTTTGGAAATTTCGTCTTAAAATTTCCAATTATCAAGCGTAATAATAATAAATTATAGTTATATTAACAATTTTATAGCCTCCTAGAATCATAAATTAAACGCTAACTATTACTTATTAAAGATGCAGTTTTAATATATTATCTACACAAATAGTAAACGAGTTATAAAACGAATAAAGCTAAAGAATTAAACAGAATTGACAGCTGGAAATGTTGACTCATCATTTAATAGAAGTAGATTGTACCAAATTTTAAACCACTGTAAATTCACTGGGAGTAGTCGGCTAAATCCCATAGCAATTGCTCCTGGCAATGCGCACTAATCCAAACAGCAGCGAAACCCCTCCACCCAACCCAGCCAACCACTCAATTCGTCCCCCACCTCAGCCAGCTCTTGCTGGGCTAACGCTATACGAATATCCGGAATGTGCCCAGCCCTAGTTTACCCTAGCAGCCACCCACGCAAATCTCCCTTGGTATTCGTTGTACCGCCCCGTCAACGTAGTGTATTTATTTTATAACATTGCCAATCAAGATGGCTGCGCAAACATAATCGCAATGGAGTGACAGAGGCACAGGACCTTCATCCTGGTGGCATAACGAGCTTGTTTGCATTTCCCCCTTTACGGCCACAAATCTCACACTCTGTTCCCCATTCCTCTGCATCCACCGTCAACCATTCCTGGTTAAGGATCAGTTTTGCCACAATTCCGGCTACCAGGACCTGTATATCAGAATCCTCTACACCCTGGGCCCCCAGACCGATTATCAGCCTTTTGTTGTTGTTTATTTGTTTTGCAAGCAATTTCAGCATTTGGGGTATATCTATCTCTTTCCTCCTTATCACCTATCTCGCTCTCACCCGTTATGGGTCTATGCTGTATATACCCACATGGCATCGATACATGTTTTGGTCCTTATGCCCTTTTCAATTTGTTCAATGATTCGCAAGCAAATTGATTCCCATTCAATTCCGCGCCGTTTCGCAATGCGACAATTTCGATTTTTATTTGGATTTCCATCTATCCTTTTCACTCTTGCTCTCTTTGTTTGCCCGTTTCCCTCTGGCATGGCCATTCCTTTTTTTGTATTTGGTACATATCAGCGTATGTAGGTTCTTGTACCCCTCTTTCATGTCCTGTATGTTTGTGTGTGTGCGAAAATATAATAAAATTGTAAATTGGTTTTTGTTCGTTTATAGTTGTATATGTATATTGTTACTGATATTGTTATTGGTTAACGTCCTGTCGTCCTGCGTAAGCAAATTTGAGATTGGTTTCGGCTTGAACGGGATTCCTTCCGTGTGAGTGTGTCATGAAATAAATTAATTGGAAACTTCATTCGAGTATTATTTATACAAATGGCAAATTATTAAATACGAAACAATTCGAGAAACACCTCATACAGTTAAAGCAGAGAACTAATTGAAAATATATATATTTTTGGAGTAAGCCGTTTCCCATTATTAAATGCTACAAAACAGCTGACCAAAATGATAATACCCAAATGAAAGTGTATATAAAACACACCCAAATTGTAATTCAATACACCTTAGAGAACAAAGCGTTGAAATATAATTAAAATGATTTATACGAGCTCCACCAGCCAAGCGAGCGAGCATCTCAAATGATGCTGCCAACGCCCACAAAAAAAAAAAACTAAAACAAAAAAACAAAATGTTCAAAGTATTTAGCTAATATTATAATGATTTATGCGCCAAATCTGCACAATAGAAATTCATAGAAATAGCCTTCAGAATGGGTATATCATTTATATGATTTACACACTATGAAACTTTAGATGGTCGAAAATCGAACAAATATTTAAATACCTATATATTTATATACCTCTATATACATACACATACGTAAGGTTTATTCAAATATATTTTATATATACATATAGCGAGAGATTTCTATGTATGTACCAGGCAGCAGTCTGTGAGCAATTAAAAAAAGCAAACAATAAAATTATTTTTTAGTTAATTTCAGTTTATATCGCCCATCATTAACGAAATTTGTTCCGCCAAGTTGACAACTTTAAAACGCGTTTCGAGAGTTAACAGAAACTCGTCCAAATTGCTTCGATTTCTGTTTGGAATGTAATAAAAAAAATTGGGTTTTTGTTTCCCGCTCTATTCAGTGCTCTCCATTGTTTAAAAAATAGTGTTTTGTGTGTTAGTTTTATTGCAAGTTTTTAGTGGTTTATCCCCGACCCTCATGTGTATGCAAATGAGAGATTTAAGACGAAAAATTCCAAAGCCAAGCCAAAGGCAACGAGGCGTATGCTTAATGTCCCATTAAAATCAATGACTTTGCATGTGAAAATACCGCTTGGTGGTGGCATTTGTTAAGTATATAATAGTATATATACTTTACGACCTAGTGCATTCCCTTTCCCACTCTCTCTGTCTTCATTCATGCATTCCCCCTGCCACACTTAAGCAATTAGGTTTATCACTTCATTCGGTCCACACAAGCATGTGTGGTCTGGTGTATCTCAAGTATGTCCCCTAAAAAAAAAAAAATGATGCATAACAAAACAACTAAGTAGCTGGAAAAAGGAAAAACACATGCAGCATTATACATACATAGATCGACAGCAACCGTTTTCCTTTGAGTCTTATGCAATTATATGCATCCTTTGTCATGCCAATCAAATGCAATGAGAATGAGAATCCAAATGGGACTCAAGTGCCAGGCGGCAACTACTCTACGTACATATATCCTTTGAATACTTTGAACAGAACATTGGGGCATTTAAATTTTATGCCTAATTAAAAATACAATTTCAAGGTTCATAAATTCCAAAATTAGGAGGCATATTAAATTTGCAATAGCTTGAGTTACATTTTTTTAATAGCTCATTTAAAGTGGCGTAGTAGAAAAAATCAAAAAAATATCTCTGATGAATGTGAATGTCCTTAGGTACTTTATTAATAATTATTCAAAAAATGCACTTTTTTATGAAAAATGCAGTCTACATTTTATTCCTTACTCTCTTAAGAAGTCTTTAGATAGTTTATATAAAGTTAAGCAATAAATAAGATCAAAAATCTACAATTAAATTGAAACATTTTCATTATTTCATCATTAATCACTCACATAAATTTACATTTATTTATCTCAATTTATTGGTATTTGCTAAAATAAAAGTGCAGACAAATTAATTTCTATAATATGAGCAAATTTACACTCATTAAAATGTATGTTTAACTGTCAACAATTCAATTATCTAACAGTTTCTGGGACAAACAAAAAAACACAACAATTTTTTTGCAAATCATTTCATCATCACCTCTAATAACCACTTTAGGTCCACAAATTTTTGTCTGTTATATATTAATTCTCTGTATATATGTATAAAATGCGATTATACAAGATGAATATATAATATAGAAAGAGATGTATATAACTGTGTTCCTTTGCGCAGTCGCTGTATCTGGTTTGAGAGAAAAATTCAGCAGATTATCTCACGTTAGCTTCTTCCCATAGTAGCCAATATTTCGACATCATCTCTAGATGAAACCCACTTCCAAAGCTGGGGGGCGTCGCCCGGTGTCAACATTCCAGTGGGGCAATGGAATGGGCGACTTCAGAGCGACCTCCTTACAACAAGCATACTATATAGAGAATATATGTATTACACAAATATGTGTGTATGTACTTAAATGCGAATGGGTGTAGTGGACCATATAAGGCAGACACTAATTTATGTATGGCAAGTGCTCGGTTTTGTGCTCATTTAATAATTGCACGATGCCTTGAGGTATCATTACCAAAACGACAGACGACGCACTGAAGCACCGGCTATCCATTAACTAAGTGCGTTTATATAATTAACTGAAATCACAGGGTTTCTGTGTTGCCTGCGACTCTTGACTTATTTTCTCGAAATTGCTTTTCAATTTAAATTTCAAAAAACAAAACTAAATGGCAATTCAAGAGAGAGCAGGCCAGAGTAAAGTCATATTTGTGTTTTTGTATAATTCAAAATTAACACACAGTCGATACGGCTACGATACGTTGTTGTAAATGTCGGAATGTCGGAAGCTGGTCGACTTAAGTGCCTGATAAACGACTTCAAAACATACAAAACGTTCGATTTAACTCAGAGAGTTAATAATATTATCGGCTTAAGACATTGTCGCCCCGTTCCGCTTGCGTATTGTATATAAACCGGCGATTTATTAAAATGTCAGAAACTAGTTTGTTTAGTTTTCAACTTGGTTGAGTTCGTGCCACGGCTTTGCCATGGATATATATTTTGATTTTAATGCGTTATAATTTCGCTATAAATCAAATGTTCGGCTTATGACGAAGCGATGCGGCAGCCTGAACCTGTCTCAAAATGTTTGGCTCGAATACGATTTTCTTCGTTTTTTTTTATTTTTCAGCCCATTTCTAACACCTGAAATTTATGGACCCCAATCAGAGTGAAAGATAAATGGAGACAGAGGGAAGTTTCTACTTATCTTGGCGGTGGCCACTTCATATTCTAATTCAGATTTCCCTATTTGCTACAAACAGTAGCCCCTGCAGCAGTCGGTTTTAAAAAAAGTGTCTCAAATAGAGTTAAGCTCCGATAATGGTTTTTTAAAGAATTTCGTTGTCTTCACTGCCAACGTGTGAGGTGGCATCACGAATATGTTTATGGACATTTGGATATAGAGGGTAGAGGAGAAAGAGTGAAAAGAATTCGAGAGCCACCCATATGGCAAACGGTTTTTAAATACCAGACAATCGCATGTAATTTGCATATGTATATGCCTTTTTTTGGATATTATGTTTAGTAAATCTATAGAATGGGATAATATATCAATACATATACTTATATTGAAGTGGAATGTTGAGAAATTGGGTTGGATGAATAAGATTGTCTTTTTATTTTATTTTTTCTATTTTTGTGGACTTTGTGACTTACAACCCTCGCTCTCTCTCTCTCGCCTTTCTCTCGTTGGCTTATTACCAACCCTGGCTGCCGCCAGTGGATTCAGTCTATCAGTCAACTTCCCCCTCAACCCGTCGTTACGCCGTTTGTCGCCGTTAATTAGAAACTATTCAAAGTCTACTTAAGTGCGCATTTCCTGTGACTGTGTGTAAATGTTCTATATAAACTAGAGTATATGAGTGTGTGTGAGTGTGTGTTGAAGCGTAACTCCATGCCCATGCTCTCTATTATATATAAAGAGTCCACACATCTTGTGGGCAATTGTAATTTTCCGAAAAACTAACGAGACAATTTGAAAATAATTGCCTTGATATGGCGGCCATTTAAAAGAATGTCTGCCCATTGGTTGGTAATTTCTATGACTTTTCAAGGTTCGCTGAACTTTTATCTGTCAACGAAAAATTTTGATGGGCCACCATTCCCACCAAAAAAGACTCCCTAAGATGACAATACAAATATATATGTGAAAGGGTGGTCCAAGAGAAGGAGTTTGCTGAAGTTCTTTAAAATGGTTATCGAAATTTCTTTAGATTTATTAAAAATAATACAACTAGGGCTTAAGAGAAAGCCTAAAGGATGCCTATCCTGTATTAGGATATATTAAGACTTTGCAGCAAGGATTCAACATATTTGGCAATGTGGGGCAGACTAAAAGCTCCGATATCTTGTTTAATTTTAGTTTATGTTTCAGGAAGTATTTTTCTTGTTATTTAAATGTTTTTATTACTTGTAGAAATATCGTTAATTGAGCAATTCCCAATTAAGAGGTATTAAACTTTTGATGTCTCTTGTCTTAATGGCGTGTAGAAGACAAAAAGATTTAAACACCTTTTAGATTTAATAGTCATCAAACTGGAAACTTTTAAGCATCCATCCATTTAGATTTGTTGTGGGTTTTTGGTTTATATTGAATTTTGGTCTTTTTAAATCATGATACTTTAAGTTTGATTTGAATTGCTATTGTTTATGTGAACCACCCTAATGTGTAGACATTTCTTTGTTTAAACACACATTTATTTACGAGTATGTGGGGTCTAGTTGAGTTGTTAAAAATGGCTGCGGTTTCATCTTTTGGCTAATTGCAGTCATTGTTTCAAAAAGGTTTTTCCCATTTAGAAGGCCATTGTATTGTTGATTGTACCTTTCTAGATTTAATTAGATTGACTATTTAAAACCAAGTACATACTTTGTATTAATTGAGTTTCTAAATTATGTTACGTGCTTTTGATCATCACTAATTTCATGTTTGAAATTCAACCAAACACCAAATTAAGAATCAAGTTAGAAATAGTTGGAGAGATTTATGCATACAGCTCAATCAAAAAGGGCAAACACTGAAAGTTCTACCTCAACTCAAGTCAAAAGGTTAATTAATTAAAGTCAGTTTTTGATTTGTGGCTATTTAGTTTCGGGTTTCGTTTAGTTTGATTTTTTGTTGGTCAACGGCTATAAAATTTATTTTCATGGCCGACGGCAATTTTCAGTTTATGTGGATCAGGTTAATTAGTTAAGGCAAAAGGCAAACTTGTAATGAAAGCCAGGTAATTATCGATCAAATCAATTTGTTTGGATCAAACTTAATGATGGCTATTTGACTTTTAAGCCGGCTCTGTCTCTCTCTTTCTCTCTCTGTTTCTCTTTTTATATGTTGTATTTTATTTGGTAATTGCTTAATTTACTTAATCAACTTTGAGTGGGCAAGTCATGCAATAAGTAAATAAATCATTTGATTACAGAAATATTCTAGTCATATTAGTTCTCACAGACACACACACAGATGGTCATATTCATAAATACACTGAAAAAACACAAATTACAAGAACTTGAAGAGAGAACTCGTTAATTATATTTCCATTACTTAAGTCAATCAAATTAGAAATAGAACAAACGTTTGTAAAAGTTTTCTCTATACATACATATGTATGTGTTAAGATATGATCTGAGACTCTTTTCTTCTAGTTTTTTTGAGTGTACCAATTGATATGGTGATTTGTATATAGTTCAATGAGACTCGAACTCGTCCTTCTGAAATGTCATGCTCACATTTCACCCCAATTACCTTATCGATAGCGAACCACTTAATTTATAATGTTTAACAACGATGAAACCCACCCCAGAAGATGTCTTTTTGCCCAACAATGTCTCTCTTCCCAGCAACAACCACCACCACCACCACTACCACCATCATCATGAGCAACAACACAAAACTCGCTGAGATTAACGGTTCAAGACCAAACCCAGGCAATTTTTCGGTTGGCATTTAAGTGTTCCCCAGGGTGAGATACATTTTTCGTTGAACCATCGGCTTTACATCATTTTCATGGTCGTTTTTCCCCCATTTTGCTGTTGCTGTTGTTGTTGCGGTTAGAGGGAAACGGCACGAGTTGGTTGGTACTGCTCTCGCTCTGTCAAATATTAAATTACGCTTGTTAAATTGTCTTGTTAAAATCAACTCCACAGAATAGACGCAATTTATCATATTTTAATGGGGTTCAACTTTAAAAATTGCTGCTTATCGGAGGAGCCAACACACACACAGATTATGAATCTCATCTCCCCTGCCACATCGTCGGGAGATGGCTGGCTGGGGATCTAGCCGAGTCGCCAAAGCAATGAGCAATGAGTTGTTGATTTCATTTGTAATGGACTTTTATTTCACTCGCCTAACACAGCCATATAATTTGTATGCCCTCTCTCCAGCCAATCCCTCCCTCCCTCTCACTCACTGTCCACACCGCCAATTCACTTCGATAGTCGTCTGCACCTAATAATTGAGCAATTGAGTTGCAACACGAAAAGCGTCTTAACATTTGAACCTCTGACCATTGGAGGAGCCTTTCTGTCCATTTCGGGGCCAGGCATTGGTTCTTGAACGAAAGTTCCGCAGGATATTCAGCGCTTGCTTATTATCACATTATGCGCTCATAAATATTCCTAGTCCAACAAATACGCCAAGTCCCTGCCCCAAATTCCCTCAAGTCCTCCAATCCCAAATCTTAAGGCTTTCATTATGATGAAGTGAAATATGTTGGTATGTTTGTATGTATGAATCTGAAGCTATGTGCTTAGCCGAGACCCAATTCCAAAAGGCCGAACCAAAAATTATATTGCTGTTTTTATTGCTCTTTAAGATGGGGCCACGAAAAATAAACGGGAGTTCCGGAAGAAAATTGTAGCAAATTATTAGTGGCAACAAAAAAAAAAAAAAAAAAATGGCTGAGGGAAAGCCACGGCTAGCATAGATAAATAGTTTAAAATGTGTGGCCTAATCAAATAGATTATAGTTTAGTTAGTCAGAAAGTTAGAGTTTGGATCATGTGTTATAACGAGTCAATTGCGAAAACACTTTGAAAGGCAACCTTTATAGCGTGAAGAAATGACTAAACCTTAAAATCATTTAAATTATTATCCATCTGATGTTTCCTTTTTTTAGTGGTTTTCTTGTAAATTTATATGAATATTTCATACCCTTATTGAAGCAATTTTTTAATGTCATCACTAATCGAAGGAAGGTCAGCAGTTGAACATAACGCAACCCCTGAGCGAAAAACGAACGAAAATTGACATTGTTACATTTGGTGTGGAATTTGAAAATGTTTATTACAAATCCATTGCACGCTTCCCTTTTACAGTTTTTGGCAAGCAAACAAAAGATAATAAATTAAGCCATTTAACATAATTTTGCTACCAACAGCTGCTGTAAGAGGGGACACAACGCATGTGCCAAATGCAAAACACAATCTGCATGCCATTCCGAAATGGGGGAGCGTGTGGGTGCAATCAACATTGGCATCCGTGTATACGGAGGGTAGGGAAATAGGGAAGGGGGAACGAAGTCATTCTCTTGGGTAATTTACAGCACTCGCATGTTCGAGTCCAACAACTGAATAGCGCAACTAATTTTCAAAAGGAAGGTAACCAATACAAAAACCGATGCAATAAACGATGTCCACTTAGGCAAACAAAAGGACCAACAAAAGGACCCTGAACAACTGCTAAGTAGGCGTGCCTATAGAGTGAGAATGAAACCCACACACACACATAGACACAGACAGTCACATATGTATGTAGGTACATACATATGTCTTTATCCAATAAAAGTTGCCTGTCTTTAATTAATGAAAATGCAATGACTTGAAGGTGTTTGGTCTTATCCGTGTCTGGAGATCTCCTTCAGGCAGCAGCTGCCGCTGCTGCTGCTGTTCGCAAAAGGGTCCAAGCGGGCGAGATGTATCGCTTCTGGTTTCTCTACGCTTGACAAATTTATAACAAATATTCACGCGTGCCTTTGTGTCACCTAGTTGGCCATGGCTCAATTATTGTTTTCCAATTGCCGCTTTATTATTTTTTTTCCCTTATTTTTTCCCGATAATTCCTCCATTGTCTGCCTGTTATTGCACATTTTCTGCCGAGTCAACTAGGCAATAATAATAATAATAATAATAGTACAATATAAAGAGAATACAGAAGAACAATTAAAACAAATTTTCGAATTGAATGATTCTTTTATATGATTGTTTTTTGTTTGCCTTTTCTTTTCTTGTTTTTTTTTTTTTTCGGGGTTGCTTGTTGAATTTTCCATGGAATTTAAAGCGTCAAATAGACCAGTCACAACATTCCCAGTCAAAAGTCAGTGGGAAACAAAGCCAGAAGAAAGAAAACAAAGAAAAACATAGATGGATTTGCACGCATTGGCCAAAAAAGAATAAAAAAACAGAAAAACAGAATACATATGGCTTAGTAAATGCTGTTAAAACTGCCGGCTGGGGCGTTAATTTTATTTGCATGTCCCTCGAATCAAATGAAACCAGTTGGCCTGTGGTTGTTGTTGTTCTGGTTGTTGTGTCTTGGTACATGGCAACTGATCCTGGCCAGAGTATTTCAGCGAAATCTCGCGATAAAATGCATAACAACTTCATTCACAGCAGGCGATGCCATAAAAGTGTTTTAAATCGTGTTAATAATTTTGTGCAACAAAAACAAAAAACGAGGAATCGAATTGGTAAAAGTCCTGCTGTGCGCCTGGCACGTCATACACACACACTCACAGAATTTTTGGCCCATTTGCATGAGGTTGGAATCATTTCGTTTATTGCACTGCATTTTTTTTTTTTTTTTTTTTGTTTTTCATCTTGGACCTGGAGGGCTGCTGGCCGACGAACTCCAACTCTGTTCGTGGCCTATTCACACCTGCAACCCAAAAAAAGAAAAGAAGAAGTAAATTGCGCCTGCTGAAATGTATCTGCAGGCTGCTCGATCTCCATCTCGTGATCAATGCAATTAATTATAATTTGTCGTTAATAAACGGTAAGAGAAAACAACAAGCACAACAACAAAAACACATTAAGCCAGCAAAGGATTGGATGCCCAATGGAAACAAGGAAATGTCGAAAAAGAGTCGTTTGGCTTGAACTAATTTTAATAACAAGCTCTTTAGGATTGCGTGAGAATAATATGAGAATGTATGTAAACTTCTTAACGGGTTTCTGAACTTTATGGCCAACTTAGAAGTGTGGACTTGTTGATGGACAATGATTGACAAACGTCAGCAGATTTGTATGCATTTTAAAAGCTTTTAGTGATATTTTGCTGGATCGATCCATGTCCTCCTATAAAATCACAACGATTTATTGGCCAGTTTGAAAGCCGAGTTGATCAAGAATATATATATACCTTACATTTACAGAGTACTTTTCAAAATGGCGTCTTCCTGGGAGTCAATATTTTTAACATTTCTGTAAATTATAAATACGTTTTTAAATGATTTGATAACTAATCTTTATATACTTAATTCAATTGACTTTATTGCTCTCTGGTTTAATACAAAATTTGCACAGTTTCCTTTCAGATTTTTTTTATTTTCTGCCAAAACTTTTCGAATTCGGCTATGAAAGTTGATCATTTTATTGAACACGAAAAACACCTGCTTGAATTGTTCGATAAATCTCCTTTCTCCTCTGATGCCCCCCCCCTCTCTCTCACTCTCTTTCTTTTTGAAACTCTCGCTGTCTCTTTTAGTTGGTCTGGCCATTAACAAATGCTCACAGTTCAAGCAGCTTACAAAGTTGTCAGGCCATTAGGCTGATTGAGTTGAAATTTTTGAGCTCATTTCCCATTACAAGTTGATCAGTTTTCTGCAAAATGATCAAGAGGCAGGGAGATACAAAGGGGGTAATGGGTTAAGGGGGTTTCGAGCGGGGTAAGAGAAGGGGAACACGATGGCTTTTAATTTTACTGCTTGTTTGCTTTCACACTCTCATTACAGGCAACATCAGACCAGGTAAGACAATGAGATCAGCGATCGCTCCACTTTCAAAAAAGGGTTCTCTCGATCAACCTCTCTGTCTCTCTTTCTTTCTTACTTGTTCTCTCTTTTGTTGCTTGGGGCTAACTGCGTGTCTTGTCCCGTACTTAACAGCATCGTGAGCATTTCCCGTTTGCAATTTTCACTCGATCCTTCGTCTGATTATTATATTGTACGCACATGTTCCGCCATTATGGAGTTATTATGATCAATAAGACAACTTAAATGCTGCAATTAAGTCAGGCCGGGTAGAGTTTTTTTCTGCTCCATCTCCCTCTTCCCCTCTCTGCACAGTTCCCCATCGTCATCGTCAGCGTCAGCGTCTTCGTCATTGTGGTCTTTCTGATCGCGGCCCAAATTTGAGACTCCTCAGCGCCAATGGCAACATATTTTTGCCTTTATTCTGCTCCCCCTCTCGCGTTAACTCTGTCTCTCTCACACTTATGTTTTTGAGCTGCGCGTAATTGGCGCTTAATTCTCCTGCGGGATCATTTAATTTTACGAGCCCGGGCCAATTGATTATAATGGACGCCATCAGACTTTTACAACATGCTAAATGCGCGCGTAAACATCGCGATCTGCCAGCCAGCCAGCTAGCCGCATTGAAGGCCTTGAAGATCAACTCAGGCACTGTCAATCAAGATTGAAGATCGGAGAATCCCATTGCTGCCCAGTGTCCAGTTCAAGTCGGTGTTTGTGTTGAGTGGCCGTCGCCATTAGGCAAATTCAGCGATCGATTGCATCCCAGTTGACCAGGGAGACGACCACGATCGCGGATTCTGCCAACCAATTTAGAGTTTTATCGTCGGCAGCAATTTGCAGTTACTTGTGAACTACCTGAGAAGCTGAGATGACTGAGTGAGCGGGAGATGATGACGATGACTCCCCAACCAAACCAAGCCAAGCCGACTCAACTCTCTCAGACACGCATCCGTATTAATAACCACAAAAAATAACGATCGATTGCGGTTATTAGAGGCAATTTGGTTGAACAAGATTTCGTTTTTTTCTCTTTCTCCCTGTCTTGCTTGCGTTTTTTGTTTTTTTGATAAATTGTTCGAAATTTATTGGTTGATTAAAAGTTATTGCACTCGCGCCTAAGTGGTTAAGTGTATAGATGGATATATACATATGTATGTATGCCCCTCAGATGCCCCATTCAGGTAACATTTGCTCTAGCAACGAAACGAATTTGATTTTAATTGACAAAACGCGTCAAACGAGTTGCAAACAAATTGGCTCACTCGATCGTTCATGACGATCACCGCAAACAACTTCATTATACTGTTGTTGTCTGTTGTCTCTTGTCGATATGGGCGGCACCAACTCGGCTCCATTAGTTGGCCAAATGGCGATCTCAAGCTGCGTCAGCTGCTGTCCATCCTTGCTGTGTTCCTCTGCCATTTGCCATTGCCATTGCCATCTCCATCTTAATGACACTTAAATGATCGTTTCACTGAGGGGTTGCCGTTTTTGCTACAGTTTTGCGAAAAATACCAATTCCATACATAGTTTTATTGTCCTAGTTCCCAGTTTCTCTTACCCTCTTATTGTATTTTTTTTTGTCGGTCTTGTCACCGCTTGACCGCTGGCACTCATTGCCCCAGGGGTGTTCGAGAACAACCTTTTGACATTAATACCAAATGACAATGGCCAGTCATTTATTAGCCAAACAATGCGAGTCAAGACGAGAGTCTAGTATTTGATGGACTCTTAACAAGTTTTTGTATATTGAGCAGCAGCTGAGCTACACTCGACTCGAGGACAATGAAGGATCGAGTGGCATATCCAGTGCGATATTTAAATATGATTTAGGCTAAGGTGTGAACTATTTGAACAGAACAATATATTCTATTTAGATTTTATTTCAGGACACAGAATCTTTTTCATAAACCAGGGTACCTGGTGAGTTAAGCCGGTTATGATAGAAAGAAGGAACTGCTTGAAGTGTACTAAAACAGAGTTGTCTTCTCTAAATTTGTCGGCTATATGTACATACATATATGAAACATGGATGGAAACCTTATATGCTGATCATAAATTCAGCAATTACCAACTTCTTTGTGCCGGTAATTTGCAATCGTGTCGGTAATTGCAGAGCAACTTGGACCAACCAACCTATTGAAATCCATAAAAACTTATTGACAGCCCAAATGAAATTACCCGATACAAAAAAAAAAAAAAAAAAACAGAGACAAAAACCGGACTTTACCCTTTGGCAGGCACGCACTTTGGCAGAATTGCTTCCCAAAAAAAAAAGTGTAGAGTCGCCGCCGCTCAGTTTTGCGAGGAGCTCATTAAACTGCACTTAACGAGTGCAGCAACGCGTTGGCAATTGGCAATGAATTTCGATTTATGAGCGCCCAAAAATGGAAACGCAATAAATGGGGCGTCTCCTTGGCGTAGCAAGGAACTGGGCTAATGAAAGCGTTAATGTAACGTGGCCAAAAAGGAGTACGAAAAAGAAGAAAAACAGGACCGAACAACAATTGCTAAATACCCAAAGCATATCGCTTAGCTGGTCTACTTATAAACCATCCTTAGTTAGTCATAGGGAATATGCCCTGTATAAGTAGGTATGTCTATAGGTATTTCATTTTGGCCAAATGCCAAACATATTTTGCTTGGTCTCTTGCGAATGGTTTGTGTGTGTGTGTTTTTATTAGATAACGCATACGCCTCCGTGTGCCACGTAAGTCATGCTCTGTGCCAAGTTTCCTGAACTTCTTTCTTTTTTTTGATTTTTTTTTTTGCAAAAAGGAATTTGAATTTGAACGCCAGACATTTGGGCGTTGCACGGTTGTAAATTCATTTGTTAAACGATGCGCTCATAAAATTTGCGCCCTTTTTTTAACGGCCTCAGCCTCAAAAGTGAACCTCAACCTCGGTTTTAGTCTCCATCCGTTCTCTGTGTGTGCTTACTTGAGAAGTTGCCAACAAAAAAACGCAGGACAACTAAAGGCGTGGCAGACTTCAGACTTGAACTGTTGTAGACTGTGGAACAGTGCCATTCTGCGAGCGAGCACTCCACTTCCCCTTAAGGCAAAGCGAAAAAAATGTTCAACAGCAGCGCGATTTATTTGCCAGTCGTTGGCAGACTCGGCGCCAGCTGAGAAAGATCTTTGCTGGTTTTCTTTAGGGACGACAGGGCAACAAAAATCAACTGTAATTATATGTCTCACACTCGCACATTCAAACAAACACACACACACATATTGGTCAAATGCAAATTGCAAAAGAAATTTCAGCTAATTTGCCAACATTTAAATATACACAAAGCTTAGTCTCATCATCCAAAGTTGCAGGTCCATTCCACTCCATCCCAGCTGCCTTCTCGGCGTGTTAATTCGACATGTTTTTTGCACCAAAAGCAACAAAAAAAAGGTCAACCCAAAGAGAAGAAAAAACCACAAGCGAAACAAAAAGGGAACAAACCATTTAGGATCAAGTATTTGCACTGCGTGAGGCTGCTGCATCCTCAAAACGGATTTCATGGAATAAAAAAAAGAACTCGCGTAAAAAACGTCAAATTGCAACACCTCGAGGGCAACCAAGCAACCAGCACACACAAACAGAAACGAGACCGAGAAAGAGAGAAAGAGATCTCTCCCCAACGTAACCAGAACAGCAGTCCATAAGTCAGCCCCATAAGCCCCCATTCTCCCCTCCTTTTCTGTAGCAGCAGCAGCCATGTCTGCTTCAGCCTTCATAATAATTGCGTATCTGGCAGATGCAATTTATCCGTGAATTTGTTTTTAATTTTCAACACATTCGCTAATTTGATTTTTAACTTCGTTTCGAGCACTGCCTCAGTCTCAATCACAGGCAGCCAAAACCAAATTGCTGCACCTAATCGTGCTACGTGGATATGGATGTGGATGGACGACGACGATGTCGACTCAATGTGGTTGTGGCCGAGGATGTAGACGTGGACCAGCATCCAACACCCGCTTTCATTTATAATTTTGTGCAACTCACTTTGGTTTGGACTTGGGCCCTGTGTCCCAGGATTGTTGCCCATGGTCCCAAGTTCTGTTCCCAAGTTTAACTTTTTTTCGCTCTTTTTTTAGCTCTTGGGGCGCTGCTTGTTAGTCGCGTAATTTATGTTCCACCAGATACTCGTTGGCGTTGGCTTGCACCATTTCGCTTCCTTTAGGGGCTTTTTTTTTTTGGTTTTAGTTTTGGTGTCCCTGGCTTGTCTTTGCTTATTTTCTTATCCGTTCTTATCCATGAGGCTGGCGTTGTTTGCGCAGGCGCAACCCAAAACAAATCGATTTTCAACGCAATGCGACGCCAAGTCGTTGGGAATACACTTCGATGGGTTGGCTTCTTATGGTCTTTGCCAATGATGATGAGCGTGAAACGGATTAGGGATTATTAGTGGCACAGCCAAAGTGTCCTACTACGAAGGAAAAATAAGTTCAAATAGGCAGCAAATGAGTTAAGAGTTTAGCTTAAATCTAAATTAAATAATTAAAGAGCAGTTTTTTAGAAAGGGGGATTTGCGCCATTGCGGATTAAATCAAGTTTTAATTATGGCCTCAATAATTTGATACCCAAGTAGATGCCCTTAACGGAACATTTCTATGGCAAAACACCCAAAAGCCCCCACAACTATAATCCACACCTTGGCTTTATGGCCAATAATATTTTTTCGCAGCAACAACAAGAACATGAACCGGAAACATAACAAATCATAAATTAAACCCTCGTTAAGCCAACTTATTGCACTAGCGAGTCTCGAACGGACTCGCCCATGCGCCCATAACTGGCGAACGAACTAAAAACCAAAAGGAATGAGAGACTCCAAAACCTCAAACCGGACCCAGTTGCCGTCTGCATTGACTTCTGGGGCAGAAAACCCGAAGAAGAACTTCGCATCCAAGTCACTTCGAGGTTCGAAATCATTTGCTTCTCTCTCCGTCTTTATGCCTTTCGATGCGTGGCTGTAAGTTTTATTTTATGTTACTACTTGTTTAAATTATATTGCGCTATTAAGCGAATTTAATGAAAACGCTGCCAGGCCCCAGAGGGAGAGAGACGACCCTAGTCCTGGCTGCGTGAGAAAGAGCCAGTTATAATGTTAACATTTTTTGCGCCTTGAGTTCTTTAGGTGTAAAATAAATTTTCAAGCAAATCGAAGCAACTAAAAAAAGCTGCACAATTGTTTTCTTGGACTTGGGCAAACAAAAAAGAAAACTCAGAAGATAAAGATGAGAATTGAGCCGCATGCCGCACAAATTACGCTTAATCCATTGGTATTTCATTATTAAGCAATTTTCAGAGTTTGCCGCGCGCAACGATGAAAAAAAAAACACGGTGGGGCAATTTAAATTTTTATGCAATTTGTACAAAAATGCTGTTATTTTTGCACAAAAGTAGCATAATTATTTCCAAGAAAGGTCCCCAGGTTCAGGTTCAGGTTGGAGACAGGACAGCAAAAATGAGGCAGGCAACATGTCAACCAAAATCATTGCAGACGACACATTATCTTCAAGGCAAAACGATGCTAATCCATCAAGGGCCCAAGTCGAGGACAACATCCGCAGACGAAATGTCACTTAAACATGTGAGCGATCTCTCTACACGCAGACGAACAAAAGCCCAGATCAACTGGTCTCAGTTATGAGATCAGAACAAAAGAACTTAACTGTAACTGTTGGCGAAATCAAAGCCAAACCAAGACCCAGACCAGACCTATAGGCAGAGAGAGATCACGACGCACAGTCTGGCAAAACAGAACGATCATTGACTTTCGATTCGCTCGATCCTCGATCAGTGAATTATGCGACATCATTTTAAATCGTTGTAGCAACGTCAAAGCTAAACACCGATCAGGTCAACAACAGAAAAAAAGGAAGCAACAACCACCGATCTCTGCATTGTCTTTGGCAGTAGGCAGTCGTCTTTGGGATCAGAGTCGCCCTAATTGATGCAGCATGGCCATAAATTTTATGTTCGTCTGATGCGACGTGTTGGCTTTTCAAGCGAACAGAACATCATTCGAACATCTCACAAAACACAATATATCCATGAATACATCAGCATCAGCCATGCACATGTCCTTCTTTATTTTGACTTTAACCCCTACTCGGACAGTTCCTCGTCGTTTATCGTTTTCATGCCCAGAACAAACTCTACTCCGCGCACTGCCGATTTATTGGCGAACATCGCAATATAACCTTCGATCATCTCATGTTTCTGAACCATCAAGTTGTCCTCGAGATAGATTAAAGTTTGCTTCAAATAAGTTTTGGGTTTCCTTGGTCCTATGGAAAACAGTGGCATCCTTATGTTATTATGAGCAAAGGCCACATCGAAATGAAGCACAAGTCCTTGAATTTCTCCATCTCGAAGAGCGTTTAATCCAAACGGACTTTGGAAATACTCATCCTCTTTAATGGCCACACTAAGATTTATAATTTTCAATCGAAAACGATGTGTCATAAGCTGGTCAGGCGTTACATAATCTTCCAATAACATTTCGTCCTCGGTGTCTTCTTCATCTTCTTGAGTATTTTTTGGGACATTTTTAGTCATGCCGGCCATGAAAAGTGTTGCAACATTGGGTATAATAAGACCGCCCTTATCCAACCATTTGTCCCGAGCATAGATTACATCACGATAGAGTGACTCTGTAAAAATGGCATGTCCCATCCATTCGGATACAATGATATCGACTTTTTTCAGTCCATATGGCAAACGAATCTGCTCTATGGAGCCCTTGATCGACTCAAATATATCCTTCTTCTCACTGCCACTCAATGCCTTTTCAACGAAATCCGCACTTTCCATATTACCAGTAGCGATTACTTTGATGGCGCCCACCTCCACGGCCATCAGGCTAAGCATTCCACTGCGACAGCCCACATCCAAGACAATCTGTGTACGAACTAAATTAATATGGACTTCCTTATGTCAGCCTCTGCTTACCTTATCTTTAAACAAATCATTATGGGTTTGAAAGAGTTCGTGATAGGCCTTGCAAGAAATCGGATCATTTAAAATGGCATTGGATATATTCATATCTCTATTGCAATTCAAGTCACTTTCCATGTCAGAGTCGATTTTCATTTTTTGTTTTTTTCAACTTACTAAACTTTATTGCTGTCTGCTTTTAATTTTAACATTGATTGCTTTGCTTAAAACATCGGTTTAGTGGGACTTATCGATATTGGTTTTAAATTATCGACAATCAGTAACGACTAAAAATATCAATCTCAATTAAAACGAAACATTGCTTTTGAAGTTCTCAGCTATCTGGGAATCCAACAGTGAAGATATCCTATTCGTTAAGCTCTATATTTGCGCCCCTTAAACTGTTGGAAATACAATAACAAAGACTGATTTTAGTAACTGATTTTTGGTGAAACAATCACCCGGTAAATTGACTTTCTTTCCTTGTTTAGTTAAAAACATATACATACCATAGCGATTATATACTCAAATTAAGTAAATTGACCTGAACAGTTATGGCTGATCATATGTAAACCAGTTTCCTGTTAATTGTAATTAAATCAAACTTGAATCTTAATATCACTTTAGCTAGTTTTGATTGTTTTGAATGCATGGCATGACCAACTATCATTTAAATTGCCAACCACACCTTCTGGATGCCCCAATTCCAGGTAAATTTCAACGTCTCACTTCTCCAAACCCAATTGGGCGGCGGGAGAAGGGGGAAAGCAACAACTCTATTCGAGCAAAATTGACAGCCATAGAGCGAACAGGCATTACAATTAGCATTTAGCTAAATATAACGTAGGTATTAGCGTTTTTAATGATCTTGACCATTTCCAGGCAATGAAGCCTAATCAAATCAACAGCCCAAGCACAAACGAAAGCGGATAGATAGTCTGAAGTGGTAACAAGTAACATAAATACTTGTTAGTCGCCATGGAAAACATTAACAGAACCTCGCCTGTTTCCCGCCGACACTAGCACCACCTGTCTGTCTGTCTCGTGGTTGTGCATATGCATCATCAAATCCAAAAGCCTCGATTGAAGTCGAAGAGAAAAGCCTAGGCTACTTGGTGTCATAAGGAAGCGTTCAAATGATTCATAATTTATGCCTGCCTGTGCCATGACCATTCCCCCAATCCCATTCTCATTCAGTTTCCCATTCAAATGCTTTCGTTACTTAATTTTTTTCCAACTTAACGCGCCTTGGCTTGCGCCTGGTAACTATGCCCCCCCTCCTATCCTCTAGTTACTCCAGCCCACATGCCAATCCTCTCTAGCAATGCGTATGCATTTCGGGGCTGGTTAAGTGCGTGGCCAACATTACCGTCTCCGTAGTCATCGTCGTTGTGGTTGTTTTCTAGGCCTGGGTCTGGGTCGTTGATAGTTGAAAAAATTACTTACAAATTACATGCGTAGCTTATGCCCCCGTGCCGCCTTCGGCTTGTTTGCTTAATGTGCTTTCCGCGCTCTGTTCCTCTATCCTATCCACGTCCAAGCTGCTGGTATTAGTGTTATGTCTCTGTTGGATCGTAAATTGTATTTTCTAATTGAATTCTGAGCACCATAGAGGCACGTTGACAGTCAGATTGAGTGAGTGGGACCCTCCATCTGAAAATTATATGCACAAATATCTGACTGTAAGGCTGCCTGTCTGTGACTGTGACTGTGTGTGTATGTGTATGGGTAAAGTTCAGTAAATGAAACATACATATTTCTCATGCAATTAATCAAAGAATGTATCTTTCTCTCTTTTGATTCAAGCGCAAAAATTTACTAACATATTTCAAAAATGAAGGGACAAACAAACAAGCGGACGTGTCTACATAGATAAACTCAACTTTGGAATATATTAATTTACTATATGAGTATATACAGAGAGGGAGATGCTATCACATTTGCCAGAACTTGAGTTAATTCCCTCTACAATTCATAGAACTTGTTAAGTCCCTTTTGCGAATTTAATTTATGTGAACATATTTAATAAGGTGTGCAACCTACAAATACTTATTTGCATATTAAATATAGTTGTAATTACGCTAGCTTAATAATGCAATTTTACAATTTTTATAGACCATGTTTGTATTAAATTAAAATAATTTATAATTGACTTTAAGGGTGAAGAGAAGGGCTGGGGCAATAGTAGTGGTTTCCTTAGTTCTTGCAGAATTCTGACATTTGGGTTTAAAATGCAGCACGATACATGGCCATAAAGTGTAGAGCTGCATTTAGCTTAAACAAGTCGACAATTTAAAAAGCCAATTTGCGCATAATACGCTGAACGTGAGCAAAAATTAAAACCGAAACAGACAGGTAAAGGAGGGTGCGTGTGTGTATGTGTGTGCGTGCAAATACAAATGACCAATAATGCGAAAGTTCATTAAGAAGGCATTACCCGCCCACACATTTGACCCAAATTGCAAATTTCAAATTTTTATGCGCAAAATACTTAGCACTGGAAAAACCCAAATCAACTTTGCCAGTGACTCGTTCACATAATCAATCTAAAAATTAGTAATAGTATGTGTTTTTTTTTATTTAAATATTTTGAAATGTAATTTACTTACCTTAACTTGTAATTTTAGATTTTATTATTTCTCTCTCTTTTTGTTTCTCTTACTCTTCCAGGAGTGTAATGAATGTCTCTTACCTTTTTTAAAACACACAATTATACACAATAGTATTATAAACAGTTATAAATGCATTTCACTTCGATCACATCAAAAACAGAAACTCACATGCTGACGTCATAAATGCATACAAACTGAGACACAAACTATCCTTTGTAAGCCTTCTTTGGCGAAAAACTGGCCAGCGGAGCCCCATCTAAATTTTACCATCTCTTCATCGCGAAAAATACATTTTTCATCTTACAACTGAAGACGATTAGCACAATTTAAACACCAATTGCATTAATTTAATGTCGATCTAATTTGTTTGCACACAATTAACTTTATTAACACAGCAAAAAGAAAATTAAAAGACAATTTGCAGACAAAAGCGACGCGTGCCACAATAAAAAAAGCAAGGACAGTGTTGCCAGACTCTAGAACTAACACCGATCAGGTGGGTGGGTTCAAATTAGCTGAAAACCGCTAAAACGCGCTAGAAGTGACAGCACTGATACAAATGAACGGACATAAAATTCAAAATTAATCTTTGGCTTTTTGGAAAACTTAAAAGAGTACAAATACTTACTGCAAACTTTAAAGATATAAACGAAAATATATGCATTGGCCCATTTATTTACGCAGTTTATTGATTTGAACTCATACTTTCCAAAAGTATATTCCAGATAGTCCATGTAACTTTTAAATCATCTACCACGCCCAAAGTTAGTACTAGAACCTGCTCTTATCATTGTTCCCACAGTATTTATTTGTGTTGTCACTTTATCTCTATCACCCAAAGCGACAACAATTAGTTATGAGCCAATGAGAGGACACAGCCTTTCGGATAAGAGGCAATTCATTTCAATGCCTTATCGGTAGGAACAAGGATATATGGGCCCGCGTTCAGGGGCTGTCTAACGAGCCTTTAATTTATAGAAACGAGCTCATCATGACAAATGCCCCTCCGTGGCATTGTGGTCGTGGCAATTTGATACCCAAAACAGAAACTGATTTCGATTTCGACTTGGACTTGGCGTGTCATTATACAAATTGAAATGTTTGAGATGATAGAGTGAGGGCGAAGCAAACGGCTCTCGGGCTCTTGCCTCTGGTCCATTGTTAGCCAAGATCGCCGCAGGGTGCGCAGAAGAACAAGTGTTGACCAAAACTCGCTGTTTGGTTTTGGCCTCGTCTCATTTGTGGTGCTTTTATGTGAGCTAGATAAGCAATATTTTATAATCATGTCCAATAATGGTAAGCATATTAATTTCATGCGCGTATAAAGCAATTTTATGGCTTTTTAAAAACACCCATTAACAAAAGACAGCCATGCACAAACACAAAACAAAAAAAAAAAAAAAAAAAACACAGAAAAGAAGACAACTAACAACAACGGCGGAGAAGACGTCTACTAAAAGATTCGTGGTGGAGGCGGGGGCGGGGGAAAATCTCCAGATCGATGGTAAATAGAGTTATAAACGCATAAAAGGTGATCATTGTGGAACCTATTGGCGTTGGCTTTCACAAATTTATATGGGCCTATCAATTAATTAGACAGAGACATTTTCACATTTTACATTAATGGACGGACCCTCTCTCTCTTTCACCCTCCGACCATTTGGCGCTTTGGTCCACTTTCTAAGTTTGACTTTATTTTAATGGCAGAATTTTTACGATTTTCCATTTATGGCAAGGGATTTTGATTGTTGCTAAAGATCTTAAAGCTTTCCATTGTGCCCAGAGATCCCTTAAAATTAATGGCCAACTCGAAATTCTGTCCATGTGGATCATTAGCGTTGGGCACTACACCAAAAACACCAGTGACTATCTCTTTACTTGCCACATGCAGTGGCTTATCCAGATGCAATAGGGTCTGTTCCCAATGGGTCCACGGAGCTCTTGGCGATGTGGAGAAACCCGAAGTAGACTCGGTCATCTCACTAAGCAGAAACGATACATCAAAGTAGACAACTATGGCATGAATAACACCAGTTTTCAGCACTTTCAGGCGCAAGTTGGAATGAAAATTAAGCGTTTCATTCCTTGCCGTATTCATGTCCTGAGTGTGGACATGACACTCCTCGGTCATCAGTTGCTGTATGGTCACACAGTCCACCACAGCTTCATGGGACACCGTTCGCTTAATGCTGCTCATGTCAAAACCCTCCACATTGTTCCAGAAGTTTAGATTAGCAGCATAGTTACGATCGCTTATTCCAGCCACATAGAGCTTGGCCAAATTGGGTAAAATGTGGCCACCAGGTTTAAGCCACTTATCACGAGCCTGCAATACGGAATGGAACATGGACCCCATATAGAGTCCATGACTAATACACAAATGAAATAGCTGAATGTAATCTCATGAAATATGCCACTTACCCCATCCACTCGGCCAATATGATGTCCACTTGTTTGATCTCCTTGGGCAATTCCATTTCCTCAATTGTTCCCTTGACAACCATCACTATATTCTCTTTATTGTTTGCCTTTACCACTTCTTTGACCGTATCCGCCAAACCTGAACATTCCACGGCAATAACCTTACTGGCACCTGCCTCGGCTGCAAATAGCGCTAGTATTCCCGTGCCAGAACCCACATCCATCACAATCCTGTCTTTGAAGAGCTTTTTGTTGCTCCAAATGGCTTTGCGATATGCCAGCATTCGCACTGAATCCTTGAGAAGTAGTTCCTGCATCTCTAGACGGGCAAACGCATCGAAATAATCAGAGTTTTTATCCTCCTCTCCCTCAACGGATTTATCCAAGGACATGTCGCTACTTACAATAGAAATGAAACTCTCAAATTTATATTCCCCTTAAATTGAAGGAAAGATTTTGTTTTTGTTTTTGGTGATAGAAGAAGCAGAGCTAGGGTATTTCCCAGTATCGGATATTCGGTTCTATTCTAATCTCGAGCAGTCGCCAATATTAGCCTGTATCTACGGTTATACGTTTAATATTAGGTTCAAGTAGTACAAGTCTCTATTAAAACGGTAATCAAACTTAAGCGTCAGAACTGAAGACAAATTCCATAAATTTAATTTCCTGACCATCATATTCTTTTGATTCGGCATCAAACAAGCTTAATTTTAATCACAAGCAGCATTCCTTAATGGAAATCGATAAAAAAAAATATCAAAGAAGTTAAATTCGGCTATGCCGAAGTTTATATACCCTTGCAGTCCTTGACAATAATAATTTCACATGTTCAAAATTTCTTTTCTGCAACTCAATTCATTAATATACAAACAAAACAATTTTACTCTTCATACTATGTACAATTTGTTCTTCTTCTTCCCTCATTCCCTAAGCAAAGCAACGCACGCATACACATACAGTTTATGTAGCGTTGCGTCTGTGTGTGTATGCATGTGCTCTGTTAACAGATGGTGACGTAGTAGGCAGCAAGCAGAGCTGCCGGCAGCGATTGAACCGATTTATATAGACTGTAACTTGTGTTCTATTTATCCGATCAGGGTCAAATTTTGGGATCTGAGATTTTATATCAAATTCTATTATATTGGTAAATTTCATGGGGATACTCCAATTTTTGCAAAAATTTTTGTTCCAGAGCTATATGATATAGTAGTCCGATCCCAAAGATTTTCATACTTTATCTCACCCGGGTAAAAAAAAAGCTCCCAAAAAAAATTTCATCCCGATAGCTCTTAAGATGGCTGAGTAAAACGCGTACGCACCGACGGACAGACGGACATGGCTATATCGACTTAGCTTCTCATGCTGATCAAGAATATATATACTTTATGGGGTCGGAAACGTCTCCTTCTGTGCGTTACAAACATCTGACCAATTTTATAATACCCTCTGCAAGGGTATAAATATATGAAACGAAATATGTGCTCACAGAACTATGCCGCCAAACACCTGAATGGTAAAAAGCCATAATTTAATATTTAATCTGCCCAGCCCCAAAAAACAAAAAGGACTGAGCACATATTAAAAATTTTATGGCCAACATTTTTTATGCCACTTTCACTGCCCGCCCGTGTCTAACCAAAAAGGTAAGCAAATTGTGCAACATGTGGCAAAAGCAGCAACACAAATTATTATTTTTAACAAATTTATTTACATGCTCATAATTTTTTGTATAATTTTGAAGTGTCATCAAACGAAACATTCGCCATAAGCAGGCCGAAAACTATTAAATTGCCTCATTAATCAATTTAGTCACAAAGTAATAAAGTATAAATTTTAATGTTGCAAAAATGTTATGCTAATTTCCTATATTTGTCGAACCACATAATTAGCCCATGAATGTGCGGGTTGTCTCTACACACGGCCCCCCACCCTCCCCCCACGCACAATCGCCTCTACCCGTCTTTCCTGCCATAGTCTATCTCTCTTACGCTCGTTTAGTTGAACAATGAAATCCATTTATTCTGCTTTTTGTGGCTTTAAAAAACCATAAAACTTTTGGCACAAATCAATTTAAATTTAAACAGTCAACTCGTACGTTACGTTAGATGGCACCGACTTAGAATATACCCTTTGCCAGGTAATATAACTCAATTTCTCTGACTTTTTACTCAAATTTAGAACATATGTATGTAATTTGTGACGGCATAAATAATTAATACCTATTACTATTACATCTAATATGTCGACTTGAATATACCCTTCTCTTCTAATGAGTACAGAGCATACAATGCCCACCCACTGTGCTCTTGGTACGCACGAGTGCAAATAAAAAAAAACAACAACAAAAAATACGTTAACGCTTTGCATATGGAATTTGGTTTTTTACGATTATTGACTCTGACATACATACCCACTCTCTACATGCATACATATGTACATATGTTCATGTCATCTGATTAAGAAAAAGTTTGAAATTTGAACACGTTACCCAATACTGGAAAGCTTTCAAACCAACCCTGCAATTGTTACGATCATGTGGAAATACCGGGAACGAAAACTCTTTACACAAATAGCAAGAAGGAGACGATTTATTTATATTTTTTACTATTGATTGGTAATAGTTTTTGCATAAATCACAAAACAAAAGGTATTACATTTACCAATCTTTGCAGTTTATATCAAGAAGAAGATGCCACGCAAGAAGATCCATAAAACTCCAATTAAAGTCGGTGACTTTGTCTTTGCTAAAGTCAATGGATACCGGGCTTGGCCAGCTCGGGTGCTCGAAGTTAACAGCCGTTATCATATTTATTTCTACGGAACTTGTAATACAACTAAAGTTAATCGCAAACAAATTTTCCCATATGCGAAGCCACAAAAAAGTCTGGGCAACTTGATCAACCGCCGTGTAGGGCGTAAATCCACATTTAGAGTGGCCATGAGGGATGTGGAGTTGGCCTTTAAGGATCCCAACAATGATAGCGAGTATTTTAATCTGCTAAAGGTAGTCCAAGGCCTGAGTTTCACGGATGGCCTAGTCTACGGTATGCTAAGTGATTCTTCGTTGTCGGACTCCGCGAAAGAAGAAGACGAACATGATGATGACTCAGAACCGGAAGAAGAAAAAGAAGACGAAGATGATAATGACTCAGAACCAGAGGAAGAAGAAGAAGACGAAGGTGATGATGACTCAGAACCGGAAAAAGAAGAAGTAGACGAAGATGACGATGACTTAGAAACGGAAGAAGATCAATCTCAAACGGATTCGGATAGCAATATGTAGTATGACTGCAGAGATTGAAGATTGATTCTTATGTCATATACTATCTAGAAGAAAATTCAAGAAACAATAAGAATTAAGTTGGACGTGACCATGGACCAAGTGGTAAAAATGTTTTGAATTTATAAGATCAAACATAATTATGTAATTCCCCAATAATTTAAGATGAAATTTCTATAAATTTTTGTTTTTAAGTTCAAAGACGATGTTTTATTTTAGATCAAAATGTTTAAGTTAATCAGTTTGAACATCATTTGAATCCTGGCTATGCCCTTGTAATAGATTTCTACTAAAGACCTTTTTTCTTATTTGAGGGAGGTTTTTGATAAGAATTGACATAGTAAAATGATGACTTTATTACACCATTGTTAGCTCAGAAAGGTAATGAATTTGATGGCATATATGTAACTGAACGATCTCAATTATAAGTGTCTGCCTTAAGGGTGAGTTGGAAATGGAAGAACTTCATCAAAACCTAGTTTGATATGTTTGACAATGGGCATTACAATTGTAGTTTCTGAATCAAAGAGGGGTTGATTGGCTCTCATATTGTTATGTATGATTATAAGTTACACTGGACTACAAAACAAAAGGAAACTATCGATGTGAACTTTCTACTTTAAGGGTTCATTTCAATGGGGTTACATCCTTTGTTGATCAGTGTGATTTCTTTGCTTTCATTTAGACAATCAGTCACCGATTACCAGTCGATTTCAAAAACCAAATCCAATCCAATCGTCTTTTCCACTTTTTTTTGTGGGGTGTTAACGATGCGGCAATTTTATTTTAACTGAGCACTCCGACCCAGCCCTCCTTCCTCCGATTGCTGCCAAAAATTAATTGCTGGTTGTGCAAAAATTTGATTGATGCAGTTATTTTTTTTCCAACTGGAGGAGAAATAAATATACATTTTGACACTTGGGAATTTTAATTAGAATGCCTTTGTTTCCAGCTACGCGGACGCAACCGACTGATGAAGTCGTTTCGATAAAATGCAAAAAAAAAGACCTTGCTCAGTCCCGCAAAAGTGGGTTTCTCCCTTTGTCGTGTCTGCCAATTTGCGCGATGGACTCACTCACTCACGATCTTGGCTGGGGCTGATAGATTAGCCAACAAATTGTTAATTTGATTTCCTTTGGCAAATTTCCGGTGAACCTGTGAGTTTGTGTTTTGGTAGATTTATGGCTCTAGGGCAGACATTTTTTGTATGGATATATAGAAAAGGAAAAACACACACACGTACACATGTATGTAGGTTTGTATATGCGACTTGCCCCCACATTGACACCTCGGGCTTGGGCAGTCCTCAGACTTCTGTCCTCTCCAACCACTCAAGCACCACAATTGCTGGTCCCTTGGCGCGCTTTGTTTATGCTGGGCAGGCACAAAAGACAGAGAGAAAGAAGGAGACCTGCTAGTGCTCCATGTCCACGTACGTGCGGCCAAACAAATTACAGGGAAATGGGCATCACCTGCAGGAATTTCCACTCAACATTGTCAAATGTCATCAAAAGTTGTTGGCTGGACATGTTTGTAACATTAATTTGACATTTTACTGCAAGGCTAAAGGTGACGAAGTCTCTCGTCAGTGGGGAGCGGGGCCAGCGTTAAGTCAAGCCTAAAAACTCCTTAACAATCTGTTCCAAATGCAAAAACCGCAAAAGCCACGGATAGAGACAGACAGCTGTCAAGAAGGATGCTGAAGGATCTGTGATGAATCGAAAGCTGGTACTTATTAATGTTGCACTTGCACAAATTGGAACTCTGTGTGTGTGTGTGTGCGTGTGTGTGTGTGTGTGTGTGTTTGGGTGTAATGCAGCTGCTGCAAGATGTTGGAGTACAAATTGATGCGGTTTCCAGGCAAATCTCATTGCCGAGTTAGCGAATCTGATTTGCGGCATCCTTCTTGTTAACCCAAATATTTTATGAGCTTGCTGCAGATGCCAGCAATTGCAGTTAACTGCAGAAAAAAAAAACGATTAATTTGCTGCGGTGGCGATAATTTGTTAATCGAAGCATCCACATCCTTCAGCTCATCGCTCTGCCATCTCGTCAGCTACTCGCCTCTTCTCGCTGCTGTTGTCCAATTAAATCTGCTTGGTCATCATGGAAAGTAGGGTGGGAATTGGTTATGGGCTTCTTGTTGGTTTTATGGCAAGCGCTTTTTGGCTTCTTCATTTCTCCCGGCGTTTTTTTTTTTCTCCGCTTTTCCTTTGGCTCTTTTTACGACAGCATTTAACTAAACTATCTAGGCATTTTATTTTTTGCTTTTTATTTTAGGGCGGTAGATGTGATTTTGCCAACGTTTTTTGTTTTTGCTGATTTCACAGCATTTAATGTGAATACGTGCCGCAGAAGTTCAATTAGCTGACCAGCAGACCAATGGTCAACAGATCACGGATTCTCCATTACGCCCAAAGGCACGGACCCGCCTCGCCAGCGAGTCTCTAAAAATGTGTTGAGTGTTAAATATCCTAATCCATTAGACTTGGCGATACAAAAAAAGCTCAAACCGACTCCTCGCAAAAAATTGAGCCCTAAGGCTGATTACTTTTTGAAAAACCTTTTAACTTATACAGTATGAAATATATTAGCATCTTAGACAACGAAAATTTGTTCTACAAACTAGGAAGAAGTTGAATGTCCTCCTCGCCAGCTCATAACTGGGACTCTCAACTCTTAATACATCGCTCTCTTAATTTTAAAGTAGAAATTAAAACAAAGTAAATAAATGAATCAATCAATGAATTACTAGGCCATTTATATAAAAATTTGATGGATTGTTAAAGATTTGCACTAAAATTTTGAATTTTTAATCAATTAAGAGATGAAATAATAATTAATAATAATATTTTTAATGACTTGCATCATCATTTGACAATAAAGAAGCTAACTTTGACAGTAAAAGACATTTGAACATCATTAATTCCTTAAATAAACTTCTTTGAATAAGTTTTCAAATCTTTTTGCATTTGTTGTTAGAAATGTCTCACTCAGCCTACTTAAATATTATTTTTCTATATTTCTCAATAGAGGAGACTCCTCGATCGATGGCTTCTAAATGCTTAGTGGTCGAGTCCAACGAATTGTCAAACTGGAAAAGGCAATAAAAGGCTTAAATACCAAGTTTCATTCCAGTAGTTTTGTAATTAAGGACAAACAGACCAAAAAAGAACACCTTATTTAATTTTATTTAGTTCACCAACTGAAAGATATCTTCTTAATTTCTTTCTAACGCGTGATTAAAAGTTAGTTTGTTTCATAAGCTAAATTTAAGAAGGCTTTTAATTTGCTTTGGCTAGTCATGAGGCTAATTCCTTTACGTGTCTTTACTCTCAGATGAGTTCAGAGTCCTTCTATCCTTTCTTAATTCCTTTTTATCCTATTTAAATTATAGTCAAGCTAAATTTAGTTACTTTATATTTCAATTGGTTCTATAAGGTGGTCAATAGGACTATTAAGTTGGTTTTATGTGTATTTTACTTCCGATGTGGTTTGCAGGATTTTATTGTCAATAAGAAAACAAAAGACTTAAGACACGCACTTGGCCAACAAATCACATTTCCTGCCAACACCTTACCTCTGCCACACACAACCATCAATCGGCACACACACACCTTTTAATGCAATTTGCATAATTTACAATAACTTCAAGGCAATTAAATCGCAAAAATACCTCTAATTAAGTGATTTAAAACGCACACACACACACACAAAGAGAGTGTGAGAGAGAGGGAGAGAGAGAGTAGGGGAGATAATTGTGAAACTATGCAAGTAAATGAAAGAGCGGCATATGTACACCAACTGGCAAAGAAGGCCCACACCCACTTAGGGGGCAGAGAGAAGGCCATATCAAATGGTTCTGCAGTTTTTCCAGGAACAATCACGCTTTTGCATTTTAATGCCTCTCAAATGAGGCCAAGCTGAAAGGCCTTTGTGTGTGTGTGATGGCACGCACTCACACACATGCACAGGGACACGCACACTCCGAGTTTCTTGCTAATAAATGTATTTTTAATGAATAAATCACTTGACGATAAACATCTCTTTAATAACGCTCATTTAAAGAAGCGAAAACAAAACAGAAAACCAGACCCAAAAACAAAATTCCCTGCTCAAAACTTGGTTCTAGAGAAGGCTAACAATTGAGAGATGGAAGCTAGAAACGCAATACAGATTGAGATTTTAGTTTCAGTTTCTTTGCCAACACCGATGCATAAGGAACCCCCTCAGTGCCGCCCCCGATCCCAAACAGCAACCCCAACCACTTGGTCATGCCCCATATGGGCTGTCTATGCGCTGTCTGCAAATGCCAGAAAATTTATTTTATATGTCTTCTTCATGTCGGACGAGAGCTTGATGGGCGAACACAACTGACATATGCGAATAAGCCACAATCTGGCTCTTGCCCTCCTGGTCTACCACCAAACTCGATCCCGATATGAAAATTAATAACTTCTTGGCATTCGAGGCACATGTTTATTCTGTTTGCATTGGCCAGATACTCAGATACACGTTTATTCCCAGACAATCATCAATGTCAATTAAATGTTAACGTGTGGGAGTTCGTAGCAGGATATGATGTCCAAATGGAATGGAATGTTTTTTTAAGACCCCAGTATGAAGCAGATGAAGCTATCTTATGGAGGGTCAACTACGAGAATGGAAACCCCAATTCATTACTCCACTCTAGTTGGTCAGACATAAATCTACGCCTCCAACAAATCTACATATTAACGCCATGCCAAAGGCCATTCAATGTCCATTGGAACAACGCCACAATTGGTCGACAGAGAGAGAGAAAGAGTCAAGGGAACGATGATCATTTACTTTATGATCACTTGAAAACCAATCAAGCATAATAAATAATCTTTCCAACGGGGCAAGGGTGGGGACAATGCAATATATTGAAAATTGCCAACTCACACAAACAGGCACACGCATTAAATTATATTCACACTTTGGCCCCCAGAAAATGAAATCGTTTTAGCCAGCAAACAGGGTGAGAGAGAAGGACAGACAGAGAGAGAGAGGGGGGAGGAGAGGCTAAACATGGAGCAAGATCTGCATTGAGGATCAGCAAACAACACCCAAGACAAGGCAAGGTAAGGCAGAACAGGACAAGCCATGACCGTGCCATAGCAAGGTGAGGCAACATGAGCTCAGCATGCAACAATCGTTTCTCCTCCTCATCCTCTTGCCCCTTATCCTCCTCGCTTGGCTCGCTTATCATCATAACAATAATGTTAAAGTGGCAAAATGGCAAACTATGCATGAAATTTATAACCAAACTCATTGCCAGTTTACGTATTTGTATTTGTATTTTGCATTATGTTGTGCATTTCACGCTTCCGCTCTGCATCACCTCAGCAGAGCACCTCACAATGGGGGGGTGCCCATCCTAAGAATGAAAACGACAGAGTAGGACAGCCGCGTCCTACATGCCAGCCAGTCTGTGATACTCTGCAAATGAGGATATGGCTTCTGTAAGGGATACCTAATCCAAACAAAAAAAACATTGAATTGAACTATTGAAAGTAAACTGAGATGAGATGATTCCAATCTTTAATCTTTTTAAGTAAATACAATAAATATGAATTTTCATTTTAAACAGAAATGCTGTAAACTGGTTTTCACTTTCTCTACAACAAACTTTCCTAAAAAAAAAAAAAAAAAAAAACTTCATACCGAAAAGAAATTGAAAACAATTAACATGGTAAATTTCACAAATTTCTATGCAAATACTGAGAACAAATTTAACATTTTATGGCAATTTCGCCTGCTAAAAATGCGGAAGCGTTAAAAAGCAAACACCTTAAAGCAAATGAATAAAAAGTCAGCCAAAGCGAAAGAGATTCCTGTTTTTTGTTTTTTACTTCACTTCACTTTTGCTATGGGCAAAAAGATGGAAAAGATGGCCAAATGAGTGTGGGCCGTGGCTGGTGAGCCAATGGAATGGATTAAACCACGAGCAGACGTTAAAACTGTTGGCAATGGAAAATGTGATTCATTTGGAATATTTGTGTTAAACATTGCCCACAGGCAACGCCCCTTATGAACAGAAATGTTTTCTATTCAAAAAGTAACGGCCAAACGATCTAATGAAGCGCGCGCATGCGCATTAATTAAAAGAGACACAAAGTTATCAACATTTTCCCCCAACCACCACACCACCCCCTCCCACCTTTTGTATGCGTGATGTTGTGACATTTTGTATTAATGTATACAACAAAATAATCGAGTTAACAAATATTTTGGTAGAAGCGTTGAAACTCGTTTAAAAAAACACCTTAGGGGAGGAGCCATCAAAAGACAAAAACAAACAAAAGACTCATCCGAGTTCGAGTCAGTCAGTTGGACAGACAGAGAGAACAGTCTGGCATAAATAATAATAATACATTTAAATATTCATATTATGTGGCTCACATTTCGCTTTATTGTGTTTTTTTGTTTTGTTTCATTTTCTTGTATATTTTTGGCGATTAATTAAAGACTCATTAGGAATTTGTTCAACTCAGGCGATTAATTAAGTGCCTGTTAGATGTGAAAAGGGCACAAAAAAAAAACGAAAACAGCAACGAAGCAGGCAAAAGGGAGGAAAAAAAACATGTGTTTGCATACCCTGCCACAATGGGGCATATTTATTCTGGCGAAAGGTTTGATAAAGTCGGATTTGGCTAATAACACAGGCCGACATGATTTTTGCTGACGTTAACTTGAGAGGTGTTCTTAACTAATTCGGGTACGCTGATTCTAACTGCATACTTGGTTTTTGTCCATCACGTCTAGATTTTGTGAAATCTGGAGATCTGGGGTTGGAAAATAGGCACCCAAAAGTATACTATAGAAAGTTTAAACAAAAATTTTCAACTTTTTTTACGGATTTTAGAATATTTTGTGTAAGAAAATTAGTTCTTGTTTGCACATATAACTAATATACAATTTGCAAGACGCAACAAATTCCCACAATTCTTTAAAATTTAAAAGCAGACAATTCTTGGAATTCATATAGCATACTTTTTGGTTGAAATTTTACTCATTATAGAACTATATCCGGAGTGTAAGATATTATCCATTATAACAAAGAAATAACTCTTTGATATTTTGTAAATTCCTTTTCAATCAAGCCTAATATATTAATAGGATAAAATAGTAATGTTTTTAGTACAATATTATGCTTATATCATGGAAAAATATATTGCAAATTAGGTCATTTTGAATAATTTGAACGCATTTTTTTCGAAATCCTGACGTGATGGAGAAAAACTAAGTACAGGGCCGTGATTAGCAGCCACCAATTACTATAGGAGACCTATTGAACTTCAAACACTTTTTCATGACCTCAAAAATGTCGGCCTGTGTAATTTATCATCTCGTTTAACTCTCAAATGAACCCGAATACAAATTGTAAGATAAAATATTTAAAATTTTGATTAACTTTTTGCTTGGTTTAGAACTCAATTCCGGAACATAACATGAGCAAAAATCCGACCCCAAAGTATGCAATACTTTGCAGCCAAGGGGCTTAAAGTATGATCCTGCCAATTGCATACTTTAGGGGTGTATATTTTCCAAGTGTATAAATAATTCGTTATTATTAAATTTAATTTAAAGTAAATTTATAATTTATATTCGCATACTTATTTTCTTTTTTTCGTTTTTTATTTAAATTTTATAGAAACAAAAGACTTAAGCCACAAACTTTTTTCGAATAAATTTGCATTCTAACATCATCGCTTGAGGACGATGGAATAACACGTGACGGCAAGAGGATTTGACAAATGTTGTCGGCCAAGTTGATGAAAAATATCCAAAAATGTTATTGAAAGCATTTTGAAAAATTGTTTAGCCAAAAGATCACGCAACGCCTGAAATTGAAACGTCAAAAGTCAAAAAGACTGGACTATGGAATAAGAAGAAGACGAAGAAGACCTCGCCGGCGACCCATGAATATTAACACATTACAACCGAAAACGAGGAACGACGAAACGTGGTTGAGTGAAAAATTAACCCACAGCAGCCCCACAAAACAAAGAGAGCGGGGGGAGAAAAAATTATGCAAAGTCATCAAGTGCAATGCTAACCAAACATCAATGGACGATGCCTGGGAAAAAATTAGCATAAGCCAAGCCAAGGGGCAGGACTCGGGAATGGTTAAGGAATGCTATAACCGCAGACAAACATCTCCACATCCAGGCCAAACAGCAGCCTCCTGTGGCCTCCTCCCGCCACAATCCTCAGGCCGTTGATGCAGTCACTTTGATAGCGCGACATTAACAGCAATTTATATGCAAATGCAGCCCAGAAGCGACTGATTGATCGTCTCATTTCATAAGATGGCCCCAAAGTGCGTAAAATGATGGGGCTGCGTGGGGATTGGGGGTTGTGGTGCATCATTAATGGGAATCATTAGCAGTGCTCGTTGATAAGATCGGGTGCAAATTATCCCTTTGGACTCCTTGCTGTGCCCGGCATGATTCATGCTTCTTTATTTTTGGTTTTTTGTACCGAAACCGACACACGCCGACTCAAAATGGGCAGCGAGTGCGTAATTATTAATTGCCAATTAAAATTCCCCGCAATGAAGTTGTGAAAGTTGTCTGCTATTTTACAAGGTTAAGCTCATTGCAATTAATCATAATCGACATAAATTAAGGTTTTTAATTGTAATTTTATAGAAATTGACCATATAACATAATTATTCAACAATTTAAACATTGCGCGCAGTTAAGATGTGATAACAATCACAATCGATATTTCATCGATAGAAATCAGTATATCGATAGTTAGAGCATTGCTTTCCCCTCATTTTTAAGAGCATTTACTCATTGAATGAGCAAAAAAGAAACCATAAAAATATAATCAATTATATAATAAATATCAAATAAATATATATAGAGTATTATATATAATATCTGGCATAGTAATCTGGATAATAATAATTTCTGTTTCTGGATAAATGTTCATTGGGTTCTCGTTGAGTACCAATAAGTATAGCAAACTCCCATCTCTATCTGCAGTGGGTGTTCTGTTTTGTTCCGTTCTGTTCCACTAAACGAAGCCTTAGAAATATATTTTTTGCTTTTGCTTCTTAATTACTTTATAATTTGGGTAAATATTTAATACAATGGCGGAGGAAGAGAAAGCAATTCCAAATTTGCTGCGTGTTCTCGTTAACTGTGCTGAAAAAGCGGCAAATATTGCCCGTGTTTGTCGGTCCAACGAACAGCTGTTGTCCCTTTTAGTGCAGGTCTGTTCATGTCTTAAAATTAAATTAAATTGGGGAGAAACATGAATTTGTATTGCAGGAAAAAACTGGAGGCGAGACTAACTCTCGTTTTGAGCATGATTTTAAAACGCTGGCCGATGTCCTTATCCAGGAGACTATCAAGCAGGAGGTGGGGAAACTGTTCCCAGCCATGAAAGACTTGATCCGCGGTGAGGAGTCACCGAACTTTACAAATAAAGAGGGAAACAGCATTACCATAGCTGTGGGCGAAACGGAAAGCGAAACATCCGATTGCCTGGCTGCAGTCCTGCAAGGGCATGAAGAAGCAGCCGCTGCACTGGCCGCAGAAGTGCATCGAGTGGTCAACTATGAGAGCAGCAAACTGGGCGAAATACCAGAACTACCTCAAGATTTGGACTACGGAAATCTAGGCATTTGGATTGATCCCATTGGTAAGTACAGACGAGATTATGCCATGAAATAGGTTTTGTTGTAATGCCTTCGTTACAGATGCCACTGCTGAATACATTTCCGGCGAAACAATGTTCACCAACTTTCCAGGAATTACCTCAACGGGTCTAGATTGTGTTACAGTGCTTATTGGTGTCTATGAACATGATACCGGAGTGCCCATAATGGGCGTTGTTGCCCAACCATTTGGCATAAAGCTGGAAGAGAATGTCTACAATTCTTCCATATTTTGGGGCATTTGTTTGCCCACACTGCAGTCTCATAACTGCAGCTTTGGAGCTCGCGACGAGCAACGTCATCTTGTCATTTTCTCTAGCTCGGAGCAGGCAGAGTTATTGCAGCAATTTCTGGAGCTAGGCTATGAATTTGCCTTTTCAGCCGGTGCTGGCCATAAGGCCTTAAAAGTCATCACCCACGAAGTGGATATTTATCTACTAAGCAAGGGTTCAACATTCAAATGGGATACTTGTGCGCCTCAGGCCATTCTACGTTCCCTAGGAGGTGACATCTTTGATTTCAAAGCCAGTGTCAGGGAACAGAAGGCGATGCCAATTAAATATATAGGCGAAGATGACGATTCAAAACGAAATGCTGATGGTCTAATCGCTGTGCGAGATGTTCAAGTACTCGAAACCATTATCGTTAAATTAGCCCAGCAATGAATGTTGTAATTTTTGTAATCTCATAATTAAGTAATATTATTGTTGTTGTTTTTGTGTTGTAAGTAAAATTATACAGACCAGAACTTAAAAGAGCCACCCCACTAAACTAACTGAAATCAGACAAATAACATTTAAATATATGTATATTAAATGATCTACAAAGCAATTAAATAAGTTAAATAGGTAAGCAAACTGGACAGAATAAACAAAATGAATTCATTGGACATTTCAAAGAGTCCCAATGGTTGTACATGTAATTCATATATTTTCAGGCGACTTAGAAACATTTCCATCTGAAAGATAGTTCATTTAAATATTAATTTGTATTCGCATATTGGTTATACATATATGTATTTACCTTCTTATCCCAAGCTCGGCATTCTATAACATTATAGTTCTCCAAACTTAAATGTTGTACCCTTTGTGATCCATTTACTGCTGCCTGAACGGCCAAACAAATAAGTATTATATCTGTTAGGCCTTTAGCAACTACGGTGGATTTCAGAAATTGTTGAAATCTTATTCTTGTGATCTCATAGGAGCGTATCACAATTAAAAGTCCGAAATACACTAATGCCAGAAAGGTTAAAAAATCAAAAAGACGTTGAAATTGATTGGCCGCTTGCTGGATCTCATCATAGATGTCCACACTCTCGTTCAGGCAACGATTCACATTCCTTAAATACCGTCGATATGCTTGGGGTTGCTTCTTTGCCAAGTGGAGACGCGAACGCAATTCAAATTGCACATACTTATTAATCTCATTATAGAGCACTCCCACGCTAAGGTAACCAATGAATAAGATATGCAGAAGCATACAAGCTGATGTCACCAAAATGGCATTACTGCACATGCATATTAGAGTCATGTGCTTTTCCTTTTGAACTAGATAAAACACTCCAATCACTTCATAGACCAAGAAGACAATCTTCATTAGCATTGAAATTAACTCTAAAATGTTGCCATAGCAAATGGTTGGACGTCTATTCCCAAGAAGTCGTATGCGTACAAATAATTTCAGAAATCTGTTGGTCAATTCGCATATTTGCTGGCCATAGATAATTTGCAATAACAAAATGCACAAATTACAAAGAATTATGCCCGAAAATCGTATAATATGAAACACTCGACTATAAACGTCGTCAAAACACAATATATAACGCGTATAAGTATAGCAAAAGCATGAAATTGCAATTGAACGAGAGATAAGACAATACGATTTTAGCCAATAACTATTAAAGGCAATCAAATGACCTTCCCTATTTCGTCGCACATTAAAATTAACTACACCCAAAAAGTTAGCATAGTAAAATGCACAACGAAGCAAACTCAACGAAACGTTTGTTATACTCAAAGTCCGAAACATGACTGCACTTTGTAATAGCAGTTGTAAGACCTAAAGGACTACAAACTGTGGAACACCTCCTGATGTCTATCTTAAAAGTTAATTTCATTAATAAACTATCCGCATAACAAAATTCAAAACGAGTTATTATACAGTCTGTTCGTTAGACAATTTAGTTTGCTCTAACTTCGAAATGGTTGACAAATTTCATTTACCATTAACATATTTCTAAATTAAATGATTATATTCAATACTTTAGGAATAACGTCAGAAAAAAACGTAAAAACATATTTCACACAGACATTGTGTGTACAAAACCTTCAAAAAGTTACAAATAGTAAAGAATAAAAAAAAAAAGAGAAAAGCGTTCCAATATCGCCAAAGAACTTTGCTTTTTGTTTTCTAAGCTATTTCCTGAGACAAGATTTTCTCTAAATTGAGAATGGTGATAGAACGGGTATTCGGCTTGTGTCCTTCTTCAACATCGCAAGTCAATTTTGCTTGTTTCACGAGATATTCTTCCACAAGAGCGAAATTCTTATCCTTGCCATATCCTACAAAGAAAAATAATAAATTAAGCAATATTTTGGCATAATATTAATGCAACTTACCATTTATGTAACATTTGGTGGCATAACCAAATTTAACCAAGTTTCCTGGTATTGGCTTTATGTAATCCAAGGGCACTTCATCGATATTGCCAAAGTCGCAATATAGAATCTTCACCTTGTCGCCACAAACTTCCTGGCAAACGCCGCGATACCAACGCATATCGTCCTTAAACAGGCTGGTGCACAATTCTCCAACTCTAAAAATTGGTAAATTAAATAAAATTAAGTTTCTTAGGCCGATTAAGGACTTACTCTGGCACATATCCGGGCATTTTAGTCTTCTTATCTTGACCATATTGTTCGACCGTATCGAGTATCTTTTGAAAAATTGCAATTTCCTGATCGCAAGAGAAATTACATGCCGTAACAAAGCCAGTCTTATGGACTCCAACTGAATTCAGTAGCATGATTTCGAGGGATTCACCCAATGGAATCATTTTGATTTTCATATCTTTAAAATAAAAACGTTCTATGGAAGATGTCTTCATCTCGGGTGTGGGATTTCCAATTAGTTTCAGCGACTTCACCGAACTGATTGGTGATGGTGGTAGAGAGGGGTACTTTGTGTCCTCTATTACTTCAGATGAAGAGGGAACGCCAACAACATCCGTTTTTGTGTGAGGTGTAAAGACCTGTGGCAATAAACGAGTCACCAGAGATGTTTGATCTTCGGCTGCTAGTAAATCAGCAATTTCATTAGTGGAATCGGTATATTGTATTGTCCATTCTTTTGCTTCAGCGCACAGCGCTTTCAACATGTGACAAGCAGCATTATTTGCAGGCACAGCAACAATAGGAATATCACTAATGGTCTTTAGCTTAATGCGTGTTAGAGTAATTGGCAAATTATCAATGAAACGGCAAGATATGCGCAATACATCCTTTGACACCTCGTGTTCATGGCCAGAGTCAATGTTGCGTACAACACAGTTGCCATTAAGCTTCCATTCAGTGACCTCCCCACGGAAATGACCCTGAGTGGGACAAAGGACAAGTACAATGCAACCAATAGCTATGTTTTTAGTGTCAGCAAATGGTTTACATGAGCCCTCCAAACGGCGCAAGATCTCTGTATAATTTTTGGTCTCCACCGACGAAACGTATAGCTCACCATGGCTTAAAATGCGTGTAATAAACACCGATTGACCTGTGGTCACTGGCTTCTCCCAGTATTTTACACCAATATCGGCCAACTTGCCAAAGAAAGACCGAGCACGTCCTTCACAAATCTCCTGGCCATTGGATCCCTTTAACAAAGTAATGCTACTGCATCGTGTTGGTTCAGAGTCGGAATTAATTTGTACACTCAAATTATCAGAGTGACTGAGCAACTCTTTTAGTGAGCCTTTGGTCAAGGTTACGGCAAAGACTCGCATGTGATGAGCAGAAAGCTCGCCGGGAATGCGACGCAATTTATTGGTAATGTTAACACGACCCTCATCCATCTCATAGACTAGATAACGCGGCTTTGGCTCTTCAAAAAAGTCTAAGAGGAAAGCTCGACGATAGCCTTCATCGTTCTGAGCAGCCACAAAGAATGTGCCAAGGGGTTTGGCAGGGGATTCAGTGAATTGCATGACAGTATTATCTTTTAGTGCTTCATTTAAATCATCATTCAAGCTATGAAGCGCTTTCATTTGCAACAAAATCGTGTCTGGTTGAAAAATATGCACTATTTTCACATTTCCATTCGCCTGCAACAGCTTCACGGGCAAATTTAGTGGTATAGCCATCTTGGGCTTGAGTTGCACATGATATATCCCATCGTGCGTCTTGGTGCCTAACAAGCGCAAAGTGACATTCTTGTTGACCTTCACCGCTTCGCTATCCGCGTTAGGTAGTTTTGCGCGAAATGCAAAAGCGTTGGCATCTGCCATAGGTAATAGGGGTAAGTAAATGTTATCCAGTCCAGTGGTAAATGTAGCTCCATAGTCTATTAGGCATATATCAGCTTCCTTAAGCTTTGGATGCAATCCAAGCACCTTTCCTCGAAAAACCTTATTGTCAACAGTCACGCCGACCAGGGCGTCGACTGACAAATCCTCAATCCTCACACAGGGCTTGCGCTTACTCATAGCCTCGATCATCTTTTCAGTGAAGTGCTCCACAGTCTCCAAATTTGCCACATCAATTAGCCAAATTATTCCACTCTTATCGACATGTGTAACACGACATTCAAAATATTCGTTGCCTTCACGTAATTTTATATGATCACGCCATTTCTTAGATAGAACCGCCGACACCAAAGGCGATTCCTTGGCTTTCACAATAAGTTTCTCTTGATTGGTTTCCACAATCGGTTTCGGTTTTGTTTTTAAGAAATCATAATAGTTTACCAAAGGACTGAGAGCAAGAAAAATATTACATGTGACGTCACTTTAACTGTCTTCTGTTTAACTTACGGCATCACAATGCAAAAGTACTTATGGCGCTGCCAGTCCGAACGTTGACATCCATCATTGCAATAAGGCTCAGCACAACGCTGACACATCAATCCCGCATCCTTACCACATACAGAACAGGTTGCATTAGTTATTTCCACGGGCATTCTGTATATTCGAATTTGCCAGAAATTCTTGTCACAAAGAAAATTGAAAGAAAAGCACGCCTTCCGTCTAGAATGTACCATTCAAAATGGCCGACATAACGGTGAATGTTGCGAAATTTCATAATTGATTACTCACCAATCACAATTCCACTCACTGGTATTTTAAACTATGAAAAGTTATAACTATTTCAAATTAAACAAATTATCCTTACTTTTAATCTAATAAATAGCGAAAATATTTAAGAAAAGCTTCACCGAAGTGCACTTCAAAAATCACAAAAGGAGGGAAAACTAAAAAGTGTGACCGTCCACTTCAAGAATCCCAAAATAAGTGGGAAATGTGTGACCATCCACTTTAAAAATCACAAAAGAAGAGGGAAAACGTAAAAGTGTGACCATCCACAAAACTAGTTTGCACCAATCGAGTATAAAGTTATCGATAAATGGAAACATCATTTAGGAGTTCTATTACGACCCTGGTAGATCGCAGCTGTCTGTATGCAGCCCTATCCCGCTCTCTGTCGGCTTCAGATTAAATCAGCAGAATTAAAATTAAATTTAAAATATTATAATAGAAGTGAATAAAGTTAATAATGAGCTCCACTCCATCCAAGTCGAGTGCGCAGTCGCCTAATAGAGGCGGCGACTACAAGACACCAAAGAAACAGAAAACCAGTTCTCGCACGTCCAACAATTTAAAGTCAATTGAAAATTTAACCAATTCAGAGGAATCAAGTGCTGCTGATTTGGACACTGCCGTTATATGCGACTCAGATGATTCGCTGGAGCATCCGCAGGCGCAGCCTGAGCCGGTAAAGCGTCGATCCACTCGTAATCCAAGTCCAACAAAAAAATATCAAGCCTACAAAGAAGTGAGACATACCAGGAGGTCAGAACAACAACAGGAGCACATTGTGGTCAATTACAGAGAGTGCACGGATGAGGAAGAGGATAAGGAGGACGAGGATCATGGCGGAGGTGGGAAACCAAATTCCCGCGACTTGCAGCTAATCCAAGCCGACTATGATGTAGCTGGCACTAGTATGTTTGGTTTTAATACGCCAAAGAAGCGAGATGCCATGGCCCTGGCTGCTTTAAATGCCACTCCACGTACCCCGAAAACCCCAAAAACTCCACGCTTGGGTGTTAAGACACCAGATCCAAAGCGTAATAGGTCAGCGGATCAACCAAAGACGCCCTCACATGTCCGTTCGCGAGTCAAGAACCGTGAGTAATCCTCCTTTAATAACAATTTAACTTTTTACTTATTTTCTGTATTTTGCATTTTACAGAAATAGCCAAAATTGTGGATGACTCTGACAACTCGGACTTCTCCGGCGATGAAAGCGATTTTCGTCCCAGCGGTGATGATTCCTACAGCAGTAATAGCAGCAGTGACAATGACTCTGATGATGCTGCCGATGATGATGAGCCCAAAACGCCATGCAAAACCCGTCGTGCGATAATTGTACCCGTGCTGCCAAAGACCCCGTCAGCAGCTCGTTTACGTCAATCGTCTCGGGTGAAAAAATCAAATGAATATGTGCCAGAAAGTGATGGATACTTTCATTCCCATGCCAGCACTAAAATAATAACCTCAGATCACACATTGGATCGCCTAAAGAATCCTCGATTGGCCGCCGATCGTTTATTCAGTCTTCTGTCCGAAATGCGAGTCTCCCATGAGCACGAGTCGGCCATTAATGCCATGATGGAGGAATATCGCTCATATTTTCCCAAATGGATGTGCATACTAAATGAGGGCTTCAATATACTTGTATATGGTTTGGGTTCAAAGCGGCAGCTCCTACAATCCTTTCACCGCGAAGTGTTGTTCAATCAAACGGTTTTGGTTATCAACGGTTTCTTTCCCAGTCTCACGTTAAAAGATATTTTGGATAGCATCACAAGTGAAATACTAGATGCCGGATCAAGTCCGGCCAATCCTCATGAGGCTGTGGACATGATTGAAGAAGAATTTGCATTGATACCAGAGACACATTTGCATTTAATTGTCCACAATTTGGATGGAGCAATGCTGAGGAATGCCAAAGCTCAGGCAATTATGGCTCGATTGGCGCGCATTAACAACATACATCTTTTGGCCTCCATTGATCACATTAATACACCATTGCGTAAGTCTTAGAGCCTAGATCCAAAATTGGTCAGCGATCTAACATTTTATTATTTTGCAGTCTGGGATCAGAACAAACTAAGTAGCTTTAACTTCTCATGGTGGGATTGCTCAACTATGCTGCCCTATACGGATGAAACGGCCTTTGAGAACTCCTTGCTGGTCCAGAACTCTGGCGAATTGGCCCTATCCTCTATGCGCAGTGTCTTCTCCTCGCTGACAACAAATTCACGCGGCATTTACATGTTAATTGTGAAATTCCAATTGAAAAACAAGGGTCAAGCCAACTATCAGGGCATGCCCTTCAAGGAGCTATACTCCAGTTGTCGTGAGGCATTTCTGGTCAGTTCGGATTTGGCATTGCGTGCCCAACTCACAGAGTTCCTCGATCACAAACTGGTCAAGTCAAAACGTAGTGTCGATGGCTCTGAACAACTAACCATTCCCATTGATGCTGGCCTCCTGCAACAGTTTCTTGATGAACAGGATAAGAAATAACTTAAACAGGATAATAATTGCATTGGATTTTGCATTGTGGCATTGTGTTTTTCTTATTGTTTTGTTTTGGATTTTTTTTTTTTTTTTAGAACATATTAATTTATTATCTATATATATTGTTAAATACAATTACAATTAACATTTCTTTTCGCTCATTTTCGAAAAAATGTTCTCGCATTTGCCCATAAAGTTGTTGTGTTTCCTTTTTTTCATTCCGTTTTGCGCTTATTTCTTATGTTAGCTCTCGTTTTCTACACATTTAGATTGGCATGCATAAAAATGGGTTTAGTTCTCGCTTTAAGTTCAATATTTCTTGTTTCTTGCGCTTAAACGGATTTTGACATTTACTTTATCAATTATTGTGTTTTTGTTTGTTGTGTTTTATTTTGCAATATTTTTGAAAATTCTCACACACAGAAATTGAATCGAAAAGCATTTCTATACACACACACATACATCGATTTTTTTGGTTTTTGTTAAGCATTGTAACTCTATATAAATTGTTTTTGTGTGCATTCTCATATAATCGTGGGAAATTTATGATCTATATTCTATATTATTTACATTCTGGAGATATATGTATATATCCTAATATCTCTGATTCCATTCATTGCCCCGAAAAAATGATGATGTTTCGAATACAAATCGTTTTTACTTTATATTATAATTATTTATTACTCTTTGCATATTGTAATTACCTGAATTGTACACACACCAAAAGTAGGTTTAAACTCTTATGACATTATCTTATTTGTTTGTTTGCTTATTTCTTCTTTTTTATTTATAAAAATTTCCATATTTCTGATAAGTTGCATTATATAATGTTATCACCGTTTTCTTTCTATTCGTTCTTCGTTCTCATCTGTTGATTTTTATATATTATATATTTTGTAGGGTTTACAAAATGAATGTGAATGCACTTTTGTTCTTAACTAATTTAAGAACAATACAAAAATTATAAATTTCAAAATTAAATGGCTAACATATATCATTATTTATCAAAGGACTCAGATTTTCCCCCTTACTTTGCCCTTCATTTTAAGTTTATAGTCATCTGCTAGAAAATTTAAGAATTTCAATGGAACTCAAAATAAATGTTAAAAATGAGAACTAATGTCTCTAATGTTTGTTTTGAACCAAATTGTTTCATCTAATGATTATTAAATAAACATTTGAATTAATCTGACTAGGCCATTTTGATATTGTTAAGAAATTTTCATTCTAGCTAATTGAAAATCCTAGAAAATGTATACAAAATTATTTCAATATTTGAATTATTTGAAAGAAAATTATCGTATTGCACGGTTAAAGCCCAAATTTTCTTTTTATGTCAAATATTGTTTAACAAAAAGTGTTTCAAATAAAAGTAAGCTAATGAAGATATAGATTATTACATATCTTTAATGATCAATCCTTTAACAATATCTAAATTAAGGTTGCTAAAAAAAATCCAAACTCTCACATTTTTTAACCCAAAATCATTTTCTACTTGCATAAATTAACTGCAAGAAAGGATCTTATACAAAGGACGATGGATTTCATAGAAAATCCAACTAATATTTTCATTAAATACATCTAGATGTTTAATTTTCCTTTAATAGATCAGAGTTTGCAACTCAAACAGATTAAATTTAAGAAAAAAATGCAATTATTTTTTGTTTTTTTTTTTTTTGCTTACTATACACAAATTGCTACATTTTGCTTTTATTTCGACAATGTGTGTTGTGTCTGTCTGTGTGTGTGATTTTTTGTGTTTTGTATTTAGATTTTTGTACAACAATTCAATTACATTTGCGCTTAAACAAAAAGAATAGTGTGTGTGTGTGTTTTGTTTTGTTGAATTTACCATTTTAAATACTTAGAAACAAAGAAAGTATTCCGTGAGAAGGGGGCGACAGGTTGAGAGAAACGAAGAAAGCTAAACAAAGGTTACCAAATGTAAAGGTTATGTGAAGTGAAGTCAAGTAAAAGAAGGAGCTGAGGAGTGTGTGCCATCCTTGGGCGTGGGTGTGTGTGTGAGTGTGTGTGTGTGTGTGTGCGGTGGTTGCAAGTGAGAGCTTTGATTTGAGCTCTTTTTATAATACACACTCCTCTATATATAGTCTGATCGGGCTGAAAATTTGCTCTCCAAACAATTTTTAGGCAAAGTTTAACATTTACACCAAAAAAAAAAAAAAAAAAAAAAAACTAATGAAATACACACATATACCTACATAAGTTGTATGTGTGTATTATAAATCAACTTCATTATCATATCCGTATCATTATGCCATTACACATTTAGTCATACTCATCGAATATTCATCACAATCAAAGTGTACGCTTTGTATTCTCATACTACTACTAATAATAATAATTAATTAATTAATAATAATAATAGTTATGATTTTATTCAATTTGTTGTTTACTTTCTCTTTTTTGTATTTACGCCTTTGCTTCAATATTATTTTTTATCAATTAATTAATTGTTACTTGTGGTTTTTGTTTTTTATTTTTTTTTTTTTTTTTTTTTAGAATTGTTGGTTGTTGCTTGTTTGTTTCTTGGTTGGTTTTTGTTTCTTCAACAGCATTCAAGTGTGTGTGTGGGTGTGTGTGTGGACTTATTTATTATTATATTTATATATATATATATTTAATTAATTAATCATTACATGTAAACATATTAATCGTAATCATAAATCAACAAAATAAAAATACATTTAAAATAAAGTTTTTTTTTGTTTTTTGCATGTTTGTTTTTGTTGGTTGTTTGTTTGTTTGTTAATACATCTTCCAAAGAAAAAAATAAAAAAATATATTTTGTTGTGATGGTTAAATTATTTGAAATCGAAATAATAAACGATACTGCTGCTGTTTGTTGCTGTTGCTGCTGTTTTTGGGGCTGTTATTAATAATTTTTGTTGCATTATTATTGTTATTATTGATTAGATCCTTTGGATCGTTGGCTCCGATTCGGTTCATCAAATATTTCACATGTTTTTTATATTTATTAACAGTTCTATTGCAATTATGATTATTGGCTTTATGCTTAATTGGTGTTGTTATTGTAGTTTTAGTTTCTTGGATGATGCATTTTCTTTCTAAATTGGTGTTTCAGCTCATTTTCACGCGCTTCCTTGGTGGTCCAATTGGTGGGATTTGTTGTGTTGCGAGCGCACGAAATGCCTCCGCTATCAAATGTGAATGTGTTGTGATCATATTTTGCCAACCGGAAGTTTCCATCACATCGGTGGCATGACTGAAAGTAACAAAAAGAGAGATAAACATATAAAGATTAGTTAACACGTTATTAAAAGTCAATAGAATAAGTCTTTAACTAATGGATAGTAAACCAGCTAAGAAAGTGATTTTCTCTCTCAAAGAAAATTAAAATGGTTTATAGTGACCTCTGACCGATTTTACGACTACCTTTTGATTCGTAGTCAAAATGGTCTGAGCTCAGTAGAAACCAAACACAAATTGAGACAAATTCCCATAGCTAATCTAATCTAAGAGAGTATGGCTAACAATTTTGGTGTCCCTTTACACTTACGTATTAATGAAATCTATCGTTTGTGCTTTCAATTGATCCGCACTATGGAGATCAGCTAATATTAAGGTTTCGGCTGCTGTTTCTACAGAAAGATTGACGCACAGCGCCTCCTCGCACATCACTTTCAGCTTTTCGAGTGCATACTGCAAGTAAATTAAGAGAAATTTTTGTTAATAAGTTGACTTCATACATTTGTGGATTTTGTATTCGTTTCTTACCTTATCAGCAGCCGCTAGGAGATCATCAGCCATTTTTTCTAAATTTGGCGCCTTGCCCGTATATATGAATCGTAGCATTTCTTTAAGAACCTCATGATCCACATCGGTTATGGCTACACGATTCAGCTTACGTTCCTCCATCTCATGCTCAAACATGGCCGCAAAGACATCGCTGCGCGCTATTGATATTTTGGAGATATTGTTTAATAAGTTTGTATAATTTAGATAAATATTATTTAATTTTAACTAACCTGCCAATATGGCCTTGTGCGCTTGAAACTCACGGCCTCCAACCGAGAGCGTTACATCACTAAACTTTTCATTGTCAAATAGATTGCCAAGATCCTCGGATAGTTTACATTCGGGCACTTTGAACTGCACAATATTGGATTGTCCGGATATGTTCACACTGTCCGCCACAACGCTAACCTCACAGAATATGGTCAACTTGTCCTCGGGCAGCAGGCCATTTGCCTCATCCAAGAGAAAATCGCGGCGTATGAATTTCTTAAAGCCCCAATCTTTGCCCTGAACGAAACGATAAGCTCTGTAACGAAAAGATATCCAAATTAGTATTAAATCGGTTCTTGGGGGGTGGGGTATCAAATCTGAATCGTACCGTTGGGATTCCATAGCTTTGGTTTCCTCACGCTTAGCATTTAAAATGGAAAATTTGAACTTGGCTCTGACTTCTGATTTATTGCAGGAAACTAATAGTAAATATAGTGATAAGTAATCCTTGCTCTCCTCATCCAGACCTTTGGGATTCACGCGTAAACACCTACAAATTGATGAAAAATTAATTAATATATATTTGATATTAATTTCATAATCGATTGAAAACTTACCATTTTAGTTTGTCATTAGCACCGGCAGAGAACGTGGACGATTTGAGTACTTCACCCATTTCTTCCCGACAAAAACTAAAGTTATTTATGGTCCACATATAACTAAATTTAACCACTTTGACCTGCAAAGAATAGAATATAGATTAGTACAGTTTATCATTCTGGGAGATAATTTTAAGAGATTTTACCCGAGACATTAGAACAGAGGGCAGAGGAAAGAAATATGTATATATCGAAAAAGCTCATCAAATAGGCGACTCTTTCGCTTAACACTAATCGATATCTTTCACAGTGTTGCGAAGTACCATGCATGGAACGTGGTTACCTGATTGATCTAAAAACTAATGTCCTTGAGCAGTACTAGGACTGAAATGGAGATATTATCATGTATCGTTTGATTCTACTTTGTATTCCCTACTCAAATTGATGACAGAATCCTATTTTCTGGTTCATTCACCTCTAGATATGTGAAAGGACCCTAAAACTCGTATACTCTCTTCGTAAATTTGCCTTGGACCACCTTAGATGGAGAAAAAAAGTTCTCAAATTCCATCATAGGGATTCCCATTAACTGATGATCGCTCATCCATCTTTTTTTCAACACCTGTACCTCCTCCTCTTCTACTGTCTCCTTTTGCTGCACCTTTTGGTAACCTCAAACAAAACTTGCAACGGAAATGCATTTTTCTTGTAGCCACCACAAAACAAGAAGTGGAACAAAGTAAAATGGATTCAGTTTACAGAAATGTGAAATATGAGCCTTTATCCGATGCAAATCCATAGGAATGCCAACATTGTTAACAAAGTGTCTTTCTGCACAAAACTCTCTTTTGGAAATTTAATCCTTCCTGCAATGTGTGGGATTTGTTGGGATGTGTGTAGTTTACCTGTGTGTAACACCAATTCTCTGCAACTGGAGTATTAACTTCCGGCAAGGGTGGCGATGGTACACGACTGACCGCCATCGTGCTACTGGATGCGTGCAGGTTCGACGTGACTCTAGCTGTTTGGCTTGCCTGACATTCGTTTACCGGCAATCTGCAAAGAAAGAAAATATAAATTAATTAATAATCAAGTTCTATTTGTAAGGATTACTTTATAATCTATCAAATTTTTTAGTTTTAAGCACCTTGGCTCTTGTATGAGATCCATAATGCTGCGTTCGAATTCAACTTTCACGAAATTGCTATCGGAATTCGAGTGCCTGGCCAAGAGATTCAATAGCTTTAATAGCAAAGAGTTCTCCAGCTTGCCGAATTTTCACCAACAAAAACCAACAATAAACAAGGAAGGAATTGAAGCAGCACGATAACAACAAATAACGCACAAAAAATGTTCTTAAATATTTATAAAACAAAAAATGTTTAATTTTACACAAAAACCACGAGACACAAACGCGCGGACAACACAAAATGAAATGCGCCAAAATTTGCTGAGTTCATAATTGCGGAACAAGGAAAGGCAATGTAAAAGCCATATATTGAACCGTTATTCCGCACAAACGAAATCGCGAAAATAAAGCGAGAGCAACAAACGGAAAGCGCCACCAACCAAAAGAGAGAGTGTGCGACTAACTGAGAGAGGAGTTTGGAGTAAATTGGAGTAACTGATCATCAAGTTGAGTGCAATGTAAAAAGCTCCAAATTAAATATAATCGCCAGAACTGCTAGCAAAGAGAATCTTAACGAAGTGATGAACCGTCGCGCAAGAGCACCAAATGAAAACTGACAAACAGGATGGAGGATGAGAAGGTATCTTCTAAGGATATTGAGGCTAAAGCAGCAAGAGTCTGCGCAGAGCAGATGACAACAACAACAAACACAAAACAATGGTCGAGAAAATGTTGCCAAGAGTTGGAAAATTGACGAAACACACACACACTGGCACACACAATGGTCGATACAAGGTAGAGACAGATGAGAGGAAACAAGGATAGCAGAATACCAGATAGGAGGGGGTGAGAGCAAGAGAAAGGACAATCATCTTTGGCTTTGTTCGCCGCTTGTTCGGCAGATGCATGTAGCGAAAAATAAAGGAAGCAAACATTTTTATACAATTAACCAAAAGAAAAACTCGGGAAAATCTTTACAATTATATACACAAGGCTGCTTCTTGCTGCTTGCTTGCATGCCGCTTGCAGCGAGGTTGAAGAGATTTTCCAAGGTGTTTTTGGCTGGCTGCTGCTGCTGCTGGCGATTTTGATGGCCATCAGCCAAAATCCAGCTGAAGGACCTTCAATGAGCCCTTCGAATGAGCCTCACCCTCTCTCTCTCGCTCGCTCCTTCTACTTCTCCCTTCCTCTGTTTATTCATGTGTGTATGTGTGTGTGTGTGTGTGTGTGTGCTTAAAAAGGTTGACGCGCATTTTGTCAAGGTGAACAAACCGTAAGCAATGTTGACGTTGACGTTGACATCGACACTGCGCTGCCGCTGTTGAAGTCGAAGTCGACGTCAGCGAGGCAGCCAGCAAGCCAATGCCTTAGTACTTTGTCAAGCCTGCTTTATTCAATCTTTTTAGTGAGTTTGTTTTAATGTTAATGACATTGATTTGGCATTGAGGCACGCACACACCTGACTTGCTACTTCTTTTCTCTCGCTCACTCACTCTTCTGGCTCTCTTTCCATCTCATTCAGACGCTGCCAAGGGCCTAAAAACCAAAACCAACAAAAAAAATTGCTTGTTATGACATTGAACAAGCATTTTTTTCTTCTTCTGCTTCTGTTGTTGTGGCGCCACAAGCACAAAACGATGGTGGAGGAGGAGTAGGAGGGGGCTAACTCAAGCTAGGTTAAACTGAAGCAATAAGAGCAATTGAGCTAAGAGATTAAAGCTACTGAAGGGGCAGCCGAAGCAGCAGCAGAACTCCCAAAAGCGTGCTTAATGACTCAGCGCAATAAATGTGTGTGTGTGTGTGAGTGGGTGGGGGGGACTTATTTTGGGATGGACCTTAGCTATTTAATAAATGTTAGTAATGGAAAGAGAAACCTTTTCACACATAAATAATTTAAAGAAACGAATTTAACTTAAACTGTTTAGCCCTGGCTAAAACCATTACAACAAAAGGATTCCCATTTGCCCCAGCTGCTGGCTGCGGCATCGACTGAGCAAACAACAACAATAATAACAAACAACAACCAACGACAGCGCCAGCTGATGAGACGAATGCATTTCGATACACTCAGACACACACACACACATAGCCACAGACACCCCCGCAGAGAAAAAACACACACAGTTAAAGAATGAAATTGATTTGGTATGCCAACAGTGGCGGATTAGAACCAATGCAGGTAGCTCTGACTGACTTACAAGGACAATCTATTAAGCCTTAAAACATATATTTCAATGATCTATTGATATATCATTTCCTTTATGATATCAGTACAGAAATGTTTCATTTGAAACCCCCTAAAATGTTGGTCAACTTCTCAAGCGTATCCTTAAATCCGGCCCTGACTGACTGAATGGTAGAAGGTACGTGATCTACCCAATGGACACGCTTGTTTATGTGCCCTTGCAGCATGGGCGATCTCGCAAAGTAACCATTATGTGGTGGGAGAAGATTCCAAAAAGGAAGAACCAAAGAAGAATACATAAATTCAAGGAGAATGAATTTACAATAAATGGTAGAGCAGCACGCGCGTTAAAGAAATTAAAAACGAAAGAAAAATGAAAATCTCTTCTTCCTTGTAAAGCGGCTTAGCCAAAGTGAAGGGGGCAAGCAATAAATGATGCAGCTGCCACAAGACGCTAAATAAGGAGGAGGGACTAATAAAAACTTTTCACCAACAAAAAAAAAAAGGAAAGAGAAGTAACTATGTATTTATATATGTAAGGTATGTAGACGTGGGGTATATGTTATATAATTTGCGGTGGCGACTCGCTTTGGCGATTTCCACCAACAACAACAATAATACTTCCGGCAACTTTTCATTAGCATTTAAATGAAATTTGATAAAACGCAAAACGAATGTGGACAGCAACAAAAAAAAATGAAATGAAATGAAAAGAAGAGGGGAAAAAACTGGTGAAAATTTTCATAGTTTTTTGTTGTTGTTGTTGTTGTCTTTCTTTTCTTTTACAACAAATTATCGCATGAGTTTTCACTGGCATGGCGTTTTCACCGAGCACCGCCAATACCAAAAACCCACAACAACAACAACAAAAATGCTCCTTTCACTCGACGCCAGCAACTCCAACAACAACAACAACAATAAATGAGTTGGGGAGTGAAAAACGTTGGCAAAAAAGGAAACGCTTTTCTTTTTTGTTGTTGTTGTTGTTGTTGTTGTTGCTGCTGCTTTTACATAAATGTGGCGCTCGTCGCCCAGATGCAAAGATAATTTTTGAAGAAGCGGGAAATTTAATTTAAATAATGTGAACTTTCATGCCAATGAAAATGATTGCAACAGACACACACACACACACACACTAAAAAAGAGAAACTCTTTAACGAAAAGTCTTCATTTCCTCTCTAATTCAAATGAAATGCAAGCGCAACTCTTCAATCATGTTGACACATCCACCTACCCGAAAATTTCACATGGACGTAGATCATTTAAGGAGAAGGTGGACCAAATGAGACAATTTGCTGCCAATTAGAACAAAGAGAAACAGGAGCAGAGGGTGAGCCTTGTCTCCACAAGGCTGTGGCCCATTTATGAATATTTTGGAAACTTTTTGCAAAATATTTTGAAATACTTTTATATACTTTTATTTAGGAAATACTAAAAACTTTCTTAATTTTCAGATGTTTGTTTGTCCAAAATCATGTTGTCCTTTCAAGAGGTGTGCCCCTTAGAATTTCCGTTTAGGGAGTTTCTACTGTGACAAACATTTCTACACATACATATATCTAATAATCCCCTCTCTCTCTCTCCCTGTCACACTTCGTTGCTGTATACGAAAATGTCAACACTTTTGACGCATATTAATTTTCAAAAACTCCCACGCTCAAGTTTTTTCACCTCTCTTCTCCTTTCGTTTTTGGGTCTTTCACCGTTTGGAGTTCAGTTCGTTTGCCGCTGCGTCCATTTGCCTTTTGTTGTTGCTGCCAAAGGAGAAAGCTTCCCAAGCGTCTTGCTCTCCCCCTCTCACTGTTGCTGTTGCTGCTGATATCACTCACTTTTTCTCTCTATTTCTCTTTCTCTCTATCTCCCTCTCTTTTGGGCTTTGCAGTTTTGCTTGCAGTTTTTCGTGAAAGTCGATGGCAAAAGAAACGTTTTTGTTGTTGTTATATAAAAATCATTTAAGTAGAGTGAAATTTGCCAAGTTTCGCCTATTTGATTGTGTTTTGCCTTTTGTTTTAACTTAATATTAAAAGTTGATTAATTAAAATGTACGGTTTTTTTTTTTTAATAATATGTTATGCATTTGTTGGTGAAGGCAATGAAACAATTTCACAATGCAACGAGATCGATCAATTATGAAAATTAAAGGGGTTATACGTCAAGTGGAAACCTTTTCTACCTAAGAATCGATTTCAGTTTAAAATAAATAAATAAAATAGGAAGATTTTTATTAAATATAATCTCTATTGATCCCATGATATGGCCTGAATAAAATGTTTATACGCCATTCTTTTTGTGCCCTATTTCCCATGTATGTATGTATGTATTTAACTGGTATTATTTTTTACATAAGCCTTAATGGTTTCTATTTTTATGCTAATAAACAAGATGTCGTTTGCTTTAGGCGCGGGCGTGTATGTTAATATATTGTTTATTGCAATGGTTTCTTTTTTGTTTTTTGACACTTTTTTTCTCGTTTTTTTTTTTTTGGGGTCACACAATTGCAACACAACAACAAATGAAAGTCTAAAAAAGAGTTAATAAAGAAACAAGTAATAAAGGGAAAACCAACAAAAATAAAAACAGAAAAAAAAGTTGTTCGATTACGTAAAAGAAAAAAACAAAAATTACAAGCATAAGTCGGCATGGGCAGCGGCTAGCGCTGAAAATTGCGCTTATTTATATGACGCGCACTGTAAAATAGCGTAGGCGTCGCTGGCAGAGGCAGCGACAGCAGCTGCGACGCAAGCAACAGCAGCGAATTTCACCCGATCGTAAACGAGAGCACGAACAAGATTTTTATGTAATAGCTACTACAACAACAACAAAAACAGCAACAGCTAAACAAAGCGAAACGAAACGTGAGCTTGCGGCAACGCTAAACTTGTTTGATGACGTCGTCGTCGTCGTACGTTGTTGTGGTTGTTGTTTTTTGTGATTGCAAAGCTTGGCTTAAGCAAGCCCGTATGTTGGCTCTCTCTCGATTTCTCTCTCTCTCTCTGCGGCAAGCACATGGTCGTTTAGCGCGTGGCTTAGAGCCCGAATGTTTGTTGTATAATAAATTTTCACAACATTTCAAACATTATCATTAATATTGTACCCTGTAAGCTTAATGGAGCGAGACGGGTATATTAACATCTGGCAATTGTATGCTCACTCCTTCCCCTTAAGTTGTTTAGTTTGGCTGGTGGTGCGGGGTGTTGTTTTGTGGCGCCCAATTAGAAATTAATATCAAAACAAACATCATTTCGGCTCTCAAACATCGTTTTGGGGCTAAAAGTAAAACACAAGTGGCAGCAGGAATGAGAGGGAGAGAGAGAGGGGGGAAGAAACTTTTGCTTGTTTGCATTTTGCCGCTTTTACCATTTCTCTGCACTTTCTAAACAAATTGTGCGAGGCAAGAAATTGGCTTTCATGCGTTTTCACATTTTGTTTTTGTCGTGCTTTCTTTTTGTTATTTTCTCCATTTCTCCCCCAACCTACCCACTAAGGCCCCCTTTCTCCCCGGTGCGGTGTGTGTTTCCTTCCCTAGTTTTGGATTTCTTAAACTTTTTCTTTTTTCTTTCATCGGTTTGGTCGTCTTGTTCGTCGCTGTCGTCGTCGCCGTGATCTTGTGTCTGTATTTGGCTTAAAAGATCGCTTTTTATTGGCTTAGAAACTTTTTGGTCTGTTTGTGTGTGTGTGTGTGTGAAAGAGTGTGTGCTTGATTTCGAAGAGATTTGTTCTAAATAAAATGTGGGTTGAGTGAAAGAGGAGTTTAGATATTTTTTCTCTTCAGTTTTTTTTTTTTTTTACGATTATTGGGTGAAATGTGTTAAACAAAGTGAAAACTAAAGCGAAAATAATTTCATAGTTTTCAAATCTTATTGTTAGCCAGATGACAAGTCGTGTCTTAGCTTGGGTTCTTGGCAACATGTTGCCAGCAACAAATGTTGATAAAGTAGCTTCAACTGAAGAGTTGTCAAACATTTAATATATAGACACATAAATCAGATATTGCATCCTTAAAGCTAAAATAGGAGTATTTAATAGACTTCTTGATCAATTTTAAAAGGGCAAAAGAAACACCTCTCGACTTATACACATAAGTTTGCTATTTCGTATTGGAAAGTGACTTTGCTTATATTGTTCATTTTGTTTTTTTCATGCATATTGCAACAACATTTTGTTGCCTGTGTCTTGCGTAGGGCCTCTCTTTGTTTTTGGAGATGCAGTGAAGCAAACTTCCGGTCCCGTTTGGGCAGATGGCGTAAAAGAAACAACAAAAAAAAAAAAAGAAGGAAAAACCGCAAAAACTGAAGAAAAAAACATTTAAAATGTAATTTTTGCTTGGAGTTCTGCTTTAATTTAAGTAGAGTACCATGTACACACATATGTACCTATGTATAAGTATGAGTATAAAGAGAAGACAGACAGATTTACATTTTATATGAACGTCAGTGAAGCATTGATAATAATAATCCATGAGTCATCTTTGGGTGGGAAGCGACAACGACAAAGAAGGCAGAGATTGAGACAAAGAAGGTCTCTATCAGACAACAACAACAGCAACAAACAAGGCCAGAGAAAAGTAAGTAAGCAACAAGTGCAACCAGCAAGCCAGCCAGCCAAATGGCAATTTACTGGCACATGGTCAAAGTAAAACGCAAAACCGAACCATGGGCTCAATTTCCAGCTCTCTTCTTCAATGACAACAAAAACGATGGCAATGCGGCGCACGCAGCTTTCAATTTGTTTGCTGACCTCAAAAAACATGTTGGCTCTCACCCACTCATATAAATACACACGCTATCACTTTGTATACCACACCATCCAACCATCCGACCATCCGTCCATCCGCCCTCCCTAACCCACGCCCCTATTAATTAACTTAACAATAAACGCATCAGCATAAAATTTGTGTGTGTTTACCCAAAAAAAAAAAATGTTATATTTAGGTTTTAGGTTAGAGCCACAAGAAGTAAGTTTGCCTTTTATTTTCCACTTTTTTGGGTCATTGTGTATGTGAAAGGAACCTACCACAAGATGGAAAGAGAGAGGGCTATTGAGAGTGGTAGTGGGAGTGGAAGAGGGCGCTCTATATATTAATTACTTAAGTTTCTCATACCCTTCAATGTACTGTATACAAATATCAAGTAAACGGAAAATTCTAACAATTAAATCTTTTACACAATAAGGGATTAAATTCTTTACCTTAAGCCAAATTCCTAGAATCTCAAGTTTATAGACATTTTAGCAGAAATTATGGCAGAATCTAGAATTTCTATTTGTACTAGAGTTCAAGTTACTAAGGGGTATTTGAAAGTCATAGTAAGAAAATCGTGTTCCATTTTTCTTCTTGTTTTTTTTTGTTGGGGAGTTTATTCGTGTTTATTTGTGTTGGTAAAAGTTACAACATTTCTTTGGCCATGGTTCAGTGGTTTACACAGTGTGTGTGTGTGTGTGTGTTAGATAGAAAAGTAGAGAATGATTAGAAAATAAATCATCAAATTTCAATAGGGCTAAAAGTAGCGGCAAGCAATTACTTAAGCAAGTAAGGTCATAGTATACAGTCTTTTTTTTTTTTTTGTTTGTGTATATAGAAAACTAGCCATCTAGGTTACTTCGAGGTTGAAAACTCAAGCCTAAGTAGCGCCACACACACACACACACAATAGGCATTGCATATTAAAATACAAACAACAAATTAATAATAATACATACAATAATAATAAAAAATAAAACTACAAGTCATCAAAATTAACACAAGACACACACACACACACAAACAGAAACCAAAACCAAACAAAATAAATGGCAAGAGAAACTTTGGCGGCAAACTATTTATTTGTTTGTTTCACTCGCATTTGTTGTTGTGGCAAAAATAATTCAAGGATTTGTCATGGAATTGGAAATGTAAAGTAGTTCAGGGCAGTCGAAAGGTCCTAAACACACAGACACACACACACACGTATACATACATACGTATTGTACATTGAGATACATGGCCAACAGCCAACAAAGTGGGTCAGAGCTTGGCATCTCTCAAGTGCATTGCGTTTGGGTTTTTAAGTTGAGAATGAATGGGGATTTTCACCTTCTAAATAAAACTTGGGGGAAACTGGAGCAGAACACTGTCTAAAATCCGATGTCATCGAGATTGTAGTGTCTTATCACTAAAATCTAAGTTTTAGGTCATTCAAATCTCTATTTATTTAAGATTAGTAGCTATTCATCAAATGGCTATCCGTGGAAGAAACTATGTTTTTAGATTTCCATTTTTATCATGAATCACTCGAATTTATACCTTTGATTGTTATCGCAACATATTGAATTTTGCTTAGGAAACTTTTGTTTTGTTATTTTGTAAATTTTGTTGAATTAATTCATTATTATTTTTCATTTTGTATCTCGTATTTACCTTTTATCACAGAAATTTGCGGCGGCGTTACAAAATTCCTTAGAATTGGGGCATTTAACTAATAATACTAGGCACAGAGGAGATTGTTGTGGTTGTTGTTGATTGTTGTTGTTGCTGTTGTTGTTGTGATGATGGTGATGGTGGTGTTGGTGGTTGTTGCTGCTGCTGCTGCTGTGGTGATGATGATGTTGTTGTTGTGCAGGATGCGAGCAATTAAAATGTTGTTGTTGCTGCTGTTGGTGGTGGTGCTGATAGGGCGGCAAAGAAGACACAGATGACGTCGAGGAGGAGGAGGATGCTGATAATGTTGCAGAATTCGTTGAGGAGGCCGTACTGATGGGTTGGTAATGTTGCTGCTGGTTGAGATGCCGCCTTATGGACTGATTGATGCGATTTGTAATGGAATTGGTCAAGGCGGAATGATGGCTATGTAGATGCGGTGTCGAAGAAGCCGCTGTTGCTGACGATGACGAGGTGCTGGAAGAGGAGGAGGACGAGTTGCTGGATGAGGAGGCTGCAGTTGAAGAAGAAGAGGCGGCACCAAATAAACGGCTAGCTATAATGCTGTTGCTGTGGTGAATGCTGTTGCTGCTGTTGTTGTTGCCACCGTTGTAGTGTGTATTGCCTATGCAGGCACTGCTGCAATTGTTCGACGACGACGACGAGGAGGAGGTGGATGTTGAGGAGGAGTTGCTGGTAGAGGAGGAGGACGTGGTGGAGGATGTCGATAAGAATGAAGAGGAGGCAATGTTTGAGGAACTTTGTGAACGGGTCAAAATGTTTTGCAAGTTGTTGCTGCTGCTGCCGTATATGTTGCTAGGTGTTGCCAAATGTTGCGCCAGTGTTGCTGAGCTACTTCTACTAGTTGCTGTTGCTGCTGCTGGTGCTGCTACTGTTGCAGTTGCTCCACTTTCGTAATTCAGGTGACCCAAATGTTGTTGCAAAACTGAAGGCACTGCTGCAGTAGCAATTGGTTGCTGCGGCGGCGTTGGCGGTGGTGTCGATAAAATATGTGGGTGCTGTTGCTGTTGCTGCGTCGACAGCGATGATCTGCGCAGTAATACTGGAGGCGTTGATATCAATTGCTGCAGTCGACTGCAGTTGCCACTGCTACTGCTACTAGCCGCTGCTGCTGCCGTTTCGGGCGGCGTGGCCAAAACGCTGCTTAACACGCTGTTGCTGTTGCTATTGTTATTGGCCGCATTATGTTGCACTTCTTCTTGACAGCAACAATTATCAGTTGGTAGCTGCTGCGATTGTTGCTGCTGCTGCTGCTGTTGCTGTTGCTGTTGCTCTAAATTCACATCGACAACAACATTCTCATTTTGATAGATTTCATTTAGATGACGCTTTTTCTTGATTTTCACATAAGGCTCAAACATTTTATATTGAAACCAACAAAAATTCAAAAATTCTTGTAAAAATTAATTATTTATGTTACAATTTGTTGTTTTCCTTGTGTATAGAATTCACAAACCACTTGAGGCTAACACAGACACACACATACACACTTGTACACTTTTCTTTCTTCTTGGTTATTATAAATATTATTTTTTCTCTTCTATCGCACTTTTTCTTCTTTCTGTTGTTTTTGGATTGTATCAAAAAGATTGCTCAATATTTTGTTATAATTTTTTTTTTTTTTTGGCGCTTTTCTTTGTTTTGCGGTTATAAATTTTTCATTTGAACTACTTAAAAAATCAACAAATCTTTGCTGGTATTGTTGTTGCTGTTGTAGTTGCTGTTGGTCTTGTTGTAGTTGCTGCTGTTGCCACACATGCTTGCTGCTGCTGCTCAGCTTTTATTTTGCTTTTCTTTGTGTTGTTTTGTATTCAGTTGTTTTATTTTAATTTAATATATACATAAGTATATATACATATGTATGTATTTTATTATTTTTTTTTCTTTTTGTGGGCGACGACGAGCACACGTGAACGAGGCGAGAGAATGAAATGAAACCAACCGCTTCGTTTGAAAGTTTGCGCAGAACTGATGTTGCTGAGCGCTCAAAATTCATACTCATGTTGCTGCTGTCGACGATGACGATGACGGCGACGACGATGTTGCTGCGCTGCGACTGCTGCTGCCAGCATTGAGTGAGCGCGCAAGTGCAAAGAGCGAGTGAGAGCAAACAAGTTAACGAGATATTAAAAGAGACAGAGAGAGAGGCAGAGAGAATGTTTTAATTTCAGTTGAGGGCCAGCCAGCTGATAAATTTTTTGGTTTCTCTAGTCATCTGTGTGTGTGTGCGAGTGTGTGTATGAACGCATGTGTGTGGTCATCAGGATTGAACCGGCGGCAGTCCTTGGAACCAACAGATAAAACTACTGTAATCACTTAGTCACAGCTACTCATATAGCGCTGCTCCTCTGCTTCTTCTTGCTTCAAGTAAAGCCGCCGCCTGAATCTTCGGCCTTGGCTCTTATCGTTTAGCGCAAAAAGTACAGCAACAGACAAAATCATATCACATTTTATACATACAAACATATATACTTATACTTCCTTTTCCTTTTTTTCGGCTTTTCTTTGCAGTTTCTTTTCAGGGTTTTTCTTTCCGCTTTATGTTTTGGGGCGGCTCATCTGTGCTCTATGTCTGTATGTATGTATCCAAAGTACTGAGGGGCGTTGCCAGCAACAGCAACAACTACAACAACAACTACAAAACATATGTTGTTGGTATTCTTTGGTAAACCAAAAACGAACAAGCCCACCCAGTACTTTATGTGAGTCACTCGACACTCCGCTTTCAGTGGCGGCACCATTACCACCATCTGCCTGTCCATTTACTCTCTCATCACATTCGTCCCATTTATGGCGTGCAAATTAGCATCGCCCTTCGCCCTTTGCCGACATCGTGTGTGTCCTTTGGGCAACCAAGTTTTGTAGCTTATGTGTGTGTGCATTTAAGTGTGTGTATCCGTTAGTTAGATTATTCTTTCTCTCTCTGTCTCTCTCTGTCAAAGTGTGACTTCCTTTGCAAAGGATCTCAATTTAAAGTGTTTGCCTTGAGAAATTCGATTTCAGTTAGTGAGCACGACAAAAATTCACATATTTTTCAAAATTATAGTTATTAGTTTTTCCTTCAATTCATTTACTATGTATATTAGCACCCACGCAATGTCAAATACTGTCGAAAGCATTGACACACACACACACACACCACTCTCCTCCTACTCATTGAAATTTAGTCCCACCATAAAAGGTAATGGAATTGAATTAATATGAAAAGTTGGCTCATCATTTTTTTTTGATACTCTTCATAAGGGTATTTGAATTTCTGACATTTTAGATGCCAATACACGATAAAATTTCAATATTTATCTATTAAATGACCTTTATCATGTAATTTTTATTAATGTGAGGCAAATTCTTAATAGCTTTTATGTGAAATTTCAAAAAGTTTGCCGTTTTGTTTGGTGACAACAGCTTTGTAAGTTTTATTGATATAATTGGATATAGCCTTCGGGTTTAAAAGGACTATTACCAATTTGTGATTCATTAAAAAGTAGAATTGGCTTCAAAATTGTAAAAACTAGGTAAATTTCTTTAAATGTAGAGTATTCAAACATCGGTGGACTATAGCTAGCTTCCGGTATGTGTTGATATTAAAAGGCCATTTGAACGATCGCTGACCTTTAAACCTATGAGTGTTCGCGTGTGTGTGTGTGTAGTTTAGAGAGACATAACAAATGTTTGTATATGCCAATTTGTTGCCATTGCTTCCCTATTGGCATTTGAGGAAACTAATCTAACCCATCTAGCACACATGTTGCCTTGCCTCTCGCCCTCCCTCTATTTCTCTATCTGATAAAGGTCTCTGAATCTTCAATGAGGTAGAACAACAATCAATATATGTTATGTATATATATACACATATGTAAGTTGGGTGTTTTTCTCTGTCGCACTTTCACAACAAAAATCGATTTTCAATGCAAAAATTTCATTTACTTCACATGACTTACTTGACACTAATTTCCATAAATAAAACAAAAACAAAAAGCAAAAACAATATTTAATAAAAACGCCCGACACTCTATGTCACGCTGACAATAACCCAATTTTCACAAGCAATATAGACTCAAAACACAAGCGGCAATGTCGTCGTCGATGATGATCAATGACGACGTCATAATTATCTCACAGAGATGACAAAGAAATATAAATAAAGACTAAAATACAGAAGAGGCTTGGCTAATTTAGATAACAAAGAGTAAATCACGAAGATTTTATACCCTGCAACAGGTATACTAGGATGATTAATAAGACCTAAAGAGTTATCATTTCAATTTCTAGGTCTGATATAGAACTTAAAATATGACTGCTCATTTTATCCATTTACTTGTGATAGTCATTTTGTCACCCAATGCATCCGATTTGCCAGAGAAACTTCTAAAAGACAAATATTTTTCAATCATGAAGATAGAACAAAGGTTTTATTTAAATGTTTTAATGGCTAAAACGTCTAAACGCCTTTCAAAGTTCACTCTGTATCTAGAAAACCTTGACTATATTTAGTCATGCCGAAATTAGTGTACACTTTTTGTCAAGTAGGGGTATTAAAATCGAAATCAAATCAGCTGAGTGAGCTGATGAGCTGTCGCTGATGGCACTGGCGTGGGCTGAGACTGCAGCAGCAGCAGCATCGAAAGCAGCAACCGGGACAGAGGCGCATCGTTTCGTTGTTGAAAGTGTTAATTGATTTGATTGCCTTTGGGGGCGAATGGATAACGAACGCACAAACCAAGCAACGAATGAAAGAAAGAGGGGGAAAAGTTAAAGCAAAGCTTAAGATTTATAGCCAGTTACGAGATCGAAGCATATCCGTTAGATACCATTGATGATATTTGTGGCGATATCGCAGCAAAAGCATAAAGTTGTAAGATATGAAATGGAGTTGTCCCAATATATGTATGTCTGTATTATATATGTCGTGGGATAACACACACAACTTCCGTACTCGTGCCTAGAGTGAAACTTTTTCAAACTTAGAGATATAGAGCAAAGTAGAGACTTTTCGTAATCACTTTGCAGCAATTGGCGTTTTTTTTTCTTTTAGTTTGGTTTTGCTTTGTTTTTTTTTTTTTTTTTTGGTTTCGAGAAATTTACATTTCACATTTTCACAATTTGTTCGCTTTTGTTGCTCATGTAACAAAATGAGTGATTGGAGCAGCAGGCAGTCATTCAGTCGGCAGTTTGCTTTCCGCGTTTCACACACTATAACAATTAGAGAGAGTGAGAAGTAGAGGCCCCCCCCACCAGACTCAATGTGTGTGTGTGTGTGTCCGGTGGAGGAGAGAAACCCATTGCCAGTATAGAAATCTACGCTTTTGTCGTCATCATTTCAAGTTATCTTGACTTGGTTTGGTTTGGGTTTTTTGTTTTCTTTTGTGTCATTTTTGTCATACCTTTATACCTTAAAGAGATAATAATTGTTAAACTTATGTAGATCAGCTAAAATGTTACATTTTATGGGGTGTCACATTTGTTTACACTATAGTTGTTGGGCTTTTGCTTCTCCGAATTGTATTTATTAAGTTTCTTTGCTATGTTTAGAGAAAGATAAACTAAACTAAAAAGTTTTTGCTACTCTATAAGTTGTATATATTTGGTTATATACCTGGAGATTGGTAGGTATTTATATAGAGATTTCTGGAAAAGTTGGTCTACAATGTAATACTAATACTTCATATTAATCGTGAAACACATTTGTTTATTTATTTTTCAACAATAATTGGTTACTAAATAGAACATGAATAAATTGCTGTGGGCTTCTTGGCGCCAGGTTGTAAGTAGATACGATTCCTGGTGAGGAAATCTTTCAAAATATAGACGCAACTCAGCCATAAGAAAAATGGAAACGCATAAATGCATTGCACATTGAAAATGTGTTTTTGAAAATATTTGAATAGGAACAGCAAAAAAATATGTTAATCATCACGACCTTGTTTTAATTATAACAAATTGCACAAGTTTTATTACAATGATAACTAACAAGTTAAGAGTAAAGGGTATTTAAAACATGGCATGCCATATGTTTGTTTTCATTTTCGTTTTTTTTTTTTTACCCAGACATCAGAGCAGACATATTTAAACGATCGATTGATTGTTCAGTTTCTATTTGCTGTAGACAATTTCCCCATTTCGATTGTTTGATCTTTTGTAACAATATTGCAGCGAAAAAATATATCTATGAATGTTTTTGGCTGTCACGCGCCGCCTATCAAAAACTAGTTCAGTGATAAATCATAAAATCATTTACAATTTTGATTTGATTTCAGTTTCTTGTTTTTGATTTGGTTTGGTTTGCTTTTTTTTTCGTAATCACACTTTTGTTGTTAGTTTTTGGGTGAAAAGTGTGTAAAAAAAAAATCTGTGAGACGATGAGTTTCACTTGCCCTTGATGAAGATTATACAATATATGATCACGGGTAGGCGAAAATGTTTAACATTTTATGGGTAATTTAAGCTTAGGATTTATGTTTAAGAATCTCTATTGTTATGCTAAATCTGAGAGGTAATCATAATCCTATTGAAGACTTCTATTACCTGTCCGAGTTAAGGCACCCACACAGGCAGGAAATTGTTTTCAGTTTAAGAGCCTGCAAGATACTGTGAGGGATTATAAAAGAAACAAACAAAAACAAATTTTCTTTCTATAGTAGGTATTCATTTCCTGTGGCTTCTATATAACTGGCAAATTTTACAACTTTCGAGATGAAGAGAAAAAACAATTTGTCAAGTCTTTTAGCTTATCTCACAGTTGAGATCTTTTCATCAATTGACGAAAATGATGTGGAGAGACGCGGACGACGACGACTTAAAATGGGAAAAGTAAAAGGCACATAAATGCCAAACAAACGATCTTTCAAAAGAACACCCATAAGACAGAATTTGTTTCATTGTCAGATCTCTTATCTGAGTTAACCGAAAAAAAGAACGTCAAAACATTGTTCCTTCCTTTTAGTCGTTCTGCTTGGTCTTCTGGGTGGCAAAGAATTGTCAAAATGGGTGAATTATGAAATTGTCTTTTAGCATTACCCGCTGTGAGTGGTAAAAACCACAAGGCGCACTTCCATCACAACAACAGTAGGAAGCCATTCGAAGGCTTTTTGAGGCATTGAGGGACTTCTTTTAAAACGCAAATAGGTGGAAGCTAGACAGCAGATGCAATTGCAATAGCCAGCACCTGTAAATAGATCCGTGGTAACTCAATGTTGGTGGTCTTACCACCATGTATGTATGAAAGTATGTATATAAATACCTACAGACATTCACACATACATACATACACATGTCTATAGAAGACACAATGGGATTCTTCATGCCCTTTGCCAGCAAACAGATTCTGTTCTAACAATTACGCCTCAATGGCATATAATTCAATCTTCGCTCTTTTGCTCTTTTGTCTGATGGATGCCTGATGGATAGCGCTCCAGCGAAACTGAAGACATGCGATGAACGAACACACACACACATACACACATGTGTACACATAGAAATCAGGTGAGGATTCTGTATCTGTATGGATACGCTAATATGAAGTGCGTGCATTGGTTAGGCTTTGTGTGTGGCCTCGGGCAACGGTCTGTTCTACAGTGGAGACTCATCAATTGTTCATTGGGTGTCTTTACGAAAATGTGGTACAGTAATGTATGATATATGATACAAAATAATAGCTATAGAACTATAGTCTTATATACAGTAGTATTAGCTATCTATGAATGAAATGTTATATAGATTGAGAAAGCTGGATCTGGACAAAACAGTGACTAAGAAATTGAAGTTTTAATGAACACAGGACAGAAATAAGTAGTTTTTTTACTTGCAAGAAGATAAAGTATAAGTTGTTAGATAGGTCTCGTAATACGGAAAACCACTGGGGAAATTTTATATTTGTACAGTACTCTATGGTCTTAATGGATGCTCCTGGTTTATGACTTATGACTCGCTGATCGTTTCGTGTGGATGGCAGACACTGTGCAAGACAAGAAGTTGTGTGCCTGCAGGAGCACTAAGCAGCAGTAAATTCAAATGCCGATTGAGGTGGTGCCTTTAAGCCAAACAGAGAGGATGCCGCGACCAAAAAGGAAACCCTTCATGGTATATAATAAAATATAAAATGGTGTGTGTGTGGATGTGTATTTTTTTTTTTGTTTAATAATTTAAATAAAAAATGCCACCAAAGTAGTTTCGGTTACCTCGTCGTGTGTGTCAAGCGCAGACGCAGAGCCTAAAAACACACACACACACACACATACAGGGTCGTCGATGGTTATATGTGTGGTAGCCTCGGCCTCGGTTGAAACTCTGAGACTGAGACCCCGATGACGCCGCTGACGACGACGACGACGACGATGAGCAGTGAAAACCACACACGAATTTTAGCAGCGTTGGTGGCCATCGGTTTGGAACATTGTCGACAGCAAACAGAACCAAGGGAACACACATAGATACAAACGCACACTCACACACACAAACAGATGGAGGGACGGACAGGCAGAACGCCAAACATTTTGCTTGTCGCTGTCGCTGTTGCCGTCGCCGTCGTCGTCGTCGTCGCAGTCACAGTTGAAGTCGTCCCAATCCCAATCTTATTCTCAATCCCAATTCTCATTTCCATTCCCTCATTTGCTCTTCCTTTTGTTTTTGTATGCATGTATTTTATTGCCGGTTTCTATTCTGTTTTAATTGTTCTTTATTTCTTGAGGCCTCTTCAGCAAAGTTTTTTTAGTCTGGCTTTTGTCATTTGAGTAATCAAAACAAACCAAACCAAGGCGAGTCCAAAGGGTCTGACGTCTGTTTTTTGTCTTTCCATGTTCTGGGCCTTCTTCCTTCCCTTTTGACCTTTGACACTGTGTGTTAGGGTCTCTGTGGTGTGGTCTCGTCGTGGATTAGAGGCTTGGGCGTGGCGGGTCATTAAGCAGGCGTTTATTATTATTATGGAGGCCTCTTAACTTGTAATTAGTTGTAAAATTAGCCGCCGGTTGTTATTACTCTGCCCGTTGTTAATGTGCTTGGAAATCTCCATCTTGTTGTCTTTGGGTGTCTCTTTCTAAATAAACGAGGGGCATTCAGTAAGAAATACAAATTTTGAGACTGTTTTCTGGACTAGTCCTTACAAATCTATACTTTCCTGGTCTTTGAGTTTTAAACAAATCTCATTATAACAGCCATCAACACACGACTAACAATCAAATCTAAGAAACCAACTTAAAAAAGATTATTTTGTGAAGTCATTACTTATAAAATGACTCTCTTCTTTACTTAACTATTTGTTTAGAAGCCTATTGGGTTTTAGCAATCACATAAAATTATATTTTATTGCATTTATTTCTTGAAAAAGTACAATAACAATTGGTTTTCCTATTAAAAAATGATTTGTTTGAAAAGATATCCAATAAGACTTTACCAATTGTTTTCTTTTTCAAAGATAAGAGAACAACAACCAAAGCAGACTGAAATAGAGAAATTTTGTTAAGAAAACAAAATATAATGTGACTTAACCCAATGAAGTCATTAAATTTAGGCCAAACACAAAGCTAAATACTTGAAAAGAATTCAGCCAAGCATGCAAGCTTCCTAAATTAACACTTCATTTAGCCTCCATACATTTCCTGTCACTAAGATAGTTGGCCCGACCTGTCACTTTAGTTACATGTACATGTTTTCTGTTCGCTTCCCGGCCGTTTTCTCATCCAACTAACATCTACCAAAACGATCAACATCATCTACACACTTTCAAAATGAGCTGCTAATCAAAAAAAAATATATGAAAAATTCAAGGAAAACTGAAATTTAAGCAAACAATGGCCAAGAAAAGCACAAGAAGAAGAAAACAACCCATCCCGTCCGTTGTCGTCGTCAAGGCCCAGTTGAAAGAGCTCTGCCGTGACAACGGAAAGAGAGTTGGCCCCAAAAAAAAAAAAAAAAAAAAAAAGAAAAAAAAAAACGTTATATGCACGCAGCGCCCTAAAATGAAGACAAATTTGTAAATAAACGTAAATTTTCGAAACGAAAGAGTGAAAACTGTTGCGGACAAACATTTAGCAGGCCAACCAAATAAAAACCAGTGGATCAGAGGGGGGAAACAAAAACGAAAAATTAAAAAAATTTGAAAAAGCGAATTACATAAAATAAAAATAAATGAGAAAAAATGTATTTTATTACCTATTAAGCATAAGCTAAATGAAAGGGTATATGTTTTAGAAGCACCGAATGCGAAAGATCCTTTTTAGACATTTAAGTTATTGGCCTAGATCTTGGCATCTAATTTGGTATAAAGTTAAGTCAGAGATCCAACTTATGATTGATGAAGGCTATTGAAACGAATGAGTTCTAAGAGGTTCCCAGTAATCTTAGGAGTTTCACTAAGGTCCTTACAGCCTAATGTTTTTAGTACAGGGTATCTCAATGCCGGCTTTGTAATCAATCAAATGGATTTTAGAGGGAAGCCTCCAGACAGATGAACATTAAAATAAAAGATCGTATAAAAGGGTGGACCATTAAAGGGGAAAGGGGTTTAGGGGAGCTGCAATCCCAGACATCGGCGCCGTTGTTACGCACAATATGCGAACTCGATGCTGTTGTTGTTTTTGGGTGTATGTAATTAAGCAAAATTAGGACGGCCCAAAAGGCGCAAAATATAAAAAAAAAACATCTCTTCGAAAAAGAAAGCCAAGCAGGAGAAGAGATAGCTGAAAGCATTGAAACTTCGTTTCAAAGTCTCTCTCAATCGGAGGCAAGGTGTTCGCTCGGCTAACTAACTAGTGTTTCTGTGTGTGTGTGTGTAAGCCAAGTTTTTTTTTAGCCATTGGCTTTGTTACGTTTTGGCTGAGACGCCGACAGAGCCGATGACGATGGCGGCGCAGTCGTGCCCCCTTTTTTCTTGCACAGCAAACAAAAAAAAAAACGCGTCGCGCTTGTTATGTAATAAGCCATGAGCAAAGCAGCCGCAGCAGACAACGTCGACGTCTCAGCCACGTTTTGTCATTTGCCGTTTTCTTTTCTTATATATATATTTTGTTTCTCGTCGTCTCTTTCATTTTTTTTGGGTATTGCCAAAAATATATACTAAAAACAAAAACTACTTCAACTTTAACTGCAACTGCCTCAGCTGCTGTAGCTGCAGCAACGTCGTATGCAACTTTAACTGTGGGCGCCTTTTGCATCTCCTATTCCCCCTCCTCTGTCTTTCTCTGTCCCTCACACATAGTTTTTCGATATTTGGTTTCTCTTTCTGGCTTCAAGTATTTACCAACTCGGCATGAAAAAGAGGTGAAACTAATTTTTGTGGTATTTATTTATTTTTTTCGGGGGAGAATTCAATGAGTGTCTGTGTGTGTGTTTGTGTGTGTGTATGTGGGGCTTGTCTGGCTAGTTAGTGTGTTGCAGTTGCAGCAATGCACTGGAAAAAAACTTTTTAAATTTTTTTTTTTGGAAAAGTTTCTATAAACACAGAACTTTAATTTACTTTTTGGCAGGACCAAACCTGCCCAATTATGAAATATGTTTTTGAAAATAGCTAGATTCAAATATTTTTAATCTTATTTTCAAAAATGAATTAAAAATTCAAGCAAACAGGTATATTTATATAGATTGAAGCATATTTTCTGAAGGATATTATTTCTATAAAATTTTATCCTTAATATTTTTATAAATTAAGCTAAATTTATTTCAATTACTTTTTCTATCGTTCTCATCCCTTTTAGGTAATTTCTTTCAGTGTTTGTTGTAAATTTTTGGTTATTTTTGTTATTGTTGGTGTGGAAATTCATCTGAGTGTATAATATGTGTTTATGTAATATCTTTTTGGTGGGCGATTGCAATAAATGTCACTTTATAAACAGGGTGGGGTAGGGTACGGTATGTTAGGTACTCCACAGGAGCTCTCCTCTCCCTCCATCGATAATTAATTCGATTGCACAACATACACACATCACACACACACACACACACACTGGGAAAGAGAAGATAGACAATTGAAATTAGAAAGGCTGCAAATTCGATGAAAAAAAAAAAAACAGAAAAGAAAAACAAAGGTAGAGCATCGTCGACATTATTGTCATTGTTGTTGTTGTTGGCGTGAAAGGTGAAAGGTGTAGATAATCGGCCAAGCAACAGGGGGAGAAAAAAGAGTTTTTTTTTTGTTGGTTTGGTTTGGTTTGGTTGGGTTTTTGGCAGTATGTGATAGCGAGTAAGATTTTGTTGTACACCAAAAACAAATCGCGCGGGTGGTTTGGTATTTTTTTTTTTATTTTTTGCTTTCGTCTTGTTTTGTTTTAATACACAAATTTAAAGCTTTTTCCATTTTGCTGTTGTTATTTTTTTTTGTTGTTTTCATTTATATCTTTCAACGTTCAACTCTCTTTTGGGTGTTACGAATTCAAGTGAAATCGCCCAAAGAAAAAAAAAAAAAACGACGAAAAAAGTAAAAAGTGCATGAATTTGGTTATTTCTCTCTCTCTCTCTTGGTCTCTTGGGTTTGTTTCCATTTTTAGGCCATGGATAGTTCCGGCATTCGACGGCCAGGTCAACATTGGGACACCGAGACGATTCAAAATTGATTGGCAAAACGAATGAAAATTCAATTTGAAATGGCAAACCAAACACACCGCGATGAGTGTTAATGACCACCACCAAGCTTGAAACTTTCAAGTAATATGCGTGGGAAAATTGTACTAATTTTGTACCAGTTTAAAAAACTAAGTTTCTGAGAAGATTCTAAGGATCCTATTTCTCCTTAAGTTTTAGACTTTTTCCCAAACTCTTGTTGTTCGAGATCCTTGCTCTTTCTATTCACCACTTGAACGTGTTAATCCTTGGTTATGCAAAGATCAGAGTATAGATCAGGTATGAAATGTAAATCGATTTTATACCAAAACTGATTCCTTCTATGTCTGACAAATGTTGTATATTAAAAAAGAAGATTGGCTTTTTGTTAAAAACTGCTCAGAGGTGAAAACTTTGTTAAATAATTTTTCTCTTTTATGCATTTTCAAATAGCATTTACAACAAATCATGGTAATAACAATAGATGAGACAAAGAAAAAACACGAATCTTCGTGTCGAAGAGTCATGCACCTTCACCAGCTATATATAAGTATATATATATTTATACTGGTCTCTGGATTTAACCTTTCCCAACCCCTCCGTGCTCAGAGCATTGTTTTTAAAAGGGCCTCCCCACGGGAAGTTTTTTTTCTCTGTGCGTTTTCTATTTGGTCGCCGCCGCCCTGGACTGTATATAAATTTCCCTAGCAACTTTCAAACTGAAATGAAATGAAATTGTTCAACGCGATTTGCATTCAACTTTTGACTTTGAAAGCCCAGGCAAACTGAAGACGAAAAAGAAGTCAAAGAGCTACCAACCGGCAACAATGGTGGCCAGGAGGCGGTGGGCAGTGGGGGCGAGGTGTAAGCAAAAAGTGCTCATTGTTTTGCATAATTTTCATGAAGCCAGAGCAAAAGATGAAAAAACATCGAAGCAAACTAAAAAGCAGATCACCTTTCGTCGTTGAGAAAGTCATTAAGTGAATGGTAATGGTTGATTCGAGATGAGAGGTGAGTCAAAGAGAGTCAGTCACAAATTAGCGTTGGAATTAAGTGATTATTATTATCTGTTATTTAGGCTAGAGATAGATAGATACATTTCTCAAATTCGAATGTATTTCAATTTGGTTGGGTTGTTAATGCTAGTTTGGGCATTATTTAAATGAAAGTTTTTTTTTTCTTTCTTTCTGGTAGGTTGCGGCCCAGCAGCATCTCGCCTACATCAATTTTTCAGTTGATACTTTCTAAATGCGAAACGAGACGAAAAGGTTGCACAATTTCTGTTGTTTTTGTTGTTGTATTTTCATCTCTTTTTGGTCATTGCAACTGCAGCAACTAATGTGAAATTCAATTTGCCGCCCCAAAAACAAAAGAAACAACAACAAAAAAACCGAAAAAAAACTTTCCAAGTGAAATGAAAACAGTTGCAAAATTTTTCGAAACGACAAACACAAAATTTGTTTAACTTTCCACAGCCGCAGCGCAGCGACTGGCAACTGCTTGCGGCAGCAAAAATTGGTTATGTCATAGGAGAGTAGAGCACACGAATGGTACACCGAGAGAGAAGAAGAGGTCAGAGAGGTGGTAGGAGGGGGCAGGTAGGTAGGTAGGTAGTTTGACAGAGGCCCGATGCGATTTCCCTCAAGTGAAACTGTAAGCTGTGGTTAATTTTCGAATAAAAGCCTCAAAAATTATCAACAGAAAGGAAGATTTCACATAAAAACCATATTTGTGACGAAGCATTTTACCCTGAAAAGCATTTGAAAAACGACAAATAAATTATCCTTTTGACAGCAGGCCAATATTGAAGTGACTATGGAAAAGTCTATAAAGCTTATGAATCGTTAAGAGATCAGCTTAGGACTAGACACATATATCTTCAGGAAGATCATTAGAAGTGTTTGTCATCAAAATCCATAAAGACCAAAAAGGTTTTTTCTTCAAGAAGCTATTAAGTAAATTCTGTCCAATGAAAAGACAGATTTGACAGACAGATCTTCAAAGTAATTGGAATTCTTTCTAAGAGTAACGAATGGTAACAGAAGTTCGCTCTCTAATTAGCATTGTAGACTTTCCATTTGAAAAAGGAAATTAGCAGATCTCTAACTATGTCATTTCCAACTCTAAATTCGTTTTTAGATCAGCGGGGGATCATCTTTATTCAAATAGGAAGCTTATTGTCATTTGGTTACTAAAGTGAAGACCAAAGTGTGACGATCCGGCAATAATGAAAACGTTGGAATGAAACGAAAACGAAAGTGTGCGCATCCGCAATTAAAATTGTAAGCGCGAGAGTTTACAAATGAAAAAAAAAAACAAAAACAAAAAAGATTCAACAGAAAAAATAAAATAACGACCAAAATGCGGTCGTCTGTCAAATATGATTTGAGTTTTGGAGTGAAAATTTGACCTCATTTTCTCGTTGGTTTAATTTGTTTTTGGTTTTTGGCTTTGGCTTGTAGATTTTTTTTCACATGGTGATGATGATGGTGATGATGGGCCAGCCGGCACCAGGTCATCCAGTAGAGCAGCCTCATCCCCCGCGCTTTTCATGCAAACAAAAGCCGTTACAACGAGTTGGGCAATAGACGACATCGCTGGATGGACAAACGGACAACAAACCATCACTGACCAGGCCCAAGCTGCGACTTCTTTCGACACAGCTTATGACATATTGTCGCTTTCCCCCGCTCCCCCCTGGCGACGCGCTTCTTCCCCCACTTTGCCGTCTGTCCACCAACCAGTCCAATAACTCTAGGTATTTGGGGCACGCATTGGTCGGCGGCGCGCCATATGATTTTCGGCAGGCCAGACCAACCAAAAAATATTGCCGAAAAAAAATCGGCAAATTCATTGCATGAAACTTAACTGGTTTGGCTTTACATATGTAGTTACTGTTTTTGTTGTAGTCTTTTCTGTTTTTGTTTATATACCTACTACATATATTTTTTGTTGTCTTTTAGCCCCTTCTTGTCGCTTGGTCGTGTCAGTTTGCTTATCGCTCTGTTGGTCGCCTTTTTAGTGTCGTTATAAATGAATAATTGCAAGCGCTTTCAAAAATAGGTCGATACATCGATGGAATCCACTGATCGATTCAAGATTTCCCTTTACCTCGATGTGTAATCAATTTAAATAAATTATAATTACTCACGCGCCTTAACAGAAAAAAGAGAAAAATAAAGACCGACTGAGTGAAAAGGACAGTCCTGCATCTGGATCCTTGACTAAAAAACAGCCGGCAGCTGCTTACAATTTATAATGAAAGCCTTTTATGGTCAACAGTACATACCTGAAAAGAAACAAAAGAAAACAGTTATCGTAAATTATTTTTAATTCAACAAAAGTTATATAAAATTTTCAAGCAAACGATGATTGACACTGAGAATATTTGCCACTGATCTACTGATAAATGGGAAAGGTATTTATTTACCTTTCTTAACTAATTTTATAGCTGTCAAATGTTTACGCATTTAAGCAGAAAAAATTTTCCAATAGAAAATTAGAAATCGTACAAATTTTTATTGGGGAAACTCGCTGTCAATCGCAGCTAAAATGCACAAAAATTCAAGTGAATTGTTTTTTTTTTTTCGAAAGAGACTGGTGAAGTGGAAAATGTGAAAATATTAAAGCGACTTCATTCCGGACATTCAACCTTAAGCTCAATACGAGGAGTTTATGTTTATATAGATTGAATTTGCTAATTTATTTACAACCATTTATGAAAACTATATACAAATGACCAACATGGCGTATGAGTAATCTGTTTAAATTTATATTTTCAATGTGTATATATATTCTTATTTTCTTAAGATGCACTTTATTGCCAGTATTGGATGAGGTATTGTATGATCAAGTAATCGTAGTAAATCACGACGCCAGTGAGGTGTGTTCTAGATACCTCCTGGTTGAGTTCTAGAGAGTTATTACATGAATACTTTTAGAATATAGGTAACCTCCTCTGCTGTTTAGTTTTCATCAGAGGAACAAACGATAGGTATCGAAATACACTCCTATCAATTGTATCGATAAATGTTAGAAAAAATCCACATTAACACAAATCAAAACTCTGATTTCTAAGGTTCTCATTTGGAATAAAACTTAATGATACATTTCTCATGAGGAAAACATAAAATAAAATGTTTTCAACAAAATGTGTTTTTTTTTCTAATGAAATACCCCATATAAATCCATCAATTTTTTTTTTTTTTCTGTGTTCATCATTTTAATTCGTCTCTTGGCCTAAGCTCATAAAAAAGATGATAACATAAAGTGAAAAGAGAGAGATGGAGAGAAACGTAGTAATAACGAAACATTTTCAAATCAACAATAAATATGAAATCATTTTGTGACGCTATTCACGACATGCCAAAGTGAAATTAGCCCAAAGTTGAAATCCATTTAGAAATCTACATGAAGTCAAATGTGTAAAAGGTAAAGGTAAAATCGAACAAAAAAAAAAAAAAGACCTACTATACATACACACAATCAGTCAGTCAGTCCATCAGTCAGTCAGTCAGTCAGTCAGTCTGTCAGTCTTTCAGTCAAGCAACGATATTAATCCCTTCATAAATCAATGGCAATGGCCGTCATGTCAAATTTGACAGAGTCCAAAGATACGACGAGTGGGGGGAAAGCCCATCGAGGAGTAGATGAACTGTTGCTGGAGTGGGGAAGCCGCCATCCATCCAGTGCTGGGTATTTGTCATTGGGTCTACTCAAACACAAACATGGTTACCTACGTCTTGACGGCTATGTTGTCTTTTGTCATGTGCGAGTTTTAGGGCGTAACGGCTTCCACATGTGATCTCATGATGTGATTTTTTATACCTTTTTTATTATGCCGTCGACAATTAGACACACGCACCCAAGAGAAGATTAGCTTGAGCATAAAACATTATTATGGGGTAAGATATTCTAAATTCTATACTAAAATGGTCAATAAAAGACGTCAAGGGGAATCAATAACATCATTTGCTTAAACGGCTTTATGAGATACCCTATATTAAATGTTAGTATTTAAGCCTTTAAAGTATTTGGTCTCTCAATGGAATTCAAACTTTTATTGAGATAGTATTTCTTCGGAGAATTGTTAAATTTATTAACACTTATGGACCAAAATCTTATTTCTAAGCCAATGAATAGAAATTCAATTTGTTGTGTGCTTGAATCGACTTGAAAATCGTGAGGATATCTGTTTGTGGGCTTAAATCATAGACTTACACTCAATTTAATGTCAAATAAGCAAAATAAGACTTAGAAGTTGCTGGCATTTATAACAAGAAATGTATAGAATCTTATTAAGATTATTATCGAAACTTTTTTAAACTACAGGGTGTAAACGATTCAGCTACAAACTACAAATGAAAACCAAACCAGAAACAATTTCGGAATATCATAAGATTCTCCAACTCGTTTCAAATAGCACCAAAAATAAATTCACAAGTAGAGACAATAAATACGCACGCATAATGGCCAAATGGAGGACGGACGGGCCAGTTGAAGGCGATGCCCAATGTTGAGACTGGGGCTGATGTTGCTCTCTGTGACGAGTTCGTAGAGTTTCACGGCCAGAAACTCGGCCCCACCAGCCCAGACCCAGACCTGATCATAGGCATAGTGAAAAGCTTGTCGGCCTGTGAAGTACTATTATTGTTGTTGTTGCTATTCACACAAATTTCACGCCAACTTTGCGGCCAACAACAACGGCAACAACTACAATTTTGCGCTGCCGTTGTATGGCCTTTGAAAATTGTTTTTCGCTCTGCTTGGCAACAGCTCAGCAGCAACAGCAGCAGAAGCAGAAGCAGCCCGTCATTCAGTCAGTCAATTGAAGCAAGGGGAAAAGCATACATAACATACATAAATTGAAAAGAAAAACTGTGACGAAATAATATACATATGTATCTAAATATTGACAGGCAATATTGAAACAATGATTTAGGACTAGGCTAAAAGCTGATTGGCTATGGGAATTTGGGTATGCACAATGAAATTTATGTTTAACATATTAATTAGCAAAGGCTTTTGATACATATATTTTTAGTGACTTGTAAATAGTAAAGGATGTAAAGATTTCTTATTGTAGATGTTTACTTTCAAATCTTTAAAATTTCTTTACAGAGTATTTAACTCTTTAAACTAGTTCAAAGAAATGTTTTGGGACACATTTTATCAACTTACTGATTACTTATTTATAATTCAGTTTCATTTTACTTGTTCTGTAGTTTCATAAAGTATGTTCAGTAGTTTCTAACCAACGAATTGCGCTTTTGAATTTCAACCTGGAGAAATCAAACTGAACTTTGATGCACTTTACGATATAAGGTGACTGGACACACATTGAACTGTCTAGTGTAAGTAAACCAAACAATAGATTTGATGCCATGAACTTTACTAGCACCTGGATGTGCTTTGGTCATAAATAGTAGCCAACATTGGGAAGAGAGGCTTCCATTAGTGGAACAAATGCTAACGAGATACTGGCATGATCTTCTTTATTTCGTTTCCCCTTTTTTTAGCTCAATGACAAAATCAATATTGCCTTTGGCCAAAAAGGATGTAGAGGAAAATGTTTGCCACAATGAGAAAAATTCACATGGTAAGCTTGACCTAACGTTTGCTTTGCCAACCTTTTTCTATGTGGGGAAAATGCAATCAATACTGGAGGGAAAATGTAGTTAGCATTGTTGTAGTTCCAAAATAAAAAATTCTTTTCACCTAGGGAAATTTCTTTCTGTCTGAATGTGTGTGTGTGTGAGTGAGTCTGTGTGCGTGTGCATAAATATGTATCTTGGAGATACAATTTGGTTTCAAAGCTTTCTTTGGTCGGTTGGGTAGACAGCCGACTGGGTATTGTTTCAGCTCATAAACTATTACATAAAAAATTGAAAGCAAACCTTATAGATAGAAGTAAAAGAGAGTCAGTAAGAGAAAGAGAGAGAGAGAAACCAAAAATGAAAGAAAAAGTCAGAGGAAGAGCAACAGACAACAGACAGAAAATACAACAACAACAAAAAAACCAGTAACAAAAATTTGTTTAAAGGAGAAATCATTAAAAAGTTGTGCAGTGGAAAAGCTGGCCAAAGTGAATGGCATCAGCAGGAGAGGGTGGGTGTGTGTGTGTGTGTTTGTGTGAATTATGCGGTGATATGCCTTAGCTATATCAACCAAAGAGAGCTAAACCAACTACAACAACAACAAACTATAGTGTTCAATTGAGCTCGAGTTATGTTTATGACAGTTGTCAGGCTATTGTTGTTGCTTTTGTCGTTTTAGTTTTCGCTGCTGCTGCTTTCCAATTTTGTCCAAGTGTGTGTGTGTGTGTGTGTGTGTGTGTGTGTATGTGTTGGCCAAATGCAAATTTGTGCAAAGATGCGTTTTGCCAGCGTTTATAGTCGCGTGAAAGTCGCTAACACAACAAAAAAAAAACAAAACACAAATTTTGGGTAATAATAAATGCCACAACAGACAAAAACTTAGGCCTTTTGCTACTTCGAGAAGATGTTGATGGGGATACAATACAAAAATTTCTGTTCAATATATATATTTTAAAAAGAAAAGCAGCAGCAATGTCACTTACTAACTGTATAAGTGGGAGAGTTTATAGTAATACTTATTTATATAAATACAAGATGATTTGTAGCTTATAGAGATGAGTCAATACTTTAAAAACGTGAAATAGTTGACAATGAAACCGTCCTAGTAATCTCTTTATCTAATAACAGTCTCTAGACCTTAATTTTAACAATCATATCACAAATTACTATATTTTGGACCATTTTCCTTTTAGTTTTCTATAAAGTGCTCTTCGCACACTTTTTATAATGAATATGTGGCTTTTTCTCTCACATTCACACACTTCAATTCCAATGAGTCAAACAAGTGACCTGATTTACATCTAAACTCCACACTCGAAACATAATTGTTATGAAAAGCTAAATTTGTAATGCAAGTGCTCTGTAATGGATTACACTCTTTTACAATTCAATTTGATAAATCAATTGGGGATTGATCTAAGTGCTTCACATTCTACAATTGTCGGCCCACTCTATTAGAGGGTTTTGCTGCTATTGAAACATTCCACAAATCAATTGGCTACTGTTCACGCCACCGGGTGAACAGCAGTGAGCGGCGAAGAGCAGTGAGCGGTGAGGAGTGAGGAGGGTTTTTTGATCCTCGGCGTCTACGGTCACACCAGGAGGAGTGACTTGATTTTTTCCAATGGGCACCGCCATCACTAAGAATCGAGCCTTTCACCCGAACACCCGTTCTCTTGCATTTTTTTACGATTTGTTAATCACTTTCAACCCGAACCATTTCCGTGTGTGCCGGTTTACCTGTGAATATTATATAAATAATAAAACCTACATTTAGTTAACCGAAGTTTCTCGTGCGTTTTAATTCACCACTCGCTCACCACAAACTGAAGAAATTGGCACCCGCCAACTCCTTGTATTTCATTTGGATCCTTCCGCCCCCCACGAACATTGGTCCTTCGAGCCGGATATCCTTCCGCTCCTCCAGCTTGCATCGGCGGAATTCCTGATAAGTACAAAATTTCATTATTCATTTCATTTACATACTACTAAAAGTGTGAGGTTTTCCCGCTTCTCCATAGCGACCTACACACTTTTACATATTGTATGTACATACCTGACCTGTTCCAAGGTTTCATGGTAGTTCCTAATCCTTAGCGTGATTGTCCAACGTTCTCATTTTACATTCCACGATTATCCATTTTCATTTATGTTTTTTTTTCCTCGCACTTGTCCAAATCCACCTTTTTTACATATGCATTCACATGTACATGTAATTTCCACAGCTGTTTGCCAAATCCGCGTAAAAGTTTAAAAAAAAAAAAAAAAAATTATTAAAGTGTTATAAAAAATAGGGAAAAATAAAAATCAAAGTGTTCACCGCGTTTTCTTATGTGTTGGAATAATAATCTTTAATGCCAAACTTATTTCCACACGCGCGTATCTACGTACATACATACATCGTCACCTGTTGATGTACGCGCATATGTACATACATATCCATATACATACAATCCCTTCGCACATTTACCACGACACAAAAGGCAAAAAAAAATATTCTTTTTTTTTTAAATAGCACTTCACGTATGCACCGCGATTTCTTGCGCGTTCGAATTAGGTGCGAAATTAATTTCCTCACGCGCGTCTTTGGATACCGGTGCACTTGCTTACATACGTACATACATACATATGTATATGCTTACATAGTCATACATTGCACATACATATGTACATATCCACAACGCATAATACATTTCGGTGTCGCGCATTGATTTAACACAACCCCACATCCAATTAAATTACAATTACTTACGTTTTTTTTGTTGTTGTGAACAACGCGTGTGCATACATATCTATACTCACCTGTGTACTTATGCATGTACGTACACACATAGATCAAAGCATCTGTCCATATGCATTGATCGGTTGTTTTATTTGCGCACAACACTCGCTTGTTTTTCCGCACAACACTTGTTCTTGGTTTTTCCGCACAACCACAAAAAAAAAAAATTTATTCACATACATAATTAAACAACAAAATCAAAAACCAAATATATAAACAGCGGCCGACAGCTGTTTTCGGAGTAGTGGTGACACGTGAGTCGAGTCGTGATATCGATAGGCGGCTCAAGCGCGCCAAATTTAAATCACATTATTTCCGATTCTCTTTTTTTCGCCTAATTATATATCCGCCCATATTTATAAAACAATACATATATATTTTTCCAGCATTATCGTGCCCACATTTATATATCCGTCCATATTTATAAATCATTTATATAATTTTTCCGGCCAACTTTTTGCGCTCACATATATATATCCGTCCATATTTATAAATTATATATATAATTTTTTTCGGCCAGTATTTTGCGCTCATATATATATCCGCCCATATTTATAAATAAATACATATATATTTTTTCCAGCACTATCGGGCCCATATTTATATATCCGTCCATATTTATAAATTATATATATAATTTTTTCGGCCAGTATTTTGCGCTCATATATATATCCGCCCATATTTATAAATAAACACATATAAATTTTTTCCAGCACTATCGGGCCCATATTTATATATCCGTTCATATTTAAAAACTATATATATATTTTTTCCGGCCAGTATTTTGCGCTCAATATATATCCGCCCATATTTATAAATAAACACATATAAATTTTTTCCAGCACTATCGGGCCCATATTTATATATCCGTTCAGCTTTAAAAACTATATATATATTTTTTCCGGCCAGCCTTTTGCGCTCATATATATATCCGCCCATATTTCTAAATAAATACATATATATATATTTTTTCCAGCACTATCGGGCCCATATTTATATCTCCGTCCATATTTATAAATTATATATACAATTTTTTCCGGCCATTATTCTGCGCACACATATATATCCAGATCCAGATTTATATAAAAACGTATTTTCCTTTTATCCTATACATCTTTGTTTATATATTTCATCCGTGTTTTGTTTTATACGTACTCCCATCGGTAATTTTCAATCCGCATTCGTGCGTTCGTATATTATTCCGCATCTATCCCCATTAAAGAGGCTTCGTTTCCGAGCCACACGCGAGAAAATTCTCCCGCAATCCTGCGGTGCACAGTGAGGAAGTTCTTGCGTCCCCATACAGTCCACTTCTCACTTCCAAAACAAAAAAAAGGGACGCGCACAAACGCGGTGTTCGTCGGTAAGCTCGTCCCCTGAGTATGTCCACGGAGCCGTCCAAGACTGCGCCGAAGTCCAACAGTCTTTCGTCTCCCTCTGCAACTCCGGAGAAGGTTCGGCCTCCGACAACTCCGGTGACCGTGAAGCGTACGGATATTTCGCGCAAGTTCTCGTCAGTTCGCAGCCGCAGCGAATCCCCAAGGTCCCGTCCGTCTTCGTCCAGCTTACCTGAGGGTCGCAGATTCTCGGTTAAAGACTCGAGGGAACACCAAGGTCGTTCCAAGCTTTCAACTCAGACCCAGATTCCGCACGTTGTTGTGACGCACTGTTCTGACGCTCCCGTCACCCGATCCGTATCACAACAGCGTAGAGAACACTCCAGAATGTCCCTTTCCGATTTCGTTATAGCGTGCGACGCATTGACTCTGTTTGAAGCTCGCGAGAGTGAAGCTCTAACTTCTGAAGTGCCCTTGTTTTCCATTAAAATGCACTTAGAGCAGCTCAAATCCCTTTGGTCAACTGTCGAGATGGAATACTCCCGTTGTCACAAGGCCTTGACAATCCAAGCCGACGAGGAAAGCTTGGCAAACATAAGCCACATCAAGGCGAAGCACGAATCCGCTTACGCGGCATATGTGCGATGCGGGACGTTGTTCGGAGAACGCATCGAACAGCTCTCGGTACAGATGACGACTCTTAGGCGTCAGCCAACCGCTCCGTCGGGGCCACCGGGGCATAGAGTTCCTCCGTGTGAGGTAGAGACATTTGATGGCGACAGCCTAGCATGGCCCACATTCCGCGATTTGTTCGCCGCCATTTATATCGCCAATCCGTATTTGTCACAAGTGGAGAAGCTCTATCACTTGAACGCCAAGACGCGAGGGGAAGCGAGAACCATCGTGGCTAAGTCCCCCCTGACGAATGAGGGTTTCCAGGCCGCGTGGGAGAACCTCACCGCACGGTACGAAAACAGCCGTCTGCTGGTCATGACTCAAGCCAGACAACTCCTTCAGATTCCCGCGGTGGCACAAGAGTCGGGCAAATCCTTGCGAGAGCTGCAGACCGCGTTTCAAGGGTGTCTTACCGCACTTGAGCGTTCGGGTGTTAGTACTGAGAATTGGGATGTCCTACTTATCGCCATCTGCACTAGTAAATTGCCGAAGGCCACAATCCTCCTGTGGGAGCAATCAGTGCCCAATAAGACTGTCGTCTCAACGTGGTCCGATTTGAACCAATTTCTTACCGATCGGTATCGGGTCCTGGATGCCACCGACGAACATAAGTCGGCCCCAAGTGTCCAAGCCATCCCCATTGGCCCCCGCAAATCCTCTGCAACGATGAAAGTCCAAGCGTTTCCAGCGAAAGCTCAGCTCAAATCGGCGTCTTGCAAGCTGTGCCATCGGGAAAATCACCCAATACGGCTCTGCCCTAGTTTCCTTGATATGCCTGTTCAGAGGCGGCTGGAAACCATTAGACAGCAGGGACTTTGTCTGAACTGTTTTGCCCGCGGTCATCAAGTGAAGGGCTGCTCCAGTGCGCATAATTGCCATACCTGCAAGGAACGTCATCATACGCTGTTGCATCCTAGTGATGTGTCCGTGCCCTCGCCATCCGCTGCGCAAGTCCCACCATCCAGCGTCACAGAGCGCCCGTCCGCGAGCGACCAGCTCACAAATGCTCAAAGTTATTTTGCATCTACCCCAGGCAGAGGCCTTTTAGGCACTGCGATTGTCACTCTGCACCATCGTGGTGTGGATCATCATATTCGGGCGTTGATCGACTCGGGAGCCGATTCAACTTTTCTCTCCGAACGCGTCTTCAGCATGGTCCAGCCCCCCTTCTACCCAGTAGACGCCGCGGTTACTGGCATGGGCCAGAGTGATGGAGGCTGCGCCGACAAGGTGTGTCTGCTAATGCTGTCTCCCCCGTGTGACAGATTGAACAAGATTGAGGTCTCCGCCCTGGTCGTATCCAAATTGTCAGGGGCCATTCCAACAGCTCCATTCCTTAATACGGTTCCGACGCAGTGCCTCGATCGCCCCCTGGCTGACCCGTACTACAACAAGCCCGCGCCTATTGACATGATCATCGGTGTAGACCTGTTTCCCCACATCCTCGGAGAACGGATCAAAAAGGATATTGGTGATTTTGTCGGGCTAGAAACCATCTTTGGATGGGTTCTGTGTGGGGCTATCACTCCTGACCCCCCGGTGTCTAGATCCGTTTTCGCGGCACAGACGCGAGTTAGTCCCGAAGCAAAGCTTGATGTACTCCTCACCAAGTTTTGGGAGGTGGAAGACCTTCCCGCAAAGCCGGAAAAGGAGGATGACGCATTCTGCGAGCGGAACTTCCAGGAGACCACCCAAAGGGGAAAGGACGGCCGATATGTTGTGTCCCTACCGTTCAAAGGTCCGAATAGCGTTGACTTGGGCCACTCAAGACCGATCGCGCTGGCTCAATTCCTGCGGAATGAGGCACGCCTTCTCAAGGATCCGGTTCTAAAAACGCAGTACGATGCCATTATTCAAGAATATGAGGAATTGGGTCATATGATTCGGGTGACGCCGCCTCAAGATGGGAAAAACTTCTATCTCCCCCATCATGCGGTGTTTAAGCCCGATAGCACCACCACTAAGGTACGCGTGGTATTTAACGCGTCGAGCCCCTCCACACAAGGCGTCAGCCTCAACGATGTCTTGCACACCGGTCCTACTCTTCAGGCCGACCTCACGCTTCAGGTACTGAAATGGCGGTTCTTTCAATTCGTTTTCAATGCCGACATAACGCAGATGTATCGACAAATCCGAGTCGATCCCAGGCATACCCCCTTTCAGCGGATCCTCTACCGAGACCGCTGCGGCAATATTCAGGATTACGAGTTACAAACTGTCACGTTTGGGGTTAACTGCGCGCCATTCTTGGCGATCCGAGTCCTTTTACAACTGGCACAAGACGTGCAAACGATGTATCCTCAGGCGAGCGAAATCCTTCGGAACTACATGTATGTTGATGATGTCCTTGCCGGCGCTCACACTGAAGCCGACGCTCGTCTCGCCATACGAGAGCTTCAAGCGGTCCTCCAATCTGCGGGATTCCCGCTTCGGAAGTGGACTTCCAATAAGAAGGAAGTACTTCAAGCCATTCCGAGAGAGCACCTGCTGCGAGAGGACTTTCTCGAGCTGGAAGACGCGAGCACCGCAAAAACCTTGGGTATTCGATGGCAAGCTGCTGAGGACGTCTTCTTCTTCACCACAGCGGACCCCCCCCTTGAAGGAGTCGATCTCCAAGAGGCAGGTTCTGTCTCATATCGCTAAGCTCTTCGACCCCGCTGGGTGGCTAGCCCCATTTGTCATCCGAGCGAAGATATTCATGCAGCAAATCTGGCTTACCGAACTGGGCTGGGATGATGCTCTGCCGCCTCTCCTGCTGCAGCAATGGCATGAATTCCTGCAGGATTACCCAGGCCTCAGTCGACTCCGCATTCCCCGTTGGCTAAACACCAGCGATAAGCTCTCGTGGGAGCTTCATGGCTTCTGTGACGCGTCACAGAAAGCGTATGGAGCGGCCCTATATGTGCGGGTTCGGTACGGCAATCAAGTAGACGTCCATTTATTAACGGCTAAGACCCGTGTAGCTCCAGTCAAAACAGTCTCGCTGCCTCGGCTAGAGTTGTGCGGAGCGGTTCTGCTAGCCGATCTCTGGGCGTCGATCGTTCCTGAACTTCCAATCCGACCTGCAACCTCCCAGTTTTGGACCGACTCTACCATCGTGTTGGCTTGGCTCAATAAACCTCCGTGCAGTTGGTCCACCTTCGTGGCCAATCGCGTATCCAGGATCTCCGAAAGCACTAGTGGCCAAAGCTGGTCACATGTGCGCTCCGAGGACAACCCCGCGGATCTGGCGAGCCGTGGAGTCTCCGCGGCCGAGCTATCGGCCAGCAGCCTCTGGTGGCATGGGCCGGACTGGCTCCAGAGAGCCCCCGAGTATTGGCCAACTCCCCATAACGAACTCCCAGACACCCAGCTGGAGCAACGGGTCCAGTGCCACACCACCGCGACCACGCTACTCGAGGACGTCAGCGAACGGTTCTCGAATTATGGTAGGGCTCTACGAGTCATCGCGTACATCCTACGCTTCGCCACCAAGAGGATTTCGACGCCTTCCACGGTTCGCCTCACCAATGACGAACTTCTTTCCGCCGAGCGCGCCTTGATTCGGACCTCTCAGCGGCGGGAATACCTCGCGGAGATACGGGCCCTGGGCGAAGGGCGACCCCTGCCATCATCCAGCACTCTACTCAATCTGAACCCATTTCTCGACCAGCATGGGTTACTCCGCTCCTGCGGACGACTCCGGGCCGCTGAGTCCCTCCGATATGATGAACGTCACCCTATTCTCCTCCCATATAGTACTCATTTCACTCGCCTGCTTGTCGCATTCGCCCACCGCATCACGTTGCATGGCGGCAATCAACTGATGGTGCGGTATTTGCGCACCAAATTCTGGATCCCACGGATAAAGAACATGGTAAAGTCCCACATCAAGGGGTGCAAGGTCTGCATCGTTCATCGTCGACGACTACAGACCCAGATGATGGGTGATCTCCCTCGAGAACGCATCACGTATTCCAGGCCCTTCACCCACACGGGCATTGATTTCGCAGGGCCGTTCGAGATCAAAAATTACACCGGGCGTGCGTGTCTCATAACTAAGGGTTATGTCTGCGTCTTTGTGTGTTTCAGCACGAAGGCAATCCATCTCGAGGCTACCTCCGACCTCACCACTGAAAGATTTCTGGCAGCCTTCTCTCGGTTTGTCGCACGGAGACAATGTCCACAGCGCATTTACTCCGACAACGGCAAAACCTTCGTAGGGGCCTCAAAGGCGCTCGAAAAAGATTTCCTGAACGCCACCAAGCTTGAAATAATGAAGGCATTCCCCCAGCACATCCTATCCTGGCAGTTCATTCCGCCAAGCGCGCCCCACATGGGAGGACTGTGGGAAGCAGGGGTCAAAAGTTTTAAGACCCTGTTTTACAAGTCCTCGTCCACTGTCAAATACACCTTCGAGGAACTTTCCACTCTCCTGTGTAGGATCGAAGCGTGCCTAAACTCCAGGCCAATCTCTCCCATGAGTGAGGACCCAGAGGATCTACTGGCCCTAAGCCCGGGACATTTCCTGATTGGAGGACCACTCTTAGCCATTGCGGAACCGGAAATTCTGGTCGAGCCTATGTCGCTGATCAACCGATGGCAGCGACTAAAGGCAATCCAGCAGGCTTTCTGCCGCCGCTGGAAGAGTGAGTACCTCAAGGAGCTTCACAAACGGAACAAGTGGAAATCACCGACTCGCAGCATCCAGACCGGCGACCTCGTGATCGTGTCCGAAGATCATCTCCCCTCCAACGAGTGGCGCTTAGGGCGAATTGAGCGCACTCTGCCCGGGGCTGACGGCCTCGTCCGAGTGGCTGATGTCACCACCGCGCGTGGGTCTATCCGAAGACCCGTAGCGAAGCTCATTCTGTTGCAAGACAGCAGGAGTCCTGAGTCTAAAACCTTATCGTGACTCCTAATCCCTCTATGTTTCCTCCGAATGTCCTCGTCTCCGTGCATGTTTCTCGTTCCCGTGCATAGACTAATCCACTCCCCCATACGTAATTTCTTTCGTTACAGTTCATTCAGCTCGCCCTTTCATAGCGACATGGCCCCCACGCGTCTGCCGCACCACCGCAGCAAACGAGCTCCACAGGGCACGAACGTGTACCGATGCCGGGTCTGTCGGGGGGTTCATGCACTCCGGCAGTGTCAGCGCTTCCTAAACCTCCGAGGGGAAAAGCGGCTTCGGGCGGTGCTCATCAATAAATATTGTCCCAATTGCTTGGCCCACGAGCATTCATCCGACGCGTGTCGGACTCGCCATGGTTGCCGACGATGCGGGCAAAGGCACCATACCCTGCTCCACATGGCCGACCAACCGCCGAGACGACGTGCCTCCGCCCGGCGTCGCAGCCGATCACCCCCTCCAGTCGTGCTGCACCCCCGCTACAACCCCGTTCCCGATCATCGTCCGACCGCTCCGCTTCCCCAGAAGGCGCACCCGAGATTTCGTTATCCTCCCTGCTCCACGCCAGGACGACGACTGTCCTGCCCACCGCAGTCCTACGGTTGGGCAATGGCTCGAAATCCTTCGAGACCCGCGTCCTTCTTGATGCGTGTGCGGCTGAGAGCCGCATCAATCTCTCCTTTGCCCGGTCCCTGGGGTTAGCTGTGACCACGGTCGGGGTCGACCAAGCCTGTACGGCCGTCCTCGAGTCGAGGTCCGACAAGACGTTCCGACGGAACGTTATATTCCGGGTCGAAGAGGACTTGCTCATCCGCACTCCCATCCGGGAAGTGGCGGCGCCGGTCCGAGAGAAGTTCGCAACCCTGATCCTGGCCGACCCCCTACTTCTATCGGCCGGCGTCGGTATCCGTGGTGCTCGGGGCAGACCTCTATCCTGAGGTCATCCAACCAGGCTGTGTGCCCGGTCATAGCGGTACTCCCGCAGCCCAGAGCACCGTGTTCGGATGGGTCGTCTCCGGCTCCTGTGGGATCTAGGCGCTCCAGGACGTTGCCGTCCCCCATCCTTTATATGTCCAGGGTGACAATTGCAACATGTTGCAAGGGGGGCGGTATGTTCACGCCACCGGGTGAACAGCAGTGAGCGGCGAAGAGCAGTGAGCGGTGAGGAGTGAGGAGGGTTTTTTGATCCTCGGCGTCTACGGTCACACCAGGAGGAGTGACTTGATTTTTTCCAATGGGCACCGCCATCACTAAGAATCGAGCCTTTCACCCGAACACCCGTTCTCTTGCATTTTTTTACGATTTGTTAATCACTTTCAACCCGAACCATTTCCGTGTGTGCCGGTTTACCTGTGAATATTATATAAATAATAAAACCTACATTTAGTTAACCGAAGTTTCTCGTGCGTTTTAATTCACCACTCGCTCACCACAAACTGAAGAAATTGGCACCCGCCAACTCCTTGTATTTCATTTGGATCCTTCCGCCCCCCCACGAACATTTAAGTCAAATCGATTCCCTTTGAGCTAAATGGATTCACTATAAATTAATTATTAATTTCACTAAAACCAAAAGGGCCATTCCCATAATACAACACAACTAATCAATAATCAATCAATTCTAGTTAATCAAACAATATTATTAATTTTTGTTGTGCCTTTTGTTTCTTTAGTTTGTTGCCCTGCGGTCTGCGGTGTTTGGCCTATACGAATGAGAGGTGTAACATTGTTACGCCCATTTTCTCACAAAAAGCGAAATTCAAATGTGACCAAAAGTTAGTCAGGCGCAAAAAATATGATGTTATAGGGGGGCCCAGGCGTTATCAATTCATTTTGATTCGTTGTTGCTGTTGTTGCTGTTGTTGCTGTTACTGTGAGTTATGCATGAGGGCATAAACAAAATACAAACTTTCTCAAAAATTTAGCCTATAGGCATAAGTTTTAGGAGTCAATGGGCGTGATCTGGACAGCTACTTTATACCTCTAAGAGGCGCCTACATTCATGTAAGAAATGTGTTTTCTATAATTGTAAGACCAAATTGTTCAAACGCCTAATATAAATTGGTACTAAAATGTTGTTAAAATTATCTCTTGTATAGACAAATATAAGTAAGTCTTTGTAGTTTCTTTGTTTTTTCTTTGATTTTGAAGTTGTTAAACTTTTGTTTTTTTACTTTTGGCCTTTTTTATGGTACGCTCACGTAGCGTAAAATGTGTGCATTTTAATGATCTAAATTATGGTTACTTTATTGCGTTATTAATAACATTTTGATTGCATCACGTACACACGCATTGGAAGCTCTGTTTTTTTTTTATTTTTTGTATTTTTTGGGTAGTTTTTTTTAACTCAGGGGTCTTTCTTGTCATCGATGGTCGCTTCTTTGCTTCCATGTATTGTGTGCGTAGCTCACGTTCCGATGCCCAAGACATGGAAATGGGCATGAAAATGGGTGCAAGGTGGTATATATATGGCTTGTACATATGTACATGACAATATTACAAACATACAGACATATGTTTCTACATAAGCCTGTCTCCTCCTTGGTTCCATTGAAGGGCAAAGAAACAACAACCAACAAAAATACAAAAAGAGTTTCATTTTGCAAGAAGAAATCGTGCTGTGCTCCATAGCCTTGCCCGACGACAGCTGCCCCTTAGAGTCACAGACCCATCCCAATCCCCCAGTGCACGACCCAACCACAGTTTTCGACTTGCCCCTGCTATGCCTTGGCTTCCAATGGTATTCGTTTATTTCGGCTCGGCTTGGTTTGACTTGACTTGGCTTGGCTTGGGTGTCGTCTTATCAATTTTGTCTGCTTTCGAGTGCCGTTTTCAGTTAATTTTCCGTTTCTGTTATTGAATTTTTACAACTGCCCCCAGAAGTGGGTCAAAGATACACAGAAATCCAACGATGCCGCAACAGACAGAGACAGAATCAAACAGCCAGACATACAGACTGACATTATTCGTATTATTATAAAGAAAGAGAGCGGCGGTAATTTAACATTCATTATGTGGCATAATTGGAACATTTTGTATGCGATGTTATTTTGCTTTTCGGTATGCTAAAGGAGCAGAAGCTGTAGCTTATGTATGTATGTATGTATGTGGAAAAATGATTTGGCAATGAGATTTTAATTTAACTGAAATGAATTTGCAAATTGATGTTAAATTAGTAACAGAAAGTGTTATATACATATATTTGGTAATTCTTTGCAGTGATTGAAACTCATCCAAACCAAAGTGGATAGAACTTTAAGTTATCATTGGAATCCTACAACATCCGCTGTGATATTAGAGATAATTTAGATGAACTATCCCTTGAGAGTTAATCTTCTAATTATACTTGGGTAATCATGGAAAACAATGAAGAGCAAAGGAAGTCCTTAATCCATAGACAGAACTTCCTATGAAATAGTTTAAGTTAATTGAACTTCGTTTGAATTAACCTTGGCTATATTAATTTATCAGTTTACCTAACTAGTTAAACAAAAGAAAACCTGACAAGTTGACTAGACTGATTGATGATTATCCTGAGTGATGGCTTGTGTCTCTCTTCTTTCTCTTAAACAGGGTATCTCAGGGTCGTTGACAATCAATATCTTATGGGGTAGTATCTTCATTTCTTCAATAATTTTATAACACGTTGTGGCAATTTAAAAGCCGGAACTCAGGCAACCGGCTAGCCACTGATACCCAAGTTCAGAACATTTGCTCAACTCTTGATGAACAAGTTGAGAGAGAACAAGTTGAACAAGACAACTATATGGATATATACATTAAGGCACCTATATAAATGTATTAAGAGAGTGAGAGACAGAGAGTATATAAGTTGGACAACAAAGGAAAAGTGGTGGATCAAAAAGAGGGTGGTGCTGCGTCTACTACTAAATGCGACACGCTACATAAAAGGTAGTAGGTACTGGTAGCTGCTGCTTCTGCTGCTGCTAAGGTAGGAAGTTTCATGGCACGGGGCACGCCACATGACTGAGAAAACGTGCAAAAAAAAAAAAAAGTAAAGTAAAACCAATAGGGAGCGTAAGAACGAGATAGATAGCAAGCAATCATTTCCATAGTTAAAGTCAACCTTGGAAGTTATTTTCAAGGTGTGCGCGCGTCAAACGGAAGAGGTGGAGGCAACAACAACAACAGCAACAAAAAAAAGAGTAGATAAAGAAGAAGAAAACAGAATCTACCTCTATGTATATAAGAAATATACACACAAACACAAACACACACTCGGAACATAATTTATGGGCAAACATGCGTTGAATGTTGTCGACATGCAAACTTTTCAAGATACTTTTCTACAATATGACAATGACGATGATACTCAAGAGAGCCAAAAAAAAACTTCTATTAAATCAGAAAAGGGTGTGCCCCCTCCTTAGACAAAAGGAACAGGAAAACATACAACAAAACTTGTAGAGAGAGAGAGAGTGATTTCATTCATTATTGACATTAGGTTCTTTGAAACATTTTTGGCAATTATTTGAATACTTTTCCCATATTATCTGCTTCTTTTCAATGTGTCTCTGTATGTGTGTGTGCGGGTCTTGTTGGCCATAAATATTGGCAGCAATCCTTCTCTTTTAATTTCTTTGCTTCTATTTTCATTGTGTGTGTGTGTGTGTCGTTTTTTTCTTTTTCTTTATTGTTTTAACGAACTCAGGTTGTTTTGACCATGAACCCATCAAAAGTTTCAAATGGCTCACGTTTTTTTTTTTTTTTTTTTTTTTTTTTTTTTGTAGGGGTTTCTGTTTCTGGGCAATGCCTTTGCCATAGAATACAGTCTCGGGGCTGTATAGTTTTTATTTTTCTTGTATATATATTTGCTTCGTCTTCGTTTTTTTTCGGTTTCTTTGCTGTCTTCATGTTTATTTAAATGGGCGGACTATTTGAACTTATTTGACTCTTTTTTCCAACGTTTTTTTTGTCCACAATACCCTGTATAACAAGTACACATCAAGAGAGTATATAGAAGTTATTATAAATTTAACTTCAAGGTGAGAACACTAGGTCTTTGATTTCTTTTAAGAAACTTATTTAAAGAAAGGTATCGCAAAGTGTTAAAAAATATAATAGGATATATGTACATGACGAGATATTCAAAAGCTTCCAAGTAATTCAAATAAGTCTAAACTGGAACTTAATATTGAACTAGGGTATCTCTAGTTTGTTCCATCAACTCTGCCTTGGTTTATATACTTATATTGAAATTTGTCATAATTTCGTGGGTTAGACGGCATAATTAACGAGCTCTGGCTATTGACCGTTGGTGTTTGTTTGTTTGTGAGTTTGTATGCGTAGTAATTACGTTAGAAGTCTTACACACACACACCACACTAGATATGCAGGTAGGTGTCTCTTTGGTATGGTCTGTGGTCTGATCTGATCGGGGGGCATTAAACGTTTGACGGAGCTTCTCAAGGTTTAGGGCGTTTGCCTTTTTATTTTTGGCTTGCTTCGAGGCCTTTTTCTGCAGGCCAAGCCACAAACGTATTGACTCGAGGCAACACACACACACATACATAAAATAATATCTCTACCTAACCTTAAGTGATGGTCATTAATATGAAATAAGTCGGGAATTAGCGAACAATCATTTTTTTTCTTCTACTTCTTCGTTTTGCTTTGTAATCTTTTTAAGGCACTAAACAAAAAGGGCAAATCATTATGGTTATTAAGTGGTACAAATTTGCATAAATTCTGAGACATAAATTATAAATTTGGATGTGTACAATCAAAAAAAAAAAAAAAACAACGCTTCATACAAAGAAGGCTATTTAAAGTGAGTTAATGTACGTCAGAGGTCTTTAAAGCGATTAATTTAAACATGAGCCCTGAGTTGAAGTTCATATACTGGTTTAATTGATTCATTTTCAAGTTCTTTTTTAATTTATGGAATCTATTTTCAACTAGAAGAAGTAAAATACGAGAGACGACGACGAGATAAATATCTGCTTAGACACAGAAATCTACCTTGAAATTTGAAACCCCCAGAAGGCAGCAACAAAATATCCAACGAAGAGGAGAAGGTTGAGATTAAAAGAAAAGTAAAGAGTTCTCATATGAAAATTAAACCTAATGATAAACTCCGTGTCAAACGAACCCTCTTGTAATTTGACAAAGATGTCTTTTTTATAGTCCCTCCTCAGTCAGTCAGTCAGTGAGTTTAACATATTTAGGTCGTTGTGTGACGACCTTGAATTTTCTCATTTAGTGATGGCATAATAGAAGTCTTGACAACGCCTAATGACGACATCCTTCAGACTAATGAGCTCACAAACACAAGCACTTTTAACGCTTCCGTTAAATTTCCATGACAGGAATCGGCATTGAATGTTTGTATAGCCTTGATTCCATTTCCATATACAATCATATATAATTTTGTTATAATTATTGATTACTTAATAGAAAAGCACAAGAATCCATTGCCATTAAATGATAACTAATCAGCAACAACAAAAGTAGAATGATTGATGATTAAAAAGTGGTGTATTCAGTCATTTTAAACCATCGTTTCGATGCATAAACAATCGATTTAATGTTAGATAGAACTTAAAATAAATATTTTTTAGTATTACAAACTGGAAAATAACAACATTATGATCCAAGCATTTTCTTTCTTTCACATACTCACTCTCTCAATGAACCGTTTTGTAGGTACACAGCAATTGTATAATATATGATATATGATGTACATACCTGAAATGACAAGAGTTAAAGGATTTAAATTTCGATTAATAAAAAAAAGGCACAACAACATGTAAAATGAAATATTTAACAACATAAATAACAATATTGAACAATAAGTCTTCAACAGTTTTGCGTGATAAAGATCGTATGGTGTATTGTTTAATTTTTGATGTTTTTTCTGTGTAGTCCCTCAAGTTTTTGGGTTCGACAAAAGGCAGCAAGGAAGGGGCAAGATCTCTTGAATGACAGAGAACAACTGTGCGATGACAATGACTGAGAGGAGGAGGCGAATAAGGAGACAAAGGAGTCGGCAGCAACAGCAGCAGGGAGAGATTCAAGTGGATGAAGGAGAAGGCAACGGTATCGGAATCACAACCGCATCAAGTCAAATAAAGTCAATTGAAGTTGCGCGTTGCACATACAATGGACACTTGGATAAATGGGCACCAACTGTGTGTGTGGATGAAAAATTAAATAAAAGCGCAGACAGCAGCAACTACAACAACGATGACGACGATGATGATGATAATGATGAAGGCGGCTGCAAAAAGCAGATCAACATAAAATGAAAATAAATCAAAACCTTTAAAAAAAGAAAAAATCGTTAAAATTTTGCATAAAAAGCAACGGAACCAAAGCTACAACTACTATAAAAGTGAGAGGGAGGCAAAGGGGGGGTTCTTTTTTTTTTTTTTTTTTTTTTTTAAAGAAAAAAGTCGGTCGTTGGCGATGCCGAATGAAACTTTTCACCATTTTGCATAACAATTTGTATCTCTCAGTGGAGCGCGTTAAAGTAATACAACAACAACAGCAACAACGACAATGAAGGGTCCCAACTTTCGACTCGTTGCTCAACTTTAAATTTTGTGTGAGGGACAGCCAAGCACATCCCAGACAGAGGCTATAAAAAAAGGGATTCAGGGGAATGAAGAGGGGGCGGCTATGGACTGACTACATACAAGGGTATGTAACTGAAAGACAGACCGAACGACAGACAGACAGACAACAGACAGAGGCAAGAGGCAACGATTCTGTTTACTGCAGATGCAAAACTGAACAACTTACAAACTGAGATACATATAATACTTATACATCTATACATATATAAATGTATGTAGGTATGTAAAAAGTGGAGATGTGTGTGTGTGTGTTGAAGACTACGTCGGAGAGACTCAATGAAATTAACTCAAACTGTCGACAGTCAAAGAAGGAACGTACAACCGAACAAAACGAAAGAGATTCTTAACTTCCACACTACCTTCTATACTCCTCCTCCTACTCCATTCTTTCCCCCAACTTCATTCTACTCTTCCTCCTGCATCGTCGCCATATTCCCAAGTCTTGGGGTGCAGCACTCAAGTTTCAATTTAAATGCAACTGACATTAAATTTACTACTTTGCCACTCTGTGTACCCCCGAAAAAAAAGAGACCCAAACGCAACTACTGTACACAATCGAGAATTGGGAGCAAGAAGAGAGATAGAGACTGAGACTGAAACTGGGATTGAGATCTGAGCAAGAGACACACTGTGTGGGCATTACGGAGCAGCAAAGCGGTGCAGTGAAGTGCGGTGGAACTGCAGAGGTGTCTCTCTGCCTCTGTCCGTGGTTCGTTTCGGTTTTCGTTCCGCAATCTGAAATTGAAGTCGAGTTTTGCTGTTGGTATCATTGGCAGGCTGCCTGAGCACAGGCAGACATTGTTGTTGCCTGTCTGTAAAATAAATTTAATGAACTAGCGCAACCATAAAGCTTAACTTATCGAGAATGGGAAAGGATGGATGGATGGCTGGATGGATGGCGGGGATGGAAAGTGGCAGAGGGGCATTGTCGGCGTCAAACTCGAAGGCAGCCAAACAAAAAAGATAAAACCCAACAGTGGCAATTGTACATACAAAAAAAAAAAAAAAAACAAATTTAGAAACTTAAATTCCACATTAAAGAACTTAAAGCATTTAAATTAAAGTCTAATAAACATATATTGAAATGAATTGATGAGGAGATCCATTCGAAGAATACGAAAATTCATTAAGAAATGATTTAAAATATTTGAAAATTTAAAAACATGTTTAACTTTTTTATTAATTGCCATAAATTTAATTGCCAAATGATCTAAAACGTTAAAATTATAGTTCTTGACAAGGACTCCATGTGTTCAAGGAATTTCCAAAATGAAATCTGTGATTTTTCATATTGTTTAGAGTTCACTGCATTTGCCTCACTGTACCGGCCTGAGTTCAATTCTCAAGCGTTGCACACACTTTATGGTTTTAAACTCATTTGACTTGTTGTACAATTGTGCAATAAACTAACAGCAGCAAATACTGAACAATATGCAAATTTTGCATGAGAAATATATGTACATATATGTATATTATATACACGTATATGTATAATATACATACATATATACATTAATCAAACAAAATTACTCGCAAAAGTTCAGTCAACTTTAATACTATCTCTCCTGCTCTTTCTCTCTCTCACTCCAAGTGCGTGTGTTTGTAGTAAAATGTTGATTGGATGATCTTCTCAGAACTAGATCTTTAAATTGGAATTTCTACCACCATTGAGATATGTTAATTTATTATACCTTTGGCTGATTTATTTTCAATTTAACATGTTACCTAACACAAAACATCTTGTTGTTGTTGTTGTTTTCGACCCATATAACCCATTTACATACATCAATTTGTCATGTTACTTCGATCTAGGGAATAAACTTGTTTAGTTTTCTCTGGCTCTCTCATTCTCTCTCTTGTTTTTGTGTGTGTGTGGGTTTTTCATGAAAACCCTTTTTATTTTGGTTGGCTATCAATTAAGTTGCAATTGAATTGACAACATGACAGGAGAGTCAACTGTCACTTGTTAGATACTTTTTGTGTATCTACGTCTGCATCTTGGGTATGTTTATTCAGATGCACCCACCACATAATAAAAAGTGCTTCGGTTCAGCTAAATTGACTTTGTTTTACGTTATGATTTCCAACAGGAAGAGAAAGTAATGTGCAATGGTCGGAGGGGTTTCAACTTTAACTGTTGTGTGTGCCTCGTTGTTGTTGTTGTTTTGCTCCAACTTTGGCGCTCTCACTTCATAAATTTTACCCAGCAAGGTGTCAAGTCAATGCCAAGAGAGCAGCAGCAGCAGCAGCGGCAGCTGAAACTGAAGTTGAATCTGAAACTTCAGCAGTTACTGGCCATCAAGTGAAATGACAGTTGCCACCTTGAAAACGGCTGCTGCTGTTGTTATCGAGGCTGATGTTGCTGCCTCTGCTGCTCTGCTGCTGCTACTGTGGCAGCTGTCGTCGACATCGAGTCAGAGTCAAGCTTTCATTTAGCCAAAGTCACAGAGCCAATGGGGGAAGAGAGAGCTAAACAATGAAAGAGAGTGAGAAGGAAGCAGCCTTTTAGCCAACTAGCGATGAAATCGTGTAAAAGAGTTTTCCAAAATCATGTTCCAAATTCTAAACTTTTTTTTAATTATTCAAAAATTGTATATGAGGAATTAGATTTGCTTATTTATACAGTCATAACCTTCATTATTCACTTTACCATTGAAAATTAATGAAAAACAAGAGCTCGAATTTCGAAAAAATTGAGAATTTAAAATACTTGATTTACATATGTATGTAAGTATGTGTTATAAAAACTTAAATCTTCTGACACTTTACTCAACATTCCAATCTTATAGAGCGAAAAAAGGAGAGAGAAAAGTCATTCGGCCAATGCCATCTCTAAGAGGAGATTCAACAATCATATGGCCAGAGGCTGATGTTTTTTTTTTTGGTAGTAAAGTGTAGGGAGCCAGGGAGGTGGGAGGATGGTGGATGGTGGCGCCAGTGCTTTGCTATTTGAAAGCACATTTCATTTCTTCATTTGATTTCATTTCGCTGGCATTCGCAGCAGCACCAGCTACAGCAGCGTTTTGCGTTTGCGCTCTGCTCTCGCCCCATACTTTCTTTACTTTCATTTCAAGATACTCACGCGCTGTCCATCCGCCCCCCCTGCCCGAAAGCACATCACATCTTGGGCAAATGTGCCGCCCGCTTACTTAGCTCTGGCTCTCTCGCCATTTCAATTTGCTTTTGGTGAAAAGGACCAATTTCAATTTCACATTGCCTTTGCCGCCGCTTTCAAATATATGTATATAAATAAAAATAACCACGAAAAGTTGCAGTTAATTACATATATTTGTATATATATGTGTGTGTGTGTGTGATGACTGCATTTGAAGCACCGCTGTTGCTTGCCAGCTCATTTGTAAAAGTATCTTACAGATAAACAGGAAGTAAAGTTGACTTTTTGTGTTGGCAATGATTACAAAATTTACTTTTACTTGCAAATAAATTTTCCCCCTTTTCTTGTCTGTGGCATTTTCTTACCGACACTAAATATTTTTAGTTGTAGGCGTTTGGCTTGTAAAATGGAAAGCCATAAAATTTAATAAAGTTAGGTTAAAAGTTAATAAACTATTTTCACTCAATTATTCCATAAAACAAAGGTGAAGTGGGTCTAAAGGAAAGAAAATTTGAAAACAGACAAAATTGATAAACAATTGGGATTAACAACTACCTGAAGAAAGTTTTTCTGACTACCAAAATTAAAAATAAGTCTTTAAATGTTTTAAGTGAAGTTATAGTATCTGAAATCCTACAACTCCTTTGATAATTAGAATTGTTATTACTCCAGGGTCGAATAAAAGAGAAATTAGATTTAATTACTTGTATATTCATGACTAATGTAATAAACCTAATCGCAGACTGAGATTAAAAGTTCTTGTATAAATTAATTTACACGGAAATTACCTGTTTTTAGGGATTTTTTTCAGTTAAAAACCTTCAACCTATTGTAATATTTTTAACAAGTTGTCACCCTACGACAATCTAAAATCTATGCATGTTTTATGCTTGTCTTCTTTTAACCCCAACATCGTCATCGTCATAATCATCATCATCATCTTTGGCTTACACTTTAGAGAGAGAGAGTACTTTCTAACAACTATCAAATTTCACAAAAAAAAAAATATATAAACGAGTGTTAAATTCTCTGGCAAACGATGTAAATGAAGTGATAGGCTTTTCAACAAGAATACAATTTTTTCTTTGCTTTTTGGGTGAAAGCTGCAACAACGATTAGCTGGCATAATTTTCACGCTTTTCCACTGAAGAGCAATGAAGAAGCAGCAGTAGGAGGAGGAGGAGAAGGAGGCAGAGGAAGATGAGAAAACAAGAACTGATTTATTATACAAATTAAAAGAGCAAAAGAGTGAGAATAAAAAGCTAGCAACAACAACAACAACAACTTAAGCAACCAGCGAAAAACCTTTATGAAAATGATTAACTGTAATTAGTGAGAAGTTTGCGCCGTGTCACGTTTCATGTTAATGACGGAGATGAAAGAAAATGATGAGCAAAAGTTACGGGTACGAACGAATATGAGATCAAAATGGTCAGATAGAGCTTAGACAAAAGCTCAACAAAAAACTAAAACACAGAGGAGAAAAAAAGGGCAGCGATATAATAGAAACGATTAACAGCAATAAAAACAAGATGACGTCGTTGGGGTCGTTCCCTGTCTTGAATGAATTAAAGTTGGAAAAATGTGGAAAAATATTGAAGTGACTGGAGACTTGGATTATATAGGCATACTTATGTACATATATTAAATGAATTTTAAACACACACAAGAGATGGATAGATATGCAGTAGTAGAGGACTAGGAAGAGCGTTTGAGTTAAGGCGACATTAAGTAGCCCAACAGCCACAACAACAAAACCGCATCTAGGTAGGTAGGTAGCTGTCTGTATTTGTAGTGGTTATTGCTCTTGAGATACTTTTCGACACGAAGCGGAAACAAAAAACCACAAAAGAATCAAGGCATGAGTAGAGTGAACGAACAGACGGACAGACCAACGGATGGATGTATAGACGGACGGACGGACGGAACGTTACGGGGGGGCGTGGGCCTCTTGAGCGAGTTAACTCTTTGGCTACATCATAAATTTTTAATGTGAAGATGTGTAGAGTGAGTGAGAGGGAAGCACACACACACACACAGAGAAAGATAAAGCAGAAAAAGACCAGCAGTCGCGCGTATCTTAAAGATACAAATTACAAGAGGTAGACATTGAGATTGAGGCCCAAGCAGAGACGCCGCCGCCATGGAGTGTAGCAAGCAATAAATAAAACAACCTCCGTCACCACCACACTATTCACCTCTCTCTAGCAACATTGCTGGGCAACATCAGCAGCAGCACCACAACAAGGAGAGACTTGACTCGATACGACGAGCGCAGCATGAAAATGATTAAAAGAAGCTAAGAGATCGCTTTGCTTCATGGTCAACCACACGAGGCAAACATACACACACACACACACACACACACACACTGTGAATGAAACATTGTGGAATTGAAACACAACGCGGTAGTCTCACTACCCTTGAGCGCCGTCGCCGCCGCTCTTGCGCACACTTATGCAAATCCAGCGCCGCCGCCGCAACGGAAGAAAGAAGGCAACAACCATCATCAAACAAAACTCCTCTTGTCATCATTTTTGTCACGCACAACGCTTTTTTGAAGGCTTCTTCTTTTCATATTTAGGCGGCGGCGGCTGCTTTGCTGCTGGTTGACGCCACCACAGCCGCACCACCGCCGCACCACCACCATCGTCACCACTTGAATTCAATTTGTTAAGCGCTTTAAGCGTGGCGAAACGAAGCGGAATGAAACAACTGTGCGAACTAAATTTCCAAGCCGCCGCTGCACAGTGGCTTCAATTACATATGTACATAAATTCTGAAAAATTCTAATTACTTTAAGCCCAGAATGCTTTTAGAGCCCGTGGCCCATACGTATGAGTAATATTTATTACTTTTATCAAGGGTGTTCATCACAAATATGGTATATAGGCGACCAGTTCCAGTTTTGTAAGAAGGTCGACTAGAGTATAACCCAATCAATACAGCAAAGGTTAAGAAGTAGGCGAATGTTAGGCCATAAAATCTTCAAATAGTCATGTTTTGTAATTTTGAAACCATAAAATTTACACTAAACTGGCATTTTTAATGTCCATTTGATGTATTTCATCTATTTGTGGCAATGATAGATACGCGACCGTGATCTAAGACCTCATACTAAGCTCAAATGTAAGAGTGAAGCGTGATAGCAATTAGCTTATATAAAGAACAGATATTAAACATTAGATAATAGATAGCCGATAGTTTTCCACCTCTAAAGTGGAATAGATTAGAGGTGTTTGAAAGAATTAAATACAAATTTGGTAATTCTTTTTGACGATCAAAGCGACACTGTGCTTCTTTTAGCGTCCCTTGGCGTGGTACAATATCTTTTTATACCCTTGCAGAGGGTATTATAAAATTGGTCAGATGTTTGTAACGCACAGAAGGAGACGTTTCCGACCCCATAAAGTATATATATTCTTGATCAGCATGAGAAGCTAAGTCGATATAGCCATGTCCGTCTGTCCGTCTGTCCGTCTGTCCGTCGGTGCGTACGCGTTTTACTCAGCCATCTTAAGAGCTATCGGGATGAAATTTTTTTTGGGAGCTTTTTTTTTACCCGGGTGAGATAAAGTATGAAAATCTTTGGGATCGGACTACTATATCATATAGCTCTGGAACAAAAATTTTTGCAAAAATTGGAGTATCCCCATGAAATTCACCAATATAATAGAATTTGATATAAAATCTCAGATCCCAAAATTTGACCCTGATCGGATAAATAGAACACAAGTTACAGTCTATATAAATCGGTTCAATCGCTGCCGGCAGCTCTGCTTGCTGCCTACTACGTCATCATCAAATCAACAGAGCACATGCATACACACACAGACGCAACGCTACATAAACTGTATGTGTATGCGTGCGTTGCTTTGCTTAGGGAATGAGGGAAGAAGAAGAACAAATTGTACATAGTATGAAGAGTAAAATTGTTTTGTTTGTATATTAATGAATTGAGTTGCAGAAAACAAATTTTGAACATGTGAAATTATTATTGTCAAGGACTGCAAGGGTATATAAACTTCGGCATAGCCGAATTTAACTTCTTTGATATTTAGGGTTCACTTTGCTCTCTTGTGTATAAATCGTTGTTATTATTATAGTTGACTTTTGTAGGGCTCTTCTGAGCTGAGCTTACTTGTGTATTAAAGTGGGTATGTTTGGTATCTTTCGGATACATTCATTGTTTATGTTGAAATTCAAGTCAACGCTTGTCTGCCATTGATTTCAATTATAACCCAGTTTCATTTATACAGTTTACCTTTCTGTTGCTACTTAGTCTCTCACCTGCTCTCCTCTCACTCTCACTCATTGTCAGATTTAGAGGTATGTATGTATGTATGTATATACATATAGCTTTGGGTTCAGTAGATAATTATCAACTTATATGTATACATATGTATGTATGTGTACTTTTCAAAACCCTGACCTGAAATGAAGCTTTTGTTTGCTTTTGCTTAGCCATTACACATGACTATGGTGGTCTATATATCCATAATAGTTTTAAGGCAGCAGGAGGAGAATTGTGGAGAAGGTGGTGCGAGAGGAAAGAGGATAAACATGCAAAGCGTTTTAGTATTTATAAAATCGATATCGAACAAAGGCCAATTACTGATAATGGGTTGTCAGCAGGCACACACTCAATCCCACTTACTCACTCCCACTCACTTTATCTCCTTTCTCCATCTCTCCCTCTATTAGCCACTAACAATTATCATTAAGGCAGGGAGCAAATACCCGCACCTTACCTTCTAAATATGTTGCAGGACAATTTTACGTTTTAGTAGAACCAATATTCCAATGTTTAATCGAATGATTGTTGTTGTTCATTGACCATGAAAAGTCCCCAAGTGATAAACGAGCTAAGGGCAACAACAGCAAAAGCAACAGCAACCGCAACGGGAATAAAATTGTAGTTGCTGTTGTTGTTGATGACCCTCAGATAGACGTACTCAAGGATACCACAGCGTCAGCGTCGCATTAACCAGCAAAGGTTAAAGGTACCAACAACAACGACGACGACGACAACAACAGTTCCACAAGGCTAGAATCGGAGAGCAGCTCGCTTCGGTCAGTTACTTGGAATGGAAAACAAAATACTCAGCCAGACAGACAAAATCCAAGGGAATGAAGCAAAGTATCGGAACGCGTAAATTACACCAAGAGACAGAGAAATCAAGAAACAGAGAGAGAGAGAGGGACAAAAGACGAGAGAGAGAGAGAACACAGAACGATGGAGCCGGGGCGATCGAAGATAGAGAAGCATAGTAAGTAGATGAAGGGCTTGTTATTGGTTAGCAACAAGCTAAAGAATAAAAAAAAAAGAATGTAATGAAAATAATAATAGCAATAATAAAAAACAAGACTAACTAACTAAGGCACAAGGGGAACTACAATTACTACCTAGGGGTGCTACTATATATCTCTGGGTAATTTGGGTCTGTGTGTGTGTGTGTGTGTGTGTGGACCACCAGACGAATGACTGTATTAATCGAGCAAAAAAATTGCCCCAAAGGTGGTGGGGGAAGGGCGGGACTGAGGGTGGTAACGGACCATGGCAAAAGCAACTGGTGCAATCCAGCTGAATAAATGGCAACGACTTTGAAGCGACAACATTAAACAACAGAGCAAAAACAGAGCGCATAAAATTATAATTATAGATTTGTGGGAATAAAAATTATATGGCAAATGCTGGCTGACCAGCAAACATGCAACATCATTTGTGGGCGGTCTAACATCAGGATTTTCATTATATGTTTATATTTTCAAAACAAGATGGTTCATCTTATTCTTTATTTATTATAACCATCTTAGGCAGATTCATAATATCAAATTAATATCTTTTAATCCATTTTTCGATGCAATAAAAGTGTAATTATACTAATGTACTTGAGAATATAAATATATAAATAAAAAGACTATGACATCATTATGTTTCTACTCTTCACAAGTTTTCGAAATACAATCATTAGAAAACAAACATGCAAGCAGCAAGAATTTAGTGGAATATTGAGCAACTAATGGCGTTAGGAAAACCAAGTTAGGAGAAATGACAACAGGGCGTATTAATTTGAGAACAGACAGTGAAGGCACCTTTCATTACATGTTCGAAGCCATCACCCAAAGCTATTAGGTCATTCGAATATTTCAAAATTTGCTAATTTTCCGAATTCTACTCCTCCTCAATCATCATCATCCCATCTCTCTCATAAGTACACATTAGACACTATTAAACGTATTGTTTCTATGCTTTAGGTATGACCCAAATATTCAATTGTTTATTGAGAATGCTAGTCCATTTCGAAAACGCTCTCTAATTCTGTGTGTGTGTGTGTATTATGTATGTGCCCTGTGCAGGCTAACCAACTGACCGGACCGGACTCGACCATTGGAGAGGCCAAAAACTGCCAAATAAATACAATTTTAGCATTCACTTCCACTGGAGAGGAGATTTCGAGGCAACTAGCAGCAGAGCAAAGTCATTGGAGCAGAGTCGGCGGCGTCAGTTTTCATGCCCGTTGAGTGCCACAAAACAGAGAATTAGGTCAAGTTTCTGTTTTATTGCCCTGTATGTGCGTTATATGTATGTATGTGTGTGTATGTGTTTATGTGGTAGATGAGACCTACGTTATGGTCTCCAGGGCGCACCCTGGATGCGTGTATAATTTCTTTGATTAAATCATAAAATATGCAAAATTGTATAAGGAAGAGAATGAGCCAAGATGGAAATGGAGCTGGAGAGCAGCACAGAGACAAAACCAAATCAAGAGCTCAAACAACAAGACACACAGCAATTTTTTTCTTTCCTTTTTTTTTTTTTTGTTGAGGTTTTCATGTTTTTTTTTTTTTGTGTTGCCTAAAAAGCGGAAACTAGGTCAGAGTTGAGTCGCCTACACACACAAGCTTCATGAAGGCAATGGGCTGGGCTGGGGTAAGGGTGGAGGTTAGGTGCGCAGTGTTTGGGGATAATGTATATGACAATTTTTATTAAGAGCTTCATTAGTTATTCTCGGCTTGCCCCCTTTGAGACGCTACGCCACTGAAAGGGAAACTAAGGTTGCGGTTGAGTTTTTGTTTTCAGTTTCGTTTCGTTGTTTCACATGGCGTATGCGTAATATAAGCAATTTCTTTTACCGCTGCTCCTGAAGCCCAAAAGGTCAAGCTATTACTGCTGCTGCTGCTGCTGAACGTCAACGTTGCCGTCAATCAGTCAGTCAGTCAGCAGCAGAGGCAGCAGCCGCAGCATTGAGAGACCAAAGCCGACCCCCGTTGAGAAGCGAGTGCGGGGCAATTAGCGCGCAATTGACCTACATTGGGGCAACATTAATGGTGTCAATAGTAAACGAGACTGACGCTGACGACGACTCTCAGGCAGCACCAGCAGCAGCAGCAGCAGTAGCGACTGCGGCAGTTGACGAGCACAAAATGTTGAATGTTAAAACAATTTTTTTATGCACGCACAAAGCTGGCAGAGAGAGAGAGAGAGAGAGAGCAAACGCGTGAAGGAGAGAGTGGCAGTTAGGGGAGGCGGGGGAGTTCCGTATTCCAAGTGCAATCAACATATAGAAATGTTTAAACATTGAAACATAATTGCCATAAAACCTTGCCAATCTACATAATGAAGATGATCGATGATAATTATCATCATGTTGATAATGATGATGATAATCAGAAAGCTATTACATGTATTTCAATGAGTGGCAAAGTGACATCACAAGATCAGGAAGTAATCCAAAACAGATTAGATAATAATAATAAAGCAATCAAAATCAAAGTAATTTTTCATTGGAAAGTTAAGTAATATTAGTTTATGCTTCTATCAGGGCCACTGCGAAGGTGTGGCCGTTGATAAGTGATAAAGTTCAGATATAGTTTTCGACGACAACCAAAACAAAGAATTCATTCATTTAATTCATACATTAGTCCTTAAAGTATGTGTCAAACAACAAGAATTAGAGTGATAACTATGTTCTGCATGTTTCCTACACTAATAACTCCATTAAAACCCGTGTCATATCATAACTACCTGAGAGTCATTTAAGCTCCAAAGAAAGCGAGACTAAGCGACATGAAAGAGGAGGCCATCCGGGAATGGTTAAAATAATTGCGTCACCTCTGGGAAAACTATGTAAAAGCCCCAAGGAGAGTACGCTGATAAGGGGTCATTAATTTATTTCTCAAATTGTTGGGTTGTTAATCAATATTAAGCTAAAAAAGAAATGAAATAAGGCTCTTCAAGGATTTATATTCATGATATATTCTTTCAAAATATCAACTAAAAGGGGTCCTTCTGCCTGGGACGCCAAGAAAACTAAGCATTGGTGCCATCCAAACCAATTTCTTTCTAATGAGGATAATTCCTCTTTTTCTTCACACACTAGCGATCTTTTCCTTTCTACATCTCGTTCTCTTCTTCGAGTATTGCAACAAAAATCAAAGAAAAACATTGGCCAAACAATGACGAGCACTATGCGTGTGCGGCAGCGGCTTGCCTTGCTGACTGACTGACAGTTGGCATCGGCCACGCCTCCTTTGCTCTGGCAAAGGCAGAGACATGGGCAGGGGCAGGGCTTTCGGTTGCTTGCTTCGATGTAAGCAGGCAGGCGGCAGGCAGCATGTAAGTTGTACAACGATAAATGAGAAATGAGGTTACCTACTTTTTAAGAAGGTCAATACGAGAGACCCAAAACAAATGAGTGAGCAAGGCAGCAGAGCTCTTGGCAGCGACTGTGACTGCGACTGAGAGAGCACCATCATGGCATAGCACACAACTGAGTGTGTAAATGAGTGTCGCCAGCAGAAAGCTCAGTGACCATGTGAGCAGCTGCGACTGCGAAGCTACACCATACACTAGTGCATACCACAAACATATTACAGCAAACGTTTTCAATGAAAACAAAAGTAGTACACGCTGCTAGCGGCGTCGTCGTCGTCTCGGCGCAGCGTTGAACGCTGCCGCTTGCTGTAAAGTCTCTCTCCATCCACCTGGTGACGAATTCGGCATTAAGATTTCGCTGCCGCCGCATGGAGGGCAACTGAGCAGCAACTGATGTCGTTTGGTAGTGGCTCTTGCGTTGGCGTTGTCGTAAACGTTAGCGTTGGCGTTGCCGAGGGCGCGGCTGACGCGCTGTTACAACGAGGCTAAAGTGAAGCTTTTTTTGTGATCGCTGCCAGCGTCGCCGCTAGCATTGCATTTTTGTCGTTTGTTAGCTGTTGCCGCTGAGGCGAGCAGCGCTGCTATCTACTTTTGGCCTCTACCTCCTTTTGGCTTGTGCATTGTTTTATAGTATTATTATTTTTGTGTAAACTTTTTATTCATTTGTTGCCTTTTATTATTTAATTTTGATTTTTTATTACTCTTGGTGGACTTTGGAGAAAGGCACTACTCTGATTAAAAGTAACTATCAGTTAGATATTAGTCGAGGAAGGGGTTAAATATCAACTCAACTTTTGCCTTTTATTCTTGAAAATTAAACAAATTTTACACAATATTTGACTACTTGCTATTTATATTTGTTTTCTTTTATCAGATTTCTTATGATATATAAGATCTTCTTATGATTTCCATATTTTAGAATTGCTAAACTTTCGATGGCCAAGAATAATATTAAGTTAGGAAATTGTAATGTAATTGCTTTGCTATTGCTTAAACATTCAATCTGCGAAAGAATCTAATGAAACAACATCTGGTAATGTTTAAGTACGAGTGTGTACTTTGAAATGTTTGATTATGTATTCCCTACATATCTAGGTAGATGCCCTTGATAAAGTACTTTAGCATAGGGCCAGGGAGGCAATGGCAGAGGCAAAGGCAGAGACGAGAAAGCAAGGACCGAACTAATAAATTATTAATCGATAAATGAAATGACAGCAGTTGCCCACATATTGTGGGTGTCTACTAAATAGTTAGTTAGTATATGAGGGTCAAAACACACACTCACACACACACACACACGCGCACACCGAATTGTGAATTGAATTGTGTCATTGTTATCGACGCGGAATCGTGAGTTTGTGGCATGAAAATTGAAATGAAATCATGTCATCGATATAAATATAGAACGACAAATGTGTGTTCTCCTCGCCTCTATGTACGAGTATGTTTTTATTTTTTTTTTTGCTGGTCGTGTGTGTGTTAACGTCAAAATGACAGAATCTGAGGGTCTCGTCGTTAGTTACCCATTCGAAGATACAATCCCTCTGACCAGCACTTTGCCTTTCAATTTTACCTTGATATGATAACTGAACTGTTCAACTGTAAATTTCATTATGAGACCTTAAAAGCTTTTTAATTTTCAACAGGTTTCCAACTACCACCCCAACCACCCATCATCATTTGTAGGTATTGTTAGTCGGCAGCTCAGTGTCAAAACGAAGAACCTTGCACTCAAATACAAACACGTGTATGTCATAGGTATTTAAGTATATATCTGAGAAGGTGATAGAGATTAGAAAAGTATAATATCAGAATGCCCGAATTCTGTATAAAAGACACTTTGTTTTAGTGTCATCGTTTTTAAGGCTTATACTTTCTTTATACATAATATTTTTCAACAAAGCAGCTACAATTGACATATAACATCGTAAGACTGTTTATATACAGTAAAACTTTCATTTAATAAAGTTGTATAGGATAATAAATTCAAACTGTTTTTTATTGAAACTCTTGAACCAGTATTTTAGTTAGAATTACATTGTTCTAATTAACTTTTTTCAATGTTTCCTAATAGTCTATACTCAAGAATCTTGTTTTAAATGTTAAAAGTTAAAGTACATAAAGGGTTGAAAAGATTGTCCCAATTGGAAGTACCGATATTGTGACACACATATGTACATATGTCTTCTTCTTATCTCGGGAAATCAATATTGATGTATAATAAGCAGGTCGGAAAGCCGTATAAATAAATGTTAAATTATTCATTGATTTCAACAAATTTAAACAAACTATTTAAAGGTAAAAAAGACACAAATCAGATAAAGTTGGATGATTAATAATCTAGGAAATATCAAGTAAGTTAAGCCTAGATATATTTCATATCATTGACAAAATCACGTAGCATTTAGATCCATTTAAATTATTACCACTAAATTCAACTATTAAGTTTTTCCATTATTATAACCTATTAGTTGTTCACATCATTTTGTATCGGAAAATAGTTTTCGGATAGAATGCAATAGAATTAAAAGAAGCGAGGACAGCATTGAAATATTATCAAATGTAATTACACAAAATCATAGACCAAAACGACCTTTATCGTATGAAATTAACTTTATGTACAAAACAAACGCTTTTGTAACCTATGATTAGACATTTACATGAATTTGTAATTACAACAACATCAAAGTGGAAATGAAAACACCTTAAAACACACACTTCCTTGTAAACACACACGCACACACACATACATATGTATGTTTGCATACACATGCATGCATACGGAACCCATACACACACTGAGACATTTTTCAATTCGCGTTGTGCAAATAAACCGTTGCACAAAAACAAAAACATCAACAATGCCAAGCAACAATTGTCGCAAACGTGCTCACACACGCTCTCGCCCTCTCACCTTGCATCTCGCCCCCACATACAGCTCTTCCCGCCGTCTCTTTTACCAAGCATCACTCAATATGGGAAGTAAATAACTGTAGATTTATCTAGCTGCCTGCTGCTGTTGTTGTTGCCCCTCACCTTCGGTCAATCGAATTAAAATGAATTAGCACGAGGCAAGCGCAATCACTCTCTCTCTCTCAGAGAAAGAGAACGGCAGAGATAGATAGAGAGAGAGTAGTGACATAAAGCGAGCGAGCGGCAGAGAGAGCAAATTCGAATCGATGATCATCTTGATGGGCGCCTCGTCTACTTTCTCTCCTATAAATAGTTGAAATCAAGTTTCAATGCAAAAGACATTTCGAAATCCGTGAAAGTGACGTCGTCGTCGTCGTTGTTGCTCTCATCACAACGCGGAGGTCAACTTCAATCAAGCAAGAGTCACAGCAAAAGCACGCCAAACGAAACGATTTGTCGTCCCTAGCATGAACTTTCAATACAATCGCCGACTTTGATATGTCCTATCATGTGTTTTGTCCTTATGTAGATTAATAATCATAATTATTTACAGAAAGCAATGGAAGCAACCTGGCCAATTTGATCCTTGATCAATCAGATATATCCACTTATCCAGCGACATGGCTATTCAATGTACCCTAAAGAGCTATAGAGTACTTAAAAACACAACAAAAGATTGCAATTACAAATACACCGAGGAAATTTCATTTCACTTTATGAAAACGATCAACATACACACACACAGAGACTGATATTTATCTACCACATGCGCGAGTTGTTGCACTTGAATATAACAGTAATTACATCTAGGCACGGCATTTTGCCCCTGAATGTTATGAACAGTGTTGCGATATTACAACAACAACAAAAAGGAAAAATTCATATATTTTTATTCAACGATAATGGCATTTAATGATGACATTGAATTAATAACTTTGGCGTGGGCTAAATCCAATTTAAGATGACTATAGATAAGATCAGCAAAAAAAACGGAATGATATTTGTATGCATAGAAACAAGTGAAGAGCGACAAAATAAAGAAAAAAAGAAACTGTCCACAAAACAAAAAGCTAAAGATGCATTAGAAATACCTAAAAATGAAGAAAGTAATCCATAGATCTCAACTTTTCTTTTACAAAATTAAGATAGAAAATATCACTCATATTATACATATGGAGACGACTAACTTTGGCATGATTTTTTATTACCCTCAAAAGTAAATTATCGCAGTGAAAACATATTAATCGCAGATGATATTAAGTAAGCATTTTTAGTCCATAAGCATATTTAATAAAGAGAACAGATAAGTGTTATCTGTTTACATCTTATGATAAATATGTCCATAATAATGTGATGAATCGCTAAAAAAATTTGCAGAGATTAAACAGTCTTACCTGGCTAAAGCCATTCTAACATGTGATAGCCCACCGTGAGGCAACGCCAAGGTATCCACTTTGAATGATTTTCGTATTTAACAAGTTACAGCAAAAAAAACCAAACCAAAAAACAAAGTTTTTGGTAATATCTTGCTGTAATTTAAATGGTTTCTTTTCCTTTTATGTATATTGTGTTATATGTAATATAGTTATCTTCTTTCTTTCACTTATAGCACAACTCTTTTCTTGCACGGCGTTGTTGGCACTTAGTGTTTTAATTGAGATTGTTTTTATTTTGAAATAAACGTCATTTTGGTCTAGGAATAAAGATAATATAATCAATATAATGCAAACATCAACAATTCTTTTATACTCGTTCAACGCCACAAGGTAGGCAACACTTTTATACAATTGGAATTCAGCTCTCTTTCTCTCTTTGCCTTTACTATGTCGGTTTTATCACATTGCTTTCTAGGCATACGTGTGTTAGCACTAAATGGTCAAGTCTATATATTCCATTCCAAACGTGATATTTGTTTGCGAAATTATCAAAAAAAGTATATACGTTATGTGTATGTATACAAAAACGGCAAAATAAAAAAGACAAAGACAAACAGAGAAGGGTGAAAAAACCAGCGTACAATGTTCAATGCCATATGAAAATACACACACACACGCACAAGCACACACGCAGACACACTGAAAAAACCTTTTACGAAATATATAAAAAACCAATTCCACTTATCAGCACAATTTGTGATAAGCGAAATTAAACAAAGATAGAGAGACAAAGCAGAAAATTGCTGACTTTTCTTCTCTCCTCATCACCCTCTTTTCTCTTTCACTCCCTCACTCTCAATGTTTTGGCTATTTCTGTTTTTAAAATTTTGCACATGGCCCGGCAAAAATAAAAAAAAAAATTAAAAAACGATTGATACAAGAAAAATCAATATGTACAAAAACAAAGCAAAGCGCTAGGGAAGGGGAACAAAAATATAACGTATACGCCAAGGTGGTGCGTCGACTTTGCAGTGCGCTATATTAAATGACTATTTATATGACTTAGAACATTTGCGAGTACAACTAAACACATTGTTTTCTTTAACGATATTTCCGGTCAATCTTATTTAAACTTTATTAGATTTATTTTGATGAATATATCAAACTTCGGCCATGATTCATAGGAATCTATCTACCTCTGGCTTGAGTAATCTCCAAGGTTAAAGTATTTGTACGAATAACTACAAGCTCGATCGAATTATAATGGTGATCCAGTAATCAGAATATTTTTTCCTACTGACTTGCTGAATATATACTTCATTAGCTTTCGTCTCACAGGGTATATAAAATTCTTTTGAAGCTCGGCCGGCAAAATAAATCACCAAGCGAAATTTGTTTCTTTGGAGGTCAATTGTGACGCCCAGGCTAAAAATGGGTAGTCGAGGTCATATACATATAGTGACATAAGGAAACCAATCTACTGTAGTTTGTAGTAACTTTAGAATTTATCTTAAATAAGAAATAATCGTTGGTAACTAGTCAAAAGCAAAACGCTGAGCAAGAAGACGGCGATGAAGGCAAAAAAGAAGAAGACGAAAACTACAATACTAAATTCCATTCCAAGCACACACACAAGGTTCTTCCTATATCAGTCGATGATACATAGGTATACACACACACACACACATATACATACATACATGAGTAGTAGTATACAAGAAACAAAAAAAAACCAACACCAGCAATAATCAAAGGCAAAAAAATAAGCTTTATCAAAAACCTGCGCAGCTGTGCAAAGCCAAAAAGCTTAACAATTTTACTTTGAAAGCTGCGCCGGCGTTTGAGTTTGTTTTTGCGGTTAAGTGGTGGGTGTTTGAAATGACCTCAGCTGCTGCTGGGCAGGGAGAGAGAGAGCTAGAGAGAGTACCCGAGCGAATGGGAGCGAGAGCAAAGAGCAAGAGCGTGGGCAAAGAGAGATGGAGAGGGAATGTGGTCGGTTCTCTCATTTATAAACAATAAACAAAAATAGTGGAGGAGGCAGCATAGCGCACATGTTTTTAATTGACTTTACTCTTGACGTAAAAAGCTTTTCATAAGCAAAAGGCAAAAACATGTGTTGTACAACAGAAGGTAGCTAGAAAGAGTAACAGAGACAATAAAAGAGAGAGAGAGAGAAAGATGGCTTGAAGAGGAGAGTAGAGAAGAGGGTGTGTGGGAGAGAATGTCAATGCTGTTTGTATACCCTTATTAGCGGTATGTTAATTTTGGTCAGAACTTTGAATTTTCAATGAGAATAATAACCGGCTATAAAGGAAAGATTAGCCCCGGGAGTAGCATGAGTTTTCGACTCAAAAGTCAGAGAATCCTTGCTATCGTGTCGCTTTGAGATCCCTTAGAGTTTTCACTGTTGCGTCGAAACAGACGCTGTAATACCCGGCCATCTGAGTTTGTTCTTTTTGGCCAAGTCTCTCTGACAACTCTTATTCCACACACAAAAAAAAGCTTTTTTCTATAGTTAAACAAACAAATTATGTGTATAATTTAATCAATTTTCAAATAGGAATTATAAACATGTGATTTGCGTCACTCGAAAGAGAAAAGTAATAAATGTTAGCCATGGAGAGCAAAGTCAAGAAGCAGTCAACCGGCTAGAGAGGGACAGAGACAGAAAAAGTCATTTGGAGAAGAGTGAGCGACAAAGACAGCAGCTTTTATGCCAATGTTGTTTAAATCGTTAAGGCTAACTTATTGACCTCAAACAACTTTAAAGTACAATGTGGAGGGCGTTGAATTGAGGAAGTTAAATTGTTGTTGTTGAGCAAAGCTTTTGGTTGTTTTTTTTTTTCGTTTTTTTTTTTTTTTGTGTTTAATTGCACGAATCAAAGTTAATTTGTTTTTTCTTTTTAAGGTCACACACACATAGAGACACACACACACTAGCCTCTCAAACCCAACTTGAGGCGCACATGACATTTTGAATTGCCATTTTTCTTTACCGTTTCAATTAGAATGGTATATATTAATTTAGTTTTGCTTTAGGAGAAAAAACGCGTTTTAGATACGCAGTACAGCAATCTACTCGCTACGCGCAGCAGCTGACGACTGAAGAGCTTTTTTCTTGAGTTTTTTTTTTCTGTGGGTGCTTAACACTTCTGTCTTTGCGCATTGACTTTGCCCCTAGAGCTTTTTGTCTTTGCTCAACTCTCTCAGCTGCTTTTTGAAGGCAGCTTTTGCTTTGTTTTTTTTTTTTTTTTTAACAAAGATGTTAGTTTGTTAGCAAAAAGTAAGAATTAAGCGACTGAGCGGGATGATTTCGGCAAGTTAATGTTAATGTTCTCAAGGCTCTTATCAAGGCTAATCATATGAAGCGGTAACTTTCAAATTGATAATAAGTAGAAAGCCTTATCAAACGATAAGAGACTCGTATTGATTGGTTTAAAAAATGTCAAACAATATTCTGTTAGTTGTTATCAATATTAAATGGAAACGCGGGCTCTGAAAGATCTTGATATAGAAAAGAGAGAACTTTGTTATCTGGGACCTAAAGGACCATATTCTGAATGTGTCTACAATACAAATCCAAATCGAAACATGGATTTAGAATACATTACATTGAATTTAAATAAACAATTTATAAGCACAAAGAAATTGGACTCACCTTGTTTTAGTTGATATTTAGTTACTGTTGCTCTCTCTTGTAATTATTTTTACAATCTGAACAACCTAACTTAATAGCAAACAATCGTCAAATTCTAAAAGAATAAGAAGAAACATTTATATTAGCTAATGAATTTTACAAGAAATAATTTCCAAGACTTTTACTTCCACATGATAATTATTTTATTCTACTCATTTTGAAATTATTTGCAAAACAAAACCAAATAAAACATTTATAGGTACAAAACAATTTTTTTTGTTTTGGAAGCGGTTCAACGTCTTTGACATTATGTATAGCAATCGTTGTTGTTATTGCCTTTGTGGTCGTTCCTCAAACACAAAGTCGTTGCCATTCGAAAAATAAAAACATTACACAAAATATATAATTTAAAATACCAGCAGCACCGGCGGCAACAGCTCTGGCAAAAACAAACAACTTTGACACCGCAAAGTTCTCAAGTGAACAACCTTTAAAACAAAAATGCAAAGCCTTCGGACTCGGTGAGTAACGTGACGAGTGAGCTCCATATTCGGAGACACAAAACAGACCAACTTAGAGAACTTGAAGGAACTTAAGGAAAAAGTATTACATCCTTCTTAAAAACAACATGATATGTCGGTTTCTCTAATTGTTTTTAAGTACCTACTTCTACTTTTATAAAATCTAAGGTAATCCTAGCTATTCTTGGTACTCTTAGCGAAACAGATTTATAGAAATCGGAACCGCTCAAAAAGGATCTGTCGGTTGCGGTTGGCATGGTTCATTCGCAAGTTTTTACATATTTCGAAAAAAAAATGCATCTTTTTACATAAATCAGGTAATTAAAACGCCAAAGAGAGTAATAGCAACCACTGCTACAGATACATGTTGTTAGTTCGTGCTTTTACATATGTTTCAATTTAAATACTTTTACTTCCATCACTTGTCTCTCAATAAGTCTCTCAATAATAACGTTATTGCGTTGTATAAGTTCTGTATTTATTTGAGTTATATACTACGTATATTTGATTTGAATACAAATATGTATCGGAAATGTGTAAGTAATTGAGGGTGAGGTAAGCGCCATGAATAGGATTGACTATAACTAATATCAGTTCTCTCCCCAAGAGAGAAAATCGATCAAAAATTATATTCTTTAGACTTAACCAATCGGTCCATAATGTCCAGTCTAGTCGCTGACCATTTGATTGATTCACTTTAGGCGTTCTTTTACTCACGCCCAAGTTATTAAACTGGGAAACAACTGTAAACCTTCTATTATTATTGCAAGTGCTTCTGAAAACTTTGAAGATAATTTCTTCTATGTGAAGCTGATTATTTCAAACAATATTTACAATGATAGAGGTCATAATAATATAGAAATAAAAAGTATTTGCTGATGAAATTTTCCGGCTACAATTGGTAACTAATACAGAATAGAAATATTGATAAGAAGCGGCTATATCAAGTCGACAATTAGTCTGTCTTGGAAAGTCGATGTATACAGAGTTAAGACAATTCGCAATGTTGTATATTTTGCTTATACTTACAGCAGTTAGTCTGCTTATTTTCTATTTGAAATGGACATTTGAGTTTTGGGATCGAAAGGGATTTCCCACTGTTGGAAAATCTATTCCTTTTGGTGCTTTAAACTCAGTTTTTCGGGGTAAACGTTCATTTGGCTTGGCCATCTACGATATGTACAAGGCTGGCAAGGAACCAGTTGTGGGTCTTTACCTGGCCCATCGTCCAGCTCTGTTGGTTCGCGATGCCCAACCATATGGTGGGTCATTTAACTCTTTTCCTAATTGCGGGATTTGAAACGAGTGCTTCGACGGCTGCCTTTACCCTATATGAGCTAACACAGCATCCGAAAGTTATGGCAAAGGCCAAAGAAGATGTGATAAATGCACTGGCAAAACATGGTGGAAAATTGAGCTATGATGCCATACAGGATATGAAGTATCTGGAACTATGCATTATGGGTAAGTCCAGCTAAAATCACATTTTTAATCTCCCAGGCTTAATAGATCTCCTCTAATAGAGACCGCTCGCAAGTATCCTGCCCTGCCAATCCTCAATCGTGAATGTACGAAGGACTATCAGCTGCCTAACAGCAGTTTAACCATTAAGAAAGGAACTCCCATTGTAATCTCTTTAATGGGTCTACATCGTGATGAGCAACATTTTCCAAATCCAATGAGTTATGAACCCGAACGATTTACTGAAGAGCATCGTAACTACAATCCAACTGCCTATATGCCCTTTGGTGAAGGTCCAAGGCAATGCATTGGTAAGTTATGGAACATTTTTCTTTTGACTATAACTAATTTCTCTGCTTTCAAAAAGGTGTCAGAATGGGCAAGGTAAATGTTAAAATTGCTTTGGCCAAAATTCTATCTACTTTTAACTTAGAGCCATGTCAGGAGAAACGTGAAATCGAGTTCACTATCCATGGAATATCTTTAATGCCGGAAGACGGTGTACCTGTTAAGGTGTCCAGAAAGAAATAATTGGAGAAAACTTTAAATTATAAACCTTTCTTCATATTCTACCTCAAGTAACAAAAAAGTTTTTCAACTTAAAAGTGACCAAAGTTAAAGTTTTTAAGATGATTTTTTAAAATTATAAAAGATATTTTAAGATTTAAGCCTTGTTAGGCAAAAGAATATGTGATTACAATTTAATTAATTCGAAAGGGTTCTGAAGGTTTTTTTTTGTCTATAACCACAGCAAATAGGTTGTCTCTGTTATTTTTGGTAAAAAAACAATCCACACAACATTGAAGTCAATTCTTAACAGAACATTATTAAAAGTTGTATACTTATATCCTATATTCCGACTTCAGAAGCAGCACAAGAATTGACTCATTACGGACTTTTAGAATAAAATCTTTCTTCCCTTCCCTTCAAAAACGTTAATTTTTCTATATTTATGAATGAAATTTAATTTTATGACAGAAAAAATAGCATATTTAACTGATTAGTTAATCAATAAACACATTATAGGAACACAGATTATATATCAGATAAAGTATCAACCATATGGAATGAGACAACACTTAAAATATAGATTAGATAGATTAGATAGGAAAAGGAAAGAAGGTACATCTTCTCCTCTATTAGGACTTTAGAGACAGGTAACCATTTGTATATTCTCAACAGCAGGTAACACTTGAAAGATAAAAGGACAGCATTAGATAGAAAGGAATGACGACATATCTTCTCTTCTATTGGTACTTCAGAGTTAGGTAGGCACTTTTATTTTCTCAACAAGGTGAAACAGGGTAAACAACGAATATTTTTCCCATTGCGATTATATTTGTCGACTGCACCTTAACAAAAAAAAAAAAAAAAAGTATAGAAATAGTTACAATCGTAAATCTAATATTGCATCGCTTGCCAGACAGCAGCAACTACAAATTGTGTCTGTGTTTCGTAATACAGTTTACAATTAGCCATAGCTCGCAAATAACTGTTAACCGTTTCACACTGTCGCGAAATAAGTGTTCTTCACTGAGACTTTGAGCAAAAGGTCTGAGAGCAACCGATTGGATTGTTCGTAAATAAATTTTGCTCGCGCTCAGTCGAAGAGCACTTTTTTCTGTTCTCTTTTGCTCTGCTCATTCCGAGACCGTTTGCTTCTTCAAAAAGTCTTTTGCGCATGTATGTGTGTATGTCAAGTTTCGTGGGTTTTATGCGTCAATTTGCTTTGTGAGTTTCGATTGAGCACAGTGATTTTAACTTTTTTTTTTAAATACTTTTTAAAATACTTAAAAAAATAAAACTATTCCTGTTCTAAACAAAAAATTAGTCTGAAATACATACAATTTTTTCAAGAAGATCTAAAGTGAAATTTAATGTTGCAATTTTACACAACGTACCACTGTGCATCGAAAAGAAGACAAATAGTTGAAAAGACCGTTTGCGTTGAGTTTTTCAGTCAATCGGTCTTTTGGTGAGCCTCACTGTGTGAGCGTGAATCGTTTCACTCTTTACGCGCTGTTCACTCAAAGACCGATAAGCAAATTGCTCAACTGTTAGCGCTCAACCGAAAACCGAATCGAAAACAACCAAAGGGTCTTGCTCAGAGCGAGAGCGAGAAAGTATGATTTTTTTCGGTTGTTCTCGCGAACAGAGCGTAAGGAAAAAAACGGTTAACAGTTATTTGCAAGCTATGCAATTAGCAGTCAAAGTGTGCACTCGTTCTGTAAATACTGAAATGATTTTTATTTTTCTCGTGATAACGGCATTTAGTTTGCTCTATGTCTATCTGAAATGGGCATTTAGCTACTGGGAACGTGAAGGATTTCCTTCAACTGGCACTAGCATACCCTTTGGAGCCTTGGATGCAGTATGTCGTGGTAAAAGGTCCTTCGGAATGGCCATCTATGACATGTATCTGTCCAACAAAAATCCTTTGGTAGGAATTTATCTCAGTCTACGACCCGCTTTATTAGTACGTGATGCCCAGTTGGCTCATGATATGTTGGTTAAGGACTTCGCTAGTTTCCACAATCGTGGAGTTTATGTGGATGAAAAGAAAGATCCCATGTCAGCGGGTCTTTTCGCTTTAAAGGGTATTGATTGGAAGACAATGCGGCATAAATTAAGCCCCTCATTTACCTCGGGAAAGTTAAAAGCAATGTTTTCCACTTCCGAAGCCGTGGGAGATAAATTGGTAGCTCATTTAAATGCGAAGCTCCATGGAGAAGGCACCAAGGAAATCGATATCAAGAAGTTAATGTCCACGTGAGTATTACTTATAAAATATACATTATAATATAATATACTAATGTATCACATATTAGCTATGCCATTGATATAATAGGATCAACGATTTTCGGCCTAGATGTGGACAGTTTTGCAGAACCAAAGAATGAATTCTATTCCATAAGCAAAACAGTAAATAGGCCAATTTTTAAAGACATTATTCGAGGAACTTCATCATTTTTATATCCTAAGTGAGTATAATATGCCAGGAAAGATTTAATAAAGCTACAACTAAAACGTTTAAAACAGATTGGAAGAGTTTTTCGTGGCGATTGGTTGGAAACAAGAATCTCTAGAAGACATGAGGGAACTAGTGAACCGAACTATCGCTTTCAGAGAACAAAACAATGTGACTAGGCGTGATATGCTGCAGTTGCTCCTACAATTACGCAACTCGGGATCAATCAGTAGTGACGACAACATGTGGACGGCCGAAAAGAATCAATCTAACTACCTTAAAACGCTTACAAATGATCTTATCGCTGGACAACTATTCCTGTTCTTCGTAGCCGGCTATGAGACCACTGCATCAACGGCAGCTTTTACTCTCTACGAGATGGCCCAAAACCCTGACGTTTTAGCCAAGGCTCAGGAGAATATACAAAGCACGCTTGAGAAGCATGATGGAAAATTGAGCTATGATGCCATACAGGATATGCAATATCTGGAACTCTGTCTCAAAGGTAGGTCATTTGGATAATGATGGATTGAATTATCTAAAGAAAACCTCTTACAGAAACCGCTCGTAAATATCCCGCTCTCCCTCTGCTTAATCGCGAGTGTACAAAGGATTATGTAGTACCCGGAAGCCAATTGATTATTAAACAAGGCACACCCATTATAATTTCATTGATTGGTTTACATCGCGATGAGGAATACTTTCCAGATCCTCTAAGATACTTTCCCGAACGTTTTACCGAGGAGCATATGAACCACAATCCAGCTGCCTATATGCCTTTCGGCGAAGGACCTCGACAATGTATTGGTAAGTTGTTATATTTTAAGTTTAACGATTTTTATTCATTCATTTTCCCTTTCAAACTACATATGTAGCTGCCCGAATGGGAAAGGTGAATGCCAAAATTGCATTGGTTAAAATTCTCATGAACTACAACGTTGAAACGCTTCCGGAGAAGCGTGAAATTGAATTTGCAAATCACGGTGTTCCCCTCATGGCTAAAGGTGGAGTTCCCGTCAAATTGTCGCAGAAAGCTAGCTACGCCTAGAAATCTTATCTATTAAACAAACGAAAAAATATTCAAAATTTAATCTAAAATTTTTAGTTGTCTTACCTATCCCAATAAATAATAAGTTAAATTCATTTTTGTATTATTAAAAAATGTTTGAAAGCGTGCGACCCTCAATCGTCCCATTAGGTCGATAAGAGATAAGTAGCAAAGTCTATGGTAATAAAGAAGGTTTATGGTGAAATCATTTAACAATTGAATAGTAATTGACTTGGCGATACCCTGTTTTGCAATAAATTTTCTCTCATATTCTAACAAATTCCAATTTTTTGCAAGTAACAATTATTTTTTTGTGTCAAGAAATAAATTATCTTGTTACGAGTTTTTTAAAAATTTTGTAGACATATTTTATTTTCTAAATCGATGGTAGAAAGTATATCGAGAAATTTATTCTCAAATCTGAAAATTTAAGTCAACGCTAATACCAAATTAAAATAGACATTTTTGGCATTTAAAATATTTAATAAACATCAAATAAATACCATTTATTTTGCCTTAAAATGAGTCTAAAATAGAGAGTAGAATAAAGTGAATGCAACATTGTTTTGAATCGATTAAATATCTCTACTTCCGTTAATTAATACGTTCAAATGTGATGTTTGTTCTGTCGTAATGATCATACCCCTGATGACCTCTAGAATGTAAGGGAATGACTTCATATTGACTTGTCACAATGATCAGTTTAAAAATTATAAAATCATGCTTACAGTGATAACGTTCAAATAGAGCAAGTATATTGTGAAGTGATTTCAATATATTTATACTTTACTTTTGCATTGCCTAGTCAGAATGATTAGGTTAAAAATCTCCATTTCATAACAAAATTAAATGCTTAAAGCCACAAAATGGAAACCCAAATGAAATACATTCAATGCCATGAAAGATCTATAAATGAAACCACCCGAAGTCTAGTGCTTTTTAGTTTAAATCGATCGTTAGAAAGGACATGCTACAACTTTTGCTGCAATTAAGAAATACAGGAAATATAAGCCAAGATGATTCAGTTTGGTCGGTTACAACATCAAATGTGAAATCAAAGACCATATCTGTAGACCATATGGTGGGTCATTTAACTCTTTTCCTAATTGCGGGATTTGAAACGAGTGCTTCGACGGCTGCCTTTACCCTATATGAGCTAACACAGCATCCGAAAGTTATGGCAAAGGCCAAAGAAGATGTGATAAATGCACTGGCAAAACATGGTGGAAAATTGAGCTATGATGCCATACAGGATATGAAGTATCTGGAACTATGCATTATGGGTAAGTCCAGCTAAAATCACATTTTTAATCTCCCAGGCTTAATAGATCTCCTCTAATAGAGACCGCTCGCAAGTATCCTGCCCTGCCAATCCTCAATCGTGAATGTACGAAGGACTATCAGCTGCCTAACAGCAGTTTAACCATTAAGAAAGGAACTCCCATTGTAATCTCTTTAATGGGTCTACATCGTGATGAGCAACATTTTCCAAATCCAATGAGTTATGAACCCGAACGATTTACTGAAGAGCATCGTAACTACAATCCAACTGCCTATATGCCCTTTGGTGAAGGTCCAAGGCAATGCATTGGTAAGTTATGGAACATTTTTCTTTTGACTATAACTAATTTCTCTGCTTTCAAAAAGGTGTCAGAATGGGCAAGGTAAATGTTAAAATTGCTTTGGCCAAAATTCTATCTACTTTTAACTTAGAGCCATGTCAGGAGAAACGTGAAATCGAGTTCACTATCCATGGAATATCTTTAATGCCGGAAGACGGTGTACCTGTTAAGGTGTCCAGAAAGAAATAATTGGAGAAAACTTTAAATTATAAACCTTTCTTCATATTCTACCTCAAGTAACAAAAAAGTTTTTCAACTTAAAAGTGACCAAAGTTAAAGTTTTTAAGATGATTTTTTAAAATTATAAAAGATATTTTAAGATTTAAGCCTTGTTAGGCAAAAGAATATGTGATTACAATTTAATTAATTCGAAAGGGTTCTGAAGGTTTTTTTTTGTCTATAACCACAGCAAATAGGTTGTCTCTGTTATTTTTGGTAAAAAAACAATCCACACAACATTGAAGTCAATTCTTAACAGAACATTATTAAAAGTTGTATACTTATATCCTATATTCCGACTTCAGAAGCAGCACAAGAATTGACTCATTACGGACTTTTAGAATAAAATCTTTCTTCCCTTCCCTTCAAAAACGTTAATTTTTCTATATTTATGAATGAAATTTAATTTTATGACAGAAAAAATAGCATATTTAACTGATTAGTTAATCAATAAACACATTATAGGAACACAGATTATATATCAGATAAAGTATCAACCATATGGAATGAGACAACACTTAAAATATAGATTAGATAGATTAGATAGGAAAAGGAAAGAAGGTATATCTTCTATTAGGACTTTAGAGACAGGTAACCATTTGTATATTCTCAACAGCAGGTAACACTTGAAAGATAAAAGGACAGCATTAGATAGAAAGGAATGACGACATATCTTCTCTTCTATTGGTACTTCAGAGTTAGGTAGGCACTTTTATTTTCTCAACAAGGTGAAACAGGGTAAACAACGATTATATTTGTCGACTGCACCTTAAAAAAAAAAAAAAAAAAAGCATAGAGATAGTTATAATCGTAAATCTAATATTGCATCGCTTGCCAGCAGCAACTACAAATTGTGTCTGCGTTTCGTAATTCAGTTTACAATTAGCAGTCAAAGTGTGCACTCGTTCTGTAAATACTGAAATGATTTTTATTTTTCTCGTGATAACGGCATTTAGTTTGCTCTATGTCTATCTGAAATGGGCATTTAGCTACTGGGAACGTGAAGGATTTCCTTCAACTGGCACTAGCATACCCTTTGGAGCCTTGGATGCAGTATGTCGTGGTAAAAGGTCCTTCGGAATGGCCATCTATGACATGTATCTGTCCAACAAAAATCCTTTGGTAGGAATTTATCTCAGTCTACGACCCGCTTTATTAGTACGTGATGCCCAGTTGGCTCATGATATGTTGGTCAAGGACTTCGCTAGTTTCCACGATCGTGGAGTTTATGTGGATGAAAAGAAGGATCCCATGTCAGCGGGTCTTTTCGCTTTAAAGGGTATTGATTGGAAGACAATGCGACATAAATTAAGTCCCTCCTTTACCTCGGGAAAGTTAAAAGCAATGTTTTCCACTTCCGAAGCCGTGGGAGATAAATTGGTAGCTCATTTAAATGCGAAGCTCCATGGAGAAGGCACCAAGGAAATCGATATCAAGAAGTTAATGTCCACGTGAGTATACTTATAAAATACACATTATAATATAATATACTTATGTATCACAATATTAGCTATGCCATTGATATAATAGGATCAACGATTTTCGGCCTAGATGTGGACAGTTTTGCAGAACCAAAGAATGAATTCTATTCCATAAGCAAAACCGTAAATAGGCCAATTTTTAAAGACATTATTCGAGGAACTTCATCATTTTTATATCCTAAGTGAGTATAATATGCCAGGAAAGATTTAATAAAGCTACAACTAAAACGTTTAAAACAGATTGGAAGAGTTTTTCGTGGCGATTGGTTGGAAACAAGAATCTCTAGAAGACATGAGGGAACTAGTGAACCGAACTATCGCTTTCAGAGAACAAAACAATGTGACTAGGCGTGATATGCTGCAGTTGCTCCTACAATTACGCAACACGGGATCAATCAGTAGTGACGACAACATGTGGACGGCCGAAAAGAATCAATCTAACTACCTTAAAACGCTTACAAATGATCTTATCGCTGGACAACTATTCCTGTTCTTCGTAGCCGGCTATGAGACCACTGCATCAACGGCAGCTTTTACTCTCTACGAGATGGCCCAAAACCCTGACGTTTTAGCCAAGGCTCAGGAGAATATACAAAGCACGCTTGAGAAGCATGATGGAAAATTGAGCTATGATGCCATACAGGATATGCAATATCTGGAACTCTGTCTCAAAGGTAGGTCATTTGGATAATGATGGATTGAATTATCTGAAGAAAACCTTTTACAGAAACCGCTCGTAAATATCCCGCTCTCCCTCTGCTTAATCGCGAATGTACAAAGGATTATGAAGTACCCGGAAGCCAACTGATTATTAAACAAGGCACACCCATTATCATTTCATTGATTGGTTTACATCGCGATGAGGAATACTTTCCAGATCCTCTAAGATACTTTCCCGAACGTTTTACCGAGGAGCATATGAACCACAATCCAGCTGCCTATATGCCTTTCGGCGAAGGACCTCGACAATGTATTGGTAAGTTTTATAGTTTAAGTTTTACGACTTTTATTAATTCATTTTCCCTTTCAAACTAGCTGCCCGAATGGGAAAGGTGAATGCCAAAATTGCATTGGTTAAAATTCTCATGAACTACAACGTTGAAACGCTTCCGGAGAAGCGTGAAATTGAATTTTCAAATCACGGTGTTCCCCTCATGGCTAAAGGTGGAGTTCCCGTCAAATTGTCGCAGAAAGCTAGCTACGCCTAGAAATCTTATCTATTAAACAAACCAAAAAATATTCAAAATTAAATCTAAAATTTTTAGTTGTCTTACCTATCCCAATAAATATTAAGTTAAATTCATTTTTGTATTATTAAAAAATGTTTGAAAGCGTTCGACCCTCAATCGTCCCATTAGGTCGATAAGAGATAAGTAGCAAATCTATGGTAATAAAGAAGGTTTATGGTGAAATCATTTAACAAATGAATAGTAATTGACTTGGCGATACCCTGTTTTGCAATAAATTTTCTCTCATATTCTAAAAAATTCAAATTTTTTGCAAATAACAATTATTTTTTTGTGTCAAGAAATAAATTAGATTGTTACGAGTTTTTTAAAAATTTTGTAGACATATTTTATTTTCTTAATCGATGGTAGAAAGTATATCGAGAAATTTATTCTCAAATCTGAAAATATAACTCAACGCTAATACCAAATCAAAATAGACATGAATTAAATAGCATTTATTTTGCCTTAAAATGAGTCTAAAATAGAGAGTAGAATAAAGTGAATGCAAACAATGTTGGAATCGATTAAATATCTCTACTTCCGTTAATTAATACGTTCAAATGTGATGTTTGTTCTGTCGTAATAATCATACCCCTGATGACCTCTAGAATGTAAGGGAATGACTTCATATTGACTTGTCGCAATGATCAGTTTAAAAATTATAAAATCATGCTTACAGTGATAACGTTCAAATAGAGCAAGTATATTGTGAAGTGATTTCAATATATTTATACTTTACTTTTGCATTGCCTACCTTTAAACCTTTAAAACAAAAATGCAAAGCCTTCGGACTCGGTGAGTAACGTGACGAGTGAGCTCCATATTCGGAGACACAAAACAGACCAACTTAGAGGACTTGAAGGAACTTAAGGAAAAAGTATTACGTCCTTCTTAAAAACAACATGACATGTCGGTTTCTCTAATTGTTTTTAAGTACTTCTACTTTTATAAAATCTAAGGTAATCCTAGCTATTCTTGGTACTCTTAGCGAAACAGATTTATAGAAATCGCAACCGCTCAAAAAGGATCTGTCGGTTGCGGTTGGCATGGTTCATTCGCAAGTTTTTGCATATTTCGAAAAAAAAAAAAAATGCATCTTTTTACATAAATCAGGTAATTAAAACGCCAAAGAGAGTAATAGCAACCACTGCTACAGATACATGTTGTTAGTTCGTGCTTTTACATATGTTTCAATTTAAATACTTTTACTTCCATCACTTGTCTCTCAATAAGTCTCTCAATAATAACGTTATTGCGTTGTATAAGTTCTGTATTTATTTGAGTTATATACTACGTATATTTGGTTTGAATACAAATATGTATCGGAAATGTGTAAGTAATTGAGAGTGAGGTAAGCGCCATGAATAGGATTGGCTATAACTAATATCAGTTCTCTCCCCAAGAGAGAAAATCGATCAAACTTAGACTTAACCAATCGGTCCATAATGTCCAGTCTAGTCGCTGACCATTTGATTGTTTCACTTTAGGCGTTCTTTTACTCACGCTCAAGTTATTAAACTGGGAAAAACCTGTAAACCTTCTATTATTATTGCAAGTGCTTCTGAAAACTTTAAAGATAATTTCCTCTATGTGAAGCTGATTATTTCAAACATTATTTACAATGATAGAGGTCATAATGATATAGAAATAAAAAGTATTTGCTGATGAAATTTTCCGGCTACAATTGGTAACTAATACAGAATAGAAATATTGATAAGAAGCGGCTATGTATATCAAGTCGACAATTAGTCTGTCTTGGAAGGTCGATGTATACAGAAACAATTCGCAATGTTGTATATTTTGCTTATACTTACAGCAGTTAGTCTGCTTATTTTCTATTTGAAATGGACATTTGAGTTTTGGGATCGAAAGGGATTTCCCCCTGTTGGAAAATCTATTCCTTTTGGTGCTTTAAACTCAGTTTTTCGGGGTAAACGTTCATTTGGCTTGGCCATCTACGATATGTACAAGGCTGGCAAGGAACCAGTTGTGGGTCTTTACCTGGCCCATCGTCCAGCTCTGTTGGTTCGCGATGCCCAACCATATGGTGGGTCATTTAACTCTTTTCCTAATTGCGGGATTTGAAACGAGTGCTTCGACGGCTGCCTTTACCCTATATGAGCTAACACAGCATCCGAAAGTTATGGCAAAGGCCAAAGAAGATGTGAAAAATGCACTGGCAAAACATGGTGGAAAATTGAGCTATGATGCCATACAGGATATGAAGTATCTGGAACTATGCATTATGGGTAAGTCCAGCTAAAATCACATTTTTAATCTGCCAGGCTTAATAGATCTCCTCTAATAGAGACCGCTCGCAAGTATCCTGCCCTGCCAATCCTCAATCGTGAATGTACGAAGGACTATCAGCTGCCTAACAGCAGTTTAACCATTAAGAAAGGAACTCCCATTGTAATCTCTTTAATGGGTCTACATCGTGATGAGCAACATTTTCCAAATCCAATGAGTTATGAACCCGAACGATTTACTGAAGAGCATCGTAACTACAATCCAACTGCCTATATGCCCTTTGGTGAAGGTCCAAGGCATTGCATTGGTAAGTTATGGAACATTTTTCTTTTGAATATAACTAATTTCTCTGCTTTCAAAAAGGTGTCAGAATGGGCAAGGTAAATGTTAAAATTGCTTTGGCCAAAATTCTATCTACTTTTAACTTAGAGCCATGTCAGGAGAAACGTGAAATCGAGTTCACTATCCATGGAGTAACTTTAATGACTGAAGGCGGTGTGCCTGTTAAAGTGTCCAGAAAAAAATAATTGGAGAAAACTTTAAATTATAAACCTTTCTTCATACTCTACCTCAAGTAACAAAAAAGTTTTCAACTTAAAAGTGACCAAAGTTAAAGTTTTTAAGATGATTTTTTAAAATTATTACAGTGCCACGAAAGAAGGAAGAAAGGTATATCTTCTATTAGGACTTTAGAGACAGGTAACCATTTGTATATTCTCAACAGCAGGTAACACTTGAAAGATAAAAGGACAGCATTAGATAGAAAGGAATGACGACATATCTTCTCTTCTATTGGTACTTCAGAGTTAGGTAGGCACTTTTATTTTCTCAACAAGGTGAAACAGGGTAAACAACGATTATATTTGTCGACTGCACCTTAAAAAAAAAAAAAAAAAAAAGCATAGAGATAGTTATAATCGTAAATCTAATATTGCATCGCTTGCCAGACAGCAGCAACTACAAATTGTGTCTGCGTTTCGTAATTCAGTTTACAATTAGCAGTCAAAGTGTGCACTCGTTCTGTAAATACTGAAATGATTTTTATTTTTCTCGTGATAACGGCATTTAGTTTGCTCTATGTCTATCTGAAATGGGCATTTAGCTACTGGGAACGTGAAGGATTTCCTTCAACTGGCACTAGCATACCCTTTGGAGCCTTGGATGCAGTATGTCGTGGTAAAAGGTCCTTCGGAATGGCCATCTATGACATGTATCTGTCCAACAAAAATCCTTTGGTAGGAATTTATCTCAGTCTACGACCCGCTTTATTAGTACGTGATGCCCAGTTGGCTCATGATATGTTGGTCAAGGACTTCGCTAGTTTCCACGATCGTGGAGTTTATGTGGATGAAAAGAAGGATCCCATGTCAGCGGGTCTTTTCGCTTTAAAGGGTATTGATTGGAAGACAATGCGACATAAATTAAGTCCCTCCTTTACCTCGGGAAAGTTAAAAGCAATGTTTTCCACTTCCGAAGCCGTGGGAGATAAATTGGTAGCTCATTTAAATGCGAAGCTCCATGGAGAAGGCACCAAGGAAATCGATATCAAGAAGTTAATGTCCACGTGAGTATACTTATAAAATACACATTATAATATAATATACTTATGTATCACAATATTAGCTATGCCATTGATATAATAGGATCAACGATTTTCGGCCTAGATGTGGACAGTTTTGCAGAACCAAAGAATGAATTCTATTCCATAAGCAAAACCGTAAATAGGCCAATTTTTAAAGACATTATTCGAGGAACTTCATCATTTTTATATCCTAAGTGAGTATAATATGCCAGGAAAGATTTAATAAAGCTACAACTAAAACGTTTAAAACAGATTGGAAGAGTTTTTCGTGGCGATTGGTTGGAAACAAGAATCTCTAGAAGACATGAGGGAACTAGTGAACCGAACTATCGCTTTCAGAGAACAAAACAATGTGACTAGGCGTGATATGCTGCAGTTGCTCCTACAATTACGCAACACGGGATCAATCAGTAGTGACGACAACATGTGGACGGCCGAAAAGAATCAATCTAACTACCTTAAAACGCTTACAAATGATCTTATCGCTGGACAACTATTCCTGTTCTTCGTAGCCGGCTATGAGACCACTGCATCAACGGCAGCTTTTACTCTCTACGAGATGGCCCAAAACCCTGACGTTTTAGCCAAGGCTCAGGAGAATATACAAAGCACGCTTGAGAAGCATGATGGAAAATTGAGCTATGATGCCATACAGGATATGCAATATCTGGAACTCTGTCTCAAAGGTAGGTCATTTGGATAATGATGGATTGAATTATCTGAAGAAAACCTTTTACAGAAACCGCTCGTAAATATCCCGCTCTCCCTCTGCTTAATCGCGAATGTACAAAGGATTATGAAGTACCCGGAAGCCAACTGATTATTAAACAAGGCACACCCATTATCATTTCATTGATTGGTTTACATCGCGATGAGGAATACTTTCCAGATCCTCTAAGATACTTTCCCGAACGTTTTACCGAGGAGCATATGAACCACAATCCAGCTGCCTATATGCCTTTCGGCGAAGGACCTCGACAATGTATTGGTAAGTTTTATATTTTAAGTTTTACGACTTTTATTAATTCATTTTCCCTTTCAAACTAGCTGCCCGAATGGGAAAGGTGAATGCCAAAATTGCATTGGTTAAAATTCTCATGAACTACAACGTTGAAACGCTTCCGGAGAAGCGTGAAATTGAATTTTCAAATCACGGTGTTCCCCTCATGGCTAAAGGTGGAGTTCCCGTCAAATTGTCGCAGAAAGCTAGCTACGCCTAGAAATCTTATCTATTAAACAAACCAAAAAATATTCAAAATTAAATCTAAAATTTTTAGTTGTCTTACCTATCCCAATAAATAATAAGTTAAATTCATTTTTGTATTATTAAAAAATGTTTGAAAGCGTTCGACCCTCAATCGTCCCATTAGGTCGATAAGAGATAAGTAGCAAAGTCTATGGTAATAAAGAAGGTTTATGGTGAAATCATTTAACAATTGAATAGTAATTGACTTGGCGATACCCTGTTTTGCAATAAATTTTCTCTCATATTCTAAAAAATTCAAATTTTTTGCAAATAACAATTATTTTTTTGTGTCAAGAAATAAATTAGATTGTTACGAGTTTTTTAAAAATTTTGTAGACATATTTTATTTTCTTAATCGATGGTAGAAAGTATATCGAGAAATTTATTCTCAAATCTGAAAATATAACTCAACGCTAATACCAAATCAAAATAGACATGAATTAAATAGCATTTATTTTGCCTTAAAATGAGTCTAAAATAGAGAGTAGAATAAAGTGAATGCAAACAATGTTGGAATCGATTAAATATCTCTACTTCCGTTAATTAATACGTTCAAATGTGATGTTTGTTCTGTCGTAATAATCATACCCCTGATGACCTCTAGAATGTAAGGGAATGACTTCATATTGACTTGTCGCAATGATCAGTTTAAAAATTATAAAATCATGCTTACAGTGATAACGTTCAAATAGAGCAAGTATATTGTGAAGTGATTTCAATATATTTATACTTTACTTTTGCATTGCCTAGTCAGAATGATTAGGTTAAAAATCTCCATTTCATAACAAAATTAAATGCTTAAAGCCACAAAATGGAAACCAAAATGAAATACATTCAATGCCATGAAAGATCTATAAATGAAACCACCCGAAGACTAGTGCTTTTTAGTTTAAATCGATCATTCGGAGTTTACCGAGCAAGTGAAAATGATTTTCGTATTATTGTTGATTGCGGCATTTAGTTTGCTCTATGTCTATCTGAAATGGACATTTAGCTACTGGGAACGTGAAGGATTTCCTTCAACTGGCACTAGCATACCCTTTGGAGCCTTGGATGCGGTATGTCGTGGGAAAAGATCGTTCGGCATGGCTATCTATGACATGTATCTGTCCAACAAGAATCCTTTGGTAGGAATTTATCTCAGTCTACGACCCGCTTTATTAATACGTGATGCCCAATTGGCTCATGATATATTGGTCAAGGACTTCGCTAGTTTTCACGATCGTGGAGTTTATGTGGATGAAAAGAAGGATCCCATGTCAGCGGGTCTCTTCGCTTTGAAAGGTATTGATTGGAAGACAATGCGGAATAAATTAAGTCCCTCCTTTACCTCGGGAAAGTTGAAAGCAATGTTTTCCACTTCCGAAGCCGTGGGAGATAAATTGGTAGCTCATTTAAATGCCAATCTTCCTCGAGACGGCCCCATGGAAATCGATATCAAGAAGTTAATGTCCACGTGAGTATTACTTATAAAATACACATTATAATATAATATACTTATGTATCACATATTAGCTATGCCATTGATATAATAGGATCAACGATTTTCGGCCTAGATGTGGACAGTTTTGCAGAACCAAAGAATGAATTCTATTCCATAAGCAAAACCGTAAATAGGCCAATTTTTAAAGACATTATTCGAGGAACTTCATCATTTTTATATCCTAAGTGAGTATAATATGCCAGGAAAGATTTAATAAAGCTATAACTAAAACGTTTAAAACAGATTGGAAGAGTTTTTCGTGGCGATTGGTTGGAAACAAGAATCTCTAGAAGACATGAGGGAACTAGTGAACCGAACTATCGCTTTCAGAGAACAAAACAATGTGACTAGGCGTGATATGCTGCAGTTGCTCCTACAATTACGCAACACGGGATCAATCAGTAGTGACGACAACATGTGGACGGCCGAAAAGAATCAATCTAACTACCTTAAAACGCTTACAAATGATCTTATCGCTGGACAACTATTCCTGTTCTTCGTAGCCGGCTATGAGACCACTGCATCAACGGCAGCTTTTACTCTCTACGAGATGGCCCAAAACCCTGACGTTTTAGCCAAGGCTCAGGAGAATATACAAAGCACGCTTGAGAAGCATGATGGAAAATTGAGCTATGATGCCATACAGGATATGCAATATCTGGAACTCTGTCTCAAAGGTAGGTCATTTGGATAATGATGGATTGAATTATCTGAAGAAAACCTTTTACAGAAACCGCTCGTAAATATCCCGCTCTCCCTCTGCTTAATCGCGAGTGTACAAAGGATTATGTAGTACCCGGAAGCCAATTGATTATTAAACAAGGCACACCCATTATCATTTCATTGATTGGTTTACATCGCGATGAGGAATACTTTCCAGATCCTCTAAGATACTTTCCCGAACGTTTTACCGAGGAGCATATGAACCACAATCCAGCTGCTTATATGCCTTTCGGCGAAGGACCTCGACAATGTATTGGTAAGTTGTTATATTTTAAGTTTAACGATTTTTATTTATTCATTTTCCCTTTCAAACTACATAGCTGCCCGAATGGGAAAGGTGAATGCCAAAATTGCATTGGTTAAAATTCTCATGAACTACAACGTTGAAACGCTTCCGGAGAAGCGTGAAATTGAATTTTCAAATCACGGGGTTCCCCTTATGGCTAAGGGTGGAGTTCCCGTCAAATTGTCGCAGAAAGTTAAATTCTTATAACAAAACCAATATCTTATCTTAAAACAAAGCAAACTATATTTAAAGTTTGATTTGAAATTGCCAGTCATTTAACCTATCCCATTAAATTATAAGTTAAATGTATTTTTTGTGCTTGTATTATTTAATAATTGTTGAAGTATGCGACTTTACAAACTCCCCACGAAGATAAGCAAACAAGTAGATAAAAATATAGTATGATTATACAAAATCGAATGCTAAAATGTGTTTGTAATAGAAAAAGAAATAGTCGGCTTGAAAATACCCTTCAATTCAATTAAAACTAGTGAGGATCTAGATAGACAGATCTAGGAGAGTTCCAATTTATAACCAAATTATTATTTGTTGTTAAAAATATATACATATGTACATATATATATATTTAAAACGCCTGCTTGATATTAGAGTCGTATTGAAGATCGATTAACTTACTTTATTTCAGCCTTAGATAATTATAAAGTCATTATTATAAAATTCGTTTAAGTAAAATGTTTATAAATTACGGCAGCATTTAGCTGTTGGACTTCTTGTTTGACTTCATATTAGTTTCTAGTTAGTCACAATTTGGGTCTTTCAATGCAGTGGCTAGGGCCATACAATCATTTGGCTTGACTAGTCAAGGAATTTTTAATATAGTTATATAAATAGAAACCGCTCGCAAGAATACTGCCCTGCCAATACTCACAACAGGTACCTGTCAGCTATTTAACCATCAACAAGGGGAGTAAGAACAACATTTTCCTGGCTACTGACTACAACTAATGTTCATGGATAAAATGCTCTGTCTACAATAACTTGAGAAACGTGAAATTAATTTTACCATTTATGGAGCTTTTTTAATGCCAGAAGGCGGATTACCTTTCCAAGAGTCCCGTAAGAAAGTTGACGACTGCTAATAACGAAATTCAAGTATTAAAATACTAAGTTCTATAAGATGTAGATTAGAATTCTTATCATTGTTTTTGCAAGGTAACAGAGAATTTGTTTTGAACTTGGCAATACAAAGAGGTGGCATTTTTTAACAGTATTTGTTGTTATCTGGTGGATTCAGTTTTTTTTGTTTATTATTTAACCTGCGAGAGATACGTAGTGAGTTCATACATGGCAAATTACTTTTTAGTTTAAATTCAATACTCGAAGCGAACGGATCATAAACAAAATGGCTTGGTTTCCCTTGCTGATTGTGGCAATTGGCCTGGTTTATGTATATCTCAAGTGGACATTTAGCTTTTGGGAACGTAAGGGATTCCCATCGTCCGCAGTTCACATTCCCTTCGGTGTCCTCGACTCTGTACGACGAGGAAAACGTTCATTTGGCATGGCCATCTATGATTTGTATGTTGCCAGCAAGGAACCAGTGGTCGGAATGTATTTATCCTTACGTCCAGCTTTATTAGTGCGTGATCCTCAACTGGTGCACGATATGTTGGTTAAGGATTTCCCGAGCTTTCATGACCGTGGCATTTATGTGGATGAAAAGAATGATCCCATGTCGGCGGGTCTATTTCAAATGGAAGGCAGCAGTTGGAAAACAATGCGCACCAAATTAACGCCCTCATTCACCTCGGGCAAATTGAAGGCTATGTTTGGCACAGCTGAAGCCATTGGTGACAAGATGATAGCACATTTAAATGAACGTTTGGCTAATGAAAGTGGTGGAGCGCCTTTAGAGATTGAAATGAAATCTCTAATGGCTACGTAAGTTATATTTACCAATCTAGATATTATATGACTTCAGTTTTCCATTAGTTATGCCATCGACATCATAGCCTCAACAATTTTTGGACTAGATGTGGATAGCTTTGCAGATCCGAAAAATGAGTTTGCCACAATTAGTAAAATGGTCAATAGACCCACAGCTAAGGATATATTGCGAGGAACGACAGGATTTCTATACCCCGGGTACGTAAAAAATAAAATTTAAGTAAAACGCAATAGTAAATTAGTTATCGTAAAAGTAAAAAAAAAGGCATACTGATAAGAATTGAATTTGTCTTCAAAAATTGTTCTAATCAGCACTTTGATTAAATTGACTGACCAATATGAACATTTTTACGACCAAAAAGTACACACAAAGTGCATGTTAAGATAGTTGTGGCAATTATCTATCCTAATAAATTCTAGTAATCAGTTCACCTTCTAGGAGATTTCTTGTTAAACGAGTTTATACTATGCTGATCAAATTAATTCTGGCTTACATTTAGATTGGAAAAGCTATTCAATCGTCTTGGTTGGACACAGGAGGGTCAAGAGCGTATGCGTGAACTAGTTCATCGGACTGTGGATTACAGGGAGAAAAATAATGTTGTACGCCGAGATTTTTTGCAACTTTTATTGCAACTCCGCAATACAGGAAAGATCAGTACTGATGATGGCATTTGGTCAGCCGAAACTGCTGCCAATAGTTTGAAATCCATGTCCACTGATCTAATTGCTGGACAATTATTCCTCTTTTTTGTTGCCGGCTATGAAACTTCTGCCTCAACGGCGGCATTTACACTATATGAACTAACACAGAATCCCTCCCTGCTGGCAAAGGCCCAAGAGGATGTAAAAAGTGCTTTGGGGAGGCATGAGGGAAAATTAAGCTATGATGCCATACAGGATATGAAATATTTGGAATTATGCATAATGGGTGGGACAATTGAAAATATGTATAAAAGTTTAATTTTCTATTAATTGCCCGTTCTCCTTCCTCAGAGACTACCCGCAAGTATCCTGCTCTGCCGCTACTCAATCGGATATGCACTCAAGATTATCCCATACCCAATAGTAAATTGGTTATCGAAAAGGGAACACCCATTGTGATCTCATTAATTGGAATGCATCGTGATGAGGAAAACTTCCCAGAGCCTTTGAGTTATCAGCCCGAACGTTACACGGAGGAGCATAAGAAATATAATCCAAATGCGTATATGCCCTTTGGTGAGGGTCCTAGACACTGTATAGCCGCCAGATTGGGTAAACTTAATGTTAAGATTGCTCTGGCCAAGATTCTATCAACTTTCGATATTGAAAGGCGTTCCGAACTACGTGAAATTGAGTTTAGTGTGCATGGTATACCCCTGATGCCAGAGGGAGGTGTACCCGTGCGTATATCAAAGAAGATTTAAAATAAAATTGTTCAAATTGGAGAAGAGAACAACACAAAGAATTATGCACTCGCACACACACACACTCTCTGACATACACGTAAAATTCATTTATACGCACCTTTAAATGTATGTAAAATACTTTTTACTCTCCTTTTGCTTTTGTTGTTTCTTTTGCTTTTCTTTTTACATAAGTAGCAACAGCAATTATAGAAGTTTCGTCCATGCGGCACTTTGTCGAGTTGCTCTTTTTTTTGTCCCAAACCAATAATAACATCAACAACAACACTAACAATATGGCCGATAAAAAACCTTATTTGCCTCTTTCACTTTTTCCAGGCCAGGCCGAGATGTGGTTTTGTGTATTTATGTGTGTGTGTGTTTGTGTATGTTAGTGTATGAGTGTGTGAGGGGTAGGGGAAACTGCACTCGGCGACGGCGTTGTTATTATTGTGAATATTGCACTGCACTTGAGTAATTTGATTGGTACACACGTTTGACAAGCACTATTGAGATATTATTTAACGATTGGAAACTCCAATTCTATGAGATATATTCGATAAATACAACGAAATTAAAGCGAATCAGCGAGAATCAGCGAGTTCGCTACCCATGCTGCGGCACTTACACTTACTCACACGCGTACACATACAATCGCACAAAATCGTACACACACACGCAAATTAGAGGTGGGCGCATCCCAGTGATATGGCAACGCTGCTCAGTATGCATAGCAACTCTGTATAGCGCCATAACGTAAATGAGGTGAAGGGTTTTCTTTTGGCGTGACGTCAGAAAACCAAAAACACAATAAACGTTTTAATAAGTGCTGTTACGGTATTTATTAGGGCTATTTTTTTGTGAAACAATTTATTTCATTTAAATATCAGTATGTTGCCTTTTGCAGTTCCTCCGATGTCTTTGACAAAATAAACTTTTAAATTTGTCTTTTGAAACAATAAACTCTGACTGATCAGTTGAATGCAATTATGCATGACTAACTTTGTTTTTAAACTAATTTGAATTAATGTTATAAATGAAAATTTAAATTGGTTATATTTAAAATTACGTTACGTAAACATCTCTGACGTCATTGAATGGCGTGACCCTTCCACTTTGCCATTTTGCGTGAAAATATAGTGGTAACCTTAGTGCTGGTTTTTATTGTTTTTAACATGGTGGCAACGCTGCTGACCTTTTAGGCTGATGAAAAAAGTGGACGAAATAAAATCAATTAAATTATAGTAAAGATCAAAATTAACTCAACAGTGTGCAATAAAAAATATATATGAGGATCCAGGCAATCCCATAATCAAGCAAAATTAGGACAACAACAATAGCAGGCTAAGATATAAATAGTTGTGTGTAAATATTATATTTTCATAAATTTACGCACACACACATACAAGCAAGTGTATTGACAAAGTGCGACCTGGCGTGAACACCACGTAAACGTTATCTGAGTAAACCGCAAATGGAAGGCAACAAGGATGAGGCACAGCGGTGCATTGATTTAGCCGTGCAATCCCTTGCCGAGGGCAAAACTGACAAGGCTGAGAAATTCCTAATCAAAGCAGAGAAATTATATCCATCGGAGAATGCTAAGAGTAAAAGAGATCCATAAAATCATCTTACGATCGGTATTAATAAATTTTGGTTTTACAGAACTTTTGTCTCAGATCAAGAGCACACCGAGTCAGGCCAATGGCAAGTCTCGACCAACGGCTACGAATGAGGAAAAGAATACAGGCCCAAGGAAACGTGTAAATTCGGATTCAAGAAGTAGTGCCGCCGACTATACAACTGATCAGTTGGAGGCAGTGAAAAAGATTAAAAAGTATGTAACCAATGGATGCATATTGTGTTCTCAATGATGGACAAAAAAATTATTCTTAATTTGTTTAAAAAGATGGTTTTTCATACAGAGATAGCCAATTTGTGTTTATAAGTTTAATATATTAACGATAAAACCAATTTCTAAAACTATATTGTTACTCTTCTAGATGCAAGGACTACTATGAAGTTTTGGGTGTGAGTAAAACTGCTACAGATTCAGAGATTAAGAAGGCCTACAAGAAATTGGCTTTGCAATTACATCCGGATAAAAATAAAGCTCCTGGTGCTGTAGATGCCTTCAAGGCTTTGGGTAATGCGGCTGGTGTTTTAACTGATGCCGAGAAACGTAAAAATTACGATCTATATGGCATAAATGAGTCACATAGCGGACATGGCAATAATAGTGCGGCCAATCATCATGGTCATGGGCAATACTACAATGAATATGGCTTTTCGCGTGGCTTCCAGGCCGATATCAGTGCCGAGGAGCTATTCAATATGTTCTTCAATGGTGGATTCCCTCAGCAAAACGTCTATATGCGACAGCAAAGACGTCGACATCAGGCACGCGAAGAAAGAGATGTAAGTACTAAAGTCTTTAAGGAACATTAAAAAATACATTATCATTAGAAGTCAAAGATAAACTATAAAATGTATGTTCCTAGCATTGATATATTTAAATTTGATCATATATTACTATTTGTAAACTTAAAACTGATAGTAACTGATGTATATTTGTATTTTCTAGGGCAACAACTCATCAGCTTTAATAAACTTACTGCCGATACTGCTGCTTATTGGTCTATCAATGATGTCGTCATTCTTTATATCTGATCCCATGTATAGTTTGACACCTTCACAGTAAGTTTTACTTATAAGTGCCTGAATTTTGACAAAAATGTATTAATTAATTACTCTTTTCCTTTAGTAAATATTCTGTGAAACGTGAGACGAATGGACTTAAGATACCATATTATGTCAAGGATAATTTCTATTCAGAATATCAAGGATCGGTGGCGAGATTAGAGGAATCTGTAGAAGAAGATTTTGTTAATCATTTGAAGCATTCATGCAGTCGGGAACGAAATTATCGTAAGTCAAGCGAACAACGAGTAATTTAATATATCAGTAACATGAATTTCCTTTATTTGTGTGGCAGGTGATTCTATGCTGGCAAAGGCGCGGACCTTTGGCGACCGTGATCTGTATCGAAAGGCGCAAAATATTAATACGCCGTCTTGTGAGAATCTGCAAAAGTATTTATCAACATAATTTTGGTGAAATATGTCTTTGCAAACACGCTCTTTATATCATGTTATTCTTTAGCGTGATAATTGTTTTACCATTTTTTTTTTTTTCATCGTTTGTTATATATACATCTCTTGTGGTTTTTAGTTAATTACATGCTTCGATTTATTCTGCTGTCATAGTCAAGCCGAAAGTACAATTTTGTTTGGCTCATCTAAAATTGTAGATATATCCTTGCAGATTGTGTCATTATTCAATTCAGTTGCTAAGGCGGCAGCATACCAAAAAAAATATTGTACAAATTATGCGAATGCAAAATTAGTTAAGATGATGTATCTGAAACGCTTTAGCAATAAGTTCTCTGTTAGCATTACCTATTTCAATAATTGTCTCTACCTTGGGTATATTTGAATTTGAAAGTCAGTATATAAATGAATATTTATAAAAAAAAAAGCTGTGACTGGTCTTATACGAACTATTTAATCTGATCTATTTAAGAAGAACAATGAATTCAGCTTGTTTAAAGGTTTTTTTTATGAATTCTTCTTTCAATAAACTGTTTAAAATTGAAGTATTAAAGTTCAATCTGCAAGGCTATATATCAATTAGATAATTCGTTCTCACATTTGATTGATTCCTGGAGTTACTCATAGATTTTTGAATTGAGCAGAATAGAGAAAATATGTGCCTAATCTTCATCTAAACTTTTGAAACTACAATGGATCTACTTTAATATTAGTAATTTTGCACGGAGAATCAATTATGTATTGAGAACAACAACCTTAATATTATTTCATCACACATTTCCCTTATTCCTTTTATCGCTATTAGAGATCATTCTTTAAAAGACATCCTAAGATCATGCCTATATGCAACGCAACTGCCAAAACCAAAAATATTATAAATCAACAACTAATGCGGTAGGCTGAGTATACCTAACTAAAAAAGCGATATATTTAATCATTGAAAAATTGGCTAAAACTTGTTAGTAAAAATTGTAAACAGTTTTAACTCAAGGCGGTTAGCAACACATATTGTGGCAACGCATTGTATTCTAAATAAATATTAGTTTGATCCGTATTAACGTTTTGGTTTCATTTTCAAAAGAACTATACATTTAAGAGCAATGTTTTTGAATTTTTTAATTATCATTGTTGAAACTGTACAGAATTCTGAAACCCTTTTGAAGGCTGACACTATTCTAATCAGAAATTGTTCAATTCATTTTGTTAACTTCTTGAAGTATTTAATAATTGATTTGTTACCTTGCTACGACAGATATATACATATATGAATAGGTATTTAAATTCTCATTAGCTTATTACTTGCTCTACAAATGTTCCATTAAATAGATGTTACGTTGTTTAAGGTAAGTTAATAGAAGAACTAGGAGCTAAAGTTATAGAATATCAGTTGGAGATATCCAAATGTTTTTTAAACAAAGAGAATATTAACTGGAATCATGCTAAAAATCTAATAATTTATAGTCACTGGTAAACATATTTCTCTTTAAAAAGGCTTTTCTTTGGGAATAATCAAAGGAACTGTAATTAAAAGCTGAGAATGTGCGCCTCATCACCTTGTGAAAGTTTTGAGGTCAAGATTTTTTAGGGTTTTTGTGATTTTTTCTTTACTAGTTTATAAATGTAAAAATAAAGCAGTGTTATGCTAAGTGAAAGAAACACGCGACGACGAGGACGACAATGGCAGGCGGCGCACTTTTAACCAGTACAAGTGCAAATGCTTATCAATGGGATGGCCCGCTTCCTGCTGCCTGTGTGGTCAATCGCTCATGATTATTGACTCAATGGCGGCTACCACATCGCCGCTTTGTTCGCGCAGAACCTTCTCGGCCTGGCCCTTGGTGACCAGCAGTTCGTTCATCTGCAAAAGTCATGGTATACATATTTACAACCGATATCGGATTCTGTTCACTTTGACTTACAATCAGTTCAATGTCCTCCTTCTTTACTTGGACCTTTTGCAGTTCCTTCTCTTTGGCCACCCTCAGTTCGTTTTCTTTGTGACGCTGATTGCCAAACTGTTCCACGGCCTAAAAGAGAAATAGAAAATTCCGACTGGTGTTAAGAGCTTCACACAGACCACCACACCAATAGTGGAAGGGTAATAACCCTTCCTACCACTTACACTCGATATATTCGCCGCCGAAATTTCCTTCTCCTCCGCGTAGTCTGTCACACGCTCCAAGTCCGCCGCTCCACCGTCGTGACGGGTTAGCTTCTTCTGCTTTATGTCCTGGTCTTCCTGATCCTCTTCGGCTTCGGTGGCAGTGCCGTTGACTTCGACCTCGGGCTCAGTTTCCGTCATGATATTTGTATTTTGTTAAATTTTTATTAAATATTTTTGCCTCGTGCAGTCAATATTAAAGTTAAATCGCAGATCTGGCAACTCTTGAAAGCGCTGGCAACGCTTGCGCGGTCGAATCCAATGGATGCCAGATCTGGCAATACCAATAAGCCGAATCGATAGTTTTTCACGACTCTGTAGCCCTCGACTCAGTAGTACCAACGCCGAACTGTGAGTGAATTCGCTGCATCAGCTGACCCGATTCGCCTAAGCGAAATTAAAACAAAAGCGCGCCAACATCGAACATTCAAATTGGCGGAGTGAAATTACTGCGGCTGTGCGATTTGGTAAGGTATCGTCGGGAGCTTTGGCTTTTCGAAGCATTTCAACACTTATTATTAATATTATTGTTATTTAGTATTAGCATTTAGAATAGGATACAAATTTAAAGCTACAACATAGGCGACAACTACATCCCATGTCCTGTCTGGTACTTCAACCAGGTTTCTAATTGAGTATTATCCATTTAGGATATCTACCTAATATCTATTGCTGCTAAAAAGAAACAATATAAAAAGAATATTTAAAGTGCAGATTAACAAGAGTTATTTACCATTAAATTATTAATACATAGATGGGAAATTCTTAAAAAGAAACTTGACTTCGGTAAACGATTTAAGAGTGTCCTTTACTGCCAAAAAAACTGCCGGCATTTGCCTGGTTAAGTTATCACTTCTAATTTGATTAAGTGGAAAATTAAATATTTTCGATGCTTTAAAATTTACCCAGAAGCATTTTCACATTGAAATGTATGTCAACCGCAAAACTAATTAAAAATGTCTCGGGCATAAAATTCACAAATGCTTTGCGGTTAGAGATTCTGTTTATATACTCTAATAAAAGGTATTTGAGTTATTCCAAAAAATTGTATATTAAATTGCCTTTCTCAAGCATTTTATTATATACATTATAATTTTGATTCTGGAGCCTTATATGTGTAGCCTTAATCAATTAAAGATCTACCTTTATTTATAATTTCATTTAAGTTAGACCATTCAATTTGTTTCAGCAAGTGTATATATTTGATTTGTGTGCTGCATTTTGGTGGGATAAACTTTTTTTCCATGGTTCAGACACTCTTCTTTGGCAAATTCTGTTGCGGTCGAAATGTTAATTATAAGTTTTATGTCAAGTATAATGAGATTTTTGCACTAGTACCTACCAAGCACACACACACACACACCCAGTAGATAAGATAGATAGAAATTTTCTAGTGACTCGCATTCCCAAGCATAACATAAGGGGAGTCCTGTTGACATAATCGTTTGCCAACATGATTAATTTAATTGTCACTTTGACGCAAGGACCTTTCACTTGCCCCCGCACAACCATTCCCCTTAGACGGCTGGCTGCCCTGTCCTGCCTCTGGGCTGGGGATGTTGAAAATCAAGATTAATTAGCATCATGACCGTGGGCGGTCAACATCATTTGTCGTTGGGTGGAGAAGTGTAGAGTCTCACTTTTTTTTTTTTTGGTTTCGACAACTTCCTCTTGACCCCCCTCTTCCCCCACTTCTTTGCGTTTCCAGCACATATGCATTGCAGTTTAATTTGATTTTATTTTGGCAAGAGGTTGAAACTTTTCTATCTCTTTTCGTTTTTCGACACTCATTTCGCATGCAAGCCACATTCAGAGCCAAAAAAAAAAAAAAAGAAAATGGGGCAAAAAAAAATCAAAAGCGGAATCAACCTTTGTTTATCGCTGTGGCAAGCAACAGGCTCGGATTTTTCGTTTCCATTTCCAATATCCGTGCTGTTTTTTGTCGCTATTTCCTTCTCCATATGCTATTCTGGCTGCTTCTGGCTCAGTGTTGAAAATTCGAAATTAAATTATGGCCCTAATTAACATGGAACATAAATTAAGCTGGCAATTTTGGCCTCTTATTGTGCCAAGTTATGTGGCCCAAGTATACGTACATATGCGTGTGTGCTCCCAAATTTATGCAATACAATTTTTATTTCAGGCTCACAAGAAGGCAAGGATTATTGTATGTATGTGTGTGTGTGTGTGTGAGTGGCATTGGAACTTTGTTTGCTTGATGTAATTTGACTTGCATTGTATTTAAAGTTATTTTATTTATGTTGGTTTCATATTTTTGGCGACATTTTGCAATTTTCTACAAGGACTTAAATTACATGTTTAAATCTAAAAGATTTGATATTAAATTTAAGTTTAAAACATTAATCTCACTTTTGATTTAAGAAGATTTTAACATTTAATTTAAGTTTTAAATTTAGTACTTTTATTATTTTTCCCTATCAGATGTAGAATAAGTTGTGTGTTTAGAATCAGCTAAGGAAAGAAATGTTATAATCATAGAAATTGATTGATTTTGCTTTAGCTTTTCTTACAAAGCCAATTCTAGTACTTATTCGACTGACTCTCGATTTCAATTACTTTTTCCCCTGTTTCCTTATCGAATCCAAATTGGTTTTGGGTATTCAAACCTCAAACATTCAATAAAAAGGACTATTAGAAATGATTTTAGCTTACCTTATACAATTTTTCGATAACTTGATGGAACGTTCGACTACTTATGAATGACTCTGATCTATATGTTTTCAACCTATCTAAAAGAAAATTCCAACAGGTTGTCAAAACTTCCACAATTGTTCCAATTGGGTTCAAAACCTAAGAGAGACATAGTCAAACTAGGAAACATCGTAGAGTCGAAATTGTTAGGACATCCCTAAGTATTCGACTAGGAACAAAACACATTTTTTATAGATTCGTTGAAATATTTAAGCATATTTTGGGAATTGGTGATTCAATTTTCATCACTTGCTCAGATATATCACCCCATCAAGCACTACAACAAAAGCTGAGAAAAGTACAACTGAAAGAACTTTGAATTTTACCCTTTTACTTACCATTTTTGACTTTATTGTCATTGTTTTTTAACAGCTCATATCATGGATTTATGCATTACAAACTATCTATAATAAATACCGCGCAGTATTAAGCCTCAGGTTCCGTTTATTTGGGCATTAATCACCTATTAAAAGACTTGAGAACATAAAGATTAGTCATCCAACCAATCTTTGTTCCCAATTATAGACAGACTAAATTTACAAAAAAATGTTTGATGATCCAATTCCTATATATTCCTACATATATTAAGATCAAGATTATATAGAGTAAAACATTTAAATGCAAAGGAATTTCTAAATATATCTGAATGTTTGATATTCGTAGGATTTGTGAATAGGATTTATGCTAATATGACAATCTATTGCCAAACGAGAAAACGTAACCCTTCGTTAGCCCAAGTGCAAGGTGCACGTGTGCCAATGAATGTGTGTGTGTGTGTGTGTTTGTGTGTGTTGGACATGTCCTCCGCCCCAAACCAGTTGAAATGCAGTCAATAAATAAATTTGCATACCAAATAAATTAAGAAAATGCAATTTTCAAGAACTGTTGCACATGACCACTCACTCTCACATAGACACAGCAATCTGCATGCCTATGAAAAGGACATTAAATTTGCATGTGCAAATTTTCAATTCAAGGACAATCGATATGTATGTATATAGGAGTTCTTGTGCATGCCCATGAAATGTATAATTGGCTATGGTAAACTCAATTACGTTAATAACACTCTGTGACTAACCATGTCCTGCGATGGCCTTGTCTATGTGACTTTCGTGTGTGTGTGGGGAGGACAAGCAAAAAACTTTACTTGATTCGCAAATTGTCCAAAAATAATTGAGCCATTGAAGGCACTGCTCGAGTGGTCAAGAAAAAAAAGTTGTAAATGTAACTGATACCAAACGAAACTTGCTCCTTTGCTGACCAACGAAAACTTGAAGCAAGCGAAGAAGAAGAAAGGATGCCAAAGGATAACATTGAGTGTGTGTTTGTGTGTGTTGAGGGCGACCTATTGACGACCTTTATCGGAGCGTGCGCCTCTGTGTGTGAGTGTGTGTGTGTGTTGGCCTGTGTACATAAACCATAATCGCAATTGGCAAGTGGCCGCCACTCGAATTGGTCCTTTTGCCATTGTCATGCTTGGCAGGAGAAGAAAAAAAAGTCAGACGTAGCACTGGAACAGGACACTGGCCAGTGTAAACGCATGGAACGGAAGCCGATGCTCATTCATTTCAAACTTGTCTGCAAGTTGCCAAGTTCCCTACACAACTCAACACACACAAGCCAAGGAGAAGGTGCAAACACTTGAGTGTGTGTGTGTGTGTTTGTCTCTCTGTGTATCTTCCGTTTGAAATCACCTAACTCCCCCTGCCATCGATCCCCCACTCCAGAGCCGCAATTCCACTCTTGGTTATAGCGTATCCCTGGCATTTTGCAACTTTTGCGTTTAACAATTTCGCTTCCTTCCGTTGACTAAACGGCGCCAGGTTGTCGTGGAAATTTGTTTTAATCGTCATCTTTGCCATCTACGTAAGCGTTTCTCCTTCTGCCTGTTCCAAAGGTTCGTTCACATTGCCCAAAAACTGTAAGAAAGGACAGTAGATGCAAGGAGCTTGCGGTAAGGAAGAGCAACTCCTTTTGCTTCCTTATCGATAGCCTGTTCAATATTTTATTAGTGTCGTTAGCTGTATGTGTGCTGGTGTGTGTCCCAGGAAGAAACCTAAGAATTTCGTATACAATGTACCTCTTATTTTTCTCTTTCCCCTGTTTCTCTGTTTTATTTTTGATTCCTTTTTGGGTTAAGTATTTTGTGACTTTGATTTCTTACATTCTGCTTTGGGGCAAGGGACAAGGTAATAAATTTTTATTTGCCCTCTTGGTTAGCTTAACACTATGCGGCTAATGCCAGTTAACCTCTCTCCATTTACATAAGGGAAGGGGAAATTATAACTCAATTTTTAAGGTAGACAATTGAGCGTCAATAAAATTGAAATAATCAAAGGTAAACGGCCATAAAAATCTACGGAAATCGCTTGTCCTCGATACAAACATATTTCATCTTTAGCCTACGACAATAACAAATAAAATGGGAGTAATGAGGGGATTTCTGCTGCTTTCTTTATTGAGTGAAATCAGCCAGCAAATGGGAAAGTTTAGTGACTAAATATTGAAAACTCAGCTGGCAATTGGTATTAGAAAACTAAGTCATCGTAATAGATTTCTTGGGAAATTCTTGAAAAACTTACAAGTGCAAGCGATGAGTCAAGTTTACTCACCAAGAAAAACCTTTAAGTAACTTTGATTAAAATAGTTTACAATGCAAATAAAAAACAAATTTCTGAGGTTGAGTTATAATGGAAAGCCATTAAGTCACTAAGATAGAGTTGGTTATTGAGAGAGACAAGAGCTATATAGATATAGAAATTCTTGCATTTCGTGTTTGTTTTGACTTTGAATTGATGGAGCTCCCTTGAACATAAAACTATTATAACTCAGAATACTCAGTAGCAAACATGATTTTTGAAAGTGTTTGGAAATTTAAACAGGACTCGTCCCAATCACAGGCTTTCATGATAGATCTGGCCCTGCTTTAGTTATCAATGGAAGTTCAAAAACGGATTTATTAAATGTAAACTCGAGAGTCAAAAGATAGTTGCACTTATATTGAAAAGTTATGAAATGTTTTGCTGTGATAAAAAAGATTTATAAAACAGGTATATATGCTTCCTTTTTTAGTGTCGAAGCATTTTGAATGATTGTGGTTCGGGGCTTCAACACGTTCATATCTTCAGGACATGGAAATCATGTTTATATTATCCCTGGAATCGAATATCATGGTAGATTTTGTTGCCTTTAACAAACAAATACATCTATTTTCTTTAGGAACTTCATTTGACAACGATTTGAAAAGTGTTTTCTAAAGTTTAAATATCTGAAACCTGCTTAATTAATGGGCAACTTAATAACAAGTTTACCTAAAACGCTTAGCTAGTATTGAAAACCTCTCTAATTCAAACTCATCATTATTTTTTTTCTAAACTTTTTTTTGGACACTTGAAACTTTTTGTCAGCATAAAAGCCACGGTAAACGCACTTTTCAATTTCAAATCAACTCGATATGCACTTTGCCCAAGAGGAGAATGCAAGAGAAGGAAAACACTTTGGAGATAAGCAGCAAACAACTTGCCAGACAAAGTGCATAAACATTTCACATGGTTTTTTTCTTTTTGGTGTTTTGTTTGGCCCTTATCAATAAGGGGAAAGGGGTGAGAGACCATTGGGGAAGTTGGTGTATAAGGATAACGATAACCCTTCCGAATGCGTATGCGTATATTTTTTCGCAGAGTTTATTGAGACGGCAGCACACTAAAAACTGTCTGCCATTGTGCCATACATTTAAGTTTAAACGTTATTATTGTCGCCTGACAGTCTCCAACAATTTGGCATAATGTGTAATATTTCTTTTTTATAACCGAGCTACGCATCCGCTTTTGCCCAGTTGCTTGCCATTGCTACGACTATTACTTAAGGTGTATTATATAGGGAAATTGCGAATAAAGCCAACTTGCCGAAAGAGTGAACGAGAGAGGATGGAATAAGAAACTACAACAACAATCCATACATATCACTATTACTTATTTCTAGTGTGGGTGCTTAGGATAATAAAATATAAATAGCATTGCATAAGTACACCCAAAACGACCAACCAACCACCCATCCACCCATCTATGACATTTCAGACATTTGGCCCTTTGTCTGCGTATCCTGCTAGTAATAAGAATGGAAGGGAAAATATAAAAGAGAGGCAATGTCGAAATTTGCATACCCTTGGGTAAGAGAGAGAATATTTGATCAGGTATCTTACTTTATTTTATTTTTTTTAACGTGTTCATACTATAACGTTTTGATCATTCAGATCCTGCTAATCCTTCTGATTGGCTTTATTGTTGAATGATCTCTAAGAGAACTTAGTCTCAAACTCCTAAATTAGTTAATATTTCCCTTTCACATACAATTTCCTGGGAAATTCTTGAAGAAATAACAAACATTCCTGGAGGATTTAATGAGGTTTCTCTAAGGATACACATTGTGGATGCTCCTTGTGTCCTAATACACTTTTCCAATGCGTCAAATCTTTCATTCTTGATATTAAAAGTAGATGAAATGTCAGTTTTCAATGTTTTAGAAGGTCTTGATATGTTGACTTACATATTTAGTTATAATTTATTCTTAGCTTGAGCCCAATTTAAAATGAAACTCCCCCAAAAATGTTTCCTTTAAATGGCAATAGCAACTTTACATCTCCAGCTCTTTAGTAAATTGTATCTAACCCTTTTGAGTAGAGTATATTTTAAGATATGGAAGAAAGAGTAAATCAATGAACACATGCGGATATCCGTTAATATATCATTTTATTTATAATTTTATATATATATTTATATTTTTTTTTTTGTGAAGGGGTTGTTAGGCATTCAAAAAAACGAAATGAAAACTTGTTTCTGCGATGCGCTCAATCAATTTGATGTGCTACACAGAAAAGAATAAAAGAAAAAATCGAAGGAAATTACTTAAAACTAGCGATGGGTAACAAAAGGAATAACGTGAGTTTAGTTTATTTCTTAACTTTTAGTCAAAAAATAACTAAACTATTTGAACTTAATAGGGATACAGAATACAGTAAGATTCAAAATCTAGGAATAATCTGCATATACATATCTCTAGATATTGTCCTGCTTGAAATGATTCACACTTTGCTTATAAGACGGCGTCAATCTTGTCCAGCTCATGACATACTTTTATCTGTAAGACTAGGACATATTTCCAAATAAAGGACTCTAGTTTGGCAATTGTTAATAGACAACTCTGGAAATAAAGAAAATTCTACCACAGACCCTGATGTTATAAGGTAGTTTCTATTGCAGGTTTTCCTATAACTCACCTGATTTCCAATCACGTTTCCATCTCCGTAATCAAACGCAAATTTTTGTTTGGCAAATTGTTTGAAAAAAGTTTGCTGCCAAAAAATTAATTGTTCGCCTGAGTGTTACTAATTAAAAGTGCGGCGGCTCTCAGACGAAACTCAACTTGGCCCAAACAAAAGGGAAGAGACAGGTACGTACGACGGCAAGAAGCCACACGAGTAACGAGAATGAACACACAAATAGCAAAGTAAGAAACAAAAACTCGTACAACAAAAAAAGAACACACACACACACACACACAAAAGACCATCTAATGACTATACATCATTTTAACAATCAATCAATTTAAGCACATTTAATCCACACGAATCGTGTTACATGTGGCCAGACATAGAGCAAGATGGAGCTATAGTGGGAGAGAGGGAGAGGGTAATCGGAGTTGGAGGAGAAGGTCAGCTCGTTCGCTTGACTTGAGCCAAGCTGAAAATCTTGTATATTAATCAGTCTATTAGAGACGATTTGTTCCACTGTTGGCATGGCATGCGATTATTCAATCAGCTTGCTCTCTCTCTCCCCCCCTCTCTCTCTCTCTCTCTCTCTTTCTCCCTCTTTCTTTTTCTTTTGGAGGATAGACACAGTTGGTTGCCCAACTGACCCCCCACGAGGAATCCAACAGTTCTGTATGTCCAAGTGACCATGCTCATATGTGGGGTAGTCCGTTAAAGTCATTGAGGGTTACTTCTAACAGGGTTATGCCCTCTTTCCATGCTCCCAAATAAAAATGTGCCAATGGTCTAGTTCATTTTCACTCGAATTTGGCAACTCATAGACAAAAATTAGCAATTTATTAACAAATTTCAAAATGTGGCTAAGAATATTAATTTGAAATAGATTTGGCCACAAGAAACTTATTAACCACAACTCGTTTAATGTCAATTTGTTTTCCATAATACATATATATAATCCAAACTTATATATATATAACACACATTCAATTCGAGGGGAAAACTCATAATTTTCTTAAACAAATCATCATCATCGTCAAAGCAACACTTTGGGAAAATTTTTACAGCTCAAAAGAAAGCCAAGAAACTAAACCAAAAAACGAAAAAAAAAGAACTCTAGAACCAACAACAAACATTTATAGTTTTCTGGCCAAAGAAAAGAAGAACAAAAATTTGTGTTTCTTCCTATCGTAAAGTTTGTATTTTCATTTTATGAAGTCAGTCCGAATGGCCAGCAATAGAAAAAGCATCAAATTTGATGGCCATGAGGAACTACCCACACACACGCACACACATACACACACTAGATATATCCTTAAGATATTTAAGAAGATTTTGTGCTGAAATATTTTTGTCTTGGTTTTAAAGAACTTTCAGCTTTCAAGCGGGGGGAGGCATAAAAACCGAAAGACAAGCTCAATTGAGCAGCAAGCATTTGCATATTGAAGTGCCTTGACTTGACTTGACTCGACTTCGAGTCGATGCGTCCTGGTGTTGAGTTGACGCCAAGGATAACGCAAATTGTATGACTTATGGCGCATATAGTAGTCATACTTCTTTCCCTGTTACTGAAACTTATTCTCTGTTTTTTTTTTTCTTTTTCTTTCTTCTTTATACTTCTAAGGCATTGCAGCTTTTCAATTTCATCATTCTCAATCCTCCACAACATTCTTCATCATCCTTTCCAAAGTCCTTTCCTCTCATCCCTTTATCCACCACACAACGTCAGCTGTTGATGGCGCCGCGTTGCGCACTTGCAAAGATTTATTTTTATCGCCTACAATTTCAATTCAATCCAATTCATTTCATTTGGCTGAAATTTTTGCACAAATTTCCATTTCGCCACCCACCCACTTTCTGGATTTCTTTGAATGCGGGCAAAGATTGTGGGAACATTTGGCTAGTAAAATTGAAAGGAGACGAAGCAAGAGAGATGGAGAGAGAGAAAACTATTTGCCATTTTCTTAGCTCGCCTTACAGGCACTTTCATCAAGACTTTGCCTCTTGTCTTTATGGCCAACATAAATAAAGTCACCAAAATATTGATATGTCTATGTATGGCGGGCTTTCCATTCGAAAAAAAAGAGATATCGATTCAAAATTTACCTTTTTTTACAAAAATCAAGTATAGTATAAGTAAGTACTTAAGTATTTCTGTTTAAAAAAAGAGTATTTATTATTTAAAAAAAGAGATATCGATTCAAAATTTACCTTTTTTACAAAAATCAAGTATAGTATAAGTAAGTACTTAAGTATTTCTGAAAATTACCAAGAAAAACTAACAAATGAAGTCTCCCTTATACTTATAATTTGGTGTTGTAAGTGTTAAAAGAAATAAAGAGATAAGAAAAGTCAAAAATGTCAAGTTTATTGAGCCGTCAATTCGTCAGTTGATATATTCATCGATATAGGATATTTCCAACTCATAAATGTTTTGAAAAACATGAAATTTGGTTTATAATTGATTGGCATTTAACTTTTATATGATAAGTATTTATATTAACACCATTATGCTTTTCGATTTACTGATCAATTAAATTCTCAATATAGTCAAAACTCATATTTGTTTCAGCTTGCAATTTCTTATGAAAATACCAGCTGAGGGCTAATTTATAATCACCAGTGGGCATTGGAAGGGTCAGTACTTCTGGTCTTAGATAGAAACCACTCATTATTTGTGATCCCTGTGAATTTAAAATATATCAAAATAATTTGTAAAAATTCCTCTACATTAAAAAACTTACATTATATGGACAACTGTGATTCAAATTTGTGAAGTCCAAAAATAAAGATCCAAGAACTTTAGCAACTGGATTATAATTATGATTGTTCACGAACCGGCAGGCATCTACCTTTGTGCTTACCACCCAAGGTTTATAGCCATTGGCTTTTTTGTATATTTGACCGTTGACTGATATAACATTGGCCGGATGTAGAATTGTTGCATTGAAATAGGCGCCAATCTGATTGCGTTTCATTACCTTTAAGCGGCAGGTATGGATCACAACCCACGACTGATTGTAGCTTTCGCATACAAAATTTGTCAGTTTAAAGACAACAGCGTCCTGCAGATGGAATCGGTTATAAATGGGCACAAATTTGTTCACTTGTCACTTACATTCGAATCAATATTTAAATTTACTACAATGGCTAAAATACCGACAATTACTATGATTCGATTCATCACGTTAAGATTTGATTGAAACTAAAACATAGTTTTGGAATTAGATTCCATTATATAGTCTAGTCTAGATGCCTCGCTTCATTTCCCTCAATAATTATTTATTTTTTGTTTGATATATCTAAATAGTAATTATAATTCTGAAGGGAATAGTGATAATCACATTCTAATGTTCGTTTTTATAATACTAAAAGTCCAGTGGCGGATCTAGGGCTGTTAAATGGAGGGGAACTTTGTTCCCTAAACTATGCAATTATGAGTCTGAGAATTCTCAAAGGCAGCATCATTTACATGGCAAATTTAAAGTCATATGGAAAACGAGAAGCTCTAAGTTTGTTGATCCATAGATCAGCCTGTTAATAGTAGGGTATCATCGACTTTGTCATCTATTCTATATCTAATAAAGGTTAATTAAAAGGGTATACAATAAACTGTTGACTCGTTCCAGACCTCTGTCCTTCTTTCTTCATGTGAGAGAATTTCTAATCTACATATATAATTTATAAAAAAAAAAAATAGGAAAGGACACTTTCGACGAGGATGGGATTCGAACCCACGCGTGCAGAGCACATTGGATTAGCAGTCCAACGCCTTAACCTCTCGGCCACCTCGTCACTATCTCCTCACCTGACCTGAAACCCTTGTTATCATCATACAAAGCAATAAACCCATTTTCAAGAGAGTAGATCAAAGAACTTAGAAGTTGTATAATCATGGTTATGAATGGAAATTTCTTATCTTATTAACTATACTCTTTAAATAGAAATGGGTAAGAAAAAAACATGAGATACTAGCAAAATTGTAGGGGAATATATTTCTGACTATATATTTTCGTGATCAGCTTTACATCTTAGACCAAGAATCAAATTGGTACCTAGTTTCTAATCTTTGCACATCAAGTTCTTTATTTTTTGCAGGGTATTTCATAGTCGATGCCATCATGCCATTTGTCAAACTTTCTTCAAGCAATTTGTTTGGAATGAAAGAAGATTGATGAAAGGAAAAGAAAAACAAATTTAAACATAATCTACACACAAGAAAATCCTAAAAATAAGTTTAAGTTTCGGTATGTACATCTTATCTTATTCAAATGAATATGTTATAAATTAATTAAATAAGGCCGGGATATGCATTTACGATTAAGAATATTCAAATTATATATTTCAAGATCTTTTATCCTCAGTCTCCCATGAACGGCTTAAGGTTTTTTTAAGTCAGCATAGTTCCCTAGGTCCATAAGTAAACATAATTAGTTAGAGGAATTTATGTGGCAAGTTATCTTTCCCACAAATCTTATAAATACAAAAACCACTTAGCAACTAACTAAGTAAGCTTGCAGAAGAAGAAGAGTTCCTTGAACCTGTTCTCCTGAATACAAGTTTCATACTCTCAAATCATATCCGGAGCAGGCAATTCTCAGCCTTCGCATTTTGCCACGCCCTACAACCACAAAAATCAATTTAAATTAATTTTTACGACCGTCAATGCCAAAAAAGTTGTATCCACACAAAGAGAAGAAGAAAAAAGAAAGAACAAGCAAAATGCAAACCATATTAAGTCATAAAAAAAATATGTGTGAAGACCAAAGACCAGGAAGAAGGATAAAGAAATTGACTTTGACGCTTTTTATGAAGGGCGCGTATAGTTTTACGATCATGAGGGCGTCTTGGTGGGTTTCCATCACTATCGGGTTAACGGAGCATAAAATCTACCCAAAAGGCGTCGGCATCGACTTAAACGGTTTTACGAGTTACCAAATGAGTGGGGAAGGACTACATACTACCTTCTGGTACTAAATGTCTACCATAAAAGTCAAACGCATAAAAAAAAAACACAACAAAAAGTGCCGAAAGAGTTATCTTGATGAATTGTCAGTGGTAGTTGAAGAAGGATTATGGCTATCTGTGAGTCAGAAGTTATGATATTTGGGGCCAAGAGAGGCTGGTTAAAGCGTTGCACTAATTGAGCATAAATCAGCTTTGAACAATTTTTGAAAAATTTATGGCCAACTGATACTTTTTCCTCAGCATTGCGAAATTCTTCTTAACACTTTTTTTCCCAACAAAAAAAAAAAGGAAAACTTTACTAATACAAAATGCATCGACACTGAAGCGGAAATTTCGAGTCCAATGGCTTTCAGCCCTGTCCCCTTCCCCGTCTCTGGGCAAAAGCAAAAAAAATATAATAAAAAACTATCTTCAGTGTCGGTGGCGACAAAGTGGTCAACATGCCGCAAACTTTGTTAGTTGCTGCCGATGCCAAACGGTTGAAAGAAGGCCACAGGGAGTTGGAGTTTGTGGGGTGGGAGGGTGCGGGGAGGGAGCATAGATCAAAGCCCAAAAAGTTCTGCGCTTTACGAAATTCTTTTAAAACATTTCATTCTATCTATCGCATTTTTTTCTTTTAACAATTTAGCACAAGAATTAAAAATCGCCAACGCCGCGCAACGTGTAAAAGTTTTCACTCACCAACGCAAAATGGAAATACTTATCAATCAAACTAAATATTGGAATACCCTTTCTTGGTACAAATAGCTATTATCGTAGCCAAACTAAGATACTTCATTTCAGTTAGGGTAGCATGTGACGGGAGGGCAAAAAAAAAAAACTTTTGTACGCAAAGTTTGCCGGGTTATAAATTATCCCCGAAACGTCTATAAGGGTGGAGGAGGTGGAGTAAAGTAACGCAGGTCCTGGTGTATGTGGATACCTTTGGCACTCTTTGGCTCGGCACTTTTTTTTTTTTTAAGCCGATTTTCATCTTTCGTTTTTGGACTTTTCTTTTGGCCGTAGACTTTTGGCGCCAACGAGTTTGACTTGTACAAATTGCTGTGTCGACATCGACAAACACACACACACACACACACACACAGTGGCACACCCACACACCCGAACAGACAGGAATCTAACGCACCCGCACGCATAGCATCCTTGTGTCGTCCTGGCAATGTAGCTTAGTTTCATTTTTATTCTTTTCTCCTCTCTCTCCCTCTCTCTATGCTCTTATGTTTCTTTTTCTAGTTTCTTTTTTCTTTCTTTTTGTTGTACCTTTTTGGCACTAATGGATTATCTAAGCCTTTTAGTGGCTATTCGGTTGCCCTGGCAATTGCTCTCTTACTATCTCCCTTCCCTCTCTGCCACTGACTTTTATACATCGACAGCTGTGTTGCCAAAACTCTTGGCCAACAAAAAAAAAAAAGGGTAAAACGTATTTAACTTATTCTTATTCTAGTTCACTTCTTCTCTTGGTTTTTTTTTGGGTCATCATTTTATATGTAAATTTTGTACATTTTAATCGGTTTATTATACCAAAATAAAATATATGTACATATGTAGAGTAAGAAAAAGGGTCAATGTGAGCCAATATTTATGCTTATGAGAATAAACTGCTAATATTTATGTATCAAACTAATCAATGTAAATGTCTTCCTTATTGGAAATTAACATATTAACCAGATTTAAGGTAAAGCATATTCAATAAATGTAATTACATAAATCTTTCTATTCCATTACAAGTTTATTGTTTTGCCACAAGGATTCCAAAGAAGTGCCCTTTAAGGATTTCTTATATCTCTACAAGGAGAAGATCAAAGATATTATAAGGAAATGCTCAGTTTATGTTTTAGGCAACTTAATTTTTAGAAAAATTTCAATAAAAAAGGTATAAAACTCATTTCCTTTGCTGATTTGAAATAGTTTCTTGCTCAAATGAAGAGCTTTATTCATTAATTAAGTAGCTTTGAGTCATGACTAAACCCCACATGCATTTATGCCATCAGATAAAGTTCTATTTCATCATGGCTCTTTTTCATTCTGCCAAACGCAATTCCGATTGCATTACCAATTGCTTGCCCAACCGAACTCTGACTATCAGTAGCAAAATAGGCGCCAGACACAAACCGGCACATATAAACATATGTACGACACACAGATGACAGATGACATTGTCGTCAGGCCAGTCAGAATCAGAGTCAGAGAGTTATTCGCCGATATGTCCAAGTCGTCTGCATTTAAATATAAAATCAACTCGTATCTATATATATACACAACAAACAATGACTGTCTGATGCACATTTCCGTATATACGAGTATATTTATAAAGTAACAATTACACCCAGTTGCACACAGCAACAGGCAAACACACAAATTGAGGAGTAGTAGTAAGTAGTCTAATCAGCAAGGCCGAGAATATAACCACCTCCCCGCACAAACTGAATACTGACATGCTCTTCAAAAGTATTCATTGTAATCACACACTCCAGAGATAATAATGACCGGCAGAAACAACAAAATTTTCCAATAGCAATATAGCGAAACATCTTTGCAGCATTCGCAAGTTCAATGTAACCATCAAACGTGAGGCTTCTCTATATGTAAACACCTAGGCACCTATGTATGTATGTACATATGTATATCTATGTTTCTGTGTTGAAATGGTTGTGCATTCATTCAAATATATAATAAGAACTAAAATTACCCACTTGTGCCGCCATGGACGTAGTCCTTTCTCTCCCTTCTTCTTTTCCCCCAAAATCTAGATTTTACACAAGAATCTAGTTTAGTTGTAAATCCAAGAACAATTTTTCCCCCAATAGTCGATTTCCCAAACAAAATTTTAATCTATACTGTGAGCATAACTAAAAAGACTATATAAATTGTGATCCTTACATTCAAAGTCTTTCATTTTGATTATTTTTAGATTAAAGTAAAGGATGTTTTAATAGAAATCACCTTGAAGAAGCTAGTTTGAGACCTTTTGTTGAGGAAAAATATAATTTAAAAAGAGAGTTTTAACTAACAACTAATCAAGAGAAGTCGATTGGGTTCCAAAAGTAGGTTAACGCACGATCAGCTGTCATTCTTAGCATCTTGAAATTTCAAAAAGCCCCCTCTTGGTTATGTCCATGTCTACTCGTTAGTCGATTGGCAGTGATGTCGGAAATTGATAAGGTGCGAGCAAGATGATAAGCGTTCGATTTTACTGAAATATACCAAAAACCAATACCAATACTCAAATAAAGAGAAGAAATACATACATACATAGTGTAGGGCATGTAAAGATTGTGGTTTTAAAGTTGAACACAGTGCGTATGGATAATATCGAGATTACAATTGGACTTTAACTGTTCATACATGATATTTGATGAGTTATTTTTACTAAATATAATTAAAATTGATCAATGTTAATCGTTTGCTTGAAAAACTAAGTGAATTAACCTTTGATTGGAGCTTCTTTCTTGTATATTAAAAATGATTTAATCCAACTCTATGAAAATGCTAAACATATTTCAATGAAATGCATATACATAAATGGTATGAACCTCCAAATTATTGTAAAATTAAGTTTAAACTAAAAGAATAAAGAATAAAATATAAAGGATTTCCCTTTCAGGACGAGATTTTTATCTCAAATCATGCATGGCATTATCAGAAAGAAGAAAAGTTTTAGCAAAAGTAACACAAGAAAATGTAATGTAAAATACATTTCAAAAAGCTCACTTGCCCATATCCATATGATGTAGAGCAGTGAGAGGGGGATATTTTAACCACAAGAACAAAGTGTTTAATTAACAGGTTTTATAATGACTTAAGTAGGTCAGACAACAGGCAAACACAGGCATGAGCATAATTTCCTAATGGACAATGAGGCAAAAATAGACAAGGGGGCATCAACTTGTTGATATGGCAATAATAATGCTGTGATGATGGCTATCAATTATGTGCTATATAATGTTGTTGCTGGTAACCAAAATGTAATGTGAGAAATATCAGAATCTATTTGTTCTCTTTGGGTTCATCCATGCACATTACTCTACATACAACATACCTTTAGTTTAACAATTGAGGTAATTAAAGACTTGAGTGGTGATGTAAGCTTAAGTAAGTGGGGGCATGGGTGGAGGAAAGAAAATTGGAGGCTCGTCTAACAATTGAAGCGACAAACGTTAATAGCCTATTACCATATTGTGGTACCTACCTACAATACACGTGTACATAATAAATGAAAGATACATCCATTTACACATAATACGGGGCCCAAGGACACACGGATACAATGGGCAGGGGGCGGTGGCCTCTACCTACCCCATCTTGCCGTCGGCAAGCGAACGCTGGATCCCACAGTTAAACAAAAGCCGACGCCGAAACGAAGTCAAAGTCAAAGTGTGACGAAGCAGCAGCAGAAGCGGCAGCAGCAACAGCAACAGCAGCAGCAGCTCCCTACGCACGTACTCAAACATCCATCTATCCATTCATCCAACCAGGAGGACCGTACAGGATCCAACCAGTTGGCAATTAAACAAGACTAACTGCCAAATACAACCTATTGGAGCCGAGTATGCGATGCGCAGACTCCAGAATTTCCATTCAACGGCCACACCCACTAAGGAAACCAACAGCTCCAGAGGCAATATTAACCAACTGTTAAACGGCCGACGACAACGATGGCAAAGCGACGACCGCACCGAGTCAAGTCGCGGCCCAAAAGTGTGTCAAGAAAGTGCGCACACACAGATGTACTATGGACATACCTGCCTGCCCCGTAGGCAAGTCCTTGCCCATCTACCATCTCACTCACACTCATTCAATATTAGGGTGCGAGTGAGCTGGCACACACAGTGATGTTTGATTTGGGGGTTGAGACTTGGAGCAAAAGTTTATGGCAAGACAACGAAAAAAGGTTTGTTCGTTTCTATGCGGTTGGGTGGTAAGGGTAAATGTTTGACGCGAAGAGAGCAAACGCCAAAGAGCGTCGCACAAAAAAGAGAGGCATGAGAGCAATTGTGGAGCGCAAGTGAAATGGAATCATACAGGTGGCTAGACAGGATACGCATGCTAGAACGTGACTTTTCCACTTTTCATTGGATTCAAATCTTAGCCACACTTTGTAAGCCACATTTTAAGTTTAGTTAAGTTAGTTAACTTTTTTTTTGTGGAATTTCAACACTTTCCTCTTGGCATATTTCTCTATTTCTAGCGTTCTTCTTTTGGTTGCGACGCAATAGCGGATGAAACCACGTTTTTGCGCTAATTCATGAGGTGTCTGGAAACGTGCGTGTGTGTGTGTGTGTGTGTGTTGTGCTCATAGCCACATTAGGTAAGGTTAGGTTTTCAATTTTATGGTTTCTATCTACATATCTTTCGCCACATATTTCTCCCCCCACTTGCTTTTGGACATGAATTTTAGTTTTGCCATTTGCTCTTATAGTTCTCTTGCAAATGATCATGCAGCAGCCGGCTCTCGCTCTCATTGTGATCTCACTTGGCAGAGCATCTCTCTCTCTCTCTCTCTCTCTCTCTCTGTCTCTCTGCCTGCCCCAACTATCATAGGCATGCCCGCTCCCCTCCTACGCTTTGTTTACATAAACCGCGTTCGAGTATATTTTTTTTTTTGTTTTTATTTTTTCTTTTGCATTTGTTTCCGCTTTCTTTGCTTTTGTTTTTGTTTCTCTCTTTTGGCTTTTGTCTAAAAAAACTGGTTTGCTGGTTTTGTGCTTTGAAATATTTTAGTAGCATGTGGTTTTCCTCAATTCTCATGGCATGTGTTTATTTTTACGCTTTTTCAGTTTTTTGCCTATTTATTGTGCTCTTTGTCTTGTCTATGGATTTGTTGTATTTTTCGTTTTGCGCTATTCTTCTTTATGCTGAACTTGAAAGACCACGTGGTTTTATGTGTGTGGGGCAATTTGCTGTGGATGCCAAGTGTGCTGTGTGAGCGATTGTGGATGCCATTTGGATGGAGAGCGTACACTGGGGCACTTCGACGTATCGCTGTATCTTCAGGAAGTGCTTCATCAAAAATTTACATATGCTCGCCACTCTCGATTACCTCTATTTGCATACGTTACCTAGCACCCCACTCCCAGCACCACGCCCGCTGGTCCAATCTGAGAGAAGAATTTCATGGCAGCTTCCGTCACTGACCGCAATCGAAAGACGTACTACTTTCATCAAGGAGAATTCAAATGGTGTTTTGGGTTGATCCAATGGTGGCAGGGGGAGGGGTAGGGGGAGTTCGCGTTGCGTCAATATTCAAGTTGTACTGCATTTTGCGGCTGCATCAATTACGTCGTTAAATTAATCAGTTCGACTTAATCTCAATAAATTAGAGATAACGCTTACGCGATATTTTGCATTTTTAATGCCACACGCTACCGGGGAACCGGTACACAAAACAAAAACACAAACACAAACAACGACAAAACTACAAAAACTTGGTATACGCCCCGATAGTACTACGAAAGCTTGAAAGCCTTCAAATTGCTGCTAGCCGTTTCTGATTATGTGTAAGCGAGTGTATGGAAATAGTGTGATCATATTTGGGGGGCTCGTTTTAGCTGTCTATACTTATGTATGAACGTTTCAATGTATAGGTGTCTTTTAAATTTTTTGATTATAGTTTATTAAAGACCACTCTCAGATCTTGTTTTGGCTTCAATACCGTTAATGCTTCAAGTTGTTCGCGCCATTAAGTGATACAAGTTTTTGTATTTTGAGGGGCTTTTGTGTATTTTCAAGATTTTTCCATTTGAATTGCCGTTTATGGTTGAATTAGAATGATTTTCTCTTGGAATAGACTTCAATCTTTAAAACATATAAGAATGTAGTGGAATACAGAGGTTATAGAAACAAAAACGTTCTTTTAGGCAAAAATCTATACTTTTTCTAACTGTCAAATCTATTTCCTAACTAATCCCTGTCTAATGCATAGTGTTTGAGTATCAAAATTGATACTAAATTGGTTACTCATACGCCATGTTGCTCTTTAGAAGCCTTTGGAACGAATAAGACAAATAACAATCTCAATATTTAGAAACTAAGCACCTAGAAATGCATTTGTAAGAAAGAAAATGAATAAATATGAAATGAGCCATCATCCCCGTAATAGATTCGCAGTATCTAGTTGTGAACAAGTTATGGCAACAATCGAGTTTAAGGCTTTCGACTTGGCTTTATAAATTGTTGAGCTAACAAATTGTTAATAACAATACACGAATTCTATATTCTATATGCGATACATTTATAACTGCGAACAAACATTCGACACACACACACTCATATAGTTCGAAAGACTGGTAAACAAACATCAGGCGAGTCGAGTAACTCCCCTACCCTTACCCTACCCTATACCCCATCCTACTCTAAACTACACTCCACTCCGTCGAGACATTAAGGCAGAAATTATAATTTTTTGAAGGCCAGATCAGCGAAACAGGCAGAGTGCTCCATCTCCATCTCTAATGGCAATTGCGCCGACATATCGCTAATTTTTTTACTACGTCGCCGTTTGTATACACAGAGAGTGGGTTAGAGAGAGAGCAGTTGAGTAAAATATACGTAGATGGAGGTAATATGATCCCCCAAAAACTACCAAATTGTTTTTTGAATACTTCTACAACGTCACAAGAACCACCGACCACTGACCGCATCAACTTTCGTCACTCTTACTCATGGTTCCTCTGGCTGGTTGAGCTGGAGAATTCTCCAGCAGACTGATGGAAAGTACGACATTTGGCGCACAGTTGAAACCTGAGTTTAATGTTTTGCGTGTCTAGCCGTCAAATTTGGCAGCAATTACGAGACGACAATTTTTCAAATGAGCCACGCGCCATGCGCAGAACGGAGCTTCAAGTTTTCAACCCGTGCGGAGGGGTGAGGTGTGTCGATCATCGAGGCGTTTCTGCAATACTAATGAAATATCTCGAATATATTGATATTTGATTGGATAGACAATAAAGTATAATTTCATAACAATTTAAATGATTAAAGATCTAGGCATAGAACAATTTAAAAGAAAGATTTGCACTTGAAACTTAAGTTCTGTTAGTTAAAATCAGCCCTTTTTTGTAATGGCATCTAATCCAGCTTAAGGAATTTTTAACATCGGATATATTTTGAAGATCCATAAAATAACTGCGTCTAGACTTCATTAGCAGAGTAATTTGTGAAATTTATGTGGCAGGCCACATTAAGAAAAACATACACACACCACACACACACACACACACACATGAGTGAGATTCGCTTAATGCTACAACCAGTCTAGGGAAACTGAAAAACTGGTAAAGCTGACTGACTAACTTGGCTACTTCTTGCTATCAAGTGTGAGCCTTAAAATATAAACGAATCTTTTCATTGACAAACAAACTGAGAACAAGAGAACTCTTTTATTAGGAAGCGACAAGGAGTAATCTTTTAAGGAGAGGAGTGATATAAGGTAAGGCTTTCCCCTTAAGCCTGAAATAAGAAGTTTGAGACTAGCAATGAGAAAAACTATCTTCTGGAGAGATTCAAGAGATGACTGTATTTGAAAGAGAAATTAAGAATCGATTTGAAAGGGTATTTGGACCCTTTTGGAAGAGTAACACAAGTGCACATATTAAAAACGTGCAACGTGGTCATTATCAGCAAAATGCATTTTCGGGAAATTTTCCATCACGAGACAACACACATACCCACTTACATACTTGTGTGTGTGTGTGTGTAAAGAGCGCGAGAGAATACATGTATATGAGAGATAACAACTGCTTACGTTTCTTATCAGCAATGCCATGCAAAAAAAATTATAAAAAAAATCCCCTCATACTCCCTGGCAACTTAGGACAACGAAAAGATGCAGTTTTTATTCCGCCTCCAAATGGAATTTAAACTAAAATGGAAGAAACAGGAATAGAAGAAATTAAAATTTTAAATATTTTATATACAAATGTAAACTATGTATGGTTTTTATTTATTGCTATTTATGAATGTGTGTGTGTGTGTGTTTCTACAAAAACGTAAAAATGAGCGCCAAAAAGTGTGTGGAACTTGTTGAGTTTTGTGTGGAAGCCAACAAGCTTACGCTCTCCTCGCCCCACTAACACTCTTTATTATGCCTCTACTCTCTCTCTCTCTCTCTCTCTATCTGAAATTGGGGGCTGTCTTCGGTTTTGCCTTCGTGTTCAGGTTCGCTTTTACGAAATACGTAATACCATTCGCAGCTAACACACACACACACACACACGCATACATTTTTTGCGCCACTCAGCGGCTCGGCGAATATTTACGATGGCTGGGCGAACATTCAGTTAGGTCGGGCGAATACTCAGTTTGGTCGAGCGAATCAGTTGTCAGTTCGCCTCCAACTAGAAAACAGTTACACGAAGTCCGTGCTTAAGCGTTTGCGGTCAAAAGCCACGAGGTCGTTCATCGTTCACCCTTCGCCCCCGCCCCCCATTAAGCTCGATCATGCTTTCGTTTGTCTCTTTATACCGCCTCTTTCGTCAACTAGAATAAGAGAAAAGTGAAACAAAAATGTGAAAGAAATGTGCATAAAAAAAGGAATGATAAAGAAAATGCCAAAACAAACTACAAGGAAAAATAACGCGTAAAAGAAACACACCAAAAGAACGCAGAAATTTAATAATACTACAAATAAAAACAAAACAATAAAAACAAAATCCGTCAAAACAACAACTTTGCCTATTTTGTACACACTTTGAAATCCATTCCTTAGAATTAGAAAACAATATTCAAAACTACCCCCAAAGAATCAAGTTAAACTCCCCAACTTTGCCAACTACGTATATAGCGTGTGTGTGTGTCTGTGTGTGATCTTCGTTGTAGTCACGTTGTTTGTGGTTTTGTAAATGTATTGAAAAATTTCCCACTCACACACACACACAGCTATGGAAAGACGCGCGTACACTGTAAATGTAAATTGGAGTAAAAAACTGAAACGTGTTTATATTAAAATTGTATTCGTTTGAACTTTAAACAAATTTTTATAAATAAATAAATAAATACATATGTATATATGTACGTATACACACACCACACACACACATACATTCATACATATGAATGTACGCAGCTTTCATTGAATTCTCATACGAATTCCAATTAAGTTTTTTTGGTGTGTGCGCCTCCAATTGGCATGAATTGATGACGTGACGTGATCGCGAAGCTCTCACTCTCCCCCTCTCTCTTTCTCTCTCTGCGGATCTCCTCCTTACCCTCTATCAATGTGTGTCTCTCTTTCTATCTGTTTAAGTGGCCCTCTCTTCTATCATAAGCTCTCATTCTACTACTTTGTCCTCTTCCTCTCTCTTTTTGTCTATCACTCTTCTTCTTGATTGTGTACGCGCGAGTGCTCTTTGGTTATTTTATTGTGTTTATATGTTTGCTTTTTGTGTTTATAATTATTATTGTTAAATATATATAATTCTAATTTACAAATTTGTCTATATAGCTTAAGCAATAGCAACAGAATAACAGAGAGAAAAAAGGGAAAACAACAACAACAAAATACTACCGCCCACAAAAACAATAACAAATATTATGCTGTAACCCTCCCATCCCCCTCCTCTGTAACTGTGCGTGTGTATGTGAGCAAAAAATTATGCCCCTCCGAGCCTAAATAGAGTTAAATCTACAAAAAAAAATAATAAATAAACAACAAAAAAAGTTTACAAAAAAAAAAAAAAAAAAAACCAGCACAAGTTTTGCTCAAAGCAACAAAAGAAAATCGCATAATACCCCATATAAAAATAAGAGTCAACCATAAAAAGTACAACAAATTCAAGTGAAATAACAACAAATACAAATTGTCAACAAAAGCAAAGCGACCAACCAACCAACCGACCGACCGACGTATTAACAGTTGCTGAACAATTTTCAATTTGGACTTTTTGGCGGGTAAATACGAAACTAAAATTCATATCAGTATTACCTTATAAATAGATTTAAGCATATGTATAACAGGTGTATTATATTTACATGCAAACAGTTCCATGTGTACTTAGTATTTATCGCTTTTTAGTGCGATTATAATGCCAGTGATCATGCATAAACTATAGCTACAGATCACAATTCTATATCACATTGAAGCAATATGGTGGCAAGAAGTTTTAAAACAAGGAAAATGCTTTAATTTTATATTAAATAAACTCTAGAAGGCATAATCTGGGATTATTTATGAATTCTCATGATAAATGTGAAGAATTTATCATTATTATGTTTCCTAAACTTTGCATCCAACGAGGTTAATCCATGGCAAACTTTGTTTTTTGCATCTAACACCTGTTATCTATTAGATTCCAAGATTTTAAGAGATAGTATGATGCCTACACCCATATGTATGTATGTATGTGTGTGTATAGAAATGGTTTAAAATTGGTTAACTTAAATCCTAGATCCTAAAGCTGAGTAAATTTTACCATTTCTAGTCAAATTTCTAGTGAATTGATCTTTAAGATTCTTTCGACAAGCATTTGCAAATACTTTTTGGTTATCAGCAGTAAAGATTTAAGATGAGATCTTAATGTAATTGACTTTACTTATTCTATCAAAAACAGTAATGCAGAGAAAAAGTCTATTAATTACACCTGTTACGAAAATAATAACCGTCTTGACGTCAATTTTAAAAACAGGTATTAAGCATTAAACACGGTTATTAAACTTTAAACATGGTTACTGGAAGTTACTTATTTCGTAAGTCAGTTTTATGCTTAAATCTTTAATTGAATTCAATTACTTTGAGAAGACCAATAAAAGTATTCAGTATTAGAGAATTTTCTAATTGAAAGTATAGAAAACAAGCCAACAAATTAAGTTAACAAACCAAATACTTTTTGAGCTTGGTTCTCTCTAATTAAAAATAGTCACTAGTAAAGCAAAAAGCATTAGTCTCGTTTATTTCTGAAATGAAAGTCTATTAACATTAATCTAAAATGAAGCAAGTAAGTCGACTCGTCGACTTGGGTATACCATACACCTGGTGAAACAAATATTTCTTATTTCGAAGACCAAATGTATGTCTATTAAATTGTTTTTACATGTCTTATACTATGTGCTATCTCGCTCACTCTACAAACACACGAGCACTCTAGCGCCGCTACTAGCCAACGTCCAATTCTGGCCTTGTGGACCGCGTAGTAAAATACGTTCATACGCATATTTTACATGTTTCTAGTCCGATTTCAATAAAATTTGGTAGTTTGGTAGAAATAGATAAGATAAATTAGTCTGCCAAATTTAAATGCGATAGTCAAAAAACTAAAGGAGGAAATCGTTTTTTTCTAAATTATGGAGGCGGAAGTGGGCGTGGCAAAATGTGAAAATATCTAAATTCTCCGCGCATACTATGCCAGTATACATACTAAATTTGGTGAATTTAGCTTTGTTAGTTTTTGATAAAATCAGTTTTGTTTAATTTGCGGGGGCGGAAGTGGGCGTGGCAAAATGTTTAAATAGCCAATATCTGCGCGTCTATTAAGCTAGTCTACATACTAAATTTGATGTCGGTAGCTATCATAGTTTTGAAGGAAATCACTTTTATGTAAATTCCGGGGGCGGAAGGGGGCGTGGCAAAAAGTTTAAACAATTAGTTTCTGCGCGCTAACTAAACGAGCATATAAACCAAATTTGATGTCTCTAGCTATTATACTTTTTGAGAAAAACAGTTTTGTGTGATTCCTGGGGGCGTAAGGGGGCGTGGCAAAAAGTTTGAACAGTTAATTTCTGCGCACTAACTAATCGGGTATACAAACTAAATTTGATGTCTCTAGCTGTCATACTTTTTAAGAAAAACAGTTTTATGTGATTCCTGGGGGCGTAAGGGGGCGTGGCCGAAATTCCAAATTACTCTGAACATGTGCATACTACACGAGTATACATACCAAATTTGGTGGCTCTAGCTCTTATAGTCTCCGAGATCTGCGTGTTCATACGGACGGACGGACGGACGGACGGACGGACGGACGGACGGACGGACGGACGGACGGACGGACGGACGGACGGACGGACAGACGGACATGGCTAGATCGACTCGGCTGTTGATCCTGATCAAGAATATATATACTTTATAGGGTCGGAGAAGCTTCCTTCTGCCTGTTACATACATTTTGGCGACTTTAATATACCATTTCACCCTATGGGTGTATGGTATAATGACAATTCGATTGAAGACTTGATGTTAAGAAAGGTGTCTCTTTAGGCCGATCACGAAATGTCTAAAAATTTAGGCCATTAGAATCAAAATGTGCTTTTTAAAGTTTTGCTATCTATCTTTGCTCGGGGAACCGTTTAGCCTGGAACTAGTTGGAACTAAAGTATAAACGTTTAACTGTAGATGATTAGTGAGTTTATATGTACATGTATTTTTTTATTTGAGAGTACTGAAAGATCTTAATTAGAACATAGCTGATAATGGACGCCTATAAATAGAACACGGAGGCACTGATAGCGCCAAAGCGCGTGTCATTTAGTTTGCTCTTTTGTTTTGAGTGTATGCGAGTCTGTCCGTCCGTCCGTCAGTCTGTCTGTCCGTGTGCTTTTTATATATTGTCGATTTTTCGTAGTCGTCCATGAAGGCCAACAATATTTATTCAGGCGCACACATCTCTCTGTTTAGTATAATAAAATATCTACATACATATAATATAAATAATACTAATATCTATTTTAGCTTGATATTAATTTGAGTTATGTACATTCAAATTTTGTCCACTTATATTTGTTGGACATCAAAAAAATTGACATTGAAATGTGATTAGGTATAAATTTTCTATTAACTGGGTCGATTGGTCACTCACAGGTTCTCTCTTCCATTTGGGGCGTCAAATATTCCTCTTTACGGGGGCGGCGGCATCAAGATAAGACTGTAAACTTATCTCACAATGTTTTTTTTTGGGTGTGTGTGGGCTTCGTTTTTTATATCTTGAGTGTTTGTTGGCCACAATTCTGGAACGTGCCAAATGATAAGGAATTGTGAAGAAAAGGCTTAAAAAAGAGCATTTGTTTGAGGTAAATATGATTTTTGTTTTTATTTTATTTTTTTGGTGTTAATTAACTAAATCAAAAGGTGGAAATTTTTGTGGTCTGAAAGATTCCTATGATTAATATTGTATATTTGCATCTTGAAAGTCACTAAAAATCAATCAATCAAACACTGATATCAAACAATTATAGAAATATGTGATTTTCTTTGGATATATATATGTATACTATGTGTATATATGCAATTCTTTCAATTGCTCTTTATGCATTTGCATTTAAGCAACAATTTGTTCTCTTTGCTTTGATCTTTGTGGCGGGCGCGCCTCCGGGTTTTTGCCTAGCGCGTGTTTCTCTCGCCATTAAAATGCACGTGTAAGACCCAGTCAACTAACTGCACTTTCAATAAGCTTTTTTTTGTTTTAATGCAACGAGGCTTCCGCGATAATTGACTTAATAAATTATTAAATATTAACAGCGTAGAAAAAACCAGTGGAGGAACAGATCTATGGCGTCCATCTAATGAAAACTTATGACATAATCATGCAAAGTAGCAAATGGCCAAACGATACAAATTAGTGAATAAAAAAGAATCAACGCAGATGGAATTCTGTCTTTTGCATACTTAAAGGGGCAGGATTACATCCTGGATCTGCCAAAATCTGTAACTAAAATTATGCACATAGAGTAGAATTTGTTGGGCAAGGTTTTTTTTTGTTGTGGCTAGCGTTGGCGTTGCCGATAAGCTTGGGGCCCAGACAATTATGACAAACCAGCAACAACACCATCACCGAAAGATATGAATATGAACCAACCGGCCAACCACAACCAATCATAACCACACATGGCAACAGTTAAAGGCCATTTGCTCTGAGTGCATATCCGTATACCATAAACACACAATATATTACATACAAATGCTTGTAAAAATATACATATATACATATATGTATATGCACTTTGGTTATTGTTATCTCATTGTTAACTATATGTACCGTACCATAAAGGCAAGCAAGTGGATAAAAGTGAACACAAAAACTAAAGTTAATTTACACTGTATAACATACACAAACATTTTTATCCTTGAATGGTCTACAAAAAGAAGTGATTATCATTTAAAATAAGTGGCAAAAAAGTTCTCTAAATAAGACCAGTTAATCACAAGTGCCTATCTCTTAGCAAGCCAAGACTATCCTGCTTAAACACAGGGTTTTAAGGACTGGAATACTTAGAAGACCTAAACTATTAGTGGTAGTTTGTGTATTAGTTGGTTATATACTTTCTCTGTAACTATCACGTATCCTTCATGGAATTACCTTCTATTATAGCTTCGCCAAAGTATTAGAAAGGGGCAGGAACTTTATCGGAACACATTTTAATTTTGGTTTTACGTTTTACAGTCAAAGAAATTGAAATTCCAATTGTACTTACAATAGGGATGATTGATTTTTTAAGGATCGTTTGTTTATCGCACAATCAGTCTCATTCAACTCACAAAGGAGTATATCTGGGACACACATTGTCGATAAGTTAGTCGCTCCTCTAATAGTTCTTCTTTAGTTTCATCCGCTGCCTAATTAAATAGTAATTAAACACTTAACTTTGGCTAATTTCTCTATTATTATAAACTTGCTTAAGAAAACAACAAGAAGAATTCTTTCTCTGGGCTAAAAAGAATTAAAAGAGAATTATGAGCAAAGGTCGACCGGCATTAAGGGGAGGGGGAATGACATGGCACTGCACAAGTGATCGATTTAAGGCCTCGTCATAGTCATGATCATCATAAAGAGCCAACAAGCTTCATCATCATCATCATCTTCATCATCATCAATATCAACGGAATGGCATGTTGGGGTCGCGAGGTGCTGATTTCAAAGTCTGTAGTCATCGTCACCGTCATGAGCTCTTGAAGATATATACATACCTACATACATACAATGTATGTATACATATATGCCAGACCTGACCAGGCCAGACCGGACCGGACCGACCGACCAGCTGTCAGTTTGTCAGATTTTTGTTCAGTCTCTTTTTTTTTTTTCTTCTTTCATTTCTTTGGAGGCCTTCTCCTTCTACTCACTCTCCACATTGACTTACTTTGCTTAACAATCCTGTTTGACGGGTTATATGGGCTCAGTTGGTAGTATGATCTCTTTTACTTCCACGTTGCTGAACCTGGCGGCCCATACTAAAAGGCAACAAAAAAAGCAGCAAACTCGTCTCATGCATAGGTAAATAAAATCACATGGTTTTTGAGAGAGTTAAGCATCTGGGGTAGGTAGAGAGCTTTGAGATGTGTTTTTTTTTTTTCTTTTTAGGGTTTAGTGATCCTCTAATTTTATGCTGCTGCTGCTGCTGATAAGCTTCACCCTAAAGTAGTCTCTCTCTCTCTTTTTGTTTCTTCTTTTTTCGTTCTTATCATTTGATCCCCAGGGTCATCGTTGGTTGGCTGACTGGCCCAGCTGTTCAAAGTCAACCGAACTATTTGGGTACATAGCTGATAATTCAATTCAATGCCCCCCACCCAAAACCCACACACATTAGCACACACATACACACATCTGAATAATCGAAAATGAAATGAAAATGTTGAGGCAACCACTCACTCATATAATACATATACATATATGTATGTATGTATGTATATAAATATATAAGAATGGCGGCGGGAGCAACAAAAGAGCAAAGAACTATTAAAGAGAGTTATGTAACAAGTGTTGGTTATTTTTGTTTTGCTCGCTTTGTTTTCCTTTCTTCATCATTTTCTGTTTTCACTTTTTTTTTTGTTTTATATTTTTTGCTCTCTTTTATTATATGTACATACATACGTCTGTCTATATAAGAATGTACATACATACATATGTAGGTCTGTATGTGTATTCGGCTTTTTATTATTCTATGAGATTTGTGTTTGCTGTGTTTTTTTTTTCACATTTTGTTTTGTTTTTCAGATTTATTTTGGCTTTGCTCCCTACAACTTGTTGCCCCACTTTGTACGTCAGTGCCACACCCCCCTCAACAAATATCGGAATTTAATATACTACCTACGACAAAAAAAAGTATCTCAAACCTGACACTTTTTGCTAATGAGCTCATGTCTTTTGGGGCGTCTTTCGTTTTCGTTGTTCATGACATTGAAAATTGCTCTCTAAAAAACATATACGTAGGCATATTTCCTTATTCGCAAATTGTGTAATATATAAAATTAGAATATGTACTAGATAACACGCCCCCGCAAACACAAAATTTTAGAAGAATTATTTTGGAAAACTACCTGACACTAACAATAAGTAGAATACACTAAATTAGAGGGAAGAGTTTGATTTTTCGTATAAGTATTTATTAAGAAAATTTCCAAGATTTTTGGGGTGCCCATCATTCATATTATGGCATATTGTGATATCATTGTTATACTCTAATAAATGGAATGGGATATATACTAAATACAGACCGTTTGAATGACTAGAATAATATATATTTGGATATAAAGGTCAGGTTAAGTAACTCTTTTTAGAAAACCCCACAGACAAATTAACTAAACTTTTAATTAGTAAATTTGTAAGAATATAAAATAAACCTTTGGGCACCATTTATAGTAGTTTAGTTTCATTTCAGATATTATTTTAGAAAAGTCGTTTTCTACATCTAAAAATCTTCAATTTCCTTCTTAATGTTAGTTAGGACTCAACTCTAGAGAATATATTAGTCACCAGATAGAAGTTTATTTTGCCATAAACAAACAAACAAACAATAAACAAATTTCTGTTAACTTATTAACATAATCGAACAACATTTAGATCGTCTGATCTTTAGACCTATTATTGCGATCAAAGCAAAAACACCTACACAAAAACAGAATCAAGAACTACATATGCGTCATTTTTATTATCAATATTAAATCTGCATAATCTGATGTAATAAAAATAAAAATAATTTTATAATAATCTCTCTCGCTTTCTCTCTCTCTGTCTCTCAAAAAACATCTCATGTCTTGTCTTTTATATTGGCAATTAAATTCGCTAAGCGGTTTGTGTGTGACGTAGCTCCGAGCTCATCAAAATCAAAATCAAAGGCAATCAGCCGATTTCAATCTATCCATCAAAGCCCAGTTAACTTGTCTATGACGTGCGTGATTATTATTTTCCTTTTATATATACATATATTATTTGAAATGCATATTATTCACTTCCTTTCAATTGTGTGCGACGCAATTGTGTCTTTCACATAAAAGTTGAAATTTATGTGTATAGACTATTTTTAGGTGCGAAATGCATAAGGCAAATTGTTAATGTTTAATTTACGAAAGCTGCTAAATATAGTTTGGTGGCAGCCGCCAAACAAACACTTAAACCATAGAGTATTACCTAATTTGCAACTGTAACGAATTGTCAATACCCTTTTTTTCTTTAGTATGATTCTCGAATAACCATGAAATTAAGGGAAAGTACAGAGAGCAATTATACAAAATGAAGTAAATTTATAATATATTCTAGTAGAACTATTAGAAATTGTTTAAAGGGCAAATACTTGAATGAGCATTCAAAACTTAAGGTTCTAGCCTTATTTTCTTAGCCACATATTACTTATAAATAAAGTATACATAAATAAAGCCTACATGTCTTTTAAAATGACATATTATCTGTTTTCAAAATTAATAATAATTTAAAATAAATAGATTTCTTCACTTGATATTTTTAGAATAAGGCACTCTAGACTCTAGAAATTAAGTTAATAATATATGGATGACTATTTTGTTTAGTTTTTGTTGTTGCTAGTGGCTTAGGTCAGTTTGGGGTTTTTTTTTTTTGCTGTTTTAGTTATTAAATTTTGCCATTATTTGTGGTAATAAAATGTTTTTGTTTCTCTCTTTTTGTAGATATTATGTAATGACAGGAGAAACACAGCGCAAACTACGTTATCTAAATAATTTCATTATTTAAATATGATGTGTGTGTGTGTGAGTGAGAACGCTTTTATTTTTTATGGCCCAAGTCTAAAGGTAGTCAAAGAAAGCGTGATAATTTATATACATTTTTACCCTGTAAACATAGCAAAAGATCTACAATATAGACGCAATGAAAAGTAGACTTTATGTTGTAGATTTGCTGATTCAGCAATCAGATATAAACTAATGCAACTAAAAGTTCCTAAACGGATACTCAATATTTATATTCTCTATACTAAACAAATAACTAAGCAAAAGTAAAAATTATATAGTCGGATCGAGAGTCAAATGTTGGTAACTTCTTTCCTCAATAACTACTTAAAAGTTTCAATAAATTTATAATACTTTACATGTAAAGTAGTTGGGGATGATATTTTATCCACAGGATATTCGCAACTGTTTACTGCCTACTTTGAGGGGCAAAGATTCCCACATTTCACGTGCCAAATGATGCAGCAAGAAAGATCTATAATAGGGTATAAACAAAGCCGATGCCACATTTGGTCTAATCTCTATTCAAACTGGTCAGAATATGGTTTAATATGGGAGGAGAAGGTTTTATATTATGAAACTTGAATTCTAAGAATCATACGATGTGATGATGAGATTCTTTCCCTGTTGGCGGTATATATTGGCCACAGGTAGGTACTCAGTCCGAAGATACATCTACATTCTTGAGTGTGTGTGTGTCTGTGTGTTTGTATGTGTCTTACATCTGTAGACTTCCGTGTTCTTTAGTTTTGGTCTCAAGGTATTTCTTTTTCGTGGCCTTTCATTCCACCTACATACACATACATACACACATACATATTAATATGTTTGTCGGCAAAAGCCGCTAAAAAATGTACAAAAGAAAAGCTCAATAAAATATACTGTGCCAGCGATCTACACACACTCACACACACACATCTACATTGAGGCATATTTTATTTTATAGGTGAGAACTTCTTTCGTTGAACTTTTGCATCTCTTTCTCCCACTCTTGTTTATCATCAATTCTCTCTCACTTGCTCTTTTTGAATTTTTAATTAAGTTACGCACTACGCACACATTTTTATATTTTGTTTACAGTGCTCACGAGAGAGACAGCGAAAGAAAGAGAGAGAGAGAGTGAGAATACATATTAGTGGAGAGATTAAGAACATGCGAACTACAGAGAGAGAGTTTGGACTTTCTCTTTTGTGTGGATTCTGTTATCATAATCTAAAGAGCTTCCCCTCTCTTTGCAAGAGACTTGAACTTTTTTTTTTTTAATGATAAGATAATTCCCAGCAGACGACAAAAAATCTCTATATTAAGTGGAACATATTTGTATACCCTGTAAAAGGCCTAGATCCTGAAGAGAAGGAGCGATCAGACTTACCCTTATGTCAATTATTTTTGTTTCCAAAATTGTTTATTACTATAAACAAGTCTATATCAATATGTGATCCTCTTCTAGGGTATGGAAATCGGAGCAAAAGTTGGTTCGATGTTCGTTAAGCTTCAATAACTTATCAGTATTCCAGTGTAGACAGAAGCGAGTCAATAGACTTTCATACCTTTACATATTCAAACAAATATAATAAATATTATCTATGTATAATATATGTATGTATATACACAATTATACATTTATTGATAATTATTTTATTTTCATTTTTGTTTTGATTACCTGAATTTTGTATTATCAATTTGGACTCTTAACTTATTATTGCATTTCTTAGGCTTTTGTTTGCCTTTTTCTTTTCTGAAATCAAGTTTATGTACAATTTAGTACACTTGAAATTACTTTAATTTACAATTAGAAGCTTAAATTAGAGCAAAGAAAAAAAAAAAACAGAAACAAAAATTGTGTGAGCAGGGAGATCATAACCCACATTATCGCCAGGGTCTTTCGTCTTGCTACATATAGACTCTCTGATTTCGTCTTTAGCTGATAACTGAAACAAACATATAGACACTACTTTCTTTTGTTCAGCTGATAGCCTTAAAATGAAGTATTTTCAATATTATTTACAAACAGAAAGAGAAGAGAAAAAAAACCACAAATTATGATAGACTTGTCCTGAAATTCTGGAAATATATTGGATTTTGTCTATTAATTTTTGTTGAAGTTCCCTTGCCTGAAAATTTGCATTTGTATTATGCATTAGGCATTCATCTGTCCACTTAAATTCAGTGTCATTGTCGCTGATTTAACAATGAGCAATATTGCGTTTTAAACTGATTGATTTGGAAGTGATTTCCATGCAATGCTCGTACAAATGATCAAGTTATAAACTGAATTTGCCAAGCGAAAACATTTCAGGCTCATTAGTGATAATATTATGCAATTATTCTAACTCAAGGTCTCATAAATATCTAACTGTTTCTCCCTTACAGGCTGACACTGAAGAATTTGAATAAAGTTTGCGATCCTGTTGCTATTGGGCTGAAAAGCGAAAGCTGCAAAGCTGCAACTCCACAATCAATTTTGTACCATTATGGACGGGTTTGCCCAGGATTGGCCCTCGCTGACCCACACAACAGACAATGTCCTAACAATGGATCAGCTGGGTGGTGTAAGTGGGGGGTGTGGGTGACCTGCCAGGAGATGTTGGCTTTGAGCCACAGACTCGTGCCAGATCCAATACATGGCCATGTCCGCATCCAGAGCCTTTTACTGAGCCTGCCGACGAATTGGATAGCACAAAAGCCAGCAATCAGCAATTGGCAGCAGGAGGTAAATACGATCAATCAATTCAATTGAGTCCCTGTTAATTTCCTTGATGTGTCTTTTTCTTTATAGATTCACAACAGACTATACAGAGTGCAAATGCAGCAAAGAAAAATTCAGCGCGTCGCAATGCATGGGGTAATCTATCCTATGCGGATCTCATAACGCATGCCATTGGCTCTGCCACCGATAAGCGTTTAACGCTTAGTCAGATCTACGAGTGGATGGTTCAGAATGTGCCATATTTTAAGGATAAAGGTGATTCGAATAGCAGTGCCGGCTGGAAGGTGAGTGAGCTTTTAAATTGATGTAGAATCTTCAAGTAAAAGCACAAGAATATTCTCTTCTTGACTTGTTATTATTGATCTTCTGCTCTTTAGTTTTTTATATAGACGTTTTCTCTTGATCAGTTTTTGAATCGGGTATCGAGTAAATGCTACTTAAATGGTCAAGTTTATGGTCAATTTCCAAAGTGACAAGTGCCCGATAATGACTCCTCGTGTTGTTGGTTTTTCTGTTTGATAATTAAAGTATTTAGAAGTTTCAGTTGTAGCCATTCTTATTGTTGCTATTTGCATTGCTCCATATATATTACTTGTTTATCATTGCAAATTATTCCATGTCAATACACACACACACTCAGATATATAGATATATGAATATAACTACATAACTACTACGCATGTACTTAATATGTCATACTTCATTTTCATTCATATTCAGAGACCGGTTTCGGATTGCCTTTTGTCTCTTACTCAACATTGCCGGAATGGGTCAATCGGATCAGTCATATTTATTTTATTTTAGGAAAAATAAATCATATTTACGTTTAGACTGAAATGTATTGAGTGACTTTTTTATACTCTTTCCAAACGATAAAAGTATAAAAAGAATTCCTCTGACTTTGTTCGGAAAGGATGTCACTGACTCCAAATTTCTTTAAAGATAACATAATTCTGTTCTTTTTCTTTAACATAATCTCCAAATTTAGGTTCATTGACTTTTCAATATTACTTGGAGCAAATAAAGTTCCATTTCATTTAGATTTCTGCTCAAATTGAAACGTCCTAAAGATGTCCCAATATCATTATATACATATATGTATGTGGACTTTAGAATATAGTTTTTTGTGGCATCATAAATTACACAGGTTTTCACACAAATTACTGCTGTACGATATCACTAAAAACCACAAAATGTTGAGCCAAAAAATATTTTAACACGTTGCGGGTCGCTGCCAATTAAAAACCAAAAAAAAAATCAAAAATTTAAAAAAATAAGTGAAAAGAAAAGGAGAAAAAAAAATGATACACAGAAATAAGTTGTTGAGCAAAAAGAAAAACTTGGCACAGGTTCAATGGCCAAATTGTTGTCGTATTGGTATCTGCTGCTGCCGTTTATGTTGGTGGTGCTGATGAAGACAGCATGGCCACGAGACCGATGAAAAGAAGCCTTTCAAATGCAGTTGGAAATGGAAGGCGGCACAAGGAGAAAAAACACACACACAGACACAGAGAGAAGAACATTTTAAATTCCACAAATGTCATTTGAGTTTCTTTAGGTTTTTGATGAGGAAACGCCACTAGAAGGTGTTGGAGTAAAGAGACAGGCAGAGAGAGAGAGAGAGAGAGAGAGTGGGCAAGAAGCGCCTTGAGATTGAAATAAAAAGGAAGAAATATGTAAGGTAGATGTGGAAAGGAAGCAACTGTCTCACAAGCTAGCAACGTGTTGCATAAATTAGCCCTCCACACATATTGATGACAAGACAAGACCTGGCAGTAGATTCCTGGCAACAGAATTTATAAAGGAATGCGAATAACCGGAAAACTGCATCACTAAAAATAGCCGGCATGTGAATGGCTTTGCTTTGTCCCCCACCGCCAAATCCAATCGGTTTGTTTATTCCCAAACCATTCTCACACACTTCCAAGGGTGTTGGGGACGTGTGTTTTATGCTAACTGCGTACTTTTGTTCCCCTTACTATACTATATAGAAACAAACACCGTGTAAGCTCACAAATATGCAACTTTGGCGCTTTTTTTTTCCTGGGAACGACCAAGAACTACGATATGGTATAATAATAACATCATCAACGATATTGCCGTCGCAACTTCTTTATCATATCATTTGGTTTTTTTTTTGTTTTTGCCTGCGTAATCGACAAGTACCTACTACTACTAATACTACAATACTCGACTACTTCCGCGAAAAATACAAACAAATAAATACACAATCATCAAATATTAATAAAAATAATGAAAATATCAAACAGAGCTCCATGGAGCAAGCGTATTTTTGGGGTTCATTGGAAGCGCGCTGTCTACGCGAAAGTTTCGGGTATCACCCGCTCCATAAATAAGCCAACTCAGCGCATTCTTTCAAGGGGATTCATACATATATGCTTCGAATGTATACTATTTGAAAATATATACATATATACAATCCTCTTTTATCAATGCGCTAAACAATAACAAACGCTATGAACGGTTAAACAAAAAACAACGTAATAAGCATGACGCAAAACCCTTGAATCGGATGTTCATTCATTATTTTGATTTGAATATGAACCAAAAATAATAGAGAAGAGAAACAAATTTAAGCAATTCACACGACTCTCAATTAATACAAGATGTGATAGACATGGTTTTACTTAATTAGTTTATCTTATTGTTAGTTGTCAATTAAAAAGTCTCCTTAAGCAAGTTTTATATTGAGAATTCTTGGAAATCTTTATCTAACCAAGTTTTTCTTTAAAATAAGTTGATAAATTGCTTAAAAATACTTGCGGCATTTGCTTTTTGAATTGTCTATTCCTGAAAAATTCTTATCATTTTTTAGAATTCCCAAAAGTACTTGTAGGAATACTCACATGGTGTACGATTCAATTGTGCTTTATCGATTTGCACCCGAGTGCATTGCGACTGACATATTTATAGTATATCTGCTGGGGGAATATAGATTACCTCATAGACCATTTGTGCATGGATGGATAACAATGTCCTTCAAATGTCGGAATAAAGACTACAATTCGATTAATATGTAATAAAGCGAATATTCGCTGTTGAGTGCTTTCCACATTTGTGTGTTATGGGTAAATAATGCCATTCATTAATACCATTTAACAAATGCAATTGTGCAATCAATTTGACACTTGGAAGTATTCCCTTATTTCCCTCCTTTGGCCTGTTAAACTACGTCTTAATCAAATTCTTTATACAAATATACTATAAGGTGCATTTGCAGTGCTGCCGTTTTTTCTCATTCTTTCAAGCTTTCACTCTCTCTCTCTCTATCTCTCCCTTATTTCTCTTTTTCTATTTAGGTCGTTTGTATACCTCTTTATTTTATTTCTTGCACCCACTCTCTCTCTCTCACTCTCTCTGTTAGATTATCAAATTTGTTTTGCACGCTAGTTAAACGCACATTAAGTATACGCAGAGTTGGTTTGTTGGTTATTTTGCGGCGCATTTTGTTTTGTTTACAGCAAAATGCACTCATTAACAACAATAAGCAACAACTATTCTTAAAAAAAAATTCAACAAAAACAATTTTTTCTTTTGAATTGTAATTAATGTAAACTTTATATATCTTCTAAGCCCATTGATACACACTTATCAGTTTAAATTTCATATAAACTTACATTGAGAGAGACACTCTGCTGTCGATGAGAGTAAAATCTCACTCTAAGATAGAGATCAGCAGCACTCTTAGTTGTAGGACTTGGCGATATTGCTCTCATCAGCTTCGTCTATATACACATAATATTTATTTATAAATAAAACATTAACCTTGCTCCAAACGCCTCCCACCAAAAACCTCTCTCGCCCACAAATAACTACAAATCTCGTCTCGTTCTCTCACCAGACCGTGGCAAGATACATATAGTGTTGTTTATATTTATTCTATCTGGGCATGCAACTTTCATTTAGAGCGGTTTGCTATTGTTACTCTATTATAACCGGCAACTGCGTAGTAGGTTGTGCATTTGGCGTTTGGCTCAGCATCGAGGTACACGCCCACTTTTCACTTATCAATGGCAATGGCGACACGGAAGCCAACGGTGTCGTGCCTCTCTTTTCGACAAATTGACTGTTTGTTGTGTGTGTTGTTCGACAAATTCCTAAGAAATCATTAGAATCGTGAACAATGTGACACCTGTTTCATGAGAGTGGGCCAAAGCAAAGAACAATTGTCCTTCAAATTCATTTTAACACATAATATTGATACATACATTTATTTACTTAAGCGTACTACAATTTTGATTTATTTTAGTTGGTAAATTATGTAGTTCTAAAAAATGAAGAGGAGTAGAAAATAGATAAATATGATAACTGATAAGACTCAAAGCGTAAAACGCAGTCTAAAATTAAACATAGTTGAGTAATTCTCAAGTAACAGGACAAAAGATTCCTCCGATAACATTTATTAAGGTTTTTGAAGAATTTATATGAATAATCTTTCCATATGTTACTGACAAAAATTCCAAATGTTTCCTGAAACATTTCCGAAAGATCCTCAAATATTGCAACCTTAGGAATTTTATGCCCTCTCTGGCATAATTTGTTTTGCTTCAGAGACACGTAGCCTAGAATTTACACACACAATGTGTGTAGGGTAAGTAATTGCGTCGCATTTTTTGAAACTTTGCACTGATTTTTGCATTGTGCGAGGTTAGTTGCATTAGTTGCGCCACTCACTACATGCAGTAAAAATACATTCCTTTATACTCTATGCATTGGCATTTTTACGATACAAAATGCTCGCATTTGTTTGCACCAATTAACACCAACATCATGGCATGTCTGCTGTGCGTCTGGTTAAATGTTTCAGCGTAAATGAACAACAAATTTATAGTATGTATGTACATATATCTATATATAAATATATATTGTTGCATGCATACATTTTGAGTTTATGTTTCGTCTAACATTGTAAATGATCTAGACAAAACAACTTAAACTGCATCATAAAATATCTACTTACAGATGCAATTGTCTGACGAAGAACTTAAAATGCAAATGCATAAATCAGCACAAGAAATTGAAAAATTATTCTTTTTAGCCGGTCTTGGCAATAGAAAATGATGTGTTTTTTTTTTCGAATTTGAAGAACTTTGTAGAATTTTGAGACTGAAATTGCAACCGAAATAGCTTAAACGTTTAACTTTGCTTAAGATTTTAGCTAAATTTAACTTCAATATTATAACTATTTATCAAGAGTCCTACAATACCTAAAATGAGGAATTTTAAAGCTTTTTATATTAATTTAGTCAAATTAGTGGGTAATTTTTATTGTAGTACATGTGCGCAATTAAAATTCATATAAATTTGTTATGTTTCCAACATTATGATCTACAAGATAATCAATTTAAAGAGAACGTTTTTCTTTTTTACTACATAGCCAACAACTTTAAGTGCTTATTTTAAGTGTTGTTAATAGTTTTTATTTGACTAAATCATAGCTGGAAATAGTTGCCAACTTCTTTCAAGAGTTTTCGGGCTATTAATAGCATTTATTTGGTTTAAAAATAGTTGGTTGAAATAAAGTGTAGATCATAACCAGTTAAGATTGGAATAGGTAAGATCAAACCCATTGGACTAATATTAGATAGATAGATTAGGTAGATTATGAGATAAACGCAAAGGCAATTCCATGACTAAATCATTTTGATGATGATGTTAATAAAGAATACCGATAGACATACTAATTTGTGACCTAAGACATTATTTTATTGCATATTTATATAGATTATAATAGATTCTAGTCTACTAGATAGAAGGCCTTGCTAGTGTGGCTTAAGGAGTGTCTGATTGAAAAGAAAATGCTCTAAAAATCTAAAAAAGTTCATCTCAAATTCATATATCAGTCATAAATTCTGTTGCACAGTGTAAGCGGTTGAGCAAACACTTAATATCTTTGTGATTTAGAATGATATTACCATTTATGATTTGGATATATATATTTTAGACAAATATATTCGATTATTGCTTTCTTTTTCGGAAACTTTTAAGTGTTTCTGATGTTCTAAAAAAGCGGGTGAATAAAATACAAATAAAATAAAAGTATCACATATAGAACAAATGCATAAATATTAAAGTTTGCCATTTAATGAACTTTTTGTTTCGTTATATGAAATATATATAAATAATGCAAACAAACAAAGCAGCGCAAATCAAACTGGTTTTTAATAGCCCCAAGTGAAAAAAAAGAAAAAGGAATAGAGAAAAAATTAAAAAATTTATTGAGAAATTATCTCATGTGGTCATAAAATGCTACCCGTTGCCGCATTGAAAGCGGACCAAGTCTAAGGCGAATAACAATAAATGTGCAATAATCATCATAAGAAGGCGCCATAAAATGGAGAGAAGACTGTTGACTTTTTAACCAAGTGCTTGGGAAGTTTTATGGAATTTCTTTCAGCATTTTTTGTTGTTTTACTTTTAAAATACTTTTACAACAAAACTGAATGGAACTCAACCTTGACACGCTTTTCAGTTAAGAATGCTAACTAAATGTAATAACGCTAATAAAAATGCATAGCGAATTGGCCTCAAACCTGTTTGCCGGGGCGTGCCAAACATACACTGAAATGAAGACAACTTCAGCTCTATAAATTTGTTTGACTACTTCCTTTTGGGAAACGTTTATCATTTGAGTGAGACCCATTCATGTCCAGTTTAATGGCCCAAAAGACTGGTTAAGAGGGGAGGATTGTTGAGATGGCCTGGAAGACAAATGGGGAAGGGAAAACTACAGCGATTACGACCACGAAGAACAGGATGGGGACGGGGAAGGGGAAGGGGACGGTGACGGGGACGGAGACTGCGACAGCGACTCATAAATTAAGTTTGGTGCAAATTGTATATGCTTGGCGGTCAAGGGGAATGCTGGTTAGTTAAAGCTTGCGAAATTGTTATTTAATTTGTTCTCAAGGCTAACTTTAAGCCATGTCTGCCCAAAAAATGTTGCCACATAATCAATCAACCAGTAGATACTAGCCGCCAGCTATGAAGGGAAGAGTTCTAGGTCGTAGGGGATTTACTTATAAATTCCAGAACTTGTACTTAATGAATGTCATCAGCTCCATAAACCCGATAAGTAAGGGCAATATCTGACAAACTAAGCAACAAACAGTCAGACACATATTGACAGACAGACAGACATTTATGAACTTGGCTCTGTTCATATGCTATTGCATACATTTTGGGGCAATGTCCTCCACACAAACACAAACACACACACACACACACATAGAGAAAATTGCACATCATTTGATGACCATGGAGTGTGTGGCTGGCAAATGCAATTGCTGGAAATGTTTTTCTTTCTTTCGTTCATTCAATTTTCTTCTATTTCTGCTGATTGCCTTCTTTGGTTTCGGTTTGTGGTTCTTAAAGTTGACTTCAGGTGAAATTTTTTTCATCATTTTGTTCAGTGAATAATTTTTTCTTTTACTTTTCGCGACTTCCGTTTCCGTTGCAATAAGGTTTTGGCAGGCGCCAGCTTGTCCCCACGATTAATCGCTAGCATTCTGTTGGTTTTGTCGCCAAAAACCTACATATTTGCGTGGTCTTCTGCATTTACCCCCTCTCTAATAGTTACATATATATCGAAAGTTTTTGGCCAAGCTAACGAAACCGAAGAAGAAAAGTTTAGCAATTTCATATCATATCATCACATCATCATTGCCATGATAATCCTAACCCCTCGCGTTTTATGTTCGCATATCTAGAAAGTTTCTTTCCCTTGAAGAGCTAACAAAAAGGAAAGAATGGCAAATAGTAGGGGAATAGTCAATATAAATGTATCTGTATCTCTATTTGTAAATGTATCTGCAAGTTGTGTGTGTGTGTGTATCGCATTTTGGTTGGGCCCATTTTTCGCCATAGTCTTCAGGGCTTTAGCCATTCATTTTTTATGTTTGCAAGTTTGTCAAAGTTAAGTTCAAGTTTTTCTTGTCTTAAATTGCTCTTTGATAGACTAAATTGATTAAATATTGATTTTAAATTAAAGAGTTGCTGTTTTGATATTGAATTTCGAAATTTAAAATTGGTATATTCCTTAGATTTTGATGTCATCAAACTTAATTTGCTGGCATTAATAGAGTATAAACTATTAATATTTGCTTGATCTAGGTCATTTCCTATCTAATCTATGGAGTGTTCCATCGTATTAATCAAACATCGATCACAAATGAAACAAACCTTTTCAAACACACGCGCCAGCAATCGAAGAGTAACCCAAACTTTTCCATTTTGTTGATAAGCCATTCGATATCGTCATCATCTTAACCTATCAGTGGCGCGTGTCGGAGCCTAATTATTGAAAACCGATGAGAAAATTTGAATTTGCAATGCATTCTCGAAACATTTTCCCAGACAAGAGTTCAATTTTAAATTTCATTCATAAACAGAAATTCTTAATATGAAATGAAGAAAAAAACAGACCAAAAAGTAATCGTTTGTTTAAACATTTAATTAGACTTGTGTAAACATAGACATGCCATTATTTAATGGCCCGGTCATCCCAGAAGTTTCATATCGACAAATGTATCTCTCTCTCTCATGGATTTGTTTAGTCTTTTTGGTTGGAGGGGAATCTCACTGCTAATTGTTTACAAATTGGTCAGTTGAATTTTTCTCTGTGGTCTAAAGTTCTTGCTTGCTTTGGTTTGGTTTGAATTCAACAATGAAATTGAAACCAGACCAACTGGACTGGGGACTGGGAGTTGTGGTGGAACATTAAATTTTAACTGCCGAGCACGACAGCAATTAGCAGCGAGGGCGGACGAGTTGTTGTGCGGTGCCAGGGCAGTCCAGGCCAGGCCAGGCCAACCTGTTATGGGCTCCCAACTTTGCAGTGTCGTTTCAAAAATTTATATCTCAATTTCACATCTAAATGCGAATAATCTTTTCTTTTTTTCCTCACCCCTCTACTACAAGTGTGTGTGTGTGTCTATATTGTACATTCAGGTTCAGTACTCGGAGTTCACTTGATTTGTGTGTGAGAATCGTTGCAGCTGTTTAGCATTTCAGCGCGATTTCTTTATTATAGTATATCTCTTTTTTTTCTTTTGGTGTATGTGTTTGTGTCCAGCATTTTGTATTTGATATAGATCTGCGTCTAACTGGCATTTAAGCGGCAAAACATTTGCTATTTTTGAGCTGTATTCAAAGAAAGAGAGTTGCTTTATTTGTTTGTGTATTGAATGAACCTTTTATGTTTGGCAGACTTAAAAAATATATAGAATAAAGAATACATTGTATTCCAATATAATGCAAAAAGCAAAACGTATAGCCATAGAAACATTTAGATTTCAGAGATTTTGCAAAGATTTATAAGAATAGCTTAATTTTTGCATTATAATTAGAGTTTAATGTAGATTAAAAAAGGATTTCAAACGGAACCTTGCAAAATATTGAAAATGAAACCTAAATATCTTTCCCATTTGAGATGCTACCAAAAATTGACTAATTGTCTGTCACTCCTTGTCTAAAGCTGTTTAAACAAATTAACTTGTCTAATAAATAATTCTAAAAGATAACACATTTTTTGTTATATAACTTAAATGAATAAGTTGTTAAATAACCGGAATACTAATCAAATAAGAAGGTCTGCTTTAATGTTTTAAAAACGTTTTTATCAACGTTTCTATCTATAAATCTATTCATTCATCCATCTGTCTATTTATTCTTCTATCTATTCGTTCCTCCATATTTAGTAACTTAACCCCTTGACTAAGTATTTGAAGTTTTCTGACTGATTACAAGAGTAAGATACTAAAACGAAGCTACAGTTGAGATATTTGCTAGAGATTTTTGGGGTACATACGATACCAATAAGAGAACTTTCGTCCTTTAGACAAATGGAAGCTCTTCAATTCAAGTGCTACCCACTTAAAGACACATGTCGTCATTGAGATTCTTGTGCCTTTTGCATGCGCTTCATAAGCCGCTCAAATGGCCCAATGAAATATGCATATTTGATATGAGATGACGGCTCATATCATCAGCTTCAGTCTCGTTCTATCACTTTCTCTCTCTGTCTCTATCTTTCTCTGGGTGAAAAAAAAAGAGAGCAAATCAGGGCAAATTGCTGATAAAGTTGCTACCAACCATGCAATGAACCATCAACCCCCTTGCCCCTGTGCTCGATGTCAAATGCCAGACAAGCAGAATTCTTATGAATATGATGTCTAAGGGGGAAAGGAGAAGAGGGATGTGGGGCATTTAATATATTTTAGTGCCGTTCTTTTCGTATAAATTATAAAGAATAAATGAATCAGGACATACAGGACATCCCTCTATTTCTTTAGTGATGCTGCTGCTGCTGCTGCTCCTGCTGTTCATTGAGTAATAAATAAAACTTGTGCTCTAATAATTGTAATTGGCATAGAAAAGAAATGTTCAAGAAAAGCAAAGACTATGAAATACACTATGAAAAAACATTACAAGGCCAATCTATCCAGATCAAGAGTATATATATTGCTTCGTTGTTTTCGCCCATATGCCCTACACGTTGAGGGTATTTAAAAGGAACTAACTTCAGTTGTGATTCCTTCACATGAACTGGGTCAGTTTTTGTCGTGGCAACCAAAATTATTTGCTTCTTGGTAATTTACGCTCGCTGCACATTAATTGTAGAGAAAAAGGACATTCATATCCTTGGTGACTATTGTGTGTAAGCGCGTGTGTATGTGTGTGTGAGTGGGTGTTGGTATACTTTTACATATATTACATTTCTTTTTGTAGGTTTTTGCTCATTTGTTGCAATGAGAAGCCCACATAGTTTGCGTATTTCCCTTGAATTATTTTTTCTTGCGATTTCTTTTCATATTTTCTTGAGGGTGATGAAGTAGCGGGAGGGATGACCTACATATGTACATTCTATACATACATATAGAGACAGAGTACATAATGCACTGCCTTGGCAACTTTTTTTTGCGTTGCCTGGGGGGTTTCCCCCATCTTACTCTCAGATCCTTGCTGGGCCGGCCTAGTATGTGGTCGTGCTTGTCGTCGCAGTCATTGAGTCTGCAAACATTTTCTGTATCTTGCGATTTAATAGGCCCAATTAGTTAGATGAATTGAATTTGGCTCTCTGTGCGTGTGTGCGTCTTTTTGCCAGATTTAAGTTTATGAATATTCAATGAAGTGTGTGGCTATAAATTATGAATGCCATTTGTTTGCATTTCGGGTACAAATTTTATGGCCTTGAACAAGATTCTTAAGTCTGACTGTGAAAAGAACAAGATTCTCTCTGTATTTCTTTAAGGAGCTGTTATCTCAAGATGATTAAATTTTATTCTATTAAATATTCCTCGCCTAAAACCATTTAATAAAAGGCAAAGCCTTAAGATTTTTAAGTTCTTACGGATTTAATTAAAAGTCATTAAAGTTTCCCTTCATTTGGACTGTGGTCAAAAGCAATATCCATTGAAGCAAATTGAATCCTAGCAATCCATTTTCCTTTCTCATCATCTATATCTCAATTTGTGTATCAAGGAAAATTTCCACTTTATTGTAGTGAAGATAATTTAACATCCTTCCACGTATTTGCATAATGTTTCTCTATTGGGGGAAAAAAAAAAACTAGAGCTAAGTAAACCAGCACTTAAACATTTAAATAAAAATGATAACTTTATGCGAAGGGGGTGAACATAGAATGTAGATGGCAGCCAAATTGTCATTACAGGATTCTACCGCAGGACGACGCAACAGAAACGAGCAGCATTGCCACGACTGACGCCAAGCAAAACTTTTCGACTGACAGACACCCAAAAAAAAGAAAGAAAAAAATAGAAAAGAAGTAAAATTAGGAAGTCTGCCATGTCTGCTGCTCTCCTGTCTGTGAACAGGTTTAGTCGTCGTCGTCGTCGTCAGGCGGGCGACTAACCGAAAGGATCTGCTAACCCTCCTGGCCACCCACACATGCGTCCCGGCAACGGTGATAAATGGCGCCAATGTGCCGCCTCCAGTCGCGACGCGTCACACAAAACGCGGGGGATGGAACGAGTTAGTAGTAGAATCAGATTTTTGTTGTAGGTGGAATCTGTGACAAGTTTGCTTTTACAGTTAGTTTAGTTTGTAATGCTCCATTTAGTTTGGCTGCCAACGTTTTACTTGCTTCGTGTTTTTTTTTTCTCTCACAAAATTCCTGATGACAAATCCTAGCTAAACGTGTTTGATTGTATGTATTTTTTGTAATTGTTGGTTTTCACCTAAGTGGGAGAATGGAGGAATATGGGGAAAAAGGGAAAATAGAATGGCTTGTCGATTTGCTGTCATTACGTTGCTTACGCGTTTATTTATGACTATTGTTATAAAATATGAATTGACAGCTTAAACAGCGACAACAGACAGACCGACAGACAGACAACAGAGCGATATACAGACATCTTCCAATTAGACTTCATGTGCTCCCTTTAGAATGAAAAGTGTGGGTAGCGAGTTCTGTAACCCATAAAATTGTTGACAGACAATTGAATGGCGAAAAACGTCGAAACGCACAGGAAACGCTGCATAAGAATTTTTTCCAAGGAGAGTGCTGCTCCTTGGCAATTGCTTAGAAATTGTTACATCAGCAGCACGAGTTCGTTACGTTACAAAATCAAAAAACAAAAAAACCTCTCTTGATTTGCACATTTTGCAAAATAAAAAGAAAAGATAGCTTTAATTTCTTAAATTTAACATTTTTTTGTCTCTCATATTCTATTCCAGAATTCCATACGTCACAATCTGTCGCTGCACAATCGTTTCATGCGTGTCCAGAATGAGGGCACTGGCAAATCATCCTGGTGGATGCTAAATCCCGAGGCCAAGCCTGGGAAATCTGTGCGTCGCCGTGCTGCCTCCATGGAAACATCCAGATACGAGAAGCGTCGAGGTCGGGCCAAAAAACGCGTCGAGGCTCTAAGACAGGGTGGAGTTGTTGGCCTAAACGATGCAACACCATCGCCCAGTAGCAGTGTCAGCGAGGGCTTGGATCATTTCCCAGAGAGTCCATTACACAGGTAACTATTTAATTTAGACTTTTAAACACACATGATAACAGTTAGTTAGTAAGCACAGGCTAAGGAAATATTAAAAAAAACTTTGTTGGCCTGTGTTGTTGAATAGTAGAAAAGGCTTTGCAAAACAAATGAATTTAAATAAATCAAACTATAATTTAAGCATGGAAAACGCCAAAAGTTACTCGACTTAAGTATAATTAACAACTAGTTTATTTTATTAACCTATTTATATTATATTCAAGTTAATATAAAGCATGTAGTATTTAGCACTTTTGCGCTTTAGCTTCTCCTGTAATTTGTAGAATATTTAAAAAAAAACCTGCTTATTATTTTCTTAAAACATTTGCAAAGTCAAAATAGTTTTACGTTTAGAAGATTTAATTTTTGTATTTCTAATTTTTTATGATTTTATTTATGTCTTATACTTATTGTTTTTGTTTTGATTTATTTTATTTATTTTTTTTTCTATTAAGCGGCGGGTTTCAATTGTCGCCCGACTTTCGTCAGCGCGCCTCATCCAATGCCAGTTCCTGCGGACGTCTCAGTCCCATACGTGCCCTGGATCTCGAGCCCGAATGGGGTTTTTCGGTTGACTATCAGAATACAACATTGACGCAGGCTCAGTCGCAGGTACTCGATCAGCTGGCTGGTTCCATAGCGGATGAGCTGAAATTGCATCCCGATATGTTGCAGCAACAAGGGTCAGTTTTTTGATTTTGTTGTGTCTTATTCCCTCAAAACTGTCCCAAAAACAAAACAAAAAATACATTCTTTAACCATTCTTCTTCTGGCTATCTCCCTGTCTCTCTTTCTATTTCTCACTTTGACCTTTCTTTGTCCGTCTTTTGTTTGCTATTTTCATATTGTTGTATACTATCCTCTCAGTTGATTGCATGTTCTGATCGGAAAATGCTTTGCATGTGTGAGATCGTTGTTTGTGCTTTGATTCGATTTAATGGCAGATAACAGGTCTATAAAGTCAATGTTTTCTTATTCTCATTTTTGCCAACCCAACGATCATACGGCTGGAGTAGGTTCAGTGCTGCTTCGGGTTTACCCACTCAACCACCACCACCACCCTATCCGGCACCACAACAACAACAGCAGCAGCAACCGCAACAGGCCTACACATTGAATGGTGGCCCACCAGGAGGATATGGATCCTTGCAACCACAACCCCAGTGTCTGATTCATCGTTCTCTAAACTGTAGTTGCCTGCATAATGCGCGAGATGTAAGTGAAAGTCACTTGACTCTTTAAATTTATGTTTTCACATTTTAATTTTCCAATAAATTAGGGACTCTCGCCAAACTCAGTCACCACCACAATGTCGCCTGCGTATCCAAATAGCGAGCCCTCATCGGACTCACTTAACACCTACAGCAATGTGGTAATCGATGGCAGCGGCGACAATGGATCATTGCTCGTCCAACAGCAACGGCAGCAGCAGCAACAACAACAGCAATTGGGCTCCAACTTGGAAGGTAATTTAGTTTAATAGATCAACAGGCGATCAGTTCTCATTCTCATTCTCTGTCTATATATCTAACTATCCATCTCTGTCTATCTATCTACTTATCTTCTTGTTTTTCCTCGTTTACTAAATTCCCATTTGCTTAGATAATAACTGCGCCTCTACTTTGATAGGACAATGTCTGGAGGTGCTTAACAATGAGGCGCAACCAATTGACGAATTTAATTTGGAAAATTTTCCCGTTGAAAACTTGGAATGCAATATGGAAGAGGTAAAACTGTACACATACATACATATATGTAAATAAAACTCATCTCAATTGGTTTATCATTTCAGTTGCTGCAACAGGAAATGAGCTATGATGGCCTGTTGGATATCAATATACCTTTGGCCGCTGTCAGCACAAATGCTCCCCTTGTGAATTTGATAAATAATAGTAGTACAACAATTAGTAGCAGCAGCAATATTGGCTGCTCTACGACCACCTCTAGCAGTAGTCTCAGTGCCAGTGCCCAGCTGAATCAGCTGCAGGCTCAGCTTCAGCAGCAACATCAACAACAGCAACAAGCACAACAGCAGCAACAGCAGCAGCAGTTGCAGCAACAACAGCAACAGTTGCTACTCAATAACAACAATAACAATAACAATAGCCTAGAATTGGCCACACAAACAGCAAGCGCAAATCTAAATGCTCGAGTACAGTACTCACAGCCTAGTGTGGTCACATCGCCACCATCCTGGGTGCATTAGGTGGCTTTCAAACGTTTGAACGATAGACACCTCAATAGTCAATCGGTCGACGTTTGGTTGTTATTGTTCGTGTGCATATGTGTTAATCGATCGATTGATTGATTGGTTGTTTGTTTGTTTTAATTTAATCGCCAATGGAACGCTTTAAACGCTAATCTAAGGACAATAGTGTAAAGATTTAAGCAGACGTTAACCGGGAGACAACAAAAAATGATCATGCTGACATGATATGACAAACATGAAGAACGAACAGCAGCAGACGCAGATGCAGCTGGTCGCCACAACAGTTTACAAAGTAAGTAAATGGTTAATTACTTCTGCTAAAGACGCCTATTTGGTGTCAAGATTAGTTAAAATCATTTTACATAGTTACCGACTTTAAACTTTATCATACTGCTGCCTTTGTATATCCTCTCATTCAATCGAGATACTGGAAATCTGAAAATCATTGTCCTGGCTTCGAGTCGTTTTCAATTTGCATCAGCCTTAAAAGCCATTCAATGTGACAGCATAAATTATGTTAATAAATGTAATTTCACAGCACATTTTATGAATATGTAAAAATGTATGGGAAGTAAAAAAGAGAGAGAAAAAAAAGTAGAAGTAGAAGTAAAGGCAAGGAATGAAAGAAATAAAGCGGAAGCAGCCTGCCACCCCCTCAAGATTTCTTTAGATTCTGATTTCATCGTGTCCTGTTTATATATACAAATATATATATACAAATCGTCTTAGGTTCATTTCACATTGCCATGAATCTTTTATGACCATTCTCTTTTCGTTTGTTTGACTGACTGACTTTTTGTCTGCCGCTACTTGGGGCAATTACACGCGTTCAATTATTATAATACATTGTCAAGAGCAAAAAAGACCCCAAAAAATGAGGAACTAAAAGGAGGAAAACACGAAAACGTTATAAATGCTGTAATTCCTTTTCAATTTGGCGTTTTTAAAGTGCAAGCTCTGTGATCGGCCACTCAAATTATAGCAAATTAAGTCAATTTACCTAAGCCATAAAATATGTACGACCCATTACAAATAGCAACAGAGAACAGGGTAGACAGATGGGCCAGGTGGGCTGAATAGCTGGCAAGTGTCCTTCTTCTCGCTAATTCCATTTTTCTTTTTTTTTGATTTTTTTTGGCCAAAACGACCCTTGAGGCACGAAACGAGGGTGGTCGTTTAGTCGAACAGGAGCCATCTCTAGTCAGGCAAACCGCGGCGCAAATTCGTCAAGGCGACCCAACAAAAGTTGCTCAGACCCGTGTATCGCTGCAAAAGCAAATGCTGAAAAATTAATTACGTCCTTAGGGTGACTTATGCATGCCCTGATGTCTCTTGTACCGAGTAGCGAGTGGTAGATGGGTACCAGTGGGATAATGGTCTGTCCACTCAGGTGGGAGACTAATCAAGCGTACTAAACGCTGCTGATATTGAAAAATTATATAAGCACAGAAGGCAAAAAGTGTCAAATGATTGGCTTTTCAGGCATCAAGGTGTTAAATTTACAGCTTAAGGCAGATAAGATAGAGAGAAAATTCCACAAGATGTATATAAATCATTTTCTTAGCTTTATAGTTTTTAGTTAGATTTGGAATAGGTGGCTTTAATCTTTTGATCTACTAGAGCCAAAAGAAATTAGCCTAGAAACATTAAAAAACTTTGAAAATTCAGATACCTCAGAGGCAATTTAAAAGCAATTTTCTTTCATTATCTTCAAAAATCAATGTAAATGTGTGATGGACTAAACTCTTTGATTTTGTTTTAAAAATGTGACTTGATTAGCAACTCAGAGCAGACCTCTCATTTTCTACTTAACTTTATTAACGATTGTCCTTTCTTTTTTATTCCAATGCCACTAAAACTGTCACTGTGCATTTTTGCTTTGTGCCAAAGTTTTGTAACGCAACAGAGACAAAAAAAAGAGAGTACAAAAAAAGAAGAAAACTTTTTCAAATGGCATTCCTCTCACTCCTCAGCAAATATATATGTACACACACACACACACAAATTGAATTTCACATTAAGTTTGTAAGCCAACAATTAGAAAACAGCAAAGCGACCAGAAAAATTCCCTAACGACAAAGTTGCCGGCTTCGTAAGCGGGGTAGGAAGTGTCCAAGAAAGTTGTAACTTTATCAAGTTTGGCGCCAATTGCATGACGTGCTAATAAAATAATAAAAAACGATGGGCCAAAGGATCGAGTGAGGGTGAATTTATGCCAAGTGCAAACTTTTGTGTTTGGCTTCATTTGACTGAATAATTCTGGATTGCATCAGCAAGTGGATTTCCATTTTCTCTACCAGAGACAGCAGCGTTAAGATTTTGTTCTTCATAATTTTTTTTTCTTTCTTATTATGCTAATGCCTTAAAGTTGAGTCCTTTGGCTGCGTGAGTGGGGGGGACATATTGCATATTTAATAAAGAAATATACTATACTTTAAACACATTGCCTTGACTAGCAGACAATGGAGGACTTCGGCTCTGTCTCGGCCTTATTAGGCCAAGTGTGTGACACATGCCAATAAAAATCCTAAAAATTGCCGCAACAGCTGACAGAACCTGGGGTTACCATAGCCTATAAAACGTTGTTGTAAAACCGCCCAGGAGGAGGGAGGAGCAAGTAGAAATCACATCATCGTCCGCAGATTGACTGACTTGGCACATAATAAAGTCACACTCAAATTATGACTATGCGCCAGCTGCCAGGGGAGCTGAGATACACTGTGATAAGGGAATGGGATGCGATGGCAAGAAGGTTTGGTTGCCCCGGTGAATCCGCGCGTGAAACACAAAAGCATTTTGAGGCAATTTATTAGTTGACAAAAAAAAAAAAAAGAAAGAAGAAATGCGCGACTTTTTCTTTTTCCATTTTCTTTTTCTGCGTTGGTAGGCAACAACCACAGAAGGGCGCCTCAAGCTGCTGGCAGCCTGTGGTCTTAGGTGTTGAAACTTGCCCTCAACTTGCTGAATAATTGAAGGAGCAAACTTTGGTTTTTTTTTTTTTTCTACTTTGGTCACATTTGATGAAATTTTAATGCCAGTGCATCATTAATAAATGCCCCAGGGAAGTTTGAATAAATTGAATTAGCCGAGAGGACTAAACTAGTCTTTTTTTCGAGATTGTTTGCCAAACTTTGGACAGGTTTAACTTACCTCTCTTCATGGCACTTTTAGCCAGCGATTGCTCGAAGAGCTAAAAGTGTCATCCTAATTGTTACAAGCAAGTGGCAGCGGAGCATTTGGCATACGGAATGAAAATTTCATTATCCTTGGCGCAAAAGGGAAATCAATTTGTCAGCGAATGGGGCGAACGAAGGCAAATTGTCAGCAATTTAATAACATTTAAGCTGCCAGCGGTAACATTTGATAAGCAGACGGAGAGAGAGGCGAAAAATAAAAGGACTGAGAGTCGTCCTTGTGGCATGAAATAAAGGGAAGCGAAATGAAAGGAAAGGCAAAAACCAACCGCATTTACACTCACTTAACTTGTAGCACGGAACTTGGAGCCAGAGGTCGGAAAACAATTGTCAGGGCAGCCAGAAGAGCAAAGGAAACGACACAATCTGCTTAAGGTCCTTGAGGACTGGTACCATCACACACACGCGCACACGCACACACGTACACACAAACATTCAGACAGCGACCCGTTCATACGTAGACATGGCAAACAAAGCTTTGCGATTTAAACACTTGTTGCATGGACAAAGGATAATGACGATTCACACACACACACACACACACACACACAAACACCGTGCATTTGTGTGTTGTAAGAAATAAAGCAAACAAGCAACGACAGCAGCATGTTGTGTAATAAACTGCAAGTAAAGGACTTGTTTAAGGACCCTAAAGGCGATGAATTTTGCCACATAGCTTCTTACCCAATCTTCATCCTTCACCACGAGTGCAAATATGCCATGGGCGCAGCGGCAGAAGCAGCAGCAGAGCTGCCCTCATAAGTAGGCAATGATTTTTCCTTCTTCGTACACATTGTCCTTCTTGGTCTGCTTGCTCATTCCACTGGCAACTCATAAAATTCAATTGCAGGTCATAAAAATTGCGCGTGATCTACATATACAATATAATTTTAAGCTGTAACTAATAAAATGAGCCCGATAAGCAGCAACGAGCTGTGATTTTTATTAGCAAACAAATTTATTGGGGGAAAAAGTTTTTTTTTTTTCCTTCGAGCAAAAGCTAAAAATCTCATTTTAAATGTTTCGCGTTGTCGCTTTTATGGCATAATTTTAAATGTTTCGCGTTGTCGCTTTTATGGCATAATTTTTGCCGTTCCGTTTGTAGTTTTCCGTTTCACTTGGTGGATGTTAACAAAAACGAAGCAAAAAAAAAAAAAGAGAGAAAGATGAAAAATTTACATAAAAATTGCCCAAGGCTGTGGTGTCAAGAGTACGGGGCATTTGGAGGGGACAGTGGAGTTGGCTTGAAGTGTGAATGAATGGCTGGCGACAATCTCTCACATTTGCCTATCGCTTATGAATATTTTGACGCCACGACAAAAAGGGACTGTCAAGTGGCCTAAATGAATAAATTAGCCAAGGATGAGGGTTTTTTTTTTTTTGCTTGTTTCGCTACTAGTTGGCCAGCTACATATAGACTAACTGGGACTAGGCCAGAAACTTGCTGATCGGACTTTGATGAAGTGTTAATGGGAACTTAAAATACATTTCACAAGAAGAAGATAGGCTACCAAATTACACCAGTAGATAGTGGAAAAACTATTTTATTGGGTCTAGAAAGTTTCTTTCGAAATGTCTCAACTAAATGAATCTTTATTTTGATCAACCAATACGCTTATCTTTAGGTATTTTCACTCATTTAAACTGCATATTTATGGAATAAATTTTTGATATATTAATACTAACTTTCTTCTTTTCCTTTTGAACTTCATTTCAGGATAAATCTGGTCGCTTCTAATTTAACATACAATTTAATATACGTACACACATAAATTACAAAAACAAACAAAATAAATATATATGTGCTCTGATATATATATATATATATAAACGCAAAATAAATACATAATTGCATAGTACCATACCAATTAATTACCAATAATTAGCGCTTATAAATTAGTAAAATTCTCTGAACGAAATGAAAGAAAAAGCGCAACTTCAATTGGCTGAAAGTAAAAGAATTGAAAGAGAAAAAACAGAAAAAATAAATGTCAAAGAAAACAATTTGAAATCGCTCGGACAGCATTCTGTTGGATGGAATGATGAACACACAAAATGCTAGCAACTAAGTCAAACTTTGTAAATAGTATAAACAATATTAATTTTAATAACATTGACGTAATTGATTTCCTACAAAATAAGTGTAAAATATATAAAAAGCGTTAAACGTAAACAAAACTTTCAATGTTCAAGGTAAACAAAACAAATGAAAAAAACTAAAAGGGACAAACTAATACAAAACAAAACAGAAAAAACACTAAAGTGAAAAAGAAATTAGCACAATTATTTAATAATTTATGCTTAATTAAATGAGAAATAGAGAAAATCGTAAATAAAGAGTGTTAATTGTACATTTTACAAAAAGCTAAATCCTTAATCTATAATTATTTTGATAACAATTTGGAATATACATACGTAATATTCTCAGCGCTCCAGGCTTATGAAGAAAAATAATAAATAAATTAAATTTTTATTGCTTTAACTACTATACCCTCCCCCCCGCCCTTCCTCGCACCCACTGAGCTATTCACTTTTATTTTTGTTATACCACGTAGATTGTAAAAGTTTATATACAAAATTTAAATAAAATGAGAGAAAAAAAATAAACGCAAAATACACAAAACAAACAAAATTGAATGTAATTCATTAAATTTAATTATTAGTTAATGTAAATGTTGCTAGGCAAAGAAAAATATTAAAACTTAAAAAAAAAAAAAAAAAGATATCGAAAAAAATGGAAAACACGTAAAACCCTATAAAAACTGTAAAATCAAAGAAAAAAATAAACAAAACGTAATATCCACACCCACACTATATATATATATATATATATATATTAATAATATAAATATAAACCTAAATTAATAATAAAATTTATGAGCATATTTGTGTACTATTACGGGCTAAATGTTAAATATTAAAACTAGATTGTAAAATTCAAATGTAGTTCATACTATTTAAAAAGGAAAACAAACGGAGTGAAGAAAATAAAAACTGATTATGATGATGATGTGAGAAAACAGAATAATTTTACTCTATATTATTGCTTGCCTCAGGTATCAAGGATTTTGATAAACCTACATGGAAGTCAAGTCTGTTACGAGTCTACGCGTCGCGCCGCGGCCTTACCATGATCCTTCGGTTACAGATGGGACGGCCCCCTTTAACACTCCACTGGAGTACGATTTAACATTATAATTTTTTTATTGTTCACTTGATTGTCCAAGTACAAGGCTAGACTAGGACTGTCTTCCTTCTGGAGATCGGGGCCTTAAGATGACGTCTGATCAAACTGTGGCGATCTTAAGAGTAGGTCGCTCTTCCGATGAAGTCGGCAGAAATGGGTTGCTTATAAAGGTTAGAAAAGTCCTTATTCTATGTGATAGGATCGGATTGGTTCGAGTCAAGCGTAAAACTGCTTCAAAGGAATTTCAATCTCTTACTTTGTCTATAATACAATAAACGGGCCAATTGATGTTTAAGTTAACAACTCGAATGTATTTTCTGTCAAAATGAGTGTTCACTGTACTAAAAGCTTTGGATAAAAGCTTTCATATCCGCCGAAACGGGTAAGTTAAACTTTGGAATTCATATAAAACCGCTTGGTTTGTGTCTAGGCTACATTTATATACTTCTCTATGTAGATATTTATGTAAATATTTATATCTAATGTATATAATGAGAAGCAGAATTAAATATAAAATAGAATTTAGAATACGATTTCGTGAAGGAATCCCAGTATCAATCTTTGGTGTAGATATCCTCAAGCAAAATAATAAAGATTAGAGGGTAATCTAATATAATTTTAAATCGTATTTTTATACTTAAGAGTCTTTGCCAAATCACCAATTATTAAACGCAGTATATAATCAAAATTTGTGTTAATGGCTAAAGAACAAGACATATAATAATTTGTTACTTTTCTAGTCAACTTTAAGCAATGATTTTCTTACTTGTTTCGCAATTGATTTTGTAAATAAAAGAGACTACTCGAAGAATACTCAAAGCAAAGTTAACCTTTCCCAGATATTTCTAGTCGTTGGATGAATAAATCTTTTAGACAATTTTGAGTAACTTAAGTAGAATTAACACAATTAAAGAAAAGCATCTTTCAAATCTTTGAAAAAGTCTGTGGTCTACTCTCAGAGAAACTCGTTTTTATCTTAGCCAAGACCTTTTATTGATTCAATATCCAATGGCCATTAGACAGAAGTCCGCTCGCTTACACAATTGAGCCCACATAAGCTGCAAGGAAATCGCCTTTGTTCGTTACCTTTGGATTCGGCTCAAATTTTCTGAAAGGCGCGCCCAACCGCCCCAAATCAACAGGTGTGTGTTAGTTCTGTGCTTGTGTTTGTGGTTCAATAACCTGGCCAAGAAGTCAGCAGGCGCCTCAGGTTATGGCCACAGTGCTTTGTTATGTGTGTGTGTGTGTGTGTATGCGTGAGTTTGAATGTGGGTAATGGTTACGGTTTGTGTGTGTGTGTGTAAGTATGCGTGTGCGCTCATCGTTCGAGAAACCAAACGGCGAGAAATAAAACTGGAATAATTCAATAGGAGGCGTGGCAGAAAGGCAACCCCAAGCAAGCTGCCAAGCTGGTAAGCAGGCAAACACAGTCAGGCAGCTTCATTGCTTGCGTAATGAATGTCCTTAACAGTCTAAGCACGTTTCATGTTTTTTGTTCATGTTTGCCTGGAAAACTCCTTCGCCGTTGCCGTTACCATTGCCATTGCTGTTCCCATGCCCATTCCCACTCCCATTCTCATTCACCAAAGTCCTCCGCCAATTTGAGTCGAAGTTCGTGTCGGAGTCGCAAGTCCAGAATGTTGCCCATTAAAGTTCTTGGCTCTTAAATTCATTTGGCACTCTAACACTTTCATGGCACGCGTTTCAAGGGTTGTCTTAATTTGCGTTCTTCTACCCCACACCCGACGTAACCCCCATAACCCGACATTCAACTCATTTTCTTTTCTTTTACTGCTTATGCTCATAATAAATGCAAAAAACAAATAAATTCTTAAGGTTCCTGGCATCAAGCGAGTGTTCCGAGCGGGTGGGTCAGCAGAAGGGGTAAGTGATGGTTGGGTTTGAAGAAGATACCAACAGATAAAGAGAAAGAGGAAAAAATGCCAAAAATATTCGCATGCAAATTCTTGACCTCGCTCAACCCTCGTTGCCGCAATTTCAGTAAATTTAATTGAAACGAAGCGCCGTTTTTTTTCCTCTCCTCCATTTGTGTTTGAGGGTTTTGTGTCCTGCTCATGCATATTTATTAATATTCTGGACTTTCAAGGAACTTGTTGGCTGACAAAGTGAAGTGCGTGAATTAAAACATTGTGAAGTTCATACAGCAACAGTTGCCCCTAAGCACTTTTGCATATTGCGCATTCGCCGCGTTGACAAGTAAGTTTTAAGCGCAGCCAGAAAGTAGGCAAAAACTAGGAACAACACAAAAAAAAATTGCATGCCCACCAAAACTAACGTACAAAAGAAACGAAATGAGAAGAGAACAAAAAAAACTCAATTTCCATTTTTAGCGATTATGCTAATGTGGCAGAGTGAGCAAGTGAAAGGCTGCTGTGTCTCCTGTTGCGTCCTCCAGCCTCCTCAGCCTGCTCAGTTCCTGCTCAGTCATCTCGCATCAGAATTGTCAAGGCTCGGCCAAGGTGTTCTCTCAGCTTCGACTTTTACGAATTACCCATAAAAAACAGCAGGAATTCGCTGGGCTCTTCGCCATCTTCGCCTGCTTATCGCGCTGACTTTTTGCTTCCGGTCTTATTTCTTGCCATTGGGCAGGAGAAGAAGAACGTTTCGTATAACAAATAGCAAAGGCAGCCGACTGGATGTCTGTCTGCTGGACTGCCTGGTGGACTGCATGCCTGCTTCTCCCGTCTGTCTATGTGTCTGTCTGTCTGTCTATCAGCGTCTTCCTGTGCCAGCCAACAGCTTTTAGTTCATCAACAAATTGTTGCTGCGTAAACATTCCTCTCTCTCTCACTTTCTGTATTATTTCTCTTTTTTGCTCTTTCTTGCCCATTTCACCCATATTAATCAGTTCTGGGTTCTCTCTCATCGTATATTGCGCATACGCCGAGTGTGCGTGAAGTTATTTCATCTGTCCCACTGTGCGGCATTTTTCCTTCTCGAACTGTATAACAGAATATTCAGGCTCCAGCAACAGCTGCTGAAACGCACAGTTCATCGACAGTCCTCATCTCGTTGGGTACACTGGCAGGCGGCAAATACGCACAAATTCAAAAAAAAAAAAAAATTAAAATAGAAAAAAATAAAGAGAAATATCCGTTAACAACATAAATCTGGAGCATAGCCCGAAGTCAGCAACAAGCAGCAGCAATTGAGTGCAAATATCGCATTTTCAGTATACTCGATTCCTAATATAATACCAAAAGGAAACACAAACGGCAACAAACGTGTGCGGATCATTCGAATTGTGTGTCCTCATCCTCATCCACATCCACATCCACAGTGTGCATAAAAGTGCAGTTTCAAAAGGCAAAGGCAAGTTTTACAAACAAGTTTCAGCAACAGTTTAACGCCAGTTAGCCTCAGCTGAAAGTTTGTCGTGTGCATAATACCGAGTGAAGTAAAGTCGTACAAAATCCTAGAAGGGATTTACGCAGGCCCGGGCGGCATAAAATGATAAGTAAGTGTCAAAAAATAATAAATATACAAATATGTAATGTTTGACCCCAAAGGCAATATTCTAGCAACAAGTTTTAAATATAAAATGATATGCTTGTTTCTTTAACCGAGTCGACCTGGCTGGTCAATACCAATTAACACTTTCAATTCTGTTGATATCTGTGAACCAATTTATTAATCTATTAAAAATTTGTAAATATTCGGGACTATATAGTTTTATTTATTACGTGGGCTTAAATATATGACCGTTTCTCTTAATACTAGTCCCTAAAATCCCAAACATTTAATCGCCAATTCAGCATTTTAATGTCATTTAACAAAATTTATAGCTTTACCCCTTTCTAGAGGTTCAAAGAGGTGGATATATATCATTTTTAGGATTATTAAAGGTCAAATATCTTTAGTGGTTTATTTTCTACATCTTGGGATTATTTTTAAAGATTCTTAATCAAAAATATTCCCCACAAAGCTAAAGCAACTTGAATAACCTTTCGACTATTATCTTTAATTACTTCGCCAATAAAAGGTCCTAATGTTGGAGAACTACCTTCTGTGTTCCTAACTTTTACGGCCTGCAGTTTTGTTTAAGGATTCTGAACTTGTTATTTTTTCTTTTGAATTTCTATTGCAGGAGGCAAATACAAGTTCTAGAGTAACATCAACTTACAAATACTTACATCTATGTGGTTTCGTATATTGAGCTCTTCATGTGCTTATTATGCTAATAAATGTTTTTCTTCGGTTTTTGTGTTTTTCGCTCATTTAAACAACTTCAAGTGCTGAGCTCATAAATGGGTTTTTGCTTTTTTGCTCTTCTTGACTTTTGCTTGCTTTTCACATGTTGCGGCTGTGTTGCATGCTCACGTCTGTTTAACGCCACTTAATGTCCTTTATATTTACTTTTTCCCTCGCCCATGTATGCGTGTGTACTTGCCACTCAGCAAAAACACAAAACACAAGTAACATAGAAAGCAAAATGTGTAAAAAAAAAGAGAAATTGTTTTACTACCCAACATACATACATACATATACTGTAGGCGAGAAAAGTTTCAAAAACACGAAACATCAGAAACAAAAAAACGTACTGAGAAACAAAGAAACAAGTCGAGTTTCAAGACAATGGGAAACAACATTAATTTATATACTAAAAAGCTTGCCCACTTTGTTGTCAGACCTTGAAAACTTTAGCCACAGCAGTAATTGTCCATGAAAATGAAACAACAGCTCGGAGAAATGACCAACAGGAAAAGGTGCCAGCAAATGAGTTAGTTACCTCTCATCAGGACAACTTCTCGAGGAGTTGCAAATGTTGCCCCATCATTTTGAATTCAAAACCAGTATTAGCATATCGGTGGGTATAGAGGGACATGGATAGAAATTGGAAAAGTTTCATTAGGCACACACAAATGGCTGCTCGTATGGGATAGCAAACGAATTTCATTTCGTCAGAGGATTTGCCTCTTTTTAATCTCTGGGCTTAATTACTTTTCAATCGGTGTAGTGTTTTCTATTTTTTTTTCCTTTTGAGCCCAATATAAAATGTAAATGAAATTCATAAAGGGAAACCTTTACATAAATATAAAGCCCGTGCTTCTTTAATTGAATCTAGTTCGTATGTGTAAAACTTATCATCCCATTGATAAAAACTGAAATACATTTTTCTAATACTTTTTCCAAGTAAACTTTACAGGATACCGGCTTGAATTTCAACTGACACCAGTTGTTAACAGTTTATATACTTAATCTCCCGCTGAGTTTTGCCATTCACAGGCGATTTATGTTATCCACGAATAATCCTGCGATAAGAGACACCTCCTGGATTTGAGGTCCAGACTTGGCCTATTTCTAATGGACTGAAATGCTGTAGGCATGAACATTGTAATCATTATATTTCTGCCAGTGTACGTGCTAGACATTCATTGATATCAATGAGTGATGCCTTGAAGAAGAGATGAGCAAAAAAAACGAAGCAGAAATACCGGACCGTAAAAAGTTATCAGGATGCTTAGCAAAAGCAGAAGGAAGTGTCGAGGCCGGAGTTAATGAAACAATGCAAAAGCGGTTGCTTAAAGACCCATGTGTTCTCTCTGATGTTCAGCTTCCCTCTTTACACATATACACACATATATGTGTGTACGCACACCCAAGTATTGTGTGGGAGTGCGTAAATTTTACGAGTGGCGCTTTTGCTTCAGCCTTTGGTACTTCTTTCTGTTCACTTTTGACGTTTCCCTTTTTTCCAATACCCTCGCTTGACGTATTGGAGTATCAGAATTTCGAAATTTATTTTTATTTACAACCTAGATTTGGAAATTAATGGACTTTTAAGCCGAAAAATCTAATTTAAAAAGGTTTATATTAAAGTAAAGTTTAGTTGATCTACAGGGTAACACTTAGTCGTTGCTTTAACTTCATAAACGATGCGTTTCATCCGTTTGTTGCGCGCTCTGCTCATTTGGATTTGCCTTTTTTTTTGTCGTTGGGTATAGCACATTGCATGAAATTTGTTGAGATTTACGCAAATATATTGTATAAAGTTGTCCCCACCGCCCCACATAAGTCCTGCTCCTTCCTCCCCCCAGTAGTAGCCAGTTCCTACCAATCCAAATCTGTGTGAGTGGCGGGGGCGAGAGAAAAGAGGAAAAAAAACTGAATTGCGGCTTTTTATGTGTAATTCGCTTTTCGTTTTTGTTGTTTGTGTTGTTGCTATAGTCGTTGTCGTTTCCTTTTGCTCGTTGTTTTTCTTGATATTATTTTTTAATTTAACTTTTATATTTGGGCTTTCGGCATATCCTCCAACCATCGTTTGCATTTGGTTGGATGACTGTTCATTTTTATGGAAGCAGCAGTGTCTTTTGATTCAGAATAAAACACAAAAATTTGCTTGATTTTGTGGCTGTTTCTCTTTCTTCTTATGGTTGTTGTTGTTGTTGTCCTTCCCTGCGTATTTATCAAAATGAATTTAAATGTGGGGAAAAAGGCGGCTTATGTTAATGAGCACTTACAAGCTGTAATGGGACCAAAAAACAAAGCAAAAAACTGTAAGAAAAATTTCCTGGAATTATGCAACAGGCCAAAAACAATACCAGAAGGCAGACAGAACAGAAACATTTGTGTTTAATTAACACTTTATTTTTATTTAATTATTTATTCTAGTTTACAAATAATGTTATTTTCAAAAGCAAAACTTTTTAATTAGCATTTTTAATTTACAATTTTAACTTAAGTGTATAAGTTTCTGATGCACTTTAAGGCTGTATCAATTAATCATTTTTCTTTTCTACGAGTCACTCTAAATAAACTATTACCTTTTTTTCTTGTTATTGTTGGTTCAAAGTTTGCTATGGTTTCTTTAAGTGCACGACTTCTATCACCTTGATAAACTTTTACAATATTGTATTTGGAGTCCCCAGCTGCGAATTGTTAAAGCGTTGGCAAGCAAATTTGTCATTTTATCAATACAAATAAAACATATAACCATAAGTCCTTACACTTTTATGCCTGCACACACACACAGGCACAGAGATGTGTACATCTATCAATGATGTAGTACTTATTAGTCTTCGGATACCATGCAAAGAATCGCTCAATTTTCGTATCCTTTTCACTTTGTTGTCGCTTATTGGCAGCGGTCGCAATATTTCAACAAGCAAAACGCCTCGTTCTCTCTTGTTGATAGCACTTTGTCAATGTGTACGACAAAAGAAAATTGAAAATAAAAATGCTTCGTTTTTCACCCATCTTTTCCGGGTGTCGCACACGTATAAAATGGCAAAGTTTGCGCCAAGCGAAACCTCCAGATACATACATTCACACTTATCAGCGCACACATATCGTATCGAAAGGAGATACGAAGATGAAGTGTGAGAATGTAAGTGGTTACATGTGCTACAACCAAAGGAAATAACGAAATCGGCTAAAGGTTTCTGCAAATGAAGTTCTCAGCTTTCGTTCATTGTCGTGCAAGTCAGGATACAGTTTTTTATCCCGACTATGGCATATTTGTCGTTTCATAAAATTAAAGCTTGTCCATTTTTATTTGACCATTCTTAATTCATTTCATTTCTGGGAAAAACAACTTTTGATTCTTTCTCTGTGGAAATCTTATTTCGCTTAATATGCATTCTAAATTTCATGGAAAAGAAAACCTCTTAAGGCACTCACTCACCTTAAAGAGAAGTGAGGAAACTTTTAAATAGTCGACATCTAATACAATTTAAAATGCTATCTGTTAGCGACTAAGATTTAAAAATGTAAGCTCAAGGTATACCATTGCAGGTATACCATTGCATTTGTGTATCCCTGCATTACAGTGCTGTTGGCTTTTAAGGATTTTTAAGTTTGAAATACTCCACAACTATTCACTTCAGTTTATAATCTCTCAACTGTTTGTTAGAGCTTTACTTATAAACAGATTTCTTCTGTAGTTAATTCACTAACCAGCTTATTTAAAGATGTTCACATTATATGAGTACATAAATTTGATCAACTAACTTTTCTATAGTCAACTTTTCTGTGTTTTTGGCATCACTGTTTTTGCCGTGCATTGACATTTTTTAAAAACTACAAGAAGTAACTTGAAAACCATTTGCACTTCATGCTATTGCGACACTCACACATTTTCATACACTCCGCATACACACATATACACACATGTGCTTTAGACAGAGAACAGGATGTTGGCAGTTGATACATTTTTACCAAGCTTGCCTTTTTTGTTTTTTACCCACTTTATCCCGTTTCAACTTATTCTGTTGGTCTCTCTCTGTCTTTTTTTTTCCTCGCACTTTAATGTGGATTCTTGGGAATTTTGTGTGTTGTTGTCGTTCGTTGCTTGGTCTTTAAGCTTTTTTTTTTTTTTTTTGGTTGGGCCCAGTAAAAACTGTTAAATAGAGTGCAACAAATTTCGCCATTGTTCATGCAGAAGTTCGTTGGTCGTGGACGGATAAAAAAAAAGAGAAAATAAAGAAGAATGATTTTCCATAGCATACTTTTCTGGGCCGTTGAGTTCATGCACATTGGTCGGCCATTTTGCAGCTTTTGCAACGTTGCCATTTGTACGATTTCCATTTTTGTCGGTTTTACTTTCCATTTTTTTTTTTTTTTTATCGTGACATGAGTGGTATGTATATCCTTGGGTACTTTACTTTGCTGCACCATTTTTCAACTGTGATTTATAACCGGCAAAATAGAAATTGTAATTGGTTTCTGACCACTTTTCCCCTTCGTCGCAGTCTTTATCCCATCGTATTGCACTAGTTCTTGCGAGTTGAGGCTAATTACACGCTTGCCACCGAAAAGTGGATTTACGTTTGGCTAAAAATTTGTGCGTGTGTGTGTGTGTGGGTGTGCCCTGGAATGGCGACCATAATGCAATGAGAGCGATAACGATGCGGCAAATACAAGGGGTGCATAGCCAACAGAAGAGGTGAAATGAAAGGCATGTTACGCACTCACTCACACACATTCCCACACATACATATACGCAGTTTAGACAGTTTACGTAAAAGCAATTAAAAATACTTCCCGTCCTCTTTCTCCTCCTTTCGTTTCGTTTCGTTTCGTTTGCTGCCCGCAACCATCACACACACATATATGAGAGGACCAATACCCACTTGCTTGCCAACTGCCATGTTCCATGTCAAAGCTTATTCGGCCACACATGCAATTAATACGAGTGCATGTGTGCGTTTTTTTGGGGGTGTGGGGGGCTGTGTGGGTACGTAAGTGTGTATTGGCCAACTGTTGACTAGCCCTATCAGGGCCTAAAATGCTCCAAAAGTTACAAAAAAAGATGATCAAAAAAGGGGGAACCCGACGAGAAGAAATCTGAAAAACTAACTGTGCCGTTGCTTGGTGAAAAGTCACGTACCAACTGTTGAAAACACATCGTAAAACTTTTGCTTGGCTCAAAATGCACATAAAATGCTCCAAACCCACTCAACAAGAGCGAATGAGATAGCAATAGTGCAAGAAAGAGGGAGAGAGTGCGAGTGTTAAAGGGTTTAGCATCAAACCCACCTACTCTTTGAATAAAACAAACGGTGTGCGTATGACGTGAAAATTTTCAAAGTTCGTTTTCCAAGGGACAAAAGGGGCAAACGCATTTTATTTTATGTGGCAAACGCAACAGTGGAAGGAGCAAAAAGATGGGCTAAAATTGCTGTGCAGTGATAATGAAGTTAATGCAAAGCAAAAAAGAGAATGAACGAGGAAACAAGTAAATGGAACAGACACAGAGAGAGAGAGTGAATGAGTGAGTGAGAAGCGAGTTTTGGTGTGTGATGAATAGGGAGAGACTGAAAGTTACCGTCTTGTTACCTTTTACCTGAAGTGCAGAATCCATTTGGCGAGTAATTAGCTCGGCAGAAGACTCACAGCTAATGCTGTATGCACGTTATCCCTAGCATAATGGACTTGCATAATTTACGTTTTGCTTAAATTAGTATGAATATTTTGAAAAACCGAGCATTTGCTTGAATAAAAATATTCATTTTGAACAATATTAAAAATATTTGTATGCACATACGGTATGTCTAGTTCATGGAATTCATTTAAATACTCTGCACTAACAAAATAATTGTTATATAACTGAATATAACTTTTTGTAGAATTTAAAGACTTAAAGATATAGCTGAGGATATAGAAAGACCGCATTAATATCATTATTCCTTCCCTTAAATTCCACTTCATTAACCATTAAGAATGTCTTTCATTTTACCAAGGATAACGTTCAAAGTTATGCACAACAAAATACTCACAAACCGCACACATATCCTATTTAAGTTAATTTCATAAAACATTTGTTACAATTTTAAGTAAGGAAAGAAAATCGAATGAAAGTTTGTTAATACTTGGAAACATCTAACAATAAGAAGTAGAGCTTCCAACAAACTGAAACTGTAGTAAGGTAGTGCACATAACAGGAAATTTCAAACTTTATTGAAGCTATATAAGAGGTTAGGCATCTAAGTTCATTATATTCATCTTTTAAGGGTCAATTATCTCCAACTGATCTAGGGCCGACAAGTCATTAGATTTTTAAATATGTAACGTTTAGCTTACTATTTTTTTCAATCGCAAAATGTTTCGAAATTAAATTAAAATTGATACACAATTTGAGTCTTATGTAATTGCTGCATTCACACTTTGTAAAACCAATTTACCTGTTGGCAGTTGAGAAGAAATTTTGGAGTGTGAGAGAAAGCAAATCAATGGCAATGTTTTACAACCAAAACTTGATAATTTCATATTTATAATTCAAAATTAAACGTCGAACTTGGCCAAAGGCAAAACGTGGAAATTTTGGGTTCTGCATCAGCGCTTGGATTATCTATTAACTTTCACATTTACGTATTTACATTGCGAAGCCAGAGGCTATATTTAATTTGATTAAACATAATACTAAGCAAACAGATGAAGCGGCAAAAGTGGCTATTTACAGAAGCATATCACATAACGCATAAAAATGAATTTTTACCCACCTGGCAAATGGCCAATGAAAATATTTCTCTTAATTTCATTAAATTTTAATTAAATTCACTTGCAAGCGTATATTTTTTACGAAATCATCTTGTTTACTTTGTGTTTTTTTCACCGACTGAATCTCCGACAAGTTTGCTTAACATGTGTTGGTGTATTGACTGACTGAAAGGTGGTGGAGTTTAATACCCTGCAATTGCCAGAAGGTGAAAGGTTATATATGAGTTCAGAAGGATTCTGTTTAGAAGTTATACAGTGGCAATAACTGAGTCTATTAAGAATTTATTTCTTCTTTCTCGCTCTTTCTCTCTCTTTCAATGCCTTATGCAAAAAGATAAAAGTAAGTAATATTTTATTGCATAGAGATTACTCCTAGGTGCAGGGCAAATCATACTTTTTTATTTACATGCATGTGTGGCTTGAATAAATACAAATACAAACACACACACACAGACATATATGTAGATGCAGTTGTCAGTTGCCACCAGCAACTAGTAGCCAACAGGCTGTCAATTGGCAGTCTGTAGATGAAAGTTGGCGTCTAACAGGTGCAAAAAGTACACGTTCACTTTGCTTACTTAGCCTGGCAGGCAGGTGTCCGGCTGAACGGAGTTTCATTCAATCATGCCGTTGCGTTTCAAAAAGGGCGCTCATGATAATGAAAAGAAAAAAAAGGAAAAAAAAGAGAACAACCCTTTAATGGGCTTTCGCAGTGCCCCAAACCACATGTTGCCTTTTGTGCCGATTTACGTCTCCGGGCCAAGTTACGTTTAGCGTTTCAGTTTAATCTCTTCGTCTTCTTTTTGACTTCATGTCCCATGAGGTAATCGATTTTCGGTAAAACGTCTAACAGCAACAACAACAACGTTATCAGAGCGTTGGAAGCATTGGGTTCCCTATATTTGTGAGAAGTTCTTTGTCCTGATGATGTCGCTCCTGACATTGCCATTGCCAGTGCCGTTGCTGTTGCTGCTACCAAAGCTGCTGATGCTGCTATTTGTGTTGTCTGCTACTCTTGAGTTTGCTGTTGGCATGTTTAAAACGAAAGCGAAACCCATTTATTTTGCAACTAGACGTGAGACTAATGGAACAGTCAAAACCATTCGCCGGATTATTGACTGAGCTTTGGTCAAACATACATATACAGCCTAAAATCTGAAAGTTCCATAAAACGAAATTTTATTAACCAGAATTCGAATTTTTTCCATTTATCTTTAGCCAATTTAGAGTTATTTATTATTTTATCTATTGTTTCATTTATAAGTGTTGTTGCCGGAAATATAATGTACCTACTAATAGTAGTTTAAGCGTTTAAGAAACAGAAAATTAAATTTAGCCATTATTAAACATATTATTAAAAAAGTTTTAAAAAAAAAAGTTATTTAAACGAGAAAAAATTTGTTTTATGCATTGCTTTATAAAATTTCATTGCAAAGCCCTGAAAAGTATGCTATAGATTATGATATGTACTGTAAAGGAAAATAAATGCAAGGAAATTGATATGAGAAATCTTTCTTAGCATTGAAAAAGCAAATATTTCTATGTTTTGTTTTGCCTTTCACTTTTTTTCCATTTCTCTATGTTCACTTAATCTTATACTACTTGCCGTTTGAATTGATAGTGAAGTTAAATCTATGCAGTTTGATTGACTGCCATATCGATTTGATTTTGTTATCAGGAAACTTGCAGTTTCTGTGCAATGCTCCATCATTATTGCTAGTCAAGTTGCCAGCTTTATTCTAGGTAGTTTAACCACTAATAAATTTGAACAGGTGCTTGAATATCTAAAACCCACAGTCAGGCAGTCAGGCAGCCAGCCAAGCGGCAAGTTGTGCGCATAAATCAAAATGGTTTTCTAAACTACGCGACTTGCCGTGACATTCTCACAACGGGCGCCAAGCTAGGTGTGGGTGTTTGTGTGGGTATGGGGCATGAAGGATGCCAATGGCATGCCATTGACATAGGTGAATCTAGACCCTGGTCCTGAACCCTGGTGGTGGCTCATGTGTGAGCGGTGCCATTAAAAAACACAAAACAGCAACCACAAATATTTCCAGTGCTGGAAATGATGATGGCAGCGCATAAAACTTGTTGAATTATTTTCTTTCGTTCGCCATGAACGTGGCTGAAAGAAAATTCTTGTGCCGAAAAATTGAGATTTTTTTCCTCTTTGGTTTTTTTTTTTTTTATGATTATTGCAAATTAAAAAAGTTTACATTTCGAGCTTAACTATGTAAAACGTCGAGGCGCCGCAACGCACTCCACAGTGTCGGCCTGGAGTTGCAAACTCAACTATGTGAAAGCCAAGTATAAACGATTCGCAAAGTATTTTCAACAATTTGGCGTAAGCGCTTGCCTCGCAAATGTGAGTTAAAACTTACAACAAAAAACCAAACAAAAACCAAAAAACAGAAGAGAAAATCAGTAAGCATCATAGGCAGTTACACCTGTTTGTCCGCTGTCTCTCGTCCATCCCTGAGCTCTGCTTAACGAAGCGTGCAAGGAAATTAAATTCCATTTTTGCAGGTGGTCTGCTTGTGATTATGAAGCTCAAGGACTTGTCGGAAGTTCTTGTTGTTGCTGCTCTGGGTCTGTGTGGTCAGTCAGGTGTACAGTGAGCTCTATAAATGTGCGCACACTTAATGTTTATTAAAATAAAATTAGGAATTTCAGGCACGTTGACTTTTATGTCAATTCACTTTTTGCTGGCTCATTAGAAAAATTGACATGTTTGACATTTAAGTCTATGGCGAAATCCTTTTGAAGGCAGACAAAATGCCTGTATAGAGCAAAAGAAATGAAAGATAGCAAAATTAAAGAAAAGGAAAGCACGCGCCAAAAAGGAAACGTTCATTTTCCACTTGCTCGACAGAGAAATAGCAACAATAAACACACAAAAATAAAAAATAAAAAACCAGAAAGTCGGAAATTATCCTTTGACCTTTCGAGCCGAATTCCTTGATTGTTTTTCAAATCATTTATGTACATATATATATACGGAATTGCAAGCATTCATTTCAACATATATCAAATAAGACTTAAGACAGTTTTTCTAAAATAAGAGAAGGTTAAAAAGTCATCAGGTCTGGTTGAATTCTTTTAATGAGTTTGTCATGCATTGCATAGATTTTAATACCCCAGGTGAGAAAAGCAGTCTAGGGGGTTGCCTCAATTGTCTGGTTACTTATAATCAATTCACAATCGTCAAGCGATCTTAGTTAATTCTGTCTGTGGCCTTCTCCTTTGACACTTTTACGAGTGGGCAGTAAAAGGGTTTCAAGATTACCAAATGGAACCTCAATTAGAATGTACATCAAATAGGATAACAATATCGAGAAACCAAAATCTCCCCAGAAACGAAGCATCTACAAACGAAATTGATAAATTCGATTAAAATGACTAGACCAAACTTACCACATTGTAATCACTAAAATGGGTGCTGGTTCGTGTAATGCCCACATTAAGAACCACAAATAACATGTGGAAGATGTAAGCACAATACGAGAGTTTAGATAATGGCTGCCATAAAGGTAATGAGAGAAAACTGTTGGCAGGTCCACCATAGCCCTGCATACAGGCAAAGACTATCCAACAAAGACCCAATGGCCAAGCTATACGAGCAAGGGTTAAATGAAAGGCATCTACCAGGTAGGGGAGAACATTGACGATGCCATCGTAGGCGCTTATAGAAAAGACACAGGTCAAGAGCAGGCCCAAACTGATCAACCATCCCAGGCAAATAATAATGCGATGCAGTTCGAAGCTCTTGCCGCGATTAATGTGCAAGAAGTAGCCAAATAGTAATCCAATGAAGTATGGCGACGCTTGAGTGTGTGTGGCATAGTAGACCAATGTGAACGTGGTTCGATCATGTCTGTAAGAAAACTGAGTATTTTTGAACTTGCAATTCATGCATAATGGAAATACCAACTTACATTGAATAGTGCGCAAATGTTACTTCACAGAAAAGACATATGGCAAGTAGTATAATGAGCACCATTACACCAATAGCTGCTTTCTTACCCCATTTATAGAGGGCAATGAGCAGAGGAACTGAAACCACATAAAGTTGCATATCAGCGGCTAGATACCAAGTATGACTAAGACACTATGGGAAAATAAAATAAATTAGTTTAGTGGAAGATGTGGAAAACGAAGCTTCATACCAAATCTTTGGTGGCATAATTATGCACATACAACAAAGTCTTGTACCATGTCTTTTGACAATTTGAATAGTCCTCAAAGTATCCTGTGTAGAAAGGGCCATCACCCAGTAAGGGAAGAATCTTCATGTAGATTAGTATGGCAAAAGCCACGACTGGTGTGAGACGTAGATAACGATGCAGATACATCATGAGCACATTTACTTTTGCTTTAGATCTGCAGAATGAATTCTTTAATAAATCGTTAGCTAATTAGAATTGAAGGCACAATTACTTCTCCAACGTGCGCATGCCACCAAATATCAACAACAAGCCGGTGATAAAGAAAAAAGTATCCACAGAAAAAGTGCCCCGGGTAAAAATTGCACTAAATAACGTTTTATGCCACTGAAAATTTGGAAGTGGAGTTCAAGTTATGCTGATCAAGCCAGTTGGAAACTGCACTCACCTCCAATATATAATCTGAATTTTGATTGGGCAGATTAAAAGATATCATATAGTCATGGAAAAAGATCACCCAAATGAGGGACATGCAGCGCATGCCATGAAGGCAATCAATGACATTGGGATTTAGTTTGCCATCCACGAGCCGGAATAGAGAACGGGAACTCGCTCGAGCAGAGAACACTCCGATAAGTGCAGGTAATTCCTTGGTGTCCACACAATAATCGTATAATGTGGCCAAAAGAACAAGTAAAGCCATTATAGATAAAATTACACTAGAAAAGAATCAGGCTCGTTAGATTTCCAGGATCAGAATGTGATTATTGATATTTACATGGTGAATATAGTAAGACCATCAAAGGAGTTCTTCTCCGCCTTTCTGCAAGAGGTTTCATCTACCACTTGAATATCCTTACTAAGCTCTTGACCAAGTAGTTGATTAATAAACCCACGAAGCAATGTGTCCATGTTAGCCGCCGAACATGAGGATGGAAAGCAAACTGCAGTCTTCACATCTAGTGCACTTGATCCAAGCAACAAACTTCCAACAGGAACATCCGCAAAGCAGTACTTGCCGGTTACTCGGTGACTAGACGTAATCTCTTGGTTTATATTCACACATTCGTCATAGTTGCCCAGATCCATGTAGTTTCCATAGAGTACTCCAGATGGCAGCGAACCCCAAGAGTCAATCACTGATGTAAATACACAAGGATATTATCAATTCAAACTTTCGCTGATGAGTCCTTCGAACTTACTTCTCATGGCCCATATTTCGCCCGAGGATAGGCCCTCGGTTACCAATGCAAAATCAGCAATGCACTCTTCACCTTCCTTAGTCAGTCTCAAGTTAGAGGCCTGAGTTGTGACATTCTGTAAATAATCGACAAATTCCAGTGCCAACTCCCGCAATTTAATCATATCCCGATAGTTTGTGGGAAATTTGACTTTTTTTGCGAGACTTGCAGAGGCCGTTGCGACCGTGATCCATAAAAATACAGCGCCAAATATTTCAAAGTTCTTCATGGTTCGCTTTAGTTAATAGCTTTCGACTAAATAAAGAAAATTCAACTAACCATCAATTTATATACGTTGCCCGGGTTCCCCAATCACCTCAAGTGGGTGGGATAAGAATTTTACGGACAAGCAAACCGTTCTCGTGTTTGCGATAAGTTGTTATTATTTTTGTAGCATGGTCAAAGAGGTATTAACCGATATGTGTCACTGTTTGGCTATCTGGCACTCTGTCTAGTTAATATGAAATATGTTTGAATAAGAAGTGGATAATTTAGATTTGAAATATTTAGAATGAAAGGTACATAGTTATCATTTGCAAGCGATCAATATTTATTGGACAAGCTTTACCTCTCATAATTTGCAGAGTATTAAGACTTGGCTGTTGTAGAACTACATTCTTTCTTTATTATCAATTTAATCTAAAACACTTACAAAGTTAGAGACTACTTACAATAGATCACTTAGAAATGTTTACTGTAAGTTTTTTCATATTTTTTGCACCTTATACATATGTATTGCTTGCCATTTAAACGAATTGAGTCAGTCAATCTCAAATTGGAGTCATTTTTTTTCACAATACGACTTTCCCATCAAACAAATCCCCTGTAGTTTTTAAATTATCAGTATGTTTAATATTATTGCGAAATAATATTCTTATCAATATGTTAGGAAAACCCACTATTCAGCATGTCCGGTTAGAAGATGAGTGAATTGCCCATGGTAATCAGTTGGTTTTCTGATAAGCAAATATTGGATCTGACATCGCTCGTGCCAAATTTTAAATAACCTAGGTCTATTTATTTGACTGTGGTAATCTAATCTATTATTTGTTTGCCAAGTTGGTCGATATTGTGATTAGAAAAGTACATCGCACCAAGAAAAGGCTCGGTTGACCCAGGCAGTTCTGATGACGAGATTGATTTCTTTAAAAAAAGGGGTTTGGGCATTTCTAAATTTTGTTTTATCAGCTTTCCTCTTGTTAATTCCATACACATATATTAATCATTTGTTGTTTGCAAGTTTGTTTGTTCTTTATAGACTTTGAAATGTTAAGAGATAGGTTAGTCATATCTTTAGGAGCTTTTTTTTACATTTGACAATCAATTGTTGTTGCTACAAACATTTGGGAATTCAGAAAGTTATCTTTGTTGTAAAGAACGTAATTTTTGTGAAAGTCCACTACATAACAAATGTTTGTGTTACAATTTATAATAGAGAAATGAATTTTTTGCAGTGTAATTCAATCAATATTTTTTAAAGATGTTCATCAGTTTTCCTTTTGAAAAGCGAAATATCTGATGAAAATTTTTAATACCCCCTGCAAGGGTATAGAAATATGCGTGGCTTGGAATTTTATATTTTCTTGTCCTTTGCGTTTCCTTGGGTTTTTCTTTCATTGAGGAATTGATTAAAAAACCATTGTCAAGACATGAGCTGGCAGACGATGTGGCTTAAGCTGCATCTTGGGAAATATGTAAGTATGTGTCAGTTTTGTGTATATAAAATGTGTATATATATGTATATGCTTTGATCTATGTATGCCTGGTTGGTTGGTATTAACGTGATGTGACCCAGACAAGCACATACTCCTACTCATATTGGTTTTATAGAAGGAACTTGTAAAAGAATTCGATGCTTTAATCCGACCTACAATACGGTTTTTTGTCTTTCTTCTTTGAAGTGAAGCTTTTTCGTCTCTCGTTCACTCTCCACGCTTGAATAGGCCAGAACAAGAACTGAGATTCAATGCGCTTGATGGAAGGATGTTGGCTTCTGTGTTCTGTAGTGTGTCGTGTTGCGTTGCGTTCCTTTGAGTGTATTTTAGTGTCATATTATGGTAATTCGTGTCTTCAACGACAATAAGAGGCAACATGTGGCTCTATGCTGGCAATGGGTCTTGTCTGTTTGTGTTCATGGGTTTAACAAGTTGCAACAAGAGTATGAAATAATACTTAATGAATAAATCAATTGGTCTGCGTCTGTATATTGGGTGTTTGAGCCATAGCAGCTGCTCTACTCTTGAGTCATTCATTACCGACAACAATCTGATTACCGTTGATAAGTTGTCCTTGTGCTATGGTTAATATGGTTTGCATTTAACCCCTCCTATATACATAGGTCTTTAACTTCATGCATTTCCTTTAATTTGCTATAGAAAGAACAGCCTCTGGTGGTTATTGCAAAGTTATTAAATTTCACAGATAGCCAAAATTCTAATCAATATTTTCCTGAGGAAGAAAGTTTAAGGATATTCCAGCATCCAGTTGAAAATCACATGTATGTATAAAGTACAACTCATTGAGGTTATATTTCTGGAATACACCTTCTTATACTTGCCACATTCACTGCCCATCAAAAAGGATAATTGCTTTTATGAATTGTCTTTGTTGCGGTTGTATTTAATTGACAGCTGTTGAAATTTGTGTTGCTGTCGGGTTCTTTTACGCTGTATCAGTTACTAGGTAACCTGTTGAGTTGAAGTACATAAGCTAGAAGGTTGAAATTGATTTAACGGGGACATTCTGCAGGCTGACTCTCTGTTCAGCTGTCTAACCTTATTTGCTATTTCTTGTTGGCCGTAATGCAATAAAGCTTGGCAATGGAAGAAACAAGTTTATTGCATCTTGGTATTGCGTTCGAATGGGCTACCACTACTGCGTGGTGGTGCATCAGGAAGCTTCTTTGATTTCATTGAGTTAATCAATTGATTTCATCTTTTACCTACCGGAGCGTTGGCAACCTGTTGCAAGCTTGGCAGTGCCTTGCCGCAATGTAATTTACTATTATTGATTTCCATTTGAATGCTTGATTTGACTTTTATTGCATTCTATATACGTATGTACATATATTTGATTTGATAAGGCTTGATAATTGCACAATGCCAGGGAATAGGAAAATTGACTTTCCAGTAAAGTTATATTTCTTTTGCTGGACCTCTAGGACTTTTTTCTGTTTAACTAATAAAAGAATTGTTAATTGAGTCTTATTTAATATGTTGCTTCATCGATTTGCCAATTTGCAGTTGAAAATCCACACGGACATGGAATTTAATGTATAGTTGTGTATATATGCCAAACGCCATAGCCCATTAAAAGCAATTTGTGTGTTGGTCAGTTTTTGCGGTCGGACACTTTACAGCAAATCAATGAACCACAAGCACACCCTGTCCTCCTCTCCACTGTCGGGCGATTCGGGCAATGGAAGGAAGTGAAATTTTATTAGCGCAAAATGATTTCATGTGCCAAATATTTGGCAAAATTGACGCTGACCGCCATTTCTCGTTGCGCTCGCCGGCTGTCCCAAATGGCATTGCTAATGGCCAACGTTCGGTGTGTTTTACGATATACCGATACAACATTAACGGGGCGTATGCGCAATCTGCGTTGTCATGCTGGACACGGATACGCTGCGGAGTTATGGCATCGCCAGCGGACTTTCTGAGTCTGAGTTGGGTTTAAGTGCACTTTGGCCTTAATCTGGGATAGTATGTGTGTGTGTGTGTGCATTTAATGACCACTTATCGATGAGTGACGATAAAAAGAGCTAAATAAATCATTAAGTCCAACAAAATGTTGACCAAAAGTATTAAATTTAAGTTTGCCAATGAAAATTCCAGAAATTGCATAACTTTTTCTTGCAAGTTGATATTTTTAATGCTATTCTACGATATCCTTTGATATGATTGGGTAATTAATCTGAAAACCTTTTACTTGCTTCTTTTTGCAGGCATTTGGTACAACAGTGACCACCGCGATTGGGTACGCGTTGCCGGACGATAGTACCCATTGTACCCTGTTAAAGGGTTGAGACCATCATCACTGCGCAAATCATCCTCCGCCAGCAGTAGCAGTATTAACAACGCTTGCCCCCCGCCGCCGCCCACACCTCACCAATTGATTAGCAGTGCTGCTAAATCCGCTCCACATCAGCACCAGCAAACCCAGCACAGACGCAGTAGCTGCTCCAGTCACACCAGCACCACCGGTACCAGTCACGTGGACAATTTGGCCACGAAACCGGCGATCAATTTGCTTGGAAATCACTTGCAGCTGCAAGTTAACTACTTTGAATTCCCGCCCGCCACTCGAACTGCTGCGCCGGCTCAGCGTCAGCATCAGCTGCTTTTGGCCAATAACTGTTCCACCACAGCCTCATCACCGTGTCTGAACTGTAATTTTTGTCAAACAGGATCTGCGGGCAATCCAAATTCCCATAGCAACTCAAACTCCAACGCTAGATATAATTCGGCAGTTGCGAAAGCGGCTGCATCCACAGCCTGTGCATTGCTTGCTACGTGCCACGTGTCCAGCAATTCGCCTCGACGACAACAGGAAGAACCGCAAACCACAAGCATGGGCCGACGAGAAATAAAACGCTCCAATACCAGTGGCTCCACCACCAGATCCTATGACAGTGGAAGCGGTAAGTGAAAGCAAAAGTGAATGTGAAAGTAGATTAAAGCCGCACTCACACACAGACACTCACACTGACACACACACACGTGGCCAGTAAGTACATAAGTGCAAAACTCTTGAGGCATACAAAAATTCAAAGTAGGTAAGTGGGCGTGGAAGTGGGCATGGCATTACAAATGACCACAACATAATCGCCTTATGTACTGTAAATACCATGGGAAATGACATTAGGCTGGCAAATTAACTCAACCGAGATTTGTTGTCAAGTTGCCTGTCCCTGTCTGTGAAGGGAATTACCAAAAATACCTTCTTCACCAAGCTAAGAACTAGGTCATTGAGTGAGCGAACGTAAAAAGGCAGATTAAAAGGAAATGCTAAACAGAAACTGGCCAAAAATAAAGAATTTCCTTGCATTTTGATTTCAGCTCATCCATTTATTCCACTTATTAAAAAACATTATCAATTACTTTGTGTTTATTTTAATTTAATTAAAAGACACAATCAATCCCCATTCACATTATTTAGGTAAAGAAAAAATATAACGACTAGATTCATATTTTTTTGTTTTTCGTTTCATTCAATTCAATTTTAGATTAATAGAAAAAACCACACACAGAAAGCAAGTAGAGCGAGACACAAGCCACAACAATGTGGATGAGTATGTAGATTAGACTGGTTCTTTTCCTGTTTTATTTGCACATTTTTTATGATTTTGTTTTGAAATACTAAACTTGCCCTGGAGGCAAGATGTATTGAAATGATATCACTCATACGACAAGTGTTCAGAGAGAAAACATTCAATTGCAAGTTCCTTTGTCTAATCCAACTTTCACTTTAACTTCTTTGACACAGAGAAATGTGTAACTTCTTGTATAAAAATAATAAATATTATGCCTCGGTTGGTCCTTGCATTAAAAGGCCAGTCTAATATGAATATACACACATACATATGTAGTTATGGCTGTGCGTTGCATAAGTAGGAAAGGGCTTGTCTGCATTACTTAACTCATTAAGCTTAATTGTAAATGCATATACACGGACTTAAAAGCTTTACTGGTCTCATCGTCTGTCAGCCACTTGAAAGGCGGTAGTAAGGAACATGCACATGCAAACATTTTAAAACACACACACACTCACACGCACTAATACACATACATCCAGATAAAGTTAAATGCATTTAGACTAGGAGCAGGCAGCTATGATATTGGCAAAACTCTGCTCACACTTTTGCACCACAAAGCAATCGTAGAGTGTGTCAAGTCGAGTCTTGAAACGGCAACAAATGGTTGCAGCACGATAACAGGAGCTGCCAGCCATAGGTCCAGACTCTTCGGGATATTGTAGAGAATCTGGAAAACGGCAAGAAAAGGCATCAGGTTGCCTAGTGAGTGGGAGAAATACGTTTCAGCAGTTGTGGCTTTGTAAGGACTTACCATCTCGAAATGTTGGTCGTGCCACCGGGGCAGAGGCAGCTCCAGCAAAAACTGGCTGTGGCGGTTCCTGTAGCTCTCCGTCGAAACCAAAGAGGCCCGCACCCACTGCAATTAAGAGGTGTCAGCAGGTGAACTTGTGTGCAATAGTGAGATGTGGGGCAATGAATTGTGTTGTGCAAGAGCGAATGAAAGACCATCACCAACACCAACACCAAAAAGTAGAAGCGTAATAAATAACTGACTTAAACTAGACTAGACACTACAGCTGATGGCTGAAATTACAGAATATAACACCAATTAAACATTTGCCTTAATTAATCCTCACATGGGCATGCAATTATGTGTAGGTGCAACATGGCCTCAGGTTTCACCATTACATCTCATCCTTGCCCCGAGAAGAAACTGATAATTTGTTATGGCAAACAATATGCGCACTTCGATTGCAGTTGGAATCAGTTTGTGTAATTAAAGGATATGTTAAACTTATTGGCCAGTTGCCAACTAGTTAATGGAATGCTGTTGCCCAATGCTGGCTCTACACTAATTGCAATTGAATTGAACATGGATTGCGAATGGGATAATTAGAATTGTGATTGCAAATTGTGATGCAGTATGTTTGAAATTTGAAGCCATTGATTGTGGGCTTACCAATTTAAGCTAATGATGAATGGTTATGAATATTTGTAATAAAAGGAAGATTATTGGCTTATTTTTTAAACTTAACTAATGAATAAAGCAATTAGTAGTGGCAGATAAAGCAAACACCAACAAAACATTTATTCTATTCAAAAGCAAAATATTAAAATTTATGTACACAGATTTGTTTCACTTTGTTTTTGGTTTTTTATTAAAAAGTTTTGTTGTTTTGTTTTTTGGGAAATCTTATTGTCTAGAAAATAAATAAATAGAATGAAAAGCTGAAAATACTTTTCGGTAAACTTTTGCTTAGGAGAACGTATTCGTGACGAAAGCGATCGTACCATCGCGTATTGTCTCATCAGCACACGGATTGACCCCCCAGAAGGCGCCATGGCAATTGAAATCCTCGAAGCAAGCGTATCGTATCTTCGTACTGCCCCGCGAGCAGCAATTGACAATTGCCCACACACAATTGGAGACCCTGGGTGAAGTGTTAACCGCCGGTGATCGTGTGGTTGGTGCTGTTGTTGTTTGCCATGGTCTTTGTTGTTGGGGACGACCATTACTGGGATTTCCTGTTAGGTAACAATAATGGGTATTAGGTTAAGATATAGCGATAGAGAGAGCGAAGGAGATATTGGATTTTGATTTTAGGCAAAGCATTTGTTAATCACAAATAGAAGGAATGAATTTTCGCAGGCAGGGTAGAAGAAAATTTATAATTAACATTTACCTTTTACACTGTTGGGTTGCCTTGATGGACTTGCGCCCCAAATTGGACGTGGTTCTGGGAATTAAGGTAATTTCGATGAGTTTTGTTTGATTTGTGTATATTCAATTTTAAGTTCTCTTACCTTCTGGCGTTTCTGGCGGTGACCAGGATGTGGATGGCCTTTGAGGCGGACTCTGAGGAATTCTGCTAGAATCAGGTATTTGATTTGATTGAGGTCGAGGTTGGTCAAAGACTGAGAAATCTGCATCGGCTGGATTTGAATTGTGATGCAAGGGATTGGAAACATCTACATCAAGACGGCTGCCTATGTCAATTGGTCCTTCGGTTGTTTGCGGTTTAATATCCCATTGGGGCAGCTTGCCGGTTTTTTTTGGTGGCTTGCCAGCAACTGGTACTCTGTTTCTTTGATAAAAGTTAGTAATCTTTAGCAGCAACGTTTAAGAGGTAAACATACCTTTGGAATGGATAATTAGTCAGTGGTGGCAGATAAGCATTAGAAATCGGAGCCTGATAGTAATACGACGAGTACGGCGTTGTGTAGAAGTTACCTGTCCTCCAGGCAATCGCTTGACGACGCTGACGACTGCGATACTTCTTGGGGTGCTTCTGCAGTAATTCCTCCTTGCTTGGCACAACATCATCGATTATAATGGGCGTATCGGGCAGCGTGTCAAACTGAAGTCTCGGCTCATCCACAATTACTCGATGATGACGCATATGTCTGTGTTTCTTAGGATGCACCGTGGTTGGGGGTATCATTCTTTTTTGGGATCTAGGCAAGGAATTTCACTTAAAACACAATACTGTGCATCATAAATCTCTGCTTACCATAATCTTCACTGACAAAATCCTCTTTGTACATAACAATGGGATGATCCTCATGCATTACGCCATTAATCAACTTTACATGATGAATCTATGTTGAAAATTAATACAAGTTATTTGGGTTAATGCAATTTAGCTGGCTCTTTACTTTTACCTCTATATTATCAGCATTGGGTGGAAGAACAGCATCATCCTCGGTCGGTTGGCTACAGTTTGCTTGGGCCCCCAACAGGACCACGGCCAGAGCTAATGTCAATAATGGAAGTTTAGTTCGATTCATCACCGTCACTTTTGTGTTGCTTTATGGTTTTCCTTTTCTTTTACTTTTTAAATCTGCAATGGTCAGCAGGGAAAGAATACACATTAGCTGTTGGTCAATTTTTATTTGGTAGTTCAATCTCAATTACTTGACCTCGCTGGATGACCTAACGCAGTAACGGACACACTTAAACACCTACACTCCCACTTACTCTCATATAGACACACACACACACACACAGACAAGCCACTCGAAGAAACTTGAAAAGTTGCAAATTTTGTTGCGGTTTTTCTTTTGGCTTTTGGCCACATTGGGTTTTGGGTCTGAGATCGGGTTAAGTTTGGTTTGGTTTCGGTTTGTTTTAAATTAGACATCAAGTTCAATTTTTCTTTGGCTTTTGTTGCATGTTTTGTTCTGCGGCCAACTTTTGAATTACTTTCTTTTCCGTTTTGTTTTATTCTCATCATTGCAAAAGTTGCCAGCCATAACCCAAAGTGGCATAGCTCGTATAAAACTTTCAATTAAACACACAGCAAATTGGAAAACAACAAAAAATAAAACTGTTTTGATATGGTTTGAGACACACTTGCAATAAAGCATTTTGAATTACCCCAAAATTTAGAGCAAATCGTATTGAATTAAATGTTAAAAAAAGCAAGTGAAATAATTTACCTTTAATAATTAAATATATGTAGATTCAAAGTTCAATCGGTAAACTTTAAAAATTTAAAACAATTTTAATATCAAGAACTTGTAAAATTCTTTAGACTTTTCGTTTCGTTCGATCAGTTGAGACTAAAGCAATTGCTCTTCATGCTGTTCCTTTTAAGTAAAAGCAACCTCATTTGCTCAGATGGTGTATGATAAATAGAATGTTCAAGAATTCATTGTTGGCGTCAGCTATACTCTACAAAATGACGCTTCATTAAGGCTATGGCTATGAACTGCACTTTTAACACTCTTAAAAATACATTACATTACATTCATTACATTAAAATCTAAATATTAGCCTGGTCCTTAGATATAATTCAAACCTTTAACATATAAATCTATAATATTTAAGCTTGGGTATATATTTATGTTATCTACTTGGTCGGATATATTATTTACCCTTTCTCCGTTGCTTATTGCTGTAGTATAAATGGTCAAAGTAATTCTGTCTGAAATGCTTTGACATGCTTTCTGTTATTTTTAATTATATATATCTTTACGTATTTTCTGATAATTCTTAAGCATTTTAAGCTGTAACATGTTGGTTGCCATTGTGTCATATACATAGGTGTTCTAATTGTCATTTATTTCAGTTTGTGATAAGACTTCGGCAAGTTTTTGTTTGTAACTCGATTACGTACATACTTCATTCAAAAAACAACTGCCACAATGAGTCACAATTTTTCAATGAAAATATGATTCTAAATAATATCAAATGATAAAAATGAGAGATAAAAATATATATTGGTGATGTATTTCTTATTCATCATTTAGGTGATTCCACACCTCAATATTAAGTTTGTGACGTATAATGATGTAGGTGTTTGACTTGGAACTAGAATGATTAATAGGTGAACATTTTCTGAGCTTAAAACACTTAAATACATCATTAAAATTTATGCCACTGATCACTGTGACAATCAATCTGTAAGACCAGCTGATTTATTAATGTTGAACTGATTGAATTTGCTATTCAAAAATGCTTCGTTTCTGAAACCAAGCTGACTTACTCGTAGACAGAAAAAATATCAACTAGAAGGCAAATTACTAAAATAGGTCTCTATGAATATAGATGCATTTTTTTTTGTATGAGTTCTGAGAAATTTTGCAGACGCAATTGACATATTACTTTATTTGTTTTTTACTTTCAGTGAATTGTTTTTATTTTCTTGGTCAGGCATTCAGTTCTATTTTTAAAAAATTTAAAAAAAAAATTTTTTTTTTTTTGTGTTCTGGGGGCTTGCCAAAATTTTAATTAGTGACTAAAGCCAATGTCGACCACATGTCTGCCAATAGGACTAAATGTGAGTGAGACAGTGGTGGACATTTTGTGATTTCCAACAACTGTAAAAGTTACTCGAAAGGACAACCAATTAGTGCTAATAAGGTATTACACATGAATCTGACAAGATTCGTTTGAGAACAGAAACAAATCAGACAGAGAAAATACATTTGTACAATTTCAAAATGGGAAACTCTGTTAAGGCTAATGAATTATTTGGCCATGTGTACATAACCCACTTACATATAGATATACGTACTTGTGGTTTTTACTAAAATAAATATTTAATAATTGAAAACTTCTGAGAATTTTAATTTCATTTACACATAATAATTTCGAGAAAAAAACATAAACATAAACTATTTACAATTTTCACATAGGAATTTTTGCATTGATTGCGAAATGTTGATATAAATATGTTGGAAACGAGCAAAAGCAAATGAAATAAAATAAATTGCCAAAATACATTTCCCTTCCTGTTGCACTTGATGCCCATAAAAATATGCTAACATTTTGCTGATGCGCTTAGACATATGTATGTATGTATGTATGTATGGGTGTGTTTCCGTTTGTATTGGTGGTCTGTCCCCGCTATTTATAGTCCATCATATATCACACACACACACACACAGACTGGCAATCAGTCAGCTGAACCACAAGTAACCCTGCTCATTGAAGTTGAAAATATATATTTTGAGGCAGAACAACAACAACAACGACAACGAAAAAAAACTCTCTTGATTTTGTTCCCTTGCCACCATTTTGGTTGTGAATAGCCAGCGGAAATTGTAAGTTTGTTTGGGGGAATAACCTCAATTTGTTGCAACAAAACGAAAAGAAAAAAAAAATGTTGTAAGTAAATTGGAGATCCGACTGTGAGATACCGTGCGAAATAGCAATTAAGACAATTATCGTGGTGTTTATTCAAAAAATTATACATACATATATATGTGTTAGATATAGTTTGCTTAGTTTTAATTCTGGGCACAGCATTTCTAGTCCGTCCATAAGTAAGTCAAAGGGATTGAGTTTGATTCAACTCAAATATATTGTATTTTTTTCCTGGCCCCATCAGGAACAGGGCAGCGTGCCACAAGTGGCAGCTGACTGAATTTTCATCGAAAGAAGCATAAAAAAAGGTAGGGAATAAAAAGGAAATAAAGCAAAAACAAAAAAACAACAGATAATGATTTGGCTCATATGAAAAAACTTTATGAATAAAATGTTCAGCTCTCACATCTCTTTCTCTGTCTCTCTCTCTCTCTCTCTCCCTCTCTGTCTGCCTGTCTTTCTTACTTGTTGTATTATCTGTATATCTGCTTTTATTTATTTTTTTTGCTTCCTTTGGCCAACTGCTGATAGAATTGGCATTAAATATTAAATTTTAATATTCAGATGCAGCTGCCCAAATAACCAAAAAATTCATTCGGCAAATTAAATTGCAAAAGCATTTCGAAATAGCTTTGGCTTTTGATCGATAAAGAATATTTTCATACGAAATTAATTAAATTTTGGGTCAGGGTCAGTCGTAGACAGTAGTAGAGAGCAGTAAAATCATATTTCGACAAAAATTCGAACAAAGTAATCGAGATTACTTTTCATTTGCAAAAGAATTGTTGGTTGATTCTTTTAATTGAATTTGTCAGGTGGCACAAGAAGAGGAGGGAAACTAGTCCATAAATGGTCACTGAAATATAATTGTGGTTCTTTCGGTTTTGTGGGGTTAACCCAATTGGGTTTGCCATTCAAATGCATTCAATATATCCATTAGTTGGAATGCAATTCTCTATTATTCATCACACAAACTGTGGGTTAATTTCAATTTAGATAATTATTTGTCAATTCAAACCGCATTGCAACTGAATTGCAAAAAATATTTATTCCAGTGATGAGCGCGTGAGAAAATTTCAATTTGAGGTGTTGGAACTATCCAAATTATTAGAAGTTATTATAAATTTGCTACAAGCTAAACACACACACACACACAAAACATTACTTAAGATAAACACCGATTACAACTCATTAGAAAGTTATCGACAACGGACAGAAAGAGTCTAACAAGAAAATGCAATTTAGTCTTCGGCCATCACAGTGAACTTCATGGATTTGTTCATCGTTAGCTCTGGGCTATTGGCCGCCTGTTGTCGGCGTTTCACATTCATGTGGCCATTTAGCTGGCAATTTGTGGAGAGGAGCCCAAAAAGACGACGTGGCCAGCCAAGCGTGGCATAGCGCCCACCTGCCGCATAAAAACTAGTACACAAGGGTCGTCAAGTCCTGCAGCATTGTTGATGATGGCCAGTTAGTACACAACGGCCAAACACTCATAAAGTGACTCGGCAATCACGTTTAATACGCGAGTTTCAATCTTTTGTTCGTCACCTGAACAAACAGCCACAAAAAAAAGGAAAAAATCATTCATTTTGGCAATATTTCCAAAGCTCTTCTAATTGATATGGAAATTTTGTGTCGAATAGCGGTGAAAACTCATCAAAGTTAAAAAGGAAAACCGTTTATTGCAAATGTGATTAAAGACAAACAGGTAGCATAGGAGACGGGCCAAAAGCAAAAGAAAAGTAAACAATGCAGCGAGGTAAGCATCTGCCTGGTCCATATTGATTGCGGCTGTGTCTGATCTACATCAGATTTTTTATGGTACTTGGCCAAATAGACAAAGTGTATTAGTCAAATTGATGAAATTTTTTTTGAAGGTTACGAAGCCTTAAACTCTTGGCCAAGAAGATATAAAGAAAATGGAATGTTAGTGTTGATTAAGATGGGTTTGCAATAACTAAAAACATAAAAACAGCATTAAAAACTTCTTAAGGGAACTCCTTGTGATTGTTTTGCATTTTTCTTAGCTAATAACCATCTGTTAATAGTCTGTTGGCACACTTTCTAGTTCTATTCATGGACAACATAATGTATTGAATTTTTTTTTTCCTGAAAATATTTGTTTATTATTTTGTGTAGTGCAATAAATAGGTCATTGAAATATATCTAAATTGGTTTCTAATATATTGCATACGCAAAATAAGACTCATAATTTTCAATAATATTGCCAAAGTAATGAAGATGAACAAGATTTCAGCAGTAAAAAAGTTGCTAATTAAATTGATGACTAGTAGAAAAGTGACTTTATGTTTATGTATGTATTAACTTTAAGCCAATTGTGTCACATAGTTTCCGTAAGATAAATGCCAAACTAAACGACATTGCATTTTTATTTTATTAGATGAATTATTTCATTATGTGCTTAAAATGTCTGGGGAATAGAACTAACTACTCGTTCACCTTTTTTGTCTGTTGCAAATTCGCTTCTTAAATACACATAAAATGCGTTTTTGTTGCAAAAATTATTATTATGCAATCTCTGTGTAGCAAGACCAAGAATGATGCGTGATGTGAATACCATTTGAGTTTCTCCCAGTTTTTAATTGGCTTATAATGTCAACAGGCAATGGCTGTGGGACACAAAAGGCATAGTTATCCGTGTTATCCCTGCTGTTTGCTCTGTTCTATTCATGTGTCAAAAGTGTCAACGTCAGCTCACGTAGTTTCGAGCAGCTAGCACCCGGAATGCAAATGCAAATCACAAGTTCCTGCGACTGCAGCCACATTCAATACATTGGCCTGAGCCATGTCCAGGTCCTGGGCCTGGGCCTGCGTCCGGGGGTGGGTCTGGGAATCTGGGGCCAAGGCCTGGACACGGTTTTGCATAATTGAGACGTTTTTTCCTGAATACGAACACAAAATCAATGCCAGATGTAATTAAGCTTTTAATGTTTTTCTTTTGCTTTGGACTATTGCAAAAACGAAAATGGAAAATAGCAATGATCTGATTAAGAGAAAGGGCAACAGTTACAATTGTTGCGAATAGAGAGGCTGTATTCGTTACACGTAGAGCATAATGCGATTTTGCTGCCATCCAATGGGGCGTATGCGTAACGGGTAAAGCAAATGGCCATGGCCAGAATGCACTCAGTTTCATATGCAGTTTACAGTAACATATTTTCCTTTTTCATAGTTTTGGGCTTTGTTCTCGCTATTGTTATGTTTTCACACTGCCATTTCTCGATTTTCATTGTTTTGCCTGTTGTTTTTGTGAGTGTGTGTGTGTGTGTACCCAAGATTCTGATCTGACTCCCAGGCATTTGCCCTGCAGGCCAAATACTACCAACTTTTCTTATTATTTTGTAAAAATGAAAAACACATACAAACACCACACACACACACACACACACGAACTTGGCAAAGTGGGGCAGCAACAAAACCAGAAGAGAGAAACAATGCAAACAAATGGAATATGGTTTGTTTTTGAAAGCAGCTTGAGGAAACACTGCGAATGTGTTCCGCTTGATAAGTAACATTCGTCTAATAGATTATTTACAGAGACCGAGAAGGAGACCGAGATGTGTAAATATGTCTATACAAACTGTAAATGAACAAATACAAATTTCAAGCTCAAAGTAACAAATTAATCGACTTCAAGTATAGCAAATGAAATTCATAGTTGAAATAAACTAAAGTGTTAAAAAGTTAAATAAATAATAACAATGGAAATAAAAGAACTATTCTTTGAAAAATATTAATAGGCCTCCCAACAAACGAAAGGAGTTGTATTTAAGATATAGCAATTGTTGTAAGAAAGAGTTTTTTGAGAGAATTTTATGGCTACAAATTATTCTTTATGTCTGTAAATTGTCGACTATTTCTTTTATGCGTTTTTCAAATTGGTCATTTCTGCCAGATGTCATATACCTCCGGGTAAATGCAACACGGAAAAGCGATCATAAACAACAATTTCAAAAAGTTGCATCAGGTTATTTCTTCTTTTCATCTGTAGATGGTTTGGTTCATTTTTCTATACCCTGTATTTCTATTAAATAAAGTGAAATGGGTTTGGTTAAATGTAAAGGTAAAGAATTTTAATTCTTCTGGTTATCAGTTCTTAATTAAATTACCTTTTTTTGTTACTTTATAGAAGTAAACTTTGAGTAGGGTAACGACAAGTCGAAACTCGAACCTAATGTAAAAATGTATTTCCTTTTTGTCCGCTCTTGTGCTCGTATATACAGTTCCCCAGTGTTGCATCTATCCCAGCTGTCATTGTGCTTTGTGTCTCCTGCACTGATGAAAATAACCAACACCAAAACAGAAGCAGAAACAGAAACAGACACAGAAACAAAAACATAAAACGGAAACAACAAAGACCAAGAATGACACATAGAACTTCATTCCAAATGCTGTACGAGACTGTGTAACGAGGGACATCAAAAGAGGGCAACTTTTGCTATGTGACAGCAGACCCACCAACCTCAAAAACAACGAAGCGAAACGAAAAGAGACAGCAATAACAAAAGCAACATGTTAAAAGCACAACAAGTGCCAGAATAGTTGGCAATCTATCTATGGGGGACTGGTTGGTGGAGTACCAACTGCGGCTGGATATGGTGGGCATCAAAAAGGTGGCTTACCATTTTCAAGTGGTGCCAAAGTTGAAGCAGCCACTTGGCTATTCGGCCACTTTTCCTGTAGTTCTAATTGCAAAAGTTGCCCAAAATGCTGAAAAACCAACGAAATTATATGCAGTACTTAGTACTTTCGTCAGACCATCACCATCACCATCACCATCACCATCACCATCATCAGCATCAGCATAAGCATCAAGGAGTAAAGGAAACTAATTTCTTACCAAAAGAGAAGCATAAATATTGTTGTTGAGCAGTTTAAAGTAGAACGCTGTGGCTGGCTGGGTGACTGTTAGCTGGCGGGGGGGTGGGGGAATGTAATGAGAGTAGATGCCACTCCAAGGCGTCTCTTTTGAAATATTAGTGAAAATAGATTACCAGCAGCAGTAGCAGCAGCAGGCTTCAGTAGTAAGTAGCCTTGGGATAAGAAAGGTAATTGTGCCTGAAATGGCGGCAGCAGGTATGGCTTTAATGCCATTGCCAATTTGGCTTAATTGTCATGTCAACGCGTTGGACAACGCGGCGTATGATAAATGCCCGTTGGCGTTGTAAATAGGCGAGCAGCTGTTGTGCTTTATATTTAAGAGACAAATGGAGAGTCTCTTTTGAATTCACATTCAGTTGTTGTGTGTGACTTAACAGTCATCTAACCATAAGTAAATCGCCGTTCTCACATTTTCTCTGTTGTGTTTAAGAGGATAAAAACCAAATCGCTGGCACATGAGCACAGAACGAATGAATAGCTAATGCAAACTAGCTAAATTTCTCTTCCACACTCTCTTCCTGTGTTGCTGCTATCTCGTTTTCGCTTCCATTATTGTGCTTTTGTCGAATTTGATTACAAAATGCATAATATCCTTGGCTGGTGGCTGGGCAGCTTGTGGATGCCGACGACCGCACAACGAGAAACGCACAATTGACAGCTAAATTGTCTGTCAATTTGTCTCGCTAGCTGAATGCGTTATCCTGTGCTCCTCGACGGGTGTTGGAGCATTGTTTGGTTTGCCTGACAGATGTTGTTGGTGCTTGCTAAAGTGCGCCAATATTAGCGTTGGATGTTGCAAGCCATCCAGCAAAATTCTATCCATACATAGACACATGTCTGTATAAGCGTACGCGTTTATGTGTGTGTGTGTGTGCTACTAACTGTCAAACTGTGGCTTCAATTGGATGGTTGTCTCCTACCCGTTTCCTTTTTATTTGCCATCTCTTTTTTTCCCTTTTTTTTTTTTTTTTTTTTTGTTTGTGGCAATGGTGAGAGGCAGGAATGGAGGGGAAATGTCAAAAGTTCAAATGTAGGCACAACTAACCAACTAAAATAGATTCAGATTCTCTGACTACAATCTTCATGTTTGTCTCCGTCTCCGTTTCCGACTGCGTATCCCATTCCGCTTGCCTTTCTATCATCATCTTCTGTCTCCGTCTCCGTCTCCATCTCCATCTCCATCAGCATCTCAGTTTCTGTCTCATGTGTGTGCCTTTCGTGTCTATCGCTTCGTTTGCTCTATGTTTGTGCACGTCTATTTGAGTTGCCTGTTGGGCCTACCATCAAGGACAAGAAGGACCCAAGGATTTTCAGTTTACACATATGCGTGTCTCAATCTGCCTATGTGTGTGTGTGTGTGTGTGTATGTGTTTGTATTTGCTCAACTGTGGCGTTGGCAGCATTTTCTTGAATAATGCAAAAATAGTAGCATCAAATAACGGCACCAAAAGTGACTTAAAGTTTTAATGAAAATGCCAAGCTCAAGCAAACATCAACAGGAACACCCAACCACCCACACACACACAAACACTCATAGCCCTCCAGAGTGCCACACAAATACAGTTACATTAAATATTAAGTGACTTTATAACACGGCCCAGAGTGCACATTGAATTTCCAAAATAACGACAGCCCACTAACATTAAATTTAACTTGCTTCAGAATTTCAAATATTAATTCAATTTGGCACAGCAAACTAAACAACTACAATAAGAAGAACAACAACAACCAAAGACAAGATTGCGAACACATAGAACTACTTAATTGAGCCATTTAAACATTTGTCAAATGCACCATCAGAGTTTCCTACGTTAGCCACAAACTCTGGCCCATCTCAATGAGATCTCTGACCGATAAGCCAGACAGTTGTAGCTACAAATGTATAGCAAACTGTCAAGATGCCAATTGTACCACACAAGACTGCATTGCAAATGTTTGTGGCTTCTACCTGTTAGACATTTTGCGTCATGTGTCTCTGCAGGTGATAAAAACATCTACCGCAAATCTGATTAACTTGTCTCTAAATAAACCAAATATTTGTCACTTGGTGGCAACAAAACTTCAATAATAATATTTATTAATAAATGAAGGACAGCAATTTATAATAAGATGCAATTTTAATGGCTTGTATTGTGATGGGCAAGAAATCATTTGCCTGTATTGAGGTTAATTACTAAAAGTGTAGATAATATGCTTGTAATGGCTTTGTAATCAAAAGTGTCATTGGCAATATCGTAAGTTTTTTTCGTTTGTTTCGAAAACTATAAATTTATAAAGGTTTTTTCGTACAATCTATTTGCCTTCTGTATATGTCTCGTTTTGGTCTCTGCTGTTTGGTTTAAACTATTGTTTGAAACTTATAACTCTTCTGATAAGAAATTTGTATAACATTTTTGCCTACTATGATTATGATTTCACATTCATATATCTTTACCTCTAGCAAAGTTTTCAAATATAAGCTTAGAGGATTAAGAAAACATAGACTTTAGATTGAATTACTAAAACAGAGTACCCAAACAGACAGGTTTAACTAGATGAACTTGTTTCTTTAATACTTGTTTGTTTAATACATTTTCGCCAGTGCTGCTAAATAACAATATATATTTGTGATTAAACCACAAGTTTAAAACATCATTGGATAGATATTTGTATGTAATTCAGTGAATTGAAATGTAACTAATTATTACTCATGTTGTAATTATGTAAATGACGTTCAAAGCGAACAATTGTTTCATTAATGACATGTAGACATAATATTTGTTTTCATATTTCTTTACAATAAAAAGGCCAACAGATCCCACGCTCTATTTAAATAAGCCATTTGTCATCGCTTTCGTTTAGGCCGGGTTTTCAATAGTATGACTAATCGACGATATTGCCACCTCCGGGCACAAAGTCTCACACATTTATAAAGCTGGGCACAAACAGAACAAACAAAATGAGAGCTGAGAATTTATCTCCATAAATCAATGATGGGGTGACATAACCACCTCCATTTCCTTCTATGCTATTTCGCCTTCTTCTCTTCCTCAACCCACGCTTCAGTCAAAGTGATTCATCTCAATCGAGTGCACCGTTTAGGAAGTGCAGCTTTTCACGAGTCACAATGCATGGGCACGTAGAGGGCTTCCAATAAATCAGAAGTGTGCCAAAACTGATGACTGGTGGGCTGGTTACGATGATTGACATCCTATGTTTGTTGGGAGTGGCAAGAAGGCGTTGCCCTTTTCAGCTAACATAGCACAAATGCGGTCAATTAGTCAAACAAAAGGCATTTTTCGGGGCCATAGCGAACTAATTAAAACACGCTGAGCAAACACAACCGTAAAGCCGCGGGTTGTTTAGCCAATTGGTTAGGCGAATGGGTGGAGGAGGGTTAACTGGGGGATGGCAATGAGCACGTGCCTGTAGGATTTAGTAAGGTTAAGGCGTTGCCGACATCGGCACATTTATATGCTCATTTAACCAGGCTTATTGATGCGATGCGAACGAGCCAAGAAGCAGTGTGAGGCATACAAAATTGCGTATACGCCCAATTGGCTCAATAATAAAATGTCACACAAATAGAAACCAGGTAGGCATGTACATAAAGGTTATTTTATTTGGTTTTTTTTGGCAAAAAATAAAAGGAAGATTAACAATGATTCATGTGAAATTCAATTTAATTCACAATGAATAACAATGAATACATTTAAATTTCCTGATGATGACAGATGATGAGTCTAGCAATTTCCAAAGTTTATGTCTTAGACTTCTAATACTAATTACCATTCCAAGTAGTCATGCCCATTGACTGTGACCAAAAGAATGTGAAAACAAATCAAAATATAAGATACTACCCTCATGAAGAATACCCAGGAACCCCATTAGAATTGTTTTCGCACAATCTCATTAGCCGACGGAAGTATAATTATATCAGCTTAATGTTCATCCAAATGGCACATGCAATAAGTAAGTATATATGCCATAATACATAGTTTAAATTATCCATAAACCACTTGCGGCTGCTCATCTTAATTGCATCAGACATACTCGACTGTATTCATCTTTAGTTGAATGAATGTACATATGTATGTTATTAGCACCCAGTAATTAATTCTGTTCGGCATGACGTCATTTACAGTATTCAATATAAATTTGCAAAATGAGTTATTTAACTTTGGTGGGAAATAAAGAAGTTAAAGCGTTAAATCTTCTTTTGGCAACTCTTTTCAGGCTATTGAGATGAAATTTATTATATTCTTTATTCTAATAAATTCTTTAATACTTGCAAGAGTATTTTAAATTCATTAAACCATTATTGATTTCAATTACATTTCGTTTAATCAATTTGACGAAAGCAATTAATTAACTTTAAGTTGAATTTTAATTAAACAAATTAATTGAAAACATTCGCCTAGTGACGTTGTAAGCAAAGTGTGATATGGAATGCTTAGTGAAATCGATTTATTAATAATTAAAAGTTAGTTCAGCTCGATTGTCATTTATGCCATCAACCAACTAATGGCGGAAATTGTGTTTAATTGGCATAGAAAATATATGGCCAGCACTTGGCTTTTTAAGTTGTTTTTGCAGTATTTATGGATCATTAACATGTCATGAATGTATGCTGATTATATCAAAGTCATTTCATTTCGTATTCCTTCATATTTATGGTTGATTGATCAAAAAGATCCTAGTTAGGTTTGACGTCAATAAAAATTTCCCAATATCCAATATAATCCCAATTATATGTGTGTATACACAATTTTCTTATAGCAAAATGTCATTTGACTTTAACAATCCCATATATGTACATATTTGCGAGGGTAGATGAATGAAGTTTGAGTCGTTTCACGTGACGTATACGTAATATGTAACCGCAATTTTATCAGGTGTGGGAAATGGAGTGTGCAAAATTGTCGTAATGATTTTAACTTTATTTTCGTTTTCGATTTCTAGAAATGATATGTATATAACTGATTTAAGGTCAAAAATTATATACAATGATTGCTATGGATGCTGGATAACCAACTTCAAAGACACTTTTCAATTACAAATCTATCTATTAGATAATAAAGCACTTCAACCAATATGAGAACTTATGTTTTCCCCCTCGTTTACACATGGAATGAACTTTTGTTTCTGTGTGTATGTGTGCTATACATACAAAACTTCTAACCGCAAGCATCGTGGGAATTATTAGGCATTAGTCAAGTTGATTAGATACACGCAGAGACACATATATACATTTAATCAAGACACGTGTTGACGCGTGCCTGTGGTTTTGGTTTATCGGCAGACGGTAATAGTTATTATTACACTAGTTTCAGAATGAACTGAATGAACTCAATGAATTTTCAATCTCATTCAATGCAAATGTTTAGCTCATCTCATCTTTAAACTAGTTAAGGAACTAGCTAAACAATCAAACGTATAAAGAATGGGTAAATTCTTGAGCAAAATATACGCTTACTACTTGGAATGCAAGGCTTAATAAAGTAAGCAATGAGTAAGTGTAAAGGGAAACCCAAAAAAACGAAAAAACACATAAAATTAAAATACAGAAAATAAAACTCACAAGACGAATCAATGGCCAAGGTAGAAATGACGTCAGAAAGGGGGAGATACAAATGAAATTTTTGTTGGCTTAAAAAGAAGAAGAAAAAAAATGGTATTCAAAGAAAGAAACGAAATCAAACAAATTGCGTGTAAACAAAAAAAATTGGCAAATTAAAATTGTAGCAAGAAAAAAAAACCGAAACAACAATCAGCATAAAATTGAAATGTAAACAAAAACTAAGCGTATTCAAAAGGAAAGGAAAAAACAGAAACAGCTAAATAAAAAAAAATGGAAAAAAAAACAATACACAAAAACGAAGAAACCGTAAAAACGAACAAAAAACCAAACCAAATGTAACCGACCGATGTCAAAAGGTTGAACTTGAAATATTTGTGGGCCAAAAGGGCAGATACACACACACACATACGCACGGAGACACACACATGACTGCGAATACGCACACGTGTGCAGATTTATGTAATTATGTGGCAAAATATTCTCTTTAAGATACTTTCAACTCACTTTTCTTACAGTTGCTTTTGGCAACTTTAAAGAGAGACTGCGACTCTAGAGACACGTTTCGTTTTTTTGGGTAAATTAGGCGGGTCTCTTGTTGTGTCATACCCTTTAGCCTATGGATGTGAGAGCATATCACTGAGCTCTTCGATGACCTAACATATTTATCTTGCTTGCCATTTGGGAATAAGGTGATTAGTGGGTTATGTTAAGCGAAAGTCAGATGGGATTGATTGAGCAGTAAGAAGAAATACAGATGGTTGAATGGATCTCACAGAAAAATTTTAATTGATGCTATAGGGTATCTGAGGTTCTGCTCATTGATTTTGGATACATAATTTAGGCTGCCAACAGAAAGACAAACACAACAAGTAAACTTTTTTTTACTTAACTTTTTTTTTTTTGTATACATATCGTATTTTGTTGTTATTATTGTGTTGTTTTGTGTTTTGCCAAATTAGCAACAACCGGTTTACGCAGGTAGATAAAACATCACCAGAAGGAGGAGTGGGAGAGGCTACAAGTTAGATAAGTTAAAGGCAAACAAAAGACTCTTTGCTCATTAGTCGTCTTCATTGGAAACGCCTCTCTCTCTCTTTCTCCCCGTCTCCCCTTTTGCGGTATAGTATTAGTAGTATGAATTGGAGATTGCCGCAGTTAAACATTTGTCGTTCTAATGATATTTCAGATGTGATTGGACTGTCTAAGGGCCAGGGACAGAGACAGGGCCAAAGCTCCTGATGTTTGAACAAGTTTTGACCACATTTTCGTATGGGGATCTATATAAATATATTTAAGTTACTGAATTCACTCCGGTGCCAGTTCGCTACGGGTATGAGGTGCAGCTCTTAACATAAATGCGGGCCAAGACGACAAGGTCATGAGAAAAATATATTGATGTGATGCCAAGAGCATCAGGTCGGCGACAGTTGTCACTGGCTATCAATGATGATGACGATGATGATGATGATGCCAGCATAAACACAAAGTTGTCTATTACACTCAATGCCAGCGACTTGAAAGCGACTTGTCCTCATATAGATACATATATGTATACTTGCATTTGTTTTGGCAATCACAGGCAACAAGTGAAGTTAAAGGAAAGAAAACAAGCAAGTAAAGAAAGCCAAGGAAGTAAAGGAGAATCATTGGCAAGACAAACAAAATATTTGCACGTATATGCGATTTATTCGAGCGAGAGTTTGCCCTGGGTGTTCTCAAGTAAGAGTTGTCTGGTCCAGTTTGAAGTACCTACTGGAAAACAAGTTTAACTGGCAGCATGGGTTTTTTGTTTTTCAATGCCATATTGACGCGCGAGTTTGCTTATATGTACGTAGGTATGTACATATATATTTTTGTCTTAAAAGGCACAATAAAAAGCTACAATACTTCCATACAAGATCTTAATGTATTTATATAATTGTCATTGTTAATTCGCTTGCATTGGCCGATTTGTTGTATTATTGAAGATTTGTATATAATTATTTATAAGTCTGGCCTCTAAAACACTTCAACACGGCGAGCCCTTCCATCAATTATTTAATTATTTATTTATCAACCTCGTGGGGATCGCTTCTATGCGAGGTTCCCATGAGGGTCTATATAACATACGTATAGATTAATATTTATCATACAACTCTCAGTGTAGTATCTACCTACACCCTGTACCATTTTGAAATGAGTTATACCATATCTGTTAGTCATTTTGACTAACAGAATTAATCCACTTATGTTGTGATCTCAGTGTGTGGGAGGGAATAGAACATTAGAAATGAGAATATCTAATAAAACCACTTAAGACTTTATAAGAAATATGGAATAACTCTGACTCATTTAGCATTCAGATAAATTGGTATTCCAAACCAACTGTTTTCGTATTCAGAGAAATGAAAAAGATATGCATATTATTTTTTAAATAAACATGGCAAGTAAATTAAGTTCTAAAAACGAAAAACAAAACCATGAATTTATCATAAAATTTCATATATATTTGATTTATGAAACATCTGGCTGTTAATGACCGGGATAAATGTAGGCAGCAGTTTCCAAATATTTATGATTTCTGACTGACCAATTTTGCGAGAGGCATTTTTGAAAATCTCATTTAGAGTTTCAAAAACGACTATCGACAAATCATAATTTAATGTTTGATGGTTTCAAAATTGTCATAAAGATGCTTAGAAATCAAAGGGGGGGTATTATATACTCCAAAATTTGCAACACTTCGTTTCTGAAACCTTATTGACAAAATTTTAATACTAGCAAAAGATTTTATGAAGCCAAGTTTATAACTTTTTAGCCAACCCTCGTGTGGTTAGCACATTTATGTATAAACTTCTGAGCATATTGCCTGGCAAGCAAAAATCATTTATTTATTTTTCTTTTTTCAAATATTTCAAGAAACTAGCTTCGTATGCAAATTACCAGAGCAAAAACAGCAAAACCAAATGTAAAAGAAAACAAAAAATGAAAAGAAAAACCATACATGGATTAATTGCAAATTTTTATATGGAAATCAGTTGTTGTACTTGCAAATGTCACTGGACAAAGACCTTTTACATATACGGGCCCGTCCTAAACAAATATATGGGCGTGTCAATGGACGCAATTGTCGGAGGGCCTTGAACAATGGACTTGATTCAAATGGGCAAGCAGATTCGTATAAATCTCCAGAGCCATACACAGCTTAGCCATAAATCAGTCCAAAAAGTATCTCTTAGATACCCGCAGAGCTTAACTCACCTAGATTGCAGATAAAAATTGCGCGGCGCGTGCTATTTTCCTTATTTTTAGTTGCTTTGCATTGGTTTGACTGGATCTTCCACTATATGTTTGTATGTACATATGTATGTATATTTTATTGCTGTTTTCTTTTCATACAAATTTCAATTACAATCTGTATATCGCGTTGTTTTTTGTGTACGGTCTTCTGAGTTTTTAAGCAATTAAATTCAATCAAGAATGTCAGAGCGATTGGCTTTTCGCATATATTCGTATATCTGTCTGTGTATATATATGAAGAATATATAGATTTGCTTTTGTCTGTTTATCAAGTAGATTCGGTTTGGTATTGGTTTTGGTTTTACTTTTCGCGCAGCGTATAAACAATTTTTTATGCTTTCGATTCGTATACTCGTTTTGTTTTCGCTCACTCGACGGAATTTTTGTATGCAGTGTTCTCTGTTGGGTTTATGTCTTAACACTGAGCAGATATTTTATTTGTTGGTAGTTTAAAATCGTGAGTAAAACGAGAAACAGAGAATGACAGAGAAACAGACAGAGAGAGGGAGAGAGCAAGAGAGAAACAGTGTGAAAAAGAGAGAGAATCCATCTGTATGCGTGTTTTGTGAAGAATTACTCGAATGCCAACCACAACAGATCAGAGAGTTTAAGTGAATCGGGTAAAGTTTAAAGTCGAAACTTGAAATACGTCATAGTCTTCTTCTTTCCACATATAGTCATCGCACATTTATCTGAATCAAGTTCAAAGTTTATTCACTTAGAATGATTCTGCACTATCGTTTTAGCTAACTCTTTTATTTGACATTGAGCACAATTGTGCTTCTTTGTGCCATGCCCCAGCTTGGCCGGGAAATGAGTCATTTTACTTGTCTGTTACATCTATTTCGGTCCAAATTATTCTGCGAACAGATGCATCTGGTTTTGATTATGGGGCATAATGCATTCACCCCACTTGGCATGCACTTTATACTGCGCCGCCTGACTAATTTGCACTGTTTCAAGATGGATGCATCCCTCCCACTGCATATCAAAATTTATTCATGGACACGACAAACACAGTTTAAGGCCTTGAATTGTGTCACGTTTTACATGGATTTGAATGAACTGACATTTACTTACAGCCATGTCAGAGGGATGACAAATGATTGGTGCAGCATTCTGTAGCTTTTCCCAATCGTTAATGAGACAACAATTAATGGCCAACAAATGTCCATAAAATATATGCAAATTAACCAATTTTTATTGTTTTATTCTAATTGAAAGATTGCTAACTAATTTTTTAAGGTCGTCATAGACCACAAAATCTAATCCAAAAGAATTTATAATCTACAGAGCTTAACTTCGAAGATGGCCAAAGTCAAGGAGAGATTTTCATTCTTTTGGTTAATACATCATGACCTCAGCTAATACTTTGTTTTATTATAAATATGACTTTTAACTTTTAATCACTTACATTAAAAAGTGATAGGATGGCCCAAAGCCAGAATGCCAAAGACTTATTGTTAGTTTTTTCTTAAGATGGTATAAAAAAGTCTTTAATATTTAAATACATTGCTGAAATACCTTTAATATTATACCTTTAATATTGCTGTTTGAAATACAAATGAAATATTTTTTAAAATGATAAAAACCTGACTTCCAGCCAGAAACTTTATAACTTGTCCTTCTAGTTTTAAATAAATTAATTATACAGATAATACAATTTGTATAGAAACAAATAAACACGACTAACGACTAATTAAAGGATAATTATTTGCCTATATTTTAACTCTACCTTTATCCTTTCATCCCATTTTATTGATTAGGAAGCACAAAGTGATTTTTTTAGGGTAATTATCATACATGGAATCCATATTAATCAGCCCTTTGATTGAAATATAATCAAATAAAGAAAGGAATTTTCAAAAAGTATACAAAATTTACTCTTTAAGAAGTCGAAGAGTATATTCCATTCTATAAATATTAACATATTATTCTGCATATACTAAATTTACTTGGGCTATTTTTGTAACACAATCAAACAATGAATAAGACGGCAGTTCCCTGGTCTCTGTGTTGGTGGTGCGGGCAAACAAGCGGGGGATTTTTGTCTTGTTGTGGGAAGAGATAAAACGCGCGCGAGTTCGAATCCGGGTGAGGGCGAAAGAGAAAGTACAGAATACTTAATATTTTTCCGATATATGTAGTATAAATGCGACTCATCAAGGCATAATAGTTTGACTTTTCCCATAGTTTAACAATTTCCGCATGGATCGCAGATTAAAGCAAAGAGAGGTTAATGCCCGTGTCTACTGACATTTTCCCATTATATGAATGACAGTGTTTCGTGCAATTTCCGTACATGTTTTTTATTTTTATAGAAAGTGCAAGAAGATTTGGTCGTTTACTAAGAACCTAATAAGTAAATGAATCATTGAGATCGATCTAGTCGGAAATCTAAGTCGTCTAAAAAAATTACAGCTGCATTTCATTCCTAGTCTAAATTACTTTTTGTCGGTCTATTAAACATTTGAAAATTGTATATTGTTATAATTACACAGCAACCACAAATTTTGTTGGGAAATTCACGCAAAGCGTAAGGCGTATTGTTCAGGATGTCAAGGATGAGGGTGCTCCAAGTGGAATGACTCGGGATGAGGTGATTGAAACCAATGAACGATTGCGTTCACTTCGCCTCCGTCTAGAGGAGTCCTATGAAACGGCTAAAAAGGCGCTGATAAATCTTATGAATAAATATGGCGATTCCAAGAGTCATCGCAACATTTTCCAGAGATATCCCATGCTAAAGCTTATGATAAAGGTAGTTTGATGTGAATAAATAATGCGATATGACCCATACAAAATGATCGCTTCTGACTTTCTTTAGGAAGTAATTCGCTTGGAGACCCAATACTGGACACTGGTGGACATACCACGACAAGAGAAGCAGGAAACAGTACCTTCATATGTAATGCGAGCTTGTTCGATAATGGAGAAGACACAAAAGTCGGGCGAGGGTGTGAAGACATCTGCCCGACTGGCTGAGGAGGCTGCCGAGCGGCGAGAGCGTATGGAGCGATTGGAACGTGAGTAGAATGATAAACTAAAAGGGAATGCCGAGGGGCTAAAATCATAAAATTTCATTTTTTTCCCCTTAGACATGACAACGGCACAAATCGAGCACGAGAATACACAGCTGATTAATGATTTGTATCGCCTGTTGAAAAAGTATCTTGGCCTGCGGCATCTCATACGAGTTCTAAAGGTGAGTCATTGACCACAACAACAAGGACCGCACAAGGTTAACTTTTTATCTAAAAATCCGACCCCCCTTCCGCTGTTTTACTTATATGTACCTAAACAGGAAGAGTACGGCAGCTCAAAGATGTATCCGATATTTCCACGCTACACAATGCTCAAGGACATGATAAAGGGCATCATGCACGACCCGGACTACATGGAGGTGTGCCATGAGACGCTGGCCAACGCCAACTGAGCCGAGGCCACCGGAAATGGCAGGCGTCGCATGAGTGTCATATGAGAGAGCCCCAATACTAATACAAATAGCAGTATACACAGACGCAAGCAGTAAAAAGGATGCAGACTGTCTGTCGCTGTGTGTGTGTGTGTGTTTTGAGCGCTTATTTCGCATGCAAGTTTTCTGCCATTCCGGAAATTTTTGGAAATTTTTTGAAACACAATTCCATTTAATGCTCTGAAAGAGCTACAACTAATTAACTGAAAACTAACCAACTAACTAACACCCAAACCCCACCATAGCAGTACACTAACTGAACTATTTACATAACTCTCTATATATATATGTATACATACAACAAATAATACTTCAATACCAAAACAAACAAGCAAAAAACAAACTAAAAGGCATTTATTTTGAATGAAACTTTTGAGATGAAAAACACTTAGAAAAACCTATCGAAAATAATTACATACAAAATACCAAATAGCATTCGAGTCGCTCAACAAGTTGTACGATAAGCCGATCTACTGACATACATACTATACATAAATATATCGATATAGATATATCTACATATACATATACATATGCATATATATATACACATATATAACACTTTGTGTTGAAATTTTTTGCCTGATTGAATACTTATACACAAATGTATGTAGGGCAATAACCAAAAATGAAAAACTAAACTTAACTAAAATACTATATTAAGCATTTTCGCAACAGCAGTTGAATGGGAGCATCGATTGAAACTGGCTAATCATACTTAAGGATTGCGAAATTAAATTAATTTTTCCTATTTCAAGAAATTCTATAAACTGGTCGATTAGCCACTCGCAGAAAGCTAGTAGAAACTAAAACAAAATTTAAAAAACTATACAAAAGTCCTATGAATAGATGTATGTATGTATGTACTTATTTATTGATTACCTATGTAGCTAGACAATATACGGGAATAATTCCCAATTTATAGTGAAGTGAACAACAACTAAATGCTTCTTTCGACACGTTTTTGATTGAAGTTAACTCTAAACACCAATGATTGTTTCTTTTTATAACCTACGGATTCCACTTGATTCTAATAACTTATGATATTTGTTTATTACTACTATTATTATGTGTATATGTGACCCATAACAAAAAAAAGCAACTAAATCCAATGAACGCTTTAAATGTTTTATAATAATTCATAATAGATAAAAAGCAAATGCCCCACATAAGTGGAAAAAAGTAAACAAGGAAAACTATTGAAACTACCAAAATATAACCTACAGCAATTTGTTGTCATATTTTTAAGAGAAATTTATCTGAATATCATGTACTTCTCCAAAGCCACGAACACAAAAGGACACAAAAACCCATTTAAAAAAGAAAAGACCAAACAAAAATCCTACACGAGCTTACAAACTTTCATGAAAGTTTTTGTTTTCTTATGTTTCTTGAAAAGAAAACGCTATAAAATAAATGCAATTCTTCTTTTTCGTTTTCCGCAAACGACAAAAACAAAAGCTTCAGCCGAAGCTGGAATACCCTCTTAACTAGTTAATTGCCAAGGAAATTGGGCAAATTCACTGAAGAAGACATAAAACAGATCCAAACAGATGCAGCAAATACCTGGTATCAGAGCTTTATCGTTGAAACTTTCTGTTAATACAAACAAATTTGAAAAATAAGACAGCTCGGCGATTCCAGAGATTTATATCAAAGCAAAAGACCTCACCCCGAACCTCTGTTCAATATTAACAAGACATCAAGACAAAATTATGAATAAATTGATTTTTTACTGCTTATAGGGTAAGGTTGTACGGGTCATAGCAAATTTAAAATATATAATGTAATAGAATTCATAATTAGCTTTATACAATATAATATCCAAAATGAAATGAAACGATGTTCTTAAGAGAACTAACAGCCAGTTCTTTCCATAGGCCATATCGTTCTATGTCCTATCTACAATTTTCTATCTAATATCCGAGTAATTGGCATTCAAGATGAGATTCCAATGGACAGATTCTAATTATAGCTCTGACACTACTTCCCCCTGACACGCCCACCGAGACATCAAGACACCGCCTACAAATATCGTGTGTATATACGAGACACTATAAAACCACAAAGCTATCCCTTGCAATGCAATTAATTGCATAATTAACAAAATAATGAAAAAAAAAAAACTCAATGGCTGATTAATTGTTTATTCTTTGTGTCTGTTTAAGTTAACCAATTGACAAGCTTTAAACTCTTTATTCTATGCCAAATGTGATGGAAGCTGGCCAACAAAAGAAAAGTTAAAAAAAAAAATAAAACAAATATGATTGGCAATATCTGCCATCCTATATATACAGCATATAAATTAGTTTAGTTAAATGTTGAAAAGCAATGCAAAATAAAATTATGCAAAAATATGTATGTACCGTGAGAATGAATTTAAAATATCAGTTTAGATAAATTGGTTAGATACCCAAAAAAAAAAAAAAAAAAAAGAACGTTTAGCAAAACATACATAAATACATATGTATGTATGTAAATGTAGTTAAATGTTGCATAAACATAACGGCAAATTGAATTTAAATATGTTTTTTGAAATTCATGCAGAATGTTGAGCATTTTGCAAAGAGTAAATCAGGAATTATTAATATAAACTTTAATCAAAAAACAGAAGAACAAAAAACCATTATCCAAAAATTTAACAAAGAAATTAGAAATCAAAATATTTGTACGCCTGTGTAAGGCTCAATGTTTGTGTGTGTGTGTGTGTGTGTGTGTGTGTCTGTCTGTGTGTCTATGTGTGAGTGTAATACATATACATACATATATATGAAGTCTATTGATTAAGATAAGAATGCTGAATGCATTTCTTCCTAAACTAGTATACATACCAACATAACAAACATACATATACTTAATTATAATGCTAATCATATTTACACCAAATACTGAACAACAACAACAACATGCATTCATCACACACGTATACAAACATACATACATATATTATAGATATTATACAAACAAAGAATCAAACAAACATCATACATACAAAACAGTACAATTTTACCTTTTCAAGATATCTAAGTGGCTATAATAAACCGAAATTCGAAAACAAAAAAAAAAAAAATGAATAAGAAAAACGACAACTAACCAGAAATTCAATGTATAACTAAACCAAGAAATTAATGTGTATTGACACAGGCGATAACATAAACAAGTCCCTAAATATATTGGTATTCAATGGAAAATTAATAATCGTTTTATTTCATCAAGATCAGTTAAGACCTACTTAAGGCCATAGTTTGGCAAAGTTTTTTCCCATATTACTGTATTTAAAATGAAACTTCAAGGACTACAGTAAAGAGGTTATTACGATTTACAACCGATCCTTATAATATCTATAGCAACTGGGCCTTAAGCTTATATCTTATACGCTCGTATTATTCAACCAGGGATTAAAAGGCTTAAAGATTGAAGTTTTTTTAAGCCATTTAGTTATACAGAACTAACAATTATTAAACTTTATACAGTTTCTGACTTTATTGTGTTTCATAAAATAAATTTCTAGTATTTTGAAAAATAAATTTAACGAAAGGCTTGGAAGGCTTAGAGAGGTTGTTGGTTCAAAGAATTGCTAAATTTGAGCGAATCTTTTTTCTGACGAATGACTGTGTAGATGGCGCATGGCATTTGAAGCTCGAAACTGAATCAAGAATGTGTAGATATGAAGTAGATAAAATTGGTAAGTAACCAAAATGAATCAAAGCTTTTTAATGCAAAAGATATTTATTCTGGTTGAAACATTTGTTTTAAGAACTTTTGAAAAAAAAAAACCCATTATTTCTTCTACTTCTTGGTGCGTGTGCCATGCTGCTCTGATGAATCCTTGGGCAAGGATTCAATGGATATGGAGGAATCCTTGGATTTAGAGCCACCATCATCTGAATGCGTATCGTTTTCTGAGTTTTTGGGATATTTAACTGCCTTTGTGTTGCCAGAACACTGGAGTATGAAACGCAGCTCATCCAGCAACTCGTCCTTAAAGTTCACCTATGAGGAAAATGAAAAACTTGATAAATTTTTGCCAAACACAGAGCAGATAATGGATAATCAGAGAGAGAGAGTGAGAGAGAGATAAACGGTCATGCGAACAATGGAACTAAAAGAACTATGCAAATTACAAGCAATATTTTTTAGGTTTAGATGGAAGTTTATGAATATTACATTTTTGTTGGTCAGTTGCTAACCAAGCCCCTAAACCCATATGCCATAGTAGGGAGGAGCTGGTGATGAAACATATACGTATGTATGTATGTATGTATGGATGTTATTTAGTTTATTTTAGATAGAAGACCTTTTGCATGCCCATTTTTAGTCACCGTTGCTGAGGAGAGGGGGCTGCTGCTGTTGATGATGCATATTTTTAGAACGAATCCTTTTCGCCTCCACATTACCTTATTCTCCCGTGCACTCCAGTAGGTGCTGAGCACGCAGTTAATCAGCCCATAAACGCTGGCAAAACAGCTGCCCACAAACATGACCAAATAGACGCCGCCCAAATTGGCAAAGCCCAGCGAGGAGGCATCCGAATCAGGCACCTCCTATCGATTTGTATAGTTATGATACCGAAAATATTGTGGTTTTGTGCTAAGTGTGAAGCGGATGGTTCCTTGTACTTGTGCAGGTGTGCAAAAAGGTCAGGCCAACTAAGTTGCGGAATGTAAGGCGATTGGAAGTAGAAAGCGTGATGTTCTATGGGGGATACCTTGTTTTCACTGCTACGATCCTTGACACCAAGCACCATCTCGAGCAACGAGACAAATATGCCAAAGAACGAGCCAACGCCCATGACCAGAAAGACGCCGCCCAAATTGCTGATTTCCAAAGCCAAAGCGCCGCCATCGTCATCCGCATCCTGCACACACACACACACATACCCATCCACACCTATAATTTGGAGAAATGTGGTTGAAACTGCAAGAGAATAACTTACCGAGCAGGCGCCACCACCGCGTTTCTCCTTCCACCATTTGGTCTTCATTTTGGTCAACAAGCCCTGTTCCTGCAACTCCAATATGGCAAGACTGAGAGTATCACGATAAGGAGAATCTAAAAAGAACTCAATGTTGGTTAGATGTAAACTATTAATATCCATCTGGTAAGTTATATATACTCTTTCGCATAGCTATGCCATAGCCCTTCTCATCTAGCAATGACCCCACCTGGGTCAAAGTGCAGCGACGCTCTGTGATGTACTCAATAGTCGTGGACTCCATGAGAAAAGCATAATTAGTATTCTCTACGGCATCTACACCTTCCTGATTCGTATTGGTCATATATTGAGGGTTCTCTTTCATGAACTCATACATCTTCTGATATGTGGGATAGGTTGACTCTCGGAAGAAAGTAAATGTACTGCCACCATTTTTGGCACCATAATTGACCCCTCCTTTGTTCTCTGACAAATCATCAGCATCATTGATGGGCGTTACCAAGGATTCGACAGTGAGAAAGGCAGCCAAATTGGCTGTATACGAGGATACCAGAATTAGAGTGAAAAACCACCAGGAAGCCGCCACGGCACGTGTAGAATACGCTCTGCAATAGAACACCGACATAAATTTACTGCAAGGATAAGAAGGCCCAACTCACTTGGGTGCCAGTTCGGAGCCTTGTTGGAGCAATGCTCCAATGGAAAACCACATGCAATTGGCAAAACTGAATTGATTCTCCAGTTCGGTGGGCTCCTCAATACACGGATACGGATTGTCCCATTCCGCTGGCGATAGACGTCCCAGCACAAACATGGTAATTGATACACTTGTATAGGCCAAACCCAAAAAGATCCACACCTCTCCCGAAAATGGCGACATGAATGAGAACAATTTGGGGGGCTCTTTCATAGGTTTGCGAAACAAAATTGCAATTCCTGTTCGAAAGCGAATGCAAAATGCAAAAGTGACATGTTGATTGAAGTGGACAGCCTGCGGGCAGTTACGACAGCTCTTCAAAATTCATTACCCAACTCAAACTCACCCAGATTCATAAAGGGTATCGTAAAGTCCACTCCGCTCTCTCTCTCCGATGTCATTGTTAGATCCGTGATGGCCAGGTCAGCTCGCTAATTAAATATTGATATGTAAATTACAGTTTGGTAAATAGATTACAAATGCATATGCAAATAGTTATATAGTTAAATTTGGCCATTTGAACAGATAAATGGATAAAAAAAATTACCTTTTTAATTATGCATTTTGTTCAACAACAACAAGAAGTAATTTAAATAGTTCATGGTCAGCAAAAAACCAACTGACAGATGACAAATTTCATTGTCATGTGCCCTGTTCAAATTAATTACTTGCAGAATGATGGATTGTTACATGGATTATCCATCCAAAGACTTACATTATCGATTATCTCACGCAACATGCCATTCCATTCGCCTGTTTTGGGATCTATGCCTCCGTATTTATTATCCACTTGGAGGCGAAACGTGTAGGTGAAACCAAGTTTTTTCGACAACTCATCGATGAGCTCGATGCCGAAACCCTCGAACTGATCATTGCCCTCCAGTTTCTCTGCGGTTTCCTTCAGCATGCCATAGGGTTCACTCTGCAGGTGAAAGAAGAAGAAGCAAACAAATATCCCTGTTGGCATTGGCATTGGCGTGGGTCACTGATTCAGCGTATACTCACAATGGCCGTAATGACCACGAAACTTTTGTTCACCAGCGAACGAATATCCGGCTCCAGGGAATGAGCCGGAGGTGGGCGATTCGGCTCAAAGCCGCCTTCGCTGCTCCATTGTCCAATTTGTTGCATGCCGGAGACAGTCAGCTCAATGACATCCAACTGAAAGTCTGTGCGCAATCCCTCGTAGTCAAAGCGAATGGGACCCGTGAGGCCATTCAGGGTAAGCTTTGAAATATAACCAAACGGAGTGAGCTGGGGATTGTCGCATACCAGCGTGGCCCACTCACCGATTTCATGTAGTTGACGAGTGTGAAACCCTTGTCCCAGGCAGAGTCATCGCCGCAGCTCAGCGGCACTGGGCGAAAGTTCACGTGCTTGTAGGTCTCGGCCAGTAGTTGTACACCGTCATACACGAGAGCCATGCTGTTGGTCAACGGACATGAGACTAGACAGAAAAACAAAGACGAAGGATTAACAGATATCCTTTTTAAGTTTTGAATTAAGCAATCAATACCATTTTGAAATGGCTCATCACTCTCGTAAAGCGCCTTGGCCACTTCTTGGACTAGTTCATTTTCTGGCGAAACTAGACGTAGCGCAGTTATATTTGTCCCGGCATGTTGATAGGGCTCCACATCCATGGTATGCCAATCCAGATTTCCAACAATATAACGATAATCACTTGTCAGCAATCCCACTTGCTGGGCCTGTTTAAAGAACTCTGGCAATGTCTCCATTGATCCGACTACCACAAAAGAGAAATCCTCCGCGCTGCGTATGCGACGCAGGACATTTCGATAGTTTCCATTCAAATCCAACTCATAACGCCGCACTGTTATAGTTGGACCCGCCGTTCCATACATCTGCAGCAACTCACTAACAGTGGCCAAATATTCGCCAGACTCGTAGATAATGGTGAAACTCTCCCAGCCCATAGACGTCACAATATCCTTCAATGTCAGGGCCAACTGTGATGGATGTGGATGCAGATTGATGGTAGGCAGCTGGGCATTGAAATCCCAGCGCGTGTCCAGAAAAGGCAATTCCTTGGCATCACAAATGCTCATGGCATGACGAGCAGCCAAATTGGTCGTGGGGCCAAAAACAGCCACCAAATTTTGCTAGAAAAATATTCTCAGATCTTTTTGTTTATTCCAAACAGATGTTGGACTCACCTTGAGCATTTTGCATAGCTTTTTCGATGTCTCAAAAGAGTTGCCAGGCTCAATGGCCATGGTAACACCATGAAAATTCATTTCCTCATTGTCTTCATTTGCTTTCTCAATGGCCAAATGAAAGATTTTCTCCATCTCCGGAATCGTACTCTCATATATGAGACCTAAAATTAGTAGAAATATATTACAAACCAATTTTCATATTCATTAAGATTAAATTAAAGCCATTCACTTAAATAGAACTGTACATACATTTATATAGATAGAGATATTTTCACACATATATATAAATATTTTTATTTTCCGATCTTCTGTTTTGCTCTGCTTGTTCTGTTTATTCAGTTATCTCTATGTGAGAAACGACAAATTTGCCTCTTTAATGCTCAAAAATACTTGCCACAGAGAGTAGGTAAATGTGGGGCACATTCATTGTCTCTTTGGATGTGCCACAAATGCAAATACGCTTACCGCTTATGTAACCATAAATGAATGACAAATTATTTGATTTTTGGGCATGTTTTTTGGGCATTTTCATGACTTGATGATTTTATGCAAAAACTCACCCACATTGGTACGCTCCGCTCCAGAGCCAACAATCAAGGTGGCAATAGGAATCATCAATGTTAATATCCACAAGCCCACACCATGTGGCCATCCGGCATGTCCATGTTTTCCGGCTCTCGTGCATTTTCCAGTGCAATAAACTGATGGCATTTGTTTGCTCATATCTTGTGGGGGGCAGCAGCAGCTGCCATTGCAAAAAGCCCCATAAAATGCAATCAACAAATTTACAAATAGTATTTTGTTGGTTTTTTCCGCTTGCTTTCCATATGCAAATAGCAATTATTTTTATTTAATTTTACGATGGATTTTTATTTGTTTCGTTGAAATAAACAGAATACCATCTATCTATCTGTGCCTGCAACACAAACTGGGCAATAAAAATGAGGCCATGAGTTGATGTTCTTCTTAACTCAGCTGTTGAATTCGCCACATTCGTTTGCATATATTTATAGAAGATGCAATGTTTCGAAACAAAATGAAATGCACAATTAAAGGATGAAACATTTCAACATTATTTTGTAGATAAACTTTTCCAAGCAATTTGCGCACAAAACTTTTTAATTTTTTGGAAACTTCTTCACCTTGAAGAATACTTTTTGAAGAAAACTCTTTAATTAGCTGAACGAAGAAAGAGCAAAGAAACTTTTTCGCCAATTTAACTGAACATTGGAGAAACAGAAACAGATGCCTTCTGGATACCAATAAAGAAATATTTATTTTTTAGTCAATCTCTATTTTTATAGATCATACTATAGACAATTGTTTAAGTAAAGGCTTACCACTAAAGCACGATTAATTTGTCTATTCTATTCAACATTTTCCTACAATTTATACCAAATGCATTTACTCGTCCACCCTCTTTTTGTTTTGGGCTAAAAATATGTAAACAGCTTAAAATTGGTCAGCTGATATTTAGCGGCAACATTTTGTGGGAAAATCTAGGAAAATCGCAAACAAGAATAACAAATAGGAAAAAACACGAACTATGTAAATAAAAGCATACAAAAACAAGCCAATGCAATAAAAGAGAAAGCAAAACAAAACAAAACAAAACAAGAGAGAGATTGAAAAAGCTTTATATCGAAATTTATTTGCCTCGTTTATGGGGAACGTGCCAACAACATGCACTGATAGATGAATTGCAAGTGAGTCTGAGGGTGGGAGTGGGGATGGGGGTATGAGGGTGATAGAAGAGGGGAAAATTGTAAACAATTTCACAGCCAAGTTGCTGTTGCTGCTGCTGCTATTGTCTGTGGCGTGCTATTGGCTGTTGCTTTCCGACTGTTGCTGAAGGCTCACCCATGGGCGTAACAAGAATGGGAAGCTCCAAGAGCTTTAATTATTAAACTAACATCAATTGTCAGATTAACGATTCATATATGTATATTACCATGAAAATAAACAAAGAAAACTTTATAAATTCTTTATTTAAATACCTGCTCAGAATCGCATGAAATTTACCTTTAAAATTCCAATTTAATGAGCCATTATAAAGCACACAATGTGTTTCATTCTATTTTAAGAATTTATATTGATTCAAAGTAGAAAATTTAAAGATTTCTATGAATTGTCTATACGTTTTCAAGTAGTGACTGCAAAATTGAGACATCCTCTGATCCCGTTACGCCCATGTGTTGGATTATGGTGAATTATGGCTTTTGAATAATCCATTTAGACTCATGCACAGCCATGGAAACATCAGCATCTCTTATTTTTAATAATGATGATATTTTATTCCCCTCGTGTTTTTTGTTTGCATTCTTTGCGACACGAAAACAAAAATTGTGTGACAAAAAAAACTACTTGCACACACACACATACATATATCAGATGCAGCACATGCATGCACATAGCAACTGCCATTGCATACTTTCGGGCAAGTCCTTCATATACAATGCAAGCAGGCATCACCATAACTCACACGGCAAGAGCATGTTGGGAGAGAGGGCGGTTAAGAGATGAGAGAGGGCTGGATGTGGCAAATGGATGCCAGTAGCAAACTGTTGCTGCCAGCAGTAAATAAAATCAACGTCTACGTCAACAGCAGGCAGCTGTCTTAGTTGACTTCCACCAACTTGGATCTCCTTGCACGAGTTATGCATATTACATTTTTACCACCCCACTCCGGCTCAATCTCACTCCATACCCTACTTCTGTTGGCAACACCTTCAGCATCATCTTCATCACACATATGACATGTGACACTTAGAAACCCCTTTTCATTTGTCAGGTGTGTGAAAGTTGTATTAACCTTGAAATGAAAAGAAACTTATAATTTGATTCGAATTAAAATCATCATTATAAATTTCTTTATACTAAGAAGATATAGTTCTACTAAACTAAAGAAAAACATTATATTTCTTATAGTTATTAGTTGATAACTTTAAATTTAATATTAGAATTAATTGCCAAATATTTTGAGCTATTGAGAGAACTTAAAACTGATCAAAGCAATAGCAAAATATTTTAACATTTTACTCAGCAAATTTCTTAAACATTTTTCCATTAAAGGGTATTATGTATTTCGTATTAAGCCATTTGTAATGTTGGTCTTTCAGCCTTTTCTCTTATTATATAAACTATGTAAATTCCATGGCATGTGATATAGACCTTCTCATACCCTTCTCATGTTGGGTGTTAAATTGCCCAGCAGCTTTGGTGCTTGGCGCTTGACGCTTGCATTTGCATTTCTCTCTCCAGGGTTAAAGAAGGCGTCAATGTATCTTAAGGATACACGCACGTTGCATGCCTGAGTTTGCATTACTTTTGCCTGTGGCTATAAATATGCTACACTGCTGGCAAATCGGTGGCATTATGCATACGCAGGCATTCACAAATACTCGTACGCATTCACAATTTACATTTGCATACATTTTGTATAAGTGCTGGGGGGCTGGCTACATCCTTGAGCTGGCTGTGCTCGGAGGCAATTAGTAGAAGCCATTTGTAATACCATTCCGTGTGCACTCTCACACCTATACTATATAAAAAGATGTCTTGGAATTTGCCAATATTTCGTATAAAAGTATGCCAATCATTTTTCACTCTATACATTTTCATGTGTCGGAAGTTTGCTTCTCTTTTCGTCTTGGAAATCTGATTCTATTACCATTAGTTGTGTCAATATTTAACGCCTGTCAGCTCTCGAATTTCGTTGTGTCTGTACAGGAAATATCAGACTTTTCTATCTTTTCGTATGTCTGTGTATTTTTGGGTGTGTGTGTATTAGGGCGTAATTGTGTTGGTTTTTTTTGATTTGTTTAGTTTGGCATTTTGTGGGCCGTGCTATTTGTGCTGGCAATTCTAGTGCAGCAAATCATTTGAGCAACATCAAATTCCACAAATCAATCTAAAAATAATTTCTTTTGCATTGATTGACAACCATAAACCTTGGAGAATTCCATCAATTTCGGTGGCAATGCATTTTATCATTGTATCATTTTGTTGCCTTCAGCAAGCAAACACATTCAGTCTCAAAGGTATGCAATTTTCTTTTATGGGATTTGTCTATTCGAATAGTAAATTACCTAGGAAGATCTAGGACAGTTACCAAAGTCGTAGGGAAATTCTATACAAAACCCTTAATTAGATTTATATGGACATATCCTTCATCCTTGCAGGCACAAGGAATCTTCAAAGGGTTTTGAAGAAAATTCAGAAAATAAGTAAAAGCAAAAAGACTTTTATAAGGATAGCTAATAGGTACTTCAAATCTTCATACCAATTTCGAATTGAAACTCAAAACCAAATTTTGTGCAATCACTCTGTGGCGTTTCCCTTTTGGTTGCACCTCATCGCCTTTGCTTTTATAGGACAAGATAGGGGCGGAGCAACAAAACGGAAAGGTAAACAAGCAAACAAGCCAAAAATAGCATGCAAACGGCTAAAGTAACTGAAGGGCGACAATTTAGCGCGTTGTCAAAACAAAGTGCTACATGCTGCTAGTACACAGCCACACACACACACAGACCCACTTTTATACACACAGTTACACATACATACATACAGAGGCAGCCAGACAAAATCAATTTGAATCGCAGCAGCAGTCAGTGAGGCAGACAAGAGGAAAACCAAAGTAAAGACAAACCACAAGAGAGCAGTATGTAGCCTCATGTACCAACACAAGCACAGCTCACACACACACACACACTCACGGAGACACACATACCAATGCACGTGGCGTGTAATGGCGCGTAAATTGTTGCTGGCATCTAAATGCTTGCCAAAAACCGCAAATTCATGACCGCGAATACTTCGAAGCCAGCGAAGTTTGACAAGCAACAACACTGGTTAACGAGCAGCTAGGCAGCTAAGGGGTCTGCGGTGGGGTGAGGGGTAAGGAATATCTGGAGGAAACGGAAATGAACCGAGTAAACAAAATGAGGGAGGCACAAAACAAACAGGGTGTGGGGGGGCAAGTTGAACACACTAAAAGCAAATCCCATTCTCATCTAAAAGTTGAAGAGCTTCCATTGCAATTAGCTATGTGTGTGTGGGTGTGTATGTGTGTGTGTGACAGTGCGTATATCTATCTATCCTTCTCATATTCTCTCACTCTCTTGCTCTCTGTCTTTATTTTACGCATGGAGAATAAGGACTTTGGTCTCTCAGTGGCAATTTCTCTTGTTGTTGATTATGTTGCAGCGAGTTTCACTTTGAGTTGCCTTCCCATTTCTGTCAACAGTCGCCATGAATTGTTAATGCCAAACAGGTGAGCAACTAAAGGGCCTTCTGTGATAGCCGCAGGCTTGAAGGGCGGTGGATGGACGGGGGGTGGCTTGTGTGTCAAAGGTGGTGACAGTCGCCCATTTTGGCAAGCAGCCAAACTAGCCAAGGCATCCCAACTAGTTGCATGCTGCTGCTGCTGCTGATGCTGTTGTGGCATGTTAATGTCAGTGTCAGGGTGTCAGAAAAAATGAAAATGTAAATTGTAAATAAAGCCTGTGTATACTTGACATGCCAAGGACCTGAAAAGTATGCAATAATATATTTCAAGCATGCAAATTATAAGCTTATGCATAAATGACAGAAGAATTTTTAGTTAGCCCATATCTTTTCTATCCTTATTTGTTTATAGCAATAAACAAATTGTTTATTTAATGATTCCCCACACTTGTTTGTTCAGAGCAGCAGGAAGTTTACTCGATAATTTCAATTAATTACAACTTTTTCTTTAGCTAAGCTTAACCACTTGTTAAACAACAATATCAAATATCAAAACAAATCGAACGTGTGCGCAGTATAAAAGGCAAATAGAGAGAAAATTGTTGAGAAACTGTGCTCGGTCTCTCTCTCGCTCTCTCTCTCTTTGGGTTTTCCTGGTGGAAAAGTTTCTACAACGCATACAGAAAAATCTACACCAATGAGCGAGTGAATAGAGCCAAAGAGTCTGCAAAGAGCTGGCCAAAAGCTGACTGGAGGCCAACAGTTCGACACGAGAGCTCAGCGAGTGCGGACGCGTGCAACGGATGGAAACCAAAAGAAACCATAAAACGAAGACGAACTGAAAGTTTGAAAAATAGTAAACACAACACAAACACACACACACACAATAAGTGTGAAAAAAGTGAAAAGTGACAACAAATCAGATAAATACAATCGTATTGGGTGAAATTTTTTCTATAATTGGCCATAAAGGTGACTGCCATATGCGTTTTGGTGGCCGCCACAAGGAGCCACAGAAATTAAGCGGAAATCATCCAGCCGAAAAATCTTAACCTCCCCCCACCTTCAAATCCAATTCGCTTAGCAATATGCCAGAAATCATTGAGCTGAATGTTGGCGGTGTCAACTATACGACAACACTGGCCACTCTGCTGCAGGATAAGACAACGCTGCTGCATGAACTCTTTGCCGAGGCCACGGGACGCGATGCCTTGGCCAAGGATAGCAAGGGGCGCTACTTCCTGGATCGGGATGGTGTGCTCTTCCGTTACATTTTGGACTTTTTGCGTGACAAGGCTCTGAATTTGCCAGAAAGTTTTCGGGAACGTCAGCGATTATTACGGGAAGCGGAGCATTTCAAGCTGACAGCAATGCTGGACTCTATAAAGGGCGAACGTGACGCCCGGCCCCCGGGCTGTATTACAATTGGCTATCGGGGTAGCTTTCAGTTTGGCAAGGATGGATTGGCCGATGTTAAATTTAGAAAACTATCGCGTATCCTTGTGTGCGGCCGTGTGGCCCAGTGTCGTGAAGTTTTCGGTGACACACTGAATGAGTCCAGAGATCCGGATCATGGCGGTCCAGATCGTTATACCTCGCGTTTCTTCCTCAAGCACTGTTTCATCGAGCAAGCCTTTGATCATCTGCATGACCATGGCTATCGTATGGCCGGTAGCTGTGGATCCGGAACAGCTGGTTCGGCGGCAGAGCCAAAGCCTGGTGTGGATACCGAGGAGAATCGATGGAATCATTACAATGAGTTTGTCTTTATACGGGACTAAGTCAAGCGAGAGATTCGCTCTCACACAAACACAAACAAAGAAACACACACTCCTTGTATGTCTCCCACCACTCCACTTCATCTGTTATTTATGGATTCTGTTTTAAACAAAATCAAAGCATCAAAGGATAGCAAGAACAGCAACAGGAACAACAACAACAACAACAGCAGCATTTGCCATCTGGCATCGATATCCTGTCGACCTTGGCATAATGTGGTCTCAAGTTGGCTGACGGAAATGGCAGCCAAAAAACGGGAACTCAAACTCATTTAATGTGTCTCAACCCACCTTTCCACTTACAAATGGGAACATTTTCAATGTACAACTGATCCAACTATAAATGGAAAAAAAAAACCACAAAAATAAATTCAGTATTACAATTATTTCCCTTCAATTGATTGATAGCAAACACAAACAAAAATAATTACAGTAAACAAACAACGGTAAATGTTAAAATAAAACTTGTTGAACTAAAGCAGAGCAAACAAAATTAAGTTTGAAACAAAACAGATACGACTACATCATATATAGATAAACAGATTATAAAGTACATGCTATATAGCGCATACGTACCCCAAAAGCATTATCTAGCATAGACAAAAGCACTTGTCAAACTGGATTTATAGTGGACTTAACATACATATATATATACTTATACAAACATATATCCGATCAATCACACTAACCGAAACCAAATAAGAGCAAAAAATACTGAACTATTTGAAATACGGGTTAATTCTTTAAAAAACAAAACAAAACAAACTAACAAACAAACTGTAGAGCCAAAAGCCAAAGCAGATGGTAACGATTTAAAGATTTTATTAGCAAAACTAAATTGGATTAATATCTTTTTCATAGGATTACAATATACTAACTAAACACATATACATTAAATATATATATATGTTATTATATATGTATGAATGTATTGTATAACACAAACACAAAGCCAATGACAAATATTTTGGCCCAAACTCAACATTAAAAACCATAAAAATCAAACGCAAACACATATTAACGAGCGTCAAGCTACAAGAAGAAAAATCACAAAAAAACGAAAGGATAAGTGAAAAAGGATAAGCGCAAACAAAATGAATGGTGTTAGAAGTAGAACTTTTGCTGGACAATATCAAATTTCCAAGGACATATTCAATTTTAAAGCAATATCAATAACACGAAATGCAATCGAAATGAGTAAAGATTTTCTAAAGTTTGACTAACGATTCAAATCGCTTCAATTGTCTTCTTCCATAACGAAACATTATCTATTTAGGCATTATATCAAATGGCTTTAATTTTAAAACGGTTGTGGCCAATCGTAACAAAGTAGAAACGGTTAAAAAGTTTCAGCTATCTTGAGCTTGTATTGTTAGTCAAGTTTGCATAGATTCATTTAATAGAATAGTCTTTCGTTAGCATTTTCTTTGGAAAACTTAGTATTCCTAATTTTCCGATTGCTAAAGCATTTTCAAAACATTATTTCATCGAAATACAAATTGCCAAAACTAAAAAAAAAAAAAAAAGAAAGAAATGGATATTACTTCCTTATTGAAAACTAAAATTTGCTGAACTTGGGAGAAATGACGAATACAAAACAAAACCACAAACACCCTTTCTCCCCCTATACAAAATTGGAAAACACATTTTTAAATTTGATTAAACAATTGGAAGCATAACAATTTGTATAAAAAACCATGACATATAATTTAAATGAAAAATGTTGAGACAAAGTTATAATGATTTCCTTTTGGGTCACAGACTTTTGGGCTCCAGTTAAAAATTGCAAATGCCAATCTGGGCATATTAAGTAAATATATATATATACAAATATATATATACATCTAAACCAATTGTCGATATTGAAAGTATCTTATAAATGTTTAGTATTATGTGTAATTGAAACCATGAAGCATTAAAAACGAAAAGCCAATGGGACAACAACAACAAATGTATTATTAAACTAAAAACTAAAGCTAATACTTAAATTTAAAAGAAAAAACACATTAAAAACTAAAAGTGAAATGCAAAAAAAAAAAACCAAAAAGGAATGTAAAATGTATTTAGAGAAAGCCTATCAAAGTGCAACCAAAGCAAATATACCTAACTATATAAATGTGTAAAGAAAATATATCTTACAAAATAATAAAGAATCAACCAGAAACAACCAAAAGCAAACAAATTTCGTTTTCTCTCTTTCTTTGCCAGTCATCATTCAGTCAGAGTTAGATATTTATAGGAATTTATTTATTCATGAGCCATGGCCACAAAATTCGCCAATGACAACATGAATTGTAATGATAAAATTTATGAACTCTATACACTTGCACCTCATTTAAATTAGCAGCAGAAACAAAAAGGAAATCATAAATAAATTAAATATACATTTGACAACACGAAACAAACAAACAAACAAACAGGAAACAACGATGATGATAAAAACACAGAGAAACAAAGGATTCAGCCAAACAAAAGTTATAAACTTGACAGAGAAATGCCTTAGAACAATGAAAAATAACTGAGGAAAAAATAATGCTTGCCATGTATTTATGGGGTTCCTTTAAAGAGCAGCACACAAACATCAACAACAACAACAACAACGGGCATTCAGCATTTGTTTAAATTCGAAGCAGGCAAAAGTCATTTAGACTTGTGGCAGAAGGAGGGCGTTTTTTGCAAAAGGTTCCGGCGGCCCAACAACAACCAAAACAACAATTGCAATAGAAGCAAACAGAGAAATGTTCAAATTAAAAGGGGCAAAGAAGGAAACAAAAAAAAAAAGCATTTGGTTGCCTTTACCTTTTCACATATTCTTTCCTTTTTGCTCTCTATGTTGGTGCGTGCTGAAGTGTACTTCAATAGGGTAGACCCAACAACGAGAAAACAGAAAACAAAAATCAGCCGAAAAGGTAAAGAAAAGTTGCCGCCAATTGGAAATGCAGCGCCTAAAAGCAGGCAACGTCAGAGCAGAGTTTGGGCTACGCCACCTGCATACTAAACAAGAAGAATGAAAGTATTTTGTTAGCTTCCTTCTTTTTTCGTTATTTTTCTTTTTGCTCCTTCTTAGTTTCGTTCTTTTATTGACTATACCAACTCAAGATGTACAGAATATGCAAAGTAACATTAGGGCGAGTGTTACACTGAGCGAAAAAAATACATCAACTTGAGCGTTAAGTGGTCTAATTTTGCCAGTTGTTGCCAGTAATCCTTCCAGTAAAGTTTACTTAAATCATTTGGAAATAAGACTAAAATTTGCAATTAAATTTGCTTAACAATTGGCAGCCCTTTTATATTTTTTGACTTATTGCTATTCTTCTTTGTAAAGTTTACCTGGAATTGGCTTTAGGGAAGGTCAAAGATATTGAAGGAAGTAGAAATTTAAGCAGATAATAGGTAACATTTTAAATTACTTGTGTAGTTTTTGTTGTTGTTCAAATTTTCTCTCCATGTTGGAGGGCACTAAAATACTGCTACTCGGTTCGGCCTGCGTATATTTATATTCGTATCTGCTGTGGGCATATAAATTACACAGCAAATACTATGACAGTTTGGCGTTTGGTGTGTGTATGCATTGGAGTATTTGTGTGTGGGTGTGTTAGTGTGTATCTGTCAGCCTCTGACAGCAGCGAAAGGAAATGATGGCTTTTTGTCTCTCACGCTAAATTACCTTGATTTGATTTTGCTATAGGCAAGTTGCCCCGCTGTGTATATTTGTGTGTGTATTTGCGTGTTCGTGTGTGTTTGTTTGTGTGTGTGTGTGTGTGTGTGATTAACGTTTCGTTTTCGTCGCATTATCCACACAAAAGGAACTTTCACTCTGCTCCTGACACGCTGTCGCTTTCAATTAGTTTGAGCTGAAAAGCAACTCAACCTCGTTGGGTCATGGCAATCTAATGAACAAGAGAGAATAAGGCGTCATTGCCAGCTGCCTTATTAATTCATAAAATATAAATTTTAGCTTTGCGAGATGCTTTAAATTGATGTCATTTCGTTTAGGGCCAACTCTGAAGTGCAAAAGTAGGTACATAAATGCCCAAGTATTTCTGTATGTGTATGTGTGTGTCTGTGTGTCAGCTCAACCCCTTTCTGTAGCCATTTTTAGTCAAGCCTTTTGAATTGTGTAGCATACTTTACGCGGGCACAATTAGCGCATAAATTTCCACTGACTTTTACACTCATATACTCTCAAGTCACACATTTAATGTAGGTGGGTATTTAATTAAGTGCTTATATGCACTTCAAAGTTGCCAAGTTGAGTGTCAAACGTGGGTTTGACTCGGTTAGAAATTAAGCTGCGGAAAACACGCTTATATCTTCATTTTGATGCTTAAGAAATGAGCAAATTAACCCACTAATCAGACAATGTAATTGACAAAAGTTGAAAATATTCTTTACATGAAGAAAAGAAGATTGCTTTTTGTGTTCTTTGCTGAGTAATACAAGGTTTTTATTAGATTTTTATGGGTGTTGGGTAAAAAGTACAAAGTACTTACATTATTCAATCAAATATGGATCTAGAAGAAAGAGCTTCCTCCTTATGTTAATTCTATTTCCACGTGTTTTCCATTTTCATATTTACATTTTTACATATCGTAATCCTACTTTCTTATGGTTGAAAATATAATTTGACAAATTATATGACCGCACTACGAAACAATTACTAAAACTTGAATATAATTCTATAAGGAGTTACAACTTAAAGCATATTGATGAGTTTTTTGACTAGCACCGACTAGTTCCACAGTATCAGAAGACTTAACCACAAGAGTCAAGCCACATGACACACTGCTATCTTAATGCTTTACCAGACAAACAATGCGCAACAAACGAAACCCCAAGCACACAACAGGCATGGCATAAAGGACCTTCATCCTTTTGGTTAAAGCATTAAACAACTTGCCTTTGTTTTGTGACACAAGAGGAACGAAAAAAACAATAACGAGAGTCAACCCACAACTGAGAGAGCAGCGAAAAGTGGCGGCACGAAAAGGCGACCCATGACTAAAGGATATGCAACAGAAGATTCAATGCACAGGTCGAAAATACGCTGTCGAAAGATGAAAGCGTGTTATCAGCTACATGTTGTTAACCCAATGACATCGCAGCACAAGCATGACTGGGGCATTGGAGGAGGAGGATGAGAAGTAAGGTCAAGCTATTGTTGTTGCTCGCACACAAATGCGATTTGCCTTAATTTATTTTTATTTCCACTCTTTATGGCGTCACACACATTTGTGTTAATTTACACACACACTACCACATCTGCTGAAACACACACATATGGACATAATCGTAACACACACACACACACACACACACACCACACATAACTTACAGAAGCATACATATTTGGTTTTATGTGCCCTCATCGTTCACCCAACCTGATGACCGAAACCCTCTTTATAACTCCTATTCGTCGTTTGTTTTAAAGGCCCAAACGTGCCCCATCCATATACATACATCAACTTGGCCCAGTTTCTAGCAATAATATAAGTAATTTCTCTCATTTTCAGTTGGCTGATGTGGAAATATTTTAACAGCTGATCAACCTTATGCTCTTTTCATTTGTGGGTTAAAATAAGATACATAAACTTTGATTTTTTGTTTAGATACAAAAAACAAACAAAATTTAAGGTCACTGTTATATGCTTATGAAAATTTAAATGAGCAAAGAAAGAAGAAAGACTTTTCTTCGTAAACTTTCCAGAAACAGAGTTTGAGTCTACAAATGTATGTAAAATTTTAAGATAAAATTGATTATTATATTTTCTGAATATATAAAAATATCTTGCATCATAAAAGAAAAAAAATAATTCTTCTCATAACACACTCCCCGCTTACAACTCTCTTTGCCTCCTGTGAGGGTTGAACTCACGGCCTTTGGTTTACGAGACCAACGCTCTACCACTGAGCTAAAGAGGCGACGGCAAGACGGCCGCCAAATGCCTTATACGAATAACGATATTCTGCTGGAACATTAGCTAGAACAAGAGAAATTGAACGATCATTTCAACAAACAGAAGAATTTCACCAAGAAGTTCTCTGTAGAATGCCAACACAAACAAAGAAATTGAAATTAATGTGAGTAATTTGTTCCAAAAAGGTTTGATCCACATAATTACTAATTTTGATAATTCTAATATATAATTAAATATATTTTTTACTATGAAGTAGCTTAAAAAGACTTCTTTCTCCGACTTTAGATCATGGATAAAAAAAATATTTCATTATGATTATTGTAAGTGTGGCACTAAAGAATCGTTAATTAATATCACACACTAACATAAGTAAGACTCAGCTCAGCTCCAAGCCAAGGAAAGTGCGCCTGCGCCTACAAAGAAAACAACTACAGCGGAATAAAACCTTAACATTTTGTAATAACAATAACTCCAGCAATTACTCAAAAGCAAGCGCAACAAACTTAAATAACAAGAAGTAAAGAAAATTAATTTAAAAACTCTAGAAATATAGAACGACGGTGGGAAAAAAGTAGTAAACTGGTTTTACATTCCCGCTTGCCTCCTGTGAGGGTTGAACTCACGGCCTTTGGTTTACGAGACCAACGCTCTACCACTGAGCTAAAGAGGCGCTGTTCTAACCGCTGCCAAATAACAAATACAATCGAACGCTTGCCCCGATAGAGAGAATGAGAGAGTAGAGAGATGGGAATTGCTTGTGAGATAAGTGCTGATGGGCATGCGCAATAAGTGAAATCATGATTTTGAATGGCAAATGTAAACTTCAAGTAACAAAATATTTTGAGTAGAGCTAAAAAACAATAAACAAAAGCTTCTCAGTTGTACAAATAACAAACTTTATACTTGAAACATTATTTTGTCATATTTGTATGCTGTCAACATGGAAAACCACTTACTACAATGCACAGTGCAACTAATATGATCAGATAAGATAGTAACTTCAATTACGCTACTAAGCAATAAATAAGCAAATTAATTAATTAAAGTGTTTATTTGAATATACACAAAAAAAAAATGGAACGATGCTAAATCTGAACATTAGGGAATACATTTCCGATGATAAGAGAAGTCTTGTTGAAACTTTTCATCTAGTTAGCAAAAATTAAAATATATAAATAAACTAAAATAGAAATTGAAGATTATTCCCTTATGCAAATGTCCTTTTTTTTTAAACGCCTTAATTTGTTAACAAAAACTACTTGTCCATCTTGGCACTGATCAGATGTCTTATAAATCTGATTTAGCCTTTCAGTTAATAGAAGAACTAATTATATAATTGTTTGATTCCTAATCCATCAAAGTCATGACCTAAGAAAGCTTCATTTAGACTGGCTACGCAATTTTGTTCAGCACACATGGAACAACATCATTCATTGTCATAAGCAATTCGTGTAAGGACAATGTATGTATGTTTGTATGTATAGACTTACATACATATGTGTGCTACAAGGCGGAAATGCTTTTGTGACAGCTCAAAATGAAGGCATTTCCTTTGTTTTTTTTTTGCTTTCGCTGGAAAACAAACCCATACTTGAATTCAAATACTCTGTTCTTGCTGTTTCTGTTTTATTTTTTTTTTTTTCTATGAGCCATAATACAAGCCATTTACTTCTGTTTGGCCTTGAATCAAGTTAAGTAACCAATGACAAATTCACTTGTCACATAAGACACACAATTGTCGTGAATGATGAGTTCCTCATGTGGCCAAAAAGGACGAAGTAGGAGGTGCAGGTGGCTTTGGGGCCAACAGATGTGTGCGATATGTGGAGGAGTGACAATTCTATTAGTTACAAATTGAACAGCCAGGCCATCTGCCAACTGGCAGCGGGCACGGGCACGCAAACGAGCCATTAACACCCGCCATAACTAGTGCCATAAACAAGGCTAACTCACACTCCCAATCCTTTTAAGCAACTGTATACAAGAAATGTTTATACGGAGACAAAATTAACTTTAATATATCGATAGAAATTAGAAGATTTAGTTAGGATCGGGCATTTTAGACTCTTTCTTTTTTGACCCTTTCAAAATGATTAGTTTTCGCAGTATGAAGTAAAGTGTAAACTTATCATTATTGCCATAAGTTGGCACACATGTATGGGTGAATGTATTTGATGAATATATGTAAGTTTCCTCCTGGTTTTTCGGGATATATATATATGTGGGTTATGACTTGTCTTTTGACGCTGCTCTTTCTATTGGGCTAACAGCGACCGATTTATTACGCTCAGGCGAACGGGAAAATTAATTGCCACTAATCAAGTGATTTGAATTTTTCATGCAAAGGTCTCGTAAAAGGGTTCTCCCCTATTCTTCTTGTAGTTTCACATTAAATGGCAGCATAAAACAATTTATGACGTTTTATAGCATCACTAATTACACGCAAGCGTCCGGACTGATTAATACCTAGACGTCAAAACGGAAATTGTGGAATTGTGGGTGAAGGTTCGCCGAGTGTCGAGTAAATTAAGAAAATGACGCGTCGGGGACGTGGAGGGTGTGGAAATGGGTGGGCAATTCGGGTTGGTCCCACTTTGGCACATGTTTGGCATCATTTTCATTGATTTTTCCCCCTTCCCAACAAACAACTTGTTAACAAACGCACGCACTGGCTGATGAATGAAGCTAAGCTGCTGGATTTATGTGGCCCAGGATAAAGGAAGAAAAAGCAACAAGAAAATTAAAGAAGAGAGGCTCGAAATAACATCGACCCACAAACTATGGGTCAAGAAGCTAATTTATTGCGTGCTAGTCAGCCAAAACGAGTTGTGAGTTGGCATATTTTCAGCTGCTGCTTCTGCCACCCACAAACATAACCCTCCCCCCCACTCCCCACCCCACCCAAATTCACATCCTATTTTCCTTTTTCATAGTTCTTTAGATGCTGGTTTTCATCTTCATTTGGAGTTTGGTTTCTATTTCCAGTTTTCTTCTATTGTTTTTCCTCTCTCTTTTGTTGTATTTTAATGGCTAAATTAATGTTCATTTGACTGTGGGAAATTCTTAAAGCATTTCCTTACAATATTTGGAATCGTCAGTTGAATTAAGTCTTCTGAAATAGAAATACGAAAAATGCAAACATACAAATTAAATTCATTGAATATATCTTTATAATACACTAATTCTTGCAACTTCCTTATCAAAGTATGTTATTTTTTTACCCATTCATAAATTGGTTAAAAAAAAGGTGTCAATTGATTTCAATTCGTCTACCTAGTGTTTATTAGTCGAACGTCAATATCCGTTTAGTTATAAACACATAAATCCCGTTTTTATCGTCTAATCAAATTCCGTAGACTCTCACGCAACATTTATTTATTTATGGTTAGGCCATAAATTTAATTACTAAAATAATCAAAATGCATGGCAAAATGGCCGTGAAATAAAACAGAGATAAAAAATTCCAAATAAAAGTACAATTAATGAGGCACGAAAAACAATTTGACAAACACTGCGGGTGCCTTCCGCAAATTAACATAAAAAATGCGTAAAATTTGCAATTAGAATGGAATAGATAAATAGTGTTGAACCAAAAAAAACAACATTAAAGCCAATTTATAGTATAGAGAAATTTCAAATTAGTTGAATATAAACTGAGTTAGGCACTGGCACTTTTGTGAGTGCCCTAGAACTAACTAGGCTATCTATTCTGTCATTCATTTGGCCAATTGGTCATTCACTTTCAGCCTTATGTATATGCCACTCAAAGGCAGTGGAGTATAATAAAATTACCTGGCGCTCTTTTAGCTGTTGACTTTTCCTTTTGTCTTTTCATCAATTTTTTTTTTTTTTTATTTTAGCCATCAGAAACAGTTGGTATATAATATAGAATGCATGCACATGCCATGACCAGGACGAGAATGCTGACATAAACCTGTCACACCCAAGCCCCAAGTCTGCACCTCTCAATTGTCGAGCACTTTATGTTAGTGTACAGCAGGTGAGTGTCTGTGTGTGGGTGTGTGTGGATGTGTGTGGGTGTGTGTGGATGTGTGTGGGTGTGTGTGGGGGTGTGGGTGTGCACAAATGTCAGCAATTGTCAGGCACTTTCAACATTGCAATTTTTCAATAATATAAAAACGCGGAAAAACCGAGAACTCTAGCTAATTGGCCTGTCATCTACTTTAATAGCCTTTGTTATGTCTCTAATAGTTAGTTTCAACTAATTAGATAAAGTAGTTTTGTTATCTAAACTGTATTTATAAAGAACTTTGTTTAACTAAAAGTTGTCTTTATTTAACTTAAAGGATCAAACTCTATTCTCGTTGAATATTATATGTTGATTGATATTATATGTTGATTTACATACAAGTAAAGCACCAACATCTGATTGTGAGCTGTGAATTAACTATATCCTCAAACGAGTCGTAAACCACATCCATCAGTCAATCAGTCAATCGGCCATATAATATTTTATGGTTTTCACAAACTACTTGTCAATGTAATTCCACATTATACTTGTGACATTTTGCAAAATATGTTTATGAAATGTGTTAAATTCACACAAAATTATCATTGCCCCCTTGTCATTTTGATTTAACGAATTCGATTTCGTATACTAGAGAGGTTGATGGCATTCCACTCAATAAAATTGGTTAAAATTGTTTCAAAAATGTTCAAAATTATAATTGTCAGAGTGTCATTGAAATGCAAAAATGTAAAGCTATTTTTGTTAAGGGTGATGGGACTTGGAAAAGTTGTTTTGTTTGTTTTATTTGCGCCCCCTTAAAGGCATTCAAAAGTCATGAAATTACCAGAAACGCAGATGGAGTTGGAGGTGTGGGGGCGAGACAGATTGTGAGCTTAATGGATGAGGCCCAGTTTTATTTTGTTTTAAGTTGGACATTTTATGGCTGCTGCATTTGAATTTCTAATCAATCTAACCCACTTTATGGTCCAAATAAAGCAGATGTGGATGTGGGTTCTTCCTGTACCCCATTGGGAGGGGCATTTTCATTCATTTTTGATGGATACCAAATGGATTTGGCCTTCATAAAAATTGTGATGAACAATGGAAGGGAATGCGAAACAATTGAAATCTTGAAAGGCTTCAATCTGCTTATCGATTTAAAAGGCTGTGTCATAAAATGACAAATTTTCTTTCTTTTTTTTTTGCTTTTCACCCTTTCACCCTTACTCCGAGTGTCGTTTACCTTCTGGGTGTGTACATCTTTGTTGGGAAGGACTCATAACGAAAACCTATAACATTCTTACTCAAACCATTAAACGAAGAGCCGTGAATGAATTTTCCGAAAGGATATTTGAAGGTCATCGATGACCTGCGAGGCCTGCTCTAGTCCGATAAGCAGATGCTTTTAGTCATCTCGGCCAGGTCAGGTTTCCCTCTTGGCCGCTAATTGAATAATTTAGTTGGAAAGTCGCATATTTCATTTTGATAAACTCATAAATATCATCATCATGGTCATCATTATCATCGATGCAGCGGAAATTTCTGCCATTTATTTTGTGTTATTATATTCTTCGTTGGTGAGGTTATTTTCCCTCTCTCGCTCTTCTGTTTTTCCTGCCATCCAGCCGGAAAAACGTTAAAATGAACATGCCCGAACGTGCACCAGGTGGTCCTTTTGGTGGTCGGTGTGTCGGTGGATCCTATGGGCCGAAAGGACTGGAACAACATTAAATGATTTATAGGTCCATGTCTGGACTGCGTGCGTCCTTAAATTTCATAAATTTCCGACTCAGCCTGCGCTTTATGGCAAAATGAAGCAACAAAGTTGACGGTTGGGATGTTGGAAGAAAAGTCAATAAATGGAGCTGCTATATTATGTATTACATATTGCTGTGGTTGTTCCTCAGTCTCTCTCTTTCTCTCCTTCGTTTCACCGATATTCTGCACTCAACCACCCATCCATGCCATCTTCTCCATTGCTACCCATTTCCCCTCCTCTTTTTGGCATGAGTTTTACATTTATTTTACGTTTTCCTTTTTTCAATTCTTTGGGTATTTCATGTTTTGCTTTTATTTTGGCTTTGCTGACTAACACAAATGCAAATTGCTATGAAATCAAACATCAAAGTTCTAAAAGCTTTTTGTTCTTTTGTTTGTGTGCAATTTCACGCCGTTTTGCATTGTTGTGGTAATATTGTGAATGGACGACATGGCGTATACTTGATTCGATTCATCTTAAAACGTACAAGAAAATCGTGTTAGAAAACTTTACAATTTGTTGTAAAATAAGTTCTATCGTTACTTTGTTGTACCAAATCTGTGGAAAAGATTTTAAAAGCATCAATTCTCTTGAAAAGAGAGGAAAATGATATGACTATAAAGTCAAGGTGAAAAATGCCGAAAATGTTAATTTTTCCAGTGTTTCGGCTCTTTAAAAATGGTTGGGAGTGTGTAGCGCATTTACATCGATTCCGCGGAACTCACTGACAGTTCCAATCGAAATTGATGTGAGAATCCATGGACGGAAATTGAAAATGGCATTCGCCGTCGCGGTGATTTCCCAACCCTCTTGTCCTGGTTTAGCCCCAGTTGTACATTTCCAAATCCCAAAAGAAATATTTTGTCGCAAAATTGAATGTTCTTCTTGAATTAGATTGTCCTTAACCTTTGGCCAAATGTGAAACTGTCCCAGTTGGAAAATATTTTGTCTTATACACAGATCACAAATGATAGCTTTGACTTTAAAAACAAAAGTAATCAACCCATTTAAAAAGTTCTGACATTCCTGCAATTCCTTATACAAATGAGTTTTTCAAATTTCCAACTTTAACTTTCATGGCAAAAAGTCAGGCCAAAAACTTTGTGCCATAATTCAATTTTTGTACTTAAACAGTAGCCATGAAAATTTCATTACTCACTTGCCCTTTGCCAACCACCGCGGCTTAGTTATGCGGTATTTTTTGGGTGACAGCAACAACAAATTTTAATTAAATTTGTAATACATTATGTACATACAGTACAGCAATTTATAATGAAATTTCAGTTTCAATAAAGCATCAAATTCGATTTGGCATTTTTGCCAGTGGATTGGCAAATTGCCAGTGAGAATTAGTAGCAAACACAAATTCAGCAACTGAAGTGTGTGCCAAAGAGTTGTAATCATTTGCAAATCTACAAACATATTGAGAAAGAGAACTACCAAAATATGTCGAGTATATATCAAGGTTTTGATAAGGATCAAATGCGGAAGAAATATTACATTTTAAATTGGAATTAGGATTGGATTTTCAACCAAAGTTCAGCCAATTGTAGTCCGTAGATGTGAGTATTGTTTGTATGACAAGATTGAATACAAAATGGTCTATGCTTCCCCTCTTGAAAGAGTATAGATATATAATCAAATATGCATATAATTTCCAAAGAATGGAAAATCTATTATATGTACTTACATATATATATATAAAGCAAGTCTGTCGGTATGTGTGTATGTGTGTTGGTAACAACGTGTGGCAAATTGAAATGCAATCCAAGTGGAATAAAAAATGTTAGGGTTAAAATGCAATATATAAACTTTTTATGCTCAGCATTACAATGTCTGCCAGATGTGGACATTTGTGCAGCTGCTGAACAACTTGGCAACAGACAACTTATCTCTGCCTGAGATAGAGAAATAACACTGACCTTCCCTCTTCGCCTAAAGTCCTTGACAAGTTTACCTTTTGAAACTGACCAGGCCAGCATATTACGTTTCCTGGTTTTTTTTTTTTCGTTCTAACAGCCAATTGAATTCGAGAGCTGAGGCATACAAAGAGAAAAAACGAATTGAGAATGTGAATGGGAAATAAAATTGAATTTAATATGAAATTTATTAGTGTTCTTTGCTTAAATCCATAAAATTTCCATATTTCAAAAGTCTAGAAATTTAAGCCTTCGGATAAAAAGGAAATCAACTCACAAAATTGCTCATACGCCACATTGGTGGCTTGCCTCTGCTGTGATTTATTTTCATTTGCCTGCGCCAAAATACCGTTAAAGCAGTCACCATACATACATATGTACATACATATATATGTATATACAACATCTCCTGTGACAAATTCGAAAATTTATGTGTTTTGCGTTAAATAAATTGTAGAGCAGAACGCAAGTCACGGGGCGGAACGGCCGGACAAGGAGCTAGGCGGCGGCAGGGGTCGCGGTGAGCGGCCAAGTTATGTTAGCCTGTCTGTTATACTTCCCTTTGCCGCATCCTGTTCTGTTCCGTTTCATTTCTTGCCAGTACACTTCGTTGGGCTTGTGACTTTTCGTTTCAAATTTCTCACTTTAATTTGCTTTGATTTTTTACACAAAATGGCAGAAATTTTCATGCCAATTGGCAGTTAAGTTAGACTCCTCCCTTGATAGCAAAGTTAATTTGCTTTTGCTGCCTTCCATCTACATTCGCGTACCTTTATTTATTTTATTTTGACTTCGTTTACTTGTATTTTTATTTTTTTTTTGGTTTTTCCTTTTTTTTTTTTTTTTTTTTTTTTTGTTCGCTGCAAGTCAAGTTTAAACGCGCCTGATTTCCGCTACCGTTTCCGTTTCCTGTCATTTATGTATGTGTATGTATGTACGTATGGCTTGCGGCTGTTATGTATGTATTTGTGTGTTGAAATGTGTTTTTTTTTGTTGTTTTTTATTTAGCTTGTGTGTGTGTTTTCTCCTTGTGCGGCATTTCATTTCATTTGCAATGCGGTTTTCATTTAAATTCATTTCAATTCCATTCAGCTGTCACAGAGCTAACTGCGGGCATGGCACTTTAGTCGGTTGAAAAGTTTGTTAAAGTTATACACACACACACACACACACACACACATATTTAATCATTTAGTCGATGGGGTTATGTGGCCCTTTCCTTTTTTTTCCTTAACTCATATTTCTTCCTCTTGGAATACCATGGAGAGAAATTATTAATGAAGTTATGCCAAGTCTGTAGCACAAATCAATAATTCAAGTCGAGTATGTGTGTGTTTGTGTGTGTGTGTGTGTGTGTGTGCGACATCCAACTAGTACTAATCGAATTTATTAGAAGAGCAGTAGCAGCATAGCCAAAGGCTCTTTTCTTTCTATCTCACTTTCTCTACATAAGCTACACAGCTCTAACAATGACTATAACATCATCGTCAATATTTATGTCCTTCACTTCAGCTTCTATGTCAAGCAATATCCTGCATTGTGCAAAAGACCTTATCGTCCCCGTCCTCATCATCATCGTCATCATCCGCATCATCCTCATCATGAACATCTACAACGTTGGCTCGCATTGATAGGAAATGTGCCTTTGTACTTCACTTTCTACATGCGAAAGCCATTTATAGTATAGTACCTAAATGCCATTCGATTAAAGTTTTCTTGTCCATTTGTTGGCAAAGGTTTTTCCCCATGGCATTAAAGGCTATTTTCTGCTTCAGGCCATTGCCAAATGTTGCTGGATCAGCTCATTATAATTCTAATCAAATTGAAATTGAAATTTTGTATATACCTTTATCATTAACTGCAGTCCCTGGTGCAATTTCTTATACCTACATATATTTCTCATTTAAAGATTGTAAAGATTTTCCATCACCTTGAGACATTAATCAATATTTAATGCCCACGAGGTAAAAAGAATTATGTTGCTTGCCAAGTTACCTTTATAATCAACCTCATGGCCGTTAATTCTCTTTGAAATCGTCTAATTAAAAGGTATATGGCCTTCTTGAGTTGCCAATCCAGAGGACCACTCTTCTTTGTCTAATCCTCAGCTACTTATGGACCAGCTCGGCTTTGTCGCTCGTTTTTGCTGCTGCCTCCTTTCACTTTTAGCGTATTTTAGGGCTTTTATATAAGTATTTCCTCACGAGACGTTTTATGGCCCAAGGCACTTGAAATTAGCGCGCCCGTCAGCAAGGACGCCGTCACCCACATGCCCGTCCTCACCCTCTGTTGCCTTTCTATTGATTTTTGCTCAGTGGGCGCCACGTCCCCCCGCTTCCAGTGCAGACTCATAATTGAGGACGCCTATCTCAGAACCGAGCTGCTAATTAATTTTTATTGCCTTTAAACAGCAAATTTTTTTATTTGTTTTTCTTTTTTGGATTTTTTTTTTTTGACTCTTACATATTTGGGTGTTTTCTTTTCCTGCCTGTTTTTAATTAATTCTCTTTTGCCTTATAAGCATGAAAGCTAAGTGTCTATATAATTGTAGCTTATCTTCCGTCTCTAAACATTTAAGACTGGAAAAAGAGAATGAAAATTTAATTCAACACATTTTGCATGCTAGAGAATGTTTCATCTTTTGGCCAAGATTCATATTGTCTTGCCTGCCGGCCTGTACAATTTGGGCAACGTGTCAAGGACAAGTTTAATTTTACTCTACCAACTGAAAGAGACAAGTTTTTCAACAACTTTGTTGTTAGATTAAAAGCATTTCCCCAGCAAAATGGTAAAAGTTTTCACAGTCTCTTGCTGCTACGTACATACATAAGTGTTTGTGTTTGTGTGTGTGTGGGGGTGTGTGGAGGTGTGTGTGTATTTCTGTGTGTTAAAAGACAGAAAGTCAGAAAATGGAAGTGGTGACTAGATGAAGCCAACCAATGCCTCCGGCAATAAAAATCTATTACATACATTTTGTTGAGACACAACTTTGATTTTACGAACTGTCAAACTATACAAATAAATGTGGACAAATATACGATAAATACAGCTACCTACATAATTATATGTACAAAAAGAAAAAAACATTATCATGGATAAGTACAAATACTTAGAGTGTATATACTTTTAGTTAGAATGAACTAGCCGATAGGCCCAACCTGGTCACCTTAATGGGTAAGAAAGTAAAGTCAATGCTGGAAAGTTTTTTGTCAACTCCCAAGGGAGAGAAAATAACTTTTTCCATCTGCCCAGGTAATTTAATATAATAAATATTTAGCAAGTCGCCAACAAATAAAAACTTATTCTCATTCACTGCTGGCCGGAGGCAACATCACAAAGAAATATTTGAAAACATATCCGAAACATATCATATCAAAAATATGATCTATATCGATCACTTCTTTTAAATATAACTTCTTTAACGTTAGTACTGATACTACTTGAACTACACTTAACTGAAGGAATTAAGAAGCAATTTCATCATCATTATTCTTCGATGATATCTTGAAGTTATGCTAATTTCATCTAAATTGACAATGAGCCTTGCAGAAGTTAATGCAATTAGTTAATTAAATGAAAACTGCAGCTTTTAGAAACATTTCGAACTTTATATATTCTAGTTATTTTGTGGGCAGTGAAGATGTCACTAAAGAAAAATACTTTCTATGCTTGGATTAGCTATTTTGTTGTTGCAAATGGAAGTATCTCGTTTTATTACAATTCAAAAACGGGCAATCTTGAAAGACCACGGCTACTTAAGCTCTACAAAATGCTTCATAACTTTGTAATGTTGATTTTTTTGACTTGTATTGCTAAAGTACAACTAGAAAAATTTCAAAACTATCGGTCTAATTCTTATTACGTGAGAGCTATTTGTGATGGCGCATATTTTTTTATATTAATTGTATCAACGGTTAGTTTCATTGACTGTGTGTGTCGTCGGCAGAGCAAACTCTATAGTATGTTTTATTTTTTGCTAAAACTGGAGAAGGAAATCAACAGAAAAGGCCATTTTCCATCAAAGGCTCAACGGAGTTATATGACATTATTATTGTCTATAAAATTTATTCTGTACTTCCTTAGAGCTGTTATCTTTCTTATTTGCCACTATATAAGCAGAAATTATGACCCCTACTTCACAGTGTACATCTCCATTAACGCGATATTTGCGAACCAAACTATTGTATTTTGTTTAATGCAATTGATATCTCAGTGTTGCGGTTCCCTTCAATCCGAATTGAAATATATTCTTGCTCAGCCCTTGCAGATGAGCTGCCGGGATCAGTTGAATCATCTTCAAAGGATGCAGAGAAATTTTCAACGTTTGATATCATTGACCGACGATATTTCATCTGTTTTTAAGCATGTTCTCTTCGCCTTCATTATGCGAACTATTTGGAATGGCATTCTGAGTACTTTTATGTTATTTCATTGTACTTTTGAAGCCGATTCGGATACCATGATATTCAGTATCGCATTTAATCTGACACTTTTAGAATCTTTTATCATATATACTATGGCAGAGATCATGAGTTCCACGCTTCAGTATACTAAAGTTATCCTGCGGGAATCTTTAAAACACACGCATCTGATCGAACGGAGCGTAAGTATAAAAAGTCATAGAAAATCATTTACTAACCCACATATGCTTACAGAACGAACTTTTTGGGCTTCAATTGAGCCATCAGAATACCCACATTCAGGTCTATGGTGCATTTACCATCAACCGGCGACTGGCTTATCAGAGTGCAGCTGTAATTCTACTTTATTCTATATACTTATTGCAATTTTCCATGTCACAAAAAAAACCAAGTCTTTAAATAATCAAAATCTTCTTTATAAAAGTGCACAAATTGTAGAAAACTAAATCTTTAATCACGAAATGTTTAAAGAAGTTTCATATAAATATGTTTGTGCCATGATCTTTTGAAGTAGAGGTTTTGATTAGTCTTGACTATCTATTCGACTTAGTAATAGTAATTATCATTATTCTTTGTGGATAGCTCACTGTGTTAGTAAATTCATCTAATTTTTCATTAACCCCTAAAAACTAATGCATTCAGTTAATTAAGTAAAGAGTTCAGTTTCAATATAATGCAACAAAAAAAGAACTTTAGAACTTTAGTTCATTAAAAGGAATAGTTAGTGCCGTCATAATGTCGCAAAAGAGAGATACTATTTACGCTTGGATTAGCTATTTTTTTGTCTTAAGTGGAAGTGTCTCGTTTTATTACAATTCTAGAACAGGTATCCTGGAAAGGCCACGACAAATGATGTGGTATAGAGTATTATATCAGTTTGTATTGTTAGTTTTAGCGGTTTTTGCTGCTAAACTAGAACTTGAGAATTTCATTCACCATCAGAGTGAACCTCATTTATTTACGATGAATTTGAATTATAGCCTGTATCACACAGGGAATCTTTTCACACTGATAAGTTCCATCGTGTGTTTATATCATCGGCAGGACGAAATTTATAATATGTTTAATTGTGTGCTACGATTGGAGAATCAAAACAACAATAATGGCAGCTTTGCATCAAAGGCTCAACAGGATTATTTGAAATGGTTGCTAGTTGTGAAATTAAGCCTACGATTTTCGGTACAAATCACCATGATTCTTTTTAATTTGCTGAATCCTGCGGTATCTAATTTGCCCTCCTGTTACCTCACGAGCTCTGTTGTGAATCCGACTGAAACTCTAGTATATTGCTTAATGGGATTGATTTGTCAATGCTGCTGCTCTCTTCAGTCCGAATTGAAACGAATTCTTGCGAAGCCCTTGTCAATGACAGGCCATGATCAGTTCAAGCAACTTCGAAGAATGCAGATAAAGTATTATCGTTTGTTATCCGTAGCCGACGATCTTTCATTCGTTTTTAAGTACATGTTCTTCGCCTTAATTGTTAACAGTGTTTGCCATGGCATAATTACTACATTTTTGTTAATGATGTTTAAGTTTTATACAAATTCAACGCTGTTCGTAGCATTTGGTTTGCTACTCGTTGAATCGTTCATGCTTTTTACCATGGCAGATACCATGAATTGCCTGCTCCAGCATACCAGAACCATATTGCGACAGCTTTCGAGTCAAACGCCTTTGATTCAGCGAAGTGTAAGTGTACCAAGTCCCGTAATATACATAAGTGTTTTGATAACTTACACATATTTCTTTACAGATTGATCTGTTTACTCTTCATCTGAGCCATCGTAACACACAGGTTCATATCTTCGGCGCCTTCTCCTTCAACCGTCGACTAGCTTATCAATGTGCGGCTGTAATTTTGATTCATTCTTTGTACATGTTGCAATACGAAATTTCCGAACAATTGGTTTGAGCTTGGATCACACCTGAGAATAGGAAGAACTAATCGGTCTTTGGTTAGGGTTAATTGTAAAAAAGAAATTACTATCACTTGTTTTAATATTTTTTATTAAATATCGATTTACCTAATACACAGACAACATCCCTAAGGTCAAAACCATAAAAAAAATTGTATAAACATATAAATCGTTTCATAAATTTATGTGCAAGACTTGACTTAAATCTCTCAAAAACTTTCAATTCAACTAAGCTGCTGTCACTCCATCAACAGAAGCCATAAATTATATACTGTATCTGAAGCATTCATGTAATGGACGAAACAAAAATCAAAAGCATGGGAAGTAAAAAATTGTAAAAATCAAGCCATAAGGGAGAAATTTGTAGCCCATTTGAGCATCATCAATTTGGCCGGTTCGTGGATGAAATAAACTTTTTAATTTGCCCATCATGGCGGCAAAACTGAATTATCATTGATGCTGACAGCAGCAGAAGGACAAATGGATAGACTGGCCATAATAATGAGCAGCACAAGCAGCAGCAGGTGGGTTAAGTTCAGTTGGGTTTAGGGGAAGGGGGCGTGACATTGCCGCTTTGCTGTGCAAAAGGCGGAAAATCAAATGGGGGAAGGTTTCTTTTGCAAAAGTTAAGGCGACATTTATGCAAAATTAACGTTAATTAGTTTGATTTTATGCTTCAAGTAAATAATAATTCAGATTGTCAAAACTCATTAAAACTTTGTGTCATCCAAGAGAATTGAACAGATTAACTAATGAGTCAGCTTTGTTGTTTGCCTAACCCTTCCCCCCGGTAATTGGTTCAATCGATTTTACACTAATTGAAATATTATGCTAAACAGATGCTAAGCAGGACAATAGCTTTCATCAATTAACAACAATCCATTTAACATCATTTTATAAAATGGCACAACTTTAATTAATGCCACAAACTTTGACATTTTTGATTGTTCAGATGAATGCCAAAAGTAAATGAATTACATTAAAGAGAATCTTTGGTTATAAGGAATCAGTTTAGTTAAGTTTATATCGATTATAGAGATTCAGTCATTCATATTGAAGAATCATAACAAAATAGTAGCAAATAAACCATATAAGACAACATGGCGTATACGTAATTAAATGCAGAAAAATGTTATAAACTTGGTTTATATTTGTAAAATTCGTAATTCCAATGTGGTAATTGGTTCTTAGACCATCAGCCAAGTGGGAGTAACAATGTCTATTGTTTTTACTTTTGCAAATATGTTTGCCACGCCCAAACATAATCGTATAATTAACCAACACTAGAGCCCAAAATGAAAACTACTTGAAACTACATACGTGATATGTTTAGCAACATGTAATTTTATGTGAGGAAGGAAGGCTAATGTGAATGTTGCCGGAGGGAAGTGGCAAAATGGTCTTTGGCCAAACACAAACCAATATATGTACATACAAACAAATGTTCTACACATATAATAATGCATGTCAGCACTTTGATGTGTGTGGGTGTGCGGTCATTCTTTCAATCCATCAATTCAATAGTTTACTTTGTTGTGCTATGCACATAATTCTCAGTGCTACAATGATGATGACTGTATTTTGATTGTATTGACAAACCGTTGACGCTGTCAACTCATCAAAATTGAAACCGTTGCTGGAGCGACGCAATGCGAAATGGAAGCTGCCTTTATCATTCTCATCCCCCCATTCTTGTCGTCATCATCATCATCATCATCATCATCATCATCATGAGCAGCAACAGCAGCATTTGTCGCCGGGGAACAATTTAAGCAAACTCAACTTCGAACTTCGCAATTCAGCTTCCTTCACTCATCTTGGTAGACTATAAATATTTGTACTTTTACCCTGGAGGGTAAAAATCAATACGTACAGCAAACACATTCACATATTTTCAGACCCAGAAGCATCTCTTAAATAATGTCGCTCCAGTACATACACAATCATATACATACCTACACACTTGTATTTATTTATATACAAACGTATTCATACATTAATGTACAAACGAATTTGACTTCATTTGCATATGCACTGGAAAACTCTGCAGAAAGAGATTACAATTATGGAAATTTTATAGAAATTGTGATTTGTTTCATAATAGTAATAATAATAGCACCTTGACAAATGCTTTCCCTGAACATTTACTTTCATCAACATATATTGTGAGATATCTGATTTGGTTGTCCTTGATGCCTATCAATACTTTGTGGGTAAGTTGAGGATCTTTAAACATCTTTAAGGAAATGCTTTTCAAATGGTAGCAATTAAAATAGATTTAAGGATAAATAGATTTCTTAAAGACGTTTAAGAAAGAATAAATAAAGATTTTGCGTTTATTTTTTGAGTTTTTATTGATTCAAGTTCTTTAAGAATGATTTTATTTTGTTTATTTTCTTTGTAATGATTCACCAAGAAAGCATTTTATTATGAAAATCTCACCTAAGCACTCCCAGCTCAGCTGTCATTGGTCCTACATCTTTCCCAGACACAGATACAAACACAGCCATACACACACACACACACTTACACAAAATGTTCAGAAAATAAACCCAACTCAATTTTTAATACAATACCAAAGGAAAATGTTAGGCGAACAAAAGGCAAAAGTAATTTCAGTAGCACTAAATCTGTAGCATATTACACCAAAACCACAACAATAACCAAGTTGCATGGAACATGTACACAAACACACACACAGACACACAAACAAACACCCACTGAGAAAAGCTGATCCACTTAGTTACAAGGAGAATGGATAGAGGAAAGTAGGGGGACAGGAATAAGAGAAGCCAATAAATTCTTATGAAAACAGTTAAAGCTGAGGGGATATGGCCACCATTTGTTTTTTCATCTTTTCCACCATACACCCTTCGTCGTTTCCCTCCTATTTTTCTCCCTCTCTCGTTCTCTCTGTTTCTAGCCATCTCACTCTTTCAAATTGAATTGAACTTTTGGTCAACGTGTGAAAATTATACCAATATTTTGGTGCCCCCAAGAATCAGTTGGGTCGTCAGGCCTGTCCAACTGATGAGCCTAGAGTTCATGTTGCTGCACGTTTGTTGGAAATTTATGACAGAGAAATTTCACCAAAAGAGAAAATCGCAAAATGCGTGTGTGTTTTTATATGTGAGCATGTTTGTACATAGAATGGTCAAAATGAAAATGAAGTGCAAAACGGCAAAGGCAACATCCCACAAGAACAGTTGACCAAATGGAAAAATATTTTCCCTTTTTTTTTTTTGTGTTTTTCTTCCATTTTTCTTTTTATGTATTTAAGTCCAGACTTTAAAGGAAATTATTTTTGTAGAATTTCGGTCATTCTCTTTGCATTGGTATAGAATTTCAAGTAAGAAGAAGATATATTGTTGGCCAATAGGCCAACAAGTCACTGGCAATGCAAACATATCAAAACCCCAGGGCATGGAAAAAGGTGCACATTAAATTTTCTCAACTTTTCTAAAGTATCTACCACAGGAACCCCATCTAAAGAAAAAAAGGGAAAAGGAAAATGGAAAAGACAAAGGCAGACGGATGAGTTGGGGCCTACTTTTTCATCCAAACACACACATGCTCGCTTTGGCAACCTTTTGTTACTGCCATTGCAATAAAAAGATCCAAAGACGACATGCAAAAAGGATACACGGTGTAAAAAGCGCATAAACTTTGACAAAAGTGACAAACTAAGAGCCCAGGTAAAAAGGTAAAAGGAGCAAAAGGCCTATGTGTCGAGTGTGTGACAAGGCTAAACAAAAGTTAGGCGAAATTGAAGTCGACTTGATGGCCTGGTAAATGGTAAACTTTTCTTGAGGATTTTCCATCAGTGATGTTCAGTAGTTCACCAAAAAACCAAAACGAACGAAGGCAGAAGTAAACGAAATGGAGACCCAAAAATGTTACTTCAAGAGGTATTGTTTTGACAGGACACTTTCTATTAGGCGGTTTTTCACCAACCTTGGATTATTTTGTAATAAAATATTGAATAAATTTCCATTCCGCAGCCAAACGAAATGCTTGAAGCTCCAGATCGCGTGAAAATCTTTGAAAAAGGAACAAGGAACTTTATTTCGCCAACACTATGTCCCGATAAAGCATATGTCTGTGTGTGTGTGCGTGTGTGTGGAGTCTGTGGAGTGGGTTTCCCAAGGTACTAAAACTTTAGTGGCATATGTGAAGGGGAACGTGCTGACAGGCAGAGAACGAGTGCTCTATCTATTGTGGACGCTGCTGTTGTGCCTTATCTTTGCATTTGAATTAGTCTGTTGCACATAAACAAACGTAATTGAATTTCCCCGCAATATTGCCAAAAACTTTTCACATACATCCTTATACATACATACATTTACATCCTTATGTATGTATATATACCCAGCATATATTTATATATCTAGGTGTGGGTGCCTCTTTAGTGTTACTAAGGACTTCAAGTTGAGAGAGTTCCAAGTTCAGAAAATTAAAAATCAAAGTATGTACAAAGAAGGAATTCAAGTCCTTGAAACTTTTGAAACTTTTCTTGTTGCCTGCCGTTTTTATTTTCATAATGTTTTGTTCTTCAATTGAAGTTGGCAAAGGTTGCACCATACCGCATAATGAAAGCCAAGCACAAACTAAACTAAAAAAAAACAAAAAAAGTGTCCTTACAAGAGGGCAAAGTTCTTCAAAAGCTTCAACTGGCCAAGGCTTTTTTAAAGCCATCCCACAAAAACAACAATAAACACAAAAAGCCCTTACAACCATGCCCCAAGAAGTTAAAGGAAATAAGGAAAAATATTTTGGAGGCTGCTTGTGGCATGTAAATGGTTATGGGTATGGCCTACCCGCAGCTATAGCCGTGCAGGATGCCTATGTAGGATGCCTGCAGGACGTTTTAGTTCAGTTCAGTTCAGTTTTGGTTCAGTTTTGCTTCAGTTTGCTACGGTTTAACAGGCACAAACACTTGACATGAACAACAGTGAAAGACAAAAATGCTGATTTTATTTTGTGTGCACATTGTCACATGATAATCAGGGCGATATATGTGATAATATAAGACCCGCACACAGACACAACAGAGACAAATACAAGAGCAAAGCAAGACAAGCTTATTGCCCATGTAAGTTAAGGCTCAGCCAAAGGCGTGACATGGCTTCAGCCAAGAAACAGCAGGAGAAGGTCCCAAATACACACTAAATACACTAGGCAACAGAAAAACGTTGAAACGTTGAAGCTTAAAACAATAAGGATATAATAAATATATCTTTATTTCTATTTTTTGAATTGATTAAATCATTCTTCTTTGGTGGATAAGCCCAAATCCCTTTCACGTTCATCATATATCATCTTTTCCATCATTTTACGCTCATTAGCATTTAATTCGTGAAGTTTTGATGGCTCTGGTTCAATTTTACTTAGGGCAATTTCTGGATCTGTCATCACCAAGCGATCCCACCAAGTGTTTTGATCAACCTTTTGCAATGTAATTAAAACAGTTTTAGTATCTTGCAGCACCCATACACACTCGTCCAGTTTAACTTCAGCGGCAAGTTCACCATTGATGACGGGCTCTTGCCCTCTAAGGCTAACTTCTAATGTCTTCTTGCCAAAGTGCACCTCTAGATTTTCAGTACGCAACTCGAATGAGACCTTAAAAGGGATTTCAATTTCTACTTCCTTTAGAGTTTGAGTCCACATGTACTTGTCTAAAGTACAACCATTGCCAGCATTTGGTAGAAATTTACCAAGATCATCTATATCTGCTATAGCTCTGGCAAGTTCATCACGATGGGCGTAATTTTTCATATTATTATTGTCAGCATCTTTGTCCTTATGCGAGGTGCTGTGAATTTTGTATTCCTTGCGAAAGACATTAAGCAGAAGACCCTCCCATCCTTTTTGCTCGTCTTTGATATAGAAATCGGTTTTACGTCGCAGAAAACTAGCCAAAGTTTCTAGGAATTCGGGCAACCCTCTACTATGCTTAACGGCCAAATTCATAAGAATTTCATCGAAATTTTTTTTCTCGGTAGACATTGTTGTAAACTAAACTGACATATTTTTCAAGTGTCGAATGTTCAAATCCAAATGCACTGCTTGGTTGTCTAGTGTCATAGTTGTAAAGACAGCAACTAAAGAGATGTGTTGTCGCACAAATATTTGCTGCCATTTCGGTTGTCACAAACTTGGACGGCGCCTGTCAGCCCGTCTTCGTCTGTGTGTCCTTGTTTCTATCCAATTTGCATGTGTTGCCAAATCCCTGATGAACCACTAACTACATAAGCTTGGCGCAACTAAGATACCCAGCGAGGACGAATGCTTAATTGAAGACATGGTCGACACCTGAAAATTAAGTTGGTGTTTTGTGTGAAAGGTGTGAATTGTCGCTGTCTAACTAAATGTCAAGAGAACTACTCAAAAATGCAGTTTATTATACAAATTTATGTTTATATTATAAGCAAATTGCATTGCCATGGCCAGACTAATATAGAATGAAACTTTGCCTTAGGAGTCAGGCACTTGGTCTGTCAGTCCGTCAATGGCCAAACCCCACAATATATGGCAAAATATACAAGTTTCTGGGGTGTACATTTTAACACTTGCATGGTAATTACTTTTCACTCGCCTTTGTTTGGGCGTCCCTTACAGTGTGTAGACAATTACAAACTTTTGCTTCTATTCCACGGTAACGCCTACACACAGACACACACACACACACTCACACACAAGCCATGCCAAAACTTTTTCCGTAAAAATTCTTCTCTGTTTAAATAAATGCCTGAACTTTCAGAAACATTCTCCTGAATAAGTTCAGTGTTGATTGAATTTGACACTGCTTGGTTATGTGGAAAAACTAAATACCTAAAGACAAATTTGCAAAAAGTGATTAAAGACTTATTGGCCAAGATATACTGATTTATGATTCAATTAAAAACGATTCAATTTCTATCTCGCAACTGTCAATATTTGGTCAACTCAAATAGCAAAAGATTTAATTTACAGACAAAGCAATTGAAATGTTTTCTCTTTCTCTTTGGTCTTGTGTCTCTATCTGTCTCTATCTGTATTATATGGCAGAGAAAAGAGAATGCGAAGGAGACAACATGAATATGCATATGATGAAGATGAAGATGGCATTTACATATTCACCCCCAACCCCCACCTACATCGGTGTGTATATGTACATTTTACTCTTATGAACACCAACACTTTTGTAGCTTCAAGATGGTGCCAAGCTAAAGCAGCCTGTATGTGTGTGTGTGTGTGTATGTGTGTGTGTAAACATATACCTCCTTCTCCTCCAAGCCACCTTCTAAAGCCAAACAGTAGAAGCAAGGTATTTAAAAATGTTAACTGCTTCAAGGCAGGAATAAGAAGGAGCAAAAGGGTATTCCATACATATACATAGAAATGTGTGTATATACAAATGGGGCGTACCTTTTCTCATATGGAATTTAAATTAAACAGACAGTAGACTGTAGTCAGCTTTTCTTAAATTTAAACCCATTGCAATTTGTCAATTTTCATATAATGGAACTTCCATTGATATTTTGTAGGCAAAGCTTGGCTAAGATGGGATTATAAGCCTAATTAACCATTGGTAAACATGTCCTATTAGTAGAGTAACTTCTAAAACCCCTAGAGAACATCATCCCAATCAATTGTGAATTCTAAAGAACGCCCTAAAGGACATACTTACGCACATAGAGAGACACATGAAAGGTAAGCCTTTGTAGAGTTTCCACAGCTGCCTCCTGCAGTGAGTGGTTTAAGTTGATGCTGCTGCTAATGCCCTAAGTAATCCACTTTTTACATCTGTCGTCGTGGCACTTAGCTTTTATCGATTTTATTTTACAGCAGTCAAAAGAGTTTTTAAAGTCTGCACATATGTAAGCCAAGTTAATTGAGTTGTTTTAAATAGATCTTCCAAAAGCTGTCTTAGTTGCGCATATATAAATCATATATTAGGGAGGCTAATCTGTCTAAATGTGCTCTAATTTTGGTGCCCTTCATCTGTAGTTTGGCCATACATGTATTTATTATTCACATTTGCGGTTTTATCTAGCCCAGAGCTTGCCTATTTAATAGCTATAAAAGCGCATTAATTATTGATATGCCATGTAATAAATTTGACTTGGGTTATTTCTAAATTAGATCAATTTATTCACAAACTAATAGAAAACATCAAATTGCATTTGGGCTTAGTCTTTTGACTAATGCTATGGCTATATATGCACTGCAAGACTTGTGTATTAAAATAAATTATTCACTTGGCAATAATGAGTGTTATGATTATCCTCCATTTATATTTCATCGGCAGTAATGAAGAGAGCAAACAGATATTTAAGAGCAAATTAATTGTTTACAGTAAGAAAAATAAAAAGTTCTTAAGGTCAGGTGAAAGTGATGACGTAGAGCAACAACAATAAAGTTATATACATATATTAAGAGGGAAGAGCTAGAAAGGTCAGACTGATACACAAAGTAAGGAAGTTAGACTCGAAATTTCAAATGTATTTCTTCTGTTCTTGGCGTTAGATTTGCTTCTATATATCAGCTATTCTTTAATCAATTCATATATATTCATAAATGGATGAGAAAAGTTCTATAAAGTTGGCATGGTAATACGTTAACTTGAATTAAATCATTTGATGGTACTTCTACAATCCAACCAAAGTACTCAGCAATCCACAATCACACAGATAATCCATTTTTAATGGACCCTCAACTCTTGTTGAGCCACTTGCGACTTGAAATCACACAACCTGGCGAAGCAAAGAGGCAGAGTGAGCATCTGGTTCATGTTCTATGTAGATACCTACATACCTAGCCCTAGCAACGTTGATGACAACAAGCACCAGGCAGGATCTCCTACGACCCCTTCAACCCGCCGCGGTTATAACTGTTAGCCATTTTAAATTGCTGCCGCTGCTGCTGCTGCTGCTGCTACTGGTAGTTTTAAGAGCCTGAGAGGGGGCCCAGCACTTGGCAGCATTTCAAACCCACACGAGGTCGAGTTGAGTCGAGAAAAAGGATTGTGGCAAAGCATGCTGAGTGCTAATTGCCTAAATCTATCCCACATGGCTCATGGCCGTTTTCCTTCTCCGCCTTTGGGCACAGATGAGCTGACAATTTGTAGGCCGTTTCTTTAATTAGCTGGCTAACAACCTGTCGGCTAATTAATGTAAGCTGCTGCTGCTGCTATTGCTTCTACCTCGGAATTGGTTACAACAACATTTACATAATGTGATGCGTTGCATACTTTGAGGCACACAAGGATCGTCGCAATGCTGCAGTCCTTTGCATTTTTAATCAATCACACTTTCAACAACCGACCCACTCAATCTGCTAGATGGCAGACGATGGCAAGCGCGTGGCATGAATAAATTAAAACGATTTCGTGCTACAGTATTTTTTTTCCACAAGATTTATTACAAAGAAAATTATGCACAGTGGGAAAGAACAACTTTTAATACACATGTTTGGCATTTATTTTGGCCACAATTGCATAAAATCTTTATAATACTCTCAAAACTAAGGAATGTAGATTTTTTAATCACCTAGATAAAGATCAAATTCGGTCAATAAGAACTAAATTTCAAACCACTGTGACTTCACTTCTTGTCTAACTTCTCCTTTGGCTGATGCTGATAATGATGATTATGCCGGTTTCCGTTTTCTTCAAATATTTTTTTTTTGCTGCTTCTGCTGCCAAAGATTGTTGCATATCAAATGGCGCCTAAGTGCTGGGCGTGTGTCTTGATGGGCGTCAGACACACACACACACTCATACAGACACACATGAACGTAGTAAGATGGGAAAAAAAAACAAATCAAATCAGTATTGAAAAACGTGTGCCATCGATTCATGCTCTTTTTTTCGGCTTTTACGACCTTCTCGACTCCATTTATTTAAATTCAATTTTATATTAGCCAGCACTCACATGTGCTAACAAAGTGGATTGAAGGAATGTATATAAAAAATGGGTCCACTATGAGCTTAAGGAATTAGTAGAATTCGAACGAGAAATTTGTTAAAGTTTTCTGTCAGTGCCGTTGATGTGACGTTGCCTGTCGATTTCACTAATAGAAAAGTCCTTGACAATGCCAAAAAATAGAAGAGTGCAACAAGAGAGGGGAGCGAACACTTAGCAAAAGAAACTTGAGGAACTTTTTGTGCACCGTTTAATTGACAGGAAGGCAGGAGTACTTTGCATATGGAAAGGAACTAGTTAAAGAAAATGCAATTTATAAAATATATATGTATATGTAGCATAACTTTTCCTCAAGAGAGAACTTTTTGCAAGGACTGACTACAAAATTTGATTTCCCATTTAATGTTGACTGATTTAGCTAGTTGAAACTTAACTGACATGACTAACACATGAATTATATGAGCAATTTGTATATCCTAAAACTAATGAAATGCCAAAAAACGGTCTCAAAAATCTTGCTTGAGATGGCTTATTCATTATCCAATCATTGAATTGTTCTTGGATTTATTTACAGAAACTCTCTACCGTTAAACATGTAGTTAATTAACGCTTAACATAATCAGTTATAATTATTTCAACTTTTCATTTTGAGCATGTGCCGGGAAAACTGGTGCATTCTCAACTTTAACCTTTGTCAGAAGCTTGCACCAAAGTGGAAATGACGCTGTTTTAATTGAAAATGCTGCAAAAGTTTGTTTTTCCTCAAACGGTTAATTAATTAAAAATGAAAGAAAAACTGAAAAGTAAATAATAACAGGCCAGTTTAATGAAAAACAGAGAGCAAGGCAAGAGGATAAACAGCAAAATCTACCCTAGCAAAAAGGATATAAGACTTTCGTCACGCAGTGGACTAGGAGTATGCTCTTTAGTTTTAGCTTTCTTCTGTTTCCAAATACAATTAAAATTAAATCTTTATATGTCATATCTTAAGTTTTTTAAGGTGGTTTGATTAAGTTAACTTCAGCAAAATGTTTTTAAGTAAGTGTGTAGAAATTGCGGTGTTGTTAGACAGTTGTGAAATCTTAATTACAGACCTAAACTGAAATTGGAACATTGCAAAAGGATTGAAATGAAAGTAAAAGTTTGCCTCAAATGTGGTTGCTGTTTGCGAGAGCAAATCTGCTGTAGTTTGTGAAGTAATATAAACACAAGGCAAACATAATTAGTTCCTTTTAAAAAGCTAAACTAAAATTAAGAAAGAAATTATCACTTTTCACCTGAATAATCGTTGGCCAGCCAATTTAATGAAAGGTTTTCTTTAAATTTCATCTGCTTCCCAACTTGCCTTATGCAAAGTTTTAGACATATTTCGGCAAAAAAGTGAAAATATAACTTGAATTTCAGTTTTTACCAAGTGTCAAATGCAACAAGCCAAGGTTGAAAGTCTTTTGAATTGCTCTGTGTCTGTGTTTGGACTTATTGCCCTTAAGGGAGACTGGACAAAAGTAGCCAAGTCAATTTTGTCTTTTGTATGTGTGAATCAAAGTGCACTCTCATGCAGAAGAAAGCTCTAACACCATAATATTTCACACACACACATGGTGGACCATTCACAGACAGGTGCTAATAATGTACTGCATACTTTTGGGAGCATCTGCTTGAAAAGCGCTTTTCTAGTTTAATTTAAAATAATTACCAATGAAAGCCAGAGAGTGAAGCAAATTTACCAGAGATGCCATAGAGTGTGTGTGTGAGAGGTATGTGAAAATTTATGGTGTGCGTGTGCGGAAAATTTGTTGGCCGCGTCTGCGTCTATGTACATTTATATGTGCATGTCTGTGTCTCTCTGTGTGTGTTTGAGCGCGTTATGTTGAAATTAATGAGCCAGTCCATTGCTCTACTTCATGGCCGCAAAGTGTGAGCTGAAGGTGATGGTGAATAGTGAATGTAAATGCGAATGTGAATGTGACTGCGTATGCTTATGCGACACACTCACACATGCACGTACATACATACGTCGAGAATGTGAAGACAAAAGCGGAAACAGGCACAACCAGCCAGATCCGGACCAATGTAAATATGGCCACTAACCAAAAAACCCCCAAACCCAAAAACCGGAGCCCCAAGATATGCATGATTATACAAACAAAGCACACACAAAGACATACACACTCACACACGCACACACACTAATAGACATTAATACACAGTAAGAAAATTCTACTAGCCATTAATATTGTTTAATCAAAATAAACAGCCCTAAAGCAAAAAGTTTCTGAATAAAAACGTTAAAGGAAATTGAATTCAACTAAGAAACTAAATTAAATGTTTTGCCTTTCTGCCAACAATAATAATATTCAAATGTAAATATAAGTAATTTTATATTATGCATTCCTAGAAAAAATATCTTTTTACTGACAAGTTTCATACACATCAAATTGATTCTTATGGCCAGGCGTAGCTATAACCTTTGCGAGAATATCTTCTGACAGTTGGCATTCAGCTATATTCAGATTTTATATCAAAATGTTCATTTCCGTTGCCATGCCAAGTTATTTTTTATCTCAAAAATCATTTCTTCAGCTGTAAAATTTCACTTAAATTCACGTCATTCACCTTGATGTTCCACTTTTATTTCACTCAATTTCAACAGAAGAGTACAGTCGTTTTGCTTAGTGTCTTAATATGCACTTGAAAGTAAATGCCTTTTGTTTTTCACCATGGATGGCTTTGACTCCAACTCATTTGGCAGGCCAGTCGAATACAATGCTCGGCTTTATCTGAAAGGACATGCGGCATTAAAGGACTCATAATATATAAATACCTCCATATACATATATATGTGAATATATACGTGAATAATATATGCGGCATCGCAGTTGTGTTATTAATGACCCTTGCTTTTGTTTGTTAAATTGTTAATATTCGCACTTTTACGCGCTTGCAATTTACATTTTCTCTTTCAGTTGTTGTTGTTGGTTTTCTTGTGCACTTTAACGCTGGTCAATGGCATAATAATGAATACTTTGTATACCCTTTTTAATGAAGGCCTCCATTTCGTTTGCTCTCAAGTTTGTTGTTTTCTGAGAGAAGCTCAAATGTTACTAAGAAATTAAATATAGTTTCAAGACTCAAATTAAACAGTTTTTTCTGCGACAAAAAGAAAAATCGACAAATACATATACTAATAGATATTTTTTATGAATAATTAATAGGGTTTACGATAATTGAACAGTTTAAGAGTATCGAATCTTCATTGCAGTAAAATTACCTCTTTTTTGTTTTATTTATTTGGTACTTTTTCGTTTAATCCTTTTTCTCTTTTGCTTGTGGGTAGCCAGGACCAGGTTGAAGAGAAGAACGAAACGAAGTGTTCTTGGCAGGCACATTAAGCGAAAATTCTCAACGGGAATTCGTTGAAAAGAACTCAACTATAAGCATTGGCATTTTGTTTGTCCTTACTTTTATTTTTGTTCCTGCCGACCACTGAAGGCACACAGAAGGCAGATGTTGGTGAAGACTCGTTTGAAGAAAAAAACCGACATAAATTATGCAGCTTTAAAATGTAAAGTCATTCAATATGGAATGTAATGGAAAATCACATGAATATTAACTATATGGAGTGCAAAGCCAAGTTTTGGGTCATCTTGTATTAAAGACATTAAATGGAATAGTTAGACAACTCTTACTGATTTCACTAAACTTGTCTAATATAGTATATACAAGTTTGATTTGTTATTTTAGACTCAAGAACCTTATAAATAACTAATAGGATAAAGTCTGTATTAGAGTAGACTATTGGAAATCGTATGAAAAGCCCTAAAAGAGACTAATTAAATGATTAACTAAAAACAAGACCGTATTTAATTTTTTAAAATCCAACTGTTTTCAATCAGCTGTTGAAAAGCTTGTCGGTTAAGCAGTGTATAGCCATTATCCAGTTTTTGCACCACTTAAAAGCTTGAAAGTCAAGTTGTAATGCAACCCTTAGAGTCCTTCGACAAATATTTCTTATGCTCTCTCCCTCTCAGCATCCTTTGCGCAGCTGTTCAAACTGTCAACCGGCATTTGGATGCTGCTGCCCACCCACATCAGCCCAAAACCTTGGCTCAGCAGCCTGCAACAGGATAAAAGAGGGCGAATTAAACGTTGCCTGCTCAGTGGATGTTTCATCCTCGTTGGCAATAGAGAGGACAAAGAAGAGAAATAGTCAAAATATCAGAAAAACCATAAACAAACGTCAGAATTTTGCCGCCTGAGTTAGTTATAAAAATCAAAAATAAATATTAAGCTAGTTCAACTAGCAAATTAATAGAGAAAAAGTCAAGTGTAGTGGCCACAAAAGGCAAATCTCAAAATGATATCAATTGGACGGCATCGATGGCGATTTTTGTTTCTACCGTTGTTCATTTTTCATATTGCCCACATTCCCAGAGAATCTCAGGCCTTACCCGATATTATAAAGATAGGTGAGTAGTCCTCTGAGCCAGTTACTTTCGCATCAATTGCCAAGAATAATGATTATATATCTCGATATTCGTAAAACATCTTCAACCGCATATCGATTTTTTTCCGTCATAATCACAAAATGTATGAGTGTGTTGGTATGCGAGAGGATGCTTTTGCCTGTGTGCGTGTGTGTGTGTGTGTGTGTGTGTATCCATATATTTGTATTGTTTGTTTTCTTTTTTTCCGCCCTCAAAAGTTTAACCACAACATTTAATTATAGTTTGTAGTAGATTGAATATTGTTAAACTTTTACAAGTTATCTTTATTTCAATTCATTCATATTGAATGTTGCAGGTGGCCTATTCCATCCCTCCGACGACCATCAAGAGTTGGCCTTCCGGCAAGCTGTGGACCGCATCAATGCCGACCGGTCAATATTACCGCGCTCCAAGTTGGTGGCCCAAATTGAACGTATTTCACCTTTTGATAGCTTTCATGCCGGTAAACGTGGTAAGTGTATCATTTCGACATAGATCTTTAAAAAATATATTAAATTTAACAACAAAATTATTTGAATTATGGACTTCCATAACTTTTTGAGTACTTATTTTGTGTTTAAAAAACAAAACTAGGCAGACAAATGTCTGTATAAAAGTAAAATTCCCTTAAATGGGTAATAATATTTTAACAAATTTTCAAATTAAGAACTCAGTTGATTTTATCTTGAAGCCAAAACCGGCAATAGTAGAGATTTAAAAATATTTAAAAAGTTCAAAGGATTTCAACTGGATCAATTGGATTTACAAACCGAAAAGAAACCGATAAAGTCTAGTCTATAACTTAATTATACTATATTGTTTATATAAAACATTATCCACAGGAATGGGAATAACTACCTTTATGTATTTGAAAGAGAGTGGTAGATATAAATTGGAACCAGATTTAAGTGGCAAAATTCCTAACAAACGAGAATTGTTTGATTCTTGTGGCATTTTGAATAAATGGCTGATTTCTGATACTTAATCCTTCAAGCATTTGCCTTTATAATCGGTCTTATAAATTCGATCTTTGCCAGTTATAAAAGACATGAGAGTTCTTAAGGTACACAGATTTTAGATTTCATAAAATTGAATTTCACAACAAAGCTTTTCATTTTTCTTTCATCTTTTCGCATACATACATATTTGCATTTCATTTGATTTGCGATTTATGTTATGCTAATAGTCGTCTTGGGATATTGAGCACTTTGCTTTGGTTTGCATATCACTTCGATAGCAATTTGCAATTTTGTTGCACTTTTTCAAAGCGCTCACACACACACACACACTCATACACAATGGAGGGAGGAGGGAGGTAGGAGTTGGTGGGCGACTCGTGTACAATAAATCCGCAAAACCCAAGAGGAGCCTGCAACTGACATTCGTTGACAATGAGTTATGGCCAGTTGCTTTTCAAATATTTCATACAGACATTTGTACAAAGTAAGTTTATACATATATAGATATATTTGTTGCGGAAGTTGAAAGTCACTTCCATTCCTTTGACATGCAGGAACACAAAGGACCAAACATTAATTGCCTTTGAAATGAAGTTACAACAGTCAAAGAAATATAAAACTAATTACTTGAATTTTCCTTTGATGCTCTGAAGACGGAATAGTTTTGCCAAGAAATGGCCAAGACTATTTTTAAAGGAGAGGAGAGGTCAGTCCAGTAGCTGGATTGCCTGACTCTTGATAATCGTTAAAAATGTTAAAGATAATCGTAAAATCTTGCCACTAAATGTCGAACACATTGTGTGATAAATGAGACACAAATGACATCAAAGCAGATGTCGAGAGTAACCACACATATGTACTTACACTTACCTTGTGAAAAGAAAGGAAAGAAAAAGAAAAAATGGCAAAGTAAAACCACTTTTCAGCAGACAGTAACGAGTTGGGTTGAGCATGTCACACACACACACACACACCTACACACTGAGAGGGGATTGCATTATTAACCACATCCACCTGTATGTTCGCCTAACTGCACCAGCACTTAAACGTGCTTAGTGAAATTTGATGAGGCAAAATGGGGATGTGCATGAGCCGAAAAGGCAAAATGGAATTATGTCATACTGAAGTGCATTTTATATATGCGAACGAGGCTGAACTGAACATTACTATGTACCTACCTAGCTACTAGCATCTATTACTGTACTTTAGGTCCTTTTTTTTACATTCCGTCTAGGTCGGGGAGAGAGAAAACCGTATTCTCATCCTCAGATAATCTTTTGCTCGTTGGAAATGGAAAATGGGAATGGGAATGGGACACAAAGCGCATTACAATGATATCAATTTGCAACTTGTTATAGCTTGAGGGACTTACTGAAATCCAAAATCTCAATTACAAAAGTTTTTTTTTTGTTTTTTGTCAGCCAGAAATAACTACCATATTGACTTCAGATATGATCTGGCTTTTAAACCACTGTAAACTGTAAACACTTCAGGGAAAATAGAATATATGTTTGCTCGTCTTTAAAGACATGTTTATGTTGTCGTTGGCGTTGTCGTTGTCATTTCATTTTGGATTCTCAATTCTCTCGATGTGCCCATGAATATACATTCACTACATTTATTTGTTTGTTTTACAGTTTGTGGTTTATTGAACATTGGCGTCGCTGCAATATTTGGTCCACAATCCTCGCATACCGCCAGCCATGTACAGAGCATTTGTGACAACATGGAGGTACGTACACACATACATATGTATATATATACATACATTGAACATAAGTGGAATGTCCTCATCCACAACCCACAAGCCAGAGCCACCGAGAGGCGACAGCTCGGAAAAACAAATAGGGGCAACATGGCAATAAAATCCTTTAAAAATACAACTTTTTATCTTGCACAAATACATTTTTAGATACCACATTTGGAAAACCGCTGGGACTACCGGCTAAGACGAGAAAGTTGCCTAGTAAATCTCTATCCTCACCCAAATACGCTATCCAAGGTACGTCTGACAATGAGTGTGTGTGTCTTGACTTTTGATTTTTGTTTACACGTTTTATATTTAAACTTAGGCTTATGTGGATATTGTGCGGCATTGGGGCTGGAAGACATTCACCATAATCTACGAGAACAATGATGGGATTGTGCGACTACAGGAGCTGCTCAAGGCACATGGCATGACACCGTTTCCCATAACAGTGCGCCAATTGAGCGATAGTGGAGATTATCGGTTTAGTATTTAGGTTTTTTACTCAGCCAAAAAGATTTACTTATAATGTTCTTCCCCCTTGAATAGACCGCTGCTCAAGCAAATCAAAAACTCAGCCGAGGCGCACATTGTTTTGGACTGTTCGACGGAACGCATTCACGAGGTACTCAAGCAGGCCCAACAGATTGGTATGATGAGTGATTACCACAGTTACTTGGTGACATCATTGGATCTGCATACTGTTAATCTGGATGAGTTTCGTTATGGAGGCACAAATATCACAGGTTTTCGTCTGATCAATGACAAGATCGTCTCGGATGTGGTCCGCCAATGGAGCATCGATGAGAAGGGGATGCTGCGTTCAGCGAATTTAACCACTGTCCGTTCGGAAACAGCTCTTATGTATGATGCAGTGCATTTGTTTGCCAAGGCATTGCACGATCTCGATACTTCACAACAAATTGACATACATCCCATCAGTTGCGATGGTCAGAGTACTTGGCAACATGGTTTCAGTCTAATCAACTACATGAAAATCGTGGAAATGAAGGGTCTGACAAATGTTATTAAATTCGATCATCAAGGATTTCGCACAGATTTCATGTTGGACATTGTGGAATTGACACCAGCGGGTATACGTAAAATCGGCACTTGGAATTCCACATTGCCGGATGGCATTAATTTCACACGGACTTTCAGTCAAAAGCAGCAGGAGATCGAGGCCAATTTGAAGAATAAAACATTGGTGGTAACCACCATATTGGTAAGTGGCTAAAACTCACTTTTCAGTACGCCTAATGACTATGTCAACGCTTCTTTCAGAGTAATCCCTATTGCATGCGTAAGGAATCGGCTGTTTCTCTAAGTGGCAATGATCAATTTGAGGGCTATGCAGTGGATCTGATACATGAAATCTCCAAGTCATTGGGTTTTAATTACAAAATTCAACTAGTTCCCGATGGCAGCTACGGTAGTCTCAACAAAATGACTGGGTAAATTTAGACACTACATTCTTCATTGAGATCGCTTTTCAAATGATTGTTCTTATTGGCAGTGAATGGAATGGCATGATACGTGAACTGCTAGAGCAACGAGCCGATCTGGCCATAGCTGACTTAACCATTACCTTTGAGCGAGAACAGGCCGTGGATTTTACCACACCATTCATGAATCTTGGCGTATCGATATTGTATCGCAAACCCATCAAACAGCCACCCAATTTATTCTCTTTCCTTTCGCCTTTATCCTTGGATGTCTGGATCTATATGGCCACTGCCTATTTGGGTGTCTCTGTGTTGCTCTTCATATTAGCAAAGTGAGTTACCCGAAAATGTAATCGAATTTAATAATCCTTTGGCTTTGTCTTGGACAGATTCACGCCTTACGAATGGCCTGCCTATACGGATGCCCATGGCGAGAAGGTGGAGAGTCAATTTACTTTACTCAATTGCATGTGGTTTGCCATTGGCTCACTTATGCAACAGGGCTGTGACTTTTTGCCCAAGTAAGTTAAAACTGCTTTTATTGAGTCTTTTTAAAAGAAAATTCGGTATATTCTAGGGCTCTGTCCACACGAATGGTGGCTGGCATTTGGTGGTTTTTCACCTTGATTATGATCTCTTCGTACACTGCCAACTTGGCTGCTTTTCTAACTGTCGAACGCATGGACTCGCCCATCGAAAGTGCCGAGGATTTGGCCAAGCAGACGAGAATTAAATATGGTGCCCTGAAGGGAGGCAGCACAGCGGCTTTTTTTAGGGTAAATATCAACACAAACTATTAAAAAACGCTTGACAATTATAATAATCTCTTTCCTAGGACTCTAAAATATCGACATATCAACGCATGTGGTCATTCATGGAGTCGGCACGTCCTTCAGTTTTTACAGCCAGCAATGGTGAAGGTGTTGACCGTGTGGCCAAAGGCAAAGGTAAATAGCAATAGCTTCTCCTGATCAATTTGATTTGCTCAGAGTTCAATTAACTTGCAGGTTCTTATGCATTCCTAATGGAATCCACATCCATTGAATATGTCACCGAACGGAATTGCGAGTTAACCCAAGTAGGAGGAATGTTGGATACCAAAAGTTATGGCATAGCCACACCGCCTAGTAAGTAAAATGGATCATTTTAGAAGTGTAAGTGTAAATCTTAATGGTGTTTTATTTTTTGTAGACTCACCTTATCGCACTGCCATCAATAGTGTCATATTAAAGCTGCAGGAGGAGGGTAAATTGCATATACTGAAAACCAAATGGTGGAAGGAGAAACGAGGCGGCGGCAAATGTCGAGTTGAGACCTCAAAATCTTCATCGGCTGCCAATGAATTGGGCCTGGCCAATGTGGGAGGCGTTTTTGTTGTCCTCATGGGCGGCATGGGTGTGGCCTGTGTAATTGCAGTCTGTGAGTTTGTGTGGAAGTCACGCAAAGTAGCTGTGGAGGAGCGTTTAAGTGCCATACTAAATGAATGAGAAAAGTCGTAAACCCATGACGAATGGGTTTAACTAAATAAAGGGCATTCATGGGAATGCGACACCACAATAGACAATGAATCAGATATGCAAAAAAATAGTATCGAAAAATTATAAAAAGAAATCTATAGAGTATATATACAATACATATATCAAAAATACTGGCAAACAATTTTGGGCAAATATTGTAGAGACTAGAACCCATATACAATGAAATACAATATACCTTTCGGAATCCACCAATGAAAGTTCTGCACAATGTTTATATACAATCGTATATATTATATACCTATATATAAATTTATATATATATATAGACAAAACCGATTATACTGCAATACCATTCGTAATTTAATCTAACAGCAAAAATCATATATGAAACACAACTTATACACAAATTTTAGGTGAGCTTACACTTGGATAATATCGTTTTGAATATTCAAAGATGGGAAAATTGGTATAAAGATATTAACTCTAATTCCAGTGTAAGCAGATTGTAAGCAGGAGCATAAAACAACCAAAACAAATCGTATGCATTTATATTTGAAAGCATTTTTGGGAATTGACCTAATAGACATAATTATAGATAATTCAAAAGTAAATAACACGAAAGGATGATACCAATCGAGTATATACCACTGACAACACACAATTTGAATCATAAAACATTTTCAACTTACCATAAACAGAAAATTATTAGCAAGTAAACCTTAACCTAAGTCAAAAACAAACAATTGTAAACTCTTAGTCTAGGTATTCACATCCCGGAAACATTGCGCCCGTTGTGCCCTTTCCTCTCACACCATCTATCTAATTTTTTCTTTTCTATCTATTTCCACTAGAATATAAGATTGTAAAATGTAATTATCGTATATACAGGCAATTTTCACAAAAAACAGAAACAGAACAGAAAACGGAAAGCAGTAAAACCATTTCTTATTAAATACATAGCTACTTATAATTATAAATAAAAACAGAGTTAACAAAAATACAACAGTAGAAAAACAATTGACTTTGTTGGGCTTTGTTGGACCATTGGCCGAAACTGGAATACTCTTAGAAACAATTTAGTTGAATTAAGTAAGTAAATTCAGTTAAAAATCTACGAAAGAAGTATTAACGATTTGTACTATCTAGGAATTACCTTTTTGATTGATTAAAAAACATACAAAAAGGTATCAAAACTTCTATTTTTATTCATCGACCTCGAGCAGGCTAAGGTTTTGATAATTTAATACACTCTTCTTGGGTTAACTTCTTTTAATCAGTTTAGGATCTTAATTCATATTATGTATATGTGAATCTCTCTCCTACTCCATTCGCTTTTCTTAATAGAACTCTCTTTTATGTAAGCTAACTAACCCAAACAAATATGCCTTCGTTTTATACAAGAGTATATAGGGGCCAATAGAACACCTGCATAAGAACACCTGTAAGCAATTTTCCGGCTCGTTCATAACATGACATTTGGTGGGATCTAAGTTGGTCTGGTTGGCCACATTCAATGCCTAACCACAAACTGTCAATCAATGGTTAGCCATATAGACCACCAGCACATGCATCGCATCGATGCGTTTATGGTGCGAAATGAATTTTTTATGGACAACGACTTTAATTGATTTTTGGTAGGGATAAAGTTAACTTCGTTGGTTGATTAAACTTTCGCTTTTCAGTTTCATTTTGGCTGTTAACCATAGAAGAAGACGTAGTTATTATGAGGTTAACATTAGGACTTCTGCTTATTTTTGGCATGCAGTTGAGTTTATTAGTTTCGGTCGATGGCAATGACTTTTCCTCATTTCTAAGCGCAAATGCTTCTCTGGGTAAATGAAAATTGAACTCAAATACTTTGAATTAATAGAGTTGTTTAACTTAAAGCTGTTGTGGTTGATCATGACTATATGACCATGCATGGACAAAACATTATGGCACATTTCGAGAAGATACTAAGCGATATAGTTCGTGAAAATTTAAGAAATGGCGGTATTAATGTACGTTATTTTACCTGGAATTCTGTTCGTTTAAAAAAAGGTAACTATCATGGAAAACTTCAAGTTAAACTCACTAAAGAGACTCTTATATACATACAAAGATTTCCTGGCTGCAATAACGGTAACTGATTGTGAAAATACTTGGAATTTTTATAAGAACACACAGGAAACTTCCGTCTTATTGATTGCCATAACAGACTCGGATTGCCCCAGATTGCCATTAAATCGAGCAATTATGGTAAAAATTTAGAATAAAATAGAGTTTCACGTTAATGCTGTGATCTTAGATTCCCCTGGTGGAGCATGGAGATGAGTTTCCACAAATTATACTTGATGCCAAAGTGCAGCAAGTACTTAAATGGAAAACTGCTGTGGTTTTTGTAGATCAAACCATTTGTGGGTATATTTGTAAACCGTTTATAAGTCTTTAGATTCATTAAAATTGTTTTTTTTTAGTGGACGATAACTCTGTGCTGGTGAAGAGCATAGTTCATGAAAGTACTACTAATCACATAGCTCCCATTTCATTGATACTCTACAAAGTCAATGATTCGTTGCATGGCCAACAGAAGCGAACGGCTCTGAGGCAGGCATTGGGCCAATTCGCCATGCCAAAGCATGAGCAGAAGCATCAACAATTCCTGGTGATATCGAAATTCCATGAGGATATTATTGAAATAGCAGAAACATTGAATATGTTTCATGTGAGCAATCAGTGGATGTTCTTTGTGCTAGAGGAACTGCGTCGCGATTTTGATGCCAGCACTGTGACCATTAATCTCGATGAGGGAGCTAACATTGCATTTGCTTTGAACGAGACATATCCTGATTGCCAGGACACATTGAATTGCACTATAACCGAGGTGAGTATGGCTTTAGTGACATCCATTTCCAAGATGATATCGGAAGAGCAGTCAATATATGGTGAAATATCTGATGAGGAGTGGGAATCCATACGTTTCACTAAGCAAGAGAAACAAGATGAGCTCCTGGAGTATATGAAGGTAGACATTTTTCCTCTTTCAAATTATTTCATAGACAAATGATCTTCTTGAATTCTTGTCAGGATTATCTTAAACTGAACAGCAAATGTGCTAGTTGTGCTAGATGGCGTATTGATACGGCTATTACCTGGGGCAAGACTCAAGAGAGTCGGCAGTTCCGCACTGGTAAGTACGGATTCAATTCGTTCACTCTGATATTTTCTGTTTCCCATTCGAAGCTCCAACACGCGATGCCAAGAATAGAAACTTTGATTTCATTAACATTGGCTACTGGAGCCCCTTGTTGGGATTTGTGGTCCAGGAACTAACCTTTCCCCACATTGAGCATCATTTCCGCAACATTACTTTGGATATTCTGACCGTACATGTGAGTCTTTGAATCAGGAATATATTATCATTATATATTGGTTCGAAATGCTCGTAGAATCCACCATGGCAAATCCTGACCAAAAATAGTCTGGGTCACATAGTCGATGCCAAGGGCATAGTTATGGAGATAGTACGGGAACTGAGTCGTGCCTTAAATTTTACCTATCAACTGCATGAAGCCAAGTCATGGGAGAATGAATACGCAATTAGCCAGACCAAGAACGAAAGTGTAAGTATGCAATAACTAACAGAAGCAATTTGCAATAATTTTTATATTTCTAGGAAACAGAACTTCTAGGCTCAATGACATATCGCATTCCCAGTCGGGTGACTGAACTGGCCCAAGGCAATCAATATTTTCTGGCCGCTGTGGCTGCCACCATTTATGATCCCGAGAAGAGATTCTTTAATTTCACACAGCCCATCAGTGTCCAGAAATACACATTTATTACCCGCCAACCGGATGAGGTGTCTCGCATCTATTTGTTTACGGCTCCATTTACCCAGGAGACCTGGGGATGCCTGGTGGGCATTATTATAGTGACCGCTCCCCTTCTGTATGGCATCAATCGTTTGGCACCGCTGGAAGAACTTCGTATTAGAGGATTATCTACGATCAAGAGCTGCTTCTGGTATGTACTCGGAGCTCTGCTCCAGCAAGGAGGCATGTATCTGCCCAAGGCAGACAGTGGACGCCTCATAGTGGGCTTCTGGTGGATTGTGGTCATTGTCCTGGTCACCACCTACTGTGGCAATCTGGTGGCTTTTCTCACATTTCCCAAATATCAGCCCGGAATCGACTATCTCAGTCAGTTGGGACACCACAAGCATATCTCCCAGTATGGCCTACGAAATGGAACGTTTTTTGAGAAATACACTAAGACCACAACACGGAAAGACTTTAAGCGGTTCATGGAGAAAGCCATTATCTATAGCAATGCAGAGTCCGAGAGAATTGATGCTGTGAAAAGTGGCCAACGGATCAATATAGATTGGCGTATTAATTTGCAATTGATTGTCCAACAACATTTCGAGCAAGATAAGGAATGTCATTTTGCCCTGGGCAAGGAGGACTTTGTCGATGAGCAGATTGGCCTAGTTGTCCCATTAAATAGCGCCTACTTGCATCTTATCAATCTTCACATCGATCGCATGTTTCGCATGGGTTTCATCGAGCGTTGGCATCAGATGAATCTCCCCAATTCGGACAAGTGCAACGGCAAAAGTGTTCTACGTCAGATAACCAATCACAAGGTGAACATGAATGACATGCAAGGATGTTTCCTAGTCCTAATCTTTGGCTTCGTAGCGGCCGTTCTAGTAGCATCCATGGAGTTCTGGTATTATCGCTATCATCTTCACCATCAAAAGCGCAAACAAAGTGTTTTTGTCAACTGAAATGTAAATTCGTATGATCCATTATGAATAAATTCTATTTATTTTCTTTTGCCTTTATTTAATCTGTTTTAAAATTACCGCCAACCCTTACAACTCAGAGCTGCCAACTTGTTTGCTCAACTTAACAGTGCACTGTTAAGCGCAAAATAACTGGTATTTTGAATTTTCAAATTTGTTGATCTATTCTGAATATAGGTTAGTAAATTAAATAAAAACGTGAGCAGGGCCAAGTGTCGATGGGAAACTTATAACTTTTATCAAGCAAAGGAAACCGGTACTAAACCGACCCCTGTACAAATTGTGACCTTAGTTTGTCGTTGCAGCCTGACCTCGACACCCTTCTTCCTTGTTTTACTTAGAATTTTCTGTGTTTAGCTAGGATAAAAACCTGAATTTGGTTTTTTTTTTTTACGTGTGGTTACAGCAAAAGACATACCTGAACAAAAACGTTTATATTGAGGAATTAATTCATTGAAAGAACTTGGAAACTAGATGAAGAATTTGCATTTTGTATGCCCACTTTGTGTAAGGACAAAGAACCAGCCTGGCTGACGCCCCGTTAAGCCCGTTACAGTGCACGATTACCTCAATCTACGTAAAAATGGGAATTACGATAATCCAGGCGGTGTCTAGTCCTCTCACCACTCGACTGTCTTGACCCAGTTTTTGGTATTAGTCGCATGCGCCTGCGCCGAGATGCGTGGGCCCAAAAGAAAGGACACTTACTGTGTTATTCTACGCCATTAGAATAAATATTGCCGCATTGTTTTGACAAACAGGACTAGATTAGTAACATAAACATTCGTTCATTGAATGCAAATCATAAGCCGATTTCACAAATTTACACGAATTATCTGCAACTAATGAGGTGCGGCTTAAGGAATACTGAAAAGCGCCATGGAAATTTTTGAAATGCAGACATTTTAGCTGACAATGAGCATATGCCACAACTACAAGATACTCCAGCCCCTCTGTTGGAAACTTTAATATCACTTTCATTCACATATCCATAAGTGGCCCCTGGTAATCCCATCTTCCTGAACTGGTTGTCCACTTATGGTTCCAGTTCCTGCCCATTCTTGAGGCAGATTAGTTTGGGGGGGGATTAGGATTTGCGTAAACTCTCTAAACTCAAGGATCTTCACATTAACATTAAAACAGTACACAAGAAAGAAAAGCAAACTATGTATTCGGAATTCAAAATTTTCACATTGCCTACCCTCCCCTCCTGCTCAGAATGTCGGCAAATACACAAATAGTTCTTTTTTTTTTTTTGCATTTGTAATCTGATATTTTTGCATGTTTGCCAACAAAAAGGCAGAAGGCGGAAAAACAAATTATTCTTGACCACGAACCGAGCAACAAATTGCAAAATCGGCTTAGCCCTTCTGCCCTCCTACCATCTCATTTTTCTCTGTTGCTGTTTTTTTTTCCGGCACGCGAATTTACGAATTTTCCATTCATACATAGATTTTCCCATATGTGGTATTTGGGGTTCCTTTGATCTTACTCAAGGGTATCTTGTGAAACAAAGTCAACCTTACTATTTCCGCAATGAAATATTGTATTACTTCAATGTTTTGTATATTATTTGCATCAGGTGAAATTAAAGGTAAATGAAGATTGAAAAATGTATCTCTTATAGGTTGTCGGCTTTCATTTTGTTTCTCTGTTGTACCCACTCGTATCTCTGTATGCTTCAGTTTTATTTTATGTTATTTATTTATATGATATTTTATAGTAAGCCAAAAATATCGCTCATTATCTTCTTATTTTTATGGTAAAAGTTCAATTGACATAAATCTTTTAAATCTTTGAAAGAATTTGTAATTACCATGGCTTTAACTCACTCAGTTTATAAACGGATCTAACACTTAATGGGGTTACCAAGTTTAAAATGTAGGACTATTGAATGTTTATAATATGAATCTGAAACGGTGATAAATTGATTGAAAAATTGTCCAAGTTCACATATGTATTTGAGTTTTATATTATGGAATTTATTAAATAATTTTTTCTGATTCTTTTATATTAAATACTTGCACATTAAATAGACTGTAAGATTTGTTACTAAGCTCTTTTAACAATTAAAATTCTATTTCTCTTCTTATCAGGATCAGTTCTTATCATTTAAAGTATTCTAATCTTTGGATTGTGGTTGTTTCAATAGGCAAAGTGTATAGAACAGAATAAAAATTGAATAATTGGTTTAATTATATTTACTTTTCAAAATTTTCCAATATATTTCGAATTTTTCAACATAAGTAATTGAAAATATTAATTCGACTGCTCTTTTCAAGGTAAGTCTTGAATTTGCATAGAGTAAAATCAAAAAAATTTCGATGAATTATTTGCACAATTTATTTGATTATTTTTTTTATATTAAGAATCGCTTATAACTAGTTAAATTATTTGTACATTAAGACACATGGTTTATGTATTTAGTAACAGCCATAAAAGAAAAAGTGATTGTCTTTTCTTTTTCAAATTTTCATCTAAACAATGACAATCATTTCCGGTTCCGGACTGGATGCATTGGATGAGAATGTGGAGTCGCAGCTTTCATCCTTTTCCCGTTTCTCTCGCCGTTCGCGAGCGCGCCGATTTTGAAACCAGATTTTTACTCGCGTATTGGTTAGATCCAAGGACTCGGCCAACTTATTTGCATCTTCGGCACTCAAATAGTTGGAGTCCTTGTAGGCCGATTCCAGAGCCTGCAGCTGAGCGGGTGTAAAGGGTATACGTGGCAGACGTCCAGGAGTTCGTTTGGCAGGTCCTCCAGTTTTCATGGCACGTGGCAACTTGGGCGGATGGTAGCGTGTATATTGTAGCCAATCGTACATGATGGGAAGCTGACCATCCTCGAGCACAGCTGACGAAGGATCAGTATTAGCTGGAACACTAGTTGGTGGTGATCTATCACGCTCATAGTTTGCTGGACGGGCATAGGGATGATGATGATATGGGAAACGGCTAACCCGCTGAAGATGCTGGACTACACCGACGGAAGCATTTGTACCGATATATCTATCGCCGGCACGATTCAGTATATATTCAATGCTAAAATCACACATTTTTTCTGCAGATCCTTTTGCTTGTGAGGTTCAATTGCTACTGTTTGCTGCCGTAAAGATTCATCGGCTATTTAAGGTCCTTCCGCCATTTTCCACAAACGAAATGGCCACACTATATCCATCCCACTCTTACAACCGCTTGACAGGAGACTGCCAGTAAGGATTCGTAGGCGCATCGAAGCGTTTAATAGGCGTTACCCAGGCAGGCTGTCGCAAAACCCTTATCAGAACAAGATTAGGGCAGGCCAGGCAGGCAGGCAAATAATTGAAGTTCCCTTTGGTTGGCCAAAAATCCTTGTTTTGCTTTGTTATGCCATTTGTTTTGTGGTTACTTTTGCCTACCTTCACCACCCCGAGAGTGCTTGGCCTAATGAACTCATCTGATCTGCCTCCGAACGATGTGGATGATGATGGCTCTGATGGGAAAACAAGTTGAGCCTCAGATTTTAATGCGCGTATGTTTTGATTGATTCGTAAATTTGTTTTCATTGCAGTTTCATAACCAGTTTGTTCTTCCTTTTTTGTTGTATTTCCTCATTGTCTTCAATTACTATCCCTTCCCAACTCCCCCTGTTTAGGGGTGGCTCAACAAAGTATCAATTACATTATTAATTGCAGACTCATAAGTAGCTAGTAAAACTTTCCAAAACCATTAAATCATTTCTTCTAAGCAAATGCTTTTTAACTTCAATTGACAACAAAACTCTAAGCCAAATTAGTAGCTTAAAAAAATGTATATGTAATGTAAAGTATTTAAGTCTTTATTGGAAATTTTAACACTAAAATCGCTGAAGTTATAATAAACGCTCCAGAGCCAGAAAAATAAGTTAAAAGCAAAAATTTTTCAAATGAAGAGTTTTTGAGAACTTGTCGGAGTAAATGACGGAAAAGAAACCTTGTTTTGATATCAAAACCATTTTTTAATTCATTTTCAAATATCTGTGAACTCCAAATGATTACAATTAGCACTTAGTGCAATCAGTGCAAAGGAAAGGATTATAATGAATCGCAAATAGAAACACTCCACCCCAGTATTTTTTATGTACGAAACTTTTTCTAATTCCTTTTCTAATGAAAATAGTCTTGCCATACAAGACGATAGACCTACATTTTGTTGTTGAACTTTGTATAATTTAGATTTTGAATATATGGAAGTGTAATTTTTGAGTTTTCTTTGAATCAAGTATGGAAAAAGAGACGTCAAGATGGATACTAATTAAACTATCCTCTGGATGAAATCTTCATTAGTTGCTGATTTTCTTTTTGATTACCAAGTTGTATTCCAACTGGGTCTGTTGTCGACTTCCGATGAATGTGGTATCTGTATTTCTTTGTAATTGATTCTCTGAGTTGAAATTGGCGCATTAAGTTCATTAGTAATTGTTTGACATTATCTTATCTGCAACGGGTCGATTTAAGGGTTTAAGTAATTAAATTTATTTATTTGTCAAATAAAATGAAATGTTCTTTTCTTGTACGTATGTTATATCATATAATGAAAGCGATCATATAATTAATTTGCTAAGGTGTGCTTTCTAAATAATAGGCAATTATATAGAATTAAGTATCAATGATTTGTGGTTATTAATAAAGGATATGAGAATTGCTGGGCAATTCGAATACTTATATAGATTATAACGTTTTAATTTATGACTATTTCTACTGTCTAATATATCTACTTTTAGCTGTTGGTTGTTTTTAACCATAACCAAACTTAACATGCTATAATCTAATCAATTTATGGCAAAAACTAAAATCACATTGTGCGATTATAAATGTTTTTAGTTCAGGTAAAAAGTACTTATGATATGTATCATATATACTCTCACTCGGCCTCTTTCGTGATGTCATCGAATTCAAATCTTATCAGTTAGAAAAAAGTCAATTTATTTGTTATACATTCAGTTCATTCATTATCGATTCTTGGAAAGTCCACTTTATTAAACATGGAACAAATGTCGTTGTTGTTGTTGTTGTTATATGACATGTTATTAGCAATTTTTATTTTGGCTTAGCTCTTGTCAAACATTTGGGCAAAGATTTCTTTATCACACCGCCTCATCACAAAGGATCCAGAGGTCCTACCTATGTATGTATGTATAGCAATTATGTTATTTAAAGGAGAAAAAAAGGAGTTGCTGGCAATTGCTAAACAATTGTCAACTAATTTGTCTCCTAAATTGCTTTGCGGAAGCAACTCACAGATCATTGTGAGATTGGCAGCACGAGATACGGAAGAGACACTGATACAAATGTTGTATATGTATGTACATTTGATACTTATCTTGGTGTATCTCATTGTGGTGGTGATCCTGTGGTTATTTCAGGGTTGATGTTTTTTGGGTTGAGGCCAATTACTGGACGCAGATGCAATACTTTTTGGCCGTCTCATCCTTTATGCATTTCGAATATTCTTTATAGAAATCAAGCCGACTGATATCGTATGCCTTTGTTGAGATTTCCTGAGTGGAATCATTCCACGAGCCCGATGCCTCGAGACGAGCATTTTGGAGACTAACAGTGAATTGCACTCTATATGCTTTCATATCTGCTGACCTATGGGCAGAACGTACTTCGTTCAATTTCAGGTGCTCGCAGAGATTTGACACATTTTTAGATGCCAGAAATGTGTTTATCTTATCGACAAGCTTTTCAGCGATCAATCTGACTGTTGTATCATTTGCTGCTATTTCGGCCATATGTTCACAGGCACACCAATGCTCCTCCAAGCCAGCTTTTTGGCAATCTCTCGCAAATGATACTTCCTCAAAGACGCTGTGGCAAGTGGGACAGCCCTCTGGTCGGGGCAATTGCTCTGATGGTGTGTCCAGCTCAAGAATATGCCTGAGAGTGGCATAGATGTCATAGGGCGAGGTTAAACGATTTTGATTTAGCACCAAATTTGTAACGAATCGCTGGTATTTCTCTCTAAACCATTTTGGAAGTCGTATGTACATGGTGGGTAAACGTTCCTCAAGGAAACCACTTGCTAAATTTCGCAATGGTCCAAAACGCATACCATGATCACTGAAGAATAGAATTATTGAATTCTCGAAGACTCCATTTCTATCCAATTGTCGCATGTATTCCACCATTTTGTCATCCATGGCCGAGGGCATGGAAAAATCATTATGGCTAAACGAATTTGTCCAGAACAAGCCAAATGTCGGCTGATCCTTGTAGACTTGTGTGAACTGCATAGCTGAATTGTATACATACTCGGCCGAGTGTCGCCGTCCCAAGCAGTAGGGTATTCCCGCAGCATAGACTGTCTTTAATTCCTTTTCCAGGGCTAAGATCAAAGGTCTCAGATAGAAGTCCGTCGGAACGTTGCGAAATCCTCTCTTGCGAAAGTCGAATGTCGAATAAGTGGCCCAATCCTCACTGTATGCTGTAGCATAGCCTTTATTTTTAAAGTCCTTCCACAACATGGGACAGGCATCCAAGCCTCCAACTTCCCGAGGGCGGCATTGATCATAGGAACGTGTATTATTCATTCCAGTCAAAACGGCCATTAAATTGGGAAACGTATTGTCAGCCATCTACATGAATGAATGATTAATCGTATTTAAGTGTGTGCAAGTATTAATGTCCCATTTCCTTATTAACCTTATTATATCCCTGAAGTTCGAACCAGTGTTGACCTCTAAGATATTCAAACATGTGCGGCATTGTGCGTTGAAAGTTCATTCGTGATATAGAATCGATACCCCAAAGCAAAACACTTGGCCTTCTCTCTGTTGCTGGCAAACTCTTAACATTGGGATGGACAAAACTGAAGGCATCCTTTTGCCATATATTAGCTTTCTTTTTCTTTCGACACTCGGTAATCATTTCCTCTACATGTCGTGGCACCACAAAATCCTGCTGAAACTCAATACATTTTTTTAATCTGCCAAAATAAAGAAAACCAAATTGAAAAACCCGACGGCTTAAACTTTAGGAATAACTCACTTGTAAGATTGATCGGCCATAGTTCTAGCACCAGCTCGAAGGATTTGCCGGTAGCAGCAAATCGATTTCGGATCATTCTTGTGTAGTTGATAAATTTTCTTAGCTTTATCATAGATCACCGTTATAGAATCGGAACTTTTGTCACATTTGGAGTACGATTTCTTTTCCCAAATCTTAAGAACATCAGCAGTAAAGGGATTTGGAGCGGACATTTTACATTGTGGGCTATCCACAAAATAGTTAGGGTCTCTCACCAGCAAACTGTCGGGTGTTATGCTTATCGTACTTTCATTTAACAAAGAAATTACACTTGAATGGGTAGAATAGACTTCCGTTTCTAGATTTTGTTGTTGTGTTGTGCTTGATATTCGGAATTCTGATGGTCCAGTGGTTGGTATCAGCTCCTCGGATTCTACGATTAAATCGTCTGGTTCACTAATCACATTAACACCCGATATCGTAGTGAGTTTAGCATTTTTAGGGGTCACTAAAATAAGTTCTTCTTCACTATTGGCCGAAGAGTAATATAAAACCACAGTCAGTAGCAATACACAGATTAAAAAGACTTTAACTGACGCATTTTTAGATGTCGTATTCTTTTGATGGGATAACTCTTCATTTGTGGGAATTAATTCATATTTAATACCCATCTTTCTCTCTCTCTCTCTAGAGATGTCTAAGCAGCCACCACCCGCACCATTCGCTATACAAAATTCAACTAATCCATGCAATATTTATCAACAGTTTCCCCGCAAACCGAATGGTCGCTGGCGGAGCAGCAAACACTTATCGCAACAGAACCAATGGACGTAGCAAAGGGATTGAAGTTGACAACCAAATTGCAAAAAATTTATCGGAAATAGACAAGAAAAAAAAGTAGTAGGAGTAGAACAACAGATTTTCTCGAATCTAAAAGTACATTTTACACTTACAATTAGTCAAAAATACTTTAATATTTAATGTAATAATAACGTCTCCATAAATCAGAACTTAAAATCTAAGTGCACCATCCATTTATGTAGTCTCGTTTATTATTACTTGGAGATATTTAGTATGAATATATACATATATATCATACAAATATATACAGTGACGGATTAGTAACATAGCAAATGCTATGGGCAGAATTTCTGCACGAACCGCGCTGCCCTAATCCGACGGCCTTTAATGCATCTTCTTAATCTTTTGTTTAAGTCTTACACAAACATAAACAAATTGTTATCTAAACAAACACTGAATGATATATAAAGTCTATTTAAAAAAAATCTTGGTTTGTGCCTGAAATGATTCTAGGAATTTATATAAATTTAATGTCTGGTTCTAAAAATAAAATAAAACTATAAGTAAAATCTATCAAAATTAGAATGTGGTATTATATATATACATATTTAATATCTACATATCTAAGATAAAACCCAGATATTTGGCTGTTTTTCAAAAAAACTATGCTGCCGTACCGAATACATGTATATATGTCAACCCCCCTTGATCGAATGGAAACTACGTTCATGTTAAATATGATCTTTAGCTTTAAGTTGGCTATGTGCCGATTAGCATATTGCTTGAATGTAAGAAGTGTTTTTGAACAATGCGCATCACGTTTCAAAATCTATTCATGACAAGGGCATTGCTTCATTATATTTTTGCATTGTAGTCGTGATAAACGGAAATATGAATGTAATAACTAAAGTCATTACGTCGACTAAAGTTCATTATTTAAAGAATATATATAAATTACACGGTATACAAAAGTGAGAATCATTTTCTCGTATCATTACAAATGCGTTTTATAGTATTTTATTCCAGTAGTATAGTATCTTAGGCGAGTATAAATTGTTATTAACAAGGTTACAAAACATTTAAACAAGAGATGAATTTAGTCGTCAAATAATTTCATGATTAGTTAAGTTTAGTTGGAAGAAGAAACCAACACAAATTTGGAATTCTACCTATTGATAAGCTTATTTCAATGAGCACATAAACATTATTATTTAATTTTATTTTCTTGTTTTTGTTTTCTTTTGATTATTTTACTAAATAAGCTTTTGTATTACTCATTTGACCTCAACATTATTTTCCCATTATATGAAGATTGATTGCAAAATTTATCACAACATCTTTGAATTAACTTAATGGAATATTCAACAAATCTGACTTATAATTTATGATTTTATCTAACATCAATCTTTCATAAATATTCATGATAGAAATTTGTTTATTTCCATATTATGATCCAGCATAATTAAGAGAGTTATTGCTTTGTCATGGCAAACACAGGCAATAAGTAGTTGAAAACTTTTTTATCCGTTAAGCAATAATTATGTCACAACAATTGGAACCGTTAAAACTGTAGTAAGTACATTCCATTCGGCAGTGCCCTCAAGAGATACTAAGCCCGGTTCATCCATGAACTGAACTCGATAAGTTATCTTATTCCTATTCTAATAGAAATTGACAAGTGGCACACGCTTAGGGTCGAGGCAGTTGCTCTGATGGCGTATCCAGCTCAAGAATATGCCTTAGCGTGGCATAGATATCATAGAGCGATATTAATCGATTTCGATTTACATTGGAGGTAAACGTTCCTCATGACAACCACTTTTTAATTTCAATCCATATACCGTGATCATGCCGAAATTGCCGGATGTAATCCATAAATTGTTCAGCCATGTACGGCATGAAAAAGTTGTTAAGGCTAAAAGAATACGTCCAGAAGAGGCCAAAAGAAGGTTCACCTTTATGAATTTGTGTGAACTGCACAGATGAATCGTACTTGCTTCCGTCCCAAACGGTATTCCAATCCTCTGCTAAGGCAGATAGATAGCCTTGTCGTTTGAAATCCTTCCATTTGAACGGATATACATCCAAGCGATGAACATGTTGGGGTTGATAGATTTACTCAGTTGGTGTTTCATTATTTCAACGAACAGAGCCATCAGATTCGGAAAAGTGATAGAACTTTTGTATCTACAAAATTAATATGTATATAAGTACACAAGGAAATCGACAAATATCTTAAACGTTTATTATACCTTACTGTATCCTTATCGTATCGACTTCTGACGGAAAATTTTATCTGCAAAGGGTAATAATTGCAGAAACATCAGAGGGAACTACCAAATTTCAAAAGAAAAATTTACAGCTCAACAATCTGTAATAAAAAAGTTTAAAGCACTTTCTGACAATAGTCGATTCAATTTTAAAAACTTACTCGATCTGTTGGCTTTATAGGTTTTGACTTATTACTCCTTTTCCTTACTTTTGCTAAAAAGAAGCAATTATAGTCTCTATTCTCTTGATGAAGCGCGTAGATTCTATTAAACATATCATAAATCATAGTGGTTATAAAATGATCCGATTTGCAGGTTATAAGTAGAATGCTTTAACCCTTTCTATATATAGATACATACATCGATACATAAGTAGCTTACCAGTAAAATTTTATGAAAAATTAGCAATGAGAACTGGTTTAACGATATAACGAGACAAAGGTAGATGACTAATTTTGTTAAAACCTTAGACAAACGTTACTTCATTTCTTATATTCCTTAATTCAATGAGTTATTTTTTTTTCCATGGGTTCTGTTTTATTTCAATAATTTAAGTCATTTAAAAATGTACATATACAATAATATACGTATACATAATATCTATCTATGTATGTATGCATGTATAGTATAGTTTAGTAATGTATGTATATAATAGATATACATAAAAACTTCATAATTATTAAAATGTTCAAGAAACGCATTACAAAAAATGCCACTAGAAGGCGTTTTGCTTTCAAAATAACCATTGTTCGGTTTCAGTTTTGGTGCTATACATTAGCATAAATTACATAATACATTATTTACGTTATTCCGATTTGTTTCTTTTTTGCATTTCTTAAAACAGATCAAACTTTTATACTTATTAATTCGATCTGATCTATATTTTATCTAAATTGGTTTTATTCTGTTGCTTAGAATGCTTCTATAGTGGGGTGAATTGGTTTATTTTGCTGTTGTTTAATTGGTAGGTTCTTAGTTTGCTCATCTTTTCCGTCTTCTTCTGTCTGATACAAAAATTCAATGCCTAATACATTAGATGTTGTTACTACTACTACACACACACACATACAAACATATACATACACAAACTATTCATATATATATATATATATATATATATATATATATATGTTGTGTATTTGAAGTGTGTGAGCAAGCAATTGCTCATAACAATTTCTAATACATATTATAATAATTTCATCAACACGACTGTTTACGTCTCTATTCTCGGTATCTACGCATCGATTTATCTGTATAAACGATATTCGACTATTTTACGAGTTAAATATCTCAACATAATTGGCCGGATACAGGCCAACGCGTCCATTCATGCGTCCCTTGCACCAGCCTTGTTCATCCTCATCTTCGAGCTTCTCAAACACCTCACCTGCAAGCAGATATGCAGAGAGAGAGAGAGTTAGATTTACGATATTCAGCAATAATTGTAGTGTTTTCTCTTCACGCACCTTGCTTAAATGTTAGCTCGTCGCTTTCAGCGCCATCGTAGTCGTACAATGCTTTGACTGGTACACCCGGCTCACCATTGTCGACCAGCACATTGTCGCCCTCATCCCACTCCTCCTCCTCTTCGAATGGATTTGCATCGACTTTGCCGTTGCCGTTGCCATTGCTGTGAAACACAAATTGAAATCAATTAGTTCAATGAAAATGAGCGCACTCAACGCGACGTGTCTGTCTCGCCATTTCTACATCTAGATATACACATATATATATGTATAAATATATATGTATGTACATATATCTACATATGTGTGACCGCCGACCACTCTCGGATGTAATCCAAAACAAAACAAACTGTTTCAACTTACGTTACGCTCGAATTGCGATTCGATGATGCCGCTGCCGCTGCCGCCGCTGTTGCTGCTGCTGCTGCCGCTGCCGCCGTACCGGTAGCTGTTGACGCTGATTTGGCTTCAACTGTTGTGGCAGAAGATTGCGTTATTGCTTGTTCACTCTTGCCACTCGCTTTGCTGTTGACGCTGGCGTTGGCATTTGTTTTCTTTAGACTATTTGTTGTGGAATATTCCTAAATGGGAATGGGGATAGATGGGGATGGTTGGTTAATCACAACAAAACTTATGTAACTATCAATGTCTCACATGCACATCCTCGGCCACCGGCCGCTGATTTATTAACGTTATGGGTGCGGCCGGTAATGCTTCTTTTGATTTGTTTCCCTTGGCTATATCACGGAATTCCTCGGTGTATTCCTTTATTAAAAAAGAAAAATACCCCAAACAAATTATTAGTTTAGTTTAAATGGAGGACTTGTTTGTTTACTAACCACAAATGACGGCCAGTTCATGGCCATGTTAATACCATGATTATTTGACCACCATTTCAAGTCCTTTTGTTGGTCCGCATTATTAATTGTATGATAGAATTCCTCATAGATTTGTGGCAGACTATAATTAAAATAAAGAAATTAAAAGAATATATATTGTAAGCTTTTAATCAATCGATTATACCTTTGCACTTTGGTGGGATCGAGACAGGCATGCACATTGAAGAGAATTTCCTTAAAGAATTGCAAACGAGTCTTCTCTATGGTTTGGCACTTTTCAAAAACTGATGTCATATCCTCAATATAAACCGAATTGTATTTGGTTATTTCGGAAATGGCTTGCTCATATTTCTCGCGACATTTTTGCACTTGATCTTTGGTCTTTTGCACGCGATCATGCATTTTCTTTACCTAAACAATACAAAAAAATAATATTATTGGAAAAGATTGAAGATAAATAGTTATATGCATATTCTCACCTGATCCGGTGATAGTGAACTGTCAGCATTGGCATTACGCTCTTGATTGGTGGCACTACGTTCTGTTTTGCATGCAGAATGATAGTCTGCTTTGGCCTTCTCCACTTTGGCTAACAGTTTGGCCCATGGTTTCTGTGCCTTCTTAAACAAATCCTCCAGATCCTTGCGCTCTTTGATCTGCATTAGTGTGTGATGGAAATTATCCTTTTGCCAGGTTTTAATCTGACTGTTAACATCATTGCATAGATTATCTTTGATTTTCATATGCACATCGGAGACGCGTTCCGATTCGGTAAGAACACCCTTCCATGCTGCTTCGGTGGTGCCATATTCGGGGCCTGCAAAATAGATAAGAGATTAGATATCTTACAAATAAATATTTAAAGGCAATTAAATGAAAGATTTATTGTTTCATATTTTTGTGGTTTTGTCGCCCAGGTTTACGTCATTGAGTAGAAGTAGTAGATACCCGCCATATTCGTACTTGTTTGTATTTTTCTTTATCTAATCAGAGCCCCAAAAGCCACCCGAGCCAGTCAAGAAGCGTGCTTGAGTAGCTATGTGACTAGGTATGAGTATCTCTAGATTTCTATACGTAGGTGTGTGTGTGTGTATGTCGCACATTTTTGGCATATTTTATTTAGCGCTAATAAAAAGAACAAATTGTAATAAAACAAAAATATAAATGGTATGCGACCACTCGTCTTATAATTGGAAATTGGGAATGCACGAAACTTGTTTCAAATTATCATTTGACTAACGACGATTCAATAGATAGGTAGGTAGGTGGTAACCCATCTACCTGTTGTGTTCTATCCCTGCCTCCACCCCTTTCCGATATACAGACATACACATACGCATACGTTGAAAATTGAGACGCTTAACATAGAAATAACTCGTTCGTTCTATTTTTCTCGTCGAATTGATTTTTGAAACCATTTCAAGCAACGCTTTGGTGCCGGTTTAGTTTGCTTTGCTTTGCCTCTCTGCTTCTAGCCATCTCGAACTCTGTTTTTCTGTTCGTCTGGTCTAAACTCAACTAGGCAAATTCCATGCGAAAGTAGTTGAAGAAGAAGCCGCTCGTTTTTTGTTTTTTGTTTTTGTACAATTGGTTATTGCTGGGTTACTGTGAAAGTGGATGGACATGACTGACCAGCAGAGACGTCGCGACGGCGGCAACAGTTCGTCAGTCACACCGTCCGTCCGTCATACAAACATAGCAACAGCAATGAGGCAAAGCGGTAACCAACTTTTGCAAAACTCGCACCGCTGTACTCGATTTCATTTCAAACAAACCCCAAAACCAGACCGGACCAGACCCCGCACACTGGGCCGGATGAGATACTATATAAATAACTGCCATTAGATCAAAAGTCAGGAATTCATGATCACTTATTTGGCAGACCAAACAAAAACAAAAAATGAGTGCATTAAAGCAATTAAAAAATAGAAAATTACCTACTCAAAAAGCAACTCACTTTTGAATGCTCAAAAGGAAAAAGAATTTTAATGAATATTATGCATTAGAAGAATATCTTCGCGTTAGTAAACTGATTTGGTTAAAGGTTCTATTCAAGAGTGGCAACATGAAAATAGGGGCCCGAAGAAAACTAATTTACATTTATAATTAGTTGTTTGTGTAGATTAGCACCACAGTGCTCTGCAATGCCTTTGCCTACCTTGGTTGACAGCGGCAGCAGAAGCAGCAGCAGCAGAAGCTGAATGGCTACAACAATGGGGCAGAAGAAGAAAACGAAGAAGAAGAAAAAGCCCATTAATAGCTTAAACCACTTATCGTACAACAATAACAAAAATAAGCAATGCCCAGAATAATGTACACAAACAAAGATATAGCGAATGTTGTAAATAAGAACATCTAAGTCATAAGACGACGACGACGACAAAGACCTGCTAGAGGGGAAACTGCGGGTCACCTGTTCTGTGTGCTCTACTGGCCGGAAAGCCTAGCCGGGCCAGGTCATTTCTCTATCTCTCTTCCTGCCCTCGTTTCTCTCCCCCATCATTCGCATTCGTAATCACACACGATTCACTCACCTTTCTCAATGAGTTCACCCCATTTCTTTGACCAGGTGCGCAAACTTTTTGCATATCCCTTCTCAATATCAGCTCGCTCCTGTATCAGTTGCTGTAGGTCATTGCAGAGTCTGTCAGAAAACAAAAATAAAAAGAAAAACAAGAGGAAACAGAAAAATAAGCAAATCATTTAATATCTAATAAGAATTTAAAACTACTTTTCTATACTCTACGTTTCTTCTATACTCTACATAAGAACTGTCCCATTTTCAACTCAGAATTGTGTTAATAAAATTTTTGTATCTTTGATAATCTCTATGGTTTACTATGGTTGCAGATTTAATGAATTTTACGAATAGAAATAGAAAATTTAACCAAATTTAAAGAACAACCATTAAAAAGTACAAATATTTTAGGAATATTCTCCTAATGTTGATCCAATTTTGTTTATATACATATAGTAATGTTTAATGGGTTATACGATCTACAGATAATACTTGCATTATAAACAATTGGCTAAATCTTAATTCTATTCCGATTTTATGATAGATTTGCAAAGCTAATGTACCTTTAGAGAGGGTATACAAATGTCTTAACCGGTTTCATTGCTCTGGCAATGACCCAACTGCTGAAGATTTTTACAGTTTTTTGTTTTCTTTTATTTCTCCCTCTTCCTCTCTACCTTCCTCTGGAATACCTATCAGATTTTTCCACACACTTACTTGTAACCATCCTCAATGCGCTTAGTAGTTCGTTTATAGTTGCCAGGTTCCCAAAAGGAATCACTTCCAGCCTGCAGAAGTTGATCATCGCTGTGGTGGGACATTTCCTGTACGAGAGCATTATTAATCAAAGAAAAGAGAGAGAGTGAGAAGATATTTCAATTGACAACAAGTGGCACATTGTGGGTGAAAATAAATGTATACATAAATGCTCCAAAGTGTAATAAAAACGAAAACGATATGCAACAACAACAAGGTTCTTTGTTTTGCTTCTCTCAGTCTATTGCAATTTATCAAAAGTTTAAGAGTTCTCTTACCATGTGGTAATTGTTTGTTAAACAATATTTGTATATGCTATACATATGTATATCGGTACAAACAAAAGTTTGCTTTTCATCAACAAATAAACAATCTCTTGCATTTATTTTAATTAAATTATATCATTATTTTAATTTATCAAGAATACTTGCTCATTTCTTTCTATTTTTTTTGTTATGTAAAACTTCCAATTTCAATTCGTTTTATCTTTGCATATGATAAAAGCCATAAGATGGTCTTAGCCTTTTCTTGTTATTTTTTTTTTATTAACTATGCTAATAAATAATGAAGCATTTCTATTTTAAAACTATGATGTTGCACATTTAATTAAAAACATGTACTTTTCTGCGTACACAAAGCACAAACAATCTGAGGCAACCTACGAGAAAACATTTTTAATTACCTATAATCTTTCGCAATAATTAATTGAAAGTGAAATTGTTTTTTTTTTTTTTTTGTTTTTTCTATTTTCCATAGAACACACAACGTTAGTTTTTTCTATGCATAGTTTTAATAATATCATTATTTAAATAAAAAAACGAAATCCTTTTCTCAGATAGATAAAAATTGTATTATTTTTGTGGGCTCGAATCTAGTCCGTTAATCCGAACATTACTAGGACCTAAGGCACCAGGCTTAGTAGTATCATTTTTTAAACGTTTTAAAATCTATTACATTAAGTAAATTTCTTCCTTTGTTTGATCTGTTAATTGTTTATTGTTAGGAGAAAAATGACTGAAATAAAGAACAATTAAAAAGGTATTCGGTAATCAATAATTCAAACAATATTCACCTCTTGACAAAATTATATGAATAGTTGACTCTCTAAATTTCTGACTTATCAATAGTTCAATGATTTGATTTGATTCTTATGATTTATGAGATACTCTCCTACTCTAAGAACAGAGGCGTACAGACCGCGGGACCATGGTCCCGTAAAACCTGAATGGAATTTTACTCTACTAAGGGGGCCTGAAATCCCTGCCACATAATATTCTCACCACTGCCCTGAATATATATATATACATACAGTAGTAGTAGATAGGTAAAAATTGATTCAATTTAGCTTATTTAAAAAACTCTTGCCTGAATTGAGGGGAAAGAACTGTGACTCATCTATAGCGTAGCAATATTATGTGATATTTTAGAATTAATGTAGCGACCTCCTTATGAAACCCCTATATAAATATATGCAACTAATTTGTCTTTCAAAAGATAACCACTTATCGCCGACAATGATAGTCTCTCCAGACATATTTATGGTACAACTTGGACCCAATCAGCTGTTTGTAAACAATGCAACTATTTCAGAGAGCGGGATAATAGAGAGCAAGACAGAGAGAGAGAGAGTGTGTTCTCACTCAGAGGGCCATCAGAAAGATAAGAGGAATGGACACCGGAGCAGAGCGAAGAAATGACTTTAACCATTGATAACTCTATATAATGTGGTTCCTCTTGCTGACTGACATTGAGTTGGCACTCTTGATTTGATTTTGGTTTTGGGCGTCGTCATCATCATCATGATTTTGCCGCTCTCAAAATTGGAAATTGTTGTCATCGTTGCTTACGATCGTTTACTGGTTTTTTTATTTCTCAATCTATGCAATTTATATTTAGCCGTATGCAGTCACAATTAACTACTTATTTAGCATGGGGTCGGTCTACGTTTTCGATTTCGCATCTGTGTGCGAGGTGTTGTAGAAAATTTCCAGCAGAAAGTTTTTTTTACTATATGTACAATCTTTCAAACAGGTTGACGCATACTCCGCATATTTGTCGCCATAGATAAGCAAGAGCCATCACACAAACACACTCATAAACTAACACACGCACACACACTCACACCAACTCGTTTATCTTGAAGATTGAACTTTTTTCCGTCTAGATCTAAAGGTGTTTTAATGCCGTTTTCTTGGCCCATTTTTCGTATTATTAAATTTCTTATTAACCAGTCATTCTACACTCTTATATAAGATGACGTCAAAAATTCCATATTCATTTCACCTTCAACTTTGTTTTGTTTAAATTTTAATGCGCGCCCACAAATTGTTTTCCCCTCTTATTTCTTTTTTTTCGACTTTTTTTTTGCACCAATTTAGCTAGCGAAGCGTAGAATGAAAGAAGAAGAGGAACACTTGCTGGCCACTGGGAATTTCGTTGATGTTCTTGCTGCTGTTCTTGTTGTTATTGTTGTTGCACACCTTCAACTCGATGTAAAAAAAAACAACAAAAGTTCTTGAAATCGGTACACGTATATTCATTCAGCACTCTCGGTTGGAATGTTGTTTTGCATAATTAAACACGACCCATTGTATATTCACGAATTAAAAATCAGGACGTACCAAAATAACAAAAAAACAGCGTAAAAACGTTGCGTCTGGGTGGAAAATCAACTTAAAAAAACATAGAGGTGGGAGAAGACATCGATGTTTTCTTCAATATTCCAATTATTTTTCGATGTATCGCATTTTCTATCGCAAAACGTCTTTAGTGTTGGTAAATTTCCTAGTGTTGTAAAAAAAAATTATTTCTCAGTGCTGGCGATAAATTATGGCCAGTTATCGGCGCTATTATGCGATAACTAATCGTAGCACACGCCGATAAGTTTGGTTGATTGTAGGCGTGAAAATTCAAAATGCATTTGATTTACTCACAAAATCGTGCAGAATCCTTCTAAGTATATATCCCATGTCCTTTTGTGAAACTTAAATTTTAAAATAAATGAAAATTTTCCAGATTTTGTGAAAAATAACATAAACTAGATAGAACTAGATATTTATGATTTTGGCAGAATACTCTCAGAGACTCTCCTCCCTCATCATTACATATGATAGCAAAAACTCAATTTTCTTAATTAACTGTGTCAATTTGGCCCGATTTAACTCGATACTGCCATTGGCCAAGGCGAAAATCTTCTGAAATTGAGCCTCGTCCGTATGGGCACGTTTACCCAACGCTTTGCTCTGCTGCAACAGGTGGAGAACATCACTTAACGCAGCCAATTTGTTGTCCTTTGACGACATTAACTGTCGTGCATCCTGCTGCAATTGCTCACGACTTTCAACCAGGAGATTAGCACCTGCTTCAGCTGAGCTCTTATTGCCTGTGGTAAGGGATTCCATTTCAACCGAGACAATAGCATCCTCGGCATCTTCAAAATTTGTGCCATACTTCAGTGTTGCACTAAGATTAACCAAATGGGCAGCAGCTTCACTTGCATTTGTCGTACGCTGCTCACCGCTGAAGAATCGATCCACACAAGCATAGGCACTTAGAATGTTCCACAGATTATAGTGCAGACACGGAGATGGTTCCTTTTGGCAAATGTCCGAGAATTTGGGAATATTTTTCGCGATTTCAGGCACTTTTGATTTATCATCCGCTGGCGCATTAATGATCACAATTTTGGAATTCTTTGACTTGCTCCACCATGGTTTATAGTCGGGCATGAGTTTCATAATGTCACCGCTGGTTATTAGTTTTTGGAATTCCTGTTGTTCTTCCACTGTCAGACGACTCCAGACCTCGTCAGCATCGTTGATGTCAATTCCCTTAAGGCGCGCGGCTATGTCCTCATCCTCATCGTATTCAGCATCTACATCGTTCTGCTCTTCAAGCACAGGATCTTGTTCTTCATCCTTATCGGCTTCTTCTCTTATATCTTCATCGTCCGAGTCCAGAGGATTGTCAAGTCCATCCGCATCGAAATCCTTGGGATTGAATCCAGCATCTGTTTCCCGCATGCGTTTCAATATATCATATATCTTTCTCATATCCTGTTGACTTTCAGGTGTAGTCGTTGCACTCTCCAATTCATCCTGAATGCAAGACTTGTAGAATGCCTCCGAGCATTTGAGATGCGGCTTTGATTTGTAGCATCCCACGCTGCAGTAGAGTGCATTACACCGGGGACAGGTGTATTTAAAGGGTTCGGCTTGACAACTATTAGCAAGAGACAGATAAATACAACAAACTAATTTAAATCTGTATTACTTACAAATTGCAATTTTCCGTGGCGGCTTCAGTCATTGTTTATCAGCTGTGGTAGGGTTGCAAGCCAATCGATGGCACTATTGATGGCCAAGAAATCGGTTGTTTTTCCCATCGATTGCTTAAAACATCGCCGATCGGACTATCGGACCGGAGGGCAAAAATTTACGGCGAGAGGGCAAAAATTTACGGCGAGAGGGCAAAAAAATACCGCGAAAAAAAAGAAGCTTTAAAAAGAAGAAGAATCACTAAGCGTCACTTTGGCTATATAAATATATAAAAAAATATATATAAATATATAAAGATATATAAATATATATATTTAAAGATGTCTTTCGCATACAAAAACAAGATATTTTATTTGGACGCCCTTCCTGGACTGGGGAATTTGGAGGAAAATGTGAAAAAGAATTTCGTGGCCACCATGGAGGGCCATATAAAAAGGTTGATCTATGGGGCCTATTTTCACCCTGATTTGCTTTGCGAAATGGAGGAATCGGTGCCATACAGCCTCAATATTGATGAGTTCTGGCACCACACCCTCCCCTTTGTCCATAAGGTAAGTCCAAACATTATCCAAGGATGCCAGGCTCCAAACTAATCAATTGTGTCTCACATACATTTGCAGATCTTTGTAGTGTTCCTCACAAATTTGAACACGGGCCACATGAAGCTGTTATACGCTGCCAACTGCTGCCTAAGCGCTGAGCCGGAGACAAAGAGATTTGTAAGTACAATTGACAAAATGTGTATATGTACATACATACATAGATAATATAAAATTTATTAAATTCTTTTTTTTTTTTTTGCTGCAGCTCACTGATTCGGAAGAGGTCGCCGTGACTTTGGTTAATGTCTTGTGTCAGGTCCCACCAAATCGCCTGAAAAATATTGTGGCGCTGGTGTCGGACCGGAATAAGATGAATGTGCGGGCTCTGGAGGACGCAGAGAAAATGTTGGGGCGAAATCTACCTCCTGTCATATTTGATTCGACACATATTGCCAGTAAATTCAACATGGAGAAGGACCCGTTCACTCGGGCCAGTATGGAGGAAATACTGGCGACTCTTTTTAAGAGGGAGTCTTATAAGAGCCAACTGGACGATATAGAGACGATGTGCAATGGTTCAAACTACAAAACCCTACAATTATTATGGGGGTTTAGCACTTCATTGGAAAAAATTTTGAAAAAGGTGTTCGACATTGATGCCAGCATCACCACCTTCAATGTCGGGCATCTTTCAAACGACAAGCTGGAGCCGTATGGAAGAAGTGCTGTCAGCCAGATGCCATTTGTAGAAAAGGAGCTATGTGCCGAAGTGGGCATAGTGCACTTTCTGGTATATGAGGTGGCAATTGGTCTGAGTTGTAAATAGTATATTAGTTCATAATATTTGTGAGTATATACTTTTAATTCATTTTTGTATTTTATATCAATGAAAACTAAATTGATTTTTATGGAAATTTTGATTATTAATGATAATTTGGTTTAACAATATTTGTAATATTCTAATATATGTAAATGTATACTTATATGTAAATTGATTATAATTAACAATTTTAACAGGAAAAAACTATTACATTTAATTTAAATACATACATAAGTTAATATCAAAAAAGAAAATGCCTGGAAAATGGTTGTTTTGGTGTATTTTTCTTTTCCTTTTTTTATTTACTTTTTATTTTTTATAAAATTAATTCTAATGAGTATTCCATTTCTTTCTTTACATTAGCTACAACGCCTCCCAGATGCTGTGACTTCGCTGTTGAATGAAACGTATTTGCGTTTAGTGAATCTTCAGAGATTGGATATATGTAGGTGGCAATGAGTTTACATACATAGCTGATAAGTAGAAGGAAATCAGATTCATCCATTAAAACTAATAGAATCATTTGTTTGCAGCCCCATTGAAGGAACTGTGGATACGACGTATATCTGCAAATATTGCCAAATTGCGGGAATCCTAAGGGTGAGAGTAATAGTTCTAAAGGTGCGAGTAATAGTCCTAAGGGTGCGAGTAATAGTCCTAAGGGTGCGAGTAATAGTCCTAAAGGTGCGAGTAATAGTCCTAAGGGTGCGAGTAATAGTCCTAAGGGAAAAAATTCTCGCCGCGAGAGGGCAAAAAGCTACCGCAAGAGGGCTAAAAACTGCGGCGAGAAAAAACATATGTTTTGAAAAAGAAAGATTCACATCTTGAATCTTCGCTGCGGTATTCGCACGTGTTCGCGTGTCCGGTCGTCTGTTTGAATTGTGAAAATGTCAACATCAAGCGCTGCTGTTAATGGCAATCATTACGAGCAATTGCATCAAGGACGGACTAAAATGTATAAATCAAAAGTTGATGTCGTCCTAGGAGCCCAGTGGGGCGATGAGGGCAAGGGCAAAGTGGTGGACATGTTGGCGTCCGAGGTGGACATTGTGTGCAGGTGCCAGGTGAGAGAAGAAAACAAATGAAAATGAAATAAATAAAGTCACATCATCAGCGCAGACACTGTGATAAGCGTTAAGAGTTATCCTTGCGCCAAGGACATTAGTTGAATGAATTCAAGTGCGTTTATTATTTTTGGACGGTTGCCGCCGCATGCTTTTTTTTCTTTTTCATGGGAATTTTTATCAATTTCAATCGCCAGACCCCGCGAGCTCACACTACCGCGTGCTGGCGTCGGCGTTCATGTCTGTGTATGTGTGTGTGTACATATGTTTGCTTAAGTGTTTTTGAGCGGCGCATGTGTGTGACGAACCATGTGTGTGTGTGTGTGTGTGTTCAGTCAGCGGGTCTGGGTCTCTAAAATTCGTCACTCATTCTCTCTCTCATTGCTGACGTTAATTCCTTTCCTCGTTTCTACACACACACATACACTCATGTATGCACAACTTTGCTAGCTCAGCGAAAAAAGACAACATCGTCTCTCCTAAGGCTTACATAATAATTATCTTCATCATCAAGTCACCCACTCATACATATGTACATTGACCAGCTCCATCTTCTATTACATTTTAGTTAATTCAAAATTCCTTAGAACAAACAACTTGTTGATATCAAAAAACAATGAAAATAAACTCATTTCAGTTCATTGAACACTATTTCATCTGACAGACTTGTTATTTCGTTGCTCTTATCTGGGTTTATATAATTTTGCTTCACTGACTCATATACAAAATCAGAGACACGCCTCCAAAATCCTTATCACTTACTGCGCAGTGACAATCGAGAAACCTTGTCTATTTCCTGGCTATCATATCATCTCTGGTATTGGGGCCCCTGGTCAATCGTAATTAATTGTAATTATTTTAGTTGTTTTGCATTAGAGAAATTTTCAAATTTCATTCCAGAATATTCCTATCATACTCATTTGATGGTGTGAGTTTATTTCATAATTTTGTATATAGAATGCATCATAATATATAGCTGCTTGATTAGCGAACAAGCTAACAATAAATTGTACAGTTGCCAAAAAAGTAAAAACAATATTATGACAGCAAATAAGAACAAGCAAGAAAAGCTAGAAAATGTTGTCTTAAACTTTTGATCCATTTTAAAATCTTTGTCATAGAAACTTGTTCCTTCTTCCTTTTAGTAACATTCAATGTCTTGGTTTAAATTAAGCTTTTAAAGGATATAGCCAAAGTGATTTTCGTCCTATTTAATAACTAATTTGGATAAGATAATTCAATATAAAGTCTTTTCATAAACTAAACCATAAAAAATGATCAAATATTGGCAATTGAAACTCATTCTTCGCATACTTATTCGGTTTCTAAGGACATGGAATTTAATTTTAGATTCCATCAAAATAAAAGAAACATTTACTTACGATCAGAAATTGAAAACGTTCAAATATGTGATTCACAAATATGAAAAATAATTTTAGATTAATCACATTTCTCTTTGTCATACAAATAATATATATTAATGATGGAGATATCGTTAACTTGTTATCTAAAAAACCCCCTGGATATTTCCCAATGTTTATATGTTACTCATTTTGTCAGCTTCCTCAATACAAGGTCAATGACCTTTTATATCAGATCTTTTAGAATTTATTCCCTTATCTATTGTCTCCTATAAGTCTGTTGGGAAAAAAAGTAGAAGATATTAGTTTCTTGGGACCCCAACTGTACATTTTTAGCATATTTAATTGCCTTTTAGATATGTATATACATTCATTTGAAGATATAGGCACGTGAAATCGGCCAACAAAAATTGTCACATTGTATGGTCGGTCTCGACTGTGTTATTTAATACAAAACAAATACAAATACTAAAGAATTCTATATATTATATATAGTATGTATATCTATTTATTTATTTTTCACATAGCGTTCGGTTTTCACGCAATAATAAACAAAAACAGAAGCGAAACAGAATATAAAACAATGCTAATTTTGTATATACTAAACACATACATATAAATGTATATATCTATGTTTTCTTTCTGATATATAAAGTCTCTTTTTGTTCTCTTTCTCTCTGCAGGGAGGCAATAATGCTGGACACACTGTGGTAGCGAATGGCACGGAATTTGATTTCCATCTTTTGCCTAGTGGCGTAGTGAACGAGAAATGCATCTCGGTCATTGGTAAGTCCTGGCCAATCAATTTTCCCCCTTCTCAATCAATGATGGACAGAATGGCAAAAAGCAAGCACCAGAGAAACGAGAGAAAGGTCCCCTACCATAAACACAAAAAACAGAATTCCAAGTTCAAACAGCAAGCAAGAATAAATTCAAAATATATTTAAAAATCAAAGCAAGCAAAGCGAATGAAAAACTTTTCAATGAAAGTAAGCAGCTATTTTTCTTTTCACTTTTCATTTCGCTTTTAAAAGATTTCTTTCTATATATATATTATATACACGTCCCATATGTATTTAGAACTATTATATGTTTGGGGGATTGAGCGAACACAGACAATAATATATAAAAACAGGGACGGATCTATAAGCTTAGCCATAGCGTTTCAGTTTATCTGAAAATCTTATGAATTCTCTAGCAGTCTATCATTGATTTGTGAGTTAAATACAAATATTAGACAGTTGCTTGAGGTGGAAATTTTTCTTTGGATTTTTCCAATATTTCGGTATTTAATTAAACACTCCACCCAATTAGAGACCAATCCTAATTATTCCACACCCTTAAATGGAAAATTTTCTAAAGGAAAAATTAAAGTAAATAAAATTTATAGACCCCAATCGATTGTAAAGCAAGACAAGCCCTTTAAATTATCATGAAGTAATAAATATCGAATCAGATTTGTTTTCCTTAGCTATCTTAATCCGGCCCTGTACGTTCCTACAAAACAGATATGTATATATACTTGTTTATTTCGCCAAGATTTTAGTGCATCATTGACATTGGCTTTTGACTTTGACAGTTTTCCCTCGACTATGTGCCCCTGACAGAGACAGCGAGGGAGAGATAGAGAACGATATATAACAACATTAAGAAATAAGAAAGGCTTTCTATTTTCGTAAATTACAAATTAACATAATCAAATCAAAGACCAAGAGAAGTTTTCGTGCCAGGCAATGTTCAAAAGTTAAATCGATGTTAAGGCTTCTGGCCAGGCAGGCAGACGGGCTCTGCTCTGCTCTGTTCTGTTCTGTTTTTGTGGCTTTTTTACCAAGCAAAAGTAACTATGTATATTTATATATAATAAATTCTACACTGTCATCGCTTGTCACAAGACTCATTTAGCTCTACAACAACGAGTTGAGGTATATATGAGATAATCACAATCTCTCACCCATACTGTAGGAAAGACTTATGGGGCAATGGATAGATTGTTGTGTTTGTGCGCGAGAGCTTTTTTTGCAATTAAGATATCGTTTATAACACGCACACACTACACACACACACACACACACAACTGCAAAATACACAAAAAAAAAAAACACAACAAATCCCAGTCAGTCTTTGTATGTGTAAAAAGTTATTGAAATCAAGTAATTAACTTATTATATTTAATTTGCGACTGTTTCTATACATATGTATGTATGTGTGTATATCCCCCCTCAGTCCTTGAGTTCGACTCGCGTGCCGGTTGAGGAGAGGGTCTATTATGAATTCGGAAATGTTATTTTAATACTTTTGTTTGTTGTTGATTATGCAATATTGTTATTGTTAGATAAAAATCAAACAGTTACAAAGTTTGCAAACTCAAATAAACTCGTGCAATATATAAAATTGCCTTCCTTAACTAACTACCTTTGCTTAAATATTCTGATTGCCTAACTAAGTGGTTATACAAACACATATGGCAATCAGTCAGTTTCAACTTGTAGAGGAAATGATATAACAACAATGTCAGCCAGCTTATGAGGATTAAATGCAATCATACTTAATGCAATCAGTCAGTAATAAATGTTCTCAATTCGGAAAATAAGTTGTTATAGATAAAATTGATTGTCTTCACTTGCGAGGAAAAGATTTCAATCTTTATAATCTAAAGAGCAAGTTTTTTAAAAAGCGATTACTTTAAATGAATTATAAGAAGTATAACGTTGATTACGCATACGACTAGTACCCATATATAGCTACTCGTATACTAGTCGTATGCGTAATCATATAAAACTTTACATATTCTGTTTATTGTAAAATTCAAAGAAGTTTTTTGTAATTAACACACTTGACTATAAGATATCTGAATTATGACCAATACGAATAACCACTGACAGTGTATATAGAAATTAAGGACTTATAAAGTATTGTTAAAGAAAGCTGCTTTTTCAAACTTATTAACTTTTATTCCATTTTTGGAAAGTTATTTCAAAAATAACTGCCACCCCAAAAATTTTGCTTTTATTGTAAATGCATTGCTACGTTTTAGTTGTTTGACATTAAATTGCCATAAAGATTCTTATAAATCATTTAGATGAACTCAACTTGCTCGGTAGTTCGACATGTTTAAAATAATTACCCAAACATACTTGGGCATATGAATGATGGTGCATCCAAGTCACGAGAACGAGAAGTATATATGTATGAGTAATAAACTTAGCCAACAAGATGAAAGTAAAACAGTTTATAGTATAGACATGTGATTGAAATTCGTGCCAAGTATTATATATAGTATATTAGTACGATTTGAATTATAGATTGAAGTAATTTGTGTAGACCGGAAAAAAATCAATTAGAAGAGTGCAATAATTTAGCTAAAATATTTGAAATCTCATTTTCAGGCAATGGTGTCGTCATTCATCTGCCGTCTTTGTTTGACGAGTTGTTGAAAAACCAAGCCAAGGGATTGTCGCATTTGGAAAATCGTTTAATCATTTCGGATCGTGCCCATTTGGTGTTTGATTTTCATCAGCATGTGGATGGCATGCAAGAGGCTGAGAAGGGAGGCAAATCCCTAGGCACCACCAAGAAGGGCATTGGTCCGGCCTACTCTAGCAAGGCAACACGCAATGGCATTCGTGTGGGTGAGCTGCTTGGTGACTTTAATCTCTTCAGTGATAAGTAAGTGCAGGATTCGAGAGAGTCAGAGAGAAGATAAAAATATTAAAATATTAATGCTAATTTTAATAATTTCTCTTAGGTTCAAGTCTATTGTGGCTACACATGTACGCCTGTTCCCATCGATCAATGTGGATGTGGATGCTGAATTGGCTCGGTACAAGGACTATGCGGAAAAGGTGCGACCCTATGTCAAGGACACAATTTGCTTCTTGCACACAGCTCTACGCAATGGCAAAACCATCCTGGTGGAGGGAGCCAATGCGGCCATGTTGGATATTGATTTCGGCACATATCCCTATGTGACCAGCAGCAATTGCAGCATTGGAGGTGTCCTAACTGGTCTGGGTCTGCCACCACAGACAATTGGTGAGGTTATTGGTGTGGTAAAGGCCTACACGACGCGAGTGGGTGACGGACCCTTCCCCACTGAACAATTGAATGTGAGTTGAGATTAATTTTAAACATTCCTACAGCTTTCTGATTATTACTTTGTTGCCTTGCAGGAAGTTGGTGATCTGCTGCAGACGCGTGGTTTTGAAGTGGGTGTGACCACCAAGCGAAAGCGACGATGCGGTTGGCTCGATATTCCCCTGTTGAAGTACACCTCTCTGGTGAATGGCTATACATGCATCTGCATCACTAAGCTAGACATTTTGGATACAATGGCCGAAATTAAAGTGGCAGTGGGATACAAGAGGAGTAATGGCGAGAAACTTGATCATTTCCCCGGCACTATTGCCGAACTGGGATCCATTGAGGTGGAGTACGCTAATCTGCCCGGTTGGCAGACATCCACCGAGCACATACGCAATTTTAAGGAATTGCCAGAGAATGCACAAAACTATGTTCGTTTCCTTGAGAGCGAATTAAGCGTGCCCGTGCGCTGGGTGGGCGTGGGCAAGGGTCGCGAATCAATAATAAATGTCCATTAGCCATTATCCACTAACACCACCCCATCCCCTTCCCACCCAGGGACATAAAACTATTTTACATGCATAACCCTTTTGTGTGTTATGTATAAATTAGACGAAAGAACGCTTTAATACCCTTTTTAGCCATGAATTCGGCGTTTTGACTATTGTAACTAACTAAACCAAATTCAAGCAACTATTTCTACCCACAACAGAATGATACTTACCTTACAACTAACATTATATATCGACACACACAAATTTGTTAGCTTATTGCTTCTTCATTAAGGCTTTAATTTCATATTTTATCTTACTATTACTTCTTTCAAGTTCATAATATCTCTTCTTGTATTTTTTTTAGTAAGCGCATACATACTTTAGAATATTTTGTTCTTATTTCGTTTTGTTGAGGCCGTACTTAGTTTTTAAGATCATCAGGTGCAGTTTAACAACAACAAGAAGAACATATACAAAATGAGAAGCAAATATTTTTTATTGTACAATAACGAAATAATGTTGTTTTAATATTTAAATACAACAATAGCATGGAGCATAATTGTACTCTTGTGTCTGTGTAAACAAATCATAATAATTTTGTCGCAAGAAAATACATTTTAAAAGTAAATACATAAACAAAACAAAAAATAAATGAAAAATTCATTTGTGGTTTTTCTCAAATAACACGGGGAATGAATTATTCAACCTTTAAGTGTATTTTAAATAAGAAACTGAGAAGTTATAGAACTATATTTTTGTATTTTGATGTATGCCTTGTTTATCGTATTAACGGTATTCCCGCTGATCGTAAGCAGTTCAAATTTTTGGCGATGGGCGGTCTGTCTATCAAAAAAATACCAGAAAATTGTTTACCTGCTTAGTGTGACCGTTTGTTTGGGCCACCGCCACACACACACACACACCTGTTTTCGTATCGTCGCTCGTTTATTTTATTTATTTTTGTTTAATTTATTGCTTTTCTTATTTAGTTTGTCTATTTACACATTATTTTGTTGCAATTTAGAGATCTTTTATATCAAAATGGTAAGTACAAAAGAGAGTGAAAAATGCGTAAAAATGTTCTTGTTCCAATTGTTACTTTCCCCAATACTTTCCACTTGACTGGCCTCAATAGCCATATAAATTTACCATTTTTAATGAAAACTTTTACGTTCTTTCTAATTACAGGCTCGCTATTTCAAAGAACAGGATATTGATGGTATTACTCATTTGTCTATTGATGACTTCATACGAAATCTATAAATGTTGCCTCTTATCTCTATTCCACAGAGTTCCGTGAGTGTTTTTATCTTTTTGCGCGTTCGGGTCAAATTAACAACTTGGACGAACTAACTGTAAGTTTTGTAAGTTGGCCTTTAACAGGTAGAGAAATTAATTGTTTACCATGGACAGGTTATCATGCGGTCTCTTGGTCTATCGCCAACCATTCAAGAACTGGTTTCGTATCTTAAGCAGAAGAATGGTAAAATGAGTTTTGCCGACTTCTTGGACATTATGCATCAGCATTCAAAGGTGGAGAGTCTACCGGATGAGGTGATAGCTGCATTTAAGGCCGCCGATCCCCATAACAAGGGAACCATATCGGCCAGGCAATTGAGAAATTTGCTTCAGAATTGGGGCGAGGGCTTGTCCATGCGGGAAGTTGATAACATTTTCCGTGAGGCCAATGTAAACAACAATAGTACAGTGCGCTATGCTGACTTTGTCAAGATCGCCTGTGCTCCAGTGCCTGACTACTACTAATTATAAATTTCATTCCAAGAAAAAAAAATCACTTAAATAGTGCACAATAAATCAATGCTAAGACACATTTTTTCTTTTGTAAAATTTGTTTCTGCGTTTTATTGAGAACTTCTTCTCGATGAAAAGTGTCCATTTAGTTGGCAATGGTAACCTCAACCTCTACACCGGGCTCGATGTTGATGGAAGTGATCTTCTTAACAATCTCCGAGGGAGAGTGCAAATCGATGATACGCTTGTGGATTCTCATCTAAAATGTGGAAGAAGAAACAAGGGTTTAAATGCAAATTCCATCATCAGATGAAGATAAAGTTTTGTCGAATTCGGAGAGCCAAATTGTGAAAATTATCAGAAACGATAAACTAACAAAGTGGACTATGAGAACACGTTTAATCTGGGCAAATCATGTAGATACTGTATAGCGGCAAGCACTTTTGGGCCAAAACACGATATCAGATCTGTCCATATATACGACACATATTCATTAAACTAACCTGGAAACGATCCCATGTCTTTGAACCCTCACCGCAAGGTGTCTTACGGGTGGTGATGCGTAGGGTCTTGGTTGGCATGCGTACGGGGCCCTGCAACAAGGATTAAGATCAGAATTACTTAAACAATTCAAATAAATCAGTTATTTTTGGGGTGTGTTGCTTAAATCATGTAGATTTTCACATTGAGACAATTTCAGTAGTGAAAATAATGTCCACTCAAGCATTTTCTTATAGCATTTATTAATGACTAGGTTAAGCATCTGGCAGCCATGCGAAACCTCCAGGTAAATGCAGAAGCAATTATGTTTAAGGGATGATTACCTTGACACGCAGGTTCTGGTTCTTGGCACCGTTGATCAAATCACGGCACACATTCTCCAAGGAGCGAACATTCCTGGAGGTCAGAGTGATGCGAATGCGGTGCACAGAGGTAGAATCTCCGGCATGGGGCTTCTCAATATCCTTGGGTGCAGCAGCCTGAATGAAATGGAAGAAAAACGCGGGGTTTATTAGATTGAGGTTAGGTCGTAGTGGGTGACACGTGTGAGATGAAAATTGGTTGGACACAAGGAAAAGTGCAAATCTCTAAGTTCCTTGAGCGCGCAGTTGGCCATAAAGGCAATAACTTACCATTTCTTAGCAAATTCTCTGGTCGAGGTATTCAAATCTTTTTATTTTGAGCAGCGCTGAACCAGTCAACTTGCTTCTTTGCGGTTTGTTGTTAGAAAGAGAGATTCATTGCGCTCAGTGTTGGGTAATGCATTCGCCACTAGTGTTGGTAAACGAACAAATTAATCGATAAATGTTATCGACATCTTGCGATATTTGGTCGCGAAAGGCGCCACCGTGCAACCACCAAGTGTGACCACATTTTTGCTTTAAAGTGTGGCCACACTTTAGGTATTTTTATGCTTTACTCACTCTGGTCGCACGAATTACCTGTGCAGTGGATTTGTGTACGTGTGTTTTCGTAGTCTGCGACGTGGTGATTACATTTAGATTATCTCCTGTTTTAGAGATAATCCCCTCCAGCTTATCCATCTAGATGCATTCCCCAAATCAGAGCCGAGCTGTGCAGCTACTGCTGCTGTTCCTCGTCTATGCGAGTGCTCAGCGAGTGGCGCCCGGTGTGAATCCCCAGCATTATGTGAGTTGGAATATTTATTTTTGTCTACCAGCTGGCAATTGAATTTTCTATTTTCCAAATCTTTATATAGCAACAAGCACCTCCTCAGCAAGTTCATCAGCAACATCCACCTCCTCCTCAATACCAGCAACAGGTTCATGTTGCTCCCGGAGTTCCACCACAACAATATGTAAGAGACAAATTTGAGTAGTCAAGGTTACCGCTATTTGGAGCATACCAACTAACAGCTCTAATTCCCCATCCCCCCACAACACCAGCAATATGAACAGGTGCCCGTTCAACAACAACAGCAATATCAGCAGGTTCCTGTCCAACAGCAGGTTCCCATCCAGCAGCAGCAGCAGCAAGTTCCTGTCCAACAGCAGCAACAAGTGCATCAGCAGCAGCATGCTGCTGGACACCATCATGGCCAACCCCAACAAGTCTTGAATACGGGCAACATTCAGCAGGAAAGAGCGTAAGTTGCCAAAAATTGTTTGCTACTCGTTTATGTATCTTATCAGTGCTATTTTCCCATCACAATTAATCAAAACAGGCTTAGTTATGTAAAGCATTGTTATCTTATCAACAAGAACTGACAGTTTGCTCACTTATTTATGACAACAATGTCAACAATTTTTTTATTAATGAGTTCGTTAAAAAGATAGTGTAATGTTTAATTGAGCTATGCAATTTAAAGTTAACCTTTTTAGGATTTTTTTTTCTATGAGACATATTTTGATAACTTTTTACATATGTAGACCCTTAAAAATCGATAAATAAGTAGTAAAGATGCTGAAGAAAGTTATTCAGTGAGCCTAGGATAGGGCTGACCTTCAGGGAAAGTTTTGATTTCAATTCGATTAAGCCTATATATAAATATTAATTGTTCTACATTATTTACAGTCATATCCAGGAACACATGCAGGTTCCCATCGATACAAGCAAAATGTCTGAGGCAGAACTTCAATTCCATTACTTTAAAATGCACGATTCCGATAATAACAATAAATTGGATGGTTGTGAACTGATCAAATCTTTAATCCATTGGCATGGTAAGCAGACTCAATCTCTTTATCATTATTATTAGTTGGAAGTCGTCTTAAATTTCTTGCGTATGACTCATGTGTTTTGTTTTATCCTCTTTTTGCATATGTCTAACATTTTGATTGGTTACCGGTTTGTTCTGGTTGTGGTGGTCATCATTTCGAAACAAACAAACAAAACAAAACAAAAAAACCGCATCTAAAAAAACATTCTGCTTAAATGCCATACAAAAATAATTCCATAATGCCTAGAGCAAGGCAGTAAAGAGCAACCTAACGGCGAGAAGCCGCATGTGGAGGAGAAAGTGTTCTCCGATGAGGAATTGGTGGCTCTAATTGATCCCATTTTGCAAATGGATGATACATCTCGTGATGGGTACATCGATTATCCAGAATTCATCAAGGCTCAGCAAAAGGCAGCCGAAAAGCAGCAGCAACAACAACATCAGGACCAGCAGCAGCAACAGCAACCTGTTCATTAACACTTAGCTTGATCATAGTTACATACATACATTCACACACACACACACACATGTCCTTGTCTAAGTCCTATTGACGAACACACACATAGTTACATACATACACACAGCCGAGATGTTCACATACTCCTTTTTGTATCCTGTCCAAAACATTTTGAAATTACGTCAATCTACTTTCCAAATTATCTCATAATCAGTTATGCTGCAAGCATTCCAATTGGTTAAAGGCTTTCATTGAACAAATTGTATGATCCTTCCGTTCAAATCAAATTCGAATAGATCGCACGAATCTCTGTGCAATTTGTTTTTAGTTATTATTATTATTATTTTTTTGTTTTTGATTATTATTTAACTTGAGAGCAGCAACAACTTCATCATAAAAACCAACAAACTGACTGATTGTGTAACGTTTGTTTTGTACAAAAAAAGAAAGAAAAAACCCCAAAAAAAATATAAGTAAGGGAGTCAAAAAGAAAAGCAAAAATTGAACTTTTTTTGAAAACTGAAACTGAAGAATTCACTTAAAAAGACGCATGCAATGACTTAGTAATAATAAAACGAAAAGAAAACAAATATAAGAAATTTACGAATATTTTCCAACAACTTCTCATCTAAACTTATGCCAAAGATTGGCCAAAAATGGTTTCAATGGCTTGCGGTGAGAGTTCTTTAAATTATGATTGAAAAAATAAAACAATTACTTTATAAGATATATACATACGTCTTACCATTTCAGTTGAGAAACCCTCAGCAGATCTCAATGAGGGAGAAACGGAGAAGCCAGCTGAACACAAATCGGGCAGTGTATATACGGACAAAGCTCTTGAGGATACCATTGACTATGTCCTCAAGAATATGGATTTGAACAATGATGGTTTTGTGGATTGGGCAGAATATCGCAAGACTGAGGGAAATATTGGCAAGGATTAATTCCAGCTACCGCCTCCCCCCCACCCACACACACACTTTTACATGACACAAACTAAGGGAAGTTCTAGGCAATTTAAACAATTTTTTTGATACGTTTTTCTTTAAATAAAATGAATATGAACAAAATATGTATATTAAGTATGTGCCAGAATACATTAATTAAACCCAGAGGGTCGGGGCTAACTTCGACCGCGATTTGATATACACACACTCATTATCAGATTTATTAATATATATATATATATATATATATATATATATATAGTCACCCGATCTTGATCAAATTTGGCACAGTCGTTTAAAAGTGTAATAAACTCTCGAATATTAAGTTTTAAGACAATAGCTCAGAAAATAACTAAGTTATTGAGAAAAGTCACTGCTCGTGACTTTGGCGTTTCTTTGTTTGAGCTATATGATATAGTGGTACGATCCGGCTGAATCCGAGATATACAACCCCTGCGTTATATATAAGACTACATGTGAAATTTCAAAATTTCTCTGTATCTCTAACAGTCTAACAGGGAGCGAAGCGAATTCAAGTTTGAATTCGTATTTTGAATTTCGCCCTGTCTGAGTTAACAGAATGTTCTGTTGGGAGCGAAGCGAATTCAAGTTTTATGGACAGTGCAGACAATAAGAAAATAAATTCAATTTTAATAAGTGCAACATAGCCCGGATATACATATACGAGAATACGTCTGGTTTGCTCAAGAATATTAAGTGCGAAAATATGTAAGAAAAAATAAACCAAAACTGTAATTATGCATGCCGAGGTCGGCCTCCCATTGCCTCGCTTTCGTGTTGATAGGCATCGCCCGTTTGCGGTCGTCTTGTTGTTGCCCCGGGAAATATTAAGTAGATTCTGTTGTTTACTGAAAATAAACAGCCGGGATATAGCAAAATGACCTCCCCCCGGCCACCCACGACATAAGCACGTGTTTGCGTGCAGCCAGGAATTAAGCTGTGTAAAAATATTTCTCGTTGCATAAATGATAAGTGCGCCGACTGCGGTGGCAAGGATTGGGGGTTGGGGGATGGTGAAGAAGATATCGATTTTACTAGCCCAATGGCATGTGGATGACTACCGGCCGGCATGTGCCGTGAGAATTTGAGATTTCTTAGTTATGTTTCTGAGTGGCTTGCAAACTGATGAGGTGCTCCTTTCGTGATTTTTTATTGCCTGTGTAACAGGAAATTAGGACATTGAACTTTTAAGTGTCAAGAAAAACGAAGAGACCCTTTCTTTTTGCATCTTTCTCTGGTAGTTATTAGTTAGTGCAAATGGCGCAGCATAGAAGTCATTGGTTTGTTTTCAATCTATTTTTATATATCTATATTTATATTTATGTACATTTTTAATATTTTGCATCTTTAGGGCTGCCCTGCAGTCATCTAGCAGTCGTCCAAGGGAACGTCTTCTTTATGCCTTTCGCGGTTGGATAGCTTTTGTTGCATTTATGGATCTAGGAACTGCCTTTCGCAGTTACATCGAACGGCGAAGTTTTCTCGGCGATCACAGTGAAACACAGTTTATAGAGGGTAAGATATTCAAAAATTAAATATTTCAAACTAGAAAAATACTGAATAACATATATATTTCAGGTGACTACACTATATCGCGCATAATTGGCATGTATTGTCTTTTGAAGGCAATTGCTTTGGTCCATTGCACTCTTTATATACACTACAGACCGTAAGTATTTGAAATTTCATAAGGTTTAAATAAGGTTTACTCCTGTGTGTGTGTGTGGGTGTGTGGGAGTGTGTAGTTGGCACATTTCATGACACAAAGGAATGTCGTTTGTTATTTTCGATATGGTTGTTATGGCAAATAATTATATTTACCTATGTAGGTATATTAATTTGTAATTAGAACACTTCAGTTTCTTACAATATTAATCTCTTTTCTAGTTGTTTTTGGACTAATTTCTCTTCCTGTATTTCAGCGTTGTCAGCATGGGTGGCTGCTCTTTGGCTCTTACCATGGTTTTCTATGCCACTGAGGCCTTATATTTTCGCTCTAGCACATTGAATTTTTATGTGATTTTTCCGTGCGTGTTGAACTGTGAGTCAAATAACTTTATATGTATATTACAAATTATAGTATTAAACGTATCCTTTCTTTTTTTAGCCATCACTTTATTGGGTTTGATATACATACCGAAACGCTTAAGGCTGTGGGAACCAAATATGGATTTGGATGATGAAAATTCTCAATTATTAAAGCAAATGGGTGGATTTAAGAGGCGTCGAGCGAAAAAAACCTAAGCAGTTTGAGTGTATTGAAGAGAAAACAGTATTGTTATTGTGTAGAACGACTGCGATTGGTGTGATATATACGACAAGAACAGTAAGAGAAAAAAATCATCAGAATTAATAGCAATATTGAAAACAACAACGCCAAATTAGTGATTTTCTAAATAATTAAGTCGCAAACAAGAGGTCAATTCCTGACATAATCATCTAATCAAATCAAAGATAACATTTTGTACTTCCTTCTTTTTAGCAGTTATCTATAAATTATATATATACAAACATAAAATGAAAACGTTATAGGCACTCAAGTTGATTTAGTTAAAAAATGGCTTTAAATTTATTCAAATGTAACCATGTGCAATATAATATTCGTTTTCCAAAAAAAACTAGCGCCAAATGAATACATTAGAATACATAACTCAATTAAAGGCCGAAAATTCTAGTCGAAAACGAATTGATGACTGGAAAATTGTTGCATGGTGTTATTTATAACTAATTATATACTCTTTGGAAATTGCTTCCAGTTAACCCATTTAAGCAAGCACATAAGTAGTATTTACAAGTTTTATATCAACCACATACAATATTAAAATATACTCAATAGATTCAAAAGCAATATAGTTAAAAATATAAATAAATAAAAGTTTGAATTCCTGTACCCACAATTTAAACGTTGAATTGGTGTTGGACAACGTAAATGTGTTGTTTCAAATTTAAATGTTTATTTTGTGTTGAACAACGCAAATGTGTGGTATTTTTTATAAAAGGTGGCACGGTCACACTGTTGCCACGGTCACACTGTTGGCGCCTTTATAGCTGCGTTTTTGTTTTTTGTTTATTTATGTATAATATTTAATCATGTATCGCAACCGCAAAAGGCGAAATCAAAAGCCATTAAATGCCATCGATGAAAATGACACCATAAAGATTCCGGTGAGTATTGTTGCAGCGTGATTCTCCAATTGTAAAATTGAAATCTTCTCTTTTACGGCAACAGCGTCATGAGGACACCAATAAACAGGAGGAGAAAACAGAAGTTTCTATTGAATCCATAAGCAGTGAGGAGAATATACCAGCATCCCAGGAGCACACTCAGCGTTTCCTTTCGCAGCACAGCACAATTTTGGCAGCCACCTTGGGTCGCACACAATCGTCAGGGAGAAATGGCTTGGGAACTTCTCGTCAGCCTAATAGCTTTTTTGAGCTTGTCCTAATTAGATCTGGCGTGCAATTGGATCAAGGTGATACCTTCGTTCTCTCTTGTGACCATGTTTCCATTGTCTCTAAGCTTCGGGATATTTTTCTACGCGCCCCGGGATATGCCGACAAAGTGGAAACATTTAAAACTGGCCTCAATTTGGCGCTGTCTCCCAAATCAAAAATGGCACAGAAGCTGCTCAGTGGCTGCACGGTGGATGCCGCAGGCGAGGAGCAAATCTATCAGTCACAAAACAGCATTTTTATGAACTTTCTAATGATTGATTTCTTGAGAGAGCCTTGCCTCGAAGTGTTACTAAACAAAATCGAAGAGATGGCCACATCAGAAGATCTTCTAAGTGGACAGACAGTTGGAGCAGGCATTTCATTATTGCCACTTATGCTTGCTCAATTGCGTTACATGACCCTCTCGCATAGCGAAGAAATCTACAAACGCATAGAACGGGTCTTTAACAATGCTAATCAATCTGCCCGATTGGACATTATAAATAATGCCGAATTTGTACTTGATGCCACCAAGCATGATGAGTTTGTAGACTTGCTTATGTAAGTAATTTAGTTAGAAGTGCAGAAGCCTTATTTATTTTATGTCTTCTTGCAGTATAAACTACTCATCCAATGAAGAACTCTTTCATATGACCACTGTGCAAACGTTGAGCAATTTATCTTTGAGTCCAGGAGTTCAGAGTAGATTATGTGGACGCATTTTGGAATTCATAACCAGTGGCTTTTGTCCAGAGACGGTAGTTTTGTCTTATATTTCTTCTTTCATCTACTTATTTACTATATAAATTTCATTTAGACAATGCCACATTGCATTAGGCTCTTGTTAAATTTACTTAAAACGGACACAGATGAAAGTGTGCGTCAGGTAAATATTAGACATGTTTCAATTGATTTGGAGAAAGTCTATAACTATTAATTATTATTCCAGTTAATCGTAACTCTGAGAGAAATTTTTAGCTGGTATCAAAGTGCTAACTCAAATTTGGCTAATGATAAGAAATCACAACTTGAGCTCTTCGAATTCCTAAAATTGGGCCTTATACGATCGCAACGATTCTATCAGTTATGGCAAAGATCTATATCTGGGTTACGTTCGAACGCATTCAAGTGAGATGATATTAAATCGATTGATTAATGCCAATTTAGTGGTTTGATGATCTTTACTTTCAGATCATTTGATTTGATTATGTTGCTTTTGCTGATAGATGTCAATGAGGACAATTCTATGTACATAGAAAATATAGTAAGTTCTTAAAACCCTATATATGAACATAGATATCTATTTCAAGTGTTTTTATTTAATAGCTTCGTCGACGCATAAAATTGGAATACATTACGGTGGAGATACTTGAGGAAGTCAAAATGCACTATCCATATATATTAGAGCAGAATATTAGCATATTGATGCATCTTCTTCATGGTTTTATGCGTGAAAAGAATCGTGCTGTATCGGATTTTGCAAAATCAGCTTATAGCATGCTTTTCAAAATATTCGATACCATACAGAAGAGTATACTGAAAAAACTCCTTGAATTAACGTGTGACAAGTCAGCGAATCATTTAACTACAACGGCTTTAAATCTACTACGAGAGCTTCAATGTAAAAATCCAAAGGGTGTTCAGAATTGTGCCATGCTCTTGATACCATTGCTCGATCGGTTGAGTGACCTGACATTATCACAAACGCGACTGGCCATGGATCTGCTTTGTCATGTGGCATTTCCAGATCCTAAACTAACGGAATGTGTCCAATTGCAAGAGCAAATCGATATGGTGGTCAAAAAGCAGCTAATCAATCGGGATGATTCTGTGAAGAAGCAGGGAATCATTGGTTGTGTCCAGCTTGTAGATGCAGTTGGACGCATTGAGCCACATGAAATACAGCCAGAAGATTTTGTGTCGCGTGTGGATAATATAGATATGCTGAAGGGGCGTGGCAAAATGGCAAGCAATTTGATCAGTGAGTACTAACAGATGTTAAATTATTAACTTATTAACATATTATTTTCTCTAGTCATTACTCAATCCTCAATAATTAATAATGCTGAATTAATGGCTCTATTCTTTGAGGAGTTGGCAAGTGTTTTCTACGATCGCTGCACCAATAATGATAATTCATGTCATCTAGACAAGGATTTAGTTATATGGCTGTGTGAGGTGATGACTTTCCGTTTTCAGAGCATCTTTGTGACGGAAGATGTGCCAGACACAATTAAGTGAGCAAAGAGTGAAAACATTTACTACTTTCTTTAACTAAAAGTATTCTTGCAGAGGTATACAGCTGGAATATCAAAAAAATATTAACGAATTGGATGATTCAAATATCGAAACTGAAACTGAGGTACTCAAGATTGGCATTAACATATCTAAGCTGGTCTTGGCCCCAACCAATCAGTGAGTTATGGTTAATTCCCTGTTGATAGACGAAAATGTTCATAATTAACCTTTACAGAGCCTCTGATTCTATATATGTGATGGCACCGCTATTTAATTTGGTCAGTGTACTCCATAATTTACGCTATCAGTATAGTTTGGAATCGATAAACGCTTTGCTCGGATGTGCCATTGTGCTGCCCAAATTCATTGATGATGGCAACTATTTGGCCATCTATGATAACTTTAGCGAGGATCAGCAGAAAGCAGTGCTAACTATCTATTTTCATACCATCAACTGGATGAGGGTTACTATCAGTGCATTCACATCACAAAAACATCCTGCAACCAGGAGTCGTGTGCTCCTTCGATTGGATGAACTAATACACATAGAACAGAAAGTGAAAACGCTTCTAAAACATGCCCCACTGGATTTTGTACCGCCACCATATCAGTTTTTAAGTAATGCCAAACAAATGGGAGCAAAGCAGACAAATGCAGGTGCAAGGACATTGCCCGCTGGTCAAGGTGAACACAATGAAACAGCCTTGGCCAATCAGTCTACATTGCCCGACATGACCATGAGGCTGGGTCCTTGCAAGACCATAAAGAACAAAATTGATTTCGAGCATCTTTATAGCCATCAAGAGAAATATAGACCGATGGGTGCTGGCATTATTATTTTGTTGGTTGAACAAAAATTCACCCTTAATTATCCCTTGGAGTCGGATCAAGTGGGACACTTTTTGGGTCTGTCAGAGTTTCGATTCCTTCTAGTGGACCTAGTGCAAAAACTGGAAGCTGCCGTTCTTGGACAGCGCACGGATACCACAGATGTTGATTGCCAATTGCTTCATGTTAGCAAACCGGAGTATCTCATTAATGATCTTCATACTTGTCTGCCAGAAGTTAATAAGAATTTAATTATCCTGGCTAAGGCAATCGATGAGCAGATGGCTCAGGTCAATAATGTATATAGCAATTTGGATTTGTTCAAGGAGAAATTTAATTATGTGAAAGCCTGCTTTGGTCTGTGTATACGTCTGTTTGCCTTATACTTTGCCTGGAACGAATGGACCGAGAAATCGCATGCAGATTTGCTGCACAGTGAGTTCACTACGCTACGTACTTCTATGACAAAATTAACTAAACTATGTTATATTTACTTGTAGAATCTTTATATACGCTCATGCCTGCAGACCAGTGGAAGACTCTGAGGAAACAAACTGTTTCAAAAGTCGCAACACAAATCTTTGACTATTTCATCAAGTATGAAAAGTCTGTGCTTACCTTGAGTACGACCGTTCAACTCCATCGACTTGTATGCAGTTTGCGTAAATTGAGCGATTCTGATGAGTCCAGTCAACCTAGATTTCAGCAAGCCGAAGAAACGCGTAAGTCTATAATGTAGGATGAAATCAAATGCATTTCATTTGAGTGTTTGTTTTTTATTTGACCCATTTAGGCGATCTTTGTGAAAAGTTTCTGCGTCGGAAGTGGTTCGATTTCACAGGACATTTGGAAAAGGGGAGTCAATGTAACATTTATTTGGATGAGCTGGTCAAAGGTTTCCTTAAAAGCTCTTTGTATGACCGCCAGAAGAACCTCTTACATGCCCTAAAACAAGAGTGCATGCTGCTTAATACAAAGGACAAGTCATTGAATTCATATCCCAACTTTAAAAAGTGAGTATGAATGTTTTGTGTGTAAGGAAATTAATTGATAATTGCATTTTTTAGAGCCAACTTTCCCATACTATTTCGCGGCGTGTGTGAGGTTCTTATTAACACTTTTAGTGCCCAATTGGGTGTGGATACTGATGGAGATCGCTTTAAACTCTGGGAATCAACAGTTGACCTCCTGAATGGCCTACTAAATATTGTCCAAAAAGTGGAACAACCTCGAAACTTTTCATTATTCCTCAAGCATTCGTTGATGTTTCTAAAGCAATTGCTCCAACATGGAATGCCATTGCTGGAGACCATTGTACGTGAAGATCCCACGCGCCTAACCAAATTTCTGCATGAACTACAGAATGTCACGAGATTCCTGCATCAACTTTGTTGCCATTCCAAGGTTATTAAGAACACCGCCATTATATCATATATACCCTCGCTGCGTGAAACTATCGAAGTATTGGTATTTCGAGTGAAGGCTCTATTGGCTGCTAATAATTGCCATTCGGCTTTCCACATGGGCAACATGATCAATAGAGATTTGCATGGAGATGCCATTACCACTCCGGTCGGCTCAATTATCAGCGAGGAGAACAGTGATGAGGAAATACCCGAAGATGATGCCAGTGTGGATGAGACTATAATGACCGATGAAATGGCTGGCATTACCACAGCAGACATTAGTTCCAGTTCCGTCAGACCAAGCACAAGCGGCGGCAGTCGCAGCAAATCTTCGTCGCGCAGTAAATGTTTCTAGAAACAATCTAACGTAATTTGTTAAATTTTCAATAAAAACAATGCAAATATTTGTTGAATCCCACACAATGTTCAAAATCTTTGATCGTTTTTTTCTCATTTTGTTATTTCTTTTTATTATTTGGATGCAATTTAATTTATTTAATTTTTCGTATTACAAATAATAACAAATGTATGTATATCAAATATTTGTTTAGTACAATATGCTTCATCTTCATCTATTTTCATCACTCCTCACACTTTTGTTCTCTTCGTTAACAATAATTGTTTTTTGTTTTTGTTTTTATTTTTGTTTTGTATTTAGACGTAAAAGTTTCTCCTCATTTTACAGATTTGTTGTTGTTGAAAAATTGTTTATTAAGTTGTTTTTGTTGTTGTTGGTTTTAATTGGCGACGTTACGTTACACGGCACATGAATCCCTATTCGAAATGTTTTTGTGATGTAATTGTGATTACAAAAAATCATTATAATATATCCTAAATAAAAGTAAAGGAAATACACACACACACACACACACACACATATAGAACACCTGCACACTCTCTCATGACAAACTAAATATATTTTGTAAAGAGAAACTTGTTAAAATTCAACTAAATTGTGTGTGCACTTAAACACTGGAAAAGTTAAAGATAGAAATAACAAATTGGAGATTCCATATAAATAGATTTCAGAACTTGAATCAATAATTCATGCCGATATGTTGTCAGACAAGTTCAAAACTTTCCTTTACTTTTGGTCTTTAAACAACTGCTACACAAAAATGTGGCCAATTGGTTTATAAGTCTTGAAATATAGCTGGAAAAAAAACTAAAAATTTGGAAAAGAATTCGATCTATGTATGTATATGTAGTATAATTGATTCAATTTGTTTTTTGATTTATTAATTTTTATTGTTTTCTTTATTTGCCAATTTCTCAAAACTTAAAACATTTTACACAATTTTTTTAATTTTAAAAATTTTTAATACGTACGCAGTCTGTTTAAAAGTAAAGTTAGATTATACACGCCTACATCCTACTACATCATATACAATATATATATATATATATACTCATATAGATAGAAAGTTATATATTTGTATATATATTTGTTATTTGTATATATAGATTTAGTAATTATGATTAAATCTTGCCTTTGCATCATCACAATTCATGTAAAGTATCTTTTATATCTCATTTTAATAACTCCGATTTTTCTGTTTCTGATGTTTCTCTGATGTTGTTGTTGAAGTTGTTGTTAATATTGAATTGATTTTTATAGTTTCCCTTTTCTGTCGATTGTTAAAATTGAAATGTAACACACGTATAGTTAATATTAGTTGAAAAATCAAAACGAAAACCAAACGGATTAATAATTTTTTTTGCTTTCTTTTACAAAGTACACTCGGGGTGAGGTGAGTTGGGGGAGGCGGAAGGGGCAAAAAAAACAATTAATAATGAAATATCATTGAAACGAATTAAAGAGCTAAGAGTTATTAGTTCGGTAAGTAAAATGGTTTAACATTAGATTCATTAATAGTTAAAGCATAAAAATATTTCACTAATAATTAATATTCATCTGGGTTTAAAATGTATATATATATATATGTATATATATATTTATGTATTATAATTCATATTTATAATCAAAAATTAAAAACTAATTTTGCCAAACGTTTTTGCTTTCCCGAAAAAAATTAATTAAACAAACAAAAAAATTACAATATTTAACACAATTAAATCAAGAAGAAGAAGAAGAAAGGAAAGTAAGAGTAAGAGTTAAAAAGAAAGCTAGAGAAATTTTAGTAGGTTTATTAGTTAGTTAATGAAACTTTCGTTAGGAAAAAACGGATGATTAAGAAAAGGGATAGGCGGCACTTTGTTTAACTTGTCGATTAATTTGATTTTTTTTCGTTTTTTCTTTTGTAACGGAGTGTAACAAGTTGCCAATTAATTTTTTTTGCTTTTGGTTGTTTTTTTTTTTTTTTTTTTAGTTTACAATTAAGACAAAAAACAGAGACATTAACAATTACAAAAAAACTTACAAATTAAATTACAAATTGAAAACAATATTTAAAATCAGTACAGTATCGAGAATTAAACAAAAAACTTTTAAAATTAATGTATTGTATAATATGTATATATTTGCATTTGTTTTTCTCTTCTTTTTCGATTTTCGGTTCACACAAAAAGTCACCAAAACAAAAAAATAAAAAAATTCACTTTAAAAATTTAATCAAAGAATGGAGTGGAAATAACAAATAAAAAAATAAAATATGTATAATTTAGCATGCGGCTTTTAAAACATTGTAACTTATATAAATTACTTTAATTATTGTGTGTGTGTGTGAGTTTGTTAAAAAAATTTCATAAAAAAAGAAGTAAAATAATAATTGAAATTTGGTTAAAAGATTTTCAATCAAATCTTAGAAAATGGCGTACTCTGCACTTTCTTTTCGACAGCAGTTTACTTGTGTTTGTATCTGTGTGTGTGTGTGTGTGTGTGTGTGAGTGTGGGTGTGTGTGTACTAATTTTAAGCTTAACTATGGTCATTTAGAATTTCTTTTTGTGTATATGGTTTTTGTTATTAAATTTGTTTTTTTTTTCTTCACTTATTGTTTGTGGCTAATAATTAAGTATTAAAGTTTTTTGCTGGTTTGCAAAATTTTGCGCAAGTTTTTTTTTTATATAAAGTTGAAATTGTTTAATATATTTGTTTTTCTTTTTGTTGTTTTTTTTTTTTGTGTTTTTAGGCAACTGCTTGGTGTGTATGTGTTTCTGGGTTTGTCTGTGTGTGTGTGTGTAACATAAAAAAATTATAATATTTGCTTTTGTTGCTTTGTTTTTTTGTTTGTTTTTTGCATCTAGGCTTTAGTGGTTAACAATAGTCATAGATACGTTTCTCATTTCTTTTACACACTTTTTGCTTACTTTTCAATTTTTTGTTTTTTTGTTTTTAATTTTAATTGCCAACAGTTTTTGTTTTAATATTATAGCTTGGAAGTAGGATTTTTCATTATTTTTTTTAGTTTAAAACTAATTTTTGTTTCTTTTTATACATTTTTTTTTTGTGTTTTGCTCTATATTTTGAGATCTAGATCAAGAAAACGGAAACGGAAATGAATTTAGGCAAGTAACTTTTTGCTTCCTGTTTTTTTTTTTTTTTTGTTTGAGTGTGACCAGATGTGTTTTTTATGAGCGTGTATAAGTATTTCTATGTGTATTAGGCATGGAGTTACAATTACAGTTCTTTACAGTACAGTTATGCTTTGAAATGATGGCCACCACCCTTGTCTCTAGTTCTGGTTCTCTTCTAGGCGAAACTGGCCAATCTTTCCCGTATATAAAAAGATTATTATGTGCGCCTTGTAGCAGTAATTTCTTAAATAAGGCAAAGAATTGCATGTAATTTATGTATTTTACTCTTCTTAAAGGGGGCGTAACTTGCATTATTATGGGTTTTTAGGGGGTTAGGGGTTTAGGGGGAGGTGTTTAAAAGAGCGCTTTAGCTACATAAGTGTGAATTCATAAGTTCTTCTGAATTGAATTTTTGTTTAAGACCTAAGCGGATTATATAAATCGTCATAGTATTTTTTCATTTTAGTTAAGTGTAAATATTGATTATTATTATTATCAATTTCGTTTATTTTTTTTGTTTTTAGTTGTTATTATTATGAAACTTTATAATCTGCTGATTTTGTGATGTCTGCGTTTAACTGTATCTAGGTTCTTTTTAATTGTAAGTAATTCGTTGTTAAGAATAATTTTTTTCTTTCTTTATTGTTTGTATGTTCGTCCGTCCGTCTGTCTGTCTGCCTGTCTCTGTGTGCAATCTTACTTAGCTCCCTACATATATACTCTCTATTTTGTTGTTGTTGTTAAAGTTGCCTAAATTTTAGTTGATTTTTAAAAAATAGTTTATATATCTGGTTTACTCAATGTTTGGTTTTTTATTTTTTGTTTTATATGTTTGCAGAAAGTCTTGCCATTTGCTTACGCTAGGGCATTATATAATAATGCCCTCAAAGCGCATATCTAGAATTTATATCTTTTTTTTTTTTTTGTTACTACTTGTTCTTTCTAATTTTAATGGTTTTTTTTGTTTTTGTTTTTGTAATCAGTCAATTTTTACTTAATGAAGCTTTGCTTTTTTATTTCAATTTGAATTGTTTTCTTAATTTTGTGTTTTTCTTTCAGTTTCTCGTTTTCTTTCAATCATCTGAGCTTTATATTTTTCGTATATATGAATTGTAAGTTATATTTGCTTCAGCATTTTTCTTTTTTTTGCCTTTTCCAATTTATATATATATATATATGTATGTGTGTGTGTATATGTATGTATGTATGCTTAGATGTATACAATAGCTTTTCCTTCTTGTCGTATTTGATTTCAAATTGTAAATATGGTAAAAGTTTTCCCCAATTTAATGCACTCCCCTCCTCTTCTTCTTATCCTCCTATCTGAGACACATATACACTTGATTTTTGCATATGTATATGTATGTATGCTTGCTTAAGTTTTAAAATCTTTTTTTAATCTTTATATAGGTTTACGATATACATATATATATTTGTTATTCACTTTTGCTATATTCGCTCAATTATTGTTTCGATTACAAGTTAAAAACGTTTCCTTCTCTCTTCTTAGCTTGTGTTTAAGTTAATAAATTTTAAAAATTGTTTACTTTTGAGGCTTTTTCTTTTCAAATTTACTCTTAAAAAAGTTTTGTGAAAAATACGTTAAAAATGTTGTTTTACTGCTATTGCTGCTGCTGCTGCTGCTGCTTCTGTTTGCAAGGCTTTTTCTTTTACTACTTGAGGTTGAGATTACATACATACATATTCCATATAACATATATATAGAACACACCTACATAATATATATATATATGCCGCCACCTTTTTCTTTTTAGAGGGGAGGACTGTGATGATGATAAAGATTATGTGTGTGTGTGTGTCTCCTCTTTTTCTTTCTTTCGTTTTGTGTGATAAGTAGAAAACGTTTGCTAATTTTGGAATTGATTAATAGAGGATTATTATCCTAAGTCATACGTTTTTCTTACTATACATATATAATATAAAAGAAAGTGGAAAAGGTAAAGGGGGGCGGGGAGTAGAAGAATTGCGGTGATTGCTGCATAATTATTGTTGAGGAAAATATATTGTTATAGTTGTTTATTGTTGTTGTTGTTGCTGCTGCTGCTGTTTGTGTCTGTGTTTTATTGTTGTTGTTGCTTTAACTGTGTGTTGCTGTTGTTGGTTTTTAACTCCATGCCGAAAACGTATCCATGTACCACTGTTCACCATTTGTGCCTAGAGGTTGCTGTGGTAGCGGTAAACTGCCCCAACTGCCGCCATTTCCTATTAAACCGCTTGGGTAACGTCGCTTAACATCTGCCGGATTTTGGTGACCTCCATCGAACTTACGTTTACCGACTACTGCAGATTTTGTTTTGTTTAACGGATCGAGAGTTGTGTGTGCGATGGGTGTGTGTTGGGTGTGTTTTTTTTTTTTTGGTTGGTTGGTTGGTTGTGTGCAGCATTTTCAAAAGAGAAAAAAGAGAAAAAGAATTAAAAATATTGTTAATACAAAAATGGTTCAATGTTGTTGCTATTTTGGTTTTGTTGTTGTTGTTGTTTTTTTTTTTTTTTTTTTAGACCGGGCTATGGTTAAAATGAGGATTTGTTGTTGTTGTAGAGGGTAGGCAGATATAGAGAGAGATAGAAATAATATTTATTTTTTTTTTTTTTTTTTTTTTTTTATTGATTTTATTTTTTATTTAAGGCATATTTTGGATTGTTTTTGCTTTCGTTTAATTTTCGCTTCTTTATTTGTTTGTTACAGATCGAAAATCAGAAATGTGTTTCAATTGACATAACGTTAGGGGACTTGGACATATAAGTTTGTCTGTTATTTTTTTTTTTTTTGTTTACATTGTTAGACGAAAAAGTAAATTAAAACAAAAAAAAAAACGAATTATATATGTGTAGTCAAGAATGAATGAATGTGAGGGGGCTGGTGAGGCGTGAGGAGAGGGTAGCTCTGTATGCTTGTGTGTGTGTGTGTGAGTGTGTCCTGTGTGTAACAATTCAGAATTCTTTCTGTTTGATGTCTGTGTGGGTAAAATATTGTATCTTTTAGATTAAACATCGTCAAGGACGATTGGTTGATGGGTAGAGATGAGAGGGAGGAGATGGGTTTTATATATATATATGATGATCCAAGTCGGTAAGATGAACTTGACATAGTCTTAAGCTTTCTGCATTGTCAAATCAGTAGAATCCAGGATATTTGAACTGAACTGATCTGATCTAATCTGCTTGTCCTTGGATAGGGTGTCACACTCTGTTTGCGTGAGGGTGTGTGTGTGTGTGGGACATACATATATAGATAGTGTATTACAAATTTCAATCGTTGCGAAAACAAAGACATTTTTTTTTTTTTTTGATAGGGGACAAAGAAAAAAAGTGAAAATGTAACTAAACTTGGCAACGACTGACTGTGAGTGTGATTGTGTGTGTGTATGTGTGTCTGTGATAGTGTGGTTATGGGCTTTTCTTTTGCATTTGAACTAGAGCTGCTCGTTTAGTATCTGTGAGATCGACGTGACTTGGATTTATGTGAGTGCTTCTTGGTTTTACGCGACTTGATTGACTTGTGTAATTTACGCTTTTTTCTTGACGGTCGAATCAATTCACTATCCAAGGAACTGCTGGCCGTAGATGCGCTACGTTTAGTGGCCCTCCATGAATGTCTTGAGTGCAGATCCAGCTAGAAACAGATTTGGTAGGTAGTTTTCTTTTCTTTGTTTTTCATTGGGGAGAAATTGATAAAAAAAAAGGCGCGTATGTGTGTGTATATTGTAAGGCGTAATCTAAACGGAAAATCAAAAAAAAAATCCACTACAATAATGAGAGAGAGAAGAGATAAAACAGACATAGACAAAGGGAAGAAGAAATACAAATAAAGCATTTGTGTAGAGTGTAAAAGCAAGAGTAAAATGGCGAAACAATACAGGACATCATGTACGGATCGCATATATATATGTATACATATATGTGTGTGTGTGTGCGTGTAGGTGTGCATAAGGTGTTCGTCTCACGCCTTTGCATTTGACAGGAAAAGCGTGCTACGACTTTATGCAAAGAAATCTTTTCTTCTGGCTGCATAAGGACGAATTGCATCATGGATAACAAATTATATGGCCAATAATATATATATATGTGTGTGTGTTTTGTGTTTGTGAGCATGTGTGTGTAGTAAACATAATACACGAATCGATTAGTATTTGTATAGTTTTGTTTTTTTAAATTATAATGGTAAAAACGATATTGAGTTGATAAAATGTGTTGATTTTGGTTATATACCGTATGTACATGGAAGGGGAGATTATATATTATAAGTGTATATATATAAAATGGATATACCTGGGTGGTGGAGGGAGGTAGGGTGAATTTTTTTCTTGGCATGATGATGAAATTTTCAATATACAAATCAATATCAAAAAAATAGTTATCGATTGATATAAATGAAATGCACATAAAGATTTTTATAGGTATATAAACATATATATGTATATGTATGTATGTATAGTTAATTGATTAATTTAGTTTATAGGTAGGTTATAAAATGGCGGTAAACATATCTATATACATATATTTATCTTTGTGCAATCGCAACTTTATCAATTTGGATGGATAAGTATATTATTATTATTATTTTCATTATTATTATCATTACTTAAGCGTTTTTGTTTACCCAAAAAACATAAAAAATTTGAAAACACAAAATCCGTTTTTAGGAAAAGAACAAAAAAAAAACAACAAAAAATTATATACACGTACGTCAAAAATTTAAGGTTTTTGGTTGAAGTTAATCTGTGATTTGAGAAGGGCATTGTGCGGGTTGATATGACGCAGGAAGGAGGCAGAGAAAGAGAGAGAGAGAGAGCGAAAAAGGGAAGGAAAATAAAAGGTTACAAACGAATCGTCGCCTTCATCTTTGAATCTCTCCTTATATCACATTCTGACGACTCTCTATGACGCTGGCGCTTACAAATTTTCTTTTTCTTTTTAGTTAGTAGTAATCTTAGTTACACTCTAGATGGTATAAAAGTAAGGATTAAGATAGGTGACAATTAAGTGTGAATATAAATACTAATCGATTCATAAAACGTTTACACAATGAGAGCAAGGAGAACTGACGACACATACAAAAAACACTATCGCGTATGTATATATAATATATTGGTATAATTTGTTATATGCTGCTGACTGTCCAAATACATATAAATAGGTGTTTGGGTAGTGTGTGTGTGTGTGCGTTTGTGTTTAAGAAGAGTTTGCGGTTGATTTTGCTGCTTACAGTGGTCATGCATAAAAAATGTAGCATACATTTGAGCGCAAAATTATATTGTGTAAGAACAAAACATTAATTCCATTTTATATATATATTTGTACAAAAGTTATTAAAAATCCCCACAATTTGTAAGCAGCAAGACCAGAACTACTACATTAATCAGGACACATTAAGAGATTTTATTTTAAAAACAAACTTGTTGCAGAGCAATGGAGAAAATAAAAAAGGTCAAAAAAAAAACACACAGGAAGGGTAGGGTCGGAGGAGATTATAGGAAGGGCAAATTAAAAGATTTACAACATTTAAGGTAATTACAAATTTTACGAGACACACACGACATAAAATTATGAGAGAGAGAGAGAGAGAAGAATTAGTGACTTTTTCTGAATCTTAATAAGAGAAAACTCTCGCGTTGTGTGTGTTTGGATGGATTATTGTCCTTGTGCGCTTCTTGAATACATATGCGTTTGTCTGGGTGTTTGTGTGTGTGTGTGTGTGTGTGAATAGGTGGTGTGGTGTGGGTGTTTTGGGGGGTGAAAAAGTGTAAGATTACAAAATTTGTTGTTGGCTTTTACATTTAAAGATTCATTTTTTGTTTTTTTTATACATGTATATGAAGAATTTTGTATTTTTCTTTGGGGGGTTCTTTCGCTTTGCTGTTTGCTTTTGTTGCAGTTTTTCTCGTTGGTTGTAATTTTTCTTTGGTGTTTGGTTTTGTTTTCTTTTTTCAGTTTTATTTGGTTTGATTGGTTTGTTTTTGGTTTTTTTTTTTTTTTTCATAAGCTCACCTGGTAAAGTTTGTAGCGGCTTAACGTGATGGGTGCCACGAGCGCTTGCACGCGTTGGTACCACCCCACGGACCCCCCGGTTGCTGCCGGCGCCCCCTGAACGGTGGCCCCCCGCTGAGCTACTGCCGCCACCACCTGTCCCGCCGCCGCTGCCACCGCCTGTGACGTTGTTTGGGCCCCCAGACGACTGATGCTGCCACGCTGGCCAACGACTCGGCCACGCTGCACTGTGATTCCATGCCCACGACCAACCCCCTAGGTTATTGTCAATATATATCATCGTTATCATCATCGTCGTCGTTGTAGTCATCGTAATCATCATCATTATGGCATCATCATCATCATCATTGCATGCATACATTTGTGTTTGTGTTGTGTGAGTGTTGTCGGTGTTGAGGCGTGTGTGTGTGTGGTGTGGTGTGAATGTGTGTGTTTGGCGGTGGTGATTATTCATTATTCATTCGACGTTCAATGTTTGTGGGCAATTCGATTTTCATTATCCATCATTATCCATCGGTGTTGATCATATATATCAGTTCATTTTTGGCCATTTTCGAATTCAGATTTTACAATTTTTCGTGGTGGTTTTTCGCATTACAAATAAATTGATAAATTTATATATATATATTTATATATATATATATATATATATGGATCGCCAAGATAATTGTCAAATTTTGTATAATTTTGGAGGTTTCAAAGACGAGTCGAATGCAGAAATTCAGAATATAACAAAGGATAGAAACGGGGTTCCCGGTTTTAGAATCGAACGTTTATAGTTTTTTGTTTTTTTTTTTTTTCGAGATGATGTCGGAGAGAGCGAGACAGAGAGAGAGAGAGACAGAGTGTGTTTGATATAATTTTTAAATTTTTTTTGTGGGTTTTTTGTTTGTAATTTTGGGGGTTTTGGTTTTTTGACGAACATATATATAAAATTTTGTTGTGGTTTTTTGTTTTTGTTTTTTGACCGAAAAACGAATGAATTGTTTGCATAATATATATATATAAGGTTATTTTTATATATATAATGTTGATATATATATATATATAAGTATATAACAAGAACACATAAAAAGAAAAGAAAGAAAAGAAAAAAATCGAAACAAACGCGTTAGATTCTTGGTGTAAAAAACTGCTGTTGTTGTTGTTTGGTTTACTTTTGTATTACATATGTATGTATATAGATATTTGTATTAAATATAGAAAATTACATTCTGATATTGCTAATATATTTTATGTATGTATGTATATATACTGTCTGTCTGTGTGTGTTGCTGCTGTGTTTCTTTCTCGTGGAAAATGAAAATAAATGTATGTATTTATATATATATTTATAGCTCAAATTCGAATTCAACTAGCATTTATTTGATATTTGATATTGAGATTTGTGTTTTCTTTCGATAATATACTTATTATGATGATATGAATAAAATTATAGTTTCTCCTCTTGCGATTGACACAAAATTAAAATTTAAATTAAATCATAAAATGATGTAATCATTTTCGATAACAAAGTTAAGCCAATACATATTATATAATAATAAAAAGCGAAATTAATTATTAGTAAAATTTAAAGCGTGGGATAATACATAAAATAAATGGTAAAGCAAAGCCTTAGAAACTAAAAGCGTAAGCCTCAGTTGGCTATCAAACATCAAATTGATCTGTCTGGATATGTCAACTATATCTTAATACCCTGTAGGCAAATGGATGGATTGCATAAGTCAAGTGAATTGTATATTGTTTGATATGTTTGGTGATGAAGTAGTACAAAAATATTGCAACGCTGATCAGAAATGTAAATAGTCGTACTTCTTTGTTGTCTGTAGCTGATCATGAATCTATAGTCGAGGCATTCCAATCAAAAGTCTTGCTGATCTGTAATCTATGGTAAAGCTAAAGCAAACAAAGCCTTAAAAACTAAAAGCGTATTTGAATTGGCTTAAAAACTAAATAAAAAGCAATTTAAAAATAAATCTAAGAAGCTTTTTTTTGGCGTAGACATTTGCCAATTTGGCTTGCCACACGCACACAACGAAATATAATAAGCATAGATTAATATAGGTATCCATTGTAAGGTGTGCAGCGTTTCGTGTGTGTGTATGTGTGTGGGTGAGTTTATTATGTGGATGTAGGTGGGTGGGCGTGGTGGCTTGGTGCGCTGTTGGTTGGGCGTGCAAAAATTTTGAAAACACCAAAAGAAGAAAAAAAGAACAAGACACAAAATTAATTTTGATCAAAAAGCGAAACGCGAGAATCAAAACAAAAAAAAAAAAAAAATCAAGGAATTATATCTAAAACTAAATGCAATTACTTTTCAGATGCAGCAACATTACAAGGAAATACTACAAGAGGCAAAATGAAATTTAAATAACATAATTTCGGGCAATGTTTCTCATGTGTTTCTGTGTGCGTGTGTTGTATTTGAGAAACTGTATATGTATCCGTATCTTGTGGTTATGGTGGTGGTGGTTAAGGGTGTAATTGACGCAATTCGATGGTTTGATTTTGTGTTATAGTAACCCACCATAACGCCTGGAGAACTGGCCGGATTATTGATTGGTTGATTGGGTGGTGCTCGTGCCAGACGTTGCGTACCCCCGACCAAGGGTGAATTGACCGTTGCCGGCAGACTGACCACCGATGGAGTGGCCACGCCCAGGCCATTACCGCCACCGCCCATAGCACTGGCGGCAACTCCACCCACATTGGTCGTATAATCATAGTAAGTGTAATCATTCTCATACTGCCGATAGACATCATCATAGAAGGAGGTCTCAGCAGCGGTATAGCCGCCGGTGGTAGTCGGCGGCCGGAAATCCGTGAAACCGAAATAGTCATAATCATATTCTAAACACACATCATATATATGCATCGGTTTAAAACGGGTTGAGGAACAGGATTGAGCAGGAAATGAGGATAATGAGATTAGTCAAAGAGTTAAAAAACAAATTAAAGGTTAATAATATTTGGAATATGAGTGTGGTTAGTGGTGTTATTGGAGGAGGCAAGGGGTGTGGAGGAGGCGGAACCTATCAACGTATCCCAATCTTTCTCGCGTTGCCAATTAATTCAATTGTCTTGTTCTTGCCAATATTAAATGGACCAATTGCTTCAATTATGAGAAGATGATGACGTTTCAACAAAGGATGTTATTGTTGTTGTTGTTTTTGAGGTTACTTACCGGTGATATAACATCAAACAGTATACAGGGTGCTTAACATTCGCTACACAGAGAACACAATTGCAACATTTAATTATCGATAAACAAACTATGTAAACTATAACTATTAAAGTAAACACAAAATAAAGACTTGAAGGAACTAACTAAAATTAGTTATTATTATTAATAAGTTGCTGATTTCGCACTTGGAGCGACATAGAGAGTTGTTGTTGTTTTACATTTTTCATATTGTTTTTGTTTTTTTGGAAATGGGGTAAAGGTAAAAGGGGGAGCAACAAGGAGCAGAGTCGAAGATAAAGACGAAGAGAGAAAAAAAGCATGCAAAACAAAAATTAAACATATGAAAGAGTGAGAGAGAGAGAGAGAGGGAGCAGGGGGTCGAAGGAACTTAAACTAACAAACAAACCAACAACATTTACAATTATGAATTAAAAATAAATTAAGATCGTAAGGATTATGCATTTTTATGTTATCCAATAGTATTTTTTTGTATTTCGATTAGTGGGTTATTTTTTTTTGGTTTTTTTTCTCCATTCTAGCTGGATTTACATTTCATTTTTATTTGGTTTAGTACTTTCTCAGTTAAAAGGGGCCTAAGGGTGGGGGGTGAGAGGGTGTGTTGGGTGTGGTCTAAAAGGGGTCAAGTGCTAAGCATGATTAGTAGTGAGTTGAGTGTGTGTGTGGGTGTGTGTGTGTTATGTGTGTTAGTTAAAGATTTCTTTTCTTTTTTTCGATGGTGAAGGATGACGAATGGGTTCAGCGGCGCTTTTTCTAATATTAACTTAACTCAGTAAAATGATAATACATGAAATAAATTAAATTTAAAACAATAAAGAGAACACAAAATAATTAGGCAGCTGGCCAATTAATAATCATACAAAGAGCCTTCTCGACAAAGAGAATGTAAGAGACACACAAATCGAGAAGGACAATAGAGTTAGAGTTGGTTAATTACTATGTTTAAATGATGTGTGTGTGTAACTAGAAAAAACACAAACCTAGCACAACAAAAACATATACGGAACAAGTATAACCAGATTTGATTTTCATTTGCTTTTGTGTGTGTGTGTGTGTTAATGTATGTATATAGTTTGTGTGTGTGTGTGTGTTTGTGGTATGTGCCTAACACAACTTGGCTAACTTGACCGCTACAAAAACTAAACCAAATTAACAGAGAGAATTCGTTTGCTTCTTTTTATAAATATTAACAATATTTTCAATTAATAAATGTACTAATTATATGTATACACAGAGAATTGCAATATGGCAAAACTCTATTTCATCCTTGAACTCGTCTTAACCTACACATAGTACATGTTTATTCTTTGGCCCATGGGCCAAGTTAGTAAACACATCTCTATGTATGATGATTGTATGTGTCATGTCAAATGTCACTTGGCGAATTTGCGAAACTTACCGTATTCACGTGGCATCGGTGTACGCAGCGGCATGCGAGCACCTGGAAGGCGCATTGGCGGCATTGACATCATGCTGGGATGTGTCGGCGATAGATTTCTGTATGGAGACAATGTTTCAAATCTAAATTTACAAAATAGGCCAAAAACCAGTAGAGAAGGTTGGTTAGGAAGTTGTTTCGATTACGCATTGTTGCGTTTTGCGGACATTTGTGTGTGAGTGTGTATGTTTGTGTGTGTGTGTTGGTTTAAACGGAGTGAGCGAGTTGGGCGAGCAAAGAAAGAAAATACAAAATAAAAATTAATTATGATGTTACATGTGAGCGAGAGAGATATGGCGACTTTGAAGGTAAATCAAATCAAATATTGCCGAAATCAAAGTTTAATTATATGCCCAATATAAATATTTCGCTGTTACTTTTAGAATTTTGCGCCAATTTGAATTAGAATTTTAGAATTTTGGAGGTTTATCTTAGTTAGCCTAATAATTGGTTTAGTCATCCACTTACCCCACTAAACCGGGACGCGTCTGCATCATTTGCATCATACGACGTTCACGTGCACGCAGAATTTCCTCTTTTTTCTTTTTATCTGAGGGAGGTTTGGCGAGAGAGACCTGTAAAATTAAAGGGAAAATTCATTAATTAACAATGGAAAATGAGAGTTAGGGCATTTTTTTGCTCACCTCAATATTCGAGGCGCCGATCTCCTTGCCATTAAGGCCACGCATAGCTTCGACGGCGCTATCACGATCCTCAAAGTGTATAAAGGCATAGTCTTTAATCTTCTTAACGCGTTCTACTTTGCCATATTGCTCGAATTGTTCCTGCAATTGAAAGAAACATAACCAAATTAAAGATCTCTGCATCAGAAAAGGACTTTTTCCTTTTTAATACCTTCAGTTTGTCTTCAGAGACATCCTGTGTTAGATTTCGTACATATAGCACTTTAACCTTGGACATAGTTTGTTCATCTGGCTCCTCCTGTGGATCGGCCCAGTCGACTATTATATCACATCCCCATACCTAAAAACACACAAAAGTCAAATAAACATGAATACCTCCCTAAATGTTTATATAGTAATCCTCTCTCGTTTTACTTACCTTAATTCTACCAGTGCCAAGTCTTCGTTTGGCCAAAGAAGCCGCCTTATGTGAGTCATATTCAAGAAAACAGAAACCGCGATTCTTTTTCTTATCATCTGGAGAACTGTATATGATTACCTCGTAGAGACCAGCTACATGAGCATTTTCGAAACGGAGGAAGGTGTTTTTTTTTTTTTTTTTTTAAACAAATGTAAAAGAAAATTGATATATAAGTACAGCAAATCGAAATTGTAGCATATACAAAATTTGAGTGAATAATTTTTATTGTTTGGTTAGTAATGCAATTTTTTTTTTTTTTAAGAATTTTGTTATTTAGCACTAAGAGTTGAATTTGCTTGCAAAACGACAAACAAAAACAAAGTAAAAAACATGAAATACAACAAAAAAGTATTTGTATTTGTATTATTAGGCCTGTGTGTATGTGAGTGTGTGTGTTTGTTCTGTTGGTGTGTGTGTGTGTTAACACATATACAAATATATTGTATGAACTATAGCGAACGGTTGAGAGAGACAGAGAGAGAGGGGAGCGAGAATAGTATAAAATATTTAAAAGATGAAAAGTTATTTGAATATTTTTCCAGGAAAATGTTATTGAAACTAATTTTGAATTAATTTCCCTTGATAGCTATGTAAAATTGCCAAAATAGGATGATTTTGAAAACCAATGCCAACAATTTTTGCATATTTTCAAATATTTTTGAATATTTCAATAGGCGCTAAAAGGTATTTCTTTGTGTGTGTAGGTGTGTGTGTGTGGTAGTGTATGGGAAGAAAAGGATTAGATAGAGATTTTGAAAAGGAGGTTGAGAATACAGAGAGATTCATGTGGTGGGTAGGTGGGTTTATATATATATATATATATATATGTATATATATTGTATTACAAAAACACATTAACGAGTAGGTGTGGGTAGTAGTAATTGTTGTAATCATACGAAACACACTTAGAAAACATTTAGAAAATAAACTGTGTTTGTTTTCGTAATTAAAATATTTAAAATATAGAGCACACATTGAAAAATATTAAAATTGGAATTTCTTGTTTGCTGTTTGCGGCTTTTGCTTTTTTTTTTTGTATAACACAAAACACAAGATACATACATATGTATATGGTACGAGTATATAGATTTTACACACTGAGGGGGGCGGGACAGAGGGAGAGAGCGAGAGACACAGATATAAAGAAAGTTAAGATAGATAGATAGAGATAGACACACAGATATAGAGAAATATGTAGATAATAGAGAGATAGAGGGAGAGAGAGACTAATTGTTTCTGCTTTCGATATTGAATTGAATTTTGGCTTTTGGTTTTGAATTAAATTGATTTTTGGTTTTAAATTTTTATTTGTTTGTATACATATAGAAATTTATATAACGGAAAAGGAAAGATAGAGAGGGGGGGAAGTGGCTGTTTGGTTTACACATTAATTATTTAAAATTGTGTATTTTCTCCAGTCATTAGCATATATACATATATATTTCAAATGGCATATATTTGTATATATATAAATCGGGCCAGAATCAATATCCATTTCATTTGACAAATTAGTTTCATCGATTATGGGGGAAACTTTCTACACAATTATATATATAGATTGTATCCTTTTTGCTTTTTGGGTTTTGTGTGTGCGCATTTTTGTTGTCTTGTCTAATAAAGGTTATATATGTATGTATGTATATAAGATATCTGCACTAAAATCAAAAAAATATATATATATTTAATGAGATTTTGTTTTTCAAAAATATTCAAAATGTGTCATTGTTTCTTTGTTTTCTTTTTGCAAATTGTTTAGCTACAGGTTTTCAATGTCAAAAAATTGGACACATTTAATAATAATAAAAAATTGATAAAGAAATAAGCGAGTTTCATATAGTATATGTTTGTTGTGTGTGTTTTGTGTGTGTGTGTGACAATTAATTTTTTGTTGTATTTATTTAGATAGAAAGAAAATGCGAGTGATTTAATATAGAGAAGGTGGAGGAAGGTTTAAAATTATTGAGATTAAGAGAGAGAGCAAGAGAATGTTTAAAAGTGAAGAAGTGAAATTTCAATTCTTCAACTTTAAACTTCCTCTTACATATTAATGGGCGGGGCGGGGAGAGTAGTGTTTTTCTTTTTCGACAATTTTTTATTGTTGTTGTTATAGTTGTTTTAAAAGCGAATATTGCAAAACAAAAATCCAATTAGTTACTTCAATACTTCATCATCATTATCCTTTTTTTCACATTCTGCAAATATCGCCCCTAAAAACCATTAATGGCCAATTTGTTACCAATTCGCGTTGTGCTGATGGATTTTTGACTGGACTGGACTGGGTTGGCTGGGTTGTTTTTTTGTTGGTTATATTTTTCTATAGATTTTGGGTTTTTTTTTATTTTTTTGGATTTTGGATTCTTTTGCTTTGGTTTGTTTTTTTCCTTTTTTTGTTTTGTTTTTGGATCACTTACGTGCATGTTTAGAAAATTCCTCAATTAATTCGTCGCGATCTCTATTCTTAGGTATATTGCCGACAAATAGCCGGTGATTGTTAAATGATATCGTAACACCAATCTTTTTGCCTTTCCGAATTTCAAAATCATTTAGCTGCAATTGTTTGTAAAAGTTCACACAAAACAAAAGAAAAATTTTGATTTGCTATGAAAAATTTGTTGATTTTTGTCCTTTTGGTGATACTGCAATTTTCATTTGGTTTTTGTTTTTGTTTTTGGGATGAATGTTTTTGGTTTGGTTTGGTATGGTATGTGTGTGTGTGTGTAAGATTGTGTGTGTAAGATTGTGTGCATAAGTTGTAGTCGAGTGAGGGGGAAACTATATTGCTAATAAAAAAAACTGGACTTAGTTTAGGTTTATCATAAGTTTAGGTTTCTTACGTGCCAAATAAAATTTAGTTAATACTTCGATTTGCATCTAGTTAAAGTTCTGTTACTAAAAATTTACATTTTATTACTTAAGACACTTTCAAATTTTATTCAGAATCATGAATTGTCGAATACACTTTAAAAGTGCCTGTAAATTCTAAAAGTGGCAATCAAAATAAACCAAAATTTTTTGAATGAGAAGTTTTCAAATGAAACAAAGAAAGAAATCAGTTACGTTCCCTAATGCCATATATATGTATAGCAGAAATATCTTTCGAATTGAACAAGAACCTCTATATATAATGACCTCAAATAGTCAATAATTTGCTCTTTCGAGTCATTTTGAAACGGTTTCTACTGCCTCTTTGTAAATTGTTTATAAAAATAATTTGCAGTATATATATTTATATTGTATTATATGTAAGAAATAATAGTAAATAACAAGAGATTTTGTTGTATGCATAATAATTTTGTAATAATTTTAAATAATTTTCTTTTGAGTTGCTTTTTTTCAAGTTAATGACTGGAGATATTATTTATATATATATATATATATGTATATAGTAAAAATAAGTAGATAGATCAGAGAAACAGAAAAAAAACATATTCTTAATAATACAAGCGTATGACGAAAAAAAATGGCAATGGCAATGGCGACGTCGACTTTTGGATGGTCTGTATGCCTCAGTGTGTGTGTGAGTGTGTGTCTGTGTGTGTGGTGTCATTGTCAGTCTGTGTGTGTGTGTGTGCTATAAGTTAAGGTGTTGTCTTTCGCTGATTTGTGTTATCTAATTTGATTGCATTTGAAAAGAGTCTCGAGATTGGAATCGCTTTTCAATGATTTTTCAATGTGGCATGGCATGGATGGTTGGATATGGTATATAGATAGATATAAGGAATGGCATGAGTGGCATGGTGGTGGTGAATTTGGTGATTAATGTATAAAAATAATAATAAGTTATAATAAAACAAAAAAAACCATAAACGAATAACCAGCATAAATAGAGAAACGGAAAATTATAATCCCCCGCTTGGTCTGATAACGAGATTTACTAAACTCCTTTCTTATTTTAGTTCCCTAAAGTTGTTTAGCTCCCACAATTAGCCAATTTAATTGTTCCATTGTGTATATTTAGCCAATTGGATTCTTGTTTTTCAATTTAATGCCGATTATTGAAGTTGATATAGAATCAATATTTCGCTTGATAACATCTCAACTTCAATTGTGGATTGAGTTTTCAATTTAAAATAAATTTGTTTTGTCAATTTTGTGTATCAATTTACCTGTAAGTTTACCAAATTCCTCTAAAATTTCATCTTTGCCCTTAGATTTGGGTATATTGCCTACAAAAAGGCGCAGATTCGGTACGCTTATATTTATTTTGAGACACTTGCCGGGTTTTATTTCGTGATTATCGAGCTAAAGAAAACAAAAAATATTGTGGGCGGGAAGGGGAAAACATTGTTGATTTCAGTTTTAATACCAATTCGCACATTAAGTTAAATAATCAAAAATAATAATATAAATAATAAATTCAAATAAATGGAATAATTTGTAATAAATCAAACAAGGGCGGGTGGGCGTTGGGCAAGGTTGAGGGTGGGGCTGCCGATGGTGGTTTAAACAAAACAACAAAATTAAAAAGAAAAACAAATAAAGACTTTTGTAAATAAATTTCACCAAAATATGTTTCATTACCAATTTGGAATATCAGTTTTAAAGTGGGCAGATAAGCGCATCAGGCCGCATTTTTAGAATTTCAGTATTTTGGAAATGTTAGAGGAAAAGGAATTAGTTCAATTGTTAGTGAGTAGTAGTAAATGGTTATAAGTAAAATTTTGATTTGGGTTTCATCACGTTGAGGTTTAGAAATATTTCACATGCTCGTTGTTTCAAATAATAAAACCAGACAGTGAAGAATCGTACGCTGCTTAGATGACACTATAGATTATATAGAAAGTACTAATTGCTACAGATCTAAAAAGTTGATTCTCTAAAAAGTCAGTCTATTGCAAGAAATGTTCAAATAAATAAAGATAAGATATAGTTGTTATATATGGTGCGTGTGTGTGTGTGTGGTATTCAAGGAGTGGGAAAATCAGCCAAATTGTTCGAGAGAGAGAGAGAGAACTCTTTTCAAATTTCATAGATCGATTTCAATTTTCCATTTTTGTATCTTCTTTTTTTTTTTTGTTGAAGAGTCAAAATTATAAACTAGAAAGAACGGGACATGCATAACAAGTTACAAATAGAAGTAAGAATAGCTTAAGGATATATATATATGCATATATGTATATATATATTAAAAAACAGAGAGAGAGACATAGAAAGAGCAAGTGAGAAAGAGAGAGAGAGACAGCGACAGATAGCGTTATAGCAGAGTAAAAAGGCATTTAAAAGCAGCATACTTTAAAAACTAAAATTGTAATTTTTCCTTTTTCTTTTCTTCTTTTTGTTTTGTTTGTTATTTTTTTTAGAAAGCACCGAATAAGAGGGAGATATATAGCAATATATATATATATATATTTATCATTTATATATATACATATATATTATTAATTTGGTTTGCTGTTGATGTAGTTGCTGTTGTCGATTTTTTTTTTTTTTTTTTGTGGGGGTGTTGATTTTTTTCATTTGCTCAATTTTGAGATGGCCGTGGGATTGTTCCTACATCACAATTATTGTTGTAAAAACAGAATATTGAAAATAGTTTATATATCAAATATATATATCATAATAGTTAATGTATAATATACGTAAAAACATTTAAGCAATTTTATATAATGGTTTGTTTTCCGTTTATGGGTTTGATTTTCTAGAGGGTCTGGGCTGGTGTTTGGGTGAAGAGGGGAGAGGGTTGGTAAAAGGAATATGTGTGTTTGACGTAGCTAGACTGAGGCTGAGTCAGTGGCTATGCAGGAGGAGTTTCATCGTCTATGGTTGGCATAAATACCTGTCGCACTGCATTGATGGCCGCATCGCGATTTGTGAAGGTGACAAATGCATAACCACGATTTGTGCCCGTCATCGGGTCCATCATGAGGCGTAGGTCCCAAATTGTGCCGCAGTTCTCGAATAGGGGTATGAGCTCATCTTCGAACATGTCTTTGGGTATTTTTCCGCAGAAAACTTCGCAGCCATTTCCCGGGACATTACCTTCCCAGTTTGGCGGCGGACCACCGTATTTGCGTTGACCTGCAGGGCGGATTTGGCGGAAAATTAGAAATCGAGAGTAAGTACCTCATCACACAAGAACTTACCTGTCGTCACATCCAATGTGTAGCCGGTACGTTCAAGAATTTTTTTGATTTTATCCTCATCCGGACCCTTGACTTGAACAGCAGGAGCAGGCGTCGGAACACCCTGCTGACTGGCTCGACTCTTTTGGCGGTAGGTCTTCATTACACCACATAAGTAGGCAGACTTATTTGATACATGTTCCAGATTCGATTCAAGGAACTGACCCAGCACATTCAAGGCACCATCAACGGGAAACTCCTTGAGCGCGTCCAAGGCGCGCTCATCAAGCTCGGCATGAGCAAGTTTGCCGGTTTTGTAGATTTCATCCAGTTTTCCAGCGACCTTTTTGTATATAGACGAATGCAATTTTCAATAAGCTAAGTGTAATAAGGTAGATATTTGAGAGCACACAATTACCTTTTTGTCCAGGCCGTACTCCAATAATTTTGGATAATCCTCTGTACGTTCGCCATCACCACGGTCATCGGCTTTCTGATTAATGTCATCTAGTAGTTCGCCATTACCTTCCGCCATTTCTGTAAACAATTTAAAGAATAAGATATTCGATTAAATCAAATGAAACCAAGATATAGTCTATGTAAAGAGAACGCACATTTTCACCTCCAAGTGAGGTCAATGAACGTTCCACAAAAATGGGTCGACAAAAAGTTTTTGGCGAATTTAAAATTTCGCAACTTACGCACTGGCGGCACGCATCTAGCGTTACCGAGAGAAGGAGAATACGTGAGAGAGTGGCCCTAACTAGACAACAAAGAGAGAGCGCAATGTATTGCCAAAAAGTTCAATGACTCCAAACAAAACATAAAGCGTCGACACGATCTAGAGAAGTGGGTGAGTACAAACGCACAATGTGCGTGAGAATGGAATAGAGAGAGAATACCCAAAACATAAACAATCAGAGAGGCGTGCGAATTACAAATTTCGCGATGCGTGCCGTGCCTACTACGCATAGTGCGTATACGCCGCGTTGTTCGCTTAATTGGCACAAAGATAAGCAAGTTGATGACGACACACACAAACACACACACACACAGATAGATAACGTATTCGATTCTCTAAATTACTTGCAAAACTGTGTGATTTAGGATTTTGTTTTCTGTATTAGACTTTGACATTGCTGCTGCTGAGTCGCTTTTAAACCAAAGTATATAAAAATAGAACTTATTATCTGCAACTTTATGACGAATGAGTAATAACTTTAAACTTTCGAAAGTAAATTTCCAAGAAATATGCAATTCAACAGGTTTTTTTTTCTTTTGATTGCAATCATATTAACAATTGGCCAAATACATATGTGAATTGAGAGGCACGAATGTATACCTACAATGAAATATGTATGTATATACACACAAGTGTTCTAAGATAAGCGCAGTCACCTCAAGCGAATGGGCGCCTCATAATGAAAATGCAAATTTTCCACTGTTGCCAAGACGCACACACACATACACATGTGTTTGTATACATTATATATGTTGGAATTATAGAAAATCGCAACTGCACTTGGAAATACACGTCGAATGAGTAATATGTAGATATCTGCTTGGAATTGAAGGAAATATCAATTTTGAAAAGTAAAACATTCCAATTCTTTAATGTACACATTAAGAAAGCGTCAACTGAGTCTTATTATCAGTAACAAATGTTGGAATTTGGTTTTGTTAGCTTATACATACAACTGACTAACACATACCTCCACATATATGTGCAGATTGTTCATCCATCTATATATATATATAGAAGTAAATATGTATGTAGGGTGATATTCATCAAACAAAAGTGAAATGAAAACGAAGCTGCAGAGCAATCAAAGCAAAAAATGAACAAAATTTTAAATTTCGACTGATTGATACCCTCCTTTGTATTTTGATCACGTATACGCACATGTGCACATGCACAGCATTCAGTCGTCGAAAATACCCACTCCTCCCTGCTTCGGTTCAACCGTTTTCTCTGTAGGGTACTATTCAGAACCAAAAGCAAAAGGCAAACGCAAACCGAAAGCGATAATTGCGTAACGTCAATAGAGCGGTCGGTCGGTCGAGTGGTGGTGGAGGTGGAGAGAGCATTGAAGAGAGCGCACAAAGAGATGGCGGTGGGGGCCCAGCTGAATTTATGGGCTGAGCGAGTCGCGCAGCACACATTGCTAAGATATTTTAGCGCTGCTTTTTGTTTGTTGCTGCGTTGCGAATTTTTACCTCTCTCTTCTTTCTGCCTCTCTAGCGAGCGCGTACGCTCACCCGCAATTCTCTTTTTTGCTGACATTGAAATACTTCTTAGGATGTGTGTGCGTGTGTGAGTATTTTGGCATTTTTGTTTTACATTATATTTCACTCACTAAATTCCCGGGTCAAAGGATACTTCTTATAGAAATTTGAAGCAGCTGTTGTTGATGAAGCCACTGCTGCTGCTGCCGCCGCTGCTGCTTTTGATCCATTGCCCAAAAAATTGGCAAGCATTGTTAGAAACGAATAAACAAACCGAAACCGAAATATTATAACTAAAAAGAACAAAAAATTCCAAAATTTCCTCGTCGACTTGAAATTTGAAAGCGTTTTAGTCAGTTATTTTGTTTATTTTCTTTATTCTGCTGGGTGTTCGTTGGTAATTTTTTTTATCCACTCTTTTTCTCTTCTTTCCGGATCCAAAATATAAGGGTATTCTTTGTTTTGCTGCTTTTTTTCCCCAAAATTTTTTGTAGTTCCGAAAATGTTACGAACGGACGATTAAAATTTACACAATTAGTTTAGAAACAAAATTTTATTGCTGCCTACACAACCGAACATACGAACGCCTAGACGACACGTAGGAAATGATGTGGAATAATGCCCAGTTAGAGAATTTGACATTAGGCATATAGTTTACTTGGATTTCGATAAGTTCGTAATAAAATTTTGTTGTCAAAAATTATATCGATAAAGTGACAGCAGGTGAAAATTATTATGGCAAGCAAACACTGAAACAAAGTCTCCTTCACTGTACTAGTAGGCGTGAAAATGTAATCACTCGAGGAAACAAACAAAACCTGGCAGAGGTGAGAGGACGGGAGCCAAGAGATACATCTTGCGGATGGCTGTTTGTTGTAGCAACAGCAATGAAAATCGAGTCAGGATACTTAATGCAGAGAGGTGTAATGCAGGGAGTAGCTGCAAGTTCCGGACAATTCTGTGGCCACTCAAGGGCCATTATTACTATTTTATGGAGAGAAATTTGAAATTTATCGATAGCTTCTATGTAAGTATATTTAATGTCAATTTCGTTTATTACAGCATTTGCATACCACATAGTCATATACATATACATGTATGTATGATGTTGGCAACATCATCAACTGTTTGCATATGGCAAATTATCAGCCCTTACGATAACAAAAAATACAGACCAACCCATATTTTATGCATGTTTGTTGTGGCAACATAGAATATTGGCGCTGCACTGTTTACTTTAACCATATTGACTATGACGCCCACTTTATGCCCTTTGGATGGTTGTGTTGTTATTGTAATAATATTTCCCCTTTAGAGTATACAAACTTCGTTGCTATTAAAAGAAACAGCTACATATAAGTGGGTATTTTATTTTTTTATGCAGGTTAAAAAACTTTGCCTCTCTACAGCAAGCAAACAGGCCCAGCAACCGAACGCTTGTTGGTAACTACACTACCTCAATAAATTTTATGTTGACGGCGGCGATATGCACACACGGCAAACATTCTATGTATGTATGTATCTACATATCCTTGGACCTGTGCCGGTTTAAGTTGCACCCTCTCACACAAACCATACTAATAATAACAACAACAACAAAAGCAACAGTAAGAGAATGTGTCCTGTTGGCCCACCCCTCAATGTTGCAATAACTGGAAATGAGGGTGGGTTTCGTTGTTCTTTGCCAAGAGATAATGCCTGGTGTAGGGTTAGTAAATCAGCGATATGACAAATCGTCCAAAAGCATTCAAAAAGAAGGGGAAAAGAGGAACAACTGCAGCGTAAAACGAAAAGAAAATCAAAAATTTGCTGATAAAGTCAAATAAATCGTTTTTCCACCAACAGACAAAGCGTCGCCATTTCAAAAGTCTGAGGGCTAGAATTACAATGACTTTGTATGTGTGTGTGTGTCCCAGACGAAGCCAGACAGGAACAGAAACTAAAGTTTGGCTTTAGCTTTTTTGGGGAGTTTGGGTTAGGTCGGTGAACGGGCATTTGGTCTAGGGTTGATTTTCCTGTCACTAAAGTTGTCGGACTGTTTAAAGGGACTTTTTTTTTGTTCCTTTCAAGAAGCTAAAATATGTAAAGGTGCAACAGAAGGGTTACACTACCTTTTGTGGGAAGAAATAGGTGTGGAATATGGGGAGAAATATTTAAATGTTATTGCCACGGACAACAAACGACAACAATGTGAGGCGGCAAAGTGGTTGACTGCTGCTGCCGCTTGTGCTATTATTGATTTTCTTGAATCCGTCCGGACGCCAACTTCAACTGGAGACCAAAAGAGAGAAAGAGAGAAAGAGTGCTATAAGCCGATTTAAGGCACAAAAATAACTATAAGAAACTGCAGACATGCCACATACTCGACAACGACTGCATACCCAAGGGCAGTGTTCGGGAGGGGGACGAAGGACGAAACGGACAAACGGTACGGCCAAAGCGGAAGTGTGGCAAATGCTTGTTGTAATTTATAGCCAAAGAAGAAATGGAGCGGCATGTGGGTTTGGATTGGGTGGTCCTGCTGTTTGCCAGGAAGGACCAGAGGGTCTAGCAGCAGTAGTTTGGACGCATAAGTTCGAGAATTTATGGCGTTGCGACAACGTACAAATTCTCGGTAAAGTGCAAGCCAAAAAAAAAAAAAAAAAAAGATTTCCCCAAAAAGCAAATTAGAAAAGGCAGTCAGACAAAAGCATTAGGCGAGAGGGGCGGAGCATCTAAGAGAATTTTAAATAAATGAAATTTATTGTGATTTATGATAACCAAAAGGCATTTTGCTTTCAGACGAATTACTTAACCGAAACCATTGAGTCTTGGCCAGAGAATCATACTGATGCTATGTAAATAGGAAAGAATTTAAATTGATTGTGTTGATTAAAATGTAATCAAAACCTAAAATACAAAAAATTTTTATCTAAAATATGTATTGACAGATATGTAAGTTCTAGGAATTATGATGATTTTTTTTTTAGAGTCTGCATCAGCCTTTAGATAACATTGTCAACTTCTATTAGTAAGTATTATAAGAACTTTTGTAATTTCAGTGAATGTCTGACTTCAAAGACAACGAAATACTTGAGACTTGAAGGATGAAATAAGACAAATAAAAAAAGAAACATAGTTTCCTTGCCAAAAAACCAATCAAGCGTCTGGACTTGTGTGTTTGTATGGACCACGTCAACCAGGCAACCGTAAAAAAGTTTTCAATATTTGATGCTGCTCACATTTTGTGGCCGCAAAAGTGCAGGGACATGCTCAACGTACTCGACCGGCATCAACAAATGAAAATGGCGGCCGGCCCCCCACCCCAGTAAGTAACAGGACGAACGGGCAGCAGCACTTGAATGGCATGGGCAGGGGCAGTCACGTGTTTGGCCCTATGAAATTCAACTGCAATGCGGCACAGGACGGACCCAGAGAGTTGAGATGTATGTACAAAAACATTGTCTGTTTGTAGTGTTTGGTTGTGCCAAAAAATACAACGTGCCCTGCTGCAAGTACCCCAACCGATCCAATGTAAGAAAAAACACACGCGACAAGAGCAAAGCGCAAAAGTAAAAGAACAAAAATAGAGAGAGAGAGGAATGAAAATTACACAAAACTTCCCGCCGTTGGGTCCCACACCAGTGCCAAGAGTAGTCAACACAACATGGCGTGCTATGCCATTCGGTTTAATGGCTGCCAACAAGGATGCCCTGGAGCAGGAGAGATTGGGCCAAAAACAGCAGCAGGGTGCTTCTTTTAGCTGCTGCAGGCGAAGGAAGCGGATGATATGCGCTTTTGTGTGCGCAACGCGCGCGGGCCCCATTACCAGAGCCTGAATAGTAGAAAAGTCCTTTTCCCCATACATGTATATGTATCTGATGTGTATGTAGTTTTGGCATTCAAGCCGAATTAGAAAAGTGTCGGGTACAGGCGCCGCTCAAATGCATGTGGGCTTGGGATCTAGTTGAGTGCGAATATCCGACATTTTTATTTAGCATATTATATTATTTGCGAAATTAGGCTCCTTCTTCTGCCCTGCTATCCCGCCGAGGCTAGCTGAATATCCTAGTGGATGCCTCCGGCTGGCACGGCCCATGCTGTGAAGCGGATGGAGAGAAGCAAAGTGCCCTGAATGATGCATAAATTTGTGTGCATTGTCTTTGTTGTATATAATATATAAAGTGGAATGTTTATGATGTTTATGATTAAGATATCAATGAAGGGATGAAGTATGATATCAACAAATTCAGATTTAGATGTCTTTTGGAGCCCTTAGAAAAAAGGTTCTGACTTTTACCAGAGGGCTTATTTATGTTTATGGTCTATAGATAATTTCATTAGTATTTAATCAAACATGAAATGCAGCAGCAAATTACTGTAGAAGCAAAGTTCAAAAAGCAAAATTTTCCCTCAATTTTAAAGTTGATTATACCCCAGAGAGTTTTTGCATTATTTTCTTCTGTCAACTTTCCAAAAATAAAAAGTGATAAAATGAAAATTACTTAACAGCAGCAGAAGCAGCAAAAGGCTAAAACGTGTTTGATGGCAAAGTAAAGAGACCCAAACCCCTGCCTACTCCTTTCGCTGTGCACTCGCCAAGTCATGCATCATGCAACACCCAACTGGATACTCAAAATCTGTGAAGGGGTGAAAACGGGGCAACATAGCAGAGCGAAACAAAAGAAGGAGGCATAAAAAGAAAACGGCGAAAGAAGAAAACATGGCGAAGAGCCAAATTATGCGCACATGCCCCAAGTATAGGATGGCCAAGAGAAAAAAAAAAAAACAGATAGAGAGGCAAAATGGAGAGGATGAGACAGACACAAGAAACGGAAGCAAGACAACAACTGCAAATAATTGCAGCCATCTCTTCTCTCCCTCTATCTCTCTCTTCTTTCTATGCTTTTCGCACTCTCTCTGCCTAGCTATTTGCGACTGAAAGAGAACATTGCACTCAAAAGCTTTAGCTATTGCAGCCGAAGCTTTTCAAAGTGTGTGTGTGTGTGTGTTCTTCTGTGGTGGGGCAGAAGGGGGATTTGGGGACAGGCTTTGGTCATCTCTCCTGTTCTCTCGCAATATATGCATGTTACTTGCCGGCCGGTTTTCAACTTGTTTCTGTGTGTGGACGCCATTTGGTTGACACGTGGCCGTTCATTTTGGAGCCCAGAAATAAGGACAAGCATTTCGCAAGGATATTTGAATATTTGCAGACAGTAGAGAGTGCAATATCTACATTTTACCCAGTAGCCAAAAGCAAGGCAACAAACAAACTGAATACAAAAAAATTGTTTTTTTTTTTTTTGCCTTAGTCGTTGTCAGATCCCCAGACAGAAATCGAGTCCGAACAAACTGGTTTTGCCAATCGCAAGCACATGCAGAAAGCGGTACACACGAAGTTTGTCTGGACTTTTTCTTAATTTTTTTTCTTTTAGTTTTTAAGTTCACTTTTCAATGATTTAAGCGGCAGCAACAGCAAAAGTGGCGGCGGCGGCGGCGGCCGCAGAGGAGTAGGAGTACAAGGGGGGCCTGACAAAGGCAAAAGGGGGCACAAAATCAAAATGGTGGACAGAGGCGGCAGAATGCGGCGCGGACGACGACCGAAGACGAAAAAATGACGATGATGTTGTACTATGTATGGAAGAGGCAAAAGAACCAAAAGGGGGGGACGACCCAACAACCACAACGACAGCGCCAGCGACAGCGACGCGACTTTTAATGCGATTGTGACGATGTTAAATGCAATGGCACACACACACACACATAGACACGAGCAGAAACACACATTGGCACAGACAAGCAGCAAAGCGTCGCGCAATATAAAAAAAAGAAGAAATTCAAGCGTACTTGCATGTTCATGAGTTTGTGTGAGTTGGGGGCGCTTTTGTTATGGGTAGGCGGGGGGCTGCTGGCTGGCTGATTGTCTGTCTGTGTGCGTGCGTGCATGTGTGTGCAGCAGTGTTGAACAACGCAGACTGTGGGCGTTGTTGTTGCTGCTGTCGCCACTTGGTCGCTGTTTTTTCTCCTTTTAAAATATATATTTTATGTTTTTGCAGTACAAAGTATATTTCTTTTTAGAAATATCACATCATAATTACAGAGAGATCAGTCACACACACACACCAACACACACTCATGCATAGAATGAAATGCCTTTGCGTTCCTTTTGATTATCTCTCTTTCTCTCTCACTAATTCACTCACTCACACTTGCACAGACACATCTAATTTACAATCTACATATGTTTGTATGTATGTACGTTTTGCAAAAAGTATCTCAAAGATACATTACCTTTAAATTATGTATGTATGGATATATTATAGCTATATATGCTTCTTTTTAATTTTCCTTATTTAAAATTAGCTTGCACTAAGAAATTCACAATATTATTTCGTTGCTTGTTGTTGTTTAAATTTAACTATTGTTTTGCACAAAAATTGGTTAGCTAGATTGATATTTTGATTTTATGTATTATGTATTATTATTATTGAATTCTTCTTGTTTGCATTATTATATTTATAAAATATTTCTATGATTTTATTTAATTCCTTAATTTGTTGCTGTTTTGTTTTATATGAGATCACATTGGCGTTGCCGTGTTGCCGCTGCCGTACCATTGACGTTACGTTTCGTTTTGCATGCCCGCGCGCGCGTTCTCTTTGTTGTTTGTTTTTTTTTTTTTTTATTATTGTTAGCCAAGTGTATATAACAATTTATTAATATACTACAATCATTTTATACTTTTTGGCAAGCTTTCGAGAAGATTTATGGATTATTATTTTGATTTTGCTAAAAAATTGCAACACTGCACTTTGCCAATTTATTTATTTATTATTTTTAAGTTGTATTGGATTGCGTGTGACTATGTATGTGTATTTGTGTGGGGTTCAGGCCGCGTTGTTTCAATGGCGGACGGCTGGATACGTCACCGGTTCTCGGTTCGGTTCTTCGCACACGTCTGACTGTGGCTGTGGCTGTGGCTCTGACTGTTCTCTGTGTGTGTGTTACTGGTCTTCACCTCGTCACTGGCGTCGCGCAACAAAACCCACAAACAACTCTGGGAGTCGCAAACGCTGTGTCGCAGCCAAGAAAGCTGCAGCAGCGGGCGACAAAAGTGCACACACAGGCAAAACGAGAGAGAAAGAGAGACGACAGCGTCGCATGCATACTCACACAGATACAATGCACACACATACTGCGATAACCAGACATTCAGGCAGGCAAAAAGTTTTGCAAAGCGTGCAAAAAAAAACCAAACAGCATCGAGAGAAAGAGCGTAAGCTCCTCTCTCTGAGAGCAGAGAGAACTATGGAGAGAGCTAAGATAAGCGAAGTAGCGGCAGAATTTGCACAACAAAACGCATGGCGAAAAAACATCATGTTTTCTCTCTTTTTATTTGCTTATACAAGCAAGCTCGCTCTCTCTTTCTCTCTCTCTTGAATGATCATTTTTTTTGTGTGGGCATTAAATAAAAAGTGTATAAAAAAACATCTATGGACAAAATTTTGTGGCGTGTGGAATTCAAGTTTCATTTTTCCCCAATCGTCAAAGTATGTATAAAAGCCAAATGCAAACAAAAGTGAAAATTGCTAAGAAATATGCTAAGCTTAAAAGACGAACAAAATAAGCAAAAGAGACTAATAAAAAGTATCTGTTGTTAGAACGTTTTCGTTGACGTTCCACACACAATGCCATCCACACATTTACATTCACACAAACACAAACACACACTCTGAAACTCACAATTCTAGGCGAAAAAAAATTGCTCAACATTCCTTCGAAGGGGTTAAATGAGCGAAATAACTAAAAACCCAAATGCCGCAAGGGCTGGTATGTGTAAAAAACTGAAACTGAGCTGTCTGTAAATTTTTATACAACTCTTTGAAATGAAACCAAATCGTCGAAATCGGTAAATAAAAACTGCACGCATACAGAACTTTTGAGAGAATCGCACAGCTAGAGTGTGAGCGAAATAGAGAGCAAGGGTAAACCATGGCGAGAGAGTAAATGTCTGAAATGACCGAACGAGTAACTGATGTTTTGTTTTGCAGTGGTAGGTGGAGGTTTAGGAGAGGGGCCCTGCCTTTGGGGGCGGCGGGTGTAATGCAGCGCCCACGCTATCTTCTGCATGGCTAGTGGGCTCGACATCATCGTCGGCTTTTTGGTCATGAACTTGTGGGTTTTAGTCGTCGCCCCCGTCGTCATGTCTTCTGTCTGGCTGGCTGGCGGCCTGTTTTTCCTTTTTTTTTGTAGTTTGTTTTTTGTGTGGTGGTCAGTCCTCATCCGTGGTTAGAACTGCTTGACATAAGGATGGGCTTTTGCATGAACTATGTATGCACATTTAAGTGCAAAACAAATCGAATTAGATGAATACAAAATTTGATCGAAAAATTGGATACAAAAGTTATTTATTTTTAATAAGCAAAAGTCGGTAAAAGTTAAAAGAATCTCAGGTTACCATAAAATATGGAAATATAAACCATGGGAATGCTGACAACAGTAAACTGGATTATGCAGGACAGTGTTGCGTGGGAGTGTCCTTTAACAGTAAAAGAAAACCAGATAAGGTAACCTTAGATGCGCTGTCAGAAATGTTTAAAGGCATTCCAGGAACATAAGTAATTCTCTCCATGTATGGTCTATATATTGGCGATCAAGTTTAAAGGCTTTTTGGTGCAAGATTTAAGAAAGTTAATTTGAAATAAAATTCTGCAACTCATTATTTGTGGAATATTCTGTCCAGCCTAATGTCATGGACATGGAATCAAAGGATCCTTCTAGTTAATAAACGCTGATCTATACGGAATAAATACTACATACGTTATATATTTCATTTACGAAATTTGCTTTAAAATAAGAAACTCCTTTTGAAGAAACCTTTGAAAGCTCTAAAAGTCATTAAAAAGATTGTATTCCAGTAATTTAGACCCCTAAAGAATCCATGCAATCTATGTACCTACATATTTAATCAATTTACAAGATTTTTAAATAGTGTGGTTCAGAAACTTACTCAAACTAATTGTGACCGTGACTTAGTTGCTGCGTATCCAAACGTGTTGGGTATCCAAATTGGTGCTGAAGAGGTTTTAATCCAAGAATGTACTAAACTATATGTACTAGAAGATATATTTAATGTATTTTACTGAAAAGCGTTTATATTTTTCTTTTTTTGTCGTTTTTCTTTTTGTTTGCACTATTTAAAACTTCACTTTGATATGGGACTGCACTTATTAAAACAACAAATTTTGCTTTTTAATATCTATTACGTTTCTCGTGTTGTTTTTTTATTTTTATTAAAAGACATTTGCTATTCTCACAGATACACACATCTATAAATATATGTACATATACAATATATTTTGCAACAAATCGGTTTATTTTTTCGTATTTTTCGCGCTTTTCCGACACGTTGCGCGATCCCTTGGAGAGTGACACTGCACGCGATGCCGAGATGCTGTGAGTGTGAGTGAGTTGATGATGATGATCAGACACCGCTATCTTAACGTGGCTCTTTCTCTCTGTCTCTCCCTCGCTCTCTTGGTTTTTCACTTTTTGGCAAAGAATGCAGCTGATGCCCAGTGACCGACCGATCGTCGCTTGCAGTAATTGCAATCAGCGTTGCATTCACCAACAAACTGATCGTTGACGATCTTGTTGCCCTGTTGCTGGGGGCTGGGGCTGTTGCTTCTGCTGTGCGAATCAGCAGTCGGCGCAGGAAGTGCACGAAGCTTCGGATGCGATGGAGAACAAGTTACGACGATCGTATGATCGTGCTTTTCGATTCGGTATCTTTGCTGCAGTTCCCTGCCGCCTCCTCGGCTCTTTTGTATGAGTGTGTCTCTCTCTTTCTTTCCTAATTGCAGTGCGTTGCTCTCGCTTGTGTTTTCACTGGGGCGTGTTCCGCCGTCGTCGTCACTCTTGTTGGCTGGAGCTTTAGAGCGTTGATCGATTCACTCGTATATATGCACTAGTATTGGTCCAGCTTAGTATTTTTCAAGCTTTGACTGCACTTTCCTTGGTAATTGCATATAGTTGCAATGTATTGAATATGTCCAAGTTACGTAAATGCTTTGGAGTTAGTGTTTTCTTCTATTCTTTTTTATATTTAGAGGCACGTTTACTATACAAATATATAGTATCAGTTTAAATTAAATTTTGATTTAAATTTCCATTAACTATAAAAATTTAGATTTAATTTGACTCTCTGCCGACTGTGTTTGATCGTAGCTGCTTAATCTCCTCCTTCTCTCAGTTAAATCCAAATTATAATGCCAATCCAGGTAAAGCTTAGCGTGTTGTAAAAGTGAATGTAAACGCAGTCGTTGGAAAAGTTGTTTTTTTTTTTTGTTAACTGGATATTATATAATAATTTGTCTTTTATCCTTTCACTTGATGATCATAGTTTGCACCAAAAAACACAATAATTTCATATAGTATATATTTAATTGGATATTTTAGTTATTTATTTTGTTTCTTCCGTTTTGTTTAGGTTGTATTTGTTTCACTTGTTAGCAATTTATAAATTTTACATTTAATTTTAATGCATTTCCAAACATGGCGCTGCATTTTGTGTTTGCTTTTAAGGTTTGGCCATAGATGATGATGATGGTAATATTAAGATCCGTTAGATAGTTTATCTTATAGTTAATTGTTTATTATTGTTATATGACTGCGTAGTAGTAGTTGTATTTTTATTGATTATTATTCATGGATTATATATTATTACAAACATATATGTATAAGCGTATGAGCTTTTCTTTAAACACTACTTTATGAATTTTTATATTATTATAGATTTACCGTTTCGTTTATGGTTGCAAATAAAGAAAAAACTTAAACAAAAACTGATTTAAGTTGCATAAAATCCTTAAAAACACTAACAAAACTTTCAAGTCGCATATAAACTTTTGTTGACTGGATGGTTATATGTATCTCTATGAAGTTGTATAGAATTGTTGTAATTTTTCAATTTTGTTGAGCTATTGTTTTGTTGTAATTTAGTTATTTTCTTGTTGTTTTTTAATAGGTTTATATAATCCAATTGTGTGTGTGTGTATAGGGACGTTGTATGCGCGGACTCCTTTCTTTGCCTTTTATGTGGGGGAATTTTAATAATATTGCAGCCAAAAAATTGTGTGTTGCCAAATATAAATTGTTGATAAAATTTCGTTAAAATTTTTGTGATGTTTCTGTATTTAACCGTTTGTGTAAAAAGTTCCAAATTGATTGTGACGATATTTTCGCATGGTCGTTAGCGCGTCCGCGATACTTTCTTGTGGAGTGGCAATGCGATACAGATACAAATTTTTTAAAATATTTCAGATACAGATTACCCGGCAGGGTAAGTCAGTCAGGGCTACAGCCACAAAAACACTCACGAAAAAAGCTTGCAGCAAACGAGAGAGAGAGAGAGAGAGTGACCAGGAGAGAGTGCCAGAGAGAGACGCTCACCACACACAGCCGGCAAAAGGTGAAGCCAAAGCTACACACACAAGCGTACTAAGAGATTCCTTTTTGTTTTGTTTTTGCCGTTCGCTTTGCCAATTGCATTTGTATTGCACTCTCTCGAACTCATACACACACACACACACCCAAGCAAGGGAGAGTCATATTGTAGTCGCTTTCGTGTTCTTTCCAATTTTTTTTTTCATTCTTTCTTGTAGTTTTTGCACACGTTGTTGACCAGACTAGACCCCAGCTAGCAACCACCCAGCGGAATTTTGTAGTCAAACACATTTTGTAGTCAAGCTTACTCTCTTCTCTCCAAAAGGCACGCTCTCTCACTCTGTGGTCGTTTTTGCTTTGTCTCTGCTCCCTTGCTCCGGTTTTTTTCTTCGAATGACCCCTCAAAGATGCAGCATTTTGTCGCCATGGGATCCGTATATCGGGTTAGAATGTCTCTCTGTGTTTGTCTGTGTGTGTGTGTGTGTGTGTGTGTGTGTGTGTGTGTGTTATGCTTGAGGAACATTTCAATTAACTGCAATTCTTTTGATCCACTCTCTCGCTCATTGCCGGTTGCCTGATTGCCTGCGACATATGTATTCACGTCCAAGTTTAATTAACTTCAAGTCTTATGACAATGCTCGAGCGACAAGTAAAACGTATCTAGATACGCCGATAAGATCTATGTGAGCGTTTGTATCTTCTTCTCTCGATTTGCTAACTCAATTTGTTGAGGCAACAGAGCAGCACAGCATTTGACAGGTGCTCAACAACTCAAATGCGAGTGGGCGTAAGGCCAAGAAATTTTTAAAAATTATGTCAGATCAATAGGATTATCGGATTAAGTTAAGTGGGTTGATCCTTTCAAGTCACTTTACTTTAATGGGATTAGCAAGGGCTGCGCATTTCACAAACTTCGCTGTCATTCCTTATTTAAGGAGCAGTTCTAGATACATACATATAAGGTATATATATTATTTTCCCTTTTTTATCTAGTGATAATTCTATATTTAAAAACGACAAAAACCCAAAATGAATTGAAATTTACATCGGTTTCGGTCAGGATTGTGCTAGGACCATGTTAAAACTAACTATTTTAGTTGTTATAAGTAATATCTGACCACATTTGAAACGAGGATACCAACAAGGATAACGACTAGTGCCACAAATGATCACGATGTTGACCATCATCAGCCGCATCATCAAAAAAAAAAACATATAAAAAAAATTGGAGGCATCATCAAAAAAAGTGAAGAGCAACAACAACCACAATGTTCGTAGTATCTGTGGCGATAACGCAAAGTCTTTTTTTTTTTTGGAACCGAATCCTGTTTTTATTCCCACAGTCTTGCGCTTGCGAGGGCTTTACATCTGTGCGCCGTCCCTGACGGGGGACGGTTTACGGGTAACGGGGAAAGACAGCCTCTCTAGGGGCAACAGCACAGGCGCATGGTCATCATCAAGACGATCGCCTCTGCCTCTGGTCTGTCTCTGTCTCTCTCTCTCTTTCTCCCTCTCTCAAGGAAAATAATAAGATGACATCCAACACTTCTTTTGCCAGGAGCAGGCACAAAAAGCCCAGCCATGGGTTGCTTGGGCTCTAACCTTACCCCCATATACATACATATGTATGAACATATACAAATGTGGTGGTGACTATGCCGATGCCGATGCCAATGATGATGCCCTCAACCCCTCACCCTTTTTAGCCGCAGTTCGTTCTAAATATTTTTATATAAAAAAACTCTCGCTCGCAAAATACAAAACTTTTCCTTTTTTTTTGTCCATTTCCTCTGAGCCGGTAATGGCTCTGGCAGAGGCAGAGACAGCGGCGACAGCGACGGCGCACTTGGCCACACAAAGGATGATCGAAGACGACGCAAGGACTTGTCTGCATTCAAATAAATGTAGGTACTCGTCGTCGTCGTCGCACTCGCAATGTACCTGAACCCTCAGCAACACTCATGATGTTCAAAAAGGATGGACAATGTCCAGGGTCCGAAACTTATTGAGCACTGCGCGCTGATATTTTTAGCATTTTGTTGTAGTTGTGTTTGTCTTTCTTTTTTCCTCTGTTGATGGTGGTTCTATATACATATTTAGAGTACTTGAATAAAGCGAACGAAAAAGCGACGATCTTTAAATTTAAAGATTGTTTAGAGAAACTTGTAGGCAAACAGGTTAAAGAGAGGAGGGCGCACAAAAAAGGCACACAGACTAAAGTTAATAACATTTAAATTGAGTTAAGTGGAAACGTCTTTTGGTCGGCAAACTTTCTTTCAACGGGTTTGAAAAGCCCATTAATAATCCTTTGAGAAATTGTAGTCTGAGACAACTTTAGTGGCCATTGATCCTGAAATATCGAATATCCTTGCTAAAACTTTTGCTTTCTAAATAATGTGGCACATTGGCCAAAGTTCTATATTAGAATTTATCAAAAATTTTCGGTTGACACAGCTGAGTCAAAAGTTTTCAAGTTTTCTATTCCTGCCAAATATATGTCTATGTATGTAGTATGCATGTGTGTCTGTGTGTGTGTTTACCTAAAATCTTAAGGCACACAAACACTCACACATAGTAGTTGGTATTTAGGCAGGGGATGGCGGCAGGAAGTGAATGACCACCAGGCATCCGTGGGGTAAGGACATGCAAGAGGAAAAAAAATGAGGCATGAAGAAAAGGAAACCCAATGCGACATTTGCATTTTTAATGCAAGCCAACATATATAAAAACTTCTTTTTTATGAGTTGATTTTGATTTGCGGGGTAAGTTCTTTTTTTTTTATGCCATCATCTAATTTTAATACTCTATAATCAAAGGTGTTTTAAGGGTATACGGATTTGAAGCTGTTTATGTCATATTCTAAGAAAGTACTCAAAGGAAAATGTTGGGAAATTGTTTTTTCCAAAATTAATTTTTATGCTTAACTCTTAACAGGATTTGTAGTCGAATTTTATATTTATATAAGCCATTCTACGGTATCTGAAAGTCGTTATAATTATTGAATTAAGGTTTTTTTTTTGAACCTTTATTCTTTTGATAGTTTTTTTTCTTATTATTTGTGAGAGGCGGGGTCGCTTGACCATCTCCTACCATTGTATAAGCTACGGTGTCACCTTCGAGCTCGGAGCAATAGCCAGAGACAAGACAAGACACACACACACACACACACACACACAAAAGCTAAGCAGAAAAGCACACACAGCCGAATGGAAAGTGTGTGTGTGTGTGCTAGTGTGATATCCTTTTGTGATATATGAGTAAGTTGTACCTGAAGGATGCGCCGTTGTCGTTGAGCCGTTGAGCATACAGAGACACGGAGAAGAAGAGGTACAGCCACATAAAAAAAAGGTTGAGTTTTGAGACCGAGAAACTGCACCATAATCATTCGACTTGCGAGTTTATCATTTGATATCGAGCGCAGCATGATTATATTGTGGATGAATGCGGCATGGCATGGCATGGCAGAGCTGATGGTCAAGAGTGCTATGCCGCAACGCCTGGACACCCCAACCCACCCCACCAGAGAGCACCCCTAGGCAAAAAAGAGGACTGCACCCCTCTGTTGATCTTGGGTCGTGGTCTTTGTTTTTATGGCCATTGGCTGGTGGGAAAATTTATCTAAATTGTCGATGTTGATTCTTTTTGCACAAAAAAGGATTTCTCTTTCTTCTATTTTTTTCTCCTTTTGCTTTGCTTCTTTTTTTATATGGTTTTTTTTTTTTATTTTTGTCATATTGTGGAATGTTTTGTCGTCACTTAAAAAAAAAAAAAACCTCTACTATGCTCAAGCAAATGGCCAAAGTCCATAAATTAAGCCAAAGGCACAGCCCAGAGTGTCAGCGGACTGACAGCGGCCAAGCATCAATTCAGGAAGTGGAACAACAACAGCAACAACAACAACAACATGCATACACAAAAGGAAAATTGGATGAAGGTGTTAAAACATAAAGACCTCCTTGTTCCAGCTTGTCCGATGATGATTCAGGATCCAAAAAGGGGAAATAAAAAAAACCAAGTGTCTATACAGTAGAATTCTTTTTCTTCTGTGCAGTTGGAACTAAGCAGAAGAGTGTTCCAATTAAAAGCAAACCCATTTGCAGACCTTTCCAATTATTTTTCAACAAGCTTCGTCTAGTGTATCCTGTTTCTAGCTCTCTCTCAAGTGCTACATTGCGCATACGACATGTTGTTGCACTCAGAGACTAGCTTGGATTCCTGGATCTTATAACTACGAAGAGCAAGGAGAATTCAAGATTAGGATCCATTGAAAGTAAAACAACATAACAACAACAGCTGCTGCTGCTGCTGCATAAATCTGAGCAATTGCAGCTGCCTCGACTTCCCCCTGCAATCAACGCATTAAATCAATTTTAACTTGGCCTACATTTTGCGACGTAAAAACAAAGGCAGTCAGAAGACCCTTAGCGAGCAACAGCCGTTAGCTTCCACAAAGCAACTGCAACATCAACATCAACAGCAACTGCAACTGCAACTGCATCATGCATTGTGCACATGGCGGCAAATACACACACACACACACACTCACCCATACACAGCATAGAGGCAGAGAGCGTTCATATGTAGGGCAAATGGGGCAGGGAGGAAACCATTGAATTGTAATCTCCGCGCGCACATGGCGGCCACATCATGATGGTTTAGTTTAGATCTCTTTCACATATACATATCTCCATACATACATAAATGTAGCTTGCCAACTCCTTCACTTACAATACATATCATTTAAAGGTAAGTTGATTGAAATAAATTTAAAATTACGCAAATGTTGAATGGAGCTAAATGGAATGTAGTCCACTCTACACATAAATCTTAAACATAGAAATAGAAACGACACCTTAATTTATTGTGTCTTGACACAGACTCCTTCTCAATTAAAGTCGGCAAAAGTTATAGAGAAAGACTTGGCTGTCTTTGCAAATTATGTAAATTTAGGAGGCACTTAATCCTTAATTAGTTTCATGGGATTAAAACTCAATGAATAAAAGAGCAAATGCAAATGGGCAACATTAAGATAAATCTACAGTGATTTTCAGTTGAAACTTTATAAATACTACCACAAAGTTTTATTGATTAGATAGTTGTATTAGTTTATGGTTTAGCCAATTGATTGTTAACGAGTATTTAATTTAATTTTCATCAAGTTTTAGCATTGTTATTTTATATCCGGCTAGACTGGATATAGTAGTTCATCCTAGTTCTAAGGATACTGAGCAGTCTCTTCGAAATCGATATCAATATATTAAAGATGGCATATTGTATAAGCCAAGGTAAGGACTAGTAACCAGAGAAAAAGACAAAGCCAGTGGCTTAGGACAGTCCCCCCAAGTAACACTAGTCCTTAATTACTGTTTAGTAAGTCACTACTAGAAACATAACTTTATGCTAATTGCTAATTGGCAGCAGTAAATTCTGTTGTATGCAAAAATACTTCTATTGTTGTTGTTTTCTTTTCCCCACTTAAGAAGATCAAAACAATTTGTGGGACTTCGCGAAAAGGCGGCGCTTTATTCTATGTAAGTTTTGCCATTGAAGTGAAGCCGCATTTTCATGTCTGAGCGGTCAAAGCTGCTGAAAAAACATACATATAACATGGCTATTTACTTAACCCATTAATTTTGCAGTGCCAGCAGTCAAAAAAAAAAAAAAAAGAAAAACAAGGCAAAAAAGATGAGTCGAGGTGCTGACAGAGCTAAAGCTGGAAATGATGGTGAGGGGGGTTGTAGTAGCAAGAGAAAACCAACTTCATACAGCCGGCAAACATGCGAAACATGGCGCGAAGAGCATGCTCAAGTGTTATGTACTTCCATTTGCATTATGTAAACGCAAGTGGGCTGGTGGTTTACATAACCGACTGGACCTACACCAACAACAGCCATACATACATACATATGCATACATCTCACATGAAGGCAAACATAAGCCCGCAGCAGAAAACGAAAGGAGTGCAAAGAACTTAAGCCACAAGAGAGGGTGACGGAACTGCGACTGGGACCGGGACCGGGCAATTTAGCCCAAGCGAGCGTCATGCCATAATGAAGACCAACTGGCTCTCGACTTGGCGAAAACCAACAAAAAATATTCTCTCATGTGTCTGCAATTTAAGTCAGATAGACACAGATGCAAGATCCACCCAATGTAAACATATTAAACGCCCACCTAACCAAGGATATGACCTAAACACACAATGAAACCTTGAATGACCCTCAATGGATTATTTATCTTCCGGGAATAGAATTATTATAAATAGATTGCCACTTACCTAAACCACCGACCAGTGCACTGGGTAAATTAGTATAGATTTCTGGATTATAAACCCGATATCCATCCCGAGTAAGACTGTGTGTAACTGCAAAAGAAAAGAGAAACAAATCATAAGTCAATATAGAGATTAATTGAAGGCTATACGTTTTTATTAGTAAAACGAACTTGGCTATCTTTAATACGATTTTTATGAAATTTAATGTGTAGATATATATTTATGTGAAATAGAAGTCTTTCAAATTTTATAATGCAAATGTAAATATGAGGGGAGAAATTATAGAATATACTAGAGCTTGATGCTAATCGAGGATGATAAGCATAAACTTGGATTTTAAACAGTCGCTCCAATTCGAATCTATTTTAATTACCAGAGATTATAACTTCTAAATATAGAAAAGATGAATTTACTAAAATTCTGTGTTAAATAAATTATTTTTCATTACTATTCATATGGAATAATTAATATTGCTAAGAATAAGGACTGCCTGCCGTGTCTCACACTCATTCATTTATTTACTCACCCTCTGTGGGGACGATGATGCATGCAATATACATGAAACACACTCACACACACACACCCGCTGAGAATGCAAATCCAGATGCAAATGCAAGGGGTAGTAGGCCTATGAAAAGCTTAGAATGCATTAAGCACGAAGGGAATATAGCAAATGTAAAGCACTGCAAAAGTCCATGACTGACAGCAACAGCAACAAAAACAACAGCAACAACAAGAATATCGTGTGTATGTGTGTGTGTGTGAGTTGAGGAGGTACAGTATGTAACAAGCGGTGCATTGCAGCTCCTGGCACTGCCGCAGAGCGACTCCTTCTTAACATTCTGCATTGTATTTTGTTAAGCTGTGTGAGCATGTATGTGTTTCTCTGTGTGTGTGTGTGTGTGTGTGACCGGAAACTGCCATTTAAAGTGCATTTTGGAGAGACCAATGCCAACCCGTGAGTCTCGGAGTTCCTTCACTTCACTTGTGAAGCTAAGTGAAAAGAAGAACTTTGTCTTCGTCCCCATATCAGGCACACTCTTAGCTTATTTTTTTCTCTCTTTATATTGCAGTAGCTTCTGCTTCATATTCTTTTGTGCTAGATACAACAACAACAACACAACACAACAACACGTGTAATTCTACTCCTTTTAATTACATTCAATACACCCGTCGACGTCGTCGTCTGTGCCTGCCAAGGTGTTGGCAGTCAGTTACTCGCCTCCTTCGTCTTCAATGTCTTCTTTCTTTTAACCTTCTGTCCAAAATATCGATTTTCAACTTGCAGGCATTATATTAAAGGACTCCAAATCAACATCATCATCATCATCATCATCATCCATTGTAAGCCCAACGAGGTGTTAAAACATTTTGTAAGACTTAAGGACTCCGTTGGAGAAATGCGGTGAAGGGATTTAAGTCGACTAAATAATGGCCACAAGTGTATGTTACGCAATCAAGTGTTAATAATCTTTGGTTAAAGATCATATTTTGCATTTAAAACTGCAGTTTCTGATCAACTACAAGATTTATTATCATATGAATTCTAGAATTTTCAAGGGACATCGAATAATTTAGCTTTTCCTCAGTCTGTTCTATATCTAAACGACCAGCTTCTGACCGCTATTCTAATCCAAAGGATTTGAGTTTCTCTAATTGCAACAGAAATATATTGGAATCACTTTCAAAATGTCAAACAGCACGCTGTATTTGATCAGTTACTACAATCTTTATATAATTCACTCTCAGGATACTTATAAAATTGAACTACATAGTTGGCTAAATGACAGACAGACTTTGGCCACGTTCTCTTTTGCTGATCCTTTTATGGTGAATGCAAAAATGTTGGCCATGTTAAAGCGTAGAAATGTCAGAAATGAAACTGAACAATTTTCACGCTTGGCGAATCGTTTTGTCAGACATGGCAACCAACAACATTTCCATAGGAATAGGTCAGTACGGCCGAGTGAGTTGTATGTTTATGAGAGTTGTTAAGAGGTCGGTTAAGTATTCTAAGTTTTTTTTTTCCAAGAGTGCAAGTTGCAAATAATTTGAAAGCTAAAACAAAAGCATAGCCGCAGGACCAAGTTGTATATGGTACGCACAAACATATTATGTAAAATGTGTTAACCATTCGCTCACTTCAGTTCTTGGTCTGGATGCAGTTGCCCTGCCGCATAGGCTTGGGGTCAATGACATCACAGAAGGTCATATGCTATGTACATATATAGAGGGGTGAAGAGTAGTGTAAAGTTGAAGATGAAAGTGCATGTGGGACGACGGCAGGATATCGCTGATGTATGACTTCGATTTCGCATAGAAAAGAACAAAACAAAAAAAAAAAAACCATAAGCAGAAGGTATTTTTTTTGCTTGGCGAGGGAGGGCGAAGAGGGTCGAAAAGCCAAAAGCAGCTGTCAGCTAGGCCAGAAGTATCTCATAGATAAATGTTCACGCGATGGTCACGATAGTGGTCCTTCTTTTTCTTTTCAGAGGTCCTTGCAGTTGCTGCTTGCAGCTGATGATGACGGCTCAGCAACTTCCGCTGCAAGTTTTTTTTTTTTGTATTTTTGTTGTTTTTGTTCTATACTTGCAGCCGACGACGTTGACCAGAGAGTAGGAAATCTTTTGTAATCGTCCGATAACCCCGATGAGTGCAAAAACTTGAAACTTAACCCCTAAAAAGCTGCGGCGAAAAAACAATGCCAACTGCAATGCAATTGCATGTCCAGCCTAGCAGGATGCCAGGCAGTTGGCAATCCATACAAACATTCGAGCATCCAGGCAGGCAGCCAGGCAGGTCCTTGGCGGCAATTAGAATGCCTTCGCGCTGAGGCTTCCCGGCTTCAATCTTTTGTTGTTTATTTACTTATCAAAATGGCATTAATATTGCTGTTGCTGCTGCTGTTGTAGTTGTTGTTGTTGCTTTCGGTTCTCCCGCTTTTGATGCAATTTCAATTTCCATTGTGCCTGAGAATCCTTTTTTAATATTCCCCATAATATCTTTTGTCCCTTGGTCAATAACAACATGTTTTTCGTATTTTTCGCTTCGTTTTTTCCTTTTTCTCTTTGGGATGCAACGCACAGCGAATCGTTGGCAAGGAATGAAGCAATTGCCATTGTGCAATTGGTTGACTGGCAGACAGGAAGCAGGATAGGCCACAAATGAAATTAATACGCATAAATTACATGGCCAGCCAGAGAGAAAGAGATATAAATGAAGAGCTGCCACGATAGGAAGCAATTCGAGTACCAAACTTTCATGGGAAAGAATCAAACAAAAAATATAAAAATGCAGCTTAATTGCATTGATATCAAAGAAGCATGTTCTTTAAAGACTAAATTCCTTCCCTGCCAAAATTTACGATATTCAATCTAACTAAAAAGCTAGTCTGAAAGGCCACAGCATTTATGATTAAACTAAATCTTATAAAAATATCTAGGAGGGGATAATGATATCTGAAAACAGACCCTTTAATTTAATGTAGGACTCTTAAGAAGACTTCTTAAAAAAGTCAGGAGTAGTTATATAACTAGTACATACGGTAGGCTGTTGTCCCTCAACTATTCCAGGAATATGTTTTAGGAACATGTCATTAGAGCGGATTGACCATTACGAATCTAATCGTAAGATTAAGAAATCTGATAAGCAAACAATGAAAAGAACTTGGTTAAGCATTGCTAATACATCGGATAGCCCCATTTAGACTAGAAAGACTATAGACTAGACGGTTTATGGATCAGACTGAGCAGTCCGTAGGCTGGACACTAAAGGCAATTTCAACATTTTCAATGTTTTATCGTCATAGAAAGCCATTTGGAGCAGCCGGTGCCAGTATTGCAATGGAATTTTTCAAATGCCAAAGGCTTAGTCAGAAATATGACAAAGGCATTTGTATATATTTTTTTTGTGATGCCGACAACTTCGTCAACTCGACTTAACGTGCGTGTTGCTTTCTTTTTTTTGGATTTTCCGATAGCGTCGCAACAACAACAAACATACAAAAAACAGAAAGAAAAATAAGCCTTTTGTCGTTATTCCGAACAGGCTGCAATTTGCTGAGAGTACGACTCCTGACAGCCGTTGTTGTTGTTGTTGTTGCTGGTGGCTATGGGAGGAGGTTGCTGCTGTTTGCCGTCTTATTCTTGTAGTTTGTCGGCCATTCCTTTTCCGGTTGTGTGTGTGTGCTCGGTAACTTTTAGCTATTGTCGTAGGTCCTCTCAAAAGCCAACCGGCGGCAGCCACTGCCACTTGCCTCACAGCCATGTGAAACCTGCTAGGACACAATAACAACAACAATAACAACACATCGGCAACGGCAACGGTAACAGCAACAGCAACAGCAACAGCAACATATGCCATACGTATGTATGTACAAAGTGAAGAGAGAAAGAAGAAGGACAACAATTGAATTACAAAATTATATTCAGTTGTTGTTGTTGTTGTTGTTGCTGCTGCCTCTGACTTGCAAGAAGCTAGTTGTAGGCCAGAGACCGGTGACAGGACATGCGGACTCTCAAGTGGCTCTTGGTCTCTGACGAGTGCTGTGTGTGCGGAGAGGGTAGGTAGGACATGTTTTCTAAAACGGAAATTAGGTGACAGGACGAGCCTCGAGTTGCTTTCAGGTTTTCAGTTTTGTCGTTGTCGTCGTCGACAACAACAACGAAAGTTTCTTGGGTCAACTTTAATTGCTTTGTGTGGCGGAGGGAGCATATCATCATCAACATCAGAAGGTTGTATCCTAGCGCCATATCCTGGACAAATGAAGATTAATTTCGCTAGCTATTCAAAGGGTAGACGAAGGGGTGGCCGCCGGCCTGTGGCATGCAATTAACGCTTTTCGATGCCAATTTTATCTGAATTTCTATCCCGTGTGTGTTGCTATCTCTGAGTGGGACCCTCCTCCACCTCTTCCTGCATCTCCTACCACCCTTCATGTCGTAGTATCTCTCAGACTGTCTGGCTCTGTGTGGTTTATATATACATACGTGGAGTAGAGCGTGCGAGAGTCGCGTGTGCAATGCTGCAAAAATGTTCAAATTCGTTTATTTCTTTGTATGTATGTGTGTGTGTATGGTGTATGTTGTTTTTGCAATTGCTTGGTTTGGGTTATCGTCTGGCAACGGCAATCATAACAGCCCGAGGAGCAGAAGAGACGACCCGGACCGAACCAACAAAATACACACACACACACAAACAAAATAAAAAAATGATGCAGAAGACGAGAAGGTGGGATGAGGTGAGGTGAGGTGGTGGTGCGGAGGTGCGGCAAATGGCTGAGGATGACGAAAAAACCGAAAAATAAGGCGAACGCACGAAGATTCCGCCAACTTTGTTTGCTGCGACTGCAGCGCAAGCAGAAGACGGGTGAATGACGATAACAACAACCACGGCGAAGAGGAGGCGATGGATGACGGTAGCAGCAGCAGCAGCAGCAGCAGCAACAGCAACAACAACAACAACAACGTCGGCAGCAACGACAACGTTGTGAATTTTGATTCTGGGTCATTCACCCTTGACAAAAAAATATTTGCGCTGTGTTAGGCCGCTTTTGTATAAGTTTGTATGTATGTGTGTATGTACGTGGATGTTTGTTTGTGCTTTGCTTTTGTTGCTGTACTTTGCCAGCTCTCCTCTTATCCTCCGCCACTGCACCCCTTTCACCCACGAGTTGTGATGATTGCTCCACCACATTCGGCATCTACATTTGGGCTTCATTCGGCATTTTCTTTTATTCCATTTTACTCTTCTCGGTTTTTTTTTTTGGTTTTGGTTTTTCTGTTTTTGTTTTATTGGGAGCCATGCCAAAATGCAATCCAATGATCAGAGAGTGCTTTGCATACACACACACACACACACAAACAAATGTACAACCAAACCTACATACATACATATATACAAATACATATCTATATCCATGCTGATGTCCATATCCTCCTTCCTTAACTTCCATGTCCTGCGGCTGTCCAAGCTTGTCGTTAGCTTTTGTTGTCATTGTCCTGGTCCAGGCTTTGTCTACGCACAGCGGGCTTTTGTTATATTTATTTGCACAACAATTTTTTTAATTTTTCCTCGTTTGAATTTGTTTAAATTGTTGCCTCTCTTCTATTACACTATCTGTGTGGAAAATTTTTCATTTTATACATATTTCCACACGTTTTTTGCGCCCTCTCTCCTCTACTCATTTTTCTTACTTGTATGTCTTTGGCAATGGAAATTTGTTACGATATTTTCTACATTTTCATTGCCGTATTAAAAATTTAAATAAAAATAAAATGAAAAAATCTTTAAATTTATGGCAAGTATTTAAACCTTTACCAACACTTTTCAAAAGGATGGTCTACATATTATAGAATTTGTCAACACTTAAGGAAGCGAACTTCAGGTATCAATAACAGGATAATATTCTAATTCCTTGCATTCATTCAAATCATGGACATACTGGAAGCATTTTTAAACATTGTAGTTTAAAAGTATTTTGTCATTATCTTTCAACAGGCCAAATTGTCCAATGAGTTTTCGAAACTTTTTCCTTCTATATTGTGTTTGTTTCTCCCATTAATTCGAGCTGTTTCAATCTAAACTTTTTAATGCCTTTGGCACATTTTCAAATACAATCCCTTATCTGCCAGACAGACTTGCCAAAATGGGAATGGCCCTACAGAATTTCCTACAAAATCCCAATAATCCCCAAACAGTTCCAAAATAAAAACAAAAAAAAAAAACAACAAAAATAGAAGATTAAACAAAATGCAACTCCGTTTGGCAATTGCCATGGCAATCTAGGACACAGATACAGGCAACACTGCAACACGAATCAATTACAGAAGTATCCAGACTAACAACAAACACAAAAAGTAAAGTAAATAAGAGTAAACTATGAAACACACATACAGCAAGCAACAACAACAACAAAATATATGAGTTGCCATTTTGCCAGGGTTTTTGTTTGGTTGCGGGTTTCGAGTTTTGGGATTCCCACGTGCAAAATAAAACAATGCAAGAGGCGCGTAGATTTATCTGCATTACGCTCGCAGCAGGGAACTGCCTCCCATGGCATTTCCCCCTTCCCACCCGACAGGATGGCACCCACACTCGCACGGAAATGTCAGTCGACAAACTGGAAATTATGTTTGTGCCAAATTTTAGTTGCACCTCTTCTCTTTGGAGCCTCCCTCTTTGTCTCTCTCGATCTCTGCATCCGCAAACAGTAAAAAACGAAGAGAAGCATAAACGACAGGTGTAATAAATAACCCAGGCAAAATGGTCAGGACATTCGATGTAATGAAAAGTAGTGCACAGAGGAGCCAAGTAAAGGCAGACACAAAAACAGAGTCGAAGGGTCAGTCTTCTCGTCCACTAATTTGTGTCATTTAATGCAGGTGGCGACAGAGGAAGAGGAGGAGGAGCAGCAGCAGAAGCAGAAGTTGCCACAGCCGCAGCAGATTGACACTGGGTGATAGCGCCAGGAAATGGTTTCTGTGGTTCCCTGCTCTGCACAGCCAGAGTTTTCCAAAAAAGACCAAAAAAAGAAAGCAAAAACATATCTGTGCTGACCCGGTTCTGGTTTTAATGGCCCATGTGCTGGCTGTGGTGGTGGTGATGGTGATGAAAAGGGTACGGACGATTCCGCAAATGGACACTTCAATAATGTAGAAGGGTCAACCAGATACCAATACTGGCGGTGTCTCTTCATTACATATACATAGATTGAGTTCCACCCACAACGAAAATTTTGGCACTCATCCAATTGTGTGTTGCAGTCATACCTGGCGCCTCTTGTCAAATTTATTAAAGGATTTACCAAATGTATCGTTGATATATGGCCGTAATAAGATATATTTTTTTTCTTTTCAGCAATATTTATGTTTTTGTCTTTAATAATCAGCAACACAAAAAAACATTTAAGTATTCGCTTCAATTTTCTAAAACTGAATAAATTATTCCTTTTTTTTCTTTCTCGTTTGCTTTAAAGTGATAATATAATTTAAGTTAACAATTATTGTGATTCAATTGATAAGAAATAATATTCTACGTTTTTCCTTAAAATATTTAAACGACTGCTTTTGGCGGCTGCATTTCACAAGTCCCGCGCACTTCGATAAATTATCGACAATTTTCGCCCACCCACACCGACAATTTGCAACACTGTTTTAAGTCGCGCTTAAACCGGCGAGAGGGCAAAAATTTACGGCGAGAGGGCAAAAATTTACGGCGAGAGATAAATTATTGATAATTTTCGCCCATCCACACCGACAATTTGCAACACTGTTTTAAGTGTTTAAAAATGCCAGAAAGAGAGGGCGTAGTTCCAATCCAACAAGTGCAAACAAAAGTCCGAATTAATTTGTATTACTAATGTTGTCGTGTGTAGTTTAAATTATATTTAACAATTATTGTTGTTAGTTACAAGTTTAAAGTGAGGTTTCATTGATTGAGAAGGAGTTGTTGTGAATCCGGGCAGGGACAAAATGTTTCCCTCGACTATTTTAGGGCGCAGCTATCTGCTTTTTATGCTGGTGCTGACTGTGGGTGTGTTAGCTCAGCATGAGTGGCAGGCTCGGGATGCCTTCGATGAGATCAAAATAAAATTTGATAAAGTCAATGCCGACAACTGTCCCATTCAGCATCACTCGGATCTGTTTATGCCCTCGGACGTGGTGTCCCATAAACCGGATATCAAGGAGGTGAACGTGAATCCTGTATTTCCAAATCGAACGGCTCTGCTGCATCTGCAGAACATGGCCCTGAGTAGAAGTTTCTTTTGGAGTTATATTCTTCAGTCTCGATTCATACGCCCGGCCATTAATGATACCTACGATCCGGGCATGATGTATTATTTCTTGTCCACCGTGGCCGACGTCTCCTCCAATCCGTATATCAACGCCTCAGCAGTCTACTTTTCGCCCAACAGTTCGTACTCATCATCATACCGCGGCTTCTTCAATAAGACGTTTCCACGCTTTGGTCCTCGCACCTTCCGTCTGGACGATTTTAATGACCCGATTCATCTGCAAAAGATTTCCACATGGAACACCTTTGATGTTCAGGACTTGGGTGCCCATCATCCAGACTCCATTTCAAAGGATTACACGCATGATCTTTACAAGATAAACGAATGGTATCGGGCGTGGCTACCTGATAACGTTGCCGGTCGTCATGATACAAAGATTACCTATCAAGTCGAAATACGATATGCGAATAACACAAATGAAACGTATACATTCCATGGACCGCCTGGCTCTGAAGAGAATCCAGGACCCATTAAATTCACAAGGCCATATTTTGATTGTGGACGCTCGAACAAATGGTTGGTGGCAGCTGTGGTACCCATAGCAGATATCTATCCACGCCACACCCAGTTTCGGCACATCGAATACCCAAAGTAGTTATTGAGAAAATAAATATTTAGCCAAACAAATATATTATCCTTAATATTTTTATAGATATACTGCAGTTTCGGTTCTGGAAATGGACTTTGAGCGTATAGACATTAATCAGTGTCCAATTGGCGAAGGAAACAAAGGACCCAATCATTTTGCGGACACGGCGCGCTGTAAAAAAGAGACCACGGAGTGCGAACCCTTACATGGCTGGGGCTTTAGGAGGGGCGGTTATCAATGTCGTTGTAAGCCAGGTTTTCGACTGCCGAACACTGTGAGGCGACCGTATTTAGGTGAAATTGTGGAACGTGCCTCAGCTGAGCAATATTACAACGATTACGATTGTCTCAAGATTGGATGTGGGTTGATTTAATCGATGCTAGTTACTTGAAATATTGACAATATGCCTTTCTTTGTAGGGATACAAAAGTTGCCTATTCAATGGGAGCAAGCTCCGTATTATGTGCGACAGAAGTATTTGGATTTGCATCCCGAATATCGTAATTATACAACTGGTGCCAGATCTTTGCACACACCAAACTTAAATATTGATCAGGCTTTGAAATTTATCCATGGGGTAAATTATCGTACATGCAAAAAGTATGTGAATTTTGTAATTTATTTTCAAACTTTTTATTAATTTGTTCGTGTTTCGATGCAGCTTCCATCCACAGGATTTGGTGCTGCGTGGTGATGTGAGTTTTGGAGCCCGGGAGCAATTTGAAAACGAAGCCAAAATGGCTGTGCGTTTGGCCAACTTTATTAGTGCCTTCTTGCAGGTACGTAAACGCATCATCAGATGGTCAAATTTGTTCCCAGCATTTAACATCATGATCATTAACATGAAGCAAGGCGAGGCATCGCCTTCACGCTAAATGAAGAGCATTAATTGATAACCCGACACCTATTAAGAGGAGCCTTCGACGACAACGACAACGATGCCTCTTGAAATCTTCTCAAGTGTAAATTATAATTTTCCACGCGTAATTCAACTTTCTCGAATTTCCTGCAATGCCAGTTTCAGTCTCAAGACTCAAGATTCAGTAGTTTCAGTTTGCAGCCGCATGGCGTGAATTAAATATTCAGTGTCAAACCATTACCAAAATGCTAAATTCATTAGTTTGAGAGACACGAAAAACGAGTTCGCCACAAGGCGAACAAGAGAGCAGAAGAACCCACAGAGAGAGAGAGAGAGAGCGAGGAGAGTAGGAAGCATAGTCTCCCCCATTCCTTTTTAATTTTTCTCCTTTCTCTCCCCTCTTTGGCTCTTTTTATATTTACACAAGTCGTTAGCTGTTTTCAAAGCTCCCCACACACAACATTAAACACATTATAAACCCCTTCTTCTTTCTTAACTGCCAGGTATCCGATCCCAATGAAGTCTATTCGGGCAAACGTGTGGCGGACAAACCACTGACCGAGGATCAAATGATTGGCGAAACTTTGGCCATTGTCCTAGGTGACAGCAAAGTCTGGTCGGCCACAACACTCTGGGAGCGAAATAAGTTCACAAATCGTACCTATTTTGCACCCTATGCCTACAAGACAGAGCTCAACACGCGCAAGTTCAAAGTGGAGGATCTGGCTCGTCTCAACAAAACGCACGAATTGTATACCGAAAAGAAATACTTCAAGTTCCTCAAGCAACGTTGGAACACGAATTTCGACGATCTTGAGACATTCTATATGAAGATGAAGATACGACACAATGAGACAGGTGAATACCAGCAAAAGTACGAGCATTATCCCAACTCCTACAGAGCGGCGAATATAAAGCACGGTTACTGGATGCAGCCGCACTTTGATTGCGATGGTTATGTCAAGAAATGGCTTGTGACCTATGCGGTGCCCTTCTTTGGTTGGGACAGTCTGAAAGTGAAACTGGAATTCAAGTGAGTATACAAAAAGGGGGAAATGGGATTGAAATGGGCATGAGATGATATCATAAAGGGTTGATTGTGTACGATAATACTTGTTGGGCCGGTCTGTCGCGGGCCGTGACCACTTTTTTCGGGCACAGTCCCAGGCCCATTCAGGCTTTGTTGATTGTTTAATTTTTAAGTGTTGACATGACTTTTAGTGACTTTTTTTTTGTTTGAGGTCCTGTCATGCAATTGTCATGCAAATGTGGGCAATTAAACTGACTAATTTGTTTGACTCTGTCTCTCTTTCATCCTTTATCTCTGCGCAGGGGTGTGGTTGCCGTGTCCATGGACATGCTTCAGTTGGATATTAACCAGTGCCCGGATAGATATTATGAGCCGAATGCCTATAAAAATACACATAAATGTGACGATTTGACATCCTATGTAAGTAGTATTAGTTATTTTAAGTGATTCCATATCTATATCAAATATTTGTATCTTTCAGTGCGTGCCAATTATGGGTCGTGGCTATGAGACTGGTGGCTACAAGTGCGAATGTCTACAGGGCTTTGAATATCCTTTCGAGGATCTAATCACTTACTATGATGGCCAATTAGTTGAGGCCGAATATCAGAATATTGTAGCCGATAAAGAGACTCGCTATGATATGTTTAAGTGTAGATTAGCAGGAGCATCGGGTTTGCAATCGGCGTTGGGGCTTATCATTTCATTGATTGGCCTAGTATTCACTATGCTTTATAGGTTTAGATAAAAAAAAAAAGAAAAAGGAAAGAGTCGCACGCCAAAACGAAAAACGAAAAGAAAACCTCAAACAAACACTTCCGTCCAAACTAAAATCTCATGAAATATCCCTACTATTTCACTTCACTCTCTCTCTTCACAACTATCTTCTCTCTGGCGACAAAAAAAGCAAAAAAAAGACAGCTACAAAGACACAAACAAAATTGACACCCAAAAAACAAAAAACCCAATGCCAATGCCATCTATAGCAGCGCAACCCAGTTCTCTGCGCCTCTTTGAGCATTGTCATCATTTATCTGCAAGGCGATTAAGTTGTAGACATAATCTATTACAATGAATCTGGTTATTTGTCATTTCTATCAAAAGCGGCAGCAACGGCAGCAACAGCAGCAGCAGGAGCAACAGAAAAGCGCAAACAGCCGCGCCTACTGCGCTCAGATTACGGAAGCATCGACTATGCTGACGAGTCCCTCACTAATGTCCGTGAAGTCCTTGCACAGCTGTGTGTGCGTGCCCATCATATACGGGAGAGAAAGAGAGAGCAAGGATCGCAAGCAAACCTGTTACTATCAAAACCCAGTTAGCCATCGTCCATCGGTATGTGTGCGTGTGTGTGTGGTACCTACACCCATCGAGAAGATCGGTCCAGGCTGAGGGTTGTTTGTGCCGCACGCACACCTTTCTCTCCCTTCTCTTGTGTTTTTTTCCTTCTTCTTTGAATGAACGCCTGCCGTGGCGTTTGTGCCTTGTTTTTCTTATATTAAATCGTCGGCACTGCGTCCGATGGTCATCATCCGTGGTCCGTTGGCTACTTTTTTGCCTGAATTAAATATATGCCCGTCGTTTGTTTTTTTCTTTGGCATTTTTTTTCCTTACTTACTCCTTTGATTATCATATGCGCTTGAATTTTTATTATCTGTACCCTGAGAACTTTTTCTATGCGCCGCAGGAACCAGTTTATCAGCCACTTGGTCTCCTGCCAGGGCAAAGGAAAAAAAAGAAATCAGCCAGCTTTTTTTTATATATTAAATCTATAGGGCCTTATAGGTAGCTGATGATGATGATGCTGCCGCTGCTGCTGCTGGACTTGGACATGAACATGACACAAAAAATATTTTCACACATTTTTCATAGTCATATCAGGGCAGTGGGCAGTGACGGCCGTTGCGTTTTGGGCAACTCCTCCATTTCTAATTTGAAAGCATCTTCGCTGCGGGTAGCCATTCAATTGCCGGCTGTCTGTGTCCGCTTTTAGTTGGGTTTTTTGTTTGTTTATTACTTTTTCAAGAGTGTCTCTTTAGGTCTTTAGAGTTTATATACATATTTCGCAATACTTGGTAGAATAGTACAAAAAATATATAGAAGGAACCCCGAAACAAAAGTGTGTTAACCAAATATGTGCCTTAAAAACAATCAAACAAAAGCCTTTAACAAAACGATCGAATATATATAGACACACACACATATATTTGTAATAATAATAATGACTATATCGTATGTCCGTCCATTTACGTAGAGTCTCAACTTATATTCTATTATTGTATATTAATCTTAAGTACCGGAATTTTCATTCGTTTTTTATATGTAGACTTTAAGATCAAAAACCCCTCAATAATCTAACTATGAAACTCAAATAAATCTTTTTATATACACACAACAATATCCATATATATATATGTATCATGTAACTTACCAAACTTATTCATCTTGGATCCGCTGGTCCCCAACGTCAGTCAAATGGTTAATAATCCTTTTTAATCGTCAATTTTTCGTTATGCTTTAAAATTTATAAGTTCACGAAACAAAATGCACAAATCAAATAAAATCTTTTAACGTTTTTAGGATTTTAAAATTATAGGTTGCGCGCACAAACAAAACAAAAAATAAAATAAAAAATAAAGTTCACAAATTCGGAAAGACGGAACGGAATGGAAAAAAAATAATTAACTAATTAATGATCGTGGAACACCAAAACAGATAAATTGACGCCGCCCGTTCTTGCTTTTGGTCTTTTTAGCTTTGCTTTCTTTAATATATATGAAGATATATATGTATATTTTGTTAAACGATTTTTCTCTTGATTTTTGTTGTTGTTTTACGAGCGCCGCAAGTCCTTTTCGATACGATTGTCGAATATATTCGCGACTTGTCCAATTACGAAACTGGATTTGGGTCACGTACTATATCGAACTATATAGAATCGTTCGTTGGATATTGGTTATTCACGAAATATTCAAGAATTGGCTCCAACTATTGGACTTTGATTTATTTTTTTATCCTTTTAGAATTTAAACAAAATTTTTGAAAGTTGAGGGTTTTTGTAGGGCGAATGTTTTTGTACTAACAACAAATTTCTCGATTGATTTTAAGCCCTCAAGTTTTTGACAGTTGACAGACAAAGCAAAGGATTCCTGATCCAATGGAATGAAAGGAAAAAAATTATTAATAATTTTTAATTTTTTTTTTTTTTTGGTTTATTTCCATTTCATTTGGCTATGTTTATAATTTTTCATCAGTGTTGGGGTTTGTTTTTCTTTTTATTATTATATTTGTGTGATCCTAAATACTCTCTTTAAATTGTTACCATTTGCCTAGGTAGAGGGTGTGTGTGTGTGTGTAGTTGGTTATCAAACATTTTTGTAAAAACTATCACAAATCAATTATTGGATGTGGCTACATAACTTAATACATAAGATGGGCCATTCCACTTTGCCCCTAATTGTCCAGTTTTTTTTGTTTTGTTTTTTGTTGGTTTGTTTAATACAGCGGCTTTTAGTCTCTATCTAGCCACAAAATGGAATTTCATTTCATTAACAATAAAAACAGTGGTCTAAAATTACAAAAAACGACACACAAACAGTTGTTAAAAATATACAAATACATTTTCAGTTCAACACACAAAAAACTAAATCATATTTGTTTTTGGGGGGGGTAATAATAGATCCATCAATTGAGAGAACAACAATAACATTGAATACTTATTTAACTCCATTTCGATTGCATTTTCTTCTTAATTTGTCTAAGCTTATACTATAAATTTTTGAATCTGAGAATCGGTGAGAACTATTCAATATATATATCTCTCATTGCCGTTGTAGGTGAGGTGCCCTTTTTTTGTTTTGGTTGTTGAGTGAGTGAGGGTTTTCCATAGTTTAATAATTAGTTTGGTTTTTAAAATATATGTATTATGAAATGTATGTATGTATATAATTGCTAAAAACAATTGGCTTCGTTTTCTTATAGAATTATGCATTTTATTGCATATTTTGTTTTAAATATATGTATAGTTTAGTTAACTTTTGGGGCACTTTAATTTTCGTTTATTATTGGGAATTTTCTCACATAGATGTTTTATGGGTTTCATTTGCATAGCATTACGGTCTTTCTGTGTTGTGTGTGTGTGTGTGTGTGTCTTATATTTGAGCAAATTTATAACTGCATATATATGTGTGTGTGTGGGTGTGTTTGGTGGAGTGACTAAACTTTTACAACAACAACATTCATAATAATATGTATATATTTGTTTTCTCGATAAATTCTAAGAGTGCAAATCCTAATAAATTCTCATAAACTCATTTTCTTTTGTATTCATGATTGTTTTACATTTCGTAGTTTTACTGTATTTATGGTGAGATATGGAGATTGAAAATCTTGTGGTCTCCCATTTTAATCGGTTGGAGCATAATAGACAACTGTCGACTTGCGTCGGAAGCCCAAATTGAAGAAAGATGTCTCCGACTTTTTACGCTCATGGTCATGATCGTGTTCGTTGCCAAAGTAGGAGAATAAACGACCAGTGCCTGTGGCTGCCGCTGCTGCTGCTGCTGCTGATCCAGCACGTCCACCATGGACACTGTGACTGCTACTCTGACGATGGATCATTGTTAGCGAGGTGTGCGAGTGTTGCCGCTGCAGATGATGCTGTTGCTGCTGGGAATACGAGTGGGTTAGATGGTGTCGTTGATGATGGGGATGGTGATGTTGTTGCTGTTGCTGTTGTAAAAGTTGCTGATGATGCTGTGCGCTAGAGCCGCCATGACCATGCAGAAACCCAGTTGTAGTTGGCGATAGATCAGTCATCTCACACGGCCAGAGGGTGAACGAAGATGGGACCTTATGTATCCCGTCCGATAATCGATAATGGTGGGATGCTGACCTGTTGAAGTACCGCTCCGAGGGCCGCGACCCCATCTAGATATGTTATAGTGTGTGTGTGTGTGAATATACAATGGTTAATTAGTTAATTAATTTAATTTTTGTTTATATTTTGCTTTTCAAAAGGTTCTCATTTACTGTCTAGGCTTTATTTCTGTGTCTTTGAGAATCTAATGCAGCTTTTATATACACATCAATAGATTAGCTTTAGTTAGTGGCAGCTCTAAACAGATGACATTATCTTCCTTTCAAATCTGCCACTAACTGCTGGTCACTAATACTATGTATTATATATGTAGATTGCAGCCTTCAGTTCTAAGCACTAAAATATTTTGTTTTGACTCTAAAATTGTTACGGATTTTTTACTGATTATGGTTTTGGTTTCGGTTTTTTTTTTTTTTTTACAAAATTAATGTCCATTTGTGTGTGTGTGTGTGTGTATCTAAGTGTCAGTGTGTGTGGGTGTGTGTGTTGTTTTAGGTTAAGGGGTGAGGAGGTAAAAAGTTTGAAGCAGAATAGTTCAAGAGCTTAATTTATAGGAAGAGTGCAAGTGGCCAAAATACAACATTTAATACAATTTAGCATTAATTTGGATGACATTCAAACATTTTTTTAAGCATCAGTGCAAATATTAAACAAAGCTTTGTGATTTTTACAAGAACTAATTGCAAAAAGCCTCTAATCTAATGATAGTGACTAAAAATAAAATTGCAAATAATTAAGTTTTTGTTTTTTTATTAAGAGCGCTCACCGTTTTATCGTTCGTTTCGTTCGTTCGTGTTTCATTTTAACTACGTATGTTTTCGTTTTTTTTTTTGGTTTGTTTCAAAAATGCATTTTTCAACGTTTACACGACATTTATAGGGGGGGAAAAAACACACATTTAGTTTTGGTTTTAAGTTGGCATTTGGGCGATTTAAACACAAAAATTTCGCCCACGCTTCCAGCTAGTTAATCAATCGATCAATTAATCAATCGACTGCTTGGTTGGCTCAGTAATTAACATATATAGTAAGTACATATAGTAATTAGTTGTTAGAGTTATTGATAAACAATTTGCCATGCTCTTGACCCCTCACAGATGAGGCCTCTCAAACAACATATGAGTTTGTATTGACAGCATAATATTTTCGTTTATGTTTGTAATGGGAGGCATAAATATGCTGCGATCTGTGAAAACGAAACAAAAATTCCAAAAAATAGAGAAAAAAGAATATAGAATGACAGATAGATAGAATACGATAGTTAAAGAAGGAGACAAATTAATTGCTAAGACTGATGTATTTTACGATGAGCCCTCTTCAATCTCGACTAATTATATCTACAAGAGGAATCAAAACTGTACCTGATATCTTCTATATATTCATACATACATACGTAATCAATTTAAAGTTTATAATAATTAAAGGGGGAGGGGAGGTTGATAATGGTTTGGTACTTACCCCTAAGACTTGGGCTCTGGCTCGGTTTCGATTACGTTTCGGTTTCGGTCTTTAGTATTTTTAATGGTGCAATTTGAGTTTTGGTTTTTGGAAAATCATTTACAAAATATACAAATATATATATATATACATATACATATATAAATTTGTTTGCTTGTTTCTTTCTTGTCTTGTTTTCTGTACAATTTCTGTGATTTTGTCCAACTTTTTAGCTTATGTGGTGAGTTCGCGTGATGTGCCGTTGAGCATATCGTGTGGAGGGTCCAGTGACTATAGCATCTCGTTTACAAAGCGCTGGCCTACCGCTACATGGTTCAGTTTATTGTGTGTTTGTTGTGTATATATATGATATATCAGATTGTTCAATTTTTATGCAGCAGCGTGTACATACGGTTTATCAAATGAGAATTTCGTGATTGTGTTTTGTGTAAGAGAGAAGGAGAGAGAGAGAGAGAGAGAGAAAGAAAGGAGAAAGTCGTTTATAGAGAACGAGAGAGGGAGAGAGAGAGAGAGAAAGAGAGACAGGTGTTTGACGTGAAGAAGAGAAAACAAGAAGAAAAAAGAAGCAATAGTACAGATTAGCAGTGTTTTTACTATATACAATTTTAGAGATTTTACTATTGAGCTGCTCTATCTAAGATTTGTCGCCTCCAAAAAATAATTATTTATATACATAACATAGAAAAATGTGGCAAGGGGCTATACCAAATATGAAATCTAAATGTATGGAAGAGTAACCACCGATTTGGCCAGAAAATAACAAAATTATTGTTATTTATATAATATGTTAATCTGCTCCAAGTTTATCAGAGATATACTTTTATTAAAGACAGGTGGTGATTAAGAATATATATACCTTTTATAGTCGAAATTTCCTCAACCGTTTAACAAAAAGAATTATTTTTCCTTATATCATATGGGAATGTTTTTTGAATCCTCTAAAAATAATGAAAAATGGCTTCCCCTTGATGGGTTTATTATGATCCCTTCTAGAGTCATTACTTCAAAAAACAGTTTAGAAACATAAGTAACAATCCTTTTCGAGTCTTTCTTTAATAAAATACCTACATAGAATGGTTTTTTAAGGGTACTCAAAGAGATTAATGTTTTAAAAGCTGGTTCTTTAAATTCCAAAATATTGAGTTCAAGATTTAGTTCGGTTAGGATAGTATAGACAATATTCTGAGTTGGCTTCTTTGAAGCTTTTATAAGCAAGGATCATTATAATACCTTGGGCTTGATATTTAACTATTCAAAACTTTTTAGACAGACTTGAAAGGTAAATTGTATATTGGTATAGCCCCCTAAACGAAACATGATCAAGTTAGCCTAAATTCGTTAGTTTTCAACGAATTATTGTGATTTGTGATGTGATTATTTAGTTGAAAGTGCCTGGCAGCAATAAGAGAGACCCTCAAGTGGACTTACCTTAGCTTATTAATTAAAAAAAAAAAAAATAAGAATAATTAGAAAATGATATATATGTATATATACTACGATTCGACCTAGAATTTCTACAGATTTTCGAAATCTAAGAAAATAATATGGAATTAAACGAAACTAAAACTGAGACGCAAGCCGAAAAGTGAGAATAAAAATTGAAGTTCATGGCAAAGTCCTCAAAATGATTATTAATACCCTTTTTTTTTTTTGGTTAATATAACAAAAACTAAAGCAAAGAGGCAAAGTTTCGAAATTAATTGTAAACGAATTGATTTAAAATATACTTCGCTTACATTTTGGAATATATATTATATTAAGAGTAGTTTTGTAATTTGAATTTGAATCGAGATTCTATCGAGATAGAATAGGTTTCTTTTTGTTTGAGTATTTGCTATATAGTATATATCCTATATATATATTCTTGGGCGTCGTGAAATATTGTATTTGGTTTTCGTTTTTCTTTCTTAAATTAAAATTATAAGAGATATTTCGTTTCTGTAAACCTCACGAAACTCACCTCGCATTGTGACCCAGCATTATGATGCTTCTGCAAAATATAATTAAGAAATGTCGAGATACGAGTTTTATATAATATATATAGTTGACAGATAGATTGAGAAAGGGATAGAGAGAAAGAGAGATAAAGAGAGAGAGAATAGATAGAGAATATGGGGGATAGTTGGTTTTGAGACAGAACACACAACACTCAGAAAAGATAAACTTAACAAAATCGAGAGAAAACTGAAGTAAAAACTGGAAATTTATTTCATAAACTTAAAATGAAATTACTATTTATGGCCAAATTGATTATATTGAAGAAAAACAAAAGTTATTCAGACAAAAAAAGTAACAATTAATTAATATATATATATATAAATTTTTATTATTTTTAGAATTTTTAAGCTTTTTGGTTTTTAGGCTGAAAATTAAACTGAAAATGTCATTTTTTTTTTTTTTGGTATGTTTTTGGGTCAGGAAAGGGCGTAACCTTTTTTGATTGATCATGCTGCAACGATCTGTTTCTATATCTATATCATGACTTGCTGCTAAAACCCCTTGCCGAGTGCACACACACACACACACACACACACACACACGATAAGAAATATTTATGGTCAAATTAAAAATATGTTTGAAATTTATTTACAACTTGTTTGGCCAACTCAAACTCAAACTCAATTACAAGCGGCCATTATAAGGTATGATAAGGTTAGAAGAGAAAAGACAGAGAGAGAGAGAGAGATTGCACAACAAACAGCCATGAAAATTAAAAATCAAGGCACACACACACACACAACAAACGAGGTGTGTGCTCATCATTCGATCTTTTGTTTTTTGGAGGTTAACCTGTTTAGGACACGATTCGCAACATCAGCTCTAGATACTTAAGTGGGGTGTGTATGAGTGTGTGTGTGTGTGTGTGTGTCATGGGTGAGAACTACATTGATCGAACCTCAGCATCAGCAACATTTGCAATCAACATCCATGTACAAAGTTTATAAGTATTTTACATAAACAATATGATGTTTGGATTAATAATTTTTTGTTCAATTGGCTCCGGTGGGTGGAAATGAAGTTGCTGATCTGCCGAAACACAAACGAAATCATAACGAACGAACCAAAATCAATTAGCAATTAACGTTAAGAACATCAACAACAACAATGAGAAGGTCTCAGAAGGGTTTTTAAAACTTTGAACCAACAACAACTGCACGGAATGGCCTAAAGTTAGTGTCGTGAATGAAAAAAAAAAACAATTTATTTGATATATAGAGATATGTACTTGTATTAGTTTTATATAGAGGTGTAACAAGGCATATAGGTATATCGGGTATAGTATATAGTACTGTGTATATATATATATATTTGGATAAGTATACATTGGATTTACAATTTATATGTATGTATATATCTTCAAAAAGGGTGAGCGCAAAAGATTTTGGAAGCCAAGGTGTAAGTAGGTACATAGTTATCATGTCTGTGTGGAATATATATCTCTTATATATCGAGAAATTGTGGTTGGGTGGTGTTCAGTAAAAAATCTGGCAAGTTATATGTATGTATGTGTATTTTTCTTCTTTCATCATCATTTCGAGAGATACTTGTCTAGACTATAACTAAATTTAATTTGGTTTTCTTTGGTTTTTTTGATTTGTTTGTGTGTTTGGCCTACCGAATGAGCATAGCGAATTTCGGCTAATTCACAACAACATTGGTAACGGAGTATGGCTCGAACGCTCTTTCTGCAAGATGTTTGGTTGGATATAAAGTCAAAGATATATATGGATATAGAATAGATAGATTTCAAATTCATGTTCATGGTTAACAACAACAACAACAAAAGATTTTATACTAATTGTGTGTAAGTGTTAATCCTTTTAGTCAAATGATTTTTATAATAGGTATATATTTAATTCAAGTTAATATATGTATTATATATTTCGGTACTTTCTTTTTTAGCAATAAACACAAAGAAAAGTTATGAAAGTAAGAAAAATACAAACAAAAACAAGTCCAAAACGGAAAATGTAGTAAAATTATTTGAGAAAAAAAAACACGCACGAGTTTTTTTTTTTTTTTGGTTTCTTTTTTGTACTCACACAATATGAAAATTAGCATATTTAATTGTATAACATTTTAGCAATATGAATAACAAAAATTTCGAAAAAAAAACAAAAACAAAGAAAATTAATGTAAGAGAAAATGTGTACTTACCGCAGCAATCGTGTTATATAGTCGGGCCAATTCTCGGGGAACATAACGAGGAAAAACCCAATGCCAATTAGAATAACCCCGGCCAGTTTCATGCCAGCAAAATTTGCGCTGTACAATATGACATCGAGTGCTAGATACGGTAGATTTAGTATAAGTGATTAGTATTGATAGTAAGTTTAGTCAGCATGTATGTACATATGTATGAGGTTGATTAACTTTTAAAACCAAGCTTGATCTACCAATCAAAACATCTTCAATTCCTACCTATACTCTTAGAACTTGATTTTCTCATTAATTTTTTCTCTCTATTAATAGATTTAGTATTCGATACTAAGTTAGAAATGTTTTCAATTGCTTGCATAGATAAGTTTTTCGATGGGTATTCGGATTGAGATTCATTAAAATCCATTTTCTCAAATTTGCTAAGGAAAAATTCTAGTAAATTTCAAGCGAAACCAAATTTAAGTCAACTTTTTAAAGAGTATTCAAAAAAATATTAAGAAAGTGTTAACTCTGAGGACTAACAAGGCAAATGCTGTTTGGAAATCAAAAGGAAAAGGAAGGAATTGTTTAAAATCTAAATTCTAAACCTCAGAAGTAAAGCCTATTAGGAAAGAGTCCAGAAATCAGTTTAGGTCCAGGATTTCCTTCCTAGCTTAAAGTTCATTTTAAGCAAAGTTGGCATTAACTGGGTAAAGAGTCTAACAAATATTAGTAATTGTTTTTAAGAAAGTTATAAAAATTATATTTCTTTTTTTTTTGTGGTAAAAAGGAAAAAACTTGCTCGTAGCAACAATTTGAGTTTCCTGAAAGTTTTATTTGACGATTTAAAATAATATATAGTCACGGAATGCCTCAGGCTAATAGAAATTGTTGTTGCCCTTTTTATGTTGTTGTTGTTGTTGTTGGTATACATACCACCTGAAACGGGAACGGCTGTAATCAAACCCAATGTCACAAACATGTTGTATGTTACGGCGGCGCTGAACTGCATTAGGACGTGGAAAACTGCAATCAAAATTAATTACAACGATAAAAGTTTATAACAAAGGTAAGTAAGGGTCCTAAAAGGGGCAGTGGGCAGTTTGTATGTGTTTGTGGTAGTACCTAAAAGCAATAGACTGGCGGCCAGAAGCAGGTTCCAGGGAATGCTCTCCGATGTCAGACTTTCCGTGCCAGTCAGGTAAAGCGCCAACACAACGGGCCACAGCAGCAAGGCATTGAGGAAACCCAATGCTGTGAATGTGAATGCGATTTGGCCCACAGGCGGATCGCCCATTACTTTGCGGAACATAACCTAGAAAGCCGAAAAAAGCAAATGGCAAAACATGAGAACGACACGGCACGACGACGAAAACAGAGCAAAAGGACACGCAGGTCATACCCTGAATACAGCATAGCCGGCAGCGGACAATGTGGCCAGCACAACGCCGCCAAGTGTACGGCTCTCTGTGATGCCATCCATATAGGCCAGCAATGCAATGCCCGTGTCGCAGAGGATAACAGCCACAATCTAAAAATGGAAGCCATGTAATACGATTTGATTAGATTTCGGAGGACCTCACTTACCCGTACGCCCACAAACTGTTCGTGCAGAATAACCCAGGACAGCAAGTAGACACAGGCCACATTTGTGGCAAACAGGGCCAGAGCATCGGTGGCAAAGAGCACATGCAGGGAGAGTGTGTACAGATATGTGGTCACAAGCCACAGTATGCAGAAGGAGAGGCAACGATTCAGAAAGCGTCCTTAGAAATCAAGACCAGAGCGGAAATAGATAGTCAATTGGGATTCCAATGGACGAGATTGCATCTGATTGGAACTTACCTACGGTGAAACCTCGCTCGCGAAAACCACGCAGCACATCGCCCAATATTTCACTTAATTTATCATATTTCCGTGCCGAGATTAGTCCCAGCACATAGATGGGAAAGAAGAGTAATGAGAAATTGGTAAAAAACCAGGCAGCAAAGAACGGAGCACTAAAGTAGACGGGCTGGCGTGGTGGGATTTTGAACATCTCGGTGGCGTCCTCGACATGATGCAGGGATGAATCACTGATGGCCAGTATATCCTCAAGCTCGGTGCTCAGCTCCGCCCGACTCGACGACGTGTCCTGATCATCGTTCAGTACATCATCGTAAGGAGCTCGATACTTGTACATATACTTGATGGTGTGTGTGGCTCCTACCCATGACCCGGTCACGAGAATGGTCACGCACACACCATAGTACATCTGCGGATAAGAAGAGAGGGGCCCATTTAAACCGTATTTGGAGCAACTCGAAAACTCTGAAACTCTTACCTTCCGAGCCAGCTCGGAGCAACAGGATTCTTTGCAGGCCTGCAGCTTACGGAAACGTAATTCTGGTTCTTCTCCATGGCCATTTGCCTGCTGCTGCTGCTGCTGTTGCTGTTGCTGCTGTTGATCGTGTCCAGCACTGTGTGCCGTATCACTGGAGTCGCCTCCAAAGTGATGTTGTGCGTTGTGAGTCCCTGTCGGAGTATCCGCTTGAATGATAATCACCTCATTAGGATCCTGTTGGCTCGATGATATTGAATCTTGGTGGGTTATTTGTGGATTGCTTGAGTTGAGGACATTGCTGAACCCACAGCTGCCTGTCCCAGGCACCACTGTGCCTCCAACTGGGCCGCCGCCTCCACCACCGCCTGCCCCACCGACAGTGCTGCTGCTGGCTACAGCTCCACTGTTGTTGCTGCTATTATACGACGGTCCATTCGTTGAGGAGTCCCCGGTGACAACCACAGATGGGGTTCGCACACGTTTCGGATTAAAGATGGCCGGAATTTCGCCGTCTCGAGTCATCCTACTATTCACATAGATATTTCACATTCATAGTGATTGCTGCCTGCAAAAGAGTGTAAAAGGGTACGATATTGACTTTTTAGATTTCGCTTTAAACTTCCCCTCTCTATATAACCCCAAAGCTCAATTGGAGTGCGATTAGCCAAGAAACATGCTGCTGTTCACGTGCTGGCAGCGATTAGAGATGAAAGAACACGCAAGGTGGAGGTCGAATACCAATTTTTTTATAGGCAAAAGGCGCTCCCCAATACCCCACGCAATTTGCATGAGCACCCAAGCCCAAAAGTCCTCTCACCCACACACAACACACCCTTTTTTTGGAGCCTACAAAGCTCCAGGCTAAACTCAAGGGAAGGCAAAGCAAGTCAAACATTTTTCATGGCTAAATGACCAGCTGGCTGGTTTGTTTTTGTAAAGTCCAGTCCATTGATTGGATGCCCAACATATGTGTTGAATGGAAGGCACAAGGTGGGGGGACGGCACTCATAACAATGCAAATTATGAACGCCTCAGCTAGCTGGGTCAAGTTGAACATTGTTAGAGAGAGAAAGACATAGAGAGAGAGAGGGAGAGTGAGTGGACAATAAACATGGCAACCTAAGCAGATCCGGTTGGGCAATTTGTAAGCCTTTTTACTGCATAGCTAAATTAACCCTGTAAACCTCACCCACTTTCACGCAATCCACCCACTTGTCCACTTGTCGTCCTTCTGTGTCCTTCACCTTCAATACTTCAGGCATCCCACTGGGCACAGTTGGCTGTGTTTGCTTTCAATAATGCCATTCTAATTGAAACATTAATTATTCAGATCGAGGGTCTAGGCAAGACCAAGACGTAAAAACGAAGCAAACTGCTGATTTGAACAAGTTAATAGCTATATAATGACTGTCCTTTTAACCCATACAGTTGAATATAATTGCCTGGAATTTTGCACAAAGAGGAATTGATTGGCAGGCATATTCAAATAATTATATGATAGATAGTTTTCTTTTATTGATTATTTAATTGATGCATTTTACAAGAAATACTGACAAGGGGAGAGCATGGGGATTTTTAGTCAATAAATTAAATGACAACTAACAAATATACATGGAGACACACACACACACATATACAAAGATATGGATTGTTATGTCGCAATGTCTGAATTATGCAAATCTTGAGAGAATTTCCCAGTTTACACATTGTTCTATGGAAATTAGCAAAGATTTCTCCACTTGAATCGAATATATATGTATATGAACAAAAATACTTGTGGGGTGAGCAAAAATTATGTTGTTAATTAAAAGATGGAATCACAAGAAATTCTGGAAAGAAAGTACAAATATCTTTGAATTCTCGGAGGACAAGAAATGAGGTAAATTACCTCCCCAAAGCTGAAATTGTATCTCTGACTGGTCGCAATTTTCCATTTTCCGGATTGAGGCAAGGGCAAGGCATTCATTCATAAAGTTATCAATCAATTATCATTACCAATTATCATAAAGACAAAAATTTGGAATAAACTTGATCACTTTACATACTAGACGAGCCTACATACGAAATTTGGTGGCTCTAGCGTTTATAGTCTCCGAGATCTAGGTGTTCATACGGACAGGCAGATTGACTCGGCCGTTGATACTGATTAAGAATATAGATACTTTATGGGGTCGGAAAAGCTTCCTTCTGCCTGTTACATACATCTTCATCCTATGGGTGCCTGGTATAATAAAACCTGTCATTCTAATACTATATATATCATATTGAAGTTAATAGAAGCATTTAAAAATGTTTTTACAAATTCTCAATGTTTCTTGGTATGGTATTTTAGGTAAATTTTGAATAAATTATGTTGGGGATGGTGAGGAAAACATACAAAAAACTGTTCCAATAACGATATATCTTAAGATTAATTTGATTGAGGTTTTTCTTTATTCTCAAAACTTTGAACTTATTTAAAAAGCGAATCTTTCGTTAACCAGGGCAGACTTAAATTAGCTTCCATTATAACATTTTAATTGGAGTTTTGTATAAAATATGATAACAATTTTTAACTTCATTGAAAAATGTTTTTCAATTAAAAATTGAGGTAAAATGAGAAACATTTTGTATGCAAATGCCTGTAGAGTGTTTGCAAGTTGGCATTTTGATGTCGCTTTTTCGTTGGCGGTTTTCGTTAAAGGCACAGCATTTGAAATCGAGCCCAGTTTGCTTTGAACGCTGAGCCAGACGAGAATTCAAGCGGATAATCGTGCAATGGAAATGTTTGTGAAACTTGTTGTTCTCACATTTGTGATCGGTAAGGGAATGACTACTTTTATAATGAGAAACTAAAACGTATACTTTGATATCATGCCAGGTTTAGGAACTGTTCAAGCCTTGCCGGAATGCGGCGTTTTGGATGAACGTCTACTGCATAACACATACACAACAACATATCCCAATGAATATCCCTGGGTGGGATTACTAATGAATCAAGGACAAGGTAGGTGCAACCCCATTTGAAACCACATTTAAAGAGAGAAACCCAAGGATGGATTTCTTACCATTGCAGGTGGTAGACTTACTCATACTCGCTGCAATGTTATCATTATCCATGAGTTGCATGTCCTGACCACTGCTACATGTGTACGTAAATTTCAAAAGCAACAGCGTAATGCCGCTGTCTTGCTTGGAATACGGAATGAGTCACATACACCGGAAAACGAGTATGTATGCAATGAGAAGGGATTCTGTGTACCCGGACCGGTGCTATTCCAATTGGCCGATATTAAAATTAATCCCCTGGCGGACAAGGATACTGGTGACAACGATCTGGCCATTCTGAAACTAACAGAATCCATCAACTATACGCCGTATATTCAGCCCATTTGCTTGCAAGGGGACACAGAGCCCGATTCTCTGACTGGTCGCAATTTACCATTTTCCGGATTTGATCATTCCAACTATCTGAGAGGCAAGGGCAAGGCATTCATTGTATCGCGGCAGCATTGCAACACATTGACATCATCAAAGACCCCGTGGCCACAAAATCAATTCTGCGGTTTTCCACCAAAGACCACTAGATTCTATGAGGCAACCGCCTTGATGGGCATCAATGTGGTAAAAGATGTACCCGAGAATTTCTATCTAGTTGCAATTTTGGCCAAAATGTATCTGTCAGGTGGGGTAACTACAATGATCTATCAAGATCTGCGGCCATGGCGCGATTGGATTAAAGAAAATATTAACTCATCTTAACATCAAGATAGTTTTATGCATTTTTCTACAAATATATAAATACACATGACTTTCCTTGAAGTTATTTATTGGAAATTTAACCAGTATCAATTATCATAACTTGTAGTTCCGCCTTTAAGACCGGTTCTCGGCTTTATAGTAAGTAGTAGTTGTAGTTGTATAATAAATTGCATTGCCCAAGCTAATCAGTGTGTCTAGTACCGTGTTTAATATACATAAAAGTCGTTTTAGTCGTATTCTCAAGTTCAGTTGTTCAAGAGTCGGCTCTCAGAATGCATCGAGTTTACGGAATAATTCCATTGCTGCTGATTATATCGCAATTGACGAATGCCAAAGAACCGGAATGTGGACAATTTAGAGAAGACCAAGTTCTAAAGCAGGATGATTATGCCTTTCCCTCAGAGCATCAGTGGTTGGCCCGCATCACATATCTCAATGGTAAGTGCATACATTGGTTCGAACTTCTTCTGGCACTTACATCAATCATCGTTTAGGCTCAAAGGAAAAGACAACTGGTTGCTTGGGTGCATTAATCTCTAAAAGGAATGTGTTAGCACCTGCCCATTGCTTTGTCCGGTACAACGGACATGCGGAGGCGTTTGCTGTGCAGCTGGGTGTGTGGAATAAGAGTAGAAATGCCTACGAAGTTAGCTGCGAATCGGATGGCTTTTGTGTACTGCCGCCACAGGAAATAAAATTGGCCGAAATAGCCATTCATCCGGAATACGATGCGTTGACATTGAAGAACAGTCTGGCCGTCCTAACGCTGGCAAGGGATGCCAAGTTAACAGCAAGTGTCATGCCGATCTGCATGCCACCACTAGATCTGGTCGACAAGTCGCTGGTGGGTCAGATATTTATATTGGCCGGCTTGCGAACCAATAAAGAACTAAAGCACAAGACTTGGGTGAATACCATAAGTACTTCCCTGTGCCAAAACAGCGCCAAGTCCCTGGTGACCAGAATAAATACGGTTTGTGGCTATCAGGAAAAAGACCAAACCTATTATCCTGGTTCTTCTCTCGTCGGCATTCAAGTGAGGAATGATGTCCCACAGAACTACTATTTGGTTGGCCTCCTACATGATTGGACTAATGTCGATGGCCGTATCTTATCCAGCTTCCTGAATATACAACCCTATATGAATTTTATTAGAAGTAATTCCGATTCCTTAATTGAACGCCATTAAAGACCATATTAAAGATGGGAGCTGCTAACAACAGGTCGCCTAGACCGAGTCGTGACTCGTCGTCTTGGGGTGTTAATTATTCAGTTTGAGCTTTCGCGGCCTGTGCTCATGCAACATGCAAATTGCTCATATATTTATGGCATTTTAATGAGCAGTCAACCTCGCCAGAGCCGCCATTGGTTGGCTAATGTGAGAAAAATGTAAATTTCAGCAAACAAAAAAAAAAAAAAAACACTTTTGTTTTTCCAACTAAAGGAACCGAAAGGAAAAACAACCAGCACAAACTATGACAATGTTAAATCTGACAGACGACAAAGCCGCCAAGGCGACAGCCAAAATGTTGTCTTTTGCCATGCAAAAGGGAAACGGAAGTCCACAAAGCTGAAGGCTAATTAAATGTGTGGGAAAGAGAGAGAAAGAGAGAGAGAAACTTACAGAGTAACAGAAAGAGTAAAAAGCTATTGGAATTATGCCAAGTCAGGCCTGTGACAGGACTTACAGACAACCAAATACTCTAATCAAGTGGAAGAAAGGAAGCAAACGTGTTCGATCTAAAGAGTAGAAACTTGTAGAGATTATTGTATGTAAACAGTTTGTTAGTATTTTTCCTGCTCTTAGAAGTTTTAAAACGATTATGAAATACATTCAAACTCATTTAATTATATTTAAATTTTAGATAGAGTTTTTATATGAGGGTAAAGAGTAGTCAAACACATTCCTGTGATATGAAAACAGACAACATCATAAGCACACTAGATCCAGCCACTTTCGACTATCTGAAGGTAGATCTCGAGAACATTTCTCTATCTCTAGGTAAAAGTCATTTAAGTCGTATAGTATGTGTATAAGGACCTTTACATTACTAAAGCTTTGTAACCATGTAATCTGTAAGGAAGAAAAAACATTCAATGCTTTCTTTTTATACTCTTTGCCCAAATGCTAGTTGGCATCTTTTATATGCATTTTTGTGGCACAAAACATAATTGATGTAGTGATAGAAAAAAAAGTGTAGAATCTAGAAGTACCCTAATTTACATAAAGATTATAGCTTCTTTTATGAATTCATTTTTTAACTCCTTAAGAGGGAGACCAGTAAGACATTTATTTATGAAAACAACTTTTATTCTTTTTAGGTAATTAAGTTAAGGACATGTTGTAGGGTATATCTTGAGAATGTCTTTTAACACTTGATTATAAGATATAAGAATGAAAACAAAAGTGCCGGACTACCTTGGTTAAAGATAAAGAGAACCATTAGGAACCATTTTATCTATGTACTTTCCCCCTTTTTATTCATTTCAATGTGGCTTTCCGTATTTTGCTAGACCATTGCATTCTTTTAGGCGCTAAATTGCTCTATAAAAGCCAAAGATGCCAGCACGTCCTTGTTTGTTTGTCAAGCATAAAAAATCACAATAAAAATTCAATTGCCAAACAACAAACAACAAAAAAGCACGAACAAAAAGGAACGTGAAACGGCACAGAAATGGTAGCATAAGAAACAAGGGCAAAGGAAGAAAATGTATTGCTGTTGTTGTTGTTCTTGACGATTGAAAACAAAACAAACAGCTGAAGTCGAAAGAAAGAGAGAATGCCACAGAGAAAGAGAGAGAGAGTCACATATTTACGCTGCGAGAGAAAATTGGGCTCTCTTGTTTTGCGTGGGTGCCAAAAAAAAAACAAGTAAATGAGCTTACAACGGTCGAGGGCAACACGCGGCGTATACGCAATGTGACAGTTTTAGTGGTTATGGTCAAGCACGAGCACTTGAGCGAGGGCACATGGGCAAACAGCAAAGCCAAAACCAACAAAAAATAGAACAAGAAGGAAACACAGTCAGACACCTGAAACTACATATAACAAAAACAACAACTATGTAGGAAAATGACGTGCGGTAGATGGTGTTGAAGGCGAAGCGTTGGCTTCTGGGCGACCACAAAGCGCGCACTTGAAAATGGCAACGAAACGCCCGCCAAGATGTTTCAATTCTTTTGCTTTTTTTTTTGTGGGTGTGTGGTGTGTGTGTGTGTGTGTGTGAGTGTAATTTTATGACTGTGCTTGAGCTAGGGTTAGTTAGTTGCCAGACCTTGAGGGAGGGCACCTACCTCCTATTTGTACCTTGACAATAGGCCGTGTCAAAAATAAAAATCTAGCCCAACCCCATGAACAACAGTTGTGCCACATATCCGTTAACACACACACACACACGCACGCACACAGACACACTACACACATATCCAAAAGCAGAAGGGGAAAAATGAAATTTTCTTGGACTTGCTTGGAATTTGTGATAATTGCTCGGTGAGGCATTTAATGTTTTTATATAATTTACTTAAGTACTTAATGGCATTATTACACCTCAGAATTTTACGCAATTCTCTTGGATTTAAGTTGGTTAGTTTTGGTTCTCTCTCCTTTAGTATTTCTTACTCTTTCACTTATATAAATTTTCAATTGCGGTGGTTCAGCTCTTTACTTAATTCAATTAAATGTATTACAACAATTTTTTTTTTTTTTTTTGAAAAAAGTTCACAAAAAATTTGAACATTGAACGGATACACAAAAGCACACAGATACACACACGCGAACACGCTGAGCATACTAGGACATGTGCGTATGTGTGTGTGGGTATAAATTTACGTGAAGAGAAGGCTCACTTATACCAACGCACGCGACGAATCCGTTTGTTTAGCCCAAAAAACGCAACTGCCACTTAAATGCTGCCTTTTCACTACTTTTTCTAGACTTGTGTGAAAGGAAAGAAAAACTTGTTATAGTGTGCTGGTTCTTGCTGCTGGCGTTTTTCCAGCTTTTCTTATTGTTCGACGCGCGTAAAGGCCTGTGGAAAATGTTGCATACTTTCTGGCCAGGATACTCAAACTTAACTGAAAACCAACACAGAGTTTCCTGAGCTCGGGCACAGCCAGAAGACATAGTCAAAGCTTTCGTGTTTGCCATGTGTGAAAGCACTCTCTTAGAATTTCTCTCTCGCTCTCTCTCAATCTTTCTCTGGGCCAGTAAAGAAAAACACTTGTTAGGAATTTTCTTTACACTGTTGTTTGTGTAAGCGTCTGTTTGTCTGTGTGTGTTTCTGTGTTTGTTGTTTTGTTTTTCTTCCCCATTGACATTACTGCCTGATGTTGTTTCACGTCTGTGGTCTGAGGCAGACACGTTGTCTGTGTCCGTGCTCAGGCAGTTCGAAGGACTCAATAAATTATTGGGTAACGGCAACCACAATATTTAAGATTTTCAATGATAAGAAATTCAAACTTAAATGCATTTTTTTTTTTTTGCTGCAAAAATAGAAAACCAAAAAACATGAGACATGAGAATTTCAGGTTTTATCACTCTCAAACTATTATAAACCATAAACAAGTCTGTTGGCCTGGGAATAAAGTGGAATTTCTTTTTAACTTGAAATAAACATTAACTGATAAGTCGATGGTCTTATAAATGATGATTTCTCTAAATCATCTGAACTTAGATCAATCAAACAAGAACCGAACTCATTATCAATTTATCGTTATGGAAATCACATCAAATCATTTTGTGCCACTTCTTGTTATAAACAAGTTTTGGCACTATCGAAAACCAATTGGCCATAAACTGCTGTCGCCAAATAGCACACCTTGAATGGCATATTAATTGTGTAATCAATAAAAATCAATTTGCATATGTATAAAGCGGGATTGGCAGCTGCCAATATGGCCCGAGGAGAAAGTCTTTCGACACTCTTAAAATTGGGTTATTAGCTAGCTTTGGACATATATGTATGTATACTAGGAATTATAGGGTTAACACAATGCCAATACAAATCAATATGTATCTATTAAGACTTTCGCTGTATATTTGGCAAAATTCGAATAAATTTTTACTAGAAAGAACAAGACAATAAACCACAGAACAATGATGAATTAGGTGGCCACAACCCGAAAAAGAGATGAAGATCTCATCAGTGTGATCCGAACCAAGAACAGCAACGGTTGGTCACTATGGAGTTAAAATTTTATATATCATTGGTATTGTTCGTAGCTTGGAGCTATCCTGATGAAACTTTAGGAGGAAGAATAACAAATGTCGACTTGGACAACGACAACTGGATACCACAAGAGCAAACCAACTTTGGGTTAGATCGATAGAGTCAATATACTAATTACAATATCATAAATCCTAATATATGATCTCATTTAACTAGTTACAACTATGTTCCACTTGGAGGTTACAAGAGGCAACGATTGCGTGGGCGTGGCAAGGCGGCACCAACAACCACAACTGAGCGTCCATTCATTAGAGTGTGGAATAGCTTTGTACGCAGCGTCCAGCCCAATTTTAGTTTACGGAATCTAACCAATCCATTGGTGAATCTCTTTAACGATGGCACTGCCAATATAATTGAAACTCCGCCTGTGTTTGTCCAGTCAGTTAATCCTGAGGAGGAGCAACAATTTCAAAACATTGAAGTAGATCGTCCACAGAGTTCGAACAAAAAGAAGCGTAAGCGTCGCAAGCAGCAGAAGCGAAGACCTGTCATTGATTCAGAAGAATTTTATGATCCATATGATTATTATGGACCACCACCAGCACAACCATCTCTATTGCCTCAGGCTCAACCAATGTTTTTCTTTGATACCAATTCGGGCAGCTATTACGGAGTGCAGCGTTTCCGTCCAGAAGACTTTCACGATCAAAGGAACTACTACAATCAGTTTTATGGAAGTGGTCTGCAAGAACAATCCAATGAAGAAAACGGGGAAGAACCCGAAATCGAAGAAGAAGAACCCACACCATTGGCTAAACTGAATACAAAGAAAGTGACGCTATTGCGACCCTTGACCCTATTGGTTCGAACAACTGACGAAAAAAATGATGTAAAAGCACCCACCGTTGAAGAAAGTGCATCCAATGAAGACAACACAACGACTGAACCTTCAGCCGGGGACGGTGAAGGCGCTGAGGCTAGCTACTCATCTCTCTCTGAGAGCATGCGCAATGCCTTGGGCACATACATGCGCGACGATCACCTTAGTCGTCAGCGTCAACGTCATGAGGTACCAGCAGCGGCCGATTCATCAGTTGCAGTCACCCCACGTCGTCGATACGGTTATTTTCGGCTGCGCGCCTGGTAATTCTTATGAATGCATGGTTAATAAACTCCACGAATAATTTAAAGCAGCATGAAATGTGTATTTATGTAGTGTATGAGATTTTTACATGATGTGCGGGAAAATGATAAGGAGCGGCAGTGGGCTGTAAGAGAGAGATTAGACCAAGACGTTTAATACAAAATAAAACAATATTGGACTACAACTTAATGACTAAATGAGGTACAAACGGTTGACTTACTTTACTAATAAGATGGATACAAAAATTTTGCTAAGGGTGATCAGACAAGTTGAGTCAGACGTGAGGCACTGCCTGCATTTGGATCGACAGGCAGGGCCACATTATCCACATGCTGGACATCGTGGAAATACGTATGCTTTAACGCATCCTTCGCTGATATGCGTAAATTGGGATCATAGCGCAGCATAGACTAGAAAATCAGGTTGTATATGGGAAAACGTTTAAAAAGGATGAGAATGCCATCAGCTTACCATTATCAGGTCATGTGCCTCATGTTCGCGGATTGCAGTAGGCACATTGGTGGCTTCCCATTTGGGAAACTTAGCTTTAAAATCGGGTAACTGTGTAACTCCTGGCCATTTGCTTTCATCCGGTGTACTTAAGGTACGGAAAATACGATATAATTGATCAATTTCGCTATCACCAGGAAACAGAGATCGACGCATTATCTGAAAACGGTGACTTTAATGCATATGCAATTGAATTTAGGTGTTTTAAGGCTTACCATCTCGGCAAATATACAGCCCAGACTCCAGATATCCACGCCTGTAGAATAAAACTTGGTGCCAAGCAAAATTTCAGGTGATCGATACCACAATGTGACCACTTCATGGGTGTATGCTCGCATTGGAACATTGAAAGCCCTCGCTAGACCAAAGTCAGCTAGCTGCAATTGAAGTAAATTGAGGAAAGTTGTTATTAAGTCTCGTATTATTCCCTTCCTTAAGTTGAAGGACAAGTACTGCAGCTACCTTTATATTTCCCGCCGTATCTACAAGAAGATTTTGTGGCTTGAGATCACGATGCAGAATACGATTAGTATGGCAAAACCCGAGGGCATCAAGTATCTGGTACATGTAGCTCTGTCAATAGGAAAGACAATATTTTAATCATTTGTCAGAATAATCGACTAAACTAGACTTACTTTGATTAGTTGCGGTGTGAAGACATCCTTCTTCTTGTCCATTAGTTTCTTGAGATCCATGTTGAGATACTCAAATATCATGTAGAGATTATTGCCAGAAATGACCACGTCGAAGAGTTGAACCACATTCTTATGCTTTAGATTCTTTAGCAGGGATATCTCTCTAATTGCAGTCGAGGGAACACCTTCCGTTTCACTAAAATAGGAAGATAAAAAGGATTAAGTGGCTTAATCAATTACTATGGATAAGATGAAGTGTCCAGCATGATGACGTTGTGATGTACTCCACTATGAAGCCGAATCATGTGGTGCTACGTCTTAGTTTTTGTCTTAGCGCAGCACTCGCAGAATCCGGGCTGCTTGGTGAAGCCTTACATGGATGCAGGAGTTAGAAAATTTGACATTCGTCAAGGACACGGCATAGGTAATGCAGGCGAATGTAGAATTGATGGGAAATTGTCATTTTAGTGCACTTTTAATAGACAAACAAGTGTCTGACAGTGTGATCCGATCTTGGGCACCGGGTTCGCCTTGGGGATAATTACCCTTCCAAACGGATTTTTTTTAGCGCCACATCCTGGCCAGTTGAATTGCTACGCGCTTTGTAAACAATCCCATAGGTACCCTCGCCTATTTTCTCTGCGCGTTGAAAATTGTCCAACACCGTTGTCATTGGGGCTCACTAAGTTAAAGGTATCCTTCAATGTAGGGGCTATTTCCACTACATACAAAACACAAATTTGGAGGGAAAATAAACAAGCCTGCATAATCAGCAACGCTAATGGCGGCACAAATGATACGACAGTGTGACCGTACGCGGATGACCTGCGCACAACTCAAAAAATACTGGCTGCAGCTCTTTACTTAAAGTGCGCCAGTCTCTCTTACCCTTCCTGTATCTCACATATGTATTTGTATCTTTAGACTTCCATGTAATTGGATTTTGAATTATGGTGAACAGTTTTAATTAGGTAACAGTTTACATAAAAAACAATACCTAAACATATTTGTTACAAACGGCATGTGAATAACTACCATATTTTCGTATAGGTAGAGTATATTATGTAAATTTATCAGTTTGTCAGCGATATACTGGTGGTCTAAATATATCGACTTCAGTATATCGATAATTAGTACGTCCGATACTTATCGTTTATTGTATTTAACGAAGTTGCACCACAAAAAGATATGTTAAATTGAAGTTGTTTAAAATGTGTACAATAAATAAATGATCCAAAGAATATTAATAATGTAGCAAGCATATAAAATAAAAAACAACGTGGCTATTAATCTTTGAAATTAAACAATACAACATCAGGAGATTCGCATGAGATTTTCCCTATTGAATTGAAGGAACAGAGTTCGTTTATTAAGGTAACTAATACACATACATATAATAAGCAAACTGTTTAATTAAACATATTTGTCTATAACTTAAAGATGGATTATCCAAGTACATCGAGTTGCTTATTTTCGAAAAACACTGAACGAGTAATGACCAGTATGGAGGAACCTGACGTGAAATCAGTTCTACTTCTTACAGCTATTAGTAAATTATGTGTTACTGTATTAAGAACTAGCTTTAGATTCCCCAACTTAAAAAATAGGCAATTATTCAAATTTTCTTTATTATTGAACTATTGAATTTTCAGTAGACATCCAAGGCTTATTTCTGAGACATAATTGAGCTTGGTACGAAATCCCTAGCACCCTTAGGTGTCGCCCGACTATAGGAACTAGTTCAATATATTCTATATTCATTTCAAGGAAAGAAACTAACTGAGATACTACTCACCATAAGCAGGAATACAAGTCTCTCTTATGCACACGTAAAAATGTCCTGTTTTAACAGCTTTCAGCATTACGTTGCATGATCTGGATAAAATAACGCCCAAAATGGAAATCAGATAATGAATTTAGCTGGCTATACATCCTAGAGAGTTACGAAATCAATTCTTAGAAACTAACTACACTCCAGCATTTGAGAAGTAATTGGTTTTTCATCTTTTATTAAAATTTCTTTTCTTTTTTATTTCTCTAGATTAAAAGATGTACGAAGTCTGTTCTACAGTAAGGAACCTCATTTATATTAAAGGAAATCCCGATGGACTTAAAATGCACTCTTATCAGCTTTGTTATTGTATGCATTGAAGCAGCTCTAGTGCATTAAAATTGACAATAACCCATCATGCTGATGGTCAAGAAAATGTTAAGGAGTGCATGACGTACGAGCATTCAGCAAAAATAACTGCACGGATGTCCTTCATTGTCTACGTGATTGAAAGAAATGTTCGACCATTGCACAAGATAAACCAACTGACGGCTAATTCCATTTCAAATGAAAACTCCACTGGGAAAACTCCTCTAAAAGAGACTGAGGTTGCTAGAAGGAGTGAATTTAAAAGGCAAGTGGTTAGATTCGTTTTTTGATATCATAATCTGATTTAATTTGCTATTGAAATCTTGTTGTAACGTTTAAAAACCCATTTCATGTATTTTATGTGTTGCATTTAACATTTTAATTGCTTGTAATTGCCACACGCAATTGTAGAATTCTCTGTATCGGATGTATGTATGTTTGTATATGTTCCGGGCACATCCTGGGTTGAGTTTGACTCAATTTGTGTTTTACGTGTTGCCATAAAAATGCCATAAAAATATGTAGTACATAAATGTATGCACAATGTACAAAATATTTTGATACGTAGACCAAAACATTTGCGTGTAAATGTTCCTCGAACGCGCACCCTGGAAAATCTCATTTTATGGCGCATTAATCATCCGCAAAAGGAAAACGAAGGGTATGCGTAATCAAGTTAGATGTTGCCGCGGGTTATGTGCGTGTCCTTATCCCCCTCCCCAGACCACCACTGATGACTTCATTACATCTCCTCACTGAGCAATACACAGATGACTGTGTTTCGAAATGAAAGTTCAAATAGTTTTGCTTCTCATTTGGCCTTGCTGTGAAATGTGAAATCTGAGAGAGAGTAATTTTTAAAAATAATGATATAAGTTCATTGCACATTTGCTTGCACCTGATAACACTTGCTCCATTAGGGGAATTCCAAATACTTACTTAATAGCTCTCATAATAATATTAGAGTGGCCCCAAAATCAAAACGTGAAAAGGAAAATCATATCAAGGATAAGCTAGATATTGTCTATATCGACATCTTCAAAGCATGGAAACCAAAACAGGAAATACATATAAGCGATTGCCACACATTGATCAGGACTACTTCTGAGGACTAATAGTGAAACGTTGTTGCTTTTGGTATTAATAGACTAGGTATAGATGGATTTCATACATATCAAACATACAGTCGACCTGTTCTTGAAATTCTTTATACTATTTTCTACAGTTAAGGACCACCCTAATGCCTGGTTGTTAGAATTGTTTGGCTGTTTGCTATAGTTAAATATAAATTATGCCATGCTGATATGTACTTAAGGTTTTTGGCGCTAACTGCAGTTGCTGGGCCACTGAGTCAGCTGAGACTTGAAAGTTCTGTGCTGCGAGTGAAAGGGAAAGCTCAACGTGGGGGATGAAATTGAATTTTCATTTCCCACCTAAATGGCAAGGTTTCTTTTTTATTTTTTATTTGGGGGTATTCGCGTGATTTATGCATTTGGGGTTTTGGGCAAAACTTGAAGGTATTTTCAATTTATTAAGGAACCAGTGGGCAAGCAGCAGGAATTAAGTGCACTGGTTCAGTTTTGCGATGGATTTATAAATCAACCTGTCAAAACTTACAAACAAACAAAAAACAAAATGCTTAAAATTAAAAAAAAAAAAAAAACCAAAAACAAATTCTTGGCTTGCTCTAATGACAAAAGTTACGGGACGAACTGAAATAATTTGAAAGAAGGCACTCACTGTGCGGAATTTGAATTTTGTTTACCTGCTGGCAGGTAAATGCAGCGAAATCCAATCTCTTTGCAAGGAAACAAGAATTATTTGGTTTTACTTTACTGATGATGTGTCTAGCCCCACATTCCAACTTTAATTAAAAATTTGGGTAGTTTGGAACTCTTTGTTGAACAAAAATATTTACAATTTACATAATTCTGTGACTGATTTATCCTAAGAGTCCATAAAACTGTAAATTGGAGTTGATGGATTCATTGCAAGCATTTAATTTTAGAAGTAATACTTTAAAAACTAAATTTGAATTGAATTCAATATATCTGCTGAATGGTATTGTTAACAAACCAATGAAATGTATAGCTTTTTAATGGAATCAACATTTGTTTATAAAGTCTTCATTGTTTTAATTAATATTGCTTAATCATTGGCAATCGGTTTTTTTTTTGTGGTTGGAAAAGTGCATTTAAAATTAATTAAATGAATTGGATTTGTATGAAGTTTCTGTTGTTTGTGTAAAGCATCAAATGTCAAAGTTGCCATCAGCCGGATCAAGTAAATATGTACAAGTATGTACTTATAAGTACATATATAGCGAGCTGTGTGTTTTTTCAACTAACGAGCAACTATACTCGGCCTCGGATATGCGATAGCAAAAGCTTCTGTTAAAGTCGCAGGACCTGTCATTGTCATCAAGGCAAGCAGGAGCAGTAGCGGCAGTGCAACTTGTAATTCAAACAAAAGCAAAACATCTACAAAAGACATACACATTGCTACATAGGAAGTTCATATACATTTATATACCCAAGTATATCTGCAGCATTACCTACATAGATATGTATATATGTATATAGACAGCTGATGTTGACCGACGGCCGATAGCATTCGTTCTCATCGGACTAATCGAACTAAGAAAGATATTTATATAAAGATTTGGGAACGTTTTATAAAACTTCTAATAATTAATGAATATAATTCTTAGACAAAGAGATATTTCAGACCCAATATTTATTCTAATCAAGAATGATTAGAATAAATATTGGGTCTGAATATCTCTTTGTCTAAGAATTATATTCATTAATTATGTATAAACATTAATTATATATAAACATTATCTAGAGTTTCTTATTTTGTGTTACCGAGAGTCAGACATTTCACTGCAAGAGACGCATTTAACTTGAGCAAATTTCCTTGAAAAAATAAAAGATAAATGTGACATTAAAGTAAGGTAAAGTTGTATTCGTTAAACGTTTTTGGGTCTCGTCAAATCAAACTAAACGATCCAAGGGTAAACTAAAAGATTATCCATGTGCGTTGGGTAAATAGCAACATGATTACTTTTGATTTTGTTCATTTAAGCCTCCCCCTAAATTTAGCCAACGAATGGAGGGGGATAGATTGTGTCTATGTGTGTGCATGTGCGTGTGTGAGAGTGTGCGTATGGGAATAAGTTTAAAAGTTGCTCATGTCTAGCATTTGAAATTTGTTGCAAAATGATATTGCGGGATGTTGCCTATGGACGTTCTTTTTCGTATGCGGCATACATATTGCGTATACGCGGCGTATAAGTCCCCAAGACAAACACTAGGAACAACCACACACACACTGCCACCCCCAATCTCTCTCATATGTCTGTAACATAATGGCATTGAGGCTGTAGAAATACGGCAGCATCTTTCCGCACATTCTCGTAAATAAGTTTTGAGAAGAAAAAAAAAAAACAGAAAGGAAACGAGCGATAGAAAAGACGAAATAAGCGTTACGTCGCCTAGGTTCCCCCTGTAAATAGATAGAAGAAGAAATAAAAATACATACACAAGGGCGCAGAGCGAGAAAGGATTGTTGTCGCTTTCACTACGATAAATGGCCCAAGAGTTCGCATTAAGTGTGAAAAATCTATAAAAAGTTATAAAAGTGTCATTAGTGCCAACAATGGCAACGACAATGACAGCGACAACCACGACAACAACGCCGACGACAACAACGACAACGATGCCATGTCAGCATCCAGAATCTTAGTGCGTTTAAGCCTTGTAATAAGCCCTGTCGAAAGGCTTGTTGGGAAGTTTTTATTTGATTTTTGCATGAGCAAGACATCCGCTTGTTTTTCACTTTCGCTGCTAAATAACCAGAAAGAAGAACAACTAGCAAAACTGGCTACGCAAATACATATGACTAGGCAAGTAAAAAGGTTTTCCGTGTACAATTTGAGAATGTCATACGGGTCCCACGTCTGTCCTGTCTGTCTATTAGAGACTGCACAGTGTACATTCATTCATACATTATTATTAGATAATAAATAAGTAGGCAGTTAGGTATGTACATATCTCTGTGTATGCGGCCGGCCAGTCAGTCAGTCAGTCGGTCGGTTGCCAAATATGCCTATCGCTGTTTGTATTATTTTATTTTTCTCTCACTCACTCTCTCTCTCTGTCTCTTTGGTTGACTTTCTTGCATAATTTAATACGAAAATGGCACGAACTGATGGCGTCAGGTTTTTGTCAGACAGACTAGCGCGTGTTATATTTCATTTTGTTTGAAATCAATACTTATAAATTAATGAGATACCATATGCATACTTACATTTGACTTGTACAAGAAAAACTGATATAAATTACATTTTATTATTCATTTTGTTTATCGCTCAATATAATTTCAATCAACATTCATACAAATGTGTGTACATAGCTTCATTAACAAAATACAATTGTGGTATGGAAAATACAAACAGCAAAATTCATGGAAAATAAAATAAAATTAAGTTCGGAACTCGAGCAAGTTTTAAAATTTGCATAGGTACCTACAATCCAAACCCAAATTATAGAAAAGTTTTAAATGGCATTAGAGAATTCAACTTTTTCTAGGTAGAAAAACTGTTCCTATTGGGAATCGTTTCTACTTTAGTCCTTCAGTCCACATTTAGTTTAAACTTAATGTCTTTTCATCAAAGAAGAATTTAGTCGCCTCCTTTTTTTGTCTGGTATGCCATTTCGATGAACTATCTTACTTACCTACCAATCCTCATATTAAATCTTAATTGCCTCCCTAACTTAACAAAATTAAACTTTTATCTTTGCACTAGTTTGGTTTTTTTATTTGGAAAATTGGCAATGAAATCAAGATTCTATTTAATCATTTGTCCACTTTTTAGCTAACGGTTCCATCTTATCGAGTAAATGTATTTTCCAATCCTTTCTGTGGCTTAAGCCAGCAAAAGTATTTAATTAACTTGGGAAAATGTCGGTCAGGTGTCTGTATATTTAAAGTTAGCTGCTTGATTAAGCAATCTTTAGTTGTTTAGTTTGCCGATTTCTAACATTTTTCTTTGCTTTGCATTGCGTTTTCTTATTTATTTCTTCGCATGCAAGTTTGCCCCATCTTACTGCCCTGTCACAACGAATGAAATAAGTTTGTTTCTTATCTCAGTTCGACTTTGACAAATTTTAGCTGAGTGGATTAATTTGTTTCACCTACCTCTATATCTGTCTTTATATATACATCCTGACTTGGCCACAACAGGCCGAACTGAAAGTTTTGTTCAAAAGCCAAGAAAACTTGACTGGTCCTTGGCTTAAAAGCTTTAATTAAGGCACACGACAACGCCTTGTTAGGCAGAATCAACAGGTGATTTTTGGTCAGAACTCCAAGTTTGTGAAGAAGCCGCTTAAAGTGTCAAGCGCTCGTGTTTTGACCTTCGCTGGTTGAAGTCTAGAGTCTTGAGTCTTGAGTTTTGTAAATTTTCAATGATTGTCATGAGTTTTTGATTTCCAGTTTCTTGGGTTTATCAAGTCTTATGTCTTGGCCACAAATATTCGACTTTTGTAAACAGATTTCGTGGATTATGCAAGTGCCATTCCAAGTGTTCCAATTGCCACCACATTCCTGGAAAATGTCCTGTTGACTTTTGAATACTGCTTTCAGGTCCTGCTCATGTTTCAGTTTTCATTGTTGCTTGTCGTCAGTCGGCTATCAACTGGCGACCACTGCGCATGAATCACGCCCACATGTTGTTGGCGAGCGCGTGTCAAAGCATTCGCCCACCTAAATGCAGATTGAACACTTTTTGCGTATTTTTCTAACCTTTTGTTCCACTTTATACAGTGTGTGGTATTAAGCAAATATTTGCTCAGGTTTCACCTTCTTCTGCTCCTGTCAAAGCGACATTTACGGGGCAATGCAATTCAGGTGGCATTTTAATTTCGTACAAAAGTGCACTCAAATTTTGCTTTTCCATTTGCGTGTGTGTGTGTGTGTGTGTGTGCGTGTACGTATGTGTGGGCCTTAATGTGTGGGAATCGCTTTGGGAGTTCTACGTTGCGTATACGCAATTCGTGGTTTGCTTAATTGAGTGTGTGTGTGTGTGTGGGTATTGTTTGGCATTCTTCTGAAAAATTACCCTTAGGCCAGAAAATATTTAACTGTCACTTTCCTTTGGGCCATACAATGTACGTATGTATGTAGGATTTGCGAGGCGCCAAAAAAATTCAAAATGGCATGGGAAGTCGTGTTATTTGCAACAATCAAAAGTCGCTACTGACAACATCCAGACTCGGATCTACATCTGTCTACCCTCGAAATCCTTACTTATTCATTTCGCATTTTAATTCATTTCATTCCGCTTATTGCCGCTTCCTGTGCCTTCCCCCTCCCTTCCCCCATTTCAACACGATGACATTTTAGAAAATTTCTTTCTTTTGGCTTAATTTTGCATATTTGCTCTTCCTTCTTGGAACACTGCGTTTTTTTTACTCGCTTCTTGATATTGTGGCAGACTTACTTGTTTTTTTTGTTCTTATTGTTTTATTTAAATATATAAACCTTGTTGGTCTTTTCACTGTTTCCATTGTTCTCAACAGATAAACGAAAAAATAAATAAATAAAGAACAGCGAAGGATTTATTTAAAATTCAACCAGTCAAAAGTCAAGTTGATGGAGGCTAATTAAATCACTGAGAGAGGTTTAACACTGTCGAAGGGTCACATAGGAGAGAGAAAATTGTGGAAAATGCTGTAAAATATTTACTTTTGTCATGGAATTTCACTTGAAATTGAATTTGTTCACTGACTGAAACAAAGTTAATTTTTGCAGACATATGATATAAGAAGGCTAAAGGGTTAGAATCAATACCAGACTTTAAAAGCCAGTTTTACTTTCAATGTTCTTCGAGTTCAACAAATCTGTAATAAATGATAATTTCATCTCTTTGCAAGTATTGCCATCTGTTAGTTTGTTCCTTGTACTCATGGCGCCTAACAAGTCAATTTCCTAGTAAGAAGTTTCAGACTTTATAGACAATTTTCAGCATGGCCCATTCAGAATACTAGGAAATTGATATTTCTAAATAAGTTGTTAAACTTAAACCAAATGACTAAGCTGCAAGCTGCTTTTGCAGTTGCCTATAAACATAATAATTAAGTGAACAAATTGCGAGACTAATTACCCTTGTACAACTTGGTTTTACACAATTAACTCACGTCTAAATGAAAATTATTAGCTCTTACCATTTCAAGAGGGATTGGCTATAAAAAACTTGACAATTGTTCAGTAATGTTTTCTACTTCTATTCTATTTTCAACTCCCTATTGACTAAAGAGTTAAATTTTGAAAAAGTTTTCTATATTTTGTCAAATATATTTTGAAATTTAAATAACTTTAGTCAAATTACAATTTGTTGCGATATTTTTACTCATTATTTGCCATGTGCCTTTGTGGGTTTCCCTTCAATTTATATTGATTAATGACTAACCATTTGGGAATGCTTTCAAATGGCTTCATTAGGATTTTTGTTGTCCAGCTTTTTGGTTTTTGTATGTTGTGAATGTAATTTTTCTTACTCAGCCAATTGGATTTTTCATTTTGTAGATAGGAGGAGGGGTGTGATGGCATTAGTTTTAAAGTCGAGAGAAGGCAGAAAAAAAGTTTTTTCGTTAATTAGTGAAATGGTTTTTTGCACACTGATATCTGGTTATGTTGTGAGTATCACAACTGGCAACAACAATAACAACAACAACAATGGTCTCCTCCTCCGGTAGTAGTGACTGCCATGGCAACATGGCGAACGGGCTGGCTCTGTCAATGCGGTTGCCATAATGCCCCGTAATTACTTTGTTAATGCTCAGCGTATTATGTTGGTAAATTAAATTATGTACCACACTCCACACATAGCGACAATAACAAAAAAATGAAAAAAGGAGACAAAGAGCACAAGAGTCTGAGTGAAAGGGATGGAGATTAGTAGACCAACAGCTGTCAGTATATGGCATATTGACGAAATTTAAAATTTAGCGCACTTTAAAATATTTAAGCTCACTTGAAACAAAAAAATCAGAAGAAACAAAATGTCAAGCTCTTGACTGTCAAGGCGTTTTATCTTGCAACGTTTTATGCAAAAAAAACCCACACACACACACACACACACACACACGAACACACGCACATACTTTAATTAAATGCGACAGATTTTCAGAGAATGTCTCGAGAGGAAAGCTGACGATGGATTGCAGCGACTAATGGTGTTCCAGAGTTAATCCACTTAGTAGCTGTACCACACTGCGTATGGCTTACGTAGCCTTGACTTAAAACAAGAGAAAATTGTATAATTTTAAAGGACATCATTTTGGATTCGCGATTTATATGAACCACTTTTGAAAATATTCAATATAAATAGCTCAAGCTATTGGAATAACATTTTTTAAAACATTTGTAATATATTCAAATACAATTCTTATGAATTTGTGACTGCTGTATCCTTAATCAATCACTTTCTGACCACGAGAAGAAAAAATACGCATAAAATTACATTGTGTAATGCAAAACAGAAAATTATAAGACATTTTTTTTTGTTGGTGTTCTATAAAATAAGCAAAATATTTACTGGTACCTGCCGTGGCATGACAAGCTCAGATAATTTCATTGTAAAGTTTAGGCAAATGTTTATATTACAGATGAGGACCAACTTCAGCTTCTACGACTCAAGTTCTGCTGTCTGTCTGGCTGGTGACTGGTGGGGGAGTGACTTGCTCGTGTCTCTGTCTAAGGAGCGTGCTCCTCTTGCCGATAATTGAATTAGGGGGAACATCGACGACATTGCGTTCAAAGAGGGGAGACTCAAGTGAGAATTAAAGTTCAACCATAACAAGCGCGAATCGAAACCCAACAACAGGTGTTGACTTTTCATTGGACGTCTCTGAGAGAGCTTTAATAAGTGAATGGCTTAATCAATGCCAAAACAGTGTTCCAGTGACTTTTGCTATGATTTGTGTCTCTATGTATGTGTGTGCTTGTTGGCTTTGGCCATCTGCTATGGTATAATTGAGTCAGTCAACAGACTGACTGCAAATTGCCCTGATTGAGCAACGGGCACAATCTCATTGCATCTCTTAGCGCTAATTTCTTGCATTCAAAGTGAATAAAGAAGAAAAGGCGACGACTATGAAAAATGAATTGAAAAGCGCATTTTTAGTTTATTTAGTCGCCTTTAGTTAATTGCATTTGCTTGTTGACTCAATTCGACGTTCCTTTAACTTTCGTAAAACGTTTTGCCAGCAGACCACAGAGTCTGGCAAATGCAATTTACTGTGCCTCGACCAACAAATATCATCAAATAGAGGGAACAAATAGGAGTTTTTCCTTTGACCAACCGCATGCCATTTACAGCAATTTAGCTTGAAGAAAAATTGTGAAGTATTTTAAAAAATGTCACCCGACTATGTATGCTCTTTCTGTATTGACGTCAATGGCGATTGATTTTTGTGTTTGTTTGCAGGAAGAAGAATTTTGCTTTTCTTTTCTTTTCCTTTCTTTTTTTTTACTTTGACGCAAGTCTTATAATTGTGCGTGCGGTGTTTTTCAATGGACGGCATAATACAAATTCCCTACAAATTGTACAATATTTTCAATATGCCCCCAAACTCACTTTCACCTACTGATTAGGTCATTAAATCACAGACAGAGACACACACAGACACACACACACACACACACAGACAGAGCCAATTTGTGCTAGTGTTAAGTGGGTAAAAACCAATAGAAATAGTAGAGAAAATCCAGTTTCAACCAGTCAGGCAGCTAATTTCTCAAAGGATTTGGTCCAAACTAAGTTGAAGTTGTCTTTGTTAAGAGTTTGGGTTTTTTGGGTTTCAGGGTTTTGGGTTTTGATTTCGATTAGTCTTCTTCTTATTCTTGAACAAGGATTGCAAGGTCATGTAGACGGAATGCAGGGATTTGGCCTAGTCAATGTTCCACTCCACGTGTTGATTACATTTGTAAGCCATGAACAAAAACTGATTGCCAAAGTATTGATTTCCCTTCCCCCACAAACCAAGAAAATACATACATATGTATATACATATATTGTTAAGTCGACGAAGTGAGTATTCATTTGTAACCAAGTATTTACTGCTTTATTCTGGCCAGTCCAATTCAATCCAGTCCAGTCCAGAAGCTGTCAAATGCCAGACACTGATCAACTCTTTACAATCTTACAACTCTTAAGTCTGTGGTTTGACCTAAACAGAACAACAAAAGCTGATTTACTTCCCACTGCCTCTTCATTTTGAGTATTACATTTATTAAACAGATATTTATAGTTTTTTCTCTTTTGAAATTCCAGTGAAAGGCAAACAGACAAACCAACAAAATCAACCATTATGAATCCTGTTGACAAATAAATAATTGAATCTAAAGTACTTCATTTGTTGCATAAACACGTTCGACTTTGATTTTATTCAGTTATAAATAAATGAAGTCGCCCACATTTAGAGCGTGAGGGTATTGGTTAGAAAAATTGAAGGAAAACCCAAGCCAAAACGGGGAAGAGTTCCAAAAGGTACAGTAAACGGCATGAGGCAAGAGAAATAACAATTGAATTTTCTGTTTAGTTAAAGTACACACTCATAAATAATATAAATACCAGGTGTATGTATTTGTGTGTGGGTGGTTGGGTTAGTGGATGGTTGAGTGGGTGTATTTATATGCGAGGAGCAGGTATAGGTTTATTGACGAACTCAGACCATGTGTGTGCGGGTGTGTGTGTGTGTGTGTGCGCCGAACAATCGAACAAAATGAAATACCATTCATTGACTTTTCGGTTAGGCTTATTTCGTTTTATGGCATTTTCGCTTACCCACTTTTGTGTGCTCAGCAATTCCATGCAGTAAGGAAATGTTCCTCTACATATTTATACACTACATACGTACATATGTATATATACAAGGATGTGCCCATTAGAGCGGACTTTCAATGTATAAAATACGGATGCTATGTTCCCTAAGTTGAGTTAAAAGTTATATGCATTATTTACTGTATATGTATACATAAATATTTTTTTACATTCTTTGCTAGAGTTTTAGTGGCTGTAAAAGGTTTATTGCGTATACGTAAAGTTGCCCTTCAAAAAAAAAAGTGTATATTATGCAACCAAATTTGATGTGGAAATGAATTCTTTACTTTCTACTTGCACATCCCAAATATTTTTCATTTTTTCATACGCTTTACTCTTTCTATTTCAAATTTTATGTAAAATAAATATTTTTGTTTAGCCTCAGTCGAAACGATCGATCAATTCGTTTAAACTTTACTAAAAAAATACTAAATTCCATCCAATAGTAAGGCACAGATGAAATATTTCGATTATCTGTATTTGTTTGGTTTTACATTTATACAAATTAAAGAAACTACTACTCAAATTATTTAATTAATTTGGTTAAAACAATTTGTATCAAGTGTAGCTTGTGCTAATAAATGACATTGCCAGTTGGTAGTTAATTCATTATTCAATTGGTTTTCGTTCTACTTATGGGTAACCGTCTACAGTAAAACATTCTCGATTAGTCTTAAATTGATAAACACAGTAAATGAAGGCATGGGGAGCCAATCAAATAAACGCCCCATTCCCATCGCAGCAGTTGGTCCGTTTTACATGGTCAACGAACTGTAAGCATATGAATTAAATGTAGCCAACGTCTCGTATACGTAATATTCACACCAATTTCAAGAAAGTTGGTAAAAATATTATTGGTCCACCCCAATCGTAATGCTTACGTTTGTTAGTTCCCTTCAAATTAGTTGAAAAGGCTTCCCAAGGCAATGCCTGAGCAAATATTCAATTTATTTAATAGATTTTTGTGTTACTTTATGTGTTTGAATTGTTAAGTTCTTTCCCCCTTCTTTTAAGCCTCAACATTGCTTAATACAAATTCCATGCTAAAGGCTCTCTCCTCTTGAAGCCATACTTACCACTTTCTATGTATAGCACATATAATTAACTCAATAACAAGATAATTATAATACAATTAGTTACATATGAGGGTACGTGTGTGTGTGTGTGTGTGTGTAAGTGTTAGCTAAAAACATAGTTAACCCATTAGAAAATATTCACTTCACTCTGGCACTAAAGCAACGTGACATGTTGTGGCAAAAGGGTTTTTGCTATTTTAAATAATTTGATTATTGCTGAACAGGCAGGCAACGGTGCGTATGTGCGATGCATATGTTTTAACCATAGAGAGTAAAAAACTTGTCTTGATTTTGCTTTCTGATTCTGTTTTTTTGTGTCAAAAAGGTCTCTACACCAAAAAAAAAAAAAACGAAACGAAAAACGAAACTTAATTTGCCAGCATAGAAAATTTTTGCATATTTTATTAACCCAAACAGCCGGCACACGCAGACCGAGCATAACCCAATCATAAAAAGTTGCTCCAATTGCCAGAGTTTCTTTAATTTTATGCACAAACAAGAGTTTTCAAGAGTTTCAGGGCAAAGAGTTGAGATTGCTCGCTCTCTCTCTCTCTCACACTCCCTCTCTCTATCTGTCTTTCTGTTTATTTGTAAGACGAAATGTGTGTTAGTGTCTGTATTATGGATTTGGTTTAGGCAACAGGCAACACACACACACACACACACATACATACATATACTTAAATTAAATTCTAAATATTGTGTAGATTCCGGATGCGACCAATCAGAAGGAGAAAATCTGAAGACTTAATTTACAACTGGAATTTAATCGCTGAGATTTTGCCAAAATAACAGAGATAAATTTCTATATTGCTTACATTCGTTTCGTTCGTTTATTGTTTTTAGGCATGTAATTCTTAAGACGTGGTCCATTAAAAGCCAAATGAATACAAGACAATAAATGCTTTTGGCCAGTTTTCAATTTAATTTAAATCTCTGTCTTACTTTTATGGGAGACATAAAATGGTAAACACGTGTCAGTCAATTTGTCTGCCTTCAAGTGGTTTTAATTTACTTTAAATGATAATTGCATAGTTAAATGCAGAAAACAAATAATTTAAGCCACTTCTGTAGTGTGAAAAACTGGTAAGAGTGTATCAATTAGTTAAGGTATCCCAAGGGTCTAGAAGTATTCTTAAGAACAACGACTGAGAGTTCTTAAACGATACAAATATTTGCAGGGTCTCTTCTTACATACTTATCTCATGGATTATGCATACGCAGCGTGTGCCAAAAGAAAAGAGTATGCGAAATGCTCTCTGTCAATGGAGTAAATGATAAGCGCAGTTGGAAAATTGGCTCTGCCTTTTTGAATGCAGACGGTAGCACGTATCTGTTTCAGTTATTGCATTTTTCCTTTCGTTCTTTCAGTGTCAAAAAAAAAGAATTGTGCGGGACCAGCAGATGCAAGCGATGCCAACCCAACCAAAAGGTACTCAGTGGATTTTCTCTCTTCCTTCTCTTCTTTTTTTTTTTTTGTATTTAAAGGACATTGTATGTCTTATCTTTGCGCTTGAGTTGCTTTCGACCAAGTTTGGCTCGTTTGCTTGGAATTCCTTTCCATTTTTTGTTGTTGTTTTTTTTTTTTTTTTTTTGGCCTTCTTTGTGACTATGATGCCCTTCAACTGCCAAAGCAGAAATTGTCCTTTGTCCTTAATTTGAACTCATTTGACCAGCGGGGTTGATTGGACGGTTTACATATTAGACATTTCAATCAAAGTGTCATTTAATGTTAATTGCTTTGGCTTTTGCGGTTTAAGAGTTGGTTGGTTTTGCTATCCAAAAGTTCAAAGTTCGTCAGTCACATGGACTAACTATTGGCAACGGAACCCTTGTTGCTATTTTCGGGGAAAAATTGAAACGGACACGCGCCATGATGAGCTGGCATCATCAGTAATGTTCTAATGTCCTTGTTGGATTCCATTTTTACATGCACACACACACATATATGCTCTCTCACATCCTAGTACCTAAAGAGATGCCCGTTGTCTCCCTTGTCAGGATGAGGCTTTGTTCGCCTCTTTCGTTTTGCCACTTCGCTCTGCCGTTGACATTTTTTTTTTTTTTTTCAATTTGCGTTTGCCACAATGGGTTATCAAATGACAACGTGTAAAGTGCTAGCCAGTGCCATATCCTGCCGCCAGGACAGTGTCATCGACTACCCGGCTCTATTCAATTTTCAATTGGAGCCTGTTTCAAATCGATTTTTTTCCTTTTTTTATTATTTTGCATTTATTTGTTGGGGTCTATTTTACTCTTCTTTATACCCTGGCTTGGAGTAGGGTAACTTGGTCATAACATTTTGGCAAACGTAAGCCAAGTTAGAGCTTTACCAACAATTATTATTTGTATTTCCAATGGGGTGAACAATATATAAGACAAAAACCTTCGGACATTTAGGACATCTCGTGAAGGAATTATCATCTAGCCATAGGAAGTGTATGTTGGTGGCCTGCCTGGGATTTCTATTCATTTTATTATACCGTTGTTATATTTCAACCCATCGTCGTTTGCCATATTGGTTTTTTCTGTGGACAGTTTGTCGGTTTCGAACGGATGTCAGAAGGTGGTTAAAGCAAACCACCAGAAGAGCCTCTAAGCGTCTGTGTGGCATCATAATACCAGCAAGACAAATTCTGATTAATCAATGTCCTTTAAGCTCAGATTTTGAAATTGTGAATGAATAGGTGGGGCACTTTTAGCTTCTTAGACATTGGTCCAGCTGCCGTTTGCAATTGTTCTGCAAATGGCTGACATTTATTATGTGGCCCCAGAGACTATTTGTTTGACAGTCACCACAAGATTCACCATCCCATTTTAACCACCAACACATATAAAATCCATCTAATGACCCGTCAGTAGCTTAGTTTTAGAGAGTTGCCTCCCATGGAAACTTGTCAAACTTTGCTGTCTCTCGGTTGCGGGGGTCTCCTATTTTCTTGGAAGCTAGCTACTGTCTACCCTCATTTGCCTAACCGACATGTCAACACGTGTCAGCGGGAACAGCAACGTTTCTATCATCACTTCACGAGCCTTCAGCCCTCTATGGTTGATCTGTCAACCTGCCCACGCTTAGGTTAACGTACTCTTTAGATTGCCTTTATTTATGTAGCGACATTATACGGCCACAATGCGTGCTATATAATACAAATATAAGTATATACATACATATGTGCATATATATATGTATATATCTGCGTATGTAATGGAAGGATTTGCAATTGCCGATCCACCATCATGGCGTGGGCGTTCTCAATTCGCTTGATGGATGCCCTTTTTTTCTGCGCTCTGTGTAACGAGATTTTCGTGATTTTGGTGAGCCAGCCTTATTTGATGTGTTTTGCTGCTGACAACTGATGTGCCCATTATTGTTTCAGACTTTTCTAGAATCTCATTTGGCAATTTACGCGTTCGGAAAGTCAACAAGGAACTGAAAAACAGAAAGCTTAGTACATGGATAAATTACATTTCATATATCTCGTTTATTTTCATGTGGAGATGTCGATTTTACAAGTGATTGCTTTTTGTTGTTGTTTTAAACTGGAAAATATCTAGGCAAGTGAATTTGAAGCTTGCAATTTTATTAAAGAAACTATTTTAAAGAATCGCCAAGAATCACTCTTTAGAAAATAACGAATATAATGCTCATAAAAAGGACAAAATCAAAATGATAATAAGTCTTTTGTAATATATTTAAGCAGTTTATTCTTACATTTATTCGTTCCTTAACTTCTTCTGTTATAATCTTTGATTATTTTCATCAGTCCCGACTGTCACCTCTAATTAAGGTCTTCACTTTTTATGCCAAAAAGTAGGCAATACATTTTTGATTTATCCTTTTTTTTATCAAAATCTCAGAGAAGTGTCCAAATATAAGTTTTTAATGAGGTTAAGAATGTAGAAGTAATACTTTTCAAGCCGTTTTGTGTAAAGCAAAATAAAATCAAGCTAAGAATTTCCTTTCGATTAATTCCTGTTATGGAAATTTTGTCTAACCTCCTTGACAAATATTTGTGAAAAGGCCTAGCTGCAGGGCCATGTATAAATCTTAGGCCTCTTTATTTTTCTCCTGCAAAATGTAAAATCCAAATTGAAACTTTCGTTTTATAACTTTTCCATTGCTTGTAGACGACCCCAGGCAGCGGCAAGTGTCAAGACGCAGCGGCACTCTCAGGCTCTTTTGGTTTCATGTATTGCTAACTTTTTCCTCCCTCTTGGCAAGGCGTTAATCGAATTATGATCGATTTTTATACGGAATTGACAACGTTGGTATGCCTACAACGAAGACGTTGAAATCTCGACGACAAATTGTTGCCAATTGCATTAAATTATTAAAATTTTAATTACAATTTTTAATGGACATTTTTCACAGCAATTGAGTTTGCATGAGAAATGTGGAAAATCTTTTTGAGACTTGCAATAAGCCAATTAAATAAGTGAATGGAAAGGAAATTTAATTGCTGCTACATACATACATATATGTATGTAAATCTGTATCTATATGTGTGTATAGCTAAACCGGAACGAAAGTTTTGCCTAGAGTGACAAATTTCGTTACTAGACGTATGTTTCGCTCTTGTCTAACTGTTTGAAATTGTTCCCTTGGACCAATGAATACGTAATTTCATGAGATGTACATACATTGGAAGACAGCAAAAACAACAAAACAATAGCAACAACAATGCCAACCGAAGCATGTAAATATGTATGAATGTTTTCACAGCTTCCGGCGTCTCGTTGATAAGCTAAAGAATTTAAGGAGCCTTGACTTGACTTGCCTCCCTCGTGTCTGTCCCTTGGCTTGTTAGTTTGCTTTAAGTGCTGTTTGTGGACTGCCTTGGGGAGGTTGGTCATGACCCCGTATACAAAAACCCACAACGACACCTCTCACAACACACTTACACCCACACACAGGCACATACCAACACTTTAGTTGGCTTTTGCCTTGTGGTTGGATTAAAGCACATTTATACGTAAACACACTTGGCATCCACACGAATAATATTAGTTGTCTGGCATTTTAAGGGAAATATGCATCAAGTGTTGAATTTATATGACTTTTCACATTTCCCTTCAAGTCTTTTCATTTGCTTCTTATTCTGGCAGGTACAATTTAAGCTAAATAATCGGAAGCTACTACTTATGTCAAAAAGATCAGACCATAGTCAGCCAGTAAGGACTTTTGTTGATGACACATTAACTAAAGTGAAGTCTGAATAGCACTCAAATTACTAAAGACATTTGGACAGATGTTATAAGATGAGTCGTTTAACTTGAATAGATTAGTTCGTAATTTAAAATATCCTTTAAAAATATTTATTATTTCTTATTTATCATAAAATTTTGCTTATTCTTACCATTCTGCAACATAATATTGAAGATGGAATAAAACTCTTTACTCACCAAAATTTTTATTCAACCTTTGTAGATTAAGAGCCCACTTTATTAATGTTGGATAAAGAAATGCATGTAGAAATCAGAGGAATGTAATTGGAGACGTAATGAATCAGGTTCTTTTATTAGCTTAGTGATTGAGAAGAAAAAGATAAAGATAGTGCACAAATCGATCTCTCCATACACATCACTCTTGATAAGATAAGCGCAACTAAGGAGATAGAGGGAGGGAAAGAGAGAGATAGGGTGATATTGTATTGTGAGAAAGCGTGAGAGAGAGATAGGATGATATTGTATGCGTGTGCAAGTGAAAGTGAGAGAGTGCATTATCTAGCACAATCTGATTGGAAGAGGCGTTTTCACCCACTTACTTATAGGGAGAGTGTGAGTTGGTTAAAGGGGGAGTGTGCGTCTTAGAAGAATTTAATGAACCTTAAAAGGCTTAGCGTTTCTTATTATCATAGAATTGTATAAAACTTCAATGCTATTTTAGAATGACATTACTTTTAAAGGACAAAATCGAATTACTAATTTATTTTTTTACATTTCATAAATGGAAAAAGACTATAAAAGTTTCATTATATCTTGTTAATGCTATTCAATCCAATGAACTATAATACTAATATAGATATTATTATAATGAAGGCTTTTAAAATAAAAAGAAACCCTACAAACACTTCTATGGAAACTATTTGACATGCATATTGCCCATTAACTAACTAGCTAGACTAAGGTCACGTTTAGTCTGATGATTTTTCCAATTTGCCCCCTTAACAGGATTAATTTTATCCGTTTGTCGTTATAGCCACACACACAAATTGACTTAGGACTTTTTTTCTGGACCTTGGATCTTTTGTGCGTTTTAATAAATTGTATTTGTCGCTTGGGTTGATTAACGAAACGAAATAAGAATTAGCAACAGGTGTCTTACTCACGGAGAGCGAATTAAAGTAGCATGCGATAAATTTTGTTGATACATTGAATGTTAAAGAGATAATCAAATGAAATTGCTTAACTCGTTTCGACTGGGTATTCCTCGTCCACAATGAGGCCCACACGATTGCAAAGGACCACTCGAAAATATCTCCCAACAGGTGTGCAATTTGTGGCTTCATTTGGCCATGGCAGGCGTATTGTGGCCTTTATTGCCGCGTGTCCTGGCGATGACATTGCCACTTTAACGACCTTTGTGGAAAATTATAATCAGGATTTATGCCTACACAGTATTGTGTCTAGCTCTGTGAATGAGTGGAAATCTGTTTTTCTTCCAAAATTACGCAGCACAAATTACACAGAGCGGAAAACAACAACTTTTGACATTTAATTTTGGCATTTCATTCGCAAATGCCATGAGAATTAACAAATAAATATGATTAGAGGCCAATATATTGTACATACTTACATATATATGCGTTTATATGTATGTATATTCATACTTATTTCTAATTTATTATAGCGCTGAGTTATGCAAACAGGAATGCCTGAACAAGAGCCACTTGGCAGGGAACTCCATCCACTTGTAGTTTGCTCAACTTTGTTTACAGCAATTTATTGCATAATCATAGTTTATGCAATGCCCCACGCCTTCTTCTCCCCATTCAGTAGTGATGATGATGATGATTACGAGGATTGGGGAATGATGCTGATCATCATCCTGATATTGACGAGAACAACTGCTGGCAAAGAACCACTCAACCAACTTGTTTGTTCCGCCTACTCCTCTGCCTATGTATGCCTGTGGGCCACCTGTCCATACCATGGCTGCTTCTGAGTTTGAAACGTTTCCTCCTGCTGTGGATGAGTGATTTTAATATTCGTCTAATGCACTCAACGTCAGACCAACAAAGGGTAACAGGTGAATATATTGGGCTTATAGAGTACCACACAGAGTGCCATTGTTTTACAAATTTTTAATTAACTTTTATAAATTTGCATATGATTTATCTTGCATATTTATAATCTTTGTTTGTTCATTTATTGCTGCCCATTTACAATTTAGTTAGTCTGATTAAGTGGTAATATATAGTCCACTTTTAAATTTTGCATAACTTTCTTTTGTATTGGCTTCATTTTTTCTTGTCCAAGTGCTGTTTGTTGCTGCTGTTGTTTTAGACCATAGAAGTTGCTGGCTGTTGTAGCTACTGATCCAGCTGCTAAAATTGAAAGCTAAGAGATGATGATACAGTTGTTGTGTGAGGGTTTGTGTGTGTGGGTGTGTGTGTTGCATGCTTATGAGTGGCTGTGTTTGGTGTTTCTGTGTGGGTGTTATAATCATTGATATGCCGCTGGCTGTACAAGGTATGCCATGATGGTCATGCCATCCTCAACAGTATGCTCGTCTCTAAAGATTTACGCATGCAATTCAAGTGTGCACGTGACGTATGAGCAATATGGCGTACTCGTTCACTAAACGAACACAACATTGCTGCAATTCTGTTTCCTTCGACTGGAACAACTGGCCAACTACTTTTTGTTTAGCATTTTACTTTTCTTTTGTTGTGAACTTTGATTACTTGCGTGTTATGCAAAGCAAATTGCATCATTGGCTCTCAGTAAAAGCCACATAAATCAGCTTTGTCTATTTAATGCTTGCAAAAGGCACCATACTTCATGAAACTAGATTGATTACTTGACTTTAGCTAAAATATTACAATTTAATGTACGTTATCAAGTCGATAAAATAAAAGTGGATAATTAATTAACAATTGCATTTTGGTCGTATCATCATTGTTAAATTTTTAAACGAATATTCCTCCTTCCAATAGTCCCATGTCATAGCTTCAAAATCGATTGATCGGCCAGTTAAGTCTCCTGCATACGTTCCAAAGAGATTACTGAAAATATAATAATGCAATCATTTTTAAATAGTTATACAAGTATTGGAAAATAATAAGTGGCTACATACGTTGCGGTGCATTGGTTATACCACCAGCCCCCAATGCGATTAATTGCACAATTTCCGCTATTCCATGAATCGTTGTCCCTGTCGTATGTGGTAAACTTTTGATTCTGATTCCGTCTCAAGGAATCACCTGCATCTCCAGTATAATCTCCCAATGTGCTTAATTTATACGATTCATTCTCGTTATCGATATAAAACCCAGCGTATCGAGCAAATCGCGTTTGCCCTTGCCAATCTTCCAGATGTATATATAATTCATAGGCCTGAGATTTGGTTATGGCATGCAGTTTATCGAGGCCAATGAAAAAATCATTATAAAGATATCCAAAGCCATTTTTGTATTCTTCCCAATTTCGAAAGAAACTCAAATCGGCATTTGTCCGACGAGCGATTTCAATATAGCCAGGACCCGCGATTTGAGCATTACACACAACTGGAAACGTTTCGTGTCCTGGCACAGTAATATAATATATGCCATCTGCATCTACGTCCAGTGGACATGGAGACAATCCCCGCGTGTATGGATTCCCAGTTTTTGTCTCTGGTTGTTCAATGAATGACCATGTGTTAGAAGTCAACCTGTTTGGATATCCATTATTAACAAATTGTCTATGTAAACGGACTATATTACCTGTTGTTGGGTAACTTTAAGTTATTCGTATCCTTTCTTAAGTCGGCTACATTTTGTTTAACGCTCTCGCTAAGCCTGAGACACACACAGGCGAAAATAATTGAAGCTACTTTCATTTTTGCAATTGATTTGAAAACTTTCTTTTGCCCCGCTTTATATACCTGGTCTGATAGGCAGAAGTCTTTGTCGTTCATTATTTGTGATAAGATTATAACTTCAACAATGAGAGAGCTTTGGCAATGACAGTCATATTGACCGATTACGTTGCAAATCAATACAAATTTCACTGGAAAAACAGTAATCTCAAAAAGAAAACAAACCAAGGCTAATTGTTGAACGTTTTAAGAACATTGTTTTTGTTGCATTCCATTAGACAAAGTACAGATTTTTAATTAATGTCAATTACTAAGTTTGATAGCTTTGTATAACAACTGAAACATCGTGCAAGGTCTAATAATATTAAGTTCCCTAAACTTCTGACTCATCGATGCCTTTATGAATCCAAAAAGGTTGTATGATTGTATATTTTTAACCAGTTTTAATAGCTGAATCGTTCTAAAATTTCTATCCAAGTCCAGGTCACGGCATGCAGAAATCATCTGAAAAAAGAAAAATTAGGGAATGAAACTAAATAGATATTTTGCTAACCACTCTCGTGGTCTTCATAATTTTTTCTTGCAAATTTTTGTTTATAAAAAAATGCAAAAGTTAAAATGAGTTTTGTTATTATTTTTTTTGTGTTTTAAGCAATTAAACGAAAAGCAGTGACTGTAACTTTATGTACTAACCACAAGGAGGTGTCGTGTCGTGTGGTATGAGTATGTGTGTGTGTGTGTGAGCACGTGTCCTTTTCCTGTCCTGGCTGTGGTTGTGGCTTCACTGTAATTGTGCTAATAAGACGCTGGTAATTATAATTCAATTAAACCGTTGTCAGAGGAGAGCTCTTCTCCATTTTCCTTTACACATCTCACATACGCAATGTGTGAAAGCTAGCTCGTGTTTGCCATTAGAATTTTCTATGAGCAATTAAAGAGCTTTAACAGCAATGAAGTCCTGGCTGATGATGATGAAGACTGATTTATGTACATATACTCGACCGGAATGCGATATGCAAGCAGCTGAGATTTCCCTTTGAAAGACTAAAAGTCACAGGTGCTTATTAATAAGCGAATTGCTCAATTAATAACACACACTGAACACTCAGCTGAGGTGCTGGAGAAAGAAAAAAAACACAAGGTGTGACACTTGCATCAGCAAGTGCAAGTGCCTAGTGAAAGGCAGGTGAGAGCGGGGCTTCAGGTGTTGTAGCCCAAGTTACGCTAAAAATTAAGAAACAAGTGCATAACAGCTGCTCCTGCTGTGTGCTTGTGTGTATAAAGTCAGCAAAGAAGCCGCTTGGCTGTAAATTTATGGCAGCATGGTTACAAAAACGACAAAAAAATGAACAGGATCAAAATGGGCCAACAAGAAGGTAAAGCAATGTGGCGAGGCAAAAAAGGAAAGCAACATGTGCAGCCATAAATGGTTGAGTGAATTGCACTTGAAGCGGAGCTAAGGAATATGGCCAGTGAACTCGCCATCTAGGAACATCAGGCAAAGAACATCAAGTGCGTGCGGGCTGCACTCCATCTTATGGTGTTGTTGCCTCTTAAAATTTGAGATGGGCCATAAGCGAAAAGCGAATGGAAAATTGTGCCAGCTAGGCAAGTTTTCTTTCTCTTTTTTACTCCCTTTCCTTTTTTTCCTTTGGCCTCCAGTTACTTGCTCCAGGGCTTGGGTTTTTGTTGTTGCTACTGCTGCTGCCGCTGCTACTGCTGTGTGCGCTCACTTGGAAAAACAGACAAAATGTATTTGGATTTGTGTATCTGTGGCAGGCAGTCAGAAATCCAGGATAACCAAGCGCAAACGAAAGACGACAAACGAATATTTATTACAGGTGTTTGCCTTTGACTGACAGAAACGGCAGAGTCAGCATTAGAAAAGAGAGAGAAATTGAGGAAGGGAAGCAGGTAAGTAGCGGGTAGGGGGTAAGGCATTAGAATCTGTGGTAAGTTATGCCAATGAATACACACAATGGAATGAGGGCTTAAAAATCTCAGACTATTTTTACCAGCCTAAACTTAACTAATGCTTGACTTTTGCATTTACCTTAACTTCTTTCTTTCTCCCTCTCTTTTTCTATACATACATATATAAGTAGTTATAAATACACTTGTATATATTTAACTCTGGTATTCACTTTTGATTTCACCCACACACAATCTCACAGTTAAAGCCTTGAGAGCATAAAATCAAATGTAATTCATGGAATATTTGCTTCTTGTTCAGTTCTGGTGGTGAAAATAAATACATAATTTCTAAATTTACATTACTAAAATATGCATTTAGTACATACTTTGAAAGATTACTTTTCGTAGGGCCAACGGCTCAACACCTTTCTTTACCGCAGAGTCGTTGGAGAATATGCAAAAATTGCATTATTCACACTTTACCCCCCGCTTAGTCCCTCTGCAGCTCTCTGCCCCTGCAGTCTGCTTCAAAATCTCGCGACAAGTAGTAGAAAAGACAGTCAGCACTTTTTGTTGTCTTGCCAAGTGGATTTTCCTTGGGTGAGAACTATGCAAATTTTACCTGAAACTCGGTATCAAATACTCAGGTGAAGCGTTGAAAAATAAAGTATGTATTTCTCTCTCTTTATATAAGCCAACTGAGATTTATTGCTAGCCAAGGGATTGAAAGACAGCCTGCAGATATACTTATTATCCATCCATATATACCAAAATAAAGGGCTCCATCATTACCATTATCATTATGATGGTCATTTTGATTAGAGGAGCTAAAGCAGTTTGGCTTTGCCTAGCAAAGGAGCTAAGGAAGCGAATCAGTTAAAAAAACATGCTCATGTGTCCATGATGTGTAATTAATTTTCGTAACAGCTGTTTATCCTAATTAGAGATGAACGCGTGCTGTGAATATATATACATATAAAGGGAACGACTGGATGGCTCGATGGATGGATGGTTGGTCGGACAGATGGACGAATGGATGGATGGTGTAGATGAATGGTTTAATACAGAGGGAAGTAGGCGTAACAGAGGCGTATGCCTTTCATTAATCTTGATTACAAGTAAAGCAAACATCAACCAACCAAAAAACCAAAAAAAAAGGTAAAATATTTGGACACGGTAAGGTGAATAAAACGTTATGAATTTCAATCTGGCCAATAAAGGTTTGCAAAATTTTAATAAACAAAATCTTCTTAATATCCAACTCATATACATACATACATATGTATGTTGAAATAGCTCATGAGAGTTTGCTGCACCTAGTAAAAGGCAGATTAAGATACTTAGTATTTGATTTTTAAATTGTCTCTCTTTTTTTGTCGTGTATGGTTTCCATCTTCATTCGCCCTGTGGCCAATTCTATTAACTTTAATACATAATGTCAGCAAAGTCAAACTGCGAGCATTTGCCACTTAATCGAAAAAAGGATAAAGATGGAAAGAAAGTCAAGTGAAATTTGCCAAATTGAACGCAAGTAACTTTGCTTCCAGACATAAACAGAAAATTGCAAGGAGGGAGATGGCAAAAAGGAAACACAATTTGGTATTCAATTCGCACTTTTTGCAGGCAAGCGAATGTCCTTTTTTTGCCTTACGCTTTTACTTATATTTTATTTTATTTTTTTTATGGTTGCTGTCTCTTTTTGCTGGACAAATGTACATACTTGGATGCTTATTCCGCCAATTTATTATGCGTCTTTTTTTTTGGGTGTCGGAGTTTTCTTTTGCTATCTTTTTAAGGCTAACAAGGCACGGACAAAAAGACTTGAAAAATCAAAGAAAAAGTCAGTTTTGTTAGTTGATTTTCTTAAGCTGCAGGCCCAGATGCAAATGGCGAATGGTTAACGGAAGTTAAAGGAACCTTCCAATTAGTTGAGTTTACTTGAAAACCTTTTTCTCTCATGCGATTTCTGCAGCACCATTGACAATAATTCTAGCACGCTGGAATGGAACAGAGCACAATTGCTGTGTTGTCTTGTTTCGGCCACGTTCGGGCTGTTCCATTGCCGTTTGGGCCACAAACAGTTGAAGCGGCCAAAACAGTTTAGCTTTCAGTTTGTGTTGAAAATTCTGCGGCATCGGTTGTGTGGCAAATAATAAAACGCACGCGTTCTAACATACAAAGAACCTTTCGGCCACGGCCAAATTGCCGAAGGCGTCTCTTAACGGCATAACGGTAAATGCGCGTGTGCGTGGTTATCAGTGTATGTGTGTGGGTTTTCAATGAGTCTGTGTTAGTGGGTGTGCAAGAGTGATTGTGTGTAAGATGTGTGTGTGTGTTTGTGTGTGGTACACGAAGTGAAGTGCGCTTCTTGTACTCGGATGCAGTTTTGATCGCAACGCATAAAAAGTTCCTTTCCGCATTTTCAGTTTGCTGTTGAATTTTGGCGCTCACATCGAAGGATTCTCTCTTGGGTCCTCTGTGAACGTATCCATTTTGCATACGAATTGTGTTTTGTCTCTAAAGTGCGTGAGTTTTCAGTGGAGAAAATGTTTAAATTTAACCGTTAGCTGATATTCGAGATTTATAGCACGTATACGTGCCGTCGACAAGAACAACAACAACAAAAGTTATAATAATAATACTACAACAACCATAGAGAGATACATTTATGCACATGTTCCTCGAAAATGCTATTTGGCTGGAGGTATGTAGCCCTCCCATATCCATGCATATCAGTTCATTGTTTTATTTTCGTTGTGCAAATGTCAAGCCGAAAGTGTGAATATTTATTTATGTGATTTTATTGTGTGTTTTCTGTGTGTTCGGTGTGTTTTTGTTTAACGAAATTATTCAACTAATTGTCAGTTTGGAAATGGGCAATGCTTTTTCGTTCTTTCTTTTTTTTTCCATACTTTGACTTACCTAATCGCTGGAAACATAATAACAATCAACAATAATATGATGTCAGAACCGAAAATTCAATTAGAATTTTCTTCTTTTTTTTTCTAGTATGTTTTGTTGTTGATGTTGTTGTGTTTGTTTTTCTCGTTGCCAAGCGCAATTGACAGCGAATATAATTGTTTAGCTTAGCCATAAATTGTAAGTCAAGCACAATGTTATAGACACTGAAAAGCGTATAATCAAGAAATAAAATATATTTCAATCAATTTCCAGCGCAAACAAACTATAAATTTTGATAAAAACAACAAAACTACGTGTAACAAAGCCTAAACAAAATGCTTGCAATTTTTCAACGCATGACAACAAATTAATTGCCAAATAGATAGACAGAGAGAGAGAGAGAAAACGATAGATAATATAACCAGCGGCAAGCAAACAAGTTAAAAGACTAACCAAAAGTAACGCCTGCAAGTACATCCAGCAACAACAACAACAAAAACTTGACCGATTTTTCACAAATCAATTCAATTTGGCGACTTGTTCGCTATCTCAAACTCAATTGCAAGATCAAAATGATTTACACAGGTGAGTCGAATCGAGAAACGCACTTTTTTTTTTTTTGTAGTTCAAACTATGCAAATGCCTGCCTTTGCATTGGAGTCTGAAGTCTATAACAAAACAAAAAAAAAAAAAAAAAAACACACATTTAGATCCAACTTTCTGATACTCTATGAATGGCATTAAGCAATTTATTCGATAATCTTTAGACAAATGTTCTCTTTATGTAATTTGGTCCAGTAGTAGAAAACGAAAGATCCAAAACATCAGCAAATATTTAAACTGCTGTCAACTGTTCAGGAATATCTATATATGTATTAGAGAGTTGCATTTGCATCTACTCTATAAAAACTGTCAGCGAAACTTAATTCTAATCGCATTTACATATAAGTGTCTGTACATTTCGCCCTTGGATAAGACTGTAAATCCGTAGCTTTGGCAAATTACAGTACAAATCCATTTCAACGTCTCGGAAGTTGCAACGTAATTAGCCATGCGGGGTTGAGGGGCCACCAAATTCATACAAATTACAATTCGCCAAACAAAACACAAAAATAAAAACCAATACAAAATCAAGCATGTGTTGTTTGTTGTTTGACTTTGCGGTTTTCTTTCACTTTTTTCTTTATTTTCAACTTGAACTTTGTATACCCTGTCCCCTGTGTAGAGTATTGAAGGATCTAAAGGATCTTACCTAAACGTATAGCGTACTCATCATTTAAAAGGTAGAACTTTGTAGTTCAATTTCCGTTTAAACATAACTACTGAACTATGTACTTCTATGTTTTTTTTGTTTTTACTTCGTTTTAGTTAATAACGATTGAATTAGAGATAAACTAAAATCAATAATACACTAAAGTCCACCTTTATTGGGGATTATTTGAGTGTGAATTTTGATTCTTACTTTGGACAGGGCATTTAAATTACCACTTTGACTAACTTTTCTAGTGGAATTTGATTTTTTTTGTTTTTGTATTTTATTTATGTGTCACGAAACACGAGCCCATTTAGTTAGAGATTTTGTTTACACATTTTCAGTAGCCTAATTAACTAAATGGGTTTTCTGTGCGCCTTAACAATAGACATGAGCGATTAGGATATAAAAGTTTTCATTCAAGGCGTGAAACTTAACAGACACACACACACCACACACACAAAAAGGAATGGCAAACTGAGAGGCGGGCGAACTGGGCAAGAAGAGAAAACAAAGCTGGGGAAAAAGATGTTTTGACAGGTCGAACAAAAGGTTGAAACGGCCAAAAGGAATAAGCAATATCACTTGAAAACTGTTTGGCAGCCAAAAAATTCTAGGTGTTCGTGTTGACAGCTTTGACAGAAGAAATTCGAATCCTCAACGAGTCGAATGGGAGTGGGGACAAGCGAAAACCTGGGGGATAAAGAAAACTGTTTCTTTGATGGTTGGAATCTATGTGTGTAGGTAGTTGGTAGTAGTTAGTATGAATCTGTAAACTGATGTGGTATTTGCTTAAAGGTAACAACTTTAAGCTTGTGAGATATAATAAAAAGAATAATATTGGACATTGTTCAGGAGCTAGCTAATGAAGCAGATAAATTCAGAAGGCAAAGGTAAACGCAGTTAAATTTGTTAGTTTAGTCCTCATTGACACTTGGTTAAGTATCAAAATTGGTTATTCTATCAATGCAATCTGTTTAATTTTAAAAACTATTGCCAGTTAATAATTAAGCTTAAATTTGTAGGCTTGTTGTTATTCACAGTTACACATTTTATGTCGATTTAGTTTTTGTGGCAATCAACGTGTTTAATTAGCTAAATGATTGGAGAGAAGTTTTCTGATGTAAATTAATTATTAGTCACCAATGTTGGCAGACAATTAGACATGATATTAAAATGTCTAGACAAACTTGCTAAATTCTTAATGTTTTACCATTTAATTTTCACTGAAACTTTAACTTTTGCTCATCAATTAAAGAGAAGTTCCGTAAATTATGTTATTTTTGATTTTGGTGCAATTTAAATGTTTTCGTTTTATTTAAAGAAAACCGGAGAAAGAAAACAGCTTGAATATCAACATAAACTCAGCTTTTCATGCTGATTAAAAATAAATATACATTTGTATATATGTATACATATATACATGCATACATGCAAGGGGAATATATGTAACATCTTTGCAAGGCTATAAAAACTAAAACAAAAGCAACCATAATAAGTAGACAACTATGGAAAAGCAACCTACGTGCATAAGCCAACGAAACCTGAGATTCTTTTGGCAACAAAAAAAATAACAACAAGAACAAAGAAAACAAAAGTGTAAGCATAGTATTGTGCAACAAACAAATGCAAAGCAATTGGGTGGTAGAATTTTATCAGAATCAAGTGGAAGACAGAGAGACAGAGACAATAAGAGGCAGAGAAAAAGAAGGTGGGAGCCAACAAGTGCTGGGAAATGAAAACAAACCAAACCAGTTGAAATTTATTAATGGGGCGGCGGGCATAAAATTGTTTTAAGGTGTCTGTGTTGGTGTGGTCTCTTTGTGTGTGTGTGTGTTGGTATCAAACATGACATTAAATAACAATAACACAGCAATAAAACGTTGAGCAACCCTTTAAGGGTTTTTTTGTTGTTGTTGTTCTTGTTTCTTCCTTTTCCTGCCATTTTGACGGTTTATTGCAAAGTAGTCACCTCACGGCTGGCACACGGATTGTATGCGCAATGAAGCTCATGTAACGCCTGGCTGTAAACCTGGCAGGCTGGCAGTACAAAGAGAACAATCACCAAACAGACAAAGGCAAACAACACTCACATTGCGTATACGCACCCGCGACGCTGTGTGTGAGGTAAAGTAACTTGCAGAAGCCGAAAAGAAAAACACAAACGAAACGAAGTAAAAAAGAACTCAGGACTTACCCTCTCCCTGTGCTTCTGCTGCTATATTACTTTTTTTTTTGCCTCTGCTCAATGTATTTAAAGCACACAAAGTGCTTATTTTTTATGATGCCCACATGGAAATTGTTAAACCTGCTGTCTGTCTGTCTGCCTGCCTGCCTTCCTTCTAATGTTTGTTCTTGATTTTTTCTCACTTACTTGGCCATGTGCTGTGAAAGTTTTGATTGACAAGCGTCGACCGGCAAATTAACAGCTCATTGCAATGCTGCCACAAAAAAACAAAAACCAACAACAACAAGAACAACAGCAAAATTGGCAGATGAGTGCCGCAAATGAAGCGGCAACCGAAAACGGAAATGAGTTCACAGTGCTCGTGGCAAGCTTAGCACTTGAAAAATCACCTAATTCATTTAAATAAACTCTGAAATGTCAGTGCCAATGCTAGACTGACCATTGGTTGCCTCGTGGTGGACCTTGCACACTGTGTCGGGACTGTGTGGCATAAAGGACTTTGTCGTCTCGCCTTGATTTGGCTTTTATCTGCAAAGTGGAAAGTCGACGAGTCGGCAAACTAATTTAAAAATCCACTTGCTAAGCATTTCACCCACTCCAGAACCTAGGACCATAGACTTAGGTGTGTGGCAGAGGCACGGGGCAGAGGGCAGAAGATGGAAAGAGGACGAACCTATTTATTTTTTCATTTCTTGCCTTTTATGATGATTTTGCACTGCTTGGCAATAGTAAAGCAAACATTTTAGCCCCCAAGTGTTTAAATATAAAACGGAAATGAGCTTTACGCTCCTGACGCTCTCTCCTCCGGCTATTGCTTTGAGCCTCCTAACGAATGGCAACTCCTGTGCCTTGGATTACACCCGAAACGTGCCAAATGAACTGTGCACACACACACACACACTTGCTCACCCATTTGCCGAAATTTTTTTCTTCATTTCTTTTTCAAAACTTCAAGAAAAGTATCTTAAGGAAAAAACGAAAGAAAATGCTAATTAATGAGTGCAACTTTCTTTTTGCCAGACACTTTTAAATTAATTGCCCACCTACGAAAGTAATTTGATTTCATTTGCCTTTTTTATATCTCTCTCTCTTTCTCTCCTTTAGAGAGCCTTTAAAGTTATGCCTTGCCATTTTTGGCAACTGCCAGACACACCCCATGCAAAATATTTAAATTGCTTTCTGTCATACGATAATCAATTTGCATTTTCATTAAATGCTCAAATAATACAACAACAATAACAAAGACATCATACCCAATCGGAGTAGAGGAGGACAGACAGCAGACAGTGGAATGGGGGGAAAAAACTGCAATTTATAGATTTCATTTTACCTAGTTTTTTGTTTTGTCACTTTGATTGACATTTCGAATTGGCAACGTCTCATCCATCCATCCATTTGGCAGTTTGACAATGTGCTCTCATCATACCCTATGGCCATATAAGAAAAGAGAAGATGAACATTAATTGGAAGCGGTAAATGAAATCGTTTGAATAGTTATCTCATCAGAATTCACTAGACTCTCAATTTAAACGAAAACCTAATAGAATAGAAAGACTGTAACTTAGAATACAATGGGTATCTTCAAGTCGTGGCCAAGTTTTAATATAAACACACAGATTTATTGTTCGGTTTGTGTGTCATCTCAATATATATTCATTCATACATCAACCCATTCCCCCGCAAAGAAACAAACAATTTCAATTTGTACATGGCTTTCCGACCAATGTTAAATTAGTTGAGCTAACATTCAAATTAAACCCCATCGATCCAGCATATTGACAATGAGCGAAATGAAATTAAAAAGTGTATTTATTGTTGGCTTATGCACACGCATACATGTGCGTATAATTAATCTAATTTATAAAACAGTTTCATTAAGCATTAAGTGCATTTGTCAAAATTGTTTAAATGAAACAATGCATAATCTCGGTCTATTTGTCTACAAATGGACTAATTGATCGGTCATAAAACTCGTGTGCGACAATTATTGAAAAGAATTTCCATTTAGCTGATGCCAATTTTCTTTTGTTTTTTGTTTTGTATTCCCATTGTTTTAATTAAATTTTTCCGGTGAACTCTTAAAGCGAAACTTTTTGTTTTAACCACAAATACTTTTTATGGCTTCGTAAAATTTAAAACTAAAAAAAATAACAAAACAAAACAAATGGGAGAAAATAAAAATGTTAGCAAACTATAGTTCGGCAACGAATTCAACATACTCTTTATTTAGACCGCTTTCCATTTATTTTAACGATCAAATAAATTAATGGCCATCGAATATACATAATTGAATGCTCATGTATTTTTGTCTTTAACTTTTTATACTATAATATACCCTTCTAGTTTGCCTTGTTAAAGGGTAAAAAAACAGCATAGAAGTAAAAGTTTTATAGAAAAAATAGTTCTTGTTTATGAGTGTGCGAAAATGGGTGAGCGTTTGTCTGCCTGTGTGTGTGTTTATTTGGGGTGTGTGCAAACAGAGAACAAAAGTGCCCAAAGCGTTTTCACAGCCAATTTTTTATGCAAAGCCAAAGACAAGACAACGGCCTGACATATGTGGAAGAAGAAGAGCAGGCAACGATAGGAAGAGTGTTGGAACTGCAGGGTGTTAGGGGGTTATGGAATGTATCCACACTTTTATATTTCTGTTGAGCATGGCACACAAATCTATTTGTTAGTAGGAAGCAAGGAGGATCTTGCTGGAATATACATATAAAAATATATGTATGTACATGTGTGTGTGTTTATATGTACATATGTGTATCTGCGTGTGTTCATTTAGGATGGCAATGAGCATGAAAGGCATTAAGAACACACACACACACACACACACTCATCACATTTTGCAGCAGCTTCAGCCCTTACAAATGCACTAGTTTATGGTATTTGAAAGCAAAGGATACCCATACACTCGACCAAAAGCTTTAAGAGAAACCTTCTAAAATATACATTTAAACAACAAAGGATTTAGGCCCATTTGCATTATGAGATTAATTTCGCAGCTGCTTCCAGTAAATTGCAACCACTAATGTGTAGAAGCAAAATGGTTGTTAAAAGTTAATATAAAATTGTGTCTATATGCCCATAAGGTCATGTATGTAGGTCAATCCATTTCATAGTTTATAATTTATTATTGGAAACTGATTATATGAGATTACTTTCCTCTTTCTAATAGCCTCTACTATATCAACGTATCCTTCCATGTTAAATATATTTGCTTGTTCATTAGACAAAGTGAAATTTTAACTTTATAATTTTAAAGTTATTTACTTTTTATTTTTCTCGGTGTAGAAAAATCTTTTATCTCTTAAGTCCCGCACTAATGCAACTTGCTGTTGCTGTGAATTCTAACACGTCTTTATGCTACTTCAAAAAAAAAATATAAAACAAGAAAAAAACACAATAAACAGAAAGGAAATCAGGAACAAAAAAAGTAGAAGAAAATATCAACAAAAATAAAACACAAATGAATGTAAACAGCTAGAAATGGGAGACAAAGAAGGCAAAGCTAGAGAGAAAAAAAAAATGTAACGACACTTAAGTGGCCCTGAATCTCAATCTCAATCTCTTTGCAGTCGAGTGATTTTGCCTTGTTAGCAACGCACTTGGTCACCTCGTTGATGACGTATTTACCACTGTTGTTTTTGTTGCGTTGTCTATGGCAAAACTTTTGGCTAAAACCATTTTGGAATATCTTTATGGCCATTTAGCTCATCATTCTTAGGCACAATGCAATAGATTATTTATAGCATTTATTGTTATGCTAATATAAAGGACGACCCATACACACATTTATTATGCATATAATATATATATTACATTTATAGTATTTTTAATGGTTCGTTCTTAAGAAGAAGTTTGTTTGCGGCCGCCAACAGGGATCATAAAAAATATTTTCATCTACTTAGTTTTTAAGCGTCTTAAATATCCTTAGAAGACTTTAAGATTTATTTCAAAGACAAGGTTGATTGCGCTTCAGCCCGAGAGCTTATTACCAATATCTTAATATTAATCTATGTATAAAACTAGCTTAACAAAAATTTCTGCTAAAATCATTTGAGGAGTTTAAAATGGAAGTTCTACTCCTTTAAAAACTAATAATTATAATAAATGCAACTCAAATGCCCAAAAAGTTCAAGAGATTGATCTGACATTAAAAATCTTTATTTCAATAAGGGAAACTAGTTTGTTAAGATTCAAAAACAAGCTTAGCTTAATAATGAATTTACTTTCCTCTCCCAGCAAACATTTTAATAAAATATTCAGCCTTTAAAGGTTTTGCTAACATGGAAACTTTCGAGCATCCTCTTTCCCATTCTCGTTAAATATTTCTTAACACTCATTAGCCTTCGTCAAGCATTAAATAGCTAGAACATGCATACAGGAATTCAAGGATGCATGGGGATGGTTGGCAGATGGATGAATGTTTGCTAAAAACGCGCGTATCCTGCTCTCTAAGAGTTAATTCCAAAGGAGCAAATATGATTTGTGCAATAAACATGATGAAGCGACGGTAAAATGGCGAGTGGCAAAGGAATCTCACTCATACTCATGCATATGTAATAGCGAGTAATGCATTATGCAAACAAATTAAACGGCATAATTACTATGCAAATCCAAAAGCTTTTAACAGATGATGGCAATAGTATGGTATTCATGATAAAAGGCCATAAACCAGATATATGTATATACGGTTGGATTTAATAAATTAGAAGATAAATATGAATGGCACGAAGCGAAACATTATTATGGTTATATGTATATATATTTTTAGGTGTTCTTTAAATAAATAAATAAATTTTCGGGGCGTTGGCGTGGCCCTTGTCAGAGACGCGAATGTCTAGATGTCATTAAATACAAATTAAGGTTATTAGGCCATCCGAATGGGATTTGTGTCCGACGGCTTATGACAATGATTTGACCTTTTGCTCAAATCCGCAACAAAGGCAACAACAAGAACGAAATGACTCATTTGAATCGAATCGACCATTACCATTCCAGATTATTTTCGTTTTACGCAACTTATTTAACCATCATATTTTTTATTCATTACAAACACGTGCGCGTAATGGAAAACAGAGTCACACCCTCGTTTGTCCTTTTTTCTCTTTTTGTTTCCTTTTTTTTTGACAATGTCTGAGACACCTTAAACATTGATTAACTATCGATTTTTCGGTCATCGGTCAACCGAAAACTTTGAATTGGAAAAGTAACTGAGAAACAAATTCAAAATGAAAGGTGGCAAATATGCAAATTAACCAAAGAAATGCATCTTTTTGTCATCTTGGTTCATTTGTTCGTGCTTGGGGCAAACCGTTTTGACATTTCATTTGGATTTCGCAAAAAATTTCAACATATTTCCCTTGGGTGGAAGGAGGGGGCAAAAGTGACAGAGCGTGAAATAAGTGAGAAATGCATAAAGTCAATTGCATACTTCTAGGGATGCCAATGTCGAGTGGAATTGAGTTATCTCTTGAAAAGTTGTTGAAAGTTTTTTAACAATAAATTTCAATGCACAAAGGATGCGGAGGAGGCCGAGTACAAGCACAAGGACACCTGCAACAATTCCACTCAATCAAAATTGAATTATTTGTTGCGTTTTATTTATTTTGCAAAACTTTTCCAACGAATGCAAAATAACAAAAAATATAAAACTTGCTGAGTCACTCACAAAAGTTGCCTGTCAGGCAATTAGCAAACTGTGATAGCTTTTTGTACAGCGCTGAAATTGCAAGAAAGTTGTCGAATTGCTTGAGACTAACTAAGCCAGTCAATGTGTTCATAGTATACAAAATTAATGGGCAAACTATTTAAATTGGTATTTAATAAATGGTAAATTTCTCTTGGGATTCTTTTTACAACTATGAGAATGGTTTGAAACTTTAGAATTGGCCAAATGGAAGAAGACATATGAAAATCTGATGAGATTTAATTAATATGATTAACTCAGAGAGTTGTTAATGTGACGGCTTTATATTTGTAAGAATAACATTTTTGTATATGCTTATTTTACTTAAAACAAAATATTACGTATACGCTATGTGGTTAATTCACATCTTATGATTGTCTTTCTTTTTTTCTTCTGTTTTTGTGTTATTTTGCAGATTGTTTACTGGAATTTGTCAGGATCAAAATGTAATTGATATCAAAGTGTGTTTTCTATCCCAATTGTGCATACATTCCGAAAAAAAAAAACACACACACAAGCTAAACCATAAAGAAAGTCTGAGAGGGTGTTTATGGTGAGAACCAAAGTGAATTGTTGTTATACATAGTCAGAATCAACAGATACGCATTCAGATATAGACTCAACACACATCCTGATCCCCTCCCACATATAGAACACACTCTCACATAGAGGACGGGGCACACAAATTTGATGTTTTTGGATGGGAACAATGTGTGTAAAACGTCGAACCAAGGGCGAAACAATTGGCTTAGCGGCATTGGCCAATGTTTGCCAGGGACAACCGCAACAACAGCAACAGGAGCCACAACAACAACATGGAAATAAGGCAGCCACAGCAACGAACTAATTGTAATTCATGGTTACAAATATCCAAGAAACTGCTGCTATTGGTAAGTTTCAAAACTATCATCATATAAAGTAAATCTTTAAGTTTTTCACTCCATTGTTGTCGACTAGCGAAGGATTCTCATTGAAAATTTTAGTCACATCTTTTGAGTTAGTAAAAAGTTAGAGAGAGAGAGAGAGATGAAACTCTTTTTGCCCCCAAAAGATTTATCACAAATGCATGCCGTGTACAATTAGTCCAACTTGATGTTGAGCAAAAATTGTTGTTGCCATTACTTCCTGTTATTATTTCCTTTGAGCGTTTCCTTTGTAGAACCGAGGCATGCACGTTCTAGACGCCTGCCTCATGGGCAACTGCTGTTCACACATTTCAAATGACGACGAGTAAGAGTTAGTAAGTAAGTAGTAAGAGAAGTCCAACTAAGGGAACTAAGTCATCATAGTTGCTGGCACGTTCTAGTTTATAGTTGGTCTGCTGCTGCTGCTGCTGGTGCCAGTTGCACATTTTTACCCTGCATCTGGCTGTCTGAATGTTGCAATCAACTTTGACAAGTTGATGTGTGTCGTGCCGTGCTCTACTCTGCTATGTTCTACTCTGTTGTGTGTGTGTGTAAGTGACATTGATTATCTTGTAGTTGTCGAGCATTGAAGTTTTGTGCAGTTACCGTTAGGCAAATGTATGGCAATAAATCCACAGTATAAATCTACATGGCACGTGCGACAACATCGTTGTGTCTTTAATATACCAGGTGTCTGACTGAATGCTGCTTGCAAAATTGCGTATACGCCTGGGACACATGTCTACGTTGTTGCCACAGCATACGAGAGCAAGCTCAAAAAAGAGTCATTAATGGTATTAGATGGATGATGCTAAACCCCCTTCTCGATTTATTTAACAGTATAACTAACAGCCCAGGCATTATATTCAGTTTAATTATATGACGACATTAATTTCAATCTGGCCTAAATATATTTTCCATCTCCATGTCTGTCAATTTCAAGTTGTAGACCAAAAGCAAAGCCTTTTCCAAAGCAAATTAAACACAATTTAAATACACAAATGTTATAGTTTAACTTTAAATTCAAAGTTTTTGTGCAAAATTTTTGGCGAAATATTTTGTAATTGAAATTTAAGCCTGCTGGCAATTACCCAAATTAAATAAAAAGTTCTTGTGAGCTGTGGGCGGGTTTGCAATTGGCAGAAATCAGCAAGCCGCAAAATTATGTTATCCGCAAAGCGGAGTTTTATCTGTATTTGTGTGTGCGTGTGTGTGTGTGTGTGTGGGTGTCTAATGGTCCACTTCCGCTTTCGTGGTTGCGCAAATTCGCGATTTATGTAATTCCACTCATTTGGCAGCGAAAACTGCGGGCAGTGCTAATTGCTTTCAACTTAATTTTATATTTTGTGGCCTACAAAAGTTGGATGTATATTATTTATGTCTGCCCTTATATTGTTGAACAGATTTAGGTAATGGGTTTTTGAACCCAAACATGATTCATATTTCTAATCAGTATTGGCTGTTAAGGATAGAACGTTCTACACTTTTCTAAACCAAAACATTTAATATTACAAAATAATTACACATAAAGCCAAAGGCAAAACTCGTTTCTTACCACAAAACTACCTAAAACAATTGCCGGTCTTCTTTTTTAAATAGGAATAACTGACCCTCCTTCCATATTTTAGTTGACCTGCACCTGACATGAACTTTTGATATTTCTTCTTCCCATTAACCAGTTACTGCAGCTAGCCTTGGCATTACAACTCAACCGAATTTTCATTTGCAATTAAAGCCCAAGGCAAGTGGAAAATTGTAACAGTTTGTTTTTTACTTTTTTTTTTTTTTTTTTTTGCTATGCATTAAATGCAGAGAAATTTACCTTTGACCTTGCCGTGCAACAAATGTAAATTTTTGTTGTTGCAATAATGGAATTTTATTCTTAATTTGTATGCATACCAAATGCTTGGGGTCTGTGCCTGGCTTGTTGACAGCAATTTCAATAAAACTGTCATCGTAGAGATATTTGCTTTCAAATGGCATAGCCAACAAACTGCAGCACTCAATTAGTCAGGATGAGTTTGCCCAACTTCATTTAACTCTAATGGAAAATTTTTTAATTAGAGCTTCGTGCTTGAGTTGGTTCTTCGTGCAAAGTGTCCATTAGTTATATCAATAAAGCAAATATCTACTCTCAGCCTTTACGTATCCGATTTTTGGAATTTTCAATCAACTTTTAATGTGAGGAAAAATACTTTTCTACTTTTCTCACGACCACAAGAGCAAGTCCCCTTTGCTAAAGTTTCAATCAAAATATTGCCACAATGCAACAAGAAAGTAAGGAAGTTTATTTAAGTGCATATATATTTGTATAAACATACACCCATGTCTGTGTGTGTGTGTGCAAGGAAGAACTCTGTATCTTGAAGTAAAACAAGGTTCAATTTAAATACTTAATCTCTCTAAATTGTATTTGTACTTCGTAATCGATTTACCAATTGAAAATTATGTCTCTATTAGAACAAAAGAGGAAGAAATCTTCTTAGCTTTATTCCAATTAAGCTGGCTCAAACGAGATAACTTGCAAAAATATTCTTTCTGTTACTGAAGTAAGAATTCAGTGAGAATTGTAAATTTTAAATAATAAAAACTTATTTGCTAACAGACAGTTGAAGACTAAAACTTCAAATGGAAAGCAAATAGAAAAATGAAATTGGATTTATTGGCAATCTATTACAAAAAGTCAGACTATTGGTGTACTTAGTACTTAAATTTTAAGGCCAATTAAGGGTTAATGAAGGATGGGCGAACAAATTTTTGTTAGGTTGAAACGACAATGGTTTAGCTTGAGCAATGTTTCTCATACGTCATGACTCAGTGTCATGGCAAAAGGTATTTAAAAATTTGTTTTTTCCATAGCCAATCGATTATATGGTTAATACCTATAAATATATATACACATCCATAGTATATATTCTAAAGAAAATGTTTATTTAGATTTTTATCTACGCATGTGTATGTATGTCGTATATGGATCATTAAATTTTCAACATTTTCATTGAAATTTTTATGGCCATTAAAGACCGTTTGAGAATTATAAAATGTAACAAAACAAAACAACAAAAAAAAGTTTTTTATGCCATCATAATTATATTTAATTTACTCGGAATTCATTTTCCGTTTTATGTCATCGTCAACTGGGCGCATAGAAGAGAAGCGTATCACTCGTACGCCCCATACGCCAAACTCTAAATGTATTTTACGACATGCCTTAAATGTCAATTATTTATTACACTTACCCAAAAATTTGATGTTGGCCAAAATTTCTGACTTGCAACTCAATTTTGGCCACTTTTTGTTATTAGCTGACGCAGAGCAAATTTTCTCATGCAAATTTTGCCTGAACATAAAATGGCTCAAAGTGGCAAGCGGCAGCGGCAATGCTTTTAAACTTTGCCACACTTTGGAACAAAAGAAAACGGAAGAGCATTTTTTTTTTTTTTTTTTTTTTGCTACTCTTTACATATGTAAATGTTGTGTTTGTCGGATGTGTGTCTTAAATTTAAGGAAGTCTTCCTTTTACCCAGTTAATGGCAATGATTGGGTTTATTGTTTGTAATTCGCCATTGGCAGGAGTTGACGCCACTTTTTTTTGGTTGGCTCTCCTTCAATTTGTCGATATATTTTTGTTCTAATTGTTATAAACTTGAACCTGTAAGAAAGTCCTACGTCAATAGAGCTTGCAATTTTAATTCAGAAATCGATATCGATATAGAGCTGTTTTGTTTCCCAGGCAACGAATATTGAATATTGTTTAGTTTTGTTTAACCATTTTCCGCTGACTGGAATCACATGATTTATTTTTTAGCTGGACGAGCCTTAATTGTGGTATAAAAATATAAACGTGTTTAAATTACCTTAAGGCTTCTGTAATTAAATATTTAAATTTAGGCTTGTCAATGGATATGAGTTTAGCCAGCAGATTACGTTTCCACATAAATAAACTTGGCTCTTTGAGGTGGGTAGGTAAATAAATAGAGAAAGAAACAGAATCCTAAACAGATTTATTGGTTGATTCTGATGCAGATTAAATAGACATTTAAATTTGGGAGACATTAGTTAATTGATTTCATTTACCAATAAGGAAACATATTTTGATTAAGTGCGACTCAAATTAAATTTTACAATTTTCATGAGTTATAATTAGAAGGAATTAATGGCAACTTGTCTAAATTTATGCATTTACCTTGACTCGGTCAACAATCAATAAATATTGTTATATTATGGTTGACTGTTTTAGCCAATTATAAATTCAATGAACAATATCAATAAGCATAAAATGTTATTAATAATACTTTACTACCCATCCACCTATCTATCCACCAAAATTAATTTATTATTCATTTGCCATTCTCGACTGTTGTTACCACAACAAGGTAAAAGTGAATGAATTGATGGCCAAAAGCCAGATGTCTACTATCACATTAGGTTTCCATTTTGCTATGATACTTTCTTTACACCTCAAAAACACAAACCAAATTCTATTTAAATCCCACTTAGAAGCCACAACTCCCCATTACAGCACTCTTTGGTGTTCAAATGGGATGCGTAGGAGATGGGGATAGGGGGGGTGTGGCCAAGTTGAGTGTAGCCAAAGTAAAGGGAAATACTTAAAGCAAATATATTTTAATCGATTTGTTGCGTGCTTTGAATATTTCATGCCCAGCAATTACCCCAACCTCATGGGATGTATCTTGATGTGGTTATTCTTGTCGTTTCTTGTTGTTGTGTCTATGGTTGTTGTTGTTGTTGTTGTTATTGTTGTTGCTGTTGTGTGCGTGCCTAACTGCCAAGCTTTGCCATTAAAGTCAAAAATAATTTCAATTATTGATTAGTGACCAAATTGTGTGCAAATATTGAATATGCGCCCAATGGCATACGGTTTATAGAAATTGATTGGTTGTTTAGCAGTTTTAATGTTTGTAGTTTATGGAAAGCATTATGACCACTATCGATATCAATCGTGCGAATTCATTCATTCATAAAAAAAACAGACAAACTATCGCAATACGCAATCATGATGATGATGATGATGATGAAGATTATTAATTATGGCAGTTAAATGGCCCCATCCTTTATTTGTCATCGTTTCCGGCATTTAATTTGCAATTATAACAAGAGCTCGGCCAGTAGGTAGTTGTTGTTGTTACTGTTGTTGAGCCCACTGAACTGATGTTTGTCCGACAAAACAATTAGGCAAACCTGCCAACAGGCATTACATTATCCTGTCCTTATTTCTGTCCATTGGTTAGCCACAATTATGGCGCCGTTAGCTAAAAACCAGTCAAAAGTTCCTGTCAAAGTCAAAGTTCATTTGCCTGCTGGCGTTCATTGAAGTTAAAACTCAATGAGAAAGAAACGTTGCCTTTGGCACACATACCCAGAGCTTGTCGAGTGCTCGAGTGCTGAATTTAACAAATCTTTAATCATGACAAACTCAAACCCTTGGGCCGTCATCTGTGTGCAGCAATTTCGCTTTGTGTAGCTTTCCATATCTACTTTCTGTTTACTTTGCCAAAGTGTGTGTGTGTTTTTCTGACTTTTTTTTTCCTTTTTCCTGAGTACTATTTATAGCACCCATTGAGTAGTCTCTTTATAAATTAATTAGACACGCCAACGCAGAAGACGAAACGGAAAATGGAGCAACCAATTAGGACCACAACTGACTAATGCTCCGGCCAAAATGTATTTAACTTATTTTGTCTGCCTTCGGCTTTTCGTTTTGCAGGTGGTAAACACGCATATACACCCATCTCAAAAGTGCCGCCATGAATGAAACAGAGTGCGAGGATCTCATTAAATCTGTAAAATGGACGGAACCAGCCAATTTGATCTCATTGGCCGTACTCGAGTTCATCAATGTTCTGGTCATTGGTGGCAATTGTCTAGTGATTGCCGCCGTCTTTTGTTCGAATAAATTACGTAGTGTTACGAATTTTTTTATTGTTAATTTGGCCGTTGCCGATTTACTGGTGGGTTTAGCGGTGCTACCATTCTCGGCCACCTGGGAAGTATTCAAGGTAAACTCGTTACTGCAAATGCCTTTGATATCTAATTGCAAAAGTACTTACATTCTTATCTTTTTGCTTTTTGTGTTTGCAGGTTTGGATATTCGGCGATGTGTGGTGCCGCATTTGGCTGGCCGTCGATGTCTGGATGTGCACGGCTTCTATATTGAATTTGTGTGCCATATCTTTGGATCGTTATGTGGCAGTCACGCGACCAGTCACCTACCCAAGTATCATGTCAACGAAGAAAGCCAAGTCCTTAATCGCTGGCATTTGGGTTCTATCATTTGTTATATGCTTTCCGCCGCTAGTCGGTTGGAAGGATCAAAAGGTAAATTTAGCCCCCACCTCAACTGACCCATTGCAATAAATTTTTGTGTTTTTTTGTTTTTCGCTGTTGACTGCGGTTTGTCTTCGTTAAATGTGAACCAGAAACTAGAACACCAAAAACAAAAACCTTAACGTTTTGAAAAGTTTTAAAGGTCCTTCCATTGCTTGGACATGAACTAACCACCCACATAACGCCCAAACATTGACACCATTTCAAGTGGGTACAAGTTTTCGTTACTTGTCTTTTGGCTTACAACCGTGTGGTTTGTTTTTTGTGGCCCAATGCCGCAAATGTCGTGCCAAAGACTTCAAACTGGCTCATTTGTGCCAAAATTACCGTAAAACAAGACACGCTTCTAGTCCCTTTTTTCTGGCTTGGCCCTTTTCTATGTGTGTCTGTGTGTGTCTGTTGACATTTCTGGCACACATGCATGAAAGTAACCATTTTTACGCAATGTCAATGATAATAATGTGTCGTCCAACAAGCTACAACTAGCAGCAAACAAGAGGAAAGTATTAGATAGAGGACAAAATTTATGAGCATCAAACCACTAGGTAATCAGATCGCTGGCGAAAACATTGGCCAGAAAAGAAGACGATGGACCCTTCAATGGACTTGCACAGTTTATGGTTTGCCTTTGTTTTAAGTCAAACGGAAGTTAATGAAGACATTCAACTGGAAATTGATATATGTATGATACATGTGCATGTTGTATGTATTCCTTAGACCAATAAATCATTGCCGACCACAGAAGCTTTCGCCATATTACATATGGCATCATCTTAATGGCAGAGAAAGGTTGTGGAGCTTCCAGCATTCGGTTAATCGCCTTTGGGTTTTAATCGCATAGTTGCACATGAGGATATTTATGTATGTAGGTACATATCACGATATATATGTAGCTAGCAATGGAACTCGAGTGAATTGCAATTGAATGGGTTACGTTTGAATGGTTGCCTTCAGCTGCCATGGCGGACTTTATTGAAATTCGATTTACTGTGGAGCTGCCATCGATTATTATGAAGCCGGCTGTTGCCTTGCCTCTTCATTCAATTCCCATGCCATTGCACGAACATGGCACAACATGTTACTTATACTCACACACCCACACACATATATATATAGCCCTATATATGTACGTATGCAATACTACATTGTATATATATATATATTCTCTTGATGCCTATTCAGTTTTCTGTCCTTTCACTTCTTGGCTCTTTTTCTCGTTTTCTTCATTAATACGCCAAAATGTATGCTATACCTTTTACCCATAGTCAGTCAGTCATATTTATGCGCAACGCGTTGCCACAAAAAAATGAAATGAACCGCTTTAAGTTGCATTTTTATTGGTTAGCCAAAGTGTGCGTGCGTGCGAGCGTTCGAGGATGGAATTTTAATGGGATGAATGACAAAGGAAGATCCTTTTTAAATGTCAAGTGCCTAATGCCTAACACCTATGTATCTATGGACAATATATTGTACAACATACACATTTACCTAGTCACGTTGCTGTGTGTGTGTGTGTGTCTGTATACGTACACTAAGAGTAGTCGAGCAGTCAAGGTTATTTTCCAAGCCTCTTAAAAGTTGCCGATTATATGTGTATTTATAAGAAGAAAAGAGCAAATGCAAAAAACACTTCATGAAGTTTATCACGTATACGTAGTGTTGCCATAAAATTAAATGTATTTCATGGTGATAATAGTATGTACATACTTATGTAGATTTTATGCAAAGTATGGCTTAAAAATTTCTCTCTGGCATATGGTTCAATATCATAAGAATCCCTAAATGATTCACCACATCGAGCTTCTTTTGTAATGCCCAACAACTCAGTTCTTTGATATATTTCTTATTTTTGCGAAATCAAATGGAATTAATTAACTCGTAAGCTACGCCATTAAAACATTTCATGTTTATGTACTTGTTTACTACAATATTAAAAATAATAAATGTTGCCATTTCAGGCCGTTATACAACCGACCTATTCGAGGGGAAACTATACGCTTTATTATGCCACCACAATGTCAAGCACAGAGGAGGATGGTCAACTAGATTTAGATAGCATTAAGAGACAAGGCGAGGTGGAGACCTCCTATAATCCATACGATCCCAACTTTGCGCCCATCGATGATTCTGCTGAGATACACATTTCAGCAATGAGTACAACTACAACAACTACAAGAACAACAACAACAACAACAGCAAATATAGCACCATCAACAACAGGAACACCAGCAGATACGGAAAGGGATTATGATCTGCTGAATTCGCCAGCACAAAATAAACCCCAATATACATCGGCCAGTTGCCCCTGGAAATGCGAACTGACCAATGATCGTGGCTATGTATTATATTCCGCACTTGGCTCCTTCTATATCCCAATGTTTGTGATGTTATTCTTCTATTGGCGTATCTATCGGGCAGCTGTACGCACAACCCGGGCCATAAACCAAGGTTTCAAAACCACAAAGGGTAAGTGATTTTGCGAAAATTTTGTTGCATTTTACATATATACACTCAATTCACACATTTTTTCCAACTTGTCCTGAAATTTGTGCGTAGCTAAAAGACATTTCTTTAATACTCATAATTGCATATACATAAAAAAAAACTATTAATTAAAATTCAAAAATATTTTTGAAATGTAAGTAACGTATTCACATGTAGCCTAGTTTATTTTCTTTCAATCTTTCAAAACTCTCTCAACGTGTAGACCATTGTAGTGTAACGTGTCCCGTTTTGTCCCAATCAATTGTTAATATATTTTTCTTTCATTTTGGATTTCATTAACTAATTTAACTAAAAATACACACACACATACACATACATATGAATATAAACATACACAAACGGGTCGTTGTCTTTGTCGTGTCCTCGGTTCAAAATCATCAATTGGCCGTCAAGTATATAACCATTCATCTTGCTGTGTGTGTTTGTTGTCCCACCCCGTGCCATAAATCAATCTGAACAGTCCATTGGATTGCCAGGATGTGAATAGTTGAAAACAAAATGTTGTAAAAACTATTAATGAAACAAAAAAAATGAAAAACTGGCAACTAAATTTGCATTTATAAATAACCACACACCATTTTTGGTCGCCATTTTGTTTTTGTGCACACATACATACACAAAGAAATATAAAACAAAAGAAAAAAACAAAAAACAAAACTCCAAATATATCGACATGATAAATAACATGAAAATGTATAAATATTGATATACCCATACACGAAAAAAGTCAAAAACCAAACCCTTCTAGTGTCAATTTAATTTTAAGTAAGCGTCTTAAACAACAAAAAAAAAAAAAAATACAATTTACACACACTCTTACATACACAAAATACTGTTTGTATAAACAAAAAAAAAAAAAATGACGCACTTAAAATATCCTTGTAACAAAGTTCATAACAAAATTCAAATAATAATTATGCAAATCAATATTTGGGACAAATATTTGTCCTTAGTTTATAATTAGTTTAGTTTACCCAAGTGTAAGTAACAAACGTACAAAAAATGAAACAAAACAAAAACAACCTTTAATATAAATTAATACTTAACTAAAGCCAACCATAAAAAGTACTTAACCAAATCCAAACTCAATTCTATCTTTAACCTATTAATTTATCCTCAACTTTAAGATGAAAAATAAAATTCAAATTTCTTATGTGTTTCTATCCCACATCATCCTCATGTGAATATTTGTGTCTTCTCCCCCCTCACGCATTATAATTAGCATTATTTTTGATACCCAAAAAAAAAAAAAGAAGAAAATAATAATCGATGGATACTGCGAAAGCACATCAAACAAATCGGCTTAGCCAAAAAGCAACGTATGTAGATTAAATGAAAAGAAAAAAAAAATCTAACCATTAGAGGAATACATAAAAGAAAGCATTGAGTCAGTCAGTCAGTCAGAGAGTCAGTCAGTCACTAATACAGGCGGTTAGTGCGAAACAGAAACACTTGGGCCATATGGCAGAAAGACTCTGCGAAAATTTTCTATTTTCTTAGGTCGTTTTAGGCTTCAGTGATTTGACTTTGCCCGCCTGCTCGCTGCTGTCGTTGGGTGATAATCCCTGGCAAATGCTTCCCCGTTTGAAGTTTCACAGTACACAGTACTCCGTCTGTGTGTGTGTGTGTGCTCTCTTACTACCATTAAGTATTTATTTATTTTAATATGTGACCCATTTGTTGCACAATATTTTGCTTCCTCCCTCCACCCCAAGGCCATTCTGGCAATAGCGCACTTTCTTCCGCCTGATCAGCTCATTGAACACGAAACCAAAACACAGGCGCAAAAGAGATCCCCTCTTCTTGGCCAGGCGAAACGTACGCATTTTAGCGTCTCTTAAAATAAACCAGGATAAACTAACTAGCTAACCAAGTAACAGTTTCATTCAATGAAAGGCCAAACAGATTAAATATAAAAATCAATATGCCACTTTTTTTGTTGGTTGGCGTGTCAATGCCGTACAAGGTACTCAAATTAAAGACTTCCTTAATTTCAATATAATTATTATGCAAAAGCACGTACACTAAGAAAAATAAATGGGCTTTAAACATACCAAATTACTCAAATGTTTGAAACGTAGTCGAAAAATTATAATTCTCAATAGCCACGTTGGACAATTAAATAATATGATTAAGATTATGTTTATTCTTGATACAAATTGCCCAAATACGATTATTTTTTTTGAGAGTTGCATGTGAATTCTAAGCCATTTTAATCAAATTTTCATTGTTGGCTTGAACATCTTTCATTACTTGTTTCTCTGAAACGAAAAGAACCTCTATTTTTGATAGTTATTGAACTTTTTTGCCTCTGATGGTGTTTTCTTCAATTCAATGGTTAAATATTGGCTGAGATATGCCAGGATTTATAGGAATTATTGTGTATAAGTTATAATCTTATCCTGGCATAAGTTATAATCTATTTTCTCTGTAGGTAATAGAGTCATAATTGTTTGCAAATGTCTTGTTCTCTCTAGGCCAATTTAAATTTATTTAAGAATTAGAAACAGAATGGCAAATTCTCATGTTTTACATATAAAGACAACATTTTGAACTCGTTTGAATGCAGAAGTAAAATAGAAAAGTAATCAACTTTTAATGGTTGAGGGGCAGCCAAGTTGGCGTCAATTTAACTAATATAACTAAGTGTGTATTATAATTGTGCCAAGTGCTTTGGTTGCCAGCATTGAAAATTTCATTTTTTTTTTCTACTTTAGACCTCAATGCGTTTGAGAACTAATGATGACGTTAACATCCTTGCCAGGCAGCCAGGCATTTAGGCAGCCTTCTTCTTTAAGCTGCTGCTCTTGTCGTTACTGTTGTTGTATTCATTTTGTTAGTTGGCGCCGTTTTTAGAGAACAAGCCCCAGATTTGCCAGGAGCCAACATAGTGTGTTAGCCTTGAAAATATGCTTTGTATAGACACACCCACGCATACCCGCTAACAGCAACATACACTCACACACACACACACACAAACTAGGTGAATGTGTGCGTGAGTTTTGGCCACTTGCTGTGCGTGTCTTCTTTTCGTTTCGAGCAAAAAACTAAACGGAAAATGTCTAAAAATGTTTCGTGACACAATGCGGGTGTTGCTGGTGTTTTTGTTTTAGTTTTTTGTTTTCTTATTTCATTTTTTCTAGATTCTTTTTTGTTTTTTTGTTTGTGTGTGTTTCCTTATTGAGGTGGGCGTCAAACGGTGGTATGCCTTTTTAGTGGCTTTTTTCTGTTGAAGGTAATCAAGTTTCAAGTTCAAAAACTTGTCGAGGTTCATGGGTTTTTGGTTATTGTTAGAAATTTTTTAGATGCATGACCCTGGCCCCTGTATGTCAGTGGCAGAAAGTTTTAACATGCCTGTCTGTTTGTGGCAATAAGTGTATAGGACCTTGACTTTCAAAAGACCGAGTACAGGCCACTTATCAATTATCCTGCAGCCCAATAGCTCTTTTTAAATTGCAAACGAAAAGCATTCTCTTATAAACTCAGATTTAATTACAACTGATTAACGTAATCATTAATGGACGGATGACCACAAAACGCTTTAACCACATCAAATGCGTTTAATGGAAACCTCTGGGGTAATCCGAACTAGACAGAGAGAATGAAAATAGTATTCATACATACAATTTTATTTTTACATTGAAATCTTTTAAATGAAATTTGTATAATAAGCGGAAACATTTTCCCTTTTTTTCCCGTTTTGGGTCTCTTTTCTTTTCCTACCATTTTCCGGCATTCACATACATTAAGGTGGTATGGGGGAGATTGATGCTGTATACGGATGAAGAGGGGAGAATAAAATCAATATTATACACTTTTCTTATATCAAATTCTAACACATGCCGAAGTTCTTTATTTGTTTGTTCCTCTGAGCCATTCGTTGGGCAGGCGAAAGTTGTTTTCAATAAGTTTAGCAATTTTTATGCAAATTGAAATGTTGTTCTTTATATTTTTTACATTTTTTTGTATGGATTGAATATGATTTTACATTAAGTTTATTATTCAAATTAAATAAGGGTTAGCTCTGATTGCATTTAAATCAGCAAATTAAATTAAAATCGAAAATATTCATTCATTTATTTGTATGTCGTCTTTTTTTGTTGTTGTATGTTTACCATTATTCATTAGCAATTGTCATAAGTGGAGGGGGAATTCGTTCAATCATGGGCTTCATTCTTCATCGCATTCCTTGGACCCGAAAACAATTTTCTTCTTTTTGTGTTTTTGCTTTTACAAATTATGTAATTAACATTTTTTTTTAACCCAATCAAATGAAAACCAAAACTGAAATCAAAATAAAGCAGGAAAATGTTCAACAAACAACAAAAATTTAAACATTTCTTAATCGTCTTAGATTTTCATAATGGAATGCGTGAGTCTTTCCCCGTTTTTTCTCCAACTCTAAGTAGATTTCAAATTTTTTAATAATATGATACTTAATTAAATAAGTTTTATTCAAATTTTCAATTTTAACATATTTACCTACTTACATAATATCTCAATGTAAATGTTTGTAGTTAGTTTTGCGCTCTCTGTGATGTGTCAGTCGCCACAGCAAACTAATTATTCCAATCACATGTCCATGTACAATACCAAATGAATGTTTTATCCACATTATCCACCCACCAATCCAAACCAAACCAAACCATGACCAACACGAACACCTTTCCGACTTCCTGCCAACATGCTTCGCTCACTAATTGCAGGCAGTCCACGCGAGTCGGGCAACAATCGCGTCGACGAGTCCCAGTTAATACTACGCATCCATCGTGGGCGTCCTTGTGGCACACCTCAGCGTACGCCCCTCTCGGTGCACTCCATGTCATCGACTCTGAGTGTAAACAGCAATGGGGGAGGCGTAGCCCCTGGCCCTGTCCCCGAGGATCATTTGGGCTCGTCTAAGCGGGCCACATCAATGAGAGTTAATCGCCAGCGGCATGAGAAAGTAGCCATTAAGGTGTCCTTTCCCTCTTCGGAGAACGTATTGGAGTCCCAGAGGACGGGTATGCCGCTGCAACAAGCGCCCACCTCCACCCACTATGCGGTGGTGAATGGAAGACGTGCCTCATTCAAGACCAGCCTCTTTGACATAGGCGAGACCACCTTCAACCTGGATACTGCTGGACGGAGCACAGTTGATCTGGAGAGTGGCAGCGGTAACCTGACAGCCAGTGGCAAGAAACGGGCCGGCAAACGCAGCGCTAAATTCCAAGTGAAACGTTTTCGCATGGAGACCAAGGCGGCCAAGACGCTGGCCATAATAGTGGGAGGATTCATCGTATGTTGGCTACCCTTTTTCACCATGTATCTGATTAGGGCCTTCTGTGACCATTGTATTCAGCCGACGGTCTTCTCGGTGCTCTTTTGGCTGGGCTACTGCAACTCGGCCATCAATCCGGTGATCTATGCTCTCTTCTCGCACGAATTCCGCATCGCCTTCAAGCGCATAGTGTGTCGATGTGTCTGCACTCGTAGTGGCTTCCGGGCTTCCGAGAATTTCCAGATGATAGCCGCTCGTGCTTTAATGGCACCTGCAACGTTTCATAAAACAATTTCCGGTTGCTCGGACGACGGCGACGGCGTGGACTTTAGCTGACTAATGGGTAGCTACGAGACGAGTCCTTTGCAGCGAACATCTTCGCTGCCGCATCAGGCAACCGATGGCGATGGCGGAGCAGCAGGATCTGAGGCGGGCAGTACAAAACGCATACGCCGTGGTGGCTTTTGCAAAGGGCGTGTACTCTAAACTATGCAATGCATTTCGTTTTTCTATTTTTATAACCTTTGCCAGGCCTCTGGAGAGCCCCAAAATGCTGTTCATCCGCTGTTCATACCGAGCATTCAGTCAGTATTCGCATTAAACGACATTGAAACTGTATGGCAATAATTTTCATGTATTTACCTAGACATAATGCTAAGATAATGTTAATCTAACTTAAAAATAGATATCTACATTATGCAAATGAAAGAAGTTTAAGTTGTTTACTTTCTTTTTTTTTCCGTGTGCTGTCTGTGCCAGGCGCATTCGCACAGATTAGTTATATATATATATACCTTACCAATTATCACTGTATAATCTATATATAATATTAAATATATTTATGTAACTAAGTATATATGATGTACATGTGTATGTATGTATATGTTGTATGTATGTGTAAGTTAATAAAATATTAAACCAAAACCGAACAAATACAAAAACACAAAAACAAAAACGAAATCGACAAAAATGTAAAGGTAATTTATAATAATGAAAGAGAAAAACAAAACCGTCAAAACAACAACAAAATATTTCCAGTTGGCAGGTTAGAAAAGAATGTGACCGGCCATCGGTAGGACCTCAACTCGAACTTACACCGAATTAATAATGCTCTTTGATACTATTTGGGGAAAACCCATTTAACTTAGCTGATAGACCCCGGCCCTTACAAAGTAATCCAGGGTAGAGCAGGCATAACAAAAGGTAATGAAATTCCTTAAAAAATCTTCCCCCACTTGTGGGCTAACTCTCACCTGAACATTTTTTGGTTTTGTTCGGCTCATCAATGACGATGGTCTAAACAATTTCTTTGATGGCATTTGGGCATTCCCTGCTGGGCTATTGTCAGACCAGACAGACAGAAAAAATAACGCATGAGTGATATTAAATATCTTATGGCCCCCGAAAAAATCAAAATCAGACACTGATGCCACTTAAGTGGATGACAGTTCAATCGCAAGCACGAGAGACGACTAAAAGTGATGTCTACTCCACTGATTATTCATTACGCGCACCCAAGTAATGAAAATGTTATACAGCTGCTCAACATGCGTATGAGTAATAAACACAAGAAGGCGGCACCCAAGAGTGCGAGAGAAATTATGCAAATATATGTGTGAGTGTTAATGAAATAAAGTTCCGCTTTGAACGCAGCTTAAAGACAATGGCAGAAGTGTGATGACGGCTGGGGGAAAGGATGTGGAATGTATGCCTGTCTTTATGAGCGAAAACATTTGCATAATTACGCGTTTAATTTGCTAAAGTGCAGAGCAGGATGGCTATCCGACTGAATGAGAATGTGACACAACCGAAGCAAGGCAAAGTGCATGCATTTCTGTGTAAAGGGGCGTATGAGTGATATTCAATAACAAGGGACAAAATACAATTGTTTTATGGGTTTCTAACCAAACTTATGCCAAGTATGATTTACTAAAATCTCTTTTTTTCTCTTTCTTTTTTTTAAAACTCATTTAAATATACTTCTCATTAGGTTCCAAAGGCATTGGATCACGTTTTGAAGACCAACGTCTCACACTACGCATCCATCGAGGACGAGGATCGAATCAACACGACTCTATGCATAGCAATGGCAGCACTCAGAGTACCACGACCACACTGGGAACCCCTTCGCCGGAACGTCTGTCCAAGTATGCCACACGAAGAATGAATCATCATCATGACAAGATCAAGATATCTGTGTCGTATCCATCGAGTGAGAATATTAATGAGCTTGCCCAACCAGTAGACACAAATGTACCAGAGAGACGAGCATCGGGCAATGCTCTCTTTGCCGTGCACTATAATGGTTCCCATGGTCGGGGGAGAAACTACAGAGTCCCAACTCTACAGGCAACAACAACAGCATGGCAGCGGCGGCAGCACTTGTTATTTGCAAGTGAGCAAGGCTCTGCCCGATTTGGCACGACGCCAAAGCAATACCAGTGAGGGAGGAGGCGGTGGCAGCGGTTCATCACATCTGCGCCCGGCAAACAAGAAGATGGGCAGACGAAACATTAAGGCCCAAGTGAAACGTTTTCGCATGGAAACCAAAGCAGCAAAGACTCTGGCCATCATTGTGGGCATGTTCATCTTTTGCTGGTGTCCATTCTTCACCATGTATATTATACGTCCGTTTTGCCAGGACTGTGTAGATCCCTTGCTTTTTTCGGTGCTTTTCTGGCTGGGCTATTGCAACTCGGCCGTCAATCCCATGATTTATGCTCTCTTCTCCAAGGACTTTCGATTCGCCTTCAAGCGTATTATATGTCGCTGTTTCTGCTCCCATCCAAGTGTCTCGCTGAAGAGCTCACGACGTGGTTCTGATATGTCGGCCATTCGGGTGCGAGCAAGGACTCCGAGCATTACTCCCAGTGCTGCTGCCCATAGCTTTGGTGATGAGAGCGAACTGCATCATTCGGAGATGAGCAACGATCCCAGATGACGTTCGTTTGGGCCCAGCTCAAGCTCGCAGAGCAGCTTGGGTGGGTTACGCAAGACGAGTCTAAAAGTGCCCGTCTATGAGATATGCCATCCCCTGGTCATGGAAACAGCCTGCTATTCGTATGTGGAAGCGTCCACCGGAACGGATGCAACAACTTCTAGTGTTACCAATGCCACGGGCAGTGGCAAGCGCACACAATTGTAGCCCCGGGAGCTATTGGCCCTGCGTGGTCTTGGATCGGGAGCGACTCCAATGGCAGGTCAGCGGCCAAGGCGCATAGTTCGTATTGAGTATAGTGATGCCAGAGTGTAGTCAACATTTGTCTGCATCCCAGCAAAAATAAAAAAAATTGTTTAAGGTGGCCAAATTGCGAAAGATTTTGTATATATATATATATATTAATATAACAATAGAGTAAGTAGTTAGAATAACGCCGGCAAAGAGTTGTACCTTTCAAATTCTTTATAATACTTATATATTATATAATGTATACCAATTCTGTACAAATTATGAAATGCAGTAAACCAAATTGTTGCTAATGGCAAATAAAACATTATTCAGTGCTAAAACCATAAATAATTGTTAATATGTTAAACGTAATCGATAAGATTTTTCTGAGATATATATCTGTGTCATAAAATAAATGTTAGCTAAATGCAATTTACAAAAGCATCTCTTGACTCTAAGCCTAAGTTGTATATATGTACCTTATAAATATATATACATACATATATACACTATACGATTCTGATTTTGAAGTTAAATGTTTTTGGTGTGCTACACTTAACTAACCACTACATAGTAAATAAATGAAATTTAATTTATTCGAGCAATTTAAAGAGTTTGTTTATATTTTTAAAGGCATTTTGTAAGTTTTTAATTAAGCGGAAGTGCTCGAAACACACAGAGAGAAGCGTTGCCAAAGGTAAGTGCGATGAAAGAGTTGCAGCTAAAGAACAGAAAAGAATTCCAAGTCCTAAGTAACAAAGGCCAAATTAAGGGCTTGGGCTGCAAAATGCCTGAGGTACTTCCGTTAAATGAATTAAAGGATACAGCGACTACGAGGGATGGATAGATGGCTGGGTGGTAGGAAGAAAGGAAGGAAGGAAGGATGGATGGATGGTAGAAAAAGAACTGTGAGAGGTCCACGCCCATTTTTGATACTCGCTTCCATGAGAAAACTGAAGCCGTTTATTCAAATACATACAACAGAAGCATTTACGCCATTTTGATTGCTCCCCCATGAACCAAAACAACTAATTTATGCCCTCCAACTCCAACTTTATCTCTCTCTTTCATTCTATCTCATTCGTGGAAATACTAACTAACTAACTTTGGCCAGCTCCTCTTCCTAGTGTCCCTCTCGTCTCCTCTTTCATGCGGAATCCAATTTATTTGCTTTACTTTCTGCTACAGCAACAAAGTGTTTCATTTGATGGAAATCAATTGATAAAACGCATTAAGTTGAAGCAAAAAGTTCCAGCATTTTGCTATTGTCCATAAAAATGTGGGTGCTAGCCCACAACTCTCTCCAGAGGGAGAAAAGGAGAAAGAGAAGACAGAGATAGAGTGATGTGGATGTAATGTCGATTGTTCGCTTAAGTTTGATTGGCACTCCCAACTTTGCAAAAGAACTTTCCATGGCTTTTACCCGTCCTGGTATTCCACACTCAATCGACACTTGTTTAGATTAATTATGCAGATTTCATTAATCTGATTAAATTTCAAAGGACACACTAAAGTTGTGAAAATTCCAGAATCTTAATTCAACATAAAACAGCGAGCCAAGTGGTAATCTTTGCCACCATATTCAAGACCATTATTTATGAAGTGTGGCAAATCGTAAAACGATTTCATGTCATAACATTACAAGAAAGCTGCCTTATTTGTTTTTAATCAAAGTTTAAGTTCTGAACTGTTTGAAGTATTTCTGGGAACTCTTTAACCCAGAATGGGCAAGAACGAGAACATTCACAAACTGACTGGATAACTGGTTGACTGACTTCCCAGACTGACTGACCGTACATTGGCTTGAATGCCTTTGGCTTTGCAATGCTATTGCTTCCAACTTGTTTGAATTCTGAGGTGCAATGAAAGAGCAGATAATGGTGCTGAAGTTACGCAAATCTTCCTTGCCATACCACAATCGATAAAGCAAACAAATCTCTGCACACAGGCACACACACTCGCACACATGTGCATTCACATTCCCTCCCACACACACATATCCAGACAAATACAGAATTATTATCCTTCCAATCCTTGTGTTGAGAGAGTACAACTGTACACAATATCAACTTAAAAACTTGTCCTTTATCATGCAAATGTTGTTTTTTCTATGACAATATATACGTGAATGACCCTAAGGCTAGTCCTTCGTTCTCTATTTGCATTTGTCTGCACAACGAGCAAGTGTATATGTATATTATGTTTAAATATATTTTCAAACATTTTAAAAAGACAACTTTAACTTTAACACTCTAAAAAAGAAAAAGGCAGTTCTGTAACTTCTATAAACTTACGGAAATTTGTCTTCTCTGGCAGTTTTAACAATTTATAGTAAATTGAAACTTAAAACTAAGTTTGTCAACAACTTTTAAATTTGTTAAAGATATTAGCAATATGAAATAGTTATTTAAATATACAGCAAACTCTCAGGAGATAAGGTTTATGTTTAACTTATTGATTAAAACATTAATTTCCATTTAAATCAAATAATGTCAACAACAAATTCATACGAAACACATCACAATGGTTCATGCAAGTTTTCCATTTACAATTAACACACTAACTTATAAAAGACCGAAATTTAAGGAAAAGAACTCAACTAACTGTGAAGCTTTTGAGATGTCAGTACAAGTCATTTTGACCAAGAATATTTATGTTGATACGCACATACATAAGTATATCTGTTCTATGAAGTGTATTAAACCCAGTTGGCCTGCAAAAAATAAAGAAAACTATAAAGCGGATTGACAAATGGAGCGGAAATAAAAAAAAAAAAAAAGAAAAAGTGAATCTCTATAAGTTCGGTTGGAGCAGGAACAACAGGGAAAGCAACTTAGTATAGAGAGCTTTGAGAGGCTGCTAACTCAACGAACTGTTTACACACTTTTCCGAAAAGTGATTTGTGTGTGTGTGTGTGTGTGTTTGTGTGAGCAATGTGTAAGAAAAACTTTTTCTGTGGCACAGTGGAGCCATATATGAAGCTGTGTATTCGGGAGGCCTCAATAATGTTTCTTCAATATATTTACGATTTTGTTTAGTCATTCACCGTGTATTTACTTATATCCCGCAACGATTTGTTAATTCTTTCACAAATTTATTTCAGTTAATTTCTAGCTGAACAATAATAATCAGGAGTTACATAAACATACATACATACAAACGAATGAAGCCCAATGTCATGACTACACAATTTTAGATTTTGAGTATCTCAAGTGAATAGAAAAGTTACTTTTCGCTTTTGCTCTTAATTCGAAAAGTTTAGCCAAAGTTGTTAGTTAACATTTTACGATAATTTCAAAAGTTCATGTACCAATAAAATAAACGAAAACAAATTTGGCGGTTGCTCTTTAACTAGTTATAAATCACAATACAACAACAGCATAGACATTGAATTAATCTATACTTTAATTGAAGTAAACTATACGAGTTGGCAGAAATGTTTGGGCCAGTTGTTTACCAAAGAAGAAAACACTTTTCTGAGAAGAAAACAAGCGGAAGTAAAATTCTTATTCCCTCAACTATCTTGGCTCAGCCTGTCGCAAAGCAGCTAAAAAGCGAGAAGGAGGATGATGAAGAGACAGTCGAAACCATTAGGTACTTATCATTTATAAAACAATCGTTCATAATTTTCAAAAATAGCCACTTAATTAATCCTCTTTGGCCCAATAAGTAGCTATTGTATTGCATTTACACTAAATTCAGACATAATTGAAAGCACTTATAGGAGTTCAGTTGAACCACATCTTTGGTTACCAAGGACCAAGGACCCACCAAGAGGGTTGGTTTTCCCCCGATTGCCCCAAAACTGTTGACAATTTGGCCAATGCGTTAATTCCGTTAATTTACGACTAATTATTATGGCCGCCCGAGGTGCAATCAATGTAAGTAAGGCCTAAACAAGAATGAATGAAAAAACCATTTTAATAGACCTCCTTCCTCTTGTTCATGTAACTAATATATATATCTAAATTCGTAGTCCTCTAGGGTGTAGTTGAAGGGAAACCAACCTTGTCTGCCATATCATTGCAATTCCACGGTCATTGCCAGGCCAGTTGACTTCCTGTTTGGGCCATTTTGCAGTTCAATAACCCATTTCCCCACACGAAAAAAACATTTCAAGTAAGTGTAAAAAACGCAAAGAATTGCCAGCAAAACGACAAAAACAACAATTGGTAGCTTAAATGTGAGTTTGAGTTCGAGTGGGCAATCTGCGAAAATGGCTAACAATTCGCTTTTATGGCAAAACAAAGAGAATATCCTCAGCTCGCAATCGATTTTGTTTTCTTGAGCTTTTTTTTGCTTTGGGTTGTTTTTTGGAAATGATTGTGTCATCCGCAAAGTTTGCAGTTATTGTTGCTTTTAATTCGTTGACAGAAGCCCGAAATTTTGAACTCAATTTAATAACTGATTTTGTTCAATTTCGTTTTTTTGAGACATCACAAGTCAAACTTCTGTCACAGATAAATTGGTCTTATTATAAGTTGACACACAATTACAATTTCTTGTTGACAAGAAAAAAAATGCCCTTAACAAATTTTCTATACACTATACACTCTACAACTCCACAACAACCTTAAGACTAGTTTTCCCCCATTTCCAAGTTATGGCAATAAACCGCATTTCCGCCCGTAGGGTCTGCCGTTCTATTGTTTGTTTCATTTAGTGAACAGGCCACTTTAGTCAAGGTAATTAATTGTAACTTTATTGCCAGAAAATGGATGCGGACAGGCAAACTTCTTGCTTACCACATCCTCGGCCCCTGGCCGTGGTTGCCTTGCGCAGATTTATGACTGACTAATAAATGGCTTCTGGGTATGGAGGCACACCTGTGAATAACTTTTATGTATCGTTGGCGGAAGCTTTTGGTCAATATTTAAAATTTACAACTTTTAAAGGGAAATGAATTTCTACTCGTATTAAAGAGCCCCTATGAATTCAAGAGATGGCCTCACACACACACACACACACTTTCCCTTTATGAAATATCTTTATTCAAATCAAAGCACATTTTTGCATGCCTCAACTCAACTGTTGCCATGCCCACCACCCATTTGAATTTTTGCATAGAAAAGTCACATATGTGTTTGGCACATAGACAGCTTAAAGGTATTTTTTTGCAGCCCACCTCTGTTTTGCAGATTCTTTTCAAGGCTCTCTCTCTCATTCGTTTTGATTCAATCCTAATCGAAGAAAAAATAATTGAACTCCTTTTGTATATGTATGTACATATACCATTCAAATGGTGGGCCTTCTTGTGTGTATTAAATAAATCTCAATTTCTTATTTGATTTCGTTTATTTAAAGGCTCGTCTGCCATTTTGGATAATTTTCTGGGTTGGCAAGCACGCCTACGAACTCAATGAACTGCTGCTACTGTCCCCCATCCAATGGTTTCAGATCTAGATCCACATTCACATTCTCATCTACATTCAACCCACCCGGTGTGCGAGGCGGCCACAACCGCTGGAAATGGTTTCTGAATGCGAAATGACTAAGCCACATTGTTTTCACTTTTGGCTGACTCCCACAGCGATAGCCTAAATGTCAAACTACATTTACTGTAGAGAGATGCGCGGGGTAAGTAGGTAACTATGTATGTATGCTCCAATGGCGGTGCCAAGATAAACAGAAGCTGAAGAACAAGCAGACTCCCCATGGCTATTGCTAACTGCTATTGCTACTGCCACTACTGCTGCTGCTGCTGGTAGTGGCATCAAATTGCTGCCACTCCATGGTATGGCGGTTTGTCCGTATCATTTTCACGGCTTTTTTGTTGTGGCAACTGCTGCAATTCGTGTTCGATGTGCAGTTATGCAAAGTTTTTTTTTTTTCGTCTAAAAACTTGGCCTGCAATGCCTGCAAGTATGCTACAGTTTTTGCCATTTAGCTCTGTGCTGCATGCTGTTGCTTTGGCAACGAAGTCTTCATTGTTATGAAACCTTCAGGCGTACATAAATCATTCGACTGGTAGGCCAAAACTTTTCGACAAAATTTCTGCCCAGTTGATTTAAGTTTTCCTGAACAGAAAAACACAACTGCATTTTCCACCAATTTTGAACACAATTACACACACACACACTCATACACTTGACCAAGCTACGAACGGAATTGACGTCAATCGCCACATGAAACAGGGCCAAAAAAGAAAAACAAATGTGAATTCGAATTGAGAAACTTATCACGCAATTAGAGCTGCCCGCTCACCTGACCATAAATTATCCCATAGCTCAGAAAAGTAGGCAAAAAAAAAAAGGGAGAAAAAAAATAGAAACAAACACAAAATTAAAAGCCAAATGGGGGAAAAAAGTGAACAAATTTTCCTTGAGGTAAGGGCAAGAACTTTTGCACTTCCGTTCACAAGAAAAACAAGAGTCAAGCCATGAGGAGCACAAAAACACGTTGCGTATGATTAATGCGTTACAATAAAAGATGATTTGTTTTTGGCTTTGCCTGTTAAGCAATATGCCAAGCAATGTGAAAAGTCAACAGCCCAGCCACTTGGCCTCCCGAATAGGTCCCTCAAATTCCCAGGTGTTTCCATCCACGCTCACACACAGATATTGTGTGTGCGTGTGTTTTTTGTGTGTGTATGTGTATGTGTGCGGCTTACTGTGCCGCATGTAAATTGGCTTTGAGAGCCCTTTTTGGTTTTGCGGTTCTGATGATTGCTATTTAGGATGCCAAGAAGCGGCCACGTTCAAGATATAGAAAACGAAAATAAAAACCGAAATGAAATTGAGACATTTTGTATGTCGTAACGTTATAGAGGCAAATAAGGCAATAAATTACAAAAAGGAATGAAAATGGAAGCTGAGCTCTCAAGCGACATTGATAGCCTTTATAGTTAAAGCGACATAAGTTTACGCCAATAGGTGTCATCGGTATGAGGCCCTCAACGATTCCATTAACACTTATCAAAAGAAGCTGATTTAAAACAAGATTATTTTTATAATTGGACCAAGTTCAAACAAAAGCAAAAAAGACAAAAATGAAATATGTGTTGAAACATAAATTGGAAAAGAAAACGTACATACATACTATAAAGGGAAATCTTTAATGAGTTTTTAAATTATGAGTGGAACATTATGACTACTAAAAATATCATTGACCAACCAAAGGAGATATTTTCGTCAAGGGGAGTTTAAAAGAAATCGTTTTATTTGGTGGTCGAAACGAACTGTATCAATAAACTGATGGAAGGTCGAAGTTGGCGGTGCTAGGGCCTTCGTCTCTTCATTTGCTGAGTCATCAGAATCATCAGGGGCACAGAGCCAAGCAGTCTGTCGCCATACCAACAGGTTGTTGGCCCGTTTCGCGACTGCGGATTTACGTCATCAAATTGATGAGAACCATACAAATAAAGATAAACATACATACATACATTTATGAAAGAGAAACAAGAGAACTTCAATGGCTATAATCTGCAATGCTCATAAATGAATCTGGTGAATCTGTATGAATAAACCAAACAGATAAAATGTTCCATCGTCTGTGAGTCTCGATGGATCTCCTTGACTGCGCGTGTTCAGCCAGACATTTATGTAAATGGGCGACAGAAGGACTCACACATACAGATACAGATAGACGCACACAAACACACACACGCACACACATACATAAGAGTTTTGTAGGACAATACATTCAATTATCAAAGAACTGTTCTCATTCTGTTTGTCCTGTCAGAGACAGACAGCAGCAGCAGTTTGCATAAATGACTTTTGTGACTGAAGGGACGACTAAGAAAACTAAGGCTACAACTGCGAATTGTTAGTGCCGACTGTTGTTAACACCAATTACATAGCACGACAAGATGAAATTGACGATAAGGCGGCAAACAGAACGAACGGGAACCCGGGACAATGGCGTCAAATGAAGCAAAAGCAAAAATGGCGTAAAGTGAAATTTGATTTTCCAACTCCTTAATAGTGCAAGCCAGAGCCATAATGTTGGGTGGCACTCACTAAATTGTGGTTTGCTCAAAAGTTAGCCAGTTTCCAACTCAATTTACTGAAAACTTCAAATCCCTTACCCTGTTTGGTCTTCTCCAGCCAGTCAGTTGGTCATTCTTCCGTCCCTTCCCTTCCGCCCACCCACCATCAACATCAGCGTTGGCGTCAAATGGTCTGTGCGTAAATTGCACGCTGCTAAGAAGCGACCAGCTACAAAAACAAAAAAGAGAAGCAAAAAATCAAAATTGTTGCCTGATAAGGGATCAACGAAAACGCTTTGTTTGCGACCAAAACCGAAGCAAATTGGGACCAGACAAACTGGCGACATGACAGGCCACAAGACCGACCAATAAAAGCACTAAGCTCCTTCTACAGTATTTATTGCAAATTATTGGCTAAAAGTAAAAAGGATTTTCAACGAAATTTAAGGTTTTGTGCGGCAGAATCTCTGAAACTACCCACGACAAAGAAAATAACAGATAAGTGAGAGTGGCAAGGAGAACCGAAGGCGAGAACTGAGACAAGGGCGTGTGCCAGCTGGACTCGTAAATGTTTCGGTCATTAGCCATGGCGTGAAAACCAATAAACGTGAAATAAACCAAAGCCGCAAAAAAAGAAACATGGATGGAGAAATAAAAAAAAAATTGCAATCAAATCAAAAACTACAAAACAAAGCAAAATGCCTTTATGATATGGCCATTAAGTTTAGCTCAACCAGCCAGACTGTTGGCCAGCCAGACAGCGGGCCAAACATGCCGACATACTTATAGCCAATTTGCGCCGGTTAATAAAAATGATAAAAATATTGCAAGTTTTATTAAAGCGAAACATTTGGCCACATACAATATTTTTATTATTATTATTTTTATATATTTTCCTTGCGTCATCTCTTTAGTCACTTATTTCATAGGGTGGTTGGGGGGTTCTGGCTCTCCCCCCAACATGCCTTCGATCGTCTGTTATGACTTATTGTTAGCAAAAGTGCAAGTATTGCCCTTTGAGCTTCGCTCCGGGTGCCATGTTTGATGTCAACAAGCACCACGCCCCGTAGCAGCCGCAGCAGAAGCAGACAGACCGCAATATGGAGCACTCTGAGCTATTTGATTTATTGTGAATTTAATGCGGTCTGTCTGAGTGTGTGTCCCGTTGCTCGTCCTTTTTTTCTTCTTTTGCTTGGTGTTGGTATTTTTCAGCACATGCTTAGTTATTGATGGCATTAACAGGACATAGACACGTATTGTGACAGGTGTGCGGCCTTCTCTTCATACTCAAACAAAGTCAAAAAGTTGATGAACACATATTCGAACACGGCATTCGAAATCATAAATCATCATGAGGTAAGGTCCGTTCATCCTTCCATTGAAATTTCTGTGTCTGTAGACACAGTGGCTTTAAAAATTTAAGCCATAATAAGTGCCATCAATCTCAATTTCAAAAGGTAATAATAAAAATATAATTAAAAATAATGTAGTCATTTTATTTTTATATTGCAAACTTCAAACTTTGACCGGTTGCATGTAAAATTCATCATTTACTTAATTAAATCGTCAATTAATTTTGTTTGAGTTGCGTGAGTGTACGTTGCACATGCACAGATTTATATGAGTAGCAGTAGTAGTCGGTTGCATATATAATTCTGTTGCTTACTACTCGTCGTGGCATTTCATTTCATAATATCACACATACGGCCCATTGGTCATTACGCATTCGCCCAGTGGTAATCATTTCTGTAAACTGTTTTCAATCTACGCCCCATGCGGTCATATACAGTAGATGCGAGGCACGTTCTTACATATGTACATATGGGCAATGGACTGCTGAATGAATGATGGAAAGGAGGAAGGGACTATTTTGTGTTGTGCCACAAACAAAACCCGTTTAGTCGCTTGGAATGCTTTGCGTTCAAATGGCTGTCGACAACGACGCCCAGTGCGATAGCTGGCAAAGTCAACTCGACTTTTCCTGTCAGCCACTGGCTAACAAATGGAGCAGAGTGAAAGCCGCAAGAGAAACTATTTATATGCGGGCCCCAAGCATCGTCCACAACGATATAACCAAAGACGAAACTCTCAACACACTCTTACACATACATACATACACATACACATATTTAGAATGACCAGATGGATGGATATATGAATAGATGGATGACTGGATGAATGCATAAATTGATGGAAATGTGAAACACCCAAAGAGGGATAAAAGAGAGAGAGGGGGGAGAAAGAACGACACAACGAACCATTTATGGGAATTGTCTGCGTTGGTGTCCGCTTCAATTGTCGCTCTCGATTTTGATTAATCACTGACCAAACGTATTCTATGTACCTTGAATCTGGACACTGGCCACCAAAAATATTTGCCATGCCAGCAAATCCGAGAATTCCGAGTCGAAGTTAGCTTGCTTGGCATAACTTCACGTGCCAGTGTGTTGGCGTTCCAAAGTTTTTTTCCCTCATTCTAATTGGTTGCAGCTTTTCTTCTCACACAGGAACTAACTTGCCTACACAGCCAAGACGACAACGCTCTCTACATCCTGATTTTCCTAGCCTAACCCTCCTTTTTTTTTTTTTTTTGTTGCTGTGAATAATGTTGTTGCCTTGTGTTGCTAAATGTTAACGATGACGACAATGACAACGAATGGTGGCATGAGTAGGCACACGACGACGACAACAACAACAACAATGACTACGACGATGATGATGATAATGGCCTCGTTGCCATTACTTTGTTTGCTGCTGCTGCTGTTGCTGTTGCTATTCCTGGGGGAGGTGACTACTCCTGCTGTCTGCTATCCTTGTTGTTGGCCTAATTGATTTAGTTGGAGCTACACAGAGTTTAATAGTTGCTCATCATTTATAAGACACTTGCGGAGCACTCTTCAACTTGAGTCAGTCACTTAATTTCATCCAGCACTGTATTACACACACACACACACATACAAGTTTGTTGTAATTGTTAAACCGGTTAAGCAGCATCTCCATGCTCCAGTTTGCCCTCTATGCAATCAAACCCGACTATTGAGTCAACGCTTTTCTATCAAGAATCAATAGCCACCACCCTATCGAGCTCAGATTACCAACGGGCGCAAAGCCATGAATGGCATTTTATCTAATCCACTACAAAACCGCCAGTCGCGCCATAAGTGGTTCGGTCTGACAGCGAATATATTTAAAAACTAATTTCAATTACTTATTAACTAATCAAACATGGAGCAATTTAAAGAATTTTCAACTAGATTATGGCGTCAGAGTCGATGTTGGAAGAGATTAAATCCTAGTTGTCATCTAAATGTCCTACAAATATGATTAAAATGTGTAAATCATTAAATAATTTAATATATATTTCAATTTCAAGAACTTTTGTCAAGATAGTTTCTTTCATTTCAGCAATAATTGGATTATTTGTTACTTAAATTACAAAATATATTAAACTACAAAAGTAAGTATTTGTTAAGAAAAGAAATGCCAACCAATCTAAGCGTTATCATTGCAATTATTATACTTAATATCATTCTTATTAAACTTTTATATATTGCACATACAAGTCTATAGAAATAATCCCTTTTGCCTTGACTGACTATGGTCATTGTAAGGGGCTTTCATTTAAGGCCTGACCGATTAATATCATCGGCACTTTTCGCCCTACAGTGTCAAGGCAATTGTAATTGTAACTGCGTCTTGGATCGGCCACACTTCTAACACATTGTAGAACGACATTAAACATTAACTTGATAAAGTAGTGTGTAATACAATTATTATGTATGTATTGTTGTAGTTGTTCTAATAATTAACTTTGGTTGGCACTTGCCATTGATTTATGCAGGTAGCATGCAAACAGCAAGATGGAAGCTGCTTCCATCTATAGACAATGTCTACTGGCAATTAATCAGCAATCATGGTATAAAAGCAGTACTAGGGCACTGTCAAGAGAGTCAGTTCCATTACATACGCAGCAGAGAACGTTCTGACAAGGATCTCGATTAAATATATAGATTTTTTTCCACCATGCGAACAATAGCAGTGAGTTTTAATCAGTTTAATTGAACGATGTGTTTGCAGACTTATTTTTTCAATACTTCATCAGTTGCCGTTGTTGCTGTTGGGCCTTTTGGTCATTCAGAAGGCAGAAGTATGTGTGGCCCATGTGGTGCCTCTGCCTGTGGCTGTTCCCTTGCCTGTGGCTGGAACCTATTTGATACCTCATCCGGGGCCTGTGGTGCTATTAGTGCAACCGGTAGAGGATGATGGCTCGTATAAGCAAATTCTAGGTGAAGATGATGGTCAATGGAAACCACAGCCTGGATTAGAAGGTGAATACTTAGAGACGGAGACGGAGGCGGAAACGGGAATCGATTTGAGTGAGAATCAAAGTGCCAGCTCAACAGCGAATCTGGGTGCAAGTGAGGATGAAGGTACTCTGACATCTGACAGCTCTGCGGCTGTAGCCGCCGAAGCTGGAGCATCTGGTGCTGGCGGAGGTGGTGCAGGAGGTGCTGGAGGTGCTGGCCAGCCAGGTGGATTGCTAGGAGGGGCAGGTGGCGCCGGAGGTGCAGGCGGAGGCGGCATTTCGGGCGGTGGAGGCGGCGGTGGCGGAGGTGGTGGAGGTGGTATTGCAACTTCAGGCGACAGTGGACAAACAGGAGAGCCCGGAGTACCAAGTCCCTCTGGACCACAACCGGATGGTGAGGATGGTGCAGATGGCGCTGATGGTCCGGACGGCCCAGATGGTTCTAAAGGCGGCAAAGGAGGCAAAGGTGGCAAGGGAGCTCGCAATGGAGCAGGTGGCGGCGGAGGAGCAGGCGGTGCTGCTCCACAACCTGCCCCCATTCCAGCACCCGTATGGCCGGAACCGGAACTGAATGCAATGTAAGCTAAAGAAAACAGTCTTTTTGTATTTGTAAATTGACATTCTTCTACTTTTCATTGCAGTCACGTGTTGTAGATGGATTGATGGACGGCCATTTGAACCTAGTGATTTAATCCTTGTTTCTAGCCTTAAGTCTAGTCAACAATTCTAGAACTCACATTTAAGTCTATGCAAGCGAATATTAAAATTCGATAATGCCTACAGAAAAGTATTTAACTTTACACACAGTTCGGGCCATTAGTCTGCGTACAAGCACACACACACATAAATGGGAAATACAATTTCGGGCCAGCAGCTGGAAAGGTCTTTAATTTGTTTTTTGGCCATTTAATCACACTGCAGACAATGACTTTTTGTTTCCTCTTTCTCTCTGTCGGTCTGTCTTTCACTGTGGCTCTTTCATTTCTGGGTAATTTGAACTTTTCCAAAATTACACTCAATAAACTTGGCCTAGGCCAAAAACAAAAGTCAACGAAATCTGGTTTACAAAAGCTTTTGGACAGCAGCTGCCAGCTGGCAACTTTATTTTTGCATAAATTATATTTTATGCCTAAAAGTAGGTTATGGAAATTACATTATCTATTTGCATCTCATCAGCGAATTTGTTTGCTTTTGATCTGAGTTTGCGTTTTGCTTTGGGTTAAACACAAGGTAATTACGCATGTCAATCAATTAATGTTAATATATACGGCAAACCAAATGCCAGAGATATATCCATATACCTGTGTACATATTTATACAACAATTGATATTCATACAGGGACAAATGTGTAGGTTTAAGTAAGCCTGATTCACATTGATAAATTGTCAAATGCAAATATTCAATTTGAGTTTTTCATCAAACCCTTGCAGCAAATATTCTTTAGAAAGCCCTGACATTATTTCATGTTGGTTAAGTGTAAAAAAGAGTTCTGCACAATGTGTTATTCTTATTTCAGTTATCAAACATTTAAATTTATTTCATGTGAATTTAAGCTTCATTGTTCCTCTTCAGAGAAAAAGACATAACACTGCCATAAAAGAAGTCGATGACAATGAAAGAAATTAAGTGCACATGCACCCATTTCCGTTGATTGAAATACACAAGTAAAAAAAACACACACACACATGTACACTTTTGTATATAAAACAAAAACAAATTCAGTGGAATATACAAATGAACAAAAGGTTACAACTGATGATTATACACATTTATTCCACAAATCAAAATTCGCTTCAGGATTTGTACAAAACAAATTCTGAAAATTTCATTTTAATGAATTCCCGCGAATTACCTTAACAAATTATACTGCTAGAAAATATTTGGCTAAAAATTAAAACAGCAGGAAAATCCAAAACATACAATAGAGCTTGGATAGAACAAGGTTTTTCATACACAAATACCTGGTTAGTCGCAGAATAATATTAAAAGTAAATATTAAAGTAAATTTCTGGTGCAATTTCCTTTAGATGCAACACAAAATTTGTAGAATAAAGTATAGTTTTTAGTTGATAGATTGCCTTGATTTTGCTTAACTATCCTTAACCACACCGATTATTACAATGGATTTCAACACTCTGTCGATTGCAACATACAACATTCAAAACAGATCAATTAGGCCATAAATTAACGCCTTAACCATAAATTAAATTGATGCAAAACATAAAAGTCACTTTAACACACAGTAAAATATGCAAAATGCAGCCACAAATAGAGGAAAACCGCCCACCACAAGAAACAAAACACAGAAGAGAACCAAAAAAAAAATAAACAAACAGAATTGTTATATTTAACAGACTAGATAAAAGGGTACCGATCTGTACATACCCTAACAAAATTTACCAATATTTAACCAATCAAGTTAAGTGTAAAAGGTGTTACCAGTTATCCTTCTGCTGGTCACATGAACAATTCTCTTCTACTGAAGGGTATACTAAGGTTGGGATAAATCTATTAAACGAGTGGCATACAATTATGGTATTTGTTTTCTCAACAATTGGGCAGCCCTTCCCTTGATTGAAACCAAAAAAGCTGCAATACCGACTGCCCAGAATATTTGGCCAAATTGGTTTCATATCAAATAAGCGGCGTAGATTCTGTGAATGTGAATGAAGCATTTTTTGAAGCCTGAAGTGCAATAATGAACAAGCACATTCACTTTTGACTTGCGGCTCGTGCCACGCCCCATATCTGTGCTCATGTGATGGTGTGTTTGTGTGTGAGCCAACTTACTGGGCGGTCGAAATGGTCAAGCTACCGTTCTAGGCATTTTAAAGCAGCTGGCAATTTAAACAATTCCAATTGCCAATTTCAGCTTTTATGTTTTTGGCAAATATGTAATTAAATTAAGAGACCGTCGGGTCACTAACCGAAGTCACAGCCATAGCCATATCCATAGCCGAAGGCGATGCGAAAGCGAAATCGAAACCAAATCCATTTGCCACTTCCCCCTTTCCACCCAATGAAGGTCGTTCGAGTGGATATTTAAAAATTAAATCAAGCCCGAGTGCTAAATATAACAAAGCTGCTGCATACATTTTTTCTCTCGCTCAAGCGAAGGGCCATAGAAATTCCTAATTTCCAACTAACTAAACCACTTCTGAAGAGGAAGAGGAAGAGGAGAGTATGAAGTGAATTCATTTATTTCTAACCCGCCATAAATTCAAATGCCAATGCATGCTTAATTAAATGGCCTACGGTGTACAGTTCCCCACAGTTACCTATTGCCGTCCCAGCGAAAGAATTTACGATGATTCCCAGAAGGTAAAACTTGGCCAAGCCCTCTTAACAGGTGGGCAGTTGAGTTAAGTTGAGTTGAGTTGATTTTGGTTGGCTTCGTTAGTTGGTTTTCGTGGAAAATTGAAAATCCTTTCGCCCCCACACTCCATGCCCTCGCTCTATATGTATGTATGTATATGCCCTTCATTTAAAGCGAACGAATGAGATGGTGACCTTTGCGTGTACATCGAAGGTTGTTAATTTTTAATTAGTTAGTCTCAGCTAACCTGCCCTGTAATTGACTTTCCCCATTCTAGATGCGGTCACCTACCATGGTTTGAGGTTACCAAGGTTATTGATTGGTCGCAAAAGGTTGCATTTGAATTTATGGCTTATAGGCACATGCCGGAGGCATATAATCAATTTCTGCATCATTGACAAATACCAAGCAAAAATTATTTGCTTAACTTTCATGCATAAGCTCAATGAAATGAAATGAAAGACAGCGGCATGTCACATTGATTGATTGTTTACACTTGCTGCGATGCCACATGCAGCTGACTCTCACTCTCTCTGTCGCCCCATCTCTTTCTCTCTAACATCTATTTAAGCCCAACGCCCATTCGGCCCATCCTTGTGGCACAATGCCATCACACGCTGTCACCGTCAATTTTCCTACATGCAAATTTCAATCGCAGCACTGCAAATATTTATGTGCCTTTCAAACGCATCTCCACATCTCTGAGTGGTGAAGCTCGGAATCGGAGGATTGCCTCATCCTCCAGCCCTCTCCGAGAACATGCGTTTGTGGTTGACAAAGTGAGAAACTGTAGTGCCCAGTTTCTGCCGTTAGTTTTATTTTTAAAAATTAAGGCGGTAATTTGAATTTCAGTAAGGGTTGGGTAAGTGCGTCGATAATAATGATCAGCTGAGCTTAGAAGTTCGATAGTTCTACTAGTGCAACCCTAGCGAATATGGTCACACTCTTTTCTGACGAACTTCCGCCCTGGCTAGACGCCTTAACCACGCCGCTCCTCAAGAAAAAATATATATAAATTTAAATCTGAAATTTTCTCGGCCATCAAGCCTAATGATTAACTTTATACTAATTTGGAGCATCAAGGACAACTAATATTATAGAGTTTTGTGAATCTTATTATCGTAAGTTATATGTTTGTGGATATTTGCATCATTGTAAATTTCTAACAAGTTCGTTTGAAAATTAGCCATAATTGATTTGTATTTTGGAAACCTGGAAAAAGGAATCACAGTTGAAATTCTGTAAATTTGCAAAAGATATTTTTCTGTTGAGACACCGCTCAAAAGCTGCACACCGTGAAGGGCACAGAGACTTTTCGAGGAAGTTGATTAGCTTGGAATAGCCGCCCGAATCGGATACGGGCAGAGAAAGTTTTTTCGTTGCGGATTGAGAGTCCCGTGGACCGAATTTGTTGCAAAGGAATGCCAGTCGCTTGATTTAACCTAATATTTTATTCCTAAGCATCATCCAGCGGACGACGAAGGCCTTCGACGGACCGGACGGATGGGTAAGTCCTAAGTTCTAAACCATAAATCAGGATCGATCTGGTATTTCCCTGTTTTTTTTATGCAAAAAGAAAGAGAGTTCATTGTCAATTAATCTGCAAATAAGAAAAACCATCTCGAGTACAGTAAAGTTAAAAAAGTATTGGAAGTATTGAAAAGAAAAGGAAATTGTCAATCCTTGTGTTAAACTTAAATCGCTATCGATAATCGCCTTTGACTGTGTGAGCAGAGTCGCCATTTATATTTGAAATCATAATTTAAATTGAATATTTACAAATTTCAATTGTCATTTTTATTTTGAATATCTATAATTTTATATATATCCACCTTACAATTAAGATTCAACAAAACAAAACATATTATTCCCAATTTGGCTTTTGGATGCCTGAAATGATCCAAATATTTAATTTGAGTATCGTTTATTATAATAATCATCATTTTAGTTTAGTTAACTCGGATTATGTTTCCGACTTATCGAAGTATTTTAGTATTCCGTAACCCTCGTGAATAAATATCGTTTATAATGTTTGAGTAAAGAGTGCGTAATCTTCCTTGTGGCGAAATGTGAGCGGTGAGCTGATTATATTGGGATTTTCCAGAATCTTGCGATGGGAAAATCATTGGTTGGGTGGGTTAAGACGCGAAGCTACAATAACATCTTAGTAGCTTCCCTATTCGTGCGATACTAATATCCCTTTTTTCTCTATCTCTTAGTTCATTTCTTTCAATTGAGTAATTGTGTAATATTAGTGCAACAGGGACTTTGTTTTATTTTATGTAATACGGGTGTGTTGAGAACATGTTGGTCCAAAGAACCCCCCCAAAGACTGTTTGCTAGCCGACAGCCAGAAGTCCCAACCGGATCCAAACTTCTCAATACATTAAGCCCGTATGTGTTGGCTTCGGCCTGATTTGTGGTGCTCTTGCCTATCGTAACATCTGATGTACAGGGACTGCAAGAGAGAGGCCACCTATTTAGGCCGAACCCGACCTCCTCTTTGATCAAGATAGATTTTTTTTTTTTTTTGACTAAGAGGGGATGTACATGATCTGGAATTATTTCCGGTTGTGTACATTACAAAACATATATGTATCCCAGTATTGGACATGACATTTTAAACTTAAATGTTTACGATATGTTCCAATTATCCTGGTAATAAAATACTATACAAATTTTAACAAATTGAAACGACATTTAATACATACAGTTGCGAGCAAAAAAATAGTAGCGCAAAACACTTGCTGATATTTATTACTATAACTTGCAAGATAATATTCCGATCTGTGTAAAACCTTTAAGTACCGTTATCAGCAATGTCTAACACTTATCCATTACAATTTAACTTCACTTGGAGACTTAACTTTTTTGCTACTTAATTTTAAAGCTTAATTGCCAAATTTAGAGCGATCAAAATAATAGTAGTGAAGGATCTTTCCTTGCGGGACACTAAAACTATTGCTAGAAGGTTGGTTTTTTTTGCTTTATTTGATGTGTTAAATGTTCGCGGTAGAAGATTCATTAAAGTATTCCAATTCGCAGACTTAAATGGGCCGGGGTACGCATATGTCTTTTAAGAAGATTATTCAGATCAGAAACCTTATGGATAAGGCCAAAACTTACATAGAAGTCTGTCAAATTTTTAATTACTCCCTAAATGCAGTTCCAAATGCATTAAAATTTAAAAAAATATCAGAAAGACGTGGCCGAAAGCTTTAAATCTCGCCCGAATTATAATATAATTAATAACAGACCGAATAAGAAATTTGCATACCAAGAAGTTTCAGTCTTGCCCCGATAACATAACTTTCTATGACATTTATAAAATGGGTGAAGCCACTACTATTTTTTTGCTCGCAGCTGTATATTAAAATCAAGTCTGGTTACAAGGCTAGATATCGAATCTTGAGATAAGTTCTCTTGAAACGAAATTATACATTTAAACACTTAATTTTTGTCAAAATATTTTCTATTTTATTTATCGCTTTTTGTTAAAACGACAATTTCAATTTCTTTGTCATTTTTTTCTCGTACTCAAATTTTTAGTTGCCTGCTAAGAATAATTCTGATAAAAAATAATGACAGATTAGAATGTCTTAGACTGTTTTTGGATTGTGATGAATATATCAAAGAATAACATAAAAATTTTTAGAAGATTGTGATTGTTTTTTGCTGATGAAAAAATTGATGATTGTCTTTGCGTTGGTTAGCAAAGAATATTTTCTTTTTCATGTCCTTTTTAATGTCGATATTTAAAAAATTATGTGTTATTAACATGAGGTTGTTCAACCGTTAAGGATAATTTGATTAATATCCTTATCATATATTATTTTTATGATTTGATGATAACACATTTTGAAATAATAAACCCTAAACTAGGGTAATCAAAAGTCGCATTAAGAACAAATACATTTTAGCAGTTTATTTCTCTGTTTTGCAGTTTCATATAAAATAAAGTTTTTTACATATATATATGTATATATACGTCAGATATGTTTTCGCATAGATTATAACAGTTATTTACAACACACTCGTACAGCGCTTTCAGAAAACTCAACGGAAAAGGAAACAATATAGAGAGATAGATTAGAATGGGAGAGATAGAGAAAAAGATGAAGAAAATACTTAGAATATAAATCAATCAAGATATAATATATACTTGATAGTGGCAGTGATTTAAAAAAGAAGAAGGACAAGAACAATTCGTTTAGTTCGTAATTAGTATCAATTTAGATCGCAATTTGGGGCAAGTAGGCAATCTGCTGCCTACATCTCCCACATATTTCTATCTTTTTGTGTGTGTGTGTGTGTGAGTGAAAGAGAGATACATAGAGTGGGTTATAGAGCAAAGTTCGCTGCTGAGAATCGCGGGGGGCGTGGGCAGAGGCTTCGGTAGTCAGTTAGAGTGAAACAGAATAGATCAGGCTGGCTGAGGATAGCTTTAGTAGTGATCGTAATGCGCATGATATTGGCCATCATCCTCATGAGCTGCACCACCACCATAGTAACCACCGTGGCTTCCATGGCTAGCGGCGGCAAGAGCGTTCAGGTGCGCGGCACGGGCGTGCTGCACCTCAGCTGGCTCCACGGGAACACCGTTGTGGATGACGGGAATGTGAATGGGACCCTTGTGCGCATAACCGCTGGCATAGCTTTGAGCATGGCTATCGTGACCGCCATCCCAACGACCATCGTACTGGCCATCGTAACCACCATCCCAGGAGCTGTGCGAGCTGGCATGAGAAGAAGCCTGTGAAACTGCGGCATAATGGGCTGCCTTAGCATGCTGAACTTCAGGGGTATCGACTGGGACTCCGTTGTGGATCACTGGCACATGGTAGCCACCGTGGGCAATTGGAGCAATAGCATGACCCGATCGGGCAGCGGCATGGGCAGCGAAATGGGCAGCCTTAGCGTGTTGTACCTCAGCCGTATCAACGGGAGCACCATGTCCGTGAGCGACATGACCCAAAGCCTTGGCGTGGGCAGCATAATGTTCGGCCTTAGCAGCTTGTACATCGGGGGGTGTCTACTGGAACTCCACCATGGGTAAGTGGCACATGGGCAGCACCGCCATAGGCCCAGGGACCGCCATAAATCGAACGCTTGTACAAATGATGACCTCCAGCATTGTGGGCAGCAGCGGCATGAGCAGCAGCATGGGCAGCCTTGGCATGTTGCACTTCGGGAGTATCGACTGGAACACCTCCGTGGGTCAGAACGGGAATGTGAATGCCATGAGCATGATGAGCATATGGCACGTAGGCGGAATGGGCATGGGCTGCAGCGTAGACTGGAGCTCCATGAGCGAGAGGAGCCTTTGGCAGATTGGTGCCAACAGCATTGAAGCCATGATGAGGATCGGCGGTATACGAAACAGATTGCAAATGACCATGTCCATCTACATAGGAATAGGAGCCATGAGTGGTGCCATCATGAGAGCGTGTCTCATGCTTTTGCGAATTGGGATCAGCATAGCCGTAGGAGTAAGTATGACTGTGGGGATCCAAATGTTGGTATTGTGTGGAGACGGCACCATGCCACGAGCCGGACACTGCCGAGACGAGGAAGGCGGCAGCTAGCAACTAAACCAAGAGAAAAACGATATAGATTATCACAGTAAATGGATGCTATGAACTAAACATATCATTGATCATATTTCCCACTTTTGCTAATACGTAACTAATCTCTATCTGTTTGTCTTTCTCTCTCTGGAATATCTGTCACTGATGTAAACTTTTCTCGGCTATTGCTCTGTATAAACTAATTGCATGTTTTTGCGCTTACGTTACCACATTCGCTTTCTTTTAGCCATATAAACATTGACTCAGCCCCGCCTCTCTATGCTTCTGCCCATCCCATTGCCATCATCATCAGACACACACACTCACTCACACTCGCGCCTATCTTACTTTTCAGCGCTTTCAAGCGCAACCATTTGATTTGATTCCCAGATACTCGTTTACGCCAATTCAAAGATATTACCGCATGCGATGCGATTATGTATTATATGTGTGTCAGCAGGTGAATGGGTGAAGCCTAGGCGGAAAAGACGCTGACGGAAGCAGACATAAACTAGCCGTATCTACAGAACAGCTGCTGATGATTGGCTAGATTAAATATGTGGCAAGGATACAGCAATTTCTCATTGTTGAAGAGTATGTATATTAATTATAAGGATATATTTCTAGGAATATATGTATGCACACTTATTGAATTTGCTTTTGGGTATTCACTCAAATGATCACCGTTTCGAGTTACTTACGAATGACTTCATTTTCGGTTTTTTCTTTTTCTTTTACGTTGTAATCACAAAGCAGGAATCTCTTCGGGATTCGTATAAAGGAAACTAACTACGGGGGAACGCACACACACATACACGTAACACACGTTACGGCACTAGACACTTGGTTTGGGGACTTTGAAGCTGGTTGAACCTCCTAGAATCACGACTAGGACTGTTAACGAACTGTGCTCACTGCCAGCTGCTGGCTTCAATATATACCGCCTCAGAGGCCGAGATTTAACACGAACAGAACAATGGGGAACAAGAGTAATCGAATTACAACGTTAATCGCGGCTCAAAAGCAAGTTTTTTTTGCAGCCAAAAGCAAAAGCCGAACCGAAAGACAACGGTGCCGAAGAATGTGCATGTATCTATTGTATGTATCTACGGCCAGGCAACATGTTGCTAAATGCAATACGTTTGCCGGCAACATGTTGAGGAAAATTCAATTGAATTGCTTTGGCTTGACGTTTATGCCTTTTGTTGCTATCTGCAAGTGTACTCTCTGGGGCTATAGAAGGTGGTACCTGGTGGTGGAGCTGATACCGCCGTGACCTTGCTTTCGATTGCGTCGATTTTAATTGCTTAGTGCTACTATTTTATATTGTTCAGTCTTTAACTTCCGAGCATTGAACAATTAGCACTCATTATTTGGCTATGGAATTATGTTGTGATCTTATCTCTGGGCCTCTTTGCCTTTCAAAAAAAAAAAAAAAAAACCCCCCCAACCAAAAAAAGACATAATAAAAATAATATGAAAAGAGAAGTAACAAAAAGCACAAAGCCCACTGAAAGAGACGTGGTCCCATGGACCCGCCCAGCGCTCAAATTAAAAAATTCTTATGCCCCAGAGAGACTGACTTGCAACATGGCCATAACGAAAAAGTGAGCAGAAAATATCGAAAACATGGTAAACGTAAACCAATTTCTGGGCGTTTGCCTCTTTAATCATTGAACTGCATCGGACGAGAAAACAGAAAAACCAAAAATAAAGTTGAAAAATGAAACGAAAAGTTTGCAAATTAAAAAAATAAAACCATGAAAAATGGAACAACAATAAACAGAAAACCGGAGCACAAAACAAAAGACAGAAAAATGGTTGTTTCTGTCTTGTTCGTCTTAGCTGCTGTTGCCACATGTTGCAGCATTTCTTTCTGTTGGTGTTCGCCAATCTTGATTGTGGCAAGTTTTATTGTTTCGCTTGCCACACACACACACACACACACAGTCCACACTGAAATGTATTTTAATAGTCGTAATGAGTGCAGTCAAAAGTTTTTTTTATGATTTGCATGCGATAAGCGGCAGCTCTCTTTTCATATGTTGCATGCCACATATCAGCAACTTAATTTGTTTCAACTATTCGCCTGTTGCCAATTTAATTTAAATATACTCAAGCGACATTCTACATATGCACATATGTACAGATGTCTGTGTGTGTGAGCTGTGGGGGCGTTTTTTCTTTTTCTTGCTTCAAAATGCACAATATTATAAATAACTTGAAAATTCCCGTTGCCACATTTGTTTAGAGTTTATACCTTAGCTTATTCACTCATAAGCACCGTCGACAGTTGTGGGCTGGCTCAAGTGCAATCTACACATTTGTATGTGCCCCGCCTAGTCGCCCCCACCTTTCCTTGGCATTTGCAACCCATAATTATTTCAGGCCATGTGACTATGCGACTTTTCTTGGCATGTATTTGTCACTCTAATGGAAATTAACTAATTAAATATAAATCATAAATATTAATCATAAAATTGGTATTCATTTTAAATATCTAATTGAATTTAATCTCTGCAAACAATTTGTAGTCTTTCATTTACAAATATAAGGAAATCACTGCAGAACAATGAGATTCAATTCAAGTTATTGTTAATTTGTTGCGATTCTATAAGCTTTTATTGTGAAATAACAATTACAACTACAAATATCCTATAGATACAAAGGACAGCAGGGTTTATCCTGGTCCTGATAGATTTTCTCTACCGCCATGAGCTCCTAATGAGTAGCAAAACATTCCTTGATAATGCTAGTGGGTCTATCCAAGGTTTAAGCACTACGTTTTCTCACTGATACATGGTTCTTATGGCACAAAAGAACTTGTACGACATTCTTAGAAACTGTTCAAAAGGAACGACATAAATAAAGACATTACTATGAGACAGAAATCTTTACCATGCTCATAGTTTCCATGGAAATATCCAAGAAAACGGTGGCTTTCAAAAAGACAGGCTTCTGAGCACGATGAGCCATAAGGACAAGCATTTTGCGAAAACGATGGTCTGCTATGGTCCAATTCATATCATATACAGCAAAGGCCACTCCACCGCTCTAAAAAAACAAAACATACATATGTATATACCTACTTATTACAGCAATACAAAATGCATACTAATAATGACTTACCGCTTCGATTAGTAACTGACTAAAGTAACAAATAAGATATATTTCAACATTGGCTGAGATCAAGTAGAGAACGAGCTTTACAACTTGTTCAGGACTTAGAACAATGGTCATCTGAAAGCCCACCAAACACACGACCACCGAAGAGGTTAACAAATTAAGCAACAATGGTCGACCAAACACCTCGTTTATCAAATCGGTAAGACTAAGAACGAAGGTTTTAGTTCAATATAGATATATGTATAGTTGAAAGTCGGTGTATTAATACCCTAGAATTTTGTTATGATAAGCAATCAGTTGCTGCAACTTAGACAAGTCCCTATTGGCTCCATCGATATTGGCACCGTTCTCAGCCTGTATTGGAAACTCTAGCAGACTCTTTGAGAGATAATCAAAGTGCATAAGGACCTGAATTTCTACTGAAAAAATCATTAAATCGGCAGATATATGACCAACTGAGGATACACAAGCCGCCCATGTCTGTATTAAATAAGTCCCATAAAATCCCAAATTACTATTATGCCAATTCCATGGTACAGTTGGCACATAGGGCATCGTTCGTTCAGCATCCGGTGAGTGTTGGATATAACGATCTATAACATATTGAAAATATGCAACCATATTGTACAGGGATATAAGAACAATATAAAGCACACTGAAGCTTTTTGTAAGCAGCCGACAACGGGTTAGATACCGATTAACATCATACTGTTCATGCTCCTGGTTCTTGGGAAATATCGACTCCATCTGATTAACAAGATTACTCAGAGTTGCTCTACGGAAATAGACGGCAATGATCTTAAGATCTGCCACAGCAACGAATCCAATGTAGCCCAAAGTTTCGCAAGCAGTCACAAAACTTCCGTTCACAAATTGATCAAACGAAAAGATTATTTCGCATGCCAACACAAAATTCAATACACCCATATGGATAAAGAATAATATCCAAAGCCAATTACTTCTGGATCCTCTATTCTTCTTATCTTCTGCATAGGGATTGAAGCCAATTGTGTGATAGAAAAACAGAGGCAATCTCACAAAGTCCTTGAATTCCGCATACAAGCGTTTGGGTTTTATCTCCCGGTTGGTCAACTTTGTCAGTTCTTTTCCAAAGAGCTCCATGGTGTAACTGATTTTAATTAAAGGACTGAACGGGAAAAGTTTTTCCTTGCCTTTTATAGTCGAAAGCTATGAACAAATGCTCAATCAGATCTAGTTTAATTACGGTGTAAGTGAAATAATGTCATTTTCCCATCGTTTATTATTTAATCAAATGCACATGTGCAAGGATAAGCATTGGCTACCGTTGTGGAAATATTTCCAGGTGATGCAAATGAACAGAACATTAACTAACTGACCGATACATCGTTGCCCTTTAAAAGAATTAGTAGTAACTACTAATATAAGTTTTCCAGTGATATAATAATTTCTGCCAATCCAAAGGTACAACAAATACATTAGAAGTAGTTTTTCATTAAATTTATGGTTTATTTCTCTTTCGTTAATTTTAAAAGTTTCCAAACTTTTTATTGGAACATGGTCCGTAAGAGGCAAAAGAAATTGTAAGACATTTTTAGAAACTAAAAGAATAATAAATATCTACATAGTTCAAAGGCAATGACAATGCAAATTCAATTCTCAAATTTACCATACTCATGGTTTCCATTGAAATGTCCAAGAATACGGTGGCTCTAAGACAGGCAGTTTTCTGAGCTCGCATTGCCATAATGATAAGCATTTTGCGAAAGCGAATATCGGTCGAAATCCAATCCATATCATATACGGCAAATGCCACTCCACCGCTCTACAAACATTAAACTGAAAAACTAATTTCATTATAGAGGAAATCGAAATTCGCTTACCGCTTCAATTAATAACTGACTAAGGTAACAAATTAAATAGATTTCCACAGTTGCCGAGACCAAAAAGAGACCAAGTTTAAGTGCTTGCTCTGGACTTAAAGCGTTGGTCATTTGAAAGCCAACCAGACAAACGACCATCGAAGAGGCCAAAACATTGAGCAACAATGGCCAACCGAAAACCTCGTTCAAGACTTCAGTTAGACTATATATAGTTAGAAAATTTATGGGTGAGCCTAAGATTTATGAAAGGTAATAGACAAACCCCAAAATTTTGTTGTGATAGATAATCAGATGCCGCAACTTTGTCATATCTTCATCTTTATAAATGCCGGAATGAGCTGACACTTGGAACTCTATTAAATTCTTCGAAACATAATCAAAATGCATTAGAATCTGAATAACAAGTGCAAAAATCATTAAGTCAGCCGATATATGCCCAACAGAGGAGGTACAGGCAGCACAAGTTTGTATTAAATAGGAGGCATAATATTTCCAATTGTCATGCCAATTCCAAGGAGCAGTCGAAACAAATGGCAATGTTTGCTTGGCATCTGGTAGGTTTTGAATCCATCTCTCAAATCCATATTGGACAAATGCAACCATATCATATGTGGATATGAGAAAAATATATAGAGCACTAAATGCCTGTGTGATCACGCGGCATTGTCGCAAATAACGATCAACTGAGTACTCCTTCTGCTGCCAAATCTTTGGAAATATAGACTCCATTTGATGAACAAGATGACTTAAGTTGGCCCTTCTCCAGTAAACCGCTATTATCTTAAGATCGGCCACAAACACAAATCCAATGTAGCCCATTGTACGAAATGCTTCAATTAATCTTCCGCTTTTAAGTGCAAAGTATACAAAGACAATTTCACAGCCCAGCATAAAATTCAATATTCCCATATGAATGAGAAAATAAATATAAAACCAAATGCTGAATCCCGTATTATCACCTTGCTCCGCATAGGGATTGAATCCGATAACGTGATAGAAGAACAAAGGTAATCTCAGAAAATCTCTGAAATTTCCTTCATGCTTTTTTAAAATCTCCTTTTTTGACATATCAGAGAGAAATTTTCTTCAAAGAACTTTAAATTGCGACTGATTTGCAAAATTGCACGCTTTGTTTTTATATAGTCCAAATTAAATGCATAGGACACTTAATTTTCATGTCCTTATACACATATAGTCCATTAGGTCAAGGAGGCCCAAGTAATTTGTATAGTTATTTTGTTAGAAAATCTTTGTGGTCTTTGGGTCCTGAATATTTCATTACATAATTTGCTTGATTTTATTTAGCTTAATATTCCATTTGTTGTCTGGAAATAATGCACATGTCGTTAATCCGACATCAACCAATTCACAAAGGTCATGTTTGGTAGAGGTATTTACCATTAATCATAGATTAAAAAGGTATAATTAGGTTTCAGTGCCTTTTATTAAAGACGCCATATAAACAAGGCTATGGACTATAATGTCCTGGATGTAGGCCTTAAAGAATAATCACATATTCCCTTTGACTATAAATTCAGATGGTATTTATTATGGGAAATGTATAAACTTAGCAACCGCTAAGAGAAAAGCGCAAGTTATTTATTAAATATATAATTGAACAAAGGTTTAAAGGCTTTAAAATTGCCACAAAGTGCAAAATTCAAGCATTCATTCATTCTATCTACATACATTTGACTTCTCAGAGTAAGGAGTAAGTAGTAAGGAGTTTCTGCTTATGTGAATATTTATTATATACTTTTTACTAGGCCTAAGCATATAAGATAAATATATTTGGTTAAACATTAAGAGTAAAATCTCTCAACGATGTTGACATATTAGTATAACTGTACTTAACCCACTCAATGGATTTCGTAATGAATTTCTGTTATAATTAATAATGACAAATTCTTGCCAAGCTTGTCCCTCAGCAGCTGCAGTTGGGCCTTTTGCGTATAGCCTGAAGTGCCCTCTTAGAATGTTGGGACAAATGTTACACCCATAACCATACTACAAACACTCACACATGTCTGTAATAGGTTATTATAATAACTTGGCTTATAAGTGGGTGTCGGATGCCCGACTTTGTTATTGTAGAAATGAATGATATACATATTAAATTCAAAGAAAAACTTGGAATGCAAAACTGAAATGTAAAATATTGCAATAATATGCAAAGCGAATGCCTTGTCGATTTTAGCATTTTGTTTAATTGTTGTTATTTACAGTTACGAGCTGACTAAAGTACGATTACGTATTATAGGAGGGTGGGGCGAAACGTTTTCGGTTTGGCTAAGAGTTTTTATTGCATAGTTTTCACAGTTCATGTCATAAACATAAAACCGTTATCCTTTACTTATGAAACAACCCTCTGGGGGCAGGTGTCACTTGTGTCTAGTTTTCAGTTGTTCCACATACACACAATATACATACATATATAGTATATGCATATTCATTGAAAGAAATCATGTTTAATTAATTGCACTTGCTGTTAAACAACATAATTAAGACAATCAGAGTGACTATACAACAGCCGCGGGTGTTCACCATTAGGTAAATGAAGCGTGATCTGGTTAGTAAGTGAATACGTATGGCCCAACACTTGGATGATTGCAATTAAATGCAATTATTATTCAAATTATTCAGGCAAGAACCACTTGAAGCAACTGTAAAAAAATCGTCTGACTATTCAGCTTGACTTGGCCAATCAGACAGACTTGCAATGCACCTATCGAAATTAGCATGGCAACACCTTGCCATTCTTTGGCGAGTTGCTGAGCAGCATGCTTCACTGGATTCGAGTCCAGTTACTGAGATCTACCGTGGGTCTGAATAAAAAGAAATGAAGTTAAAAGAATAATCCCAACCCCTCTCGTCTTATTTTAGATATTTAATATGTTTGTTGCTAGAAAGAAAGTACTTAAAAAGGCTGTTAAGTCCTTAAGGCAAGTCAATTTTATTCTTTTGGCCTTAAATTTGATTTTTTCTTATTTTAGTTTCATTAACATTTGGGCTTTATTTAATTTGGTTTTATTTATACTGTTTTTTATGTGCTAATGTCCCTCTTTTTTATTATTATACTTATTTGTCTACACGTAGAAAAGATCGCTTTTTGGCTTTTCTTCTGGTTATCCTATACTACTGCAATATGATGGCAATGAAATACTTTGGACAATCGATTGGATTAACTGCGGCTAGCCAGTTGGTCATTAAGAAACAATGCAATCTGCATTAACCAGCGATGCAGTGAAGCGTTGACTAATTGCAAGTCCATCGGTGTGGCCAAGCGGATATGCAATCAGAGCGAAGGCGGTTAAAACACCCAACCCTATCACTCCGAATGGGTAATAAGAAGCCAATTGTTAGTTTTTTTTGTTTGCCGTATTGCTTCGAATATTTTTGCGGTGAATTAAGAACGCTAATTGCTGGCTAGTTTGTTAGCCATTAGACGAGAATACGTTTTATATTGCGAAAAGCCAAGAATAACTTGAATAAAGGGTGTCCACATACATATAACAAAACAAAAGATTGACCAAAGATTTATAATATATATATTTCTCCAATCTCTAGCTCTACTTAAGATTCTTAGGCACCCTGTTTATGTTGGAAGCATTCAAAGAATTAATTCAATGTGCTAAGCGAAAATAAATCATTAAAATTTATGAATTTAATTGCCTTCAATTATTGCTACAGATAAAATGTAAAGCAAACTACAACTGCAATCAAATCGCCATCGACTGACCGCCATGACCGATGATAATCACCTAGTTACTACAACTACATATTTAAAAGTAGCTCTTAGCTCGCTGCCATTTGACTTCGAATCGTGTTTCATTCAATTTTCGATTCCTCGATCAACAAGGGTGGTATTACACAAATTATGGCAAAAACTTCTTGTGGAACATACGATTAGGGTGTAACTTGGCAAATCATCGAAATAAGGCGTCACCACGCCTACATTTTTATATGTATATATTCATGTATGTGGTTTGTCATGGGGGGCGACTAGTTAATTAGTTTTTCGGGGTAAAAGTTCTGCCTTGAGGTTAAGACATTGTTAAGCGTTGGCTCAATGAAAATAATTTTCCATGAAATGAAATTATTGGAATGGGATGATTGAACTGCAATGTTGTTGTTGCTGTTTTTGTTGCTGGGTGCAGTAAGCAAGATGCCATTCCAGATCGTCGGCTGTTGTGTGGGTTGGGTCGCTTACAATGGTCTGGTTTTAGGCTGGCCAAAAACTACTGCTTGTATGCAATTTGACACGCCATGAACCAGTTGTTTAGTTATTGCGAAATCTCTCTATCGCTCACCGACGATTCGCCACAGGTGCCAAGTTTTGTGAGTTGGCCCATCCCACGCTGGCTACTCCGATAGCCAGGAGAAGTAGCCAGCAAAATATGTGTCCTGCAGACAAACGGAAAAAAAATTGACACACAAAACTTTTTGGTCAACATTTTTGAAATCTTCTAAATACGGTTTGACATGGACATTCGGGCAATGCAAATCCGCCACATGACAACCAAATCGGGCAGCCGACCAACCAAATAAAACCACATTCACATTCCGCCCTCCCATCAAGTTCATAAAAGTGAGCTCAAGCGAATAGAATTAGACGCATGGGTGTAGTTAAGAGCTTATCTAACAAAGGAAAAGAGGACCACTCGAAGTTCAAGGACATAGAAGAAGAGGTAGTTAGTTGATTCTCTGCAATAAAAATTTAAAAATACTTTCTATTAAGTGTTTTATATAAAAGTTCAAAGAGTTGGACAGTAAAATATATACTAGACAGTTTGTCAATCGACATGCTTTCGCTCTGGCTACGTCTATGATATGGCCAACATATCGGTCACTGGTATTAAAATTTGCCAAGAAACAAAAAAGGAAACCGAAGACACCATGAAATAAATAAAATGCTAAACCACAGTGCACAAAAACAAACCTTAAAACTCCAAACTGACCACCCAAAAAGCAGCATCAATGCTGCTCGTGCCCCATAATGGAGGCTACGTGCGATGTCAGGCGGGGCGGCAAAATAAAGTTGGCCAAACAAAGTAAACAGTACATGGAGTCAGAAGTCAGGCGCACAGGGCCATTAAATGTGAATACCATAAAATCAAAAAGAATACGATTGCGATTTCCTGATGCTGTTTTTTCTGGCCTGGAGCTAACAAATGGTCTAAAATTTGTTGGTACATCATGCTACTACTTAAAGCTAAAGAAAAACTGTAACAAGAGAATAACATTTTTTTAAGAGCGCTCTCAGTTAAGAGATTTGTAGAGTTCCTTTTTTTTTTTTTTGTCATTGAACCTCTCCCCTTAACCTTTATTTAATAACAATAGTTTACACTTTTTTTCTCAATTGGTTTGGATTTGTGAATCGAGGTTATCCACACACAAGACACACACCGTTAAACAAATTTTCACGCCATTTAACATTGAGTGTTGCAGACCATGACACTGACTTTCAACCACTGGTTGCATTCACAAATATTTCCGTCACTCCATAATAAACTGCAAAATTGAGGACTGGTTTTTTATTTTTGGTTTTTTCTTTCTTTGCTGTCTGCCCCTGAGATTGCGTATACGCAACGTGCCCCAATCACGCATGCGTTTGTGCTAGATAATTGAGGTGGTTATGCTTGTTGTTGGCCACAATTTGTCACACCCGTCTATAATGTGGTTAAACGTGTTGCAATGTTCAGTTGAATTTTCAGTTTCAATTAAATTCATATTGCAAATATGCAATTTTTTTTGTGGCAAACTTTCACACTATTTGTGTGTAACAACAAATTTTCTATGTTGTGATTATTGGTAATTGCTTGTTAATATAAGTAGATTATGCAAATCGATTAAAGCAATCAATTGAGGCAAAGTTTTTAATAGGATTTAAATGAGAGAAGGCAACTGCAGCCAAAGAGTGCATATTCCCGCGACTTTACTCTGGGCAATTAGTAGCAGAGATGTTAGATAATTTGCAACAGGACCTCAGCCCCCAGGCAAATGGAAATGAAATTTCCAACCGAAGTCAACCACAATTATATTTTTTTTTGTATTAAAACTTTTTTTTCTCGTTGCTTTCGCTTTTAATTTCTCGTTGTCAGTTGCATTTTGAGCTCGCCTAATTAGTTTTTTCTAATCTCTACAAATTGCCAAGAACTTTGCCGTAATATCAGAATGCCAGGTCATCTTTGCAGCAAAAACGACGCATATCAAATTTATCTCTATTCTTAACATCTCCATTTACTAATTAACCTTGAAAAGTGGCAGATGTCAAATGGGTACCGGTTGCATGGCATGGCTTTCAGGCAACCCAATCAATCAATGAAAAACTTTTTTGTCTCTCTGACAGAAATGCGACCTTTGTTAAAATATTGTGATCCAAACCCACACCCACCGCCCACTCCATTTGATTTGAAAGTGAGATTGTCACTTTGACAGATGAATAAACGTCTTACACTTGAAGTTCAAATACATATTTTATTTATATTTCTCTGATAAGTTATCGAGATAAGGCCAAAAGCCAACGTTTGTCTAGCTGTCACAAGTGTGTGACCTTCACAAATCCATAAATAATGAAAAGTGTCCCCAAAATAAATGTATGGCATATTAATATGCAAAGCATTGAATAAATATGTAAGACAATACGAGAAGGAACTAACTTTTCCACCAATATTCGGACTTACATTTGCCGGCAAATGGTTTAAATAAATAAGAAAGGAAAAAACTAAACAAAAACATACGAGAGTTGATAAAAATAATTAAAATAAATTTACTTCAAATAATAGAATGTAAAAAAAAAAGAATCTTCTACTTTTCACAAGTAGTAGGCCCCGGCGAGATTCGAACTCACGATCTCCTGTTTACTAGACAGGCGCTTTAACCAACTAAGCCACGGCGCCATGTATGTCGCTGTGGACGAATGACGTATAATAGAACATCTCTATCGATTGGAATGCACAAAAATATTCTTTGCTTTTTGTTTTTCTTTTCTTTTTGTTTGTTGCCCCATTTTAGTTTTGTTTTTGGTTAATGAAAAATCAAAATTTAACACAAAGATTAGATAAACACAACATTTGGTAAAGGGCTGCGCGCGCCTCTGCCTGTGTGTATGTGTGTATATGTAGCCAACTAAAAATAGAAATTAATTACGTATTATTATTTGTGCAAGGAAGTATTCTGATTTTTAATTATCAATGGTTAAATCTGTCATATTTAGTAGATAAAGTAAATTTCTTTTCTTTTTTTTTTTTGCTGATAAAAGATTTTGGGCATAGAAAAAATGAATACAACTTAAATATTCAAGTCAAAGTAACACAATTTGTATATAATGTGCAACTAAAGTAAATGTTAATAATCAGTTACAATATATAATTACGAAATTTAATCAGACTTATCGCTTATATTACTTATTTAATCATTTTATACCTATAATTTACAATAAACATATGAATAAGTTGAGTGAGGCTTTGCTTTTGAAGGTATGTACATATGTACATACATATATCTTTGTAATAACGAGGTGTGTTCAAAAATAACCTGGCTCAATTTCTGTATGACAAGATATAAAGATAAACCCATCTCCCCATGAGATTAAATGCACTGCTAAGCTTCTTGGTACATCCTTCAGATACATACTCTAGAAATACAGTTTTTTTTCCGTTTTTGGAATATATAATGATAAATTATGTGAATTTGTAAATAAACATAAAATATAATTTGTCTCTGATTTGATTCTGTTTATGTTTAACCACTAGAATAGACTTTAAACCAACCGATATGCTTAGTTTGTTATTTTCTCAACTAGACGCCAATTACTTTGGACGGATTATCAATCCGCAACTTGCCATATATTCGAATTGGTACTAGGTTCAGGCATCTATTGCCATATCAATTACTTAAGCTCCAGCTTGTTGCACTCAAACAACAACTACAACAGCTGCCAATGGATAGGTCGGCATGCGGACAACATTAAGCATATCAAATGCTCAGACAGCAAACACCTTCGCGCATGCCCAAAGCACTTCCATACAATGCTCCTCTCACTCCCCCTCCTCCAACCCCTTTACCCTATCAGGATTAGGCGGGTGGTCTAGCCTATGTGTCTGAAATGTCTTAGCCTATGTGTCTGAAATGTCTTTTAGAGTCTTTGTCTGAACCAGACTCAGACCACAAGCCAAAATGCAGGCGCCGCCGACAAAGTGCAAAGTCACGGATGAATGAGCCACAATTGGAGTTAGTTTTTTTTTTTTTTTTTTTGGTGTTGGTGGAACTTTGCTTCAGCGATTCGTTTTAATTGATTTTGTTTCTGGCTTGTTTGGCAATTGCAGCGGGAACGGTAAATCTAATACGCAAACACACAAAAAAAAAAGAAGTAAAAACATTTCAACGAAATCAAAAATTCTATAATTAAAGTCCAGTTGTCGTTCACAAGATACCCTCTAATTGGACAGCTTGTATTCTAAGAATCAGCTCAAATAATATTATTGAGCTTCTCTCGTCTCAATCAAATAATACTAAAACATCAGGGAACCTATTTACCTCAAGCTTATGTCTAATCGATTATAGTTTTTCAAAAAGCCAGCTATATATATACATATGTACCCATGTAAATTTCTAGTTTTAAAATGTTCTTTAAATTGATGTTACCTTTAATAATAAAGGCAAATCTATATACAGTTTTACTACCTCTGACTAGAGGGTATAAACACTTGGGCAACTAATTTTCAGTGAACATAAAGTTTTGTTACCAATCTGCAGTGGGAGGGGAGTTGCTATCGGGTGGAGGTATATGCAAAAGTCAGTTGCCAAATAATTTTTTTAGCCATTCTTTGGCGGCTCCTAATTGTGAATTTCTGCGGCCAAGCCAAGTCAGGCACTTGCCAATGATGTTGTTGTAATTGCCACAGTTTTTTTGCATTTATTTTTCTTTTGGCTAATTTTCAACTGCGCGATCCATTTTGAATTCAGATTTTCTGTTTACAGTTTACAGTTTTCCATTACCAATCGAGGGGCGCCCGTCGCTGACAATTTGCAATATAGTTATCTGCTGGTTGGGCCACATTTTTTTCTTCGCCTTTTTGGTGTTTTGTGCAATCAAAATTCTAGCTGTCCCCGGGGTGAATAGACTCCATATAGACTCGAATGGCACTTGTGGGTGCAATTGTAATTATCCTAATTTATGTTGTGTTCGGTTGCCCCTCATCCACTTCGGCACTCCCCATCCTTAGTATATACATTTTAAAATACCGCACAGATTTATTGCAAATTATCTCACAACTTGACAATGATCGATAGCATAAAACTAATGGCCGCAACGATATTTCCCATTTTTTGTTTAATTTATTTTATTTTGGGTAATAAAGCGCTCCACCAGGATCCATTTTCAGATTATATTTTTGTTTAATTCTCAAACTCCCGCAGCTTCAAGTGGAAACGAATCAGGTTTTATTTGTTTGGCTTTTGGTTTCATTGGAGATTCGTTTAGGCCAATTCAAAATATTTGCCAGTCTCGTTGCCAACGGTATGGTTGTGTTTGTCTGTTTGTCTGCTGTCTATCTTTCCCCCCCAAATAATTATTTGGCCTAATAAATGTTTTACCATGATTGGTGAATTGTTTTAGTCCAGTGAGCGCATTAGTGAAATGAAGAGCTTATAAAGAGGAAATAAATTAATTGCACACTTTAGTTTATAATTTAATATGGCTAATTAATATGGCTGAAACTATTTTGGAAATTCAGCTGGTGGAATGTGGTGAAAATGCTAAGGTAAATATGTGCTGCAATTATTAAATATTAAATAAAAAAATTTAAATAAAACAAAAAATTAAATTTAAATAAGTAAAAAATTTAAATATTATTGAAATATAACTCTATATAAAAAAATTAACATATTTAATGATTATTTCTTTTATCTTCATACATTCGGTTCACTTGCTCAACAAGGCACAAATTTTGAACTAGAAAAGTATTTAATGGTTGCTTTTTTTGTACTTCGTGCATCTGGTCACACTGTTGTTTACATTTATGAGCGTTTCCTTTCTTTGTCTTTGAAAACCTTTGAAAGCTTATAAGACTTATTAGGAAGTATGTCAAAAAGAAAAGTGGAATACAATTTATAGAGTTCGTTGAAAGACAGTTAAATTTTACTTACCTCAACTTCTGTTTTGCTATATTTCTTTATTTTCGCATTTGTCTCCCACTTATTTTCATTGAAGGCTGCATTCTTGGACTTTTATTTACACCAATCACAAAACAAAAACAACAAAAAATTTCAATCCAATAAAAGAAACAATTACACTTACATATGTACATACATATATGTATGCATTAGTACATATCATATTTACATTTGTCCATATGTATGTACATATGTATGTATGTACATACATACATATATTTCTTTAAGCAACCGGCGACTGCATCGACGTTATGGGCAGAGGTGTCTCATTTTTGTTTTCCACTCTTCGCAACAAAGCCACACGTTATTTTTCGCAATTGGGGAATAGAATAACAAATACGCACACGCGTAGCTTTAACTTTATGACAAAATCAATTAAATCACTTTTCTTCCAAACGCAAATACATAAATTAAAGCACAATTTGCAACAAGAAACAGCCGCCGCCAAAAAAAAAAAACGTAACAGTGCTGCCAGATGTCAATAATCAGATCTGACTGCTTTGATCACATACGCAGGACTTGGCAAGGCCAAAAACCGCTAATTTGGCATTACTTGATAAAATCCGCTAAATTCAAAACTAACTTCCCGAAAAGTTAGTAAGTTGGAAAGAATTTATCTTCTAATTGGATATTTTATTTTACAGATCTAACAAAGTCTATTTGACTAGTCTAACATACATTCTATTTTGCTCTACTAATTAATATTTTAATGTTCCCCATAAATTCTCCCCCTCAACTACATAAGTAAAGTTCATATTGTATAAATGGCAAAGGAATCCCAAATATATGGAGAACATATTTATAACTTCATTTAAGTAAAACTTAACTAATAATAATATCTTGTGTAATTAACACATTTCTGATGACACACAGGCGCTAAAGCTCTGTGAACTTAACCCCAATGAGAGAGAATATACTTATGCATATATATTTTGTGAATGGCGCCAACTTGAATGGAGCAACGCCTTTTGCTGTCTGCCACAATTAATAAACCATTTACTCTCCATATGCAAGTGCTAAATTATTAAATTAGCTAATAACAAAAGCAGTGATAATAAACAATGGAAAACACACAAACAACAAATTAATCCATTGAACAAATAACTCTGGGCAATCAATATGGAGTGAATAATGACAAATGACCATGTGGTCTGGCTATGTGTAAGCGTTAATATATATTGATAGGCTTTGATTTTTAGTAGGTGTGGTGGTCCAGCTTAATTGGCAAATTGAAATGTTCTCAAGTGGAACTGCATGAGAGTGTAAATTGTTTAAAACCAAAGCGAATTGAATTGATTTATGAACTGCACATTGTCGTGTTTATGTTAATTAATTACACTGGAGTTGTCAACAATATAATTGACATAAACTCACACACAGAGAGACAGACAGATAGTCTTTGCTTGGTAAGTCATTAAATTGTAAAACTTAAATTGAAAAATCGAAAGCATTTGCTTTGACAATTTGTTGTTGTTGTTGCTGACAGGTAAGTCGGCCACATTAGCTCTATTTCCAAAGCAGATGCCCAGATGTTTACTTTTACTTTTCGGGTTTTAACTCGACACACTGCAATTAGCAACAATTGTGATTAGTGGTGCGGAGGCCATTAAACGACGATAAACTAATGGCCCCCAGCCGTTTCTATTAAGTACAAGCCATGCATCCGTATCTCAACCACACACATCCCCGAGAACACTTCCGAGGCGATAACGAACAGATGCAGCTGCAGCAGCAACATCGTTGCATGAAACACAAAGTTAAAAGTACCTACAGAATCAACAACAGTTCTCCAAATTGTTTTTAAAATCAGTTTCGAAATGCCACCGAGACTCGCCGGTAATGTTAACGCATCGCAGCACATAAAGTTTTATACTGCCAAAAAAACAAGGACTCGCAAAGGGAGAGTGTGTTCGGGTGTGTGTGCTATCTAGTGACTGAGTGTGCCTGACATAAAGTGCAAGTCACAAGTGTGAAGAGATTTTCCACAGAAAATTTATTGAGTTTTCGTTGCAGTCAAGTTCGAACCTCAGCTTCTACCCAGCCAAACAATAATAACAATTATTCCACGTTCGACCGGTTTCAGAAAAATTTATGAAAAAAGGAAATAAAAACCCTCAAACACTTTTCAAGCACCACGATGAGTTGCATTGATTGTGAAAACAAGTTTCAACGTCAATAGACTTGGAAAAAAATGCGGAATTAAACTTAATTTAACTGTTAACTCTTTAGATTCTCGACCTATAATGGGTCTTCTGTGCCTAACAAAGGGTATGTCATTCAGGACATTTACAATCTTCATTCCTGTAAAGTTGATATCGTAGAAAATTTATGTTTCAACAAAAAATATCCAATTTCATCATCAACAAAAACAAAATTTACATTAGAGATCGTTTTTTTTTTAAACGAATTCCTGAGTTCTGTTCCTGCAAGGGTACTATTAAATTCGTTGAATTTAACCAGAACCTAGGCATATAAATTTCCATTCTGAAACATTTACGCGATTCTATAACCCATTTACTGATAACCTAAACCAATTATTGAAATGTGTCGAGTGGCATAAGACTGCAAATTATAAGAGTGAATCTTATATACCCACTGGTTCTCTCTGACTTCTCTGGCACAATTGATTGAATCACAATTCGTTCGTTTACCTTTTAGTGAAACCTGATGCCTCAGCATCGTCTATATAGTATTTCAATTTCGTTTTACTGGGTCATTTAACGGTATGATCTTGAACCAGAGTTCAAGTGGATACCCAATGAAAATTTCAATTCTCTTGGGTAGCCATCGGCGTACCAAGATTATACAAGTTGAGGGACCAAGCATTGTACATATTACAATTACAAATATCTAGATTCTAGCTAGATTGATATATGTATGCATACATATTGTATGTGACGTGTTTGTCAATCTCGGTCATAGTCGCTAATTAAAAGGTTTAAGGCTAAAATTAGCATACCTATATGTATGGATGTTTGTAGTTATAGTCGCAATTCAAAGTGATTACAACATGTGTGTGTGTGTTTGTGTGTGTGTACATACACACAATGTACCCACCCGCCCTGCGTGTTTGCTGTTCATGAAACTCAAATGAACAAAACCAATGCTCCTGTCCTGGGGGTCTTGGCTCTATGGGCCCTTGGGTGATGAGAGGGACAGGGAGAGTGTATGACCAGAGAATAGGTGCGTCAGTAGCAGAGAATAGGCTTTTGGAGAGGAGGGCACATCAGCACATTATAGTCGATGGTATCGCATGCCGGCAATTACCCGCATAATCTTGTAATACTAACCTAGCCTAATGCATACCCCTCCCAAGTCGTCCCTCCTCCATCTTTCGGTGTGGCAATGTCGAGAGTCAAATTCAGTTTCAGTTACGCCTCACGAACCTTTAATTCACTTTAAAATAGTTTGCTCTATAGAATAACTTTTTCTGCCTTGTATATAAAAGGCACAAAAATTAATTTATCCCAATTGAAATACTGATGGCATGAGTAAAACCCATTACAAGAGGTAAACTAAAAGGAACAGATATTTTGCTCTTATGAGAAAAGATCGAATCATGCTGTATAAAGGATATAAATATATAAAAAAATCATTATGTTAATAAGGATATCTTGAATGCTATTCCTTGTATAATGCTTTAATCCTCTTCTAAGCATCCTCTTTATACCCTTAAATGCTTTAATCAGTTATAACTTTAACTAATTATAGATACATACTTGTGGAAAACCAATTCTCAGATATTTATATTGGCCTCATTTGTATTAGAGTGTCCGATTTACATACCTTTGTACCTACAAATCTATTCCTATTGTTGATACTCCTCCAAGCATATAGCGCTGAGTATGTAACTCACAATCAGTCGGGCCGATTGTCCGTCTGTTTGGCTGTAGAATTGTTTTGTGAAATTAAATTAAATTGATTGAATTTAGACGGAATTTAGTTTTGAAGCCAACATCCATGGAGGTGGGCACGGAGGTAGAGGTCAATGCAGAGCAGTTTAATTTTGCTTACTGACGATTGTTGACGATTGTTGTTGTTATTGTTGTTCCAGTGATAATGACACTAATTTCTGTTGATTGGCAGATATTAGAGTGGATTAATGTAAATGGAGACTATTGTCAATGGCATAGACAAATGAGGTTAATAGGTCAAAGGTGTAACCTATCCGCGTGTAGAATGTGAAGCCATTAGGTACTACAGTTGTAAGATTTTCGGAAAGCATAAACAATATCTAAATGATGATCAGCATAACAGAGGGACCCGCAGCAACCGAACACACCCACACACATGAACACTGCCCACAGTGCACAGTGGTTCATTCATTGAAGCGCCGTCGTTTGTCGTTTGCTCAATTGAATGTCGCGCGCCGTGATTGCCCGTCCAGTTTGACCATTGCGAAAGCCATGCTTCTGCCCCAGCTCCAGTCGCAGTACGGATCCATCAGCTCTCGGTCTCGGACTCTCGGTTCTCTCGGCTCTTGCTTGCTTCCAGTTTCATAAAAAATTGCGTTTAATTAAAGTATAAAGGCCACAGAGGCGGTCTCAATTTGCTTTTCACGCTATGAGTCGCCACAGCCAGCAACTGAAGATGGCACTGCCGATGGTGCATGGGGCCGGGGCTACGGCGGCTCGCGATGCGTCGCCAAGTGTTAAGTTGGGATTAGGGGTAAACCAGAGAACTGGACGAGTGCAATGGTGTCCTGGGTTGACCTGCTGTAAAATGCTTATATTACTTCCAGTGGTTATGTTGCCTCTGACATTGGTGCTAATTCTTCTAATGCGTTTGGATGGGATGCTGGCAGCACTGCAAATAAATGAACAACGAATGCGGGAGCACAGGGCATCAGCAATGGCCATGCCAGGCTATGCTGAGGATTACGAATCTCTGCTGCCGGAGGGAGAATCCTACAATGAACTAATCAACGATGAGTTTTTGCTTCCTCAGGCCAAGCGTAGTCAAATGGAGGAACAGGCTGCAAATCGAGCCAGACGTTGCCTCAATATACGCTACGGCAATGGTGAGACTTTAGACCTAGAGGAACGCAGCACCCTGATGAAAGATTCGCGTACATCCTTTCTACCGTTGGGCGCACCGCGCGAATGTCTGGGTAATGGCTTGGATTACGATAGGCAAGTCAATTCGCGAGATGACGAAGACGCGGAGGAAGATGAAGACATTCGCCAAGAGTTGTACTCCAAACATAGAAAAGTGATTCCCAAGCATTATCAGGAATTGTCCAACTACTGGTCAAGTAGTGGCCGGGAGCGACGAGAGGCCGAAAAACAGGAAGAGGACACCGAGGACTTGGCTGCTCAAATTAGCGAAACGACAGCCGCACTGCAGTCGTTTTGGAATGAGCAGGGCACTCGGGAGGACATACGTCTGGCCCAGGCAAAGACAATGCAACGATATATGGACTTGAAAGTCGATCCTTGTGTTGATTTTTATAAATTCGCTTGCGGCAACTGGGAGAGACTTCATCCCATTCCCAAGGATAAGGCTGGATTCGATACCTTTGAAATGTTACGCGAAAGCCTCGATGTTGTTCTACGAAATCTACTCGAAAAGAATACTCCACTGCAAAATGTGCCAGAGGGACAGAAGAGTCCAGTGCGCAATAATCTCTTCCGTCTAAACGAACAGAACCCAGAGACGGAAGCAGAACAAGCAGAGCGTCTGCGTCAACACATTGTCAGCAGAAGGCATATACTCAATCGTGTTCTGGTACGTTACAAACGTTTAACCAACGGCACAAAACGGAAGCGCATCATTGAGCCGACACGGGAGAAATCCAAAGAGGAGGAGGCAGTCGTTTCCCAATCAAATGCAAAGGACAAGTCCAAGCCTGAAACTGGAGGGACTCATCAACAAAATGAATATCTAAAACCCATACATGATGCCCAAGTAAAAGCTAAGAATCTATACAAATCTTGTGTCAATAGCCAGTTATTGGCCAGTCGAGGTCTGGAGCCTCTTCATACATTGATCCGTCAGCTGGGCGGTTGGCCAGTGCTGGATCGCGATTGGAATCCGGAAAATTTCAATTGGCAACATCTGGCGGCCACACTGCGTCGTTATAATAATGATATACTGATTGTCCAGTGGGTGGGAGCCGACATTAAAAACTCCGAAGAGAATATCATTCAGTTCGATCAGACAGGACTCGGATTGCCCACTCGGGAGTATTTTCTACAGCAAAGTAATGCCAAATATCTTTTGGCCTATCAACGTTACATGTCCGAGGTGATGCAGAAAATGGGAGCATCGAAATCCGATGCCCAGCAAGTTGCCACCGAAGTGATTAGCTTTGAGAAGCGTTTGGCAGCCATTACAGCACCCGCAGAGCAACGATTGAATGTGACAAAGGTGACAATGAATTTAGATGGTAGCTCCAATGGATTCTAATAATTATTCCCATCTTTCTGCAGCTCTACAAGCGCATGACCCTCCAAGAGTTGGAGATGACAGTTCCCGAAATCCTTTGGACCGCTTACTTGAAAACCCTACAGAATCGAGAGGTACACGATTCAGAGCAAGTGGTCATCTATGCTGTGGACTATATGAAGAAATTGGTTAGCTTACTAGCCGAATCGGAACCTCGGCACATAGCCAACTATATGATGTGGCGTTTTGTAAGGCATCGCATCAATAATGTTGACGATCGCTTTGATGATATTAAACAGAGTTTCTACCACTCTCTCTTTGGCCGCGAGGAGAGTCCTCAACGCTGGAAGGTTTGCATTGCCCAGGTCAATACAAATATGGGCATGGCAGTTGGCTCCATGTTTGTTAGACGTTATTTCGATGATAACAGCAAACGGGATACCCTACGAATGACACACGAGCTACAGCAGGCATTCCGTGATATATTAAAGACAACCGATTGGCTGGATCAGACCACCAAACAGTTGGCAGAGTCCAAAGTGAATGCCATGTCATTGAAAATTGGCTATCCTGATTTTATTCTCAATGCTGCCGAGCTGAATGAGAAATATGCCGGCATTGATATCCATCCAGATAAATATTTTGAGAATACCTTGAATGTTCTGCTGCATACGGCCAAGACAGAGCAGGCGAAGCTACATGAGCGGGTTAATAAGACCAATTGGCAGACAGCTCCTGCTATTGTGAATGCTTACTATAGCAGGAACAAGAATCAGATTATGTTTCCAGCTGGAATTTTGCAGCCACCGTTCTATCACAGGCATTTTCCCAAATCCTTGAACTTTGGCGGCATAGGTGTGGTCATTGGACATGAACTAACCCACGGCTTCGATGATAAGGGTCGTCTCTTCGACAGCAACGGCAACATCCACAAATGGTGGACAGATGCCTCGATACGCGGTTTCGATGAACGTGCCCGCTGCATTATTGCTCAATACAGCAACTATACAGTGGAGGAGGTGGGCATTATTCTCAATGGCGAGAGTACGCAGGGTGAGTGGTGAGGTGGAGGGGCAACAGAGGAATTTCTAAAGTATATAACATTTTCTATTCACCAGGCGAAAATATTGCTGACAATGGAGGATTACGACAGGCATTTCACGCTTACAAGCGTTGGCAAAACGAACACCCGGAAGAGGCACAGGATGAGATGCTGCCGGGCATGAATATGACGGGGCCACAATTGTTTTTCCTGAACTTTGGCCAAGTTTGGTGTGGGGCCATGCGGCCGGAAGCTATACGTAATAAACTGAACACGGCCATCCATAGTCCAGGACGTTTTCGTGTCATTGGAACATTGTCCAACTCATATGATTTCGCTAGAGAATTCCACTGTGCAGCCGGCACACCCATGAATCCGCATCGAAAATGCAGTGTTTGGTAGTCACTGAGAATGGGAATGGAATGGGAATACATTGTATGTAAGTCCCCGATGGTGAGTAATGGTATGCAACTCCTTCACAGTCTTTCCTCCACCCTATTCGATATATGGCAATTGCTCCACTTTGGGCATGCCACTTGATTAGAAGTATGTCTTGGCTTGACAGCTGCATCTGGTCTTATCTTCCAACTAGTCATCGCCGCCGTCGATGCCGTTGCCGTTGCCGCCTTTAAGTGTATTGGGCCAACAACTGCAATGCACTTCAATTGAACCAAATAGTCTAGCACTTAATTAATGGTGATTTATGCCTTTAGAAGTTGGGTATCCATAACAACAGCCCATCGACTACTACTTCAATTGTCTTTCCAATTAACTCACATTTTCTTTAGGGAGGGACTGCACTTTGATATACAAAAGAATTCCTTTGCATATGATAAACTATTTCTCTCTATTTACTTCTAGTTTACTCCATCGAATTGCCATTCGAAACTGTATTGAATTGAACTTCTTTGAACTGTGCCAAAAAAATTACTTTCAATTAATTTAATATTATTTTCCATTTATTGTAAATAAGTCTATATATTTTTTGTAGTTTTAAACTATTTATATTTGTGATAATTTCTTCAATTAAATGTTTAATGTACAATATTATCAAGAACAAGAAACTAAAACATTTTCACTCAATTTTGGAAAGCTTTTTCAAAAATATATGACTAAAAAATGAGATTTTGGAAAACTTTTCGAGCAGTTGTGATCGTGCTGTCAGCGGGATAAGAAGAGTTTTCTCAGTGGGTGAACTAAATATATGTATTTATAGATTGCCGTAAACCCATATATATACAATATATGTATACTTATATATAGATACTTGAATTTGTTCAAGGGAATGTGATTTTCAGTTCAATTTAGAGTGTATAAAATGAAGTTTTGGTTAATAATCATAACTCTATTGTGGGCGAGTGGGGTACAGAGTCAATTTTATGCAGGTAACTCTTATAGCCCTGCCAGCAATCAAGCAATTCGTATAGGTAAGCTTTTATCATGCATCACAATGTCACTCAATTCTCATGAGAAACACAAATTTCCCCCAACAACAACAAAGGTCTTATCACAGACGATGCCACGGAGAGGATTCGTCGAACCTTTGATCATGCCATCTCTGTGGTAAACAATGAGCTAAGTGTCCCGCTTGTGGGAGAGACACATCAAATGACCAGCTATGGCAATTCAGTGGAAGCCTTTGGCCAACTATGCAAACTAATGCAAGTAAGCATCAAAAACTATAAAAAACTGCTAGACGAACGAATTGAAATGAAAATTTTATCCTCCAGAGTGGAGTGGGCGCAGTTTTTGGACCATCTGCCAAACATACTTCCGCACATCTGCTAAATGCCTGCGACTCCAAGGACATACCCTTTATATATCCACATCTCTCGTGGAGTTCACAGACCGATGGATTCAATTTGCATCCCCATCCCGAGGATATTGCCAATGCCTTGCACGATATCATTGAACAGTTTCAATGGTCACGTTACATCTTCTGCTATGAGTCCTGTAGGTAACATTTGCTTCACCTTTCTTTGGGCCTATTTCGTCTAATAGAAGCCATCCATTTTAGCTGAATACTTAACTATTTTGGATTATCTGATGAGCCGTTATGGCAGCAAAAGTCCTGTCATCAAGGTATTGCGATTTGATCTGAATCTTAATCGCAATTACAAGTCGGTATTGCGACGTATAAGAAAATCGGAGGATAATCGTATTGTGATTGTTGGCTCCACGGACGGTGTCGCTGAGCTACTGCGTCAGGCCCAACAAGTTGGCATTATGAATGAGGATTACACATATATAATTGGTAATCTGGATCTACACACATTCGAGCTGGAGGAATACAAGCACAGTGAGGTCAATATAACTGGCCTACGTATGTTTTCACCCGATCAGGAGGAAGTACGAAATCTCGTTGAATTATTGCATCAAGAGATTGGCGAGAGTGAGTCAACCAACAATGGTAAAGCTAAAGATATTCTAAAGATATTTGAAAACTAACTACATATATAACACTCTTTGTACAGGCTCTTCATCCATTACCCTGGCCATGGCTCTGACATATGATGCCATCCGTGTGATTGCCGAGACCACAAAGCATTTGCCCTATCAGCCACAAATGTTAAACTGCTCTGAACGGCATGATAATGTCCAGCCAGATGGTTCTACTTTTCGAAACTATATGCGATCGGTGAGTTCAAATAAACTAAAATAAAGCTCCTACTTATTCGAATAATTTATTTAGGTGGAAATCAAGGATAAAACCATGACAGGACGAATTTATTTTGAGGGCAATCGACGAAAAGGTTTTAGTTTTGATGTTATTGAACTACAAATAGGTGGCCTGGTCAAAGTTGGAGTTTGGGAGGATGGCAAGGAATTTGAATTTAAGCGTCCGCCACCTGTAATTAATTACCTTGACCTTGACGATGGTTCATTGGTGAATAAAACCTTTAAGGTTCTCATCTCTGTGACAGTAAGTTGAAGTGGAAGAAGGCAAGTTAACAAAACTCATGAAGCTTCTATGAATATTTTTAATTTCAGACTCCTCCTTATGCCAGTTTGGTGGACAGTATTGAGACTCTAATCGGCAATAATCAGTATCAAGGATATGGTGTGGATCTAATCAAAGAATTGGCCGATAAATTGGGTTTTAATTTTACCTTTCAGGATGGCGGCAGTGAGTATGGTTCATTTAATAAGACCACCAATACCACAACAGGCATGCTTAGAGAAATAGTCGAAGGAGTAAGTTTGAAACAATGAATCTCTCTTAACGATCTTCTAATGACTATACTTTCTAGCGAGCTGATTTGGCTATCTCTGACTTGACCATAACATCGGAACGGGAAGAAGTCATCGATTTTTCTATACCTTTTATGAATCTGGGTAGATACGATATACAAAAAACGTTGTTCCAACTTTATCTTATCCTTTTTTTTTAGGCATTGCGATTCTCTATGTCAAGGCGCAAAAGGCTCCACCTGCACTTTTCTCCTTTATGGACCCCTTTTCCAAAGAAGTATGGCTATATCTGGGTATTGCTTATCTGGGTGTCTCTCTATGTTTCTTTATTCTGGGTCGCCTCTCGCCCACCGAATGGGATAATCCGTATCCATGTATTGAAGAGCCCGAAGAGCTAGAGAATCAGTGCAGTATAAATAATTCGCTATGGTTCACAACTGGAGCGCTATTGCAACAGGGATCGGAAATTGCACCAAAGTAATATTAATTATAAGAAGAATCTAAACCTACATTTATTTTAATCAAACACCATTCGCAGAGCTTTAAGTGTTCGTACAATTTCGGCTATTTGGTGGTTCTTCACATTGATCATGGTCTCCTCGTATACTGCCAATTTGGCTGCCTTTTTGACAATTGAATATCCTACAAGTCCCATTAACAATGTGTATGACTTGGCCGACAACAAAGATGGAGTACAATATGGAGCGAAACGAGAAGGATCTACAAGGAATTTCTTTCTGGTAACAGAAATAATCTCTAAAGAGAGAGAACTTTAATTGAATTGTCCTAAATTTATACAGACTTCAGAGGATCCCACTTATATGAAAATGAACGAATACTTGATGAGCCATCCGGAAATGTTAGTTGGTACTAATCAGGATGGAGTCTCTAAGGTTGAAGCTGGCCGAGATTATGCCTTTTTAATGGAATCCACTTCAATCGAGTACACCACGGTAAGGCATTGCAATCTAACAAAAGTTGGCGATGCTCTCGATGAAAAGGGTTATGGCATAGCTATGATAAAAAGTAAGTACTAAAGTAATCTACTATACACCAACTCAACTCAAATTCTCTATTCCATAGATTGGCCCTATCGAGATAAATTCAATAATGCTCTATTGGAACTTCAAGAGCAAGGTGTATTGGCTAAATTGAAAAACAAATGGTGGAATGAAGTAGGAGCTGGAGTTTGTAGTGTAAGTCAAAGGACTAGAAGACCATTGAATGCCGTTGTTAATTTATATTATTTTTAGAAAAAAGCCACCGATGATGGTCCCTCAGAATTAGGTGTCGATAATCTTATGGGTATTTATGTGGTCTTGGGCATTGGAACAATTTTGTCTATTCTACTTTCCATTATGTACTGGTGCATATTTGTCTTCAAAAAAGCCAAATTCTATGAGGTTTGAGACTGAAAGTCTATATAAATCCCTATAATATACATATATCTTTCTTTTTTTTTTTTTTTGAAACAGGTACGTTTCTGTGATGCCCTGGTCGAGGAGTTTTTAATTGTGGTTCGTTTTTCGGAAAATGAACGTGCTCTAAAAAGTGCCCAATCCGTGTATTCCCGCAGTCGAAACTCTTCACAGTCCATAGAATCACTCGAAACGGATTCTGAGGAACAAATATCCAGAGAGGATTAAGCTTTCTCGTTAAAGCTTTCACTCAAAAATCATATTTTCCAAATTGTCAATTTGTTCAAGTTTTCAGTTCTAACATTACGTTCAGCAAGTGAGCACAATAAAATTGGAAAAATCTTGTATTTTTCTGTTTGTTTGCTTTAATGTGCATATTCAAATATATATAAAAATAAAAAAAACAAAAAAAAAAATGCTTGATAAAAGCATTTACATTGCTTGGATATTTATTTTTTTACAAATCGCAACAATTTATGCTCAATACGAAAACTATGGAGGAGGAGACTATAACAGTTTTCAGAACTCCGAAAGTGTTCCAATTGGTAAGTATTTTCTGATCGTGAATACGAATTCCAAATAAAAGTGTGTATAACCTATTTAAAAATATTCAAGAGATTTATTTTTAAACTCATTTTTTATTAAGAGAACATGCTGTGCGTTCCATCAACGCCAAAAGCTCATAAAATTGAGTTTTACTATTTGTTTGTTTGGCTTTCGAACGGCAAACCGAATGGGACAGTGTGTTAATGAGATACATATATGAGATAGATATACGAAAAGCATTTGTTTACAAGTTCAAAATATTTTTGTTTACAAACAATCCGGCATCTCTTTGTATGTAGGTCTTCTCACCGATCAGAATACTGAGACAATGAATATTATATTTGATCATGCCATCAATGTGGCCAATCAAGAAATAGGCACATCCTTGTCATCCTTGAAGGCCGAGGTTAACTACGGTGATGCGTATCAAAGTTATGGCAAACTGTGCAGAATGCTGGAGGTAAAGTATATAAGAGATCGATAGATTCTTTTCAAGTTCAAGCATCAAGTAAATCAATTCAATTAAACAGACTGGCATAGCTGGTGTATTTGGACCATCTTCTTATCATTCGGCCTTGCACTTGATGTCCATATGCGATGCCATGGATATTCCCCATATCTACTCGCATATGAGTGAACTAGCAGAGGGCTTCAATTTGCACCCACATCCCAAGGACTTGGCCAAGGCCTTGCATAGTGTTATAACAGCCTTTAATTGGTCGCGTTTCATTTTCCTTTACGAGTCGGGTAAGCAAGTCTGCTCTTCCGATGAAAACTTCTTATTTAAATCTTAAATTTTAGCTGACTACTTGAACATTTTGAATGAGCTAACCACATTATTTGGTATGAATGGTCCTGTTATCACTGTTCTTCGCTATGACATGCAATTGGATGGAAATTATAAGAAAGTTTTGAGACGTGTTCGTAAATCTACAGACAATCAAATTGTTGTTGTTGGTTCCAGTGACACAATGCCAGATTTTCTAAATCAAGTAAGTTTCTTTCATGAGATGAGATCTTAAGAGAAACAATATTAACTGGGATAAATTTCTCTAGGCTCAACAAGTGGGAATCTTTACTGAGGATTATAATTACATAATTGGAAATTTGGATTTTCATTCATTCGATCTGGAGGAGTACAAGTACAGTGAAGCTAATATAACAGCTTTTCGTTTATTTTCGCCAGAGAAAATGGCCGTCAAAGAGCTTCTCACGAAACTTGGCTACTCAAATGACCAGGAAGAGTTTCGTAATGGTATATAAAAATAAATCTAATTTAACTAAGGATTATTATATGTATAGAATTTTTTATGGTTAAAAGGTTCTTGCCCAATAACTGTGGAAATGGCTCTTACCTACGATGCTGTGCAATTATTTGCCGAAACTCTGAAAAATTTACCTTTCAAGCCAGTTGCTCAGAATTGTTCACAACGCTCCGAGAGTGTAAGAGACGATGGTTCGTCCTTCAAGAACTACATGCGAACGGTGGAATAATACGATATAACTTCTGAAAATGAACAGAAATATTCTAATTTTAATTTCCATTCTAGCTACGTCTCAAGGATCGCCTTCTAACCGGACCCATTTTCTTCGAGGGCAATATACGCAAGGGTTATCTTTTGGATGTAATTGAACTGCAGCCATCGGGCATAGTCAAGGTCGGCACTTGGGATGAACAGCGTGAATTTCGACCTCAACGTCTAAAGCCCACGAATTCCCAATTCGATACCATTGACAACTCGCTGGCCAATAAAACGTTCATAATATTACTTCATGTGCCGGTAAAGACTAATACCCAAGTTAATTTTATCAACTACTAAACAGTAAAGAATTTTAGAACAAACCCTATGCCCAATTGGTGGAATCCTATAAGCAATTGGAAGGAAATAACCAGTACGAAGGATATGGAATTGATTTAATCAAAGAATTGGCAGATAAATTGGGCTTTAACTATACCTTTGTGAATGGCGGCAATAACTATGGATCATATAACAAATCAACGAATGAATCTACTGGCATGTTGAGAGAGATTATGATGGGGGTAAGAATAATCGAAAGAAATGTCTATATACTATATGGTTTTATATACTTTTCCATAATTAGCGTGCCGATATGGCTGTGACAGATCTAACAATTACCTCGGAACGTGAAGAGGCTGTCGACTTTACAATTCCCTTTATGAACCTGGGTATGTTTGGAATGTGGCTTGATATTTTATCAAATTAAGTTTATATTATCATTTTAGGCATCGCCATACTCTATTTGGAACCTCAAAAAGCCCAACCTGCTCTGTTTACATTTATGGATCCGTTTTCTCAAGATGTTTGGTGGTTTCTGGGATTTTCATTTCTCTTCGTATCTCTGAGTTTCTTTATATTGGGGCGTCTATCGCCCAGTGAATGGGATAATCCCTATCCTTGTATTGAAGAACCAACAGAGTTAGAAAACCAATTTACCTTAGGCAATTCCGTTTGGTTTACAACGGGTGCTCTGCTCCAACAGGGCTCGGAAATTGGGCCCAAGTAGGAGGAAAAAGTTAACAAATTTTCCATATTTAACAATGTTTCATTTTGTTTTTTTTTTAGAGCCTTATCGACTCGTACAGTGGGCACTTTCTGGTGGTTCTTCACTTTAATTGTGGTGTCGTCGTATACTGCTAATTTAGCTGCCTTCTTGACCATCGAGAATCCTCAGAGTTTGATCGACAGTGTGGACGATTTAGTTGATAACAAAGGCGGTGTGGTATATGGAGCCAAGCGCACAGGTTCTACTAGAAATTTCTTTATGGTGAGTTTATTATTATAAAGCACATTCCTAACTAAAATATTAACTACTACTAGGCATCGGAGGATGCACGGTATCAGAAAATGAATAAATTTATGATGGAAAATCCAGATCTTCTCACAGAAGACAACGAAGAAGGTGTACGCAGAGTCAAACATAGCCAGAAATATGCTTTTCTAATGGAATCCACTTCCATTGAATACAATACAAAACGTGAATGCAATCTAACAAAGATCGGTGATGCTCTTGACGAGAAAGGCTATGGCATAGCCATGCGTAAAAGTGGGTGTGGTCCAATTTACGATTTACCAATTTGTTTTTATATATTTTAAACATATTCTGCAGATTGGCCATATCGTGACAAACTAAACTTTGCAGTAATAGAGCTCCAAGAGCAGGGTGTACTTGAAAAGATGAAGAACAAATGGTGGAATGAGGTGGGCACAGGAATTTGTGCAACCAAGGAAGACACACCAGATGCTACTCCATTGGATATGAATAATCTGCAGGGTGTTTTCTTTGTGCTCTGTGTGGGCAGCTGCTGCGCTTTAATCTATGGCATTATAGGCTGGGCTGTGTTTGTAGTTAAAAAGGCTCGACATCATCGGGTAGGTTTCCTTATACATAATGGACAAGAGACAATATAATGGAAAATTATTTTTCTTAGGTGCCATTGCGTGATGCCCTTAAGGAGGAATTGAAATTCGTACTCAATTTTAACAACTATGTGCGAGTGCTTAAGAACTCTGCCTCAATCTATTCGCGCAGTCGCCAATCATCCATGTCCATAGCTTCTATGGCTGACAGTTAATTAGTAAAAGTTTATTATCAGAAATGGAATGAAATTTATGGGATAACAAATTTTATCCGATTTAATAAATTTATATGATTATTATTAACAACATTGCACCCTGGGTTGTAGAGATCCGACTTTAGGTCCAATGCTTGGCGCGCCACAATAGACAATGAATGTTATTGTCCACATCAGTTGGCGGCAAGGTTTTAGCAGCACAATGAGTGGGTGTACTCACTGTAGAAGAGCACTGACCGGAAGTTTCGGCCATATCCACATAGCGTGAGATCAGTGATCGGTATCGGCGGCCAATGGTGGCAATTAATGAACCGCTGCCATTGGGCACAGTTACAATAGCTTTGATCTGAAAAGATAAATGTAAGTGACTCTGATAGAGACATGTGAATGGCATAGTTCTTACTTCATTTTCGTATGGGCGAAATACGCTAATCGGTCGCAGTGTTTGTAATTCGGCAACTATTAGACAACCCCAAGTAGTGCCAATATATAGCTCAGTATTGTGGGCTGCCAGCGCCGATATCTGACACTTGATCAAGCTAACATGCTCGTCAAGAGCAATACTCTGCAGTGACTCGGAGCAGGGCAGCAGCTTTGAACAGTCCAATTTGTTTTCAATCCGCTTTGAACAAACACCCCATTGATAAACCATGCATCCAGGATAGAGACAGCTAAACACATGACTGTTATTACTGCAGAGTCGAGTCACCTTAACATCCTCAATTAGATTGGGTTCTTCGCTGTGGCAGAGAGCCTGATGACCGCTTACGCCGGACTCGTTTAAGGGAAAGACGTTCATTTTACCGGCTATTTCACCGCACCATAACTCGTAATTGCTAGAAGGAATCAAAATTAAATTAGTAATCAGACAACGCTTCTATTGAATAGTTAAACTGACCCATCTACCAAAACTGAGCAGGCCGCATGCAACACAAAGCCAGAACAAATTTCGGTTAGCACAAAACTTCCTTCGGCAAATGCACAATTACTAGGCACCAGTGTCGCATCCACTAGAAACACTCGCCCATTGTGAAGCCCGACAGCAACTCGGGCTATTCCTTCCATATAGACTAGACTTATCACAGCGGATTTAATAGCCGGATCGAGCATGTAAGAAAACAAATGCTCATAGCTGACTGTACTATAGGCGTGCAAATTGCCAGATACATCGCCCATCCAAATGGCCTCTTCCACTAGACAGCAACAAAGCATATTAACTTTGGGCAGACGATGGGCAGATCGTGCGCGCCCGCTTTCAGGTGGCGTCTTCGCCGGTGGCACCATCTGCGTCTGAGATGCACAGCTGATGCTGCTGCATTGCACTAAATTGCCACCAGGTGTGACATCCAAAATATCAATGCGAGATCCAAAGGATGGGAGCCATAACTCCAGACTAGATCGTTCCTCGTCACCTCCACATATTGGGCTATAGAAGAGACCGCAGACAACTTTCTCGCTATGTGGTAGAGCAACGACATCAAGCAGATGAATACACTCCGGTGCACTGAGTATGGAGACTATTTGACTGGCAGTCGGCCGACGACGGGGCTGCTCATGCCAGCAAAGAACCATTAAATCAAGACAACAAGTGGGAAATTGTGTCTCGCGATGCGTAAGAGCTGGACGACTGCCTTCAAGAATGCATTCTTTAATCGACTCATAACCCTCAAAAGGCTGACGCAGGCTTATGTTCTCGTAGATGAACATGCCAAAGGAGAAGCAGTCCACCTGCAAAAAAAAAGGAGGAGAAAGTGATGAGGGATTATCCTCGACGTGTATCGGGAGAATAAGTCACCTTCTCTGTATACTCCTCCTCGCCGTTGTAGCGTATGATTTCGGGGGGCCATAAATCCTTCGGTTCCCCCAAATCCCTTGGCTCCACTAGGTGCTGTCTGCCTGCTAATCCCATAATCTGCAATTTTGATATGCACATGATTCCGTGGATTATCTTCCGTGTGTGGCTGAGGTAATTCCCAAACGAGTACATTTTCCGATTTCAAATCTCGATAGATAATCCTCCTACGATGCAGATACTCAATAGCTCGTGCTGCTTGCAACACAAGTGTCTGGAATGTATGTGGGCCCATGTGGGCACCACTGCGGCGATACTGACGCAGTAAGGTATCAAGTCCGCCCAGCGGTGCCAGCTCAAGGACGAGCGCCAACGGTCTAATACATATTCCAACCAATGGCACAATATTCGGATGCTTTAAAGTAAGCAGTACAGCCAATTCCTGTCGTGCTGTGCAATAAGCCTTGCAGGAGTGTTGCAATGGATCCCGATCCCATTTACCCAACGCCACTTTATAGGCCATTAATGCACTCTAGCGAAAAAAATGTAAGATCAAGAAATGGCTTTCTTTGGGTATTTCATAAAACTCACCTCCTTCGCCCTTGCACCTGGTGGAACTGGTTGTAGCATCTTCATGGCTACTGGTTTGAAGGATCCACGTAGCTTGCAGCTTGCTTTGAAAACAAAGCCGAAAGCTCCACGACCCAAAAGTGATCCCTTTATAATACACTCCGATGGAATCGTATATTTCTCTGGTATATCAGCAAAAATAACATCCGGCGCCAGTTGGGCCATCGACTGCTCCAGATGAACCGGACAACTGAGTTTGCTTTGATTGTAAACGGATAAAATGCACTCCTCAATCATCCAAGCGTAACAGACATTTGAATTGTCTGGCAGATGATAATTAGGATGGCCATCAACAGATGTATTGCGTGATGAATCAGCCGAATCAGGACCCACACCCGAATCTGCATCCGATCCTGCATTGAGTGAATCCTCCGAACGTCGCTCTCGCCTGGCTGTTGCATTCAAGTAAGCGGAAAACACATTCAGGCCACCATCTTCACTTGGATCTCCAGCTCCATGCAAAAAGTAAGCATTACTAGGCATTCCACGCTTCCCACTGCGACTGGGTCTCTGACAACCCAAGCCTGGAGCAGGTAAATCGCGATCCACTGGCGGATCACCATTATTCTGCATCTGCAGCTTTCGCAAACATCGTGGACACAAGACAAGACGGGTTATTAAGAATCTACCTTCGGAAGTGTGCACAAATCTTGTGCCCAAAGCAGGATACCAATCTTCCAGCAGTAGATCAATGTGATCCACAGTTAAAGCCAACAATTTAGCCACCGCCGCCGTCTGCGGCTTCAACTCGGCCAGCAACTCCCTTTCGCTATTATCCAGCTCATGGGAAATGGTCATTTGGTGTAAAGGAAAGTAAACTTCCAGAATACTCGATGAACTTAAATTCACATCGCCCCAAATGCCGTCCAGTTTGAGTTTAAAACGATTGTTAGCCGTGCGAAAAGGCTGCGTACGCTCATTATTTTGAAACGGCACTTCCCAGATTTTAAAGATCAACACATTGCCATAATAGAGAGCCAAACCAGTCTGCCAAAGATTCCATTGGGTATCCTGTTCCAATGACGAACGCAAATCAAAGTCCACATATTTCTATAAATCATAAAGACAATGTTGAAATCACTCAAATTTAAAAGTCCTCAATCTACTCACATCTTGGGCTGTTACATAAACACTTCGTATAGCCTCAATGATTTGCTCGTCGGCCAGAATACGTGTGATAAGACGAGACCAGAAACCAGAGGGAAAATACGTCATCAATAGTATTCGCCTAAGACCTTGACTGCTCGCCGAATTGCCTGGCGAACACTGCTCATATATCAGATTGTTCAAGTTCAAGTCTTGCGACACGGAGCAACCAACATGCCGGGAACGAGAACGCTGGGATAACTTCACAGTGGTCCCCGTACTAAGAGTGGCGCCCTCCTGCACCGGTAACAGGGATGGTATTAACAGAGTACGTGAATCCCAAGTGAGGGCCACCTCGAATTTGTTCAACAGGTTAACTATATAGCTAAAAAGGATAAATTGATTACAATACGACACACAATTAGATACCCTAATTTGCTTTGGCTTACCTACGATTCCCATTCACATGAGCATGGACACTGCGAAACAATAACTGAAGATCATCCAACTTCATCACGCCCGTTGGAGCAAAGGGATTTATTTCCCGCACAGTTACCACATGGGCCAACATATCGCATAGCCATTGGGGATCAAGAAAATAAAAATCCCTTAATGTGGCATCGTCATAGTGAAGAAGAACTCCATTTTCATGACACCAAGTGGTAGCCTGTTGCAATTCGGCAGCATCCCTGAATCCCTTGTAGTTGTGGACTCGCATTTGCTCTGTAACCAGACGCCTGTATTGCTCCCCATCCAAGACAGGATCACGCCCAGAGGCACGCAGATTGCAAGCAATTACATTGGCAATGTCTTCCAGAGCAATATAACTGGCGGGTATCTTTTGTAGCAGCATGGGCTCCTTGGAACCCGGTGAGCGCAATTGCATGGCAGTGTCGTAGATAATATTTGCCAGTAAATGAATGTTGTGCAAAGTGCTAAGAATAAAACAATTTAATTAAATGTCAACAACCAATCATATCCAATGTCCTTACCGACAACTAATCTCTATGGAATCAATGACACGTGGTAATCCAATCTTTTCTGCATCAGGAATTGCGATGAATTTCTCTCGAATAAGCTGCTGAAAATGTTCCGCTTGTTGTGCTGAGATTGATTCACCCACCAGATCGAAATGAGTGGCCACAATAATGACGGGCGAGTTAGGGGCTCGGGCCTGTATATTAATGAGCCACTGCAAAAGATCGGTCAATCCCTTGTGTGCAGCATCGGTGATTCGCCATAATACCAAATATAAACTGCGCTTGGACAGAAAATATTGATGCGTTGAGTAGTACTCTTTTTGGCCACCAAAATCCCAAGTTCGAAAGACAACAGGACCATGATAGCCAGGTGAGCGTTTCCGTTTTTCGCATATCCAAGTGCCGATATCGACGCCGACTGTAGAAATGTTGGGATTGGCGCGATGCGAACGGGAAGTGCTTCGGGAATGACCCATTCTCTTGGCCCAATGATTTTCGCTAGCCCATGACGAGCGCTGTGATACACTGGCGCCTGACCCCGAACCCACTCCCTGCCGCAACAAATCCAATAGTGTGCTTTTGCCGATTCCTGCTGCACCCACCACCATCAGTTTCATTCTAGCATAGGGCTGTGCATCCTCATAAATTGACTTCAGATAGCCAACAATGTCCATAGTTTTGTGTTTCTTGCTTTCGATCATTGAGCGCAACGGTTCCTGGAGCAAACATCCACGAGTGTTTAGATTCCACAATCTTGAGAGCAGTCCCAGATGTGGAGGCAACTCGGTTATATTCACATTTCCACTGATATTCAATACAGAAAGGCTGCTGAGCTCATGCAGGGAAGGAGGTATCTCTTTCAGGCAATTATTAGTCATATCCAGCATAGACAGATTTGGAAATATCACTTTAGATTTATTCACACCCAAAACACTCCAGTCCGCATCCTCGGTCTCATTGAACAGAGTGGAGGCATCGTCGGTAGAAAGTTGAATGCGAGTTAATAAATTATCGGCCAAGATGAGAGTACGGAGAGACTCGAGACGTAAATGACGCCTATGCCGGCAGACACTTTTAAGCACAGATGCGCGAAACGATGAACATGTCGACGTGGAGGATACCGATGCTGTTGTCTTATAACTGGGCGATTCTTCAATTCCCTCTGGTAGCTGGACATAGCTGTAGCAAAGTAAATGAGGATCGGATTCGGTAATGCGAGGCAAGCTAGGCCAACAGGAGATCTCGTTGTGACTTAGATCCAATTGCTTCAATGTAGCAGGATAACTAGTAACATGACCCATGGATCGCAGACTATTGTAGGACATATTAAGGCGGGTCAAATTGACTGCCAGACAAGGCAAAGCAGCCGGAATGCTACTAAACAGATTATTAGCTATATTCAAGCTGCTTAACTGTGATGTAATGGCTCCAGTCACAGATCCGTTCTGGCCATCCATCAACTCCTGCTGCCATTTCATATCGTTATCTGTGATTTCTAATGTAGAGGACCATAGATTACGATGGACTAGTGTTTTTGTGGTCATTGTACGCGGTTTGTTCGATGGTTGTTCATCAAAAGACTGCAGCTGCAACTTATCGAGACTCAGAAGTGAACTACTCGTCTGCATTGGTGGAACTGGTAGATCCTTGAGCAAATTAAATGCCACGTTCAATTCCCGAAGCTTTGGTGCTCGCCACAAATCGAAAGGTAACTGTTGGAGTTTATTATTCGAGATGTCCAGTATGGTTAAAGCGGGCAGATGAAAAATAGCAGCTGGAAGACTGGTTAACTGATTGTCCTGCATGTAAAGCTCATCCAATACGGGACAATTGTAAACAGCTTTGCCTCCCAGAGCTACGGGAGTTGGCAACTCTACGATTCTATTCTGTGCCACATTCAGATATCTGCCGAAAAACGAAAAAAGGATGTTTAAATCTAAAATTTAATGTCAAAGTTCTTACTTACCGCAGGCTAACCAATTGAAAGAGCTCTTCGGGAATACTTATTAACTGATTATGAGAGAAATCAATTCTCGTGATGGCAGTCAATGCAACTTCATTGAGCCTCGGATGGGATTGTAGCTTGGGATTTAGCTGAACAACTCCACTGACAAGCCATGGCATGCGAACTGCACTCAGTTGTAGACTGTGCCAGTCCAAAATGGACGGAATGTTGGGAAACATAGCGCTATAGGAGATATTACTGCTGGATGGCAGGAACACATTCACCTCCACCGGTGTGGGAAGGCCTTTTTTGTTAATCTTATAGTCCGAGTCGGGGTGCACGCGTCGTGCTAACAATCGGCTCAATATAGCCTCATCATCTCCTACAATGGCCAATCCGATGGCCAATCCTTTCTCGTCTTGTGCTCCGTACTTTAGGAGCAAATTTAACATGGGCAAAGAACGCTGCTTACAAGCCTCAACGATCGGCACATTGCTCAGCCCATAAATCTCTTCGCTGCATTTTGGATCATTATGATCCTCCACCGGCTTAGCAACAACATTGGGATCGGCATGATGTTGGAGCAATAACTGAAATGAACCCCTTTTGATGATAACTTAAAACGAGGCAATTTCTGCCAGACATATTACCTGCACCACTTCTAGATGTCCTCCACGAACAGCGGCTAGTAAAGCAGTCTCTCGTGTAGCTCCACACAATAAATTGACATTAAGGGGACAACGTTGCGATTTGGTAGCTTCTTGTGGACCGGACGCCTCAAGGGAGGCATCTCCATCGCCAGATATGTGCAGTTTCGACATAATTGCCTGAATTCCAAACGAAATGCGTTTCCTGGTGGGTGTAATGGGAGTAATAGGTGTTGACGACGAATCCCCCCTGAGTGCGACGGCAGTTAAGCTGCCATTTGAGCAAAACTTCCACCAATTGCTTATTGCCCAATATGCTTGCTATATACAGACTCGTTTGCCCTGTAACATCCTGAGCATTGGCATCAAATGGCAGACGCCACTCCCATTGGCCCTCATCGTCGCGATATGTCTGATAGAGGTAATCGGGATAATCGTAATTTATTAGCAGTTCCAATAACTTAATGTGCCCATTGATGCAGGCTGCATGCAATGGCAGCCATCGTTCCACTGTTGGCTGTTGGATTAGTTCCGGGAACCGCTCTAGCATAAGCTTAGCAATGCACAAATGTCCACTATGGACGGCCGCATAAAGGGGAGAGTATTTGGTAACGGCATGCGACCGCCCATCGGCTCCAGCATCGACCAAAAGTTGCGTAATTTTATCGTAGCCAGACAGACAGGATCTAGAACATATTATTCATACGATATAATAATCGGCCTATTATCCCTTTTGCCATAACCCACTCACATAAATAGCAATGTGTTTGCTCCAGCTGGTGCCATATTAACTATAATCTGACGCTCACTTCCCAAGGCAGACAGCAGGACGCGCACTGTACGCTCATCCCCGGCTGTAACAGCGCCTCGAAGCTCTCCATGCTTTATCTGGCGTACCTCCTCCCGGGCATCTGCAAAACAAAAGTTACGAATAAGACATCACTAGGACATATGGAAAATGGTAGCGCCATCCTTCTTCTCCTCCTACCCAAGACACCCGTTCCAGACGTCTCAATGACCTCATCAACAAAATAGTCGCAAGCCTCTAAGGCTGTTTCGGTGCCCGCTTTTGGCTGTACCACGAATTTCCAAGACATTATGTAAGACGAAAAATAATACCAAACCAAAAATAGCAATAATGAAATGCTATGCAAATTTATAACATTGATGAACCGAACGCCACTGCGGCTAAAACCGAACTGACTACGGAAAATCGATGACCCACGCTCACATGCGTTGCCCCGGCCGCCCACGTTGTCCTGGTCATTGATCCAAAAGACGTGGCCGCAAAAGCACTGCGCAAGACACGCAAATCAAACAACAATAAATCCAAGGCAAACTGTTGCACACCTGACACTGAAGCCCAACACCCACTGTCAATTCATTCATTGAGAACCTTCACGAAACCAGGGAAACCTTATACGAGAATCTATTCAATGAATATGTAAGAAGTTTATCATGAGGAATTGTAAAATTATGACAAATTATAAAGTAAAATTCAACCCTTTCAATTTAGAACTTTTTCTCACATATGTATAAGAACTACACAATATTTAAAGTTTAAGGACTTTGCCTTAAGCATTTATTATTTATTTGTAGCTAAATATAATTTCTCTTCAAGTTGACTTATACCTTTGAGAAAATTAAGGAGAAACTTATCAGGATTCTAGTTGCCAAACAATTTTGTTATTCATTACCCATAAGTTCTAAGATTTTTAAATATTTCCAATTAATAAATGTATGTAAAACTTTAATACCAATATAACCAGCACTTAATAATTATTTGATAATGAAATTTACTTAATGAAATTAAGCCTTATTATAGTATTTGATTGTCTTAAGAATCATAATAATAAGAACAGAAAAATTAAAAAGTCAAAGAAACCTTTTTTAAAATTTTTGAAAATTGTATCATCAATTTAATGAATTAATACTAATACCTACTAATCAAATTCTTCCTCCTAAAATCTTCCAAACTGAAGTACTTGATTTTCCCAAGAAACAATTTAATCCTTATTGGATTACATTTACATGTGTATTTAGGAATTGAGGATTTCAGCCGAGTAGTTTGAAATTGCTTTAATGAAGTGTGTAACCTCAGTTTGAAAATCGCGATTATTTATGTAAGTTAATTATCCTTTATTTTCATTCCCAGATACTGCTGACGAATTTCTAAAAGCCAAGTTTGAACCTCACTCAAGTGTGATCTTGACACTAGTTTTGTCATTTAAAAACTTTAAACGCATTTCTCGGGAACTCGCTGGAGAATTTTAAAGAATTGATCCAGGATTTATTGAGGATTAATACTGCAGGGGCAAAAAGTGTGCTCCATTCCAGTTGCATCACCTAATTCTCGCCTGACCCATGTACCTATACACAAAATTCAATTGATATATTTGCTAAAATAATGCTTTAAGCCACTGTCAAATAGGTGAATTTAATATTGAAGGTACATACATACATGTTTAACTACCACTGAATACAGAGCAATTGAATAAGTAAACATTATTGAGTAAAACCATTTTTAATTACTCACCTTCATCGGAGTCGCTCATTGTCAGAATGCAGTTTTTGTCCTTACACAATAATTACTTCTTGTAATAATTTGTGCATCTTATGTTTTTGTGCAAATTATCACATTATTTATCAAAAATATTGATCAATTTTTCGCTTTGTTTACCTTACATGTAAATAAATATATTTTATTTACTAATGTCAACAGTGTGACCAACAACACAAAACCATAAAATTCCTGCTATGTACTAAAAAAAAAGGATATGAAACGGTTACAAAATTCAAAATGTGCAGAAGAAAAATGAATTATTTCTTTCAAATATTTAAATTTGAAAACTTTCGAACGATGTTAAATAAGCATAAACTAAAAAAACACAATACATTCAAATGAAAAAGTGAAAACAAATAAATTTGTAGTTTATAGCAATTCGGAAATTCTTGTTTTTATTATACGATTTGCATTAAATGATAAATTTGAAACGTTATTTGTCAAGTTTGTTGTATGTACGTTTCTAGGCATAAGACAATAATTATAACTTAATTATAACTTACTCATTTGTCGAACTAAAACAAAATATTTCATTACCTAGCATGAGGCGATCTAAAAAAAAACTGCAGCCCTGTGAGATGAACTCAAATCGATTATCCAGTTATCGAACCGATACTCATCCCAAACAGCCAAAATATTCGAAATCTGTAAATAAATAATTAATTTTTTGTGCGTTTTTGTGATCAGTTTTGAGTGCATTGTGTTAGCATCGATTTTGAATAAAATTGTGTGATGTCCTGGCATGGGCGTTAGTCGATGCCGGTGCTGAAAAAAAGCAAGTAAATGAAGGCATTTCCTTTTCGTTTTTTTTTCCTGGGGTCGACCACTCACACACACACACACACGCACATATACATCTAAACTTTTATGCTTGTGGTTGTTTGTGGATAGACATATGTGAGTGTTATTGTGGCATCGCGACTTAGATAAAGCCTTGTTAATTTTAAATACTCTAACAAATTCTAAAAATAATATTCGTAAAGTAAATGAAAAATCGAATGCCATTATTAAAATATTTACATCACTTGCTTATGCTTAGTTAATTGTCGAAAAATTGTCACTACTTGTGGAATTATGTTTCTTGTCGAAAATTTATATCAGCCTTGCCTGTGGGCAGAGCATGCAATTGTCGCATTGATGCCCAACAGGAGACACATTCTTGTTTTTGTTTTTTTGCGTTCCCCTGACGGCACCCAAGCAGCCATTACCACTGACCTACGCCTTAGCTCCTCCGTGTGACTCTGCGTGATTCATACTAAATATAAAGTCAATGTTTTTCTGCGCTTTTCACTGTTGGATTTTTTTTTTAATCCAATTGAAGATGAAGTTTTAATTAAAAATATAAGAAAAAGAGAAATGCGCGACTGCGTCTGGCTGCAGATTTGTCAGCTATAACTAACTTATAAATAGATTTTTTTTTTAATGTGTTAAGCCTAAATCCCTCACTGTCACATTCAACCGGTTAGCGCTAGAAGGAAGAAACAATAATCGGATGGAAGTTTTTGGGGGAGAGTCACTTATTATGAATCTTATCAAGAAGTGGGCGGGCCATGCCATATGTTTTTCCTTTTTTTCGTTACTGATTTTTTCCATTTTGTTTACTAGGTTTACGGGAGAGTGATTGAGCGGTAGAGAGAGAGAGAGAGAGAGATATCTGTTGATTTAAATGGAAAACAACCAGACAACCATCAACAATAATAACAATAACAATAACAACAACAACTGAGATTGAAATCAACTTTGACCATGAATCATGCTGCTGTTCCTTTGCCGGCCAGTTCGGTCTCGGACATGCGTAACATGCAGCAGGCGGCTGGCTATAACAATAGTCCCCAACAATACAGTGGAATGATGATGTATTCCCCACATGTACTCCTCCAACCACTCGATGCCGGCAATACACGTTTCTCCATTGGTCTATGGAAGAATGATCCACCAGACATAGTGGAACTCATATGCTTTCTGCCCAATGGCATGTCCATCAAACTAGATGCCAGTTCACAGTCCACCATCCGAGACATCAAAGCGGAAATAGTCCGCCAAGGCAAACAAGGTACACTGGGCTATCTGATTAAAGATGCCTGTGACTATCAGGTATATGGTATCTCTAATTTCAATATAGATCCGTTTACGGATGAGACGAAACGGCTGTGCGAAGTCCAGCCGTATTTTGGACTACTAAATTTGGGTGAACGCACAGATGCCACCCATTTCTCCAGCGACTATGAACTGACCAAAATGGTCAACAATATGATTGGCAAGACCTTTGACCAGCATAGCACGCAACATGCCAGTCCCGAGATCGATGAATTTCGACGTAAAATGACCACAGTGTGCGAGAGCATTGAGTTGGAACGATCCCAATATACATGGCATCATCGCCTGCTTTATGAACATCCATTAAGACTGGCTGCATCTAGAGAAATGCCCGAACTCATTCGTCAGCGTCATCCAGCCCATCATTTTCTGATTGTGGTTAAGAATGAGAATGACCATAGCACGTTCACTTTGTCCGTAATGGAACAGGACACGCCATTGTCTTTGATCGAGAGCACGTTGCAAAAAATGAATCGATCACAGATGAAGATCAACGATCGGGTCACAGACTATGTATTAAAAGTTAGCGGACGGGATGAATATCTGTTTGGCGATCATCCGCTGATACAGTTTCTATATATCCAAGAGATGCTCTCCGAATCGGCGGTACCCAATGTAGTGTTACAATTGGTAATGCGTCTAGATTCGTATATAAATCACCACAATGAGCGTAACATGGGTCTTAAGCTGCCCCAAAAGAAAGAGCGACCACCACAGCCAGTGGTCAAACTACGGACCACATCTCTGTATGATTTGGGAAACTATTTTCAATTGACACTGCACAGCATTAGCAATGTAAATTACGATCGGACGCGAGCCTTTAAGGTGGGTCTTCATGTGGGCCTCTTCCATGGCGAGCACAAGCTTTGCTCTCAACGCTCCATGGATGCTCCCAACGATGGAGCCAAGATCTTCCAGTTCAATGACCAGGTTATTGACTTTGACATACAAATGCGTAATCTGCCACGCATGACACGCCTGTGCATCGTAATCTATGAAGTGAGCAAAATGTCTCGTTCAAAGAAGTCCTCGAACAACAAGGATAGCTCGCTTAAGGATGTGTCCTATAATAAAAATCCTTTGGCCTGGGTAAACACAACAATTTTCGACTTTAAAGATCATTTGCGCATGGGCCGTCAAACTCTGTACACATGGACCTACGCAGATGATATACAATCAGATGAGGTATTCCATCCACTTGGCACTGTGGAGCCTAATCCACGTGCCGAGGAGTGCGCCCTGGTGGATATCACATTCCATAGCAGCTGGGCAGAGGCGGTTACCTATCCAAGCGAGAACGCCGTCACACAGTATGCAGAAGAAAGGGCGCGGGCACATCATAGGGATAGACAAATGTCAGAGAATCAACCACCGCTTAGAGATCTAAGAGAATTATTGTCTAGTTATACGGGCTTGGACAAAATATATGAGATGGTAGATCAGGATCGCAATGCCATATGGGAAAGAAGGTAACAATTTCATCGCAAAATTAATCATAAAACTTTTAATCAATCATAAATTTGAATCTCGTTTAGATATGATATTATACGCGAATATCCGGAAGAACTGTCCATTTTGTTACATTGTGTCTGCTGGAACGAACGCGATGATGTTGCCGATATATGGTATCTTTTAAGTCGCTGGCCATTAATATCTATTGAACGCTCGCTGGAGCTACTCGACTACGCTTATCCCGACCCAGCTGTCCGTCGATTTGCCATCAAATGTCTACACTATCTCAAGTGAGTAATGGGAAACTTAAAAAGTTTCCTTTTCCTTTAGCACTTGATTCAATTTCAAGCTAATTTGTGATTTTTTTTAAATTTTAAAGGGATGAAGAGCTGCTATTGTATCTGCTACAATTGGTGCAAGCTATCAAACACGAATCGTATCTGGAAAGCGATCTGGTTGTGTTTCTTTTAGAGCGAGCTTTACGGAATCAGCGCATTGGGCATTATTTCTTTTGGCATTTACGTTCCGAAATGCAAACACCATCCATGCAAACACGTTTCGGCCTTTTGCTTGAGGTCTATTTGAAAGGATGCAAGCAACATGTGGCACCGTTGCGCAAGCAGCTTCAAGTTTTAGAGAAACTGAAGCAGGGATCTGTGATAGCTAAAAAGGGTAGCAAGGAAAAAGTGAGACATATGCTGCAGGAGTTCCTACAGGATCAGCACAGTCGCGGTGTCTTCCAGAACATTCAGAATCCATTAAATCCAAGCTTTAGATGTAGCGGCGTCACGCCCGACAAATGCAAAGTTATGGATAGCAAAATGAGACCTTTATGGGTAGTTTTCGAGAATGCCGATCAGACATCAAGCGATGTATACATTATATTTAAGAATGGTGATGATCTGCGACAGGATATGCTGACCCTACAAATGCTACGCGTCATGGATCAGTTGTGGAAACGCGAAGGGTAAGCCAATAAAAAATAGAAAAACCTACAACTTAACTTAAATTAATTTTCTATTCTATTTCAGCATGGATTTTCGCATGAATATTTACAACTGCATAAGTATGGAACAGAGATTAGGCATGATTGAGGTGGTGCGTCATGCCGAGACTATTGCAAACATACAAAAGGAAAAGGGCATGTTCTCGGCCACGTCACCATTCAAAAAGGGTTCGCTTTTCAGTTGGCTTAAAGAGCATAACAAGCCCTCCGATAAACTGAACAAGGCTATAAACGAGTTTACCCTAAGTTGTGCCGGTTACTGTGTAGCCACTTATGTCCTGGGTGTTGCCGATCGACACTCAGATAACATAATGGTCAAGCGTAATGGACAGGTAACTATTTACTCCCAGCAATGATCTATAAATATAATAAAAAATAACTAATTCATCTTCTCTTAGCTCTTTCACATCGACTTTGGCCACATTTTGGGCCACTTCAAAGAGAAGTTTGGCGTCCGACGCGAACGTGTACCATTTGTGTTAACCCATGACTTTGTTTATGTTATCAACAAAGGTTGCAACGATCGCGAGGCAAAAGAATTTTGCCATTTTCAAGAATTGTGCGAACGCGTATGTATTTACATCTGTCTTGTTTTGGTTCTAAACTAATTTTTGTTGTTTGTTTGGCTCTTCTATAGGCATTTTTAGTTTTACGAAAACACGGCTGCCTTATTTTATCGCTGTTCTCAATGATGATTTCAACGGGACTGCCGGAACTGTCCTCCGAAAAGGACTTAAACTATCTACGTGAAACATTGGTAAGCTGGAATAATAGTTTGGTGCTAAATGTTCGGTTGTTAAATGACTTAAATTATCTATTAATTTGATTAGGTACTGGACTATACGGAGGAAAAAGCACGCGAACATTTTCGACAGAAATTTAGCGAAGCTTTGGCCAACTCCTGGAAGACTTCCCTCAATTGGGCCTCGCACAATTTCTCCAAAAACAATAAACAGTAAATAGCAAGAACAACATCAACAACAACAGCAAGGATCATAGTTACAACTCTCTCTCATACACCCACCCACATAGACACACATACATATAACACATACGCACACACGACACAAGCATGTAAATGTGTTTGTGGGTTAATCGAACTCTTTTTTTTTCTCCGACTCCATTTATGTGCTTCATCTTGAGGTGTAGTAAAAATGTTTTTATATACAACTCATAAAACCAAGTTCAAATCTATGTGTTCACTATGTTAGGCTAAAATACACACACCCACACACACACCCATGCACCAATGCATATTTACCTTTATAGATATAAACATTGCATATTTACGCCATATGATATGCTATTAACAAAAACAAAAACAAAGAAACAAAAAAAAACAAAAACAATCTATTTGTATATTAGGCATTTGTGAAACCATCATCAAACTGTTTTTTCATATTCTTTTTTTCGTCAGTGTCATTTAATTTGTACATTCTTAATATTTGCCTGTTCCTCCAATTTGGTTAGTTATGTTGTATTTAGATCTTTCTATCGTTTTTGTTGTTTAAACAGAGCCAATCAACACACACACACACACACATAAGTTGTGTAAGAGTGTTACACACAAACACACACACACATACATATAATTGAATCCTATACTTGTTTAAGCTCAAACATTTTTTGTGTTTGTCTAACTTAAAAATTATCTTTATTTTTATATGCCCTATTATTATTATTATTATTATTATTACGGTAGTAGAATACTTTATATTTGTTTTTGCGTGTTGCAACAAATATATATAAAAACATGTTTCTTTTTTTTTTTTGTAATATTGTGTTATAATCATTAGCGTATTTTGTGAAATGGCTGGGTAATTGTAAACATTAAACTCGAAACGATTTATACATAAAATGTAAGACGAAATCAACATAAACGCCGGGTAAATATATATATATATATATTTAAAAAAAAAAAAAAAACGATTGTATACACTGAAATTGAAACAAGAAAATAAATATACATTATGTGCTTCTAAGTTTACACTAGACTGTATGCGACTCGACATTAAATGTGTTTTATTTTGGAAATATGTACTCTCAGATAAAGTGTACGTTATTTTAATATTTACCTGCTACAAAGGACTCGTATTCCACTCAGTTGGGGAACATTTTAAGTCCGATATCCAAACACAACGATCAACTTTGGAAGAAAAAATTCAAGTTTATCACAATTACATTTAGTATAAAGTTTTTATTTGACATCAAGTATTCAGTTTCAGTTTTATGTATACATATATATTTATATATATAATATACATATATAAAATATAATAAATGTTTTTTTGTTTTGTTTAAAATTAGTTTTGTTTCCGATTTAATTACAATCATTTCCCATTTAAAAAACCCAAATGTGTATCCTTTTTGTGGAGGAGGCACATTCCTATCGCCTCTAGCGTAGGATGCTTTTCAGGCGCTTTGAACGAAACTTCTCTATGATGATTGAATGATGAACCAATGAACGAAAAAAAATAACCTCGTACATAGTACTTCATAAAAAAGTAATGATAATGTGTAAATAGAGCCTAGACGCCTAACTAGCTAGCTAATCAGTGGTAGTAGTAGTAGTAGTTGTCGTTGTTGTAGTACTAGGTTGGTGGTAGTAAAAACCGTATGGAATATGGAATTATCATGGAAATTTAATTTAAATTTGTCGTTTTCTCTTTAAAAGGAGTGATTAGCTTACTAAAACAAGGATTAACAGCATATTGTGCAAACATTTTAAACATGTTTCGGTCTTGACCTCTTATGGAATCTTTTAAAATCTGTTCATATAAAAATAGTTTATATTAAATATATATTGGTTATATTTCTCGCTTTCGATTTCTTGTTTTTTTGTTGTGTAAAAATACTGTATTTACAAACATTACAATTACTCACTTAGATATTAACATCTGTTCAATATATAGTCATTTGATTTATGTAATTATGTTGTATATGTATATATATAGATATATATATATATATATATATATATGTATATATGTATGTATATAAATAATTTAGAAAATATGAGAAACCGCGCTTGTTTTGTTTTTGTCTTTTTCTACGCTTAGGAATATGTTTCATTTCATTTAAACATCTTTCAAATTTGTATTAGTTAGGGATTTACTGTAAATATTTGTTCATTTTTTTTTGTATAGTATCTACAAATCTTTTTTTGTACACTTGAATTTTGTTAATATATTCTTTTGTAAATATTGCATTGACAACTGAATTTCGTATTAAGTACAGCCATACACAAGCAGTTCGATCAAACGAATAACTACGACTTAGACTGTTGATAAGACCTGTCTATACTATAATTAGATAGTTCAAGATTGGGTCAGCATAAAGCAAAAGATTAAACATAATTTCTTGATTCATTTTTACACAAATGTCGAACTTATAAATTATAGTAAATTAAAACTCTCGACTTGATAGATTACAATTATTGTTCTAAATTTTCAATTGCGTTATAAATGTTACACTTAACAATTATAAATTCAGAACAAGACTGTAATCATTTCATAAAATTATCAATTATGCTTTTGTAAATTCTCGAAATGCAATGTGCTTTCAATTTTGTCATTTGAAATATTTAATTCATAAAAGAAGCATATAACAAATCAGAATTTAATACAATCTTTACCAGTTGTTTTAGGAGTATGTATCCAAAAACCACTGATATAGAGAGTGGAGTTGTAAAATTTTTGGCGACTACGTATAGGTCTACTTAATACAAAACGTTGTCAATATTTTCTTCAGCATTTTGGATATCTATTTAGGTTTAGGTTTCTCCAAATGTTTTATAGAATATTTTGTATAAATATTTTACGAATGCTTTTATTGGCTTATTATTTTATTTTGTGGTACATATGTATTTCTTTTCTTTTTTCATTTTGTATCCCTGGTTTTCTGTTCATTTTTTTCAAGGCACACGCATTTAATAAAAATCTTTTTTTTTTCAGTTTTTTTTTGTTTAAAAATTTACCTGCGCGGTGATCTAGTTATTTTTTTATTTTTTTTGTTTTTTTAATTTGTATTTCTTTTTTTCTAAAAAAAAAATCAGGTTCAGTCTGTTTCAAGGAAATGTTTTTGTTGTTTTTTTTTTTTTTTTGATGAAATAAAACGTAATTATTCTTTGAGATTCTTTAAGACGTGCAAGTTTTCTTTTATACATCCTATAGAAAATAATGTTAAATTATATATGTTTACTTTGTCGCTTAGAATAAAATTCTTTTGCATATTGAATATGTTTTTTAACTGCATTTCTCATTTCTGTTATGTTGGATTTTGTCGCTTTGCCATGGTTCTTCCATACCTCAATTGGATTGGATTGTATAAATAGATTTGGAACGTGTTTTTTTTTTTTTGTTTTTTGATTTCCTCATATAGTTAAAAATTTCTGTCTTAATTCGAGCAACCTAACTAAGCTTAATATTTAAAACAATTAGGTTAAAACTAAATTATTAACTAAACTTAGCCAACAGCTTTCTATGTGTAGTTTTTTTTTTTTTTTGTATATGTTTTTTGTTTTGTTTTTCAATGTCATCCTTATACACTACTAGTACTTAACTCAAGGGTTGACCCAGACACTGGGGCAGCTGGAGAGCGCGCGTGCGTATGGATTTGTTGGTATGTGGTGTGTGTCTCAGTGCTTTGACAGATTCAGTGGTAAGTCTGAACAAAAGATAATAGATTATATATATATATATATATATATATATCGCATGAGATGAAGGGGAAACACTCACCTGAACTTGGTTCATTCCTAAGATTACTATTATGAAACATTGCAGATGAAGTGCTAACGCCGGATGCTACCGTAGATGAGGCAGATGCACTAGAGCTGGCCGGCGAAGTGGAGGCGGTGCGATGACTGGTCGCTGCAGACATTGGTTGGTCGGTACTACTATCAGTCAGTTTTGGCGTGGTCGTCATATGAGCCAGTGCCGCTGGATGCGCCAAATGTGGATGTGTATGGGGATTGGGTGTGGGCTGGCCAAAGGCAGCGGCGGCGGCAGCAGCAGCTGCTGCGGCAGCCACAGCAGCAGCACCCACCCCATTATAGGCGAACGCATGGGCGTAGGGTGAAGACGGTGATAGTCGTGAGGCGGCTGCTGCTGCTGCTGCCACTTGGCTCGATGATGCCTGATGGGAATGAGGAGGAGGCGGAGGTGGGGGCACTAACAATGATGCTCCGGCGCCAGTTTGGTAATGATGCATCCACAGTGGATTGTGGCGCATAGCCGCCAATGTGGATATATAAGGATGATACAGAGATGGCGAAACCACCGAGGGAATATACGCTGCTGCAGCTGCTGCGGTGGCGGCAGCTACGGCAGCACTGCTACTGCTTGACGCCGCCGACACAGACTGCTGCTGGCTCGGGCTACTAGTAACCCCCGAAGTGGGACCCCCGGTTCCATTAACCTGGGGTGGTGGCGGATACATATAGTAGTGCAGCGGTGATCCCGCAGCAGGTGAGCTGCGATTCAGATGCATATGCCGCCGATCCGGTGGTGAAACGCTACGCTCGCCCGGTGACGAGCAGCTGTTGTTGCCAGCATTAGGCGAGGCGAACTCGCGACGTATTGATGCAGTCTTTTTGGGTACAGTGCGAGGAGTGGTGGCAGGTGATGCCGTTGAAGAGCGAGCCGGCGATAGGTCCCGTGAATTGGACGACGACGACGGGACACTGTGTGGAATGTGCGACGAAAGAGCCGTGCTACTCGACGCAGTGGACGGTCTCGGCGATGCGCCAGAACCAGTTGTAGCATAAGGAGCGTAAAAAGAATGCGGGTGCGCATAGTCCAGAGGCAGCGGCGAACCTGCGGCTGCTGTGTATGGTGGCGATCGTTTTTTTGTGGCGACATGAGAGGGCGATTTTCCCCCACCACCTCCTGAACCATTGCTGCCGACACCCATATCAGGAGATTTGGGAGAACCCAAGAGTGCACGCGGATAGCTGGTTGCATTGGTTCCATATAATGAATGCGAATTATGTTGATGATGATGATGATGATGCACATTGCTAACTATAGCGGCCGGATGATCGCTATTCCCCTTGGTTGAACCAGAGGAGGTAGAAGAGCTGCTGCTGCCGCCCAATAGTGAATGAATACTGTAAGAGCTATTCAATCGTGTGGGCTGCTGTTGCTGTTGCGCCGCTGTGGTTGCATTTGTTGTTATTGTTGGTGTGCTTGGAGTAGTTTTCGCCTGTGGTGGTGCCAAATTAATTGGCGCTGATTTACTCGATGGGGTACACGCCTTGGCCCTACTTCGTTTACCACCGACACCGCCAATAACTCCTCCAGCACTTGAACCGCTGGCGCTGCCATTATTTGCACATCCATTATCTTCCAGTGATACTTTTTCGAATTCGCGTAAAATGCGTTTCCTTGGCGACACATGCTGATGATGATAGTCGACTAGACGACTTGCTGCCGATGCCGATGAAGGCGGAGAAACCTAAAAGCAATACAATTTGATATAAATAATTATAAATGTATCTTTGCGGACTTCGATGTTACAGACTTCCATGTTGTCATGGTGATGATGGATAATAAAAAAAAAGGATACAGTCCAAACGAATGCAAATAATTTTAAATTAATTTTAATTAATTAATCTTTGAGATCGCCTACCTTGTGTGTCAAGGAGTGACTTAGACTACTGATGGCTCCTCCAGAATTGCGCTCGCTTGATGTTGCCAGCGATGCCATTATCGCTGATGTCTTGGACAATTGCTCTAAGCGTGCTGGCACCCCATCTATTAGTTTCTGTATGATGTTATTGAGCTTGGCTCTGGGCTTCCGCTTTTTAAGTCTTATTAGATCTGTCGTTGGTGTTTTACTCTTTGTTTCGCCATTCAGTTCAGAGGCAGTCATTCCGTTGACAGCAGGTGCTTCAGCTACTGATATAGTAGCAGCAATTGCATCTGTAGATACGTCTTCATCTTCGCTGGTATTCATTTTCTCGGCTTTACAAGTTATTATGTCAATGGCTTCTGTTGTTTGGCTTGGAGCTGTTTCCTTTGACTCTGTTTGGGAATCCTCCTCTTTGATCGCTTCTGGCTTGTCCGATTTAATCTCATCATCATCATCAGCAGCAGCGACAGCAATTGCTTCAGATTTCGATGGAGCTGATTCTGCTTTAACATTTTTATCCTTTTTTCCATCGGTTTCTGTTTCCGTCTTTTCGGGTTTAAGCGTCTCATCGCCATTTTCCTCTATTTTTAAGCACTCAAAAATGCTTTTGTGCTCCTCTTCGCTAGCAACAGGATCATGTGGCCTCCTTCGTTTACGTGACGCCAAGTGGAGAGCTTTATTGCTGAGAATACTTCGCCTGGGGCGATGGTAATATAGCGACAACTCCTTTGAAATGCCACGGCGTGGTCTTGACTGTTTCCAGGGCTGATCACGTTGCCACGGCGATGACTGTATGGAACTGTTGTCATCCGAAACTGCACAATGAAGAATTTATTTTAGTTTCCTTATAATTTGTTTAATGATTTTTTTGCACTTACAGCTCAACGATGTGGAATTTTCATTCTTTGGATACGTTGTGGTCACTGCTGATGTGGGCGTCACTGTGGCCGATGTTGCCGCTGATGGTGGACGAAATGCTTTACGCGGTACTGATACCCAACCTCCTCTATCGCTGTCCTTAGATCGAGCCAATTCCAAAATGAATTTGCCATCTAAGCCAAAGAAGAATGATATATAAATTGTGATTGGAGAGCAGATTGAGCAGACTATAAGGATGACTTACTTTTGAAAAATTGCAGCCGACCGCCATAATTAGAGTTGGTAGCACCAGTGGGCGTTGATATTGGATGCCTGCCCATATCAAAACCGCTGCCGCTGCTATTTTTGGCTGTTTTCACTGCACTCGACTGGACATGGCTTAGATTGCTATAGTCCAATACACCGCCAATGACATCGACGGGCTTGGGAACAGATGTTGCTGAAGCTGCCGTTGCCGCCGCCACCATAGCAGCTGATGCCGCCATTGCTGCTGCTGCTGATGATGAGCTGGAGGCGGTGGGGCTGCTACTTTGATTGGTTTTTGTTGTTGTGGGCGTGGTTGTGCTGGTGGCATGCGGCAAAAATCCATTTGTTGTGACCAATACGGATGCGGATGCAGATACGGATAAAGAAGATGCTGATGCTGATGTGGACGCTGGCGGGGGTGGTGGTAATTGGAATTGGTTACCGTTTAAACCATTTTTGAGTAGAAATTTTGCTGCCGCCTCTGCTATAATGCGCTCGTTGTTATTATTGTTGTTGTTCTCGTTGTTTATATGTGGTGTGTTGTTGTCGGTATTGTTGCTAGGGCTGCTGCTGCTGTTATTGTTAATATTATTATTTTTATGCTCATCGGTCATTGTTGTCTATTGCTGCCTGCTGCCGCTATTACAATTTGTGACGTCATAAAGCCTTTGAAGTAAACAAAACAAAACAAACTAATCAAACATTTTAAATATACATTTATTTATATTTTTTAGTGTATTGCATTTTTCTCATTGGCAATAGGCTTATTCCGAGTTACATTTTCATTCATTCTGTTGTAAATTCCTCGCAAGCGGCACGGTACGCATTTTGGGGCATGAAAGGGGCGCCAAGGGGACACACAACAACAATGTCCGACGACAACTACAAACGGCGTCGCGTATCAAAATATGCCAGCTCGGCACGGTATTGGGAGGAGCGCATCTGCGGCTGCTGCTGCTTTTGCATTCTTCATTATTTTGATTCACGCATTTATCATAGTTTATTCATTGTTTTATTTCTTTAATCGCCCTCTTTCTCTCTATCGACACATTTTTCATATTTATTATTTTTTTCTTTGTGCATTAAACGAAAAACAAATTTTGTTTCGTTTTTAAATGTTTTCCATACACAAACACACACACAAACGAACACGGGCACACACTCTTAAACACACACACACACAAAGAGAGTCCAAAAAACCAACGACGAAGTGTGGACAAGGAGGAGATAAAATAATAGAAAAAAAAAAACGTTCTCCAATTACCATCAGCAGCAGTTATTTTTCACATTTTTCCAATAAAACACCTAAACGAAAATACCCAATATATTGGGCAAATCGTTACGGTATCTTTGCCGAAGATTTTGCCACTAATTTAAACGAATAAATTAATAAATAAATGCATAAAAACTTAATTTAAAAAAGGGATCAACGAGAATTCCGTTTTTTTGTTGTAGTGTGACCGAATTTTGTAAGGAAGAAAATCCATAAAACTTTGTCTACGGGTTTGTTTTGTCCGCCCCCGTGCCAACTGGCGCCTTAGAACTTTAATCGTTTTAACTAACTTATTCGATAGTTGGCGAATTAGAATTACTTGCTCCCTAGTAAAATATATATATAATTTTCATACCAAATCAAATGCACTTCGAGATGTTTGTAGCGGAACTACTTTATACAATTCTAAATCATGAAGTTATTATCGTGATCGTTATCGGAACTAGCTTTTTGCAACCGTTGGAAAAAATTTGAATATTTGAAAAACTTAATTGAATCTCAATCAATCCGCCAATGTTAAATGTATTCCAATTTCAAACACTTTTTTATGTAGAATAAAGTATTTATTTTTGATAATATCTGCTATGTTTATATTTCTCAATTTTATTGTTTGTTTAATTTTTATTGCGTTTAGCTTGATAAATACTTATGGTTTTGCAAGTTTTTACTTGATTTAATACTGTTTTCTTGCTAATAATTCGATACGGTTATTTATGATGGAATTGTAATGGAGCATATAAATAAATACATATGTATTTTTATTATGTTGGTAATGGTAATTAATTGTAATCTGTATATTGATGCGCGTAGTCGGAATACAACCCATTCTGCTGTCTTAAGAACTAAACACAACTTCAAACTCTGATGTGTCCTCTGCTAAACCTGAATCCTATGCCTAGACCGAACTACCATAATACGTGAATACATCTATAATGTAAAATATATGTATACATACATTTAAATATATATGTATAAATAAATGTATGTACATCTATATAAAATATGCATATTTATAATATTTTATGCGCTTTTGATATGAGTGAGAAGTCCTCCAAATTTGTGCGCGAAAATATACATATATATTTATAAGAGTGGGGCTAAAGAGAGTATTAAGAATGTGTATAGTAAATATTGCACAAATAATGATAATTTTTGTTTTTGCAGTTCTCACAACAAAATAGCACACAAGTTATGTGAGTTAATTTAAGAAAAGAATTTTGTATTGCGCTGCTTTCAAAACATAATTTAAATATCACAGACGTTTTGCCAATTTTATTAACTAAAGCATGCCACTCTTCTTGTTTAGTCAATTTTGTTTGTTGCCAACGAACTCAAGGTGAAAATGATCAATTAAATTAAATTTAAAAAGGAAACACTTCTAATAGGTTTATAGCACAAATTTCCAACAGGATTTCTCTAGAGCTTATTTGCACAATCCCGGAAAATATAATCCTAAATGTCAGTCAAAAGTTAAAATTGAAATTAAGTCTTGTTTCAAACATGGCACATAAATTGCTAAAGAACGGAAAACAGGAGCGAAGCCTATGACGATTAACATTTATGCCAATCAATCATATACGAATGTATATATGTATATGTTATATGTTTGTAAATACTAAGTAGATCATCCAATTTAATGGATGCTTCTAATATTTATGCCCTTTTAATGCAAATTGTCCACACGGCTTGAGGGTAGACCTAAAGCGGCACTCAAATTTAAGCCTGCAGGAACACCCACTCCGACATTGACATTCACTGCACCAGGAACATTACCCTCGCTTTCACTTTTCCATGACGAGACGGGTATATGCGGTGCCGGCAAGCAATTTCGCAGAGTCTGCACAATCTGGATGGTGTCCATGAGAGCTACAAGATAAAAGATTAAAATTATGATGAAATATTTTTTTTTCCATAGTATTTTGTGGCTTGACTAACTCTTCTGAAGACTCTCGCTCTGTTTGCCATATGGCTTGCACATAGACGGACGTATGTATGTCTTCATGCGGGACATGTTACGCATTAATTCAGAGAATATACGCACAATTTTGTCCTGGCCACCAGCCATGGGATCTAGGCGATTCGGATCATTGGTGGCCCAGGCTCCATTGTGAAGAGCCAAAAGATCCTTATTCGATTCGATGGAATCCAGATTGGTGCTAAATGAAAAAGTATTTATTATTGGAAAAGGAATATCTTTCATATATTGTCCTCACCGCATGGAATCTGTTACAGTTTTGTGCGGTATCTGCTCCAATGATGAAGAGTGTGAGGAAGACGATGTCGAGGACACAGATAGCGGAGATTGTGATGGCGGTGGCAATGCATGATGAACACCATGGCTATGCGATTGCGAGGATGAGCCAATACCAGTTGAAGCAGACGATGTGCTAGTAGCTGATGGAGGCATTTGTGGCTGTTGTTGCTGCTGTTGTTGGTTCGCTGCCACAGCAGCAGCTACTGCTTGGGACTGCATTAGTCCTTGAATTTGTAGATTAGCTGCTGCAGCAGCAACAGCCATGGGATCAAAGTGTTTTGGATCTAGTTGAGCAAAAACGCGTTGTTTTTCCAAAGGGCTTAAATTGCTCAATTTCTCGAGGCTTTGCTGGGCAAGAACTCGATTTTGTTGCTGAATTAGAGCGGCTGTAAGCTGTTGCTGATGTTTAGCTTGTTGTTGCTGCTGCTGTTGTTGTTGTTGCTGCTGTTGTTGTTGTTGCTGCTGCTGGTGTTGTTGTTGTTGTTGTTGTTGCTGCTGCTGTTGCTGTTGCGAGAGTTGAGATTGAAGACTATTTTGTTGCTGCTTGGTTAGATGGTGCACAGGTGGCATTTGCTGCATTTGCTTGGAACCACTAGATTTGGATAGATCAATCTCAACATTTGCCGACCCAGATGTTGCCGTGGAAGAAACACCGCCTCCTGTTGCATTTGACGGTAGGTGCGTGAGACGTTGAAGAAAATCAGGTGTTGTATTGACGCCGGAATACTGTTGATCCATAAAGGGCATAGGAGATATGCCCATGTGATTTTTATAGTAGCGACATGCTGGACTGGGACACGATTGGACCACCTCAATAATAAATTCCTTCTCCATGCCAAAATGATCGCGACCAATAGTGTACGACTCAATGACAGCTCTCACAGTGGCATCGACACTGAGATGAAGGCCATGTGGTCCTGACATATGCTTCAGCATGACCGCATTGGCAAAGTGTTCAAATGGCAGCACAATCTTGCCATTATCGCGCAATATGAGGCGTCCTTGCGAATCCAGAGTCAGTCGGTTGGCTAGAACCCTAACATTACATAAAAAATAAGTTAGTTAATCTAACAGTATGTAACTTATAAAATTACTCACTGCAAATAAGCGGCACTGGGCAACATGGCATTATCCTTTAGATCGCTGAAGCATTGCAAAAGCTCAGCACTTGGATTCCATCCTTTATTCTGTAAGTAGAGCTGCAACAGCATATAGAGTTTCTCGGTGACATAGCCAACGCCAGACAATCCAGCTGACGACTGAGGCAACATATCACCACCGCCTCCACCGGGAATTGGCCCTGGGCCACCTTTGGAGAGTGCTGCCTTCATTGTTTCCGAAAGATCTAGCTTGTAATTGTCGGGATAGAAGTGCTTGACGTGCTCCTGAAATAACAATAATTGCAATTGCAATAATCTGCACTCTTGATACACACACACACACACACACAGACACGCCCACCCATTTAGAAAGTGGCAAGCAGGGCCACCCACCACTCACCAAATTATTCATTTTCAACTGAACGCGACCTGTTGTAAGATCAGCATCAGCAAATGCAAGAGCAGCAGCATCTATTTGCAGTGGCGCCAAGGAAGCATTTTGAACATGTTACCAACAATTCCAACTAGTTGTTGTCCAATTGAAAAACCAGACACAAAAAACGAAAAAGAAAATTGTATGTGTCTGTCTGTCCTTGGAAAGGATTCGATTGTCCTTTCGATGTCGATAAACATCGATAAATATCGTTTTCTCTTCGCAAGGGATGGAGATGCTGCGATGAACTGGTTCAGGTTTTTAACGGCTAAATTGGAAACTTTCAAATGACTTCGTAATTAAAATTCTTCAAATGATTTAAATATATTTAAATTAGAATTTCTGCTTACTCATTGGCAGATTTTTATCATATTTTCTCATTTAAAAGATAATTAGGTAGAAAAATGTATATTCATGAAACAAGTTGGTACCATTCTTAAAGCTTAGGCGATAATGCATAGCCGACGGCCATGGTAACAAAACTTCCATTAAGAAATCTCAAATAGAATTTTCCTAAAATAAATCATTTTCTTCATCATTATTTTGCAACACGCGAATTCTAAATGAGCGAAGTAAATACAACCACAATGGAAAGGGCACACGATATGCTGAGGCGTAACAAGTGACGGTTCGCTTAACCCACACCAAAATGCGGTAAAAGTGGTTGACCAGCACGAACAAGTGGACCACCTGCCTTCAGGTCCTTGTGCCAGCGAGCCGACCTCACTCCACATATTATAATAATCGTACTAAATGCGTGGCTGCCGTCTATACCGGATCTTGAGGGTTGTGGGTAGCTATAGCAACTTTTGGCAAACAATAAAGGATATGGAACTGGATGGAAATTTGTTTACTTGCCTACTGTCCCCATGCCATGGCATGGCCTGACTGAGTGTTATATGCCTGCAACTGCAATCCACTTCAGGCTAAACTCAGTCAGTTGCCGATTGAGTTTTGGTGAGCTAGAATGAAAATTTGTGGAACTATGTGCTTCCCTTTGAAAACCAGATTCTTCCTATTGCTCTGGACTTTTATATTCTTAAAAATTGGCAAATGCACAGTGACACAGCAAACGACACATACATTTAGATTTCAAAATCCCTCACAGTGCCTTAAAAATGACAACTACTACAATTTAAACTATTTCGATTGTATGCCCTGCAATGAGGCTGGTGATGTGGAAAAACTGCAACCCACTGCGGATAGTAAGTATATCTATTGATTAAACAAAATTCTAGGGTGCTAAGAGGTAGGGTACCCCCTCCATGTCTCTCTTTTTTCTCTAAAGAATTCTCCTGCCAATGCCCAAGCAGCCATATCTCTATCTATGAGAAGGGAAAATTGTGGCCCAATTGTGATGAGATATGCTCCACATTAACTGATCGAACGGAAAACTGCACATCCGTTTGGCTACCACAACCTAGGCCAGCGAATTCCTGCAGCTTCCGATATTTAAACTCCACTTCGGCATATCTTAGACAATTGCCTATTCATCCGATGATTGTGGGCATTGTCCTGACGACCAGCGTTCATCCAGATAGCAATATTAGTGATTGTCACAGCTGTGATCTCGTGTACAACTATCAATATCAAGGCTATTGTTTGGCTAATGTCCTGCTACGTCCATATTTGCATTATAATTCCTTTTGGCAATCTACGACCAATTCAAAGCCGGGTCTAAATAGCAACATCGCTCATAATTTTGGCGAGTTAAAATTCGTGGCTTTCTTTTGCCTGGCCCTGAGGAATACCACAGCTTGTCAGCAGCTGGCCAATCTCTGTGTACTGTCACATTTTTCACCGGATAAACATTCCCCATGTAGCCCATTTATTCTCACCCAAATGTCGGATGTTGTCATGAAATATGCCCATTCGGGAGAGCAATTGCGTTCCCTGCAACCGTTTCTTTTCTACAAAAAGGGCAAAGCCACCAGGGATTTGTTATCCAAAACCCTTCAACGTAGCAATGTGCATGAGCTGCAACTATTTAGCACCACCTACAATTTGGCCGGCAGTCTAAAACGTTGGGGAACCTTCAGGTATAAAATATAACATAGTAATATATATTTATATATAATATAGATTATGCTGCATTGAACTTTATCACACGATTTCTTTAGTCTGGAGCATGTTAATCTGTGCCAACAACCAGCACCAAATCTACGATATGGCCAAAAGCAATCAGACGTGTCCTGCCACTTGACACTGGAGGAACTTATCGATCTAGCTGGTCAACAAGGCAATGATAATTTTCTTTCGGTTTATCTAAACTTTACCAGTAATTGGCAATTTCTACTACATCAGTTGCCCGTACTCATAGAGAATCTTACGCCCGAAAATCAGGTAAGAAGGGAAATGCGATTATTCTTGAAGGACTTTCAATTTAATGTGGCTTCTTTCCTTTAAGCGAGAGCAACGCGATGAATGGCAATTGGTTAAACGTTTCCAAATGATTTCAACTGTGCCCACTAATAGTCATCAGCAGCAGTCTGTTTTGAATCGCTACGAAGATGCCCACAAGTTGCAATTGTATCGATCCATACGATACATAGAACACTTGGAACTACACTACACTGTAGAGGAGGATCAGAGAGTGGGTTTGCCTTTGATAAGAGTACGGTATCGCCTGATCGAGCTGACCGGGGGCAATGTGTCGCTGGCGCAAAGCTTTCCCTTTCAGTTAAAACTGAGCTACGAACGCTTGCAACGAAGCTGGGATTGGGTGATATTGGAAATAGCTTTACCCATGTTTTTGCTGGTGGCTTTCTTTGCTGCAGTTTTTCGTTTCCAAAATATACGACGTCGCCGGCAATCAGAATGCTGTCAGATCAGTAATATTTTGGAGTTTCTTCTCGAATTGGCCACCAATGTGGCATGGGCTCTATTGGCCACAGTGCTATTGATGCTACTGCTACAAGCTACGAGTCTACGCACCCTCAAGCTGCTCATCTATATTGCCTTCTGGTTGCAATTTCTGTATCTAGGTGTACACCTTTGGCGCTGCAGTCAGCTGGAACTTTTCCTCATCGACTGGGAACGGCCACGAAGCAGTTGCGAAGGTCAGCGCCTAAATCTGGACAGTTCCTCGCTGTGCTCCAGTGTGCGTACCTTTGTGGCCGAAAGCAGTGTCTCCGCTTGGCGAGTACTCTTCACGGCCAATGCCTGGATACGTCTTAGCGTGGCCCAAAAGTATTCCAGTTTGGTTCAAATTGTAGTAGTTATTGCTGCCTATCAGCTATTGGATCGCTACACTCATAAGGACCTTGCCTTGCGTTGCTGCCTAATCTCCGTCAGCTATCTAATTGCTTATCTTTTGCAACTATTCACTCAGCGCCTGTTCGTTGGAAATCCTCTACAAAAATTCATTGATCTATGCAGTTTGGCGAATATTTCGCTTTTTACACTAAGAGAACCAGGCTTTGGCTATTATATACATGGCCGATCGCCTCATGGTTTCGCCGATACGGATATGTCTTCCATGATTCTGCAACTTCAGCGAGAAGCTCAGAATATGTGTGGTCGACGTGGATTACTCATGGACTCTGACAAGCAATCTTATGTCATCTTGCCGCCAAGAAATCTCCGGTTAGTTGAAGGATAACAATACTTTTGAAATAAATGTAATGTCTAATTGTAAACAGCATCTACTTGGATCGACTGCTATTGCCTTTCCAACGCAGTGCCCATGGCAGTATGTCACAGACTTTACTATACCAGAAGGATATACCCAGTATAGATGGTCAAGTCGAACGCACTTCCATAGCCTATGCCAGTGTGAATCGTTTCTTTTGCGTCTTTATCGATCATGTAAGTAGGTTTTAATATATGAAAACTTCTTTCAAACATAATATTTACACAATTCCTAGGCCATCAAGGATATGGACTATATTATCAAAGAGAAGTCACTTGCGGAAAAGCTCCTTAATTGTGAAATAGAAAATTATCTGACCGAAAGTAGGATATGATGAACATTCTTACAATATAAAGTGTAATAAGACTTGGTTATTTTCCAGATAAGGGCACTTTTTATATAGATGACTCGTATAGTTTTTCTCGCATGCTTTTACTGGGCAATCATATGGATATTTTTGTACTGGAAATTCTCATATTATTGTCTCTATTCCTATTGTCTGGCAATTTACTGATATCTGCGGCTGTCGCCTGTGGTTTTAATATGGTAAATAATTAAAGACAATCATCATTTCCTGTTTCCGGTTGGCTAATTAAATTCCATTTGCAGCTGCTTCGTCATATCTTTCGTTTTTGGGTGCGCCGCAATGTTTCCCGCAAAACTCTTATCGACGAGCGTTTCCTGTTGTAGCAACGCATGGAAGAGCAATATATGCGAGATGATGGGTTTTTTGATATTTAGTTTTTATCGGTCGTTTTATTTTATATTATGATTCATTTGATAGTAAGTAGTAGTACATACATTTATATTAGTATTCTTTTTGTGTGTTTTTTTCTTTTAGTTACCATAAAACTTAAATGCTAGCAAAACAGATAAAATAATTTCTATAATTTCACATTCAACATCTTGATGATTTTAGTTTTGTTTGATTTGATTTGTTTATATTTATATATCTTTTTTATTTCTAACTTGCTCGCAATAGTTTCATTTGGATAGCACACATCTATTTCGTATTGGAATATATGTATTCATATATATAGGTATATCGACTTTTAATTATAATTTCTTTCGATTCTATTTCATTTTGTATGTGGCATCATTAATAGGAGTAGCAGCAAATATTATTTTTGTTGATTTATGAATTTTATTCACCATGACGAATTTGGTTTAAAGTTTCGTTTTGAGTTTACAATTCGATATTTTAGTTTGATATTTTTGTGTACAAAATCTACTTGAAAACGGTTTGCTGTTTATTTATATGCATATGTAGGTGTGTCAGTGTGTGCGTGTGTGTGATTGATTGGTTAGAGATATTCATATATACATCACTTGCGTGGACTGATTTATATGTTTGGCAACTGTCTACTGTTTAGCTGCAGTAGAGTTCCTTTTTAAATAATGCTCGTATATCCTAAAACGTCAAACGTACAACATTGAAACATTGAATTCTAATGCTTAATCGTAAATTTTATGCGGCTGTTTGATTCGATTTTATGTTCATGTATGAGTGTGTGCACTTACGAAGCTAGAATGCATCTTATTACAAGTGTCTTCTCTTATGTGTTTATATGTATACATAAATATACGAATGTATGCTGTTCTGGGGTTTGCCTATATATATATTATATGTATGCCATGGGGGATGAAGAGTTGCCAGTTTATCTGTACTTGGAACACAGTCACAGAGAAACATAGCAAAAATTCGAAATAAATGACAAAATGGAGTTGAGTAAATGGGAGATAAAAATCGATATTTAGTAAATAATTTGTTCATCTTATTGTTTTTTGCTATCACAAAAGTAAATACAACTCCAACATAGACGATGGGGTGGTCAATCAAAAACGGTTAGACAGAACGCAATCGAACGTAAACACTTAGAATTAGATTTAATCTCTAGCATGGTATATATATCTATATGTATATGTATGTATTATGCATGTTCAACACTTAGATTTTAACTAAAATTATATGTATATTCCAATTTCACTTCTCACTTCTCTCACAATCAGTTATCTCTTTTCACTTACAAATAAGAAATCATATCAAATGACTTGATTGGCTATTTACACTTGAGGACAATTAAATACTAACCTTAATCTGATATACCTAGAGTTTCTTCTTTGTTCGATTCTACATGGATTGGCTGGTATTATATATATCATTAAACCGATCAATATGGGGAGGAAAAAAAAATAATAATAATAAAAAGAATAATATACACTATGATAATTCGTTTGTGACCGTATACATCAATGTCTCCTCCTATAGACCAAAAGCGGCTGCATAGGCATGCAGCAATTGAAGCACATAGTCGGCATTCTCTTGGATGACATTGCTACCCAGGCTACGAGGTCGTTGTGGCATCTCAAGCTGCTCCAATTCTGAAGCAAATTCCGATTCCAGCTGAGCTGAATCTAAATGTTCGGACATAAGCTGCTCTGATTGTGGCCTTTCTTTTGGTTCTGGCTCTTCTGGCTCCGTTTGCTCCTTCGTGCCCTTCTCATCGGGCAAAAGTTCCTCCTATTCATGCATTGTGCGTCGAGCGCGCTTTGCCGGCAAACTGGAGCCATCATTATCCCCAAGCGAGGCAGAACCGCAACTCTTACGTCCATTTTCGATGGGTGAAGCTGCTGCTGTTAATAGAGCAGGTGATGTCGAAGCGCTTGTCGTCTTGCCTTGCTTCTTCTCAAAATTAGGTAACCATTTAGCTAATTGTTCCTCAAAGAAGTTCTCCAGATATTTGGCATTTGAGTAGGTCTTGGTGTCCTCCTTGAAAACAAAAATCCCACATCAGACATAAGTATAAAATAGAATCTTCAATTCGTTTACCTGATAAAAGAGATATGTGTTGGAGAAAATCAAGCGAACATCGGTTACAAAGCCGGCAATATCCTTATAATGATTTGGACTGGAAGGATCCAGACGCGTGCGTATCACATCCAGTGACATAGGACTAGTAAGGCAGAAAATTGGTAAACGTTAAAGGCTTTAATGATGGACGGATATGGAGGAAACCTACCTGGATACGATTTCATAATACGATGTATTTGCCGGTGATTCGGGTTCACGAAAATTGAGACTCTGCTCGTATTGGCAATACAATTCCAGGCATATACGTTGCAATATCCTCAACTCCAGGCTGCTTAGCTCACCCTGTGAGACCTTGTCGTTGCTCTCCGACTTGGTCAGCTCCTTGAGATTAACACACAACAGACATTGCCAACTCTCACTTTCGTCGGGTAGTGAGCTGATCGCGGGTATGTGACAATTCTGATGGAATACCTTGGGGCATTTGTCGCAGCACATTAGCTCGCCACCATCCAGACAAACGGCGCACCAATCCTCATTAGGGTCATCTTTTTGTTCGTTTTTATTATTAACTGATATTATTAGTTTAGTGTTTCGCATTCAATGATTTTTTTTTTTGTTTTTTAGAGAGTAGTGTATGAGTTTTTTTTTATATTTTAAATATTAATTATTTTGTTTTGTTTGTGTTTGTTTTTGGGCGTATTTCGTTGTCAGTGTGTGTGTAAATGTGTGTACGTGTGTTTGTGTGTGTGTCGATATTTGAATTTTATTGGTTAGTAATTTATTTGACATGATTTTTGATTTTTATTTTCGCGTTTCAATTTGGATTTTGAAAATAGAAGTAAAGAAAGCAAAGTTATATAAGAATTTTGTTTTAAAAATTGGCAATAGGTTTGTAGGCAAGTAAAAGTAAAAAGCACTGATCTCATCTAAAGCATATATTTATAATTCTCAAGCAGTTACACCGTTTTTTATTGTCTTTTTTAGACTAATTTATATATTGTGTAACTCCTTAAAATATTTACTAGAGATTCGCTAACTACAACACCATCCGCCACACCGCCGCCCTTCACACAGATTTCGAAATATAGCCAAAATGGTCAAAAACAAAACAATTTTTTGGCCTCTTATCGTTGGGGGACACTCACCTTCTTGGGTATTGGACAGGTCCGTTGAGCTATGCACCTGCGGAGAAGTTGTCTTTGTCCGACCTTCCGGCAACACTTGAACGCCATTTGAGTCCAATTTGGCTATGGTGGCTATTAGATCATTAATGGAATCATCGCGCACCTTATCAATGGGTTCAGTAAAATCCTTGGTATTCTATAAGATAATATATAAATTGATTTAACACCAAAATTGTTGTCGACTTGTTGTGTTTTTACCTCATGAGTGCTAGGGCTGGGAGTCTTTGGATTAGTTGAGGTTACATTCGGTAATATTGAAACGGCTGGTCCCAGACCCAAAGCGGCAGCATTTAACTGCGGCGAAGCAATTGATCCATTGCCCCCGTTGCCAGAATGATTCGGTCCGCTGCCAATGCTTAAACCAGGCGGCGTACTATTCTTCAATGTATTGGGAGATTTTAATGAGATTTTAAAGTTTTCCGATGTCTGGCGGCCATTGGCAAATGGCAAGAGAGGTCCTTGCTGTTGGCACACTGCAAAATTCAGAATATCAATAAACCATCGGGAACAGATGTGTGTTTGGGTGTGTGTCAACTTACAGCTCGACTGCTGGGCCGATTGAGGTATGTGCCATTTGGCAAGACTGTGCATGCTGGCGCTTAGTTGAGGTGATGTCTGAGGTGGCCCGGTATTAAAACCAGGCTGGCTCCCATGAAACCCCATCGACTGCAATAAGAGTTGGACCAATTAAATATATATAGAAGCACGAACTCTAATTATATATATTCTTACATTCTGCATAGGGTTTGGCATCATTGGTGGCCGCTGCATGGAACCCGGCGATGGTATTTGTCCCCCGCCGCCAGCTGCTCCGGCCATGGCAGCCGCTGCTGCCTGTTGTTGGGCATGGCTTGCCATGCGTTGATACTGAGACTGAAATCGGGCATTGCTACTCATGAAGCTGGCATCGCGTGGACCGCCGCCCTGGCCACCACCTCCCTGGGAAAACCCCGATTGCTGACTGGACAGAAAATGTGGTCGCATCTGAGGTCCCATTTGCTGATGTGCAGGAGATGGTGCACCCTGCGGTCCACCTGGATAGCTGGGAGGTCCATTAAAGGCCATATGAGCATTGGGACTCTGCGCCGCCTGATTATTCAGCAGGCCACGCAGACTAATGTCTGAAATGCAATAAAATGCCACATAAAAACAAGATCAGAGTAATTAGTTCTTTTCAAACTTACCCATATTTTGCGGATGTGTTGAGGAGCTAACATGAGGCTGGCCTTGCCGTTGCATGCCCACAGGAGGCATGCCACCAAATCGAACTAAAACCAGACAAGAAATGAACAAGTTTCACTGGGAGTGTAAATTGTTGTTGCCTTACCTGGCCCATCACCGGGAAATGAGCGACCCAGCGAGAGATTATTATACTGCGGTTGACCACCAGGATTACTGTACATGGGCGGACCATTCTGAGGCCCAAAATTAACCGGCGGTCCATTTGGTGACAATCCGGCTGGCATTCCGGGCGGCAAACCAGGACGTAATGGTGGCGCCATATTCGGACTTGGAGGTTGACGCGGCGGCGGCTGCGTTGTTCCATTGGGTGACGGTGCTGGGGGATATGGTTTGCCATCCACAATCACAATACCAAGTTGAGAGATTACCTTCTGCAGATCGGCCACTTGATTCAGCTGCACCTGTATGCGTACTGGTATCTCAGGATTGGGTATGTCCGCTCGCTGACATTTCAATTTCTGGAGATGACGTATAAGTGATTTTTTGCTCGAGAGAATGGCAAAGTCGCTGCCCTTTTCCAAAGCATTCTGCATAAATTCAATGCAATGATCCGTGTTATCAGATAGAAGCTGCAGGGTTTCCTTTTTCTCAACGAGAACCTTCAGTTTGCTGTCACACACTTCATTTAGCCGCATGACCAATTGTTTGCCACGCATATTGACCGTATTGGTAATTTTTACTACCATTGCGGTAATTTCTTTAATTAGATCCTTTTTCTTATCGTGTATTAGCTGTTGGCGATCGTCAATCACTTTGGTAGCCGATGACAGTAGGAAGCGCTTGTAGTTAATCTCAGAGACCAATGTGGACAATGCTTGACGCGATTCTGTGGCAATCTCATGAGCAAATTTATATTTGTGATCGCGATGATCACTCAATTGACAATCTCGACATGTCAGTTTATCACATGTCTCGCAGAATAATGAGAGTTTCTCCTGAGTATGCAGCTGGCACATGTGCAACTTGTCCACACCGGCTGTACCGGCCAACTGTTCATTGTTGGCCTCATCCTTTGGCTTGATCGTGTGATCCTTGGTGATCTTGAGCCGTTGATGTGCCTGTACACAACTATCGCAAATATATTCCGAGCAATCTACACACCAGGATGTAGCCACAGCTCCATCCGAGCAACTGCTACATTGTATATTTGCCGATGCAGAGCTCTTTTGACCTTCTGGCGATCCTCCATTGCCCTCTCCGCTATCGCCCGATGCACATTGCTCGATCAGGAACTGATTATCAATAATATATTCGTTTTGTGAGGCATTATCACACACTGGACAGTGTATCAGTGGCGGAAGTGAACGATCCAACTCGGAAAATTTTGTGCTCACACATTGCGAACAAGCTACGTGTAGACATTCTAAGAGTTTCGGTCTATCATTCGAACCCAATAGCTGGGCACAGTATACACATTTGAACAATGTAAATTTTGCTGAGGCGGATGAATTTGATCCCGACTGAGAAAAGAGATTATAGATTGAAATAAATTAGTAAACAAAATCTTGGATGCAAATGGGACTTAACCCTATCTTATCTTCTTTCATTTCAATTCAGGGCACTATTTACTTCGACAGCATTTTGATTGATTGAGTGGTTCTTATCTTATCTAATCTTATGGAAAATATCGACATCATTTATTGTTGATAATATTTATTAGTTTTATAGGAATAAATAGCACAAAATGGCCGCCAATTGGAAAATTTTCATAATCATAGTCATCATCATATTATACTTTCACCTCGAGTGATTGATGTAAAGAGTCGACATCTTATCTTATCTAATCTCAGGGAAAATATCAACGTTTGACGTTTGAATTTCACTTCAAATTGCCTAACAAAATGGAAGCCAAAGCCATGAATGCTATAAAATTATAATATTTTACTTGTCGTAATAAACTTAAAATTATAGAATAAAGCTAACCAATGAGTTGAGTTTCTTCTGTATAAAAAATCCAGTTAAAATATTTTATTTTTGAAGAAGAAAAAGTAAATTTATATTTCTGTTTCTATTTTTCTTGTCCTAAAACAATCGAAATTCCACTTAAGAGGATCATAACCCCCACCATTAAATCCCTTCTCTTTGATAAGGCTTATAGTTTTACAGTTCATTAAAGATTAGTGAAATTAAATTCCACTCAAGCATGGATAATCTATTTCAAGGGCTTTTCATATTATCTTAAGCGGAAATTACAATACTTCAACTGAGATCTTTCAATGTCAACTCCTTTTTAATTAATTGCAGTAACTTTCCAGAGACAGCAAATAAATAAGCAGCAGCATCAGCAGCAGCAGTTAAATTACATTCGCTCACTTATGTGGAAGCTGCAAACGGAGTGGAGATTGGGGATGCCAAGCTATGTTACTATATGTATGGGACTACAATGTCGTCGTTGGGGCAAAGATTGATTAGTTTTATCTTGAGTTGGAACACATAAATCCAATTGATTGATTATGTTTGTGCTCGATAAAGATTATACTGCATTGGTATGCGAATGTATCTGCCTGTCTATGTGTGTGTGTGTGTATGTGAGTGCTTGTGTAGCAACGGAAGCGCCCTGGACATTGATGAATGCTTCTTTTGGTCGGGCCAGAATCTCATTCATGCCGGCCATTTTTGGACAAAACAAATGCAAATTAAATTGCAATGTAAACTACTTTTTTCATTTCGGGGATCTCAGTGTTGTCTGCTCGATCCGGCGATCCATCTTCTTCTTCTTTCGCTGTTGCTGCTGCTGATTTACTGCTGACGTCACAAGTGGCCCAGAGGAGAAAGTTTTTTCATCTTTTAGCCTTGCTCATATGTGCTGGTTTTGCCAACTTTCGAAACGCCTCAGCGCTCGCGCACTCTCATAAATCATGCGGTAAACATCTATGTACAATTATGTGAGTGTATATAGATATTCTACATATTTATATACAGACACATAGACATCTCAAATGGCGGGCGGATGAGGGTAAACGGGACGCTCGCTCAACTCTCCACAAGAAGCCACGTTCGTCCCACTTGAAAGCCATTCATCATAATGTATCATCATGGTCGTTCCCCCCACGACCTCCAAAACGAGGTTGGCTACCACCCAAACAACACTATATAGTGTTCGTATAGTACATGTTGTCTTCGGATCGGGCTTTCGGCTCGATATATATATATATATATATATATGCATATACGGTTCGGTTCGTTTCGGATCGGACGCAACCCACTTAAAGTTGCTCAAGACTCGACTCTTCTGTTGTTAGCCTGGTATGCCATTAAACATTTTTTTTTGAGGCGAAAAACCAGCTGCTAGTGCTGGTACTAGCTACTACCCCCATGTTTTCAATCACATTGAAATGTGACTTGACGCAACTGAAAGCGGGTAGCAAACTCGTTTATTTGTTCATTTTCTGTGTGGGATTCATTTTGTTGGTAATACCCGCAGCACTGCCCAGGGTAAACGAAGACGAACATGTGTCAAGATTTTCAGGAATTTGGTTTTCTTTGTTTCTTTTTCATTTATTTTTTTGCAAGTAATTCAAATTAATAGAATTTTCAATGAAGAAAAACCAAAATGCCCTAGTAAAAGTATGTCTTAAAGACCCTCAGTAAAAGAAAGAAAGGAAAGAAAACTGTCTTTAAACACATTTACAAATACCAAGGAATAAAAGAAAATGTCAATGACTTGGATAAATATTTAAAGCCAAAATTAAGCTAAGCTAAATTCCAAAGTGTGCTGAAGACATTTTCTAATAAAAATCTTTCTTGTTGTTGTATTTTAAGCATGATTGGAATAATGAACGAAGTCCGATCATGTAGAGTATTTTATGGTCTGAAAGAAAAGTTTCTTCCTGAAGACTGCATCAAAAAGAAGTGCTAAAATTAAATTTCTTTTCAACTTAATCATATTAAGAGAAATTTTAAGAAAGTAAACTAAATTTTAAAAAGTTTTTATAATTAAATTTTTTCTTAAAATTCTTTGCTTATATAAATTTAGTTTCTCTTTAATTTTTCTTGTTTCTTTTTTTTTTTTGAGATTGTTTTCTCATTAAAATATGTTTTAAATTTGCAAAGTTTCCTCCCCCTCTTTGTTGTTGTATGACATGGCAAAATGTTGCTGTTTTCCTTCTAAATCAATTTCAATTTCAAAAAAGGACTTTCAACTCTCTCTCTCTCTCTGTTCCTCTCAGCAACCAACAAAACAAGGAGCCAACTAAAAGCCGCAATGCGAAGCTCAACAAATGTGATTGAATGAATGAGTGAGTGCATTTATGATTGATGTAATTTTGATAAAAGTAATTCAGTAATAAGTTTTCTCATGCCTTTCTCCATTTATGTATGCCTCTCACTACACACTCTCAGAGTGTGTTTCAGGATGTTAGCAGTTGCTAGATGGGAGGAAGCCTTTAAAAGGCTTTTCATCATTTCATTTCAAATTTTGTTTGATGCGAATCAAGTGCAAAAAGTTTCTCTCGTTAGTCAAACACACGCACACACACATACACATCATGAAAAGCAAAAAAACGAAACTGACAAAACTTTATTACGAAAATGAAATGAAAGAAGTTCTACAATCGTATTTTATTACCAACTTTCATCCGCTTCTACGCTCATCCTTTCCTTTTCTGTTGTTACAAATTGGATAACATTTTTTAAAATGACGCATTATTCCTTGAAACTTCAACAGGAAAAATGAATGGTACCAAATAGAAAGAAATTATTTCCAATTGTAAATTAATCTTATCTCTTTTTTTCCTAGTATACAACGAAAATAATTTCAAAAGAAAGGGTTAAAGTTTAAAAATTTTGTTACCAAGTGATTTGCTTATCTCGATTTTTTTCTTTCATTCTATTATCAATTTCTACTTGAATAACGTATTAATTCTTTAAAATTTCCAAGTTATGATTTACGCCCTTATATGTAGAAAAAAACACTGCAAATATTGCGACATGTTGGATCAGAAAATTACAACTTTTGGCTTAACTTCTAGAGACTTGTACAAAGTCGGGAGGGATTACTCATTGTCAAATTTATTTTATACAAGAGTCAAGTCATCTTAAAAATGTCAAGAATATATTATATATGTATGTAGATATTAAATTTGATTAAACAGACTTATTTTAATATTTAAATAAAGGGCAGCTTAGGGGACAGAATCTCAGTTGGTATCAGAAAGAGGCCCCCCTTTATACAAACCCCACTCCACAATGATGGAATTTTTCAACAATGAATTCCATTATAAGGCAATCAAGTATTGTGGAGAATCCAATTAAAGTGAATCTGTAAAGCATGATAAAAGTTGCCTTCTCATCTACCCACCACCCACCACCCCACTTTCCACTTTATGCATAAATCCATTTTAAGTTAATGTAACTTTGTTGTTACTGTTCATGACGATGATGTTGATAATGACAATATATAACAGGTAATTGGGAGTCGTTTCAATTTGATTTTTTGATTATTTTACAGTCGTCCTTTCTCTAACCATTTGCGAAAGCAAAATAATCCAATTACAATAAATGACTGCGAATCCTTAGAGTTATATTTCTAAAAATCCCAATTAAGGGCACTAATGAATATGAGAAATATTTTGCATGTTTTGATGACTAGCAGTCATTCAGTTTGAATTTCTGTAAATTTCTGTTGTTGCAACCTCCCATTGACCTATTGGCCATAAATCAGTGCAAAATGAGAGGCATGCATCATGTCGACATCTGTGTGTGTATCAGATATCCTACTGGACGGACAGTGGGTGGCCATTTCTATTGTTGATGTTGTTGTTGAATTTGCTAGTTTCTGGTAGCTTCTGGGTGGTCGATGGTTGTCGGTCCTTTCTTCACATTTCAAACTGCAGGCCGTAACGTTTGTTTATTCGAATATTTCGCAAAATTCAAAAACAGATGATGACACACACATGCACACGCACTCACACATGCATACAATGTCCTTTGAAGTTTTTGGACAGGCCGTAGACACCGCAAAGGCTAAAATAAATTGCATTCTCTGGTAAGGACACATTGCACATTGCACATTGCATCAGATTTATTGAAATTGATTTTCTCTCTTTTCTTGGTTGTGTGTTTCATATTTTTGCTATCTTTGTCAATTTATTTATGTATGTAAAATACTTTTTTTTGCTTCTTTCATAATTTACTATAAACTTAATTAATCAAATTAATTCTGATTTTGCCCATTTGGGTAAATTCATTTGTTACGTTTCCATTGGAAACACACACAAAGAATAATTCAATTTAGCTACGCTCCGTTATGGTCCTTCAACGTTCATTAATTCTAATGGAATTCATCAAATTGGCAATGCCTTCGAGTAGATAAAGTATTCAAAAGATATTAAAAGTATATTTTTACCATGACGATAAATATACGTATGTATAAGAGATTTTCATTCCATTGCTCAAGTGAATTACGCACATTACTCTTCGCCTTAGACTTATTTTAATAAGAAATAATAGAACATTTCGAGACCCAAATTTCTTACTAACCCAACAGGAGAAAATAATAATCAATTGATATATTTTATGAGGAATTCGACGGCGATTAACTTATTTTAGTAAAGACAAAATGGCTGAAAAATATCGCTTTAAGGCCATAATGTGGGAAAATATTTTAGACTGAAATGAAGGCAAAAATATTGCACCAGTTGATGCTGCTAATGCTAATTCAGAAAGGGAATAAGGTGCTCCTAATAAATATTAATGGCTACTCCATTGGCCAAGGGGCAATACCATCCCATCGCATACATAAGTATGTATACAGGAAAGAAAACACAAATATATATAAATATTCAAAAGCCAAATACGAATTTCAAATCGCCAACGAGTTGGATGTTGGATTTTAGAACTTGTGCTAAGGTATCTATCTATAGATATTGGGAGTTGAGGGAGCGAGAGAGCGGAGTCGGGATTGGGGTCGAGGCGTTGCCTTCCTTTTTGGACCATTTTTACTGTAATCGGGAAACATATCCGGCAGCGTCGTTACCATTTCCGTTAAGAGAGAGCAACGGCGACCAGGACAAGTGATGGTGGTCGTGGCAGTGGCTCCGTCCTAATGGACAAAACCCTAATGACCTGACATAACATTTCATAACGCAATTTAAGCAACTCGAAAAAAATAAACCACCCCCACCACACACATACACATAAATTGCTATATATAATGATGCCATAAAGCGGAAAAAAAAATCTGTTTTTGATTGTGAGATTAACATAAGAATCGTGGACACAGTGGTTAAAAAAACTCAAGATTTACATGTAAATACACCTAGAAGCATTCATACTCAACTACAGTGTAACGGTTTGGGGTTTTTCTTATTCTTACCCTCTTCTTCTCCTCCTTTCTTGATTACCTTACCTTACATTTGAAATCCCATGCAGTCATTACAGTCGTAAAGATTTAATTGTATGGAAATCGTAAATGGCACGCAAGAAACAAAGAAAAAAGTATTCGCTTTTTATTTTTATGTGAAAATCGATGGAATCCATTAAAGGCAAAGACTATAATCCACTCGATTTCAATACAGAAGGTTTCAAATCTTAAGCCTACAAAAGGTTTTAGACATTTTAAATTAGGTTCAGCTTCTGAGATTCTCCTTTTTAACCTTTCCTATAATGTATAGTAAAAACAATCCAATTACTCCTTTTGTTATAAAAGTATCTATAAGGATCACTTTGTATATTCTCTCTCTACATTTACCATAAAAATGAGTTAAAATTGACAAAAAATTCATTTGGGTTTACACATTTGAAGTATAAGTAAATGAATTTTTTCTAGTATTTTATGGCTCCAAACAGAAAATATGATTCATTTTAATTGGCCAACGAATAACAATGAATCAGACAATAAAAAAGAATTAAATGCTACTTGGTAATAACTTGACGACAAATAAACTAAAGTTTATTGTTTCTTAGAAACTTAATTAAAGAGAATGAGAATCATAAAATCGTCGACTAGCAGCAGGACATTCTATATGATTAAATTTTAAGATTGTACTTTCTTTGATTTTAAAACAACAAAAAAACAATAGTCGATAAGACAAAAGTTGGACATTTATGGATATTCAGCTGTGATCATTTGTTAATATTATAACCTTGGCTTATCTATGTATATGTATAATGTATTTATTGTTTAAACATATGTTATTAGGGAAACTCCAAAGAGAAAGGTAAACATGATGAGATACATTTATGAATATATAAATATTATTTTAATCAAGTGAATATATATTTAGTATTTATATAAACCCAATCATTATCATCGTGATTATCATCATGATGATTGGGTTTATACTCCCTACTCTCTTTTACATTAGGTAAAAGTTGTTAAAAACGTTTGTCCCAAATTAGAGTCTATGAATTTATGTTCAATTCCAGGTGAGGTTATAAATTCGGTTCATTGCATGATAAGATATGGAGCAATATATAGAATAGGTTTATCAGTTGCAATTAGGGGTTTATATAGTGTGACTATCAAACAGTTGGGTTTACCCTTAAGCGTACTGTCATCAAGAAAAAACGCACTTATCTAAAGAGATTTACAATTTTACTAACTTACTGATAATATCAACTCTAAAGATACCGCAGATATCCCGTTTTTTGTTGTTCCTCTTTTGTTGCAAATAAAATGTTTGTTCAATATTGTAAATATTTTATTTGTAATATACAAGGACTATACTATTACCTAAACTTAGACAATTGTTTATGGACTTTTGTATGCAAAAGAATTTGTTGTATAATTGTATAATTCGTTGCCACATATGTATAAATTTAAAGAAATTACCAATTTCAAGAGTTAATTTATCAATTTGTCCATTTGTCCGCGCTCATTCATTAAATTAAATCAAGATCCTTTGTGACGTAATTCGAATCATTATGAAAATTGTAACTTCAGTTTCATTTCATTAACTCACAACAAAACAGAATTAAGCTTCCACAAAATTCACCACCAGAACAGAAGAAGAAATTGTTGAAATCATTAAAATGTTAAATATTAAAAAATATTCATATTCATCGACGATGACGATGAAAAAAGAAAAGAGAATAAACCACAAACTAATGAACGAACCGAGTTGAGTTGATGCCATCGACGAGTAGAAAACCTCAGAGACTGGCTACAGACGACGACGATGTCGATGACGATAGAGACTAGGTTTGAGGTTTGGGATTGGAATTGGGGATTGGTCTCTGTGGTTTTAACGGTTCGATAAAGTCATCTACGTCTCGGGGTCTCTGGAGCCTTACTCCAAAAGCCGTGCAACAGCAGCAGCCACGTTGCTAGCTGCTGTTGCGGTTTTGCGGTTCGTTTTGTGTCCGCTGGGATGCAATTGTTGTTGTTACCATTCCCGGTGGCCATGACATGAACAGAAACGCATAAACACACACTCACATCCATCTGCACCTGCAACCCCGCACATGGATATAAACATTTTTCCAAAATGGCGACGATTTAAGGTGGTAGTAAGCCTGAGTAGAATTGGATCAGGAACGTGATAAATTTGAATTTCAAAGCATCAGAGGCTTTGTTTTGTGTGTGGTTTAGTCAGGACTTTTGATGGGAGAAGAGAGAATGGGAATCAAATGGCTCTTCTCTCTTTGATTCGACTTAAAGTTGCGTCAACATTTGCCCTTATTGTTTTTTTTTTCTTCCCCACACTCAGTCTCTCTCTCTCTCTCTGTTGCTCTGTGCGCTTGTACGTTATAATCCTCTTTTTTTGATCGGATTATGTCGTCCTTCTGTGTACAGCACCTAATCCCTATATGCCGCATATACGTATGTATATGTACATATATATTTTATATGACGTACCTAGGAGCAGGTGGTCCGTCCTTATCATCCACTTTCCCTGACCGCCTCCTATTATATTTCGACTGATCCGGATACGCTCTAGCAGCCAACTTTAATTACGCACATAACAAAAATGGATTACAAAAAGGCTCAATAACCGACCGACCAGACAGTCTCCTCCTCCCCCCTAGCAAAGTAATTAAAGGAGTCAGTTGTGGAAAGTGTACAGAAAGTTAAAAGTACACCTGTGCCTCGCTTAATACGCAGCTTACTTTTCTAGACAACAAGTTGTATGAAGGGAGTGGTTACAAGATTTCTACAGAGGATTAAGAAAGCGTTTTATTGATCACATGTTTTATATAGCAAACGGGCATTTTGGAGGGATATTCGTTCTTGGCCATCGAAGTTTGACTAGTCCCAGAGGTTAAACATCGGTTTTTACATAGAAATTTTGGTATAGATTTTGGTGTACTCGACAATTTTTGGGTATTGAAATCGATCTTGAAAAAAAAAAATTTGAACAGTTTAGCTGTAAAATATGGTTCTTAGGGACTTCTCCGTAGATCCCTCGATAAAAGAAAAAAAATTAAGCCTGGGTCCAATTGTCCTAGATACACAAAATACTTTTTAAAGGTCGCATTGTATACAGAATACCCTGAAGCACTTGCTAATCTAATTAAGTTAATCAGAAACTTTGAAAGTGTATTAGATTCTTGCCATTAATTTAAATTTGTTTTGACATCTTTCATCCTTCTTCTGCTAATCGGAAAATTCGGCTAACGGTATTTTCTAGTCTTAATTGCATTTATTGACTTCCATCCATATATTATCTTAAAGTTAAATATATAATTTTGCTTTTGCTTGCCCATTCAAATGAAATTAAACTTAATTGTCCCATCATTAAAAGTAAAAAAAATTCTTGGAATTTAATTTTACGTTTCAACGAAACAAAAGAGAGAAGAAAATATGGAGCCCAAAAGAGAAAACGCAATAAACAAAATGGCTGACTGTCAATTTTCGTTAGCCATTAATTATGGTGTCAAATTTTAATTACAACCTTAAGGCACACAAGACTTAACTAGATATACATACATACACATATGAATGAATGTTTCTTTGTAAAATATACTACCATAGTGTATGTATGCGTGTGTGTGTGTGGAATGTAGATTTTGCTTGCCAAGCAATTACCATGGGAATGACATAAATCGAAAACAAGTTCCGGGGTAAAAAATGGATTTACCATATTGGATTAAACTTTAGTTGCGAAATTTAAAGACAGAAGCAAAAAAAAATCCTACTGGCAAATTAAATAAGCTTTCATTAGTGAGAAAAACATTCAAATAACTAGTTAGGCAGTCGAAAAATTGTCCTTCTTTAAGGAATAATGATCAAATGCGTATTTACCGTACACAACACAAAGAACCCAGAGATTATACCTTAAAAAAAACTTAAAAAAGACCCTTGAAATACATACTCGAATTAATTGAAAAATCCTTGAGAAACATTATCTTCTATGAGTTCCTTTACATATCGAACGCTTCTTCGGAAGCTTAATAGTCGATAATTCATGTCGAAACAGCTAGGGTATCGTTAAGTGTTAATACATCAACTCTATATCAGTATATTGAATTTAACGCCATTTTATTCACTGATTCGCCATATTTACCTTACAAGACTTCGTGTTAACGATGTTTATTTTTCACTTAAAACCTGAAGGTCAAAAAAACTGGGAACTCGAAGTCGAAAATCTTTAAGTGATCTGAGGATGAAGATCAGCGCATACTACTACCTCCCGCAACGGATCGGATGATTGACGGATGCTCTGAATTGAGTGCATGTCATTCCCATTCCCATTGCGCGGACTTTCCATATACGTGTATGTACATATGTATGCATTATTTATGTACATATGTATTCCAAATATATGTACATATATGTATATATGTATGAACACGTGAGTGTTTCCTCTTCAAACCAACACTCAACGAGGCCTAGACATTTATTTGCACATGCTTGGTCAAATGCTATACGACTACGTATTACCCTTAAACAAAAGTTTCAAAGAAATTCAGAAGTAATATTTATTTAATGTGCTTCTAGGTCTTCCATTTTTAAACCAAATAATAACTCTGCTTTCTTTAAAATGCTAAAACTTAATTGCTTTTAAATTATTAATTATTTGAATCTAGCAAGTTAGATTTTTATTTAATCAAAATAACAAATTCAATAAGGACCTGAGCACAAAATTATAATCATTTATTCTTAACACATTGTCTTTCCTTTCTTAAAAAAGTGCTTATTGGAGGTCTCCGAACACAGTCTCGGATTATGTCCACCTCTAATCTAAAATGGTCATTGGACATTAAACAGAACGAAGAATACACGGCGATGATCCTCTCTTCTTCGTCTATGATTATAACAATAAGATCACGATGAGCTAGATGAGCTTGTTGTTGTTAATTCATATGAAGGGAATTATTAAATTATAGATTCCTCTTTGGTTTTCATTAATACGCTCCTTGTTGCCCATTAGTTGCCCAAGAGTGGTTACTACGTTTAAAATGTATTTTTTTTTCTTCCTTAAGACTTTTTGTTTTGAAGCCGCTCAAGCGAGACTGCGATTGCGACTAAAAGGCAGCAAACACTCACACATACACACAATCACCGGACTCACACCAATAAAAGCAACAGCAGCTGCAGCTGATCTTTCGTTGGAGATTGACTTTTTTACGCATCTTCTCCCAAGTCAAAGTGTTCTCTCCCCAAAACTCTCTCGCGCGCGCTCTCTGTCTCTCTCGTTTTGTGTGTAGCATTATCTTTTTGAAAACCAGAAACGAAAACCGGGTTACTGGAGGGGGCAAGAGGCTTACGGCACGAGACTTGGCCATCATCAGCAAGAAAGTGAAATATATTTTGGCATTTGTTTATTTGTTTGGCATGGGAAAAAAGATAAGGCAGTGGTATTTGGTTTGAGAGCGAACTCTGTGTGATAAGCCGGAGAGCACGTGGTGAACGTAGTCACCCTAGTTTAACCTTAAAGCTTACCCTCTTCTCGGCGCTGTCGCATGGATTACCCATCATGGATGATGATGATGAGGTGCTCGATGATGTTGAAGTGGTGGCTGTTGTGGCAGCTGCTCCACCGCCGTTGCCAGCACCATTACTTCCACCTGATCCTGCTCCTCCACCGCCTGAAGAACCGGCACTGCCACCACCACCACTGGGCAGTCCCAACACATCTGTTGGTACTGTATCTAACTGCTCCTGCTTAATGCCAGCTAGTAGAGGCAGAAAATCATTTTTCAAATGCTCCAAATCCAAATCCATGATTTTGTTATTGTTGTTGTTGTGGATGTAGTTGTTGCTTGTGTTATTTTGGTTTGAATGTGGGCGTATATTCTTTTGTTGTAGGCGGTAAATATTTTGATTTTTGTTTGCGTTTCACATTAAGAACATTTTGTTGTCGGATACATTGGATGAAGCTACAACAATTCGCTCGTAGGAACCCTTACATTTATAAACACACACACACACACACGCACGCACGCATTTTTTTACGAATTACATTTACAACTCTTGTTATTTTTCACTTAAAGTGCGTGTTTTATCTTTTTCTGTGTTTCGGCATTTTTGTCAGTTGGCCTTTAATGCTAATTGCATTTTCATTTCACCTTCGACTTCAATTCGGACGCTGTTTGCTTGCCTATGCTTTGCTTGCGAAAAAAAATTTTCTCTCTTCGTTTTGCACCAATTTACTTGTCTCTGTTTCTGCTGCTGCTACCGAAGTCGACAACTTTCCTTTTAGCTATCCACTTTGCTATTAATTAAACTGGTCTATGAACACTCCCGTAACATTTTTACAATGCGTATGCAATTATTTATTCGCTATTCAAATTAATTTTATGTGTTTTATTGCCATTAATTATTTTGAAGAAACACACAAACGCACGGCGTCTATTTTTTTTCTCTTTTTTTTTGCTTGCTTGCTGCTTCTCACCAAAGCTATCGTTCGGCCATTTTGTATTTTGGTCTATCGATAGTAAATATCGCCTGAATAGAGTTGCCACCTACGATAGTTTAGAGGTGTGGCAGCGCCGGTTTTTAATTATAAATTTAATTTCTTAATTGTTAAATTGTTTTATTTTCACCAATTTAAAATATATTATATTTCTCATTACTATAGATAATTGTTTTTAAGATTACAAACTTTAAAAAAGTTTCTGGTAATAGGAAAGAGCCCAACAATTTCCGTTACTATAATAACAAATTATTTTTTTAGCGTTTTTTAAATTAGATCATAACTACTAGACTTATGGATTTCTATTTTAAAAAATCTTTTTCATCTTGGCTTCGAAAATTTGAAATAACAGTGATTTCAGCGATAGTGATGGTAACTATTTCAAATCATTGCATTTTAGTCAGATGTTTTCCATAACTCGATAACTTTTGTAAACCAAATGTAAACCGCCGCACGTGCGAGGTTAACAAAAAATGCTTATTGTTAAGGCAGATGAATTATATTAAAATTGTTGTTATTTTTAAACATAACTATTAACAGTATATATCTTCGCATTGCAGTCCGAGCGCTAATCGGCCCTTCGTTACGTTGTAAATCTTTTGCCGCAGCAATGTCGGAAGCTCTGGACAAATTTGATGCGGAAGATGCTGCCCGAAAAACAGCCAAAGATGAGGGCGTTAAAGAAGCGCAGCGCTTAAAACGTACATTAAAAAGGAAAAAGTGGGTCGACTGGAATGACCAGGACACAGAGGATGGCAAACGTCGGGCAACTGACCCTGCTTTTGAAAGGATTAAGCGAAAGAAGAGTGCCATTTTGCTGAGCTATTGTGGGGCCAATTATTTTGGCATGCAACGCAATCCGGGCATGCAGACCATTGAGGAAGAGCTTTTTAAAGTAATGTTGAAGCACAAATGGATAACTGAGGATAGCTTTGAGCAAGTGCAAATCGCCTGCTTTCAGCGAGCCGCCCGCACTGACAAAGGTGTGTCTGCTGCTCGTCAGGTGTGCTCCGTTAAATTGCGTAAGTTTCAGATGGCAGTTGAAACCACATTAATTAACCTCCGGTTTTTGTTTAGCTGATGATCTGGACCTGAAGGCTTTCAATGAGGATTTACCCGAACAGATTCGTTTATTTGGTGTGGAGCGTGTTACAAAGGGATTTAATGCAAAGGATCAATGTAATGCACGAACTTATACATATACCCTGCCTACAATAGCATTTGCTTCATGCCAGACTGAAAGCGACAAGGAGGCGCAACCTGTTGAACAGTCTACTTATTCCATTTCCCCAGAGCATCTACAAAAGGTCAGAGAGACACTTCAACTGTATGAGGGCACAAAAAACTTTCACAATTTCACCAGTAAAAAGTTTGTATATGACTTCATATTTAATTTTTTCTTTACTCATGTGATATTATTATGTAGAAACTTTTTGGATCCCTCGGCGAAGCGATTCATCATGCTCTTCAGCTGCAGCGATCCGTTTAAGAGTCCTCAAGGCATTGAGTTCGTTACTCTAAAGGTAAAGGGTCAAAGTTTCATGTTGCACCAAATCCGGAAAATGGTAGGTTTGGCCATTGCCATAGTAAGGGGGAACACAACTACTAGCACCTTGGAGCGTGCACTTACCGAAGAGCGTTTAGATTTGCCAATGGCCCCGGGCCTTGGCTTAGTTTTGGATACTGTTCACTATGAACGTTACAACGATCGTTATGGCAAGGATGGAATACACAATCCTTTAACGTGGGAGGCCCAGGAAACGGAGGTTAGCGAGTTCGTGGAACGACAAATCTTTAGTCAGATTTACAAAACCGAAGCTGAGGAAAAGAATATGCTGGATTGGATTAGCACCCTGCATTATCATTCATATGACACACGTCGAGATGATGCGCCACCGCCACCTCCAAATGCCAAACGGAAAGGCAATACTACTGAAGATGACGGTGAAGAATAGCTGCAGCAGTTAAGATTATGCCCGGTTATTTTTCTGTTCAATCTTTGTGAAGCAGTAAAATGATTGTTAGCAACAGAAAAGTGCTCTAGATATATTTTTGTGGATTTTTAAATGTTTTAGGTTTAGTTTTTTTTCTCAAAAAGATTGTACACTTTAATAAACTTTTAAGACCCTATCTGCAATGCAACAAGCATTAGACTCCTTGAATTCCCATAAAATTTTAATAAAATGCTTTTGAATGGGATTATTGCTCATGCGAAAACCACTTTTATAATATTTATACGGGTGTGAAATAAAATGATCATTATTTAGAAACGACCACCCTTCTTCTTTTTGTGGCCACCCTTGCGATGTTGTTGCCTAGGTCCGGGAGCGGCTTCCTCACGGTAAACAGGTGTCGCAGGGGATTGCTTGCTCAGATTGACGCGATTAGACATGTCACTGTGAATAAATTAATCGAGAATTTGAGGTCTATGTTTAAGGTCCATATAGTTATACAACTCACTATTGATCAGCTGCTCCAGTGGCCATGCCCTGTGATCCCTTGATGACGTCCTTGCCGCGAGCACCGCCACGCTTCTTACGGAAACCAGTTCTCTCGTATTTGGGTAACCAGCGTTCGGGATCAGGTCCCACTTCAGCATTGTAGTTCTTGGGTAGTTTGCCTTTACGCTTGCGATTGTTATTTCTTTTCTTCTCAGCAGGAGTACTTGGTGAGGGTTCAATCTTGCCGGCCGATTTCTTGGCAGCCTTGGTAGACATTACCCAATTGGCCGCTTCGAGAGCATCAATTTCTGAGGCAGTTGTCAATGTCTCAAGTTTGGGAAGTTTGCGACTTATCTCCAATGCTCGTTTGGGATTGAATTTGGCATAGGCAATGACCAGCTGTGCCAATACCTTCATGTCATTTGGCTTGAGCTTAAGCAACTCTTCCAAAGAACCGGCTGCAGTCTCTGCAGCGCCACCACGCAAATGAAACTCTGCAGCCTGGCGCCACATATCGGAAAGATCGCCGCTGCTTACATTGTTTTTCTTATACCATTCAACAGCTGACTTTAGCAGGGCTGAAGCCGCCGGCGTGTTATTAGTACCCTGATAAAGGGAGACCAAGGCGGATACAATACCCGGCTTGTATTTGGCTTCACCCAATGAGAGCAACGTCTCAATAGCATCCTTGCGATTACCTTGCTGCAATTGCAGCTGAATGATGGCAAACTTGCTGACAAACTCAAAGGATTGACGCGACGATGCGAACTTTTGAAGCAATCCAATCGCTTCCTTGTGCTTTTTGTCCTTGGCCAACTGGCTGCAGCGTATTAGCAAAGACTCGAATTCGACTTGCGGATAGGTCTGAGCTAACTTTTGAGTCAGCTGTTGCACTTGGTCACTGGCATTGGTATACAAAGCCAGCAGACAATTATTCACGGCAATTATCTGCTTCTGGCGGGACGTCAGCTTCGCATCACATGCTTCTGCCAGAGCGGCGCGTATTTTCTTCTTAGAGTCAAAAACATTTTGATCCTTGTTAATGACAACCGAATTATTGCTTGCAACCGCAACCAATGCCACATCGTTGGGCTTATGGCGCAGGCAATCCGCATAAATAATGCTGGCTTCCTTAACCTTGCCCTGTAGTTGCAGACAATAAGCCAACTGAACACGAATTACATCCAATTCTTCAACAATCTCCTCCTCAGAGGCACCCTCCTCTTCGAGATATTCGCGACACAACTTCTCGCTGGTGCGTAGCTTGCGCTCAGCTTCCACATACTTCTGCCGATTGGATTGAATGCAAGCGCTATTGAAGTAATGTTCATACGTCTCCTCGGGCACTTCGGGTACATCCTTGTTCTTGTCCAGCGCCAAATTGGCAGCCACAGCGCTCAGATTGGTCCGTCGTTCATCTTCGTACTCGTCGCTGGTGTTTTTTATGATGTCCTTGTACGAGTCAAGGCATTCCTCGTAGCGTTCCAAGCGATATAGGATCTGAGTGCGCAACTCTTTAAGATTAGCGGGTAGTGGTTGCACACCTGCATCATCTATGGTCTTAAGAGCTTGCAGCTGCTTGTTTAAGCGATATTCACAATATGCCTTCTCAAAGATTAGCGAGGAGCTAAGCCGATTTTTCTCAATAAACTTGTGGGCTTCCTCGAATTTGGATAACTGCACTAGACAAACGACCTTACAGTGCAAGGCTGTGGCATCATCTGGAGCTACGCCCAAAACTAAGGTAAGGACAAAAAATTGTCAAGTCTAATCCAATCTTCTAAAGAAGCCTCCATAGAGAAATCAACACTTACTGCGATTCACAGCTTTAACTGCCTTATCGAATTCACGATTATTGGCAAACTTATTGACATCGGCATAAGCAGCGCTAATCAACGCCTCCTTGGGATTGCTGTCTTTCGACATTTTTGTCTACAACAAAAGGAAAACAATGTATTGCAACTTATCCTCTGAACTTTCGCCTTGCATGCGTTTCGGAAGACACATCAGCAATAAAGCGTTGCCACTAAGTTAAACAGAATATAAAATGAGTACCAGATGGTTTTGCAAAACGGTGACAAATTTTTAATATGAATCTAATTTGAAACAAGGACAATTAATAAATTCAGAATAGAAGTTAGATTTATGTGTTAATGAATAAATCTGATAGTTATAGCAAATCAAAATATCCCCACAAGTCACAGTAATATCCGATAACCAAATAAGCCGGATTATATGTTCCATCGCTAACAAATTTAGTATTGAGTTTACTCGCTGGCAACGCCTTAAGCGCGAGATAAATTGGAATCGCTGTTTTTCTTCTGCTCTACTTTAAGATTTTAGAAAACAACATAATGTCTGCGGAAGTTGAATTTAATAATAAAAAGGAAATCCATCTTCGCACACTAAAGCAGTCTGGTCATGTCGGCTTTGACAGTTTACCGGATCAATTGGTGAACAAGAGCGTTCAAGGCGGATTTGTCTTCAACGTCATGTGTATAGGTGTGTATGTATACAGTTGCAATCTGTGTGTGTGTGTGTGTGTGTTTGTCTGGGGGCTGGGGCAGAGTGAATCAACAAAGATATTACTTGCGGATTGGAGCAATTGCAGAGTGCATTGTTCGGAATTTAAAAAACACTAACGCGCAAACACACATACAGCCACAGAACGCTTATACGCGATGAGTCATTTAAAAACAATTAAAACTGGAACACAGTGTCGGTGCCTTATTGGTCTCATTCCGTCCCTGGGTCTCTGTTCTGATTTGATCAATATGTGCATAGTGTCCGGCAATCGATTTTTAATTGAACTTTCTACTATGCACTACAAAATTTCTCCCTGACACCAATTGAATTCGTAATTACCTTCTCTATTTTTTAAAGGCGAGACAGGCCTGGGTAAATCCACATTGATGGATACCCTCTTCAACACCAGTTTCGAATCCACGCCGAGCCCTCATACCTTGCCCAGCGTTAAATTGAAGGCCCACACCTATGAATTGCAGGAGAGCAATGTTCGTTTAAAGCTTACCATTTGCGATACGGTTGGCTATGGCGATCAAATCAACAAGGACGATTCATTCAAGGCAGTGGTGGACTATATTGATGCCCAATTCGAGAATTACTTGCAAGAGGAGCTGAAGATAAAGCGTTCATTGGTCACCTGCCATGATAGTCGTATTCATATCTGTTTATATTTCATCTGTCCCACGGGTCATGGGCTTAAATCTCTAGATTTGGTGTGCATGAAGAAGTTGGACAGCAAGATCAATATAATACCGGTGATAGCCAAAGCCGATACCATTTCTAAGATGGAATTGCAGCGTTTTAAGGCAAAGATCATTCAGGAACTGAATAGTAATGGTGTCCACATCTATCAATTCCCAACCGATGATGAGACAGTGGCCGAGACCAACACCAGCATGAATTCGCACATTCCATTTGCCGTTGTGGGCAGCACTGAGTTCATTAAGGTGGGCAACAAATTAATACGGGCTCGACAATATCCCTGGGGCACGGTGCAAGTGGAGAACGAGACTCATTGCGATTTCGTCAAGCTACGCGAAATGCTGATTCGTACCAATATGGAGGACATGAGGGAGAAAACTCATACACGGCACTATGAGTTGTATCGCCAAAAGCGACTTGAACAAATGGGCTTCAGCGATGTTGACAGCGAGAACAAACCGATTTCATTTCAACAAACATTCGAGGCCAAGCGCTCCAATCATTTGGCCGAGCTGCAATCCAAGGAAGAGGAGGTCCGCCAGATGTTTGTTCAGCGGGTCAAAGAAAAGGAAGCCGAGCTAAAAGACAGTGAAAAGGATTTACATGCCAAATTCGAGAAATTAAAACGAGATCATGCCGAAGAAAAGCGCAAACTAGAAGAATCTCGAAAGGCTCTCGAAGAAGACTATTTAGATTTTCAGCGACGCAAACAGCAATTGGCCACGGCTCATCATACTCTGACGCTGGGAAAGAACAAGAAGAAGTAATCTAATCGATCGAATTGTCGGTGTCTTTTTTCAAGTATTTTCTGTGCTTAACCCAAAGTAATTATTGCTTTTTTCATCTCGTTGTGTATTTCATTTTACTATTATTAAGTTTATTTCAACTATTGACATATATACACATTTGCATACACACACATATACATATATATATGCATAAACAACATATATTTACAAAACTAACGAATAAATCGAACTTAGTATTTTAAAACATACCAAATCAAAAGGTTTCCTTTTAAACTTTAGTCTTGAGTTTAAACGAACTTGGAACTTTTATGGATGGTTTATCCATGGTTATAAAGATTCTTGGATTATCCCCTATAAGAAACTAATAATTTATAGAAATTAAAATAATTCGTTAAGCATATAGTTTTAAAATTTTTGTTTGTACCGAAAGGATCATGGGATTTTATTTTACGAATTCACAACTTTAATAGTCAACATACTGTTCTAATCTATTTTGGTTACAACAACAAATTGCAATACTTTAATTTTTTGGTTCATTTATTTAGCTAACTAAAAATTCCATTGTATATCCGTACAGTGATTGATGCAAACATCCACTTCTCCATGGGTCGTCGTATCTTTCCCTGTGAAGTGCTCATCAAAGTCGATGCCCATATTTATTATTTGATCAGAGATGCATAAATGACGACATTGCTTAAAGAATGAGTGTGTCATTAATTTCTTTACACTCCATCGACTTGAGGGATGGCGATTTAAACAAATCTCTATATACTGATGAAAGTCGTCGGAAAACGTTCGTCTGCTGTAGTTCTCTTGAGGTTTTGTTCCTTTAAAATAATTGTATGGCACGGTTCCTTGAACATCCAAAAATGTTGATCTATCCAACAGAGATGGAATATTTCCACGAATCTTTTCGGTATACATTAGTGTAGGCTGAGCATCCAGATAGGGTCGAAATCCATTTGCCAATTCACAGGAACAGATGCCAAGAGAGTAGACATCCGATTTTTCCGTAAAGCCGCATAAATTCTGATCCAAAACTTCAGGTGCAACCCAATTTAAGTTTTCCTCTACGCCCGGCAGAATACCATGTAATATGGGTTTTCTCTTTCCATGATCGATGAAACTGCGACAGCTTTGAAAGTTGGCGAGTAATGCCCTATTTCCGTCCAATAATATATTAGATGCCCTTATGGATCCATGAACAAAGAGATGGGTGTGTATATACAAGAGGGCCGACAGAATATCTTTCAGAATCAAGGCTATCAATGTCTCCGGAAATCCAGCGGTGAATACATTTTCCAGTAGCAATTCGCAGTTTCCATAACGAATGAATGGATATAATATATAAACATTAAATCCACTGACAAAACTGTGAAGAGCTGTGTATATGTTAATATGTTTAAATTGCCGGGAATGAAAGAGTTCTTTGCCTAAAATATTTAGCTCGTCACGTTTCTGTTCTAACGAAAATTCTTTTGCAAAATACAATTGCTTTTCTTTAATATAATTTACTCTGTAAAGCGTCCCATATTTTCCATCTTTTAATGCTGATAAGAACTCGTAATCAAATATATTATTGCTAAACATTGTAATTGTTAATGAATAGAAATAAAAAAAATATATTAGTGTGACCAAACTCTTGAAAGGCAAGACCAAGTGCGGCAGAACAAATGTCAAAACTATTGAAAAAGCTTTTAATTATTAAATTAGGTATGAGTAAATATTTATAATGATTAAATGTATGTCAGCATTTTATTTGAATATAGAAGATATTATTTTGTTTGTTCACCCAGTTCCATATTCATTTCTTGGTCACTGTTTTCGTTTAAAAGTTATCGTTATCACTGTCACGTAAAAATGCATTAATCTACTTATGTAGATAAACTATCTACAGAAGTAACCAGATTCTTTTCATTGTTCTTGTTGTAAACTTGCGACTCACTCACTGCAAAAGTTGTAAAAATAAAAAAAACGCAAATAAAAAACGCAATTTGTTAAATTGCAAATGCCATTCGGCAAGCGGAAATGAAAGCAATATCAAATAACTAAAGCAATTATCAAGTGTTCATCTAACAATTTTAGTATAAATTGTGGGTGGAAGAAACAAACAAAAACAAGCAAAAAAAAATCGGACCTTTTGTTTTTGTTTGTTTAAAATTTCTCTACGATTTGTTATTTGTTACGCTTAGTGAGTGGGCGGTGGTTAGTTATAAGTAGTATTAGTAATCGGACGTGAATTCAACAGAATGTCTGGCGCAAATAATTTAGTCGCGATAACATTAATTACATTCTACGCCGTTCTACTGCAAACAGGTGAGAGCGACAATCAGTCACCCAGTCCAATCAATAATTTATACAAAAAAAAAAAAACTCCAAACACCTTTTGCATATTGTTTTGTTTCGCAGTTACCAGTTCATATACTGTGCAAATAACTGCACCCGAACAGGCCCTAGTTGGGGCCAAAGTTAATCTAAGTGCCACTCTCTTAGATGATGGAAAACCGCCCAATCACTCGAAATCATATAAATTCACCTGGAAGGATGGCTTGGGACATGAGAAGGTACACACAGAAGTTTAAAAAATATATATGAAATAAGCCAATAACTTGCTTATGTCGGCCCCTCATATTTATTGACGTAAAGTTGTTATATTGCCTATTGTTAGCAGCTCTAGGCCTTTGCCTAGGAATGTTAATTTGTATGCCCTAATGATGTACTTCTATAGAATTGTAAACTATTTGGAAGGGTTAACTTAGGCACAATTTACTTTTAATATTTTTTTTAGAATTTTTTTTTATTGGAGCCCATTTGACTTAAACTTTCGTTGAGAACGAATCAATTTCAGCGTAGAAAGAAGCCTCACCAAAGACTTAAGATCAAATTTTGATACTGTTAAACAAAGAGTAGTAGTTTGTAAAGTTTGCTTAGATATAATTATAAAAAGGCTATAATATAAAAGTTTGTGAATTGAAATTAATTAAATAGACAGTTGGTTAATTAAATGAATTTGGAAGATCTAATATGTATAATAACAGTGATTCTCTATTAGAATTGATCACACAAAGCTATACTAAGGTAAAGTTAAACTTAATGGCTTAAATTGAAACGCCACCGTCTCGATTTTAGTTTAGCTTATATATGAATAGATACAATAACAAATTGAAGCGACAACATTTCCATACGTGCCTGGTACGCTTTTCTATCAGCTAAGGTTTTTCCACCCACAACGACCCATCCCCACAACGCTATTGTTGATTAATTTGCTGGACAAGTGAATTAAATTCAAATTAAATTGTCTCATTTTTAATTGTTTCTTTTTTGTTTCTACTCTCCCCTGTTATTCAAGGCAATCGAAACAGAGAACTACACCTGCAATTGGACAGTGGAGTATACTGAAGAGGGTTTGAAGCCGGGTCTACTTAAACTGGAGGTGGAAGTATCGGAATTTGTTGTGCTCACCTGGTTCACTTTAACGAGAACTGAAAAGAATATTAAGCTTGTCAATACATTAAGCGGGCAATTGCAATTACTGCAGAATAATACAGTGCGTCCGTTGGATTTTGTGTCTACACAAGATGCAGTTGATCATAACATTGCACTCTGGCCAGCTGATTTAGAATATTTAAAAGAGAATGGTTATTATTATATACAAACATATTGGTTCCAAAATTGTACATATCTTGGCATGTCCAATGCTTATGATTATAAAGCAATATATCCAAGTCCGGAGCAATATTATGACATTGAAGTATTGGTAGTTGCATCTAAGACAGCGCCACCAGAGCCAACTACCTCTACAACAACAACTACGACTACAACAACAACTACGACTACGACAACGACGACGACGACAACCAGCACAACTCCTGCAACCACAACCACTTCTACATCCACCACTACTACGCCAGCTCCAACAACAACAACTACTCCAAAGACCAGTACTACAACTCCGATTACCAGTACTACTCCTGCGCCTAAGACAAATATCCGTTCTAGACGTGATCTTAATGAAACTATGCATGCCAATGCTGCAATTCTTGGTCTTAACCTTGTAAATGCCCTTAAACAGCAACAACAAATGGATAGAATAAGCCAAAAGAATCGAAACAATAACATATCGTTAGCTTTGGTCAATCCTTTGGGTGTACGCAGAATAACACATCTAATTCACCAGCCAGACGATGTTGTTCCCTATAATTGTGCGAACAAGAGCATCGTGGCACAGGACTCAAATAAACTCTATGGCTACTTTCAACGACGCGTTATATCCAAAAGTAAGTGAATATCACCTTCCTAGCAACTTCTATAATACATTATACTTATCTTCTTTTTGAACAGATCCTGTCTCCGGCTTTACTACAAGTGGTAAGAATTGGCTACAGCATTGGGAACTATTAAGTCTAGATGTCGCTTGCAAGGGCTCTCCACCGTTTGACATATGCATAAAGGTTTATAGTGGTATGTGGAAATCGAAATTGTCAAAATACTTCTAAAAATAATTCATTTATCTGATCCGTAACCAGCTCCCTATAATGCCACAGGAAATGAGACATGCACTTTTTACAATAAGTATGATAGCTGCTCTTTCAATTACAATCGTTACTTCTCGGAAAGCAAAACGCTTCTTTTTTTTATACGCAACGAAGTATCCGAGAAGGTTAATCAAGTTACTATTAACCTATATGAAGGTACAATTTTAAACTTGCCATTTTGTTTGTTTACCTTACATTTTGATAAGTTTTCTCTTGAAATTCTATTTTCTCTTTGACACTTTCTTTTGTGCTTACAGCAAAACGACAATCACAACTTTCAGTGGTTGTTGTTCCAATCGCCTGTACTTTAATGGCCGTCATTTTGGTAATATTCGGTGTGGCTTATTATATACAAAGCCGTAATCGGTAAGCCCATGCATACATACATGTGTCTTTCTAATATGAAATAATTTGGATTTAATTTTCACAGTTTCACTGTGGAGGTGGCTGACTTTAATTTTGGTGATACTCAATCGGTGGACTTGGAGTACAAGACATTCCAGCAGCGTTTGCTTGATAGCCTGCGCGATGCCTGGCCATGGCCCAGATCACGCAGATATTCTCAGTCTAGCTCGGATCTCATGACTGCAGAGGAGCAGCCGTCACATTCGATACCCGCTGGTAGTGGAAATATTGGCGATGTGGATAATAATTTACGCTACAACACACTCAACTGAAATTGAAAGTTGATAATGCTGTGAGAATGGGAATATTGTTACCTAACGAATTAATTAATTAATCAATTTAATTTAAATATTTTGTCATTAAGTTATTCTTTTGTTATTTGTATCATTATTGAAATGCACCATCTTTGTGTGTTTAGTCATTATCTTCTTGTTCAATCAAACACCATTAGGTGATATATATTTACCACATATATACATCTTCGTCCATATTTAGCTCGCACATATACACAATATACACACAAACACCTTATCCCGCTCATCAATGGCCAAAAGCATATTGTTAAAAGAAACAAAAAACAAAAAAATTGAAAGAAAGTAGAGAAAGACTGTCTTTGTTCTAAACTTGCATAAGATGTAGCAAAATTGAAAGTATTTTAACTATGCGCACTCAAAAATGAATGTTGTCTTTAACAAAATTCAAATGTTTAAAATTGCAAAAGTGATAAAACCTAACTCGAAAATGTTATATCGTTCGCAAGGACATTGAAGACACGAAAATCGAAGCAAAGACACTCTCAACATCAACAAACAATACAATACAAACGCATACACAAATAAATATTCATTGTGATAGATCATAGAATAAACAGTATACTTATATAAATATGTTTGACATTGTTTCTTTTATATACTTGTGATCCGGAAATTTTGTTTCAAATTACTTCGGCATATAGATAAAATGTGAAACAATAAAACATAAAAAAAAATTTACTTAAACACAAATATTTATTCTATTTGATTTGATCAGAAGGTTTTTAAGAAATCAGATCCAGGATATCAATCATCGTATCCTTTTTAAAGACTTATCTGAGTCACCTTCTAAATAATTAAATAATAAATTCAAAAGCAGCCCGCGAATACCTTACCATTTCGATACGAGTCTCTCGAATTCGCTCGGGGCGCTTATATGCAACTACAATCACATTTCCAATTCGCCCTGCCAAAATGAATATTTGCTCAGTGGTTGGTTCGGTTTTGGGTATTTCTAAAACCTGTGTATTTGGTAACTCTGTTTAGGAATAAACAATGTTTTTGAATGATCTTGGCCAACCTCAAATATTGAATGCTAACAGAAACTACGGACCATACGAACAGGTTAGCAACGTTAAGTAGCACTCTATTAGTATTAACAATTAAGTTTACAGCACAATGGTCCCTTGCTTGTAACTGCGGCTGCCTTCAAAAATCATGTCAAACCGGCCAATTGGGGGGGTTTTGTTATTGGATCTGAGAAAGATATCCATGATTTGCAAACAACTTTTCCAGAATTATATACAAGGAACTGTAGCTATTGTGTCCTAAGGCCAAATGAACCAACAGAAATTGAGTATGCCAATAGCAAGATTACATTAATGCTTCTGCCTGCTGGTGCAAGGGCTCCAGGCGAGAGCCTTAGAAAAGCCACTACATATTATTTGGAAAGTGAGTGACTACCGTCTTTTTATTGGGATTATAATCTGTCTAAACGTTACTTATAGATGGATATACCAGAGCAATAATTGTGGATGAAGTACCTGCCACTTTGGACTTTATACCAAAGGCTAACGCTTCCTTTCATAGGGGTCTCAGAGATGGAATTGATGTAATGTATATAGATAACCCGGTGCTCGACTGCTATAAAGAAGATACATATGCACTGATGCAGTTAATTCGTCCGAAACATATTTATGGAGTTAGGCAGGATAATCTACCAAAATGGCTACTAGATTTATGCGTGAGAAGGGATTTATATGCCTCTTATGAATGTTGACAGTCATTTATATTTAGTTTAGAAAAGCTCCATTTAATAAAAAAATCTTTAACTAAAACCCCTAAAACACATTTAACCCTTTGCAGCCTTGGCCTTGCTCTTGATTTTCTTCACACGCTTTAGGCCATCCATTTTGCTTTTCATAAACTGCGAGTACATAGACATCATGGTAGGAACATCCTCCTGACGCACTACTGTAGAAATCTATCAAATGAAATCACAAAATTAAATTATAAATCGGAGATGACGTCCAAGTCGACTCACCTTTTGAGACTTGGACTGGGCTCGAATGAGGCACATATAAGTATCTGGCTTAGGCAAAGGCGGTCGTCCAGCTCTCGGCACGGGTTTATCATGTCCATCATCTGCAATTGATAATGAAAATGCATTTCTTAATCCACTGACAGGTGGAGAGAGGGAAATCGTTCACATGCTACTTACAGCGTTTGAATGTTATCGTGAACGAAGAGTCCTTTTTTGCAGCATTGGCTATCTTCTCCAGCCGCAGTATAAACTAAAATTAAAGGGCATTGCATTAATTGTACAATATAATGGCTTTCAAAAATGCATTATTTACATACATTGGAACTGTCTAGCAAAACCATATTTCGTGGCAAAGCAAATGTAAAGGGAGATAGAAAACGATACAAAAAGTGACACTGACAATTAGACTGCCAACCTATTAAAAAAGAAAGCAGTTGAGTTTTGTTACAGGGCTGGCAACACAATATGTCATTTTGAAATTCAAATAAAAGCATTTTACATATATAAAGACTTTCTACTTTGTCGTTGCCTTTGTGATTATTGTTATATCAAGTGTATTTAATTTATAATAAATCTTTAAGATTTAAATTCAGGTCAACCGAAATAATTCCGCCAGGGACGCACACCAACAAGTCAATTGCATCGGTGTGGCAGCACCTAAAAAATGATTGGTTGAGAAAGCAGCAAGGAGACCGACCAAGGCCTAGAAAAAAACTCGTAAAATACTACGAAAACGTACAACTGCAGGGCGAAAAGAGGCGGAAAGCTGTTGCACACGTTTGACAACAAAAAAATCACCTTTGCCTTACTCCCACAAATAAAAACACCAATCAGGCACGCGAGAGGAAGTTTTAGCAAGCAGCAGCAGAAAACGGGGGAAGAAAAAAAAACACTGACGCTGAGCCGATCGAACATCTACGACCGTCGCTGCCGCCGCCAAAGGAAGCACTGCCCGCCCACGCCAGTAGAAGTAGCAATAACAACAACAACGGCTTTGTAGTAACCTTCAAGCCTCAGTGCAGTGTGTAGTAAACAAAAAGCATAGAGAATCCTAACAAAACAAAACTTTGCAAATATGGTGAGCCACTTGGATGTTATTTTTTCTCCTCTAAGCTTCTAAGCAGTTGAGGAAGGCTAGGCGTTTGGATGACGGCGCGTCATTTCTATGCACACACTCACAGTTAAATAGGCGCAGTGTGAAAAGAGAATATGCCGCGCCGTTTTCATCGCCGTTGTGAACTTTGACCGGCAAACCTAAATTCTTGTCCATTTTCCATTGTTCATCAAAATTTTAGGATGTGTTCCTAATGATCCGGAGGCAAAAGACAACCATCTTCACAGATGCGAAGGAAAACACAACAGTTGCTGAACTGAAACGTATGATTGAAGGTGAGTCGCACAGGAGGGGGAGTAAGAAGGTGGCAAGGTGATGTTACATGCATGTATGTGTGTGCTAGCTTGATGGGTCACTGTGTGGGTGAGCGTGTGTTTGCTCCTATTTATAGAATCCATCAACATTTTTGGTTTTTTTTTTTTGTATTTTATGATTATTAAGTAATTTATTTCTTATTACTATTAATTTGTATTTCCTTTCTCTGCGTCGCTTGATTAGGTATACTAAAAGTACAGCCCATCGATCAGCGGTTATACAATCAGGACAATGACATCATGGAGGATGAGAGCACGCTGCAGGATTATGGCGTTACAGTGTCAACGGCAAAAGCTCAAGCTCCAGCGCAACTGGGCTTGACCTTCAGGTGAGAATCACACACACACACATACGGAACACGGATAGAAAAGCATTAAACATTAAACAACAATAAAATATAAGTGTAAAACTGATAAGTAGATCTGGCAAAAGTCGCACATGCCGTCATGAGCTTGTCTTCATAGCTATCAACAACGGGTTGATACAGTGAACTGTTAAAAAAATTATAAATTTGTTTTATAATTTGAATCCAATTCTTTTATGTCACTTTATAATATTCTTGCCTTGAATCTTATATAACTCTTGCCTCTTTCCTTTTGCATCTCAGTATAAAAAGTCAATAATTAACTTGATATTAACATCAAAACATAGACTTATGTATATGCTGTTTATAAAGATGACCTTATAACTCGAACTCTTTTGACGATTTTTAAGGAAAAAGAATTGTTCCACAGAATTTTGAAGTCAGAAGCGTCTTGATATAGAGATGCCTTAATTGAATATAAAGCAAGTTTTTTTTAGCTTTAGGTTGAGTGCTTTTCTATTAGATTCCACAACATATCATGTTCTCTGTTTTATCGAATTCTTATTTAAATTTACTATTCTTTTATCCAGAAACGACTTGGGTGACTTTGAGACACTGGATATGTCACCGTACTCAGCACCACCAGATTTACCTGAAGTTATGAAAAACCAAGAGGCCTCCAATGGACAGGAACAAGTTGCATAGAGAACAATATAAAATAATAATGATAAACAAATGCGGCAAGAGAGAGGTGTTCGTCATCAGTTTAGTCACTCAGAGTCAGTCGTCAGTCAGTCAGTAAAACAAACTTTTTAAAAAATTAAAACTTAAAGGATAAACAATATTGAGCAATTGAAATGCCTTTTTTGTATTGGCATGAGAGACAACAACAAACAAAAACAAACTATTATTCGCTCGCTCGTCCCGTAAACAGTAAAATTGGAAAATTATCACCACAGTCAGCCCTCGTTGCAATGGAAGGATGTGTTTCTTCTTTTTCTGTTTGTTTTTTAATCAACTCTCTGCTTGAACATACACAGGCACACACACACACACACACAGCAATATCACAAACACACACACATCAACGTCAATAGCTAAATAATGCATTTTATGTTCGTTAAATACTATACGAATAGCAAGGAACAATTAACTTTGAAATGATTCTTATACAAAATTGTACATTGGTATGGGATTTATATAATACTTTCATTCGGCTTTAATTCACTTCTATTCTCAAGATTTTTTTGTTTTGTTTCTTTTTCATTATGAAATTTATACGAATTTGTTGAAAAAATATATATATACATATACCGAAAAAAAAATCAATTGTTAAAGTGCAAACAAATTGAATTCTCTGACAAATTTAACCCGCTGCCGATGCAAAATTCCCCCTTTATCGCACCAATCCCTTTAAACATGCTCCGAAATTCAGCGAGATGTAAACGATGAATATTGAGAAATTGAAAACAATTATATTGGAAACTAATTTTATTATAATTTATAATCAAATTATTATTTTTGTAATAATAAGAATTTAATTATTATTATTAAAAAAAAAAAAAAAGAAAAACAAAACGAAAAATGAAAATAAGATGAAAACGAAACGAAGATTGTGAAAAACCAAAAAAAGACTAATCTAATCTAATCACTGTCATCCATAACAGCAGCCACTTCGGCATCATTGGCCTCATCCTCGCCATCGGCGCTATCCACAAACGATGCATTGCTGCTCTGTTGCAGTTCCTGTTGTTCGAGAAATTCTTGGAGGCGATCTTGAAAGAAATTTATGTAGGTTTGCTTTTGTTGGGCCTTGGCTGGGAAATAGTGACCACCGTCGTGCTCCAAAATATCAACGTTTTTGAAATGGTTGACCAGAGCTTGACTCATTTCCTTGGGTATGATCTCATCCGTTAGGCCATAAACATGCAAGGCAGGTATGCTAATGCGCTCCTCGTAGGCGCTCATATGGACCAAGCTGCCAGATATGAATCCTGAAGCAAGTACTGCAAATTCCGGACGTATGGAGGTCACTGAAATTTATTGTGTAATTATCAACGGATTTGTTGAAGTAATTTAAATTACAAACATTTCTTTTTGGCAAGTCCACAAATCAAACCCACAAAGCAGGCACCTTGTGAGAATCCTAAGAGTCCCTGGAATGGGCCTTGTGTCTTCCAAACATCTTCAACCAAACGCAAACTCTCTTGGTAGCCAAAAGCCGGTCCACCCTTATTGGTGCCTTTGAATGTTCCGTCGTCCTTGTTGGCCCACCAGCTACGTTGCTCCTGCACTGGCTCAGCAGAAGCTTCTAAAGGTGCTGCAATGTGCGGTGCCGTAATGAATACAAAATCGGCATATTTTGAGGCAAATTTCCGGAATGATCCAAGTTTGTTTTTAAACGCTTCCCCATCCTGACGATAACCATGCAGGCAAAGAACACGCACTTTTTCGGTTATCTCCAAATTAGGTTGTTGCTGCTGTTTGCTGGAGCCCGGGCGACTGGAATTGGCTGGTTCTGACATAGATTCATTGTTTGTCATTGTGCAAAATACATTTACTTGATGATTAATGCATAAAATAATAAGCCTCTTAAATGTTTATGTTTAAGGTTAATAGTACAAAAGGGTGGCAGCATTGTGCTTCGCATATCGATAATTTATCGACGTTCCCACGATAATTAATCGATAAGAAATCGATACCTTCGCTCAGACAATGTCGATAACGATAACTTTGCTGCGACAACCGATAATAAATCTACATTTTCGCCGATAGCAACCAGCTACAACCAGGCTACCAGATCTTGTCAAATATCTTTCGACTAAGTGGCAACCAAAAACAAGGAATGCCGCATTTTTTACGTAAAACATTTCTATAAGTTCAACAAGTTAACTTTTAAAGTTTTAATTTCGTAAATATCTAAACCGGTTAAGATTAATTGTAGCAGCTCAAAAATGATTTATACAACTACGTTGCTGTCCCGAGGATCTCTGATTGGATCGCTAATCAACAAAGTCAGGCAAGTTGCAGGCAAAAAAAACGAATTCACTAGCAGTGCCCCCCCGGCACTGTCCAATCAAATCAACAACTTAAATCTCACACCTACTACAAACTGCGCCACCAACAGGCCCCTTGCCGCTGCCAGTATCAGTAACAGTTCTGTTCAGCAGTCCAAAACCGTGGAGGAACAAGTTGGACTGCCGCCGAGGCCTAAGAAGCCATTGACACCGTATTTCCGCTATATGCGTGAAATGCGCCCCAAACTGATAGCAGCCAATCCAAATATTTCAACAGTAGAGGCAGTACGTCAATTATCAAAGTCATGGGTGGATGTCGATGCCAAACTAAGAGATCGACTGCAAGACGAGTACAAAAAGGACAAGGAAACTTATATTGCACTACGTGCCAAATACGATGCCACAGTCACCGATGAACAGCGCGCTGAGATCAGGCAAATAAAGCAGGATCTTGTGGATGCCAAAGAGCGACGTCAACTGCGCAAACGTGTAAAAGAACTCGGTCGCCCGAAAAAGCCCGCCTCTGCATTTCTACGTTTTGTGGCTAGCGAGCGTATCAATACGCCACAGACTGGACAGCAAACATATCGGGATTGGCATCAAAAGGCAACAGCAAAATGGACACGTCTCTCGGATGCGGAGAAGGCAGTCTATCTGCAGGAGTCACGCAAGGAGCTCGATCAGTACAAGTGGGTGTAACAAACATCTCTATAAGAAGATTTAAAATGTATGTTTTACTTTGTTTTCCTACAGAAAAGCCATTTCCATTTGGGAGGAGAAAATGATACGCCTCGGCCACATTGATGTAGTGCGACATGGCAATCTAATTGAACCGCCAGAGCCTAGGCCACGCAAATCTAATGTTGGCAAAGAGAAGTAATCTTGCATTCTTGCATCCTCTCGCCATCATCCTTCACAATTTCATTATTTTCAATTTGGATTCTTTTGGGAATTGTTAATGTTAAGCATTAAAGTCTCCAAATGACGTATACCATAGGTTTGTTCCTCACTTAATTCTACAACCAAATAAATTTAGTCATCTTTTCTGGACAATGTTAAATTGGCCCAGCATTATGTATTAAATGCAAACTGAACTGAAAGAAGAATATTAAAAACGCGAGTGTTTTTGTTTTACACTAACAATTCTTGGTTTTAGCTTATTTGATTTATACTGACTGTCAAATTTTAAATCGAACCGATTTATTAATACTCTTGTGTCATTTTTGGTGAAAATTTGATACGAAAGACAACTTTTTGGCTAGCCCAGCTAATTAAGAACAAATTTATATGTACATAAACAGCAAATCAAAATTCCCTTAGGCATAAATCTATTGATAATGTGAAAAAAGTGAAATTTTACCCATTAGAAGATCAGTGTGTTAAAAATGTAGAAAATCTTGGCATATTATGTAATTTAAAAGGACTCTGTTCTTTTCTTTTTGTAATAGACTTTAGATAAACTGTGAGTGAATATTTTTGTTTTAAATATCTATGAATATCATCTCAATTTATTGAGCTAGTGTTGTCGCTGTTGTGTCTCAATCTCAGCAAATTTAAATCTAAAATACTTAGTTCTCTAATCTTTCGCCAACACGTGGCATTTTTGTCTGAATCTTACGGGGTTAATATCACACTTTCAGTTGATTCAACACGGTAATCGATCCAGTTTAATCTATCTGTGTAGATCACGGTAAACAAATATTCAATAAATTTGCCACCTCAAATGCACAGAATAAAAGGTTCTTTAAATTTGTACAGTAAAATAAATTACTTAGATTATATTATATGGTTATGTATAGATTAGCCCTAGCCTAGGAGCTGAGACCAAAGACACAACCGCACGCTGCTCGATTCAAGTTCCAAATGAACGCAACAATTCGTCGACTACGGTTAGGCTTGGCTGAGAATTGTGGTAGAGACGGCTGGAATGCTGACGATGGCTGTACTGGAATTTCCGTTCCACACTGGTCAGCGTGCAAGGCAGATCCGCTCTCTCTCTCTGCATTTTCTCTTGCTTGCTAGCTGCTCGAAAACCTATAAAATGGTATTCAAGACAATTGATAACTGTTTCATTTATGGGTTTCTAAACAAGGAGCGGAATATCCGTAAACTAGGGGATTTCCTGTCTCTACAGTTTGTAGTAAATGTTTTATAACTAAGGATTTTAAATGCTTTTTACTTAATACTTAAATCATGTTTGGGCTATTGATAAGATATGGTTTTTCAGAATCAGTTAAACACTGATTTAATTATAGATCAAAAAATTGTTTGACTGATTTGACTGAAAATTTTAAAAAGAGCGACACTAACCGAGAAATGACCGAATCCTCACCTGTTGACAATGCCAAATTATTCTTCTGGTCTCTCTGCTGAATGAGAATTTTTGGAAACAGTTTCTTTTTTACCAAGAGCAGGTGTTCATTTTGCTTCCAGTCCGATTCCACAAAGAGACAAGAGAGACAGAGAGAGAGTGCCTCTCTCATTTTACAGTTGCAACAGGTAGTCGAAAAGAAGGTTTTGAAATCTAAAATGCATTTGAAAAACTCAAAAACAAAAAAAAAAAAAAAAAGAAAATGTTTTTAAACTAATATCGAGGTGACAAATAACTTCAATTTGTCTCCCAGAATGGCATGGCCAACAGAGGAAACTGTGAGAAATACACAAACAGAAACAAAAACTCACATGGCCGTCACATTCTTAAGCAAGAATTTTAAGTTACCTCCGAATGTTAGTGTGTGTTTCGTTTTGTTTCGACCGTTTTTGACCAAATAACACGTATGGAGTCTATGCTAGTTAATCGTACAGCGGAATTGCGCAAGCCATATTGGCAAAACCTTGAGCTACTCCAAAATAAAAAAAAATATATAAAGAATAAAAAAAAAATACAAGTACCCCCCCCTTGCACCGCCCAAACATGCCACAAGCGAGAAGAAACTTTTCGCAATAGACGAAAAACAACAGCAAAATCCACTTGGCCAATAACAAAAAACAAAAAAAAAATCTGTATAAAATTCGGCAACATACAAATGACAAATTCAACTTGGAAAATGCATTTAGAGAAGGCTAACGGCTCGATCAAGACTCGTAGATAAACATTCTTCTTGATACCCTATGATACAATGAAAATGTGGGTATATTAGAACGGAGATTCATAATTTACAACCTTTGAATTAGATCAGAAATTAACTCTAAAATAGCAAGAAATAGACATAAAATGGTCTGCTAAGTTTGAAGTTAATGTCTTAATTTTTAAATAAAAGAATCCACTCAATTCACAAAAAATGATAGTTTAAACATAGATTAATAGTATTTAGTCCGAATTAATGGTTTGAATTTCTAAAATATGATGAGTCTCGTTGAGAATTCGCTGTACCTGATAGTTACTAAAATCTTTGGCTTCTCTGATTAAAGAGTAATATAAACTTAATTAGAGAGATGGATCTAAGCCACTAGACCTATAAGTTAGATAAAGAAGGCCAGCCATTCCATGTGCCTGATATGTACTCGGATTAATCAATCAGACAGAAAGGGTTTGAAATATTTATCTAATATCCATTCCAAAAGTACTTTCGAGATGTCCAATGGAGAGTTTAAAGCACATTGCTTTGTATTCCACTAAAAGCTGGTTAAAGGGTATACCAAAATCCAACCATTTGAGTACACTTTTCTTTTAAACATTTGTTCGTTTTGGTGGCTAACCAAGCCCCCGAGTGTAACCATTAGAACAGCTAACATAGTTATAAATATTGTTTTTTCTTAGCGTTTCAAGCTTCCTCTCTACACACACACACACACACACACACACACACACACACACACACACACACACACACACACACCGATTAATGGAGGCCAACAGCTTTTCATTGGTTTGGGCCACCAAAAAAGATCTATAAATCATTTAAATTATAGTATGTATTACCATTTGACTGCATTTTTGTTTGGTTCTTTGATTTTTAGTAAAAATTTATTCAACAATTTGTCTCTGTGTGTTTTCAAAAATAGTTACTAAAGGAAATATTTCTATATAGATATATAGTATATAAAATATTTATAATATTTGTAGCAATCTAACACTTAGAAGCTAAACGAATATTTACACAAAAGAATACATATATTTTAGATATATGTATATGTATATATATATATATACGATAAGATAGGGTGAATAATTTTGTTGACAAGGCGTTTGAATAATTTAATGCAATGAATTAGGATGAAACGTTTTTTTTTTTTTTTTTTTTTTTGACAATTTGATGAATATTTAGTAAAGATAGATAAAGATATTTGCTATATTCAAAATGAAAGTACAAAAAGAATCACGTTTGAAAGGATTAAAGCCGTGTGTGTGTTGGGGATCCAATGGACTAACCACGTTGTTTTCCACTACTGCTGCTGCTGCTGCTGCTGTTGCTGCTATGACTATCCTCTGAGGGGGGACGCACCCAACCGCCATAGCGTCGCTCCATTTCACGTGCCACCGCCAGACATAGATGATCCTGACCGGGATTGGCCACCACCTGAATGCCCATGGGTAAATTGCGACGATCCAGGCCTATCATGCAATTGGTAACGGGCAGGCCAAGTGTATTGAATATAGCCATGTACATGGGCTCCAGCAGCTTGTGATAGATCTGATAATGCTGATGCGCTGTATTGGGAAATGTGGGATAGAGGAAGACACCATCGTTGCCCAGCAGTTCCTTGAATTCAGTCTTGAGCGCCTCAATGATGCTGGCCAAGTGCTTGTGCCGCGAATTGGGGATTATTTTCATGAAATTCTGCAAATGGCCAAAAATCACCGAGGGTAGAATACTGTCAGAGCAGCCAAAGAAATATTTGACTGTCTCCTTGCACACCGTTTTGGGCTCCTCGCCCTCCTCGGTCTTGTGGTAAATGGTCTCGATATTCTTCATGGTCAGCATGGCCGATAGCGAAATGTCCAGTGACCATTTCATTTTGCGTATATTCACACGTTTGGCATTGAAGTCACTGGCCACTCGATTAATTGCCGTATGAAGATCACGGCTCAGAGGACGCATCATGCCCGAGGGTCCATCGTTGTCCATGAAAAAGAAACGTATGCCATGGACACTAATCTCTTTATCCAATGTCAACTTTGGTCCAGTCGGATCACTCATGCACTTTAGCAGTAGCGGCAAATCCTTGGCATAGCGTGTCATTGGAGCAATAGTGAAGAAATCACCCCAAGTCGGCTGATCCGAAGTGGGATGATGGCCACGAAACGAGACGGCATACGGTGTGGGCTTGTGACCCCAAATGCCACTGAACATGGCGGGCAAACGCGATGATCCGCCTATATCCGAGGTCAACCCCAGCAGGGAGGCTCCACTGGCCAGCAGTGCTGCTTCTCCACCCGAAGAGCCTCCGGGTGTTCGCTTCAGATCATAGGGATTCTTTGTCTGACCCGTCACATTGTTGTAAGTCTCCCAGAGCAAACACAGCTCTGGTGTGTTTGAGACCAGCAAAATGATGCCACCACAGCGTTTGATCTGCTCCACCACCGGGGCATCCGATTTGGCTATCTGTGGCGTCTTAAAGACACGACCCGCCTGATTGGTCAGACCCTTGACGGCAATACTCTCCTTCACCGTCACTGGGATGCCCAGAAGTGGAGTGTGTTCTTCCATCGATTCCACGCTGTTGATGCCCATGGCAATGACATTGTCAATTTCGCGTGCCTCCTCCAAGGCCTCCTCGAAACGATCCTGTACAATGGCATTGATCAGCGGATTAACCTGCCAATAGATAATGAAGATTCATAAGCAAACGTTAGGCATATTAAACGGAATAATCATCTATTCTTACCTGTCGACATCGTTCTATATAGGCCTCAACCACTTCTTCGCTTTTAATCTGCAATAACAAAGAGAAATACGCAAAAACTTTATTAAACAAATATATTTCCGCATCTTTGTAAACATTCCCACCAACATTCCTAAATCAATTGTTTGCTGACAATTAGAATCCCCTCAGACAGACAGACAAAAGAAATTTATGTATAAATTGAAATCAATAAATAAACCTAAACTCGCATTGCATTTCATGACGTTCACATTTCACATTAAGTGAGCGATCACGAGTGGAGGCCAAGCCAGACAATAAAACTATGTAACTACATATGTATATATAAACATATAGACATATATATTCATGAGTAATCTATCGAAGTCTGTAAAAGAAAGCATCGCCCTAAGTTCAAAGTTTGACCACCCCACAAATTGGGACAAGTTTATTGATATTGATTGGGGGGGGCGACAAAAAGTTTCAGAAAAAGAGACTTCAGATAAGATTCAAAAATATGTTCAAAATAATTGATAATCGATTGGAAATTGATCGGTTTCATGAATTTATAGTGATAGAAATGAATGACAGGGAAAATGTATAGGTTGTATAATGTATTCTTAAGATAAAACTGTCCTATTAAAGTTCCCTATTGTGACTTATTTATATGAAAGTATTTATTAATATATTCAATTCAACTCAATACTTCCTAATTCAAATCAAATCTAAAGCCTAAAAAAAATTAATATTAAACTTTACCTATCAATCATTTGAAATCAAACTTACCTTTGTTTTTTAGATCATTAAATTTTTGTTTATTGGACTCAGATTAAATAATAAAACTTTCTAAAACACTTTAATCAGTAACCTTGACTCTTATAATTGGTCTTTAATAGTTTAGAAACCGCTTTCGAACTAGAAATTGAACAAATGAATATGCTTGAAGGGATTAAGTTTTTAAAATAAATAAATATGTAATTTTATTATTGACAATGACACATGAAACTGATCCCAGTTTATGTGGTTAAAAATGTTTAGCCAATGAATTGCAATTAGAGTCAAGGATTTTATTCATAGTTTAGAATAAACTTGATCTGACTAAATAAAAGAATTTAATGTAAATAAGTCAAACAATTTACTTGAATCACTTCGAGGTCCATAAAGAAAACAAGAACTAGTTAAAGTTTAAATTATTGTCTTAGTTTTTATTTTGTTAATACTAAGTCTATTAAAGATATTGTCTGAAACTGGCCAACACGATCAATACTTGGCTAGACGTATTAGCTTTGAAATTGAATCAAAGGCCTTGTAGCTTGTACTCTTACTTGTTTGGGTCTACTTTTATTTATTAAGTTATAAATCAAATCATAAATATTGAAATTTAGAAACTAGTGTAAATTATTATTCAAAATATAACTACAAAGTAATATATGAAGAGGCTTAGACCTTTCAAATGAATGTATTTAGACCTAGACCTTAATAAAGGCCATAATAGGGAAAGTTTCAGCAAGACCCACAATTATAAAAGACAAATACAGAGAGAAAATCAAAAAACAAAATCTAATTTCAAGATCAAAAAGTTTTCAAGACTTAAAGTATCTCAGTCGACTCACTTTACAACTCGGTCCTGATAACTTATGTAAGATTTATTTTAAATTCCTCTGCAAACGGATCGATCTGTTAGCCAACCCTTTGTCCATTGATGAAATAAGGTCCTTTCCAGTCAAATTTAAAACCAAATCAAGCATTAGAAATGACCCAATTCTCCTCTCTTTAATTTAATCAGGTTTATTTGCAATTTTTTGTTAAATTAAGGCACTTTAAAGACCCCTGGCACCTAAAACTGCTGCATACTATATACATACATACATATATCATTAAAATTAAGGCTACCTGAACATTTCAATGACTTCCAGTGTAATAATAAATCAGAGGCACACACGCAAAAAAGTGTGATGCGATGGTTAACACATATGTACATACATACACACATACATAAGTAAAGACTGATAAAGCAACAGCAAAAAACAAAACCGAAACAAACCGAATAGGTACAACAGGTAAGTCTTTTGGCTTGCAACAGACTCGAAAACATAATTCACCGAAAGAAAAGATGGAAAAGATGTTGGGGGCAAAAGCAAAATAAAGAAGCCGCGCGACACACAGACACAGTTTTTTTTTCCGAAGTTAATGCAAAGAGAGTGGAGGGGCGGTCGGGGAGGGTCTTATACTAAGTACTTAGTGCATGACGAACGTGATATAAAAAATTAAATACAACGCAAAGACTAAAACTTCAAGCGATTCAAGTACGAATACGATTTCATGTACATGCATATGTATCCACATAAATTCGTGTGTATATACAAACATATGAGTAGGTACATACTCGTATCTTGTACTTGTTCATATTACCCCCCAGTGCCGGCTTATAAGGGGCTTCTCCACACACACACAAACACAAACACAGGGGCGTACTTGACAATTGTGGGGTTGATAAAGTGAGACTAGATTATTCAACTTCTCCACCTCTAATGAGTAATGTGGGCATAACTTAACTTCTCTTCCTTTTCTTATTATAAAGATCTATTAAGCTTCTTCTAAAGGAAGAAGATTCAAGATTTTTTAGATTTACTTATGATATATACATAGACGTTTTAGTTAATCATTTAAAATCACATTGGTTAAATTTTCTTTTGAAAACATTTCTATTTGTGGCCGAGGTGGCAGTTCTCTTGGATCTTTAAAAAACAAATCTGAAACTTCATTTTTCAATTATTGGATTGTTTCTTTAAATGTTAAATAATATAGTGGTCCTATCAAGTTTAATACGAGATACGGCTAAGAAAAGTTTGTTTTCTTAAGATATTCCTGTAATTAATCAGCGTATTTTCGTGTGATCATAATCTCATCTTACAATAGGCATAAAAATCAGTCACTTGGATTACTCTACCTGGTTTAGTTTTGCTTGGATTTACTTTAAATTTGTTTCACAATATTCTATAAATGTCTGCAGATTCAGGAAACTTTTGGAGCAACAAACAAATTTTTAAGATTTTCTTGCAAAATTGATTACAAAATTCACATATTTTCTATGCCCATTTGGCCCCTCTGACACTGTTCTGCCCCGGCACTTTGATAAAAGCAGACATGCATAAACATTTTATTGCCTTACTTAAAAATAAATCTTAATTTTACAAGACAATTAAGCAAAATTGTTCAGATGCAAAATTAAGCTTTCGTAGAGAACATGATAAATGTACATATACATATGTATGCATATGATTCTATATGGTCGTTAACATTTTAGCCAGCCCATTGACCAATTAAAACCTAATCAATCTCGAGTATACATATTTTGAATTACAAAATAATATTGTTGTTTATTTTGTTTTCCCCTCAACCGAGTGAGGTAATGCTCTCTTAACCTATGACAATGAAAACTGGCCAGCAATTAAAAGCAAATGAAAAAAGAAGAAACTCAGCAAAAATTCAAATTTTAATAATAATAATTTAACACACATCCACAAAATACTCGTACAGAGATGGCATTAAACAATAAACGTGCATTAAAAATATAAACAATACATGTGCATTATGTATAATGATAAAAAAATATAAAGATATATATACACGATAAGGTCTGCCAAGTAATGACCTCACACGATGTGGACCAATGAACGGCACAAATCTTGCCAAATGAGACCCAAAACTTTAGTGTAAAAGAAACTTGAAAGCCCAACTAACAATTGAGCTATGTATGTATGTATGTACATATGTATCTGATAGATACATTTAACATGCGTCATGCATTTGAAGGCACAAGCCAAAGCCAAAACCCAAAACCTAAACCCAAACCCAAACCAGACCACATCAGATCAGATGTTATTGATATGGCTCTATGAAACTCAGCCAGGCGGTCAGGTCTCTAGGTCGCAGCCTCTCTCTCTCTCTCTTTCTCTACCTATCTCTATCATAACAAAAAGCGTTTGTTAATACCTCCTAAATGACGATATGGCTACTAAACAAATATATATATGTACAAACACGCATAATTCATGATTTTCTGGTTTCTATATCTTAAGCAGCGGTCCAAAAGTGTCTCTAACAAGTGTCTGAGCTGCAGACGTAAACAAAACCAAAATGAAACAAAAGGGGAAAAAACCCAAATTGATTTCGCTTTCATCTAACTAAGCGAAAAACAGTTTAGATACTTTGGCATTCAATTGGATGATGCAAACTGAAGAGCAAAACTAGTAGACTTCTATGAGAAAGTGAAAAGGTTCTTTAGTTAGTCAATTAAAGAGATTATTGTTATTAAAAAGAACAAATTAAAACCATTACACATAAAGCTCAGTTGCCAGGGCCATCGGTTTGAAAGGTATAATTTGTGATTATTCAATAACTATTTTTTTTAATTAGAGCTCTAGAAAGTAATTAAGTATATACAGTTATTGAGACTTGTGTCATAAAGTGGGGGAAAAGGAAATAATTTTGACTTTTTCTTAATGGCAAATGATTCCAAGATCAAAAAATTGATGACGATCAACTCTTTTTATAAGAACTTAGAACTGAATCTCCTATTTTGTAGGAATCCTTTGTCTAGTTTTGATGGAATGTTACTTACCTACTTGTTTTAACAAGGACTAGGTATATTGTTGATGTTCTGTCTACAGAAGAGAACAAGTAAAGTACCTACTTATGTAGGTCAAAGACAAGCCAAGTTTAAGCTTCAATCGCAAATCTTAAAGTTTACATATGTTTGATTCACTTTTCTCGCTGATTTTGTTCTATTAATTTTTTAGTAATTTGTATTTGCAGGAACAACAAAGAAGTTCTCTAAGTGTTAAGTGACCTTAATAAAGATTAGATTGATAGATATTGTCAAGCGTCCAATAGTTCTTGCACCTTGCAGGAAGAAATGACCTCACATTTTCTTTTGAACTCCAAATTTCAGTCTATTAAATATAAATGCCAACTTTAAGTAACAAAATTTTTCACTTAAACATTCATAATTTCAATAAAAAAATTATATAGCTTATACTTGAACCGATCTAAATAATATGTATGTACTTTATTGGGAAGTCCAAGATGTTTCAACTTAATAAATTGAGTAATTTTAGCTCGGTCCATAAATTTGAAAACTGTTTATTACATCGTTTGAAATTATTTGAAAGTTTGGACCATCCAATGTGGCAATGTGTAGGGTATTTAAGAGTCATAAAATCCTATTGCAAATTTATATACATATATACATATGTAAGTAAGTATATAATATATCTCCTTTGTTATTACGCACACTTGCCTAATGTCTAATTGAAATGTTAGGGGCGAGTGGCTTGACTCGGATGAAACTGTTTAACTGCTCAATAAAAAATTAAAATTAAAAAGTTGAAAGAAAAAAAACAACAATTTCTTTGTTTTATAACAACAATTTTTTGTTTTTGGCTTGTTGCCTTCAACGTGTGTGTGAGTGTATGAGTAAGTGTGTGAGTGTGTGTGGCCAAAGGTTTCACACTTTTTTGGCATCAAGACTTGTGACCTGTATCAGTAGACGGGCATGGTCCAAACTGACAGTTTATTGCCCAAACTTTGCCACAAAGTATCTAATGGAATGAGGCAACTAAAATTTGCTGCCACTGGTGGTGCTGCTTCTGGTGGTGCTGCCTAGCAATTGATTTTGCAAGATTACACTTTGTCCATTTTCTTTTTCTTTTTTTGTTTTGCGCAAATTGGCCTAAATTGCTTTTTCGGATTTTCTGGCTCAGGATAGGCGGGATTGTGCCGAGAGTGGGGAGAGAGGGAAAAACTATAAAAGTAAGAGTTAACTCACCTTACGGTTGCGAATCAGTTTGGCCAAATCGACGGCTGGTATCTCCAACAGATGGCTGCGTATGGGCGGCAATTTGCGGCGAATCACCTTGATGTTATTGTAACGGCTAAAGGGGACTACGAACCAACTGAAGACAATCATGGCCGAACGCAAAAAGCGCCGCATGATATATCCCAGGATCCTGGAACAAAGTAGTACAGCAATTTTGACGGCTTTAACTTTAACACGTTAAGAAGAAAAAAATGGAAAGAAATGAAAAACTGGAGCGGTTTTTGCGACTGCGGTGGATCCCAGGGTTTGAGGGGGCCGAGGATCGCGTAGATATACACACACACACGAAAAAAAGCGAACGCAAAATGCAGCGCGAACAAGTTGGCAGGATTGTGCAATATTTTTTTCTCTCTCTCTTTTGCTGCAGCTGACTGCAATTGCCAAGCTCCAATGATGTTGTTGGTGTTGTTTCTTGCACAATTCACTTTGGTCTGGGGGGTAGGGGGGGGATCTTTCAGTGGGTATTGGTCAGTTGGCTAATAGTTGCGTTACTTTCTTGCATCGCGAAAAATAAAACTAGTTTTCCATTGTATCTTTGGTTATATTTAGTTGCACTAGTCGAGGAGGGCTTTGATTTTGGCGTTTAATACCACAACGCTGATAAAACATTTCCCTGGCTTTCATTTTTTTCTTTGTTGTTGTGTTTTGCTTCTGTTTTTTTTTTTTTGTTTGTTCGTTATTTCCAGTCTAACTAATTATATACATAGTTCCAGCATTTTATGCTGCTGCTGCTTCCGATAGACAAACGACACGATGACCCACCACCGGCGGGAACTATGAGATCTCCGATGCAATGCGATGCGAACCGAACGAGACGAAGCGAGGTGAACAAATAAACGCAAACAAGTCTCTGCAGCAAGACGTCATTTAAAGCCGCTCACGCACCCAGCTCGCAAGCTTACTCTCTGGCCACACAGAGTGAGAGTGTGATGGCGAGAGCGGCACTGTTTTTAGTTAAGCTTTTGCTCTCTTATAAGCTAAGCTAAGCTCAGACAAAGTTCGTTTGTAATTCCCATTTACAAGGAAATGGACCATATTCTTACTAATTATAACACTTGGATTAACTTTTTCGACCGACATTCCCTAATGGACTGTGTTTGTTTATTAACTTACGTACTTCCTTTCCTGCTCAAAAGCCAATTACAACAATGAACTTTTGAACCTTTGTTTTGTTTTTAAACAACTCTACGCTCTCTTATAGCATTAACAAGAAATCTGGGTATATCCATTGATGTCATATGTATGATCCTTAAGAATTCATTCTAGTTAAGCCAAGTTAATATGTTTAGCTCCTGCTTTTAGGACTTAGAATCCTTATCCTTTGAAACTTTTCTAACAATTTCTAAAATTTGAGAAATCCAGGTGACCAAACAAACCTTGTTCTACAAGAACTATGGTAGTATCTATATTAAAATGGTTAAAGTAATAACCTTTTAAATCTGTTATCATTTAGGAATAGTTCCCAAATGGGTTCAAATATCGAATCCTTTTTCTGACAACAAAAAAAAAGTATTAAAATGAAATTCGTGATGCGAAAACTAAGAAAAGTAGCAAGTTCATTAAAGATATGATAGCAAATTTGATGGTGTTCTTGTAAAGGGTATTTTAAGGACGGCGTCTTATATTTTAAAGCGTTCTGTTGGATCATAATACCAGGAACTCCCTTCAATTGTATTGTGTTTATAATCTCATTACAATCTCAATCGTAAAATTACAGATCCGGTTCGATTTGGGTCATGTCGATTCTTATATACACTTGATTTATGTGACTGTTTCAGTCGATTTGCAATATTAAATAAACCATAAATTACCCACATCTTCCCTGGATGATAAAAAGGACAGTTGTTCCTTCTAATCTCGAGCATAAATCTGATCAGAAATTTTAGTACAAATGTAGATGCCTGCTTCCTTGAAAAGTTCTATCTCAAAAAGATGGGGATCCCTTTTTGGTTAGGGTATCATAAGAGGAGGATTCATCTCATTGGTAATTACACGAATAACACTTAACCATGACATAAACCATGATTTTGGCATTGTTATTACGCAACACTTGCAATTAGAGATAAAAATATATCATTGCTGACCCAACACCATTACAAAGTGCAATGACGTCGAGCTGTGGAAACGTCAGAATTTTATATAAACCAAATATTGACCACAATGACTTGCGAAAAAATAGCCTCCCGACTCGCACCATTTGTTGATTATTATTCAATGCTGCACACAAGCAAATGCATTCGGAAATACTTAAATATGTATGAGTACGAGTACTGCAAATATTTAACTTTTAGGTGAAATTTCTCATGAAGAATGCAAACACAACGTTAAAGAAATGGAGATTCAATATTTGTGCAATGAATAAGTGAGTGGGAACGAGGCTTTAAAAACAAAAGCTTGGAAACTCACACATCTATAAATAATTTCATTACTCAGTACAATATTGAAATACATTTTAGATGAATAAAGTTTCTAATTGTTTATATTCCTAATCCTTATTATTCTTTGAAACTCATAACCTTGGTCTTTTATTTAGAAATTAAAGAAAGAAAGGATTAAAATAGGATATAGGAATAAAATGATCGTCTTTATAAGGCTTTATATATATTTTCTGCATCAATTCTTTTTCCTTCTCTTAATTTAAGTCTAGAAATCTTTCAAAAAATAATCTTAAACTCGATTTTTTTAAAAAATTACACCAAAAATTTAAAAAAATTCGATTTCCAGTTTTTAATGCGAATTAAAAGAAGATTTTTCAACAAGAAAATTAAGACAAGAATTTTAAAAATCGACTGAAAATTGAGATCGTTAGAGATTTGCAAAGTTGAGAGTTTTTACAAATTTAAAAATTATAAATTAATTATTATAAACTATATATAAAACTCTGTCTAAAGCCTAAAGAAATTGACATTTATTAATAATTAACACTTGTTAACAATTATAAATGAAAATATCAATTCAGTTACAATGTTGTTGTTAAGAATTTTCATATTTTTGATCTTAAACTGCTCAATCAGTCGGACATTTATGGTAAGCATTCAGGTATATGTAACTTATCTATGACAATAAAATTGTTTTTTAATTGCCCCTTCATTAGGCAATAATTACGTAATAAAAACAAAAAGTGCTAGGCACTAGGATGGGAGGGGGAAGAGATGGTGGGGATACGTTAATTTAGACAAATCTATGGAGAACTTTAAATTGCTCACTTAGTATAAGTCTCAAGATAGATTGTGATGGATTTGGAGTTCTCAGATGCTAAGTGATATAAATATAGTAAGCACACACATATGAATATATATACATATGTGTGTGTGTGTTAGCCATGTATGGAAGTTATAAGTATAGAGCAGCATAAGGCATGAAGATGGCAATAAAAGATAATATATTTAATGGCATAGAATTTATGGTTTGTTTTTTTTTTCTTTTGTGGGGGAAAAACACAAAAATTGTAGGGATTGTTTTTATGGGTAATTCTTCAAGGTGAAGAAGAGTTGACTGTGATCGAGTTTAGGTCTTAAGCTCTCTCTCTCTCTTTCTCTGTCTCTGAGACTATTTCTCTTAAGGTGACAACGACTTTGAGAGGCAGTTAAGAGAGCAGTTGGCCAGATAACATTATCTGTTAACTTTAAGCATGGAGAAGAAGCTCTTGAGGGTCTCCCCCACTACTCAGTACCGATAAAGCTCTCCGTTGATTAAGTTGTTCTGCAGAAAAGACAAAAAAACGATACGAAAACAAAACAAAAACTTTCCATAACCCATATTTAATGCAAAATAGATAGCACACTAGATAATAGTACAGCGACTAACTAGTACCCCCCACTAACCACCCGGCCATGTTGACGCAACGACTATATAGTCGAGGTCTGGCTAATTACAGAGCTTGGCAGAGCTTGAGAAAATTTGCAGCCAGTGCGAACAATGCGAACGATAATGATGTGGATGAACGTCATCCCCTCAAGGGTATACGAATTTTGGACTTGACGCGCATTATAGCTGGACCCTATTGTACCATGGTCTTGGGCGATCTGGGTGCGGAGGTGATTAAGGTGGAGCGTCCTCATTTCGGTGACGAGTCACGCAAATGGGGACCACCATTTCTGGAGCAGAGCAAGGATTCCACATATTACTTGGCCTCGAATCGTAATAAACAAAGTGTTTGCATTGATTTAAAGCGTGGCACGGATATGCTACACGATCTAGCCAGGATTAGTGATGTTTTTGTGGAGAATTATGTGCCGGGCACTCTGGACCGTTATGGCTTGGGCTATGAGCAGTTGAAGGAAATCAATCCCAAACTTGTGTATTGTACTCTTAGTGGTTACGGCTCAACGGGGCCATATGCTAAACGTCCTGGTTATGATGTGATAGCATCCTCGATGGGTGGACTATTGCACATTACTGGCCAGCCAGATGGACCACCCAGCAAAGTGGGTGTGGCTGTTACAGATATAGCCACAGGTCTGTATGCCCATGGAGCCATATTGGCTGCCCTCTATCAGAGGGAGAGAACCCAGCGGGGTCAGAAAATCGATGTAGATCTACTCTCCACGTGTTGTTCATTGCTCATCAATGTGGGCAGTAATTATCTAAATGCCGGCACGGAGGCTAAACGTTGGGGTACGCAGCATTCCAGCATTGTTCCCTATCAGAGTTTCAAGACTCGGGATGGTTATCTTACACTTGGCGCTGGCAGCGATGCTCAATTTGTGGAATTATGTCGTCGCCTTGGTATTGAGCAAGTGTCATCAGATCCGAAGTTTCGAACAAATCGGGATCGTGTAACGAATCGCAAGGAGTTAGTCAAGCTATTGGAGGATATTCTTAGCGGTGATACATCCAAGAATTGGATGAATCAATTCGAGGGTGCTTCCTTCCCAGTGGGACCTGTCAACAATATACGAGAGGTATTTGAGGATGAGCATATACAGGCCATAAATCTAGTCAAGAGCCTACGACATGATCAAGATGGAGCTGTCAAGGTTGTCGGTCCACCTGTGGTCTATAGTGAGGCCAGAAATGATGCCAGAACAGCACCACCCACATTGGGTGAGCATACGGATAAGGTGCTAAGTCAACTTCTAGGCTATGATCCTCAAAAGATACAGCACTTACGTGATCAAGGCATTATTCAGTAATCTATGACTTGTGAATCATAAGAAATAATCTAGAAAAATAAAAGCCAGTTTAAAAATCTCCAGTGCTGGAAATTTGAAACTTTCTCAATTTGTTTCAACCGCAGACGATATGCCGGTGGTAGGTTTTGAAATTCAAACCACATTCTCTCAATTTTCAAAATCGATCTCTCCCTCCCGGTTAGCTGCCATCCGTGCCATGGCATAAACGCTCACGTCGGGAACAGACCATTCTTGTGGCATTCTTTACATTTGCTTTTATCCTGCTTGTATCTATCACCGCTGGCGTTGTCTTTTGTGTTTATTCACTAAATAATAAATATTTAGCACAAAAGGATCTCAAAACCCTTAAGATGGATACTAAGCAAGGCCAGACTTCAACAATGTCCACAATCAATCCTCGATGACCGCAATCCTTACCTGAAACTGAGCTCGTCCAATTGCAGCCACAATAAGCCGATTATCGATTTTACCAAACCCATCATTTCCAAACGAAAAAGAGGAAACTAATAACAAAAAAAACAGAAAAACTAAAGTGAACTAAACTTAAATGAAAATTGCTTTATTGTAACTCACTTTGACGGAATACTAATGAGACTTTTTCTTTCAATTCACGTCCGTCTCTGTTCGGCGAGAACCTGAGACTGAACTGTTGTTTGATTTTGTTTGTTTCTGTACTACTGCAAAAGACGACAGAAAAAACTATCAACAGGCGGCCGGTACAGTGGGACAAAATTTGCATAAATTTTTACATTAGGAAAAAGGGCAGCACTTTTAATAAGTTTGACCCTATCAAGAAAGTCTTGCCCACAAACTATCTGTGAAAGTTTTCACTTTACTTTTAAATATTAAGTACATTTAGTTTTCGATTTAGAGCTCTGATTCCGCGTTCGTTTTGTTTGTTTAATGGATTTCCTCATGTTTATTTACTATTATTCATATAAACAGTCCATTTTTGAAACTGGACCACTGTGCACAATGACACTGCCGGCGTAGGCGTTAGTTTCAATAGCATTTTGTGGCTTGTGTATTTACATATGTACGTGTGCATGTTTATATAAATGTACATATGTATATGATACACAAACATACATACATATATACAATGGGCAAAGTGCATAGAACCGCATCTGAATATGTGACTCGCTAATTTCCCCCTTTGCTACTTCACCTGCTACTTTAAATCGAAGGTGAAGAAGATTTCACACCTATTTTAAAGTTAAATAATTATAATTTAATTAAAAGCCAATTAACAGAAAACAAAATATGTATATAAACGAAGAGATAGCTAAACGCCTAACGAAATCCAAGGTTAAAAAGCCATGGATATAATTCCATGGCAATTATTTCTTAAGACCTTCGTTTTCTGCAGATTTATACATTAAAAACTAATTTTTTATGTAAAAATTTAATACAGATTTGTGATTCTGAATTCGTATACCAAGAAAGTTTTAAGGGTTAATTTAGACTACTTATTTTAATTTGTTAAAGTCTACACAATTTGAATCCAGGCGGCAAACGTTGAGAGCTACCAACTTATTTAAGAATCCACATGGTATAATTTTTTTATGATCTGGTCTCATTTTTAAATCACCTAGTACCGTAAACGGATCTAGTTCCGGTGTCAGAAGTAAATACTTGTTATTCAATCGTCAAACCCTGGTCACACATGTCTTTTGATGTTATAATTTTGAGTGTGATTTGAAATTAAAAACTGAGGGAAAATATGGTGCAAAAGTCGTCGTCATTCATATCCCGCAACCTAGTCGCCATTGTGATGATACCCAGCTTAATTGGTATACATCTGGGATGGAGTTACATGCAGGACAACCGCAAATTGGTGACAAAGGAAGAACAAATTGACTTGCCACCGGTCACCGTAAGTTATTCCTTCACGATACTTGCAAAAAAAGATCACTAATAGTTTTTAAACTAATTACAGTTTGCCAAATTCGTGTACAATAAGTTGACAGGAACGCAAGAGGCATCTGCAGATGGAGATGTTGGCGCGGCGAAATAACCTAATCAAAGGGTCTTAAATAAATTTACAAGCCTACGGTATCGGATCTTAAAACATACAATCCATTTATTGTATAATTATAAACTAAATACAGAAAGAATGTTTATGATACATGAAAAACGTAGAAAGAGATGAGAAAACGACACATTAAAACATTCAAATTTCTATTAGGATTTACAAATCAGATGTGAAAGTGAGATTTAAATGAAAAGGCAATAGCATACTTTCGACTACTACTGGGTGAGCGACGAGTTTACACTAAGGTTGTCCAGCTGGGCATTGAAAAGAACATCACTGATGAGTTTCTCAGCAATAATACGCTGCGTGGGATTAATAGACCGCAGCTTGCTGGCCACATTGACCCCAATGGCATCATATTCGTCTTCTTGCCGTTGTGGATATGCAGTTGCTCCTGCATTAAAAATTGGCTGATAATGCTCCCTTGCTATTTGAATGGTGGGGACTGACTGTGCATGATGGCCGTTTGCGTGTTGAAGTTGCAATTGCTGCTGATGCTGTTCCAAAGAATTGACGGCCTTTGGGAAAGCAACATAAAAATGGGTTTATTTGAAAGCAATTAAAAAGAATTATAATGAAACTTACCTGTTGTATTTCACGTTGCGAATTTGAATCTAAGGAAGTTATCTCCAACACTTTTACTGCATGTGCCTGGGAAGTCGTTGCAATGGTTGTCTGACCTGCTGCTTGGGCAACCAATTGCTGATGTGCAGCCTCATGAGCCGCATGCTCTTCGTTTTTAACCGAATGCATAGTGACACACTCTGCGGCACTCACTGATATCGTACTAATCGTAGCTCCTTGACTGCTAACTACAACACTTGTACTCTCACCCGCTTCCTCCACTTCATCTGAAGAGGTTGGCGCTATGCTTTCTAAGTGATGTGTCGTATGATGGGATTCTTCTTCGAATTCCATCGAGTCGTCGTCATCAAAACTGATTTGTAATTCCCTTTTAGGCTTAGAGCCTTCGTTACCATGTCGCTTGGGTTTGTGATCCGCTATGAAAAGTAGTTTATCATAGTACCACAAACGTGTCTCGTAATCATTTTTGCTGTTCAATTTACGGAACTCCCGCCTAAATGCCGAGCGCAGAGAGTTTATTTTCCTAGAGAAACAAACAAATATAGGCAAAGGTAAGATCAGCTTAAAATATATATGTACATGTTTACAACTACTTACCTTACAACCATGGCCCGATCGGGAAAGGGCTCCACTTCCTTCAGCTTCTCCACTAGCCTGTCGTAGGATTTGTTTCTAGCCGCGTGATTGCTGTAATCATTATGCTTTGGCTGCCACAAACACTCTTCCTCTTTATATTGCTCTATAAATTCGGTTAGCCAGTGACGCGAATAAGATCGCAAGTCTACATTCATCATGGTATTTAAAAGAATTTTGCCTTTTTTTATAAACACTTTGAGCGTAAAATTTTTACTTCTGTTTTGTTTTCAGTTTCTTCTTGCTTTTTTCATTGACGCCATTTGCGAGTAAAGTTATCGGCGTTATCGGAGCAAACCTATCGCAATCGGCTTTATCGGAGCAAAGTTATCGTAATCGACATTATCGGAGCAAGGTTATCGTAATCGCTCTTGTCGGTGCAAAGCTATCGTAATCGCTCTTATCGGTGCAAAGTTATCGTAATCGACCTCATCGGTGCAAAGTTATCGCAATCGACTTTATGGGAAATGTAAATGTTTATAGAAGATCTCGCGGAAAATGTGTACTAATACTTTAGCAATAAAGTTGTGAAATAAACAATCATAATAAATAAATTGCAGCACGAACTCCCTACAATTGTCACTATCGCGTAGAACGTGACATTTGCATTGTAAATAAAGAATAAGGGTGGAATGCGATAAGCAAACGAAAATCTGTGTTAACAAAAACAAAAGGTGCGTGTCCAACAAAAATTTTAGTGTTGTTATTTTAGTTTTAGTGTTCTAATTATATAATTACCTATGTGTGAGTGTATGTGTGTGTATGTTGGAAGAAACAAATTGAACAAAAGTTTTACTAATAAGTTAGACAACAAAGAGTGCCTCAGCACCTGTCAAAAGTATAAAGAGTGGGTGGTAAGACAAGTTTGAAAGGAGGGAGGGGCAGAGGAAGTTTAGCAACAGCTGTAGTAGAAGCTTCTCCAATCAGAATTAAATTCATGTCACGTAGCTCTTGTTGTCTTTAAACAGTCTGAAAAGGCGCAATTTGTTTATAAAGAAACAAGAGAAAAAAAAAAAAACAAAGCGGCTGTATATATGAAGTACATAAAGATGTATGTATGTATAATTAATTTATATAATGAATTTCAATTTTATTTCAATTCTGATTTGCATAACGTAAGAGACATAAATCGAATAGTTTTTATATAAAGTCCAAAGTCCATTAGCTTATCATTTCCTCGTGTTTTCCTCTCTCTTTCTCTCACTGCCTTTCTCCATCTTACTCTCCTCCCCCACAAGACCATCTATTCCAGTATATTCTATTTTTAGAAAAACTCAAATCGTTAAATTAATAAAAGAAATAAATATATGGAATATACTGGATCCAACGACAATAATAACAATAACAATAACCTTGACTAAGTGCAAAATAACAAACAAATTGATATTTACATATGCAAATGTATTTTCACACACACACACACACACACACACACTTCATGTGTGTTTGCGGTGTATGTGTATGTATTTACGCAAAGCTTAACGAACTTGTTTACGTTTTATTTTGCCGGCCTGCAATTGGGCTGAGCACCCTTCCCCTCCAGCCATCCACCTGACCATCCAGCAGCATCAACTGCACTGTGGGCCAATAATAAAGGAAAATATAATTTTGAACCGTTGAAGATCTAGTTATTATAAATTGTAAACTTTGTTTATTGTTTCCCCTAAAAGACTTCTCTTTATATCTATGGCACGATCTATTCACAATTTTCATCTATTTACTTAGGATAATCAATAGAGGATCCTCAAGAAAAGGAATTTCTTTCTCCATAATAGTTTACCTCTTAAATTGCTAAAATTACGATATCCAAGATAGATATTTTCCTTCCTGCTTCAACACTAGATTAGAACGCCTTAAGCCTCAAAACATAAATCTTTTCAAGTGTTTCCACTCGTTGATATGCATACTAATTAGCGCTACTTGTTTACCACCACTGGGAGACTGTAACTAGAAGCTTGCCCACCACAAAGATATCTTATCAGGGGATACATTTGGGTAAGATAGGTGTAGTTTTATTCATAAAATATATGAATATAAGCATGAAGCTAAATCATGTTCAAGGTTAAGAAATGCGAATAAAAGCAAAATTTTGTATATATAGATACTTAGTTCTAGTTCTATTTAGCTCACAGATGCTGTCTGCTTTAAGTTGTCAATGAAATGGATTTAATTTTAGCTGCAATCAGCTGTCTTTCTTAGTTGGAATAGTGCCCATTACGATTTGCCAGTCTAGATTGGCAAATGAATTTGGTGTTTTTGTTTTTGGAGGTGTGTTTTCTGCCTCAAAAAAAAAAAAAAAAAACTTCTCTTTCTAAATACAGAAACCTGTTGATAATTTGTTTGTTATTGAGTTAGAGCCACTCAAACTGGTTTGCCCATTTTGTAATTTTTTTTCTCTAGAATTTTTACCATATTTAGCTATATATTGTTTATCTATGTAGTTCATGCGGATTTCACTTTTGCTTCTTGGGGTTCCAATCTATAATAGAAACGCAATAGCCACAAAAATCAGGAAATCTTATCAACAGTTCTTTGTTTTTCTTTCTATTTATAAACTCAATTGAATAAATGAAAAGTTGAATAATTTTCAGCTAAAGTTTGAAACACATAGAAGGCCTTACATTTGTAGAATTTGTTGAAAATAATATTTTATCATTATGCTAAAGTCTTAAGCAGAGTTCACACAATTCACACACTTCAAATAAATCGAATTTTAAATTTCATAAGTAACAGAAATTTTTGTTTATTTTTAAATAGAATTTTGGCATAGAAATTTACGAAAATTTATAAAAATGAATTTTAAGTATTTTCTGCTGTTGGTCAAAAGTAAGCTTTTTATTTTATATGTATGTATGTACTTATCTTTATATTTTACAATAAAATGTTGAAGTCTTGATAAAGTTCTCGGTTTCCGAATTCGAACTTCCTATGATTTTTAAACATTTTTTTCCGAAGTAACTATTACAATCAATTAAATACTTAGTACGATTGTGATATAGAAAGTGTTCTCTGTTAGTTTCTAGTCTTAATTTGTTGTGGTTACAAAAGTTTTAATGATTTTTTGACATAAATGGCATAAAATATTCGTTAAAAATAGTTTCTAATTCATATTTGTTAAAGTAGACACAGTTTTTCCTTCCTTTCCTTCTCTTTTAAGTCGGTAAAGTGTATACAGAAATTTAAATTCCACAAGTTGGTACCAACTCTATGTACATACAATTGTTTAATCAATGAAATTTTAATCTTAATAAGCAAATAGTTGGGTGAACTTTAAAACAATGCAAAGTACAAAAAATAGATAACAATTCTATGACTTGACATTAAACATCTGGTGCCTTAAGCACCTACCTGGACCTCCAACAAACCAAAAGTAATTTGAATAGGTGCCAAATATGTTTAATATTTTAGTATCCATGTGTGAGGTTTTCCGCATTTGTTTTTGTTTTCAATTACGAAACAATTGCTAAAATATTCTTAAATTTGAGCTAGAAAAGAATTGCTGATGCCAATATTGAAAAGTTTCTAAACTCTTAAGTTCGATTGGTAACCCCCGCCTTATCAGAGAAATAAATAGACATAAAAAGTATATATATGTATGTATATATATATATAGATGTTTGTATAAATATTGCTATATAAATTAATTTCTATCTGTGGTTTTATATGACACGCCTTGTTTTGATTAGGAAGCCTTTCAAAGGCCGGCACACCAGAAGCAATTTGAACATTAGACGCTTTGATTAGTTAGTTATACCCTTTAAAGATTCTAGAAAATGGCATATTAGGCAAGAGAAAGTAGAAAAGTTATTCAAATTAAGTAGTTAGGGAAAATTGATTTGAAATCTTCACTACAGGGTCTCTACATGGTAGACTTCCCACAGATCATTATTTTGTTTTATTTGCCTTTGTGATCGAATCATTATCAGGTTTTGATAATAAGCCCGCAATAAGCATATACATATGTATATTGAGTGTATATACATATACACACAAATAAACATGTGTAGTACTTAGGGAGACTTAAATTGAAATGCAAATTGACTGATGGCCCTCTCTTTTATTCTATCTCACAACATATAGAGTCTGCCATGAGCCGTCTTCTGGAAAAGCCGAACATTGCCATGTCTATTACAGCAACGGGTAGTCAATTATCAAGCACTGTCGCATCCGCATCAACGGGGAACAAAGGCACAGAGGATGTCGAGGATGAGGATGGCACAAGTATGGCATCATTATCATTAACGACAACCACTATTCCCGCCAAAGTCAATCAGCATTCAAGCAGCATTAAGACTACAGAGAGTAAGTATCTCGAGAGGATATATTTGTTTCCATTATTAATATCATTTTTATCTTTTTCGCAGTGCGAAAACAAATCGATGAGGTGCTTATAAGTCTGATAGCTGGAGCAGCAGCGGGTGCTCTGGCCAAGACCACAATTGCCCCGCTGGATCGCACAAAGATCAATTTTCAGATACGTAAAGATGTCCCCTTCTCATTTCGCGCCTCACTGCAATACCTGGAACAGACCTATACCAAGGAGGGTGTCCTTGCTCTGTGGCGTGGCAATTCCGCAACAATGGCGAGAATTGTACCCTATGCGGCCATACAGTTCACTGCCCACGAACAATGGCGTCGTATACTTCAGGTGGATTCAAATGGCACAGAGTGAGTAGACTGAATCATAAATTATCTATACATATCCGTATATGTCTAAATGACTCGAATTCCTTTGCTTTATAGCACGAAAGTTCGGCGATTTGTGGCTGGTTCACTGGCTGGCATTACCTCACAGTCATTGACGTATCCTTTGGATTTGGCGCGAGCTCGCATGGCTGTCACGGATCGATATACTGGCTACCGCACATTACGTCAGGTTTTCGCCAAAATCTGGGTGGAGGAGGGACCACGGACACTGTATCGTGGTTATTGGGCAACGGTATTGGGTGTCATACCCTATGCGGGCACCTCTTTCTTTACATATGAAACACTCAAAAGGGAATACCATGGTAAGAATACGCTTTGCCCATTAAGTAAATAGGAAAATGGAAAGAGAAGATAACTAATTATGATACGTTTTTCCCTATACAGAAATGGTTGGCAATAATAAACCAAATACTCTAGTCTCGTTGGCATTTGGTGCTGCAGCTGGGGCAGCCGGACAGACGGCCAGCTATCCGTTGGACATTGTGCGTCGACGCATGCAAACGATGCGGGTGAATACGGCAGCAAATGAGCGTTGTCCCACCATTCTTGAAACGCTCACCAAGATCTATCGGTAAGAGTAGCATTTGCATCAGAAAAATACGTATTTATTATGGATAATTTATTATTATTTTAGCGAGGAGGGCATCAAGAATGGCTTCTATAAGGGCTTGAGTATGAATTGGATCAAAGGTCCCATTGCTGTGGGAATTAGTTTCTCGGCATATGATCTGATCAAGGCTTGGCTTAGGGAACTATCTCATTTGAAACGCGGACGGGTTCAGGAATAGCATTTTACTATTAAGATTTGCCAACACAAAACACCAAAAGAAAACGCAGCATCAACCATCATGCTATATAATTGTTAGAAATTTTTTAGTTGTTAATTGTTAAGTGATTTGGAGGAGTTGAAATTAGACATAAACGCTTAACTTTGTTATTACATTATCTGCTTTAAGCTGAAAGTATACACAGAGCAAACAAAAATAATAAAACAATCAAATTAATGAAATCTTTCCCTATGTATAAACAAAGACTCATCATAACACACGCATGGAAAACTTCCTATTCTTTAGGTGTTACTTGGACAATAACAAAAAACTACTCTATTACAATTAATGTTTTAATACTACATATTATTATTATGGCTTTCCTTCTATTCTTGATTGTGTTTAATAGAAGTTATGTAAACAGTGGCGAGATGCAAATACCAGGAATTTAAAGTATATGTTCACCAGCGGAATAATTCTTATGCATATTTATATATTTTATATGAGTGTGTTTTTATTAGTAAAAATAAATTTATAAAAACTGTTTCAAATCACTATGTTTATTTTCACATAGAAAAATGCATTTCAAAACTGAAAAAGCTTTAAAAACTGTGTCAAACGATTTTAAAACTGCGCGCTTGTGTTGCGCTCTTTAAAATGGGTCGATCTAAAATGAGCACGTCCGCTCTCTTAAAAATGAGCACTCTCTCTTGGTTTCGATGAGCACCGTAATCGATTGTCATTCATTGATTTATTATCGAAAATTCGTTCAGATTCTGGCAACGCTTGTTTTTTGTGCAAAAAATTAGAAGTGCGCAATTTAATTGTTTATACATTTATTATACAAAAAAATTATACCGCCAAGTCATAGTGTTAGTGTAGGCCATGACCCGGGCCGCAGGCTGTAATTAACACTTAAGGTGTCTTCAATTTAAAAAGATTCTCAACTTGCGGCCAGTGCATCAACAAATCACAACCATAACCAAAAAATAATAGAAAAAAACAGGTGAGCAAGAGTTTCGATTCTTATAAATTGATATTCCATAGTAATTCTATACAAATATGTATACACGCAAAAAACTTCGTTGTCCTTGGCGACATAATGCTCTTCCTGTTGCGTTGCTCCTAGATTTTTCCGAGTTTAGCTTGTTGCTGCGCACAACAGGTGAAACAGGACTAGGAAAACATATCTATGTATGTATGTATGCTTTTGCGTGTGTATGTGTGTGTGTGTAGATGTGAAATTGTATGAATTATAAATATTTGCAAATGCTACAATCGGTTAAAATGTACAATAAAATTTAATTGTTTTTAATTATGCGGTGTCTCGCACACAAACAGAGCCCCCTTTAAACACATGTGCTTGTCTGTATGTGTGTCCATATACATGGATATGTAGAGACATAGTGACTTGAAAAAGTACACCTTCAGTAATTTCTCTAATCAAAATTAAAATTACTATACGTTTCGATAAGAAGCCATTCTACGTGATTTGGATCGGGAAGCCCCTTGTTGCATCAATGGCAAGGGTAGTAAATTTGTATATTGCTGTGATTGTTGCTTCAAACACTACTACTAAAAGTAACCTTATCTTATTTAAAAGTGGCCTGCATGTTATTTGCAAAAACAAAGCAACATTCACATGTTTGTATGTGTGTATATATATTAAATAAGATTAAAAAAATATCTTTAGCAAATCAAAGTCAATCACTTTGTTTTCTTTTGTGGCAAAATGTTCTTATCTAAATTGAGAAATTGACAATAGTACAATTAATCACCAATATAAAAGCAATGACAATCTTATGTTATACTATATTTTGCCAATATTCAAAATTTAATTAATTTTATTGCTGGGTCTAAAAGGTTAAATTTCTTATTCAGTATTGATAGCAATTCTTTCGACATTCGCTTTGTTTGTGTACATTTAAATCATACACTGTAAAAATTGAGGTTTTCAGTTAACTAGTGAATGTTAGCTGGGTGTAAATCAAACTTGAATCTGATTGGTTGATTGTTGCTTTAGTGTGGCCAAGTTGAGCAGTTTTTTAGATTATGGATGGGAATTCTGCCGCCACTCGATAAAAGCGATGAATAAACATCAACTTATCGATGTTATTCCCAGCTCTATTTTCCAGGTGAGCGGGGGTGTTCGACGACAGTTGTTGCTCGCGGAAATAGAAGAAATATTGATTTTGAATCGCGCGGAAAGTGTTTAATAATAAATGAACTGAGAGTTGTGAAAAAAAATTGAAAGAAATAAATACGTGAATACGTAATCTGTGAGATAAAGGGGAATCTGCAAAAAAAGAAGTCAAAGGTGCGTTTATTGTTAATATTTATACATATGTATTATTCATTTAGTTGTATAATTACACATGTGTGCGTTTTTGTGTTTGAATGTGTATGTGTAAGAGTGCATTTAATCAAAACAGAAACGCAAAAGAAACTTTATCAAGAAATCAAGAAAGAAAAAGGGAAAATACACTGGCAAAAGGAATAGCGTAGCGAGTGGACGTGGGTTCGAAAGATTAGAAATACTTCTCTTTTTTTTTTTTTAAATGTAAATGAATGCAAACATTCATTCAATTTCTTGTCGCTTCCTTAATACAAACACGAAACAAAAAATATAAGAAAAGTGAGCAGGTCTTGCTGGTGAGAGTGAGTGGGTGAGAGTGAAGTTTCAGTGTATTGAGAATACACATATGCATTTGTGTTCTTATAAGTGTATGTACATATGTGTGTGCGGACGATTTAAAAATAAAACGCCAAATATCGAAGCAGCAGCCGCAAAATACAAATACACGTACACCCATCACAATAAACGGCATTTGTATCCGAATATTTGAATACATATACGTAAAGGTAAATAGAAAACTGTGAACAAACGGGGGCGTTGGAGGACGACGGAGAGCGGTAAAGACGGATATATGTATGTTTGTGGGCGAAAAAGGGTAAGGGTAGGTGGAGCCCTGGGAATAACTAAAACACGGGCAACTGTGTTTTTTTCTCTCTTCTTCTTGTTCTTGTTCCTTTTGCTGTTTGTGTAGTGCACGGTAAAATCAACAAGCAAAACAAGCAACAGGAGGAGAAACATGGGGCGGCCTGGCCCGTCCGTCAGTCAGTCAAGTCATGGGCGTGGGCGGGACCCCACAAGTCTGTTGGGCTACACAACAAGAACCGCGGCGGCGCAGGATTTTCATCTAGAAATTTCTATCTGCAAACATGTTTATCTTGAAACATAAAGAAATTTAAAAAATTTTCTTTTGTTTTGTTTTTCTCTACTTTTCTTGTTGTTATAAGATTTTCCCGATGGCTGGCTGGCTGGCCAATAGTAAATCATGTGTTTCCACTTGAGATTGTTTTTGCCATACTCACACATAAACAAGCATGCATACGCATGTGTTCTGCACATGGATAAGTGTGGCATAAGATAACGTTTAACAATTGGACCATATTTTAGCAGACAACGAAGGTTTGAAGGTTTGCAATTAAAGCAATTGTTGTTTAGAGGAACCACTAGAAAATTTACACACTCCTTTACATACATAAATATGTATGTATAAATGTCAATTGGCATGATCTAACTTAGTATCCTTGATAAGCACTCTGTATGCAATGTTGACGTCACAAGAATAATTAAATAACGGACCTGCGCAATGCGCTATCTTCTGCTGCTTGTATCATGCACTCTCTTGCTATTCTTGCCGGGTTTCGGTGTCGCAGGCATACATACATACATATGTATCTACCTCTCCCTCTATCTTCCTTCTTACTGTTCTTCGTGTATGTGTTGTTGTTGTTGTATAGTTAATTCTTGGAAAAATCATAAAAACAAAAGAATATAAAAATTCTTTTTTTTGTTTGCAACAGCAGCAGAAGAAGCAGCACCTCGCGTTCGCTCTCTGTATTGAGTATATTAACTGCCGCCGCAATTGATTCTTTGCCCACCCCCACACCAACCTCAGCAACAACAACGACGAGAACAACTCCTCGTTAGACCCTGAGTCTATTGGCCCCGCTGTCGTTCGTTCTCATATTCACTTGATTTTCAATGCGATCGACAAGAACAACCACACCGAAAGAACGTTCATTCTTGCCCGCTCAACACTTTTTTTATCTCCAGTTTTTTCCTTTCTTTGGTCTTGAAGCGCGCGTTCTTCATATCACTCATATGAATGTCGTTATTATTGTTCCTACCTGCAAAAGTTTTGTGAACAAAGGCAGTCCAAACTCGACAAATAAATATTTATAAACAATAAATATATACTTTTGCCTTATTATATTATTAGTAGGTATTATTTTTATCGCTCATTGAAACCGACACACTCAGTCGCCAATCTTGATTGTTTGTGTCTGTCGTCTGTGGCATAATTCTAGGAAATTTTGTAATCCAAAAACTGCTAACAGTGTAAACTTTTTAATTCAATAGCCTTTAAGTAAGTACTGCTGATCAATACGAAACCTATGTACATACATATGTACATAGTATACTTATTATAACAAGTTCCAAAAACATTTGGGTATAAATGTTTTTAGTAAATTGTTTGTAGCAGATGTGTTTCAACTTTCTTTAGTCGGAAATGCCATTTCTAAATGTTTATGGCTATGCCGATAAGAGTGGCGCGACAAGCGACACCAACAGTTAGGATTATATCACACAAACTGTTCTTTAATTTCCATGGTTTACTTTATAATAAAGTAAATATACATATTTAGCTGGTAGTGCCAATAGTTTCTAATACATTTCGGACTCTCCTCAGGAGTCGGTAATGCTTTACTTGAGATAAGAGTGGTGTAAGGTGACGTAAAAAATTATGATTATATCACCTAAGCTCGTGTATTAATTCTACTTTAGTTCTAATATCCTTAAATATAATGGATACAAAAAAACATTTTTATAGACTTTCCTTATAAAAGCGTCTGCTAAAGGAGTGTTCTTTTCCTAAAGTAATAAATGGCCTGTGATTTTGTAAAAGGTTCAACTTGAATTCAAGAATGCTTTTAATAGAAACGATATACAACATACATACATACATACATATGTGCATATGTATAATGAAATATGTATATTAGAAAGAATCTTAATATGTTATCATGGTCAGAGTTGCTGTTGCAATTATGCAAAATGTATATACACACTTACTGATAAAACGTAAATGAACTAAATTTTAGAACTAATTTGTCGAGCAAATTTATGAATTTTCTTATTTGTGGTAGGATTTCATCAAATTAGTTTGTGAAGTAAGTTTAGGCTGCTTTAGTGGATTAACTATGACATTGCAATCATTTTTGATCTCGTTAATAGTTTTTTTTTGGTTTTGAATAACATTTTTTGTGGAGTGTGTGCTTATTTAAAAATATGGTCTAACATAAGTTGAGCTGTTTAGGCTTCTTTGTTTGTGTGCGTGTGTCGTTCTTTAGCTTGAAGTTGGCCTCAATGGGACCCCCTGTGCATGTTTGTGTGTGTGTGAGTTTTTGTTTGTTGTGTGTGTAGTGCAAGGTTTCTGCTCCAACTTTGCCTTTTTACTTTTTTTTTTTTGCTTGCTTTGTTTTATTAATTTTTTTTGTTTATTTTTTTATAGGCAACAAACATACATCCATACATGCATACATAAACACAAACACAAACAGAGGGACTCTCTCTTTCACACACTAATACAATTAAATAGTCTGTGTCGTTTTGAGGTATTTGTTTTTGCACTCTGTGTGTTAGTTCTGGCCGCACTCTCTCGCTCTCTTGTTGTTACCGGCCGCCAAGTGTTATTCACGTAATCATTAATCGTTGTTGCTCATCTGAATTTCGAATACCCTTTATCTAAATGGGAATTAAGGATATATCCTCCCCATACTAACAATAAATATTCTTAATCAGAATCTTACTATGAATTGTGATGAATATGGAGTAGAAGATATTCCAAGAGTGTAAATTAATGGTTGATTTTAGTTAGGGCATCAGGACCAAATACTTTTTTGTCCTTGAGTGAGAATGGTAGTAATAAAAGCCCTTTTTCTATAACTTTTTTAAACTTTTACCAACCGTTCTGAGTATATAGGATACTACGATTGTTACAATGTACCGAAACAACAAATTGTTACTTCTTATTGTTTGTTTAATGCCATATTCAGTTTGCTTTTCTGTTGACTTTGCTTTTCTCATATCAATGTATGTATGTGCATACATATGTATACATACATGTACATATACATACATGATCCATATGTATGTATGTAAATATGTGTGTACGCCCGCACACGATCAGACATCTGGAGCGTGTTGTTCATTAAGCGTCTACAAGATGCTTTTAAATTTATTTCCTTCACTGAGTATTTTATAGCTGACAAATAGATGAAACTTGTTTATCATAAAGTCCAAAATAAAAATTCAAATATTTCAACTATTGGTTCTTAAGAGATAATCTTTTATTGCAATGACAGGCCAAAGTCCGACATATTCTATATATGTATAGATTCTAAATGTATTTAAAAGCTTTCAAACAATTGTCTCTATAAATTTTAAATTCAATATTTAAATTTTTCCCTGAAAATGAAAGTTTAAGCAAAACAATTTGATATTACTTAGAAGATAACCTCTTTACAATTCATTTAAATTCAGATTGTTAATTATATTGTAGCCCAGTTAATCAAGTTAATAACTCGTTTTAATAAGCCTTGTTGCCCACCTACCTGTGGGAGAAAACGTTACTACCAAGAAGGCAAAGATAAGATATTCTCTTTGCCTTAGCAATTCTTCGAACTAAACCGAAATGTACCTCAAGAAATTAGTTATCAGTTACTGCAGGTGTAAAACTTTCCGCTAATAACAATAACGTGAATCTAAATCTTTCAGATCTATCTGCATCTTCTTGTGCGCCAAGAGTTTGTCATTCTATCTTGTTTATCTTTGGGCTTATTTTGCTCTCGTCAGTAGGGCAAGATAAGTTTTTTGAGAAATTGCAAAATCTACATATTTGAATTAGATCACGCGAGGCAAATGTATCTTCAGATGCGTATAAAAGATACACACACACACACTTAGATCTGTGTATATATTTCTTGTGAGTGGAATTTTGTTTAGTTTAAAATCTTATCACCCTACAGTTGAGTCATCTTGATATTGTAATCTCTCCATCTCTCTCTTTCCCTGGGCCAAGTGTGTGTTATTCATAAAATAGAAATAAAATAAAAACAACAAAAATGCAATTGGACAATATTTTTTGTTATTTGTGGGGGCGGACAGCAGCAAACGTTTGAATATGCAAAATTTCAAATTGCATCTAATTGTAAGCTAAAGCAAAGGAGAAAAAAATTGCTAATAATTGCACTTTGATTTTTCCCAGTTTTGCATTGACTTAGTTTAAAACAAAATTGTACTTACGCTTTTAACATTTATTACCTCTCCCCCTTTCCATGGAAATTCAAAGTTGTCTAACCAGTTTGCAAAGTTGCATTTTCACTACTTTCTTTGTTTTTGCATTTCAAGGTTAGATTTGCCACAGGTTTTTCTTGTTGGGCTAAAATAGAGCAAGCGCCGCCGCATTTGTTGCCTCTCAAGGTCGTCTATAGGAAATGAAGAAAGACTGAAGACTGAGAGAGACCAAGTTAGAGGCAATGTGGCGCAGAGAGAAAGACAGTCGAATTATAGAAAACTTTGCGACTAAGCAAAAAGTTTGGTGGACTACATGTTGACCATAAAAGAAACAGATTTTGTAGTAAGCTACAAAGTAAGTAAAGCCAAGTAACGCCGTGTTTCAGAAAATGTTCCGAAACTGTTTACCACTTCTGTTAATAACCCCACACTCAAGGGCTTCTCCTTACCAGGAAGTGTTGCCCAACGTCTTGTTTCTGTATTGGGCAGGATTTCTAAGTTTTCGAAACTAAGTATCCACAAAAATAGAAGTCAAACACAATTATCAACTCTCTACATAAAAGTCTGGCTATCAATAGCAATTGTTAAAAGTCTTAAAGTATTTCAAATTTCTTGGAAATATCATTTTCGCCTGAAAAACGCTTTTACGTCAATGCAAAATAAAGTTGATTTTTTTTTTTGCATCTTTAAAATGTTTTTATTTTATATATCGAATTTATAAATTTTTAAAAAGCTTCGTTACATATGCGCGCGTTTGTTTTGGCTTGACGATACTCTGTATACATTCATGTTTATTTATTGTCTCTGTATGAGTGTGAGTGTGTGTGTGCGTTAGTGTGTAGACACGGGTAGAGAGAGAGAAAGAGAAAGAGAGGGAGTCTTGGGCCTGTAAATATGTATTTCTTATTCATATCAGCTTTACGGCTATCTATAAATAATAATGTCTACCTTTGAATAGGAGGAGGATTATTATTTGACGCTCGTTGCACTAAACAAATAGACCCTCTGATCCGCTACACCCCGCCCACCCTTGCCTCAGCCCCACCAATTTGTCTGTTTCACTATCATCGCACATATGTGCATAAAAGCACCCATACATTTAGATATTCTATTGAAGTTATAAAAATCGACAGTGTGCGTCGTCTATTGGAGGGCAGGCGGCAAGTCTTCTTTCTGTGTATTGCCGACAACTATACACACACAGTCACAACTACCGGTTATCGCACTCCACTCACTCCGAGATTCCGTCCGTCCCCGTCCCAACTTAGCTAAGGTTTTATCACCGTCATTGTCGTGGTCGTCGTCGTCGACGTCGCCTCCATCGTCAAGGTATACTCACCGTCACCTTACTAATATCACTTCTTTTCATTGCTTTTTCTTTGCACTATGGATTTTTTTTTTTTTCTTCTTTGGTCTATCATTTGTTATTGTGGTTTTAGCTGTTGATGATCAATGAACGAAGGTGTATAACATTTTTGTGGTTTACGGACTCTAATGAAAATTTACAAGAAAACACATTTTTGTTTGTTAAGGGTTTTTTTTTACACAATTTGGGCCAATAATCTTGTTGTAAGTTCAAACTTTAATTAAGTAATCCATATTTAAGCTTAAAATCCAAACAAAAGGGTACTTAATTGGAGTGACTGTGACTAATGCAATCATTATTATCAATGAATGAATTTGTTTTGAAATTGATGAAAAACATGCTGATTTGCCATTTTTTAGAGATGGAAAAATGGTTTAACAAATTAAAATCTGTTTGCCATATAACCAAAGGGTAGCAGTGCCTTACATAGACTTTAAGTAATAAATGTTTGGTTCAGTTCAGCAGTTTAAGAGGTAAAAATACTACTCACTGTAGTGCAAAGTTTGTTTTATCGTCGTTTGAATACATCATAAGACTGATGTGTTTTAAATTTTAAACATTTTAATGTTTTTCCTTTTGATAGAGTTCTATTTAACCAAAAAGTATCAAGGCTACACCTGGCCAAAGTTATCTATGGATCTCTAGTTTTCTATTTGTTTAGCGCTCGAATGTGTGATGAGTCTCATTGGACTGATTAGCCTGGTAGCACTTAAACAGTTTTTTGTGTCGTTTTTCCGGAATGACACCTGGGAATTTGTGATAATAGGCCTAGAACACATCGTCACCATCATCATAACATTATGTCTACCAAACAATGCCATTCATAATGAAAAAGGGCCACTTTTAATTATGGTTTTGGCTTAGTTGGTTTTATTACACTTAATTATATGTTAGCCAGTCTTAGCGTGGTCAACATTTGCATAGCTTTGCCATTAGCGAATTTATTTCGGTTTGTTCTTTTAGAGCACAAATTAGTTTATTTGCATTTTTGTTTTTTATTTCACGTGTCGCAAACAAAAATTCTATTGAAACTGAACGAAATTTTGTGTCGAGTTCTAATTCTGCCAGGTGCCTTTGCGCTATCTGGGCTAAAAATAATAAAAGCCAGTTACTTTAACTGATATTCCAACTAATTTGATACGCATAATCAATTTTAATGGCAACTGATTCATCGAACAATTTTCACCTTATCAATTTTTATAGTGGTTTCCAAGTAAAGTTTCAATTGTTTTAACAATTTCGAAATAATAATTCCTATTTCGTTGTAATTTATTCAAATCAAGAAAAAAAAAATGAAAGCGGGGGAAAATTTACTATGCCAAATTCAACAAGTTTTGTCTTATCACAAATAGTCAAATTTTGTTTGCAAGGTATATAAAAGCTAAGAAGCTAACGGTTGCTTACCTTAGTTGTCGTTCAATTATTTAACGGTAAAGAAGGCTCTTCGTTTAAATAGATCTATATACAAAATATACAGGTAATCCAAAGACATCTCATGCAATCACTGAATGCAAACACAAAAGGCAATGGAATATTTAACCCAAACTGAAAATTCTCCGACTTTATGGTTGCATTCTTTGTTTATTTTTTCCACCTCTCATATTTAATCATCTCAAATAACACACTGCACATACAGAACAATTCTGTTTAATTCAATAGATAATCGATAAAAAGATGATAAATAAACAAGACAATTATAAACTGAGGAAAATTTTACGACGTCCCTGATAGATGGTTTTCCATTTCCCTTTAACTATAGATGGCCTTCAAGGTCAAATGATGGCCAATTATGCTGGAAAATTTTTTACATTACAAGCATAATAAAGTCAGTTGACTTGACAACAAAACTAACCATTATCCATCTTCTTTTAACCAAAAGGCACGTCCAGCAATGTGCGCTCTGTGTTTAAAGAAAAGTTTGTCTTCTCAACTTTGAATAACCAGTATACAAGAAGAAATAGAAAAACCTTGAACTACTTTGCAGGCAGCAAAGAAGAAACGTATAAAAAAGAGTCCAAAATCTTTTCGGCTTCTCTCCCTTCTGGGATACACGGTTGCCTTGCCGTTGACTTTGTTGTTAGTGAGCCGCACATCCGATTTTGGTTCCTGGGGCAGGTACCAAAAAATCCGCGACCTGTTTCTTGTATAATCGTCGTTGTTATTCTTCTTTTTGTCTTTCTCTCTTTTCTCCTGTACCCTATAAAAAAAGGATAAAAGAGCATATTCATGTCATCTATCAAAGTATTTGAATTTAACTGGGTCTAGATAAACAAGTTCTGCGATTAAGATAACGATTCATTAGCCATGATCTAAAAAGTTTGTGGATTTGTAAGAAACTGATCGAAATTTACTGTTGCAAGAAAGTTATTTAACCTTTTAAACTACTGACCACTAAACTAAACCAAGAACGATTTTACCTCTACACAGATCCTCCACTGGTGTTTGAGGGTATCCTCAAAGTCGTATTTAGATTAGGGTATATTTAAAAACTACAAGTTGTCCCTTTGTTAGCTGCATTTTGTATGTGTTTGTTGTTGTTGTTGTATGTTTCCAGTCATTAGATCCTTATCTAATTTCTTTGCTAGCCCTCTGGACTGGTTTGTCTTGTTCATTTTATAAAGAAGCATTTTTTTTGTCGTCGTCTCTTTGTGTGTGTGTGTCGTGTTGTGTTGTGTGTGGGGCCCATTCATATTTGCTACGTGAGCGAGCGTCTTTCTGATGCTGCTGCTGCTGTTGTTCGTTTCTATTTTTCTAAAGAAATACGTAAAAATTAGCGTATCGACCACAAAAGCAAATAAACTGAGTATTGAAAGTGTATTTGGGTTCGGTTCTAGGTTCTTGTTTGGTTTTTACGGTCACGTTTTGGCGACAAGCATACACTGAACTGTCGGGACATTGTCGGGACTGGTCTGGTCTGAATTGGAGAGGCCTGGTCTAGGTTGTTGGTCTTATCAGCGCTTTATTTTTGACATGGCTATTAACTTCGACTCGTATTCAGCTGTGCAATTGGATTTGTGCAATAAATTTTCACACCTGTCGACAGCCGGTTGGTCGATTTGGTGGGTTGTGCCTACACGAGCCAGTGCCTGGAGCGTTTCCCTTCGTTTCGCTTTTCATGTTTATTTTCTCACTTGCGTGTTAGTTGTTTGCATTTAGTTTGTTTGTTTACCATAAGCCATACGTTTTTTTCCTTTTTTTTTTTTGGTTCGTTCGTTCTTCTTTTGTTATGGCTATTAAATGTATTCATATATTTGACTAAATTCGCTCAGAACAAAGTCTTGCGGGATGAATACACTGACAACAAGTATTACAGCTCTAAATCGATCAAAGATTCAAGGATAATGTTTGAAATTAAGCGCTTTAGTTGTAATCTATTCTCCATGTTCATAATCATTACCATTCATATCCCATCAAACAAACCCTACTCGTATTCATTCATACATATTTAAATATATGCTTTTTTTTTTGTGTTATGTTTTATTTATAGTCATCAAAGTCATCAACTTACCAAAAAAACAAATATATATCATAAATATAAACAAAGAATAACAAAAAAGAAACTACAAAAAACTACAACTGCACATTTTATGGACGAATCAAACTCATTTGCTTGTGGAAGTCAGATGGACCTTGGGTGAGGTTCAGAGCAGTCCAGCCTAATCCTCATCAGCCTCAGCAATTAAATACCACACAAAGCCAAAATAAATTACAAAGTAAAACGCTTAAAGCTATTAAACCTTTTTAATAAGAACATATATACAAAAACACACACACACACCAAGTCATTCAATTGCATTCATAATACGCACACACCCACATAGAGCATGAGCCTTTGGAAACGCATTTCCAGCCATGCGGACTGTGAGCAACGCATGGCGGCTTATTACGATGAGAAGGGTCTGTTTGACCTTCGTCTCTGCTTGGCGCCCTGGATCGAAGATCGAATAATGTGAGTAGTTAACTGTCACAATGGGGGGAGAGCGAGCGAATTAATGTTGCCAGGAACTTTTACACTATTTTTAGTAGATAGAATGAAAGTCTATATTTTAATTTAATCGTTTTTTACTTCATTTCATTAATTTTATGGAATTCTCCTTCTCGTTCCCCCAGGTCCGAGCAAATTACACCAAATTCAACGGAACAACTTGAACGCATTGCGCTCAAATTTAACGAGGATCTGCAACAGAAACTTCTGTCAACACGCACAGCCACCGATCAGAATTTAAAGTATCGTGTGGTCGAGCTTTGTGCTCTCATACAACGTACCCCAGCACTAGAGCTATATACACATCTGCGTAGCGGATTGCAGAAGGAACTGCAATTTGTGACCGAACAAAGCGTGGCGGCCACTGGGGGTCAATCGATGCCGCTGAATCCCTACAATATGAATAATCCAGCAGCTATGGCTGCTGCTGCTGGCTTTATCAACGATGGCAGTCAACTAATGGATAGTAGCAGCAATGGCGGCGGGGGGTTTTGTTGCTAGCGGTGTCCCAGTTGTCGGTCCCGGGGCAGCCACCCCATCAATGGGCGGTGGTGGTGGTGTTATGGGTCATAATGCTACTCCCGCCCCGGCTGTGGGCATGGGTGTAGTGAAAATGGAACTATACGATTTACATCAACAGATCATGCAGGCATATAACGATTTCTCTAGCATTGGCAATCCCCTGAAAATGATGGTACACACCTATGAGTGCATGATCCAGGTGACAGGTGCACAGAAAGCCGATCTAATGCGTAGTGTGATTGACCAGAAGGCAAATATTGTTTGCCATTTGCGTCGCAGTTTTATGTATTATGAGGCACTGCAGGAAATGGCCGTAACAGAGTTGAAGAATTGGCGTCGCCAGCAAGCTCAGGCAGGCAACGGTGCATCCTTCAATGAAAATATGCTTGACGAAATTCAGCGTTGTTTCGGTATCTTGGAATCGTTTGTGTGCCTGCTCTTGGAGGCAGTTAAGCAGGTCCGAATGATGGAAGAGGATCAAGAACTAAAAATTTTCATGGAGACTATACAGGTGGCTCAAAAGAATTTGGTCTGTTCGGCTTTTATTGTTGATAAGCAGCCGCCACAGGTGATGAAGACCAATACACGTTTTGCATCTTCTGTACGTTGGCTAATTGGCTCCCAGCTGGGCATACACAATAATCCACCGACGGTTGAGTGCATCATCATGTCAGGTAGGTGTAATCAGGCAACCTTATGTCTATAACAACTGATCTCCCTTTCTATCTCTCTCTCTCCATAGAGCAACAAGCCCAACGTTTTGTCACTCGTGGATCGCATATGGATGTGATTAACAATAGTATGTCGAATCAATCGTCTGGTGAAATACAAAACTGCTCAAGTACCATGGAATATCAGCAGAATCAAATATTCTCTGCCAGTTTTAGAAATATGCAGCTTAAGAAAATTAAACGTGCCGAAAAAAAGGGTACCGAAAGTGTTATGGATGAAAAGTTTGCACTTTTCTTCTATGCTACAACCACAGTTGATAGCTATCAGATACGCGTGTGGACTCTATCGCTACCCGTGGTTGTTATCGTGCATGGCAATCAGGAGCCACAATCCTGGGCCACCATCACCTGGGATAATGCGTTCGCAGATATTGTACGTGATCCGTTTGTGGTCACCGATCGTGTGACATGGTGTCAGCTCTCTATAGCCCTCAATATTAAATTTGGTTCCTCCACACAACGACCGCTGACATCGGAGAATTTAGAATTTCTTTGTGAGACAATTTATCAATTTACCAAACTATTTCAATGTTAATTAACAATTTCCCTTTATTTTTCTAGTTGAAAAACTTCAGCGCGATAATATTAGCGGAGAACGAAATGATTGCATTTCGTGGAATCACTTTTGTAAGGAGCCTCTACCAGATCGTGCATTCACTTTTTGGGAATGGTTCTATGCCATTATGAAACTCACCAAAGACCATTTGCTGGGCATGTGGAAGGCGGGTCGCATTACCGGTTTTATTAGCAAGGCTAAAGCACAGGACGATCTAATGCGTGCCACAACAGGAATTGGCACATTTTTGGTTCGCTTCTCCGACAGTGAATTGGGTAAAATCTAAATAATCATCTAAAGTGGGTAAAAGAGTTCTATTAAACGTGTTTGTGTCCTGTAACAGGTGCCGTATCTATTGCCTATGTAAATGAATATGGTGTGGTAGTCATGCTAAAACCATGGACATCCAAAGATTTCCATATTATTAATTTGGCCGATCGTATACGCGACTTGGACCTGCGTTACCTGCATCCGACAGACATCAATGTGTTGCCCCTAGAGCGTGATATCGCCTTTGGTGAATTCTATACACCGCGAGTTGGTATGAAGGGACATGAAATTTCAAATGAGTTCAAATGTTAATCTTCTTATTATGCTACGCTACTACAGAACCAGCACCGAGACCCGATGGATATGTGCCCAGCACGATACGCGTTCAGGTGCGTGCCGCCGGTGGAGATAATGGATCGATTGCGGGTACACCTCATCACCCAATGCAATCGCCGCCTCAGAACGACATGACTGGGATGGGAAAGTAAGTTTAGTAGCATGTTCGAACTAACCTAACCTCCTAATCTCCCCTTTCCATCCACCAAATAAAAACAATAAATCCTTTTGTATTTAACTTTTATATTAATTTTCTCCTATTTTGTCGATAAGCCTGAACTAAATCTTGAGATAATCCTGACAAAAACTTTATTTATCTAACTAGAATACCTTTCTTTTACTTTATTATTTATTTTGCTTGTTTTTTCAAAAACCCAAACAAAAAATGACTAAAAAACAAAACAAATATGGAAAAATTTTAATTTGATTGCAATACTTTGAACTAAAAAAAAAAAAAAAGATGAAAATATGAAAGAAACATTAGAAACAACCAAGGAGAGGAGCATCAAGCATCCTCAACTGACTAACCCATTTGTTGTTGTCGTTAATGTTATCCATCCGATGACTGATGAATTGCTCACGCTTAAGCCAAGTCATGTTAAGCAGTTAATAAAAAATATATTTTAGAAGTTTTTGCAGCGGCTAATTTTTGTTATTTATTTCTTGGTTTTTTGGTTGTTATACCATTTTTTTTTTTTAAGCATTAACTTTGCCCGAAATTTACTCTCTTCTTTGTTGTTTATTTTCATTTACTTCTCGTCTCTTTGATTTTGGTAACTCTACGCGTGGTGGTGTTTGTGGTGGTCGGTGTTGGTGTGGTTGGTGGATGTGGATGCTGGTGATTGAACAGTTCACCATTAACGTTTGATCCCTCGGGCACTTTTGATGCCCACTCACCCAGTGGGATGGATGACTCTGATTCCGATGATATTCAAATGGCGAATGAGATAAAGCTTTTAGTTGAAAGCACACCACCAGGCCATCCCATATTGGATCAGATCAGTGATACTATATTAACAGTCTTTGACACATATTGCTCGAGTCCAGCGTCGTATGCCATGCCATCGCCTTTAAATGTGCCATTGTAGGGACGAGTACTTCTGGGTTATTTTTGTACCTTTCCTGATTACCGTAAGGTATTGTTATAAACAAAAATTTATGACTATGTGCCCACCATGCATCACAAATCATCGAAAAACCAACAGCATTTCAATGCGATTGCAGTTCCTAACATTTCGCTCCACCCTCCACTCTTTCCTCCCCTGCTGCAACAAAAACGAGTACGAAAATAAAGTTTCCCGTGTTCATCTTTCATTGTCCTTTCGCCACACGCTCACTACGCACACACTTCATGCAATTTCATTAGCCTTTCTCTCATTATTGGTTTTTACTAACTTAAACACAGCTTTCAATCAGTGTTAAAATCTACATGGATGATGATATAATAATAATTTATAGGTCTTTAATGTATTTTTTTTGTTCGATTTTCTCTATATGCAAACATATTTATTTGTATTTTTTTGTTTTCCTATTTTAAATATTTCAAAGTATTGCCGTCTAATTAAATTTTTCAGCTGCAGCAAATTACATAACAAAATTAAATTGCAATCAATGCAATCTTTGCTAACTATTTTTCACTGATTTTCCGAACTTTCTTTATATATTTCTCTTCTGTTATTATTTTTGCAATTTTTAACGCAAGCAGCCTACAGAATAGCACCATCATGCACCTATAAGACAAAATTGACAACATCTAGGCAACAAGAAAAGAATTTCCAATGGTTGTTGCAACTGCATACGACGAGCTTCAAACGCAATTAATAATAATAATAAAACAAATGATGAAAAACCAAAATGTTTAAAAAGTTATTGAAAGAAAATCAATTGATATTTGAGAAACAAAAAACCGAAAAAAAAAATATTGCATGCAATTTTCTCTTCTTGTTTGTTGGTCGATTGTCTGTTTGTTTGTTTAATTGTTTGTTGTTGTACTTATTGATGTTAATTAAAAGTCAATTTAGTGTTAAATATACATATATACGAATTTACAAATAGTACATACAAATGCTCTATGAATGTTAGGAATTCGATTCAAGTTTTTGCTTACATCTCGCAACATCTTTTAACCTTCTCGAGGCCTGAATCTTTCATATGACTACATTTCCTAATGCCTGCTCTTCCTCTCCCACTCTCTCTTAAACATTGTATAATCCCCTCATACATAAGCATGATAAAAATTTGCCTTACTAGTGTTTATTATTTTGTATTAATTTATTTTTAATTTCCCCCATTTTCTCCATTTAGTGGTAATAATGATTTTGCAATGGCGGACTTTGATGCGATGCAAAACTTTGACTATACTATATAAACTATGAAGCATATATATTATATATATCCAATATATGAATAGATATATATATGTATAATCCATATATATATATATATATATATATATATAAAAAGAATTTTATGTATAAACAATTACGATATAAACAATTAATGGAGTGCCGCTACCATGGATGTTAGAGCAACGAGACTATTTGTGGATCATCATTTTAAAATTTATACCGAAATTGTTTTTATTCAATGTTATTTTAAGAATGTTTTGGATATATACATACATCATGATGTTGTGGCATGTTTTCTTTGGTATGTATTTATTTCGTGTTGTTATCCATAGTTTTTATATTCTTTTTTTTTTTTTTTTTTAGTATATCGTAGTACAAATATTAAAAGTTTTAATCAAATAGCTTAAATGAAACTACTTTTGGTTGTGATCTCTCACGAAAGTTACAAGAGCGAGATATTCTTGAAAAGTCAAATCTATTGATCATATCTAAATATTTATATATGTATATATAAATATATGTACAAGAAATTATTGTGCACATTTGTTAAATGTTATAATGCATAGTTATATAAATGGTTTTAAAAATAGTTAAATGTCAACTATCGATTTGGTTTCAAGTTTACGGACTATTGCAGTCATAAGACTAGACAAAGAAATTGAAACAGGAAATGGAATAATTACGAATTTACACAAAAAAACAATTCATATTTACATATATTAAAGAAACAAATCTAAAAAAGTTAATGTAAATTATTTTTGAAATGAAACTTAATGTTTAAATGTTACTAAATGTTACTATATGTATACTTGATAAATAACTCGAAAACTTACTTCAGTTTATCGAAAATAAACTATACACATGCAGTTTTTCCAAATCTCTTATTGAGGCTATTCATTTGTTCGCTTCTACATATGTTAAATAAGGATCAAAAACTAAATGTACTTTGGAATAGTTGTCCGATTTATAAGTATCAGTGTTTTTACATTGTGTGATTCAAAAATCATGCTTTTTATTTGTTTTGTTGTACCATCTGCAAGAATATAAATATATTTTCAAAATGTTTAAAGTATTTATTAGTGTTAGGCGCGTGGATATTTTATTTTTGTGTGTTTTATGTTTGTTTACTAATTATCTGTTCTATTTATTCTTGCAGCATTTGTGAAACGCCATACAAAAACAACAACTACAACTTGAGCAATGCATGCAATTAATTGTTTGACTTGAAAACAACAACAACACACACACACACAAAACCAGACATCTAACTAGCCACGTCATATATGTACGCACTCCAAACCCCCCTCAGCACATGCCCTCTGAACTATTAGAACTATTTTAGAATGTATGTCTGAACTGTGCATTAAAATATTTTCATATTTTTTTAAAATAATTTTTTTGTAAAATGTGTAAACTTTTGAAACGTTTCTGTATATCGATTCAACCCTTTTTGTTCGCCATTGTTCTTGAACATGGTTTAATTTTAATTATCCTATCTACTTAACTAATTGACAAGGATATCAGTTTTTAGTAGTTACATATTATTTGTTGAATCTAAATTTTTTGATTTGATTTTTATTTTAATTTTAATTGAACCTACTTTTAGATATGTATGTACGTACGATTCATGGTTAAGTGAAGTTAAGAGCGAATGAAACGAAAAGCAGCAAAGCGATGAATGGTTTCAACTTAAATTCTGATAATTTTAGTTACTATTATTATTTTTAATGTATTTCTATATAATGTGTGAAATGCTTTATGTAAAAAGTGAAACAAAGAAAAACAAAAACGAAAAATTAGAAATCAAAATGTGAATCCCCTTTTTTTTTATTATTGCTTCCATGCTGAAAATGCAAAAATCTTATTAATATATGTATGTAAATTTCCCCTTTCGGTTTGATTCAAGGCACTAGCATTACAAATGCGTTCAATAGAAAATATATCTATATATATATATTATGTATATATAAATATATACGTTTTTTGCCTTTAGTCATTTAACGAAGCACAGAAAATACTATTGATAATATTAACTACAAAACTATTTTTTGTATACACTTAAGAGCTTGTAACGTGAAAATTTTAGAATTTTATAAACTCTAAGTACATAATAACCACCAACAAAAAAGAAGAAAAATAAATCATTAAACATTTGAAAAACAAACACACAAAAACGAAGCAAATGGATAACGAAACACAAAACCGAACCATCTTATTTACGAATATTTCAAAAAAAAAAAAAAAAAAAAAACACTCAATGTGTGTATGTAATGTCATTTTATGTGAATGTTTTACTTATAAAGAACTTATGGACACATTCCCAATTTTACACACACACAGAGAGAGACACGAAGAGATGATATTGAGAATGGCTGAATGTATGTATTTAAATGTTTACACATCTATATATATATATATATATATTTGAATTATATACGGGAATGTATGTAAGAAATTAAGCGGGGAATAAACTATAGAACTATTCTTGTCAAAATGGCCAATAAAGATTTTGAATGTAAAAGCAACTAAGATGTGAAATCTCTTTCTTATTAAATAAATATGTAGTAAATTGATATTTGAGCTATTTGAATAGAAGAATGGACTTTTATGAGTAAAATGAACTAAGAAAAGGATTTGCTTGTTTCACAGGTAATATGTTTATTTATATTTAAGAACTAACATTAATGAAGATTTAAAAGTCTTGTTTCATTCATTGCTTCTTATTGGCGCAACACTTGTCCTTGGGTCCATTTTTGCAGGCACATTGGCATTGCTGGCTGCAGGCGCAGTTATCGCCGCATTTGGTGGCCGAGCACTGGCAGTCTAAAGAAAAAAGGAGCAAATAGTAAATACAAATATAAATAGATTTTCACTATATTCACTTACTTGTTCCACAAGCTTTGCAACCCATTTTATTGATGTTCTCTTTTTATGTTTTTTACAGTCTTTACTTGTAAGCTGTGATTTAATGATGCATATAAGCTGGCGGACAAACTCTTTTTATACAATCGTATGTGCACTCCGCCCAGAGTCAATCAATTAAAGAAAAGTCTTGATAATGCCTTTGGAAGGCCTTATCAGGAGGCGTGCGCAAAACTACGCAGACGAAGCTGATAACTACAAAACGACAATTCTAGATTTTTTTGTTTTTTGCGCACGCCAATTGCCGGTTGCACACGGCTTTCTTATCTTATCACTCTCTCTCTCTCTCTCTCTGGCCAGCCTTAAGACTCTAATGAACATATAAAAGGCGAAACACATTGGCTACACAGCAACACAAAAACTTGATCGTTTAAACAAACTATCTAACAAGCAAAACTTTAACAAGATGCCTTGCAAAGGATGCGGAAACAGTAAGTGATGGAAATAAAATATATTAACCAACTAAAACTAATTCAAATTCTAATTTTATTTCACAGACTGCCAATGCACTGCCGGCAAATGCGGTGGAAACTGTGCAGGAAATCAGCAATGTCAATGCGCCGCCAAGAGTGCGTCTGGAACTGGGTCAAAATGCTGCCAGGCCAAGTGAATGGCAATCCTTGATTGTTATTTGAATACTTTAATCTAGTACTTAAATTATTTTTTGCCAATTATGACTGATCAAATTAAATAAACCTAGAATACTATGTTCTTTATTGAAAACAACTGCTTAAAGATAAGTTCACTGGAAATCATAAAATATACCCTATTCAAATTGTATGCCAAACAAAAAATATCATTTGTATATAATTTTATATGATTTATACTTCCTAATAACCTTGATAACCAATGAAGTGCTCTTTTCTTTTAGTCTATAAGACCTATAGGCTATACGTGCATACATATAATGAGTACGTATGAGTATAATGAATATAATAATCAGAAACGAGCTCAGTCTCATTTGATTCATCAACAATGAAGTTACTTCAATTGATTGCCGGCCTTTTGCTGATTCTACTAGTTCAGTTGGATGCAAATAATTGTAGGTCTGAGGCAAGAAATCTCAACAATGAACATTGAGTTTAATCAACGATTTCCCGATTGTGACCAATGCTGTTTGCGTTCTGATAACTACCTTTGTAACTGTGAATGCTTAAGATCGGTGGTGGACCCCAGGAACGTAGCTAATTCTGGAGGTTACCGTACCCATACCGGACGATATTTACCCATCCAAAATTCTCCTTATGGGCAACACAGATACCCTTATCCATATCCTTCATATTCGCCTTGGTAATCAATTATCTGGCAGTCACATGATGTAACACACAATAAATTTAAAACATTAAACAAATTTTTTTTAGTTTTATTTACAAAAAGTAAAAAACGTAATGATTGACTGGAATATATGGATTGATTGGAAATATTATTATTATTATGAGTGTAAAATATAGTTGTCACTTGGAAATCTATTGTATATAGTTAAACAAAAATAAATAAATAAATTTCCGAGCTTGGATCGACAAATTTTAGTACCAATTTTCCCACTAATAGCTCTTGATAACCTAAAAAGCAAATTTGTTTTATGTGATAATCAATCGTAGTCCACATAGCTTAGGCTATATAATGACTTGATAATCGAATATAGAAATTATTTATTCTCCGACTCAGTTAGTCTAAGTCTAGTTTTTAAATAATGAAACTACAATTAATCTTCGGCTTTTTGGTGTTTGTACTCGTTTATTTGAATTCAGAAAAATTTGTTTCTTCAGCTCCCAAATGCCGTGCACTGAGACCAGGGTATCTCAGGGATCATACAGGACGACCAAATCTCTGAAAATTTTCAATCACAGAACTCAAAAACATAAAGTTGCACAAGATTTAAAGAAAAAGGAAAATCTCGCTCTAATAAACAAATCACAGCGCAAGGTTTTAATAAACTCGTTTTAATTTTCAACTGAAAATGCTTATTATTATCTTATTTCTTATTAATGGAGGTGTAGATATTGCCACCCAGAAACGAAATTCATTGTATACATTTGTATATACATACGTATGTATGTATGTGTGTGTATACCTTCCGGAGAAACAATTTTTTTGGAACCGAGCTGAATTCTTGGAAACTAGCGCAATCAAATCTTTATAAGTGACTATCAGTGCAGATATTCAGCATTTAAGCATCATATATGTATACGAAGAAGTCTACATAGCCTTAGGCTATATAATGACTTGATAATCCAAAATATGAATTATTCTCTCTCCGACTCAGTGGCAAATCGGTCAGTTTCAGTCTAAAATTTTAATAATGAAGCTGCATAAATTAATCGTCGGCTTTTTGCTGTTTGTACTCGTTCAGTTGAATTCAAATAAATGTGTTGGTCATAGAACGAGACCAGGATATTGCAAGGACCATACAGGACAACCAATTCGTTGTAACTGACCGAGAATCTACCACACCTAAAGTTGTACAAAAAAAGAAAGAAAGAAGAAAATTTCGAAAATTTCAAAGTAACAGCAGAAGGATTTAATAAAATCATGTTTTAATACTCAACTTAAAATGCTTATTATTATCTTATTTCTTATTAATGGAGGTGTAGATATTGCCACACAGAACCGGAATTCATGGTATACATTTGTATATACGTTTATACCTTCCGGTGAAACAATTTTTGTGGAAGCGAGCTGAATTCTTGGAAACTAGCGCAATCAAATCTTTATAAGTGACTATCAGTGCAGATATTCATAAACGAAAAAGTCTACATAGCTTAGGCTATATAATGACTTGATAATCCAAAATATGAATTATTCTCTCTCCGACTCAGTGGCAAATCGGTCAGTTTCAGTCTAAAATTTTAATAATGAAGCTGCATAAATTAGTCGTCGGCTTTTTGCTGTTTGTACTCGTTCAGTTGAATCCAAATAAACGTGTTGTTCTTCAAACGAGACCAGGATATCCCATGGACCATACAGGACAACCAATTCGTTGTAACTGACCGAGAATCTACCACACCTAAAGTTGTACAAAAAAAAGAAAGAAAGAAGAAAATTTCGAAAATTTCAAAGTAACAGCAGAAGGATTTAATAAAATCATGTTTTAATACTCAACTTAAAATGCTTATTATTTTATATTTCTTTTTAATGGAGGTGTAGATATTGCCACACAGAACCGGAATTCATGTTATACATTTGTATATATGTATGTACATATATACCTTCCGGAGAAACAATTTTTTTGGAACCGAGCTGAATTCTTGGAAACTAGCGCAATCAAATCTTTATAAGTGACTATCAGTGCAGATATTCAGCATTCAAGCATCATATACATAGCTTAGGCTATATAATGACTTGATAATCCAAAATATGAATTATTCTCTGTCCGACTCAGTAACAAAACGGTCAGTTTCAGTCTAAAATTTTAATAATGAAGCTGCATAAATTAATCGTCGGCTTTTTGCTGTTTGTACTCGTTCAGTTGAATTCAAATAAATGTGTTGGTCATAGAACGAGACCAGGATATTGCAAGGACCATACAGGACAACCAATTCGTTGTAACTGACCGAGAATCTACCACACCTAAAGTTGTACAAAAAAAGAAAGAAAGAAGAAAATTTCGAAAATTTCAAAGTAACAGCAGAAGGATTTAATAAAATCATGGAGAAGCAATTCGTCAGGAAAGGCCCAGATCTACCACACCTAAAGTTGTACAAGAAAAGAAAGAAAGAAGAAAATTTCGAAAATGTCAAAGTAACAGCAGAAGGATTTTCAGTGACAAAACGGTCAGTGTCAGTCTAAAATTTTAATAATGAAGCTGCATAAATTAATCTTCTGCTTTTTGCTTTTATTACTCGTTCAGTTGAATTCAAATAAATGTGTTTCTTCAGCTCAAGGAATAGCTCACCTGAGATCCGGGCATTACGTGAATCATAGAGGAGAAGTAATTCGTCAGGAAAGGCCCAGATCTACCACACCTAAAGTTGTACAAAAAAAGAAAGAAAGAAGAAAATTTCGAAAATATCAGAGTAACAGCAGAAGGATTTAATAAAATCATGTTTTAATACTCAACTTAAAATGCTTATTATTTTATATTTCTTTTTAATGGAGGTGTAGATATTGCCACACAGAACCGGAATTCATGGTATACATTTGTATATACATACGTATATACCTTCCGGTGAAACAATTTTTGGGGAACCGAGCTGAATTCTTGGAAACTAGCGCAATCAAATCTTTATAAGTGACTATCAGTGCAGATATTCAACATTCAAGCATCATATATGTATACGAAGAAGTCTACATAGCTTAGGCTATATAATGACTTGATAATCCAAAATATGAATTATTCTCTCTCCGACTCAGTGGCAAATCGGTCTAAAATTTTAATAATGAAGCTGAATAAATTAATCGTTGGCTTTTTGCTGTCTGTACTTGTTCAGTTGAATTCAAATAAATGTGTTTCTTCAGCTTCAAAAATGGCTGCAACGATCCCCGGGCATTACGTGAATCATAGAGGAGAAGCAATTCGTCAGGAATGGCCCAGATCTACCACACCTAAAGTTGTACAAAAAAAAGAAAGAAAGAAGAAAAATTCGAAAATATCAAAGTAACAGCAGAAGGATTTAATAAAATCATGTTTTAATACTCAACTTAAAATGCTTATTGTTTTATATTTCATTTTGGGTGTATATATTTCGTCCAGATACAGAATTGGTGGTGTACATTTGTATATACGGATATTCCTTTCAGAAAGTAAATTTTTGGGGAACCCATGGTTCCCATAGCCTCTTCTGGTACAACATAATGATGTCAGTTGTGTACAATTGTTATTATTGAGTTTGTTTTTGGACTTTTCCCTCTCTTAAGTTGTTAGAATCGATTTCATTCCCAATAATTTACCTTCAGGACCCGCTCTGATATAAATAAATACTTCTTTCGCAGTCGTGACGGAAGTTTGGAGAGACGAAACTATGAAATTTCTCTTTCTTTAAATGGTAGTAAAGTTAGTTTGTAATTATTTATGTCTAGATTAAATAATTGAAATCAGTTTCCTTTACGTATCCTGGCTGCTTCTACTTCCGTCAATCGAAATGTTTCTCTAGTTGTTATAAATATTTAATTCAACCAAAACAACTGGCATTTATTTTGACTTTTATTATGTTGTGTTGTTATCCTATGGCTCTAAGGTCAATGTCAATTACCATTACCCAACGCACCAAAGCATTAGCTGATAAGGTAAAGGAAATAAACGATTGCGATTGCGTGTGCAAATTGTGTGTTTGAAATTGATAAGCAATTTAACCCGTACTCACGCATTTTGCACACGAGCAAAGATAAGGCCCAGAACAAAAAACTTTACAACTTGTACACAATTTTGCACTCGTTATTTTTCTTGGCTCCTTCTATATATACATAAGTGGAGAGAGCTGCAGATAGGTCAACAGTTGTGCATAACAAACAAGTGGAAAACTTACTTTAAATTCAAGTACAGAGTCAAGTATACAAAATGGGCTGCAAAGGTTGTGGAACAAGTAAGTTGGAAGCATAACAAGTACATACAATAATCGATAATAATCTATAATTACTTTGAATTCCATTAGATTGCCAGTGCACAGCACAGAAATGCGGAGCAGGATGTGCCTGCAACAAGGATTGCAATTGCGTGTGCAAGAACGGACCAAAGGACCAATGCTGCAGCAACAACTAATCAATAAATATTCCATCAAAATATATGTTGGCTAATATGCAATAAAAACTTTATGTACCGTTTGAATTACTAAAACTATATATCTCTTTGATATCCTATTCATTAACTTAACGGATTTTGAAGTCAGAACAGAACAATCCAAATTGCATCCGATTTTGGTTTCTATAACAATTCCATACTTTTGTGAGGTCACCTTGGAACCTTGGCGGATTATCGGGGAGTAAAATGATGGAAATTTACCCTTAATGTTGATATGGAACGAATGGTTTTCCCTCAAAACGGCTGATTTTCTTCCTCTGCATGATCCGCCACTGAATTAGAAAAACAAGAATCGAAAAGTTATTTTAAATGGGTTTTACCACAAGACGGCGATGAAATTAGCTTGGATGACGGTCACGATGCAGTGTCCTGAACCGCTGGCGCACTTAATACTGAACGCATCGCTCATCAGCTTTTCCAAAGCATTTTCCGTGATACTTCTTAATGTCCATAGAAGCAGGAGTTCTTTATAAACAATGTGTGCGAACTATATTTGGCAGTAACTTTGTGGTGGGATCAGGATATTGATCCAAATATTGCTGGCATCTTCCACACTATTCGGATTTTGATTGCTGCTCTTCTTGGTGAAATTTTTCCATATTTTTTAAGCGATGGTTCCATGTCCAGGGTTTTTCGTTCTAATTGCTGTTTCTATCCTCATTTTGTTCTATCTTTAATCTAAATATAAGGAGAATCAGTAATCTTTTATTTATTATTGGGAGTCCCATGTGTCACCTCGATAATTATCGCTTGTTATCGGCATTGCATAATAATTAGGATTGCCAAACAGTTTTTGTCTTTGAAAGAGTTGCTACCTGTTGTGTGGTTTTTGATTTGACAGGATTGCCACAGAGGCGTAAGAAGCAATGAATAGACGAAATTAAATGAAAGTTAACCTCGAAAAAGCTGTCGTCCGTGCTTAAAAAGTGAAAAGTAGTCTAAATTCGAAATCTTTATAAGATTTCCGTATTCGGTACGTATGTGTGTAAGAGAAGGAACAACAATTTTAATCAAATTCGAAGCAGGTAGATAATTTTATTGGAAACATCATGTACACACTCAGCAAAGGGCGGAGCAAAGTCGTCAACCAGACGCGTCGAGGATTGCCTCAGAATATCGAAACATTCGAGAGCATAAAGAAGGAGGTCGTCAACAGATCTGGTAGCTTCCAAGTAAACAGTTCCGAGGAACCAAGCAACATACCCCGTCCTGTTTTTCAAAAGCCAAAAGGAGTTCCAGCTCCAAAGTTAGTTGAAGATGATGTGGCCATGACGCCGCAGCACGAGGAGATCGTAGAATATGTTAGTGACTCCTGGAACGAGTTGGTTGCTGAAAATGCCAACATTTCGTTGTCACTGTCGCAAAGCTCCACAGACAACCCTGTGGAGATGCTAAAGGCCGATCCCATTCAGAATATTGCCAACGGATCGGGGGGACGGCGTCGAACCCACCGCCGTCGTGTGGGTAGAGCCACCTAGTGCGGAATTGGAAGATTTCAAGCCCTTCGACTTAGACGACTTTTTGAGTCAGCGCATATTCAACAACCTTACCCAGAATCTTTAAGCGAAACTTCCGCTTCCCTTCCCTGGTTAGTTTGGAACGCTTGCTTTCATTTCCTCAAAACTTTTATCATGTTTTCCTTCTTAATATTTGCAGTCTTCGGAATCGGAACACAGATGTGATATATACTTTACCTACTAGTCTGAAGAATATCAACCTTAAGTAAGTCGATCGATTTGTGTCTTTCAATATTTCAGATTTAAACATCATTCAATAATCTTTCAGAGCACAGTAACGCGGGGATACAGGCAAAGCCAAAACTTAATTCAGTCATTTTTTCAATTGTATTTTATTGTTGTTAAAGAAGGCTTGTACATTTAGGAACCAATTATGTTTATAAATACTGATTATTATTAGAAAATCTTATGAATAAACTGATCATCAGATGAATATACCCAAGCTGGCGTCTACGTCATCACATAAGTTATTTATAATTATAGCTGATGAGTCAGTTTAAAGCACACCGCAAACTTCTCAACTCGTTCTATGCAAAACTAGATACATACATACATACGTCATTCTTTGTATACAAAAAATTATAGCAACGTCCTCTCCTGATAAGGCAACCGTGTGCAAGAATCAACCAATTGGAATTGCGTGTGCAAAATTTGTTTAAAAAAGATAAGAGTTTGACCCGTCCAACGTTTGAAACTTATCTGTTTTGCACACGAACTGATAAGGCCAGAGAACAACAATTTTTCTGCCTTAAAACTTGTGCAATTTTGCACTCGTTATTCGCGTTCTCTTTCGATGGATATAAGCAGTATATAAAGAACGAGAGCTGCAGATAGGTCAACAGTTTTGTACGAAACAATCAAGTGGATAACTTTCTAATTTCAATTCAAACACAAATTGAGCATCAAAATGGTTTGCAAGGGCTGTGGAACAAGTAAGTTAAAACGAAAAACTCATTAAAAAAATCGATAATAATCTATAATTTTTTTCGTATATTTGTTAGATTGCCAGTGCACAGCACAGAAATGCGGAGCAGGATGTGCCTGCAACAAGGATTGCAATTGCGTGTGCAAGAACGGAGCAAAGGACCAATGCTGCAGCAACAAATAACTAAAATCAACTAAGATTATCCAATTTTAATAAATGTTCGTAAATTGATTGGCATGTGAAAGAAACCCAACTTTATTTTTATATATTCTTGCTGAAAGTCGTACAAATAATACGATGTAAGATGAACAAGGATCAAGGATGGCCATATAGTGGCTTTCTTGGCTCTTCACCGGCAAAGAGGGCGCACTTCTTGCCGATGTACGGGGGAAAGGGGGAAGAAAGGGTTGCGATCTCGAGCACTCATTAAAAACAAACATTTTTTTCTTACCCGTCCCTCACTCTACCGACGACGATCGCTTGATAGACCCAAAAAAGGTCGAAAATCTAAAATCTCTGGCTCCCAAGTGAAGTTTCCATGGCCACCCTTGGTTTAAATATTCTTAAACTAGCTCTAAAAAAGTGTACAACTAAGCTTTTAAACTCTGATGGGACACAGAGAGAGCTGCAGGCAAATACTAATGATTTTTAAAATAAATACAGATGCATTTTTTTTTGGTCCCCAAAGTCCACCAGGTCATGATGGATTCCTCTGGAATTTCTCTCAAAATTCCGACTAGTAATAGAGATAACTTCATTGTTAATCAAATGAGGCTGAACATTCTCGTTTTTAATTAAGAAGTCCATTAATTTATATTTCAAAATATAATAATGGGCCAACATACAAAAAGAAGTGTCACACGAAGTGAAATAAAATTGATTTGTGACAAAAATTTCCAAATTTAACTGTATAAATGTATTTTTTGTCTGGGTGTTGTCTGTTCTTTCTTATCATGTGTTGTTCAGATCGGAAGGTTATATTATTTCCATAGAAAGAACCCAATCAAAAGTTTTGTTTATAAAATAAGCTCAAATGTGTTGAACCCTGCTCAAAATACAAAATCAATATTTATCCTTGAGCTTAGAGAAAGATACAAAGTATATTGATTTTTATCCAAACCAACTTTGACTACACTTTGTCAAGGAATTGTGTGATATCAGATGGAATCATTTTTTTGAGGAATGTTTTCCATTTGAAAAGGGATACATTTTGGTTTTTCTACCTCAATCACTTAAGATGGCAAGCAACCTAAAGATGAAATTTATTTCAAGTTACAGACAAGAAAAACACCTTAGAGTTTTGTAAATGTATAAATAGTTTTCCAGTAGAAACTGTGAGTGAAACACACGGGAGTGGATGAGCTGAAGAGCCATCAGCTGGCAGAAGGGCACTCAAAGCCGCAAACCGCAGTCTTTAAAAGTGCAACTCTGAAGAGTGAATGTGCAAGCAATGTGCATGTCTGAGTGCTGTGTGTGGCAAGGCTCCACGACAATCACCTGGATCCTTGTCTTAAGTTTCTTCTCGGGGTGTTCACACACATACACAGACACACGCACACTGTCTGACAGGTAAACAGATTGGCATTAAGTTGACGGAAACGGAAACTGCCAGCCTGCCTGTCAATTGAAATCCAAAGAGTACATTAAGCGATACTAATTGCGTTTGATAGTTTCAATTTGAATGCCAGCGTAATGGACCAAGTTATCTATGTATTGTTGCAATGACAGCTACTAACAGCTGAGCTAGCTGCCTCCTCTTTTCGGATTTTGGCTTAGCTGTATGCGCTGTATAACAAAAAAAAAATTAAAAAAAAGAAATCAATTTCAAGGTTTTTAATGGACATTAAGCGGCGGAAATGGAAATCGCGCCTGGTAAAATGGTTTTATTTGCGCCAAGTCATCAAAGTTAATTTGTATGAGGAGGAAATTCGAGTTCAAATGTTTTTACAGCTATTTCCTGTACAAAAGCAGTCAAAATGCCACGTATTCACATTTGCCTTGCCATTTTTGCTTTAGCCTTGTTTAGTTTTGTTGTATTTCGTTACGTTTCACTTCGTTTCGTTTCGTTTCTAGGCGGAAGTTTGTGTCACGGCATTTGTTAGATTCATGCTGATAAAGCGACATGTTTCACCAAAAACTTACACTCGAATATATTAAGTATAGAATTGCTCATAAACCAATGCATAGGAATGCAAGTCAGCCCACAAAGTGGGTCACGCAAAGCGTTTTAAGTCTAGCTCTCACCACACGTGGCGTATACGCGATTTAAATTTTACTGTAACGGCTTTTAAGTCCCAAAAACGCAAAAACAGTTAATTACGGCATTAAGTTTTCATGTGTCAGGGCGGAAACAACTGCAATGCGGCGGCCACTTCGTTCTGGGACTTTCTCACCCGTTTTTGCCCCTTGTCATGGTTAGCAAGTAGCAAGTAGTCAGCATCATGGCATCACTTATGCATAAGAACATTTTATCTCCTTTGCTAGCCACTCTCTTATGCCGAACATGTGTACCCTATACCAAACACATGAGAAAGAGAAGAGGATTTTGTCCAAAATCATGGAAATAGTTGAACTTCAAAGAATTTTCTATAGAACATCCTCTTAGCAGTTGCTGTTAGTTGTCTTTGCCTTTTCAAATGATAGACAATCATAATGCGAACTATGAACTTTTAGTAGTCACTGTTTAGTGCTGACAAAATCAAAAGGGCAAAGAGTTTCGTTAAGTGAAAATATTCTTTAGTAGTCTCCTTGTTTGCAAACGGAGTTTATAGGGTATCTCAACAAATATTAATATACTTTAGACGCAATTTTTTGTTGTGCTTTCTTTTCTTTGTGGCAGTTGCACGAAGCGTTTTCCCCGGGCGAAGTTTCTGTATGCTTGCCACGCTTGTCTCTGGGCATGTGACCAAGTGGAATCAAAATCAAATGAAATCATCACATAGTCAGGTGGCAAAAACTTTGCCATAAATTAATGAAATTTCATGCCCATGCCCGTGCCTCTGTCTATGCCCCTGGCCATGCCCACAACCTACAATGCTTTCTTTTTGTCCTTGTCCTGTGCGCAAATATGCTTAATAATTTATTACATTTTGTTTGGCTAAGCGCTTCAAGAAGAACTTTACTGAACTTTTTAACATAAATTAACAGATTAGTTGGCTGGCTGGCGTCGCGCCGAAAAGAAGACTACAAAAAGTGTTGCCAACTTTTAGCACCTGCCAAAAAACAAAAAAACCCAAAAAATATTCAACTACAATACAATGTGCCAGCTGTTTCAACTGTATTCTACGTTAATTTTCATCTCCCATGGAAAACTTTTAACCGGCACGCACTAAAAATGATTGTGGCCACTATAAATCTTTGGCTACTTTTCGACTTTTTTCGGTTTTTGTTGTGCAATTTGCACGTCTGCCTTTTTTTTTTTTTAGAATTCACAATGGGATAGCCATGGGCTTAGTGGCAATTGGTCTCCAGTTGAGTGCTGAAACAATTTGTTTGTCCAAGCAAATATGTCAAGCTTATATGCTATATAACATCGTAGAGGCTTTTAGAGTCGCAAGGATTTTTCTACTTTAAGTTAATTAAAGAAAATCAATTGTTTTCTTTTGAGATTCGTTTGCTCATCAGTCTGAACTACGCCCCTGGTTCTTAGTTTTACCATGGGGGGGACGTGACCTGTAAAGTTTCTCACATTGACCATTGAATATTTATATGTTTTATGTTTCATTTATAATGCTCATCGGCCTGACGGCACGGCGGCCGGAATGCCCCTGACAATTTTTAAAGAGCCAAACAGTTTTTAAATTATTTTCGGCAGGGAATGGACAGTTGCGCTTTAAATCGATGACAAATGTTCAAAATGATTTTGGTAGGAGGAGGTACCTGATATAACCAACACGCGCACAGTGTTGTTCCCAAGTGCGTAATCAGACGTCAGGCTGACATATGTCTGGCATGGCGTTTATCAATTGCTAGAACGACAAATTTAACACGAAACTCATTTTGGTTTGTCGTTTTCGTTTTTCATTTTTCGATTTGTTACCACTGATTTCCCCAAGCACTTTAAAAGCCATGACATACAGCTAGTAGGAGGGGAAAGGATGAGAGGGATAGAACACATAACTTTCACCGGCTAAACACATTAGGGTGGAACATCCTGCGCTTTGTAACTAACGGCCGGAAGTCCTGACCCAACTCATGACATCTCAGGCACAACTGACCTGCCCTTTGTTGACAGCAATTTCATATGCACGAATGCACCATTAGACAATGTGACACATACCAAAGACAAAGGAAAGGAATGAAATGGTATGGGACCGAACCCTTCCTACCTCGCTCCCTCCACCCTCCATACTCCACACATTAACTCACTTCCTCACTGACCTATTGAGACAGCCTGCAGACTGTCACTTAAGCAAACAAACAAAATTACAGTTTTGTTTTTGTTGACCATTAGGATTTATTATCAAAGTTACATGCAGTTGGCCAAGAGATGAGTACGAGATGTGCTCATGTTATAATGTTGTTAATTAAACGAGCATGGTCAGCCACCATTCCAAACTGTCCATCTGTCAGGTGCAAATGACCACAAAAATAAAAATTAAATGCGAAATAAAATTAACAAAAAAACAAAAGGAAAAACCAGAACCACAAATGTCACCGACAATTTCAGGGCATACTTTTAGTCATCGTTTGGTTGAACCCAGAAAAACAATTAGAAAAGTAATTTTAACTTTTAACTGCTATTAATCAAATATCTACATATAATTTTAACAATTTTAATCAACATATTGTAACATGATTAACATTTAATAGTTGATCTTTCGTTTCTTGAGTTCTTTAAGGCCCAAAAGACAATGCCAAATACTTTTTAGGATGGGTAGTCATGCATCCAGGTTTGTATATGGGATACTATTCGGAATTAAAGAGGTTATTGAAAAATTTCCAATACATACCAACAAAGAGTGTCCCTCCCACCGCCCTCTACATTCACTTGGGGGCGTTAGCTACCCATTGAGTTGAGTTTGTACGTGTTACTGAAGTTTGCCCGTCATTCTCATTAGCTAATACGGACACGTGCCCAAATCAATTTGACCACGTTCCACGCAAGTCAACTTTAAAAAAGAAAAAATAATAATAATAATCATACGACGCGTTGGCCAATGGCAATCAAATCAGAATGCTTTTGATATAAAAATCACACTCACCCACAGTAGCTATCCGCATGCCATTGGAATGGCGTGGCATGTTTTAATAAGGACTGACACAAACACACATACAGTGCTTCTAACTCAGAAGTCAAGTCATGCAGCAGCTTGAGTTGGTTAAGTATAATGCAACTTATTTAACCCCCTCCTATTCACACTCCCCTCTAGTTTCTTGGTTTTTTGTCTTTCTTCTGCACTCAGCTGATGTTTATCTATGGCAGTGCTTGCCAAGCGCTCTGATAAGTGCACTTCATGATGTTCAAATTATATGGCTGCCATCAGCATTACATATACAACACAAACAAACACACACACACAGCCATGTGCACATTGTTGCATAGACTATTAAACACGCTTGGTAAAGGAGATGAAAATGCATTTTTAATGCAGCGCAAATGTGGCAAGTGGGTTTTAGATAGTACAACTTTTTGCCACGACTTTATTGAAATAGAGAATTCTTTTAGAAACAAACTTAATGAAAGTTTTTCCATCCAACTAATTAGTCAAAAGGAGCCAAAATAATAAATAACAAAAAACTTGAAAGACTTTACAGAAAACATATAACATTTTTTTTTACCTGATCCTTATTTGAGGATTCATTTTCTTCGTTCTATTGGGACCATTAAGACGGCAAGTCTTTTAGTTTTCGCTGTTGATTGGATAAGCAAAAACAACAGAGAAAAGTACATTTGAAACGGGGTTAACCACTTCTGACAGATGGAAGGAGTAACCAACCAGTAACCACTTACTCCAGTTCCCCATTTGCATGCAATGAAATTTGTTGGCCTCATTTGTGCAAGTCAAGTTAGTTTTCGTTGTTTTTTTTTTTTTTTTTGGCATTTTTGGCTCAACTCTAATCAGGCACATGTGGCACGTATATACACATCGGAGAAGCAGGATGCCAGGATGCAATGAAACAAAGCCAAAATCGTTGCAATTTGGCTTGTATCAACAACAATTGTTCAGTAGCATCGACAGTAAAAAGCAAATAAGCCCCAAAGACCAGCATCACTAGAGAGAGCAGAGTTAGATCAACCAATACGAACGAAATCAAACCCAAGTTGAGGCAAAAACAAACTCACAGTCCTGAAACACGATGCCCATGCCAAATGAACAGCAACCAAGATGAGAAGCAAAAACAAAAAATTTAACCGATATGACTTTCTTTTTAATACCCTAACTAAAGTAAGTTCATCGAAAGTTGCCTGAGCTATGTGTGGATTTGAGTGTTAGGAAGAACTTCCATTTGTAATCTCCTGTATCTTAGATTTTAGTCAATTATATTGTTAGGATTTGCCAACTGATTCAAGTTGTTTTTAGTTCAGTTTTGCTTATAACAGGCCACAGAATATTAGCTTATCTATGAGAGATCTTTGATGTCCTTGAAAATGATTGAAAAATCGGAATTCTATATAAGAAGTATATGAAACTTTAGGCATTACTAAACTGATTCTTATCTTTTGCTATGGGTTTTGTTCTTCTATCTATTAGGATATTTGTTGTGGCCCGTGCTTTGCTGTTGCTTTTTGGGCTCAAGGCGCAGTGGCACATTTTTCATCTACTTTTACGTGCCTCTGGCTTCTTGCCCCAGATGATTTATAAAGTGCAATATCCTTGCGACAAGCGAAGCGTAAATATAAACTTATGTTGCATACTTCGTTTGTGTTTTTTTTTTTTTCGGGGGTTGATTTCTCTTTTCCTTTTTTTGTTGGGTGCCTCGGCTGGTGGGGCAAAGACAAATACAAGTTGTCACACTAAGGTTGATAGGCCGCAATTTAAACATTTTTACCGAGCCAGCAAGCAAATAATGTTCATTCATTTGCATGCTGTTCTATAATTCAGAGAAATGCAAACGTTACGTTTCTTTTTTTTGTGTGTGGTCTTTTCTCTTTTTTTTGGTTGCCTGTCAGTGAGTGAAGTGAAGGGCCTAATAAAAATTGTATAAAACTGCGAGCTAAAGCTGACGCTTAAGTGGTGACAGTAAACCATGTGAGCGGAGAAACACAGCGCGATATATACATACATATATGTATGCAAGTGATATGCTAAAGTAAAAACAAAATTCTAAATTATGCAATAGACAAGCTGAGTAAAACAGCAAAATGATTTCAATTCATTTGAACTCACTTGCGTTTCCAGTTAGTTGAATGGTCGAAAAACTTAATTAAAAGACATATCAATTATTAGCTGCATGGGCAAAGTTCAATGGAAATTTACATATGTACATATATTCGTACATATCTATATCACTCTCTCTCTCTTTCTCTCTCTCCTTAACTTGTATATATCTATCTAGTTAGCCAAACTCTATAGCCGAAAGCCATAGCATAGAAACTAGAAACACTCTGGCAATGGCTACGTGTCGGTTTCAATGAAATGAAAATATAAAATATGCATTTACTGCAGCCCCTCCCACCGCCTCACTTTGGCAGTTGAGCTCCTCTGTGTGTGAGGTTCTGCTGCCGTTGCCCGGATAAGTATGCTACAGGCAACGTGCTGGGGAATTGCGCCAAAAAGTGTTATGCATCTCCCCCCCCGCTGTCATGCATTCAAATGCCAGTCGAAGCCATGGCAGACGCATGGCAAAAAGGGTGCATTGTCTATGAGGCGACGAAGCCAGTAGCCACTCAATAATAAATGTAACGAGCGCATTACAAACACTTATGACAAGTTTAAAGCCGTCGTTCTACGAAAAATACCAGACAGATAGAGAGAGACAGAGAGAGAGAGACAGAGACAGAGACAGAAACTCAAAGACAGCCAGATAGAGTTAGAGATAGAGAAGAAGCACTCAAACCATAACAATATCTAGAGATATAAGCACCATGACTACCTTTGACTGTCACATACATAATAATTGTGGAATTGCTTTGCAAATAAAATGGACATCAAGACACTAACTAAGTTAATGTAAAGATATCTGTGTGTGTGTATGTGTGTGTGTAAGAAAAGTTTTGTGAGTTTTCTATTGTCATGCAGTTGCACTTGAAGTGGAAAAACTTTGGCTGCATTGCGTTACAGAAAACTTTCGACGCTAGTTGTAGCATAAAAAGCAAAAGTTTCCCGTCAAAGCGAAAGTTTAAAGCCAACAGAAATGTAACAACAAATACACTGAAGAAAAAAACAAAGAAATCCCTTCAAAAGGAGAAGGATGAACTTAAGATTAAAGAGAGAGCATTTAAACGAAAATTAAGTATCCTTAACTTAAATTTTACTAGACTAGACAACTTAAAACAGAAAAGTTATAATTTCTCTCTGTGTCTTTTCAGAGAAAACTAAATGTGTATGTATTTGCGACTGAGTGTGTGTGTGTGTGTGTATTGTATAATATATTAAGAATATTTTTCAGCATTAACTTTAGGCAGATAACTGACCTGAGAATGAACTCGTTTATTTGTTTCAAACATTTTTTAGCAATCAAAAGCAACTGATTTTTTGTTTTTGTTTTGTCTTTGAGATGAAGAGAAAACGCAAAGACACAAATAAGAAGTGATAAAGAAAAATTGCCAACAGAAAGTAGAGGGAAGCTTACTCGAATCAAATGGACAAATCCACATACACGTATCGAAAAATGTGGCACAACAAACTTTCTACTTCTATTCCCCTGGCAAGTTGCACGAACAAATTTTTTGCTTCTTTTTCTATTTTTTTTTTTTTTTTCGTTTTGTACAATTGGCAATCGAAAATTGGAAAACTTTTCCCTATATTTGTTTTGCCTTCATTGACTTGACTGACTCCCACACACACACACACACCAAAACACACACACACACCTAGATGGTTGCTCAGCTGCATTATCGCAAACTTTTCCGCGCTTTAGCTTTAACAGCAATTTTCACAGCTTAGAAAAGGGGAAAAAATAAGAAACTTTAATGGCAAACAACTAGCAAATTGGGGCAAATGTTAGCCACTTTAATTACCCAAAACTAACAATTTTCAATTTCGGCAACTTTAGTGCCCCATTGCAGTAGGTTAAGGTGCCATAGCAATTGCAATTAGAGTGGCAAATAAATGACAGTTTTATTCTACTCATTGTCAGACCTTTCCTCTGTCCTCTTACTATCTTGTGAAGTTTTTAGCGCATCTCTTTCACCTGAAATATTTATGGCTAGTCAAGACAGAGTAGGAAAGTGAGAAAGAGAGGGAGAGAGAGAGACGCACACAGAGAATGGCAACAGGCAACGACCCTCTATGTACGCTAATGGTAACAACACAGTGGGTGAGGTTGTAAGCCCCAAGCATTTCTTAGTTGTGTGTGTGTGTGTGTGTGTGTGTACGCATGCATGAGCCAAAGTAAAAGGCAACAAACAGCAACTAAGCTTAGTTGGCCTAATGAAGCGGGCCCATTTATTGCCGCTGCCGGCTTCATGCTTAACGCATGGTAGGAAACTTGTCCCCGGAAGCCACAAACGGAAAGTCTCTGTTTTGGGGAGGGGAGGGGCTCAAGCTTGTTAATATGCAAACATAAATGTGAATACCTACTCCACTTGAATCAGAGTACATTTAATTTTCCCTTTGTCGCTTGAATTCAAATAATTTCACCCATTTAAATTTCTGCATTTAGTAAGTTTTTCCTTGAAGGGAAACACAAAACTTGCCTCTTGAATTCATTAAACGTCTTTATGTAAGGCCCAAGTCTGGGATTCATAGCCAGCCCAAAAGATTGAGCCATACATCTTTGATCTAGTATTGATCCTTCAACTTTAATAAGGATATGACGACAAAAACCAAGAATTTCTTAAGCTTTCTTACTAGTTAAAGGAGAAAGTTACAGTTTGAAATGCCATTTATAAGGTAACTACAGAATAGTGAGTCAAAATATTTCAGGGTGATCTACAATATTTTCAAATTTGATCAAAATCTGTGACTGAAGTTCCCCTTCTTAGAACTAGAGATAAAGGAGAAACGTAGTTTTCTGGCTCATATATTTTGTAATACTTTCTGAATGACAAAACAGAAATTAGTGGATTATTCCACTACTGAAATTGCACAACTCGCTGAAGGAAGAACGAAAACAACGAATAACAAAAGCAACAGACACACACACACACACACACACACACACACACACACACACACACACACAACCAGGTCGATGTCATCTGGTGGCGTGCAATCCGTGGTATCTTTAGCGATGACTCTCGTGTCTGTCTGTCCGTTTCACTTTGTCGCCAACGTTGATTTCCCCAAGCAGCGTAAATTCCTCAGCATCTCCATACCCCCCCTTGGCCGTACTTTTTGCCGAGTTTTCCTCCAGTTGTGCTGTGTGATCAAAGTGAATGCGTTTCTGTCAATATGTGTGTGTGTGTGTGTGGAACTAGACTGTGGCTAGGATTCAGGTACCGATGTCTTATGCCCTGAGAGACCCACCATCGATGTCGATAGACAATACTGATGATGCTAACACCAGCGACTAGGGCACACCCACACATACAGACACACAGACACTCTGGGTCGTAAACCCTGTTAGTGATTTTATTATTTATTGTTTTGCGTCCATGCCCACCATGGAGTTGAGTACCAACTCACGGTGGCAGAGTCAGAAACCAAAAAAGAGCAAAAGGATTTAACACATAAATATTTCATCTCGATTTGCTGTGTTTTGGGTATGCTGTCAAAATGGTTTGTATTTGCATTATAATCGCCATAGACATATATAAATCTAAAAACTGTATGCATATTTTATAAATGTTTGGACATTTTCCCCGTTTTTGTAAATGTAAAAGCATTTTACTCCAAACGAATTAAATTTCATGTGATAAATTCTAATGTCCTGACATTGTATTAGATACATGAGTGTGTGTGTGTGTGTGTGTGTGTGGTTTTTGACAAATTGAAATTAAATTTTGTTTGTGTACACAGAGATCATATTTCGAGTTTTATGACATTTCAGTGAGGCTTTTATTTAATTAGAATAAACAAATTATGAAATACATTTTCCATTCGGTAAAACGTCAATGGGCAGCATTTTGTTGGCTTTTTAGAAATTATACAATTTAACAAGAAAAAAAACCCAAAGGGTTAAGTAATCTTACACAATGCCGAAGTTTCGATATCCTTTCTTTTTCTAATCTGCAAATGTTCCAATTTGTTACCATCATTTTCTGATCTCATTCGCCACAATTTACCACCCTTTATAACCATTTCAAATGTTTTCAATGCAAAGAGAAAAAAACAAAATAATAAACATTTTGCCGATATGGATAATAAATTTATTTGGCTATTTGTCAGAGTATATCATATCTGAAATAAAGATTTAACGCCAGGACTAAAAAACAGATAAAATTTGTGGGAAAAAAAAAACACCGCTTAAGCAATTAAATTTGTGTGATTAATTAGTTAATGATTATTATAGAAAAAACCACATTTCAATAGTCTATCTAATGACATCAGACTAATTATAATTAAAGGTAAGCAGCTAATTGCATTGAAAACCAAACCGCAAATGGCAATTAATTAAGCGAAAACATTGATGGAGACTCGTGGCATATTGAGGAAGGCGCAAAAATGGGACACAACTCATGGACTCATGGACTCATGAACTCGGGGAATGAAATGGATTAATGTGGCACACAAGAAGAAGATAATAATAAAGAGGAAATGCGAAGAAAATAGAGCCATGTTTAATCTTTAGTCGTTTACTGTTAGCTTCACTCTGTCTCTGTCTCCCTTCCTCTAGATTTTTATTATAATTCTATTTGAGCAATTTTTTTGTTTTTAATTTCATTAGCCTAGCGCTCCTCGCGTTCTGGTGCAGAGCTTGTAATTAAAATGCCACAAAGAGCCGCCAGTTGCCGACACTCGGTCTCCCGGGATAGAGACAGCGGACTCCGCTCTAGACAGTGTCAGCAGCCAGTTGTGTGTGTGTGTGTGTGTGTGGGGTAAGCCAAGTCGAGTGCGGATTGTGGACGCGCCCAAGCATTTTGCCTATTAAAAATTTCTCAATTGCGGCATCAAAACGCGCGTGTATAAAATAAACTCGCCTGAAATGGAATAATTAAGCAGGTTCTCATTCATTTAAATTTTGCATGGCGTAAATGTTAGACTCGCCCACCCAAATAGTCTATCCTTTACTCTCTGTCCGACCATTTGTAGGGCCAGAGGTCAGGTGTTTGATTTCTGTTGAAACTGGGTTAAAATTAATAGAGAGCTACAGAAAACTGCGGCAATTCCTGCTGTGAAGCTTCAAGGCCTTCAATTATACGACAAGAGAAAAAGGATAAAGGTATCCTTTTTTTTTTTTTTTTCGTACACTCAGAACACAGCATTGTGTCTCAACCAGAAGAACATGTATTCCAAATTACCGAGAATGAGAATGCATTTGCCACATGCGGCGAACAAAAAGTTTTCTTGTCGGTTGCAACAAGAAAAGGGGCAGGTGCAGATTATGCATAAACATAAACCAGCTGCCCGTAGTCCCTGCCGTATACACGGACATAGCAAACTTTACATTGCTACACTTGAGAGAACACACAAACTCATAATACACACACACACACACACACTTCCATACATATAATGCATGCAAAATTGTAATAATTTTTCGTAGCTAAAATCTTTTTGTAAATTTTACACAAATTTCACTACCAATAAATTTTGTGTTATTTTCTGTTCTTTTTGTTGCGTTAGGCGCCAATGGCGTTGGCATACGAAAAAAAAACCAAGAATCAAGACCCGAAACAGCAACATTGTTATGTATGCAGATGAGAATGCAAAATGGCAGTAAAACATTCCAACCAGCCGGCTGGATAATTAAGATTTCTAACATTCCTTCACATTGTTCATCCCAATAAGATACATTGCCTATTAAACCCATCTTATCTATCTTATTGTAAACCAAGGAATCATTGAGGCGGGATATCGGACTTGAATCTCTTTGTATAAATTTAGATACTTTCTAACTCTTCGAAATTTAAAGTATTTGATCACTTGGTGCCTGGTATACCGAAGTCGGCGAGACGAATTACTTACTTACTTAAGCTTCAAATTGAATAAAAAACCTTTAATGAGGTTAAAATTCCGAGATTTGTTAAGTGAAAGTGAATGTTGAAATTTAATGAGAATTGTTAATTTACAGAAGTTTCATAAGTTTAGAACTTTTTGTATGACTTTTGGTCAGTTGGTGAGCAATTGTAATTTATGTGTGAATATTATTCACTTGAGTTTTGTTTGTTCTTTTCTAGTTGCTAGTGCTAGTACTCTGTGAATACACTGAGTGATTGCTGTGAGTGCAGTGAGAGAGAGTGAGTGAGTGATGCACAACTCGAGTGTCCTTAGCACAAATGTGCAAAACAAACTTCACTTTACAATCATGGCGAAGACGACGACGACGAGCTCACTTGAAGTCTTACCGCAAGCAACCAAAATAACAGCAACATGAGCAGGAGCAGGGAGAGAGCATCAGACACTCCAAATGGGAGTTCTTGTAGTTGCAATGGCAGTGGCAATATTACGCATCCAAACTGGGTTACGCTATGGAGCAAACATTCAAACATACATACATATATATTATAAATATGTGTGTGTGTGTGGGGCCGATGTGATGCGGAAATGTAGAAAACAACAATGAAGAAAGTAAACAAAAACACGTGCCGCAAAATTATCCGCCATGTTGTAAGAGAGAATACTTTGGCGAGAGCGCAACCAATGCGCCTGAGCGGATAATGCGGCGTATGAGTAATGTCACCTAAGAGATTGGATAAAGAGAGTATAAGTCAGCACAAGGATAATGCGGTTCGTTTTGAAACTAACATTTTGAATACTACATGAGGATTTGGGCATAATAATAATAATAATGTTGCATACTTTGCGGTGTCAGAATGAAATTGAACATCAATAAATCATTGCCACATAATAAACTTTCCTTCCTATCTCTCTCTTTATGGATAGAGGATGTAAATGTTAAATGCCATAAAAATATTTTCAAATTATTCAATGAAAACTTATTGAAGTGTAAACGCTGCAGCAGTAAAAACCCATTTTCAATAGCACACAAGCAACAGACAAGGTGGCAAGAGGGGGAAAGGCTATGTCAGCCCAATTCCATCACATAAAATCCATTTATAGCTCAGCTCAGTTTAGCCCACAAACCTGATAATAAATCAGTTATTTTGCCTCCTTGCTTATGTGTGTGTGTGTGTGTGTTTGTTGTGAGTGTGTGTGTGTGTGTGTGTGCCTTCAAGAGGGTCATCTGAGCTGTAAATAACCCATATTTAATGCTTTATTGACTAAATGGCAAAATAACTGTTTATATATCAAAAATATTTATCTATTTTTCAATATATCTAAATGGTTATTCAAAATTCAAATGGTTTGCCTTTCAATTTAAATTTATAAACAAATACAATTCAATTAGACATAAAGTGCTTTCTTTGTATACTTTGTCTGTGTTTGCACTTGCACTGAAACAAATAATGCCAATATATTTGATTCATAACATTCTCTATGCTTTGCTTAAAAAAATGATTTCAAAAGAGATCAAGTGCTTCAAAAGAAGAAAGATATATGGAACTATCTTGTTATTTTCAATCTTCAATAAGGGCAACTTAGTTGGCCTTTTGTTGTGCTTTCTGTTTTGACCATCTATCTAAGGTAAATTAGATTTGCCCACCAAGGAAAACTTCTACAAATTTAAACCAAATTTTGTTTGTCCTCTTTTCTGTTAATGTTATTAACTTTATCTTACTAATAATTTCTAATATAACTCTTCTTTCATAAGAAAATATTAAGCCTCAACTAGTAAATGTATTAAACGTTTGACTCGAAGTTTATAAAGACTTTTTAATAGTTTATTTCAAATAAATACAAATAAATAAAATATACGAAAATATTCTAAATAAAGATAAGAGAATTTAATACTTTTCAACACAAGTCTTAATCAGGCTTTTGTTACCAATAAAAGGTAAAATGTTTTGCCATCTAACTTGTTTAATATTCTTTGAGTTTTAAGTTACAGTTTACGTTAGCTCCAGGCAATATTATTTAAACATTAAAGTAACTTTTAGTTTGGAAAAAATATATATTTTGGTTATTCAGTTTATGTTTCTACCCACTTGTTAAAGGTTCTGTCGTTAATGGACAGTCAATTTCATTCAGTTTGATGGCCAATACCGCCCACCGCCCACGGCCCACCACACACAGCCTTTGATATGCCGCGTTTGTGTAATGATTTTTTGTTTCTTTTTTGTTTTGTTGGTATCAATTTAATTAAAATGTATTCAGAGTGACACGCGCTGAAATATATACGTTTAATTGAATAAGTAAACGCTGTTTATAACTAATAAAATGTAAGATCTAAAGATAATATTTTCACAGTAACTGATGCCAGTAATGTACATATATTTTTTGCTTCTCTTTTTAACTCTACATTTTTCTAGTTTTGATGTCCTGTTGGAAAGTTTGTTGAACCCATCCAACTATATATGTATATATGTATATGTATCAAGTGTGACACGACAATTGTAACTTTGCAGTTCATTGCATTGTCCCTGAGTTGCTGAGAAGAGCTAGAAAACTGTATGAATATTTTATGCATATTCTTACATCATACATACATAGTTGTTTTTTTTTGTGTTTTTGCACTTTAAAGCCGTTTTTATCTCCGCTTAGCTGAACTCTTGGTAGCCTCCAGTCTGGCGGTAAAATGGCATTATTTCATTTTAGTTGAAGTTAGTCATTATTAAAACTTTGCCACAAAGCTGCACGCAAAAAGTTGAAGCAACGCATCTAGCCTTTGTGGTTGGGTTTTCTGTTTTCTGTTTGGAGTAAAAGTTGTGCACTAATTAAGCGCTAATAACATTTTAGCACAATTTACCGACCAACTTTTCCCTTCATATAGACGGATGAGGATGACGATGATGAGGATGTTGATGAGAGAAAATAAAAACGATAGACGAAGACGTGAGAGCCTTACATAGTGTAGATAATACATATATACTCTACAGAGTGGTCAGTAAGTTGACTGCAATCAATTTCGCACAACTGAGTTAAAACATTTTAATTTTCATTTACCAGAATGGCAGGTCTGGCCAAATTGCACCGATTGCCATCAAATCCCAGGGCGAATGGCACTTTCCATCCTTTGCTCTCCCTTCCTCCGCCGTGTTACTCTGTAGCTGGCAAATTTTTAGGCAGCTGCCAACTGTCACAGTGAGGGCAAAGAAAGGGGGGGCGGGTGGGTGGAGCAGGCAAACAAACAAGAGACGAGGCTGTGGAATTGGAGAATGAGTGGCAGGACAGGTCGTGCCCCCTGGCGACGACTGTGATGCGAGATGCTGGCAAAGGCTTCAATTGAGTCTGCTGAGCAAATAGTAGTCCCTCAACTGGTCAGAAGGTTGGGCAATGTAACTTGAGTAATGTTTAGTTTCATGTGAGTGGCTAGTGGCCAGAAGCAGGCAGCAGGCAACAGGCAACAGCAGTCAGTAGATTCAGAGCAGGAAACGATCAGCATCTCTTTATCCGTAGAAACTTGTGCTAGGACAATAAACTTGATTTATGACCAACCCTTTCGCTCAGTAGTCGTAGTTATGCTCGACATAATCTGGTACAATTTTCTTCAAGTTGATGTAAAAGTAAATTGAATTCTAATACCATCAAAGAGCAAACGAGCAACGAGTGAGATGTGTATGTGCAATTAAACAAGACTTAAATCAGGTCACCTGACCTCACCTCACCTCACCACACCACCCTCTTTTGCCACTTGGTTTCTTCTACGCTTCCTTTCGGTCCCTTAAATCGTCTCTCGTCTCTGACTGAAGGCAAATAAACGCTTATTTGCACACTAATTGCACCTGCGACGTGCTTTGTTATTATAAAATTCTATATTTACACAAGCCTTTGTCCTTACGGGTCCTGTCGTTTGTTCGGTCTCTTCATGTCTCTGGTTTTACCCTATTGTCACAATATTTGCCATTGTCTTCTCCGTGTTGTGTTGTTCATGCTTGTTAGGCTTTTTGGCTTCTGTTGTATAAATTTTTCAGTGACGCTGCCAACATGGCGTATGATTAACCATGCAGATGCGGCTGATGTTGATGCTGATGCTGATGATGCTGATGATGATGCGGATACTGTTGCGGTGTATTGCGTGCTCTTAGCTTAATTATATCACCAAGTTAGCTTTGTCTTTCCCGCCCGATGTCATGGTGTCACATCCTTATCCTTGACCTAGCCATCGCATGCCAGCTATATAAGCATGAATTATGGTCATTAAAAAGCTTTCAGAGAGCTTGTCGAGTGCGCTAATGACATTATGAAATCGTGCCGTGCAGTTTATTCACACAGAATATCACATCCTACATTTCGATCCTTGACTCTCTATTTAATTGTGAGTTGCCAATTGGGGAAAGAGAGAGAGAGAGAGAGAGAGAGAGATAAACACATACCAGATACAGAGAGGTTTGCTGCAATTAGGCAAAAGTTTTTCCTTTTTTTATTTTTAGTTTAGTTTTGGCCATAAAATTGTGCATTTGAGCAGTTTAAATATTTAAACATAGCAACGTAAAACTTTTGGGAATACTACTACATATGTATATACATACAAAACGTAGAGTCCAAATGCAATGGAAATTGTCCAACTGAGCTTTGGACTGGGAATCGAAAGGTCTGCTGCTGCATTTCAAGTAGTTTTAAGCCAAGTAAGCAGAGAAGAAAGAAGGCTGGCAAAAGCCAACGGACTCTCCTGTCCTTTTGTAATATGCGCCCAACTCGCAGCAACTTTTGTCGACTTGAAATCAAAGGGGACAACGGCAACGACTACGACAACTACAACTACAACAACGGACTATGCCATGACTATGATGACGTTGACGATGACGATGAAGATGACGATGGAAGCGCACAGGAAGTTGAAAAGTTTCAAGACTTTCTTTTTTTTTTATTCTCTCTCCCTCCCAAGAGTTGCCGAGAAAAACCATTAAAGGCTCACGTAGTCAAAGTCAAACGACAAATTTGCATTGGAATTTTGTAGGTGTAAAGAGTTAGGGAATAAGTAAAAAAAAAAGGATACATACATACATATATATATATATATACAGAATATATTATATACATTCTTTAGTTTTTGAAAAAAACTGCTTAAAGCTTTTTGTTAGCCATTTTCGGTGTTTTGTTTGTCCAAATTGTTTGCACTCAGCTGCGTTCCCTTTTGAGCGCACAATTAAAATGCAATTTACCTGGCTAGAGAGTGAGAGAAAGGACACAAAATGGAGAAAACAATAAAACGAGACCAGTGAAAAGGAAATGTAGTAAGCGTATGGCAAGGGCTAAATTGCTTCGACACCTGAACCAGAGAATCCTTCGTTTGTTTGCCATTAAACAAATGGTGCATTTAATAAGGATTTAAAATGAGAGAAAGAAAGGGAGCAAAAAAGTGAGAGAACTCTAGAGAACTAGTTATAGTCAGTGAGTACTTACCTGAATTTATATTGCCATAATCTAATGCCATTATGAATCCAAATTCTTTTGGGTATAATGGTTGATGTGAAAGGAATCAAAATATTTGCATTATAGCTATCCCAACTGTAACTATGTTGTATATTAATAATAGTTGAGGTGCTTCATATATGACGTCTTTTCCCATTTATATTCTCCACTGGAAACAAGGCTTACTACAGGCAAAGAATCATTCCAATGCATTTGCCATCCAATTTACACTAATTGACATAGATATGTGATGGTCAAAGCTAAAAATAAGTAAGATTCTGTAAGGCTGTTGCAACTTTTAAGCCTTTAATAAAGGTTATTAAATTAGCTGGTCAGAAAAGCTCTTTACCTCAAAAGATTGAACCTTGACTTGGCTAATAGATGATCATTTTATGAAATCTAAATTAAAGCCTTTCATTGTTAAAGTGTGTCCCAAAAGTCGGTGATGGAAGCAATGAAGACAGATTTTAATTTCACCTGCTCATATGTTTGTGTTATTGTGTTTTTTCGTTTGTTTGTTTTCTTTTGGTTGGATGCTGAAATATTTTGTCACGTGCTGCATCTGGTGGCAATGTAAATTGAGTTGTATTTGCCGCACTTTGTTTATTGTTTATTTTGTGGCACGTGTGACTGCGGCAATTGTTTATGATACGATGATGTTGGGCACAGTGAAGAAAAAAAAGGTACTCGCACTTTTTGCATATATGCCTATATATGTATATATATATATATATTTTTTTTTTTATGAAAATATTTTAAATTGAATGGCTGAATTGTTGTGTAAATATTTCGCAATATGTGCCCGATGGGTATATCTTTTTATGTCCAACAAACAAGTAGGACCAATTAAAGGCCAACAAGGCGTATACGTTATGCAAATAAAATTTTAACATAGCCACGACCCATAACAGTTCTGTTAACAGTGGGACGTGCCTCTTGGCCTTACCCATTCAAAACATTAATAAAGTCACAATTTGCTATAATTAACATGATCATGAGAATCATAGATCGAATGAAAGATTGAACCTGTTCAAACTGGTTTGAAATTTGCACCAAATCAAAATTTGAAAAACAAAATCCTATTGTCGTGTGATCCATGTTAATTGTGTCTCACGCCTTCTTCTATTCTATGATTGTATTTCGCTTGTTTTTGGGCGTCACCGGGCTAGTTCTAAATAAAACCACAAATCCTACAAAAATAATACACAAAAAACAAACCGCATGATAATTTGGTGTGTAAATTCCGCTAAATGTTTGTTTTATCTTTATAATCGTCACATATTCGGGCTAATCAAACGATAAGCTTTATGCCAAACTTTATAACAGTAATTCAAGGTTCGGGTGCGTTGGCTTAATTGAAGATAACTTCAAATTTTGATCAGCTTTAGTCAGTCAAGTAAATGTCAAGTCTTACCTACATTCATCATAAGCAAAAATCTGTCATGTTATGGGAAATTTGTTATTTAGGCAGTATCATTTGTAATGACCATAATTTTTAGTAATTGTTACTTACTTCAAAGAAATTTTGGGCTAAAATTTGATCAATTTTCGTTTCAAAAGTCTAATAAATTTATTAAAATATAAATTGAGAACTTTTCTCTTTGCCGTTATTAAAAGATCTTTGATGCCAACTTTCCATTTTACTCCTTTATTCAAAATATGCTTTAAAAAATATACATAATATTAAATTAATTATTTTCCACTTGTCAAATTTCGAATACTTATCTGTTTTTCATAGAAAATTTGTTATCACGTTCGAATTTCTAAAATAAAAGATAGAAACATATTCTCCAATGTAATGTAATGAAATTTGTCAATTTTTTCGCTTGATAATTATTAATTTTCTCGGTTTAAATTTCACGCTTTAAGACTTAGTTTAGACCGTGAAATGATGGATTCAATGTTTTGCCAATGTCAAATACAATAAATGGTTTAATTTCAGTTGTTTAAAGAAGCCAATTCAAAATTTAGGTCTATTAAACATTTCGATATAACTATTTTTATTGATAATAAAAAATTAACTCCTTAGATTTTTCTTTAACTAATACATAAAATTTTTGGGTCTTCTGTGATCTATTTAACTTGAAGATATTTAAGATATTTTACATAATATTTTAGTAGTCATAATTTTTTTCTAAAAATAGCGATAAACCGAAACAAAAACCACTACAGCTCAAATTAATGACAATACTTTTTCACTTGCTGCACAGGGCAAAACGAGATTTGAATAAACGATCTTTCTTTTTGGTTTTTTTTTTGGCGTGTGTGTAAAGCTGATCGTGCTGAGAGCTGCGACGCGACTATTTACTGCCTTGTTCAGCTGGTGACTGCCGGCAGGCTGCAGTTTCAGTCCGCTGCGAGCAACCGGCGGCTTCACACCTGTCCACGCCAACCAACATCTTCGCCTCCACAACCATCTCTACCTCATCCAGTAAGCCAAACAAAAAAAGTGTGTAAAACGAAAATTAAAATACATGAAAACTTCAAGTTGTAAACGGTTTGAAAAGTTTTTTCTTAAGAAAGCAGTTCAAAAGTTTATTGGTTGTTCGTTTGTGAAGAGGAATTTGCCAAAAGCATGATGAGTGTGTGTGTGTGTTTGTGTGTCTTTGGCTTGAACTTTCTGCGGCTTATGCTATTTGTTCAACTGCATTTCAGTGAAATTTTAATTAAAGACGTTTCTGCCTTTTGGCCGCTATCGATATTATCGTTCCAGCTGTGGCTGAAATGCCAAAAGATTAAGCCATGTAAATTGTGCGACAATTTGTTTCTAAGCAAGTGTTTTGCAATCAATTCACACAAAAGGCAAGCAAATAGCTATTCTAACTATTTCTTTAGTTATTCAATTGATTTCGCAACATTCCAATGACAATGAAAGAATTTACTATTCCCTGCTAGATATAGAACTAAAGAATATAGATCTTGCGAATTGAATGACTAACTACTAAACATCTTGATACTAGTGAATTGCAAGTGGTTTAGTATAGTTTTCTTAATTACTGATTGCTATTACAGGGTATTACTTAGTCATCTAGTGTCTTATTATTCCATTGTGACTTTTGTTTGGTCATCAACTACTTATCAGAGGCATGAGTTTATATTGTGGTCTATTCGTTCGTTTGCATAAGAAGCTCTTCAGTTCATTAGTAGACACTGTGAGACAATTGCCACAAGAATTCTATAAATCATCTAATGGGACACTTTATCTATGCCAAATCTCAGCAGTTGAGTAATTTGTTGTTTTTTTTGTTGGTGTTTTGAGCAAATTTAGATAAACGTACAAGCTAATAAAACGATAATTGAAACCAAAAAAAAGAAAACCATATTCATATATGGCTTATTCTTGATTGTCCTAAAAACAAGACCAATTTTAGTGGCGTTTGATTAATAGCAGGTTTTACTAGCTTAAACCCATAATTATTAAATAATCATTAATAAAATGATTAGAGCTAATTTTATAGCTCATTGTAAATCGGACAACATTTTCCACCAACGGTTTTTTTTTCTTTTCGTTGGTGTTTTTCCCTAATATATATATAGAGAGAGAGGGAGAGAGATTGAGTGTGCGGTAGTTGCCATTAAGTCATAATGATAAAATGATTTACTCTACACACAAATACATATGTATGTAGCTAACCAACACGTGCGTAAGTAAATTGTTTAAATTAAAAGATATAAAAAAAAAAAAAAAACCAAAAAACTGGTGCAATTTGCAAATCAAAAAGAATCAACTGAGAGAGTAAGCCACAATTATTTGATTATAAGCATTTCACTCGCTTGTGCGTGTGTGTGTGTGTGTGTGTGCGTTTGACTCTGGGTATTTGATTTCGCGTGCCTCAAATGCCACAATTTGCGAACTATTTGGTTTAATAAGTTAAATGGATAATTGAGTTAAGATGCGTTGGCGTTGGCCACACAAAAAAAAAAAAAAAACCATCTCATTGAAAACTTTCTTATTTTAATAGAAGATACATCTTCTATTTCCGTATTAGTTAGACACAAATTGCTTAAGAGTAAATTTTTCATTGTCAAAGTCAATTACGAGGGCCGGCACGCAACTAAATTGGATTTATAAATAAGATAAAGTCAGGGCGCTACAAATACATACACACACACGATGTATGATATAGAATATAACAAATCGCGAAATTATAAAACACACATTGTCCGCACGTGTGTGTGTGTGTGCAGTGAACCCAATCACTGAGCAGTTGTTTGTTAAGTGGGGCTACTCAATTTAAATTTGTATTTAATGAAGCGACAACACGCAGCTACTTATATGAGATATTTACCTACTATACACCTGAGATCAGCTCTTTAATTTGTATCGTTTCGTATTGTTTGTTTCTATTCTCTCCAATAGGCACTCAAAATGACCGACCTAGAGTCATCGAAAAATGGCAAACACCATGAACAACAACATCATCATCATCATCATAATAAGTGAGTAACGATTAAGTTCTAACACCTGAAGGAACTTATCTAGCTGCTGGTTAACCACTTGTTTTTTTTTGAGCCCTAAAGCAAAATTGTGGCAAGCCAGTCGATGCCGGGTTTGTCAAAAACTGGTTTTAACCATGGCATAGACGCAAAAAACGCGAAATTCAATGCGAGACTGTTCAAGTTGAAAGGGGCCAACGGGCAAACCATAAATAAATAGAAAGCGAAAGTGGTACCACGACTGGCTGGAATAAAGTCATTTGCATTTGCTTTATTTTTCTTCATCTTTTTTTGCCTTATCAGTGGTTTTGCATTCGCATTTTCATCCTCTTTCAATTTGCTTGTTTTTGATGTCTGCAGCAATGATATTGTGGAAAGTGAACCGCTCACATGGAGATTCTGGAGGAAGCAGCGTTACATTGTGGTGATGATGGCCTTTTTTGGTTTCTTCAATGTCTATTCACTGCGTGTGAATCTCTCTGTGGCCATTGTGGCCATGACCGAAAACCGCACTGTTGTGGATAGTGCTGGAAATGTATCATACGAGCAGGACTTTCCATGGGACTCCAAGCAGAAGGGTTTGATTTTAAGCTCCTTTTTCTATGGTTACATTCTGACCCAATTTCTGGGTGGCTACATAGGCACCAGAATCGGAGGCAATCTTGTAAGTATTATAAAACAAGTTAACTAAATATTATGACCAATTTAAATATGAAAATTTTTGACAATCTTTCCAGGTTTTTGGTTGTGGCATAGGAACAACGGCAATTCTAACTTTGCTCACCCCGCTGGCCGCCAAGCATAGTTTGGAAATGTTCTTGGCCGTGCGAATTATTGAGGGCGTGTTCGAGGGTGTCACATTTCCGGGCATTCATGCGGTATGGGCTCGCTGGTCACCGCCATTGGAACGTTCTAGGATGGCTTCGATTGCCTTTGCTGGCAACTATGCTGGAACTGTGATAGCTATGCCTTCGTCTGGATTACTGGCTGCTCGCTACGGATGGGAGAGCGTGTTCTATGTGTTTGGAACCATTGGCTGCATTTGGTATGTCAGCTGGTTGTTAATTGTTCGAGCTGGACCCGAATTGGATCGTTTCTGTTCGAAAGAGGAATGCGATTACATACAAAAGACAATTGGCTATGTGGGCACGAAGCATATTAAGCATCCATGGAAGTCAATTTTCACCTCGATGGCATTCTATGCCATTATGGCTTCACATTTCTCTGAGAATTGGGGATTCTATACATTGCTAACGCAATTGCCTAGCTTCCTTAAAGGTTGGTCTAATTAACTTTCTGTCAATTTTGTATTATTAATTGTCTATGTCACTTGCAGATACACTGAACTTTGAGCTGGGTAAGACGGGCTTCTTATCGGCTGTGCCATACCTGGCCATGGGCATTCTGTTGGCCATTTCCGGCTATTTGGCCGATTGGTTGCAAGTGAAGGGCATTTGGACTACCACCCAAGTGAGACGTAACTTCAACTGTGGCGCCTTCCTGGCCCAGACTGTATTTATGATGCTGACTGCTTATCTGTTGGATCCCACCTGGTCGGTGGTCTGCCTAACCATTGCGGTGGGCTTGGGTGCCTTTGCCTGGTCTGGTTTTGCGTAAGTCACACATACACCACACTTGGCAACAATTCCCGTTTTCACATTTGCTTCTTCTTTAGCGTCAATCACCTGGATATTGCTCCACAGCATGCCAGTGTCCTGATGGGTATTGGCAACACTTTTGCCACCATTCCCGGCATCGTGAGTCCCTTACTTACCGGCTACGTTGTAGTTAATCAGACAAGTGATGAGTGGCGAATTATCTTCTTTATATCCGCTGGCATTTATCTGGTGGGTTGTGTCATCTATTGGTTCTATTGCTCAGGCGAGCTGCAGGAATGGGCCAAGACCCCCGAACAAAAGGCACGCGAGGCGGAAGAGAAACAACTCCAGTTGACCCAAACCCCTGGAACAGGTGGCATTGTGAACGATGGCGCCGAGCTGAAAGAGTAAAATGTCATTTAGCTAATCTGTACACAAGTTGTATAATTGTATTGATGTCTCCAAATGTTTGTTGTAGTGATTAGGTACCCAAGTATTCAGAAAGTACCATATGAATTCATTATGATGGATTCTAGAATTTTTGTTATTTGTTACACTTGTGTGTGTGCCTGTGATGCATACAACTGTGTTTTATTTATGTTATCCCATACGTTTTAATCCTTTGATGTTAGACTACCAAAAGCACTCGCTTAGAGTGAACCTGCGAATAAAAGAAGCATTTAAATAAAAAACATTCCAATTCTTGATTATATTTCTTTAAGCGGAATTTGGTTTAATTATAGCAAAAACATTCAAATGACACTCAAAGAGAAGCAGATAGAAAATTTGGTTAACCAAGTGAATCTATTTTTAAACTTGATCAAATTTTTAGGTGTATGATATTACACTTCAAACTCATGTTACAAACATTTTTAAGGACAAGTATTTTAGAGACTTATGAGGAAAGAGAATTATAAATAAATATATATAAATGTCGTTTATCTGAACAAATATATTCAACAATCAATAATTAGAAAGCAATTCTAACGTTAATAAACAAAGGTTAAGTAATTTATTTCAAAAAATGTCGCGAACCTAACAGCTTTTAGTCTATTTGTACAAAAATTAGCATGGAACGGCGAATCAATATTAATATTTAGTTCTATTTCGAACCTACTACAACTTTTAAATTAAAATATTAAATATGGAAATATTCCATAATATTTATTTATTGACTTCGTAATCATTTGCTTAGAACAAACTACTAATCCCTTGTGTCAATAGTTTTGAACTTAAATAATTAGAATTAGTATTTATAATAGTTTTTATTATTGCAGTTTAATCAAATGTTGGGCTAGGGAAACGTTTTAATATATATGTATTTACATATAGTTAGAACCGATTTCATTACTTGACAAAAAAGACGAAAGAACTTTGATTGGGAATGAAGAATTAAATCAATTTACGATCTACTAATAAGGAATTTCAGAGAATATCTTTTATATATTAAATATACTTGTTAGAACGACACAAAATATTATCTACTGCCCGTGCTGAAAAGTATGCAACACAGATAAATGGAATATTATAAATTTATATTTCTAGAAGTTCCCCAAAAATATGCTCATAAATAAATGAAATAAATTTCGTTTCACCTTTAGCTATAAATATGTTTGGACGACATTTTAGCGATTTTAATTTTATTTTAATGATATTCATTTTCATGCCTCGTATTCTATTTTGTTATTAAACACATTAAATTGTACATTGAAATAGATAAAACTGAAGCAACGCACCACAAACTGATAAGCAGATAAGAGAACCGTGTGCAGGAGTCAAAGAATAAAAAAATTGTTTGAAATTGATAAGCAATATGACCCAGTGAATGCTTGCAACTCAATCATTTTGCACTCGTTTAAACATAGGAAAAACATTGATTTTTCTGTCTCGGAACTTGTGCAATTTTGCACTCGTTTTAGTCGTTTGCTTTCTATGGATATTTGTACGTATATAAGTGGCGAGAACTGCAGATAGGTCAACAGTTTTGTACGAAACAATCAAGTGGATAACTTTCTAATTTCAATTCAAATACAAATTGAGCATAATAATGGGTTGCAAGGGTTGCGGAACAAGTAAGTTAAAACGGAAAACGAATTAGGCTTCTGCCCCACAAACGATTATAATCGCCTATGATTATTTTGATTTTCATTAGATTGCCAGTGCACAGCACAGAAGTGCGGAGGAGGATGTGCCTGCCACAAAGATTGCCATTGCGTGTGCAAGAACGGACCAAAGGACCAATGCTGCAGCAGCAAATAATATGATCAAATATTAATTTACACCAAAAATAAAATATTCTAACATTTTAAAGATAATCTGTATTTATTTCACGAAACTGGAAACTCTTGCTATGCTTGTTGTGCCTGTGTCTCTGTCTGTCAAAATCGAACTACATATAAAACTGTTGCAAAGGTGTATAAACTTTTAAAAGTCATTGAACTTTCAAGCATCACTCAAAATGGAGACGTTCTTATTTTTTTGGCTAACCACCTCACCGTATAATAGTAGCAATATATCGAAATGTCATTTCATATGGGAACAATATTTTTTTGTGCTAAGATGTGGTAAACAAGTTTATATGGGCACTAGAGTCTACTTTCTTTAAGATTATGTCACTCTCATCTTAACACTTATCAAATGTTCCGTTTAAATTGCAAGTCAAAGAGCAAAATTATTATCAAAATCGTTTTCTATAGATGTCAATAACGTATACAAAATATTTCTAAATGTTTCATTTCTGCCATTTCAAATGCAGTCGGCCAGAAAAAGAAAAAACTTGATTTGCCATTAAAGAGTGAAATTGGCTTTTGCCAATAGCTAACTGAATCTCACAACTTTGTTTAAATTTAACCAACTTTTGGAAACCAAAACTAAAACTACTTTTAATTTGCATAAAGAAATATGCAACTCTATTGAGGCACTGGAAATGTATCAATGTCACAAACATTTAAATGAAAGCCACATATTGTAGGTATGCAATTTATTGACAAATACATATATAACATTTTGCATTTGACCATTTGAAATGGAATTCTCAGATTTATGATGTGTTGTGCCAAGCATTTTATGTTCAAAAGAGGCGGAAATCGATTTAAAATAGAAATAGTTATCCCTGTGTGTGTGTGTGTGAGTGGAGTTTACAGAAACCATGGTTTTGTTTCCGTTTCCACTTCTTTGGTTTGTTGTTGTTGTCAAAAGGCAAATCATTAGCATAATCAAATGTGCGTGATTGGCGTTTATTTCACTTTTTTACCCAGTATTTACCTAGAACTATAATGGTATATAAGAGTCCATGAAAGCTTTATTATTAATAAGAGAGGAAAGGTTAATTTCGAAAGAAAACTTGACATTTCGCAATCACACACTGAAGAGGAGGCTACTATTGTTAGCCTTAAATGAGAAAGAACGGAAATTAAAAAGCAAACATTATAAAACATTTTATCACTTATCAACAAATAAGGAAATGCTAATCATTGATGATCTTAGTTAGAGGAGTTCTTTGCCTATCCAAAGAAAGTATACGAAAGTTTATTAAGATTAAATAATTTTATGTTTTATTCTTCAATATACTCACGTTTAGTTTGCATCTTCTTAAGATTTTGTCATGCCGAGAACCGCTCGGGGCAATGCGCCCCCGAAAACTGATGCGCGCCCACCAAGCTGCAGCTTCTTTTATACACACAGTGATAAGAGCGGGAGAAAGTGCAAGAATGGCGCTCTCATTGATATGCTCTCTCACAAACGCACTTATTAGTGCGCTTTGGCCTTAGCTTACTAGTAAGCATATGAGTACATGCACATGTGTATGTGAGAGAGAGAAAGCGTTGCCTGAGGGTGAGAGTGGTCATTTTTTGCATGCATTCTGATCCGAATAATGGCTGCAGAGAGGGAGAGCAAGAAACTTCTGATCGGAACAATGGAAGAGAGCAGTAGAACAGAATAAAGCTTCGCTCTAATAATTAGAGTCTCATTGGCAAGTTAGTCGCTTACGGTTGTTGAAACTAATCTAGTGTAAAATATTCCAGGTAAATTGAGTAAGTCCTTTTCATGAAAACACTGGGTAACTTTCGGGTGATCCAAAGAATAGCTTAAACGATTCCTTTATTTCTAAGCTTTGCGTGCTGGATTCATTTTGCTTTCGTTTTGTTGTGCAAGGAAGTGAATCGCAGCTTTCGGTTAATCAGGCGTAAATAATTTGACATGTGAACGACCAGTGTGGTCGATCTGATTGTTGCGTGCCTTGAGCTGGCTGTCAAAATTTCGATGCTTCTATTAAATACACACAACTTGAAATTGTTCTTAACACAAAACACTTGGCAAAAAAGGAGACACACACACACACGCGTAACACGACAAGGACCCAGCATGGAGTCATTCCGTTCAGGCAGATTTGTGGCCATCGAGAAGGGTAAACCGACTGTTGAGCAGGAGAATCCATTAACAGATTGTGGTAACTAGTTCTTTCAGAAAAGCCATAAATGGATTTTAGAGTGAATATGCTTTAACTTTCTGCAGCAGGTCAAGGGAACATTTCCTCAGCCATGCTTATACGTGGAATTCTGTTAATGTTGCTCTTCAATATGTGTTTGGTTACTATTCTACTCGGTGGCTATATGTATGTGAGTTCTTTGACCCAGGAGCAACAGAATTATTTAAAAAATGCCGCGTTTTTGGTTGTTGGTTGTGTTGGTTTTGTGCTCCTACTTCTAATCGGGGTAGGTAAATGGCATTTTCGTATTTGTCAGAAATATTGGGCGCTAATTCAATTTACAGGACTTGTCCAAGGACAGACCAAATTTCTATTACATTTAAGATTAGCCATGGACGAGGACGTTGTCGCTTGCTGCCTGCTGCCCGCCAGATCCATTCAATAGTCCATGCCATTCGAGTGTATATAAACTTAATAAAAATTTCGCTTTCATGCCGGACTAATTTGATTATAACAAATTGTATTTGAATTTCTTTGAATTGCAGGCCACACGCAAGAATTTCGCTGTGGTCGCACGGCATGCGCCAATTTTCGTAATTGATAAATGCAAATATGTCAAACATTTTTCAAATTTCATCATATTTTCACCTGACGTCACATTAGTTTCCCTCAGTTTTGCGTCAATTCGTTTTCATAGAAGCACATTTAAATACAGCCAAAATTGTTCAACGTGTTCTTTTTGTTTTGTTTGCTTAGTCCTTTTGGTGGTTTTCGTAGTGTATATTTTTTAACGATGTCAATGGTATTTGGTTCGTATGATCAACGCCGTGCATCGCGTTGGTATTTCGGGGGAGTGGCCAGTTCTGTGGCAGCTTTAATAACACATCCATTGGACCTTATGAAAGTGCTTATGCAGACGCAAGTGGAAAAATTTTCCACTGTGGCCACCACAAAGAAAATTGTTCGAGAGCAGGGCGTTCTGGCTCTCTATAGTGGGATATCTGCCTCAATGTTGCGACAGTATACGTATACACTAACCCGCTTCGCTGTCTATAATTTTGGTTCCCAGAACATGGACACCAGTACCATGTCCCGAAAGGCAATACTTGCTGGATTTGCTGGCCTTATTGGAGGTTTTGCGGGTGCTCCGAGTGATTTACTTAATGTGCGGCTACAAAACGACGTGAAATTACCTATGGAAAAGCGTCGCAAGTACTAAATGGATGATACTTACTACTTGCTACCTATTTAATTGATTGCCTTCATCTTGCAGTTATAAGCATGTCTTCGATGGTCTGATCCGTGTGTGTCAGGAGGAGGGATGGCAGCATCTGTTTAATGGTGCCGGCATTGCAGCCTTCCGTGGCATGCTCATGACAGTGGGACAAATCGCCTTCTACGAGCAGAGCAAGGACTTCATGGTTGGGAGTTTTAACATGGAGCCAAACATGAACATGTATGTGGTTGCTTCGCTTATAGCGGCATTCGCCGGCACAACTATGACCCAACCCATAGATGTGGTTAAGACGCGTCGTATGAATGCACAGCCCGGTGAATATTCTGGACTTTCCGAAATTTTTATCAAAACAGCCAAAGAGGGACCGTTCGCCTTCTATAAGGGATATGTGCCGACACTTACTCGCATTATGCCCCAAACCGTGTTAATGTTCTTGGGGATTGAATTTCTGCGCACTCGTTTTGGCTACCTGCCGGAGCCAAAACAGGTCACCTTGCCACACCCATATGACACACCCGCTCCCATTCTCAATCCAGATCTCGAGAGATGGAATGACGATTGAAATCTAATCAAAGCTAAATGTAATATGGTACAACGAAATTTTCTGTAATTTTGTATGCATTGTCTGTAAATAATTTAGTCAATAAAAAATTACCAGTTTATTTATTGTTTGTAAATGGAATTAGTATTTCTTTTGCATTTTCAATTGGCATGCCCGAAATTCCGAATGAATATTGGTTATTGGCTAGCCTGCAGCTGGGCTTTGTAGTTTTCTTTTTGGCAAAATATTCAATAAAAGTTCAATGAGCAAAATGGCTCTAGGCTATCTTAAAAAACGAGAAAAAAACGACAACAACCAGATGAATGATTTAAGAGCCGCTCAGCCCGGAAATGCTTTTCGCTGATGTCGTGTAATCGCATTGAAGCCATTAACACACAGACACACACACACACACACACACACATGCACGAGAGGCAGAGAAACGTAGAGGTGAAAACCCATTATTGCCCCATGTTATGTTGACACAGAAAAGCAATCATACGCCCCGTGTGTTAGTCTTGCTAAATGCGCCCAGACAGGCACAAGACACGGACAACATGGACACAATGAATGGGGTTGCCTTTTTACCTGCCCACTTGGCCCATACAATATTGATGTTGGCCAACAAGTTGTCAAAAACGAAACAAAAGCCAAAAAAAGAAACGAGTACAAAATTTAAGCTCCTAAAGTTACAAGAAAATGTTTTCTAGCTGGTTACGTTCTGGTACCCTTTTCTTGAAAGGGATATATTTGAAAATGAAGAACTTTTTTCTGATCTCGGGGATCTCCCGAATGAAATATTCATTCCTTAAACAATTTCAAACTCATAGAATCGATTATCGATTGGTTGGATTGACAGTCCTTTTGTTGGCCTTAACTGACTTCTTAACCTATTATAAAGGAATATATCCTTTGATTATTTTATATTTTTTTGCCTTGAAATACTTTGTACAGGGTGTCATGAAAGTCTTCAACGAAATTCCATTTAAGAAGTTTGCTTTTGTCTTAGCCACAAGCAATTTGTGCTCCGTTGTTAACTTAAATTAATTGCATTTCATGGAAAATTAAAAATTGAATACATCAAATTTAAAAGTTTTGTAGTACATTTTAATTAAAGCAATTTATGCATACTAAATCCTGTAGCTATAATATTCTAAGAAAGTTCCATCATGCCAGATTATTCAGATAAAGCAAACACTAACTCAATGATGGCAGCAAATGTTATAGATACTAACAAAGATGATAGAGATATCGATGAATATTGAGAGACATTTCTGAAAAGCTAAACAAGACGGAACAAGGACGGAAAGTCCTCAAGTTTCGTTTCACTTACGTTTCTGGCCATAATAAGACAGACTAAAGGTTATGGAACCAAACGAAATTGCTTAGAGGGTATCCCTGAGTTTGTGTTATTTAATATTAATATACTCTAATCTTTTGTAGCCTTAAGCTTTCTGATCAAAATTGTGGTTTTAAATGCATTTTGGTCTTAATTAGATATTGTTATGTGTAGTAAATTTTTCCTTATTATAGTCATGAAAAACGTCTTCATCTTCCCTTTTGGTCTGAGTGTGCAAACTTTATGACAATGTTATGATGCCTTTTCTCAAGTACATAATAAAACTGTCATTTTGGTTGCGCAAAAAATTTATTTATGTAAATTTCAGTATGAGCTTGCCACAGTTCAAGTATCATCAACATCAACATGAACATCAACATCAACATCAGCATCAGCATCTGTAACAGCAGTTCTGAACAAGGACTAAAGTTGAAGCAAGAACAACAGCTGAAATAATGGCCGCAATGACAAATACATAAATCAGTTTTAATGAATATTTTGTTACATATACATACTTTACATACATACTTTACATTCCATGGCTGTTGTCTCAATAATCAGCCATTAATATGCTGTGCCCGCTGCATAAATTGTGCGATTTTTGCGGTTTTACTCAATTATGCAATTATATGGCAAGGGCAACATGCGCAATCCTACATACATATACATACAACAGCTCTTACACAATTATTCATGAAATGGTCAAGGCCAGTTGCAGAGACACCACACCACAGAGAAACCAGAATTCATAGAACGGAGAGAAAGAAAGAGTGAAAGTGAAGGAGAAATGTAAACACAAGTTTGTGGATGGTTGGATGAAAAGTTTTGCATTGGAATAATTTCAATATTTATGGGTTATTTGAGTCTTTAGTTTTTCGCACACAATTGTTGGTCAATTTAAATGCAGAGTCAATAAATTTAACAACAATTTGAAAAGGCGTCCGGACTCCTTGTCTTGGCCATCATTTCCCCCTTCTTCCCCCATCTACCCTTGGGACATTATCCGCTTTATGCGCGGAAGTCCATTTATATTGCCGCCGTTTTTACGTCCGGGCAAGACACAATAAAGTGGCTTGCAGAAACGTTTAAAAATACCTCTTCGTGTCCGGTGCCATTTCCCAAATGCCCCGGCGAAGATGGGAAATGCAATAAACTTCTAAATCAGTCGATTAAGCTGCGACTGCGAGTGCCCTTAAAAGCATGCTATAGTTGGACTCCTTATATGTGTATTTTGTGTGTGTGCATACAAAAAGTTTTGTGAAAAATGTTAAGCAATTAAAATAAGTAGCGTGAAGCTCAAGGGAGGAGCCTTGGGCCGGACAGCAAGTTGGTTTAATTTCCTTTTTTTTTCTGGGTGTTTTTTTGTTTTTGTTCCCGCTTTTGGTTTGGTTTGGTTTTAGCCTGGTCTGGTCTGGTTTGGTTTGAGGTTGCTATGTTATCTTTTGTGTGGATTTTGCTGTCAGCAATGTGCTGCACACTGAGACTGAGTGTCTAATGAAGTGAGAAACTGAAAGACACAGAGAGAGAGAGGAGAAGAGAAAGAGAGGAAAGACAAGTTGAGTGCGGCTAAATAAGTAAAAGATACATTTAAATTTCTTGAATATATCGACAAAAAGCAAGAATATGCTGGAAATTCTGTTTTAAACAGTTTGCAAACATTTAAATGCCATGCACATACTACTTAGATAGAATAGAGCCATAATAGAGAGAGAAAGAGAGAGATTATCTTTATAATTAGATCGCATCGCCCTTCATTTCGGAGACAAAGTAGTTCAGATTGGCAAATGAAGGTTATGCTCGTCTGGATACACGTACTCTAGGGCAAAACAACGATACAAGAAATCTAAAACCAAAACCAAACGCATAACCAAAACCGAACTGAAGCGCGAATCTTGGCAGAAACTTGGCTCATTAAAGATTAAGACGCATTAACACAAAAAGCTCTGTGTGTGTGTGTGTGTATGGTATAAGAAGGACGAGCAATTTAAGAGCCATCAGCATAAATATTTATGTAAATTGGGATTAAAAGTATTTTGTATGTATTTTGTTTAAAAACTTGCCACCTCATGCCACTTACTTCTCAATAAAACGAGCTCTCGCCGAATTGAATTGGCCATTTAATTAAATTCGTTAGCTTAAATTTGCCTTAACTTAAAGTTTAGTTCAGTTTGGTTCAGTTATTGCTTTCATTCAGCTTTCATTTGCCCGACCTTGGTCAGAGCACTTTTACAGCCTTTTTGAGATCTCTCCTCAATTTTCACCAATTTTTTTGTAGCCCTTTTATGCAGGCGTGTTTTTTTGTCGGCTTGGTTGCATTAGCAACTTTGAAGGACATAGACAAAGACACTAAGGAAATCTATTTATAAATTGAGCTCACTTCATCCATGTTTAAATAAAGAAAGGCTCTAATCAATTTCCAAACAAAATTCATGTAAGAATTTTAATTATAAATGTCAATGAAAACTTATCAAATGGCAAATTAAAATTTAATAGTTTTAATAACAGCAACATATTGGCCATCTCTTGGCATAATTTTGCTGTTTTTTGACCCAAAAACAAATTGTTAACTGAACAAAGGAAACTTATTCTGGCCTTATTGACCTATACTTGATTGACAGCAAATAAAGGAATTAAACAATTGTAGTCAAAATTTAAAAGTATTTTATCAAAATCACTCAAAAATATAATTAAAAGCAGTTTTATATAGTTTTAGCAGTTTTATACTTTACCAGTAAAGTAGGTAAATGGCAGTTGATTTCAAAAATATTCTTGGAAGACTTTAAAAACATATTAAAAGGAGTTTTTAGTTTTCAAAGTGTAAATTGTCTCAAAAGTTCACCTCTAGAATGGAACACAATTCTGTAGCTATAAATGTTGGTTACTTGGAGTGTTTAGCCTTAAGGATTCCATTATAATGGAAGCATGAAGCAGTTAAAAGAAAGGTAATTGTCCTTGGAATAAATTTTCATCATGGTTTTGCAGAACTTAAAATCGTGGATAACAAGGATTATTGACATGGTGAGATTTGTATATATCAATTGCCAATTGATGGCCATATTAAAATTAAGTTTATTCGTTTTCTTTCCGTAAAGGCAAATTGACTTGCTTGAAATGGTAAACTCATCAATATGCGTTAAATTTCAATGCTAGCAATTCGATGCGGCTTTTGATGAGATTGTGATGTTTGCAGAAATGTTTATTGGCCTACATTGTTGCCTAATGCAATTATTCGAATTTCAGGTTAGTAACTCACACACTTCCACACCCACACACACACACACACACACACACAATCAATTTGCCTTTCGCTTGTTACTGAAATTTCATTACATTGGGTAAACAAAGTGCACGTGTCCCAGCCTAGTAGTCATCTAACAACAAAGCAGGAGAAGAACCTGCCTTTCCGAGTGACGCATGCGCGGATAAATCAAAAAGAGCGTACACGATTTTGCCATATTTCAAAAATGTTGATATATGATTTGAAATTATTTTTATTATCACGTTTGATCTATGTGTTTCATTCAATTAACAAAAATAATTTAAAATAATTTCACACACACACAGAAACAGGATACATCACATACATACATATGTACATATGTACTTAATATATATATATCCTTGTTATAGGACATGAGGGAAGACCATGGGCATAAATGGTCACGTCGTAATCAGCAAAAGGTTCGCCTAGTTGCGGTTATAAAGTCACCTACGTGACTTACATTTCAAAATGCAAAAAAGGCTGCAGAATAATATCTAATTTATGTAGTTTACGTTTTGGATTTATTGTGCCTATGATTTTTATTTGCCAAATGGAAATTGATATGCTTGTATACAGTTTAAGCCTTCTCTGTGGCAAAAAGCTTCACCCATCACCCCAACCAGATAGATTCCCCTTTCATTTTGTTTTTTGGTATTGCGTGTGCTAATTTAACAGCGACCTGAAGTGGCCCTTCACTCAAGTGAAAGCTGCTATACGGAGGCTTAACTTTATGAGTGCTTGCGGGATTTTGTTTTAGGCCAAGAGGGGCTTCTATTGATGTCGACTGCATATTTTTTTCATTAACTAATTACTCTAATTACGCATGCTAATAAGGTAAAAGAATGGAAACGAAAATGGCACAAATAACCTTGACAAATTTTGCTTCAATTGATCTCCAAGGAGTTCCAAAAAGTGTAACTGTGGGTGTGCGTGTGTAACATGTGTGTGCACACAGAAGTAAGGGCGTGGTGGCGGTGAGTCACGCCCCTGTTGGCTCCCTTTAAGAGCAATCTTATAATCAGCATTTCAGCATGATTCTTGTGCATAAATACAAAAGCAAACAACACACACGCCCACTTGACTTTCAGGCTCGTGTTGTGATTTTCTTTTTTGGCCCACCAGAATAGACAAGATCTTGGCCATGGTTCGTGATGGTTGCCAAGATTATGCACTGGAGATAATTATTTGCCCAGCTAGCCAGTCAGCCAACCAGCCAAGCTGCCCGCCAGCCAGCCAGCAACTGGCGGCCCTCGTTTTCACTGCCAATTCCAATTTCATTTCCATTTCCACTTTCACTTTCATGTTTCAACGCTTTATGCTCCTCGCTGGCTGCTGCTGCTGCTGCTGGTTCTCTTGGTGCTGATGTTGCCAAGTTGTGCCCTGGAGACTAGTTGGTTGAGAATAATGTCCGGGTGCTTGATGTCAGTGTGTGTGTGCGCGTGTGTGTGTAGGTATGCCTGTTTGTATATCGCACTCTTATTATATCCTGCTGGTGATAGGCGTTGCCAGCCAGTGTCATAAATAAAATGGCAACTATGTAAGAAGTATGGGCAAGGCCTCACTTAAACACCATTATTAAGTAAATACATAAGTTTTGTAACTGGAAATATAGATCAACGTGTACATACATATATAGGTACGCCCACATTTATTTTGTTTCGATATCGCTATCTACTAATTGTTGTCAGTGTAAAAATAAAACCAATCATTAATCACAGTCGCACAGAACACACAGAGCCCTTCAGCATTGAAGTCATTGAGCAATTCTTTTTGTTGCTAGTTGTAGGTTTAATTGTATTTTCTGTTGGATTCGTGTAAACAATTATAATTATAACTAATAATATTTGAACAAATTCTATTAAAGTTTACCCTAAGTTTTGTTGATCTAACCTAAAAATAGAACTGAAATGGAACTGAATTTATTTCATACAAAATTGTAATATTTATTACCTTTTACCAATGTTCCATTCAGTTGGAACCACAAAATTTCTGGCTTAGTCATGTGAATTGTTTATAGAGAAACTCGAACATTGGACGACTTTAATACCAAATTTCCCCATTAAATTGTTTACTCATTGTTAATAGATTTAGTGTCTATATGGTCTAAGGTATTCAAAATATAGAAAAAGATGAATAATGATGAACAGCATAAAGCTCTACTCACCGTAATCATTCGGGGCTGTTTCAAACACATAAAATGCCCATAAAGTTAGTAACTAATTCCCTCACACACACACACACACACGTACACACTCAAACACCTATACAAATTTCTTATTTCCTTTAGAGTTAGTACAAGTCATGTGGCCAAGTCAGGGGAAATAAGCATGGCGCCATATTCAGTGAATTGTGTGTCATGCCAAAGTCAATTTACTCCATTCAAAGGCACTTTATTGGTTACTTGACAATTGCTAATGGTTCAACACTAGGAAAAGCACACATTTACGAGTATATAATGGTATATGTATATAAGTGTGGGGATATGAGTAAAAAGTTTGCATGTCACTCGGTTTTTGCTTCATTTCCATGTGGCAAGGTGTGAAACAATATGCATTCACGGTACACAAAAAGAGATAGAGGTGGAGATAGAGGGGGACAGAGAGGGTGAGCTTCCCCCAGCTGTTCTTTAATGCATTTTGCCCTCGTTGATGTTTTCGTTGCAGTGCTTTTATATTTTGGTAGATTTATTTTGTTGATCCAAAAATGTAATGTAGTTTATAACTTGCTGAAAAGTTGAAGCAGCGCGCTTAAAAGTATGCTATGAATTTTGGCTAGTGTTTGTGTGAGCGCTTGTGCTTGTTTGTATGTGTTCGTGTGTGTTTGTATATGGGATGAGCTAATGCACTAAGGAATTCACTCGGCTACATTTTCATATGCTAAATTATTTAATACACCAAACGACTAACAGCTTTAGCGTTAGCTCCATCTGCCAAGCCTTTGCCCCTGCCTTCCGCCTCTCCCTCTGACTTAGCCTCTGCCTTTTTCAATGGTTTTAAGGTCCAAAGAAGGCGAAGCCGGGGCATCCAACCAATTATAATTGCCCACCCATAGCCTTTGAACTGCTTGTTGTCTGCTATGGACAAGCCCATCGATTGCAGGTTCGGCCAACTTTCTGCACCATTTCTTGCCTTGTTCTGTTGTGTTGTGAAGGGAAGGCAAAAACAGCTGGAAGAGAGCTTAAGTAACCATACTTTGCTTTTATTTATGACTCGGTCTGGCTTTAAAAGCCACCCCACCCATCCCCTGGGCAGTGTCTCCGCTATATCCTCAGCGTTTGGTAATACTTATTGTTGGTCTGTTGCCTTTTGTTAGTCTGAATTATTGATTTTCATTAGTTGTCTTTCACGTCTTCGATTACATGGCTGCTCTGGCAACAATTTCAGTTTGTTTTGTCAACTTTATACATCTCCGCCTGCTGTCTGCTCCCTTCTGTTCTCGCCAGCTGCCAGCTGCCTGCCGTCTACATTGTATGTATTTGGTTTCTTTTGAAAATGCCGCTCAATTGGTCGCCCGTCGTGTTGCGGAGATTTAATTACAACCGCATGTCTCACGCCGCCCAACTCAATTGAAATGTTCGGCTGTGTCTTGTGTTAAATCTTGAAACTGGCACACAAAAAACCAACACCAAAAGCAACAGCAACAGCACTGGTCTGTGGATTTTTTAATTTAATTAAAAAGTCGACGGCCAGTACACAGGCTCAGACGAAACCATCACCGTGTGGCCACAATGCAATTGTAAGGTTTCCATTTTAATTAAAGTTTTTACGCGAATCTCACTAACTTGAAATCGCGGCACAAACAACCCAAGCCGTCCAAGCGTAGACGAAAAATTTCATATTCCGTTAGGAAAAACTAAAACCAACGAAAAAAGAAAATACGAGTCGGAGAAAAAGCTAAAGAGGAACTCAAAGTACTCACAACTTTTACACTGGTTGGTTTCCTTAGATCTTCAAGCATTATACTATCATCTGGCAATTAAATGTTTGTGTCAAATGTTGCTGCAGCTGGTGTTAAAGTTCTTATTGATGGGCAGAACATGGTTTTACTTGGGTAAGGGAAACCGCTATAATCTGCAGCTAAGTTGTCTAAAGACACGTCAGGGGCTTCTCTTCATTCATTTTGGGCTTTAAAGAAAAGTTTTTGGCTCAGTTTCCTGGCATAATCAGCTCAGTTTATGCAGCCCCACGTTCGGCTCGGGCTTGCAAGGCCAAGATATGGTCTTACCCCTTCTATTTAACCTCGTTTGTTCGCTTTCGCAATTAGTCAAGTCGATGAACTTAATATTGGAAAAGGGGAATTCCGTTGAGTGGGAATGGTGATGGCAAATAATTGGCGTGGATAAACCAACATTAAGCAGCATTAAATTATGCACTGAGGGATTCTTCGCACAGACAACACAATTGAAGTGGCTTTCAGACAGAGGCAGAGAGCAAAATAAAACGGCAAAGCCAAAGCCAAGGCAATGCCAACTGTGGGATGCCATTCGGGGACATCGAGGCTGCAGGCGATGATGGCGGGTGATGGCTGGCATTGCTAGCGAGTAGCAATTAAAATGTCAATTGCAACGCCCTCAAGCGATGACTAAGCAGCGGAGCAGGCAGGCGGCGACAACGGAAATGGCAAACAGCTCCATCAGCACCCCGGCTGCGATGCAGTCAGCTAGGAGCAAGCATTCCAATTTCATTTCGTTCACTCAGGGGTGCCACTTTGCCCCTCCGCACTAGTTTTGCCACCTTATTTCGATGTGGTCTTTGGAGCCAGGCTTTCCAGCTGGGCTTTTGCCACTAGTTACACACATGTGCTAAGCCTTTTGTCGCCAAATGAATGCCATTTCATTATTAATTTTGTTCAATGGGAAACAAAAGCAAACAATTAAACTGAGACCACAAGGTCAAATGAGGTCAAGAATCGCAAATAAATTGTTTTATGAATTGCCCACCAGTTGCTCAAAAACCAAACCCCATTCCTGTAATCTTATGCGACCTGTTTCATCATTGAGTGCAGCCGCATTCAACGATATAAATAGCATCTAATGTGCTAACTGGGCTAGTCGCATCCCGTTCTTTATGGTTCATTGAATCAGTTTAATTTAATTAAAATGGGCAACGAGCTTAAAATAGCACTCACTGGCAATCGAATCGATGTGGTTATGGATGAATGAGCTGCAGCTTATATGTACCTTCATATGTTTGTATTTATAGAACGCCCAAATCAAAAAAGGTCAACCTTAGCGTAGGTCAGCATTAAGCCATCTGGTTATGGTCGACAGGTGTTCTTGCAGTTTGGTTGTAGGTTGTTAATCAAATTACACACATATGTGTACGTGGCATTTATTTTCTGCCTTGCACTTTGCAGTTTACAATTCAATTAAAAAACTTTAGACATGTAGTAACTTTGGCGACAAATGTCCTAGGAAGGACAGACTGCTCTATTCGGTGGTTGTTGACGAAAGAAATTACGTGACATGAACAAGAAATGACCAAAGCGCCAGAGACCAAACGGGGCAAAACATATGTGAAATCGCTTGGCTGGGCTTGGCTTGGCTCGTAGGTTCATTGAACTGCACCAAATATTATCCTAGTTAAGTTAAGAAAATATATGTATTCTTGGTGGACTTAAAGCAAATCAAACTGGGTTAAAGCAAAGAATTATTGTAATCGTTAATTAAAATTTATATCCTCTGACAAGAGATAGTGAATTTGTACCTTACACACACTTATTTTTCTACTTTTTCCTATGTCTATACATGACAATGGTGAAAGGACTAGTCTTTGCGGTTTCTTTATTTCCAAAGTCCTAGAAACATCCCAATCAGCTAGCTAAATATCAGTGAATGTTTCAAGACGCCAAAATCAACGCATAATAAGTTAATTGTCTTCAACTAACTTATTGAACATGTCGTATACGTAATATTCATGCACACTTTCTAAACTTATGAAGAACAATACTTAAGATTAAAATGTTTGCCTGTCTTTTTTAGTTTTCAGTTTTAAAATGAATGAGCTACAATGAAGTTAGTTTGCATTGCTGCATTTAGTCAAGAGTTTTTCTTGCTTATGTACTTCGTTTGGTTAAACAATCAAAGAAGCTTTTGTCTGCATTAACTGGAGGCAATTTTTGTTGTTAGAGACATCACAGAGTGTTGTACGTTTTACTTTATTACGGTGCTGTTTGTTGTGGCATGTTTCATGAACAGACTTTTGTAGGTACAAGTACCGACATAGAAACAGACATAGACATAGGCTTGTCAATGTTGGTATTGTTTTTTGGGTGAAGAGGAAAAAACCTGGTTCAATGAACTCAATTTACTACATTCCACACAGATAGAAAAGAGTGGATTGGATGAGAACTAATGTATATGTATATGTAGATACATATATATATATATATTTTGTTTTTATGTTGTAATGGTAGAAGTAGAGGTAGCAGCAGCAGACACTTTGCCGCTTTCTTTTTCAATTCGTTTTCCTACTTTTGGCTACATTTTATTTATTTATATATTACCAAATGTTGCCTTTAGATTCTCTGCTGTTATTTTTAGTTTGCTAGCCGGCTCCTTGGAAGCGGTGCACTTGCTCTCATTAAACATTAACGACATTGTCTGGCTGAAAAGCGACTCTTGGGGTGTTTGTTAGGCTCCTTCTTGGGGTTCTTGTCTTTTTTTGGTTCCATCTGATGTTTCTGTTGCAGTCAAAATATGAGGCAAAAGCGCAACGTCAAAATGGAAATTGTACGCTTAATGGTCATTGCTGGGCAGAGACAGACAGAGAGCGAGCGGGAGAGGGAAAGGGAGAAGCTGCCATTGGGTGCAAAAAGTAAAACATTTTCTGGATATTTCTTTTGCCTATTGAATTATTTAAAAAGGTTTTCTTTTCCAGCGTTGCTCTCGAACGTTTCGGGATTAAGCAAATCAAAAAGTCAGTGCCCGCCCGACTCGAGAGTGGCACCAGCAGCAGCCGTTGGCATCACTTTGACGGCCCGATTGAGTGAGGGGCAGAGAGAGAGAGAGAGAGAGGGTCAGAAGACTAGCAACAGTGGTGTCCGAGTACAAGTCCAACTACGAGTCCGAGTCTGTGTCCGTGGTCATGTCCATGTCTCCGTCATAGCTGTTGCTATTGCAGCTGCAGCTGCAGCCTTGTCCGAATGCAATTAAAATGTCAGCGCTACAGGCAAAAGAAGCTATAGGGTGGGTCACAGAGTTGAGGGAAAAATGGCTTACTAACATGCAATGGCAGAGAGATGGTTGGCCCACACGTATCCCAGGACAGACGAAACACGCATTTCGCTCGAACAACTATGCCATTTGCCACATATGTGTGTCTCTGTGTGCATGTGTGTGTGTGTGTGTGTGTGGAGAGCAGCTAGATTTCAGTTAACCAAGCCACCGTATATACCAAGTGTTGAGTGAAAGGACTAACCACGCCTCCATGCAGACCATTAGGCGCACTTGTGACGTTCGTAAATTAATTTACTGTCAGCCATTTATGTTTGCCAACAATAAGCGCAACAACAAGACCGAATGGTTCCATTACTTTCTTCATTGACAAGCAAAAATTTGTGGCAAGCAACCAAACAAACGGGAAAAAAATATATATGTATATATAAATAAAAGTTATGGCAGTAAAAGTTTTATAATAAATAACATTTAGCACTCAACAAACGAGCCGCCAAATGAAATCAACAGAGATGCCTCTTAATCGTTTATCCCTAAACAGGATTTATGATTAAACTCAACCAAACAAATATTTACTGTCTATATATAATACCAATATGCTTACTTACATAAGAATACCAAAAAAAATATCAAAGAAATGTACTATTAAAATTCCACATAAGCAGAATTTCTGAAATCTTCTCAACTATTTGAGAGTCTTTCTTTTCAAGGCTTTATCGGTGTCTTATAACCCACCCACAAGGTACTGAAAACGTGTTTGATTTTAAACCTTTCATCGAACAAGAAAAACAATTCGTTTAAGATTAAGATTTGTAATTTTCAAAGTTCTTGATTGAGAATTTTTTATAGAATGTTTAGTGATATGATTCTCTTCTGCAACTGGTTCATTATCAGTATACATCAAGCCCTTAGCCCTCCCACACAGTAGAGGCATATGTTTGTATAACATTCACCTCAAATTGCTGCCACAAGTTACGGATATTATCTGAAGGGTTGTCACTATGCTAGAAACAGATACTTAAACTCTGTCCAGTTGGCGGCCCCGTTCTTGCTTGACTTGTAAACGGAAGCATGCGACTCTGACGGAAATTGCTGCACATGCAAGGCACGCAGCGGAGCACTTTACTCGGCGACCCATTGCTCCTCCTTCTCTACCTCACCATTCTGTTAGACCAATTGAATGAGACGTACATGCTGTGGAATATTTTCCTTTTTGCTCCTATGCGTTTTTTTTCTGTTTTAACAAATTAAAGTTAAAATTACAAAGCATGGCATGCCATAAATACGAAAGTTTAAGACCTTGACAGCCATGACCAATTGACCCAATTGTTCTACCATACTTTGCATGTGGTGCCGAGGTGTTTGAGTGTTTGGGTAGTGGGTGACGTGCAACGGGCGGCTGGAAGATGGAGCAAACGAGTAAAGGGAGACATGAATGTTTGCTTTTTGAGTGCCCGAAATATGCAGTAGGTAAGCGAGTGGCCAAATTGAATTTTAAGCGCAAATCAAACCAAAACAAGGCCATCCTGGCAATCCTTAGCACAGCTTCAACTATTCTTTTTTGGACACTGAAGGGCCAAACGGATATACGCCTGGGCCAATGGCAAGAGAGAGAGCTTCTGTGTTCTCTTAAATCGGCATATTCTCTCTTGCAAGAGTTTTTATCCAACAGTCGGGCCACACGACACGACCTAGGTGAAGGCAAGAAAGACACAGAGGCATACGGCATGTGGCGCGCTTTACTGGCCAACCAGTTTGCCGCAGTCTAGCAATGAACACGCAACGCGCGGTTGCCATAATATCTGTTCCGTGGGATAAACAGCAAGGATAAACCATATTTGAAATGAGAAACGTATTTATCTGTGAGAGATCGAATTCAAAGCCAAAGGCAAAATCAGTTTGGCATTTTCAAAATAAAGTATAAAATATTATTTACTACGCTTTTTGGTGAAATTTACGAAATACGATATAGCTTCGTATAAAGTGTGTGTGTGTGAGTTTGTCTATATGTGTGTGTGGGCATGTGTCTGTGTAATGACCACTAGTGGGTATTACATCCGGTAGACTCGTCTTGCTGCTCAAACTATGTACGTACATATATTGAGTTTCATCTAAAGCCGCAAAATCCAACGGCTAGTTGCAAATTCACAACGTGCCACCGCCAACGTGCAACATTCACACCTTCACGTTGTCCTACGGGTCGGATTCGCGTAGCATTACATTTTGGCAGCCGAAAACGAATACGAAAAAAAAAGAAATGTTGGTTTAGTTGCGCCATTATCTCTATGCACAGAGAACTTCCAAAACGCTAGTGACTGCCTTTCCCCCGCCGCGCCGCGTCGCGTCGTACTTCTCTTCCTCGTGTCGGTATTCGCAGAACGTGTCGCTAACCAAAAATGCAAACTCTTCTCGTTGGCATGTAAGTGATATCCGTATGTAATGGCTATATTTTTCAGAGGGGGCATTTTTAGTTTGCATTTGCATTTGCATTTGCCGCCACCACCAACGATGCCGCAATGACAGTATCAGCATCTGGCTAGCAACCAAACAGCCGCAATAAATTACCAACAACTTCATCTGGAAAGTCTGTGTCTGTGTCGTGTGTGTCATGTTTGCCAATTGAAATGCAACTGCATCATGTGTGTGCCTACCTTAATTAAATTTCTGAAATTTTATCAAAATTTGCGACACACACACAAATACACAGACAAAAAGTGTATCAGTCCATCATCCGTCAGACGACCTTTGACTCCTTCATCCATAGTTTGTGCCGTGTTCTGGTGGTCAATAATATGACCATGTCGAACCGAATGCCGCGGGCATTTTTCCTTCTGTTGGCTTTTTCTTTACTTCTCGTTGCTGTTTTTATTCTGGTTTTTCTTTTTGGCGTTTTGAAAAATTGGCAAAAACTAAAGTCAAACTTCAATGGAACGTACAAAAGGTCGACATGATTTATGTTAGGGTCATGCATCATAGTCCTAAACACACGCTGTGGCCGGAGAGATAATATTTTTCCGTCTATTACCGACTCTCAAGGAAAGGCCACATGTATCCTCCGCATGGCCAGTGATGGTCTAAACAAATATATATATCTATATACATATATCAGTTGACCACAACTACGAAAGATTTGCACAAAGTTGATTTATGTTGGCTTTACCTAAAATGATAATAGTGTATGATCCAAAATCTATATAGATAATTATCTATACTAGTAATAAACTATAAATCTTACTTCTCTTCTCAAAATGTTTACCAAAATGTGTATATTTTGGGATTCTCTATTATTAATTGAAAATTTTTGAAATATAAAGTTCACTCCAGAGATTCCTTAAAGCTCCGAATTGCAATTTTCTTTCCTTTCTGATCATAGAAACCTTAAATTTAATTAAAAATTTTTCATATTTAGAATAATTTTGGTCAATTTTTGCCCTTTAATAGTTAAAGGACAGCGTAAGGACAATTTGAAAGAAAACGTAGAAATAATTTGCATGGAGCCTTTCAAATACCATGAATTTATGATGATTATATCTAGTATTATATCTTAATTGAATTTACTCATATTTCAATTTAGTTGAAAAGGATTATTACCAATTCACATTGTAATCAAAGGACTCGTTATGTGCTTTTTATTTCTAAGCCACCAATACATGGGGAAATAAATAATTAATTTGTTACTTTTTCGATTTAAAAGTCAGAGGCGCATCCAGAGGGAGAAAAACTAAGCAGACCTTTTCTCTCCCTCCGCTACTGTAAAAGTGCTAAGGATCCCCTGCAGTGCATGAAATAAAATGAATAATTCTCTTCCTTCCACCTCATGCTGAAGCAAACAAATCGTAAATGTAGGCCATTATTTTAGTTTTAGCTTCAGTCGTAATAAATCAATGTTCTCGTTGCTCAAAATTAGTAAAATGCAAATAACATGACGTTGTTAATGATTTTACTCGAATAAAAAAGGAAATGGTAACACACACAGATACACAAACGTACACCCACACAGAGACACATGAACATATTGTGCTCGTATAATAAAAATATGAAACAAGGCAAAGGGAATAAAGGAAGAAAAAAAAAAGAACAAGTAACTGATGGAGAGAGTAAAAGGCCCTTAACGAATGAGTGAGTATGAGGAGAACCGCCAGCGGGGGCAGAAGAGGAAGGGGAAATATCGAATACCCGGTGTTTTATCAATTGCCATATCGCGTGTTCAAGCGAGCAAAAATAATACCGAACAAGCAACAAAAGAGCTAAAAACAAAAATCCAAAAATGAATGAAAGCGAAATTGCTGGGAAATCGAAATGAGAATGGGAATGGGAATGAGAAGGCCAAATCGAAGAAATACATTTCTCGTTTCATTTTGCAAGGCACAAAGCGAGCGATGGAAATGTGTGAATTGCTGGCTAACAAGAAACTTGATAGCACTTACACACAGAGTGACACACACACACACACACACAATGGTAACTTTTATATTTGCTTTTTTCCGATGCTGACGCTATTAGCCTTTTATTTCGTACTATTGTTTGTCTGTGCGGCAAAAATTATGAGCACTCCTTGTACACATACATATACATTTTCTGCTAATCGAACTTTATGTTTTGCATTCATGTAAAACGAATATTTTACGAGTATGTCCCTTTGAACAGATCCATGCCAGCTCCTGTCAGTTCGCTACAAATGAACTGTTTATGTTAATAAATGAGCTCACCTTCATTTGAGGCCTCCATTCCCTCAAGCTGGAGCATTACATCATTAAGGCAACACCTGCTGCGTGTGTGGGTATATGTATGTGTGTCTGTGTATATATGAGTGTGTGTCAATGTCAAGAGACGCCTACGCATTGGTGCCTAGGGCCGACATCATGCTCCCCCTCTTCTTTAGGCATATTACAGCTAATTAACATTTCTTTTTTTTTTTCAATTTGTATCATGCATACTTATTTGCAACCATTCTGCAAAAATTAACACTGAAAGAAATTTACGAAATAATGAAAAAAGAATTTAATAGATTTTAAAGTTAAGCAATCTTTAGGCATTTCATTAATGGGCTCAACAAGTTATCACCCTGTGGAATGAAGAATGAAGTTATAGATATATGAATAAGATTGACAATTAACAAAATTTATCTATACGTAAATCAATCGAGTTTGGTAACTGAAGTAAATTATCCTTCTAGAGTGAATCTAAATTTTTTTTTTTTTATGTTTCTGCCTATTACAGGGTATCGTAAACTACATATTTGCTTTGATTTATTTCTCCTAGTGTAAACAGCATAAGACTTTTTGTGGGGGTCTTGGTCGCTCTCTGTTGGGTGTTTAATAGCCGGAAATCTGTCTATTTCCGTTTGCCATGGCGTTGATTATACTTAATAGATGACCAACAGAAGCTCCCTTCAAGCTGATAATTTTTCTTTTCTTGGCCAACTTGATACTTGAGTATTAGTCGAGCTCTAATTATGCTCTAATTATACGTCATGGATGTGTGTGGGTGTGTGTGTGTGTGTGTCTAAAGCAAAAAGAAAAATCTCGACTCTGATGTAATTAGAACTCAACGTATAAAAGGCTTGAGTAGAGAAGGGCGGATCGGGCCTATTTGCACACCTGGGATAAGACAAGGTGAAACTTTGCAGACACCTTCAGATAATGGCGGCTTTTGTGGTTGAGTGGAACTTATTTGGCTTATTCCTGATGCTCTCTGCTTGGTAGTTTTACTCTGCCATTGGCATTGCGTGTACTTAATTGGGGGGGGCGGCAATTTGTGGTTGGATTATTATATAAAATCTATTTGTTTCTCATAATCAATATATGTAATATTTATGTGATTTCTTTTTCTATTTTCAGATAATTTTCAACCACAAACAACAAAAACACAAAACAAAAAAAAAAAAGAAACAACCAACAAAAAACTAAACCAACATGCCAGAATAAATAAATAAAAGAATCTTTATAACTTTAACGATACATATCAAATATTAGTCTGATTTTCATTTTATCGATTTAATACAAAAAATAATCTAAAATTAATTAATGATACAAACTAAGCCCATAATCAATATCAATAAACATATCAACAAGAAATCAAATTTATTTGAGATTAAATTAATTCTGAGAGTAAAATACAAATTAAAAGTGCGTCTATCTAAAGCTAGATTTATATATAATTACATTTGTTGACAAAAGCAGCCCAAGGAATAACGAATCTTTTTTCCACGCACACACAACAGTGCGTATACGTGTTTGTGTGTAAAATTGTGAGTGAGGATATAAGTTTGCAAGTGTTTTTCGTGTGAAGTGTGTTGGCATTGTGTGTGTGTGTGTAGTTTTTTTCTTGTTGTTTTCTTTGCTCTTATTGTGCGAGTCGCGTCAAATCGCTTTGTCATGTAATGTCTTTATGCCTCTCAACGGATCAAGTGCTTAAGCGATAAGCAAAAAAGCAGCTGCTGTGGATTTATATGCATAAATGAAAACACGCATGTCTTTGCCGCAAGCTGAAGTGAGGTTTAAGACAGGGAAAAAATACATACGCAAACGGATTAGCTGCAACATAACATAAAAAACACAAACACACACATAAATACGAAAAGGCATAAAGGAATATAGCAAACAAAAAAAAAAAAAAAGTAGAAAAACAAAAAACAAAAGCCCAGCAGGAAGCTGTGCATAAGATCCCCCCCCTCTCGCCTGACGTCTGTCATCTGCCGTCAACTGTGCGGAAATGGCCAAGCAATTAAGCTGTTAACGATGTACGCGCACTTAAAAGTCCCTTCGAGCAGAGACAGATACGAATACGAAACGGAGAGCGCGCATAAAGAGGATATCTATGAAAAATGCATGCGCTGATTAATTCCAAGTAAGTAAGACGAGACTTTGACGTTTTATGATTTTATTTAATGCTTCTACTTGCTGGCTTAACGAGTTTGTTTTGCGTTCGGGCGAAAACAAACAAAAAGGCCAATGGTTAATTTATACACTACACTCAGAAATTCATATACCAACGAATGCTAATAAAGTTAAAGCAAAGTTCATAGCCCATTAACGAACGCGTTTCACTCTATTTCGCCTCAGATTTGAAATATGTTCTATAAACTTTATTACCTCAAGTCTGTTTCAGTCTCAAGAATTTTCATACTTAGATCTTGTTGGTGTAATATGAAATGTCTATAACTCAATCGCATTTCCATTTATTCCTTTTCCGTGTTCCAACTCGAATGGAGAGCCCTTTTGTATACTGATTGTCAATTTACTGTTTCGGTAGTCCAAAGAATTTTCTAGAAAATTTTCCACGTTTTATTTATGTAATTTCATTAAAAAAAAAAAAAAAATTAGATTACAAGCATTTTGCCTGTGAGTTAGATAGAGAAAATGTAGCATACTTTTCTGAGCGCATCAAAAATGCGCACAAATTTATGGAAAGAGATATACTTACTTAGCTACGTGCCAGAATGGAAAAGCAAAACCGCAATTGTTATTTTCTTTGCTGGTGCTGTTGTTGTTGTTGTTGATGTTCATGTTGATGGTTGTCGGTGGTTTTTTACTTGTACTAAAAATATAACATCCAAAAATGATTTTCAATGTAAGCATGGAAATAAAGGAAATCAACAAAGAGAGAATGAAAAGAAGCCTCAAGGTCTTGGCTTTTTATAGAATACTTATAGAAATAGAAAATAGAATTCTGTTGGAATTATGTATGCTTGTGTGTGTAAGTGTGTGTGTGTGTGTAAGAGGCACGTTATAATATTTTGTTTAACAAAAAATTGGACTGCCAAACAAATGCATAGGTTGAAAGAGAAAATCTTTTTGCAAGACAGCTTTTCGAAAGTCATCTAATTCTCTCAATTCAAACACTTGGCCCTAAGCCCACAATATGCTGATATATAGAAATCTACACACACACACACAACGTAGAGACAAATACAAACTTGTTTTGCAGGCGGCCTTTGAAAAGTCGATTGAATGAATGCGAAAGCAAGCCGAGTGACGTGTGCGGAGATCCAAGAGCTCAGCCTAAAACAGGCAATTCACAGGCAAGCTGGCAGCTTGGAGTCAATGGCGCCCATTCACCGGCTTAAATACACATACAAAAATAAGGCTGCGTATGCATACATATACTCACTAGTATATGTGTGGCATAAATCAAGCCCATACATATTCACCCAAGCCCCATACACACACACACACACACACACACACACACACAAGCACAAAACCACAGCCGATGGCGCTTAAAGACATTCTTGCGAAAAGTTTTTAGCTTTAGCATTTCAATCGTGTGTTTTATTGCTCACATATTTTATGCCGTTTATGCTCAAAATTCAACTCAATATGCGCGGTGCTTTGCTCTTACAGCCAAAGAAAGGAATTTCACTTGAGTCCTGCATGTCTATGTCCTGCGGCGCAGAGAGCCAAGTGTAGCAACAGCAAAGGCTCCTCTTGGCAGCGTTCGGGAAAACCGCAATGCGGCACATTATGCGCGCGCTAAAAAAAAATACAGAAGAAGAAATTTACTCCATTCCCGATTCCTGACTTGGCCACTTTGGCGACTTGGCGAAAGGGAAAACGCAGCCATGAAAGAAATGCGCAAATGTTTGCCCTACTGTGGTCGAGGTGGTGAGATGGTTCAGTTCCCGCTGCTCGTGAGGGGGTGTGTCCATGACTGGACATGGGCTATTTGTGTACCTTTTCGTTCGTTTCACTTTTATGCAGTTTATAAACCTGAAACACCAAGTGTTTGCATTGCCCTAAAAAGTAGAACAGAATAACCAAACAAAAACCATAGAAGGCAAAGTAATTAATTAGTGTTTTAATATGCGTGAAAACATTTTAATATATGGCAACTGGTGCTTCTGCTTTTACAGGTAATGTAAGCAGAAGCTGGTTTCAGCTTTTGCCATAAATTAAATCATATTTTCTCTTGTTTCTTTGACATTGACATGGACTTTAAATTTGTTTTCCCACTTGTAATTTATCTGCTTGTTATGTCACATGCTTTAGGCCATATAAAATGAATTCGAAAATCAGTTAACAAAAAGTTAATACAAACTCAATTAATGTCTTATATTAAGTTTCGACTGGGAAAAATCATTCAAATTTTGGTAAACAAATAAAATTTCTATTTTAGCCAAATTAAATGGCATCTACTTTCTTTCGACAACTTTGAAATGTATCAAATCTTGAGCTTAAGTCGATTCGAGGACAAACTTAAAAGAAGGATTATTTCATGGGCAACTTTAAAGCATACGAACTTAAGGCCAAGTTTCATTTCTTCTTCATTAAAAAAATAGTTTCATAGATTGCGTTAAGTTTTTGTTAAACAAGTTGTTGTTCGTCCTTTGGCTAAGAACGTCGTTTTCATCTCAAGGTTGTCATTGAGCTGTTGTGGCCTGTTTATGTTGATGCTCCTGGCTATTATGATGACCTTTCAAAAATTTACAAATGCAGGTTCTAGGTCATGTATTGTGGCAAGTGAAGTTAAGTAGTAGGTGTTTTTGCTTATAACTTTTTCAAGGACTACCAAGTTATTAAAATAAGATATCTAAAACTAATTAAAACTACAGCAAAATATGAAGATAAGAGAAGATTACAACTGTTGGGTTTAACTATCTTTCAATGTAATATTCAAACTATTTAAATTCGATAAAGGAAATCTCGGGTAAACAATAAGTTGCACTTAGCCATAGGCTGTTTTAATTACTTTGACAATTCAGACCTTTAAAAAGCCTCTTAATAAGTCAAAGTCAAAGTAAACATTAACATGCGCTTCTTCGACTTATGGTTGTCATAGCACAGGAATTAAAGGACGTTCATTGAAGTACATCTTGCCCAAGTATAAGAATGTGTACCATGTATAGAATGATGTGCCTCCTTGTGTGGTTTTAGTTCATTTCCTTGTTTACTTCACTCTTGGGCCCCTACTTGTCGTTCACATATTGATTTTTATTTACTAATGAAAAGTGAACATAAAAACAGAAAGACACTTAACCCTTTTTTTTATTGAATCGGCCACGCAATCTGTAGATGATGACGTCAGATAGTCAGTCAATGGCTACGGTTTGAATGAAAGCCTATACGTATGTGAGAGGCGTCGATGCTTGAAACAAAATTACACTTTAAAAACCAAAAACCACTGACATATAAGGGATAAGGATAAGGGTAAGGGCAAGAGGAAAGGGTGATAAAAGACCCTTGAAGAGCATACAAGCACACACAGCTACAGCCACAGCAGTCGTTGTTTCCATGATGTCTTTGGCTTTGGAAACGTTTAACCCACATAATTATTACAGCACTGAAAGGTTAACACGGTCAATGGTTGAATGAAAATAATGCGTAAAGTTGGGCGCCGATAATTGCAACGCCTGCTTGAGGGCGATGTAAATTATTGTTAAATATTTATACAACGGCCTACCAGAACCAAGAATGGGCTTGGTCCTACCTGCCTCCAAGCCTACCTGGCTGACTTCCCAGTTCCTCCCTTGCCTTGTTCTGTGTCTGTTGTAATTGTGAATGTTAATTGCTGGCACACACAAACACACGAGAGCGAAAACAAATACATATACAAACAGACAGTGGAAACTATTCAGCCATAATTGCCGAGATATGGTTCAGTGGACTTGAATTCAGTTTTTCCTCAGTTTTTACAGTTGCAGAGCTGCAGTTTATTTTTGTATTTTGTATTTTTTTTGGGTTTGCTACGATTGAGCGAATGGGTAAGTAAGCAATGCGCAGTCGGCTGCATGTGCCACTTCCGCTTGATAGCGTCATGCTGCCGGTTTCATATCCATATCGAGAGGGTATCCATGGCATACCCTGGCATACCAAAGCCCAAAGATTGCGTGACATTTGCACGTTAGTCGCGAAATGCGTTTGTTTTGGACGACGACGACGATGACTGGGGACAGAGGAAATGTAACATTGCGATGGTTTATTAGTTGTTTGTCTGTTTTCATTGTATGTTGCTTCTGCTAAAAGAGAAGAAAAACACAACTACACGCCAATTTTATACTTTGCCAGTCTGTTTGCGAATAAACCTTTTTTCCATCGTAGTAATTTGTACAAATTAAATAATTTCGTGTAATTTTCATTTAATGATCACTGTCGGCAGCAACAGCAACAGCAATTGAAAAATGGGTAAACGGGCCATTGAATTGGTCAAATCTGTAATTTCCTCTACGCTAAAAAGTAGGCAATACTTCAAGCGCTCTTTAAGCCCAACAGAAAGTGCAGCAGAAAAAATGGGAACAAAACTGTCGTTATTATTTATGCAAAACTAACTTGTGCTCTTTAGAAATTATTATTCGTGTGTGTGTTTTTAATGTTTTTGTTTTTATTTTTCCTTCTGCCTGCAGTTGGATGTACAGTGTGTTGTTTCTCTTGCTGTTGCCAGTTGGCCAGGACTTGTGCGTTTTACGTTTCCTTCTTTATGCTTGCTCACTGGTAGACAAACAAAATGAATACATACATACATACATGCCCAGACGCATAATGAGCATTTGGCTGGTTTCCTTCCGCCTTGTGGTTTGCCATTTGGCATTTTATATACCACATTACATCCTTTTATCTTGAATGGCTTTAAGTCACAATAAGCTAAACCTTTAAGGGTTAGCCTCGAACTAATTCGCCTTTAGCCCATGACTAACCAGGCATTAAGGCATTTCTTTTCCCTTACAAATAGTTAGTTGGCTAATTTGACAGTGGCTGTCTGTCTGACGGCTTGTCTGACTCGTTGAATGCCATCATCAGCGCTGGCTTTTATCTCGACAATCATTTTCCAAATATGTCAACATAATTAATTTTCAATTATACATACATACAAGCACACAAACTTACATATTTACATATACAAACTCGTACACCTATTCAAGCTTAATTGGGTAGAACTAGCCAGCTGGGGCGTATTCCATTACTATTAATCGTGGCCCTGTTTGGTGGATGCCTCCCCGGTGGTGTCACTTAGTATAATTGAGCGACATTTGATGGGAAATAATTCACAATTCTTGATTCTCTTGAAGTGTTTTTGTTGTTAGTAATGATGTTGGTAAATTAATCACAAATACAAATCCATTCAAATGTTGTCATAGTTTTTCCATTCGCTGACATAATGGACCCTTGAACCTGGTCTTCATTCTATAAAGAAAAGGTGACAAAGCATCAGTCACGCCATTGGATTTCATTTCTGTCTTTTGTATTGGGCCTTTGATGGTGTGTGTGTGTGTGTCTTTATATGGTTTGTCTGTGGCTGTATGTCTTAATGGCATATCATCAATTTAAAGCATTCGAATTAGCCAGTGTGAGAAAGAACGAGAGACAGTTTTTGGGAGGGAGAAGTAAGGACAAACTGTGTATCCTTGATTCGAATTGAAAACGTGTCAACGGCAAAGGCATTTTACCCAAATGAAATTTGCTGCTTGGCAACGATCTTTCCCCCACACTCTTTTTTGCTTGCCTTTTTATCACCTTTCGTTAATCAAAATTCAAAAGTGAGTAAATGGTGCGGAAATAATGAGAAATGTATGGGGATCCGGCTCTGTTTTGTTTATCAGGCTTGGGTAGTTGGTTTAATCATCATGATACCCATTTTCTTCATCATCCGCCTCAGGTTCAGGCGTTGGCAAACCGCAACGTTTTACCAGAATTCCGAGTTTGCTTGTCTGCTACTTTGCTTTCCGCTTTTGCATAATAAATGTCACAGCTCACGACAAGCAACAAGAACTACTAGAATGAAAATGAACTACAATGGCAAAAGAATGAGCAAAAGAAGACAAAACATCAACAACAACAAGAAGTCGCATAACAGGTAACAACTACTTATGCTCAGGTAAAACAGCAAAGAGCACAGACCAGACAATGCGAATGTGAAACGAACAGGAAAAAAGGAAGAAGGAAGAAAGTCTAAACGAAACGACAACGTCAAAGCCGAGAACAACGATAGCGGCGGCAATGGCAAATGGCGAAAGGCAAATGACAGAAAAGGAATCTTAACTAGAATTATTCATAATGTTCAAGAGGCACGCATACATTTGCATTTCACTTTCACGGATATGAGTGTCACTATCAAGACGCGGGGGAACTGAGGGGCCAAGATTTCCTGTCTGAACTAGAACAAAAGAGGTGCTGTTGAGACATTTGTGGACGTGGGCTTCTCGATACAATCCAACATCAAGCAAGTCATTCAATTTAGCTGCCAGACACACACACACATACACACACACATACACGCACATATACAGACACAGAGACAGCCACAGCCACTAATAAAAGTGAAAAAGGACGTGAGGAACGTTCGTGGAATTTCAAACATGTTGCTTTCTCTCTTCTAACAATCAGATGAACTAAACGAAGGAGTGTAAAATGGAAATGCTGCCAGCGACAGCCAAAGAAACATTCAACGAAATCACCAAAGGCAAACAATGAAGAGAGAGAGAAAAAATAAATAAACCCACATACTATACACACACACAGATACTCACACAAAATTCGGAAAAGACAAAATGGAGACAAATAATTAAAGTAAAAAGTTGCCTTTGCCATTTCTTGCTTCTTTCATTTCTCGTTTCATGCCTTCTTTCATTGCGTCCGTTCATTCGTTGTATCTTTTCTTCCTTGATTTGGCGGTTGCTGGGCAAAAAAGCAGAACGAAAAACGAAGAAAAAAAAAAGGAAAGAAAACCATAACCATCCGGGGCCAGAAAATTTCATCAAGGTCAGAAAGTTGATGCCAATTTTGGTGGCTGGGTCAGGTTGCTCACCCAATCTGAACTGTCTTTAACAACGGCTCCAATGGCTCGATAACCGACAGGGAGCGGCAAGTGACAAGCGGCAGACAGCTGTGAATGGGATACGTTTATCTCCAGACCGAAAAAGTAATTTCTTAAAAAACTTACAATGGTCGCAAAGCAAGGGTCGAGCAACCGAAAACGAGTGTCAAGTGTTATTGACGATTTGTTGATGATGTGCCACAAAGTAGAACAAGGACAAAGACTTGGGTTCGATGGGGGAGGCACCCAATGGTATGTGCATAAGAAATCAGGCAAAGGGCACGCGTCTATTCTACTGCTGTCACTCGAGTGGCCAGGTGGTCAATGGCCGGTAAAGCTGCCTGCCTGCCTACATATGTTTAGCGCCATTCGATTCTTCTCATAGACAACACAAAGGACTTGCGTTTGTCTCTGAGCACTTCATGTGTATGAATGTTTAAGAAATTGCCAAGGCTGTGGCTTTGGTCCAGACAACCAAAACGACAACAACAACAACAACTACAGTAAAAACAACAATGGCAAGGTAAACACGAAGCACACGAAACATCTTTTCACAGTGATAACAAAGAAATATATTTCTTTATTCAACATGCCATGAGGCACGTAACATTTTTATCTCTTATTCAAAGTTCATGTAGGTGGTGCTGGTATCTCCAGCCCCACCCTCACCCCCCACAAGACACCACACCCCGAAAATAAAAAGTAAAAGAAAAACTTTTCAAGTGTTGAGCAATAATCAAAAAGGCTGGACCTGAACTTGGACGGGACTCACCAGCATTTCCTTTTTGGGCATAGTCTGTCGTCCTCGACGTTTGGGTAAAGTTTTTCTTGTTGCAGGGTCATTGCTTAAATGGGTTTATGGCTTAATCTTCAGTTGTAATAGGCGTTGAAATGCCTGGGATTTTCAGGCATTTATATTTCGTGTTCTCTTTGGCCAATTTCTCTTGTAAACATTTTAAGTATTTCTCGCTCTTCATTAATTACGCTTTGACCCGAAAAAGTAGGCAACGATTTTTTTGTTTTCTTTAGGTTTTCATCCTATAAATTATGAACTGAGTTGGACGCGAAGAACAAAGAAATAAAAAAGAAAAGGATGTAGGAGGAGATGCCATAAACATTCCATTTTTTGTTTTGTATTTCAATTAACTCAATGTTAGGAAATTGATTTCAATGATGAGCTGGAAAACTGCGCAAAGGCTGAAATAAATCAAATCAAATATTTATTGTTTTCGATTCAATAAATTTTTATCACACACCAGGGTGCAGCCACGCCCATCAAAGTGACATACAAAGACATACTAGCACACACACAGATACACGCACACACATATGACCACATGAGTGCCAATGGGGGTTATGGGCGGAGGAAGGCGTGGTAGGTGTGAAATACGGCAGACAACACTTTTACTTTTCGTTTGCGAGCAGCGACAAAATAATAATCATAAAAAGGCGAATGAAAATCACAAATAAATACAAATCCAAAAATGAAGCAAACAGAAATGCCGCCCTGCTGCCACCTCAGTGTCCTCTCCTGCAGAGAGTGCGTGTGCTCTTCTTTTGTGGGTCGTGGGCGTATCCTAGTGTTTATGCGTGAGGCGAAAATTCGAACATAAAGAATTTGCAATTTAAAAGGGATTTACGGCGCCTCGTAAAACAAACACAATAAAAGATCAAACGACATGACAGGCCTTTGCCTTCTTCGGCTAGCACCCAACTTGGCCCTTGCTCCACCCTTGTCACCGTTTCAGCATCTCTGCGTCTCATCTCAGGCCCTGCGGCTAAGGCGAAATGTCAAAAAGGGCTGAGAGACCCCAAAGTTGACAAAATAAAAGTAAAACAACACAAATTTGCTGTGACAACTTGGCAAAGCCTCGAGTTCGAGATGGATATGACAAGGCCATTCGCATTCGCACACACACGCACACACACATACACACACACACACACATACATTTACAATAAACTCAAAATGAAAGGCGTCGGTGAATTGTTTTCTCCTTGCGTTGATGTTGCTGCTTTCCACTTTCGGTAGCTGCCACTGCCATTGCCACTGTTGACGTTTTAATCGAATCAATCCGGCCAAAGAGCGTGCAGCAAAAAATATATATTTCCACCAAAAACGGAAAAGTTATAAGCTTGTTGCCAGTTGTCTGTTGGGCGGTGACGGGTGATGGTGGGGTTTTTGATCTGGGGTTGCCTGTATGTTGGGTCTGACAGTCAGACAGTCAAACAGACAGACAGGCCTGTCAATTTTTAGCCAAATCTAACAAGCTAATTTAAGCAACAATATCAAAGTTATGTGCTCGGATTGTGTACCCAACAAAAAACAAAAACAAAAAGAAACACCCTTCGCTCAATGGCAAACCCCTTTTCAAATCTATTTCGGAAATTAAGTTGCAAAAATAAAATGATTTTTCTCTGCTCCATCAGCTATGGAATGAGCAAATGAAAATTGCAAACAAACACACACACACACAACAAGAAACACGATACATATGCACTTTTGCGTCCAATGGGACAACAGAGATAAGTTTTGATTTGATTTTTCATCTTCTACTTACTAATCTACAGTTCAAGCTGCAGGAATAAGGGAATAAGAATGGAAATTAATTTGTTTTTTCCTCCCCCTTTTTGGGGAGGAACGTGCCCGCTAACTGACGAAAGGACCTACTATAATTGAGTTTTGAAGTGGTCTTTTGTGTAAATTGCTGAATGCAATTGGACTTATCTCAATTGCATCGTAATGAATTGATTGATTTTGAATACCATTTGAATATCTCTTTATTTTCATCTGCGAAGGGAATGAGGTTAATAGTTTTGGCCACCGGTTTACAATAGTTTTCCATAACCTTTTTGTTGCACTTAATCTTTATCGATTGAGCATTTTAATCTACTTACTGAAGAGCTTCCATTCGTATTTCTAGCAAGGACTTGAGATTAATCAATCTAAAAGATCTAAAGGATAAGAAAAACCAGATTCTAAATCTAGTTTTCAACATTAATTAATAGTATTTCTATTAGGATTGATCAGTTCCACCAAAATTAGTAAGGAAGCATGCAAATACTATATAATTCTTCTTCATGAAATTGTAATAATGTGTTTTAGTTTACCAATTGAAAATTCGGTGCAGCGGATTTCCTCATTTAATTAAAATGTTTGATATTTCATTCAGTTGTAATTATATTTATTTTTGATGGACGTTCTCTGTGAAAATTCACTCGTTTTTCCCATCGATATGTGTGTAAATCAGCGGCTCATTTTCAACCATTTCATTCTGCCCTTAATTACCAGATAAATTATGGGCTACAATTTGATAATTTAATAAAAGTATGCACAAAAAAAAAAACATTTTATTAAATAAAGAAACTACGAATTAGTCACTGCTAGCAATGCGGGAAATTTTTGGCATATGCTGTGAGTCGTTGTGGGAACACTTGAGTAAATATGCTGGCAGACTTAATCCAATTAATATGAAATTTAAATGCTCGAGACGATTTGGCAGACGAGTCGATTCTCATATACTTACTCCCAATACACCCACACCCATACTCATGTAAGTACACCTACACATTTATACGTGGCTACATGTCGAGTCATTGGCCATTGAGATGTGCACAAGCCGACGATTCGTAATTTCCACTTCCACTCAGTTGCAATGGGAACCGCAGGACAGGCAGCGGATACAAGTTACCCCCTGGGAAGGTTGGTTGCCTGCAAAAAAAAAACTTTTTCTGCGACGTAGATAGTTTTCGTTCAGCCGTCTCTGTCTCAGTCTCTTGTGGGCGGTTATGTGTGAGGGCATGGCAGTAGTAGTATCATCAGCAGGCATACATTTTTCCACTCTGCACGTATCCAACTCTGGCTCTCCCTCTCTATCTCTCTCTCTTACTAGTATATCTCTCAGTGTGTCTGTGTACGCCTGGATGTAATGCGTCATGTTCGAGTTTATAGCTTGGACTCCAAATTGCCATGCAGGGCCAATGGCAATCCAAATGACGAAATTTGCAGAGGATGCTAGTGAGGATGAAGCTCGAACCAAAAAAGGATCCCGCAACCCAGGCACAAAAGTGCGCCCTATGTGTATCACACATTGACAACTAACTAAATGACGAGCAGGCGGCCTGAGAGTGTGCCAATGTTGTTCGTAGTGGAACCGCAAATTGAAGTGTGGCGAATCGAGCCAAAAAAGTTTCTACAAGAGAGCGTGAGGAACTTAATAGAGTGAGATATTTGCCTAACACCAGCCACCAAAATACCGAAAACAAAACACACTTTCTGCATTTACAACTAATTAGTTTTGCATTCCATGTGTGATTTATGGGAATCAATCAATGCCAACAAGTGTACCGCATTGGCACAATTTGAAATCAATTTTCACTCATTTGAATTTGGCCAACATGAAACTAAAATGGCGTAAAATGCAAACCGAGCGTGATAATTCACTGGGGTCCAATGCGTCAGAGAGTTTGTGGGTGTTCACACGCGTGTTTGTAACTACATTTGTGACGGATATTGTTTCCCTTTGCCTTTGTGTCGCAATTTGTCCCTTTTGATAGCCATGCTGCTTCTTCTCTTATTATGCACATGAGTGGCTCACCTTGCCAGGCACCCGAACCTGTCCCGTTCCCGCGACCGCCCCCTCACAAGTAACCGCAGTAGCTTCAATTTATTCGCCTGGCTGCACACGCACCGACCGCCACAATTGTGGTCCTTGTGCGGAACTCGCACAAACAAAGGGGGAGTTGGAACTAAAGCTGAAGCAAGTAAGAGGGGCTCCCTGTAGCTCCTTTTTCCTGGCTTTTGTCTTTCCATTCCAGACACTTGACTTGTGGCCGTTTTGTTGTCCCGGCAGCAGATTTATGCAAAACTTATTTATGGTGCTTCTGCTCCCAAGCCACTGTTGGAGTTGTATAGCCATTTTGTCTTGGCTTGATTGTTGACTTAGGTCACACCCAAGCTACCATTCCAGTACTCCCTATCTCTCTCACTGCTCCTGTCGCCCCGCTACCAATCAGCTACTTAAGCTCGTTACATCAAAGAACCCAACAACAAAAAAAAAGAGTTAAAAGCTGAGCCAGTTGTAAATGTGCCAAAAAGCAAGATAGATTGCAGGTTATTATTATTATTATGAATCCCCACTTTCCATTCACACTGACTTCATTTGGCCAACAGAAGATGTGAGAGGGGCGGGTGCCTTGGGGGGAGTAAATTAATCGGGTCAAATTGTGGAGATTTCTCTTGAAGATGCACAAGTTTAAAATGTACTCACCTTTTTATTGCGTTTCTTTTGCAAATGAATATTAATTATTTAAAACATAGAAATGGCGCAAAAACCCATTAATCATCATGATAATTTATTCCTTCACTTTCACACCCTGTTTACATGAATTAACAGAGTATATTGAGCACTTGCATATTATGAGATTCCTTAAACCTTTTAAGTGCAAGTAGAGCGGAGTAGAAATAAACATCCACTTATTAGTCTGATGTAGGATAATCTAAAGATTGAATAACTTAAATGCTTTAAAGAGTAACTTAAAGTCGGCGCCTTCCGATTTCCCTGTTAATTTTTTTGTTTGTATGTATTTGTATTTTTTAATCTCCCGACTGCCCGCTGATTTCACACATTTTCATTAAATAATAGGAATTTAAGTTGTAAAATCAATAAAGTAGCACATTAATTATAACAATAAGAATAACAACGAGACCCAATCGGGCGACACTAATAAATCCCTCGGGTCATAAACAAATCTGTGAATAATTCATATCGGATAATTCAGCAATGGCAGTGAAAATGAGCAACGCATGAATTGCAATTGTGCAATTAAATTGAGTAAATTAGTTCCACTAGGTAAATTGCAAAAAAATTTGCATGTGATGTATGCCTCGCTTAGGAGTGGGCAACGAGGCAGTGTATAGACAATTCGTTAAATTCATAATACGATTTGCACAATTGTCTTTGCTTGCTCGCTTGCCTAATCAAAATGCGCATAATTTCCGTTTTACATTTACATTTGTCGAGATGCAGATGTTGGCATTTTTCTGCCTAGATACTAGATACACTTCTTCTATCCACTGACCTCGACAGGCTCTAATAATCCTCATTATTTTTTTTAGTCCTTTTGTGTGTTTGTGTGTGTGGGTTTTTGATTAAGTTTATTTCTATTGCTCGGATATAAAGCATAAATAATAAATAAACAAATAAATGGTTTTTATTTGATTCGGCCCTGAAAAGTATGCTATGATATTTGTCCACCTATTTCTAGGCTTTAACGGCTAGACTAGGATATTAAGGCAAGGCTTTACTTAACTGTCATAATCTTACTTTTCGACATGATTGAAATGTTTTGATTTTGTCGCATAATTTTTATAATATTTTTTAAAGTTTTGAGTCTTTTTTCGGTTTTCTTAAAGTCTTGTATTGATATTGATTTAAATTAAAAATTGTACACTTTAAAAATTTCAGTGAGAGATCCGCTTGTGCCTTGGTCTTTGTGCAATTACACTTTGCCGCTTGAATGTCAATAATTAATTGAACAAATATATCTGCTCTCTTGCAGTTAACACGGAAAAACATTGCGCGATTTCTGGATTTCATTTATTGGACACCATTGCATTTGCATTTTCGCGCTCTGCGACTACCAGGACGAAGAGGACGACGACAAGGACAACATGTTAAAACTGTTGGCACTGATTATTGTGATTTTTTATTTAGGTAAGGTTTCAGCACGCAGATCCGAAATCAGCGTGTGTTAAATGTTGCATGTTGCATGCTTTATTAATGACTGTACACACTCTCTCAATTGAAAATGTTCCATATGATACTTGCTAGCGAAAGCTGTTCATGAATTAATCACATTTGGCCGATAAACGATTGGGGCACAAAGAGTTTTTGCCCATTAAGAATATGGAAATTGCAATGCCCACTGATTGTTGATATTTTGTAAATTTTGTTTTATTTATTTAGTTGGCAATTAAATTGTATTTGCACACAAAATTCACTTAATTTGTGATTTGCGTGTCTTTCGGTTATGAACGGACACTCAATTGCAATTAAAAATTGAATTTCTGTCTACGAATTTTTCAAGTATTTAAATGCGTAACTATTTACTATGAGTATGTTTAGAAGTGGCACATGAAAAGATCTCTCGACTAAAATTTGGCAAAACAATTTCATAAACCTCTAACATAAACCTAAGACACTTAAACATGTTAATGTCCAAAAAGGACTACGGCGAATTCAAGTTCCAAACTTGCTTGGAGAAAAAGGACCCAGCGAATTAAAGTTTCAAAATTTGTCCTGTTAAAAGCATCGAGTTCAAGCTTACTGTGTAAACTTTACATTAACTTTTTCGAGTTCTGTTAACTCAACGGTAACTCTTTCGAAAACTTTTGTGCCATCTGCTGAAAGCTTTGAACTTCAACCATAATAATGGCATAAAGAAACTTAAGTTAACGTTTACCAACTAACTTATAGCAGCTTTTGTGACTTTAGACCAACTCTCGATACCAAATTTAAAGCTTTGGTCCTATTACTGCACCAAGACAATAATGGGAAAATTCGCAAGCCTGGGCAAAAAGCTAGGATCCAGTCCCAGTTTTAATCAGAGTCAATTTTGTTTAGTATAGACGTTGCCAGAGAGTTTTATTTAATGCCCGCTTTATTTAAAAATAAATTTTAACACATTTAACTCAATTTGAATCCATGATTCATAGCAAAGGATAAACACTTAGTATACAAATTTGCACTTTTTGCATTGTTTTGAGAGTATTTGTGATATATATTTCTTTGCATTTGAGGGGAACTCTTCCTAGGTATCCTTCCCCCACTTTTACCTTGGCATGGACACATTTTGTATCCCAATATTTATATTCAAACCGATTAGTTTCTATTTACATTTGCGTCCTTCAGAACATTTGATATTTATCAATAAGTTCGTGATATTTTTAAACCCTCATTTGTGCATAGATAAAAGTCGTCACACCTAACAATTAATTGTATTTGGATCTGAATTTGAAATGAGCAAAAAGTTCAACAAAAGTAGGCGGTGCTCTTTGCATTTTTCAGTTGGCAACTTTAATATATTGTACCACTCAAGCATAACTTTTTCTTCGTACCGCCCAGAGTGGAAAGAAAAAACCAACACATAACGGCAAACTATAATTATGTTTATCTTAATTATATTGCGTGACGTAGGTTTCTTATTAACCAGCAACAAAGTCACAAAGTCGGGCACAGAAGGAGCAACAATTTACTATGGGTTGAGGTCTGGTCCCTTTGCTCAAGGAATTATTATTGCAGGTGCTGTTGGTTGGTGGTGGTGGGAGGTGGTGGTGATGGCTCTTCACTGCTGGCGTCGCGTGAGCAATCACAGCACGAGCTGCCAAATCACCAGCAACTGGCCAAGCAGTGGACATCGTCAAGTGGCGCCTTTGTTCACGTCCTCGCCCGCAATTTTATTTGCATATATAAAACGTATGATGAACGCAGCACTCGTAAACGCCAGAGGTAGGGGGCACATGTTTCTAATGCGCCATAGCGAGGCCACAACAACAAGAGTCCTGTGGCCATTGTTGATTTCTTTTCTTATGAGTTGCCTGCAGCGTTCGAAGTATGTTGAGAAATGAATCAAGTTGGTTTTTGGCTCTTTGATTTGCGTGCCACTTGGCTGTTTTCGAAGGCGGGCCCAGACGGCGTATGCGCAATGCAAAGTAAATATGTTTGGCGTGCGACACACGCAAAAATGAAATGCATGTCATTACCTTGATTTCTTGGCCAGTTCTTTGATTGCCGCAAAGTCACATAGTCCACTCGTTTACTTGACTTTAGCCAAGAGTGAGAAACACTTTAGGCTAGGCAAATCCTTTTCGTGAGCCGCATCATTTATGTTAATCAAAAGCCAAGCAAAATCAATTTCTTTGTATTACGTCTATTGCCACCTCCCCGCAAGTCGAGTCGATAGTTGAGCAAAGTCAATGGAGCCGATAAATCAAAACAATTAAGTCGCTTTAAATTGACTGAGTCGAAGCTGAGGCCAAGCCATAAAGTGACTGGCATTAACCAAACTCCCAAGTGGGTCTAATAAGCTTGAGACAGCGCTAATTTTACCCTCATTAAACAAACTGACATGCCAGCCAGGACAGGCAGGCTGGCAAGCTGGCAGGCAGAAAGGCAGGCAGATTCTGGAAGTCCTGGAAACATTTTAGAGGGCTCAATAAACTCAAAGGGCTGACGGACCTAACTTACTTGACTCTCAACTCGACTATGTTTGCTGTTGCCAGAGCAAAGCGTCGCCATTTTGGCAGTCATTAACGGCAAACTGCTTCATCATTTAATAACCCAAAAGTGAGCTGGTTAAATGCCGAGTAAGACAGGCTGTTGGCCCGAAAAAAAAAACAGCAAAAAGAAACCCTCATACACACAGACACTTACACAGACAACAGCTTGGTACAGTTTGGCTAAATGTGTGTGGGGGGGGGGGGAAGGGCACAAGGAATGGCATAGAACATGCCACACTTATTTTTATAGATTTCATTTTAACACCGAAAAAGGGCAAACGCATGGATGTTACCCAGCACTACCACGCCCAATGCCCCTTGCCGCCCATTTCCACTTGTATTCATTCTGGCTCTTGCCAAGCCTGCCATGCCTACATAAAATTGGCAAGGCGTCAAACAAACCAGCTAGCAAGAAACAAGCCAGGCAGGCAACAAAAAAAGGGTTCATTATGGCAATTTGCTTAAACTCCCTCGCTCAATTCCCCTCTTCTTATCTCTCGTTCTGTCTGTCTCGGCAGTCATGCCTCCTTTTTTCATTCCTTTTTTGGGTCGAAACTTGAACTTTTGCGCTTTTTTTTCCTTGGTTGTTTAAAGCGAAGTTGAGGCCTACTACGCAACGAGAGATGCGCCATCATTGGCCACGCATTTGACGCTCGGGCAAAGTTCATAAAATATAATGAAAAGCAACATTTACAATACATTTCTTAGCCTTTTAGTTTTTTTTCTCTCTCCCCTATAAAGTTCAATGCACTTCTAAGGAACGGGGACTTCCCCTTTTAACAGGTTTTGTGTGGCATTGCGGTTGATTTGCAATTCACTTGAATTAATGTCGCATTTTATGAATTTTGCAACGCTTTAATTGTGCTTTCTAGTTTGATTGCTTTTTGAGACCTCAATTGGCAATAGCAGTAAAAATATGTCGACAAAACCACTTAAGTTCCAGAATATGCAGGTAAAACCTGACCACCCAATGCCAACACACTAACTTTCATACCGATTGCCATACTTGAAAAACATACAAAGACCACGCAACCACATTAACACCCCCCAAACAAATGCATGTCGGCAGGCCCCATCACCCCAGTTTACTAGACCAAGAGGCTAGCCGGAAGTTGGCAGCCAGACCCAGAACGATACAGAAACCTACGGAAAATGGAGATGGGGAAACTGTGGCGTGTTGAGTTTTCATTTTTCGTGCGTGCCTTGGTCACTCGGGGACATTCAGAGACGACTGTGGTCAATGCTTAATTATATTTGCGTGTGCATGACCAATTCCCAGACCCAATCTCACTCCCACTCCCATTCCAAATCTCGCCACCAATCCATGCAAGCATTCATCTAAGAATTCTAGCTTTAAAACCATTGAAATCATTCCAGTTTAGCTTAAAGCAGAGACAATATGTATATGGGGCGTTCCTTTTATGTATTTCGATGTTGTCTAATGTCTATTGTCAGCAATATGATTTGTCACTCTACAAGAACCACCTATGAATATGAATAGACCACGACATGTTCTCTTTTTTCTGTTTTTTACTTTTGGTTTCACTTCGTTGTTGTTGCTGCTGCTGCTGCTTTGATCGATTGCCAAACACGTCCGCTGACATTGCCGCAAAAGTCACCCATGGCAATTGTGGCCAGACACTGTTGGGTGATGGGCAATGGGCGAGTTTGAGCTTGAGGTGACGGCGACCCTAATGGGTAATAAGTAAATTGCGTGCTTGTTCGCCCAGAACTCGTCACATTTGCAGTGATTGCTCACTTTTCGACACTTTTGAGCGGCTGCAGTCGAACAAAGCGAAACGACAAGAGGATCAACATTAACTCTTAAGCCTAAAGTGGGCGTCCATTAATCAAATCAGACAAGAAGTTCATGGACGATGTACGATGTTGTTGTTGGCAAAGTCAAATGGCAGGTGGGCCGAATGGGCGTGTTACGTTTGCATTTTCTATTATTATGAAGACATTTCGTGTCGATGGCAGCGCAAACATTCACACAACCTGACACACATGGCGTATGCTTGATATTATTTCATTCTCGTCCTTATATTTTTTTCTGTCGTTTGTTGACTTCTGTTTTAGTTAACTTTTTTTGTGTTTTGTTATTCTGTTTGGCAAGTAATTAGTGGATCCACAAGCAACTCCAACACTAAAAGTATAGGAATAACATTTGATTTCGACAAGTTTCCTGTAGCAAAGTATTTGGTAGGGAAATTGCCGCTTAATTTGTAGTCAAATTAAGGTCAAAGGACACCCATACACACACACACATTCGTATGGATGGATTCGAGTGTGGATTCTGAGTTGTATGTGTGCTAGGGCTTGTATGCCATTTTATGCCACCCTTGCACAAAATTTATGCCTTCAATGGCATTTAATCAGCTCCACAAACTGTGGAGACCGAAAACACATTTGCACATTTATCGCTGCCATGGCCTTTGGATATCCTTTGCATTCGATCTAAATTGTTTTATGCGTCTCGTTTCGTTACATTTCGATTCGTTTTCGTTTTTCGGTGAGGCGGACCTTGGCAGACTTGTTCTGGTGTTTTTTCCTTCTTCTTTTCTTGTTATGGCAGCTTAGACAAATACACGCGAGGGATACTTAAAATCTTTTAGAAAAGAGAATCATAATTGAAACTTTTTTGATCGAAACATTTAAGCTATAAATACACCTGTTTTCTTGAAGGCATCTCCTAAGATTACTCATAAAACCTGACTAACTCTTTTCTAACAGCAATCCTGTTGGAAATTAAGTTTAAATTTCCTTTTTCAAAACTTTGCTAGAACCTCTCGTATGTTAAGCAGATAAAATGCGATTCGTTTCGATTCGATTTTGTATTTTTTTTTGTTTTTGTTTTGTGGTGAATTTGGAAATTTATCTATGTCCTTTTCTGGGTCACGCATTCTTTAGTTGCAATTATTTTACGCTTGATTTTGCAATTGTTTTTTTTTTATTCGACCCTCCTCTTTTCGCTGTTCGGTTAGATTTGCCATAAATTAAAGAATTCAAATTGTGGCCCTTTAGTTGTGGAGTGGGGGGCAAGATGGGGGATGAGGGCTGCAACTTGTTTTGCCTGCTAAAGTGTCAACAACAGGCTGGCTGACACCAAAATCTGACAACACTAATGAGCGAGCAATGGTTGTTGTCTGCGCCACGCCCTCGTCCTCATGATGCAAGGGAAGTTTACGGTTGTTTTTGTTATTGCAGTTGCCCACAACTTTGACATAATTCTGGGCAGGTTGGCCAAAAAACTCAAAGAAGAGTACAAGGAAAAAAAAATGAAGGAAAATGAAAATAAATATGTTGCGAAAGTTTGTGGGTGTCGTCGTTGCAACTCTTTTTTTTTTTTTGCATTTCGTTTTTGCCAGAAAAAGTTGATAACGAGCAGGTGTTAAAATGTGACCAAGTGTTGGCTAGGCAGACGCCTAGCTGCTAGAGCCCTTCGCCTCTCTCCATCAGCCCACCTGTCCGGGTTTCGGCTGGCGCTTTTGGGTGATTACAAGTTGTTGACACTTTTGCACAGTTTGTGGCAACAACTCAAAGCCAAAGGCAAAGTTGGTTGGTTGCGGCCATGGCAAACATGCTGGTGGATGGAGGCTGTGTTGGAAGCTGCCAGCTTGTTTGTGGCATCGTTTCGTTCAGCGTTGCCAGATGGCATGATGTGATTTGCTTGACGCTTATTTCATATTCAAGTATGCATATTGGTTGCCTGCGTCCTTGTGTACGCCCCTTTCTGGTTACGTCCTTGCCACATTCACAACTTTACGACCGTTGCCGTTGACTTTTTAATGAACATGGCAATTTGCCGAAAGGTGAAAAAGACGCTTACACATACACACACATACGCACACCACTCTCATACGCATATATATCTATGTGAAATGGAGGCGTGGCTTGGCATTTTTGATCAGCGTCGAATATCATTTCACATATCGTTAAAATTCGTTTAGGCGCAGCATACAAATTGCTACATTTCCGCCAAACTTCAAGGCGCTACAAGACCTTTCGGCCCTTTAGCCCACATCCAACTTCTCACACTCATTCCCCTCACCCAACAGACCAACCTCACTCACTCTCTCAACAAGAATTTCCAAAAATTTCCTGCGTGTGTCTGCGGTGAGGTTCGTGTAAATTGAATGAAATTGAAAAATTTAACGCCACAGCAATTCCATTACGTTTTCCAGGCTCATTTTCACCGAGTTTCCCCCGCTCCACCACAGACCATACCACTCCGCACCATCTGATTCGTTCTTGACTCGAAATTTATTCATTACATGCAATTTTTTGCCGTCTTCACTTTCGTTTATCTGAAGAGTTTCGCTTTCATCGAGGTTGGGGCATCGCATTAGGCTTGGCAATCAGAAATCATGTGTGAAATGGGAAAAAATGTTACGAAATAAAATGAAAATCGCGGTAAAAACAGGAAAAAAAAAAAAAACGAAACAACAGCAGCAATACACACACACACACACACACTGGAGAGCTAAAAACATTCTTATATAGGTGTATATAGAAAGTATATATCGTACGTGAGTCTGTTTGTATGTAGGTTTTCAATTACATTGGCAATTCTTGTGGTTACAGCCATTGGCAAGTGGCAATCCTCTGGGAAACAGAAGCTAAGAGAGGAAAAAAAACCGATTCAATGTAAATAAATAAACGTTTACAAATGCACAAACATTTAGATTGTCATCTGTCTCATCATGCCATCCAGAGATTACCGCATTATCTAAAGTTTCCTGCATGTCAGATAAAGGCACATGGCGCTCAGCCCAGCTCGGAAGAGAACATCACATCAAGGCACACAGCTCGGCAATATACAAAGGCAAAAACGCACAGCCGGATACATGATGCATATTGTATTTTTGCAATCTGCATTTTATAAATATTTTTATACGCAATCAACAACAGGAACGTAGCATCAGGCGAGCTATCAACCTTCTGGCTACACATTGAGCATACCAAATGCCTGACATGTTTTCTTATTCCCAGGTCCTTCCTTGTCCGGCTAGCTTCTTTCTTACCCATTTTTAATGTTTAATATAAATGCCCGTTCTCATTTCTGTGTTATCTATCCAACATTGACTTTGTCGTGTTGTCTCATCAATAAATGTTCAATGCAGAATCGTTGCTGATGCTGATTCCGCTTATCACAGTTTGTGGCTTAAGCTTTGTTCACACACAACTAAAAAGTAAAACAATAGACGTTTAAATTGCTACTTCTCTAAGCCAATGCCAACGTTCAAATTTCAATTTCGAAGCCCAAAACATCAGGCATTTAATCCTATACCTAGCATGGGTGGCATTGATATGCCAGTAAAGTGTTTTAGGAATTGGCTATTGATGCAACTCTTACCTCTAGAACTGGTATGTCTTCAGGGCTTGATTGAGCAAGTGAAATGAATAGCCTTGGCACTAGCTACTTAATACAAGGAATAAAAGCATCAGACTTAATTGGCCAGTTTTCTATTGAACTCTTTGACAGCAGTTTTTCTTTTGATTGTGTATTAAGGATATCAAATGTTTATTGTATTTATCAGTAAATGGTAAGTTTACTAAAGAAACCTCCTAATTTTGTTAATATTTATGATTTTTTTAACATATATGTATGTACATACATTTTATTAGAGTGTTCTTTGAAAAGCTTTCAATGGTTAACGTGTCGTATGCGTAATGTCAATTGAATTTTGTTTCGTATAATGAAAACGGCAACTAATGTTATAAATAATTGTCAAAAATGTCCACTCTAATGCACAAGCCTTCTAAAGGCTGTGTGTGTGCACATATGTAGATGTCGCCTACAAACTTGCATACTAAATAAGCCGCTGGCCTCTACTCCCCATCAGTAAGTTTAAGCCACAATTTTGTCCCTACCTTGCTTTTTTAACTTCACCTACGCCTCCATCTTTGCCTAGTCCTCCTCTTCCGTCATCTCCTCTTTAGTGTGGCTCATGCATTTTACATTCGCCTACGTCAGGTTGCTACTCATTTGTTTTCTTTTGCGCCCAAAGCACACACTTGCAATTACATAGACCACACACACACACACACATAGTCGCACTTACAGTCATACACTCACTTGCTTACCACATACGAGCATTGTTGCAATTGCACGGGAAATAGACTTTTTGAATGCGAATGCGTTGCACATGTCAGATGGAATGTGCTTAGAAAAAAAAAAGAAAAAAAGTGGAAAGAGAAGAAATAACAGAAAAGAAATGAGAAGCAAAAGTAAAGTAACAGAATGGCAATAGAAGCAAGAGAGTGAGGGTAAGGAAAATGCATGAAGAAAATCCCCCAGCAATACGTTATTTTCTTTTGCTTCCTTTTAAGTTTTTCGTTTCTTGTTTTTGGTGTTGTTGTTGTTGTGTTCTCCTCTTTTACTTTGCAATTGCAAGTAAGTTTTTCTTGCTGTTTTTCCCAAAAGCGTTTTGCTTCACGACAACTGCTTGCTATTCCAGATGCAGCAGCAGATGTTGCTGCAGCATGCTGTTGTTGTTGTGACATTTTGTGGGCCTGTCTTCATGTTTCTTCATGTTGTCAGCGTGGCAGCTTTTCCAGCTCCATCTCCAGTGCCACTGCTCTGCCATGTTCTCTAAATCCGTGCTACTTAAATTGTCCCTAAAATCCTCGTGGCAATTCTTTTGCCATGAAGCACATGCAGCTTTTGTGTGCTGTATGAGAATTTAATGACATTCTTAAGTTGTCATCAGTGGATGGGCCAGGCCAGGCCAGGAGGCAACTTGCCCACTACCATCGAGTCCTACTACTAGGCTAACTATCTTGGCATGGCTTGGCTTGTCTCCCCATCCCATGGCTGGTAGTGGTTGTCTGGGTTGACTTGACTTGGCTTGGTGGCATCTTATCCTGTCGCTGTCGCGGTTCCTTTTACCTCTGTTGCCGCATTCGTTGTGCAAGGAATATCAAATTGACTAAGACCTACAAAATGAGTACAATCATTAGCGTACAAGCTCAGGCGGATCCAACAACAACAACAACAAGAATGGCAAGAAAAAAAAAAAAAGAGCGCGAGCGAGTGGCATTGCATATTGCGCCCACATATTGCACAATCGCAGGAGGCAACTCCTGCTCCTGCTCCTGCTTCAGCTCCTACCGATGCTGATGCACTTTGCCTTTTTAGAAGATGAAGTCATATCAGCATTAGTGTCTGCTCTGGGCTGTCGACTTTCCTGCATCTTTCTTGAAGCGACATTTCTTTCTTTCTGGTTGCGATAGCAACGGCCAACGAGTGAGATGAGACATTCAGCATTTACATGGATTTACTTTTCGTTCTGTTTTCATTCATTTTTGGTTCAGCTAGTTTTTTTTCGCCCACTTTTTGGGTCAGGTCAGATATGAGGCATGCAGTTAATACAATTGTGCAAGAGCTTGAGCCCAAGTGTGTGGGAAGGGGAGTCTAAGCGAATTTAATTTTCAATCCGAGGCCAAAAACATTTGTGCTCTTTCATTTCCCGCTGTCTGTCAAATATATGTATACATATACATATAGCTTACTGACATAGCCAGTTATTTTTGGTGGTGCATGAGCAAATCTTTGCTATTTGTAGAAGCGACAACCGCAGACTGAAAAAAGCCGCCGCATTTGAATATGCAATTTGCAATTTGACTTGACTATGCCGACTAGAATGGAATGCAGAGATAAGCGGGGCAGAGACGACGATGACGACGACTACAACGAGGACGACGTACGAACGAAACTCTGTCGACAGCACCCATTCTCGAGGTCCGTCCCGTTCCCATTCCCATCCCGGAGTTAATCTGCAGGCTTAAGAAACCCCAGACTGTAACAGTGTCATATAAAAGCTGCACGCGGTGGCATTTTATCACAGTTTCGGGCGCGTTTTTTGTTTCTTTCTTTCTTTCATTCATTCTTTCTTTTTTTTAGCCTGGCTGACATTTCAGCGCAAGATTTATGCACTTGGGCTGCAGTTGAAGACAGCTGTCGTTTGCTGTGCTGTCGTCTTTGCTTTTTTTCTATCTTCTATTTTCCTTTTCTTTTTCTTTTTTTTGTGTGTGCTCACCCTGTCCCGCTCGTCCTAATAGCTTTTTATCCTCGTGCATGAAATATGCCGCCAAAATGTGGAATAAAACAGAGCCAGAATATGGAAAGTGTCAATCCAAATGTTTTTGCGCTTCGTTCCACTTGCGAGTGCATAACCCGCATCCAAGTTCATCAATTGTTAGGGGAGTTCTATGTAGTACAAAATGAAAAAATTCAGTTCTCTAAACCAAAACGACGACTTTGAAGTATCCTGCAGGGTAAAATCTGACAAATCCGCCAGGCTGCGCATGTTTTATCTAATAAAAAAGATTTTTTAACTACAATTTTAATTGTCAATTTCCTTTTTCAAATTTCTATGCGGTATGCGATATTGAAACGTTTTGAAGTTGGATTTACACAACAGAAGTCTACATTATGTATAGCTTGACGCTACATAAACCAAAACTAATATACCCTATTTGCAAGTGTATAAAAAAGAGAAGAAATTGTAAAATGAACAAAAAAATAAAAAGAAACTTAAAAGGAAGTATGTATTTCTTCTTCCGCTGCCAAGAGACAACTTGAAAGTACAACAAACTATGTATGGCTAAGTTTTCTTGACACACAGCAAGTACACCTACCTACAAACACACACACACACACACACACACATAAACTATTAAGTCATGATAAATTGCTTTTGTATGCGTTTTCACTCATAAGCTGAAGCGGCAGCAAAATGAAACAATAAGCCACGTCCGTCAAGTCAACCCAACTCTTGAGGTGACTGAAGCTATAAACGGAAGCCGACACACTCACACACAAACACACACACACAACACTTCGTCACAGTGGCACAGACAATGCGACTAGACAGTCAGACACCTGCCTAACTAGGCGCTAGGGGTTTTTGGGGGGATGGGGGGCGGATGTAAGGGGTGCTGTATGTCATGCCTGCCGCCTGCAAGTGAAGGCAAATGTTTGGAATTCATGTGTTCTGTCTTGTAATTTACACCTAGCGCGATTTCTAAAAGTCTGTGAGTGTGTGTGAGCAACTATTTCGTTTAACTTTGAGCCCAGTGAGCTGTTACCTTGGCTAATTGAAAACGCATGTTAACACTTGAATGGCAAAAGCCTAAGTTTATTAAAGAAAATAGCAAAGGAAAAACCTTTTTTTTTCTCAAATTTAAATCTTACCCTTAACTTTTTAGCTTATTCCTCATCTTGTTTGTGTTCCTTTTTAGTGGCAATCTATTATCCTTATAGTAGATCCATTGACCGTAACGAAAGCAAAGGAAATACGGTTCAATATTACCTTTAGGCTTGGCTGACTAGTTTCTATTACAGGGTTAGGTGTTAGTGTGTGTGCTTTGTCCTTTATTGAAGAGCTTGCTAATGCACTCAATTACTTTCCATACGCATTTATCCCTTTATTGAATAACCCTTGGGCATTGAAATTAAAATTTTCCTATAGATGCATTAACTGCTGCTGTTGTTAGAAGAAAGAAATGGAGATTGGCTTGTTTCTACATTTAACTTTCACTTGACTCCCCCACCAACACCATCAACCATCTCTTCTTGGATGAGTGAGTGAGTGAGTGACAACTGAGATTGGAGTGGAGTGGAGTGAAAAGGAGTGAAATGGTTTAGTAGTCATGACTCTGGTTGGTTGACGCATTGTTGTCTCTTTGCTTCCGTGTTGCGGTTTCAAGTGGCTGACTAGCTGCCTGTTATTTTGCTGCCTAATTATGCACAGACTGCAGGGCCATGTTGACACACAGAACTAAAGCCAGAGAAAGACATGGAACTGTAGCTGTGGCTGAGCAATTGAAGTACGAGTGGCTGTTGCAACTGTCACAGAACTTACTCAAGATGTCTGCATGGGAGGAGGCAGGGGAATGCATCTATGTGTAATTAAGCAAAGTGTTTTGCAATTGAATTTTTCGTTTGTTCAATTTGCTGAGGATGAAATTTTTAATTTTAGTTTCCATTATTTCCTTTTGTTTGGCAACGATTTCATACGACGCCTCTGCTAAAGTGTTGAGGTAATGTAGATGGAGGGCGGAGGGGTGGGCGATATGCCAGTGTGTTGACCTGCCTCCTTGTGCCACGTTTTTTGTTGTATGTTTGTGATATTTTCTAATTTTCACAAAATAAGCAATTCTCACGTCTTTGTCCTCGTGGTAGTCGTTGTTGTTGTTGTTGTTGTCATCGTCATCGTCGACATCGTCTTCCTCGCGTGGTATTCTATATACATATATCCTTGTTCTCTGAATTCAATTCCAACTCGTGTCTGCCTGTTGTTTCGCCAACGGGCGGCAGGTGGCAACACACACACACACACACTCACAAAATGCTTTGTACTTCAAAGCAAGTCAATTTGCAACTGTAAAAGTGTGTCTGTGAGTGTGTGTGTGTGTGTCTGTTGGTTCCCTAACCCCCTATTCAACGCTGTCTCTGTCTGTTTTTTCTCTGTATGTCTTTGGTTTTTTGTTTTTTGTTGTTCCCTCCATACATTGTTTCCATTCCCGTACTCTATTTATTACGAAAATTTGTTTTATTTCTGCTTTCGAATCGATTGAAGTTTAGTTTGCTACCTTACCTTGGGCCTGGGCGACTTTTCTTTTGTTTGTGGAGGACTTTGATGTTGGCTAACCGCCAAACGGAAGCGTTCTTTCACATTTCCCGCCAGGCAACAAGCACAAAAAAGAAACAGAAAACACACAGTAGAAAGAAAAACCAAGATATAATAATAACAATAACTAAATAAATAAAAAACGCACACTCTCACATACACACAGACAAGAACGCATAAATAATGCTTTATTTCCTTTCATTCTTTCTCTTGCAGGTAAGCCACAAGTTAATGGTATACTTTCCCCACAGGCTGTGAGTACAAATTAGCAATGGCAATGTAATTATATATACATTTTTTTTATGAGATTAAAATATCACAAGTGCCATTAAAATTAAGTTATGCTGGGGCAACACAATAAACTAATCAGCTTAAGTCGAGTCCTGGAGGCCTTGGGAAATATGAATTCACACAAACACACACACATTTTATTTCCATTTCAATTATATGTTTCCATTTTGGAACGGGTTGGCTTTGATTTTCTGCGATAATTGTAATGTGTTCACCATTTTGAAATGTTTCGTGAAGTTATGCAGAAAAGGGAGAAAATCGAGAAGCAGTCGTGCGTTCAGACGGGCCTGCCCTTATAGATTTATGGCATCGGCGACACGTTGACATGCCACAACCGAGTCCAAGTCGATGTCATGACCAATTTCTTAAGGCAGCCCTCTCATTCACTCACTCACTCTCTGCTGTTCCCCTGGGCAATTTCGTGCTCATTGTTTTATGGGTCGACGGCAGCAGGCCAAAAAGGTGGCATGAAGATGGGCTGGTTGAGGGTGGTCTGGTCTGGTCTGGTTTGGTCAAGGGGGCAGCGGGGGAATAGAATTGAGTGCATGAGGCACTCGTCCAGTTCATTTTTTGCCAATTACCGCAAGCCTCGTGCAGTCAAGTTGCCGCCTCGGGCCATTGCTGCGTATACGTAATTTTTATTGGACACTTCCATGCGTCGTCATTCATCGTCAGTCGTCAGTCGTCGTCGTCGGCGTCGTGTCGTTTGGTGGTAGTAGTAGTAGTAGTAGAGTCGTCCTCGTCGTCGTCGTCGTCATCATCATCGTCATTGTTATCGTCATTATCGTTGTCGTCCATTGCCTTCGTCTTGCCGTTTAGTGTGCCAAATCGTGAGCTTTTTCCCTTGTCCTAGGCCAACACGGTAAAAGCTTTCGACGGCGAATATGATACCAAAACAAAAACGAATAATTGCACTGCCACCTGAAAAAGCCGCTCTCGCTAGCTATCTCTCCAAAACTGTGGCCACCCACCACCCACCACCCACCACCTGCCACTGCCTTCAGATCCATTCCTCTCCACTCCACTCCAGCTCCAGCTACAGCTGGCAGCCTGCATTTCTCCACTCCTGAGGCCACCTGTGTGTCCTGTATAAAGACAGACGGACTCCCTCTGATGATAGCTCCACTTGACATACATTCGTCATTTACCCTTTGGACAATTTGCCATGGCAAGTAATTGATTCATCAATATAAAGTAATTATTACAATTGTTGCCCACAGCTGCGGCAAAGAAATTCGCAATTAAGTCCACTCGTGATCCTGTTTCAAAAGTAATGAGCATAGCATCAGCATTTTATGTGGCCACTTGGCGGCCTACAGTTTGAGAGTCACACTCTACACAAGGGACACAAATTGGCGCCAAATGGTCGCCTCAAACACTTTCTCTCTTACTCACACGATTACGCTTGCCGAGCAACGAATTGGTTGCCCGATTGGGCCAGCATACGAATCATAGTCAGCGCGAAGTGCCATAGTCCTTCGTGTGTATGCCATTGGCAAGGATACGAAGGCACAAGGCAAAACAGTTTGCGACTGAGACTCGTGGCGAACGGACGAATGCGGGCCAATGAGAACAATCGGCCAGCGTGAACTAAGCTCCTCTGATTCATTCTGATTGAGTGGACGAGTGTTCAAACAGAATTACGAATAGAAAAAGCCGCCGCCGCGTGTGTCAGTGAGTGATCTTCGATGCTAACCAACTAAATATATATGTCAATACAGTGTCGGAAAGTTAGCCAAGTGAAACAAAGTGTGGGAAAAGAAAAAATAGCGAACCCAAAGGAGTTTCAAGAGATTTAAGCCATGATTTAATTTGGCAAATGTGTTGGAAAATTGTATATCCAGACGCAAAAGCCTTGTAGGGCGAAAATTTCAATACTAAAATTTCACTTGAGCTGTCTCCCGCTGCTGCTGCTGCTGCCGTTGGAATTGCTGCTTAGGGCTGAGCTTACTCAGCTGGTAATGGGTTAATGCGGTTGAGCACTCGCCATATTCTGGCACATCTCCTTTTGGCCCTTTCCCCCTTCTTCCACTCCTTGTCGATATTTCATGCTATTTACCTAGGTGCGCCACTTTCGTTAATTGTATGCAAAAAAAATAAGAAACTTGCCAAACATTCACGGCTCCTCGTATGTACACAATACTTGTGTTACTATATGCGATGTGAAATCTTTTTTTGTTGCTGTTGCTGTTTTTGTTGTTGTGTGTGTTTCACTCACTGTTGTTGTGGCCTCATGCTAAGAAGAACTTTTTGGTTGGAAAGGGAAAGGGGGGCTCAATGGTGGGTGTGCTCAATTACAACCCATCTCGCCTGCCACACTATTTCCGCTCTAAAATTTGAGCCAAGTTTGCTACTGCTTTTGCCGTTGCTGTTGCCATTGCTGTTAACGTTACCTTTACCGTTGCCAGCTGGGCTCAACCGTGGTAGTTGCTGCCGTTCACTTAGTAAATAAATTGGCAATCGCATTTAATGTAAGTTTATGTGCGTCGCTACCTTTGCTACCTTCTCGACTGGCACAGAGGCACAAGTAGAGTAGTGCCTAGTTTGCCAGAGTTTTTCTTTCCCCTTTCTTTATTTTTTTTATTTTTGCGGCTCACTTTCAACGTCGTCGTCGTCGTAGTCGTAGTCATCGTGCTCATGTGCAAATCGTAAATTTACGTTAATGCCGAAATTTCACGTGATAATGACGTGATTACCTGACACACTGCAGCGCCCCAAAAATGTTGCCATTGCCATCCATGTTGGTGTCTCCGAAAAAAAGTAGACGTAGACGAAAAAGGAAAATAACGAGAAGGCTCAGCCTGGCATAAATAACTTAACCATCCCATCCAAACCCACTTGGCCGATAAATGAGTGCTGCTATATACTTCCAATGCCAACTAACGAAACTACGTACTCCTCGCTGTTGGCAAATAGTTCAAATGCATTCAACTAAATTAGTAAGCCACGTCTTTGGGGTTCAGGAATTTTACAGTAAATTTCATGCAAGTGTTGTTCAATGAGTTGAATGGACTGAAATTTCTTCATCTAATAAAGTTGAAGTAAAAGCATTTTAAGGACAATTCCAATGAATTCTTTGCCAAATCTTTTGATAAGAACTTCTGCTTTCTGCAATCGTCGCGTAATTTGGCCTTATTCTTTTTGCTTTTTTGCAACTTTTTAATTACTTTTGAGCAGCGATTCGAACTTTTGCGCCAGTCTCCCATTCCTTTACACTCTAATTACAGAGGCCATTCATGACCCCTTGTTTTGTGTCTTTTTATGTATTTTCTTTTGCTCGGTGCCAGTGCGACCTGCTTATCATTCGTAAAGTTTTATTCCTCGAAATGCAAGTGCTCTCTAAGTTGCAATCGCTTTAAACGTTCGTTGGCATTTCCGTTTCCGGCCCCTAAGCCAGTTTGTTAGTTTTACCTTGACATTTTACGCTGGTTTCTATTTTTCACTTTGGTTTTCCTTTTCGTTTTTTTTTTCTCTTGCTTTTGCTTTTGTTACCTTAGTGTTTTTCTTCAACGTACTTGCAACTAAAGCAGCAGCAGCAGCAGCTGCTGCAACAACTTGTACAACAAGTTTAACAATATTTGTTATTCTGCTCGACTCCACCACCAAGACCCACACCTGGCAAAAAAAAAAAAGTCCTTTCACTTTGCATTACACACTGGCCACATACAAATCATGAATCATTTTCAAGCACCGCTGGCATTTCCCTATGTCCCTTGTGTAAGAGTTGTTTAATGCAGCTTTTCAACTTCTATGCGAATGTGTTACTACATTCCAGTTTTTGTTGTTGTTTGCTTTGGCTTGTGTAAATGTGACCCTTTGGCCACTATTTTCTTTACAATCGCCTTTCAATCAGTTCCTATATACAGGTATATAATGTACACATACATATACAAGTTGTATATGTTTATTTGTTTAGTTTCAGTCCTGGCCTGATGTCATGACTTTGTCATTTCGTTCTCCTTCTCCATATCAGTCGTATCAATGAGCAGTTTAAATAATTGCGACCGCAATAAATTATTAAATCAACAGCAATTACTCAACCATTCAATAGCCGATGATGGGAATCAATCAATGCGTTGTGGGCAGTTTGGTGGGTGGTTCTGTGGAAAGACGGCAAATGTGTCTGTCCCAAGTGTATGTACACGCACATAATTTTTATGTACAAAAGGAGTATTTTAACGAGTTTCATGGACAGCAATTACCTATGCATGAAGTCGCCAAGACCACAGATTCATTCAACTCGCAGTCAACTTATTAATACAGAGGCTAATAGTTTCACATTGACGTGTTTCAAGTGCCTTGTAATCGATATTACAATGCCATTGTTATGAGCTACTTAATATGTTGGCATTTTTCCTTTTCTCGTGTTTTTTTTGTTGTTGGACAATGGGCAAAGGGGAAGTGTGTGATTAATACTGCAATAAGCTGAAATTTCAACAAATGCCGATGCAATCTTCTTTTGCCTCTTTGTAGCTATGTAATGTGTACATATGTGTTGCCCGCTTTTCTGCGCGCCCATTCTCATCCTACATATAACATTTTCTGTGTGTCGTGTCTGCATTTTGACAGCTGTTTCTCAGTTACTGCTACTGCTACTGTTGCTGTATTCGATTTATGTGTGATTAGTGTGTCGACCCTTCTTCTCGCCAGCTGTCTAAAATGTCTCGTGCACTCCAGTCTGTTGGTTCTTCTGTCTCGTCTCGTCTCGTTTTGTCTCTTTTCGTCTTGTCAGCTGAGCACAAAACAAAACATATCAAGTTAGATTTTCCATTTGCTTGATTCTCTTGTCAGTTGTCATTTTCTATGAATACATTACGATACTTTTGTGTTTCATTCACGTTACCCCCGTTTGGCATTTACAGAATTTTTAGTTGACTTTCCTACACCTCCTTCTCTGCAATCTCCGATTGCTTGCCAGAAATACAATACACGCTACAATGTGTAAATGAATTTTAGAAATAAAAAAAAGTAACTCAAACACCCACCAGCACACACTCAAACACAGACACAGACAAACTCGCTTCTTTGAGCAATATAAACAATGACAGACTCCATAAAATATGCAAGAAACCAAAAATTGGAATATCTTACACCTGCTGTGATCGAGAGACTGACAGAGAGTAGTAGCTCATTGTTTATTTGCTCTGACTTTATTTTGATTTTCAAACTCAAATTCTTAGAAAGCTTATACATTCCATAACAAAATGTCGAATATACATACATATATGTACATATACATATACATATGTATGTATGAGCAAACCGCATGCGGCATGTTAAGACTTTAATGTGCTTTTAATGTAATTGATTATGAAATTTAATCCAGCTCAAATTATAGGAGATTTAGCTGGGATTTAATGTTGTGTTGTTTGCAATTAAAGCGTCAGACTCATTATATGTATAATCAAGAGTTGATTAATTAAAAGAGGATAATATTTTGAGGCCATTTACATATTTATCATCAAAACGGACTATACACACACACACATACTGTAAAGTGCCTCAACTATTACTTTATTTACAGTGAGCATTCAGTTATTCATTTTCCACAACGTTTTTCCTTATCCTTATGCTCTCTAGCTCCATTCAATGCTGCTCTCATTTATTCATACATACGTGCGCTTATTGCAATGTTCATTGCTTCATATTCATTATGGCAATGGGGCAATGTGCGTTCTGAACGTCAGACACGATTCCTTCAGCTTCTGCTTCAGCTCTTGCTCCTGCTCCAGCTCTTCCTCTTGTTCGATACGTTCGATAATCCAATAAATATTTATGAAGCACTTTATTGGAACAACACTGAATTACTTTATGGTATATGTACGTATGAATGTATGTACATACATATCGACAGGCGAACATATGGACATACACACGTGTGTCTATGCGTGCTTGTGTGTGTGTGTGTGTGTGTCTATGGCGAGCATATGCAGCCAAAACGGGCAATCGATGCTGCTTCAACTACTTTCATCAGCAAAAGAAAACCTTTAGATGAGAAATTGTGTCTGCGTATGTGTGTGTGTGTGTGTGTGTGTATGGAAGTCAGAGAGAGCAAAAACCAAAACGCCATGGCATTTGGTAAAGTGAGTGCCTTCTCTTCTACCTACATATTTTACTACCACTAGCAAACTGCTTGCATATATTGCTCATACGCACTGTAGTACGCTTTGATGCGGTCAGTTTGACCAAACCAAACTGAACCAAACCAAGCCCCTTACTATCAGAGACTCAGTCCCAGACACGGCCAGTATATATCTGGCTTGTTGGTATTTGGGTTTTTAATATTTTTAAGAGCCTTGTCTGTGAAGTCAAGTGGCCTGGCCAACACTAATTGCTTGTGTCTGCATACATGTGTGTGTGAGTGCGTGTGCCACACTCATGTTTAAATTATAGACTGTCGACTCAAGTGATTCGTGGTAAACTGATGCAGTTAGTTGACCCAATTAGCCATCAAAGGTTAAATACCTTTCGCTCTAAAATCATCTTTCAACAGGAAACAATATCCAATTACTGCAAACAAAAAAAATTGAGTTTTCATTTGCCAATTCACAAATTATCCACTTGATATCGAAAATGATTATGTGTACAATTTTTAATTGCAAATACATTTCAATTAATATCCTCTGGTGTTATTCTGAATTATCTACTAAACTAAATCACATATTTTCACTAATAATTGCCTAACATTTGCCTGATCTAAGTTTGTTAACTCATTTAGTTGGTAGTCCAGTCCCGTTTCGCAGGTGTGAGGACAACGCGAATTAATTTCTAGTAATTGCATTTAATTTACTAGAAAATTTTTCCATCAATTAAGCAGATGAATTTAAATAAATAAATATTGGAATATGGTGGCGATAAAATAAACAAAAGCATTTTCACAATTTTTCCCCTATATTTCAATATCGTGCCATCCCGTTTTTGCATTCTAGTCATCCATTGTTTTCTCTCTCATTTTGACACTATTTTTCACTCTTTGTCGAGTTTTTGCTGGCGAGCAATTTTAAACACAAATATAAACTGAAAATCAATGCAATGCCAAACATTAAACAGTAACACGACAATGACAAACAATAAAAGCAGCAAATATGAATAATGATTGAAGTGGAGGGCGAGGTGGTGCGACAAGGGGGTGTCGAGAGCACACAAATGGATTGACATGAGGTGGCTCCTTCTCACTGGGTTTAAAATTATTGACCAAATTTTCATGCCAACACACCGCAAAAGGGAGAGCCAACAAAAAAAAATGAAAACACAGAGAAAAAAAAGAGTGAAAAAAGCAAAATCCAAAAACGAAAAGAAGTATAAAGGAAAAACAAGCACAAGAGCAAACTATGGAAACAATGCATAACTGGGTCAGCTTGACATGCCGTTGTCGCAGCGAACCCTGACGGGCAAGGGTCCCTTTACCTCAACACATCTCGCCCCTTATCACCCACCTCATCAGCCATGTCCGTTTAGTGCAATATTCGGCTATGGGAACGAATGTCAATGCATAAAATTCATTCAATGACTTTTGCAGCTATTTTTCTTCCATGATGGCTGGAAAGGAAGTAAAATGGCCGGGTGGTGGGGTCGTATCGGGGTGGGGGGCAGACAAATATATATTGCAAGACATGCAATAAGACGAGGACGAACCAAATGTATGTCTAAAGTGTGTCTCTGGCTTGTCTGGCCGCCCTTCTTGCCACCAAACAAACTTGCACTTGTATGCAAATAAAATTGTACACGAAATTGACTTTATGTAGAGGCCATGTACATATACATATGTACATACATACATATAGAAGGTATATATATTGTACATTGTTTATCTGTGTGTCCATATACAATCTACATGTGAGTGAGTGTGTGTGTGTGTGGGTTTGTATGGAGTGAAACCTTAGACCGAAACATGACTTTGACTAACGTTGCTGCTGCATGTAAATGGCACCATGCCGCACGCCATGCCACACGTTTTCCAGTAATCATCCATTATCCTAATGCCAGGTCCATGCCCAAGTCCCCTGAGTGTGACCGTGTGTGAGAGAGTCGCCGTTCTCTCTTTCCCTTTGTCTGTTGTGGGTTGTATATGCGTGTGTGTGTGTATGTGTGTTCCAATGGCCGATTGGATTATGCCTTCACCTGCGTGCACTACTCGACTTTCCCTCTTCTAGACCATTCTCTCCTTGGCCCCGAGACGTTTATTAATGATACGACTGGCATTTTATTTTTGCCTAGTTTTGCGGAGGGGCACCTAAAACGATTTGTATAATCGCTGCTCGAAATCATATTAATTGGTCATGTCTCCACGGTCCCGTCTCTCATAGTAGTCAGTCTCGCAGGTCTTGGTTCACTCCAAATCGATAGTTCAAAACTGTAAAACCTTAAAGGTCATATCCCTTCATAACTTGGATCATGTGCGTCATAGAATAACGAAGGCAATTAAAGCTAGGTGCGCGCACTTGGCAACCCCCTTTGCTTTTGCTTTGGCTGATTGTGAGACATATAATTTAAATTTTTGATTTCATTTTTCTAACCCATTCCCTGTCAATCTTCACTTTGTGGGATGCCCGGCACCTGTTTCGTTTCTCACATTCAAAACGAACCGCCATTCGTGGCGCCTGGAAATCGATACTCATAAATTAAAGTCATAAAAAGGCAAACATAAATATCAATAGCAGCATAGCATAGCTAAAGGCGCACAAACACGAATTTTTCAAGAGCCGTCAAAGGGCAGCCAGACTGGCAGAAGGAAAATCAATCCAAATCAATGATTAGTGTCTGACATTTTACGGCCAAAGTTTCTCCACCTGAAAAAGGACAAAGTTTCACGATGATTGGGCCCTTAAATCTAAGAGCAATAATTTAATTTGAGCTTAGCGATAAAGTCCAGTTTGTTTGTTTTTGTTTAAATACATTATATTTTAAAAGTAAATTAGAACTCATTTTGAAACGAAAGAGCACACAAATTCCTTACATTCAAAGGCAAGTTACTTGTCCCTTAACAGACAGCTATCAAAGCTTATGTATGAACAACCAAATAAAAACACGAGAATGTAAGTTTTGCATTTGAAACATTGCAAACTCATTATGCTGCACATTGTCTGGGCCCTTTTGACCTGGCCGCCTCACATTCAACCTGACTATTAAAAATTCATTACGGTTCGCCACCAATGTAATTATGCGCTTCAGCAAGCGAAACAAAACGAACAGAAATCGAATACGAACATTAAATTCTTCAACTTTTACCACAAAAAAAGAGAGCTTGAAATTTAACTCGTATGAAAGTCCCATTAAAAATTAGCTGATTTGTCAGTAAGTTATGACTTTTCTTCTTTGCTCAAGTGGCTTAGAAGTTGGCAAATCTCTGGGTATTAAGGGATCTCTTAAAAAATGTGGTATCTATATTGTACAATAAAAACTTAAGCTAATTGGTCATAGCTTTTGGAAGTCTACTTAGTATACTAAAATGAATATTAATCCGAACAATCCATTGGATTATATGCTTAGTATTGAACTATTAAAGTTTCCTTTAAAGAAGGGAGAGAAGGCCTTTAATTTGCTTTCAAATATATTAATTACAAATATCTAGAAAATATTCTTATTTAGTTAAACTAAAAAGGCAGCTGGCAGTTTTTTGCTCTACTCCAGTATCTTTTTTCTCTAGAATGTCAAGTGATTTGTTATCAAATTGCATTTGTCATGAACATGAGTTGAGACGACGACAACTGTCAGTTGACGCTGTGGGGATGGGGATGGGTATGGGGATGGGGATGATGATGACGTCAAGGTGTAGGTAACCGCAAATGGTTGGGCGGAACTGCAGTATCCGTTACTTCCGTTTATGTCGCACATACTTAATTACATCTCAGAGTCATTGCTGCAATGTGAGCCGTAAAAGTTTCTTGCAATTTCTTGCAATGTCAGTCAAAAGAAGTAACTTTTATGAGATGCTGCGATGCTGCCACAAGACTTCGCTACAGACTCGCTCCAGATTCTGGCAAGAACTTAATTAGATCTTTTCTCATTCTACTTAATTCGCATAGCCAGAATTGGCCAAAAGAATGTCGCATACTTGCGGGATTTTGTCTTTTGTAAAGAATTCCAATTTAAATCGAATTTTCGTTTACGTCTCGGTCTCCATCTCTGTGTCTGAGACCAGAAACTTGGCCAAGTGTGTCAATGCAGTGACTCACTCTGGTTGACATACAATTTGTGGTACATTTATTGGCTTGTTTGGTCAGTTCAGCACAGAGACAGAGAGGGATACAGACATACTCTAGGTTTATAAAAAGAAAGAGAGAGAGTAAGAGAAAGAGCCAGAGACAGATATTTAAATGTGAAGCTTACCAACTGACTCAAAAGCTGGACACACTGGACACAGCATTGACACACATATTTGCACAGCTGGTGAACTGAAACCAAATGGCTTCAGGTTCTGCTCCTTGGCCATGGATGGTTTTCGGCATTGGCAAGGCTGTTGGCCTGGTGTGTTCTCTAATATGCCTTATTTATTACACATTACCAACTAAAATTTTGTGTAGAGCAGTAATGAAAGGAAGTAGAAGGACATGTTGTTACCAGCTGCAGTCTGGCAGAGTCTGCCTATACATATGTCCGTTACCGTAATGTTAACTTATGCTAAAACTTGAAACTTTAAATAAATAAACTTTGAGTTGGAGTCTGGCTTGGTTTGGTTTGGCTTTGCTTGGCTTGAGTTGGCGTTGGCACACGTAACAATTTGTGAAGCAAACATGGCTTTATTTTAGTTTCAATTTTCGCTTCGTTATTTTTCCACACACACACATATACACGTTCACACACACACATGAATGTTGGGCCTGCTGTTTGTTTTAGAGCTACATTCCCTTCTGTCTTCTGCTCTTGCTCTCTTCATAGTCTCTTTGCTTCACGGCATGTTGTCTTTGCTTGTCGTCTTTTTGCCGCCATTTTACGCTCGTTATGGCAACACTTTGGCTCAAAAGCAAACGACAACGATGATGATGACGTTGATGGCGATGGCGATGACGATGACGAGGACGATGGAGACCGAGTTGGAGACGGAGCACAGCTCAAACGGCGAACGCGTTGCACAAAAAATTGTTGAGAAAAAATTCATTGCGTCTTCTCGTTACCAAGGCAACAAAGCAGCAGCAGTAAAAAAATCATTTCAAGCAGAAACAACAAGGGATATGCAGAAAACGCCTTCGCGCCTCCTTTGCCTCTTTATTTTGCTTTCGTCTCTTTTTTATTTTTGTGGCCCAATGTTTGTCGTTTGTGTTTGCCTGCATTCGCCTCGTTGACTGGCTAGAATCGTCATCATTCTCTCGTCCCTCTACCGCTTGCCGCACGTGATTGACTGCAACATGTCTGCTATGAACTCTGTTCCGCTTCTCGACCTTCCCTACATACATCTCTTTTTTTCTCTCCACCTTGTTGTTGTTGTTGTTTGACAATAATTTTCTTAAGTTCATTCCCGTTGCACTGAGCGTCGCTTTTGCCAAGGCAAAGATGCGTGTATTGCATTTGCCTGTCGCCTGTTGGCATTTCCTTTTTCTGTTTGTTAACATGATTGCTCACGGGAGTGTTCGACACTCTCTGCTCGACTGTGTGTGTGTGTGTGTGTATGTTTCCCTTTGAGTAAAATCACAGAAAATTACATGTAGCATATATGTTTTATCATATTGATTTGGTAAATATTTGTGCTCGATTTGCTTGATAAGCAGGCGTAAAGCTCTAAAGTGGTAAAGTGAATTAATTCGCGGAGGGAGACAAGCGAATGCAATGCATTGCTTGCATATTGCGCATACGCCACCGACCAAAGCGAGACTAGACAGCCAAGAAGGCGAAGGCGAAGGCGAAAAACCGCAGCAGCAACACCAATAACAACAACAGCAACAATGACGACAACATCAGCAACAACTTTTCGCATTTACCCAAGAACTTTTCAACATTTTCTTGTTATACGTTGATGTTGTTGTTGCTGCTGCTGCTACATGGCCATAGACCCACCATAGACCCACTGAGCAAATTGTAAATGAAAAAGTTTTTATGTTATTCAGTGTTTGCTGTGGGCGGGTCTGTGTTTCCGTTTACTTTTCCAGTTTCAGTTCGCTTATGGATTTTGTTGTTGCCATTGCCATTGCCGTTATTGCTGCATTATGTCTATTGTTGTCTATATAAATTTTTCGTTGAAAGTAATTGTAAATGCTGTTCATGGTTTGACTGTCGACGTCGGCTGTCGGTCGGTCTCCCTTTCTCTCTCTATCTCTCTCTCTCTCTGTGTTGTTGTCAATATTTCGTTGTGCACTTTTTCAAGAGTTTTTTTTTTGGCCCTCCACCCACATTCTCCTCTTCCGAAAAATACAAACATTTCCAAGGCTAACGCAAAATTTTTAAAGTCATTGAAATGCCAAAGTTAAATATAGTAAAATTGTGATTTTTTTCAAGTAGAGTGCAACTGTAAAACTGTGTATAATGGAACATAAATTGTAAATTCCAGTAAAAGAAAAATGCTAGAATAATTATTATAATCAGCAAACGACAAAAATAATAACAGTAAGAGGGAAAACTATCATTTTCATCATCAACATCATCAAGCTGACGGCTAAGAGAAGCCCAACTACAACAACAACAACATGACCCGCTTTCGCATAAAAAACTTAAAAATTCTATCCTGCTGCCTCAGCGTTTGGGTCACACTCTTTGGCAGTGCCCTACATCTGGCCAGTTGCAGTGAATTTCCCGAACGTGAATGCTGCGATCTAACGACCACCTCAACAGTGGGTCCCCTGCCCATGCCACCGGCTGCCCTGCCCACAGACAAATCCATATCATCGGTCACAACGGCCTTGGAAACAGATCTGACCATCGGAAGATCGGGTAAGCGAGGGGATTACATTTTAAACAATTGATTGACTTGAAGCATCTATAATTAGCACACGTGCAAGTTGAATGAATTTCCATACACTTGAACGGTCAGTGTGAAGGTAAAAGGTAAAGTCGGATGATAGTGAAAGATGTCATCAGCTATGCTCCAATTAACACGATGACCTTTTTGTTCCCGGTTAGGTCATCTAGTGGCGGAAATATGAATATACACACTGAGCGAGAGGGAGAGAGAGAGAGATGTACATATGTACGTCACCACAGTTTGCGAGTCACTGTGTGTGGCACACGTTTAAAACAATTTAAAATGCAAAGCAAACGTCAGCTGTAAAACAATTTATATTCAGTTTGAATTGAGGTTTTGTTTCACATTTTATTGTGCGGCAACACACACACACACCGAGAGAGAGAGACATTTTATATATAGAAAAGAGAAGGTGAGTGTGAAGAGGCGTTGCAGTGGGGGTGGTCTTTTTGGGGGTGGCGGTAAGTAAAACAACTTGACTTGTTTTAAATGTTGGCTGAGCGTTGCTACGTGCCGTAAACAGGCAATAGCAACTGCAATGGCAACAACAATTGGCCCAAGCAAACTAAATAAATATGCCAGACCCAGTCCATTGGATTTCTAGTATTATTTTGTTTCCGCCCCTCCTCTTCACCCCTTTGTCTTCACATCCTTGTAGTCTCGGTTTTCCTCTGACTTTTGCTGCAATCGCTCGAAGCAAAAGAAGAATAGTTTTCTCTTTTTCTCTACCCCTCTTTCTCTTTCTCTCCTTCTGCGTCTGTGTGTGTGTGCTGCATTGTGGCCAAGTTTGTGTGTTTTGTGGCACGTGTTGTGACCAAAGATTTCATACACTTGATGCAGTTAACGAGCTTCAAAATGGTCATGCTTATGTAACATATAAAAAACCAAAAGAGTTGGGGATGAGAGCAAAAAAAGTGTAGGAGGAAGCAAAGAAAATGTCAATGGCATTTTATTATTCTGCTTTCAATCCCTTATTCAACCATTTGCCAGGCAATTAAACGCAAAAAAAAAGTTCTTTGGCTATCCCCCTTCTTCGCCTCATCCAACCCCAGGGTTTAAATGGCAACTGTGTAAAACTTTTAGCAAGAGTGCACAGAAAACTTTTTGGCCAAACAAAGCAACAAAAAAAAAAACAGAGAATAACGACGTAAAATCATTGTTAATGGCATTTTCATAAAATTTTCATTTACCTACATTAAAAATGTCAAAATGGTCGTCGGCGAACTCAACAAAAAAAAAAACCTTACGCCGAGTGGCGTAAGTTAGGAGTGAGTAGCCAATTTACCATCCATTGGACGTTCAATTGGCTCAAAGTAAAAGTAAGTGCATTAACCTCGTGCAACTTGCAACATAAAACAGTTGAACAAAACGAGGCGTGGCGCCACAAGAGACAGACAGATCCACACACACACACACACATAGAATGAGAGACGTTTGTAACACGCACTGGCAGCAGATCCATTTACTAGTAATTGAGTTTATTAAATAATCATAAATATCGATTCAATTTTGTTGCCATTCTGTTACGATTTCAGTTACCGTAGAGCCAGCTACATATTTATAAAAAGAAGAAACAAAAAAAAAAAAAAAGATGATGGCAAATTGGTTATTACGAATGCAAAACGCTTGAAAAGGTAAATGTGTTTGATTAATTGACTGATTGATTGACAAACAAAGTGAGACAGAGCGAGACAGATAGACTGACCAAACTTGCCTTGGCAAATTAGTCATTAAAGTTTGCTCTCAATATGCTTGACGTTTGAGCTACCACAAAAAAAAAGGTTGAAAGCAAAACTACAGAATTGATTGAATGTTAAGAAATCGTTAGGCAAAGGGGAAAAAAGGACACACGCACACACACACACACATGAAAATGCAATGAGGTTGACGTTGAGGGACATAAAAATTTCTGTTATATTTTTTACTCGTATTTTTCTTTTACTGCGATGGCCATGTCCATGTTGGTCCTTCGTTCTGGCCCGACGACAGCCGTGTATGTATGTATGTATATAGATTTTAGATTGAGTTTGCACCAATGTACACAAGTTCCTTGAATTCGAATTCGCATTTGAATGGGAATTTTTCTTTTTAGTGGCCAATGTCTACAACGATGACGATGACGACGAGGACGAGGACGACGACGGATGTGCCTTCTTGAGTTGTGTGGGGCTGTCCGTCTGCCTGTCTGTCTGTCCGATGTCGTTGTGCTAAGGCATGACATAAGATTTTAATCAGCATAAAATTTTCGTTATTTTTTTTCTCTTTGAGACATGTGTAGTAAATTTTTGTTTGGTCAATGCAAAGGAAAAGGGAATGTTATTCATATTGAATTGAATATTTAAATGATTCAATGCTCTCGTAAGTTGAATAATGGGATAGTGAATACTTGTTGTTGCATTTTATCTGCTTATGCTTAAATCGCATCAATTTAAAACGCAACAGACACTACACACATATGCCCTTAAGTTATTCCACCTTAATTATATTGCAACACTCCGATGCTCGACCCATTCCGACCCAATTCGATGCACACACACACACACACATTCACATGTACATATGTTCGCGCATAGGTGCCTGAAGGTCCATGTAACACAATGTTTTATGTACTGCCCCTCGTGTGAGTGTACTCGTCTGCGTGTGTGTGTGTGTGTGAGCGTGAATTAGTTATGAAGCCAAAGTCAAACTGGGTCAGCACTTCTTTTACTGTTTCTCCTGCTGTTGGCTGTTGCTGTTGCAATGAGTGTGGCCATATTTCGTATTTGTGTGTTTGTGTGTGTGTGTGTGTGTGTTACCAATGCCAATTTAATGTTATTGCGTATACGTGCCCCAACCACACAACAAACCGCGCCACGCACCTCCCACGTCACCCGTTACCTTTACATTGTCAATAGTTTGTGTTGTGCATTTACAGGAGTTGCAGTTAAAATTGTAATTAAATTCAACGCTCACTCACATAAGTAATGCAAATTATTTATACGTGCCAACCTGAAAGCCTGAAAAATACACAACATATTCAGTGGAGGGGTGTGTATGTGTGTGTGTGTCTGAGCCTTAATGCAGAAGCATCAGGTCGAGTAAAATATTTCAATTTGTAGCACACTCAACCAACCAAGAGAAAAGACGAAAAAAAAAGCCACAAAGAAGCTTTCTGCACTTAACCTTCTGCTCAGACTGATGGGCGCGAGATGTTGCTGCTGCTGCACCATCATCATCATCGTCATCAGAAGTAGCATGAATACGACCTTCATGAAATGAAGAAAGAAAAAGGTAGATGGCAGAACTCACACGCTCTTCTTCTCTCTTCACGTTGTTTGCCTGGCAAATTAAAAATTCAGCACAAGACAAAAAGCAACAGCAGCGACCTCAGCAATGGCAAAAGGTTGCCTGCCCGTCGCCTGCCCGATCTTTCTGCGTTTTCCCTTTAGAACAGTTGGCAACCGCTGCTTATGGTCTCGACCTGTCTCGATTTCACTTCAAATGAGAAAAAATGTTCATAGCGAGAGCCAGGCAAAAAGTAAATTAAAATTGTGTGTTTATTTGCACGAAATTCCAGCCAGGGCACAAAAAGTAGAAAGTAAAAAGCAAAATACAGAACAAAATATGCTACCTTTTGCAGTTAGCAACTTGCCCCAGACAAAGTCCCCCATGCCATACCAGGAGAAATCTCCCCTCCCTCCTTTCAAAGAGTCTGATGAAAGCGCTTTAAAGTCATCAGCCATTTGGTGGGGCGCTTTAACAGTCTCTCTGCCACCCTCTCTTAGTCCATCTCTAGCTGCGTGTGGTGCGTGTGTGTGTTGAAAGTCAAGGCTGCTAATTAAGTGCCTTTTTGGGGTTAAATACTTATACATATCCGCGTGTTTGCCGCACACTCTGTCAGCTTTAGATACATCTGCAGCTCACAGATACACAGATTCAGATTCAGATTTCACTTTTTTCTTTATTTTTTTTCCAGTTACACACTTGTCTGCTATTCTTTGGCGTTTGTGGAACACATTTGAGCGGGGTTAAACCACTTTTGCGTGTGTGTCATGAGGATCATGGTTTTAAGCTTTTGGAGCTTAACATCAATTTTTGAGGGATTACAGCTTGTAATATACTGCCATATGTAGGGCAACTAATATCGTCATGTGGTTCTTGGTTCTCGTTTCGCGCTTCTCGTTACCAATAATCAGAGTCAGTCAGTCTCTCTCTCTCTCTCTCTCTTTGCTCTTTCCTGTGTGTGGCATTAATTGAATTTTGTCTAATTAGAAATGCAACTGCTAGGCTTGCAATACTCATGATTCCATTAATGACACTTTAATGGGCCACAAAATTCATACTGTCTGGTGAAAAATAAATCACCTTCATCTGCTGGTGGCAAGTTGAGCAACATTTTTCCCCTAAAATACAAAAAATAGAATGGTGCTCAGGTGAATATATTTAGATACATAGAACTGTATGTATAAATCACAACCAGGCACACACACACACACCCACACAGAGACTGAGTCTCTGGTGCCTTGGCATGGCATCATCCATCAAAATTCACTTTTCATATAGACCCAGTGTGGATTCAGTCTATCTTTGACTCTGGCACACATTTAACCCGCACGTAGTCGCAATTTTAATATAATAGCAGGCTGAAGCCACGACGAGTTGTGTTGAAGGCATATCAACGACCTAGTAAGCATCTTTATATAATTTCATGAGGCTGTCAGCACCCACACACACACACACACGCCACTCAAGCAGTCGCCCATACACATAAAGAGAGTGAGAGGGGGAGGGAGAGACAACATGGAGGACACCTGACGACCGCGCACTTTGCATAAATTTGTTATGCATATAAAATTAAAAGCATATTTTTAGGCGTTTGCTCTAACCATACAAACGGCATTCGTGTTGATATTTTTATGGCAAATATTCGTAATTTGCCTTACTCCCTTTTATTTTTTTTGGTTTTCGTTTGTTTGCCTGGCAGCATCACCGAAAAGAGATACACACACACACACATACATATACAGTTTGTGTATCTGTGAGATACGCAAATACATCAGGCAACAAATGAGCAAAGTTTTACTTTTATTTAGTTTACTTAAGATTTGTTCGCTGCTCTTTAAATTTATTCGGATGTTTGCCTTTTGCGACAAATAAAATGGCAACCAAAAAGTTGAGTTCAAATGAAAGAAAACAACGAAAAGTTATACAAAACGCAAAATGGTGGAAATATTAACACGCGTGTGTGTTTTGTATTGTGTTTGCTGGTGTGTGTGTGTGTGTGTGTGTGTGTGTGCATTGGTGTGTCTCTTTGCCAGCCGAGTCGCATGTCTGTGAAATTAAAATGAACTCACTGCCACGCAGCCGAACGTTGACGTTAGTCGACGCTGAGGTTGAAATCAAAATACATTAACGCTTTGCGTGCCACAGCATTTGTCTGTATTTGTGTGTGCGCGTGTGTGGGTGAGCCACTTCATCACCACCTCCCCCACCGTCTGCCTCCCGAGCCCCATCATCATCTTCACCACCTTCCGCACACATATGCAAATATTTCAGCCAACCGACAAGCCAAGCGACACTCAACATTCATTTTGGGGCACCTGCCTACCTGGCCAACCCCCCACATGCCGCACTTCTTCACATTGCTTGCGGCTTAAGTTTGCGTTTTTATTTAATTGCGGAAATTGTGGCTTCGCGTTGCCAACACACACACTTCTACACATACGCACAAACACACCCACTCAGATACCGGTTGCCTTTATAATTTCTTTCATAACGCAACGAAGCATTGTAACATATTTTTATGGCCTTACATTTTTCTGCTTTCAAACATGTTCATGTGTATGTGTTTGTGTGTGTTTCTGCCAGTCTCAGAAAACATTCTTGGAATTCAAAAGCAGATATGAGTTTTGATACCGTCAAAGTGGTTGCAGCCAACCACCATCCATTCCATCATCCATTCACCCATTCACATATAAATTGAGTCAAGTGCGCCCTGCCGTGGAGGAGTCCGGGTCAAGTCTGGGGGGCGTAGACGTACATAGACTGAGACGGCATCTTCTTCATCTCTCTTGACAAACCAAACTAATTAGAAAGTCGCTTTAGATGCCGTTTCATGGGTTTACCCACAGGTCGAAAGTCGTTAGGCATAAAATTAAAATGAAAAAAAATTTACTTTAATTTGTTCATCTCAAAAAAGAAACACAAACCAAAAGGTGGGAGAAAAAAAAATTGGCTTAACATAAATCATAGAACAAGAAGGTGCTAAATTGTGGAAAACCTTTTACGTTTAAACCCAATAATCAAAGTACTGACCCTATTAGACTTTGAGGACTAACTTGACTCTACATATTCAGGATAAAGAAAATATTTGCCAAAAAAATTGTCCGTTAGCTTAACCCTACACATAGCTCATATGAGAATTCTAATACAAATCCTTATAGGTAAATACAATTCCATTGGCCTCTTCTTTTCTAACACCACAGAACAATAAGGACAAATTATTAATAGGTTAACAGAATGGCTTACTGTTATAACTCTTAAATATTTTATAATATTCTTACTTATTTTGATTGTGTGTTATTACTACTTGAGTCCTTTCGAACTAAATATAACTTTCATAATAAATGATCGGTTGTAGTGTGAAAATAAACGAGTCAAAAGTAAAGTGAAACTTCTCTTGCCAGTTTTTCTTGGTTCAAGTAATAATTGTTAATTCATTAAGTCGCACATGGCGTATACGTAATGTACTACTTACTACTATCAAAACAAAAAAGTGACCCAATTTATTGATTTTAATAAATTGCCAGTCGATTCATAAAACAGTTGGAATAAGTAAATTGGAATGCCGTCACGCTGAGTACAAATGGCTAGCAATCAGCTTATGAGTAGCTTATGTATGTTTGTATATGTGTATATGTGAAAGCTGATGCCAAATATTGGTTATGTTGTTGTACGGACTGCTGTTGTTGATGTTGCTGTTGCTGCTGCTGCTTGTAACGAAAGACTTTTAATGTGTTTTGCGAGCTCATATCAAACCATTACGATCTAAATGACACTTTGACAGAAGCAGGGAATAGTCGGAAGAAGCGAGGAGGGTGTTCGGGAGGTTGAAAGGCAAGGTGAGCCAACTCGAAACGAGGCAAGGCGAGTCGAGTTGCACGCAGTCGATGCCGGCAGCGATAAGAGCAAGAAAAATCGAAGCAAGCAACACACCCACAAAACTTGAGACATACACGCTACTTAACTGTTAATATTTAAAGTTGCTGCAACAATATTACCTCACCCGAAACCGGAAGCGGAAAGCTTTTCGTCTGCGGAAGTCCTCGTGTATAGCTGTATGTGTGTGTGTGTGCATGTGCTCCTGCTGCAATCTCGTCTGTGGAATATTGGATGGAGTGTAATGACAAAGCAACAACAGCAACAGCAGTGGCAACACCAACATTGAATCACAATGCGTTTAAGCAGGCAGCACTTATACAAGCTTTTGTTGCCTGCCCTGAGACACTAACGAACCGACGACAGGCGTGTCGGCCCTCCACCTGGCAAACACTTTCACTAACGCTTCGCTGGTTTCCTGCTAAAGGGAGTCCTTCCCTACCAATCTGCTGTCTCTCGCACCCTCTCTCCAAGGTCCTTGCTGCCTGCGTAATGGCGAATCTACTGCAATAGTTGGCTGTCTGCGATTGCTTCATTTTGCAACGTTTCCCAGTTTCCTAGTTTACAGTTTCAGTTCCGCGTCCTGCTTTGTATTTCAGCAGTCGCAGTAGTTGATGATTTTTGTCGACATCTTGTTCGGCTGCTTCCGCTTCGTTTGGCTTCCTTCACCTTGTGCCATTGCCGGCTACCGCCGTTGCCTCCAACGTTGTCGTCGTCCTTGCCAGCTGCTTTACATTTTTCAATAGTTTTTCCTGCCACCCTTAGCCCCAATGGGTCCCTCTACAGAAGGTTGTCGCGTGTCTCCGTAGATTGAAAAACATTTTGCTGTGATTTTTTTCCTCTTTTCCAGTGTGTCCTTTTGCCTCCATTGTCGTTGTTTTTGTTGTTGTTACTTTTTGTTATCATTTTTTTTTTTTTGTGTGGTTGAGTTTTGTATTTCTGTGTGTTTGCCATACATATATTCTTGGCATTTTTACATTTTGCATACATTTTGTTGACAGAGCGAAATAATCTTGTCGGAGTCATGCATTTAGTTTTGAGGCATTTTGCATCACAAGCACAGAGAGAATCGTTCCATTTTGATAGATCCTTTTTAGCCAATATCATGGCATCCGCTTATAAATGAGCCAAATCTGATAAATGACAGGCATAGCAATTTTTACAATTTCAAAATATTGCACAGAGAAACTCAAAAGATGAGTGGAGCAATTTTAGTTGTGTCATTGTCTGATAACTGAAAATAATCGGATATATCATACAGACTTTATTTTAAGAACCAAAAGAGGTTTTAATCCTGGCTAATATTGAATGAAATGTTATATATCTAAGGACAATTTCTTGTATTTTTATTCGTGAAAAGAACAAGAGATGAGAGCCATGACTGCTGAGGCCATTGGCTGAGATTGGCCACGTTCACAAATCCTCTGGATATATGTTCATGAAATCCAATCTAACTCTATTAACATCTTTGTGAGGAGATACCTGCTGTTCTATATAATGTACTTCTTCAGATAGACTTACAAGTTTAAAATATATTATCTTTAGCTGAAAGAACTGAGCCCGAATGAAGGTTGTAATCAGAGCCAAGGAACACATAGAAATATTTGGTCTACGATAAAAGTATATATGTATTTGATTTAACAGAAAGTAAGGCTTATAATTAGTTTGAACAACTCAAGTGTCAGCGGATCAAGGACTAGGTAAATAACTTAATTAAACGCAGCTTAATGCATAGTTTCTATAGTTCATTGGTTTTCCTTGGTTTCCAATAATTTTCCATTTTCCCTTTCTTCTCTTTCTCTCTCTCTATCTCTCTCTTGCTCTAACACTTTTCAGATATGTAATTATATATGTATAACAAAAAATAGCCAATGGCAAATATGTATGTAATAACAATTGTACATTTTTCATATATGCATAATTTGTATAATTTTTGCGGTCACTCTTATGCGCACGGCTAATTGAAGCATACTTTCGAGCGCTGTGTGAAATTATTGACATTTATATGATTTAATTAAAATGGCATAAATGAATGCAAAAAAAAAATATACAAAACGAAATAAACAGAGAGAAGAGAAGTGCAGAGAAGCCACTGTCAGACTACGCAAATCAAATGCCGGCCACATAATAAATATGCATAAATTAAACGGATGCTAGTTAAACAATTTAAGTATTAAAGCTGCCCATCAGCCTGTCAATTGGTCAAATTGAAAAATAAATAAATTAATAATTAAGCCAGATCTGCAATATGCTATATGCCCACATATGTAAGTATGTACAGACATACATATCGTATGATTGCACTGCAATTGTGTTTCATTGGCCGTTGAGGCAAATTATGTGTAGCAAAGTCTGACAAATCTCTTGGTAAGCTGCAAAAAGCCCCCGCATTATGTTTACAAGCTAATAAATGTCATCAGCAGCAACAGAAGCCACTGCAAGAGCAACAATTGCCATTGCAAATGCAACTCCAACTGCAACTGAAATGCAAAGCCAACCAAATAGTCAACAAGGACAAACAAATTAAGCTGCTGCATTTTGCATGAAGCCAATTGCCAGCCATTTATTGAAGACCAAAGGACCAAAAATCACTTGCCCAGTCAGTTGAGAAGTTGCCAGGTCAGCAAAAGAACCACAGATTAGTTGCGATTGAGTTGATTTAATTGATTAATGTTATCCAAGGAGCAAGCATGAGCCAGCATTCAGCATGAAAGAGCCAAACAGAAAAAGGAAAAAAAAAGAAGGTAAAAGGCAATCCTAATGAGTCAACTGCTGACCTTTGCCCATTGTCTCAAACCCCCAAAAACTTCACTTCAAACCCAGTTTTATGCCAGTCATCGACCCTTGAATTTCGAGTGGGGCACACGTACCGAAAATCATTTGTGATGGAAATTGAATGTAACATTGAATGCCCGGCCCCGACCCAATCGTAAGCGCTTATAAATAATAATAACAATTCGGCTAAACCGGAAGCCAAAGTAACAACTTCCTTTTGTAGAAATGTAAACCGGTTGGACACACACAAATAAGCGTGTGTGTGTGAGTGTGTATGCGTGTGCATTCATTTATGATTGAGTGAGCCTTGTGTGTAAGGGTAATGAGCGCTCTGTGGTGTGTGTGAGTGTTGTGTTGGTGACTCTGCACATGTGTGTGTGTGTGTGTGTGTCTTTGGCATACGAGGAAAGAAAAAAAAGGTCAAAACGCAAAATGTTCAAAATGAAAACGTCAAAAACAACAACTGCTAAAGTACCAGCAACACCAACACCAACAACAAATACAAATTGCGTGTAGCTTTCCCCTTTTGTGTAGGCCTACGACATCATCCAAAGCGAGCTTTTTGTTGTTGTTGCCCCGAAAACCCTTTTCTTTTTTTCTCATTTTTGTTGTGAATTTCCGTCTGGCATGAAATATACCTATAACTTATGTAGGTGTATGTGAATATGTCGCAAAGTCATGCTGTAAAAAATACATACACATCCAACCTACCCGTATATACTATATGTAGTACATATACTAGTATATATATTTTATATAAGTGTGTGTTTGTTTCTGTTTTTTGGCGTGCAAGTGTAAGTCTGTACACGCAACAGCGACAACAAAAATTTAATTTGAATTTACACATCAAATTCATACATAAATTTTTAAAGACTCATCCAACAAATGGCAAAAAACAAAACACAAAAAACACGAGAAGAGGGTGAAAATAGAGTGAGGTAGCAAACAAGAACGAAAAAATCTCCGCAATTTGTGTGGCGTAGTAAAATGTTTAATTTATTTAAAACAACAACAATTTCCATATATATATAAGTATTGTTGGTATATGTTTTAATCATTCATATGACCATTTATGCACACAAATGTTCAGATCATATCACAATTTGACTCTATGACATAATAAAGGCAAAATATTTCAAGGCATTGTCACATGTGAGAAGCCCTGACTCGTGACCTATATGTATGTGTATGTGTGTGTGTGTACAAAAAAGATCCTTTGAAGTAAAATCACAGAATTGGTTTTCTTAGAGATGAAGGCACAGTTGAACGCCTTTAAAACTATGGTTAAAGAATAATATTCACATGTATGTATATTTAGCTTGACAAAATTTAGAAATAGTTTGAAATCGACTTCAGAAATATACATATATATATATTTATAATAAATTTTTTCTTATAACTCAGCTGTGTCGTTTTAGCCATCTTCTGTCTATATGATTTAAAACTCCGACTTATTTTCACATTTACTTGGTTTTTTTAATGTAGAATTAATAAGAGTCATTGGCAGAACAAGAGCTGTAAGGCCCTCTAGATTATGAAGAGGATATATATATATATACATAGGATTAAGAAGATATATCTTTATAAAGATATTATGCAGTGGATAGAACACTTTCGAAGAAGATATTCTTTGATAAAAGAGAACAGAGGCTTATAAAAAGAATTATTCATTTTATATTTACATAAATAAAAGGAAAGAGGAGTGTCATTTGGATATTTTATTCACTTTAAATGTAAATTTCAGTTGAAATGCCAAAAATATGTTTTTTACTCATTAACATTATTTGAATTGAAAGTTTCATTACTATCATTCATTTCTATAATCTATCATTCATTTCTATAATGTGGTTCTATATAAACTTTAAATGAAACTGTGTCAAATATTTGTGTATATACATAAACTTTGTTGTTGGAAGTTATGTATTAATTGGCTCACATGCTTACTATAAATATGTATATATACAGCTAGCATGCAGAGATAAACGTAATAAGAAAGTTGCAGCCCTCCTTTAGTTTGGGCTTTAGTAATTTGAACGATTCTGGAAAGTGAACTTTTTGGTTTTTGGGTTTGTAGCGTCACCACCAAATTCGTTAACTGCAATGGCTTAGGCCACAACTTTTACAAAGTGATTATTATTGTAGGGGAAACTTTGGCAGGGTTTTTGCCAGAAAAGTCAACTTCTCTACTTACATATACATATGTAATACAGCCATAACCATAGCAAAAGCTAAAAAAAACAAAAAAAGGGGGGAACTAAAAAAAAACTTATGTGCTCAGAGTTTTACTGAAATTTTCATGGCTCTGGCTGGCAACTATCGCATGACAACAGCAAACAAGGCAGCGGCCAGAAGGATGACAGCGATGACGTGCACTAACACCAATTAAAAGTCATTTAACATCCTTCCCCCTGACCGGCCCACATATACATCCCAGTGGTTCCTGATAACGGACAAGCGGCGGGTCCATGAATAGCTCCATAGACTGCGAATGTGGGGCTGACAGGTTCAGTTCAGTTCAGTTCGGTTCGGTTAGGTTCGGTTTCGTTGCTGTCTGGCCATATCAAGTAAATGGGTTCAAAAGTGTTGGCCAAGTACGTGGTGTAGATTTAGACGCCAGCACGTGTTGGTTTAGCCTGCCCACAAGTTTACTATGAGAGGACAGACACACACACAGAGAGAGAGAAAGAGAGGGAGAAAGCAAGAGAGTTGGTCGTCGAAAGTTTTTACCCAATCTCCGACAGCTGGTCCATAAATAAATTAACTACTTAAATTTCTTGTTGGAACAATCATAAGCCAATTTGCATATAGTGTGTGTAAGCATCTCAATCAGCCTTGACCACTCGCCTGTTATCCTTTCGTTTGACATGAAATTAAAATGTCTGGGCGAAAAAAAAAAGGAAAGGAAGGAGACACAGCGAGATAGAGTCGCAGCCAAGTGGTCATTACTCTAATTAACCTGATTTCATTCTCAATTACAAGTGCAAAACAACAAGAACAAACAAAGCAAAGCGAAAAGGAAAGCAACAACCACAACAACAGCAGCAATAATTGCCAAAAGAAGAAAAGAAAAACCCAAACAATTGCCTTAAAACATAATTGTTATTTTGCGCCTTTTCCTCTTTGGTGTCGTACCCCCCACCCCATTGCCCCTCTTCCATCTCTTTTTGATGGCGTGGTCGCTTACAACGGAATGTGATGCCGACTTTTTGGCGCAGCCATCCAAACAAGAAAAAACGAAAAAAAAAAATCAAAACAAAACACGAAAGGAAAAGAAGGCAAATTAAGTTTTTCTGCTCTAATTTAGTCTGACGCGCGTTGGTAGAAACACACACACACAACAACAACAATAACAAACAGAATCCAGCCGCTGCCTTTTGCTTAATTTACCATTTTTCACTCTTATCGCCCCTCAAGAAGGTGGCTGGCCATAAAAATAAAGGCCAAAACAGCAGCAGAAGGCAAACGAAACGAATGAAATAATAAAAACCATTGGCTGAGAGTCGGGGTTTGTGGAGGGAAATCGGGAATGGGAATGGGTATACACTTGCTGTCTTAAAGTTTAAGCTGCGAGCGTAACAATAATTTAATGCGGCTCTTAAATTGTTTGTAAAATGTTCAACAACCGCGCGCGCGACTACCAACCCAAAAAAAAAAAAAAAACCAAAGTTAAAAAGTGGAAAAGTTTTCTTTTCTATTTAACGTAATTTTCCTTCATTTGCCAGCACTGGCAACAGAACGTCCCGGCCCACTCCTGTCCCTCCCCTGGGCCGGGCAACAGATCCTTGCCACAGCCGCAGCCGCAGCCGCAGCCGCATGGCCTTGGCTAGCTCATTTCCCCACGCATATTTTCCGCATTGTTTTCCCTCAGTATTTTCCTAGACTGTGTTAAGCATATGTTGCTGTTGCCTCATAATACGGCATCAGTTCGGCGGCTCTCTCTCTCACTCACTCTGACACTGACACTCGTGCCACGTGACGTTGTCTCCGAGTTCATTTTGAGTCTTTCCGCTCTGATTTTGCCCGTTTTTGGGGGTATGGAGAGATACTTTCGGGTTCTCGCTTTCGCTTTTTTGTGGTTAAGCAAATGTTTAACAAACCAAATCGCAGATTTGCATTTTATGTTCTCCATTGCCATCTCATTTTACCCGCAGCTGATTGTCTAGCATTGTTGTCCTATGCTTGGATAAGCCAGGCTTTAATGCTCTTAATCGGGCTTAAAATCAAAACGACAAAATGACTTAAAAGCTTTTCCCTCGATCGCATCACATTACATTACATAACATTACAGTGGCTGAGAGGCAGCAATCCTTTACTTTTCTTTTTGGTTTTTCTCTCTATTTCTATGCTTCAACTTGAAGTCATTTATTTGATTTGCTTTCTATCCGCTCATTTCTATTTCTGTTCCATTTCGATTTCCACTTGACTCTTATTTACACTTAACTCATACCCAAGAACTTTACGACAAATTATTGACACGCTTAACGCACACACAGACACACGCTCGTCACTCGGAAAATCTATGCTATGGCATTTCGCCTGTGTGTCGTGCCTTAAAGGCATGAAAATGAAAACATTTACACTGATTTGCTCTGAAATTGGATAACAATCGAAATGAAATTGGATCTTGCTCATTTTCGATACACTTCCACAGCGCTTTGTTTTGGCTTTTAACTGCCTTTTGCACCCTCGCCCATTTTTTGTTTTCTTGATTTTTTTTGGCCACACACATAAAGCATTTTCCGGCTATTTGCTCACCCTCGCCCCGGCATCACACAGTGCAGCGGCAGCCCCTTACCCTTATTATCGTAATAGAATTTGCCAAATTGAGGTTGAAATGCTTACGGCCCCTTGGACCCCACATGCCCACACCCCGACACCCCGTCTATTGCGCCAATCCACGCCAATTTCTGTTTCCCAAAAATTTGCTCTTCTGCTCTTGGCATCCGTTTATCGTTTGATTGTTTGTTTGCCTCGCCCTTCGCTGCTCGTTTGTTTGTTTGCTTGCTTGTTGGTTCATTGGCTTATTTGGCGAGACTCCTGCTGCTGCTTCTGCTGCTGTTGTTGCTTATCAATTGCCGTTTTTATTGCCATTTCGGCCGCCCGTTGTCGTCGTTTATTGAGTACGACAGGAAAACGAAAAAAAAAAAAAAAAATCTCATTGCCTGCTATTTGGGCGCGTGCTTGTAAACTGTTCAACTCACACAGAAGAAGGACAAGGCAGACTTTCATTTCGGTGATTTTCAAGGCTTGACATTGACTAGCCTGCGGTAACCGAGCTGCGGTTAATCGACTCGTTGTCTCGCCCTCAGTTAATTGTTTATTGTACTGCCAATTGTTTGCCTTGCGGCAAAAGTGAAGTGGCAAGAATATCGGATTTCAATTTGCGCCATTAATGGATTATAACTTATTTATCTCTATACAAATTGAGTAGACACAATCTTTACGCTTATATGTATGTATATATATGCCATCGATCGATATTAAACAAATGAAAACTGATGACTGAATCAAGTGAGATGACAATACGTTTAATAATTCAATTATATGGGCCAAAGAAACGATTATTTTCAGTCCTACTCTCGAAAGAAAGTTAACTTCATCTTTGTGCTTAAAATTGAGCCTTTAAATTCCTCAATGATCAAGTAAACATCCAACACTTTAAACTGATTGTGAATTTCGAAATTTAGTTTCCCTTAGATTAAAGACCAAACGATTGCATTTTGTCTGGTCAAAAATGACTCTTTGATTATGTTGAACAATATTCCATAGAAAGGGTTTACAGAATTAGCAAAACGATAGAAACACAATACAAAGTTGAACAGAGACCGCAATTTCATTGGAGATATGTCAATTGGGTTTACTAAGCGAACAGGATTGACGCTCAATGGGAATGCTTTAGCTTCAGTTCAAAAACCATCGTTGTTGCACTCGGTGCGTATGAGTAATATCGCGCAACGTGTCTCTCACCCTCGTCACGTCACATCACATCATTCACATTGTGTATGAGTGAGTGAGTGTGAGTGTGTGTGTTTGTGACTCTATTGTGCGAGAGCACTTTTTGCCATGCTACCGCAATGTTGGGTTCCCTGTGGCTTACCTCGTCATGAATTCCTGGCCCATTCTTTGTTTCTAGGCAATTTCAGGCACTTACTCGTTGCTGTTGTTATTACGACTTTTGCCTTTGCCATTGCGTTGTAGCTGGCGATAAAACTGTTAGCATAGCTGCTACTTTTGGGCCTGCTGTCGTTGTTGTTGTTGTTGTTGTTAACGTTTTGTGTTCAGCTTCAGCTTAGGCAACCAGGTAGGGCTACCTGGCTGAATGCATACAGCATATTCCGTGGGCATGACCTCACCTCAGCCAGCTCGGCTCAACTAACCATTTCTTGTTTCTGGGTGTCGTGTTGCTGTTGTCTGTTACTACCATGGCCATAACAGCAAACTTTGCAACAAAACTGCCAACAAAGCCAACACAGTTTTGATCCTGAGCTGTTGTCCTTGCCACACTCACACACATACACTCAAATGCATGAGAGCTGCTTCACCTTGAGCGTATCGTTGTTAGCCAAGGCTTTAATTAGAGCGTCAATAAAACGGATAGGCAATTGCCGATGTCAGCCCTTTTCTTTCCACCTCCCTCTCTGATAGATTTACATTTGTGCATTAATAAAGGGCAACGTAAAAATGGAATATATCTATTTAATTTCAATTTCAATGCTGTGTGGGCATTTGTCAAACTTGTAGATCTGATCAGAGCCGACAAGCTAAGTCAGAGACACGCAGACAAATTGTTCTAAATTATTATGTTAGGCATTACAAGTCCTGGGCTGGAATTAACTTTGACACGCAGTAGACACCTTTAGACATATGTATGTCTACTCCTTCCTCTCTCTCTAGGCTTTCCCCTTGGCCTGCCTATTGATCTATAATTTAGATAAGACCACTCGGTGTGCTCGGCATGTATGCCCTTCTGACTGTCTGTCTTTCTGTCAGTCCGTTTGCAATGGCTTCATTACAGTTATTATGCAGTGTACTTTAGATATCGGTCTGGCTATTTGTTTATGAAATTGACCTGCGATTATCGTTGCATACAAAGCGGAACATTGCGTGCAGAATGTGTGTGGGTGGGGGTCGGGGTGGTCGTGGTTGGAATTGAAGCAATAGCAATGATTGGCAACTACATGGAGTTTGAGGATGAAGTAAAAAATATTGTCTGCTTCACACAATCAAAACTTTTCACAGAGCCAAAACGTTTTGTTAACTTTTTCTCAAGTGCGTGTGTGTGGGAAAGTCTTGGAACTTTTCCTCCTATACAATCTCAAATACACATGTCTGTGTGTGCTTGACTTTTTAGTATGTACCCGCAGTTAGGATGCAAAAAGGATCTGTTCGGTAAAAATCCGTTTACACAATTTAACGCACAAGTTGCAGGGGGCGAAAAAAAAGTTTCTCTTTCTGCAAATGCATAAAACTTTCGTATTGACAATAAACGATAATATGCGGGAGGGTGGGATAGTGCAGGACGAAAAGGAGGTAGTCTGCCAAGGGAATAGAAGTATGTACATACATGCAGCACTTTGGGATGCCTGCAACCAAAGATATACTATATACGATAAAGCCCGCAAGCCGCTCTGCTTTCAAATAGGTTTTGTTTGTTGCGAAGTTCCTTAAAGCATGCAGCAAAGTGGACTAGCATGGGAAGAGAGATAGAGATTGGGATATTCTAAAAGGGATGGTGGCGGAGCGGATGGGCGAGAGGGCAAAAGTACATCTACTTTTATGGCATTGGCAGACAAAAGCGCACAAAATTCAATGAGCTGCAAAAAGCAGCTAAAGTTCCATGCCAGATTTACGCCAAGAAAAATGTCAGCCCGGCAGCTGTGCTGTGCTATGCTATGCTCTGCTGTGAGCTGCGGGTAGCCACCTGCAACCTACCTACGAAGCTGCCAAACCAAACCAAACCAACGCAGCCAAAGTGGAAACCAAGTGCAACTTGAGTTGACTGCGGTCTGCGACTTTGGCGCCCCGGCTGAAAGATAAATTGCGCTCGTAAATGCTTTAAATTGTACACTCTCTGGAGCACCAGCTTCCAAATTGAAGTTGAGCAAGAAAAAGTGATGGCGCGCGCGGCGCAAACAAAACAAAACTTACTGAAAAAGTACAACGAGCATGCAAAAAATGGCTCAGCGTGTTAAGAAAAATGTTTTCGTAAGCTGCGAACAAATGCGCGACAATATTTAAGTGTGTGTGTGTGTGTGTAGGTGTGTGGCAAAGGCAGTGAGTTGGTGTTGAATTCAACATCTCGCTTCCACACCTTTTCAACGCAAGTCAACAGCAAAACAAAGAAACAAAAAGAAAGAAAGAAGTCAACGAGAGAAATGCCACAAGCCTCACTGGCCATCGGTTAAGTTCAGAGCAAGAAAGGCTAAAACCCGAAAGCAAAACCAAACTGCAAAACCTAAACCAAAGTGCCACTTAAAACCCTGCAACCGCCCACACTTTAACTGTTCCACAGTGGCGGATTTTAGATTTTGAGAACTCTTTAAGAAGCTAAATTTAATTTACTTTATAAACATTGCGTTATAAACATTTCACAACAAATCAAACAATCAACGAAGCAAGAAACTTAAGACCACTAGACTCAACCGAAATCCACATCCTAGATCCGCCCCTGAATTTATGGATGCCTTTGGAAACTAAAGTATCCAAAGGTGTGGGATGTCAAAATGTTAAGTTAATACGACAAGTTGACTTCTTTTTAAGTTTTCACACAACTTGCCAATGCAGGTGAAGCGTGTTGGATTTTTCAATTTGTACTAGTAAGTTGCTGTCCTAATGACCTGCATGAAGTGATATTTAGAGGCTGATTGTGACCCTTCAAGACCAGGAAAGTGCTGAGAGAAGACAAAATTTAAGACTTTTTCAAACTTTAAGCTAGCAAAGCAAGGTCAGCACGTGGAGGGCAAAATAAAGGAAGAAAGGATGGATAATGGTGATGGAGGGAGGAAGGAATGTAGAGGATTCGAATTCAATATTTCGCTGACGCAATTCCTAATTGCGAAACTGAGCAAAGGAGCTAAAGAGAAGGACAAAAATAAGCCGAGGAAAGCACTTAAATTAATTAAAATGTCGCAACAAAAGTTGACAAACGTAAACAGAGAATCCTTTTTGGCCAAAACAGCAGAATCGAAATGGCAAACAAAGCTGCAAATTATATGGTTTGGCATTATTATTGTCAAAATAACATTTCCCCTCTATCTGTCTGTTTGTGTTTTATTTTCGTATTCTTTTTTTACTTTCTTTTTTGTTTCTTGCCTATGCTGAAGGTCGTAAATAATTTACGTAAACTCGAAGCTTCGAAAACAAGGCGAGAAAGTGGCATCACATCATAGGGCGGTGTGGGAGGAGAGGGGGGAAGTACGACGGCCGGCTGGTTGGTATATGGATGGCAAATGGCAGTGGGAATTGTCGCAGACTCCTTTACACTTTGATGCTGCTGTGTTATGAATAATAACTTGGACCTGCCTGCCATTCTCCGGCGGTCCTACAGTAGTTCCTGTTATGCCCTGTCTCCTTCCCTCTGTCCCTGTGTCACTCTCTCTCTATCTCCCTCTCTCTCTATCTCCCTCTCTCTTCTCTTTCTGACGCTTTTTGCTTTGGCAAGGCTTTGAATATTTTACGCAGGCATAAATAATTTAAAACAATGGAACACACGTAAAAAAAAAGGATAATGCAGCAGCAGAAGCACAAAAAAAAGCTGACAAACAGGACAAAAGTGAGAGCGAAAAAGCAAGCAACAGGAACAGAAGAGAGGATAAGAATAAAAATTTTGTATATGTATATACAAAGTATATGTATACAATTTTTTTCCTCGTTTTCGTTTGTCTTTAAGCCCGACAGAGATGCTGGGCCAAAGACACATAAAATTCTACTACCTACACCCCAACCAAACCCCCACACACTCACTCTCTCTTGGCCGGAGCTCAACACTTGACATATGTGCCGCTCTTTGACCTCCTTTGGTGGGGGGAAGGATGTCGGACGTCTTGTAAATGAGATGACATAGCGGCCAAAACATTTGACGAACGACTAAAAATGAAATGTAAATGCCCGAGTCCTGTCTTTACCTCTCACACACACACACATAACTAAAACACATACACACACACATGGGTTGTAGCTTCCTCATTCTACTTTTTTAGACAAGTCAGTGAGTGATGGCGGCTCAAAAGAAATGTCAACACACAAAGCTCACGCACAGACACCCATAGACAATTTCACTTTGACTTAACAAATAGAAAATCATTTATTCTGCATGCGCGAACCGGGACCTTCGCCTCCCCTTTTCTGGCATACCCTGTACCACGAAAAAAGGATGAAGAGGAAGCAACAAAAAAAAAAAAACGACAGACAAATTTATTATAAAGACTTTTTTATTATCTAGTCTAAGCTTTAGTTATCTAACCATTGATTTTAAATACTTATTTTGACATAAGTCAAAAATTTTCTTAATGAGTTTCATCTTATCAAACTTATTACAGGGCATTTTCGAGTCGTCATTTCCATTGATAAGCCATTTTCATGTATATGTATGTATGCGTATCTTTTTCTTCACTGCTTCGATTTAAACGGGTGGGGGGAAGGCAAAGCAAACGGGGGGAAAACTCAGGCTCGTCTGCTGCTGTGATTTCCGTCTGTGATCCGCCTGTCGAGCCCTTAGATTTATGCGCATTTTGCATATTTTTTTTTTTTTTGTCTTTGTTTTTAAGTTCTCCTGCCTCGTCCTCGATAAGCAAGCGAATAGGGCGGTGCTTCTGGGGCAGTCAATTTTCATTGCGCGACTTTTATGACTTTGTCAGCTGCTTTTGACTTTTATCGAATGCAAATTGTTTTGTAATAATGCAATCAAATCTTTGTCAACTCTGTTTGTTGATGTGTTTATTTTGTTTTGGCTTTCTGCTTCTCTGCGTAATTGAAGACTTTGTCTGCTAAACGACAACGTTTAACGAAATGAACTTCCAATCCAAAATGGGGAATAATAAATTGCAAATGAAAACAAATTAAAAGTGCAGCTTCCTATGAAGAAAACAAACTTAAGATATACAAGTTTCAATACCAACGTATTGTAAATAGTGAAATTAATTGTATTATGGTTTACTTTTGATGTTAGTCGTTTGCTTGACAACTTGAATTTGAATTATTCAATTTTCTTAGCATACTTTTCGGATATTCTTTGTAAGGTGGCTAATGGTGGAGCATAATTCTTACTTCAAGCGGTTAAGTTGGCTCTAGAGAAAACAATTGATTAGCTTCCTGTATACTATTTAAATATATATAACATTTTTTGGAATAAGATTTTAATAGTTAGTTGCATCGTTAAAAAACAAACCCCAAAAGTCACTGAAAACTATCTACTAAGAGCTTTGGAACTTCTAGTTTAGAAACTTAATTAGGTTTTAACTTAAACTCTTAATTCTCTTATTTAATCTCATTTACTTTAATTTCATAAATTATTAGTTTGCTTAAACCTTATCATGAATGCAAATGAGCGGATTAGACAGTTGATTAGGATGAGATGATGAGAAAGAAAACCAATCAACAGTTGATTAATCATCTTATAAGTTGTATCTTTCATAAATTTGCTTGATTAAAAATTACTCCAAAATTGGCTAAGGGAAGAGAATGTCATGACAAAACCCACTTTCTCATAGACAATTGTTCATATCTTATAATTTATAAAATTGCAAATATTTGGGATATATTTTCTGCCAATGGTTGTTCTTAAATCACTTGAAAAGTCTGCACAATTGTCATTCAATCTCGTTTATTGTTTGTGAATTATCGATGAACCAGTGCCATGAGCAATAAAATAACATTTATGCCATTTCAAAAATGCACAGCTACTGCAACACACGCACACCCACACACACACACAGCATCAACAATTATAGAACAACATCAATTATTTTGACAACAACAACAACAACAGTAAAAGAAGAGCAAGAAATACAACAAGAAGAGCAACATCGGCGACAACAATAACAATAATTGTATTTACACATAATTGACCATAATCCCCCGGCGGGAATGTCCCCATCATTCTCCCCTCTTATCATACTCCCCGAATTTCTGTGTTTTTTTTTTCTGTAAATGCCCAACAGCAACTTCAACACCCAATTCGCTTGGTTGCCCATGAAAATGGCCACAGGCGACACTTTATGTGTTTGTCCTTATTGTTGTTGTTGTTGCCGCTGTTACTGTTGTTGTTGGTCCTTGCTGTTGTCACTGATGGCAGAGCGGTTGGTGTGGTTCTTGTTTTTTTTTTTTTTTTGTGTTGAACTCCGTTCGCATTGTCTGTCTGTAGTTAAATTTAAATGCCAGACAAACCAGTCCCAGTCCCAGTTTCTGGTCCTGTGCCTGAGCCTAGCACAGTCACAGGCAGCAAGGACTTTCATTCTGTGAGCCTGAGCTATAAATTAAATAAAATGAAATAATTTGGTCACGCACTTTCAACTGTTGACATTTACTGGTCCTGATCAGTCTCCAGCTGTTGGCTGCTTGACAGACTGTTGCCCATCTGCTGTTAGGTTGGAAATCAGAGATGAGTATCCATATCCACTTAAAACAAATCTGGGCTTCCAATTTAGAAATTAAATTGTTATGAAGATATGACAAGATGGGAAATTTAGGATTTAAACATTTTGATTCAATTGGCATGGTAAAACCATATTGAACTTCAGAAAACAAAGATTGTTCAAGAAGTTATTAAAGCAGATATGTCATGTGAATAATTCTTTAACGATTCTAAAAGTTTTGTATCAGAAAGCAAGCAATTCTATTGCCAAATATTCAATTGTCTGGAGAATAAAATAATGATTTTAAACTGCATCAGAAAAGTTTCGGTTTGATGGAAAGAACCTTGCATTTTTTGTGGCAATGATTTAAGTTATTCCAGCAATTTTAAAATTTACAGAATTTGTGAGTAGAAAATTAGAAACAATTCATTTAAGTGGCCCCAAGATAACCCTGAGATTGAAAGCCTTGGCAAGTCCTAACTATGCCTATATATGTATATACGCACACGTAGATGGGTTTTGGGGCGTGTGGCATGAAATCAATGCGATTCCCATTGCCAGGACAGGCGGACTGACGACAGACATACAGAGAGACCCACTACTAAAGCATTTGCTATGCAAATGAAGTGCATGAAATTGCTGGTCGACTCTTGTTAGTCGCCAGTTGCCTGCATATTTATGGCCCACGAAATGTCGGCAACATGCACAAAGCAAGAATCCACTTCATGACCGAAAATTAGTTTTTAACCCACAAAATAATCCCGAATGACATAAGGATGGTCGCCGCCAAAAAAATAAAGCTGAAAACTGAAAACTCGCACACTGAAAGATAGATAGGACGAGACTCCAAAGGGGAGAAGGACGAGTGGTGAGAAGAGACGAAAAAGCAGAAGGAACATTTCGTTCCGTTGTGGTGTGGTACGCCTTGCCTGCCGGAAGTTGTAAAGCTGCCATTTCTCGACCATGTTGTTGATGTTGGTACTGGCATTGCTGCCGTCACCGTTGCTGTTGCTCTTGCCGTTGCCGCTGCCGCCGCCGCCGACAACAACTTGGCTTTGCGAACTCGTAATGCGGTCATTGTTATTGTTGCTGTTGTGAATCGCATTTGTTGTATTAACTTTTTCGAAGTGGCATGCAGAGGCAGCTGCAACAACAACACCACCCCCCCCAGGATGGCCATAATTTATTAAAGCCTGCACCAGAGTGCTCCAGAGTTGAGCGGGCGCCCACGGCACACAATTGAAATTGAAGCAGTAGCAGCAGCAGCGAAGGGCAAGCGAAGTTGCGGAAAATGCGAAACATTGAAGCAAAACCATGAGTAAGGAGCAAAATTTACCCACTCACGAACCGCCACCCAACCACCCACTGGGACTGAGTGTAAGCAGGCAAAATGGTAATCGAAAAATGCGCCGCCCGAGTCAAACGCAAACAAGCGGCTAGCCTCCAGGAGCAGCGGATCCTACAAAACAGTGGCCAGTTAGCAGTTACAATTCACCAGCTCCCAGTCAATGTCTTCCCTCACTTGCCTTTCGTTTGTTCCCTTTATTTTTTTGTTTTTTGGAGGGGCAAGTCAAAGTTTTTGGTCGAGAACTTTTTTTTTTCATTTTTGAACTGGGGGGTTCTGGAAATAATTCATGAAACATGGCGGCAACATGCGAACGCGAAATGCGAACATTTTTGTGCCCGTTCCTTTTGCCTGTGCCGAATCTGATTGTGACACAAACGAATTGTTCTAGTTGTCGTCGTCGTCTAGGACGACTACGTCGACTCATCGGTGTTTGGGAGGTCCTTCTCATATTTATGTGCCTATTTTTTGTGTGTTTCAGCTGGGCTTTTTTGTTTCTTTCTTTTGTTTTGTTCTATGTGCTCCAGCATTTCTCTAGTTGGCATGCAAATTTATGGTGTGTCCCAAAACAATTGTTATTGTGTTTTCAACTTTTGCTTGATTTGTGTTTTTAAGTGATTCCGAATGGGTCGCATGGGGCTGGCTTGGGCTTTAGCCAGAACTCGACGACTGGCAATTTGTGTTGGCCAGCTGACGCTGATAATTTCTTGGCTGTCATCAGGAATCTCTCAGTGCAATACACTAAACAGCATTGCCACCGAAAATGGAGGCACCCAATAAAACACTTTAAGGTTCAACGACAATCCAAAATTCTCGACCATTCGTTTTTCCTTCCTTCCTTCGTTACTTGTGAAATTTTCGCTTGCATTTTGTTTAGTTTGTATTTCCGGCAAACAATCCGAGTGGCGCCCACGAAAAGTTTTTACTACCACTGAGTAATGCTGGCAGTAGGCCACTTCCTGCTGTTTTCCCGCCCTTACCGCACACAATCCGTGAATTTTTCAAGGCATTCCAGTTTCTGTTTCTGTATCTATTCCAGTTTCAGCTACTGCATTTGCAATATGCAAGCGGCCATTTCGTTAATGAGCGCTGGGGAAACAGAAACAACTTTTACTAGCCATCCGCCGGAAGGCGAGAGAGACAGAGACAGAGATAGAGAAAAGCATGGGGTTGACGTCTCTCAGTGCCATGAAAGAAGGGAAATGCTATAAAGTTGTCTGCTTAGATGGACAGCAGCCTGCCTCCTGGCAAGTGGGAGTCCTCTGGATGACTCTTCAGTTGCCGGCTGCTGTTTGCCGGTGGCCGTTTTACGACTGTCCATCTGTCTGTCTATCTGTCCGAATGACTCGGTTCATTTTTACATAATGAAATGAAATTGAAATGAATGTTTTATAAACCACTGCCTAGTGAGAGTCTTTCTGTCTCCTCGACATTTTGCAAATTATTATTTCGCATTTGAACTTAAAGATTCTATGCACTATTACGGCCAGCACTTAACTTTAGTTGATAACATCATTATGAATTATAATGAAAATGGATCAAATATATTTGAAATTTTCAAATAAATAGACTAAACTTATTGAATACGTATTATATTTACGTACATACGTAAAGAAGACGAATGTTGCAATTACTTTGCAAATGATGTTCTCCTTAGATCGTTCAGTCTTATAAGATTTAAATGATGGCCTAAACTATTTTAAAATATGGCTTGAAAATTTGGAATCCTGGTGGATTGACTACAGTAAATTTAAAGGAATTAAATAAAGTGTGCCTGGCACAATGTCCCACTTAGCTCATAATATTCCAGCTTCTTTAAACATTCTGTGGATTATCCTCACGGTTCTCATATGCCCAGAATTTGTGGAATTCAATTAGTATAGACACCACTGTCTCGGCTTGACCACTGCAAATAGAGTAATAATATTCTGAGATGGCTTCTAGTATGTGGATTATTTAAATGTTGGACGCACCAGTTAATTAAATCTTGAAGGGTAATTTTGCAGGGATCTTTTGATTTCACCATATCGAATATTTCATCTTTAATATCCTCAAAGTTAACAGCTTCTGCATTCAGAGCTCTCAATTGCTCCTGTATGCCCTTGAAAAAGAAATGAAGTGTCTGGGCAGTAAGGTAGCCCGTATGCTGCACATCCAGAATGCGAAAGAGATAGTGCAAGGCCTGGGGAGTCTAAGAGAATGGATAAACGATTAATCCAAATTATAACAAATGCTAAGCCATACCTGACGATTGTCCAGAGCGAGGACAAAGTCCAAGAATGTCTTGTAGTCCATTTCTCCGTCATATGTGCGACATTCCTCGAACACACGATCAAGAAACACTGATGTAAGTGTTCCTGAACCATACGCAGCTAGCTCTTTTTTACTTAGCATGCCATTGTGGTCCTTGTCCAAATTGAGATAGTTTCCATAAACAGTGAGAACTGCCGGCATGGAGAACCAATTGTATTCCTGGGGTTCTTTGGGATTGGCCTCATCACGCAGATCGAGCAGCTCGGTGAGCAAGCCCGAGGCCAGCACATCCCGTATCCTTATGCGACCTGTATGCAGCGAGTCTAGGAAGAAAAAGAACTTCTTTACCACTGTACATACATAGAAACTTTGAAACGACGGCTGCACACAGTCGCGGATCTGGGCCAGAGTCGGTATTATGTCTATAATGTAGTTCTCCATGTCGATTTCCCGCAGATAACCTTGGCCAATTTCGTCGTAAAAGGAGAGGCCAATCCGTCCCTGCATTAGCCACACCTTGCGCATAGTGTAGTTAAAAATGGAAGCAATTTCCACCTTTCCAGGATATGCTGAGCCGCAGAGCAGTTTGGCAAATAGCCGTGAAGTCAAATATTTGCGACACTTGTCACTAATTTCACTCAAGACTTTCAGGTAATCATCATAATCAACCAGCTGCTGGCTCATAGGAGTTGTCTTTGTGACATGCCTTTCGAGAATACTCCACAATTCATTTAGATCGTCGTTGTCTAGTAATTCCTGAGATTTCTGCTGCAAGAAGAGAGAATGAGCCTCCTTTCGGAGACTCTGCCGCAGTGGATCCTTAACATGCCCATGGTAGAATTTGGGAATGTGACTATAGGTCGGATGCTTCAGCTCCTCTCGTGGTCGCAAAGGGGCGTTTTCATCAAATTTGGCCAATTCTTCGCCACTTATTTGGCGAGTAGAAACCTGCAGACCCTCGAATTCCTTTACAATATCAGGATCAAGCTCCATTTATTTAAGCACTTGCAACAAAACTAAAAAGTAAACAAACAACCTGCCCTTTTTACTCTTTCTCTCTCGCTCTTTCCCTGTTGCTGTGATCAGTGACAGTGGTGGGCGATATCGGTGTAGCAGTTACTTGTCACAGGTACATATGTTATCAAAATCACTGCTAGTTTTCGATAACTAATCGAAGCTTAGCGATATTTTTCTTCTATTGGTCTTTTTCGTAATTTTTGTAGGTGGAAAAATTTTTAAGAAAGCTACATTTTATTTTAAATTTAATAAAATGAGTTCCAACGATGCGGGTACCGACGATGACGACGTAGAATCGTTCTACTCGTTCAATGAAAGTGTGGACTCATCGAATTGTCTAGACAGCTCTCTGAGTTCCTTAAAATCTTCATGCAGCAGTGAATCTGTGCCAGATGTAGATTTTACTGAAAACACGCTGTCGCCAGACCTAGAGCATCAAGTGGACGCGCAGCTAGATGTGAATAATTTGACATCAGATGAAGAATTGCCGTCAGGAGATTACCATCATTTCAATGTAAACGATCCCCGGTCAGTGCCTCCATTAAAGTGCAAAACTCAGCCCGACGTGGATCTCTTTGACATGAACAAGCCGCATATAAGCACGGAAGCAATTGACAAATACCATTTTACTAAGTTGTGGGCTGAATCGCATCAGAAGAGGGAATATTCGCCCCTTTATAAATTCCAATATAACTTACAGAAAGAGAGATTTTCCGAAGAACAAACGCTAGAGGAACGAAACAAGGGCATTCTCAATAAGAAACTGTTTTTAAACCCAGTCGATCCTCGTTTTCCTTACACCACGACGCGCCAAGACGATGAACCTACAGACCCATATGTGTCTCCGTTTGAGGAAATGCCCGTTGCTAAGAAAATGTCTGAGGAATTTGCAAAGAAGCTTGGTATCAAGGCTCCAACTATCGTGCCAGCTGGTTTCGATCTAACCAGGCTAGTGCAGAACAAGGAACCTAGTCGTTGGGCCCAGCCCCAAAGTCGGCATATAAAATAAGCATATAAACTCTTTTGTACTACTTAGTTAAGTGAAAAATGAATTTAAGCAAAATAAAATGAAATTCAACAGTAAATATTTACATAAATCGTGATCACGATTAGCCTTAACCATCCACGCGGTTGGTCAAAGTTTCAAATGTTACCCACCACACATTTCAAAGACCGATTTGACAATCGATAAACATTTAGAATCGATTTTTTTTTAGGCATCAAAACAAAAGGTAACGGATTTATTAATAAAGTCAATTTACCGTACTAAACTTGAGTATCAAGATTACAATAAACTTTAAACGTTTCCCATTTGGTTTCAATATTAATATTTAAAATAAAAGAACACATTTTAGTCCCAAAATAAAACATCGATTCTCTTGTAATTGCAGGTTCCACCATCAAAGGTGTAGTGGCCATTCTCAATTGCATTCTGGCCCGTCAGCTGTGCTTCGAGGATCCATCATGCTCGGCCATTTTGGAAATTATTCCCCGTGTCTGCGGACCCATACCAGGTAAACAAATAAAGACACGAAAATAGAAAATATTTACACAGTCTTCAATATTTTTGTGCCAGTTTCAAGAGTTTGCATAGCTCTCGAGTATTTTGGTTTTGGTTTCGTTCGATGCTGATTATGTGGTCATTTGAGAATTCATTTTCGTCAGTTACGAGTTTTGTGAATTTGTTTTTCCATACGTACATACATATGTATGTACGCCAGTGTTTGTGTTTTTTCGACAACTGTGTAATTATTTCAACTGTTTTTGTGAGCGCGTGCAATAAAACAGTAAATAACGTAGTATGTACACTTAAAGCGCAACATACGACGAACGGGACCACGAAACGCAAGCAAACGCCATTTGAATATTCAAATGCCCTAGAGAGCGACACCAGCCAGTCGAGTCGATGGCCTGCTTTCCTCTACCTTTCTCTGAGCATGAAGCACATGACCTGGAGGTGCAAAAAATAAACCAAGAACCACGTAGCAAGTGGGTCGCCGCCATTCTTTCATTCTCATACTCCCAAACAATGGCAGGCCAGGACGAGGCAGGCCGACGAAAAAGTTAATTTATAAATTATTCAGTAATTTGTTTTAGACTTTGCTTTAGCTGAAGCCATCGCCCACCCACCCATATAGCAGTAGGAGGAATGATTTTTCTTTTGTTCTTTGCTTTTTTCACTTTGATCACATGACCGCCGCCCAACTCCTCATTCAAAATGTGTGTCTAAGATGGTTTTTACGCGCACTATTCCATCGTCAACGTACCCGCCGCCTTTTCTCTAGCTGCTGCCGTGTGCATAAGTCTTTTCTCATATTTAATTTTTAATGCTAAAGCCTGTCCAGCCGACATCTTGTGGCATTTCTCAGGCTCCGTCGACCTCTACCTAGGAATTTTTTCTCTGTGCATATGTAAGAAAATCCAATTTAAAGCATAGCCTAAGCGGATTAAAGTTCTCAATCCAAAGAGCAAAAATATCTCATATGTAGGTTTATGCATTGCCAATTTATTGATTCTGTGGCTTGGACCACTCTACGCAAAGTATCAAATGATCATAACCATGACCATTAAGTATCTGAATAGCAGCAGCTGCGTCTTGACGGAACTTGAAATGAACATAGGCAAATCCCTTGCAAAGACCTGTATTCTTTTCGCGCGCCAAATACATTTTGGTGTGTGGTCCAATTTTCTTCACCAGCTCTTCCAGATCTACCTCCGTCATAGATTCCGAGAGATTGGAGATGCGAACTGCCGAAGAATCATCACGTTCACGTGCCCAAGGCTTGCCAGTGGCGCCTCCTTCCTTCAAAAATGGTGGCACATACTTTCCAGACTTGGGATCACCGACAGCTGCTGCAGCGGCAGTTGCCTTATTCTCCATCATCGTTTTGCTATCCATTGCTGTGCCCTTATAAGGGCAGTTCACGGACCAGTGATCGCCATTGCAAATTCTGCACTTGGCAATATTCTTGCCAGTATCGATTTGCAATTCATTCGTCTGTTCGAATTCCTTGGAACCCATGAAATGCATAAAAATCTCCTCGGCAGCCATGGTGGTCTGAGAATTTGGACCCGGCTTATCGGTACTGGAATCTCCAAACTTCACCCAGTTACGGCGCTTGGCCACCGCCTTTGATACTACTTGCTTTTTTATCTTAAAAGTGCGGACCACTTTTATCTTCTTGCCATCGTCGTTGTATTTGTACTCGGTTACATATTTATATTCACCCTCGATATACTCCTTGGCTGGCGGTAATCCATCCACATAGTCGGCCTCTACCTCATCTGCCCAGGAAGTTTTTATAGGTTTCATGTCAATGATTTGCTCTCTGAATTTCTATAAATAACTAAATGCCAAATAAAATAAGGGAGTACAGTAAAATTCCATTAGAAAGTAATCTCAATGCTTGCTAGATTTCGAATATTTACCCATAAACAACTATCGGTCACTTGGCCCCAGTATTATTGATGTACATACATACATATGTATACGTTCATTTCCCAGTGATAAGAGAACGCTGAAATTTTGCTTGGGCTGATATGAAGCTTTCAAATCAGTCGCCTCTCGTCCACTTTATTAAAATGTTGCATTTAAAGCATCCTCCAACTGGACAGAGTCTAGAAGTAAACCAATTTTGGCTACGAGATCACTGCCGTTGCGGCGAATGTTTAAATCTGGAGACAAATCAACGTCGCTTCGATCTTCTAGATTTGCCAGCCAATGTCCACGCTTTGAGTCAAAACTATTGCTACGAAACGGATCAACTCCAAGTCGAGTGTGAGTTAACCAAATAGTGGAGATTTTGCGGCAAAGCTAAATACAAATTATCTTATTAACACTGCAGGGAGCGATGGTCATTTGTCCAGCTATGAGTTTGATTTTATATTCGCATCACAGCGGGATCAAGTGATAAGCCGTATGTCAAAGTCGACAAGTTTAACGGCATGGAATCGTAGCATTATTTTGCAGAATGAGCGTCACCTGCGCTATTCGCTCCTCCAACTGGTGACCAGTGATAAAGAGGTTAAGTCAGTGATAACATCTCTCATTCGCTATGGCATTGTATTCATCAATGATGTTGCCCCCAATCCCACAATGACAGAATTGGCTCTGCGCCGTTTGTTTCCCCTGATGAAAACCTTCTTTGGCGAGATGTGGACTTTCAGTGATAAGAAAGATCATGCAGATACAGCATATACCAAGCTTTACTTGGGCTCCCATACGGACAATACTTATTTCTGTGATGCTGCTGGCCTTCAGGCGCTCCACTGCATCGAACATTCGGGTGGAGATGGTGGCGAGAACTTTTTCGTCGATGGCTTGTATGTGGTTCATGAGTTACGTCGTCGCCATCCTGCTGCCTTTAATCTACTCAGTCGAGTTCTAGTGCCTGGAGAGTATATCGAAAAGGGTGAACATCATTTCCATATGGCTCCAATTATACAGCTAGATCCATTGACTGGTGAATTGATTCAATTGAGACTTAATGTGTACGATCGTGCAGTTTTTAACACTCTACCACAATCGGATATGGCTGATTTTTATGCTAGTCTTCGGTTGCTCTTGGAAATTGTGCGTGATAGCGAGCATCAATGGAATCTTAAATTACTTCCAGGCACAATTGTGTTATTCGACAATTGGCGAGTGCTCCATGGACGTGAGGCCTACACAGGTCGTCGCACTATGACCGGAGCTTATGTGCAGCGTACAGATTTTCTCAGCAAAGCTCGCGTCCTGGGTATCATTGAGTAGATCCATGACCTGACCACCTACTCCTCCTCCTTCTCTGCGATTGCAAATAAAATGTTACGATTACAATTGTTATCCAGAGTCAAAAATTTTTTGTTCTCTCTCTTTTTTTCTTGTTGTTGTTGTTGTTAGAAACGCACACAAAATGGGAAATAAGCAACAAAAATCATTTGGCATTTGTTTTTATGGTCATGTGTGTGTGTTTGTATGTTGGGCATAAACCAACGCACTTTGAACTTTTTCATTTAAAAACTGAAATTACTTTTGTTGTTCCACTTAATGGCTGTCGCCGTGTCCTTTAAATGTCCTCCAAATATATGTATAATATCCACGCTCCGATACGGTAAACTTAAAGCCGGGCAAAAGGCGAAAGAACGCTGTCTGAATATTTATGATAATTGCATTTTATGCAGGTTTTTTTCTCCTTGTTTTTGTTTGTATGTTACAGTTGTTGTTGCTGTTGTTTTTGGCCATCTTCTTTGCTCATATGCTCAGGCACGACCAGCACTGGAAAAGCCTTTAAAAGCAGTGGGTCTGGCCACCTACTGTGCACCACCTTTCTCCCGGACCCCTCCCAATTGGGCGATAAATCAACATTTTTTCTTTGGCAGATGCTGCATTCGTGCCTTTGCATGGCAAACTTTTCGGCATGCCTCCACTTTGAGCACTTGCCGATGGTTCAATAAAATCAACAAGCGCACACACACACACTCAGAGAGAGACACACACACACGGACAGTGCATAATGCACACGCCTGTTTAATATGGACACAACGAGCCGCCATATTGTTGCCTTCAAGAACGCCGCCAATGGCTGTTGGGCAGAAAGTCTGGGCAAATATTTCACATACACAAAGAGAGCACACAACAGGAAGGGAGTGGTAGAAAGGGGACTTGCAACGTTGACAACTGTAGAGACTTGGCAAACGCCATATTAATTAATATGTTTGATCATAATTTATATTTCTTTGAATAGCTTCACTAACTGAATGACTCATAAATTTCACCTAGCAGCCTAAATGGCCAATAATAAAACTGCTTCTCCCCCTATAACAAATATATATATGTGTATATAAAACGAAATAAATATATATTGTAAGGCAGGCAAAACAAATAAGAAAATAAAATCAAATAAAAATACGGGACAACAACAACGACAAAGGAATCATTGAACCAATTCAGCGACCAACTCAACAACCGGAAACGCGTTTCGAATAAAAACGAATTGAGGACTTAACAATAACAGTAAAAGCCAAGGGCAATGGCAGAAAAGGCAGCAGCACCAGCAACAACAATAACAACAACGCAACAACAACAAATGGCGTCAGTTGATGGCGACGAAGCATAAAAACCACTTGCCTTGGCTTTTTTTTATGACCAACTATCAGGCGATGAGAAAATCAGAGTCAGAAACCTAAATGCACTAGAACTTCAAAAAGGACTAGCCTTGGATAAAGACAAATTTAACACAGGGGAAAGGCTATTTTCATGGATGCCAATGAGAGTGATATAATTGAGATCACGATCCATAATGGAAATTGCTTCACAACAGGCTTCAGGCTCTGACTTTGAGTTACCTAGTACCTAGTTGTATTACGAACTAGTTCAGTCGGCAGAATTCCTTATTTCGCTTAAAACTGGACGTAGACAAAGTCTAATCTAAAAGCAAAGACTCTTTCTTAAACATTTGAACTATTTCTACATAGGGCACATTAAGGCCTGATTGGCAAGTAAAACTATAAACTAACTTAATCTGTCTATAGTCAAAACAATTGTCTGAACGCAACAACTTTTTAAGCACTTGTAGAATGTTCTTAATTTGATTAATATTTAAATTGCTTTTAAATATAAGCAATCACACTTAATTTATAGAATTGCAAATGCATCTATCAATTACCCATATGATGACAAATTTAATATGCTCTATTGCATGATGAAGGGTAGATAACACACACATATACGTAATAGGGACAGAAAACAGGAGCATAAACATAATCGTAAACCATAACCCAAAAACCTGGCCTAAAAAAAAGAAAACACCAACAACCAAAAACTGTGTCCGAGTGGCATAAAAATGATGAATGCCTGTGAAAAATGTCACTTGTTGCGTAGACGGAAGCAACTTTATGTTCAACTAGCAAATAATCATGTCCGGGCTAGGGGTCGGTTCGTTTTCGTTCAATGGGTCGTATGAGTGACGTGAACAACATGTGGTGTGTTGTCGTTGGTGTTGGTTTTGGTATTGGGTTGGTGTGGCCAACCGTTTTGTCTCACCCTTCACCATCACCACATGACCTCCATTGTCCAGTTTCTCTGTGTGTGTGTTTGCTTTGCTTTTTGGCGATTTTACGGCTTATGACGAGCCGAGTTTTGTGTGTGTGTATGCGAGAGTGTGAGCGTGTCTGTGTGGAGTTTATTAGTAGGGCTTATGTTTTATGGCCAAGAGGACAATAGATGGCCAACAGATGTTTGCCTTTTGTGTTGTAGTAGTTTGGTTGTCATATGCTCCAATAAGCTGTCACACATGAATCGGTGTGAGTACATGTGTGTTTGTATGTGTGTGTATTTGCGAAATGAAACATAATTTATTATGTTATAAAATATTATCGGAACTCGTCGTCGTCGTTGTTGTTGTTGTTGTTATCGTCGTCATCGTTTCTGTGTAGCCCATGATTCGCTTCATTGGCCGCTTAAATCGACCATTTTGTTTGGAAGACTCAATTATTCATATATGTAGTTGTTGGTGTCAGTGTGTTGTCGTTGTTGTTGGTGTGTCCAGGCTCTTATTATGACATGTGTCTGCTTTATAGTTCGTAGTTGGTAGCTACCAATGTCCATTGTGGATATCGTTGTCGTTGTCGTTGTCTGGCTGCCATTTATAACAACTGTCAAGGGCCACAACTTTGGTAATCGATGTGAGTTTCAGTAGTATTTGGGACAAGCAAAATGTCAAAGTTTAAGCATTGCTGCCATTTATAGATCATTAACCATAACACAACCAGCCAGTCAGTCCCTCAACACTTTTTTGTTTTCTTCTTCATTTTGCAGTGTCCTGCAGCACAGTGACGGTAACAAAGTGTCAGGCAGCCTTGCGCACTCTTCAGGCCTTTCAATTCTTTCGACCAACTTGCCTGTGCAAAGAGCCTGGCATGGATCCCGATTGCAATCATTTTCGCGACTTTCTCTTCGATCATCCCTGCGGATTTGTCCTCAAAAAGGGTAAGCAATATAATATTAAATTTCAACAGAATTCAAATAAGCAACTATTTGTCAATTGTTTACAGCCGAAAAGGATCCGTATCCAATAGATGCGTTACCAACCTGTAATCATGCACTATCCGTGTGCCAGCAGGAACGCAAATGTCTAAAACTGTTCGAGGATTTCAAAACCCATTGTAAAGTGCGCGACAATAAATGCAAAATGGAGAACAGGTGAGCATCATTACTATGAATATTGACTTTAACAACAAGTTTTCAACTTGGCTAATTAAAACAGTTGAGCATAAGAAAGGAGCAAAATTATAAGGACAGGAGCAGCAAATAAAAATCAATTAAACCGCATTGGGCTTAATAAGAAAATTGATTTGGCTTTTGCCACACATAACAGTTAACGGCAATTGGAAATTGCATTGCCAACCACTTTTTACCTGTGTGGTACTCCGTGTCCGTGTCCATGCCCCACCTGCCCCATTTGCCACACGCACAAGCACAAGAACACACTGAGGCGCAACATTCAATTTCGATATTCGATTTTATTGGCAGAAAAAACACAACACACACTCACTCACAGGCACATACACACACACACACAGGTGTATTGCTGGTGGAATGAAACTTCCTGTCTTGTTGGCGTCTTTTCGTACGCTTCCTGCAGCCTTCACATATCCTTACTGACGCTGATGTCCCAGTTGCTTGCGTGGTAGTCGGGTCGATACACTCGAATACAAACGTTCTGAATGTTTTAATAACTCGAAATGACTTTCTGCGGTGATGGTGATGGTGGAGCTGTTGCTGCTGGTGTGGGTTAGTGCTAGAGGTTTGGTAAACTCGAGTTTAAGTTTCTATATCGCCGCCAAAAAACTTTCAACACGCATCCGACTATGCACACACGCTCATGGAAGAATAAAGGAGTCGACCAGAACTGCGATAAAATATTAATTGCAATGCCGTATGTATGCATTTTTGATGTAATTGCCAATTGGAAAGTTTGCTTGCGCCAAAACGGAAGTCATCCCATGGCATGGGAAGTGAGTGGCAAGTTGAATTGAGGGTAGAACCTACCATGGAGGTATTAAGGCCTATAAAAGCTTTGCATTTTGTGTTTTCAATTAGTTTAGCTTTAAAATTGTTCATCTTAGTTGATTTTAGTTAATTTAATGCAATAACTTTGGCTCTTTTCAGAGATGCCTGCCATGATTCTTGGACTAATTTACGGCTCTCGCCAATGTTTGGTTGTATCTGTCCAAATAATCATATGAAAAAACGCTGTGATCGTATATTTAATATTGTTAATCACAATCCGTGTGTGGGTAAGTTTCGTCAAGTGATCGAATGTCAACAATAACAACAACAGCAACAACAAGAACCACAAGTACAACAGCTACCACAAGAAAAACAACCAAACAAAAAAGAAATCAACTATAAGCATCTATGATACGATCAATCAACAAATTCTCAAAAAAAAAGGCAGCAACACCGTTTATTTCTATCTTTAACTTTAAAGCCTATTTCAACGCGTCTAATAACTACAACTAACTACACAAATTTGTGTAAATTCTTGTTTCCATTTTCCTTTTGAATTGAGTTTGTTAAATTCTTGTCTCTTCAACTTGATAAATTTTTTATCTATCCTAACTGAATATTCTTTTCTTTTGTGTTGATCTATTTCAATATTCTTTTTCGTACTCTTATCGTTTAGTAATTTGTAAAACGCTCAACCGAAAAAAAAAAAAAAAAAAACTGAAACTAGCCTAACAATTAAAGTAACCTAAAAAAAATATAAGACAAACTAAAATCGCACGCTTCTGCATCAAAAAACTAGACAAAAACCTACCTATCAAAAAAAAAAAAAAAAAAAAAAACAACCCCACTACCAAAAATAATGAGAATCCCCATGTTTTGCGATCAGTAAACTATAATCGATATGCCTCTATATCTAACATACAATAACTTACATATATATATATCTATATGAATATATCTATTAGCTATGCTCAGTATCGTAACAATCACCACCAATTACCTATTCGTATCTAATACCAAATTATATGTAAATCAAAAGCTAAAGTGTTTACTGTCACCGCTCTGTCTCTCTCTCTCTCTCTCTCTCTATATCTATCTAACTCTCTCTCTCTCGCTCACTATCAACAAACTATCCAAGTATGTTGTAGCCCCTATCACAAATAAACAATATAAAAGATAAAATGTATTAACTATTAAACTAGTAGGCCGATGTCACCAAAAGCTAAGTAATCTGCCACCCAAATGAGTTTGTGCTTTAGATTGATATTTACATATATTGAAATTGCACTGCCGACACTTAAAAAATGTAACCATTAAAACCAAATACCCAATCTGTACCAACTAACTCTAACTCGCTCTCTAACTATGTCTATCTCTTTATCTAATGCTTTCTAATTCTAACTCTCTAACACACTGTACTCTATCTATATATTAATCTCACAGTTAGGCTACATATTAAGTGGGTTGTGGTCCTTTTAGCTCTCAGTCAGTACTAAATGCTTCGGGTTTCCATGCTAAAAAACAATAACAACAAAATCTCTCATAATAATCTGCCACACCTATTACATCCACAGACACACCCACACACACATGTACACACACCAGCTAACCCAAGGGTATCCGCACTCGCGTCCACTAATTGCACTAATTAAATGTTACGCACATACACTTTCACTTTACCAAATACACAGCAACAATTTGCACCTCTTTGGCACTAAACTGTTCTTTTTTTCTTCTTCACTCCACTCTCTGCACCACAACCACCACCATGCATGCATGCTCCTCTCCTTTGTCCCGCTCCTGGTATCTTCTGACTCTTTGCAGATAGACTAATATTTTTCCCCAATGGTTTGCCCAAATTGAAACAAAAGCAGAAAGCAAAACCAAAGTTGAAACCGAAGCAGAAACAGAAGAATACCACGGCCATTATGCTGTCCAACAACATTGAGTACCACGATGAGCCCAACAATGGGGCTGGTGCAGAGAATGTTGAGGAGAACGAGGCCGAAAAGGATGACGAAGATGCAGATGATGATGACGATGATGATGATGACTATGATGACCGCATACGAGCGGAAATTTATTCAAATTACCCGCATTACCTGCATCCACCCTCGTGGGGTATTAATAATCCATTGGTACTGGCCTCGCATAGTCCGCATACCTCGGAGGATGATGATGTCGTTGTTGAGGTGGCCAGCCCGCATCACAAGAAGCAAACGCATGCAGATGACTTGGAACGCGGGGGCGTTGTCGATGATGTGGTCGTGGTCGTTGATGCAGGACCGCATCAGCATAACCACCAGCATACACATACCTATTATGCGCATGGCGAGCACGAGCATTTGATGGCATCGACCGTGGCACCCATACCCACAATTCCCAGCGCCCCTAAGTATGCAATAGAGTTGAACTCGGCCAGGTCGAGTTTAAAAACTTGGCTTGATTAGGCTTAAGGCTTTAGTTGGCTTCTTCTTCTTCTTCTGGCAGCACTTGAACTTTTAACAAAGTTTTCACACACACACACCCAAAGATACATACATACATACATATATAGTTATCCATCTACCTACCCATCTAGACTTTCATTAACTCAAACTTAAAACTCAAGCTGAAAACTTTATGCAAAAAGCTTTTAAAATAATTGACTCACTTCTGGTATGCCACAATTTCCGGTTAAAGAGCCAACTAATGAATAAGTCTAACACAGGAGTTGAGAAAATCAACAACAGCAACAACAACATCAAGCATCACCAGTTGGCAACATCAAATAGACAAGCGATTTATTTTCTCCTACAATACTCTTTGGGCCATTCCCTGGGCCACTTGTAGAGCATTTATATAATCTGATTTTAATGCATTTCAACTTAATAAATATTCATGTATTGCTGTCTCCTTTCGCTCTCTCATTCATGTTCTCCCTGTCATTGGGCTGTCCTAGTGAAATTAATTTATAATGCCAGAAGCTGTAGCAGGAGCATCAGCAAATATAGTTTGCATCTTCTTGTCGCTGTCATTTGTGGAACGGAAGTGAAAAGTCAACTAGTTAGCTGCAAAAGTCTCAGTCTGTCCTAATATGTAGTGGTAATTGCCCTGTTTACATACAAACATATGTATGTTTGTTGCCCCTAATGCCTTAAGCCGATTAGGGCCAACTTTAAGCCATTTCCTCCTTTTGAATAAACAAAAGTTATGTAATTTACAAAACGTATCTTATGCAAACAAACAATGCACTTGCACTTACAAACACAAACACACACATACAGTAATTGTGTGTGTATGAGTGTGTGTTTATTAATCTAATTATCTGCACTCTCTGTTTCTCTTTTTCACATATGCACTCAATCGTAATATGCACTTAATATTGTATTGGAAAATTTATTTAGCACTGGCACTAAAACGCACAAAAGCACATTACTCGGTGATTTGATCACCGGCAGCGATATAACCCACCGCACCTATACAGGACCCACCATGGACATGGACGAAAGAGGTAAGTGATTCCTCAACTGCTTATCACTTGTTTTAAATCGAATTGAATGCCTGAATTTATCCGGTTAAGACAGGCTGAACAAACTGGTGCGATCTTTATTAAGTCAAACATTTATGCATATTGTATATATTTGTCATATTATCTTAGATGACAATCAATGCCTTCTTTTATCCGTCAGAAAGTTAATTTTATTGTTTCACTGTGTTTTTAATCAGCCTTTCTGATAAGCCTTAATTTGTCTGATATTATTAGAATGGGATTGCTTGAATTCTTATTGGGAAGTTTACTCAACATTAAAAATCAATTCGAATATTTAAACTATATTCATAAGTTTTATCTTAAATTTTTGGTTTTTTTAGTGTGTCATCTTCTTGTTTAAAAAGAAGGATTCGGATTAAAGATAGTTCGTTATTCGAGTTCGTTAGCTACATTTTATTAAACTGATATTCTTGTATAAGAAATATACAAAATTTGTCATCCACTTACATGAATAGTTGTTATACCTTAGCATTTGAAATAATGTTTTACTCTAAAAAGTAGATATAAGGCAAATTTCAGACCTTTATTTATTAGATACATACATAATGGAAATTGAAAGAATTAAAATCATATATTTCCGTTGTGTTTCATAAATATTGATTTAAAAATTTTACTACATCATGAAATGCGAACAAAAAGCAGATAAAATTGTAAAATTAAGCACCAACTTGCTTCATTGAAATCAAAGAGAGTATGAATAGTAGTTTTATGACTTAGTCATTTAAATCAGTTGCTGGCAAAACAACAAATTCCCTAGCAGCAAGATATAAAGATAGATATGTGACTGTGATTATTAGTACAGAGCACACACTCACAATCGCCAATTATTTATGCATTGTTATGAGCAATGAAAGAAGGGGTCAGGCCATAAATTAAACAACTTGCGTGAGTAAGTATCAAACGAGGTAGATGAATTTAAGGGCACATTGCAGCACTGCACCAAAAGACACACACACACTTAGACACAATGCACATGCATCACCTCCTTGCACCCTCCTTGTATGGATCAAGTATATTAGACAAACACAAGCCAAGAGGAGCGAGCGCAGCGTAAAGCAAACAAAATGAAGCAGCAAATGGCGGCCAGGGTAACCAACATGCTGTAACGCTATTGTTGTCTACTTTGTTGTTTGCAGCTCGTTTCATGGCATTAGCTATCTGCCATGGCAATCACTTGCAGTTAAACTAATGCACACACACACACACAAACACACACAAGCACACACTGACACAGACACTTGCACTCTCCAATGGAATGCACACAAGACCCATAAATAAGCATTTTGCTTTAGACACTCCTCCTAGCCCGACCATTCCATGGAAATGCCGAGTTCCCCTCCATTCACTTCATTCAACAAACAAACAAAATGCAGCACAATTCGCATCTAACTGGCTTTTTCGTTTTGTTGGCATTCTAAAATATATTATAATAAATTTCGATTTTACATACAGACATATAAACACATTCGGGATATGCAGCTTTTTTACCAACACTGAAATCCACATACTCTTATGTACATACATATCCACTGCAATGCTTGGAAAGTTAATGGTCCAAAAGTCTCATCTGGCATCTCGTTTTGTTTGCTGCTAACCGACACTCGATCTCGATTGTTTGGCCTTTTGATTGTCATGCGTTTTGTACATTTTTTTTTTTTTTGTTATTATTTATTGCCACAAATTCGCTTGCCCTTCAATGACATGAGCATCATCATCATTATCATCATCGTTAACATCATCAGCATCGTCGATATACGCTTTGTTATTGTTGTTGGTAAAATGCATAGCTTGGCAATCTGCTTTTGGCCAAAAGTTATAAATTTTATGACCTGCCTTTGTGTCGTCCGGCAGCAGATGCCATTCTATTGTTGTTGCAGTTCAATCAAATTTCGCACAGCTGTGGGACTGCCATTGCAGTTGTTGTAAATATTAGCGAAATATTTATGCATGTCACACGCATCACACCACACACACTCACACACATCGATATCGACCCATTTGTTTACACTTGACTTATTTAGTTCCATTTTTTTTGTTTTTTGTAGTAGGGCAGTAAATTAACAACATCAAGGACAATGGCAAATAGCAACCATTTAAAATTATGACAATATATTATACTATGTAATCAGCTTTAGGCTTTGCGAAACAATATAAATAGTTACATATACATACATAAGTAAAAGCTCTCTCCATCCCCCATTTTCGGTGGGTATCAACAATTTTTCATATATACATATCTGTTTTTATTACTGATTGGATTTCTCAAAACTCAGAGCATAAACATTTTCAATGACCTAGAGGGTTTGATATTTCGGCAGATGTCAGTGCCATTGTATTAGAGCGAAAACCAACTAAAATATAAATCATCAAGTGCGCACAGTTAATAGGGGTTTTCACTAAATCTACAAATTTAGAACTACTAATTCTAACTTTCCAAAAGGTGGCATTAGTTCAGAGCATCTGAAGCTCTTATTAATAAAAGCTATAACTTTGAACAATCTTTTTTAACCATAGTCCCTTGAATCTATTTTGTTTGTTGTCAACAAATGCTTTTCAAATTTCAATAAAGGAACATTTTAAGAAGATTTTAACCAATTGAAAGCCATCTTATTTGTTGACTTATTAGCAAATGCTTCTGAAATTGTGGTTTATTAGTTACTAGAATTCTAGCAAGCCAAGTATTCTAAGGGAAATTTCTATAATCCTTGATTAGCAAGTCAAAATCTGAAAAAATTTTAAATATTTTAGCAGGTACAATAGGTTTAATTGAATTTGTCTGATTTATACATCATGGTTAATAATTGTAGAAAACCCCTTTACTTCTTGCTAAAAGCGCACGCCACTGTCTTCATTCTTTGGTTTGGCATGTGTATATGGTGCATAAAAATTAATCTAAGCGTTCAATTTGAAAATTTAATTAAGCACAACTAAAAAGCAAATAAAGCGATTTGTCAGCAATGCGCGAACACGCCGTTTCCATTGCCCATATATGTATGTATACACGCCTGGTTTCATGCATATGTATGTATACATTTATGTATCACACACACACTCACTCACTCACACACACACTTGTCTTGTATATATGCATACATGATAGCCATAGATAGTTTGTCGGGTGTTTGCGTGTAATAAATATTTCCATAATATTATACAATCCACTTTGAAGTTGCAGGCAGCGTTGTTGATGCAACAAACTCCCTAACTATGCATGTCACACCTCCTTCTCTTCACATGTCTGAGTGTGTGTGTGTGTGTGTGTGTGCGTGTATTGTATTGCATCTGTTTACATGCTTCCCAATTAGGGCATGAAAACCACAATGGGCGCTTGGGCTATTTGATATGGTTGTCGTAACCCGATTCCCAGGCAGTCCCAGCTGCATATACACACACACACACACACACATTCACTCGCTCAGGAACACACATACACACTCACACTCTCTCACTATTGCACCAGTGCAATGTAATTTTGAAATTATTGCACCTTGTGAAATTTATTTCAGTTTCTTTATGAGTTTGTTTAAATTTCCACGCTCGCCATTTTCGGTGTCTGGTCATGAAATTACAATTAATGTGGCCAGACAGTAGAATAAATTTCCTTTAATGCTATTTTCCACACGATTCCATCCATTTCCGCCATCCATTTAAGGGTAATATCAGGAATTGCAGTGGCCATAAAATGGTCCAGTATTAAAATACAAAGATTGCGCATAAGCAACAATTAGATGGCATATGCCATGACAGCACAGAATCCACTCAACGACAAGAACAGCTTACAAGTGCGATAACTGTTAACAAAACATCGCTAATCCCATTCCCGTTCCATTCCACAACTGATTCTCCGAGTCTTTGTTACCCCCCGAACAGAAGAGACAACAAACTTCCAACGTCTTTGCTTTGCTTGTTTGCTGTGCAAATATTTGCTCACAAACATAAATACAAATCGCACACACACGCATACAAACAAAACGAGATACATAAAGACAGACGCCCTCACGTCTCATGGCAAATCCCAGCCATTTAGCGCCAGCAGTTGACCGCCTAACCGTTGTGTCTGAGGGAGCCATATCCCATATCCTTTTGCCAGCTTTGCCAGTCACCTCAAATGAAGCGCACTTTTGGCGTGCTCTTGGCGAGATAAGCAAATGTTGTCTCCTTCTGTGTTCCTGAAACGTTCTTCGACTTGCTGTCGTCAAATCGTTTTGCCATTTGCTCGCTCTATCAGCGCATGACATTTGACAGACGCAGCCAACCAACCAACCACCCACTCACCATCCTTACCATCATCCATTCGTCCCAAACGAATGTCTCTGTTTGGTTTGTGTTTATTGATAGCAACAACAAACACAGAGGTAATCGAAAAGTGGCAAGAAACGATTCTGTGCGACTGCTAACAATTTAATAGTATTTAAAAATTGCTCAAAAGAAAAACTCCAACGAATTTTTCACAAAATTGTTTAACCAAGTTTTTAACCTAGGCGGGTAAAGAAATTTGGCCAAAAGCCTCTTAAAATGCTCTTCTCTGTGTATTAAGTTGCTTTAATTTTTAGCTGTTTTACGTTACCGTGAATTAACTTAATTAAAATGAAACTTAATGAAACGAAAATTTAAGAAGTAAAATTTAAAATCCTTAACTTTAGCCAAATGTTTTAGCCAATTTAAGCCTTAAAGCGCTTTATAAAACTGCTGAGATTAAACTTAAGAGATGTTTTGCTTTTGATTTTAAATTATTTACTATTCTTTTCATTTAACTGAATGGTTAGATGAATCACCTCTAAACACATGCACTGCACCTGCTTAATATGCATATTAATATTTAATACTTTTGCACACAAATTATTCGCACCTGGTAACTTGTTACGTAAATTTTTCAAACATTCTTAATTTGATTTTACATGTTGTTCGATATATATATTTTATTTCTTAAAATGAAGCAAGAAAAATTCTTTCAGACCGTATGCCAAGTAAATTTCTATGAAACATACATAATATCATTTACTTTCAAACTATTTATTTGTGTTTTTATTTAATTTTGTTTGTTTGTGTGTAAACTACAACAAGAAGAACAACTTTAACATGAAAAAATCTATTGAAAGATAATCAAAGGCAATTGAAAAGAAAAATTGGTTTAACAGTTGATTTGGAAACGCAACAACAACAACAGCAACTACAACCTATTGAAATAATAATAATAACAATAAACATAATAATGATAAGACTAGCAACAAAATATGTTCTACATACAAGCCACTCTGAATAGCTACAGCATGAACAACAATTCAACAACAACAACTACAACCACTCTACCCCCCTTCTCTTTATTCTTGCTACCCCTTCCTAAATTGCAGTAAGAATTTTGGGCATGGACGAGAAGTTGCATCAGAGAATCTTCGATGATAATTTGGCGTTAATTGATACGCCATTGATTGCATTGGGCGGTCCTGGTTATGGTTACGGCTCCGTCTCTGGATCGGGGTCCGGCTCAAGTTCAGCAGGCAGCACCTATAATTATCCCAGTTCGGCATCGAATGGCGTACTCAGCTATCCGTTCAATATAAGCGGATTCCATCAGCGACATATGGCAGCGGCTGCAGCTGCAGCGGCAGCCGGAAATGAGCCGTTCGATATCATTGATACGGCCTATGGCTATGGCGGCAATAACCATGCCAACGGAAACGGAAATGCCGGTGTCTACTATCAAAGTATGTGTACTCGTGTATTAGCATGAACGTATTCCATAAATAAGCGAATAAAAAAACAACCAAAGAACCAGAAAACAGCAAAAAAAAAAAACTGTTATAACGTAATAAATAATCAGCAGAAGCAACAAATAATTCAAATATTCAACCAGGTTCGCTCGTTCGATTAGCCTTTTTATTTTTGCGGCAGATCACAACATTTTGTAAATTTTTACAATGTAATTAATTCTTTTTTTTTTTATTAATTTTATCGTATTCCTTTTTTTTTTATTTGCGCGCGTTTTGTGTCGTCTCCTTTAACTACAACAACAACAAATACACTCTTTACCTTACCCCCGCCCCCATGTTGCAGGTAAAATGTTTTCAACAGTTTAGCAATTTTATTGTTCTACTTTTCATTTTTGTGTTAAAGGCGAACCATAAAATTAAACAAAAACAAAAACCAAAAGAAAGGATAATGGAGCTCATTGAGCTGCCTCGTTGGCTTTGTGCATAATTTCTTTTTGGCATTTACTCAACTTTTAATATATACAAAAATACATATATATATATAAATATTTAATTAACAATTACAACAAGTACAGCAAACAACTAAAACATTTATATATACATACTTATACGACAAATTTGTCAACAAAACTCTTTGTATTTTTTTTTTTCGTCGTTCGTTTTGTATTATTTTGTACGTAGCTTGCCACTTGTTTTTAAAAAGTTTTCCGACTTTTATTCATTATGACAAAAAAAAAAAACAAATAAAATTTACGTTTAATATATTTTTACTAAGAATTTTGTTTAAAACAAAATCTGTATACAAATTGTTAATACCTTAAACCATATCCAGTTCTGTCTACTCTAAATAATTATTTACCTGAGCCAAACGATTAATACCAAAAAAACAAAAAAGCCAAAAAAACTAAAAACAAAATTCATTTAATTTTTATGCTCAAAACTAAAAAAAAAAAAAAAAAAAAATCAACAAATTTTCTCAAAGTGAATAAACAATTAAATTTTGTTACATTCCAATTCAAGCACACTTTTTTCAAATTTTTTTCCAAGCACCCGTTTTTTGAACCGAAAACCCAAAGAAACCCAAAAACCAAATACAACAACAACAACTAAATACTACAACAAAGCGTTTTCAAAAACAAAAGATATATACATACATATACATAAATATTAACATCATATTTTGAATTCAACGTTCAATTTTAATCAATGCAAAGAACATTTTTTGTACCATTTATTCAAATTGATAACTCAAACATTCTACTCACTACGAAAATTCATCCAAAATCGCATTCACATTGAACAAAACCCGTACTTCAAAGACTTCAGAACTGTGTTTCGTAACCAAACCAACCTGAACACATTTTTATGTTTGGCGAACTGAACAGAAATGTCGCCCTACCCCAACAAACTACCCTAACACCCCGCGATCCCTCCCTATCCAACATTGTATCAAAAAGCTTTTTTTTTTTTTTGGTTCCTTTTATACATTTTGTTTGCCTTTCAGAAGCTCGAATTTGGGTTTAGCTTATATCTTTTCATTGAAAATTGAATTATCTGCTTGTTCAACATTTTACTCATTTGCATTGACAGATTTTTGGACTTAATTTAAGCAAAAAAAAAAAAAAGAAAAAACCCAAAAAACGAACAGACAACACAAAGTACAGGAAAAGGAAAACGATTTAATTACATTTAGTGACTCGTAAAATTCATGAAATATGTAACGAGACACTTGCCAAACATTCATGTCATTAATACATACATAGAAACTTATGTACTGTGCACACTCCCAAACACACACACACACTACGACATCAGAAATTGTTAGTAAACCCGCTGCCGCTTTATGCGGACAAGAAACATAACAGAAAAACATTTTTATCCGTAGGTTGTAGAACTTTTCATGTCAAACCAATACAATATTATTGAATATTAATTAAAACTAACTTTAATTAGTAACAAATAATAATAATAATAATAATTATATTAATAATACATAGTTCTGTTTTGCCAGACCCTTATTTAACCCCGCTGCTGACCTCCAGAAAAAACCAAAAAGTTCAAGTTGAAAGTATTAATAATACCTCTTTTTTCCACCTCCACCGCTCCGCTCAAATAAATATCCAAACGTGCCCCCGACCAATTTATATCTAACCCCCCCTCCCCGCTCAAGTTGTAGGCAGTAAAAAAATGAAAATAATAACAATAATTGTTTCAATGATATTGTGGAATATTTGCTCTTGATTTTTTGTTAATTACATTTTCCGTTTTACATTTTGTGTTCTTTCATTTGAAATTATTCCAAATAATTTGATGTGCGTGGATTGAGGCAGAGTCTGCATATATGCATATACATATACATATATGTATATGAATGAATCCAATTGAAATTCAATGGCGAACAAAAAGTTGGTTAATTAAAATTAAATCGATATATGTCGGTCAGCTAACCGACCAAACCCAATCCAATGACTCCCATTGGCTCCCTCTGGGCCTGCTGCTCCACCCGGCCCCAACGAATACCTTAACTAGACCAAAACATTCAATATTTCAATGGAATTGTTGAGTTTAAATTATTTTCAACTGGTAATTGAGTTGTATGTTCAATTGGCCCTCAGCGCGTCATAATCATAATTAGTGTTTTGATACGGCATTCAGTTAAAACATTACTATCATCTCTCTCTCACTCTTTATCCATCTATCTGGCTCTATGAATGTATAAATTGTTTTGTGTTTATGCCATATTTAAAACAACAATCAATAAGAAAAATAATATAATAAATTAAAATGAAATTAATTAAGAGCGAGAGGGAGAGAGAGAGAGAGAGAAAGCAAAGTGACAAAAAAACATACATGAAAGCCAATTGTGACAATTGTGAGAAAACAAATGTTGTTTGTTTTTGTCAAATTTTAATTAGTTTCATCTAATGTTAAATACTGACCGATGGCCATAATTAACATTTTACATTCAAACAACCAGATTTGTGTCCAGCTTTAGGTATGGTGCGGGCAGAGGGAAGTAGGCCAAATGGAGGAAGTGGTCAAAATTGGAACTTGGGAATTAGGCAAAGTTAGCAATTGCTTTTGAATAGTATTGTAAATGTAAATGTAAATCAATGCATCAATTCAAAAACTAATGAACAATTTCGAATCAATTTTTCTACAATCATCATGATGATTACTGCCAACTACAAACTACAACAACTTTTGGACTACTCTTCATTCATGGAATGGGGGGAAATTCATCATTCTGAAAATCTAATGCCACACACTTGGTCACGTTTTTGGACATTTTCTGCAGGCGGTCAGGACGTCGAAGTTGACCTCTCAACGGAAATAATCAAGCAACACTTTCAGGTAAGTGCCCAACACTTCCATTCCATCCCATAACACCTGGTCTGGCCTGTTATGGCCTTCCATTTCATTCCATCAGCTTTTAGCAATCTCCTTTTTTCGGTTGGTCGTTGCCAAAGTACAGCATACAATTTGCTTTTGCTTTTTACTTATTACTCCACAGAGTACCTGTCATACAGCATTGGACACTTGCCGAGAAGATCCGTCCTGCTCAACGTCCCTGCAGCCAATGTTGATGCATTGCGAGCTGCATCGTTGCAATCGCAACGCCTGCATGTCATCGCTGCAAGCCTTTTACAAAGGACCACACGAGGACCTGAATCTGGACATTGCCTTTTGTCTATGCAAGTAAGTGGCCAGTCAGTAGGAGTAAGCCGCCCCAAACGAGCCCAAAAACCCAAACTGAAACCATGCCATACCATACCAAACCAAACCAACCAAAACCACAAATTCTGATTGTCTCGCCCTGGTCAGAAAAACCAACAATATGCAGCAAAACGGCAATCGTCACGATATGTGCATGATTGCCCAGGAAAACTGCATCCCGTATGTGCACAGAGGCCGCCCGATAACAATAATCCGGCCAGCTCCAATGGCATTTACTACCATCCGCCACCGGCGTGCCATGTCGTTGCCGACAGTTGTAAAGAGGATCGCGATTGCAGGTGGGTACCAGGCTCCATAATTTACAGCAAAAAAATAAAACAAAAACGGATTATTTACTTTTTATGTCGCTGTTTCGATTTCTTGATACCCTGTAAGCAAATAGGGAAGAACTATGAATGTTGTCAGGTTTTTCCTAGAGAATAAAACCAAATATCAAATTCTTCAGTCCTTTGTTACTTGACTCAAAGCAGACCTTATATGCTCTTGTAAACTATAGTTAAGGGCGGTATCAAAAAAAAAAAAAAAAAAACAAAGCTTGACATTTAATAACTATTGTTAACAGAACTAACTGCTATGCGGAAACGGAAATATGCGTAACGCAATGAATTGCTGCAAAAGGAAAGATGAAAAGTTAACCTTTTCGGTTTTGTGTGCTTTAGTTATTTTCGACTAGCAATCCAATTAAACGGCAATTGAATTTCGCGTGTGAAGATTGAATTAGAAACGTTTAGCCACGGCAAAGTCAGCCGCAACTTTGATAGCACTTTGACTAAAACTCGTTAAATTGACAACGGCAACACAGCAACGACAACAACAACAACGACAACGTTGCGCTAAAATGCTGCCATGGAGTAGCATGAAGTAAACAAGCCGGGCATAAAATTACTCTCACTCTGGGTGGCTCTTCATTAAACCAGAGACACTAGTTAAGCAGACTTTGGTACTCAAGTTGACAGGCAAACTTTATCCCAAACCCATCTCGTTATTCTGGCCCAGACCACGCGAATGTTTCAAACACAAAGTTAAGTTATAAATACGATGCAACCCACAAGCCTCTCATGCAAAAGATGCATTCAGTTACAAACACACACATACAAACACATACACATACACATATTTGTTTATATACATACATACATACGTGGGCTATGTGGGCGTTGGGATCGAGCAGAAGGGTTCGGGTCATGTTTGTTGTCATGTTACGGCTGAACGACCGCAAAGTACGTGGTTGGAGTTATGTGTGGGTGAATGTGTGAGCTTTGGGTGTGTGTATGTGAGAACTGCGGCTGCGAAATTAATTGCCTTTTAAGTGAATCGCACTTGCTTTGGTAAACAACTAAATTGGACTAATGACGCTCATTTTGTAGGCAAGCACGAGGCGAAGGCTGAGGCAAAACGAATGGTTGGCTCTAGCGCCAAGAAGTTGAATGCAACGTGGAAGCTCTGTCTCTCTCGTACACTTTTCGAGTGCCTCATGTTGACTGATTACGTATACGCAGTGTTGTGCGCGAACACGTGCCTCAATGTGTTTCGTAGGGAGAGGGGCGGCGGAGCGTGTTGATCCAGAACATAACACACATTTGTTTGGCTGCTTTCCGACATAGCAGAGGTGCTAGATGAATCCATTGAAGTGAAACGAGCAGAAACGAATGATGCTGCCAAGTTGCATAAGTCACAATACCATCGACAATGTTTCCCAAAAGAAGAAGAAGGAATTCGTTTTCCACCTTTGTGTGTTCTATTAGTTGCCACAAAATAAACTCATACTTGATATTCAAGAACTGATTAACAGTCCAATGAAGCTTCAAAAAAAGATCTAAAAAAAAGAGTAAATCAAAAAAAAGGCATTGATTTGACTAGAAAATAATTAAACAACAATAAAAAAAAAAAATTTATAAAAAAAAATTTGATTTGATAAATATTATTAAAGGCAGTCATCGATTTGATTAGAAAATAATTACAGTTACATTTTTTAATAACTAATTTGAAAGGGAGTACGGCATAAGGAATTCAAACACTTCACTCACCCAATATTTCCACGATCAGTTTAAATTTACTCGTTACGCCACCCAAAATCCAGAAAGCAGACACTCGAACGGGGCAAGACAGCCCCGCACACTGATTCGCTCCCCTCGGTTGCAGCTTCTTTTATAAGCGCAACGACAGCAGCAAGCAGCTCACTCATACACACACACATAATTGCTCTCACGCATGCACTCTTTTTTTATAAGCGCAGCGACAGCAGCAAGCAGTTCACTCATACACACACATAATTGCTCTCACGATCAGAAAGCGCCAAAAATTAACTCCCACTCTCCCACATATGCAGGTGGCCTCTTCTAGCTATTGTGTGAGTGGAAGAGTGTGACAAGTCATTGAGAGTGCAGTTTCTCCCGCTCATTGACATGAAACTATAAAAGAAATGTCAACTGAGGGGGGTGCATCAGTGTGCGGGAGCGTCTTGCCCAGTTCTGTTATCGGTCGTCTTCATTTTCAATGACAAGAAAAAAGAGTTTTATATGGATCGTGGAAATGTCGTATCAGAAAAATTATAATTATTTAAACCAGTTTAAGGGTTTTTGCCTTGAGTTTGTATTATTTGAAAATAATAATACCACTTTAAATATTAAATAGCCAAAAAAAAGCGCTATACTCGTGGACTTGCATATTTTTTATTTTGAGTGTTTGTGAGTGTGAACAGTTAGAATCAGACAGACGTGTAATTGTTCTTGGAAAGTTCTCGATTAAAATTAAAACAATTTAAACAATTCGAAATACAATAAATTGATTCAGTAATCATCTGATTGTGAGCAAACTAATAACTGGAATCGTTAGTCAGAAACTTTGTTTTATATATCCCACACAACTAGAAAACAATAACAAAACAAACGATTTCAAAGTAATCTTTGGATGTTGAAGTAAATGCAGAACATTGCTTACATTCATTCAACTGATTGGAATGTCATTGACTTAGTTACTCGGGTTAATTAGTCGTGGTCTGACAGAATATTCACACAGATTGTGGCATGGCAGATTGTCAGGTTGCCATTGTTGATATCATAAACTGAAAGTCGTAAATTTTGTAACAGTTATGCGGTGGTAGAAGCATTGTCAAGACCATGAAATGCAGTTGAATGCCAGGAGTAATTCCAGCATAAATTGAACGACATCAATCTCAGACGAAAGACTAGCACAGAGAGAAGCAAGCATGAGAGACAAAGCGATAGAGAGGAGGTGGGTGAGTGGGGGTTTTATAGTTGAAAATGTAATGCCACTGCACTGCAGGTAACGGGGGCACTCATTCTCAGGAGGACACACATAGAACAGGATATGCAACAAGGACAACTGCAGTTAACTGGCGCATAACAAACACACGCAGGCTAAAGAGCCAGCATGAAGGACAAACAAATGATGGGCTAGCTGTGTAGCTCGGTGTTGGGAGCTAGGGAGTCCAAAAGTAGCTTGCTTTGGCCTTATGACAATGCTCATCATTATCTCTCTCTCTCTCTCTCCCTTTCTCTCTATATTATCTTGCATCTTTGGACAGACTCAAGCTGGAGTATTACGAGCAGGCCTGCGCCGTGGATAGTGTGACCAAAAAATGTGCCGGACGTCCCAGCGGCTGTCGCACAGCCATGATTGGCATACTGGGAACAATGCTGCGGACTACCTGTGCCTGCCAAGGCACCGATCCCCAGCATCTCTACCAATGTGTTGGCTGGCGTCGTTTACTATGGATGAATCCGTGTGTTGGTAAGAATTCTAAGAATTTTATGTTGAAATATGCACTGAACTTAATATGCTATACATATTATTTACACTTTGCCATTTGCAGTTGAAGCACAAAAGGATTTTCATATGAAGCGATTAGCCGAGTTGGGTTTTCTTACCACGACTACAACAACGACGACAACCACGACGACAACAACAACCACTACCACAACACGAGCCCCGCCGCCTCCACCGCCACCGCCACCGCCAACAACAACAACCACGACAACAAGCCTACAGCCAAAGCAAAGCCAAAGGAAGCCAGCAACGCATATATTCAAGGATTTCAATGCGGTAAGTAGATGGCATGGGTGACGAGTAAAGTAAAGCAAAGGAAAGCAGAGCAACGCAAAGCAAAGCGAAGCAAAGGGATATCCTAATTGCTCCACTGTGGTCACTCAACGTTTCTCCTACCGTTTCTCAGCCATTTGCTCTTAGCAGGCATCAAGAACAGGGTTACCTGGCCAACTATTTGTCCATCCAGCTATACATTCATCCATCCATCTATTCTGGTCTGTCCGCTCTTTCATACATTTGTTCGTTCGGTCGTTCGTCTGTCTAGCGGTCTGTCGTTTTTCCAATCAGCACTCAATCAAGTCGCAAGCAACACACAATATGCCCCAACATTGGTTCGAGTCCGAGAGTCCAAAGCTTATATCCTGACCTCATCGTCTGGGTTCTAGCCAACCGACAAAGCAATCAATTCCTGACCTGCTCCAGCAAAAAGATTAAACCCAATATACAAAAATATCCACAATCACACTCAGTCTCTTTAACATCTTCTCCGCTTGCATGTTACAACAACAACAATAAAAACAAACTGGCAACGATTGCAACAATGAACCGCAAAAACCACACAAAAATGCAAATAAATAAATAAATAAAAACTGTGCAACAAAATTGAAAAACCACGAATAAAAAAAAAAAAACAACAATAACAACGCAAACGTAAAACCAAACAGCCAAAGGAAAAATCAGAGCCGGCATCGGTCGAACACAATTATCTCGATCCACCCGACTCGATACCATTGCACAGCGGAAACGATGAGAGCGGAAATGGCGGAAATGACGATTATCACAACGGCAACGGGAATGGCAACGGCAACGGCAATGGGCACGAAACAAACGGACATGGCCATGGAAATGGCAACGGCAACAGACGTAAAAACGGCGGAAAGGGTCGTTCGAATGGCAATGGCAACGGCAGCGGCAGCAGTGTAGATTTCGATGATCCAGTAATTTTTGTTGACCCAAGGGAAACAACTGAATTTGTGGGCATCAGCATCACAGAACCGGTAACCACAACAACCACAACAATGGCAACGACAACAACAACACAAGCTCCAAGTAAGTAAATACAAGTGCAAGATACACTTATAAAATAATTAACTCTAAAAGCTATTTAAAACTTCTAAGAACAAGATACTTGGCTTGGTCAAATAAACACTCAAGTCTTGCAAAAGCAAATAAACTGAAACTTTTTATAGTAAGAAGTGAAAGTTACCAGTTAAGAAACCCACATATATGAGGGGAGTTTTATGTTGAGGACCTGCCAATCACACAGTATTAAGTGAGATACTTTTTGAGGTTTCCTTTAGAGCTAATTTTAGGAAAAACAATTACATTTTCTTGGTTATAGACAGTCTCAGAATTACAATTGGCCTATTATAAAGCAATCCCTTGTTCTTCACATTTTTAAAGGAGGTTGTTAAGTCGTTAAGAACTTTCTAAAAAGTTGACCATTTAGTTCCCAAAATCTCTTGATATATCGAATAATAAGTACTTAACCTTTGAATTTAAATAAAAACTTATAAATCAATAATTAATGGGTCCGTATCCAATCATTTGGCATCAAATAAGTTTCTCGAATCATATTTTGAGACTAAAAAAGAATTAGTGACCTTTATGTCAATGTTAGCCTTGTTTGAATGAAGTTTGGAATTCAGAAATTTAAGTAAATCATAGGAATAATTTGGAAAAACAAAAAAATCTACTATTAATGTCCACTAAACTAGGTCAAACAAATTTGCGCTGTGGTAAAGATTGGCCTAGATCAACTTAAGTGAATAATATTTTTATATATGCCCCATACGTACACACAGATACACTTTGTATGTATGCATGTAAGTTGCCACGTGTGCCGGTTATGGCCACATCTCTTATGCACTTTAAGCATGCCCCCCTCCGCCTGCCTTGACGATTTACCCAAATGAGCCATTAGTGATAATATTGAGGACAAACTTTTTTGTTAACAAAACTCGCATACGCAAATGGTCAGTTTCATTAAAAGTTTTCAGCGCTTAATAACAATTAACCTGGCTAATTTTAATTTTTTACTTTAGCCCTGATTTTGTTATGCATATCCATTTTGAAGTTTTCAAACATAATTGATGTGGTCAATGTGGTTTTTTGTGAGCTAATTGAAAATGTAACACAGCGGCCGGGCGGGCAGTGTGTGATTATTATTATTTCAATATTTTGTGTAAAGCTCATTTCAAATTCTGGATTCGCATTGGTTACGGCTCATCTGTGTGTGCGTCTGTGTGGGTGTATGGCTGAATCAGTGTGTGTGTGTGTGTGCAGCCGGAAATGAGTTTGTTTACAGCTCATATGGCAATTTACATAGTTTTGCCCTTCTGCAAAGATCGAAAGCAAAAGAGAGGGAGAAAGATGGAGTGAGAGGGAGAGAGAGAGAGGGACTCAAATGTGGGTTTGTGAAATGTTTTCAGCAACGAAATGCGTAAACTCACTTACCTATGTTTGTTCGATGGCAATGGATGGCAAATCGGATTAAATTTTGTACATATGTCTCATCAAAATGTATCACTCCAGTGCATTGTCATAATACTTCCGTTATTTACTAAGCCCCAATTTCCAACCACAGGACATATACAAACTCGCACACACACATAGACACAAAGATATTGTTCATTTATCACACAGGCGGACGAAACGTGTTTACAAACATCATTAAAAATGTAAATGAGTTTGTTTGTTTGTTTGTCTGTTGGATGGCCCATCCATCCAACCATCCATCCATCCGGACGGACGTCCAACCAACCATCCGCCCATGTGGTCATCAGTCCGTCTCTCGTCCACATGTCTCTCGTAATTATTTAGACACTTGGGACATTTGCGTTTTGCATTTTGCATGAAATGTTGCTGGAATGGCTGCCAGGCAGCCATTCAGTCGACCATTCATCTAGGCAGCTTGCATGTCTCATCTATAATTGATTTCGTTCGTGCCATGGTGGGCGGACATTTTAAAACAATATTTAAAACTATTGTGCAATGCTCAATTATTTATGCGTAGTTTTGTACTTTTTAGGCAAGTGATTGTAATAACTGAACAAAAAAGGTTAAAGCTCCAGGTATTAATAAAAACGAAAAAGGATAAAACTCAACACTTTAAACTTGCTTCAAAATGGCATTGACGGAGTTCCAGTAATTATGATTAAAATATCTCACACTCAGTTGTTAGTCCTTTAACCAAAGCATGTGAAAATTTAAGTTATATTCACACTAAGGCACACAGACACACATTCAGGACTTGTAATGACTTTGATGACATGATGAATGCTTTACTTGAGTGACGGACATCCGTTATTTCAGGGCATATCCTTTCCAGCAATTCTGACCCACAATGCTTACAAATAATAAAAGTGAAAAGGGACTGTGTGTCCACATTTAGAGGCATTGAGTCCGTATGGGTTTGTGGCAAATAAAAAAAAGATATAAATCCCTAAAGGGCAGTCAAATTTTTCACTACATTAAGGTATTTCGATCAATTCTATTTTAAAACTCTTCAAGACAGAGACAAACTTGCTTAGGGGATGAACAAAAAAAATGTAAACTCTCAGTTAGCCAGTCATATAACCTTGAGATTTGTGACAGAATATATTATCATTAACCCAACAGGATTTCTTCCTGATTCAAGTTAGCCGTGAATAGTAGCAGCAGGCTTTGATAAAAATAAGTAACACTTGCTATAACTTTTAAAGGACCCTTAAGATATTTCCTTAGTTAAAGTATTTGCATGCTAATAAGTGAAAGATAAGACAAATATAAGCAGGAAACGATGAGACACAAACTTATTTTCAATTTATTCTATTCTCTTTGACCAGGCATAGTTTAGTAGTCTTTTAAAGGATAAACAGAATATTCATTGCTTAGTCATAGCTGAGCTTGCAATTCAAAGGATTCAAATTCTTGTTTATCTCTTAAAATACATTTAAAAGGTTTATACTTTGTGCTAACAATTTATAACGTTTAATTTCAGGAAATTGTGTGGTCCAAAGGCCATATCAATCAGATCAATTGATACGTGAAGGATCAAGCAAAAGGGTAAGTTTAAATTGTAGAAAAATTTTAACTTTAAGAAAGCTCTTAATAAGCCTAAAGCCATAGATTACCAAGTTTGCATTTAATACAAAAGTTTTTTGGAAGTATTCAATGGGCATAAAAAAAACCTGTACAATTGTTGTATGTGAAAATTAAATTTGATTGAAATCTCAGCTGAAGACAAAAGAAAAATGAAATTGCAAACAATTAAAATATTTTTATACAAAATTGAATGTGGTAATTTTTATAGGATTTTTTCTTTTTCGTTCCCAGTACAAGTGGAAAACTTTATGTATTTATATGCATGCATTCCATTTGTGCAAAAAGTGGTGTTTAACACATTTACATAACTAACAGTCGAGCCAAAAGCTATAGCAAAAAAGAAAAAAAAAAACAACAAAAAAACACACACAGAGAAAAGTGAAAATATGAGCGCGTAGTTAGCAACAGGAAAACAAGTTGCATCTGGTGGTTATGCTTGTTTTTGTTTGTGTGGATTACGTGTCAGCACGTTCCCAAGCCAGAAAGAAAGGATGAGTGGGCAAAAGCCAAGTGAAAAGAGAAATAGAAATGCAAACAACACACACACATACACACACACAGACAAACAAATGCAACACATAGACACTTACACTCACTGAGGAATGAGAGGGTAAAAGTTCACTTTCAATTCAAGTGGCAAATGTAATTAGAGCTGAATTAGTATTAGCCCCAACGTGGCGTATGCTTAATATAATGTCTACCTTCTACCCTCTAGCCTTTATTTGTCCCTAACTCTTCTCACACTTCTGTCTTTGTCTGGTTTTTCTTTGGTGTCGGAATTACTTTTTAGATCTACTCTTTGGACGATGCCGAGTGCAGCGAACTATGCACCTGCGGCGACTCGCTGACACTCACCTGCCATGCCCTTTGCGTACCTTTTGCCCCCTGCCGCACCGCCCTGGCATTCTACAGTCACGCCTCGCCGGCTTATCAGGCGTTCCGCGGTCGCTGCCTCTGCTATTCGGGGCGCTTCATCTGCATGAAGCCGCCACTTGGGGACTACCTTCTGCCAGGTGAGTAACTAAACTACATAGCCTTACCTACATACGTCACTTGCCATTAGGCGAAATGTTCTGTGGCATCGCAGAGGGGACTGGGACGTTTCTATTTCTCGTTGAACTCTTTACATTTATCGATGGTGACAGGCAATGACGAGGCATTTCGCTGCAGCTGGTAGATACCAAAAAACGTTGGCATTATACATAGACTGAAACTTCAAGACTTATTTAAATAAATTTCCATAGAGTTTTGCCATTTAAAGAATACGAATTTTAGGGTAAATCATTTTCAACCAACATGCATACATTTTTTTAAGCTTTTGTTCAAAAAGAAATAAAAAACAAAGGGGCCCCAGCAACATAAGCGGGCTATCTCTATTCTTAGAGCGCACTTTTTGCCAAGTGCTTTAGCCTCGGTTTGGTCCTGCCAACAAACTATTGTGGTGTCTGGCCAAGGTTGCATGGCTCCTCTTGTCCTGCCACTTGTATGCGTTTTGCGTGCGTTCGCCACTAAATTGCATTTGCTGAAATTTATGTATCTACCTTTCTTTCTTGTGTCTTGTGTCAGGTGGCGTCTTTCTGCTGCTGGGCTACAGTGCCGCAGATGAGGCTCTGCTCCGTCCGCACACGAATCTGGGTGTACAAGATGCTGTGCGTGCTCTGCAGCAATATGTAACCACGTACATTGATAATCAGGTAAGTTAGCCGTGGTGGTGGCCGTTGTAAAGTTTGCATTGAAGAATGCATTCAATTTATTAATTGCATTCCCGCATAGACCCAATGCACACTGACGCTATTCAATATGACCGAGGAGAATATCATCATTGCTGCACGTTTGCCGCATGATGGCAAGCTGAAGGACATTGAGTTGCTGCGCAAAGAGAAGGTCAGTTGAGAAGTCAGGTCTTGACTCTTTAGTCGGTGCATCATATTCACTAATACTAATAACCCCCTCCTTATTTTGTTCGATGTCCATTATTGCTTATCTGGCCACTTGCAGGATGAATGCACCTCAATACTGAAGACCATCAGTTATCAAATCAATAACGAGCACAATGAGCTACAATCCCACCGACTGTTGAGCATTTTCAAAATGTCCGAAGTCGAAGTTATTTGGCCCGAGAGCAAGAGTGCAGCAGCAGCGACTAGTCCAAGCAGCAGTTGTCAATGCCTGTTTATCCTTGCTGTGTTGGTCATGTCCATGTCGTCGTCGTGGTCGTCTATGCTGCGTATGGGTAATGTGGATGCAATAACATGACAGACGCATGATTAAAGGATTGTACGTATGTGTAGTTAATTTCTAAGATGGTTTAAGATGTGGGATAGATGAAACTGTAAGCGACACTCCCCAAAAAAATACGATTATAGTGGATAGTGAGTGGTTACAGGACAAAAGGCTACTCTCTCTCCCCTTCTCTCTCTCTTAGGAAAATATGTTGTATACATTTAGGGGCTAGTTTGTGTTAAAGCTTTGTTGTTAACTTAAATGATGTTGCTGTCTTAGGTTTTTGATACGTATGTTAAACATATATAGAAGATAACCTTAATCTGTACTTTAATGTGAAACTGCTGTCTACATAATAATACTATTAGCAATAACAATACTTGAATGAGTGTGTAAAAAGATAATGATAGAGAAACAAACAACATGACAAAGTAAACAAAACGATACATACATAGAAGTAAGATAATGCATGTATATACATACATACATACATACATAATACATATATCTAGAGAGTTGGCACAAAGAAAAGGGAAACTGACCTACACGTAGCTAGTGTTTTATACGATAAACAATACATAATTGTATCTATATACATATAGATTTCCATATCCATGGACACACACACACCCTCACACACACACACATAAACGGTTGAAAGGCGCTCATTGTTCTCAATTTCGAGCTATATGAAGTTTACGGTTGCCTCAATTATGCCGAATTAACCGCCTTAACATTGTTTGCGTTTACTTTGTGTATGTTGCGTTGAGAAATGTGAACAGTGAATGCTTTATGGCCATATTGTTTCTCATAATTTCCAGTTATAATTACAATTTAATGTGCGAAAGTGCGAGGTATTTATTCTTTATTTTCCACACAAACAATACCAGAAAGGTTCATGCACGAGCGACCCACGTTTGTTCCATTGTACATACAAACATGCATTCGGACATATATATATACATAGGTATACACACACACACACACATCCACATCCATGCATTCATTCATTATAGGCGTATAAAATGTTATTGTTAATTTATTTTATAGTTTTAACGCCTCCTCCCTTCCCATTCCCGGTTGCATGCAGTCGTTCGTTTCGAGGCGTGAAAAACAATTACGGTTTCATTATTAATTATGCATTTTGCATTTAAAATGTTGCGGTTCATTCTCTTCATTGCGAATTGCCCGAAGAATTAATTCAAAGGGAATGCAAGAAACCTTCTCTCATACTTTATTTACTTCAATTTTGGTTGTTTTTTTACCCTCAGTCTTGTTTTTAGCCAGGTTTCACATTTGTCTAACTTCGTTTTGCTCCTATGTATGTATATACATATATATATTTTAATATCTACAAATTTAATTGATGTAATTAAAAAACGTAATCTAACAGTACATATCAAAGTGAACACCTAAAATATACAAAAAACTAAAAAGCCAACTAAAACTCCTACAAAATTCTTTTGTAAATAATTTTCTTTATAAACTGAAATATACACAACGATAATATAATGCAATGGCTAGTAATCAATATCAAGTGAATCAACTCAATGAATATTGATTGAGTGTGCTCTGACCATACACAAACAAACAAAAAAACAACAATTCACACTGTGACACAAACACTTTAAGTCTTAACAATAAGCATGACCATTTCAACCTATTGAAAATGTGTTGTTAGTATGAAAACACGTCAGAAGCAGTAAATAAGAAAATATGGAAAAAACGTAGCATACTTTTTTCCGTGTGTTAAAATGGTGAATGTGCGCATATTGAAAATGGTCACAATCATGAAAAAATGTCTTCCTTGTACGCATATACATAGCGATATGTTACATAAACATACATATAAAATATATACATATACGTATACCTAAAATCAGAATAAATTCTAACCCTATTGGCAAATCCTTGCCTACATACGCTTCAGTTAGTCAGAGCTGCATACTAAATATGTAATGTACATACATATATACAAATAAAGCCTAACACATTACAAATATCTAGCGAATTATAACACTGTTGACACCTAAAATCAATATATACATATTACAAATAATCGCAGCATATCGACAAAACAAAACCAAACCAAACCAAAAAAAAAACACTTATATACCCTGATTAAAGAAATATTTAAATTAAATTATGTTAGAAAGCATTGCAAAACTACTTTAATAGTCCCATAAGAACAAGCAACGCTTTAACCACAAAATTAATAAGATATAATGTATTATAAAACTAATGGGAAAACCTGCTTAATAAACCCTTGTAGCTAATATTATTAGACGAATTTACATGCTAGTCAAAAGAAGAACGAGAACCAGAACCGATAACAAAATTGAATTGACAACAGCCGCTGTCAAATGCAAAAGACAACAACTACAATTTGAGAACCTACAATTAGCGTTGTTTGGAAATAGAATTAAATAAATATAAATAGTAGAATTATTGATGTGAATTATATAGGCAAATATATACATATATCACTTATGGTATTTATCAGTTTGAATCTCAGCACATCTACTGCTATCTTCTCCTTCTTTCCCTGTTGTATTATTTAATGGCACTTACTAAAAACCAACAAATGCCCAATCATTTAACTAACTTTAAGTGCAGTACTCTTAATGCGGCACAAGAAGTAACAATAAAATATTTAAAAAAAAAAGAAAGGCGTAGCTACAATGTAAAGTACCGCGTTACAACAAACGACAAACGAGAAGGAAACAAAATGAAAATGATGAGAAAATTTCACCAAGAACAAAAAAAAAAAGCGATAAAATAAAAAACTAGCACACAAATAGAAAACAAAAATTATAAATACAAAGAAAGATGAAGAATGAATAAAAATGAAAATGAAAATATACTTAAATTATGCATGAGGAATATACATACATAAGTAAGGTACACACTTCAAGTTAAAAGCTGTACAACACAGTGAAAATGACAGCAACTTAAACAGTAATATTCATAGATACATAAGAGATATGTATACAGGCTAGATCTATGTATGTATGCTATAACTGAGTATATATATGTATATGTAACTAAGGTGCATGGATTAACTTTAATACAGAGAGTCCCATTGTGTGAGGCGGTGATGTCGTCGTATAGCATATTTGTAATGAAACAACACTGTAAAAGGAATAAAAAAAGCAGCAACAGCAAAAAATGAAATGAATGAATGAATGAAAAGAAACCAAAATAAAGAACACATTAAAATATAGAATGTAAATAAAACGAACAAATGGAAAATTCTATTAAAAGTTCATGTAAGTATTGCAATTTGGATCTTAATGAATATTTTACATTTCTTACACTTTTTAATTTATGCAAACTAGAATTAGAAGAATATGTGTGAACGTGTTCATGCCAATCGTCAATTATGGCATTCTTAAATGCCTGAAACAATTACTGAGCTATTTTCCATCCATTGCGCTGTTTATTCAATGGCCGAAATAATGATGTGCACTTTATCGTAGACACTCAGTAGGGGGTCTTAGCCAACATATGAACATATCTGCCTGCATGCATATTGAAATGCAAACAATGTTAAAACACAATGAAGCTTCAGTGACAAATATTGGAAAACAACAAAGACAACCACAAAAACCTGAGCCAAGCCCAGTAAACAAAAAAAAAAAAAACAACGGAGAAAAATAATAAAAAAAAAAGGAGGAAAAAAAGTGCTGCTATACACAATGGCTTTCTTTGTATTCTCTTCATGTCAGAACAAAGGATGATCCATAGACAAAGGCACTGGGCTCAAGGCGATAGCGCCATTGCAAGTTTTCAACGAACCAGACACACACATGGACAAAGAGGAAGGTCAATCATTGGAATTTTGCCAGTTAATTCACATACAAAAGCTTAAGCCAAAGGGCGAGGAAGAAGAAGGAAGTTGAAGAGGTTTCTTTTTTTTTTATGATGGCAGGCAAAGTACATAGTTGAATGCCACGCCCAGGCAGCACCTAGTTGTGAGAGAGGAATAGGGTGTGAAAGGAGTGGTAGGGGGAATGGGAGGTGGCTGAGTTTGGCATTTATACTTCCACTTAATTAGGTAATAAATGATTGAAGAAATTATGTCTAGACGTGAGGACAATTTCGATGGCATTCTGGCCCTCTTGGCATACAATTCATTTTGGCACGTGAGGGGTTAAAATGTTGCGAATTTCGATAGAAGGCTCAAAGCACATAAGAGATAGAGGTTGTGTGTGTGTGTGAGGAAAAGAGAGAGAACAGCATGTGTTGAAGTTGTTTTTGCTTTTCTTCCCTTATACGCCAAATTATTAGATTGACAATAGAAACTGTTTGAAAATTGTAAACAACTTTTGAAGCAAATGGCTTCTACTTATTTCTGTTTGTTTAGATTTTCTATAACCTTCAGATCATTTGTAACCATCACATCCTGCCTCCTATAGCATATGTGTTTTGTGGGCGGGGCTAAATGGGACGCCTGACAGACATTGTCAGAATGCCAAATTAATGAATCGTAATGTATGCTGAATGAATGAATGAATGGCTGATTTTTCTCCAGCCCTATGCCATTCAGACCAGTTTATTATTATTGTACAATGTTGAGGATGAAGTGCGTAACGTTCCCGTGGTTCCCGTTGCCTATTGCACACACACACCCATTTATCAGGCAGTGATGATTACGTGTTTGCCATTTTATTGCTAAAACTGTTGCGCCTCTCTTTGTATGTATATATGTATGCACACACACACACACAGACTCGACTTTGTCTGTTTGCTCTGCTTCTGTATTGCTGTTGCTTTTGTTCTGGCTGGAATTGCCTTTTATTTTGTGCTAATTGAAGTTGCTGGCTGGCATCATACATCGTACATGTATATTTTTCTATCTATTTTGCTTTTTTTTTTGCCTTTTTCTATTTGCCTGCTGTTGTTCTTTCTTTATAGAACACACACACAAACACACACACAAGCACACACACACACTCACGTATATCCACTTGACGGTCGATTCGTAGGTTGAGTTGTGGCCTTGTTGCTCTTATTTGCTTTTACGTTTTGCCTGTTTTTGCAATTTTAATTAAAAACGTGTTTATAACAGCACAAAATGCTGATGATGAGTGAGCGGAATAATTTATATACATGTATTCTATATTATATAATATAGACATTTGTATATAAGTATATTCATCTAACATCTAAAGTCACCTAACATATGCCAACTAATTAATGAAAAATTACAATATTCAAGCTATTAAATCAGTTTATTATCTTTACATAACATTTGATTTGGCTGAATAACAAATTAAACGAAAATGTTCTTTGTCTTGTAATTTTAAAGGACATTCTAGGACTTGGTAATATCCCTATCCCTATCCTTATAAGAACTTTAGACCCTTGCGTTATAGCTATTTAGATATGTATGTGTTTTTTGGACTTAATTGCCAATTGGCTGAAGAAATTCAGGAAGGATCTCCAAAAGGTTTGACATGTTCAAGGTTTGACTTAGATTAAAAATAAAAGAAAAGCTTCCTCAACATTTCTCAAATGAGATTCAACTTTTCGAATCCTTAACTCAGCTAATTTTATGACGATTTACAAAACTCGTTCATTCGTTTTCTGCTAAGGAATGTTACCTTTGAAACAAGATGGTTATCTACTTCTATTGAATCAATGTCTCATGACTTTAGAAATCTAGATCTGATGACCTCTACTTGGGAGAAAAAGTTTTGGGACTATAGGAAAAAATTTTCTGTCGCTCTGACCTGAAACTAATATGCAACATTTCTTCCTATTCGGTTCTTTTTTTTTTGCAATTTATTGCCGCCCCATGCAGAGTGCACATTTACACACATTACGAATTCCTTTGCATAACGCTGAGGGAATGTATATTGGCATGGCCAGGCGAAGGCAAGCCAAGAAAGCCGCAGCCACATAGAAATATGCACCAGAAGCAGCACAAAGAATTCAATTCAATTGATATTCAAATGCGCATTGCTAACACACATACACACACACACACACCAAGAGGGAAAGGCATCTATTATTTGTCGATTTTACACATTGGAAAAAAAATGCGGTGGTAAAAAAGGAATTGGGAGAAAAAAATGCTTAAAAGCTACTTTTTTTTCATTTAGCCTGCGCACCCGTTAACCAATGATCAGCAATGGCTTAAAGTCCTTCAATGCCCCAATTCAATTGGCGAAAACTATTCCTAAGCCATTTGCTCTACCACCTCTGGGCCAAAACATGACCCCAGTGAATGGCAAGCCTTTTACATATATTATATGCATAGTAAGGATATTTCCCTTTCCACATACTCCAACCACTTCCATTAGAAACAAAGCAAAGGCAGAGCCAAGACAGTATAGACAGTTTTCCAAACGTTCGATGCGCTCAAGACAAGCAGCCAAGTGCAGAAACAACATAAAATAGATGGCAACAACAACAACAATAGAAGCAGCAACCACGACAACAACAACAACAATAACAACAGGAAGCAAATCGCAATGCTAAGGAGCCAAATACTCGAACATTCGCAAACGCGGCAAAGTAGCGCAAATTTGCAAATTGATTGCATTCCTGTGCCTGCTGGAGTGCCTCGAGAAGTCGAGAGCTGGTAAATATGAAATCTTGCACATTTCTTTCGCTATATACTCTAAGAAAACGGGGATATGATTACTTTTAAGTAGAACTTGACATTGGAACAGCTTGAACAATCTATAGGGATAAGCTTTAACATTATATTGCAGACTTTCAAAGTACATTATGTGCTTGTTTGTTAAAACTACAAGTTGTTAGTCTCAGAATGTTGTACGACACACTTTAAATCACTTTGTAAAAGTACAACAACTTTGGACCATCAAAATCGTATTCATTCAAGAAAACCTTCGATTTTGGTAGGGTATACAAACATTCTTGTAACCAAAGTAGGATAACTGTCTATGGATTTCTTTTTGCTAGCAGCTTTGGGAATTTTTCCAATTCAAAGAAGACGAAGAATTGACTATAATAGAAGAAAAAAAGGTAAAAAAAAAGCAACTGAAAAGCAAAAATCAAATTATGCAAATCTCTAGCCTAATTACTGTAGGGGACACACACAGCCGTCACTCGGCAGAGCTTTAAATCAATAACAAAGATTTTCCGTCTCATTTCTTGCTAAATTCATAAAAAAAGCAAATAAATAGAAGCAGAGACCCTGCCAGAAGTCATTATAAAGGGGGCACATGATAGTTTTTGGCTTACAAATTAAAAATTTCGTTCAAACTAAAATAAAAATATATAATAATCTTAATCGTCCGAGTCTCTACTCGTAAAGTAACTACAGCTACATAAAGATTGCCCAATGGTTAGAGAAGAATTGGAATGTAATTGGATACGAATTCAAATGGAACCTTCAGCTTTCTATAGTACAATGAGGGTAGTTTTAGCAAAAGTAAATAAATCTGTACCTTTTGGGTTACTTTTAGGCTACAAATTAAAATAAATACCTGCGAAAGGAACAAAAAAACTTAGGAGGCAGACATCCCCTGAGCTCTTGTTGCCAAACTGCCACTGTGCAGTGGGCAAAAAACTCGACCGAAACCCAAAACAGACACTTAGTGCAAAACAGAAACAGGAACAACACATGCCTAATAAATAATTCAGTGGCCAGCAAGCGGACAACAAGAGTACTTGTATTTCTGCTCCTGCTCCTCTTCCTGCCTTACCACATCACTCCACTCCACTCCATTTCATACCATTCCAATCTGAGAGTATCTCTGACAGCTGTGCTCGGCTGTGCTGTCCGAGTGCCCATTCATATTAACACAAGATTGAAATCTATTCAGATGTGTCGGCTCAAGTGTTGCGTGTTATTTTTGGTGTCCTTGAATTGCCACCCCATATATCCATGAGGGACATATGCGGGTCATTTGTTTTGTGAAAATGAGCCGGATGAGACATAATTTTTGGTTCAAGCACATGAATCGAATCTCTCTTGATGGTCTGATGTTGAGACGGGCTATTTTTCTGCCTGTCTCTCTGTCTTCCTGCCATTGAAATTGCTGTTGCTGAATGTATAAATGAAACAACGAACAATTCAATCAAATAGCAGGAACAACTAATACACGAGAATGCTTTTAGCTTGCCGAAAATTTCAACTAACGAACATTGAAAGCACACACCCGTCTCCATTTCCCTAATATCAGTCCCCACAGTTTTGCCCCCCGATACATTCTGTGTTGAGGGCTTTTGATTCGTCAAAATCTCAAAGAAATAAAGAGCATCATAATTAACTTCCATGTGGATTATATTTAAAGCATGCAAAATAATTTTCTTAGAGGCGCAGTAAAAGTGAAAAATGTGGCGTAAAACAAAGAAAAAGGAAAAATCATTTAGCATAATGATTAAAATAAATCATTTTATAGAGATAGAGAGCAGAGAAGAAGAATGGGTGCGGCAGGAGGATACGTAACGAGACAAAACGAACATATGCAAGTGCAGGCATTACGTATACGCCACGTAGCCAACCACGTCCACAAGCAAAATGCAAACAGACAAACAAAAATGATTTATAAATTGGCAAAACGTGCATAAAATGCTGAGCAGTAAGGAAAGCGAAAAAAAAAATTGTTCCACTGCATACATAATGAGGCTGGGACTCTCTGAGCCTCGGATATGAAACATACATAGGCGGCTGGACGACGCCGACTAGGACGACTTACGAATTTTGTGAGAGGAAAAGTGGGCATAGCTGGGAAAAGTAGAAAAGTGGCAATGGCATTTAAATGCGCACATTTATTCACTTATAAGTGCTACAAATAAAAATATGCTAAAAAGCCAGACCAGCCTAGAGAGGGAAAGAGAGAGGATGCCCCTTGCGACACACACACACAACCACAGAAGCAAATGCATAGTCTCTACTTTAAATCTCATTTGCCCTGCAGCAAATGTGGAATTCCAAACAAAAAAAATAAGAGAAAGCACAAAAATTGTAGTAAAAAAAAATAGAAATAAAAAAGAAAAGGAGAAAACTACTTGCTGGCACACACTGAAGCAAAGTGGCTGTTTGGGCCAGGCTAGCAGCCAAGCAGATACTATCATACAATGCCATGTATGTTGGCTTCACACCACCACACAAACACGCACACACACACATGCATACTCTCACACAGGCACGCATAGAACGCACGCATATATGCCATGAATTTCATTTAGTTAGTACGTGTGTGCGTTAGTTAATATTGGCCACATTTACTTGTACATACATATGTGGGCGGCTTTAAATTACTTAAGGCCATAAAGTAAACTTGAACTCACACCACACACATCCCCTCTGTCGATGGCAATTTAAAGATGTTGCCACTTTTATTTTAATTGGCCTAAAAATTTAGTTTATGTGTGTATTCCTGAAGCATAAAATGCAGCAGCAATTTTGGCATATTAAAAACGCATCGTAACGCATCTTTTGTTAATGCCGCACACGTGCAGCAAACTACCATGAAGCACTTGAAATATTTATAAACTAGCGCAACATTTTTGCCAGATAAATCAAAGACTGAGCCAAACGAAAAGAGAGTGCAGTGCAGTGCGTTGCCAATGAAGAAAAATGGCTTAAGCCCTAACACTTTGCCCTTGCAACATCATCTCGGATGTTAGCTGCAACTACAGATTCGCCGTTGAGTTCAGTTTTTTTTTTTTTTTGGGGCCAAAAGTGTCAAAATGTCAGAATTTTTTGTGTGAAACTTGAGTGCTCTCTCCATTTCGCTGATGGATTTCGCTGAGGATTTACCATGCCCGTAGATGGAGGTTTCACTAGGAGATTGATGTGACCCTCAACCGCTGAAAGCGGTGTAAAGGTCAGACAAAAACTCAACGTGTGTGTGTGTCAGGCAAAAGTGTTGACAAAGTGCCTGATGATGTATTTCAATATTTTATGAGGGACATAAATATTTGAGTGGCAAAACATGTTGCGGCCATTTCAGGCAACAGATTGAGCAAACGAACGACCGAGCATCTTATTTGCTGCCCTGGCAACATCTAATTAGCCTAGCCTGTTAGAGAACTTTAAATACTCTGATCCTATGATTGTCAACTACTTCACTTAGAGGATGTGTTGCCTGGTCACGCTTGGTCCTTGCTTGCTTGCCTGCGCTTTAAGAATCTTTCAACGCGCCTTCAAATCACTTCACTTCACTTATTTACATGTCAATTCTAAATTGTTTTTCATGTTATTCTTTTTTGCTTTGCTTTCGTACACTTTTCACTTTGGTGATTTGCTTTGTTTATCCCAGAAATCGAAAACATGTCAAGAAGCATTTCTTGGATTGATGCAGGAGAACCCATGTGTGTGTTCGTGGGTGGGTGTGCCGCATCCTTAGCAGTACCCTCAGGTGTCTCTGGTGACAGACTCTGTCAAGGATTTAAGGTGACAGCCGGCTGAGCTGTAGGCAAAATAAAAAAAAAAACAACAACAACAATAACAACTCTAGCAAATGTATCAAATGTCAATCTAATTTCATTTCTATGCTCGACCAAATCTAACATACAAATTCCTTCAAATTTTGGTATCACTGTGCGCGTCTGTAGTATTTTTGTATTTTAACAATTTGACAAATCTAAAATTGACGTCACACCCATAACACACACACAACCACACACACTTAGAGAGAGAAAGAGAGAGAGCACGTGACAAAGTGTACCATTTCCTTATCCTTGTTCTTAGATATATTTATTTATATATATATCACCGATTCAATGGATGGCAACTGTAAAATTCAATGAATTGGAAAATGTTTTGTTAGCTCTTGTCATTATTCAATGGCAGGCACACACATGCAGGTGCCTACTCTATTCAGGGGGGGTCCTACAACAACAACAACAACAACAACAACAACAACAACAATGCATAGATTTACCAATTTACCCACTGCTGTTAGTAAGTGCCACTTTGAATACACAAATTGAATAATTATGTGCAAATATGCAACAAAAAAACTGAAATAACTTAGCTTCATGTATAGACATTGTAATACCGTGTTAGGAAGACAAACCCTTTCTAAGAGTATCCATTGTATTTTGTCTTCAAGAAATATGTTCTTAGTGGAAATCTCAACAGATTTGCTTACTAGAAGATTTGTTCTTTCCAAAATCCATTTGAGAGAAAAGAAAAAAGAACTGTGGACACCTCAGAAAAACCTTTGAGTAAGAAAGTTTACAAAACTTGCAACATAATCTAATCACTTACTAATTCTTGGCAAATCAAATCTATTTTCTCAAAGACTTGCTGTAAGCTACTTAATCAATTAACTTTGATTTAGCTTGAAAAAGTTAAGTTACTCTAACTCTTACAAAACTTACAATCAAAACTCATAAAGGCGTATTGAAAGTATCACCGTTTGTTATATTATCCCTGTTGCTCAAGACACTTTAAATATCCAGAATATAGCCTTTACACTCAATCAATACAGGGTATAAAAATTTGTTTTTGAATCCTGCAAACCTGCGGGCGTGAGTAAATTTAAAAAAAGTCTGTGTATGTTTTCCTCTTTTGTTTTTTTTTTTTTTTTTGAAGCAAGCATAAAGAAAAAGAGAATTATGGACGTTTTAGAAAATCATTTCAAAATTTTTACTGCCACACACACACACGCACACGAACGCAGCAAATTTATGCACACAAATGAAATGAAAGTAAATTGATTTATCTGTGGAATACATAGCCAGCAGGATGATGAAGCGCACATGGAAGAAGGTGGGAGACCGAACCATTCACACAGGTTGGGATCGCTGGGGACACATTAGCCGCGAGACAGAGACCCACAAATACATACGCAACAAAGGCAAATGCAAATATCTACACACACACACACACACACACGTGCTAATACGCTCGTAAAAAGGCAATTTCCACAAACTCGGCGCACCTTACGCATTTTTTCCCCCACAGTTTTTCTTTATATGTTTGTTGTTGTTTTTCTGGCGGCGGCGTCGCTAACTCAATTTGCTATTTGTAAAAAAAAATTTCATTCTTTTGGCATTGCGACTGTTGGGTCAGGGCACACTTCCTGTACGAGGCCATCATTCGCCACCAAAAAAAGAGAAGAAATTTGGCCACCAACGAGGCATAACTTATGCATACAATATGTGTGTGTGTGTGTGTGTGTGCGTGTGTGAGTGCGAGTGTGTGTACGTCCTCTTTCTGCATACATTTATTTCAATTTTTACAAGTCGGATGCCAATGCTACAAGCCTCTCCCCCATCCACTCCCCTTTCTTATCATTTGCCTTTACCACCCGCTTATGCCCTTGTAATCCACATTGGTTTCTGCTTTACGATTACGTTTATTTCTCGTCTCTTTTGGAGAAAATTTGCATAAACACTTTTATCGAAATATAAATGACTTAAAGTGCTTTTGAATTCCTAAGTATTTTTTATGCCCTTACTCTACGCTTCTCTATTCTATCTATGTTGGCAGAGCATACGGAATTCCGTTAACTCCTGCAAGACAATTTTGTGTATTTTGCATTGCCTTCATGAATTTTGCAATTCTCCGGTGTCACATTATGCGTTGCGTTTATGGTCTCACCTTAACGAGCTATCATTCTGAAGCATTGTTTGGCCAAAGATATATCTACATATATGTGCATATATTAAAGACAAGACCAATATATCCCCCACACACCTTTCTTTCTACGTAGCGAAGAGGAGATAAAAAAGACACCACAAAGACTTGTAGAGTATTTGCTCTGTTTAATCAACACGTAGGGAATGGGCTATGCATTGATTTCTGCAATCACAATCCTGACCTCCAGTCCTGACCTTCCAGCGTAAAGCTCACTTCCTGGGGCGCTGCACGTTGACTTGAAGCGGTATGCCACGATTTTTGCCATGCAATTTGATCCCTATAATGCGTTCGATTTTATCCAATATGTAGTAATTGGGTATACAACGTCCCGATTCGTAGTCGCTGACCACGTGCGGCTTCTCACATATCTTGATGGCTAATTCCTTTTGGCTCAGACCCTTGGCCAGACGTCCCTGCTGGATCAAACGGCAAACATCGAGCGGCAACTTCTCGTGCCGCAACTCTTGATTTTCACGATCCAGATGTCCTGGATTCACATTGTGAATCTTCTTTGGGGCAGGCATTTCTAAAAAGGCTTTTCTTTACTTTTTGTTTTTATTTTTTCTTTTAGATTGAAGCTACAGTTTCGTACAAAATCAAATAACAAATGAGCTATGGAAAGTAGGTGACAAATATAACATTGAATCTCAAAAATGATTACAAATGCCCCAGCTACCATAAGGCAAAATAAAACTCACACAGATTGAGAATTCAGAATGCCTTGGCCTTAGACTTAAGCCAAAAAAAGGCAAGAATAAGAATGAAAACCCACCAACAACGCGAACAACGACAACAAACTAACAAAAGTCAAAGCAATTGTAATAAATGACAGGCAGACATCTGCCAAGTGGGCGTGGGGCATGATGGCAGTGGCTTGGCAAATGCCAGCTCGGCAAATCCTTGACTCCTGCCATCATCATCCTCCATCCCGCTTCCTAACCCAAGCCATGTGATATCCACTCGAAATGGCATCCCGTTGCTGCCAGACGGCAGCATGCCTGCAAAATTTTCTAGCATTTTAGCATCATTAGCATTGATTTATGATTAAGTTCAACCTCAATTTTCAGTTAAATCGTTTTCCTTGCCTTCGTTTTGTGCGCTTGTGCGCTTCCCCCTCGCATTCAAGAAAGCCCTACCCATTTACCCTACAATCATTCTACCCAGAGAACAACTTATGTATAAAACTGCAGCCCAGAGGCTGGGCAAACGTCGAAAACAAGAAATCAGAAATCAGAAGTAGCTGCGATTCTCACAATCGGACTCACTGATGTGTATAATGATCTTTAGCTGGGATTTAAAACGGATAATAAATAATAAAAATACATGGCGAATGATAGAGAAGGACCTTTAACCTCCCAACCATCCAACCATCCATCCACCCACTCACTCAGCAACAAAGAGATGGAAACTGAGCTTACTGTAAGTCGTCGTCGTCGTCCTTCTTATAAAAAATGAATCGTTAAAAGGCCGCGGAGCAACGGAATTCTATATATACATACATACATACAGACATACCTATAAGGAATATAAATGTGAGCTGCCACAACAAATCAAAAGGAGATGGCAGAGACTGAAAATAGCGCATATTCAAGAAATGGAAAGACAATGACATGGGCTATGGCTATGATATATGTAAGTATGTATGTGTGTACACATAGTATATATATTATATACATATGATAGTAGGCCACCGGAATTGAAATTAATAGAAACTTTAATGGCTTAAAGATTTAGTTAACTAATATTTATGTTTAGAGCACAATTCCTATATCTATTTTCCTTTAGAAAACTTGTAATTTATTAGAAAACACTTTCTGAATTGCTTTCGCTTCATACAAACAACGACAAATTCTTGTGTTTTTTCCCTCCAAATCTCGTTTAACCGAACGGATCATCCAGGATATTCACATTGTTGAAAAGTTTTTTGTTTTTTGTCGGTTAAAGCGAAAACCAACACCAATGCCGCCACGAAGGGCATTGAAATATGGAATAAGTTAAAAGGATTTATTAACTTTTAAAAGCTTCGCACAACAAAGCCAAAAGGCACAGACAAACAAACGAGCGACAACAAATAAAGTTACAATGACTTTATCCATTCTACGGACAACAATGAAAAAAAAAAAAAGAATAACAAATAACAAAAAAAACAGAAAAGGTATGCCACATGCTTTCGATTTATGCGATATGATGGCATTGATGCTCCAGTCAGTGGCTTTGTACTGGCCGGGTTAAGGGATTTCCTGTTAAAGTGATCCCGCTTTTCCTTTCCCCAACCGATAGGCGATTAATTCTCTGCCAAAAGGCTTGCGGTAAAAGTTACAATAGACCAAAAGTCTTAAAAAGCAAAATGGGTTTTTTTTTTCCCTTCAAGAGAAACTGTTTTAGTAATACTTGCTATGATGTTTTTGTTGAGTGGCTCTAAAACCCTTACAACTTGATTCGAGAAGCTTAAGCTACAAAAACCTTATGAATACAGAAGTTATAGTAACAGACATTGGAACATAGACTAATTCGAAACTATTCAACTTATCACCATCATTTATGCAGATCTAAAGTGCTTATGAAAGAGTCCTTCGACTGCTTTATCATTTCCAAATTTATTTCTTTCATTCATAGAGTTAAATCGGGCTTACAAGCTTCACGTTTGACTGTTGTATGCAAATGGCAACTCATATTTAACTTGTGAATTAGAACTGTTTTACAAAAAGTCACACATGAAAGCGGATACAAAGCCATGAAAAATATGAATACAAATTGTCGTGCCAATAAAAACCATGGGAAACTCAAACCAAATGCACACAAAGCATATAAATTGGATTTGTGTCGCCATGGACGTCTCAACAGCAGCAACTTATGTACATAAATGTAGTACCCAACCGACTATACGATACTCTAACTTATCTCTTTCTTTGTTTACTTAAACCTTATAGATGATACAGCTAGCAGCCTCTAACTAACTGGATAGATTTTTCCTGTAAAGGGTATAAAAACTGGAATCAAGTGAACTAACACCCGCCATACACTTTTCTCTGTCTCGGAATGTCGATGGGGTTTACTTTTACTGGCCATGGTCATGGCAGCTTGTACATAGTTTCTTTTGAGCCACAATTTGAATTAAACACATTTTACGCGATGCCTTTGTGAGGCTGATGTTGCTGCTGCTGCTACTATGTATTTTTGTTTCAGTTTCTTTTTCCTACACTTTCAATGGAAATTAGCACACTTTTCACATTTTATTTTCATCCTGTTGCTGTCCGCTTTGGCTAGCAATTGCAGTATTTAATCTGTTTTTCTCTCTTATTGCACCCCGCATTCACGTTCGTGAATTCAAAAGTTCGGAAACTGTTAATAATGTCGACAGGCGCACGACACAAGTATTTCATTAGGAGAAGCATTCGCAGATCCAATGGATGCCAGCTGGCCACTCGTCACCCAGCAGCAACTACTGTGTTTCCTTTCATTACGATTTGGCTTTTTGCAATTTTCGTATCCGAAATTCTCTCTGATAACAGTTAAAAGCAATTACTCAGCACTCAATGGCAAATGAAAGAAAAACTAATTAAATCCTTTGTGCCACGACAGACATTTTGTCATACAAAAGCAAATCGATGGATACTTTATATACTTGCTCAATACTCTATATACTATTGAATCTATGGCAACACTTCTGTGTCTTCTAATACAATTAACCAAAATGAATGGCATAAGAATATTCCTTCTCCACCTTCTCTTCGTCCTTGTGTTATGCAAATCAAAGTGTCATTCAGCAAACGGGACTGCAATGCGCAAAAAGAATCAAACGATAACTAAAATATACATTTCGGTTATGTTAATGTGCCAGATGAATCAATATGCCTTCCGATTTCAGCATTTAATGTTACATTAAAAGCATCCATCTTGATTTTGAAGGGATTACAAGTGGATCCATAATAAAAAATGTTGCCATCATACAACAAAAGCAAAGAAGGGGCCAGTCAGTTTACCTGATGTCTGAGGCAGCTGCATTTGGGTGGCATTGATTTATGCCAATCACGCTTGGCTAATAACTCAGCGACTATTTATTCTGCTGCTGCCCCTCCCTCTCACTCTCTCTCTCTCTCTCTCGCTGACACTGCTGCTATCTCAAGTGCTCCTTTTGTTGTTGTTGCAATCATAATGACAGCAATTTGTGGCAAAATTGGATATGCTTCAAGCGTTGACAAGTTGGTCACGTCTTTCACTCCATATACCCTTGCCAATGTAGGGGCATATTCTCATTGTCTAAAGGCCTAGTTAAATAAATATTGACAATTAAATTGATGGTATTTTGCATGACTTTTCAATAGACGACAAAAAAGTTTAACAAATTTGTACAAATTTTATATATTTCAATACAAAATTCTTTCGGAGAAACCATTGAGAAGGCTCACTATAATCTAGCCCTTGAAAGTATGCTATGGGAAATAGTCAACTATAAGTAATCAAAGAGTAATTGGAGATATAAAAAACCCAACTAAAAATATATTCCATCTAACTTTAAGATTACTTAAACACTCTACTATTTCAAAACGTCTGAGGACTGTTTACCTTTTGTATCCCTAGTTAGCTTAAGCCTGAACGAGTGTAAAATCAAACAATTAGTTTGCTCCTCTACAATTTTCTTTGAAATCCCTTTCAAGGACTACATAATTGACATATCATTAAAAGAATTTCAAGATAGAGTATATATTCATGCAAATACCTTAGTAGTCGAGTCAAGGTACTTTAAAGTTACCTAGGCAATTAAAAAGGTCAACATCTAATGATGTAACAAAAAAGAAAAAGACATAAACTTATGTACTTCACACACACACACACACAAATAGAAAGAGACAGAGACAGTGCCTTGAGCATCGTCAGACAAGCGAAAGGGAAATTTTCATAAATGAGCAAGGGGGATTGAGCATCAATTTATGCCATAATGATGTTTGAGTGGGGCAAATTGTGTTAGCCCGACCCCTGACCTTCTCAGGGCAAAGGCAACCTTTTTGTTATGCTTGTCCCTGCCTTTCGAATCTATTTTATGTAAATTATGGGATTATGTTGTTGATTTAGCATCGCTTACAATTGGCTTAAGCCAGAGCATATTAGAGGCATCTCTTGGCTTGGCTATTATTGCATTTACTGTTGGACGTTGCCGATAAGGTGTTGATGATGTTAATGTGTGATTGTGTCTTATGGGTATATGTATTTGATTGTGTGTGTGTGTAGTAATGGTTGAGCGTTCGACGATAAGGCTTAACCATTAAATTGGACAACATTCTTTTTGTAAGCCACTAAATTCGCCACTATTCCCCCGAGCACATTGCTGGCCCACAATGTGATTAATAGCTTAAAAACTTGTTTTCTAATTATTTAACACACGCCCCCCGAAAAACTACGGCAATTAATTATGTGGCTCAACAATGAAATGCTCTGATGGACATTGTGGTAGACACAAACACACACACCCACACACACATAGCAAATTACAACAATTGCAACTACAACAATAAATTTTATTGTCCTATGCATCTACATAGCATTTGTGTGTGCACAAAGATGCATCTATTCTTTTTTAGGGTGGACACAACCAACCAGAATGTGTAATATTTATTTATATTATCAGTATGTTGGCCACTAGATTACGTATACAACATGTTGAACATATTATATTTCATTCAAAAAGAAATGGATTAATAAATGTTATTTGCTTTAGCCATGCCATAAAAGTCAATGAACTAACGCAATATTAAATAACTTTTTTATATAAACATATCACACAATTAAATCAATTCATAATACCAACAAGTTTTTTTTAACTATTTTCAAATCGAAAGTTATGCAAATAATTATTATATTAGATTTTATTTTTAAACCTTTGATGCTTTAAATTTGCATTTCGGGCAACAGAAAAGAAAAACAGACAAAAGTTACATACAAACATACATACAAATGTAGTGAATTTTGTATGGAGCAAATGTTTTGCTCTTGTTATGGGACAGGCAAATGAATTTTTAGAGCCCATACTAAATCCATTATTTGGGAATGGAAATAGCATAGAAATACACTGAAATTAAAATGCTTCTAACATTTTTTGAAAAGAGAACTCATAAGAGATTTAAAGTTGTTCAATAAAATTAAAGTATTTAACTCAATTTTATATTTGTTTTTACTCCTTGATTACTTAGTTGTTGACCATAGCTTAAATTAATTTCCTATAGCATAGTTTCAAGGGCTAGTTAGCTATCTCCTAGAGCCTTTTGCATTCTGTGTCTTTCAAAAGAATTTTGTATTGAAATCTATCAAATTTATACACATTTGTTTAACTTTTTTCATCGACTTGAAATAAAAGCGATTTTCAAACGATATCTCACAATATCTCTCCCGATGTGATGTTAAGCCCATCCTTGTTTTTTTGTTATATTTATTTCGTATAAAAGAATATTTGTATGTATATGTATGTGTATAAATGTATGTTGCAGTTGTGTTAATTATTTTCTAGGCGCATGGTCATTGCCAGACGGAAGAAACTCATTTAATGGCATCACACATTCATTTAAAACTTTTTAATTAAACACCATGCTGTGACAAATTATTTTAACGAGATCTCGTTCCCCCGCATCCCTGACCACTATCCCTAACACCCTAACGAATTGCCAGAATATAAATAGAAATCAGCTTTAAGTAATGTTAAATGCGGCCATAAAAAACCCACTCAATAAGGGCAAAACACTCAAAAAAAAAAAGAAAGGAGAACAGCGTCGCTTAAGAAATCTGCTTAAAACAATTATTTAAGCATAATTGGCTTTAATTGCTGGCAGCAACGTCATCACCGTTTTGCCATCGTAATACCCGGACAGGGAAAACTTATGCCCAAGTGTAGGTCATAATGGCATCTATCAGTGGGCGACGACAACCAAGAAGTAGGCGGAAACGGAAGCAAGTAATTTTGTTGAGCAAAGTTACGAGTGCGACACAGACAACAGAAATACATATATATATATATACATATATATACATAGGCAACATGAAGAAGGACCCAAGAAATATATGTTTAAAGTGTACAACTTTTATTTCATTCTAGTCAACAGGTTTTATATCTTGGTGGGTTTTCTTTACAAGTAGATTGAAATGCTTGTCACAAACATTTTAAGAGTGATTATATTTCAAGTTTTTTGTCTTAAATTTCGCAAAGATAACATCAATTCTATGTTTTCAATGAATGCTTGTTACAATGGTTTTGGAGACATTTTATTTCATCTTTCTCGTCTTAATTCATTTATTTACTTGTAGACTGAAAAAGCTGGATTGAGATTCAAACAAAACCCACTAAAACAATCTTAATATTGGTTGGCTTTTAGACTACAATTCAACATAGAAAACTTACTTAGACCCTTTTTTTTGTTAATATTTGGAAAAGTTTATGGAAGCATTTAAGCTGTGGCTCTTTAACAAATTGTATATTGCATAAGGACTGCCAGGACTTTTGCACTAGATAAGCCACAGAGTCAAAAAACCGAGAATGAGAGTTAAGTAAATAAAATGGTACAAGGGGTGGTGGGGCTCATTAAACTGTGGCTGCTGGTTGCCAAAAAGTGTTGGGTTGAAGTGTTGCAAGTGCGGTTTGTTTCTGTTTGTTTGCCTACCCAACTAGCTGTTGAGATAATAGCTTGATTGTGGATCAAGTAATGGAAACCATCAGGCTGAGTTAAATTCAGTCGTCGAGTAAATCTCAAGTTGAATAATGAGGGAATTATAATTTAGGCATTGTTCATGAGCGGAAGGACATGGCACTTAATTAAAAATGTTTGCCTAAATTATATACAGACAATTAGAGAGGCAGACTTGCCACAGACACTGGACTTTTGTGGAGCGGGGGAGACCCAACATTTCCTTCCTTTATGGCTTTTCATTGTAAGTCTCGTTTTTTTTTTTTTTTTTGCTCTCTCATTTCCACACATAAATACAACCTATTAAGGATCTGGGCTTTCTGTAGAGCCCTTCTCACTGTTCTCCTATTGTGCAAAGTTGCAAGTGGCCAGCACTTTATATTCCTGTTTTTTTGTCTAACATCTTCATTGTTGTTCGCATAAATGTGGTGCGCTCGAGCACCGCTAATTAATTGTTTAAACAATTGCGCTCTAATGGGCATCACCACCACCATCACATTGTCAGTGGCAATAAAAACAACACAGGGCCAACAGAAAATTGTTTTAAGCGCATACACACACACACAAATGTCACAATATGAAGTTTGGTCTTGGTGTGCGGGTTGGGAAATGGGATGGAGGAGAAGAAGCTCAAATGAGACCGCATAAATTTTGCACTTTGCCATGCCACGCGCTTCAGCCTGATGCAATAATTGCGCATTTGGCTCCAAACCCTTTAATATGTGTGGCATTACGACTACGCACTGGAATACCAAAAGCAAGTGTCACGTCCTGCCAGTTAGCAAATATTTGCCTGACATATGTATGCGATAGTTCATTTTTGCCCGGCAAAACGCAATTGTAATTAAGCGCATATCATATCTGACTGCCCAAGACAGGCTAGCGTAGGGAAATTGCGAAAAACCATCAAGGACTTTTTGCCAATTTCAAGATGTCACAAATTTTGGAATTCTTTTGAATTTACCATCAAGGACGGTTATGTCAAAAGTGCAACCAATTACATGATGTTTCTTTATGATAGATACATATAGTTGTTTAAAAAAAGGGGTTTCTGGTTTTGCGGTTTGAGATCTTTGTAGTGTATCAAGAAAAAGGCTTGTAATTTGGATATTTGTCTTAAAGGTTCAAAAATTGCAGAAACCATCCTTATGCATCCTAACTAATAGTTAATCAGAGATCCTTATGCAAACTGTTAAACATTTCTATACCACACGTCAAATTTAGGTAAATAAATCTTTTTAAACCTGTTTTCTTTAGCATTTAGATAGGTGACCAGTTTTGAAGTGCTGTAAAAACAACTTAAAGATTTAGTTTTAGGTTTACTTTAAGTGCATTGCATTTATAGTCACTTGCATATTACATTTCTCTCTAATTAGTGGCTGTGCACCGAGAGAGAGAGAGAGAAAGAAAGGAATAGAGACACTGCATTGTATCAATTTCCAATTAGGGAAATTTATGTTTTATTATATTATCATTTCATTAAAGTCATACAAGCGACTCCATCTATTGTCATCTGTCATCAATCGCAGTTCTAAGCATATTGAGTTTTCATCCATTGCCGCCTTTATTTGGCCTTAGTGGCGCAACATTGATCCTTGGTGCCAGTTTTGCAGGCACATTTGCAGTCCTGACTACATGAGCAATTGTCACCGCATTTGCTTTCGCTGCACTTGCAATCTAAGTATAAAAAATGAATTATATTTTTTTACAACTTTACATTTTTATAATTAAATTATTACAACTTACTGTTACCACAGCCCTTGCAAACCATTTTACAGTTGTTGGTCAATAAACGAAGATTTCTTACTATTGAATTGAGCATGTTGTTATCTTGGTATTTATAGGTCTAACCACCAGCCAAGTGCCTTCGGCGTTGAAGATTTGCACTCGGTCTTTTCGATAACAGATTGAACGTGTGCAAAATCAACAAAAAGCAGACGAACCGTCGGTTAATTGAGGTCGTTGAGGTAAGTTGGCCGAGATAAGATAAGACAGTGTGGTCACTTTGTGATGACTCAATTGTAAGAAACTTGGGGCTAGCCTTGCCTTTTCATAGGAATACGCAATGGGTTAAAGTCAAATTACCGCAAATTGCCAAAGTTTTTAATTGTTTATCTCTCTGTAATCGAAACATAAAGACAACGTGACTACGAGAGACCGAGACCAAAAGATGTTTGTCCTTGTGGCAATCAGCCAACCCAAATCTTTTTAAGCGGATGCAAAAATTAGCCTTCGGTTGAAGAGCAGCAGCAGCAACAAACAGAGCAGAGCAATGGGCCAGCAAGTAGCAGCTTGCAGGATGAGGTCAAATTATTAATTTAATATGCATCCGCTTGGACTTTGGACTTCCGTTGCCGCAACAGCGTCAACTGTGCGGTTTTTTGATTTTGTGTTTTTTCGGATGTTTTGTTGGGAAAGTTAAGCATAATTCGTAGCAGCCGACTCTCACAAAACACACACAACCACAAAACTGTTGCCATCAGAATCTATGACACAGAATGGCCACCATTTCCGTTGCGCCTGCTCCACTTCCTTTCTTCCTTTGCCGCCTGCTGCCTGGTGCTTGCTTTTTGGCCTCCCTTTGCCTGATTAACGTTTAAACTCATTAAGATAACGCAATTTTTGGCGTTCTGCTTAATTTCGAGCATCTTTCCAGCGGCAGCTGGACTAAACCCATTCCCCCCACCCCACCAACATCAACCGCTTCATGGGCATTAGGCAGCGCTTGTCCACAATTGCTGCTTCGGGGGGCAAAGGTCAGCAAGCTGGAAATCTGTTGCCATTGTTCTGTTTAGTTCTCGGTCTCTTTCTCTCACTGTCTCTGTCTTTGGACTTGTAATTGGTTTGTAAACAATTTCGCCTTTTCTTTGACAATTTGCTTGGCCATTTCATTTTCGGCTAATTGCAAATTTGAAACTTCCATTACGAGCTTCTTATCAAAATCAAAATTAAAGTTCGCACTGGAAAAGCAGCCTTCTGGCGTGTTCACGCTCAATTAAAGTTTGCGGCTGCTGGTTCATTTTTTCTTGTGCCATTTTTTCGGCTGCTTTTGGCCAACTGTACTCGGACTGTTTGCATGGCTCATTTGGACGAGTCGTAGGCGGAGACCGAGGCCACCGGTCTGGCGCGTGTTTACCCGCCAATCAATTCAATTTGTGATTTGTTTGCCCGCGGCTTGGTTTTCATTTCGATTTCGTCAATAGCCAACAGCCAGCAGTTCGTTTATTAAATGAGCAAATATTTTTTTTTGCCACCGTCCCCACCCATCACAGCCGTTTTATTAGATAAATGCAGTTATTATTTTGGCCTAAATCATAACATGGCCCCATAACATAAAGGCCTTGAAATTGCACACATTTCCCATTGCATTGGACGTTTGATTTCCAAATTGATATTTCGCTGGTCATGAACACAAAAGCCTCTAATTCCAATTACCAAATTTTCAAGTTTTAAATGGAAGTAATCAGTTAAACATATTTGCTTAAATCTCAAGGACTTTTTTACTTTATTTTGGTCTTGTTAACAAATAGATAATGGTTTTTCATAAGTGTTGAAGTTCTTACAAAATTTCAATCAACTCTCATTGCTTTATTCATTTTATTCATTTCAAAGTTTCATTGAATTCAAAAAGCCAATTGATATGAGTTTAAAATATAAAATAGTTTTCTATGTTTCCTTGATTATTGAAACTTTTCAAATAGTTTTAAATATTTTCAAGTTTTATGCATATTTTTTGCATAGTGAAGATTTTATTTTGTTGCTTTTGAAATAGAAATCTTAGAAATTTGTTGAGAAACTTTCATGAAAAGTTGATGAAAGAATCTACTTCATTATTTTAATTTTGGGCTATGTGTAAAGAATGTGCAAATATGTTTAAACAAAATGTATAAATTCATTTACCGAAATTGTAGGTATTTTTGCAGATTGTTTTGTGATTTTCGTGTCGTTCTCTAAGCCTTTGGGCCTTCTACTGACTACTTAATAATTTCAACAATAAACCATTCACACATGTAAAATCGTATTCAAAAATTTGCTAACAACACTAGAAACTGTTTCTCCAATACATACCTACACTGGCAGGCCGTAGGCAAAAGGGATATCAGCATTTTGGACTACGACTACGTCATGTGGCCGAACAACGGACAATGGCAACGACAAATGGACGAGTGACAAACGGACAAGCAAAGTGACATGGAACTTCACGCACAAACCGAGAAAAAAGGCAAAACGTTCAAACATCTGCCACCCGTTTTCTCTGGATGGGCATCCGACTGCCTGTGCCTGTGGTTGCAGTTACCAGAATCCGAATCCCAACGACATATACACACACACACACACACTCTATTTGCAGGAGACGAAGTGAAGGTGAAGGGGAAAGGTCTGTGGAGAGAGGCGTTGAAGCCTACGCCGAATGGACCCAAAAATGTTCTGCAATATGCGTCGAGTTGGAAAATTCATCATAAATTCCATGCGACAACATGGGAGCCGAACTTTTCATATGCTCTTCAAAATGCCGCAACCATTCCATCCATCCATCCATCCATCCGTCCAACCAACCAACAGTCCGTCTGCCCAAGTGTCCGTCTTCCCTTTTGTCCGACAGCTGCTGCTGGCGATTTTTATTTATACATGGAGCAGATTGTTGCAGCAGCTCAACAACTTGACAACACCACGTCCCTCTCTTGCCCTGCCCTTGATAACATCCATGGGGTCTGGGGTGTTAAATGCACATTTGTAAACTTTAAATGACAATAACTGGCAGCTTGGTAGGAAAATTTTATTTACTTTCTGTCTGGAAAATGTAGTTAACCTAAATTTTGATTTGCAAACAAACAAATATAAATGTCATAGACAAGTGCATGAAGTAAAAAATAAAACAAAAAAGATCCCATTGTTTGTGTTATTTCTTCTTGTGGTTTCTGCTCGTAACATTTTTTTTATCGGGACTTTAAAGTTGAATAACTTTTGCAGTTGCAATTACAACTCTCCGTTGAATACTTTACGACAACTCTTTAGAGACATTTTATGAATAGTAAAAGGGATTTGCATTGAGGCAAAAATGCAAACTGATGCAACCATTATGTCTTATCCTTATGGTAATTGCTATCATCGTCGGTGTCATCAATTGAAATTGCTTGGCATTAAAAGTTATAAGTTTTCATCACTGGCTGTCGTTCGGATATATCAAAAGTTTGTCAATCTGCCAGCAAATGACAAGCATTGCGGGGCAAAAGGATGATGCCACACACTAGAATGTTATGCAACGCGATGCTGACGTGCCAATGTCACAATTATTTAGAGATACCCTCCCTCTCCGTCTCCCTCCCTTCACCTTACCTCGTTTGAGGTTGCAGCTGCTGCAACTTCAGAGGTGAAAGGTTGACGGAAATCACTCGAGTAACTTTTTTAATGGAATCAAATCAAATTGTTCGGAAGCTATAAAAACCGATTGCACGGAAGCATTTTGAGTTGTTGACAACCACCTAGCACAGGTGCACAGGAGGTAGTAGGCAGCAACAGCAACAACCATATCGAGTCGAGTCGGGTGACAGGCGGCATCATCGGCTGTCATCGAGGTGCAAACACAGAAAACTTGCTAAAGTAACAACAACAAAAGGAACTAAGCTGTAAAAAAAAAGTGGGAAAAATTTGAAGAAGATGACATAAGTGCACTCCGGAGAGGTACCAGCTCCGTTGCCATCAATGGAGCGTCAAGTGAGTCCTTGTCCACGCCCATTTAAAGCTCAGACCAGCCCACCAAAGCCAAACAGAGACTGCAGCAGCAGCAGGAGCAGAAGCTTTGCTCATGTAATTGGGCAAATGACAATGTGCACAAGGTGCAAAAAGTTTTCCACTGTTCAAAAATAAAAGAATTCACTAACTAAACAAGCAACTGGACTAAAAAAATTCTCTGTAAAAATACTCACTCCTAGATGAGGAGTAGAAATCAGCCTAAAAGATGAAAGTCATCAGTCTATTTACTTTAACATCAGCAGAGTCATTGTCATAGTCTTAGGTCTTAGTCACACTATGCGTATACATAATTTTTTACTTTTTTACCAAAAGAAGGAGATACTAATGCCACAAAGGCTATCTATCTATCTAAACCACCAATCATTCCTCGATAATGGCAAGTTATTTATATAAATTTCGAAACACTTGGTGTAACCAATTCACCTGTGTGATTATAGGGTATAGCAAGTTGAAGACTCAAAATTGCCAAAACTGTGGTTATATGGCGCATAAGTTTCCGTTTCCGTATGCGCTGCACTTGGAAAGTTGCAAAAGCCTCATAAAAAATCGACCATAAAGAGACCCACGAATCGACCAAAGGGAAATAGAGAAAAAGACAAATAAACGTGCAAGAGATAGAAAAACTAGATAAAGACAGTAGACAGCCAAACTGGTTGTAAATCAACTTAACAGTCACATCCTGCTAATAATTCTCGTTGACATCACAAGTTTGAGCATTTTCCCATTGTTTTCAGTGGGGGCTAAAGAAAATTAAGTTAATCAATTTAGGGACCGCGCTTAAGTAGCAGCAGCAGCAGCATCGGTAACTAGGAATGCAAGTAGTAAATTGCAATCGAAGGGTAAATGGAATAAATGTTCACTCCACATTACATTTGTCTTTACCAGCAAACAGATTAATTGCCAATGAGAGTGTACAAGTTCGAGCTGAAAGTTTTTCAGTGAACACGCTTTACTTCTCTTCGTGCTCCATTGCGTCCTTTTTGTCTCGAGAAAAAAAAAAAGAGGGAAACCTACATACAACCCACAACGTCGTATCCATTCGCAATCCCTCTTCCCTTGCTACTCTCGATGCCATCGCATTGTGTGTGACACCCAGAACGGGGCCACGTACATTTTATCTCTCTACATGCTGCCCAGACCGCCGTCCCACAAAACTCTCAACACAATTCGAGGTTTTTGAGGTGAAACAAATTTCCGGTGACATAAACTTAATTAGCTTTTGTTCGGGCTTTTGTTTTATGGTTTGCGGGTGCAAGTGCCTCTGCCCCCGCCCCTGCCACCATTGCTTTGTCTCCTGCCGCCTTATTTGCCTTTTGGCAGCCTGCTTGTCCCGACTTTCTCTGTAGCATCGTTTTGGTTTTCCTTACTTTTTTTTTGTCTCTGCTGAAAGGCAGCATTTAGTTTTGATTTAATTGCAGCACTTAACAGATTTTTATCTTTAAGATTCATCTTCGTCTCATTTGTGGAGTAGAATATTTAATTAATGGTTAGCTTATATAAGCCGATTATAACTTTACCAGCAACTTGCTCTTCAAATTTAATAAAAGGGAAAACATTTGCCGATGGAATCACAAAACAATGTTAACAACAACAAACAAAGGGATGCTCACAACTAAAGCATACATACATAAGTTTTATACTTACCTATATTTGTTCTCAATATACACACACATACATATATAGATAAAGTTGTAGTTGTAAGAGAACCAGCAGGAGAAAAAGTAATGAAATTGAAAACTGAGATGACGGTAAACATGCTGCCCTCCCCTCTCCCTTAGTATATATGTAGGTGGAGAGGCAAACTCAAATAAAAGCTAAACAAAACAAAAGTGGTTTTTGGGATTGCCAACAAAAAGGGTATTCTTAAGCATGCAAAGGATACGGTAGAAGTATTGCAGAAATAAAATGGATGCTCCGATGGCTGGTCTTAGAAGCAAAAGAAAACTGCGTACAACAACAACAACAACGACAAGTCAAATGGCAAAGAGCAAAAAGAGTATTAAGACCCGTAGGAATTGAAAGCACCTAATAAGAGTGCAAAGTTTATAAGCACACTTTCCCAACATAACTAATAAGAAATGAACATACATATGTATGAGTGTGTTTGTGTCTGTGTGTGTTCTTAAGTGTGTTGTGCTAGATTGTAATTGGATACGTTCAATAATTGCATACAAAAGAAAATAATTGCTTTAATCACAAACAAATAACTCTCAATTGTTGTCCCCCATTTGGCCAAAGTTCTCTTAGCTAAGAAAATGTTCAAATTTTACGATATGGTATTGACTATCAACCAATTTTATAACCATATTCTGCATTTTTCTAAATTTTTATGCCAATAATATAAGGAAAACCCTTGTATTATCAATTATATAGCATACTTTTTAGGGCCATTTAAATTTAAAGTCTTCTCATTATTGTTAAAGCTTATTTCAACATTAACATTCCTAGAAACTAAGCTTTCTCTGTAAAAATTTCTAGCCACCTATAACTAAAAAGAGCTGCCAAAATCCGTGTATAAGTGCAAGAGTCTCATAAATACTTTAGCAGAACCAAAGACGCAGGATAAGACGTCAAAAGGTACAAAAACTTTTGTATATCAAGGCAAAACCGACGATGATAATGATCTCCCCAGGGTGTCAAGGGCACAGACAGCCACACGCACAAGATACAAAAGAAAGCTGATTAGATACCGAATTGAGATTCCAATAGCATTCCTTGGCATCACCTTAATCGGCTGAGAAAGTAACTTATAGCTGCCTCTGCATGCAACTCTCACTCCTGGCAGCCACATGCTTACTATACTTCCCGGACAATATTAACAGGAAGTGAAATCAAAAGGTTGGCTTTTACTTGATTTTCTCAATTCGAAAGCCCCAGCGCGAGTCCGGAGTCTGGCAAACCCACGAGCCAACCAACCAACCAACCAACCATTGTTCATGCCGGTTGTAGTTTAACTTCATCATCTTCACTTGCTCATGCTTGGAATGGTGGCTGGATGGGGAGGGATGAATGAGAGAGTTCTTACCCCGACTTTGGGATGGCTTTGGGCTTGCTTGACTTTATTTCTTCCCCCATGTTTGGTTTCCGTTCGTTTCAATCGTCATGATTTTCTGAGAGTCTGCAGAGTTGGTAAGTTGTTATTGTATAAGCTGCTCATCTGCGGCTGAGCACATTTTATTTGCTTCAAATTGAGTTATGCCTAATGAAAATCAAATAAGCCGCAATCGAGCCGGAAATGTTTCTGCAGATCTCTAGAGATGGGCAACTCCACCAACTAGCAGCCACCAGCATTACATGATGATAATGAAAATAATCATAATGATATTGATGTTGATGGCCCTTCATTTTGGCCGCGATAGCCTTTTGTGTCTACATTAGCTTGAGTAAGCTTCCTATCTTGATTATTCACACTGCATATTTTGGTTATTTATCTTGATTCGAGGCAAATACAATTGTGAGTATCGGAAAATGGTTGATGATACTTCAAAATCAAAATCAATTAAAATAGCTTTGGATGAGTTACCACTTATGATGGAGTTGGAAACCAAGAAACTTTAACATTTCATTTTGTACGCCTTTTTGGCCCACATCCACTTATCCAACATTGGCTGAGTGGCTTCCTGTGAGTGAGTGTTATGTACATGAAAATATGCATATTTCATACTTTAGTTGCTTCTCATCTTCTTTCCCTCCCTCTTACCTTCACACTGTGTGTTTCCCTGTATGAAATTGCTTTTGCTCTACAAGTATCTGTTTCTGTTTAAGTTAAATTCCCTCCCTCCTCTCCTTCTCTCGCCATCAACCAGCACAACGACATGTTGAGTGCAAGTGTGGAAAATTATTTAATGACTTTTCTGAATTTGAAACGGAATATGTAAGTGCGTTGCGGCAGTGTGCAAAGTATCGCAATGATGAGGCCAAATATTTGCATACACAAACATGGCCCAGAGAAGCCAGAAGGCAAAAAAGGCTGCCAAGCGGTTGAGTTGTTTGCAACTGTCAAGTGCCAAGTAATTTGAACCCCAAACACCTCCTACTAGCCTACCCTAGCGTCTACAAGCTCTGCATTTAGGAGAGCTAAGGAGACCAGGGTGAACAGGACTGACGTCTCTGACTTCTACTCATATTTTTTGTTTTTTTTTCTTTTTTACAACAATTTTATTAATTATTTATGCGTCTTTGAAGTGCAATGCAGGCAAAGCGTTGTCCTCCACTTGGACAGAGCACGTCTTCGTCTAATGAAGCCGCACTCGAGCCTCAACACCACCAGGACGCAAGGACGAGATGTCAACATTAATTTGTGTTCGCAGCGACACTCACAAGACAGCTGACAAGCAGCTCAGGAGAAGCAGAGTCATTGCCGAGCAAGCCGAGCTACAAGCCAGCAGCATATAATTTGTAATTAATGACCAGTTAAAGAGAGAGCAAAGCAACCTTGGGTCAGGAGAGAAGGACTAAAAGACAGAGAGACTTTTGCGATTTACAGTGGCAAAATGGGTGACAGCCAAACGCTGATTTATGGCAAGAGACCGCAAAATTTATATGCCATCCACCATCGACTAGGCAAAAGTGACTTGACTCCTAGTGATTCCCGTTCCACATGCTGCGCCTGCTTGTCTTAACAATCGTATGTTCTGATTTTCCCAGGGTATATTCAAATAGAAACAAAGCAATAAACTTTAATATATTAAAGGGAATGCAATAAAGAATTGCTTTAATTGGGTACCAATTTATAGAATGAAGTTCTGGCTGAACTTTAGGGGAACCCGAATGAATAATCATAGACTAATTTCCTATGCGAAAAAAGCAGTTTAATCAACAAATTGAATACGGGTATTCGTTTATAATTTTATTGGACAAAATCATATGAATATCAAGTGTAAATTATTGTCGGTTTTGTCTGTTGTATTTTCCATAGAATTTTTTCTATCATTTGAATGTGAAACGTCAGCAGCATTTCGACATGGCTTGGCTCATCTGCCGATTTCTCTCTCTCTCTCTCTCTCTTTCTCTTTCGTGTAGTGAAAGGATATGGAAAAAATTGGCCGAACCGAAGAGCTCTGCTTCATTTTGTAGCCAAACTCGTAGATCCCAACCAAAGCGCAATTTGTCTTGTCCCAGAAGCTTCGATGCCTTCAATGCCTGAGCTTGCTTACATTCATGTTGTTACGGTTGCTTCCCAGTTGTTAGTAATCGCCTTGCTGGTCTTATTGTTGTTGTTGTTGCTGGAAGGCAAATCCATATATAAATTTTTTTGCCTCTTTTCTTTAGCATGTTGTGACTTTGTCTGTGGCTGTTGTCACTCGACTGACTTAGCCCCCCCTTTTGAGTTGGCACTTTAAGCTGGATACTCAGTTCCCAAGACCATTCAAATTGTAATTCCTCAATTACACGATTGTCTATAACTTGCCTATGAAAACAGTTTGACAATTTTTTTTCTATTCGTTATGTTTTGCCATAGCTGACGACATTTTCATACGCACAGTAAGCCGATGTCGCTCAATCTTTTGATTAATGGCCTCGATTCCGATGCGATGCTCTAATAAAAGCAAAAGAGAAAAAAACTAACACCAAAACAAAAATGAACAAAAATATCCTCAGCTAAGTGAAACACAACAAGCGAGATAACACTAAAAGCTCTTTTTCCACTGTATTTATTTTGAAACCAACTTTGAGCTAAGTGAAAAACAATTTACCCAAATAAAAACCTCCAACCTCACACCCATGCTGCCACACATACACACACATATACATACATACATACGCTTGCCTAATTGTTCCAACGATGGTTACCCCCTAAAGGCTTTCTTTCTCTTGCTGTTGCCATTTTTCAAAGGGTGTGTGGTAGTTAGATGGTTAAAATCTGTAAATCCAAACATTTTATGTTGTCTGCCTGATGAAAGAGAATATTCCGTGGAATGCATACGAATTACTCAAGCGAACAGTGAGTGCCCGAAAAAGTAGGCTACACAATATGGCAAAGCACTTAAAGTTCATTGAGTTCATCTCTCATTCTTTCCTAATCTATAATGCAATATTAATCAGAAATCTACCATTCGATAGGTATCGTATAAAGACACTTACATCATCGTCTTTATTAGAGGTATTGAATAGTCGTTCTCTTAAGTTTATTCTTTTTCATCGTTGTTTTATTATGCTAATGCAGGCCACGTTAAGGCACCTGCAACATCGTCCCACATACACGTTGATTGGCCACGCCCCGCTACGCCCCACTTTAGACACAAACACACACACACACACACACACACACATAAACACACAAGAGGCAGAGTGGCGTTGAGGAACATTTTGTTGAGGGTAAACAACAATAGCAGTGTTAACAAGTGAAAACTGTGCCAGCAACTTTGTCGAACAGAATGCATTTGTGTAAATGCTTTTCTAAGCAGCCGAAAGCCGCTTAATGGATGATGTCTAAAGCCAATTCGCAACACCTTAACACGAAGCCCTAGCTCTTTGCCAGTGCTATTAAAGAAATGTGTATTTAAATTCTAAACAGAAAAGGCAATCTCAAATACAAACGCCAGTGACGACGCGTCGTCTCGTCGTTGGCCAGGTCGTTGCCTGCTGCTGAGAACTTCAGCAGACTGTAAAATGAAATAATTATGAGCGATAAATTTGCCGGCGTCTTGAAAAATTGTGGCGACGTTGATAATGAGCCTCTCATTCCCCTTCTCTGGCACTCTCCTGTGTCAGATGCCTGTCGCCGGGCATGGCAACTGTCAAAGTACAACAACAAAAATACACGGGATCCAGATTCAGAATATCTAATTGGATCGATTCGAGGATGAACCTAAAACTCATGGCATGTCATTAAAAATTCCCAAAAAGAACTTTTCTCTTTTTGTCATTGCCTTGCCATGGCTAATTCAATTTAAAGGCCTCCACTACTGAATCAGTGAAGCTGCAAATCCACTTGCATGCCCAAACTCCGGCTACGGAAAGGCTCATATATTATCAGTTCTGTCGCCGTTGTCGTCGCCCCGGTTGCAGTTGCACGTGCCAATCTGGTCCGCACGCTTTATCAAGGCGCATAAATTCCACCAACGACGGCAACAGATTTATTTTATTTACAGAGCCAACTCCAGCTCCAACTCCAACTACAAGTTTCCTATGGCATTACCCCTTTTTCTATATAATTTCAATTATCGCCTCTTGGCTGTTGGCCATAAATTAACTAAAAATTCTGAGACGTTGCTTCCGTTGCACCGATTGCATGTGAAATATTCCACTTTGTCAGCAAATTTAATTAACAGGCAAATACGGCAAATATTTAAAATTCAAGTTTCATAAAGTAAAGTTTTGTCATCGCCTAAAGAAGAATGAAAATATTTATTGAATTGATTGTTAGACTGGCTAAAAAATGTAAAATAAACCTAAGCGGATTAGTTGTTAACTAAAAATCTATTATGTAGACATAATAGTAAGAGTTAACTTCAGTTGCACTTCAGAGAGTCTTTAAAATGCGGGCAATCTGTCTGTAAACCTTTTTCTTTCATCTTTCATCTGCATGTTTAGCAAAAGACTTTAAATTCCAAATTATACAAATATATACCTATATATTATATCATTTTGGAGCCACAGTTTCAGATATGAGTTAACCACAACGATTACCATAATATATATAGTTTCACTAAACTAGCTTAACCAGCTAAACAAAAGTGTTTAATACGAATTGAATAGCCACAACTAATTATGGTATTTTATTATAGGAAGCTTTTCATCAAATTTAATTATAGGCCAACAATTTAATTTTTGGACTGAAAATCCCAAACTTCTGCTTTGATCATTTGTGGGGAAAATATTGAACATTGGGCACTTATCTTTATGGTTGGCCGCAACAAAAGCAAAAGCGCATTGCATAAACCAAAACAAATCTCTTGCTCACGGTTCACTGAATACTTTTGGCCAGCAAAACAAAATCTGCAAATAACAAGAGCACAGAACGAGGGGGGCTTGACTGGCTGGCCGGCTGGCTGTGTGACAAACGGAAATAAACAGCTGCATTAGCAGGCACAAATCAGCAACAACAACATCAACAAAAAAAACAGAAAAGTGTAGCGTAGTCACTTAAAAATTCGAAACACAAAACGGAAATATGCAAAAGCTTTGGTCCAACACACAAAACGACAAGGCAAACCAAAACCCAACCGAAAAAGCAAAAAAAAAAATGAAACACAAAACGGAAATGACACAGCCGCCATGTTTGCCATATTGGCCACTTTGTTGTTGCTACTTCAGCTCGTGTTCTTGTTGTTACCGTTGTTGTTGGTGTTGCTTATGTCTGGCAACTGTTGTTGGCCAGATCCTTTGAAACGGTCCGTTAACGAGCATAGTAGACGAGAATGAGGACAACATCATTACATACCTGAAGACTTATGAAATGCACTTTGATTGCGCTTAAGCCAAAAGGAAGTTCAGATGAGGGGCAAAGCTGCCATTGCCACAGGCACTGTTGCTGCTCTTGTTGTTGTTCTTACTACAGGTTATAAGAGTGCCAACATGGCTGTTGCAAGTGAGTGATAATGAATAATTTTTCCAGTGATAATTAAGTGCATCATTAAAACGTGTCTTGGCAACGAAATTGAAGCACCTCTGCAAGCCACCTGAGATTCACCCAGCACTGAACGCTTTTCCCAATTACCAGTCAGCAAGTCATCAAAGTCGAGGGTAAAAGTCATTTTCTGCCAATCTTTTCTATGATTACGCCTGGGCATAGGTTCAATTTTCACTTGGTCCAGCCCCAAAAAGGCCAATAACAATGCCAATTCGTTGAGTTCCATTTAAAAGAGATTGCTTTCACTTTTCTGGTCGCACAGAAAGCCTGCGGCTCTTTTTGCTATAGGCTTACAAAATGTGGCTCATGTGCGTTTGAAAGTAGTCTAATAGAAGGACTGAATAGTTTGCCACATGCAAAGCCAAAAGAAGTTTCGAAACGGAATTTTTAATAGCAAAAAGGTAGATAGTGTATCTATAATCTTGTCCATATAATTTGGTTTTCACATCAGCAAGGTCTAGATTCTACATTTTTAAATCCCCCTATAAAGTTATTGGGTGCAGCTTAGAAACGTCTTCCAACACAGCTCTAGTGTCATTACCACAGTGGCAAAGGTCAGACCAAAGGCCAATACAAACATAGCACCAGATATATCCGGAATATTAAGTGGCTTTGGATCCTGTTTAACTTTATGTCCATTGTTTAGGTCCAACAGAATCTCCTGAGTCTTTTTATCCAAATATTTCACAATGCTCTGAATAAAGAAAACAAGTTAGGAGATCGTCAGTAATCAAGGGATAAGTATGGCTACCTCCAGTTCCCAATGTACATAGAGTCCAGATTCCTGGCAGATGCGTATGTGTTTGTTTAGGATATCCATTAAAGTCCAACCTCTTATGGAAACGGCTCTTGTCCAATCAAAATACAAATCGTCATGTAGAATCTAAAACAAATGGCTTGCAATTCCTTAAGCAATTGAATTTTAAATTAATTACTATACGATTCTCAACTGCCGCTTGGGTAACATAGTCGCCAAAGGAATATGCCCCCGAAGCCAAGCGCTCAATGCCCAAGCCATAGTTGGGCAGAAAACTGGCATTATACAAAAAATCATAGTCGCGGACTTTGAAATTTCTGGCCAGTATTTGCTCATTCACCAAATCGGAATGCTCGACGGTGTGAACCCAAATGATGGAAGGTGCTGCCCACTTCCATTGGGCATGAGCCCATTTGGCAATCGTGTCAATGGGAGCACTATAAAGTGGAATCGTTAGCAGCGATTTCAGTTGCCCGCTGTAGATATTCTCCAACGTGATGGTGGCACACAGAAGGGTGGCCAAGTAAAATCGTGCTGCAAACCGATTGAATCTGAAAAACGTAAACTTGCCCCAGATTTAATTTTCTTCGCACCTTCACATACACCTCTCTTACCCAAGCGGAGCCGATGGCTGTTGTATGAACAGGGCAAATGTATCTAGCAGAGATTTCTGAAGTTTCTCTCTATGTAGAAATTTGATTACATTCTGCTGACCCAACTTTTGTTGAACATAATAATTATAGTATTCAATTAAATACAATATTAAGCTGCAAATGAGTATGGTGAAAATAAGTAAGAGCCAAGTGGCATCATTAAATGGTAAGATATTTGAACGCCACGGGGGGTAAGGGTCTGAAAAAGAAGTAATTCATCAGTTAAGATTCATCAGGGAAGATTTGTTTTGAAAGTTCACTAACGCCGGTGCTGGACCCAATATGGTAACCGAGGAACGAGCAATTGTTGTTGAAGTCTCTGTAATTTGATCATACCAATTGTAGATGCAGCCAATTGCCAATTCCACGCGTTGTTTATAAATATCACCCAACATTCCATCGGCTGTCCCATTGTCATAGATGCCGCCCCAATTGTCAGCACCATCTAAAGACATTAACTATTAGAAAAATCTAATTAGCATTTCTTGCACCACTCACAAGATTCCACACGCAGGTGACAATTATGCACCACACAAAAGGACTTCATCAGATTCGCCTCGGATCCATGAAAGGCAATCGATTGATTGGCCCTATGAGGATTAATTGGATTAACATTTCCTTCGCCAGCTGCCTGATGAATTGAAATGTTATTAAGTTACATCGAAACCGAAGGATGGCGCGAACAAGCTTATACCGCTGGTCAACCATTTATTGTTCGGTCCCCCATCAAGTGTCTGTGCTAATTTGAGTAAATGGCCTTGTAATGGCCACGCCCACGCCCACATTCATGCTCATGAACATTGACACTGTCAATGGCTACAACAATAGTGGGTTCTTGTTGGAGCGGCAATTAAATGGAAACACGTAATTTAAATCAATGTTGTGCCAAAGCTAAGCCCCAAAACAAAACCACATGCACACGCCTGTGGCCAACTACATATGGGTGAGTGTATGGCGAAAACATGTAAGGATGCCAACTGGGTGAGAGTATATGTGTGTGTGGGTTTGTGCGTTGGTTTACAAATGTGCAAAGGTCCTTAAGGCAAACAATTGAGTGCGAACAAAACTTTCTCCAAGTGACAACAAAAGGAACTTTTTCATCTGTTTTATTGTAGTTTTAGTCAATGGCTTTTGGGAACCAAACCGTGGTGCGAAATGTTTATTGTCCCTTAAACAGTTGAGAATAAACACAGCTCAGGTCTTCTTCAAAACACCTCAAAAGGGTCGTAAGATAATAAACTTGTTATAACTTCCAAATAGTTGGTAAAGATTTCTGCAAGTTTCATTTATACTCAACGAAACGATCAGACACATAAAACATTAAGGAAAGATAACATAATCACTTATTATCTTCCGCACTTGTTAAGATCCTTTGTGAAACCCCAAGGAGAGAGCCAATTTTATTAAGGCCATAATTTGAAACAACACTGACAACTTCTAAGCCGGTCTGTCACATAATATTTAACTACATTAAACCACTGTGCAACAGAATGGAGGGGGAGACTTGAAGGGCTCTAGAGTCAGTTGCCACCTCCCCACAAAATAAACATGGCCCAGAACATGTGCTTACATTTTAGTTACCCAAAGCGTTGGCCGCAACTACAATAGCAAATAACTAAGCACCCACACAGACACACAAATAGACACAAACAGACAAACACACCCACACACACACACACACACACACACACACACACACACATACACGCACACAGACCGATAGACTGGCCATTTATTCATTCCCTAATACTGAGACAATCATGAGCATGAGGTTGATGAGAGAAGAAGAGGGACAACGACCAATTGGCTTTTGCTTAATGTTGGCTTGCAAATCTCTCCAGCATTACTGGGTATGTTTGCCAAAGATTTGGGCGTGCCGACAACCACAAAAGCAACAACAACAACACTAACAAGAAGAATAAATATAAACTTAACCCACAATTACTTACCACATAATTAGTAACTGTATATGGCACATAAGTAATGGAGCCCATTCGCAGTGTACGCTGCTGCAGATTGAGCAACTTGTTGGGATAAAGTTCAACTGAAACTGAGTTCGTGTTAGGTTCAGATTGGGAGTGGTAGTGGGAGTGGGACTGATGGCAGTGGGAACAAGAACTGACAAAAGTTCCATTCGGCAAGAATGCGTCCAGGCGTATAGCATCCAAATTACCAAAGGCACCCAAAAACTTTTGTGTCCACAGCTCGAAATTGATGTCGCGGTGTGGCAAAGTGGCTGTGGTAACCGTATCCGCATGGGCATCGGCAGATGCCGAAATGCCATCCCACTCCATCCCCATTCGCATTGCCACCGTGTCGACTCGACGAGGCGTTCCTGTCGCTGGTCGCCCGAGGGCAATGGCAGCTGTTCGCTCTGGTCGCACCATCAGATGGTGTGGGTAGACTAAAGCGCATTACAACGATTTGCCGTTGTTGGACAAGCAAGAGAAAACAAACAGGAGCAAAAAAATATATATATATAAAAACAAAAAGAACAAACAAACAGAAATGAAATTAAGTCGTGGCAGGCCCCATAAAAAACTTTACAATTGAACAAGACGCCGTCGAGCGTTGAAATTATTGGCAAGTGCTAAAGTTTGATCAACTGGCCTCCCCCGCCTTACGGTTGTTTTTTTGGCCATGTTTATGTTGTCCTCCCTATGTGGCCGTCGGGTTGTGTTAGCAAAGTTTTAAGTTTGACTTCAGTTAGTTGTGTTCTACCCTCTATCAACCGCACTCTATCCTTTTCTCTTTGTCTTTCTCTAACTGTCCCATTCTCTATATGGCTTATAATTTTTTTTTAGCGAAACATCTGAGCTAGGCAAAGGCTTGAACATCTGAGCTAGGCAAAGGAAGTGAGTTTCTCTTGTTTCAAAAATTTGTTTAATGATATTCTGAGTAATAGTGTTGGGTCAGTCTAATCATTCACTGGTTTTCTTAATAACTTTTCGAATCCCTTCTGATCTAATTCACATCTCTTTGATTGACTTGTTCGGTAACTCACTTGTTCTAGTACTCATTTGATCAGTTAATCACTTGCTCACTTACCCACCAGTTCTCTAGTTTCCTTGCACTGTATTTAGGACAATTATTGACTGATTTTGAATTACAATTTAGCCTACTTTAAAATGGTTTGAAACACCTGAAAAGCTTAAAAAAAAATCTATTTTAAAGTCTTTAATCTAATATTTGTGTGAAAATTTACAAAAATTTTTGAATTCGTGGGAGAAGAATATCTCTTTCTGATATAAAAGGCAAGATATTAATTTTTAAATCGGTTAACAAATGGCAGAATTACAATTTTAGAAAGTTAGGTTTATTTGAAAAATATATTAGGCTAATAAAGACTATATTTTGTTAAATTTTTGATCAATTTAAAAATGTACTTACATTGCAGTATTTCCATACCAAGAAGAACTCTAGGATCTTCATGTTCACATAGAAATAAATAACGTTTGTCCTTAAGTCTTACATTGGCATTCCGTGTGGCAAAATAACGAGCATGAATAAAGATCGAAGTCTGTGGTAATATTGTAATAAAGCCCTTGAAGAACAAAGATAAGAAGTTTGACACAATTTGTTAATCTCTATGCTTTATGCTTACCTCTGTCACAGTGTTATTGACAGCTCTCAATAGTTGCAACTCCAAGTCATTGTAATTTACCAAAGTTGCCACATTAATCCATTGCAATAAAAGCGGACGACTAAGATTTCGCAGAGCTAATTGCAAGGAACTGAGATACTCCAATTGCAGAGGCGAAGAAAGCAAAGTGTCATTGTAAACAATGAGCACAGAGCTTAAAGAGGCAAAATATTGGGTAACTATAGGAAAAGGGAGAAGAAAAGGGGAAGTTACTTGTACAAGGTATTAGACTATTCAAAGTATACCTATAATGTGGAGCAACTGACTCAGATGTCCCAGCAGCGGTTGCACCAACATTGTGAATGGAATTTGAACGTGAAATTCATGCTTTTATAGGCCAAAACCATTGTCAATTGACCAAGAAATTGAATTTAATAATGTTGGCTGTAATTCATAAGCTAACCTCTGGCAAATTGTCCGACCCGAAGGGAGTTTATTTGTTTGCTTTGACATTAGTTTAATTAAGGGACATATTTACATGGAATTCTGAATAAACAAATAAGCAAATAAGCAGGTAAGTGAAACTCTTTCAGGTGACTCTTCCATAAAATTGAGTAGGTTCTTATCCTCAGATGATGGCCTAAGCTCTCAAGATTGTAAAGCCGCATTGCGCTCTCTGATTTCTCGAAATTGTTGGCTTTGCTTTTGACATTAAATTAACAATCCATCAACATGGCCAAGCAAACCCTTGCACAATGCAAAAGCTGTCAGCCACCAACACAATCCAAAAGCTGGATCAAATCCCTTTTGAGCACACGACTTAGCCATCACTCAGTCACTCGGGATGGCAGAGCCTGGCCAACGCGTTAAAGTGAAATCAGCTAAATTACATAATACTGAAAGCCACATTAACTGAGACATGGACGACATTGAATTGCAAAGACCTAAGCTTGCCACTTCAGAGCAAAGGACTTACAGACAGGTAGAAAGGAATAAGTTTGTTATGGTAATTCAATTTTCACAATTTAAGCTTTAATTATTAGTCAATTACCTAATTTACTCTATCATAGGATTCCATTCTTGACACAAGGTCAATTAACCTCCGAGCCAGGAAACCTCGAACCTCGAATGCAAACAATTTGCAAATGGAGCATTGACTTTTGGCATGAAATGCGAACAGACCAGGCCAATAAGCCGCAAAGAAGGAGAAGAGGAACTCGAGTCCGGTCGAGTGTTTGGTGGGCAGAGACGAAAACCGTGCCAGAATGGCAATTGAAACAATTGAATTGGTCAATTGAACGAGACTGCTGCCGCCACCGCAGACGGCCAACAGGCAAACAGACCAAACAGTTTGTCTGAGTGCGAGTGTGTTTGAGTGTGTGTGTGTGTGCCTAAATGTGCGAGTGCTTAACCACTGGCTTATTTGAAATTGAAAGACAGATTAAAGGATTTGCTCTAGGCAATGATAAAGCACACAGTAGGTACAACAAAAACAAAGAAAAATGTCAAGAGCATATATTGGCAACTATGGAAACTTCTTACTCTAGCCAGTAAACTTTTGCCTTCTGGCATCAGGCTAATCAAGATATATGTTGTGCATGTCTATAATGGAATTTACACACCTCGCTCACGCAAATATCGAAACCACATTCCAGTGGCCAAGGCAGAATACCACACACATACACACACACACAGACACAAGCAAGGTCAATGGCCACAATTGTAGCCACAACTGTTGGCCAAACCATGACCAGATCAGACCGTATAGTTTAGAAGATTTGAGATGTTCAAAACTTTCTTCTCATGTTACTTGACACTAACACGTCAGTTATATTCTTAAATGTTTATTACTTTATTTTAAAGGGCTGAATGTTCACGATACTTTTAAAGAGTATAGGTTTTGTTTTCTTCTGACAGTTGCCACAAAAACTTTAAGCTAACTCGCCTCACGCTTGCCCAGCCATATTGGCTTGTTGGCTGTTGCATGTGAAAGTTGAAATTGCCAACTTGTAATATCAGAATAATAGTTGATTTACATATAAATAATAATCAACGCTTGTATGCTGCATTAATGAATACAACACACATCCAACAACAACAACACCAATAATACGAAAAAGAAAGAGTGCACCAAACAATACTGGCTGTGTGTGTGTGTGTCCTTGAAAAATGAATGAGAAAAGAAAAACAATGACTAGCACGCTCCTATTTAGTATACTATATCATGCTATGGCAATGGTAGCAGCACCAGTTGAAGGGCTTCATAGTAAAATTGTGCCACTTCATTATGACTCAACAACAACAACAGCAAAAACAACTAGGACAAGTGCATAGCAGGAAAATGAGTTCTCCCTTCTTTTTTCCAGCCAACTTTCACTTGACTGATATTGAATTCACATCCTCTTTTTTCGTATATATGTGCACATTTGATTTGTAGTTTCAATTACTGCTCATGCGGCGTATACTTAATGCATTGTGACAGTTAATATCTGTCAAGTCCTACATACGATAAGCCATGCATGGCAAGTGTGCATAGTGCGAGGATAACCTCAAGAGTTTATCAATAAATAAGCTGATATTCTGATAATAAATGAGCAGGAAATGGTAGCCTAGTCAGGACTACTAAGGCTGAGCTGGATATAATCTCTTCTTTATAACAAATCAAATCAAATCACTAACTCTGAAAGTAACTCTCTGTCTCAATTGGTTGCTAATTACCTGTCATATTAACATATTTCCAGACTTCATCTACAAAAGGTGAACACTGAATATGATTGCATCATATGTAGGTCTATGTTTTTTTCCCCCTTTTCTTGTCCCACACACACAATTATGGAGATTGGCATGTGTTGAGTGGAACAAATATTTGCCATTTGCTTGATGTGTCTGACTATTTTTGTTGTATTCCACTTTGAAAATTTCTATACCCTAAACGAAAATTGAATATTTGTTAGAAGTTACTAAGAATTAGTAACTTTTATTTGTAATATTTTAGAAAAGCTTTAATCCTTTTCCATAAAATAGTTTAAAAATATAAAGTTTTTGTTAGCAAGTTTAGTTGGAAATCGTTTTTAGCACTTTGTTTATCATAAAGTGATTGATTAGATATAATATTGGTTGAATAGATTATTCATAAATATCGGCTAGGGTATACAAATTATGTTTAAGCCAGGTGTAGACCTATCCTTTGATTTCAGATTGATTTGCAAATAACCTACACTTTTAGGATTCTTTATATTTGTGTATATTATTTATATTTGGTTGGGTTTTTTTTTTCAAAATGAAAGTTTCCTCTGTGCGTTTGCCATTTTGTTCGTTTTGGTTCATTTTTTGCTACTAGCAAACACTTGAAACATACAACTAAAATAGAAACACATTTCATTTCCGTAAGACCAGGCAGAGTGGAAAACGGAAAATGCAAGAAGACTACAAGTAGAACAACTGGCAAACAACAAGAGCAACATGAACCAAGTGGAAATAAACTTGGCGATAAACCAACGAAATCGATTGGAAATATTTTAACGAAATTGCAGCTTAAAGTGTCAAGGCAGCATGAGCATGTCGTTGCCAAACGTTGAGAAACGGCTCCAAAGAAGGATATGGGTGGATCTAGAGAAGGAGAAGGGGCCGGATTCGATGGTGATGGCAATGGCGATGCAATCATTTGCTCTGACGTTGAGATGAGAGCTCGTTTGATTCAGCTGTCGATGATGATTATGATGCAGCTGCAGCTGCAGCTGTATAGCTGGGTATTTAGATAATGCCCAAAGCCTGAGCCCAGCTCTAGATCTCAAGTGTGCAATACCAACTGGAGCAGGAACAGTTTAAATGCTAACAATGCAACAAGACTCGGACTCGGTCTCGGTCTCGGGTCAAGTGTTTAGCGCCGGAAACGAAGTGTAATGAAAGCGTGTAAAGTGCAAATCGAAAAGGCAATACAAGTAACGAGTACAAAATGCTTCTGCTGGTTTCTTTTTCTTCTTTTCTTTTTCCTTTTCTATTTTTCTTTTCTCTAAATTACCAATGTCGAGCGATAAGGTACGGTAAGGCAAAGGTGTAAAGGAGATGCACATTACAGGTACACCAAAGGCATATCCTGAAGCCATGGAAGCAATGAAATTGCTTTTGCCAAAAAATAAGGTAAGAGGAAAAAGGAAATGTTTCGCAAATGTACTTACATTTCTTTTTTTTTTTTCCTTACCTCCCACATGGAGTGAAATTATTTTCTTTAATTAAATGCATTTAATTTTAATGTTGTCGAGCTTGTGACTTGGCTTCTAAATAGCCATGGCCCCTTGCTGACTTATCAGTTCAAATAAAAATACAAATTCTTGGCAAAGTATCTAAAATCTAATGAAAACGCTTGAGAAATTAAATGGTTTAGTTCAAAAGAGTTATGTATCTAAAAACTCTACATTTAAATCTAACAAATATTAACAGACTTTTCATGAATCGTTTGTATATATAAGATGCATTAATGATTAATCTATTAACTGTTTATATTACTTCTTGAAATGGATTGTTTTTTTTTTTTGTAAAGAATTTAAGTTGTTGCTTGACTTGGCATTCCTTGATGAATTGCTTCAAGTAAAAGTTTATAAACAATTTAAGAAAATATATATATATTTTTTTTTAAATTGACATTTAATGTTATATTTTAAGTCTTTATGCTTGAACATTTTTAAAGTTTTTGAACTGCAAACTGCAAAAATACCGCAGACGATTAAAATATTTATTTATTGACCGATTTTAATTAAGTTACAAATAAAAATACAATTTATATATTTTAGTGTACATCAATTTTATGCAATTATATAATCCGGATTCACTCATTCAGAGAGTGTTGTTTTTTTTTTCATAGATTTATTGCATATTTTCTCATATGTATATGGCTCGCCTGGGAATTCGCCATCGGGCTTAGAATTTGAATTTTCCGAATGCATTTTAAAGCCAGAATGCATAGGAAAATGGTATGAGGAAAAAGAAAAAAATGTTTTTCAATTAACCACAAAAACCGTTGGGAGAAAACCATGGCTAAAACATTTGTCTGTTGTGCTTACGCTGCTCCGCTTTTTCCCTACTCTATATATCCGTGTTCTTTTTTAAATGACATTTTTTTTTTTGTATTGCTTGTAGGTGGTTAGGTTGAATAGGGGGGTGCTCTGGAGCGGGACAGGGAGGACTGTTGGAGGAGACAAGGCGAAAATCCTTTCTTTTTTTTTGCCAACGCATGCAGTGCAACAATTAAATGCAGTCCGCGCTACCATTGAAACCAATGACGAAGCTGACGATGATGATGCACCTGACCTGCAACTGTTCTACCAAACCTACATACATACATACGTATATACGTATGTATGTATGTGTATTTGTATGTTGCTGGACTACTGGCTTTCATTTATTCATCGAAGATTGGCTTTGGCAATCAATTGACCATATGCCATGTGTGTGTGTGTGAGAGTAGACCATGGCCAAGCCTATCCATCAGCTATAGTTTCCTGCACTAAATCAATGCAACATGCGGTTAGGTTTGGTTTGAGGTTGATGCCAGGATTGGGCCACGGAATTGAAACCAACCAAAATCAATGCGAATTATTTGGTTTTCCAATTCGTTACACTTTTACCAATACCGTTCAGTTAATTAATGGCCTCGTTTTTTGCCATTTTTCATATATTTTTTGTTTTCGGCCGTGATCTTTTAATTGTTTCTGCATCAATTTCAATGCCGTTTTTCGGTTATTGTTCATCATTCAAATGGAGTATCAATTGTTATTTACTATAGCCGCAAAACTGATGCTACTACAAAATTATTTTACCCACCAAAACCGCCAATTTGGCAGAGTTTTGTGAGTGTTGGTTAGTTGAGTTGGTCGATATACGGCAACTGCAAATTATTATAAAATAAAAATAAAATGTGAAATTAAATCAAGTGGCCTTATCGCACTTAAATAAAACAACAAAAAACACACATTTAATATATGTATAAATAAACGTACATCGTACCTACCCACACCCTTCCCTTTGCACCCTTACCCTTAACCCAATGGTATATAAAAATTTATGTTCATAAAAGTAGCTATACAACATGCACATAAAATGATTATGACGATTATATTGTGTAACTGCTGCTGCTGTTGCTCTTGGATATTATGAGTATAAGAACAAGAACTCACCCAAACACACACACACACAGCTACAGCAACACCCACACCACTCCCACACACACATGTGAATGTATGGGTGTATGTGCAGCCACATTTATTGACACAAATTGCTTTTTCAGAAGGGCATTTGGCAGCCTTCGTCGTCTACTGCTGCAGCTACTTGAGCTAACATCCCTTTCTCAATACCCTTTCAAAAGGAGCTATAGAGCTAGTGTTTTCAAATCTCAAATCAAATATTTATCTATAAAACTTTTGAAAATTGGTAAAAATTTAGCTGGAGAAAAACTAAAAGTTTGACCAAAAAACACTTAAAAAAGGTTTTTAAATTTCAAAAAATTCTTAATCCTTACAGCAAATTTCAAAAGTTAATCACATTTATTAACATTATATTTTGTTATTTCGAAAATTGCTCCAAATGAATCTTTTAGTTTGTTTGATTAGATTAAGTAAAGAATAAATTTAAATATTTAACAAAATAGAACAAAAATGTTTTTAAAATGTAAACAAAACTTTTCGAAAAAAAGTTTATCTAATTGCCATCAAGCAAATTCCTAAAAGTAAAGGGTATAGAGACTATGTCACATATATTTTGGTTAGTTTAGTTGGTTATTCTTTTATTTTAAGCAATAATAAAATATTCATAAAGATTTAGTTGATGTTATGACAAAATTCTGAGGCATTTATTTTACAATAAGTTTTCATCAAACTGTTGTTTTATTTCGTTTTCCAACAAGAGCAAAGAAATCGTTGAGTTATTTCTGTGTGTGTGTGACCGCTTTTTCATTCTCTGCTTTCATTTCTAAATATTGTTGAATATCTTCATATGTTGGTATTACATAGCTAGAATATATTCATTTCAATGGCAACATGGCAAGCTGTGTCGCGCAATCATGTCAAGAATTCAATAACAAAATTCGCGCAGCTGTCACTGATGCTGATGACTGTCATTGATGAACCGACTCTCACACATACACCCACTCCCACACACACACACACACACACACACACTTGTATAATGTGGATACATATTCAGTAAATATCAAAATATAAAGCATCTCAAGCATCATCAATTGCGTGCGTATGGAGTGCGCACTTAATGGCATTCGCCACATTCTGTGGGTCTGCGTGGAGTCAAGTTAATAATAAACCAACTTGTGCCAATTTTAGAAACATGTGGTCTAGGATGGTAGGGGGAGGGCTTGGGGGGTTGTCATGGCTTGATTTCCTAAAACGTATTTCACATCAGCGTGATTGCACTTTGATCATTTATATTAATGAATCTAAAACCAAAGTCCATTAGTTTTAATTACCAAAGTTTTCGTCGCGCTCTATAACACTTAAAACTTTCAATATTCCATATTTGTTGTCTAGTTTCATTCCTGATTTGATCTACTAATCTTATAAATTTTCCGCAAACAAACTGCAGACAAAGTTTCATATATGTATCCATAACTTGAACATCAGCCTAATTACTCTAGATGGAAGGGTTACAACAAATTTAGAACGTATGCTGACTCGAGTCATTAGAAAATTGCTTTAGAAGTTCGTTACAAATCATTTATATTGATAGTTTAAGTGTTAATAATAAGCTTTAAGAACTAATCAGTTGAACCTGAATCGAGATAGCTATCTTAGTTAATCAATATCTTTTAGATTCTTAGATTCCTTATCATCATTCCTTAGTGCAGACTTCAGTTCCGTTTCCGTAAAGTTTATAGAGTATTGTTAAAGGATATGTGTGATATCCTGTGGATGGAGTGATATTCTCAACTTAATTAGACTAAAATCCTATAAAATTAGTTTTCTTTTGGATATCTTCAATCAAAATTTCGTTTATAAATTTATACAGTTTTTGCAGTTATTACAGCACTAACACAGAATCGTTACATAGAAGCTAATGTAAAAGAGAGAGAAAGATATCCAAGTTCGCCTATACTTAATACTCATCAGATTAACTAAATTGTCCAACTTAACAATTAGACCGGTGCGACACAGTTCCAGTGTGCTGGGATCAGTGCTTCGTTTTAATTAGTGAAAGCCATACGATACATACATACGTATATGAGGATGTATGGATGTTTGTATGTAATTTCTATTGGCCAATTCACCGCAGAAGCTTCATTACGCGCCAACCGAGCAGTGTTTGCCGGTGTGTGTGTGTGTGTTATCTGAGGGACAGATTGTGAGTCATTAAGTTGATGCAGCATACCCTAAAGCCCCCACACACACACACACACACACACTCACATAAACAGATACAAGAGCCTGCAGTTAGAATGGCCACATAGAACGCCCGCAATCATGGATGGCATGGATGGCTGTTGCTATTTCTGCTGTTGTTGCTGCTACAGCTGATGATGATGACGACGATGTGTGTGCGGTTGGGCAAGCAGAAGCAGAAAAACAGTTGCTGTAACAGGAGTCGAGTTAACCTTTGTTGGCGGTTTTGCTTTTTGTGTGCACCGGAAACAGCAGAGCAACTCAATCAGTTTTTGCGGTTTATGGCACACGGGGCTAAAATCGAGGGCATAGAGTGGTTGGGAGATGGGTGAGAAAGAGAGAGCTTCAAGGGCCAAACGCTAATGGCTCCACAAATGGCGCTTGAATAATTGAAAGCCGGAAACAAGAGACACAAAAAAGATGAAATGAAATTAACCACCAAGGATTTAACATTCTTATTTCAAAAGTATACAGATCACAAGTATGTACTATATTATATACATATGTATCTATATATGTAAATATTGCACTGCAATTGTGTAGAAATTAACTAATGTTCACTTTACTAACTTAATAGATCTTCTCCATTGCTTAACTATGACGACGACGACGATGGAGCCGCTTTATCGGAATCATCAGAAGGTTTTGTACATTTCTCCTCCTTTTGTTTCTTATCAGCCGATGCCTCTTTGGTTAATTGCTCCCGTTCTTTTTGTATCAATTGCTTCAGTTCATCTTCCCAGCCGAGAGCTTTGGCCAATTTCTCAACCCCAGTATCGCAATCTCCTAAATAGCCCACATCCCGTATGTTATGAGGCTTTCCATAGCGCATCGAATCCTTGTCGTTGTTATCGAAAGCAGACACATAGCTTGCTTGGCCCACAGCATCACGATTGATGAGCAATCGCACACATTGAGGTCCAGCATGACGGATTAAAGATGCAAATGGCTGAACTTCTAGCGAAGTGCCCATTATGATGAGCAAATCACAGTCCTTGAAGTCTTCATCGGGCAAACTGTAGAAGCGATAGGGCAGATTTTCGCCAAAGAAAACAATATCCGGCTTTACCACACCCTTGCATTTCTCGCATTTGGGCAATTTATGGGCAAAGATTTGCGCTTTCATCCATGCCATATCGTATTCCTTGCGACACTTCAAGCAGTGATTTAGATAGAAACTACCATGAGCTTCGACTATCTTGTCCGTAGGTATTCCAGCCAATCGATCCAATGTATCTATATTTTGTGTATAATGGCGCTGAAGTAGACCCTTCTCGTGCAGCAGTCGCACAAAGTAATGAGACGGCGTTGGCACAAACGAACCGGGATACAACTCTTTGGCCAAAGCAAAGAACGGTTTGGGATTTTTCATAAAATAATCTAAATCGAAAATGGCCGTAGGATGTGGTAGTTTATATTTCTTAAGGTTATCGTATAGGCCAGATCCAGGTGAACGGAAATCTGGTATACCAGCAGCTAGATACAAAGAAATTAAGGGTTTACTTATGCGATTTAGTTATGTATGCATATATCATTGGTTACTTACAGGTGGATATGCCTGCGCCTACCATTGTGACAATTTTCTTAAAGCCATGTTCCCGCCAGTGGGCAGATAGACCCTCGAATGTGAGATCTGGTATAACCTGATTAGACTCCACCGTGCCGCTGGAATCTGTTTCGTTCTTGCCCTCAGTGAAATTCAATGTTTGTGCAAAGAATCGTCGTATCGTCTCCATTGTTGTTCTGTCTATGAGAAAATGTAAAGCAATTGTATTTATGACAGGAAATTCTATTACTATTATTTTGATTATTTGTATATTTACCTTCTTCTTCTTCACTCTCTGATGAAGACGTAGTTTCCACCTTCTTTGGAACTGTGCCGTCTGCTTTATCCTTAGCGCTCATGATAACTGGAATGCGATTATTAAACCTTACCAAAAGACGCTTGTATCTAAAGCTAAATAACAATTTTGAAACTCCACAGCTTAAAGTCGCCGTGTTTGGTTATTATTATTGCTTTCTTCGTTGTTGTAATAGAGAAAACAGCATTGCTATAACCTATCGATAGTTCCATTTTAAAAAATAAATTCCATCACCAGCTATTACGTAGAACGTTTATCCAACGTAAGTTACAAAATCGTAAGATACATGTTACGAGAAATGGCAATGCTTTAGCGGGGTAACGACTTATCTCCACCGACATATCTCCGCCGTTAGAAAAACGACATATCTCCGCCAGAAAAATGTACTGGGCGGAGATATGTCGTCGAAAATATGTCGCTATGCCGCTTTAGCTTTAAAAAGAGAAAAATAGGGCATGATACAAATTAGTTGAAAATTCGCATCAGCTAAAACTTAAAAAAGGGATTATTTTAAATTATTCTGAATTAAAATTCGAAAGATTTCGTTTTCGGTCCATCTTAACGTAAGCCAATCGATAATTTTCAACAGCAATCGATAGTTGCTGAAAATAGCGAAAACCATCGGTATTATCGATAGGGCCATCGATGGTTTTCCAGCCCTACTGAAAAACCACGCCAGACCAGTCATTTTTGTTTTGATAAGGATACTGGATACAAAACGAGCGTGAAAAATTTAAAAATTTTCATTGTAACAAATTATTGGAGACGGCGTCCAAATTAGCGTGTGGGGAATGTGGCACAGAAAAAAGTGCAATCATAAGTGTCGCTTATAACGCATACGTGGAACGCAGCAACGTGCACGGCGGGAGAAGAAGCAGACAAAATCGGGTTGTGGCGGGACGTTACGGTGCGGGCACGGGCAGAGCACGGAAGTAGTAGTATAGGGCAGACAGCTAAAATAACAAAAAATCCGTCATCAAATGGCTGAGAGGGTCCGATGTAATTGTATAACGTTAGCATTTACATCCTTCGATGTGTAGACAATAAAAGTTGAGTTTGTAGAAGGCTCAGGCTGAAGATTTTCTCGAATACCTCAAGGGCATCCTTTTTGAACGCGAGCGAGCGTCTCGATAATATGCATCTAAATCATGCCACTGCTGCATCGGCAGCCATGGCAGCTAATGCATATCAACACTATGCACCTGCCCAGTTAGCCACACATGGTGGTGGAGCAGGAAGCGGCGGCGGGGGCGGAGGAGGTAGTGGTGGAGGCGGCGGTGGAGGTTCTGCTGCTAATAGCCTGCAACAGTCTACCACATTAGCTAGTCTGCAGCAGACACCGTTTGCCCTGCATCAGTTGACCGCTGTCCAGGCCATTCAGCATCCCACCCACCAGGCCATGTTGCATCAGCAACATCCATTGGTACACCTGCTCGATATCTCAACAACGTCAGCGAATAGCGGAGGCATTGGGGGTCTTGGTGTTGGTAATCATGCGCCCATGTCGCCCATGAAACAGGAGGTAAAGAGCGTCATCAGCGAGGAGGACGCGTCGGCAATCGATGATCCGCGCAAGAAGAAGGAGTGCCACGTGTGCAAGAATAAGTTCCGCCAGTTGACCACATTACGCAATCACATGAAAATCCACACAGACGAGCGACCCTACAAATGCAAGCACTGTGATCGCTCCTTCCGCCAAATCTCGACGCTCACCAATCACGTCAAGATCCATACGGGCGAGAAGCCGTTCACCTGTAATATTTGCGCCAAGGATTTTCGCCAGCAAAGCACACTAATTAATCACATCAAGACGCACAAGGGTAAGTCAAGAGTCTCTAGACAATCCAGTCACTAAAGTGTGTGCAAATGTGTGCCGTCGTTCATCCAAAAAAAGGGCGTTCACCTTATTATTGTTATTATCTATCCCGAATCCTTTCACACAGCGGCAGAGTCGAGTACGCCGACATCGCTCCTCAACTATCAGCCTCAACAGCCGTCCACTGCTACGGGCAAGCGCAAATCCTTGGCAAGTCAAATGCTTTACCAGCAGCATCAACAGCGCGTACTAATCTCAAAGACCCTATATTCGGGTAGCTACACCTCACCGCAGGCGGCGGAGTTGGTTAAACCATATCAATGTGGCGTCTGCAAGCGACGATTCCCTCAGCTAAGTACGCTGCATAATCACGAACGAACCCACATTGATCCCAAGCCCTACAAGTGTGAGACTTGCGAGAAATCCTTTAGCCAACTGGCCACGCTTACCAATCACAAGAAGATCCATACGGGCGATAAGCCATACACGTGTTCCTACTGTCACATGCAGTTCCGTCAGCAGAGCACCCTCACCAACCACGTGAAGACGCACACGCATCTGCATGCCAGTTCAGCATCCGGTTCCGGAGCACAACCGGGTGCCGGAGTTGGCCCAATTACAGGTGAGATGCTTGTGTGTTCGCCCTACAACTAAGCCGCTTTATGTTCTACACTGTGTGACCAATTGATCATTAACACTCTTCCCTAACGAAGCTTTTATTTAAATTTTCGCATGCATGCAACTCAACCTCGACCTCGTCCTCGAACCGGATCCTGCAGTGAATCATACGATGTCCGCACCCTTGGCACCAGGCACACAACAGCTGACCGGAGGAGGATTGCTGCCCAATAATCTTAACCTGCACGGCACAACGCCCAATATAATCCAGTTGGATCATCATCCGCTTTTGCATTTCCTTGATGGCAGCACCACGGTTAGCTCAGTAGTGGCAGCAGCGGCAGCCAACACCAAATTGGAACAATTTCACAACTCTTCATCGCCGGGAGGAATGGGCATGGCATCGGGGACACCAGGAACGGCGGGTGTACCAGGTGGCGCTAATACAACCAAGCTGGAACAATTTCAGAACTCTTCACCCTCACCGAACACAAATAGCGGCGTAATGACTATGGTGGGCACCATTAGTATGCTGAAATGTGAGAATCCGGATAAACCGTTTGGCTGCAGTGTCTGTCGACGATTCTTCTCCCAGCAGAGCACACTGGTCAATCACATCAAGACGCATACGGGAGAAAAGCCATATAAATGCAAGATCTGTGATGTCAATTTCCGGCAAGTGGCCACGCTCAATAATCACATGAAGATCCATACGGGAGAGAAGCCATATAACTGTTCCTATTGCCCCAAACAGTTCCGGCAAAAGAGCACGCTACAGAATCATCTTAGGGTGCACACGTGTTAGAAAAAAACAAACCTGCCCCAGAGAAGAGTTCCGAAGAGTCCAGAGTCAGTGAAGTCAGCCATTGAGGAAATAGTGCAATAAGCATGCCACTTACCACACACATACTGCGTACAGTCTATATATATATATGTATACGTATATATATATATACCTTCTATTTCAATAATATACTCAAGAAAAATTGTTATTTTACCTGCTGTGCAGAGCGCAATTGTATGTAAACTAGAACATATATATGTATGGGTAGGATGAGATAGAGATATAGAGCGCCGATTCAATGATGATTGATCCACTAGCGTGCGTGTCCAATTGTAAATTAAGGCTACACATAATACAGGGTGTTTTACCTACATAACTATGTCTACTTATATTAGCTTCATAAAAATGCCTAACCCAATCCAATCCATCCCCAATCCCCGGTTTTTAAGTTGCTGGCCCCGAGATTCGAGACTTTGCTTCGTGTTAAAAGAAATGAAAAAAACAAAACAAAACAAAACATACAAAAAAGAAAACAAAAACCATTATGTAAAACTAGTTATTGCTATTAATCTGTGTGTAATCCCAGCCAGAAACTACGGTAACTATTTATCCATATAAGTGTACTCTTAGCGCATACTCTAGCAACATCTTCTATTCACACATGACGAACAGAAACAACAACTACAACAACAGATTAGCAATGATGAAACGGAATATGCAAACATTAAAAATATATATAAACCTATATATATATAATATAATCGAAAACCGTGTTGCTTATACATACATAGAACAAATAAGATGAAACACACACTTAGAAAACGATGACACAAAAGTCGCGTCCCTACAATAAGTGTAACAGACACATGAGGAGGAACGAGAAATTAAGTAAAACATCTATTAAAGCAAATGATGATGGGCGAGAATGAGCAGTAAATGTTGTAGAGAATATATAGTATATATATATATTATATTAAAAAATATTTGTAAATGTAAGCCAAGCGAAATGCAAAACAAAAAAAAAGAAAAGAAAAACAAACAACAACAATAAAAACGTATGCAAAAATATGGAACAAAAAATAATAATAATACTTGGAGGCAAAACCACATTAAATTAATGCGAATTCATTCCATTGGAAGGTCTTAGTACAACTACAACTTGATTTAGATAACCAGTGAAAGATTAAATGCATCAGGGAATTCACTTGAATTTATATAAACTCAACTCTTCGAGGTTTTACCCATGCTCATCGATTATTATGATTAAAAACCCATGGCATGTCGAATAGACCGAGAAATATTTCTGCTATTATTTGTTTTTAAGATTCTCTATTCTTTGTATTAGTTGACTCTAGTCGGATACAATTCGGCAGGAGCATGTGATACTCTTATTTTTACTTTGATCTAGTTTCTTCTGAGACAAAAGCTATAGCAGACTAAAATTGGTAGTGACTTCGAATTATACACAGACCTATCATATAAGAACTCACTTTATTGAATTAATTGTTGTTGGTGACGATTTTCTTATTCGATTTTCTAAGATTTATTGACTTAGAAGAGAAATCTCCACTCATAACCACAAACTATCTTAAAGATCGTTCCTATTTTATATAGTCAATTAGAGACTTTTTCTAAACTAAAGCAAGAGATTAAAAGAACAGGTCATAGTAGCATTCTAAAAAGGCCGCCGCATAGTACTCAATACTAGCATTCGACGAAAGTTCTAAAAAAGATATATATAACATCACGGTACTTACTCGATTTAACAATAAATCACCAGCGAATTTAGCACATTTTGCTGAATTATATTTATACCCTCTTGGACGGCAAGTTCTAATATAAACTGAAATAGGAACAGCCACAACTTTCTTAAGAGCACTCTTATACTTAAATGTCTCACAATTAAGAAAGATTGTTTCTTTTCAAGTTAACGTCAAGTTTTAAATGTGTCATTTAGGCTATATCTAATTCAGCGCCTTCTTGTTTTCATATTAATTAATTACAATTTCTATTATTTCCGAGTTGGATTTCTCTTAGATCGTTTTGACTTTTGTAATAACGTCTAGGGTTCATATTGGCAAAGCATTGAATCTTATATAGTAGAGATTGGATATATCAGCAGGTATTTTAAAGCCGCATCCTGATGGTCTAATCATTTTGGGGCAACATCATCGACTTAGCCCTAATTTTTCATAGAATATCGTTATTACACTTGATATAAGTCCAATTGGATTTCGTTGTCATACAATTTATCCTAAATTTATGTAGCTAATCTGGTAAGACCTACATTTAAAGGAGTTAGAACATGGAATGAATAGTCAATCTAATATATGGTAAGTTCTATTGCAATATTCAGTCCGACTATAATTCAATATAAGCCTATTTAGATTTATTTATTTGGTTTAATCAAGCAAAGGAGTAAATTTCATCGAGCTTAAGACGCGACGTCTACAAAGAGTATTCCATTACATTAATATTCCACCTCCAAACATAATTTTAACATTTAATCTTACCAACATTTGATTTTTTATTACCATTGCCAAAAAGAAAACTAACATTTTAATCGAAAAGGGAACTTTTTAAATAGTTTATTTAAAAAAAGTGTTTACAAGATTGATTATAATCAATAATTATTAATTTAAAAAGAAAAAGAGAGAGAAGGAAAACGATTGTGTATTAAAATTTTTATTTATAAGCACTTTTTGCATTAATTTCAATACGTGTATATATATATTTGTAATTGGCGAGCCAAAAGCCTCCATAAATATTTGTTCTATCATACGAAAAAAAAAGAAAATCAACAAGAAAACAATGAACAATTTTATGTTTTTTTGTTTTTAGTTTGATCTAAATTGTAGTTAATGTCAGTGACTTGGAATTTTTACGAAATCTGGTGCAAGATGTCTAACCTACCTGAAGAGACTGATCTCAGTTGTTACAATTGTTATTTAAATAGTGATTTGTTTTTCAGGATAGGATTAATTGTCTTGGATTGAATTGAGTACCTATGAATTAGTTGAAGCTACGTGCCGTTTGGAAACTTACTTCTTTGGGCAGCGTGCAAAGGCATATACGTTGGACAAAAAAAATGTACAATACAATAGGTATATATACTATGTGTATATATGTATGTGTATATATATATATCGTTTGTATAATCTATGTATGTATATGTAGCTCAAAAGTTTGCTTAAAAGTATACAAATTACAACGACAACAGATAGGCCCGTCCGAAAACTATGCAACTCCTTTTACTTGAACAGCCAACGAAGGAGTAGACTGACGGTCAGGCCGATCAAGGCATAGATTATGGACTTATATACCGTCGATTGGGCAACGTTACCGCCAAGCAAATGACCACTCATAGTGTTAGTTGTGGGCGCATATTGCATTCGCTCCAATCGCTGGCTAATTTCATTTAGTTTCCTCGTATGGACATCCAGAACACGATTAATTTGATCAACAGCCACAGTGAGCCTGCCAAAAGAAGACGAAATGTATTAAGAGAGATTTAAGATGAGATTGTTTTCGTTAGGGTATGCAACATACTGTTTGATGGAAGAACCACGCTTGACAGCTCCCTGGGGCGATTGGCTGGAATCGGAATTGGTGTCGCGCGGTGCTAAAACTAGACTCTTATTTTTAGCTTTGGCTGCAACGGCGGATTTGTTTGCACCCGTTATCGATGATTGTCTGTGTGGGCGAGCCACCGTTTCGAGGGAGGCGCGCAGCGGATGTTGTATCTCGGCCCCATGGACAATGGGCACAGATTTGTGGCGTGTCAAAGTGATAACTTTGTAATCACATTCATATTGGCGCACATCGTTGCGAGTATCCCAAGGACGCAGATCAGCGTACTTATAAACCCATTGGCCATAACTGTCCAATTCAAAGAATGTTGGATCATAGCTAATATCGTTTGCCGCCCTTTCCTTGGCCGCAGCACGCTGACGTTCCTCCAAAACGGTTTTCTCTTCTGTGGCCGCCACCTGATCTTCGCGGGCAATGGCATCAGAAACACGACTCCACAGGCGTTGTGACTCGGTAGGCAATTGCAAATCCACTGGCACCAGATGCCGGATTAGACGCTTGGATCGCATTTCAGCATCCGCTTTGAATAGCAGCGATTCCTCACCACTTTTCACGTCTTTCAGTCGAATCTCTTTATCCCAATGGCCCTGCAGGGTGGCTAATGTCTCCTTGCCCAGCTTGATTTTACCCACAACCACATTGGTGGCATCGGAACCGCCGAGGAATGGCTTCAACTTGAACTCTAGCTCCGTCCTGTAACCGGTGTTCTCGCATTCAATGTTGATTTTGCCTCCCAGTTCCATTGACAGCGTGCCCATTAAAATGCCCTTGCAATGGGCATAGGGCGTGGATGCTGTATAACATTCTCCGCGCGGCAATAACGTCATCGTGGCCGCCCCCTCAAGGACAGCCGATGTGCTATTGCCGTAGAACTTCGATTTCGCCAGAATGGAACAGGTGATGCTGAAGCCATCCTCGCGGTTAGTCACATAAAATGCCGATACGGGTGGATGATGTGACACTTGCTCGGCAATATAAAAGGTCCGACTGCCACTAGGATGCTGCCAATAGCAGCGAAATGTTTCACCCAATATGGGATTATATGGTTTCTTCAGTCCCTTGGGCTTCTTATAGAAGCTCGAGAGATACCATTGCACAATTAGTTTCATTCTGGTGAAGGCATCATCTTCTTGCACTGCCCTAAAATTGGATACAGATAAGACATTTGCATAAAAGGGTATTCAATTTTTGTTCACCCACTTTGAGAGTATGTCCGCATGGTAATAAGAGTCAGAAAGCTTGTCCAGAAACGAGCGCGGTTCCAAGATAAATGTGGGCAGTACAACTTTGCTTAAATCCATCCCAGGACGCACCTGTTTGACAATGCACCAGATAAGGCTCTTATTCTCATCTGCCAGCTCTTCCACCTGTTCTCCTTGCTGTAAGGATGATAAGAGATTCAGTTAAAAGACATCAAAAAGGTATCAAACTCTCCTGCTCACCTCGCCAAACTCCTCTTCGGTAAAGGGCACATAGGTAGTCTCTTGACAAGGCGTCGGATTCACATTCTCATCCTGTTGCACATCTCCATCGGGCTCAGCTCCATCCGTATCGGTATCAGACTCCAATCCCGACATGGTGGCATTTGGTGCCTCATTCTGACTGTCCGCGTCCAGATCTATACAAATTTTGTAAAAAATGTTGATTTAGTCAATATGTAAATTAGAAATTCAACAAACGTCTCTCTAGCCTTGGGCCCAGTTGCCTACGATTAACAAGTTGGTCAAACAGTTTGTGCCTTATGGGATCGAAAGCAACGTGCAAGGGGGGTTTCAATATATAGATCTCGCGATAAACCATAAATTTGTCAAATAAATGAATGAGAGGAGTTGCCTCTCTCTCTGATGAGACAGAAACATGAATTTTGTACAACAAGCTCCAAAACTACTATGACCGATTAATACTAGCAGCATCTGATGGATATTCATTAATCAGTCAAAAACCATTGATTCACCCTTCACATTCAGTCGGAAACGTGGCCGCAGCATACAATCAGGCGGAGCACTCACTGGCCGGGAACCAGGATTACCAGATGGAGAACGCAATACGCGGGTATCATAATCCACATCGTTGTCATCTTCACTGGAGCTACTCTCACATAGAGTTGCTCCTAAAGAAATGGATTTACTCATTGCATGTCCGAACTCTCGACACGAGGCCCCATTTTGAGATGTTCTCCGCATTTGACAGAACTGAGGCAACCGCTTGGTACGTTCCCAATTGCTCACCGCACTGGTGTACAGTTGCTGCAGCAATGGCAAATTGCTATCGGAACGCGAATACTCCATATCGTCTGCCGACAAGGGCGCCAAATATTGCCGGTGATGCCACTTACCCTGATCATTGAAGTGTTTCTCATAGTCCGCCTCCGACCATTGTGTCTCATGCGAGACGGGCAGTGGTTCGCCCACAAATGTATTAGATGGTGCTGCTCCAGTCCCACTATTTGAACGCAACAATAAGGCCGAACATCGCAATGATAATTCTAAGGCATCCATCCAACATTTTCCAGCTGCCTGACTGGGGGCTCGGAATATTAAGTAAGCTGTTGGCAGCGGTTGCACAACGGCTCCTATGAAAAACAAATGGAACTTTAGTTTACTTTCGCTGGAAAAATATTTAAAATCTTACCTAAAGTTTCCTTATCTGGACCACGAGGAGCCCATATAGATTGTTCGAGCGGATGAAACAGTTTAAAGCAGAAGCCATCCTTTTTGCTGGGCCTCTCAATCACCTGACATGAGGTTAACATAACTGTGCCCACCCAATGACTGCTCTTGGTCTTTTGACTCTTGTATATCAACAGCAATCCTGGCTTCAATACACACCAAAGCTTTGTCCATGACTTAAGTGTGCCGCGTACCTGAAAAATTCATTAGTTAAGATTAATAAAAGTAAAATCTATACAAATTATTAATCCTGGGCTAGCAGGTTCTAAGGTATACAAACGCGGGATGCATTACATTATGAAAACTGGAATTTTACTACCTAAGAAAGTGACTTGAAGAGTAAATATATACACTTTACCAAGTTTTAGGTTTTCAATCTTTACCAAGTTGGTTCTAAATCATATTTCATATCAAAGTTTTAAGGTGGAATAATAATTTTATAAACAAACGAAACTCCATTTCCCGTTTTAGCCGGTATATATATATAATAATTTGTTTTGATATTTTATGGCTAATCTTTGCTCTTAGCGTTCATTTTACACGTCGTTGACAATGGAAGTTTAAAATTTCAAGTCAAAAACATTTACTTTCATGTCATACTATATACTATTTTCAACTAAAAGTAATACCATTAAAATTAGTTACAAAGTTTATAGTTTAAATACTTTTTATATCCCTTCATCATCATTTCTTAGGTCACCATTTGGATATATAACTACGCTAATTAGTTACTGAAACAGGATTTAGATAGGGAATTTATAGTATTTGCGACTCTAGTTATTATATAGTCTTAATTTTCTGTATGTTATACAAAGTTCAGCGTTGTCTTAAAGTTCTTTTCTTTCACCTATTTAAATAAACCTTATCTTTGATGACTAATAAGAATGTATGACTTTTGAGTCACTGTTTATGTAGTTACCTTTAGCCAATCGGCCAGAACAATAACAGCTGGATCCTGCAGGGAATTCATCAGCTCACTGGCCACACGTTTCTTTTCTCGTCTATAGTTTTTACGCTGCGCCTTGTAGGACTCCTTCCGATTGAGTTTGGCAGCATCGGCAGCTGACTATAAGAAATAGATATACATATATAACGATTAGATATCAGATCGCTTAGAACAGGTTGTAATGCATATAGCTTTTCCAACACATAACGATGGGAGACCTGTAGACGATGACAGCAATTGAAGATATTGAAAAACTTGAAATGCATGTGAAATAAAACCAATTTATATACTATATACGACTAAATGGTATGACTTCCGCTCATATCAAGCTCTCAGCTCACTCTAAAGCAATTTGCTCAACTTATTTTCAATAGTAAATTCAGAGGAACGCATTGTTAATCAAATTAGCGTTTATAATTTGCCTCACATACAAAATAAACCAAAATTTGTCAGATATATGAGAGGTTTTTTTATTGTTTCTTTTTTTAGTTTTCACTTAAAGTTTTGCACGTGGCCTAGATATTATGATAACTACATACATATGTATGTACGAACAACAAACACATTAAGTAATATCGTGTTCTTATCAATAGAATACTTATACTTGCCTTATCAGCCAGGTTTCCATCACGGTTATCTGAGGCCCAATTGGCAATCCCTGTAAAATGTATGGCATATATTTAGTACAAAATAAAACATCGTTTTTTAAATGATTTTGGATATTTCTGTTTTCGAAATCACACAATTAAAAGTGGAAAGAAAAACAAAAACCCACACAAAAGTATAAGAAACGAATGAATGTTTTTTTTTCTTTCTTTTATTTGGAAACTTTTCCATCGCCTAGCCTATTTACGATCAATATAAAATAAGAATCGAAATGAATAGCACATAAGGTGAATTTTTGGGGCAGTCGACAATTTGATATCCTGTAGAATGTAAATTTTTCTTTCTATACTTCTGCAATACAATTGGATATATAAACAAAAACTCCCATTGTTTATAGGGTATACAAAAAACAAAATGAAAAGACCTAGCACCGAAGAAAATACAACACAAATTAAAACAAATGCTCAGCAAGTAAAAGATCAACAAATGTCTCAAGGTAACACCGGGAGGGCAAATGGCGGGCCAAGCCAAACGAAGGGAGGGGCAAGGGCAGGAAGGGTGGATGGGACGGCATGAATCCAGAAGCGGGAGCAAAATACAATTTATTTTATTTTACGAGAATATTTTAATTCATTTTAAAAGACCCACAAACAGAACGAAGATCGTGGCAGAGAGTGAAAATTCGGCCTGTCTCTCTTGTGGCTAGTTAAGAAACAGTCAAGTGTCTCGACACTTGCACTTTAAGCATCACATTCTACATATTATTAATATTCATTAATTTATTTTGTTTTTGCACAATCTAAAAATAAAACACACACACACACACACTCGGCGAGTCTCAACAATATAAAAATTCATTTCAAAATTGGCTATATAAATTCTCTTAAATTCTCCTCCATTTAATTGTTTAGTTGATTATTTCTTTTTTTGGGACACTTGCTTTGTAGAAGATTCATCACAGAAAAAACTTTCTTCCAGCTCGAGAATTATGCGTCACTTCTTTATCTTATGCTGGTTCTTGTTGTTATTGTTGTTATTGTACCATTTGCATATTTTTTCATTTACGATTTACGTTTTTACAAGGCAACTGAGGTAGTGGCGGCGACGACAACATACAGTGAGAGTGACAGCAGTACTACATGGCGTATGCGTTATGCGCCAGCAAAAGAAAAGCCCCGAAAACAGAGACGCCGACGACTGCGTGTTGCGGTGCTCCTCGCTCGCCAACTGATTGAGATATATTGAACGCCCATGAGAGCCAACAACAAACTGAAACTGACAAACTGACGGCAGTGAAAAGCCCCCGAACACTAGATAGCAAAACCAGCAGAATACCAGCTGTAGTAGTAGTATCATCGGCGCAGCGGCGATGACGCTCACCCAATGATGATAATAATGATGATGATGATGACGATGATGATGCCGCCAACGACGACGTCGACGTCAACGCAAACGCTGCCCCAGTCAGTCTACACTATACTAAGTACATATATAATAATATACACAGATGTATTCTCTATCTAATACAGCCAGCCGTTCATTATTTATGCATATAAGTATATCAAAACTCTGGGCACGCTTGCCAAAAGAAACACACAAAAACTATAGAGAGAGAAACCCACTAACAAACAAAAACAAGAAAACTAATATTTTGAAAAAATATTTGCCAAGTCAAAATATTTCAAAACACCAAAGAGAACCCCCAAAATATCATGCTCTACCCCATGAGGAAGTTTCTATGCTCTTTTTGTGATTCCAGCAATGAACAGGCATAAACATTTAGTTCTATCTTAATAGGTTTCATAAATAAAGCAACAACTTTGTATTTTAATTCTTAAATTTCATTTAAAATTCCCATTTCCTTTCACTAGTGTGCCAAAAAAGATCTTAATGATATGAAGTTTAAAATCTATAGTTATAAATCATGGAAAATACCATTCGCCCTCAGCTATGTGTTTTATATATCAAAGTTAAAGACATAACGTATGAGCCCTTTAAACAAGAGACAATGAATTGAAAGAGTATGAGAAACGCAACAAGTATTACAAGTTGCTTACTCGGCGTAGATACATAATGATAATATTATGTGTAGCTTAGATAATGATATCAGTAACTGAGGTTCTCTCTCTTATAGTAAATGCCTTATCGATGAATATTCTAAAGCAAATGTTGGAATAACTATGTTAAAAAGAAATACCAAGTAATTTGTTTACGGAGAATTCTGACCCAAGTTTTGCCTATTCTAAAGTTTCAAATCTTAGTTTTGGAGGTTTTTTAGTCGTATTGTTTAGCCTTCTCACACCTTTGTGTATTTCACGCACGCTTTTTGTTGTTCTGTTGTTGATTTGCTTTCCTGCTAACAACAATCTGTTAACATTGAATGGAAGCGAAAATATTCAAACTCTCACACACACACACACAGACACACATAGGCAAATAGACTATCAAACAAATAAAGATATAGGTTCGTTTTTTTTTTTTTTGAACACGTGTTAACTGCTGCATAATTATTGCCTTTAGATTCTAGGCCAATTGAGCCAAACAGATGTGAGCCCATCTAATCGAAAGTAAAGGGAAATGGCAATCGATTACTCATTCCCGAAAATCAGAACATTTTGCTGTGTGTTAACTTTATGAACATTATAAATGAAAAAAAGATAAAACATTAGTCATGAAAAATTGTTACGAAGAGTTCATAATGACAGGTTGAATGATTCAGTTTGTTTGAATTGAACACCGCACTCGTAAACCTTATCAAATCAAAAGTCAAATTCTAAATACAATTTCTGGCAGGGCAATTGATAAGAGCGATATCAAGGATTTTGTTTATACAATAAAAATAAAAAGCATATCTAATAAAATAGAAACATAACAATTATAAAAGGTTAATGAAATAATTTACATTTATTTTAAGTTTCATTTAATCGATTTTCTTGCCATTAACTTAAAAATCTTTATTCATTTGTGATCTTTGGGTTCAACTTTAATATACAAAGATCATGTCTTTAAAATATATAGATTGCTGTAGTTTTTCCTAAAAATATTAATTATATTTTACAAATTGAACCCAAACCATATGGGTTAGTGTTTATTGCCCGCATTTTTGGTTGTTTTTTTTTTTTTGTGGCTTTTTCGATCCATTAATTAGCTCTTATCAGAGTGCAAAACTCTTGGCCAATAAATTGTAGAAACAACTTAAATAGAACTTTATAAAGATAAGATATGATATGGCTTGGCCCCAGGGACACATATTTATGTACATGAAATAAAATTTTATCCAGCTGGCAAAAAGAAAACTATACAATTCCTCCATGGCTATTGGAAAGGAAAGATTGAAAAGCGCATGGAATTTTATGAAAATGGCAAGCGGAATGCGTCAGAGAGTAAATAATAATATGGCAACGCGTTCAAATGCATACAAATTCGATTTAGGAATAATGAATATAAGTAATGATGATGACGATGATGATCATGACAATAATATTAAAAAATTGAATGAGATGTTAAGGAAATTGCGTGCGAATATGTGATCTTTGATTGTTATTTTTTTGTTATGTGTTTCTTTTTTATTATTTTGAACTTCACCTGGCGATGATGGCGCCGGACTGTTGCTCAAACTATCTGTGGAGGGCAGTTTTGTTAGGAGCACTTTCAGCGAGGGTCGCCTTTTGAATTTGAAATCGAAAACTGCTTACGTATTACATAGAATGAGACAGAATCGTTTTTTGGCGGAGGGGGAGAAAGAAAAAGCGAGCAAATATGGTAGATATATATTCATAAATAGGTAGGATCTAAACAATATTACATTACTTACAGATATACGCACAACCGCACACAGACACAAGGGTATATACACACACATAAACACACAGACATCAGAGGGAATCGATACAGACAGATTTTACAGATTTACAACATTCACAAAAGTTTTTCATTTACAATACACAAAATAAAATTGATCAAAATCGAAATAAAAAATATTGTTTATTTGGCAAATAGGAAACGCTGTTTGTTAAATAAAAATAGGGCCTGGCCTGGGAATGTCTATCCTATACAACAAGAATTATTTGTCCCATCTGTGATATAAGCTTTAAAAGGAATTAAAACACATTTCAAATCAAGTAGAAATTAACAACTGCAAATTATGATAGACTTAAGACAGTTTTCTCGTTTTCTATAAAGATTTCGTTTATTTTCGTTTGTAAAACATTATCAACCAAATCTATTATAAATACGCCATAGATCTATCTATATGGACAAGCTCATATGTATATGTTGTGACGTAAGCACACATTAAACGGCTAACTCATCCAGAAGCTACTTGAAAACGATTGACTCTTAAGATAGTCCTCAAAAAAAACAAGAAAAAGAATTGTCACAAACAATTGCAAATTAATCTAACCCATCATATAATTTTGACTAAGAATATTCATTAATAGTCTAATAGTTTTAATAAAAAATGCTGACATCTATAATATATTATTATTTTAACTGCGTTTTTGTAATTTTGACTATTTTTTAACGATTTTCAAAATTCTTATTGAAATGTTCTCCTAATTTAAAATAAAAGCTCTTTGTTTAAAAAATTTAACGTCTAATTGTAAATTTTTGAAATATTTCATTATAAATTTTCATTGCTTTCAACGAGAGCATATAATTTAAATTAAAGCGGCAATATATTGAACAAAAAAGCTGTATACAAAAAAAGTAAGAATAGAATAATAATTATAGACATTAAAGATTTACGATAGAAGATTACAAAATCCCGATAAATATTAATAAAGAAAAGTCAGTTCAAAATCTATTGTAAGCTACTTTAATCAAATCATTGATGGCCAAAAGAAGATTAAGCCATACGAGTCAATCCATTATTATAGCACGTTCAATTGTTTATGACCCGCCTCAAACTCTATAGGGGGGAGGTGGGGTTTTTAGAGGGGCGCCAGCTAAGGACATTAGAAGATGTGGGCCGATAGGCGGCACGTGAGACAGAATAATGCATTGATTGATTTTAAATAAAGCCAGCTCTAGTTATCTTGCTCTATTTTATCTCCCTTTCACTCACTCGGCCGCACTCTCAATCATTGGAGGGCAATCAATTTACGCAATTAGAACACGCCTCGGGGCCAACTTAATGGCTTCGAATAGTGCAAAGTTCAGACCAATGTCTTGGCACAAACTAAATGTTCGAGAAAGAGAAGAGTTATGGGAATATGACGCTGCATCTACATGTACATATGTATGTATGTGTGAAGGGGGGCCATATAAACATATATGTACGTATGTATGTATGTATGTAAATAATGTGTATGTATAACTATGTCCAACTAGATGACGTCACCTTCTCAACTGCAGAAAATGTGGCCCCATTCGGTGTAAATATTTCTTTTTTTTTTCATTTTATGTAATCCAATTACATATGAATATACATAAAAGGGAAAGAGAGAGAGAGAGAGATAGAGAGAGCAAGTGCAGGGAAAGTGGGAGTGTGGGAGCAATAGAGAAGGAGAAGGTTGGGTCATTTCATAGTTGACCCCTCACACTAGAAGCCTTTTAGGCAAAAACAAAACTTCAATTTCAGTTGAGCTCATTAAATATTCAAACGGACGCTGTCAGGTGGCCAGGCAATCAATATGTCCATAAAAGTTTTTTGTTTTCGTTTTTCCTCTCTCTCTTTCTCCCCATTGCTCACTAATTTATTGCACGTCAATTTGCCCAAAAGCATGCTATAAAATATTCATCGAACCTCGGCAAGAGAGAGCAAAATCATGATGATGATGATGACGATGACGATTTAACTCGTTCAGTATGCAAATTCAGATGTAAATTTCACATTATCATCGAGTTCAGACACTAAAGTCCATCTATCTTGCGTTGCAATGCCTCTCTGCCCATCTCTCTCATACTAACATTTGACCTTTTAGCTGACTCTTGGCCTGTCTGTCTGCTCTACGAGAAAGCCTTAAAGCTTTAACAACTTTTAAGCAATACTTAAAAATAGAAACAAGATCGGGGCTAGGTTAAGTGTGAATCAGCAAGGGAAAGGAATATAAAGCAAATGTTGCATTAAATATTAAAGCATTCTCGGCTAAAAAGCTCAGTTTCACCTCAATTACTTCTCAAATTTCAATTTTCTAACATGATACAGAACAGTTAAAGCTATAGGATCGCATCGAAGAATATGAATTACCCCAAAAAAGTCATTTATTTTACAAAATTATTGCACTATTTTGAATTTAGAAAACTGAGTCCCCGCATCCTAGAAACATTTGGGATTATCTTCAAGAAGGAATCTTTCACAAGTTACTTCAAAAGGTCTCTAAAATATAATAGTAAAATCTGATCAACTTTTCGCTCTTATGGAGAACACTAGACATTAAGCAGTGGCGGATTCTTCATGGGAAACATTTAAATGGAGGCCAATCTTAATCTAATATATTTATGAGCGGGTGAGAGTAACTTTAGCTAATAGGTCTTTCTTATTTTATATTTGAACGCTTAATCACATACGTAATAGAACCCATGCTGTTGTAGCTACTCTTTTTCCATGTCCCAGTACCTTATGGTGGCTCTGGTCACATATGGAGAAAGAAATGTCAAAGTATGAAATAGCCAATAAGATGTGCAGGATAAAATGGGATGATTCATGGATCAATTTATAAGCTGTTTGAGGATGGGGAATAGCTTATGTATGTATGTTGACTTAAGTTACAAGCATTTCAAGGCTGCTCACCAAACTCAAAATTAGAATTTGTATTCATTTGGCAGTTTATGCGGTTGACCAAGATGAGTTTTTCTTTTACTTAGTCATCAGAAATGTGACAAAGTGAAAACAAGAAACGAAGAGTATATAATGAGGCTTTCAACTTTTCAAACTTATGGTCCTTACATATTCTAATCCAACAAATAAGATAGATGGATTAAATGATGAAATGTTTACACCAATTTTTCTTTTCTTTTCAATTTGATTAAAATATTTTTATTTGAGGTGAAAACGATTAGACCTGTTGGCGTCTTTTTTATTAGCGACGTTAAACTCAATAAAACTGCTTCAAGTCGTTAAAAAATAAATAAAAGAAATTCCAAACTTGATAACAACGACAACAGTAATAATGATAGATTATAAAAATATATATAATCTACAGTTATAAATGTATATTGTGCAAACACATATATCGAAGTACATACATGCAAACAAAAAACTTAATGACAATTGCATATGATAAAGCGAATAATTTGTGTGTGTGTGTGTGTTTTTTTTTAACACTAACGATAGCAAATGGCAACCTAAATGAAGGGAGGGGCAAAATAAGGGAAAAATTGTGCGTGTGCAGCAAAAAAAAAAAGGAAAAATAAGAAAACTTTGTATTTGTTGTCCTGGTTACCACCTGTGTGCCACATGCACACAACCCCATGCAATGGCAAAGAAAGCAAAAGTCATATGCAAATCAATAAAGCCCCAACCATGGCGACCATGGGCAACTAGGGAGGGAAAGAACAAGTTGCCAATAGCAGGGGCTGTGTCATAAAAATTGTGGCCAAACTGATTGGGGGATGGATGCTTCTCCTCCACCGCCGCCGCCGCCTGCTACTAGTCTGTCTCTCCATCAGTCACACACAATCACACACTCGGAATGTATGTAAATCAATTAACGCTGCATGAATAAGCCGACGGACAGAGCGGAAGCGTTTTAAATGCCACACAAAGCAAAGTGTTAGGCGATAACGTTCTTTTTTGCTTCTTCTTTTAAATGGTTCGGATTACTGACGAGCCACAGCCACATTTAGGAAAAAAGATGAGGAGTACACAGACCGAGGGAAGGAGGGAGCTACTGAGGCAGGATGATAATCATATAAATGAATTTGAAATGCGAGAAACGAAACGAAACCAAATTAAAGGCAGCAAAACACAAAGAGTCTGACACAGTGATATTACGGACAAATAGCTAATCACATACAGTGTGAATTGGTGTGACAGCGACCACACTATGTACAGGCAAAGTCACTTAAAATGAACCAACCTTTTTTTAAAATTTATAACTCTATTTTTGGGATGTCTTTATATGCCCTTCATTAGGTTAAATAATACTAAATCTTTTGATATTCAAGAGTAAATGGTCAGTTAAAATATGTTTAGAATAAACGTACTTATCATCATTTCTGCCTGTTTTAGGTATTCTTCCAATCGATAAGGAAACTCCATTATTATTCAGAGCCTAGAAATCTCAAATACAAATCCACACGACTCTTGAAGTTTTGTTTAAAGTAGATATGTTTTCATTTAAAAATCACAGTAGCCTTGCATATACAATAATTTGGAATACTAATAAACTGTTTAACCCCTTATAAAATGTATGACAATATATAATAATGTTTTATTGGCCTGCTACATATATTGTTAAACATATTTAATGAAAAAGTAAGAATTATATTGAGTTACAAGAAATTAAATAGTATATATTTAAATGAAGTGGTGCTATTTCTAAGTTTATTACTATATCTCTTAAGAAGTAATGATTTGGTCCTAAGTATGGAGACCATATAATAGAAACCTAGAACCTCACAAACTCCCGGAGTGAGTACATAATAATCAATTAAATAAAGTGTAATATTCGTAAATTTTTAATTGTTCTCATAACTATTTTCCAGATTACAAGCCTCTGCGTTAAGTGCGAGAACTGTCTCAGGGAATACCGTAAATTGCTTAACGAATACCGTAACGATATGTATATGGTCAGATCTTTTCTAATTTGAAGGTCATTTTAAGTGGCTTAGACTGTAATAAAAGAGAAAAAACAGCTAGAATATTGCACAGGGTGGGCACAAGTGCTGCTGCTGCTGACATTGAAACAAATCGACGTCAAAATAAACGCAAAAATAAAAAATTCAATATATCTACTTATAACGAGACAGCAGCACACGACATCAAAAACAGAAAGATAAACCAAGTTAACAACAACTGACCAAAGAGAGAGCGAGACAAACGACCGACCGTCAGACTCTAACCAACTGACTCACCTGTCGCCGTTTGACGCAGACCAGCACTATTCGGAGGCGTAATGCTGATGCCGCTTATACTGCTTCCGGCTCCAACACTGACGCCCAACGATTGATTGGATGCACCCATCGATATGGCCGAGGGCATTGCCTGCAATTGAAGATGGCTACCCGTGGGCACACTGCTCGATTGTTGGGGTGTTCCTGGCACCGAATGCGAAGTGGGCCCAGATCCTGATGTTCCTCCAGCTACAGTTTGAACAGCAGCATCACCTCCCCCGCCAGGAGCAGAATGTTTGGCACTGCCAATTCGAATGGGTGTACTACTGGTAGTCGGAGTTCCACTAACCGCACTTATAGGATTCGGTGTGACACTGCCACTGCCACTGCCTCCTCCTCCTCCTCCCCCTACTGCTGCTCCAGGCATTGGTATAGGTAGGGCTCCCTGTGACTGCATTTCTGTTTGGATTTTGGCTTTTGACTTGCGTTCTACTTTTTTTCACTTGGAGCCTAATCAGCTTGGCATTGCTTTAAGTGGTCAAGAGGGTAAACTTTACACAAACACACACACTCAATCGCACGCACGCACACACACACAGAAACAATTATTGATTTTGGTTTTTGCACATAGAATTTTTGTTTGTTTTCCGTTGATCCTCCCCTTTTTCCTTAATTTAGTTGCTGTTGTTGTTATTTTATTTACGTTCCAATGTGAATTTGTTTTATGTTTTTGGTCTCAGCTGTTGCTGATTGTGGAGTTTTGTGTGAGTGTGTAGAAGGGGGGGGAAATCGTTAATTAATTAAATATTTTTGCCGCCACGTAACATTTCCAAAAAGTCACCATTTAGCAGCAGCACAAGCGATAGTAAAGAAACAAAAAAGTATTCTTACACGCAAACATTCACACAAGTACACACATAAGAGTTTTAATGTTGTTGTTGTCAATGATTGGGGCCAATTTTACCGCCTCCGCTGGCATTTGCTTATAGTCCGGCTTCGTTCGTGTCTTACGTCCAACTGAAAGTGAGGCTGGGAATGACACTGTGCCTTCGTTTGCCATTCCAAAAAAGCTAAACTTGTTTAACTTTATACTCGTATGAGCTCATCCAACCCCCGCACCAAGCCCCCGCCCACTTCACCATCCAACGCCATGAGTAAAACGCTCCAGTGCGGCAAAAATGACGGCGACAGCGATGGAAGCAAGCTTTTTGTTGTTGGATACCATGGGAATTGTGGACATAAGAGGAAGAAAACACAGTTGTCAGCTGGTCTTAGTGCTGGGAAAAACATCGATCGAATATGGATATATCGATGTTTTTATTGCCATCGAGCAACTCCATCCCACTGAGCAAAAAAACTCAGAATGACAAAACCAGTATTCTGTGGCAATGCCAACAAATAAGTGTCTTTCTCTCAAACAATAAAAAAGACTCACTCAAGTCAAACACTGATCGATTGCTTGAGTTAAATGAAGAAAATTGTCTTTTGCGTATGTATGGGAAAACACACGCGATTGATGCGTTCTTATTTACAGTTTTTTAGTCAAACTGTCTTTTGTTGAGACTCTTTGTGTGACCAAAAATCGTATTACTCTTTAGGCGACACTCATTTGAGAGCGTCACACGAATGAGTCAATGCAAAGCGCTTGACAAAAACCAATTTAAATTTTATAACAACACAAAAAGTGCCGCTCAGAGAGAGATCATTTCTGGACAATCTTTTCGGTTATAATACCAAGCAGAGCATATGAGAAAAAACGATCAACTGTCATTTGCGAGATATGAAAGAAAGAAATGCAAAATCATTAGAATTAATTTTATAGACAAATTGTTTTTGTTATTATTACAACGTGAGAAACGGGTGCTACTTAAAGCTACGCATAAACTCTACCAGATCCTGCGGATCCATTCTTACTATGTATATATAGCCATGAGTCTTTCACGCAGAAGCGTATCCCAATGCTGGGTATGAAATATTTATAGTAAATTTCGTACAGCGTGTTCTCCACTGTCTCCCTGTCGTACGGCTTTCGTCGTATATATTCTACAAGATCCTGCGGATCCATTCTAACTATATACAACCACGAATCTTTAACGCAGAAGCGTGTCCCAATGCTGGGTATAAAATAATTGTAGTATATCTTATACAGCGTGTTCTCCACTGTACAAACATCATATGGCTTTCGTCTGTGTGGGACTGGCTGGTATGTCTTAGAGACATACTCACCGTAGTCCCACCAGAACGGTATATTGCTATTCTTGAGGTCCCGCAATCGCTTTCTTTCCTGGTCCTCGTATGCCAGGAGGTATTTTTCATACACTCCTGACAGCATTTTCCAGGAGGCCATTTGGTTGCACTTCTGGGCCACGTATTTCCAATTGGGTGAGTTATCAAACCCACCCCGAACCTCTACGGAATTATAGAGACTGAAAAGAGATACCCATTAGATGAATTCAAACTCATTCAATTCATACGAATTACACATACCTGAATAGATCCACACCAGTGTCATTCTCGACTGGCGGTATGGACTTATAAAAGTGTTTCTTTTGCCCAGCCACGCTCTGCCATTTGAGCCCACATTGGAGCTCCAATTCTTCTGGGGACTCTGGCGCAGACTCGATGGAGGGTAGAGGATGAAAGTCCTCCTCTTCTATTATCGTCACTGGGACTGGGGCAGGGGCGTCGGGCTTCTCAGGCGTTCCTGCCGGGTGCTTTCTTGCCACATGTTCAGGCAAATACCGCTTGGTAAATGTCCTGAAGTTGCAGTTGTTGAAGGAGCATTTGTAGGGCCCTTCAAATACCCTGGTGTGCGTCGACAAATGGCGTTTGAAACATTTTTGTATATTTGTTTCAAAATTTTCACAGGTTTTGCACTTATACATTTTGGCGGCACAAACAAAATTAATAAAAAGAAGTGTTAAAGGAGAAGTGTTAAAAAAACATCATGGCGATAGCGTCTCTAAAAGCTTTAGAGCTTTTGAATTTAAAAAGAAGCTTTAAAAATCAACCGTTTAAAAGGAAACTGGTCCTGGTCCTCGTATGTCAGAAGGTATTTTTCGTAAATTCTGACAGCTTGTTGGAGTAGGCCATTACATTGCGATTGAGAGCCACGTTATCAATTGGGTGCGTTGTCAAAGCGGCATAGCGACGTATCTGCGCGGAGATCTCCGCCGTTAGAAAAACGACATATTTCCGCGCGACATATCTCTTCACTGACGAGCAAAACTGTAACACCAGCGTGGAGTCTTCGGTTGGGTAGCTCTTTTCGGAGTTAACCTACAATGATGATTCTTATACCATTTGATTTTGTAACTATTTAACGCCTTTTAACGTTTGCCATTCCAAAAAAGCTAAACTTGTTTCAATTCATACTCGTATGAATCATCCACCATCATGACGACGGCGGCGACGACTCTATTTTTATACCCTTGCAGAGGGTATTATAAAATTGGTCAGATGTTTGTAACGCACAGAAGGAGACGTTTCCGACCCCATAAAGTATATATATTCTTGATCAGCATGAGAAGCTAAGTCGATATAGCCATGTCCGTCTGTCCGTCTGTCCGTCTGTCCGTCTGTCCGTCTGTCCGTCTGTCCGTCGGTGCGTACGCGTTTTACTCAGCCATCTTAAGAGCTATCGGGATGAAATTTTTTTTTGGGAGCTTTTTTTTACCCGGGTGAGATAAAGTATGAAAATCTTTGGGATCGGACTACTATATCATATAGCTCTGGAACAAAAATTTTTGCAAAAATTGGAGTATCCCCATGAAATTTACCAATATAATAGAATTTGATATAAAATCTCAGATCCCAAAATTTGACCCTGATCGGATAAATAGAACACAAGTTACAGTCTATATAAATCGGTTCAATCGCTGCCGGCAGCTCTGCTTGCTGCCTACTACGTCATCATCAAATCAACAGAGCACATGCATACACACACAGACGCAACGCTACATAAACTGTATGTGTATGCGTGCGTTGCTTTGCTTAGGGAATGAGGGAAGAAGAAGAACAAATTGTACATAGTATGAAGAGTAAAATTGTTTTGTTTGTATATTAATGAATTGAGTTGCAGAAAACAAATTTTGAACATGTGAAATTATTATTGTCAAGGACTGCAAGGGTATATAAACTTCGGCATAGCCGAATTTAACTTCTTTGATATTTTATTATACCCTTGCAGAGGGTATTATAAAATTGGTCAGATGTTTGTAACGCACAGAAGGAGACGTTTCCGACCCCATAAAGTATATATATTCTTGATCAGCATGAGAAGCTAAGTCGATATAGCCATGTCCGTCTGTCCGTCTGTCCGTCGGTGCGTACGCGTTTTACTCAGCCATCTTAAGAGCTATCGGGATGAAATTTTTTTTGGGAGCTTTTTTTTTACCCGGGTGAGATAAAGTATGAAAATCTTTGGGATCGGACTACTATATCATATAGCTCTGGAACAAAAATTTTTGCAAAAATTGGAGTATCCCCATGAAATTTACCAATATAATAGAATTTGATATAAAATCTCAGATCCCAAAATTTGACCCTGATCGGATAAATAGAACACAAGTTACAGTCTATATAAATCGGTTCAATCGCTGCCGGCAGCTCTGCTTGCTGCCTACTACGTCACCATCTGTTAACAGAGCACATGCATACACACACAGACGCAACGCTACATAAACTGTATGTGTATGCGTGCGTTGCTTTGCTTAGGGAATGAGGGAAGAAGAAGAACAAATTGTACATAGTATGAAGAGTAAAATTGTTTTGTTTGTATATTAATGAATTGAGTTGCAGAAAAGAAATTTTGAACATGTGAAATTATTATTGTCAAGGACTGCAAGGGTATATAAACTTCGGCATAGCCGAATTTAACTTCTTTGATATTTTTCTAAACTATATTTGTTCTATAAAATCAAGAAATTTAGTAAACTCAACAATATTTTCGTTTGTTGAGAATAGTGCGAATAAAAGATTCAAAAAGCCCGCTTTTCGCCTTTCTCGCCGTAAATTTTTGCCCTCTGCAGTAAAACGCTCCAGTGCGGCAAAAATGACGGCGACAGCGATGGAAGCAAGCTTTTTGTTGTTGGATACCATGGGAATTGTGGACATAAGAGGAAGAAAAAACAGTTGTCAGCTGGTCTTAGTGCTGGGAAAAACATCGATCTAATATCGATATATCGATGTTTTTATTGACATCGAGCAACTCCATCCAACTGAGCAAAAAAACTCTGAATGACAAAACCAGTATTCTGTGGCAATGCCAACAAATAAGTGTCTTTCTCTCAAACAATAAAAAAGACTCACTCAAGTCAAACACTGATCGATTGCTTGAGTTAAATGAAGAAAATTGTCTTTTGCGTATGTATGGGAAAACACACGCGATTGATGCGTTCTTATTTACAGTTTTTTAGTCAAACTGTCTTTTGTTGAGACTCTTTGTGTGACCAAAAATCGTATTACTCTTTAGGCGACACTCATTTGAGAGCGTCACACGAATGAGTCAATGCAAAGCGCTTGACAAAAACCAATTTAAATTTTATAACAACACAAAAAGTGCCGCTCAGAGAGAGATCATTTCTGGACAATCTTTTCGGTTATAATACCAAGCAGAGCATATGAGAAAAAACGATCAACTGTCATTTGCGAGATATGAAAGAAAGAAATGCAAAATCATTAGAATTAATTTTATAGACAAATTGTTTTTGTTATTATTACAACGTGAGAAACGGGTGCTACTTAAAGCTACGCATAAACTCTACCAGATCCTGCGGATCCATTCTTACTATGTATATATAGCCATGAGTCTTTCACGCAGAAGCGTATCCCAATGCTGGGTATGAAATATTTATAGTAAATTTCGTACAGCGTGTTCTCCACTGTCTCCCTGTCGTACGGCTTTCGTCGTATATATTCTACAAGATCCTGCGGATCCATTCTAACTATATACAACCACGAATCTTTAACGCAGAAGCGTGTCCCAATGCTGGGTATAAAATAATTGTAGTATATCTTATACAGCGTGTTCTCCACTGTACAAACATCATATGGCTTTCGTCTGTGTGGGACTGGCTGGTATGTCTTAGAGACATACTCACCGTAGTCCCACCAGAACGGTATATTGCTATTCTTGAGGTCCCGCAATCGCTTTCTTTCCTGGTCCTCGTATGCCAGGAGGTATTTTTTATACACTCCTGACAGCATTTTCCAGGAGGCCATTTGGTTGCAATTCTGGGCCACGTTTTTCCAATTGGGTGAGTTATCAAACCCACCCCGAACCTCTACGGAATTATAGAGACTGAAAAGAGATACCCATTAGATGAATTCAAACTCATTCAATTCATACGAATTACAAATACCTGAATAGATCCACACCAGTGTCATTCTCGACTGGCGGTATGGACTTATAAAAGTGTTTCTTTTGCCCAGCCACGCTCTGCCATTTGAGCCCACATTGGAGCTCCAATTCTTCTGGGGACTCTGGCGCAGACTCGATGGAGGGTAGAGGATGAAAGTCCTCCTCTTCTATTATCGGCACTGGGACTGGGGCAGGGGCGTCGGGCTTCTCAGGCGTTCCTGCCGGGTGCTTCCTTGCCACATGTTCAGGCAAATACCGCTTGGTAAATGTCCTGAAGTTGCAGTTGTTGAAGGAGCATTTGTAGGGCCCTTCAAATACCCTGGTGTGCGTCGACAAATGGCGTTTGAAACATTTTTGTATATTTGTTTCAAAATTTTCACAGGTTTTGCACTTATACATTTTGGCGGCACAAACAAAATTAATAAAAAGAAGTGTTAAAGGAGAAGTGTTAAAAAAACATCATGGCGATAGCGTCTCTAAAAGCTTTAGAGCTTTTGAATTTAAAAAGAAGCTTTAAAAATCAACCGTTTAAAAGGAAACTGGTCCTGGTCCTCGTATGTCAGAAGGTATTTTTCGTAAATTCTGACAGCTTGTTGGAGTAGGCCATTACATTGCGATTGAGAGCCACGTTATCAATTGGGTGCGTTGTCAAAGCGGCATAGCGACGTATCTGCGCGGAGATCTCCGCCGTTAGAAAAACGACATATTTCCGCGCGACATATCTCTTCACTGACGAGCAAAACTGTAACACCAGCGTGGAGTCTTCGGTTGGGTAGCTCTTTTCGGAGTTAACCTACAATGATGATTCTTATACCATTTGATTTTGTAACTATTTAACGCCTTTTAACGTTTGCCATTCCAAAAAAGCTAAACTTGTTTCAATTCATACTCGTATGAATCATCCACCATCATGACGACGGCGGCGACGACTCTATTTTTTATTCTAAACTATATTTGTTCTATAAAATCAAGAAATTTAGTAAACTCAACAATATTTTCGTTTGTTGAGAATAGTGCGAATAAAAGATTCAAAAGTAAATTTTTGCCCTCTGCCGCAAATCACCCGAAGCACTTCGAATCACCCGAAGCACATCGAACATGTTCGACGGCTTCCAGGCAACCTTCCAGTTGTCAGCTGGAAATTTTGTAAAATTTGTGTGTGTTGCAGCCCTGGAACATGTAATCATCGATAGTATCGATACTATCGTAAAATTTCTAATACTATCGATATCGCGCCATAACAATCGAAGTTCGGCTAACTTGTCGATAGTATCGCATTTTGCAGCACTGCCGGACACAACACATACGAAATATCAATCGGAAGTCAAATAAATAATTAAAATAAGCATCAAATAAATGTAGGTACTTTGTGAATAAACCATTTAAGGCTATTTTTACTTATATCTAATATTTTTATAAACTAACATGCAATACTTTATTGAATTTTCGACAAAACATGACGCATCTGCGGCGACTCCACACATACACATACACTTACACACCCACACGCACACACACTCTCCACGCCCTCATGCAGTGCGTTAGTCAAGTGTAAAGAGTAAACATGGCCAACCTATTGGAAAATCAATTGTTCAATGCGGCCAAGACAATCGAACAGCAATTGGACCAACAACTGGACCGCTTGGATAATCTCGATTCGGATGATTTGAAGGTTCTACGAGAGCAACGGCTACGTGAGATGAAAGAGCTGAATAGCAAGAAACAAGAATGGATCAGAAATGTGAGTGTTGCCCCCCACAGAGAGTAAAGAGCAGAGAACAATGTAGTTAACTTGTGTGTTTTTTACAGGGTCATGGTACCTACACGGAGCTGGCCGATGAAAAGGAATTTTTCGAAATGTCTAAGAAATCGCCAAACATTGTCTGCCATTTCTACAGAGATAGCACCGAACGTTGTCGCATTGTCGATATGCATCTAAAGATCTTGGCCACCAAGCATGTGGAGGCGAAATTTTGCAAGGTGAATGCCGAAAAGACGCCGTTCCTTACTCAACGTTTGCGCATCAAAGTCATTCCTACAATTGCCTTGGTGAAGGATAGCAAAACGAAGGATTTCATTGTCGGATTCACCGATTTGGGTAACTGTGATGATTTCTCCACGGAAATGCTGGAATGGCGTATTGCCCACTCTGGAGTGATTGAGTACAAGGGCGATCTGATGCAGCCGCCAGATGTTAAGCGCAAGCCGTATATAAATCGCGCACAGAAGACCATACGTGGAGGCTACGATTCAGATGATTCCGATATTGATCTCGATGACTAACCTATTTTTTTCATCTACACCCACACCCTTTCTCCATTAATAATAATAATATTAATTATAATGAAAAATGGAAACACTTGAGAGAAATTCCCCATACGCAACACACAAAGACACTGAAAAATCAAAAAAACAACCTTAGCACATGAATGTAAATCCAATTAGGCATACGTTAGCGTTATTTATTTAATTCCTCTTTCCGATTCTGAGATCAAATGAAACATCGTAGCATATAAGTATTATCCCCAAACCCTAACTGCCCCTCTACCATTATGTTGCCTCGATTTGCATTAGCCTTTGGCACAAAGTAGTTTTATAAACTCAAGCTCGCTCGTAAATCGCATCTGAATCTACTAAAAGTTGAGGACCTCAAAAACCTGGCCTATGAAACATACATACATATATATTTTTTATTAAATTATAACAAAGACAGAGTTGTAATGCATTTCCTATGGTAGAAATAACTAACACATATGTACAAGTTTTTATATTTATTTTTGTAATTCTACAAAAAGAAAAAAATCAAACAAAATTAATGAAAATTATATAAAAAATGATATTAAGCTGCATGTTCTAAACGCACACAATTTGTTTTCTTGGAATAATTTGAAATCTAGAGCTGAAAATGAATGTACAAACTACTTCTTTAGCTAAAACTTTTAGTTGTTATTTTCTAATTTTTCGCTATCTGGTTACATAATTTTTTATTTCAATTTATTTTTTATACCAATATTTGGAAGTTATTTGGTACAATTTTTGCATGCCGTTATTTTACAAATTTTCCCGCGTTCTCATGTTACACTCTAAAACAAGCTAAATTGTCAGCACTAATTGCAGTCAACCCTAGTCGATAACATTATCGAATATCACGAGAGGGCAAGAATTTACGGCGAGAAAGGCGAAAAGTTACGGCTAAAAACTGCGGCGAGAAAGAATTTGCTACTATCGATAGTCGTTGAAGAACGTCAATGTTTTCTTCCACCTCTAGTCGGCGTCGGCGGCTCCGCAATTTGTTTAAATTATTTGAATTTTCTTGTGCTGAATAATATTTAAAAAGCTGTTTGTGTGTTTGGTGTTTTTTTCTGCAAAAATATTTAAAAGGTTTGTGTTTCAATTTTTATGTAGAAGCAAAACTTGTGAAGAAAAAATATGCAATTGCACTATTTTCGCGCAGGCTGTGTTGGCGTCGGGGTAATAATTGTTGTTGTCGGGGGCTACAGCAGCCGCGCCGCCATTTAAAAAAAAAACGAATCGAACTCAACGACAGCCTGTCTACCGTAGTACAGTGAGGGCTGTGCTTTAAAGACCGATTGCCTAAGCATCCTTTTGTAGTAAATAATGCTTAATTAGAATAGCAGAAATTGTTTAAATAGTTTTGGTCAAAAAAAGAGTCTTGCATCTAACAAAGACGACGCACCTCGCGTTGCAATTTCTTGGCGCGCACTGTAAGCCGCCTTTTTTATCTACATGTGTGTGTGTGTGTTGTTGTGTGTATGCGTGAATATTAAGATTTCGTTTTGCATGAAAAAGCTAAAGGGACTTAATGTTTTTGTTGTTTATTTTTTTTAATGTGCCGATATGATCACAATCTCACTCGTTAAAGTTAATTAAATGCTCACACATACATACATACATACAAAGGAAAGCAATCTATGCTTGTGTTTGTTGTTTTGAGTTTAATCAACTCTGTTATAGCATCCGAGGAAGAAGAAGCAAAAAAAAAAAAGCAAAAACGGAGGGCTTGGCGCACACCGAGAAATTTGCTTCATTGCACAAGGAAGGTGGAGCAAAAACACACTGAGCAACGAAGTTATTAATCCGGCCGTTACATTTCTTTCATAAGAATTTGTTGTTGGGAGATTTTTGTGAGAAACTGTTGTACCGGCACATAACGCACTCACATATCGTATTATCTGTTTGTATGTGTGTGTTTTTCTTTTTGCACTTTTGGGGCCGCTGCAGCAACCAGCCAACCCGTTCATGGGCCTAGCAAGCGGCAGCATCGTTCGTCGCTTGCAATTTCATTTTCCACCATTTATATTTTGCGCTTTCTAAAAAAAATAAAAAATTGAATTTCTAAGCAGCTTGCACGTTCCCCTTCCCCTGTTGCTCACTCACTCACTCATGCCTATATAGTGTCGCCTCGTTTCTGCTTTTCCCTTTTAATTTTCCACTGTTGTTTATCTGGCATCACAAACAGTTGCAAACGGCGCAGGAGTTGAGGGGGGTCATGGTGGCATAGCATGGGCGCAGGGTGGGGCGAACACTTGCGCATTCTTTTCTTTGTCTTGCCTTACGCCTTGTTGTCCCACTTGTCAGAAAAGAGACAACAAATACTATACAAGAGAAAAGGAAATTCAATCACTTTAGAAAAGAAGACTTCAGCATACCCTTGAATATACACTCGTTCCTAACAGTTATTCATATTCAAATGAGACTTCTTTCTTAAGTTTCAATATAGCCTAATTTACACTCTCTGACTATAGGGTATTATATGTATTGTATATATTATTGTTTTGTACACTTGTAATTGTTATATTCTTCTCTCGTGTTGTATAGTGTTTGTAGTGTTTATGTTTTATTTTGTTTTTACTTTAGTTTAATGCATTTTCAAGCGGAAGTCAGTCACACACAAGAGGAATAAAGACAAAATCATTGAAGCTGAACTTGACTTCTCCGTCGCAAGGCTCGGCTTTTGGTAATGAAACATAAAAACAGAAAATGTTTAAAGCATTCCGATTTTTGGATACTCTTTTCAGCTTCTAGTTTTCCCTGAAATGGGGTATCGACTTAACTGTTGATGGTGGTCAGGGTTTGGGTTGACATGCGTAGTATAAAAATCTGGCATATTTCTGTTTAAATTCCCATTCTATATGTGTACGTTTGCACAAGAATCTGATATACAAATTGAAGGCATTATTTTAACAAAGTCCTTAAGTATGGCAAACTACTAATCAGCCTTCTGTACTTAGGACGCGTTTATTACTTATATATGTATCTATGTTATTTTTTTATGTCAAGTTTAAATAAATACTTGGATATATGTTTTTATATGACAATGACAATGACTGTCTATGGTTTACACATCCTTAGTGTGATTAATATTAACTATCTTTAGTATATGTACTTGTAAAACTACTTTCCTTTTTAAAGTGAAAATTCACTAAATCCATGGTCTTACCGGTTTTCTTTTTTCAACTGTGCCAACTGCACATTAAAAAAATAGGCTAACATCTGTCTGTATGGAGAAACTGCATTTAAGTTGCTTTTGGAAAATCTTCGAGTCAATATAAATACATAAAATTTCCAACTTAATTTCAAATTAGCACTTCAGGAATTTGTGTAGTAATTTAGGATAGGGATAGTCATATTTTCTAAACATCTAGGTAAAATTTTCGCGATTCTGCATATGGTAATAAAAACGCAGCTGTCAGTATGCATTTACCTGCTTATGTCCTGGCTACCTGGCTACATTTCTATTTGAGGACAACACCTACTTAAAGGCTGTACATTCTCAAATGTCACTTAAGATTAATCTCAGAGCCCAAGCCGTCAACACGTGATAAAAGTGACAGAGAAAATAAATAGAATAAATATTGAGAGAAAAAAAACGCATAGCGTTGGAACAGATTAAGTGAGAGAGAGAGAGAGCCGCCCAGTCAGCCAATTGTGATTGAAATACTGCAAAGCAGCAACAAACTAACAATCAGTTTAGAAACCTTTGGTAAGAAAGGTTTAAAGGGAAGGAGGAGTAGTGGGAGATGCAGAGACTATGTCCAGCCGGTTCCTCTGAGGAATGCGACAAACCGCAAAACTAGTTTTTATTGCACTTGAGAATGTTTATAGAAAGTAATGTAATGCCTAAAGAAACTAATCAAGACTATTTGCTATTTTTTTCAGAGCGTTAAGCGATACCCAAATGCTAAGCAAAATGTCGCAACCGAATAATGCAGGTGGAGGAGGAGCTGCAGGAGCAGCTGCTTCAGGACGTCGTCTGCCTCTAAGTTTGAGCGGTGGCGGTAGTGGTGCTAGTGCAGTATCTCGTCTCCAGCAGCCGGGATCCGGTGGCACCAATGGTCGTTCAAATAGCCCACAAACTGGCGCCAAAAAGGTGGCAGAGCAATCTGCTTCCGTTGCATCAGGTGCTGGACCAATTGTGTCACTTAAAAAGTCCAGTTCAAGTCAATTGCGTTCGTCATCATCGTCGTCGGCCAAGGATGAAGATAAAAATAATCAAAATGGTGTTCAGAAATCATCTACAAATGGCAAAGAAAAGGCACCACAAAATGCTGGTAGCAATGCCACTACCACAACCAAGGAACAAAAGGAGCAAAAACCCAAGGAGAAGGTGGATAAAGTAGCAGAGAAAAAAGAAAGCGCTAAACTATCAAGCCAGGAGGTGGCCAATATAAAATCGACATCATCATCTCAAAAGGACGCCAAAAAATTGCCTGTGGGGACTGAGGTCCCAGCTATTGCTCCTCCAGCTTCAAAACCTGTGGACGATGATGCAGTCGTGGTAGTGGAGGAGACAAAGCCATCACAGGTGCTGGCTCCGTTGCCCACCACTCCCACCAGTGAGCGAAAGTCCACACGAAAGACAGCGAACCAGAAATCTCCAGTCTTGCCCAAGCAGCAAGGATCAGGTTCCATATCAGCTTCACCACAGCAACAAAAGAAGCAAGAAGAGCAACAGCAGTCGACTGAATCTGTTGCTCTCGCTGCCGCTATAACCTTAGATGCAGATGCAGAGATGGAATCACTACAAGTAGATGCTTCACCCATACGGAAAAGCATCGAAAGTGTTGGTAGCCAAAATGCTCAACCGGCAGCCACATCTACGCCTGGACGGAATTTATTCGGTTTCCGTACCAACAGTAAGCAGCTTAATGAAGTGGAACTGGCTGCCCAGCCATCCGTTTCGCCGGCCACAGCTCCAGCGCGTACATTTGCTCAGATTAGTGGCAGACGGAGCATACGCCCAATGAACTTTACCCCATCCAAGGCAGGAAGCTATCGCTGTATCGCCAGCGATTTGGATACGTCCAACTGCACCAATGCCAGCATGAATGCCACTGTGGGCTCTGAGATCCCCAACAATTCATCATTCTCCTTCTCATTCTTTGGTCGTGGCCGCAAGCGAGAGCGTACTCCACCACCACCCTTATCTGGCTCCCAGTCGGCCAACGATTTGGCCCAGGATGTGGATATGTCGCCACCAAAACGTGCTCGCTTCGAGTTCTTCAGCTTGAATTTGGCCTCACCTTTCAGTTTGTTGCGTTCACGATTCTCCAAGACAACCATTAGCACACCATCGACACGCCTGCATTTGGATGAGGACAATGGAGAAGTGCAAAATGTTTCTGGCATTATTGTTGAGGAAGAGCAGCAGCAATCGAAATTGAACACCAGTAATGAGGAGCAGCCAACCATAGGCCAAGAGGCTGGCTTGGAAACACCTAAAAAGAGTGGATCACCGATCAAAGAAGATGTCATCGATGATGAGAAGAAGCAGCCGGAGCAACAAGACGAAAATCTTGATGAGAAAGACCTGGCCAAAGGTGCTATAGAACTTGATGTCTCTGCTGCTACTGATGATTCGGTTGTCGAGACCGAAGTTCGATCTCGTTGCTCCATAATGTAAACGAACCTTCCGTTAAGCTCTAGAATTTTTATGTCAATCTTATTATTACGTATTTGTCCCTTTTTGTAATTTGTGTTTCGAAAGAAATTACTTGTAAAGGAGACCAGATCCCAAGCCAACAACTGCAAACTTGGCATTCGATCGTCATTCCAAAAATTTGGAAATACTTTGTCAAGACTAGTTGCTGGTTGCATCGATTCCTCACTGGATGGTTGTGTCCCTCCTGTATTAAGGCCTCACATAGCCATCCACTGACGAATCGCTTTTATATTAAGATCAAACATCAATTAGAAATAGAATAGTACCCAGGATCAAGTGGGTACACAACACACAATATTACAACATATAAATATAGAAACCCCAACCACCCTGTACAAGAAAAAAAATTTTACTCAACGTCTCGATTTTTTTTGTCTCTTATATTCATGAAAAAAATATTGTAATTTGTTGTTTAAGTACAAAACAAATAAGAAATTTATATCAGCAAAAAATGATTTTGTAAAAATGTAACGCTAATATCATTGATAAATAAAGTGCATTTTATAATAAATATCAATCACAATAACTTAAAGATAATTGACGGAAATTGTCGGAATTTATGTAATTAAAAAATCAACAAAATTTTGGGGTAACGACATATCTCCGAGAGATATGTACATATGTCGTTCTGAAACGACATAATTTCGCGCCGAGATATGTCGTTTTTCTAACGGCGGAGATATGACGTTTTGAAACGACAAATCTCCTCGCGAAATTATGTCGTTTCAGAACGACATACATATCTCTCGGAGACGTTTTGAAACGACATATCTCCGCGCAGATCACCGGCGGAAAAATGTACTGGGCGGAGATATGTATGTCGTCGGAGATATGTCGCTATGCCAAAATTTTCTGTTTCCGTTAGTACCAAATCCGACTTCAAAAGCTATATATATTTCCCATTTTCTTTAAAAATCAACTGACGTTAGGTTTTCTATTTTAAATACTCTCTATTATACAGAACACGGTGGGGGTTTTAATAATTGTAACTTCATTCTACAGGAGTTATTTCTTAATCAAAAAATAACTATTTTTGTGGGTATTTTTCTATGACTCAAGTTTGAAATTATCAATTTAACTAGCTTATATAATATAAATTTTCAAACTTTGCTACCTATTTTCAATTTTAAAAATAGTTCTCATTGGCGAAAAACATCGTACAAATGTCCATCACTATTTAAGCCCGATACTTGAGTAGAAATTCCATCCCTAGGAGTGGCCATGTGAACCAGAAATTTCATCAATATTTATCGACGCGTTGCGCTGTTTGAATAGTTCTTTTAAAATTGTTTGTAAAAGTTAAAAATATCTACATGCATTAACAATTCGTTTTAAATAAGGTGTATAAACTTTTCCTATTTTTATTATCACTCTGATTGCGAAATAAGTAAATTGAACAATTTGGCGCGAAAAGAAAAGGCCAAATAGAAAAAAAAAAACAAACTGACTTGCAGTGATAATATGGATAACGCTGAAACTGCTTCAAGTGAGCAGCAAACAATTGAAATTGATTACAAGACCCCCAAGAAACCCAATGCCGCTCATTTGCTGATTGATGGAGAGCAATTGCTGGATAAGATCAATATCCTAACCACCAAACCGGACCATGAGAATCAATCGCTAAATACTAAGGTATGGGGCACGCGCGTTTACAGTTAATTTTTGTATTCTCTTTTTCGTTCTGTTTTCCCCTGCCAGCAGCTGCCTACAATAAAGGATTTTGTCATAATCAAGCCCATAAGTCGTGGAGCCTTTGGCAAGGTTTTCCTGGGGTACAAAAACAATGATTCCAACAAGCTGTATGCCATCAAAGTGATGCGAAAATCTGAAATGATCAACAAGAATATGGTGTCCCAGGTGATCACAGAACGTAATGCCTTGGCCCTGTCCCGATCTCAATTCTGTGTAAGCCTCTTTTACTCCCTGCAATCGCTATCCTATGTCTATCTGGTCATGGAGTATATGGTGGGCGGTGATCTGAAATCCTTACTCGCCATGTATGGCTATTTCGATGAGATGACGGCCCGTTTTTATGTGGCCGAAATGGTAATGGCCTTGCAGTATCTACATCAGCATGGAATTGTCCATCGTGACATCAAGCCGGATAATATGCTACTATCGGGTACGGGTCATGTTAAGTTAACGGATTTTGGCCTCAGCAAAATTGAAATGCGTCGTGATTTGGAGATATCCGATTTGATCAATTGCTCACCGAATCTGAATGCACGGACACCGGGTCAACTCTTGTCTCTCACTTCGCATTTGTCATTCGGCTCAGAGAAGAAACTACAAGATTATGGTGTCAGCGGAGTGGAGAATAGCAGAGTAGTTACTGTAGGAGGTGCTGCAACAGTAGCTTCCCTCATGCCCACTGGAACGGGTACCTCTCATCTATTGCAGGCCATCAATAAGCATAATTCCATAATGGAATCGTCAGACAGTGAGACCGATTCATCTCTCACTGATGCAGAGAAGACTAGTGATAGCAAGATCTCTGGTGTTTCGCCATTTTTCTCAGCCGAGGAGATGAATGTCTCCATTACTCATACTTGTACTGGAAAAACCAAAGTGGGTGATAGACTAACAAAAGATTTCTTGAATGAATGATATTCACAATTTTCTTTTATAGCTAATGGACAGTTGTTCCTCTAGTTCATACCATACCTGCAATTCGGCCGATTTAAGTAAATCTTCTCCTCCACTAGAACCAGTTGTTGAAGGAGCAGGAGCTACGACTGTAGCTACAAGCAAACGGCGGGTAGAGTTTGCTTTGGACACGGTTACTTGCCAGGTTAGTATTATGACCACTTTAACTTAATGCCAAACACAAACCATAAATGCTTAAATCTCAAAAGGGCTGCAAATTGGTCGAGCAGGACAACAATAATAGCGACAAGCATTTAATCAAGTTAGAAAACACAAATGATGCCTCATTTGAGTGTTCAATGGTGCGTCGACGATCGCTTGACGAGGTTCGTCTTTGTGTTTTTGTGTATGTCCGTGTGTGTGTGTGTGTGTAATGTCGTCCAGTTGTCGCCAACATTCTTCATTATCTTTCACCATCAATTAAACAACTTCTTTTTGTTTTCTGTAGCGCATACGAAATTCCAAAATGCAGGAAGATTCTGGCGTTTCTAGTCGAAAGGGTGACGACTATTCATCGAATTGTCATTTGAATCTTAATAGCGAAAGCACTGCCTCTTCCATTGAGAAGAATGCTGAGAATCTTAGCCAATCAAAAGAGGATTACAGCTGCTCGGATTATTCTCGCAGCTATAATACCACAAACAATGCTACAGAGCTAAGTGGCATACGCATGAATTCACCATTTCGTAATCTATCAAAGCATTTTAAGCGACCCGATTTTCTACGCGGTATCAAACGAAAAATCAATTTAGTGAACCGTTCGGATAATACATCCAGCGCAGAGGGCGATGGTTCCAGTTCGGGCAATGGAAGTAGCAGTACACATACTGGACTGACCCAAGAAATCGAAATTCTTAATATAGGAAGTAGTACGCCAAAGAAACGTAAGGCTCGTTCCTCCTCCCCATTGCGTGGAGTCCTCAAAGTGCGATCTTTATCCGATGAAGAACTTCCCATGCAGCATCTTTTGGGTCCGGAAACTGGTGTGGCCAATGTGGTATTCTCTACGCCCGTCTCGTCGCAGAAGTTACCACGCCGCGATGGTGGACTTTTGGGTAAGCTAAAGGCCACCCGATTTGCCTTGCCTCTGTCCATTGAGAACAAGAAACGTGGACATGCGGTTGCCGAAAAGATGTCCGGTGTGCAGTATTTAAAAATGGCCGATGATCCCACCATGTCACCCATTAATCATGGTACAGAAAATTTGCCTAAAACTCCAAAAAATATAAATATTAATACACCGTTTCGTACACCGAAATCGGTAAGAAGGGGAATGAGGGTATCAAGTGAGCGGATTTTGGGAACACCTGATTATTTAGCTCCGGAGTTGTTACTAAGGCAGGGACATGGTGCCGCTGTCGACTGGTGGGCCCTTGGCGTGTGCTTCTACGAATTCATGACGGGAATTCCACCCTTCAACGACGAAACGCCCCAAAAAGTATTTGACAACATTCTCAATAAAAGTAAGTGATTGGACATAATTAAACATTTAAGTTAAATCAATGAGCGTTTTGTTTTTTAGATATTGAATGGCCTGAGGGCGAAGAGGCATTGTCCGCGGACGCTGTGGAGGCCGTAGAACTTCTATTGACTATGGATCCTGCCGTCCGTCCTGCTGCTAAGGAAGTCCAACAGATGCGCCATTTTGCATGCATCGATTGGGAAAACATTGGTTACATGGATCCACCTTTTGTGCCGACTCCTGATAATCCCACCGATACGGGCTACTTTGATGCCCGCAACAATCTGCAGCATTTGCAACTATCTAACTTTGCGTTGGAAGACTGATTTTATCCAGCAGAGTCTGGTAGTCGTGTGCCAAGTGTTATTTATAGCAATAATATGTTCGTTCTGTTAGTCTTAAATGTTTCCATTGTTATCGCTTATATTTCGTTTAATTCTATTCTATTTATATATTCTAATTTATTTGTAATTACTTTTCGTATTTTATTTTGTATGCCAACTCTCAAAAATTATATTCATCATCGCTTTCGAGATCGATTTTGTTATGCGGCATGTTTCAAAACTAGAAATATAATAGGAAATGTCTACAAGATGTATCAATTCTAAAATCAATTGTAAATTAAGGGAAAGAATTTTATATATACTTATGTAGTTATATTATCATTTTTTTTTACTACATTAAAAGTATTCTTGGGTTAATACGGAAAGACAAGTTCTTAATCGGAACCTACTTCAGATATAAATATTTTATACAAAATTTATAAAAATGATCAAGAAATTAAATTTTGCATAGGAATATAAGTGCTAAAATCCTAATCAAAGAATATTTCAATGAAATTGGTGTTTTTTCAATTTATTTTGTTAAATAATGAGATAAAGAACCGAGCATTTCTCGGCTGGAAATTAGATTACAAAAATATAAACTGTTTCGAAACAGTATTTTGATATCAAAGAATAATAATTGTTCATTACAATTAATAAAATGAAAAATTTTAGGTACAATATATTTATATGATTCGTTAATTTTTAATTCAATCCAATGAAGTGGGCAAAAAATAATGATTATCACTTGTTTCTCATTACACAATTTGTATGTAGGAATATTGTTCATGTATGTATGTATATAATTATTCATATAACAATTCACTGGTGTCCAGTACTTAAATTACTAATTCATTTTATGTTGCTTTTAGCTTAAAGTCACAATCCCAAACCTCGGGAATAGTCGCCAGGTAATTTGGGTCGTAGAAAATGCCAACCAGGCGACAAATCAACAGTGGAACTCCTCGTCTTTCTGGTATTGTTTGCTCCTTGAGAAGACTTACCGCCCTTACAATCATGGACTTCTCATCGGTAAACTTTTTATTGGCCAACAGCATATTCAACTCTCGCATGCCACTTTCGTACTCCTCACAAGGCAAACGAAGGTTAATGTTGGCCGGGAAGAGTGAAAAAATCACACAGGCCAGGCAACGGGTTAGAATTTTACGTCTGTGAAAAAAAATGATTAAAATTTTAGGTAAACTATGCGATTGTTATTTACCTATTAGTAATGACTTCTGTCTTAAGACCAATGACTCCCAAAAGACCATCACTCCAGCCTTCCGCTTTGGTGGAGGCCAACTGAAGCTGTCGGGCCAACATGTAGAGAGGTTTCTTTATAAGTGGTGAAATTTCGATTAGTTGGCTACCGCGTGAAATTATAAGACCCCACACTAAGGCCAGTTGCGGCTCCGTTCGTGGCGTGGTCTTCATATCCTCCATCAATTGGGTAACATCTTGAAGAAATGTTATCTTTTCGCCACTAGTTGCGATTTCTTCCAGTTTGTAGAGTACATAGACGTGCAGTGAGAAGAAGTTGTTACCGTTCATGACGGGCATTAATTCCAGCTTTGGCAACGACATTTGCAGTGCCTCGAACAGGCCCTCCCAACTGGGCGCATGCCATGGGGCACTTTCTGGCGAGCTGCGGAAATAAACCTCTATGCTGGTCTCCAGCAATCCATAGATGCAAGTGATGTAGGTATTCAAATGTCCAATGGCGGGTAGAGCAGCGCACATAACCAGATTACCTGGGGGGACATGTCTGCTGCCAGCGAATCAACGTTTGAATGTGTATACTATGGATTTAACACAAAGTTTAAGTGGCTTTATCAATGCAAAGTAAAAAAAAACTTACTTGGAGATCTCCTCACTTTGGGTTTGTGTTGGAGCTACCAGTTCGAGCATCAAATTGAGGGCTTCTCTACGCTGTTCTTCGGCAGTGCGTTGCTCGTTGGTATGACTAATTGCCAAATCAATCGAATTCAAGAGCTCTAGAAAGGCATGTGCAAATGCTCGCTCTCCTTCCTTGGTGGCCAGTAGTTTGGTATGCTTGGCACCGCATGCTCGTTGCAAGCGCACAAGTGATCTGGTATATAGCATACGTTTGCCCGTTGCCTGAATCACTGGGGTTTGACCATAACGTTCAGGAATCATGGCACATGCCACACGGAGGAGACTGTTCGAAGAATATGTTTTATAATTTGTTAGAGCTCTCTTTAATTTACTTACTCTAGGACAGCGCGATCAGCATAATTGCTTTCGTTGGGCAGCTTTAAAACAATTGCGGGCTCCACACTAGCCACAAACCACTTGAGCAACTTCTCAAGTTCGCTATATTCCACTAGATGCCAGGGATATTGAGTGGCTCCCTCAAGTATTTTGCTCGTATTTGGATGGATGTGAATGTTCGGTTCGAAGGCAATCTTTATAAAGACACCAAAGAGACGCGATAAAATCATCACAGGCTGTGGCATTATCGCAAACCAGTTATTCCAATCGATTCTTATAAAGATGTGTCCCAACATGGCGTGCGATTCCGGAGCATAGCGCTGAAGGCTATCGTAGAGTAATTCAATGTGCTGGCCAGGCGGCAGGAAACGATCCCAGGGCAACTGGGCAAGACCCTCGTGAATGGGAGCCAATATATGGCCAGGCATATTGGGCTGGGCATAATGATGCACATACCAAGCGAATACATGGTCAAGGACTTTATTCGATGAGGGCAAATACTGAGTACTTGCAAAAGGGTAGCAATAAAAGATCTAATCATGATTTTACTACTGCCCACATGTGGTTCACTCCATGGGAGTAAGATTTTATTTTGTCCTGGGGTCAATTGCCGTATCCAATGTGCCACATCACCCACGCCACTTTGCTCAGTGTATGGGACTAGCCATGGAGCATATGTTTCCACAATGGAACCAAACACAATGTCACTAACTGTCAATCAAGAGGATTAATTTAGAATTCGATTATTTCAAGAACGAATTGTGACTTACTTTGATCAGCTAAGAGCTCCTGGTAGCTGCATATCGCTGCCGATAATAATACTTGACCAAAGGAAGTGAACCACATCACAAGTTCTGGACAATATTCCTTATGCTTTGGATACAATCCATGGAGCCCATGATGAAGTCGCTCTTTCTGAAAGTGTCTGGCTAATAGCAGCAATGTGTCGGTGGATGCCTTTAAAGTGAATAGCTTCTGTCGACGCGCAAAGTCCAAGGATATCTCGTGCAAGCGTGCTTCAGAACTGTCGGACGTAAGCTTGCCGCCATTCGCTCGCTCAAAGAGAGCGTTTAGCAAATCGACCAGCACCAATGGCATTAGTTTCTGATCCGATATGCGATCTAGCACCAACTGTAATACCTCGCCATAGTGTTGTGGAAAATCGTATCCAAAAATGTGGACCAATTGACGGCGAAATTGATCTTGAAGCAAACTGCTGTCCGGCTGCGACCATGACTCTAAGCCCTGCAGCACTAGCAGAAGCAGTCGATTAATATCACTAAGCTTTGGTTGATAGGCTTCCATCCAACTAAGCAAATCGAATTTGGAGAGTAGTACGAAAAGGATTTTCGTGTCGCAGCGTTTCAGATGCGAGTCTATGAGGAACTGGTACATTGGTAGAAAATATTCGGCATCTGTTCGACACGGCACAAAGACACCAGCCAATAGCTCTACGAGATCGGGACGCTTCAAAGCTAATCTTAATACAGGTAGTCCTTCGGATGCCTGTTCGGCTTGTATGTAGACCTACGTAAAGATCAAAGATTAATAATCAAGTCTAGATATCTATTTATGCCACAACTTACACCCAATTCTTCAAGCAGTTGCTTATATAGATCATGGGTAGCTTGGAATTTCATAGTTACATCGTTTATATTCTCCACCACATAATAGAAGAAATTAGTGCCAATTTTGGTAATCATTTTATCTGGCGGCGTTTGTAATAAGACACGAATATAGCTGCCCAGTTCTTCAATTGTCTGGGCAAAGCCATCAATATTCATCTCCAACATCTCATTCAAAATCTTATCGTGTTGTTCCCTGTTTTGTCCCTGTTTTTGAGAGATTTTCTCATTTTTTCGTATATGCTGTGGAATTACTATGATTTCCGCTGGACGCGTGCATTTCCGATTGAAAAGTAATGAGTCGCAATGTTTTCTCCTAGTTTCCTGGTATGGTACCATTTGATATAATGCCGGCACAAGTTCAAGATAATTCATATTCAATGAATTTAACTCTGAGGTTTTATAATGAAATTTGCTAAGAATAGTAAACGATTTCTTGAAAAAGAGGCTTCAAAATATTATATGGCATTAACTATCTTACTTGGCTGTGGAATTGAGATTATTAATGGCCTTCTTAAGTTCCGGCAAAGTGTTTTTATCGATTGTCCTCTGTCTGACAGAGGTAGCCCGAATGTATTGTGGAGCTGGCAAACGTTTATCATAGGTAACCAAGTGACCCTTGATGCGCTGTATGGACGTCTGACGCGGTTTGGATTGTAATGGGGTCATTCGAGACTTTGGCTTTTCGATGCGATATATTTTGTGGGACCATTGATCGGCTTGATTTCGTTGTTCTTTGCGCAATGCGGCGAGGCATAGATACTCCGTCCAATGTTCTGTATGGCCACTTAGCAATTCACGTAATTTGACATTATTATATTGAGCTGGAAGTTGGTCCGCATCGCTAGAAAACTTATTTATCTGTGTATCCTCCAGCCAGAGAGCACAATTCTGCATGAGTTTAGCGCAACTGTTATAGAGATGACCTACACCTTCTTCATTGCTACGTTTTCTGGACAAAGACGTGTAATAAACTTCTGCACTTTTCAGTTGACCTTTAACCGATTTCATTAGGGTCACATTGTACTCATAAAATCTATCCGACACTCCAAAATTATATGAGAAATTTTGTGATTCAACCTCGGTAGGCACACGCCATAGATAGAGCTCAAAGAACTTTTGACAGATGATGGGGAAAAGAGCATGAGTGGTCTCCATGGTGGCCAATAGTTGGGCATACTTGTAGATGACCAATTGTGAAGCTGAAAATGCATTGGTCTTTTGGATAGCTGAAGTTTTCTTGAGCGCCGCCTCAACCGGTTGTACAGCGATCTGACGCAACAACTCGGGCCAAAACGATATATCGTGCAGACGAAATTCAATCTCCAAGAGTACCAATGTAAGCCAGCAGTGTTTTGCGGAAACTGCAGGAAGGCGTGAAGTTGGCTGACTGCTGAAGAATGATTTGAAAGCCGATGTTTTGGTAGGTGACTTCCATTCAGTGCCATTCTATAAAATTGCGTTAATTGTGATTTAAAACAATTATTTTCTAAGAGTTAGTAACAACATACTTTGTAATAGTTGTAGAAGAATTCAACAGCTTGGACACGGCAATCTGCAAATTGATAGGCAATCCGTAACATTTTATCCAGCAGATACAAAACATTTTGGTTTTGTGACCAATCCGGCAAAGCAGTGAAGCAGTTTAGCCATACATTAACTAGATTCAAAGGCGAGCAGAGACCATAGCTGCAGAGTGAGTAAGAGCAAAAAATTTTAACAGGTTGAAGTGCAACTTAGTGTCTATTACTTGCCTTGTATATGAAACAATCTGATGATGCAGCATGTTGTCTAATAGTTCAAGAATTGGACCCATAGAATTAACGTTGACCATGTCTTTGGCCATCTTTAAATATGTTCTATCCGCATTCAGTAGAGTCAACATTACCTTGCTAAAGCTGAAATATAATTTAAATTAAATAAATTCCATGTCAAGGCAAATTGAAATTATATACTTCTCGCATGTGGCCAGAGTTTCGGGAGTCTCAAGAAATAGTGGCACTATTAATTCCAGACAACGAATCACAGCTGCATGACGATGATCAATGAGTAGCTTCTGTAGCAAACTAAAACCATGCTGGCATATCAATGGAATCGAATGACCATGCAAACTAACTAAGAGTCCAACATATAAGGCGATAGGTCGCTGATCAGTTACACCTTGATGTATCATATCCAGACGTTCAAGTTCAGGTATAAAGAGCAAAGGTTCTGTAGGATGCTGTAAAGTTCGCTTAACCGAGTCGACACTTTGGTCCATCAAGTGTAGACGAAGCATAGAAATCATGCGCCAACACCAATTGATGAACTGCTCCCGAATCGTTTGACTTGAATCAATGAGTGCAGAAACTTGACGTACACTTTCTGAGATGCCAGACGAGCCAAGTACTTCCGGTGCATGCTTGGTCAGTGCCTCAGAGACCAAGCATGCCATCCGTACGTGTATGTTGTGGGTTAAAAATAGACGATTCTCTTCATCAAATCCCCAGTTAAGATGCCCAATTATTAAACGTGCAAGTTGGCTCTCTGGCGACTGATATTCAAAGTGTAACAGCCAATTGGAAAGTATTTCAAAACTATCCATACTTGGTCGCCAGTTTTCGAGGGGGAGAGCTTTGAATAAGTAAGCGGCCTGTTCAGTCTCTCCAAAACGGACTTTCAACTGCAATAGCAAGCAATCCAGAAGTTCTTCGTAGGCCAATGTGATGTTTATTAGCATATCGCGTGCGGCTTTGTAACACATTTCCCTGGTGGTCCAATGGATGAAACCAATTTGATAGATATGCAAGCAGATGCTCTTGATCAGATTCCAGTCTTTGGTGCGATCTCGATCGTTGGCCATTTCAAAAAATGCCTGCAACAGGTAATACATATCTTCAGGCGCTATATCACTGTATGCAACGTCGAACTTTTGCCAAAAGTCTTCGGCCTGAAAGGCTCCTTCAGGATCCTCAGTTAATTGGGTGCTCAAGTCCACGGGAAACCCCACATTCAGGTAATAAAAGAGATGCCAAATAAACTCTGTATCCAGTGTGGCATAAGGCAGCGTTGAGAAGTATTGCCAGGTGCCCAGATTGTGGGTTCGATATATATAACCGCAGGCACGAATAAGCAGGGCTTGAACCTCGACTTCAATGCGTTCACAAAGATCGACAGGCTTGTTTAGATTGTTGTGGCTAATTAGTAGACAACTAAATTATTTTAAATTCTACACTCCTGAGGTTAAACAACTTACATAAACAGATCATGATAGTCAGAGACGTATTGCAATGTATGCCTCACTAGACGACCTAGTCGTTTCGCCAACTGTTTGTAGCGCTCATTGTTGTAGGTCAGCATGCCTTCACCGAAAATCTCAACCAATTGTGCCAGAAAGGCCACCGAGGATAGCATTTGTTGGGCAGAAATCATGTCAGGTTCAATAATATAATCCTGCAGAAACTTCTCTATGCGCAGCGCAGAGCTGGTATGGAAAACTTATTATTACTTTTTAATACATTAGTTTTTTTCTTCTTACCTAAAGATCTTCTCAAAGGGAAGTTGATTAAGTAAAGCAATAAGATCGTTTTCTTTTAGTCCCAAGCATTCGCCGGATGGAGTATGAGCATCCTCCCCATCGGAATCCACGAGTATCCAACGGTCTTCGGCAACCGCTGTAGCCCCAGACAGTTCCCGATGGGCCTGTGCATGACTTTTTAAATATTCATTGCGCTTCTTTATGGGTAATAAAAGAATTTGCAATGTAGCTATGCAGTGATTAAGCTCTGGCGAAGATAACTCCAACGGCATCTCGTGGATCTGTACGCCTCGAAATTGCGTTGCGTCCATTCCTGGCAGCTGAAAGAACTCGGCAGCCCACAAACCGACGCCATTGGGACAACGTAAAATATTGAAAAGTAAAAACCAATGATCTTCTTTGGTTGCCAGCAAAATCTGTAGGGAAATTAGTTTATTCATCCATTGCTTCAGATCAGAGTCAAAATTCTGCAATAATACGAAAAATATAAAATTATTTTGTAATCTTTATTTGTAAAAATCTAAATTGCACCGTATTGGGACTAGGTCTTCGTGCGAAACCAAATAATATAGCAATGGCACGTCGCAGTCCGGCCACACATTCTAGAGCTGCTGCATCCAGGTCGTTGTGTAGTTTTAAATTATTTACAGACTCATCATCTGGTTGATAGCTGGTAAGGAGCCTATTAATTATTTGATCGATTTTCACTTTAGTTATCCTTGCGGTGATGGTATTGGTGGTAAATGTATGGCACACCAAATTGTAAAGGCACGTCAGGGAAGCTGTAGCGGCCTCCAGTTTAACTTGATCCACTTTAATCCGACTGTAAGGAAAATATAACATTTTTTGCCAACAATCATTTAAAGAATCATCAAAAGTTAAGAAAGACTTGAAAGATATAATTACAATTGAATGAATGAACTGACTGGACTTTGATCAATAGATTTGAGACTTTAATTTTTAAAATTAAAAACTTCAGACAAACTAAACAGAAAAAATCTAATTATACATTTTTAAATTTATGAGGACTCGGCAAATTGATTAAAATAATTAATAATTAAATAAAAGAAATACAATATCAAAAACTCACTCGTAGGTAACAGTTTCCTGCAATTCGTAGCCATCACCGCAGGCGCCACTAAAGCTTTGTTTCACTTCCTCTTTGGTCCAGATTTGGTTTTGTGTCACTTTACATAGTTTACGATATTTTTCCACATCATGCAGATTCGCAGAGAGTTTTATTTGTAGATTAAAGTACTCCAAGAGAGCTAGATAAAGGGGATCTGATTCACTGTTCTCTAACAACGAGTTCATTAAGAATTCCAATTCAAATTGTTTGGCCCGCTCCAAATCGGGACATTCGTAGATTTCCTTTAATTGTTCTCCGCTCAATGGCTTTATGTGACTGCGGGTCAGGGCAAAACCCGGTGATACTGTCCTCTGGTGATAGACAATAGTGGATTTTTTCCTCTTCATTGCTACTGTTAAGTCGCAATGGCTGAAGATTTGGATATTGCACTACTTGAATAGTGGTTGGAGGAGGGGCACAGGGTGCAGTGGGTTCCGGTTCTGGTTCCGCCGGCAGAATCGTGTCGCTCGAAATGCAGCACTCATGGCTAATGATTGGCTCAGTGCTGCTACTGCTGGCCAGGGCAGCGACTCTCTCCAGTTCCTCCATAAGCGAAGCATTTTCAATTGGGCTTGGTCTTTGTTCTTGTGTCGCAGTGGCACTACTTGTTGATAACTCATCTACGCATAGCTCTTCCTCTTCTCGTTTGCTTTGTGTAATTCGGGACTTTTTTGTTTTCTTCAATCGAGATTTTTTTTTTATTATTTTCTAGCCAAAGTACAAAAGAACTTTAAAACTTACCTCCTTTTTCGGCTTCACTAAGGTGGCCATTTTTCATTTCTGTGCTGATGCAATTTATTTTTCTTTTTCGCTTTGGTTTATCTTATTTGCGTTTTATTTTACTTATTGCACTTTTAAGCAGTATGCCGCAAACAAAAGAAATAATGCAACACCCACAAGCGATAAACGCGTAGTCAGCTGTTGGCACTTATCGTTATCGAAAAGTAGCAGGTGGAGCATACTCGACTAGACGTAGCTTGTTTAAAATTAGTAATGAAAGCAAATATAATCTTTTCTGTGTCATAATTTTAACTAACTCAGGTCTTATTTATTAATATGTATTTTTAACGTTCAACAAATTGAATCAACAAGTTAAGTGTGTGCTCTGCTATTACAGGGTGTTGACAACAGCTGTTTATATATGTAAACAGGGCAACACTGGCAGCTGCTGATAAAAACACGAACGTTAAATATTTAAAAACTTGTCTATATTAAAGTAGTCTTCTTTTTGCTCAAAATGAAAACTGGGAAAAAACTGACAACAAAGAGTTGTTTTTTTAATCGGACGAATAAACAAAACATTAAATAAATAAATAAAAGCAGGCGCAATGATTTTAAGTGTTATCACTCATACGACATGGTGTGCAATATAAAGCCATGGAAGTCTGTCTTAAGAGCTTATAATTTCAAGTTTAAAAAAAACTCTCTTACGTATGCAACATTCTTTTCCATTGTTGATAGGCTTAATGGAATGTTTTTTCTTGTTTTGGGGGTAAATTCTGTTAAATGCAACTTCATGGCAACTGGCACATTTAAATACTTTGGTTGACCTAAAAACAAAACTGAAAGCTGACCTGTTTTTTCCCTTTAGTTTATGTCGCTATTGGTTAGTACCTTAAATAGAAATACATGAGCTTTATTTATTGCACAAAAGATTAAAAGATAATACAAAATATTGTCTTTGCTTATAAACATAGAAACATACATACAGACATCCACACAATAAGTACACATAAATAAAAATCGTCTCTTTATAATATACGAGAGACTTCTCGATATATTGCTCAACAATATAACTCTCTCGTACAATGATCACAGCATCCTTGTAGACTTGATACGGTTAAGTTCTCTCAAATAATTGGTCTAGAGTCTAGACTAATGCTTAGCCTACGAACTAGTAAGTATATTTGACTACGCTAGGTAAGTACGGTCTGGTGTTGATGGTGGGGTCGATTTATGAGGTCCAATTTGACTCAAAGAGCAGACTTATGTCCCTGAAGCTGTCGATAGACGCCTGACTCGCCGGCGGGTACAGTGTCTAGTTGAATTTTGCTGCCATCACAAATGGATTGCGCGCGTTCACCCTCGGCGGTGGTAAAGACCACAGCAATGGGATTCACCTTCTTCTCATCTGGCGTCGACTCATACGCATGGTTGATCTTCTCTTCCTTGCATGTCGTTGTGGTGGCCGAAGAATTACTGCTACTACGTCCATTTAAACCGGATTCCTCCTCATGTTTAACATAGTAGGGTTTGGGTCCGCTCAAGCGTTCGTAGCAGCGGAAAATCAGAGGATGTAACAATTTTGCATCATATTCATCATCTGGATGTTGGGTGAGCAAACTAATGATAGTGCCAATAATAACTGTTAGAGCTGTGCCAATCAAGCTATAGTACATAAAGCTAATTGAGTAGAATGTCTCCAAGGGAGTTCTGCAAAGAAAGGAATAGTTTAGTTCATAAATTGAGGAGATTTCTAATTGAATTACCGTTGTGTAGGTGGTACATAAGTCTGATTATTGACAGGTGTGTGACTCATAAGCCAGGACTCCTCTGTATAACTGGGCTTGGCAATGCTATCCGAAAATGTGTAATTTGAGCAACCCTAAAACGGAGATTGTACAATCAGAAGTTTACATATTGATTTGTATATGTTTCAGCTATATAAACGTACGTCTGTTGAGGTGGGCAATTGAGGTGTGCTTTTGTCAACGGTCATGCCACCGGCAATAATCCATACTACAAAAGCACATGCACTGATCATGCCCGCAGAAGTGCCCTTCCAATTGGCCACAGGCACCATCATGGCCAGCAGGAAGCAGCCCAATAAAGGTCCTGATGTTGCCGAGAAGACTTGCAGCGATGACTCAATGACACCAGAGAGCAAACCAACTCCAAAGGCCACACACATAATGATGAGGCCACAAATGAAGGTTACCAATTTGATAATGCGCAATTGTTGCTTATCTGAGAGACCCTTAAATTTGGGTAGCTGCGACACGAAATCCTCCCAGCAGACAGTGGCCAAGGAGTTGAGATTGGAGACCATAATACTAGAATTTCAATTGTTTAATTAGATTAAAAACCAAAAAGAAAAAACTTATTTCATTTACCATAAAGCAGAGTTAAACAAGGTGGCCATAAAGATGCCCACAAAACCGGGCAGGAAACCCAATTGATCTTCCACAAAGAAAGGCAATATTTCATCGGGTTTCTTAATATAACCCTCGGCATAGGGATCACAATTAATGTAGGCCGAATAGATAACCATGCCAGAGAGCCAAGAGAGTGAGAAGAATAAGAATACCAATGGCACATTCATAAGCATTACACTAGTAAAGAAAGAGATGATTAATATGAACTATCAAGTTGTCTCTGATTAAAATCTTGTTACATACTTTCGCACTTCTTTGAGGCTCTTGAGACTAACATAGCGCTGCATAAAGTTCTGTTGGCAACCAATCTGCGAGAGTGACATGAACAGTTGACCCAACCAGGCTGAAAGTGTATCGACTCGGACTGTCATGTCCCCGGTAAAGTTCCAGAAGTTTAAACGACCTAAAGTATGTACAACAATAAGAACAAAAGAATTGTTAGCAAGGACAAAAAAATAAATCTGTATTGCAATCACATACATATAAATACATAATACATATGTATATGTAAATAGATTGCATGCAACTGCCATGTGGGGGTATTCCCAGGCGTGTTTGACAACCAAACGGAACTCAAATTCAAGTGACAAACGCTCTTGCCGTCAGACATTTATTACTGTCGTCATGCAAGGCATACATTTCCCATCATCCTACCATTCCAGCATTCTACCATCCCATTGCCTATTCTCCTCTCTGTGTCTGTCTCTCTCTCTCTTTATCTTTGTTTTGCTGCTGTTTTATGCCGCTTTTATCATCATCATTTATGTGCATAATGAGCCGACGCAGCAGCAGCAACAACAGCAACGACAGCAACATAGAATGGATGCCATTTTAATAGTCATCATTCGTCAGCATAAATGTGGAACAGTCACAGGACATAACCGCACACACACACACACACACGCACACAGACATAACTAGCTGGCATCATTTGACAGCATTTCCGCTAATAAGCTGCAATGATCAATCGAAACCCAAGCAACCTTATCTCTTATCCCACCTACCGTTGTCCCGATTTAGTTGGTAAACCTTCTTGGGTCCACCGCTTGAGATGGTTCCTTGTATGCAAACGGCCACTGTGACCACCAGAATGGTGACAGTTTGTATTACATCCGCATTGATGGCCGCTTTCAGACCTCCCTAAATCAAAAGCAAAAGTCATTGGTGAGAAAAAAAGAAGAAATGGAGAAATAACAATAAATTTGCATTTAGAATTACTTACCAAAATCGTAAAGAATATGCAAATGGCCGACATGCCCACAATGGAGACCCAATAGGGTATACCAATGACCGTTGCTAATGCCACACTCGGTGTATAGACTGTAATGCCCAGATTGCAGATTTGTCTGACAATATAAGTGGCCGAGGCCAGGCATCGCACCAAGCGACTCTTAAATCTGAAACGAGTTTCAAAATGAAATGGAACAGATGAGTGCAAGCTGGCCAATTAAGCACGAACAGTAGCTGCAGGTCCCTTGGAGCAACAGCAGCACCGGGAGCAGATCCTAGCTAGTCAAGGTGCTGCCTCTTGCATTTTATTTATTTATTTTTATTAGCTGCGTTTATTAAAGTTTTAATGTGGCAGTTCAGTTTATTTTCATTTATGATTTACTGCAGCAGTAAAAGAGTTATGAGTGGAGAAGAGCCAGAAGGAGCTTCAAATAGAATTTACGACAGAAAAGCAAGGAATGAACAAAAAACAGCAAAGAACACAAAATTCATGAGTTTCACTAATGGATCGTCCTTTTTGATACCCTAGGTAAAAAATTTGAAATAACTAATTGATATTACCCTGGATTATAAATATCTGAATTGAATGTTACAATCATTCAGAACAGGATATAATTTATATTTCAGTCTTTAAAAGTCTTGGTTTTAGTTTTATTTCTCAGAAAGTATTTACTATCATAGAGAATATTAATGAGTTTTTTGCTTTCCTTTCCTTATAATTCTTATTAAACCCCTAAAAACACTTCAAATAAAGGGTATTATATAGAAAAAAATGGTATATATGTATGAAAGAAGAAACAAAAAAAGAAACCTAAGAAAATTGGCGGCCGTGTAACTCGTTTTGATTGTTTTTATAGTTGAGAGGTTGGGCCCCGGTGGTTTTTATGGCCAAGGGTTATAAAAATTTGTGTGTTAATTTGATGCAAAAAAATTGCGCGACACGACTGCGAGTAGCCAGAACTGGCATCAGGATGGTTGGAGGATTTTCTGGGCGCTTAATGATCGTTTAGAATGCGTTATGTGGGCTACAAGGAAACTGTGTTACCCCAATTTAAGTGCTTTAACACACGAAGTACCCGAAGTGATTGTGTGGCATGGGATTAGCCGAAATAAAACTTTAACCTAAAGAACTTTAAGTTGTTACTCATGCAAGGCTAGTTCAGGATCTTGTCATTAATTTATGGCTCAAACTAAGCCAATGACAGGTTTACCGCATTGCAAGTTAAATATTCTCTTATACAGCGGCCACAGATATATTGATTTGCCAAGTACAAACCGTTTTCAATCGACATAATCCTTAGTAATATTAAGTTTATGTGCTGCGGAAAAAACTGCTGCATACGTCCAGGCGTCAGTTGGGTTATTAATGATGCAATCCAACATCATTTTCCTTTTCTCTCTTTCTCTCTCTGTATGTGTTGGCTTGTGTGCCAATGTGTGTGTGTAAATCAATAAGCAAATATCAATTTGTGCCAGTAAGCTTAACAGTGTTTTTCAGTCTATTAAATTTGCTGCAGTTGCCTTAAGCATTTTAATAATTGCTTTTTATTTTTTAGAGAATTTATTAAAGTGTTTTATCTGACCCCAACGAAATTGGCCAATTTGCTAAATTGATATGGATGAGGCGTATGACAAAAACAAAAATGTACCAAAAAAACAAAAACATTTCTCTTGATTGAAGAGGCGTGGCATGGCCTCTAAACATTTTGTTAGGCATTTGCACATGGCTCTCGTCATCATCAGTTGCTTGTGTTGTGGCTAAGCTTGTAAGGGAAATTGATAAAGAAATATTATTGTAGCACTCACAATCACACACACACACACACACACACATACAATAGAAAACAGCATATTGCTAGGCATGTGTGTGTGTACGGGTGTCCACATTCCTTTTGCTTGCGGTCAATTTTTGCCTGATATGTCAATTTAATATGATTTATGGGATTTATTGTTTTTGGGCCTTTTCTGTCTTTACTTTCAATGCTATTGCTCCTAGTCTGTCCCTCTCTCTCTCTCTCTCTCTCTCTCTTACTCATTTTCCTGCCTTTTTTCGTTGTTGTTTCCTTTTGCTTTTGTGGCATTTGTTTCTCATTTAGCCTGTTAACATTGTGTCCATCACAATAAGTGCTGCCTTTGTGTGCGTCTGCTCTATCTGTGTGAGCGTGTGAGTAATGACTTGGGCTTGTCACTGGCTGCCACTTGATTGAACGTTCTTCCTTCGTTCGGCATCTACAATGCTCCTCTATGTCTATGTCTATGTCTATGTCGATGTATATGTATGTTTACTTTGAGCCAGTTGTTTCAGTTTAATTGATTTGCCTTGCTCGCCACAACGAAGCAATCTCTAAAGCCTTCACAATGGTTTGCCTTAATAACTTTAAATGAAATGTAAGTACATACCTTAAAAGTATGCAATAATTATTGCTAACCCAATATAGTTTGCTGGTCTATTATCTTCTTCTCAATGTACGCACAGTCGTTGAAAATAAAGAAATACTGGTATCAACCAATTGCAATACTTTTAAGTACTCATTTTCGGCTCTGTCCCATTGTATTTACCAATTGACTGCATTAACGTTGGCTGCTGCTTTGCATCGATTTCAATATGAATGGAGTTTAATAGTCCAAGAACTACTTAAGCCTACCTCAAATCGGCTTTGAATCGACCGCAAAGCCAACTTAGTTTGCCATCCCCTCTTTGGGACCAAAAACACAAATTAATGCCAATATGATGGCGCTTAAGTTGGTTCACATAATCGGTATTTAGGTAGCTGTAGCTGGAATCTGGCTTCCAGTTCATTTTATAATTAAAGGTGGCTAAATCACGGTGGTTACCTTTTGATTGCATTAAATGCCATGCATAAATAAACATAATGAGACATATATGTATACGAGAAATGGCATTCAGAACATACATATATTTGGAGTGGGTACTGAGATGATAAGTGCTTTATTCCGCTCTTCACTGATGGTGAGATGTGGCGGATATCTGCTTCCATTAAGTCAAGTTAACATTAAACCCACTGACTTTCAAGGTATATTCGAATATTTGTAAGACTAAAAAGGGTTTTTGTTTGAAAGTTTCTTTCTAATATTTCTATTGTAGTTCTGATTTTAGTTTCAACTTAACTTTTGGTTGACTCTATTGAGTTATTGGACTTAAATTGTTAGCCAAAGTTCTGTATATACCTTGAAACAGTTAATGGGTAACTGAGGGTACGCATGTGTCATATTTAAATGGTTGTTACTCCTAACAAGTTTCTTCTTTGCTTTTTTTTTTTGGTATCTGGGCCTCTTTGAATTGCAAATCATGGTAGCACTCACTTTTGACTGCCTCGAAAATGTCTTTATTTATGCGTATACTTCCATGTTGACTCTCCCCTCCTTTTAGTCCCCTTTTTTTACCTTTTTTTCTTGAACTTTGAACGTTGAAGCGAATTGGGGAAGCCATTTGGAGTGGATTTTGGGATTCTGTGCACTTTGGCCAACTCTTGTTAGTCGTAAATATTCAAGCGGTATTCAAATGCATTTGTTTGGTTTTCGTCACTCCATTTGCTAAGTGCTAACAATTGTCGCATTGATATCAATTTATTTACATGTAATTGCCTTCAAAACACAGAAACACAGAAAGTTAGAGGAGGGAGAGAGAAGAAGAAGGAGTCAGAAGGAGAGGATAACCCTGCCATTGACCATTGAACTCAACAGTTCTTCTTTTTTTGTGTGTGTGGGATTGGGTGAGGCCAAATAGCAAATCAAAATGTTCGTAACAAAAATCTTTCCCAGCAGATAACACTTGAGTTTTCTGCGAGTCAAGGGTCATGTCTTTTACTCTCTCGTTCTCTCTTTGATTCTCTATCTATTTCTCTGTCTTTGTGTGTGATGTTGCTGCTGCTGCTGAGTGGCAGACGTCACTTGCGACAGACGTCTGACAAGTAAGAGAATCCATGCGTGCCTGTATATAAGAGTATCTTTGGTTTTTCTTGCTTTTTTTTTGTTTTCGTAAGTTTTTCGGGTGCTGTAAGGTCCTTTAGGGTGAGGGCCAAACTGTCAACGCCGACTGCTTGATGCCGCATGCCACATGCCCCTGATGCCACTGACAGGCAGAACACGCGCTATTTATAAACATTATGACACAAACGAATTGTCATACAATTTGTCAACAGCCGCAGCCCGAGTGGGCTCTTTGTTTTCTGTATGTGTGTGAGTGTGTGTGTTGATTCAATTTTTTTTTTTTCGGTTTTTGGCTTTTCTTGTTGAATTTATGAATTTTGCTGGTTTTTGTGTATTGTCATCTTGTTGTAGCAGTCAAGGCTTTGCCTCCTTCCTTTCGCATTCTCAATCTCTTACTCTCACTCTCTGCCTCTCATGTGCCGTTGATGGCCAAGTGGCTTGGCAATTTGTAGCATATTCACTTATCGGCCTATGTCTAAGCTATCTCTTTGCCACCAACTTTTTGCCAATTTTTGATGAAGTTGTATGCATAAACATGTCGCGAGACGCCAGTTGTGCTGACAAGAAACCAAGAATAAGGCGGCATCTACAAAAATGTTGTAACAACTTTTTGTTTCACATTCCCCCCCCGCAGTTTGGCATCTCAATCCCAACTCTTCTTAACGCCCACTCCAAAAAAAAGAAGAAGAAGACTATGTGAATTTGCGAAACTTTGACATTCACTGCTCAAAGGGAATTTTTGAATGGGTGAAACTAAGATTGATGACATTGAATTACAAGAGTCGTCTATATACATACATACATACATATATGTTCGATTGATTTTAGTGTTGCCTTTGAATTTGATTAAGTGCTTCATTAGAAAAGTCAAACATCTGGATAAAAATCCATCTTCAAGTATGTGTGTGTTCCAAATTTATCAAATGGGTGGCACTTGATTAATAATTAAATATTTGTTTTTCTATTTAAACATTGAATTTAAATTTAAAACGTATATAAATTGATATAAGCATTGATTTTAGATAAACCGAATAAGTTTTAACCGAAGAAGCTGATTATTATAATATTTTGGACATGGGAGATCTAAAACTAAGATGCAAAAACTGTTTAATAAAAGACAAACTCTTAAAAAGAGTTAAAAAGCTATGAATATAATTGAAAAGTTACTACAAAATTAACTACATAATTACAAAAATTCAGACAGCGAGAGAGAGAGAGAGAGATAATCATGGTAATGAACTGCATGACAAAGATTTATATGCTTTGCGTCAAAATATTCTATGAGTAAGATGTAGATTAATTCAATCATTCAATGCCAAGTACCGCATAACTAGTGACACTTTGTCACTGATTTGGCTACAATGAGTCAACTACAAATTATGCTAATTTTTCCAATGTCGTCTTATGGGAAACATTTAAATAATTTCACAATTTCGCACAGCTTTCGTTTGCTTTCGTTTTCACTTTCCATTTTGACCATGTCCCCTCCATTGTTCCCCACCGTCCCCTTTGTACGGAAGAAAAAAACGACATTGTGCCTAGAAGCGTATCTGGCACGGCTCGGCTTCTGGCCTCCGCCTACGATGATGCCAATTAAATTTCAATCAAATTATGCCAACACAATTCCCCGGACTTGCCACTCCCTTGGCAGCGTGTTGAGCATTTGTCAGTTTTTGCAATTAATTGAATTTTGTTGTCGAAACTGCAAACATTTGATAACAAATTTGTTAACTAATTTCGAACTTAAAAAACAATTAGGCGTCCAGTGCGACGACGACGACGACGATGACGATGACGCAGGCGACGACAACTTGCGACAGACTTGGCAAGTCGAGCCAGTCGAGTCGAAAGTAAAGTCCAATAACTAAAAGACCAGGCCCAGCAAGGACAAATATCTAGATTATTTGCTCTGTTTGCTTTGCCTTTGTTTTGGCCATTTGTTGTTAGAGAGTTTCTTGTTATTCCGTACTTTTTGTTTCGTTTTTTTGTACTTTTGTTTGTAAAATGTAATTCAAATTTATTTAGCCAGCAGCAGCGGCAGCAGCGAAAGCGACAACAGCATCAAGCTGGCTCTGTTTAGTTTCATTTGGCTTTCTTAATGAAGAATAAAATTGTGTGCGCTCTGTGCGACGGTCATTTGTGAAATTAAAATGAATGTTTAAATAAGAATTTTCCATGTTGTCGTCGTTTTGCCGTTTTCCTAATTGAACAATGTTGCCCTAATGGTGTAAGAGGGGCGGTGATGTGGGGGGAGGGATGGGAGAGTTTGTCTTATGAAATGCTTGTTGAAACTCACCTTAGATCAATGTACTGATAGACAGAGGTGATGCCCAAATTGAAATAGACTGGTACAAACATAAAGCATACAATTGGATAGGCACTCATCATGCCATAGATTATCTCCCACATGGATGAACCACGATAAAACAGCTCACTAGGATAGCCTAAAAACAACAATATTTAAAGTTGATTTAACTAAACATTTAAGTAACTTAATACTTACCCAGAACCGATCGTACACCCAGTGTGCCACGGGCTATCGATATCATAACGGCCACTATGGATACTCCGCCAGTGGCAAAGACATAATCTGCCTTACTGCGTTGCTTCTTTTTGCCAAATATGCGCTTCCAGAGCGGAGCAAAGACTGTTAGTGCTATAAACAACACGAACATGAGATAATCCCAGCCCAAAGTGCTTAAATCCTTGGCCATGTTGCTGTAAATATACACATATAGAATCCAATACCAAGTTGGTTAGCAAAAAGGGAGAGACAAACAGGCAAAATAAGAACAAAAAAACAATAGAAGTAAGAATAAAAATCGACTTTTTAACTTTATACTAACTCGGAGTGCTAGATGTGCGACACGTGACGGTAAAGTGGGAGAAGTGGGGGGTGTGACATTTTTTAGCACAGTTGAACATGTGCATGTTAGTCACGCCCGGTGCACATAATATGCCAACAGAGGGAAAGTTGACTATATTGTTGCATATCCGCAGGCGCGTGGGCTGCGGTTGCTTAAAACACATACACAAACACACGCCCACACCGACACCCCTACCCCACACACACACAAACACAGAGACACTCTAGATAGAATATAGAGAACAGCAGACCGGCTAAATGAGGAACAAAACCAAAGCAAAAATGTTGCAACAAACTGTGAAAAATTTATGAACTGTGTCCTTTTTTTTTTTACTCCCGACTGACACTCGTATGCAAGGAAAGGCATTTTCTCTGCTTATATAAGTGTGAGTATAAGCCTCCTAGATGTGTTTTTGTGTATGTGTGTGGCTCTCTACCTTTGTGTGTGTTCGTGTGTAAGCTTAGGTGAACGCGACAAGTTGCAAGTGGCCCACAAAGTGGGCAGCTTATATATGATTTTGGCTGCGACTTTGTGTGTTTTTGTAGTCAAACAAACTGTTGAGCTAGAGGGCAGTCGAAAATGCTCAACTCCAACCTGAAGGTTACCAGAGCTTGAGACTTTTCAAGGATAAACAAAAACTCTGCAAGCCAAGCATCGGCTGAACTTATCCGATATTGTATACTCTGTAAGAAATTTCAGCGCCTTTTGAGCCTTTTTTGTGGCTCTCAATTGATCAATAATAACACAGGCCGACATTAATTATAATTAATCAAACTGAATACATACAATTTCTTACAAAATGTTTTTTTTGGAATATTCTTCATATCCAACATAAAATCAATCGCCCGAAAAGATCTTTAAATTTCAAATATTTCGTTCCGATGAAAACCGAATGTTTTTTCGCCACTTGTCAAACAATTAGAACTACAAAAAATTGTTTTTAAATTAGTTATTTAAGCAAACAACCTTCTAGACTTTAGATTCCTAGAAAAAAATACAATCTTAATGATATTTACCATAACAAATTTACCATAAAGCTGAAAACGTAATCAAAAACAATGTAAACAATGCATTATGGGAAATTTAATGGAAATTTGTATGCCTTATTTAGAATTCTTTACATTATATGGTTTAAAATTAAAAATATTACTAAGAAAATTGTGTAAGTTGTTGTAGTATTTTAAAATGGAATCACTATGTGAATTCGACTTCTTAAGTTGATAACTCAAGAAATGAATTAAGACGGTTCTTCTTAAATCTTCATTTAGTCCTAAAGTCAGTAAGAAATCCAATAGATCTAATTTAAAGATTATGCCAAATAAATTGAAATAAAAGTTTTTAAATTTGAAATACAACTCTGATGATTTCAATGTCTGTTTCTACCCTTTTTGTATACCCTTGCCAAACAAAGGAAACTAAACGAAAGACGAGTGTGTAAATGTTACCAAGAACTTGTGGTTGGATTTAAACTTAACATTTTTTGTTTTTATAGTTTACTGAAAACTTTTTGGCAAGGCAATAAAAGTGCCAAAAATAAACCACTGAAAGGTGTCTCACAAATATTTATTTACACATAACTAAGAAAGGGGGCGGAGGGGAGTGTAGAGTGATAAATTTCATAGGAAGAACATTTCAATTGCTTTTGTGTAATTTAAGCAATAGCTTAATAAAATAAAAAATCTTAACATTTTCCAGAGAAAAAATTATTTACTATACTGAGAATTAATTGAGTTGCTACTAGGTGAGTGGCCCTTGGGAACAGCACTTGATGTTCCCCTCATATGATATGACGTCAATTGAAATGCTTGCCCTGTCATTCGATCTTTCTCATCATCATCATCAGTCGTTTAGGTGTCCACTAATTGAGAACGTTTAACATGCAGTTTGTCTCTATGACATTGTTGGCAAACTTTTAGCTTTTATCTACATGCCGTTTTGCACTTTGTTTTGGCCCTGCTCGGCGAAACTATTAGTCATTTTGTTGTTGGTGTTTTTCTGTTTTCTTTTTGGCATGTTTTGGGTATTTTTTTGCCTTAAACTGCTTTAACTGACACTTCAGCGGAAGTTTGGGTGAGGTCAGGTTACTATCAGACGAACTATATGACTCGCTATGATAAGCGGGCCCAAAGGTCGTGCATTGTGCGTGTTAGCATGTGCGAAAAATGTTATTTTCTCCTTGCTAAACTTAACTAAATTTTCCGTGTATTCCTCTTCCGTCTCTATTATATACCGCAAAAAGCCAAGGCACTTGAAAGGCTGCCCTATTTAAGCTTTTATTTTAGTGGCTTTTACTTCAATAGATATTTTCATCAGCTCAAGCCACACGTGTGCATAAGTAAGCAGGAAATCGCGAACTAGCAAAAAAAAAAAAAGGGAAGAAAACTTTTATATGACACATAATAAAACTAACAACTGATGGCAGTGGCAGAGTGGAAATGTAAGAGGTAAGAGAGGAAGAACTTAACTTCTTTTTCTGGCACTTGCAGTTAATATTCATGCACTTTTTGGGCCCATGCTTGAAAAGCTGAAAATCATCCAGAACCTTGGCGACATGTGTGTGAGCTGAAGGCGATGCCAAGGCATCATAAATTATAAAGCAGCTTGTTGGAGCAGCAGAAGCAATAACAACAACAAATCGTTGACATCTCGTGAATCTTGCCAACATTGTGTATGTTTTTATGTGTGCCTGCATGTGTGTGTGTGTATAAGTATGTGTGAGCCTGACAGCCACAATGGAAAGTTATTAAAAAACTGAAGCGTGTGTAAACGCCCAATCTCACTCCTATAGCCACAAAAATTTATGACACTCATGAAATATTCAACACATCTTTCAAGAGTCGAAAATCTGCCAAGATCCCTAAGCCATTGAAAATATGAAAAATACTTTTAAGCAAAATAAACAACAAAAAAATACATAAAGATGATGACAACAACGTTTGAGCAATACTCTCCTTCAGACAGAAAATTAGTTAAAAGATATTCTTAAGCCAATTTAAGAAAAATTCTTAACAAGTTTTCATTTGCATTTATCAACACTTTTTGGTAGTCTTTGCCCCTTGCAAATGGGCACAAATGTCGAGAGTGTCGAGAAACTTAATTTGCCAAACTAATGGCACTAGTCCTGAGGCTTGTTTTTCGGCTCACTTTTTCATCTGTCTCTCTTCCTCTCTTTCTCTGTGTGTTTGTGCCAACTATTTGACTGTCTACTATATTCTACTTTCTCCCATGGGCATAGTGAACTTCATTTTGGGGTTGAGATTGTGAAGTGGAAGAAAAATACTGAAAACAGTCGTAAGTAGCCTTATGAAATTAATGGAGCTTAATTTAGATTTGAGCATACACATACATATGTACGTACATTTTTACATATGTTTGTATAAAATTGAGATAATTTATTCTGTGGGATTTTAAAGACACGTCCATGGCTCAGCAGACTCGTATACAGCTCCTAACTGACATGTTCAAAATCTAATTTAGCTAAAGTGCCTTACCACTTTAAAGTGCACTTTATAGCATTTCCTGGTGCCCCATTAAGTATGCAATACATATGTATGCATGTAGTTACTCTTGACCATCAGGAAAGCCATGTTATGTGATAAAGGTGGTTCCATTTGATCTACTATGCTTAAGCATATCTAACATGTAGAGCTCTGAAAAGGTATCGAGTTTTAGTATGAAAGAAAGTATGTGGTGTATCACCTGAAAATAATAATTAAGTTCACTGAAGTTTACTGCTTTGTAAATAGTTTAGTTTCAACTAATAAACATCACGACGCTTTTTTATGGAATAATGTGACTGATATATGTGCATGTTTCGGAGTTTGCAAAAATATATTACTAGAAATAATAATATAGATAAATAATTTTTTCTACTTATCTTTTTTTTTTTTTTTTTGTCAATGCATTGAGCAATTTAAATTATTGTTTTTTAAGGTTTATGAGTCACTGAGTCACGAAACTGAGTACAGATAACAAAAGATAGCTAAACTTGGCTAATCCGGGTTACTTGGTTAGCTTTTGTGTCATGTGCAACATAATTTGTAATCAACGTTGAAATTTGAGCATAAATCAACATATAAACTTTTACAGCGAGTGCAAGAATGTTGCAGAAAATTTCCATTTTGAAGAGCATAAAACTTTTTATTAGCTTGACTAGTGCATTTGCCTAATTAAAGTGCTTGGGGCAAAGTGGATTTTAAACTCAGGGTAATCAAAACGAGGGAAATAAAGCAAATTGTTGCAAGGATTTTTGTTTGTTTCCCTTATGGGCATATGTATTGTATGTTGTTGTTTTTAGCCAATAATCAATTGTCGCAATTCATTTACATTGGCTTTCGACTGTGTGGGGGCGACACCGCACCTTTTGGCCCCTTAGGTCAAGTGCCCAGAAGTTATTTCTACTACCACTACTTGAAACTTTAGCCTGTTCATCTATTTCTTGGTTTTGAGTTTTACTGCTCGGCAGCTAAAAGTTGTTAAATACAAAAAGTTTGCCACTTAATACCAGTTCGAGTAATGAAATACGAGTCAAACTGCAACGTTCTAGGTTCTCGTAGCAGCAAATTGAAGTTGAAGCATTGTGGTTGGTAAACTTCTTCCTGCCATTTGCCAACATGCAACTGTTCTCACAACTGGCAATTGTTTGTTTTGCTTTAACCGCCCCTCTCTATGGATGTATGTATGTACACATGTACTACGACTAACCCTCTAACCCCCAACTTTTGTGCTCAAGTTTAGTTTGATTTCTTTTCGACCAAAACCCTTAATGAGAAAAGTCATTGGAAGGTGGGTTGTGAATGGTTGCGGTTGGCTTTTATTTTTTCTATTGGGTTCATTTTTTCAATTTTTCTCCCTTTTGTTTTCAGTTTGTTTTTAGTTGCTCTGGTCAAAGTCATTTATCAAAAGATGACCAAAAAATATAAATTCTTAGCTTAAGTTGCTGTTTATTTATCGTTTTGGTTGTGGGCAAAAAGCACCAACAAAATAATGCCAATTTTTCCAACAAGCTGGAAAAGGGGTTCAAGTTTCAATTGCAATCATTTATAACAAGTGCACACACAGATTGGAAAACTCTGTTGGAGTAAAGAAAGAAGAAAAACACAAAGATAAGAACAGACTGGAGTTGGGGGGTGGAAAGAACGAAGAAAGGGAAATGGTAGGTCGACAGCCGCCACTTTTGTCGCTTTGTCATGCCTTGTAGTCCACTCTAATTTTCCATTGAAAATTTTTGCAGCGTGACTTGTCTGAAATGTGGCAAGAACACAAACTAAAACTAACTGGTCACGCACTTAATAAATTTCCAAAAAAAAAACTTTTACTCAAAATAAGAGAAAACAAAAAAAGACAATAAAACAATTGCAACTTGTAAAGTCGTTTCGTTGTCAAACAATTAGATGCTCGCGCTTTTTCTATCTATGTCGGCAGCTTAAGCAATTTGTGGCCAACTGACGACGTCCATTAGGGCGAAACCAGCCACTTGGCCGTCGCCACATGCTGTTAATTTGATCAACATCCTTGTCCCGTCTGGGTATGACTACAGGTCTGGCTCCGTCTCCGTCTCCTAGAGTCTGTGGGCCATGCAGGAGTCTATTGCAGCGACTTTAGCCTGGCAATTTAGTGGTCAACTGTGCTTTCGTCCTTTCTACCAGGCTACAGACACCCTCGGCTAATGCTTGGGTGTTCTGTTGCAAGGATGCACAACTAATTTTGCGTTGTCCAACAACAGAAACAACAACACTCGACACCCATTGAGTGCTACTCGGTTTACACCACTCCCACCCAGTCTCCGGGTGTCGCCACTTTCTTTTTCTCGTTTTCTGCTACTGTTTCTCCCTCTTGCTTTGCCACCTTTTGTGTTGCCTTGCCATAACTAAGTTTTCATTATGCGTGCTCGACACTCACCTGTAGTAGAGCATACTGGGTCAGAGACAATCTGACTGCGGTTTTCCTGTTCTTTCCCCGTCCGCTTTCACATTTTTTCTACTTCAATAATTAGGTTAGTTAGTTCGAATAGAGCATATTAGCTCGTTAGCCTCTTTACTTAATTCCAAATACCAAAAGCTAGCTCTAATTTTGTTTCTCTTTTTTCCCCATTTTTACTGCTACTCAATTGTTCACTGGAAATTTTTAATTTCCCCATAGGCCAGTCAGTCTGTCGTGTAGAGAGTTGGCTTTTTACTAGGACAGTAACCTAAGTGACCTTGCCACCCCCCCTGACCCCTCTTCGCCTGCACAATACACGTGTCTCGTTGGCATCCTTGGGGCATTGGTACTGAAAGATTAAATATATGTATACGTTTGTGTACATTCATTTCACATTTTCGTATTGGTTTTCATTCTGTTTGGTTTTAAGCCTTTTTCTCTTGGCCATAAATTTGCATTTGCAAGTGATGCTAAAATCAAAAAAAAAAGAAGCAAACTAAAATGTATCTTGTATTTGGAATGACACAGTGAAACAAGAGTCCACTAATTATTGTTTAAAAGGCTGTCAGGAGAGTGCCTGGTCCTTTCGCTGTGCTAACGTGTCTTTAAACATGAACCCAAATGCTTTAGTAACCCAGCACTCTTGCACCTGTCCAATTTTGTGCCAGCCAACTAATTGAACTAATGAAATGTTTTGCTCTAAAACAAGAGACTGGCTTTTCCATGTCCACCTCTTTGGACCGTTTCTATTTTGTTGCTTCTTCTCTTTAGCAGAGTATTCAAATTAAGAACCCCATTCTTACCCTCTTTATGTCTAGGTGTCCCTTTTGTTTGCACAAGAGCTGTTGATAATAAATTAAACTTGCTACATTTTGTCACCATGGAATTGCTTCAAATGGATATTTATGGTTTGCTCCTGTAATCCGCCTTTCCTTTCTCTTTTGCTCCTTTTTTTCCCTCAGGTGGGCAAGTAAGAGATAGCCGCTCCGTTTATTGGCCTCATGATGGTGATTTGTTTAAGTGGCTTGTGTGTGTGCGTGCGTGTGTGTGTGTGAGGGTGGGTGTGTAACTGAATCTGACCGGTGCCATAATGTTGTCCAGTTCTGCTTAATTACATATTTATGCAATTAATGCGCATATGCCAACGGTCCAACTGTTTAATTATATATTTACAAGAAGAACTAAGAACCAAAAACTATGAGCCAAAACTATATGCCACTCGGCCTTTCAATTGAATAGCCCAACGGCTAGAGAATGAGTTGAGTTTGTGTAAACAAATTAACAATTCAAGTGGAATATTAAACATGTAGGTAATTGGAGTTGAATACTTATAGTTTAAGAAGGATTAAGATTTCTGCTTCTGTGAAACATTAATCAACTTGAAAGAGAATTTTGTGAAAAGATTCTCTCCTTATAATTGTCACTAAATAAATAATAACAACAAAAACTACAAATCTTTTACTACCAGAGACTTTATTAAACAAATTTCTAAGAAATTTGTTTTTAAAATCAGATATAAAAAAGAATTTCCCAGTGTTTTATGTTGAAAGATGTGAAAAATTGATGGTTTTTTAGTTACAAGTACTAAAAAAAAGCACAACGGAAGTAATCTTTTAAATTTAGTAGTATTCCAGGTTTTTTTTTTCATATATTTATTCTTTTAATTGTTTAAATTTAAGAGATGTACTGGGAATTCTAGAGTATTAAAATTCATTACTATTTCAATATTACGTATACGACATGTTGTTGTAGAGACTGCATTCATTTCGTTTTAAATGTGACAAAAACTAAGTAAACTTTAACTTAAAACTGTCTTATTTGAAAGTGTCTAACTAGAATATAGGTAGTAATATTCTAACAATTGGCTAAAGCAAAAACTTCTTGTACACTTTTATAAAGACACCAAGAACATAAATTTCCAATTGATTTAGTCTGTTAAAGTTCATTTTAAACAAATACATATTCATTTACCGTTAGGAAACTTTACAAAAACCATGCTTTTGAGCTTCATGTATTTTTTGCTCATTTTTCTTCTTTTTTTTTTTTTGATTAAGATTGACTAACAAACTAAAAATAATTATGGACGCTTATATATTGCTGTTACTCTTGGATTTTTAATTAACTTTTTATTATACTATGTACTTTCAGAAGCAATATTGGCCAACGTGCGACCGGATGCCCTGCCAATGTCAGTTATTAAAACTTTAATTCACTTAAGTTGCAAGAAAAGGTAAAAAAGATAGAGGAGGATAGACGTTGAATGCGGGGGAGGGGCGGGGGGAATGTAGTTTTTCATGTCAACTAGTTGGTGCCACGGGCAGCAAGCTACATCATGCCAAAGCTAATCGACAAGAATTTTGTCATGACAGTGAAGAGAAGAGGGTAGGGGTTCTGTTTCTCTGCAAAGGTAAAAATGGGGCCAACTTTATTGCAACCCCCTTTCTGCGACAATTTATTGTTGTTGTTGTTGCTGTTGTTGGCGTTTAGGGAACAGAGGCAACAACAATGTAATTTATTTAATTCTTGTCTGCAAATGAATTTCGCAACAGTGGCAAAAGCGACAAATAACATTGTTGATTCCATTTGAATTTATGCAAAGTGCGAAAAAAAGTGTTTGCCATTTGAACACAAAAAATATATATATATGTTGTTTAGCTTTGGTTGTTTTCGGCAACAAATTACAATTTCAAATTGTGCAATCAGTACTAATTAGCATATTTAATTATATTTATGCATAAATATTCATGACTCACATACATACATACAACAATTCAACATACAGTCTGGAAAAGTGTTGACTAATACGCTTAGAGTGTTGGGATAACAATTGAGATCAGAACCGAAACTAAGAAGAAGAAGAAGAGGAGACAGAGTTTAATTGATTGTCAGTCAGTTGAGACCTGCCAACGGCTACATTGAGGCAATTTAATATTGCACAAAGACAAATAAGCCAATAATCAAACAAGCCAAAACAAACAAACAAACACTATCAATAAGTAATTAATGTCATGTAAATGATATTTAACCCACCAATCCGCCCACCGCCTACCGCCCACTGCCCTCTATTGCCCATTGCTGGGCTTAATTGACAGGCAAAAAGTATGCGCAATTAGCCATGGCCATCATCTGCACTCGAATTCAATGAGTGAATGGATCTTCTTGCTGAATGACAGTTGTAATCGATAAGTCATTATGGGCCATAGTAGCAGCAGCAGCAACAATTGACATAAGTCATACGACCTGTTGTCCAAATGAAAATTGATAAGATAATTTGTTGCCTTTAGGATATATTAATATTAATTAATTGCTGGAGATTTTTTTCGGGTATAGCATTTTAATAAATTATTTTACTTAATTTATACATTGTAATGAGTTAAATATTTGCTTTTTAGCAGCATCATCTCACATGATTTTTACTAGCTTTGAATCATTATGAATTATGATGTATACTTTAAGCTAAATATACTAAATAATACTGCTCAAGAGCTTCAAAGTATATGTATTTGAATAGTTCTTTGTCCATTTATTTTAATTTAAGCTCACAAAGGTGCAATAAACTTGATTATTATTTGTCAATTTATGTTTATCAAATATGAAATTTCGTTAACTACAAACGAATAACAACTTTTGTAGACTTGGCCAATGGTTCAGCATAGTTTTGTATGTACATATATTTCGGAGAATGCTAATTGCTACTGCAACAGTGGCGAAATCTAAATTAATTTGCTATATCCCTGACGAAAGTAGGCAACACCAAAATGTATAATAAAAGTTGCTGGCTGTGCCGGGGAAAAGTTTTTCTTACCATTTCAAGTGGGCAAAGGCAAAAGTTTTATCCATGGGGTTAATTTACATTTTTGTCTCTCTTCACTCAGAGAGAGAGAGAGAGAGAGAGAGGGGGAAAGATAGCTAACTGGATGGGTGGCAAGTTGGCATAATCGTTAGATTATGTTGCAACAACAAGAATTACAATCACTTAATAATAAGGCAGAAGCGTAACAGCAATTACATGACAAAAGAACGACAGTAGAAAGCAGCAACAACAAAGACCACAAACAGTAGCAACTACAACAACAACAACAAGGTAAAGTGTGTTAGCGGCAAAAGCAACAACAGTAACAGCAGCTTGTCCAGCAACAATGTCACTTTGTGTTTTATGCTAAAAATCTTGTTCATCTTGATTGACAGGAACAAGGGGCAACACAAGTAGCCTTTGTATGTATGTGTGTGTGAGTGGCTACTTCATATCTGCCCCCCTACACACTATATATGTGTGTGTTTGTGTGTGTACGTTTGGGGGAAGAAACATCTTGTCATAACTAAGGCAGTTTTGCTAGCTCCTTAAGCCAAAACCTCCACGCATACATAACGAACTCAAATGAAGTTTGTTTGGCAAGTGAATCAATTTGCATAGAGAGAGTTTTCGGTTAAGGCTCGTTGTTGCTTGTTGCTTGTTCGCTTTGTAACGAACTCATTAAGAACATTTTGTCTGTTCACTTCCGTTCACTTCTGGCATCAGCAGCAACAGCCTCCAGAACAACAAGCTAAATCTTCCGGTTATGAGACATTGAAGGTTCTTACTCAGCATATGGCCACCATGTGCCATTCACAACATATTCCACCCGATTATTATAGTGATACATAACACGAAAACACTTGAAATCATACTGAAATCTCTCTGAGCATTAACTTACGTTCAGTGAAATGAGTTGAGTTGAGCCAAAATGTTGTATGTAGGCCAATAGTTTAATTAACAAAAGGAAACTCAAAACTCAATGGGAACAGCTGTGCAAATCAACTGGAGACGCACTGATAATCGTCGCAAATACAAAAAAATAAAATAAAATTCAAAATTACAAAATAAAATTCACTCACTCAAAACTTTGCTAAATTAAATTTCACTGACTGGAATCGAAGACACTTTGTTTGAGAGTTCAGAGAGCAAGTAGTAGCAATGCCACAGATGTTGAAGGCGATGTCATTTTTATAAGATTGAGAGCAACAAAATGCAAAAACAATAACTTTATGAGTTATAGTGAATATTCGTATGGTAGATAAATAACAGAGCAGATGTTGTTTGCTTTTGGTTCTTCCAACGAATGTGTTAAACTGTTTATTTACCTGCGTCTGAGTTGGCCTTTTATTATTTTGTAATATTTAGTTAAACGGAATTGTGCTAGACCCTAGGACAACAAGCAAATGTTTGCCAGACACCCATAATGAGCATATTAAATCACTTAATCTTACAGCATTTTCCAGCCCTATCTCTCACCCATTCACGTCAGTCAGACTGAGATAAGTCTCAGTGTCAGTGTCAGGCAGCGAGGTCTACTTCGGTTTCTTCTTGGTGCTCGGAACGGAAGTGTTTGCTCTGCTGTCGTTTGCGCCCTCGAAGTGAGGTGGTTCCTACAGCGGTCTTATCTAAATGATGCACTCATTAATCATTCTCTATGAGAAATTGTAGCAACAACTAACTATCCAAACTAATTGGTAGTCGTCGTGAGTGGTTTTTGTCATCTACGCTTATAATGCGCTTTGTTTCTAGCTGCATTTGTCTCTCTAACTGCCTGTGATATGATTAATATCATTTGCATAAAACATGCCAACGACTTGGCTTCTTCTTTTGTCTTTACATGCACCCAAAATAACTATATATATATGTATGTATGTATGTGTTGCATAATTTATGACGTTTAGTACTATATTTGAGGACTTTTTTGTGAAGTAATGAGGCATAATTTTCATTTGTGGCCAAGCAGTGAAAACCTTCTCAAGTTCATATATTTTGACTTTGAATCTGCTTCATAAATTTTCATTTGGCTTTAAGTCCCCCTTCCTTGTCCCTTCCCACCCCCTCCGCCTAGTCACTGTTTAAGTATGCTAAGCTTAATATTGTGGCCTGAATTTCATTTATGTTACATATTTTTCACACTCGCCCACCAAAAAAAGGTGCTCCACAATGTTTATGCGCCCATAAGTATGCAAAATTTATGCGTATATCATCGCCGAATTTTGCCGGCTTAGCTTCAGAAGAAAAGTTTCAGCTGTTTACATTTCAAATTAATTGAAATTTAAGGCTGTGCCGAAAGGTTTTGTACTTTTTTTATTTTGTTTTTGAAAGTTTTCCGTGTTTTTTTTTTTTTTTTTTGCACTTTTGCATTTGTTCATTTTGTAGTAAGTAATAAAAGTGTTCTCTCTTTGGATTGTTCTTACTCTTAATGAACAAATGATTTAACTAAAGTTAACTTTTGTCATAAACTAAGAAAATAAAATAAATACATAAAAAGGATATGAAAAAAACAGAGATTCAGCAGAAACTCATTTTCGCTAACTATTCGCATGAATTTTCATTTAATTTTAGTTGTGAATATTTTAATTTCATTTCTGCTATATAAATCAATTGGTAAAAAGAGGTCTTCAACCATTCGGAAACAAATCATGTTTCATTTAACACGACTGAATTTATTTATCAGTGGTGGGTTCAGAGGAAGGGGAGGAGGGGGCCACCTCTCCGAAACGTTTCAAGGACCCCTCCCAAAGAATATCCTATTCTGCAATCAATTATGAATTTGCATTTGTTTTTTTTTGTTAAACAAAAATTTTTATTGCTTTTCCGACTTAATTTTTTTCACTTTTCATTCTTATCTCTAATATAGTGAGATTATTTTCATCTAATGGTTTGTTTTATCTAGCATTGACTCTAATTTATTTTTATTATAAACATAAATATTGCCCCAAAAATTGGGTTAACAGGTATATTAAAGTCGTATAACACAATTTAATTGTAATAATAAATTTAAAAGGCCTTAAACACATTGCAGACCCAATTAAACAAAAACAAAAACAACAACACTATTTGTTTATTTTAACATGTTTTATTTGCACATTGAACTAAAGTGTAAATATGCAAGTAAAACAACATTTTTCCATTATTTTAGATTAACTAAATGTGTACATCAAAAAAAAACGAAGAAAAAAAAATCATACACTATTTTGACAATTGTTTTTCAACTATTTATATTCTACTTAAATATGCAGCATTGAAAATGTAATCAAAAATTTATAAACTTGGCAAAAATATTCAATTGCTAAAAGTTGGCTCAAATCGTTGTTGTTGCATGCTCTCATTGTTATGCTTGGTTAGAGTCAACAAAGGGAAAGGGAAAGAGGTAAGCTGGTGAGGGGGATGTACAGAGATGGATGCTATTCTGATGGGGTCCAGAGGCCATATCAAATATTTCTTTTTTTGTTTTGAATTTTGTGCAAAAACCGCACAAATCAATTTTACTATTTCGCTCATTGAATGCGTATTGGAAAAATGCAATGCAAAATGTTTTTGTTACAACACAAGAATAACAATTCAAGCAACAATACTAACAAAAATACAATAAGTTTTCACGCACACACACACACACACACACACACACACAAAGAAAAAATAATAAATAATAATGCTGCATAGTCCACTCTCCCTCTCTCTTGCTGTTTTAGTTAAATTTTTGCAGCTGTTGAAATTATTTCAGCAGAAAATAAAAACCCAGCCTAAACTTCTGTATGATGAATCAATTGTTTGCTCATCTTATTGTTTGTTCTGTTTGTCTAATTGTGCAGGACAATGGAATAAATACATAAATGTATGCATACACTGAGAGAAAAAGTTTATATTTTCATTAAGAATAAGACTTCATGTTTAAGAGAGATTAAAATGATGCTCAAAGAGATCCTTTCATTAATTTTTTTGTTAATGTTATGTAGGCAACAAATTGAACTTAATATTTATAATATAATATATGCTTCTAAAATGTATTTTGAAGGAAGATTTATGTAGATGAAGATGACAGAAGATTGTATTGAAACCTTAAAGTAGTAAGTTAGTAAAAAACAGTTAAGAGAACGAGCTTAGGTAGTAGGTAATGGCTTTGCCTTTATTGACTTTAAGAAAAATTGCCAAAAATCCAATAATAAACTCACCTAAACTCATTATGAAGGGTCGTTTTTCTTATCAATATTTTATGCTAAGCTTTAATGCATTTAAAATTGTTTTTGCAGCGTGTAGATTTTGTGTTAACAATTGAATTTTCAATATACTTTGAACAATTACTTACAATTGTTTTATTGGATTAATGTATGTATCAATGAGTGTAAATGTTTTATGCAAAATTAAATGCAGTATTTAATTAAGGCAAGTAATTAAATTTTAATGCAAAAAACAAAACCCTTTGACAGGTCTGGAACCCTATAACAATCTACTTATCATTCCCATAAATGTTTAATTCAACTCGCGTCCAATTCGAGTTGGCAACATCATGTTGTTGTTGTTGTTGTTGTTGAATATTTATCAAATATCATTAAAAAATTAACACATGATTGTGAGCTGGCGCTTCAAGTTGGGCCTTAGAGCACAATCTGAGATCTTAGGGCTCATTTTGCTTTGCCGGTCGTCAGCACTTTAACCTTTAATTAAATGATTTATGCTAATTTTGTGCCACGTTGCCGTTAATTAAATTCCAGCGGTTGCTACTCCTTGAACTACCATCCACCTCCTTTCCCTTCCTTGCCATTGTGTCTGTGTGTCTGTCTGTCTGTGTCTCATTCTCTGCTATTTTTAGGTATATTTGTTATCTAGCTGGTTTAGTTACTTGCCATTTATTAGCACTTTAAATCTGGTTGCTAATTGTTTTTAGTCTAGTCGTCATCAAGTTATTGAATGGCCAATATTATGTGTTAATATTTGTCTAACTTACTAGCAGCAATTGTTAAATAAAGTGCAAATGCATTCAATTGAATCAATTGCATTAGGCAAATATTGATCCATTTAATTGTTACTAGCTGCCATTTTGCATATCAAAGTTTATACAAAATTTTCATTAAATTGCTTTAGGCGGCAATCAAAATTGGTTGCTTGCCCCCCTCCTCCCCACCACAATTAATGCCACACTTCAGTTCACACAGCTTTTGGGTGGTTGGCATCTTTTCAATTACAAATTTTTTTTTAATTTAACAAATCATCCAAAATCCCTTTGACTTCTCACACTCTGACAATTTGTGTTTATAAATAGTCATGGCAAAACAAAAACATTGAAGCACAAATGTTGAAACAATAAGCAATCAACTCTGAGTATTCATATACATATATAGTCTGTGTGGTGTTATCTTATTTGAACCATCAGCATTTGAGCTATTTGCGTAGTTTTTTTGCGTGTAAAATGTCACATAAATGTGACATAACAAACACTAATAGGTACTCCCCCCTCTTGTATCTGATTGATAAAAGATATATATGTATGTGTTGTGCACTTGTATTTGTACAGACATTTGTATATGATAATAACAAATTGTCAGACTTATCACGTGAATTCACTTATTCGTGTTTTTTTTTTTTTCATTCACAATAATAGAAGTGGGTAAACAAAAAACTCTTGACTTTTAATTTTCTCTAATTGCAATCAACCATCAACATTTTGTTTTGCTTAATTAAGTATGTTCCAATTGGAATTTCCCACACCTAAACCTGGCCAAGAGGCAGAAACAATTTCACAAAATTTATTTGGAATATATGATATCTAGACAGTTGGCAAGCTGACCTCGACCTTTAAAATTCTCCATTAATTATTATTATTACAAAAATTATATAAGTAATATCATAAAAACACATCTGGTATATTAACACAGTGGAACAATAATAATAAATGCAGTATCTTGATTGGTATACGATCGTACCTATATTTTACTATTGTACCCAGTTACAAATAATTAGACTTTAGACTAGTTTGAACAACTAATGAATGGGAGTTGTTGTTTGTAATAGAACTACCAAATTTGGTATGTAGAATTCTGTAGTTTATTTGAAATCTTTGTCACACCCTCTTCCGCTTCAGCAATTTGAACAGAAATGAACTTCTATTACAGTCAGGGACATTAAATTGGGTAATATAAAGTACGATCCTAATTAAAACTTTGTGAGCTTTTTATTCTCTTCTTGTTGAAGTATTCGTTGAAAATAGATTGAATATTTTCATATTCATGTTCACTTCAATTCAATTCAAAAATAATTGTTGTCCAAAATATTGAGATGAACGTGCCTAAGATTGACAATTGACTTTAGTGGTCTTGAATTTACATCATTTTTTTTTGAGAAATTTATTTTGCAAAGTTTGTGTTATTCTAGATGTTCTTCTAAAGGATTTCAGAGTGGTGGAATGAAAGGTCAGTGTCGAGTTCACTTTAAGGACAAAATAAAACATTAAAAGAAATTATTATCCCAATTAAATTATGAGACCTAAGAAGGATTCTCGCGACTTTCACTATTTGCACTTCCTCTGAATAAAGCGTATATGAAAATCGGTGACTCATGTTCTTTCATGTTGTTCAACAGTTAGTGGGTGTGCGTGTGAGTGTGTGTGTGTGCGTGTGAAGCTGTCAAAAATGTGTAAACTCTGTGGGCCAAGATATTTCGATCAAGAGGTTGCCGGCGAGGCAAGAGCAGAGAGCCGAGTACTTGGAGTAACATTGCCAATGGCATTACTATAACCGACAAGCCAGCCAGAGTCCTGTCGAGGCTAACGAAGTGCGGCCAACCGCCTTTGTGGTGCAGTGCATTTTGTTGGATGTGTTTTTTGCTTTGTTGTTGTTGTTGTTGCTGCCATAGTAGAGTGATTTTTATTGTGACACGCGCATGCTGTGCAGCAAATGAAATGCTTTTGCCACAATAACAACTGCAATAACAACAACACGAACGAACCACTTGGTCTTGGGCTATGCGCGCCATACTGACAAGCAATTAAAATGCGTTGCAAATGCGGCCAAGTAGTAAGCAGGAGCAGGAGCAGGATAGTGAGGATAGGGCGGGGATTGGCGTAAACTGGAGCAATTGGTAATTGCTATAGATTTTAATTGCAGTAGCTCAAGCAGAGAGAGAGGTGGCGTAAGGGCGGGGCGGTAGCGCGTGTTGGCCAATGTTTACGCACTTTGCTGCTGGGGCCAGTTTCAATTTTCCGCATTTCCCTCTCTTTTCCATTCATTATTAATTATCTTTAATGGCCCTACGAGAGATACAAGTGATAAATGTGACGCATAGCAGCGTTCTTAATAAATTAATTAAAAAATCACCTTTAAAATTTATAGTTTATTTTTGTTAATTTAACCAACTAATATTGAAAGTATTGCAATATTTGTTCAAATGGATTCTTGTTAGTGCGTAAAGTATGAATCATAATATGCAAATATTGACATTGAATCCGCTCAATGAACTTGGCCGAAAGCTGAACTTAATATTTTCGTAATCAACTCATGTGATTCCCCATCCCTTGCTTCTGCAGCTGTCCAAATATGCACAAATATATGAGTGTATATAAATATAGTTGAAGTTGTTAATATATATGCAAGATCTTTAAATATTTATATCGCACGTGATCACGTGAGACTTTAACCAAAACAAAACAACCATGACACAATTCTTCTACAATAAACAGTCATTGAATGGGGATTAAGCTTAACTAAAATAATTTAAATTTTATGACTTAATGTGATTACAAATATTAAAATTCGAAAATCACTTAATGCCTGGCGCTCATTGTGGTTGCATTAAGAATGTTTTTCATTTAAATTCCCCCATGTAAATAATTTAAATGAATTTTAAATGCAAATACCAGAAGAAAAAAATCATACATACATATAATAATAATTAATTGTTTGTATTGTTTTATACAACATTGCATTTGCAATGCCAACTGTCCGTTTCAAGGAGCAGTTGAACAAGTTCCGGAAATGGGCGTGGCTGGCCTCTCTTTGCTGTGTGTGTGTGTGTAGCCTCCTCATTATTTATATGCAGCGCCTACTGTCGGAGCAACGAGGCGCAGACAAGGATTGACATAAATAAAACGAAAAGACCAAGAACAGGCCAAGGGCCAGCATGATCGAGAAGCGTTCGAGTTAAGTGTGAATGGGTAAACAATTGCATACACTAACCATTAAAGGGATCACAAAGTTTTTAAACATTTACTTAATTCCTTATATTAAGGAGCAGAAGAATAATTAAGTTCCATACAGAGAGAGAGAATTAGAATTGGTGTGAAGGAGGAAAACTGTAAATAAGAACTGGACACTAAATGCAGTCAAAGATAATTGGTTAAAAGAAGGATAATGGTTAAAAGAAGAGAGACTAAAACGAGGAGATTTAGGTAAATGAAAAAGTGTCTTTTAATCAAAGATATTCAGAAAATAATCTCTAACTTAACCATCTTTAGTTCTGTCTCCTATAAGGCTATCTAAAATCCAAAAGAGAAGCTTAATACAATCAAAAATAAGTAAAATTCTTGAGCTCATAGAAATATTTAAGAACACAAAGAGTAGGGTCCTTTATGTTTATCTAGCATTCAATTTTTAGACTTAGAGGAAGTTCACTTCTTGTTTTAAAGAAATAAAGTAAGCCAAGTAAAAAGACTTGAGAAGTTTAAAAGTTGATCCACTTGAAATTATCTAATAAAAACTTTCTAGTATATACTTTTCCTTTTTCAATTCTATTTTTGAACATTTACTTTAGGTAATTTTTTATTGGTTTTTTTATAACTCTAAGCAGCTAAGCAATTCCAAGAATGTTTACTCTATTTGTTTTGTTTGTAGAGTTTGCACGATTATTCCTTTTGAACATTAAATACAGCTAGTTTTTTGGGTTCTTTGTGTATTTAAATTTTAATGTTTGGGGATAGCATACTGAAAAATTGAAAATAACTCAAATACCCTTTTTCGTCCAGGTTACATAATAAATGTATGTACATATTTCCTTCTTGCAAGCCAAAGGGCAGACAAGACCGACAGAGAAAGGCGGACCAGAGGAACCGAACCGGACCGGCAAAATGTAAACCAAAAAGCGAAAATTTATCTGTTGCGATTTATGGGGAGCATGTTTTTCTCGGGGCAGCATGTCGAGCGCTAACGAAAGGCAAGGCGTTCTTGTTGAGTTCATAAATAGCAATGTTGCATGCAACATGCACTTGCCCAGGCTCAGGCTTTAATTTTTATGAGAATGTGGCGTGCAAGAAGAGCCAAAAGCATAGACACACTCACACACTTACACACCACACACTTATGTATGTTTATTGCATATATATAGCATACTTCAAGGCGTTGGCCTGGTCTGGCTCGGTGGCGACAAGAACAAAGAGCAAGAAAGTTGCATCACACATACGCCATGTATGCACTTTTGTGTGTATGTGTGCATGTGGATGGCTGGCAAAAAGAAACTCCAATTATGCCACATAATGGGACCACAGCAGCCAAAAAAAGAAAGAAGAAGAAAACAAAAACTGAAGCAAAAAGAAACCAAACCACCAAGTCAAATAGAGCAAAAGAAATGCTCGTCTCATGGCTGGAAGAGGACTCTGCACATTTTTTCCTTCGAGAGTGTGTGTGTGTGTGTGTGTTGGCTTTGCTTTGGTAAGTTTGTTTGTTGCTATTATTGCTACTGCTGCTGTGGGAGAATGACGGGAAAAAGAAAAGTATTGCTGTCCCAGTTGCTTGTTTGATTTGGCTTAGCTTGATGCGGTTTGGCTTTGCTTCGTTTGGTTATTTGGCGTGTTGGCCAACAAAATTGAAAGCCACAAGAAACTGTTCTCTGGCTTCCGACATAGTTACTCTCGTCCTCAATCCTGTCTCCCTCTCTTTGCGAAATGCACTGGCGTACGCAAAGGGGATGATTTCATTTCGAGATATTCAAGTGCATAGTATTAAAAGTGGCCGATTTAAGTGGCATTAAGTTTGATTGATTTCAACAAAACAATTTTATGCAGCATCATCGAAATTCAAAAAAACAATACACATACATACATTCAAATGTAAGCTCTTGAGACTCAGACCTGCAATTGAAACAAGGCAACAACAACAAAAATCTAATAATATAAAAGTATAAATTTTAAAATGTAACATCAACATGACTCAGCAGTGTTCCCTTTGTTCTCATTTCATAAGCTGAAGTTTAATAAGCGATTGCTAAAATCTCTTAATGGTTTTTTTTTTTTGCCTACGCCCATGGCTTTTCATCATTGATTACTTGATAGATTTTGTATGCGATTGATTTTGCCACCGATATCAAATATCCTTTGATTGTGGCAATCAGAGCTAACGAAATGGTGCCAGAAATTTATATTTTCCATTCAAACAATTTCATATTCAATTTGAGCATTTGTTAAGGATATGAAATTGAAATTCATCCATCAAAATGCAGCTAAAACGCAAACCCAAAATAAGAGCTCAAAAACTCTCGTTATGCAATTAATATGCGAATCATGACAAAGTTTTTATTTACCTATGATTCGAGGTACCAAAAAAAAAACAAAAACAAATGAAGCCTAAGTGAAAGATATCGATCTATTCGATTTTAAGCACGTAGCGTGGCTTTAACTTATTCACGAGTACGAGAGTATTCAGCAAGTGTCGCTTAAACGACGAACGCTGATATGCGAGACAAGTTAACGGCAACAGCAACAGCAAGAAGAGCACCTGAAGATGGCCTATAGTCCATGGAGATAGGGACACCAAGCAGAGAATTGGGCTCTGGGCACTGGGCGCTGGGCTTTGGGATTGGATGTCTGCACTTAAGCGAAAATGACTGCAGCTCAACTTTGGCCAAATGGAACTGAAATGACAGGAGCCTGAGTGGCACTCTCGGTACGGTAAGGTAGGGCAGAGTTGGGTAAGGCAAGTTTGGTTGCCAGTTGTTGGTCTGTTGGCCTGTTGTTGTCACATTTATCATGGCTGTCTTGCTGCGTATAGACGCTGGCGGGTAAGGTGGAGGCGTGGTCAACACAGGGAGAGAGAGAGAGAGAGAGAAGGAGGCAGAGGACAGGGAGAGATAACTTGCTGCAGGTCAGGTTACAAAGATTTTTTAATCGCATCCTCAAGTCGTTCTGTGAGTTTCTTAATTTGCTTTTGGTGTTTCGTTTGGGCCTTGAACTGGACCAGGTAAAATGATAAAACTTCTTGCCGATTTCATGTATGTATACAAAAACATCGCCAGGTTCTTGTATGTAAAGGGCAATGACCCGTTGCCAGTTTGTCCCTTAAAGGTAAAGTGTGTCTGTGTGTGTGTACTTTGCTCTTATATGTATATCCATTGATAGATGACTGCAACATGCATTTAGTTGTTTGTTCGATTACTTTGTTGCATGCCTGAGAATAAGCATTTTCATTTTCGTTTTTGCTTTTATTTTCGTATATATTTTTTGGCCCAAATGCAATCTACATAAAGGTAATCGAACTCTTCGAAAAGTCATTCAACTGTTTATTCGCTATTGATTTCATTCGATTAGCCAAAAGTGGGTAGCATTGAGAGTCTTCGAAACTAGTTTTCAATTTTTTTATGACATTTCGAGTGGCCATAAAAAGTTGAGTGAAAAAAATAGTTAATTCGCATCATGTGATAATCACAATTAATCACTGCGGCAGATTAAGCAAATTGACTTGGCAAATTATAATATATATGACCCTAGACTAAATATATCTCTGGCCTGTGATTAAGCATTTTTTTGCCTTTCTGCTTAGCACCTCCGAAATCAACGTGGCGGAACGTGTTAATAGATTATATGACTCAGAAATTCTTTCTGCCTGATTGCAAACAGATTGCCAAATAATTAACAACAACAAGTACAAACACTTGACCAATATATGTATGTATGTGTGTATGTGTGTACATAACGACCACTTGTAAGGTGTCAATGTTAATGGTATTTTCATTAATTTTACATTTTTTGCATTTAATTTTTTCTCTCCTCTTTGAATTGAATAGTTTAACCAATGGAGAGAAGAAAAAAAAACAACAACAACAAGTCTAGCATACGTTTTGCCTGTCACGCGATGTTATGGCACGTGCTTTGTTTTTGTTGTTTTTGTTGCTATGGCTGTTGACATTCTCAATCATTGCTTTGACTCTCAGCCACATGCAAATTGACTATTTAGCAAATTATAGTAATTAAAATAACAAAAAGCCAGACGAAAGACAAAACTTGAATACACTAACAACAACACCACCGACAACAAACAATCAAAAGATTTAGCCAAATTTATAGTTTCAAATGTAAAAGAAATAAGTTTTTGTTCCCTTTTAGAAAGGAAACCTTTAATGGGGTTAATCAAAAACATGATCTAAATATTTCGATTACGACATAAAATTTGTTTTCTCCAATAAAAATACATTTCTTGGGAAAAATTGAAGTTTGTTTTTTAAATAAGAACCCAACGAATGTTGAATACCCTTGTTTTTTAAAGATTGATCAATTTTGTCTCGCATTGATATAGATATTTAAACATACTAAGAGTTATAGTAACTTTTCTGATATAAGAACATCTTCTAGGAAAAGGAGAAGAAGCGAATGCTGATCGACAGATCACTAGATAGAGTCTCTCTATTCAAGGTTTAGGTATGGGGCTCTTATTAATAGCTAAAAGGTGCAATCATTCAAAGCAAATAAGTCATACTTAGATTGTCAGATGTATTCAACATAGATTTGATCACACAAATGCTTTCGATGAGCCAAAAAGCAAAGAGTTATTAAGTTAAAGTGCTAATGACTCAGAAAGCAGAAGAAGTTCTTAATGTAATTGGCAGTTGTTATCAGTTTTTGGTGATACATTTTAGAAAGTCAAGTGTGGTCGAATAGACAAGATAATAAAGAGTATTCCATGCCTCTGCGTTATGTCCACTATCACTCATTCATCACTTAATATGAGTGATAAAATATTCATGAATAATGATGCGGGTGTTTATTTGAGTATTTGACTTCATTTGGTTTACGGTTTTAGTGGTCGCACGTTGTGGTTTTGGTGTCATTTCGCTTTGTTTGTTGCTTCTGTCATATTTGCGATATGTTAATACCACCTCGACAGTGTGTCAGTTGCGGTGCCGTGTTTAATTAGTCAATCTATGGCGCTATTGAATTTTCCACACACACACGCTATACACTCAAATGAGAGTGGGCTTGGCCCCCAATCTTCAAACTAACTATTGTGGCCCCTTCTCTGAAAACGAAAAGGAACGAAACAAAATGAAGCAAAATTCCAATTGCTGCATTATAATGCTTGGCCATTTCATTTCGACAGAAGAAATATTGTTGCATATTTCACACCAACATTGCGCGAATATTTATCAAGTTACCCCAAGTCCTAGTGGCCATGCCATCCTTCTCTATAACGACAAGCGTCGTCTTTCGTGGTATGGCAAAGAAGAGAAGAGGAGAAAAAGACTAAGCCAGATGATGTTTAAAATGACTTTAGCTTTCAATGATTTCTATATACTCTTCCAAAGGAAATGTGCAATCTGGGGAATTCTATTTAGAGAATAAACAAACGGCTTACAAAAGTTTCTAAAGCCACAAAGTTTAATTAAATTCTAATTGTCATTTGGATTCAGTGGAAAAATCAAAAGATTTGATCAATCCTCATAATAGAAGTAGAGCAGAGAAAATCTCGGAGTGTCACAAACATTGAGAACAAGTACATATGGCTTTCAATACAGGTTAGGGTATTAAAAAGTATAGTTAAAATGTAGATTTATGCAAATGGGACGCGTAGCAAAACTCGCTTCTTCTGGCATCCTGTCGCATCTCGCATTCTCTGTATGCCAATGTGTTAGTAGCCCGCCAGGCTTTGGTCCTCCTCCCCCTCTCTCTCACTCCTATCTAAAACCGTCTACATTCCCCCTTTACTTTGCATCATTTTTTTTTTTTCAGCTTTTCACCCTTTTTTCTCGAGCTCTGTTGTCTGTCTGTGAGCGTATTGAGTGTATTGCATTTAATATTTATTTGCTTTTATTTTTTTTTTTTGTCTTTTTTTCTACTGTTGATGTTGCCGCTGCGGCTGCTGCTGCTGTTGTTGTGCACATTTTTCTTTTGCCAAAGAGCAGAAAAACGACAGAGGAGAAGCAGAGCAGAGCAGACCAGAACTGAGCATCGGCGACATTGCCGTCAGGTGAAAGAGGAAGGAAAATTAAAAATGCAATTGCGATTAAAATTGCATGACAAATGCGCGTTTAAAAAAAAAAGAAAGAAGAAAAGCTTGTTCATCTTGAGCTTTAATCGACTGCCAGATACCTAGTAACACATCATAGAAAGGGATCTAGTTTTTTTTACTTTAATTAAAGATTGACATTGCTGACGAAAGTAGTTAATGTTAGAATAATTATTCCACTCTCTCTCTCTTTGTCTGTTTTCCTATCCTTTTTGTAATCATATGACTTTAAAAATTTAATGATTAATCAACACAGCACAGGGAAAAGGGGATTACAACTATTGTTTATAACAAGTTTACACACATTTAGAAAAAAATAAACCCTTAAGGGGGTTTTTTTTAACCATCTTTAAAGTTGTTTGCATAAAACATCCATTCGGTCTTTACATTTAGTTAATATACTATTGTAGGCAATGAAAAATTGTCGCATTAAAACTTGTTTTAATTGCCCACAAATGAATAAATTGTAATTAGAATATGTCAAGTGAAAGGGGATAGCAATGGAAGCTACAGCCTACACCCCTCTTTGGCTAACTTTTGCAGGGTATTTGACAAGAGTTAGACGGCATGTACATAGGGATGGGGGGAAAGCCCTTCTATGGTGTGTGTATATTTCAATTTAATCAAAAATAAACCTATATATTTATAAACTATATACACATAGATCACTATATGTAGATGGAGGAATGTCGCGCAGCTTCCTTTTCAATATCATCATATCAATTTGCACTTACCTTTCGTTTCAATTTCTAGAGAAATGTGTCACTTTTTCCAAAATTAACACCGTTTTCGATATGTTGTGCTGATAAAAATAAAAAAATTAAACACGATTGATTCATTAATTAACGCCACTAGCATAGATATATATATGATTTTTATTGTCGGATATACCCGAAATAAATTTCTCGTCCCCAAGGGTCACGTGAGAAGAAATTCCACTTATTTAAATCGTTTAAATAGATAATTTCAATAATAATTTATATACAAGTTTATCAGCTTTTTTTTTAAGTATTTTTTTTTTTGGCCATCTGCCCAGTTTCTCTCTGAGAGAGAAATGCCAAGAGACAGTCGCAGCGAGAGAGAGAGACCAACTTTTGTTTTCTTCTTTGACGGGGGAAGGAGGCAAATATTACAATATGTATATAGTATATAGATCTTGTGCCAATGGCCGACACACGCGACACATGAGAGACACAGACAGCTTCTTCTTTTTGTTTTCTTTGTTGGCCGTTAACAAGAAACAAGGAACTTTTTGCCATGGCAATAAAGAGGAGACAAAGCAACAAGGCAAAACCGATCGAGAGACAGATCTCGAGTTGGTTAAAACTTATTTTTCTTTTTTCTGAATGTGGTGGGAATGAAATATGAGTTGGCTCATCTATTGGCTGATAATCACGTGACCAGTGAATGATTTGATAATTTAACGCGACGCCAAAGCTTAATTTGTTTTTTATTTCGCTTTTATTTTTAATTTAAAAGTATTTTTTGTAATTTTTTGTTGGTAGTTTTACTTGTTTGTTTTGTTTTGTTGTTGTTGTTGGTTTATTGTGCTGTTGTCACTCTTTCACGTTGTAGTTTTAGTTGTAGTTGTAGTTGTAGTTGTCAGCTCTTGCGAGTCTGAATGTCAAATGATTTGATTTTCGAATGCTTATGCTTTATTTATAACGACGGACTAATTAATTTCAGTCTTTCAGCTTTTTTTTTTTTTTTTGCTTTGCTTTGCTTTTAGCTATTGCTGACTGAAATGGGCTAAAATGAAATTGATGTTGATGCGATTCTGATTGTGGGATAAGTCATACACAAAACACACACGCTGCCATACACCCACCGACCATATACACACTCACACTCACACACACACACCACAGACACACAGGTTACTGTTATAATTTGCGGAAACTGTGACTGAGCAGCATCAATGTGTCCCATGTAATTGCTTTTTGTCTCGTTGTCTGTGTCTGTGTTTGTGTTTTTTTTTAAATAGTTATTATTATTAATTTTTCATAAACAAAACGTGGAATGAATACAAAACGAGTATACAAGACCGGAACCAGACTTGAAACAAAAAACCGCAAAATTCAAATAATTCAAAAACTCAAAAATAATGGCATACTAGTCGACAACAACAACAACAACAACAAAGATCTTAAATTCATATTCAAGATGGAAAATCTATGCTATAAACATAAACAAAAAAAAAAACATATAAACTATAAATAAACATTAGTCGTGTGACTTGTAAAAGATTCAATCGCTTGGAAACCAGTTTTCATATTTGACATATTTGAAAAATCTTTAAACAAAAACAACATGAAAAATAGGGCCCATTACAATTACAAGAACATCGAATTCTCTATACTCTATATAAAGATCGCCAAAGTTTCGGCCACACTTTAGATGAATCATAAGCAACTGCTTTAATTTGAACATTTTATGAAATTATAAACTTATTTTTAGTTTTATGATCTTACCATGAGATCATAAATTGCAGAACATAAGACAAAATATCTTTGGACTTATAAATGTTACTGAATTTATAATAGAGCTAGAATTGTAGATTTTGTCTTAGTATCTGTAAACTGTGAAACATTTTTTGATAGAAAAACCTTTTAACAAGTAAGTTTTAAATGAAAAATTTAATGAAAAAAAGTCAGTATAAACATAAAAGAAATTTCAATTAGTCAATATAGTTTAATTTTATGTTGAAACAAAATAAATTTGATCTAGATCAAAGTCTTCTATGATTAAAATGACAGCTTCATTTGATTATTGTCCTTTTCTTTCCTTCTAGTTTTGTGTTAATCTTTTCTTAGTTTTCCAAGTGCACTTAATCTGCTTTTGAGATTGTGGTTAAAGATCATGTTAAATGTCAAGTAGTTTTGGAATTTCGTCATATATTTCTGACTTTCTGGTCTTTGAAATTTAAAATGCACAAAAGCACTTACTTGCTCTTATCTAGATCTAATTGAATAACAAACTTTAAGAAAAATAGTTTTAAGAAGTCTTAAAAAACATCTAATATTATAAAGAGCATAAATCTTAAAAGTCCAACCGATTAGTAATTAGTAATTGTTTAACAGATATCAAGCCAAACCGAGTATACAAAAACTTTTTACATTATTGAAAGAGTATTGTGAAAAAGTAGAAAAAAAAACAAACCAACACAGACACAAAGAATTTTTGTTTCAAATATTTTGGAAACTCGTTTGCATTGCTAATGAGGCAAAAAAAAAACCTCTTACGCCCTCTCATCCGCCATGTGAAAAGCTAAACATATTTGAATTAATTTGTAAAACTTAAAAAATTAAAACAAAAATACACACACACACACGCACAAACACATACAAGATTGCCGTTGTCACGTATTTAAAATTACATTAGAAGACGAGGGGATTTTTCGTATTTGATTTTTTTTTGGGTGTTTTGGGTTTTTATGTATTTGTTTTTCTTGTTTGTTATTGGTAAGAAAAATTTTCCACTGCAATTTATTAGTTTGGGCACACAATTTATTGTAATGAACGAAATGTTTTCCATGGCCTTGCGGCCGACTGGCCTGTCTGACTGACACTTGGGTCACGTCTCCGAGAAGAGGGTACCCCAAAATGCACTTGGCTATTAATTGATTAAGGTTAAACTATTGCGTGATTACTGGGCAAAACGTTGTCAATAGAAATTCTATTGATTATGACACGCTAATGGCTAGGTAAATAAAATTAAAATGAAAATTACTTTATTATTTATTATTCTTCCGTTTTTTTTTTTTTTTTGATTTTGTTTGTTTGATTTCAAGTTGAAATTTTCACTTTTGCTTGGTTGTTTCGGATGAGTGGGGGATCGTTGCGGTACTAGGTACTAGACGGCGGCGGAGGCGGCAGCGGAAAGCTTTTAACGTCTTGTGTCTGCGAATGCCACGACGGGTTTGTTTTCAACGACAGTTGCGTTTGCCTCTTGGCCAGCGTTTTTCTTGATGGTTTGGCTCGATCTCGTTCGCCGCTGCTGCCGCTGCCGTTGCCGTTGCCGCTGCTGGCTGCTGTGACTATTCAAACTGAGGCGGCTGCTGCTGCTGCTGCGGAAGGTTTTGCTCTGCTCTCTCATAGTAGTCATCGTCGCCGTCGAAGTTGACGTCGACGTCGCAGTTGCATTTTATTGTACAATAAATGACTCTGAGGATCTTCTGGCCGTTGCCAAAAGGCAAATATTGTAGATTTGTTTATGAATTGTCCAATGTAAGGGCCGGTTTTGTATATTTTTTTTTGGTTTTTCTTGTTTTTCTTTTTCATATTTGTTATATTTTTGGTTTTACAGCAAGCGTATTGATTAGTTGTCTATTCGTTATAAGCAAAGCGAAAGAGTGCACTGTAATGCTGAATAATTAATTAATAATTAATTTGATGTAACTTGCTTAGGACGGCAATAGTTACTCACCGTTGCCCTTTGGCCAATTAAGCTTGTGTTTTCAACTTGTGTTTTATAATGCAGTTTGATATATGATTCTCTCTCTGTGCGGGGATTTCCCATTTGGCGTGAGGCCAAAGGTTACCGGAGACGTTGCCGGCATAATTTTGGCTTATTGCAAAGAGAGATAAAGAGTGAGAGGGAGAGAAGGAGATAATTCTTCACACAAAACCAAACTCAAGTAGACTCAGAGTTTCGGTTGCAAACCGCAAAATACTTGCTATTAATCGCTTCGTTTGCCTCTCCCGTCAACAACAACAGGCTGTGGGTGTGTCTGTGTGTGTGTATGTTATGTTGCTGCCTCTACGAAACTTTTGCAACTTTTGCTATAAACTTCCGGCAACAATTTCCATGCCGGCGAGATACAGAAAGAAGCAAACGAACATAAAGTTTTTGCATTAAATGGAAAATAGTGTTAAATAATTTTAGCTATTTTACGATAATTTTTCCTTGGCCTCGGCCTTCTTCTTCTTTAGTGCAAGTCGACAACTACTAACTACATACATACATACATACTACACATAATCATCATTTGGCGGAGCGGAAGTGTTGTCTGTCTGTCTGTCTGCCTGGTTCGGCATTTACTTTATGGCCGCCAAGAAGTGGCATCAGGTTTGGATTGCTCGCGAGTTTGGTGTAAGAGAGAGTGAAGAGAGGGTAGAGAAGTGGCCAAGTGAATTAGCACAAAACCGCATGTAACATTTGTTGATAACATGCCCATTGCCCCCGTGCACCCGCCCAGCTATACAGGCTTTGTTTCAATTACACTGTGCAACAAAACAAAAGAGGATATTCAGTAAGGAGCTCTGAATATAAGCTAGGACCAGGTAAAAATAGGTTTAGGGCTTAAAGGATTTTGTATTATGTATTCTTTGTTACTTGCAATTGGAAATTTTGTTGTTTAGTGTCATTGTTATCCTTGATATTTCTGCTACTGTTGGTTGCCATTGTTGTTGTTGCAAGTCTTTTCCTAGCCCATGCAGTTAGATGCTGTCAAGTTGAGAATTTTATGCGAAATGTTTAGTAATTAGTTGCATCCGCAAGGGGAAATTACTTAGCACATCTAACCGCAAAAACACCCACCCCACCGCTCCCCGTTACTCCCACCACCAAAAAGGCATTTCACCCGCTGCTCTCCCTTTCACTCTGCCATCGTCATCCATCGTCTAGTTAGGGCAAAGTTCAAGCGTTGGCAAAATGTTGACAGCTTGAAGAAACACATACATTGTATGCGGGTAATGTGTATGAGTGCGTCTGTATTGCCGTATGCCTGTGTGTGTGTGTGCGAGTGCTCATTACTCATACGCAGTGTTGCTGCCTGGCGTTAAATTAACTAATTAAAACTTGCACAACTCATCTAGCTGTCTTGCTCACACGCTTCTGTGTTAACCCTTAGGACTTGTGACAATTATACGTGGGAAGCCTTTTTTCCATTTCGCTTAAAATTCTAAAGGTATACATATATATTCTGGTATTTGGTGAACTTTTTGCTTAGATGCTGATCTGCTCTAGTTGATAAACGCTGCGAACTTTAGAGGACTACCACACACTACAAACTGAAACAATTAACACACTGCCTTGCATTTTGCATTGCACTTGCAGCGCTTTTCCCTTTTCCTTTTTATGGTTTTCCATCTTATTTTTCGTTTTTCTGTGGCGTGCAAACCTTTTTTTTGCACCTCCATGAGAACGAAATGGTGGGGGCCACGTGTGTAATTAGCAAGCGGCGCCAGCTGCCCCTTTCACGCCCGCCCCGGGGCAAGCAAACTGCCTTGACAAACTTTGCTGCTCCTGTTTGTGTGCGCACGATTGTTTGTTGTCTGTACCTGTGTGTGAGTATGTGTGTGCCTATGTGTGTGTGATTAATGGAACTGTTGCGGCTTTGTGGCAGCCTTAAATTCATATACATAATTGTTCTTTAAAAAATGTAACTTAATTCCATATGAAGAGGCAAGCTTCAGATAAAATAGTTGTCATCATTTTAGATAATTAGCAAGAAGGAAAATGTCACTTGAATCATAATCTTAACTTTAAGTTTTCTTCATGGAAAACTTCTAGATTAATAGCTTAGAAATTCGTCTTGATCCCTTTTGTAACTCTATACATATATGCTCATATTGATTTTTTCTAAACGGCAAATAGTACTAAAATTACTATTTGGGTTTCCATAAATCTGTAGAAAGTACTAAATATTATTAATATTCAATTATTAATACTTACTTACTTCTCATAATCATTTCCTTCTTTGACCTTACCTTGAAAATCCTGTTTTTAACCAAATTGAACATTATATTTCCTATTAACTGTTTTTTTAAGTAGTATATATAATTTTATAGCTGCAGTTTGCTTGATAAATTCGATTCCAAAAGCCCCGCAGTTGAGGCAACACAAAATTTGTTTTATTTATTTTATGTTAAGCGCTGGAAAGTAGGCAATGCTTTTGCATTTTATTTTCAAAGCTCTTGCCAAGTTGGCAAGTCTCACAGCAGATGTATTTAGCTTATTGACCAACCTCATACTGGTTGGTGCCTTGTAGAAAAATCGACAAAACTAAAGTAGGTAAGATCCGATATGGATAGAGCATCATTTTGGTTTACCTGCTAAAAGCATTTATATTGGTTTAAAAATGAAATTAAGTATTTGGTCTCCTTTTGTTGCCTTATGATGTAATCTCTGGGACTAAAAGCCGTAATTGTTTGATTAAAGCAGACTTAAGTTAGTTAAACACTTTAAAATAGCTCAATATTAGAAAATACCCTCACAAAATCTTTTTCGATTTTCCAAGACCAAATAAGAATGCAAAATATATTTAAAGAATTTAAGAATACTTTTCATTTTTATTATTTTGTATTATTTTATTTTATGGGGTCATTTGTTGTTTAGTTTGTTTGCTTTTTTTTTACGTTGGAGTTTTAGTTAGTTTATTTTTAGGATTAATTTTAAAAAGTTTTTTTTATTTTGCTGATTCTTGTCTATTGTTATTATTCTGTGTGTATTTGTGTGAGTTTAAGTTAAACCTTAAGGTAATCGTATTTGATCTACTTGTTTTTTTTTCTCTGTTGTTAGTTGGGCTGCAGTTTGTTGAGTTTTATTGTCCGTTTAAAGTGGACACATACACATACATTTATATTATTAACTTAGCTAATAGTTTTGGATTTTTGTTCATTGTTTTTGGTTTTCGGTTGGTATTTGCCTTAAACTGCTGGCATAGTTTAGTTTAGTTTAGCTTAGAGACTAACAAGTTACAAGATCATTTAGGAAAACAATTATCATATGCGCGTTTATTATTATATATAGTATAATAATTTTTAGTTTGCTCAAACTCAACTGGTGTAACATATATATATATATATATATACGTACTTGAAATAGGAAAGGTTTCTTTTTTTTTTTTTTTTATAACAATTAAAACTCAAAGTTCGTAAATGCGTTATTTATCTCGAAATGTACAGAAAGTTGTTGCTTTTGTTGATGATTTTTATATGAGTGAAGAATTGTTGTTGTTTTTGTTAATACTTATTTAGTTTAGTTTAAGTTTTAGTTGAACTATGATATATGATTGCCTAAATGCTAAAACTTTTACATTAATCTTTGTAGTTAGTTTAAGTTTTTTAAACTGTATATAACATTATAATTCTATCTGGTTGGGCTCTGTTTACGCTTAAGGTTAAGATTTTCTTTCATTTTCATTTGTTTTTTTGTTTCTTTGTTTCACTTACATGCAAAAATTCAATTCTTTGGTGGCTTCAATTTGCAAATTTTTGTATTTTGCACAATTTACATTTGGTTTTGATTTGTTTGTTTGTTTTAGTTACCGCATTATAGAGCATTGGATTGTTTCTATAATTATTTACAATTTTTATTCAAGTATATGTATTTATGTATGTATATATAATTAGTTGAATAAGCTGCTTATTGATTTTTGTTTTTGAAACTTGCAAATTTTGATTTTGATTGTGATAATGACATGAGAATTGAAAATGATTGTTAATTGCTGCTGCTGCTGCTGCTGCTATCTGGTGGACGTTAAACGGGGCTCTCATTTAAACGTCATTTAAACCAGCATTTTATGATGATTAAATTGTGATGGATGAATTATGAAAATAAAATGAATGTAACGCATTCTACATATACATACGTAACTCATAGCACCATGTTACTTCGTTGTTAGCTAATTTATGTGTAAATAAACAAAATTTATCAACAAAATGTACAATGGCAACAGCAACAAAACAACACTCAACAGTTTAATAAATAAACAAATGATTCAATAAAGTTATTGATTGATTGATGAATGTAGTTAATAGTCAAGCCTTAACTTAATTAGGATTAATCAATTACTTAGATTTCTAGTATATCTAACATGCAATTTGTGCTGCATTTCTACATTTAATTCTAGACAGGTTTGTGCTTAGTTTGTTTTGTTTTCTTGATGTCGTTCAGGGGATGAGGTTTTGTCGGGGGAGGGGGCAATGGAAGAAACCTTTTGGAAATTACCTACACATTTACAATATATCGTATGCTTTCTTTTTATGGACAAAATAACGTCTCTCTAACATTTAGAAACTCGTTGAACTGTCTCGTTTTTTGATGTCAGTTTCTCTTTATTATTTTTGTGTTAACTATTTCACTTTAATTATTTTTTTGTTTTTTGGATCAAGAACATAACGCAAATCTAAATTTAAAATGCAAGTGAAGCGCGTAATTGTAGTGGAAGACTTGCGCTTAGAATGTAAGATAGACTTTAAGTTTTAAACAATTCTCAGATTTGATTTTCTATTCCATGCTCTTTTTTTTTTTTTTTCTTTAATGTTTGTTTGCAATATTTACACATATTCACATTGTGGCTTCTGTATTGATTAGTCAATAACTAAATATTACAGTTAATATACAAGAGTATAGGACATTGAAGTATGCTCCATAACATATACAATATATATATATATAGTTATAACTATAAGTTAAAATTTCTGCTATGCCATTTGTTTATATGAATTACAAATTAACTGGCTAAACATTTTCCATTTTGTAGCTGGTAGAATGCGGCTAATTGTAAGTGTTAATGGCTGTTTTTGTTTTCTATTTTGTCTAATTTTCAAAACTTTAACTTTGAATATGTTTTATTTTTATGGTATATACTGGTATATATATATGTATATATCTATAGGTATGTATAAATTGTAACTAATTTAAGTTTATATCGTACAGTTATTAGCAAAAAGTGAAATATTGAAATATGTTTTACAAGTTAAGTATTTGGAAGGGGGGTTTCTTAGTTTTTTTTTTTTTTTTGTTTTTGTTTTTCGTTTTACAATGAAATTATAATTTCATTTAAGTATTTCAGTCAGTTCGTCATATATATTTATTTTGATGAATCAAGATGGCAATAAATTCATTCGTTTTAGTCGCGACAGGCGAACGATTTGCTTGGTTTTTTTTTTCGAATCGAAAAGCCATAATCAACTTAAAGGGAAGGAAAAAAGGGTAGTAAATCAAACAAACGGCCCATTCCACCCCACACCCCGCACACAATTTCCACACTCTCTCTCTCATCTAGCTATCTCTTTTCAATTTTCCCAACTTTTCCAATTAATCAACAGGGCGCATTTTAATGGGCTGTCTTTGCCGTCATCATTGGTTCATAAATATTCATGCTGTCAATGCGCATAAATAAATTCCAAAGTGCATATTTATGAGTCTAACATTTATGGTAAGTGGCAAAAATAACAAACTGAAATCTACAAACAAAACTTACTTCGACAGATGTAAGGCCCGAAGAGTGAGACTGAAAATTGCATTAACCTTTACAGATGAATATCTCATTTAATCATCAGTAGACCATGAAATTTTAATTGCCGTGTGTGTGTGTGTGATTATTGGCCACGTTTATGGCAATTGCAATTCGTTGCAATAGAGTTTCCATTTGGTATGATTAAGTTGTTAGTTGTTTACAATAGCGTCTAAGCTGCCAACTTAATTATGACTAGAAAGTTACGCATAAATAAACAAAGCCAGCGCACAAAAATGCGATCAAATATTTAATGTACATTTAACGGCTTTGACAAATCCGCAACCACAAAACAAAATTTCAATTAAAAACCGCATTTATACACCCGCTTCCACCCCGTATTGTTCGTCCCGTAATTTGTCAAGTAAATCAGGCATTAAATTGGCTTATGGCAAAATGCATAGCGGGCTAAAATAAATGTTGACAGATATGCAAAAATTCTTAATTTTTGCCCTGGTCCCATTCGATAATAATGTGTTTTGACATTTATGTGTAATGAAATTAATATTTTGGTTTTTAGAGCTAATACATAATACTTTAATTCATTTTAAGGGAAAGTTTTGGTAAGGATTAATCGCAGGCGATTGAAATGTCTTTTGATCCTTGAGAAAGTGAGCTCTAAAAACAAGAGAATTCATTTAGATATAACGAGAAATCATTTTCATTGGCTCAACAGATTTCAATTAAAACCATTTACAATTAGATATGGTAAAAATAGTTTTGAATCTCAAATAGCTAAGAAATTTGTATTTTGTTTCAGTTTCAGTTAGTCGAACAGTCGAAAATGCTCTAGTTAATTATAAATTATTTTTCCAAGGGTATACAAAATACATGAATAGTAGATATTTTCCACTTAATTTCATTATGCAGCTGGAATAATATTTTTTGGGAAAACATTTCACATTGAGTGAGTAAACGAATTTGCATAAAAATCGTGTATAATTGAATTATGCTCATTAATCTAAATGGACTTGCATTGTTTAAACGATTGTGTTTTTGTTCGCGGGTTTGTATTTATAAAATTGGTTGCTTGTTTTTCTCTTTTTTTTTTTTTGTTGGCTATTTGATATTAGTAGTTGAAAATTAATAAATTCTGGGCATTTTATTTATGATGACCGCTAATTGTGACATTAATTGAAAATTCGCCATGAATTGCTTTTTTTTTTTTGCTTTTGGTTTATATGCAAATGTAATTGTAATTGTTGTACATTGCGCATACGTCATGTGGGCCGGCACTTAATGTGAGAATGACTTGGCCAACAAAGCAACAAATGCCGTTAGTTTGTTCATTCATTCGACATTCATCTGGCTGCCGCACCTAAGTGCAGTTAAGTGCTGCTGTGGCAGAGAGAGAAAGACAGAGTGAGTTTGTTTGTATGTGTGTGTCGCATTTTAATGTCCTTCTGCTTCTGCTTCTTCTCTAGCTCCTGCCAGCTACATTCTGCCATGCCGTCGATTTCAATTGTTTTCGATTTCGCTTTGTGCCTGTCGACTGGTTTTTTGTCCCTTTTTTTTGTGTGTTGTGCCATTTTTATTTTATGTTTTTACTATACGATCTGACGTTGTTCAAATTGTCATTTAAGTGCAGTTGTTGTACACACATCGCTGACAATGCCAAACACAAACACAAACACACTCACACACACACACACAATACAATGAAAAATGGAAAAATGCATTCAGCTAGGGAGAGAGAATTTTCTTTTAGCTCTAGTGCCGCCAGTTCCATTTATTCAAATGAAACACTTTTCGGCAACGCCTCACAAACATTTTTGGTCGCATTATTTATGCGCTTTTAAACACACAATCACACAATTTTTTGTTCTCTTCTCTATTTTCTTCGTTTTTGTTGAGAAGGGACCAACCGCAAAGCAAGGCAAAGCACTTAGCCAGCCTATTCGAGCGACCACAGAGACAAATGGCCAGCGTAATAAATTTTCAACATCTTCGCTAACTACTTAGCATGTGTTGAAAGGTCAAGCAGACGGACAAAAGGACAGGAAGAGGAGTTTGGCCTTTAAGGGCCTCTAAAAGGTGTCATAAATTTCATAGTCATAGAACGAGCAGATAACAGATTGCAGATATACAAGATTACAACAATATTTTCACAGATGCACAGCACAGCAGAGTCTCTAAAAATTCTGAGAGACACAAGGCATCAACGAAAATAAATTGTACGTAAAATTTATGCATATTTGTCTAACGAAGAGAAATCTATACTATGTAGAGAAAGCCACTGCACGGGAGGGGAGCAATGGAGGCTGGAAACCGAATGGTTTTGGCTGCCTGCCGAAAAATGTCTACTACCTCGCTTTGATTGTATGTCTGACTATCTGACTGAATGACATGCTGATGCAACAAAGCCAATATGAATTTCTCTCTCACTTTTGGTATGTGCCTATTAGTCAGGCATCGATTCAATTCCTTTTGTCTTCAAATACCCTGTACATATACAAAGGGTATGTTAAGTTCATAAAATCGTAGACAAAAGAAAAACCATAGGTTGGAAATTCCTTTAAGTGAACTCTACGGTATTTATGAGTTTAGTTAGTCAAATTTTACTTGGTATACGTACTTATCTAAACGCCCTCATTTAATTGTACAAGTTTTTGGTCAATTTTCTGTGTGGGTACAAAGTGAATACTTTGTAATTTATTTTGTGTGGGTTCTCTGGATTATAAGTTAGTTGCCTTTATGTGCACATGAAATTATTCAACTGGCTAATGTCCAAAAACTAACCAAAGGCTTTCCTATCGTACCCAGTATATATCGAGACGAAATTGCCAAAAGAAAAGGCAAGAGAGAACTCAAATAGAAATTAAATTTTGCTGCTTGACAATCTATACAACTCGTCGTGTGGCACACTTGTTGACCCCAAATTGGGTGGGGGAGGGGGTCGTGTGGGTAGACCGTGTATCGGTTACCAGGCAAACTGTACCAAAGTCTACTTACAACCAACAATGTTACCTTGGCTGACTTGCCAGCCTGTTGACACATTTGGCCACTGCATTTTCAGTGCGATGCTGTTGCTGCTGCTCTTGCGTTTCGGTTTGTTTGCTTGCTTCTAGGTGGGCCCAGACCTTTTTGAGACCGAGCTGGAGCAATTTTTCGTGAGCCACAAATGGAAATTTTGTGAAATTATTTCAAGTTGAATGGCCATAGACGTTGGCATCTTCATCGCTTTTGAGGGTCGCATAATAGATGTTTGCTTAGCTGAAACTTTCTACTACTCAAGAGAGAGAGAGGGAGGGAGAGAGATTGGGGGGTTTCTCATGCATTTCTATGAGCCTTTTTGTGAGTGTGAAGAGTGTGCTTATGTAAGGTGAGCCACGGGTTCAAGGAGAGAGATTCCTGTTCAACAGAAAATGTGAAAGAAAAATGTGAAACCAAAAACGCGTAAATTGAAATTGAAAGAGATTCCATCAAATTCACAGCCGTTCATTGCTTTTGAAATGAGCTACAATGTTCGTTACTTTCGAAATCAAAATTCAACTAAGGATTGGCCCAAGGATTCGCACACGATGACGAAAAAACAAGCGAAACGAAATGAAATGATAAAATTGTAAGCAACTGTAGCAAATCTAACGCCTGTAATGTTGATACATGCCATGCCCATAGCCCATGGGTGTGCTGCCCATGGCACGTTCGGTAGCCTTCTCGATGCTCGCATAAACGCACCTGTAACAGCACACGTAGGCCAAACATCACTTGAACAGGATGCGGCGAAAGGCTCGTCGGAAGTCCTTGTTGAAGATGGTATAGATGGCCGGATTGAGCGCCGAATTCATATAGCCTAGCCAGAAGGCAATCGCAAATGCCGATTCCGGTATATTGCAATAACTGCTACATGCTGGCACCAGAATGTACAGAAAGAAGAATGGCAGCCAACAGGCAATGAAACTGCCCATGATCAGGCCAAGAATCAGGGTGGCTCGTTTCTCCTTTTTGCGGGCTATCCGTCTCTTTTCCTTCTCGGGGTCACGAGGCTTCGGTGTCTTTGGAATGGCTGGCTCGAGTTCAGCTTTAATGGCCTGTTGTTGCTGCTGTTGATGCTGGTGTTGCTGCTGTTGTTGCTGATGATTCTTGGATGTGGCATTACCCTTGGCTGCTGCTGCTTTGGATTCGTTGCGCCTCTGTTGGTTCGATTTGCGTCCAAAAATGGGCTGGCAAAGGCGAAATTTGAGCGGCTTCACAGCTACTGCACATCTGCTAACTACGCCCGAGTCCGAGCTGGAGGGATCGAATTCACTCACCATGTCCGTGTCGATGCCCACAGAGAGAGCCCGACATCGTTGTCCGGCTGTTGGCGATACACGCAGTTCATTGCCAGTTGGTGTTGCCGATGATGTTGTTGTCGTCATAGTTGTTGTTGCTCCTGGTGCAGTGGCAGACAATGTTGCAGCATTTGTGCTACCAATGCCTCCAGGTGCTACTGTCCCCGTTGTGTCGGTAGTTGTAGTGCCATTGTTGTTGTTCAGCACATTGATGGAATTGTTGCTGCCCATGGACGGCGGCACGGGTACATTGAGACCAACACGTCCTGTTGCTATGGTGCTCACCTGCAAAGTCTCTTTGGGTGAGCTGGGCGAACTGGGACACGGTTGGACTGATGCGTTAGCCATAGCATTGGATCCACCATTGGGATTGGCATTGGCATTGGCATTGGCATATGCCAGAACTGTTTGAGCGGCCACTGCTTCCAATTCGCCAGCCTCTGATGTGGATATATCCGAGGCTAGGTCCATGGTCACCGTTGGTATTTGCATGGGGAGCGTGGCACTATTCGGTGGCGTCTCAATTGTGGCTATCTGGCGTTGCTGATGCAATTGCAGGGCAGTTGCACCGCTCGAGGATGGCATCGGTATGGTTCCCTTCTTGTTATTCGCGGTGGTGAAGCTCGTTACCTGTGGGGGCCGACAAAAAAAAGAGAGAGAGAGTGTGTGAATGTTAACCAAAGGCAGTTGCGATGATTCGCAAATGTTCACGCATTCCAAATGAGTTTCCACCTGGCCGGGGATGGGCAAACATATGCGACAACAGTTTTCCATTTCGAAAATCGTCCCAAAAAATACCTTTAACTCCCAACTCCCAATCCTCGTTTCCCATTTCCCACACGTTTAACCCAGTTGGGGGGGGGGGGCGGCGGCGAATGGTCTGGCATGGGCGACATAGCGCATGGATTACACAAACATTGCCCGAAATGACTGGGGAGAGACAGGAACAATTATCAAGGGCAATTAACGGAGAAAAAAGGCTTCAAAAAACAAAAAAAAAAAAATGGAAAACTACAACTACAGATACGAGACCTGCATGTCGGCCACCCACACACACACACAGCAGGCCTTTTGCTATGCCTTACACTTTGGTTCGTTAATCGTCAGCCTTTGTTTGCAGAAAATGATGGCCAAGTGTCGTTGATATTGGCTGCACTGGCATTTTGTGTGTGTATGTGTGTGTGTTTGGATTTTTTCCGTGTTTCGTCCCTGTTAATTGAAAATGCAAATTGCGAATGTATTGGGCTTAAGGAGAGGGAAAATGTGTGTTTGCTTGCGCTTAATTTTTGAGAATTTTCGAGGTAATTGAGGCCACGTTCAAAGCTCATTAGAGATTTTTGCCCACCCTCTTTGAACTCCCGCCAATCAGTTTCGATTAAGTTTGCGCCAATCCATTGAATTGGGGTCTGCATCAGCAGACGTGGCCGAAAATTTGCTGCGTTGCAGCGAAAAAGCCAACACGTAGCCTGATGAGAAATTGATCGAATGCATGCCAGTTAGTTGAAATTGACAGCTCTTTAATCAGGGATTTCCGACTCTTTAAGCCACACACCAGCTCACGTGTTTTGCCGCAGCCTGTCTGCATCTCACATCAGTAATATGCTCATTCGAATGTAAAAATTTCCATTTACAATCGCGCAGCCACACCAGCCACATCGACAACCACAATGGGGTCTGTTCTATCTTTCGTTTCAGATTCATCCACATGGGCGTAATTTTGATTCTTTTTTTTTGACTAAGCCCCAATGTTTTGGCTGTGAGACTAAAGGGATGTCTGCGACATGTAATGGCGGCGCTTTCATCAAAGTTCATTAGGCGTCGTTGTACTCAAAAGCAATATTTTACCTAAAAATAACACTTACCTGTTCGTTGTTTGTTTTGCGCGGATGCTTTTTAATGCCCCTTCTCGCCCGCGCCTTGGCAGCAAAGTAAATTCGTATGTACACAAAGACCATAATGCAGCTGGGTATATAGAAGGATCCCAATGCCGAGTAGAGCACGTAGCCAATGTCCTCGCTTAGCTGAAGAACGTTGGGGAATAGAATAAAGAAGAAAGAGAAATAATTAGTTTGCTTCACCATAAAAGTAATCGAAATTCGGCTAAGTTAACTAAACTTATAGATATGGCTTGATTAGTGTTGCTGACTTTGCTAGTTGATAACTAAGAGAAGAACTCTCACATTATTAAATTTAGTATACCACAAGATGGCTTTAACATCCTGGATTTTTGTTCTCTCCTCCTTTTGCAAAGAATCTTATCCTTTGTGTGAGGCTTGAGGCGTTTTTTTGGTTCTATGGACTATTTATATTAAGTGTACATTAGCTTGATTTAGTATGTAAAATGCATTGAAGATTCTGCTTGTCGAGAAAAATGCTATTTTTAGTTGCTTACAGCTTCGAGATATTTTTTATGGCCAAAAAATGCAAAATGCAGGGAACAAAACCAACATTTCACAAAGTTGGTTAAATGAAGTAAAAATATTATAACACACAAAATAGACTGCTCCCGCTCTCCCTCCCTCCCGGTCATCACCACTCTGTGTGTACCTGTATGATGAAAGTAAAGATGGAAGTGAAGGCGGAACTAAAGAGTAAAGGGAATGAAGCTCAAAGTCCATGGAAAAGTTTGTGTTGAAATATGTGCGCCATATTTTGTGGCAGTTGCATTTCATTTATTTAAAGCTGGCGGAATTAAATTGCCTTTTTTTCTGCTTTGGCGGCCCACTCCACCACCCTCCCATCCACCATCCGCCATCAGTCCAGGAGCAGCAGCAACAACCGACTCTTCACAAAATTATGCAAATTAAGTGTTTTGATGAAAAGCACACTCAAGACCAAGAGCTGGTGCATTTTAGCCCTTTTTGGTCATTGTTGTTGGCGGTTATAATGAGAATAATGCAAAGAAAGGAAAATAAAAGCAAAGGAGAAAAAAAAAACGAGAAACCCTTTGTGCATATCTTTTGTTTAAATCACCTCAACGAGCGGCTAGACTAGGGAGTGAGTGTATGTACGTATTGTAAATCAGTTGGACCACAATTTAAGTTCTACTAGTCACACAGTTGCTGGCAAAAGAAATCGGCAAGCATTATATGTATATAACGAAATTTATTTAACTTTTAAGCTGCTTACATGAAATGAGGATGGGCAGGAGGCATCCGCCAGACAAATTGAATTTTCAGTAAAGCTACCCAGTATATAGTATAGTGAGAGCGCTTAAGTGCAACTCAGTTTATCATAAGCCACAGTGGATTCTTCAAATTGTAGTCAGAGTTCGGGAGGGGGATGAGTTGATAGAAAACTTTATCGCAACGCCCCAAGTAGAATATAAATTGTAATGCTTCTTCTCCGTTACATGTTGCGGCAACAAAATAAGCATAAACTATTAAGCGTTGAGTGTAATGTTGCCAAAATATATATAGAGAGAGATACATACATACATACATAGATATTGCATATACATATTTGTATGTATGTAAGTATATTATGCAGTGTACTTGCCAGTACCTAAGGCAACTAGCAAATGTGGGTCAACAGCAACTGCAACTTGAGGCAGTGAGCAGTCTACTTGGGAAAATTGTCTGGGATATCCAACTTATTGCTGCTGCATTCTGGTTGGCGTATTATGCATAATCTCACCACTTATAATTCTCCACTTGAATATAATATATTGGCAGCTAGTTTACTTAAATTTCTGACTAGATTTAAAGGGTACTCCGACTCTTGCGTCAAAGTTCTTTTGCATAAACTTTTGCTAAAGCCTAAAAGTTACGTTCAGGCACGTAAACTGAACACACCTGTGGAAAAACACACACACACACAGACAAATACACATGGGTTTCTATGCCAGATAATGATGAAAATCTAGACGAGCTAAATATATATACATACATATATATTTTATTAACGCATTTGGACAAAGCTCTTAAACTGACATTTGTGCAAAAGTCGTGACGAGGCGAACCAAGAACAACAGCAACTACTAGAACTAACAATAAATTGTCAACTGTGCGTGCCGACAACTTTTCCAACAAGGATTTAATGTAATTGAAAACTTTATTTCCCTGCTTTATTTTCTTTACTTTCAGCTTGCTCTCGGCTCTGTCTTTGGTTCGTTCTACTATGCTTTTCCCCTAACGCTTTTCTTGTTCTTTTTTTCCACCGTCTCCTCATCCGCCCCTTTGCTCTTTCTTCGGCAGCTGCATTTGTGCTAATTTGCAGATTTTCAAATTGCAGAGGGCGCTTTTGTTTATTGAAAACTTTTTTTTATTTTTTTTATTCATTCCTCTCCTGCTTCTGCTGAACGTAAAGAATAAAAGAGAATCAGGCAGAGAATGGAAAAAGCGTAAAAGAAAAAGAAAATTATTCTGCAATTTTTAATTAAATGGCAATGGTAATTATTATTGTTGTTGTTGTTGTTGCTATATATTGCAGAACTTAAGCTGCTGGAAACGAAAACTCATTAAGCGCAACCAAAATCATTAGCAAAAGTGTTGATAATGACAAGTGCCCAAGACGAAGGGTGAGGATTGACGTTGGCAAAGACTGAAAATTGAGAACAACCTGAAGAAATTTATTGAAATATAAACATGGAAAAGCAAACAGAAACGAAAGTAATTAAAAACGCAACAAAAATAAAGGTGAAAAGAATGGAAAACCCAGCAAGAATATACATACATATAAGCTTGCTGGGCCACGTGGCGTATGAGTGATGATTAAAGACTTACATCAGTGTAAAGGGAAATTAAATGGCTGCATGCTTCATCTTTTTTGGGGTTTCTTTTTAGGGTTCTCTTTGTGGGGCAAAGAAAGAGATAGATAGAGAGAGAAAGAATGAGATTCTGCAATAGCTGGCAGCAAACAAACATAAAATAAAGAAGAAATTCCGTTGTAAACACAAAAGAATTTCAATCCGAATTGCTGCAAAAAGTTTTCAGCACCAAAACGCAGAACAACAAAAAAATTTTACGAAAAGAGTGTTGTAAGTTTATGTGTACAGACGTATAATACATATACTATATATATTATATGTGTGTGTGTATTGTATAAGGAAGAGAGTGCGTTTTACACTCGAATGTAGCCAGGGTAAGCTGTTCCTGCTGCTGCTGCTGTCATCATCAGCATTGTGTTGTCGTCTTTGTTTTTGGTGCCGCTACTACTGCAACTTTTTCAACAGCAATAAGCTAAGACTTGATGTTGACTGAGGCAAAGACTGACTGCACAAGGACAACAACAGCAGCAACACAACAACAACAACAATACTGAGACAATCAATAAATCTAAAGTGCGACTACTAGCAAAAAGAAATATCAAAACGAATAGAAAAAGAGTGAGAGAACAACAAAAACAAAAAAAAAAAAAACTAAGAAAAAAAGTGAAAAGAAAATGTTCTGCCTTTGGTCTTACTCTTTTTCTATTTTTTTCCCCCTCCTCTTCTTCTTATTTTTATTTGTTATTCCTCCTTTCAATACTTGAAAGAGAATGAAGCTCTCGTACCCTTCAGTTGAGTTTAGTTTCTTGTTTGGCGTTGCTTACTGAAGCAGCCATTTTGCAGTTTGCATAGCCAATTTGCCTGGCAGTTTCTTTTCGTTTCCGTTTTGACTTCCACATCTTCTTGGACCTTACATTTCAATTGACTGCACTTTGCATTTTGAGCCATTACCATTGCGCCATTCCATTCATTTTGAAGATGTCGCCTGGCTGTTGAGTTGATTTGCTGCCTCTTTTCTTGGCTACAACAACTTAACGCTTGCTCGCACGCATCATAAATAGTTTTTAAGTGGCCCCAAAAAAAAAAAAAAATTAAAAGAAAAACAAGTTAACTTTAAATTGTGATTCCAAAGTTTATATTTTAAAGAAGTCTACCAATAATTTATTTAATTAAGGCCAAAACACACGTTATAGCAACGACAAGGTTAATTTAAATGCAATTATTTGGCCACTTTGTTTGGCTAAGCTTTAAAAATGCATTGAAATGCCGAACAGCCCAAAAAAGTAGGCAACGAAAAAAACCACACACAGAAGGGAAGCGAATAAAAAACTGCGGAATTATGCTAGAGGCCCTTTTAATTGTTGCGGCGAGTTTTATGGCTTTATTACTATTTGATTACGTTACAACAACAACAACAACAACAACAATATGTCTAATCTCCCTCCCTCCATACCTTTTCCTGACTTTACTCGCGGCTTGACACTTCCGCTGCGAAACGGCCTTTTTATTATGCGGCCTGATATTTTTAATGGCAAGCACTTTATGCTGATTGCCTGCCCACCATCTAAACCGTCTAACCGCCAATTCGCCTATTCGCCAGTTCAGCTTAATATTATCGTAAAAATAATAACAACTGTTGCTGTCTTGTTGTTGTTGTTGTTGTTGTTGCTGCTGCCGTATTTGCCTATTGCAGCAGAATAAAAACGAGTGTGAGTTAGATTTTGTTGCTGTTGGCCCATAGTAAAACGGAAATTGCTTGTTGACACGCAGCATGGTCGATTCCGCTTCTTTTTTTGTGGCTATTGTACCTGACCTATTCCACAAACAATTTATTCTCTCACATGGGTCAAGCTTAGCCATTTTCCGCTTTCATTTTTATAGAGTATACGACAGGGTGTCCAAAGCTTTTGTATGTCTAACGAGCATGATGATCGAACAAATTAGTCCAAAAAGTCTGGCTAAAGTTCAAAATTGATATGTGATTCTTTGATATTTTTTTGCTCGTTGTTCCGGCAGAGTATCTTGAGGACTACTATAGCATGCTGCAGATGGTAATGTTTGTTTATTTGTGAATATTCGTGATTGATGTTTGGTTTTCGGACGATAGTAATTATGGAAAACATGATTCAAATTACGTTTAGCTTGATTACGGGTTATATGGTCCCATGATGGCTCTATTAGAGCGTTTACCAAGCAAATCAGCCATCGGTATAATGTCCTTGCTATTGATTTTATGTCATTTGCTGGTTTTGTTTTCGAAAAATAAATGAGTTATGTAATTAATACGGGTTCTGTTCTGTTCTGTTCTCCTCTAATGACAGTCACATAAATAGCACAATAAGCCAATGTATTAGGGGTAAGAGATAGCAAAATACCAGAAAATTAATTTTCATATGGCTTTTCCATTCCGTGTATATACATATACGTATGTATGTGTGTTTGTGTATGTGTGCATGTGTGAGTATGTATACGGGTCATGCCTAAATGTATGCTAATATTATGCTTTTAACCACAATGTCGTCTGCATTGTTAATCATTTGCCGTGGCCATTGCTACAAATTGTTGCCAAATTGTTGTTTTGGCTTGCCATTTAGTTCCCTTTTCCCCCTCAACACACACACATACACACTCATATGCTGGCTTCTGGCAATGGCCTCGTTAATTTTAACAGTAAATTAAATACAAGCATCCTCGAATTGAGCCAAAAACAAACCAACAAGCTGAGGCTACCGTACAATTTTAAGGCCTGGCTAGGCAGTTAACCAACCAAAACTGAAAACTATCTGCCTATGCTCTTGCTCTTCGTGTGTGTGTGTGTGTGTGTGTGTGTGTGTGTGTGTTAGTTGAGTGAGTGACTCTGGCTAGCCAATTGGAAATTTTAAATGATTTACCAGACGAGCTCGGTTTGACACTTCAATAGTGGGAAACACAACCTGCTGAACATTTCCTAACCAAATTTCCAACTTGTCTTCCAAAAGGAGCAGCAGCGGCACAAAATAATTACTCTGTTCTGACTGCCAAACAAATCTTGTTGCTTGACATGACCCATCCGTGCACTCATCCAAAATTCGAACGTGTAGACAGCAACAAGCCAATGCAAGTGCCACAACAGCAACAACAACAGGGCCAAACAAATTGTAACGCTTAATGGTTATTGGCGAACAAACAAAACCCAACACAGAACCAAACAGCGTGACATTCGTTGCCCCTTTTTGCTGGACAAATGAACAACTGCAAATGCAACTGCAACTGCAAAAGCAACTGCAATTGTATTTGCAAGTGCAAGCCATGGCCAAGTTGCCATAGGGGATTCTGATCGTCGACACGGGCAATGCAACCGCAACCGACAGCCGGACTGTAACAGCAGCAACGACAACAACAATGACAACTACAAGAACGCATTGCTGTTTGGGGCCACACCCACAGCTTTTAACAAGCAAAACAGTTTTCCACAGCTCACGCAAACCTCGTTATGGTTGTTGTTGTTGTTGTTGTTGTTGCTGCTGCTGCTGTTGTTCTTCTTTTGTTTTTTGCGTGTAGCACAACCCTCACTTACTTTGGTTATTTATGGTTTAAAATACGTTAAGAGAGTACAAAAAAATATTACGACCAACCCACTACATATGCCACATATATAAAAACACATAGACCCAATCTTTGTTTAAACAGAAAAAAATGATGATAAAAACGTTTTCCTTTTTTTCCTAGCTTCAATTATTTCAAAGAGACTTATCTTTTTATGAGCTGATTGCTACTTCAACATTTACATTTACATTTACAATTACAAATCTGTGTTTTATCATTGAACGCTTAAGGGAAGGAAAAAGAAATTACGATAAAAACGTTTGCACTTTATTTTTTTTTATAGTCCTCTTTTAACCTTTTATGTGGTTATTATAATTATCGGAAATAAGTAACGACGACTTATCTTATTCATGGCCTGATTAGCTGTGTATGTAAATTTTATAGGATTAAACCATCAAAAGATATGCTATTCTAAAGTGTGCACACTGTGCATAAAAGTTTTCAACCTTAAAAGTAGTTAGTTGGAGATGTCAATAAAGACTATTGCTACCTACATATAAAAGAAAACTCTGGAAAACTGTTTACTAGAAATTTGCACTACACTTCTCAATAGTTTTGATATTAAAGTTTGTCATATTAAGAGTCCATTTTACTTACCAAAGAGAAATAAGAGAGGGATATGAGATGCTTAGAAATGTAGCTACATATACCCCACAAGATCTGTTACTGTGTTAGGATTTAGGCCACATAACTTATCTTTGCTAGTTTGACAAAGTCGAGTCATTACTTTATTAGCATGTCACAATTTTTGTTAACTTATCTATATGTTGGATGGCTCAATGGACTTGTTGACTAGTCAGAATACAAATTATATTTTCTCTTTTTCTGTCGAATTACTTAAAGTGAATTACTTGATTTGAGAACTCATATTTCCATTTGTATTTATAAAACGTGTCATAGAAACCCAATTACTTGATATCTGCTTAAAGTCAGCTTACCAACGAGAATCAAGATACCTTTATGACACATTTACTTTAGTTGTTATTCTGTTTAGAGACAATGTCCAAGGTAGCTTTAATTTTTTATAAAAAACTTTCAAACACACTAAACAAAGACTTTAGTATTTGAATTGAATTTTAATTGTTTATGCTGTAATTTCAAATAATTTTAATTATTTTTGTCAAGTGGTACCTAAACGCTAAAATCAATGAAACTGAATATGTTTGCTTTATTTTATTATAATTATTTTACTATTATTATTAGTTATTGGCTGAAACTATCTAAATGTTATTTTTAATGTAGGCAATCAAAATGGGGAAAAGGGGCTTAAATTTATTTTAAAGCCTGGAGGTTTTTAGTCAATTTAAAGTTTGCAATTTCCATGAGAGATACTTTACGAAGGAAACTCTGACAACTGCATTAGCTCTAGCAAAATTCATTATAAATATTTGATATAAAAATAAGTTTCATGGAACTTTTAAGCAAAATATCTGAATTTCACAAGAAAACCAAAATTTGTTGGGTAAAACTTATGCATACACAATGAGAGAGTTACATTGTTCAGGGGTTTCCTTTTGTTTTTACACAAGTGACCACAGTTTGCAATTGGTAAATGAGTTTAATGCCATTGTGTGTTTATGTTGGCGTCTGTTGTTGATGAATCGTGAAGGGCATAGTGGTCAATGGTTGCGACCGCAGCAACCAATAACAATTGCAACAGCAACGGCAACGGCAACAGAAAAACCATTGGCAGTTTTCATTACGCACAAGTCAACGTCAGTGGCAATATGTTCGTATAATGTATAATGGCTAATTAATAGCAACTTTATATCGTGGTCAACCTTTTTGTGTGCGGCCTCATAAAATGTGCGGAATGCACGCAAAAAAGCTTAAAAGGCACCCGCCCCTCGTTTTGTTATGTAAAAATTCCTGTAATAACTTTATTTTAATTTGTATTAATATTTTAAGCTTCACTCCTTTTCACATTCGCATGTGCACAGCAATAACAAACGATGAACTGGCCTCTGGCTCTGGGCCCGAGTACCACTTAACATTAAACGTTTAAACATGTGTGTGTGTGTGTGTGAGTGTGCAAGTCTTATGCGTGTTTTTAAAACGTTAAACATGTGCACACTAAAGGCGAAGGCGAACACCAACTAAAGCAACAACAACAACAACTAATTAGAACGCTAATTAGCGTTATTAAAATACGGCAACGACGTCGTCAGCGGTGACGGTAAACGCAGTTGAAACGACTGTCCTACTGCCATAGTATACCATATTATAGCATGCTATACAAGGGCGAGTACTATGTATATAGTACATTAAAGGTATAAGAGAGTGGAGGGAGGATTGGGGAACTGGGCGGACAGAAACATGTGTAAAGTAAGGCAGATGGCTGCCTTGTCTAGCTTGACTGCCAGCCTGACTGCCATTCTGGGGAAGCTGCTCATTAAAAGCACATTTAAGATGTTTACAAACGTATTCTAAGACACTGCACAAACACACACTCACTACAACACCCACACCACAACATACCATACCATTCACACACACACACACCCATATACCCACCCACCATTACACTCACACTCATTCGCACTCTTCATTCACGTGTATATTGAAACACGCATTTGCTGTCAGTTTTTGAGCAGGCAAAACTAGAACGTCGCGGAAGCAGTAACTGCGCCAGAGCGTAAGCGGATATGTGCCACAACAGCAGCAACAACAACACCACCAAAAAGGGGGCGGGACATTCGAATGGATAAAGGGGCAGAAACATGGGCATACATATATGTATGTAAGTAAGCGAAATTAGAGACTGAAATGACTACACTTTACAGCCAATATTACCCACAAAAATCTCAACCTCAACTGCTCAGCGACCTATACACCACGCCTTTGATTGGCCCCAAACGAGGGCACTGCCAACGACGACGAAGACGACGAGAATGGCATCGAGGCAGAGAATGTGGATACAGCGGCAGCGGGCGAAAAACTTTACTTTAATTGACAGCAAAAAGCAATTTGCCTCATTACAAGCAACACGAGCGTAATTAAATGCTGCCCTGGGGCGGTATGGCGTGCCAAATGGGCAGAAGTTGGAACTGCGACCCCAATGGTATCATTCAGAGCGACGCTTTAAATTTCAAATACCACCAAAAAAAAAAAAAAAAAGAGCCAGGAAGAAGATAAAAATACAACAACAAACGACAGAAAGGGTCCGGCAGCCGTCAGCAGAGAGAAGACAGCAGACGACATGCGATTTAGTTTCTTATTTGACACTTTTCCGCTTAGGTTTTTCTTTCCCTTTTTCACCCCGTATAACCCCCCATACTTTTTATACATTTCATACAATTTCGGCATCTGCCAAGCCATCCGCTGCAGTACCCCAGTCTTGGTAAATGTCATTTAAAGGACATTAATGACGGTCGTTGTCGTTGTTGCTGCTGCTGCCAGTAGAGCAAAAACTTTCTTTTTTTTTCGCTTGCTTGCTTTCCACATTTAAAGTCAAGTTAAAGTTCAAGACACTGTGAAAAGATGCGTGCTTCAGCTGTGTATCGATTTACCCCCCGAAAAAAATGTGACATAATTATTGCTCTTTTAGTGTCCTTAGTTGAGCAATTGTGTGAACCTGATCCTGAAGCATAGACGTAGCCAGAGACATGCCAGACAAGGCAATTTGTTCGATAATAGGTGGCTGTCAGTCAACTAGTTTAACCTCAAATTTAATCATTTCTTGTTCGAATGGCAACAACAAAAACAACAGCCCCTTAAGCTGATAATACAGCTATACGCCTATGTCTCTCTCTCTCTCTCTCTCTGTGTGTGTATGTGGGTATATGAGTGGGTACAAAGTGCCTGGCTACCGGACTTGTGTCTGGTAGCCAAGTCTGGTTTATGGCAGTCGTGTGGCTTTGATTGCCCCCTCTGGGCCCCCATCCAGACCCTGACCACGATTTATGGTACATTGGGAGTCGAAAAGTTTTCATTAATTGTACTCGCATGTCAGCAGTGTGCACAATGAGTGAAGAAAATGAAAAAGAAAACGAAAAAAAAAAAGAAAAAATGCCACCACCATCTTTTCATATTTAATTTAACCCAGAAATGAAATCCTCTTCCTGTACACAACTTTAAGACATCTTTAAGCTGGTTTTGCCTTGAAACTTTTTCTTCTTGGTGATGTGAGCTGGCAAAGTAAATATTGAAATCTCTAACCTCTGACCCGCATAAGAATAACAACAACAACAACAACGACAACAAGGACAACAATAAGGATAACAATGCCCCGCATTGTGGGCGTTGCTGAAGAGATTTGTAAACAATATTTTGTGGCACACACACACACACACACACACACAATTTAGGTGGCAGCCGCTTTTGCTGGCAACTTTTGCTCAGCTCTGCCTTGTCACATCTCGATTTCGGTTTCGGTTACAGCAATCCAGAAGTTGCTGTCTGCTTTCGCAACGTTTGAATTATTCGTTTCAGTTTTTCTTATAATATAGGTAACTTTTCAGGGGCGTACCGAAGGCTGGTTTTAGATTACCGCATTGTCAGGCTCATGAATTTCTTGGCAAAGATTTGTTTAAGGTGCAAATACATATCAAAATTTTGAATTCAACAGATTAAGTTAACTATTAAATATCTTTCTAGGTTTGAGTGAGTGGGTGAGACTTAGTGGGTTTCTACTGATTCATGGACTAGACGCTGAACTAGATTTCGATCATAAAACCTAGACTTAAAGTAATTTTTTCGTTGATCAACCTTAGGAGGAGCTTTTAAGAAACTTTTTAACTAAGACTCCTTGGAAAAAAGAACAAAAAACTCTACAAACAAAATGCTTACTAGTAAATTTAATCAGCTAATACTCAAGGTGGATATTTTCAGATTTTTCTTATACAGTTTTAAAGTTATTAAGCCATCGAACTAGGTATTGAATACTTAAATATTAAAGATGCCAATGAATAAGAACATTTGAGTCCAACGAGTTGCTTATTCACCTGTATAAAAAGGCTCTAATACAATCAAAATCCAGCCCTGTTTATGACAGAAAGGTTTAGCCAGATGATTGGGAATCATAATAAAGCGTATAATATAAAAATGAACAAATGAGATTAAAAAATCAAAGACTTTGGTCGGTCATGTCACATACGTATAGATGTCTAATATATATAGAGGGGACGTGTCTGGCTGGAAATAAATTTATTCGTTCATTAAAAACAAAAAGAAAAACACTGATGAACAACAACAACAAATGCGAATTTTTCCAGACGCCTTGAACCTTGACACTTTAGAGATGCAATCAAGTGAATTCATAAATATTTATGGTTGACATTTTTGGGCTCCAATCAATTTTGCATTAAAAAACATATTCACAGAAACCACAGAAGATACAGTAGAAGATACTCGTCCAGCAAAAGCAACAACAACAAAAGTAAAAGCAAATGTTTCGGCATAATTTCACAAATATAAAGGCCGGCAACAAAAAAAAAAAAAAAAGGCAGAAGATAGAACAAAAACAAAAAGAAAAATATCAAAGAAGTTAAATTCGGCTATGCCGAAGTTTATATACCCTTGCAGTCCTTGACAATAATAATTTCACATGTTCAAAATTTCTTTTCTGCAACTCAATTCATTAATATACAAACAAAACAATTTTACTCTTCATACTATGTACAATTTGTTCTTCTTCTTCCCTCATTCCCTAAGCAAAGCAACGCACGCATACACATACAGTTTATGTAGCGTTGCGTCTGTGTGTGTATGCATGTGCTCTGTTGATTTGATGATGACGTAGTAGGCAGCAAGCAGAGCTGCCGGCAGCGATTGAACCGATTTATATAGACTGTAACTTGTGTTCTATTTATCCGATCAGGGTCAAATTTTGGGATCTGAGATTTTATATCAAATTCTATTATATTGGTAAATTTCATGGGGATACTCCAATTTTTGCAAAAATTTTTGTTCCAGAGCTATATGATATAGTAGTCCGATCCCAAAGATTTTCATACTTTATCTCACCCGGGTAAAAAAAAGCTCCCAAAAAAAATTTCATCCCGATAGCTCTTAAGATGGCTGAGTAAAACGCGTACGCACCGACGGACAGACGGACAGACGGACAGACGGACAGACGGACAGACGGACAGACGGACAGACGGACATGGCTATATCGACTTAGCTTCTCATGCTGATCAAGAATATATATACTTTATGGGGTCGGAAACGTCTCCTTCTGTGCGTTACAAACATCTGACCAATTTTATAATACCCTCTGCAAGGGTATAAAAAAAAAAAGCAAAAAGAATTTATTACAACTGTCAAATGTATGGGGATCCGGCAGATACTTTACGGCTGTCGCCAGTCAGCAGGCAGATGGACGACGGACGCAAAACGGAGGAAACGGAGGAGCCCCAGCCAGAAGGAGGCCATCGATGGGCTGCGATTGCTCGTTTTTATACAATTTTGTGTGTGTGTGTGTGTGTGTGTGAGTGTGTTTGTATTTTGCCTGACACAGAGACACCACTCGTGATTGCTTTGCAGTTTTTGAAATGTGTTCCACTTCGCTGTCCCCCTTTGTTGCTATTGCCATTCCCCTTGAATGCTCATCTATTCCTCTATGCGTAGTTATTTCTGATCATAAAATCAATATGCGCATACTAAAATTTTATTTCTTTACAATTTGTATACGAATTTGGTGCGCATTTTCCCATCTAGGTTTGGTTTTTCCACCAAAAAACATTTTTCTGCTGTTGCGATTGCTCGTCTGTTCGTCTGTTTGTTTGTATGTTTGTTTCTTTTCAGTTTTTTGTACGCCTTTGTTGTTTTGTAGTCCATTTAATTCATGGTATTTGAGGATTCAGCTCCATTCTAAACATCCTAACAGGCAGACAGACAGCACATGTTTTGCTTCATTTTGTCCAAATGGCCAATGCTCGCCTTTGACATATTTCCTTTTATATTTTTTCTCTTGTCTTTGTGTTGTGTCATATGCTTAATAATTACTTGGCCATTTGCTATGCTTATCGACACGCCAGTTAATGACTTGCGAGTATTTGCCTAGGTGGTCTGCTATTTAATTGTGTTTGCACAGCAACAACAACAACAACCTTAAGGGAACAAAAACAAGAACTACAACCATCAGGATAAACAGTCATGTAAAGGCCACTCCATTATGCCATTTAAGGTATTCAATACAAATTGGTAATATCTCATTTATTCCCATTTTAGTGGTCGTCTAGTTTGTTATGTCAATGTGTGTGTGTGTGTGTGTGTCGTGTTCTTATTAAATTGACGCATGTGTTTGTGACACATACGGTACGTGCTATTGACCACAAACCCACATACACACTCACAATCTCTATATAGAGCCAACAGAATAAACAAACAAACTCAAAAGAGTCTTGGAGCAGGGGCATAGTCAATATTCTATTTAGTGGGGGTAAACCTTAGCTCTAATATTAATTCAGCTTTGCCTTGTTTTTAGTTTTCTTTTCAACTAATTGGTAGAACTAACTAGACACATTCATTTTTCCAGAGATCAAGTCCCAGATGGTGTTAACCGTGCTACGTACGTAACAATTAGGGAGTGTCCTAATTATTTCAACCTTTTGCCACCTTGTGCCCTTCAGGAATTTGACATAAACACAACTAAATTGTTAATACCTGACATTTTGCTGGCAAGTTATGACAAGAGTCATGGGAAAAACAAAATTGTAGAATACCCAAGGGTCTATAATTACCGAATTTTCCGAGAGTTGATCTAAAGTGGCTACGCCTTTGCCAAGAGGTATAGATAGATATGAGAAACAGAGACAAAAGATAGACGTGTGATGAGTGTGAGTGACCAAATGTCAACTTTGTATACAACACAGAGAGAGAGAGAGAGAGAGTGTGTATTCCTTTTTGAGATTTTCAGATTTATGGTTGGCAATTGTATTCCGCCAAGCGTTGCTTAAGCTGGAATCCCTGCACTTGGCACTCGGAGCTTGTAGCTAGGAGTTTCCAGCTCACAATGACAGCAATTTCCGTTGACAGTCGTTGAAACCAGACGCCAGTGCCGTGTTTTTTTTTACGTTCTCTTCGTTTTGGTCTTCTGTTTCCTCTTTTTTCTTTATTTTTTGTGTATGTGTGTGTGTCTTTGCAGCAGGAAAGACTTCACTTGCACTCGCGTAAAATGTCAGCTGAGTGACTGGAGAAGTGCGGATTGCTGATGCATTTTCCATTTGATTGCTTGCCCCTAGCAGCAGCAGCAGCCAAACAGGCAAACTCTGGCAAAAATAAGACAATGTAATATGCTTATCTGGTTGGCATGTGACAGAGATCCTTTTGTTGCGCTTTCATCAATTTCAAGACACAATCCATTTATGTGACTTCCAATTACAATGTATGGATGCCACGCACGTATTCTCGTTCGCTGTTTATGTCGGTGTAAAGAGTTTAACATGTGCCACAAGCAACATTCCCTCAGTTGCAGCAACCGCCCCGTTGGCTTCAGCACGTACGAAATTCAGTTATTATAGGTTACCACAAATAGAATTTATCTGTAAGTTGTGTGCTGTATTTTGTTATTGAAGTGTGTGGCAAAGAAGCATGGAAATTTCTGTGGTCAGATCATGTAGGTAGTTCAGTAATTATAGACGACACTCATATGTATGTAGGCGATGGAATATTGTAAACTTATTTCATTTGTTACTTAAGTAAGATGAGGGCTCTGCTCGTTTACTTTGTCTAAGACACTTCTTACCTATGTACACATACATAAATCACTATTTGGACATAAAATTGTCCCTTTTTGAAATGCGTAGCATGCATAATTTAGCTTCTTTAAATCCTAGATCATAAAATGTTTGTTCTTAGTTAAGCAACTCATTTCCCCTTTTCATACCCTCTATATACCTCACACAAATCGAGTATGCCAAGATGTTTAAGCCATCAGATGAAAAGGAGAACTACATAGAGCTAGAGCTAGTCTAGGGTATTCTGATGTTGAGCCAAAGACTGATGATGAGTATAGCAAACGTTTGCTATTAAATGTGTGTGCGTGTATGGTGGCTTATTTCGGCTTAATTTTCTGGCCAAATGAGCCGCTCTATAGTAGGCTTGATTAAAGTGGTTTTACTGAACGAAACATAAATAAATAAATTAAACAAAAACAGCATAAAAAAACAGAGGAAGAAAAATCATTATAAATATAAAAATAAACGAAAGAGGGGGGAAAAAAATAATAATAATAATGCAAAAGTTGGATAAAAGTCAAATTGAAACTGGGTTCTTGCTTGCCAACCAAACAGAAATTCGGGGCGATAAATTATGATCACAGCTAAACTTTATGGCATAGTCCGTACACACGCAGTGGCATATAATGGTGTAGTGGGGGAGGAGTTGAGGGGATACAGGACCTGTCAGGGACTGGTACACATGTGGCCAGTTTAATATTTTATGTTAAACCACAAGACCAACTCAACTCAAGTCAACTCAAATCTCTCGAAGTGAGCATAAAACATGCAAATTAAAAGGTCCAAACACTACACACACACACAGAAACAACACACACACACATGCACGCAAAGTGAACTAATTTACACAAAAACAATACAATTTGCGAACCCTTGTTCCATTTACTTTACCCTCCACACCCCCAAAAGTTGGCTCTTGGCCCACTCTCAATAACCCTCTGGTTGTGGCATTGCTTTAACCCTATTTCAGTTTGCTTAGCTTACAGCCAAATGGCGCCACCTAGACATTTATAGCCCTCCTGCTTTTTCTGGTCTGTTCCTGGAGCATATACGCACACACACACACACACACATACATCTACACACTTCAGGCACACTCACATTCGTGTATGTGGCCACATTGTAAATCTTACTGTCACGACTCCCAGACACTGGGCAAGTTGATTTTGCTTTAAGAGAGAGAGAGAGAGAGAGAAAGACAGAGCAAAGGAGGCAAATGGGACAGAGAAAAATGTGAAGAGCCTCTCTATGTCTCTACGAGTGTGAATATCCAAGTATTTGGTGTATTTTTCACGCACACACCACACCAGCCCACCCACTGACACACACTAACACAATCAATGTTGGAAATTTATGCCAAAAGTCATTCATGTTGGACGAACTGTATGCTTACAGATACCTTTTATTTCTTTAGCTCCTTTGGCTTCTGCCGCATGTATGTATTAAGTTTTACCATACTAATTTGCCAGATAGTTCTCTATGAGTGTGTGTGTGTGTGTGTGTGGTGCTCTTAATTACATTGCCTTTTTGTGTGTCCTTTGGCTGTTAGTCCTTTGCCAAGCTGAGAAATAAAGACGCTAACGTTGAAGATGCTGTGGCAAAAAAGGATGAACAAAGTAAGAAGTTAAGTGGAAATTATTTAATCAAATAAGACAAAAGTTGTATGGCAACCACATCATCTCCCAGTTTTCCCTAGGCCTAGACACGCCCACAGAGTCTGTTAGCTGCTTGACTAACGCCCATATGACTTTGCCACCCTTTCCTTCGTCTTTTCATTTTGGGTTTTTGTTTTTGTTGTTTTGACTTTCTTCACTTTTGGCTTCAAAAATTGGGAAACTAATTTATTTGATTCATTTTTATGTAGATTGCTATTTCTCTTTACCATACACACACACATACATATCCATACAAACATCCACACATCATTCTATACGTATCTTTAAACATTGTCCAGTTTTTATCTTTCTCCTTGTTTCAGTTGAACAATGAGGTATGTTGAAAGGAGTTTGGAGAACCTGGGTAAGTCAAGGCAACAGGCGGTGAGGATCCATCGAGATATAAAAGATTAACATTAAGTTTTTAAGGGAAACACTTAAGAAGTTGATAAAAACGTATCTATCCCCAAAAACTATTAAACTATTCCTTCTTCTGCTGTTTCGTAGAGCCTTTATAGGTGTTATCGTTAGTTCTTACTAGTTTATCTTTAGCTTTATACTTTGTTCTAGGGTATATTATAATTTTTTTAGTTTATATTTATAGTTTCCTTCTCTTATTTTGTTGACTTTTCATTATGTATTTGGCCAAAGGATGAATTGCATGTGTGCCTGTGCTCTAATGCATAAATCTCGGTTATTAGCAAATTTATTTTTGTTTCTGTAACATTTATAATACGTTTCGTTTGCCTAATGAAGAGCATTTACTTGGTTTATTTTTAAGCATTGGGGATAGGGGCTGAATGTATGTATGTATGGTATACATAGACTGTAAACTGCCTTAATGACTGATGGGCGGGGCTTCCAGCATTCATCGAGGCAGCCAGGCATCAAAAATGGTTCTCGTTCACTTCAAAAATCCTTTGAGAATGGCTCTCAAAAATGAAATTAATGACTTAAAAGCTTTTTTTGCGGTACCCGTCACTCAAAACACAATCAATGTGCGTAACGACAGCGAACAATAAAAACAACAACAACAACGGCAACGGTAACAAGAGCATCATCAAGAGCAACAAAATGTGGCAACATCAGGTTGAAAGCAACACGAACAAGAAAAGAGAAAAACAAAAACTGCTCTGTAATACCCGGGCATCAGTTAAAGTAATTTTCAAAAAGTTTTCAACGATCAAAATGTTTTTTCTTCTTCTTGTTTTTTGTCACCTGGCAAGTGGCACGCCTTTTCCAGCACTTACCTGCAACGAGAGAGAGAGAGAAAGGAAAATGAGGAGAAGTCAATATGGCGACAGAGCTAAAAGGTGAGCAATTATTATTGTTGTTTTGTGGCAAGTTCATGCAAAAGAATTAAGTAACTGTAAACGCAATAAACGGCTAGCCTCAGACCCGCAACCGGAGCCTCCAACTCAGTTGGCCAATGCCAATGGGTAAGGGTCCTTGCTGGCTGCCTCACTCTGTCGTTCAGTAAGGAAGTTTTTTATGGGTTGACAGTCAAACGCGCAGACGCCCAGCAATAAATTCTGAAGTGAACGCTTAACGTGCAACATATTCCCGTAGTTAACTTCACCCACACACCCCCCAACCCAACTCCTCCTCATCATCATCAGAAACGGGCATTTGAGACGCACTCGCTTACTGGATTCTTACTTTACAAAATAAATGAGCATTTTGCACTGTGGGGTTTTGTGGCATCATTTCTTTTCGAACGTGGTGAGGTAAGAGCTTGAATAACAATAGCAAATTGTAGCTAGATGTTGGAAAATTCAAAGAATCGCTACAAATCGAACAAGAGGCGAAATACACAGAACACACCCAACAGAGGACAGAGTCCGGAATCCGCACGCATGGCACCATCCAAAGTCTTTGGCTGTAGGCGACATTAAATCAACTCCGATGCGATGCGATTTCTCTCTCCTACTCACTTGCTCTCTCTCTCCCGCACACACACACACACACACTCTAGGTAGGTCTCTGTCTTTCACTGGGTGAGTGATAAAGTGCTAGCTGTCAGTTGACGGAGCGTGTCCTGTCCGGAAATTGTGTGGAACAGCAACACGTAGAACTTGAATTCCATTTTGCCTTCAAGACATTGGCGTGCATTCAGCGTATAAATCATCTGCTATAAATATAATAACTTGTACCTCCGACCACAATCTAAGTACATACTACATAAGCAAAACTAAGCAGAACTATTTTATTCAGCAAAAACTTGTGTGCGTTCGCCTTCACCCCCACCCCACACACTTCCTTCACTATCTAACGCAGCTAAACAATTTCAAGCATCAAAAAAGTTGGCATCGTAAAAATACAAAAAAAAAAAAAAAGGAAGAAGAAAAAGAAAAGTTTGCCATATTTCGTATAAATTAAATTAAACACAAATAAAAGTCAACCACCATTGCGCTGCTGCCAGCATTACCATTACCACCTCAACGGGGGATGCGGCAGCACCATGAGGAAGCAATTAATTTAATAAATCAACATAAAAGTTTTGCTGCCTCACTCACCCCTCAGCCGCAGTCCTAGCCCCAGTCCCAGACCCCATATCGTCTCACTCATCACTCGACTGGTAATGTTGTTGGCCATTTTTTTTTTCATGCTTCTTCTATTTTGCCCAGGCTGTGTCAACTTGGATGGCCATTAAGCGTGAGCTTAACCCATCAATGCCAAAGTTAAAGGGATATCGATTATTCCGACTGGGGATCGGCAAATGGCTTTTTTGTTTATAAAGGTTTTTCCCTTTAACTCTACCTTTCTCTCTCCCCTTCTTTGTGCCCAATGGCACAATTCTTTAAGTTTAATTACAACATTCGCTGGCTCAGGGAACCTAGAAAACAACAAGGAGGCACTGAGTCAGAGTAATGGAGAAAGTATGTAGGACTCTCTGTGCTAGAAAAAGTGCTGCCACTTTGGCCCCCTCCGGCAACATTGCGTGATAAGTGGAGAAATGGAGGCCGCTGAATGGACCAGACAGGACTGGATTAAGACAGAGTAGATAATATAATTCTAATGGTCACATTAGTTGACAGTGATGTAAAACCAGACAAATTTTGTAATTTTTTAATTATCTCTCTTTCTCTATCCCTCTTTATTATACAATTTGGGAGATTTATTAAAAAGATGGCACGTTATGTCCATATACAGCTAAAAATTAATGTAAACTTCATTATGGCTAATTAGTTTTTGGGCGAAGAAATATTTAAAATCTAGTAGGAAAGTATCTTCCCATATCAAAATATATGCTTAGGCCCTATTTTTCTTAATGATAGTCCGTACCTGTGTGGGGACTGCGCTTTGTCTGGCAGGCAGACAAGATTTTCAGTTTAATTTGAACAGGAGCTGGTGATGATGATAATGATGATGATGATGACGACGACGAAGCCTAGTTTCTTCGTCATCTACTGCTTCTCCAGTTAGTTGTTGTTATTGTTGTTTTACTTATTCTTGCTTTTTTGTTGTTATTTGTCTTCTACTGTTGGTTTGAAGGCAACAATAACAATGGAAAATAACATGCAGCCTGCGTGTGGCGCTTGCCAACTTGCACTCAAAGTTGCTGCAGGCACAACTGGAATCTTTTCATCCATTGCATGCCCCAAAAATGAAAAAAAAAAAACAAAAAAACAGAAGAGAAGAGAAGACAACTGCTGAATACAACTGCCTTCCGCCTTATTCTCTCAGTTATTCTCTGGCCATTGCCTATGTTGTTGTTGCTGCTCTTGTTGCTTCTTTAATGACGCTAAACGTTCATCAACACACAAAATGGCAGAAACGGAAGGCAAAGCCAAAGCGAACAACAAATGCAATAATCTGCTCAGTTTCCTTACTATTTCTCTAACCCCCCTCCCCCCAAAATTCCCCCACCGACCATACGCTTTGTGTTTTGCAACTTTTTGCCTTTTCCGCTGTTGCTGGATGCTGCGTTTAATTGGCGGAAGCGTTGACAATCAGACCAGGGCAAAGTAAAACAAAGATGTTGCAGTTTTCCCTCTTATATTTTAGAATCGTATTACGTATACGCCCTTAGGCAATTCGTAGTGGCCTAGCCCAGCGACTATGTACATAGATTGTAGCTTACTGATGGATTTTTATGGACTTTAAAATGAAGTCGCAACAAATAAATAAAACATGTTCTTTTGGTTTATTGCTAGTTTTATGCCTGCAAGTGACCAAAGTTTTTACTTAGCCAAATCCAATAGGGCCATTAAAATGGAAAATGGCGGACAACTGACAAGGATTTCTTTAGTTGTGTTAGTTATTGTCTGCTATGTTCTCTATGTGTATGTGTTCTTGTCGTTGTTGTTGTTGCCGTTGTCTTTATCACATATTTGTTTTGGGCTTTTGTTTGTGTCACTTTTATGGCGGTGTTTATGAGCAATATGTGCGGTTATGGCAGTAGCAGCAGCAGCAGCAGCTTGTTTATCTATATATGTACTTAGTTATATGTATCTTTGTGCCACATTCAGCAGGAACTGAGGCAACACCAGCTCAGACTGCCACTGAGGTAGCAGCTTGTCCCTGTCACTATACTTGCACGCTAACGCAGCCATTTATGGTCGTGGCCGTGGGTCGTCGGTTCCTCCTGTCTACGATAATGGTCGCCCGCCTCTCAACGCCAGCCTCAAGTGTTAAAACCAACCAGCAAACCAACCGACCGACAGACCGGCAGAGCGACCGAGCAGGCAACCACTAATACCCCCAACATGGTTTCATGGTGGCATATTCTTGACTTAACCCTCTTGCTCTTACTTTTGCGAATTTCCGCATCCTAATGAATTTGATTGCTCTTGCTCCTGCTCTTGCTGCTGCCGTTGCTAGGAAAACCCCTTGCAGAGTGAATTGCCGGTACATTAGGCAGGCAAGCGATGCCCCTTAAGTGAACTTTTTACCCGGTCAAGTCCACCAACCTGACACTCATCCGTGTCGCTTCGCTTATGAGCTGTGGCTGCCCATCCAGCTGACCATTAGCTATGTGAGCCAACTTTGTCAAAGCTCTGAAATTCCATTTTTGGGGCATTAAGCTAATGAAAGACATTCCGTATAAAAGACGAAAGTTTAGCCCGCCCGACTAAAATGCTAAAAAACTTTTCCTTCTCTTCCTCACTCAAATAACGCCGCATAACTGACAGAATAGCCCTGGACATTTGCATGCTTTTGTGCGAAACAATGCATTTCACTTAAATTTCTCCTCTATTCTCTCTCTTATATTTTGTTGTTGCTTTCCTTTGCTTTGGGGAATTCCACTTGATAGTCACATAGAAAATTCTTTACCCAACTGACAGCTTCAGTTATTTGACGGCTCTGCCAGTGAAATATGCCAGTTAATATTTTCGCCAGTCAAATGACGACGACGAGGACGCTGACGATGACAAGGATAACGCCCATGGTAGGTGGCAGGTAGTTTAGTAGCTGTAGTTCCCTTTGCTAGTTGCAGTGCAACATGGAACCAAAATCCAGGAACACATTTTGCCGCCAAGTGCCATAGAAAATGTTAATAAAACGCAAATATTTGCCAAGCGATGCGCATCGACATTTAGTTGGACAGAGAGTCATTGCCGGAACTCAAATTGAGATGGAATGCAAGCAAATTGAAAGTAAACAGTCAAACTAAAACGAAGAGACGAATGCCAACAAAAGAAAAAGAAAAAACCATGCATATTTAAAACATCTAAGTACATTTTTATACTTACAACACGATGCTTTTGCAATAATTTGTCAAAAGTTTTTAAAGTTTAAGTGTACTTTTCAATAAGCAAAAAAAGGCATGACTTTTAATAAATGGTTAATAAATGACTAAACTATAGATTCACAAAGTTAATTAGTTTTTTAACAAATATTTCCCAATAGGCAGCAGGCTTTGGAAGTTCACCCAACTGTCTCTAGAATCCACACTGAAACTCTATTCATATTTTTCACACAGAAACCCCTTGACACATCGCAAACAAAGTATAAATTATTTTTTCTTGAAAACATGGATATTTTATACGAGTCAATAGGACTTGGAGTAGATTTAGTGATCTTGGGATTATGTCTGCGGCAATATGTTAATTACAAGCATAGTGGAAACATGTTAAAATCGGCAGTCCAACTGCCCATTGATGGCGATTTAAGTCGTACTTTGGAAAAGCAACAGGACAAGAAGATACCGTATGCGGTGATACGGGGTACAGTAACGCCTATAGGGCAGCCTATACGGAGCTCCCTTGTGCCCGGAGTGAGTGGAGTATTGCAAATTGTGAAGCTGACGGAACATCGATTCACACGTGGATTTGCTGGATTTTGGACTGACAATCTGAAAGTGCTGCATGAGTCCTCCAATTTGGTGCCTTTTGATTTGCGCAATCAGGCACATGGGGTTGAGATAGTAGATGCGCTTCGTGCTGAAGTATTGGATGTGGATGTGATCTATGACAATTACGAACCAGCTACCTTGACACTGTGGGATCATCTTTTTGGCTTTATCTCTGGCATCAGACAACGTGGCTTACAGACCTCAGAGGCAGTGCTCCGAGAGGGAAGTGTTCTAACAGCCATTGGAGAACTGGAACTAGATGGCAAAGTGTTGCGTATGCAACCCTCCCAAGATGGATCTTTGATTCTGACTACGGCAACCAAGGCCACATTGATACAACGAGTAGAAGAAGGCAAATCGGCTTTAATCTTTCGCATGGTTTTCTATGGTTCGATATCCATTGTCCTTTTGGGGCTTATTGCAAGAAAACTTTATCTCAAAAGGAAGCAGCAACGTGCCGAAGCGGATGTTCGTAACCGCCTGGAGGAAAAGCGCCGCGAGAGACGAGCTTTAATGCGTCCACAGAATCTCAGTGAGGATCAACGTTGTGTGGTCTGCTCGGCAAATCCCAAAGAGATAATTATTCTGCCATGTGGCCATGTCTGTTTGTGCGAGGACTGCTCACAACATATCTCAAATAGTTGTCCCGTGTGTCGTGGTAAAATTGACTCCAAATCAGCTGCTTTTATTGTCTAATTGTCTTCATGGATAGAATTGTAACATAAATAATTTAGATTTTTGGCTTTATTTCTTGAACTTCATACATTTAATTGGATATGAAAGCGATACTTTTTAAAGTCAGCTACTTTATCTATAATAAATTGCAACACAAACTTGTTTGGACTTTAGTTATGCAAATTCGTTGTCCTTTAGTCTTTCGAAAACAACAAGATAAACTCTCTCAGTGAAAGCTAATCAAAAGGATATGCAGTATGTGAAAGTTAGTTACTTGAAGTAAATTTCATCCTTTCATTTTCATTCATGTTTCTTTATTCATTTTAATTTTACAAGCTGCTGCGAAAACGAAACTTGCCACAAATCTTGAATTAAATATTAAAATCGAGAAAATCCACTTGGTTTTTATGAGCATTTTTTCTTTTGAAAGCCAAAAGAGGAAAATCTAAAGAAAAGGGAAAAAAATCAAATGGAAGCCAAAGCGAAAGAAGCTGCAAGCGAAAAATTTGAAATCATGGAATTTAAATTGAAATCGCAGCCGAAATAAAGTGAAATGAAGCGTTTAAATTATCCCTGTATAAGTATGGGTGTACTTCTGTGTGTGTATGTGTGTGTGCTTGTGTGCCAGTCTATATGTGTGCGTACAATAAAGTAAGTGAAAGTTAATGTAAAGGCGCGCGCTCTTGTTTATTCTGCGGCTTCTGTGAGCCAAATGCTGAAAATATTTGCCGTGCAACTGAGGCGAAAACATTACCGCAGAGACTTTGGCAGGGAAAAATGGAGACAAATGCGAAGTAGAAGGAGCATCAGCAGTAGCAGATGAAAACGCAATGAAACGTAAACAAAGCGAAAAACGTGTGGGAAACATTTTGAATTGGCAAAAGCCATGTGAGAGAGTAAACGGAGGAAACATTTATCTTTACGTTTCGCGTCTAGCCAAAATGAGAAAAAAAAATACTTGCTATCCGCAACATTATGTGGCAAAAGGAATTCACTGTGAATTGTCAAAAGAAACGAGTGGGAGAGACAGTGAGGCTCAAATAAGGCATAGAGAATTGAAGCAGGCTTATCTCACAGCTGGTTTTGGTGGAAGAGGAGGGAGCTTCAGGCCTTTGTCTCAATCACTTCGACAAATTTTTGCTTAAAATAAACACATGGAAATTATATTTCACTTGAGGATTTACTTGTAAATCGAAAATAAATCAACACACAGCACGTGCACATTACTCCCCCCAAAATCGACGTTTATATACCCCGTTGTTGGCTTATTGCATATACTAGTTGGACTTAAGACAGTGTTTTGTTTCAATTTCTTTACTCGCATTCGTTTGTGGCAGAATAAATCCGAATCTCAGTCAGGGATTTAATGTAAAACAACTCGTAATAAACTTAAATGCGCCATCTCGCGCCACAAGCAAACAGAGACGTTATTTATGCTTGCCTGGTGACATTCGCGGTGGCAACATTGGCTTCTGTTTAAGCGCCAATTGAGTCTCACGTCCTGGTGACAAATCGATTTCTTATCACTTTCTGTCTCTTGACTGTTTCTGTTGTGGGTGTGGCTGATGTTGGGGAGGCGTGGTGTGCGTGCAACCGTCGATAAGGTTATAGGTGACTCTGGAGTCTCTGCTTCTGCTGGCTCTTTTCTCGCCCAGCCTTTAAGTAAATAAATTCTTAATTTAATTTTTAAGCGCTGACAACGATTTCGCGTAATTCAATCGAAATGAAACTGGAAAAAGAACGACATGGCCCTCAGTGAGATGGCTGCTCTTATCAGTGCTGGGCCAGGAAAAGTTGTTGACTTTTATGGCAAATGACTAGGAAGGAGAGTTAACATTGCCTCCTGCCGCCTGTTGACTGGCTCGCATTTCATATTTTTGTTTTAATTTCCATGTCATTTCCCTGCCTACATTTGACAGTCAAATGGGCAAGGACATATCCTCGGTGCAGCATCCTTTTGCAGAAAGTTTTGTCGTTACTTTTTATTAGTGTTTATTACAGTTTACTGACGCCCTCGGACGGAAGTTTAGTTACTTGAAACTTCCGTTCCGAGCTCTATAAATTCAGTTTTCGCTGCTCATGTCAAACAATTTGCCCGGCCTGCTACTTTAACTCGGAGTCAAAGTTATCAACATTTCCAGAAAGAGGGCGGGAGAAGTAACCATTAAAAATTTTATTGACTGCACATGTTTAAGAACCGAAAAAGAAGCAATTTATGACCCTTCATTTTATTTTCCAAGTACTTTCAGTACAAATGGCAATTTCGAAAAGGAAATCGTTTTGGGTTAAGTAGCAGCAACAGCGGCTGTTTTTTAATAGAGTATTGAAGTCCCTTCACTCACAAGTGGCAAACACGTGACCCATCTGAGGATTGTCGCTCACATTGTCTCCTTGGTAATGGCATTTTATCGCCAATTATAAAACCTGTCATTTTTGGCATTTTTATCAGGGAACAATGCCAACAACAAAAAAAAAAATCCGAAAAGAAAATGGGAAAAATGGCGTTGCTTAAAAAATGCCAATCATGGTGCCAGAGTCACTACTTATATAGGTGGCTATATGGGGGTGGCAGGACATGGCTGTCATGTGTGTGTGCGTATGAGAGAAACAGAGAAACAGCGCGTAACTGCGCGTTATGAAAGGTAAGTGCAGCTGCGGCTGGCACTGGCCCTCTGGAAGGGTAGTGAACGATTTAAGGGTAAACACAAGGCAACTGAAATATATAGAGTCAAAGGGATATGCGTATACACACAGATATCCTTTTATTTTGTGTTGTAATGTTCAGTGAACGTTTGTGTGTGTAAATAAAGCCTGTTAAAATATGATAGTGTTGGCCTATTAGCACAATAGAGGCAGCCATACACACACACACTCTCTCAGACATTTTTGTACCGACAGGGCAAAAAGTTGAAAGAAAAAAGGACAGGCACAGCACGCAAAGTACAAACACACACATACACAGAGAAACAAACATATATTCATTCATACTTATATGTAACCACAAAGCTGACAACGGCAACGACAACTACTACATATGCACATACATATTGTATATAACAACAGAAATAAAAGAGAAGAAACACAAGGCCATATAGAGTGGTGCTGGGATTGGCACAGAGACACACACACATACATACATACATACAGTCAGGCAGACAGATAGACAAACGACAGAGGAGAGACATAGAGTCAGCCAGGAAGGCGCTACAAATGATTTGTTGGTGATGAGAGTAGAAAGTATACCAAGTTTTATTCAAAACGAAGCCTCCATTCCCTATGAACGATGGGACTCTCTTATTTTAGACAGAAAACATGAATGACTTAAACTGTTTAACGTACTAAAATATAAATTGTAATTAACTATTTCTGTTAACTAACTGGTTCTGTTTCTCTTATTTAACTAAAAATTCTTTGCTATAAACATATTTTGGTATTTAGTTTTACCTCCTCATAGAGTAAGAGTATAGCAAAGTGGGAAACGATAGGGGTCGGGCAAGTGTGGTTTAAATTGGATTGAGTTGGCTTTTTTCTTGCTGCTGCTTCCTTATTTATTTACCTGTGTTGGCAACTAGCCTAGGTGGGTTGGTGGGTGTGTGCGTGTGTTGCAAGTTTTATGATCAACAACTGAACTTGATGTGCAGCATACGCCACCGACAGGACCACTACCAGACGATTTCCCAGCACTCCCTACCAAGTTGCCAAGGCTCTGTCTGTGCGGCCACAATCACAGCAAACATGGAAATGAAAGTGGGCAAAGGCAGTGAAAGTGATTTAGGGTTCATTCATTTTTCTTTTCCACCTACCCACTAGGTAGGATGTCGGCAATGTATAGTATAAATATATGTATGTATGTAGGTACATGGTAAGTACATTCTTGAGTCTGTTTTTCTGCCTTGCAAGTGACTGATTTTATTTGCACAGTGAATTTCCTGAAGCTTTTACGCTTGCCCTGTCGACTTCAAGTTGCCTAGGTGTCATTTTCTTTTCTCAATTGTTCACTCCATTAAAAGGGACAATGAGTATAGAGCAATTGCAACTAAAATAACATCTGCATCGTTTCTTACTAATATTTTTGAATAAGATTAAGCAAAGTTACAAATTATGTTTCGTGTTTATTTCTCTCTCTCTGTGTCAATATTCTCCCATCTAATCCCATGAAATTCCACTAATTTGATCAAACAAAATGAGATTCTCTTGCAAAAACAAAAAGGGACATTGCTTGAGTGAAATGGATTTATCTTCAAAGAGACAATAACGACTGCACATGAATTTCTCGTCTTTTTTTGGAAAGCCCGCGGCCTTTAATGCAGTTTCAAGCGTCGCTGAGCATTGCGGGTCTGATAAAAAGATATCATTAAGGCTGTGGAATGAGTGCGCCACTTCCTGGGTGGGGCAACGGAACAAAAAGGAAAAATATAAAACAACACAGACAATGAGGATGGAACAATAACTCAATAAAGCTTTGGCGCCGCCAGCAAGTATACATACAGAGAGACAATTCAAGACAAAGGCGAATGCAAGGCGTTGCCATCTCCATTTGCTCCTGCTCCTGTTCCTCCTTCGCCACCTCATCCTAATCATCTGCTGTTTCATACCATTTTTAGTCCTACTGCCATTTCTCCTGCACAACTGTCACTTGTGCTAATGAAAGACAAACCCAGTGAGCGAGCGGGCTGCTTGACTCTTGCCTCTTTGACAAAACATTAAAGCGAACTGGAAAATGTGCGCTTCATTTGTGGAAATGAGCTGGGGCTCTGCATGAGCAATGTGTGTACGTACGGATGTAGGTGCTGATATATAAGCATAAGTATGAATGTATATACGTCAAAGTCTTCCTGAATTATGGTGATTGATGATTCTGGAACGCATGCAGGAGGTGTGGGCGAAGCACTCGACTTTGACTCTTGACTTTGGCATGCAAAATAAGAAGGAATTTGGCAAATGAATTGTTAAGTATGCGCCAGAAGCAGCAGCAGCAACGAAGGTAAGTCAAAGGCTTATCTAAAGGAAAAGTATGCCAACGGAATTTGAAAAATAATAAAAAACAACAAGAGCAAGAACAAGAACATGCCAACAAAGTGGTGAACGAGGAAATTAATATTTATAACATGACCCGAACCGCTCTCGAATGTCAATGTGCAAATTTTGAATTATGCACAAAAGTCGAAAAGAAAAAGTACCAAAAAAGATGAAAAAAAACCAAAAAATAATAAGAATGCATAATGTGGACTAGGATATACCCTTTATAATTAAGGCAACTTCGTGGTACCCAAAAAAGTATGCTATCAATGGTGTGTAAACTCATTGGTCTTAAGGAGTCTGAATTATCAGCAAAATTAGTTTTCAAAATCATAAAAAAAAGAAAGACAAAGAAATAATTTCAAAGAATATCAATTAACTAATATTTCTATTAATTGCCATAAAGCTTAAACTGGAGAAACTTTTTGCATACATTTTGGAATGCATTTAAAAAAACAAATACCTTTTAGGGACTTATTATTTTGTTTCTTCTTTTGTTCCTTGAAGATTTTGTTATTTAACACTTTGATAAATGTAATAAACCCTCTTAACTTGTAGGACAAAATAAAAGAAGAAGAAAAATGTAAAGAGTACAAAAAAGAAGTGTCGAGTGGAAAACCGAAATCCCATTTCTTTTTCTGCTTTGTGAATGAAAACTCTTACTCTGTCCCCTCTCTGCCACCTATGCCCTTTACTTCCACCTCTCTCTCTCTCTCTCTCTCTCAATTATGCTTTGGCAATTTTCACTTCGTTGCCGCTGTCAAATTTTACACGCCCTGCTTTACGGGTTTTTATTTTTAATTTAAAATTTCGTTTCTTTTTCCTTTTTTCCCCCATTTTTGTGTTTTGTTATTTCACTTGTACTTTGTGTGTGTGTGTGTGTGCGTGTGAGTGGGGTGCATGTATTTTTGTTGTATTTTTTCCATTTACGTTAAAAGGCTCCAAATGAGCGTAATTAAAATTGACCCAAGGGAGCAACCTTGGCAATAATAAAAAAAAAAGGGAGAGGAAAAAAGAAATTCTACTAGCTCAGCTGAGTAAAACTTTTGCATAACTAATTAGATGGAAGGGAGCCGGACCAGAGTCCAAAGAGATGGACTTGTGGGCTTGTGTTGTGCTGTGCAACTACATGAATCATCTCTGGATTTATGAATGTAAAAGTTAAACTCATATGCCAAATTAAATTTGCTGCCACAGCCAAGAGCTACAGCCAATTTTTTTGGGTGGGCGGATTGGGCAGAACACGCAACGGAGTTGCTGTCAATCTGAATCTGGCCTTTCATTCGCCCTCTGCCCTCTTTTGCTTTTCATTTGATTTTCAACTTTTTTTTTTGATTTCTCTTGTGGCCGGAAAACGTTGTGAGCAATCCCCGAAAGCTCACTGTGGGGACACACATACATACATAGACATACACATGTGGCGAAAGGAGAAAGGGTGGTAAAAACAAATTGCATGATTTGAAAGTTTACTATCCTCAGTTCAGCAGCAAATTATAAACTACAAATTTATTTAAGCAATGCAATTCGAGCAGGAAATTCAATTAGCCAGCACATACGAAACTTTTTTGGGGCTAATTATGTTTGCATTCAGTGGGCCAAATTTTCATTATGGTTAAATGCAAATGAAAAGTTCTTTTAACATTTTTAGATTGTTAACTAAAATTTTAAATTAAATGCAATTTTAGCTCTCTCGGATCAAGCACTCACTCCCAATCTCTCTCTCTCTCTCTCTGTCTTTCCATCTCTCCTTATCGTTGTCATATTAAATGCCATAAAACGGCCCACAAAACGGGCCCGACGACACTTTGTGTAATTTATTTGGCCTACGGGTGCGGCAAGTCCTTTGCCTTCCTTTCGCTTATTTTGGTCGTGGTTTTTTTTTTCACTCTCATTTTTGCCTTGACGATGAGGCGGCAAATACTTTAAGACGATTTTATGTAAATGTTTTTCATGCTCATGTTTTAAGTGTGTTTGTGCCGTTGCCACCGAAAAAGCGGGCGTTCGACAACAACACCAACAACAACCAAAAAAAAGGCAAATAGCGACCGATGCCAGGACAAAGGATGCGGCAGGTTATTCGGTTGCCTCTGCTTGTGCCTTGCTTTGCCGTGTCTGTTCACTTGGAATTTTATTTAAAATGGAAAATGGATTATGCTTATGCTGGCAGTGTCATTTTTTTTTCTTTTTGCCTCTTTCTTTCTCCTTGCTTCTTTGTTTTGCCTCTTTGAATCTTTAAATGTTTATGTTTAGGCGACAAAGTGGCAAAAAAAAAAGCAGAAGAGAATGAAAAAAGGAAACCCCAAGCCCAATTCCGTTGCTGTTGCGCTGGCTAATGCCTGATAATGCCTGTGAATCTTAAAGTGCGACACAAAAGTTGAATTTAATGAAAGGCGAAATTGTTATTTGATTTCGTTGTAGCAGCAGCCATAAATCTTCATATGGCGACGGGTCTCATGTGTATGCCACCAGGCTGTTGGCTGGCTGGCTGGCTGGCTGGCTCTTGGCTGGCTGTTGGCTGGCTGTTGGCTGCTGGCAATTATCTCTCACACTCTGTCCGGATGCTATCCTGTTGTTGGCCAAGGAGTAAATCAATATGCCTTGCACGGTAAAATCTACGACAAATAACGCATTAAATTGAATTGCTAAATTTCATTTTATTGTCGAATCGTGTGAGCTACGCCAATGGCTATTGAATTTTTGCCGACTGCATAACTCTTTCGTTTATGAACCATTTCCTGCGTGTCATAACGCACCGTCCACCAAAACCCATTGTTCACCTACCCTTCCTTCACAACACACACACACTTACTATTCCCTTTTTAGCTGTGTGTGTGTGTGTGTGTGAGCTTATATCGAACCAACAAAGGCGCCAGAGAGTAAAAGTATGGCGGCAAATCGGTGACAACGCCAGCTGGCGTGATAAGCCATTCATTACGATTATTATGGTTGAGTGGGGGGGGGGCGAAGAATACACACATGTCTGAGTGAGAGTGTGCGGGTGTGCGTGTGTTGTGCCATCAGCAAATCTTGACTTGACTTTGCCTGGCAAATACTTACACTCACACACACACACACACGCATACATATTGCTGATAGGAGTAAAAGCAAAACAAAATTTTCATACTCATTTATTTTTATTTACTGCGCGCAATTTGCACATAAAAGCCAAAAAAAAAAAGATGGGGCCGTCAAAAAAAAAAGGGTTCTCGAAAATCTCTGTCTTTGACACTAGTGAAAATATCGAAAAAAATTATGCGTGGTCATAAAAGAGAAGCACGGCAATGGCAACGGCAACGGCAACGGCGATAGCAACGACGATGGCGATGACGATGCCATCGATGGCACTGTCAATATTTAAGTTTTGACATTGACAACAATTGCTTTGTTGTTGCACGGGGAGTTAATTTATGGTGTTCATGTGTGTCTCTGTGTGTGCGTGTGTGCAAATGTTGTCATAAATGTCAAACAATTTTGTTGTTCCTTTTTTTATATGTGCCATATTTTGTTTTCGCTCTCAAGAATTATGACCATATCGAATTTCGATTGGTGTCGAGTCAGGCGTATGAAATTAATTGTAACTAGCAAAATATCGGAAATGCCCTACAATGGCATTTGTTTGACCTTGAGATAACTTATATTATAGATAAGCTAAATGACTTTTTTATCTCAATGTAATAGAGTATAGATTTCAGTCATTAGTCTTTGGCATTGGCTTCTTCTAATTACTGAGATTCACAAAAGCTTTGTCTCTATTCTTCATTTATCCTGTGTTGATTACAGGGTATAAATATAGTGTCAGATATGTCAAAGAAAATGGCAACTGGCAACTGGCCAAGATGGCCAAGCTGGCGCCCTGACTTGGTTAAAAGTGAAATCTTTCATTTTATTTAATCACAGGGCCGAATGAAGCGACAGAGGCTGAGGCAGAGTAACCAAAGCGGCTGCGGGGCGTATGCGCAATTTGTTTTATTTGTCTTTACCCAAAAGGACCAACAACAGCAACAACAACAACAGTAAATAGACGCAGACGGACTAGCCTCTTGGGTTTTTGCTCTGAATCTCGGTCTTTTGGCCATTGGCATGGGTGCTAGTGTCAGCGTTCCCTTTTGGAACGTGCGATTTCGCTTTAATTTGCGATTTTCCGCTTGTTTTGCCAATTAGGCGCCATTTGACTTTACGATTGCTGTGCGACAACGGCAACGGGAACGGCAACGGCAATGGCCAACCCAAGAAGAAGTTTCGCTGGGAAATTTCACTCTCATTTCATTTGAAGAATTTGCACATAAATTAACTATGCAGTACCCCCTTAGCCAACTCCCCAAACATTTCGCCCATCGCTTCTTAACCGTTCATGAACATATTCAGTTCGTTTGGCTGGCCATCGGCAATTGTTGTCATCATCTTAATTGGGTTTTGTGGGCGGCCAGTGACAGGGGTGACGGGGTGACAGGGTGACTGGGTTACTTCTGAGTTAAAAGCGGGTCTCAGCACTTTGGGCCAAAAAACAAACAGAGGAAAAACTTTTCAGATGGACTTTAATTGAATTAGCGTTGATAAAGTCAATTGTAAAAAGAGTTTTTCTTAACGATTTCTTCTTTGTTTTTGTTCAATTTACTTTCCCAGTTACACACAGAGAGTTTTCCAGGAGGCGGAGTTAGGCAGATTAGGCTTATAAGTCGGTATATACTTATAGTATATCAAATCTGTTTCAATTTTCATTGGGCTTGGTTGCTTCTTTTGTTGTTGCCGCTGTTGTCGTTGCCTTAAGCTTATTTATGTTGCCACGCGGCAACTGAAAGTTAATACGCGTGCGAAATTTTTGGGCTACTTTTCTCTTAGATATGGGGAAAAATAATGTTCAACTTTTGCCAAGGAATTATATTTTATATGAGATGACATCAGCTAGCATACAAAGTTGCATTTGTATGTGTGTGTGTAGAATCTTGCGTGTATTCGAAGTAAACTTTTTTCTCCTTTTAGAGTAGGGGGTCAAAGTACTTTATGCGATAAGAAAGGCCAAACAACAACAAAAAACAAGAAATATGAGGCACAGAGACTTTGTCTGCCAAATATGTAAAGACAGAGGCAGGGCAGGGCAGGGGCAAGCCAGAGGTAGGTAGGTAGCTTCGCATTTTCTGACTGCAACAATTTTTATGGAATGCAATAAAAAACTTTTCAGACAGCCTCAAAGTAAGTATGTAATGCAAATTCTATAAACAATAGATGTGAACAAAAAGATTTTACTCCGCTTTAAACAGAAACAAATAGAGAAAGAGACAGAGAGAGCGAAAGAAATGCTTCAGTTATGAAAAGATGTTGAATGTATGTAGAAATGTATACCTTCTTATGTACGTATGTATGTATGTATGTATATGTAGTAATAAAAAAGCAAAACTCGCTAAGCTAAGAAGCCAAACAATCGACTCGCAGCGCGGGGCAGCCACCCAACAAATTCTGACACTAATCCGAGCTTAGAAACTTTGCTTTATTTTAATCAAATCGACAGAGCCAAGCCAAGCCAAGCCAAGGCAAGCCATGGCAGCATGGGCCCGCAGCCCCACCCACAAAGAAGGACACAGAGGCAAATGGAAAGAAGCCATTGGCACGACACAACCCAAATGGCAGAGATAAAGAGATGGAGAGAGATGAGGATGGCGGATGGCGGAAGGCTAATGTCTGTGTGTGGCTGCCATTTTTTTTTTTTTTTTGGGTATGGGACTTCAAATGAACTTCAAGTTGCTACAACTTAAAGTTTGAGCTGCGGTATCTTGACAAATGGTAAAGCATGGGGTTTCTGCATATGGCGCGGCTAAAAACAAGGCCACCACAAATGGTACACACAAAAATGTCTGAGTGTACGTGCAGCACTCACAATAACTGGCGGAACCCCCGCCTCGCCCTCTGTCATCCAAAGGCAGCCGGAAAGAATTGCTCCGTAATTTAATTTAACCATGAGGCGACTCACTGAATGGTTGCTAGAGGAGTAGGAGTTAGAGTTTGAGTTGAAGTGGAGTAAAGAGTGGTGTTGGTGGTGGTTGTAGGCAGTTGGCGCCAGTTAGTGGTGCGTGCAGCATAAGCTAAAATGTCAATATTTGCCTATGCCACGCATAAAATGCCATAGCATATGCCGAGCGGACATTGAAAGAAATGTTCCGTTTCGTTACGGTTTTTTTTTTCTTCAGCCCCCCATCTACCACCTTTCCTCTTTCTGTTTTCTTTAGTCGTTCATTGCCTGGGAGTTGTTTGCCGCAGCCCCTGCTTAAATAACATCCTATTTGTATCCTATCTGGCAGCGACAAGTGCGCGGCAAGCGGAAATTAGCAAACGATTTCAACAGCCCCCATCCCAACAAAAAAAGCATAAAGAAGACAAAAAAATACAACAAAATAACGGGGCGTATGCTTGATATTTGATTTTCTGTTGATTTTCACGCTGCCTATGGTAGATGTATGTACATACATATATATATTTTCTTTAATAATTTCCTGTTATAAACAAATCAAGGATGTAATAACGCAGTTCAATGCGTAAATGTATCTTACCCAATGGCTTGCCGTTTGCTCCTAAAAAAAAAAAAGAGTGCTTCAAAATAAATGCCACTGATTATGATCTTAAAAGTCGTCAAAAGGCATAATGGTCGGAGGCGAGAGTCAGCCAAAATATATACACATAGACATACTTATATATGTATATATCCCATAGCATATACACACACACACACACAAACACACGCACACTTATGCAGAAATAGAAGCACACATTTGCATGGACTAAGCACATTAGCTCACTGTTGTAGAACCTTTTTCATCCTCTTTTCGGGCAACGTCTTTTCCATGAAAATGCTACGAAAAATGTAAAATGCTTTAGCTAACGTAAAAGGATATATATATAAAGCTACACACACACACACTCACACAAGTCTAAGCGAAGCACAAGCAAAGCAAGTCAACTGTATGAAATCTAACAAAGACCTAAAGAGAATTACAGCCACACACAGTCACATACACTGCAAAATAATGAGAAAATATCAAAAGTGCCAAGGCACGAGCAAAAGCACGGGTCCGGGGTCTGGGTTTTAGGTCCATGGACCAAGCCAGTAGCTCAATGTCAACTTAAAGCCCATGCAGCTCTGCTTAGCCGCTGGCCATAACATTGAGAATGCCGAATAAGGATCAAAATATAAGTATGATGGTTTTGTTTTCACATTTCTTTATATATTTTCTTTTTCTTGTTTGTTGTTTTTTTTTTTTTTTTTTTTTGGTGCTCTTTAAAGTGGCTGGCAAAACTGACGCTAATGAGCTACTTAAGTCATTATTGTGTGGGCGTTGTCACATCATGACATTACACATACGCACAGTTGTCCGTTGGCGTAAAAATTCCTTTTCTTATATAGCAATTGTGCGTGTTGTTGACGACAAAACATAACGACAAGACCTTTTAATACGTATTTTCTCCTTTTCTGCTGGGTTTTTGTTTTAACTACTTTTGCCAATGAGTTGGGCCATTGCCATTGTGATTGTTGGACAAAATGGCATATAATATTCGATTAATATTTCAATAAACCTTGTTTGCCCCTTTACGGATTGTAATAATAAGGTCTTTTGTGTGTGCATTTCTCTTTGTGCGTTGTGTGTGGGTGTATGTGTGTGTGTGTGTGCGTAAACCTTTTGACCACCAATGAACATAAATACACAAAAGATTGTGCCCCACCACTTGAGCTTGAGTCGGAGTTGGTGGTTTCTTCTTTTTACTTGTTTGCTGGCATTGTTGGGCTGTTGGGATCCAAAAAAAGAAAATAATGCACTGAATAATGTAGTTACCAAGGAATTAAAGACATCGTTTGCTTGGCTGGAAGTCTTTGTGCTTTGTGCACGCGTTTTCTGTAGCAAATTGTGCCACTTGCTGACTAAAATTGAACTCATTACGAACAATGACAGCTGATTTACATCGAGCTCAGCAGATACCATCGACCTCCCCCGAGGGCTGCTATTATAAGTATAATACGCTCCTACATACAATACAATCCCCAAAAATAACACACACGCATTATATCCTTTGTCTACCCTTTCCATTACCACTTAGCCGTAATTACCAACACCTCATTAGGCATGGCATTAATCAACATTTTTGGGGGAAGCTTTAGCGTAAATGTGAAAACAAAAGGAAATTTCTTACCCACCCATGCCACTTAGCAACTCTCTCTCCCTCTGTGTGTGTGGCAGTGATTAGGCCACAGAAAATAGTTCGAAGGCTAGACAATGCTGACAGTTTAGGTTTCCAGGATGATGAGAATCTGGGTGTGTGTTTGTGTAGGCGAGCGATTCTCTTTATTCTGATGCTTCCAAGTGCGAAAATCAACGTCATTTATTTTCTAAAATGTTATTTTATTAATTAAATCGAGCAGGCAAGTGTCAAATCGGCGCCTGGGCGTGGCATCATCCAGTTGGCGGCTTCTCTCTCTTGTGTCTCTTTTGCCTGTGATGTTGTTGTTATTGTTGTTGTTGTTGTGTGGCTTGTATTGTGGTTCAATGTGCCGCGAATGTCAACATCAACATCAACACTGACTGGCGAGCCAGAAGCAGCAACAGCAACACCGCTGACAGCGTACAACAATTTTAAACATGCCGACATGGTGTCATAATTAAAATGTTCAGAATTCTCCCTCCCATCCCCTCTCTAGGCCCTTTTCTCTTTCTGCCTCCCTGTCGCTATTTGATTCAGTTGCAAATTGGAGGTTTCATGTTGACTGGCCCTGAACAAGGCCAATGCCAGCAGCATTTCCTTTGTAAACTCAGTTGCCTTTTGTTTGCCTTTCTTTTTTTTTTTTTTTTTTTTGGTACTGTGACATTCTCAATGATGGCCAACAGAACAGTTTTGCATTGACTAACTAGCTGATTGGTTTGCGGTTGCTAACAATTCGACTAGGCTAATTGCATGTAGGAAAACTCAACAAATTTTCCATATGTCACTAATTGCATCGATCGACTCCATTTGGCTTTTGACTAATGCGCCATTATCCATAAATAGTTTCTACCAAATATTCATCAATTGCTTTGCAAAGACATCGCTTTAAAAATAATAAAAATGTTTCCATAAATTCTTGCTTTTATTTATTTGGCACTATTCCAATTTGGCAACAGTGTGAAAAATAAATCGTGTAAATTGTTTTGAGTTTTGATTCGCTATGAAACTCGTTGTGAGTAATTAATTTTTCAAAGTGTGTTCTCGCAAGAAGTGAATCCAAATATCATTGTTATTATCTAAACGAATTTCCCATCAGTTTTTCATAAAAATTGGTTTTCCCTTTTGGTATTTAAGTCAACCATTCGCTTAATGGTGATTATTAAAGTTTTTAAACTAAAATTTGCTTCTAAATTTAGCCTTCTCTATTATGTAGGCATTTGGAAAACATATAGCCTGAAATGGCTTACTCAAAGACCGAAAATGGAAGAAAAATTTGATAAAACTTTGATAAAAATAATTGTTTATAGTGAACTTTCATGGAAATGCCAAACTATGAACTATTTTTTCACTGTAAATCTCGTGTGGGAGCAATAAATATCTGATACATTGAAAGTTCTGCTGAATTTGCTTAAACTTAAGTCCTGTTTAGTGTAAATTTTCACAAGAATAAGATAATTGGCATTGCAAATATTTATTTTATAGAAATATTCATTTAGACTTAAGCAAGTCTTCGCTCAACTTAAATATTTCAGGCATGTTTCGATTGCTCAGAAATATACCTATTTATAAACTTTATAGGGTCAAAAATGCTTCCTTCTCTTTGTTAAATATATTTTTTCAACTTCAATATACCACTTTATCCTATGTTATAATTAGCTTAAAACAAAGTATTAAATTTAAATTAGAAAAACTTTTAGTCAATCAATAAAAGCAAAGGAAATTTTATACAAACTCCCAAAAAATATCAGATTTGGCAATTAGAAAAATTAATCCAGGATCTGAAGTTTTAGCTCAGTAAAACTTTTTGTTTGGATAATAAAGAAAGTGAATTAACTTTGGCCGAATGTAAAGTGAAGTTGAGAATTCCTCACATGAAATTATTTAAGCTAAATTTTGTATACTTTAAATTTAAAGAAATGAAACCACAACAACATCTAAATAACAAGTTAAATAACCGGCCAAGCCGCTTCTCTAGATTATTATCCTGGCCACTTTGGCTTGATTAATGGGTTTACCTCCTGCTCTTGGTCTCTACAGGAATATGCTTTGTTTTATTGTTTCAAGGTTAATTTAAATGCCAAACATTATGTAAAAACTCTCTTATATATATGTAAAAGGAAAATGTTTTTTTTCTTTTTGGTTTTCTCCTGCTGCTCTTCATCACTTTATTGTAATTTCTCTGTCTTCCATTTTACGCATGTTCGTAAAATATAAAAAGAAAAATAATCAAAATTCTGGAGACAAACGAAACGATACAGATAGACAGACACACAGACAGACTGACAATAAGGAGAAGAAAGTGCCCTAAGATATTTGCATTTTCCATTTTGTTGCCTCACGCCCCCACGTCGGGGACATTTATCTTTCGATGCAATAAATAATATCTTTGGTTAGCTGACCAACAAAAGAAACTTTAAGTTTGCGGCTTTAAACAAAACTCAAACAACAAAAAGCGAATTCCTGGGGGGGCAGGTGCAATGTTACTTTTGGTGGTCATTCACTGTGATTGACTATGTCACTCCCCTTTTTCCTGTCTACTGACTGACAGCTGACTGACTGACTGACTGACTGAGGAAGAGGCATTTCAATCGATCCGAATCATTTGAAGGATGCTCTACATTTGTGGTAAAATTTAAAGAATTTTTTTTTTTTGTTTTTTACGACAAGTGGCGGGACCAACTCTGTTCAATAGCTGGAAGCATTTGCCTTCTTTGGCTGCTTTTCATGTGGCAGTTTGTGGCAGCCCCACTCGAGAAATCTCTCTCTTTTGAATTTTCCAGCTAGTTTGCCACACATACACCCACAGAACAAAGAAAAATAAACCGAGAATCGTACATATGCACGCCTTCAGTCAACAACTGACTCACTGGCTGCCTAGATGGTTGGTTAGCTGGCGGGCTGGCTGACTGTCAGAAACATTAAGGACCCGCATGATAACACGCATATTTCCATGGGATAATAGCCTACATTTTGGGGCTGACTTTATTATTTGGGTGTAGAATTAGATATACTGTAACCCTCCCTTTTAACTCATATGCATAAATATTTGTGCGTTTATTTTGCTGCGTGACTATGCCAAAAAAAAAAAAAAAAAGAACAGAGAACCAAATTTGCATGGAAAGAGAAGACCACTTGCCGCGTTGACGCAATTTCCAAGCATTTTGCATATTTTCGCATTCGCGCTTTATTGTATGCGAATACAAGAGCCACGGCAATTGCCGTCAATTGGCATCAATTTCAACAACAATATGGACTTACCTCGCATTTGGGCAACGGCCCCTCGGGCATCTTCACCTTCCAGCCGAGCAGCGGGGGTATGCAAATGAGTGCCGACATAATCCACACTGCAGTGATCATTACGGCGGCACGCGCTGGGGTTCGACTCTTCAGATAATCGACGGCTTTCGTGATGCTCCAGTATCGATCAAGCGATATGAGACAAAGATTCATGATCGAAGCGGTGCACAGGAGTACATCCATGGCCGAGTGTATGTCACACCACCAGCTGCCGAATATCCAGTAGCCCATTAGCTCATTGGCCAACGAGAAGGGCATTATGATGAGGCCCAGAAAGAAATCAGCCACGGCCAGGGAGGCAATGAACCAATTCTGTATATTCTTTAGTGACTTCTCCGTGGCAATGGCAATGATCACCAGCATATTGCCCACCACGATAATGATCATCAGTATGGTGACAATTATCGAAGCAATCACAATATGGGTGAGCGTGTAGCCACTTGGATATCTCCCATCCCAATGCAGTTCGGTGGCATTGCTGGCATTGCTCAGCAATCCCAGGCCATTGCTCAAATTGCCAGCCGCTCCACTCTGATTATAGTATGTATTGGTCAATTGCAGGGTATTGTTGTATAAGCTACCATTCAGAAAATAGATTGTATCATTCACATTTATGTAGCCACTCGACGACGATGTTCCCGGTGGAGGCAAATCAAAGAGGTTTGGCAATGTGAGCAACGGCCCCTCAACCGTAAGCAATGGGGGATTGAGATTAAGTGTACCATTGTCCGCGGATCGGATGCCAGTCGAGTTGGTGGGCAGCTGTTGTTGCTGTTGTGATGGCACACGACCCGCTGATGCTGAAGCTGGCGAGATGGAGGTCGAGCCAGTTGTGAATACGGCCAGAAAGTCATCGGTGCTGATATTGCCCGTATTGATGTTGGCATTCAATTTGGTGTAGTCCATTGCGATCTTCTCTCCCTTGATTCCTTGTTTCTTTCGTTCCAACTCTATCTTTATAGGCTATCTATTGGTCCCATGCTGCCGAACGTTGCGGCCGCTTTTTGTATTTATAATTAAATTGAATTACGCAAAGGAAATTTTAATTGGAATGCGGCCACAGAGAAATTCGCTTGCTTTCAATTATATTCAAATTTGTGTGTTGTATTCCAGCACCCTATTAAATCTATTAATTTATCTAATGCTTAGCATAGTTTTTGGTATTTGGTTTGTGGTTTTCTTTCTTTGTATTTATTTATACTTATATATATCTTTCTTTCTTCGTTTTTAATATATATATATATATATATATATCTTTTTTATTCTTTTGCAATATTTCGATTACTTTCTATTACCCGTTTTTGCACCGAAACTTGTGTTTTAGCGCGTTCGACTCTCCTCGGAGTACAAAACGCGCTTGTTTTCCTTTATTTTATTTATTTATTTTGTTAAATTACAGTCTAAATACACACAACACGAATAGAAATATAAATACAGACACATTTTACTTTTGGGTTGATGTTGAAGGGAGTAGAGAAGAAAAAAGCTGCAGCTAATATAATATATATGTTTTTGCTATATACAAAAGATGGAAGTTATGGACGTTTCATGGGCCTGATGTGATCCCATTGATCCAAAGTGTAATCTTCTCATTTTACATGACTGGCCTCTCCAATCGATGCCCCCTTTCCTCGATTCATGTGATTTGGTTTCTATTTTTGGTTTTAGTTTTTCAATTTCAACTTGAATTTCAATTTTAATTTTTTCAGTTTGTCCAATTTATTTGCCTGAATTCAGTAGTTTTTTGTTTATTTATTTTAATTTGTGTTTTATTTTTTGGGGTTTGGTGCTTCTCTCGATTCTTATTTATTTACACAAAACGCGCGTCCAGCAAATATAATTTTTCACACAATCGTTTGGCGTTTGGCATATTTTCGGCGGCTGTGATTTGAAAAACTGTTGCCCGTTGGCTATAATAATGATTTGGCGCGCCCGAGACACGTTCGCACCGCTGGAAATGCACATCCTAACTGAATGCCGTGAGTTGGCCCAAGTTGCTACCAAAAAGTTTTTCCCACACACACATACACAGCGCAGCATGCGGCTTGTCACGAGTGCCACCGTCACTTCGGCTACATTTCATTCGTATTCGCAGTCTTCGTTATCGTCATCGTGCGCAACATCGCCAACGTTGTTGTATTATTTTGGGGAAATATTCTCTCTCTCTCTGAGTGTGGAACATATGTAGAACAATTGTTTATTTGTTGACATTTCTGGTTAACCATTTTATAGCTCTTGGAGATCAACACTCAAAGAAAAGGCATAAAAAGTAAAAGAAACTGGACTAGACTAGAAAAGTGCCTTTGGAACTTTCAATAGAAGTAATATAAATAAATTGTTAATAAACATATTTTGGGACTCTTAAGGCTTAAAATTTAAAGTAGACTTTTAATACGTGAATATTCTTCTTTAAATTTAAGTCAGGTTCTTGTTTGGCATTTGTTTATTTCGAATGAATTTCGATATTACATTCCACATGTTGTTTCAATTATGGTAAAGGAAATTTTCTCTATTGCCTTTATGGCCAAAACAAGGGAAATTGAAATCTCTCGCTTTCTCTCTCGCATTTGGACATGATTTTGTGTTGGCACACAATCCACCAGTGTGCCATTCAGGCAATCCTCCACTGTATCCGCACTGTGTTGCGCTCTGTTATGTTTTGTTTGTCTTTATCCAGGCGCCAGTTTAGATTTAACCCAAACTTATTTTTGTGGCAGCACTTTTCACGTTTTTCATTTTGGATGGCCAGGCAAGAAGCTCTGAAGCCGAAGCTGAAACTGAATCTGAAGAAGTGATGGTGGTGGGTGGTCTGCGTTTGTGTGCTACAAATGTTTGCAAAGGGCGCCCAACGATGCCCATGTGTGCGATGCGCCCTTTTGTTTACATTTTTATTTTAACCCACATTCGTGTGCTTTGTTTTCACGGCAAATGTTGGTCATGCTTGGCCCTTTAAATACTTTTTTGTTAAAGCATTGATGCCGCCACAAGTCCGTGTGGCCCATGTGGGACCCTTTCTTCGTCCTTTTTTGGTCCTTATGGCCCATTGCCCACCTGTGCCATCAGTAAAAGAAAAAAGGCAGAAAAATGAAGCCATCGACAAAAGCTGCTCAAAAGCAACTTCGACAAGGAGTCGGCATCAAATCCCGCAAAATAAGTGCCAGCATATCAGACACATTATGCGCGATAGTCACGTTCCGTTGGATACATAATTGAAAAGCGAACTTGAGCGTGTATCAATCGTATGGCGGGGCCCCAAACAGGTTGTTCCTTCCACACTCTGCTCTTGGGCCAATGCAATCAGCTAGAAATTATGATAATGAAAAGCAAAGCACACCCAATATACTGAGGCAAAGGTGTGGGAAGTTCTTTTATGAGCATCAAGCCAGTCAGTGAGTCAGTTAGCCAGCCATACTGGCAAGCAGGCAGCCAGGCAGGCAGGTTGTTGTTTTGTCAGGCGTTGAAGGTGCGTATGAGTTATTTGATTATGTTAAGCATACGTCCTTGCGCTGTCGCGCATAATTTCAAATTACACGCAGCACACATCAACAACATCAACATAATAAATCCGAAAAGGCCGTCGCCTGACAAACAAGCCAAGACCCACACCCACACACACATCAAGACCAACACCCACAGACAATCTAGTGACAAATGCCGGAAACAAGAGGGAACGACACAGCAGCTACAAGACAGCGGGCACTCATCGTCAATGCATGGTAGAAGATTGCTTGTCAAATGCTGATTATATTAACTTGCCATGTGCCAGTGTCAGTGCCAGTGTCTTTTCAAGAAGCAGATATGTAGATGTCTTTATACATACATCTATGGCCATCCTGTGATCGCAATTCAAATGCATCGAGTATGCCCATGTGATATAGAATTCAACACCTTAAAGATTATTTATGATTTATGATTTGTAAGACCTTAACAAATTAGCATTAAAATTGACATGAAAACTATGATGACATGAGAAATGGCAGGATCTACCGAGACTGCCAGGTACTTGTACTTCAAAATAAAATATTAGTCCTAAAATTTATTAATGTTAATAAACATCTTTCACTTTGATGAAAAGTTTCTAAAAACTATGTTAAAATGATAGAGAGTAAGTCCTCTCTAGCTCTAGCTTTGTATGAGTTAAATCGAAAGAGATTTTAAGAAAAAGTTTAAGATTTTGTTGAAATTTATTTATGCTTGGACAAGCTAACAAAAAACTAAATATTTTGTTGTTAGAAATGGAGAAATTTATTTCTTGCCAATACTTTTCGTTGAGTTTTGTATATTCCATGCATCACTTTTATGTGGTAAGCTAATCTGTGGCACAAGTTTATACAAATCTCATTCTGATCCACTTGAGATTCTGATGCTTACAGCGAGTCTTGGATTTCAATAAAAATATATATGTATATGTATATATAGTATGGGAAGTGCAATCACAGGATAATAAGTAAATCTCTGAAATGTGTGTGTGTGTGTGTGTGTGTATGTTTGTATAATCTTAGGGTGTATATGCACATACTTAGATTCCACAGTGCTGCACCATCACGCACTCCATGTGGCTGCTGCTGCTGCTGCTACAACTGGTAATGGGCGAATGCCTGCCGATTCTCTAACTAAAAAGGAATTGCATTCAAGTCGTCGTAACTTAATCTACTTTTAATTCACCGCACGTTTTGCATAATGAAATCGGATTTGGTGGGTTCGGGGTGCTGCGCGCATATACACAGAAATCTGCCACTGAGTGCGTTCCTGAATGGGGGGGCGTGGTCAAGTAAGATGGAATTTACAAGTGCCATAAATCGAGCACTCAACTTTCTTAGGGGCAAAGAAGGATAAAAAATGAAATGAAATAAAAGAGAAAAAAAATATATAGAAGACAAACGGAAGATGGTGGCGAAGTGAAAGAAGAAGAACAAAAACATTAGAATACGGCAGCTGGCTACGCTTTGTCATTGCCACAATGGCCAGAGAGTTAGAGCATACAGAATACGGGGCGGGGGCAGACAGATAGAGATAGAGAGACGTTTAACGGAAGCCTGGACCGAAAATGTTTTTTCTCCGCCTGCATGATACAGTTGAGAAATGAGCAAATGCAATGCGCTAATGGCAGCAAATATTTTATGCGCGCTTATCATTCCGCATTAGCTGGCAAAATTGTTGCTAAAAGCTTGCCGCATGCATGTCAACGGGCCCGGGGAATGGGTATATAAAGATGGGAGACGAGGGAAAGCAGAGCCTGAGAGAAAGAGCACTCACTCAATAGCCAAGCGCAAATGGGAAATGGCAGTGAGGCAGGAAATTGTGTTACTCATACGCACCGTGACGCGCCATGGCATTCGTGTGCTGCATTATCTTAATTTAGAATAAAAAGAAACTGACAGGTAAGCCAACAGGCAGTCAGGCAGTTAGGCAGGCAAGCACTGGCGGGTTGGCAGCTTTGCCATGTTTTAGTTTCATTAACTTGGCTGAAAACTCATTTATCAAACTGTCAGCGGCAATTATTTATATCCTCTCAAAGCTGAAAGCGCAACACAAAAATTATAGAAAATTATCAACAAGCCAAGCAAAGCAACGTCAAGTGCCAGTGTGAGTCTCTTCAAGTTAAATAGGCTGCGAAATTAAATTAATGGCAAACCTTTCTCTGTGATCACTCTGCATTCATAGACAACAAACAATTTAAACTTTTAATCTCTCTTGGCCTCGCACTCTGTCCCTCTGGCAAATTAATCAAGGAACTTGCATAGAGGATAACATGGCCCTGTCACATGCGCCCAACTTCACTCGACATGGCAATATGAGGGCACAGGAAGTGCATACAAATCTCTTACGATTGGCAAGGCACACAACATGATATGTGAAATGTTTCAAGACTTAATGCGTATGGTTATGACTCCATGTTCTCCTGTAACTAACTATTATTATTATTATTATTAAATTTATGCGGTTAATTACTTGCACTTTTCGTATGGCCGGCGACATCATTTATTATTTTTATGTACACAATAAACGTTTTATTGACACGACACTGGGTCGACAGTCAATAAGGCAGCGACAACTCAAAGGACTTTGCCAAAAACTGTCATTAATCTTTCGTGGGCCAAGTTGTGCAGCTAATTGCGCCATTTTCAAGAGTCGTCTAGCTGGCCAGGGTCATTTACCGCCGCCGCAGGCCTCGACATGCGAAATGAAACTCTGTCTCTCTCTCTCTTTCTCTCTCCTGTTCTCTCTCCTGTTCTCTCAGTCCAACACCTGAACAATGCCCCATTGAACAAAAAGAAAAGGACCTTCGCTTTTGACTTTAATGCGTTTAATGCCCCATCTAAATTTTTTGTGTGAACGACCCGACCCATGATGAAATAAACAAACACACACACACACACAACACAAAACAAGAAGGTAAAAGAAAACAAAATTGGGGCACAGGTAAAATAAGCTGCATTATTTATGAGGTTTGACTGAAATTTACTTACATATTACATACTTTACAACATTTTTTTTTAATTAGCTGGCTGGACAACCAAAAAAAAAAAAAAAAAAATGAACGAGAATACCATAAACGACAATGGCACAAAAGAAAAGTCCGGCCACGGCACAAGCACTGGCCATGGAAAAGGCTTCCAACTCTTTGTTATTCGACGAAACGCACCGCTAGCCATGCTGGAAACAAACATCATCAGGAAACTTTAGACTTTTAGCATAGCAAAAGAGCGAGTAGACGGACCACCAACAACAACAACTGCGATGGTATCAGGCAACGGGAACTCGGTGAAAAATTTTACCAACAGTTACGTTGTGCCCTAATTTACCTAACTACCTCATTTTTCACGATGGACATTACAAAAGTTAAGCCCGCAGCGAGCAGCAGCAGCAGCAACAAAAATCCCCATAACTTAATTAGCATTTTCTGTGTTGCCCTGTGTCACATAAATTCAGTGCCGAGTATTAGGAAATTGAATTCAAATCAGGCTGAGCATTTTACTTCATTGGTCAATCTCTTTTTCATGTGAAACATGTACAAGCATCTAGCTATTCTAATTGCCCTATGGACTAACATTTATGGCTATATGGTGGTGGACAAGGAAACGAGACCAGTCTGCATGCCATGTGGCGATTTATGCTCGCATTTTCCCCCAATAGGCAATGGTTATTGGTGTAGTGATAATGAAAGTATCATGTATGAAATAAATGAAACGTCAACGAGTGATTTCACAACTATGATAACGACTAAAACTGGAGAGACCGATGAAGATGAAGATGATAACAGTAGCTTGTCGAAGTGTCTGCCCAAGGACTTAGCTTTAGGTGCGTATGATCTATTTAATTTGTGGCTTTATTCTTATTAGTATTTACAACTTTTTAGGGCGAATACATAGAGGCTATTGTTGCACATGGTCGGATAAGCTTGGATGTCAAGTGATTGGAATTGAGGTAGTACAAAGAGAACGAGAAACTTTGCCATTTTATTGCAACGTCTGTAAAATGCAATGTGGCTGCAAGTCGACTGTATTTTTTTATTCAGCTGCCAGTCAGTTGATTTTTAGCATGGCTACTATGATCACTGGAATTTTATAATCAATGCCCCTGGGCAGCATATGCTGCCTGCCTGCCGGCCATCTGGTGACCAAAAATAAAGAAAAGAAAATAATAAAATAAAAACGCAAATAGAAACTAATTTCAACAACATATATTTGCATAAAGTGTCAGCTGTAGAACTTTTCCCTCGGACAGTCGCCCTTTTGCCATCCCATGCCATTCGACAGTTGCAAATATTTGCATGCCGATTTCTTTTTGTCCCCGTTCTTGTTGTTTTTGTTCTTTGCTAAACTGTTTTTGCATAACAAATCCCAAAAATCTGGGTGCATTTGTAAAACATGGTGAATTACAAGCGGCAACATTAAGTGGAACATGAACATGCTCAGCTGGTTGGTTTTTTGGTCCTTTTGGGAAAATTTGGAATGAAATTGCAACTGGTCAGTGGATGAGTTGAGTGGTCTGATTGGGTGTGAGTTCTTTTGGTCAGGGATTAGTAAAAGCATCGTTATTGCGAGAAATTGATTTTCAATCAGCATTCGATGACTGTAAGTGCCATGACCTTGATGATATACTAGTCGGCGTGTAGTTACTGACTTTTGACTGCCAGTGAATTGCACATTGACCACTCATGCCTCATTTGTTCGTTGGTCGTTTCAGCAATCAGCATGAAATGCTTTCGCTAAGGTCTCAAGGTGAAGCCCAAGCACAAGCCCATGGATCGCACTAATGGCCACTCATTTGTGGCAAACATCTGGGTCACACACACACACACCCAAAGTTACACAAAGTCATACGCATATGGAAAATTACTTATTTTGGGTAGTTTGATTCACGCAGTTGCTGAAATCCCTGCTTCATCCATGCATCCCCCACATAGTTTTGTATAAATGCAAATGTAAATTGAATTTTCTAAATAACTGAAATGTCTGACGAGTTGCCTGCTATATAGAGTTTGGCTGGCAGCTTTGTATCTGCTTGCTAAATCAAACAAAAATGCAATCAAAGTTAAAATTAATTGCATTTCCTTGGTTGAACTATTTACTAGTTTGTGGCAAGGCCGTAAACAATTGTAAATCCATTTGATCTACAGAATGAAAGCAAAAGACAATGCCCAAATATATAAATCGTTTAAGCACTGTATTTAATAACGTCTTACACATCGTTAAAAAGAAACGATAGCAAAACAAAAAGAAAAAGAAAAGGAATATAGGAAAACAAACTTTATCTAATGAATTTCCTGTTTGACGATTGAACCCGACGTCGATATCATATACAAAAAAAAAAAAAAAAAACAGTTGACCCTTGGACTTTTTCGCTTAATTGGCGGGGGGGTTGGGTTTGGGTCTGAATAGGCAGAAGAAAAGTTTACCATTCGCATACGAAACGTGAGGAAACTTAATTTGGCCAGGACGGCGGGCCAAATACAGGTGTTGGTCCTTTTTAACAAGAGCCACTGTCGGACTTTTATGAGCTGCTAGCCAAAAAGAGAAGTAGGTATTTATTGGTTTTCATTATGCCTAGTTGGCAGAGCCACAGTTCCAGGAACAGTTGCAGACCGCATTAAATTAATGAAGACTTACAGCTATTTGGGGCCAACAGGCCACAATCTACATAGAAGCAAGCCACAAGGAAGGCAACTATAATGCAAAAGTTTCGCAATTTTTCATTTGGCCAGGCCCAGACCGAGAAGCCACAAATGCATCTGGATAACATTCTCTCTGCACTAGAAGTGGTTAAAAGGCACTTAAGTGCGTCAAATTGCTTACAAATGCTTACTAAATGCCAACGCACAAAAGTATGCCATGGTTTTTGACTTGTCTGTTTGTATTTATGTTTGTATGTAATCATATTTCAGATGGCAGACGCTTTCGCCTGACCAACCGCTGGTAATTTACCCACTTTGTAATCTAATTTAATTTCAATTCCAATTTAATTAAAATTATTTCACATCATAGTGTGCCAGCATGCGATTTATTGCATAGACAACTTAATTAGAGCCACTGGAATCTGCAAAATCTGAATTTCAATTTCAATTAAATCGGTTACAAAAATGCGCAAAAGTACCCAACTCAAGCATATCTAACCTCGATGCAATCGTACATCCCATCTCGAATCTGACACCTGTCGTAGATGTGAGGCTGGCCAACGGCATCGAGTGGACTCTGGGGCTACTTTACATATCGTGGCAATTAATTCTACCTTTTTTTCCGTATTTTTTCGTTGCTTTTTCCTTCCGCTGTCCGTTTGTTGCCATTTATCAATGTTTGATCTAAAAATTTCTGCGACCCTTCCCACACTTAAAGTGAAATGCAAATGAAATTGAATAAAGCCATTAGATTTGATTGTGCTACTACTACTACTACTCACTAGACTAGAATCTGAGTTCTATCTGAGTTCCCTTGATAAATGAACACGCATTGCAATGCCAAAAAAAAAAAGAAGTAAACCAAGAAGAAGATATAAAAATACTCGTATAATATAACTAAAAAGACATCTGACCATCAAGTAATTGAAAAGTGCAATGCCAAGTCAAAGCCTTAAGGTGAAACGGTAGGGACTTAAGTGGCATTTTCTTTGAATCACATTCAATCCCCCTAAAAATGCTGGAACATACTTATACATTGGCACACTCGCAAATAGTCGCACTCAAAGCGATAACGTAATGTAACGCAATTTGTGCCAATAAATCAAATTGTCTGTCGACTTGGCTCAAAAAAAAGAAGAAGAAAAAAATACGAAGAAAAACTTGAACTTGGCACACCAGAACAGACAACAAATGAAATCAGGCTAACAGAGAGGGACGGACACATAGGGACAGGGTGAGTGTGGCAGCAGCACAGTAAGCAAGTAGTCAAATGGGAATAAGCTTGCCGCACAGGCATTTGTATTGATGATGCCAAAGCACTGATGATAAACTAAATCAACGAAAATTGGCTTACGCGGCTAAGATTTTGAGTTATGGTCTCGCAGCACACGCAGCGTATACGCAACATATCATTAGGGGGCCTATTTACCACTCACCACACTAACACACACACACACACACACACACACACACACATACACTTGGCACACGACAATCAACATTATTCAACAATTGAGATTCAGGTCAATGCAGGCAGCGTCATTAGGGCGTGGCTCTGTTTGGCCACACCCACAGCCCCACAATCGGTCCGTCGTCAGTCACCGGCTTTTGGGTGATTGTCATTAATTTGCAACAGCAAAATTTAATCTACACTTAAAGGAGTGGGTAAAAGAAAACAAACAAAAAACTTTAGTGACTTTTGATTTGCCTGGCAGAACTAACTTTTTTGACTCAGTCATGGCGGATGACATTATATTTTCATGACTGCAAGGCAACTAGACTAGAGCTGGCAAAGTTTTCAATTTAATTTTGCTGTAGAAAGCAGTAAATTTTTTTATTATCGCTGTTAAACTAAAAAAAATTTAGGTTTTAATGTTTTGTTTCAAATTATTCCATTGCGAAACTTAACTCATTCTTTACAACTGGTTTATAACAAAACATTTTTACTCGTCATTTGAATTCTTTTAGTAGATTTTTATTTTTAAAAAGGGTGTTTAAGTATAAAAAAGGGTTGTCATTGTTAAAGAACTTTAAATATGTCTGAGTTTTTAAAAAATGAATGGACTTAATAGTAGAATTGGTTTTAGAAAGCTTATTAAAGAATTCGGTATTATTTTTCCTCTATTTCCTGTAAGAAATATAATATACAAATGATATTATTGACTTACCCAGTATTACTACGCTCTGCAAATGAATCTTTATTACGTCACTGAATCTATGGTCTTTGGTTTCAGTTACAGTTTCTTTTATCACTCACTTCCAAAACATCGCTCTCTTTCTCGCATTCAGCGATGAATGGCTCTCACTTATACATTACATACATATATGGGCACCTGTATATGTATGAGAGTCAAAAACGTTTTTGCGGTGTCCCTAAAAAAAAAAGAATAATCTTTGATCAGTTACCCAAAGAATTAATTATTATACAAACACCAGAAACTAACACCTCACAAAACAAAATAAATAGAAAATAGAATGTGAAGTTTTACTTACCCACAACTCTGTGAAAAAGAGAAAGAGAGATCTTTGTTGCCATTGTGCTTATAAAAGAAGCTGCAGCCGCGCTAGTGTGTAAGTACTTCTTGTCCATTTCGAGTGTTCGCTTTTCTTCTTCCCAGTGATAAAGCAGATATTTTAAAGCCGATCGTAGATATTTCGCGTATTCAGTTCAGATTGTAAAATAAGTGGTTTTAATTTAATATTTAAAGTGCTTTATTGATTTTGATTTTTTTTGGTAAGCAGTGCAAGCTTCTAACTTAAACGGAATTTTCAGAAAAATTCCTTTGGCTAACTGTTTTTTGCTGGCTACAGTGCCAGTTCTATCGAGCAGTCACTCCATCTTGGGACAGGCCTACACAGCAATGGTAATAGCAGCGGCAAGTGCATAATTGACAAGCCCCAATGCAAGCTCATAAAAAATATTTTCAAAAGTTATTTGTCGCTAAAGTTGCACATACACATGCATGCATAGACACGGCATACTCCACACACAGGTACAATAAGTGAGTGGCACTGAGTTATGGGCGTGTCGCTCCACTGGCTGAGTAAGTAAAACTTTGTTCACCCATTGACATGACATCGTCTTTAGTAGTTTTATACAAAGTTTTTGAATGCATCTGCCTTCATATAGCCCAACACACACACACAGACATATGAATTTTTATCTGGCAAACCGCAGGCAGTAGTTCATGCCTCGTCTGTTTGCTCAAGAAATGAATGTCATCTTCAGACATTGCCAGGACCCTTGAGACTTGAGTCTTTCCATATACATATAGACGAGAAGAATGGAAAAGAAAACAGGACTTGGGCTTATTTACAACTGTCAAACAGTTCAAAAATTGCAATTGTAAGATTCTAATTACAAGCCCAGGACCCACAGGCCAGACGTATTTTTTGGGTGTATTTTGGGTTCTTCAAGTGTCGATGTTTGTGCAAATGTTAACTATGTTTGCTCAGCTGGTAGAAAAGCGATAAGATTCTGTGTCGCTAAGAAAAGGGAAAATTAACACAAAAAAATAAACGAAACCGGAGGGAAAAATTGGGTTAAATACTTACATGAGAGCAGAACAGCAGGGCGCATATTGAAGTCAAGGCTAAATTAAACGTGAACGTTTTGTTAAGTGCTCTTACCCTCCAACACACGCACACATACATACATACACGGATGATATACATAGTTTGTTGGATGAAGGGAAGAAGGTTATCGAAGCATTTGCAACAGTGATAATTGCTAAACCTCGTCGAACACACACACACACACACACGCACACTTTAAGATGAACAGGGGGTGATGCCGAGAGGTGGAGAGAGGAGTCTTAGCTGTAGCTCACACTGCACATTTCCGTTTCTAATGGATTTTTATGCGCCGTCAACGCATGGAGGAGAATGTGGAGAAAAGTATGGAGGTAAGGGAGACGGCAAAAGTCGACGTGCCGCCATTTAATCTACACTCAATATGATTTTATGACGCAGCAGGAAGATGCTGCTTGCCACGCACTAATACCAACATATTGCATATTTGTGTGTGTGTTTGTGTGTGTGTCTGTGTTTGTATTTATATGCTATAATCAGCATTATATTCCCGCCATTTTCATTTCTTTACTAATGATGATGAAGTTGTCCTTAAATGCCCAAGTCCTAGTCCACAGCTTTAGCTACAGTTCCGGCTCCTGTGGTCATCCACAATTTTATTCCTCCATCATTCCCGTATGGCACTTTTCATGCTGGTCAGCTAACGCTTGTTCCACTTGTAATCAAAAGTAATTTGCGCCATATTCGCTTGATTGTGCGTATTTTGTTTGTGGACTTAATTCATTCAGGATATTCTCACAAAAAGTGGGCGGCATTTCTTCATCTAGCAGTTAGCTCCTTGTGTTTGTCTCTATGTAAGTATATTGTAATAATTGCGTACAAAATTAATGAATGTTCTTTGGCTTGGAAAATTTGATTAAAGTGTTCATTAATTCCAATTGTTTGTGTGTGTGTATAAGTGGGATGCTTGTGCGTGCCAAAAGTATAAGTCAAGTAGTTATTAAATGGGATTTGGAGGCTAAATTCAACATAAATAACCAAATTCAATTGAATTATAAAGTAAAATTATGTATGTACATTAGAGCAGATGGCCATAGCCAAGTCTTGTGTGTCAGAACATATTCGAAATTGGCTTTTTACTGGCATCATAAAGGTTATTCAGTTTACGCTCTAATCCCATAAACCAAAGCAGGACACAGTCGCCAGTCTATAAGCTATCCATGTGTGCACAGGAGATTTAAAGATTCGTAATGCTAATGTCACTATATCTGGCAATTGGTCAAGAAGTTAACTCCCTCTTCTCCACAAAAGAGAGTGTCCTGTACAAGACGTCAGAAAGTTAAGAAAATTCTAAACTAAAAACTTAAAAATCAAAAGGAAGATAACTGAAATATAAAATCCTTAAAGCAATTTAAAATTATGCATAAAAAACTCGTCATTTCTGGATTTAAATTTTGGATTTCATACTAATTGGTTTCTAATTTATTTTCCTATTTAAAATGATTTCCTTAAAATGTTGAATTAGGTTCAAAAAATTGACTTTTAGACCAAGGTGAATTGGTGAAGCCTTGAGAAAAGGTTTAAGCGATTCTACAAAAGTGACATCAGCCTTCTAAATGAACTTTTTTGCTATGATGTTTTTCATAAGTGTGTTTGAGTGTGTGTGTGTGTCCACTGTAATGTGTGAGTAGAGTATAATGTGATATGAGGCATGACATTTTGAATTTTTGGATGGAATATAATATTTATCTGATTGCCATTTGGCAGAATTTGCATTTTAATTGAAATTGATTGCAGTAAAGTGAAATTTGTGACATTTATTTTGATAAATTGTGTTTATAAAAATGGCAACTGTCGAAACAGAAATTGAAATTGCAACTGACCAAACAATAATAAAATTATGCAACCAAAGCAAATATTTGTAAGAAAAGCATAAAAGGCAGGAAAAGAAAAGGGAAGATGAGATAAATCAAGAGACAAAATGCAAAGCAAACAACACGAACCAAACGAATGAACAACAACTTTTGGCTTGGCCAATATTTGGGTTCTTGTTTGTAAGTGTCCCTGTGTGTGTGTGTGTGTGTCTGTGTATATGTATATGTATGTAGTATATACATATATCTATGTTTAACAAGCAATATCGCCCAATAAATCCACAACTAAACAGACTGAGATAGAAGTCTTTTGTGGAGTAAAAATCAAATGTCTATGTCCTATGCCGAACCGATGCTCCCGGGCTGAAGGGGAGAGACATTGGGATTGAGATGAGGTAGGAATAGGTAGGTTGTATGGATGGGCAGGACATAAGGGCTCATTATTATGCATGAAGTCGTAGACAGTCTAGCACCTGCAGGACAAAGCATACTCCACACACATAGACAAGCACACACACACATAGAAGTCTTGTGGCACTGAAACGGAAATTTGCGCTGACATGAAAACCTCGCCAGTGGCATCTCTTGTGTAACGCAACATCCGTCGCCGCTCGGCGACGTCCTCTTCGTTCTGAGAAGTTTAAGTGGGTGGATATTGCGGCTGCTGTTGCTTTGCTACTGATTCTGATTCTGGGCCAAACTAGTTGATATTCAATGCAGCATCCGGAACTTGATGGAATTGACTTTTGTTGGTGTGGGTAAAAAAAAAGCAGAAGAGGTTGTGTCTGTGTGTGTTGGTAGCGCGGTTGCGTTCAGTCGCGTTGAATTTGTTCCTGGCATCATCATTAAATCAAATTGAAACCCTTTTTGGGTAGAAAAGGACTTGAGACTTTTGATTGCTTTGGCTGAATCCGGGAGTCGGCTTACTAAACTATTAAGTCTGCTCTTTCCCCTGGCAATGGTTCAAAATCAGTTTGATTGTGGGCGTGCCAGGTATCAATCTTTACACCATGCTAAACATTAATCACACTTAAGCAACGCAGCAAGGCAAAAGGTGCTGTTGCCTGCCTAATGAGTTGAATTTGGCACTAACGACTTTGGTTGCTAGCCAACTTGCACGTTTTAATTAAAATTCAACACATGTCGAATTATTTTTCACAAGTTTCTTTTTTTTTTTTCCGCTTGCCCCTTCCAAATTTAGCATTGTGGCCAAAGGGAATGTTAATATTTGCATTAATTTAAAAAAAAAACACAGATTCCTTTGTTTTTATTCTTATGTAAGTGTGGCCACATTTAGTGTGCATTCTCATTTTCAGTGTGACCGTTCTTAGTTTATTTCTCATAATAATCGATTATTCTGTCAAATTGACACTCATGACATTACAAAAATTATCGATAGCGATACAAATGTCGGAATGTCCGTGATTTATCTGTCAATCGGACTCTATATAAATGGAGCTTCAGCGAATAAGCACTTCAGTCGTCCAGTTAGCACGACACGGAAAACATCTTTAAGTTTTCCTACCTTCCTTATTTTAAAATCTTCCTTTTTTTTACTTTTCTTTTTAAAACGCTTTAAATACTAAAGGCAATTCGAAAGCCATAGCGTGTTCCTCCAAAACATCTTTTGTCGCTTTTAAGGCGACAGAGGGAACATTTTAAAATTTTCCTTATTTTTAAATGTTGACATTTTTTTACTTTCCGATTTAGGCGTTTAAAAATTTTCTCTTCGTCTTCCTGAAAACCTTTCATTTTCCTTAATCTTAAAAATGCAAACATTAAATTTCTTGATTCGCAATGATCTCTTCCTGCTGCAGTTCTTCCTGCTGGAGCTGTTGCTGATCAAGATCTTGCTGCTGCAGTTCTTCCTGCTGGAGCTCTTCCTGTTGGCGCTCTTATCCGCTGCTGTTCCAATATGTGCAGTATATGTATATTACTGAAGGCAACTTGAAAGCGTGTTCCTCCAAAACATCTTTTGTCGCTTTTAAGGCGACAGAGGGAACATTTTAAAATTTTCCTTATTTTTAAATGTTCACATTTTTTTACTTTCCGATTTAGACGTTTAAAAATTCTCTCTTCGTCTTTTTGAAAGCCTTTCATTTTCCTTAATCTTAAAAATGCAAACATTAAATTTCTTGATTCGCAATGATCTCTTCCTGCTGCAGTTCTTCCTGCTGGAGCTGTTGCTGATCAAGATCTTGCTGCTGCAGTTCTTCCTGCTGGAGCTCTTCCTGTTGGCGCTCTTATCCGCTGCTGTTCCAATATGTGCAGTATATTTTACAAAAGGCAATTCGAAAGCCATAGCGTGGTCCTCTTGAAAGCCTTTCATTTTCCTTAATCTTAAAAATGCAAACATTAAATTTCTTGAGTCGCAATGATCAGTTCCTGTTGGAGGTCTTCTTGTTGGAGGTCTTCCTGCTGCAGTTCTTCCTTCTGGAGCTGTTGCTGATCAAGCTCTTCCTGCTGCAGTTCTTCCTGCTGGAGCTGTTGCTGATCAAGCTCTTCCTGCTCTTCCTGCTGCAGTTTTTCCTGCTGGAGCTGTTCCTGTTGAAGCTCTTCCTGCTGCAGTTCTTCCTGCTGGAGCTGTTCCTGTTGAAGCTGTTCCTGCTGCAGTTCTTCCTGCTGGAGCTGTTCCTGTTGAAGCTCTTCCTGCTGCAGTTCTTCCTGCTGGAGCTGTTGAAGCTCTTCCTGCTGCAGTTCTTCCTGCTGGAGCTGTTCCTGTTGAAGCTCTTCCCGTTGGCGCTCTTCCCCGCTGTTGTTCCAATATGTGCAGTATATATTACTAAATATTATGCAAAATGCCTTTATGTGGCACAATTGGTCTTTGTTGGTGCTGCGTCTTTATTGGATTCTTTGTGGCTTTTTCATGCTCACAATGATTATAATCCCAGGGGCAAAACAAGTGAGCTCATAATCAAGTTGATTAGCTCAACGTATTCCCGGTAAGCAAAGTCAACAAACGACTGCTTAATAGCCATGTTGGTTTCCTTAGTCTTTAAATATCTGGAGCTTTAAACTTTGTGATTGTTTCCTTAATATTAATAATAAGACTTCATTAAAAAAAAATACAAAAAGTAACTCAATGTGCTGTCTGCTTATCTTCAAGTAGCCCCCTTGTTAAATAGCCAGCAATTGCAATTTCTTGTCTACGCCCATGTCAAAAGTTTTCAAACAACAAGGCGACAAAAACTTTCCACATGGAATTTAATCAATTTGTTTGTGGATTTCCAACTTTAAATTGCTAGTATCAAACGGGAACCAATGAAAAAACCCTAATAAATGAATTGAAATGTGCATGTTAAGCTAGCAGCTCAGTTTTTGATTATATTTGTCATTTTTATTTGGACTTTAATTTATGTACATATACTTATATATAATCTGTGCCATCTTTTGTATCTGTTGTACTTGGGGTATTCGTTACTACTTCATTTTGTTTATATTGGGGTTTCCTTTATATACCCTTTACATATAACATTCAAGACAGATTTTCTAATAATTAATAAAAATTGGGTCCTCGTGATGAGTTGCTGATGTTTCCGTTGGCGATTATTATAGCATTTGAGTTTACTGAGTACTACTTAATGCCTTGTCGAATGGACAGATTTTCTAATAATTAATCGTACTTCGTACCTCGGTTTCGTAATTTGTCGGCCAGTAAAAATTCGGTTCTCGTGATGAGTTGCTGATGCTTCCGTTGGTGATTATTAAGTTTAAACGACCTTAAAGTTTTATGTGTACACATGTAAATATTGATGTTTCCGTTCCTAGCATTTGAGTTTACTGAGTACTACTTAATGCCTTGTCGAATGGACAGATTTTCTAATAATTAATCGAACTTCGTACCTCGGTTCCGTAATTTGTCGGCCAGTAAAAATTCGGTTCTCGTGATGAGTTGCTGATGCTTCGGTTGGCGATTATTAAGTTTAAACGACCTTAAAGTTTTATGTGTACATATGTAGATATGGATGTTTCCGTTCCTAGCATTTGAGTTTACTGAGTACAATTTTTCCTTATAAGTTTTCCATTATGATAGGCAGCAAAATCAAATGTAATGTCTCTTTGATATACATATACCTATAAATATTACTAACTTTAGTTAATTAAATATTTCAAATTAAAGTGTTCTCCTCCATTGAATGATAAAGAAATTCAGTTGCTGCCTGTCGAATCTAAAATGTTTAAAAAAATAAAGTATCTTAAACATTTTTTCCACATGTTTTTATATTTTCCTTTATGAACATAAATTTTAAGACAACTTATTTCAAAATCAACTTAAATATCTTTTGAATAAAATATTCTTTTTCCATATTTTACAACTCAGTATTATAACTTGGTTTTTTCTTTGTAAAAAAGAAATGTTATAAAAGTCATCTATTTTTTTTTGTGTACAAATCATTTTCCTCGAATGGCAATCTCTGGCCTTGCCAAGCAAGCATTTTTGACTTTTTTCACATTCGAGCATTTGGCATAAGGACAAAAGATTAAGACTAACATTCCGTATATCGCCCCTTCATCGGTCCAAAGGGGTTTTCGAACCTTTTTAAAAAACTATCAAAAACTGAAAGTTATTGGTATTATGTTTTTATTGGGGTGATTATTAGAAAATAAGTCGTAGCCAGCAGCTTACTACGTCATTGCTCGAAATCAGCTGAGCATAGAGGTGGGGAACCATCGATAGGCAGAATTGTCGAAAATATATATTTATATCGTCTTTTTGCTTGCTTTTCCAACATTGCCTTTTGGGCCATAAAAAAGAGAGTTAAGTGCGACCAGCGTGTGCAATTTTGTGTTGTTGCTGCAGTCCATTGAAAATTTTGTTGGCTGATTGGATTGGATTCCCAATCCCAAGTCCAGCACATCTGACGGTGGATTTTATTCTAATTTATGAAATTGTCAACTGCAAAACAAACGCTGTGATTAAGACAACAAAGATGTGGCAGTACTTGGCCCGGAGCTCAAAGCCTGCGGAGCAAAGGGGATTGGCAGGAAAAGATAAGCTAGTCCGAGCAGACAGAATGATATGTTCAAGTCATTAAGTGTTTTTGTTTTGCAGCTTGAGACTTCTTTCTTCATTAAAGCAAAGCCCAAAATACACAAACAAAATATAGCCCCACAGAGAGAAAGAGAAGGAGAAACCGAAATAAGACTATTGTATGTAGATATGTATAAACAAAATATATTAATCATACCCACAGTTGCCGGGCGACAGAGGCTAAAACTTTGAGTTGTTTTTATGTTGGCGGTTCAATAAGCGGCCGACAACCCTTTCAGTCGAGGCCATTCGACGAGAGCAATTATCAAAAAGTTTTTCCAGCCAGAAAAACCAAAAAGTTTCCCTTCTGAAATAAAAAAAATACAACAAAAATTTTAAGAATGAATGGACCAAGAACCGACGTCAAATGTTCGGCAACTAACGACCAGGGCCCCTTAGTTGTTTTTCTCCGCTATGTTTTTGGGGAATGAAAACAAAGAACGATTTAATTCGAAAGATTTACATTAAACTTTTGCAAGCCGATTAAGCGATTAATAAGCTTGTCAATTTGCAATTGTTGCCAACAGTTGCCGCTTGAATTATGAACTGAATGTTGAAGTTTACTTTTGGCCTAAACTCTCTACCAAAACTCCCTTCCGACTTCTCAGTTCATTTAATGGCGCTCAAAGACATTTGCAATTAGGAAAAACTTTTGCCTCCGTATTGAGGCTGTTCAGTCTGAGCCTGAGTCTCAAAGTCTGGCCAATTTTCTCTTGATGGCGAGTTAACACCTGCAGTGCATACACACCGAACCCATCCACAGATACAGACACACATACACAGCTAGGCATTTGGGCTATGGCATAAAAGACGAAGATTGCCATTGCCTGTGCCCGGAAAACTCTCAAGAGTCTTTTCATCGGCACTGGCGTAATCTTAAAAGGGGATAAAATGTAAACATTGATGACTTATTTATTAAAAATACAAAAAATAATTTAATTATACTGTGATTTCCTGAATTTTTCTTTTATTGTTGTTATTGTTGTTGTTATAAGTATAGGATATAGTTGTAAACTATCAACCTAACTATATTTTACAAGCACTGGCAACTAAGGCCTTCGGCTTACAATTAGACGAAAACTACATCCATACACTAGCCTGGGATTCGAACCCGGGTCCTCGTTGTTCAGTTGCCCAAATAACTGGGTCATTTAGACAACTCATCTACCGAGGACTGCTAATTTTTCTTTTAATTTGTAGATATTTCTTATAAAACCTAAAAAAGACATATAAACGTTTCATCCCAAAAAGTATGCAGTAATTTTTGTCTGCCCCTTATACTAAGGGAAATGCAGCAATTTTTGGAGTATTTAACTTAACGGGCAATTTTAAGTACTTCTAATGACATCGAACAAACAAATTATACATTAAGTTTTTAAATATATTAGATTTGGTGTCTTAAATTTTATTCAGAGGAAATTTTAAACATCTTATTTTTATATGGAGACCCCTTGTGACGCCCTTGCTAAACGGAGGAACACTGCGAAAGCCATTGATATAGATACAAGAGCACACACCTGTTATTCGCCTACGATTCTGTGTGCGTGTGTGTGTGTGTGTGTGTATCGGTAAGGGAAATTGTCTAATGCTTGTAATAGTTTTGCGTTGGGTTATTTTGCCTAACAACTTCTTTGTGCTTTCTTCTTGTTGTACTTCTGCTTACTTTGCTACACATTTTCTTTATGTGCGCCCAGAGGGCAATTATTAAAGATTCCTCTTTCCTTGCAATAAAAATTTAAGATGCCAACCTGCCGGACAGTCCAACAGGCGCTCAGACAGACAACAAACAACAAACGAGAATGACGAGGACGAAGAAGAAACGAAAGTAAGAACAAATTTTTGGTTAAATGCAAAATCCACACCTGGGCGTGTTGTACATTTTGGGAACTTAAAGTAACCAAGACACCAACTATGTGGAACTTGGAGCTAACTTTAAGTTGTGTGTGTATGTGTGTGTGTGTTTGTTTTTTGTGTGTGCTTTGTGTCCATCAATGAGTCTTACAATTTGTATACAAAAACAAAAATCCTTTCTCAATGTCGATAAACGTTGTTGGGCAACCAGAACAATTCCATTTCTATGCAGGCATTCTATTTGCATTTTGCCTCGTAAATGTGTGCGAGTGGCTTTTACGAGTCCTGCTACTGCCAATGTCAAACTCACATGCAAGTCCTAGTCTGGATGCCAGGCTAAGGTAAATCTACATATTTGCAACCGCAACAAGGCGCACTTAACCCACACACAGACGCAAAGACACACACACACAGCAAGCAGACATAGACTCTATGGATATAGACAGTGAAGCAGCGAGCTGGCTAACCTGGCCAAGAGGCAAGTAGGCAAGGCAGCACGTAGACACAGCATAAATTAACTTTTTTATTGCGTCTTCATCTACATATATATCTACATAGTAGAAAAGCAGCCGCAGAAAAAAAAGTTTTCACTGAATTGTTATTCAAAGTGGCAGCCCAGCCGCAAAATCCAAAAAGTAAAAGCCACACACACACACACACACATATGAGGAGCGACCAAGGGGGCTAAAAGGGACGATGGCTAAGACCAGCTAGGGCCAGCATCTATAAAATATAAATATAAGGTCTGAGGGGTGAAACGCACAAAATTGAAATACAAATAATGAGCTGGCAAAACAAAAATCATGCCAAGTTCATCAAATCGATGGCAAGGAAATGTATAAGCTGCCACTTTAGGAATGTAAAATATGAAATATGGCCAAAACAAAAAAGGCGAGAGAAAATGAAGTCGCTGCTTATCTTTTTATTTCCATTTATGTACCTTTACATTAGTCGAGTATACTGAAGTTTAAGCTGAAAGAAACGGATCCGAGCTAAAACTAAATATCTCAGAAATATAAACTCACAAATGGTTCAGCTAAAGGGCATACCAAATTCGATGAATGGTTTGCTTTTTCTTTTTTTCTTTTTGTGTTCCATTGTGAAGGTTATCGGCTTGTGGGTGATCCATCAAATTTACCTTGCCCGAGCTGATTTCCATTCAATATGTTGGCAGCTGGCGAGTTTCTTTCCTTTGATGCGCTATTTTTTTCGCCGAATTTTAAATATGATTTGGCCATATGCTGGGCACCGACTGTTTTGAGTCTAAACGTAAACTGGCACCATCAAAATTTAAGGTGGGACTGAAAGGCACTTTTATTTAGTTACATTTCCTTTATTTTTCTCTCGTTCTAATTAAATTGAATTTGCTTTTCTTTTACTTTTTGCTGAAATGAAAAACTTTTTAATACAACATTTGAGTCCGACGTGCGCTCCATTGAAGCTGAAAAATTTAGCACACATTTTGTTTTTATAGCCATCTGAAAGTTAGCCACAACTAAGGCCCGCCAACTAGTCAGCCAAAGTGGAAGTCATGCAGTTTGATTGCATTTGGATTCAGTATATATGTACATATATATATATTTGTATGCCTGACCCACTTTATTCCTGGGCAATTGGCTAATCAAAGCATCTGCTCACTCAGAGGCTAATGTAAATAGATCCTAAGCTCGAGATGGCATTAAAAATGAGCAGACCGACCGTCTGGCCTCATTACGATTTGGATGTGGAGAGTGGATTATACTGGTCCGATAGCTGGTCAATTAGAGCAAGTTGACTGGGAAAATGCTAAGTAAATATCTATGTGTATCTTGGTCCTTGGTTCAAAGCCCAATTAAAGTTAAATTAATTTCACCACTGACTTGGCCATCATCAATATTTGCACACATTGATTGAGTTAACACTTCTTGGGCAAGTTGCAAAATTTACTCGTTCTCTTGGCCAGGGCCAAAAGTTGGCAAGTTGGCCAAGGGATTTGCCTTTGGACATAAGCCAGAAAATCGGATGGTCTACAAAATTTACTCATAATTTCTAACCAAGAAGGGAAAGAAAAGGGAAAGAGAGTAAGACCAAAAGACTGGATAAAAAGGACACACAAAACTTTCACATTAGTAATTAATAAAGCAGGGGAGTGAGCGAGATGCGTGGAGGGAGGAGAATAACTGGCCAAAAACTTTTTGCCTCACAATCAGATAATTTTAGTTGTAGCCAAATTGTTCCCCCGGAAGAAGATGGAGCAGCTCATGTAAATTAAATTACAAGCAACAAGGACGAAAGGCATTCGCATCGCTGCTTTTAATGAACACCGAAAACTGAATTGAATGGCAACGAACGAAAGAGTGAAATGAAGAAAATTATAATGAGTTCTTTTGCCTGGCAGGATGAGGGTGGTAGTAGGAGCTGGAAAAACTGTGACGATTCCACTGGTTTTGTCTGGCATCAAATTCTTTTCGGTCGAAGACCATCAGAATATCCGTCGGTTGAGCTGTCGTCAGGATGTTAATTGCATGTACATACAACAACGCACAGGATGGACATGTACATGGATGCGGAGTTGGATCTGGTTCCAGAGCGGGGTCTTAACACATACAGGTACACACACACACACACAGTCGTGGACGAGCTGACAAGCAATGCGAATTGGTTTCGACATACATACAATTTGCATAATTGAAGTGAGCGAGAAATTGCAGTGCATGTAAAATGAGAATTTTCCCTTTCAAGCGAAAAACATCATTTTCCCAGCCATACACACACAGACAAGGTGTTGTTGTTGTTGTTGTTGGATGATGCTATATTGCACTTGCATGCAAATAAAGACATTCTACTGTTTACACGCACACACACACACACTTACACACAGAAAAGCATCCGAAACGTCTGTTATGGATTGCAGTCAAAATTGATTTTCTCTCCTTCTTAAAAGAATCGAGTTGGCGTTGCGTTAATAACCAAATTATGTGTAAACAATATTATGTTGCGGCGGCATAAATATCGAACTGAATCAAGACTGATTCATGCTTACATATGTAAGCATCGAACCAAAAACAAAAGATTGTCCACGCCAATGGTGATATATATTCAGAATATTCAATTCACCTTAACATATGTATTTATGTCTATGAATTATCTCATCCAAGATAATAAAGACTAAATATGATGAAACAAAGTCATTAATATCGATAAGAAGTCTGTGTGAAAGTAAACATAACCGCCTTCATTGCAGATTATAAATAATGAATACTTACTACACTTCTTGAGTAAGCACTATCTTTAAATCTTATGAAATTTATGGGGAACTAGTTGATCAAGTTCAGAATTGATTAAACCAATTGATAAGTATAACTGAAAAAGAAAGAAAGCAGCTATAATTACCCACTAATACACATGATCGTTAGGAGGTTTTCATGCTGGCATCCTCAACGCTACGAAGGACCTAAAAGGTCATCTACCTATGCACAGGAAGAAAACGTCTAACAACTTCGTTTCTTTAACTTTAATAACCAAAAATAGTTTCAATAACATTGAACCATTATGACAAATATATGTAACTATTCAAGGAACTCTCACTCTCTCTCTCTCTCTCTCTCTCTCTCTCTGTCTCTTTGTATTTTGTCATAATGGTCCCATTGGTATGTAGAATGGGGCAGCGATTTTGTTATTTCCTTCGTTCTGTTTTTTTGTTGCTTTGTTTTGTTGTGCGTTTTTTTTTTGCGCATTTATTGCAGTTTGCAAAACTTTTATCTTATCAAATATTAACAAGTTTTTGGAAATTTGCATTTCTCACATTTAACAACAGCATGGAGAGATGCTCCACATTTTCACAATGGCAACAATGAAAGGACAACAAAAGCAACCACAGCAGCAACAACAACAACAACAACAAGACATGCGCATAAGTTTTTGCCATTTGCGGCCATTTGTAAAAATGTTTTTACGCCACTTTAGCGTCAAATTCGATAGAAACTTTTACAACATCTCAACAGCTGGGGCCCCACAAATTGCCAGGTTGTATTTGTTACTTTTGTCCTTAATAGTCATTTCATCGCTATATACATACATATATATATATATATATATATATATATGTATATTTCTTTTTGTGTGTGTGTGTGTGCGTGAGAGTTGCTGCAATCGCTGCCTGTTGCTGAATTACATTATAGGCCAAGGATCCTGGCAAACGAATAGCCCAGCAGCAGTTTCGTTCTTCGGCCTCTCTCTCTCACTTACTCCCCAACCACATAAATCACATGCAACACAAGCAACTTTTGCTGCATTCAATTTGCATAACTTTTGCTTCTTGGCTTTAATATTTGCCACATTTAAGGTTGCTAAAACTTTTATGGCAATTGCTAGTTAGCCAACTTTTCACACACAAAGAGAAAGCTCAATCACTGACTCCCCATCGCTGACAAGCAACAAATGTTGGCGGAAATCTGAGGAAATCTGAGGGGGAAATGCAGTTGCCATTAAGAATTCAATGAAATTCCCTCTCGAGCTTAATTTGAATTTTACCCCAAACCTCCCCATACCACGTCCAACCCGATTGGTAGACTTCAATAAATTGCAACACCATTAATCCTTCTAAGCAAGCAAAACGTGACAGGAACCGCTCACAAGCAGGAACCAAGCGATTGCTTACACAAATGACTTCAATTTCCATTTGTGTTTTTGTTTGCATTCTCAATTTGATGGTAGATGGTTGCGAGAGAATTCACGAGAGCATGGGGCAAATGGGTAAACAATTTTCTACACCAAACGTATTTCGAAAATTGATTATCATCAGCAGCATGTCGCGAATACACTCACAAACACCCAAACACCCATACACCAGCAACACTCACACGAGCACTCATTGTGGTTAGTTAGACGGGCAAGACGGAAAAGCAAAAAAAGAAAAGCTCAATATTAAAGTGAAAAATTGTAGGTACATGCATGCGAGGTGAGTTTGAATAGAAACGGAAAATAGATATATACAACCAAATATAGAGTAATTTTATATTAAGGTATAGTTATGATAGTCTTGCCGATAACGCTGAGATTCAAAATTCAACTGGTTATGTAAAAATAATGCAAATTTAAATGACATCCAATATTTAAGTTAAGTCCTTCAAAGCATATCCATTCATTCATTCCAGAAAAGATCTTATGAGACTAGAAATAGTATTAACTCCAACCACTCAAGTCTAAGCTATCAAACTTGGATTGAAAACTGTAAAAATAAATGGAAATGGCCTTGGATTAGCTTGTTCACAATTAGATCCTTGTACACTTCCTGCCTCTAATGACGTCTTTATCTTATGAAAAACTGCTAAAGATCCCAATCAACAGGAACACTAAACAAAACTCTTTCTAATAAGTCGTCAAACAAAACAACAAATTTAAGCAATTCAATTTAAAACCTAGGCAAACTTGACATCCGGTTTGTTTTAAAACACACCTCGTAAATCGCCTTAGCCGTCAGAGCTGTATGTGGTGGAAATGGAACAGCAACAAATTGCCACAAATCACTTACCAATTCCATAATTTAAGCCATTGTTATTATTATAATGATAAAAGCAGCGGAAAAGCGCATTAAAATTAATTATGTATTTCATTTCAAAGCGAAAAAAAAACAGGAACCAAAAGGATTTCTTTTTTTTTGTTTCACTCATTTCATTATCTCTTGTTGTGTCAGTAACAAAATGGTATTTATTAATACCAAAGGCAAAAGAAAAAATTTAAAAAAAAAGAGAAAATAATAGCAAATAGAAATTGTATAAAAATGGTGAAAAAAAGTTAATAAAACTAAAGTCACACAAAGCTACAGCAAAAACAAAAGATAATCCAACAAATAGTTGTCAGGTTTAATGGCATTTCACACTGAATAGAATCACACTCACCTTAATTGTATTAAAATTTGTTTTTCTCTCAGTGTTTGTAATATGGAAAAAATGACATAATTCAATTAGAAGGCATTCAAGTTAATGAAATTATGCCAAAGCCAGGAATACTGGGCAATTAATTGAACGATGAGTCTCGGCAGCGGCAGCAGCAGCAGGCGCTTTGATTACCACACAACTTCTATCCACAAGGACATTCAACGAGCACGGCTAAGCATAATCAAGAAATACACTACCAGTACAAGCGGAAATAACTACTCATTAAGGACGATGGCCACGTAAACTGCCAACTGCAAGTTGCCACTGCACACACCATGGCGGTAATAGAAATCATTACAATAAAACCAAATGGCCCTCAAAGCAACAGCCAACGGCAACGGCAAATAGCCAACGGCCAATGGCCAAGAAAAAGAAAGTCATTTGGCTGCCACCAAAACGAGTGCAGACAAATGGTAGACACGTCCCAAAAAAAAAAAAAAACTAGCTAAGCCAAGACGATGGCTCTGGCAATGGCCCAGGCAGACAATCAAAATCCATTTGAGTCGGAAATGAGCGAAATCAACAATGGTCGTGCTAAATCCTTCCCACCCAGACTAGCATCTCCTTTTTAGAGTGGTAGAGGACCGAAAAGAGTCAGCTGCAGCAGGCGCCTACATAACTTGGCTTAAACCAAGACTAAGGAATATCTCTCTCAATGAGGAGCGAAATTTTTGTGGTTGAATTTTTGGCAAATAGCAGTAAAAGCCTTCAGAATGGCTTTAAAATAATTACGATACAGACACCTCTAGAGAGGAAGGCAAGGCAAGGCAAGGCTGTTCTATGGCAGCGTCTTGAGCGCATTCCATAGCTTCTTTGGCATGCAAGTAAAATATGTTTTGATATTAAATTGTTGTCGGCACGCCCCAACACACACACACAAACACACGCACACTTACAGAGAGACAAAGTCTTGGGGCACGTGCAGCTCACGACGCATAATAATTGCCGGTTGATAACACGGTCTGCGTATCCTTTTGCTGACGCAAGGCCACAAGGACATCGAGAGTATTGGTAATGGAATGAAGAAGGCAAGGATGGCTGGGAGAGGCAACCGCTTAGCTGAGGCGTGCACAGCAAACTGAATTCCAAAAAGGGGGAAAAATGGAATTTTTATTGCAAATTGCGAAATTTTAACTAAAAAACACAACGAACGATGGTCACAACGCATACTCGATGTTCTTTTGGCTAACGCCCATTGTTTGGGCCAAAGTCGACAGATTTTCATTGTCACTGGGCCAATGTTGTGTAAAGAACTTACTCCTTCAAATCCTTTCACATGGAGACTCTATTTATGTATGCTATTTTCCCCAAATTTAATCTCTATGGGTATTTACTGTAATGCAAGTAAGTAAGTACACATATTTGCCAGAAAACTTCTTTCTTGTGGTTGACATTTTAAATAAATGATTTACTCCGAAAATTCTTACCTCACGGTCATTAAGTTTGCTCTAACCGACGACTCTACCTGGCTGAAGGTAATAAAACTGTTTCTCTGGTCTTTCAAAGAGAACCCCAAAATCTGGGTCAGCAGGTGGAGAGGCAGATTAGAAGCGCCGCAGTTGAAACGAAATAGGGAGTATAACGAAAGCCGGAAGCAAATCATTGAAATGTTCCATTTCCTCAATTTGTGGCTGTGTGCAAAAAGAAGAAAAATGAAAAACAAAATCATTTTTAGGCCAAAACAAAATGGACTGCAAAAATGGATACCAAGAGTGGCACAAAGTAACTTTGCGTAGAAAAGCAAAAAAAATCAGAGATTATACTATAATGGAAGGAGTGGCAAGAAGGGAAAAATCAGAGATTGCATTTGCAAAATGCAAATAGCTTTAAGGAAATGCATTGTCAAAGGTAAATCCACAGCTCAATATGGACTCTCTCCACCACGCCCCCCGAAAAAAACTCAGCATAATGATTGAGTCAGCGAAAAGAGAAATATATACGAAGTGGGTACAGAAGAGATTTAGTCAGCAGCTTCATTCGAGAACATTGCCAGAGCCCTGCCACTTTTCGGCACGTTCAAGTGCAGCCATTAAATATCTTTTGCTTGAGTGCATCGAAAAATTCGGCCGAAATTAAAGACGACAAATCACAAAATCGGCAAATTGGTCAAAACAAGTGGAAAATCACAAATGATGTTAAATGAAAAAATAAAAAATGAAGCTCGAAAACTAAAGTCAAACGTGGCCAAGAGCTGTCGGTTATGCTGGCGTTTTCTTGCTCATGTGTATGTGTGTGTGTGTGTGTGATTTTTATTACAAAAATTTGGTGTTTTCTCTTTTTCTGTTGCTTTTCTCTCACATTATCCCGATTGATTAGGAGCCTTATTTGAGTATTGATTTACTGATGCTGATATATCACGTATCCGCCCTGTTTGGCCATGCTTGTCATGGCATTTACTCGTACATAGTTACAAAGCGAGCGAGTGTGCGGGCATCCTCCGCTCCCCGACCCGCTGAGCCCTTCCACATGACTGATTTTGTATACCTGTTACCGTTTTTCTAAAGACTTCCGTTTAGTTATACGCTTTACAGTTATGATCTTCCGTTTGTTGTAAGCGGACAAACTTTCTTCATTTCAAAATGAAAGTGCTTTGAAGAACTTCTAAGGAATTAAACTGTAAACTTTAAACTTTTCAGCAGAGCTTCTAAAAAATTCATATAGATATGCATATACACATACACATATACGTATGTGTGTGAGTATGTGTGGGTAAACATAGAAACTTGTCTAAATATATTCAAAGAGAGAAAAAGGCGCTTACACATGCAGAATGAATGGCTTAAGACTGTAAATATTAATGATTATATTAGTTGTAAATGTGACTTAGAATTTAACAAACAAATAAATGAAATTTTAAAATATTCTGTAATTTATTCTGAATTAATTAAGGACCCTTTGGCAATGCCTATTATATAGAAATGTTTACATTCCTTTCAAAATTTAGTAGTTTCTTTTTAATAGTTTATTAAAATAAGGTGCCATGGGTAAAATAGAGTAACAACTTTAAGATCCTGGAGCAAATTCAAGGATACTCATATGCCAAGTTCTCTCTTTGAGTAGCTTGACATTTGATAAATTTGCGTTTATTTTTGCTTTCTCTCCCCCGGAGGTTTTTCTTAAAAATATTGGACAATATGCGACACCCCGATGTGATTTCTCTTTGATGAGTCAGCCTCAGGTCCGAAATATATCGTTATTTTTCTTTTTGCGTTGTTGTTGTTGTTGTTGGTGAACCAAATACGCTTGATGGTCATTGAACAAAGAAGAGAACAAGATGCCAAAAACTTCGTTTATGCACGCAGCGCATTAAATTGAATTTTAAATTAAGATTGATTTTTGCGCCCGTCTCGCAAAGAAAAAACAAAAAGGAAGAAAAAAACAAAAACGAAAAGGAAAAGCTAAAACCACTTGCCAAGAGCCAACAAAATCAAAGAAAAAAAAACAAGAAAAGCAGCGAAAAAAACGTGGGGAAAACAAATGCCGGCCATTGTAATTAGAGACAATGGAAATGATCCCTGGTGACTGCGACTGCAGTGGCGACCCTTTTTGGCCCTTTTCCTTTTGCGAAACGCAAAATTAATTCAAACGCTCAAGAAGAAACACAAATAATTAAAATTAATTATGTGGAAAATATTCAATAAGTTGGAAATTATGCAAACGAGCGCAAAGTAAACGCCCCAAGATAAGACCAAGTGCAATTTCTTTTTGGGTGACCAAAAATAGACTACCACACTTAGCACTGATGGACGCCAGAAACGATTGGTCGAATGAGCAATGAGACAATTGGACGATTTGACAATTGGACAATTGGATAGATTGAAAATGCCAGGCAATTGTCATGCGCCCAATAAACGAAATATTTTCGAAGAGAGAAAACAATTACAACAAGAACAACAGGTAAAGGCACTAAACTACATATCTACTGTGAGCAATTCTGGGAGCATCAAACGTTCGGCTATTCTGTATTCTGGCAACAATTTCCGGCATTTCGTATATAAACTGAACATTTTACCCTGGCCAACGTTCAGTTTTTTTCGCTTCGCTTCGCCAGCAACTCAGTGTACTCGGTTCGTTGGACCACTGCGTTGTTTCTGCCGTCAAAGTAGCACAGATTACTTAAAAATACCAATAAGAACAACAACATAAGCAGCACCACCACCACCAATAGCTAGAAATATATATATAAACATATGTATATGTGTGCAAATACTTAAAGATTGAAAAAACCAGAGCAAAAGGCCTAAATACATTGTGTGTACCTAACATAAGAGTTGTTGCCACTGTTGGAAGCTGCTTCATTTTGCGTCCGTTCGTTGCCGCGTGAAAAACATGAAATTGAAAATCAATTTGACGTTCCTCAGCGCGGCATTTGTCTGTCTGCTGTCCATCATTCTATTGACACAGACGACGGAAACTCTGGCATACGGCAACAGCAATGGGGCCACAGAGGGAACCTGCAAAGAGCTGAGTAAGTCCACGTGCGCTCCCAATTACACGACATATATAGACACGTATACATCTAAGTACATGGTCCATCCAGTGTGTGTTAGAGAAGCAGTAAACTAATAATAATTGTGACCAAAATTTGCAGTATAAAATTTACCTGCAAATGATTGAACGTTTTCTAAATAGCGTTCTACTTTCCTACACTCAAAGAAAAGTCAAATGACTTGAAATATTAAAACTGATTCCTTGCCACAAATACCTCATGTTAACTCATTGCCAAAGTATGTGTGGTATTTGACATTAGTTCAAAATTCCTCAACACCTTTTTTTTCTGGTTGGTTTTTTGCCAATAGGATCGGTTCTTATTATGTCTCTCTTCTTACCTCTCTCTTGTCCTCTACTTTCAATTTTATCTACATTGTGTTCACAATTTCTTGCCAATTTCTAAATTCTGTTTTTTCTCAGTGTATGCTTGAGTACTTGAGATATTTTCCGCCCTCATGAAATCTTTATACATTTCCTATTTTCCCTCCTCATGACACAAAACCATTGGCCAGTGAATTATGAAATTCTTTGTCAAAGAGACTGATGTATAATGTTAGAGTCATTTGGCATTTAAAGAACTTTTTAATTGCACACAACTGGAGCGTAGAAAAAAGAAAACAAAGAAAAATTTAATGCATCTTTAATGACCTGAATCGATTGAATAATTATTTGAGGCCTCTTTCCAAATCTAAATTGCAGACAATGTTAATTGTTATGTGGGACGCAATGAGGGCAACTACTGCAACAGCAAAGACCAGACCAAGGCCGTGACTCGATGGTATCACGACAAGGGAGTGTGTAAACCCTTCACCTACAAGGGTTGCAATGGAAATCGCAATCGCTTTTGCACACAGGAGGCTTGTGACCTACGCTGCAACGAAGATTGAGTTAGATAAAAAATATATAGAGACAGGACCTCCTAGCTGATAAGTTTATATGTTTAGGCTAAGTAAATACAAACAGCCAAGTGCTTAAGTGTTTTACCTTTGATCAATCAGACGAATTTTGCATTTCTCGTTGACTAAATGGGCGATAAAAATAGATAGCCATAGCTGAAAATGTTGTAAGGCTGTCACTTAGTCCACTGCCAGGGCCAAATTCGAAATATTTTCAGTAAAACGAGTAAAAACTGTCAGCATATCAGATGGCCCCCTTGACATGCCCATGACAGTGTCGCCAAGATTGTTTGTATGACTCCTGGCCCCAGGCTTTTAGCGGTGACGCATTGGCACCAGCACTTGGAATGATAGACTGAGGCTGGGAATAGGACTGCGACTGGACGGCATTCACATTGACATTCACCAAATGGCGCGTGTCGTAGCAAGTGTCACATCAAAAGGCTGTCAATGATGGCCTTTTTTTTTGTGTGGATATCGACTTACGGCTAATTAAAATACTAACTGTGGCTGGTCAAAACCCGCACACACACACACCCACACCCACGCAATAAGTGAAATTACGTTAGCCATTTACCTGTTGAGTGCCAGCAGTAAAGTGAAGAGATTATGCGATGGCTAAACCGGAGATGGATGATGGGAAATACCTTTAATTGCAATGCCACTTTGCAGTTTACCGACTTTGACAGATATTTGTTTAAGCTTTCACGAGAATGAGTGATTGCGAGGAAGGAAGGCTGGTGGGTTGTGTCAGAAGGGGTTGGGCATTCACTTGATTCTTGCGCACAAACAAATGCCAATCAAATGCATAACAGCATCGACGAGAGCCATGAGAACATGACACGTCGTTGACGGCAGCACATTAATCTCCTCTAATGACAGAGTAAAAAACGAAAGCAAACGAATTGTTCAACACACTTTCCCTTCACCCCCATAAGCAATATAGTTTCAATTACTAATGCTAAGAACCCTCAAATCGCATGGACCCACTTATAAGTGTAGTGTATCAAAAGACAAGGGGAAAACAACAAATTCCATCATTGTGTCATATGATAGAAACTTCGATTTCTATGCGGGGCAATTTTCAATTTGAAATTCACCTACGTTACGCACAATTTTGACAGCATTTGAGCTTAAAAGAAAATTCGCAAAAGTTAAAAGAACAGAAAGCACAAAAAAAAAAGAAAACACATATGTATTTTGGCAGTGGAAAATTTTCTGGCAATTTGCATGAAATTAGTTTGCGTCCAAAGAGACTCTAATTGGGAATTTGAAACGCTCTACTGGCAGATGAAAATATTTTCAATTTTCTCTTTTATTGGCAATAATTGAAAAATGGGTCACCATTTGGCATTAGATTTAAGCTTTGCCATAAAAAAAGAGAAAAAGTCAATCACGCCATAATGAAAAATATTAAACTCTAAAATGAGAGAGCACATTTTTTGGAAAATCTCAGCAGGCATTAAATACAATTATTTGATTATTCATCACATTTTCCATTTTTATTTTTTTAACGACCCAATTGAGTTTTATGTGACCAGAAAGTGGGCCCACGTGGGCGTCGACAATGTCAATATGGGAGTGAAAAGTTTTACCAAAGACATGACAACCTCGACCCTGGGAATCCCGCACCAATCCAAGGCACGCAAAGCGGGGACGGGGGGAAAGGCAATTTCGGTGCGTGTTTCCGTTTCATTAGGCCAAAAGGTCGCAAAAACAAAGCTGCAGCAACTCCATAAAAATGACACCGTACTTTTGGTCGATCAAAAAAGTTTCCATTATGTTGATAAGCCGCAGCACATTCTCCGAAGAGGAAACAAAATACACACGAACACATAAAAACCAAAAACTTTTTCCAGTCCTTTGAGGTAGCTCACAAAAGTATGCTATGCAAAACGTTTTGCCAAATTGGAAATGGGTAAATGTTTTCCATTTGTTTGTTTGTGCCTTCTATTGTAGAAACGGAAATTATTCCTTGGACCAGTTTCTCTATTTGGTGAAACAAGAAAAAAGGAATTCATATAATACCAAAAATTGTTTTTGTTGCCATACAACAAAATCCAGTACTCACACACATAAAACCAAGAGCAGGATCTCAACAACTAGAAAGAGACAGAGCTTACCAATATTCCCACTCTAATCTGTCTTGCATGTGTTCAACTAAAATTTTGTGTTTATTCAAGTGCATTTCCACAGTGTCGCACACACGCTCAGTGGTCATGCACACCATCAGAATTTGTTTTAGAGCTAGAGCTTATACTTGTGCCCGACTTTGCTTTGGGGCTTCATTTGTTTGGCCCCCAAAGCCGACTGCATTGCATTGTGGGACCTCATTCTCGCTCTGTCTCCCTCTCTCTCTCTCTTTCTCTGTCGCTCTGTCTATCGCTTCGACACAACTATTTTTCCGTTTAAATAATTTTGAGGTGCTTTTCTTTGACTAAGCTTTAGTTATGTCTGTGAACTTGGGTTTTGCGTTTACCCAAATAGAATTAAAATTCTTTTTCCAAGTTCGCACTGAAAGAAAGAGAAGGAGAGTTGAATGAAAATAAAATGAAAAGTTGGCACGCAATTTATTGTCTTTCGACTTTGTAACGACTTACAGAAACTTTTGTTTTCCGCCATGTTTTCCAGCGAATAAAAAAAGGATTTAAACAAAACAAATGGAAACCAAAGTAAATCCTTAACCCTTTAGCCAATTTCATTTCATTGGTATCCGTTTGCAGCTTTTGTATTTCCACACAAATTGGTTTCTCATTCTGCTTGATTTCATGCACAAACTGGTAGAAGAGTTTTCAAGACATCTCAGGTGCCACATACACACACACGCCCACACACACACACACACACACACACACACACCTGCATTTCACCTAATCACCAAACACTTGCTCTTTCAGGCCACTTGACTTCCTATCTGCACTTGGACATACACTTGTTGGCACTTTTTGAGTTTCTCAACCCATTTTAAAGAACCCTCAACGCTCGCATATTCCCTCTCTTTGTCTGTGTCCCCCTCTCTGTTTCGAAAGACATTTTTTACTTATCGAGCTAAAATTTTGTGATTTTTTCCTCACAATCAAAATGCGTGTGTCTGTGTGACAACAAACAGGGCAAACGCAAGCACAAGGACATACACAAAAACTAAAGCAAACTGCATCAGCTAGAATCTCGACTTCAGAGTGTTGCAATATGCCCCTTACCCCCCTTTGCTATTGTATTGGCAACGGAGTGGGAATAGACAGGAGCGACGTATAGTGCTTATGTCTCGTCATGTTACACGCATGTTAGCAGAGCTTACATAGAGTGTGCTCAGTCAAGGATTTGGTTAGGGTTGCGTAGGGATCAACACTCAAGTGCGATATTCAAGTGGATGTGTTTGTGGATATACTTTCAGGACCCACGAAGCAAATTGGATTTAGTTTTGAATCCGTTGCAGTAGAGGAATCGAGAAATTAACAAATATTTCTAAGCTTACTAGTTTTTGTCGCACTTAAATTTCATTACCTTTTAATTCAGTTATCGATCACATTCCTTTGAGGATTCAACAGTCTCGAATACTCTTCAGTCTTTATCCAAGACTTATTCACTATTCTGCAGCATAGGAAATAGAAACTTGAATTGCATAGAAATAAATTAAAATATTTATGTATGAGAGAGTCACGCATATTAAATTAAATATGAACCTACTCCAAACTACATCAACATGCTATTTCTATTTAAATTTCGCCTTGGGGCCATTGCTGCACGTACAAGATAAAAATTGTGCGAGTGTGTGAGTGTCTCTGTGTGTGTGTGTGTGTGTGTGTGTGTGTGAATGTTTTGTAGGTTTGTATGAATGTTTGTTAGAATAGAAGGTGTACGTGTGCAGTTCAGTTGGTAAGCTAAGGGCGTGTCTATAAACATATTGCTGACAGAGTTAAGCAGAGAGCTTTTGGCTCAGACGCAGGCAAACTGAGAAATTGACAAAATGAATGAATGAGTGGGTGAGTGAGTGAATATATGTCGCCATGATGTACGTGTGAGTTAGTGTCAAGTCAGGGACATTTAGTAATTCCGCTGGCATATCAAGGACAACGTACTCATAAATACCAAAGGCAAATGCCGCACAAGCAGCAATAGCAACAAAAACTGCAGCATTGTTTTCTCTCACTCTGTCAGTTTCTCTTTCCCTTGCCCCCCTCTCTATCTCTCTCTCTCTCTCTTTCTCTCTCACATTAAAGTCTGTGCCTGTATTTGTATGTATGGAATTTTTAACATCATTATCGAGAAGACAAAGAATAAGAAAAAGAAGCCGGCTACCATTTGGCACTCTGCGCATCGCTGCTCGACCTTATAGTCATTGTCTCCCTCTCTGTCTCTCTCTCTCCCAGTCTGTCTTCGTCTTTTACTCTGGTACGCATTGCTTGCCTACAACGTCGACAGCCCAGGCACAATGGCATGCATACCTAATGCCCAATGATGTGCACACGGGACTCTTGGAGTCGACTTTAACTCAACTTTGGCAAAAGTCCTCGCTGAACTTGTCGCCTGTCTCTTGGCTCCTGTCTTGCTTCCATTCATTGTCGCTGGCAGTTGTCAGTCACAGTGGATTGCCCCATTTCATCTCTAGTTGTGCAGGACATTTAAAAAACCATTTATCTCATTTGCTCCTCTCTCTCTCTTTCTTCAACTCCTTCTTCTTAATATTATTTCAATTCCACTTCCTTCTCTACTCTATTTCTATTTATTCTTCATCTTCTCGCTCAAACCAATCCCCATATAACATTGTCTTTGCCCATAGATTCATTCGATGTCTGTCCATGTTTTGTAATTTATTTGACTTTAGTACATTTTTTTCATCCTCCGCGTGGGGTACTAGAAATTTATGATGACTTTTGTAACAAGTCAATGGAAGAGCTTCCACACTTCGACTCCTCAGAAGGCATACGAAAGATAGAGTATTCCATTGTCAGTGTGCTTGGTGTAGTTTCCGGCATGTTTATTTGCTTTTGTTTTTACTGGTGTTTAGCTTCAGTCAACCTTAAAATGATATGCCACGCCCACATCGAACTGTACAACTGTCAAGCGGGCATTCAAGCGGCTCTAGTCGAGAAAAATTTGAAACAACTCGCGCGATTTATAGCCCTACCTAAACGAACAAATTTTACATTTTATCAAAGGGCAAATCGTTGCCAACGACATTTTGCTCGATGCGAATTGAATTTATAGCCTATTTGTGTGTGTGCGTGTGTCTGTGTGTGCCAGTACGTATGAGTGATATTTTTGCGGATGGCTGAGTGCTTAAAAATGAAATTTAATTAATTATACGCCGCAGCAGCACCACAACTCGAACCACTTTCTGTCTGACTGACTGACTGACTGGCTCACTGAATGTCTGACTTACTGGCTGGCCAGAGAAATTGCTTTCTTTTGCGCCGCAATGTATACAATGATTTATGGTTGTGCTCACACACACACACACGAACTGAAAGCACACATGGATTCAGTCCGCAGGGTGTGAAATTTGAGGAGGTGTTATATGTCTTTCTAGGCATCGCGATTTTGTCTGTTTTCTCTCGGTGCTTTGTGCAATTTTGATGCTATGCTAGCTCCCGAAAAAGCGCAACATGAGAATTTATTTTGCTCACATTTGTCTTGGCTCCACCACCCCCCACACACTCCCACACAAACACACATAAACACTCACTAACACACTCTTACTTGCATTTTGTGCCGAGCGTAGAGAGCAAAACATTATTAATAGTTCTGGTGGCGCCTGCAATATCATGTCAAATTAATTTCAATTTAATTAAATTTTTTCTTTTTTTCAACACAAAAACCAAGAGAGAGAGAAGCAAAGGAAAAATGTCTGTCAAATAAATGTTAAAAAATTGACTCATTGCTAGGAAAAGTTGCGGCATTGCCGTCCCCTCTCTGGCTTTAGCAAGTGAAATGGAATCACAGCTGCAAAAATATGTACAAGCATTTGTTTTACACTTCTGTGTGTGTGTGTGCCTGTATATACACACACAAATACGCAGCTTTTGTGAAATTCTCACGCTTGCCGCTAAAGTCATTTTTCCAACCTTCATTTCATTCCCCCCTCTTTTTTTTTTTTTTTGAAACCATTTGCCAGTGAAATAGTTGAACGTTGCCAGGCAGCTTCAGCTTCAGCTCAGTTTCAGCATCAGCATCGGGTCTTCGGCATCAAGTTTGAGCAGCACTTTGAAAATGTGCTCATTTATCAATATGTCAGCTGTTGTATAACTATTAATGTTGCTCCGTTTCAAAAACCCTTGCCACACATTCGGTTCTTTGGCCTTGTCTTGCCTGGCTCACTCGCTGTGTGTGTGTGTGTATGTGTGTGTGTGTGTGTGTGCCAAAACATAGCAAAACATTAAATGCGTTTTAACTAATTTTCAGCAATTCATTTTCATTTCAAAACATTGCATTGAAACGAATATGAAATGCATTAGCATTAATCAATCAATCTTAACTTTAGTGCATAAAATTAATTGGCTTCAAAAACAAGTCAGCAAATGGATAAAGCAAATCCCTAATTTTCTAAGATTTTGCCAATCAACAAAAATGCTTTGAAATAAGAATATTTGGCTAAAATTCAAGGCTTTTAATTAAAGTTTAGCTAAAAGATTTGAGCAATTATTAATGTGCCTTTATTCGTTTGTTAAATGAAACTGAAATTACTTGTAGACAAATTGAATATATGTATATAGAGTCAGGGGCGGATTCACAGGCAGATTTTTAAGGGGAAAAAGGTGGAATATCCGTTCTGGATCCGCCACTGATAAAGGTCAACTTGCTCCTCTTACATATGCAGAATCCAATACATATGTCAAATGAAAGATCAATTGGAATAAATGAAACAAAAAAAAAATTAAATCAAATATTATGGCATATGCTGAGCCTTTTAATTCAATTCAATTCCTTTAATAATTCATTTTACAATCAATCCATGCAAAATAAATGCAAAGTAAAATGAATTTACCTTTAAATGGATTATTTGGTTAATAGAGCAAAACCAAAGTAAACCAACAGAAAAATGCAAATAAAATATGTTTTTTTTTTCCATTCATAAATGTTGCAATGTTGACAACGAGCCACAAGAGGGCTAAGTGGCAGAAAGAGACAGAGAGAGTATGTGTGTGTGTGTGAGTGTGTGTGTGTGGGTGTGTGTTTGGTCTGGTGTGTCGTGTGTGGTGTCTGATTGTCGCGAGTTTGTCAATGTTGATGCTGGCTGGCATTTCATTTGATTGCAACAAATGGTGCGTCAGTGGCAAGGAGAGAGTAGGAGGTTATTTCCATTTCTTCTTTTTTTCAATTACCCTATGCCTAAGAGGGTATATGAAGAGCGAGATAATGATAATGACAGACTGATCAAAACAAAGCATTTATCTTCTGCTGCCTCTTTAAAGAGCCCAGTGAGCTTCCTTGCATAAAAAATCTCTTCCTGTTGAATTAAAAACATTGAATCATTATTTTGGAAAGCGCTTGCAAGGGTGTAGAAACTTCGACTTGCCAATGAGTTTGCAAGTTGGCTCAGTCATCTGTGTTCCTTTTTTTTTAATTTACATACACATGCACACCCACACACACACACACACATTTTAGCAGACTCTTTTCATATATTTCCTATTTTTTCCATTTGCTTGTCAAGCTCATCTGCGGCCCAGGCCACCCAACACGAGCCAAGGTGTCGAAACGGGGTAGGAGAAAGAGGAGGAGGAAGGGCGGTCTTGGCCTGTCATTCGTCTGAAGGCAACAAATACAAATTATGGCAAATGGGCGCAAATTTTAATGAAATTCAACAACAACAACAGAAAAAAACGAATGAAAAATGCACAAACATACACACACACACACACAGAGAGACAAAAAGCCCACACATACATGTGTACGCACGGCAAGATGTCGACAGCGAAATATTAAAAAGTCACTGACAGGCGAACGAGGACAGTCCCGGCACAGACCCGACAGTTGACAGTCACTGGCACTGGCACCACGACCTCCTCTACCCTTCTCCAACCCACATACACACACACGCACACCCCCTAATAATCATTATCTTTCACTTAATCTACTGGATGCCTACCTATTATGTATAACGTTCTCGAATGATACTCCAGCAGCAGCAAAATATACTCTTTTAATCTCAATGCTAGCAGATGGAGAAATCTTAACAATCATTCTTAAGCTCTCATGGGAATCGATGAGTTATCATGCTTTAATCATCATATTTATAGATTTAGCAACTATATGACCTGTTCTTTTGAGACTTGTTCTCGTTCTTAATACAAATTAGACTTGTAGTAGTAACTTATAAAAAACTTTCATTTAACAGGTGCCAAATATGCTTATAAAGTATTTGCAATAGCACATGAAACATTCTTTAGTAAAGGACATCATTTTCTCTCTCTCTCTCTCTCTTCATGCTGATGTTTCTTAATTTATATTATCATTGTTTATTAATGAGCAACAATTGGCTGAATGAGAATACAGATGTGGGTAAAATCAATTGACACCTTTGCAATATTCAATGCGTACAAATAATTCTCATACATAAATCAAATGACAACATATCACATGGCATATAACCGAATGTGCGGCATTAATTCATGAGGTTTCCTGTTTTTGCCATTTCCGGTTGGCCAAATACACACACACACACACACACATCTCTACAGATCAGACTGTTTGAGATTTTGAAATGACATTCATGAATTTTAAAATCAAATTAAACGATATGCCTGCCAGTGAAATTGGCAAAAGGAAAACTTATAAATTCAATACAAATTTTCTTTCTTTCATTCATTAGTTTATTATTATAACTAATTGAATTAAATCTAAACAAACAAAAGAAAAACCAAACGTATATAAATCAAATTTATTCAATGAATGCTATTTTGGTTAAATTTATTTTAAGTAGTTGCTAATGAATATGATTTTAAGTATCTTTTTTTTTCTTTAACCATTTCTTGCCAAAAATTCATAGTTAAAGTTGTCTTTTGTTTTGCTTCTTTAAATATTTAAAACCTGTGCAAAGAAAGGCTTAACAGAATAAAAACAAAACCCAATGAAATGTGTATATGATAGGAGTCAAAGGACTTCTTGTTGACGAGTATGAAAATGTATGTGGCAATTGTTGTTACATTGATGTTTGTTTGCTTTATTAAAATGTCATACTGCAAGTAACCGGAATTAAAAACAAATATTTTACTCTCAGCATGGCAACAAAAAAGCCAACACCCAGCAGAGCATTTAAAGAAAATAATAACAAATATAAAAATGAGAAGAAAACACAAAACACTCAGCAAGTTGAAATATTTGCCAAAAAACGCATATTTACTTGCAAAGCGGAACACGAAGCAAAAAAAAAAAAAAACAAAGGCAAACGAAATTGGTTGGCAAACAGCGGTCGTTTGGCAAAATCAATTTCCTTTTGGCTTATTTGGGCTATGGCAATTGCCAAAGGAGAGCGCGTCGGAAGGGCTGCAGGGCCAAAGGAATGAAGTAATGTTAAAGTGCAGCCAACAAATCAAAATTAACAAACAGAAAACTGTGAGGCAAGTTGCGCGCAGCATGCAACAACTTAAACTGCAAATGCAACTCAAATTGAAGAGCCGCACGGGGAGCAGTGAGAGAGAGAGAGAGAGGGCAGAGAAAGGAGACTTATACAAACAAAAAGGCTTAGCAGAAATGGAAACTTGTCGCTTAATCAGCAGTGCTATGGCAAAACAAATATTAAGAAAGGAAATTCGCTTAAAGTTATGGATTTTGTATAATTTTAAAGCAGCTTATGCATTAGTAAGTTTTCGGCAAAATCCTCAAGCGTAATGCATTTAAATTAACCAGCTGACAGATGGAGAAGTGCATTTGGCTGGCCGAGCAAATCAATTAAGTATATCCTTTTGTGCAGACGCCTGCGGGCCAAAGGTCAATGCATGACTGGCTCCGCACCTGGAACCAGAAGCCAGTAAACTGGATAAAGGGTTGATGCTTGCAATCTGAAACCAGAATTTCAACCGCAATGCAAATAATTCATGTTAAGTCCACGCAGTGCATCAAAGGGATCTCTTTCCACCTCTTTCTGTCTCTCTCACTCTCCCACACTCTTGGTCGCACCCGCACCCTTGCTTGTCATTGAGATTTTGGTTTTCATGGCATTTAACGACTGCAAAAGGATACCGCATGCGGTCCTGTCTGTAATTTATGATTATAACCACCTCAAACTGCCCTCAACTCATCGCCTCCAGACATTTACCCACCGTTCACAGGCGGCGGGTGGTTGCTGTGTGTGCAATGCGGCGTATGCGTTATGTGGGAGATTTGATGTTGACATTACTCAAATGTGATACATGAGGACATTGGGACATGGAGGTAAATGGGGGCCATGGCGGAAGTTACCGAAGTGGGGGCAATGGAGCTGGGAGGTGTCGCCGCTTTACGACTATTAAAGGATTTCCGAACCGAGGCTTAGGCAAAATTAATGTGATGGCATTTAAATCACAGATTAATGTTGCCGATTTGTGCGATTTCAATGAAAATACTTGGGCAACAAAAAAAATAAACAAACAACAAATGCCAAAGTTTTTGCCAAAAAAAAAAAAAAAAGAAAATAGAAAAGTTTTTCCAACCTCATCGATGAGCTGATAAGTGCCAATTGAAGCGACACGTGTGTGTGTGTGTGTGTGTCTATGTGGGTGTGAATTGCCAAAGTTGAAAAAGTTATTTGCATGTAAATTTGTTTGTTAAGATCACAAATGTAATACAAATAGCAGCAGAGAGAGACAAAAAAAATATATATAAGAAAAATGGGAAAAGGGAAATGGGAAATAGGGCAAATGAGAAAATAGAAAAGAAAAGACCAACTTTAAACAAAGAAAAGCAAATAGCAGAAGACAATGAGGCAATAATCAGAATGGCAAAAGCCCTCAAAGAGTAAGCAAATGGAAAGTAAAATGTTACATTAACAGACCAAAAGCAATGGCAAACCCTTTAGCTACACTCACAGACAAACAAACACACACACAAATACTGGCACACTTATACCAAGGCAAGGGCTTACCTTTTTTTTACCCCAAAAAGGATCCTCTTGACCAAACTACTCATTAAGAATTTTAGACAATTGATAAGTAAAGATACTTTAGACAAAATAATGTTCCAAGTCAATGTTTCTAAGATGAATATATTAAAATAAATAAATTGAATCGTTTCTGGGATATTTGTCTCCTTTAAAGCACAATCTTCCGAAGAAATATTATTGACAAATATGAAAAGTTCATGAAAATCGAATGAAAGACATGTCCATGCGAAATGCTTCGAATTTAAGACCAAAATTCATTAATTCTTCGCTGTCTAGAATCTTTTTAACTTCAAAAGTAAATATTTGATATATGTAGTTCCCCTTGCCACACCCATGGCTTATATCAAGCTCTCAAGCACAATGGCAATGTAAGCCTTTGAGCGTTTTGTACCATTTCCGCTCAACTGGCAAAATTCATTAGGTTCTGCAAAGTGGACGCCCATACAATCCGTCAGTCAGTTGGTCTCTCCGCCAGCCAGTCACCCAGTCATTCATTCAACCCAGGCAGACCTGCCGTGTACGCTCAATAAACTTTCATTAACTTCAAATCATCAATCAGGGCCGCCACCTTGCAAGAGTTTTGTAAACATGACTTATATAGGAATCTCTGGCAATATTTTTGATCGTTCACTTTGCAATTACGCCTGGCGCCGACATATCAATACATTGACTGGCAACAATCAAATCGTAGGGCCAAGTGAATTATTCATGAACTTAGCAATTTCCCAATAAACTTGCCCGGACCGGAGGCGCCAAGTGGCGGCGGCGTCAATGCAAGAGAAGACCAATTACAATTCAATTTCGCTGACTCTTCTCCTGGTTTAGTAGTGGTTTGGCTACCGATCCATTCCAAATCCGTTGAAAATTTAATTGAGCATTCAAAAGACGCATTGACACGTACGATAGACACCGCTCTAGCATCAGAGATGTTCCCAATGATCCCAATGCCCTTAACACGAATCTGAAACTCAAATTGCTGCTGTCAGTGGGAAAACGAGAATGTTGCCTGCTTGGGCAAAAGATTTATCCCACAGTTTGTGTTTGTCACTCTGTAAGCATACTGAAGGATGACGCTGCTGCTGCTGCTGGTGGTCTTCTCTGTTCCCAGAAAAGGACATCTTGTTATCGTCCTTGTCTCTCTCTCTCTCTCTGAACTCTGACCGTGATTGGCAGTTCAGGTTAAGGCTTATGCCATCTCACCACTAAGCAATGGCTGTTTCGAAAAATGCAATTTTGTTTCTTCTAGTTTTATGTAGGTATGTACCTTCTTCTGTACCTTGTACAAAATTGCAAAAATGTCAACGCCACAACATTCATGTATATAAGATCAATGCCCAGTAGTCACTCGATTCGTACTTCAAAGACATCACGTCCTCAACTAATTATCAACATAATTAAAAGCTGCCGTGACATTTCCCGCAGGAACTGTGACTGATTATTGGCGCAAAAGAAAAGTATTATGAAAAGTATCTGTACTTATTTAAGTTAATTTTTCTTTTGACTTGGCCCAGCCTTCTAATTGAATCACGTGCGTGGGCTGACTAGCAACTGTGGCAAATGCGTTGGGGACCAAAGGGATAAAAGAGAGAGGCTGGAAGCTATAGAGATGTCAATGGGACTGGGATTTGAGACTCAATTGCTGACTCGTTTCTCTCAATAGTTGCCTCAGCATTTGCACTCAATCAACACGAACACGCAATGGGACAGAGACAACAACTTAATCATCATCAAGTCAACATTAGTCACACTCCCACAGCGCGTTATCCTTTCGTCTTCATATGTTCGTGTTTCTGTATGTGTGTTTGTGTGTGTATATAGGATGTGTGTCTCAAATGTCATTGGTAATGCCATTTGCCAGTCCCTTTGATGGCCACGACAATGAAGATATTTCAGCAAGAAATCGCTGTCATTTGTGCTATGCCATCCCGATAGTTGCATTAAACCGATAATTATGCCATATGCTATTTGCTGACAGGATCTGGCGCCAAGCAAACAACAGCACCAGCAACAACAACAACAACTCATTTAAATTAGCGCCATCCACGCAGGGCAATTGGAATTGGCGCGTGTAACATTTAGGCCTAAACTCATCAGCTGCATTCGGTGATTAGGCCCAAAGAGAGAAAGAGAGAGAGAGTGAGTTTGCGAAGGATGGAGAAAGTGCTGGGGGGAGTTTGTGTATCGAAGTAGCATGTATCTATTTCAAAAGGCTAATTACACACGTTTGCATATCACGTGCCACATGCCGCTTCCATTGTTTATCTAAATTGTTATTGTCATTGGCATTGACTGGTTTGGGATGCGGCAGTGGAAGGGGCCGTGAGTGGGGGTCGATGTGGGGTTTCAGTTCGATAGCATTGCAATTTAATTAAGTCACGCAGCATTTCGATTTGAGCTTTAAATGAAACATCCATGGCTGGAATGAGATTACCTAATGAACTCGAAATAGTTGGACATGGCACACGTCAAATATGTTACGCAAAATTGTATTAAAAGCAAATACTTTCAGCAAGCAAACCTAATTGAAAAATCGAACAAATTTTAAATCAATCAATTACAAATTCTCTACTTTAGCCATTTAAATATTAATTTTTTGTCGAGTAAAAGAGTTTACTTTTCTTTTGGCCTGTGTGAAATGAAAATGAAAAACTTTTTAATCGATTGAATTTTGAAGAGTGAGCCGACTCTTCACCTATGTAAATACAATTTTGCGTAAGAATTAAGTTATTAATTACAAAGCAAACATTACAAATTGCTCAATAATAATGTGGCATATTTCCCACACGTTTTGTTTGTTTCAAAGAAACACAATTTTAATTAAAATGATTCATAAAAGCAATTCAAATGGTTGTAAAAATGTTTGCTTTTATATGAAATGAGATAAATTAATAAGGCTTGGTGTAATCTAATATAATTATATTGTGGTTGGCGGTATTATAAAATAATTACATAAATGATAGTCATAATAAGATTGCGGATTAACAATTATTAAGCTTTAAGGCTTAGTTCCTTTGTGGTTTGTTGTTAAATGTAAAAGAAAACAAAGTTATTGGCTAACATGGCGTATGAGTGATATTTGTATCTACATACTTAGTAAGTAGTTTCTGTAGATTCGTTAACAAACTGATTTAAATTTCCTTGCCATCAAATCTCTAGACAATAACTGAAAAATGCTTCTATATCAAATCATCGTTTTTGATGGTTTGCTAAATTTTTTGATTTTCTTTTATTGCTGACTTTTTTATGCCATCGTGCATTTGGCATATTTGAAATGTCAAACGAATATTTATTTATTTGTATTGTCTGCAAGTCGTTGACTCTGGTTGTATTCCAATTGAACCTTTCGCTTTGTATGCTGGGCACCTCAACCAGCTAACAGGAGCAGCAACAACAAACAGGCAAACAAATATGCTAACATGCGCCAAATTTCAAGCCCTCCCCCCTCACTTTTCTACTTAGAGGCAAACTGTCTACTTGCCGTACCTGGTTCCCAGATGCCTTGTTAGCTGTCTGCCTGCATTTTTTACTTTCCTTCTATGTCTGTGTGTATGTGTGTGTGTGTGTGTGTGTGTGTGTGTGTGTGTGTGTGTGTGTGTGTGTGTGTGTGCCACGTTTGTTAGCCAGGCCAGGACCAGGGAAGCGCAAGACATTTCCCTTCTTGACTTTGGCACGTACATAGTTATGGGGCTGCTCTTGTTCTGCCTTGCTTTTATGCAATTTGCTTGCACAGACATCTCGTTATTTTATTGTTTACCTGCATTTTGTAACATAAATTTACACGACTGCATTTACCCTCCATTACCTCGGCCAAAAACTTATCCATAATTTGTATTTGACATCCATTTACTGTGCCATTAGAGAAAGCATTTGCCAAAATGTATCTTTAAGTATTTTTCGACTAATTTTTCGTTGATTGCTTATTTACAATTGCACAGGAGCGAATCTAGGTGGGCGAATCTGAGGAGGAGTGGTCTTGTTATAAAATTATTATTCAATTCCCATTACAATTTGTTATAGAGTAACCCATATTGTCACAGGGTCATAAGGCACAATGAAACTGATTTCAGGAAATTCAGTTGACTGAATGAAATAGGAAAATAATCGGGAAATTAAAACAATAGATGGAAAAAGTGAGGGTTATGATCCCTACACTGGTTGAAACGCCACTGATGACAGATACAAAGTAATTTTACCTGTCGTCGATTCTCTTGTTTGCTTCGGTGACCATGCAATATTTACCTATGTATATATAAAAGTGTATATATATGCCAAAATGAAATGTATTGTTGTGTTTTATTCAATTATTCGTTGTTTTGCTGGTGACTGGTGCAATTGAACTGCAAAATCCTTTTAGCACTAAACAGCTAAACACATTAGAGACTTATTTTCCGGACTCTCGTGCCCCTCTCGGGCATCTCGCTTTGTGTTTGTGTTTGTGTCTGTTTTGCTGAAAGTGCGGCAATTGAACCAGTTAGTCGACATCGGAGTCGCAGTTGACGTGGAGGTTTTTGGGGGTACTCTGGGTTTGACTGCTTAAAAGCTTAAGTGATATTACACTTGGAGCAAAGCAATTTCATTCGTAAAAAAAAGGGCATGATATTAGAAGGGGTGGATTGGATTTGGGGAGTGGGGGGCCGAGACGGAGGCCCAGGCTTGGCTAAAAGCTTTTGGCTTGACTGAAATGAGGAAAATTCAAAAAAAAAAAAAAAAAAAGTATAAAAAAATAAAAAAATTCTAAAGTGACATAATCGCGTAATCGATGAAGTCTGTCATTATCATGAGCCCGTCGAGCGTCGATGATGTCAAAGAAAGTCAATAAATGAAATTTACAATGGCGTAAATTCCAGGAAGGCAACAACACAAACAACAATGGGTCGACTAGATGTCGATGATGACGATAATGATGATGATGACGGGTTCTCCGTTTAGTTTTTGACGCCTCGACACTTTTTAGCCCTGTCACGTGCAGTTGATTCCGGACGCTGCTAAAACAAAGTAACTATAGGATGCAGAAGATCGTAGAGAGAAAGGGAAGGCGAGGACTGCGGCAGATTCAATTTGACAGTTGTAAGAATTCAATTTTCTTGTCGCCATGTTGTGGATTAGTTTCGTGCTTGTCCCATTAGAGGCCAGAAGGCTGGCCAGCAGGCAATCGGAAGATAGAGTTCTACAGTTGGACATCATTTTTGTTTGTGTGTGTGTGAAATGCAACTGCCAGTAGAACAGAGAGTGCAAAAGCAAAAGAAATCAACTTACACAAACAACCACACACACACACACACAGGCAGACAAATGAGAAAAGTTGCGAATTTCGAAAACAGTGCAAAAAAATACTTTTGCCTCCAATGCCAGCCACTATTTTTCCTTTAGCTTCAGCTCCTGCTTCTGGGAAACTGCAAATGGAGTATGGATTCTGGTTTTTGCCATGACAGTCATGGGAAAATAACAAAGTTTGTGGCCAAGTCGTGTGCGTGTGGCATTGAGATTGACGGGCAAAAATAGCATCTGCAGCTACGCAGAAAACTTTAAAACTGCACACGAAGATCAGACCCCCATGGCCCAACTGAAGGGCTACTGACACCGTGACAAGTGCCTCGACTGACATGCCATAAAAGAGAATCCAAATAATGCTCAAGAAACTATCAGAGTCAAATGCAGCTAACAAATATCTAAAGTATTTAATGTGAAATCTATTAATTAAATAAGTTCTCCTTAGCATATCTCGGACAATGTCAACCTGTCAGGAGCAGCAGCAGCAATTAAGACCATCAGCCTTAAAGTATACTATAATTCAATCAACAACAAACGAAAAGAACTAACAAAATATATATGAAACGACAACTCAAATGACTTATAGACTCAGTGAAGAAGACAAAGAGACAAAAAGATGAGAAGAACTGACTAACTGCTTAAATGGCCACACTAACAACCAACATTAACAACAGGAAATGTCTTCATTTTTGACAGCCAAGCATGGGCGTAGTTATAAATTTTTGTAAAGGATGGTTCCACATATTTTGTCCTCTAAATTTTATACAGAGGAAATATCTTAGAATTAAATTTTAATTTGTCCCCCCGCTAAGCTACGCCCTTTGCCGAGTCGAACAATTTGTTGGCCAGGTTTTTGTGTGTATTTTCTTTTTGTATCTCACCCTTGCCATTTTCAAAGTCCTTACTCACTCTTAGCCACTTTTGACAGTAGACCGAATCCAAACCGAAGCCGCTTGATGGATTACAAACTAAAAGGCAGCAGCAGCAGCAGCAAGTAACAGTTCTGCAGCCATGGCAAAGGCGTTTCCGGATACAAATACAGATATATACATAGATATAGATACAAATACATTGCCACAAAAGTTAGTGGGAAGGGGGTCAGATGCACGATTAGGCTTTTGTTTGACTGTATGTCAAATTTCTATGGCCACACCTACCCAACGCCCATTCATCCTTTCTTTGTGGCAGCGAAGCCTTTGTGTATATCTGAGCCAAAGTGATTTGTGTGCCCTGGGGTATTGGTAAAATACGTTTAATGAAGTGAAGGGTTAAATTTGCCAAAGGCTTGGCTCGCAAAAAAAAAAAAAAAAAAAGAAACGAAATGCCAAATAGAAGAGGCTTACCGCAAAATCCTTTCCATTCGAGCAATACAAATGAAAAGAGCCAGTTTCAAAAAGAAAATACACATAGAGCCAAGAATGTTTTAAAGGCTTTAAGATTAAGAAGAGTCGGAAAATGGGGGGGTTGGGTGGTGGTTAAGTGTTCTCGGCCAGAGCCAGCAATTGCCAATTACGCGCAGCTGACCTTGAGTGACCTTCACACACATTCGCATGGACGAGCTCGTGTTTGAATCCGCCATAAACTGGAAACAAAATCATTTATCATAACAAATGGCCGCATCACATTTCTCAAGTGGCCCGAGTGTGGCGTATGTGATTGCGCCAAAAAGCCAAACCAAAAATTCAAGCCCATGTCGATGCCAATGCCAAATCTAACCCAAATGCTGTTCCTGATGCTAAGGCTAAGTCTTTCCGCTCTCCTTCCTATATGTATGTTCATATATACATACATACATATGTACATACATACGTACTATATGTAGTCATAAATCTGCAGGACCGGCAAAAGTTGCGGATATGCGAAACGGCAATGGCAACCATTTGTCTAATTTTAATGGGCATGCTAATAGAGCCATACCCTGGTCAGTCCACAACACCTGACCAATTCCTTGTACCAGTTCCCCTCACCATCATGGCTCCTTATGATGCCTACATTTCAGTTTTGGGCTAGTCGACTTTTAATTTATGTGCGGCCAAAAAGTTTTTGGCTCATTAAATACCTCAAAATGTTAAATGACTTACGAGCTTACGGCTTTTTTTGGTCAAACGTCTTCTAACAAAAGATGAATTTGTTGCAGACAACGTGCTACGCTCTCCGTCCGTCCTCTGGTTGCCTCTGGTTCCGGCTCGGTCTCTTGCATCATTTGCTGAATTGCCTTTACGTGCCGCATTATCGGCCACAAAGCAATCTCAGCTAGACAACTTGGGCGCAACTGCTTTTGCTATTGATGAGGTCGAGGTTGAGCCAAAAAATTGCTAAAAGATGTTGGCCATATTTGGCTTTTTAATGAGCTTCATTTTGGTTTTTCACTTCATAGCTCGAGGTCATTTTCCTCCTACCCCCATAGAGTTTTCCACATTTCTCTTTCAATCTTTTCATACAGCAAAATATATAAAATTTGTTACGTATAAATTGTCTACCATAGCAAAATGGTAGCGGTCTTTAAAAAATATGATTTTTTTTAACAAATTACAGCTAAAGGAGTGTTTTTAGTTCTCTTTTCCCCAAGATACCTGTAGATAATTTAAAGATATTTAGATTGTTCCAACAAGACTTGCAAATTTATTCTCTTTGTCTTAAAAAATATCTTTGTTAAGAGCTTTGATCAACTTGTTTATGTCTTTATCAATATCTGTAAGTATTCTAAATGCTTTAACTGTTAGCCAAGTTTATTGATTGATTAACTTAAAGTTGGCCGATAACTAGCAAAAAATTGTGATTAGAACGTATCTTATGACAATGACAATGACTTGTCATACAAATAGACAAACTTTACAACAATGAAATGGCACGAGACCAGGAAGAAGCCTAAAAGATATATAAACTCTAATCGTTTGTTCTTAGAACAAATTTTTTAAATATTTAAAAGGTGACAAACCTTCCTAACATATCTTGCCCTCCTTTATCTTCACAAAGATCTTATCTTATCTTAATGATCAATCCATTATAGGTAGATCTTCATTTTAGAAATGTTTGATGGCATAAGAACAGAACTTAATTTTGCTTAGAAACAGTTTCAATTATATGATTCTATGATGGCTCCAAAATAATTGAATAAATTGACTTGCCAATGAAGCTCCAAACTTATGTTTATATCACGGCTGATAACTAAATCGCGAAAAGTTCAATAAAGGTTTCCAAGTAAAAGTAGATTTTGTTAAAAACCACAACAATATCTTATCATAATTTAACATAAGCAATAACAAAGCTAAATTGTTAGACTGATTAAAAAAAAGGTACCGACAAATTATTTCCAAAGTGATGAATAAAATTTCATCAGGCGAATGAAAACCGATAACAGGTGTACATTCACTTTAATTTAAGTTGATGGGGGGGCATCAAAGGGGTAATGAAAATGATATTTCAGGCACGAGATCAACATTGAATTTGTTGCCTATCAAATATGCAAAAATTAATGTACATACATATAGATTTGTTTGTTGATTTCGGAGAGCTTTCAGAATTTGTTTTGGCATTCTTATTATCTCTTGACAAACGGACACGAAAAGCTTTAGAAAACTTTGAATGTTATATTAATAGAATTCAAGCGATTATTGACCAGTATAAGTTAGACACTATGGCTGAAATGTTGAAGTTGACTCGAGCTCTCCCCTTGTTTCAGGGACAGAAGATTGCCTCGACCCTGACAGCTAGTCAGACTAAAGTGGGTACATACATATATATGTACATACATATATGGAATAGACACAAAAGATAAGAAATTCCAATACCATTGTGAATTTCTAAATATTTCAGCGTTGGCAAACAAATGCAGCAGCTGCTCCATCGAGAGAAGATGAAGAATGGCTACAGGCCCGCCCCTTCGAAGAGGTTCCCCGTGTAGGCTCGATTGACTTAATTCGTAAAATGGTCTTACCTGGTGGAAAATATAAAAACAAAGATCTTTACGACCTGGTAATGTGCATGCGCGAGGATTATGGTGATGTCTTTTATATGCCAGGCCTATTTGGACGTCGCCCAATACTGACCACACACAATCCCAAAGACTTTGAGGTTGTCTTTCGTCATGAAGGCATCTGGCCACTTCGTCCCGGCAGTGAAACCCTACGTTATCATCGTGAAGAGCATAGTAAAGAGTTCTTTCAGGGCGTAGAAGGTCTAATACCGACACAAGGTAAAACCTGGGGTGACTTTCGCACCATAGTGAATCCAGTGCTAATGCAACCGAAAAACGTTCGACTATACTACAAGAAGATGTCCCTGGTGAATCAAGAGTTTGTGGAGCGGTAGGAAATTTGCCGAAAATCTAGTAGCACTCAACAAATTTCAATCGTTGTGTTTTTTTTTTCTAGCATCAAGGCCATAAGAGATGCTAAGACATTGGAGGCTCCCGATAACTTCATAGAACACATTAATCGCTGGACTCTGGAGTCGGTGTCTGTGGTAGCTTTGGACAAACAACTGGGTCTACTGAAGGGATCATGCACCGATGAACAAGTATTGCTGCTTTTCAAGAGTCTGGATGACTTCTTTGATATAACAGCCGATCTAGAGATAAAGCCCTCTCTTTGGCGTTATGTGAATACGCCAAAGCTCAAACAGTTGATGAAGGCATTTGATAACATAAGAGATGTAACACTGGCATATGTAGAAGAGGCCGTTGCCCGATTAGAAGAAGAGTCCAAACAAGGCAAAGTGAAGCCTGAGAGTGAGCAAAGTGTATTGGAAAAGCTACTAAAGATAGATAAGAAAGTTGCCACCATAATGGCAATGGATATGCTTATGGCTGGTGTCGACACTGTAAGTGATGATTTCCATATATTAACTGGTGTTAGATTTTAGTGACTTTTCCTTTTGTCCGTACAGACCTCGAGTACATTTACCGCTGCCCTTCTAAGTCTTGCCCTCAATCCGGAGAAACAGGAGAAACTGCGAGAGGAAGTACGAGAAGTGCTGCCCAATAAGGATTCCGAATTCACGGAGGCCTCCATGAAGAATGTACCATATTTACGTGCCTGCATCAAGGAATCGCAACGCATATATCCTTTGATTGTCGGCAATAGCCGTGTAACGGAAAAGGATTGTGTGCTGAGTGGCTATAGAGTGCCAGCAAACACATTCATATCCATGATTCCATTGGGCTCTCTAAAGAGCGATGAATATTTCCCACGATCCTCAGAGTTCCTACCAGAGCGTTGGCTACGCAATACCGAGACGAAATCCCAAGCGAATAGCCTCAAATTGACAAATCCATTTGTATTTCTACCCTTTGGTTTTGGACCTCGTATGTGTGTGGGCAAACGTATTGTCGACATGGAATTGGAATTGGGTTTGGCCCGTTTAGTACGCAATTTCAAAATCGAATTCAACCATCCCGCTGAAAATGCTTTCCGTTCTGCTCTGATCAATGTACCCAATATTCCGCTAAAGTTTAAATTCACCGATCTATCCAACTAGAAAGCGCCACAAAGATATTAATATTAGATCTTTTCATACTCGTAAAGATACATATATGTATATTAATAAAGCATTTGTTATTATTTTGTTTATCTATTTCAGAGTGCTTTAATCAAATTGTTTTTTGTGTTGTTTGTTTACACTCTCTCTCTATACAAAAGCTTCACAAGAAAAAGCTCAGATACTATGAGATCAGCAAAATATATTTTTTATACTAATGAGCGTAGTTATGTTAACTAACAGCGCACATAACAGAAGAGCAGAAATTAGTTTAGCTAATTAAGCACCGGATTTTAGATACCCTAAAACACTTAAAACTAGTTCTATATATGAAGTCATGAAGCTTGTCTACCAATTCACTTCAGCCATGATGAATGGCCCAAACAAATCCCTCGCGTCATTTTGACCATTCATCATGGCTTAAATATGCATTTTAATTTATTCATTACACCTGAGTGAGCTGGAAAACACAAATAGAGACTACATACTTATAATAGCATTTGTTCAGTAATTTGTAGTGATGGAAGCTCACACCCACAGACCCACACACACACACACACATACAACCGCACACCGTTTTTGGTAAATTTAATTTAAAACGCAAACCCAAAAAATAATGCTGAACCTCAATCAACGAGGAAATGGCCGCAAATAAAGTGAAAGGCTGCAACGCTGTTTTACTCTCTGGCTTGAAAAAGTGACTGTGTGTGTGTGTGGTGTGGTGTGTGTGTGCTGTGGTGTGTGTGTCTAATTGTATGTATGCGTTTTGTGTGTGCGCCTGAGAACTATGGCAATGGGAATGGGAATGGTAACGGAAATGGTAATGGGAAAATGGGTATGAGTTGGAGCTTGCCTTTGCCTGGTCCTGGTCCTGGTTCTCGTCAGTCCTGGTCAGTTAATGCAGTTGCAGGTCGAGCAGCTTTTTATTGCTGTTGGCGAAATAGTTGCTTTTGTTTGTTTGTTGTTGTTATTGCTGTCGACCAACAAGTTGGTTGTGTGTTTTTATTAGTTTGTTCTTTAGCTGCATTTTGCTGCGTTTGCCGCACGCTGATTGTTGTGCTGTAAATTGCATTTGTGGTTGAAAACAAAACGAGAAAAAATAAAAAAAATGTAGCATACCTACGAGCAAAATGTATTGTCGACATCAATTTTATTTGTTTTCTATATTATTGTATTTGATTTTCGTTTCGTACATATGTATATAAGTAAGTATACATGAGTGTGTGTGTGTGTGAGTGGGTGGGTGAGTGGGTGGGTGTGTGCATTGCGTGCGTACATTTAAATTGCCATTAGGTGTGGCTTTTGTATCTTCATGGTATGTAGTTGAAAAAGCGGAGCGGGTATACCCGTGTCCTTAGCCCTTCATTTACAGAGCGCCACAGCATTAAGGTTACTATTAGCTAACACATACACACACATACATATGCAGTGCATTCATCCACACTTACACACACACACACACAGGTGTGTGCATATATGAGTAGGAGGGTTACTCTTGCTATTATCGAAGATAGTCCCTAAAATGTCGCTTAAAAGAAAGCTTTTAGCCCTAAACAAAATGAGGTAAAACTCTCGTTAATACAAACACAATGACCTACATTTGCCTTAGATATGAGTGATGCCTTTGTCATTATTAAGACTGATGCTTCATTTCGAGTACTTGGGGCAACTAATTAAGCTGAGTGCTCTTAAGGACTAAAAGCAGAAAAGTATTAGTTGAAGACAAAAGAAAGGAATTTTTAAGTGCAAAAACTTGAAGACCTTTTATGAATTTATTGGGAGATAGAGGAGCTATGGCACACGTTGTCCTGTTTGTTATCATTAAGAATTCTCCAGAATTCCTACAATCACATTTCTAATCATTCGTAGATAATCCTTGAAATATTGGATCGAGAATTGAAGAGAATTCCTTCTCTATTCGCATCTACTTTAGCCCTCAGGAAGGAAGTCTTTGAAGGACCCTCGCAAAACTATTTGCAGTCTCACATTTCCTGCTCTCTGTGTGTATGTGTTTGTGTGTGTGTGTGTAAGTTTCTGTCTGTCTATCTATTTGTTTTCCTCTTTCTATGAACGTTTTTGTGCTAAATTTTTTTCACATTTTTTGTAGCCTCTATTTTTTTTTTCCAACTACTGTGCACTAAATATTCAACACTTTCTACTTTCCGCACTCTCTCTCTCTTTCTTTCTCTCTCTCACTCGTTCGCTCTGTTGGTAACATTTTGTCCTTTCAGGTTGCTCGCTTAGTTTGTTATTTTTTTTTTTGTGTCGGAGCAACAACTCGGAGGTTTGTTTTTAATTAAAACAACAATGCACTGCCCGCAGTGCCAGGCACTCTCTCTTTGCGTTCTTTCTCTCCTGTTACCGGTTCACCCACTCACACACACACACATACATCTACTCCCCACATATGGGCACACATATATACATACATAGTTGCATATTATTTCCCGCTCAAGCCAACAACTGACTGACTGACTTCTTGTTGTTGTGTTTTACTTTTGCGCTTACAATTTCATTTCATTCATTTGGCCCCTTCCGTTCATGCTTTGTTCTACCACCTCTCCTCTCCCCTCATCACTGATCCCTCATCCTATCGGCTAACGGCCCCTTGGCCCCTCGGCACCCTTTTGCTGTGTTTTGTGTGAAAAGTGATAAGTGAAATATGCTTTTCAGTTGCATTTTCAATTTAGCCGTTCAATACAATTTCAATTGGATTTTGCCAATGGCCAAGTAACAAGCCATCGATCGCACCCAACCAGGTCCGCCGGATTGCTTTACTGTGAAATGGAAATCGGAGAAAAAAGAGGAAAAACTCATCCCCACCCTAAATTAAAGCGACGACTTTATGTTACCCTTTACCCTCACTTTATTGAGTAACAATTCGATCAATTTAGAGTTAATAAGTTAAGGCAATGGATGATTTAGAAATATCAAGGGCCAACCTTATACAACATCTTAAGGGACATACATATATCTCACCACATATATGTAGAATCCCCCAATTCTAATAAACTCTTTTTCCACTTAATATGATGGGTATAAAAATGAGTTTACCTACTTTTGATATGAAATGAATTTCTGAACCATTATTAGTTTTATTCCCTTTTTCGCCATTTTACTTTTTGTTATATACCAAAGACATGACATCGGACTATAAAGAGGATTGTTATCAAGCAGTTTTGCATATATGGGACACTCTGTTTCCTCGTCTTGTTCACTAAAGTTCGCTGAACTTTTGTCGGGCTAACTAATTTGGAATGCAACTGACGTCGCGAGCTGGGCCAGCCACCTGACAGCCACTTGACACTTTTTGTGTCCGCAATATGCAGCAGGTGCACAGAGACAGTTGTAATGTCTTTAACTTTAACCTGGTGCCGCCCCCTCAAACAGAGTAATGTGTGTAATGGTGGGTGTGGCACACACTTGCCAGGTCAGAGGCGAGAGTTCGACGATAACAAGACAGAATGACAATGAAGGAAACGTCCTGCCAGCAAATTGCATTAGCGATGATAATCGTTCCAGTGAAAATTGGCCATAAAAATTCTCATACATATCTATCTCTATATACCTTGATTGTATATGTGGTTGAAAGGTTTATTTCTTTTCCTATTTAATATGGTTTCTATTAGGAAAGTACCTACTAACTTTAAATTATACCTATGGTATACGTATTTAAAACCAATTCTGATAAGAATTATCACTTCTAATTTTCTACGATTCATATCAAAGTAGCCAGAATATAAAATTAAAATGATAAACTAAAACAAAACAAGTTACAAATTCACATTTTTAGATAAGTTAACAAAATTGATAGTAAAAAGTAAAAGAAACAGAAATAAGCCATAAAAATGTCATATAAAAAATTGCTATTTGTCTGCTTGGGTGAGTATTGGTAAGAGGCCAAATGCAATTAACCAATTGTCCGACCCTTGCCCTTACCCTAGGCAACTCATGCAGCTCGCCCATGGCCGAGGCAATCATGCAGAATTTGATGGTAAAGACAAGTCTCTACTGGGAAGTGGATAGCGCTGGTTTGCGTACTTGGAACATTGGACGAAGGCCACATAAACGCTGTTTGCGTATTTTACGTGAACATGGGCTACGCTCTGATCACATCTGTCGACAGGTTGGTGGTTCATAGGTGACCCAAATCGATTTGCTTTTGAATGTTGTTGAAATTTTTGTTAGTTCACCAATCAAGACGTTCGTTACTTTGATTATATTGTGGCCATGGATGAGCATGTGTACAAGGAGTTGCTTTTATGGCCTGGACTTAATCGTGGCGACGGTCCACACGATTGTGACAAACTACTTTTATTGAGTGCATTCGGACAGAAAGGAAAGAATGCCCACATCAATGAACTCTCGCCCATAGTGAAATTGAAGAATTTTCGCATGGCATATTATCAGATCAAAGAGTGTTGCAAGGAGCTTATACTCAGCCAGCGGGTGAATATTGTGCAATACGAGTTGCCCAGCTCTGAGGAGGATGAAATGGATGAGATGGGGGAGGAGCATGCGCAAGATGAGATGAGTCTTGATGAGAATCCACTAGGCCCATCGCCATCCGAAGACGGAGAACTGAACACAAAGGTGGACATAAATGCAAGCCAAGGAAAGCAGAGGAAATTATGTCACAATTGTAAACAAAAATTTATGGCAGCTCTGTGAGCAAAGAATCGAAACTGCCGTAGATGTGTGCGTGTATTAATGTGTTTAAAGATCGATAATTATAACTATAGCATGTAGTAAAATTGACTTTTATCTGGCATCTCGTCAGTGGGCATTAGCATGAACCCTTAATTGGCTTATCTGGGTTCAATGGGTATAAAACGGCGGGCAGTCACCGACATTTGCACGATTTTCATATCAATGTACTTTCAAATCACAAACGGATAGCTGAGCATGGAGCGCAGTGCATTGCTAGAGACGCCATTGACCATGGCCATGTCTGGGCCTAGATTTGAGGCACAGTCAGGTGCCAATGGCTCCGTGCTGGACAATGTAAGTTGGATTCAATCTGACTAGTTTCCATTTAAAATCTCTCCTTGGCAGGTTCTGCCTGACATGGCGCATCTAGTGAATCCCTATTGGAGCCGTTTTGCTCCCATGGATCCTACCATGAGCAAAATTCTTGGCGTCTTTACACTATGTATTATGATCATTTCGTGCTGCGGCAATGGTGTGGTTGTCTTCATCTTTGGTGGCACCAAATCTCTGCGTACGCCAGCCAATTTGCTTGTCCTCAATCTGGCCTTTTCGGACTTTTGCATGATGGCCTCGCAATCGCCGATTATGATTATCAATTTCTACTACGAGACCTGGGTGCTGGGTCCACTGTGGTGCGACATTTATGCTGTTTGTGGTTCCATGTTCGGCTGCGTATCCATTTGGTCCATGTGCATGATTGCCTTCGATCGTTATAATGTGATCGTCAAGGGTATTAATGGTACACCGATGACCATAAAGACGTCGATAATGAAAATCCTGTTCATCTGGCTGATGGCAACGTTTTGGACCATTATGCCCTTGTTGGGCTGGAGTAGCTATGTCCCGGAGGGCAATCTGACGGCATGTAGCATTGATTACATGACTCGTCAGTGGAATCCCCGCTCTTATCTGATCACCTACTCCCTGTTTGTATACTACACACCCCTCTTTATGATCTGCTATTCGTACTGGTTCATCATTGCCGCCGTGGCAGCCCACGAGAAGGCCATGCGGGAGCAGGCCAAGAAAATGAATGTAAAGTCTCTGCGCAGCAGCGAAGATTGTGATAAGAGTGCCGAGGGCAAGTTGGCTAAAGTTGCCTTGACCACCATTTCGCTTTGGTTCATGGCTTGGACCCCCTATCTGGTCATTTGTTACTTTGGGCTCTTTAAAATCGATGGCCTAACACCCCTGACTACCATTTGGGGTGCGGCCTTTGCCAAAACAAGTGCCGTCTACAATCCGATTGTCTATGGCATAAGGTGAACTTCAAATAGTCCCACACATTCGGCTGCATTCCATAATTTTTGCTTCTTTCATTTGCAGCCACCCGAAATATCGTCTGGTTCTCAAGGAGAAGTGTCCCATGTGTGTTTGCGGCAATACAGATGAACCCAAGCCGGATGCTCCTCCTTCCGATACTGAAACCACATCCGAAGCAGAGTCCAAAGCTTAAACTAAAATAAAAATATATTAAACGTGCAATTGCCTTAAAGAGGCTCAAAAAGTTAACAAAAAAAAAACAAAAAGGCAGTCGCTAAATCTTGTAGAAATGAAAACATTTAACAAAACTGACCACATGTCGTATGAGTAATTTATAAACCACAAAGTGCTAATAAAATTTGGTTAATATTAACTAAAGGTAATCAATGTAAATTCCTTTAATCAAATCATTGATAAAAATGAAGCCAAGTTTTCCCAGTTGACCAAATCCTTTTAATGTTGCCAAGTATTGAATCCAATCTGACAGCTCCATTCCGCCTAGATTGCTCCGCCGTATTGATGTCTATCATATTCATTAGTTCAGATGTCACTACAAGGGAAACGCATTCCTTTAGCGCATTTCCATCGCCAGTACTGAACAGGTCACGCACACAATTCTTACACGATTCTTTGGCCCTTTGCATTATTGGAAGGCACTTCTCCCTGCCGCTATCAGACAATGTGTCATTGAAGTAGCCAGTAAGTATAATATCTGCGCTGTTTAGCTGAATGTCGGCGGCTGCTCGAAGCCTCTTGTCGACACCTTCAAACTCCGAGGCCACCTCTGCGGCCAGATAGCTCCATTCCGAGTGAATAGGTATGATGATGACCCAAATGATGATAATGTGAAACCAAAAGGTAAAGCTTGATATCAGCATTTATCTGAAAAACTTATCTCGCCAGTTCGAGATCTGTTAAAAACGATAGAAGAATATACTCGGTTTTTTTTATGTTTTCACTCTACTCTTTGTTGTTCTTTACTTGTGTAATTTTAAAACAATTTCAGATGATCTAAATAGTAGAATAATTTTAAGACGTTTCACCCTTTTTATGATTAAAAAAAATGACAAGAAATTCCAAGTATTAACAATTCACTACTGAATGACTTTTATATGCCAGTTTTACAAAATCAAAAGATCGTTTTAACGAGATTCAGAAGAAGATTTTTCGACTCTGACCAGAGAAATAGACTCATTCGAGAGGCTCCCGAAGTAGCTCCATAAATGGCCCATTGTAGGCCGGCTTCCTGATCAAGGGCTTGTCTGGCTCCAACAACCACCGAAGCCGTGCAACTTTGATACTGTTCAAATGAATTGGTTTGCCTCAGCTCTATGGCACAATGATTCAGAGCTTGATCCATTGTATCGAGTAGAATGTCAACTTCAGCCTGTGCCCTGGCAGTTGGTGGGAATTGTTTTTTAGCCGTGAATCGCACTATATTGGCCTGCTCCTGTACTTTAAGCACTGCCTCGTCTATGGTGGTTGCATTATTTTGGGCCAAACTTTGACCTGGCTAAAAACGGTTTCGATTCGTTTAGTCATTGCAGTTTAAATTAAAATGTATTACTTAACCCACCAGACCAAAGGCCACACAAAGGACTACGAACAATGAAACGCTCAACATTTTCTCAACACTTGCGGCAGCCAACTGACTAGTTTTTCTGCATGATTCTTAGAAAATCTTAGAGCTTATCTTTTGTTAGATTTTTTTTGTTTTTCTAAAGCTTATCTGCAAATTAATTTTTATCTGTCTTATCTTTAAGGTGTTGAACAATATCTCACCTAGCCTCAACCTCATTAAATCTCATGTTTATGGGCAGGGTAAAATCTGATATACGTCTTGAGATTTATCTGCTGGCAACGGAAGTGACATTTTCGAATTCTCAAAGGCAATTACCAGAAGCATCTGCCGGATTAAGTGTGAAATATAAATAATACTAATAAAAGCAACGGATGTGAGTCATGGAATCGTGTATTTATTTCGAAACTTTTATTTCGCCAAATATGAAGCCAAGTTCAAATGATGAACCCCAAAAATGTTGCTCACTTATTGGCGGGGACGACACAGGATGACAGGATGAAGACAAAAACTTTTGCATAAAATACCAAGAGCCACAGAAACCGAAAAACAAATTCACATACATACATACATCCGTTTTTCCAAAAGAGAGAGAGAGAGAGAGAAAGACAGTGTCGCCAGCGTTTCCTTCTGCTGCACTACAGCCAGCTCCAGCTACACTTGAGCTCGCACTTTGCCATTATTTTTTGGTTTTTGCTAACCAATTTTAGTTTGGGATACGGTTGAATTTTATTTTCGTGTGAGCGAAACAGGAGCGGTTGGCCCTTGGGCCCCTAAAGGATTTCCAAAAGGAGTTCCTTTTCCTAAAGACATTCTATTTAATGATTTCATTTAATGTTGTTCACATTTTGAATTGTACAATTTTAGAGTCCCTTCTCCAGGAGAGACGCGCCCCAGCTTCTCCTCGTGCCACTGCCAAGTTTTGTATTACCACACAGCTTGTTGTGGGTTGGTAGGCGGATGGTTTTTTTTTTTTTTTTGTGTGGGTCAGAGTTGTAGCTCTTGGCTAACACTACACAAAACTTTGACAAAGTTCCAGGCTTTTGGCAGTTTTTGTTTTCATTTTTTGTTGTAATGACAACAACAGAAGACTGAAGTTTCAATCTTCAAGTATTTCAAAACTCTGATCCTTAGTAATGCGCCACCAACCACCCACTCTCTCTTTCCCTCACTCTCAATTTTTGGTATAGAGAAGAATTTACATTTAATTACAAATTTCAATTTGAATTTGAAGTACTGAAATTCATATGCAAATCGATTTAATGCCCAGTCACAACAATTGGTCAAAAGGATAATTGAAACTGCATTGGCGCATAAATCAACATTCGACCGACCGAGCGACCGACCCACTTGACCCACGATGGACCAAATCATAGCCAAATCATGCACTGGAAAGAAAGATTTCTTTGCACAGGGCCAAAGTCAAGCCAACAATTGTTATAACTGCATAAAAGGGCTGTCACAACTGTGTGGCTATTGTGTGGAAAGCGGGGGAGGCGGGACGCGAGTGCGGGGGGCTCACGGGAATCGTTGGATAAATGGAGAAAAGGAATTCAAATATTTGGCCGAAATGCGAGAGTCAAATATGTGCGCCAGAGCATTAACAGCCTCGAGGGCGTGCCAATCAAGGGAAGCGAACGACAGGGGATGACCTCGTCATCATAAGAGAGTCAAGTATTTGGCCAAAATTCTCCCATCACCACACCCACACCCACACTCCACACCACCACGTCGTCATCATCTTCCATTCATTGGACAAGGCAAGCGGAAGCTTTTCCTGAATTTTGTAATACTTGGACGGAAATTTAATAAAGCGAAGAATGCAAAGCTTGGCTAGCCACATCAAAGCATGTCCTGGCCTAGGTCAAGAATAGCTTCTTCCCTTTCCTTCCCCGCCAAACTAAATACACTACAGTCGATATCCTTTGCGTATGATGGCCAAGTCAAAAGCAAACGCATTATAAAAATCAGCCCAAAATTTTGCATAGTAAACGAAGCTTCACTGTAGTCATTGAAACTAAAGAAGTTGCGTTTGATAGAGTTTATTAAATTTATTTATTGCATCTATGTTGGTCTTTGGCCCATTTCAAAGGATATAAAATACTAATAATCAAACATCAAGATTCCGTTCGGGTCTAAGCTGCGGGAGAGGAGGCAGTCTGGCGTGCCTGGAACTCATCGTCGATAACCTTGAACTGATTCTTGGCGGTATTCAGCAGAGGTTTGACGCAACGGATCTGCAGCCAAGGCAATGCGGCATTGCCACAGTTGGCAATAGATTCTTCAGAAGAGGCCACCACTTCCAGGACTCGATCTGCCAGATCGCTTGGGAAGTTCGGCTGGCTTAGTAGACGCTCGGCCTCACGCTGCAGTACGACGGATTGGAAAAATGTTGAGACAGAAGCGCCACCGAAACCAAAACTGGGTGAAGCTGGTGCTGCTCCTGCTCCGCCAGCTGCTCCTGGTGCTGCTCCGCCACCGAAAACTCCATTCAGAAAGGGATTAAATGCAGCAGCATAGGGATTGGCAGCTGCGAATGGACTTATACCGCTGCCACCAAAAGGCTGAGCCTACAGACAGTAAATAGTTGCTTCAAAAATGTATCCTTTGCTGGGTTGGGTCCGATTCTTACCTGACCACTGACGTAGACAATGCTGGCAACGAGTAAGATAATTGCGAATTTCATGATGATTTTTTGGTTTTCTTTATTTTTCTGAGAGTAGCTCAGTCGTTGTTAGTTCGTAATGACTTATGACTGGCCAGACTAAATGGTGTGTGTCTTTTATACAAATTAGAAAACAACATTGGAATAACGTTATCTTCTAATTGAACTGATTTACATGCAGCTTTGTTTGTCTTAGCAATTGCTACTGAATAACCATAGTTATCTTGGCAGATAAAACGCAAACGCCAAAAAAAAATTTGCCGCCTCACTAAAACATATAGCGTCATAGAGATTAAAAGTCAACCTATAACACGCGCCCACATTTAAATTTTTAATATATAAGCGAATGTTGGCTACCCTGGAGTACTGTTGTATAAGCAAGCAAAATGTTAAAAAATTCAAAACAAGATACGCCATTAAGATTTTGAAATGATGTAGCTAAAAATATGTTTATTTTAAGCAAGGCAATAAAATTTAAAAGAGCGCGCACTTCAGAAAAATACCAAATTAGGCAATCGATAGATTTTACATGGTTATCAATAGTGGACAAAATATCGATTGGCAATCGAATTCACTTTAGCAAAGCGAATTCATACAAATAGTTAAGCGAATTCAATTCAGCAAGGCGAATTCATTCGTGTGTGGTTGTTGTTAGAGGTGGAGCAACGTCGATGTTTGCTACTATCGATAGTCGTTGAAAAACATCAATGTTTACGGCGAGAAAGGCGAAAAGTTACGGCTAAAAATTGCGGCGAGAAAGAAATTACGGCGAGAAATTGTAAGTTGTTGTTGTTGTTGTCCCGCACTTGGTACACGCGAGTGAGCGAGAGCGAAAAAGTCTTTTGGTACACTGTCAAGATATTGATTTTTCAGTGACCACCACCCCCACATCCAGCAGATCGGCCCTCCTCCAAAGAGAAGAAAACCCCCAAGAGGGAGGCATAGTAGTAGTAACACAGTCCTTCACACATTACGCAGCCAGCCAGTTGTCGTTGTCGTCGTCAAGGTTTCTGTGCTGGAAAAAATCGAATCGGCCAGAGAATTAAATAGTATTATTAACAGTGAAAGTAGAGAGCGCGAGTAGAGTTGAATAAAAAGTATTCCTGCAGCCTCCCTGCCCCGTGTAGAGCCGCGTAAGTTGTTGAAACACTAAAAATAGAAAACGCCTGGGCGTTTGCGACTTGTCGCCGTCAATTAGTGGGGGGACAATTGATTTGATATTGACATTGAAAGAGATTCACTCTTATGTGAAGTCAACTAACTCGACCAACTCGTTCACAGCAACTTATTTCACCCAGAGGCAACGGCAAGAAGAAAAAAGCAGCAATCATGGCTTTCGCTGGACTAAAGAAACAAATCAACAAAGCCAACCAGTATATGACGGAGAAGATGGGCGGTGCGGAGGGCACCAAACTGGATATGGACTTTATGGAGATGGAACGGAAAACCGATGTCACTGTGGAGCTGGTTGAGGAACTGCAGCTGAAGACCAAGGAGTTTCTACAACCGAATCCCACTGCGAGGGCCAAAATGGCTGCCGTCAAGGGCATCTCAAAGCTATCGGGACAGGCCAAATCGAATACGTATCCACAGCCAGAGGGCCTGTTGGCGGAATGCATGCTGACTTATGGTAAGAAGCTCGGCGAGGACAACAGCGTGTTCGCGCAGGCGCTCGTCGAATTCGGCGAGGCGCTGAAGCAGATGGCCGACGTCAAGTATTCGCTGGACGACAACATCAAGCAGAACTTTTTGGAGCCACTGCATCATATGCAGACCAAAGACCTAAAAGAGGTAATGCATCATCGAAAGAAACTGCAAGGTCGGCGCCTTGACTTCGACTGCAAGCGTCGCCGGCAGGCTAAAGATGATGAAATTCGTGGGGCCGAGGACAAGTTCGGCGAATCATTGCAATTGGCACAGGTAGGCATGTTCAATCTGTTGGAAAACGACACTGAGCATGTCTCCCAGTTGGTGACCTTTGCCGAGGCTCTATACGATTTTCACTCTCAATGCGCCGACGTCTTACGCGGACTGCAGGAGACGCTGCAGGAGAAGAGATCCGAGGCGGAAAGCCGACCACGCAACGAGTTTGTGCCCAAGACGCTGCTCGATCTGAACTTGGACGGCGGTGGCGGCGGCCTCAACGAGGACGGTACGCCGTCTCACATTAGCTCGAGCGCCTCGCCGTTGCCCTCGCCGATGCGGTCGCCAGCCAAATCAATGGCTGTCACCCCACAACGGCAACAGCAGCCCTGTTGCCAAGCCCTCTACGACTTTGACCCGGAGAATCCCGGTGAGCTGGGCTTCAAAGAGAATGACATTATCACGCTACTGAACCGTGTCGATGACAATTGGTATGAGGGTTCCATCAACGGACGCACTGGCTACTTCCCCCAATCCTATGTCCAGGTCCAGGTGCCTCTGCCCTAAGCTGGCACCTAAAACCAATTGACATAATAAATGGACAGCAGCACACAATTAATGGATACGGATATTATAATATGGTTACGTTTACGGTTTAGCTCACACATTCACGTGGCCATAAACACTGAAGTAAACAAAAAGAGAAAATCGCGGTTAAATTTCAGAAAAACAAAACAAAAAAGAATAATGCAAAACAAATCTTACCAGTTGGCAACACAATAATTAATAAATTAATTACAATTACAACTAAATTAATGTATTGTATGGTATAAACTAAAACTAAATTTACAAGTGTTACAAGGCAAATGCGATTTCCTTGTGTTTGTTCTTCAACTATTCAATTTATTCCTTTTTTTTCTAATTCGAAAATGTAAACTCAATTCGAACTGAAGACAACAACAAAAACAAAAGCTAACAGTTAATTATTACTCATATACTTGGCGCTGCAGATCAGATATTAGATATATAAACAAATTATATATACAAATTGCTACCCCCTTACCTAGTATCTACCTATCAATCCTACTCACGGATCGTTGAAATTTCATATATTGTTTGTGCAATTTGGACTCTCTAAGCCAGAATCCCTGTTAAACAATAATCATATTATCTACTATCTACCTATATAACTACCCAATCTATCAGTCCCTATCTCCCCCGCATACATCGTTCACATACATATGTATTTATTATATAATCCCTAAAAACGACAAAAAGAAAACCAAGACATATATTTGTGCAAAAACAATACTCCCAAAATAAAACAAAAATCTAATTCTAAATGATGCGTGCATGCGGAAAATCCGTTATCAATGTTCGTTGTAATGTGAAATTCAAATTTTTCGAAAGGATTTAAAGAAAAGTACATTTTTGATCCTACTTTTTTGCTCTTTTTTATGTGTGTTGTTTTCTTTTGTTATTTATTAAGCATATTATCTACATGTATATTTATTATTATGTATTTATTATATAAAAACTTATACTGAATGAAAATTACAAAAACAAAAATCAAACTATTCAGAACTAGCAAATATATAAAAAAAGAAAAACGTAACTGAATCCTCCTAAACTATACCAACCAGCAAAAAACAAAAAAAAACTAGTTAAAATTTCAAGTGTATTTTAAAAAATGATGTTGATGATAATAATGTATGTAAACTTTAAGCATAAGCAAACAAAAAAAAAAACCAGTCAAGTCATATAAAGTCAGTCGATAACGAAGCATAGCAGAAACTTAATTGCAAGAAGTTAAAGAAGAGGAAAACCTACTAACAAAACAAAAATCGTTTACTAACAGCAAAAATCTAGACAAAATATAGTATTGATGTATTTAAAATAAATAAAATGAAAGTCTCATGTTGGCACACATAACGGAAACAGAATCAGGCTATATACAAGTATATGAAAAACCAAATATCTATATATTTGTATATGCAAAATAAGAATGAATTCTATATTAAAAACAATAATAAATTTACGTATGAAAAATGAAAGATAAAAACAAATTAAAAATCAAACACCCATGCAACTTGTATGTGTCCAATAATAATTTAGTTGAGGAGCAACAAGATATATTTCAAAAATCTCTCACATAAAGACATCCATACAAACTTACACATATGTATATATATATATATGTATATCTCTGCCGACGACATGGCTAGGCCCGCAAAACGATTTCATAGAAAGGGGCCCCCCAAAAAAGCTCCCGGGGTCGATCGAACAGGAGAACAAAAATGAATACAATAAATATTGTAATTATGCATTTTGTGTGGGCGAAATAAAATCTAAATAACATTTATATACATACAATATATAAACTATATATATATATATATAAAATTACGCTAAAAGAAAACTGATAATTTATGCAAAAAGCAAAAAAAAAAATAATAAAATTTAATTTTCCATGTGTCTTTCGTTCAAAGTCAAAGAAAAAAACACAAAACAAACAAAAACTCAAAGTTAATTCTCTTCTTTTGATATTTGCCTGTTGACCTTAAAACGCGAGATTCCTTCTGCCTCACCACCTCAATGGGCCATGGCAACCTTGGCCCCAGCCTCCTCTCAGTCTGTGCATGTTGTGTAACTGAATGACTCGGAAGCTGCACACACACACAAACACACCACCACCTCACCAATAACGTAGTGAGGCATTGAAATTTTCGATTTTCCACACAAACACACGCAGAGACAACTGGGTAGACTTGCCCCATTCACATTGAGCCAGTGTGTGTGTGTGTGCCCCTCATCCTTAGACAGTTGGCATGACATTGAAACGTGACGCATAGTAACCACCCAGAAACCACCCCAAAAGAAAACATCATCTCATGAGGTCATGCTACTGCAAAATCTTATCTTTATCTTCCAGGATGAAATATCTATTGAATCTTGTCCTTAAATGCTTACAGAAAGGAAGCGACAAGGATTCTTTTGTAGAGCAACAAATTACCACCAAAGAGATTATGAAATTATATAGTTAGACTATTTATAGATTCGAAAAATTCTGTCATCTAATGCCGCAAAACATTATGTCTAAGTTAGATTTGGTTACCCCATGACAGATTGGAAGGACAATGATTAAGGGATAATATTTAAATGGCAACTACAAATTACAGACATTTTTAGATCGAATTGAAGGAATATTCTTAGAATCAGAGGACATTGCCTGATCAAACCTATCAAAAATGACATAAGACTAGGAAAAGTGTGTCTTAATCTCAATATCTCTGGAAAAATGAAGGCTATTGGTATCCAATGTTCACAAAATCTTCCTAGATATAGATAGATATGTTTAAATATTAAACAAGGCAACAAATTATTAGTTACTATTTTTTAAAGTATTTTCCCGCAAATCCCAAAATATTGGTCTAAATATTCTCAAAATTTCAACGCTTCCTCTTTTTTAAAAACATAAATTTGCATAGTGATGAATAGTATTCGTTTATTTAAGAAATAATGCCAAAGCAAGCAGCATTTATTATTAATTACTATAAGAATTTAGTGGTGAAATTTTGAATCCCTAGGGAAACGAACTAGGCACCAAGTGCTCGGCGATAGCAACGAGCTTATCACAAAGCATTTGGGGCAGTTTTTACTCGACTTCTGATAATGAACAACTTAATCAATCGAATGTTATCTGGATCTAAACAATAACATATTCCTCGTACTGAGTCAGCAGGGTGCGTTTGGGCCTTTGCAGGGCCTCATGGCCGAGTGTAAGGCATACCGGATTCTTCTTGAACACGCCCTGTTCCTGGAGAACAGCATGAGGGGCACAACGCCAGGGATCTTTGGTATCGATTTGCCACTGATAGAGCTGCTGGCGCAGTTGCTTCAAAGTGGCGCTATATTTGGGCTTGTCCACGAGATTCACTCGTTCCAGGGAATCTACCTTTATGTCATATAGTTCCCATTCTGGTCTCTGGTAATACTGTAAAAGGGTGCGATACCAAGGCAACTGCTGCTTATTGATGGTGGCATTGAGTATCTGCTGGAACGTGGGCGATGTGTAAAAGTCCTGATCAATCGGAAAGTTGGCCCAATAGTTGAGATTATGTATTAGTTTGTAGCGTCTATTACGGATCATCCGCATGGGATAGGCCATGGTGATCTCGTGATAGTTATGACTACCAAAGACAGCATCGTTTTCCTTGGCCGGCGGTTCATCGTGTAACACGGGCAATAGAGATTTCCCACTAAATGTTGTGGCATTCGGTAGAGGCAACTGCAGAGCATCCAAAACACTTGGATATATGTCCAAAAGGCTGACCATAGCTGCACTAGTCTCACCATGACGTGCAGCTTTCTCTGGTGACTTGATAATTAACGGGGAGCGTATGCCATGCTCGTAGAGATTGGTGCGTCCACCGGGAAAAGGTGGTCCATTGTCTGATGTGTAAATGATCAAAGTCTCATTGGCCAAACCTAAAGATTCCAGCTCTCGTAAAACTAGACCCACACCTTGGTCTAGACGGGAAATGGTCATGTATTGGGCAGCTAATTCCTTTCTCACAACATCCGTGTTGGGCAACCAAGCGGGGACATCCAAATTACGCCAGTCATAGTAAATGGGTTTCCAGTCGGGTATTGAACCCATTCCCTCCTCACCACTGCCCCAGCGTTCGCAGAATTCGCCAAACTGAGGAGTAATGTGACCACAACGATGTGGATCATGGAATCCCACCACCAGAAAGAAGGGACTTCCATCATTTTTAGCCTTACTTAGAAAATCCCTGGCATACTGCTTGATCAGAGTGATATTACGTCCAATTTGATTGATGGAATGCTGCTCCTCTGTTTGCTCGTAGTCGAATTTGAAATTTGTGGCACCACCAACATGTTTTTTGCCAATGATGCCGCTTAGGACACGTCCTCCGCTCTGTTTCCTTAGCTCATTTGGTAGTGAACTCGTGACCTCGGGCAGGACATTGAAATTGTGGACACCCTGATGGAGTCCATACATACCATTCGTATGGCTAGCCTGCCCAGTCAGCAGCTGGGCACGACTCGGACTACAACTGCTAACCGAGGTAAAGGCATTATTGAAGAGCAATCCACTGCGTGCCAGTTTATCCAAATTTGGCGTCTGGCAATATTTGTTCAGATAGGCTCCCATCTCAAAGCCGGCATCGTCGGCTAGCAGCAAGATCACATTTTGTTTTGAAGTTGATTGGGAAGAGCATTTGCTGCTTGACAAGATTAGAAGCTGCAGCAACAGCAGCGGTTTCCAGAAATCCATCTATATAATATTGTATATAGTTCACCAAAAACAGAGAGCAATGCAAAGTCAATCCTACGAACGTTGACACCAAACTGAGGCTCTGAGCTCTCAGTCTTTCAATTTAATCTCTACTCTGAGCCTCTCTTCTCTATTTGGCTCGCCCTCCTCCTCGACTCATTCAATTCCAGTCCTCATTCAAATTCCAGTTTTAATTTCAAACACAGCACGAGAGAGAGCTCAGCATGATAGACGTGAGAATAGCTACAACTCGCATTCACTTTGAGTGACTTTCTTTTCAAGACGATTGACTACAATCAAACACTCGTTCTCACATACAAAGATGATCATCCTAAATTCTACCCTTAAGATCAAGTCAGACCTCAATGGATCAACTTTTCTTAAAACAGAAATGTTAACTGCATTAATGTTCATAATAGGATTATAGATACAATATACAAAGATGAACTTAAGGTCTGTAATTCTTGTAGATATTTAATTCGGATCCATCTTAGGTAGCAGCTTTTCAAATGGATTCAAAGTTTCCAAGTAAGGAGAAAGCCATAACTGCATCGCTTTGACCCACATTAGAGGATGAAGTGCCAATATCATCCATATTCATTCCGAATCCAAGGGAGCGATTTTGATTGTAAGGTTGGAGCGCTGTTACCAGCTTTCGTAGCGATGGCACTTCATATGGATCAGGTTGGGATTCTACTGGTTTCTCCTCTTCCTGAGTTTTTGGGATAGGTAGCGTCAATTCCAAAGGCTTTTGCTCTATGAATGAAAACTGCGGCTGATCCGTTTCCATACCCATTCCAATATTTTCCTTCATATGCCGCTTCAGTGGTGGTGAAGTGCCCAGTGGAGCCTTTGATCCGCAGGATCTCTTTCCAGATGTTTTAGTTCCTTTCATAGAATTCATTATGCAAAGTTGCTCGGCTTTTTTATTCTTCTTGTCAATGACAAATATCAAATTTTCTCAAGTGACGGCTCGGTGGTAACACTAGGCCAAGTTGCCATACAAGTTTATAATTTTAAAATTAAAAGTCTGGCAATAATGGATTAGAAAATTAAAAATTTGTAAATGATAACCTGTCTTTATTGTCAATTTAACTTATTTGTTTTAAATATTTAAGCATAAAGTGCCAGCTTTAGGTTGGGAAAGGCCAAGGTTAAGATTAAGGGTCTTAAGTGTAAAGATCAAAGGAGCTTAACAACAAGTAGACCAAATTCAGTCCAGGCCACGACCTTTGAAATTCCGTCCCTGTATGCCTTATAGAATTGGCAAAAAAAAAGGTATACCTTTTAGTTATGGATATCAACTGACGTGTTATTTTTAACATAGTACATACATATGTACATAAATATGTAAGTCTCATGACTCATTCATATCCATACAAATACACTTTAAATTTCTGCCAATTGACGCTAAATTTAGTTTCCATGGCTTTTCACTGGTCTTAAGGTCCACCCCCTCAAACGAACAAACGCCTAGAACTTTCTCTGAAAGAGATAAATGTTTAGCTACATGCAATGCACGTGCATTTGAATGTTGGCAACATCAAACCAAGACACATTTGTTGCTACCGCTGCCAGTCAGACTCTGGCAACAAGCCCAGCAACAATCTCAGCTGGGAGGACCATCAAACAAACAAATTTCTGATATAACATGGCCAAAGTATTGCATCAGCCAAATACGCACACAAGCGAGAGAGAGAAAAACCCAGTGAGAGATGAAAAGAGTTCGAGCCAGTTTTGAGACAAAGAGAGTGGCCAAAAATAGGTTTGGTAATTCGATTTACCGATACCCTATAAATTAAGGCAAATAAGGAAGTAATTTTTAACCTAACTTATGGACAAATTTATTATGGCTGAGAAAACACAATGACAATCAGTCATCGATTTTATTTATGTCTTATCTACAACTTTTATTGCTACAGATAATCAAAGAACATTATGTATATGTATCTACAGTTGTTTGGCTCCTAACTATGCAAAATTTAGAACCTTATCACCACTTAAACCTTATCAAACACTCACTCGTTTGCCGCGAGCGCCAGTCGTTTTAACATATTTAGGTAGATATCATAAAATCAGATAAGGCACTGGCTCGTACATTCCTATTCATTCGGGGGTAAGTCCATTCAAATAAGTTAAAAAATTTTCCAATATATTGTCCATTAAAAACTAATAGTTAATAACATTTGAATATATAGTTTTATTGCCATTAAACTAGTTCGATTTTGACTATTAAAAAGCACTGATTTATTTTTATAACGATTTCGTAAACCAATTTTTATGAGATTTCATCTACAATGTAAGTATTTCTATTACAATTTTTAAAGATTTTTCTAAAGTTCACAAAATTCTTAAGAAAATTTCCTTGTTGGAGGAAAATTTAACCCTCTTTGTAGGATTTCATCCCTTAATAGGTAACTTACAAGTCGTTATTACAATTTTGTGTCTGAAATTATTATTTTGCAGCAAAACGATGATTTGCAAAATACGTAATAACAATAAACTATGTATGTATGTAAGTGTGTATGTATGTAATTGTAATAGTTTATAGAAAATTGAAGAATAATGGCAAACATAATTCAAAATTTTGGGTTAAAGATCAAATTGACTATCCTTGGCAGTGAAATTAGTGGAAATCATCTTCCATCACGTGGATTCTGTTAGTTAGTAGGGCACATCCATAAGCAAATGTCCAAGAGAGAGGACAAGAGAGAGAGACACGTCGACGACGTCAGCAAAAGTTTATCAACACCAACGCCGACGACCACGACCATCCAGCGGCGACTGAGTCAATCCCCCTTCAGTCAGTCAGACAGTCAGTTAGTAACAAAACTTCGGTCCCCGTGAACAGAACAACATTTTATGAAACGTATCGCAGCAAAAGCTAAGCAAATAAAAGCGCTTTAATCATTGCAAAAACAGCAACAACAACAACAACGACAATTCAAATTGTGTAAATCAAAGAGAAATTTGTGAAATTTCCAAGTGCTTTTTCTGTATGTCCATTCAAGTTAAAAATTCTTAATGGCATCGACATCTGAACATCGTTATAAAGATTTCCTATTCATAGAACAATAATTTTTGTTTGTCCAAAAAAAAAAAAAACAAATACAATAAAGAAACAACAACAATAATCCCTTTCAGTGTGAAAAGAGCAAAGTGCGAATATTATTATCTTGAAAAACAATTTGCGAAAGACGCAATAGATTTGAGATTTGTATACAGAGAATCTGAGATAAATATTTAACCAACAACAACAACAACAACAACTATCCAAGATACGAGTGTGTGTAAAAGTGTTGAAAGAAATCGTTAAAACTTGACTATACTTTGACTAAATCGAAACTATATATCTAGATATATATAGTTTTAATTGCCATCAAATATATATATTATGATCCGTGTCGCTTCTGTTGCAAAAACAACAGCAAAAAGCGTACAGGAGCAGGAATCCAACAAGAAGTTGAGCAACAACGTCATGCAACATTCGCCTGTCGTTGTCCTCATGTGTGTGCAACATTCGCAGCAGCAGCAAGTTCCCATGATAAACGATAATCAGTGCATGTGTATGCGTATGCGTAACTGGCATAATAATAATAATATTAACTATTGTTACCAAAATACAACAACAACAACCACCCTGGGCGGTACCGGCACAACTACCAACAAGAAGTTTCTTTTGAAGCGTTCCAAGTTGCTACGAAAGAAACGTGACATTATTATTCGTGGTAACTTTCGTCAGCGCTTTATTCGCTTTTGAGGTGTAAATACGCAGAAATCGCAGAAAACTAATAAACGAATCTCTAGAATTAAATCGAGTTAAACCGCAACTACAGAGAAACTATTTAGATTTGTGTCATCATTGGGAACTTGCCTGCTATGGCAGCAACACCACCCACCATGATGGACGGTAAGTTGGCAACATAATGGCCGAATGGCCGAGCTTAGCAACATTGTTGCTAGAAAATGTCATTGACACTATTACTACACATTTACAATAGCAACATTACGAGCCCCTTTTCTGATATACACATAAATCTACAAGGGCAACATACATTAAAAACGTGCCTGATTGATTAACTGAACAGAAAATACCCTGTAAAAGTATGAGAATCTAAGTTTATTATTGCAGATGACAGCAAAGATATCTAAATGAATACAAAAGACTTCCAAGTTTCATTAAAGAAGAGATCAATTTACAAACTTTGAAGTATCTCAACTCTTACTCTTCACTCTTATTTGAGAAATAGAAATGAAACATAGACTATCTTGGCCATGCTTAGTATGACACTCACATTACCATCCACCTTAGACAATTTAGTCCTTAGTAAAAAAGGTTTATATCTTAGTTTTCTCCAATTGTCATTAACTTAAGCCCATTGACAGACATTGCTAACAAATATTAGTATACTTAATATAAAATATGATACTTCTAAGTATTGCGGCATGACTAAAACTTCAAACAAATATGATCTACGTCATCGTTTTGGCGACTTTAATAAAACTAGTCACTTTATGGGTGCATGTTAGAACAAGTACTAAGACTTTTCTTTCTTTTAAGACAAGTTTACCTAAAGATAAGCTTATCTATTTAACTGTTTTAGTAACTTTGATTTATGGACTCATTACGTAACTACTCAAGTAGTCTTTGTGGATTATTACTCAAAATTTATCAGCTTATTGAAACTAAATAGTATTTAGATATGATTTCGAGATACGATCTTATAAGAGTTATCTTATCAAGAGAAACTCAAGAACATTTTCAAGAGATCATATCGAGTCCATCTCTCTAGAGGACAAATGAGTTAAAGTGCTTTCGAACCAATAAATATGAACGACAAATAGTTTTCCAGTCAACTTTTTGCCAATTTTGTGTTATTTGCAAACTGCATTAGTTGCTCTAAGAACGATAAGATAACGATTAGATAAGATAACAGTATGGAAATGGTATAAAAACAACGACACAGTCCAAATCGATTCGACTGATAAGCCATGACAAAAAAGAAGGCAACACGTATAAGTCAATTACTTGTATCATTATTATACATATATCCAAATAACTATCGGTTGGCCACAATTGACGTGGATCTTTGCTATCCTCCCCCTCATTAACAATTTTGCCCTATGTCATTTGGCCATTTTGACGAATTGCCAGTGCCTATTTATTTGTGTGTGTGTGTGTGTAGGTCTGTCTTTTAGGTTGTTTGTCACATTCGAAATCTCGTGCCAGTCTGCGATCGGTGCCAACAATCAGAAAGCCGCCAAATGGCATTTAGAATTCATGTGTGTGTGTGTGTGCGTTGTATGCTAACTTAGGTAGAAAATTTCCAAGAATTGTGTGTGAGCTTTTCAACTGTTGGCTCTTTCCCTTCTTCTTGCCACCACCCCCACCCCTTTCATTAGCCAAAACAAACTCATTACAAACACACATACCTACATCACATGACGGCGATTTGGCAAAGTGTGCGGCAGAGGGCAAGGCAAGAAAGGCTGTTGGTCATTATTTTTTCAAATTTCAGCATGACTCATGAGTTTTTTTAATTATGGCCATCAGATGAAAGCTTGGCAAGCACGAAACTTGTGAAATCCACGAGCTTTTATCTGTGCACACCAACAAAAAATGTATCTCACAAATACCATTGCATGAAAGTTCAACAAGTTGAATGTATTGAAGTGAAGCTTTCAAGAAACGAGATAGATAGACCGACAAAAAATCCCCCTTGGGTTCGAGGTGTGGGCGAAAAGTAAGGTCCATACTCCACTGCAATTATCCTTAGTACACAAAATAGGCTTACGATTTCCTGATATTTGGAATCATTAACGCAAAATTGGAAGACTAATTGGAGGCAAGTTGGCTCTTGACTTACAGAAGACATTGCTATTCTTTAGTTTTCAAAATTGAGTGCTGAGAACTGCTTCTATATATCTTGACCATTGATATTGGATTTAGACCAACAATAAAAAGCGATTTGTGTGACCTTTTAATACCTTAAAACAGTCTAAAGCCTTACATGCAGAAGTCATTGACTATTAAATTTTCGTATGGCTATTTAACCTAAGTCGTCCTTCCTCAATTTTGTCTTCAATAATACTAGGGACAAACTGTGGTCTTTGCGGTGAATCCCCCATTGTACTTAAACCATGTGAACCACTTACTTCCTTTGCTCGCTGCGCAATATTGTCATGAGTGAGAATTTGAGACTTGAAGACTATTGAAATGGATAAATAATATTCATTAGTAGTTATTAAAAACTTTGTCTAAATTTAATTATCTTAATTAACATTTTAATTAATTTTTGTGTGGTGGAGTTCCGTTTGTAAGAGAGGAAAGTTTGTCGGAGTCTTAAGGTAACCAACATTTGGCCATATATTTTTCTCGTTAAAGGTTTTCAAATAGTTCTAGGTCACCATTTCTAAGATTCATTTACAATATTCTAATTGTGCTAGGTCAGTTAGGAACAAGTAGAGCGACTGGCTTAGAAAATCATAAAACTGCATTTCTTATGAAAAGTTTGGGGTGACTCATCGTTAAAAGTGTACAAGACATTCAACCACCAAATCATCCATATATGTATGTATATATGTATCTACATATATGACATCCACTGGTAAGCATTGTGTGTGAGAACGCCGGCCGGGTTCTGGTTTGCCTTCAACTTGAAAGCAGATGTAAGGGAAATTGTTTCACTGGCATAGCGTCAGCTGCTTTGGCATCCGTAAGATACTTTTTGTTTTCGACTTGCTCACTCGCACACTTGTTGTGTTTGCTGCGTTGTATCTGTGTTCAAGCATGTGTGTGTATCTGTGTAAAGCTCTCGCACACACTCACACCCAATGTATCTGGCTATGCAAACTGGTTTTCACAGTGCTTTTTGAATTTCACAACGAAACTAAATTCCGAGAACTGGCAAACCAACAGTGAGAAACACTTTTCTGACTAGGTCGGCCGTCCGTTTGACTACAACTCCTCGATCAATTCCCAGTGAATACTACAAGCAGACAGTTGACTCAGTCCAAATCAACTCTCGCCAAGTGAAAATAAATATAGAGAAATTCCTGTGCACATTAAGGAACTGAGTTAAAAAACTAAAACAAAACTTCAACATCTGTTATTGTTGCTGTTGTTGTTCAAGGCAGAGCAACAACTTCAACTTTGTGGAATAGTCAAAAAACCAGAGGATTTCCGAGCAACGGCAAATACATAGAGACTTTTGTGTGGTGGTGCGAGGAGCCACCCAGTAAATTGCGTCGTTAGCAAAGAGTTTTGTGAATTTTTTCGGTCGGGTTTTTGAATAACCGGACAACAGCGCTTGAAGACATCTTCCAAAAAGATTATGTACATAAGTGAAATATACAAAAACCAAAAAAAAAAAACAACAAATAGAACAAATTTAAAGGGCATCTCTAGTGGCTAATTAATTTGTACTAAGTGAAAGAAAAAAGCTCGGCGGCCATATTGAATTGCAAAAACAACCAACAATCACAATGTATTGTTCAGATAAGCAACCAAAAAGACGTCAGCAAACCCCCTCCCCTCCCCCCCGCTGCCAACCTACCCCTCTCGCCCACTAACCTTGCCGGGTCTAAAAAAACCATGGCCAGGGGGTATCATCAAATTTACATTAAGGGATTTTTTTTTTTGTGTTAAGTACTTTGTTTGCTCTTTTTCTATATTTCTGTGACATGTAATTATTTTATTGCTTTCTTTGTTGTTGTTTTCGTGTGAAGTGGTTAAAGGCGCGTGGATGGATGGATGGGTGGCAGGGGACTTAACAATTATTTAGCAAACATGTCGTGCGCTTTCAGTATTTTTCCATTGCTTGATAATTGGCAGTGGTCGCGTTTTTTCTCTCTGTTGTTTTTGAGATATTTAAACGAGATAACGTAGAGCTATACCCACACCCCCATAGGGTGTAGATACCTGCCACATACGTGTCCCAAATGCACAAATATCTAAATAATAGACTAATACTTAGGGTGTTAGTTGAACACTGGACTATGATGGGGCGTAACTAAGTGCTGATTATAAGTGGGCCCCCACCGCTCATGTCCCCCTCATTAGTTTGGACAAACCTGTTGCCTGATGGCCGCCATATTGCGTTTGGCTTGTTGTGAAATTCATTTTTATTTAGTGTAAAAGCGAACATCTGAAATGAAAAGCTTTTTGCTCGATCAATATTGCTTTCAGGGGCTTATCTCGGTCTAAGCTGTTTTTCTATCTGTTTTCGTTTATCGAATGAGGAACTAATTTTGTGTGTCTATAGTTTGTTATCTCTAGTTTCTCCTACTTAAGGGTGTTACAATTGAAATGTTATCATTAAAGAGATTTCTTATTTACACCTCGCCCTTTAGTTAAACATATAAATAATAATGATCTTTCTATATTTCATTTCAGTCTAAAGGGAACTTGCGTCGACCACTCTTTTTAGAGCTTGTTTGGTGGTACCCTAACAATTTCATTGTTTCTTTCTAACGGTAAATTAAAAGTGAGTATCCTTTCTACATATTACATAGATCTATAAGTCAATTGTCTCATATATGCATTCCCGGCCAATCAAATTGGTTAACAACAATTAGTCATTTAAGAATGTTTTATGAAAAAAAAAAAAAAAAAAACTACTAATACGAAAAAAGGAGCAATTCCATATGAAAAAAGGAGTAATTCCATATTAAAAAAGGAGTAATTCCATACCAAAAAAGGAGTAATTCCATACCAAAAAAGGAGTAATTCCAATGAAAAAAGGATATAATCCAAAAAAAAAAACAAAATAAAAATGTATATATACAAAAAAAAAAAAAAAGAAAAAAGCAAAAAATGGAAAAGAGCAAGACAAAAGAAAAAAGGATAAAGAAAAAGGATAAAAAATAACAAGCCACAGAAAAAAAACAAAGAAAATATATAAGAAAAAATATTTATACACCACTCATCCACTTAACAACCCACCCAAACCACCAAGAATAATCATCAAAAAAAAAAAAAAAGCTGTCAAACACATAATGGGCAAGGGATATCAAGGATCATCAATTGATATCCCTACACCCAATGTCCAGCATGTATGCCAATCAATCAGACACAAAGCTTTACGCATTTCTGTACATTGTTAACCCCAAAAACCAACAACATTGGGCCATGGGACATCTGTGGCACGAGTGTTTCCACATCGTCGATATGTGTAATAACAAAATCTTTTTTCTTTTGTCTATTTTCTTTCACATAAAAACCAAAAATACCAAAAACCCAAAAACTCTAAACTGCGCTTGCTCCACTCAACAACAAATCCTGTCTTTGATTCAAATGATTCCCCAAAAATAATTCTCAAAAATCCTGTCGAACCGATAACCGTTCACCTAAACCATTTTGAAACGATATAAATGCGTCTTATATTCGATATAAGCAGCCGCGTTCAAAATGGCACTCTCTGTCGACACCCAAGCCAGCCAAACCAGGCCCAAGAGCGAATCCTACAACCACAGCAACCACTACAACGAGCAGACCAACAACCAATCGATCAGCAGCAGCAACATCATCAACAACAACAACAACATCAGCAGCAACAACATCGTTTCTTCAAACAACAACGGCAATAACACTTCAGCCCAAAATCAAAAGGACTGCAGAAAATCCCAAGGATATAATATTGATGATCCGGGAGCCGGCACAAGTTCGGGCAACAACATACGAGACGGTGGCTTCCGATTTAGCACAGCAGAAAGAGAAAAAGCAAACAGAAGCGAAAGCCTCTGGCGAGACAAATTACTCAAAGAATTGCACTTGCTCTCAGAGGAGAATAACGCAAACGGCGCCTATGACGGATTCGCCTATGTCGGAAGAGTCGATAACGAAGGAAACACCAACAACAACAACTACAACAACAATACCAATCGTTATAAATACGCATCCACATCCAAGGATCATACTAATCAAGGTGCCCAGCAGCAGCAACAACAACAAGAGCAACAGGGCAGAGCAGACAGCGCCTCGAACTCGTCTTATAAGAATACCCTTTTTACCAGGGCCGGTATCAACACCGTCGCCAGTGAAGCGTACTACGCCTCAGACGAGCTCTTCAGTAAACTCTACAATAGCGGCGACTGCATACCGTTTAGGTACGGCCTCTTCAACGCCTGGGATGACAATATACAACAAACAGCAAAGCTCAGCGATGAGCCACCCAGTCGCGATAGACCAAACATTCGGTCCACCGACGGCTACAGAGATGGTGACGGAGACGGTCCAGGTTTCAAGAATGCCACAGACATTGGCGTCAATGGCTGGTATACAGCTAACAGGTGCCGACGAGCAGTCGTCCCACCAGGATGTGAGTGGAGCAATGCCTACTGCTACAGTTGAAGAGATAGATGTTCCGGTGTTCATTGATGGTGAGTACTGTGTTTTGTGTGTGTCATATGTACCAGCACTCTCTCATTACTGTTCGAGTTCGAAAGCGAGTTCGTAATAAGTGTGACTAACAACACATTTGCAAAACAATCAGTTAGAGAAAGAGTCAGATATTAGGCATAACGAGGCACCCATTCTGTCCCTTTCGCCCCTGTTATCCCAGCGCCCTCCTCCCCGCCGAGATCTGCGGGGGTGTTAGTGGAGAGTTGGGTGCCATCACTGCCCATGACATCGAGGTACATTCACCACGTATATGACGTTTTGGCGAAGATCACAGTGCAATGACCCATTGACGAAGCGTACGAAACCAGAACGTGCGATATTGTCAATTCAAGTCCAATCAATATGTATCCAAAGTGTACATAAACAGCAGTCAATGGGTGTCCATATTTAACTATTTGTTTGTTATTTTGATTTCCATTTCTTCATCCTACTCTTTCCTTACAAAAACAACTTACTTTAGTTCCACTATAAATCTATAGTTTAGAATATTTAGCAAAATTACTCATCATCTTTCGATTCGACAGGCAGAAACATATATGTATGTATGTGTGTGTGTGTAGGTGTGTATATTATAATCATGATAAGCAACTATTAGATAAAAATCGATTAAACATTGACAAGTTTTAACATTCTAAAATAGCTTAAATTGAATAGTCACCTGATTACTTTTCCTTAGATAATTTGCACTGGATGAAATCTCTCACAGAATCAAAATAATTGAATTTGTAGGAAAATGTAGACAAATTTTTATAAATATCTCAAAATCTGATTATAGGGATTCGACATCTTCAGCTTTACATCAAGTAAAATAACATTTTCTTTGAGTTACTGAGTAGTTATTAGTTAAGATTATGTCATTCCGTTGCTCTAGTAGTTACTTTTTCTAGTGTATTAAAATATACAAAGTTCGATTTGTGTGTATATTACTTGTATGTATCGTGTTCTCTCACAATTAAGTCAATGAGTCATGTAATTTAGTAGCAGTGATCAAAGTATTCAATGAGTTTTATATGTTTGTCTAATTGTCTAGCTCTACTTGGAGTTAGATATATGTTTTGTTATCACATATACTAGTAAAAGTAAATAGCCAATTTTCTTTGTCTTTTCAAAAGCCACGTAGCCAATTACGCAAATTGTGATATCAGTCATCTGTCACGTATACGTATGGCCATCATATTTGGCTTAAATCGCCAGATTTTCTCTTAGGCCCCCAAAAAGACATACGTGTGTATTAGAAACCATGCCGCTGAGGTGTGAATTTATGTACATTTCCAAATTATCACTAAAGTGCGCCTTAGATTATCTAAAAATACATCTAAAGTCGCTGTAAAGCTATCTCCAAATAGTAAACCGTTTGAAATTCAATTGAATGTACATCAAGGTGAATGAATACATCAATAAGTATACATACATACATAAGCGTTGTGACATCACAACACACAAACAAAAGTCAAGTGCAATGCCCACAGCTGTTTTTCGACCCAAATTCTCTGAGCACATTTTTCTTTTCCGCCATTGCCGGCAAATGACTTTGCATTCTTTTGTGTTTGTACTTTCAACTAGAAATACTATTAGAATATGTGAGAAAATTAGAAAAGTCGTCAACAAATTGATAACATTTCGATTATGTTAATTGTAATCAAATTTCGATAACATCTTTGTTCTTTTTTTGCGGGGGTTCGCCATGTAGTTAGGTTTTCCTTCCTCAAAAGTTGTTGTGAAATTCAATAAAGAATGAATGTGCAAAAATTGAGAGAGTGATGGGCTCCAAATTGAGAGAATGTTTGTTCCCAACTATAGTGGGGCATTATCAGAGCGACAGCGAGAGAGAGAGAGAGAGAGAGAGAGAGAGAGAGAGAGAGAGACAACTTGGTGTGTGAGAGGGACAAATAGTTCTTTCTTTGAGAGGGGCATTTAAACTGTGTTTTCGTGTTCATACAACGAACGCATTGCGTATGCGCCATGTATGTAGTTGCCGTTGCAATAGCCAGTCTTTTGACTACTTGAAATGCATTATTTTGACAAACACCACATAAAATTATAATCAAATCTGATTCATCACTTCGCTGACGTTGTTTCTTGCCTTAAGTAAGACGCTCACACCATCCAAATGTTATTGCAACGCAATTTGCTTTCCATGTCGTGTCTTTTGGGAGAGCATTTAATGCCATATATGGTATAAATGAATTATTGTTTTATCAAAGAAAGAAATAACATATATGTATATTATATTTTGCACTATTTCCGATATTGTCGATTTTGTTATGAAATTCAATAAGAGGAATGTTTACACAGGTAGCGACAACCTGCTTTGCGTGCTCTGATTTTCTTGCTCTGTCCCACTTGTGTATGTATGTATGTACGTACATACATCACTGGGTGATCGAACATTTATTGCGCTCTCACTCTAAGAGTGTTGCCGGCCGGTTGTATATCACAAATACATGCATACTTACGCATACTTGCATAAAAACATCAACATACTTATGTTGGCTCTCTCCCTTATTATTTTGCGAATTGCGTATACGACCCTTTAACTCTAGGGTAACTAAACATTAATTAAATGTTTTATTTTTCATGTCTATTTGCGTTACATTTGATTTCTGTGGTATATTTGTTTTGTTTGTGCTAATGCGTTAGTATTTGACAATTTTCCTTTGTGCGACTTACTTGTAGATTGGAGCACAATCATGTATGTATTTATAAATGTTTTTTAAATCTTTAATTGAAACTTACATGGTAAAGTTAATCGGGAACTTTCTGCCGTTGTGATGAAATTCTAATTGCAATAGTATTGGTCAAATATTGTTAACCCCTCTTTCCGATTGTTGGTAGTTCATCCTATGACCGTCAAAATTTCTGCACATGTATGCGTCCATATTACCCCGCCGAATACTCACACACACCAACAAAGAAGATTCCCTTAACAGAGCTCTCTGTCTCTCTGTATAACCCCAAACATTCATACCAACAATCATGTCGCCAAAGGCCAGAATGGGATGACAATAGTGAACTGGTTAACACTTGTTGAGTGGGGGCAGTTCTGCTTGTGCTTAAGTACATATGTATGTACATACATACATATCTATGGCCTACTGCTCTTCCGATCGCTCACGAGATACATGTTCGGCATTTCGCCTGTTGCTCCTCTGAATTAAATGTATACATATAGGGCCATCGTCGGCTAACGTAGCCGCAGTTACTTATTGTTCGTCGCATTGTAAAGAGGCAGTTTACTGTAGCGGATAAATCAACGTCTGCATCTTGGGCTTACTTACCAAAGGTGAATATTAAAATTGATAAATACTTTGGTGCTCAATTAATAATGTGAACATACAAATATTATCCATTCATATACTCATAAAAAAAAATATGTAATTCTTTTTCTTCAAACAAAAAACTAGATTTCCTATTCTGACCTGAGTAAATACATACTTCAGAAATGCACTTTTCAAAAGAATTATTGGCGAAATTAATTATTCATTTCACATTTTACGCACTAAATGTTTAATAATTTTTGTTTAGTGGAAAGCGAAAGTGGACGAGAATGATCATGTTCTGTTTTTGTTGTGACGTCGCAGCCTGGTGTGTGTCATGTTATTTCAGTAATATGTATGTATAGGTGAACCGCTTATCAATGTGTGTGCAACGTTGCTAGCCTCTCTCTTTCTCTCTCTTAACGTACTCTCAAATGCTCTGAGGTACCACCGGCTGATATTCACAGCTGTAATTTCCCCTCCTTTTGAGGGTTTGCTGAAATATCTATGTATAAGATACTTTAACAATTTAGAACAAAGAAAGTAAATGAATTATTTTAAAGGGAATTTAGATACATTTTTTTTCAGACAGGCCTAAAGAATTAGTTTTTTTTTCGTTTCCGGTACACACAGACATACATATGTACATACATACATACATATTATTCAATCATACAATCATTTTTCATCATATCATTTGAAAAAAATTATGTTACACAAAATATATTTTTTTTGTATATTATTTGCCTTCAAGGCCTAATTCTTGGCTTTGTTTGCTATTTTGCCCTTTTTTCTTTCGTTCTTTTTTACCGCTTTTCTATTCCCTTTTGTGATCTTCTTCGCTGCTTTGAATTTCACAACAATGTTAACTTCAACTGTTAACAACATGATTATGTTAGGGTCAACCTGAAAGTATGCTAATCTTTTAATGCACACAGAACTCGAATTTAAATCACAAGAACTCATTATAAAAATAACAGATTGACTGTTACAAGATGTTGAAAGTAAATTTTTGTACTAATAATATTTTGCCTTTTATCGTAGAATACCTGCAAGATATAGAAGCAACTTCGTCAACTAGCAGCAGCAGCGGAAGCGATAAAGGAAAGGAGACATTTACGGAGACGGACATACTTGATTTTGACTTTGATATAAACCTGATTACCGAGGATCACATTGAGCAGAAGAAAATGGATCAGTGCAATCTGGATATGGAAAGCAGCGACAACATCAACAACGATTACTTACCTACATCAATAGAAGACCTGGCAGAATTGTCCTCGCTCGGTGAGGACGAGATCTGCGATATGGGTGCTATGCGCGGCATCGACTTTTATCAACAACCATCATCACTCGACTTGGATATCGACAACATAATGATAAATTCACAAAATCCCATGCTGTGCAGCAGCCAATCGCAGAGTTCAATCATTCCATCATACAGTCAAACCAAATACTTCACCGAACAGCCACTTCTGGCCGACGAAAACAGCAATGAGGGTGGCGGCATCTATGTCTGCAGTCAAGAGTCCTTGGGCTTTGGTCACTTGGGCGTTGATTTCGGCGCTAATATGGAGCCCGAGCAGAACGAAAACGTTGCTGAGGTCCTACAAAACATCTTGAACAGTGTCGGTGGAAGCACAGCATTAAAGCGATCGGCAACTTTGGAGCCGGAGACACAACCACAAAAACGCAGCAAATTAATACTCAACCTCACAACATCATCACCCCTCCTTGACCGTTCAGACGTGATTGGAACTCCCCAGATAATCAATGATGTTCTATCCTGGGAGACGGTAAGCAATGATACAGTAAAATGTCAATTTTATCTAAATACTAATTGATTTTGTCATCCACAGAATGTCCAATCCGTTGGCAGACCCATTACACCAAACGCATCAACACATGACAAAATCATCGAGGATCTACGCAGCGCCGAGGAAGAAACGACCAACGATTTCTCAGCGCCGAATACACCCTATTCGGCGTCCTCATCGAGTACAGCTGCACCCACATGCCAGACCGGTTTTGCCGGATTCATCACTGCCCCCGCCTCGCCTGCCGTTTCCATTGCAAGTACCTCACAGTTCACAACAACAGATACCAGCGTCAGCGGTAACAAGCGGAAACGCGGACGTCCAGCCAAGGAGCATGCCGATGGGCCTGATCCTGAGCTTATGTCCCGCATGACCGACGATGAGGTTAAGGCGTACAAGGATCGCATTAAGAACAACGAGGCTAGCCGCATTTCCCGTCGTAAGACGAGAACCCGCGAGATGCTCGAGAAGCAGGAAGAGGATACTCTGGTCTCCGAGAATAATCGGCTAAAGGCACAATTAAAACGCTCTGAAGAGAAAACATCGCAGTTCAAAGACTATCTGATGAATCGACATCACCACAACAGTACCTTTGTCAAGCAGGAGCGGGATTAGGCAAATTCCATCAAATCCCACAAAAACAAAAGATTCTCGTAGCCATAGACCAGCCATTAAATTCGTTAACTATCATTAATTTACATCTATTGTCGCACATTGTGATTAGCTATAAGTGCAGAATATGTCATATGTCATCCATTGTTAGGTTTAAGAAATCGTTGTTGAGTCGCAAAGCAATCCACTTAGAATGTGGCACTTTATAAATGTGCCACAAAAAACAAAAACAAAAGAACAAACCAATCAACATCAACTACCATCAGATGTCACGGAGAAGAACTTATAATTCGTAATCACTTACGATTTTAATACAGAACCTTGTGGAGTTCGCTCGCCAGTAAACTGGATAGAGCCGAACATTTCTTTTATTTTCTACTATTAGTTGTCTATTTTTATGTATATTATGTTGGCAAGATTTATGCAAATTTTATCTAAATGTTTTTTTCGTATCAACAATTTTTATGTTATTATTGTAGAAATTACATGTATTTGTTTATTAATCAATTGAACAAAAAAAAAAAAAACTAAAAAAAAAAAAACAACAAAAAATCAAACAAAAAAGAAAAAAACAACAAAAAATCCCACAAAAAAAAAGTTTGCAAGAAAAACAAATTGAAAATATTGTTAAAATTGAGAAATGCATAAAGTTATTGCACATATATATAACACAAAATATATATTTACAATCTATTATATACAAATAACCATAAAAATAAAGCGCATGTCCTCAAGAGAGCATGACAAAATCAAAATTTATACCTCATTTCAAATGGAAACTAGTTGAGCGGGATTTTTAATAAATTTTAAAATTTTTATTAAATAACTATTAACAGAATGGCCGATCACATAAAAAAAACTAAAGACACCCTTTTAAATTCACATAGTAGATTTGTCTTATATATTTGCACGAATTTAGAAATTTTGATCGACTGCCAAATGATGTTAGTTACTTGGAGAATTACTATATAGATTTATATACATTGATTTAGCTAAAACCATGTGTGATGGTTTCTCTAGACTCATCCGCTTGAACTTGGTCTTGGTTTGCTCCAACACCCACCCACCATTCTTGTCTTGGCTCGTCTACACTCGATTCAGTGGAATTGTTTGTGCACTTTTGATATGTCCATTGTATCGAATTTTGAGATTCAGCCAACAACGGGTTAAAAATATACATATATGCATGTTGCGTGTCCGATTCAGATAATTGACACAATTGGGTAAACATTTGATTGGGCCCACACGGTGTTGTTGATACAAGCATTAGAAGTTTCGAATTAAAGGGGATGGGTTGGAGTTTGAGCTTTGTGACATCGTTTACACCGTCTTTTCCTTCTCTTGGCCATAATGATAGTTGAGAAAGCGTAGACCCTGCATAAATATTTTCATTAAATATTAAATGGATATTTTATATAGTGGATGGGACTTTACCTGGATAGTCTGGGCAGTGGCGTTTGTGGCATGGCAGGCAAAGAGTAACCAATTGCGGGGTTGAACCTTGTAGGCAAATCGCATGAAGATGCACGAATAGAGTGTTAGAGCTATAACATAGATAGTGAGGGGAAATTGTATCATTTATTAAACTATGGGCATTTCAATTAGCCTTCCAACTTATCAGCTTTTGGTGGCATTGCTTATCAGGCCACATACATATATGTACATATATAATATAAATGCCAGGAATCTGGCTATCACAACGTTATAAAACCAAATCTGTAGACAGCTGCGATGATCGTTATAAAAAAAAAAAACAAAAAACGAACACGCGTGTTGTAGAAACTGGTTTTTGGAGCCCCCCGTCACCTTACCTAGAGTCATTTTGCCTGAGATGAACTTGGGACTTTTTTGCGTATCGGCGAGAGCGGCCACCGGAATACCCCAATTGGCAACTGGTCCCCAGAAATGGGTGCTGTAAATATGTGCATGAGAATTGATTAATACTAATCCAAATTGCATTTCCAATTGACAGCGAGGGCTCACCTCATAAAGTAGTCCCTCCACTCTTTACTCGCCGTTGTGGACATTGTTCGTCGGATCGACATTTTGCTTCAATTAAAGATCGGAATGGGGGCGAAACGATAGTGATGGATCTGGGATTGCTTGTCACTTGACCTTGTCGTCACCTGAACAACAACAAAAATAATAAACACAAAACTGATTTGTAAACATTTCAAGGTCCTTGACTCCAGACAATGGATCTGGATCTTACAGGTGTAGAAGGGTTACCTGTAAATTTGGAAGTAATATATCAAAAATTCTGAGTAATCTGAATCCGATTGCTATTTGTTTAGGTACTGAGAATTTGTGACACGCTCCAAAAACTTATGTAATGTTTAATGTATCAAAATATATTACGCATTCGCAGCGAGAAAAACAACTAATTTGAGATGGAACAGCTGTTTCCGTTATTATATTCGTTTCAAAAAGCGAAGCGAATTCAAGTACCCCACACACCTTGTAGTCCGACATAAATGCGGCGAGTTTAAGTTTCGCACCTTTTTGCTTCGTCGTGGGCGGAAAGTACATAAATATTCAAATTGCAAATATTTGCCGACATTCAGTAATTGAACTGAAATCAGAAGTTATAATTGGGGATACAGAAACGGTTGATCAAAATATGACTCGTTTTTGTAAAAATTATTTGTCATAGTATTAGTTAAAAATAAGTCTGCAGAATCCCCTCTTATATGAAACAACTTAATGAATGTAATGGGAATTTCAGCTTAGTTTAGATTCCTTTTTAAACAAGTTTATGTGAAAAAGAGGTGTAAATATCAAATTTAATTTGTATCCTTCTACTAATCCGCTAAAAAACTGCTTTAATATTTCTAGGATATTCAAAATTGAATAAAATTGAAGCCTACCAAATAAATGCATATTGTTTGTTAATTATTTAATTACCCAATTTGATATCCCAGACTCGCTGAAAAGTGTTTATGTGTGAGTTGGGGCAAGGCCAATTAAATTATTTTTAATTTTAATGTGCATTTTTTTACACTCTATTATAATTGGTGGCGACAAGTCGTTCAAGTTATTCAAGTATTTAATCTGCCACATGTTTCCGCTCTTGAGAGCATTTCTTTCACACTGAACTCTTAAGGACAACGAAGAGCACTTTTACTCCCTCAGAGAGAGAGAGAGAGAATGGGAGCAATGCTTTGGGACTGCGCCGACTAATAGGACGAAGGACCAAAAGCCAAACAACAGCGGCAGCAGCATCCGAGTCAACGACTCAGTGTGAATTTGCAACTCGTGAGCGACGGATGACGGTGACGGCTAAAAAAGGATCAAAAGGCACGGTAAATGGTCCAGCCAACAACAACAAAAAGAAAAATGTGAATAGGCATAGCAATGTGCGTGCGCTCCAGTCTGTGTGTGTGTGTGTGTGTGTGTGAGTCTGCTTGTGCGTATGGCTGCGTGTGTGTGTGTGTGTGTATGTATGGGTCAGTGTGCCATTTTGTGAGAAATAATTGTAATTATGACTAAAACCAAAAAAACAAAAAAATAAAATAATATAAAACAGGAAACGAAAGCAAAAATGTAAACTAAGCAAATTCTTGTAATTGAAAAATTTACTCCTGGTTACATATGCGCAAATTGTTGTTGTTGTTGTTGTTGCTGCTGCTGCTGTGTAAGATGAAAAGACAAGCGACGGAGGCAGCATTCAGCAGCAGCAGCGACAGCGCCAGACGCCGCAACCCCCGAAAGTATGCTTTAGCCAGAAAAATCAATCCCCCGCTCGCGCAGACAAAGGCCAGGACAGGCCAAAACGTGGGAGTTTCGCTGGTTTCTTTTCCTTTTTTTTTTTTTTTTTTTTTTTTTTTGTTGTTGCCCCCTTTCCTCCTAGCATAAACCCAATAAAACTTGTTCTATATTAAAATCAACAAAATATAAAAGAAAATTTAGAGAAATTTTATATATTTTATTTATAAAATGCTCTCGAAAGCCAATTTAATAATTTCAAAGTAAAAACAAACAAAGAAACCAAAGAAATACGGATGGCAAGCAAAAAAAAAAAGAGAGAAAACCAAATGAGCCGCTCCCAAAAAATTTGTGTTTATCATCAGCAGCAACAACAACAACAACAACGACGACAACTGAAACGACAACCGCAACAACAGATAAATGAAATGACAAAAATCCATCGCAAAAAAAAGATTACAAAAAAAAAAGACAGAACTTTTGAATTAGTATTTGAAATTCATAAAAAAAATATATAATTTCAAAATAATTTGTTAGTTTTATCGAAATAGAAACATTTTAGCCTATATAATTTTAGGTAAAGGTCTTTGTCATTATTTGCAATAATAATTAAGTGAGATATTATATCTCTTTTTTTGAGCTATTTGAACTGGCAATTTCTAAATTGAATAAGTGCAAATGCAAACACACACGCATACACATGGAGAGCACAGACACAAACAAATCAAAATGGAGCAAATTGAGGCGTAATTACATAGTTGGGATAGAGCACCATTGCCTATTATGAGGATAGTTTAAGTGTGTCCAATTCTAAATCTGTTTACTGATTCAATCATTCCATCAAGAATGTAAATTGAGTTTTATTGTTCGGCCAATTGAAGGAGGCACACATTGCGCGAGTGAGAGGTGCTGCTGACCACTTGAGATTCCTAAAGAGGGAGGCCAAATTGGTAATGGAAAGAAACCGAATGCTGTGGATGAGGTGATTTGTATGGCATATCAAAGCACTTGGATGAATTAGATTTAGTTGCAAAACGCTTGAGGAGGCAGCAGCATCTCAGACAACATACACACACACACACACACAATAACACACACAGACAGAGGCAGGAAAACCAAACAAAGTGCAATAATCTCAGTGCTAATCCTTTACAATTTTCTCCTCCTGCAAAAAAGGATTCCCCCCCTCATACATATATCCCACACCAGTGCAAGTGAAAATTACCAAAAATAAAAATATAAATAGAAAGTAGCAGAATGCTAAACAAAATTCAATTGAAATTAATGTAAAACCAAAGTGCAAATTAACAAAGTGTTCAATATTTAAACAAAAAAAAAAAAAACGACTACAAAGGTATTTAATCATTATCAACATCATCTACAACAATTAGAGGGCTGGAGCCCTGCCCACAAATGCAGCAGCCCAGGCTGTAGGTGCGTAAAAATGTCAAAATATCAATCTATAACTTTAGAAACTCGATTGGGTTTCGCCTAATTGTTATAAACTATTAAGTTTACGCCAATTCATTGCATGTAATTGAAGTGTATCTATAATATATAATAATAATAACTATGAGTATGGCGAGAAATAAGAATGAGCGACATCAGAAAGTATCTTCAGTGTGGGCTAAAGCGTGTTATATCCTAGGACAAAAAGAACCAAAAGGGCGTGTGTTTTGACGCATTCTCTTTGCAGTTCTCTTTTTGTCTCTTAGTGGTCCATTTCGCACTTTCTCTCTCTCTCTTTCTCTTCGTTACATTTGAACTCTCTCTCTCGCTCCGTCTCTTTTTTTCCTTTTCCTTTGCTTTTACTCTTTGTTAATGGTTCTTTATTGGAGGGTGGTTGCTTTTGGGGCACCCTCAAACCACATTTGAGGGCTCGGAGGGGGCTTGGGGTGTGCATCCTGGCACTGATAAGAATGCTGCACAGTTGTTAAAGGCAATGTCGCAATGTGTTTGCGGTCTACGACACAAAAAAAAAGTAATGTCGTTTTTTTTTGCAAATTTTTAATCACGATAATGATAACAAAGCACACACTCACACACACACACACACACACCCCAGATCTCATTTTTCAAGGAAGTGCCTCCTCCTAGGATGACATTAAGGACTCACTCACGTCTTGACATAATGAGAGTTCGTTTGTTTGTATCTGTATGGATGTAGGTTACTGGTTCCTGGTTCTTGGCCGCATAATTTTCCTCTCGTATCGTATTTAGCCGGGTTAATTACCGAATATCGTGTTGATAGCTTAAGCGTTTCATGAGGCGCCATAATGGTGTCCTTGAGGTGGCTACTTTTTGTTGTCGTTTCTTTGGTTTTTTAATGTTGCCCAAAGTCCTGGTTCTTATTCTCTCACTCTCTCTCTATTTTAGAAACCGCAATGGCAATAGAACTAACTGCGATAAGGTTAAATATTTAATAGCTTCTCTTGCTTTCTAACTGGTCTATTTGTCGCTCTGTCTGTCTGTCCGATTGTCAGTCCAAGTCAGGTTCGTCCTGTTTGTTATTACTTCTTCTTTCCTTTCAGTCTTTTTCTCTCTCTCTCTGTCAACGCCCTGGCAAACACTTTAGGATAGAACAGAAAAGTTTCGCTTTTGTTTTTACTTCCTTCATTTCTTTTTTGCCTTCTTTCTTTCTTTCTCTCAACATTGTCTTGACTATTGTTGGCAGCATTTTAGAAATAAATTAAAATTTCATTTAAGTGCTTTTCAGCCAAAACTTTCTTAATTACAAATGTGCTGCTCTCTGTTGTTGTTGTTGCTGTTGGCGTTCCTTTTTTGGGGGCTCTACTATCCTTCCATTCCCTCAAACATACGAAATTGTTGTTATTTGTTCTGTGATTCTGTGTGTGTGTGTGAATGTGCGTCTGACAATTGATTGGCGTTAAATGTTGTTTGCGAAGGCCAATTCAAAATGAAGGTTTCATTTGTACAACTAAATGAGTTTTATTTGCAGGAGAATAGCACACACCAACACACACACACACACACTAAAATACACGATGACCACACCTTTTCCTTAATGATTTCTTAGTTAGGACGTCTTCAATAAAAATTTAAATGCAAAATCACAATTTATAGTATTGAAATAAAAGGATCACAAATTCTTTTGGTTTTAGCTTTTTTGAATTCTGTAATGTCCTTTTTTTTTGGTAATCGTTATGTTTCCTTTTATAGTTCGTTGAATAGATTATGATGAAATGTAAATCTAATTATAGTCCTTTATAAAATTTATATGGTTTTCACAACTCTAATCGGACACTTTTCATTTGGTCAAACAATTCACCAAAACCAAGACCCATTAGAAATAAAATCTTCTAATATGTTATGGCTAATTGGTGATAGATTTCAAATGTAATGAAACAGTAAATCATATTTCCATATTGACTTTACTCTTTGATTTTCCCATGACTAAGATAACTAGGTAAGGCTCTAACCTTAGACTTATGTAGGTAAATTTGTAGTATCTTTGACTTGACTAGCTGTAGCTATTAGGCCTTAAATTAAAACTTTCGTTGAAACCTTTTCTAAGTCTAACTTTAAAAGAAGATTATTTTAGACTAAAAGATGACCAGGTTGTTAGTTTAGCTAGATATTTTAAGACCCAGTTAATTCTTTTATTAGCAACAAAGAACTCCTGAAGTTTAAATATTCTGCTTTATGTTTTGTATACTCCTCGATAAATGTATGTAAATGCGGTTAAATTTGTCAATTCAGGTTAGTCAGAATCCTGCTTTAGCTAAATTTTAGAAGTGACGGCATTTACTTTTGCCTCTTTTGTCCCGTTTAGATACTTAAGTTTGGGGTTTTAGATGGCTCATTCAATTATGTGGACGCAGTCAATTCACAATGTTAATCAATTATACATAAATATACTCAGTTCGATTGGCAAAGGGCAAAGGGAAATCGATGCGAGAGGAGGATAGAATGTTTCATTAAGTGAAATCTATTGCATAACTATGTGGACTCTGAAACAATTCATTTCAATTACAGACTTAATTTCATATGTAACTATGTAAAAACTAAATCGTACACTCTATATGTATATATGTAGATGTAGACAACCGGACATATTGTCATCTCTTAGTCATAAGCAGACTTTGCTGCTAACAATGATGACATCTTAGTGGTGGTGGCCAAGGAGTAGTGACTGGGACTGGAACTGGGCGGATGGAGAGGCCATTTATAACCATTCGAGGTTTTCCACTTGCTCACACAGTCGCATGCAAAAATAATCATGCACAAATGGCACAGCAGGAAGAAAACAAAAACAAAAGCGCTCACCCACACACACACACATACACAGAAACGCACACATACAGATACATATACACAAAGGACTTGGTCGTTTTTGGAGCGCTCTTGGTGTGCACTTAGATGAAAACGACAACAACAACCAGAAGAAGAAGAAGAAGCATGTCGAGTAATGACAGCAGCAGCCACCGCATCAACAATGGGGGCAACAATGGCCACGCCCACACATGTTGTCTGTCTATCTGTCTTTCTGTTCTGCCAGTGGCGATTCTGTCATTCATTCATTCATTCATTCATGCGCTCTACTTGTGCAGCACTGGACCTGCATCTTTGTCTAGTTGTAGTTGTTGTTGTTGCTGTTGTTGCTGTTGTTGCTGCTGTTGCTGCTTCTGCTGCTGCTGTTGTTGAGGCAACACACTTAAGTGGTCGTTTAGAGTGCGCTACGTTTTGTTGTTGCTTGTTTATGAATAAAAAACTAGTTGTTTGCAAAACGTTTAGCAGGCAACTCAGGGGTAGCACGAATAATAGAGCAGACCAGGTGAGAGTGGACAAATGATCAATTAGGGAGTTTATCTAGAATAAGAAATATGTATGTATAAACACACACAAACACACAGACATACATAACTAGCCAGGTAGCTAGCTATTTGACTGGTCATTTTAACAATATGTATGCAATGCTATCTACAAATCTAACATTATACTTGTTTATGGTTCACATGATTGAGATAACACAAACGGAAATGAAGGAAGAACTAAATGAAAATATCAAAACTTACTTGTTAACTCCCAAAGGGGTCAAGTGTTAGAGAAACATGTGTTTTAAACAAAATATTGAAAAAGATTTAAATGAAGTCCTAAACAAAGACTTATCAAACAAGACATTGCTTCCTATATTCATATTTATTTTCATTATATTTTGCGTTGCGGAATTAGAATGAATTCAAACCAGAAACTGATTAATTACTTTAAAAAGTTGTTTTATGTCATACATGTCGTATGCGTAATTTCGCAAGTTCTTGATACATTGATGATAGGTAGAAGAACGTTATAGGTAGAGTTATAGGAACTTATCAATGGCAAAGTCTTTCTGATTACAAAGATTTGACAAGAGTTTTAACTCTTGGTTTCATATTCAGAGATTAAGTTTAGCTAAAAAGTTTTGATTATTGTTAATTAAATGATTGCTTGAGAGTTTCGCAGGCTGCAGTTATAGAAACCCTTAGCTTGAATAAACCCAAACCGCAAATATCACCTATGGAATCCAATTTCAATTGACTCATAGCTGGGAGGAGGCTGTGCGGTAAGCGCACCCTTGAGTGTCATAAGCATGCGTCCAAAAGATAATTGTTATGTCATTAAGCGGCAGCACATAAAACAAGGCAACAAAAAAAGTAACAAAAAGAACAACAAAAAGAAAAAAAGCAAACGCAAAAATAGGAAAACAAACTAGAGCCAAAACAAATACATAAATAACATATAATACACACATATTAGGCGCGCACACACACACACTCACACAGAGGAAATAAAAGAACAATTTTTGTTGCCTACATTTGTGCGCTATTTTACAATTAAATACATTTGCAGCGACATATGCGACAAAGCGTAAACGGGCAAATGAGAGGGACGCCAGCCAGCCAGCCAGCACGAAGCGACAGAAATGAAGAAAGAAGGGAACGAATGCAAAGTAAATGACAAACACAAAAGCAACATTTTCGCGTTTTGTTGTGTTTTGTTGTTGCAAATACAAAAAGGGCGACGGCAGTGGCGGTCGAAGAGTTGGTATCTATGTTAATGTGCTAGGACATGGACGATGCGCAGGCGTGCTCTCTCCTTCTCTCGCTCTATCACTTGCTACTCTCAATCTCACTCTCTCGCTCTCGCTCTTTATCCCTGGCTCGCTCTCTATCTGTCGGTCCCTATTTAGTGCTCTTTCGATGTGCCGATGCTTGGCAATGTCAATGTAACTTTTATCCAGCTGCCGCTTCAGTGGTTTCTTTTACTGCATCAGCAGGAACGGCATAGAAATTTTTATGTTGTATATGTATGTGAGAGAGTGTGTGTGTGTGTGTGTGGATGTTTATGCTCTGATTTAAATGCTACTGATAAGGTGGCATTATAATTCGATCTGCCTTAGTCACATTGTGAGTAGTTGTGGAGATGCGTTTGCCTTTTGGGGGGCATAAGTTTACAATTCACACACACACACATTCACACAAGCACACACAGGCACACACATACATACATATACATGTACGAATTTATGTTTTATCATTTATTGTGTGCTTTGTGAAAAACGTGCGCTTGACAGACAGTGAAACAGTCAAACAGTCAGACAGACAGACAAATATTCGTGCCACGCCCCATGCCGACTTTACTATATGTGTCTGTGTGTGTTTGTGTTTGTGCGCCATTTTGTGATAATAGGCTGTGCGCCTTTTGTTTTCGCAGCAATAAAAATTGGTTGTAATTTAGTCGCCCCCCACCCGGCTCCCTCCCACTATATTATCTCTGTTCTATCTGTTTCTTGTGTGTCTGTGTGCCAGTGTGTCTGTCTGTCTGGCTGTGTGTGTGTGTGCTCAGTTGTGATTGATACAAGCTTTGTTTGTCTATCCGTTCGTTTCTGCCTCTGGATTTCCAATTAACTTTCGTTGATGCGTGTTTCATTTAAATGCCATTCGTGGCCAAACTATTCATTTGTATTGCATATTTGCAATTTGCATAGTCCTGAGGCCAATTATGAACACAGAATATGAGCTCAGGGAATACGTGAGTCGCATTCCATAAAAGATATCCCACAGCCAATAGAACTTCTGACAAAAAAAATAATACATTTTCCAACATTTATCATTTCTTGAACTAATGTGGTCATTAGTTAAACAAATTTGCTAACATATTGCAAACTTCTGCACCTAAACGTGGCCAGAAACAACATGAACTCACAGATTCTTAAACTTTTTGTTAATGTGTGATTTGACTTAGAAATCCTCTGAACTCTGAATTGACAATAGAATCCCATCAAGTACTACCCCAATTTGCTTTTTGTTAGCCCTAATACCAAGATCTTTAGGTGAACTTACCACAGAACTAAATATGTGAAAGTTATGTATATAAGTAGCACTTGAAAATTGTGCTGGCGTTTGCAATTCGCCATCTTGTCTAATATCAACATATTTAATATGCTTTCATTTGCCTCTACTCATTCTCTCTTTTCCTTTTTTGACAGCCAACGATTTCAACAATTGGAACAAAAGACTTTCCTCTTATTGCCATACTGTGACTGAAGCAATTAACTGAAAATGTAGCGTTGGCAAGAACATGGCCCAACTGGAAGAGCAAATACCATGCGATGCAACTAGCATAAATGTGAGTATAGGAGACGAGGGGATATCAACAGGGATCGGCGCAGGGGCTTGGCAAATGTTGATGGCTGCCTAATTGCCCTGGTGCCAAGAGATACCATGGCAACCCCATTGCAATTGAATTTCATTCGCTTTCAATTTACTGCCAGCCTTGGTGCTAATTTCGCAGTGCCCTTAGTCCCGACAAAGATATGATTAAAAATCAACGACTATGAAAGTTTCTTCTTGTGTAATCTCGGCAACGTCATTTCCCCCTATTCAGATTTGGTTTCTGCCCTTAAGGCTTCTGTGTATAATTGGTGGAAAAGGATTGGTAGGAAGCCGTAGAGAACAAACTGAAAACTAAACTTAACTTGCATAGTGTGCAGTCTGTGGGCATAAACTTATTGAATTTTCACAGGGAATAGAAAGTTTGGCATCATTTTACTAGCCTGAAAGCTGAATAGGTTAAAGCATTAGGAAAAGGATTTACTTTAAACGTGTTTAGGAACAAGAATCGATGTAGATAGTTAGTTAAAAATTTTAATTTAAATTTATGTTGCTACTATCTAAATCTACTGTTTGGCTTAGGAATATTCAAAACGACCAAGATTTCCGGTTGTAGAAAATTTGTAGATTTAGTTACAATGAATGAATCACAAGAATTTCACAGGTAATCTTAATTAGATATTAATAACAGACTGACAGTTTTCCAAAGAATAAGTTAATCAATATTAGTTCTTGTTTTATCGCCATAATTATGTTTGAATTCATAAATAAAACTAGTCCCAAGAACAAATTAGATCGGGGATGACCTTTGCCCAGCATCGACCATGCATTCCAATGAAATTCAGATGGCGGGAAAGAAAGAGAGTGGGAGAATGTATATAAGAAAAATTAGAGGGAAAGACACCTGCACACATGGTCCCACTAAGTAGGGAGCGAAAGACGAAGAAGTAGCACAAGCGGGAACTTGAGTGGGGAGTGAGTGGCGGAATGAATATCGGAGTGAGTGAGGTAATGAGAAAGGGTGATGAAGAGAGCGGTAGCGTAGCTGCTCGCTGCTTCTTCTTCTTGCAATAGATGCTGACATAGCGCGAGCGAGTAAGGGAGTAAGTGAAGGAATACGAGAGGGAATGACTAGGCCAGCGTCAGCAGAGTGCTAATCAGTTGCTGCTGATACATCGCCTCGATCAGTCGTTTGATCTATTGACCTTGCTTGTAGGAATTTCTTGTTTATCGGTAAGCAAATCAATTTGTTTTCTACAAAGCTTCGAGTTCTTCAATGATTAATAAATAAAGAATTAAACAAAGACCAAAGTCTTCGTAGTATCTAGTGTGCTAAATTCTTTAAGTTACTTAATGTCAGCAGGAATATCTATGTCTATACTTGACTTTGCTTTGCCTTTCATATTTGGAATAAATATTCGAAATGACAACTCCAGAAAAGGATTACAGTTTGATTTGCATTATCGTTTTATAACTTCAATCAATTTGATATGTTTTTTATTGCGAATTTGTGTAAAATTTTACAGCGAACGTCAATGAAACTATATCGCAGTTGGCTTTAAGTGGATGGCTTAACTTGTATGCAGTTTCTGGTTAGTCTACGGCATTTGATATATAATATATGTATGAGTATATGGGTCGTAGGCGACATTTTTACAGCTCTGTATTGTTAAGCTGAAATTTAATTTGATTTTTAATATTGCCAAAGTCATGTCGTGTCCTGGTCTATTGTGTGTTTGCTGCTTGCAGAAAATCAGTTTTACAATTTTTATGTGAATCCTTCACCTGCTTTGTGTTGCTGTCGTTGTAGTTGCTGTTGTAGTTGTCGAGGTGGATAAAAAGCCGTGTAACATTACCGAGGACAACGGCAAATGGGCAATGACAGCAAAGGCAACGTCAACGGCAACAGCAACAGCAACAGCAACAACTACAGCAACACCAACAGCATCTCTACCATAGTTAAACACGAGCTCGGGCTATAAAGTACAAGATTGTTAGCATAGCTCAGGCAGGACCCAGGCCCAGGCGAATCCAGAGCACAGTCGTGCCCTGCTGCAGAGGCACAAAGGCAAGCATAAATGCACAACATTCTTTTGGGAGCTAGGGTGGGCGGGGCGGTAATGGGTGTGGTTAGGGCGGGATAGTGAAAAACTAAACGACCACCACCCGTTGGGCAGCTGCCTGCTGTTAAGAGGTTGCAGCATGGCAAATGTGGTTACCAGAGTTCCTGTGGCTTCTTTCGGCCTGCCTCTTGGGTTCTTCCATCTACAGTGCATTTGAAATGTGGGGAAATGATGCATTTAATCGAAACGAGGTAAGGCTAAGCAGGTACAAACAAGAACAAGGCGCCATAAAAGAGCTAAAGCATTCATGGGCGTGGTCGGATGTTGACATAAAGCCAGCGGTCCACCCAAAAGTCTGGGTTGCTTTAAGCAAGGGCCCATCCTATCGGAGAGTATGCAAGTGTGACCTTATTTGCATGTAACCCACGCCCCTAACGTGACATGGATAGCGTACAGCCCGAGTATGTAGATGCATCTTGAAAACCAGTACACATGGAGAAAACATTGGGGATAAAGTTTTCAAATAGTTTTAGAGTCTAATGAGCTCAATGTTATTATTTTCACATATCTGACAATATCTGTTTTGCATTTTTCATTACTTTGGTGTATGAACATCCTTTACTTTTGTATTTCCTGACTTCTAAGACTCGCCTCAGTGTTGCCATCTTTCATAACGCATGTCACGTAAATTCGTAATAAATTTGAAATTATGTGCACATTTCGTGCCGCAGTCTGAAACTGAAACTGAAGGCCAAGCAATTTGCAACTTGCACTTTGATAATTTATGTTGCATACATACAGGCGCCCAAAGCCATAAATATATATCACGTTTGCTTCCACCCCGCCACCGCTACACAGCCACCCACCCACCCACGCACACACACACACACAAAGCATCATTGTCACATACATACGTGAGTTCGTATGTATGGATGAATTTTTCAATTTTCCCAGAAGCACAACCGAACACAAAGGACATATCATGCCATGTCATGTCATGCAGATGGATTATGCCGGCTGTCAAGGACATATCATTTCGAGGGCTTCACTTTCCATTGGTTATCTCTTCTGTCACACGCCACTGTCAACTGCCCAGCCAACGGCAGGCAGGCAGCCAGGCAGACTGCACAAAAATTGTCATCGATTTGTCCACCAATTGATGGCGCTGCCAAAACTAATGACACTGATTAAAGTCGCATTCATCATCGACCCACTGACCACCTACCAGTGGCCACATTGCCACTTTGTTGCTGCAATTCAAACAACGTTTTCTACTCCCAATTTTAATTTCAACAAGCAATTAACATATTCAAATGTTTTCAATGCATTCAAATTGTAATTATTAAATTTTAGCCAATAATTGGTTTTGGTCAACTCATGCGGTGAATTCTATGCATTTAATTGAATCTAAATTGTTTGCTTTGGAATCAACAAATATTGCGGATTATTTATAAATTCTATTGTGTTTAAATATATTACGGAATTTAAAGAAACGTTAACATTCATAATGCTTTTTGGTACACGGAATTTTGAAGTATTGCTTTTTCTCAGATTTAAGACTGTTGTCCTTCATTGTAAGGTAGACTTTCCTTTGTCTTGAAAGAAAAACCTTCTTTTGGTAATAAGATTTGATTTTTTGTCTGTCTGATTAGTTGATTAAAGCATTGATTAATTGTTTCACATTAATTTTAAACAGAATGCAAAGTGATATTGATTTCAATTCCGTGACTTGGTTTCATTAGGATTACTCGTTTGAATTGAGAGCTGTGTTTGGCCACTGCAGCATATGCATATTTTATATGCTGCCAACTTTATCGGCAAATCGAGAAATGGACCCTTCCAGCCAAAATCCTTTTGCTCTAGTTGTTGTCGTCGTCTGCTCCTGCTGCTGCTGCCCAATTGGTCCGGGGTTCTGGTTCGTTTCTGCGCTCTATTGAATTTGGCATTGCATTGGATTTTTGGATGCTGTTTGTAAGCCAACAACAGCAACAATTGTAAACAATTTCTATTTCTGACACACAGAGAAAGGAAGAGAGAGAGAGAGAGAGTGTGACAGAGTGAGAGAGCAAGAGACCCTCTGAGGGAAACAGGCGTGGGTTGAAGAGTGTGGCATTCTAATCGGATTTTGTTGCAGCTGCGGCCAAAGCTGCCAGCAAAAACAAAAGCTGTGCCAGGAAATTGATATCGAAAGCAATTTGGCAATGTTGGTGGCTGTAGGTGGTTGAATAGTTGGTTGTGTGGGCCATTGCCAGGCCATTGAATTGAGCTAACTTTATGGGCAAGAGAATTTCAATTTCATCTGTGTGTATTTCTGTATTTTTCTTGTTTTTGTCTATGACCATGTCTGTACATGGATACGTTGCGTATGCGCAATTGCAGCCAAAGGACATAATCTTTGACACTTGAATTTGATCGCTCAACATTTATAAAGTGTTCGGTTGCCTAGCTATGGTCCAAGGTGAAGACAGGGTTAGGGCTGGAAGAAACACTCTGGCAAGAACTGTCTCTGGCACCCACTGGAGCTGACGTTGATGAATATTGCTACAGCGATAAATTCAATTACAAGAGCCAAGCCCGAGCGTCAGCTATAACTCAACTGACAACTACAGCGAAGAACTCTTTACTGCCGTCACTCTGTGCCACCATCTTCTTTTTTTATTCACTCGAGTTGGCTCTTAAAGTGTTGCCAGGGAATTGTTAGAGCCGCCTCAGACACGCAGCCAAAAATCCAAAAAAGCAAAAAAAAAGGCAAGAAACAGTTTAAAAAAAGTAAACAACGACTTTTGCGGGACTAGAGCAAAAGACGACCAAAAAGAAGCAAAAAAAAAAAAAGGGAAAACAACATAAAATAAATGTAATAAATTTTAAACATAGAGATGATAAATTGCTCTGGGACTCGGCTCAAGGCGCTGCCAATGCGTTCCTTCAACCATTCTCCATTGCCTTCCTTTCCCCTCTCATGGGCCACACACTTTTCGTGTCCTGCTCAACATTTTTACAATTTGTTTGCGGCTTCGCTTGTCGGCTTCCCCTTTCGCACGTGTCTTTGGCATTTTTATCTATTTGGCAGCTACTTTTCCTTGTCGTGCCAATTATCTTTATATCACAATTTCTGTTTGTATATCTCTCTAGCACTTTTCGCGCTCTCCCGCTCTCTCTCCCTCTTCTGACACGCCCTACAAGTTGTATGTCAAACAGAAGAAAAAAGAAACTTTCATCGCATTAAAATTGCAACGGTTGGGCTAAGCAACTTCAACTTGCAGTTTTCGAATGTGCAGGTGCTTGTTGTTTGATCTTTGTTGGTGAGACTATTGCCGAAATAAAGGTGCAAAAACTATAATAAGCTTTTATTCAAACCCTCCTCATCCTACTGGCGAATTCCTGGCTTAGACTTAACCCATTTTCCTCTTCTTTGTCATTGCAGAAACTCAAGAAATTCCGTGATTAGGACGTGTTGTACCCTAACGCTCTAAATGCAGACGATATGGTAAGTAAAAACAAAACTGTTTTTGAATTTGAGATAATGACTTGTTATGTGGCACAATTTTGACTTTGAAATCTAAAGTTTATTACCCAAAAAGTTTCTTATAGAAGTTGCAATGCTGAACTGAATTTCTCATAATTTTGTGATTTTTCTTAATCTACAAATTTTCTATTAAAGTTTGGAAACGAGTCTCTCATATGCTGAAAGGTCTTACAATTGGAGCTCAATATCCTTTTTTGAACCAGTTCATAAAATTCGAAATACGTACACAGTTAGATCTTGAATTGGGAAGTTGTGAGTCATAGAAAGTTTCTTACTAGAATATAAGTGAAATTAAATTTACAATATCTATCTCTACAATAGAACATTTTATGTCTAAAGTTCATTTTTCATTCACTGTAAAGCATTAAGATCATCAGATATATTTCAATCTTAATTTGTTTCACTAATGTCTTTACTAGGTGATATTTGCCATATGCCAATATTATTATTATGTCTAAGTTCAAATGGGGAGTTAAATAATTCAAAACTTGGATCCAGTAAAGCCAAAAAAGGAAATCTCAGTACGAGTAAGACTACTATAAAAGAGGAATTCGATATTGCCATCATAGGTTCTTAATGTATATGCATATCTAGTAGATTTTTTATGTTTCATTAAGTAAACAGCAGTTTTGACACTCTTAGTTTTATTTTAAACCAGTCTAAATATGCTTGCTATGCTTAAATTGTGAACTTGTCTGACAGAAATTTATGTGAACTCAATCTCGTTTAGTAAGCATTTGAAATTTCTCAACTGTAGATTGCATAATAGAGTAGGAAGAATGAGTAATGGCCTTTGTGGTAGGGAGCAATGTTAAGTTTTCTAATTAAAAACTACAAATTATTTTGAAACATAATGAGCACAGCTCCCACTCAGAGACACAACCACACACACACAGTCATGTAGACATGGGAACAAAAGCCCAATTTAAATTACCATTTGTCATGGCGGTTGCAGTTGCAGTTAGAGCAACAACAACAACAACAACAAGTCACTGCAGACAACAAATTCTGCGTCGTTGCTAATTTGCAGTGCGGCTGCTGCTACTGAAAATGATGATAATGACGATCATAATGAAGTTCTATGGCATACTCACATATTCTCTGTCCTCTTACATTCTCCGTCCCTCTCGTACTCTTTGCCACATTCCCCACCCAGAACCCAACCATCTGGCAGTCAGTCAGTTTGTCATGCATGCATTCACGCAATCCTCAACCTCTATCCTCCATCCCATTCCTCCTTGGCATCTTACTTGCTACATTTTTGCCACAAAATGGCCAAAAGGCAAAATATGAAAAAATGTGCAAAATTTTTCAATGCGTGTGCACAAAATTTATGGCAAACAAAGCTCTCGAATGGATGTAGGCATTTTGTATGTTATTCTGGCTATAATGCCAAGCAAATATATAATAATAGTTTAATCGAAACTTGTTGGCTTAGTGGATAGCCGCAATTGACACATTTAAATATTCAATTTGTTTTTCATTGTAGCTTACATTGAGAGAAATCTGCAAAGATTTCGATATAGTTTTATATCTCGTAATATCGAAATCATGTTGAAGCTATTTTGGACAAATAATTTATAATATAGGAGTATAGTTGCTTTGTTGTAGATTGCCTTAAGCAGGATCTTGTAGAAAAGTAATTTTTAAAGACATTAAAGAGGATGCCAAGCAGCAACTGCTGCTCCTGCCAACTGATGTTGTTACGCAATATTTTTCCCTTTTTTCTGGGCAAGCAGAAATTTATGCGGCCAACTCGTTGGCGTTGAAGTGCGGATAGCAATTTTGTTGTTGCCCTTTGATGCTTCTGCTGCTGATGCACTTGGTTGCAGCTCTTTGCACTGCATCATCCGCCATTTGTTTCAGCACAACCATTTGCCCATGGTTTTAAATAGAGAAAATAGGAGTTTAACTGCTATATAGTGAAGGAACAATTGTGAATATGTAGACTCAAATATACAGTGTCGAATTGGATGAAAGTTACCTGACTTCAATATCCGAAATTGGCATTTAATTTGCCATTACTTAACACAAAATCAGTTATAGTTTGGCTAGAATATCACTAGTTTCAGTCAGGGCTTAGAAACTGGGAGAGAGTTAATCTCTTTAATAAATCTCTAATAAATCAAGCAGTTATGAATTTAAGAATGACCCTTTTATCTGTATCACAAATTGTCTATTATATAGAGTTCAAAAGGGTATATGAAAGACCAAGTTTGCCTTTTGGTTGGCGCAATCCTTTGGCTTGTTTATGTTGTATTGCTTTTATCATCTAGTGCACTTGTGCGCTTGCTTTGAAGTGGCTCGTTCACTTAGTCCCTTCTTTAATGCCAAGATGAAAAGTTGGTTCAGAAATCCCCCCAACTAAGCCGACACAAATTCATTAAAATGCTGACCAACGTTGTAATTAGCTGGCCAGCAATTACAACAAAATTGATGTTCATGTGTCCAAACTAATTGCAATGTGTAAAAGGGCCCAACCGGCAGATAATAAACAAATAGGTCAACAGCAACAAAATGTTAGTGTGTGTGTGTGTAGGTCAAACACAAACATCAACAGACAAAGTAAACAATTTAAATGAAAAAAACCAAATTGCATTTCATCCTTTTATTTTGTTTTATTTTTTCTCCTTTTTGGTTTTTGTCCTTTTGTTGCTTGCAATTAACATTTGTATGAGAGAACGCGAGTGCAGCAAATATTTTCCAATTATGTGGCCAGCATCAAAAGCGAAGCATGAGTGCTGAATGCTGGATGCTGAGTGGATGGCAATGGCGAGTTTCTCAGTTCCCTGCCAGCATTTGAGCTTAATTATTCAGTAGGACAAACACACACACACACACACACACACTCACTCACTCACAGGTGGCACACTTCCTTTTTACCAGCTGGCCAGAATTAATGGGCACAGTTGAAATGTAACAGGGGCAGAGGCCCCTCCTCACTTTAACCACAGACGACATTCACCTAGTTACGCATACATCCTGATGGCATTTGTGCAGTATTGCAGACAATTTTTGCTATGAAAGAAATGGGAAAAGCCAACGATTCAAACATCCAGTGGCTAGAGACCATTTTCTCTGGACACTGGACTGAAGGACATGTCATATACTATCTCTCTATGTCCGTGTCCGTGTCTGTGTCCATGTCCATGTGCGTGTGCGTGCGACTCAGTTTTACGTTGATTACAAGCACTTTATGGCCTCGTGCTACGTGTGGGCGTTGTGTTGTGGCTTTTTCTATGCCACTGTTGCAATTTTCACTTTATCAAGCTACATTTCTAATTGCGCATACAAGTGTCGATCTATCCTGAAGGCTGTAAAGCACCACGATAGCATAAACAATAGAACTTGACTTGAGGGTTGTGGCATATCCTAGTGCACTTTTCGATTGTTTATATATTGAAATTTTAAAGTGATGTCAAGAGGATTTTGAAATTGAAGTTGTTAATGTAAACTCGTTTAGCCTTTGTTAACATAGCGATCTAAAAGCTTAGACTTAACGGTTTTTTTACAGGAAAAAGCTTTCAGGTTCTAAGCAAAAAAAATATAAGCTTTTTGTAAGTTTACACAAAGAGGAAACAATGTGAGTAGAAAAACTTGATGTAAAGCTTTTTAAGGACAAATGCTTTTGAGAGAAAAGCCCAAAACTATGAAGACAAAGTCAACAAATAAGTTAATTGATAATCAAAATAATGCAAATGTTCCCTCACCCACAAATACATACATGGCGTATACGTAATCTATTAATGTCATGATTAGAAATCGATTTGATTTTGTATTGCATGGCAAATAAGTCACCCACTTAAATGTGGCTAAAAGCTAAAAGTTTGTTGACCATAGATCTCAATGAACTTGATTCAGTTCAGAAATGCAAATAAATGAAAGAAAAATTGAAAAGAAGGATTTCAAATATGACCCTCATTTGGGTCAAAGAAGTTTACACAAAAGCAAAATAAAAAGGATTTGCCTGGCGGCGCCAACACTAGACTGAAAATTCATTAAAAAGGACCATGTGTAATCCTTTAAACCGAATTGAATCGATAATCAAAGCGATTGGATTATCAATGTATCTGTATATTGGTCATTCAGTTAGTGCGTTGACATCTTCTCTTCTATTGACCTTTGTCCTTGGTCCATTTTCAGTTTATTTTATATGTGTCTTACTTTGAATCTGTATTTACTTTTCTTTTTTTTTCATTTTAGGGCACAACATGGCCTCAGCACAGATACGACATTTCTATAACACACCGCCAACAACAGCAACAACAACAAACAAATCTTCTTTTCCAACAACACGCCAACTCTTACAACAACAACAACAGCAACACACAGACAACTGCCACAGCAAACGGAAGCAATTTGAAAACGAAACGTTTCTGTGCCATCCAACAACACAAAGCAAATTGGAACCATCATCATCATCAGCAGCAGCAGCAGCTACAACAACAACAACAACATGCCCAGCAACACTCAAAGCACCAGCAACAACAGCAACACGAACAGCAACATCAAGAGCAGCAGCAGCAGCAGCAGCAGCAACAGATGATGTACAAAGGAGCCACAGTAAAAAATCTGCATCAGAATGGCCCTGGACAATACATGAGATCGCTGCAAGCCATATTCCCAGTATGCTGTCCTCAGATACCAAGCAAGGACAGCAATATCCTTTCGGTGCTAATAACAACAACAACAACAAGAATAACAACTGCAATAATAACGACAATGGCGCTCAGCAGCAGCAATGCATTTCCACTGATGCTGTTGCTGATGATGTTGGTGATGTGGCTGCATCTACAGGGATTATCAAACAAGCTGTCTACAGCCTACACGCACATTTACCTTTCAAAGCCAAACCGAACTTGGCAACAACTAACAAACAAACAAAAAACAACAACCACAACAACAACAACAACACGAGACAACAACGAAGCGATGTTGCTGCCGTTGCCACCTCCACTGCCGCCAGCAACATTTTTATGGATATGCAAAAGTTTGCACGCTCTATATTTCCGCTTGTTATCATCTTCAATCTGCTGCCTTTATTCTATGCAGGTAAGTGCCATCCATCCTTTCAAATAGTCATCTCTTCTATGTATACATATATTTCCATTGTCCTTGGCCATTTTCCGAGTTCCACCACAACTGTCATTCTCAACGAGAGATGCAATTATTATGATTATTATTATTACTATTGTACAATGTAACACTTTACCAATCGCCGAAATCAAAGTCAATGCCAAGTGAAATGACCGCAGCTACATTTCGGTTTTTGATTGCATTCTCCATCTGTCACGCCCATCAGATTGGCTCTGACATCTTCTGATTGTGTGTCACTGTGGCCAAAGATTCCCAATTTTTCAAATGGACGAGATAAATATAATATGCCATTGTGTTATGTAATCATCTCGTTATATATCTAGCAACTATTTAGTTACTAGACTCAATTTTAAAGGGAACATTTAAAACTACTTTATGGGTGATATACGTAAATAAAAATAGAGTATTAATCTTATGTAAAATGCATCAGACAAAAAACTGCAACGTCGTCTATAATTGAATAATGAAAAAATATATTTAAAATTTTAATGTCGGACCGGAAAAATACAATGTTGAACAAAAGCAAATCAAATTATAAAAAATTTAATTTAATAAATAATGGTAATCAAATTGTGGATAAATGGGCAAGAGAATTGAGATACATGACTAAATGCTCTCACAGTTTTCACATTCTCAATTCGAGTCCTTAGAACTTGACAGCATTTTGAACTGACAAAATTCAAGATCATTCCTTTTTCTTTTTTTGTTTGTAATGAGATAAATTAAAGTTAAATCTTCTGATTAAATGTCAACTATTTACAATTTTGTTAACAATCTGTGGAGTAATTACTAATAAGGATGTCAAGGACATATGGTAGTAGACTTTAGAAGATAAGGAACTAAGCATTAACTAGACGCTTAACTTGACAAAAGATCTCACTTAGGTCTGACTTAAATAAGTTAAGGTTCGCAGCTTTCATCTGCTAGCATAGATGTTTACATTACTTTTGTTTATTTTTAATATATGTTTTATGGCATGTTAATAATCGTAAATACTAAGAATTGTGGCGGCATTTTATTTGATTTTATGCGAACGGATAATTTAAGTTGAGTTGGCAGTCAGCAAACAAACAACATTCAGCTCATTATTTATGTATATGTCAGGAATGTACAATTCCTGCCAAAAGCAAATGGGACAAAATTTAATGACCTACAAAACTGTCCATCGCCCTCAGGAAGTAAGAAATCCATCCCTTTGGCCGGCTGAATTAAACTTTTTTAAGATCCTTTCTTCTTTATTTTTTGTGTTGTTTGTTGGGTTTTCGTTTTCTCTGTGACATTTAAGGGAGTGAATTTTTTGTTGTATTGCTGCTCATTTTTCAAAACACGCACAAAGGCAAAAATTATTATAAAGTTGTGGGTCAAGTGAGGCGGTGACCGTGGGGCCAGAGAGGATATATTTTGAGGCTGCGGCCGAGACAGAGGCAAAGACAATGGCAAAAGGCGGTTGGGGGTCCTTAATTGTGGACAATACGTTTGTGGGGACCTTTTTTTTTGTTTTTGTTATTAGGCAAGGTCTTTTGTTATTGTTTTGTGCTGCAAAACTTATTAATTAAATGTGAACATAATTATTTAAGATGCGGCGGCAAATTCAATTTTGTGATCGCCGCTTGATAACTCGACTCGAGCTGTAATTAGCGGCCAAATGAATGAGAGGGAATGGAGAGGAGCATTGGGTTGACTTGCCTCAGCTGCCTAATGTGGCAGAAAGGCAAACGGAAACAAAGCCTTCAGATTTCAAAGGGAATCAATGAGAATTTGTTAAATGTATCCCCCACACACACACACACATACATACAGAGAGAATGAGAGGCACAGCCACCAGGACATCAACTCATCGCCTGTGTGCACCTACAAGTTATACCAGCCTAGCCAGTACCTATCAGAGCCGGACCAGGACAGTCTGCTTTCTTATCAGTTAAGCCAAATCCAGAGATGACAAACTCTTCTCTCACTCATTCTCTCTCTCTCAAAGAAAATAACAAAAAAGCTCGCGCATGCGCCAAGAAAAGGGCCTTATCATTGAAATGTATTACCACTTATCAGTTGGCTATCTGCGACTAAGGGAAATGTTTATTGGGTTATAAGGGGCCCATTACTTCGTTGGCAAGAAATCGCTGACATTGCATGATGCCCCCATAAGCCAAAGTCCAGACAAAGGTCAATCCCCTCCCACCCACCATCTGAGCATATCTTCATGCAATAGAACACATTCACATTTGTCTTGGCCATTGTTGGTCGTTGGTCTAATAGTAATAAAATTTCGTTAAATTAAATCAAATCTCAACTTTGAAAGTCAATTTAAATTAGCTAGCCAAGCCGAAGAATAAGACCCAAATATTCTATATGGCATTCGAGCCAAGTCAGTGGGCATCAATTATCAACACCGAAGAAGAAGGACAACAACAACAACAACAAGAAGAGGCAAACAAACTTCTGGTCGCATAATGAGGAGGCCAAAGTCAAACAAGAGTCTCATCTGGCAGTTGCCACCTGCCATTTTGAAGGGTGGGCCACCTGCCAAGTGGTTGGCCCAAAGAGGGTGTCAAGTGCCGGCTTGAAGGAGCGATTAAAGCCGAGCCCCAAGACATCCCAAAATACAATCAACGATTCACTGAGCCGCAGCAACTGAAATGAAATCGCCAAGCAAACAACTTAAGACGGCAAAGGATGGGACCTTGCCTCCCCTTGCCAAAAAGAAAAACGATGGCAAAGAAAAAGCAGAAAAAAATCATAAATTCAATTTGATTTATTTCAGATTTATTGGGTAAAAGAACAAACCAAATTCTATGGGATTCAAATGCTTCTTCTAAGCATAACCGAAAGCCAAGTGGCAAAAGCTCACATTTTGTTTTCGGTTTGAGTCCTTTTTTCGCTCTCAACTTGTGTGGTGTGGTGGGCTTTCACTCAGTCTCAGTCTCAGTATCTCTCTCTCCGTTTGTTTGTCCATTTAAATACTGAGGCAACGAGTCGAGTCATTTCAGTCGATACCAGTCGGCCGTGCCACAAACATCAGCCAATGCCAGAACTACAAACGATAATAAGGAGCAGCAGGAGCAGCAGAAACATCCGTGTGAACATCGTCAGCAGGAAGACTATCATCATCACTTGCATCGTGTGACAAGCCCAAGAAGGCATTTTGTGAAACGCGCGCGTCTTTTCCTTATCCTCACTTTGAATTTGTAACGAGTATTCAGTATTTTGTATATTTCCAACCTTTATTTGTTTTCGCTTGTTCTTATCATTTGCATAATTTAACGTGTATTTCGAGTGAGTTTCAGTTTAGCAAATCCCAACGATAATAAACAGATATAAACAACGGCTTCAGATAACAGTCAACATACTTAACTCATCGAAAAGTTGAGATAAGAAAGATATAACCCCGAAAAACGTAAATATTAAACAACAAATTGGAATAAAAAAAAGCCTTAAACTGTCTGTGCACATTTGCGTGAATCAAAGATCGTTTAGTTAAGAGGGTCGATCGTTAGCACAAATTTAGATATCTCTATGGATTCTATGACTTACAAAACTACACACACAAACAACACAACACAACACATGTGTATCTTATATTCTTAACCCTGGCTGCTACCAATTTCCTTCAAATGTCCTTACATTGACTGGGCAAACAATACAACCAAAAGAAAAAAAATAATAAAAAAAGGAAATGAAAGAGAAACGGAAAACTTATATGTAGGAAGACAATTGTTAAGGGATTTACAAGTTACAATAACAACAACCAAGTTCAAGATAAATATGAATGCAACAAATAAACGAGACCAGAATGTTGAAAGGATTTTGAGTGACTGAGTGAAAGGAGCCCTTGTATGTATGCAAACGAAAGAGACTCTGATTCAGCAACTAAAGTGTTTGCCTAATTGAAGGCAATTTCAACAAGTCTTTCGATTTCTGCTTGAACAATTTCTACTTTCACTTTCTCTTCAACTTCAACTTAAACTTGAACTTGATTGCAATGCCTGGCGTTGACAAGTGACAACTTTGACAACGGTCCCTTTTTTTAATCTCTGAAAGTAATCGAAGGTCACCATGAATTGCAGCATTCTTTCCTTTTACTTTTTTTCTTTTTCGTTAAAAGGTTCTTTGACTAAGCCTCTTGGAATTGAATACCTTGGCTAGTCTACAAAGAGAGTAGTTTTGGATCTCTCTCATAAACTGTAATATCCTCATTTTGTATAGACAAGTTCAAAAGACTATCTTTCCTCATACTATCTTAAATATACCATTAAAAATTGAAATTATTTGTATTAACAATAACAATTGAGATTCGAGTTGCGATAAAACTCAAAATTTCTCATTATTACTCAGCCTGCTATTAAAATACCATTTTGGTTTTTGAATTTGTCTATAGATAGATATCAGATATATATGGTTGTGTGTGTATGCATATGTATTGCCAGGTATCTTTTGCGATTTGCATGCAGTTAACGTGAGGCTTATCAATCGTTGCCTGATTGAAACGTGCCAACTGTACAAATAGTCAGGCGGCAACAGTTTTGGCAACCACCAGGTGATAAGCAAACAGTATGCTAACCCACCAACCCACCAGCTCAACCCACCCAAAGCAAACAAACCACAAACCCTTTTTTTTTTTGCAAGCATCAAGAACAAAAAATAATAAAAAAAAACTCAGAATCATGTCCAAGAATGAGTGGGGGGATAAAAGAGAACCCTTTATCCTTAAATCAATGTAATAGAGAGATAAAACTGGCTACGTGTGGAGGCTACCAAAGAGATACAGAAATGGAGCTGGAGATGGAGCTGGTGCTGGATGACAGCGAATAATGTGAGGACTGTCTGGAAGGTCTTTTACGGACCTTTAGGCATAAATTATTTATTTATTTGCAGTCACCGTCGCTTTTTATATGCATCATTAAAAATTTCATCCTAAAAAAATGAGGCTATTTTATAATGAGTTGCATTGAGTCGTTCTTCGTCCTCTTAATCATACGCGTAACTAACTGCGAGTATGTGTAAACAAGAGGTTTTTGCCACACCCTCCCTCAAACACCCCGCTCCTTAAGGTGGCAGGACATGAACGACTGGGGCGGCAAGGGCGTGGTCGCTTTTCCATTGTGTGTTGCTTTCTGCGATTATTTCCGGGGCGTTGCGCTCAAAGGTTTGGATTTGCACAAAGATTTTTTTCCTAGTTAGTTTTTTTTTTTTTATAGTTCTAGTTGTTTTCTAGTTTCTACCATAAATTATTATAATATTTTCATGGACGGCTCCAACCTTGCGTATGCGCAACATTTTCACACAGAACAAAAAAAAAAAAAAGAAAAAAAAAAAACTCGAAACTAATTAGCACTCTTTGCACATGAAAGAATCCCCGACAGGAACCGCTGTTAAAGCCAGTTTCACCAATGCCATTGCCACTGCCATTACCAATGCCATTGGCCCAGTGTCCGTGTCATGTGATATGAGAAATATTGTTAGAAAAATGTTGTAACTTTTTCATTACATCAACTTGACGGCGACTGCTGCTGCTGTTGCTGTTGCTGCTGCCAAGTGAAAACTTTTCAGTCGAAGTCAAAGTATGTCTGGCAGCTGGGCTCGAGTTCCAGCACCTCGTCTCTTTAATTTTATACTTATTCATTTAAGGGACGACAGCGCTAATGAGTTTGCTGATTAAAATGAAATAAGTTTCGAACGCCAGCAGCGTCTCTTAATGTGTTATTAGCAGCCAATTCAGCCCAAATGATTTTTAGGACAATGAAATATTAAAACACGCCTTACAGCAGCATTTGAAAATTATAACAAAAAAGGGTTACAAATAAATTTAGTTTTAGAAATGAATACCTAATGTCTTTTAAGTAAATTCAATGGTCATAAAAGCCCTCGTTTCACAGAAGACTCTCTTCAAAGTCAATTTCAATTTCCAAAAGATACAGAAAAGTAATTGATTTATTAACTTTACATCAAACATAGATATGCATTTCTCTATTAACTGTTTTGGTTCTTGTTTAGACAACATAAAATGAAGTATATGTTATGCTTGGCTAAAAGTTTCCGAGGCCACCAAAAAATTCAATGACATACTCGGTTTCGGCCACTTGAAAACTATCTCTAGAATAAGCAAATATTTCTAAGCTATTCAGCTTATACGAAAATGATTAGCAAGGTTAATAATAAACAGAAATAAAAAACAGAAGCCATTAAAATGAGAGACATAATAAAAATGGACAAACTAAGAAAATACATATATAATAGGAAACCACATTAAACAAAATAGTTGAAACAGCTCAAAGTTAAACTTTTCCTTTTCCCATTCAATTTGTTTCATTGGCAAACTTATAGAAGACATTCTCATGTGGAAGTAAATATTGACATCATTTGGACAAGTAAATCAAAATTGGTTAAACTCAATCATTCATGGTAGTTCTCAGAGTCACTTTCATTTAGCCATCGAAAACTTGGTAGGTCATTAATATAACTTGTAGAAGAAACAAACACAAAAAAAAAAAGAATGGAATAACTTCTCGTCTCTATATATGTGGATAAGGTTAAGTTGGTTAGTGCTAGACTTGGCTCAAAACATATGCCGATTTCAATAAAAATCATTAGATAAGCACTTAGTTAAAGTGAAAGCAACAACAACAATAACAACAGCAAAAGTGGAGAAAAAAAGAACAAACTTTCCGGCACATTAAATATTTATGCTCGCATCCATTATGCCAACGATAATGAAACTGAGCTAAAGCTAGATATTGGAGCAGTGGAAATATTGTTGGAAAACCAGGAACAAAAAAATTATTTATAAGCCAAATGTGATGAGTAATTGTTGTAGTCGTTGCCAGCAGTCTAATTAAGTTTGCAAAATTATTGAATTGATAAATAAATTACAATATTTCTGAAAACGCAAAACAACAAGAAAAAAAAAAACAAAAGAGCGAGCGAAACATTAATTTCAAATGTAAACGGGGGAAAAACAATGCCAATGCCAAAAGGTAATGCAAAGTGCGGCAGGCAATTGCCAGATGGCCAACTCGTCATCTCATTTGAATTTCAATAATTCGTTCAAAAACCAAAAAAATTTCATTTGGCATACACATAAAATATGCAATTCGAATTTGATTTTGTATATTTGCTTACCATACCTTTCCATTTCACTTATGTATGTATCCATATACTTTTGTGCAACTTTTTGGACGTGCTTTTATTCTGGAATTTCATTAATCTTTGTCGGTACTTCCCTCCATTCTGTTCTGTTCAGTTGAGCTCACCTCATCTGCTTATCAAAAATATGTCTTTGTATGAAATATGCCTTTGTGTGGCATTTAAACAGTCAAGTATGCAACAGGGTACTACTCCACATAGGGCACACACAAATGCCCGAGTCTACCTACCGAAGAACAAGGAAACAGGTTCAGGAAACGGAAGCCAAAGCCGGCAAAGTCAAGTCAAGGCGAAAGTACATAAATCTTTCTTTCATATACCAACAATTTAAGTATTGTGCGTAACACAATAGCAAACAGAAACTTTTGTCCAAAATGTATGGGCGGGGTCAATGCAGCAAAGTCACGACATTTTATGAGTGATACTCAATTTTAATGGAAATTCGCCATAATTATTTCAAAATGATGCATTACTCATTACAAAATATCTATCATATGTAATCAAGAATATATACTTAGGTCTTGAACAGCATAAAACCTTGTCTAAAGTCATCTGTCTATCTTATTTGAATTAAGGCAGTCTCATATCATTTATTTACCTTTACATCTTTATCCATTTATTAATAAATCTCAACTAGGTGAGCATTTGGCTCAGATGTTCCTTATGATAAAAGTATATTATAAACTTGTTTGAAAAACTTTTGAATTTAGAGTTTATAGTTTCTAAAATAAAAGTAGCAACAATAAACGAATTAACATGATAGTTAAACTATAAATTTTAAAAATTCAAAAAATTTTAAACTATTGAGCACTTGATTTATATATTTTTAGTTAAAAAAGTATCTTAAGAATGCCAAAACGTAATGCCTACGTAAAGTCCTAGTAAAAAGTAATGAATAAGAATAAACTAAGCGATTATCTATATATTTAGAAATGAATTGACTTTCTTTGGCCTAGTTGTTAATCAGAGTAGTGAGTCGACATAACAAGTGCAATTATTTTAATGCACTTTTGATGGACTTTTGACATTGCAGCAGCTGCAACTAGAATCTTAAAGCATTTATGCTGCCATTGTTCTCTACACTTACATGCCGCCACTTGGTCTTGGTCTTGGTCTTGGTCTTGGTCTCGTTCTTCGTCTCCGTCTCCGCCTCGGTCTCAGTCATAGTCTTAGGTCTCTCAAGGCCATTCATGCAGTTGAACTTGACAAAGATTCTTTTGCTTTCACGCTAGAGGCTTTAATTTTGCATGCAATTTAGTAAGCCAGAAAGGCGTCAGGCCGCGGGCGGCAGTCGGTCCAAGCAATGCAATTTTCTATAATTTCGCCATGGCTAGTGCCACAATGAATGACCATAAAGACGACGATGATGTTGTTGATGTTGATTATGATGTTGGCAATAGCCAACTCCTTCGTTTCGCTGGTGAAACAAATTGAATTTATGTTTCAACGCACACAAGAAGCAGAAGACCCGCAAAAATGTATCCCCCTTCACATATATCCCTGGCAGGCGACAATGGAAAACGTTTACGCACTACATGGTGCCATTTGGCTGCCTCCTGCCCCGAAAAGGAAACCATGAAAATAACGGAAAAGAAAAACAAATAAGCAACATTCTTCGGCGTCTTGTTCATCCAGCATAAGCAAATTTTGCAAATGTACGCATAAAACTTACGAAATTGCAAAAATTTATTTTATTTCCCATACATTTACGCATACTGTCTTGGGATATCCTGTCATCCTTGGTCCTGTCTTTATCTTTGTTTGTGGTTCGTCGCCTTCTTTTCTATGTATGTATGTCTCTGTGTGTGTGTGTGTGTGTACTAGAAAGAAGACGCTAATTTAATTAAGGCCCATAGACCACCATAGATGACTGACAGGCAAAAAGAACAATATGTGTCAGTAGAATGTGTTGTAAATCTTTTGAAGTATCAACAGACAATAGACAATAGGCAGGCAGGAAGGCAGGAGGCTGGCATAAATCTCCCCCTCCTCTTCTACATCTCTCCACTCTGCTCCATTGGGCAAACAATAAACAAATATAAGTGTATCGGCTTGCCGCCTGTCATAAAACGAAAACAAAAGCTCACACAATTCATATTACACATACGCCATGTTGCTGCTGCATTTGATTTCATTCTCCTCTCTTCGTTTTGTTTGCCACTGTTCTGTGTGTGTGTGTGTGTTTGTGTGTATGCGTAGGTAAGCTAAAAATAAACTGCTAAACTGACTTATTACAACTTAATTGCCATAAGGAAGAAGAAAAAAATAAAATGCCTAAAGGGCAGTCTTTATGGTCTCGGCTACAGTTTTATGTACATTAAAAAGGAAAATCCTGAATGGTCTGCAAATCTGTCTCACACACATACACACAAAACTTCATTAATATTAATTGACCAATTGAAACGTACAAACCCCGAAACAGGAGTATGAAAAACGGCGAAAATGAAACAAAAGCCAGTTATGTTCATATTATAACATTTTGTTAACATCCTGCCCAAAGGACAGGAAGTGACAAGCCATATATAAGCCAAGTACAGTGAAACAAGCCAGCACCAGCACCAACCGATATACACAATATGTATATATGTACATATATATTTATTTTTATTTAAATACTCCATGGCTGGTGCTTTCTGCCAACAGCAGCGCATACTGAAGCCTGCAAATGATGAGACTTATAATTAAAATCCTCCTAATAGTCGGTCAGTTGTCGCACCGCACGGGAGCAAGGTAACGAGGGTTTATTTTATTTATTTTGACCTTTTTAAAGTCGATTTAGTGGAAAGGAGACAACACTTCACTTAATAACTCAAAGGATCGAGTTTATGGCTTTGATTAAACATGAAGGATTGGATGGAAATGAATTGATGGAAATTTGACTGAACTGAAACTAGATGAAGAGTTAAGCCATTCAAAATAAGTAAATACTTATTCTTTTCCTTTTACCTTACACTCTGCCAGCTTAAATTTCACTAAATTAATTGTTAATTTAAGAGCAAGACGAATATCAGACTAGATTAAACTATAAATGGTCAAAGGCTAAGACAGAAGAAAAATAGTGTCTCTTGACACCTGATAAAACTCATTACCTAATTAATTGCTTGTTTAAGTTAGAGGGAGACATGAAAGTTAAGATGTCTCCATTCAAGCTTAACTCTGTTTTTATCTTCAAGGATTCGCTTAATTTATTCGAGCCTTTAACAAAGAACTGTTAATTACTTTGCCGTCTATAACAAAGGTATTTAAAATCATTGTGATTAAATGGGATTGTGATTTAGAAAATAAAATAAAATTACTTAGTGAAAATACTATCTAATTGATAGCTTAAGACTGTTTCCTAAAGATAGTCAAGACTTTGTTTAAGTCTTTGTTGCTGGCCAATTCGGAATTCCAACGGCAAGTCTAAGATTGGCCCTCGCTTGCAATGTACTATTCGACAGTCCCTTTTCGAAATTTAAATGGAGCCATGCTGTTTCGATGCCCATCTTTTTGTATTCAATTGGCTTTCGAGACGATACAGCAGCTGTAACCAATTTTTGCCTCTAACAGTCAGCATTAGTTTTTATGTTCAATTCCGTTCACCTTCAATTTTTTCGTTTCCTTTTTTTGTTTGTTTCAAGAAGCAAACAGAGAGAGAGGGGGAGGAGGACCAAAGTTAACAAAAGTTCCTGCCTTCTGTGTATGTGTTTGTGCTTGTGTTTGGGTGTTGCTGTTGCTGTTATATAGTTATTGTTTTCGTTTTTTTTTTCCAGTCAATGAAAAACATTTTAGATGGACCGAATAAAGTACATATATGTTTATATATATAGTCCACATAGTATAGGTAATAAATATTTTTGATTTCTCTCTACTGCTGTTGTAACAAATCGAATATCGAGGCCTTGTCAAGTTTTGTTTCGCAATAATTGAATTTGTGCCATTCAATGGTTTGGTTTGGCTTGTCAGTGGCATGCTGCCTTCATTCCCCTGCCCATGTCCATGTCCCTGTCCCTGTCCCAGTTTCAGTCTTTTTCCATTGACTGTTGTTAATTAAGTATACGTGCTCTGTGGCTGTTATTGCAAAATGTTGCCTTGTCATTGAATATAATGCATTGGCTATTATCGGCATCTCAGTAGCTATTAGACAGGATAATAGGACACTTGAAATTGCATTCAGCCAATGTCCGACATCCGATGATATACAATGGCTTCATGTGCAAAAGTGCAGTCCTAGGCTCACACAAAATCCTGGCCAAACATTAATCATCTGTCAAGCTCAAACAAACCCCCTCACACACACACACACACACACAGAATGTACATAGAACAAAAGGAACGTCCCCAGACAACTTGGGTCAGTTATATTGGTTGTGATTTTTGGCAAATTTCCACTTGTGTGCCCTTTGATGAAGTGTCAGGGAAAAACTACCTTCTAACACTAGCCAACACACACGCACACACACACACACCCACACACATGCTCATTTGTTTTAGCACAATGCGACAAGTTTTGGGCTGTCCACAGGCTGTCAAGGACCTCTCCTCCAAAGTATTTTACGCACAGTCAAGCGACTGATAGGCAAACCCTCGCAATTTATGGCAGGCAATTTGTATTTTTTTTTTCTTTCGTCGCTCTGGGATTACCGGGGGGGTCAGTAGGAGGAAGAGTTGTCGAAGCATTTATCACACACAGAATAAAAGTGGGCGTGGGCTAAGGGTTTGGGTATACAGAATGACTATGGGGGTGGGCGGACAAGTGATTGTCTAGTGAATCGACCGATAATCTCAATTGTGCACAGACAAGGCAAGGCAAAGCACTGCACAGTAGTCCATAAAAATATGCAAATTTTTTTGTATGTCTCTTTCCAATACAGAAACTGCACCTATTCTGAGAAATAAAGACACTTTCCGAGAACAGAAGATAACAGCATCAGCTCTCGAAATCGGATTGAAATTGAAAGCAGTCAACGCGTTAGCCACTCTATTATACTCAATTTGAATTGAGAGTGAGTGACGACAATCTTGTCGTCTTAATCCGGTCGGATGAGTAACAGCGCCATGGTGGCTGTGGCCATTTGCTGCATTTTAGTCCTGTTGGCCGTCTTCATAGTGATCATCATTGTTGTTGGCCAGACAATCGAAGAGCCCAAATGAGATAAACTTCAGCTGGGACCTGGAAATTTTGCTGATGGATAACAGAGGGCTACAAATTGTTGAAATTGGTGCCACAATCCATGGCTATCCAGGCCGCCAGCATGCTCACCCAGCATCGATCTCATCTCTAAAACAAAATCCCCCCCTGGCCCAACGAGAATGGATCAAGGAGTAGACAAATGGAAGGGAAGAGAAGAAGGAAAAGAGTATAAGCGTCCCATCGTCAGTATCCATTGGCTGTGATGTGAACATTTTTTTAGTATATCTGAAAAAGTCAATAACATAAAATTTTGGCTCATTCGTCGTCATAGCTCATACCGACATACATACATATATAGTACATACCCCACCACCCCGCCGGAAGGAATGTCATAGCCAGACACATGAATCACTTATTGTTAGCCATCATACATACATCTATGTGTGTATGTATGGATGTATTTGTATGTGTGTGTTAAGTGTTAATTGTGTATATACATATACTTACACTTAGGTACTTATGTCAAGAGAAATTATATACAACAAATTATTCATATATAGGTATATATATATATATACATAAATATGTGTAACCCAACCGTCGTAATGTTGCGTTCTTCTTTTTATAAAAGTGTTGTTAACAAACCAAAAGTTTTTATTGACGTTTTACTGATGTTGCAAACAAAAACCAAACATTTAGATTAATGTCCAGTAAATATATATAAATATATATTTATATTAGAAGATAGACGAAATAAACAAATATAAGAAATGGAAAGATTCGTAAGAGCAAAAGAAGATCCTAAGATGATTAATCAAGAACATGTTCAACATTAGATATTATGTCTGTCTGTATAACGAGAAGATTCCTTGAGATCAAGTCGAAAGTTTTATAACTTTGATCAATTGAGCTTTGCAAATGAATGTATAACAAAATAGATTGTTTTTTGTTTTGTTTATGTTTTCTTTTGTGTGAGACTTTGGAAATGTTATTTAAGATCATATCAAATGGAATGAAATAAGCAATTGCACTTGTTAAAACGGAAACCGCAAAATGAATGCAGAATGTGTTTAAATGATATGCATTTTATATACGTACATCTAATATACATATATAAATTTACATACGTACCTACAAATATAGGAAAAAAAAAAACCAAAGAAAACAAGTAATTAACTTTTTTGGATAAGTTTTACGTGTGTTGTCTTAAATGAGTAGTTAACTTAAAAGTACTTAATGTATGTAAAAGCAGTAAAAGCAATATATACCTATATTTGAGATACATATATCTCGGTACATATTGATGTTAACAAACCCAAAACCCAAGCAAAAAACAAAAATTATCCTTAAAATCCCCTGAATGAGTACAAGATGCAAATGCATCTTGAATAGAATATGGAATTCACCTTAAGTTGGGGTGAAATGTGCCAGAAAGTCTTTAAATGTTTCCATTTATTATGTAAGCGTACATAAAATATATATATATATATATCGGAATTTCAATAAAGAGATCAAATAATAATCAAATATTCATATACATTGGCCTACCTGCCTAAATAATTAATTAACTTTATTCATGCTTGGCTTTAGGCGTCAAATGAGCGATTGCAATTCAATTGGCAATGAATTAATAAAATGAATTTCGAAATTTAATTTAATTAAAATGGTAAGCAAGATTCGTGTTTTAAAATTTCATTTAGATGGCACAAAAGCTTTACCAACCTCCCTCCCTCCCACTTACCTGCCCTTCAGCTACTAGGAATTTTTCAGTACTCTCACATCAAATTCAATTTGAATGCGTCTCGAGGGCCTCTCCATGTGCAGCAGTCATCAAAGGCTGACTGCCATTAACTAGCGAGTGACATGGCCACTGGGAGTAGAATATTCAAATGCTCTATAAACTTGTCAACGACCAACACCAACAGCATTAAATGCATAGTGTAATAAACTTTTTTATGCTACAAAAAGAAACAGAAATTCTTGATCCATCTACGCTTTCGGCTAAGCCGCTCAAAACTTTAGTTCTACACACGAAACGGATCCATTTGGCTAATATTTGGCCAACAAGCCATGAGAAGACAAACAGCATTCCCCTACCCCAATCTAACGGCGGCAAACGGGAAACGGAGAGGCCTTCAAGTATTCATAAAGTGATGGAAATTCAATTTACACAATATTAAATATGGCAAAGTTGTTGAGAACTCAAACACAACATAGAAGAACTGGGGTGTTTCCCTCCATTTGCCAGTCAACGCCAATTTATGTATAAATGGGGCTGAGTGGGGCTTGTTTAGGGGTGTGTGTGTGTGCGCGTATGTGAAGTGGGTATAGATGTGGGTGTGGCTGTGTATATGTGGTTTATTATTATGTAGATTAGGAGCAAGTTGCTTTGGCTTTACCTTTACCTTAACCTACTTGATTTTTACCATTCATCGTTGAGTATGTGAGTGTGCATAAAATCCATCCAGTTCTTGGTCCCATATGCAAATTACATTTCACTTTAAAAAAAAAGAATACTTTGCTACCTTTTTCCACAATCACACATACATGAACATACATAAATGTGTATGTATTTACGGCCAGTCAATGCCTTGGCCAAATTGAAGTTGACGGCAAATGTCACGTTTTATGACTGCGTTTGCATATCAACAATTTGTGCACTCTAAGGCTCTTAGTATATGTATGTATGTATATCCCTCATGTCCTTGTATATACATATACGCAACATTCACTTATTCAGCATTATGCAAAGTGATGAGATTTTTCAATTTGTATTGTTTGTACAAAATGCCATTGCATAAACTAATTGTGTAACGAAATGGAAAAGCAAACGATGTAAGTATTTCCTAGTAATTGCTCTTGATTAGACTGACAGATAAGCAGCATCGGCATTGAATGTTTCGGCAATGGATGGGGGCAATAGAGAGAGAGAGATTTAAAGTTACATTGCCCTTATTCAGCTGAATCTGTATGCAAATACGAATGTGCGCCAAAGCAATTACCCAAAGGAAATTGCCCAATTAGAAACTCGAAATCTAAAACAAACTGGTTAGCTCAGAGAAAAAAAAAAAAATCCCAATGGCAATCGCAATCCTCCTCATTTATGTACATTGTACATAAGCTTATGTATTTGTGTGCGTTTGCCTGTATGATAAACAGAATTCAATATGAATCTCATTTGCATGAAATGAAGAACTTTACTCGTTTGTTATTCTTCCGATGAAAGATGGTGACAACAACTACAACAAAAAAGGGGGGAAAAAATTGCAGTCAGTGATGTGTAAACTCTAGATACTAGATACTTTGGTATCTGCAATGTCCAAGAAATGCTGCCAATTGAAGGACGCAGCGAAAAATGCGACAAAACGTAGTGAAATAGAAAAAACAAGAAATGAAGCAAAATGCTATCTAATGGCTTGAAATTTAATGCAGTTGCAGGACCATTAAATTGGACCATAAACTTGGGGGTATTGTCATAAGAGGCAGACGCTGAGTCAACTGTCAATTAATCAATTGTGCCTCATAGCAACACCAACACAGAGACACACACAATCACACAGTGAGAGTGCCTAGGCCATCAATTTAATGCTTGCACGTTAAGCACAATGTTCGAGGACTTTTCTGTGGGGGGGTAAGGCAAAAATGTTAGCCTAACCCCAGGCGCAGATGCTGTGCAAATGGAATCATTTCATCTTTTGAGTTGGTGTTGTAACAAATGTTTGCGTTTTTAAAACAAAATTACCGCAAGCTTTGTGTATACATAGAGATTTGCAAGGCACACGCACGCACACAGACACACAGACACACCACATACAAAAACAAATATACAATATTTCATTTTTGGCATTCCGTTGCCTACTTTTTTGGGGAGACCATCGCGAATTTTAATGTCGCCGCAGAGTCGTTGAGCGCAGAGGCACAGATTTATGGCAACTTATTGAGCATAAGTGCTGGCAGTTTATGAAAGAACCAGCAGTTGTGCTTGTGTATTTTCCTTTGGGGTTTGGGCTCATTGTAAAATGATGACCACCCACCTAAAAAGATGGCATTTTAATAAGAACACCAAAAGTCAAGACAATTTGAAAGATGATAAAGATGTGTGTATGCGACTGTGTGTGTGTCTGTACAGATACAGATTTATAAACCCCTCTAAGCAGTTTCAACGGCCTTTCAGCACTTGCCTGTCAACGAAATGGCGAAATGTGGGTTCACAAAACCCATAAATCTTGTGCAGAATCTTGTTTAGTTTATTGAATTATCAACGAGCTTGGGAGACCGCGTATGTGTGTGTGTGTGTGTACGACATTGTTAGACATAAAACTAAAGGAAATATCAAACACGTGCCCCAAGTCACAGGGCACTTATGTAAATAACTTCTCCTCCGCTGATCGACTATATTTATAGTTTTATTTGTCTAACTTTCACAGTGAGGCATTAGAATTTGCTTCGCATTCACTTATCTACATCTCACGCATTTGCCTCGTCTTAATTTTCATGACTCATTTAAATAAATTTGTTTTTCGCTTTTGTTCCGTGGTGCGTGGTGTTGCCTATGTACGTGCGAGACCAAAATGAAAAAAAAAAAACAACCATGTTTCCTTCTAATCAACTACATATAGAATGGGCCTAGCTTTTGTTCAGGAAATTTCAAAATAGAAAAACAACTTAGGGCTAACTTCAAGTTTCAAGTTTTACACTTGAAAATAATTTTAAAATATTTGAACATTAACTATCTAAGAAGTATTTTCAACATCTTATAAATGATTTTATATAGGTTATTACTTAGACAACTTGTTTTAGGCCTTCTTAGTAATAGAAAAAAACTCTTTTATCCTTTGATAAAAACTATACTATGTAGATGAAATATTTTTGTCTTAGGATAAGCGATTTCTAGATAGATATATCTACATATAGAGAACTTTATAAAGATCTTTACAAAGTTATTTATTTATACAATTCTTCTGTTTTTGGTTTTACGAAGTGTATGTAAATGCAAATGTGTTTTTTGCCTAGAAACGAAAGCATTTTGATGAATAGCTGTTAAAAATTCTTTATACAAATTAAATAAACACAAAGCCTTAGACGAACTAAGTAGAAACTTGTAAACCCTGGCAAAAACCTCGAGGTCATTACACACATAGCCAAATTCTACGCCCACTTACCCCACCCACACACACGCTTAACCTCATATTCCCTCTCTCTCACATATATACCATAAACAAAACAAGAAAGAAATACGAAAAGGAAACCCATGAAATGTTGTTTAATATTCCAACGGGACAAAAAAAACTTTTGCTGGCCAAAAAATTCAAAGTTGAACATGAAAATAGCAAGAAATTAAAAGTTTATGCACTGTCGCCACAAAAGAATAAATTCAATGTCTAAAATCTTAACATTGACACACACACACACACACCCACACACTAGTCTCTGAGAAGAAAAAAAAGGGCACTAGATCAGGGTTAGGCCACTTAAAAGCTAGAAACAGCTGAACAGCCCACACGACGATGCCAATGCAGATGAACTGCAGGCACAGACAGTGGCTGCGGCAGTGGCAAAGGCAAAGGCAACGATGTGCACTTGGCATCAATCAATAATTGCTCATTGAAAGCAGCTGCTGGAAGAGCTGTCTGGTTGTTTAGTTGGCTGGCTGGCTGGCTGACTACAGTTTGGTTTTGGTATTGTATGCCATGCCATTCCAAGCTCATGATTGATTAGCAGAATGCAACATGAGGTGCTTTAACTGAAGACCAACTCGACTGCATAATATGACGCTTTTTGAATAGATGGTGTGTGTGTGTGTGTGTGTGTGTGTTCTACGTTTTTTCATGGCCAAGCAACGAAAGACTGGGCATAATGAAATTATATAGTCGTATCTTTGAAATCGAAAGATGCTTTGCCTTGTCCTGACCCTATCCTCTTATAAATGTCATTATGTCAATTTGAGTTTCTCTCGGCGTGGTCCATTAATGGCCATTCTCATTTAAGCAACATCCTTTCTCATATTGCCCATTTACTTTTCTTTACACTTTCAGTTACTTTGAGTAAGCGAAGAAACCATTTTTAATTCATATTGACTTTTATCTTTTCCTTTCTTTGCTCAATCTCATTTCAGGTACGTTCGCACAAGTTGGCCGAAAGCGTAAGTAATTGCCAGAATCAATTTTCGTTTATTGCCTCTCATACAACAAGTATCGACAGAAAGTTGTATCGTTCGTAGTCGAAGAGTTGCCCTAAAAACTGCAGTTTGCATAGTTATTAAACGAAAACAAATATCAAATTTCGTCAAGTTTCATATCGAAAATCAGATACCAATTCAAAATTCAGGGCAAGCACACTCAAAACAGCCAACTAAAAGTAAAGTTAAAGCAAAAGTTAAAGCTTCGCATAATCCTTATTCAAGTCAACTTTGCATAATATTTGATTGGGAAATTTTAACTTGACTATCATCATCTTTTACTCGTTCTTTTTGAGAATTGACTCTGATTTAGTTATCTTTGTTTCACGCTTTACAAAAGTAGTCAAAGATCGTATGAAGAGTGATTATTTCGGAGCCAGTTAATTATTATGCTGCCCAATGATAATGAAATTGATTTGAACATAACATCCATTGATTAATCTTAGTCGAAGTGTATAATTACTTTTGGTTTACATGAGTCCCTTAATGTAATTATAAATTAATTGCTAACTAAACGATTAGTTTAGGCCTATTTGCATGTTCCAACTAAAACGATTAATGCATAAGGAAAATGCCAGTGGGTACAGTTAATGGGTTAAGACACTTCAATTTAATTACCTCAACTAATTGGCAATAAATTTAACTCAATTTACCTGATGATGTTAAACACAAATATGCACTACAGCCTTGCAACATAATATACATGCATATGTATGTAAGTAAGTATGTATGTATGCATAATGATGTTGGCACAACGCCAAATATGGCCAAGTTAGTGCTCATTACCATCTCTGTCTTCATCATCATTATTATCAGCCGAGTCTTGCCTGTATATGTATGTGTGTGTGTCTGTCTGTCTAGTCTTGTCTTGGAAATGTTAATCAGGACGTTTTATCGCCATGATTTTATTTCCAAGCTAAATAAACTATTAGGAAACCTCATTTTCATGAGAATCCACTTTAATTGCCCTTGCCAGCCGTCAAACGGTTGCAAAACAACAACAAAACAAGAAATAAAAACAACAACAAACATTGAATTACCCTGTAAAAGAACATAAGGCTCTGTCGCTAACCATAGCTAGCTGGATTTGAGTTTTCTTTTTGGTATGGATACGGTGCTCAGGTAGATACATATGTATCTGGTATTTGGCAAACGACGGTACTTGTAAATTTAACGTAAATTGTCTGTAACATGAGCTGTTCAACTAAGGTGTTGTTTTTTGGTTTTGGCCCACTCCAAGACTGAGGAATGGAGGAGAACTTTGCCTCTCTTACTTGCTATTCGGGAGGCAACCATTAAATTTTCAAGCAGTGTGTGTGTACTCAAGCAGGGAGCCCAAGCAGACAGTTGCACAGCTGGGGATGGTGGGTAATGAGTGGAAAAGATGTGAATGTACGAACTGAATGAGCTGCAGGGAGACAAAACGGGCAAAAGGACTACCACTGAAGAGCACAGAGGACATGGCAAACAAGTGTTACAATTGAATCCTGTTGAAATGTTTATTAATTGTCATAAACGACTAAAGTAACATACATTTATTGGGAAATATATGGAAATATATGTCATCATAGTACTTTTCGACCTGTTTGCTTAATTGCACAATATTTAAATCAAATAGGAAACTATTGACTTTTCCTTAAAAGAACTGCATTATGGGTTACATTGGGTTAGTCAACATTAATTCGAATAACTTTCATCTGGCAGAGTTTTTATCTCATAACCGAAATCGCCACTGCCACACACCAATAGATTTATCCGATTCGATGGTAAGCTGGCGCCATTAGTGGTATTACATGACTGTTTGGACCCGCATTCGGAGTCTCTCCTTGGGTAGACAGGTCCACGCATACGTCCTTTGGGGAGCAAACGAATGTATGGATGAAAAGTGGGGGAAAAACAAACACACACAGATGCACACACACACAGAAATAAAGCAGCGGTTGCCCTTATTTTCTCACTCTCGATTACATCTGCTCAATGGAGTCTGGGGAGGCATTTATGGCACACTTAACTGTAAATACAATATTCCCGCTTTTTCCCCAAGCCTCCTGAATTGTGGCAAGAGTTGTTGGCTTTGAAAGTGCCAACGATTTACATGCAATTAAAAGTTGCAGTAATTTTGGTTTTATTCAAATTTGGAAAAATGTTTGCTTTGAGTGCAAAATGAAAGGTGTAAATTAACATAACGACTACTACAAACAGGCGTAAACAAGAGCAGTGGCAAAAATATATACATGCCTATATATATACAATTGTATGTATATATTTATGATGGTACAAATGGCGTCTGCATACAATTTATTGACACTTTAGTGCGCATTGTCATTGTCATGGGCGAGACGACAATGCGCTGCGTTTTGGGTTTTTGGTAACGGAGAGGTAGCGGGATGAGTGGGTTGAATCAGGCTTTGGAGCTGGCTGGCGATGGTGGTAAAAACGTTTGGGTGTGATTGTCGGTTCCGTTTTGCTCGTTTGCTGCTTCTGTGGTTGACATTCTACACCCAATTCTCCAATTCAGCCTCATGGCCACGCCCCATATAGTCACGTTGTCTGTTATATTTTATAGCCTTGTCTCCTCTGTGTGTTTGTGTGTGTGTATGTGTGTGTGTGTTTGTGAGAGGGGGTGTTGTTTCCGCCATCAGATTCTATGTTTTCAGTCTCTCATTTTAATGAGGAAACTTTTTACGTGTACAATATAATATAGTATGTGCCATTTATTTGTAGTTTACTAAAGTGCATGCGAAATTAAATTCATTTAAAATATATTTTGTGCATGTCCGCGAGAAGAGGGGGGACGGACATACATGTATGTAAAGTGCGTGCATGCATACCCATCAAGCGAATTATGTGAATATTGCCCAATCAGAATTCGGTTGCCTACTTTTGTGCGCAGTGAATGGAGTGTGTTTACACTCATTGCTTAACAATGCACAAATTGTTTGCAAATCGTTGAAGCATTAATATTTGATACCAAAAACAAAGCTTCATCAATTGGCATATAGTTATATATGAAGGTCAGATTAGTTTGGCTGGTTTGGTTATATTTTGGCAGCTACCTGGAAAAATAAAGTTCAATTTACACTGTAACTTTTATAATCTCTACATGCAATATCACACAGACATCAAAGAGTAATGTCCTTAAAAAAAAGAATTACACATTTATTATAACATCAGTGTTGGAATAAACGAAAAAGCTCTCAGGATAAGTTATTGAAACATAAAATTGTCTTAACATATTATTATTTCAATCTATTCAAACACTCAAATACACTTTTCATATCTTCAGTCCCTTTACTTTAAGCCAGAATAACCATAAGACATAAACCTAAAATACACATGTGTATTAAAATTAAGATTTTTTGCTTTCTGTTCGTAGTGGGGTATAAAATATGTTAGCATATTCACCCCTTTGACAACATCTCAGCCCCATCACAGCAATTCCGTAGTTATAAATGTGTGACCACAGAAACCGAACAGTTTACAGTATTTACAAAAGCTATGCTCATTTATTATGTGCTTGAAAAATTGAATTTAATTGGAAGCCAAAACCACAAAGCAGCGGTTAATGTTTGAAACTAACATGTTTCACAAAGGGAATATGGCAACAGAGTAATTAAAATTATAAGCCATACTAAGCTATGGTTAGAATACGGGGACACTTTTCTCATTTTCTTCTTTAAATAACTCAACGATCAAATTTCCTTACCAAGAGTTTTATAAAAATAAGGTCAATTCTTTTTGATTACGATTTTAAAACATTTACAAAAAGATTATATGAAAAAGAAATTCCAACAAATGGTTTATAGTTAGCAAAATTATTTAAGCATTTCTTTTGCCATAATTCTGAGAGGGATTATGGCCAAGCCGATTATAGCTAAACAATTGCCTGTATTTGTGGGATATGTGGGACAAAACAAGATTTTGGTTTCTCGTTGTATGTTCTGTCTGTTTTGAATATGCAGCAACTTAATGTACAAAATGGGGGAGAGACTTATTGTGGGTGTATAATGGACTGCAAACAAGTAGACTAGATGACAGCTTGTCATATGATTCAGATAAAGTGAAGGCCCCCTCTTTGAAAATGGGACACACTTAAAGTTTTTCCATGTTATGTGTCATATTTGAAATGAGTTAAATTGGAAACATTGAAATCATTAACATTGTCTTAATGTGTGTGTCTGTGTGTATGTGTTTTGCATGTCACCCAACCATGCAGTGGCTTCAATTGAGCCTGGTCTAAGCGCTGGGGGCAAGCCATGGATCCAGCCAGTGTTGGCATATTTGGAGGTTTCATCGAGGCCCACAAAATCGCCAAGTAGGTGACATCATATAACTAAATGTCACTCTCTTTCTCTCTCTGTCTCTCACTGTCTTTCTGTCACTTTTACACGCTCACACATACACACATGCTTAGATGTGTGTGTGCGTGTGTATATTTTGTGTGTGTGTTTTGTGTGTGTGCCCTGAGAGGGGCTCGTAGTTAAGAGTTCAAACATTTAGCATTTGATCGTAGATGAAAGTTGCCTTGACATGTTGACAAAGTCAGACTCAAAAATTGCTTTCTAGTTGTTAATGCAACACTATACAATCCCACACATTCAGACACAGAAACACACACACTTTCACACACATAGCCAACACCTCCTCCCCTGCTGTCATGCAAACAATTTAACTGTTGAACTTCTGCTACATTATGTGGTTGCGTTTGCTGTTTTATGTTTATTTGTTGTCAATGTCTATATCTAATCATCAACAATGACATATATCAAAACTTGACTCATCAATGGACAATTTTGCATGCGATTCTTGCCCTCTCTTTCTCTCTCGCCTTCTCTTTTTCTCTCTTGCTCTTTTCTGTTGGTTATTTCAGAATGTGATCAGACATTTGTGTCGCGCATTGGCGGCCCTCAGAATGGCAGCTTCTCGGCCCCTTTGCTCCACAATCATCGCAATCATTCGCGTCAATGCCTGTACACCTTCCTAGCAGGACCTGGCCAGCGTGTTGAAGTAGTTTTTAAATCGTTTAATTTAAGAGGAAGTCCACCGGAGTAAGTTCTTTTAAAGAATCTTTTACAGAATAACTTGATAATATTTCTATTTGTCTGTTTGTCTTTATATAGCGGTTCGGCCGTCGGTGAATTACCAAGGTACAGTAACATTACCGTGTCTAGGGACATCAACGTTATTAACTTGAGCTAACATAATTTATTTAATTCCTTTTCATAATGCTTTCAACAGTTGTGTTCATGAGTACATGGATATATACTCGGAAGTGCAATCATCCGAGCCAGCGGAGCTAATAAATTCGCCATTTGGCGGACGATATTGTGGCACAATACCACCGCGTCGTCGCATTTCCATGTACCGAGCCGTTGCCATTTCATTTTTTAGCAACAAGAATGTGTCGACGGATCTGTTCGAGGGCACGTTTAGGTTTATAAATGCATGTAAGTGATTAACTAAAGCCATCAAGTGGTGAAATCTCACTCTTACATTATATAAAACTGAATGAATTGCTCGTGTTTTAATAGCGGAATATGAAATTGGTATTCCCATTGCTGGGTCACCATGTTCCTACACGATAACGCCTAGCATGAGTGTCAATAAAACTGGCGCGCTCATATCGCCAACCTATCCAGGTGCCTATCCGAAGGATATGTCATGCACATATCAATTTCTTGGTGAATCGAATCAAAGAGTTAGATTAGAGTTTCGTGATTTTGATCTGTTTTTTGGTGGACCACAGTGAGTACCTCTAATGCTAGAAAAAGAAAAAATGAAAACGAAAAAAAACGAAGCCAAGTCAAGATCAAAGCAAATTTCTGCCATTTGGCCATACAATTTGCTTTGATTGGCAGCCACACACACATATACACACACAACCACACTCACCCACCTACACTCACATTAATTATTCTATTTGAAACTAAAAGAAAAACAAAAATCTATATCAAATTTTTCAAACAAACGCAGCTGCCCATTTGATTATGTGAAAGTGTATGATGGTCCAGACAATTCGTCAGCATTAATCGGTACATATTGCGGACAGCAAAGAAACCTAGTTTTATATTCGAGCGAGTCGAGCCTTTTCGTTCATTTTTTTACATTACCGCGCACCGCAAATACACAGAATCGTGGCTTTAAAGGAATTTATGAATTTAGCGAAAGTTTTGTTAAATTAGATTTTATACGTAAGTATTGCCCCAACAAACAGCATAATCCATAAATGTGTTTTTCCTGTTTTCAGTTATCATTGAGTGGCATGAATGTGCCACAAAATGATTGCCCCATCCCCATTCGCCCCATCCTCCCTACTTGACTGACACAGACACACATTTAACAGCTATTTGTATGTGTTTGAACCATTACGGTTTTTGGCTTTATTAATTTTTGATGCATTTTTCCAACATCATTTTTCACTTCATTCATTTCAACTATTAATTGAATTATCTATATCTAAATAAATCTGAACTATCTATCTACTTTCTTCAACTCAACATGAAAATTTCTCAATCTTTGGACGCTACTTTCTAAATTCTATATACAAAATTCTACTCTTATCTACATACATATGCATACACATATATATATATATAAAATGCAACAACAAATTATATGGGTTATACCATCAGGTGAAAATGATGGCATTCACATACGTGGCTCTGAATGTGATCAAAAGATTTTATCGAAAAAGGAATCAACAGGCTTTGTGCTCTCACCCAACTATCCCTATCCATATATACCAAAAACTGTGTGTAGGTAAGTCGGCAAAATAAACCTATCAATAGGTCATTGGGAAAGAAGATATATGTACATTATCGATTGCTTTTCACAGATATTTCATTTATGGCATGCAAGATGCCCAGCATCTGGAACGTGTGCGTCTGGAATTTAATGCTTTCAATATACCCAAAGTCGAGCACAGAGACAGGGGAGAGTAAGATCTTTAAATAAATTCTTCTTTCAGAGGTTCCTTTATACATTTATATGTTTTTTATTCTGCAAAGATCCAACTGCACGGATGGCTATCTGAAAATATATCTAAAGGGTCAGGAGACTGCCGATGCCTATGACAAATTCGACTACGAACTTTGCGGTAATGAGACGCAACGCGTCATCAGTGAAGGACCTCGCCTGGCCATGGTCTTTAGCTCTGGTGAACTGCAGGGTCGTGGCTTTAAGGGTAAATACACGTTCGAAACCGAATATAAGATACCTGGCACAGCGGCACCCGATGGCACATGCAGTTTCACATATGTCAGCAATTCCAAGAAACGCGGTGAACTCAACAGTCCGCGTTATCCCTCCAACTATCCTTCGGACACGAATTGCTCCTATCTCTTTCTGGCCGAGCCCAATGAGCAGGTGACAATTGTGTTTGATCACTTTAAAATAAAGGCGGATAACAATGCAAATGCCACAGTTGGAGCATATGGGTAGGTCACGGCCCCACCTTAAATTAGCTTTTGAATTATTTGTTAATAACAATTAATTATAGTTCGGGAGCCTGTTTTGAGGATTGGCTTGAAATGTACGTGGTCTATCGTGATAATAATGATCGCCTGCTTGGCCGTTATTGCGGTCTAACCGCCCCGGGACCGGTGGAGAGTCCTCGTGGAGCCGTTGGCCTACGGATCACCTTGCACACGGACCAGGAGAGTGTGGCCAGTGGTTTTAAGGCGCGCTATTTCTTCGAATCAGCCAAATCAGATGCGGGCGACTGTGGCGGCAATTTCAGTAATGAGGACTCTGGCATTATCAGCTCACCCAATTGGCCAGCCGGCTATAAGGCTCCAGGACGCGGCATGGCCTCCAATGCCTGCAATTGGGTAATGACAGCGAGACCTGGCTACAAATTGTCCATTAATTTCGAACAATTTGGCCTCGAAGGTGATCCGCCAAGTGAGTGGGACAAAAGGAACTCCAAATCTATGTACTGATTGATCATGCTTTTCTCTTAACTTAGATCGCGGCTGCCCCGCTGCAGTATTGCGTCTGTGGGTAAACGTTGACTCGGATCAGCCGCCACTAGAGCTATGTGGCGAAAAGCCGGCCATTGAGCATTGGCACTATATATCGACGGGACAGACGGCACGCATTAGTTTCACAACCAGCGACAAGACTGTGGGGGCACAGGTGAGTTATGTCAAATAACTAAACGGCGAATGTTTTAAACTGACTTCAAATCAACTAAAATGAAGGGCTTCCGAGTTGTCTGGACAGAGATACAGGACTCCGGTCCCGGCCCCCCATCTATTGGACTACTCTGCGAGTCCACCTATCATTATCAGTGTGAAGTTGGCTATTGCATTTCGGACAAACTGCGCTGTGATGGCGTCAAAAACTGTGGGCCCGGAGACGATAGTGATGAATTGCACTGTGAGTCGTGAGTGAGTCGAACGGTTCAGTTCAATTTTTTATTTCCCTTAATATTTTATTTTTAAGTTATTCAATACTTTATTCTTTCTTCTACACCAAATGGCATTAGTAGTGGACCGAAAAACGAAGCATTTTTGAAACTGATAATGGCTGGAATTGATAATATATAATTGGTTAATATTGCAAGCTCATTGAGATTGCTTTTGGGCTTCTTAATGAAATCATTCTAATGCCTAGCTGGCTCACTCTGCGTATGCGTGATTTTTCAATGGCAAGTCTTTTGAAAGAAAACAAAGTCCAAGCAAAATATCTTCACTATGTCACTGGCCAATCACTAAGCCAAATTAATATTCAATAAATGTGTTTAAAGGTCCACTCTAATATACAAACACCAACTATTTCAGTTAACTTACAAAATGGTTTCACAACCTGGTAACAACACTTTTATTTTTTTGTTCTTTCAATGACTTACTTTTTGTCTGATTGCGGTGATCTATCCAATCCGATATTCTTACATTATTTATTATTCATTTGCTTATAACAATTCACGCAAAAACTTGAACCCGACGAAACACTTGCAAACGATATCAATTAAATATATAATATATTATTTGTACATATATGTATATAAGAATATATTTTAATTACAAAATAACATAAATAACTTAAAAACTTAAACTGAACAAATAACTTTTGTTAGAAAACTAAACAAAAGTTCCATTTAAGTCTATGTATGCATTTTGCACCTAAAAATATTAATTTCTACTATTTTATATCTATTTACTAGCTGTACGATTTTCATTTCATGTGGCCAGAATTTATGTATATATCTTTAATAGTTAGCATTATCAGGATATCCATTCTACTTTATCTTTGTGTCACAACCTTCTCGCCTATCTATCTCTATGTCGATCATTTACTTTACTCTCACTAACCACGACACTTCAACTACTTATTTGGGCTTTGAATACGAGGGCTGTTTTGATGAGTCTTGTAAAACTGTACATTTTTTGTGAAAATTTTGTGTTACAGTCAATATAATTAAGAGAAATCTCACTTTTCTCAAGAGGCGGTTGCAAACATTTAATAATTCAATAGCCAAAACTGTGATTTCTTTTCAATCTGCTGTTTCTACTGTTTTCCCTTTGTCCGTTTTTCTTTGTCATGATCTATCAGACAGCTCTCGTTGGTACCCAAAGAAGTAGTAACTCTTCTCGAATGGTACACTAGACCAATATCCACTTGCAGTCATTCTTACACTATAACTCTTTTATCTCTCTCTTTCTCTTTCTCTCTCTCTTTTTCTTAATTGTCTTCTATTTCTAAATGTTCTTTCTTTTGCCTTTCCACTTAAACGAAACAAATTACCCCCTCCAAAAAAAATAACAAAATAAAACTCATGGCACAGGTGACGCCAATTTCATGCATTTGCCCCCAGTTCTACAGACATTCGTTTTAGCAATAACAACATTAGTCTTAAATACGTACTAAAAAATCAAAAAAAATAAAATTTTCAAAATTGGAATCAAAATGATCAAAAAGGAAGAAAAGAAAAATTAACTATAATAACATATAAACGAAAAAAAAATCAAATTAAACAAAGTAATATTCTCTTAGCAAGAATTTTTAATAATTTTTCTAACAACAATTCAATGAGAAAATAAACTTTAATTAAACTATAAGAAAAGACAAAAAAACCGGTTGGTCACATTTAACACGTGAGTCCTGCATCTAAAATCGTTCCACTCCCACCACCCCCACCAACTCACGTTACGCCCACAAAGACCACACTCATGATACATATGCACGGTATCAACACTGTTTGAAAGAGAATCCCCTCACAGTACATACCTATATACATACATGCATAGTAATATCCTTTCCACCCACACATATCGTTTCACTCTTCTTCTGAATTATGTGTCTATAAGTTGCTGAAGATTATGTGTATTATTTTTGAAGTCCCGGCATGCTAGCTATAAAAGAATCGTATTTATACTTTCATTTCATTTCATTCTGGCTTTTTTATGTTTTTATGTGCACCAACTAAACGATAAGTTAAACCAAAGATCATTCTAAACAATTGAACCATAAAATGCTTTAGTACGAAATCTAATCTTACACAGAGAATGATATGATGAAATTTAGTCAAACCAATTATCCTTTAGAATTGTCGAGAAAAGAATTCAACTTTACACAAGTTTAAACTAATTATTTCAACTAACCATAGATAAATTCTTAATTTATGAGTTGTCAGAATAGAAAATATCACCAACTTTCCAGTTTAAGCTATCATAATAAAGATGAAATAACTTCTTAAACTTAATATACAATATGTTTAACTTAAGTGTGTTAAACAACAAGTCCCTTTAAAATTGTTTGCAGTTTCTACAAGTTCTTCTGCATTTTCCATATGGAGTTTTCCCTTTCTCTAAAATTCTCTGTGTATATAGAAAATCGTAGCTAACGTCTGTATGTGCGCACAATCATATCCAACAGAGCCACGAAACACATAGAAACAGAGTTCACACCACACACACACACATATATACATACATAATTGTAATTGTATTGAAAATGTTATATCAACTCTTATAAGTATGCTACATAAAATTAGAAATTAACATTAATTTATCTACATATGCATTTGCTTCTGGTTCTACTTTGCCCTCACAACCTGAAATCAAACCCACAGGTACCACGGTAGCGGCCGAGGAGGATCACGACGTTCTAATTATAATAACACTAGTCGTCGTCTCGTGCCTAATCTGTCTCCTATGCACACTCTGTCACTCCAGAAGAAAACGTAGAAATCATGCCAGGCAACTGGGTTTACATCGGAATGCGCACTACGATTCGCAGACCAGCGCAACGGGTATGAAAATCCAATGTCCGTGTTTGTTTGTTCGATTTTATTTATGATCTGAGTTGTTTTTTTAGGTTTTTTTTAATTTGTTTAATTTAAATTCAGGTAATTTGCTGTTTTTTTTCTTTTTTTACCCATTCCACAAATGATTGTAAGCTTAATGCATACTTTTTTAACTGTCTTTAGCTGGCCTCAGCTCCAGTCGTCGGCATTTGCAGAGCGGTGGGGCAAGTATTGCGGGAAGTTTGCATGGCATAAATAGCGGTACACTGATCATACCACCTGCCCCATTGCCGCCGACAAGTGTGCCACCGCCGCCGCATATTTGCATTATGTCGAATGGAGATGAGGACGAGGACGACGATGATGAGGATCTGGAACTGGATGAAGATCAGTTGGATGCGAACATATTCATCAACGATGTGCATTTCGACGAGGATAACATCGATCATGTGAACCAAATGGCAAACGTTTAACAATGGTTTAGCATATTTAAGGAATTTTTAAAGCAAATTTCAGTTTTAATCACATCGCATTTAGATTAAGAACGAGGCAAAGGACAATACTTTGCTTCAGACACACACACACAAACACACAGACACAGGCACAAGCACACTCACACCCAAACTACACAAACAGGATAAACATGAACAACAACAAAAAAAAAAAATTCAAAAGTTAACAATACCTAAAAGACAAGAAATTATGCAAAAGTGCGAATTGATTAAGAAATAAATAAATAAAAATAAACGATCAGATCACAGTGAGAGAGGATCAAGATGAAGTAAGTAAGTAAATGTAGAAGCTATAAATACATAGATACGACACTAGCCGCGTTTCACATATGTAGTAGATACGATGAGATGCTCAAGTAAATAGCTACTTTTGAATATACATACATATATATATATACAAATATATATAAATAGTTATTATATATACATACATGGCTGGATAAAGCGTAATGGCTAATAGGAAAAACCCGTAGGGATCTGAGATTGATGGCAAAGGGATGGAGATGGACAGACATGGTGATAGTTAGTTGAATGGAGTGGATTGAAGTAAAAGGCGGGAAAAGCGGGAAAAGCGATCATTTTCATAGCCACTAGAGACCGCTAAATGCAAAACAAATGTTGTTGATTTTTATATTTGATACGAGTAATATTTAGGTGAAGCATAAATTGAATAATTTATACAACAAATCTACTCACTGAAATGAATAAATAAAAACTAAAGTAATTGATGATAGACCGAAGAGCCAAAAGTGAAAATGGGCATAAAACAATAATAATAAAATACCTTCATACATACATAGACAAAGACACACTCACACACACACACACACAGATATGCGCATGACTTTCTTATTTACACATTTTTTTACAACTATCAAGACACAGACATAAAAGCCGATATGCAACATGCAACATGCCACAGAAACTTGATGCCACACAGTAAATTTAAAAATGCAGCAAAATTAATGCTCAATTGTACAATGTTTAAAACAACAAAAGTGAATGAATAAATCAAACATGCAGACATACAGCAACAAAAACCAAAATCCAAAAACCAAAAACAAAAATGAAAATTGCATAAATAAACGAATTAGTGACTATCAAAACTGTATCTTCCAGCAAAGAATAAAAGCGAAAATGCTTAATTGAAATGTTTATACATAGAAATGATAGAAAACCAAAAAAAAAAATACTAATGATAAAAACAAAATAATTAAAATAAATTGGCATCAAAATGAAATTAAACCAAAACTAAAAACAACTTAAAGCAAATGAATGATAAACGAATTCAAAGATTTTTGTCTATTTAAGCACATTTTTATAAACATTTAAGGCGGAGGTGATGGAAATATTTATAAAAATGTATACGCTAAAGGAAATGATAATATATTACAAAATTATACACGAAATTAAACAATGGACAATTAAACGAACATGAAATAGGTTTTCCGTTTTTCCATTAAATTCCCATTTTATGTTTAAAACTTAGTTGTTAATTATTTTTGTTTACCAATGGAAAATAATCCTTCTTTTGTAAGTATATATGATTATTAATTTCAAATTTTAATTGTTTTTATATTTTATTTTGTCAAACTCAAATGGTTAAAAAGAAACCACAAAGAAGCATTCCTTAACAATTGAATAAATAAATGAGAAAAAAAATAAATTATTGGTTTCATAGCGCACGTACGTTTTTTGAATTTAACAATAAAAAATTGAAAATAAAAAAACCCAAATAAACAAAAAACAAAAACGGCTTAAATGAATAAAGTAAAAAAAAAAAGAAAAACTTAAACTCGTTCAATCGAAAATAAAGCAGAAATGTAGGTATTTAGAAGGAGATGAGAAGAAACAAACAAAATTAAATTAAAATAAAAAAATTGAAAAAAAACCGAAAATGCGAAACAAAACCAATTAAATATTAAACAAGTAAGTAAGACGTTGTTAAATTGTTGGACTAAAAAATACCCAAAATAATTAAGTTATTCTTAAGTAATAATAATTTCAAACGAGATGCTAAATACTACAGTTTTAGTTTAAGTGTACAAATTTTGTTGTTGTATAACATATATAAATATATATATATAAAAAAAAAAAACAATTAAATTAGTTTATTTACAAAAAAAACGAAAAAAACATTTAAAAAAATGATGCAGAAATTGAATTTGTGTTCTAGAAATTACGTAACGTAAATTTTTAACAAATAGTTCTGAAAATATTTAAAAAACAAATGATAACTAACAATAAAAATAAATTAAAACTAAAAACATTAAACGCAATGCTAAAAAACAAATTTAAACACAAATCAAATAAAATAAATCCCCCAAAGATGTTCTAAGCTAAATTGAAGAGTTTACTAAAAAAAAAAAAAAAAAACAAAACAAAAATTAAAACAGTCAAAAGACAAGCATCCCAGAAAAAAAACGCAAGTGTTAAATTTACAATTAAACTTAAAATTAAGCCAGCTATGAGGGAAGAGTTGTATATATATATGACAACTTATTGAATTGAAATCTGATTACCGGAAAGGCGTAAACAAAAGCAAAATTTGATTGGCATTTGGTTAGAAAAACAGATGGGAGAGAGCAATCGAAAATAGGTAAAAAACAAAAGAAGAAAAATAAAATGTAAAACTTTTAAAATTATAAAAAGAAATCGAAAAAAAGGGAGAAAACACCTACAAAAACAATTCCATGTTAACATTAAATATAAATAAAGGTAATTAAATAAATGAATACTAAAACAAAAAAGGAAATACCTCTAGTACTATTATTATACTACAATTGGAAACCCAAAGCAATAGTTTAAATTAAACTATCTTTAACTACATTCCAAGCACTTTAGAACTTTGGTTTTATTTAAATTTAAAAAGTCAAAAGCAATGAAAAGTTAATGAATGTATTATTGAGTTTGTTAGATACATAAAATTTTGGGTGAAAATCTACTAAATTCATTAGTGCTTGTTAATTTTGTGTATTGATACGAAATTTTTCCATAATTTTACTAATAGCCTCGGCATCGCCATCGATTTGGGCCTTCTCCGATTTAATGATTTCGTCAAAAGTCTTTTGCTTGGTGCCCACCAAATAGAAATCCTCATCTGAAATGGTTACACGGCCATCCGCGTTGGCAGTATTGCCCTCATATATGTCCAAGGCTTTGAAATCAAAGACTACAATGAAACGATCAAGATGTGCTCGACTTGGAGACCCATATCAATAAGAAGGGCCAATACTAACCTACGCTCTTGATAAGCTTGCCATCTACATCCGTGAAATCGAACTGAAATGTGTTGACCACTGTACGTCTAGCAGGATCCGATTCCTTTAATTTGTTCCGTATTTTTTCAATAATCTTGTCGCTCTTCATGTTTCAACGTTGCTGTTGACCGACTGAATGTCGCAGTTGGAATACTTTAAGCTTAGTTTACGATCAATTGAGGTAGAGTCTGACGAATTAGCGAGCTGTCGCAGATGTTTTGCATAATGCTTAATTAAAGTCAATTTGCTGGATATAGACATGATTGAAGATATTGAGATGGGAAAATCCAAGCAAGATCAATGAGATCAAGAGTTTGCAGAGCACAGAGTTAGCATATAAATAAAACTCATGTATTTTTATAAATTCTAAGAAAAACTAACTAAGCCTACTAATTAAAACTTAGTATGCAAATTGATTTGTAATAGCCTTAGCAGATCTATGGCTTCCACAGTTTGAGTAGACCATCCTCACTGTAGGAGGCCAACAGATTCTGATGCGGATGATGAGTCAATCCAATAACGTCCTTTTCATGAACCTGGAAATGAAATGAGTTTAGAGTGCTTTCAATATAAGGGAAACGCATATTTCCTGCTTACGTTCAAAGTACGCTCCAGTTTGCCAGACGAGACAGAGAAACAGTAGAGCACCTGATCCTCGCCTGCACAGTATATGAATTCACCACGCGGCGAAAGAGTGGCTGAGATGAAGGAGCCGCCCTCTCGTTTACCTGACGAAAATGAGCGCACAATCTGCCCCTGCATGTTCATAATAACCACGGTGTTGGATCTATTGCAGACTATAAAATGCTCTGGGTTCTTTGGAAGAATCAGGACTGTGTTGACGGCCAGTTCGTTGCCCAGTGGCTTATAGGTTGCCACACATTCAGTTGTCTTCAGAGACCACACTTTTACAGTTCCATCCGAGGAGGCGCTAAGTACACTATGGCCATCTGGGGTGAATGTGGCTTCGTTTACAAAAGATGAGTGACCCTTAAACTCCTTGAGCATCTTGCCAGATTTAAGACCATGCAAACGGACCGTATAGTCGAAGGAGGCACTCAGCACCTGGCTATTGTCGCGGGAGAATTGAAGACAGGTAATACCTTTGGTGTGTGCTTTCTCGAACTTACGGAGACACTGACCAGTAATAATGCGCCAAACCTTGATTTGACCATCTTGGGCGCCAGAAGCAACCATTTCGGAATCTCTTGAGAAATTTAATGCCAATACCGCCTGCTCCATCATCATAAATTGGTCCTGAGCCTGATACTTTAAATCTTTTCTCACTTTGCCAGTGGTGAAGTTCCAAACCTCTAAGAAACCATCTACACTCCCTGTGATAAGATATTGTCCATCTGGCGAGAACTGCGCACACTCCACGTGAGACTTTTGTCCGAATTTGATTTGACGAAACAATTGAGTTGGGTACATTTCCTCTTCCTGGTCTTTCATGGCAGCTTTACCGCGGAACAAATCAATCGTGGTGCCGGGTGGCAAGAGCCCCTGATGTTGCTGCCATTTTAGAGCTTGACCAAGTAAAGCAAGCAGCCTAGATGACGGCACCACATGCACTTCGCCACTCAACTCCTGGGCAATAGTTGTACGACGCTTCTCTTTACTGCTGCCCTCCGCGTATGCCTCGCGTGGGTCAAAGTAGGCTCGCTGTAGCATGTTCTCTGTAATTAAGCCAACTCTTTAGACCTCTTTATGCTGTAGGATTGCGCACTTACCCAGGTGAATGTATCTTTCTGGTTCTTGTTGCTTCAACATGCCCATGGGATCCGTTTGCCGTAGTAAGGATCGCGCAGCTCCCAGCTCCCGAAGCTCAATCAGCTCCAAAACGATTTGCTCATAAAGATTTAGTAGTTTCTTGTCAGGGAGTTTCAGCGATTGCGTTACCTTGAGCACCGTGTCCCAGTGGCCATTGGAAATGTCCTGCACAAATCCATCAACACTGTCCACTGTATTCAATGAGACGCCAGTTTCTTCCTGTAATATGAAACAAACGAAGTGCAGTGCCATGAATACAGACGAACTGTACGCCTAGCTTACCTGCAGGGTTTGCAGCGTCTTCATTAGATTTGACTCCTTTAGATATTGCTGTATGAGCCGGATCACGCTGTGAACATTTAATGAATGGAAGAAGGTAAAATAGAAATTGTCTTTAAAATAGCTAATCCAACTTACTCGGCTGATTCTATCTCAATAGACATGGCTCTACAGGTGTATCTTACAAATTGTTTTAATAAAAGTAAGAAAAAATTTGTTTAACAAGGCAAAATCGCGTTTAAGAGATGAGCAAGAATAATGTAAACATCGTGCCTAGAGATGGGAGTATTGGCATTTGCACGACTAATCGATACATTGTTGCGCATGTTATCGATAATTGACCGCAGTCACGAGTTCACCACCATGCTGAAAAGTCACAAAAGAAACACAAAATGTTTTTAGTTAATAATTTTGTTGAATAGAAAGTGTTTTAAAGTCGCAATTAGAATAGCATGTATATTTACGAAATTAAGTGAAAAATGGAGGTGTTTCAAACAGATTCTCATTACATTTTTGTAAAACGGGATAAAAGCCTTTGGTGGCATCGCAAAACCTCCGAATTTACAATCAAAGCAGGTAAAATTTAAGCGAATCCCGAATTTAAGAATGAATCACTCCATGTTCATTGTGGATACCATGCATTAATTTAACGGTTATTCATCTTTTAATTAAATTTAATTGCTTGCTGCAAAGGGTGCTGATTTGCGGGGGCAGCTGGGCAAGGATTACGCATTGCTCTAGTTTCTATCCCAAGGTCAACGTAGTATTGACTGTTTGGTCTTTGTGTCTCAGATAAAACATAATACCTAAACAAAGATAAGACAAAGATAGCGTTCTTCATTTATTTGGTTCAGTTTCGCTTATTTACAAATTCTCAATTTTGAAAATCCATCTGGTTTCAAAATAAATTATTCCTTTATAATCTAATATTACAGCGGATTTTAAAGACCAGTTTATTGCGCATTTATTGAGAGACATGCAGAATCTCTAACTCGTCCAATAATCAAACTGGGCACTGGGTCACGCAAGCCGATTTATTAATAGTTTGTGTATCAAAAACAAGAACAATCAACTTACCTTTAATGGAAAATGTATACCCTTCTCAAACACCTAGTCACAATTTTCATACTTTATTTTATAATCCAACCTAGAAAGGGTATTTCGATACATTGTTCTGGTCGTAGTATAAATAAAATAAATCTATCCTGCCAATTGCTTGTTTATTGTGGAGCAATTACAATTAGTATCCTTTCTTATGGACACGCAACTGTCCAGGACAACTTGTTGTTGAAATAGAATGAGTTGTTTGCTGTAGCTTGATTATTTTTAAGGGGATATTCCCTACTCTTTATTCACATGCCCTATTGGCCATGACTCATGACTCTGGGTCTACTTTTGTTCCAAAAAAAAATATAAATAAACACATAAATCGTTATTCGAGGTCACAGTTATTGTTTTGTCCTGTCCAACTTCAACGCACAAAAGTTTGTCCCTTGATTTATAGTTATCATTTTGTTGCACAACAACAGTTAAACCTATTCAAGGCAATTCTTGCTCTAAGGTTGTACAAGATGAGTTTCCATAAGGACCACTCATTCATGCTCATTGCTGTTTTTAGCACACCAAAGTGGTTGAATGTAGGTGGGTGTTAAGGCACATTCATGGTCACAATGTTGAAACATTCTGGAGGGGGCGTATACATACGACAGAAATCCACAAGCAAATGTCAATTATAATTATTATTATTACTACTATAAGTACTATTAAAGTTATGACCAAATTATTATTTTTTCAGGCTGGGATCTTAGTTCGGTTGATGATATCGAATGTATTGGAGTTACGCATGGAATTGTGGGCGTAATTTCATTGCCAAATGTCTATGAGCCACATTTGATTGTTGTGCGAGAAGCCCAAGCTGTTGGTGTGCTATATCCACCGCATTTGGTGTACAAAATCAAATCCATTTGCATACTAAGTGCTGAAGATCCCGATGCGGAACTATCCAATTGCACTAAACACACAAAGTGAGTAACAGAAAGCAAAAAGTTATCCAAGAGTTTCTATAGTTATGCATTTTATTGTTCATTTTAAAGAAGCAACCAATCCACGCCTACACACAATGTCACCTCAGCCTCGGCATCTAACAGCGCCCCGGGTGGTGGTAGTTCCTCGAAAAGCACTAAACTTTTTGAAGGGATGAACAAAACATGGGGAGCTGTGAAGAGTGCAGGTAATACAATAAAAAACACCACTCAACAGGCTGCAAATTTGGCCACAAAACAGGTGAAATCATCGGTGGGCATAAGAGAGCCCAGGCATATAGAGCGCCGCATCACCGAGGAGCTGCACAAAATATTCGATGAGACGGATAGTTTCTACTTTAGTTTCGATTGCGATATAACCAATAATTTACAACGCCATGAAGCTGGTTCAGAGAATGGTCCATTGCAGGATGAAAGATTCTTTTGGAATAAGCATATGATACGCGATCTAATCACAATGCAGGACAAGACCTGGATTTTGCCCATTATTCAGGGATTTGTGCAAGTCGAGCCTTGTGTTATTGGTAATGAGTGCTTCACATTGGCCTTGGTCTCACGACGATCGCGTCATCGAGCAGGCACACGGTAAGCTTTCGTATAATGCAGATAGTAAATCAAATAAGCTTATCATGTCATATTTTTTTCAGTTACAAGAGACGTGGCGTTGATGAGAGGGGAAATTGCGCCAATTATGTGGAAACTGAACAAATACTCACATTTCGCCATCATCAGTTATCATTTACTCAAGTGCGGGGTTCCGTACCGATCTATTGGAGCCAGCCAGGATATAAATATCGTCCACCGCCACGACTTGATCGGGGCGTGGCTGAAACGCAGCAAGCATTTGAGCTGCATTTTACCAAAGAGTTAGAAACCTACGGGCGCGTCTGCATTATTAATCTGGTAGAGCAGAGTGGCAAAGAGAAACTAATTGGAGATGCATATGCAGATCATGTGATTAAATACAATAACGATCTCATGATTTATGTTACATTTGATTTTCACGACTATTGGTAGGCGTTTTTCTATATCTATATATAGGCATATGATTTAAATATGTTATTCTCATTGAGATTCTCTGTTTGCAGTCGAGGAATGCGTTTTGAAAATGTTTCTGCTCTGGTGGATGCAATTGGTCCCGAAGCAGGTTCAATGGGTTTTCATTGGCGCGATCAACGCGGCATGATTTGTAATCAGAAATCAGTATTCCGAGTAAATTGTATGGATTGTTTAGACCGAACAAATGTGGTGCAAACCGCAATTGGTAAGGCAGTGCTGGAATCGCAATTGGTCAAGTTGGGTCTCTCGCCGCCCTATACGCCCATACCCGAAGCACTTAAATCACCATTTATGGTGCTGTGGGCGAACAATGGTGACATTATCAGCAGACAGTATGCGGGCACAAATGCTCTCAAGGTGGGTTAATAGCTGGTGAACATTTATTCATTAATAATAATTATGTCATGTGATTGGCAGGGTGATTATACACGCACTGGAGAGCGTAAGATCAGCGGCATGATGAAGGACGGCATGAATTCGGCCAATCGGTTCGTATTGATTCAATTTTTTGATACCTTTATTTGTTTAATAATTGTTTGCTGCTCCATTTACACATCATCATAACATAATGAATTTAAAATTTGGACTTTAATGTCAATTGAAACTGACTTTATTTAGATTTCCATTCCATTGCCCCAAAATATCTGAGGTCATTCAGGTCTTACACTAAATATGTATACTAATGCTGCATGCTTATTCCCACCTCCAAAATTATTTGAATTCTAATTGTGGTTGTTTTTCTTTTCACTTCACCAACCATGGCCAAAGTAAACTGGGTCCACTTTCTAACCAATTATTATTTACCTTATGCACTGATCCCATAGCTAATTCCATGCTAAACTTCTTCGTAGCTATTTGATACAAAACTTTGCGGACTCGTTTCGCCAGTGCGTTATCGATCTGATGCAGGGAAATCTGAAGCAGGAGTCGGAGCTGCACGAAGATCCCATCCTAGGCACATTTGTTAAGCTAATTACACCTGAGATGCGTCCACCTATCGGTGGCTATTATAGTGCGGGCGTTCTCGGACCCGAATTGCAATTACTCGAATCAATTGTTACAACCAGGTGCGAGCAATTGGGAGATGATGGAGTCGATGGTCAAGTCAGAAGTCAATCTTTATTAGTTGCTCCAATTATTATACTTTCTTTCTATTTTACTTTGCAAAAGGTATTCTCATTCTAATTGCTCATCTACACCTCGCTTTTTTTTTCGTATGCTTCATTATCATAAGACATTTGTGTGACGATCTGGGTTTTTTTTTCTATTTTACAGCTACTATTTGGCTCGTTTTAAGGATTCTTATCGCCAGGCTACCATCGATCTGATGCTGGGCAATCAGGTATCTTCAGAATCGTTAAGTGCTTTGGGTGGTCAAGCGGCACCTGATGAAACCGATGCCACAGAAAACGCTGAGCATGCCAAGATGCTCGTAGAGGATTGTCGTCGCCTGTTGCTTGGCTCAGCTCAGTATCCAGTTGGTGCTTGGGGACTTATCGATGCAGATCCCAGGTACGAACAAGAGTCCTTAGAGTTTACAGCATTACCAACTAATTTTGTTGCTCTTACTGCAGTTCTGGTGACATAAATGAAACTGAGGTCGACTCAATTCTGCTGCTCACCGATGATTGCTACATTGTGGCCGAATATGACTCGCATTTAGACAAAATTGTTCGCTTCGAGAAAGTGCAACTTGCGCAGGTGCGAGCTATCGAATTGGGAATGCATCAGCAGACGAAGATCTTCCAGGGTTCTGCTCCAGCACATCTATGCCTGCGTTTGAATTACAGCGTCGATGGACAAGATGGATATTTTCACATGTTCCGATCGGCCAATTTGCGATTCTTTAATAACATGGCATATGTAATCAAGACCCAAGAAGAGCTCACCGAATCCCTTACATCGATAGTGGAAATGTTTCGCATTGCCCTTGAGAATGCTGGAAATATGGAGACGCGTTACATTACGGGAGGTGTACTTCAGCGACGTAAGAGTAAGATTCCGCTTTTAGATGTACCCAAGGGCATGCCACGCAATCTATCCGAATCACAATTGGTACAAATAAGCTCCAAGGCTTTGTCGAATGTGGCAGGCCAATTCTCGAAATTGGGCCAGACCTTCAAGAAGCCATCGACACAGCAGACAAATTCGGCGAATCTGGCTGCCACTATTAATCCTCAAGTTATGCGACAGTCGGAAGGCAATGTTATTGATCCTTGCCAGGAGGCTGAGAAAGCAATTTTCACATTAGGTGGTAAGCCGCGAGCATCGAACAGTACAAGCAGCACCGATACAGACGAGCAGGATAATAGCCTCTACGAGCCAGATGTTGACTCCGATGTGGAGATTGTTTTGGACAAGTCTAATTACAATGAGAACGCCTTCCTGCCATCTGTTGGCATTGTGATGGGCAAACAAAAAGATGATTCGCCAAGCTCATCAGAAGACATGCGACAGTTGGAGCAAAAGGATAGCATGTGCAAGACATCCGAAGATGTGCTAACTATTTCGATCACCTCTGTGACCGATCACGTTGGACTGCCCACAGGCCTGCTTGAGAATGCTCCACCAGTGCGTCCGATCACGCCGAATCCACAGATTTGTATTCAGGCTCAAGAAGCAATCGAGGCAGAAGAGGGCGACCCGGTATCCAGGTCGGTATTCTACACTTGATTTCAATTTTGTAGTTCAATTTATATTTTAATCTTGTGGCCTTTTAAGTTGTCAATTAGCCAATTATCTATCCTAGTAGATTATACCGATCTATATATGTTATTTTGTGTTACTCTCAAAATGTTCTACTACATTTAAGTATTACTATATTTCTCTGTGTTATATATACTAGTATGCTTTATAATTTCTAGCTATGTATGTATATACTGTATCCATGATGTTTTTAGCATGTATTTTTTGTAAAGAAAAAAAGTTTAAACTATTTGTGCCTGCTTTATACAAACAACAATACCAATAAATACACATAGATCCTGAAAAGTTAGCCGGGCCAGGAAACTCTCAAATAGAAAAGTTCCTCTAGTGTGTTGATCTTATGACTTACCTGTCGCGTTTTCAGTTCCACAACGAAAGGTCTGAGTCTGCCTCTAGGTCAACCGACTAGCTCTGAGGTTAACAAGCTAAAGCATCTCACCAGCCCACTCTCTAAACTGGCCAAGAACATTGGACTCAATCTAGATCCGCGCAAAATTGCCACCAAAGTAAGTGGCAAACAAAGTCATAATTTCTTTTAGCTACCTGGCATTATAATTACTAAATTCTTTTTAGACTGGCGTACTCTCTCCCACCAGTCAATCGGCTGAGAACTCTCCACCAGAACGCGGACCAAACTCACGTGATCATTTGCTAGAATTGTGGAATGCAGAGCAATGCAAAACCAAATTGATAGCCCTTTAAGTGGCATTACAAATTGATTAAAATAGTTCTTACAGTGATATATATCCATATATATGTACATATTTATGTACGTACTTATTTTAAATAGTTAAACGCATAAATAATCGTTGCTTTATGCACGAAAGGCACTTCCATTGAAACGTTAGGGAAAAATAGAGTTTTAAATGTCCAAGTTTTTGTAGATTGTTATTAGCACTAACTAACTAACTAACGTACGTTTATGTGTGTATCCATGTTGAAAGTTCATCGAAGCAATGGCCAATATAAATATTGAGCTCTAACAATTAGTACTGCAATATTTTTAGTATTTATGTAAATATATATAGTGTATTTTGTGGCAATTCATCAATATACGTAATTACAAACAGCAAATATTGTGCGATTTTGGGCATTATAAGTTAAGAAATTGCCGGCACATCGCGTTGTTCTACGTCAAATACAATCCGACGTGCGGCTGGATCTAAGCTGCTGCTGGAGTATATATACACTGGTAAATTGTTGCTTGCCACAATGCAGAAGGAAGTGGCTATAGACATGTTGGGCATAGCAGATTATTACGGACTCCAAGATCTTCAATTGGCCATTTCCAAGTACTTAACACAATCCCTGACATTGAAAAATGTTTGTGCAGTTTTGGATATGGCATGTTTGCACAATGAAGACTTGACTCAAGCTTGTCTATCGTTTATGGATGACAATGCTTCCAGGAGGAATCTATCAACTCACAATCCAAAGAATCTTTGAAGATGGTTCTGCAGAGAGACAGCTTCTATGCCACAAAGGGAGAAATATTTCAGGGTGTCCTAAAGTGGAGACGTTGTAATCCAACTCTAGTTATAGAAACGCTGTGGGATGTTGTACGGCTTCCCTTGATGGGCATTGAAAGTTTTGTGGAAGATTTGCGTCCCTTGGAAATTGTGGGCTCGATTAAAATACTTAAAGCCATAGCACAAACATTTTCAAAAAAGTTGCGCTTTCGGTGTTGCCTGTTCGAACTTGCTTAATGACGATGATAATAGTTTCACATGGCACACCATATCAGAAAATGGTGTTTCCGGATTCGTAGTAGAACTAGGCGCCATGTACAATATTAATCACATCCACCTTTTGCTGTGGTATAGGGACCAGAGAATATACTCTTGCTTATAGAGCAGCCTTAAACTAATAAATTCATAGATACATACATATATACATAAGTATGTATCTGTTTTAAACACAAAAATTAACTTGTGGTACATATGTATGTACATACATACATGAAGATGTGTAAGATTGTTTTCATATTTACTTTCGATCAGCTGTTCCTGTGGAAATCGATTCTAAATAATCTGTGCAATATTCATCACAATAAGAAGCACGACAAACGTACATATAAAAGCAACTGTCAAGTATAACCAACAGGATGAACAACTTGAAAGCGGAGTCGATGGACAAAGTTGACCTAACTGGCCGTCTATTGGCAGACATGGCCAGCCTTTGCCTCAGTGAATCCTACGCGGATGTCGAATTCCTGGTCGAGCAGCAGAAGTTGCCGGCGCATCGAGTTGTTCTGGCAGTACGCAGTGAATATTTCCGGGCCCTGCTCTTTGGTGGAATGTCGGAGTCGTCACAACGTCAAATACAAATGGATGTCCGTCTAGATCTCTTCAAGCTGCTGCTGGAGTATATATATACGGGTAATTTGTCGATCGCCACACTGAAGGAGGATGTTCTTATCGACGTACTGGGCATAGCAGATCAATACGGATTCCAGGATCTGTTGTCGGCCATTTCCAAATACTTATCGCAATCCCTGACAATGGAAAATGTTACCGTACTTTTGAATGCAGCCCGTTTGAACAACGTAGAAGACTTGACCCAAGCTTGTCTCTCATTTATGGATAGCACTGCATCGAATCTTTTACAACATGACTCATTGAAATTACTCTCGATGGAATCTTTGGAGATGGTTCTGCAGAGAGACACCTTCTATGCCCCAGAGAGGGAAATATTCCAGGGCGTCTTAAAGTGGATCCGATGTAATCAAGCTGTAAATACTGAATCGCTTTGGGAGGCAGTTCGGCTTTCGTTAATAGGGATCGACGATTTGATGGAACTGGTGCGCCCCATGGGAATTGTGGATTGCAATAAAATAAATGATGCCATCGCACAAATTCATTCAAGAAACTTGCCATATCGATCGCGCCTGACATTAGGTAAGAATGTGGCAACGGCTGAATACTCTGCACAATGCATTGCAGGTTGGAACTCGTTTAACTTGCTCAATGGAGATGTAACCAACTATCAGTGGACCACGGGCTTTACGGCTCATACCATAGGAAGTAATGATGACGGGATTTTAGTTGAACTAGGCGACATATATAACATCAATCACATACGTCTATTGCTGTGGGATAGAGACCATAGAATATACTCCTATTTCATCGAGATCTCTGCCGATAAAGTGAATTGGAAACGTGTCGTTGACTACAGCGAATACCATTGTGGGTCTTGGCAGTATTTATACTTTGAGGCTTGTCCCGTTCGCTTTATACGAACAGTGGGAACATATAATAATAAACATACGGATTTGCATCTGGTCAGTTTGGAGGCCATGCATGCAAGGGATGTACCAAAGCTTATTAACCATGTTGTGGCACCCGTTAATAATGTGGCCACCGTTTCAATGCATGCCCATGTCAGAATAGAAAGTTACATGAATTTTAGCAATTTTGTTAGTGATTTTAATGTTCTCATAAATGGAAATTGTGTGGATTACGATGAAAGTTCAGGATATATTTTTAACCAAGTGGGTCCCGGCCAAGTGGGAATTATAGTCCGTTTAAGGCAACCCTATCATGTGGGATCCATTCGCTTACTATTGTGGGATCGTGATAATCGGCATTACAGCTTCTATATTGAGACCTCGACGAATTATGTAGACTGGATGATGGCAGTGGACAAGCGAAATGAGGAAGTACGTTCCTGGCAAAATTTTTACTTCACTCCCCGTCCTGTGGTCTACATTCGTGTAGTTGGCACACGGAGTAGGGCAAATCATGAGATTCGCTTAGTGCATTTGGAGTGCCCCAGTCAAGAATCTGATGTTTCTACTTTACAATAAAAGCATAAACTTTTTGACTTTCAAATGATACAGTGACCAATTCTTTCCGAAAATTAATTTTAAATTTAGTTTGGTGTTTCAAGAATTATAATTTTAATTAAGTCACATTTTTTTGAATATTAACTGACTGCAAATATCATGAATCCTTCGACTAATCTGTTTAAAACACAAATGAGTTTGAGCTACATATGTATGTATGTATGTATATGTATGTACATACATATGTATATGTATGATAGCTTTCATTTTTACTTTTGATCAGCTGTTCTTGTGAATATCGATTCTGAATAAATGCAACTATCAAGTACAACCAACAGGATGAACAACATGAAAGCGGAGTCGATGGGAAAAGTTGACCTAACTGGCTGTCTATTGGCAGACATGGCCAGCCTTTGCTTCAGTGAATCCTACGCGGATGTCGAATTCCTGGTTCAGGAGCAGAAGTTACCGGCGCATCGCGTTGTTCTGGCAGTACGCAGTGAATATTTCCGGGCCTTGCTTTATGGAGGAATGTCGGAGTCGACACAACGTCTAATACAATTGGATGTGCGACTAGATCTCTTCAAGCTGCTGCTGGAATATATATACACGGGTAACTTGTTGCTTACCACAATGAAGGACGACGTGGTTATAGACATGCTAGGCACTGCAGATCATTACGGATTTCACGATCTCCAGCTGGCCATTTCCAAGTACTTAACACAATCCTTGACATTGAAAAATGTTTGCGTAGTTTTGGACGCTGCCCGTTTTAACAATCTAGAAGACTTGACTGAAGCTTGTCTATCGTTTATGGATGGCAATGCGTCCGATCTTCTACAGGAGGAATCATTCAACTTACTATCCCAGGAATCTTTGGAGATGGTTCTGCAGAGAGACACCTTTTACGCCACAGAAGGAGAAATATTTCAGGGTGTCCTGAAGTGGAGTCGTTTAAATAATGCTGTAGACACCGGATCGCTGTGGGATTCTGTACGCCTGCCATTGATTGGGATTAACGATTTGCTGGAAGTCGTGCGTCCCTTGCAAATTTTGGATCTCAATAAACTACTTGATGCAATCTCCCAAACGCGTTCAAAAATCTTGCCGTATCGTTCGCATTTAATATTAGGGAAGAATGTGGCTACTGCTGAATATTCTGCAAGATGCACTAAGGGTGTTGGCTGTTCCAACTTGCTTAATGGCGATGTGATTAACTATACTGAGGGCAAGGGTTACACGTATCACGCAATTTCGGAAGGGAAGGATAATGCGATTGTAGTTGAACTAGGCGCCATGTACAACATTAATCACATCCGCCTTTTGCTGTGGGATAAGGACCCTCGTGCATACTCCTATTTCATCGAGGTCTCTGCCGATAAGCTCAATTGGGAACGTGTCATCGACTATAGCCAGTACCATTGTAGGTCTTGGCAATACTTATATTTTGCTGCACGACCTGTTCGTTTCATACAAATAGTAGGTACCCATAATACTTCGAATGAGTCATATCATCTGGTCAGTTTGGAAGCCATGTATGCGATCGATGTACCAAAGCTTATTGGACATTTTGTGTCACCTGTGGATAATGTGGCTACGATTCCAATGCATGCTTGTGTTATGATAGATTGCGAAATAACTTGCAATACTCTCATAGATGGAAATTTCTTAGATTACGATGAAGAATCAGGATACACTTCGCACCAATTGAACGAGAAAGGAATTGTCGTTCGTCTGAGACAGCCTTATCATGTGGGATCCATCCGTTTGCGGTTGTGGGATCGCAGCGATGTTACTTACAATTTCTATGTTCAGACGTCAACAAATTGTAAAGACTGGGAGATGGTTGTGGACAAACGAAATGAGGAAGTAAGATCCTGGCAGAACTTTCATTTCACTCCTCGTGCTGTTGTCTATATACGCATAGTGGGCACAGATTCTTCGGATGGGGAAGCGTTTGCTTGCGTTCACTTTGAATGCCCCAGCCAAGCTCCAATAATCAAGGAGGATGAAGCAGATTAAAGGAGAAGCATACATATGTCTTACATAAAATATTTTATTATTACGATTAAGACTATTTTTAAAATATAAAAGCTTTTACATACAAATGTATGTATGTACATACATACATATGTTTTTTATATTTATGTATTTGTATTTGCGACCTATCCTAACAGGATATTAAGCAGATATTGTCAAATCAAATCAGGAAAACGGGGTGGAATCACTAGTCCGTCTCTGGTCTAAATTCTTTTCACACGTCTGCATGCTGTTTTCCACCAGTTTGAGTGCTCGTGCATTATCACGGGATCTCGCACTTAATTGATGGGATGTTAATGTCTCTGTGGATGACTGAGTTACCCACGTAAAGAGGCGCTTCGACAAACTACTAATGTCGTATGTAATGAAGTAGTCAAGACATTTTAATTGGAGTCAAAGTTTCTTCCTTTACTTCAATTTTCAATTCACTTCTGTGGCATCATAGATTAGAATGTTTGGATCGTTACTTCCGAATATCAGCTGTCTTACACAGCTGTTCTTTTGTAGATTATTTAGTGTGCGAGATTTAGAAATCCCAAATAAATTGAAAGACAAATGCATTAATAAAACATGGCCAATAAAAGCAACAAAGATTTGGACGCGAAGTCGATGGACAAAGTTGACCTAACTAACCGTCTATTGGCAGACATGGCCAGCCTTTGCCACAGTGAATCCTACGCGGATGTCGAATTCCTGGTTGAGGAGCAGAAGTTGCCGGCGCATCGCGTTGTTCTAGCAGTGCGCAGTGAATATTTCCGGGCCCTGCTTTATGGAGGAATGTCGGAGTCGACACAACGTCAAATAAAATTGGATGTGCGACTGGATCTCTTTAAGCTGTTGCTGGAGTATATATACACAGGTACTTTGTTGCTTCCCACAATGAAGGAGGATGTGGTTATAGACATGCTGGGCACAGCAGATCATTACGGATTCCAGGAACTGCAATTGGGCATTTCCAAGTACTTAACGCAATCCCTGACATTGAAAAATGTTTGTGCAGTTTTGAATACGTCACGATTGCACAATCTAGAAGACTTGAATCAAGCTTGTCTAGCGTTTATGGATGACAATGCGTCCAATCTTCTACAGGAGGAATCTTTAAACTTACTATCCAAAGAATCTTTGGAGATGGTTCTGCAGAGAGACAGCTTCTATGCCACAGAGGGAGAAATATTTCAGGGTGTCCTAAAGTGGAGTCGTTGTAATCCAACTCTAGTTACAGAAACGCTGTGGGATGTTGTACGGCTTCCCTTGATGGGCATTCAAAGTTTGGTGGAAGAGGTGCGTCCCTTGGAAATAATGGGCTCGAATAAAATACTTGATGCCATCGCACAAACATTTTCCAAGAAGTTGCCCTATCGATCGCGTTTAATATTAGAGAAGAACGTAGCAACTGCTGAATATTCTGCACGATGCACTGAGGGTAATAATTGTTCCTGTTTACTTAATGGCACAGTCACCACATTATATGGGACTTCATGTTACACATCCCATACTATGTCGGAAAATAATGATTCTGGGATTTTAGTTAAACTGGGCGCCAAGTACAACATAAATCACATCCGTCTGATGCTGTGGGACAAGGGCATTCAAGAATACTCATATTTCATCGAGGTGTCTGTGGATAAAATCAATTGGGAACGTGTCATTGACTACAGTCAGTACCATTGTAGGTCTTGGCAATATTTATATTTTGATGCACGTCCAGTTCGTTTTATACGAATAGTGGGCACACGTATACTTAATACTGCCGATTCCGAGTTTTATGTGGTCAGTTTGGAGGCCATGCATACGAACAATGTACCAAGGCTTTTTGGCCATTTGGTATCACCTGTGGATAATGTAGCTTCACCTACTATGCATGCCTGTGTCATGAAAGACGGCAATATGAGGTCCAGTAATCTCTTAAACGGAAATTTTGAAGATTATGATTCTCATAGGTTTGGCACCGAAGGAATTGTCGTCCGTCTAAGGCAACCCTATCATGTGGGTTCCATCCGTTTACTTTTGTTGGGAGGCGCTCGACAATACAGCTTCTATATTGAGACCTCGACAAATTATAAAGATTGGGAGATGGCAGTGGACAAACGAAATGACGAAGCCAGTTCCTGGCAAAATTTGCATTTTACTCCCCGTCCGGTTGTCTACATACGAATAGTAGGTACAGCGGGCTATTCTTTCCAGCTTATTGAAGATTTCTGCTGTGTGCATTTAGAATGCCCAATCCAGGATTAAAGTTAAGAAAAACAAGCTGGAACTCAACGATGGCATCTTTAAATGTTTTTTATACAAATGTATACATGTACAACTAATTGTTATGAATAAAGATTTATGATCAACTATTATCCCTGCACGATTCACTTTTCACAATATTATTTTCATTTTTAACATACATTTGAAATTTAAAAACTAAGAGCTTATTATTTAAATTAAACTTATAGACCGTTGCTGACCAATTACAGTTGTTCTATCAGCTGTTTTAGAGGATGATTTGCAGTTCACTGTGAGTCACCGTGAACAGTCACATTAATAAATTGCATAAATGCAGACCGTGTCGAAAAAGTGCAGAAGAAATACATACATATATAAATTTAGGTTCACTTTAATGGATCCCTATAACGAGACTGTATGGAACATGTTCGTCAATTAATTTATTCTAATTTACCATACTTTTCCATTTTTTTTTCAGCACGTTCAGGAATATCTGGAACTGAATACTGTAAATCATCTTACAAAGGACCATGATTCCAAAATAGACACTCTAATTAGTCAGAGCAGCGAGGAAATAAGGTTAAGAAAATACATTGAATATTTTCAAGAACGAGCCTCTTTTTACCGCAAACAGAAAATCATATTAGCACGTAAACTGCGTAGCTTAAAAAAATTACACTAGTTTTATTATACATACATATGGAGTAATTAAAAAAGATAATACATCTCAGCTGTAAGCCCTTAATGAGTCTATCTCTAGGCGTAATTTTTGAATCTTTAATAACGCCAAGGTGCGTTCCAGTTTTAAGTTGTCAGTCTCGGTTTTTAAGAACTGTGTCTTACTTTGAAATTGTCTGATTTGCGCCCGGACTTTATCTGCTTTTAATGCAGCCAGTGACCCGGATTTTGGTGCAGTTCTTGCACCAAAGTTCTGTAAAATGAAAATTTGTTAGAAAAGGTATGAAATTATTAAATATGTCCTCACTTCGTTTACAATGTCAAAGTATTTTGAACACTCTGTTTCCAAATCAATTTTATTCTCATCTTGAACTTGGCAACCCGCTGTCTGGCTTGGCGCGTCTCTTTTACGTTGGGTATCCGTGTCTTGTTCTTCTTGTTCATATACCTCGACTTCTTCGGGGGTCTATAAAAGAGAAGGGATATGATCCGAATTGCAAAATTTAAGCTGCCATTATTACCTTATCCCCATCTTCAAAATAATCATTTTCATTATACTCAAGCACTTCAATAGACATTTCTTCGTCTTCGCTTCCTACGCCTTCCAGTTTAACTTTCTCTGCCGGATCCTTTTAAAATATATCATAAATCGCAAATTCTATGAAAAAGTGGGAAGTCTTACCTTTGCAATGGAATCTATAGCCACAGACACTTCAAAGCCGGTTCTTTTCTTGTCACAGTTTTGTCTGTAGAAATTAAAACTAAATTTAAATAAAATGTATATATTTCGTCAATGTCAATGAACATATTACTTGTGCATTAGGAGTCTTGACAATGCTGTGTTAAATAGTTCCTTGTCACAGCCCTTGCAAATTGCCGAATATTTGCCGTTAACACACCTGGGTAAGAAACCGTGTTCTTTGTAAAATTGTTCTGACTTTTTGCGAGGCATATTTTGACAAACAACAAAAAGTAAATTCCAAAAGTAAAACAAAATAGGATTGGTTACATGTGTAGATAGAATAAAAAAATACTAAATCAAATAAATATTAGCTCTACGGCCACACCGAAACATGGACCAGTTACTAATAATAGTGAACGCAGCCACAGCTGTGACAAGTCTGCCTATGCCCCAAATTTATACACAAATTAAAGTTTCTTAAATTTAAATATTTGAAAATTGTTAGCAGTTGTTTGTGCTTATAAATTTTATAATCTAAAAGTGCATGTATTTTAATATCCGCTTCTTCGTGACTTATAGTCACTATTGTGACTCGTGATTGTTAATGGATGATCACTTGTACATTAGTAACTCATCTCTAATAGCATTGTTATTGTTAAGGAATCAAGATTTACACAAAATTTAAATTTTAAAATGAAAAGCCACAACCGCACGCCTAGAAGTTTTAAGGCGGTTACTTGGAAGCGTTTGGGTTTCCTGCCATCTAATGATAAAAAGAAATACAGGGCTTTCTGCATATACTGTAAAAAGAATCAGGCCAACACAAGCATAGGACGTCTCGTTATACACAGGTAGGAAAGGAAGTAAGGAAGCCGATTTGTTGTAAAAGGTATTTTAAATTTCAGAAAATCATGCACTGAACATAAAATGGATTTGACGGAGGAGGTAGGCGAAATTTCGTTAGTTGGGTGTGCATTTAAATACAATTCATAATTTCAGTTTAAGGAAGGCGGCGTACTGAGTCTAACTGAAGGTTCACATTGTTTGGATGATGAGTTGAAGATTGATGAAGAGGTCGAAAGCGATCATATACCAGAGGCCGAACCGTCGGACTCGTCAACTACCAATATCATAGACAAATTGCTTGAAGACGACGATACGGAGGTATATGTAAGTGATATCGAGCATCCTCTAGCGAGCGGATCCAGTCAAACGGATGCCAACCGCTTGCAAAAGGATCTTATAAAGGCGGAGACCGAATATCTGGAGGCCAAGGCTGCATATTTTGATAAGCTTCACGAAATCTCCGATCTGAGGCGTACGCTTACCATGTTGGAGGCCAAGAAGACGCAACTAGAGATAATCCAGTTAAAGGCCGAGTGCGAATAGGGCATTTAGTTACACTTTACTACTTATTTTATATTTTAATTAACGGACCTTACAATAGACTATAATTAAATGTTACATTATGATAAATAACCTACTATTTTACAACTAAAAACTTACTTTTCCTTAACTTTACTTGCAAGGTAAAGTATTCATAGGCGCAATTTACGGCTCTAGATGTACGCCAATTTTATTCATTTTGCCATTAAATGCTTTAGACTTTGTAGAGCATTTGGATATTCCTCCAAGTCGGTAGGTAATTTTTGGGAAGAAGATGAAGCTAATTGAAATTGGAAAATTTCTATAAATTGATGCACTGACTGAGCCACGGATATGTTTCTTTCGTGGACTACCAAGCATTCTAGAAGAATGGCCACAAATTTAGTGTAGAACTCTGGCAAGTGATGGTGTAGAGCATGCAATGGTATGGGAAGAATGCACACCAAGTAACAACGCACCATCTGGTTTAATAGCTTGGTGCATGCATCAACACTTTGCAGCAGTTTATCCGATTCCAAAAGAAGCATTTGCAGGATTCTCTTTGACCAACGGAAGCTGGTGCAAGCATTAAGAGAACTACAAACTTCTCGGCAGGCTAGCATCTGATCTTGTTGTGTTAGATCCATGGCCAAAAGGGAATCAATTTCATTACGGTTTATTGTAAAATAGTAGCCTAACTTGGTAATAAACCGTAACAAACAAATTGAGTTTGTTACGTGGGATGTCATGGTCACATTTTGGATAAGACGCTCCAGCATATCATCGCAGTGATTCCACTAGAAGAAATAATAAAAGTTAAACCTTCATGTCAAATGGGTAAATTACTGTAGCTCACTGCAAAGCGATCCATGTCTGTATAGTGATCTAAGCATAGATAAAGACAAGTCCAAGTGGCAGTTGTGGCCTCAACGGATTCATTCGTGTTGTAGGCATCATTAAATACATGATCGTAGATAACGCTGTGCACATTCATTTCCTGAATATCCTTGGGATTCTATTAGAGAGAACATACATTATTCTTAATTGAAAATGGGAGAAAAAAAAAAACATACACTTTGTTTCAGCATTACCGAAAATATCCGTGCACCCAATTGCTTATAGACAGTATCATAGCATTCCCGCACATTGAGACCCACAGATAGACTAAAGGCTAGCATCTGTGTAGTCATTTTGACATCTCCCACATAGCGTAACTATAAATTTTATAAAATTATAAAAACTTTTTTGAATAAATCTATCCCATTCTATAACCTGTAGGTACTCAACAAATCCAGAGACCGCTCCAATGTGTCGCTTCCAGCTGTTTTTGTGCAGCTTCTCCTCATAATATTTAAAAATATGCGAATCCACGGGTCCTTGACAAGATGTAGTCAGTCTCTTAAGCAATTCAAAGGAGTTCTGTATCAAAGATTCAGGTCCATGTTTAAATTGGTAAACTGTTGGACTTGCTGTCAACTCGCAAAGCAGCAACACCAATTGGGCCCGAAGCTACAAAATTGTAATATTAAATCTTTATATTTATCATATGTTTAAATTATACTTTTTGACGTCGACTATCTTCCTCATGTTCCTGTAGAAAACTCTGAACAAGATCGTAGAGTTTGGGAAGTTCTTGTCTCCAAACATTATGGTGAGAATCAAAGTGCGACGGCTGCAATTGAATGCTATCCAGATCCTCCTTCAGCTCGGGCAGCATACAGAGCTGTATTAAATCAGACAAGTGTTCCATTAGTCGTTCATTTTCAGATGATTCGCGCGTCATGATGAGAAATGATTTAAAGTTAATTTACAATTTCGCCAATCAGCTGTTTCACAGTTGCTTAATGTCTAGTGTTAAAAAATATCAAAAGTTAACAAAAATACCAAAAAATTTCTTTATTTAGGGTGACCAAGTGCTCAGTTAGATAGGTTAATGAACTTTAAAATGAGTTTTATGTTTTTTTTTTTTTCAATGGACTGGTATTTAAATGTAAGAAAAATAGTTATTTAGTACTTCATATTAAAGATAATGATTTTTTAATCGTAGTCAAATCTTAAGCCACTACCACGAGTCTGCTGCTCGCTCCAATTGTCAAAGCGATGGGATATATCTTCGCTCATATGATTGCGCCAATCGCCGATCTTTCCCTTGCGTATAAACTTTGATCCTGATCCGATCTGTTGTGGAAACACATTTTCGAGGTTAACTGCGCTATTATTTTGCATGCTGTCAAATTGCAGGTGCTGACAAATACGCTGCAAGCTTGTCTCATTAAGCAGGTGGGAAGCATTCAAGAATTTGGCGCTTTAAATAAAGGATTCATGAAAGGAAGTTCAAGATAAGATTTCAATAATCACCATTGTTGAACAACAGTTGGTAAATCTCTAACCATATCCTCGTACTTAATAAACAGTACGTTGTCGTCTTGACTACGTTTCCAGAAGGGTAAGACATGCTTCCAGTATGGTCCCAACGGTGTGTGCCCACCCAGGAAGAGCTCCACGAATTCCTCAAAATCGCCATTAAGGCCATGAAGCAGTTTGCAATAGTGGTAATAGGATACACACAAATCTTTAGGATTACGTGCAGTGTAGACAATCTTGGGCTTAACCTGATCAAACTGCTCGGGTAACAATTGCCACGAGAGATGGGATCGAGCATATCGGGGTCTTGGTAAATTACGTACCACATCCACGGTATTGCCGAAGGCTTCACTGTAGACATAGGCGAAAAGAAACATTGGAGAAAGCGTTGAAGTGAATTCCATTTGTACTTACCTCACCCACTGATGATGATCTGTACTGAAAAGCGCCGAAAGCTCAATTAAAGGAGCCCGGGATCGTATGTCTTTTTTGGCAGCCTCATAATCTAATTGATGTCCCAATAACCAAACCATTTCTTGGGCCCACGTTGAACCTGTGCGTGGATAGGAAACCATCCAAACATCATCCTCATACACTGGCAATGATCGTATCGATTCACCAAGTTCGATATATTTCCTTGGTATGATCAATTGATCGGGCAGCACCTCCACAAAACAATCTTGTGCCGGGAATAAGGCATTTGTGCGACGCACAATATCTGCATCTAGTTCGCGATAGATTAGTTGCATGATCGCATATACACCGTTTACCTTCAACTAGCTGCAATGAACTGACTGTGCCGTCGACTCTCAAATGGCAGGTAAGCCGAATACATTTGGTGAAAGTGATGCTAGTGGCACTGCCATCGGTGCAGTCAACTTACTTAACTTGAACTTGTCTGGTTCGATCAGTTTTTGGTTTTTGTGGAAGGTGGGAAAACACACTTGGTCTTTTCACTTCCTCATATTCGTATGTACATATTGTTTATATATATATATTGACTTGGACATTTAACTATTTCCTTAGTATAATGGTTAAACTATCTTTCACTTTGTAAGATCTTTTTAAAATTTTTTTTTTTTTTTGCAATGAAATTTCGATTGAATTAGAAATTAAAATTTAATTGTAAATGTATTTCAATTCGTAATACTATATACACACACAAGAACTCAATTACAGCTAAAAGATAGTAATCTTAATGAACTTTTGGGCCACTGGAATTGCTGGTATTGGCCACTAAAGCTCATTGTGTATGTATTCCGTGGTTACCTTGGCTTCACCCTCATGGAAGCCATTGCAGTCAACTGGATATTTGGCCTAATCGGAGAGAGGCAGAAATAGCGGTTAGAATTCAGTAGAGATGAGACTTTAGTTGGTGTGTTGGACTTACCTCACAATTATATGGCGCATTGATTACACCAAATAGCGTCCAGAATGGTGTACCGGTTTCAGTGCTAATAAAGATTGCTGCACCCATGCTACCGATCTTGACAATTTTTGGACTAACGCCGGCAATCAGAGCAGACGTTGATCCAGATGCTGACTTCTGTTTAGCCTTCTCCGATGGCTGTTCTTGCTTCTGTTGTTGCTCCAAGGCAGCTGCATTCAGCTGGCAGAGCACATAGCGATCACATTGCGGTGTCTTGGATATGTATCTATAGGCACGATGCACTTTTAGCACTGGTTCGATAACCTGTTTCAATGTTTGTTTTGTTGTTTAGACATTGTGTATTTGTTGTTTGGGTTTTGGTTTGGAATTGGGATGCGTGAGCAGTGGAGAAAATTGTAGAGTAATTAATTTAATTCGTTCTTCTTTCTGTTTGGCTAATTGCAGAAATCCAGACATAACTCCAGATCATCGAACTCACCTCTAGATTGAGCGTATCCGTTAGCTTGTCGCTGATCTCGGTGGCATTGAACTGCAGTAGACCGCGTGCCTGGCCCAGTTTAAGCAGCTCCTTGGCATAACCCACCGCTGGTTTCACATATTGTCTGGAATCAATTTTCACATTCAAATGATGCTTGGCCACATGATCGAATAGATTCGATATGGTCTCACTGGGATGGCTGGGATCGAAATGTGTTTGCTTTGGATAACCTTGAGATTTAAGTAGGCCATTGAACATAATCTGGGCTGTCTGGAAATATCTGTATGAAAAACACAAAAATGAAAAGGGAAAACAGACAATTGATGAGACTACAACAGAGACGGACACTTAGATGATGATGATGATTATGATGACATAGCCACATTGGTCAAGTGAAAGGTTTGCAGCTAGAAAGTGGAAGTTTTGTTGTGCAAAGACATAGAAAAAGAAACACACACATTACACACACCAGAAATACATGCACAGAGAACTCAGAAGCTTGACCTACTTAAGACCATTAGCGAGCGTTGGAGGCATGCAAAAATGTCTCTCAAAGTGTACGTTGGTCGATCGGTCCCATGGCCCATTTCCCTAATCCCCCAAAAAACCGGTTTGTTACTTCTCTTTCGATACGTTCTTTACTCTCTTATTTGTTTACTTTCAGCGGCGTTGGCCGTTGGCTTTAAGTGGAAGCATAACTGTAAGTCACACACACCCAAAATGCCTGGACAACGATTGGAATGAATTCAGGCACGGATTATGCTTGTTGAAAAAACTTAAAAGGAAAATGTACTGTGGTGGGAGAGGTATGCATCCGACCCTGGAATTTTGATTTTGTGTGTTAACCAATCTGATTAACAATCGTGTTCTAAAAGATTTCAATAACACAAAAAGTGTGTCAAAAGGTAAGCACCACCAACACCAAGAGCACAACATGTTCATGTTCGACTCCAAACAGGTACACAGCGGTCTAACGGTAACCGTTCAGGTTTAGCACACAAGCCAACAACCACCACGCCATCAGAACAACAACAAAAACAATATCGGCCAGCAGCTGTTCAGAATCGAATCGAATTCTAAAGCGAATGAAATCGCAGCAAGGTGCTAACTGCATTTGGGTAAAATGACCGAGACCGTTAAATAAAGCAGAACAAAACGTGATCTACAATTAAAGCTACCCACGAAAATGCCACGTCTTAAGCTCACCTCAAATAGACATCAGGATTGGCCAAATAACTTGCCCAATCGGCCAAATAAAGAGTGGCCGATTTAATCCAGCGGCGACGGAACGATTGATTATTCAGAGATTCAAAGAGCTTATCATAGTCCAATTTGCCATCGCTGCTCTTAAAGCCCTGCAAATAGTTGGTGTAGAATGTTTTCAAAGATTTTCTTATATCTATGTATGTACCTTCATTATTTTATTCACACCGGATTTCTCGTACAATGCATCGGCCAATTCCGAGTTTGAGAAATGATCCCACAAAACATGAATATGCTCCAGGAATGGAGGCAAAACCCAGGCGTGACTCTTGTGACGTTCCTGTGTACTTTGTCCTTCTGGTCCGGCAAATGAACTGACTGCCTGCATAACCAAGGGAAGCAGATTCATAAAGCCATTGTCCGTATCGGCCTGATCTTTGTCAGCGGATCGTTTCTGCTGATGATGATTGGATGACGACGCAGAATTTTCTCCAGCTCCTTGGGTGTTCATAAAGGCAGAGGCCACCTGTAGTATGGTATCCAGGCCAATGCCACCGCCTTCAGTGGATCCAGCACCATTGCTGCGTTTTTGGTCAGAAGATTGTCCAGTCTCTTCGTCGTCGTTCTGTGTGAACATTTCTAGAACATTCCCAATGATGGATGGATCAAAACCACCACCACTGCCGCCGGCGGCATCATTTCCACGTGCACTGTTAGCAAGCAGACTGCCCAGACCGGAAAGTATTTGCATGGCACCACTGCCTCCAGCACCTCCCCCGGATTTACCATTGGCCTGCATAAAGGTGCCAAGTAGCGATGCCATGCCAGCCAAACCAGCACCAGCACCACCGCCGTTACCACCAGCAGCTCCGTTCTGACCACTTAATGCCTCCTGAAAGAACATGGATGCCATGTCCAACAGCGGATTGGATTCATCCTCATTGGCCTGGGCCAACTGGCCATAGGGTTGGGCGCATATTAGTGCCACTAATAGTAATAAACGATGCTTTAAGTACATGTTTTCTTCTTTTTTTTGCAGGAACTTTCACAATCACAATCTTGAGATACTTTTTTGTTATATTTGTTTTCTTTATAGATTTTTTTTTTTAAGATTTTTAAATTTGTTTTTTTTTTTTTTTTTAGCGGGGTCCAATTAAGCCACGCAGTGACAACGCTTCACCGAACACGGGGAGCACGAATTGGGGGAAATTTTCTTGATGATCTCTCAAGCTGCAGCTGGAACAGATTTTGGGAGTTGAAGTCAACCAGCCAGCACACTTGAAAACTTTCTTTCTTCTGAGGCGCTGCGCCAGGTTGTAACACTTCTTATAGGTGGATTTTTACCTGGTGGATTTTTACTCTCTACTCTCTTTCTCACCTGAAGTTCCAAAGAGTTCTTGATTCTTACAAGCATCAAACATGCAACATGTTGCGAAAGGTCTCTCTCGGCTCTAACTTGTAAACACAGGTAACTATTGCCTCTCTTACTCTTTCTCTCTTAGTGTACAAATCTTTCTCCACGTCTTCGCTGCGTCTTTGTCATCCACGTCAGGTTTTGGTTTGCTTTATAAATCTAAAGAAAAAAACATTACTGTTAACTGAGTAGTCGAATTAATGATACCGTTTTGCTTGTAGAATTATCTTTTTTGATTATGGACTTACCTAATTTGAAAATATGTACATATGTAGTTGTTTCAAACAATATTATAATCTATGTACAAGTACAATGTGTATCTTGTCACAATTTTCTTAGTCTGCATACACCCAAGAACCATTCTTAGTAGAGGGTACAAATAAAAAATCCACTTTTATGTTGTTGCTTTGTTCTATGGCCGTGGATTAAACTTTGTTTATATTTCCTCTACCTACTTTCTTTTTACACGCGATGATCGTTGTTGCTTTGCTGCCGGTTTAAAACTTTTCTTCTCGGAATGGAAATGGTTGATGGTCATGATCGTTGTTATGGTTCAAAGTCAACGTTATCTTTAATGTTAGTATGCGTCCCGAAATTGTCTTTTGTGTAAGTCTTATACCTATCATGTAGATCTTGTAACACACTTACAAAGCCTCATTTGGTAAGAGTATAGAAACTTTGCTGTATATCTAAAACTGTTCGCTTAAACGAATGTAAATGCTTCTTATTATTATTTATCATACATGGCCCATTTCATTCGATGAATATATTTAAATTTAAGTGGCCTCGTTAAATAAATTAGTAATAAATATTCAATTGACGTTGATGAGTTTAAGCTAATTGATAATGTATTCCTTTTGTGTGAACATTTTTTTCCTAATATTACAAAAATATGGCTATGAAGGTAGCTTTTTAAAAACCACATAATTCGCGCCACTGGCGACTTGGTATTCTTTGTGTTGGGTAACTGCGGTCACACTAACACATCAGCTGTTTTTTTTTTTTCCAATGAAAAGTTAAGGAAAAAACCAAACAAATCTCTTAAATATTGTGCAAAGTGCAAATGCAAACAAAATGGGCAACCAACTCGTCGGCATTGCCCCCTCGCAAATCTATGCAGTGGATCACTATTTTTCCGGCCAATTCGGCACGGAAATTGTCTTCAGTTCCAAGTGAGCAATCAACAGAAATTTGCGTCTCAATTTTTGTGTGATTCTGATTAAAATCTGTGTCCTAATGCCATTAACTATTACAGCATGGGGAGTACACGATTTTTTAAAGTAGCCAAAGCCAAAACTGATGAGGGTCTAATAGTGGTGAAAGTCTTCGTCAAACATGATCCCACTCTGCCGTTGGAGGATCACAAGGATCGTTTAGAGGGCATTAAAAAGACCTTGACATTAGCCAACGCAGTCAACTGTTTACCATTTCAAAGGGTGGAGGTTGGTCATCTCAAGCACATTAAGTTTACTTTTTAAGTGATTTCCCTACTCTGCCCATAGCTCATCGATAAGGCGGCCTACATAATGCGGGAGTATGTGAAGCATAGTTTATATGATCGCGTTTCCACACGCCCCTTTCTCACAGTGCTAGAGAAAAAGTGGATTACCTTTCAGATTCTTTGCGCACTTAATCAGTGCCACAAGCAAAAGATTTGCCATGGCGATATCAAGCTCGAGAACATATTGATTACCTCATGGAATTGGATTCTACTGTCGGACTTTGCTTCATTTAAGCCGACGTACTTGCCTGAGGACAATCCCGCGGACTACACATATTTCTTTGATACGAGCAGAAGGCGAACTTGTTATATAGCACCAGAGAGATTTGTTAAGACTTTGGCTTCCGATGATGATGGGCATAATGGAAATATGTCAGTAATACATTCCGATTCCATAATACGATTGGGCCCAAGTTATGCGGGCAACACATTGTTACCAGCTATGGATATCTTTTCAGCGGGGTAAGTTGTGGCTTACTCCTAGAAATTAGTTTTGTTTTAAATCGTTTATAATTTCCAGCTGTGCCCTGCTTGAACTCTGGACAGAGGGTACCGCACCCTTTGAACTCTCGCAATTGTTGGCATATAGACGTGGGGAACGTGAACTGGTGGAGAAACATTTGGCTGGGATTGAGAACGAGAGATTACGCAATTTATTGGCTTCCATGATTGACATATATTCGAATAATCGAAAGAGTGCTGAAGATTATTTGGATCAGGAGCGTGGCAAATTGTTTCCAGAATATTTCTATTCTTTCCTGCAATCCTATTTGCAAATGTTCTCTTCAACTCCCATTATGTCACCCGATGATAAGGTCCAATGTCTGCATAAGGATATTGGACATTGTATTAAGGTATTAACCCAAGATCCAAATCTAACACCCGATGAGGAGGATGATCATACCGAGAAAAAAGATCCCACCATGTGTGCCCGTCTGCCTTCGGAACACGATGGTCTAATTTTGATAATCACGGTAGTCACCTCTTGCATAAGAGGCTTGACGCAGACTAATACAAAAATTGCTGCATTAGAGCTACTGCAAAGACTGTCCAAATATACCACGTCGGAGACCATATTAGATCGCATATTGCCCTATATAGTAAGTAAAAATAAGTTATTAACGATCTTTCTTCTTATTAATATTATTTAAATGCTTTGGCAGCTTAATCTGGCTCAAAAGTCACCGGCCAAGGTGCAAGTGCAGGCAATCGAAACGCTAACGGCTTGTCTCAGTATGGTCAAGGACATTCCACGGAGCGATGCCAATGTGTTTCCCGAATATATATTACCCTACATAACGGACTTAGCCAGCGAGACAAGTGCGGTGATTGTCCGTGTAGCCTTTGCCCGCAATATAGCAGCGTTAGCCAAGACCGCTGTCTATTTTTTGGAGGAGACACAACGTAATGCGCCCAGTGAAATGCCCACTCCTCGCTACGAGGCCGAATTGAATGCTCTACATGACATCGTGAGACAGGCAGTTCTTAGCCTGCTTACCGATTCTCAGCCGGTGGTAAAGCAAACGCTCATGGAGTCGGGAATTTGTGATCTATGCGCTTTCTTTGGCAAGGAAAAGGCCAACGATGTGATACTCTCACACATTATGACCTTTCTTAATGACGAGGATAAGAACCTTCGGGGAGCCTTCTATGACAATATAGCTGGCGTTGCTGGTTATGTAGGTTGGCAGGCATCGGATATTTTGGTGCCCTTGTTGCAGCAAGGATTCACGGATCGTGAGGAGTTTGTTATTGCGAAAGCCATACGAGCGGTCACAATACTCATAGAGCTGGGTCACATAAAAAAGCCGACAATAACAGAAATCGTGCAGGAATCTGCCTGCTATTTATGCCATCCCAATTTGTGGGTTCGCCATGAGATCTGCGGCATGATAGCAACCACAGCGCGAAATCTTAGCGCCATCGATGTACAGTGCAAAATAATGCCGGCAATCGGACCATTCCTCAAGGTTCCACTCATACAGGTGGAGAAGGCGCACATTTTGTTGGATTGTGTGCAAATGCCTATACCTAGGCAGATATACGAGAGCGTTTTGCGTTTCCATGATATGCCCCATTTGTTCCGGGCTTTGGAAAGCCGTTGTCGAGTGCGCAGTCAGACTCGTACCGGAGCCCTGCCGCAATACGAGGATATGGGTCAGACGTTGCGTAATGTAAGTGAGACAAATTAATGACTTTTGAGTCATTTTAATGATTATTTAAACACAGCTTTTCAGACGGCTATCTTCTGAAGGATTGACGGACTCCATTGAGATGCAGCTTCTCGCCATGAAATCGTTTTTAATTTCACTCAAGCATAAGGCCATGCAGGAATTGGATGACACTGCATCGGGTAATGGAAGGATTCTGGTCAGTCGAAAGCAAGTAGCCTGTCATGATCATCTCTTGGCGGACAAAGGGATGGGCATCAAGTTGCCAGCAGAAAATCGTATGGATTATAATCAAATTACCCTTACAATTAGGTGCTCATTTTTCTATATAATTAGGTTCCAATGAGGCAGTTTTGTTGTCACCTGCCTCGGATGTAGCTGCTGTTACGCCATTAGTCAGTGGCGGCGTCATGGCCGGCAGTCCAGCCTCTGGAACCATTGGCTTAGGCGTGCCACCATCAACATTGAGTGCAGCCACCTCTCTGGGAGAGTACACAATGCCGGAGCGAAATCATTGGCTAGAAAGATCATCGGAATGCCGGCGAGATTTGGATTCGTTAACTCTCAAGATCAAGAGACGCTACAATGTTCTGGCCATATCGCAGCGATGCAGTAACGACCGCTTGGTCACCCCCTATCCACCGCAATGGCGGCTCAATGGAACACTGGTGGCCCATTTGCATGAGCATTCCGAATCTGTTATCAAATTGGCTCCACTCAATGAGCGACCACATGGTTCACTCTTTGCCAGTGGAAGCATCGATGGCACTGTGAGATTGTGGGACTGCAGCAAGCTAAATGGTAACCAAGGCATCAACAAATCCCGTCAGGTATACTCGGCCAATACACCTATCTATGCGCTGGCCGCCTGCGACGGTGGCCAATCATTGGCGGTGGGCGGTAAAGATGGAAGTCTTCTGATGATGCGCATTGATAGAAATTCAGCAAAAATGACGCTTCAACAGGCACTGGAACAGAAGTAAGTCAGGGCAATCAATGGAAGTTAAATATTTACACTTTCTTTAATTTTATTGTGGCAGTGATCATAACGATGGCCCCGTGGTGGATATGCATGCCTATGATCAAGCGACGCAGAGTGTTATCGTCTATGCTACCTTGTATGGCGGTATTGTCGCCTGGGATACTCGCATGCAGCATAGCGCCTGGCGTTTGCAGAATGAGCTGCGACATGGCGTCATTACCACGATTTGTGCGGATCCAACGGGTTCGTGGTTGGCCACTGGCACCAGTGGTGGCAAGCACATATGCTGGGATTTGCGTTTCCGGCTGCCAATTGCTGAGATAAAGCATCCGGCCGATTCATGGATTCGCAAAGTGGCATGCCATCCGACGGAGCCTTCTTATTTGATCTCAGCTTCGCAATCCAATAACGAAGTATCGATATGGAATATTGAGACTGGTCAGCGGCAAACAGTACTGTGGGCCAGCCCAGCTCCCGTCCTTACGAACACCAGTCTTAATGATCCGGCCACCACATGTGGCATTTTGAGTGGTGTAGTGGATGGATCACCGTTTATACTTACAGGGAGCTCAGATCAGCGTATTCGTTATTGGGATATAGCCTCGCCAAAGAACTCTTCGCTGAAAGTGCCAGCGGCCAATGATAATCTAGCGGATGTGAATTTTAACTATTGGTGAGTGAGCCTTTAAATTACAAATTTTATAATTCCTAACATTGTTTTATCGGCAATGTAGTGCTCGTCTCATCGATGGCAGCCAGGTAATTGAAGAGCAAATAATTTCCATGAGCAACACAGGTGACTCGCAACAGCTGCGCACATCCGCCGAGGAGAATCCCCGTTCTGGTCCTGATATGCCAACGGCTAGTCACCATGACGCTATCACCGATTTGCTGATGTGCAAGGACAAGGGACAAATTTACATAGCTTCTGCCTCTCGCGATGGCGTAATAAAGTTGTGGAAATAAGCATCCTGCTAATATACATAATTATAATTAAAGTATTTATATATTCAAACTGTGATTAGGATAAGTCTAATTCAAATACAATAAATAATCGGCAATTGGAGTTTTTTTTTTTTTTGTTTACTTCCCCTAAGAGTTATGCGAAATTAATGTTAAATATTTTACTCTTCTAGCTATCAATTTTACAAGTATTATTAGTAGGTATTATTAACACATTCTTATTTTAACACGTAACATCTGGGTTTTTAAATTTAACCGCCATTAGAAGAAAATAGTGCGTGAATTTGGTATTATTAGACTATTAAGTATTTTTTAACCTACGGTCACACTAGCCATAAGAGACGCCATCACGCATCTCAAATTTGGTTGCATCTGGCGGTTGTTTTATCATCTTTGCTTTGTATCTTTCCAAGTGCCGTTATGAACAGAGCGGCCCAGCGACAAAACTTCAGTTGAACAAAAAAGGAAAATAAGTGAGTTTTGTGTGTGTTCAACTAAGACGCTTTGATTTCTACAAAAAGTTCAAAAACACAAAAAGAAATTGCCTTGAACAAACCGAAAGCAATTCAAACAACGCTGAGCACGCACCAGAAAAAGGGCAGCAACGAGGATACCAAAGAACGCAACAACAGCCCTTAGCAACTTACGCAGCATTTCCAAAATGGCGCCAACCAAAGGAGCAATAATAGGAGCTACCACTGCCTCCAGCAATGTGAATACTCTCATGGCCATGCCAGCCGCACGTAAGGGTCCAGGACGTAGGGCAAATGCCACCAGCCACAACCATAACAATATTGATCCCAATATGGAGAACAAACAAACGCGCTCCAAACGCAAAGCCGACAATAGCCCCATCAAGAATGAGAAGGTGAAACGCTCGGCCTTGGGCAACCTGACCAACAATGTAAAGATCAGCAGCGGCTTGATGCATCAAAACGATGACGACATTAAGACTAAGAAACCCACAGCCCAACAGCTCCAAGTTCACATGGACGGCAAGAACAATGAGAATCTTAAAGTGAATAACCTAGTCCCCGCCAGCAAAATGATAACAAGAGCTACAGCTTGCACCAAGTTGGAGGAATCTATGGAGCATTGTCACAAAGTGTTGGACAAGTTCGAGGAGGCTCTGGCAACGCGTCAAAAAGGTCGGAAATTACCACCCCCGCCGGCGCCCAAAAAGACTGAATCGCAGGTTAATAACTTGCAACTTTTGGCTCCACCGGCTCCAGCTGCAGTGGGGGCAGTGACGGCTTCCAGTATTAAGCCAGCTCGTCGAATTTCCAATGATTTTAACAAGACTGAAGAGAGTTTATACATGTCCGCCTTGGAGGATATCTCGACGTCGGAGTCCATGCGCCTGTCTGGCAACTTTGAGGCAATGAGGAGACGTTCTGCCAAGATGCAACAATCAGCTGAGCTCCAAGAACAACAAAAGACCGATGCCAGCCCAGCTGATGGCAGCAGCTTACCTGATGCTGCAGCTGCTGCCGCCGCCGCTGCTGCTGCTGCTGCCACTTTGGTACCGTGTCCAATTTTACCGGTGCCAGACGATGTGGAGGATTTCGATCGCAAAAACTGGGATGATCCCTTCCAGGTATCGCACTATGCCATGGATATATTCAATTATTTAAAGACGCGTGAACCCGAATTTCGGATCGATGATTATATGCCACGACAAATTCACTTGACCCCATGGATGAGAACTCTGCTTGTAGACTGGATGGTTGAAGTTCAAGAGACATTTGAGCTAAACCACGAGACCTTGTATTTGGCCCTAAAAATTGTTGATCTCTATTTGTGCCGCCAGGTGATTCATAAGGAAATGCTTCAGCTTTTGGGTGCCGCCGCATTCTTCATTGCATGCAAATATGATGAGCGGCAACCACCGCTAATTGAAGACTTTCTGTATATCTGCGATGGGGCCTACACTCACGAGGAGCTGGTGAAAATGGAGATGAATACGTTGCGTGTGATCAACTATGATCTGGGCATTCCGCTCTCGTATCGCTTCCTCCGGCGCTATGCTCGTTGTGCCAAGGTTCAGATGCCGACACTGACTTTGGCGCGTTATATACTGGAGTTGTCGCTAATGGATTATGCCACCATACAGTTTAGTGATTCAAAAATGGCATCGGCTGCTCTCTACATGGCCTTGCGTATGCATGGCGGTGCTGCGCAATTGGATGAACAAACCTGGAATTCAACATTGATCTACTACACCGGCTATCAGTTGGAGGAATTTGCTGAAATCATTCCCATTCTCAATGCTGGACTGCATCGCAAACCGAGGGCCACCATCAAAACGATACGGAACAAATACTCGCACAAGATATTCCATGAAGCTGCTAAAGTTCCATTACTGACCAATGCGGAACTTTTCCAAATTAATCTCAAAATAGACATCGTTTAAAGAACAATTATCATCGATAAATTGATTAGCCAAATTTTTCCACCACAAGCAAAAAGTGTTACGCTTCTAGCTAAGATTCTTTAACCATTTCATTCTGTGTACACTTAACTCTTACATTTTTGATAAATTTAAATTTATGCTATTATTTTTATTGTTTGTCTCACATAATTCGCACCCCCAACTTATGATTAACCATGAATTAACCCCATGAAGAACCAAAATCCAAAACTTATTTACTGCCAATATTAACTGATTTTCTAACCGATATTTCTCGATGTAACTATAAGTCATTTTGCAACGTTTCAATAAATGTAATATATAAGTCCACATAATCCTAATAGAGTAACAAAACAAGAAGAAAAAGGAATAATACGTATATATTTAACTATTCGTATAGTATATATACAAGAAATTCATTTATAAATACTTAGTACATAACTATAACTTACAGATTCCACCTAACAACTAACAAAGGAAAGTGTGTCCTGTACCCAATCAAGTAACTACTCAACCAACCAACCAACCAGCCAGCCAGCCAACCACCTGGAGGAAGGCAGCTTCAACTGAAGCTGAATAGTTTCAACCCCCGTGTTATGTATGTATTTACCTCCTATATGCACATAGTTATACATACATACGTAGGTATGTCTCTGTGTGCATATGGACATACAGTTGTTGTTAAATGCTAATCGTTTCATTTTTTTTCTTTGTTGCATTGTGTCTAAATAAATTAGTTATGTGCGTATTTTTTAAATATATTCCTACTCCAATGTTATGTATTTCTTGTACTATATGATCAACTGAAATCGAAATCCCAATAAATACATATGTATAATCCAAAAGTCAATCAAGTCAGATGAATGTTGAATTAAAAGAAGCATCAGTTCCAGCCTAAAAAGAATATGTTAAATTAGCAGGTGATACAAAATACTCGTACTCTAAGCGTCTAATGGATTATGAATCCCCTGTTTATGTACACTTTTTGTTTGTCGCCCGCTCTTTCATGTTCATGTTCTGTGTGTCATTTTAGCGCCAAAAATTATGTGTTTTTCGGGATTTGGCGCGGCAGGCTGCACGCATGCGCCGCAAGACATCAGTGTCCTCGACACCGTGAGGTCTCCGTCTCCTTCTCGGTCTTGATCTCAATTGTTCCCGTTCCGTTACCATTTATTGTGCACATAACCGATTTCATTTGCTGCAATTGCGACAGAAAAGAAAATGAAAAAGGACTGGCTGAGACAACAGGCATCAAGGGGATCTAAAGGGAAGAAGTCCTGCCTGGCTGTCTGTCCGTCCGACGTTGATTTTTTTCTACCACCTTTGCCTTTTTTTTCATTCACTCGACATCTTCGTTCGTTTGTCCTTTGTGTGTGAGCTCCTTTTTTCGGCTGCCTGGACGGGAGAGAGACCAGGTAGCTCCTTATTCATTGTAGATAGATATAGTACATCTTTTTTTTTTTTTTTTTGTTTTGTTTTCCGGTTCGGACCCGTACTCAAGGTGCAGCTATAGAGAAGCAGAAAATATGTACACACACACAGCTAATTGCTTTGGTTGGGCGTGCAGAAATCAAGTTTATTGACCAAGATCAGTCAGTGGTGGTCACTGGTAACCAGCTGTCGAGCTTATGACTAACTTATAGACCGGGTGAATTGAAGTGGCCGTTGTAGCCGCCCCCGTAGCCACTGCCATAGCCAAAGGCATTGTGATTGTTGAGTACTCCGAACGGACCTTTGTGCACGCCATCTTCTTTGTATTCGGTGTTCATGCGGAACCTATGGTCCCAGTGATCCCGATCATTGACATTGTGTGGTGGATTATGTTGCTGGTTTTGATAGCTCGTTGGTGTAGATGGATGGACTATGGCTCCGGGAGCCGATGGCCCATAGGCTGGCAAAGGAGCTGGCTGTTGATAAGTCGGATATTGGGGCAAGTATGTTCCGGGATAATAGTAGCCTGAATAACCAGTGGGATAGGGGGCAGGATAGCCTCCGAAATAGCCTACGGGTGCAGCATTTCCGGATAAAGTTGGATATGCTGCTGGTTGGGGTAATTCACCCGGTGCAGGATAAGCAACTGGAACTCCAGGTGGAGTGGGATAACCCGGACTAGGATAGGCGGTTGGTGATGGTTCTCCAGCGGGATAAACAAATGGTCTGACTGGTGGATTAACTCTGCCAGCAGCAGATTGACCACTACGGACATCCAAAATGGTGCCAGCATTTTCATGACCATTCGGCTCGTCTATATCAGACGCCACTCCATAACCATTTACACCTGGCTGAGTCCGTTCCGGATATAGCTGCGAATTGAGATTGGCTCGCTGATGGTGACGACTGCTGCTTATGCCGCCGCTCAATGTGGCAGCCAAATTGAATTCCGTTTGCTCCTCCTCTCTGCTTTCATCTCGATGAAAATCTGTTCCCTGGCTGCATCCGATGAGCACAAGAACCACGTATACATTCCTCCACAACATGATGAAACGATGTGGTCTGCCAAATGCCAAAGACTCAAACTGATTTCTATAGAAAAATCTCCGTATTCAATAAAAAAAAAATGACGGGCTATACGGGTTATCAGTTAAGGTCTCCCATATGTAAACATTTTCTAAATTTCAGTTTTAAAGGCAAAGTCTATCTAAAAAGTAAGTGCACAATGGGACTCTATTTACTTACTCAAGACAGATCCCCAACAGAGAAAGGAATCTAAAGCTTAATAGTCCTGAAATTTGATTATAATGACAATTAGTAGACAAATTTACATTATACTTTTCTTCCATACCAAAATAAATATATACATTCATACATTTGTAGGTATTTATATATATATATATGACACATTATTTTGATTACAGTATAAAAAATAAACAGTTCAGAGATTACTTTACATATATAGAAATGATTAGTTAGTCATAGCTGGATTGACTTGTATATTAACTAACAATCCTGAAAAAATGCATATGATTGAAAACATTTTACTTTATATTCAGATTCTTTTAAGTAAACTTACAGCATTTCTTTAGGAACAAACAAAAAATATTATAGAAAATTATTTATTTTCTCAAGACTTTTACATTCGAATTAATCTAAAATTAAATAATCATTTAAGTCTTCGTTTGATACAGTAGTATCCTCAGCGATATCTACAGTGGTATCCTGGGAGGTAACCTCAGTGTTATCCTTAGCATTAGCCTCAGAGGTAACTTCGGTTATTTGTGATATTGTCTCTTCATTGGTGGGAGTCAAAATCAAATCCTGGGGAAACTGGTCTCCATAGATTTTTTTAAGTGTCTCCACCAGTTCAGCGGGAACTTCGCCATTTGGTTGTTTCTGGTCTTCAATCATGGCTTGTATAAAGCCCTCCATAAATTTTTTAGAAATTTGTCCATCAAGACAGTTAGTTTTTTTAATTTCTGTATCCGTCGGATCACCTGCAACGCGTGCGTAGGAGCAGGAGCAGAAAGCCAGTAGTAGCAGCAAAAGACCGTGTATTCTCAAATCCATGATTAACAATCAACTGAAACTGAATCGAACTGAAGCGCAAATATAGCTATAATTTTATATACACTTTTTGCTTATCAAGCCGACTGCGCAAAATTAAGCAACGATTGTACAAACGAAACGAAACGATACAAACATATAAAAGTACATAAATAACTAGATTTCTATAATGAATGTTTTCTTGGAAAATGTACATATATTTGTAGGTATACAAACAGACAAAACCAATACGTTTTTGAACTGATGTTTTCCAATTTTAAGATCAAATCAAGAAAACTTGAGCAGGGCAAATTTCTGAAATATCCCAAAATATTTTATTGAAACTGAATAAATTTAAACAGAAGAAAAAAAGAATACAACATTCATACTTTTTTTTAAAGTTGATAAAATTATATAGATTAATCATAGATGCATTTATCTATAGATATCAAATTGTTCAGTAACATTCTCGGCGGTATCCTCAGAGCTGTCCTCATACAAATCCTCAGAGCTGTCCTCATAGAAATCCTCAGAGCTATCCCAAAAGAAATCCTCAGTGGTATCATCAGTGATTTCCTTGTCTTTTTCAATCAAATCTACGGGTAATGGCTTTCCAAAAATTCCTCTGATGAGATCAACCACTTCCTTGGAAACTTCGCCATTTGGTTTCAAGTTATCTGCAATAGCGGCTTGTATAAAGCCGTCTAGGAATTCCGTTGAATTTATTCCATCAAGATAATCAGTTGTTTGAGTTTCTGTCACCGCTTGAGTCTCCGACACATCTATTGCGAAGGAACAAGCGGAAAACGCCAGAATCAGAAAAAGTCCGTATGTTTCCATTATACAGTATTGATTGAAAGTGAAGTAAAATAAAGATCCAATTTATAGAAGTTTTTGCGATATTCTGCTAATGTATGTTAAGTTTATATACTTTGTTTTAAATATTATTCATATCCATTAATAATGATTTCTAATTTAATATATTTATATTTGGAATTATCCAGAAACTTACTGAGCCTGTAGGGCATTACGTGTTGGATTACGTGTTTTTTCTCTGTGCCTAAGGCTGACACATCGACAAAGGAATAAACCAAAACCGGATGTGGCTACGACGAACTCCTCTCATCGTGATGATCAAGAATATATATATTTTATGTCATGGGATATGTGTATTTAATGTATGTAAGTTTCAAAGGAACTTAGCAAACCCTTGCTTTTTATTAACTTCTTAATGCGCCGCCTAAAAGCATGCCATATTTTCTTACCCTTTTTCGCAATCTTCGTACTTGAGCACAATAATCACCCCCTTACTATGCCCATGGCTGAGATCATCGTATACAAGGCTCTTCTATCAGCAAAACACATATTACTCTTATCAGCACAATATAAAGGCTATATAAGGCATCATTACAGCTCAAAAAATGGCAAACAAATAAATCAATTTTAACAAAATGAAACATCAAATCGAGCTGAAGTCGATCTTCTTAGGATTAGTTGTGTTTTCCATGGTGTCAGTGGATGGAAAACCGCGACCCACTTTTGATAAGATTGCCGATATTCTGGATGTGCTGATTGACGATGGATCGCAGTATGCAAGACCTGTACCAAGGCCATATGCTCCGACGGGTCCACTCATTCAAGAGGGCTACCAGCATGGCTATGATTATAGTTACGGAAGTGGTCATGGCTATGGAAGTGGTGTTGGCTATGCTCAGCCACCAGTACAAGGAGGCTATAACTACTATCCACGTCATCCGGTACCTCCGCCACCACAGCCACTTCCTGTACAGGAGGTGAGGCCATCGCCGCATTATCCTTACAGACAGCCAGATCCCTATGGCTACTCGAATTCAAGAGATTATAATTACGGCTATGGATCAGGATCATCTGGTGGCTATAAAACCAGAGGATATTAATTTCAGTGATGATAAATAACGAAATTTAGATATAAAGACTCAAAATTTAAGCTCAACTTGGCTAAAATGTATTTATATTTATGATTTAAATGAAAATAAATCCAATTAGAAGTTTAGTTTACTTTAATAATAAAGAATTAGTTGAACTAATTGAAAGCGAAGACGATTACACTTTGATAAGGCTCTCAATTTATGTCAGGGCCAAAATATTGATTCTCCCTGGATTCATAATGGAATTGAGAAACCTTAAATCTAAATATTAAGTCAATAGCCCGGGTAAAATTTTTAGCACAAATATTTTTAACGAGAATATCAAAACCAGTTTAATGATGAGATAAAATCTCAAGATCGGAAAAAAAGTCGATGACTTGATTAAAACATTTCTCTTCTCTCTCTCTCTCTCTCTCTCTCTCTCTCTGTTTATATAATAATACTATGTAATAAAATTGCCTATAAATATATTCAATAATTGTACAGAAATATCTCTAAAATAAATGAGGTAATTGACATTATACAATGGAGAAAACGTCTCTTCGGCGACGAACATCAAGGGGGGCTGACTGAAACTCTTGACGGAATGGACCAATGAATTCCGGTGAGGTGGGAAAGATGATAGGTCGTAATTCACTCATCTCAATGGATGGATGAGGCGAAGGCAAGAGAGGTGGTGCGATTATGGGCTGCTGTGTTGTTGTTGCTGTGGGAGGGGGCACTAGAGGCGGGCGATTTGTGCCCACGATCAGTGTATCTTTGGTGGGTTGGGGTATCGGTGTGGGCGTTGGTGTGACTGTTGGTAATTGTGGCTCTGGTGTGAGTACACTTCCATTTGTGGGTAGAAATGGTTCCGTTGTATTGCCATCAGTAATCCATTCCGAGGGATCTATGTCCGATGCTGAAGGGGGACTCCATTCCTGGTTGTTGGATGATGGTGGTGGACCCATTCCCCATCCAGGCCTGCCAGGCTGTTGATGTCCCCATCCTGGTCTTCCTGGTGGCGGTCCCATTCCCCATCCAGAATTGTTTGGAGGCGGTGGCGGTGGTGGTCCCATACCCCATCCAGGCCTGCCAGGCTGTTGATGTCCCCATCCTGGTCTTCCTGGTGGCGGTCCCATTCCCCATCCAGAATTGTTTGGAGGCGGTGGCGGTGGTGGACCCATTTCCCATCCAGGTCGGCCAGGTGGAGGATGTCCCCATCCCGGTCTATCTGGAGGCGGAGGTGGTGGTCTCATTCTGTTACTATTTCCACCCCATTCCCAACCGGCTGGCCAACCGGGCGGTCCTTGATTGTGTGCCGGTCCACCTCTATCCCTATTTCCTTGCCAATTGTCCCATCCTCCACGCCCATTCTGCTGCCGCGATGCTGATTGATATTGGTTGTTATTCTGTGAATATCCATTGGACTGCTGCTGCCATCCAGATCCTGGGACTTCGGCAACAATTATGATTCCATCATACTGACCAAAACACAGACGGATCAAATGCCAACTCATGCAGATCAAAATTAAAAATCTCATCATGTTAGCGCTTCGAAAGGCGGATTTTGACTGAGAGGGGAACTTTTCTGTTTGATTTGTCAAGTATGCGATAATCGCTTATTAACAAAAACCAGTCTCTCGTCAAGTCAAGAGGGCCGGACACAAGAGATTCTAACACTAACAACGGCTTCTGTCAATGCGATCATCATCAGTGTAAAAGTTCTAAGAGAGATTAGCTAAAGCGTATATGCATGAACTGGGGACTAATTCCCTCTCCCTCTCTGTCGCAACCTTCGCTCTTCTCTGAGGGAACTGCCACAGACAATATTCTTAACGCTTCAGAGCGTGCTCAGCATAATGATCAGCCCAATCTGTATGTTGAAAGTCTGAAATTAATTCAAAATAATGCATTAAAAATAGTGTCTTGGATATGAAGATCTATACAGATCCAGTAACTTTTATGTGAGGACGTGAAAACACAAAACAAAAAGAAGTTATAAACACATTTATATGTGTCATCAACAGTCTGATTGTCTAGGGTCTATCCACATCCATTCCGTCTATATTCCAGGGGTATAAATAGAAGAGAACTGCGTAGAATCATGGCCAGTACAAAGAAACATTCAGCATAGAACCGAGAACAAGATGAGAGCACATTTATCAAAATTCCTTCTGTTTATTTGGTGCTGCTCCATCGGCTTGGACTGGAGTACAGCCTTCTTTTTCAAGACGTACAAAAAATCTGGACTGAGTAACTACAACAACTATAATTACAACAACTTTGGCTATGGTTATGGCTATGGCTATCCTGGACACAATAATTATCCTTCATATTCACCCTATGGCCAGAAAAGTAGTCGACGTTTAAAGCAAAGTCAGCGAACTGGACGCACTTACTCGCAAATAGCTCGTGTCTTAAAACCTGATCCTTACCTAGGACTTGGAGCTGCCCGTTATGTGCCACGTGCTCCTTATTCTCCACTTTGGGGTTGAGTATTCATCTTGATATGATTAACTTTAAGCAGTATTATTTATGTCTAATAAACTAGTTCAAGTTCTTCCAACTTAATCGACAAAAACTGTATGAAATGCTTGTGACCAAGTAAACCACTTTATGATCAGACTTCCCCTGGTCGCGTGGAGCTGATCGCTGATACGTGACTGAAATACGAGACACAGCTAAAACTTGGCTTAGTGGCTAATTGTAAGTGAATTCTCGAATATATTAAGAATTAAGGGAAGATTAAGATTATGGGAAATTTGCCTGTTTTAAGTTTCACTTTCCATTGTAATTTTTAGTCAATTTCAATACTTTCTGGATTTCTTTTTTGTGATTCGTTAAGGTGTTTGTTTTTTAATCTAAAGATTATATTAAGTTATTTTGTTTACAAATTTCTCAAAAATCGTACAATCTGATAATCGGAAACAATTTGAAGACTTATTTTCATTAATAAACTTTTGGCTATCATAATCTTCAACCTTTATATCTTATGAGTCCGGATACGATCAAGTAATCTATCTTGGAGGTACAGTCAAGCTATTGGTTTTCCCTTTGGAGTATAATAAAGAGAATTCATTTTCAATTTGCACCCAAAGATGATATAAATACTAAAAATTTCAGAGAACAGAGAACAGATTAAGACTTAAGTTATAAATTGTCAACCACTCAGCATCAGGTGACTGGAATCATGATTTGATGCATATGTGTATATGTATATACAGTCTCATTAAAGTACAGGTGATTCAACCTCAACAATGATTCAGTTTCAGTTGCAGCCAATTACATATGTATTTCTCTTGTGATTTTTATGGCACTAGTCACATAGGTAGGACTTCCCCTGTGGCTTTTGTTATTACGGAAATATAAAAACTAAAACCAGATCTTTTTACATCACTGAAGCAAAAGTTTTAGCATTACAGGAAGACGAAAGATTTAACCAAGCCAAACATGGGGAATTGTTTATGCAAGAATATTGTATTTTTGTTGTTGTTGTTGTTGTTGTTTCACAGCTCAGGTGGCGCACCTACTACGTCATTAGCTAAGTCGCCGATGTTGTTAATAGTTGAAATTTAAATAGTCATAGAGACTTGCTTCGCAAATCATTCACACTAGATTCGTAGACAAAATCTAGAAAAACAAGATCGCCTAATTTGATAGAAATATGCGAATGATTCAGACGCTACATAACGGTGAGCAGTGTGAATGACTTCGAGTTGTGGGAATGTCTGTGAATTTTGAGATAATGTATTTGTAGAATCAACCAAAGAGTAGAGATCGGAGAACTGTCATTCACACAGACTACGTACGTGAGGCGCATGCGCCGATGCCAGGCCTGAAGTTCGCCTCAGACGGCGACGACGAAGAAGAAGAAAGGAAAAAACCTGATTAATATTGATAACCAACTCAACACAAGATGAGATTGGATGAGGGAGTCTTGCTTGGTTCCTTGGCTTTTGTATAAATAGTCTACTGCCAGGCATTGCGAAAGCTCAGTTCTGAACACAAATCGCAACGAAGTGAACAATAAAATGTCTTCTGGTCAACTAAAAGGATTATTCTTGATCTTCAGCCTGTTGGCGTTGATCTTGTCTATGACAAATGCCACACCAGCTTGGCAGAGATCACATCAGCCAGAGCGAAGTGGACGCAGCTACACGGATATAGCCAGAGTCGTCAATCCAAATCCATATGCGTTTGTTGGCTCTCGAAATTATCCTGGTCAACCCTTCTGGCCAGCCGGCAGGCGTTGAAATTCTATTAAGTGCTTCTGTTTAAGACATTGTGCAATAACTCAGGTGTATAATAAATTGTGATATATAGCATAATTGTACGAGCAGTTTGTGTGTTCTTATCAATATTTTTTTTAGCATAGCAAGAAAGTCACGTAGACTCGATTGCATAAAGCAACTAAATCTACATATGAAGCGGGTGCTCAACTTTTCAATTCATAATTCATTGTTATTTAACCATAATTTCTACATAAAAGCAAGTCTGCCTGTTCATCAAAGGCATAACGACAATCCGTTTGGACAAATTAACTTCGCATTTTAGACTATGCATTCTCTTGGTAATTCTGTTGGGCTTCTGGTCATTATTGCAGTGATCGGTATTCAAGCCCAAAGTTATTCCTACTATTCGAATTCGGGCTATCCTGGGTACTTTGACTATGGTACGGACTACTTGGATTGGAACGATTATGCCTCAGCTCAAGGCAGTGGTCCTGTAGCAAGCTCAAGTGCGGTGGCATATGGCGGTTATCCGCTCTACTATTCAGCATATGCCCAGGCAGGACCTAAATCCAGCTATTCATCATATAAAGTTTCCACTTCGACATCATCTCCTGCTACTTCAACCACATACGCTACAACAACTGCTGCTCCATCAACGACTGCTTCAACTACGGTTACATCGACTACGGCTGCTTCGACTACGGCTGCTTCAACCACTGCTGCTTCGACTACTGCTGCAACTACCACAGCTGCTTCTACCACAGCTGCATCTACCACAGCTGCATCTACCACAGCTGCTTCTACTACAGCAGCTTCTACTACAGCTGCCTAAAATATTCAAATGATCAATTTTCAATAATTTATAACCACTAAAATTCCAAAAATATGTGTGTTTTAACATCATAAAAGTCGAAGTATCAAATATATATAGTTTTCGCTGACTAACTTACCATAACAGATTCCAATGTGTTATTGGTTATGCTTATTTTTTAGACCTGTAATTTAGGATATTCAAGGCGCGGGTTCCAAAGCATATCCCAGTTCTGCTTAATGGGTAAAACGAAACACTGAATCTAAATTAGTAGCATATAGAACCCTAATACAAAACAAACTAAAATCTTTTGATTGTTTAAAAAGTGTGGCATACTTCTGGGCACTAGCACATTAAATTCATGTAGAATGCATGTAGAATACTTGAGCGTTAAATTTCAAATGTTAGTGTCCCAATATGTGTTTTGTGGTTAAACCCAAATAGTAAGTAATACTTGACTTAAACAACAATTAAACAACACTCATACGTGTTAATGACAAATATGCATTAAGAGACCACGCCTCCAATAGGTAAAGTATCATCGTAATTGTTGTTATCAGGGATGGGTCGGCTCAATTAAGCGTCCAATATGCGGCAGGCAACAAACAGACAGAGTTGTCAATTCGAATCGAAACTGTCGAGTCGAGATAGACGTGAAGGAATACCAACATCATCATCATCATAGTCGTTAAAATTGTGCGCTCGAATGGTTAATATTGAATCAACGTCCAATGCCATCTGGTGGATTAAAAAACCAAACAAGGCTGCCAAGAAGGGCAAGGGTGTGGGCGGAATGATGGCGGGTTGGCGAAAGAAATCGCTCGGCTCCAGCTTTTGTCTGGATATGACAGATTTACTGCGCAATATATCCTTACAGGGATACAACAAACTATTGGCAGCGGACTTGACATGGGGGGAAAGGTAAGTTCTACCGCTGAAGACAACATAAAAGGCAAAGTCGGTTCCGCATCCCCTTCCATATAAAAGTACATATGAATATACATATATACTATATGTATGTGGGTAGGTAGACAATTTGCATTTGCAATTTTCACAGCACTGAGCCGCATCATCACACTCGTCTCTTTTACCTGTGAGTTTACGGTTACGCAAGCAGTTCTACTGCTACTGTCATTTCGTCTCGCGGCCCGTTGAATTTTTCGCATTTTTCATTTCCGTTTCCGTTGTTACGCTGGGTTTGTTTTTTTGCTCAGTCTCAGTGCCTGCGATGGCAAATTTTTTGTCCGCTTTGTGCGTTTATCTTACGTTTCTCTTTTCCTACTCATTCCATCTTGCTCATCTCCATATGATGGCTGGCTCGCTCGTTTGCTTATTTGCAGATTAATTTGGCTGCTGCTGCACACGACCACGTTTATCACATTGCTAGTGGTGCTCTCCCTCACCTGGGAGCAATTCGTTGCCCAATACTTTGTCACGAACCTCAAGGATCCACTTTATCCCGTTGAAAATGTGCCATTTCCGGCTGTGTCCATATGCTCCAACAATCGTATTTCCATGCAGGCGGCCACCAACTATGCTCGAGAATTGTGAGTAGCTCTCCTTTCCACCCCTTGCTGCCCCTTGCTAATGCATTACATCTCTTTCATCATTCTCCGGGAAAAAAGAGAGCTCAATGATCCGTCTCCACGCACTTTATCGTATTATCTTGAGCATTTGAAATATCTACGCGATTTCTATTCAAGTGTTGACAGATCCGTGGACAGCGAGAGTTTTGTGTCATTTCAAAGTTTTTTGGATCTTTTTGGCACTTGGAATAATGAAACCTTCTTTGATACGCGGCGCATAATGAAATTGGTAAGTTATAATGCATTAATTTCTCAGGCAACTAATAATTTCAATTGTTTATAATTTAGCTCTCACCCAAGTGTCAAGATTTCATTTTGAAGTGTAGCCTCTCCAATGTGGATATTCCATGTTTCAGTCAAGATGCTTTTGAAAATAGTTTAACCATGTACGGACCCTGTTGTACTTTCAATGTGGGAAATAAGTAAGTTTATTGGCCTTCTAAATGAATAAACTTTAAGTTTAATTTAAACATGATTGGCAGACTCAAGAAGCGAAGTTTTAAGAACCGTTTGGCTAGCTCTGCATTGGGTCTGACTGTGGTTTTAAATGCCAGCAAAACGGATTACTTTGCCCCGATCTTAAAAACAAATGGTTACATTGTTATAGTGCACAATGCTGATAACTATGCATCGGTATCATCGTCGAATGCTTTGGAAATGTTTCCGGGACAATACGAGGAGAGTTTCGTGCAAATATATGCCCGTGTGGTTGACACCGATTCGAGTTTGAACTCGTTTTCACCTTTTAGTGTGGGTCTAACTCTCATCAGCTCTCCCCTGGTTATTCTAATGGCTTTATTTTATTACAGCGACGATGCTATTTCGATCATGAAGCTACAGTGCCTAGCAATGAGCAGTTAATGAAATCAATTTACACTTTCCCTAATTGCATAACAAGATGCCGCATCCGAAGCATCATTGCCCTCTGTCGTTGCCTGCCCTTTCAAATGCCCCTGGAACTGGTTGAGACTCTGGATGGTGTTGTCTATTGTACTCTTAGTCACATACCGTGCATCAATCAGTATCTATGTCAGTTCATCCGTCAATCACTCACTCAAAAGTTTCTTCTTAGCATGTCTCAGTTATTTTTCAGTCAAGTGGCGGAATGTGCTGACAGAGCGACACATCATTCCGGGCTTGGAACGAGAAATCGAGGAAGCTTTATACTGTCCGCAATGTTTGCCATCCTGCAATGATGTACAATATTCGGTTTCATTAAGTGCCCTGCCCATTGACAATTATCTGGCTACCCTTAAACCGGAGTCGACAAACGAAACTGGAATCGAAACCGAAACGGATATCAATAAGAATATTTCGGTTCTGAGAGTTTATTTTGGAGAACCTCATGCTCAATATTATATAAGATTGCTAAATAATGCTTGGTTCGAAGTTTTCAGTAAGTTTATTTTACTCATTATGCTGTTTGTTTATTCAAAATTTCTTATCACACAGGTACCATTGGCAATATAATGTCAATTTTTGTTGGTTTCTCTATGGTAGCCATATTTGAGATAGTTTTCTTTTTGTCCAAATACATTTACATGGGCTGCAATCGCATGGTGGAGCAGAATCTAATCGATAGAAGAGTTAAACAATTGGAGGATCAAAAATTATATATTTGTCCATAAAAACTGGATATGAAACTAAAAAGAAATATATACTTATAAAAAGAAATATATAACTTATACATAAAGTGAATTAATTAATGATTCATTGTAACTGTCTCATTCTCTCAATTGTTAGTTCTATCAATAACTTTCCTTATAAAAATAAAAAAAAAAATTGATGTCCTTTACTGGGTATCTTTGGATAAAAGCTCCAGCTAATAATAAATAGTTTAATGTCTACACAAATTGTATTAGAGTTTCTAAAGAGGATAGCTAATTGTTTGGCTTAGAAAGACTTGTCTTATCCAGTATTAACTGATCTATTATATACCCAAAGAAATGTCTTTTGCCTTACTTACATTTGTTGTGTCTTCTTTTTGTTGTGAGGAACTTTTGGAATTAGCCAAGGCACTTTCCTTATTTGACATGAAAAAATGGAAAACAAGCAGAGCTTGAATTTGGCCTAGATGATGATAATAATGTTGATGATGATGATATTTCCTTGTCTGACATTTAACGCACATTTAACTAATTTCATTTTAAATTGCTGACAATTAAGGAAAATTGCCAAGACGAATCAAGCGGGTGGGTGCTGGAGGAATGAATGGTTCAGCAGCCAACTCCAACTTCAATTCCAGGGGGCCACCCTCCACCCTCAATGAACACCACGTGCCATGTCGCAGTTAATTTGTTGGCAATAAGTTGGAACACGAGGCCTAATTACAACAACAAGCACGACATGACTGCAAAATTTTCATTAAAACGTGGCGGACTACCCCGCATCAGAACAATCAGAGCCAGAGCCAGGACGAGATCGCAATATACAAAACAGTTGCAATATAAAGGTGGGCAGATATGGAAGCAACCGAAAAGCCCCATCATCTGATTGTAGGTCAGGCTGCCTGGTGGATACCAGTACCAGCAGCAGCAGCAGCACCACCATCACAGACATCTATCATGGACACGGTCATGGTCGCGACTCCAACGGAGGATACACAGAAATTGTCATTTGCCGCCGCGTTAAAGGATTTCCTGGAAAACCTGTCATTTCATTGTTACGGCAAATTAGTCGAGCACGCACGATGCATTCAGGAGCGGTGAGTATTGTCTATCCTGAATCCTTCCATGTGCTAGTCCGGTGTCTTTTCAATTAGCGGCAATCCCATCTCCATTTCTGCAGCTTCTTCTGGCTCATTTTCCATACGAGTGCCCTGAGCGTTCTAATTGCATTCCTCTGGGGTACATATAAATGCGAGACAGAGACTCTGGTTACCACCATGTATGACCCTTTGTATCCCATTTGGAAGGTGGAGTTTCCAGCGGTATCAATTTGCAGCTTTAATCGCATATCAAAGAGAGCCATTTTGCGCTATGCCGAAGAATTGTAAAAACTATAGTAAATATTAGAGTATTAACTTTCAATGTACCAAATGCTCAACTTTCACAGAAGCATCAAGGATCCCAAGCATCGAAATGTCAGCTATTTTTACGATGAGTTACAGGCTTTTGGTTATTTGTACTACACTCCGGATAGCTCCATCGATTACTATCGCGCTTTTCGTTTTCAAGTGTTTCTCAACAATTATGATACTGAGCCCCATGAGATGTTCTATAACACAAGAAGACGTATGAATACCCTTACACCCAATTGTAGTGAGCTATTTGTCTCTTGCCGTATGGCAGGACGACATTTCGATTGTCTAGAACAGTTTGAGGAGACCCTGACAAGTCATGGATTTTGTTGCACCTTTAACTATGATGGCAGGTAAAGGATTGCCTATGGTAAAATATAATGAGAAATTCTGTTAAAAAAAAAAAACATTTTATATAATTGGAAGAGGTTCAGACTGACACCAATCGGCCAAGTTTCAAGTTTACTTAATTATACCAAACTTTTTTAGATATGTTAATGAACGTTCCTATAGACAACGTTATTTTGGAGCCGAGATGGGTTTGGTGGTGACCCTGAAGACGACGCCAAGTGATAACTTCTACAAACTACATCGCTCCAATGGTTTTATGGTTGGTCTATAAGACATGCAATATGATGCTCTTGTTTATGAGTATTTCCCTTAGATTTCAATATATGAACCACACAGTTTTCCGGATCCATATTCTGGTGGAGTGGCCGAACGTTTTGCCCAGACAGGTCTCAATACTCTGCTACCAGTGCGTGCAAAAATCTTTGAGACAGTGCCCGAAGCTCGCAGCATGAGTCCCACAGTGGTGAGTCCAGAGAATGATAGTAAATCAATTGGAGAATATATATATACCTACCTATATATTGTTGAATCCTTTATATTTTTATCTTTACTGCAGCGTAAATGTCTTTTTGAGAATGAGATGCCACTTGTGTTTGCTCGTCATTATTCATTTAGTAAATGCATTTCCGCTTGCCGTGCTCGCAGCATAATCGGTTTGTGTGAATGTGTTCCCTTCAGTGTGCCCCATCGATATTATTCCGGTTCCGAGGGACGAGTCTATTGTACACTGGAGCACATGGAATGTCTCCGACGCTATGAGTGTGGGTATATAAGTACACATACACATACATACATACATATATATATGAGCAGTTCGCAGTTCTTTATTAACAATTCCCCAATTTCTTCCCAACCCAAACTAGTCAAATGGCTGAACGTCATCACCAGTCGCGCAAATGTTACCGGCCTCGAGCACGAAATGGAGGATTCACTCTACTGTCCGGATTGCCTGGCATCATGCACAGAAACGCGTTACAGTGTCCGAGGGGCGATGACATTGTCTTTGCCTGCATTTTATTTGGATTTGGCGTAAGTGGCAAAGGGAAAAAAAGAGATTTCACCTAATTGAAATAGCCCACAAGGGTTCTCATTTTAATCGAGGGGGGAAATTATCAAATGCTGAGCAATTATCTTTCACAAAAAATCCTGTAGTCACTGTAAGAGATTTCGTATTTTGCAAAAACAGCAATTTCAGTGACTGGAATACCAATGTTGGCTACAAAAATACGAACAAGAGGCGGAACTTCTCCAGCCACCTTCAATCCAGCAGCACCAGTAGCTACGAGTTGGCTGTGGTTCGTATTTATTTTGCCGAAACGCATATTCAATATTTTCGGCAGATTATTAAAAATGCCTGGTATGAGACGTTCAGTGAGTATATTCTGCATATGACATTGCAATCAGGGACGGAATGAGGTGGATGGAGGGAGTAAAATAGACATGGAGAAACTTGTTGGAATACCCGTCAATTGTTGAAAACTAATATCTTAGATCTAATTTGTGCGGCTCCAGAAATAAGTGTCGTTTGTCCCTTCAACCGTCCCTGATTGAAATTCATATTACAATCTTTGCATATCTGCTCAACCTCACCTCACCACCGCCACCTACTCACTCAATTACCCATGATGGTTCCATTTCCAGGTACAATTGGCAACATCTGTGGCATCATAGCTGGCTTCTCATTGATTGGCATCTGTGAGCTGCTGTTTTTCCTTGCCAAACAATTATGGCTCGCATGCAAAGCAGAACTGAAGGCGGAGCTCCGTCATGTCCATAACCGGGCTAATGGCCGTGCAAAGGCAAATCACCAACAAGGAGCGGATCAGGTGCAGGACTCTAGTAAATCTATGGAGTTGCTTATACTGCCATAATTGAGCAAAATATATATTCATATGTATCTTTGTTCGTTTTAAAGCTCACTGATTTTTATGAAAATCCTTATCTATCTACAAATTTTCTATGGATTCCAATAAAACATAACTAGCCAATTGGGAGACAAACTCAAGTGCACTTATTTTGCATTGTTCAGAATAAAAATAAAAGTAAACATCAACTCACGAATGTTTGCCAATGGGCAATAGGCAAAGAGGCCCAGACGGTGACATTAGCGCCAAACGTTGCGACACTTTTATTTTTGGACACTTGCCCACTAGTAGGGTGTGGGGTAATTTGACCATTGTGTCGTTCTGGGCCAGGACACACACACACCCACTAAAAGACCTATACCATGAGTCTATTTCTTTTTTGGCACTAGCCATATCCTGACACTTGGAATCAACATTAGTTTTTATATTCTCATATGGAAAATGCGACACAAAACTGTAGAACAAACCAAAGTATCATCAATAGTACGTTTTATTGGAATTGAACAGGATTCGATTAGGATATCATATAAAAAAAAATCAATCCAAATATTTGCACATTACTTAAAATAATAAAAGGTAACATGTGAAATAACAATTGAGTATATGAAACTGAAAGCCACAAGGTTTTATATCTCTCGTTATCTTTTATAGACTTTAAGACAATTTAGGCCTAATTCATTGTGTGAATAAGGAAAGCAAAAGCATTTATTTGACTGAACAAGTTAAAATTGTCTTTGAATTGCATTTTTTACACTTCCTTACAATATTTTATGTTTGCAACTTGTCATTTAAGGATATTCCCGAGTCAAGCAAATTAATTTGATATATTACGTATACGCATTTCTTTGTAATTAACTTGGTTTCGTGTGCTGTTAACATAAAAGTAATAGAGATAAAAATGTCTGCCTTAAAATACTTTCTTTATAATCTTTTGAATCATTATCATCGACAAAAAGATTATTTTCTTACAATTTCGTAATGTTTTTGTTGAAGCGAAGAAGTTTCCCTTTTCATTATTCGCGTTTCGACTTAATTAAATTTTTCATTTGCTTTCGTCGATTACCAAACAATCGTGTGGGTGTGTGTGTGTGTCTTTTTTTATGTTCTTTGTAAATTCTCTTGAAGTTATTTGAAAATTGAAATGATTTCCATTGAATTTTTAAGCCAACTGTTTGTTTTTCCATGCATGAAAATGCCTAAAAACTTGCAAAATGGGAACAACAAAAAAAATAGAAAGAAACTCAAAAAAGTTAAATGAACGCAATACCAAAAGCGACAGGATATGTATGGTAGGTATGATGGGCAAACAAAGCAAAAAGGGAAGAGAAACAACTGGAAAACAACCAAAAAACGAGTGTAAGCAAATGCAAAGAAGCGAAACGAGAAGCAAAACATAACGGACAGAAAAAGTCATGGAATAGACATGGACCAAATTCAGCTTTGCTGTTGGCTTTGGGTTCTTCTACTGCAAAAGTACGAGTATTATCGCACAATACAATATGTATATTGGATTATAACGTTTCTTCCTGCTATTGCCAGGACGACTGACACCACAACCCACCACTTCCTCTAATAGGCATTCAGGTGAATGTGGGTGGTGGCTATTGTTGGTGGTATCTTCATCTGAGAGTTGCCAGCTGTTAGTACGGTTGAGCCGTATGTACAAATGGATGTTTCTACCTAGCTCTCCTTTTGTGTTTGCCGTGTTTTTCGCATCCTGTTCTAGGCGGGGTATATTCCTTTTGATTAGACGACAAACCTATTCAAGTTGAATTTTCTTATATGTAATGTATTAAACAGATAAGTGAAGACTTTGAAAGACACATTAGATGGTTACTACAAACATCAAATTCAACGTTTTTCAAAGGGTATCTCAAGTTCCTCACTTTTCCATATACTCAAGCACTATCTCCTTTCAACAGAATGTGTGTTTTTGTATACCTCTCCCCCCTCTTTTTTTTGTTGTGTGGCATTTTCTACCAATAACGAACAAAATCAAAAATATTTTCTATGATATTTGCTTCCCTTACCGCGTTGATTCTATTTACTGCCTTCATATCCTTTTTGCATGAAGTTTTTAATTGAATTCTGCATCGAGTTTTCTTCTTTTCTTTTATTTTTTTCTGTTGTAAGTTTTTATTCCAAGTTACTGCAGCAAAAGAGTGCAAAAAAAAGTTCAAATTGAATGAGGCTACGCTTGGTGGGTGGATTCTGGTAGTTTCTGCAGTTTTCCCTCTTTGCTCTAGCTTCAAGTTAGAGGCCATTGCGGTTAAGCTGAGAGACACCTTAATAAGGAAATTGCGTGAATATACATACATACATACGTACACACACACACAGTAGTAGTTATGTAAGTAGTTAGCTTCTGTTTAGTCAGAACTTTGTTGCATCACTTCATTATGAAATATCAAACTCAAAAGCTGGGCTAACTCCACCTTTTCAATAAGGGACAGTTGCATTTGCATAGAAAGTACTTTTAATTATGACTAGCGACAGAAGAATCCGGTGGGTCATTTGAGACATTTGTGTGATGAGAATCTGTTCTTGGAATTAAAGGTTTATTAAGTTCATGAGTGAGATTGAAGGTCAAGATATTTGAAGGAATCTAATCTATTGACTAATAATCTTATAGTTAATTTGTCTTTGAGTTTTGGGATCAGTTTTCGTCTCCTGAGGAATCGCCACAAATGCAATATTCTACTTCAAAGTTATTAATATCTTATTCGAGGGGAAAATAACTTTACTTTCTTGAGTTTTCAATATTTATCTTTGTTAACACTCACATATCCAAGCAGAATTTTCAGTATTTGCTTCCTTAAATCCATGGTAGTTTACATTTTCATGTGCGGCTCATAAATACGCTTAGCATCCTTTTTTGTGTCCTCGTAGGGTTAAGCTAACCCTAAGCGAAAGCCAATGAGTGGTTGTCCCAAACCCGAAGAGCAGCTTTTTTTTTTTTGGCATCCCATTTAAAGCATCCTTTCTGTTGTATTTTGCCTTGAGCTCAACGACTATTTCTCCTTCCGTCCCCCTTTCTTTTTATAATTTTCGAGCATAGCCCGAGATGGCGAACTCTTGGGCGGCCTAAGCTTTCAATTTTGTAGCTGCTTGGCCGTTGAGAGTCTTGGCTGAATTATTTAAGCAGTCCCCTTGCAGCAGGAAAAATGGAACTGGGACTGGAATCAGACCAAAGACGTAGTCAAGGTTCCTTTGATTTAAAAATATTTAACATGAAATTATGATAATATTTGGAGTTCTTAAAAGTATATAAAGGATATAACAAAAAAGTACTATTTAAACTCCTTTAATTACTTACGAGCTTAAATTTGTAACTCATCTTTCAGAACTAGGCTAAACCCCTTTGCAACGCCCATGCCCCGATTTAAGGTAAGTGTGAGAGTAAGTGCTCCATCTAACTCGGTCGTTTTAAGCATTTGGCTTTTGTTTTGGGTCTCGTGCGAGTATTTATTTTAACGTCTGCCTGTTGTCTGGCGACTTTGCTCTCCACGCTTACATGAATTCAAAAAAAGAAACAAACAAACAAAACAGTACAAAAAAGAAAGGAAAAAATAATACACAAACCTTTTGCTCTCACATTTTTCGCACCTGTGAACAAAGTCTTTGTTTCTATTTGAGTTTTGCATTTGGTTTAGGCCTTATTCTTTTTTTTTTTTTGCCTCAGATTTAACGGGGCAAACAATGAAAAGTAGGCTAAGATTTTAATGGCAAAATCGCAAACATTAAGTAAAATGTTTGGTGTAATTTTCTTTAAGATGTCTCTCTTTCTCTCTCTCTCTCTTTGCTCCAGAGACCGACGATGAGAACTCGCATAATCATCTTGAATGGCTTAAGAAGAAGATGCCAGGAGGGACATTGTAAACCTAATCTTATTCAGTACTTTAAGTTGCATATGCTTGATTGCATTCCTAAGGATGTCTAATGCTCGCCTCAATAGCTGGCTTAGTAGCTGCTACGAAAGGAAAACCATTCATGCAACGATTCCCAAATGTGCCACAGTGGCACTTGACCATGAATTGATTGGAAATAGCTGTGGACAGTCCGAAGGTGATTATTATTCATAAACATTTTATATTATACTTTTGGAAAGAATTCACTGGATAAATTTAAATGTATCTTGAAATAAAATATATTTCTTGCACTGTGCGTTTCTTGAATCTCAAATTCATGGCTGTCAAAAGAATGCGAAATGCTTTTGAAGCTCAATCTATGTACTATCAATTTCTACATTCCTCAGGCTGTTCCTCTCTGTTCGCCCATTGACTGCACCTTCTCCCCCAGATGTCTAGAGTCTAGACATCAATCAGCACCTTGGCCAAAAACTGATTGACAGCTTTGAATGGCATGAAATATAAATCTGTCATTTGCATTTCGGATTCCATTTGAAATCAATATGAATATAGTACTTGAAAATCATCGTTGTTGTTTTTTCTTTCTCTGATTATTATTGTTGCCAAAGTCAATTTGTCAAAAACAGACGGCCTCCATCTACCACGACCCTCAAGCCCAAGGCCCTGTTAAAGTGTTTTATCCATTCAGTTTTTTATTTATATATAGAATGGAAAAACCCAAACGAACTGAGAGATACCTCGTATAGAGTGACAAAACCTACTTAACTTGAATGAAGTTGGCTGAAATGAATGCCTCCTACCTTTTCCCAATTGACCTCAACTTCAGATTTCGCAATTTCTAACTACTTTTTAGGCTTTTTAATATACCCTTTGCTATAATGAATACAGGGTATGGAAAAAATTTTGTATATGAAAAACAACTGGAAAATCTCTCAATGTTTTCTTTCCACTTGTTTGGTTTGAAGCTTAAAAACAGATTTTTTTCTCGCCCCTCGTTGCCCAAATTATACAAATATAAATATAAGTTTAAAAAAATATATATATACATATATAAAAACCGCATATATAATTAATATAAAATAAATGATTGGGAAATCAATTAAGGGTGTGTGTGTATGCGTGTGTGTGTTTGAGATGCACCAGACGTGAAAATGTTATGTATATGCAACTATGTCCAGACATACATATGTATGGATGTGTGTGTGTGAATGGTTTAAAAATGGCTTAAAAGTTACAGTCTCTCTCTCCCTCTCTGGTTTATACATGGGTGTGGTTAAGAGACTCTGCCAGACTGAACGACTGACTATTTGTTTTAAAATCATATTGTGTCAGTTAAACGGTTTTTCTTTTTCAACTCGCTGGAGCATTCACAGTTATTAATTATATTAAGCTCTTCATTACAACAGGAGAAGGACACATATGTCGGTGGCTCAGAAGATGGAGAATGGCAATGAATGAATTCTCATTATTTCACATTAAGTGTGGGTGACTTAAACTATCTAAGAACAAGTCTTTAAACAATTGAATTGGAATAGATTACCTTAATTGAGTCAGTGAAGCTTTAATTTAATTAAAAGTAAATTAGGTAATAATGGAGTCTTTAAAAGGTCTTTAAAATGAGAACCTAACCAGGTCTGCCTTCAATGTAATCTCTCTTTAATATATACGAAAGGTAATGCTTTAATTCAATTCAAGGATCCTTAATATAGGCACATTATTCATTATGCCTTCGACTCGGTCAAATTACAAGTAGCTCTGCGAAAGTTTTCTGTGAAAATGACTGTTTATTATGTATTATATACACCACACACCAAACGCACACACTTACACACACACACACACACATGCAGACTCATACACTTTGCTTGCAATTCCGCTTGGAGAATCTGGGCTGGCGAAAATATCCTGCAGCTGATTTTTAATTACGAAAACACAAAAAAGGATGTTGTTGCGACTTCATGCATGTAAACACCAACACCAATACAAAGAGATGCCCCACACACACACACATATCCTTAACCATCTGCAGACATTCCTAGACCTCAATGAAGCCATCGCCGGCTGGTTGCCTTGGTGCCTGCGTCTGTGCATGTGTGAGTTTGTATGTGTTTGTAAGTGTGTGAGCCAACAGATTTCAATTTTTGTGTGTTAATTACATTGCCGGCATAAGTTCAGGACCTTCTCTGCAGGGGCGTGGCATCAGCCTTACATCCAGCCAGCCAGGAGGCGTCCATCCCCTTCACCCACTTGACTCTGTTTCTGCTTGTGTTAAGCATTTTGGCGCTTGTGAATGTTTAATTATCAAAAATTTGCACTTGATCCCTGGTTAGCCCTTTTTCTTCACTTTTTTGTTTTTGTTACCCTAACAAAAGAGGGTATTTTGGGCAGATATAGTTAGATTAGGGCTCTCTCTTCAACTGAATGAACTTCAATTGTCACCTCTTCTTAGCCTGGCAACTTGGATTTCCTCTCAAAGAAGACCTGTGATGGACTTAAGCTTATTCCCAGATTATCCGGAGTTGATAAACTTGCTTGATCATAACTCGAGTTAATATATTGCTTTAACTACCTTAAAAGCCAGCCAGGAGGAACACTTTTGAGATATGTTCAGATATTTGCCCTAATAAAGGTGTAATTTTAGTTCATTTAAAGTGAATTGGCGCATAATTATAGAGTATCTGCGAGTCGATTAATAAACGTATTACTCCACATTTATTTTTTGTTAGTTGTTTTAGGTTTGCTTTTGGCACATTTCATTTTATAGTCTCATCTCATGCGACTGAGGCTTATGGTAATTGTATGCCAGAAAGGTGAAGTGGTCAGAGGAGGGAGAGAAGGCGAGATGGTGGGATGCTGTACATGTGTGCAAATGCCTGTGTGTGTGTGTGTGTGCGAGTGCTTTTAATGTTTTTACAAGTGAGCTTGTTGGTCTTGGCTTATCCTCGCTCTAGCAAAAATTTGATTTGCTTACTGCTTTGGCAGTTTGCATATTTCATTCGAGTAAAAGTTGCCAAGGCTTAAAATTCATAGTTGCTCGTTTTCTCTATTCACTTATTAATGAACTGCAAAAGGCAGATGCAAATTATTTATAATTACAGGCCGGAAGGGAGTTATAAGAAAAGCAAGGAAAGCGACGACATGCCGCAACATTTTTCCATTTTTCATTTTTATGTTTATATGTTTCTCTTTGCTTTGTGTTTATTCCATTTTATTCACTTTTACCCAAAAGACAATTTAATGCCTTTAAAACAGCAAAATTCCGTTAAAACGACAAAGAAAAGGACATGATGTCTGCGGAGGATTGCGATTGCCTTCTCCTTGCTGTTTATGTTTTTTTTTTTTCGTTTCACTTTGTTGCTTCCTTGGTTGTTATTATCCCGTTGTCGTCTGACAAATAAACACATACTGTCCTTTAGAACAGGAACAGTGTAGAGAATGAAGGGGAATGAAGTGAAGTTGGAGTAAAGAACAAAAAGCAAACTCCAGCAGCAACAACAACAACAACAACAGACCCATTAAATTAAATACATAAATCATTTTTTTTTTCAACATGCCGACAGACTGAGGATAAGATATGGGCGTAGCTTTTTTTTTTTTTTTGGGAGTGCCGCTCTGCCGAGGCAAACTTAAGGGCGCCCAAAAAGGGAAACCATTAAATGAACACAATGTTCCTCTACTGATTAAAATTGTCTACCACCAAAGACTGTATGCATCCCCAAAGGTCAATGGTCATGTGATTTAAAGTTCAACCCCAAAAATTTACATCAGTTTTCATCTGATTGTACATAAGTTTTTAACTAACAAGGAGAACTTTAAAAAGGAAATCGAATATGTTGCCGAATACCCTGCAATTTAAGGCTAATTGTAATACATTTACTTTACTATGTATTTGGAATAAAACCTTATTGTAATCAATTGTCTGAGGTTCAAAATGTGTCACTAGCCAATTCTTTATACTTGTTTACTTAAGGATAACTATGTATGTATAAAGTTCCTTCTTCTTAGCTATGATCAATTAAGCCTACCCAGATTTCCATCTAGTTCATTATTATTATATGCAGAGTAAGCCAGATTGAAAAGGTTTAATTATTAGGCAGCCGATTTAAACCATATTAAGTAAATTGCATACTTTTGGACTTTGTTATGTGTGTTTGGTAAATTTTACACACCTTTTAGTTCAACAAATACTAAAATTTGATTAAACAAACAATTTAGTGACTTCATTGTAGTTATTAATCATCAGAAGCGTCTAATTGTGTCTACAATTTGGCAGCCTTTAATGCTTGTCATAGACATCTTTAATTAAATAAACTGTAGACAACAACACAATCCACACAGGATAATCAATAATATTCCAGGCACACACACACACAGAGTGTGCGTGTGTATGTATTATCGGAATAATTAATTGTTAATGTTAATGACGATAAGGTACAATTAACATGGCAATGTTTCCATGTTGCATTTCAATATTAATTTATGCATTTTCGCAGAGATTTAAAATTAATTTCACATTATGGGCTAAATCAACTGTAAATGTGATAAATTAATAGTTAAAATAAATCAAGTGTTTCAAATGCAATTTATTTAATGTTGGATTTTGTTATCAAATGGCTAGACCATAATTCCTATTGAAGGGAAAGGTAAAAAAAAAAAACAGAAGATCAAAGAAAACTGATTGATGGCCATTTTATATTGTTAATTAAAAGACAAAAGGGACAATAAGCTAGTTGTCTAACAATTGAAATATTACAGAAATTGATTTTCATTTGCAACATATTAAGTTTTGACTATTTTACTTGACCAACTAAATAAGGTTTAAAACCTTGTTTCTGGCTACGGATTACAATTTTATACATTAGAGTTGATTAGTTTTTCTAAAGTCTTCTTCTGTAACATTTGGCTTTAACTTTTGAGTAAAAGGAATAAAGAGAAATGTCACCTGGCGATAAATTCAACTAACTTGATCAATGTTTCATGAACAGCGGCTTAAAAGACAGGACTCTGAAAATAGGAGAATGTATGACTTTTCTTAATCCTGCGAGGTCAAAGCTGCAAGAATAAAAATATCCCTAACAAAATTGCCAATCGGCTTAAACACAAGCCCTTTGTTGAGATTTTATGGTTCCTGGTTCATGGACATGAATTTTTCAAACTTAAAAAGTTACTTCATAGCCAAAAAAGGGTGCTAAAAAGTAAGTACTCGATACATACATAAAAAAGTGTATTTAGATGCATATTTTGACTCCTCTGCCTATGATGAGCAAATTTGTTTAAGATTTTTTCCAGGCCACGTTGTCACTTTTAATTGCTGCATTTTTGATGGACTTATCTTGGCTGGCTGTTAACTCTTTCCATCACCCTTTCGACATGGCCGAGTTTTATGCTCTTTTAATGACATTCCCTTCCTCCCCTCCCCACGCCGCATTTGACCAACCCAATTTCATGTTCATCAACAAATTTTCGCTTATATTGCATATTTTAGTTTACTGTTTTAATGTTTGCTTTGGGTTAATGTTTTGTAATACGTTTTTTTTTTTGTTAACAATGTTCATTACACGGGCTAAAGCCTCCGAACCCACATATAATTTTCTATAAAAAAAAGTGCACCAGAGAGAGGAAAAAAAACTGAAGAGAGAAAAAAGCAAATAAAAATAACCTGCAATAATAATAAAAGTAATAATTTGCGTTGCCAACGAACGCAATGACCAAAAAGAATAAAGGGTCAGATTGCCCACTTCTTTTTTACCCCCTCTCTCTCTCTCTCTCTCTCTGGTCGGAGGGTCGCTCTTTTGCTGGCTGGCTGCGCTTTTCAGCTTCATTTTAAACGATGATACTTAAATTTCCATTAAAGCACTTGCCAGCGACCACCAATAACTTGCCAAGAGACGAATGGGAACCCGGGACCATTGAATTGGACCCACTGCGTAGTTTTTCCGGCCTCCGCAATGAGCCAAAGTCAAGCATGCTCTGTGGTTTTTCTTCCCTTTCCATTTCCAAAAGTTTCCATTCCCATTGCCCAGTGCATTGTGCAAGTCTGCATGGAGGGGAGTCTTGGTAGTGGGTGGAAGTTTGCTACCAAATATTTACTGTGCACAACTTATGCAAGTATAATAATGTCAGAGATGGCATCAACTTGCAATCTTTATCAAAGTAAATATCAAAATCAATTTAGTAAATGTCTCTGTTTTGGAAATAGATCTTAACATTCAAAGAAATTCATTACCAAAATGTTCTCTAATTGACTCTGACTTTCAATGAACTTTATCAACATTAAAACCCCTTTATATGTCGGGGTTACCTTATTAAATCTTTCTATTTATAGTTTCCCCAGTTGGATTTTAAAGGAAATTGTATAAATTTTTATAAATCAAACATAAAATTTAATTGCCTATGAAATTTTCTAGTAAAAACTTTATTTAAAACAGACATCCCTGTGTACATATATATGTATATGTATAACTTGATACAACTGCAATCAAATGAAATATACATACATACATATATATAAAATCATTTACCTACATATATATGTATGTATGTATGTGTATGTATTGAGTATACCAATAACGAGTGCCGCACAATTTCATTACTGGCCTGTTTTCGTTTTCTTTTTTATTTGGTACTGAAAATTTTCCGTTTGTGGTGGAGGTTTTTTTTTTTTGTTGTTATTTTTGCTTCTTGTATTTGCTGCAGGCCACAAATATTTGCACTTTAAAATGAAAAACGCAAAGGAAAAATTTTGCTGCTTTATTTTGCTACAGGCCTAAAAATGCTCTGAAACGCACAACGCACTGTAGTAAAGTGCTTGAAAGCCATTGAAAATAATTATATAGGTTCTGCAGTGCTGGTCAAGCTGGAAAATATATTTATGAGTGGATCCTCCACTTGGACCACTTGGCATTTTGAGTCTAATTCCTAGGCGGGCCATGATATGAAAATGATGTGGCTGCCTTTTCCTTTTTGTTTTTTTAGCTCTGGTTTAATCATAATGATAATGTGTCGTAAGGTAATTATTCAGTTGCAAAAGGTTGGCCCGCACACAGATACACACACACACACATATACACATACACATAAATAAATAACCTGCAGTTATTTGGAGTGTGTGCTGACAGCAAAATTGATTGCAATTAATGGTATCACGATTTGGGGGATAAGGCGAAGGGCTTTATGGGTAAGATCGAGAGGCAGAGGCAGAAGAGAAGAAGGAACACAGTGTTGTGAGTGTGTGTGTGTGTATGTGTGGAGTATGTCAATAGGCTTCTAAAGCCTTCCTTGGCAATATGCCTGAAGTGCAATAGTTTGCGCCTGAGTGCGTCGACTCAAAAGACGTTGACGGACAAAGTAAACAAAACAGAGCCAGAAACACAGCCGATGATACAGTGTCTGGAAATGGAAACAGAAACACAGAAACATCGAGACATAGGTCTTAAGATATCTTTGCATGGCTTATCAATTAGGCAAATTAGTTGTTTTGAAATGCAAAGTATGCCAGTCCTTTGAGATACTTAGCCACATACATAAACACACGTATGAAGATTTGTATATGCTGACAAAGTTAAATAAGTATATGAGTCTTGGTTAAATACTTGAAAATAAAGTAAACCTTTAAACCGCTGCGAGGCCAAATCAATTAGACATTGACTCTGTCTCTGACGTCAACCGGGCAAGCCAATTCGACTGTGTCAATAGCATTAATGGAACATACTATAAAAGGATAAGCCCATTGAAAAACGACATGAAAGAATGTGTGGCCAGCCTCGAGGGATGCGAAGTCGGAGCAGGAGCCGGAGCAGGAGCCGGAGCTGGAGCTGGAGCTGCATGCAAATATTCAAATCAAAAGCGCAATTGAATGTGTGAGTAAATGTCATCGTATCTAGCATTCAAATCTTTGATTGCCAACCATTCAGGCAACGGGACGAGTTTATTGCACTACACTTGGCACTCAGCCATGTCCCTTCTCTTTGGCTGTAACTACATTCACCTGATTCTGCTTCTTTGGCACTCGACTGACACTCCGACACAGTGCCGGGAATTGACACAGAATAGCTGCCAAATGCCAAGGCACAAAACGAAACGAAACGAAATGAGGAAGTGTTTCGACAAAGTATAAAACGAAATAAAAAAGAAGAAGAAATCCACTGCTTATGTACATACATATGTACATATATAAATAGGGTAGTAGTTGTAACAGGAAGTTGGCAATGTGGAATGGCATTGATCTTAGCATTGGACACCACCTGAGGTTGAGGTTGAAGTTAAAGTTGACATGAGGGTCATTTTATACTCAATTCCAAGTGTGAGTCATATGAGAAAAGAAACACGGCCCCTTGGAAGGACAATAGCTTCATGAGGGTGAATTTGAGAAGTAGCCAGGAGATTTGCCTTAACTAAATAAAAGGGAAGGCTTAACAAAGCAAAGTTTTCAAAACTTGAACAATTGATAATACTTTCAAGTTATTCAATAAGAGCTCTAATATCAATATAATGGACACTTGGAGCTTAGAATTTTCTATTGCATATGACTCTACTCAACTGTTTGCATAATCAATTAGCACCACATTGCGTATGATTGATTTACTAGGGCCCTATTAATTGATGGCTGTATGTTTGTGCATACATACAGACATAAGTAAATGCATTTAGCTAGTAAGAGATGCATTAGGTGCTCAGTGAAATGCATCGCATAGGTAATAAATATTTGTGCAACGTTGCGTATGCGTATTGCGTATGGCATTGCATAAATTAAACGACAACAGGCCATAGCAAACAATGCCAAACAAACAAACGAACAAACAAACAAGCAAACAAACAAACAACTTGCACTTAATAAATTGACGTGGTAGCTATTTAAATTGCATTTAATTTCATAGCATTTTTAATATATTTGCAAATTTCATTAAAAGGCCACTAAAAATTGTATAAAATTTGATTATGGTTAGTTTGGGCCAATTAAAATTAACGCAATTTGTCCGCCTCTCCCCCACCTTATCAACGAGTGCAATTGGGGAAAAGGAAAGTGCATGATATAATTGACATTTTCATTTAAACAAAAGCACAAAATTTGTAATTTCAAATGTTTGTCACGAGATGCTTTTCATTTCTATTATTACCCACCACATGCTGCATAGGTGGCACGCTTCGCTTTCCTCATCTCTCTACAATTGCCACAAAAACAGTCTCCAAAATGATGGGGGCGTGGCGTGGAGGTTAGACGAGGCTTTTGTCTAAATAGCGTGTTGGTTGTGTTGGTTGGGCTCTTAGGCATGATTCCCTGTAGTTAAACACGTAGGCAGAAAGCTGACTTTGCCAGCATAAAGTTGTCTATCAAGAAGTGCTCATGCATATGTGTTTGTGTGTGTGTGTTTGTTTGTGGATAAGTGTGTGTGTGTTTTGTGTGTACTTGCGGATATGTGTTTGCCGTTCCACTTGAGGTGTCTTTAAATGCGACGAAATCTTTATGGAGTCGCCGTTTCTGCTGCTGCTGCTGCCTCCTTGCCATTGCCAATGCCATTGTCAGGGCACAGGCATCTGTATCTGTATCTGTATCTGTATCTGTAGCTTGCTTATCGTTGCTAAAGATGCTTCACAATGTTTAACTTTAAATTTAAGGCATGTTCACAGCGCTATCCATTTGGTAAGAATTTGATATTCTGACTTGCAAGCACAGGCGAAGACAATTGAAGCTTTAGATACATTTTATCAAAATATAGCACACTAAAATGATTTTTCTGAACTGTGTCAAGTAGAGGATGAACATTCAAAACATGTTTCAAATATATATTGAAGATCGTAAGTAATATTTTGATCTGAAACAAAGATTGACGATTGTATAACTCATTTTTTATTAGCGTTGAGTTTGTTGAGGAAGCCAAGAAACCAACATTAGAGTCAGAACTAACACATTTATCATTTTGTATAACTAATACTAACTAATACAAAGAGTATATCAGCTTCTTTGTGGTTTATTCCAGCACTTGGCTTCACATGTTCTGTATGTATTTATACATTTATGCTAATCGCTATGCGTAGTAATGCCGCTACTTTAACTCTTTGGCTTTTAAAGGCAACGGCAATGCAGCTGGTATGCCTTCTAGCCAGAGTATCATCTCATTCTTTTAGCCACCCTATGCCATTGGCGTTTCCTGATTTGGTTTCCAGTTACATTTCGGTATGAGCTGAGGCTTGAGGAGTGCCACACGTATGTACATATTCGCATTCGTGAGTGTGCTTTGCGGATTTCATGCTACATTTTCGCAGCATCCTTTCATAACAGCACCTTACTTGTCGGCAGGGCTTCACAATGCGCTTTGTGTTCGACTTGTTTGAAAAACTATTTTACATTTAAGCGCGAAATTCCACACTATGAATGAATTTTTCATGAGCCAGAGAGACAGAGGCACTTGCTAAGGCCAGCCCAGCCCAGCCCAGCCCCAGAGCAGAACATATCTGCCGTAAAACCCTTCCTTGTCTTTCGTCATTGCCCATTGCCCATTGCCCAGTGCCCAGTGCCCAGTGCCCAATGCCCATCATTATTATCAGTTGGTCGCTGGTTCTCTCTGATGCGCTCTGGGACCAGTTTTGCGTTGAACCCTCTGGTCAGTTGGCCTGGCATTTTAATTGAATTGATTATTTCACTGGCCCGACTTGGGTGTGATGTTGTTTTGTAGTTACTCCCTGTTTCAGTGCGAACGAACTCTAAAGATAATAATGATTTTCTTCTAACTCTCTGTTACTGGCAACTGCTTTTGCTTTGCATGCTATGCAGACACACTGAGCCCGCAGCTGAAATGTGGTTTATCTGCTACAATTTAACCCAAATTCCATGGCCATGTAAATTGCATTTAGAACAAAGCGCCTTGTTTTTTCGTTTTGTTCTTCTAGGTAAGAAGTAGAAAAGTGCAACAAACAACAACACGGGCGTGTCCAAAAGAGTTCAGAACCAAATGCTGCCCTAGGGCCAAATACTATGTAAATTGCCTGTAATTTGGCTTGTTCTCGTTTTTGCCACACTTTGTTCTCGGCCCGAGAAACAGAGAGAGAGAGCGATGAGATGGTCCTGGTCTGGGTCCTAGCAAATGCTTTTGGCATTCTATAATAACCAAAATGATTATTGATCACTTAATAAGAATTTCACATACAATGGCGCCAGTGAAAAAGGACCCAACAGGAATTTGTCCCTTTTGTCCGCTTGTCAGACATAAGCAGAGAGTAAAGGAAATCATTTTTAATGAGCTATACACGCCACACTGCACTTTAATGGAAAATAAATATAACTGCAAATAGTCGTCGAGACGTAAGCAAGGGCAATAGAGTAACGAAAGTAAGCAAGTATCTATAACATCTTAATAGAGACGCATTCCGGTTTCTGATTTCACTGAGTTTCAATATCAATTTATCAGCAAGTAAAGCAAGTGGAACCTGTGCTTACGAAATACAGAATATCAAATGTGTTTCTTTGAACAGAATGTATCTAGCATATAATGATGATGATGATGCTGATGAAATGCTTCACCAATTGAAGACAGCAGCCTTGAGCACACACACACACAAAATACACATTATACTACTTGGAATATACTTGTACTTACAAATGCACAGATAGTTTCGCTTTGACAAAAGATGTTGCTGCTGCTGACAACTCGAGACAAGATAATTTGCTACTTGAAGGCAAAACCAGTATCTATAAGATACAATGGTAAATCAAAGCAAAGCATTGAAAGCGCAAGTTCTCAGTTATGAGAGGTTTTTTTTTTTGGCTAACTCTATTCATGCGGCAATGTATTTCAATTTGTTTTGGGGTTTGGCAAATCATTGATAACTGGTAAAATTAATTAATACAATCAAAATCGTGACTATTGGTTGAAAATCATTAAATTTATATTCATCTAAAACCAAAATATTAAATTGCCATTACCCAAACTCAATTCTAGTTTCAATATTTTTCATTATCAACGATTAGGTCTTAATCATTCATTGGGAGAATGGGAAAATCAATACAGAATGTATATGAGTTTTGAATTGTAGCTCAGCAGGTGATGAATTGCTAGGAAAAATAAGCGAGAATGGAGAATCTCAGCTGGTGTTCGACTTCATAGAAGGAAAATTAATTGGTTTTTTTCTCTCACAAAGCAAGTGAATTTGGTTGAACTTTAAGCCGACAGAAGAGACAGATGCTTATTTGTTTGCCTGTTGACAAATGTGACCCATTTTGAGTGTCGTCCAATCAAAAGTGAAAAGCCCATAGAACTTACCTTCAAATGCAAAAGATGTCTATCGGACATCTCCCATGTTGGACTGTTGGTTATTTGCCCAGTAAACATGGAGCATCCCATATACATAGAGTAGATTGTCATTTCGTGATAACCAGCTCAGCCTCAAGGCGCAATCCAAAATGAAATCGAGATACATTTGTAGTAGTTGTTCACATGTGACCCAGTTCCAGTTTCAGTTCCATATCTGAATATTGCGAGTAATGAAAGCAAAAACTACACGTGACTATAGACTACAGGCTTCTGTGTAAATTGACTCATCAGAAAAGTTAGCCTGGTAATTTTTGTATTTTTATCGTACTTTATCGTTTGCCATTGAAATGGCAATATTTCAATTGAGGTTCATAAATTTTTACTGTCGGACGTTTTGTTTATTTATTTAAGCATTCGAGCGTGTCTATTTTTAAATGGTCTGACTAACATTCGCACCCCATCATGATCAGAGTTAAGCAGCCAAAGGCAGTCACTCTCTGAGGGGTTGGGCAATTAAACGACATTTGCCAGACGCCAAGACAAACAATGACAATTACAATTGCTAAAATGTAATAAAATATCTCAAGACTCTGCTCGAAGTGTATCTGTGTCTGTCTGTAGCTGCTGCCAAAATATATAGTAATCGCCTTTTGCCAACGTTCTGCAAAATGTGTCAGGTCTCGTCTGGCGGCAGGGCAACGCCCTTCAGTGTGCTATTAATTCCTTGACTGAAAATTTTATTGTTCAAACAGAGCGTGGCATTAAGTTTATTATGCACTTAACATAACTCAAATTGGAAGTTTACCCCAGCAGGTGGTGGGTTGGATTTCTATCGTCTTTGAAGTTTATCTGCCATGGCAGGGCATCTTTAAAATGATAACTTTGTTTAAATTTTAGCACAATTTCTCATCCCTTATCGTAGAACCTTGTCTTTAAAAGCAAATCCTAATAATAACATACAAAAACAACATTAAATATCGATAGAGCTTAATTTAAATAAACTTATTTACTGGTTATTATTTATTATAATCTATATAAGAACTGCAAACCGATCGTTAGTCAATTAAACATTTGTTTAAGCGATCAATCAATATGCACACCTTAAATGGAATAAATGAATTGATTAACATTTTAATTTTATTGTGTAATAGCTGATTGTTGAAATGCAAATAATTGGCAACGAATGTTATCAACCAGGCCAATTCGAATTGACATTCATATTGATAAACGACAAATTTGTGACCATTCAAAAGTAAACCCTAGTCAACTAGGCATTTAGAAAATATATATTACTTACTAATTGGTTATAAAATGATAAATTTTCTCTATTTTCCTAGATGATGATAAACTAAATGTAGGAAAATAAAAAATCTACACATTTTGGCCTGAAGCAATTTATATTGAAAAATTCCATATCAAATTTCTGCTCCAGAAAATGCAAAAGGCAAAATGTTTTACCCTCTCCATCCTCCTTCTTCAACAAGCTTTCTTCATCCTGCCTCATAAATGTCTGCATGTGGAGCAAAAAATAAAAATGAGAAAATCAAAATGTTTTGTATATAACAAATATCTGCATATATCATGGAGATGATGTGAAGATGTGAAGCATGTAGCATATCCTCCTTTGGGAGCAACTGGGTTGAAAATGACACACCATGAAATTACATTTATGCCTGCAATGCAAATACTTTACAGTTATGAACATGCCCCAACCCAACCCACCCATCCCTCTATTATCCCCCCCAATCACACTCTCTGTGTGGCAACTGGATCTAATACACTTCAAAACATGGTCGAAGGTGGAAGCAAGGCAAGGCGGAATTCGACGACGCCCTGTCTCAATGGGTAGCAATATGTGCGTTTATGAATTGAGGTTTCCACACAGAAACACACACAAACACACCACATATGCACTTTCCAGTCAAATGTCACTTTTGCCACTTGGAGCAATTGCAAAATGTGTTGCAAATATTTACACAGTTACATTTGTTCACTCCACGCGAATGAGAATCCTTACAGTGTATCAAAAAAGTTATAGAAAAAGTGAAATGGGCAAAAAAAAACTAGCACTAATTAAAAAAAAAAAACACAAAAACAAATAAAATTAAAAGTGAAATTAGAAATCTTTTGCACCGAAGTGCCTAAAGTTGTCCTCCTAGGAAATTTATATCCTTTTTATTAGATTTTTATATTCATCAGAGTTAAACTCAATAACTAGCTGAAAAGTTCTTGGTAACTCAGTTCTCAGCATCGGATTTAGTCTATTAAACTAAGTATTTAGATTTAATGTGGTCATTAAATTTAAACTTATTCAACAAATTGAGTGATTAGAAAAAGGTATAAAACAAATCATTTGACTTTTATTAACAATTTAATTTGCAATTGAAAACTGTTTTGTGGAATGAAATTTATTGACTAAGGTTTTAACAATTAGCTAGAATATTTATGTCATCTTTCGCTATATTAGAAGGTTTTTTATTTATATCGGCAATAAGTGATAATGAATTAAGTGCCTTTGACATATATTTCGTTCATATTATATTAGTTTACCTTTTCCATACATTTGTGACGTCATTTGGTATACAACCCTTGAAAATTGGTTGCAAATTCTAAGTCCAGTATTTGCCAAAATGACGTCACTTATGAATGGAAGCAATGGATCAATGGAGATTATGTCATAATATTCTATTGTCCTAGCAAACATTAGTCGTAGCACAAAAGTCGGCAAATGGAATAGGCAAAAGATTAAAATTATTCAAACAAAATGAGTTTGTAAAATGTTTTTGATTCTTCAGAAATGTCTTCAAAAGTCCATTGACTTTTGGAAAGTTTTTATTGCATTTTGTTACCACTGTGTGTGGCAAGGACTTGTAAGGCAAGAAATGCAGTACATTTGATTAAATTAGTAAGAAATGTTGAAAAGAGTCCCCTATATGCATGTGTGTGTGTCCTGACAGTTAGTTGCTGGCAAGTGGCATACATGACATAGTCATGTTAATAATTAAGCTGGCAAATTACACATCCTTCGGGACTCTGTTAGCTGGTCACAGTACAAAAACAACTACTACTACAAAAAAAAAAGTGATGTCGATTTGCTAGTCTGACAAATAACTGTGTCAACTCTCAGATAGTTGTGCAGTAGTTGTTGTTCATAATTAAAGAAAATATATATATATATACATACATATGTCTATATAGAAGCACTTGAGCTGACGTTGACTTAATTAAAAAACACCAAGAAAAAAACAAAGTGCAACAAAATTCTATCAAATTGCAAATTGTTTCCGTCTGTAACCAGAGATGTCTCTTGTTTAGAGTCCGCCCAGTCAGTTAAAGCAACAAACAGCCGAAACGCAACGAACCAACCAACCAACCAGTCAGTCAGTCAGTCAGCCAGCCAGCCAGAAATGTTGATGGGATTCAGGGCAAGAGACGGACCAGAGACATGAACTTGCAACACCTCATTTAAGCGCTTTGTGTTGCAAATTTTTTAGGTATTAAATTACAATTTGCCACTGTTTGTTTGTTTGCCGATGTTGATTTTGATGTTGCTGCTACTGCAGCTACTACAAAAATAAACACAAAACTGTCGAGAGCCAAAGTGAACACCCTGTAATGAAGCGAAATGCCGAGCCCTGAAACACAATACAATGTGAGCTAAATAAACAGAGTTGCAAATGGTTTAAGTTGTTTTTTTGGGCGTGTTCATGGGCTTGGGTTTGCATATAGAGATTGAAATGTATCTGCTGCATAAGTAAAGAAATGACTGAATTCGCTATTTTTGATTCAAGTTGAGCAATCTGAAAAAACTTGAGCAATTTCACCGTATTCAATTTAAAAAGAAACCCCTATGACACATAGAGCCATAAGGCAAATCATGGGCATGTAATTAGATGGGTAAACCAAGTGATAAGATAGTGGCCAGGTTAGTTTATCAAAAGTTTTTACTAACTTTCTTAAGAAGCACTAATAATACTAGGGTAATAAAAAGCTTTAGTATCAAAACTTTCATTATCTATGTGGAGACGTCATGGGGTCGAATATCGTTTGCCAAGTATTATTATGCCCATAAATGAAATATGTAAGAAATTTCTTTAAGGGGTAAGAGGGTTAAATGATGGCTAAATGATCGAACTCGAGTTGGCAAACAAATGGCTTGATATCACATAAATCACAGCTTGCCAAAGAATCAACTTCAAATATCATATCTTTAATGGGTTCCAAAATGAGCTCAACTTATGAATTTAAGCCATCAAATTAAACTATCATAAATTAAAACTTTAGCAAAATTGAATAGACTTAAGAAGAGGGTTAAAAGGTTTGAATTTGAATTGAAACTTCAAAGAAATGTTTATCATTTTAATATTGTTTTAAGCTTTTGATTTTTGCAACTGTCTGAAAATAAATTTGTTAAAAATGCATTTAAATGAAAATGCAATGCATTTGCATGCATTTATCAATTGAAATTGAATTGGCATAAAGTTAATGAAGTAAAATATAATTAAATGTAATTGCATATCAATTGCAATGCAATCTCAATGCCACAGATCCATACATATTTGTGCACTTTATTATTGATGAGCAAATTTAAAAGGAAATTATTTTAATGAAAAATATTTAAGAGAAAATGCGGCCAAGGTGTGCAATGATGATGATGAAGAAGGAGATGACGATGATGATGCTGGAAATAATCAAAATTGCCGTTAAAATATGCAAGGTAAAAGAAACAGAAACTCTACTTGGTAATGCAGTTTTGTAGTTGTTGTTGTTGTTGTTGCTGTTTTTATGTCCATAACCGCAGCAGCATGTTTAAAGCGGTAAAGGCACAATAAGCCCGCATCATGAACAGAAAAGAAATGAACAGAATTTTTACTCCTGTAACCAAAAAATGCAAATTTCTGCCAGTGAATTTTCTTTTGTTTTCGTTTTGCTGCTGCAGTTTCCGCATTGTTGGCCATGAATAAAAAATTTAAGTTCTTCGCGTTTGCTGTTTTCTTTCTGCCTTCTTTTTGTATGGGGGCCAAATGGGTAGGCACGTGGGCCTTAAAGTCAAGTTGAAGATGTCGCCCACGCCCTCTCAAAACAAAAAAAAAAAAGGAAAACCAAAACCAAATTGCGCGCTTCATTGATTTTGGTCTTGGAGTGGAATAAGGGACAGAACGAGGCGACGAGGGGTAAATCTGTCTGGCTAGTTCCCTAGATCTGGACTTTCGAAATGTCGACCATTAATCTAGCAAGTGTCCAGTGCTATGACTAAATTAATTTTGGTTCTGGTAGCCACGGACATGGCACTAGCAGCAAGAAACTTGTACCCGGGTCGTGATTTATAGAGCGTTCATTTAGAAAGTTGCTCAACAAGCAGCTGCCTGTTGCACACAAGGAGAGTAGACCCACTTCGGGGAATGGGGGACTGAGGAGGAGTTCCTTGTTACAGTTTTGTCGTGCTCTTCAGTTTGGCTGGTTAGTTCTGTTCTATTACTGTTCTTCTCTTCCTGGTTATGCCTTGGAGTCGATGTTCGCTATGCTCTGCCTTGTCCAGTTTCAGTTTAATGAATGACATTTGCTTCTGAAGTCATTGATTGAGTTGTTTTTGACTAGACCATGATTTCAGGCAATTGGCTGCCTCAATTGTCAACTAGAAATTGCCATTCTAATTAACCATTCGAACTAGTCTTTCAACGCTCCCGCAACCTCTCCTGGGCCTATCACTCAATTTATGGGCATTCATAAATATTTAAAGATTATTTACGATACACAACCCGACTGAGACTGTCCTCCAATTTGTTGTCGTTGTCAGTGTCTTTCCTTATCAATGGCCATAAATTGTGCGATGCGCTTAAACGTTTTATCGCACTTTAAAGAGCGTTTCCCTGAACCCCCCAACGTCCAGGTTTATGACAATATTTTGGCACTCGTTGTATATTTCATATTTGCTTGTTTTTCTGTCATCATATTGGCAAGTGTCCAAGTGAGCCACCAAGTGGAGAAACACTGGAAATGCTTCATATATATTCTATGAGCTGTGGCCAACAGTGAGTTTTATGGCCATGTCATCACGTCACAAAAGCAGAGGACACATTCGTTTAAGGGTCATGTCTTTACCCATTTATGTATAAGCGAGTATGTGACACGATATATATCAGCACTGAGCATCTCCACATATCGCACAGAAAGAAGAGACTTGAAATTTAGATTATCACCCAAAAGAGAAATGTTTAATCTTCGAATTGTACTTCAAACCGAAAAACTAATATAAACTATCAGTAATTATTTACTTTTTGTTGAAAAAAGAAAATCAAAAGATATTCCCTAAAGAATTCGCCATAATTAATTCACTTTATTTGTTTATATTTATTTAAAGAGCAAAGTTTTTGTTTGTATTGGCGTTATGTATGTATGTATATTTTTTTAAGAGATGCTGATTTAGCAGTTATTCGTTTGCCGTTTGAATTTTATACAATCAGTAGCGTAGGTAAATGTAAATTTTTTTGGGGGGCAAATCTGCAGATATTTTTAAAAATAAAATGAAGCAAGTAAGTCGACTCGTCGACTCGGGTATACCATACACCAGGTGAAACAAATTTTTTTAAATTTCGAAAACCAAATGTACATATGTATGTCTATTAAATTGTTTTTACATGTTTCATAGTATGTGCTATCTCGCTCACTCTACGAACACACGAGCACTCTAGCGCCGCCACTAGCCAACGGCCAATTCTGGCCTTGTGGACCGCTTAGTAAAATACGTTCATACGCATATTTTGCATGTTTCTAGTCCGATTTCAATAAAATTTGGTAGTTTTGTAGAAATAAATAAGATTAATTAGTCTGCCGAATTTGAATGCGATGGTCAAAAAACTACAGGAGGAAATCGGTTTTTTCTTAATTATGGAGGCGGAAGTGGGCGTGGCAAAATATGAAAATATATATACTCTGCGCGCATACTAAGCCAGTATACATACTAAATTTGGTGACTTTAGCTTTGTTTGTTTTTGATAAAATCAGTTTTGTTTGATTTGCGGGGGCGGAAGTGGGCGTGGCAAAATTTTTAAATAGCCAGTTTCTGCGCGTCTATTAAACTAGTCTGCATACCAAATTTTATGTCGGTAGCTGTCATAGTTTTTAAGAAAATCAGTTTTATGTAAATTCCGGGGGCGGAAGGGGGCGTGGCAAAAAGTTTAAACAATTAGTTTCTGCGCGCCAACTAAACGAGTATATAAACCAAATTTGATGTCTCTAGCTGTTATACTTTTTAAGAAAAACAGTTTTATGTGATTCCTGGGGGCGTAAGGGGGCGTGGCCGAAATTCCAATTAACTCTGAACATGTGCATACTACACGAGTATACATACCAAATTTGGTGGCTCTAGCTCTTATAGTTTCCGAGATCTGCGTGTTCATACGGACGGACGGACGGACAGACGGACATGGCTAGATCGACTCGGCTATTCATCCTGATCAAGAATATATATACTTTATAGGGTCGGAGAAGCTTCCTTCTGCCTGTTACATACATTTTGGCGACTTTAATATACCATTTCACCCTATGGGTGTATGGTATAATAATTATTATTTACTTACCCAATCCATGATCAACAAGTCAATTGATATTAAGCAACTGCCACAGGGGGCGCGCCGTCAACCGAACGGGGCAATGCAATCCCAGCGTATGCGACCCCCCCTCAGCTGCAGCTTCTTTTATAGGCGCAGCAAAGAATGAGAGAAAGTGCACGAACCGTTCTGTCTTCTATCGCTCTTCCGCTTAAATACTCTCACTCCCTCGCTCTAGCATGTGAGTGGGAGTTGCAGCTAGAGAACGGAAGTTGGTGATGATAGAGAGAGTTTGCGTATGGGAGAGTGGGCAATGGGAAGAGAAAGAATTTGCATGTGCGTATGTGGGTGAGAGTGAACGAGTTGCAGCGGCAGCGTAAGAAAGAAGGAGAGAGAGAGATGAACTGCCTTTTGCATAAAAATAAGATCAAATCAATAAAATTCTCTTAACATTCCAAAAATTCTTCGAATTTAAACCGAAAAGTGAATTTATAAATCAAAATTATGTTTAAATGAGAAACTTAAGTACAGAATTGCACTTTAGTAGTTTTCGTAGACTAAAATTTTAAATATTTCTGAATGTTGATACTCTTATATTTTACCCCTTAAAGTTACGCCACTGATCAGAACATATTTCTGCTAAATTTTTATGCTGAATTATTGTTATTGGAGAATAAATTTTTGCATTAATGTTTATTTTAATTCTTATTTGGAAATTGAGTATTGAAAAAAAGAAACTGAAATGTGCGTGGCAATGTCCAGTGCCGGATTCAGACAGCGAGGGTTCCTTAGCAATTTGTAGACCGAAGCATATATAAGTTTTCAGGATGATAATCCAAGAAAGAAGATCCGTTTCCAATATGAAAGTTAAAACATGGATGAAAATCGGCCGAGTTTTTAAGAATTTTTCAAAGTTTTTGTTGTCATACTCAAAAGGTAAATTAATTGCAGATCCGGCCAACCGTTGACTCAGCAGCACTCAAAAAAGGAAATAAATTGAGTTTTAAGCCCCACCATTTAGCACGGGAGGAGCAGGAGGTCAGAGGGAGCCGACCAAACACACACAAAGGCAACGTGGAGCTGCAGCATTGATGTGGCTTTTAGTGTCAGCAATCATAATGAAATATTGGCCACTATGTTACACAGAAATGTTGAAGCGAACACAAAAGGTTTGTGCCAGCCAACAGGATATGCGTTTGCCTCTCAAAGGCTCAAAAGCAAACGACAGCAGGAGTTCGTTTTCATCAATTCGATGAGGCATACACCAAAACACTCAGACTAACTAGTGCTCTATGTATATGTGGGATAAGTGTCAGGACTTTGTAAACTGAAACACAAAGAGGATGCAATATCCCTTCTCTGAGTTAGGTCCTTTGTCTCTGATGCTGAAAAAGAATTGAAAAATTATTATCATTCCACATGGAAACCGAGCGATAGGCAAGCAGTGACCTAGTTAACAATCTGCCAAATAGACCAACCGCGTCTCACTATCTCACTTTGGCTTGAATTTCCGATACTGATTTGTTGTAACTCTCAAATTGGATAATTGCTAAATTCCTGCTTATTTTATTGTAATGGCCGAGACGATAAATGTAATAGCAGTCATTAGGAGTGGAGTGGACTCCAATTCACGGACGAGGCAAGGTAGCTACTGTGCTACGTACGAGCTGCAAACAAGTTGGTGGCCAATTCTCCTCCTGCATTTGCTTTGCATGCTGCCACTCATTAATATTGTGCCCCTGGGGCGAGTAACCAAATTGCAGTTACGTGTGGATGTGAATATGAATGCGAGTATGGAAAAGGAACAGCGTCACAGAAGCAGTAACATGATCATTATCATCATCATCATCATCATCATCGTCGTCGTCGCTCTTTATCTTCATTGTCAGGGCCAGCTGCGATTGCAATCTGCAAAAGGAACAAACAAAAAAGAAGAAGGAAGAACAAAATTTTTGAATTGAAATCAATTGGCTCACTGAGATTGATTGAATGACGGCAACGGAGGCCATTGACACATTTGCCATAAAAAATGATTATAAACAATTTGACATGACAACACGCTTTAGTTGTTGTCACTCACCTAAGCAGGCGTTGTATATTATTATTGATTGATGGCCAAGCACATGTGCACAAACACACACACACACACAAACATAGATCCATGCTATTGGCCAAACAAGTATATGGCAAAGTGCTTAGAATTTGACATCAAAACCAAATCAACCCCTCGCTGGGTGAGAGGAAATTGGTCTTATTAACTTAAAAGGTTGCACTGTGAAAAACTTTGTAGCCACTTGCATAAAGAAATGCGGCTTATTGAAAAAGTTTTTTGTCCAACAAGTTAAGAATGCTTCGTTGGCATAGACAAGTGTAAGACAAACTCTGTCTCAAAAAGCGACAGTCATGTGCTGCACGTTTATCGTACACTACGAATTGAGGAAAGGGTATATGAAACTTATTATCATTGCTTGACATCGATCAATAATAATATACATACATATATTTAAACATTGTGATTAGATGTTTGTTTGCATTGTCTAACTAGTCTAATACTTAGTTTTGGAACTAATCATTATAATATCTATTAAAAGTAGAGTATAAACCAATAAGTCTGTATTTATATGTGTTCAAGTTCTTCTTTTTGTTCAAGTTCATCACTTGACTTTAACTTTGGAGACAAGTGCCACGCCCTAATATGAGTTTTTTGAAGTTGTTTTCTTTTCGTTAAGTTGGGGTTCGGCATGGCCTTTTTGTTGACTTTAAAATGAGAAATGGCATTTAAAGCACAGTTCATTTAATATAAAGTGTCCAACGGGTCGCATGATTAATTTGAAAGCTTTGTTTTTGATTACTAGGCCGACGCAGCATTTCTCTTCTGGTGCTCTTTCTTTCAACTTTTTTCTTTATTTTGAGCATCATTAATGCATAATGAGTTGACGCTGCTGCTGGTGTTTGTGGCATGAGGCAAGTGCGACTTGGCCTCATTTCGTTTCCACACAAAATTTGTTCTAACAAAATTTGCCAGTCTCTCTTCTGTCTCTCAGCTGCCTCATTACACATTTTGCCAGCTCAATTGCAATTTATGCCACATATGCATCTGTTGGTTTAGACGTGCCCCATTCACTCAACCGCCCACTTTTTCACCCTTTCTGTTTCGTTCTGTTCTGAAAGGCGCCACTCATTTTGCTAGCTTAAAACACTTGAAACTTGCACACAGAATGTATGTATATAGAACATGTGCCAGTGCTTGGCAGTCAGTTGAATTTCCCTCAATTATTTGTGCTCTCTGATTTCCTTTTTGTATTTTTGGCAACATTTATTTATGTGCATACTTACTTAGCCAGCACCGAAAGTAAAGTACATACATTTGTTGTTACACGTACATTTTGGCCACCTTTTATTTATTTGTTGCCGGTTCGTATGCTTGACAACTGTTGCCATTAACAGCTGAGATCAGGCCACAGAGTGTGGTGCCACGTGTCCATGTACCCTAATGCGTCTCCATGGTCTCATTGCGTGCTTGTTGCTCTGCGGCTAACAAAGTTTGAGTCATTTAAATTCATGGATGAGAAACAAGTTGAAATTTCAGAAGTGATTCGGTTTTTGTGGTCGACAGAGTTTTCAAATTTACGTGTGTGTGTGTGTGTGTGTGTGTAGGTGAATCTAAGTGAGTGGGGATTCACCTAGCCAACATTCGTTCATTAATTCTTTCATAATTTGTTGGCCAACTTTTGTCATCATTTTCTTTTGGTTTTTAGCTATCGTATTCCAATCAAGTATACGTTTTATGTGGGTAAAAAGTTCTTTATGGGTTCTTTTTTATGAATTGGCAATAATTTCAATCACATTTCAGACCTTTCGGTGCCTCTTATTCTTATAGTCACGTAAAACTGGGCACATGGAGGGCTTTGTCGTTTGGGTAATCAATTGGTTATCAAAGGTCTGCCAATTGTTTTACTATTTTAAAACTTTTTAGATTTGGAATATTATATTGCGATAACGTTCGCTTAAATGGTTTGAAAGGATATGTCTACTTTTACGGTGAACTTATATACCGAAAATCGAACTCCTTTTAAAAAGTATGGCTTACTTTAACAGTCTGTTTTAACACTTGGTTTTATTAGTGGAATCTTTAATATAACTTTTAAATAACTTATTAAAAGATAGATTTATGTTGCTAGCCTTAAATATGTTGCCGGCTTTGGCTAAGTTGTTGTTTGATCATGGTAATTATTTGGCTAGATTAATATGGCCAAGACTGTTGTAGAACATAACAAATAACTATCTATTTAACAACTTATTTATTGTGAATGTAAATTTTAACCATAAAGTAAGAGATTTCACTGCAGACTGTATTATGAAATTATAATGATGTTTAGATTTTAGTTGTATGTATATCCAACGGATTTATGACTGGCTTAGGGAAATGACTTGGCATGTGGTAAATTAGTTTCGCTGCTTTAAGAGACTTTTACCTAGTAGCTGCTTGAAACCAAAAGCAAATAAATGAAGCTGATCACGATGACGGCTACTGCCAACTTCTATGAAAATTAAACAGACCCAAAAAGTGCGCGTTCATAGACAGAAAAGTTTGTTTTTTTTTTCATCTTTTTGGTGGCAAGTGCAAACAAACAATGCTCTCAGTAGACTAATTATTTTAGCTTGAGAAGCTCCAGAGTCAAAAACGGAGTTTCGAGTCCACAATAGACAGGAGACGCAGTGAGAGGAGAAGATGGAGAGATGGAGATGAAGACACAAACTAATCAAAATATTTTCGCAACTTTCCATTATGAAGTGAAAAGTTGAAGACGCAACGCGGGGAGGCAACAGCAGCAGACTCCCCCCCACTTTGCCTTTCCTTATCAACAAGAACGTTGTCTACGTTTGCATTTGCATGAACAATGAAAAGCAAATATTTTGCTGGTATTGACATTCATCTACAGAGCCAGACAAAGTCTTTGGCTTCTTTACCACCTCGAACTTACTTTGCTCTTCCTCCATCCTGGGGTCCTCTTTTGCATTCAATTAAGACAAATTATGAGGCAAGCTCTCGCATTTCAAGAGCTTCAGTTTCCGCTGAGGCAGCTTGTCACTTCAAGTGGACAATTCTCTGGGAAAATGTAGACGCCGTCGTCGCCGCCGCCATAGACTCTATGATTTTCCACAGAAATCATTGCAAGGTTATCGTAATTTCAAGATAAACAAAAGCATATTTCTGTATTTTTCTCTCTCTCTCTCTCTACCCCCGTTGTGTTTCTGTTGAATTCCAAAAGTCTTTTGCCTTCTCTGGCTGGGTGCTGATTTATGAATTTAATTAAAACAGCGACAAAAATGTTCACAGACAACACGCTCTTTGTGCGACTTGAGAACACATTTTGGAGCAACGCGAAAATATATGTTTAGTACAAGAGACTCCAGCTCCATCTCCATCTACAGCTCCACACTTCACGTTCTAGGTCCATGCACTTAAGTTTGAGTTATGTGGGCACGTGTTTGTATTTAATTAGCCAAGGCCCCATGATTCCTCAAAAACGTATGTAAGTATGATGCTTTGGTGTTTTAGAGTTTCATTTTTTTTTTTTCGTTTTTTGGTCATATTTAAAATGCGCTTTAAGCAATTATTTTCGCTGGGCCATTGTGCAACATGAGATGAGACTCGGCTGTCTCCGTCTGGACTCTCCACTCCATGCCACTTCACGAATGGGACTGGAACTGGGTCTGGGAGTGCAACAAAGTTGCCAGGAATAGAGAAAATATTCGCATTGGATGTGCACAGCAAGTATCTTATTTTGGGCTGCTTTACCCCCACATAATAATCAAGACAAAGCTGAAAGCAGCACGACAAAGATCCCATCCCCCCACGCTCCCTGTCTCTGAAGTCCTTCCTCTTTGGCAATGGCTTTGGCTTTGTCTGCGCTCTTCTTGGCGTGCCATGTTTATCTTTTAACTAATTTTTTTCATGTTGCTTTCTGTGCCCCGGCACAGTGAACGTTTGTGTGTGTCTGTGATGTTTAATTTCTTTAGTGGAAGTAATGGCCAAGTTGCAGTTGCCAAGTTGCTGCAAAAGTTTTGTTGCGGCAAGCGAAACTGAAAGGCAACAGCCCCCAAAGCAGAAGGGAAGCTCATGAGAATCCAAGACTTGCCAAGGCATCTAAAATCATTCATAAAGAAACTACCACAAAGTGACTCCATTGAAAAGTTTTTAGAAAGCTACCAAAAATCACTGACAAGACTTCATTCTAAATCAAAATCCTCAACGAAACAAGGGAAACTAAGTGGACCATTATATCATCATGTGCTGAAGTGCTTGGTTTTCAATATAGTACATAGATACACTTTGGGATATATAGTTCCTTCAGTTACTAAAACAAATTTTGAAAACGAAGAATTTTTAAGTTCTTTGTCACTACAAAATTACATTTCCTAACTTGAGGTAACTTTTTTCATTCCTTTTAGTATTCTGAATTTAGATTACTTATGGATTAAGGGTTTTTTGTACCTTCATAGAAATGGTAAATCATTTTGTTTTGTAGCCAAATCTTGTTTAATACCCATAACAAAATCTTTTTCATTTCATTTTGGCTAGAATCACACAGTTTTCAGATGATTCTCGTTTAGTTGCTGACGTTGTTGGTAAATGATTTTCACTTATTTAAGTAAATCCAAGCCGCTTGTTGTCAGTGTTTCTGGGGCGATAGCAGCAGCAGCAGGTTGAAATGGTTCTATGTAGTTGGTAGATAATCATCTAACATGATTCGCTGCCGCTTCAGCTTCTGCATTTGGTTATGGCGCCAACTTCCACAACTAACTCATGCCCACACCTAATGCCAAAAAAATGATTCCTCCATGCATATATTGATGTCATGAGTTAATTTGTGGGTACTTCTACAGAACAAAGAAACAAAAACATATCTCTTATTCGTGATGGCAATCGTAAATTAGAGATGAGCGCCACATTATATCATTCACATCCAAGTTGGTTGGAAAATTGGCGACTTAGTTCATGTTGAGATAATGTCGTGTAGTGTCCGCAACATTTCTCGATAAGATCTTTTGACGTTGCGGGCGCACCCACGATTATACATACATATATATATAGACAAAAGTTTATCTATATCTGTGTGACAAATGTATGAATCGAATGCGCCATGGGCAGATAACCAGATACTAATTAATAAAACCAATGACTGGACAGTTGCTGTCACATGGTGCCATTGGTGGAAAAGCTAGGTACTTATTTGGCCCAAAATATGAAAAAATAAACGATATGTACGCCTTTCCCCTCCTCCAACTTGCCCCCAAACACTGAACGAAATCGAGTGTGAAGGAAGTTTTGTTGTCGTTTTCCCCCATTTTTTGTACAATTAATTGCAAATTGGTTGCAGTGTGCAGAGGCAATTTTCATTAATTATGAACACATGATGGCAAAGAGACAAAGGGGGGAACAGGGCGCCCAGTTTTGCAGCTTCATTGGAAAAACGTGCAAAACGTTTTATGCTGCGGGCCGTTAATACTGGCAACCAAGCAAACAACCAAGTGAATGATTCGAATCTCTGGTTAACTGGAGGCGCCACAGGCTTAACATGGTGTTGTTAGTGTTTTTGTTGTTGTTGTTGTTGTTAATGTTGTTGCATGCACCTAATCGCCTGACTGCCGTCGGGCGGCGCCATCGTCAAGATCAACTTGGGTCAAGGTAACCCCCCACAAGTGCCTGGGCCATTAACGCATTGCGTTTAAATTCTATTAAATTAGCTGTAAAGGCATCTCCTTATTAGTACCGTAATTTAGTATGCACGCCCACTGACAACTCTCCAGCTCTGCAACTCCCAACCCCAAGTCCAAATCCGAAGTCCAAGTAGCAACTTCTGGCTACTGTGCGGCCTGTGTCTGCCAGTTTTGTTTGCAATTTGTTAATAGGTTGTGGCATGCAGCATGTAAATACCTAAAATCTAAACTTGGTTGCAAAGCTGTGCCAAGTAGCTGGATCCGGCCACGACGACGACGACGTCGTCTCCATATTCTCATTAGCCATGCAGTTTTCCAAGTATCCAGCTTCTCGTACCCCGTACCCCTCAGTCCACAGTCCTTGGTTCTCTCCTCAGTCTGGCAACTTAATCTGCTGGGCCAGCGCTTATGCTAATGCCTTTTGCCATGGCTATGGATGTGGATGTGTGCACATGTCTATGGCCAAATTAGCCATTGGCCAGTTATTTAAGGCATCTATTAGTCATAAAATCGAGATGCTGAGATGTTATAAGATGCCTGGCCATTGATTGCCCTGCCACGCCTCTACATAGAGGCTGAGCTCATTCGCACGCCTTACCAATGTCCAATTGGATAAGCGTACTTGACTTTTGAACCAGCGCCCACAAAGCGTGACTGGACTGGAATTGAAACTGGAACTGGAACCAAACCCAAACACAAACAGTCTTAAAAACAAAACAAACCATTGGCTAACCAAAACTAACAACAATAAACATTGCTTCACCCTTCCTCACAGCCCTCTCTTGCAACTCCTTTCTGATCTTCGTGCTGTTGTTGTTCTTGTTGTGTTTCATTGTCGGCATTTGTTGCAGTTGTTGTTGTTGTTGTTGTTGTTGTTGTTGTTCTTGGTGTACTTGTTTCTGTTTAGATAGGCAATCTAAGCCGAACGTTTCTTGAAAATAGAATTTTCCCACAAGCTAAAAATAAAATTTCAATAGTCATTCGCGCCATGAAAAACAATACGACTTAGTTGATGCCCTGTTCTACTTTCTCTATTCTTTACTTAACTTTTATATATAAGCAGGAAGTTTTATTTATAAGACATCTTTTAGATATCGATTCATTCTTTAACAAAAATAGCCATATAGCTCAAGCGATGGAAAGTGTATAATTCGTTAGATAAAGTGCCAGATTAGCCATATACCAGGATATTAGAGGACTTCCCCTATATCAGAGCGCTAATCAAAGACTTTTGATTACAAAAATGACTATTCAATTCATTTCATTTTAAATCTCGGTTGAAAATCATGCCAAGATATAATTTTAATCGAGACAAAAAACAAAAAAGTATTCAAAAAAACCTTTAATTTTATAAAAACTCAAACTTAGTCAATCGTTTTTACCAAAGTGCTTACTTTTCACATTGAATAATGATCTTTTTATTTGAATTAAGGCTGCAAAGACTGTATTGAAAAACCTTTTACAGATATTTTCTTTGGTATGTTAAAACCTAAATATGTATGTTTGGTCATATATTTTTTATGCCCAACTAACTTTTAGTGTATGCATTACATTTAAGTGCCATTTTTTGTATTTTTTCTTTCATTATTGTCTTTGTCTTTTGCCGGTTTTGTTTTTGTTGTTATATGTATGTCTGGCTGTATATTAATTTACTTATTTGTATAAATTTTTTCTTACTCATTTTTCGCTTGCGGTCGGCATTATTTTCATGCATCAAAAACACCAGCAACAACAACAACATCTAAGGGGGATGTGTGGGAGAACGCGATCCCCCGGATGAACGCAAGTGACTGTAAATTATAGAGGAGCACTTCTGGGGGGCTGACCAGACCATAATAATAAATGAAAATGTCTGTAATTCTCATGTGCAAAAAAAAACGAGAGAAAAGGAAAACAAAAACAGAAATGAGAACGAACTTAAATAAAGCGAAGCACTTGCTTATTATGCAGCTCATTTGGCAGAAAGCGACCCCAGCGATTCCCAGAGTTTTCCCTGTCTGCCTCTGTGTCCCGATTCGGAAGTTAAGCTAAGCAAATACCTATATACTGAGTGTAAATGAACTCTTTGAAGGGTTTGTTTTTCGGATTTTTCATGTTGACCCATTATTGCCAGCGATCGATAAGAAAGTGTTGTAGGCAGAGAAATCAAAAATCTCGAGTGAGGTTTGATAAGTACACAACAAACAGCTGTTCCCTGACTGTAAAGGTGAAGGGAAGGGGCAACAGTGGGCATCTATCATATGTTAGAGGCTTATGACTTGACATGGGAACATCCGTTTTATTAGTTACATAAATATGGGGTGACTTACCTTATGTTAAATGCCTCGAGCAGCCCTCGCCTCGCTGTAGAGTTCAACAAACTTGTTGAGCCTGAAACTGGCCTCCTCCAGCAGAGACGAGACGGGGCGCATGACGTGCGGTACATTGGAGTAGAAGGAGGCAGGCTCAGGTCTCGCACTCGGTCTGGCTTGGGCCTGGACCAATGGCCATGGTCTGGTCTGTGGGTCTGCGATACACTTAATTTTGACAGATTACATCTCATTATGTACACCTCGCGGCCAAAAACAGTGCGGTGGCTGGTCGGAAAACAAGTTCGCTTACTTTACAGTTTGAGAGCCATTGTATCTGTGGCCAGACATTGGTCCATAATTGATGGGCCACAATTCTCTGGCATCGATGAGGAGCTGAGTTATGGACACTTGAAATTAATTCTACAAAACAGCCAAAACAAAGACCTAAAGGAATTATTTGCTCAACTTTCTAGAGCTGCTCCTTTTTCTCTTGATCGGTTTTTATGGCAAGCCGAATTGAAGTTCATTTGTTTGGCAATTTAAAATCAATTTACGTGTTGCATGTGCCGTTAATTTATCAAGCGAGTTTAAAAACAATTCCCAAGCACTGCCAACCAGAAGCAAGCAAGACTTTTCAACAGTCTCATCATAGCCAATTAATTAAAAATTGAGCAGCGGCAGCTGCTGGAGGAGCTAGAGGAGCAATGGATAGACAAGCAGCAGGTCCAAGACCGTTCCAAGTGCCGTTTCTCAAGAGTTTTTTTTTTTGGGCGTGCTGGCATTATGATTCTTTCATTGATACAAATAGACCAAGGACCAGGCAACTTGTTCACCAAGGGGCGGAGCCAGGGGGGAATCGCTCCCCAAAGTTGTGTAGTCTTCAGACTCGTTCGATGTCGATGACTGCCTTAGCTAATAAGCACAAATTTATCAGTTCTGTACGTGCGTGGGGCTTAAGTTGTAGGTGTTGAGTTGAAAATGATATTTTGCCCTCCTTTTTTGTTCCCCGAAAGAAGGCCTTCTTCATTCGAGTATCAAAATATAATTTATTAAAAACCAAATACTGACTATTTAATACAAAGAAAAACTTAAATTTAAATTACAATTAAATATAATAGATTTTTGAGAAATATTGAAATAGTAACAGGACACACAGTCCGGGCTGCAATCACAGTTTTGCTTTATCCCCATTCCATCTACTGAGATACCTTATGTTCTGCCCTTTACAGACAATAGACCAAGGTCCAGAACAGAGCGTTAAATATAATGAAAGCCAATGGAAAGACGAAGCGCATTTTTCGATCTATCCACAGGGATACCTCTTTGGGGGTCATGGTGGCAAAAGTTTGTGGCGGTTTCTCCTTATCGGTTAGGCTCGCCGTTGAGGCAGAGCCCAGGCTACTTTCACTCTCCTCCAGGCTAATGGCCGAATCCTCTCGACTCAGACCACCTCCAATTATAATTGGTGTCTCAATGGTGATAACTGTGTTATTCTGGCCACCATTATTGCCCTTATCCATGCTGCAGGTGCTCATGGTGCTGTTACTGCGGTTGTAGCCACGACGATTCCGCTTCAAATTGGGCACAAATGTCGATTTCACAATGTATTTGGTGGTGCGTTTCTTTAGCTCCAGATTATTATTCCTTCGCCAGATGGTATTCACAAAGGCAAACTCCACCAGGCTGCCAAATATGAAAATGGTACAGACCAGAAACCACACCTCCGACATGGTTACATAACTAACTTTGGATAGATTATTCTCCTGCGACAGGGATAGAGTAATGAACGAGAGGAGTGTGGTGCAACCCAATGTGGTTCGTGCCGGAGTTTGATCTGCCTGAAGCCAAAAGGACACCCAGGATATGGTCACAATCATAATGGATGGCAGAAAGTAATCTATTATATAATAGCCCACTTCCCTGGTGAGTAGCACACTGAAACTCAGGGTACTATAGTTACCCACTAGAGCTCCATGGGTCATGGTATAGGAATCCGAGACACTGACGGATTCATTGTACAACGAACCAATTAAATAGTATTCCGTCAACTGCAATTGCGAGTCGAATGTCACTGGATTCGTGTCCTCCCAATGGAGTTGCAACACCGATGTATTATAGATCCAACTCTCCAAAATGGTGGAACACTTTTGCTCATCGAATGGAAATTTCTGGAAGTTCATCCAACAGTATAGAGTGGCCTGAATGCGTGTGGATATAAGGACAGTTCCATCGGGATAAATAGTGGTCACAACATCTTTCTCTGTCGTGCCCAGCACACTGGAGCTGTGGGCATTGGCCAGAAATACATGTGGCACCCAAATCAAATCCCTCAGTCTTCCCTCACCCATAATGGGTTGCTTTCGATTCGGAGCATAGGAGGAGAAGGCCAGACGTGAGTCAGAGTAACGAAATTGCAATAAGCCCTGAACCATAAATTGCATATCACTCGAGTCGAGATTTTTGATCACATAGATATAGAAACGGGCATATACATCCAATGGATTTTGTTCTTCACCATTATCGGTTAGATTGATGGGTGGCTCGAGCTTATCATATCGACAACTGTCAGTCAGACGAGCAATTAATTCAGTTTGTGTCAAAGTGTTGGCATTCTTCAACGATGGGCAATCGTCGGGCAGGGGAACTTCTGTTATATTAAGGATCAGATCGTAAGCTTCTGAATTATTTAAGGACACTGGAATGATGCTGCCATTGCCGGCTAAAAAGATAGAAAAAGGAAGAAAATTTAAGGATTATTATTAAGTAAAATGGTGTCTTTTATTTCTAGGACTTTTAAGGTTTAATCTCTCCTTACCTATGTTCAATGAAAGTCCTTTTAGATCTAGTCCTGTTGCCGCCATTAATTCCACTTGGCAACAGATCATCATCGTCATCATCATGATGATGGCTTGTCTTGCGCCACCCAAGTTTCTGTTAGTCATAGTTTTTCCTTTTTTTTTTTTTGCACTTAATCACAAGTTGGCTAATTAAATTAAATTAAAAGTTCCGTTTTTCGCGCGCTGCGTAGTCACGGCCAGCCGCTTGGCCTTTTCTCGTTCAACTATTTCGCGACAAGTTCGGGGCCGTTTGCTTTAACAACTTTTCGTTGCTTCGTTCCAATGTTCGTTTCGTTCTTGGTAATAGTATCTATTGCTAACTTATTTATTTTAATTACGATGTGCTTTTAATTCATTGGCCAAAAAGCACTCTCGGTGACAGCTTGTTCAGGTAATTTTGTCTTATGGCCTGGCCCAGCCGCCGCCCGCTAGCCGCAAACGTTTGTTATCGCAACAAATCGCCACCTAAGTAGGGCTCTTAGGCCAGAGGCTTCAGGCCGAAGAGTTCCCATAGAGCATGGGGGCTTTTCTGCCACTTGCCATTGCGTCGTGTAATGTGGCTAATTGCTGTTATCACTATTGTGCGAAATGTTTGCTCATGTCTGAATTTTGATTAAGTGGCCAACGCCATCGTAGGCGCTGTTTTTTTTCCCCTTCTATCTTTGTTTTATTTTTAGTATGAAAAGAATTTGCTGTCGTATATTATTCACTTGTTGCCACTGCCATATAATTGATGATGACCCCTTGTCAAAAAAACAACTGGCGAAATCCAAACAGCGCCAATTTATTTTTGGCATTTAATGAAAAAATATTTGATTTCAATTGTTAACTTGACTCTAATACTTACTGGTGGCAGTTAGTCTCTTTTTGCCATATGACTTCACCGCTTATTTAGATTATGGCGGAAGTTGGCGAGTGGCCTCTTAAAAATTCTTTTGCCCCGTCTAATCTCATTGCACTAACTTGAATAATTTAATTTCTAGAATTTCGAATGTCATGTGTGACTTCAGTTCATTCATTCCAAGAGATTCTCTGTTGTTTGTTCATAGATAACCATTAAAGTTTATTACCACAAACACACAGAACAAAGTTCCATTCGTGACTATATATAATGTAGAGGCGGATGCTGCATTCACCCCTCACAAACAACATGTTCAGTTGCCCCTTCTTCCCTTTTGGGACAACTCTTTTGTCAATCGTTGGCCTTTGTCTTTCTCGGAACAAGCATTTGGTGTGTGCTCTTATTACTGCCTAATTTATAAGGTTTCTGTGTTTATCAATATAGAAAGTAATTGCTTAGACATTATTCAGTCATAGTTTATTTATTTAGCCAAAAAGGGTTAACACAAAGATTATCACTTCTAATTTGGACTCAAGTATAAGATCAATATTTCAAATCTATCTATAAGTTGAAGAATTTCATGATAGATATAAGAATTATACGGAATTTTCGGAAGGTCTGTCACTATATTTAGTAGCAGAGTCTAAACAAATTTCAAAGAAAATCGAATTGTTAAAAAATCAACAACTTTCTAAGACCCTTGATCAACTGGAACTTGCTTAAAGTTCAACTTAGACCAAAAAGTTCTGCCTGGCAGAGGCGAGTAATATGATTCTTGGAAGAGATTTTTTATGAACTTCCAAGATTTCTTTGTTTTAATTTCAAAGGAGTCTTTTATAACCTAACCTAATGCAAAATACTCGAGTCTCGATTAAGTGTAGGTAATTATGACGACAAAGTGTGAACATTTTATGACCAAAAGTGGGCGTGAGAGTGTCATAGATTAGATTATGAAGTGGTAGTCCCCTAATAATCGAGGGGCACTCACCAGGTGAGGTACTTATAGTTGAATATCAGCTGTTGTAGCCCTTAAAATCAATTTACTTCAATCATTTCGATGTACAAAGCATTCAACAGAATATGTAAAGTCGCGTTAAACCAATTTAAGCACCTTTCTATGCACCATTATACATACAATATATGTATGTACCTACATATATGCTGTTACCTTTTAGCCTTCTCATCCAGTCGATCTTTTTCCTGGGTTTCTCTCCTTTTTTTCGTAGGGGTTTTTGTTTTGACTTGCATGCTAAAAACTCGTGCTGGCGCATTAATTTAAGCCGCCTGGAACATAAAAGCTGCTCGCATAACTAAGCCGATTTAAAAGCACATTTGAATTCAAATGCTGCACGGCGAAATGAAAATAATAAAAGTGAAAAGCAAAACAACAAAAAAAAAAACTCACACCAAACCAATGAAAAGAAAACCGAAACTAAACGATTGTGAGGTAAAATGGCAGAAAAACTGTCTGTAAAGTTTTCAAAGTAAAGTTTAGTTTAGTTTCTTTTTTTTTTTTTTTTGCAATGCAAAATTATAATCCTTTAAATGGCCATGGCAACGTTCATTAAAACGTAAGATTAGGCCAACTAAGAGACCATAATCAATGTGTTTGAGTTGAAGTTTGGTAGGCATTCTTAAATTTTCTTTAACTAAATGATTGTTGAATATTTCTAAACTAATTGGTCTAATTAATACGCTTTGTTTAGTTGAGGATGCTTTAATACACACTGGAAATTGTAATTTGCTTAGTTTGCATTTAACAAATTGATGAATTTCCTTTTTGCACGGTGCACTAAATATTAGATAATTGGATTATCAAATAAAATTTAAATGAATTATCCTTAAATTGTATTGTAGAACTTAAAGTGCCGAGTAACTAATGTACACACACACCAATTAAGTCCAGTCGTCCAGACATGGGCCAGACTTGGTCACATGGTATAAAGAGAGAGAGAGAGGGAGAGTTGAAGTTGACGTTGACAATGGCATATAAATCACACAGCTGGTCGGCCAAGGACATGATGTCCTGTTTGTTTGTTTGTTGTTTATGCTCATGATGATAGCAATGATGCTGATGATGATGATGATGCATTTGATTTTACTCTCACATTTTTAACTGTTTTGAGCTTGAAACTTTTGCCACTTGTCCTATTCGCCATCTGATTTTAATATGCTGCAGTTTTTCTCACCAGTTTTCCTTAGTTTTCTTTTTTTTTTTGAACGGAAACCGGGCAAATGCCATTTTCTACTTTGTGTTACATTGCGTTCTCTTTGTTTCTGGTTGCCATTATTGTTTCCTTTTGATTTATTCTCGGTTTCAAGTGATTTCCGCTAGCATTCAACACTTTATGTTTTGCTTTTAGTTGGACTTTTTTTTTCCAATTTTCTTTCCATTTTTTGTGTGGTGTGTGTGTGTGTTTGTTTTATTCATTTTCCTTCATTTCATTTCTCTTAATGCTTTTGCATTTGTCATTTGACTTTTCGTGGTTTTTTTTTTTTGCGGGTTTTCGTTTTCTCGGTTTCCTTTCGGCTTGGTGGGGACATTTTCGTTGCCTTTGATTTGTGGTGCTTAATCGTTGGTGTCGTCTGCGGATTTGATGTTATTTTTGTTGTTTATGTTGCATAAGTCTCAGAATGCTTTCACCCATGCAGCGCATAAATTTTTGGGTAAAACTCTTTCCCTGTTCTTATAGGGTACACGTAATTGAAATCAGCAGGATGGCTCCTTTGCATTCGTTGGCTCCTGGGTGAATTTATAATGTTCCGTTGATGGCATCGCCTGATTCGAAGCCATTGATTAAAGATCTTCTCACTGCTGCTGGTGGTGGCTTACCCAAAAGATTGCCCCAAGGCCCCAATCCACTTTTAATGCCTTGTAATCTGTCAAAATTGGCAGCGTTCATTCTGTCTCAAACGGAAGTTTGAACAAAAAACCAAAAAAATAACCACACTAAACAGGTTATTTAGGGTCTGCACAGTTTTTGGGTTTTGCTTGCAGTTCATTGTCCTGGGCTTTTGATTTCTGAATTTCAAATTAAGTGTTTTCTTTTGTTTGGGGTTTCTTTTACTGAGTTTTACCCATCTTGGCTGCAATTTGTCGTAGCAATTTGATTTAATTTATGTTTTTGCTTTTCATTTCTGTGGGATTCGTAAGACTTTTGGGAGTGAAGCAAATAACAAATACACAAACAAACTTCAAATGCAATCATCATGTGAGCTAATGCTTGGAAAGTATACAAATATCACGAGCAAATAACATGAAGACATATGCTCAGCATAATCATAATCAAACTGAAAGTTTTGCAATCAACTTTCACACAGATCACAGTAATTGATCACACAGGAAAAAAAGAAAGACTATGAGCAAACATTACGATTTTGTTTTTCTTTTTTAGGGCAAACGAAACCAAACCAAACCAAAAATATCACACCAACAATATCTCTAAGCTGCACAAATAAACACGAACGAACACAGAAGAGAAATATATAGAAATTCGTATTAAGCGATCAATAATCATTGTAAATACGCCAGTGCTAACCCTTGGGCGATAACATGGAAATATTAACGCACCAAGGAACGTCCAAGGAGAGAGAGAGAGAGGGAGAGGCAGAGACAGCCCAGTCCTGGCTGGGCCTGCCTTGTCGTAGATAAACAATAGAAAACCATAGACAGAAGGGTCAAATGCTTGAGGGCTGGTTGGGTCTCTGGCAACACGATACAAAGTAAGCTAAAGAATTGAATGCAAAAACAAAACAAAAAGAGAGAGATGAGCAGCTAACAAAGGCTCCATGGATGACGATGATGATAATGATGATGATGATGAGCAAATACGAATTATGGTCGAAAAACGCTACGTAAATACTGCAATCATTTTAATAGACCAAAAACGGCGGCGCATAAACCATAAACCAAACGCCATAGCCACAACCACAACCACATCGAGATCCAGTCATCGTTGTCCCAGTACCCGACAGACTGGACAATGTAACCAAAAGTTTTCCATGAAGAACACAAAAATATTTTTTAAGGCGTTCAACTGCAGCAAAAGACTGCCAAAGATGTTCGATTCTCGATGATCGGCACGCGAGCAATACAACAAAATTGCCAGTGCCCATTGCAATAGTTCCTGTGGTTTTATTACACTCACACACACACACACACTCCAAAATTAGCGTAGATAAATATTTTTGCGCACAAATTCCATAGACGATGACCAAATGCTTGATAATCTCTGTGTGTGTTTGTGTGTGTGTGGGATTCACATTTGCGGGCAAATTATGGCGAATTATGATGAAAATCCCTAGTTTTTGGAATCTCTCATAATTTGATTGGTATGTCCAAGTGTATGTGTTGGTATGGGTTTGTATGTGAGTACATATCTTCCATGGTTAATTCTGAAAAATTCCTCTTTTCGGTTTCATGGCCATTTGATAGACAGGCACAAGCACACTTAATGCACATCTTTGTATCTTCGACTTGGAAGTATCTACTATGTATGTATGGCTGGCATTTATGATGTAAAGCAGATGCTGCAGTTGCGTCCCCCTATCCCCCATCACACGAAATTTCACTCCATTTGTGTGTGAGTCGTTTTTTGGTGGAGTCTTTGCATTTGATGGCTATGTGGATGGCAATTTATATATAGAGCCGGCGAGAGAGAGAGAGCAATGCGCAGACGCTCTCCAAGTCTACACACTTTGCATTTTGTTTTGCTCGACATATTCGTAAATAATTTCAATTGTATCCATAAGATAGATTTTTTGTTAAAGTATCTATGGAATATTTACCTAAACATATTAAAATAAACCAGAGGGCCGGGGCTAACTTCGACCGGGTCAAAGTTTGTATACCCTCGCAACTTTTTTGGTAACTCTATCCTTACCTATTAGCCATCAATGTGGAAGAACGTTTTATCTAAAAAGGCTTATGCTTGCGAAAGAAAGGCCTACAATCATAGGAAATAACGAAGATATTGACCAAAGTCACTGTTTTCCATCGATCGTTCCTATGGGAGCCATATGATATAGTCACCCGATCTTTATCAAATTCGGCACAGTGAATAACATATATATTAAATTAAGAAATGTTTAATTTAAAAGCAAAAGTTATTAACAAAAGTCACTGTTTTCGACCAATCGTTCCTATGGGAGCTATATGATATAGCTGATCAAGAATATATATACTTTGTATGGTCGGAGATGCTTCGTTCTATGCGTTGCACACTTCTGACCAAAATTAATATACCCTTTTTGCAAGGGTATAATTATAAAATTCATAGACATTTATTTTAAAGTAAAGTCACATTAAAATTTTCAAGTAGAAAAATTAATTTTGTATACAAATTTAGTTAACGAAAACTTGGGTGAGTTGTAAATGTTATCTCTATTAATAAGAATATCTAATGTTTCATACAAAGATGGAAAGAATAAACCCGGCTTTTGAATGCACGTGGGATGCACTCGCTCTCTCTCGGTGTGTGAAGCCGGCAATTGGAAAAACTCTACACAATTGGCGCCAAAATACTCTCACATACTGGCACTCCATGGGCCCAAACACCATCCATTCATCCACACACACCAAAACACGTTCCACATGGAGCCAAGTGAGGCAGCTCCAAGCGAACAACCGTTTAGTTGCTGGTGAATCGTTGGACCCAACGCACGCTTAGACGGACGGCATTAAAGTAGAAGACGGGTTTGCTTTGGCTTTGGAAGCGTTTCGGTTTTTGGGTATCGGTCGGCTTCGGATTCGTCTGGGTTGATCGGTTTGAGCTTCATTGCATTCGTGGGCCAAGCCATCGAATAGGCCTTTGATTGATGGACAGTTGCCGATGCAGTCTCGGTCAGTGCAGTCGCAGCGGCAACATAAAAATCTAACTTCAGTGGACAATCAAACAAAATAAGCCATAAAATATCATAACGAACACAAATCATAATAATAATAATAATAACAAACAAACAAAACGAAAGTGCAATCAAATATTTTTCATTTTTAATACATTTTTACGGACCTTTTGGCCTCCAAAAAGGATTTTTATAGCTGTCCGCGTCTAAAAGGGCTCAAAAAACAAAAACCCTCAAATAACATAAACGAAATATATGTATATATACAAATATATATAGAAACAAGTTCAATTTCGCTTTCAAAATGCTTATCGGGTTCGAGTTGTGTGCGGAGTTCGCGTTGTCCTCAATCCCTCAATGTAGTGGTAGGAAGTAGTCATCGTCATTGTCGACATTGTCGTCGTGTGCCTTGGCTTCATAAATTATACAAGAGCCGCATTTTGTGAACGACTTGCAAATAAATAAGCATTTACGCTGCTTTTTTTTATATTTTATTATTGCGCTCCAGTGTGCGACTGTGCTAGTGTGTGTGTGTGTGTCGAGTGTGTGCGAGGGTATCCTCAATTCTCTGCGGTGTGTGTGAGTTTTGGGTGAGTTCCTTGGAAATCGCTCCCATGTGGCGCAAAAGGCAAAAAGTATAAAGATAAAAAGAAAGAGAGAGAGAGAAAGAAACAAGCAGCTCTTCACTTTTATACCTAATATCATTTCTTGCATATAATCATATTTTTGAGCGGAGTTTGCTTTGATTTGTGTATGTGTAAGTGTGTGTGTATTGTGTGCCGAAATAAAATTATCAACAAATCAAATACGATTAACAATCAACAACAGCAACAACAACAAAATCGACCAGCAATAAACATATAAAAATATAATTTATATTTATTATTATCAAAAGGTAAGTCATTTCTCAAGAACATTGAACTTTAAAGTTGATGGAGGGGGGGAAAAGTGCATTGACATTTAAACATATTAATAGCATAAGCAGATTGCATTATGCAAATGTGAAAAGCATGCCCCAGCATCCTGATGCACATCCTTAGCCAAACCACCCTCTCTCGAATGCCCCTCGTCAATTTCAACGAGCCATATAATTAGAGCATCTCCAGTCTTGGCATTAGTTGCTCTCGTAGTGTTTGGTTCAACCGGCTCTCGGGTGTCTCTAACTGGCTCTAATGAATATATAAGTGCCACTAATAGTTTTCGCACTTCCTGTTGTTAGAGCACGAGTTGCCACAAGCCCAAGTCAGCTCATCAAATTGCACTCAGTACAGTTTTGAAGAGTTAAACAACAACTGCAACAGCCAACCTTCATAATGATGATGATGATGATGACAATATTTAATTACGAAACAGTCACAACGATAACCTAACTGTCAGACATTTTGTTGTTGTTGTTGTTGCTGTTATTCTTCTTCATGGTTCTATATGTATTTTGCTGTTGGTCTCTTGGTTTGGCCCAAAGTTCCGTGGGCCGTTGTTGGACAAGTCAATTGCCCTGTCTCTATCTCCATAGCCAGCATCGCCGCCGTTGTCATCATAGTCTGTCGTCGTCGTCGTCGTCGTCGCTGTTGTCAACGTCAACGTCGCCATCGTTGTCATAATAATTTTATTTGCTTTCCCACACAAAAACCGGCATAAAATGTTTATATATTTTTGCACCATTTATTCAACTCTAATGTAGAGAAAGAGCATATTAGACAACAAATCTTAATATAGGTATTCTAATAAGAAACAGAAGAATTCTAGTTGTGTCTGTGAAATGCGGCCAAAGCGATTCAAAATTCCAAGTTAAAACTTTAAGTAAATGGAACATAAAATTGAAATTCATTTATCTTCTTTCTATGCAAAGTAATGAGCATTAATGGAGGTCATGTGATTCTAATTGAGTTGGCCAAATTCCAACGAATGAGTAGCATTTGGGTCGTTCAATTTCTATGTGTTGTTTGTTCACATTTCATTTTTGCTTCTGGCGCAAATTTGCCTCATTTTATCGGGCACTTTTGCATGTTGACTTTTTATTTGCACCTCTAAAAATGAAGAGAGAAAAAAATAACATTTCCTGTACAACTATTTTGTGCAGCGGATGTAGCCAAGACTGGCCCCATCATATACATATACCCAGACATACACATACAGATAGATAAGCATCATTGGTCCAACCAACTAACTGAGCGAGCTGCTCAGTCATGACTTGCGCAAATAAATAGAATTTGAAGTAAGAAAAGGAAAAAAAATTAAGTACAAGCGTAAAATGCTTTCAAAGAATTTTCCGCCTGGGGCCGCTACTTCCTCATTTGCTTATCAGGAAAATGCCAGGGACGATGAGCGTAAAAACATGCCGGCTGTCTGCGCTTGATTTCACTCACGCAGAATCATCAAGTTTTAATTAGTTGTAATTTGTAATTTGTAAATTCAACGTCAAACGCAACAAAAACCAAATAAAAAAGTAACAAGAACCACGGCAGTCAGAAGTTGTCTCTTTTTGGTCTTTGAAGCTGCCGCTTGTGGCTGTTGCCGTTGTCGTTGCTGTTGCTGATGTCTGATGATTATGATGTTGCCGCTGTGACTGTCGCTTTGCTGTTGGCCCCAGCTGACAGATTGCTGATAAAGCAAAGTCAAAACCAAATAAGCGGATGGTTGGTTAACCCCCCTGTTACCCCAAATCGCTTAAGCTATGTGTCGCGGTTGTCATTTCTGCTTTTTGGGTGGGTAAGCCAATCCATCAGCCAGTGGCAAACGGGAACAACAGCAGCTGTCAGCGGTAGGATATATGTACACCCTTATGGAAGGATTGCCCTCTGTTTATCTAAGGGCTAGCCCCATCTCATCTCATTACCCCATTCAATTTGTTTGTGGAATCCAATTGACCAACAAAGTATGGCTTTTACAAATGATCCTTTGATGCTTTGGCTTTCTGATTGTGAAATTGAATCATTCTGGCATTTGGTCAACAATTTCAACTGTATGCCATTAATTTGTCGACTTTCAGGAGAATCGCTTTAATTTTCCAGTTTGTTTTGTTTTTAATTAGCAACTTAAAGTAAATAGAGATGAAATAAAAACTCATCGCAAAGTTTACGATCTAATTTTATGGCTGTTGCAAAAATTTATAGACATTTTTACTTTTTATTACACATTTGGCTCATGTGACACACAGAGAGACCACTTGGTGAAACTATTCTAACAAGCTCTATAAATCCCATCCACAGTCAAAAGGCACTTAATTAATTTCTGCAAAAAGAAAATAAGATAAAAACCTAGCAGAAAACTTTAAGAACAAAAGGGCCCGTGGTTGCTTTGCCAACAGACTAACCAACCAACCAGTTAGTTATTGTCCCCGGGTTCTAGCCCACATTTCCAATTTGACGCAACAAAAAGCGAAAGAAGCAACAACAACAATAAAGTAATGTCATACATAGAACAACAAAATCAGAGCTTCAAAGACCATGGACAACAGTAAAACTAACTGCAAATTTTGCAGCCAGGCAACTAGCAAAAACTAAGAAAAAACAAACCTAGAGAAAGAAATAGAAGAAAAGTAGAAGCTTGCACCAGTTTCCCAACAGCAAATGTTGTAAGTTGGAACAGTTACCTGGGCGCTAAACAAAAAAAAAAAAAAAAAGACAAAAACAACAAGCACCAGCAGGAGGGATACACATGAAGGGGGGGAAAAATTGGATGAAAAAAAATCAAACCAAGTGAAGCGAGAGATGCTGTTGCTATTGCAGTTACTGCTGCTTTTGAGAGGCTTTAGAAAGTATCTAAAGAAGGAGCCACACACACACACACTTACACACACAGACACATATAGAAGGTAAACCCGTTGCCTATGCTTTGCGTGATGCAATTGCTGGAGCGCCAAAAGATTGAAAGCAAACGACAGCCACGTAACTAGAACACTTGACGATGTTGATGTGAAGAGATGTTTCTTCAACAATTTCCAATTAAAGCTGCTGCTGCCATCGGGAGTTGCAACTTGCCAGTTGGGAGTTGCAAGTTGGTAGTCGACTCGAGTTGAGTTGGGGAATTGCAATGTCTTTAGTCTCGCGCTTATGTATGTGTCGCTTGCGCAATCATTCGATGGGTTGGTAAGAGGGGTGGCCGGGGTTTTAGCCTAGCCTTTAGTGATTCTTATGTAAGAATCGGGCGACAACAGGAAGCCATCTGTAATGGCCTTAAAATACACACTTTATGCTCTCCCTCTTCTGTGTCCAGCATTGCTTTTGTCCCTCAATTAGAGTTTGGGTTAATTGCAGTGACGCATAGCTGATCATTACACTTTGCCGTGCCCAGTTCTTTGGCTCGGAAGCTAACGGCTCACCAACTCTAGGTTCGGCTAGGTGACTCTTTGCTTCCAAAGCTAATTGATCATTAAGTCTATTTCCGCAGTGAGATGGCAAGAAGGTTCTCTCTCATTCTAGTGGTTCGTCCACCAAGTAAGTCATAAAGTGCCAACATTTTTTATTCTTTATTTTATTTATAACAAGAACAGCAATAACAACAAAATGCTTAGCATGGTGCACGCGATCTAACTAGCCAACAAAACAACAAAAAACAAAAACTAAAAAAATCTACGGGACCTCCAAAGAAATTCCCAGTTTTCTGTTTCTTTTTGGGTTGGGCTCCTATATAGGATTTTATGTGCGTTTTGGAGAACATCGACAGTCGAAATAGTTTAATGGTTTTTGAAAGCCAACCGACAGAATGAGAGAATAAGAATGGGTATGAGAATGGAGAATGGAGCATGGACAGGCAGGCTATAAAAGAAAATATGTGCTACATGCAGGAAAAGAAAAACGAAAAACACAAGAATTGGGTGAAATCGATTTGTATATGTAGATGGCATATGTAGTTCTTTATTATGCTGGCTCATGAAAAGCGAGAGAAACAAAAAGGCGAACAATCGATGCATAGGTGGATATATGGAGTATACTGCGAGCTGGCATGAGTATGAGGCAGAGATCTGTTGATTGATCATTAGGGGAGAGAGAGAGACGAAATGAGGCTAATGTTAATGCGGGCAAGTACCAATTCTAAAGAGAGGGAAAGGCCATTGCATATGAAAATCGATTTTAATAATAGATTCTAAAACTACACAAAGACATGTACATATGTGGTTTGGGTTTCTCAAACATTTGACTGACCCACTCTCTGGCCAATGCTTCTGATGCTCTGGGGAGGGGCAAAAACACCTCCTATTCTCCCCTTAGCCTAGAGTTCAATAATTTGGGTTGCACTTGTGTCTGATTTCAGTGTTCTTTACTGCGTTGGCGTTGGCGTTGAGTGAAGTTGAAGTCAAAAGTCTGTCAGTCAGTCTATTTTGATGCATTCTTCTGGCTGCCTCCTTTCCATTTTTGGTTAGAGTTCTTGTAAACGAAAATAAAACAGACGAAACAAACCCATTTTTGAGTTGGCTGCTGCTGCTGCTGTTGTTTTTCTTTTAGCTGATTCTTTTGTTTACTCGTTTTCAAACACATTTGGGGTTTTTTGTCTTCTCTTTTGTGTGTTGTGTGTTCCAAGAAAAAAGTTGGCTACCTCAGCTGCTGCATAGAACAAGCGATCTTAATTTACGTTAGCTTGTTAACTGGAACTACCGTTAGATGGCTGCCTCCTATTGCCTCCTCTTTCACTCTTTAAGCAAGTAAGTATTGCATTGGAAATGAATGGAGAGCATGTGGGAGGGGGCAGGGTGGGAGGTGGGAAATTTGGGTCTAGTCTGATATTTTGTGTTGTGCAACCTTTTTTGGTCATTTACAACGCCTCTGCGCCATTGTGACTGCGGTTCGAGGGCGCGTGAAAATGCCAATATCAGCTTCGGGTCGATGCCAAAAGAAAAGAGACCAAACCTCTCTTGGCTATGGTCCATTTCGTATATCTGAGCGTGGTAATCAACATTTTGTGGTCAACTCGGGTGCACAGGAAGAAAAAGTAACAAAAAGTGCTATTGGTTTCGCATGCTTTATTGCCAATTGGAAAGTAGAAAGAAGCTCCACAACAACAACAACAAAAAAAAAACCAAAAATAAACCTAGAAAAAAACAGCCTTTCATAGAAGAAGAAAACCCAGAAGCCCATTCTGGCCAAGCTGAAGTTTAGTGTTAGAATGTTTTATGTTCTATTGTCTGCGTTAACTGTAATTGGCAAGGAGTGAAAGAGAAAGAGCGAGAGAGTGAGGAGAAAGAGTTGAAGTTGCTATGCAAAAGCCATAAATATGAACAACAAAAGCGCAGTTAAGTAATAAATTCTGAATGTCAGTTTGAAGGAAAATTGATTAAATAACTTCTACGAGCCAAACTAAACACCTAACACAACAAGCAGTTAGCATCATTAAAGTGTCTTAATTGCAATCTTCCGCCATGCGAATGCCGGTCTAATAATCCACGAGCTAATCTCTGTGTAGTCTAGACAGCTCTAGAGCTTCAATCATCCATCAAACCCTTCCCAATTGAATGCCAATGCCATAATTTATACATACCAAAAGTTTTTGCTTCATTTCTGTTTTGTTTTATCAACGTGGAATACCGTCATCTTAACTCAGTCAAGTCGATCAATTAGGCATTTCAACACATGTTGTTTACAGTTCTAATTCTGGCAGCATTTCATTTAAATGCCTTGCTGTCTGAGGCTCTAATCACTGGGCAGGGACCCATGAGATAGTAATAGATGGGAAGAGAGGGGGATAGACGGAGAGTGCGAGGGGCGTAAAATATTTTTAAACATGCCCCTGCGCTTAATGATTTCCTGTTAAATTATGCGGCATTGACTTTTAACTAAATGAAAATGTTCTTCTTTTGTTTTTTCAGTTTGATTTTGTGTGTGTGTTTTTTTTATGGCCTAGCAAGTGAATGCAATGCGGGAATGGCCTGATCGTAAATTCAATTCCACAAAAGAAACACACAGAAAACACACATCGAGAACAAAGAATCGAAAAAGTTCGAATTTTTGATTGATGAAATTGATTTCGTGAAGTCAGGCAGTCCCACTAACCCACAAAGACTTGGCGAATAACCCAAAAATATATCCAAACTGACCAACCACAAAAATGTATGGACTAATCAATAATATTTCTGCTATTCAAAAACTCATTAAGAGAGCGAAAATCACACTAATGGCCAATCCACAGAAAATTCCCAGAAAAAAAAAAAAATGAAAAATAAAAGCAATCTCTTTTGGCCACTTTCGCTTGAGGCCAACTGGCGCGAGATGCGAAATGAAAAGTGTAAAATAACCAATTTGTCCAGAAAAAGGGCAACCGAAATGCAGCCAAAATCAATTAGCACTTTCCAGAAAAGGAGAAGGAGTGACAGAAACGGAGAGAAAGAGAGGAACAACAACACAAACTAGTCAAGAACAAGTCGTGTTTTATGATTAATGATGTGCTCCGATCCACAGGGTAGTTAGGAAAAATAAACACATGACAGCACACATCAAGAGAAGTCAGAATCGGACATGGGGTGGGGCTGGGGGGGTGTGAGTTCTCTGTATCCAGTTATCTGTTAGACAGATTTGATTTATTTACCCTGCCCACCCACGAGCAGCAGCAAAAACAGCAACAGCAGCCACAACCATTTCTTAAGTTTATATATATGTATATAGATATTTGTATTTTTTTTTACGACTCGCAGTATAAATTCAAATTAGCAATCAGCAAAATAACATAAAAACAAAAATAAACCACAAGCAGAAACCGAAATTGATTTCAAAATGAACATATACTAAAAATGGAGAAATGTTTCTTTAATTGACTCTAAAGAAGTAAATTTCGCCTAATGATGGCCAACGATTTGGCTTAGATTATAGAATAAAGTTTGTTTCTTTTAAAAAGTTCTTTCTTTTCTTTTAACATCAAGATTTTAATGGCAATATATTGGGTAAAGTTTCTTGAAAGAGATCAAGACTGGGATCGGTTAGGAAGATCTGATTCAGACTAAAGCAGAGAGAATTAGCCATTATTCCATAACAATTTGCTTCACTTTAATGCCAAGTAAACTACATTAAGTTAGTTTAATTCTCAAAATGACTAAGATAATTAATATATTTCGTTCGTTTGCTTATTCAAACTAGTATACACAATTTATAGATATTAGAGACTAATGTTGTTTACCTATAACTCAATCAAATTTAAATAAGTTTATGTACTTTAGTTAAAAATTCGCTTACCTTACTTTACTTGATATATTAATTGAAGTAATTTGCAATTTTTTATTAACATTTATTTACTTTTTGTTCATCTAAAAGGGAATCTTAAGTGTTATTTAATTAATCTCTGCCATTAGCTAACTCTCCGATCATTAGAGGACCTTTAATTGGTCCTCAGTTCATTGACCCACGCCCTTAGCCAACTCTAAATTTAGCACAGAATTGTTGTAAAGTATTAGGTAGTTGTTCTTACTTGGTTAAAGACCATTTTTAAACATCATTTACTAATGAATATTAATTGTAGCATCATTTGTGGTCACGAGAATTTCATTTTAATATTTATGATTGGACATTTGTCCAAATTGGTTGGCTAAAAGTAAAGAAGCTTCAAAGCGTTTTAGCTGACCCATAAGACACTAGAATCTCATCTCATCATGGTCTTAATAATAGTGTAAGATTGACCCGCATTTTTTTATTCGCCATGCTCGTGCCTACAGACGCTTAACCTTGACATCAACGGTGACGGTGAATCCAATTCGAAGTGGTTGTCTCCTCTTCCAACCGTTAAAGCCAAAAGTGCGGCCATTCGTTGCGGCTTGCCGTTAGATTTCGAGTCATAAAAAGTTTTTCTGTTTTTGCGCAACTTTTGCTGCTTATTTTTTCCTCTTCTCTTCTGTTGTTGTTGTTGTTGCAGGGTTTTTTTTTTGTGATTCGCTTAGACAATTGGCTTGGCATGACTCAAAACCCGAAAACGAAAAAATATATATTGCAAAATCTTCTCTTTTTGCTTGGAAAGAAAAGTGCGGCATTTTTTTTATGATTTTGTTTGTTTCGTTTTGGCTTCTTCTGTTCGGCTGGTTGGTGGTTGTGAGCAGATGGTGGTGCTGATGGTGTCGGAGTTAAAGCAATTTTATAGTGAGCTCTGTGCCTTAGCACGTGATGCTATTTTTATTGCAGAACAATGAAAGAAATCGTAAATTGCTGCTGCTCAGTTTTCTGGAACCATGGAATATAGTCAAGTCATGTGTGGGTATAATAAACCGGAACTGGTGGCAAACGAAAGGAGTCACCCGCACACATAATTATTGTAATGGCAATTGCCCAGGACACTTGGCTTGATTCCCACAGGCGAATGAGAATGGCATACCATCAATTAATCGTACCTACTTTCTCAACGTTTTTAAAAATGTATGTCAATTGGTCAATTTCCGCAGTGGAGGCCAATTAAATGTCATTTACCTTTACGGCCAACCCAATTGGCCCAATTGCCATTAGCCAAAGCAAATCATTTTAAATATTTATAATGTCAATTGTGCCAAGTAACTCCTACTCCGTCAGTCGATACACACACACACACACACACTCAAGTCGAGCGAAACTCATCAGACAAATTGCACCGGGGGGCATTTTAATTAGGTAAATTTTCATTTGGTTTTCATAAATGCAGACATGCACGAAATTAGCAAAATTATATCACATATCCCCGCTAGCTAACTAATGACAGTTCAATCAACCCGTTAGCGAATAGTTTGTCAATGCACAAATATTACGTATACGCCAGCTAGACTAAGGCAATGCAATGGATGATTGTGTACGAGTATTTTGGCTAGCCGGGCCATTGTTGTGTCAACGATAACCAAAAAAGCAAACAAACATGATGACAACGTCGACAGAGACGGCGACGGAAACGACAGCAGCTCCAACACCTTTGGAGTGGCAATTTGTTGTGGCGGTTGTCGCTGATGGAAAACCAGCCTGCTCCGGTTTGGCGACAGGCATACTGTTGGGACTCTACTTATATGGCAGGCAAACATGTTTCTTTACAGGGTATTTGTTTTTTCTTGGGGGAGGTCCATTTTTTTTTTTTGAAAATTCAAACTATCTAGAATATTTAAAGAATCCTTTAATGACCTTTTGTTTCTAGATTCTTGAAACGTTTAAAGTTTAAACGTTCTTGTTAATTGTTTATCTAAACGTGATCATTTCAATCCAAGGTAAATACAATTCGAATACTTAATTGAATGCCATTTTCTGTTTGTTATTTCAAACGTATGACTCAAGCAATCAATTGTTGGTAGCAGCGGCAACAGCAACAACAACACCAAGTGCCGTCATACTTGAGGCCAAAATCAGCCATCGAGTATCTTAAGAATGACTTAACAGCTTGCAAGAAAACTTTGCCAATGACCGAGAGCAAGAGTAACAACAATGAAAGAGTTGCTAATAGCTGGCAACAATTGCGTGAAGCTTTTAGACGTGTTGCATTGCAGTTCCGGCCAACTTGAGCTCAGCAATATTACATATGTATAACAATGATACTCACACTTATATTCATATTTGTGTATAGTAAGTATCGTATTTTTTAAGGAGCACTCGATTTCACGTCGCGCTTCAAATGTGTCAAATGCAAGCGAGTGAAATATCAGTAATTTGAATCGCTTGCACAATTTTCCATTTTCCAATTTATATTGTGCAATAAAAAAAGAAGAAAAAAATAAAAACCTATTCGTTGGCCATAAATTGTTACAACAACTGTCGTTTTGCATACAAGCCAAATCCATACACACATACATATGTATGTATGTATATACGTTGTGTATATTTGGACCATAGTTGGAGGATAGATGCAAATGCCACAATAGTCCAACATCTGACAACAACTCAAACAAAATGCCAATTTTCATTGCGTTTATTGAGTGAGCAATGAATTTTCTAGTGGATAAAATTGATCTATATATGCACATTGGATGGGGCAATTGATTAATAATCTTTTTGCACAAAGCAAACCCAAAAACAAATGAGAGAAACCAGAAAAAAAACGTATTAATAATGGTTGCATATATCCATTGTGTAAACGAGATTGCAAGTAAAGGCAATCGAATGATATGAATGACGAGTATACGTAATCATGTATCTCCTTTGGGTATCTAAGTAGTTGTTTTTTTGTTAATCAATAATAATTGACTTCTTTCTCTTAAACATGAGCAATTACTAGGCAATCTTTATTTTAGATTCAATCTACCTCATCATTAAGGATTGGCTGTATGGGCAGATGGTATCCCTAAAGTTACTGTGAAGTGTTTGGATATGATGTTTGAGTTTCTTAAAAAGAAATGCTTTTGTGACTACCATAAGATAAGCCAAACGTCTATGATAATTTGAAATAGCTTCCAATTCGCTAGACTTGCTTATGATATCATATGTATATGTATGTACCTAAGTAATTATGTCTTTTCCATGTATATTTTGTGTTTAATAATAGAATCAAGAAAGGTATTCAATTTAATATACTCAAATCGGACAGACAATCCCTTCCTCCCTCCCTCTCATTCATTCTGTGTCTCTAATTAGACACACAAAATAAATTAAATTAACAGCATGACCAAAAAGTGAGCCCACGGATAATAAAAATTTAAGAAACAAAGAGTTGAGCTTATATTGTAAGTGGCGAAGATTAAATACCCTTACATATACAAACATTAGATTGGTGAAGCTCTTATCTGTCTTAATTTATATATTCTCTTGACAATATATGTATATCTAAAAATGAAAGAGATTTTCCCAAAGGAAGCAAAATGTTAGTTAAATAAAGTAAAGCAAGAAATTTTTAATTTTTTTATAGTGTATACAAATTGATGTAAGAAGGAACACAACATAATTGCTACCATGACCAGAAATGTTTAATTTGTTTATTTTTGGCTTGTCGTTTGTTCGTTGTTGTTGTTGTTGTTGTTTTTTATTTCAGCATAGTTTATTAGCGCTTCGAAAAGCAGCAGCGGCAAAAAAATATTGATTGATCTACCAGGTCTGGCTTCAATCAGAAGAGTGTGTGTATTTGTGTAATGAACAAGCCGGAAAAATGAAACATACTCGAACAACCGAAAAACAACAACAGCAACAACAAACGTCAATGGCAGCCACAACGGAGTACTCGATAGTGCGTTGAAGACCCGTTGGTTTGTTCGCTTTGTTGGTTGTTTGTTGGTTTTTAGCTTTGGTTTTGGGTTTTGGTTTTCATTATGATGCCGCTCTGTTGGTACGGCTGTCTTTACATTTTAATGATACAATTTAAAATCAACGCAGACTCATGATTTTGCATATTTCGAGCATTAAACTTACCCGCCTGGCGCTGCTTCTGCTGGGCGCATAATTCAGGCACGGTTTTCAGTTTTTAACAACAATCAATGCTCGGGCTGTTGGCCGCCTGCTGTGATTTGACCAAAAACAAAAAAGAAGGAGAAAAAAAAATAAAAATTACTGACGGACCTCAACTCGACTCTGTCGGTGGTTGATGGGTTGCCGGGTTGCCTCTGGCTTTGCCATTGCCTTTGCCTTTGCCTTTCCCGTTGCCGTTGGCATTGTCGATGCCCTGAGCTGCCAAAGCTATCAAATAAATAACCACGAGACCCGCAGTGAAAGAATGGCATGGCAAACGTTTTCGCGTTGCCCTCTAATGCTGCTGCTGCTGATGGGTGTGGTCCACCCTAGAACTAGAGAGAGAATCCAGCTACCATAGAAACCTAAGGGAGGAAGACAGGGACAGAGAGAAGGGGAGAAACATTTTTGCCTAAATGGCGAGGCATTACTTTTAATTAAAAGCAACGCCAGCAATGCACATGACTTGAACTTGAACTCAAATATACCCGGACCCAAGATACAACGGACACGACCACCACTGTGTCTAATTCAAGAGAGTTGAAGGCTGATGCTATATGAGGATTGGAGTCGGTGTCGGAGTTGGAGCTGGAGTTGAGCACATGATTACCCATAAGCTGACATTGGCATTGCTCTTGCCATTTGCCTCTGTACCACAGTTCGTTGCACAGAGCGTCACAGTTTGACTTTAATCAGTTTGCCACAGCAACGAAGAAACAGCTCTCAGACATTTGATGTTAATTTGCAGCAAGACACATTGAACATACGCAGTGTTGTCCGTCTTCAGTCTCTTGCCCCCCAACCCACCCCCTTTACAATCAGTCTGGGTAATTACATGAAACCAAACTTGTAGCCTAGCAAATTTACAAGCCATACACACACACACACACACACACACACACACACACGAAGAGTAAGTAAAAAAGAGATGGAGATACATTTATTAATTTTTAATCGTGTTTGCATTAATTAGCTTTATCGAAAAAAAAATGTTTCGTAGGTGTGAATAAAAAGAACTGTAAGATGTAAAGCTGAGGAGGAAGACAGAAAAACAAAACTAGTTTTATCTAGTCATACAAGAAATGTGTACATATTCCAACTGCGTTATTAATTGATTGCATGAGAGTGTGTGTGTGTGTGTGAGTTGAAATTAACAGGTATTCATATTCCCTGGTTACTTCTTTGGCCCACGCCCAATACCAATGGCAATTCCAACGAATGATTAGCATAAAGCACGTGCGCCGATCAACCTGGCCACGCCGTCTCGCCTCCTAACTCATTCATATGCCCAAACTGTAGCGAGCTACCTGTTGGCCATTCCATACTACCATTCTACTAACTACTTCGTGTCAGTCACAGGTGCGTACACAAAACGCCCCCCAAAACGGCACTCTTTGGCTCTTTGATGGTGATTTCTCATGCAATATGCGCTGCTGCAATCCATAGAACTTCTGCTTTTCATTCAATTTTTCTGTTGCATTTGCGAATAAGTTGCTTAGTTGCTCAGTGTTTGTGTTTGTTTGTCTCTGTGTGCCATTTGATTTATGCCCCACAGTCATGGACATGAATCACAACCAAAAATAAAATAAAATAAATGCTTTCATTACAACATAAAGGCTAATTTGATACCCAGTTTCAAGACAAATATTTGAGGGCTAAAACTAATTCTAAGACTTTTAAACTAATGAAGCTTAACTGAGTATAAGTGAGTTTTGAACTACTTTGGACTTTGTTAATGACCTTTCAGTCCAATATGTACGGCTATGATCCGTAAGATTTTTATAGGGTATCAATTGTATGCAATGCTGACATTTCTGGTGCAAGATTCCAAAGCAAATGAAGTCACTAGCTCTATAGCTCGGAGCTATGAAGCTGAAATTGAAGTTGCATTGTCTAACTGTAGATTTATGAGCATGCAATGGTGGCCACTTTTATGGTACCGATTCCCACTCCACTTGGCAATTTTGCTGGAATTCGTTCCAACGTGTTTGTGTGTTGTGGTCTGTCCATTTCACGCTTAGCCAAATTGCCAACTTGACCGGCAAAGATACAAACCAAAAGCAAAAATGTACCAAAAAAGAAAAATCTAACATTAAAAATCAAGCAAAATACAAAATAATAAAAATGTGGGCACAAATGTGCATGTGTGTGTGTGTTTGTGCGTTTGTGTGTTATGGAGAGTGTGCAAGTATATCGAGGTTTGTGTGTTACTTTGTGAACATAAAATTGTATTTAATGCACAATTCCGGACACACAATTTGTTGTTAATGAATGCAATGTAAGCGCAACGCTTGGCTCACTCTCATATCGCTTCGGTCTGGGCTGAACTGGTCTGGTTTCTGGTTGCCACAGATTTTCAGTAAAAATTGCGCCCACAAATGAGGTCAGGCAGGCGCACAATGCGCCCGTTATTTGGTTGCAGCCAGCCGCCTCACGTGTCGACTTGTGAAAGTAAATGCCGCCCACTCTACACCTGAATCCGCCGACTATCCCCACCATCTAGACTGTGCTGGCAATTTCGTGTGAGTCTGCAACTAACCTTCACATAAATTATTCCCATCAACAGCTGCAGCCAGGCAAAGCCAGAGCCAGGCAGTTTAAGACATCGTGATAAGCGGCAAAGATACTTATCTGGATAGAAAATTACATGAGGCAACGCCTATGGAGCGGCAGCACTAGCAACCGAAATGGAGTTCAAAGTGAATCCCTGCATGCAACATGTTGTTGCAGAAATGAGGTGTTGAAACGGTTGTTTAGCCAATCATTCATACGCCCCGTAGAACGTGACATGGAAATTCCAAGTCAACCTTGATTGCGACTTGTACAAAAAATATATGTCAATATGCAAGGCAAAAATTAAATATAATACAAAGATTTGAGGTTTATCTCTACACGGAGGATTAATGAGGCATGAATAATTTCATTTTAATTGGCTGCCATAAAATCAATTTAAATGTACACATTGCTCGCATGGACTTTAGCTAAATCTCTAAGCCAAGCCCATATTTCTATAGGCCGGCCAAGTACTCCTCGGTATCTGTATCTACGTGTACTGGCAATCATTTCGATAACACTTGAATACAAAATGAGGGTCATTAATTTTACAACCAACCAACAACCGTCCAGAAGTCACAGTCGCAGTCCTCACTTGAGTTCGAGTTCGATTTCGAGTTTTCAGGCTTATCTGTTCGTCAGTTTGCCAGTCATTCAGTCAGTCAGTCAGCCAGTCAATCATAACCCGTTTTGGCTGTTACCTTGGCGTACAAATCAAACTTGCTATCGCTGCAAGTAGATCTTTAGGACCCATAAAAAACGGCACACCAAACGCCTACTCCTCTACTCGTCAACTTCATCTACCTCTACTTGGCAACGAAAATATTGTCAAGCTTTTTTTGCTCTGGAGGCTCTTGGGAGTAAATGGCCGCAATTTTAATTGCTATGCATTTCCATTTGAACTTGCCAGTCGTGGACATTGTTCCAACTATTTTATTTCTTTCTTTTCTTTCCTTTTATTTCATTTTTTTGGGGTCATGTTAGACTAATCAAAGACTGGCTAAATCACGCCCACAGCCATTTATCAGCTTCAGTCACAGAGGCTGCCGGCTTTTATTAAAAATCTGACTTTTTCTTTATTTCATCTACTCCTGGACTATGGCAAACGTGAGCCAGTGGTTTATGGCGACTTAATAAGGCTATGGACCGCAATTCGCCTGTTGCCTGTTGCCCATTGCCCGTTTCATGTTGCCACATCGGTGTCTCAGCTGCTAATGGCCAACCAAGAGACGGACTAAGTGAGAAAGAGAGAGTACATTAGGCCCAACAGCTACACGGCATTTCGAAAAGCTTACGGAGGGATATGAATGTGGCAGTATGGGCATGATAAACAACCGAAGCGTTTTAAACGGCTTCATTAATCTTATTCAGCTCTATGCTTGTCTATTAAACCTTGTAATGCCATGAAAGACATTGGGTCCTGCGCCAGTGGCTGATTCTGTTTCTGCTTCTACTGTTGCTCTGGCGATGATGCTGATGATGATGATGAGCAGCTGCGGCAATTGCAATCAGCGGACTGAGGCTGAAAATGTACTACCTGTCAGCTTCATGTCATTCCGGCATTTTATGAGCTGTTGCTGGAATCTTCCGACTGCCATTGCCATTGCCACTGCCACTGCCAAATGGCATGTCCAGAATAAGAGAGACAAAAGGCGGCTGCTGCTGTCATTTTCAACAGTTTCAATACATTCCCAGTTTTCCCGCTGAATAAGTTAAAGATGTCTTTACAGAAGAATGTAGAATATAAAAAAATTAATAGTAAAAGTAATTTAATAGATGAAGTATATTGTAAAGGTAAAAGAACAGAATAATGCAGCAAAAGAATCATAATAACATATGGAATCTCTGAATCTTATGCCAATTTAATTTTAGTCATTAAAATATTTTAAGTTTTCTAAATTAGTTTTGGGATAACAAAGAGATAAACCATATCGATATAGGTAAGGTAAGGTCTCCAGCAATCATAGAAAACGTTCTAATTTGAAAAGTTGAATTTTAACTACTATTCAATGAACCTTTTCGTTTTCCTCATCATTATCCTATGTTATTATCATAGGTACATATGACAAATTTCATGTCTTATCATTTCATAATGAATTTGTTTTGTCAGTCAATAAATTATGAATATCACGCTCCACCTCAAAACTGTAGAGGCTACAGACAGCAGCATCCGCAATAGTAACAACAACAACAACATGCAGCATCATAATCAGGAACAGTGGTAAAAAAGAATGTTGTCCCCCCCAGTCTATCATTGATGTTCTCGCAGTCGTCTGTGGATGCTGTTGCTATGTTTTATCATGCTACACGTTGATTTAGTGGCCCGCAGTTTGTTTAGTTATTAGCTTTTGCCCTTTTTGCCTAGAACAAATTGCATTTTGATTTATATGGCTCGAAGTGAGTTTATCTTCTACAGCCAAAGGAAAACTAGACACGCGACTGGCAGGCAGGAAACGAGCGACAAGCCGCCCACATCAAGAAGCCCATGATGATGATGATGATGATTTGTGTCGCCTTTTTTTCGGGGGGGTTGAGGTGAAGGAAATTACATCGAAAAGGCAATATCCTGGCCACATCAAAGGGCATTAAAAATTCAAATAGGTAATTAAGTAAAACGCATAAACCACAAAAGTAAGGCACCGAGACTCAGTCGGTTATTTACACACCAAGGCAGCATCAAGTTCTCAGTGTGTCAATCAATTTGCCCCCCGGACAGAAAGTGCAGCGCACAGACCAAAGTGTATTAAATAAACCGCAAAGCGAACACTTAACTCAAACACATGGCACATGGGGCACAGAAGGAAGGCATCGAAGGCGGAAGGCACAGAAGGCGGCAGCCCCGACGGAAGGGCCAACGACTTGAGCGCTACAAACAAACACAATTTGTAATTGAGTCGTTGCTGCCAGACGAGATTCAGGCCCAGTCCCAGTGCCAGAGCTCAAACCCAGACCGAGCTCATTATGGCAGAGCTGAACACAAATCGTTGAACCGCAACAGGAGCGAAACGAAAATCAACCGGCTGTAAATATTTGGTCGCCCCAGTCCTCGGTGTTGCTCTAGATTTCATTTTTCGCACACTTTTTTCCTCTATTTGTTTCCCCGTTTTGGTTTTTTTTTTCGGTTTTGGCCCAGCCATTAACAACGTTTTGGGCAATGTTGCTGGTGCATTTCTCATTAGGATTGCAAAATGTTGCTGACATTGTCTGCTGACCCGATTCCCTATGGACATCAATTTGTCGTGCCGCAAGCGATTTCCGTGGCATAGTAAAACAATCGAGCAATTGACCAACAACTACTCGGAAGTGTCTAACTGTTTTAATAATTAAAGTCGCAGTTTTCTGTCTTTATTATAAATATGTTATTTGATTAAATTTATATAGGTTTTATTTTTTATGACGGCTTCACTTCAAATGCCAAAAGGGGGTCTCTGGTCTTATCAGACTGTCATCAATCTAAAAGAGACAACAAACAAGACCTAAAACAACTATGGAAACAAGCCCTTTGACAGTCGGCATGTGTCCAATTAAAACATTGCGCTAAGCCATCCGGCTGGTTTACCATTTCGTCGTCCATGACTCATAGAACTTTTTACTTTTTATTACGGAAAGTGAATAGGTAACTATCTGCCGGAAAAAGAACTTTCTCGCACACAAATTTATTCTCTTTTTGTATGCCTCATCATGGGAACATTGACAGAAATCATGTAGAAAGCATATAGCTATAGATATAAAAACATGATTGGGAAAGTAAAATTTAAAGAGAGCTTATTAGTTAGTCAGCTATTGAGTTGAAAAGAGTTTTACACTAAGAATTTCATCCATATAAAAATTCCATTCCATTCAGATCTAATCTACTTGACTTTTAGTTTAGGCTTTTAACTTTTATGGCCAAGTGTTTTGCGTTTTAGTATTTCTTTTCACATAACTCGACTTAATTGAGCGAATTTATTTAGTATTCTTCAATTATTTATTAGTTGTGCAGTGTAACATTTAATTTTCATTAGGCAACTGCAGCAAATATCGATTAATTGTTATTTGATTTTGTAACATTCGTGATTTATAAACCAATTGATTTATGGAAAACTGAAAATAACAACTGCATTGACTTGATAATAAATTGGTAGACAAAATGTTTTATGAATCAGACTTTTTGAAATCTTATCAGATTGTCTAATTGACGTAATTATTCTCAGAAATTTGTTACTTAACTGCTTAGTTTCAAGTTAAATACCATTCACAAGTTGGGCAACATCTGTTGACCTTTTATCAAATTTGCTTTTCACTTTATTAATTATGCAAATTAATTCAAATTCGATGACCCGCATTTGAGTTCTATGTTTTTGGTTCACTGAACCCCTTTACCCCACACTTCTCTCTCTCACTCTTTCTCTCTGTCGTTTTGTGGCTTCTTGGGAACAATAGAAATGGGTCAATAGAAAAATGAAACCTGTTGGGCATCATTGAAAACGTGCTTTCTGTTGATAAATTTGAATAATTTGCTTATTAATGTGCTAATGAGTCGAATTGCTGCAAACCATTTGACACTTTTGCCATGGCCAAAGTGTTTTATGGCATTGCCATTAAATGGACGCTAATGGTGGAATTCTTTTTCAGCCCTTGCCCCACCCACAAATTGGGCCAAAAGAACATTTCGAACATTTTATGATATGGTCTGCGAGTGTTTGGCCAGCAAAAGAGATAAAAGCCCATAAATACATACATACTTATATGCAAGGGCATCTCTCTGGGGAAGGGGGATTTAATGCAAGAAGGGTGGGGGGTAAGAGAGAAACAGGGAGTAAGTTATGGTCGTAAAACGCAGCTCCAATGGTTATGAAAGCAAAACGGAACATCAATTAGACCTTAGCAAGGCTTAATTGTGGTAATAGAAGAATATTACGCATACGCCTAGGTGGGAGCTTCATTTAAATTTAATCCATGGCAGAAAAGAAAGAGAGAAAGCAAGAGAAAAATGTAGAGAATCAAATAAAAAGAAGCGAAAAAGATTGTTGGATACAGTGAAATAAGTAAATTGGATTTGTCTCCGACCGTGTGAGCGGAAGATAGACAGGGAAGTAACTTTGCCTGATTGCCTCGTGGCCTGGGGAGGTCTCTTTGGTCGCCTCCTGGAGTTGGTGCTAAAAGCTGAAGAGGTGGAGCTGGTGGTGGTGCACCTTCAGCTGTTGCCTATCCATGTCCCCTCGTTTCTATAGCGTTTCTGCTACTTTTACAGCTCAGCTGACAATGTTGCCAATGCTGTACGGTAATTTTACATAAAAGCACATAAAGTGCAATGTTTGATCGTAAAACTTTTTTACGACATTTTTCCTGTGCGCATATATAAAAATGCCTTCTAGACTACTACGGCTACTGAGTTGAGTTGTGGCAAACAGCAGCCTGTTTTCGCCTCCTGCCATCCCTCCAGTGTATTTCTCTTTATCTGTCATGCTGCTTATATTATATATACATAGATATATGTATTTTTTTCTCTTTTTCTCTAACCATTTGGCGACGAGGCGAAATTGTTTGCTCATATAAAATTTGTAACACGTGTGCCATGAGGAACTGCCTGCTCTCACTCTCTATTCTTTTGGGTAGCCAAATTTATGTAACCCGAGTTTATTGTTTGCCAGCAAGTGAAACACTTTAGAGAATTGCCCAGCAAAAAAACACAAACAAAAATTACGCCTGCTAGGAACATAAATGTCGAATCGATGTCGCAGGTAAGGATGAAGGTAAATAGCTCATTTAAATAGAAAAACAAGTGATGGCAATCTGCTCTAGAAGAGGAATCTTGCTCACATAACGGTAGTTGCAGTTTCCGTTACCTTGAGGCAGTCTTTGGCTTTGGTCCTGGTCCTGGTCCAACCAGGCCACAACATTTAAGCACTCATAAAGTTAATGACATGAACAGAACCGCAGAAATGTAGATATGTAGACACCCACATTTGCCACAGTATGTTGCAAGTCTGAGTCGAGTCTGAGTCTGCGAGAGACGAAAATGCATTGTATCAGTTGCAAAAGGCAAATGCAACATCAGCTGCAACTGTCCTATTTAGCCGTCATCCTTTTCCATTCACAATTGTTGGTTCTCTTTCGTTTTTTCCTTCTTCTTCTTCTACTATTCGTTTTTGTTTGTTGCGACAGCCACTACTACCACTTACAACGGTATTCTTTCCCTATCGCCTGCCACCCCCATATCAGAGTCATTAAAAATAAAGTAATTTTCACGCATGTGCCATGCCGAATAGAAAATAAAATGCATTTTCCGCAACATGACGAATGAGTTGATTCTATTTTACAGTTTCACATGCTGCCTAGCCTCCCTTCAGGCCACAAGAATTCCAACTTCGCTTTTTCCAACATTTTCTTTTTCACCTTTTTTTTCCATTTTTATAAAAATAATGCACATAGGAAAAACGCGCAAGTCACAAATGCTGACAGGGTCAGGGGGTGGGACCATGTTTCGCCTTCGCGACCATGGGGCAACAACAACATGACACAGCATTACATTGACGCACTGATACCCTGCAAGAGGGTATACGAAAACGCAACAAAACTAATTGTTTGGTAAACAAATTTTCCGGAACTTTATCAACAAGTCTAAGATGTTAAATTTATTTATGATTATTTATCTTTGATTTGATTTATCAACATTTTGTCATTAATTATGCTAAGAACTTCATAGGGTAGCATGTCTACAGTCACGCCTCCATCACAGGCAGCCAAGTCAAGTTGTGCCACAGACGTGGCTGCTGCTGGTCGAGTCTCGCTGTCGTTCTCATTCTCGTGCTCTCGTCCCTCTTGTGCCGGGCAAATGCGACTGTGGCGCACTTTAAGCGAATTTTATTTGTCTGCAGCGTCAACCACTTGACAATCACTCACGTAGCAGTGCAGCGTGGCAAAAGGTAGGCAGAGGCTGCAGAGTCAAAGCCATATCCCAACATTCTGTTCACCCCCACATTCTCTCCTCATACATACTCCAGCTTCCAGTTATTCCCTTGGCGCTTGTCTGGGCTATGACTCGTGTGTGTTGTTGCTGCTGTTGTTGTTGTTGCCTGGTTTGGTGTTAACAAGTTCCCATGCAGCCGCTTAAATATTAACACACAGACGCATTCGCATACCGTGCCATGTCGACAGCAGCAGCAACGTCATCGTCGGCAACTGTAAATAAATACTCATACAGCACGGAAAGACTTGTGTGTCATTGCACTCGACGCACTGACGACAGTTTGTGGCACGGAGGTAAGGTGGGCGTGCCCGTCAACTGTAAGTGAAAATATTTGCCTTTGCCGGTATGTGGAGTGAAAAAAAACCGCTACAAAATCATTAAAATTGTCGAAATAGCAACGAGGCATAATTAACTGCATCTCAATCACACTCAATGTCATAGCCAGAGCAAAAGCGTCAATGCAATTAGGGAGAACAAGTTTGTGGCCCCTGCCAATGCTCATTACGTGCCGAAAAACTGACTGAAAGGAGAAGCAAATCAAACCCATGTCGGCCCGAAAGTGGGCGGCAAGGCACGCCGTCGACCGTGTTAATTGCTGCAACTGCCTGGAGATATACATACATGTCCCTCCTCTTGGCCATCGTCACGTAGCATTGCCATATTTTATTCACACTCACAGTCACACACACACACACAGTCACATATGAGCATCTGTGGTTTTCGATGCCCACCTACGAATGGTGCCCATGGGGGGGCATATGACTTTACAATAAACAGTGGGTTAACTTTTTATTATTGGAATACGTATACGCATTCATTTCTGATTACGTCTCTTCCTCTCTCAACACCTCATTAACTTCATTCCGGCAAATGTCACTGAATAAATCTCTCCCTCACTCTTTGCTGGATTCCATTTTCCAGCTCATTTGCGTCAGCTATGCCATAGTCAAATCAAACAAATAAAAAACGTGAATCAAAATCTCTTAACACATAAAACAAGACTCAAACTCAGACCTAAACTCAAAAAAACAGAACAGAGTCAACCAAAAAAATGCCAAAGATTCTGATACCTTCAATAACCTTACCTAATGCCAGAGAGCTGAAAGCACATTTAATCATCATTAAAGTTCGGGTCTGAGGTCTTCAAGCAGAGCCAACAGCAGGAGCAATCCTTCCGAGTTTCATATTCTTTCGCTCTACACTTCTCACTCATTCACCTTTTGGCCATTTGCACTTTTCGATGCTTTCACGTTTTTCATCATCATTACCCCAACAGCAGCAGCAGCGGCGGCATCATTGGCAGTGGCAGTGGCACCAGCAATATCGCACGCATATCGCAGGAACAACAACAAACATACAACCCAAGCAACGAACCAGCCAACCGTTTGCACCGAAAGTAATAAATAATTTCGTTTAGCCCAGAACGAGAGCAGAAAGCCAGAAAAAGCCTTGCCCCAAAACTCTCCTCAAACTTCTTGCCCAACTCTAATGCCAACGCCAGCATTCTGTTGCCAGATGTATGTGCTAAAAGTTTGTTTGCTTTTGGTTCAGTTTTTGGTGTTACTTCCGCAAACATAAAATTGCTATGAATAGGGCCGGATCGCCGGATGGATGGTGGGGAGCCCAACTCTCTTTCCACCCTTCCTTACCAGGCAACAACAAAATTGCGGGTATCCATATATTGAAATATGACAAAACGCTGTTTGAGACATTTTCAGTTATTGATACGAACGTCATCAAGAGTAAGAAAGCAAAATGAATGCAATAGGCTAACATTTTTCTTTTTTTCCTGGGTTGTTCAAGTTTACGACCAAAGAGGAGGCTATAGAGAGAGGCAGTGAGAGTTAGAGGGGTAACACAGCTCCTCAAATATTATTAATAAACCCTAAAAAAAAAGTAAAGAGCAAGTAGTAAAGTCTCTGAACGAAAATTGAAAGGAAAGTTTCGCCTGATAAATAGAAAAGACGTTTGCTTCTCACACAATCTTTGAGTATGTCAATGCCACACGCACTTTATCACAAATCAAGCCAAGTTTCTCTCACTCTCTACTATACATATATACATATACATACATATATATGTTTAAGGGGGCTGAATGTTTTGGGGGAGGGTGGTAGTGTGCCCTGAAATCACGCCTACTACTGCTAGCTCAGCTACTGACTGCTTTGTCCCTGTGATAAATTTGATGGAGGGAAAAAATTATGAGGGTGTCGCTGCTGGATGCTGATGATGTCCTGTAAACAAGCTCAGGCATAAAGATATAATGCCATAAATATGCCAAAGCGATAAATTTCCTCATGTGCTGATGGGGCGAAGGGGCTGCAAAGCCGCATCGGAAGGGGAACAGTGGAAAGTAATAGGCAGGAAAACGCTGCTCAAAAATCGATCAATGTCATATTTATAACTTGTATGTACATATATGGTCCCCCGTGACGAATACTACCCTAGAAGAACACATAGAAACTGATGTAAAAATGTTGCTGATGACCAATTCAAAGTGTTAGTCCCTTTTGCAGCCTATCAAATCACAAATATTTAAGTATCAGTCTTAATCAATCATTATTTATCCAAAGGAAAGTGTTTGATCTCACATTAAATGCAGTACTTTATATTTCTCATTCATAAGTCTGTAACTAAGCAACTACAGGTCTCGATATTATTTAGCAATATTTAGCTAGTTCTCCTTTGGTTCTGATCTCAATTAACCTTATAGGATTAGAATTTGAAAAATTCCAAATCATAAATCGTAATGTAGATTAACTTTGTGGAATTCTTAATGAAAACAAATATCTCATGAGTTCATATGCGTAGAATTATAAAAACGACTGCTACTCATGTGTGGCATGCATAGAGAAAAACAGAAAGAATTAACGTTAGAGTGGGAGGGAGTGATGGCAGACGCAATGAGTCTTGAGTTGAATGAACCTGCGTGGCTGCAATTAAAATAACATGTTGTTGTTGGTGTTGCCATTCCTCAAACTCATATATTTATACTCATTCATAGTGGCTGTCATTCACATGTGAAATATGCATTTTAATTGATGCAATTCACTGTTGTTATTGTTGTTGTTGTTGCCCACAGTTGACAGAGTGACCAAGTTAAAGACACATGTCTGACAGATGTCAGTCAACCTTGCCAATTCAGTCGACTTTCCATTAATTAGGCATAATATTTCATTACAGTAATGAGTAGAGTCTTAGACTATGTGAAATGCAAAGCAAACCAACGGCAACTAATGAAAGCCCAGACAAACAAGGCACAGAAACCAAACCACATTACACCAACAACACATGATGATAGTTGGGCATACGTAGTGAAATTTTCAGCTATGCAAAACATCAAACATCAAATGCATACATATCTGAAAACTGAAACGAAATGTGTGAAAAGTTAGCTGGCTTCATGCTGCTTGTTGGCTTTTGTTTTGTTTTTGGTTTTTCTTCCTTTTTTTTGCCGTTGCTTCTCATTATGCGAATGCACATTAATTATTTTGCAGATGCAGCCTAACCATAAAAACCAAACCAGATGTGTCTTAGGTTTTTATTATAGTAGTTTTTTGTCGTCCTCTATGCCATTGTCCACATTTGCATACAGTCAAATATGGTAGCTATATATTAGCGATCACGCACACATACACAGCTGAGAAAATCTAAACAGTTTTTGTAAGAGGCAACCATGGGCAATCCTTAGAGACTACATACATATATCTGATTGAAACCTAGATGAGCAATCTCTAGATTTAAGCATTCAAAAAGGTTTTCCAGCTTGTTTTAAAGCATTTATTCATTAACCTAACTTATGAAACTAAGTACCTAGATGATTTATGTAATTTCTTCTTTTCAGAAACATATTTAATCATAATAATCGACATTGATCTTCAAATTTAGTCTTTTATTTATAATCCTTTTAAAAATCTTAAATTCTTGCATTAATTAATGCTGCATAGGTATTATGAATCAAGTAGTTAAAGCCTGAGACTTAAAGTCGTGTCTCTCCCTATCTTTTTTTTTTTATTCTTTCTCTATATATGTAGAGAAACTCTAATGACATAATCTGCTTTTAGGCAACAAAACAGCACAGAAGCGCCCTTCAACTAATCCGCTTAAGTGACTTTTGTTGCTATTGCTGTTGTTGGTGTTTTGTTTTTGGAGTTGCTGCTGCTGCTGCTTCTTCCACTTTTACATCCACGTGCATATTAAAGTTATCACTGGCACAACAACCGCAATTATAAAATTATAATGATAATAACCAACTGGGGAGAGGTTTGAGTTGCTGACAGTTGGGCTGTCATTGCTGTCACAGTTGCTGATCTGCGAGACAGATAAACGCCAAAGCCAAAAGAGTTATTAAAACAAGGCCTAGTCAGAGCCACAGAGACAGAGACTAACTAACTCTCGCTGGGTTGTTGACTCCCCTCCTTCTGTATATATGTACATACATACATACATTCATAGTATTATATGTATACACCTTTCAACAAACCAGTTGCAGGTCGACTAATTGCAACAGATGCTGATAACAATGTAGAAAGAGGAGAAAAAGAAAAAAAATGTAGTCTCTAGCTATTTATTAATTATGTGTACACAATTTAATTGCCACTTTCTAACCGCAATTGAATCTTTTACTTTACTTACAGAAAATGTTAACCACATAGACAAGAGACGAATTAAGCGAAACGCAGCGAATCTAAACAAAAAAACGGCAACAAAATGAATTGTCTTTGCCGACCATCGCGGATTATGTCCGTGCGCATTAATTTGCTGGACGAGACCGACTTTATACACGAGATCAAGGTAAGTACTTGACTTTAGTGTGAACATTAGCTGACATAAGCTAGAAAAACAGAACTCTTTCCCCCTTTTCCCATTGAAAAAAAGTGTTGCATACTTTGCACGTGCCCGTGCTCGTACCCGTTCCGAGCACCCTCATCAATATTTAGTGCGGCAAAGCAACGACGCGGCGTCGGAGGCCCTGCTGTGACTTGGCAAACATGCAAAGTGTCATCACTCACACGTCCACACACCGCACAGATAATGTCCTGACATTCTCCTCTCTACTTCGGCTTTAAAACTGCTCACGTTTGCCAAATTAAATGGGTCGTCGTCAGTCCTCAGTCCTTAGTACTCAGTCGTCAGTAGCTCGTTGTCGCCTTTTGTGTCCTGTCTGTCTGGGTGTGTATGTGTGTGTCTCATGGCGTCGCTTGGGATTTTGTGCTGATTCTGCACGACATCCTCATAGTTGGCATCATTGTGCGGACAGATCAAATAAATTGTTGTGATTTTTGCTTCTTTTTTTTTGCCCCCCTCTCTATCTTCTCCACATAAGGCTATGGGTGGTCTCTGATTTCAGCAAAGCTTTGCAAAAGCAAACCAAGCAGGCAATATAAATAATATACACATGAAATTCTGCGCCTACGAGTAAGAGTTTTAATTGAATAGCACAATTTTTTTATTGCTGAATCTTAATAGTTGTCAATAACAACAATATATCAAATATGTATATATTAAAAGTTGCTTTTGAAACGAAAAGGAGTCGTTTAATTGGTTTCCATAATATTTACTTGAACTTTATCTTATCTTGGGTAACAGTAACTTAGAATTTTAATAAAGATTTTGATTCTAATCAAACAACTTACCTCTAAAATTCTTTGTATTTATCTCTCATGGTTTCTAGATAGATAGTTTGAAGGAAAAACAAAGCAAAAGCAACTTGAGCAAGGATACAGTAGCCTCAAGATTGAAAGACAGTTAATAGATCTCTTAGTTATTGTACTTCAAGGAATTTCATTCAATGGCCAGTGTTTATTGTTTTTAATAGTCAAAGGACAAAATATTTGTCGCTAAGCCCAAGTTACTGTCACTACCAAAACCATCAATCTTGGATATTGTTTAAGTCCAACGTCATTGCAATAAACTCATCAATTGTGATTATATCGATTAATGTTGGCATACCAAATATGAAGTTTGGTTCTTTGGTTTAATGTAAAATGATGAAATTAATCAACTAAACGAGGTGCAGCTAAAATAGTCTGTCCTAAGGCATCCTATGTGATGTATCCTTAATATATATTAAAAGCAATATTCAATGCAAATTCATGTCAACCGGATTGCATGTGAGGTCCGCGGCGTAATTAGCCATGACTTAAAGGGCCGCCAGTTAATTGTTCGTCTTGGGGCAGAGATAAAATATGTATGTCCACACACACACACAAACACACACACACACACACAATGTTATCCTACCAGTTTAATACAAGTTGAATCGCCTTGGGATATAGTGCAGCAGCAGTTGGCCATTTCTGATTGATCGAGCAGCAAGAGGAACGACAGGCTAGTTAGCCAATTCCAGGAACTGACTAATGACACTTGCTTGCATGCGGCGATTGCATTTTATAGCGTTTTATCGCAAGCATTAAATTGGAGCAAAATAAAATGCTAATAATCACAGCTCATCAAGAGGAGATTTATAATAATTTTTGCGAGAATACAAATCAGCTTAAGCTAAAAATTTTTAAACGATTATTGTTGTTAGCCTGCTGGCTAGCTCATAAATTGTGCATTAGACACATGTAAGGCTATGTGTGTGTATTTCTGTGGGCGTAACCATAATTTGACAATGGCTAAACTGGGCGGACAAGCCGTTGCCAAACGACGTCGTGTCGCGTCGCGTTTGCCTGTGCCTGTGCCCCGAGGGTTAATATTAATGAGTTGAAACTGGTAAGAGAGCAAGTGAGCCGCAACAGCAACGACAACGACAACTTATCGCATGTAATTATTGGCCAAATGGCTCATGGACCAACCTCCCCCTCAAAATTCCCCTTGATGTTCAGTCAAATGATTGATAAAAGGCCTCGCCGACCAAATTCCACACACACACACACACACACAGACACCACAAAAAAGCCATGAATGAAAATTCAAAGTGCCGCAGTCAAGATATGCAAAACGGGCAAGAAGTGGAAAAAAATGCGTGTGGCCGCCAGCCGCAAAACGTAATTTTATTTACACGCTGAGCAGCCAGCCCATGGCTCATGACTCTTGTCTGTCAACTGACAACCACGAGATGGCTAAAGCTCGGGCTAAAACCCATGGTAACTGTCCCCCTGTCTCAGGTCTCTTGTCTCCTGCTCCCTGTTGCTTTTGCTTTTGTTCACTGTGTTGATTTTGACGGCTGCCGATGGGCACTAAACGCACGCACTTAAGGCCGTCGCCACACTCTTGCAATCTAGCATTAATGGGAATACAAGTGACGGCTGGGGGGTGCAGTGGATGGTGGAATTGGAGGGAGATTTGCGGTTGACTTGTTTTTCATCCATACACTTTTCCAAAAAAAAAAAAGCGTATACTCATTTTGATCAAAAGTGTGCAACATTCGCAGACAACTTTAATCGATTTTTATTAAATTTAAGTATGTTAAAGGACTAAACCGGCGAAATTTCGATCTTATACTTAGCATAAGTAAGGTGACTTATTATTATCAGAATCGAATGGGATTTTAGCTTAATGTATGTCGCATAAAATGATCGTAATAAAATAGTCCTGATAAGCGAAAAATTCCACATAGTTTGAACAGTGTAAAAGCTCATTGAGGGTATTAAATCTTCGGTGGAGGTTTACTCAACCTCAGTCTTGCATTGAACTGTCTATATATCTATATTGAAATGTCCCTGGAAAACATGTCGTAATCGATATATTATGGCCATGACGTAAAATGCGAAAACGATGCGTATGAGTGATATTTCTCAAATAACTGGATTTATATACAATTCGGTTTCTAAGATATTTCTTAAAAGCCACTTACTCTGGCAGAATTCTCGAAACAATTGGTTGAAAAATGGACTTAACAAGTCAAAGTCAGACAAAGCCTTTTACTGGCGGCGCCGCGCAAAAGCCGATGCAAAACCTGGCAAAACTGTGACAAATGATTTTGACAACTTCATGCCCAAGTGAGCATACATAGATATATACTTGTAGGTATATATATTTCCAGACATTCGTGTAGATGTATATACATATACTTGATCTGTGTACGCGCATTTTTGTCATTTATCATGCTTACAATGCTAATGACATTTGGCCAGGGCGCAAAGTAAAAACCAAAATCACGTCCGACTAGAACAACGACCTTGAGGTACCCTTTAATAAACGAGGCTCACACTGTTCTTCTATTCCTTTTAAAGGCTATGGAAAGTAAAATATATTGATTAGATCTACTTACACATGTGTGATACAAAGTTCTAGTTACGTGTGGTTAATATACCCTTGCATTAAATAGCTACAGGGTATCCCCACTTCAAATGCTTCAAGCTGCTCTCATCGGCGGCACAGTTGGCACTTAAAGCAAAAAAAAAAAGGTTTTTACGCTTGTTGCAGCATAAGGTTATATAATTATATCTTAACGGTTAAAATACTCAACTGTGGAGAGTTTGAGTTTGAGTCTTGGGTCTCTGTGTGTGGGTTTGTATTTGCCTAGCGCTTAATTCTTTGTATATACAGGGTGTCCATCAGACTCTCGGCCAACTGCACATGGCCCCCATTTGAGAATTTATGTAAATCATTCCAACACACTTCAAACTGGCCACAATGACAAGCCAAAATGGAAATGGTTAGTTCAAGTGTTTCACGAGCAAACACTTCACCAAAAAACAAAAAAAATTACAATCACATATACGAAAATAAGTCTATGTGTATGTGTGTGTCAATATAAAATTTTGGTCATGCCTTCGAGCGACATTTAATTAGACTCTAGACCAAAGTTCCAAGCGTTCACACGCCAAGTTTTTGGCCAGAGTTTGGCTATCTTGACCAACCAAAAATAAAACCTGCAGTTTATGGCCAACATAATTAAGTTAAAAGCTTTTTTACAGCTTTAATGCTCCCCTCACTTCCCAAAATGTGATGCCGCCCATCCAAAACTGGACAGAGCGCGCGTTCAAATTGATAATGAAAATAAGAAAAATCCATGAAGCGTGTTTAATGGCTAAATAAATGCCGGCGTCTAGATTTCCGTTTGCTGAGACCCCAAAGACTCCACCCACACCTGTAATACAGGGTGTAGTCTATATCTTTATAATATGAAAAAGAAGGTGAATGTTAATGTAAATGAAACTCGGCAGTTTGCCAATTCACCCTATTGATTATTCCCGTCAAATCAAAATGAAAAGGGCAAGAACAAACATCAAGGGATGAACCTGTACAAATCGTACAGCTTATACTCTATGTTCGGAAAGGATAAATGCTGACGTTTTTCCTAGTTTTATGTTCTAGAACAATTATTTTTCTTCCTACAAGTATGCTAAGACCAGCCACACCTGGTAGCAAAAGTCAATATACTCTCTAATGGCCCAATACCCTTTTTTTTCTGCGTAATTAATAAGCAAAAAGGTTTAGCCAAAAAGTTGAATACTTTACCTTTTGCTAAATTCAACGAAGCATTTTGGTTGGGTTGTATTTTTCATCTCTTTTCTTTTTTGTGTCTCTGTTAATACTGGGTTGGGGGTAATTACTTTATCTGTTGCTGAAGTTGCGCTTCGCTTCCTAATAGGATTAACAGACCCAAAGAAAATCAACATAAAGAGAGATAAAAAAAAAAAAAAAACAGAAAAACAAAACGGTCTTAGTAAAAATTTTGCTTAGAGTTATTTTTCGTTGAGTCGTTCGTTGGCTTTTGCAGCTGTCAGAACCATAACTCAGTGTCATGTCAAGATTTTCTGGCTATATATTTTGAATATCTGCGTGGCCGCAAAATCTCCCCCAAAGAGACAAGACAAAAACCAATTGTTCAATGGCCAAACTGATGAATAGATACATAGATTGAGAGAGGGAAGGGAGGGACAAAGAAACGAAATAGATTTGCAAACAATTTGCAACAATTCAATCAAAAAACTTTAAACGCAAATACAGCCAGACATTCAGTTAAAGGGGAGTACATAGTTGGCAGGGGTTTTTTGGACTCTTAACGGCCATCAGATAACTCACTCACTTGGTGGTCTGTGCCAGAATCTGAATCTGGATCTGAACTGGACCAGGCCTCAGTCTCAACCTCACTCACTTTTCGACTTTTTGCGCCCTATGTCTCTGTCGAATGGATGACTGGCTGACTGGCTGTGTGCTGGGGCTCTGTCTGTTGATCTGTCGGTTTGTCGTCGGTCTTGTGTGCTGTTTGTTTACCGAAGCGTTTGAATGGAGCACACAAGCGAGCCAAAACAAAAAGCACCAAAGAAATTCAAGGTGAGCCACATAAGTGTAAAGGAGTTTTTCTTTTGCTTTATATGCGGGACTGGCTAGAATGTTAAAGAGAATATTTGCCAGTCAAACAATGATCTTCACCAGTTGCCCCATTGAAAACGCAAGTGATGGGCCACAACGGAAGTCATAGCTCTTACCCTGTTCTCTTGCTGCTTGGCCGGGAAATCTCAAGACAAATTCAACAGTTACATGTGCAATATATCACAGCCGTGTAGTGGAAGGTTGTAAAGAGAAGAGTTGGCATATTTGCTAGAAATTAGCAAGCCAAAAGAGAACTTCTCTCAAAAGCGAAAGATGCGACAAATGTCAACGGACCAAAGAACTGACAACAACTGACGTAAACAGAAATAACCAAACATGACAACAAAAAAAAAAAAAAAAAAAGAAAACCTACACACACACATACACACAAAGTTCCGCTATGGTACAATGACGGAAAAATGTTTGTACAAAGGTACATATATACCCAGTAACGACAACAACAACTCATATTGCTGTCGCCAAAGCACAGTTGAACCTGAGCCTTAGCCTTTACATCAGCTTCAGCATCCGTCTCAGCCACAGCATGAGCCATCGCTGTCCTCGTCCAGCTTTTTGGAGAGGCTTTGTGCCCATTTGGCTGGGCATGAGAAATAAAATTCTCGTAAACAGCAGACAGCATCGCTTCCAAGTTGAAAGCACGTTCTAAACGAGAAATTGCATAAACTACACAATTGGAAAAGCTGACAGGTTGATGCCTTACCTTAAGGAAAAGTTTTCTGGTCTGTGGCACTATCCATCTGGCATATTGCACAAATGTTTTCCAAAATTTTATCCGTTTTAGTTTAAATTTTCTTACAAATTACAAAAAAAAAAAAGGTTTCTTTGACTTTTTGGTGCCTATTTACAAATAACAATAATTTTAACCTAGATCACATCGATAATAAAAGTTTTTAATAACCATCTATAAATTTGAAATTACCCATTGCTAGCGATACCGATCTTTTGAATACTTTTACTTAAACTTCTTTACGCTTAGGGCTTCTAATATACGACCAATAAATAGAATCATAAACTTTAAAATGAAATAAAACTCAAATCCGAATCCTATCTAGTTTGAGGTCTAATCCTATCACCGATTCATAGGTGGACACCAAAAGATGTATTGTAATCAAGACTCCTCATAAAACCCATAAATAGTATGAATTGAAGCCTGCAAATATCTAAAGATGTGTCAGTTTCTTTTCCCATGCCTATTAATTGCTTTCCTTGGACTTTAAAGGTTCTGTAAGGGTATAGCAAAATGGCAATGTTAAAATCATTTGTTGGACTACGGGCAACGAGCTGCAGGAATTACGCAAATCTCGTTTGTTGAATGTGTTTTTTCTGTTAGGTGAAGATGCGATGCGATGCGATGCAATGTGGGTCGACGGTTGAGGGGCGTGTGGATTCAAGAGGATAAGAAGAGAGACGAAGATTGAGGCGGCACATGGACATAAATCTGCTTTAGCATTTTGGCTCTGGGTTTGTTGTTTTGTGCATACCGTCAACACGATGTAGACTGCCAGCGACTGCCATTGCTTTCTTTCACTTTGTCGCCGTTTTGTCTGTGACATTGCAAACGGCTAAGTATGTATGTATATGTACATACGTTTTTTTTTTTTCTGTCTTTCTGTTATTCTGTTTTTAGCTTTGTTTATTTTCATGCTGCTTTTGGTGTGTATACCCTCTGGAGCTTAAAACTCATAATGCCGTTAAAAACGATGGCATCTGTGTGCTATTTGTGTGAGCTGTTGTCAAAGGTCAGCGCACGTTTAAGCCAAGCATCGCAATTATACGCACAATGCAATTGGAGAGATGCTAGCTGGCTCAAAGGGGATCTACGTATATATATTGTATTTGTATATAGAATAGAATGGTCCTTAACAGAGTATTATTATTTTGGTTGGAACTAGGGAGCCCACAAATAAGCTGACAGAGAAAATGGACAAGCTCTCTTTCTCTCTATTTATCTCAGAAACTGCTAAGGGAATTTTCAATTCATTTTGAAAACATAAACTGTGTGTTAATTATATTTAAGTCGGAATTGTAGCAGATTTCTGCACTCAGTCGCCCAGTTCAGAAAGTGGGTTAGTCACGCAGACCAAAAGGCAGTAAGCCGGCGTCGCGTTGATTAAGTTCCCAAAAGATGCTGCTGGGATTTTGCAAACTAAAAGTGTCGCCCTTTGCTTATGCCATGTGAGATGCTAAGGCTGACACTGTGCATAGACTATGACTGAGACACGTACATGTGTGCTATATTTTCCGGTTTACCACTTGGCGTTCCACTAATTAAGTTGCATGAAAAAAGTTCTTTTGCCGACAGCTGCCAAGGAGCAAAGCCATCTAACCGAAGGGGGTGGTAGAGGAAAAGTGTAAGCTCATTAAGTGTACTTGGCCAAGATTTGCTGTCCCTTTTCTGCGAGACTTACCACCACCAACAACAACAACAACAACCTCCTCCAACATTCTTGGCAACATCAAAGTAGGCATAATTTGATTAAGACATTTAAGCCAAAGACCTAATCATCATTAGCATCAACATAATCATCGCAAAGGCTCATCTCAGGGTATATCTTCTACTTTTTGCTGCCGTCAGCGTCGTAGCTGCAGCCTTTGATGGCCCCACCGACGAGACATCATCCATCTATGGTTGCCTCTCGACTCTCTCAAGCAGACGAATCTAATTTATTGAACTCTGCCAGTGAGTGAGCCGGTCTTATGCCTGGGTGGGTGGGTCACTACCACTACATACCACCACATACACACATCTGAGGGAAATACAGTTTGTTCGTACCCAAAAAACCTTTTGGGACTTAAACACTTTTGTTTGGCCAACTTTTGCCGGGTTTCGGTTGAAGTCTTGTGATTAATTGCAAACCATTGCGGCCTTTACATGTTACGTTGATTTTGCTGGCCATAACTTTGTTGGAAAACGTTTTAGACATGCATGAGGCGTAGTTCATTAGGATTGATGCCGCTCTCTGAAGTCTTTTTTCGATGAGGTTTCCCCTGTTGCTTTTTTTTTTTTTTGGTAGATTCTTAAAGCTGAAACAACCAAAATAAATGGGAAATTCTTCAGGAAAGTCAGGAAAGAAGAATTGGAGAATGGCCCAAACCAATTGTGGGCTGAATTCCCATTGATAACAAAATAGTTGCCTTCATTTGCTGTTTGTTAAGAATAAGGAAATTATAATTCCAACAGTTGATCTTTTTTTATGAAAAACGCAAAGTATTTCTATATAATTTTTTCAAAATATATACATACATATAAACGATGTAAGCACTTATCTAGGTCTCAGAATCTTTTGTGGGAAATTGTATTATTTACTCATCAAGTATTCCATTTAGCAGCAAGTACATTATGAGCTTCAAAGCTGTCGTTGTCGTCTCTTATACATATGTATGTACATATAAATGTGCTTATAAGACAGAGAATATGGTGTGGTCCTTGTTTCTTACTCGCAAACTTGGACAAAGTAAATGGCAACCAACAATATGATGAACGCTCATGGGTCTTATGCATTTTTAAAATGCACTTTTCTACTTCTGTTTTATGGTGAAAGCATTGACAACAATGACAGTGTACATTGTGCAGTGTGGAGATGAAAATACTGAAGCTGAAATGAAAGTACTGAGATCAACAACAATAAGGATACACGCACACACACGTTTTGTGTTGAAAATTTTACGAGCCATTGTCTTAATGTCCTTGTATTTGTATGGCTCTTCTGAGTAGAATTGCAAAGCCTTTGCTGCAAGTTCATCTAAGCTTTTTGCTGTCATCATTGTCGATGTCACACTGTTAGTGTGACACATGCCTGAATGTCCTTTAATGCAGTCCGAATAAATGCAATTAGTAACCCACAGGACACATTGTATGACTCTCGTGTGGGTTCTTTGACTGGACATATCATCAACTCCTGCTGCTGGATTTTACTGCCCGTGCCTGATGCTGTCATATATAGATTATCGCCTGGTTGAGTCAATTTTGCTATGCCTTGAAATCCCCAATGGCAACTTAAGCAGCTCCAACGAACTGATTCCACTTTCCTTTTTATATTTGGTCAGCAAAAGTTTAACATAAATTCAAAAGAGACTAACTCCGAGGCCTTGATCCGGACCAGGACCAGGAGTAGAAGCAAAGTTGGTGTTCCCAGTCCTTATGCTCTACGGCTTGTTCACACTTGCCAACCATTAAGTTTATTACGCAACAACAATAAAACATGGCAATACAAAAACAAAATAATAAAGAAAGGGATGTGAGCATTGGCCAGCCACCAAGGGATGTTCGGGCCATAAATAAAACATGGCAGAAAACACATACATATACTCGCATAGAAGACAAAAAACGAAAAGACCAACAAAAAGGCAAAGTCAGAGTAGTGTCTGGTCAGCGCCAAAAATCAAACATGTTGAAACGCCAGATGTGGCTCCACATAAGGACAATGAAAGTGGCATCAGAGGCGAAAAAGGATGTATGTATGTATGTATGTACATACATACATATCTGTCGGAGTATTTGTGTGTGGGTGTGCGGGTAGGTGTTGCTAGGCAGAGGAGGAGTGGCAGAAGCATAGCCTCTGTGTCTGTGGTTAACAATGGTATGCCCCTGGCCATAGTTTGGGTGTTTTTTTGCGGTTGCCGCTGCTTCCACTGCTCCCGCTCCTGGTGCTGCAGCTGTGGCAACCTTTTGAGTTAAAAAAAGGCAGCACGTGGGGCAAAGTCCCCTCGAGAATAAACTCAATTTATTATTGGCACTAGAACAAAAAAACGAAAGAATTGGCATTTTAAAGCTTTAAAGGCTAACACAAAATTAAATTGAACCAACAGAAAATTATTGATTGCCTTCCGATTTGCCATAAATTGTTTGTGGAAAGAGGCGTAGCTTTTGATGGCTATTTCGTTTTTCCACTTTTCCTTTTCCTTGGTTTATTTTCTCCTTTTTATCAGCAATGGCAATAGCAAGCAAGAAAGCAAAGTAACAGAAAGGAGCAATTTTCCAATTGAATAATTGTCGCTAGAAAGTTTTCACTTTTGTCGGCAGGACTCTGAACCAAACATACTGTGGCCATTCAATGGCTCAACAGTTTGCCAATGGTTGCCCACACCAGGCAGACCTCTCACCTTTGCCTTTGCCTTTGCTGTTGCCATTGCCAAAGCCTCTTCGTCCAATGTAGTCAACTATGTCTATTTGCCCATCTCTTTTTCTTTCGCTTTTCCTCTGTTTTAACAGCAATTTTCTTGTCTATTTTCAGGATGATTTGCCCGGCCAGGCTCTGCTGGATGTCGTCTTTGCCAGGCTCAATTTAATCGAGACTTCATACTTTGGCATACGCTACATCGACGAGGAGAATCAAACGGTGAGTACAGAAAGATGACGACGATGCCGAGGAGAAGTTCCAGTAGAGGAGCACAAAGAGAATTGACAGCCCTTTTGGCTGGGACTATTCCTGCTCTGCTTCCGCTGTGCAAACATATTGGTTTTTGAAATTCATTTTCGTTTTCATTGAAATTCATTGAGGCGGACAGACCGTTGAAAAATGAAAAAACAAAAAAGCCAGACTACAGTTACGGCTACGATTACGGGCAGACTCTGGCTCCAGCATCGACTTTGACGTTGACGCTTATGATGTAGACCACGGGGTAACTCTTTGAGTTCCTCCTTTGCCGCAGGGCAAATTATGTAATTTCGCTTTCGTTGCTGCTCCGCCGACATCGGCTTGTGTCCTTCTTCTTTTTTGGAGTGCGTGGCCTTCATTGAAATTCATATATGTTTCGTTGTTCGCTTTTGGTCGTGTTATTGGAACCTTTTCCTCTTCCATTTCCCGCATATCTGAACAGAAACTCAAACAAAAACATAGATCAAAGTTTCTTTAAAGCATTCTGAATATAGTTTATTTGAAATTTGGTTCCAAGTGATAATAATACAGTATATCAAACTGATCATACAGAAGCTTAGGAAACACTACTCGATCCCCTGAATGGGGCATTCAAAGTGAACGCAACGTAATTCCGACTCATCCGAAGCATATGTGCCCACTATGCGTATATAGACAACAGGACGAGGTGTGAAATGAAAGTTCTGCCAGGATGTTAGTTCCTCATTTTGTTTGTCCACAACCATCTCCCAGTCTTGAAAATCCGTTGACGTCTCAATAAAGAAGCTGTACATGCACTCTTCGAACAATCGCAAACGGATGGATCCCACATGATAAGGCTGTGATAGTTCAATGAGAATATCATCACCGCAAGTTAAATCTTGAGTTCCACAAATGAGAGTATTATCTACCTCGTCATCTAACATAACAAGAGCATGCTTTGAAATCGTAGCCACATTATCCACAGGTGACACAAAATGCCCAATAAGCTTTGGTACATCGGTTGCATGCATGGCTTCCAAACTGACGAGACAATATTTCTTATCCGTAGCGCTATAGGTTCCCACAGTTCGTATAAAACGAACAGGACAAGCGTCAAAATATAAATACTGCCAACTCATACAATGGTACTGGCTGTAGTCGATGACACGTTTCCAATTGAGCTTATCGGCAGAGACCTCAATGAAATAGGAGTATTCACAAGGGTCCTTATCCCACAGCAAAAGGCGGATGTGATTAATGTTGTACATGGCGCCTAGTTCAACTACAATCGCATTATCCTTCCCTTCCGCGATGGCGTGATACGTGTAACCCGTGCCCTTAGTATAGTTAATCACATCGCCATTAAGCAAGTTGGAACAGTCAACACCCTTGGTGCATCTTGCAGAATATTCAGCAGTAGCCACATTCTTCCCTAATATTAAATGCGAACGATATGGCAAGATTTTTGAACGCGTTTGGGAGATTGCATCAAGTAGTTTATTGGGATCCAGAATTTCCAAGGGACGCACGACTTCCAGCAAATCGTTAATCCCAATCAATGGCAGGCGTACAGCATCCCATAGCGATTCGGTGTCTACAGCATTATTAGAACGACTCCACTTTAGGACACCCTGAAATATTTCTCCTTCTGGGGCGTAAAAGGTGTCTCTCTGCAGAACCATATCCAAAGATTCCTGGGATAGTAAGTTGAATGATTCCTCCTGTAGAAGATTGGACGCATTGCCACCCATAAACGATAGACAAGCTTCAGTCAAGTCTTCTAGATTGTTAAAACGGGCAGCTTCCAAAACTACGCAAACATTTTTCAATGTCAAGGATTGTGTTAAGTACTTGGAAATGGCCAGCTGGAGATCGTGAAATCCGTAATGATCTGCAGTGCCTAGCATGTCTATAACCACGTCGTCCTTTATTGTGGTAAGCAACAAGTTACCCGTGTATATATACTCCAGCAGCAGCTTGAAGAGATCTAGTCGCACATCCAATTGTATTAGACGTTGTGACGACTCCGACATTCCACCAAAGAGCAGGGCCCGGAAGTATTCACTGCGTACTGCCAGAACAACGCGATGCGCCGGCAACTTCTGCTCCTCAACCAGGAATTCGACATCCGCGTAGGATTCACTTAGGCACAGACTGCCCATGTCCTTCAAAAAGTGGTTAGTGAGATCAATTTCGGCCATTTTTCAAGTCGATTATGATATTAGCTCGATTTAAGAATGTTTTTGCTAGAAGAATAACTTTTACGATTATCGCCACAAACAGAATTTTGTCGAGTCATTAGTGATGGGGGAATCTTAATACCTCAAAAATTTACCAATATCGATAGAAATGGCTAAAAATCGAAAAACATCTAGCGGTTTTATCAAAAAAGTAATGGCTTGATTTTTGGATTAAGTTTAACCTCTACTCATTGACAGTTTTAAAATAAATATGTAATTGTGTTTTCTATTATGTTTTAGCACTGGCTGGATCCTGCGTCCCGAATATCTCGTCAATTGAAGCCCAAATCAGATCCATACGATTTGTATTTCGGCGTTAAATTTTATGCTGCCGATCCGTGTAAACTTTTAGAGGAAATTACTAGGTAAATTTCGACTTATGTATGTACATAATTGCTTAATTTTTAACTTTGAATGGTCTTTAAATTTAATTTTACAAATTTAATTTGTTAATTGCCGAGACACACACTCACTCACAGAGAAAGGGGACACACACACACACACACACACACACACACACACATTCATAATTCAATAAACAGCAAAATGATGCGTTTCGAGGACTCTGAACTCAAACTCAAACTCTGAACCCAAAAACTAATGGATAATGCATCATTCATTTAATGCATTTATGCGTGCACATCAAGCAAAATAAATTAAAATAACGCAATCGTCATGGGGATTTCCTGGTGCGGGAAATTGCAAAATGTGCAAAGGGATGGCGGTTGGAAAAGGATGTGCTTCACGGATGGTAAGGGGCCCACAAAATGTGGCACAAATGTCGCAAACATTTATGCTGGCTGTAGGGCCTCATGTTCATGTCTGGGGGCTATTGCTGCATTTATCAAGCATTTGGTATGTGCAAATATTTGAGGACTATAGAGCGACGACACGATTGCCGCTTCACCATCCCGGCTCGGACTCGACTCATCCACTCTCTGCATCACCACACATAATCACCATCATGGCGAATGCCAATCACTGGCCAAACATCATCAAAATCCGTATGCGAGCCTTTTGCCAACTGCTGCGCTAATATTGGCGCATATAAATGCATTGAAATGCACTTCGATCAGAATCGGTGGGATGATTGAAGTTGAGGGGGGGACATGCATTCCATGCATTATGGGAATGCAAGTGCACTAGGGCTAAAGAGTTTTTGTTATTTTAGCTATACAAAGTCTGCGGCTCACAATAAACGGCAATTGACTCCAGAAACAGGACAAAAATTGAAAATTGTTATAATGGTGATGACTGATGTGTGCAGGATTGACTGGTTAGAGTTTGGCCTAGACCAAAAAGGGATTATAGAGCAAACAAGCTACTTCAACTTGAGCTAGGGCTCTCGTATGGATTTGTGCAAATAATTGTGAAATATGATGCAAAGAGTATGTACATATACTCTCTAACATATCTGGTTATACACTCGGTTGTTTTTGTATTTGTTTCAATGATTTTCATGTTACACCCAAAGTCAACAATGTGTGTGTGTGTGTGTGTGTGTTTAGGGCAAACATCAAAGTCGGATCAACTAATTTTATGCTGAGATTTGTTTACCAACTTGTTAACTACTCGTCCAACTGTCTGTTGTCACAGCTAATAATATTTGTCATTTTGTTACAGATATCAACTTTTCCTGCAAGTCAAACAGGATGTTTTGCAGGGACGTTTGCCGGTAGCCTTTGAATTGGCCGCAGAGCTGGGAGCCTTTGTGGTTCAATGTGAGTAAAGAGAATGATGCAAAATATTTTAACAAATCTCCCAGACAATTTTACTAAATGACAAATCGTATTTCTAATCTTAAATACATGTTTCGATTTTTTGTTTCTCATTATAATGGTTCATATATGTATGTATATATGTATCTATATATTCTTTCTCACAAAATTTTGCAGCTGAATTGGGGGATTATGATCAGCGACGTCATTCCAAGGGCTATGTATCGGAATTCCGATTGCTGCCCAATCAGAGCAGTGAACTGGAATCACGTGTCTCGGAGCTCCATCAGCAGCTCAAGGGCATGTCGCCGTCGAGTGCCGAGTTGAACTATTTGGACAAAGTCAAATGGCATGATATGTATGGTGTTGATTTGCATCCCGTGCTGGTAAGTAAATGTTGCCTAACATGAAAAGAGAACATTGACAGGGACAGGGAAATGTATAACATATGAGGCAAACTTGTAGACCACAGCAAGGGTTGAGAACCACACAGGCCACCACCACGTCCCACCATCACCAACACACAAAAGGGGGTCAAAGGGAAATGTAAACTTTAATTTCATTTGGGGGCAAATATTATAAATCATTTGCCCACACTTTCTGGACCTCAAGAAGGGAGTGTGCAGAACAGTGTAGCAGGGGGCGACGCAATGATTACTTTCCCCCCGTCTCCGGTCAGAAAAAAGTCAAACCTTTTACATACATACATATGTGTATGTATGTGGCTCTCAGTTGAGACCAAATCGCGCTCTGCATTTGCCCTTCTTTGGGCATTCTCTGGGCTCTGCAAGTTGGCACTTCATTTGCATTTTTTATTGCCCTTTACTTTGGATATCAAACCTCAATAAATCACCAGCTGTGTTTGTATATGTATGTATTATGTCTGGGTGGGTGTCGAACCCTTGTACTCTTGTATGCTTGTGGTATGCGTTAACCTCACCCTTCACCTCTCACCCCTTGCTTTCAACTGCCCCAGTGTTTGTTTATAGACACAAATCATTAACTAAAGCGGCGCCAGGTCGTCACATTCCTGAATCCCATTTCCCCCCTAAAGTCTGCCTTACTTGCTTCTATTTTTTTTTTTTTTTTTTTTTTAATTTAATTAACAGCTAAAATTACATTTCTTTTTGCCCTACAAAGAGAGTGTGTTGAGAGGGTGGGGGTAAGAGAAGATCCATAAAACGCCGCCTGCTGCTGCTAATGGGACAAAACTTTCTTCTTGTTAACACATTTTTGGCAATAGCCAAAAGAGTGAAAAGTAAAAGCAAAAAAGAAAAGAGCACAAACTTTTCGTCTGCTCCTTTGTTTCCGTAAAGTTTCGCATCAGATTTCGCCATTTTTTCACATTTATTTTGGATATTTTTGCTTTTTTTGTTTCACAGGGCGAGGATAGCGTGGAATACTTTCTGGGCCTGACGCCAAGCGGAATTGTTGTGCTGCGCAACAAGACGACGGTGGCTCATTACTATTGGCCGCGCATTGCCAAAGTTTATTATAAAGGACGCTATTTTATGCTCAGGATAAGCGATAAAAATGTAAATTTTTCTTTCTTTCTCCAACACGTCAAGCGACAACTGAGCACAAGAACGGCCATCACGACAAAGACGACGATGGCTATGGCGATGGTGAGGATGATGCTGATGCTAAAAAAGATCCCCATTCTAACCATAAATATTTGGTTGACAAGTGCTTTCGTACAATTTGCAGTTCGTTCTTTTTATATTTCTATGACTCTGTTGCTTGAGACGCTTCAGAGATGTAAAAAAGGCTATTAGAAAGTTTTCAATAAAACTCAAATTGAAGCATTGCACATTTTTTTGTTGTCAAAGTAAGCTAATCCATGTGACTAGCTTAAGAGCTATCCCAACCAATGTTTAGAATCTTAGATTTTTTTTTTTTTTTACATGCATTTAATTCGTCCGAAGATATACTGTGCTATATATGATCCTCATTCCTAATGCATTAGAAATCAACTTCAATCAACTTAAAATGTAGCAATTTTAAAAACCTCTAGGCAGAGTTTTCTTAGTGACAATTATGCTATAGACTATAGGCATTCTTCGACTAGAGTATTTAAAGTTCGTGCTTTGGTACAGGGAAACTTGCTTCAATTTCATTTCGCCATTTTGCAGAGTCGCCAATATATGTATGTATAAGTGTTTCCTTCCCCTTCCCTTTTGGGTGACAACTTTTGCCTGTCAACGGCATCAAGTGGCGCCAGAAGCCGAGCATCGAGAGCATCGTTAGACAACAAGTAGCTGGCTAACAGATAGTCGTTCCTAGTTACCAGTACCAGTAGCTTCTATTCAGCATCGCAGCATAGCCAAGTTGAACACTTTTCGGTGTTAACGCTTTGATAATCAAAAAAGTTTTGCAGTCAGTTGACACACACACAAAGGCAAAGAAACTTTAACATTTTTTGGCCAAAAGAATTCACACTTTACATTTTCCCCCAAAAAAAAAAGAGTAGAAGAAGTGATAAAGAAGGAAAATACGGGTTGGGGTAGAATTCATTCACTCAATTTGCCTTCACTTGGCAACGGCTGTGACATGGGTCGGTAGCATCCTCCAACAACAGCAACAGCAGCAGCATCATCATCATCATCGTTCCCATCGTCATCGTCCGCCGTGGTAGCCGCCGTCGTCGTGACTTCACTTTTGCGCTTATCACACTCTTGTTTTTTTTTTCTATCCTTTTTTTTGTGATTTCTTCTCTTCTCCTTTACAGAATGAGCTAAGCACTTATGGCTTTGAAACTCCACGCAAATCGGCGTGCAAACATTTGTGGAGATGCTGTGTGGAGCATCATGCGTTCTTTAGACAAGTGCGCGTTGCTCCGTTGCCCAATTCGCAATCGCATGCCACCGAGATATTTCAGCTGGGCTCCCGCTTCAGGCACAGGTGAGTTTCCTCATCGACTAACCAAACAAAAGCCATGCCAAGGTGAAGTGAAATATGCCGGAAGTGTTGGCCACATTCAGCACGTACAAGTGGGTGCAGTGCAGTCCACATGCCAAGTGCTCAAGTGGATAGACATCCGCCTCGGGCTTAGGAATCAAATGAAGCCATAAGCCCCCTCCTTCTGGCTCTCCTGACCAATTCATTAGCCAGCTAGCCAACTTACCAATTTGTGAGCAAAACCCAAAAGTGCAGCCAATTAAAACGTTACAAATTTTGAATGGACAATCCAGACACTTGAATTCCTTTTCCATCCACCTCATGTGATTAGCTCATTAAGGGGCGATTTTGGTATTGTGTTAAAGTGTAGCCGCCCTTTTGGATGAATGAATGCATGAATGAACATAGTGTCTATTAGGTGCATGTAGAGAAATAAAAAAGTCATATATGAATTACATTTTTTCATAACTCTTGGTCTCGAAAACCAAAGAAATCATTCCAAAACTCGCAGATACACTTGAAGAAAATGCTATTAAGTTGTTCAGTTAAAATCTTGATATTAAGATTGTCAAATAGCATAATGAAAATTTATAATCCATTTCGAAAAATGATAGTTGTCCTTTAATATGCATAAAAGTGTTGTTTTAAAGTGTTTAGAATAAGAACAATTCAACAGTTTGTTTAATATGAATCAATCATACTTATTTAAATTTATTGTTCTGCGAGTGTAAATCAAGTAAAAGGCAGTATGCCCGACTAATTGGAAGTCCAATAAAAATGTCGGATCTACTGGCAGTCTGCCAGAAAAGCAAGTCGAGTGCAAATCCCACTAATGACTTTCCGTGAGTCCGAGGCGGACTTAACTCAGTCAGCTCCACACTAAAATGCAAGGCAATTGTGCATGACGAATGTGGCATGAGAATGCCGGCAATAGGCAATATGGAGGCTACTCCTTCTGATCCCGTTTCTAGTTGAGCCGAAACCTGGCCTAGCCCAGCCCGGCTGTTTATGACTGCCATTTGCGGTAACTGTGTGGCTGCCCATTTGGTTTACTATACGAACTTTCTTGTTCTGCCACCGGACTGAGCAGCAGACTCAAGCCTCGAGAAACCTCTCTGACAAGTTCGTGTGGCCAGTGGAAACTATTAGCTAGAAAAAGTAAGGTTTTTTTTTTGGTTTAGTTTTATTTTGGGCGTCGGCGCATTTTATGGCTGCTCAAGGGTCTTGGCGTTTTTAATTTGTGAAACAAATGAAAGTTTTTTACAACCTTTTTATGGTTCACTGTTCATTATTAGCAGTCATCCACCACCGTCTTCTATGTTTCGTAGTATGTAGTTGCTTTTTGTTTCTTTCCTGTTTATTTTTACTTGCTTGTGTTTTTTGTTTTTTGTTTTGGTTTTGTGTAATATTTTTGGACATCCTTATGCCTACTTTTATGTTCGCCCAACAATACTCGCATGCCGCCTGCCCCCACATCCAACGAACCGAACCGAACCGTATTGCCACCAAAAGTCGTACGGATAAGCAGACGGAGAAGGATGCACTTGCCGCTGGACGACCGTCGCCCGCGTTTACCCGTGTGCCCTCCAAGCGTCAGCCCAGACGCGTGATTGATGACTTTTTCAACAGCAATAGAGCGAACGGTGGCGTAGGAGGCGTTACCAACAGCATCCTCAACAGGCCTTTGCCGCAACCTCAGCTCCAGGTCCAGCCACAGAATCAGTCCCATCATCAGCTGCCGGGGCTGGCCCACATCACCAACTCGAATGCCAAGTGAGTGCTCCAATGTCCATCATTTGTTTTCATTTCATGCACAAAAGTTTTGACTTACCCAGCCGCCCCCCCCGACCACCGCCCCATTGTCCACCAAACCCAAACCATGTAGGAAACTCGAATTTTTGTTCTTTTCCTACCATTTATATGGTTCTTTGACGTAGTTGTCCTTTTTGGACATTTTCCCTTTCCCGGAGTGTCTTTTTTTTGTGTTTTTTTCCCCCGCCCCCTTTTTTGTAGTAATAATTTTTACAGCTGCTGCTGCCTCGCAGGGAAGAGCTCTTATGTGAACGCTCGTTGGAGTATTTTCCTTTGATCTGTTTTTAATTTTCAACATATTTTTCGGGAGCAACTCTGTCTGCATTCAGCATCCAATTGCAATTTTATTTTTCCATTTTTCGTTTATGTTTTGTGTCGTTTTTTTCGGGTGTATAGCAGAAAACCTCACTTTATTGTATCGCTTACGTCAATGTGATGGGGATAGATTCGGAATAGAGAAAGCTAAAAACAAAAAACTTCCAATGCAGGAAAACACTTCATCAACCCGTGTTGGGTTTGACAGGCCGACTCCTTCGCATTGTCCTTGTTCAAGTGCCCCATGGCATGTGCTTTGTGTGTTTAGCCTTTTCTGGGTTGTTTTTGGTTTTCTTCTTGTTTCGATTTCGTGTTCAAAATCCATTTAGTTGCCAGTTTGAAGGCAGTTACATTGTCTAGACGCAACATTTATTAAATGTTTTATGGTTTTGAACATCAAATTATATAGACAAAATAAAAATCTAGCCATTAGAAGAGCTTTCACTGTTGGCAACGCAACGGATATGTTGTCGAAATGTATTTGAACAGCGCAAACTAAAGTGAATAGAGGGGAAAAATTGAGTCATGCAAAGAGATTTATTGTCAGATGAGAATAGTTCATGAAAATGTTTCTATCTAATAGTTGTGGACAATGCGAACATGATGATTATGGGAATGCAACAGGAATAAGTTTTATCGGAAGCGATAATCCATCTCAAAATCTTATGGTTCTATTGTTTTCCAGTGGAAAACCATTGGAAAGGTTCCAATGAGGAATCATTGGACAGAGTTTTAACCATAAAATGGGATGACAGTCAGAGTGTTAAAGAAAGTCATGTCTGTTTAAGCTATACAAGCCAAGTTCAAGCAGTCTGCTAAAGAATTTTGTTGCAGCCATTTGTATGATAAATGTTTGGGTTGAAAAGGCGTAACATAAAGCATGCTTGAAATTGTTACACCACAAGAGTGCATACAGCAATCTGTGCATAAATTATACACCCAGGAAAGAAATAATAGAACAATCCCAAAACGAAGACGCGTCAATGTAATCGCTGACCAAGCAATTCCTAGGAACAAGAGTTTTTCGGAGTTGGGGGGATGAGCAAATAGCTCACGTCATTTATCATTTGCAAACAAAGAGAAGGCAAAACATCAGGTGAGCACCAGTGGTCAGGACAGAACGAACCGAACCGTACCGAAGTGTGGAGTACAATGCACAGGACAGACAGGACAGAACAGAGGGACAAGCCAATCAAGTGGCACCCCCTTTGCCCTTTTTGTGCCAATGCAAGCGGCGGAGACATAAATCACCAGGCACGCCTGCTTGCCTGCCAGACTGCCAGTTCGCCTGTCTGTCTGTTCAGTTTCTGTGGCACGTTCAGGTCTGTGAGTCAATGGCGACGACTCCTGAGAGTACGAAATGATTGCCCGCTGATTGCCGGTGCAGCAATTACTCAATTTTACACACGCGCATTATTTGTCTGTGTCGATCTGTGTTCGAGGGCGATCCTCCACCTCCACCTGCACCTTTGGCCCTCACCGCTCCTTGCGCCATGCTCAATCGATGGGACCATGGGATGATGGGATGGAATGGGATGCCGCCGTTGGTAAAAAAGAAAACTTTAATCAACATTTATGTTAAACAATTTAAATTTATGGCAAAATAATGCGGGAGCGTTGCAATTGCTGACTGATCCCCTTAACACCCTCCCCTCCTGTCTGCAGCAACTATGACAGTCCCTACCGGTCGACATACAGTATACCGACCAGTCTGGGTGTGCGTCCCTGCCACAGCCAGCAGCAGCAGAACAACAACTCCAGCAGCTACAACAACAATGGAGGCGGCAGCACTTTACAGACACCTGACTCGCCACGCAGCACACGCAGTGCTCCCTGGCCAAGATCGCAGCAGCGTTCACTATTTGGCCATAATCCATCGAGTCCACGTTCGGTTCGCTCGGTCAGCACAGCGGGCGGTGGACTGCATCATCATCATCACCATCATAGCCATGGCCATGGAACAAGCCATCATCCTCATCAGCAATCGTCGTCATCATCGTCGCATCATCATCAGCGACAACAAAGAGCCAGCTCCTCATCCGCCTCCCATCAGCAGCAACGCTATCGCTCCAGCTCAGTCGAGAGTCATTCGTCAAACGATTCGAGATCAACACGAAGGTGGGTTCACTCCGACTCTGACACCACACAGACAGTTCTCCATTCATGCAAGCCCTCTAATCTCCTCTACAGACATAAGCAACGTCATCGCAGGACCTCAGATAATGAGAGTGAATTGTCGCGGGGCTCGGGACGTTCTGGCCGCTCGCATCATCGCAAGCATCGGCGTTCACATCGACACAGGCGAGACTCTGCCGGGGGCTCGGACCATGACAGCACACGTGGACGCAGCTACTCCGGCCATCGCAGCTCGTCCATGCGCAGTGGCAGTGCCGAGCTTATTGACTCGACCACCCAATGGCGTGAGGTTCAACGACGACAGGCGGAGGCCAGTCTCGGCCAGAGTTCTGTACAACAAGCTGCCGTATCCAAGAGCAGCATGGTGGCCCGTAGTCTGCATAGTAATGATAGTCATTCAGACACTCACTCCCATCACAAGTCACGAAGGCATCGCAAGAATAAGTGAGTATGCCCATATCTCGACATTAGTTTCAGTACGCTAAATTACTCCTAATCTAGATCCCCATCGGAGTCGCGCAGTCGCATGTGGAACAGCGAACTGGCCAAGCATCTACAATTTGATCTGGTCGACACAGAAGGCATGTCCGAGCAGCAGCTTAGGGAAATCCCCTACACGGTGGTCGAGACCACATCGAAGCGAACGAACTCCAATCTGAAGATTCATAAGAGCAGCAGCAAGAACAGTGTTGGTGCCAAGAGCACGGGCTCTGGCAATACCATTACCAATGGCAGCGGTTCAGCAAGTACTGGACAGGCCAGGAATCGTGTTGATCGGATTAGGGGGTAAGTTGATTACAAAATAGGAGGAGGAGGAGGAGTGGTCATTGGTAGACTTACTCTTAATCTTGTCGCATGGCAGACTCTACTACCAAAGCTCTCATCCGCATGATAGCAACAATGGTGGACCCGGCACTGGCAGTGGCAGTGCAGGAAGTGCTCCCAAAAATGGTTCAATTCGTTCGGCCAGTACCATATCATCTCGGGAATGTGAACGAAACAGTGGACTGGTGAGGTAAGCGTCTGATAGTTGAACTAAAAGATCTTGCGGAGACTATATATGTATGTATTTTTGGCTTGCCAGAATGATGTCCAGCATGAGTATGGGTGATTTTATCTCACCCACTGGCTCAAATTTGAGTCCATTGGAGAATTCAGCGTTACGTGTATCGCATGAGCACACTGACTCGGGTCTGGGTGCTGATCAGGATTATGCCTATTCATCGGAAAGGTAAGTTTGCCATATCACATTCATTCTGTACTTTATTATGATTCTGGGAATTTCCAATAGATCCAGTGATAGTACACGCTATGGCACTAACAAATCTTCAGGAGCTTCTAGTGGTTCGCATACGCGCAAGTCGGCGGGAAGTGCCAATGGAGCCGGTGGCAGTGGCAATGGTGGCTACAATAGCCTCATGCAACAGACTGTGAGTAATCAGCAGCAGAATCAACAACGTTCCCTATTCGCACAGCAACAACGCCAACAACAACAACAACCACACCACCCGAAGACCAATTATAAATATGCATCCTCGTCCACTAATCCCACAAACAACAACAATTCGGGCCTAGCTCCAGTGCACAGCAGTGCCTCATCCTCATCCTCCACTAACAACCCAACTAATCCCACACAATCGCCGGCCGCTGGCAATCGCCTGCTCAATTATACAACCTTTGAGAATAACCAATACAAGTTCAGTTTGAACAATGCCCTGGGCAAAGGCTCAGCCAGTGGCAGTAGCAGCAATATTACGGGTAACGGTGCTAATGCTAGTGCTAATGGTGGTGGTGGTGCTTTCAGTAGACAACGCAGCTTTGTGGAGTGGCCCAGCAATCCGGCTGCTCCTTATTATTACCAGGGTCCCTCTTCGGCAGCGGCACAGGTAAAAAGGCGCGATGCCAAATCGGATATTGGTGTGCCCACGCGACGTCTTTCGGGCCAAAGTTTGACCAAGACGCAGCTCCTCACTGGTGGCAATCTTTCTAGCGGTGGTGGTGGTGGTCCAGGGGGTGGGGCCCAGTTGGCCAATGCCGGCTGCTATCCCCTACACTATGCCAGCAGTAATGTAACTGGCTATCATCGAGCTTTGGGTCAACGATCGGGAACGGGTGTACCATCAACTGCAGGTGGAGGCGGTTTTGGCGCCAGTTATGGCTTACAGCCAGCCAAATCTGATCTCTTCTTGTCCTACATTCATGGCGGTGAATACGAACGACCCTACATTTACAACTACAAGATGCCGCAGATGCCATCAGGCAGTGGCAATGGTTGTGGCAGTGGCAATGGATCACCCAAGAGACAGCAGCAACAGCCGCCAACTGCTACCGCGTATCACATCTCAGGCTGCCAAACAGCCGATCCCCCACCATTATATGGCGGCTCAGCTCCCGCCAACGATGTCATGTACTATCAGTTTGACAAAGGAGCCGCCGTCAGTGGTGGCGTTGGTGGTGCTGGTGGTGGCCAGGGCAATGCTGGCAAGGCTGCAACATCAGCAGCAGCAACTACAGTGACGCCGCCCATTGTAAAGCAGCCACAGTCGGTGGCTGGCGGGCCATTAGTCTATCTGCAACATGGCCAGAATGTTGCGCCATCCAATGTCACCTCAACCCAGCAAACTGTGAGTAAAATTTAGGATTCGAAGTCCGCATGTTGCGTATGTAAAAACCTGTCGCATGTTTGTATCTTCGTTCTTTGTGTTGTTCCACTACTTGTTTTGTGTTTCTTGTTACCCGCATGTTCCTTGAGTTTTGTTATGTTCTTTTGTTTTTCTTTTTGTTTGCATCGTCTTCTGTTTTGTCTCTCTCTCGTTTTGTGTCAAGTTGCCGCATCTTACTTTAATTGAATCCGTATTTTATTGGCATTATCGCATATACGAGCCAAGCACTTAGTTGAATGTATCTGTAATGTATCCTCTCCCCGACCCCAAAAACATCTTTCTCAATCTTTTTCTCTTTCTCTCTGCATGCATTCGACAACATGACGTATACTTAATTCTCTAGCATAGAGAAAGAATTAAGAGATAAAGAAGATAGTTTTTTCGGATTCCTTTTTGTTGTTATTAATATTATATTAACCAATGCCAGACATGTTTTGACTTCCATAGCATTTGTATATATACATATAGCTATCTGTATAGTTTTGGTATCTAGTGTGTACTTTTTTGTCTGTAATAAGTAACTAAAGCTTTTATGTTGATTATTTTGTAAGACTCATTGTAAACATGTGTATAAAGTGATGTCTATATACTGTGTGCTCCTGTTTCATGTCCCTGTCTGCCCCTGCCTCAATTCGATTCCTTTCCCACCGCTCTCGACTTTGTAACATGCACACTTATCTTTTGGCATGCACACACTTCTCTTTTGTTTGTATGAGTATGTATGTGTGTGTGTGTGTGCATGCGGGTTATCAAAGAGCAACTGTAGAATGTCTGCAAATAAACTTGCCGCTATCTGAGTTCTATGTCTCTGTAGCCATAGACTAAAATTTAATTAAATTTAATTTTATGAGTTGAGATACAATCTCGTGGGGAATTTCAAAATTAAAAAGAACACTCATTTAATGAAATCCTACTGAAATACGTGTCGATAATGCAGTAATCTAGAATCTTATTTAATTGCAAAAGCTTTTTTCCTTTTTCCTAATATGTTTTCTGTATATTCTTCTTCCTAAAAAAGAATGAATCCAATTTGGTAAAGTTAAAATAATATTTCAATCGGATGACAATCCTGCAGAAATCATGCAAAGCCGACAGTTAAAAGGACTTCTTTCCCTTCAAGTTCGCTCAGTTTAGTCTTATTATATGGGCTCGAAAGAATTTTCGGAGCAAAAACTTTGCTCAATTTCACGCATGCCTAATTAACAACTAAAATATGCCAACTAATTTTTGTTTAGCACACAAATAAATTGCCCAAAAAGCAAAAAAAAGGAAATAAAGACCAAGACAAAGGCACGAGGAGTAAATGAGGAAGAGAAAGCAAGAAGAAAGAACAATAAAACAGAATAAATAATAAGCAACTATTTGCGCTACATTATCCCAGTTTATATAACCGACAAGCTAGACATGGAGTGAAACGAACATACATAGATATACGTATATAGAAAGGAGTGGGGTGGGTAAAAATAAAACTTTGCTTCGCCCAAGCAAATAATTTCAACTAAAGTTGATGGCACAAATTTCGCAAAAATACTTACAATTCTAAAATAAATTTTGTGCTACGAAAACTCGACCCAGTCACATGTATTCCCTACACATGCTCGACAAGATACTATGTATAAGTATGCGTGTGTGTGTGTTTGTGTGTGTCACAAATGGCCTCCAGAGCACATAGAAACATTCTCCAAATGTTTGGCATAATTTTGCTATAAAATAAATTTTGCAAAATTGTTTTCCTAAGCTCGAAAGCAGCTTAGTTGAGCAGCAAGCAGAGACAGATACTGAGACTGAGACTGAAACTGAAGCAGAGACTTTGCCTGGGCAACAGCAACCGACCAAAGACAGCAAAAGGAAAGGACATCAAATAAAACAAGCAAATCAAAAATTATGACAGCACAGCAAGGGGCAAGAAAACATGAAGAAACTGGATACCAAAAAGGACACTGAGGCGAGGCCAAAAGTGGCAAAGTGTGCAGCCAGCGGCTAAAAGACAAATGCCATTGCTGACAACAGTCAAACGTTGCGCCATGTAAAAAGGTAGTGGGGGAGATGACGACCGGAGAGGTGGATAGGGGGCGTGTTTCTAGCATTTGTGGCATGTCCTCGCCAAAAGCAGTTAAGTCAATAAATTTACTGATTTAATGTGGCAAAAGTTTCAATTGTTTTTGTTATCTTGTCTCTGGTCTGTTGTCTTAAGGGTTAGGCGACAAAGTATCCCAAGATGTCCACAGTTGTTATTGTAACAATTGTTGTTGTTGTCGCCCTACACACACACACTCACATACATGAACACAATAACAAATGCTAGATTAAACCAATTGGTAAACAATAAAGAGAGTAAGCTTATTGAACTTTTAGCGGAAATGAAATGTTCATACCCGATATTGATATTATCAATTTGATATAATAGTTTGTAATCAGAAATTACCTTCTTTATAGCCAAGATTTATCCACAAACTGTCTGATAAGTTTTCCATATATGTTTTCATTTTAGTTGCATGGCATTATTTAATAGGATTAGCTTTCCAAATGGAATATCGAAAACTAATTTTATTCAATTTTGAAAGCAAAATACTACAAAGAAATCAAAATGATGATTGATAATCTCTCTCTCTTTGCAACATTCCATTTCCATTAGAATTTAAATGGCATTTAAATTTAAATTTCCCAATGCCAGATGCATTGTGCAATGGCCTTAACAATCATTTTATTATATGCATAAAACAAAAACCAAAAACTTTGCCTATTGATTTATGAACATAAAACATTTTCCAACTCAAATAGTGTAGAAAAAAAGGCTTTTGTTTTAAAAGCGTTGTTTTTGTGTTGTGTGTATGTGTTTTTTTTTGCATTCACATTGAATAGCGTGTATGATTTAATTATGCAGGATGTCGACAATTTGGCAAGAGGTAACACGAGCAGGGGGGCAAGTGGGGGGCGCCACAAAGAGTATAAAATTTTATATTTTTGTATTTTTATTGCCTCTAAGCTAGTCTTTTGTCTCTCAACCCTCGGGCATATGTCGGTTTTAATATTCATATAGACATTTATTTTTTTTTTCTATTTTATTTTAAATGAAATGTTTTATGCATGACCAGGAGAAATCCCCTTTTCAAAGGATGGTTGATAAAGTTAGTTGAAAAATAATAAAAAAAGTGAAAAAACAAAGTCTGGTAGCTAACAATTACAGCACTGACATTGAATGTGTTTCGGGTGTGTGTGTGTGTGTGTGATGGTGGGTTTGGGTGTGTTAATGATGAAGGAGGCGTTTGACACTCGCCAACATTTTGCCAGACAATTTGATGCATTAGCTTTCAAATGGGCGTGTTTGTCCAAAGGACTCTGAGTATATGCCCAATTAACAATCACACACACACACACCAACTGACATACACACACACTCACACACACCCAAAAGCGCTAAAGAAAATTAATTAAATTCTTGCAGGCAACCAAAATGTGAGGGCTTCTTCTTTGACTTGCCTTTCAATGTTTATTTAAGCAATCCTGTACGTGTTTCCATTAGGCTACAATTCAAAGTTCATTATCAGAAGTGGGAGACGACATTGGGTGGATGGGTTGCCCAACTTCCCCTCGGCAGATAACCCCAAGACAACAAATACAATTTTCAAGTTGAATGCAATTTTAATTAATAGAAAATCAAACAAAGTTTTTGTAAGACATCCCACATCCATCTTCAGTTTTCCTCTCTTCCCAGACAAAACTCTTGCAGACAAAACTTGTTGTCTGTTTTCTGCTAAAATCATATACATACATGTACACCAAACCCAAAAACAGAGATGGTCTATTCAAAGAATTTCCTATACACACATGTGTGTGTGTGTGTGTGTGTGAAATATATATTTTTGGTATGCGCACCTTTTCTGATTTCATTTACAAATGAACATGTCCATTTCACTAACTATATGAGACATGGGGATCACTTTGTTTGTCTGTTTGCTTAATACCTACACAAACACACATACACACACACATCAGGTACTGATTCCCAGGATGTCTGTGAGAGACTTTTGCTTTCAGAACTCAATCATAATGGCACGACGTGTCTCTGGCCAAATTGAATGAGCTTTTAAGTGTATTGAAAAGTTTGAGAGATTTCAAAAGTCTAAGAAGGGGCCATTCAGGGGCAGTTTGTTATTTTATTAACTAATATTTGTGACTAATATTTTGTTGTACTTTAAGGCAGTCAATATTTTGTTCACTTAGAAACGTAAAGTATGGCAGAACCTTTTTCTTTTCTCTAGCCAGTATGGAAGGGTTAACTAACCAGCATGGTCGGTATAACCAAAGCTAAAAGCTTACCGAATGCAATCAAGAGCAAACCGCAGGGTGAATGGACCTCACCTGGTCTCTGTGCGCGGTTTAATTTAGTTTGGCCAACTGTTTAGCCGGAGGCTCTCAGTGGCTTTGTTAGAGCAATCAGGCGAGCTTTTGTTACCAATTTTTCTACCCCAAACGTCTCTGCACCCTCTCGCTAAACCAACCGTGCCATTGTTATTTCAGTTTCTCATTTTGTATTTTGTTTTGTTTATCGATGAAATTGGAGTGCATATTTTGCGCTGCTTTTTTGCATTGTATGTAATTAAAATTGTGTAGCATATCAATGTAAAAGTTTGTGCCCTTTGGACTAAAATGATAAATTTTGTATGCGTAAACCAAAAAAAAGAAAACAAAAAGAAGGAGGTAGTCATTCACATTGCTAAATTAATTAAAACTGGCATTGAACAATTTGCTGATGATGGTCGTTGGGCCATAAAGTAAATATGTATATGTATATGTTTATGTTTTCACAATTGAAATATTATTTACATAGCAAATAGTCAATAAAGTTTTAATAGAGAGCCCCGCCGCATGTCTCCTGCCTGCATATTTCAATTTGTTTTTTGTGTTTGTGTTAAATTAGCAATAAAATAACATTTGTGTTAAACCAAAAAGAAACAACCACTAGAAGTTAGTCAAGTAAATGCATGTGGAATTGTGCCAAGAGCAAATTTCAATTAGACCCTCGCAAATCCTGCAAGAAATCTAAACCTTTATTATATTTTCACCATATCCAAACACAAAAAAAAAACTCACTCCAAATTCCCCAACTCGAAATCGAATTGAAAAATCGCTCAAACAAACCAACATAATGGACATCACTTAGACGCACTCCCAAGCATCCCAGTCTGGCAGCGAAGAGGATGAGGCCATGATTGTATTGGAAGCCATGCAACAGGATGCCCAAACAACTAATGATGAAGCCGACGAAGACACTGATGAGGAGGCCGCCGAGGCAGAGGATATGTTTGATGCCGATGCACCTTTGATGTCACCCACCGGCAGTCACAATAGCAGCAATAATAACAACAGCAGCAGCAGTAACAGCAACCACAACCACAATAATGGAAGTCATCGTCCAGCAGCTCCTCTCAACAATATTAATCTCGATAATTGCAATGCGAATGTTGTCTATTGCGGTCAGCAAGTACAACCAATTACCGCAGCCAACCAAACGTTAAATTGTCCCACACTGAATGCAAATACCAATATCAATACCAATAGCAATACCAATACCAATACCAATAGCAATAGCAATACAAATACCAATTGCAATTCCAATGCAAATGTCAATGCACCACCACCAAATAGTGACCCTCAATGTAACAACCCAACACCACCTGCAGCAGCAGCCGTAGCAGCAACTGCAATGAATTTGCACTCGAATTTGCAACAAAATCCAAACATTTCCTCCAGCTTAGAGATAATCCTATCGCCAATTATCCAAAGTAGTCGACGGTAAGTTTTCGTTTTTCCTGATTTCTTTTAACCATCCCTTCAGTTTTGCGTTTTACTGTAATGTGTGGCTAACACGAAAAGAGATTGTAATGACAACCTTTGACCTTTTGCATGCAACTACCATCAATAAACCGAAAATGTCGAGTGTCTTGGACATACAAGTATTATCATAATTAGTTCGTTATTGCAGTTTTGTGTCCTTCCCCCAATTTGAATGTGCGACCCTTTCAAATGTTTTCAAAATAAGTTTACTTTCACGTTCTCGTATACCCAACGACAATTGATGATGAATAATTGTTTAAACTATTCGATTTTTAGATAGATTAGCAAAGAAAACAATTGAGAAATGTGAACTTTTTGTAGACAGTTAAATATATTAAATTGTTAGAATTTGTTATAAAACTTTGTGTGATAAAGTCGTCATTCTAAAAGTCTTTAAAAATCATTTAAATATTTATATATGTATACATTTAATTAATTTAAATTAGTTATAAGTCTTATTTATTAACACAAAACGGTTTTCTTTTTAAACATTTTGTTTCTTTTTTTTTTTTTTGTGTGTTTGTTAAATTTCTTCCCTTGAGTTGGCTTTAAAAACAGCCCAAAACAAAACCGTATGAAAACATTATAAATTATGTATTAATGCGCCCGTTAGGCCTCAGCTTTTGTCGATGGTAATGGTGGTGATGGTGGTGTCTTGTCTCTATGGGACCACCAACATCCCCAACCACATCTCCATCTCTACACTTTCTCTCTCTCATCATACGAAAAACCTATAAGCTTTTGGCCTTTTGCTTTTCCCGTTTCGCCATTGCCAAAGTCAAAGCACTTTGCCAGCTGCCAATTTTCAATTGCCTTGAAGCAAACTGGGGAACAATGGGGCACAGCGACAGCGATAACAATTGAAAGAAGGAAGACATTGGCAGCGATGCCAACGATTCCAATGATGGTTTGTCGAGGGCCAAAACATTCGTTTTCATTTCAATTTCACTTTGGCGCTTGCTTTCATTTTGGATTTACATTTGATTTGGCTGCGTCGCGCTGTTTGTTTTATTTGTTTTTGCAGTGTGTCGTCTTCGTTGCCTTCCGCCTTCCGCCTTTCTACACCTTCTCCAACCCCTGATTGTGTTTTTTGTGTCTAGCACCACATCCCCTTGTACATAGTTATTCTCATTGGCGTTTTGTCGTTTTTTCGCTTGGCAAGGCAGAAAACACACAAATATTTATGTAAGCAGGCAAAGACAAAAAACGAATGGTACTCAGGAAATTCGACAGCCTATTTACAAATGAATAGGTTAATGTCATCAGGGTGCAGAGGGTGGGTGGTGTGCCTTGTTTATGAGTAAAAGTTCAGGCAAATTGACTTTAAACATGTCAATTGAAACGCAAATTTCATTCCCATTCCCCATGTCAGCGCTGAGAAGTATGCTATACATTTTACCCAGGCACACAAATATAACTCATACGCAGCATTGCACACAGCCATTGGAGCAACAAAATGACAATTTCACAACAAATTAACTACCCAGCCAGGCGAACTGGGCACCCCGAAAACTCTTATTCACATTTACACTCACAGACACAACAATTTATGTTTGTATGTTTGTATGTACACAAAAGGCATTGCAAGTAAATGACCTTCAAACCCGATAAGCGAAAACAAAACAAGCGAAAGTGCCAAAAACGAAAAAAAAAAGAAAAACATACATAATTTTCATTTCAGACAAAGACAAAAAAGGCAAAAACCCATTCAACCCACACATACACACTCACATGTATGTATGTATGTATATGAAAATATGATGGGTGAAAACACACAACAAAAGCAAAAGCATTAAAATATACGAGTACAAGCTTTACCAGAGAGAGAGAGAGAGAGAGAGCGAAAGAGAGATAGAAAGAGAAAGTGAGCCAAAGCAAATGATATTCCTCTTGGGTCTATGTCAATGTCTTTGTCTATGCGGAGGGCTCCCAAACATAAATACGAATTTCAACAAAACAAGAGCCCACAAAAAAAGAAGTAAGAATAACGAAACATATATCCATATGCGATGAAAGCAAAAAAGGCAAACCAAACAATTTGGTAAACTCGAAATATTTTGTTACCTTTTTTAGGGTCTGTGAGAAAACACAACTGAAAACGTTTCAATATGATGTAATGTATGATCATAATTAGAATGAAGTCTAGATACTCTTATTAAATAATATGCAATAGAATTCGGATCAAGTAAACTTTCAATTGAAGAGGAAAAAACGAATTCACAGATCAGTTTTCACATCACATTTAAAGTGAGTTAACTGAATAGATTTATATTTAAAGAAAGGTGTTTACTTATCCTTGAATATATATAAAAGTAGTTTCATCTGTCCTTTGGTTCTTATTGTTCATTGTAAGCCTATCGCGACTTGTGTCCTAGGCCACACGCAAAAGGAGAAAAAAGAAAAAAAGGGCACCAAACAAACAAATGGGGCCACCAGAAACTTTACGCATTTCTTTCTTATTTTTTGTTTCTCTTGTTTTTTTTTGGGCTTTGTCCCAACAGCCGGCAAAAGGCAACAACAACAACATCAACAAAAAGTGCTGAAAATGTTGAAAGTGCCTTTGGCGGTCGTAAATTTGACGCACATTTTTAGCAAAAGGCAAAAAGATAAGCTCATGGAATGGATATATAAAAACTCAACTTCGGCACGTTGACATTATGTGCCTAGAGTTTTATTTTTACTCTTGGTTTTGGTTATGATTAAATTAAGTAATTATTGGCATAGTGGCGCCAAAACAAATGGCACATAAATTCAATTTGTGAAAAAGAAGACCAAATATATGGAATTTATTTGCTGAATTAAAGTTTTCTCATAATTTAAGTATGTATATATATATTTTTATGAGTTTATTTTTTATGCGTTATACGCAATGTAGTTATTAGAACAAACTAACAAGCCTTACTCACACACACACACACACCCACATATACACTCACACTCACACACACACTAACATACTCAAATGTACTTATTGAAACGCACTTTTAAAACTTGAAAAAACAGTTCCAGGAACCAAATCAACAAACAAACTTTTTCTAACATGTGCAAATATTTTTTCCCTTTTCTCTTCCACTTTTTTGTTTTTCTCTTTTTTTGTTCTTGTTCTCATGCCAAATGGAATTGCAAAACTGAAACTACAAACTACTGCAACAACAACAACTATTCAGAGCGCAATTGTAAGCGAAATGAGCACAGAATTGTGAGAATTAGCTAAATTTAATTTGCAATAGCCAAAGCCCGCCCACAACCCAGTAACAGATGCCTCTAATCCACCTCCAACCGCATTCTGCAAACTTTGGCTGCAGCAGCAACATCAACAGCAGCAGCAGCAACAACAACAACAACACCAACAACAGCAGCAGCAGCAACTCTTTGAACAACAACAGGCTTGGTTGTAGTAACTAACCAACACACAGTACATATAAGTGAAAAGTTAAATGGAAACTACACACGCACACACATATGTATATGTATGTATATGTATGTATGCGGGCTTTAGCACAAAAGTATGCTAAGCAATTGCAGCAGCAACATCAACAACAATAAACAACATTTAAAAGCCGCCGGGGCAAAAAAGTTTTGTGGGTATGTGGAAAAGTTTAAGAGAAAAACTGAACAATGTTGCGGGTTCTTGTCGTATTTGCAAATTAAATGCACATTATGCCAACTTGTAAATAGATATATAAGTAGCTCATGGATATCTTGTACATACATATATAATTACATACAAAGCACACTTATGTACATACATACATACATGAGAAATGTGTCTAAGTTAGTTTGAATATTTGTTTAAAAACAACTAATTAGCCGAGAGAAAGCCGCAACGAAATGAAACGAAAGAAAACACACAAAATGTTAGCTCTTAAGAATGCGAATAATCAAAAAGCCAAAAAAGCAAATGTATCTCACAGATAAACAACAATAGCAGCATCAAATAAGACCAACAATGGGGGCAAAAATAAATTGTGCGTTAATGATAAGCGGCAAGCATTTTAGCGGCATGAAAATTTATTAAAATATGCGCACACAACAGACCACAGAGAAAGAAAGCAAGCGAACAAGCAAAACCAAACGGAAGCGGAGAAAAATTGTAGTCTAGCGCCCAAAAGCAGGCAACACACAACACAAAAATATTTATGTTTGCCACACTCGCACGCAGATAGAGACAAAGACAAGGACACACACACACACACACTAAGAAACCGTTAGCGATAAATATAAAATTTTATTGTTATGCGTGATGTGTATGTGTGTGTCTGTGTGTGTGTGTGTGCAGCCAGCAAGTAAATTAAATATACGTTTTTATTAACTACTAAGAACCAATTTGATACGCAATTTAAATAATGCCCCCATCTAAACAGAAGAAGTAAAAGCAAAAACACAAAGCACAACAAAATTAAAATAAGAAAACAAAAAAACAACAAAAAAATTATGTAAAATTCAATTTTACTGCAAAAGCAAAGCCAAATAAATATAGTAGCCTATGTTATTTAAATTTATATATGTATGTATGTGTACGTTTATCACATACATGTATATAAACATTTATGTATATGTGTGTGTGTGTATATATTTATTTAAATACGCAACTATAAAAACAAACTACTTACTTATGCCAACAACGTCCAGCAAATTTCAATAATAATTATTTATGTAAGACTTAAATAAACACACACACACACACATATAAACGAACACACAAACAAACACAGACACACAAACACACTCACACATATTGACCATATAGAAATTATGGTAAGCCCAAATTAGTTAAATCATTTGCAACTAATTTAAGCTTAAACTAACTTGTGTAAATATTATTTTCCCAACTATTTCTTCTTTTGGCAGCAAAGATTTAAATAAACTAAAATTAATAAATACATATATACAAACAAATATTAATTACAACATAAATGTATTCATTTTGATGTGTGTGTGTTTTTGTCAGATTTTGAGCAATTTTTGATTGTGCAAGATTATATAAGACGATCGCCAATTTTGCAATTTTTACAAAAACCAAACGCATATTCATTGCATTAATATTGGATGTAAACGACATGATAAAAATATGCAAGTAAAAAACATAAAACAAAAAGTATAACTTATATAAATATAAATGTCTCTAACAAGATTTTACAATGAGTGTGTCACTTTTATATATCTGCAAATAAAGAAAAACAAAATACAACAGTTTTATACAAACAAACAATGGAAACCTAAATTATTATGAGTGACTAGGGATTGAGGGTGACAATGTCAATGTGGGTGGGTGTGTTGCTGGGTGGTTGCCTCAAGGGCCACTTCACTTTTGTGGGACAAAAAAAAAAGAATGTATATAATACAAAAGCCAACTCCAAGTCCGATAACCAAGTGGACGATAAGCGGCAAGACAAAAGCGACAAAGCAGCAGCCAAAGTTTACAAGTTGAAGCCAAGAACTTGAGCTTGGGGCTGAGAGAAATTAGCCAAGTTACAGCAAGAATGGCAAGGAATCCTCTTTAGAGTTATGAGAATGACCATAACCACACAAGTGCCAAGATAATGGCATCGGCAATGACTGATAAGGACAACAAAGTAACATCATTTTACAGTGTACCATAAAAAAGAGAAATAGATATTAGTTTAAATTAATTGAGGGATTCGAAAACAAACGAAAATTCTAAAAGTCTACATCAATTGCGAATAGTAAGAAAAAGGGAAACAAATTGTAGTTACTTGGCATCAATTAGAGTTTAAAGCAAAAGAGAGTGACCTTCTATTGGTAAGTACTTATAGACTATAAACTATTCAATACTTTGGACTTTGGACATCTTTGTTCTATCGATCTCATTTCGATTTTCCAGGATATGCGGCATGGGGACTCCAATCAATATATCCAAAGCTGGAAATTTACTTATAATCTCGTAAACTACAAAATTTATAGTGCAAATCAGAGCTGGCCTGAGATTTCAAAAAAATAACACAAAAAAATAGAAAAAATCAAGTCAAGTTATATATATTTTGAGTCTAATCTGTTTTTGTTTTGGCTATTTTTTTTTTTTGTAGATGCGTTACATCAGTGTTACCTTTCCCATTATACACACACAAGGAATATTAATGTATGTTTTAATTTGATTTAATTTTTTGCTTTGTTGAAATTCAAATAAGTGCGGTGTGACTAGCAATAAATGTCGACCAACAAGTCCGGCGGTATGAGCAACAAAGTGACCACTGTGGTGGCCACGGCTGGCTATGGACTGGATATTATGAGCGAGATTAGCTATAGCGATAGCAAGGTGATAGGCAACGGCAGCTTTGGCGTTGTATTCCAGGCCAGATTAGTGCCGAGCAATGAGTTTGTGGCCATTAAGAAGGTCCATCAGGATCGTCGCTTCAAGAATCGAGAGCTGCAGATCATGAGGAAATTGAAGCATGATAATATCGTGACTCTCAGGTATTTCTTTTACTCCAGTGGCGAGAAACGCGATGAGGTGTATCTGAATCTGGTAATGGAGTTTATGCCCGAAACTCTGTACAAAGTGGAGAGGCAATATGCGAGAGCCAAGCAGACACTTCCAGTGAACTATGTGCGTTTGTATATGTACCAATTGCTCCGGAGCATGGCGTTCCTGCATAGTCTGGGATTCTGTCATCGTGATATCAAGCCGCAGAATATGTTGCTCGATGCAGAGTCGGGAGTCCTTAAACTATGCGACTTTGGGAGTGCCAAACAATTGGTCAATGGTGAACCGAATGTTTCGTACATCTGTTCGAGATATTATCGTGCTCCGGAATTGATTTTCGGAGCCACGGATTATACAACTAAAATCGATATGTGGAGTGCTGGATGTGTGCTGGCCGAGCTGCTATTGGGACAGTTGGTCTTTCCTGGGGAATCTGGGGTAGATCAAATAGTGGAGATAGTCAAAGTAATGGGTACTCCCACATCTGAGCAAATGCAGGATATGAATCCTAGCTATAAACAATTCAAATTGCCTCAACTGAAACCACATCCATGGCCCAAGGTCTTTCGCATTCGCACACCAGCCGAAGCCATTGATCTGGTCTCAAAATTGTTGGTCTATTCCCCAAATTTGCGTGTTTCTCCGATGATGGGATGTGCACATCCTTTCTTTGATGAGCTGCGTCAGGATCCGCATCAGTTGTTGCCCAACGGAAGAAGTCTGCCGCCCTTGTTTAATTTCTCTGACCACGAGCGGTCCATAGAACCCAGTGTTATGCCCCTGTTACTTCCCAAAGCTACGGTCCCGACAGACCGCGATTTGGGTAGTTCACGCTTGCGGAATACAGCTGGAGAGGAGTGTGTAACCAAAGGCAATGCTGTGGTGGCACAGCTACCCAAACCGGTGTCAGTTAAAAAGCCTCCAAGCACTGGCGAGGCTGTGGTCCAACAAACTGAGATTTCGCCCTTGGCAACGACAACGCATCGACGAGATCTGGGTAATGGGGATCATGTTGAAGTGGTGCATGCTCCGGAGGAAGAAGCCTCAGCAGAAAGCGAAGCTCAAGACGAACACGGGGGCGATGAAGTCGACGATGATGATGATGATAATGAGGATGATGACGATGATGCCGCGACAGATGATGAGGATTATTCTGATGAGGATGATGATAACAATAATAATGATAACGACGACCATGATGATGATGATGGGCAATTTAATAGCGCTGACAGTAATACCGTTAGTGATGACGAAGATGAATCTGATAACGATGAGACCAATTGACAAATGTTTTTTAATTATTGTTAGGCTGATTCGAATTGCATTTACTCCAATTGTTATAAGTAATTGCAAAAAAAATTTTGTGTTATTTAATACAACCGAATTCGCTTCCATCCATCCATGGCCGTGGCTCCCTAACTAATTTAAGACGGCAAATGGACATTCGAATGGAACGCCTAAATTGCTGCTTAATTATTCAAATATATCTCCCCATCCATTGCAGAAAGAGGCGACTCTCAGTGTTGTATGTGGCGGCGCCTTCTTGTCCTTGTTGAGTTCTAAATATAAATTTTCCACTTTTATGGGACAACAACAACAACAACTAAGACCAACGACAAGCACAACACGCACACATGTCCTCGCTTCGCAATATCCAGCTCCAACACTCCCACTCCTGGACTGTGCTCGTCCTTTTTGCTTTCCTTTTTGTGTTTGTTAATGTGGTAAAATGAATTTTCAGTTTCATTAGTTAAATTGAATAATGGAAAACTTTGTTCGCCACATTTGCCTTGTAGTTGTTGTTCCTGTTGGCCTTGTCTGGGTCTGGGTCTGGCTTTGGTCCTGGCAGCGAAAGTTACACTTCCGTTAGCTACACACACACACAAACACACACACACAGGGCAATAAAGCAAATTTATGCAAACGATAAATTTCGTGAGAGAGCAAAATGTTTGTTTTGTTTTTCACCAGTTTCGGTGTTTGGGTGTTTGGCTGCTCCACTTGATCTTTCTCCTAATGTGTGTTGATACCACCAATGTAACCGATGCCACCAACATTGTTTTCCTACTCTGTCCCAGAAACGCGTCATGCATATTTTGAAAATTGAAATCGGTATTAAAATATATTGAAAATCCATCTCAAATTCTTTTGACATTTTGTCAGAATAGAATCTTAACTTTTGGTTTATATCTTTTAAGTGGATATATGTTGTCCTAGTTGGGATAAAAATAACTCTTTAGACTTACACCTTGGATATTTATCGACTCGAGCTAGAAAATTGGACGCCTAATGCTACTCTGATTACATATCATTTGATATTGGACACCTTTCCCTTTTACATATATGCCAAAATGAAAAGAAAATTGCTTGAAATTAAAGTCTCTGTTGGATATTTTTAGAAGTGACTATAACTTTGCCACACACACAGCAACACACTGGCAACAGTAACAACTCTTCAAGGGCAGGCACTCTGCACGGTTCAGTAATAAACACGCCGACGACTATTTGCAAAGTGTTAGCTGCGGGTGGATGTGGGCGTGGCTGGTTGTTGCCACTAGAAGATGGTAGATGGTGTTCTGCTGGGTTACCCGGGTGGCAATAGCACAACCTTTGACTGAAGTGAGATTACGATATGCTACATAATAGAAACCCATGCAGCCATGAACAGAATAGGAGTTAGATATACTAGATGATGTTTGGGGAAGGGGCGGAAAATGGTTAGGGAACGAAACTGTAGCCCAGCAAAGCAATGAAACATTTTTCGGCAACAACAGCCCAGGGGGGCATAGCCGTAACTTGCAGGCATTTTACGGCCTTTTGGTTTCTTAAGGCTGTAGGGGAGAGGCAGGCTATAGGGGGCATACCGTGTCTGTGGTTCTGCTCTCAATGAGCAGTACTAACAAGCAGCCGCCCAAGGTGAATGTGGTTAAAGTGTGTTTTTTGTGAGAAGTGAAGCAAGAGCAAAGTATTTGCATAAACAGCCAAACCTGAGAACACCAACGGGCAAACAAACAAACAAACAGACAGACAGACAGAGGGACAAACAGTTAGAGATAGCCAGAGAGGTGAATGGAAATTCTTCCTGTTGCTATCAGAGGCAGAGAGTAGTAGAGTGGAGTGGAAATGGAGAAGTGTGCTACCAGAATTATTTTATTCCCGTTTCCGGGCACGCACACACACACACAAACACACACACACAGTTGAAAATGCGCCTGCGGTGGCTACCTTTCTGCACCTGCACATAGATAAATAAATTTTCACTAAATGCAGTTTTAATGGTCTCTTGCATGTGACTACTACTACCACCCAGAGCATACCATGCCAGAGATGCCAAATATTTTGGCCAAATAGTTTAACTGTAGATTTTCTTATAGCCTTTTGCAACCTGTAGCCTTGTGACCACTTTGATACTCAACACTTTTGGCACACAGCAAATGTATTCCAAATGTTGTTTTGTTACTGTTGGGCTGCAAATGAGTGGGAAGTACGTAGCTGGTACTCGGGTGGATGAGGGGAAATACCTATGCGGTTAGTCAAAATATAGTAGTTGAGTTTAGTTATGCGATGCTTTGCGGTTTTACTTTGACTATTTTTGCGTGCACAAATTCCACAATGAACAAGTATAGAACATTGCCAGACACTCTAATTAGGAAATTGTGCACTTTAATGTTTGTTTGATGCAAAAATTCATTATTAAATTTACACCCCAGGCCCAAAATGGAGGACACCAAAAGCGATTTGATGTGTCCTTCGCGTCTGTGTGTGTTAACAAAATGTAAAAGTTTTTACCACAAAAGCGTGACATGTTGGCCATTTATGCACTTGGCAAGTTTCTCTCTTCGCCAAAAAAAAAAAAACTAAACTTTTAATTGGATTTGTGATTCAATTAACAGATTTGTCAGCTAGGGATATTCGTTTTTTGATAACTGACCAAATGGGAGAAAGGCGAGATGAGAATTTGCTTCATTCTTTTTACCTTTTTTTTTTTGGGGGGGGGAGCATTTGAAAATTTATTGAAATTGATTTGCCATTTTAGCGGTAAGATTCAAGTAAGTAAGTAAGTAGCAGGCGGCACAGAAGCAATGTTCACTCTCAGCTCAGCGTTTAATTGAAATCTTTTAATTAGTTTGATTTTCCAATCAAGTGGCCCCACTCCATGCCATCCACTTACTTCTCTTCAATATTCTGCCACAATTGTGGTTTCAGTCTCCTGCTCCCCTCCTCCTCCGTCTCACTCTTTCGTTCCTTGGTCTAACATTTAACGAAAGCCAATTAGTTGCAATGCCTTGGAGTATGCTTCTGGTCTGGTTTTGTGGGGTCTCGAATTCCAATATCCATTATGTTGTTCGAAGAGCACATCGATTGTCTGTCGATTACAAAATCTGTGTGCGGCCTCCCCAAAAAGCCCCTAACCCAAATGTCCCCCCTCAAATAAGTAAGCTCCATGCAAAAGTCCCTATGCCCCTTTCCAGCAATCGCTTGATTGGCCGTTTTACTCTGAAGTCTCAACCTTTCCTTGTTCTTATTGTTACGCAACATAATCATTATCTTTGGCTTAACTTGAGCAGCAGTAAAAGTCCTGGAAAGGCAGCAAGAAGACGTAAAGGATTTTGCCTATTGATTCCACAAAGTGAAATCCAAATCCACATGATATCAATTTGCTTTCAACGTTATGCCGTTGGCGTAAATAAACGAAACAGGCAAACTGACAGACAGACGGAGAGAAAGAGACAAGCAGACAGGATTTTCGTGTTATGTGGTAAACGGTAGAAGTCTGTGAAATCTGAGTGATTTCTAGCGCTTTATAGAAGGCCCAATATTGAGCCGGGGCTAAGTAGAATAGAGTAGACCTTAAGTTTAATTTTGCTTCTAGGTTAAGCTAAGGAAAAGTAATTGTTGGCTTTGGATCATAATATTTTTCTAATATCTAAGGTAATAATCTTGACGGAAATCATTAAGTTCGATATCCACGATAATCTAATATTATCTTAAATTTTAAGACTTGTTTATCAGTATTATACTGAGTAATAAATAGAAAAAGTCGTTAAGAATAGAAAATGAAGTTTAATTATTGAAAACGAAGAAAATTTCTGAAAACACTTTCCTTTTTCACTCATTAGCCACTTATGTCTAGTCTATCTACATACATCAACATATGTTGATATAGCTTGCATTAGTTTCACAGGCAACTTCATTAATGGTTGCTCTTCTTGTGAAGTCTTTGCCACCAACATTAAGTTTTTGCAGCCAAACTCTTGTGGCCTGGAAACTTAAAAAAGAAAAAAAGGAACGAAACACAAACCCACTGACAAATCCATTATAAGCTTAAGCCAAAAGCGTAATGTAAACTTTTCACACGAATTGCGGGTCTCAGTTTTTCCACTCTCGATCTCCCCGCTTCCTGCTATGACTCAGGGGAGTCTCTTCCCCTGAGATGACTGAGCAATTATTTTAAATGCGACGTCAACGCCAGCAAACACAAACTAACCAGACAAACAGCGAAAATGCTCCAAGATGCAGATGCAGATGGAGATGGAGATGGAGAAGGAGCTGGAGTTGGGAGCAGTAAAAGGAAATGAAGAGGGTGTTGGATGTTGGTTGCAAACTCCTCATAGAAGGCAACGTACGTGCATAATTAATTCAGCGCATAAATTCAAGACGTTGCCTTAAAAGAAGACATTGGCCAAGGAGTTAGGGTAAGTCTATGAAATTATAAACTTTATCCTTAAGACATTCTCGCAAGTCGCGAGTGTCAAATGGTGTCGGTGATGTTCAGGCTACTGGCTTTTTGATGTCATCCTAGACAGACATTCAAACAAAACCCGCATACGACTTTAAATAAATTAAAAAAAAACATGAATGATTGTCTTAAAAATGTAATGAAAAATGTACCCCAAAATGCAAGACACCGACTTACTATTATCCTGTTTATCCTTTAGGAGTAGTGTTCTTTGTTCTGTTTTGTTTTTTTCTGTCGTTCTAGTAACTTGGTCCCCTCTAGAATCCAATTTATACTCTTTTTGTGTAGGGTATACAATAAGACGCTTGAGTAATAGTTATCTTCAATTGCGAACTATACCACTTGGTTGGGGAATTTAACAATGAAATACTCGGAGCAGAGAATTTATGAAATTACTTGAAATGAAGAAAAAGGAGGAAATCATTTCAAAAGACAGTCAAAGGAATATAAATATAAATAGAAATTGCATACCAAAATAAAGAAGGATGCCAGACATTGAACATTTTCATAACTTTCACACTTGTGTTAGATATTTTGCCACTTATTGTTAGACCTCTAAGGCCTTCAATAGAGTTCATCTGTCAGTTGTTAGCGAAGTGCCTTCAATATGGCTTCAAGTGCTTTTGGCACTTTGCATTTTCGCATTGTCAGCAGACGGTGGCAATATCCTTTGATGCCTGGCAACAAGCTCCTCAAACTCCTTTAACTTTTGACTTGCCCTCTCTTCCCCCTTTCTCTCTCTCTATCTTGAGTTTTTTGGTAATTGAAAAGGCAAGTTAATTTCTCACTTCCTCAAATCCTGACAGAGGAGATTCTTGCACTTATTGTATTAAGCAAATGCTGTTGGCAAGTTTTTCATAATTAGTAAAGTTTTGATTGTGCCAGAAAATGTTCTGTACATATTTCCCCATTTTGCTTCAAATTGATTTCAGTCCATGGAAATCAACATAAGCCGACAGCTGGCAGCACTTTGCATAAATACAGAGAAGTAGACGCCACACAGAGATATATATTTTTATGGTCGTATGGCATTGGAGTTGGTGTGGGAGTTGGTGTCGGAGTTGGAGCTGAAGCTGGAGTAGAATTCAGGACGATCCATCCATGCCATGAAAGGCTATCAAAAGCAGCTTTGCACATCATTGTCAGCACTGACGGCAGAGAAAGAGATTTCGTGTACTCAGTTTTGGGCTTGAGTTCGAGCCGCATTTCCACATATTCTCTCGTCCAGCCATTGCTCCCATCCCATCCTCATCCACGCTTACTACGGTCAGGAAGTGCATCAATTTTTGCAAAAAAAGAAAGGTAACCAGAAAAACAAACTCTGGCCACAGCCTACAGTGGTTCTTTACAATAAAAGTTTCACTTTTCGATTTAGTTTTTGTGAATTGAACCACTGTCTGGAGTCTAACATATTCGAATGTAAGTAGCTTAGAACATGTTTTAACTGCAAAAAGTCCTCACTTCATTGATCACACACATTGCACAAAGAAATATTCAAAATTTGTTCAGGCACAAGCGATAAGCAAAATGCATATGAAGTTTTTCTCATTCTGTCTCGATGTAATGGAGCATTTCAAAATGCAAATCGTGAAATTGCGGAAAGGAAAACTTTGCAGCCATACCGTACGCCTTTTAGATAGAGAGACATAGAGAGAGAGAGAGACAGAGGGAAGAAAAAAATTGTGTCCAGTCCTTTCATCAAACATCAGCAACTCTGATGGTACCACAACTACATTGCACTTGCCACATACAGGTGCCAGCGACAATTGTCACAGTCACGTAAGGATCAAAAGCAGACAGGACAGGACAGGGCAGGACAAGCAAGGAAGCGCAAAAAAAGCATTAAACGACGAAAAAAACCCATCACCATCTATGACATAGATGCAAAAACAAACTGTCATAGGAAAAATATGCGTTCTACCACCTGGATAGAGCCCTATGTACAGTTCGCTCATATCCTGCCAGTATTGCATCCGGTCCGTGGGTCCAAGCACACACACACACACACACACACCCACCCATCCATACACAAACAAACACAGAAAATGAAGCTTTCATGCCATCAAATTGTCTGTTTCTCTCTGTGGGCGGCGGCATTGACTGAGAAGGTTTGCCAGTTGTCCATTGATTGATTTCAGTTTGCACCAAAAACAAACTAATAAATGAACGCTCCAACCCACATACAAACACATGCCAACACTTGATTTTTCGCTTCATTTTTGTTTTTTATAATTCAATGTAAACTTTATAAACTTTTACTTTAACAATCTTTTAGCTAATATGGAATTTTCGTACAAGAGCGTAAGGAACATACGGTAGTTAAGTTATTTATTGAGGTGCAACAGTGCGTATGCGTGTTGCATTTACACCTGACGTTTGTGTGGGGAGGACGATGCCAGGCAGAAAAGTGCATTTATAAATGCAACAACTATACCATGAATAACTGAAAAAATCCACCCCCATCTGGAATCTCACTTAAGCACCGAACAATACAACAACAGCTTGTACGCATGAACAGTTTGCAACAGGATCACAGCAGTTCTAGGCTCACATATCACGCTGATGGCATTGGTTCACACACATGTGAGCCTTTATATTCGTATGGCATGAGTATACATTTTGGGCAAGTGCAAATATCTATGATTTAATATGCAGTAGACTTTAATTTCATAAAGAGCCATAACAAATAGTTCCATAAATTGCAAGAAAGTCTAAAACTCAAACTTAGAGGTTAAATAAAGGGATATTTACACTCAAAGAATACTTCCTTACGAACCCTAGTAGAATGCTTCAGCGACTACATCTTTAGTTAACAAAGTTTTTAGTCTCTTTTCTGGTCTTTAGTTCCACTTCTCAATTTGCTCTCCGTCGCCATCTACATTCTGCGTATACTTCATACGGTTCTTTATACTGCAGCAACAGATGGCCTTTGAGTGTTAAAAACAGCAAACAGAGGGCGCCAGCTTATACCCTAACGAACATAAGATGATTAAAGAATTTTTACAAAGTGGAAAAATCAACATTTCCTAACTCTTCACTGATCCTGTTCCTGTCTTTTAAGGAAATAAGCGAACTCCTTCCAATAGAAAGATTATGTCAGCAAACTTAAGAGCAAAGCCAAAATTCAAATTTATTGGGGGCAGCAGTTTTTCAAAGTAAATTTTATGGTATTCTTTCGAGAAATTTTCATTCAACATCGACCCACTATAAATTCAATATTTGAAATGATTTTATCTCAAATCAGCTGCAAAAAGCTTCAATTGGAACATGCGCAGAAGACCTTTGCCGACCTTGTGTAGAGCAAGCCCATGCGAAAAGAGCTCGTACAGATTAATTCAAAGGACATTGTGTCACGCAAAATATTTAAAGCGAAGCTTCCTGCACAACACAAAAGGCATTTGAACTTGCCCAATAACGATGATGATGATGAAGCATAGGCATTAAATCCATGCGGCATAACTGCCTGACATAATGCGAAAGAACAGCCTTTTGGGAACCGAAAAACAAAAACAAGAAATATAAAATACCCTTGATGAATGCCTGCGCGTACTTCGTTCCTGCTGGGGGGTTGTGCCCGGACGGACGGACTATGGCACCGATGTATGTAATTTGAAGTACCGAAAGGTTCTCTGAGGAAGAAAAAATAAAACGTGGTCTGCAAACTGGCAAATGCTTTTGGCATTTCTGCTCTTGTGTGTTCGCTCTCCAAAGCCCTCTTATCAGCAAAACGTCGTCTCTGGCGAGTTGGTTAGTTCTCTGCATCTCTGATGATGCTGTAACCAAGCCATGTTTAGTATAACGCGAACTGTGGTCACGAAGCGAACGAAGCGAATTCTGAGAACAGAGAAACCAATTGTTGACCAAGTTAAAGTTGAACAAATAAGAAATTTAAAACAGAAAAGCGGTTTTTAAATATTTATCAGTTCTACAAATACCATGAGAACTTGATATTGTCACTCCAAGAAATCGAATAATCACACAAAAATTAAATTTTCCATTTATTTTTTTGGGTAAGAAAAAAATCCATGACATTCAGACTTGCCCTTGTTTGCCCCACCTCTGCGTAGATAAAATTTTTTGTGATGTCTGCAAAATTTTTGGAGCAGATGCTTCTACGTCACAAGCAACCATTGTTTATATATACACGAGTGCAGAAGTGACGTCACAATTTGACTTTGAACCCACCTACACCTACAGCTCTGGCATTTAAATAGACATACATACATACGTCTCTTTAGACACTTTGGCGCCATTTTCTGTTTAATCATGCATTATAGAGAATCATATACTTATGTACCTTCGAACAGTGTATACTATTTCCCCCTTTACCCACGCAGCGACTGATGCAATAAACCCAACTCATGCGGTCAGCCAGCCTCCAAATAAGAAACGTGAGATTTCATTTTCCAAATGATATGCACTTGAAATGTTAAACGCGACAATGCAACGAGAAATTCTTTAACTGAAAGTCAGTCAATCTCTAAATTAATGTACATACTTATCGACTTATATCATTACCTACCTCTAAAGATGTCTACATGACGACGATGCGGGGGTTGGTTTGAAAGGAGAAACTGGCAACTTAATACCTAAACTTAAAGCAAGGTGTGTGCGGCACGCGGTTGGTATACCATATTCCATCTGCCTATATGATTATATTTTTGGTCTGGTCAGTTCAAAGCCCTAAAGACTTAACCTTGACTGTGTTTCAAATTTATTGGCATTTAGCATCCATCCAAAATAAGAAAAAAAAAAAATATAATTCAAGTGCTTAAAACTGTTGCTGACTTCTCGTATTCGTTGGCCATTTTTCAAAGCCAACAAAAAATGTCAGATTAGATTAAAGACAAGCCGAAGTTTCGTTAATAAATAAACAAAAGCAATTCTTAATTAAAAGGCACAGCTTTAGCTCCTAATATTAATTATATTGATTATAATTTCAGAAGAAATTTAATGAAGTTGCAAGATTTAGGTGATATAATCTACTCAGACTTAATAGATGAAAAGAAAGGGTAGATTTCAAAAAGTAACACTCAACTTCTTTTAATCAAAACTTAACTGAACTTTTATGATTTCATTTTATAGAACATAAACGTGTTGTAAATCAAGTGATCAAACAGATCTTTAATAGTCCCACAAATCACGACAATGACAACAAGTTCAGAGCACCTTTCAAACACACACACTGTCAGAAACACTTCAATGACGTTTCAGTTCTCAAATTCACCGCCAATTGTAGCTAATTTGGTCTTATAACAAACACAAATTACTAATAAACGAGAGATTAAGAAATCCAATGATGGCCATTTAGTGATTAACAAAAACGAAGGATGAAATGAAGAGGAAAAGATAAAAAGAAAACCTGTCACGGAACCGATGAAATCAAATTTAAAGCCATTGAAATGGTCTTTGTTTCCCAGATCTCCCACTCTGTATATCTTTGTCTCTCTCTCTCGCAGTTTCTGGTCAATAAACTCATATGGCCCGAAGCGTAATCCTACATGTATACGGAGCAGAAGGAGGGGTCAGAGAATTTTTACAAGTAATTCTATGTCAAACTTGATGAATTTCACAAAAGAAACTAAATTTTGCAGTCGTCATTGTGAACCATTTGAATTAAGTTATTTATGTGGCATTTTATCCAAAGAACGGATATATTCAATTATATAGCATAATGCTCGCTAAAATCAGACATCTTTTTTAAGCAATTTGCATATTCAGAAAGAAGAATAAATAATAAGTTCAACCTACAGACTACTTAATAAAGAAAAAGTGTGACTTTGAGATACTTTAAGATAGATCATGTGTGTGTGTGTGTGTGTGTGTGTGTTGTGTGTGTGGGCATCTAATATAATTTATTCATGTTGAAAAGGAGGGTACAGTTAGGTCGACACACCTTAGAAATAAACACGTGGAACAATCATCAACTAATGTAAAGTTACTTGGCGAGGTCGAGTATCTGTTAGATACACGTATCAGCAGCATTTACTCCCCCAGAGACCTTTTCCGCTTTTTTGACAACAACAACAATAATTTTTGTGTTCTTTTCGGCAACAAAAACGACAATTCTGTTTAAACAGAGAGCAAACAAACAAAACAGAAAAAAAACGACGTCAAAAACTTGTTTCACTAAAATTACAAATTCATAAAATGCCGGTTAGGAAACAAAACGAGCCTCTCAAACGAACATGTTCGATGTAGGGCACAAGAAATATACATAAGCTCTACTGACTTTCAGGGAGCAGTTCATTCGAAGCTATATTACCGTTCCATAGGTAGGTGATAGCTGCCGCAGCCAACCACCTCCGGCTGAGATTGCTTTCTGTGTGCGCTGTGCCCTCGCGAAGATGCCTCCGAGTCGCTGTCAGTCTGCTGTATCCGTTGACTGAATGCGGTTCGTTCGTTTAGCCTAACGCTCGGTTAGCAGCTGCCAAGCAATCTACTATCTACCTAACGTTCATTAGACTAAATTTCTAAAGGCGCGAAAAGTGTTCTCTCTCTCGCTTAAGAAGGTAATGGCTTAATCTGCTCGGTAGATTATAAACACGCAGCCCCACAATGTTTACTCTGCCTCGTCTCTCCAGATGTGTTTTATGTGCTAAGCAAAATAAAGCAAGAAGAAAAAAAAAACCAAAGCAAATATAAATTTAATTAAAGAAAAAAATTAAAATGCGTGGCGCGATTTTGGCAACTCATTAAAAGACTATTAAACTGTTAAAATTTTAAAAATATATTATTTAATTCGATATACCAAACAAGACCTGTTGATGGTTTCTCTTGGGAATACACTCGGCAAAATTGTCTTTGTTAATAAATAATATAATAAAAGTTCTTTAAATTACAAACACAATCAATCTACATAATCGAAATGGTCAACAATAAAACTTCAAAAGAGTTCCAAGCAAAACAAATAAACTGTGGATAATATACATACATAAAGACATATCATCTTATGTTGATCAAACAATCTTAGTTAACTAATTTGAAATCAAAAAGTTTCATAAAAAACTAATAATAGTAACCGTTTCTATTGAAATTACCTAGATTGTATAGCAAATACTTTTGCCAGTTGCTTGTTTGATAAATCTCCTAGAAAAACTTTGTTAAAGTCCATAAAATTAAAAGTAGTCGAAGAGCAGGATGATTAGAATTAGGCTTTAAGATGAAATTTTCAAAATTTTTGAAAGCTATGTATATACATAAAGCAGAAGACTCTTGTTTTTTTTTTTAAGTGTACAAATTGAAACCCGGTTTGATTAAATTAGAATCTTTTTCAAAGCTCACGGATGATAACAATATAAAACCCGTTGAAGCCGGAATCCTTAATCTTGATTTAATATAAAAAAGAATCTATTTCACAACGAATACCAAAACTACTTCTTGGATAGCTGAAAAAGTGATTTTTCTAACAATTTTCGGTGGTTTTCCAAAGTGCAACTATATATAGTTGATCATGATTGTTTATTGTGACTAGATTAATGGCATTTTTGTGTTTCTAATGTTTACGTTGAAAGAGTTTCGGCCCCCCAAAAACAAAATGAAATGATTCGTATAACGTGGCCATTGTTCTCCATAACGAAGAGAAAAATTGAGGTCAACCTAATGGAAAGGCAAAGTGAATGTATGAAGATATGATACATACAGTGGTACCATGTTAATTGTTAATTGTATTGTGCTAATAACACAGTGTACAACAAAAACACCCAACAATTACCTTTCACGCGTAATGTGTATGACTAGATCGATCGAATGATGTAAAATACCAAAAGTTGCATTGTAAATTCCCCAGCAATTACACTTCATAACGGAAATCCCCAAAAGAAACTGCATTCAATCACAGTCTGAAGTAATATTTTTGTGGCTAGAAAATTATATCGAGTTGATGGTTACTCCAAGAATATTTTCACTGGCCGTTCAGCTTGGTTGGCCAACTGTAAAGTCAAGGGAAAAAAAAAAAAGCACTTTGGTTGGTCAATTAGTATTTTTTCGTTTTTCGTTGTGTTGAATTAATCACCTGTAGGTACTAGCAGCTCATTAGTTTATTCACCTGTTTGTTTTATAACTGAATCAGTTTTTTTTTCTTGTTTTGTTGTTATTTTCGCTTTTGATGTTATGCTAATTTATGCAAAGCGTGTGGCCAGTGCCGGCTTTTGCCTTTCGATAGGAAGTGCCTAACTTTTAGTATATACATATATAAAAGAAAATAAACAAACAAACAAACAGCATGACCTAATCAAAACACATTAATACGAATATAGGTGGGTGGGTAGGACCTTGAAATGAGCAAAAAGGACTTCTCGGCCCAAATGTGCGTCATATTCATTTTGTGTATGTATTCGTTGTCTTTTTTGCTTCAATCTTTGAGACTGAATTGTATAGGTACTTGGTTGGGAATTAGGTTTAACGAACTTGCTGAAAATTTGTTAATCGTTGATAAGTTGTGCTTCCTGAAATCACAGAGACAGACACTGATAAGGCAGACAATGACGATTACACTAGACCACAAAAATTCTTATATACTTAATTCAAAAAGCATTGAAAAAAACCTTAAACATTTCGTGTACTTTTATATTTTTTGGTCTGAGAGAGTATAAAATGAATTGGTAAAAGTAGAGCAGACCATTTGACCTCGACTTACCTTTCACTCAGCCAAGAAAAAAAGGGAAACAAGAAACCGAATGCTTTAAGTAAAGTAGAAGGTTAAATACTCTTGTAAAGTAGTTACTCATTGCTTAATGAATAAAATACTTTAGGAATATGATGTTCAATCGATTCCCACATATCTTAAGTATTAACCAAAGGAAAGTGACTACAATTAATCCAAATATTCTTACTGATCTCATCTAATCTACTATATAGTAAAGATTATGATGTTTTATTCTAAGCACTGCTCTAAATCCATTACGAAATATCAAGCTAAAGACCCATATCTATGTCACAATATCATGAGCATTAATTAAGGCATTTAAACAATGTCTAACATTGAATGTTAAAAAGTTGTTACTGTTAGTCTAACATGCTAAAAGCACAATTAGCACGCCATTTCTCAAAGTCAACTACAGATGGGAAGAGGGGGCAAAAATGCAAAAACAAAAAGTCACCAGAGACTAATGAGTGATTCAAATCATTATAAAGACCAGTTAATGGATGAGCACGAAGTTGAAGAGAGAGAGAGGAAAATTTCCTCGTGATTTAAAGTCCCTTCAGATAAGAAAAAGAAACTAAACTTACAATTTATCAAAGAAAGGCACAAATATGAAGCTCTGATTGTAAACTTAAAGAGCATAAAAATATTTCCCATTTATTAGTCTTTTATCTACAGAACGAGTATATTAACCTCGAGTGAATACTGTGAATCATATGAAGGGGTTTTACCATTTATTAATAGAGATTTCTAATTTTGCTAGGTGATTAATACACATAATATGGAAACGGAGGCACTTAATCGCAAAAATTCCTCAAGGAAGAGTTCAATTATAAATGGCAATGGGGATGCAACAACCAAATTGACTAATGGAGATGCCGATGGAACTGGTGACGATAATGGCGCAGCTGCTGGAGGAGCTGATGGTGGCGGTGAGGTGACCCTAAAAGCCAAAATGAGTCTACTCAATGGTTGCACTGTTATTGTGGGTTCCATTATTGGCTCTGGTATATTCGTATCACCCACTGGAGTTCTTATGTACACGGGCAGTGTAAATCTGGCTCTCATTGTCTGGGTCATTTCCGGTCTCTTCTCTATGGTGAGTTATTCCATTTCTATATTTCTAGTCAATAACATTTCATAATTGGATTAGCAGTTCATGCAAATTGATAACTTGATATGCAAATTAATGAGTGTTACACCTGTTGAGGGTGTGTTAGGTGGCCAGGTGGGTTTCGGATTGTAAACAAGTCAGCTGGCAGAGAGACCCAGTAGATGGGCAAGCGATAAATAAGCTGCCGATGACAGCTAGAAAATGACTGCAAATGGAGTAAGGACTCAACTATGGCATTCAATTATCAATGCCAAATGCGTGCCATCAACGATTCTTAATGAAATTATTGAAATTCCTGGCAAACCCTGGCAACGTTTAACTTCATGTTCCATGTCAAAGGCACGCGTTGCTGCTTCACTGCGGCTTCCCACTCAATAAAAATTACGTATACGCCACGATGCCGCTGACAATGATGGAGTGAAGTCAAGTGAATTGAAGACCTTTAACTTTTCTCTTTTAAATTTAATTTTCCTTTTTTTGTTTTCTTCTTCTTTGCTCTCATAGGTCGGTGCTTATTGCTATGCTGAATTGGGAACCATGATTACGAAATCAGGTGCTGATTATGCCTATATTATGGAAACCTTTGGTCCATTCATGGCTTTCATACGTCTCTGGATTGAGTGTATGATTGTGCGTCCCTGTTCACAGGCCATTGTTGCTCTGACATTTAGTACCTATGTCTTGAAACCCTTTTTCCCCGAATGCGCCCCGCCAGAGGATGCTGCTCGTCTGCTTGCCGTTTGCTGTATATGTGAGTATGCCAATTACACTTTGTTGATTTCCCTCCTAATCGCAGCGCGTACTTGACCTATAGATTAGAAATACTTTAAACACACACATACACATACATACATATATCGCTTAAAGTGCAAAACAAATAAACAAATGAATATTTTCCATATGGCAGACCTTATCAGCACATTTTGTATACAAGGGGTATAAATCGAAGTAGGCGAGTACTCACAATTAGTGGGGGAGTAAATGTAAATATTTTCAATTCTCCCATAATTAATTGTTTGGTTCCCTTGAATTTCTTCCGCAAAAGGTAAACCTCTATAAAATTCTATTCAAATTCAGTTACTAAAATGATTGAGAAACTATTTCTAGAAATGTTAAAGACCTTTCTTAGCGATAACATAGACAGATAGACAAATAGATAGAAAGATAGATAAATAGATCAAATTGTAGAAAACTATAAAGATAGTTAGATACATGCAAAGTGGAGAGATGGGGAAAGAAATCTAAAGAAAGGTACATATAGATGTTACATTTTTACAAACTTTAAAGGCTAACTGTCTTTATTTTCCATTTACTTATTAAATATTGATTTAATTAAGCGTCACTAAGTGCAATTAAATGAGGAGAGACAATAGCAAATACAAAAATAAACCCACAAACATTGTCACATTGTGTAAATCTTGACATTATTACATCACCCAAGCCAAGACAACCCAAGGCAAACCCAAGCCAAGACATGGCTTCTTTATGATTATAAATGTTTTGCACCAGCTTAACTCCAACTGAGCTCCTTTATTGTATATCTGTGACTATTTACAGTGGTGCTAACTCTAATCAACTGTTGGGATGTAAAATGGGCCACCGCTGTGCAGGATATTTTCACATATGCCAAAGTAAGTGAGACTGAGAGAGAAAACTGAATAAATGTTGAACATGGCTTGTTGGTTTTGTTGCAGCTACTGGCACTGTTTATTATTATTGCCACGGGCATGTATCAATTGTATCTGGGGAATGTGCAATACTTTACATTCGAGAATACAGACGCCAAAGTCACCTCCTTGGCCCTGTCATTCTATTCGGGCCTGTTTGCCTACAATGGCTGGTAAGCGGATTAATTATTTAGTTTAGTTATTTGCCCTAACATTAATTGGCATTTGTCTGACCTCGTTTTTCTAGGAATTACTTAAACTTTATCATTGAAGAGCTAAAAGATCCTGTCAAGAATCTGCCACGTGCCATTGCCATCAGTTGTACTCTGGTTACAGTAGTTTATGTCATGGCCAATGTGTCCTTTTACACCATTCTGTCGCCAGACGAAGTCTTGGGCTCTTCAGCTGTGGCTGTGACCTATGCGGAGAGGGCTTTTGGCATGCTAGCCTGGACCATTCCAGGTATTAAACATTATACATTCCACGATTGAAGAACTTTTAAATGGTTTCCTATTGTTCTTCTTTTTAGTTTTTGTGGCTTTGTCAACTTTTGGAGCTGTCAATGGCATTCTATTGACCTCTTCCCGTCTCTTCTATGCCGGCGCCAATGAAGGACAAATGCCAGAGATCTTAACCATGATACAGATTCAACGTTTCACACCAACACCAGCTGTTCTGGCCATGGCTCTGCTCTCGATGTTGTACCTGACTGTCTCGGATATCTTTGCCTTGATCAACTATGTGGGCTTTGCCACCTGGGTAAGCCTAAGATGGCCAGCAACAGCCCCAAGAGTACACTAATCCATTTGTCTATTCCAGTTGAGCATTGGCGTTGCTGTACTCTGTCTTCCCTGGCTGCGCTGGGCTCAACCGAATCTTCCACGTCCCATTCGAGTGCCCTTGGTGTTCCCCATTGTCTATCTCATTGCCACAATATTTGTGACTGTTGTTCCCATGTATGCCAGTCCTGTGGAGACGGGCTATGGCATTTTGATGATATTATCAAGTATTCCCGTATATTTGGTATTCATTGCATGGAAAAATAAACCAATTTGGTTCCAAAAAACCATGGGTAAGTTATCCAAGAAAAGGGGGCTATACGATTTCCCCATAAGTTTTGCTCCACTGCTGCTGCTGTTGCTTTTCCACAATTTATTGATTTATTGCCGAAACTCTTCTAGGCGGATTCACACAAGCTCTACAGAAACTGATGATGGTTGTGCGTCCCAAAGCGGCGTCAAAGGTTTTTAAGTTTGCTTTCTCTTTTTTACATTAGTTTTATTTTGTTTCCATTTATCAACTAACCAAACTGCCTGCCTTAGATAGAACAAATCTAGCTACTAATGACCCACAAAAAACATTTTAATTCATTTACCATGCACTCTCTCTAATAACAATAATCGAAAGTTTCAGACAATCCCTTATCCTTATTCATCTTTTTCCTTGGGATTCTTTTTTGCAGTAAGCCTCACACACTTCCTTCAACAATTGCTTATGGTACTCGGCAAGCAGGCGAAACCAGCTCAGGTGTAAAATCAATTGGAATGGACCGAAGGATCAGGTGGAAGCCAACAGTAAATGAAAGCATTTAATTGACTAAAAAAACTAAACCAAACGCTTCTAAAAAGCCGCTCTCAAAAAATAAAAAAAAAGAAAAAACCAACAGTAATACGAAAAATTAGAAAACAAAATACATATATTTTTTATATGTAAAAATGTTTTAAGTTAAGAGTTTAAAGAGTTTTGGACTTAAGACTGGCAAAATGAAAATTAAAAGGAAAAATTACAAGGAAACAAGTTGTCCAAAACCGAATGTCGAAACGATTTGATTTGATCTAGAATTATATATACATTCATAATACCTTAAAAATTGTTATTCCCATTCAATAGATTTCATTTTGGGTACAAAGGTTCACACATACTCAGACAATTTTTTAATTAATTTATATTAATTTTTATACTTAATTTTATCTCTTAGGTTATAATTACAATTTCTTTTTGATATAAGACCTGAACTCTGATCATCCTCAATAGAGACCATCGCCTAATACACATATCCAAACAACAAATAAATTGTTAAATAATTAAACTTCATTGCCAACATTTAATACATACATACATATGTAAGGGGAAATGTTTCAAATTCCAATTTAAAATTTGAAAATCTGAGAATATCGTTTATGGAATTTGAAATAAATCCCTATGAAAACTATTTACGAAATGCAAATTGTTGTCTAGTTACAAATTATAACATTAAAATCGAATTGTTGTAGCATTTATTTGAGCATTGATTAATTGTTGCTTTCAGTGTTTGACAAATTTTAACTTACAGTTAATATTAATTCACAATTAATTATATTTAAAAATGTAAAACGCAGCCCACATGAAATGAAAGCGAAATGAAATGACAATTTCAAAACATTTCGCTTTCATTTCAAGTGATCTGGGTTTCAAGTAAATCTATATATGTATGTATAGGTACATATATATATGTAACTCTGTTACACATTGTATGAAGCCGCTAACTATTATGGAACATATTGTTGACAATAATATTGTATTTATATAAATATATATATATATGTATATTATTATACTCGTATTATATATATGTATATTTGAATGTAATGCCCTACAAAAACAACAAAATTGTTTGTATTTCTTTAAAATAAGGGGGACAAGACATTTCTTTTGATCCTGTTTTTTTTTTTTTTTTTGGGAATCATATTTTCGCCTAGTTGAATTTGCTTTTTGCTGCCTCAACTATGCAAAAATATAATGACCAAGATTAAGCACATGTACTAGAACCAATCTTAGATATTTCTTCCTCATTTTTAATATACTTGATGAGAGTTTGTCTTAGCTTCTCCGATTCCGTCTGTTTGAGTGCCTTCATTGCTTCGGTTAATTCATAGTTTTTCGTACTCATATAGACCATGAGAGTGGAGGCAAAACATGATTTGGCAGCTTCGTTTTCCAATTGACGAAATTGTTTAAGGTGTCCTTGATAATGGGATGCGATAATGATATCATTTTGCCTGGGCAGGCGCTCAATTGCATCGCCTCCCGACTCATCTTCATCCTCGGCTTTATTTGACATGCATTTTAGATTGCTTAAGATTTGTGAACTCTTCTGACCGTAGAGTAACTTGAAATGATCTTGCATGCTAAGTTGAAGTTCCTTAAACTTGGAGTCAATGCGTCCATACCAGTAGGCAAGACTATTATAGTCTTCTGTGGACAGTTTGGCTGCTCGTCGCCGCAAAGAGTTTCTGGAACTAGATGAATTTAGACTAAAACTGCCACTGGCACTTAAATTGTCTTTGCTTGAAACTCGCAATGGTGGAACATAGTTATTATCAACATTTTTATAACTAGTCGCTATGGAGGTATAAGCCGTGTCGGCTAATCTGAGGATTTTACGCATCCATTTTGGTGATTCTTTGCCCACCGTCAATGGCAATTCAAATAGAATCACTGTTCGCATTGGTTTCTTGAAATCAAATGACTCCTTAATGCAATCAGTTAGGAGACTGGTGTGGTTATTTCTGCCCATTGGTAGACCATTAAAAAACCCAGATATGTCCATGCGTTCATCGCATCCAAATATCTGAAAAATGGTCAAATGAAGCTTATGCAACTTTTGTTGGGCATCTCGAAAAATAAATTGCAAGTCTATGAAGTCATCACCGGTGCAACGAGTCCTTAGTACATTATATTCGCTTAGAAGCCACTGGAATAGCTCTCGAGTGCTTTGCAAGCAACGACCACAATGTTTAATTTGATGGTGACGTTTACTTGGTTCGCTCAACATATTAACCATGTCGAACTTTCGCACATCATAGTAATCTACATTGATGGCTCTGAGGCGACAATGCAAAACTAGCATCGCCTTGTCCACCTCGGCAACTAAAAGACGTGTCAGCAGATTCATATTGTGCGTCCCCATTGGGGTCATACGCAGGAGGCACCCATGACTTTGTTGTCGAAATGTTTGCTCTATTAACTCGGATAATTCTCCACGCACTTGTGGCTCGCATTCATAGCCAATGGCATCGAATTCCATGTGTCGATAGTAACGTGGAGATTCACATATTTTTGACGGTGGTTTTCTTCCTCCTCGTACGCCTCTACCTTCTCCATCAGCTCCAAATTCTGTTCGACCTGCGTTTGCTTTTGTGTTTTGTATGCGCAATAGCAAAGATCTGCTGTCTAGAATCTTTACGTCAGTCTCTTGAGGATTATCCTCACCACTGCAGCTGGTGGTCGTCATGCCTTTACGCGTGACATCCGTGAGGACCACCACTACGCGATGGACTCTCTTGTTCGTCGAATTCATGGTCTAAAACTTAAAAATAAAAACCAACTACCAAACCCTTTTTGGTCTCGCAAATTAAAATATAATTTACGTTAAATTTAGAAATAACTAACTTTTGAAGTCTATTGCTTAAATTTTTGTGAAATTTTAAATTAAATAATGTTTAAGGATAACTTTCTAAAAACATTCTTCATAAAAACATCGAAGCAACACATAACTAATTTTTTTCAAAAATTTCCACGAAAATTACGCAAAGTTTTGGTACAATTCAAAAACTTGTTATGGCGGTAAAAGCTCATCCAGTTGCAGCCAGTGTTGATCATCTATAGAAAAAGTACTACAACGCAAAAAAAATACCAGAAAATCCGAAAGTAAAGAAAATACCAGAAAGAAAAGATTTCCCAAAATAAGCAGAAAGAAAAGCTGAAAATATCAACATCATTCAAAATTTTTATTAAAGCTCAACAAGTGTCGAATTCCAAATTAATAATATTTCGAATAATTAAAGACTCGTTAAAGTTATGCGGAGCGCAGCTGAGGAGGCAACAGCTGCCACCGCAGAAATAGAAAAAAACAAAAAATTCCCTTACCGGCCGCAAAAATTATAACACACACAAACAAAACCAAAAAAAAAAAAGGAAAAAGACCGATAAGCCAATTCGGTTCCATCTGTCCATTTACATAGATTTCATGAACAAACCGGCCAATGGCGACCAAAGAGTCATTTCGGGAGAGGCAAACCCAAGAGTTGGAGGTTATCAAGTCTATTTTTGGTGCAGAAGTCGAGGATTTGCGGCCACAGGTGAAAAATGGTCCGTGGAAGCCTACAGACATACGAATCCTATTAACGCCATTGAGAGACTCGTCGAATGGTCAGACTAAGGCTTATGTGCGCACTAAACTCCATCTGACATGTCCCTCCAAGTATCCAAAGCTAGCACCCAAAATAGCTTTGGAGGAATCAAAGGGGATGTCTGACCAGCTGTTGGATGACTTGCTGGCCCAACTTCACGCTCAATCCGAAGAGCTGCGTGGTGAGGTGATGATATACGAGCTGGCACAGACAGTGCAGGGATTCCTGCTTAAGCACAATAAACCCCCGAAGGGCTCCTTCTATGACGAGATGCTGCAGGAAAAACAGAAAAGAGAACAAGAACAACTTGACCAGCAGAAGCAAAAGGAAACTCGCGAACGACAGAATCTGATTGATGAGGTGGAGCGACGCAAGGAAATGTTCAAAACGGAGGCCAATAAGAGACGCGGTGAGCCCAGGCGCAGCATGAGCGAATCGAATCCACGGCACGCCAGCTCCTCAGAAAGTTCGGAAAACTCCTCACCATACTATCGGGGCCATTGCTTTCCAAGCAAATGCTCGGATCATCGCAATACAGAGACTTTATATTTTCACAAAGTGGGCAGACAAATTCAGCGTGGCAGCTGTCTGGGTCATTCGCAGCGTGGTTGCATAGCCTACACGGCCATCGATATACACAGTGGCCAATTGCTCTATGTGACGGAATGGAATATCAAATATTCCCAGCTAGAGCAGGCCTGTGGAAATGGTATGGGCAAATGCCATTGGAGTAGCGAATCGTCTAAATGTTTAGGCAATCATCGTGTGGATGACTTAATTGCCTCCATTGAGAAACAAGTCACAATGCTGGCACAGCTGCAGCACAAGAATCTCATCCCATACGAATGTGTGTTGTGCATAAAACGAAAGGAAGGTCTTTTGATATATCTAGTGCAGGATTTTCTGCTGGGCACCAGTGTGTTTAGCATTTCTTCGTCTTTGGGTTGGTGCTTGGATGGCGCACGCACTGTGGCCCGAGGTGTTCTCGAGGCATTGATCTTCCTTCATAATAAAGGTGTCTCTCACAACCATTTGCTGGACAGCACCGTCTTTATGGACAATGTTGGTAATATACGTTGCACAGACTTCTCCCTTGTGCCTCGTTTACTGGAGCTCATTGGTGGCACAGGACAAAGCAGCAGCCGTGGAGATTTGCCAGCACTGGGTGCACTAGTGGATGGTCTAATGCCCACCAATAGCTATGAAATGCGTGAATTTGTGGACAAGTGTAATTCAGATCGTACTCTGTCGGCCTCAGAGCTTTTGCAACATCCTTTCCTGCGTCTCTATGTGGACAATGCTCAGTTGGCACCCAACAGTATGCAACAGCAACGTTTCACCCGCACCACAACCATGCCCGTCCAACGTCCCACCGGACCCACTGCCGCCTTGCCATACCAGATACCCACCCTGGCCCTTAGCCAATCTCGTCTTCGTACTGAATTCGAAGTGCTTATGTATCTGGGCAAGGGTGCATTTGGGGATGTCCTCAAGGTGCGCAATATTCTGGACAATCGTGAGTATGCCATCAAGCGCATTCCATTGCCGGCGCGCAGTCGTCAATTGTATAAGAAAATGACCAGGGAAGTGGAATTGCTCTCCCGGCTTAACCATGAGAATGTTGTGCGTTATTTCAATAGTTGGATCGAGAGTGTTAACGAGGCTGATGCCGAAGCTATGAATAAACTTTTGGGTGGAGAATGGTCACAAAGCCAGCAGGACTTAAGTCAAGCCAAGACAGGACCATCGCCGCAACTGGGATTGAATCAAAGCGACGATGATGACGATGACGAAGAAGACGACAGTTGCTCTAGCAGCAGGTGGAATGGCTACATGGGTGGCAACACTTTGGACGACTCCGATTCGGATGGCATAGAATTTGTTGATTCCAATGGCCAGGTGGCTGTCTACGATGACGAAGACGATGAAGATTCCACAAGGGGAAAAACCAGTTCACCGCGTCCCTTGATGCAGGTCATGTACATACAAATGGAATTCTGTGAGAAGTGCACATTGCGCACCGCAATCGATGATAATCTGTACGAGAACACTGAGAGATTATGGCGTCTGTTTAGGGAAATTGCCGAGGGATTATCGCATATACATCAGCAGGGAATCATTCATAGAGATTTGAAGCCAGTCAATATATTTCTCGATTCGCATGATCAAATTAAGATTGGTGACTTTGGTCTGGCCACCACAAGTTTCTTAGCCCTGCAACCGAATGAAAATCCAAGCCATCAGACCCCACATGTTCATCAAATAACCAGTACGGAGGATGGAACCGGCACAGGAAAAGTGGGCACCACTCTCTATGTAGCGCCTGAACTGACGGGAAATGCCTCCAAATCGGTTTACAATCAGAAAGTGGACATGTATACGCTGGGCATCATTCTGTTTGAGATGTGTCAGCCATCATTTGACACCAGCATGGAGAGAACGCAGACAATAATGGCATTAAGAAGTATTGCTATAACTATACCAGAGAGCATGTTGCAGGATGTAAAGTATGAGAAGACAGTACAAATGCTACGCTGGTTGCTCAATCACGATCCTGCCCAGCGTCCTACGGCCGAGGAGCTGTTGGCTTGCGATCTAATGCCGCCTGCGCAGCTAGAGGCCAATGAACTACAAGAAATGATACGTCATGCCTTGGCCAATCCGCAGAGTAAAGCCTATAAGAATCTAGTGGCTCGGTGCCTACAGCAAACAAGTGATGAAGTACTCGAGCACACCTATCATTTGGGCAGTAGCCGGGCCATGAAAGCCTGGAATTCGGCCATTGTTATTGATGACATTGTCTCTTTGAATCCGGTTATTGAGTTTGTCAAAGCCAAAGTGGTAAATCTCTTCAGGAAACACGGAGCTATCGAGGTGGATACGCCGCTGCTATCGCCGCTTTCGGCACGGAATAGTGCAGCCAGTGAGAATTCCAACGCCGTTCACCTGATGACCCATTCGGGTTGTGTGGTTGTCCTGCCTTGCGATCTACGCACGGAATTTGCTCGCCATGTCATTCACCATGGAGTGAATCTTATCAGACGCTATTGTGTGGATCGTGTGTACCGTGAGGAGAAAGTCTTTAACTTTCATCCGAAGCAGAATTACGAGTGCTACTTTGATATCATTACTCCAACCACTGGCAGTCATTTGGTGGATGCAGAACTCCTCTCCCTGGCATTTGAGATAACCAATGAATTGCCCCGCTTGAGGGAAAAGAATATTGCCATACGCATTAATCACACAAATCTGTTAAAGGCCATTCTCATCTTTTGTAATGTGCCAAAGTCACAATACAATGCGTTATTCGATGCCACCATGGACTTTATCGAGACTAGGACGTCTCGCTTTCAGTTTCACTCTTGCATTTCGGGCATAATGGAAAAATCCCGCACCTCGGCTCAGACTTTGATGGACATGTTGTTGGTGAATTTTCTTTTGACCGGCTCCAGGAGTAGTGTCGATGACTCGGCATTAAAGTCACTAATGCGAGGCAAGGGTGAAGCCGCTTCTCTGGCGCGTGGCGCTCTGAGAGAACTCGAGACTGTGGTTGGACTGGCATATAGTCTAGGAGTAACCTGTCCCATAAATATTTGGGCTGGCTTGCCCATTAGATTCAATCGGGCGAGCAACGGGGGCATCGTTTGGCAAATGACTGCCGACCTTAAACCAAATCGTTCCGGACATCCATCAGTCCTGGCTGAGGGTGAACGCTATGATACCATGCTGCATGAGTTTCAGAAAGGGGCACAGGGTTTCAATTCAACTTTGCCCACACGTGGTGTTTTAAGTGGAGCAGGATTGTCCTTTTCATTAGATAAACTGGTGGCTGCTGTTGGAGTTGAGTATGCCAAGGATTGTCGAGCCATCGATGTGGGCATCTGTGTGTGCGGTACACGGCCACCGCTTAAGGATGTGACCTATATAATGCGACGTTTATGGTCAGTTGGCATCCGATGTGGAATTGTGGAGACCGGGTGTGGCGAGGGTGGCGATGAAGCTCAGGATTTGGCCCGTCTGGGTGCCTTGCATGTTATTCTAGTGGCGGAAAATGGTTCCCTACGGGTGCGTTCCTTTGATCGTGATCGTTTCCAGGAGCGACATGTGACAATAGCTGAACTAGTTGAGTTTATACCCAAGATCCTGAGAAACGAGGCTATCAATTCTGGTTCAGTGGACTACACCAGTCAGTTATCTACCCTCAATGGCGGAGTTGTCTACAGTGGCGGTGGTAGAGGAGATGGTGGATTAAGTGCTTCCAGTTCGCTTAAGAACAGCTACAGTCAGTTTCCTAATGTTCAGGTGATATTTCACACCCATGACAAGCCAACGGCCAATCTTAAACGTCGCTTGGAGAATCAGGTGGCCCAGCAAATGAGCTCCACACTGGCTCAATTCCTTAAAAAGGAGTCATTTGTGGTTCTTGTGGTGGAGTTGCCGCCATCAGTTGTCAATGCCATAGTCGGTGCCATAAATCCACGTGAGATACGTAAAAAAGAGACTGAGTCGGAAATATACTTTGTGATCGAGAGGTAAAAATATTGCAATTACAAACTTTCGCTTACTAAAAGAATTGTCATTTGGCTTTTTCAGATTCTCTAAATACAGACGCTATATATCCGAAATACATGAAGAAGTTGTGGACTATCTGAGCGATGCGAAAACACCAATTGTGGCCTTGTATAGCATATCAGATTCCTACTACCGTGTTATAATCTAGGGACACATGTCGCCCAGAAGAGATTCCAATCGTTTTTGAGACTACGCCAAGCGTAGATGATAGACAGACAGTTAGAAAATAAGAGAGAAAGAGAATGTTAGAAGAAAAAAACAAGCCAAGCTTAGCTTAGTTCTAAATCTTAAAAAGATCACAAATTTTTTGTCTTCAAAATTTGAAATTTATATTATTATTCTAAATGCGATTATTGAATCAATTTTCGAATATGATCATTACCTACCAAACGAATCTGTCTCTGGCTTTGCACAAAAACTATCTATATATTTTATTTTCTAAATCCATTTAGCTATTAATTATGCATCAATGTATTCATTTTTTCATGTCATGAAGAAAAAGTTCATTTTAAAAATCATTTCTACCTACACATGCATTTTTGCATTACTCTTGATTCTGAGATTTCTGTTTGAAACATAAACCTGATGCGATGATGAAAGTCTTTAACAAATTTACAAAGTGAACCATTTATTTATACAACTATATTTTATAATATGTACGAGAAGCTCAGTCCAAAAACTATTAAATTATGTGGGATTACTTAAGTCCCTGCAACAAAATCGATCTATGCTATTAATGACGTTCTTTTGGTTGGTTTTTTTTTATCTAGATCACTTTTTGCATATACTTTATATCTCTGGGATTATTAAGTATTTAAAGTGAATCAGTTCCCTTATAAAACATATTTTATACACAATTTACTATTTGATTCCTTAAGGTATTGTGTACTTAGTTTGTTTATTTCTAAAATGAACTTTAACAATTCTAACTGACCTTCAACTTGGTTCCGCTCATGATCCGTTCTCATCGGTGGCTTTATTCAGACTGCGTGGGATGCCCAAGGCAGGACCCTGAAGTACTTTGCGTGAAAGTCGCATGAAACCAGAGACAGGATCACGACCAAAATATTTGACTTGTATTTCTTGTCCTACTTCTAGATTCAAAGCTGACGGATGAGCGATTTTGCGTTGATCCAATTGTGAATTGTGAAGCAACGCAGGCGGCATGCTAGGGTATAGAATGACCATTACTCCTGTGTCCCGCAACTCGGTGATTTTGGCTGTGTAAATGCCACCGAATTCTAGGTCTGGGACCCGTTCTTTTACCAGATAACCTTCAATTAGCTCCTTTGCTTCATCCATTGCTGCCTGAGAGGGAGCGAACACAGTAAATTGGCCTTCATCGGCGGCAGTTAATGTTGTGCCAGTCTCAAGATAGATTCGCTTCAAGTGCAGTCCACTTGGTCCAATCAATTGGGATCGCTGCTGTGGTTCCACTGTAAGAGTTTCACTCACCGGCCAACTGTCCTTGGGATACTTTCTGGAAAAAATTAAAAAGACTATGAAAAAGAGAAGGAATGAAGAGAGGGGACCTTGGACTTACCGCGGTTCCCGAATAGCCTCAGACATAATATCAAGAATTTTCGATTTTGCATCAGTGGCCTTTTGCAGGGATTCCATTATTACTTTAAGTGGTATACCAGGAATTTTCAGATCCGCTTGAATGGCAGTGAATCCCTTACGTGTTCCAGCCACCTTCATGTCCATATCACCCAGATAATCCTCAATACCCAAAATGTCGGTGAGAATGCGGTAATCTTGCAGATGCTTGGTATCATTGTTCTCGTATCGGGTAACCAGTCCAATGGCAACACCGGCAGCTGGAGCAGATACTGGTACACCGGCATCCATTAACGCCAGGGATCCACCACAGACGCTGGCCATGCTGCTGGAGCCATTTGATTCGAGAACTTCAGAGGTAAGACGCACAGTGAATGGGTAATCACTGGGCAAGGTGGGCATCAGGGCTCTCTCAGCTAAGGCCCCGTGACCAAGCTCTCGTCGACCCAAGGGTCCAATTCGGCCTACTTCTCCAGTGGCATAAGGCGGGAATTCATAGTGGAGCATGAAATTCTTTGATTTTAAGCCGCCTGATTCGAGTGCAGCCAACGAGTCCAGTTTCATGGCGCTTTCGGGCGAGTCTAGGCTCACCGTGCAGAAAACCTGGGTCTGGCCACGCTGGAATAGGGCAGAGCCATGCAGCGGCTTGTACATATCCACCTGGCAGCTTATATTTCTCAATGAATCAAAATCACGTCCATCACAGCGTTTCGTCCGCTCAAAGAGCAGATCACGAAAGATGGCCCTGGACACATTATTAAATTCCTCTCCAATCACAGCTGGCTCTGTATCTGGGTAGGATGACCACACCTTGTCTATTACATTGGCACGCACATCATTGACGGCATTATCACGCGATATCTTATCATGCTGGGCATCCTGAAAGATTTCACGAAGCCTCATCTCGCTCATACTACGTACAGCTTGTTTTAACTCCTCATCCACCTCCGATATCGTTTCTATACTTCGTTTATGACGACCATAGGACTTTTGTAAGCGTTCGATTTCCTGAATAATAAACTGTGCCTCGCGTGTTCCCTGCTTGATGGCCTTCAAAAGATCCTGCATAAGTACCACTTGCCCTTTGCCCTCTAGCATAACCACTAGATTTTGCTTGGTGGCCGATACAACCAAATCCAATTGAGAAGATTGCAGCTCTCGGCGTGTGGGATTAATAAGCACCTCGCCCTCGCAAAGACCCACACTGCAATGAATGCAAAGGAGATAACAAATAGGACTCATAGACACTCAAATCACACATACCGCACAGCACCAATGGGCCCATTCCAAGGTATATCACTTAACGACAGTGCCATTGACGCAGCATTGATGGCCAGCACATCAGGGGAGTGCACTGCATCCATGGACAACATATTGCACACCAGCTGCGTCTCAGTGCGATATTCTTTGGCAAACAATGGACGCAACGAACGATCGATTAAGCGAGCAGACAGGATCTCCTTCTCCGAGGGACCAAGTTCACGTCTCATGAAGTTCATAGGTATCCGACCCGAGGCGGCATTTTTCAGGCGATAGTCCACCACCAGAGGCATAAAATTCTGGCCAGGAGTAGGCTTGGCCTTGGCCACCGCAGTGACCATAACGGCGGTGTCTCCCATTTGGCAGACAGCTGTTCCATTGGCAAAACGAGCCAATTTGCCAGAGCTAATAGTCATGTTTCGCCTAAAACGAAATTTTTCAATGGGGCTGAAAAATCCTGTAGTCACATTACTTACCCATTGCTGAATTTAACCTCTACAGACGGCACTTCTCCTCCTGTGCCAATGGAAGTGGCGGTGCTCTGTATACATCTGGATAGAATGTTGCATTTCAAACGATAATTCAACAATTTCAGCGTTTTCCTTGTGAAAATCATGTCAGCTAGCGGCAGAGTTACCTAAAAACTGCCGGTTATTTGCGGCCTTACCAACTTTTTTATAACCTGCAGCGCACAACTCATTGGCCGCTAACCATAACGTTATCATGGAAATTTTTCTTGATCTTACAACAAACATACTCGTCCAAATAAAAGTAGGGTATCATTCCTTGCATGTGCCGCCATCAGCTGTTCCTAATTCTAGTGATGATACTTTGTTGTTTAATCGGATTTTTTTTGTCTTTAAATAACAGCTAGTTTTTTTATAGCCAAATGTCGGCGAATGTTCGGGTGTTTACGGCGAGAGGGCAAAATGTTACGGCGAATAGTCATTTTTTACAGCGAATATCCAAATTTGTACGGCTCGGGCGAATTGAGTTTGCCTCATCGTTTGAAGTTGGCATCAGTCGTTCGCCGTTGGCATCAATTGTTTGAGTTCGACGTGGTTGCGGCGAGAGGAGAGAGAAAAAGTTAAGGCGAATAGTCCATTTTAGTACAGCGAATATTCATCTTTTTTACGGCTAGGGCGAATTCGGCGCGCCGAGCGAATTGATTTCGCCATGTTGTTGTTTTTATTGTTGTTGTTTTTGTTATCGAAGTGAGAGGTTGTGCGGTCGGACGAAATTAACGGAATTAAAAAATATCGTTGAAATCTCGTTTGATATTTCGCGAAATTTGTGCAATAAATTAAATTGAAGTGAATTATCGGTTTTCGTAAACGTTCATGTTGCACTTATTTTGAAAATTCCTCTCGCCGCGTGTGTATTTTCGGGCATAAGGCTGTGTGTGTGTCAATGTTTGCATGTGTATAAGTGCATGTGCTTGAGTGGCTAAGTGTATGTATGTGTGTGTAAGAGCGCCGCATCAACAACACACACAAAAAAAAATAATAAAAGAAAAAAATAAAATAAGAAAAACCAAAATCGACAAACAATAAGCAAACAAAAAATTCATTACAAAGTAAAGAAGCAGAAAGTGTACCGCCAACGTTTACGTTCCCATTGCCGTAGTTGTGTATAAGAAAAGCCGGAAAATTGCCTACTAGGCGTTGTCGTTGTTTCTTGGAGAACAAGAACTCTTCTTCTATCTGCCCCTGCTGCACCACCAACACCACCATCATCTCATTGTCCCTCTTCTGTGGGTCAATTTGTTTATGCTGACAGATTCTGGGAAGAGCTAAACGCGACAGAAAGAGAGAGTGCAAAGGCTTATCACCTTACGCCTCGCTCACACGGACTCACACACACACTCTCTCTCTCTCTCCCTCTCTTATCAGCCGCGGAATTCTTCTTCTGATTGCAGCAAAAAAAAAAACATACTACCAAAAATTCTACATATAAAAAACTTTCCTGTTTTTTGCCAGTAAATAAATGATTAAGCAAGCAACTTAAGCCGGCACCGAGCTATTAAACGGAAAATTATCATCATCAAAGTTATAAAATAGCGAAGCAAGTAAAAACAAAAGGTAAGCATAATCTAATAATAAAATCTCAAAAAAGGTTAGGCCCAAAGGTTAAAAAATTCGCAATTAAAAAAGGAAAACAATTAAGGAAATTGAAAAATTTCAACATTAGGGATTAATGTTCGTCTTGAAATATTTGTGGAAACAATTTCTTTTACCCTGTTTTTCACTCACATTGTTTACCGTTATTCAGTTATGGAATGGCTTCACAAGCCCTTTTCCTTCTACATTTAAACTATTAAGGAAATCAGAAATAAATAAGTGACACATTAAAAATTGAGGTTTTTAAGAACGAATTACCCAAACTATTGTCTAGAGAAGTGGCTCAAATGCTTGAGAATTGCTTAGAAAAATTTATACACCTGGATACACCAATGCTTTCAAAAGGCTTTCTCGGCGATCTAGTGAGGGTTCCCTGTTGGAAGATATATTTTCTTGTTATAAAATTGATGGTCTTTCGGATGGTCGTCTTTTGTCCATCAACTCTTTAACCCCCTTTTCACCGACGACCCCCGCCAAACACGTTTTTAATTATCTCACCTCATTAGCATTGCCTGTTGTAAGTGCTTTAAAGTGTTTTTGTTCTGTAATTTGAACACATTCTGTTGCTGCTTGCTGTTGCGTTCGTGTGTTGATATTGTTTTTATTTTTGTTGCGCGAAGGGAGGGGTGGAGAGGGGAAAGAAATTGCATTAAGTTAATTCGATTGGCTTTGATGTGTTAACTTGATGTTGTTGATGATGCTGTCGTCCAGAACTGCTGACGCAGTTTCTTTTTACATTTCCAGCGTAGGAATCAAAAGTGGAAAACAGCATCCGGATCCGAGTCTTCAAGTCTTATCAATTTATCTTTTGTTAGTGTTATCTTTTGATGTGTTTTGCTTTAACCTCGTTGCTATAATACATACATACATATATTTATATCTCTTTGTGTGTATATACATATGTATCATTCATAACTTTTCCCTGCGTTTTATTCCTTTTTGTTTGGGTTCTTTTCTTTAAATAACTAAAGCGAGAGATTTCATCATGTTACTTTTAAATGGGAAACATTTTCTAGGTTGAAGTCAAATGAGTTATATAATTTGTCTTTGGCTTTACACTGAATGTAATTAGTTTTAAGCGATTGCTTGTGATTGATCTTGCTCTCTGCATTGCTGATAAGAGGCTTCCGTTTTGACCGTATGGTAAAACGACTTTACTCACCTCCTCCACCCCCGCATTCTCTGTACTGTGTTGCGTCATAGTTTATAGATTACGAACTGAGAACTTAGAAAGAGGCAGGCAAGAAGAGGGACCCATGGCTTAGGATGACGTAGGCAATTCATTCTGTCTACGGGCAAAGACAATAATAAACTATCAATGGTCAGGACAAAGGTTCCCAAAGAGAAAACGACATACATGTGTATGTAGGGACCCAGCCCCCAAAGCAAATAAAACTCAATCGAATATTATTATCAGGATCCAAAACGGAAACCCATTCCACCATCCCACCATTTGCTTTCGACGAGGGGGGTTGCCTGGCCACATGCCGTTTGCCATGGCGTGAAAATGCGCGCGCCAGGATATTGCGCCCATCCCGCACTTTGGCCACTAATCCTCCCTCTTATCACCACCTCTCGCCATCGCCTGTTCCGTCGCCTGCGCCTCATCGTGTCGCGTCATCGCCTTTTTGTTCTAATTTGGCGCGACTTTGACACTTGTTAGCCAATATGTTTTTGGCCCATGTTAATGCTTCGATGGGAATTGATATTAATTGTCCCCCGGCAACGCCCACACCATTAACCGAATGGGCGTAGTGTAGACATGGTCCGATTAATGAAACAATGAAAATCGGCTTAAAGCAACATTTTCTACCAACCGCTTTAATACCATCTTCCTTCATTCAGTAACTTTTTGAAAGAGTTTTTCTTTAATCAACCCCTGAGAAAATTTGATTTCATTTCAACATTTTCTTTTGTTTCCATTTTCCACAGAGAAAGTGTCTCAAGTTTCCCTAGTTTCCTTTTAGTTCTTAAACAAAAAAACAAATTCAATTAAAAATGTTATAGAACATATGTACACATGTGTGTGTGTGTGTGTGTGTGTCAGTGTGAAAATGGGAAAATATGATGTATGAAAAAGTTTCTTCAGTTTTGATGAGAACTAAAGTAAATACAAAACATACATAGAATTTGTTTAGTTCAAGAAACTTAAAACTTGTGAGAAACTTTCACAAAAAATAACGAATGAAAAGTCGAAACTCTTTGATAATAATTACATATAAAAATGATGTAGAATCTGCGTGAAAAACAAAAGATAATTTGAAAATGTATTGATTGGAAATTTCATTCAGGTTTATTGCCTTTTTTTTTAATTCCATAAATCTTATTTGATTTACTTTCATATTCCTTACTTTAATACCTTTGAATGTACCTTACCACACCTCACAGGACGAACACACCTTTTCGTGTTTCCTTTTATTTCATTTCATTTCGCTTGCCTGCCTTCATTTTGATAAGAAATTTGTGCTAATCAACTAGACAGACACTAGGACAGACAGACAGGCAAGCGGACAGTCTGCCTGTCAAACAAAAAACCAAACCTGCTGTAATGACCTTGATAAACTTTTTTGTAAGTAAAAAAAGAGAAAAAGTCATTGGTTCTGACATAAGCAGCAGCTGCAACGACTTTTATATACCTTTTACAAATAATTAATGCATTAACTTTAGAGTGCTGAAAACTCTTTATGTGCTCTGTTTTCGAGGAATAATTCACAAACTCCAGAGTCTTGTTTTGCACTGTATTCCAATATTATATAGCTCCTAATAGCTAATTGACATCTTTTTTTGTGTGATAAATTCAAAGTTTTAATGTTTTTTGAGCTGAAACATCCATTCAATTCTTGGAGTTTGTCACAGGGTATTTTCAAATACCTTGTTATTTGAGGCAAAGTCTGGGCAAGAAGTTGCCTCTTTTGCTTTCTTAGGATGTTTGCTCTGTTTAGCTCACGGCAATTTGATGTGCCCTTTGTCTACGCATATTTTTGTTGTTGTCGAAAACGTTTTATGTCCCGCAAGGATGTATCTACATTCAAGTGAAAAAGGGCGTGGGTGTTTGTGAGAGAGAGAGAAAGAAAAGGAGAGGGAGATGGAATTAAAGTTGTTTTGACATTTTTTCTGGGTGCTCAGCCCCTTTACGGCTTTTGTTTGCTGTTTCCTTTTTTTTCTATATATATTTATTTTTTACTTTTGATTAAAGACAAACCTTCGTCCCGGACCTTCGGTCGGTTCCAATATATATTTACTTTGCTTTTTGGCCTGACAATGAGTGTTATTACCAAAAAAAAAAAAAAAAAACCTTTAAACTTGGCCATTTACCTTTTTCTCGCTCTTGTGTCTGCGTTTGAGTGAGGTGCATAAATTGGATTTTTGTGTGCCACTGTCAACAGCCAAAATAGGATATCATGATCCATCATTTGAGACGACCCAAGTTACGCAGTTCTCAGATTTTTGTTCTTTTCTTTCATTTTGTATGACAATAAAACAAATGTATGTAGGTAAAAAGTCATCGTCGTCGTTCATGTCGTTGTTCTTGTTGTTGTAGTCGACGTCTGCCACGGCCGTGTCACAGAGTCGCCGCCGCTGCCTGCACTTAAAAATCAATCAATTGTGCATTGAACCCCTGATCTGCGGCCTGAAGCAGCTGTAAAATAAAATATGCATTAAGCAACAAGGCGAAACCGACGAAACGCAAACTTCGCAAGAAGAAGAAACCAAATACCTGTTTGCCATTTTGCTAATTTTTGTTTTGGTCATTGCTGAATTCAAGAAAACAAACAAAGTGCTTCACGAATGCATTCAAATCGACTCTTGAGACATTTATTCCCACCTAAGGAATCGGATGAATGTGACAGAGAGATCGAATTCGAATAAATTTAATGAGTAGAGAAACAAATGAGTACTTACAATACACTTGGCCACCTTAAATATCTCTCCGGAGAAGATAGATTATGTTTTGAGTTTTAGAGTTTTTTTGAAACTTCATTTAAACTAAATTGAAAAACACACAGTGTTCACATTAATTCTTGCGTACGGCGCATTATGCCAGGTATTTTATGCAAAAAGGAACGAACAAAAATTGTGGCAACAGCCGACAACGACTGGCAAAACAGGCTCCAACAGACCAACTTCTTGGTTGGCTTTTGGATTGGGCAAATGTCTCGACGCGCGCGCGTCCAATGTCTCAGCATACGTGTAGAATTCATTAACAATAATGCTGCACAGTGAAGGGGATTGACGGAGAAGAAGAAGAAGAAGGAGAAGAGGTGAATAAGAAGGAGGAGCAACGTTTCCTTGGTTACCAAGAATTCTTTTTAAGACTAATCCTACTGGGTGGTCCCTCTTTGAACTTGACAGCGCTTTGTGTGTTGTTGTTCTTCTTGTTGTTGGTTGCTGGTTATTATTGAGAAATCGCCATAAAGGATATCAGAATTCAACTATATAGAGTTAAGATGCTCTCTTAACTTAACTTTAACTTAATTTTACTGACAACAAATGTAAGAGATCCATTTTAACCCACTGAAAAATCATGATTTGATTAAACTACAGCTAAAGCCCTTAAACATGTTACAATAACTTCTAAAGTGCTTTTGTGATGAATCATTTGGCCATTAATGACCAGAAACCCTTTAAGCCCTATCAATTATTGTTTTAAAGCCATTAATAGATACACACACATTTATCTACATATCAGCTTGATTTCAATTTTATGACTTTACATAGATATTTATGTATATTATATGGATGTATGTATATATAACAACACCAATCTTATTGTACAAACATTTTAGTGTTAAAGTTTGCTTTTTGTTTTCTCTTCCGTATCCCTCGTAAAGTTTTTCCTTTTGTGACATTTGTCCACTTCACTCAGCCACCCATCCGGCCATCCACCCACACAGCGAGTGAAGCGCACAACTTTTGCTTAGGTAATTTGCCAGCAACGCCTATAAAAAAAGGAGACCAGAGGATTGGGCTAACTTTACTCATGACGAAGTGTGTATACCCTTTAAAGTTATTGTGTGACTTACTCTCTCTGCTTCTTGACTAAACATTGCATTGCTATTCCGGCTAAATTTAAGATTTACAATAACTGCAATTTATAAGAACTTTCAAGCAAAACATTTCAGCACTTTAAGGATTTGGGAGGAGTTTTTCAGACGAACAGACAATAGAGCATGACTTCAGGAACTCACCAACAAATTTGTAGGCGTGGCCAGGACAGATGTCGATTAGCAACAAAAAGACGGGACAAAAGAAAATAAAAACTGAAGTGCAACCATGATATATGTATACATATACAAATTTTTTTGGCAGAGAGAGAGATGAAAAAGTTTTGGTGCTGCACTTTCCTTCAACTTGCAACATAAACTTGGTAACTTTATGGAACGCTTTTCGAACATGAACGAAAGTTATGTTACCGTTTTTTTTGTCAGCTCTCTCTATATCTCACCCAGCACCCACCCGCCACGTTTTTTCACGTTCCGCATCAGGACGATTGTCAACGTCATTGACAACCTGGCACTTTGTCATAACGAATTTTCGAGTAGAAATGTTTATGTGAGGTCATAAATTTCTTTCGTTTTTTTGAATATTCTTCCATTCACACTCCGTAGTGGTTAGTGGTATGGACAGTTCCTTAACGATTTGACATTCTCTCTTTTTTAGTCGTTTTTCTTTTTAAATATTATTTCTGACATTTTTTGACACATTTGTCGTACATCAAATTAAGCAAAGAACATCTGATAGAGCGAAATGATTGAGCATTTCCATTAAGAGAAAATACAAAAAGGAAAGGTAAGCTCCTGCAGGAGATTTTGTGGGGATTAAAAGCCAAATGAATTTGTGTATTAACTAATGTAAAATTTATGTTCTTCAATGAACCATTTGTTTTTGTTGGAATACATTAGTGTAACTTGCTTTTGCAAATAATGGTTAATGGCTGACGCTTAAATCTTTTACCAAGCAATTGGCATACCACTTTTTGGTTACACAAACATGTAACCAGGCCGGCCACGTCATCCTTCCCCATCCTATATATTCTTTCTTTTTGTTTTTGGTCAATTTGATGGTTATTTTGGTAGCAAAAAGCCAAAGGTGCCACCAGCAGCGGCCAAAAAATAACAACAACTGCTACTACTATCAGAGGCAGTAGCCAGCTGAAGCAGCTCACTCGCCCGCTTGGTGGCAGTAGCAAGAGGCAAAAACTTTGAGCAAATATTGACTCAGTCATTGGGACTGCTTTTATTGTGCGTCGGCGCTCCATGTCGGCCGACGTGTAAATAAAACATTTCACATTTATGCATATGCATATGTGAGCTGAGCTTAAGCCACAGCGTAACTTGCTCCCTCCATCTGGTCCCCTCTAGAAGCATTCACTCATCATCATTCTGAGATACAGTGGGGCAAATGAAAAGAAAAAAAGAGATTTAGTTAAAATTTGTCTCAATATATGTTTTTTTTGACTCGTTTGGAGACGTCATACGTTTATTTAATGCTGTGTCCCAGTGTGCCCTCCATCCACAGTCTGTGGCGTTCCCTGGTCGGCATCATCATCATCTGCTGTTGGTTTAGTTGCTGGCCATTTGGGATAGGGACTTTTTTCCTGCTGTACATCGTACCGCCTGCCCATGACATTTACTTAACAGCCTATGATGGTTTTAATACCGACCTCCAACTCCGCTTCAGCCTCGGTCTCTGGTCAGTCGGGTCAGATTTCATTGAGCTTTGCTGACTCTTGAGTCTGCTACCCTGAGGATACTCGATGCTTTTTTCTCTTATTTATAATTAAAAGCATCTTTATTGGCTCGGAGTTTATGTTATCGTTTCCATTGGGCTAGTCAAGCACATAAGGTCAACAGATACTTGGCTTAAAGTAATGAAAAGTTAATTCGTATAACTTTCCCATAAAATATTGGGTAAACCAATGCATAACCTCGTATATATGCATTCCTTTTGCCTCAAAAAACAAATTACCTTTCCTAAAATAGTCAAAATTCTTGGAGCTCAATAATTTGCACGCGCAAAGCTAATGTGTTCGATGGTCGAGAGGTAGGAATGGATGGCGGGCATTGGAGATACATACCTCTCTACGTGCTCCATGCAAATTCGTGGGATCGTTTGAGTGCCATAAAGCCGAAAATATCGAATATACGGATGGCATGGCATGGCATGGCCGCCTCTTTCTATGCCCCAGCCACAGCCATTGCGAGCGATTGATTGATAAATTCGTTAGCGAGAATATGTAAAATGCAAAGCAGAAACATTTCACTGAAGCTCTATTTTTGTCGATTTTATATTTCTATATATGTATGTATGTATGTATGTGCATACATTTTATTTGTTTGTTTGCATTTAAGATTAGTTAGTTTTGGCGAGAAGAAAACAAAAATACATACATTTACTCGCGTTGCCAATTTAAGTTCAACTGTAATTACGACATTTGAATTAACAACTTTTGTTCGCTATTCGCAATTTGGTTATTTATCTGCTGCCACGTTTTGTTTTCTTTTAACTTTTTTCTTCTGTTCACCTTCTACTATTTATTTATTTATGCATTACACGGCGAAAGACCCAAAAGATTTGACCAACAACAAGCAAACGGTCTGAATTGAACGACAAACGAATGAACGAACAAGCAACCAACCAACCGGCCAACCATTCATAAAGCTGCAACAACAACAATAACAACAAGCATTTTACGCAATCGCCAGCCTTGTGCCAAAAAATAATAATAGTAATAATGCGCAAAAAAAAAACTAAAAACTGAAAAAATGATACAAAATAAAAATAAAGAAACATAGCAACAAATAAATATACATTCACAACAACAACAACAAATCGACAATAATGTTTCAAGTTTATATTTACATTAAAAAATCGCATGCACTTAGTGTTGAAAAATCAATTAAAAATGCCAACGTCACTTGCAATTAATGCAAATTGCCCAAAACACAAAACAAAAGCAAAAAAAAACAAAATAAACTAAATCTAGAGTGAACAAGAAGACATGAAGAGCAAGAGAGAGAGAGACGGTGGGATAATGGAAATTAAATGTAAACATCCATCTCTGCATCTGAAACTGCAATTAAATCTGCATCTGCATCTGAAACTATAAACTGAATTTCGAATTCCGTGCCAGTTAATAAAAATATCTTTTAATTGAGAATTTCAAATGAATTTATGTCGCATAAATTTAAAGCAGATTATTCCATAGACAGAAAAAAAAACAAAAGATGAATTAAACCTACCTTTTGTGTGTGGTGTGTGTGTGTGTGTATAAATACTTGTAACAACAAACAATGTATTACGATAAATGCTCTGCCAAGTTTCTGTTGTAATAGTTCGACGAGAAGTGTTCAAATTAACAGACTTTTCAATATCATCTTTTCGTTTGAAATAAATATTTATTTGCCAAAAAAATTATACTTACCCTTTTGCTCTTCTAGTGAAAGCCATACGCAATACAGACACAGATTCTTTGGAAATACCATAGAGTGACTAGTTAGTAAACAACGTAATCTACACTAGTCCCAAAACTTATGATAATATTTATTTATATGCAAAATTAAACTTCCATTACGACTTTTACTTTTAATCTCTGATTTTGCCGGCCTAGCGGCTAGTGACCTTGCCTCTAAAGCAATGGGACCCAGGTTCAAACCGTATTCATGGCAAGTTGTTTTTGTTTTTTTTCTTTTAATGTTTTTTGTTAGTTTTATTGCCTTAAAAACTATTTTTCATGTCAACAAAATGAGTTGAAAAAAGTAAACAATTAAGGAATTTTAAAAATAATAAATTATGTGAATTCTGGACTTATGTTAATGTTTATAAAAAAAACCTCTCTCACGCTCATCTGTCAAATTGCATGCAAAACTTTCCATAATTAAATTTAAATTTTATACTACTTTATTTGGTCATTAATCAAGTCTTTTACAATATTCAAACAAGCTGCACAATTTATTTACATTTTAAAATTTGGGAAACTATTTGTATTAAAATCTTATGATTTAATATTGTTTCTGTTTATTGTTTTTTTAATTATTAAAAACATAAATTGTTGATTGCTGAGTAAAAAATAAACAAAAAACCTTTCGCAAATTAAAGAAATTACCATTTGCAATTTTGTCTGGTAGTAAATATTTTTGTAATAATTTTAACTGTTTAAAAAAAAAAAAAAAAATTACTTTTGTTTCGACCGTGACAGGACTCGAACCTGCAATCTTCGGATCCGAAGTCCGACGCCTTATCCATTAGGCCACACGGTCGCATGTATGTCGGGGGATTTTTGCGCTACTTGAAAGAACTTTCATTGGCACACATAAAAAAATTATGGAAAAAAATATTATTTCTCCATGTGAATCAACTAGCACGATGCAAATATAATGAAAAATATTTATTCATTATTGAGGAGATCAATAAACTTTATTGTTACTTATTGAGTTTATGGTTTATTATTATTATTATTTTTTTTTTTTTTGAGTATAGTTAGTACTAGTACTAGAGCATATTAAGTTGAATGCTTTTTGAGTACCCTACAGCAACTAGCAGTTAGCTAATCGTACGAAATGAAAACCTGTTTTAGAGGCAAGACGGCGCTTTGACTTGCTTAGACAGTTTTTAAGTGTTGTGTGTGTGTATGTTTTTTTTAAATACAATGATTAAATGAATGTTTATGCATTGTGTTCTCTAGCTTGTCAATTCCAAATGACGTCACTATGACGTCAAAGCAGACCGCTTTTTTTATTTGTAGCAGGTGCGAGTGAGCCAGCCAGCGACCAAGCGGGCAAACGGTGAATAGTGCGAGAAGCAAGAGGCAAATGCCAAATTAAAACATACACACATACCCAATGTCAATAAGACATCGTCATAGTATTCAAACGAGGTTTGACAGACTCACGCATAGCAGACACCAAAGCAGAGGGAGAGCGAGACATGAGGAATGTGTAGACACAGGTGGCAGCTCCAGTAGCTACTGGCAGGCAACGGGACGACGAAGTAACCCCACCCGCCCCCCTTGAATGGGTCAAATGCGGGCCCAGCCTTGGTTGACATGTGGGCTGCAAGTTGCATACACACACACACACACACACACACATCCGAGTACCTGTGTCTATCTATGCGCAAATAAACATACATATGTACATACAATGTACATACTTGGTATTTAGCGCAAAAGGAGGCGTGTGTGCAATGTCGAAAGTAACTGTTTCGGGTCCTCTCTATGTATGTTTAATTGATATAGTTATTATAAATTAAAGTATGACAATTATAATTTTCAAAAACAGAACACCGAATCTAAAAAAGTAAACATTCAGTAAATGACATACTATTTCAAAGAAGCCGTCTCATTTAACACCACCCGGACTATAAAAAATAAAAGAGTTTTAAGTTCTTCTAATATTTGTTGGCTCTACCAATTGGGCAAGATAAATATTTGTGGAAATTTTGTCATTTAATTGTTAAAGCAACACATTTCATTAATATTCGTTTCCACATGCCTGAAATTTTTACTTAAAGACTTATGATAGATGGAAAAGTTAAATAAAACAATTAGCAGCTTTTATTTTAATAAATTTTGAATTCATATTCACAGTGATAAATGAAATTAAATTAAAATGCAATAAAAATTTAAATAAAATGTACATAAATGGAATGAAATTGAAAGTGGAATGTAAATAAAATGGAATAAAAAATAAAATGAAATGAAATATAAAATAAACATTGAATGAAATATAAATTGAAAAGGAATGAAATATAAAATGAACATGGAATGAAATATAAAATAAACATTGAATGAAATACAAAATGAAAAGGAATGAAATATAAAATGGAATGAAAAATGAACATGGAATTGCAGTGGAATAAATAAATATGGAATGAAAATGAAAATAGAATGAAATTAAAATGGGATTAAAATTAAATAATGTGTAGTGAAAAATACCTTATTGACGGTTCATAATTTTAAATACGACCGCATTGTTTATTATGCTGATTAAAATTTGTTGCGGTTTACATAGCTTCCAGGCTAGTTTGTTGTAATTTTAATGTAATTGCAGACATGCATGTATACATGCTTAATAATTATGTAATAATAGAAAACAAATAAACAAATTGAGCACAATGTTTCTCAATTCCAAAGGCACAGACAGACAACATCAGCTCGTTCATCTTTGAGGCGGGCGTCGTGCATATCATTAACAGATCTGTCACTTTGTTGTGTTGTATTGTATACAACGAGCACTCAAGGTTTCGGCATTAGAATATATGTATTTTTTTGTTTTTTTAACCCAAACAATTGACTGCTTTTCCCATTAAAATTCAATGAATGGAAGGCGTCAATATGGGAAGAGATCGATAGAGACAGAGTCATTTGGAATGCGTGCAGCATACAAAAAAAAAACAGTTTACAAAATCAAATTATCAGCTGCATTGGAATTTCTATAGAAATTTCGCAAAACGATTTCAATATTGGGAACTAGTTCAATTTGGTATGAGTCACAGCTATTGATATGGATTTATTTGTTCCCACACACACACCTTAAAATGTGTGTGTGCTATATTACTATGATTGACTATTCAAACTGTCCCAATTGCTTTAGCTGTTGTGTGTCGTGTCGTGATAATTTTCACACCATGCAAATTATCGCACAAGTTTATTGCGCTTTCAAATTATATATATTGTATTATAGTTGTTCAGTTGTTATTGTTGTTGTTGTTTCTTTTTGGACTTGACTAATTGTATTTCTCAATAGGCCTGAACTGAGTCAGGGGAGGAAATTATCACATGATTATCATGCGACATGTCTCTGTGATTTGCATTCTGTTATATAACAAGCATTCGAACCATTTTAATGACAGAGAAGGAAAATAGAAATGCAGAGGGAAAGCGAAAAACAGAGAGAGAGAGAGAGAGTTTGAGCAGGCCGCCATTTGAAGAAAAAAGGCCAATGACATTTGACATTGAATGGTGGCTTCAGCCTTCCAGCCGACATTGGACACGTATCCCTTAAAAATTGCATTCGTTGCAAGAATCTAAAGAAATGAAAGAAAATGCAGCAACCGAAATGGCATTTGTTTTGCTCCTTATTTGGTCCTTTGGTCTTTCTGGTAGACCATATCCCAAGTTGTTTTCCATTTCTCCCCCTTCATGATGTTCTCTGTCAATTTTGCAGTTCGTTTTTCTTTAATTTTTTTTTTTTTTTGTTGCTGTTTTCGCTTCTTTTGTGTTACATACAAAAGATTTTTTCTGTTCAAACGTTGTTGTTTTCCGTATTTCCCTTTTTTCTTTGCAAATTGTTAGGGTACCATAAAAAGGTATATGTGTTTAATGGAAAAGTATGATCTGGTATTCAATATAAAACATATAATTTCTTTTTTAAGGATTAACCTCAAACTATTTATAAAAATCGAATCACCTTCGAAACCATTAGAATTGCTGATTAAGCCACTTTGATTGCAACATTGAAAGGATATTTTTTAATATATATTCGAATATTTGTTTTATTCTATCTCGTTTTGCAGTGCTTCTTGTCGCTGCATTTTTTGTGTTCATTTGCAAAATTTCTTCCCCTATTTTAAGAGACCGGGTGCAAAAAGGGCGGCATAAATTTTTTTGGGTGTGGGTGGGGGTGGTGTGGAATGGTTTTTGGGGTGGTTAACAAAAAAAAAAAACAAACCGGGAGAAGAAACCCATTGAAATGCAGCCAAGCATCTCTTGGTTCGGTTGTTCCCCCGGGTTGCCTGCTTCCGCTGCATAAATATAACGCTACTTGTGCTCTGCATTCTGTGCAATTTATTTCATTTTACTGCCATATGAGCAGAGCAGGGCAAAGAGCAGGGAGCAGTAAAGAAACTTCAACTTTGCTCCTTCTGCATCTGCTGTCGTGTTAGCTGCACTTAAATTAAATTCTAGTCGTGATTTTTGGCGTACATTACGTAAAGAAAGCGGGAGAAGAATATTATAAAGATCAAGTCTTTTGTGACTGGAAGTTTTGCTGATTAACAGACAAGTTTGAAAAGTTATCCTTATTTTTTCCTTGCCATCTTTTATCATTAATTTTCCTTTGCCTATGTTGAGAGAGGGAGAACTTGTGACCCTTAATTTTCCTTTTGCCGAAGCAACTTTAGCTAATTACCCTGTTGACAAAATGAGATCCAAGTGAATGAAAGCCACTGATGCTGGTAAAGCAAATTGGGAAAAACCTTTTTTTAAGAAATTTGCCCAACAACAGCGCTCAATATTCAAAGCTTTTTATTTAATACGGATTTAAATGAAACTGAAACTAAACTGAAAAGAAAACATTTGCTTTTTTATATTTATTGCATTCTATAAATTTTATGTGTATTTCTACGGGGAGAGAAGTAGACAAAATGGAATTTATACATTCAAAATGATAATAAAATATTTGATGTGTCAAAAGAAATGGGAAAAATGAAAAGTGAAATTCTGTATGCCGGAAACTAGAAACTGCAAGCCAAGGGCAATAAAAACATTACTAAAAGTTTGAATGTTCTTTTCTTTTTTTTGTTCTCCTTTTAAGTTGAGACACTGCGACGCCCCAAAGTAGGCAACACAAAACTATGTGCTTATGTGTGTGTGTGTGTGTTGCACTTTGTTTATGCATTTGTAAGTTTATGTTTATGTTGGTGTTGGTGTTGGGAATAGTGTTTGTGTTTTGGTCATCAATATTAGTAGACCAGAGAGAGAGAGAGAGAGAGACAAAGAGGATCCATTAAGGCTGTCAGCGCCAACAAGATTTATGCATCTATTTTTGGTCCTCCGTCCCAATTATGGTCATATTCTGGTGGGCGCCGCCACCGCCAGCCAAATTGCAAATAATAAATGCAACATTTACAACCGAATGGCGCCAATTTGCAAAAAGAGCAGCAACAACAATAATATGGCTTTAGATGAGTTGAATGGGTACTTCCACCCAACTCAGCCAGCTCATTTACTGGTATTTTTGCATTATAGTTTGCTGCTGAATTGCTGGCAATAGCGCCAACTAATTAAACGATGAGGTCAATGGTTAATCGAATGTGCAAGTATAATGTCATATGGAATTTTGGTTATATTAGAGTTGAAATAGTTGTACAGAGAGCAGGTTTAACGTGAAATTGACCAATTCCAAAGTTTGCCAATCTTTAATACACTAAAAACAATATGTAGTTTAATTTAATTAAATTAGATAAGTTTGAAACCAAAGAACCAAAAGCTTTTAGCCAAATCTATTAAATCGTAAACCCAAAAGGGATAACTCATTTGTTGGTGTAACTAAATTTTCATGTGACACTGATAACTTTTTAGAGTTTTCCAATAGATGTCGAAAAGTCGCGTAATTGCTTTTTGCCGCATGAAACGCATGAAAGCAAAATAGAAATGCAAATGTTCAATAAATCAGCGAGAGAGAATGGGGCTAGAAGTTGAGTCAAGACAAGTTGTTTTGGGCCAATTTAAGTGGCCGCACAATTTCGCCAAATTAAATCCAGTTCAATCGTAAACCTTGAGCTGAAAGCCGACCACCAGCCAGCCAAACTCAGCAGCAATCTCCTTATCCTCAACCTCACTTGGCTTAAATTGTCTGAAAAAGGGTTTATGGTCATGACATTTTATGTACTCACTGACCCCACAAGCCATGTTGATGATGTTTCCCCTATATTATGTCGCTGCTGCTGTTGTTGCTGTTGCTGAAAGAAACCTTCGACTGTAATCTACATAAGATTGCTGAAGCATTCGCTAGTCTTGTGCAGGCTTTTCGTTTTTGTAGGGAATTGTTATTGTGATTGTTTGGCCAAGAGCTCTATGGTAATAATAAGCTCCTCCTCGTCCTTGTACTCGACCCAGTAGCTGCTGCCTGTTATTGTTGGGGAATTGTTGTTAACATGTCATACAATTTCCAAATTGTTTGTATTTAGCCGGAGGAAAAGTGTGGACCCGCTTTGTTGTTCTGTTGATTAGAGAGAAAGAGACAGACACATACTGGGAGACGCCCCAGAAATTTCAATTAAAATGTCGCCCCCAGCTTTGGAAATTAACAGGATCCACCAACAGGCTGAATGTTCTTGGGTTGTGTGTTGTGTGTGTCCTTTCATGCCTAGTTCCTGTTAACCAAATAAAGCACCCAAAAATAAAAAGAAACCAGCAAAAAAAAAAAAAACCCAACCAATATATATTATACCTACACACATATACATATATATATATATTCCTCATCTACTACTACATTTTTATTTAGTATTTTTGGCATTTTGCCTCGCTGTTTACAATTGAACGCCCTTGCTCAGAGGTGGCAAAGACTTGCCGGCTGACAGGAAACATTCAAACATGTTTCCGCTTTTCGCTCCATCTTTCATCCCTCTCGTTTTCTCCTGTCTCTGGCTTGTCTCGTGACGTTCATGTCACTTACCAACATTGCAACATGATTTTCCAATTTTCAATAGGGTCCCCAAAGCAACTGACAGTCAAATGTTGAAGGATGTGTCTAAAGACTTTCATACAAAAATATCGAGTAGCGACTTGAATTTTACGATTGTGACAAAACCCATAAGAGCAGAGCAGATTATCTGTCATCTTGCAATACTTTGTTTAAATATATTTTCTATAAGGTTTCTGGAAAGGTTTTAAATCTATATAAATTTATCTTTCACTTTCAATTAATATCAAGAAAATATTTAACTAATAAAGCCGCAAAAGTGCTAATTGACTGGAAATACCTTTGACCATTTTCATACTGTGACTATGTAACTTAGTCCCAACTTAAGTGGCAAAAAACACCCAAAATGAAGGAAAAGTAACGATAGTTCAGTTCCAGTGTCCGGGTCAATCATCTCGAATCATCTCTGATGGATTCATCATTGATAAGGGACGTGGAAAATTGCTCTGAGTATGCAAAGCCAAAAGCCATTTCATACATACAGCTAAACTCTGGCCTAAAAGCTGCTGCCAAATGCCTGTCCGCAAAAACACATTTTTATATATGTAGGAAATTTCTATTTGTGGGTGTGGGTGTGTGTGTGTGTGTGTGTGTGTGTTCTTGTGTCTGTGCGAGCTGCTTTCACTCATGAATAGTTAAATCCGCTTGCCATTCTGGATGTGCAAATGCCCAATGGCTACACTTAGCGAAAAGCAAACGTACATATATATGTATATTCTATTTAAATCAAAAGTTTTGATTCTAAATGGTTTTTGTGTGCTTTATTTTTTCAAGTGTAAAATTCTTTGGAATTTTTTCTTTTATTTTATTAATGAAATCTCATGGCTCAATGAAGCGTAAATTCCCTCAGTCGGATCTAAAGTTTTCTACAACATGGCAGTGGAATCTGTTAATGGCTTAGGACGCGAGCACGAAACGTGTTTATTTGGTACAGTGGGCAAAGTATGTACAAGATAGGATAGGTAGGTAGGAATGGTTGGATTGCCTATTTTATTGATGAGGCGCTTTATTTGTATTTTGTCTGTTGCCTGTTTGATTGGCCCTGCCCCTTGCTCAAACTGCCACTTGGTTTTGCTCCCTGTCATTCATAATCCCCAAGCATTAATAAGACCCACAAAGTGACCAAGGTAATTGAATGTGGAGGAGATGTAGCTACAACATCTTGGTCATGCAATAATTGAGTGCCAAAGGCAATTTATCTAAAAGCAAAATGCGAACTAATCGTAACGGATCCCATCGACCCCTAGTTAGCAATCCTTTCTAAGCCTCTCAAATATATAGAGAATAAACTACTACTACTACTACGCATCCTGGCATCAAATAGATTGAATAAATATTTTTTTCTTGGCCATCCAGAATGAAGTACGAAAGTCAAAGACCCCTAAGGCAGCATACAATTCCCTGCATACATATTTATACATGGGATGGTCGAAAAGTTGTCAACAAATAATAAAAAAGAGGCATCACAAGGTATCATTGAACATTTTAAGATTGAACAAGAATACAATAGAAAAAGTAAATTAGGATGCAGACCCGTAGCAATGGGCGTTAATAATCTAATTTCAATATTTATCCAATAAGTGCAGTTCTATGGCTATGAATAAGCTATTCTGCAATGATAATAATGATAGTATTAATTTACTTACTCAGAGTCATTACGATCAGTTAGTAATCCATTTAAAATGTTTATCTAAGAAGTGTAGTTCTTTGGCTATGAAGGATCCATTCTGGAATAATAATTAAAAGTAATAAATTATATAGTAATATAATAATGATAATATAATAATAATAATATAATAATGATAATGTAATAATGAAAGTAAAAATTTACTTACCTAGAGCCATTACGATCAGTTTCTCACATAATAAATACAACACCGGAACCGTGGAGGCCGAAGACCCAGTGGTAATGCAGACTCAGCCTCAGATGCAACTTCTTTTATAGGCGCAGCGTCAACTAAGAAAACTTTTGAAATTTCCCTCGTATTGATACGTCTCTATGTGTTTGTGTGTGAGTGTGTGTATGTTGCCTGCCTATTTATTTGTGCCGTATTTGATGCAAACATAGAATCAAATAGACTGACTCCGACTATGATTCCCATACCTCAATTTTGCCACCTCTAACCGCAGACATTTTTCCTGTGTTGTTTACCCACCGCAAAATGCTGAAAGCAATGCTGATTGTTAGCTTGGTAATGTGGGGTGTAAAAATAGAGGGGAATGTGCAAAAGTAAAAGAGGACTTTTACCCATTTTAACAGTCGACTTCATTACGGTAGTGCTCTATTCAATTACGATAGGTAAAAAAAAGAGAAGGTCGCACGGTAGAAGGTAAGTGCCATAATATTTTCAGAGACCATCATATTTTATGCGTAGCTATAAAGTGATCCCTAGACCCAGCCACACAGTTACATTTTCGCAGTCACAGATGTAGTGACAGTTGGAGGAGTCTGAGCAAAAAGAGGAGAAAGCAAGACTCGTTACCGTTCCGCTGCTTAAAAGCCAATTTCTAACACGCCGATAACGAAACGCGACACGCACATGGCATCTCTATGTATGTATCTACATCTTCATCTAGTGACTCTCTGCTTCTTTGTTGCTGTCTATTTGCTTTTTCTTTATATATACCTATATTTTTTTTTGCGAGGTTGCCTCTTAAATATTTAACATGCAATTCCTCGAGCTCATATATCTTGCTTTTTGTAAATCATTTAGGCTTCGTGCCCTTCAAAAATTTGTGCCTTTGGTCTCTACTTCTTCTCTACTCCCCGCATTTACTTGACTGGATGGCTGGTTGAATGGCGTCGACTACCTATTTGTGTTTTTATCTGTTGTCATTATTTATGCACTTCCGTTTTGTCTGTGAGTTGGTCCTCCGAAAGGTGTTAGGGACTACGTGGGTTTTTGGTAATTTAAAAATGTGGTCCCCAGCGATTTTTCGTCTAAGTCAGAAGGGTAGATGGGACCCGATTGAGAATAAGCTGTATAACATTTTCATATAGGGTATTCAATGGCTGCTCATATTGAAAATGTTTCGCTTTTTGCTTTTATTGTAAATTTTCATTTTTTGTTTGCAATAAATTTTTAATGCCTACACGAAAAGAAAGTGAAAATCGTGCAGAGTTGAAAGGGACTTTGAGGGAGAGAAGACTTAGTCCTGTTTGCCTTGCCTTATGGGCAAGTTTACGGCAATTTACTTCCATTTATATTGAGGGGCACAAAATAATTTAATGGACTTTTAATCTATTTCTTTCTGCCCGACGTTGCCCGATCAAAGGCAAGAAATGTTTATTAAAAAACATATAAAAAAAAAGTGAAGAAAATGCATAAGGCATCGAATCATGATGACGGTGGATTTCATCTCTCCCCCTCCCTCTCTCTCTGTCTCTTTCTTCTCTTCTGCTCACTGCTATATACTCCTATTGAACGCATCTTCCGGCTAAGAATTTCATTTGCTACTTTGGCAGCATCATTTCATCTTTGCTTCTCTTCGTATTCCTTGTACCCAACCGAGCACTTTAATTGCCTGTCAATGCTTTTTGTGTCAGCGCATAAATCGAATTTTAAGTAGCAGAGCAACGTAAAAATATGCTAATCGGAGCAAGGGAGCCAAGAGCAGCCATCAAAGTTTGCGGAAAAGTGTATAAACGTGCCGGGAAAAGGACTATAAAATATATATTAAATATATACATACATATACTACTTGCCTATATACAATATATGTACATATATATACAAATAGATACGTTAAAGCAGAAGCAGCTGACGGGTGTTTTTTTTTTTTTTTTTTGTTGGTCTTTGATCTAAGAAAGTTTTCATCTGAATAGATAAATGATAAGATGAGCGATTTGGTAAGCCCTTCAGTCCCTTCCTTCGCTGCCTGGTAATTAGGCAACGGGTTTGAGTGGAGGAAAAACTCATTTTGTTTTACTAATCAAAACAAAAAACAGAGCATAAAGTTTTAAAATTTCATTGAAAGTTATAAAATGACATTTTTTTGTAGTCTTTTGAAGTTTATCGTCATCTTTTATCCTTTTCGTTTTTTGTTCTGTACATTTATTGCTCAATTAATTGCTCATTTACATTTTCTAAAGGCATCTCGTTTGCATTGTCCTTGCATTTTCTTTGTCACTTTGTTGACTAGACTAAAACCATTTTAACTAACTTAAGTTTCAATGAAAATTCATTGAAAGATAAGTTTTGCGGCCACAAAAACTAAAATGCAGATGGATGAAAATTTATTTTCTTTGTATTTGTATTTATTTACATTTGTTTTTATCCAAAGAATTCAATTCCAATTAGTATTCAAATGATGTCTGTGACTAGTTGTGTGATTATTGTTGTCTCTTCTTGTGGTGGTTAGATGAAATGGAAGCCTCAATTATGTGGGTTAAGTTCATAAATCATTTTCGCATAAATATTCCATGGTATTCGGATATATTGCATAAGTTTAAATACATTTTGTTCTCAATGTCTGTGTGTGTGTGTGTGTGTGTGTAAGTGTGCGGTCTATTGAGGCATGAAAACTGAAAGCTTCTCAACAGATAGGCTCCGATGGCTTCTGCTCTCACTTTCCCTATTCCCCATCCCCCTCCCTCTATCGGAATTCTGTTCTATTCTCTTTGTACATTTTTTGTTGTGTTTGTTGCAGGGCGTTTCGGGGGCAATATGTTTGCTTTATTTCACTTTGTGTTGACAGCAGTGACCCACATGCATAAATCATAACTTGTACACACTCACACACATACACATGCGAAGGAATATTGAAAATTGCGGTTGTGGGAAGATTGCGCGAAAGCGAACGTGGGAGGGTGTCAGGACATTCAACTGAGAAGAAATTCTTTGAAAATTCACTTTAGAAAAGTTAAAGAAAATATTTAAAAACCCAAAAATTTGCCATCTCTTTGATGTTTAGGGTTCATCATGAACCCAGAATATGTCTTGGCCACGCCCAAGGAATAATTTAAATAAAAATAAAGCCGAAAAGGAGAAGAATAAATGCAATTTATTAAAGCATAAATTAGCGACAAGCTTTGGCTAAAGTCCCCACATACTTTCCATCGAGACCATCTAGTAGAGAAGCAAGCGTTGAAAGCGTTTGGGGAAATCAAAAAATATATGAATAAGCAAAAAGCTTTTCACATACACACGCACACTAACAAACTATATGTGTACATACATATATGTATACGTAGTATGCAGAGGTCTTTTACATATGCTTGTCTTAGGTGGAAAAGGGGGCGTGACTTGGCAAATTATGCATGCAAACAGGTCGCAGGGAACTGCAAAGTGCAAAATGGAGCCAGGAACACAAGACAAGACAGGACAGAAGAGAACAGCAGAAACAGGACACTGGCAATCTAATGCTCTAGTGCGCTGCAAAGTATGCAACAGCCTTTATGTTATGTCAGTGTGTGTGTGGCATGCATCCTACAAACACAAAGAAATGTGTCCTTTTGTAAAAGAGATTTGGCAAACGAGAAATCATCACACACACACACACACACACTTATTATTGGCTCAAAACGGAAAAGAAAGTTAACAAACTCGAAAATAAAACTTTTTCTATGGCTTTTCTAGTTTTATTCAATTAAAATATGAATATAATATATATACTATATACACTCAACTAATAGTATATTTATATTGTCCATTGATATTGAAATTTAAGGATAACAAATCAAAGAAACAAAAAATATAATAACACTGAGATTGATGATGAAAATTCTACCCTACAGTGAGCAAAAAAGAAAAATAAAGAGTCTAAAATCGCCATATTTATCATTTTGGGAGGGCGAGGACGAAAAAAAAGTAAGCTAGCAACCAACCAAAACCTAGCAATCGCTTGCTGGCAATGGTCGGGGGAGGAGCATAAAAAATTCGATGTCACTTGGCAGCTGCATCAATTCACAATGTTTTCTTGTCCTTGCCCCCAGACCAGTCGACCATCAAACTGGGTCATTTTTGGCATAGTTGTTGGGATTATTGATTGCCCCGGACTGAACTGGACTGGACTGAACAGAACTGGACTAAACGCAAATGGAATGTGTTGTTCAGCATTCATGATTGATGTAGTTTTTCTATTGTTTTTTCTTATGTCCTTCATGGAATATTTTATGATTGTTAAAAATGCGATTTAAACGCTTGGTCAGGCTCAGCAGCAATTGTAATTCAATTCGATTTTAAATTGTTGAAATTTAATTCCCAAATATTCAATTTACCTTTGAGAAAGACGTTGCATGAGAAATGAAACCAAAAAATATATATCGATATCTATCATTAGGCAATAATTGTATCTTTTGTTCAACGATTTTGGCCATCATTATATCAGTTTTCATTTAATGCGTCATTAAATCATATTAACGATAACGATAACGTTGAATATGATGGAGATAATGATGTTTCTTTTTCTCCGACTGTGATAATTAAGTAAATCGTATATTGCCCAAGTAACCGCAAATGTTAATCTGTGAGAGCTGCATACTTGTGGTTGTGTTTTCCTCTCTATTGCCCCGTTCTTAACTTAAACCTAATGCGATTGCCATGTTATCTAACTGTTACTGACACATCTTTGCGGTTGACTAAGTAGTTAAATCGGATTGCATGTACTTTGCGGTATACGGTGGGGTGGGGACCCTGGAAATCAGTCTTGGGTCCTTAATATAGGTATTCGTCCTGTATATAGCTATGTACACTTACTTAGAATCAGTTAAATCGAGCTATGGTTAAGTCCATAACTTGATGAAGTTCTTGTGCAAAGTTTGCACTTTTTTTTTTCACCAGAAAAATTAAAATTTATGAAATTCTATGGCTCATAATTCTGACCACTCAACCACTTTAGTAGCCACCCTCTCACCGAAATCATTTCATCCTGATCCCCCATTATAAAAAATACCACAAAAAGATGTAGAAAAAAAAACAACTAAAAATGAGAGCTGATTAAAATTTTGCAGCGACCGCAAATTAAAGTGAAAACATTTTCAGGGCGTCTACCCACCATCCACTCAAACACACGCACACACACACAGATAAACATACACATATATATACATTTACAGAATGCAAGCCAGAAACATGCAATGCCGCAGGGTTGATGCTCGTCTGACTAAAAGTTGATCCTTGTGCTAGGACACACCCACAACGTCCCCACAAAAAGAGCCCCACATACATACACGTTCAAGTTTAAAGCAAATAAATTGCGCATTCAGAGCAAAATTAACACAAAACGTGAAGGAAGAGAAGTGGAAAAAAAATTTCTGGCAACATAGCAATGAAAAAAAAAGAAGAAAATATGGCGAAAAACCACAAAAAAGCGAAGAAGAAGCAGAAGCAGCAAGTTAGGAAAATGGCAAAAGCCAAATGGACAATATGATTTGGTTTGGTGTAAAGCGAGATTTTCATTTGCTTTATGGTTTTTCTCTTGTTTAGTTTCTTTTTCTTTTCCTTTCCATTCTTTCTCTTTGCCAACATCAGCAATAAAATGCAAAAGAACAAAAAAAGGAACAGAATAGAATGCAGACAGCGTAAGACCTGCATACCTCTAGATCTGTATTATAGTTAAAACTGCCTGACTCTCATTTTAGTATATATGTATGTATATCTATGGTCATCAGTAAGGTGTCTTTTTGTCGGAACTGCCTATGCATGAAACGCGTTTGGCATTTAAATTGACGCATTTGGAATTCAGACCCGCAAGTGGGTGGCAATAGCCTTGCCAAGCCGTGCCCTCGAGTCTTCGCCTGTCATAAATGTGACAAGGGACAGGACTCTGGTATGCTCTGCTGCTGTCTTGTTCGGCCATTCCATATCCTTAACTGGCATCTTGGGCCATTGTTTTGCCCTAATTAATAAGTCAATATCTGCGTTGTTGAAGGCAGCTGCTGCTGTTTCTGATGCGCCTCAACTGAAGGGGGCCACAGCTTGCCAAATCAGTGATACATATTAAGTGGGGCAGACCAAAAGCAATTTGGCACAGAGAAAAAAAACGACGATAAAAGACAAAAAGCAAAAGGAAACCAACGGTTGGACCCGCATTAAAGGATCCATAGCCGGATGTCGAGGCTAAACTTGATCCCAGGGGCAGGGGCAAGTAATCGAGGCAATAAAAATGTTAACCTAAAAGCAACAGGATTAATACTTATTATTCAACGAATTAGTTGTACTCTGTAAAAAATGTATTTTCAAGTCGAAAGTTTAAGAAAACAGGATACAAGTTTTCAAGGATAAACAAACAAAGCAATTGAGTTTGAGAATTTTTAAATATTAAGAGGTAAATGCCTATGATCCTTAATACACTTTTACAAAGTTTCTTTTTGTACCTGTTAAATGAATTATCGTGAACTCGGTAAATGGGTAAAAGTGGCAATAGAAAGTGTCCTTTCACCTTCTTTCGCTTAGTTGTTGGCGCTTCTTAATTTTGTTATGAGCTTCATGCACATTTACGCCATTTCGCAAGATTTTCATAATGGCAGCAGCCTTCTGTCTGCCTATATATGTACACATGTCTGTGTGTGTGTGTGTGTACCGAGGGGAGTGTGTGTGTAAATGTGTGAGTGGATGACTGACAACGTCGTTTGCGTTTTTTATGCTACCATCCTCGTCGTCGTCGTCGGCGTTGCCAACATCCTCTCCATTGCCTGGCCTAATGGCGCAAATGTTCAATAAAGAGGCTTTTAACGCGTTCACTCACACACATACACATACACTGATAGACTAGGCGAAAGGCCTCATGTGATTGGCACACACCCACGTCAATGGTTTACAATCTGCGCTCATTTTATTTTTAGTAGCCACTACAGAACGCACTTTATGTTTTTACCTTTTCAAATAAAACGGCAAAAAAAAAAAAAAAAATCCCGAATGTTAAATAAAACATTTTATAGCACGGCCATTTCATATGAATTTCAAATATATTTTTTATCCATGTTACACTTAAAGAAATGGAAAACAAAAAAGAATGAATATTTGGAGAAGAAATTCAGATATTTAAAGACAAAAGACCTTAAACCTTTTTGATCCTCAGTGAATTCATATAGTGTATATGTGGTATGGCGATTTACCCTTCTCTATTTCTCTTTGTCTAGCTTGCTTCTTGTCTTTGTTTATTTGGCTACACATTGGAGAAACAATTAATTTGCCACGGGTACACAAATTTTGCTGGCGCGTCAACCCGTCCGTTTCACTATCCGTTCGTCGTGTTTCAATCGGACAGAGAAAAAAAAATATATATATTGTTTTGAAAATAAGCACTCACATGGGCCCCCAGACACCATGGATGGGCACACTTTCATGCTTTGATTGATGTGCGGCAGCTTCCAGCTTTTTGGCTCCAGGCTTCTCCTTCAGTTGGCAACCAGCGGTAATGGCGCACATGGTGTTGATTTTTCTTATAATAAAACAGAAAAGCATAACCTCGTATATATAAGTTTATATGTGTGTGTGTGTATTGTACATATGTACAATCAACATGAGTTCATTTTTAATTAAAAATTGCCTATGCACAATAAGAGGAGAGAGATCGCTTAATAAAAACACATTTATTGTATATAAACATTAACAATTTCGATTGACGCACAAGCAAGAAAAAAAAAAAGTTGATAACTGAAAAAAAAAAGAAATTTATCGCTCTGAAACAATAAGTACAATTTACATACATTTATCAAAAGGGAATTAATAATAAAAATAAATGTATATATCCTCCATTAAAAGTACGGTTGATCAAAGAAAGTACATAATCATCTAGGCCGGATGCCATCACGCATACAAGAGAGATAGAGAGAGCGCTAGGCTTAAAGAAAACTTGTGTCATTCAATTATTTTGCTATTAGTTGGGTTACTCGTGACGCGCCACTTCGACAGGCATGCCCACACGTATGCTCCAGCAGCAGTTTGGCATCTCTTGGCATCTTGGTGGTGTCTCCTTCTCGCCATGATTAATAAATGCGACAACACTCTCTTTCGACCGCAGCATTACCGACACCTCCATGTGCCATGTTGATGACAACAACAGAGCCAGCCAAAGAGTGTATGGGAAGCGTGTGGGCAAAATATGCTGTGGCTTTACCCTCCTTTTGGCCTCTAGATCTCTTGAGATTGTTGTCAGTGTCAGGCCCAACCACAATATACACACACTCACGCAGGTGTTATAATATACAGACGTACGCAGAGCTCTTTTGTCACAAACAGGTGACAAAACAGGTACACGTAGGCATAACATCTACTAAAAGACGATACAGGAACATCAACCCAGAATCCAGAATAAGACCAGAACTGCTTTCAAAAGACTTACCCATGAGGCAGACTTCAGACTTGAAATGTTTAAGTGTTGTTAAAATTTTTCGAGCACAAAACAACCCACACACTGTGGCCAGTCAATCCAAAAATGGCAAAAAACCTGTCCCAGATTCAATTCGCAAATTGACTCCATTGATTGAAAGAGTAAAGAAATTAAAAAAGAGATTACATTGTAAACTCTCTTTAAAACTCTCAAAATCAATAACTTTCTAAAGCAAACTAAATGACTAATTTCGACGAACTAAACTTGAGCCATTTGTCGCAAAGTTTCAATAAGTTTAATTTTGGGTCAACTAATCTATAACAAATTACTTGGAATTTCTTTTTTGATTATTCAAATTTGACTTGCTTAATGACGTCTGTTGTAATCAGTATTTTGAATGACTTAAATGCTATATATGTATAAGCATTTATAATTTAATACTTAGTAACGCTGCATTAGTCCCACTGTGCAATTTGGTTGAGCTGCTGGTAAGGACTTTGTGGTTTCATTAGCTTCATTCAAAAGCTTTCAACTGTCGATTTCAAGATGAATTCATTTATTTTTTTTTTTGGTACAAATTTAGAAATTTATTATGCCTAATCCAATTAACTAACATATATATTCTTCTTTCTTTTTTTTTTTTCTTGTACCCAAAATACTTTCGTTACAGCAGAATCTTTTGATCAAATTCCATACAATAGTAGAAGGCGGCATAAAACTAACTACCCACACATACGCACAACAAGCGCACACACACACTGATTGAAATTCAATCAAGCTAAAGCTTTTGTGTGAAATCGACGACGACGGCAAGAATATTTTTTGGATTTTGCAAATTCCGAACCTTGAAACTAAATGACGCCTGTGTCTATAACAAATTTTTCACATACCACAACGCTGGACCCAAGACGACGGTTCAAAATTATTAGCCAGCCATTTGTAGACTTGCAAATTTAGAAGCCCAAGAAAGAAATAGAAAGAAGCCAGTCCACAAAGCAACAGGAGAGACGAAAGAGAGGAAAGGAAAAGGAATTTTAGCTCAGAAACAAAGAAAAGCGAGTGAATCTACACATCAAAGGCTCAATCCTTCTACAGGCGCACATCAGCAACAGCAAAAAGCAACACAAAGTTGTGTACAACGTGTGTGTGCAACAATTTTTTCGAGAGCGCCAAAGGATTCATTAAAAAACCGCCAACCTGGAACTAATGGAATTAGAGAATATTGTGGCCAATACGGTCTACTTGAAAGCAAGAGAAGGTAAGTGCAAGGGTGTTAGTAAATTAAGGAAAAAAAAAAAAAAACTATATCATACGAACTTTATCCACATCCCAAAATGAAATGGGGGCGCGAGCTTTAGTGTTGTCACCTTGTCATCGATTTTTTTCTCCTTGGGGGGTCGAACAGTGAATGCGGGGGAGTGTGAAGTGGTTGGGCATGTTAATTGTCAGATTTACTTTACTTTTTTTATTTTGCTTGTTGTTTCCTCTTTTTTGCGCGTGGTCTTTAAAAGAGCACGAAGGAGAAGCAGGACGAGGCGAAGAAGAGGGAGGAGCCGCAAGCGCCTGGAGCTGTGCTTTATCTAAAGTTAATGAAGCGTTAAATGTTTGCGCTCCAGCAACTTATTCATTTTCATGGTTCATGTTACAAGCTTTAAGTGCTCTATTGGACTGTCTCGAAAAAAATCCCACTTACCATGTTCCCTTATCGAGGTCACACTTCAATTGCAGGACTTTCATACCAAAAACTTTTGTACAATCAGCCCCTATCTTGGCCTCCGTCTTTGCGTGCGCCGCCCCGCTCCCTCTTTAATTTCAGTGTCATCTTCTTCTGGGTATTGTGTCTATTGTTGGGGGCGCCATTGTTCTGTTGTTTATTCAAAAAAGTTAAACTTTAGCGATTGAGTATTGAACAAATTTATGCAAAATTATGCATCGACTCAAAGGTCATCATAGTAGAAAATAATTTTCCAATACACACGCTCGCGAGGATGAAGCCAGAAAAGAAATAGAGATTGCTTTTTCTTGGTTAAGGACAACTAAGAATATCTAAAAGTTTGTAAAGTGATGGAATTTCTTATATTAGCAGAATATACATGAAGATTATATGAATGAAAATGATGTGACCTCTAAAATAAGGCAAGAAAGGAAACTTTACTCCTTCTGTGTTGATTATACAAATACTTTTCGAGTTAACCTCGCACTTGTGGCATTCTGTAGGCTTTGATGTTATTGCATAGACCATTCTTTTGCATTCGCACAATCAAATATTTCATTTTGATGTTGTTTATTTCATTGTTGCCAAACTCGACATATACTACCTATGTTTGTATGTATGTACATATGTATGTACGTACGTCCTGGTAGATACATTTGAATTTGTTTTCGTTTCGTTCAGGCCGCTGTTGTTGCCGTCGATGCCTCAACAGATTTAAATGACAGAAACGTGCACAAAATTTCAATTTGTAGTAATGTAATATTTTAGAGTTGACTTTGGGAATGTGCAAAAAGCAATAGGAAAAAGAGGTGAGCGCGGTAGGGGAACTGGAAGAGAGTAAATCGAAAGGGGCTTGTCTTTTTTATGTTTCGCAATGCCTTTTTACTTGCCTAGAGCATCATATCTTTGCATACATATTTGCCTTGCCACACATTTTACGAGCCACAAAAAAGAAAAGAAAGAGAAAAAAAATAGAAGCCAGTTCGTTTCCATACTTAATAAAGACTGTGCTGGAAAAAAGAATTCTATATTTTCTTTTGACTTTGAACTATGATTGAGGAAATTGCATAATACAAAAATGGCAAGTTGAAGTCAAATCTTAACGAAAAGTAGTAGAAGGACATGAAAGAAAGGCCCAAAACTTTATTAGTTTGCTTCTAAACTTGGCCTAGCTTTGATCTTTTGCCTTTTTTCAAGTGTCCAATTTAAGTTGGAAGTCTTAAGTTTTCTATACAGTCCTAAGATTAAAGGAAACAACTGGAACTCAGACTCGCAGCATTTGAACCCACAGCCGAAACCGCAGCCGCAGGCATCAACAAGGAAATCCATTCGCAGAAAATCTCCGTTTCCTTACACTTTTGTCTGCCTGCTTGGAAAAGTTATTGCTGAATTTTATGCTTAAGCATTGTCGAACTTGGCTTTTTGTTGGCATAAGGATGCAAATGAAATTTATTCTTGTCCTCCAGCTCTATGATTTTAGGGCTTGACTCAAATTTGTTAAAATATGATTTGTTCTGGCCATTCAATGTAGAATGCCTGATAAATAGGAACTTTTTTTAAGCTAAATGTCAGCTGTCAGTGGTCGCTGTCTATCGCTAATATGCAAAGGGATCACTCACAGGGTCAACTGACGATTGCCTACGTCATTCAGACACTGCACGGCGTCACAGATCCGGTGGCGGCAGCGTTGCTCGCTTATCGCCACACACAAACGCGCACACACTCATTTTCGATACGGTTTTGTGATTGTGTTAGTATTTTTCCTTCCTTTTTGCGATAGCCAATGCTAAGCTTCCACATAATGTAGCCACGCCCCAGTCAAAGAATTTCTTTATATTTATTTTTAGCATTCTTTATGTTTATTTAAAACAATTGCTTTGACTAATTGAATGCAATTCATGCAATGGTTGCTCAAATCCCATTATCTTCTTTTCAACTTTGGCATTGTGTTTGCATTGTTAGTTGGTTTTCTCTTTCCATGCCACAAAGCTCTGCTTCTCGTCTAATGCTGCTACTTTTGTTGCTTCTTCATATTGCGCATTTAAAAAATGACAACGCATTAAAATGGACGAAGCAGCAAAAAAAAAAAACCACAGAAGAAAATTTTAATATCGAGTTGGACATACCCTAGAACAAGATGGATTTAGGGTTTTCTATTCATAGTCTCTTCCTTACATCGTTTTTCCCCTTCTGCTCATATTTCCACAAAATATGGAAAATTCATTAACAAACCTCATACGTTTGGTTTAAATTGTATAAATTAAAATTGTGTACTTCTAGAAAACTGTGCAACATAATTTGTCGACTTTTAATATAACATTTTAACCTACTGGAGTGCAGGGTATAAAACTAAAAGCTGCGACGACGACGACGTCGACCAACAGTCGCCCAACGGCGCATAAATTTCGCCCTTAATGCCATCCCATAATGCTGATTATGCTCGAGAAGCTGAAAATGGAGCTAGAAGCAGCATACCAATTCCAAAGCCCCCACTCCACCACCTGCTACCGCCCTGCCCTGCCCCTCTTCCATACACCATTTATAGTTAGAATGAAGTGAAAAATTTAATTTGCCTTCGCTGTTGTTGTAGCTATTGCTGCTGCTTCTGGGTGTTATTCCCACTGCGCTTGGCTATCTATAAACAATGAAATTTATAGCGTATAAAAAAAAAAAAAAAAAAAAAAAGAAAAGAAAAAGAAATCCCCTTTGCAGAAGCTAAAACGAGATTTAAAATGAAAAGTTCTCCAACATAATCTCGATTAGCCAATAGCCTCTAGACCAAATTCATGACTCAAATGCAGTTTAGTTTTTATTATCTTGACACAAAATGCAAAATTATGTACACAAAATTAATTAACTTAATCAATTGTGACTTTAAATTTGATAGGGTTTTCAGTGCCGTGAAAATAGCAATTGACGATTTTATTAGTTTAACTTTATCGTAGACTTAAATTGATAGGAAAATACGTCATCTGTTTGAAATGATATGCAATGGTACTCGAGCTAATAAATCTATTAAAGCAAATTACTTTTGTGTTAGTTCTTCTTAACTAAACAAATTGCTTTATTTTAAAACTAATTTCATAACTTTTTCTAGTATGTTTTGGGTCTGTCCCAAATGCTTGAATGCTTTGAACTATGAAATTAAATTTCTAATCGCTTAATTACAAAAAAGTTTCAAAAGCAAAAAGTCTTTTTTTCTTTTTGTCTATTGTCATGGCGAATTTTGTAATTATAGAGTAGAATCTTTTGTCGCTCCGCTAGCCTAATTTTCGTTTGGCTTTTGCTTTTGATGCAGGTGCAATTTCCCAGCAGTCATCCTACCATACACCTACATGTATGTACCTACATACATAGGTTCTAGCAGGTCATTGGCCCCGTTGGTCAACAACTCGCCTTGGGCTTGGGTCTCGGCCTGGGCCTGGGTCCAAGGCATGGACATCATGGACAAGCCGCGTGGGCAACAGCAGAAAGTAGAAAACGGCAGCAAACACGCAAATTCATTTGGAGTGGTCGGTCGGCTGTTGCTTTTACTCTTTTTATCGGACTTAACAAGCCTTTAGTTATGTTGTATGCTAAACAGTTAAGAATCTAGTTGTTAATTATCGCACGCAATCTAACAAAGGAAATACAACCAGCTTGGCCAGCTTGGAGGCGGGTACACACACACACACACATACTGACACACTACAATCGCACACTCACATGCTCTAATTAAAGGTAACTACTAGTCTGTCTACTCAGTCAGTTCGTCAGTTTGGTGGGTCGGTATGTTTCTCTTCCTAACTGCAGGCATTTATCAACATGCTGATGTCGGTTTGGTTGGTCGGTCGGTCGGTTAATTAGTTGGTTGGTTGGTTGGTATGTCCATGTCCTGCCAGTTGGGGGAGTCAATGTGGAGGGGACGAATGCCTTATCAGCCTTATCAGTGGGAGTCAGTTGCTTTTGGTTGGTTGACATTGCGGTGCATGGTTCGAGGTTCCTTATCTGCAGTTCCAGCACGTAGCATTCACAATGACTGAATCGAATGGGAAGCTGTTTTTCTCATGCATCCTTGTGTTGCATTGTGTCGCCTTGTCATTGTTGCCATGCAGTGACCCAATTTGCTGTCGTAACGAAAGCAACATCATCAGTTATTCTGCTATTTGTCTGGTAATTGCAATCAAAACGATTGTTGTTTCGCAAATTGAAGACTTGCAAGCATTGATTGGCATCAAATGTCATGTGATAAGCAAGAGACTGTTTCATATGATTGTTGCAAGAATATCCATTTGATTTTAATCATATGCAAACGTTGTCAATAAAAAAGCTTTTAATGTCAAGCTGATTAGCAAAACATTCCCCCAAGATTTAAATACAAAAGAATGAAGTAATGTTGATTGGCTTTGCTACAATTGAAAAACAGGCATTTCTATTCAAGTTATCCCGAATTTATGATACTCTCTCTTAGGAAACTGAATATCCCTTATTTAAACTCGATATCTTGAATGTTATTAGGTTATCTTAAACAAATTATTTACAAAACGTATTTTCTTTATATTTCATATTTAATGATCAATTAGATGTTGGCCTTAACTTCAATTGTTTGTTTGCTTCCCAATATTGGTAACTGAGTATGTCTGCTACAATCTTAATTCCAAATGCCTGCCCCCACAAAGTATTGTATGCTAAAAGTTTATTTGCTTATTGGAAGAGAAGAACAAAAAAATGTTATTTATTATTTCTTGTTGCTGCCACTGCCGCTGCTGTTGGGGGAATTGAAAAGATTGCCTTTAAAATTGAATATCAACAAGAAAAGGCGAACAAAAAAAAAAAAAAAAGAAACCCGGTAGCCCCTTGTGTGGATTGATGTTATTCTTGGGGCTTGCTGTTGCTGCCGCCTTCTATTTGCACATGAGAAGCAAATTGTTCTCTGACGTCGGCAAATAACACAGAAATCTTAAACCAACCACAAAAAAAAAAAAAAAAACACATTTATTAATAATAATAACAATAACAAGAAAATGTCGATACGACGACCTCATCGCATGTTTCAGTGACGACGCTCACCCTGTTGTTGCTGCTGCGTCAGCAAATGAATATTTAATCGAAATATTTAGCTCTCAACTCGTTGGCGTATACGTAATATGTGAAATACAAGTGTTTATTGGGTTCTATGTAAAGTCATCTGGACAAAGACTGACAAATCACAATGAGTCTGAGTTTAATGCGAAAGTTCTTTATAAACATGCATTTTGTGCAACGTGGCGTATGATTGAAATTTCAATTCATTTCAATTGTTTCTGCTACCTGAAAAACAACCCTCACATAAGTATGTGAAATTTGAATCTAACGAATTGCCTCTCTCTCTCATGTTTCATATGCTATTCACGAAATGTTAATCGGTGTGCGTATGTGTGTGTGTGTTCAATCTTGTTGCCCAAAAATAATAATCAAACAAAAGAAGCCGTTGCCGCCACCGCCGACTTTCGGCTGCTTCTGCTGTTGCTACTGTTTTAATGTTTGAGGCAAATAGCATCTGACCAGACCGGCGGATAAGCAAATCAACTTAAGCGCCATTAGCTTGCCACGAGCCCGCAGCAAATAGAAATTGGAGGCCATAAAGCAAATTTATTGATTGTTTTGACAATTAATGTTTTTTTCTCGCTCTCTGTTGCTTAATTTTATTTTGTTGTGCATTATTTATATGGCTAGGCAAATACACAATTTTTGAACGAAATGTTGAATGTTAATTTATATTTATTATGTATGCATATATTTATTGTTGTTATTAGAAGAATGAATACAGCATGCAGCAGCAACAAACGAACGAACAAGCGTGCCAGACTCATAAATTAAGCGTTGCGAAAAAGTCAAAAAGTGATGTGAGAAAGGATTTTTGCCAAGGCAGGCCAAGACAAAAAAGGGCAGACTGTGATTAATTTGTCGGCGTGGCAACAACGTTGCTTCATATGAACCATTGTATCCAAAAATGCCAGACAAAGCCCAATAGACGACAAGACCCGCTCACAGGAGGCGGTAGTCAGAGAGATAACTTGCTTATTTGTCTTTGTTAAGCAGCAGCCAGCAGCAGCAAAGGGAGCTAACACCCATCCACGTTTTCAAGGATTTCCTATGATTGATGGGCCTCAAGTCCAGTTCAGTGCGTGTTGCTTGCTTTTAGGCGCTGTCGCCTGATGTTTTACGAGCACTTTAATAACAACAATTCCAGAAACAAAAAGAGCCACGGCTTAAACCAAAAACAAAAGCAAAGAGCGAAAGAAAATAAAAGAATGCCAGTAACTTCCTAGTCACTCTCTTTTTTTTTGGGCGTGTTTTATATGATGGCTGATTTTATGCTTGCGTCTGCCATGAAAATGTAAGTGTCGTAGTGAAAATTTTCTGCTGATGTAAAGTGAGTTATACGATAAGTATAAGTATGTATGTATGCCAATGCACATTGCTTACTATGCAGTGATAAAGAATTCACAAAAAATTCAATAAACATTGCCAATAAATTATTAAGACCTTATGCATAACAGGATTTGTTTATTTAAGAGTTATTCTACAATATTTTGTCTTTAATCTTTAATCTTGTTTACGAATTAAGGATATAACATTCCCTCACTTAAAATCTAAGTTTCCACAATACATTAGGATCTCCAATACAAATAGCTTAGAAAATTGCAAGAAAAATACATGTTCAAGACCACTGTGAAAGAAAAAATTTGTTCACAGTGATATATGAAGAAAGCGAGAGGAATTCACCATGCTGGTAACTCACTGAGTGACAACGTGTCGTATGCGCAATTTTGCCTTATAAAAATGACAGCATTTCAGGTTTATGTCATTTTGCGATTCTCAGCCGCGTTTCGCATATCAATTTCAATTCAGCAGCAGCAGCAACAGCATAGACGACATCCATTATCCAACTATGATATATGCATCATACACCATAGACACACCACCAGGTGATGCCACAACAGAGCGGCGGCTTTAATTTCTACTAATGTAACGCAGATCTTTACACTTCATTGATTGCCAAATGTTGCAGCAACAGTTGCAGGCAGACTTGAAATGTTGTCAACGACAACGACAACGGCAACAATTCCCCAAGGCATATAAATAAATAAATAAATGTCAACCAAAGGTAAAATCCGCTGAGCCTTAAAAGCAATTATAAAATGCAACGACAGCTAAACTTGTGCCACTGTGTCTCTGTCTGTGTGTGTGTGTATGTGCGTGTATATGTGTTAGAATGTGTGCATTGTAATTTCGATTTGCATTTAGCATTTAAATTGCATTTGCAGGTTCATAAGCATAGACACAACAGAAAATAATGCCCACACGAAAGGTCCTGCCATCAGATTCAATCCCAAAAGTAAACTAAAACACAAAAATAGAAAATATAATAAAAAGCAAAGCAAAAACTATAATAAAGAACAGAACTGATGAAGAAGCAAAATGGGAAAAATGTTGAAATTGATTTTATTTATTGATAACAAAAGCCCAGTGCAAAATGCAATTTCAATTAAATTTTCCTTTACCACAAGAGCTGACGAGCTGACGAGCTGCTGCTGCTACTGCTGCTAAAGCTAGAGCTGATGCTGCCGCAATAGTTTGAATCAGTTGTTTGATTTGGTTAGTTGCCTGCCTCGTTGGTCCCATGTGGTGGCACAACAAAACGGCCATACAAATGGCAGACTCAAATTAAATTCATGACAAATAAATACAAACTACTAACACAGAGGCAGCCTCAAAATAAGCATTGACTTAGCATTTCGAGAACTCATGTTGTGAGCGATTGCTGCCAGAGTCAATATATAAGAGGCAAATTGTATTTGGTTGTTTAAGTTAATTAAGCTTCTATCCATTGAGTTGCAAACACAACTCTCATTATTTATAAATCCCATTTAATTTGCTGGTATTTAAGTAAATTGCAACTTTGTTTTGCAATAAATTTATTTTAGAAAACCTTTTTATATTGGGAAAATCAGTTAGTGATAACAGTTAGTTGGAGTTAGTAATAGTAGAACCAAGTTTAATAATTGCTAATAGGTTCTAAGTTTTCATAGCTTTCATTTCTTCAGATTCGTGGGAATTAGTTGGGCTTCCAAATACTCAAAATATATACATAAGTATATGTATAATTAATTCATTATGCAATATGGGATTTTGGCAATGTCAAATGCAATTGCACCTATACATAGGCACATGTGTGTATGTGTACGTGCTTAAACACGTATTTGAGTATGCACAACACTGCGTATGAGTGCTATGTATGCCTCTGATTATGTATGCGACATGTTGGCTGCCTATGTAGGTATTTATGTACATATATAGCTGGCACTTGGGTATTCACTGATTATGCGAATTTAATTATAATTACTGCTTACATCTCGCCTAATGCGCTTAATGTTCAATTGTAAACCACGCCCACTCCAACCAGAACCAGTGCCTAACGTTCTTTTCTATTCATGAGCAGCCGTGCATTACTCTTATGTCATATTATATAGCAGAGAGCATAAGCGGCTTGACATATTTGAATAGCGTTGATAATGTTGTTGTTCTTATCGTTGTTTTTGTTGTTGTTGTTGTTGTTATTGTACGTTGTGGGTGCTGTCAATGCATTTTGCACATTGCATATTTGTTGTGCTACTTGACAGCGAGCTGTCGTAATGGGAGTAGAAAAGATGGGCGACTGAATACGTTGGGGTTAGACGATGTATTGTTGTTTGAACTTTACAGCATTATATATTGTAAAAATAGCAATGCATCATAAGAAAAGCGTATCATATAACCCGATCGGAGTACTGACAGAGAGCCAAAAAGCTGATAAGCCATCAAGTTTTATCATATTCATATCAAAAACAATGTTTACAACATTTTTAATTAATTTTTTGTTTTAATTAGCTGTCGGTATATCAATTGTTGTTAGTCTTTGACTCTTTTGTGTTTATGTTTTCGAACACCAATTAAGCAAACTGTTTGTATTTATTTATTGTGCATTCATTAAATGTATTTGTTGTATTACATATTTAATATTCAATATTAAATGCCAATTTCAAATTGGCCAACACTTTGGCTGATATCTAATTTATGCACCAAAAACAATCGAATAATTCTAACCAGAGGGAAAACGAGTACGAGATGGACAGAGAGTGTTGTAATCTCATAATTTAAGCCATTTATTTGCTGTATTTTGAGTGTTTGGCAAAAAAGGTGAAAGTTTACAAAGTGTTTTCCCTCTTGCCATAGATTATAAACATGTGTAAAAGCTATTTTAACTTTGTAGACCATGCCAACGCCTTGCATTTTCTCCTCCATGATTTTAAATACTGCATCAATCTTACTCATATCTTCTCTTTGAAAATCTCATTTATATGCTAGTTCAATAGTTTGAAAACCAGGCAATCGTTTGATATTTTATATATTTTGCTTATGCTGTTTGACTGCATTCATTTTTTAACTGAAATTCGTTTAACTAGACATGCAAAATTGGTAAAAGTCTAGAGAAAGTGCGTAGCATTGAGGAGAAATTGAACCTGTTGGAGTCATTAATCAAGGCGAAAAAAGTAATATAAATAAATCCTCTGTTATGATAAGGCAAAATGCAAATGCACTGAACAGCAGCCAAATCAGCAGAAACAGTAAAGCAAACATCAAACGGCTTGTAGAGCTGTCAACTGAGCTGCTAAACAAGGACGGAATAAACACAAACGAGCCGAAACGGGGGCCAACATTCAACGTGGGAATGCGGCATCTGTGTACTCACTTTTATCGACTTTTGGTTAGTTGTCGCCATCGGTCTGTAGGTGTGTGTATCTAGTCAGCTGCTGCTGCTGCTGCTTTTGCTGCTGCTTGCCCAAATTAAATCTGTTAAAATGTTTTGGATAAAATGTAGCGCATTTAATTGACTCTCTGACTATTTGGCTATCTGACGGTCTGTCTATCTGTACGACGACTCTCTGCTACAATTAGTGTCAAGTCGCGGACACTGATGAGCTGCCAATGAGGGCAACTAATAAAATTCATTCATAAATAATTCAATCGAAACGGCGCACAGACAAAACCAAGCCATAGAGCATACAACATATATACATATATATGTACATATTTACTTATATGTATATAGAGAAGTCGCAGTGGCAATTTATAACAATTTCGCATGCGCCGTCAAGTCAGCGACAAAGCCACAAAGCAACAATACGAAAATTGTCCGATTTAATTGATTTGTATTGAGATACAGGCGACATATATAATATATATATATACATATATCTAATCGCGTTTGCATTTGGGTCTTTTAATATATGAATGAGCATTGTCAAATTGGCGTAGATTGAGAATAATTGTTGCTAAGTTTTTTGTTATTGTTGTTAATATTATTGCTCTTGCTTTTTTATGTTCCGAATTCCAAATTGTATGTCTTTATGTGTCTTTGCCTTTGTTATAACCTTGAGAAAAACACTTGAATGCACTTTTCGTCACTAGCTTAAGGGTAAAAATCTAACCACCTAGATCAAAATTTATGTAAAGGCCATCATAATATCAACATGGCCATATCAAAACAAGGCCCTTTCCTGTGTTCATTTTGTGTGCTGATAACTCTGATAACTGAACAGCAGCTTGCCTCTGTCATTCAGTATACACACATTGATAATATATGTACTTATTAGATATTTATCAACATTAATCCAACGGTATATCAAAAATAATAATAGTCATAATGATAATAATGGATAATTGTCAGTAGCAACCACTGGGACAAAGCCAAATGTATTGCTTGTTGTTTTTGCAAAATAAATGTCATATATTTATTTCATCCTTAACCATTAGGAACTAATTTATAGAGTAAACAAAGTTTTAAACTTTAGTCGTATATATGTATGAACATATGCCTTTAGCAGAAAAACATATTCTGAGTGTTTCGTGTACATACATACATTTCATGTTGTTTAACATTTTTCATTGCAACTAAATACTTTTTCAACACAATAAAAAAAAAAAAAAAGGAAGGCAATTAGATGACAAACTAGTTTGGCGAGACATAACCAACTGCATGTTGTGTGTATGTGTGTGCGTGTGGGTTTTCAGTGCAAAGAAAAGTAAAGAAACATATTCAGTTAAAGCATCGATTTCTTGATATCCCTTATGTAAACATTCTTTTAAAAGCCTTTACTAAATGAACACCTATCTTTATAGAAGCTATTATAATTATGCTTTTCTATTTATAATGCCCATAAAAAAAACAAACAGTTAACAATGTCCAAACCATTCGTTAATACCCTGGAAGTATTCGAAGCGTAACGGCGAAAACATTTAAGAAATTCATTTTACTGACGTTGAAATATGCAACATTTTGACAAATGCTTTGACAGCTGCAATGCAAAAGGCTGGCCTAGAGATTTCTGGGACCAGCTTCCTCTCTGCAGCGAGTGCGTTGGCCTGATGGCCATTGAATAGGAAAAATTGTACAATATCGAAACACGACACGAGCAGCACGTTTAAACTGTCAACGTTTTGGCAAAGAATTATTTAAATTATGTACCAACTACTCTTTGAGCAAAAGTTGTAATGCGAGACACGCGCCATGTGTTGCTGCTTTGTTTTGCATTTAGTTTTGTATCAGAAGTTTGTTTCTTTGGCATTTTCCCTTCGAACTTTACGAATTGTTGTTGATTGTTTTTAGCTTTTCACAGTTTTTGTGTATTTTCCTTTTTACTGTTTTTTGGTTTTCTACGTTAGCTAGTCAAACGTGCAATGACTTCAAAACAACAATTTGCAATCTGAAACAAAAGAAAATCTAACTAAACGCATGTGCCGTTTTAGGAGAGAAACATTTTTCATTTGGCGGCATTGCATTAATTTAACAAAAAGCAAAAAAAAAACACACTCAAATATCTGAAAAAAGCCTCTCAAATGGTTGGGATTCTTTGATATTTGTTTGAAGCTGGTGTTGCCTTTCCTTTTTTCCTTTTCTTTCTTCTTATCCTCTCACATCCACGTGCCGCAGCTGCCTGACTCTTATCAAAAGGTCAGACCCCATGGCAACAGCTCTGAATTGATGCTGGCAGAATCATGTTATTAATACCCTAACTTTCTAGCCTTTTGATCACTCATTATCCTTGCATATTAGGCATAAAAAGTCCAGTTATATGCAATTCTTGGAAAAAACGCGCCGAAATTGAACACATTTATTGATTTTTATTCTGCTTCAATTAACCGTTTGGCGGTTTGGCAGAGAATTATTTGTGTTTTAATGAATGCTTATAGCCTTTTTATCTTTGTTCTACTTACCTTCTCCTCTAACTAACTCCCCTTACTCCTACTTTACCCTAACACAGCGCTGTGACACATAATAAATTTTCATGTTCGCGCCTTCCCATTGTTTGTGTTCTCTCTTGCTCTTTGTTTCTCTTTTTCCTGGGCGTTTTGTTTGGCTTTTATGTTTATTGCAACATATTTGCGCTTATTATGAGCTCGTAACTTGACACATATGCAACAAACAACAACTGGGCCAGCAAGTCTTGGTTCATATTTATATTATGGGATTTGTTTTTGCCTGCTTGAGTGTTGAATTAGTTTTAGTTGTTCATTAGAGATGGCCACAAAACAGATGTCAAAAACTATTCTACCCCCACAATAACGCCAAAAACCAGCAGCATATCAATAGCCAGAATTAGCTAGCCAATAGATACATAGACACGACTTTGGCTCATGGCCAGTTTTCGATTTCAACTTGTTTAACCCAAAATCAATATTAACCCAAGCTACATAAATCAACATCATGGCCAGGCGGACAAGACAAGAGTCTCTCAACTATATTAACTGCACTTTCAGTTGCTGCTGCTGCCGATGATGCTTATTATTATTAAGCAAGTTGAAAGCAAATACTAGAAGAATGAAAGGATTAAAACTGTTGAAAGCATTTTATTGCTGTTTCACTTAAGACAAGTGGCAAAGTGGCAAAAAACAAAAGAAGAAAAAATATAAATCCATAAACTGCTATTTGTATCTGATATGAGACGAGTCTTAAGCATAAATTTAATTGCTGATTGAGTAATTCTTTCTGTAATCTTGATAAAGAAATTATTAAAATGATAAACCAAATCAAAGATAAAGCTAAAAGTCAATTCATTATTTAATAACTGAATAAAATGGATACTAACTTGGCAATAATTGTCAACTTTTGCTTGGAGCACCTGTCGGAAATCCACTATGCCAATTGAAAAACTTCTTTTGCTTTTCATTCACACAAATTTAATTGCAAACTTTTGTTGGCAAACAAATGTCAGTTTGAAGTAACTGCAATTTCTGAGCACTTAAAACGATAATTATAATTGCCTAACAATTTGCGCTGAGTATTTAAAATTAATGTTAACCCCATAGCCATCATCATCACGACTGGTCTGGTCTGGCCAAAATGAAAAGCCATGAGAATATATATTCGGTAAATGGGGAAGTCCAAGTGTTGGTTGAAATGAAATATTCTCCAAATACAATGTCACAGGAGCAACAGTAGCAGCAGCTGCTGCTGCAGGCACAGCAGGAAGTCCTTGGAGTTAACTTTACTTGGTGTTTGTGTGCAAAAGCTAAGCTCAACCCACTCTAACATGTAACGACAATTTTCTTGAGTAGGATATGAGTTTTTCCTTATTCCTTTCGATTTTCTCTTTTCTCTTTTAGTGCAATTTTTGTAATAACAACGCGAGTGGGGGCTGGGAATTATTATAACGAGAAAATGCACTCGAATGCCGCGCATAAGGTAGTCTTGCTTGGCTTTCCACCACTCACCCATTTCAAAAGCTTTAAAAACTTTCAAGTTTCATAAATTTTCAGACCACCTGATTAAACGAAAGTCGAGAAAAACGAAGCCATGAAGTAACCGAAGGATGAAAAGTATAAATCAACGAATTAAAATGCTTGAGGCTTAAAATACAGACAGCGGTTAATTTCCAGACAGCACTTTAATTAAAAGGTTATTTCACTGTGGCTAGCTAAAAAGATGATGGGATTAGTTCTAAGTAATGTCTAGAAGAACAGGCCAATTAGTTGGTTGACTAAAAAGATAGACCATGGCTTTCTCAAATCATCCAAGAAGAAGAAAAAGTGGTGTAAAACAATATTTTTTTGAATATTAATAGACTGATCCTAATCTAAATGCTTTGATTTGTTCCATATAACGATTTACTGCCTGCTCTTTAAGTGGAAGAGCAAAGAAATTCAAAAACCCTATATATTTTATTACAATTTTATTGATTTACCAATTTCGATTTCCACCCACATTCCAATCTGTCATCATTTATTTACAACAAGCGTCACGTAGTTCCACACACTCGCACACATACACGCGAGTAGAAAAACTTTTTGAAAAATCTATTTTATAACAAAATTTATATAGATTTGTGACTTTTCTTTTCGTTTCGTTCGTTTCGTTTGCTGCAAACCAAATAAAAGGGAAACATTTTCATGTAAAAGCTGGCGCATTGCGCCAACTAACCATACAGAAAAACTAAAAAAGAACTGCATACAAAGTCTGAGTTGGTCTTTGGCTGTGGCGAAGATTTAATACTCTGAAACAATTGCGCGGACTTTGAATGGTTTAAAAATCATCAAATAGACGACCTTTAGATGACTTCATTTTTGAATGAGTTGCAAACTTGGTGGCATATTGCATGTACCACATTTTTGGGACATGGATGAAGAAACAAAAGCCAAACCGCAATGTTGTTATTTGGAAGCGGGACACTCTGGCATGCCTGACTGGTCGTTGGTCGGTGGTCGTCGTCGGCGAAGGGAAACGCTGTGTATATTTACCCAATGCTTTGGGCTTTAGTTGTGTTATTCTCTGTGCCTTCAGTTACTATTACAAGCAGAAACTACTATATTTGAAATGGTATATAATGTACATCGTATATATGTACATACATATGTGTACATACATGCTTTTATATACATACATGGTGTATCTTTTGTTTATGCCATGTCAGTCGTTTGTGTCAATATTTGCAGTTTGCAGTCCACACAAAAGGCTCCGTTCGCCTGTGTAATTAAAAGAGATCCGTAGAGTTCATTCTTGTTGTTGGCAATTTGGCTAGCGATTCATTCGAATGAAAACGAGCCAAAATGCTTATCAACTTTTAATATTGGCCATTAGGCCAGTCAGCCAGTGCTATATGTACATGTATACGAACAGAAGCAGGGCCAGCATCAGAACCAGAGAACCGAGTAGAGAATGGTTGTCTCTCTTTTAGTTTTAGTTAGAGACGTGAACATAGAGACCATTGTTACGATATGAGGCAAACGGGTCCACAGGTAACCCGCTTGGGAGCCATAACGTATACGCCATGTATGCCACCGAATGGACGTTTGTCCATTTCCCTTTTTTGGGGGGCATCTTAACGTTTTGGTTTATTGTGCCTTTTACGACATCATGTACGCCATATAAAAACTGTGAACTGTAAGTCGTTGCCGTTGTTGTTCTCCTTCTTCTTCAGTTGCCAGTCAGTTTATGTTCATTTATTGGTCAAGTAGCGAAACAAATTTTCCAAAGAGCAAACGATATATACCAAAAGCATGAGAATCATGGCCAAAAGGAGCAGATTTAAACGAGTGATGTAGTTATCCAGAGAACATATAAAACATATACATGCATACAAATATACATTCATATATGTATGTACATACATATGTATACACTAAGTAATTTTCCTTCATTTTTTTTTTTTTTTAACAGTTGTTTTTAAAATTCTTTTTGTATTCAATACAAGTTTACATTTTATTTTCTGACCTAAAAATCGTATATTTAAAAATTGATCAATATAAACTTCCACTGTTGATCAAAAGGACCAATTTTCCACTGTTAATCTTTAGGCCAAGGTTTTAGTTTGCCAATACCATAAACATGACTTTAAAAGGTAAAATAAAAGCAATTAGAAAACTCATATCTCTAAGTTACAAAGTATAAAAGTAACGGACATCCGTTTGTTAATAAAGTTATATTATGTTTCAATGTAAATATTTACCTGCAAGATATTGCAATGTCATGCAAAATTCCATAATTTACTAACAGCAGAACTTGATTTAATTAAGTTTATAACTTTCACATTGGATTGCATGAATATTTATAATGGTTTCTATATCATTCAATATAAGTTTTGTAGATGCTTAAATGTCATTTTCTGAGATATTTATTGCTTTTCTCTATGCAATTCGTCTTGAAAATTTGCCTATGCCTACTCTCTCTCTCTCTCTCACTATCATTCTCTATGCCCGTTTATCTATCTTTGTCTCTCTGTGTTTTATTGGCCCTGCCTCAATGTTAATATGCGTTAAAGTTAATTAATTTTGTCTGACTTGTGATTCCATCTTACTTCAATATTCTTCTACATACATTTCCGATATCTGCTGATTATTTGCTACTTCCGCTCTGCTTCGTTTCTATTGCTGTAATAAATTGCATTTTACGACTTTTGCTGTCGATTAATTGTCTACACACACACACACACATAGACATCGCATGGAAATGTACATAGTACTTTTATATATAGACAGCAAGATCTTCTTCAATCTCAATGCTTGGCTCTGCTCTGTTTTGCTATGTGGCTACGGTGGCGTATGCGTGATTCCCACATTTTACCTTGCCAGCGTAATTATTTAATAGCTCATTCTATTAATTAGTTGCGTGTGTCTCATCGTTGTCGTTGTACTGCAGTTGAATGAATATTTAAAATGTAATTATGAACATTCCGATGGCGCAAAAAATAACAAAAATTAAAACCCACTGCCGCAGGTTTTGCCACTCTGAATGATGACCTTAATGGAAAGTGTCCTGGGATGCTGGCCACCTTGACCAATCAAACCTACATTTGCATACATACATACATTTATCATTTACTGAACCTACCACCCACCAAGCTTCTGTGTGTGTGTGTGTGTGCCAACCCTCCCCAACGACCCCACCTCCACCCTGCCTCACGTCAATGCTTTCCATTAATATGGAAATAAAAATACGTTGCGCGACTGCCAATCAAAATTTTTTCGATAGCCGACGGCGTAACTTTTATGGCTTTTTATTGTCATTTTTTTGCTCTTTTTTATGGTTTTTTAACAGTAATAATTAATTTAATGTGCGCGCTTCGCTGTAGGTAAATGGGCTGTATACAAATCATTGACGTCTCGATGATGTTAGTCAGCCACAGTCAAGTTCCAGTTCCCATTCAAATTCATATTGAACATTATAACCTTCTTCACAAAATTTTATTTGATTTAAAAATTTCTGTTGAATTACATTTTATGATGTTTAAAATAAAACATTTTAATGTTTGTTTTATTTTTGTTTTTGTTTATTTTATGGCTTGTTATCGTCGTGGAGCGGCGCATTCAACGATTAAATAAAAACAAATATAAATGTCTGTTTGAAAATGAATTTAATGTCCCAGTAATTAGGCCTACTATAAAAACTGAAAAGGCAAAAAGCTAATTTCACAACTTGAAACGAAAGAAATTCCCAGACCAATTTGCTTGCAAATTTACTAAAGAAACTTATTTATACTTTTGTAAATTGTTTTCTTCAACCAAGAAATATATTTGAAAATTTGCGACAGAGATTTTCATTTAGTTAAAACATTTGCCAGCCAAATAAAGAAAAAGAGTATACAATTTTCTTATAAACTTCAAAACTGTCTTAAAAACAAATAAAAATTAAGTAATTATTGTAAAACATTTAAAGAGATTTGCATTTATCGATGCCGATTATTATTACTTCTCAATGAAACTTGTATTTTTATGGTTTGGCTTATCTAATATTCGCAGTGCTCTGCTCTTTATAGGGCCATCTGCTGATGATTAACACACAGTTAGCTTAGGACCTATGACTCGGTGTCTTGTTGGGTCCAAATAAACAGTGGACAATAAATAATTGGAGTTAACAACTGTTGGTGACCAACAGCTGAAAAATTACATCAAATTATACAAAAAAAAACTGCCCAGAAAAAATGCCAAGAAAAAATGCCGCATCCCATGAAAATGTTGGATTAGCTTGAGCAAAGGCGGCGACAAAACTTGACACTTACAAATTATATCATATACTTTCTTTGGCGTCCAGCGGGAAAATTGATCATAATGATGGCAAAAAGGCAGAAAAGTTGTACTTCTTGGCGGAGTGGGGAGTAAAAAAGTTTTAATGCATGGCAATAAATTGAAGAACGTTCAATGTAAATTGTAATCTTTATATTCCACATTCCTCTTCATCCAATGGAGCATCCTTTTCTGAGCATGTCCTAATCTAGTGACAACTTGTTGAGCCATAAATTAAAGATTTTCGCTTTATACAACTCATTGCATCACTCACATCCAGCCGTTGCGGTCAATATAAGTTGCTTTTGGCTTGACTTGGGTTCGTTTCGGTTAAGTAAGACTGACAAATTGCAGTTTGTGGCCACTTGACAGGATAGAAGAGAATGTTGGAGATGAGAAGCGAAGAACAGTGGAAAAGTAGTCGCCATTTTTCTTGTTGATTGGTTTTAATTAGAGAAACCATCGACCACAAATTAGCCTTGCCATGGCTTCATTAATAAGTTTTTATTGCCTCTTTTTTCATGTCGTTCATGTTGTGTTTGTTGTTGTGTTTCTTTGCGATTCACACACGACGCACGTTTCTCATCTAGCCGATATAAATAAAAGAATTGCATAATACGATTTATTTGTTTTGAAAATGTTTACCCACTGACTTTTTGCTCTTCTATTACTTCTTTGCCCATGATATTTCTACCATTGTCTTCTATTGGACAAGTTTTTCCGCTTTTCTATTTAGCTATGTGTCCCTCCGTGTGCGTGTTTCTGTATGTGTAAGTGTGGGTGTATCATCTCATTGAAATGTGCCGTTGCGTCTGTTTTTACGCTTCGTCTAATAATTGCAAAAACTTTACAAAAACTTTTCCCAAAAGCTAAAAGAAACAGTATTGGGGCAGTGGGGTGGGGGGACAGCAAAAATCCACCAACATTGGCCAGATGGAATGAATAGCAGAAGGAGAGGCCAGTTGCGCATTGGCAACCCGTTACCATCTGATAATAACTACCATAAAAAAAGGTTTCAAAATAATATTTCTTTTATAATTACAAAAAGAACTTAAAGCAAAAGGGTTTTTGACTTCAAAGGATCGTTCCTTACAAGCTCGACAAAGCTCTCATGGTTTCCATTCAAAATTGAAGTATAATTAATTCCATTTAGTTTATGTTTGTTTATTTTTGTATTTTATTAAGTTTTCTTTTTTAATTCAACATTTATAAAGATTTAAAGATGTATATAGAGATAGTATCAAGCTGCGATGGCATAAGCATTTGCAATAGTTCTATGAGGAGCTCTTAACTTTTCAACTCTACATTAATCCGTCTACATGTATACAAACATTTAATAAGTATTTGCTCTTGCGCTTAGTATTATCAGCTAATTGTTACTTTTGATTAACTTGCCAACGAACGAATCTGACAGAGTCCACCCCACGTCAACCGGGTACGCAGCCCACGCAGCTAAGAAACTTTCTTTCTCTTTGGGTTTTTATTTGGACTTGGACTTCTATATAACTTTGTGTTGGTAATTTTATTTAAGGCAACAAACTTAATTCCTCTTTGGCAAGATAAAGGCAAAAGCTAAACAAACTCACTCACTTAGCCAGTACGACGAGATGCAGAAGCAGGTAGAGCCAAGTTGCTGGCCAAGTTTATTCTTTAAAAGTTGATTTTTGCATAATTGCGCTGTGAGACTAAATTAAGTGCTCCTCACTCAGCTCAGAGCCCAAGCAACCATCTTCGCCATGTTGGGCCTGAGTTGAGTTGAAAGTTTTTGAGAGAGAGAGCGAGCAACTTTAAATTGAACAAATGTTTTTGAAAGCAGCGACTGTTGCCAGACGGAAAGCAAGCGGACATGGACATGGAATAAGAATATGAATAAGTGCTTAATGCTGCTGAGCAGACATGTGTGATGATTATTCACTTGCATTCATCTTCAAAATTCAACTTCAACTGCTTTTCCGCTTCTTCTCTTCCTCCGTCTCTCTCAATCTTCTATCGCTGCTCTGAAATTGCCAGCAACCACAGATGTGAAAATTTTCCAAGTACAATTACCACATGGGTTTTATGGCTGCTATGCCACGCCCCTTTTCACAAGCACAAGTGGGCAGAGAGGCATTAGGACAACGAGAGAGAGAGGAAAAGAGATGTTAGAAAGTATAGCATACTTTTCAGGGCACACCATTAAAGGGCAAAAATTCAACTGGCCCAAGCCCTATCTCTATTTCGCTCACTCTCTTTCTCTCAACTACATTGTAGAAAAGTTCTTCAACATTTTGTACTTGATTTGACTGCTTTTGACATTTATGCTCCTTGAAACATTCGCTTGGTTTCTCTACACTCTCCGCGTCTCTGGACATCATGTACTTAATTTCCTTGTTACATTTTATGGCTTTACTATTATCGACAGACCAAGAGCGAACAGTCATCAGGACAACGGCGGAGAGTCAGGCCAGTTGATAAAGTGATTTATTCAGTGTAATGAGGCTTTTCTTAAGGCGATTGGTGGGTCGCTTGAGCGGTCAGTTGCTCAAGAAATGAAATGAAGTGAGTTTAAACGAAATTGAAAGGCGAACGAACAGCAGGTCTCAATGTGGATTGAGGATTGTAGTTGGCCGCTCTTTGAGGTCTATGCCAATCATGACATTAAAGTGAGAATAGTAAGCCAAATCGCTACATATTTTATTCAGTTAAGGTTAAAAGTCAAAGCCATCTAAAGATTAAAATTCAGCTTTATCCTATATATTAAACCTTTTTTAAAGATTTTTCGTTTTTTGTTAAGCTTAAATCGCCTTGGCTTATGCTTTCAGCGGATCAATCAATGACTGCAACTAAATTTATTTTAGTTCCAAATTAAATCAATAAATCCCCAACCTTGTTGACGAGTCTAGATGCACATTTCGCAAGAGTAGCAACTAAAAAAAATTAATAAAATTGAAATGCAATGCAATTTTCTGTTCACATTTCCCCATTGGAAATATTGTTTTATGGCTTGTTGCCAGCATGATGACGTTAAACCAGACAGAGACATGCCTCTCCAAGGTATGTTTAAGTGTATGTACTATACACAGTAGGAGAGAAGGTGGATAGGTAGAAGTGGCAATCAAGGGCACAGACATCCAATCACAAACAACAATGCTCACTTTACTCCATACACACACATACAAACGTAGAGAAGCATCTACACTTCATTCGACCTTTTGCCACCAGTCATTACAAGTGTCAAGTGTCAGTTATTGGTTTGGTCAGTTCACAATGAAGAGAAATTCAATTGAAATATTATTTAAATCACTCTTGACATCGATGGGCATGGTCACCTATTATTGAGATCTAAGAGTGGAAATATAAGTCGGCTTAAAATATATGATGTATGTATCTTAACTTGTTTTTTCTTTCTTTGCTTTTGTAGGTGGTTCCGACAGCAACAAGGGAAAGAGTAAAAAATGGCGAAAAATATTACAATTTCCACACATATCGCAGTGCATCAATCTGAAAGACAAATTAGGTGAGTGCCACACTCTGATTGACTATTGATTAATACAATTAATTTAATCGATTTGGTAATAAATTTTAGATATAAGCTATGGCTACGTGATAGATCAGCAGCCCATTGGTCGTGAGCTCTTTCGTCAGTTCTGTGAGAACAAAAGGCCGATTTATTTTCGCTACATTAGTTTTCTAGATCAGGTGGTGAAGTAAGTGTAGTCACAATAAAAGCAAACATCTGAAATCATTTAGAGTAATTAATTATTGATTAATGAAACAATTATTTTGCAGATATGAAATCGAGTATATTGTGAATCGCATATTCATTGGCCATGACATCGGACGTCGCTTTCTGGACATTGAGCCACAGTTGGAGCTGCGTAACGGCGGCGGTGATGGTGGGGGGAGGGGGAGGCGATGCACTGGATGCGGAGACACAGGAGGAGCTGCTGCTTAAAAGCAGCAATGCCAATCCAAATCCAACTGAAACTGCTGAGACTGAACACTGCAACAAAACCACCGCCAATAAATTGAACAACATTAACAACAGCCACAATAATCATGAGAAAATTGTGGATACAAGGCATTACAATGGTGACGATGCAACTGGAAATGGTAATGGCAACGGCAATGGCAATGGCAATGGTGACGGCGATGGCGAAGGCGACGACGAGGGTGTTGAATGCGAGGGCAGCCACAATGATGAGGGAGGCACAGCACCGAAGAAAGGCGAGGGCACCGCCGGATCTGGGGATGAACTCGTTTTGGATGTGCTGAACGATGATCTCATTGCGCAAGTGCGTAGCAAACTAAACAGCGGTGGCAAGGATATCTTTGCCCAGTGTATGAATGCAGTGAAAGCTTTCCTGGCCGGTGAACCTTTCAAGGAGTTTGAGAATTCCATGTACTTTTATCGGTAGGTTGTCCAATAAGTCAGGCTCTGCAATCCACTCTCATATCTCTATCTCTCTCTCCTTTGGTCTTTAGTTATTTGCAATGGAAATGGCTGGAGGCACAGCCAATCACATATAAAACATTTCGCATGTATCGAGTTCTGGGCAAAGGAGGGTTTGGCGAAGTTTGCGCCTGTCAGGTAAGAACAAAAGCCAGCCCCACCAACTCACCCACACGATTATACATATATCCTTTTGACAGGTTCGTGCCACAGGCAAAATGTACGCGTGCAAAAAACTGGAGAAAAAACGCATCAAGAAACGCAAGGGCGAATCCATGGTTCTTATTGAGAAGCAGATATTGCAAAAAATCAACTCGCCGTTTGTGGTCAATCTGGCCTATGCCTACGAGACAAAGGATGCCCTCTGTCTGGTGCTGACCATAATGAATGGTATGTGTATAGACATTTTTTTGCTATGTTTCTCCTGTGTAGTTCTTGTCATGTTGAATATGGAATAATGCTTTTTTTGATTATAAGGCTTAATAACCAGAATTTCATTACTGATGCCGAGATTTCTTTGTTGTTCGATTGATGAATACATTGTTATGCCTAAGAAATGCTTTTGTTTCAAGCTCGAATTAGGTTAGTTTAAACCAAAACTTTTGATATATATGTAAGATATAACAAAAAGGAATGTAAAACTTAATTTAATTGAGCAAAGAGCTTCAACTTCATTTACTATTTCTTATTGTTTGTGCTAATTGAGTCTATTTACTGGTCAAACATCATCCACAAATCCTTGATATTTCATCCGTGTACACACGCATGCATACATATGTCTGTAAAATGAAAAAATCGAAATTTTAATTGGCATACGTTCATTCATTACAATGATAACGAATCAACCATATAGCCATCCATCCATCCATCCATGTGTCCATTATTGAATTGTCATTTTAATTAAATTTCTCTTTCATCAGTGAAAGTTGTCGCTGTGCTGAATGCCCGATTCAGTTCTCAGAGCGACCTAATTCAATTTAAATACAAAAGCCACTGAGTCAGTCAGACATTCAATGCTAAGCTCAGCAAATCGTAGGACTTGAAAACAGCTGTCAAGCTCAGCAGTAAGAGGCGGGGATTAGGGCAGGGGAGCAGGAGAAGTGCCAAGGGGGAACCATATTGTTTGAAAGTTACAATCGAAATCATTTGATTTTCCTTTTTCGCAGGCGGCGATTTAAAATTTCACATTTACAATATGGGCGGTGAGCCTGGATTTGAATTGGAACGGGCACGTTTCTATGCCGCTGAAGTGGGTTGTGGACTGCAACATCTACATAAGCAAGGAATCGTCTATAGGGATTGCAAGCCGGAGAATATCCTCTTGGATGATCATGGTCATGTGCGAATATCCGATTTGGGTTTAGCTGTAGAGATACCTGAAGGCGAAATGGTACGAGGACGAGTGGGCACTGTGGGTAAGTATCTCTCTAGGCCCTCCTAGTGAAGCTGAGAAAAGCTGACCAATGATTGTTTATCTTAGGCTATATGGCACCCGAGGTTATTGACAATGAGAAGTATGCATTTTCCCCCGATTGGTTTAGTTTCGGTTGCCTGTTATACGAAATGATTGAGGGTCAGGCACCATTTCGCATGCGCAAGGAGAAGGTTAAGCGGGAGGAAGTTGATAGGCGTGTTAAGGTAAGATTGTAATCCAAATCGCCCAAATTTAAGCAAACTAAAGATTTCCTTTATCCTTTATCTCCCAATAGGAGGATCCCGAAAAGTATTCAAGCAAATTTAGTGATGAAGCCAAATCAATGTGCCAACAGCTGTTAGCTAAATCTATAAAACAACGTTTGGGTTGCCGCAATGGACGCATGGGAGCTCAGGATGTGATGGCTCATCCATTTTTCCATTCTACCCAGCTGAATTGGCGGCGCTTGGAAGCCGGTATGCTAGAGCCGCCCTTTGTGCCAGACGTAAGTTGTTACCCACACCTAAAACAGATTTGATTCTAATTTTAATTCATGTTTCCACTGATATTTGCAGCCACATGCCGTATATGCCAAAGATGTGCTCGATATTGAACAGTTCTCCACAGTAAAAGGCGTCAATATCGATGAATCCGACACGAATTTCTATACGAAATTCAATACTGGTTCTGTGTCCATTTCATGGCAGAATGAAATGATGGAAACTGAATGTTTTCGCGAACTGAATGTCTTCGGTTCCGAGGAATGCCCGACGCCAGATTTGCAGATCAATGCAGTACCAGAGCCGGACAAGGCGGGTTGTTTCCCCCTTCAGGCGGAAGGTATGCAAATAGTTCTCCCAAAGAAACAATCTATTAATAATTATAATTTTGTCTACCTTTTAGAAGAAGCAACCAGCTCGCACACAGCCCATACCCATTCCTGAGCATTTGCTAACCACTAGTCACAGCGTTTCCTCAACGACGGTCGAGAGCTGATAGCATAGATTGAATAAAGTTAATAAGCCACAACCAGAAGAAGAAAATAATGATGACGACAATGAAGATGACGACGACGACGCAGCTCCTATCCTAGATACATAGCACAAATTGAGCTCCATTCGCCGCACAATTATCCAAATGTAATAGGGGTATTCAATATACAACACGTATAGCACACAACAACAACAACAACAACAACAACAAACAACCCAAGGAGGAGAACCCATAATGGGTTCTCAATTTTCAGAGAATTATATTTTGTACTGATTGATTGATTTCAACGATAACTACGTACATATACATACATATATATATATATATATATATATGTATAACTAATATTTATAAATGTTTTCGAAAAAGACTCACACACAACAAACACACAAAGAAAACTCGATAAAGCACACACATGTTACAGCGTTACTTAATTTAGTAAATGAATAATGCTTAAATTATTCAATGAAATTTAACAAAAGCCAACACAAGCCGCCAATTTGGCCCGTCAGTTTTTGTCATAGCACCTAAAACTTAAAAGTGAAAAAAAAACGTAAAAAAAAAAATGAATGCAATTTCATATTACACACGCACACACACACATACACATACATACATACTGAGACGCCAGAGAGTAACAATGTAATTTTGTAAAGTAGTTCGCTCGCCTCTCCCAGCAGCGATGAAACACAACAAATAAATGTTCTTAGTTAGCATATGTAAGGCAAGTTAAGTAAATGACAAAAATACTCGAGAACTTTAATGCATTTTTAACAAAAACAAAAAAAAAACACTTAAAATACAATACCAGCAAAAGCAAAAAATTTGTCTAAACATTAAAATTATATATGTATAATATACAATATATAAAGAACATGCGACTGGTTTTTATTTGCACATGATTTTTAGTTATTCAATTAGTTTTCACCAAGCTATTTCACACATTCAGAAAACGAATAATATTCAACATGTTCTCCATTTGTCAGTCGGATGTTTATCGACTAAATGAATTAATGTACAATTTTTCAAATGATCCTTTCATTAGTTGATACTTATCTTATGCCGCCATCGCCGCCGCTCACTATAGCTACGCTTTTGTCATCAATCCAATGATAATGACTTCTTCTGTTGCCTATGTTTAAGTTGGCCATACATTGTCGTAATTATTGATATTTTGTTCATACACATATATTTTTCTGTTAGCCAAGCAAAACTACAAACTACAAGCATACATAGAAACATATACAAATAAATATAATGCCAATTGAGCCACGTACATAAATAAATCGATGTCCGATTATCGATTATCATCTAAGTTTTTGTGTGTAAAATGTAGTGTAGGCATTTTTTGTAATTAGTAACAAAAAAATATTGAAAAAAAAAACGAAAAACAAATAACAAAACGTGAGAATAACCAATTGGAGAATTTATTATGTTAAATATGAAACGAAAGGAAAAATTTTGAAATTTAAATTTTGTTAAAAATCCTTAGTTAAAAATTTAATTGATTTTAGGCACAACTAGGCTATATATTGGTAAAGCATATATAGAATTGAACAACTTTATATATATATATATAATATTAGCATCAGCAAGTACCACCAACAACAATCCATAACAAAAGATTCGACATCAGCCCCAAAATAATAAATACGAAATTGAATTTCAGCACAATAAAGGAAAAAACTATGCAAGCGCCGCAAAATATTTATCTATAGTAATTAAAGGCATATTTATAGAGCATCGTAAATACCAGATATGCATAAATGAATTACACACATACAAGAACTACATAAAATAAACAAAAACAAAAATAAAGTAAATTAAAAATCTACTGTGTAAGAAAAAACGAAATACAAAAACCAATACAAGAATACCAGAAGACAAAACTTTCAAAAAACAATAAACATATTTAACTACAAAAAAAAAAAAAATACTTTTCAAATCTTTACATTCAGGATCAAATATTATTATATCTCCATCAATTAGCAGGTGTTTAGTTGTTTGTAAACTTAAATTAAGTCTATAAAATCTAAAAAGGACCTCAATCTGTGGTCAAAAGTTTTCGTCACCCAAGCCCATATTGATCCCCAATGATCATTTCGATGATGTCAAGAGTTTTCCTCATTCCAACAAAATATTTGAACATACATGATATATAACAGCTTTAAAAATCAGAAAGAAATTGTGAAATTTTCACCAAAACTTTACATTAACTTTAAGTAATTTTTACTAGGGACGCCCGAAAGTATGCAGCACATATTTTGAAATGTGATTTATTCATATTTTCTATAAAGAGGGGGAACCTAAATTCTAAACCACAGAGGTGATCTTTTGCACCTGGATATCTTGGTAGTTCCATGAACTCCCGTATAGTCGAGTATGCATTCGGCGCCGTTATTTTCAAAGGATCTCTCGCCCAATTTATATTCCGGATTCAAGGCTACACGCAAAATGTAACGCCTATTGACGGGAATCCTGGTCACATCGACCCACTGACAGTCTAGGACATCGGTATAGGTGTCCGCACACCCAACAGAGATACCTAGGAACACATTTGAGTAACTGAGAAAGGGCAACTTTTTGGGGGCATCCACTTACCTTGGGTGGTGTTGCCACAGGTGTATTTCTTGTCCACACCTGGATTGCACTCGGAGTCCATTAAACAGAAGGAGGCCTTATGACCCTGGGCAACTTTCTTGTAACTCAAGTCGTATACATCGAAGGTGGCAAAGACATTCATACTGTGATAGTGTCTGTGGCACTGATGCCACGTCCAATCCCTGTAATTGGCATAAGGACTCACATCAGCATTTCCCACGTTCATGGCCTTAACGGAGAAGCGCAGCAATATGCGTTCGGCCTTGGGTTGAGTTTGTCGTATGACATAAGCATCAGCCGATAAGCAATTCTCTTCCATGGCACAAGTTAAACGCGTCATAGGAACGGAATCGATACGAGCACTCCTCTCAATGTCCTTTAAACCGATTTCCAAATCTGGGGATTTACTCACACAGGCGACGATGCTAATATTTTTGTTGCGGGCATTGCAAATTTGCGGATAACGGGATTCACGGAAGCAGTCAGCTAGACGTCGCTCTGTACCACGGCAAAGTGTTCCTACCATTGCCCAGGGATGATTTTTGCTATCGCCATACTCTGTGTTTTGTATGGCCCTTGAGGCATAACCCAATCCCAATTGACGGCATACCACATTCGCCTCCCGCATGCTCCAGCTGGTACTGCAAATGGTGCCCCATGAGGCCCCAAAATCAAAGCTAACCTCCACGCGGCCTGCTCGCAACTTTTGCACTTCACCACGCTTTCCAGCTGGACCCGCGGCTAGACGCACCAACATATTCTTGTAGTTATTGTCGATGGTGAGACGAGGTTTGTTCGCCTGACTGGGACATGTCAGGCCGAGCAACAGCAGCAAAATGGGCAGTACCAGCACTTGTGACTTCATGATAGTCTTTCAAAAATTGTGGCAAACCACCCGAGCTGCTTTTTAAAGGCAATGCAAACAATAGCTAAAGGCAACACCTGTCATATTGGGGCTACACATATGGTAGGAGGTATATTGTGCGATGTATTTCGACCCACATCAGCTGGCTATTTACTGGCTAGACTAGGGTACTATTTTGTTTTTTTTTTTTTTTGTTCTTTTTCTTTTGGGTGGAGTGCATGCGTTAACAATTTGTGTGCGTATGTGTGTGTAATGTGTATGTAAGTGTTATAACTCCAGTAGCTTGGTAATCGCCTCTTTTAGTTCCTGTGGCTCAAAAACGCCGCGCTCTGTGATAATTCCTGTAATCAGGGAGGCGGGAGTCACGTCGAAAGCGGGATTCCAGCAATTAATGCCTGGAGCTGCAATCCTATGCTCTCCCACGTGCGTCATCTCACGATCGGGACGCTCTTCGATTATAATATGATCGCCACTTGGTATTTGCAAATCAATCGAGGTCAATGGGGCAGCCACATAAAAGGGAACACCATGATGCTTGGCTACCACTGCAATTTGATAGGTTCCAATTTTATTCGCTGTGTCACCATTGGCTGCCACCTGGGAAGAAACATGAAAATTGTATTTCTATTATCTTACATACATACATTCCTTTGACCTACCCGATCGGCACCGACCACCACAGCAGCTACATTTTTGGCGCGTAAAAGAGCGGCGACCATGCTGTCTAAGACCAAAGTGGCAGGGAATTTTTCATGGACCAACTCGTAAGCGGTTAAGCGGGCACCCTGATTGTAAGGCCGCGTTTCTGTGCAGTAGACATGCTCTGGAAAAGTTTGATTTGATCTAGAATTCAAAGGACTGTATTTTTTTTAATCAACTATCACATGTGCTCACCCAGCTTGCCCAGTTCATGCAGGTTACGAATCACTCCAAGGGCTGTACCATAACCGGCTGTTGCCAATGATCCTGTATTGCAATGGGTTAACACACGAACCGATCCATTGCCCGAAGCACCAGCAGCTCCCAATGATTTCGCAACAAGTTTAAGTATGGCCTGGGCCCCATTTGCTCCGATTGCTCGATTATCGGCAATATCTTTCTGCAGCATGGCCTCGGTGGCGTTCAGGAATCTTGAATTACATGGGAACAGTTTTGGCTGCACCTCGGTTAAGGTTGCTTGCTTAGCGTCGTTAGCGTTACCTTTGCTTCATATCGGGCACTGAGACATCCTCAGCCTTGGTCAAGTCATTGGCCAGAGACAACAATTCATCGGCGGCAATTTTCATATTAACTGCCGTGGGACGTGCGGAGACCAAATAGTTGAGCTTTCCCTCAATTTCCTGACGTAGCGATTTCTTGCTTTCAAACTCCTCTGGATAGATTTCAACGGCCAGCGAAAGGCAGCCCACTATCGCAATTGCTGGGGCACCACGCACCTGGAAAAAGGCAGAGAAGATGAGGTAGGAATTAGTAATCTTAGACATTTTATGATGACGTTGCCGTAAACAATGTGTTTCTTTTTTGTTTTCCTAAATGAGCGCGCCACGTGATAAGCCGCGTGCTCTTTGCATAGGTAATCTCACTTATCAGGTGCGATGTTACCATGGGATGTGGCGTCCAAGTAATTGTTTTACCCATGCCACACTTACACACACACGGGAAAATTGGCATGATGTACGGGAAAATATTTAAATCAGATTTTCATTTTCTTTAACATTTTTGGCAAGCGTTTTTCAAAAATGTATAATTTCAATTACGTTATTTATAGAGCGACAAACGACAGCTAAACGATTTGTACAGAGATTAAGAAAAATGTACACAGAACAAGAAATTTTAATGGCCTAATGCCTAAAATGAATGATGGCAATCTGTTGCACCTAATGGTCGCATTCACACTCATCATTAAGGGCGGCGGATAATGGCTCTTCACCTGCATCTTATTGATGACCTTCCAGCCGTCCTCCACACCACGCACTGCCACATACTTGGATTGAACAGGCAGCAACAGCTGATCGAGTATCTCCAGGCTACCTCGATTATATTTGATCGATTGAAGGCTCATCTTTGCTCAATTTGTTTTTGTACTCGAAGCTGAACTGGGAAGAATCATAAAGAAATGAAATATAATTAAATTATGTACGAAATTGTGATCATCAATAAGGCGAAACCCACAAATTTTGGAAGCGGTCGCAAGACGTCGAAAATCGAATCGAAAATGAAATCGAATTTATCAATATTAAACGAACGACGTCTAGTCGTACGGCTGATCGGTGAGAAACTAAAAGCGATTGCGGTTACGGTCTATTCAGATTCGGGGAAGAGTTCAAAATGTAGAGAGCAACAGATTTCTGTGGGAGAGCAAAAAGATGAGGTACAGACTCTCAGTTTCACGAATTTTATATGCCCTTTTGTTGTTCATTCTCAGACAGGGAACAACAAAGTTCTAAACTAATATGTATATGCTTAATAATGCTGATAAGGTAGCGCAATTAAATCTGCTGATAGTAGAGCCTACGATGACAACTCAAAAATTATACTGTCTGGTTCAAGATAGCCTTAGGAGTCCCTCGGCTGAGAGTGAGGGTAAGGAAGTTTAAAGAGATCATTTATATACATATACATACATAAATTGTTATATTAGACTAATAAACGATATGGATGTTCATGTCTATCCCCACGTGCCTACTCCCATGTTTTAATCGTACCGGTTAATTCAACATGACAGATGTAGGCGTTGCCAATTGATAAAGACACACACAGCAGAAGACAGAGGTACAATTCTGCTGACGTTAAATGTTGTTGTTGACATTTGGTAATGACAGCCAAGCACAAAATTAATCGCCCAGCCGCCCATCTTGATCTGTGAAAAATGAATATTAAGCAATATTGAATGCATTTAACATTTCTCTCGACCAATTTAGGCAGCCAAAATTAAATTAAAGGGCGGCCAGGAAATCGGGAAGGGGATTCTAGTTTATTGCGAACATTAAAATTTCGTGTGCAAGACGTTCAACTGGTGGTTGGTTGGTAGAACGAGGGCCAAGGGAATCGACTTACTCTGGAAAACTTATAGTGAGACTTAATGACTGATGACTACTTCACTTTGATTACCCTCTTTACTTAATAATTCATTAATTTATTAAATAATCAGAGTTCATAATCCTTTAGCATATTCAAAAGCTAAACACCGCACTCATTTTTATTATTTACTTGAGTGAAACTTATGTCAAACAGTAACAACACTGGAAAGATTGTTAGTGTTGGAACACGAAATTTTATTACGCTCATATGATTAGAAAATTGTGATGCCAGATCGTTTGTTAACGGTTCTATTTAAAACTAAACATGAAAATTTATTTAATTAAATGAAAATGCAGCAAAGCCGGCTACTGCAGAGTTTACTGCGTAACTCTAAAAAGTAGCTCTTGCTTTTGCCAAGTTAAAAAACGTTAATAAATTAAGCAGTAAACTAAAAAAGCTACGTTTCCATCACAATTAATTTTGCAACGCTCATCTCTAAAATCTAACAACATGTGTTCAGAACTCCTCAACTAAATATTTTGAAATTTTCATTAAAAATCAATGATTTTTAAATTAAAACTAAACTTAATCGCTAAGAACGCTACTCGTTTCTTGCAACCACTCGTAAGCCGTGCCACTAGACCAATTCAAGTTAATAATATGACGACAAATGCAAATAAATGCGATCAAAACGGCGGAAAAAGTACTCATATGGTCTGGGTGGACCTCGAATTGACAGGACTTGACATAGAAAAGGATAAAATATTGGAGGTCTCATGCTTGATAACGGACAAACACTTAAACATTCAATCGAAGGGACTTGCATTTGCCATAAATCACCCCCAGGAAGTGTATGATCAAATGAACGAGTGGTGTATAAAGCATCATAACGAATCCGGATTGGTGGACAGCTGTAAAAAGTCGACTGTGACAGCAGAAGCTGCGGAGGATTTGGTTTTAACCTATCTAAAACAGAATATACCAGAAAAGGAATGCGTACTGGCCGGCAACTCGGTATACATGGATCGATTATTTATAAATAAATATATGCCCACTGTCAATGAATACCTGCACTATCGTATAGTTGATGTATCCACCATCAAGGAATTAGCCCGCCGATGGCATCCACATATATTAGAAAAGGCTCCCAAAAAAACCTTTGCCCATCGAAGTCTCGATGACATCAAGGAGAGCATCGCAGAGCTCAAATTCTACAAAGAGCACTTGTTCAAGTAAACAAATGAAAAACTTTCTGATTATTATATAACACCTCAGGATTATTTGAATTAAAAAGACGTTTCAACAAATTGTATATGTATTAGATTTCAATGTTAGATAAAATTGTATAAATATTTTTTGGTTTTTGCTTTAATTAGTTCGAATATGTAAGCAGAAACAAAACTCTATGATTACAAATAAAAATACGATAGCTATAAAAAACTCGATTTCCTAGTATACGCCATTTATATTATTATGGGCAGCTGCAAAATGATTTGCCGCATGCTCCTGCTGTTGACGTCTTCGGGAGGATCGATTGATGGCATTAACACTACTGCTATTGCTATCGGTTCCCGTGACCTTTTCTGCCTCGATGCGGCCGGAAAGGAAACTTGCCACACGTTCCTAACAAGAGAAAACTTCAAATTAGCACACCAAAATGACTGGGATAGTAAGGACAAAAATTCTTACCAAATAGCTATTGGTTAGAACCTGAAGATTGCCATAGAAGGCCAGCATACGCTTAAGAAGAGATTCGGCTTCCTCCTTGGACAAATCTTTGACCTTATCCAATCGTGTTATGGTTATCAAACGATTATTAATATAGATTATATGATGGACAACCTCTGTAGTTGTGTGGGCCAGATTTCTGTGTATGGTACGTGTTAAATACAATATTATAATAACCAATAGTCCCATAGGCCTTACCTGGGCAAATTGGCTGCAACACTGGCACTGAAATTAGCAAAATGTACAACTTTTCTGGCCGATTCACGTGTCAACAGTACTAACAATTGCTCCAATGTCACTGGTCTTGCCTGGTTCTCTGGCTCATCGGCACTAAGATATTCCCACAGTTCCTTGGCCCTTTGCATGGCCTGTTTAGGATCCGTGGCAATCTGTTTTACAAAATGAAGAAAATCATCTTTAATTGACCCAAAAACGAAGGACTAGAGAGATTTTGCATGATTCTTACCAATTCTGCCGCATAGATAAGCACATGGATGGCCTCTTTGCTCTGTTTCTTTAAGGCCCTAGCTTCAGCCAGGGTTCTTTGTGTGAGACGTCGCCTTAGCTTACGGGAAAAGCGTTGACCGTGATGAATTGCTTTGATGGCCCCCTTCTCGTTTAGCGCAGCGCCTGCAGCAGCCTCATTATCATCATCTTGAGGGGCTGCAATGGAGCAATGGAGACATATTAATGGCTACATAGGCTTAGCAAAAAAAGAAAATTATACATATAAAAATATAGGTATATAATAATTAGTTTTTTGGCTTAGCATTTGCATACTCTTCTCAGAGGTACGTACATGCATTTCTTAAAGCAGTCACAGCACGCAAAATAAATTCTTTACTTTGTGTAGCTAGGATTAGGCTTTGTTCTTTGCTAGGGTATATATACTTCGACGTGACATAAGCCGAACAACCTCTTATCTCGTGACTTCTTTCTACCGACAAAAACACAAAAAAAAAAAATTCGCATGGATTCCATAATTCATCAGTGATAACCCCGCAGAGAGATGCCATTTTATAAATAAACTATGACAAGCACCTTGTCTCAAGGTTGTTTCCCATCCCACTTACCATCTGTCTGATCCTGATCTGTGCGTATGGGTACAAGATATTTGTCGACGAATTTATCACCAGCCGTAAAAGCTCCATCAATACGATCCGCAGCATAGGTGGTTAGAGGAGATTCGAGTACAGCATTACCAATAAGTTTTACAGAATCGGCACGTTTGAGTACAGGACGCACGAGATGATCGGACATATATTCCTTGGTATTCCAATACATCTATGATGATCATTACAATTTAAGAAGAGTGTAACTTATTGTGTTGCTTTTACTCACCATTTCTGGAGGCAAATATACCAAGGGTATGTGTTGTTCCAGAATATCCAAACTCTTGCACATCACATCATCCAAACGCTTCAAGGGATGTTCAAAGAGTTTCACTGCCGGCTGAAGGCTATCATAGGCAGCGGCCACTGTCGCCTCCGCCGTATCAAAGTACCAGGAGAATAGGCGATTATTATTTTTTACCTTTCCATAAATATTTTCCACTCGCTTCAGACTTGTCTCTACCAATGGTATAGAGCCCAGACGATCGATGGCCTCCAAATGAAGTGCACTACCGCTTGTTGCAGTCGCTAAGCGAAAAAAATATAAACGGAAGGGATTACTTTTTGTCGCACTTTTAGTATTGTACATTTATTTTTTTTTAACTTACCCATTTGTTATAGTATATAAAATTATTCTTAATTCTTATTCAATAACTCTGAACTGCTCTTAGTGAAAGCTAAAATGCTACTGTCTCGACAAGATCCGCCTTGGACCGAGTAACCTTTCTGTGCTCGCTTTGGAACTACCCAAAATCACCAAGCACGCTTTACTTTTAAATAGACTCAAGTATTGAGACTAAGACGAAATCGAAACATGTTCACATTTTGATCTTTAACACCGTCCAGATAAGAACAATGATTACGATTGAATAATATACTCGCCCTAATGGGTATATTAAATTGGAGCCAAAGAGAAAACATTCGTTTCAGAAAACGTTATCAAGGAATATCATAGTTACTCGTAGACACTTAAAATTATTTGGTATTTCTTAATTCAAAGTTATGGTTAGCAATTGAAACTCTTGTATTACAAATCTTATAACCTTTAAGTAATAGATACATCTGAAGAGGGTATTCAAGTTGTCGGTGCTCGTGAGAAACCTTCATTCTCATACTACACTTATCAACAACATGCCATTTCCATTTCAAACAAGTCAATTCCAAAGTGCATTTCGTTTTGGGTGCGTCTCTAGGAAGTCCAGGCATGTGAATCATTTGTCGTAGTATGTGACCGGTTGGACTATCTTAATCTCATATTATAATACCTATTTGGGGTACTTAGGTACTTATCGTATAACAAATTGTTGAGCTAATTTTCTATTCAAATTGATGATACAGTTCAAAATACAAATAGAAGCGTGGGTGAATCCACGATGATACAACAAAATCAGGTCGATGGCCCAGACAGCATTCAATTTTAACTCCTGGCTTTTGCTATTGCTTGTTCACTGACACTGACTCTGACTATCAGCCAGACACTTTTTATTACAATTGAAGAGATGCGTTTAAGTCTACATATGTACATGTAATTTACAATCGGAAAAATTTTAAACAAATATGTCGACCTATAATAAAAGACTATGCAGCAATTAACCTATTTAAAAGCTGAAATATTTTTGTTTTTTAAGTCATCACACAATTCTTTGATTTCAGCCAATCCTAAAAATTCCCAACTCAAACTATTGAACCTTTTTTAACTTGGGGGTCCTTTTGTATTACAAACATTTTGATTGGACCACCTCGAATCCACCGCCTAATTAAGTAGGATTCGTGGATATAAGATGTCACATAAAAAATACTTAAAATATAATTTTTTTTTAACGGACAAAAATTTGTAACTGCTACTTTCAAAAACAAGTAACGATGTCTGAGTAACCTTTTTGGTGGACTTTTCAACACTACTTAGTTATTGTTAGCCAATACTAGTTGTAAAGTGTGTCTTAATTTGTTTTTTTTTTTTTTTAGAAAAAGTCTTAATTCGTTTGTTTACCGTCCAAGTAATGTTTTAATTAATCTAATTATTTGCTATTAGTAAGATGAAAGTGTACTTTAGTCTAATTTGCCTGCTGGGCAGCCTAAACTTTGGTGAGTACTTCACAACGGACCAAGCCTGGCTTAAGCCACACCCAATGTGATATATGTACATATACATATGTATAAATAAAAAAATAATTTGTGATTAATTTTTAGCTGTGTCGCAATTCAATGACCTGGAGCAAAGGAATTGCATTATACCCAAAATATTGCAAGGATCTTGGTTTTCATGGGAAGTTGGTTTACCCACTCAAACGGTCATTGATGCCACCTCCATGTCAAGGCGTGGCTATTGCATCAACTACCAGCGGCATCACGGAGATGAGTATTCGTTTGTTTTCAAAGAGCGTTCAGCAAATTGCTATCATTGCGTGCGAACGGTAATTAGGACATTAAATATATTTGAAAAATTCGAAGGACCTTGCGTGGGTCTACCAGATGGACAGAGGCCCACAGTGGAAAATGTGTGCAAAGGTATTAAGGATGATCAGCAACTGATCACCCTATTCAATGAGAATTTCGTGCCCATCAATTGTCGGTCTTCGCTGGAAGGAGTTTGGCATTTCACATACCAGGTAAAGGATAAATGAAACACCTAAGTTTGGATATATTAACAAATAAATTTTTTCCACCTTAGAACCGTTTCCGCTTTACAGGTGTGTGCAATAAACCGGATGCCCGCATTCAATCGTGTCAGACAGCAGGAACCCAGTTTCTTATCCAGAATCAGAAATTCAATATCACATATCAAAAATGTGAGGGCATGGAGGGAACTTTCAGTGGCACAGTAGAGTTCAGTTGTCTGGGTGATTGGTTTGTGGGAAAGAATCATTACTTCGCTGTGGCAAATACTAAAGAATCGCGTAAGGATGAGAAATACCGTTGCTTCCTTAAGAATCGTGACGATGATTTGTACGTGGGTGTGTCCATTACGGCGGAGTGCAACACTTTAAAGACACCAGAAGCATCGCCCGAACGTTTGAAACTAACACCCGTTAAGGCGGAATTTGTTGAACCCGGATGCACTTTGCCACAGAACTTCACCGGTGAATGGGTAAACACGGCCAACATAGACGCCGACGTGTCCATTAGCGAAACCCATATAAACGAGACCTATTATCCGGATAAGGCCCGTTACAGAAAAACCATTTACGTGTGTCGGGAACGACGAGGTAATCGTGTAATGATGGCCCGTCTCACGGTTGATGGCTGTCAGAAGGATTATGTGTGTTTCGACTTTATGCCCCGTCATCACAATATTATACGCTATCGTAAGGGTCTGGCTGTGATCAAGGATGATTTCAGTACAGTTTGTTCTTGGGTTCAGTTCCCCAATGCCGAAGCATGGAAATATGATCTGTTTCTGGCCAGGAATCCTGTTCCAGTGCGTTGTCCTGTTGCTGGCAAATTTAATTTCACCCAAAGAGGCGAACATCCATTTAAAACAAGAATTCTGGGAGGTGTCACACTCAGTCCTCGTCCCGATATTCATTGTAAGCAGAATATATCCGATTTATCGGTTTGTGATACGGATCAGAAGGAACTAGCTGTCGATGAAAACTATTGCCTGTCTGTGGACCATTTGGGTCGTCCTGTCGATATTTACAGTGATCCAGATTATCGCATGAAATGCATTGGTTTCTGGAAGGAAAACTTAAAGTCCTATTTAATCACCTACGATGATTTGGATCCCTTGTCGAAATACCGTTGCTGGGTATATCAGCGTGCTGACCTCAATCGTGTCCTTATGTCCCAGGCTGTGGGTGCATTCTGCAAACTGAATCAGGATGTCACCTCATGGAATCATTCTGAAGGCGCTGCCGTTGCTATCGATGCTGTTGAATATGAGCGTGAGCGTGATGATTGTCCAATGTATTTTGATGATGGTTTGAATCCCTGGAAGCCCTCCGATGCTTCCAATATTGTGTTCGATTGGGATTTCTACAGAGCTGGTGCCACATCGCTGAATAAACAAACAACAAGCTGTCTCCTCGGCATTGTCACTTTTATAGTGGTCATTACCAAGTATATATAGTCAATCCAATGGAGTTCAAAAACTATTTTTAAGTCCAACGAACGAATTAATTTTTACATCCCCCATCCGTATAATTGAGTGCCTTTATGTAAATCATAAATTTTTAGCTTAGGATTTAAGTATATATCAAATTTTTGTAATTAATATCAACATATCCGTCCACCGTACTAAGGAATCTCAAAATGCTTGAATAAAATCTTATTTTAAATCTGACGCCAATCATTTAAAAATTTGTTCCCTTCCAATACTGTTTGTGCGTTATCCAACACCAAGGTTAGTACTTTTTATCAGCTGTTGTGTCAGGGCGTAAGGCAAGGCAAAAACGAAAAAGTTTTTTTTGTCATTTCAGCAAACAACTTTATAATTTAATATTAATAAATCATGTCGATGTCTTTGGTAATGCGTGGCGCTCTCCGGTGCAATGGTGAGTTGACTTTAAAATGCAAATTTGTAAAGCTTGATTTTAAATGGTCAAAGCACAAACATTATATAACCATAAACAATTGCTTTTGGATACATTCTAATTAGCCGCAAATCTCGTAAAATCGGCGCGCATCACGCCATTGAAGGCATACTCCACAATTGTTGCCAATTCGCAACGTCAGGCTTTGGTTAAGTCGCTAGCTCTGGCCAAGAATGTGACAGTAAGTGTGGATTTAATTTGTTTAAGTAAAGGCTTAAGATAATTAATTTCACTTTCAGCCCGTCGCACTGATGAGTGCTCCTTGCCGCATGGCCTCATCGAGCTCCAGCCACACCGCATTGTGGACTCTGGAACGTTTTGTGTCCGCAGGACTTTTGGCTGTTATTCCAGCTGCCTTCCTGGCTCCTTCCCAGGTTTTGGATGCTTTAATGGCCATATCTGTGGTAATACACACACATTGGTAAGGTCCTACTACAGTTGCATGCCGTTTCGTCCTATTTAATTGAATCTTAATTGTTACAGGGGTGTGGAGGCTATGGTTGTTGACTACTTGCGTCCACAAGTAGTAGGCAATATTGTTTCCAAGGGAGCCCACGCCGCTTTGATTGTTCTTTCAGTAGCTACATTGGGCGGCCTCTTCTATTTCATCAAGAATGATGTGGGACTTGCCAACGGCATTAAGCGTTTCTGGGCCATCAAGGGCAAGGATAACAGCCAGCAAAATTAAGCCTATACATGTCTCCAACAGCGATCCCCCAGTTATATATTTATTCATCAAATTAGAAATCAAGCTAAGCAGTAAACTAATAAAAAACGAACAGAAAATTGTATAGACGACAAAAATGTATTCACGACTAAAATTGATTAGTTAACAACAAACGGAGGCACCTTTTGGTTACGTATGGGCTAATCTATGTAAATAATAAACTGTGACAATTGGTGCTGGGTCATGACTTTGTCTCCACATTGTTTGTGTAAAATATCCGTAGGGCATCCCATTGTTTAGTGTGCAACAATATATGCGGTCGACATTGACGCATATGTGACACTGCCTGATCGGGGGTCCATCCGTTTTTCTATAATTAAATCGATGGTTATTATCAATTTCCCATTTATTAATACTCGGTACTCGAATATTACTTACCAGCATCAGATAGCATCCCACCAAGGTGGCGCTTCGCGTTCTTCCCGCCTTACAATGGACATAAACAGAGCCTACGTTTTCCTTTTCTTCCTTCGATGTACTCAAGCGACTAATGCGTTTTGACAGAGGCATGAAACGGTTGATAAATTCCACACCCTGATGAAGTTTTCCTTGATCGGGTGATTCAAAGATGTCCGTGGTGGCCAGTTGCAGGAACTCAACGCCCAGATTCTTCCATTTAACGGAATTATTTGAGAACGCCGACAATTCATAGTCTTCGTTCATGGATACCACTGCTTTAATCTCCTCCTTTGCGATTAGCTAAACGATAGATATAATTGTAATTTTTTGTAAATCAAGACGCTCTTTAACTTACGTCATTAGCCTGACTCCGAAAGGGCAGAGCCCCCAATATGACATGGTCATCGATCCTATCATACCAATTCCTGGATGTGGCCTTCTCCATGAGCACATTGTACAGCAGGGTGGGGTAAAAGGAAACTCTTGCTAGCATAGCAGCCTTTAGAAAGGAACAATAAGTGATTTTTAATTCAAAAAATTCCTGGTCTTTGAAAATGTATGTGTTAAGCACAACAGCTGTAAACTTTCACCAACGGACAGATGAGCAAGCCTATCAAAACTATATATATAGCTAACTGTCTGTCTCGTGTGAAGCTCGACTTGGAACTGGTTTTAGGTTTCTGCTTCGCTTCAGCGCTTGCCGCTATCATAGAGCGGTGTCTGGCACTAAATATGCTACTTACACTCATCTCCATGCCTTTTATTTTTGTTTTTGCTGGCAGAATAGTGATTCACGCTTCCTTTACGTCAACCTCTTATATTAATTAGTATATTTGGGTAATTATCGCCCCAATTTATACAGCGGTAATCAGAAAAATCTTTAATATTTGCATAACAAAAAAACAATGTCTCTGTTTTGTTATTTTTTGACAATTTTACAACACTGCTAATAGTGATGGACCTTGATCCGAATAACGGTTCACGAGTCACGTTCTTGTCGAATAATAAAAAAATATTTCCAGCTTTTAGAGAGATGAGAGAAACTAATACTATTTTTCGTTATTTGTCAGTATTTATTTCATTTACACATACAAACAATTTATTAATAATGGAATATTGATAGAAAATCTTAACACCAGCACATCATTTTATATATAGAATTCACTGTTCGACTTGTGATAAGTCGCGCGTAAGAAAATATCGCTCACCTCTAGTAACAACAAAAAAAAAAAAAACGATTTTGATTATTTCTTCTTACGTGTGAAAAGTTAAAAATCTAAAGACTTAAGTACTGAATGAACGCATGTAATCTTTATCTAAAATGTGCTAGTGATAACGCAGGCCACATCAAGTACTCCATCGCTATCAATTAGCCCCCAAACTCCAACACAACTCCCTGCTGCTGCTGTTGCTAGGGTTCGCAAAAAAAGTAAATAACACAACACGTCAGAAGTAAAACACACACACTCAAAGTATACATGAAAAATACAGCCCGAAATTTCGAAATATTTTTTCTAATCTTAATTAAATTTTAATTTTGCATTCTTGACATTTTGGCCACCAAGAGTTTAAACCACACAGAACGATGAAATTTTCATGCTGGTTGCTCACTTTTATGCTGATGGTGGCAAGGCCAGGTCAGCTGTTGCGAGCGGATGACTCTGAAAATGGAAATGTTGAGCAGCTACAGGGCCCGACGCGAACAGTAACAGAACCTCCTGCTGCAGCTGAATCGCAAGAGGTTACCACAGCCACCGTTACTGTTAAGGGAGATCAATCACGTGCGGCAATGATGCCTGGGGAGAATGACCGGAAGGCAGCGAAGCCGAAGGAATCTGCCGAATTTGCTCCACGCACCAAGATGCTGCCATCGGCTCTGTTTGAGCGCCTGTGGAACGATAGTATCATGAAACAGGAAAAACTGAAGGCGGAAATTGAAAGGCTAGAAGCACTGCACCAGTCCGATGCGAAGCCAGAGCTAACTCCAGAGCAAGTGGAAGGTAAGTTTTGGTTTCTAAGAAGGCTAAAGACATAACAAATTAACAATTCTTTTTAGCTCAAACCATGTATGAAAATGCCATGGATGTGCTGGTCAAACCACGCACAGACAAACGTGTAGCCTTTACACTGTTGCGCAAGGCGGCAGCCTTTAATCATCTTAAAGCCCGAGCCCAACTTGCCTGGGCTGTGTTGCTGGGTCATTGGATGGGATTCGATTTCCATCATGCTGCCGATGAGTTTGAGAGTTTGGCCAACGATGGCGTTGCCGAGGCACACATGGGATTGGCGTTCCTCTATTCCGTGGGCGTGGGCGGAAAGAATGTGAGCCAACCACTTGCTCTGATCCACTATACTCTCGCTGCATTGGGCGATGATACATTGGCTCAAATGGCCCTAGGCTATCGTTACTTATATGGCATCAACGTGCCCATTAATTGCGAAAAGGCTTTAGTCCAATACAAGCGTGTGGCTAAGAAGGTAGCATCTAGGGTGACATTCTCCAATGGACCTGTTGTACATCGAGTGCGTCTACTTGATGAATTGGAGAATCCTGGTAGCCATGAGACAGAAATTGTGGATTACTATCAACTGTTGGCCGACAAGGGCGATGTGCAATCACAGGTCGGCCTAGGCCAACTTTATTATCAAGGCGGCAAGGCCATACAACAGGATCATCAAAAAGCTTTGGAATACTTTACCCAAGCCGCCAATGCAGGCAATGCCATTGGCTTTGCATTCCTGGGTAAACTGTATCTCGAAGGTAGTGAACAAATAAAGGCCGACAATGAGACAGCTTTCAAGGTACGTTTGTAGCATTAATGCTTAACGATTATCTTATTAATCCTAGGATTTTTTACAGTATTTCTCCAAGGCATCGGAAATGGGAGATCCCGTGGGCCAAAGTGGCTTGGGACTTATGTATCTAAAAGGTTTGGGAATACCCAAGGATTCCAATAAGGCCCTATCCTATTTCACACAGGCAGCGGATCAGGGTTGGGTGGATGGACAACTCCAGCTTGGCACCATGTATTTCAGTAAATATTCCGACATTCTTTTAGGACATCGATTAGTTTAACCATTTTTTGTTTACCAGCTGGAAATGGCGTTAAAACCGATTATAAATTGGCAATGAAATATTTCAATTTGGCCACTCAATCCGGTCATGTATTGGCCTATTATAATCTGGGTGTTATGCATGCCTATGGCATGGGCATGTTACGCTCTTGTCCAGCAGCAGTCGAGGTGAGTTGGCAAACAAAATAAAAGGTCTTATTTTTTGGTCTAATTTTTTCAATTTCCTATATAGTTCTTTAAAAATGTGGCTGAGCGGGGGCGATGGAGCACCCAATTGATGCATGCCTATAGTGACTACAAACAGAATCGCATCGACGAGGCTTACATGCAATATGCTTTAATGGCTGAAGTAGGCTATGAGGTGGCCCAAAGTAATGCCGCCTTTTTATTGGATCGCGAGGAGGTGCATGTTTTTAATGATCGTCATGAGGATTTGATACGCGCCTTTTATTATTGGAAACGAGCAGCTGGACAAGGCTATTCAGCTGCTCAGGTTAAATTGGGCGATTACTATTACTATGGATGGGGCACATCCACGGATTTTGAAACAGCTGCAGGGCTTTACAGGTACCTCAAATTGTTGAACTTTAAATAATCAGCTACTAACGCAAATATTACAGAAAAGCATCAGAGCAACAATATAACGCTCAGGCAATGTTCAATTTAGGTTATATGCATGAGCAGGGTTTGGGCATGAAGAAGGATTGGCATTTGGCTAAAAGATTGTATGATTTGGCAGCGGAAACCAATACGGATGCCAAAGTTCCAGTTGCCATAGCTTTGTTTAAACTTCAAATTTTGGCAAAAATGGAATCTATAAAAGAGGCAAGAATTTTTCTTTGTACTATTTTCTATTTGACTGACCACAATTTGTTTGGATTTTCTAGACACCCTACAGATTCATATTTTATCTTGATGAGAATATTGCAGCCAATTGGGATTTATATATGATAACTATATTGACCCTAGTCCTGGCACTCATTATGTATACCAGAAGACCATTTCAACAGCCGGAACCGGCAGTGGATCAGCCGGCTAATGAGATAGCTGCTGCTGCTCCTGCACAAGTTAATCCAGTAGCTGTATCACCAGCATCACCACCAGCAGCTGCCGCAGTTCCAACAGAAACAACGAGAGGAGTAGCAGCAGACACTACCGAACAAACGGCGAGTACATCGACTAGTGGTAGCATGCAAGCAACAGAAGGACCAAGCAGTTCATCTGCGACTGCCGTTGCATCTTCTACATCATCGGCGACGTCCAGCGCCAACGCACTCGATCCCACTGATTTGTAATAACATATAATGGGAGCTAATCCTATTGCTAGTTTAATTAGAGAGTGTGCCTGTAAATATTTATCATCTAATTTCGCTGATTTAATATTTTTTAAAATTCCTAAAACACAAAACTTTCTTTTTAGATATTTAAAAAATATCTTACTCAAACAAAACAAAACAGAATTTATATGTGACTGTATATATAAATCTGCATGTATATGTGTGTTGTACTGATAAATCCATTTAATATTGATATTTTTTGTTTTTATTTGTTGGCGAAAAAATTTCGAAACTTAAGCATAGTAGTTAAGATTAGCTTTCTTCTTTGCCTGCACTTCCATAATGGCATCCATGAAGTCCTCATGTGTCACCGAAGTGGCCGAACGGCGTAGCGCAATCATACCGGCTTCCACACAAACTGCTTTGCATTGAGCACCATTAAAGTCATCGGTGGAGCGGGAGAGCTCCTCAAAATTGACATCAGTGCTAACGTTCATTTTTCTCGAATGGATTTGCATAATGCGGGCCCGAGCTTCTTCATTGGGATGGGGGAACTCAATTTTACGATCCAAACGTCCTGAACGCAACAAGGCTGGATCCAGGATATCAACACGATTGGTAGCAGCTATAACCTTAATGTCAGCTGTTGAGCTAAAGCCATCCAACTGGTTAAGTAGCTCTAACATAGTACGCTGGACTTCACGGTCGCCAGCTTTTTCGGAATCGAAACGTTTTGTACCAATGGCATCCAGTTCATCAATGAAAATGATGGCCGGCGCCTTTTCCTTAGCCAAGGCGAAAGCATCACGTACTAGTTTGGCGCCATCGCCGATGAACATCTGAACCAGCTGAGGGCCAGCCAGCTTTAGGAAGGTGGATTTGGTCTGAGCAGCGCAAGCACGAGCCAGCAAAGTTTTGCCAGTACCGGGAGGACCATACAGCAGGACACCTTGGATAAGATTATTTATAAGAATATGAAGTATGCCATTATTGTGTATAGTTTCTTACCCTTGGGGGGATGTATGCCCAAATTTTTGAACTTTTCCTTATGTGTCATGGGCAGCACCACCGCTTCAATAAGCTCTTGGATCTGTTTATCCAGACCACCAATGTCAGAATATTGCTCTGTTGGTCGCTCATCCACCTCCATGGCCTTAACACGAGCATCGTACTCAGCTGGCAAAGTCTCCAAAATTAAATATGAATCCTTGTTGACACCCACCAGATCACCGGGCTTGAGTTTCTCTGCATCGACCAAGCCAATTACAGGCAAGAAATATGCCTGACGTGTAGATGTCTTAATCACGGCGCATTTACCCTTACGCTGATTATCCAGCACGGTAACGGATCCATCGTCTTCCTCCTCCTGTGGATCCACATCCAATAGCTCTATGACATTCGATACCAGATAGGGCAATGTTTTGTTAACCTAGAAAACGTTTGTTATTGCATTTGTTTCATTTTTATTGGTATTTAAGTTAAGCCCACCTTTATCTTCTCCGTATTATCCTTGATTTTCTCATTTTGGGCCTGTATTTCATGGGTGATACGCATCACTTCGCTTTTCATAATTTTAATCTCGTTGTCCAGCAAGCGAGTCCGGCTAACAATCTCATCCGTGGACATACGCATCACGTCTTCGCCCAAAGACTCCTCCCCATCTTCCCATATGGATTTGTCCTCAAGAGTCTGAGCCATTGTTTAGTTGTTGGTGGTGTAAATGCTATATAAAAATGAAATCTATTTGTACGTAAAATAACAAAATTCTCTGATCTTTCCTACTCGATGACTTGTAAATTTTCTCAGTATTGAATAATGTCAACTTTTCTGTCTTAAACATAAATATATAGTGTTGGCTAACGGTTTAGGGAGAGCGTAACATAACTATCGATAGTTTGCTATCGTTAGCTGTTAGCTAACAGTCGTAGTGACACAGTACTGTTATTTGCATTTATTATTATTATTTTTCAGTGCAGCAAACAGACAACAACAAATATTTCATTCACAATTTCATAAAAAGAGAAAACCAAAACGAATCAGAAAGAGGAGCAATAGTAAATGTGTGAAATGTCTACTGTAATCCTAAAGTGCCGAATTTGCTTGGGTGACTGCGAAGAAAATGCCATGCTCCCACTGTTCGAAGAAGTGGCGGATGAGGATGGGTTTTGTAAAATAAGTATTTCTCAGCAAATTGAATGCTGCTGTGGCATAAGGGTGAGGTCAAAATCGTCTGGATGCGGATAAAAATGATTAAGTGTCCATTCAATCTTTCACAGCTGCGTAAATTCGATGAAATGCCCTCGATGATCTGTGATCCCTGCTTTGAATATCTGCGAATGTGGCTTCGTTTCCGACAAATGTGTCTAAATTCTGAAATTTATTGGGAAGGCTGCGCTGGTTCTGGTGCCTCTAATTTAGGGGAGCTAGAATTTTCAGTCGATCAGTTTATAGTGGAGGTGGATAACGAAATGGAATTGAATAATGACAATTGTATAGACGAGTCAGTTGACCAATTAGTATTAATTGAAAACGACAGTGAACAAAATGCCCAACAAAATTTAGTTGCGGAGCCAAATGTAGAAAAATCTTCATCTCAGGATGAGATATATTTTGAGGAGAAAGAATACGACGACCCAGTGTCATCGCCTATTCCGTCTCTCGAACCCAAACTATTAGCTATTACACAGAAACCCGATCTTGAGTTGAAACCTAAGCCTAAGCAGATCAAAGATGAAAATCATCAACAGGAACTAAAACTTGAGGAGGATGCACCATTGAAATATGAGTGCAATATATGTGGCAATTTGTATCAGACAAAATCTACCTTTATGGCTCATAAGACGACAGCGCATACGGATTTTAAGCCACATCAGTGCGAGTTGGTTTAAATTAAACATTAAATTACTTGTATTTTCATTATATTTCATTTAATTATTTGATTTTGCCATTTTTTATACCAGATTATGCGACAAGGCATTCCGGCAGATGGGAGAACTTCGTGCTCATATACGTCGCCATACGGGAGAACGCCCCTTCAAATGCTTATATTGTGATCGAAGCTTCTCCGATAGGAGTGAGAAGTTAAGACATGAGCGGGTCCATACGAATACGCGTCCATATAAATGTACAGTGTGTGAAAAGACATTCACCCATTCAACGATATTGAAAAATCATAGTCTAGTTCATTCCGGTAAAAAGAATTACAAGTGAGTTGAGTTAAATTTATCTCTTAAATTGTTCTCTCTAATCCGCATTTGATCCTTATTCTTGCAGTTGCGACATTTGCTCCAAATCTTTTACGTTGCTGCATCAGCTAAAAGCTCATCTCCAAACGCTGACACACAGAAACAAGGCATCCCAACAATCTTCCCAAACCGCAATAAATTGAATTAAACAACTCGGTTTCCTATAGGATCGAGTCTTCTTCTTTTTGAAAATCTATTTCATGTCGATGGGCATGCGATTTCAGGTGAGCCTTGAGTTGATGAGGCAAACAGAAACTTTTATTGCAGGTCAAGCAATTGTGTGGTTTCTCTCCAGAATGAGAGAGAATGTGCGCCTTTCGGGATGTGGAGAGTGAGAAGGTCTTGCCACATATGTTACACGCATAGGGTCTGTCCTTCGTGTGCGTCCTACAATAAAATCAATTATTAACATCAGCAGCATTAGCCACAAGGTTCTTGATTATACCTTTCATGTCTTCTGAGTGTACTACGATCAGCGAAAGCGCGTTCACAAAAAGTACATTTAAATGGTTTTTCGCCCGTGTGTGTCCGCATATGTGTAGTTAAATTGCATGCGGCATTGAAACGTTTCAAGCAGAGTCTATTGTAAAAAGAAACATGTTGATTGAATAAACCTTTTATCTTTTTTGCCCTCATCAAACTCACTCGCATTCGAAATTCTTGTCCTTAGGTTGGTGACTGCGGATATGGACTAAGAGCTGATTTTCATTGGGGAACCAACTGTCACATGTGGAGCAACTAAACTGAAACTGATAACTAGAAGGTTTGCAGGCTTCACCTAAATCGACTACATCCGATGAAAGTGCTCCAACTTCTGTAATTTGATCTAATTGTGTGAGATCTTCTTGTGTTGTAATTAGCAAATCGTTGGGGTTATAATCATTGGAACTGCTATCATCATCTGGGGATTGCCTGACTGCATTGATGGGATCCTGTGTTACCACCAGAAAATCGCTGGTGGTGCAATCATCACCATCTATGGAATGTTCTGCCACTTCGGCATTCGATTCCTCTTCTTGGCCTATAATGCTGCACAATACTAGATTTTTGAGATATTCATTGGATTCTTGGCATTTCTCAATAAATTGGTGCATAATCTGTAGTTTTTCTACACAATCCAAGCAGATTTTATCCGGCAGGCCATCTGTTGGATCAACCTGTAAATTAAGATAACTTTTATAATACGGATTTGAATAGTAAAGACGGGGAAGGCGGATTACTTCTAAGCCGGCATAAGTTTTTAAATAAAGGCCGTATACACTGTCCGGACTGTGTAAATTTTGTAGCTCAGAGCTGTGAATTGTCGTGCAAGCGCGACACATACTCCATTTAATTCTGATCTCCATTTCTAAATTGGATAGATTGATAACAAAAACAAAACTAGCAAACGCACATTTAGAGATGAAACAGCTGACTTCCATAGAGATGATGACTTCTGCGACTCATTTATCGAAATTTAGAAACCTATCGTTTTTAAATCCCCCATTAAATTTTTCCGTTAGAGACATCAATTTTAAAAAGTACACATTCGTTTTTAATGAATTAACCAAAACAAAAAGGAATAGTTAAATCAATTTCTTTTCTTTAAAAAAAAAATTCAATAATTTTTTATTTTATTTACTTGGATAATAAATTATATATAAAATTGAAACTAAAGCAATGTGTACTCTTTCTTCTCTTGCAACATTTTAAGCTTTGTAACTGATTTGTTTTGTGTTGAAAAAATATGCACTAACTTATATAAACCTGTTTGTGTTTTTTCATTTCTTTTATTTTTTTTTATGCTAAACCTCACATTGAAAAAGAACATAAGAAACTGCATGATTGCTGGGCAATCACTGCTTAAGACCGACTAATTTGTGTGGGTTGTTTGGGTTTTTTTGTTTGACTTAAAGTTATGGGGTTTAGTGTTTATAACTTTCATTTTTATATTTTTTATGATATAATGCAGCTGCTCTTCTCCTGGGGATTGCCATTTTCGTTTTCAATTAGCATTAGCAATTGTTGAAATACGTCGCCCACAGACTAATTAAATTGAAAGTATTTATTATTATAAATAGTTGTGAAATTGGAAAATTAAAGTTACCTCATTTTGTTTGGCAGATGTTTCGAGAAATGCTGCTCGCCAGGATTCAGCCAGTTTTTTACCCTCCTCATGTGAAACTGTGCGCTCCTGATGTAAATCAGTTTTATTGCCTACCAACACTACAGGTACGCTGCAAAATAGCAAGAAATTTATGTGTTTTTATAGTTTTGAAGTGATTTTTCTTCTGTTTTGACTTACTATTTCTTGCCCATAACATCCAACAGTTTTTCGTAAATAATTTTAATCACTTCAAAAGATTTTTGACTTGTGATAGAATAAACTAAGACGTAACCATGAAAGTCCATGCTATATTGTACAGGGAATATACTATATTCATCTTGGCCAGCTGTATCGACCAGTTTTACTACATAATCCTGTGAATTAACGCGTGTGGCCTTGGTAAATGCTGAAAGTAGTAGAAAAAAAAATGAATCATTTAATAAAAAGCTACAAGCGTTATATTGATGATGATGCCATCATGATGCTGGTAGAAAACATCCCCACGCTCTATGGAATGGTTATTGTGGTTTAACAAATTACAAGACTTTTTTTTGCCAACGTATAATTTCAGATTTCAGTGTCAACTATTTTCTTACTATTTTCAATTGTCGGGTCATAGGAGTCCACGAATTGTCCTTCAACGAATTGAATACTTAGCGATGATTTACCTAAAATAAAGCGTAATTATTATTATTATGTATTATTCGTCAGCTGTAGTTGTTGTTGCTGTTGTCAAAATACTACGCAATTACAGTACACAACAGCAACAGCAACAACAGCAATAGCAACATTCACACAGACAGATATCGAAATAAATAAAGCTGAAATAACTCACCGACTGAACGGTAGCCCATCATAGCGATATTTCTTTCTTTTGGTGCCATTTTCCTCAGTTTTCGATTTGAAGCAGAAAGTTTTTGATTTAACAAATTTTATTTGTTGCTTCTGATTTTCCTTTTTGCCACAATTGTTGTTGCTTCAAGCCAATATGTTTGTGTGTGTCTGGGCGTGTGTGTGAGCTTGTGTGTGTGTGGGTGGGTAAATTCTGATTTGAATTCCTGCTTGCTCAATATACTTGTTGCTATCACAGTAATTATAGATGCAATTGGTTGCAGTTTATTGCCTTTTAATTTGCGTTTTCAATTTATTTTTCTTTTCATTTATTTAAAATCCGTTTTAATCAGCGAAAACTTTTCGCCAGCGCTAGTAGAATTAGTGTTGGTTAACGTGATAACGGTCTTTGAAATAGTGCGATAAGCATTCGATGGTTTATCGAACAGTGCCCCAAATGGTACGCGGACAACAATTGGTGCACTTTTGAAATATGAAATATGTATATTCATTTATACTCTTCCAAATAAATATACACTAATTCGCACATCTAGATATATTGAGTAATATTTATAAAACATATTTTTATCCACTTAAACAAATTGTCATAAATGGCAAATAATTGTCTTAGCCCTGGATATATGCAGGGAAAGTAAAAAATTTTCAGAAATCATTGCTGTTTAGCTTAAGCAATTGGAACTTCGAACTTTAATTTATTAAATTACAAATATTCTGTGAAATTAGTAGTGAAACGTGAATAGTGCGATATTTAAATATTTACAATTGTGGTGCATCTCTATTATTGTTAGAGTAGTACCGCTATACATACATACATATATGGAATTTACTTGTAAATTAAAAGTATTTATACAAACAATCTCGCGTTTTTGTAGTACTGATACTGATTGTATTTAGTGCACAACCAGCGGGAAGCCATGACATGACCGTGCGCGGTATTGAAGCTATCAAATTGTATATGCCGAGCTCCAAAGGCGACGTCACGACAAACGTACGCGAGGAGAGAGATCAGACTTTTGAACCTGTGGCTGAGGCTGTTGCAATGAACTCTGTGGAGCGCTATAGACAAGAATGGGAGCAGTTGTTGAGCAATCTCGATGACAATCCAGAAAAATTACGCTCTGCAGCCTTTAATGGCGATTTGAAGATGTCGAAATTCCGCAGCATCAATTGGGCACTGCTTCTGCGAGTTCTAAATTCGGATCATCGTAGCTGGCACAGTCAGCGACTTCAACAACGAAGCAGATATGACAAATTTCGGATAGATTATGTATGCAATCCCCATGAGCTGGCTGCTTCCTACGATGATGATCCGCTATCGCAGTCGACGAAAAGTATATGGAATCAATACTTTGGTGACCAGGAGCTATTCGCCATTATTCGACAGGATGTGGTACGAACCTTCCCCGGTGTCGATTTCTTTCGCAAAACTCTAATTCAGAATGCCATGACAAACATACTATTCTACTATGCCCGGGAGCATCCTTACATGTGCTATCGCCAGGGTATGCATGAGATATTGGCCCCCATTATATTTGTAATCTACAGCGATCATCAGTCGCTGCTGCACTTCAGTGAGATTGCTAAGACTGATATAAATGCAACGTTGTTGACTGTGCTAGACCCTGCTTATCTGGAGGCGGACACCTAGTAAGTTATTGACAATCATTCTATGGACTTATCACTGCACTTGATACAATCAACTCTTCTTTACTTTTAGCTCAATTTTTTCGCGGCTTATGTCTTCGGTGGAATCATACTATCGCGTCTCCAGTCCGATGTCAAACAAATCGGATAGCGAAACTCAGGGAGATGTGAGTGTATGCAATGATATTAACTAATCGAGATTTTGTTAAACATTGACATGTATATTTTATGGGGAATAACCCCACTGATTATTTGTTTGTGTAATTAATCTTTGTTATGATTCATTTAAAAATGTAAACTTTTGTCGGGTGGGTGGGCCACTTATCGCTGGTCATTATTTTTACAGGGCTCGACTTCTCCATCATCGTCTTCTGACGACACAAGCAACGAGCAGCCATCTGAGGTGGAGGTTATCAGCCAACTTAATTTCATACGTGATAAAATACTTGCTAAACAGGATCAACACTTGCATCATTATCTACTTAAAAAGGAAATTCCCCTACACTTATTCGGCATGTAAGTTGAATCTACAAATTATTAAAACTTTAAGTATATTCAACTTCGTTTTTTTACAGACGATGGCTGCGTCTACTTTTTGGTCGCGAGTTTATGCTGCTGGATTTGCTTCTTCTTTGGGATGCCATTTTTGCAGATAGTGATCGATTTGACTTACCCAACTATATACTGGTGGCTATGCTGGTGCATATACGTGATAAACGTGGGTAAAACCAAATATAACTTGAAAATTTAGTGATTTATTTTTCATTACTGTAGTGCTGTTAAGTGATTACACAACATCAATGACTTATTTAATGCGATATCCTGGCAATGTGGATGTCAATATGGTGCTCCGTCATGCTCTTAATATGCTGAATCCCAAAAAGTTTGATTATCCTGCGAATGCCTTTACCTGCGTTTCATTTGCCAATAATGTGCCATCATTGCCGACACAGTCCCAGCCAACTAAAACGCAGTCCCGCGAGCGCACTAACTCGGAAACGACGACTTCGAGTGCCGCCAGCAGCAGCCAAATAGATCGCCAAATAACCTACATGCAGACACAGAATGCCGCCGATGCCTCGGCACTGGCCAAACTGCAAGATGCCCATCGCGTAGCCATGGATGGTTACCTTGATGATGTTAGTACTTATTGTTTAGCTTATTTATTATTTTTATTCCAATGTTTGCAATTTAACAGAGTCCTGAATTACTTCGACTGGAACTTAAGAATGCGCAGACCGTCATAAAAATTGCACGGAATAAGCTGCAAAACTATCTGGGTACTGTGCGCCAGCATGTGGCCAAAAAGAGCAATGATGAGCTGAATCGTACTCTAGATAATATCGAGGAGCTGTGCAGTTTTCTTGATGTTAAATTCATGTTTCCATTGCACACGCGTTCGGCACCAATTGATCAGGCGCTGGAGGCCAACGAGCAAAGGCAACAGACACCCAAGGTATTGGCATCCGATAAAACACAGAAATCCCCTAGCATGCTCACAGGGCCAGCAGTTGGTAGTGGTAATGGCGGTGGCAGCGGAGCTTATGAGATGCCCGAGAATGCCTTTATGAACAGTTCAACGCGTCGTCTGCTCGGCGACAGGCGAGAGATTGAATTGTCAACCATCACAAGCGATGAGAAACCTGGAATGGTGCTCCAAAATGGTTTACCTGCGGCAGAGCCGCAACAAAGACCTCAATGATTATTATCACCCAATTGTATCGACTGAACACGAATATTTTTTTAGCTTAAGTTGTGGATTCTCCACTAAGTGGGGCTAAAATACCCAATAATGAAATCCAATTAATCAGTTTTTGAAGTGCTGAAATATATATATATATATATATCATATGTGTATTTATAACTAAACATGTGTTTGTGTGTGTGTGATGTTCATATGCAAAGGATAATAGAAGAATATCTCCTCTAACAATTACATTATTACAAAGATTCATTACATAACATGAATTCTTGGGTGAACAAAAATGGGTTTATTTCAAAAAGTAGAGTTCGCTTTTAACAACAACCTTATGCAATATATTTTGGGGATAGGTGGTAATTATCTCTGGATAATATGAATAGTTTTATTTTAAATGCCCTTAAACATTTTCTAGTTAATATGCTAATTGGCAGGCAAAATATATTTGATGAATGAATAAAACTAATCAAATATAAGGATAATCAATGATGCTTGTTATAAGCGCGAGAAATAAACTCAAAAATTTTCAATTTAACAGTTCATTTGCATATTGAAAAATTTATGTGATTGTTTTAATACTAATTATTTAATCTAAATGGTTAAAAAGAGTTGGGGTAAAAAAAAAAAAAAATAAGTTCAGTTATCCATATTACATACTAGTTATTCCTTTTTTAGCTTTTTTTTATTTAAGACTTTGGAAAGGAGGAAAAAAATAATTATATGCTATTTTTAGAGTAATCCCCGAATCGGGAAACTTTAGTCATTTCGCTGTTTTAATTTTAACGGCCGCTAGGATGTATTCTTTGTTGATTTAAATTCGGAGTCCTTGGATACGGAGCCTGATATTGTTGTGATACTCCAGAGGTGCCTCCATTTGTCGATACGCTGGAAGTGCCACCGCTGAGGCGCACCATAATTTGCGTAGGTTTTGACACTGGTGACATTTTGGCCACATTGCCATTGCTAACACGGAAATTACGAAGGAACGATGAGTTGGCACTGTTATTTAGATCATTATTATTGGATTTGCTTGGAGAGATCCCGTTCCTACCATTTGACATAGTCAGCTTGTCGAGGGGAACACAACGCACTGCATCCTGGGTGGCACCATCTGCACGAATTTTGGTCACCTGTATGGAGTTGTTTAGACCACGAAAAACTCCAGAAGATTGTACCTCTTTCGAGCTTCTGTTAATGTTGGAATGCTGTGGCAGTAGAGGCGACGAAATTATTTTGCTGGTTTTATTTGGAGCACTTTCGCGTTGCTGGCGTGACATAATACTAATCTCTGGCAAGTTTGTAGTCGTCACATATGGTTTGGGATTGATATTATTGCCATTTGTGCTGTTAACCATTAATGGCTCATCACTTAACTCCTCATCTTCGACTGTTTCCGAACAATTGATCGTATCCTGTGATCCAGGTGAGTTATTTACAGATGGTGGGTCCATTGGAGGATTCGGATTAGTAGGCGAAGACTGTGGATGTTCGGTTATGGGTGCTTTTCTTTGCATGGCCTCCACTTCTAGATCACAAACTATTTGCATAATTTTCGCTTTACCCTTGGCTGCCAGGTCGGATGGCAAGTCTTTCATGGTGGCCGATATACTATCCAGAAAGAGATCCATAACATGCCGTGGTTCGGTGTTTATCGATTCGATATTCTTTGGTGGCGGCGTTGCAACTGAGTCCGATGGTACTTGAGTTCGCTCCAAAGTGCGTAGGCGTGTTACAATGTCAAACGACGAGCAAATCATATCCTTGGCCAACTCCAATTGGTTTCGATCTTCTTGCCGCTTACCGACAGAGTCACGAAGAGCACGAATAAAGGAACGCATTTCATTTGAACGACGTGATCGTTTTTGTGGCGGTTCCACAGTGCTGCAATCGGATCTAAAAAGGCATAATAAGAGTCATAAATGTATATAGTCAATATTAATTTGTTGATAAGCATACTTTTGGCTAAGATCTTCGTCAGAGTCATGCTCCCGTTCACGGGTTGTGATTGGTGCTTCTTGATTCGGTTGCTGTGGCTGCTGCTGTTGAGTTTCAGCCTCTGCCTCTGGTGCTGCTGTGTTAGACACATTGTTGGATTTGCGACGCTCCAGATTCTCAGAATGCTTACGGGATGCATCATGCTGTCGCAAATAGAACACTTTAATGGGAAGTCGCGTCTCACAGATGCGGCAATGGCAGTAGTTCTCCTCGGTGGCATCTGGTTCCAGCCAGTCATATTTATCCTGTAGCTCCTGCATAGCCGCCTTGTGCTTAGCCTCGCCGGTACTTAGTATCGACGCTGTCGATTCTTCTGCATTCCCGCTTTGTATGGCTATACGTTTACGCTCAAGCCGCAGTCGGATGTGCTTGGAAGTCCGCTGATGCTTTGAGGCAAACTTATAGCTTGGCAGAAAGACGGATACCTCGCAGAGTTTGCACCAACCGTAATTCGGGCGCTCCTCATTCTTCTTATACGAGAGCCAAGGATAACGATCCTTCCAAATCATTACTTTTCCCCTCATCGTAGCAGGCAGTGGCTTGATAATCTGAGCAGGATTTAACGGTTTTTGCTCAGTCGATGAATCCGGCTTATCAGTGTTGTCCTGTTCATAATCGTCCATCTTATTCTGTTCGGTCTGCTGTTCGTTACGCAGGCGACGCAATTCAACTTGACGTGCGTATTTTCGTTTATGAAACTGCTTCACCAGGAGCTTATGTCGTTCGCTGAACTCATGACGAGCCTTGTCCGTTTCATTGCGGAAGCGCACACGACAAAATTTACATAGCTGCACTTTACGATCCTTTGACAGGCCCAACCAAGAGTAATGGCGCACTGGTTGCTTGATTTTGGCATGTCCACGGCGTCTAAAAGGTAAATTATTCTCTTTAAAAGACGGCATAAATAGGAAAATGTTTTGCCCTTACCTTGTACTCTTGCGTGACATGGATGCCCCGTCATCATCTTCGTCTTCATCGGCATCATCTTCTTCATGATCATCAATGTCACCGCTGTCGTCGCTTTCAGTCTGATCCCGCTGTTCCGCCTCTGGAATTTCTTTGGCCGTGTCTTCAGCAGCAGCACCTTCGTTGCCTCCTGTGCTCATGGCAGCCAAATGTTTCTCTGAATTTTCATGTACCTTGCGCTTGATTTCCGAATGGCCATACATAAAGCGCTTGCAGCAGACGGTACAATACGCCAAACTTGAATCTTCAGGGTCGGCCACCATCCAGGGATGTGCCGTCTTATACGCAGACCAAATTCCATATTTATCTGGTCTAGAGAGAAAAAGAAATGTTACACCAAGTTGGGAATCCGAAGTAAGGGATACTTACTGATCTTTTTGATTATGGCACTCGAGATTACTCAAATGTCCCTTTGTCTTGCAGTGGCGCAAGAAACTAGTAATGACCATACGGATATTGCAAAGTGTACAACGGCATTGCTGATACTTTGTGCCCGGTATAAACTCACACCAAGCGCTCGGGTCACTTCCAGCCTCTATTTCGCCATCGGCAATGCTCACTAGAGGTCCATTTGCCACATTGTTCTCCTGACTCGGCTGGGATGTCTCGTCACATGATGTGCTCGCCGAGCGCTTACGCTTTCGTGTGGACTTCTCTTGACCCTGCTGACGTTGGTTTTGCTGATGGGCCTTGCTGGCCTCATGGCGCTTGCGTAGATAAACAAACTCCACATTCATGGAGACATTACAGGCTTTGCAAAAACCGGATGTCCCCTGAGGTTCGTGGCGTTTTAGCCATTCATGCTCTTGCAGCCAGCGTTCCCAGTTGAAATCATTGAATGCTTCCACTTCGCTTGAACGTTTCTTTTTCATGGCAACAACATAGCTATGTGTCCCGAATTCGTGCTTGACCTCGTCATCTTCGTTGCTAATTTATGGATCACAAAGAGATGAAATGAGCGCTATCAATCTTAATCTTTTGGTCTTTACTTACGTTTCATTCTTCTTGGCTTCCATTTGCTTAAAGGCCAAGTAGTTCTTCTCCCTCTCCTGGTGATACATGCACAAGTTGTGCTGTTTAATGAACTTTGTCTGCTTATTCACATTAAGAGTTGTATTACAGTACAGACAGTAGGCGTAAGTGCCATCGGTTTCGTCATGGAGTAGCCACGGCCAGCGTTTCATCCAAATTAGCCAGCGTGAGAACTCAGTCTGTTTGCGGGATTTTAGGCTAACACCGCTGCTGCCATCATCAGCGCTCACATCGTCGTCGTCGTCTTGACTATCGTTCTCCGGATTGGAGTCTAGGCGTGACAGCAAGCCCATGGGATCGTGATATGGGTTACACTCGTTTTCATCCTCGCTGGGCTCTATTTTGGCCGACATGGTTTCCTCCATTAGAGGATCGAGTGACTTGTCAGTAGACTTCCCATTCATGGACGACTCAAGCTCGGCTAGCATGATTGACACATTGTTGTTATCCACATCCTCGCCCGAATCTTCGTCCACTTCAATGGTCACGCTTGGCTCTTCGCATTCTGTCACAGCTCCCTCCACATCCATGATTTTTAGCTCGTGTTCATGAATCGTTTTTGACGCCATTTTGTTGCCGGCATCGGCAAGATTTTCAGACGCCGCGATTATTCTTCCAGTTTGCATATTTTGGGTCTGGGCGTTTGTCGTTTTTCACTTAAGAAACTCTGTTCTGATTAATCCCAGAGTTCCTTCTTCGGTTTGCTTATTCCCATATAACTTAAATCACAAAGCCACAATAATTCAATCGAATGTAACTTTTTTCGCAAATTCAGGGACGACGACTGCTATTAAATAGGGATGTAACAAGCTGCGCGTTTGAGACATGGATGTCGATAAATTGTTCGGAATTGAGAGGGATTTTAAGCTATAAAAAGAAACTATTTTAACTAACCTGAGATCGCAATACTACTAAGTTGTTCTTTAAAAAGTTAAAGCATTTAATCTTTCAATCCAATCTCCACTAAAAAGTGTAAAATAATACTGTACAAATAAATTTAAATAAATCGTGTTGTGTGCTGTACATTTAAAAACTCTTTAAAAACTGTTTTTATTTAAATTACTTAGAAATTTATAAAAGGCATTTCCAGAATATACCTTAATTTTTAATCTATATATTTAACGGATTAGAATTAACTTTTTTGAAATTAATTTACTTTTGTGCAGATAGTGTCGATGTTCTGTTTGTCGATAGTGCCACCACTAGAAAACTATCGGAGTTGACAATCGATAACGATATCGTTAAGTCGCATGCATCCCTGTACTGCGTGCGAATTGTTTATATTTTGTAAGAAAAAAATTAAAAAATGTCAAATTTACAATTAACTCAGGAAAAACTGTAAGTCTTTTTAATTATTCGATAGGAGTAAATCTAAATAAGTCTTGTCTATTTATTTTAGCGACGCTTTGCGCTCCGAGTACCGGCCACGAAGGCCTTGCGCGCAGCTCAAATATCCAAGACCCAAAACAAAACCAGAATACCAATCAATATATCCATGGCTCTTGCCGGACGAGACCGATCCTCATTTTGTATTCTGTGCTGTATGTGAATGCCGGCTGAGTGCCAAGCGCTCGGATCTTGGCAAACATGAGGGCAGTATGAAGCACTCTGAGAATGCTCAAAGAAAAGCCAAAGTAGATCAGGCTGTGGGGCAATGGGAATACAATGATGATGACGAGGCTATGTTGCCCTTTGAGGCCAACAATGAGAACGATGAAGATGATGAAGAAGAAGAGTCCGCTGAGGCGGAAGGTGACGAAGCTGATCCTGCGGCAGACGATGATGACGTTGAAGGGGAGCCGCCACTTAAACAGCAAAGGCGTATTTCGGAGTCAGACTCACAACATTCCGGCATGTTGGACTTTCTGCCACTTCAGGTGACAATAAATGAAATGCCGCATTGCCAGCTGTCAGGAACTGGATTAATCCAACCGCCGCCTTCAACAACGCCACAGCCATGCCGTATTACCATAAAAAAGGTACCCGCTCTATTGGCAAAGACGACTAGCACAACGGCGGGAGGAGCAGCAGCATCTGCAGCATCAATTCCAACAGCTGGACAGTCACATGAGATCAGCTCAAAGGCGACTATAACGCCCATAGCACCCACAGCTACTTGTTATACGCCAAGTTCACGTCAACCACAAATGTATGCAACTCGGCAATTGACAATGCCCTACCAATTGTCTCAATTGTCACCCCAGTCACCGCAGCGCGATTCTCTTGAACTCTTTTTCGATAGCATTTGCGCTACAGTTAAATCCTTGCCTCCAAAGCTGGCTACCGAAGGTAAAATACGCGTAATGCAACTAATTGGTGAGCTGGAGTTGCGTGCTATCAGCGAACAGGAGGAAATCCCTGTCACCCCACCTGCCCTTGATCTCTTAGCGTCTGCTGCTGCCGCAGCTCCTGACGGACCTGGCTGTAGTCAGCAGAATGCCACGGTTGCTTCCACTACAAAGTGACTGGAAGTATCGCCGTCCTGCTGATTGCATCCTGGATCCAGTTCAAAACGTTGCTCACGCCCTTGACGGTGCGGGACGGGATGACTGTAATCCGGTCACGTCTCTCGGTCACCTCAAAACAGTGACTCGTGATTCGTCAATGTCTAGGCTAACATTACATTAGAGATTGATTAAGAAAAGACCATTTTTAAAAATAACAATTAATTACATTTTATCATTTAAAAAAAGAAGGCTGCTGACAAGTTAGAAATACATATAAATTATGATGCGCTTATGTGTAAAAAGAAGTGTGAGCATAGATTGATTTATGAGACCTAAAAGGCCGGTTTTCCCTCCAACATAGCCTTGCCGCAATAGAATGGGAACTGCACGCCCTGAAGTAATATATCTGCAATGCCCTATTTAAAACGAAATGTTAAAAGTTGTGATTAGAAAAATGGAACTAAAAACCAAACGAACATTTCACATAGATATTTTATAGTATATAGTTTAGATATCACATTGTAAGCCCATTTACTTGGTCTTAGCATTCCATTGCCGGATGGAAAGGTTTGATAAGCGACACAATGAATAATTGGTTAAAAATCTACAGTTGCCGCGATAGTGATAGTGGCCAACACCTCTCCCACCCCACCCATTTGTAGACAACAAACATGAGTTATACGCGAATGATGACATAATTGACCCGGTATAACACTTACTTGCAAGGCGGGAATGCACGAGGCGAATGCATACACCCAGATGTAGAAGAAGGCACAGAAGAATGCCACAAAGAACGAAACGAACCAGAAGACCAGCAGCCAGAAGATAAACCACAATGGATTTGCCATAATTGTTAATGTGTGGGGGTTATGTTTTGTTTAAATGAAATTCGTTTCTGAAAGATAAGAAATGAAAGGGAATCTTTTATATACACTTGAACAGAGATTATGCGATAGTCACAGACACTAATGAACTTAATGAGATTAATTCTTTGAGAACATAGTGAAATCAGTTGTTTTTAAGTCGGCACTTTAAAAAGAGTGAATTACCCTAAGAAGTATGAGTAATTCTTCATATTCTGGCCTATATGATTCTTATCTGTATATACATATACAGGTAATGTATGATTTATAAATGGAGTTTCCAAATGAGTAAGCCATATTTTATTTAGCAGAAATCTAGTCCCAAAAATAGTTTAATTTTCAAAATGTCCTCGATGTATGTATTTACAAAGTCAAACACCTTAATTGCATTCAAATGCTTACTATAAATGTCTATATATAATCTATACATGTGTAGGTATGTATATAAATGTTTTCATTCACTGTGAATAAACACGAATTTCACTTTTCGTTTCTGACTTTGAAATGTTTGACGTGACAAACATATATATGCGCATATATCTGACTGATTTGGGTTTGTTTTCGAAAAAAAAAAAAAAACACAAAAATCTCATTGACGTAAAGTTTGAGACATTGCTTATCGCATTGCCCCTGCCCAAAGAACGAAAACTTTCAACTGTCTAATGTTTGTTTTAATTAAACAACAAATAAATTGTTTCACACAAACAAGTGTCGTCATTATGCAAATTTTAATTTGTAATATGTATGTACATATATAGAATATTTAAATTTATTGGGTGTGTCTATGATAACATCAGGTTTAGGTCATTGCATTTAAAGACCCATCCTATATCAAAACATGTTGGGAAACCGGTTTAATGCATCTCTCAACGATTTGTTTAATTAGAATAACAAAGATTTAGTTCCTGTGGTTAGGCCAATTAATTTTATTAAGCTAAACACTGCGTTCAATTTAGAAAAAACTTTTTAACGTACGCCCACGTACAGGCGAAGAAACCAATCAAGTAAACAAACTCACCTGCACCTCACCTGGGTTTTCGTTTTGAAGACAAGACCAAATTCCGATCGCACAACTTTTGAACTTGAAAGCAAAAACAACAATGAAATTCGCCCAGCCATACTGATAATTCGCCCAGTCAGAGTTAACAGAGTAATCAGAATTAACAGAGTATGTTGACGGAAGCGAAGCGAAGTCAAGTTTCACATCTATGTTTAGGAACCCGGCGAAATCGGACAAGCCCCACCATTTAACCAATTGCGCGGGCTGAATTTTGGAGCTTTCTCTTTTCGTTGATTTCGTTGGTTAGCTTCTCCTGGTGAGTATTTTCTTGTCCTCTTTCGTTTACTTTCTTATTCGCATTCTGTCGTGAGTCGTCGTCGCTGTTTGGACGGATTTCTGTAGGTCTTGACAATTTCTAAATACATACATTGTTGTTGTTTTTTTGATAACTGGCGGTTACTTTTAAAATATATAAAAATTACAAAAAAAAAACAAATTAAATAAAATAAAATGAAAATTTTTATGCGAAGTATTAAATTTTGTAAACATTGATAAATGATAAGAAGAGTTAAAATATATAGCATATATTGCGGCACAAAAACAGCTGCAGCAGTGAGCTTGTATGTGTGTGTGTGTGTGTGTGTGTTTGAATGCCTAAGTGTGTTTGCGTGTGCAGGAGAGAGCTTTTGCCTTTGTATTGGTGAGTGTTTGTTACACTTACAACAACATCTGCACAACGTGCGATCGATTTTTGGGGTCCTCACAGTGGGGCATATTCTGATGGAGAATTCTAATATTACTTTATGCAAGGACCAATTTAATTTTAATTACCAGAAATTTCGATCTTTATTACGTTATTACGACTTGAGATCAGAGGTCTTAGAATATACAGCACCTCAGTTGTAATTCGTTGATATAATATTTCTTTATAATATCCCATAAAATTGTTGCCCAATAAATTGGCCCGGCCCCCGAGACTGCTTAACAAATAAATAAACAAACTGCCACTCGAGATAATGAAATTTTCGTTAAGCATACAAACAACAAACGCCGCAAAAAATATCGAGAGTCGAGCAAAAAATACAACACCAACAACAAAAATGACAAAATATACAAAGAGAGCGAGCGGATGCGGCTTGAGTGTATAACAGTTGCTCATAGCCCCCGAGAGAGAGAGAGAGAGAGAGAGAGAGACCTAGATTGATGTAGAGAGAGAGAAAGAGGATATATACATAGATGGCTGCGAGAGAAAAGTTTTAGCACAGCACTGTGCACTGTGGGACGCCGAGCCGTTATTTGAGCACTTTATTCAAAAATGTATGATTAATAATAATTTTCAGTCTCTTTACATTGTGTGAGGTAATAAATATATTTTGCAATTATTTTTAGAGAAAATGGGCGTGGCATCTCGCCTCCACGGTGAAAAAACCGAATTTTGCCCAAAAAAAGAATGCAAAGTATTTTATCAAACATTGCATACTTTTTTGGGCAAAATGCGATTTTATCAAACATAATACTTTTCATACAACCGTTGTGATTTTAATAATTTCTTTAAATTTAGGGCCAAGATTCATAGAAAAATCTAGAAAATGTTCCTAAAGTTGATCAATATCATTATCAGCATAAGTAATATAGACACTTGAAGCAAGCAAGTGCTTCTGTCGGCCGCGGAATTCGAGAAATGCATTTGGAAGCTTTTTTCTAAGCTTAAAGAGAAAATCAAGGGATCTGAATGTCCATTTTTAACCGGAAAGTGTTTTTAAAATCTGCGATTCTATTGTTTTTCTTGGCGTGAAGGTTTGGCTTATATGTATAGCAAGGGAATTCATTCTGTTCCCAACACTGGTTTTCAACAACGTTTTTCTAGAAAGTGTTGAAAAAATTTGAAAAAGCAAGTATGCAGAAATATGCATTGATGTTCTATCTATAAAGTGGCATCAAAACATTTCGATTTCATTAACTTTTAAAAATTGACTTAAGGGCTCAAAAAACGGCTCGGCGTCCCTATGTGCACAGTAACGGTAAACGACCACCATGCTTAACAGCCATGAAAGATGACCACGAGTCGCAGTTCCCGCTATTTTAGCTGCCAACACAAGAGCGAGAGACAATGAGAGAGAGAGAGAGAGGACCAAACGAATTCCGAACTCATGGCTCCTTTGCCCCATCCGTTCCATAGCGTCTCGTCGAACAGTTTAAAGTACGCAATGCGATGGCATTTCGTTTCAGTTTAGCTAGAGACATCGTCGTGTTTTGTATGGAGGAGCTCTGAGATAACAGCAGACCCAAAGCCACCCATACGCTTGCCAAAAAAAAGACTTAACGGCAAAATTCACAGTGCGCAAAAAAAAAAAAAAAAAAAACGGATAAGAAAAAAGGAACACTAGTGAAATTCTAATTCAAACGCACACACACACTTATAGACACTTGGGCGAGAATTCCATCTGTGTCTGTCTTGGTGATATGTGAAATGTTGTTGTGCAAAAAAAAAAAACCAATATAATCATAATTTTTGAAGAAATAAACCATACGCAAAAAATCGAATATATATAATTTTTCTCACAGCAAGAAACTAAAGGAAATAAAAAATTTAAAATATAATTTTAATAATATCTAGTGATATGTAGTAAAGAATAAGAAGAAGAAAAGAAAATAATCACAGAGAATTTTACTTGTCTTGCAGCGCACAAAAGGCACAAAAAGGTGAGTGAAAAATGTTTAGGATTACTAAGGGATTCCATTAACCATTGTCCTGAATCTTATATACATACATACATACATACATTTATCCTCTTGTTGTTGTTTTTGTCATTTATATTTTTTGCTCGATTTTTGCATTTAACGATTTTTGATGAGCTCCGTGATCTGTAAAGTCTTTAACAAATTTTGAGGTACGCACACAAACAAACAAACCATCTAAATATTTTCATGGGAGTAAGAGAAAGTGTCTCATAATTCGATGCTTTACATATTCCTCTTTATGTATGTATATACATACATATATATGTACATATGTACATATATGGGGTATATTGGTATAGGTATTGGTGGTTCATCGAATGGCGTTCTCGTTTGCCCGTTGCTCAGGCTTACATCGTGGGGCTGCCTCAATGTCTGCCTCCTTGTCCTACCTGAGAGCGAAAGCGACAGCCTAATTTTTGTTGGTGTTTTATTTTTTTGTAGGGCACGTAGGCTCCATAACTTCCGCTCGGTCGGCTCACGCGCACACCTGTACCCACTCTCATACATTTGAATACATCTACGTATACATATACATGTATACATATTTACCCACACGCATACACTCTCTGGAATATATGTACATTTTTGGCAACTCATACTATTTGGTCGCCTGAGATGAGGGGGGCACATTTAAAATTCTGATGAAAAGACACTTTTTATTTGGTACACAAATATTGTGTTGTATTTTTCTTTTCTTTTCTTTTCATCTGTTTTCTGGCATCTGATTTTCATTACTCTGGCTTTAGTTTTGTTAAAAAAAAAAAATGTGTTCATATATGTAGTTTTCCAGCAGCAGTTGCTCACACACTCACACACACACACATACGTACATATAACATATATTCAGCTTAATTCAACTGTCGATTTATCACACTTAACCCCATACATGATCATACCCATAGATAGGCATATAGTTCCACTTACTCATAGAGTGTGCTCTGGGCATCATCATCGTCATCATCAACATTATTATCATCATCGTCGTCAGCAACGGTAGAGATGTGTATCAACTGCCAACAGCTTATTAGACACAAATGCTGATTAGTTGCCCAGATTCATGCGATTGCGTGTCGGATTCATTTTGGTACATATTGTTTCTGTTCTAGTCGGTGCCAGCAGCTTCAATGATGATGATGGGGGCCTTATTTACATGCCTAGACACAGACTGATTTATCCAATAGAGGGATTGACATACTCATAAACACTCACACACACACACACACACAGAGAGAAATACACATAGATGTTATCTATTATATATGTATGTAGTATAACGATTTTGTTGGATTTTTGTTGGGCTTGTTTTTATGGGATACCTGGCTTATATCTTTTTATGTGAAGTGCATTTTAAATTGAGATTTATGTTGTAAATGCAACTGCCCTGATGTAGATTTTGTATTCCGCTTTACTGCCACATAACGAATACAATATGAGTATAAAAAACAAATATCATAAACTATAGATATACCAAAAAAATTTACCTACTTCTTTCAATAAGATACTAATAAATTGTTATTGATTGAAAAATCGTAAGCATAGGAAATTCTTAGGGAGAATTTTTATAACAAACTGTGTATACATTTAAACAAATTGCCTGTTATTATGAATGAGAACTAAAATTAATTAAAATACCTTTCAATACATTATCAATTAAAATGAAATTGATCGTTGCAGTAATACATACTGTACTCTCACCTGTCCTCAAGGCATCGAATATGTATAGGGAAATTAATTGAAAACGAACAACTGACGTCTTTGAACGTCATGGATGGATATCCGTTCTATTATACATTGGCTTATCCCCAATCCAATCGTATATATGTATATGTATGTATGTGTATACGGTGGTCTGACCACCATGACAATCAATTGCACGCACAATGGAATGCATTTGTACACAATTACCGTTTGGCTGCACATTTGCATTCAAACCCAAGCGGCGAGGGCCAACAGAGGAGACAGTAGCAGTGAAAAGGGAGATGTGTACTGGCAAATTAAGCGGAGGGGTCGGTCAGACAATGCCCTCACAAGCATCCAGCCATCCAACCATCCAAGTTGTCGCCCTCAAACCTCCCTATCGAGCACAACACACACACACACACACTTACGTTTATATAATACGAAATACTTCAATAGGGAGAACCACTTCAACATACATCATAACACTGCTATATATATATCGTGAATATATATTTAATTGAATGTATTTTTTGCAAATGAGATTAACTCACAAAGGAAGCCTTTAACCGTGAGAACTTTGAATGCATTTTACAGAAATCAGCAATAAAGTTCAGGCCAACAACAATGAAGATCGTTTATATCTAGCTACTCGTTAAAAGGGTGTCCTATCATGGAAACTGTTTTAATCTAAATAAATTCAATTACTCCTGACAGAAGGGAACTCTGTATAAGCCCATATAGAATACAGGAGAGCATGTAATACTTTATAAGGGGACATCCATAAGAGTAGAACAAGGAGAATTCTTCATTCAAAAGCAAACACAGCAAAAGGCGCAAAGCTTAAAGCGTGAAACACTTGAGAATTGTTTGGTACTTTTATGTTTTTCTTTTTTGGTTCCTTTACCTCATTCTGATGTGTATGTGTGAGTTGCACACAAAGAGAACAAAAATATATATAATATTTTGCGCCTCGTCGGTTCGACGCCATTTTTTCTTTTTTTTTTTTTTGTTTTGTTTCTCTGTTTTGGTGGCATGAACATTGAATGCAAATGGCAAGGAACATTCCTTTCCCAGATCCTTGCCCATGTAGTCAGAGAAGGCAGCTTGCTGTGGGCTTATAGGAGGGTGGAGGAGGTGGTGCAATCTTCTTCTTTGGATTTGTTTGGTTGCTTTCTTTGTTGTTGTCTTGTCTGACATTTTGCTGAAAATCGAGAAACACATAAAACTCGAATTTAACCAAAAGAGCACGAGCAAAAATATGCAAATAAAATGCCATAAAACAATAGTAAAAGTCATATAAAACTAAAAACAAAAGGCATAAAATTAAGATGAGAAATATGAATGTTGAGAAAGTTTCAAGAGAATTTTGTTTAGTCAATACGAATCAGATTGTACGCTCGTTTTTTTTGTTTTTTGAACCATTCCAACAAACATACACAGAAATTGGTTGGTTGTGTCTTTAATTTGAAATTGAAAATGAAACTAAATGAACTATAGAGACGATTTATTTCATTATTATTGAGTTAAAGGGTATTTTAATGTGTGTTTGATAAAAATGCCTGGGAATGCCTCGTAGTGTGTCCGTTTTGTGCACTTGAGCTGCCATGGATGGTAAATGTAAATGGGTCGCTCGACAGTTGGCGCAGCATTAAAACGCAATTTTATTGCATACCCTCGGGGGCTTTAGGGCCGCCATCATTGTCTTAACGAACCGACAATGACGACGATGGGCGATGACAGCAAAACCCACAAGAAGAAAGCACGAACAAGACAACAACAACAGCAACAACAAGAACAACATCAACAACAATCAGAAATGGCACAACGCAGGCCCAGAAATTGTTAAACATTAGTTTTATGCTATTGTTTTTATTTGTCTGTGCTTTGGCTACTTTTATGGTTGTTTCTCTTCTACGAGTTGTAGTTGTAGTTTTGTTTCCTTTCTTCGTATGTGTGTGTGTGTGTTTTTTTTTTCCTTTTGCTTTTGCGTTTCCCATCTTGGCCATTGCCTGGCGATAATATGGCAATAAGTTGTCTGGTGCTGCAGTCTCATTAGATTTTATTGGTTGCTCCTTATGGGAATATGTATGCACTACACTAAGTGCCGAACAAAAGGCATACATAGTTACAGTTGGAAACTCATGGGAGTTAAATGCCGCCCCTGGACTCTGTCTTTTCCCGCTTGTCCCCAATGGGGACTTTAAAGTCAGTAGCTCCCCCCCATTTTGTGTGCATATCCAAATACGCATTCAAGAGAAAAGTATGCAAGTATAATACATATAAAGGGTATTTACATACATATATAATGTTCTTTGATATGCCATTTTTACATGCAGATAATCACTGACATACTTATGTACATCACTTACATACTTATGTACATACACGCACACACTCAGGCTCAGACACAGACTCACACACCCATAGAACACGAACATTCACGGAGTGTATGGGGGAATAAGCTGCTTGGTGCTCGGTGCTCGGTGCTTGGTGCTTGGTGCCTGGTGCGCCCGGTTGCTGGGCTTAAAAAATAACCCAGGGTAAAATAAAAGCAAGTGCCAGTCAACCTGCAAAAGGCTAAAGCCAAAAAAAAAAAGAGAAAAACCAAACAAAACATCAAGTTCTGTTGCGTCTTTGGGAATACGCGGCGTATGCGCGATTTTCTAGTATGATTGTTTGGCTTTTAGCTTGGAAATCGCTTTACCTTTCCAGTGATTCTAATGTTGTGTTGTCTTCATTTTGTGTTGCTAAGCTTAAAGTTAAGTTCGCTTTAAGTGTTGCATGTGAGTTGAGTGTAATGGATGAAAGAAGAAAGCATTTAACAAAGAGGAATTTCAGAATCTTCATTATGTTGTAATGTATTTTGAAAGGAGTTCTCTTTACTGCTAAATTGTTAGTGGTTTAAATTAAACCTTCATTTAAATCTTTCTACACTTTGTTGCTTGCCTTCAGTTCCTTTTGATCGATTAAGTCAATTATATAAATCTATTAAATAGATTTCAATGCAGGCCAGAGGCATTAAACATTCACCTGCAGTAGGATAAAGTGATAAGCAATTGGATTTTCGGTTTAACAGGTCATTTTAAAGTGTTAAATGCTGTGCAATTAACCCACAAGCATAGAAGTGTATAATATCAAATGCAATTAGGCATAAACTGGGAAAAGGCACAAAAGCCAACTTCATATGCATTCCAGATAATCGCACATAGCCAATTGTGGCTTAAAGTATCCGACACCAATACAAATTCAAACAGTTTACACAATTAGTGTGGTCCGCATTTATGTCAAATGAACTGACCATCTAAGGTCAGAGAGTGCGTTTGGGTTTAAAGCACTTTCCTCTAAACATTAAAACATTTAAAGTTCTATTAAGTATTTTGATAGTCATGTTTTAATTGATGGTTTTGCATAATTTTGTTAATTGCAATTAAGTTGTATTCATTAGAGTTTGGAATTGGAATGCTTCTTCTTGTTTCATAATTATAGAGATTCATTTAATTGACAAGCGTTGAATTTGTGTCAATGTGTGTGTGTGTGTAAATAATAGGTAGATAATTTTAATTAATGTAACAAATAAAAATTAATTGATGCGTATGCCAATTAAATTTCAATTTAAATTTCAACGTATTTGTTTTTCGTAGTGATTGCTGCTGATTTTGTTGTTGTTGTTGTTGCTGTTGTTGGCGGCTGCTACTGCAATTTGGCTTATACCATAAATTAAATAACGCAGGCAAATGCACACGAGCGCACATGCCCCATCAATCCAACCATCCTATTTACTGCCCTCCATCAACATCAAAATCAACATCAACATCGACAGCACGCGGTTCCCCTCTCCCTTTGCTTTGGGGTGGGAGGCACACCCACACTACATTGCATATACACTGATTATTGTAATAAGTAGCCCAATTAAAACTCTTACGCTTTTATGAACTTAATTATAGCAGAACCAACAGTATAAACAACAACAACAACAGCATAATAAGGGTCGAGTATCGCCTATCAAGGCACAGGTCTTGGGCTATGGGCTGTGGGCTGTTTGCTATGATGTTGATGTTGATGTCGTGGTTGTTGTTGTTGGCCAATGATGCGTAAGGTTGATGCATAGTTTGCATTTTCGCTGAGAGAGAGAGAGAGAGAGAGAGAGACTAGAATAACTCAAATTGTCTACACGTTTCAATGATTAAATAGCAGCAACATATGGCATTTGCGTGATATGTCAGAAAATTTTCCAAGTGATGTTGTTCTCAGGCTGCATTGTTGCTTCAAGTAATTAGCTGGAAAATGCCGACTATCTTTCTGCCTGGAGCTGGGACAACAACAACAAAACCAAATATGAACGATGACATTTCGAAGAGCCTTTGTATGTTGATGTTAATTCTATAGCCAGTAATGGCCACACAGCATCCATTCAAAAGCACACACACACACACACATTTTGTAACTTTGGTATTTTATTTACAGCCATGACGTCACTAGTTGGGTCCCCATTTGTTCGGTTGCTGCCCTTTGCCATCATCAGCACCCTAAAGGCAGCCGCTATTCATTTCTTGCGTCATTTTATATGAAAGCAATGCTCACATTTGACATTTTCAGACATCCTCCTTTTCTGTTTTTTTTCTTTTCCTCTTCTTCTTTTTTTTTATAATCATTGAAAGATTCGAGAGTTCCTGCCGTCCCAATGGTGGCCATACAGCTTTTTATTTTCTTTTAATGATAGGCACACACACACACACACACCTCTTCATCCTTTGACCCAGAGGGGCAGTAAATGGATAAATGTATACATATATACATATTTGTATTACATTGATCAACCTATTGATATCCTTCAGAAATAGTCCAGGAGAGCCAGTTGAACTTTCGCATTGGTTTATGTTAAATGTGAAAGTGAAAGATCACTTAAACATGGAAAGATTTAGGAAATCAACTGGGAATCCTTGTTAGCCTAAACATACTGAGATGTCCTGTATTTTGTTAATGATAAAGTACTTAATAAGAAACTAATTGTGATAAATCGCAAAACAAAGCTAAAATGGAACCACCTTCTTCGAATTTCAAGGCAGATGCATCTCAAAATAAGTATTTCTTGCTAATTAAACATTTTTTTAATTGACCTTTAAGTACTGCGTAGAGTAGTTAACCCCCTGGGAAATAAAATGAGTCGAATACTTTATATGACCTTATCCACAGAGACGTTCATCGGTCTTGTGTGAGAATGTTTTTCGGCCAATGCGTATCAGAAGCAGGAGCAGTCAAAAATTTCAGCTTAGCTGCTGTTGGCATTTGACTTGTCATTCTCTCGATTATTGATTTTTGCCTGGCTTGAAGTGCAGCACACCCATGGGTAATTCGAAACCCCAAGACATCGACACCACATTATAAAGAGATATGTGTGTGAGTGTATGTGTGTTGGTGTGTGTTGATGGAGCAGTAGAAAATAGACAGCAGGCACGTGTGAGATTGAAGCGCGCTCGAGAGAGATTCGCTCATATATCTTTTGCTAGGACGGTGGAAAGTGGTGATATCATCAAGGTCGATCCCACAAATGAGCCAAGCGGAGCGCGAGAAAAATAACACAAGACCTGAATAAGTCCCACTAAATTGAGCGTCTCAGCGTTAACGAGCGACAACTACAACGAAGACGTCGGCGTCGACGACTTCTACGACGCATAGAACATGGCGTAAAGCCTCTAAAGCTAAAATCGTGCACCGGACGTGGCCAAGCGGCATTTGTTTAATGTTGGTTCACCTTCCACTTCGTCCTCTTTCTCTTCTACGAAGCTCTCCCGCTAGGCAGTTGGCGGCATTCGGCGCCACATGCGGCGCCATGCAATAAAAACTAAGCGCCAGCCCGTGGCTGCCTTCAATGCAAAAACCTGGCGAAATATTGTCCGCCATCCCCCCCTCCTGTCGATACTGCCTCTCCTGCTGATTGCCTGCTGTGCGAATTCTGTTATTTTGTTTTTGCGTGTACACTTGCAAAAAATTTGTTTTTAAGTGGGTTGAATCTCCACTTTTAAATTGCACACAATATGAGTTTGATGAACTGAGAGATAGCTAATTAAATCAAGTGCAAAATGTTTAGCAAAGCAACATTTAAGACGTTTTCAAACCTATTTAGAAATCCAACATTAAATAGCTCTTGTTCAAGAATAAACATCGTGTTCATCTGAAATGACTTCACCATTTCAGATTGACCAAACAAATATACAAAACGAACGAAAAACATAAGACAAAAATCAGACATACAGATTCATATATCAAGTATTGCTTAGCAACCAAACAAAACATGCTTCCACATTCTGTGGAAAAGCACTTAAGATTATAACAACGGCGCAATATCAAGTCGCCAATGCTGAGCAAGAAATATAAACATTAGAATAAGCATTTTTAAGAACAACAATCTTTGACAATCCAAGAGTCGAAGAGTTCATTTAATTCATATGATGATTCAATGAAGATCGGGTTTTTGGTTGTGGTGTTAGATTCCCCTTTAGCCCTAATAAACTTTGAACATAGAACAATACTTTGAACATAGAACGGGGAACAATAAGAATTTCTTCTTGTAAGTTTCAAAATGTAATTTTTGACCAATGTCTTATATAATGGGTGATATTTTAGAGTTTTTACTGCTCATTCAAACTTTGAGTAATCAAATTCATATAAAATATCCTTATAGGAACTTAAAAACATGCTGTATAGCCTGTTTAATTTGTTACTTAACAATGCCATTAAATCGAGTTGCCGTGCATTATATGGGACAATAAAATATGTATAAGTTGAGTTTCTTATGTGCCATGGTTAGTTCTTATTTGAAACATTTCTTTTGTTTTTTGTTTTTTTTGGGTCAATTTAATGCCACGCCCGTGCATTTGTTTTATAGTTTGCTTGGCGCCAGACATTCAGCTAATGACCTATGATCGAGGTCGCTGAAAACGTCGCTAAAGGTCAAACAGCTGGCAAGTGTTGTTTTTTCTTAGTTTTGTTTTTGTAATTTAATCGGACGAAAAATGAATTTAATTACCTGTAAAGAATTTATAATGTTGAATTTAAATGTTATATCTATGTATTGATTTTCTGTTTTAAATTTTCCCCTTTTTTCTATGGAATTTAAAGGTTCTTAAAGGTTTTGCGGTTGAACCTTTTTCTTTCTTCGTTTCGTGTCATTTATTACCCTCATCCTGTTCTCGGAAATATTTCGACTATAATAGACACCTGTCTCTCACACCTTCCACCTCAGTATCAATTAACTGAGTTTGTAGCCCTTCCTCTTACTCTCTCTCTCTCTCTCCCTGCTTATCTTTCTCTTGCTTTCTCCACCCATTTGCCTACCCTCTTCAACTCATCAATTAAAGGTGTATACAAAAACAAAAGAGGAATAACATCAAAAAACATCAAAATTCGCCTTTGCCTTTGGCCTGCTTCAGTCGTTGGCTCATTGTATTATTTTCCCTTTGGCTTTTAGCCGCTTTGTTTTTTATCATTCGCCCTCACTCTTTGTGTTTTAAGCATTCGCCAAAAATTTTAAAAACAAACGAAAGCGAAAAGGAAACAGAAACAGAAACAGAAAGGAAGCCAAAGCAGGAGGCAGGCGACAGAAGTTGATTGGGCGAGGAGCCCAACCTTTTATTTTTGTTTTTCGGTCGTTTTTTATTCCTTTGCTTGTTTCTTTTTCGGTTTCTGTGTTTCTCCCCCTTTGACCTTTGACCAAATAAGTTGACCCGACACTCGCTCATATTTTCACATTTCACCTGGACGACCGCGTGTCCTTGTAATCATCACCACCTCCTTCTAACTAACCACAGCAAAAACCGCAGGCATCACCACCTCCTCCACTTTCTTCTCCTACTCCGTCTCCTCCTACTTCTACTCACCTCTCGTCGAGGTAAAACTTTTGAAATTATAATTTAATTTGAATGTCATTAAAATTTGTGCGCTTGCTATCTCCCTCTCGCTTTCTCTGTCACACCTCTTGGCTCCACATCTAGCATTAAGTCTATTAGTCCTGTTATCATAACCATGACACCATGGCATTAGGGAAGGAGGCGGTACATCATTTGGCTTGACTCGACTAAACCAAGTCAGAGAATATAGCATTTCTCTCAGTCTCTAGCGAGTGGAGAAAAATCTGCTTCGTTAGTAGAAAATTTTTAATAAGTTAAATAAAAGTTGGTATGTTTATTTATAAATCTTTATGTAGTCCTCCCCCGTTCCTGCCCAAAGAACAAACCCAAAACCCTCTTTCTTATACACACGCACTTTATCACTGTCCTGGCAGCCGCATAAAAATGCGCATGTTTATGAAAAAGTTTTCACTAGAGCTGAAATACAAATATTTCTTAAGCTAAGACATAGCCGACACCGACTTTTAGATACCTAGTATGCGAAAAAGAGAATACAAACTTCCTTGTATTTGTCATTTGATAAGCCTAGAAACTAAAAAAGGTTCATTCAAATAATTATAGTTTCGTTCCTCCTTGTTGTTGTAATAGTTACATAATTATCGATGCAGCTTGCAGATGCTATAGCCTATAAAATTTGATGTACTCTCTTCCCTAAAAGGGTATGGTTTTATACACAAAAGAAAATGAGAAACGGCAAACGACTTGGAAAAACTGCTGCAGTTGCAAGAAATTAAGAAAATATTCACTTGGACCAGGCCAGAATATCTTATCTGTGGAGTAGCAGAAGGACCAAAGGATAACTTGTATGAAAAGTCGTTGACAAACGCAAAATGGTGACAGTTGGAGCAGCTGTTTGGTGGGCTGCCTTGGTCGGATAAAGAAGAGGTTGAAGAGGACTCTGGCGCAATAGTTTTTTCGTCCTTTTTTCTTGCACGCCAAGAGAACCAGGCAAAAGAAAAGAATACTTAAAACTCTGTCTCCTTTTGCTGTGTGTAACATGTAGAAAATTGTACTAATTTAACAGAGAATTCAAAAAGGGATGGTTGTATGAAATGAAAAGAGGGCAAAAGGAATTAAATTGGCCAACCTGCAGCTAGCTGGCATATTTGGTGGCGTCTTAATGCCATTTTAATTGTGCGGGAAAATAACATTTAAATTACTGCGGCGCCAGAGTCTTAGACAGTGGCAGCTACCAGCCACAAGCTATTTAGCATAAGACTCACCCAAAGAGTAGGCAAGCGCTCTGGGAGAGATGTGGGGGTGGGAAGAGTGTGCGGCATGCAGAGTTATTATACGGAGTAGCACAGTCTAATGGGCAGCCAGCATGCAAGGCAGTTTGAGTCCAAGTTGGAGTCGTTGTTCAATTTCCCATCAGAGCCGTCGTTGCAGTAGTTGCAACAAAGAACGTTTACCTCAAGGACATGGCATGGGGACGTTTTGGCTGATGGTGCGATTGGCTCATTCTACTCTGGGGATGAATTTAAAGTAAATGTGCTGAGTAAACAAACCTTTACACTTGTTAACCACAAGGTTTTCAGGCAGTGACCCGAAAATTAGTGAACTGAGTTTTGTAAACTTATTTTCTTGAGGTTTGCCAATTAACCTAAAAAAAAACCAACTCTAATGAGTGAGTTAAAGAGTTTAGGTATTCATATGTACATATGTATGTGCATATATGAAATCGGTCAAGAGGCTATAACAGCAAAATCTGTGGAAATTATGCTTAACGATGTTGCAAAGACCTTTGAAAAGGATTTTTCTCTCTGTAGCAGCAGGTTCTTTGCAGTGTGAATGGGGTTGGGCTGAAAGGGTGAGAGAGCCTTGAGGCTTGAGGTGGGATTTTGGTACTTGAAAAGTTTGTATACAAGCTGATACCAAGATGGCTTTCAATTTTCCTTAGCTCTGTGCGCTTTTACCCATCTCTTTTTTGCTCAAGTGGTAAACACAAATTCACAGACACACAAACTTACAGAACACACTCACTCACATACATACACATGCAAAGACAAATAAGCATAAATTTTGTAGCATACTAACGGGGGGCAGTAGACAAGCCAGCCAACAAGTCAACTTATAGTTGTTTGTGTGGTGGTAATGGTGACACACAAAAACACAAACCAAACTAAAGAAAATGGCAACAGCAAAACAGAGAACAAAAATTAAACCCACACACAGACACAGACAAACCAGTCACATCTGCTACAACAACGGCAAGGAAACTAAGACAAATAACTTAATGCCTTTTCTATTTGCAGTTCAAACAACACAAAAAGAAGAAAGGAGAAAAAAAAAAAACACAAAAACCGGTCGACGAGGCGCACATAGGTGAAGGAAGGAAGGCACTGGCACAGGCACAGGAAGTGCACAGGAAACTCTACAAAAGTGCAACAGCTGCACACACATACACATACACACTCACGCACACAAGCAGACACTTACACGCGCACACAAAGCTATTCAATCCCATGCCCATGCCAAATCCAAAGCCCAGTTTCAGGCCAAAGTGAGACAGTTCTGGAGCGTTGCAAGAAGAATGTGTAGTGCAGTGTACATAAGGCAGCTTCAAGTGGCAACGACAACAACAATAGTGGCAACAGTAGCAGCAGCAACAACAAACACAACCGGATAATAAGCGTAAAAACCAAAGTCCTGAGTGTTGACAGCAGAGAGAGGCATAGAGAGTGTGTAGTGAGTGTAGCTGTATGCCAACTGAATGTGGCCAACCAGCTTAACAAAGGCACAGCAGACAGAGAATACATAAAACAAAAGAATATAAAACGAACTACAATAAGACCCGAATTCGCAAATCCAAAACCAAAATCAAATCGAAATCCAAATTGAAAGTGTCTACAGCAGCAGCAACAGCAGCCGCAATTGCAGCCAGTGACGTCACGGTGTGGTTAAGTAGGACATTGCCGCATTTTGTTTCGTTTCATTAACTTTGTTAGTACTCCGCGGTCGCCTTGCGCATCTGCATTCGTGTGTTCGCCGTCATCCGAGTATCCGTGTGCGTTCGCCGTGCATCTCTGCATCCGCGTCATGGCCTTCACTAGCCTCAGCCCCCAATCATTGGGTGCCATCGCGATGCTCGTGCTGTCGCTGCACTTATCCAATGCAAACGTCATCGATCGACTTGTGGTACAGACATCATCGGGACCAGTGCGCGGTCGCTCGGTAACGGTCCAGGGGCGTGAGGTTCACGTATATACAGGCATACCGTATGCCAAGCCGCCCGTCGAGGACCTGCGCTTTCGCAAGCCGGTTCCGGCGGAACCCTGGCACGGTGTATTGGATGCCACGCGTCTGTCGGCGACCTGCGTGCAAGAGCGGTAAGTACTGTACCAGAGGTTCAAAGGCACACGCACACAAAGTGGGTGGGGGGCTGCAGCTGGCCCCATACATTTGTATATAACTATTGTTGACCTAAAAGCGTGATAGCGTCAGTAGCACCGACCCGGCTGCAGTTCGTTGTATATTGTTGTTGACCTAACTGCTCGCAATGACGTCATTGCTCTGGCAAAATGCCGGCCAACTGCAAAAGCCGAGCATTTCGGACCACAACTAGTTCAACAGAAATCTCAATTAGTAAAGCTCAAATAATAAAATGGTTATATTTCTTACCAATTTGAGAAATGAATGAGAAACCCTTTAGAAACCCTGAAAAGCATAAAATATTCTGAAAAGTATTCAGACTTAAGTTCAGACACATTACACAGCGTAATCCATTTTGAATTACTTTGTTTTCTAGTATCTACTACATTAGTTTATGTACATCATATAATTTACATATTAACATAAATTTCAATTGCTTAGAGCTGAAGATATATGTTTGTAATAAAAAGGAAATTCCTTTCCTATATAGAATGGTCAGCATGTTGCCAATAAGGCTTTAATCGTCAGGACTTTAAGAGAATCGGGTTGAATTTCTCTTAATTATGCTCAATAGCTGTTCAGAGAAACGAAAATAAATTACTTTGAATTATGCGAAATGGCCAACATAATTTTAATAGACACGAAGCTAAAACGCACCTTAATTTATTTACCAATATATACTTATATATGTATGTATGTACATATATCATGAATGTGCACATATCGAATTCCAGTCTTAGAGAGACGGATGGATAGATAGATGGATAGACAAATGCTGAGCTTTGTACAAATGCGTAGTGTAATATCGATTGGAGCTATTCAACAATTTATAAGGCACAAAAACTATGTCAAATTGTTGGCAGAACAAACGAGAAATGATACGACAAGAGGCATGTGGTGGGGGTGTCAAGTGGGCTGGCCCTCTTATATGTATGTGTATATGTATGTAGTTGCGGAAAATGGCAAAGTAAAAGTAAAACGAAACGAAACGGAAGAGAGCAAATAAAAATAAATAACACACAGCTGGTTGGTTAGTTTATTTATTTTTTTTTTCTTTCGTAATTGGCATGACCGAATTGTCCGAGCAAATGGATAACCGGACAGCCGGAGTCGTAGCCGGTGTCGGTGTGGGAGCGGAAGCGGTAGAGAACTGTAGAGAAGGTAGAAAATCTGGGCTCTAATTTGCATCTAGGTCAAATCGCTGGTGAAACTTACTAAGAAAACAATCCCTACTTGCAGTTATGAATACTTTCCTGGATTTTCGGGCGAAGAAATATGGAATCCAAATACCAATGTATCAGAAGATTGCCTCTATATAAACGTTTGGGCACCGGCCAAGGCACGTTTGCGTCATGGACGCGGAGCCAATGGTGGCGAGGTATTTGACATCCATTTCGTTATCCATTGACCGTATAACCCATTAGCAATTGCATTTTGCAGCATTCGGGCAACAAACAGGGCGATACGGACCATCTCATTCATAATGGCAATCCGCAGAATATCACCAATGGGTTACCCATATTGATTTGGATCTATGGTGGGGGATTTATGACCGGCTCGGCCACTCTGGATATTTACAACGCCGACATTATGGCAGCTGTGGGCAATGTGATTGTGGCCTCGTTTCAGTATCGTGTGGGTGCATTTGGGTTTCTGCACTTGTCCCCCGAAATGTCAGAAGAATTTAGCGAGGAGGCGCCAGGCAATGTTGGTCTCTGGGATCAGGCACTGGCCATACGTTGGATTAAGGATAATGCACATGCATTTGGCGGCAATCCCGAATGGATGACACTGTTTGGTGAATCGGCTGGTTCAAGTTCGGTGAATGCACAACTCATGTCGCCGGTTACAAGGGGCGTGGTTAAACGTGGCATGATGCAGTCGGGCACCATGAATGCACCTTGGAGCCATATGACTTCTGAAAAGGCGGTTGAGATTGGCAAGGCCCTCATCAATGACTGCAACTGCAATGCATCTATGCTAAAGGTGAGTAATATACGAACACTATGAGTGACTAAAAAAATTATGAGTAAAAACTTTCTCAGACCAATCCTTCTCATGTGATGAGCTGTATGCGTGCTGTGGATGCCAAGACTATATCGGTACAGCAATGGAATTCGTACTCGGGGATACTCAGTTTCCCGTCGGCACCAACCATAGATGGTGCATTTTTGCCAGCAGATCCCATGACCCTGATGAAGACAGCTGATCTCAAGGACTACGATATCCTCATGGGCAATGTGAGGGATGAGGGTGAGTTGAAAAAAAAACCATTGACCCCAGAACGTGGCTGAAGATTCTCCAAGCATTTCTTCTCAGGATCTTTCCTTCGTTTCTTTACATCCTGTTCTTCTTCCTTCTCTTAAGTATGCTCCAGTTTTTCCTGCTCTTCTTTTGCAACAATAAACTGTTCCAAGTCCAATTCCAAGCACTTTGGGCAATCCATTGTACTATCTTGCTGCTGACGTCAGTAGTAAATGGAGACTAAATGTGGCCCAAAAAAGATGAAGAAAAACCATGGCCAGTTGGCCAAGTTGTTTACTCTGCCTCTCATCTGCCATCCCGTCCTTTGGCATCTCAATGCCAGCAAATTTTGCTCTTTTTTTTTTTTTTTGTTGCAGCTTCAACCATTTTCTGATTTTATTATAGTACTTTATTTTTAACCAATGCCACCACCTCTCTCCCCCCCTTAAACCACTCCTACAACAAGCGCTTCCTTTGCTTGATTCATTCTTTTATCCAGACGAAATGCATTTTATTTTTAAGTGGGCGTGGCTGCGGCTGAGCTGGCTTACCCGGGGTTGCTTTATGCGAATATTTTCTGTGCAGATTGGAGAGCTCGTAATGCATTCGGTAGTTTCTGTTGGCTCGAGTACTTAATTTTTATGGTTTATTGCATGACATTGTGTTGGCAGTAATATACTGAACAGGGAGATGGCTTTGTGGGGCTGTGGTAAGTGAGGGGGGATAGCTTTTGCATATTGTGATTGTGCCACATTTTAGAGAGCTTAGTTTGTTGTATGTATGTATGTGTTTATACAAATGACTTTGCTACTGCTGGCAGAATCACAAAAATGCACTCTATGTAATATTGTCTGCTAGCTTTGTGGCTTTTGTTGGCTCAACCGAAAGGACATTTCTCTCAACAAATTACAAATTACGCAAGCTGTTAATTCCCAGAGTCAAATATGCCAACGCTTCAAATAAGAAAATAAAAGCAAGCCAACATTAAAATAAAAGTAAACGTAGAAATAAATACGCACAACATTCACGCCTGGAGGATTCCAACTTTGCCAGACTTGCCCACGCAAATTTGTTGAGCGGTGTCGGGATCCCTCGACAAAGAGAGAAACAAAAAAAAAACACGCACAAAAATAAAAACCAAAACAGCAAAAAATACGAAAACAACAACAACAAACAACAAAAAATGGGCAAATGACACACGACGCACCCAGTGGCAATGCCACCGCCTTTCCCTTGTCAACCCCCTCTGACTCCTTGTCACTCCATCCACACACACACACATTTTGGGACAAGGGCGCTCAGCTGTGCCGTACAGCAGCATCATAAATTATTTAAATATTTCGTTGAGGTGCCGCCAGCAGGGCGGCAAGGAAGAAAAAAAAAAAAAAAAAAAAAGCAGCAGGTAGCAAAATGTGAGACCTCTGGCAAACGGGTCGCGTAAATGTATACCGCACGTGCCGCAGGATTGCTTCAAGAGGCGGCATTAGAATTATTATTATTGGGGAGTGGCTAGCCAAAAGATATTCTCAATCTGCCATGTTAGTTTTCTTCGATCTCTAGCTAGACAAAGAAATATGTATGTATATATTAGAGGAGTCCTTTTGTTTACTCCTTCGTTTTATTAAATTACTGCATTTGACTGCTCTTTGTTTGTGTGTGTGTGTGTGTGTGTGTGTGAGTTCGAAAGATTTTCACAAATTTTCCTTTTGCGTTTTTCGTATCATTTTGTTAAGTTCTCATGTATAACAGATTGAGTTTATTTCTTTTTCCTTTCTTTGTTGGTTTTTGGTTCTCAGGGCTTTTTTCTTTTTCTTATGCTCAGTGCTTTGACTCGCTTTCGATTTCCTTGCTATGCATTTATCTGTGTATTTGTGTACATGTGTATATGTGTGCGTGCCGCTGCCGTTTGGCTCGTCATATTGAAGGAGACGGACAGTGGCGGAGGATACGGGCATCAGACACGGACACGTGTGCTTTTCGGCTCACTTTCACTCAGCGTTTCCCAAGCAGAAACCAGAACCAGACCCAGCACCAGGATACCAGCTGGTATTCGCTCTCAGTGGCTTTTGCTCTTGTACTATCTCTTTCTTTCTACATTTCTCTCGCTCTCCCTCGCTCTCTCTCGTTCTAGCCAAAGAGGCTATTCTCTTTTTCGCTCTCACTCTCTTTCTCTCTATGTTGCTCTCTTTCTCTCTGTGGGTGTGCTTGTATGTGTGTGTGTGGGGCTTACATATCTGGCCGTAACCGTTGCCAGCCAGTGGCGTCGTTCCTTGTTCTCTTAGCCAAGGAGTGCGTGCGTGCCCGCAAGGCTCGTTGTGTTTCTCTCTGTGTGCTTGTGTGTGTGTGTGTGTATGTGTGTGTGCTTGTGAGTTCAAGGTCATCTACCATTTGCAACAATACGAATACAAATACATTAAGATTTGCCGCGCACATGAAAATATCTTAGCTGTTTCTCGTTATTCCATTGCATAGATTCAATTGGAAAATTTATGTGTGAATTTTGCTTATATTTACAATGCCCCAAGCTTAAATCTTTAAAAATGCAAAACAGGTATCTAAATATTTACCTCTTTGATACTTAATGCGATTTATTTTGAATATAATTAAATTTACTTGTAAAATTGTTCAGCCTAAAAATAGGCAACGGAGAATAGAAAGTTCACAGATGCAACCAACACCAACGCAGATCCAGTCTCTCCCTCTATTTTGTGTGTGTGTGTGTGTGTGTGTGTGTGTGTGTGTGTGTGTGTCTGTGTGTGAAGCCTTATTTGCACGTTAATTGCTTCAAAAACCGCAAACTTGGCCAGCATCAAAAAATCAACCTGTTTTGTTGCTGTCAACTCAATTATACACTCATTAAAAATATATTTACGTGAGGAGAAGCAAAGAAATTTTTGGCCACACAATTTCTACCAGAGCATCTCTGTGTGTGTGTGTGTGTGTGTGTTTTTGGCAATTTAATTAAAAGTGTTTATATGTGCGTGTGAGTACGTGTCCTAAAGAGAATCTTTAACTAAATAGAGTTTAAGACAATAAAATTTGCCTTGAAGTTGGTATGCCATTTCCCTCCTCTCTTCTTGACAAGAAAACCATTTTAAATTGTAATGAATTCTGGCTTATATATTGTTTGATCTGTTGAACGAAAACCATGAAAATAATCATTTTTTTTATTTTTTTTTTATTTTTTCTAACTTTAATGAGACCTTTAAAGTCGAATATCAAAGTACAACAAATGTTCCAGCACGTGCCATTTACGAGCTCAAATCCACATAGAAACACTCTCACACACACACACATCTCTATTTACTCACATAGATTCACACACACACATACACTGACTTAGTGACTCGCATATGGGTGAGCTACTTGATGTTGTTGGTTGTTGTCGTTGTGGTTATCCCTTATAGGGCACAACAATTATGGTTCGTTAGTGAGTTCAGATTTGAAGTATGCCAGAAGACTGAGGAGGCAGCAACAACAACCACCACAAGAACAATAGCCACAATAACAAGTGGCATAAAAATTAAGTTAATAAAAGGCAAAAACTAGACGCATTGTTCCTACCATGCAAGCAGTTTGTTTATTCTATTTTACACTTTAGAGAACTTTCGTTCTTCCTCTACTGTACTATACAGACCCCTTTGGTCGCTTTGTTGGGTTGGGTTTTCTTGTTTTTTATTCTGCCGCTTGCAACTGTCAACGGTTTGTTGTTGCTGATACTTGGGGTTAATGCTGCGCCTGATGTCCTTGGCACGGCTGGGCTCTATTGTATGTACATAGAAATGTTCTTAAAGCGTAATTGTTTTCTGTAGGATTTGCCAGCAGCCAAAACACGAGTCTTTCCCTACCAACCCCCTACCTTCAACCCACAACCCTTAACCCCCAACCTGTAACCCCTTCGTTCTCTATTCTATTGCTATTGTCATATGGTCTCTTCCATGACCTCGCTAGTATTCGCTTGTTCACCCGCTTGTTCATTCAGTACTCTTGTTTTTGTTTCCTTCATTGCAGGCACATACTTTTTGCTGTACGATTTCATCGATTACTTCGATAAGGACGATGCCACCGCCTTGCCGCGTGACAAGTATCTGGAAATTATGAACAACATTTTTGGCAAGGCAACGCAAGCGGAACGCGAGGCCATCATATTTCAGGTAAATTTCCATCACGTCAACAAGCCAACAAAAGAAAATTAAGAGCCACAGAGTGGTTTTCGTTCATAACCAGTATATATAGCCACATTTGTGTGTTTGTAAAGCCAATCGCTTGCCAAATGCATCAGGGATATGCATCCTTTATCCATTTGACGTAGTAGTTTGCATTGTCAACTTCAGTAAACAACAAAAATGGAAAGAAAAACGACTGACGCACTTTCCTGTCATCAGCTGGCCCCATTTGATGTAGCTGGAACTGAAGCCATTATGACTAGAAGGAGCAAAAGGAGGAGGAAGAGGACGTTGATTTGATGTTGTCACCACTGCCGCGAACATAAACGAGTTAAACGCAACGTCAGCGACGCCGTCAAGTTGATTAAATTGTATTAACTTGATGACTTTATTCAGTTATAAGGGCGAAAATTGCATTTTGTGTTGTGGTTAAAATTGATTTGACATATACATTCATCTAACTTACAACATGATTATATGTTGTTTCAATAGTCAAATCTGAAATGGCTCTGTGTGGTGTTTTTGTTCAGTTTCTTTTAACTTATGTAATTATAGTAAATTGTTTTGCTTTTTTTGCAGTATACCAGCTGGGAGGGCAATCCAGGCTATCAAAATCAACAGCAAATTGGACGCGCTGTGGGCGATCATTTCTTCACTTGCCCCACCAATGAATATGCTCAAGCTTTGGCCGAGCGAGGCGCCTCCGTGCACTATTATTACTTTACACACGTGAGTTGAATTGGGTTGGGTGGCAATCAGCGGGGAGCTAAAAACTTATTTACCTAAAGTTTCCGCTTTAAATATTTAATGTACTCAATCTTCTGGCTGCAATTGGTAGTTTATGCTGTTATTGCCTTTATTATTGCATACCTTGGGGTAAATTTGTGATAATTAATCTATTATGAAGAATTTAGAATTTATTAGTTCAAGTTATTGGTTAATTAATTAGTTTACGATTTAGTTTTGATTGTTACTCAGTATGAAGTAGATTTACTGCTTAGGAAATGTCTTAAAGCGAGCTCAGAAAAAAAGGTTTTTTTTTCTTGGTTTGGTATTTTAGCGTTTTTCAAGACTGGACCTTGGTTGCCTCATATTAATACGGTGCACTTGGTGCAAGTCATTAAATATTTCACACCCTTTGACACGTAAGATGGCGTTGATGCGCGTGCGTTCAATCGAAATGCGGTCAAATGGAGTGAAAGTGGCGAACAAAATTGTGGGGAAAAAGCGAAAGAAAAGAAAATAAATGAAATGGTGCAATTTGTTTGTCATTAAAATTGCGCACAAGGCTAATGGCAGGTCAGAGCCAGAACCAGAGGGCCAAAGCGATAGCCGGAGCCAGAGCAGTCAGTAGAGAGAGCCTACAGAGCCAACCAACTAAGTGGCTACCTGCAACGCCGTCAGCGGCTGTGGAATATGTCAACCTGCCAGTGCCTTAATTATTAATGTCTGGTCTGATGGCCAGTCAGTCAGTCGAGGCGACAGAAAAGCAAAGCCTGGGGGCTAATCTGCAGTAAAAAAGAAAACAAGAGCAAAAAATGAAAAAAAAAAAAAAACACAAATGCTCTATCTGCACTTTAAATCATGTCAAGGTACATCATATATACTTGTTAAGGACTAGAATACTGCCACATTCCCATCATTCTGGCCTCTAGCCACTTATGAAGTGTGTGTTTTTGTAATGAAAATTATAATCATACACTTTGTTCTTCATTCCTGGAATAGACCATTTAGCATTCCTTTTAACCTCTGACACAGTGCAATTAGTATTACTTAGTAAAAGATTTCATTTAGTATTTAACTGAAGTCGAAAGTGAAATTCAAGTGAAATTAATGTGAATTTTAAGAGGCCATTGCCTTCAAATGGGTTTATAATGGGATATATATCTATCTATTCCAGTTAAATCACTTAACACACTTGCCACTTAGTTATCATTAAAATGATTAGAAAATCAATGTTATGTCAATTTCATTGAGTTTATTTAGATGGTAGCACTTGCATTTCTGCCTTATAGATCAATTAATTAATGTATTCACTTGAATCAAACAATTTGCTGGAGGTGCAATCTATTTGATTGGGCTTGACAGTGTCACGCCTATGTGGGAAAAACGAAAAAAAAGGGTCGTCTTGATTGTAGTTGTTGTGTAGTTGTTGTCGAGGTAACCTTGGCCGCCATAATTATGGTAACCGAAAGTTTCACGCAATCTACACCCACAAAAGGCAACGAATCACTTTTCCCAGATACACACACACTCACACATATACACACACGCACGCCCAGACATACATACATATATACACACACTGCCAATTAAACCACACGCACTCTACGGCCAAGACGCTTTGAGGCCCCGGGGCAGATAGCAAAACGACAATCGTTACAAGGAGGCACGATTCGAGGCACGGTTGTTGTGTACAATATGTAGAGTTTGGCTGCTAATGAAACTTCAATTTACGAGGTCATGGCCCCACACACGACCTGCACGTGTGGGGCATAATTTCAGTCAGTTAAGTATTTTACTTAAATGACTCTGACTGCGGTGTTCCGGCAGCAGGAATATCTAAAACCAACAAGCGACTTTAGCAGAGACAGCGGCAGCATTTGTCGGACTAATGATTAACAAATACATAGCATTAAATTTAAGCAGAGTCACCTCATCGATTTTCTATTTAGTTGTAGTCGCATGTGTCTTAGTAATTACAATTGGCTGTCGATATTGGTTTGTGATAAAAATTTCTGAGTCCTCTTGTGGTTAGGCTAAATTCATGGAAATCAATTGTTGAGGTATTTAAATTAGAAAATTTTATAGTTTGGAGTTGGAAAATAAATCGTCTGTTAATAATCCAGTGCACCAACAACAGAGAGAAGAACAGCAACAGCAGCAGTAGTAGCAGCTGAAAAGGAGCACCGAGAATGGAAAAGAAAGCAAATGAAATTAGTTTTAATTACAGCCGTCAAGTTGGAGGAACAAAACTCGTAACTCACTTTGCCCATAAACGAAAAGACCTGGCCAAGATGAGGCCACCATGGCCAAGTTGGCGACGAAGCATGGCAAAATGGGGTCGCCCAGCTGAAGTGCTAAAGTGCCTGCCAGATTGTCTATGTCTATTTGCCTGGCACCTCCACTGGCAGCGAGGGTCACTGCCTGCTGACCAGTCAGAAGCAGCCCATACGCTTCACTGACCGGCCAAACATCCGCCCACTTCAGCACTTCATTCCGCTCTCCAAGATATATCTATATCTATACTTATGTACGTACACCTTGCCGTCAGTTGGGTATTAGCTAGCCATCTTCTTACTTGAATACTGCAGCGTGCAACGTGCCTGGCACTTAAATAAGTTTTCATACCTCGCAGAGTCAGCTCCTGCGACTACTTGGACTGTAACTAGGGCTATGGCATTTCTCATTATGGGCGGACAACAGCAAGGCTCACAATCAGCCTCCACCCATTTGGCAAAATGTCCAAGTTTTTTCCCCCAAATGTTTGTAATTTTTGCGCTTAAATCAAAAAACTTTATTTTCATGCTAAGGCTGCATACAATTTTTCATTATTTTGCGCGAAAAGGAGTACACGATGGCCAAACTACAGGACATTTCTATTTGTTTGCCTATATGTGTGTATACATGTGTGTGTGTGCTGGGACGTGTAGTCTGCTGGCAGTGGCAGGCAACGGCCAAGGCGTATAAATTTCCAACAACTTGACGTCCGACATTACCCTTGCCATTTCCCGGATACAATTCATTATGTGACTTGGCAGCGGCCACTTGCCCGTCTGCCAACATCCTAATATGCAGCTGCTGCTAATAATAATTGTTGGTATGAGTAAAACTTTTCGCATTCTCACACAATTGATATGGAAATTAAGTAAGAGGATTGATGCAAAAGAAATGTTTACATAGCAAAAAGAAACAGTCAAATATAGCAGTCAAATATAGCAACGTGGAGGCAAAAATGAAAAGCAAATTATAGAATATAAAGAATAGTTATAATTTTTGTGTGAATTTCAAATGACTTAGCTTTAAGAATTGTGAGTAAGTAACTATGTACATATGTACGTATGAGTAATAAACGATTCTAACAGTTTGCCAGTTTTTCATAGCATACTTTAGGGATTTGCCTATCCAATTGTGATCTAATGCTAAATAATAGAGAACAATTAGATGGAAGTCTGTTCGTTCTGTGGCAGCTTTTTAAAGTCTCTTTATTTAAGATACCTTAAGCTTAGAGTTATAGATCCTGAATTTCAAATAGTCCATGTTAAATGTATGTGTTGAGTCAGTCAGTCTTTGGACAAATATCGTCTGACATGGTGCAACATCTACATAGATAGGCAAACAAGTCGCTAGTGTTGTCTGACAGAGAGGGAAAGCATTTAATTCCGTTCGCTGGCAAGCATTTATTTATTTATTCATTTTTTTTTCCCCCGATTTTTCGTTTTTCGGCGTCGCCTCACTACGCGGCATGCTGCGTCAATATTTACAATTTACAGGGAGCAGCAGAAGCGAGTGAACGGCGGCGCGAGTGCCACAGCAAAATCAAATAAATAAATAAAAAGGGTAGAGATGTTTATCTGCATAATTTCTGACTGGGTTTACGACAACAGCGGCAAACTGGTGGACTGGTAGACTGACAAACTGAATCCTCTCCTCATTCATGGCATCTTATTTTGGTTTTTCTTGTTTCTCCTTCCTCATTTTGTGTTTTTTTTTTCATTTTTTTGTTTTTTTTTAGCGCACAAGCACCTCTTTATGGGGCGAATGGATGGGCGTTCTGCACGGTGATGAGATTGAGTATTTCTTTGGCCAGCCGCTAAACACATCTCTGCAGTATCGACCTGTGGAGCGTGAGCTGGGCAAGCGTATGCTTAATTCGGTCATCGAATTCGCCAAGACCGGGTAAGTTGAGTATGGCCAATGGAAGCAAGCTTTTGGTTAAGCTTTCACGTAAACTTGGCTAACTAAGTGTATGGCACAACCGAGTCACACACTTTGCTATAAAAAAGCTCTAATATATTACCCATCTGTTTCATTCCCATTACCAGCAATCCTGCACAGGATGGCGAAGAATGGCCAAACTTCTCGAAGGAGGATCCTGTCTATTATATCTTTAGTACAGACGACAAAATAGAAAAACTGGCACGTGGTCCCTTAGCGGCACGTTGTTCATTCTGGAACGATTATTTGCCAAAAGTCAGGAGTTGGACCGGTGAGTTAATTACGAACAATAATTTCGAATATGTTTTTAAATACTCGAACTTGGTTGGTCGGTCACACATTAGCTATAAATCTAAATCAATTAAAGTACAGTTGTCTATTTTTTTTTTGTTTTGTGGGTTGTGAGTTGTATGTATTTTGTTGGTCGTTTTGTTGCCGCTCTTTTTTTGTGTTTTGCTTTGATTTGGTATCTTTGTATGTAACTTTTGGCATACAATTAACATAAATTTTGAAATTCGCTACGATATATCGTAAAAAAAGTGGCATTAAGTTCGCTAATGGATGTCGGCAACGACAGTGCCTGGACAAAAGCCACACCCAATAGTAAACTAAAACTGATCAAATTGAATATGGTTCTCTATTATCTTGTACAATTGCCAAATGAACAGAATATCATAAAGTGTGTCTGGTGTCATCCAGAAATAGAGAGAGATAGGGAGTGGAAAGATACCTGATTTGAATCAGATCGTCTTTTTAAATGATGAAGAAAGAGGGTATATTGAGCTTAGGTTGGCAAAGTTATTACAATTATTTAAAGGGTATCTGAACACGAATTGACATTCTAAAAGGTTTGCTACATCTTCTGTTAAGCAGAAGTACACTCGCGGTATATAGGTAACAATGTTCTGGATTATCATGCTGTCCAGGCAATGGCAATGGCAACGGGAACGACAACGCGTGTCAATTTGCATGACAATTCGTAAGTTAAATGCAACACATTAACATGGAACACGCTCCAGTTGGATCCAACAAAAAAAGATTGATGATTGCCCTGGCAACAAGTTACAGTTACATTCGAGTGTCTGATAGCAGCAATCGTTTTCCCTCTCACTCACCTTTAATCGTGACTCACTGACAGACGAGTGACTGGGGCTAAGTCACTAACTTGGCTACGTTTTAACGTTTTTCATTTCATTCCGGTGAAAGATTTAATAGTTATGCTTTTAATTTATTGCGTTTATGCGTAGCCGCATTTGCCGCATTTTTATTTATGGTTGTGTCAGTATTTTAAAATGTTGGCATCAATCAGGGAAATGAGTTTCGGTTAAGACAGTTGGTCAGTCGGTTGGTCGGTCGGTCGATCGGTCGATCGGACCACTGACCGAGAGAGAGAGAGGGAGAGAGAAATGTATGTAAATGAGATGACGGCCATTTATGCATATGCATCGTGGCCCTGACAATGATAAATCAGTCGCTTGACCATCTAAATGGAATACATTGATTGGCAATGGTATTGGTGGGCGTTATTTCTTCTTTAGTTTTGTTTTTATGTTTGCACTTAAATGGTAAAAGTTTTGCTTTGATTTTATTTATTTTATCCATGATTTTGTATTGTTTTTTTTTGTGATGGGGGCCCCCATTAAAATGAGTTGAATGAATTGGGTGAAAGATCAGCTTAACTTTAAGCTTTACGGCCGCGCCACAATGTCTGGCTGGAACTGGGACTGGGTGCCTGGTAACTGGTCAACTGGTCAGTTGGTGACTGGTGCGCTATATAAAAGAAAATTAGTGTTTCACAAATTAATAAAACTTAATTTATGTTAATTTGCCGCGTTGTGCTATTGTTGTTGCTGTTGATTTAGGAGCTAATTTTGGGGCTTGTTTTTTGTATTTTACATATATGTACATACATACATACTATATAGATATTTACGATCGATTGATCCAGCGGTCAGGTATGCAAATGTGACTGGGCGATTGTATTAGATTGCCAGTTTGCTCGTTGATGATTCGTTGGTTACGGGGGGTGGTTGCTTTTTTTTTTTTTTTTTTTAGTTTTGGAACAATCTTTTCAATCAATCATCAATTTGCAGACCCATTGATATGACAATACTATCTACTTATACACAAAGTTGGCTAGAGAAAGAGAGTGCAAAGTCACTTAGCACTTTAATTGGCCTAAAAATCAGAAGAAAAAAAAACGACAAAACGGAAAAAAACAATATTTGTTAGAAAAGAAAAGAATAATATTAAACAAGTTTTTGTTTTGTGTGGCTAATTTGCATTTGTATAATATAGCGGTTGACTCTTGATTTAGTCAAAGCGGTTGCCAATAACGCGCCTCATTTGGCTTAATGGCCATTTAAAATTTCACCCCAAGCCCCAGAGCTACTCTTTTGGTTGCTGTTGTTCTGGTCTCTAATCGCTCGCATCTCGATCCCGCTTCAACGATCCTGAACTGACCAGACACGCTGGCACCATCTTTCTTAATGTCACACACACACACACACACACAGACACCGAGCGAAAAAGGGGGCGGCAATCTAACCAATTTAAATGAATGCCGTGTCATAACTCAGGCGCACGCGTACACTTTTGGTTGCCATACGAAATCTCTTGCCAATATATACCCCTTTTGCATTTAGTATTCAATCTTTCCCTTTCCACCACTCTACCTTTCTCTGCGCTTGTATTTGTATGTGGTCTGCTGTGGTTCAGTGGTTTTGTTGGTTTCGTTTTTTTTTTTGTTATTTTGGCTGCTTTCAGCGACACGTGTTTCAAATGTTCGATGTATTTAAGTTTTTTCTTGTCTTTGCTTGTGCCAATTTATTTCTCTATTATCTAAACGTATAATCTATGGTTTGGTCAGGCTTTTTAAATTCAAATTAGCAAACATTAAATGCACGCGACGGACAGACACAGCCCCCAGAAATATGATCATATTGAACACACAATGTATATTATTGAAGATTTATATACATACAACATTTATGCAAGTCATGTCGTCGTCGACTTTGTGATACCCTTTGTTTCCCATGCACTTAGATGGGAGTCCTACCAAGTATTTCCTTGGGCCATTCATTCTTATAATTGCGAATGCTTCTTAGGTATTGGGAGCTCTCCATTTTTCTTATTCACACAGAAAGTGGATAACTTTAAGAAAATCTTCATATATCTAAATCGATTTCTCTGCTCTGCTTTACTCTAAGCTTATATTTTGATATGCCTCATTTACTTTCTATCTATACAGGCTATAAATTCTATTTAAGATTGATTTTATTAGGATTTTGTTTAATTTCTGTTTGCACATGCACTGTTTCTACTTTTTTGTTCTCCTTCTCCTTTTTGCTTTTGATGGCCAAAATAAATTGAGGATTAATCAATTCTACTTAAGTGTACGATAAAAAAAACGGCAAGATGTACTTTGCCGGCCGGCTTGAAATTTAGTCTTTAGTTCTCTTTTTGTTGTTGTTCTTGTTGTACGTACTTTCTTTATGGCAAATGAAATTCGATCATACGAGCTCAGGCCAACATTTTATGTGACAGTTGAACATGTCAAACAAGTTTTGGCAAATAAATTAGCACACAAAGTTACCATACTTAAATGTATGTTTGTTAAACCAAAAAACCACCAAAAAAAAAAAAAAAGTTAAAAAAACAATACAAAAGAATACGAAATAACAAAAAATAATAATAATTATGCCAGCAGACGATAATGATAGGAGTTGTAGTTAAGGTAAGTTTGCGTGAACAATTTCAGTTTTAAATTTTTCTTTTTCTAACTTTTCTTTTCTTTTAAATGCACCAAAAATCGCACCAAAAACCAAAAGAAAAACCAATTTCTTTGCTTTATTTCGCTTATGATTTCATTTGAAGCTGAAGTTGTCTTACAAGTAGCGCAATAGTTTAAGAATAAGATTACAAATCGCTTTGAAGTAGTGGAAAATATGAAAATAATGAAAAGGGTTAAACTTTAATTAGCAGTGACAATCAAATTCTTGGTTAAAAGTACTTACAAATACCGCCCACATTTACCATACATACATCTAATCTTATTTCAGTACAATAGTATTAAGCCGATTGTAAGATCTTGAGATCTCTGTTTATTAATCAACAATTTCTCTATCCTTTGTCCTAGGTACAGGCTGCGAAGGCAATTCGGCAAGTGCTTCCACATCACCTAGACACCTGCAGCTCCTGGGATTGGCTGCCCTTCTATATATCTGTACTGCATTGCGTATCAAGGGAGTTTTCTAAAAGAAAATGCTCTGCAGTGCTCGCACAGCAATTAATTAAAAACTAAAACCAAAACCAAAACCAAACCAAATAATGAAACAAATAGAAACCCCAAAAATAATACATCTCTATCCCTTAAAAAAATCTAATTATAAAATAGAAATATTTAGCAAAGACGAAGCAAATGCAAAACGATTAAAAGTAGAACAAATAATCAATTTTTGGCAAGGCATTTGTTTAATTTTATTGTATTGGTTTATAAAATTGGAAAAAAAACTCAAAATGGTCAACATTGAAATTGAATCGTTGAGCTCAGCTGAATGGAGTTAATGACCATAAAAATGTTTTAAATGGCAATTGCCAAAAATTGCTGAAAATTTGTATATGAATTTAGAGCTGCATGCGAAAAACAAAAAGAAACCAAACCAAACCGCACTGCAACAACAGAAATTTAGACAAGACAGTTTAGTGTAGAGTTTATTGGATCGGGCAATAAGCTCCGATGTCCAAGCAGCAGCAACAGTATAGAAATCCAAATTTAAATCGGGCGTATAAGAAAGCCAGCGAGAGAGAGAAAGAGAGAGAGAGATGATATTGGCAGGCCAAAGTTTATTTAGCATGAGACGCCGAATTGTTTAATGGCCAACAACCAAATGGCAGCACAATTGTGAGAATTTACCAGAAACCAATCACAACTAAACAGCTAAAAGTTTAGATCAATTGAAGTAATTTTTTCTCCACAAAGAAAAAACCAAAAAGAAAACGAAAGATTAAGAAAAGTAAACCACAGAAAATTTGTCAACTTTTTGGGCCAAATCAAGGCAAATCAAGTCCAATCACAATGTTTGGCAAGTCCCTTTCGTTTGTCCCAGCTATCAGTTTAAAAATTTCTTGTGTTTTGCTTACATTAAAAACAAATTTTTTGTTTTTGCCTAAAATTTCATTGGTTTCATATTTTGGGTTGACAATTTTTTCTCAATTTTCATTTACGATTTACATATATATCCACGAGATTCTTATGACAAAGACAAACGTAAAGACGCTAAATTTAATATTGAAATTTATATTGTACCAAAGATTGGAAACCAATAAATAAACGAAAACAAAACAAAAAATGAAAGCACAAAGTAAAAATTTTTTGAAATTTGCAAGAAAATAAAACCAAAAAAAAAAAAAAAAAACCAAAATATTTGTAATAAAATCGGTCACAAAGCAGATGAAAATAAGAAAGTATGTAAGAAAATTAGCGAAAATATTTATATGGCAAAACATATCAGTATATTATATATTAATATACACACATATATATATATAATATATATATATATACATACAAAAATATATATACAAAATAATTGTATTTGTACTAAACGTTTTACAAAATTGGCTTAGTGACAACAACCAAATAATTAAACAAAAAACCTAAATAATTGGACATTTTATACACAGCGAGAAATTGGATATCTAAACAAACAAACCCTTACACACACACACACACACTCAAACACACAAAAATAAATAAAATAAAATGTATGATTAAAATATAAACTATAAACTTGGTATGTCTCTATCTATAAATGAATATAATACACACACACACAAGATATTGTTCGATATTAAAAACCACAAAAAAAAAAAAAAAAAGAAATGATAATTGTCAATGCTCTCCCCCCTTCATCGCTCTGGTGTGAGGACTAGGAGAGCTGAAAGCTAATTAAGTTAAGTATATGATGTAATTGTAATCGTAAAAGTAATCGTATTAAAGGCATATCAATATGTATAAAAAAAAACTAAAAAACAAACGAAACGATTAAAAGAACAAAAACAAAAGCAAACCAAATCGAAAGCAAAATTTTTCGAAATTAATTTATTATGGTAAGCAACACTGATATTAATTAAGTTAATTTTATCCAACAAAAGAAAAAAAAAAGAAGAAGAAGGAACATTAATTATGATAAATACTATGTATGTATGAGTAATTCCCATTAAATAATGCAAGTATTAGCCTTGTGAAGAACAGACCTAAAACCTAAACAACTCGTAATCAATACAAAAATACTCACTGGAAGAAAACTCAGCAGCAAATCCAAATACAATACAAACTGAAAAACCAAAATGCAAAATTCAAAACTCAAATATGGATTATTGAATTGAATATTTGTACTTGTATTTGTGTATATTAAGTAAGTAATTCAAATGAATGTATGTAATGGACAAGGTGAGGCCCCCCATTTGAGAGATTTTCGCTTTCAACTGTGTGTGTGTGTGTGTAGCAATTAGGTAACAACTAAATGTGAGTCTTTCATCTAAAAACAATAAAAAAAAGGAAATAAAAACAATTCAAGTATCTAAAACTCACATTTGTTGTTGTTGTTGTGTGCGTGTAAATTCTGTTTACTTCTCAGATACTAGTTAAAAAAACACCAAAAATACATGACAACGATATAACTAAACTAAACTAAACTAAAAAAAAAAAACTCACTTATGAACTCCAATAATAATAATAATAATAATAACAACAACAACAACAACAACAACAAGAACAACAACAGAACAATAACCAATTATTATTAAATTAGAACTGTATTTCTCACATGCTAAACGAATAATTCTATAAATCTAAATATATATAATTGAATTGAAACAAGTCCCAAAAAATGCATTCCTAAGTTATTAATTACTTTAAATACTCACCAAATGAGACAAAAAACCAAAACAAAAAAGAAAACAAAAAACAAAAACAACCAAGACGAATATATAAAGGGATTTTTTAGGTATATGTGAACATTTATATTTTTATACCATGCCAGAAAAACGAAACAAAAAAAAACAACAAAAAAAAAAAAACAACAAAGAAAACTAAAAAACAAAGTATGATAATAAATTAAATATTAAAAGTAAAAAACGGAATGCCATCATATAAAAATTCACAAAAAATTAAATACGCGAAATATCTTTAACATTTTTTTACTACAGTACAGTGCGGGTCAGCAGAATTTGAAAGAAATAACACTTGTAAATTGAAAAAACAAAATATACATAAAAAAAGACAAGAAAAACTAAAAACAAACAATTAGCTTTAATTGAGACAAAAATGTCCCCTATATCCTTCATCAGAATGCACCAAATTCGCCTATTAACCGAAACAAAAACTAAAACTAAAACAAAAAACATACCCAAGACTAGACTTTGATAGTTATGCCACATTCTACCAGTAGAGATAGAGATTAAACATTGTGTTTTGTTTAGATATACATACATACACATACACATACACATACACATTATGTACATATGTATATGCATATATGTATGTTTATATATCGAACTGTAATTAAGTAAATGTTATGCTAACTAATCGAACTCAAAACTCAATTTATATGTCCTTAGGTCCTAATGCTATAAATGCCTTCACACTCTTATGTGTGGCAGACCTCCAAATACCGCACAAAGGAAAAGGGAAATTGAGGACATTTATAGCATTTGCCTGTTTGGTGTTGGGGATCCTAGACATAGAACTTATGGAGTTGGTTGAAAATTCATGAATTTAGTGTGTATTACGCCTTCTGCCTTTGAAAAACAAAAACAAAATATTAAAAAACGAAAAGAAAATTTCAGTAGTGCTATTATTATTATATAAATAATGTATTTCAAGTCTGTTTTTCCCTTTTTTTCTTATTGATTTCAATCATACTTACATAAAGATTGATGATTTACCCACAATTATTTCCCACATTTCACCAGATTTGGATATATTTGTTGTCATTTTGCATGGTTTTCGGCTCAAGCCAAAGAATTGACAATATAATATTTCGCCTTAGAAGCAAAACGAAAAGAAATAACGAATTAAAGTCAAATTTCAAGTGTTATGCTTATAGATCTAAATTTTTATATATGTACAACAAGACACATTTCGAATTCGTCTAATTTGGTAAACTAACTAACTAACTAACTAACTAACAACAACAACAACAACAAACGAAACAATATAAAACTAAAAAAAAAAATACAAATAATTATTTAATAATAATAATGAAAATAATACAAATGCTATGCATCTAATTTACCAATTAACAAATTTTTCTTTGCGGTTCTTCCAAATGGTCATCTAACTGAAAGAAATACAAAAATAAATATATATATATATATGGACACCCAAAAAAAATCTTGCAAAACCAAAAAGGGTATAGGTTCATGCAAAAGCTTAAAACACTTAAATTGAAAAGTTAGAGTATGTATGGGCACCTATGTCATAAATGTATAGAGTATAATCACAGTGTGCTTTTGCTGTAGTAGTCTGCCAATTGACAAAGAATTTATATATATACATACATATATATAATGATGATGATGATGATGATATAAACAATATATTCTAATATATGATAATAATGAAAGCGAGCTGCTTAGACACATTCACACAGACACTTCCTTTCACACACTCACCATACCCAGGATCGACACATACATATACAAGCAAATCCGAGGAAAACCCAAATGTTAGAGCACATTCAACTATTTGATATACATATGATTCCAAAACAGATGAGAAACCAAAGGCCAAAAGGTGTCTCATGAAAGTGTTCTCAAACTTTTGTTGTGTAAAGAAGTGAAAAGTAAAACTAAAACTTAGTTAAATTTTCATTTGTATGTTGTATTAAGAAATGTTACAATTTATATATCAGCTACGACATCCGATAATAAAATCAAAGTATTAGATGGTGTGTGCAAAAGTGTACAATATATAAATATATATAGAAAAGTTGATTGCTAAATCCAAAACATATACATACACCCACACTTACACACACACACACACACAAACTCGTAACAGCAGGCACAGAAATGCATTTCAATAGAAAAGTTAATAACATAAAATAATCAACTAAAGGCAAAGGATACACATAAATCAATCTGTATGTATATATATATGGATCTGATTTTAGGTTTAATGTGCTAAATCGTCAAATCGTCAGCGTTTTTTATGTATAAAAAGTCAAATACATATCAATATATGGCCTACTGTTTATTTAGTTTAAATTATATACATACATATATATATATTTGTATGTACATCATATATGTATCTATACATATATTAACTAAATAATTAATTACAGATTAAAGAATTAATTAATAATAGTACTAATAATAATTACAGCAACAAGATCGGCAAATTGTATGGCCCTGATTTATGTCTTTTTAAGTAGGCAATTTGTATAAATGATTCAGCTCCAGATCCCTAAATAGAAACAAATATATACACACACACACACACAGACACCTACACAGCAATTAACAAGGGGCAAAGAAAAACAGAAGGTTAAAAAACAAATTGTGGTTAAATATGTGTTCTTACTTGTTAGTGGTAATAAAAACAACAAAAACAAATATAAAATATATATTATAAAAAAAAAAACAAGAACGAAAAAACTAAAACGTTGTTTCAACACTTAAGACAGCAAACACTTGAATTAGGTATAACTCTTTAGCTTTTAATCATGCCAAGCATTTTCAGTTGAATTTTCCAATTTTAACATTTAAGTTCAATGGCACCACCACTCAGCCCCATTCCCATCACCCCCCGCCACCCACAAGAAGTATATCTGCCCAGTTGTTGGAAAGTAACTTACATAGATTTGCTCTAATACAAAATACTAACTGAACACACTCGAAGAACTAGCAAAAAGTAACACTCACTAGTTTAAATATATACATACATATATATATACTGGAAATAAAAGCAAAAATTATAAATCTAAATAGCAACAACAAGAAGACAACTTTCGTATTGAGCGAAAGAGCAAAAGTCATCATCATCGGACAGCAGAGCAAAAATAAATGTTGAATCTAAATCTAAATCTATAAAAAGAAACACACAAAAAATTGATATTAAAATAAAATAAAAACAAAAACATAGATACACAATACATATACATAGGATATATACACACACATACACATACATACAAACACTGTTATTATATGACAGCTTTAATCTTGTGTTGGGATTTATTCATCGGTTAGTCGCTTGTTTTAGTGTTCAGCAAAAGCAAATACGATTAAAAAACAAAACAAAAACAAAAAAAAAGGAAAGTCAAATAGAAACGAAAATGAAAATCTATGATATTGTATTATAATTACTAAAGAAGTAAGACAAACCAGAGAGAGTTTTTAACCAAATGAAAAAAAAAAAAAAAAAAAAAAAACCAAGGACAACAAACCAAATAAAAAAATAGAAATAGGAATGAATGAAAACTTCAATCATTTGTAAAATCGTTTTATGTGTCATTTTGTATCGCAACGTAACGTTAACGATCAAATTATGATTATTGATTACTGATTACTGATTATTATTATGATTATATTGTCGCAGGACTTACTTTAAATTCAATGTGGAAATATATATAGATAAGCATATGCAGAAAACATACAAACAAACCAGAAAAACAAAACAAAAGAAACCAACATACATACCATATGTAATTGCTGTTTTATTGATATTATTATATATATATATATATATATACATATACACGCATACATTTAGAAAAAGAGATAAAAATATGACATGAGCATACAAAATGTAGGGATCATTTTACTGAATCTATATATACATACATATATGTATATATATGTATACCTATATATAATTATAATCGGAAACAAATTCAGCTAAACAAAGAAAACAGATAATACGATTGATATAATTCTAAAACTAAACACAAACTATCAAAATTGTAAACAATTTATAAAAGACAAAACAAAAAACCACAAACGAAAAAAAAAAAAAACAAAACAAAAACAAACTTTAACAAAGAACAAGAAAAACAAACAATTTAAGTGAAATTATATTACAAGAATATATTGTATATCGGTACAAGATGAAATATAAGTAAAAAGGAAATAAACTCATGTATCATGTACTAAACAAACAATCAACTTGGCTTCAATTATTTTACCCCAAAAATAAATCAATTCGAAAGGTGGAATTTAAGGTTGTTTGAGGGCCAAAAGAACTTTTAGAATATTCATTTGCTTGGGTACAAAAATCCCTCAAGGAACAGGTACTACTTGGCTTAAACTTTAAACTTTCATTAATCTCTTAGAATCCAAATAAAGATATGCAAGGATTACATTTTACGTTATTTACTTTAAAGTTTAAGGTCAGGATGTTTGGGAATTAAAGCAAAGGAGAAACTAGAACAAGAATCCTTAAATAAGTTCCGTTTCTTAAATCCAACTAAAGAACTACTCAAAGTTATTTGCCTATACGGAAGTGAAATCTTTTGATTTTTGTTAAATTTTCCGGTGCCACTTAAATTTCATTAGCAATGAAATCGAATTCTAGTTAATTAATTATCTTTAACAATTATTGTGTTTGTATTTCCGGTAGCTAGAGTACTTTAAATGGTCTTACTTAATGAAGTCTATAAAAATTGTAATGATAAAGGCGAAATAAAATCGCTAATTTATGGCTGACTTATGTGCATTTGCCAAGTGCAGAAAATGTAATTTATTATCCATATAAATTTTACACTGAGTCATGAGATGTAAGCTTAAATTGCCGACAATGCAGCTTCCGCATGAGATCTAAAAACAAAAACAAGAAAGCTAATGAATTAATGTGCACAATGGCAGATTTATCAAATCAAATTAAAATGACTAACTTATTCTAGGTATTTAAATAAGCCACAATCCTTCTAAGGAAACCAAGTCCAGCCATTTGTCAAGGCTTGAGAGTGCCTGGTTTTATGGTCGTAATTTCGTTGGTCGTTACTTGAACCTGTTTCAGGGATTTGGGGGACATACACCAACGTACCTTTATATTATTAACCCCACTTGGGGCATAAAAAAGCTGCATTTCTTCTACGGATGGTGACATTAAAGAGCCCGACAACTCTGTAAATGCAAATTAGTATTGCAGTTGTCGTTGTCTGGCATTTCGTTTTAGCACATACTCATAAAAAAAAGGTTTATACTCGGCATATCTAATAAAGTTGATGTTATTTTCTCTCTATTTATTTTCTATTGCAGCATTTGCTCAGCAGATAACCCACGTGGCCGCATCGGCGTTTGTTTATATTAAGACCTGGCTAATCAGTGGCTAAGAAATGCATAACATTTTGAATCCATCCATCAACGAAACTACTACAAAACAAACAACAACAACAATAACAATTTTCTTAATTAACATTATTCTTCCACAAAATTCCATGCAAAGCAACAGAAAGTCTGAATTGTATAACGACCAGAGAGGATTTGGAGAGGACAAGGAACATGAAATCGATGAGATTTTTATTTTTTTGTTGGTTAGAGAAAGCGACAATAAACAGTTAAGCATAGAAATTAGGCTATTATATCTGAGAATTATATAGATATATAGCTACTAATTGAAATGTGCCATTTGAATAATTGTACGAATTTAAGAAGGCTCGAGTCTAGATAGTATTTTTGTATGTTAACGGCAAAAGCCTAGCTGGCCGTCTGGTTAAACGAGTTGAGAGCTGAGTGCTGGACACCCTCACAACAACAAGACACACACACACACACACAAACTTTTTAACAAATTACTTAGATTAAGCGATTTACTCATTCACTGGAACCAGAAACCTGTACTTATTGCAAATAAAACTATTAATGGTTAATTTATCTTCTATTAGTATCGTTTGTTCGTGGTCTAAACAGTCGGCTTAGCTCAATTTTAATTGATCTAAAGTTAATCTGGCAATCAAATTCATTGTGATTGTTGAAGAGTTTACACGCGAAAGGCAGCCACAAAGGCAGCCTTCAATCTGACATATGAATAATTTGATGAGCCATCATCATTCGCCATCTGCTTACCCCGACGCAGACTTTAAGGCGTTCTTTTGTCCATTGACCCAGCAAAAGCAACAAATGTCTGTCAAAGACAAAAACTTCTTGGCCAGAAACATAATGAATAACCAAACCCCCTTTAAATGAAAAGAAAGAAACAACACGAAGAAACAAAAAATCACACAGAAACGCAAATTTTATTTGCTTAGATAAATGAGCCAGCGCGCAGCGGAGACAACCAGTCACCAAGTGTCGTAAATCTTTGGCTGGAACTAAAAGTTAGCCGTGGCTAATACCCCATACAATGGCAAATAGAAATAGAACCTGTTTTCAATTATTAATTTTTGCTCTTTCATTTTGTTATTTCTTTTCTTTCTTTCTTGTTTTTTGTTTTATTTCTTCTTTTTTTTTTTTTTTGCTCAGCTGAGGCTTTCGCTGGACCGACCACCTGATCGATCAGTATCTGCGGTTTCATCCATGCCCCCAACTCCGCCTAGGCTTTATACATTTTAATGAAGTTTAGTTTTAATTTCATTAGTTCTTTAATCTTTTGGAGTGTGCATTATCAATTAACACATCTAGTAATGGTCTCACAATATCATATAATCATTAATAGCTTCAAGAGGGGGGAAAGATACAAAAGAAGCTATGACAGGGCAACGGGGATTTTTCCATATATTGGTTTCCGACTAACATAAGTTCTTAAAGAGCTTCTGGCCATTAAAAAAGAGCTTAGGAAATTACGCATGGCTAATTGAGACAAAATGATGTCGTTTCAGAGAAATTATAATACTGTCATTGAAATAAAAACAACAAAAATAAGAAGCCCCTTGTCCATTTAAAAGACATAAATTGATTTTCTTGGAAGCAATAAAAAGCAAAAGCAATTCCTTGCCTTGGATTTGCCAACTTTGGGATGCTCTTTAAAGTAACTGAAATTAATTGCTCTATAAGTTACTATTAGAAAGTTAATATAGCAAATTATTAGTTTACCTTCTAAAGTAATTTCTGCTTTGATGCCTTTGGGAATTATCCTTTAAAAGAAGAGATTTTTGCTCACAATTAGATATTTTTTAGTCTGAGACTTCAATCACAAAGTTTACTTTGTTTAAAATCTTTATTTGATTTGCGTTTAGTTTTTGACAATTTAAGAGTATGTAAATTTGTTCACTTCTTTGACAGTTAAGATGAGTCACCTTTTTTAATTAAGTTACATAAATGTACCGTCTATTTATATGAATACACGTTTTCAGTTGTATTCAAAACCAATAATTGTGTCTCTTTTTTCTAAATCAGTATATTAAAAAGGTGTGAAATGTTTGATGCTACAAAAGAACCTGAAATTAATTAGCATGCAAAGACGAAAGTCTCACAAATCGCTGCTTCTCATGCTCGTGTAAGTAACTAAGAAATGGCAATTCTCCTACGTCTGAATGATGTCAAATTTGATCTTTACCAACAAAACAGTCAAGAGCAGCATCTTTATTTATAAATTTATCCAATTTATGGCCATACTAAAACATCGTTTCGTTTGGGGTGTTGATTGGGCTTTCTCGATTGCAAATCAAGTGTAAATATTGTGACTAACTTTATAATTTTATATACTATTCTCGATAGTCGATGTTAGTTAATACGAATGTTGTGCAAATATTTTGTCTGGCATTGAGATTCGCATGAAATTGTCAACTGCGAAAAACGAAAAACTCTTTGGCTGGATGTCAATAAACTACGACATCAGTGACAATTATAATAATAATATTTTGTGCAAATATTATTTACCACCTTCAGTGAAATCTATTGTTGACGCAACCCAATAGCTGACGCAGTTTGGCTTAAGTCCGAGTTCAATGGAATTGTTTATTTGCCGATACTGTGTTACGCCCACACACAAACACACACACACACACACACACATGGCCAGAAAAAGCATTCATCACATTGGGTTAACCGATTTCAGACAGAGTGCATGGGCCTAGGCATGAAAAGCATTGGACCATATGAGGGACACACTATATTCAGAGCACACGCGCTTGTTACGATTACGCCATGGTCAAGTTCGTTGGCACTTTTTGTTATGGGCTTGGTTTCTTTGGTAAGGTCAGTTAAATCGGTTAAAGATATTAGGCCAAGAAAAAACACCCGGCAGTTCTGTCCAAATTGGTCATGCTCGTGTCGAAATGAGAGCAACTTGGTAGTACACTGGGCGTATACTTGATCGCCTTGCTGGATTTCTATTTTTGTTCAATATTTTTCCATCTTAGTTACCTCTGACAGTTTGTTGTCGATAAGTCAGGTCAGATCCAAATTTTATAAGTTCAGTTACTGTCCTTACCTTGCTCAAGCATTGTTTTTTATTTTCTCTGAATTTTTTTTTTTTGTTTTAGTTTGGTAACATTTTTTTCGGTTTTCACCAAATTTACGTAAAATGTTTAGAGCCATGCAGAAGACTATCAATTCGGCCCGATGCCTAGCCTTTCATCCAGCCAGGCTCGCCCATATGCGCCAAGGGGCACGCTACAAGGAGAACTACTATGATGTCCTGAATATACCGAGAAATTCCGATAGCCAGGAGATCAAACGGGCCTTTATTGAGTTATCGAAGAAATATCACCCAGACGCTAATACAAAAACTGGAAACCCAGAGAAGTTTGTCATTGTATGCGAGGCGTATCAGGTATTGCATAAGGAGCCGCTGCGTTCACAGTATGATAGCCAGCTTAAGATGAATTCTCCGGCGGTGGACACCAGCTACTCCTTCGTCAATGTCCACAAGAATTGGCAGCAGTATCAGGCAGCCATGCGAAAGAAGCAGCAGGGCTGTAGCATCCAGATCAAGAGACCAGAGAAATCGCCAGTTCAAAATAAACCAGCTAGTGTTTGGTTACCGGCCATAATTCCCTCCTTTGTTCCCTTAATTCCAGGAGTAATCCAGAGCCATCGTGAAATCTTCTGTGAGTCCCCCGATTTCTCCGAGACAGGAGGCGATGACACCGAAATGCCAAGTGATTGGATGTACTCGTGCTATATTGCTGGTTTTGGACTGGTGAGCGGCCTACTATTCATGGATTCTCTGAGCGATTGGTGCTACAAGGAGCCGCCAGAATGTCCTAAGCGAGGGGCGGTATAAGAAGCGGGCTTCCCCACTCGCCAACAGTAACTATATATGTCTATCCCTTTTCAATGTGTGATTCTGATGTACACGGATGTAAGGGTGAGTTTGTGTTTAGATCATTAGCACATGGCATGGGCGTGTGTTTAAGATCTTTATGCTGAAGGAACCACCCAGCGATGCTGTTACTCCGTTGTCCACTATCAGAACGAATTAACCAAATTCCAGAATATCCCAAGGGTCATGGTCATTCGTCATAATTCTTGATTGTAATTTCCCTGTAAACTCCAGAGAGCTAAATATAACCACATAAATTTGCTCGTTGTTAATTGTGTGAAATTTTTGTGAAACCGAAACTAAGACATGGTCTGCTTATGCATAATTTGTCATGCCATCTGACAGGTCGGCCACAGATAGCCTCCGCCTCACAAGGGGTCTGTCTCTGGTCCGCTTCAACAAACTAGTTTCGCACGCAGACAACCGACAGAAACATAACATAACAGATCAGAACGGAACAGAACTGAATCGTCTATATATCTTCTCTAGTTTGCTTTCAGTTCAGCTAATTAAGAGTTATGAAATCTAGCACGTTATTTTGTTTTCAATTCTATCTATGATACTCTACAAATGACTAGACTTGACTTGAATTGACTTGAGAATTTCAAGAGAACTTACTTACTTGATTTTGAATTGATTTTTTTGGTGAAAGTTTGGTGAAAGAACCCAATCAAAGCTTCAAACCAAATTTGATGACATTTTCCAAACCTTAGAGATTAATCGATCCTTATCTTTGCGGTTCTGTATGTTGGTCATTTTTTGACCGAATTTCAAAATTCATACATCATTTTTCTTATTGAAATGTGATCTTTTACATTGCATTAAAACCTTGACAACTTATATTTTGGCCAATTTTCGTTTAAATTCTAAATATCAGGGTATAGCCAAATTTTGGTGGATTTCAATGAGAATATCTAGTTTCCAAAGTCAATTCTAATTCTAGATCTATTCATTGCAATCTCGTTGGGTAGGCTGCTTCGAAACTTCCGCGGAGCTTAGACCAAGCTTGACCTTTCAGATATAATCGCACACACTTGGATAATGAGCAGATAAATTTTAGCTTAAATATGCTTTAGAGAGATATCTATGAATATTTGTATTATGATGCCATTAAATGGAACGCACAGCACAGTGGCAATCCCCCCCAATCAGTCCAGGGCTCAAGGCAAGCGACTACCAACCGTGTCGGCTTAATATATAGTTGGCTATATCAATAGAGATCTTCACTCGCACACTCACTGACAAAGATGTTTAGTTGCTGACCAGACCAGACCACCTACGGATTGTTTGGAGTGGTTTTGGGACCGTTAGTCAGGCAGTAATAATAGTTTGTTAATTTGTGTATTGTATTGTGTATTGTTTACTGTATGTATGTGTCTGTGTTTATTTTTTTTTCCGCCTGACAGCGATTGATAAATTATGAGCCGTATTTACCTCTGATTAAGTTGTCGTTCGGCTTTTCGAATGGACCCCTCATCAATATATGGGCGGTGGGGGTAGAATCAATAATTAGGGGTAAAGGCGGGGCGAGCATTTGAACATTTATATTTTATAAGGCAAATGACAAATGAGTTATGTTTGTAGAAAACATGCAGAGCGAGAGACGATCAAATGCCCTGAGACAATTCAACTGGCAAATTCGAATGCAAATCCCCCCAAATAGATAAAGACCCGATAAAAAATTTCACATAAATCAATATTCGCATCGAGTGTCGATGGCAATGTCTATACCCATGGCGCATGCGCAGCGGTGCGGCGCGATAAAGAGCGTTAAAATTATGTTCTGTCGCCTGGCTGCGCAAAATAAACACATACAGCGAACTCGCCCATAATGAAGTCAATAAAAAGCCACTCGAAATCAGCCCAGCAAGGCGCAAAATCACAGCAAAAAAAAATATAAATAAATAAGCAGAATAAAATACAATAAAAGAAGGAGAAAAAAAACTAAAGACAGTCTAAAAACTGTTCAAAATTTATTGTACGCTGACGGCTTTTTAATGAAAATCGTTGGCTACCAAAGCGAATTAATGAAGGTGTGTATGCTGTGGGTATCCAAGACGTTTCTCCTGCTTGTGGGCCCGGTTCCAGCTCTTCCAGCGGCATAAGTTCAAAAAGAGAGCGAGAGACGACACATGGAGCGAGTAACAGAGAGAGAGAGCTGGGGTAATGTCAAGTTATTTTTAAGTCCTATACATATAATACCAACCTGTATTTATCCAATAGAGTTGACTATATGCCATATGTCATGAACAAATTGATCAGCATATGAATTGGTCTTTAGCATAAGAATGAAAACGTTTCACTAATGAAAATTTGCCTCATCTTTTATGGCCTTTTTTTTGCGCTTGGCTCATTCATTCATTCAAACACGTGTTGAACATGGCTTATTGACTTATTTTTTTGTTATTGTTTTTTGTTTTGTTCAAGTTAAGTGTGTGAATGTTTTATTAATATACCATACGCCCAACAAATACATACATATATAATATCTACCTACCAGGTAGGTGGGTAAATCTGGTAATACTTTTTGACCGCGACAACAAGTCTGATACCAATTTCAATTCCAGATTTTAACTTGGGAATCCAATTCCGCAATTTGTTAATGGAGCTCTCTCACGCGCACAGCTTCATCATAAACGCAATCTGTATGACATTTTAATTATGTTGCTGTCAAATTGCCTGCCGTCTCCTACAGACAGCAACAACAACAACAACAGTCGGGTTTCCATTGTAATTAATAATATTTTAATAACAGTTGTTGGCAATCGGTTCGCCGTCAAGTGCACAAAATTAAAACATTATGGAAAATCTTCTGTCATAGACTCTATTCGAGATGAGCAAACTGAAGTAAAGTTTTTATATTAGATTCTCAATCTTAATCTAGTTAATCTTGAATTAAAACTTTGTCTAATCATTCGCCTCATTAGATCTTAATCGAATGTAATAATCTAGTCACTGTTTTCTATACTTTAAAGTCCGTTTTGCCAATGAATGGCTCATAAATTTGTGTTACTGTGAATCAACATTCTTTAGTTTAATTCAATAGATTATTGATCTTTAATAAATGATAACTCTGATAGCATATTTAGATAAACAAAGTCGCAAATGAGGGAGTCCTAGTCCTAATAGACTTTAATTCCAATTTGCTCATCTCTAGTTAATTGGCAAATTGGCATATCTGATGGCAAGTGGGTGGAACTGTTCCGATTCGAGGAAGATTTATGCATATGGCATCGGAAGTGTAATCACAATGAGGATGTGACATCGTTCTGAGTGATGTTACTCACATTCACATTTACATTCAGTAGACTCATACTCGTATCAATATCAATAACAACAGCATTCTGGCATTGCAATTATGAAGCACCTAGAAATATTGATAAATGCCAATACATAGTTAGATAGTAAGTAGTTCCGCAAGGTAATGTTTTTTTGTAGAGATAAACAAAAGTAAGTAAATATATACACACACACATGCTCAATGTATTCGCACTTTTGCACTCGAAACTATGACTGATTATAGAAACTATCAGTGACCTTGTCTGAAAGGTAACAATACAAATGGAAATATTGTGTTAACACATTAGACGATGACATTGTTGACCTTTCAGAACATTTAGAGAGATGACTTTCCCTGAACCAATTATAAATTAAATATTCCTATTATTAATTCAGTCAGTTTTGGTTTGTTTTTAACTTTCTATGTCATGATTTAATCATCATTTATTTTGAAATCCTTAATGGACGAATGTCTGATTCACTTTGAGATTTTCAATTGACTTGCATTTCTTTCACAATTTATTATTATCAACTCAAAAGTGAATCAGTTTGCATATCAGTAAACCGAAAAAACCCTCAAAACTGTGTCACATGATTCATTTCCTAAATGTTACGCATAAAAGTTACTTAAATGAGTTTCAAAAGGTTACATAAATATTAATCACTTTGGCTTAGGGATTAAAGTATGAAGGATTATAATGTGGTGGCTTAATGGTTGGCTTGGTTTGTCCTGTGTGTGGTCAATTGGTTCGTTGGCAAATGAATAGCACGCGCAACGCAACAAAAAGACATTAAATTGAGTCATAAAACTATACAAAGCAAACACAGCAGAAGGAAGATGAATGAATAACAACACAAAGAACAACAACAACATCGATAACAGGCAGATGATGCCAAGTGCTGTTAAATTGAGTTAAATGAGGTGTTGGGAATTTTTGTATTCAACTTAATATGCACACACACACACGCACACTCAAACTAGGTACAGAAGTAGACATAAATGCAAATACTCGCAATCAGAATGGAGAATGTAGAATTGACGTTGAGGGGGGGACAACAGACTGGCCAATCGAAGGCCAATAATGTTTGTTTAAATTTTAGCTGCAAAAACATATACACATACATATATCTATAGCACATAATGTACAATACATACAAAATATATGTACATATATATTATTTAAACACAAATAAAGCGCTCTCAAGTGGTGGATGCGGACGCGGTTAAGTAGGAAATGTAAACTAGCCTTAAAAACAACGAACAACAACATCATCATCATCGTCCGCAAAACACGGACATCGACATGAGCATGGACATGGCGATGGAGATGGTGCTGGAAATGGGCTTCAGTTTGTTGTATGTTTATTTCATATTTTGTGTTTGTTTTTTTTTTTTTTCTTTCTGTAAAGCATAATTTTTTATATTTATGTAGTTTTTCGCAAAATAAAATAAATCAGCTGAGCAGAGACGTCACTGGCCACAAAACTGGGCCTACTACTACTACTACTACTACTACCGATGGCAATCCAAACATCATGTGTGGCCTTTTTGGCTTGGTTGGCAAGGAAACGAAACGAAAACGAGATGAAGAGCAGAACCAGTTGCGCAGAATGGGCTGAGGACCAGGATCTGGGCCGCGCGATCGGCTCAATCGTTTGTACTTGTTAATGGCTTTGTACGCGTAATTATTTTGGCAAGAAGCACAAAATCGGTGCGAAGCGGAAATGCGAATGCTAAGCGAACTCTGTTCACTGTGCACTGTGAGCGGAATTCTGGGGTAGGAGCCATTTTATGCATTCGATTCGGTTGCCGCTGCCTGGTGAAAGGATCAGGGGGCCATTTGTTGTTCATGTATGCATATGTTGTTTTTGTATTTTGTTTATATTTAATTGGGTGTTTTTATTGGTTTTTAATGATACGCGAAATGATCGAAGTTTCGACTCCTGGCCGCAGGGCACCTGCTGGCCACCTTTCACAGAGTCCCTTGATGCTGCCACACCCCTATCACATACATACATATGTACATATGTAAGTACCAACCAACTCATATAAGTTGGAGGCAAGTGATTGTTGCCGAACCAGGCGGCAACAAAAGCGATCACATTGCCATGATTAATATTGAGTTCAATCATTGTCTTTGCCTTTCTTGCCGGGCAATTATTAAAGAACACAAAAGCTTGGCAACATTTAACTGGTCATAGCAACATGTTGTCGCCAGTCAGCATGTTGATAAACGCACAGTGCTTGCTTTCCTCTCAGCCTCTGCTCAATCTTCTCAGAGAGAGTGAGAGACAGCGAGAGAAGCTGTGATTCTTACTCTCAGCCTCTGGCATAGTCTCTGGCTTTTGTCAAGCTCTCCACGCACAGCGATGATAGCAACATCAGGTGGCCGCCGATCAGCGGTTGATGGTAGCAGCAGCTTCTTTGGCTCTGCCAGCGGCTGCGTTATCGGCCGACTGTGGTATAAAAACGTCGACACCGCAGAGCCCCCAATCAAACAGACGACGCCTTCAAGTCTAGCTGCACGTACACGAGAGTGGAGTTGGAGACGTCGGCATTAAATTTTTCGTGACGCTATTTTTTTCGGTTTTTGGCTTTAACTCAATCATCATTTTTTGGAAACAGCCATAACTCAAATTCATTTGTGATATCAAATTCCCCAAAACTCAAAATTCCAAAAATATAAATATAAAAATCTGTCCGAAACATAAGAAATCCTCAAAATTCAAGTGTATGAAATTAAAAATATAACACTGTCTTTTATGAAAAGGTTATATTTTCCAATAACAAATTAAAAATATTAAGTGATTATCTACAAGAAAATTAAAATAAAAGTGCTTGAAAACAAAGTTAATCAAGATGATGCAGCAAAGTGCATTAATTTTACTAACCATCATCACGTTCACCTGCTGCAGAGTGACATTGGCCTGTCATGGAAAGTTAATAGGTAAGTTGGCCAAAATCCATTCAAAATCGAAACCCCACCCAAACCCAAAAAATGTTTGCCATTTGGTATGCTTGTCAGATACAGATACAGAACAAACTATAAGAGACACTTTTGGCATGCATAGAGAGCTTCAATTTCAATTTGCATTTGTATTTGTAGTTTTGTTTTGTTTTAGCCACGTTTTTGTCGTTTATTTTATGAGCTGTGGGGTGTGGGGTATGGGGGGAGGAAAAGTGCGCCGTTTTGTGTATTTTAGTAAATATTTGCCAACAAAATGTTTTGTTGTTTAATCAACGTTTAAATGCTTAGCGAAGCTTTTTACCTAGATAAATCTATACTTTTCACGCACTTAATATCAGCGAGGTGAGCTTCAGAACATTGGCAACAGCCAGCCAAATTATTTATGTAAATTGTTGTTAATGTCCAATGGCTGTTAAATTTTATTTTAAATCGATTACTATAAATAGATACACGAGCTGAAACTGGAGTTGTCTTTCTCTTAACGTCATTTGTTATATAAAAAAAAAAAAACATAAATAAATTGTATAATAAATAGTTTTAGAAAAGCAACAACTACATATTGGCGGCATATTACTTAAGAGTTTCAGTTTGGGGAGAAAACCGGTTAAAAATTTCCAGTTTTCATCCGTATATATATATATATATTAAATACTTATTTCGAAAACTTTAAAGAGATAAATTAAATAAATTAGGTAGCTGAACTTCCCATAAGGAATTAAAGGCCAATCAACTTGCCCAAAAGCCAAGTACAAATATTTGAAACCATTTAATTAACATTTAACCAGTCTAAATTATGACAAGAGCTCAGTGAACTTGACCAAAACAACAGGCGCCAACAGCACGAGTAAATAGCAGACGTAAACAAATTTTTGGTTCAATAAAAATGCTTAAAAAATGATTACAAATTAAAATCCCCCAAATTTATTTGAAATGGGTCATAATCAAGTGTGCTGGAACAAATAGATTGATGTATCCAAATGGCCATAACAATTTTCATGAACAATCATCGCTTTATTACTCTTCTAGTATAGGGTATACCAAATTTACGAACCAGTAAAAAGTTAAAAGTTAATAAGTTGAAATTCAATTCTCTTTAGTCACAATATGAATTTTAAAGGGTATTAAGACGTCTTTATAGTCAGAGGGCGTGTGGACCTCTTAACATTCTTTGTTCTGCATAAACACGGGCGCCAGTCTTTGGGTCTTTGGCCAGAAAGAAAACAAATTCCAGTTGTCCGATACTCGTAAAACAAAAATACATTTTTATAGTGCGCGTGTGCGTTTTTGATTAATGATTGCTTTTATGTTTCGCATGTATCGCCATTTGGTGGTCTTTTCAACGCAATTTCTAACAATAGCAAACATTTTATTAAATCGATTTCAATAAACATCATAATAATAATGGGGGAATTTCAGTGTTTCCTATATGCATAAAGATGCTCAAATGTATTGTCTATATAAATGTACATACATATACATAACTTTTATTCCTTCTCTGTGGCCGAAACGTTTTGCTTTTGCTGCGGCATCAATCAAAAGCTTAACGTGCTAATAATGTAATTAAATATGTAGATACGTGGACAAGAGCAACAACTACGGCAACAACTAAGGCAACATGGAACAAGGGTAGCTGGTGATAATCAGTAAATGATAAATGAAAATGAAACGAAGCATAAAGCATAACTATGAAAATTAACTCGCGCTAAATGTGACAGAGATTTTTCAACATCTCCGTGCAATGAATACGTGCTCCAGGCTTAAAAATTCAAACCGCACAACCAGAGTCAGACCCAGACCCAGACGCAGACACTGTTACTTGCTCTGACTCTGTGCCAGTGCATCTTCAAGGTGAAATCAACGCCTGGATATGAAATGCAGTTAAGCACTTGTTAACATATTGTCGGCATTTGGCTCGTCTCTAGGTACCTACTTGGCTGGCCTTTTTTGAGGCAGCAAGTTTGCTGCTTAAGTCTTTCGTTTCACATGCTGAAAAGTTATTGCAAGCTGTTGACGTTTCGTTGTCAACATTATCTTCATCTCGAGTGCGGCAGCACTTGTTGTTGTTGCTGCTGTTATTGTTGATTTTACGAGTGTTGTGGCTTTTGTTGTTGTTGTTGTTATTTTATTGCCAAGAGGCAATATGTAAATGCGGCTTTTGCGGAAACTGATCGACAGCTTTATATGCAATTTGTCAGCGAAGGTAGTTCACAAATTTGCATAGCGCCCATTGCAACAAAACGTAATAAGCATGAGGTGAAATGCAAACCATCAGCCATTAAGCCATTCAGTGAGCCAAACAGGTGCTAGAGGCATTGGCTTAAGCCCGGCATGATTGATATTAATGCTCTTCGACCAAAAACATACAGCTCTGGGCATAGCTTTGATTTGCCTACCGGTTTTTTCTTTTTTCATTTTTATTGATATAAATGTAGCATAATTTGACAGCTGCGGTTGACTTTTTTTTTCGTTGTCGTTGTAGTTTTAGTTGGTTTGAGACGATCTCTCATTGCTATTTTTAGTCTCAGCCTCTCGTAACCTTGAAGGCGTATTAAGATTAAGCCAGAGCAGACGACAGAACGCACACACACACACTCACTTTTTTGTTGTGTATATATTGACATCTAGACCCATATTTGTTGAGCCAAGCGGAGCTGCAAACATATTTAAGTTCATCTCTGACCATTGGGTGCGTCAAGATGTCTGATTTTGACAAACACGTCCCGGCACTTGACCGGCCAACATGATGCCATGGCCAAGCCAATATTTTTCGGAATCTCTGATCTGAATCACACTTGAAGTTGAAGCTGACCTGGCTTAAATATTCTCACGTCTCCATGGACAATCAGCGCCCATCGGCTCAGCTATTATTATAATTATTAAAAATTATTAAGCGCGCGTAATTATTTAAATGAAATGGCCACCACGCCCCACTGTACACTGCAGGAGAAGGATACGTAAAACGCACTTGGCAACTTGTCTTCCGTTTTGTGATCAGTTTTTGGTTTTTCTTGTTTTCTTTTTTTGCCTTATCTGAGGTTCACGTGTGCCTGCTGTGAGTTCAAGTAATTAACACCCTGAGGCAATTCTGTATAAATTCTCGATGAAGGTAGCAATCTTGTCTCAAAACTTGCTCACTCTCTTTCCCTCCTTCTTTGGATGCTGACACACTAACAAAAGCTAATACAATGTCATGAGTCAGGCGCCGCTACACAAACGCCACCAACCCAAAAAAAAAAGAACAATCAATAAAAAATTGGCTAATGGCAAACTTTTGCCTTTTTAATTGACGCCTTTTGAACAGCACGCGCCGCTTTGATTTTTGCATTTAACTTTTTTTCTTCTCCTATTATTGGTTCCCCATTTGAGTTAATTTTTTCTTCACTTTTTTGGCTTTCTGTTTCTGTTCTATTTTAATTTGCTGGTCATTAACTTAAACCGGTTAGCGATTGCCTTAAAGAAAGTGATATAAATTTTAAGCGATTTGAATCGCTTAACCGGCTAGTTACATAAAACCCGCACACAATGTCGATCATAAGCACGTGTAAGTCGCTGATATTATGCATTAAATCAAATAAATACTAAAATCGGTGAAAAAAACGTAATGAAAATACAAAACGCTTATAAAAAAACCATTAAAAATTTCGTCTTGAATGAAATTTCAACAAATATTAACACACAAAACCAAAAATTAGATAGCTAAAACCGGCTCCATCTACAGCATAAAACTCGAGCTTAACTTTACGTCAAAGGAGAAACATTGGCAATAAAGAAATCTACAAAAGTTTTAAGCATTTATTTGAATATGAACGAAAATAGAAATGATAGCATGTCCCCAGCCCAAAGCGACAAGCGAAACCAAGTCAAAGTCCCCGAAAATCTTATGCATATTCTAAGATAGTTAATGCGATTATAATTTATGCAAATTTTGACCTAATCATTTCAGCATCGGGCATCACAGCGGAGGAGAAATCCATCATCATGCAGGAACACAATCGCCTCAGACAATTGGTGGCCACCGGACGGTATCCCGGCCAGCCAGGTGCCGAGAATATGCGTGAAATTGTCTGGGATGATGAGCTGGCAGCCCGTGCCCAGCAATGGGCGGACAATTGTCAATTTCGTCACGATCCCCATCGGACAATAAGTAAGTTATCTGGTTCTATAATAGTTTGTAAACTGCATGGACTGTTCATCTACCCCACTCAACTACTACTCCCACCACCACCACCACCACCACATGATTCCCCATGCCCGTTAAATGACACGTGGCACTTTAATTGGTTTGTGATTTGCATGTCATGGATTTGTGAAGTGAAATTTGATATTTGTTTTAGTTGTTAAGCTTCATTGATATCCCATTATTATCCTTTTGCACGTTTGGCTTATAAAACACTAAAACTAACCCAGCATGCTCAACAAGCAATTGCACCTCGCCCCCTCGTCAAAACTCGCTGAGAGTAAAATTCACACACAAATACTAATTTCAAGTATTTTCCATTTGTTTCTGCTTATTAGATCGCTTTACAATGGGTCAGAATTTGGCCATCATTTGGAGCACAGCACCACTGGAAGCCGATGATGGCGATTTCCCATCACGCATTCAAAACTGGTTCAATGAAGTGCAGAAATATTCCTTTGGCGATGCCTGGTCACCCAAGACAGGTCACTATTCCCAACTAGTGTGGGGAGAGACAAGTCTGGTGGGCTGTGGCTTTGCCGAATATAAGGATGCCAGCAAATATAACAAGCTCTATGTCTGCAACTATGGACCAGGGTAAGTTGCTCATAAAACTATCACTCTTTAGTATACTAATTGATGTTTTACTCTATTCTGTTGCAGTGGTAATGTGGTCGGCTATAATCCTTATGAGGTGGGAAAGCCATCTTGTTCAACATATGGCATGAAACCATCTTCACGGTACCAGGGACTTTGTGCCGCACCTGGCTCTTCGCCAGCCATTAGCAACAGTGTCTATGAAACGTATGATTACAGCTACAACTCAGCTTTAACCAGCAACAACAAGCCGACTAACAACATTAACAAGAGCCCACAAGCTACTACCAACAACGACTATAACAAACCATCTGCATACCCCCCACAGCCAGCCCCAGCAGCAGCAGCCGCAGCGTCCGCGTCGCCGTCGTCCGGCGGTGCCTCGTTTGGTACCGCAACGCGTGGCAGCAGTTTCGCCTACACCACAGAGAGGAATCAGCAGGCGCAATGGCAATCCGGCAAATACAAACACAAACTCGAGGCATATCGCCCAAGCGCTGCGGAGTTTGAGAAGTCAGTACATAAGCATACCATACTACGCACCTATATAGACCAGAATCGGAATCAACAGCAGGAGCAGGAACAGCAGCAGGCAGTGATTTCAGATACTCCCAGCACCCAGAAACCCACACGAGGCTGGAGCCTATTGACGTGGCGCGGTTGATAATGATAACAATCTCGTCTAATCGGAAAATCCATTAATAGTTTTGCCGTTCAATGTATTAGGCCAGCGCCCGCAGTAATAACTACTATGTAGTGCCATTTTACCCCCACTCACCCACTGTCATCACTGATTCCGGCCCTACCCCACCCTTATCCATACTCGCCTTTATTACTTTTGTGTAATTTTTCGCCTTGTAGATCTTAGCAAATTGTAGGCTCGTATTGCAACAACAAAAAAAGAAAAGAAAAAACCATTTGCCATATGTTGCACGTTAATTAATGTATTCTATGCGTATGTAAATTATTTGTCAATCGATATACTTTCGAATTTCCGCCCGTTCATCACATTTGGAGGCATGCCAGAGACGAATGTTTGTATCAAATGTTTGAAACTTCACAACTCCAACAAAATCAATTAACCAATTGTTAAGTCGGCATTCAACATCAATCAGCTAGTTGTAGTTATAGATTTCATCATAATAAAAAACACTAAAATGAATTTGTAAATAACAATGTTTGTACTTGGCTTGGACGAAATTTGAAAAGTAACCGTAAAAGGCTAAAGAGTGGTTTGAAAATTTAAGAGAGCAAGTGCATGAAACTAAGAGTCAAGGAGTTCTCACTGCGCATGAACAGGACTCGTTGCGTTGCTGAATGCCAATGCTGAATTATAAGCCGCTTAAAGAGGAGAACTTCCATAGCTGAATTATATATTCATTTACAAACAGGCATAACTACATACATACATATATGTATATCTCTACATGTATGAACAGTGCAAGATAAGGACTTGTGGGTGAGCACAATAAGCCAATGAATGCAACAAGACCCACACACAATTAAGGCGGATGTTTGGCTGAGTAACAAAGAGGCTTTGTTATGGATGAAGCTAATAAGCTGGACAGCCCACATTGTATCTACTTACATAAATGCTGCTTTGTGTGTGTGGGTGCAATTTATGAATGTATGTCTACACATGTTCCTGGTTGATTCAGTCTTCTAGCCACTAGCTCAAGGTCGCAGGTAACTTTCGTGAGTGTGTTTGTGTGTGTGGGTGTGAGTTGAGGAAGCTAAACTTTTCGCAACTTCAGATCGTTTGGGGCTGTTGGCAACTTTATTTTCTGATAAGCACACACAGAAGGGCAATCAAAGTTGCATGGCTATCTACGTAACATTAAACTGCGACTTCATTTTCAGTTTTAATTGTTCCGTTTATCTGGCCGTTAGCTGTCCCCAATGTAACACACGATTTTGGTTTAGGGTTGGCGGAATGGCTATAAATTTCGACCACGCAAACACACACACACACACAGACAATAGGGTGTCAATTTCCGTTGTGACATGAAATTAAGATAGGCAAAAATTGCTGTCAAATGTCGTTTGTCGCACACATACATACATATGCACGACAGTTGTAAAATCCAGACAAAAATGAAAATATGTAAAAGATTTGCAGTTATGGTTATGTTTATGTGGTTTTGCTCTATGACCTTTTCGTTTCATTCTCCTACTACTCCAAATATAAAGCCTTTGTACAATGTGTATGTATGTATATGAATACTATAATTTGCCTTCTTCAATCTGAATCTCAGGGCAGACTCACTTCACTTCATCATCTCTCGGCCCACTCACAGAGGCTGGCAGCGTGAAATTAACTGACAGAGGCCATGGCAAGGCAACGTTTATTTATACGCTCGACCATACATTAAAATGTGACGCACACTCTCCGAACGGCTGTGAGTGTCGTTTACTGTCACGCCAAGAACCAAGCACTGGCCCCTCGGACTTGGCGCTTGTCCTGCCTGATTTATGGCAGAAATGCAAGAGTGAAAAATACAAACCAAAGAAAAAAAAAAAGAAAAAAGAAAAAATAAAAAAATACGCTAACGTCAATTTGATACAGCTGTCACAGAGAAAAACGCAATATTTGAGTTGAGTTTACACTTGGAAAATTTTCTGAAAGAAGGAAATAAATGTAAATGACCGCATGTAATTAAGTTCGCTTAAAGTGCCGCAAATTGCCAAGTCGAGCGATGAAAAAGGATTCGGAGCCCAAAAGCGATTGCATGGCGGCTTATGAATTTCCACGCATTAATTTTATTTCTCTTAATTTTCGTTTTCCCTTTTGTTTTGCCTTTTCATTTTTGCATGGTATTTTTATTCTTTCCACTTGATGGGCCTTGCCAAATGTTTTTCTTTCCATTTCAACTTTTAAAGGTTTTTCATTACTTTTCGCTATTTGTATGTGTATAATTAACAGAGAACTGTACTCAATTGGGTCAACTTAAGCTTAAAATAATGAAATTCTTTTTGATAGAAAAACCCTGAAAAGTATGCTATATAAAGTTTAATAGTTTATCTTCTTGAATGTTTTGGTCGTACATTTAAATCTCATCCTTATTTCCTCTGTATTGTAACCACTTTATTTAACAATCAATTTAGTTTCAACATTATTTTTGTTGCAATCAAAGATTTTGGTGTGTTTTTCTATTTGGTTTCTATTATTTTTGAGGCTTAGAGTTGAGCTAGGTATATGCAATTTGGCAGATGCATTGGCAACAGTAGCAGCTGCTGCAAATTTCGAGAAATCATAAATGCCACCACACTCCGGGCTGACTCACAACCTACAAAGATATAAAACCAACTGAAATGAAACAATAAAAATGTATATATACATTTAATACAATAAAAGAAAAAAAAAAACGAAAGCCAGGAGAAAAAAAGAACACATATTGGAAAAGTTTTTCAATTTCAGCAAAGCTTTTATTTTATATGCAAAGATATCACACATACTCCCACCTCCTACCTCTTGATATTTACCCAGCCATTCAGTGTCTCTGTGCTTTGTGCTCTGTGCTCTATGCTAGGGGTCCAAATGCAGGCACACAAAACTACACACTCTCACAGACGCAGATACTAACACATTGAAACACACACAAAATTAGAAATAGGAAACTCAACAACAAAACGCAAAATGTAAGCAATAAGCGAAAATGAAATGAAAACTCATGAATGGGCACTTTGAACGAAAAGAAACAAAATGCAAAGTCGTTGGGGAGAGAGAGTGAGAGAGAGAGAGAGACGGTGTGGCAAAGGCAAAATCAAACCGAAAAATAACATTTTGTGAGCATTATTGGTGGCTTTTGATACCAACTTACCCGCCCTTTAACCAAGCAATCGAATGCAGTTGAAGTTATAACTTTGCATAGCCGCATGTCTGTTGGCCATGAAATGGATTACGAAGGGCAACATATTTAAGCTAACTGAAATTACAAAAAACACAAGTGAAGTGAAATATCTCTCGACCGAAATAGAAAAATCAAAGAACGAACAATTTCACAGTTGAAGCCCTTAGCGTAGTCTTTGAAAACGGCTTTTGCTTTATTTATGAGTGTCTGCGGTCGGTCGTCGTTTTTAAGCTGGCCATAGTCCACTCTCATCAAAGTTACCTCAACACAGTGGGCTGTTCAAGAGCCATTAAATTCGCATCAGGCAGTGTGATAAACACAGGACAACACTGTCTGAAAGCCATGAGTGTAAATCATTTTCAATTTGAACATGGCCCCACAAATTGGCAACATGCGAATAATTCATGCGAAACACTTTGACCATCGGCGTCATCGGGTTCAGAGCATCAACAATGTCATTAGCACAAAGTGCCGAATGTCCAGTCAGACAGTTTCACTGAAATGCTGAGCATACAATTTCTGATTGAGTGATCCGTGTGGCTGTGAGAGGGTGGAAGAGTACGAGTAAAGCGATTGCGGGCTGGGAAGGAACCCCACTGAAAATTGAGACATTAATCTCCAAGTGTTACTTGTTGAATGATTACCAACTAAAGCGAAATGTTAGAAATTTAAGATTACATTTCTAGGTAAATGCTGCCCTTGACATTTGATAAGGACCAAGCCATCCCTGATGTTTTCTTTGGAAAAACAATTCACTTTACCTACGCTTTTCATGTGGCGCCTGGGAAAATTTATGCTACGGTCCACAATACCGTAAAAATGCTCTCTACCCTTTAAAAATTGTGGAATTTGCATATTTTTTTTGTTATGTTATGTGTGGGGCAAGCAACGCCAAAATAAATACATACGAACCAAATTCGTTGGAAGCAAAAAGTGTTGTTTGCTTTTGTTGAATTTTACGCGTCAAATTTTACATAAATCTTTTTTCCACTTTCATTTCTAGCGCTGCCAAGCAAAATGTGAGAGTTCTGACACAAAATCTCATGGCAATGGCAAACTTCGATCGGCAGTTAAATCAAACATAAAAAGACTAAGAAGCAACTCAACTCAACGAAAGAAGAAGAAAACCTCTAACAACAAACGACTACTAAAATTTACAAAGTCAGCTTTATGATTGGAAAGAGGGAGTGTGAGTGGGTGGGTCCATTTGGGTGGTCATAGGTTACACAACATAACCTGACTTACCCTTCGGAAGCCAACAGTCCAGTGAGTCATGTAGTTTCATTTGCCTTGATTGTACAAAATATTGTTCGGTCTCTATTTTCAATCTAAAATGTGTTCATCAAATCTACATAATTTGGCCCAGGGCCTCAGACCAAAAAGCCAGAGACCAAAATTGGTAAGCCAATCAGGCCAGCAATCAGCACTTTTATTGTAACTAATCAAAGGTCAACCATAGATATTGTATAACTCAATATATGTACCTATGTTGGTCAATTTTGTGGGTGGCGAAATCCGGTCCGCAGTCACTTTATCATCCTGGCACTTATCATCATCATCATTCGTATGCCTTCATTTCAGCATCCCGCACTCGTTCACAGCATTCTCAACACGTAGCTGACGCATTTGTCGTCCGTTAATCAGTGCGGTGATTTTTTTTTTTCGGTCAAGATTTATGAGCGTCCCGTGTAATTTTCAGTTGTAGCTAGTTAGTGTCCTTTGTCAATTAGCTGGTAGAATTCTCATCACACACATATAGAGCATTCTCAAATGGAAAAGCATCTCTAATGGTTGTTTGTGTTTTCTTTTTTTTTATATTTTTTAAACTCAGTTCCATCATGGCTAACATCCTTTTGCTTTTAATAGATGCAATTGCAGCGTAAAACCAAATACAAAGAAATGTTACCAACTGAAAAAAGAAATTGCATAAAAAAGAGAGTAACTGAGTTTTTCGGAGATATACATACTCGTACAAATATATGTATGTATATGTAAGTATATATGTATGTAGATACTCACAGACTATGAGGCATTGACTTGTACAAGAAAAACCAATTAAAATGAAAACATGAATGGTTCCATGGTGCGGTCGATTCCAAATGGATTGCTATGGCAATGGTCAGAGTGCCCCACCAACTAAAGCTTTAGTCCTTACAATGAACTTCGAAATGAGTCTACGACTCATTAATAGGCGTATCTGTGTGTGTGTGTGTGTGTGTGTGGATGTATTTGTTGAATGCAACCAATAAAAACTTTCATTCCTTCATCTTTATCCATTGTCAGGTCAGTGCATATTTGTTTTATTGCTAAATGCCAATGATTTCTTGGCTTATTGCATTTCACTCACACACACACACGCACACTCGCAGCACACATCAAGTTGATTAATTAATTCTCCAGCTTGGCCTTACTGGAATTTCATGTGTCTATAGACAAATATTTCTCTGTCTTATTAACATTCTCAGTCAGGCATAAAGCCAAGTTTTATACTCAAATTCCGTAGTTAAATTGATAACATTATTATGGCGTTAATTGTTTGCCAAACGTTTTTACTTTCTGTGGTAAGACCCTTCGTTTTTTTGGCCAAAACTTGTTGAACAATAAATAATGGAGTTGGCCCTGTAAAACGACTAGACTTTTCGATTTTGCAAAGTTTTTAGCAAAATGTTGCCGCAAGTCTACAGCGGATGTTGCAAATGCCACAACATTGAGCTCAGCCAGGCGGCAGCAAGTAAACTTTTGTGGTTCTCCAAGCATATGTGTGAGTGTGCGGGTGTGTGTGCGTAAGTCAATTGGAAAAGTGACACATGTGTCGCATTTGTTGTCCTAAAGTCAGTTCTGGCTTGTGTGCATTGGCGTAATTAATTTGAAACGGCGACAAAAACGGATGTCTATGACCCTCTGCACTCCTCTCTCTCTCTCTCACACTCGTTATATGCTAATTGTGAACATCCGCATCCGTATCCGCCATTTTAAAATACCCAAAAATGTTAACTGTCATTGCGGGATGTCAATTAGAAAAATTGACAAAATGTTTATACATTAAAAATTGTAGGTAGATACATTAAAAGCTTATATTATTATTTATTCTGCTTAATATTTGCATTATTTCTCACTTTGCTGGACAGATTCATGTTATTGCAACAATTTCGTGCAGCTGTGGCAGACACTTAACCAACCACCCACTCACACACACACACACACAAACAACATACTTGGCCTGGCAGCTGTTTAAAATTCAATAAAAAAAAAAGAGAGAAAGGAAAAATGGTAAGGCAAAAAATTGTATAATGCCAAAGTCTGCATGTAAATTGTGCCTAATAAAAGTCTTATTGAATTTACAATATGGAGACAGGCAAATAAAATTATAATTTAAAAAAGAAGGCAATGCAATATGTTCTTGGATTTCCATATACAAATACATTCAGGCAACAGATTTTTATTGTCATTAAACATACTCAATTGAGTTCGTCCTTATTGATTACCTTTTTACACTTAGGCACATGCATTCGATACCGACTTACATTTCCGTAGAGACAGACATGAATATTTACTTTTCGCAGCATTGGAAGTTGATTTGTCATGCATGTCGCGTATGTCACATCAACACCGACAGCTTCACTCAAACACCCACCCACACACACACACACACACACTCAAATGGTTGAATATATGCATTGCCAATTGTCACTTTTGTTGACTGACTTTGACGTGAACTGCTTTTTAGAAACTACGCTCAGGAATTTGTTGGCCCCAAATATCTAAGACTTCGGTTATCAGGAGAAGATGAAAAAGGGAACCAGAAACATGTCGCCTACACAAGTGTGTGATGGTTTTTCTTGTTTATCCTCTTCAACTTAATGAAAAGTTTTTATTGCCAGCTCCCACACATGCATAGAAGCTTATATATAGACTACACGAGTCTGAAATAAAATTAATACACCAAAACAAGTTAGAATGTTGTGTGGGTTTGCTATTGACTTTCTGTTAACTTCTAGTTTTCACATCTAAATTCTAGTCCTTTTTAAAATAGATTTTTGAAATCATCAATCTACCGATCGCAAAAACCACTCCTGTTAAAGGCTTCACGACTGCTTAGATACATTCTGTTAGCCTTACATGTCCATTTAAATATCATCTGAAAATCATTTATTGTCATATCATCAGGAAAGTAGGCAATAAATTTGTATGTATATCCAAGTCTTGATTTGTCCACCCAGATAGTGTTAAAAACTAACGAAAAAGATAGGCATTTAGACCAAGTCGAATAATAAATGAACTGCCAAGGGGGAGGCGTGGCTAGAAGAAAGATTGATGACATTCTTGAAGCAGAATAATCAGAAGCACAGGGACAAGAGAGCATCGACGGGCCAATGCTTTCATGTCTAATTAAAAAGAACACTAGAGACCTTCAAATCAACCATCAGCACGTCTGTTCACATTTGCCATCACCGGGAAAACACCCTGAAGGAACCGCAAAAGGACTCACATTACTCATACGTTATAAACACATTAAAGGAGCACCGAAGGCGCGCACACACACAGACAAACAGAGAGACAGCAACATAAAATCTAAACAATAATTACACATGCGACCGGGATCGTCGGGCAACCAGACCGGCAACCTCAGTGCAGTCCAACATAAGTACATATGTTTCGACGATGACTCCCAGGAGATAGCCACTGCGAGTTCGACTCCAAATGCGAATACGAGTACGGGTACGGGGCCATAAACGTAAGTGAATTAACCATTCAACTAACATTACGGCCATTAAATCATTTTTGTGAGGGCTGCGTGCGAGCGGGCACGCAGAAGGGCGGGCAGGCTCGGCAAAAGAAGACCAGTCAAAGGGAGTGTGCCCATTCACAAGCCTTGCTGCATATACTTTTTGGAATTTATTTTTTTGTGGGGCGCCACCGCAGAAAAACAAAAAACAAACATACAAAAACAAGCATGTAAACTAATTTGATGCCACCCTCACCCCTGCATGTATGCAGGGTGCGTGTTTGTCTCGCAATTGAAATTTGAACTGCAAAGTGAGGAGCTGACCCACAGCCATTTGATGAGTGGGCGTGTCGAGTGAGTGTTTACAGCGTTGCAATAAATTGCGTCCTGCACGCAATGCGCCCCGCTGAAAGCAAAGCAAACCAAACACTTTGCCACCTCAGCCACCGCGTTTGCCACATCGTTGCGGAGGTGTGGCAAACGTTTGGCGTGGACTCCCATCAGGGGAAACGCCAAACGAATTAGAAATCGTCGTAGCACTCCAAATGCATTAAGCATGCCATTCGGTTCATTGGATCCTCGACAACAACAACATCAACAGCAAGAACAACATAGACTGAGGGTATTAACAAGGCGTCAAAAGGAGCGATTAAATCGAAAACGAAGTCTTACACAAAAGGCCAGCGACTAGCTCAGCGGGCAAAATCAATTTATGACTCACGCACACCATCAACAGCAACAGCAATGGAATGTGGGTGGATTGGGTGTCCTAACTATTTAGTTGAACAATGTAGTGTTTGTAGTCAGTCCATGAGCTGGGTGAGTCTCCGCATATAATTGAATTCCAAGGTGTAGAACCTTAAAGCATCACTCGGCAATATCACATCATCTTTATGTGGTGCTGAGATGAAATAAATACCTTAACGAGCGAATGCGTTTGGCAAAATGAGCCGTAAAAGCAATCAATTTGCCATGTGTTTCTTTCGTCGGTTTCGCCCGTAATGTAAATGCAAATTTATACAAAATCAAATATTTAATGTACATGGAAATCGCAAGGCAAGGACGACGCATCGTCTGCAAAAAAAAGAAAATTTCCACAGATTTATTTACATTTTTTTTTTCCTTCGTCGAGGCGCTTAAACTGAGAGCAAACAATTATGAGGCAGCAACCGAAAATCCCAGCAGGCACCTTTGATGACACACTTTTTTTTTCCTCTTGTGTGATACATCCTAGTCAGATGAAACATATATATAAAGGATATTTTTGTGTGTACGTAATTGCAAATATTTATTTGAGCGCACGTATGACAAAATAAGTAAATACACACAATGCCAAAGCCTACACACACTCACACACACACACACACATAAATAAATAAATAAATGGAACACGAACGGAAACACACAGAAGACCAAAAATACTCAGGGCTGTGGCAAGGGAGCTCTGCTCCGAAACGTGCCTGCTGTCAGCGATTGTAATTTTTAATGGCAACTTCTGGAATTTATGGATCTAACTTCTTCTTCTGGGTCGAATCCGCAAGGTGAGAATCATGGCTGTGAGCTGCATTTAAATGGCACTTACACTTACCATGAAAAAGGGCAATTGAAACTGCAAAATATAGTCGAGGTCACTGCACGCCACTGCCCCCCAATACCACTCGGACCTGGGGATTCGGACGAGAATATGCGAATAAAAAACATGGCAATATGGAGCATCAATATTGGGGGATGAGGAGGTGCTGGATTAACATGGAAACTCTCCCCCATTTTGAAATTGGCAAAAATTAGTTTCGGAGGGTGCATAAATTTATAAACATTTTTAAGGGCGAGGGTTTAACCACTGGGGAATTGCCTGAATATGTTTTATAACTGACATATGAGCAAATGTTGAATTTTTAATTGATTCCAGCTGATTTGAATGTGAAGAGCAAAGCTTTTCAATTAGCCCTCATCCCCATCCACTGCAGAAGGCACACAGTTTGAGTGTTGTATATAAGAAGTATAAAAAAGGAGAAACATTTCCATTTGTACACACGTAGTTATCAGGGGCGGATCTAATGGCGGTAAAAAAGCTATTTGCCCTGTATTTTCTCACTCTGCCAACAACTGTAACCGATGCCACGCACATTCCGTCCCCTCTTTTTCTATCACGCCATCGATCAGAAAGCAAAAGTTTTTCACTCTCCCCATCTCGCTCACTCATTAACTCACTCGCCAAATCATTCATTTTGCAGTTTTGTACTCCCATATGCCAAATGCATTTTGCTCTCTTTGCTTACCACTCTCACTCTCAGTCTCACTCGCTGCAGCTCCACACATTTGCACATGTAAGAGAGAGCACCATAGTTCTTCTTCTTTTTTACGTTCTCCCGCTCTAAGCTGTGCTTACATATTTGCCCGCCCATATGCTTGAGAGATAGAGTGAAAGAGCACCATAGTTCTTCTTCTTTTTCACCTTCTTCTGCTCTATCATGTGGCTCCACATGTGAGATAGAGCATGAGAGCACAATAGTTCTTCTTCTTATTCACCTTCTCCCGCTCTATGCTGTGCCTATAAAAGAACCTGCACTCAAGGCGGCGGAGATCAGTTTGCGGGGGTGCATTGTCCAGTTCGGTTGCCGGCAGCTGCCGGTAAAAGTGACGTAATAATGTGAAAGTGGCTGATCGTACAGAAATGATGTAAGTAAACAATTACTATTATTTTATATATTATTATTTATTATTATATACACTTTTCATATATTTTTATTGTAGAATAAATTGTCTGATGCCTTCAAATCCCAATAGTAAAATTTCTTCTACACATTGGAAACAAAATCTAATTGGATGATTAGCGTACTCTCTTATAACTGTTGAAGTCTTTATTAGTTCTCTTCTCATTTCTTTTTGGATATGAGAACTACTTTCAGGTAAGTATAAAAATATTTTAAATCCTAAACAAACTTTTATTTATTTGGCGGTAGAAAGTGAATAAATTTATGTCGCAGTTCTTGCTCTGCAAATTAACCGTTACATCCGCCACTGACTTTACAAATGTATTTTTTTTTTTGTATGACAGCAAGTGATTCTGAGTGTTGAATTCGAGCATAAACCTGCAAGACTTTGTGGTTGGTGTCTTTCTCTTACGATGAATAAGCCGCAATATTTCCACTTTGAATGTGCTTTAATTAGACTTCATGTTAACGGCATTTGTAGAATCAGTTAATGTCGTTATATACATATAAATTCTTACAGATTTAACTCAGAAAATCGTTTCTTATCTTTACATTTATGAAAATTAAAATCATTTAATTTATGTTTACAAATTTTTAGTATTCTATTATTTTGGATCTAAGTATTCATTTTTGGAAAATTTTTTAAATGATTGGAAACTTCTTTTAACTCATAATACAGACTGCCAAAAAGGAAAACTTAACTTGCTAAGACAAGTTAACAACAATAATTTAATAATTTGCCTTAAAGTTCCATATAACGGCAAATTATTTACTCTATTACTGAATTTACGATTAAGTCAATTATTTTTCCACCATTTAGTATTAAATTCTGTAACTTATAACAAACTACTAACTAATTAAAACCTGTTTGGAAATTAGTTCAGTAAAAGTTTACCAGTTGCTTTGTTTTTGTGGTTCTAAAATGATGAATATGCTGACATTTGGAATCAAAACTGACATATGAAACCAATTGGGGGAAAAAGCAACAGTGCAATTTACAATATAACATGGTGTATAAGTTGCAGAAGCACCACCTCCTACACTAACAAAAACAACGTCATCATTCAGAACCACAAAACAAATGTAACCAAAAGGTTAAAAGCAGTCAAACGTGCTCATGTTCACCACCCACTTCTCCGTATATGTATTCGAGCTGAAGTTAGAACCATAGAAGTTGAAAACTTCTAGAAACTTGTGAGTGTATTTGTGTAGAGTGGCTGGCATGGTTGTTTGTCTTGGTATTCAGAGTTCTGTTCACATTCCTTTGGCGTAGTGGCTGAAAGTGGCACAATAACATCTACTAGCGTACACTCTGGTACCTGGTCTGACTAAGTCGCCTAATTGTGGCCAGATATTTTGGATAGTTTGCACACCCGAGCGTATCCTTGCTCTTTGGACTTTGGCTTGGCTGTGTCAAAGACTGTGCAGTTGGCCATTTCAGCTTTGGGGTTACCGTCTAAACGCACATATTCATTTATTTGCCTTCATATGTTAATATGTAACTGAGCCTAAAGTTGTGAAAGGTGTGCGCCTCCTTTTGTTTGCCTCTAATTAAAAGCCACACATCCAAACACACACCCAGAGGGAAAGGGAACGACTTGGGGTTACAATTTAACACTGTCACGCATCGTTTCGTGCCGGCTTTTGTGTCCAAACCTTTTTGGGCCAAAAGGCCTTACCTTTCACTCACTGAGCCGGGTAGGCTTCGTACGCACGCCTGGCCAAGAGTCACAATTAGACTAATGAAAGCGGCATCAGACTGCGTAATTTTGTGGCTAATTTTCATTTGGGCCCCATCCCGACTTGTCGGGCATACGTATGCATCCAGACAGATACGTAGATAGACCTTTGGATTCCATTCTTTTCAGTCCTTTGTTAACTGGTACCTACTTGTTGTTTGCCTATTTGTTTGCCGGTTTGTTTGTTTGCTTGCTCGTTTTCTTCATGCATTTGCCTCTTCGCCAATTAAAATAAATTATAATCCAATTTACCCAGAAAAAGGCAGAAAAAAAGGAACGAAATTCACTTGCGTTTGCCAAAAAGTTTTACACAATTACGCTCAGATTTATAACAATTCTCGGCAACAGCAACAACAACGTCGCAAGTCGCGCCGCCGCTTCATTGTCTCTTGGGGGTAAAGCGAATTCATTTGCTTGAAATGTGAAATGTAAAATGTAAAATGCAAAATACTTGGAATAGAACGAGAGGTGCCTTTAGCCTGGGATCGACATGGATGTGGCAGACAGGCGGTCTGTTGTCTGTCTGGATTTTCTTTTCATTTTGTTATTTTTTCCCATTTTCCATTTTCTTGTGTTTCAATTTTTGCTTTTCTCCTCCCCCCCTCTCGTTCTCTCGCTCTCTCGAGGGGTTTTGTTTTTTCTCTGTTGCTTTTATCGTGGCGTTAAAATAATTCTCTTTTATACTCATTGACATTGAAAAAAGGCGACAGGGTTGTCGAAAGCATTTTGATGGATTAAAAGTTAAATGGCTTTCCCCCACTCACTCTAGGGAATGGCCAGACATTCGCTATGGGAAGCGGCTATTCAATTTATGTAAAAGCCAACCACCCAAAAATGTTGACCCCAAAATTAGTGGCAAATGCGGGAATTGTTATATTGGCTTAGGGCCGATCCGATAGTCAAAAGTAAAGTAGTATAACGCATTGGAATTCTGGCATTTGCATTGACATTTTCCAGCTTTAATTGGATATTTTCTTGAATTGCAAACATTTGGCAATATAAAATTGGCCTTCACTTATAATTACATAAGCATAATGGCAATTAAAACTAAAACTGCAAAACTTTGGACAGCATTCGAGCGGCTTGTGCCAATCTGAGCCATAACAATCAAAGAACTCTCTCTCCCTCTTGATCTCCCTGCTCCCAAATGCAATATATAATTTAATGGCGAATTTTTAAAGATCAAACTCCTGACAACCTGCAAAACTTTTTGCGTTGACAGACCTGGCACATGGCATCGCATCGCATGGCATGGCATCAGGCGTCCAGAGTCACCGACGACTCCTGGTCTGACTTTAGTCCCAGAATGGGGAAAAACTTTTGCGGTGATAAGCGTCAAGCAGGAGCGAGAAACTGAATGTCTGGTCTTTTCTGTTGGCTTGTGGGATAGCGTGCCATAAAAGTATGCAACAGTTTTTTTTTCCTTCTTCTATCTAGCTTTTGTCCAACTTAACACAACAAAGACAAGGGTTATTCTTGTTGTTGGTGTCTCTGTCACCGCCTTTTGCATCTATTTTTTGAAGTCATATCAGTTTTCGTCTGAATAGACACGTTATCTATATACAATAAGGCTTATGCATAGGTGGTAAGCACATCGAAATGTCTGAGGTTGATTCTTTTTCTCTCTATGAATCTGTTTCATTGGAAACTCAGCTCCTGAAAGTTATTTTGGATTTGCTTGTTAGTTCACCTTGGTATTCCATTTAACCCCTATATAACCTTTTTGACTAGCTTAAATTGTTATCAGCAATTAATCCGGCCAACTACTAGTAGATTAAAGTGCTTGACACCTGCACAATGTACAATTCAATTGAAAATTTCATTTGGAAACAAGTTGCAATAACTTGCCGGTAGCAACAATACAACAATTTATTATGGCAAAATGGCCACCAGCCATTTGGAACTCTCTACATCCTTGTAAAAGGGCACATAAATTTGATTTGTTCGACAGGCCAAACAATAACGAAATATATTTACATATCCATGTGACCCATACACTTTGAAATACAAAAAAGAAATGAGCTTCTGTATCTTTGGCGTATGCCTTCTTATGCACAAACGCATTGTGTTCAGTGTAGGCGGTTGGTAACTCTCTTGGTGAAGTTTTGCCATTCAGTTTATTGCATTGGACGACATGGAGATCGACATAAATAATTCATGCTTGATAAATTAAACAATATATACTAAGAAGCCATTAGTTATGCATAAAGTATACGCCATGTGCGCCAGACTGTAACACCCACACACACGCACACACACAGGAGACGACTGAGGCGGAGATTTGGACTGTCGTTGCAACAAGCGACAATTGCAACGCCTGCAAAGCCCAAAAAGCGGAAACGGAAGTGTGCATAGTGCATGCCATTTTGCGCATAATGTAGAGAGGGAGACAAAGACCCAGTGTGACTCTGTGTCTTTGTGTGTGTGTTTGTGTCTGTGTGTGTGTCTGGCATTGTCTAGCACTGTAAATGTCTGTACATTGTCGTATGAGGCAAAAAAATGTGTGCCAACAATGGGCATATATTTATGGGCATTGAGTGCGTTAAGCACTCCAAGAAGTTGAATTTGTCTAATAACAATAGTCTAAATGGAGTTATGCATATTATTCTCTCTATAAGGATTCACTTGGCAATCGGCTTTAGTTGAGCCTCAGTTCTCTAACTAACCTTGACAATTACTCATAATCACATCCACTGGCAACTAACTAATGTCCTTCTCTCCCCCAAGGGACCACTGCCGCAATGCAAACACAACAGTAATTATGTAATGAATAAAAGCCACAGCCAGGATCCCCAATTGTACGTAACTCTCCGCGCTTCCTCCTTTTCTCCTTTCTTCTTCGAATGCCTGGGCGACAGATACTATAATTGAAATGAAAATTACTGCCGCTGGCAAGACAGAATGATGCAGCAGCCGCCCAAAATTGTGTGGCCAGCCATTTGCACCGACCGATCCCCTTTGCTTGATGACATATAATAGTTTTGTTGCAGTTTCTGGTGTCTCTTGCTGCTGCCTGACCCTGCTCTACTCTCTGTCACTTTTACAATTTGGGGAATGCGTACGGTAAATGTAATTATGTATACGTCATGTGTTACATGGCAGCATAAATTGAGCAAAATGTCAGTCAAAGCGGCCTAAAAAACAGAAAAAGTAGCTAAGTACTTCAACAAATACATACATAAACCTCACACACAAACACACACACACACATTTACTTGCCAAGCAATTTACTTACGCTTTGTTGTGCAGTCAGCGGAAGATTTTAATGATGGCGCTTTCTCCTCTCCTCTTCTGAGCTCTGCCTTTTGCATTTTGCCATTTCCCATTCACCCGATTTCCTTTTCTATTTCGTTGTCGTGTTGCCTGCTGATGAGCTGCTCTCGCTCATTTCATTTAATTACCGAGAAATGTTTGCCTTGCCGCCACTTGATGCATCTCGATCAAAGTTGCCTCAAGAAATTGCCCAACCATCAATGTCTGGAAGCATAAAACTAGCTAAAACTGAAAGTTCATTATTGGCATATTTCATGCAGAAATCGAGCTTCGTAGATTCAACTATGTAGTTAGTTAGTTAGTTGCTTCATTTGTATGTGTGTGTGTGTTTGGTGTGGTAGGGTGTGGTGTATGGGTGTAACTACCTAGACATAATTCTCCAGCTGCCGTCGGATGCCAAAGAACAAGACAAACAAAATTAATTTAATTTGCACAGAGCGAGCGAACAACCGAACGAACGACTGAACGAAAAGAAACGCCAAGGGGAAAGAGAAGCCTTTGGCGCCCTAGGATCGTGTCTGTGTGAGAGTGTCGAGGATTAAGTTGCATGAAATTTAATGCAATTTAAAACGCATCAATTTTGTGCGATGCTGTGTTGGTGTCTGGTCTGTACCGAGGCTTGGGGCCATTGCCATGTTTTCCCAAAAGGCAGGCAATGGATTTTCTGCACGCACACATGAAGCCAACAAATGCCATTTAAGCTGCAATAATAAAGCAGAATCACAGGATGCAGAAGCTGCCAGTTGTCCATGTTCATGTCGTGGTAGTTGTAGTTGTAGTTTGCCATTGCCCGTTGTGTCGCCTTTACAATCTTCACGTAACTCTGACGCATTAACTTTTGACGCCCGGCTTTGGCGACGCCAAAAGCCTTTATACCTTTATATGAGGCAACTCACGGCATAGCCCTAATTAATGATAAATATTGGCCCGAATGAAATTCAAGGCTACTGTGAAATGGCCATGAAACCGCGGTAAACGCCTTAATGCCGTCAGTTGATTGAGTTAAACCGGCAGCAAGGTGACTGATGCATCCATTGTTCGCCACACCAATTCGTAACCATAATTAATTGACCGACTTTCCGACTTTGACTATAATTAAGCCATTAAAACATCTTTGGAAAGAATGAAATAACTTTTGCATGAAACTTCTTCACTTTAAAGCTTCTTCCAAGTTTTGCGTAAATATTTGTAGAATGTATTGTTTCAGCTGGCCATGGCCAAGTCGAGGCTTCTCTGGCCATCTGGGGCATGCAACAACTAACTTAAGCCTGCTGGCGACTTTGTAAAATATTTTTGCACTTGGCCTGGACGTTGCTTTGCTGCTTCCAGATGTTGGCAACAATAATAGTAAGTAATTTGCAGCTAAAGTTATATTTATTTAGTTGGGTGCTTCAAAAATATACAGAAATTTACGTCGATTTATTTCGTAGATATTTGGCAAATGTAAGATTAACTAAAGTCGAGAAACAATAATATATTATTTGCTTTATATGAAACTCCTTATAAACTCAGATGAGTTGTTTCCGTCTTGTGGAATGAAATTCAGTTACGTTAATTCAATGAAAATAAGCCCCACAGAATGAACATTATTAGTCCAAGGGAAAACTGAAGCCCATTCAGAATCTTTATACAGGATGCAATAAGTGGATGATTGACTGGAATCTTTAGGAGCACATCGTATAGATTTCTTTCTGTCTCACTTTCGATAAGAACATTTATGACAAGACGTTCGAGTTCATTGACAGCGAACCATTCTGGATGAGTTTCGCTTAGATACACGCCCGACGGGCGTTCCACATTTCCCGGCTGGGCAACTTCATTAGCATCGGTGGCCTCGGCATGGGGTCCCTCGCCATGAAAGGGCACAATGTCTTCGTGCAGTTTCAGACGTCGCAGACAGCGAGGACAATTCGGATAATCGAGACGCGCCAGCAGTGGCCACAAACAGGTCCAGCAAAATAAATGTCCGCATATGGTTATGACGGCTCCCCGTACGAATCCCTTGCAAACGTTGCAAACATAAGGAGCCAAATGGTGATTGTTCATTTGGAATCTAGTCAATAGACGATGTTGATCTCCTTCATCAGCGCCGTTGTTGGTACCATCACTGTTCATATTAACTGTTGTTGAGTCCGTGGAAGTATTATCGTTATCCTCGCCATCATTATCTGTAATTTCCAGGTCATGTTCCTCAATAGTTTCGAGACTATTCTCGCTAGATTCTTCTCCAGTCTCATCAAATAACGTATCGCTATCCGATTCAGTTCCATCTATGTCATCTTGACCATAAGCATATGCCAATAATTAATTATCAACTCCCATCGTTACTCTTTTCTACTTACCATCTCGATTTTCTTCATAATTCCGCAATTTGCATCTATCCTGATTAGGGCTAGCTACGTCCATTTTAGTAAAAATAAAGAAAATTGTGAAAATTCTGACTATAACGTGTAGCAACTGAGTGAGAAAGCAAAATGATTTTCTCAGGAATAAAAATATAACTATGATTACGACAGCCTACTTGGTTTGTTTTTTTACAGGCTAACTTCCCTTCTGTTTAGTATTTGGAAAATCAAATGGGTTATTTTATACGCAGAATAGCTTTGGGCTATGAAAATTAACCAATATCTGCAATTGATTGATAGCTGTTAGATTGATTGATTGATCGCTGAAGGCAGGGTATTGTATTGCATTGCATTTCATTGCAATGGTTTTGCTGCAAAACTTTAATGGTCGTGGGTAAGCATCAAATGTTTGTACTACAGACATTTGGCATAATGCCAACGGCAATTAGACGAAAGCTGTTACTACCCCCGTCCAGAGCTCGTAAATTTTAACTCACACCCACACACACATACACAGCAGCACTTGACAGTCTCAAAATGCCGCAAAAAAAGGAGGAAAAAAAATTACAATCTCTGTAAAATTAAAGTTTTTTCATCATCCTGATACCCTTATACCCAATTTAAACATATGACTAATAATAGCACGAGCTTCTGGAATTGCTGAAAAACTTATCAAATTGTTAAACCTTATCTTGTTTTTTACATAATTTTTTTGTTTAGCTTATTCCATCTTTTTATTGAACTTGACATACTCTCACACCATTTATACAGGGTATATTTTGAATGGCGGAGTCCAGTTGCCTGACATATGGCAGCATAATTTATGCGTACAATGAACCAGTGCAGCAAATTGCAATGACAGTGGCCAGAGATTCGCCCTTGGCTGATTGGCATTTCAATTTCTGCCAATTGTTTGCTATTGGCCCTAGCAAGCTTTAAATTGTTAAGTTCAACAATTGTTGGCATGGCCATTAATTGACCCACATTTGTTCTCGTTTTACATAATTAAAGGAATAAAAAGACCGAAAAAAACGCAAACCAAAAATTTCAATAATTGTACACAAACACACACACACACTAAAAGTATTTTTAATGGCAATGCATTGGTCCACTTATGGCAGAGTAAACGATTGAGTTTGAGTGCTGAAAATACCCTGTATATAAAAATAAATAACACCTTTACGTACATATGTAAATTATTTCAAGTAAATCAACTTTATATAAATGTAAATAATAAGTGCGACAAGCATTAATAATGACGTGTTAATATGTAAAAATATTATTCAATCTTTATCGGCTTACATGAGTGACTTTTTCACGCAATTTTTCGCTTACATTTATTGTGGGCTGTTATCGTAATTTGTCCATTTTTGTGTGCGTGTCTGTCCGTTTATCTGACTATCTGTCTCTCTGTGTGTGTGTGTGTGTGTTTGTGAAAAGGGGCATTAAGTTTCGTGCTAGTATTAACATTTATTGGCTTCATTTGGCCTGCTGACCACAGTGAACTCACCCACACACACACCGACACACACAGCATTACGACAATCACATGCAGAGCAGTTCAGTGGTGTATGTGGTATTTGTGGTGCGTGTGGTTCTGGATCATTTGATTATTTGTTATTGCAATACAACCTACCAACTACCAACATATTTTAGCCAGTTTTGTCCACTTTTATTTCGTTATTTGCATGTTAAAAACAGTTTACTCGTAATACACTGCGTATACGCAATAAAGAAACAACCTCATTCAAAAAGACAGCTACAATAATACCAAGGACACGGACAACCGCATGCGCTGGGCCATTAAATGCAACAATAAATTTTGAATTCAGTAGCCGACTGAAATTCGACTGTCATGCCATGCCCGAAATTTAATTAGTTGGCATTTAACATTAAACATTTTCGCTGTTTTTTTTCGGGTATACCCTAATAAATGTGGGGAATATTGCTTTTGTTATACAAAGCAGAGACTATATATTCAATCTGTACGGGAAAGACAATAAAGGAAAAGTCCAGATTCACGTATTTCAACAATTTAAATACTTGAATAAGTTACTTTATAAGCAAGTGCCTAAAAGTATGCTAAGAAAAACCGCTTAGGTCCTTTAAAAGTAAATGGAAACGTTTTTAAAAGTTTTAATATTAGTTACTTCTTGGTTTAGTTGAATTAGTTTAGTTTTATTGTTCCCAATTTAGTCAAAGGTATAGACACTTCGCCATTGTCCATGGTTAAATCAGTCCCTTGAAAATGTTTTATTTCCGGCAGTTGCTGCCATTCGGCTTACTTCTGCTTTTTTTTTTTTTTTTCTCTTCTGTTTTTGGGTTCGTTTGTTTTATTTTTCAGTTAATTAAACGCACGCAAACATTTCGCCATTCTAAATTATACGCAATTAAATTTCGAATTACTTTCGAGTCAGTTTTCTGCGTTGTTTTTGGCAGCGGCGCGGCAATAATTTAACTGGAAATTTTATTGTAAGCCCTTGCCCTGCGATGTCTTGAGTTTGGCTGCCTTTGCCGGAATGTCACTTTTGATGGGCAAACCATTCGAGCGTAATTAGCTTGCCTTGCCCCGACTCGTTCCCTTTTGCCCATGTGCCCCGCCTCCAACTTTAGTTGCGCCTGTTTTGTGAAAAACTTAACTTTAACTTTTTACGCTTGAAAAGTTATTTTCGCGAAGCCTTTAAGTTGATATTTAACTTCGTTTGTGTGGCACTGAAAAATTGTTCTGTCTGCGCATTTTCATTATGCAAAATGCAATACATACATATATGCTTCTGATATGTGTGTGTGCGTATTATGAGTTTTTCCTTCTCAGACTTGATAAAGACGATGACTTGCCGGGACTGGCGCTTCTACTGATATATTTATGTATACTCTTGGCTAAAGAAAAGTTATATCAATTTTTATGACACTGTATAAAAATCGCATAATAATAAAATTCATTTGCTTTTGATTAACCTTACGAGCCGAGTTTATATGTTTTCTATGAGAGATAGGCAAAGACGACAATCATCTATATGATTCATTTCACATACTGAATACACACTGCGTAGTTTAAGAGCATTTGCTCTTCGTACTGGTAATCATCATTATTTTATTCTCACACATTCCGTTTCTTTTTTTATCACCTGCAAAAAGAAACTGCACAGACAGTCCTCACCTGGACTGCGAATATCGTGGGGCGTGGTGCTGGTGCCGCATAATATTTATATTATTGCAATGACGGCGCCACATTGCAACGACACGAAAAGTTAGCAGGAAACCCAAAATTTTGTATGCACTCGCACATTATTACAACGTTACTCGTCCGCCAGGAGCACTAGCAATAACCATTTTTTCATCGGAATCAAAAGGAATGAGAGTCAGGACATCAATTGGTAAACATTCTTTAAGAGTCACAGCTAAGAATTGTCCCTGAAAGTTTTGGTGATACCTTGTTGTTGCTTCTTTAGCACCGTAAGGCTAACAGTCATAGCCACAATAAAAAGGAGTATAACAGTGATTACAGATAGAACTAATGTAATTGTCCTGCATTTAACATCAAAGGCCGTAAAAATTTCACTGGTATCAGTGGAGGATTCCGAAAAGAACGTACTTAAAGCGCGCATATAATAAACAAAAGCCACCACATTGGACACAAACATAATTAGCAGCATGATAATAAGCTGTGGAAAGGAACACAATTATTTAGTCATAGAAAAAAATAGATAGTTATTCCACCTACCACTAAACGCATCTGTAGCCTGACTCTTGCGTAATTGGAATGATACATCCAAGTACTCAGGGCATATAAGAGGCAAATGTAGGCTGTGGCAATGTTAACACATTGCAAAGACAATTGTTCGTAACTTGTATATGTAGGCAGAATGTTGCTAAAGACAGCAGCATTGAGTATACAAATAAGCTGAGAAAAAACAATGCCATCAAATAAGTTCAAAATCCCAAAAAAATACCACCAACATACCGCAGTTAGTAAAAGTATTATGGCAACTACTTCCTTACGGGAAATCATAGTTTTCACTTGAAATTTTCAAACATAAAATTTTCTACATATATATTTTCAAAGTCTACTGGGATCCATCTGCAGAATAAACAAATCATTGATCAGATTGCCAGGAAATATTCATACTTATTGATGAATTAACGCACCTTGTTGCTCCTTTACTTCCCAATCAATGTGAACCATGAGTTTGGCCTTTTTAGCAAGGTCGTAGTGCCTGGCATCTTCTATGGCTGATGTGCATGAAATCATTCAAAACAAATTGAAATTTCTATTATAAGGCTGAAGGCATTGATGTGGTGGCTTATCTTATAGTAACAGGCACGGAGCCAGGCAGCCATTTCAACCTCATGTCGCCCTTTTTGCTCTCCTTCTCTCGCTCTCTTTCTGATCTAGGACCGGCAGCCGGCGCTAATTCATCAACAGTAAAGGCAATTTAGATACTCATCTAACCGGATATCGACAGGCAGCAGGCGGCAAGCTGATACCCAACATTCTAGACCAAGTCCTACTCAAGCACTCTCGCTCTCTTCGTTGTCTGCGGCTGCGATTGGGACGTCCTGCAGACAGAGTTTCATAAAATATTGATAGACGTAAAGTTGGCAGCGCATATTCGCTTCCTGTTCGTGTCTGCCGCAGCCATAAATAATTTGCTGTAAATGCAATCGTGGGGTTATATGGGGCGTAACCGGGCACGGCTAGTGTTGGAGAGCGGTTAGAGCAGGAAGGTTGCTTCTGTAAGGGAATCCCGGCTAATGGCAAGGCGCGCACGGTGCGAAAGTGTTTCATATGAATTATTCGCTTGGAGCCAATTTGGATCCACGTTTACGAGCACAATTGAAACTGAACACCGTCACCGTCACCGTCGCCGTCACCATCGCAGACACAGTGGCTATTGGTGCCAATGCCTTTGGTGCCCATTGAACGATGGCAACACCATCAGCACCAGAACATGATGCTCCTTCTGCCGCTGCCGCTGCTGCTGTCGAAATGCTGTAATTTGTTATGTCTGCCGTTCCCTCAACCTCCACCATTTCCTCCTGTGAGTGTGTCTGTGTTGCTGCCTCTGTCTGACTTGTGGGCTACTTCCTTTTATATTTTTCCTTTCTCTCTTTTTTTAATAGCCATTTGCTCGACTGTTGCTGCTTCAGTCAACGCATTGTGGCTACTGCCCGCTGCCCGTATCCTTATCGACACCTCCCTATCCCATGGCCCCATCTTCCTGCATGGTAATGTGTATTTAATGACGCCATATCATGTACACGCTCCAACATAATGCTCGTACGCCTGATCCTAGAGCCTGGGGCCTGGCTTCTGGCAATGGCAACCGCTGGGCTCAAATGCCAGCGACGCCGACAACAACGACAACGGCGGCCGCCCTAATGTCCAGTAACCGCAGTCACCTCCACCTAAAAATAAAAAAAAAAGAAAAGGGAGATGTCAATGCCGATGTCGGCTTTGGCTGCTGGTGCCAATAAAGCAAACGAGTACGCCTCTTGGCACGCATTTCAATTTGTTCTTCTTATATTCCTGCTTGTTTTTTATTTTTAATATATTTTAAAATGTCAGCCATAAAACGTGGGCGGCGGTAATGGCCAGACTTGCCTTCCTAATTGTCCTCATACCCTTTAAATGATATAAGGAAAAAAAACAAACAAAATAAAAATAAGACTTACTTGTAATGTCTATATCGAAGCATAATAAAGAAATTGATTATCTGAAATCCAGTAATTGCCACAACTTTAGACATTTCTTCAGACCTCTCTAAATGGCCCTAATCTAATGCTTTAAATTTTAGTCCTTAAGCCACTTTAGCAAGTCATTTTCCATTGCTTCATATCAAACTGACAGTGAACAGTAAATTATCAATTTTGAGCTGTGCATTATTCCAATCATGCTCCTTGCAATGTACTTAACTCAAGTGCTAGTAGAATTTGCTTGCAAACAATTGCACCTAATTGTAAACACTTTACTCAAGTTTCATTTAACTGGCAAATTCCCAAGCCATTTCGCCCTGCCACTTTTCACCCACAATTTTCTGCATTCTATGGATAGATCCTACGGTCGATACAATTTTCATTCAGTAAGCAGCCAAGCCAAGGGAAAATAATGACAAAAAAGATTTGCATAAAGCTTTTAACTTCACGATGCGACATTTGATTTTTTTTTTTTGTTAAGTGATTCATCGTATTCTGACAACGTCTGTGGCTCTTTAGAACTGAATTGCGAACGAAAGTGCAGCAGATTTGTGGGTGGTGGGCAGTCAGCCAACCCACCACCATTTCCGCACAATTATACAACAATTTTTAACACAACAATCATTTCCAATGACCATTAAGTATGTCAGAGAAAAATGATTGTAAATGGTTGGATTGATTGCTGGTTGCTTGGCAGCCGATTGCCGCCTCTAGGGGCTTGGTCTTCGATTTTGGACTTCGATCTTTGTCTTTGTCGCTTAAGCAGATTGAAACAATCTCCGGTGTGGGTAAGAGCTGCAATTCATTCACTTAGGATGGGTCGCTCCCGCGCCTTCTTGGCGTCTGGTTATTATTATTATTCTCTACTCTGGCGTCTGAATGCAACTGTCAGTTGGATAATTTATAATGAAGTTTCTTTATTGACAATGGCAGACGGCAACTCCCCCAACTGTTGGCCCCATTCCCGCTGCATTGATTTCGGTTGCCATGCATGCAACTTGGCATAAATTATGAGCAACAATGTTTACAGTGAAGTAAAAGCAATAAATACATTTCATGGAATATTTCGCGACTAAAGCACTTAGTCAAGAATAACAAGAGCAGCAACAGCAACAACAACTGATTGCCTTATTGACTGACTGTGTGGCCAGACAAATAACAATCAAAATCACTTTTCGACCTCAAGACGATTTATATGAGAAATCGCAACTATGTCTCAGATTGAGATTGAGGCCTTAATCGGTGAGGCCAGCCGCATCCCGAGATCGTCAATCGTTTTGATTTATTGCCATTTTATTTGCGCATATCCTTATTTGCTTTGTGTGTCGACTTATGCCCTCAACGCTTGGGCTTGGGCCAGGGCAAACTGACAGGCTCCTCCAGGACCTGAGGCTATTTTATTGTTCGATAACTTATCAGGCGGCGTGCAAACATGGTAGCCCAAGCTGGGGCCCAAGACGGCAAATATCATAATTTTCCACAGGACTCGCTGTGTTTGTATTTTGCTCCCTGCCAGCAACCAAGCAGCCTTGCTGCTGTTTTCCTGTCACAATACCAGCTCGGGCATAAATCTAAATTAAATGCCTTCTTTTTTTTTTTTTTTTTTTTTTTTTTGAGCCGCAACAGAAAGAAAAAATATTCAGCACGTTGTCACTTGTTGTGGCCAAGAAATCGGATACAAACTTGGACTTGGAGCTGGACTCGTTTTCTGGGACATGGGAATGCGGTTGTCTGTTCAGTGGCCTGGGCAAATAAATATTAATCATTGTGTAATAATTTTCTGCTGTCAGCTAAATTTAAGCAAAGTATTCATAATCCAGAAGTAAAAACCACTTTTGACAAATCGTTTTTTTTGCGGTCCAAGCGCATTAATGTTTATATACATATATGTATCTGTTTATTTATATTTGCGTTGAGCAGTTGAAATGCTTTTAAAGTTGGAAACTTAATGGGTAACTCGTGCGGTTCTTTGTGATTTCTCTAATGTTGTTTTCAGTTTCATACTCACTCACATTCAGACTGTAAATCAGTTTTATCGGCATCACAAAACGCCTTTGAAGTTGGTCGGTTGGTCCTTCTGTCAGACAAAACGAGATTGCAATAATCAAAATGTAATAAAGACCGAACGAAAGATGCCTTCACACGTCTTTTTTTTTCCAACATTCAACTTTGGGTTTGGGTCAAACAGAAATGTTGTTTATGCATGGGTTCGTCCCCATGCGTGTGCGTGAGAGTTTCCTTTCTTTGTGTCCTCTAAAAGTGCGTGGGTGTGTGTGTGTGGACCAGAAGGTTGTGTTGATCTTGGCATTCGATGCACGTAACGCATTGTTTGAATTTCATGGCGACTTTATGAGTTTTGTAATCAGGTTGGCAACCAAACAGACCCAAACATCTCACACACAGACACACACTCACACAAGGCTGGGCTGCTGGTTCTGCTGTTAACCTGCACATAAATATTGTTTCTAGTGGCGATGTGGTTGGGCCTGTTGACAAGACGACCGGCTTGTTAGTGCTAATGAAACCGCAATGCCATTGAAATTTGCACCTTAAAGCATTTAGTGTATATTCCCCATTTACCATGGATTAAGTCATTTTCATTTTCTGCGGTCTGCAAAATCCACTTTTATTGCATACTTTTATGCGCAGACATTACCTGCACCGTGTGCGATCTAAAACTGCTCAACAATGTGATTTATATGTATAAATGTGTATGTATGTATGTGTTAAAGGCACTTAAAACTAGACACACACACAACGCCCTCTTATTGTTGTTTAGGGGCATTTCTCTAGCACTTGGCAGGCTCAAAGAGCAGACAGCAGACAACAATGGTGAAAATGGCAAACAAAAGCAACATTTGCCTTGCAGTTGATGGCCAGAAATTAACTACAAAGTTGCCAAGCTCAACCACCTTAAATCAACCAAGCCCTCGACCATCCCAGTGACAACAACAACTAAAGCTTTATACTATATGTGGCCCCTTTGCAAGTTAGACAAACCCTGTCATGTCTTCTGGTTATCGGCTGTCCACTCAAAAGCATTAAATAAATATTTGCTATGCTCGGCAGGAATTTTTCAACCCGGAGGCCTACCCAAAAAAAACCGAAAAAAGAAGGAAAATATTCTAAATATCATATCATCAGCATTTTTCGATAGACTCCCGTTCCCCCATATACCCCACAATTGCTGTGTGGTCTCTTTTGGTTTCATGCAGCAGACTGGGGTGGCAAGGAGGCCAGAGTGGACCGTCCAGTGTTTAGCATTTATTTTTTGATTTGGGTATTTAAGGTGTGGATGGATGTGTAAGAGGCGTGCGTGCGTACATCGTACATGAATGGCAATCTTTTTGGGTGTGGATGTGGACATAGATGAGGGTATATCCCAGTATGTGATTGTGTGTGTGTGTACACAGAGAAGAGTGTTGACAACTTAAGTGACATTCGGTTTGGCACATAGCCAAGCTTTACCAATAAGTTGACAAACTAAACTCAATAAACTTGTAGAGATGGGACAGCGCAGACTTATTTTTAAAAGATTTTGGATAGGAAACACAGCTGTGCCGATATATTTTTATGTCGATGTTGTCTAAATTTTGTATAGATTCTCAATTTTAAAATCAAGTGAACACATTTGTCTTGTTAATAACTGTTTGTTCGATCATTTTTGTATAATTTTTACATTTCACATTGTTAATTCGTTCACCACAGGAACACAGGACTTTTTGTTTTCGTTGTCCTTTATGTGTCCACACATATTTTGCTATGCTGATTACCAAATTGGCGATTAAACACGTTTTCGACTAGACCGCATATCGCATATTATTCGTATTTGAATTGAAATATTTTAAACATATTCGCTTTATATGTACCTACATAACTCATTTGATTGGAATTTCTGTTGTTGTCACATATTGGGCAAAGAAGAATTTGGCTTGCTGTTGACTTTTAATATTGCACATAACCAAAATACCTAAAAGCAGAAATGTTTATTGTTTTATTTATCAATGGCAAAGAGCAGCAGGAATGTCTGAGTAAATTTTATTTGGGTCCAAATAAATGCAAGAATTATTTGTTTCATTCTAAGTTGAGTTTAATAAAGAAGAAATTTCTTTAGCATATTGTTAAAGTAAGTTAACATGGCAATGCAATTTAAACAGCCATTTATATTGATCAACACTTTTGATATTTACTCAGCAGCCACTCGACACGGACACGAACTCAGACACAGATATAGACATGGACTAGGATAGAGAAACAGACACAGCCACAGACAGAAACGGAAAGAGAGACAAGGACAAAATGGGTAAATGGGCTGACATAACAATAACAAAATGGTCGATGCGTGCTCAACATTCAAATTCAAAATAATTAACTTGCATGCTAATTAGTTGAATTATCAATAGAGGGCATTATGTGTGCGCTGCGAGTATAGAGCTTGTATTTATTGACATTAGTTCAATTGGTTGGCATAGCCCCGGCAGATATTCACACAAACCCCCCACACACACACACGCACGGAGCCAGACAAATACATAGTTAGGATGATGGTTGAAATGTGTTTCAGTTCCATAAATAAGCATTTAGGCCATGTGGGCTTGGCTTTTAAATATATCAACTGGCAAACTCGCTCATGGTTATTTACATGAGAGCCACAGAGAGACATTGCCATCAACGAATGCAATATCAGCTAGTTCAGGGCGTATGTAATTTAAGGCCACAATATAAATCATCAAGACCAGCATACAGACACAGCAATTTACACACCCACACCCACATAACAACCCACTCTCGCACACACACACACCCAGTTAGAAAGACAGTTTAGTGCAAGAAGAGTCCTTGAATGTCCTTTTCTTTTTTGTTTGACGCCGCCTTGGCAAGTGTTGAATAAATTTATTGTTGTGCATTATGTTGCCCAAGATCGCATACACACACACTCACATATAAAAAATTGCCATTATGAATATAAAATGCATTGCATTTAAGTTCGCCAACCACAGGCGCGCCTAGTGAAATAGATGATATCTCATATAACTATATGTAAGTAGGTCTCTCTCACACACACACACACATGTATATGTAAATGATGACAGCATTTAAGGAGCTGTAAAATACTTAGACATACCATTTACTCGCTTTCTCTTCCTCTAAGCTTTATAATTATGAATATTAATTGCAATCTGGCAGACAGAAGAAGACGTCCTAATGTAACCAGCCACCAATTGACTAGCAGCCAATCCCTTTGGCATCTATGCAAATAAACGCAAAACTAATGGCGCAAAAACAGAGTCTATGAATAAATCACAGCAGATTAAGTCCCAAATGATGTGAAAAAGGGATACAAGTGCAAATCGCTTTCACGAGAAAAGCTACACTAGGAGAAGGTGCGGTAGGAGTTGAACCTAAACAAATACAAACATCAGTCCCCCAGATACAAGAAAAACCGCCTACGTATTCAATTCACGACCAGCAGAGAAGAAGCAAAAACAGTTCATATGTGCCTAAATGCAAGACTTTATTAAATTTGCATATGCCCATATTGGTGGTATATCGTATCCTTATAAGAAATTCAACTTGAGTTTTTTTTTTTTTGGTATTCGTTGACTGTTGAGGGATTTTTGTGTAATTATTTGCCATGTTAAAAAACTTTGCCATTTTTGTGAACGAGTGCACTTGAAAGTTTATGCTCCAAGTGCCATACACGGCGTATGCGTAATTTTTCATTTCATAGCAGATACAAGAATATTACCGTCTCTCTCCTTCTCGCACACACACACACTCTGTCTCGTTCTTTTTGTCATTTGGCCTGTCATGTTTCACATATGTTATTTGTGTGAGTTTTCGAGTGCTTGCTCCTCTTTTTTTCTGTATGTATATGTATATGTTGGCTGATGTTTAGTTTTTAGGCATCCTTGGCAAATATATTTGAATTTTATGCAAATTTTAATTGCTTTACTTTGCCATGGAAATTTATGTTGAAATAAGAAGAGAAAGTAAAAGTTGAACCCCCCATCTAGCCAACTCATAACCCAATAGTCTGGCATAAAAAAAGACAGAATGCTCATAAATATTTCAGTGGGTGCTAAAATAAATAATAGCCAGGGATCAAGAATATTTAATTATTCCTCAAATATCGAATGCAAAATGTTCGCCACATGTGGTCGCCTATACTAAGCAGTCAAAGTGATAAACAATTGACAAGACGAGGGGGAAAGATTGAGCCAGCTGAGTTGTTTATTTGATTTTCCGCAGGTTTCCTTCCATCCCTGTCCCAATTCCTCTCTATCTCTCGCTTAATGGCCTTCTAATGGCTCTGCGTGACAGAGCCAATTTTATCGCTATCAATTTCAACATTTTTGTTAATTTATGCGCCTGGACGATATGGCCAGTCGACTGCCACTTTTCAAATGTTTGCATTTTATTTGAATTTGTTTATTAATTTTTTGTTCTTTTTTTATGTGCTTCCATTAAAAAAAACGCCCCCAGATAAATAAAAACATTTGAGATGAGTTTGCCTTCCGATTAGAGTTCAATTGAGGGCGTTGTTTTTCTGATGCAGTTGTTATGTTTTATTAGCTTCGATTTTAGCTGATTTGACAGTAAATACTGTGCATAATAGCTGAATCTTTTTACAACTGCAAAAGGAAGTCATAAATAAGCTACGAGGGATGGCTGACTGGACAGTTGAACCCGCGTATTTCTTCCATTTTCTTTTTTTTCGTTTTTCTGCTGTCCAGTTTCCGTTTCCGTTGCCATTACTGTGCTTCTACTTATTCTTATTGTTGCCAGATGCGGGGCGTTCCTGCTGCATCTGCGTCAACCCAATCCCAATGTCAACCCTCAGACTTCGACCTTTTTGCCATCAAACGGCTATTCCTTTGCCCCGTTTGCCCGCATTGTTCGCAAATCAAGTTATTACGCCCAAGTTCGTGTTCCTTTTTCTTTTTTTTTTCTGTTGTTGTGTGCGAGTATGTGTCACATATGGCGAGCATAAATAGTTTCAGCATTTTCCATTGACTTGCAAAGAGGAGGAGTCCTTTTGCTCTTTTACTTGTGGACTACAAAGTTCTTTATACGCTTTCTATGAACATTTCGTGGCAGGTTTATGTATTTAATGGACTTGGCACAACTTTTTTCTTTTCTTGATACTTTATTTTGGTGTTTTCTTTTTGGCAATTGCCGCCACAACTGCAGCGTATCCCAAGATGGGTAACAAACGAGAACGCATTATGTCCATTGGCAAAGTTTTGCGACGCCAGCATTTATAACTGCTTCAGTGTCCATTCTGATTATTAGCGGGCGCAGACGGGCAAATCGACCCCCGTCACACACACACACACACACACAAAACTCACACTCCAAACAAATCCATAGAAATCTCGACCCCATTTGTTTGCTTGAAGCTTTATGGTCATTTGTGGCGCCAGTTCATTCATTCATGCATTTTAATATTGTTAAATTGCACCATCATTTGATATATTCACCCCTTTTCATCATCATATCCTTGACATTTCTGTTTTCTTTTTACATTTTTTGCATTTTACCAACTTTTAGTCCAACCTTGAACTTTAACGATGAATCGACGCCAGTTTGCTGTGCATCAAAAATTCTTTTCAAAAATCTTTCCTTTCATTTTTTCCCTCCTCACTCACACACACGCAATGTCGGAAGTTGAATCAATATGCACATGCACTCAAATATTTAAGTAAACATAACTAGAACGTTAAAGAATTTCTTTGCTCTTACATTGTGAGGGAATTTTTGTTGGTTTATCTGTATTCTGATATCGAGATTGCACATAAATACGTCTTTAATAAAAAGAATGCCATAGCTTGTGGTTACAAATCGCCTTAACACTGCTTTAAGGACTGGCAGTTAGTAGTATTTAGTTGACTCCTTAGCCAGAGTCTATTTGTCTGTGAAAAACTAGAGCCACATATTTGAAAATCTCATAGCTGATTTATCTGAGAAAGTAATGGCAAAATGAAAATTTCTTATGGTGAACCTAATTAAACACTATTCGGGCTCTTTAGATCAGTCGTAGATATATTACATATTTAAATCTCACATTGCGAGTAACGAGATATTGAAATATTAAAGGTTTTCAGTAACTTAAACATGAAATCTAAGCCTCGTTAAGGCGTTTAAAGTATTGTGGTTATTCAATTTTTATTGTTAACATTTTGGGATCAGAAAGCTTAGGATGATGTTTTGATTTTTGGCTGCCAAGCGACAGCAACAATTCGGAATGCTCCATTAAGAGTGTAGACAATGTTTTTGTCAACATTTTAGCCCCCCATCTCGCAAATGCGGTTTCTTCGTTTACATTACACATTGAATGCGCCATTTTGTGATTGTCTGACGCCATTTTGATTGGTTGATATGCTGGGAGCGGGGAATTCGGTTCAATGACATGTTCTGTCTGACTGCCAGTCAAAAATGGAGTCTCTAATTGTGGAAATAGTTCAGACAGATTGTTGGCAAGGAAGTGTCATGAATTTGAAATTATTTCACTTAGCTTTCTGTAAATTTCCATGTTTAAATGGCTAAGTTAACTTTTCTCTTTTTGTTTTTGCATTAAAAAAAAAAAAAGAAAATGAAATTGAAAGCAACAAAATGATAATATGCAATATCAACAGTTGAACGGACAGAGCAAACGGTCGAGGAGGGAGGAAAGAAAACGAGAAAAAAAATGACAACGACGATGCTTATCGAATGCGAAATTGATGAGCTAAGCGAAAACCAGTCGACAGTCCATGTCCACGCCCCAACACCTCCTCCATCTCCAGGTCCCCATCATTTTTGCGTAATGAACGCCCGGCGAGCTGTGTTCGATAAATTCTCGAAATTCGTTTTGACTAAAAGTCAATAAAAGTCCACTTAAGGCTTCATTGTTGCCCGCTTTGCTTGCTATCCAGCTAGCTAGCTATCTGAATAGGAATGAGGAGGGGTCGATTGTTAGGGGTAGTAGGTAAGTTTGGCAGGGGGCAAGTAGGGGGAAGGGGCAGCGCTTGGACTGTGTACTGCTTCTCGCTCTGCTCTGCATAAAAATTGTTTTTTAATGCGCGGACATCAATAGTAAAGCCAAATAGTCCAGCGTAAATTTAACTACAGAAATTTCCAGTATACTTTTTGTTGCCACTTTCTTTTCCCCTCCCTGCGTTCCTTTAAATAACATTTTGAGTGAGTTGAGCATAGCGTTGGGGATGGACCATAATCTAGGGGTTGATTTTTTCCCTGATTCGTTTCGTTGGTATTAACAAAGCTAAATTTAGTTCAAACCAATAATGCTTAGATGTAATAGGTCTTACTTTATTAACTGCTATAAATATAAGACATTATTGCTTGTAGTTAGTAAATTTCAATTAATCAAAGGCATACATTAAGAGATCTCTTTTTCCCTCTGTGAGAGAAGAGATTTAGTAAACAGATAGCTCTATTTTTAGTTGTTATTCAAGTTATTTACAGGCAAATCACTTCTAAAGAGAGTTAAATGCTTTTTGAATCTTAGCATTAGTCATTAATCTAAATGGTTCTAAAGTTGTACAAAAATATTTCTATATCATATAATGATTTATTCATTTGTTCTATTCTTTTTTGTGAGCCATTACTAAAGTTTTCCCATCAAAAATTCGTGTTTTAAGGCTTAACTTTTTGGCATATTAATAAACTTTAAACTGAAGTGTGGTCGAAATTTTTCAAAAGTTTTAGATTATTTTGTGAACCAATTTGTATGCTACCCCCGAAAATAACTTGCTTCCTGTATACCTGTGTGGTTTAGTGTGAGTTAGACCAACAAGTGGCTTAAACTTTCGTAGTGCGTAATTATGGCCATTTTAAGAAGTTTTCATATTTTAAATTGAAGCATTTTCAAGTGTAGAACCTTGGCAATATATTCAGATAACTTGAACATGCTTTGAGCACACTAAAATACATAAGCTTAGCTCCCTTTTAGACGGGCTAATGTGAGTTTAACAAGAAGTTTTTTGTTTGTTAGCGTTAAAGTTTGAAACCCGTCAGTCAAGTCAAGGGACACAAGGCCACAGAGGGGAAAGTGAGTGAGAGTGGCATAAGACATTCGTGCGTGTGTTGGCTAATTAGAACACATTTCTTCAATTTAACCTCGACAAAGGCAAAGCCAAAAACAAGGGCAACCTGAGCAACCTTCTACAAACCGAAAAGCAACGGTTTGGATGGAGTAAAAGCAAAAGCATGAGTTTGCTTTAATGGAACAAATTACAGGACTAAATCGAAGGGATGAATTCCACCCATACACATACACATACACAGAAAGCAAACACACACAGACTTACATGTACATACAAATAAAACATAAATAAACCTTTGTTAAGTCATTTTCAATGAAAGCGCTTAAAACTTTTCGCATGAATGTTATTGTTGTTCGCCGCCAGCTTGTTTCACATTGTATTTGACAAATATTTATGCTAATAAAACCGCCGAATAGGGAGCACCAACTTCCGTTTCCCTCATTTTGTGGGTCATGTGGCTAGAAACTTTCCACGATTGTTAAACTATCACCAATGGAAACAGAGATTGCCGGCATGCAAATGATAAAATTATGGATATTACCGTTGCTAAGAAAAAGGACTTCAAAGTCCTTTATTCCTGCAAGCCTGCAAGTTAAAATACCATTTCCCCCTTCAATTAGAAAAAGCCGCAAGACTCGCAAGCCCAAACGATGGCCCCTGAGTTTGACTTTATTAAATTAACGTTTCATGTTCGTTTAATGAACAAAAGAGAAGACGAAAATAATGATGCACCCAAATGGTTGAAGGGTAGGGTGGTTTAAGAAGTTGAGGGGGCATACACACACACACAGGGAGAAAACAAAAAGACGCAAAAAATACCGCAAGATGTTGCCGGCCCGTTTCTTCGTCTCTTTCTCGGCTTATGGTTGCCTTTTTGCGTAACAAGCCACTCTAATGACAATATTGGCACTTACAACAACAACAACAACAACAGCCACACCAACAGTAACAACAATGAACAGGACCAACAACAACAATAATAATTTTTGTGGTTATTACCAAGATTACAACGGCAACGGCAACTTCGTCTCTTCTTTTTTTCCTTTCCGTGTTGCCTCACACGGCCAAGAAATGAAACAGAAAACATGTCGCAAAGTCTCACACACACACAAATGCTCAGACACTCAAAATAAGCAGAGACATGCATATATGTACATATGTATGGGTATACACACACACACATGAAGAAAACATTTACAGTCTACTTAGAATTGGCAAGAAGAAAAATAATATAAGAAAGCAAGAAAGAAAAGTACAGAAAGTTGACGGTGAAATGTTTTCATTTTTAATGAAAGCACGTAAAATGCGAAAAACTCTCGCACACTCTCTCACACACACACACACACACACTTACAGAAATTATATGGCTATATGTGTTTAGACATGAGCAGACATTCATAGATTTGCTTTAATTATAATTCTAGACGCGTTTATCACATCAACAACAATAACAACAAAAGTATACACACACATACAGGAACATACGCATCAGCATAGAGAAAAATTCCACGGGGCACTTATATTTGAAATATTATACGATCTTATCCAGGAGCGGTTTAGGTAGTCTCTAGGTGGGCTCGGGTTATAAGGACTAAGCAGCAATAATAGACATTCTGTCTCTCTAAAAGCAGGCTCTCCCTCTCTTTTTTATTTGTTTTACTATCTATTCTCAATCTATATAGTTTGTTATAAAATAATTAGCTCAAAACACTAAGGAAAATATTTCACAAGCTAAAAAAATTCTGTGGACTTAACTTCCTTAACCCCTGGCCACGCTCGCTTTTGCAATAATCCGTCCTTGCATACACACACACTCACACATTATGTTCGTTATTATGGCTGTGTGCCCACAAAATGCTTTTTCATCAACAAGAAAACAACAACTACATACATACATACTAACACACACTTACAAGTACATTTATTAAGTCACACACACAGACAGACAAATGTGTATATGGCCAAAAAGTTGTTGAAATTTTAGAATGTCCTGGGCCTCACACTGAAAGTGTCTTGCTCCTTAGTCAAGCAGCCTTTGGTCCTTCTCTTGCTTTCCCTTTAGGAGTACTTTTTCTGTTGGCTTTTGTTGAACTGAAATATTTATGCATTTGTATGACAAAAATTGTAAAAATTTTTTTAATGCGTATTTATCTTTTAGTTGCCTTTTTGTGTGTGTGTGTGTGTCAGTGGGCGTCAGTATGGGCGTGGTTGTGTGGTACTTTATGTGGCAATTTTGCAAACAAAAAACGATCCTTCTCCCTGTTTTTGCTGGAAATGATTGCCTGAGTGGCAAAGTTCTTTTACGACACTGCAATTTATATAATGAATGTTGACAAAAAACAACAAAAGCAGAAAAAAAAACACAAATTTTAATAACAAGATAAGAGACAATTTTAATTTTACTGTTGAAAATTATTGACTCATTGGCTAGTTGATTATATAAATAAAATATGGCTGAAAGCATCAAATAAACCAGAAATTAAATTGACTAAATAAACAGGTATGATTAAATCGAGCGAATTTAATTAAATAAATGATAATGCTAGAGTGCATAACAAAGTCGGCTTAACGATTTATTTTAATGCATCATTTTGTAGCATATGCAACATAAAGCACTAATCCTAAAATAAGCCCAATATGCAGTTAAAAGCAGCTGTGCTTTATGATCCGATTCCCTTCCCAAAGAGCACCAGACTAATGCTCGTTAGTATTCATTTATGAATGGACGGATTAAAGCTTAACTAAACATAGAATGAAATCATTATGCAACTTGTTTACGCATGCTGAAGATTTGACTTTCGTCAGGCAACATTGTTTATCGGTCACAAATACATGTCAGAGGGTTATATGGGTGGCAAATACTTTGTCGAGGAAGAATGTGCAACAGGATTTGCAAATACATAATATTTATTTGATATTTCCGTCATCATCATCTTGACAGAGATAGTAGAAAGAGTCTAGCAAATGGCAAACAGTTGTACAAAAAGTAGAAAAAGTTGAGCCAAAATGCATACAGACAAACAAAGTTTTGACTCGTGAGAGGATATACTTAGGCATGCAATAATCTAATGCACAAATATGTATGTCTATGTATGAGCATTTCTCTCTGTGTTTGTCTGGCCAGAAAGTGGTCCGGGGGCATTCACAATATGTTTCTTGCCACTAAAAATCGACAAAATACTTGTAGAGGGAATGTGCTAAAATGAATTTCTTCATAAAACGTAATGCAGTGCAAGATGTTGGCTCAATGGCTTCATCATCATATGAGCCTTAGGCTAATTTTTTTCCCCTCTTTTGGCATGCCAGTGTCAGACCAAGACCAAGACCCAGACCCAGAACCAGAACCCGACCTTCTCAGACATGTGCACTTGAAAACGACATCGACGCCAATGCCAAAGAAAAGAAGTCAATAATAATAAGTAAAGGAGAGGCAAAAAATAGAAGGGAAAAAAAACTCGCAGACAAATTCGTTTGAAGAGGGTAAAGGAATGTAATAATACTTAAAAACTTGAAATTCGACTACGCCCAACAGGCAACAACACAATGCAAGTTAGTGTGTGTGTAGGCAGACTCTGCCAGGGATCACTGGGCGTATGAGTTATAAGCAAACTTGCTGTAAGCCTTTCAGCGGTTCTGGGTGGCTGGATGGCTGGGCGGTGGCTGGTGAACTGGTTGGGCACGTCCACATGTCTTTGGTTGACTGTTAGTGCTTGCTGCTTGACTTCCAAGTGGCATTTACTCATTCCCTTTAGCCGATATGTGGTTGTTGTCTCTGTTGTTGTTGCAGTCAGTCTGCCTGCCTCGATTTGTCATTTGGCTGCCAAGAAAAAGTAGAAGAAAAAAAAGAAACCGAGAAGCAAACACAACCAAACGACGACAACGAAAAAAAAACCTTTCTCATTCTGTGCATACTTTTGTGTGTCGAATTTGAATTCAATTTCCGACGCTGAAAGGTTTTTAATCTTGTTATCAAGCAACTCCTTTCCTTACCTCCACCAAAATGCTGGGGAACTACCCCTTTCAGTCGATTTGAGCCGCATTCAGGCATTTGGCCAAAAAGCTGAGGCAACCCTTGTTAAACGTTGATCAGTTGATTAGCTTAACCTTTTTAGTCCTTGTTGCCAGGCACCCTACCAAACGGACAAATATTATTTGGATATTAATAATCTCACATATTTATTCCCTTTTGTCTCTTTCAAATACAAATTTCATTTGGTTATTGATTTAGTGAGGAATTTCACACCCAAATAGAGAAAGAGAGAGAGATAGAGACAGAAAGAGTAAGGCGGCGTCGTTATGTAATCCCCATTTTATATGTGTGTATATGTAGTCATGCTGTATGCATTGCTTCCCTTTAAAAATAAGCCTCCCCCATGGCTGCTATCCCTAAGAGGATTATAATGGTCAATGGAAATAACCAGGCAGTTAGATACGGTTTGTGTTGGACATGCCAATTTTTTCCCCCAATTTTTTTGGTTTTCGCTCTTACATTTCGCACATTTTTAATTGATTTTTGAACAGGCCATGATAGTGGCTCCAACTGCCACTTTTGTGGAATTCAGAAATGAAAACCAGTTAAAAAGCAAAGTAAGAGTTCACGTGATGCCCGAACTTAAATACGAGGCAAATAAAAAGGCGAATATAAAAGAGAAATTTGATTTTTTATCGTATATATGAATGGGATTTAGAAAGAAATAGAATAATTTAAAAATAAATGATTCTGCTTTCAAAACAATAAGTTTTAGTGCAATAATATCAATCAGAAATCAGCCAAACATTCATATCTTAATCCAGAATATGTAAGAGCAAAGTAGAACTATTGATTCAAGAGTAAAGAATATCTTTCGTTTATTATCATAATACTAGATAATAATATTCAAAATACTAGATGATTATTTCTAAAATTTATATTAACAAATATAAAAGAGAATAAAAAAGTATTACAAAGAAATCAATTGATTATATCATATAACTTTAACAATTGACATGGAAACAAATCTAAATGGGTGTCAGGGAATCTATCTAAAAATTCGCATTTCATTGTTGTATTTGTTGTTGGCATAAAATCACTCTTGTTGCTAGTTAGTCAGCTCACGCACTTTGCAAATTTACCACAAAGCGACCGAGCCCAACGAAAGTCTGCGGCAGATTATAAAAGTAAACCAAGCTATGGGCCACACGTAGCTTGGGGATATAAAACGTAGACTCACGCAAACACATACACATACACACACACGCACACATATCTCTACATACATATATATATTTACAATAAAAACGCCGAAAACGGCGGACACGTAGAATCCCAAAGCTGAGACTCACACGCACCAAATAAACGAAAAGTACAAACAAACACACTCAAAGACACATACACACACACATGCATACATAGAACACATTAAAAATGGCAAACAAAATGGCAAACATATTTTTTTTCTCCCACAAAGGTGAATAAAAAATAAACGCTGCATACTTTTGTGCGTTTGCCAAATATCACATTTGTTTAGTGCTTAATGTTTTTAGCTACCTGCGATTTGCATGCCAAGCAGGTGCTACATAATTTATCAGAGCAAAACGCAGCAGCCAGCAGAGAGAAAACCAAACTGATTTATGTACTAAGAAAAATGCTGAAATTGTTTTCAACATTTAAATGCCAACTCTGACTCTGTCCTGTCTCTCTTTCTCTTTCTATGTCCCTCTTTTTGATACTCAGTGCTGACACCTGCGTCGCCATTTTGTCTGTGCAAATAGTGGACGAAGAGATTTTCAGTGCTGCAACTGCAATTGCCATCAATTTAATCAACAAGGATCCAATGGCAACATCAACGGTAAAATGGCAAATAAAAAGCCATCGTTGATGCCATAATTTTGGTTTATAGTCGGGAATCTGTTAATGCGATGATGACTCTCAGCCTCTCAGTCTCCGTTTGTCCAATAGCGTTCATAAATAAAAATCACTGAGGCTTGAATTTTGCATAATTTTTTTTTTTTTTTTTGCCTTTTGCTCCCCTTTACTATTTTTTAATTTTTTTGCTTTTGTTTGGCTTGTTTGCCTGGGTAAAAAGCTTGTGCAAATTTTTGCCGTGCATAACTGGCAAATGTTGGTTAAGCAGGGATAGCAGGAGGCTAACAAGAGGTATGCCAATGTCCGCCTTCCATTGCGGCTCTGGCATTATGGTGTGGCAATTTGTAACATGCCTGCATCCGTATGTATGTATATGTGACTCATGTATGTATTTATTGCACATGAAATGCATTGCACAATGCAATGTTAATTTGCCAACAGATTCTCCTCTTTTAGCATTCACCTGGCACTCCTCCTCCGCCCAGTAAGGCTAACGCCCTCCAGGCCATGCATCTGTAAATGCAATGAAACATTTTGCCATTAGCCTTGTTGTGGGGGCAATTAAAGTGGTGTGAAATTAAGAACAATCACCGGAAACTCATTCCCATTCGTATGCGGCTATCAAATATTTGAAGTATCAATTTATAAATTTGTTACAATTTTTTATGACATACCAAATATTTGGTCTATTTATTAAAGAGAAATTTACAAATAATACTCATGGCGAGATATTCAAACGGAATTCTGTAAAACTTTTTTATCCTGCAAATGCCACACACATACACACAAAGACAAAAAAGTTTTCCTGCACAGCATGACGCAAATCATCCCAAATTGCCGTCCTCACCTCGCGTCTGTTTCTGTCGCCTCTCCCCGACATCACACATATAGTTGAAAGCAATGAAATTGGCACATTCAACATCTAACCGCATTTCGCCTATAATAAATCCACACAAAAGAAACTTTTTGGCAAGCGAAAATTTATGCTTTGACTTGCTTAACTCTGAACGGCATCTTAGCGATTTGTTCGGGCTTATAATTCATGTTTTTAATTGGCAAAAACCACAGAGAAAGAGGCAGTGGCGCGTCTTACTTATTTATGATGCGTTAAATGTAAAATATTTGGCGCAAAATCAAAAGCAGCACCAGTCTGCCGGCCGGAATTTTAGACAATTCTAAATCATATGGCAATTTATGTTTGTGTGCTTTCTCTGCCCCGCTTTCGTAACACCCACAAAACAGAGAAACAAAAAAAAATGAAATGGCACGCAAACAACACATGAACGCAAACAAGTTGGGGCAAGAATATAAGGCTGCAAAGTTGGCAGCCATTAGGCTAATTATTAGCTCTCATCCGGACAAAGGACCAAACAAAATGCTAAGCCAAACAGTGTGAGACGAAGAGCGAGTGAGCTATCCTGGCTTTAGATGCACAATTGGCAACTGAAAGGATAAGTCCCATACGGCTCCACACTATGCTGATGTCAGCTGGGATCTTCCCCCATATGAAGGGAGCACTAAACGGGTCCAAGACACAGCATAAACTACAATAACAATTAGTCGGCTTATGGTGGACCCAAACCCAGAGCCTAAGTCAGTTTAACCCTCATCAGGCGTTATAGCATCACAAAAGTTACAGTTTCTAAGCTGCAGGGAAACACAAGAGTGGCTAAAGTCCATATGAGTTTACACAAAGTCCTCAGGAAATTGTCGGTTTTTGTGTCCTCACAGGTTTGTAAACATATGCTATAAAGAATTATCTACCTATGTACATATGTATATACCTATTTATGAATATTAACAGGAAGTGATTTCCTTAGTTCGATTTTACGACAATTTTTCGTTTTCAGTAGCTTATGAATTTGATTACCAGACGATGAATCAAAAGCAGCTCAATCCACAAAGAGCACTTTGTTAAGTGCGCCTGAAAGTGTATTTAAGCCTCAACATTTCAAAGATAAGTTTCATTGTTTTTTTTTTTCTTTCGGTTTTTTGCTTGCCAGCTTTTGTTATGATTTCCCAAATGCCAAGACAGGGACAACCAAGTTGTTGAGTAGCGAGAGAACCACCGAGCACCAAGCTGCCTTTGTCATCAGTCGCACTCAAAAAATTGTCAACTGGCAGTGAGTAAAGTTTTCTCGCCCAAGTGTTTTTCTTCTGTCAACCAAGTTGTTCGCCTTTCGCTTCCGCCTCTGCCTTCTGGCCCGAGACAAGTCAAAGGCGCTTTTTGTCTTTACCCAGAAATCTGCTTCAATCTAAGCTAAGATGAACGGCATATAAAAAGTTTTGTTGTATAAACATTGTGTGATTGTTAGAAAAACATGTGCCAGAGGCTCACAGATATGGATAGAAAAAAAGAGATGAAGAAAGTGAGAGAAAGAAAGAAAGAGAGAGAGAGAGAGTGAAAGAATTAGAGAGACAAACTCATCAAACAACACCATCATCTGCATATGCCACGTCTCTGTCAACATTCGTGCTTATTCCCATTCCCATTCACATACTCGTTATGATGAAAAGTCGCAATTTCTGTTTTTTTTTTCCTACTCTCTACTCTTTGTTCTCGTGCTCAGCTCTTAGTCATTGTGTGCGTGTGTGCGAGCGTATGTGTCACAATAAAGTCGCTTTTATAGTCCCGAGATTAGGTTAATCCCTTCGCTATCCGCACGGCCTTTGTTCTAATGACGTAGCGAGTTGAGGAGCGTGTGAAAAGCCTCGGTAATAACTCTTTCTTTCACTGACATTTGCTGTTTGTTGCCTCTAATGAAAGCAGTTACAGTTTATTGTGCGCACGAAGGCTCACACATACGCACTCCCACATCCACATCCACACCCACACATACTTTTGCATATTTGTCTTGCTGTTGTGTTTAATGAACTTGCCACCAAAAAAAATAAGAAAAAAAAACAGGAAAATGAAGAAAAAATGTTAAAATGTTGAAGCCTTGATAATCACACAAAGAGACAGCAGGCCCCCTGCCAGAGTTTACCATAATTTACGATGTATTAAGTGATTTTAAACATTAACTTGATGTTGCCGTTGTGCTTGTGTTGCTGTTGCTGCTGATGCTTCTTGTTTTGCAACCGCTTCAGCACACACACACACACACACACAAAAAGGTGTGGCATACTTTTGAGGGCTCGTGCAGTTGACATGTGCCAAGAAGGTTGATTAAATTAATGAAATAAATTATGAGCTGCTGCTCATCTTGTCGCACTCAGTCCGTTTAAATTGAGTGCGTGCGCCATCTTGAAATTAATAAGGTGACAGCGACTCAGTCGCTCGTTCAGTAGGTTGAAATGGAGACGAGAAGGTAGCTTATTCGCTCGCATGCCCTTTTTTATACTCTCACACAGAGAGATTGCCACAGAATTCAAAGAAAAGCCAATATTCACAACACTTTAAGAAAAACCTACAATATTTCTTCAAAGAAACCACCTTATTTAGTTTTTATTCTCCGTATATATAAACCAACGAGATAATTAAAGAGTATACAATTTTCGGGAACATTATGCTTGCTTTTTTAATTTCACTGAAAGATTAATAAAGTACCTTATTTACACTTTGTATTTAAACTCTGATTTATACTCAAGCAATGCTGTACCTAAAATCTATGCTTCTTCACTTCCTTAATATTCACCATTGACATTACGTATACGCCGTGTCTGATTGCCGGCGGAAACGGAACTTCTGCAGACCTTCTTTTTTTGGATTTTTTGTTGTCTTTTAGATCATTAACTTAATTTACCCCTCAAGTGGAAATTGCACAGCATTGTTTGCCAATTTTGAAGCAACTAAAGTGACAGAAAAATTGCTTTGTTTGATCATAAATTCAAAACCAATAAAAGATGAAACAGAGTCATAGGTAACACAAATGCAATTCATTACCCTCAGTTAGCAAGAGTTGCAAAGCTCATGCCCTTGAGCGAAGTAGGAATGTAGTGCAACCGTCTTACATCCGAAATATGAGAGCCACAACGAGAACACGAGCTGGAACAAAAGGCACCAGAAAGCCCCAAAATTAGCCGGCATACCTTTGCCATTGTTGTCATTGTGTGGTACTTCTGCATGACAATGAGGCCAGCATAATTTGTTTCCAGCAAGTCAATACTCACACGCATATGAAATGAATGTGGAAATGCTACTGTCGAAAAGAAGTACGGAGCTTGTTACCATTGCCATTCGACTAAGTGGTTTTTGTTGCCTCGGTTACCTTAATTTAAGTGCAGTTTTAGATATATCTTTCGTGTAAGCATGATCCGACTTAAATATTGAGACAAAATTTCCATTTATTTAATTAGTAATTACTATAAAATCAAATGTTACAAGAGAGCCGTTAAAAATCATCATCATCATCATCGATGATGGCCACACGACGCCGTTTAGGCGGCTCACCATTGACGGCATTCACCTTGGCTGGCTTTTTGCGAGCCAAAAAGTTTGCATCCTCGTCGCTGTCCTCTTTGTCATCCGTCTGGTCGTTGTCACTGCGTGGGCGTTTGTTTGCCTTGTCAACTGGGCTGGGCTGGGCGCCACCAGCAGCATCATCATCACCATCATCGTTGTCGCTATCCGAGTCAATTACATTAACGCGACGTGTGCGCTGCAAGGACTTGGCTGAGGACTTGATGGTGTTGTTCTCTTTGTTATGTTCCTGTTGCTCTTCTTCCTCCTCGAGTTCCAGAAGTCGTGCACGGTAGTCCTCCGAGTTGAAGTTAAATGCATCATCCTGCTCTAGTTCCTCCGCAGCTTTCTCCTCCTTCTTCTGATTTCGAATGGTTGCCTTTGTTGACTCATTTAGAACCATATCGGTCAGCTTTATTTTAGTGGCGCGTTTGGCTTTCAATTGTTCAAATAAATCATCCGTGTTGGGTTTTGTTGGCAGGTTCTTCTCATTGTCTGTATCATTCTCATCCTCATCCTCACTGGACACATCGGGCTGTCGTCTTTTGCGTGCCAATTTGCGGGCAATTTCATCGACTTCCTGCTCATCCTCCGGTGGAATTGATTTCTTGGCTTTGTTCTTGCGCTGTCGTTTAGGCTTGCCGACGCCTTTGGGTGGAGCTCGTTGCTCTATTTCATCGTCGCTTTTGCTAAACATCAGACTATCCAATTTACGTTGCTGTTGAGCTGCAATATTGTCAGCCTCTGCCTCTCGCCGTTGTCTGCTTCGCTTATCCAGATAGTCCTCTTCTTCTTCCTCCTCCTCTTCGTCGTTATCATCCTCTTCCTCTTCGGCATCATCGTGTGTCTCCGTTTCCGTTATTTCTATCTCCTCGCCAGCCAGAATTTGTGCTCTCAACTTCAGATCAGCTGCATTTAAATAGGTAGGGATACGCCAATAGTTCTCCATGCCCACAATGGGCGGCTGCATGCCAAGAGCAAGAAGGACCTTCTGAAAATTGCCATCATCCATGGCCTCCTTTTGAGCCTCAAGCAGGGGCAGCAATGGCACTCCATCATCATCCTCGGCAGGCTCATCTGTGTCCTCGCTAACATCGTCCAGACATTCTTTCAGCCATTCAATTGCCGTCTGATACTTCTCCTCATCTACTTGACCGATTAGAGCTCTTACTGTGCCCGCATCCAGCGGTGTACGTATCACCTTACGTGACTTTGGCTTGGCTTTGACGGGTTTTCTGCTTCCAGCATTTGAAAACATTGGCTCCTCCATATCCTCGTTGTCATCGTCGCTTTCGCTCTCGTTATTTGCCTGCTGCTTTTGTTTTTTTGATTTAGCCTTGCCTCGCCCCTTTGCAGGCATAATCTCCGATTTGTCTGCTATCAAATGGAGCTGAAGCATTCGCTTGATAATCTCCTGTTTAGTGCGACGATCTTCAAACTCATGGATCAGTCGTTGGAGGCAATCTGTGGCGGGGAAAGCATAATAAGGAATCCTCTCTGTTACGATTATTTGAAATCGTCTACACTTACCCTCCTCCATGCGATGCTGATCATATAAGCTGGTTAGCTCTTCATCCTCTTCCGGTTGCCAAAGATTTTTGCCAGCCATTGTGGCTTTTGTTGACCGTTTCGTGGGCGCCTTAAACTGCAGTCCCAAATCTTTAAGCTTCTTCAGGATACCTCGTCGCGTGCGTGTCTTGTCGACCAAATTGTCCAGAATCCAATCAATCACATCTGAAAGAGCAGACACAATTGAATTGCAGTGGCCAACGTTCGGATTGCTTTCATTCATTTACTGTAAATCGAGTTTTAATTCACGTTCGCAGCATTCGCAGAAAAAGGCGACGACTGCGAAGTGAAATTGGTTATATTTACCCTTATCTGTTTCAGGATTTCGTTGATTCTCTTCGAAGAGAAAACGCAGCTCTGTTTCCTGTGCCTCGGTCCAGGTGCCCTTTGTGCCGCTGCCAAATTATACAGGATATACCGATTATTTTATACTCTTTCTCTCTTTCCCCCCTTTGTAAATGCAAATTTAATCTTATTGATTGATAGTGAAATCAATTCCAATTGTTAAAATAATGTGTCTATCCGAACTTTTGTCTATTTAACCCTTTCACACAATGGGTCACACAATCTTTTTGGCTGCTGGTCATCATTTATCATGCGGCAACTAAACGACAGGCACAGACAGAACGAATGATGAAGCCAACATTCAGTCAATCATGCAACCATTGTCCTGATGGGGCGTCTCTTCTGTCTATCTATCCCTCTCATACTTACGCTTCATAGGCATCACAATAGCCTGTCTCCAGCTCATTTGCCTCCCTGATGCTTTTGTAAAATAATAACTCTGCATAGATTTTGGGATTAGTCGGTGCCACCTCGACAAATTTGCGCACAACATAGATGGCCAGACGACGTAGCTCTTCCTGATGGGCGTCACGTTCCACGCTGAAGACTTGTTGAAAGATGCGAAACAGCTTTGCCTGTAAATGGATAGACAGAGAGAGAGATAGAAAGGGGGAGAGTGACAAGAGTGAGATATAGTAATAGTCAGAGGCAAAGGCAGAGAGAAATTCAAATGAAAAGTTTCTGAAAAGACAGCCACAACAGCAGCCAACAGCCTTCGAGCACAAAGTCGAGTGGCTTGGGTGTCCACTGATGGTCGTCCTGCTCCCATCCTGCTCTTGTGGTTACCGCTTGCGGTTAGACCTCCTGCCTGGCCCTAAGCAAGATATCATTTGCAGTGGCAAAAACTTTATAAATGCTTCCCCCAATCCCCCAACCACATCTTTCTTCAGTTCCCTCTCTCCGGAAATCTTTTTGAATGTATGCATAGTTGTCGTCTACGGTCGTCGTCGTCGTCGTCGTTCGTATTTGGAATTTAATTTATCCTATGATTGCGCAGACCCATTAGTGGTTTTGACTTTGCATATGATGCTACTTTTGTTTTGCTTGTGGCCACCCAACCAGACAGACTGAATGAGTGGAGCATCACCAGAGTAGGCAGCAGATTCAACTTTTTTTGATGGCTAGCCCCATCCCAGCCAGCATCACATGCAACTGCTGCAGTGGCCGTTCTCGTCATTGTCAGACATTGAGCTGGCTTAGATCAAGCTCAGATGATATGATAAGCAAGGGCTGTCTGGTGCCCATTATTTTGGGGTTATTCTAATAATGCCACACAAAATCTGATTTCTTAAAGCTATAAAAGAGGAGGCAAACAAACAAGTCTTTTTTTTTAAAGTGAAATTACAAAACGAAATCCATGGATGTTGCCTGCCTGCCGCTTTTGCTGCTGTTCCTGCTGCTGAATGTGATTTATGAACTTGGGCCAAAAAGAAAAGTTTAATTGCCAACCGTGAAAAACAGCATAAGCAGTAGCAGTCGAAAAGAAAATTTAACCAGAAAAAGAAAGAGAGAGAGAGAGAGTACCAAAAAGGACTTTAGTCAAAAAAGTCGACTAGTCTATACCCTCTTTAATAGCAGAATGTTAAAGCATCTAAGAGTTTTACTATAAAATTTGTTTCAACATCATTTACATATTCAATCTTTATGATAAAATATTCATAATGCTTTGATTTTCAAGTTGAGCCAAGTAGACCTTTGGCAGGGCATTAGATGAATAAGCAAAGACCCAAAAACTGATTCAACGCAGCGCGTAAAAAGGCTTAGAAAGTTCAAATTCCAGCTGACAACACACACAGAGAGGGGGAAAATGAAAGAGGGAGTGAGGGAGCAATCCTGTAGAGAGGAGAATGCTGCTTTCTAGAGTATATATATATATATATCGTTTGTGGCTTTGTGCAAATAGAAAAAAGGTTTCGCTTAATTTGTACAAATTACCATAAAAATGAAATGAAAGCAGCAGCAACGACAGTCAAAGAGAAAACCCACAAAAAAAAGAGAACGGACAAATAAAAAAAAAGAAACGAAAGCATGGCGGACAGACTAAGCCGCAGCATTTGTTTTTGCATTTGACTTTGATTTATGTGCCAGGTCGGTGGCAAAGAGAATTAAAAACATTGCAAATGGTCAGCCAAGAGTGAAATCATTAAAAGGCTAACGAGTTATAGGGCGTGGGGCCACAAGACTCACCTGATAGAGCATCCCTGGGCAAGAGCATCCATAGGCAATGCGATGCAATATAGTAACGGCTGCCTTTAGAGCCTTTGTGGGTATTTGTGTCCAATCGGTTAGAACCACTGTGCAGGCACGCACAATTTTCGGATGCAACAATCTGTGGAGAAGAAGAAAAATAAGAGGAGGAATGAGAGCATGTGACAGAAAACAGAAAGCAAAACTCCAATTAAATAATGCTAAATTTAACTAATTATGATTTAAGAGTTTATCCTGCCCTCATTTTCCCTCGCTCCCACACTCTGTCAACCACAAAATCCTCGACACTCGACAAAACTTTTCAAAAACATTTAGAGGCAACAAAAGTAGCAACAACAGTAACAGCAACAACAATTGCAAAAAGCAGCGCAATTAAAATACAACAAGCACACCAACTTGACGCCATTTTATTATTAAACATAATTGTTGTAGCAGCGACTGTTGCTGCTGCTTCTGGTGGGTTGCTGCTTCTAAGCTGCTTCCGGCATCTGTACTTATGGACGTCGTCTAGCTTTCGAGTTTTGCGGCCATAAAACTTTTGGCACAAGTAATTTCTGACGCTAATCCTTAATTAGTAGCCACAAGGCAACGAACGCTCAAGTTCAGTTTCGTTTGCCTTTCAATTAAAAATACAATTAGAATTTTCAACACGGCCATCATGACGTCTGAAAAACAACGATAGAAAACGACAGACCGACCAAATGACAGACCACAAGAACTTTTCAAATAACAGCAATAAAATCTAAGCACTGTCCTTTTTTTTTCTCGTTTTCTCCATCTCATCCTGCTGGCATTCCACCATCTCATTCTGTAATTCATTACATAGAGAGCGTCTATATCATTGGCTAATTTACCTGCGAGCGAAATCATCAAATTTGAACGTTTTTTCGGTCATTCCATTATCTGTGTCAAAAGAAATAAGAAGGGAAAACGGGAAGACATGCAAATGCCATTAGTTGTCGAATATTTTTGGGCAAAATCATTTTCATATTTTCAGATTCACGGATTCATTTCATTACTCACCCTGCGTTTCGCCAAATTCCTCATTTTCCATCTCATCATCATCATCATCATCCTCGTTCTCTGCTTCATTCTCCTCTTGCTCTTGCGGCTCAACTGTAATAAAAGAGAGAAAATATTTGTTCAAATAGGCACTATCTGGCAGTTGATGCCACAAACTGATTTCTGCTATAAATATTATGTGAATTTCGTCTATAAGTAAATTAAAAGAAACTTTGCAAAGATTAGGCTAAACATTTGAAATTTTCCGAGAATCAAAGACATATACACGTAAGCTCACTGTTGAGATCTATTTCGAATCAAGTATACGCAGTGTAGTACTATAAAATGGTATACAAAAGACTCATCTTTCAGTGAGTAGAAAACTCTTATAAATGAAAAGAAGATGCAACAATTAAATAGCCGACTACCGATTGAGCTCGACCTTTGCTATTTACTTAGTTATTAGTAACTTCAAATTCGGAATTATTTTGTTATTAAGAATATAACAAATTATATATATATATAATTTATAATTATACATACACATAATTATAAACACACACATAAATGTATTTGTATTTGCATCATTTATTGGAACAAACAACAGAAATTAATTCAGTTCTAATTCATTTGATAAGACATTCATAGAGCTCACACAAGCAAGTGGTCATTTGTAGTGCTCACAAATGGCCATTAACAATAATTATGACTGTATGGAAGTGCACTTAAGCTGCTGCCCCCAGACAATGCCCACACCCACACACTCACACAAAATACAGACACATGTATGATTCAAATGCATGCATAGCTAGTGGAACGAGCACTTGAATGAAATGAAGCAGCGCCAGTTCTCCAAATGGAATGCAATATGCATGCCAACTGACACAGCCAGCCAGAAAGGTGACTAAAAGGATTCGTTTGTAGCCATTGCCACTTCTACTGTGATGCACCTGCTGCAGGCAGAACATAGTCCCACAAAAAAAAAATGAAAGCAAAACAAAAAGAAAATGTCAACCTGGCCGGAACAGAGAGCCAGAAAATCACAGAGAACCAGAGCTTCAAACTGGCTGAAACAACTCCATTTTGCAGGTGACCTTACCTTACACAAAGCCCAGTGGAATGTGCATCGCTTTATTAACGTCTTGAATTGGTGGAGGGTAGATGGGGATATGCAGGCGGAGGCTGGTAGTTTACAGGGTGGGAGTCTTCAGAATCCTTTTTCCTCATTCTTGTTCATGCCATGGCTGGTTGTGACGCTATTCGGCTCCATCATTAAAATACAATTTTCTGTGTCAGGTTCAAGCTGTATGCCCAAAAACACCAAGCTCAGAGGACACGGACGACACAGAGGATATGGAGGACACGAAGGACACGAAAAACATGCAACATGAACAGGACTGCAGCGATATTAGTGCATGTCTTTTTTGGGCGAGCCTTTGTAGATGCATTTGTTAGCCCGACACCCGACAGAACCTGTATGACCATTAAACATGAACCTCGTTACGGCACGGCTGAAGTGCTTTCACACAAAAGACTAAACTAGAGTTGGGTATGCTCGAATAAAAGGTTATGAATATAAAAAGATCTTTGTTGAAATGGTCTTCAAGGAGGTTCCTTTGTTGGCATTTTATCAAAGATTCTATAGTTTTCTAGACTAAACAGGATATCCAAGAGTCGATGCTACCTCAATTAAAATTACAAGCAATATTGTTGTTGCTGGCCTTGTTGTTTAGCTTTGTCTGAGCCTTGCACTTGCCCTGGCCACACTTAATGACTTTTGCGCGTTGCACACACACGCAAAGCCACCTGCACCTGCTGTTGCTGCTGGGCCCTTTCTATGCAGTACGCCTCCTGACCTTTCCATGCTAACGAGAACGTGCCTCTTGTTTGGCTTGCGGTTGGCAGCAGACAATGTCTCATGCCAAAAAACATCAGCAGTCCCCGCCCATTTCCAACTGCCCCCGTTCGGCTATATCTTTACAAGTTTGTTATATTTTTCGTTAGAAATTAATTTGAAGTTTCACACGAACAAAGATGACAATGGAGATATATATGTATATATAAATATTTTACAATGTCAGCCAAGGCAAAGGAAGCTAGCCGCCAGTAACTCAGCAGCAACTTGGCCATTGACTTCGACAAGCCCTAATCCTGTGATGTGGCTACATACCCTCCATTTCAAGGACTCCCAAATGCAAACAGGTGATGACAAAAACACACACACACATACAGAAGGACAAGGCAGCGACATAAACAAAATAATAACAAACGCCACCAGCAATCAACACAAAGAGCGTAACGCCGCAGGACTTCAACAAGCCAAAAGAGAAGCGGGAGCAAGTGAGTTTCGTACAGAGAGAAAGAGAGCTGGCGCAAGCGCTGTTGGTATTCGCAATTCGAGTTCGAACAGGACGATAACAGCAGTTCAAGTTGACATAAAAGCTAGTCCTAGCTACACATGAACTTCAGTTTAGTGCCGAATTCACCAACGTCAATGTCGACATACGCGAGCCAGAAAACTGATAAATGCTAAAGCAAGTTAATATCAAGTGAACTACTACTACCAAGTGACAAGTGCCAAGTGCCGTGTGAAAAGGCAAACCAACGAATTAGGACCCAAAATAGCGTCAATCAAACTAATATTACTTAAAGGTAGCACCAAAATCTAGCCTGTGAATAAGTGTGTTTACTCTGTCTGTCTGTCAGTCTGTGAGTGTGTGTGTGTTTTTGTGCGAGCGACACTATTGTTGTCTGTGGCCTGCTAGCTGGCATGGCTAGGAGGCAAGACGTCAAACGTCTCTTGCTTTTTTTTTTTTTTGGCAGACATCAAGGCGTCAGAATGGAAATGGTTATGGTTTAGATGGCAATGGAGAGATGCTTCAAATGTGGGCTCCTAACAGAGCTGGCCTCACTACTTTCGTTAAATCATGTTATTATAGCATACATTTGTGCGCTGCACGTTTTTTTGCCCCTTACATACATACAAAAAATATATTTTAAGCAAGTTGCGAGCTGCGTGCTCATTTCCGCCAAGGTCTGAACCATGACCATGAGTGTTTAGGTGCGTGGGTGAATGTCTGTTTAACTGTCTGTGATTCCATATAAAAGCCACGGCCACACGCGCTCTTTTGCCTTTTGAAATCTATTCATTTCCTGCATACTCAACATACACACACACACAAAACAGTGGCGGCAACTTAAATAAGAGCCTCCTATTCCTATCCCCTTAGTTAAAGCCACATTTCAACAGTGTTCTACAAAGTGAAATTTGCCACAAACTAAAAACGAGAAAGCAAAACGAATATAGAGCAAAACAAAAACGAAATTTAAACGTTTGGCATATTAATCAACAGAGATGCCAAGTTTGCCAGTGAAAACAAAGCAAAGACCTGGACAACTTATCACAGAGGATTAAAACAGAGAGAATCTCAAAGCGAATGAAAGTAAAAACACGAGAGAAGCAAAGCTAATCAACGTCTACCACATTCCTCGTCTATCGCTGTCCAGCCACGCCTCCTTCTCAAGAGGAAAAGAAACGTTTGTGCGAAACGAACAGCCGCAGCATCAGCAGCAGAAGCCGCCGCCTCATTTGGCCACTGCGGATTATGTTAATTAGGTAATTTCTGCTTTGATTACTCCATACCTGGGACAGAGCCCTGCATTTTTGTTTGCTTTTTGCCCGCTTTTTCTACACCCTCCCCCCCGACCAATCCTCATACCAACTGCCCCATTACCCACCAGAGCACCGCACCATCCCTTTGTTCAACAGCGACACCAACACCGCAAAGAACCCTCAACTGTCCACCTTGCTTACATATTTATGAAATTTTCATGTAAATTTCGCTAATTCATGCACATTTTACTGTTTTTCCTGATTTTTCCTGCTTCTCTTGGCCTTACTGCTACTACTGGCTGATGTTTTCTTCTTTTTCTGTGGCTGCTCTTTTTTTTTTTTTTTTTTTTTTTTTACCGTCAGTTGCTCAGTTTTTTAATTTTCTGCTTTAATTGCAAGGCAATTTGATATTTACTTTTCTCTGAAATTTGCTGAACCATAAAAACAAGCTCATAATTAAAATCAAGCAACAAAAACCAAAAATTGAAAAAGTTTTTTTTAATATCATTTGAGAGTTTCTGATGGCATTTGCTTATATTTTGTTTGTTTATGGGATAATTGTTAATTACACTGAGTAGATAATACTGCAATGTAGTTTAACTAACGGAACAACAATTGTCTATGAAACTTTTAATTTCATTCAAGTTTAAAAAAGTATAACATTTAAAATGTTCAAGAAATCAAAAAAAAACCTCTTTGAGATTACCAAAAAAACAAACAAAAAAACATTTATAGTATAAAAGAAGTTTTAGTATTTAGTTTATTATCATACATATATGTACTTCCAAAACCAGATTAAACGAGAAATTCATTTAAAACATTAAACTTTAATTCAGTAAAAATAACTAAAAACTTCACAAGTAGAAGTTTGACTTCATTCAATTATTAATTACTTCAAATTTTAATTGCATTTTCACAACAGAACTTATTAAAATTTTTAAAGCAGCCTTTCTCTACCCAATGAGTTATAAAATCAATCTTATATTATTCACAATTAGTAAAAATTGATGTTTTAAATCCACTATTTGTAAGTAAATTTTTCAAATTCAATTTGCAGTTATTTCTTTATTGTCTTTTAAATAAATTGAATTAGTTAGCCACGTTATGAGCATTTGAATTTAATATAATTATCAATAATCCAACATGTGTCAAATGACATTATTGATTTGATATATCAAAAATATGAACAAGGTTCTGTCTATTTGTAACTAAATCTCTTGCATAACTGGCATTAATTTGTTGGTCCAAATGCCTTAGGACATTTTACCTTTGTCAATTGTGCAATTTGACAAATTTAGGCCTAGACCAAAAACTCCTGGGAAGTTGTTGCAATAAAACCAAGAATATATTTTCGATAATAAAATCAGAAAGAGAAAGGCAAAATCTGACAGGTTAGCTGGCTGCTCCTGCTATCGGCAATGGAAACTTTGAACGACAATTAAATTGTGAAATTCAAAACTGGCATTCGAAATTTTTGGCTAGAAATTGAAAACAAAAAAGTTATTGGCAACATAACTGCAGCTTCATTGCCATCTGCATCTGCATCGCAACCCAACTTAGCCATGGAGCAGATGATATTCATTTTCATTTTCAATTTAATTTGATTGATTTTTGCTTTGTTTGTTTGTGCGATGGCATATAAAATTCATATGGCCGAATTATGCATGCAAAGCTGCTTTTGTTCGCCAGCCAAACTGAGGGGAGTAGAAGAGAGAGAAACTCTAATGAAATTCCTGTGGGCATTTTATTTATTTATATATCGTATATACATGTACCTACATAAACTCTCCATCCACATTCTTCACAGGCAAAGCCAACAAAAAACATTCAAAATGTGTATATAACCACACACACACACAGAAGATGTATATATTTGTCTACATTATATATATATATGTACATAGGATGCCATATTATATCACATTTATTCTACAATGGCAAAAATGTCAAGCATAAAGTATGCGGTTGGCAAATTAAGCCACGCTAATTTGACTTTTATCTGTCTTGGCAATAAAAACTGGCAGGTAGCACTCGAAAAGTTATAAAGTCCAAGCGTCTAAGCAATTAATGCAGCCACAAAGTCTAATTAGATGGCAGCAAAAGTGTCGCTAGATGGGCCAGATAGCACACACAAATATACACCACCCACCCAATACACACACACACACACACAGACACACATAACCGCTTTGGGGTTGGCAGGTGTATTGCTTGGAGTCTGAAACTCAGAGCTGCTGGTTCTTGGTGGAGAGATTGGGCTCAATTAAGCGTGCCGTGGTGTTGCGTAAGTGCCACTCAAGAAGCAGCCAAAGGGAGCGAAATGCTGCACCATGGGACACAAAGATTCATCAAGATCATGTCAAGAAATTGTGCAAAAATAATTATGATTACCTTTAAGGTTTATTTTGGATTTAGTTATTTAACGTCTTATGAAGTGACGTTATGAGGAATAGACTCTAGGGACTTTTTAAAATAATTGATTCGATGGAAATCATTATTTAAAAGAACTTAATAGTTGTTGAACGTTTTGTGTTAGTTAACTGATATTCACCAATTATTTGGTAATTTGTGCCACTGTACTTGCTTATGAATGATGCGGTTGTCAGCCACAGTGCTACATGGGGGAACACAACAAAGGAAAGGCCAAAGCCAAACCAAAACCAAGGCAAAAGCAAAAGCAAACCGAGCAACAGTCAAGGAGGTTATTGGGGTTGCCACTTGGCTCTGCCGCATAAATTTCATTGTTTGCGGCTAACAAGAAGGGGCACTTGCAATCACGTGCGGCATCATGATGTTTAGTAATCAAAATCGTTAGCTGCAACCCAATGTGGGCAGCATTGACGGAACTCTGGTTGCTATATTCACATGTGTCTGCGTGTGCGTAAATGTTATTGTGGCAGAGGCAACAAATAATCAAATATTTTCATTTGCCAGTTTCTAAGCGATTTGTAGCAGCAGCAAAAGGAACTTAAAGCCAGTTTAAATAAATCCGATTTATAGCAACTGCAAAACGATGGGCAACCAGCAAAAGCAGCAGCAGCCTCCACTGAAGGCTCAAATCAGGGGCAGACAAGAAGAATTTTGCTGATGGAAGTGAAGGAAGGCCTACAATTTGCATATTTATGAAGAACAATGGCCTTTGATAAAGCTAGCGTTCTGGCAAGTCGGCAGACTGAGGCGATTGCTTTAAGCTGCTTCAAATTGAAAAAAAGAAGAAACGCCAGACATCATAAGGGAAAAAAACTGATGGCAAAGATACAAATGTAAATGGTTGTGCGTGTCGGGGGCGGAGTGAATGATGCATACCCCATGCCATACTGTGAGGATGGGTTTTGAAGCAATAATCTGCCCTGATTTACGATTTACAGGCGCGAAATAGACAAGGGTCTGAGGGTCTGTGGAGGGCGGCCGACAATTTGCGTTTGCAATTTTCAGTTGATGGGCGACACACGCCTTCGCCTGGGCCTTCTCTATCCGCCCGCCAAATTGTAAAACATTTTAGTGAGCAAAATATTACACTATAGTAAAGTACACTGATTTTAGCATAAAGTACACTGATTATAGCATTTTAAGCCCCTTTTCGAAAATGCAAAGAGGCCAGAGTGAATATCAAATTAGCCTTATTTTTCTTTTTTGCCCAGTCATCGAGAATCAAATGTGCATGTTATGCAAAAATTTAAAACATAATCAACTAAATAGCCTATTTTATAAATATTTAGTACTCAATTATTATATTCATGAATGCAGCTATGAATATTCAATTTTGTCTTTCTTCTTAAGACTAGTTTGACTTTAAGTTCAGCTCTTTCTGAGTTTTTAAAGAAGTTCAAAATGGAAAGTAAACAAATGTGTTTAAATTTTCCATAATACAGCTGAATATATTTAGAAATCACTTTAATTCAGCTAACTGTGGGAATAAGTTTTTTAAAAATTCCATTTGTTTTTTTTACTCGCAACAATTGATTAGAATTCTTTCTTTAAAGTCCTCATCACTGTGGAAAGCTAATTATTTTGTACACTTTGTAGTCAATTTCGTTAGGCAAAAGTTAACAATTTGTAAAACATAAAAACTAAACTAAGGATTTTGTGCATTAAGATCTTAACAATTTGATTTCAATAGTTGCCGAGCAACCTTTTTCCTTTCCAAAAATACATTTGTAATGTAGTTTTCTACTTTTGTTGAGAACCACAATTTGTATATGTGTGTTAGTAGGTGGTTTGGTTGCATGCGAGTTCAAAACAGGCTGCACTTGGAAATATGGCAAATGTTTCAATAAAACATTAACAAAAAGAGAAACGTATATACAATTTTGTTACTTGCCAAAAAGCAAAGAAAAATAAAATAGAAAACCTCATTTCCCACAACAACGTGCACTTAAATAAACTCACAAAACCACACACACACACACTCACAGAGGGAGAGGGGTAAAGATGGGACTCACCTATAACTTTAACAATGCAAATGGCACACACACATAAAAAAAGAAAAGAAGGGTCGCCCAAGTCATAGCAACCGGAAAGTAAAGCACACACGCTGAGCACACTGGCAAATCTCACCTTAATGCCTAATCCCTGACATTAAAGTGTTGCGCCAACAAAGTGATTTGTTGTAGACAAAGCGGCCACACAGTGAGTAGAAGATGCCTCGTCTCGTCTTCCCACTCCCACTTCTAGCTTTCAGCATTCCTGCCACCTTCGTTCAGAACAATGGCAACGAGGCATTGCAAATAATCTTTGCAGTAAATACGCAACAACAATGAAAGGAACAAAAACGCAAAAAAACGAGCCGACATGGAATGTGTCTGGGGATCATTATTTGCCCAACTGGGAAACAAAACGTAGGCAGAAAAAAAGTCCTAAGAACCAAATGTCGCACATGACTGCGGCAACTGAATGTGAGACATGTGTGTGTGTGTGTGTGTGAGTGCGTCTCTTTGAATGTGTAATTTAAGCATTAGAGACGCGTAAAACCTTAACTCGGCGTAGAGCATGTCGAAACGGCAGCAGACTTCCCACCTCTTAACCTCACCGACTTTCTCCACAACATGTACACACACACACACGCACACACAAACACAGAGACATGAAAATTGAATAAATTATGCGTGTCATCACATGCCGAACAGAGCTAGAACAATGTGGAAACCCAAAGCCGTTCCTTTGGTTGCCAAGCAGCCGCCGGCTGAATTTCAGAGCCCCACAATTTGTGAGCCCCTCTTCCCCACACACACACAGCAGACAGAAGGACAACGAGACAGGGAGTCGAACGACATTCAACGGCATTTAATTAAGCATTTTGTATTCATCGGAAATGTCATAAAAATGACGACAACAAGCCAGCTAGGCAGGCAGTCAGGCAGGCAGAGGAGTGCCGCTAGAAAAGCGCATATGTTGCAGGATATACAAAGATATACACACACACACAAATATATATGTACACATAGAAAAAACACAGCCAGCTGCAATGCGGGGCAGATAAACAGACAAATAATATATACAAGTGTATATAGGATAATGCAAAACTAAGGGGGAGAAATTTAATACGATGTTTGCATGGATGTAAGAAGAGCATTTGCGATCTCGGCCCACCTTTAATTATTTCCATATGTTCATGTAGTCTATATTGTTCAATAACAACAGCAAAGTGCTTATCTCTTTACAAAAACTGGAATTCAATCTACCTTTTGGTCCAAACAACATTAAAGTTAAATGATTAAAAAATAATTGGGCTTAAATTTGTAAATTCATCAATTTAATAATGAAATCTTTGAACAAAAGGCTCATATTTCCAATTTCTATCTCAATTTCACTTTTTAAAGGTAATAATAATATAGAGGGCAGTAGTAGAGAGTCGAATAGTTTTCTATTTTTGCTGAGGCAAAATCAGTTCCCTTTTTTCTGTATGAACTAAATCTAAATTCTTAAACAAATAAAATTGAAACCTATTGTTTATTCTTTAGAGGAAAGAGGATTTTCCTTTTCTGTCGAGTCCTGGCTTAAACAGCTTTAATAGTTTACAAAAAAAAATGGAGTGCAAGTCTGTTTACAAATAATATATATTTTGCACATTTTGTTCAATTTGTGCCTTGAGAAAATTGTTTTGCACTTTTGGTTTCCGCTTTTTGTAATCTATGTTGATAATTTATTTATGCTTTTGCCTTTTCCTTTTTGCATTTGAGTTGATGTTTGGTGTTGGAATTGGTGTTGGCCTGGCCGGCCTCTTAACACCAAGTCACGTAGCTGTTTTATTTTTTGTCTCTCCTTTTGGGCGACAAACGAAAAAGAGAAATAGTAAAAATATGCAAAGTAGTTGGCAAAATTGCGTGGGACAACGTTTGGCATTTTCCATTTCAAGGTTTTGTCTACATGGTAGTTTTTGTCGAATTATATGTGAACAGTTTTGATATCCTTTAAGACCAGAGCGCACCAGGCACAAACGAGAATGTTGGTCAAATTGAAGTTGCTGATAAAATGTTGCTTAAGCTTAAACGAAGCAAAAAAGCTGCCTGCATAACTATAGAAAACAAAAATGACGAGAAAAAAAGAGTGAGCGAGTGGATATAATAAATGCTAATCCTGCAGAGAATGGAAAACAAACAAAGAGGATAAAAAACAGAACAGGAGAAGATGAAAAAACACATAAGCAGGCGGCAGGCGACAAAGTTTTTGGGTTGCATATTTTTTAGTTGGGTACAGCAGACACACAAACACATAAGTGAGTTTGGCAAAGTTATCCTTAAAAATATTTAGCAGGCACTCAACTGCGCTGCGCACTACGTATACGCACAGTGAACTAACTAGTCAGAGGACCCCCAAGGCGACACCTAGGTGCTGGTATCTAGGTACCTATCCGGTGTGTTGAACTTGTGTGTGTGTGTGTGTGTTTTTCTTCTTGTTTTTGGTTTTTATTTTTGCTTCTCTTAACCCGCCAACACTTTGGCATCGATTTTCTGTTGACTCTGGCTGCCATCTTTCAGTTGGGCGAATGCGGTTTGTTTTTTTCTCTTTCATTCTGTGGCTTTTCTCGTTCCCTTTTCCCTCCCTCTCTCTCTCACACTCTATTTCTCTATTTTTATATATTTGCGTGCCTTGGCTTTGGCTTTAAGTACTAAGAGCAGAAGCAGCAGCAGCAACGGCAGCGACAGCTTCATCATTTGGTATTCAACGCGGCATTAAGGCCAGGATATCTGCGACTTATAAGTTTAGTCAGCAGTTTTTTTACTGATATACTTTCTCTTTCTCTTTAAAACGCTCTTATGGCATGCCAGGTCGAAACGCCAATGGTATGCACTTTAATATATATTCCAAGGAATTGTGTAAATATATAACACTCCAACTATTATAATAAAGTTTAACTCGTGAGCAACTTTTGCATTGTTGGCATTTATTTTTTTGTATTTAAACATTTTTCATGCCACACATTTTTCTGAACGATCCAAGCATAACTCTCCCTCTCTGCCCTTTGTTAGATTATTTAAAACTGTGCGTTGCTTTTGCACCGTGTTGGCCAGGAAAAGTTTTTATGCCCCGCCCACTTGAAGGTCGTAGCAACTTGGCTCAACGCCTGCACTTTCGACTCTTTTACGCCTCACGGTCAAATTGTTATGGCTCCCGTAATGAATGCCTGCTAGCAAAATGAAAAAGCGAACAATAAACGTTGAAAATAAAACGAAAGAAAGAAAAATATAAAAATACATATATATATTCGAGAAAAATGCATAACAAATTAAAAACTTTGGCAATTCTTTTTCTCTGTTTTTTTTCCTTTTTTGTTTTGGCTTGGCTCAACTACCAGCAAAATGTTTTGCCATTAAAATATGAATAATTGCTTAATAATTCAGTTTAGCTAAAGGCGTTTAAAAAATTCCTCACCTCACCTCAGAGAGCAGTAAATGTAGTTAAAAAACGAAAGGAATAAACGAATGGAAATTTTGCTCATAGCCTGAAATTCTTCTACAAACTTTTTTCCAATTTTTCGTTTGAGAATATCCTTAAGTCATTTATTTATTATTAACTTTAAAATGAGTATTCTGTATAATGTATTTAAATAGTGTTTACGAGTTGCTTGGAAAGGATCATTGCAAATGGAAACCTTGTGAGTTGGTTAGTAAAGAACTTTTTCAATTTAAATTTAAATAAAGAACTTGTAGAATGGAAGACCTGGCTAACCATCTACGTGGTCGACGTGGCCTACCTCAGAAAAGTTTTTATATACTCAATCGATTGATGCTTTTCTCTTGTTGTTTGCTTAAAGGCTTAAATATCTCTGGCATCGTATTGTGTAAAATTAATGGCAATGCGTTCGTTAATTGTATCAAATGATATCCATCCTTGATTCTCGGTTCTGCTACACACTTGTATATGCATGTATATATTTTGTATGCTAATTCACTAATTGCCAGTCTAATCATCGGCATACAATGAAAATTACCAGCATATATCACGCGGCAAATGCTCAAAACGAACCCTTGCAGCGTCGAACGGCGGCATTCGGGCCAATGATGCCATGTTGCGTGCTGAACTTGTGATTTCCGCCACATTAATTTCAATTTCAGCAACACAAAAAAGCGTAAGCAAAACCTAACTGAAACATAGAGAGAGAAAGAGAGAGAGAGAGACCAAAGTTAAGCCAAAATACCCGAATGGGTGGGATACAAAATACAACACCACAGAGCCAATTCGACAGACGGGCCAGTCGAGAACATGAATGGGCCATGCCAGGGAGCAGTTGGTAAATGCCTTAATGGCCTAATTTTTGTTTTTTTCAACGCAAAAGACGTAACCGAAACACACACACACCGACACACACAGACAACAACACAGAGCAAACCGTCCCCACTTCTGAAAAAGAAAAGAAAAAGAAATACGACAGTTATGCGTGTAATATTTCTGTTCCTCTTTTTAAGGATACGGGCGGATAGAGGGCGGAGGAACAAGGCCGGAGGATGGCAAATTATCATTGAAGTTGTGAGAAGAAGAACCATTTCAAGGGTTCTTCGTTAGCTGCCTTGTGGGCCATGAAATGATGTCGTAAAAATTTAAAGTTTGCTGTCTGCTGTCTGTTGTTGTTGCTGGTTTTGTTATTCGTTTCGTTTTTTCTTCTTTTTTTCTGTCGCTGGCAGCTGCTTCATCGCAACATAGCGCCCCGCCGTTTTGCAATAATTTGATACTCGAAAAATTGAGCGTAATGTGCGTTAATGTAAATGGCGCGTATTACTGACAAGTGCCTTAGTCTGCCTGATAAATGGGTTGTCAGCCAGGCAGGCAGCTCGCTCGAAAACAGTCGGGCAGATTTATGCCCAGGACACATGCGCTAATTGTCAAAGGAGTTCTGCTATTAGATGACGGCAAGCAGCGTTGCCCCAAAAGGGTCATATCAATGACAAAACTTGTTAACAAAGCCAAGTCTGTGAAGGAAACAGACGACAAACTGTCATACAAAATCCGTCAGGGGATTAAACAGAGAGGGAGGCGCACCACCACGAGCTACCACAAGCAATGAAAATTAAAAGACACAAAATGCCAAAAAAAACAGAACATTTGAAACTCAGCCACAAAGGACTCTACGAACAGGAGAGAAGCCAGAATACACAAACAAAGCGATGTGCCACATGACACCGCGAAGCGTCGCACGTTGTGTGGCACGTTGACAACCAAATCAAAATAACAATCGAAATGATGGCAAAATATACAAAAAGACAAAAACAAGCAACAAATCTCTTTTGGCTATAGACAACTACAGACAAAAGAAGTTCTAAAACTAACTTCGAATCTAAATTAAAGCGCTTGTTTAATTCTTATATTCGTAAGACATTAACTTAAAAATTTCAATTGAAAATGTGCCAAACCACTATAACAAGTCTGACAATGAAGAAAAATACAGTAAGAGTATTAATTTAAAGCCACATTTTATTAAACTCATAATTAGACTTACTGAAATCGAAACAAGATCACTTTGTTCCCTCAATATCTCGCAAGATTTGCTTAAGCTTCGGACATTAACCTAATAGTTATATCAGGAACAATGTGGGCAAACATTGGTTGTAACTAAAGAGTATTCCATTGGACGCGTTTTCTTACATTTCTAGGTTTTTCCTTTTTTTTTTACAGGGACTAACATACAAACTCAATGGCCCAGAGCCAAGTCAACGACTCACCCATTGCCATGGCAAGCAATCTGACAATCTGTATATGTATATAGAGGTTTTTTCCTACCATTTCGAAATATGAAACCACATCAGAAAAAAAATACGAGATGGCATAAAGAAAATAAATGACAGCCATGTTATTGATTTTACACTAGTCAAAGATTTATTTCCAATGATTAATATAGGAAAAAGTTTAAGCTGGGATCCAGAGACAAAATGCCTTTAACTATCGTCTGCCCTAGCAACAAAGGAAGTCTCAATGACCCAGCAACACTTAAAGCAAACTGAAGGTCTCTTGTTATATATGTATATATATATCTGAGGCTGACAAATTCAAGAACATAATGCTTCCACCTCACACATTCGGCTTTCAGCTGTAACTATCATAACTGCGTGTGCGTGTATGTGTGTGTGTAAATATAATCTGGCTATCATTTTGCCAAGAAAAGCCAAAAACAGACACGACATTCTCAAGTTTAATGGTCAACCAAAGGCAATTTGGTAAATTATTAGAAAATCATTGTGTCACGTTATGTGTTGGACAAGGAAATATGAGAAGTACTCAAAGCTGACCATCGACCACTACACACCACCAGGAACAGCAACGAGACCAGTCGGGGACACACTAGCTGTCAGAAATGTAATTTGCTTTGGCCTCCAACCTCTAACTCCTGTGTGCGAAGATGGATTTTCTTTATTTTTGGTGAAGAGCCACAAAACTTGTTCAGACCACTAGATGATGGTGGTCTTGCTTTAGTAAATATTAAAAGCAAGTAATTTTAACTTAAACGTAAACCTAAATCAACCAAAGACTTTTTCTCACAGACTTAAATAATGTGGATGGTGGGAGATGTGTGTGTGTGTGTCTTTGGGGAGGATGGTTTGTGGGTGCGTATGTGTGGCTAGGCCAACAATTTATGCACATTTATTGAAAAAGTTTTTCAATTTCATAAAAAGCTTTTACCAACTAAACTAAGCCACGACAATGCCCTATGACCTCGTCTTTTTCTCCTACCAAAAAATAAAAGGGTTTACAGAATATGAGTAAGACAATAAAAATGAGTGCAGCAACCTCCCCTGAAAGAAGACAAAGTGACGGAGGGACAGACAGACAGACAGACAAACTGGGCCTCATCAATGTTTTTATTTAACAAAAAAGAAGAAGAACAAGCAAAAGAAAGAAACACAGAGAAACAACAAAGAAAAAAAAGAAGAAAAACACCCAAATTGTGGTTGGAAATCTCAAGGTCCCTAACCAAAAATAAGCTGCTGCGAGCAAACCAAATTGGGCTACCAAAATAAAGCCCAAGACGAAGCCAAGCAGAAAAACAGAAAGAAAAATATATACAGACACATACATACATACATACATACATACATACATATGTATATCTATATACAAACTCTTGTACAAACAAACACAAGGAGGCTATGTTGGCGTAGCCTTGAGCCCTGAGCGATTTTTCACAACACAATTTAACAAATAAAAGAAGCAGTACAAAAAATATATATATAAAAGAAAACTAAAAAACGAGCAGGAAAACTTGCCTAACGCACACATCCACACAAATAAAACAATAAAAACCGCACACACACACACACACACATGGAAAATAACAAAAACAAGTTTATTAGAGATTTTACTTATGTGTTTTTGGTGACTTGGGTGGTCGATATCAAATAGAGGGAGAGAGGATGTTTTTTTTTTTTGTCCTATATGAATTGCTTACTATTTGGCCGCAGGACATTAATGAAGCCAACAAGATGGCAGCAAGATGTGAGAACAAAAGATATGGCAGAATTTTAAGACATATTCTTAGAACCAGAAGAAATAAGACAAACGACTTTAAATTAGGCTCCTTAGGCCGTATATTTGGAAATACGCTTAAACTCTTCAGTGACTTTTAGCTGTTTTTCACCATATTGATATGATTATTTTTGTTCTTTTTGTCCCATTGTAAAAGCAGCCGCCAAATTGCCAGCTCGTTCACTTGACATTCGAAAGCCTAAAAAAAAAACTTTAATTTGAAAACTTTTATGCTTGGCAAATAAAAGCAAATCGATAGCTGAAAATCGCCCAAAAAGTGTCATGGCAAATTGTTTGCCAAGTGTTTTGACATTTTACTTAAAGATTTTCTTCTTTTTTTCTTTTGAGCGGCGGGGAGCGCAGTTTAAAACACGCCCGGGAAATACTTGAGCAAGTTTTCCATTGAAGCGTACGTGCGGCTGACATTGACACAGCTGCTGCAGACTCATACTTACACACACACACACATACAAAAGTAGATAGAACGGTTCGTCGGCATTGAATGCATGTCATCCAACACATCCAACACACGGTTAGGCGAACTCAATGAAACTGACGGTAAAGCGGAAGTTTATTAAAATGGCAGCAAACAAAAGGGCACAAAACTGCACAGGAGAAGGGCACAAATGCATGCAGGAAAAATTGCAGGATGCGCAAAACATGCCGGCAATCTGGTTGGGAAGTAAAAAACTAGACTAGTAGCAAAATTTTCCACACACACACTCACACACAAGCAGACGAATGCCAAAGGCGTCGAAAAACTGTTGAGCAGCAACAGCAGATACAATTTTGTATGCATTTTGTTGCGCCATTGAGCGCACCACTGAAGCAGCAACGCAAAGGATCTTAAGGCACTCAATGAAAGGCATTGCGCTGTAAAAGTAGAATGGATACAGAGAAGAGGACGCATATGCTACCAATGCCACTGTTTCCTCAGCAGCTTGCTGCTCTTTTTCTTAGACATCTTTGGTGCTGTCAACTGCATTTGCATGATAAAGCCATGGCCAGACCTTGGATTCCAACTCAAGTTAGGGCACCTCTAAATACGTCCGTATAAAATAAATCACAGGCGTATGCCATGGCATTTCTTGGTAGTTGCAAAATCCAATTTCAGCGCACAGCCGCACACAAACACACACACACACACACACACGGATTATTTAAGCAGCGCTCTTTATAGCCGCTCTTTGGTTATACGAATGCTTTTACTTCCTATTCCTGCATCTGTTACTACTATTCCTGCTGCTGTTCTTTGCTCATTTTTTATTTGCATTCCCGTATAATACACTTGAAATTTCTGCAGTACAAAATATTTGCTTTGTCCTGGCTATTTGATTAACTAAAGAAAAATATGCAACAGACAACAAAAAGGAAAACAACACAACTTTTCATATAAATATTCATGCAATGAAGAGCCCAAAGCATCCTGATGGCAAGACGTGGGGAGGGGTCTTTCCTTAAATTTCAACAAACAACCCTCGCTAATGTCTGATCATAAAATACAGCAATTCGGAGAATCTAAGGGGAGACCAAAAAAAATATGGCACAGCAATTTGCAAATTATTTTCAAGCTGGCATAAAATAAACTGACAAATACAGGAAAATCCCCCAACACTCAATTGATGGGTGAGGGAGGGGTAAGTGAGTGAGAGATACGGGGGAAAATGAGGCATATGCGTCAATCTTCCCAGCTCAAACAAGACAGACCCATTTCGTATTTGTTGTTGGTTTTTGAAATCGACTTTCTTGTCAATTGAGTTGCGTACATTGCTTCCTCTTCGAATCTCCCCTCCATCCCACTCCTCAATTACTCTCTTTCTCTCTGACAGCTCTGCCTGTGTCTCTCTGTCTCAATGCCTGCCTGCCTGGCTGTCTATTTCTTCTTTTTTTAGAGGAGATATATCCAGGAAGTGAGGGTATGCCACATATATTGAAGGGGGCAGCTGGAGGATTTGTCACCAAACTTATGGACCAAATTTTACTGTTGTGTAAGCAAACAGCAGCAGATGAAATGAAATGCCAACTTCTCTTGATGATATTTGTCAATAAATTTATCGCAAAACCATCGCAAGCAGATAATTGTGTTTGTGTGTGTGTGTGTATATCTGTGTGTGGTTTAACACTTATGGAAGTAAAAGCCAAATACAAATTGGTATTCCTTTCAACATAGGCCCAAATTTAATTTATACTCGCATTAGTTTTGTGCCTACAATTGGCTAGCTTTGTTGAGAGCCTGTTTAACCCTATTGAACAATTCGGTTAGGAGAATAAATCAATGTTACCTTGAAATATTAAATTTGTACCTAACCATCTAAATATTATCATAATGATAGTTATCTCCTAATCATTTATATCAATTAAAACCAAAACTCACCCATATATACAAAGAATATATATATTTGCCCGTTTTATATTTAATTATGATAAATTTAGTAAACATATTTACATCCGTAACGAGAGTAGTCAAATTTAATAACTCTCATGTCGCCTTTGGGAACTTCAGTAACAGAGTGATTATGCCCGACTGTTGGGTTATCAAAATGTCATGTGCGACTTTAAGTAGACATTGACATATTAAATTTTGCGGGGGTTTGCTTTCAAAACAAGAAGGGAGAATACTGTTAACCTAAAAAAGAACTAGAATTTGTGCGTCATTACTCCAGCAAATAAGTAAATCAAATTTGCGTCGTTTTGGGTGAAGCACCGCTGCTCGATTGCTGTGGGTTGTCTGTTGACAGTTGGGTTAGGGTAGGGTAGGGTAGGCTAGAACCTAATGTTCAGGGTTCTTCCTGTGTCGCTTGTCTACAACGGAAATGAAATGACCCAGTTAAATGATTTATGGCCAGAACACATATGTATGAAACACTTAACATATATGTTTAGTAACGGTTCTCGTTCTCGGGTTTATGGCGAAACGCTAAGGTTATGTGGGGAGACCACCAAATGGTCCGCTAAGAAGTGCCACAACCTGTCCTTTCCCCCACCTTTGCCAACACATTCTTCCTCTAAATCATGGTATGCTGTTAAGCATGTTGAAATTATAATTTCATTAGCTGCAATCAACATAAAAATAACACTAAAGGCAACTGCTAAAGTGCTTTGAAGTCGTAAAGCCAAAGTAGAAATTAAAAAAAAAAGAAAATAGGGTGGAGGACGAGCACGGAAAAGAGCTTCTTTCCTGCTTACAGAGATACTATACACAGAAACAAAAGATTAACAAAATAAAAGAAAACGATGAGAAAATTAAAAGCATGTTTTACCTTTTGCCTTTTACACTTTTTGCATTCACAAGCAACAACAACAACGAGTGTAATTACAAGCAATTTTTTTACGTTTTATTACAGATTTTAAGCACGCGACGACAAGAGGAGGCAGCAACACCATCGACTGGGGAGCATTTGGCTGGGTAATGTGACAACAACTTGCTACCAACAACAAGAAGAAGAAAGAGCACGAACAGGTGAACAGCAATGTTTGCTTTTTAATTGACATTCGCTCGAGTTGAGCTGTGTATTGCGTTTTGTTCAACAGCAATTAGTTGGCCAGCAAGACAAAAAACAAACAATCAAAAAAAAAAAAAAAGGGAAAACTCCCAGAGACAAAAGAAAGAATAAAGCAACAAGAAATTGCTAAACAATTGCAAAAGAAACGGAAAAGAGAATAAGCAAAAAGAGCAACAATAGAGACAGACAAATAGAATGATCTCGTTGATTTAATTAAAAATTCAGCTGCTAAGTAGGCAATGGTATTTTAACGAGTGGCGTACGCAATGGCCGACAGAGAGGAAGTTGCTATTGCCGTCACTGTCGCACCGTTGACAGTTGTCACATGCTTGGCCAGCGGCACGCACGTGCCGACCTACTGAATGAATAAACGGACAGAACAGACAAAACGAACAAAGCGGCAAAAAAAAAAACCGGCTAGCCATATTCAAAATAACCAACGAGCAGCAACGCGTTAAACGTCTGCACGTACTGCACATAAATTCTAACTGAAATATACAAAAACGGCCCCCCCCTCACATTTTGGCCAACAAGAACACACAAAAAAACAAATACACCCTTCCCTGTAGAAAGTGGAAAAAATATTTAGAAAATGGTGAAAATGAAGCCATGCCAAACGATGAAACGACACTGTGATCTAGGACTAGCCAGGCTACTTCTGGCCTGTTCACTTTTTATAACAATTGTTGGCTGTACCACGCCAGCGGAAGAGGCTGCTGCAAGAGAAGAGCAACTTATATCCGCTTTAGAGCCTTTTGGTCTCCCCTATCCAAGTATTCATCGTATGCTGCGGAATGAAAACGAGCCGGACAGCTATCGTGGGGAAATACGTTATCAGCAAAAGAGATTCATTCAACCACGCCAGAAGAGATCGATTGTCGACACCACACAATCTGCCGCTAGTGCTCTTGTATTCAATGCCACCCAAAGTGGTTTGGAAGGCTTCTACAATAGCAGCAGCCAGTTTAAGGGACAATTTGAGCTAATCACCATAATGGATTTGAGCAGTAATCATCTGAATGGAGTTCATTTGGACAGCAAATTCACACAACTTCGACTGTTGGATATTAGCAACAACTCGTTCAGAGAGCTACCCTTTCATCTGGCATCGACAGCAGTGTCTTCTCTGATTACTTTGGATTTGTCGTGCAATCAATTCAGTCAACTGACATCCGGCAGGTTCTTTGCACAGCAACTGCCAAGTCTCAAACATTTGAATTTAGCCCACAATCAATTGGGCAATATCTCACGGGAAACCTTCTACAATCTCTACGAATTGCAAACACTTTTGCTCAGTCACAACAACATCACGGATATCGATTATGAGACCTTCTTGGCGCTGCCCAATCTGCAGCATTTGGATTTGTCGCACAATCGGTTGGCTGGCTCAGCTATAAGAGCACTGCAGGGCATACCCGATTTGGTAACTCTATCGATTGCCCACAATCCTCAGGTGGGTACTGCCATGCAGGAATTTGTGGCTTCCTGGAGTCTCAAGGAACTGGATGCCAGTGCCACTGGACTATGTCAAGTGCCAGCCGCTCTGGCTCAATCTGTACGCACACTCAAATTATCGGACAATTGGCTCAGGGTAAGTGGAGAGTATCTAAAATTAATTGTTACTATCTAAAGATTGTATATAAAATCGATAATCACAGAGGCATACATTATTAACGCTGCTCGAGGCAATTAACCCTGTGCCCAGTTTGCCAGTCATATTCCCTTCTAGTAGGATATTTACATATTGTTATTTTTAACTTTACTCCGCCATTTTGTTTCCGCTTTAGCAACTTCCGGCAAAAGTAAAATTCCTGTTTAATAAATTTAAATTTGAATTGATTTCGCTTGGCCTAAAGAAAAACCAGCAAGAGCTGTCTTAACTGTTTCTATCTGTATTTAGCTGTCTAATAAGCTACTTGTTAAAGAGAACAAGTCTAGTTAAGAACGTAATTAAAATCACAATGCCACCACCACACAATGGCCATAGAAAAGTGCACTTTCCGCTCTTGAACAATTAAGAGAAAACAAAAGAAAAAGGAAATAACATAGAACGAAAAAAAAAACCGACTTAATCGCCTCCCGACACTAACAAGGGCATAAGAATAAGACAAGGCAAAAAATAGAAAACAGAAAACACAGATAGAGGCCTAAATAAGTAGGCACTCGACAAAGCCCTCTCTGAAGCTGACTGACATAAGCAGCAACACAAGCAGGAGATTACCAAAGGTCTTTCACTTAAATTGCAAAAAAAACAAGAAGAAAACAAAGTTATATTTGTATAGACAATCCCCACGATTGCATTATAAGCATAAAATGAAATTTTTTTCTTCCTCTTTAGTCCTGTGGCTGCTACTCGTTCAGGTATTATGCCTAAACGGTGTAAGTGAAGACAAACAAATGTGCCGCATAAATTGTAGCCAGTATCTCACTCTCTTACTTACAATCGCCTTTGTTCTTGCTCAAGCTCGGCCCTCACTCCCCTGAACAAGTCATAAAAGGTGCAAAAATGCCGCCTCGTAAGCTGTTTGGATCCCAAAGCAGGGTATTAATAAAATAAGGATAATTGGCATAAGCATAATCACGTTTAAGCCAACATCCAACGAGCAGATGAGACAAAGCCCAAGACAGGGAGCAACAGGAAGAATTGCGAAGATGGAGAAAAAAATGAAAGAGGCCAGAACCTAACTATTCTATGCACTGAAATGGTAGCTACTGGAGATGCTGATACCAATGCCAATGCCACCACTACCACACGGCATTGGTGGATGCTTCTCCTGGGTGCCTTTGTTGCCAGGCATTTTAATTTGTCTGCTTGCCTTTATCGGCAGTCAACACGCAGCCTTTTCATGGCAAATTATGGCATTGCCCCAGCTCCATCTACAGTTCCTGGTGCTTCTGCTCTTGCTTTGGTGGTGGTGCTTCTGCATGTCTGAGGCAAAGGAACGTAAAGCACTGAACTAGCAACACAAAATGGCCTTAGGAAAGAGACGACTCGACGGCGACAGGCTGTCTGGCTGGCTGACTGGGTGACTGGCACTCGTTTCATTACAACGAACCGCTGTGTCTATGTTTACTTTGGTGCTAGACAAGCACCGCCCGAGGCAACACGAAAACTCGCGAACAATTGCACTCAACTGAGCCTTTGAAGTAATTATAACGTCAGATTTAAGTTAATTTTTAAACAATGTCGGTGGTAATCAAATTTTGGCCATCCCAGTCAACCAAAACTTACGTTCAAGGCCTTCAAGGCATTTTCTCTTCAAGTTCAAATAATTCAATTTAACAAAATTTTAACTCATACATCTACTTTTCCATCTATTGCAGACCATCAACTGTGGCGATATGGATAGCTATCCGCTCTTGCAATATCTGGATCTATCTCACTCACGCATTGCTCAGGTTGAGGATGATGCTTTGGGCCGTCTCGAATTGCTCGAGACCCTGTTTCTCAATGACAATCAATTGATGCGAGTGCCAGGCAGTTTACCCACATCGCTGGAGCAATTGTTTATGCAAAATAATCAAATAATGGATTTACAGCCGCAAGTATTTGCCGGTCTGGTGAATCTTCAAATACTTGATCTGTCGGGCAATCGGCTACTGTATTTACCACCCTTGAGACTGCCCAAGTTGATTACCCTAAATCTACAGTCCGCTGGTGTGGAGAGTGTGAGTCAATCAATAGTGCATACTTTGCCAGAGCTAAGGGATCTGCTGCTTGACGACAATCCTATCAAATGCAGCGATCTCCTGGGCATAGCCGAGTGGGCAAGTCCGTGTCGAAGCGTTGACATGAATCCACCAAAAAAAGAGAAAATCGATTTGAAGCAGCAATATATGCAGTTGTATAACTTTTATGAGCATTTCAAAACTCAATGCGGCCAAGCCAAGGAAAGACGACAAACCGAAGATGACAAAGATTCAGCGCCGCCTACTTGCAGACTACTTGTGCCAACAACAACAACAACAACAAAAGCAGAAACAGAAACCGAAACAGCTACATCAGATGCAGCAACAGCAACAGCAGCGGCAACAGCACAACAAACTATGCCAAAAGGGCAAAAGTCAAAGACTGGAGGAACAATGCAATCAGTCGGTTACAACATTGCCCAGCTAACCACAAAAACTTTGCGGCCAACTGAAACAACTTCGTTAGCGAAACTGCAAGAGCAGCAGCAGCAACAAATGCCAGGCATACCACAGCTGACTGCCACAGCGGCAACAGTAGAAGTAAAAACAACAACAACAACAAGCACAACACCAACAACAACTTCCAAAAGCCTGCCAACTTTGACTCAGACAAAGGCAACGAAACGACAGAACATTTTGGCAACAGCCAGCAGTCAACCAACAACTAGAATTACCGTGCCAACAAATGCTGGCCATGTTGCTGCCAGTACACCAACAACAGCAACAACTATCTCTACAAAAGCAACAACAACAACAGCTGCTGCATTTAAAGTGCCGCAAACAATTTCAGGGCATCTAAAATCCAGCAAACAAACGACTAATGATGATTGGGCGAATAAAGAAAGTTTATTAAAAACTGTGGATACCGGCGAAACAATGACAACGACAATGGCAACATCCAATGACATTTCCGATCAGATCGCAGCAATGGCACCACATAAACATGCCACATTGCAATTACATATTAAGGATCGTCATCTAATTGGAACGCCTTTATTCATGCATAAGGGAGACAATTTATTGGTCGATGCAGAGCAGTTATTACTACCCGGAACAGCAACTGTGGCGGATGCGGCGGAAACATTGGAAAAGAGCCAGCAACAGCAGCAGCGACAGCCATCCACTGATAAGCGACAACCGGAAGCAATAAATGGCGACATCAAGTCGCCATCACCGAAAACCAAAAAGAAACCCTCACTCACTATAAAGAAGATGACCTACAGCACTAAGCATGGCACAACAACAACAACAACATCGACAACGACAACCACGTCAGCAGCAACACCAACAACAGGAATAGAAACATCGACAATATTGACCATGGTGACAAGCATGAGTACTCCCCAACGACTTCAACACCAACATGGAAGCGTGAATACTCCAAAAGCTGCTGCTAAGCAAGAGCTGAGCACATTCGCTCAACTGAAAGCCTATGCCGAGCTGAAGACAGAGTCAAAGCCCGAACATTTGTTGGACAAGCGCCAGGAAAATGAGCAAACACTATCGGGCAGTCATCCGGGTTTAATGTTGTTGGTGGCCTGTATCTTGGTCATTGTACTCCTGGCGGGACTTGCTCATGTCTATCGCTGTGAGTTGCCCTGGCAGCGTCGCTGTCGTCCTGGCCATGCAATGCGTCCGCATCTTCAGCGTCCCTTGAATGAGTGTGATGATGGACATAGTTTTTTGCATTATCAAGGATCTAATGGCAATCATCCAGTGGATCCGGCCCGACTACAGAAATGGCATCACAGTACCAGACGGGAGGCTCCCTATAGTTCGCCACTGCACAATTTGCAGGCTCATGAACTGCAACGAGAGCAACAGAAGCTGCAAAGATGCCAGCAATTCTACAGTGCCTCGCTGGCTAGCAGCAGCTCATCGACTGCCTCGGGCAGTAGTCGTAGCAGTCTGCAGTCGCCGTGTCAAGAGGATAGCTATTACATTGAGATGGCACCGAGTAGTCCACCAGCTGCAGTTAGTGAAATTTCAATGCCTAGCCTGCCAATGGAACTATTAGCCAGCAGTAGCTGCAGCAGCAATAGCAGATCTAAGATGGCAGCCACCGATTTAGGCGGAACAACAGCAATGCCAGCAATTAAAGCAGTGAGCAGCAGAATAATGGCTCCCAGCTCACGCAGATTGGGCATCTGGTGACAAACCCTCTTTGGACAGCGACAATACGCGCCTTTCCAGTAGAGAAAAAAAGTCATTAAACCGCCATCGGATCAGACAAGAAACAACAGCAACACAAACAGACGAATCAATTTTCACTAGAGGCATTGCAAGAAGGAGGCATCTCTTTGTTCAGAGACACACACAGACAGACATACACTTACACATACTATATATGTTATAGATATAAATATATGTATAGTGAGTAAGCCTAGCTTGATTTATGATGCCGCGCAGCCCACACGTTGCAGGCCTCTTAGCGTTTAGGTTAGCAGCAACAATTTGTCATAAAGTTTTCGGTTCTCCCCGCCCCACCCCGTCCCTTCGTCCTACTCTATCCATGTGTGCCAAAAGAAGCCAAATAGCCAATGCCAGCAACTTTTTATGAGCCATTGGCCAGTCAGTCGAGAGCCGCCAGCCTGTCCGACTGCCCCGAACCACTACTCCCCCAATTTGATGGCCATCTTGTGGTTGTATTTAGGTCAGTTTACTTGCGGCCTGTACCGCTGCTGACCAGCCAGGGCCCAGCAGTTAACTTTCTATAAGTGCCTGTCCGTTTTCAGCAAGATTAAGTGTTTTGATAGTCATGCTTAGTAGAAATAAAAATGAAATATCGATCAAATATTACATAAAAATTTAGTTTATGACAGAGTCAATTTCAAGACTTGGTAATCAAAAGTTATATCGGAAATCACACGTAATCATATATGTTAAAATTTATGTTCTGATTTGTATTCTTAATTTATCTTTTTTCACGCTCAAAAACTTAAATCAAAAACAAGTCTATCTTTATATCTAAGCAAAATTGGGGTGAAAGAGAAATAATGAATTGCTTGACCACGTATACGACATGTGGTACAAGATTAGTTACGTACTTATTTAATATCACTAAATTCTGACAATAATTGGACTGCCAATTAAATTCATTCTTCGCTCAACTTAACATGTGCCTTCTTCCAATCCTTTGTTGTTACTTTTCTTGACGTCTCACTAGACCCTTAACCCACTTTTCATGACTCCTCGAGATGCTGCCGAGTTTAAATTGCAATCTAATTAAAGTTCGTTTGTACCAAAGCCAATCTATCAAGAAGTACACTTGGCAAACTCTTGAGTTTTCGTCTTTATTCTTTTTCATTCTTCGTTTTTATCATCAACGACCTGACAATCGTCACCCTTCTGCTTCTCTGTCTTACTCTCTCTCTCTCTCTCTCTCTCTCTCTCTCTCTCTCTCTTTCTTTTTCTGTCTCTTTTAACAACAACACCCCAACACATTTTGAAGATGCTGCCAAATGACAGTATACACGACGATGGCTGACTGACACGCCCTCTACTTAACCTCATTTTACAAATTGACCAACACAACATATGGTGTAAATCCAACCAAATGGCCAGGCTACTAATCTTGGCTATGCCAAAAGTGAATTGTTGTAAAACTATTTTCGAGAAGAGCAATAACAACAACAGCAACACCAACAAAAACGCTCAAACGGTCAACATCGAAATAATGTGCTAGCAAATCAAATTACAAGACACGCCGCTACTAAGCCCCCCCCCAGTTCTCCGCTGGTTGGTCTTGGTGGTGACTAGGAATGGTCATAGACATAGCAGGACAAATACAAAACACAACAATTACATTAAGACACGATAAAAAGTTGTGCAACAATCTTGCTACCCACACACACTCACACAGGGTTCATCCACCCATTTCCACCCACATATTCTCACCACCATGGACGAACCACAGTCATTGCACAGTTTTTCAACTTTTTGTGGCTTTGTAATTGGAATACAAGGCGGCGCGTGCACACAACCGACAGCAACAGGAAATGAAAGAAATCCGAATAGTTAGAGAACGAGAGAGACACAGAAAGAAAAAGCTGAAGACCGAAAGAGACAGAGAGTAAGTGAAAGAAAGGGCGTTCAAGCGTTCTTCTTAAGCAATTCAGAAGGATTTATTTTTGGTCACAAAAGCGAAATGTTGAGCAAAATGTAGACTCAAACCAAACAACAACAATTAAAGTAATGCTGACCGACAACAAAACTCTTGACGCCATACCATCCCCCACACTCCTCACGCTGGGCGGGATTAGATGGAAGGAATGGGCAGAGATGGATGGAGGGAATAGACACAGAGAGAAGGACTCCAATTCCGAGATGCCCAAAATCTTAATTAAAGAACTTCCAAGTCGGTCAAGTGTCGGAGAGAACATTCTTTTTTTTTCCAAGGGTTTGAGGTAGCATTTTTATTATACCCTAACAGAACATAGACTTATATGTATACTTATACCAAAAGTTAGCCACACAACATTGAGGACGAAAATTTTCCGTATTTCTTAATAAAGTGGTTCAGGGCTACAAAGAGTAAAGAATCTTCGACGACAACTGAGAGTATTTCGGTTTTTGGCCAGCACAGCATAAAATTCGTCTACAATAGAATCAAGCTTGGTCCAGTTCTAACTGAACTGCTCCACTTCTGGATGGGCATTGTCAAATTTAATGAAGGTTTCTTCTTTTGCTTATGACATAGCCCAGATGGCGAAGATTTAGTGTAAAAGGGACACACACACACATAGTGTAAAAGGGACACACACACACATAGTATAAAATTGGGGAGAAGTGAAGGAAGGAACTCAAATGAGTTAATTCGATATTTGACACTTTTGGGGCACATTCCAGCCCACTTTCTAGTACCAACTTTTTGTCTTTGCCAACGGAGCGCAGTTAATAAAGTTGACCGAGGCCGGGCAGTAATTATTTGCCTGGTAAATGGCTTTCGGACGACATTTCTGGGCCATAAATGGGGCGATTTAGAAAATTATGTGAAAATAAGTTGCCGCTTTTCTTTTTCGTTGTTGTTGTTGCCCCCGCTGCTGGCCATTGTTGGCCATTGGCCGTTGGCAGTTGGGTGATAAATAACACCACATAATTGAACATTGGTGGACAATTTCATTTTCGAAAGAAGCAAATAAATGCAGTAACTTTTCTCTTGGTATGGACAGACAAATAATAATTAAACTTAATTGCGCTGTACATTGAAATGACAATTGTAAGAACGAAATTAAAAGAAATAATAGTTAATAATCGGTATTTCTATGTATGTAGCAATGTTAAATTAAAATTTTCAATTTTAAATATTGCATGTAAAATTTTTCATTATAAATAAATAAATGCATTTACATGCATACATACATATATACAAAAATATAAATACTGTATGTAATTGTAATTTTCAATAAGCAAACCAAAAATAACGAGAAACGCAAATCAAGGAAACTTAATATTTGCATTTAATTGTACACACACACACACACACACACAACAAAACAAACAAAGGGAAATCGGACAAATGGAATGAAGTGAAAAGCAAAAAGGAAAAAAGCCACAATAACGAAACAACTAATTGCCAAATATTTGACATACAGTTTAAAGCATTTGCCATCAAAATATATATATATATACAAACATACATATATCAACAAATATAAAAATATATATACAAAAATCGGATACAAAAAGCCAAAAACAATACACAAAAGGACAGAGAAACCAATAATAACAAAAAATGAAAAGCAAAACTGTAGTCTAAAACAGAGCGTATAATTATTAAGCAAATACTTCTATTTACAAAACCAGCAAATATTTAGTTTTAGATAGAAATGCAAACAACAAAAAGGACGCGAGATATTTTAATTAAAATCGGGCGACAATTTCCATTTAATGCAGATGAACGCCTCGTAAAATTCATATTCAGCATTTAACGAGGGCGGCTCGAGAAGCTTGCAATGAAAAAGTAGATATTTTATATTCATATTGATTCTTGATAATTGTGTTTAATTAAACTAAATGCTAGCAGACAATCCTAGATGGAGGATTGATGGATGGAGGATTAACAAAGCAATCAGAATAATAAATAATTTCTAATTTTTCGACTCTATTAAATTTTGAAAATATATGCAACCCTAAAGCTTTCTAAGGCTTGCAGTTTTCGACTATGAAATCGTTTATTTTCTAAACTTCTATATTCATCAGGCTGCCCTCGTTAAAAACAATCGTAAACAAAAGATATAAGAATTAAAATCAATAAATTCTGTGTGTGTATTTGTAAATAGATTACGAAACTTAAATTTATATATATATATATACTAAATATTTGTGTGGTAGCTGTTCTAAGTTGAAACTATTTATTAGGCAGCAGTTTAAATTAGATCTTAAATACATACTATGTAATCTAGTATTAGCATGACAGAAAGAAATTATAGATTCGAGCGAATTGGCGAAAAGTCAAATTTATGATGACTAATAATAGTATTTCAAGTAAGAATTAAATAAATAAATATATATATATATATAAATTATTATACTTTATTAGTATATAGAGTGTATAATTTTATGAACAAATTTCTTGAAAATCAACAAAATTTGAAATTTTAATGGCAAATGAAAATGTGAAACTAAAATTGAAAAAAACAAAATATTTAATTAAAAAACGAAAAAGAAAAGAAAACCACTTGAAGAAAACTTTCAACTTTACTGGGTAGAGGAATAATGGAAAAACCGGCATAATGGTAAATTAAATGGCATGTTGGGACAAAGGAAACTCCAATGGCAATTGCAGGGGGCCGATGGAAGATGGTAGAATGAAAAATTTCAGTTAATATCAATTAGGGCAATTTATGCAATGAAATAACCGCGTTCAATACAATAAGTATCCCTCAAATGAATGTGGAACACATTGGGCTGATAATTTTAATCAGGACAATCCGTGCATAATAGAGATCGAAACCGAATGACAATAAAAGCAAACATTAAATTAGTAAGCAAAATATACATAAATGCTAAATTATGCACCGCTATTGCCCAGGACAACAGTCAACGTTTTTATTTCAAATCCAATTATGTCCCATCGAACTGCAATCAAATGATTGCGTCCAGCAACAGGAAGTCGTCACATATGTATGTATGTGTGCCCCCTTATACATACATATGTATGTATGTGGTAGTGCGTTTGGGTTGGGTCGCTGTGAAAATGGCCGACAAAATGAAAGTCAATTGGTTTTTCTTGCTTGCCCTTTTGTGTCTTGCTGTATACTTTTTTTCATTCCTTCTTTTCCACTCCTACCCTGTAGCCTGAAGGCTTCTGGCCAGAGCATATTAAGATAGCCAAAACATATCAAATTTAAAAGACAAGAAGAAGCCCTAAAAAAGGAAGTTGGACAATTATCTATGCCTCTCTATTTTTTCCCTCTATTTCCTTGTTTTAAGCCCAATGACTTCTAGACTTTTTTTTTTTTTTGGTAAAAGAGAAAACCGAAGACAAAGTTCATATAGGGTATCTATTACTCGACGTCCTGGCCCAAGAATATTCTTCTTCATTACCATTCGTATACATCGTTAGTATTGGAAATGGTAGCTGATGTCGCCGCACTGGGAGCCCGTCAAGAAATTGTTGAACATTCATTTCTTTGTATGTTTTTTTTATTTTCTTCTTTTGTTGGTATGTTGGGCTGCTGTGGCCTGGAATTAAATATGCCATATTGAAACGAGGCGAACACAAACAAATTCAATAACATCAAAATTCTCAATATGGTTAAGACCAGCAGCAAGCAAAATGACTACGTGTGTGTATGAGAAATAAAAAGGTTAATGGTTAAATAATAAAAATATAAGGCAATTTTTCTTGCTTTTCATTTAATGCAGTTTGATGGAAAGGTATTAAACTGAACTGCCCACTAACAAGTGTCAAGAGGTTCAACATGTTGAAAATGATTGAGATAATTTGAAGCAAAAATGAATACAATTCCACTTATAAGCCAACTTGAAGAGCTTGTTAAAAAGCTCTTGACCTCCGTATCGAAAACAAAGCATAGGACACGACCAAAATCAAATATCATTTAACTGGATGAAGCCCCAAAACAGAGCGCTTCCCTGATGGGTTTTTTTTGCATTATTCTCTTTTGCATAAAAAATTTTATCCAAATGAGCCAAAGAGTGGAGAAGAATAAAAAGGAAACCTAAGTGAAGCAAATTGAAATGCAAGCCAATGGAATAATTGCCTGAATAGCCATTGAACTGTTAATTTTTATGTCAATTTTTGTTCACCAATGAAGTTGAAAATATTTGGCTGTGTATACACAGCCTTAGTATAGGTATGTGTGTATATATTGGCACAGCTGGAGCAAAACTTTCTCTAATTGATTTCGAAGCTTCGCTGCAGCCAAATGGCGTTCCATTAACGTCAACCAAGCTGAAAACAGAAAAGAATGGTTGGGAAAAACCCGAGTCAAACTTACGTTATTCTTTTTTTTTTTTGTTTATTTTTTTTGTTTGGCGTTAAAAATATGCAGAAAAAATAAAAGAAAATTGTGCGGTTGTTTGCGCGATTCAAGGAGCGGGTAAATAAAAAATACTCACATCCATACACACAAACACATGAACGTATAGGCAACTTTAAATTGCATTCATTTTTAATGCAGCAGCACCAAAGAGCATGGACACATTACGTATACGCAACGTAGTGCACTCATGGGACACATTGCTTAATTTCTGCCAGCCGTCCCCCCCAAGTGCGTGAGGAAAATCAAGCGAAAGAGGAAGTATGTATGTATGTATATTTGTATGTAGGTAACACATTCGCATTGTGACACACACACACACACACACAGAGGCACACTAAAGCAAATGTCAAATTGTGAACACAAAAAAAAAGTAAGAGAAAAACGAATTCGCATTATGTATATGTACCTATATATGTATAGGTTGGTGGGTATTTTTTCTCGCTACATTTGCGTGAAGAGCGCCAAAGAAGCGAATGGGCGGTGATGGTGGCCAGAATGATGGTGGCCTGCTATCCCGTATGGGGCGGAGCTCTGGTAACGATTTCATTTCATGGTTTTGCACTCGTTATGACTTTTGGCTCCTGTGCTTTTCGCTTTGCTTGCTTTTTATTGTCGCCCAGTTACGGACCGTGTGTCCCCAAAGTGGGTATGCAGCATTTTATGCTTACTAGAGGCAGAACCCCTGGCATACAAACCATGCAAGCACACATCCGACGCCCCTCACATGTTAATGCTCAAGGACGTAGTCAAAATGGATTTGGAATAATTGTAAAGGCTTTAAGAGATAATACAAAAAAGAGACTTAAAGATCGAATAACTAACCAGCCATTTCAATAAATTTCTTCCTTTGATTCTAATGAGAACTATAAAATCTTTTCTGACTCCTCTTTGCTACGCCCATGATCACACCTTTACAACACATGCACATGTCTCTATGTATGTATATGTATATATTTTAAATTGACGCCCAAACCACATACTATGAAATTCCCTAGTGTAGCAAGTTGCTGTTTCTTTTTTTCCTTCTTGTTTTCAATTTAAATGTTGAATATTTTGTATACATTTATGTTTTACTTTTTTCCTTCTTTCCTTAAATTATATATATTTTGAATGTCACTGTCAGTCAACACCAACTGTGACCACCAGAACCAAGGTGAGGGTGAGGTTGAGGCTGTTGCGTGTTAACATTTCGTTAAATAGCAATGAATAGTGAAAAGAACTTTTTGCCAAACTCATCAATATCAAGCAGTTAAATTAAAATCTATATTAATATTCAGTGCGAAATATTAGAATATTAATTTACTCTTTGTCGGTTATAAATTTTAATGGAAAACAATAATCTATCCGTTTATTAATTTGAATATAACACAAATTTCACTTGCATTTCATGCAGACATGGCTTAAATTGATGGAAATGCCTGCAACTGATTTAAAGATTTCTATGAAACACCAGCATAGGAATGAAGATATATTTGTGAGAGACTGCAAGGATTCATAGGCAGCATTAATATTTGGGTAATTTTAGCCATATTTGATTGAATCTATTGTTGAAACTTAAAAGTGAAGCAAAGTGTAATTAAAATCTAAATACACTGATTAACTTAGTACAATAAGCTGATGAGAGGCTCTTAAATTGGATTTATATACAATATAATGAACAGGCAAATGAAAAGGCAAATCAGTGTCGGGCCAAGGATGCCACAAACATATCACCTAATTGAGTAAGTGTCAGCACTGGGCCATAGCAAAAAGGACTGCAAGTAAGTGTTGTGTGTGTCTGTGTGATAACTAGAGGTACATAAATGTGTGTGTGTAGTGCTACCAAATGTTGGTTGGCTTTGACACCAGAAAGACCCAGAGAACCGGAGCACACAGTAAGAGTTAGAGTTGAAGACAGGGCCAGCGGCAGTCATGTCAACTTGCAAATGTACTCGAGCCATGAAAATTGTCGTCTGTCCAAGTGACTCTCTGTTCAGCTCTTGCGGATATTTTATTTCATTTTATTGTATTTTATTCTTTTTTACACCAACATGCGCACTTGTTGTTGCTGTTCTTTCTCTGTGAGTGTGTAAGTGTGTTCTGTGTGTGCCTGTTCTTTTGTTTTTATTTGTGTTCATAACATAAACTTTGTATTTTTATGTGAGACAAAAAGGACGACAACAACAGCAAAAGCAAGAAAAACAAAGATGTGGATGAGGTTAGCGGATGCGAATGAGGATGACGACGATGAGGACGCGACCAACTTGTTTGCGCTGGGAAATCAGTTAAGGACTTGGCGCTCAGACTTGGCACAACTTGAATTATATACAAACACAAATGTATATACATAGATAGACATACAACTCAGTGTTGTCCCCGTTAACGCTCTGCATTTATTTTTCCTTTTTTGTTCGTTTTGTTTTAACACTTGAGTGGATTTCTGTGTTATTTTTGTCTGAGTCTTTGGCTTTGATTTGCACAGTGAAAAAAAAATGAGGGACTTGGTGAGATGGGCGATGGCTGGGTTAGTCATTTATTATGCGTGCCACAAATCGAAATCAGCCAAGTAACTTGATTAAGATTTAACTAAATAAAAAGAAGCTCATCCCGCATGCAACTCATTTAGATTCTCTCACTCCTCAAATTCGATTAGATTTCAAATTTCTTCGCTTATCTCCATGGGACATGTGCAAAAAGGAATGTTTACCCCACATCTAAACAAATATTTTTAAAATTTTAATGACAACAATTCTAAACACTGTTTAATGAATAATGCAAAATGCCCATTACCTTTTGTAATGCTTTATATTCAAACATAATGCGATAATTAATAAAACATAAAGTCAGATAAAATGTTGCATATCTATCTGTAATTTGTAATAATATATTCAAGCGAACAGTTTAATACTCTGTGGCAAATATTTAAGTTAACAATACAAATTGCGCAATGCCAAATAAAAATAAAATTGAGTTATACAATTGAATTCAAACCATTTCATTTCACATATGTAGGTACACATAATCGAATTAAATTATATTCCTGTTGTCATATGTCAAACAAGACTTTTTGCCTTCAAGAGAGTATGTGGGATAAACAAAAAAAAAAAAAAAAATGACTGTTAATTAAGCAAAAACCACAGACAACAAGGGCAGAACCAACATGCAGTTTGCGGTTGTTGTTAATTAATAAAACAAAAATTTAAATGAGACTCTGAATAATTGCTTAAATGAAAGAATAAAAGACTAACCTTAATATACGCTTAATTGCCAAAAATTTCACAAGCATTCAAAAGTGTTTCAATAACTTTCTGAATAAGGTCATGAAAATAATGGTTAATCAATAAATTCCAGTATTTTTGTGAATTATTTTACTGCTTAGTAAGTGCAAAAACTTCATCTGTAGCCAACACATTCAAATTGTGTGGTTAAAAAAATATCGATTTATAAACCGGCAGATAGTGGACATGTGGCATGAATGGACGCACACTTTTTATGCGGGGTTATGTGGCACATTGTTGCACTTGGAAAACTGTCAACTGACCATCAATCTATTTCTGGCCTGTAGGCATTAAGCCTAGTCCTTTTAAGTCCCTTTAGAATGAGACGCGGTTTTTGTCTGGCGATTAACGATGCTGCAGACAACAAAAAGAGTTTGAAACGGTTTAAGCGACGAGGTTCTCTTTCATGTGCACACACAAAACGAGAATAACAAACACAACGACAACCACATAGGAAAGAGTCATCATTTCAGACGCTCCAAGGCATAGACGGAAGCCCAAACAATGAAAGGACCCCACACATCAAGCACAAATATTACAAGGATCGATTCAGTTTAAAGAATATTTAAAGTACAACATCAGAAAAAACTTTAAACACACTCATAACGTCTATTAATTGATATATGGCCTGCTCATATCCTTGCATGCATAACTCATTCTCAAGGACCAAGTCTTTGTAGAAGTTTTCTTGCAGCAGGAGCCGGAAATCGTAAATTTTACCACACAAAAATCTCGATTAACTGCACGACGCTGCAAAGTTAAAAACTTTGCCCATAGCAAGCGCCATTTCCGCCATCCTTGTCATCCGTTTCTTCCATCGCATCCTTGCGAATATGTATTGTATTGGTTTCTTAAAAAAGTGTCAGCCATGGATGCGTTGTTTTAAAACGCCTGTCAAAACTTTTTTGCAGTTCCGCTGGCAAGGTATGCAGCTGCAAACTGTGCAAAACAGATAAAGCATTTTGAAACAAAATGCATATAAAGATATATATAAATGCATACATATTGTTTGATATTTGAGTGGCGTGTCAGAAAACTGAAAAGCCATTGGCATCGGCAAAAGTAGCGACAACTGGAAATTGAAAAGTCATGTTAGAAGCCAAAACAAAAAACGAAAGATCGGTTTTGTCAATAACAAAAGTCAATTGTCAATGAAAAGCATATCAAATGTCATATTGCAAAACACTTGCCAATAGGCAAACTTAATGGATAATAAGAAAGAAAGACAATAGGGTAAGTAAGAAAAATTATAGAAAATAAGACAATTACACGTTTAATACATTTTCATTTGGAATGAAACTTAACTTAAGAACAAGAAGATAGAGGTACGAGAGAGGGCAAATGTAGTAGAACGTTCTGTGCTTTCCCATTTTTTACTTTTAATGAAGCTCAAGAATTTCTGCTGGATAATTTGTTAAGCGCCCTTCGTCGACTAGAAGGACGAAGAATGCTATGGCCAAAAGGCAAAAAGCCAAAAGACCCAGCAAAAAACTTAGACAATGCCAGGCAAACTGCAAGTGAAACACACACACACAGAGACCCAATAAAAGTTGCGCTATAATTTGGCTTATTTTAGCCAACGAATTTATAGAGTGGAATAGGGAATGCAAAATGGTTGGCCGGAACTGGCCGCGACTACCAGCCAGCTTTTGGCTCTATGCTGCCCCGACAGCACAAGATAAATGACACGCAGAAGCCAAGTGGCAGATTTTCATTTTTAATTAAAACAACGGTCAGTTCCGACTCCAGTCGAGTCCAGTTCACTTCAGTTTAGTTTGGTCCAAAAGACGATGGGGCAAAAAATTTATGTGGACCAAGGGCGAAAATGTTCTCTCTCATAATGCATAGTAATAAACAATAATTAAAATGAAGCCAACGTGGGGTGCGGTGGATCCCAACGAGGCGACGGTTTAACAATAAAGACTGCATTGTGTGATGCGCTGTGGCACTTACCTGTTGTAATATTGTGCATGAAAATCTCACGCAACAACAGCAGCTCATCTTCCGGTGCAGCGGAAATTGCACCGAACACATCGTTCTCCGGCCAGACCTCCCTGTGAGTATTCAAAAGAGAATAAAAAGCATTAATATATGTATATAAACCCATGTATGTATATGGAGGTACGTGTTTTAAAAATTAAACCTAACTAAAGGAAAACTATAGCTGACCCAGCATGAGTGTTCAATTTCATGAAGATAGCACAGCAAGAAACTTAAGGTTTCTTTGATTGTTTCTGCAATTATTGTCCCCTGTCATTAATTAATTTATTTGAAAGTTTACTAAAGCATAAATGAAAAAGGTTGTGCCATGGCAACTATTAACTTCAACTAATACCTACTGCAAATGCCCTAACTGAATTGTCATTGCATAGTCTTTCTGGGAATAAATATATGGATAGCGCTCATAAGTATGCTATAGATATATGCAGACCTTTCTTTAATTTTATTAGGTTGTTTCTTAGTTATATCGTTCAATGAAAACCACAAGTCAGACTGTTTAATTAGAAGAACCTGACTTTTTGAATTCGATTCGATTTAGTCCCCTTTTAGCCTGACAACATTTAATCCATCTTAGCGTTGCCAATTGGTAACAATTTATCCGCTTCTATCCTGTCTATTTATGTTGTCCAAAACAGCCTACATCAATATTACAACAATGGCCACAATAACAGGCATACTATGCCATGACGCAACATGCAACAAGCGAAGCTTTTAGCTTACACAAACTAAAATCGATGCATTTAAAATTGCGTTAAATTTCTTTCCCATCTCTCACTTCCTCACTTTCACTCTGCCGCTCCGTGCGCCTTTCATATTTTCACATGTTGCTATTACCCACAGAAATAATCCCTGTGTGCTAAAGTTGCCGGCAATTTTGCGTGAATTTTCGCTGTTAATTTAATATTTGAAAGCAGCTTAAAATGCAACGTGCCCAACGCTCAGCAAAGGGGCGAGTTCCATTCTCCAATTAGAGAGAAACTATGGTGGGGAAACTGGCCCTGGCGTTGGGACTGAGAGTAGGTCATATCCGCTACAAATTTCTGGCCCTATCAGTTGCATTCAGGCAACTAGCTAGTAGTCAGAGGCGTAAACAAATTTATGATAGGAACGAATCGATATAATATTAAACAAAATATCTATTAAGTTACAGCAAATGTGAAAATTGCTTTAAGAATAAAATTTAAATAATTAAAATGTTTTAGGAAAGTCTTACTGACTTGATAAGCTTGTGCAAAATTCTAAAATTCTAAATTCACTATGCAGAACTTTCATAAGCGAAATAGTTTGAAATCTCAGTAAAAGAAACTCGGTAAACTGTTTTTCAATGTTCCCCTTTCTAACTACAGCCATGTTAGAGTGGTCCGCCTTTTATTTTTTTAAGCATCATATTTATGCTCATTTTTCGCGTCGTGTTTGTAGACGATAGTGGGACTTTTGTTCTTTACTGTCGTGTAGCCAATAAATAGACGGCTAGACTGTCAGTCAGCAAGCATGCCTCGCAAAAGTGATACATATACAAGGGGAACTTTCTATGTACATTTATCAATGATTGCATTACTTTTGTGTTTCGTAATCCTGTGGGTATCATTTTGTGGGATGCGGGAGGGTCTCGTTAGTAGATAGTGTCAACTAAAAACAACCACTACAACAAAGGCATTGTGCATTTTTGGCTCGTGTCAACATTTTTGTGTGTTCATTTAAAAGTTATGCAACATATTTTATGTGCAACTTTGAAACTGTGACACCGTTTCCTCTCCTCGTGCAAGGACAACGGGGGGAGCTTGGCCCAGCACAGCAGGCTGATAATTAGCGGTTTCGACAGTGTGATGTAGTGTGGTGCGGTGTGGTTTAGGGGCACACTCTAGTGGTTAATTATAAACCAAATAAAATCTTTGCTACTATACCCCATTATGTGTTATTGGCTAAACAATTTGATCAATATATAATCAAATTAAATTGTGATGGATATCATAGAAAAATATATGGATACATTGATATGAAATTTAATTAATTTTCAATGATTTGTTATCGGAGTATTAAAATGAAAAATAATTACATTTGGTTATGTGTTTATTGACTGCAACTAAATTGGATTAGCTAACCATTTGTAACCTCGATTTATATTTTAGAAGTTTACATTGATTTCGATTTCCAATTCTTTCTGTCCCTAATGTTTATTTGGGTCTTGTTTAAGAGATATACATGGCTAGTATACTGTAGAGAGCGAACATTTAAATCGATTCATCGTTAGCAAACTTTTGTCTTAATGAAAATAAATATTTGTTGAATTGGTTAAACAAAAAGAACTAGACGTTGAGCTTAAAAGCTTCAAAATGCAAAATATTCCCAGATAACAAAATCAACAAGAGTAACAACAACTTGCATTTGCTATGCTAAATAAGGGAACCAACAGCACAGACGTTTAAATAAGCTTAGTTAAGAGCCATGCTAGTGGAGTTGATCAACTGTGGTAACGCGGGCGGGGAGAAAAGGGGCAGAAGAGAAATACAGAAAGCGGAGGTGGAGTTGGAGCTGGAGAACTTGAAGAGTGGACAAAAAGTTGCAGCTAAAGCGAAGTTTGAATAAACATTTTGCGCATTTACTTCACTTAAAAGTTAGTATTTTTTTTTACTATTTAGTTTGTTGCCAAGCTGACATTTCTGTATGCTCTGTGCACCCATTAAGCCGGAGATGAGGAAAAACTTTTCGAGTTTCTACTCTCTCCGTTTTTTTTATTCTTCCACAAAAAGCAACTGGAAAAACCATAATACTATGACTTGGCAAGTATTTAAAAATGCTGGGCACACACATAAACATGTATGTTTACATACATACATACATATATATGTGTGAGAGGTACATACATATGCAACTCCAGTTTATTTTCAATATTTTGTTAACCCCGTCCCTTCAAAAAAAAGAAAAAACAGGTCTCAGTGGCAAACAAAAAGGAGAACAATAAAAACATGACTAACTCCATTTGCCCCGAACTCCATTTGCCCCAAAGTTGCTATACACTTTGCGAAATTTTCATTGCTGACTTTTCTTTTCTTTTTCTGTAAGTAATATGCCGAAAATTAACAATATATTTTTCGTAAAGTGTACAAAAAAATTTAGAAAGTATATGGAGTAAAACTCTCCAAACTTTACTCGCCAGGGCTAGCCCACACACACACACTAAAACTGAAACACATGCCAAAAAAGAAAGCCAAAACGAGACGAAACAAGTTTCAGACAAAGGCCAGACAAAGTGTGAGTGGGCGTGGCAGTGGGCGCAATTTTGTGTCTCTATGCATATCGCATTTTAATTTATTAGCACAAAAAGCGTCTAGACCTTTTTAAGCTGATGCTGCTGTTGCAAGGGGCAACAAGAAAACTTCATACATTTTAATGCAACAATTTTCGTTGGCAACAATTAAAATGTACATAAATTTTAGCCAGTCTGACAATTGAAATTGCATATAGTACTTGTTGTATGTAGCATGTCATGGATAGAGAGATAATTTGATCAATGGCTTTCGAGTGCTGTAAAGTATAAATTTCAAATTAAATATAAATCTAGACACATAAGAAATTTAATTTTTCAGTGCTCCTTCAGCCAGAATAACTCTTTGATGACCAACTCAATGGTCATCATATTGAGTTTCCTTTGAAACGATATGACCTCAAAGGCAGACGAAGCAACAAGAAAGAGAAAGAAGTCCTTTTCTGGAGAACGAAAGATAGTTGAGGGTATGCAGCAGGTGGAAAATTTTAATGATGTTGTAATTAAATGACTTGGAAATACGTATTTAAGCCATGTTTCGATTGCTAGCGACATCTGTATCTGTCGGCTTTATTTCAACATTGACGCGCAAAAGATAAATTATTTTCACGCAATTTTCCAGAACAAACAATAAACATTTCTTGGATGCGTCTTCAATGGGCTTTACATAATTGAGCGAGCAATTAAATTGATGTGAAGGCAAGGCAAGGTAAAGGATGTGGCAAAGGAGAGCACCTCAGCCAGTCAGTTTTCCAGCCAGCCAGTCAACCATAGCCACATTCACATTCAGTGAACTCAACTCTGACCTAGGCACAGACGTACCAAAGGCTTTCACCTGAATAACTGGCAATTGTTGACTGAAAAATTGTTAAGGACAAACAGACAGACAGAGAAGGAGACGGGGACAGAAAAAACAATAAGCCGAGTTCAAAAATATTCCCGCATCTCTGCTCATTACAAGACGCCCTTTCGCCTTTTCAATCTGTAGGATAGTTGCTGATGGGCACCTGGCCAGAACCAGGTGACCAAGAGAGAGAGAAAAAGCAAACGCTGACTTAACAATAAATAAAAACTATTTAATTTAAGGACAGAGCTTTACCCCGTGGTACCTCGTGGAAAAACACTGTGGAAAATATGAAAAAAGACAAAATAAGGACAAAATAAAAATCCCATAAAAGCCAGAAGGAAAAAAATCTCTTGAAAAATAAAAGGAAAAAACGTGGTGGATGATACGCCGGCGGCGGCTTCTCATTTTTATATAAGAGTTAATTTATTATGCGAATTGCTTTTGTACCTTTTCAGCAATAGCGACAAACGCGATGGCAAAAAAGGACTTGGCAACAGCATTGCTGGGGTAGAAGTAAAAGCAAAAGCAACTGCCACAGTCAATGTCAAGTTATTAAAAGAAGGATTTTCAAAAGGATTACGCCTGCAAGTTGTTGCTCAATTTAAAGTCAGCGCCCACGACAAAGCCATACCAAGGTAACAAGGCAAAAAGAAAAAACGAGAAAAAAATAAAGAATAAAAATAACAACAACTACAAAGATCCAGTGGACCCAAAAAGAAATTCGCCACGACACTCACCTGGCAGCACGAAGTAAGGCAATAGCCTCTTCCAGTTTTTCCATGCGCAGCAATTTATTTATGCGAATCATGCAATCCTCTCTGTAAGCGAAAAGAAGAGTCAAAATTCATGAATATAAACTTAATTTTAAGCCAGATGCCAACTCACCGCTGATCATCGATGGACTTCTCGGCAGTGGCATCGAATGGTATGGGCTGCTCATGCTCTGGCAGCTCCAGGTCGGTAGATAGTAATGTGCAAACTTCCGTTGCCAGTTCAGCCCATTTGTTAGACAATTCTTCCTGTAATTAATCAATAAACAACATTTTAGCATGCACAATTTTGAAAAAAAGGAAATGGAATAAAATTAATTTAATTTAATCCACAAGGATTACCTCTCTAACATGTGCAGTAATTATAACTAAAAAGTATGGCATGCTCAAATTAAATCCCCTTAAAATGTTAAGCAAAAAATATACCAAAATCTATAACGAATCGATGATACCGTAATAAAATATTAACTAAACGACTAAAAAATACAAAAGAGAAAAACATTGACTGTTTAAATAATATAAATTTAATACTTGTTCATAAATGGGCGACTGTCTTGGGACCACTAAGAAACTATTTGGACGTGTTGGAATGTTTCGCTTTTTTAATAAAGATATATAGTCATTAGTCTTTCCAAGTCTTTAATAAGTGCTGACTGTATACAAATTATATATGTTGTTATTGTTAAACTCGATGATTCGAAAATACCTTCAAAGCAAGAGAAATATATATACTCTTTGTGCAAGTGAGTGGATAAATTTATAATTAATTTTAAAAATGCTCAATTATAAAAGTAATATGGGAAATGAATACATGGCATAAATAAAAATATGTAAATATGATAATATGCAATTAAATAAATGTACACGATTTTCATATTTTGGTATTGTCTGAATATGATATAAATAATTGTAGCTGTGGCTTTGTGTTCATCTTATCTGGCTTGTTAACAATGCATATTTAATTGAACAATGATCTAAATTTAAATCAATTGCCTTCTTTTTTTGTGTTTAATTGTGAGAATTCCATTAGTAAAATATAAAAAAATATATGCACCTTTTTTTGTTTATTTCATAAAATAAAGCATACAAAGTCAATCCTCTAAAGAGCATTTTGTTTGGTTAACACATTACATTATTTCATCCATAACTTGTGTGTGTGTGTGTAAGCATTTTCCATGAACTATGGACGAAAATATATTTTCTTCTCATAAATTACAAGTAAAATAACAATAATTAAAATTGTTAATGATTTTGTTGCTTCTTTTGCTTAATAATATGTGAGCATTTCTGATTTGGAACGTTGAAAATAAGCCATCATACTCTAACTACTGCTAGAAATGCTGAATCTAAAACCACTTCTGACCATTGTACATACATTCGTGAAAATATTAAATATGAAGGTAATTATTTGTTCATGTCGTGTGTTTGTCATGTTTTCCACTCCGGTGCTATGTGTGTTGTGGTAGGTTGTGCAAATAGAGCTTTGTCAAAAGTTTAATACAAAAATGTTGAACACAAAAAAACAGAGACTCGCTAACGGCTATCAAAAGAGCAAAAAAGCTGCCCACAGGAATGCATAGGCGTCTGTGTTGTCCTGCTACTTCTCCTGCGCTGACTATTTTTGAGGTTGGACAACTAACTGGCAAGTGTCGGTTGGCACTGGTTGTGGCCGGAAATCACGCTCAACGGTGCGTAGCATTCATCGTGGCGTCAACGGCCAAATGCTACAAAATTTGCCAAAACAATAACAACAGTTACCAAAAAAAATTGTGGTTTTAACTGGAAAAAGGGAAGTAGCAAGCAACAAAGCAAAAAAATGAAATCCAATGGATGTCACAGTCAAAAAGAAACTCGAAAAAGATGAAAGTGGCGTAAAAACAACGGAAACGTGTGGACACAAACGTGGCCAGATCCCGAACGCATAGCATATAGACTACAGAAGGATATACACACATACAAACGTGTGTATATATGAATTGTGGAAATAATACGCTCAAACAATAGAAAATAGATAAATAAAAGCTAAATGAAAATAAAAACCTCCAACGGCAAAAATCTCCTTCGTTATTTTGTTGGTCGTATTTTCAGTCAATTAAATTTTACAATCGAACACATAAATCTCAACCAGGCGACAATCGGGTTTTGTTTATATACCCTTGCTAAGTCTATGGTGAATTTGTTATAAGCTAGTTAAGTTGTTACTTAATACAGGCAAAATGTTTAACATTTTGAAAGTTCTTCAGTGTGGCGCAGAAAAGTATGCTACAGTTCGCACAACGCAAAAGGGTATACAAGGATTAATATACTAAAGCAGTTTCTCTCTTTCTGCTTTCACATTTTTAGCTGTTTGTTTAAAAATTTTATTGGCAATTTAGAGTAAATTTTTATGACGCTCGCAGCAGGCGGCGATGACCAGTTACCCGAAATAAAGTTATTTAATGCGGCAATTCAAACATTAAAAATTCTCAATTCTCTTAGCCTCACTTACCTCTGTTGGCTGCACTGTCGACCGTTTATTGGACTTGGCTGCTTGCTGTTTCTTCTTGCCATTGCCAGCACGTTTGCCGCCACCTCGTCTCTTTTCCTGAACAAGGACCGAATCCTGGCAAAAGCGCTCCATCATTTTAATGAAAACATTGGCCGTTTCAACCACATCGCGTAGAAAGACTCTGTATGTGTATATGAGTGTGTTTATGAGGTGTGTGTGTGTGTGTGTGTGTGTGTGTGTGTGTGTGGGGTTAGTAAATAAAATATATTTTATAATTAAATTCTTTATTAAATGCGTATAAATTGAATTTTTTATGCTATCTATATGAAAAATGCATTTGCATGTTCAAAATTCAATTAAATGTGGCAAATGTATTATTTTTTCATCACAATACTTCACACTAGAGAGGGGCAAGGGAGAAAAGGGTCAATTTATGCGTTATTATTGCTGAGTGGAAATGAACAAATATTTATGGACAATCTATCCGCTTTAAAATCGTGTTAAAAACATACATCACATACATGCGATATGTATGTATGTATGGGTGTATGAATACCGAGCAGCAGACTCTGTCAAATTGTTTTTAAATTTATTGAATATCATCGAGCACATTAAAACGGGCTAATGTATCGACGCCCACTTTCCTTTCTAAAAAGGCCTTTGAGCAACTTTTTGCATGACTAACCTAACCCAGAAGTCGATTGAAGAAGGACGAACGGACGTCACTGACTGATGATGCGGAGGCGGCATCCCTGGAAGCCTTACAGAAACCTCGTTGCTGTCGAAACCGATGACGCCTCCAATTAGCAAATTACCCTCAAAATGGAAAGACTTATTGACGATGAGTCAAAAAAAAACAAAATGCCATCTTGCAGTTCGCCCACTTAACGATACCCTGTACTTCAAAGGGTATGCCATAGGAACTACATTTTAAAAAGGACCTTAAAATACCAAATCATATTTATTGTTTAGCATCTTGTGTAGAGTTTTATCCTGTCTAATCTTAACCTTTAAATCGTTTACTTTGGTTTGTGAAAACATGTGTAAGAGTTTGAAGAAAGTAACAATTTGTCCTCAAAGGTAAACACATTGATAGCAAATCTTTTTAATTGACTATCTAAAGTTCTTGATCAATATCCACACTTAGACAGTGCAATCTCATAATATTTAATTCTTTATTAGTGTACCTATAACCTAATCTACTCTTTAACCCAATATACAAAGGGTATTAAAATGAAAATGGCCAAAGACACGGAGAGCCATCGAAACTGCCAAAATCAGCTGCTGCGGTTCGGAGTTAACTTCTGCTTTGTTTTAAGCCAAAAAAACGAAAATGTACAAAAAGTTCACAAAACGCCAACGTCATTGTGTACGTCAATTTGTTAAAATGATTGATTGCCATTTGAATAATGAAAATCGCGGTAGTCATAGGCGAGGACAATGCAAAACCAAGCAAAAGGCCAACATTTTAGGCCACTAAACAAAAGGAAAAAAAAAAATCGGCAAATGTATAATGTGTTTTCAAATCCAAAATTGAAAACTATATATAAATCAAAAAGCTTCAAGTCAGCTAACTCATTCTTTCTACAACAGGCAATATAAGTTTTACATTCTCTTCATTTTAGCAAATTCTCATTGGCTATTGTTAAAATGGTACCCCAATGAGTGGGTATGGTCCTGGCAAATGGGTATTAACATCATTTCTTCCATATTTGCATATCTCTATGTGTGGCTGTGTTTTTTGTGTGTCAAGTCGCTGAGCCGCTGCCGGCACTCTAATTTCTAGGCCTAGGGAAACTGTAACAACACATCACCAGCAAAAAAAATGGGCCAAAAAGGACGTTCGCCCAATAATTTGCTCCTGGCTGATGCCGCTGCACTCAAATTTATGCAAATTCATTGCGAATTTTAATGCCCTGCCTCGATGCTCTCGAAATGCGGTCAACGCCTGAGAGTCTGGCAAAATTGTGTATAGGGAAATGAATTTGTAATGAAAGTGGTTGGTTGTCAGCATATGTATACACATTCCAATTTCTACATATTGCAGAATGTACGTATATATCTCACACAGGTAATCGATGGCATAGATATCATATAGACATCGACATTTTAGCCAAATTACACAGACAAATAATTCAAAACGTTGACGTTTTGACAGGCAATAAACCAACAAATAATAAGTAAAATACAAATAAAAGCCAACAACGTCAGTCAGTGATGCAATGCGAAATTGAATACCGAAAATGTAAGAAATAACAAAACCATTTGATCAGTTAGTATCTAAAAGGCTAAAAAGGGAACACTTTTAAGATGTCATAGAGTTGTTGAAGAAATGTAAGATATTTTAGTTAATAAACAAACAAAAAAAACTGTACGGCTATTTAACAACAGAATGTGACTATTTTCAACAAAACAAGTCTCATACAAGGTGTCACTTGAATGAAAAATAAACTATTTTAAAAGATACAGCAAATTTAATTAAGTTAATGATAGAAATTACATTCTTTTGACAACAACAAACTTTGCTAACTAATTGAAGTTCTTCTAGCTCTTATTTCTCCAGCTGATAACTTCCTCCACGGACTTTGCATATGTGAGCAGCAAAAAGGAAAGGGCAACACTGGTTTGCCAGCGCATTTGGATGATTAAAGGAGTTAGTCTAATAATGGAAAAGCTCATAGCGGAAGTGTGGGTGATGGCATTCATTTATCCATCCATCCATCCGTCCGACGTGAATTTGAAATACGAGTTTAGTGTATACGTTTGATGATGATAACTCAAATGTGAAATGAATCAAGCGCAGACCATGTCACCATCATGCGGTGGCCGCAAAGATCTCTGTGGTCGGGTCGTAGGCGTTGCAAGCGAAGCGTAAAAATTGCCGGCAGATGCAAATTCTGCTGGTAGGGGAGGTTGATGCAGCCCATGCTGCTGATGTTGCTGCTGCTATCTGACCACAACGTCAAGTTACCGCAGTGGAAGAGGTGAATGGAGAAATGAGAGCATGCCTGGAGGCAGAAGATTGGCAAAGGGTTCGGTGTGTGAAGGATTGAACGAATGCTTAGAATGGGCGGCGGTTGCATAACAAATTGCATGCCACAAATCGATGGCGGGGAGCCCAAACTCTTAATGATGCGCAGGTGCAAATCGTGCCACTCACACTCGCACACACCCACACACAGACACCGTTACATACATATACACATGTGCCCCAGACAGGACAAAGATAAATCGTTAATAAATTATTTATAATTAATTTGTATGTGCGCGGTTTTGTAACTTGACGTTGTTGTTGTTGCTTCTGCTGATGCTGTTGCTGTTGCTGTTACTTGGCCATGCTTGATTTGATATTCGCGTTTACGTTGATTAAATGGCCAACAACAAGGCGCAGCGCATAGAATTAATTAGAAGTCTTGGTTGTTGGCAAGGCGGGGACTTTGGGTCAGCGGTTGGGCTTACATTGGGTAGACTGAGTGTTGAATAAATGATAAAATCTAATTGTGCTCTTTCCCACAAGCACACACATATACCTCTACATGCAAAGACATTAATACATACATATACTTATGTATAATGACAGAATGGGCAAAAAGGAAGACGAGATGGTCTTTGGCATAAGACGTTTATAATGAAAATATTATTAATTATGACAGCACAATCACAACAAAAGCAACAACAACAATAACTACGACAACTACAACAACTTACAACACCCACAATGAAAGATGGGCGTTGATTTTGGCAGGATGGCACCTTCATAGCACACCCAGCGGCATAAGTAGACGACAATCCCTCATTAATTATTCATGCGGCCCAACAGCAACAACAACAACAACAACAACCAAATGATACGATATATATATCTCTTTCAAGTACTCGAAAATACTGATTGCAGTTCAAAAGGCAACCATATTTACGCTGATTGTTAATTAAGCAGATTAATTAAATTGTAATTGCCTAATAATAATATCAAATACCAAAATTGTTGTAAACAATTTGATTGGAATTTTCGGCTAGTTAAAGCTCATGTTCAATGCAACGAAGTCAAATTTAGTAGTGCATTCTAATTGCATTTTTAATTGGCATGACCGTGCCAGTTGAATCTCTTCCATCCATATATGGCATCCATTCCCCGTTCAGTTCAATTCTATATTTGCGCGTTTAATTAATTTAGTCCAACCTTTTTGAGAGTGACTGACGACCAAACTGGACTGCCATACGTCTATTCCACCTAGTTGAGTGACGCATTGCAAGTGGCCAACAGCAACAATTTCTAGCACTATGGGCAAAGATTTAACAATTTAATTAAAACGGTATATCGAAAAATTTAACAAAAATTTCATTTCTTAAAGACTTTTAACTTAATTTTATTATATCAAATCGAATAGATTAAATTTTATAGAATTGCTTCAATTGAGTTTTAATTGTTTCCATTCCACAGTAAAAGTGACAGTCATCAAACTAACAGCACATGGTACACAACAAAAATTTGTTCAGCCATTTGGAAATTATTCAAGTGACTTTCAAGTTTTCATGCTCATGTTAAAAAGTTACAATTATCTAAATGGATTGCATGGCAACGCACTGGATGCAAGACAAAAAACAAATAAAAATGTATCGTAGATCTGTATGTATGTATGTAGGTTGCTGCTCTCATTGGCAATTGAAACTGGAAAGTGACATTACTGCAACGAGAGGCTTTTGCAGATTCAAGCTAGTCAATAATTTATAGCTTAAATTGAGGCAACTTCCATGTCCAAAATGTCGCATAAGACCAAAAACTCTAAATGAAAAATTTGTCAAAGTAAATCCACACATTTTGAGATTGCAGTTTCACTTTGGAAGTTTTAGTACTGTAGAAGATTACAAGTGCAGGGAGAATAATGCAAAAGGCAGCAATACCTTTTAAAGCCACTAGTAAGTTTTAGTTACAAATTAGTTAAAAGATCAAGAGACACAATTTGTGCCATGATTGAGCTTTGCTTTAAATATCCCCAAATAATTTTAAAATATTTCAAAATTTCGATTACTTTTGGTTTAACTGAAAGGTAAAATATGTTTTTAAAATCTAAACAACAGTTAAAAGTCTCTTTAGAAATTCAAGATAGTTCGTGTCAGTGTGCAAGGCGAATATGTCGGTTAAGATGGCAATTAGAATGCAGTAAAGGTGCACAGCACCGAAAGACTCTTTAATATATACGGCAAGCTGCATTGGATATTGGAGTATTACCTACATGCATACCTACTTGCCACGTTAGCAAATAGCATAATTCTTATGCCACGGCACGCGGCATCAGCAGCAACAGCAGCAGCACATGCTTGTAAAATCAATTAAAGTTGTTGGCCAAAGCGCAACTAGTTCATTTAGCATTAGAACGTAGCCGACCTTTGAGCGCAATAGCAACACTCAGCACACAAGGAAACGTGTGTGTGTGTGTGTGTGTAAAACAGGATAGAGGAACTCATAGACTGGCAAGCGGAAGGACTAACAGACAGACAGCTGTGCAAATAGACAAACAAACGCAATAGGACTTAAGACAAAAGCATGCCGTCAAGACAAACAATGCGTGATTGTCTGGTTCTAGGTTGTAGGTAGTTGGTACTTTGGTATGCTGGTGAGGTTTACTACGATGGGGTCCTGCGGCATATTTGAACTCTCCAATCGTAATTCTATTAGAGGATTGTTTGCGGATGTATTATGGTGTGTCTCTACATATACTACTCGGAGATTGGTGAGTTATTTTCGCATTGCAAATTCATTCTCAAAATAGTCGTCCATTTACTAGTACACAGATAATAGTAGGTCGGTATCGGTTTGCTATTCGTCATGTGGTACTCACTTTGTACTGTGCGCCTCGTTGTAGTTCATTAGCAAATGCAATATTGTCTCCCGATACTCCAGCACATAGCACACATTGTTCAATAACATATCAAAAAGGGCTCGAGCATTATTGTCATCCTTAAGCTTTTGTAGTCCCAGCAGGCTTTGCAGCAATTCCCGGAATGTCTTTAATTAAAAAATAGGTCTTTAGTATTTATTGGCAAGGGGTGAATGAGAGAGAGAGAGAGAGAAAGAAAAATGAGTGTGTGGTTGAATTATAAATTAGTTCGATCATATCTTTGAGTTCACAACTAAATGGTAAATAATTTTAATTGCAATTCACGTTGTAGAAAGTTATTTGAAGATGAAATTAAATTTACAGAGCGAGCATGTGACATTTTAAATTGGCATATAGGAAACATGTAAATGGCATCACATGCGGAAGCACTTGCATCATTCTGGACCCGTTTCAACACAGAGTTAGCTTAAGTTTACGCTTAATCCAAAAGCAAACGTCGAGCGGAGAGCAGAGTGCACCCGAAAGTGCACTTACAGTGCCAAAGCAAACAACAACAGACTCACACATGGTCTTTATAAGTGTTGGGTGTGTGTGTGTGTGAAAGTGTGTTTGTGTTCAGCTTAGGTTGCAGTTACTTACCAAAAGGGCCACATGCAGCCGTTTGGCCCAAAGACGCGCCTGCTTCTTGTCGGTCACAATCATGTCCATGTCATGTTGCATGCGCGTTAATACCCAGTGGAAGCATTGCACGCTCAACGATTCACTGCGAATGAAATGGATAAATGAAGAAAACTACATAAATATGTACATACGCATACTATGCAAGTGTAAAAGTAAAGTTTTCAAGTTCCATAATGTATAGAGGTATTAGTAGTTGGCATTAAAAAAAACTTCAAAGTGCAAGAGGCGGCAAAACAGGTAAGCTTCTAGTGCATTAGAGCACTGCGAAAAACTCATTAACAAAATTAATTTTTAAGTTCTACTAGAATTGAGAGGCATCTTAACTAAGTTGCTCATTTAACCAAGTAGAAGTAGAAGCAGTGGGTGGCGGTGGCAGTGGCAGTGGCTGGCTGTTGGCATTGACATTTGGCCACCATTTTTCCCCGGCATCTTGGCAAAATTAGCAACGCAATGTTGCAAAAAGTTTTCGAAATTGCCGGTCGCTCTTGGACGTTTGAAAAGGCATTAAAATCAAATTAATTACATTTATGTGGCAGCATAAAACGAGATCTTGAATGCATAAATAAATTATAAAATCAATAAAAATAGCTCCAATAAGGAAATGGGAGAAAAGTGCAATAATAAAGGAAGGTAGGGAAAGAAAGCACCAATGGCAGCAAACAGAGTTGGTTCTTAATATAGTTTTTCGTCTTTTTTTTGCAGGATGAAGTTGCACACAGATATACACAGGAACAGGCAGTGTTGTCTTTACTATTTGTTTAAACAACTGCCGATGATTCGCTGGTGAACAGCAATGCATAAACAAAATGACAAACTCAATTTCACTTTTCTTTTGCCATTTTGTCAGTTTTCTTTTTGCCTTTATTCCTCTTTTTTTTACTTTTTGTGGTTGTTGGAAAAGTTTGTCCATCTCCATGCCCATATATTGCAGCAATGCCATGCTTTATATAGTGCAAAATCAGTAGAAAATGACAGACGATAAAGAAAGTTCAAAGCGGGCGGGCAGCGGAAAATTGCATTTGTGGAAATAAATAAACAGAAAACTTTATTTTTGCCCAGTATATACATAGATAGATAGAATGTGTGCAATATATATATATGTATATACATCTACATCTACATATATATACAGAGGCAAACTCAGAGAAAAAGAAGGGGAGAGAGGCAGGGGGAAGTGCTATGAAAAAGCACGACAAAAGACAGAAAACAGACCAGAGAAATGACAAAAAAGAAAAACACAAAAAAAAAAAAAAAAATTCAAAGGGCCGAGCTTTGAACAACTAAATATAAAGTTAGCATTCTAGTTTCTATACTCTTCTGTATTCTTGTACATTAAATTGACCGATTCGTATTATAAACATGAAAGTAATTCACTTGAATCTGGATAGTTTTTGAATATGTTTGGTATTCTAACTTTAACCTACATTCCATATTCCATTTGATTGAAAACAAAGTAAGAATTAAAAAATTCTAACAAAAACGAAATTTTTGAATGATTATGATAAGAATCTTTGGTGTCCATGACGAAAGCATGAAGAATATGAATAGTATCAAATTGAAAAGAGTATAAGAAAACAAGCAGCAGCAGAAGCAGAAGCAGAGCAAGTAAGAGTAGGAGCCACTGAAGTAAGGATAGGAGCAACAACATCAGCTTAGAATAGTGCTAGGGTGCTTTTGGTAATAGGGAGGATGGCAAAACTTTACTCCAACGGAATGACAACATTTTTGCAAAGCTTCATTGTTGTCATTCAGAAACTAATTTGAAAGTAACCAAAACAATTTTAAAGAAATTTCCCACCACACAGACCAGAAAGAGAGTCAAGTTGAGAGAAAGGAAGACAAAGTGAAAGGAAGTAAAGGAGCAGGAGCCTGACCGGATGACAGCATAAAGAAGGCAAAAATTTTATTAACAGCATGCTGGACACCAATAAAAAGAGAATAAGAAGAAGCCAGAGTAAATTCCGCGACTTTAGGGGCAGGTTTTTCACTCCGGTTAAAAATTGGGTTGACTATCTGGCAATGGCAATACAACTTTTGAGCAAAAGAATATTGCAAAAATTCTTGACTACAACTGCCATAGGTCAATGGTTGTCATCATCATGCCACTGATTTGTGAGCATGTGTTCTGTTGTCTCTTTTGTTTTTTTGGTTTTAGTGTTTTGGGCAAATGTAATGCAATAAAAGTAAAGAAGATGACAACAAGTACGACGCCCAAGTAATCGAACAATGACAAACAAATTGTGTTGTGACCACAGTGTTGTCCAGTGACATGCTTTAGTTCCACTCCCCCGACTGTTTGACCACTTTTTTGGGGCAAGTGTAAAATGGAAAAGTCCAATTGGCAATGGGGAAATGACATGACAAACCAAACAAAGTTTCCCCATTTTCTCTACAGTAAAAGGGATTCAAAACCACTGTGTCCGCACTTGTTATCTGTGGTTTGAGGTTCTTCTGATCTGATCAGATGATCTAACAATTATTCGATTAATTCTACATATCTGAAATTTTAACATGAATTTGAAGTTAACCTTGATGAATTGGTTCAGTTAGTTTATGTATTTTATTTATTTTAATTTAAAGGGTAATCCTCAACCAAATTATGCGGACTTGATGGTTTTGATTTCAGGTTCCAGATTTATATCATTATTAAGAAGACTATTTTTAAACTTCAATTGTATCTAAGGGCATCTCTTTAGTGAAATTTTCAAATATAAAAGTTGAGCACATTTCGTTTTATTTGAAGTCTGAGGAATGGCAAAGGAAGTGAAACTGTAGTAAAAGTAATTTGATTAAAAGCCCCGATGGAGAAGGCGTTTTCCAGTTGTTCAGAGTTCAAGTGAACGGCAAAGATTTTGCATATTTGCTGACTTGGCGTGTTGAGGTCAGCGTTTTATTAACCAGATGAAATGTTGAGATGCTCGTCCATCAATTGATATAGATGGAGATTTCCTTCTTTTTTTTGTGCTCTTCTGCCCTACTTGGAAGCCATAGGCAATTAATTAGAATGCTTAAGTCAACCACAGAACATATAGATAGTTGAACTAGGGCAAGCTCCCACAAAGCACATCACTGACATTGGTAAATGTAAGTCACACACACACACGCACACTGGGTGGGATATATATGCACACTCATGTGCTAAACTCACCTGACTAGTTGCAATTGTAGACCACTCAAACGATTGAACTCCATGAAAAATCGTATGGCCCACAATAGATAGGAGTCATCATGACTTGTCGAGCCAGCGTTACGTTCCAGCACACGACGCACCTGTCTTACCAATGTGTTGTAAGCGGAGCGCAGCACTTCGATGCAATACTCGCGCAAGCACAATCTGCAAAAGGAAAGATGTATTGAATGAAAAATGGTTTTTTACCACAATCATATTGATTGAATGCAAACGGTAGAAAAAGCTCGAGAAGAGAGAAAAAGGGATGCTATCCCCCCACAGCATCGGTTTATATAAAGGCATTTGGCAACGTTGATGCAATAAATTTCGCTTGGCCAATTTATTTGTGCAAAACTGACTAAGAGATGCAACCGTTTCGAAAAGCAATCCCTGCTAGCTGGCCCACAGACATCATGAAAAACGAAAATCTAACGCATCGATGCCAACACGGATTAATTTATGCCACAAAAAAGCCGATTCCCTTTGGCAGCTTATTGCAACCTTCACTCCAATGCCGATGTGTTGGTGTGTGCAACAAAATGTTGTGCATGTTATGCGCTCCTAGCATGACATTGATGAACTTTCAGCTTGAGACGTGCCCAGCCTTCCCCCTTTTCACTGAGATCACTCGTTTTTTTTTTTTGTTTTTGTTGTTGGTCTTGGCAAATCTCTGTGGTTACATTGTTTTTTTCTTTGCCAGCTTCCAGCTTATTGATGGGGCGTTTAGAGTTACCTAATCACAGCAACACAGGCGCACATTTGTTCTGGGTTCTGGCTCTCAATTTATGGGTGCCTAAAGATTTGGCCTGCAACAGTGAGAGAGACCATAAACCACGCCAACGAGCACAAGCCAAAAGCCACCAGACTAACAAGAAGCAAATATGTATTGGACAAACGTCGCCACATTTTTGCCAGAGGAAACCTTTGAGAATTTTCACTAGAAAATTGCATGGATCAATGGGCAAAGATGCTCCGAGTCGATGGCGATGGCGATGCCAATGGCGGCGCCAACTTGCCGTTTCTTACTTCTGGTGCAGCAGTTTTATCTCTGCAAAAAGGTTTTTATGGCTACTATCAGGAGGCAGCCCAACAGGAGCAACAAATAAAGGAATATGAGAGACTCTAATTCTCTAATAATTCGTAAAAAATTAAAGAAAATTTAATACTATTTCAAATCGTTTTGGAAATTCTTTATAAAATTTCTGAAAGAGGAATAAAGCCCTGTACACATCAATAACATTCGGCAGTTGAAGGACCCTTGCAAACGTGAGAGTATACTTAAAAGAATTCTTTAGACTGCGGCAAATGCATTTGCTGTAACAGTTCCAAGCTAGCCAGCAGCATCCTCCAATGCAATGTCGGGTATCCTTTAAGTAGTTTGTTGGTTAAAAAAAAAAAAAGAAAAATAGAAAAAAGAATCATAAAATAGCTGCACCTGGTGGCCATTAGGGAGTGCGGTAGCAGGAACGAGGCAAATGGCGGCGCCTTAAAAGACCCAACGACCGACCGACCGACGAAAAGCTTTGTTTAGCCCGGCCAAGTCAACCAAAACAAGAAGCCCAGTCAAGCCAGGGAACCAATACAGTTTGTGCAATTCTATAAAATAACGTGAGCAACAGCCAAGAGAGGCTGCTGTGCAGGATAAGCAAAATGAAGGGAATGAGCGGCATCCGAAGGGAAATGGCTTCATTTATTATTGAATATTATTTTATATGCTCGCTTGCCTGCGCTTTGCGTGGCTCTGCAGCGTAAAATCGAAAATCAATGGCCGGAATGCCAAGCCCGAGCCTGGCAGGGGTATAACAATTCCGTTGTTAATGGCTAACCACAGCTACACAATAGTCTGCCCAAAGTGCAGGAAGTTGCCAGAGACAAATAGTTATGTGTCTGAGATATCAGTTGAAGTCTTACCTTACAGTAAAGGCACTTCGTCGCGTCACCTGAGCCTCCTCTTTGATGTGGCGATGTGAGCGTTTTTGTTGCTGCTTCTCGCGATCGAAGTCAATTGCAGAGACACGCTCGAGAGGTTGATGGCAAATGACATCACGATCGGAAACAGATTTCATATTGCGTATGACATAAGTGCCACCAAAACGGGAATGTCGTCCAGGCGGCGGACGTGCCTGACGTTTGGACCGCTCTCGACGACGAGCAGCTAAGAGTTCTTGCTGATCCCGTTGCTTTTCACTCACACTGCGTTGCATAGAGGCATCTGCCAGGGATTCGGCACTCTGTAGATTAAATAAATAATTATTTCGCATTCAGCAGTAGGCTATTCCTCACTTACCTGTTCCCGATATAGCAAACAAACTATCTCCAGGCCATGCAAATGGAATTGAGATTCATCCGGTGAAGATATGACAAAGAGCACCAAATCCAACATTCCTGTTTGATGTAGAGACCATATAACCTGATCGTGGAGACTGGCATCATTATCCGCCCGACATTCAGCTTCAGGATTGGCTGGCACTTGCAAAACATTACGAACCAAAACCAAAAGCCGTTCAATCAGTAAATTTTGCTCTTCACTGCGTACAGCAAAAGACTATAAAAAATAAGGAAGATCAAACCACATTAAAAGTCAAAGTAATAAAATATTGCAACAAATCCCAGTGTAAAATAAAAAAGATAAAGAAAATCTAAGCACCAAATCCCGCGAGTCAAGTTAAAATAATCAAATGAAATTAAATTAAATTAAATTGCAAATTTATGTAGCTCGAATGTAAAACGGAAGCCCGAGACTGTTGGAGGACCACAACAAAGTCAAGTTGAAATCAATTTTGAGGGTGGGGAGCAGCGTAGGAACGAGAGCGTAACTGCTGCTTTTGTTGCTCCGGCTGTGAGCTTAAAAATAAATACAACTAATGCGGCTTTTGTGCCTACAAGCCAGCTGTGACTCCTATCCGGACATGGACACGCCAGCAACTCACTCCCGCCACTCTCACTCTCATGCTCCCTCTCTCTCTTTCTCTCTCTCTGTATCTTTGGGTCCCTAGCCCGGAGCCCTTCTCAAAGGCAAAGTTAATAATGACTTCCGCTTTCGGTTTCCCTACGCAACAAACCAAAATGAAGGTGCAAATGAAGGTACGCAACAAAGCAAAAAAAACCTCATCCTTGGCTGTCCACTTGGTTGCTTGCCGCGCGTATACATCAAAGCATGTAAGTCGTCACGACGCAAATAAAGAAGTAAAGAAGTAAAGCATAAAAAGTCAGCCGACAACCAACAGCCAGAGGCACCATGCGCCAAATCCTTGTACACATTCATTATCAACGACAATAACTACAGCAAGAGGATGTTAAAAAGAGGAAAGCTGGCAAAGCAACATAGACAATATCCATATAAAAATTCGCTGCATTTAACCAAAAAGAAATTCGTTCTTATATTAAACATACGTATAAAAATAAAGCCAACTTCCGAGTTCAAAAACTTGTATACTCTTTAACTTCTTTATAAGTAGTTATAAATTCACAAATAAATGTATGTATACTATGTTTAAACTTTATGGCAAACTTTCGCAACTAGAAAAGAAATTCTTTAAGACCTACATATTTAACTTATGAGAACTTTCCCTTTAACTTAAGCGGAATGCTAGTGTGCCTTACTATGTACACATCTAAGTTATTGATGCGAATCGAGTATATTTAGAAATTTACATATATACAATAATATAATTTTCTTTATTGCTTAACACGAAACGCTATAACATTAGACTACTCTTTGCTAGGGTATATACAAACGAAATTCGAGGAAAAAAATACAGAAAAAAAAACAGAGAAAATGTAAAGAAATCCTCGGGCCACACTTTGCAATGTCTATGGTGATGGCAATGCTAGCTCCATGAAAATCCTTTGGAATTGCTCCCCGGAGTGTTATGAATGTCGATTCAATCGGCTTTAAATGAATTTATTTCGCTGTCCCCGAGTGGGGTGCGTGGGTGAGGTTAGAGTTACTTCGCTCTCAGTCTTCTGTTCTTGTTGGTCTATTGTACGTTCGTTGCTAGGTTTAAACATTTGGGTTTTTTCCTTTTTCCTCCAATCTCGTTTTCCTGACTCCTGATCATAATCAATAAACGAGTTTTCAAAAAGCGTTTTGGAAAAATGTAAAAACAAAAGGTATTCACATTGTATACATGTGAAGCTCAACATGATAAATCGATGCCAATCATTCGAGCTGTGGTAGAAATTACACAAAAGGCACCCCCTCAAAAAAAAAAAAAAAAAGAGAAAACAATTTTATCCCATCTAGTTAGTGTTTGCTTCCTGGTTAGAACAAAATCTATTCCGCTTTCTACGTAACCATTTTTATTTTAGCAATTGCAAAATATTTGCAAAAGAGGCAACAGCTTCGGTCTAGGGATTTCACTAAATTTTGCCATTGCTGTTGTTGCTTTTGTGGTTTTAACAACATTCTATGTACATTGATGTGTGGGAAAAATCATTGTTTTTTTAAGTACGCTTTCCGTATTTTTGTATTTTTTCGTAGTGGACCGCATTTGTCAGGAGAATGTGTCTGATTGTTTGACGCTTGTTAGTCATTTCTGTTGTAGCCTATTTATTTAATCGACTTGCGGTTTTTGGGTTATCATAACACGGAAATTTGTCTTTTTTAAACTGTTAAAAAAGTTTGGTGCATTCAAAAATGATCTTTTAGTACCTGGTAATAGCCTAAACTAAGTCAAATCTTCGGGTTTTTATATTTAACTTTGATTTGTTGAATAATGCTTTTGCTGACTAAGACAATTCTTGGCATGGACAGTAAAATTCTATAAATTGAAGCCACTTTAAGACTTAACTACGCTTTGGTGAAGGGTTTAGATTGAATGCACCAGATAGTAATAAAGTTCAAATTAGTTATGAAGCCCACACAAAAGAGAGTTGGCACAAACAAAAAGTCAGAATAAAGTATTCCTCTGGCCAAAACAAAATTCGAATGAAAGAGAACGAGAGAAAATGGTTCAAATAAAAAAAAACTTGACTGTTGGCAGCTGCAAGAGCTATTAAAACTTTTGCGCGGCCGTTGGGCCATTAATATAAAGATTATAGAGATTACCACAAAAAACAAAAAAAGAGATGGAACAAAATAGTGGCGTTAAATGCCTGGACTGCCCAGCAGTGACTTCATTTATGCAGACTAATTAACGCAATTTGATTATATGAATGGCTTGAGCATAATTTAATAAAGGACGTGGACAGTGCGCGGGGTTGGTAAACAATCTGAGCAATTTTTGATTTTCAATGTTGAAATTTGGAAATTTTTCCAGTGATGGGTTATGCTAGTTCAAGCCAAATGGAATTAAATCTGTAGGGTACCATTATGGCACATGCCCAACAGAAAAATCATTATCATTAGCATCATGATACGTTGGCCCCAGGTGTGATCCACGAATTGACGTCGAATGGGCAAAATGGTCTCCTGACGTAGCAGCTGAGGTGCCAGTGGCTTTAGACGCATCAACGGCTGCGGCGGATACTCAACGTAACCACAGTTGAACATTCCAGTACATGGTAAATATGGACCTTCTTTGATGTATTCGGCTCCTTGCAATAGCATACGGCGATGTTCCTCCAACGAACGACTGTTGGGAAGCCTATTCGAATGAAACATACTCTCCGAGTAACGAATAGCTATTAGTGTATTCTCGCCAATGCGTGACAAACAATACGGACAATTTGCCCGGGATCCACGAGTATCAATCCAATTGGAAATGCAACGTTCGCAAAAATGATGACCGCAAAAATTGACCTGAGGATTGCGGGCAGTGCGCAAACACACCGAACAACTGTAATATGTTGGACCCACATCGGAGGAGTCATCACTGCTGGTGCTATCATCATCCTCGCCGTCACCATCTCCTTCGCCATAAAACCTCTCCATATTTCCGTATTCCAAATCCTCGTATTGTGGCATATTTAATATTTCCCCAGACTATCCTATTCCTGTGGTTTTGTTCTACTATGTGAATAGAGTAGAAAACGTATGATTACTTACAACTTCCAAGGCCTGCTTGAGTTTTTCAAACAAGGCCGTCCAGATTTTGTCCCTGGCAAAAGCCGCCTTGTAACCCTGTAGTATGTCAATAAGTTCCATAAACACCTTGCGCCCATGATTGTCATTGGGCGGACCTTCGCGATATAGCAATAGCGTTGGATTGGTCAAAATGACCAGTAGACGTATCAGTAGGTCTGACAACTCTTCGTGTTGGGCATAATCTGCTAGCATGTAGATCAAATCCGTTTGCAGAACCTTGGCACGTCCCATGTGTCGACGATACTCGTGGTTGTCCAGATCGCGTCGTAGAATCCATATCAAATGCTAAAATGCAATTAACCATGTTACTCTGGGCAATTGATCTCAATTCCAATTGCTTACCTTCAGTCCTTCAACGGCATCAGGTTCAGCCTGATAACGTTGGCCATCGCTATAGCCAAGAGCAGCACAGGTGGCATCAATATCCGCCAATAATACGGACATTTCGAATCCGTCTTAAATTTTATTATATACTTTTAGTGTTTTGTTTTACCCTACTAAGATAATTTCAAAAACAACAACTAAAATGAATGTTTTCCACATTTGCGCGCAATTAGAGTGACCTAATTTTTGTAAAATATCGATATATATCGATAGATCGTCCAACAGCTGTTGATCTATTAATCTTACCCTTAGGACTATAACTGTCACCCTTAGGACTATAACTACCCCTTAGGACTATTACTCTACCCTTAGGATTGATCTTTTAGCGGCGAGAGGGCAAGAATTTACGGCGAGAGGGCAAAAAATTACCGCGAAAAAAAAGAAGCTTTAAAAATCAACCGTTCTTATTAAAAAGAAGAAGAATCACTAAGCGTCACTTTGTCTATATAAATATATAAAAAAATATATATAAATATATAAAGATATATATATAAAGATGTCTTTCGCATACAAAAACAGGATATTTCCAGGACTGGGGAATTTGGAGGAAAATGTGAAAAAGAATTTCGTGGCCACCATGGAGGGCCATATAAAAAGGTTGGTCAATGGGGTCTATTTTGACCCTGATTTGCTTTAAGAAATGGAGGAATCGGTGCCATACAGTCTCAATATTGATGAGTTCTGGCACCACACACTCCAAACATTATCCAAGGAGCCTTGCATCCAAACTAATCAATTGTGTCTCACATACATTTGCAGATCTTTGTAGTGCTCCTCACAAATTTGAACACGGGCCACATGAAGCTGGTATACGCTGCCAACTGCTGCCTAAGCGCTGAGACGGAGACGAAGAGATTTGTAAGTACAATTGACAAAATGTGTATATGTATGTACATACATAGATAATATTAATTTTAATAAATTTTTTTTTTTTGCTGCAGCTCACGGATTCGGAAGAGATCGCCGTGACTTTGCTTAAGGTCATGTATCAGGTCCCACCATGTTTCCGGAAAAATATTGTGGCGCTGGTGTCGGACCGGAATAAGATGAATGTGCGGGCTCTGGAGGACGCAGAGAAAATGTTGGGGCGAAATCCACCTCCTGTCATATTTGATTCGACACACATTGCCAGTAAATTCAACATGGAGAAGGACCCGTTCACTCGGGCCAGTATGGAGGAAATACTGGCGACTCTTTTTAAGAGGGAGTCTTATAAGAGCCAACTGGACGATATAGAGACGATGTGCAATGGTTCAAATTACAAAACCCTACAATTATTATGGGGGTTTTGCACTTCAATGGAAAAAATTTTGAAAAAGGTGTTCGACATTGATGCCAGCATCACCACCTTCAATGTCGGGCATCTTTCAAACGACAAGCTGGAGGCGTATTGAAGAAGTGCTGTCAGCCAGATGCCATTTACAGAAAAGGAGCTATATGCCGAAGTGGGCATAGTGCACTTTCTTTTAGCAACACTCAATCCCATGGAAGCGGTTATGTTCGATCAGATCAATGGGCCAGAAGGTTTGTGTTCATCCCAGAAATATTGAGTTACCACGTTATAAGTGAATGTACATAAGTTCTGATAAAGCTAACAACTGAACATTCCCATGGGACATTAATCTTCAAATCTTCTAATAAATTTTAGAACCCTTGCCAAAAAGACACGTAAATAAAATCTTGACAGAAACTGCATTTACGCCAAATGAATTTAGAACGAGCGTGCGTACATTGAACACACTGATTCATTTAAATCTTTTATACACATATTGATACATATGTATGTATGTATGTGTGTATGTGCATACACACTTCTATTTAAATCGATTTAATTCGAAATTATTTGCTTGGACAAAGTGGCAATCTCAAGTCTGTAAGGAGTCGTTCTCTGCTGCCATTTCCAAAGAAAGAGTCGGGTCCACCTTGTCCCAGATTTAAATCTGTTTTTGCCATTCCCAATTCAGTCAGTGATGCAGGAAATTGCTTAAGTTCGCAATGTGAGTTATGCAAATACCATGGCCAAGATGCACTGCATCCTCACTAATCATCGCATGCAAAGGAAAAATGTGAAATTAAAAGCAAACAGCGATGCTGCTGCTGCTGATGCTTCTCCTAGTCTGAATATTTACCTATGATATGAACAAATACGTTGGACAAACTTTTCCACCCACCGATGGTGCTGCTGTTGAGGCTCCTTGAGGCTCCAACTCCTTTCAAGGACCATATGCCTTTGGCATTAAACTTGCTCCGTTCTTCTGCTGTGCTTCTATTGCCTCTTGTCATTCCCTGAAGAAGTTGAATTTAATTAACTAAGTAAATGCACAGACATGAGACCGGGCTCTGCTTATCAACGTCCTGTTCAGCTCCTCAACAGCCGATGATGAACTACTAAGAGAACTCCAACAACAAGAACTTTGCTGACCAAATAAGCAAAGCACGTCAAAGTGCCCAAGTTGATGTCTTGTCCAAGAAGCTCCCAGGAGGAGTCTTAAAACAACCGCCTGCCGAGAGCGACAGAACGACCGAAGGACTGACACTATGCAAACCTGATTATAATGTGTCAAATCCATTACGTGCCTGTGTTGGGCGCTCTTAGGCGCAAAATGCCTCATGTTCAGGGTTTTTGGGGTCAGTGGAATGAAATTTTAACAACTTTTGAGCCAAAAATTTCGAACTTTGTCTCTCTTTTTCGGTCAGTCGTTATGGCCAGACAAAGTTAATTAGAAATTTAATGCCTTAGGTACAATTATATGCATAGCCACAGATGAAACAAACTGAAACACAATCTTATGCATTTATGTACATCGTTTTCTTCTCTATTTTTCTGATTTTTCATCACTCCAATATGTTTGGTTGTCGGATGCATTTCGCTTATTTTTCACAAATTTCCCTTGAAATAGAAAATCGAATGGATATTCCTCTCGATGCTCCCAAGCTTCAGGTAAGGCCGGATGTTTTTGATATATCCAAAAGCAGCAATAGTTATCCACCATTTCACCTGATTCGCTACCCTTGAATTCGTTTATATGTATGGTTCTTCGAGTCCTTCCAACAGTACTACGCAAGTTAATAGTTTTTTGTGGTTCGTATCTTTGCCGATGAGTTGTTATCTCAATGGGTATCTCAAAATCATCAATTGCCAGTGATTGAATGACTGAAAACAGAAGAAAAACTATTTGAATCGAAATAATAATGCTTCTTACCATAAATTCTCTGAGAAGCTCACCTAAAAAGCCATTCATATTAACACCTTCAGGTAAACTAGTCTTTGCTGGGCATAAATTATACATATATTAACGAGTTAAGAGGTGGAAAATTATATTTCTATGGAACATTAGCAACGCTCACCCCTTAGTTAAAGCTTTGTGAGAAGAAAATATCTGGCTTAGTATATTTATTGGTGAAAAGAAAAGAAAAACTCAACCAAATTCAAGGATAATAACTTTAACTTATATTTAATATATTCATAAATCACAAGAACTGTGTGCAACTTTTTTTAAAATAATATTAATAATATTAATACTATTAATATTATTTGCAACATAAAATAATATGAATAATATTAATATTATTAATACTAAGAATTTTTTCAATAACTTAATAATATTTTAACTACTGTACGTTGAATATCTTGTTCATGTCCTTCAAGCTTTTGCATTCGCTTATCTCATCGGAAAGATGCTGTGTGGTGGCTCCCCAAAGGCTCTCGATATCCAGGTAATTGGCAGCTAAGATTAATTTATATATCATGAGACGATCCTTGATGGACTCTTTCACCAGTTTCTTGAACATTTTCCGTGCCGAATGCTCATTTAACGTATCCTTGCTATCTCGTACCTTTTTGCACCATTTCAATACCAAGTCAAAGGTTTCAGAATCAATGTCTTCCAAGGGTATAACTGGGATGTCTGCTGATTTGGCCAGGAGACACCTAATAGCTACCATTTGGTTGGCCAATTCTGTTTTGACACGGTATTGGCATCCATTGGAAGTTTGAACAGTCACGTCTCTGTGTATGGGTGCAGCTCTTGGGATAAATGAATACATTTTGGAAGTATATATTTTTTTCTGTATGTGTTTACTCGGGAAAGTATTGATTGTGAATGAATTGTGAGTATACGTTATATATCTGAAGTTAACTCTAATGATACTTTGATCTAGGGCAACGAAATTCATGGATATCTTTGATCAACTTTGAATACAAAAAATTTCTTTGTGTATAAAACTCTTTTTAAAGGAATTGTGCCTTGACATCTGCGCTATAAGGCATAATTTGGGATTCGGTTGATCTAAGTGGCTTTATTTGTATTATCAAGCCATTAGTCAATTAGAACACGAGCTGTACATAGCCCTAACAAAAAACCCAATGGCAGGTCGACAAAAATCACATGTGGCCATTCGTGTTTAGCTGCCAACAAGAAGCAAACTCTTTTGTTGGCCTTACAGCTTGTGGTCACCATTTAACCAACATACCGGCCTCTTTGTCCTAGTTTTGAGGGAATTCAATTGTTTGCTGTGCGCCTTCATCTTGCATTCTGATTGCGCGGCTTAATTGCAACGGCCGCGACGTGGATGCAACGTGAAGCTGCAACGGTTGCCATGCGAACTGAACGAACTGGTTCAGATTTTGGGTTTCCTCCGGTTTCCCTGTAAAAGGTGCCCACCGAAAAGCGAAAGCGCCAGCATGAAACAAAATTAGTGCCACGTCAGCGAATGAAAGAACAAAAGGCAAAAAGAGAAAAAAAATCCAAATACTCGTATATATCCCACACACTACATGGGGTTTCCTTTTCAGGAAACAAAACAACAGCTCAACCTGAACAGAAAAAAAACAAAAACAGAAAACAATTTCGGAACAAATAAAAACCCCAGACTCTACTCTACACCGAAACCCACCTGCACCTGGGACTCTTTCAAATGTGCGTTTCCCCCAGAACTCCCATGGGTGGGCTAGAGGCGAAAATGGTTTGTTGTAAATCAATTTGTACAAGTCCAAAGCAACAACAAAGCAAATATAACAATTACAAAAACATTTTTCAACATGAATCGGAAATCGGGAGGCGTTTTGTATGCGACTCGGAGATGTCCTAGAGTTTGGTTCTCAAAATTTTACAAAAGTTTTAATATATAGCATACTTTTTTGGGCACAATTTCTATAGCACAAGCAGATCAAGTTATTAAGAGTAGTAAAACGATAATAGAAGAATCTTAATATTAATAAACTAATATTCTAAGTATTTTTTAAGTCATTCTTTTGGTTTGTGTTTTTTTCCAAATCAAATCTTGATTGTCATAATTTAATACATAGATCTTTTCTCTGTTCTGCGCTTCAGGGGGAAACTTTATAAAACATATGGTTTTGTATTTGTACTGAATTTGCAATGTTAATCAGACTCATCTACGGCTCGAAAACACATAAATGCCTTTCCATTGTGCCAATGGCCAATGAAAGGAAAGCTTCACAAGATGAAAGCGAAAGCCATGCCAGCTGTCTGGAGGGGACACGGGCCAACGACAATGCTAACAAGTAGACATTCCCCCTACTCCCATATCCATTATGTTGGACCATTCTCTTACTTGGTCTAGCTGATTCCCCATTTTGAAACAAATCAAAGGGAAATTGCAAACGACAAGTTAATCTCACTTGAAGCATAACCGGAAGCCATTTTATGACCCAATGGACAATAGGAAAGGAAGTCGCGCTGCATTCTCGGACGCACATTTTCACAGAGAGTTGAGGGTTAAAAAAGGAAGAAGAAACAAAGTCAGAGTCGCAGTTTAGCTTAAATATATAAAACAATTTATTCTGCACATTCAGCTTGCTGCTGCAAAATGAATTAAAGTTCAATAAAATAAAGGAGGGCAAACGGGGAAAATCTAAAACCAAAAAAAAATAAAAGAGAACGAACTCAAAAAGTTTTCTTTTTCTTTGCCTTTGCCTTGGCTTTGGCTTTGGCTTGGGTTGCGGCTTGTAAGAGTCTTTATCTGCCTTTGGCCTTTTGTTCCTTGTGCTTTCTGTTGTTGCTGTTGTTAGTGTTGTTGCTATTGCTGTTGGGCCAGCGTTTTTCATGATGTTTGCACATTCGCTCCTTGTAGCTGTTGTTACCGATTTTGAGTTACAAAGCCAAAATCTCAGCCAGAACACAGAGATGAACAGAGAAAACAGCAAGGAAAAGCTGAAATTCTCGTACCTTTTGCATGCTTCATTGGCGTTGCCTTTCTGCTGAGTGAACATCAAATGGGATTTGTCTGCCGATGGCCCCGACCGGACATATGTGTGTGTGGGTTCCCTTCTTCTCAATCTGTGTATATGCGTGTGTGTGTGTGTGTGTTGCGTAACAGTTCAATGATGTGTTAAGCACACCCCCTCTATATATATATACACACTCACACACACACACACACACACTCAAAACGTAACGATAGATGAATGGATGAGATTCTGTCAGTTTATGGGCCAACAACATCCAATAACATCGACCATAAAAATAACCAAACGCCTGGTCAAGGTGTTGCCTCAATATGTCTATGTGTGTGTGTGTGGGAAAATGTGTGAACTTTTTGATCCCTCTCTCAAACTTCCTCTTAACTCTCACTTGCCTCACTTCCCTCAAAATTGCGTTTGCAAACTGCACTTAGACAAATTAAAGCCAACCGCATAGACCCCGCAACAAAACTCAAACATTTCCACTTTGTATCAAAGCGAAATGTACAAAGCTCGCTTTTCCCACAACAAATCATAGGAAAACACAGCATTAACAAACGGCAAACGGAAAAACGAACTCGATATGATACTTCAATCCATTAACAGTAATCGGGAAGGTTCAATTTATTGCTTTGATTTACCCCTTTTCCAGGAGGATAAAATTTAACAAAGCTACTTTTAAATTTTGAGGGATCCTAAAATGACTTTAAATCTAGTCAGAAGTCCTCAAGATATAAAAAATAATTTGTTGGTTTTCGTAAGAAATAAGCAGAGCAGTTAATAGCCCAACTGTTCCTACTAAATAATCTATCAAGTCTATCTATCTATTTCATGTCAATTTTTCACATAATTTAATGTCAAATTTTGATAAAACAATACTCATAAAATTATTTGCAAAATGTGAAAATATGAAGGCAATCATAGAGTTAAATTGGTTAAGGAGTAGGACAAAACTGTCTTTGGATTATGGCCATAATTGCAATTGATTTGACTCAAGACTTTAATTCGCATGGCCAACGAAGGATTTATTTTTGTAAATATCTTTAAATAAAATGCTTGAAATGATTTCATTAAGCAACTTGAGAATCTCTTTATTTTGTGTAGTCTTTTTCCCCTACCCCGCGGCAATTGTATTTGTATTATGCGTGTGTGTGTGTGCGTTTCATTTTTCCCTGCCATTTATTTGTTGTTGCTTTTTTATGTTTTTTGAACGTCTACGTGGCGCATAACTCAAAGTGCTTTAGCTTTCGATTCTGTGCAGATAATGATGCTAAAAGTGTCGCCCAGGATGTGGAAGGAGGATACCAAGAAGCGATTGGGGGAAACGAAGGGCGCAAGCAAGGCCAGAGGGTGCGTAAGAGATGCCAGGTAAATCAATGCCATACGTATGTACAAAGATATATGTATCTGTATATGGCCAAGGTAAGAAATAACATATCGAAAAATGATTTTCATTGTGCAGTAAGAAAGAGAGAGTGTGAGAGCTGCAGGGCAAATAGAATGAGCAAAGAGGAATGGGGGAAAAGTGTGTGAAGTCAGCAAAATCTCAGTCAGATGGTGTGTATGTGTGTGTGTCTCCCCTGATATGGAGTTGGAGGTTTCGCTGCCTAAGTCATAAAATCGCGAGAAAGCAACAAAAACATAAACAACAAACAGACAAGAGACTCTTAGAAAGGGGACAGAGGAGTGTGAGAGCGAGCAATGCCAGAGGCAGCTATAATGATGTAAAATATATCGCTGAGATTTAGGCGACTCCAACGCAAAGAGACAAGGTCTGTGCGTATGCTGATAAAAAGCTAAAGAATCCCTACGAAAATAAAAGAAGAAGCACAACCTCACTCCCTATCAATGCGTTGGCGTTTAGAGTTAGGAGTAGATGGAGGGGGGAATGGGCTAGGAGTTAGGAGGTAAAGTAAAGTGTTGGCTGCGCGTGGCAAAGTCTTTGCGTATTTGCGTACTTTACTGCAAAGTCTTACAAACAAATGCATATAAAAAGAAATATACAGGGTGAGACAGTTCAACTCATTCTTTTCTAACTAATTTAGAAAGCTGCAACTTCAAGACACTTTAAAGGTGAATCATATGGTTTATGGTAACCTTTTTGTTGTTTGACAAATGAATATTTGGCATTTTTGAGTAACACCCTGTATATACCCTAACACGCACAATATTATTCAATTTGCCGTAATAGCCCTTGCTTAAGTTTGCTCTCGACTCACATGGCGTATGCGCAACGCTCAATGCTCCACGCTCAACTTAATGGCCAAAGATTGCAAACTGAAACTGTGACTGACTGAAGCCTGAAGCCCCAAAAGTGTATTGATGATGTCGAATGGATGCTCCTACACAAATCTGAATCGAAGCATTCGAACTTCAATGACGCGCAATTTTATGCGTAAGTCTTTTACATAAATTTTGCAAAACGTTTATGTCTGCACGAAAGGATTTACTCAGCCCTCGCTCTTCCTTTCGCTTGGCTTTTAAGTCAATGAACGATACCAGTGAAGAAGAGGAAAAAAATAAATAAGTAAAAGAAGAGGGGGCGGAAAGTACGTTAATACGGCTTTAGTATCTTCAGCTCTTTCTTCCTTTTGATATTCACATTTATGACATTTACTGCCACAATTTAGCGAGAGCAAAAAAAATAACATGTATTGTACATAAAATGCAAAAATACTCGTACTTCCTTTTCTTTATGCAGATCGAAAGCGAATTTATGGAAATTGTTGGAATATTTCGCTTTATGCCTCATAAATCTGAAGCGATTTGAGATTTCACACAATCGAAGAACTGAATCAATTTTGACAATTTCATGAAAATAAAGATTCCCTTTTCAATCTGCAATTTGGCTGACCTCAGATGAAGAGAAAAAGAAAAACTATTTGTTCATTCCCATTTATTTCTTACCATTCCAATTACCAGAATGATAAAACCAAAAATTGGGAAGCAGAGGGGGGCGGAAGAAAGAGTTGTTAGAGAAAGGAAAAAGGAAATTTATTAAGTGATAAATTTCGGGTATTGCGCAAAATGTCAAAGAAGGTCAATTGAAAAGCGAAAGCTCAAGAAAAAGGCTGCTAAGCGCCTTTTTGCACCCACACACACACACTTTCCTCAATCAGCACTGAGCAACGAACCAAGCAATCGTCCATTCTACCTTCTTACGTCTTTCGTCCATTTGTCTGAAATGCCTCCATCGAACTTGGATAACGAAAAAAGAAAAAAGAGAGACAGAAAGAGAGAGAGAGAGCTCTCACAAAACAAAAGCCGCTCAGAACAAATTACCCGAGTTGTCTTTTCCAATGGCTTTGCCTGTTAGCTTTCTTTTCTTTGCCATTTTGTCCATCCGTCTGTCTGTCTGTCTGTCTGTCTGTCTGTCCGTCTTGTCTTTTCTTTCCTTTTTACAACTTCTTTTCACTGTTTCTTCCAAATGTTTGCCAATTGCACTTTTCAGCTGGCCTTATTTTTCTTTCGCTCGTTCACCAAATCATTGCCAGCATCCAGGGTCTTTAATGGCCAAACGTTAGGTGTCTCCCCAAAGGCAAAATGGTGTGCGTGTGTGTGTGAGTGTGGGCTCAGCTGGAGCCCACCCATCGTGTTAGAAAACTTGCTAGCTATACACAATTTTGTTAGCCAACTATTTTGGTCATTTAAACATTTATATAATAGGCTTAAAATTTCCATTTGGCAGCCACAGAAACTGCCCCAAATTGTATGCCACAATGAAATGTAGGACTCATATCCTGTTGCCGTATCATTTTGTTGTTCGTATGCACCTGCAGCACATACACACACAAAGATACATACGCAACGCATTAAAAATTTAAAATACTTAGTTACACAATTTCCCTGACCGAGCCACATTAAGTACGCTTGTGTGTGAGAAGTAACACAACAGCTTAGAACTCGGGATTAGTCTGCTTGGAAATGAGCAAGCAAAAGTACACGGCAACTGTATATACACACAATATTCTCAATGCCAAAGAATTCTGCCAAAAGAGACAAAATGAGTTAAGGAAGACAACAAATTCTATAAAGGCAAGCATGGAGCATGAAGTTAAAAAGGAAAATGTTAAGCTGTTCCGATGATAAGAATAAGTTCTTAAACAAAAACCCCTTAATGCATTTCTCCTACTTGAATCTAAATGTCCTATAAAGTAAACTTAACCAAGAGAATGTTGTATTATGTATCCATCAAATAATTCTCAAGAACTCATGGTAAATTCACTCATTTTACAAAAGGAACTACCAAAGTGTCCCCTCTTAGAAAAAGTCTCTTAAAAATACAGGATTCCAAAAAGGATACTCAAAAAGAGCAGATCGAAATCGAAATTTTTGTCTCTAAAAGATCAACTTTCTTTTCTAATTCGTTTACCTTTAATTTAAAGTATTTTAATTTTAACATTTGAATTCATGATTCTTGTGCCGAGCAAAAGCAACTTCAGTCCTTGGCGCACACACACTTTCGGGGCTCAGTGTAGCTCAGAGCATCTGCATTAATTTCAAACGCTTTCCGTTCCAACTGACCAGGCCAACAGCTGGCCACGTAAACTCGACACGAATTTTAAATTAAAATACTTTGCACTTGCACTTGCGTTTTGTCTCTTTTAAGGCGAAATTAGGTTTTGCGTTTGCATTCCGAAATGTTTTCAATGCTCTTCAAAATGGCGCAACTTTCATTATTAAAGTGCATTTCGGTTTCTTCTGCTGTCCGGCAATGCCGCAAGGCCAAAAGCCACAAGAGCTCCGAAACATTCGAGGGGACGAGGCGAGGAATGAGTAACAAGGACCAAGTCAGAGAACTCCCACGTCTGCTTTTTTTGTTTTTTGCCGTTACAAACAAATGCATATAAAAAGAAATATACAGGGTGAGACAGTTCAACTCATTCTTTTCTAACTAATTTAGAAAGCTGCAACTTCAAGACACTTTAAAGGTGAATCATATGGTTTATGGTAACCTTTTTGTTGTTTGACAAATGAATATTTGGCATTTTTGAGTAACACCCTGTATATACCCTAACACGCACAATATTATTCAATTTGCCGTAATAGCCCTTGCTTAAGTTTGCTCTCGACTCACATGGCGTATGCGCAACGCTCAATGCTCCACGCTCAACTTAATGGCCAAAGATTGCAAACTGAAACTGTGACTGACTGAAGCCTGAAGCCCCAAAAGTGTATTGATGATGTCGAATGGATGCTCCTACACAAATCTGAATCGAAGCATTCGAACTTCAATGACGCGCAATTTTATGCGTAAGTCTTTTACATAAATTTTGCAAAACGTTTATGTCTGCACGAAAGGATTTACTCAGCCCTCGCTCTTCCTTTCGCTTGGCTTTTAAGTCAATGAACGATACCAGTGAAGAAGAGGAAAAAAATAAATAAGTAAAAGAAGAGGGGGCGGAAAGTACGTTAATACGGCTTTAGTATCTTCAGCTCTTTCTTCCTTTTGATATTCACATTTATGACATTTACTGCCACAATTTAGCGAGAGCAAAAAAAAATAACATGTATTGTACATAAAATGCAAAAATACTCGTACTTCCTTTTCTTTATGCAGATCGAAAGCGAATTTATGGAAATTGTTGGAATATTTCGCTTTATGCCTCATAAATCTGAAGCGATTTGAGATTTCACACAATCGAAGAACTGAATCAATTTTGACAATTTCATGAAAATAAAGATTCCCTTTTCAATCTGCAATTTGGCTGACCTCAGATGAAGAGAAAAAGAAAAACTATTTGTTCATTCCCATTTATTTCTTACCATTCCAATTACCAGAATGATAAAACCAAAAATTGGGAAGCAGAGGGGGGCGGAAGAAAGAGTTGTTAGAGAAAGGAAAAAGGAAATTTATTAAGTGATAAATTTCGGGTATTGCGCAAAATGTCAAAGAAGGTCAATTGAAAAGCGAAAGCTCAAGAAAAAGGCTGCTAAGCGCCTTTTTGCACCCACACACACACACTTTCCTCAATCAGCACTGAGCAACGAACCAAGCAATCGTCCATTCTACCTTCTTACGTCTTTCGTCCATTTGTCTGAAATGCCTCCATCGAACTTGGATAACGAAAAAAGAAAAAAGAGAGACAGAAAGAGAGAGAGAGAGCTCTCACAAAACAAAAGCCGCTCAGAACAAATTACCCGAGTTGTCTTTTCCAATGGCTTTGCCTGTTAGCTTTCTTTTCTTTGCCATTTTGTCCATCCGTCTGTCTGTCTGTCTGTCTGTCTGTCTGTCCGTCTTGTCTTTTCTTTCCTTTTTACAACTTCTTTTCACTGTTTCTTCCAAATGTTTGCCAATTGCACTTTTCAGCTGGCCTTATTTTTCTTTCGCTCGTTCACCAAATCATTGCCAGCATCCAGGGTCTTTAATGGCCAAACGTTAGGTGTCTCCCCAAAGGCAAAATGGTGTGCGTGTGTGTGTGAGTGTGGGCTCAGCTGGAGCCCACCCATCGTGTTAGAAAACTTGCTAGCTATACACAATTTTGTTAGCCAACTATTTTGGTCATTTAAACATTTATATAATAGGCTTAAAATTTCCATTTGGCAGCCACAGAAACTGCCCCAAATTGTATGCCACAATGAAATGTAGGACTCATATCCTGTTGCCGTATCATTTTGTTGTTCGTATGCACCTGCAGCACATACACACACAAAGATACATACGCAACGCATTAAAAATTTAAAATACTTAGTTACACAATTTCCCTGACCGAGCCACATTAAGTACGCTTGTGTGTGAGAAGTAACACAACAGCTTAGAACTCGGGATTAGTCTGCTTGGAAATGAGCAAGCAAAAGTACACGGCAACTGTATATACACACAATATTCTCAATGCCAAAGAATTCTGCCAAAAGAGACAAAATGAGTTAAGGAAGACAACAAATTCTATAAAGGCAAGCATGGAGCATGAAGTTAAAAAGGAAAATGTTAAGCTGTTCCGATGATAAGAATAAGTTCTTAAACAAAAACCCCTTAATGCATTTCTCCTACTTGAATCTAAATGTCCTATAAAGTAAACTTAACCAAGAGAATGTTGTATTATGTATCCATCAAATAATTCTCAAGAACTCATGGTAAATTCACTCATTTTACAAAAGGAACTACCAAAGTGTCCCCTCTTAGAAAAAGTCTCTTAAAAATACAGGATTCCAAAAAGGATACTCAAAAAGAGCAGATCGAAATCGAAATTTTTGTCTCTAAAAGATCAACTTTCTTTTCTAATTCGTTTACCTTTAATTTAAAGTATTTTAATTTTAACATTTGAATTCATGATTCTTGTGCCGAGCAAAAGCAACTTCAGTCCTTGGCGCACACACACTTTCGGGGCTCAGTGTAGCTCAGAGCATCTGCATTAATTTCAAACGCTTTCCGTTCCAACTGACCAGGCCAACAGCTGGCCACGTAAACTCGACACGAATTTTAAATTAAAATACTTTGCACTTGCACTTGCGTTTTGTCTCTTTTAAGGCGAAATTAGGTTTTGCGTTTGCATTCCGAAATGTTTTCAATGCTCTTCAAAATGGCGCAACTTTCATTATTAAAGTGCATTTCGGTTTCTTCTGCTGTCCGGCAATGCCGCAAGGCCAAAAGCCACAAGAGCTCCGAAACATTCGAGGGGACGAGGCGAGGAATGAGTAACAAGGACCAAGTCAGAGAACTCCCACGTCTGCTTTTTTTGTTTTTTGCCGTTTTCGTTTCGTTTTTTGTTCATTTTTAATATGACTTCTTCTTTGGCTCTCTGGGTCTCTGGCCCAAACTCCATACGAAGAGAGAGAAGGACATGGCTTGCCTCCGGCACAAGGAGTCTGTGTGCGTGCCCCTGCAGGATAGTTGCGGTTTAGTTGCACTTAAATTATTGCATCGAAAGAAAGTCCTTGAGCAGGAGGAGTTGCCGAAGCAACAGCAGCTTCAATATATTTTCTACTATTTTACTTTTTTTATTTCGTACTTTTCTTTGGTTTTTTTTTGTTCAGGCAATTAAATAATTTGCGGTCAACGTGCTGGGAAGAGAAAGGGAGACATAAAACATTAAGAAATAAATTAGCAGAGACTCAAAGTGAAGCTTACAAAATGCAATGACTAGTCCTTTTTCTATTGGCTATTCACTGGCACTCTTTCATGTTATTTGTGGCAATTGAAAAACGACAATTAGCCTGAGCCTAAGGGGGTCAGTCTATGGCTTATCTGCAGATAGTTTGAACATCTCGAAAAAGCCTACTTGTTCGGCACACAAATGGCAGGCAATAAATCAATGACACTCACCCAAGACCATGTGCCACACCAACTAGTCGGGCTAGCCAGGCCAATAACAAATGCCAAAGGGGTTATATGTTTGTTTTATAGCTGGACTAACTTTGGTAACTGAGCAAACAGAGTAACCATATAAACTGAAGGCTCACAGATTCATTTTCATTTAATTGTATTGGGATAGCTTAAGCCTAAATTTATGTAGGTGCATATATACATATATCAGCAAAATAAATAAAATTCAATTCATCTTTTAGTTTACTTAGAGAGTCAAATTGTTGACATTATCTCAATTGGCCTGCTCTTCATTAATATCAATTGCTTTTTGATGCATCTCAAGTTAGTCAAATTGTTGAGGCCTGCCAAATTTAATGTGAACCTGTTCAAAGATGCGTTTGGTAATCTGAACTCGTTACATTTCTCTAATTTAATTGAAATTTTTGAATTGGGTTAACAGTTTGCTTTGCGGTTAACATTTAGTTTTGCGGTTAACAGTCGCTTAACATTCGCCTTAAGCAATACACAGTGGCGTCATCCAGGACGAATAGCGTCGCCACTGTGTTGCTTAGAGGGCGGATATTTTACTGTTAAATTAACAGCACGCGGTTTGGCGGAAAATTCAAAATACAAATGGATTACAGCTTACAAAAGAAAAACTATTAACTTCAAATAAATTAGTTCATTTAGTTTTTTTTTTTGGTTTATTGTTCACCCACATAATAATTTGTTTATGCAAATTAGAAAATTATAATTAATTTTACATTTACAATTATTTACTTGACTTATGAAGATCATCGTATTCTCGATTTTTTGCAATAGTGAGCGGGGATCTTGCAATATTTACAAAAAATTATTGCATATTTTATATGTACATAAACATAAGTATATATATATATAGTCATGTATATATATTTATATATATATCGCGTGGTTATTAATAGTCTATAAGTACATGTATGTATTTTTATTTATACGTTAAATTATGTGCAATTATATATTAAGTTAGTACTGATTTCTTTGTTTTGTATGAACATTTTATAGCCTATGACTTATAAGTAAAATTTGTATTTTTTGCATTTGTTAACAACGAATTTTCCATTTGCGTCATGGGCGATCGAAAGCCAAGAAATAAGATGAAAGTTTAATAAATAAGAATTAGTGTTAACCAGTAATAGATTTTGCGCTTTTTGTGGTATATTCTGGTATACATTTTTTAGATTTTGCTTAGGTTTTTTGTGATTTTGTGTGGCTCAGCCACATATTACAATTGGGAACTGTGAACTCAGAGAGCGGACGCATAATATATGAATCATACAATATTTGATAAACTCGATAGATCGATAACATTGCAACAACAATTTGTTTGAATTGAGTTTTAGAAACAACAAGAACAACAACATGCAGCCGCTGCTAATGCACAAAATCGTTGGGTATATAATGTTGCGGCTCCACAATGACGCTAGTGTAATGCGGTGTGGCAGCAACAGCAGCAGCTGCCGCAGCAGCATTTACACTCTTAAAGCTCTCTGCGAAATCGCTGACAACTCGTTGCTGCTGCTGCTGTTGTTGTTGTTGCTGCTGTGGTTGCTGCTGATGCCCGGCAACTTGTTGCTGATGGGGCAATGCATATTGCTGTTGATGTTGATATTGCAAATGTTGCTGCTCCAAGAGATGTTGCTGCTGGTGTTGTTGCTGCTGTTGCGAACTGTTGTCCGAGAAATAGCTCATCTCGAAATTGTGACTAAGATCGCTGTAGGTTGTCTGCGACGGCGATGTGCCATTCACTATCGATGCATTGCCCGTGGACAATTGACGCTCACTCTCCGAACTGCTCGAACAACTATTCGAGTTGGCCGAAAATGGACGTATCATCGATGTGGCCATATCCACTGTGGAGTCATAATCATAGTAATAATGATTATTGTTATTGTTGTAATAAAGTGAGCCCGTTGTGGTATCCGGATATTGCATTTCTGTAGAGTAAACACCGGATGATGAAGCAGAGGCAGTGGAACCACCCCCCGCACTGGAGGCTGTTCCACCGCCTACACTGCTACTTGAACTGACCACCAAATCGTTTAATGGCGGATAAAGCTGTGTATAGCTGAGGTTATCGTGTTCCATGCTGGCTCCCTGCCGCTGCTGTTGTTGTTGCTGCTGCTGCTGCTGCAACTGTTGATGATGCCACACGCCATTGTTGTTCGTATTATTGGCATTTGCCGGCACCGGAGTCACTGCATTCGGCGGGTGAGGCTGCTGCACTCCTAACGGTGGCAATTCTGGCTCAAAATATGGATCCAATTTGGGGCTGGCACTCAATGCCAAACTAACCGGCGTACTGGGAGCTGGCTGACCAACCGATGATACTCCCGCACAGGATGCTGCTGCCGCTGCCGCCGCCGCTGCTGCCTGGGCTGCCGGTGAGATGGGTTCACGTTTCACCACACCAGTCTGAATCTCATTCAGCACCAAGTCTTTAACCTCTCGTTCGCTAAGCACATAGTTAACACTCACAATGAAGACTTCCCGCGAGGATCGGGAATTGTGCACCAATGTGGCATAGGATTGCACCCAAACCCAGCCGCCACCTTTGGTAAGGAAGCGATAGTATTTGGTGGTAACTTGTCCTTTGTACAGCACTAAACAGAGAAAGAGAAAGAGAGAGGGGGAGAAGTGTTAGTAGAGCTTAAACATGCACAAGGTCGGCTTTTGGTTGTTGTTTTCTTACGGATTTGATGGGAGCAGCGCATGGCCATTATATCGGCGGCATGGATATACTGATACAGTGTCTTCTCGATAAGGTCCTGTGGCTCGTACCCGGTTAGCTGCGATACGCTGCAAGTAAATAAACAAATTGACGGTTCAAGTTTCGCTTATTTACACAAGAAATTTAGCATTGGTGTATTTTTTTGGGCTGGTTTACATTTCCGTCAACTCGAATTCAATTATGTAGAAAAAACATATGAACAAAACGGCCCAAAAAGGGTGGTTAGGTTGCCTGATATCCTGCCACATTTGGGGTTGTTTCGACGGCACCACAAAAAAGGGGGCAAGAATGAGATGACAATACGATGTCGTCGTTGCTGTCGTTGTCGCGTCGTGGCAACATCATGAGGGTAATTGAGTGACAATAATGTCAGACAAAGTGGGCTGGTTTGCTGGTTTTGATGGGCTGGGAGGCACTTACACTTACTATACATAGCAATGCCGCCGGCCCCCCTTTTTCTCATACACAGACACAAAAGCAAAATCATGGGCTCAAGAGGGAAATGATTTGTTTTCCTTTCTTTTCTTTTCTGTTCGGTTCTGTTATGTTCCTTCCATTGTATTTTCTTTGTTTTTTATCAGTCTTGGCCAAAATCATGTTTTTTTTTTTGGGGAGGGAAAGTTACAGAATACGATTTTTTAACATTTTTCCGAGAGAAAGAGAGAGTGTGAAAGAAAAGAGCCAGTTTAAATATTTGTTTAGTTTTGAATGTACAGACAAGAAAATGTACGAAAATTCAAGTAGATAATTAAAAGGCATTTGATATTATGAAACCCTCTTACAATAGTGTCCACTTGTCACATAACTAAGACTGAGGTTCCAATATTCCCAATTGAACGGATTCAAACTTTGTTTATATTTCTAGTTACTTACCGTGCATCGAAAAATATCAATTTCATATCCAATTTGGCTCGAAACATGAACATATTTTGATGGAGTTTTATTTCCGTAATGGCAGATGAGGGCAGCGAGTGACCGACAGCTACAAGACCAAGATTTTGTATTAAACTACCTTGGCCATCGCCGCAGTCGGGATAGATGCGAGCCTTCAGATAGCCAGAGCAATGTATCACCTGAAATAACATAAATATGAATTAACAAGAAACTAGTTTAGGAGAAACTAAAACTCACCTTAAAACCAGAAGTGGTTAGACCAGCATTTCGCTTGGCCAACACACACTTCATGCGCAGGAAGAAGGTCTTCTCGATTTCAATGGTGTGAGAGCCACGATCATGGCCATAGGTTGTCGGATGCTGTACACCATTCGGACTGCCAATGGGCGTGTGTGTTTGAGCGAGCTGTAGGGAGTTGATAAAGGCAGCCTGAGGCGTGAGTATAAAATGTTGAGGTAATAGATAGACAAGGAAATCGAAATCGAGATCGAGCGAGCAAGAGTGAGAAATATAGAGAAAAAGAGGGAGACATTTGAGCAAATGGTATGCCAAAGTCGTCAGAGTTGTTAATGAACTTCTACTCACTGGATGCTGGTGCATATGCGGATGCAGCGACAATATGGCGTTCATCTCATCCTGATCATAACTGTGTATATACTCGAATATGGAGTTGCCTGTCAGTTCCACCTGCAATAGACCGTAACCAAATTAGAATCAAAGTGCCAATTAGTGTTCCCAGGCAATGCAAATTTCAACCATTTGCCTTTTGATGCAAGAACACCCCAAACCACTTCATCGTGGCCAACCCGACAACCACTTCTACACCATCTTAACTTGCAAATGCAAGTGGCCCGCCCGGACACAAAAGGACATCGTCAGAGTTGTCGACAATTTATGCGCATAAATCAGGAAAAATTGAGAGGAGAGACATAGAGACAGATACATGGATTCAAAAGGCGAGCAGGAGGAGGAGGAGGAGGGAGAACAGAAAGTTGTGTACCCACCTGACTAAGACCCAAGTGCACGGAGGCTGTCTCTGAGATGTACATGATTTTGCCATCGGGTGCCACCACAAAGATGAAGCCGTCCAGCGTTTGCAGTAAATGTGAGCCCAACTCTTTGATGGTTGCGCCTCGCTGCATGGCCGGTGAAGAGCCCCAGGCTTCGCCCAGTCCTGCAAATGAAAGAAAAGTCAAGAGAATATATGAAAAATATATGAAAATCCAGTCAGTTGAACTTTTAACAACTTAAATATTTAATCCTTAATGTCTGCTAGTTTTAAGTTTCATTCGATTATTTTTGGCAAAAGTTTTCGCTTCCCTTTAAAAAACTTCTTCGCAATCGAAATGAAATCAGTTTCCAGTCAATATTTCTTAATTCGCAAAGTTCTCACAGTCTCTCAGTGGCAGTTCATAGGCGTCTTTATAGTCCGTCAAGCTATCAACTAAACAAGCACACAATGGCATCCCGATGAGTTGATCAGAGAGACCCACAAAGAACAGCAAAAAAAGAGAATAGGAAAGAAAAACCCACAAGACACGACACACGCCCTACTTGCTGCCACGGGTGACGTCTAAATATTATTCCCAATTAAAGTCATCAGCACTGTAGGTGGCCCATTCACAGCCCGATTCAGTCCAGCACCAGCCATTGTCCCACACCAAATCTGTTTCATGTATTGTTGTTGCTTCCTATTCCTTGTATGTACATACATATATTTCCTTGGCTTTCCTTGTTGTTGCTGCTGCTGCTGCTGCTGTTGTTGTTTGTTGCCTATTATTAAAATAATTATTTCAATAAAGCCAGCAAAAAGAAAAGCACAAAAACGCCTGCCACAATGAAACGACACCAGGACCAAGAGCAGGACGAGTTCAGTGCAACCCCCATTGTCAGCAGAAAATCTCAGCACACACCAACACCAACACCCACACCCACAGTCACTCTCACGCCCACACCCCCCCGGACAACCACCCACTGACAACCCACTTCCAGTTTGAGTTCTCTCGCTGCTCTCGTTGCTTTTTGAGTGAAACAACAGCCAACAGCCATTGTGTGTATTGCCATCACCGTCTCCAATCCAGCCCAGAGAACACACCCATCCCATTTATCCCTCCTGCCCCCGTTGAACTCGACAGTTTGTGCCTCTCCTGTTTATTGTCTGCCTCTTGTTGAGTGGTTTTCCCTGATTGTCGTGACAAACATATGCTTTAAAGTCGAATGTCCTCTCTCACTGTCTCTCGGCTTTTAAAGCTTATTCTTTAAATGGTGGAAAATAAAAGGGAACAAAGGACATGGTACATATATACATATGTTTGTATCCTGCTGAGATGGAGACGCGAACGTCAGTTCATAATGAGTGTGCTGGTCGCGTGGCTGTCAAACATTCCACATCATTTGACATAGCCGCAAGAGACCAAACTGTAATTCACACGATTTGCTCCAAAAAGATGAAGAGCCAAACGAACAAATTGAACGACAATAACAAGGACGACGACTAGGACGACGGCGACAATTAATCTAGAGGAAAAACTGTATAAACTTACCATCGGGAAACACTTGGCGCATTTTCAAATACGATGTGGTCAATCGTATAACTGAGGCCTTATCCAATTGGGATGTAATTGCCGCTGGCAATGGCAATAATTTGGCCAATTCGCAGAATTCTGTATTTTCCTTTTCACGTCGCGTGCGTGCAGCATTTTTGCTTTTCTCCTTCATGGCACACGTTTTGGCAATATCTGTAATATAAAGATGCAGGATCCAAACATTAGCAACAAACTCTTCGGACAAAACTTAAAAACAAATCACAAACCGTGCAATCTGCTTTCATAGCAATCCTTGCGCACTTTGCGTTGGTTCGTCATATTTATTTTAGGTTTTTTTCTATTTTCTTCTAATTTCTATTTCCAATTTTGAGTCATTTGCCGACGATCACCTGTCTGCAACTGAGCTCTCTTCGTAAGGGCAAAGCAGTTTTAACAAGTTTTTCAACTACCTGATCTCAATGTTGAGAAAAAGGTAACTCAACCTGCCATTGGCCAGAAAGAGAAAATTTACCTGCCAAAGGACCAATTGACTTTTTGCAATCTTACAATAAGTGATACCTATTGATCTTTCATGGCAACCGGAAAGGATGCCTGTCTGTGTGTGTGTGTGTGTGTACTGGCTAATTCTTTTCAACTCAACAGGTTGACTTTGTTAACCGCAGGACTCTGACTTTTTTGTACATACATATGTATGTATAATGGGCAAATCAATGACCTAGCTGCAGACATAGAATATACATACATAGAGACCAACACAAGTATATACATAGATATACATACATATATATGCATATCATGCCAGGATAATCCTGTGCCATCATTTCATTGATAAAATAGTTTCGAACGTGATTTTGGCGATGTTTTGCCAAAAATCTATGCCATGGCCTCCTGCTGACTTTTATTTTTGTTGTTTTTTGTGTTGCATTTTTGGCCATTTACCTAGATTGGCAGTCAAAGAATTTTTGCACGTAATTACAAGTTTATTGACATAGGTCACGTAGTCCTCAGTACAAAGTATCTATATAAGAAGTTCTTTTGCTTTTTGCCTAATGAATGAATGAATGATTGGATTTATATAAACCACCATTAAATGCATCCGATACTAAATTGGGACATTTGTCCGAAAGTTTACAGAGCAAACGAAAGAAGGAAATGCCGAACCATATATGTATGTATGTATGTGTGTACATATCCGCCACGCTCACGAGGTACACACTCACAGGAGCAACAGATTTGCTAAATGATCATAATCCTAAAGAGCATTGTCGCTAATCCGCTACTCAAATGTGACAACATGCGCGTCTGAAGTGCCGGCACCGAGGTCGTTTGCCCATTGTTGCAACGTAACACACAAAGCAACAAAAACTATGGGCAGACCGGCGCGACTTTTGCCGTCACTGTAACTTTGACTTTTGAGGCGGACTCCTTTGCTGCGTGGTCGCGGATATTACAAAAATGTTACAAGGCAGATACATTACAGGATTGTCCGAAGGAGGGTCGATAATACAAGGAGTTATGGCATTTATGTCCTGTGTGCACATCAAAGAGATGGAAGTGAGGGTAACTAATGATAGTTTATTAGCACTAAGTGGGTCAAAATGAATCAGGCTCAGCATATTGACTCTAATTTTATGCATATGTATATACTATATATCAATATATGTATTTGTTACCATTATGAAGTCCTGAATGTGTTTCGAATTTCCAATATTTCTATGGAAGTTTGTTTCACTTTTCTAATGAGGTGAAGACGAAGAAGAAACTCTTAACTGGAACTCTCTAAAAATATATATTCGACCTGGTTTCGATTAACTTTTTTAACTCTTTACATTCTTTCCTGTCAAAATGAGAAAACTTCCTACTCTAAGGACCATATTTATGATGATTTTAAAACTTAAATTCCCCTAAAATGATCGATTTTACCATCCCTGAAACATGTAAAAATCACCTACTTGAGTTTAAGGAAATATATATTGGTGAGAAAATATATGCACATATTTTCCAAAGTTTTTTTTGCATTTCAAATGACGTTAAGTAAACTCACTCTCCTAGCCATGAGTTATTTCCGTTTGTCTGTAAAAGCAAATTCATTATCGTATTCCGGGAAAGAATATTAAAGAGAATAGATTTAAGCAACTCATGCTCGAACTCACTTAACTTGACCTTAATCTTGCCAAAGGCAAACACCGAAATAAAACCAATAAAATAAAAGTTTTGAAAATAAGCAAACAAATTCACATCGAACTTGAACTAGAAAATTAATGTAGAAAAGTCGAGAATTGATTGACAGAGATAGACATAGAGAGAGACAGAGACTGAAAAAGGACAGGTAAATTGGTTCTCAAAGAGAAGATTCCCACGCAGTCCAAGAAGAAGTTGGGAAGAAATTGTGAAGCCATAAAGCAATTAACGAACATAGTGTCAATGCCTTTCGCCTAACAACTCTGCTAATGTGGGTGTTGCGGCTGCGGCGCTGCTCTGCAGGACCTGCGCTTCCGCATCCGCATATATCCACAGGTATAGAGACCTAGTCATCGTCTAGTCAAATATGCTAAAAACCCGCTGACCAGTTCTCAGTTCTCACGCTAGAACGGGGAAATTCCGGGACGATTCCAATTGATAACCACCCAACCAACATGTGTAGCTTGTTGGCCAGGAATTTCGCTTGTGTCGAGCGTGCAAAGTGTGAGAAAGTTGCAGAGATTCCCACACACAACCCAACGAAATATCCTGATGCTGTGGGTGCCAGTCGGTGTGTTGGTCCTGTCGGTGCTATCAGGTGAATCTGTACATACATGGTGTATGGAAAACTCAACATACGTTTTAAATGTGCGTAACATATGCCATTGTAATATGGCCAGGACATACGATAAGGCAACACTGAACGCTGAGCAGAAATGTTTGCTTCAGTGCTTCGTTGTTCTCAGTTCCCTGGTCCTTCTCCTGCTCTTCATGCTCAAAAAACACAAAAGGGAAAAATTCAACAAATTACGCTTCTCCGCCCTGAAGTTTTGTTTTTGCTCGTGGCTCACTCGGTTCTTGTTTTTTCAACGCACATGAAGTTTTATCTTGAAACAACAGCCAACGGTGGATGAGAATGGGCCAGCAGCTCGAGCTGGAGCAGGAGCAACCCCCGCGAATGGGTCGCAAAAATTTTAATGCTCAGCTCGCGCTTAATTTTCGGATTATAACCCGTAAAGCAAACAACAGCACAATGTCCTTAGCCCTGAGTCAGTGGCACCCATTGCCACTGAACATTAACCCAATTTCAATATGCTTTTTGATTTGTTTGCCCGGCACTTTAACATTATCAAACAAAACTTTATGCATGAACCCCAACGGGGGTGAGGCTTTGTGTGTGTGTGTGTGTAAGGGTGTTGGGTGTGTACGCTTTTAATTGCCAGCAATAACAACTAACGACGGTCATAACAACAACAACGACAACAACAAGGCGTTTGCCATTGTTTTCTGGTCGCCCAAATCCGCTAATTGCTAGCAGTTGTCATTGTTTTTGTTGTTCTTGTGACATTTTTTGGTCGAAGGCATTTATAAGCTCCCCAAATGTATGCAAAGAATTGCCTATTGATTATCATAATGGTAGTTTATGCTCCTAAAATTATAACCATTTGGCAGTATCAAAAGTTTGTAGCTTTTCCTAATTGAATTTATGGCTAAATAAAATTTTATATTACATACGACTGGATATTCAAATTGTAATGTCCTTCAGAGATCGAAAATAAACACCTTGAATCCAGAGACTTAGAAAAATACATATGTCTGTGTTAAAAAGGATCAAAAGACAACAATTTGTAATACTTATGAGTAATCAAAGATATTGATTTTCCAGGATACCCAAAACTAAATAACGTTAATCCTTTAAATTTCCAAAAATTAGAATCATGTCCTTTCAATTCACATAAATTTTAGGCAAAACAGACTCAGTTTTCCTTCTTTTTTTTGCATTCCCAAAATGATTATATTTTAAATTGTTTGATATGTACCCAGATATATTTTTTTAATCCCTCAACAAAGTCGCAAAAATATGCAAATTGGAATGAATTTTCAGACTGACTGCCCACAAATTGTGAATTAAAGCAAATACAAGTATATGCTCAATGTATTTGCTAAATATTAACTCCACAAATTATTCACAACTATAAATCATGAAACTAAGAATAAAAACCAGAAAAAGGCAAATACAAATCTCTCCTTTAGCCAAATGGCAAATAGAGATCAATTTTCAAAGTGCCAATGAAGTGAAAGCAAATAGACAGAGGGAGACGGAGAGATGGAGAAAGAGAGAGAGAAAAGCAAAGCAAAACTAACCAAACTGTTATAAACAAATACCAATCGAGCGACCAATAATCATCGTAATCATAATGAACCAACGTCATAATCATTATTTCCATTACAATATTTTCAAAAATAATTATGCATATATTTTATTTGTATTTGTTAAACAAACATACAAGCTCCCGGTTCGATTCAGTTCGTTACGTTTCACATGGAGCACAGGGGGGACAAGAGGCATAAGAAAGGCGGTGGCGGAGGAGGAGAGGAGCAGGAGGACAAATACAAACACAAACACATAGACACTCACAGAGAGAAGGAGCGCAAATACGCAAAGCGATGAGGCGTTGAAAATGCGAAAGTAAACTTTCAAATGAAATAAAAATAATAATAAAATAACAACTACAACAATGCCAGCAGCAACAAACAACAGCAGCAACAACAACACCAGCAGCAGCAGCAGCAGCATCGAGAGCGGGCCAACTATAAATACGGAAAATCTCGAAAATATCACGTAAAATCGATCAACAATACAAACTTGCAACCAAATGGCCGTTGGGCCGCATTGAAAACTCACCAAGACCCAACACCAATATGGAAAAAAATAAAGAGAACGCTGTCCAGCCCCTCTATGACCGGCAAATCAAACAAGTCAAGCAACAATGGGCAACAAGCAAGGGTCAAATCGATAACCATAATTTTATACCATTTGGCAGAGGCACAGTCTGACCTCACCTACGCACTCATATGGAATACATATGTATGGACGTATGTAGAAACACCTCTTTATTATCACTTCCAGTCGAAAAAGTTCGAGTACAATGGACTTGAACCTGGTCACTGGTAAACAGAGCCAATGTCAGTCCAAAATACCGTGTCTCATTGTTGTTGTTGTTGTTGCTGGTGGTGGCCAGTTGTCAGTGTACGTGATGTTCACTATAAATTTGAATTTGATTTTGAATTTGCTCTAAAACGGCAGCAGGCAACCCGGAGACCAACAAAACGGGAACACCTTCATGATGGACACTGAGCAAATAAACACGTGGAAACACAGGTAAATAGTCGAGAGACAGGCTGCAACATCAAATACTAAGTAAATATGCAACACAGTAGTAGATAAGTAAATACATATGTACATTCTGACAAATATAAAATATATTGAATAATACATAGAAAAGACTATAAAGAAACTTTATTCAATTCGAGGACATTGCCTAATCCATCTAGACTAAATAAAACTTCCAACTGACTTTAAGTGGCAAGTATTTAACTGATTCGAAAAATTACTCTCAAAACTGTTAATAAATATTCGAGACTAGAATAGACCTTTAAAAAGGATAACAATATTATAGATAGAAATATTTGATAATTTAGCTGCTGTTATTAAATATTAATAATGATTTAAAATAAACTAAAAAACTGATTACTTGTAATATCATATTTCTTTATCATTTTTGCCAAACTATCAATGTCATTTGACATATGAAAGTCAATCTGTTACGTAGTCAAATTACATTTTATGATAGTGTCGTATAGTAAAAAAAGTGCAGCAGCTAAAGACAACAATAACAACACAAATAAGAACAACAACAAAGGCAGCAGCAGCAGCAGCGGCAGCAACAACAACTGCAACAATAGCAAAATGCAACAACCTCACCGCCTCAACGGTTGCTTGGGCGTTGAAAAAAAATCAATACAAAGTCACGTTTAAGAGAAAATCACGTTTCATTAGATACCTATGTCATATGTATATACCTTACACTCACACACACACATATATAGACACACTTTTATTCTCACACACACACACAACCTTAGCAGAGAACGCATTTAAATTCCATTGTTGCTACAATTTCATTTTATGTAAGCGAAAACTACAAATTCTGAATAACCCAAAAAAAAAAAAAAGAAACTAAATTTATATCTACGTCATTGAATTATTCTCGAAACTCAAATGCAATGAAAAGGCGGCCATTTTTAATGACTGTATATAGACTTGTCTATATGTATGCCTATACATATACAACTTTAGCTCTTCCCCCAAAATGCTCGCTTACCTTGAAATTTACGACAGTTTTCACTTTAGTATCAAGGTTGATATTCTGTATCTGAAAATAGAAGCAGCCGCTCTTGCGGTGTCCCTGGCTTAGGTTCTTTTTCGAAGGGGAGGAATGGTTTGGACAAATCAGGACACAGATTTATTTATAGTTTTCCCTCTTTTCAAAGTTATTGTATACATCCCGCTAAGCCTCTTTAATACCAACCTATTATATGGTTTTCCCTCCATGCTAAGTGTTGACAATTTAAAGATATTTGAGCCTCAGTTTTAAGGAGTTTATGATGTGTGATCAATAATAAAATTCGAGTATAAAGGCTGTAGAATTTAAAAGGCACCATGAAAATTGTATATTCTTAATCTTTATCAAGTATCTTTGAATATCTCAACGATTATTTAGGTAGTTTGGAGTTCAGATGTAAATAAGTTGCTAAACAACATTTTTAAATATTGCCTCAAGGATATTCAAGAAATTTATAAGTTATATAAAAATAGATTTTCTAGTTTATTTGATTAAATAAAACATATTTTTATTTGAAAACATCTGACATTTGTTTTAACACCTATAACATAACATTTTAAAGTTAAAATAAAGATTTTTCCAAACTCTAATTATTATTTCCCTATTTTTTATTTTAATTTTCATTCTAAGCATCGTTTTAGAGTCTTCTCCTATCTTGTAAATCAAATGTTTGTTACATTATAACATAAATTAGGATATCTGAAAAAATATTTTACAATATTACGTATACGCAGGTTGAATGCATGCATTTTAGACTCTAACCTAGCAAAAATTTATATGTTTTAGACTAAAAGTATTTTGATTAAAAATTTAAACACATTTTGCCCCCTGCCAAATGACGTTATGCATTTCCCAAATTGTAGAAAAAAAAATAAATAAATAAGAAATTCCTAACTAAAATTTTGCATACTGAAAATTCTCGCACTATCAAAGTCGACGTGTTCGTTTGAACAGGGCAACAAAATTACAGCATTAAGCGGATTTCCTCACTAGAAGTCAAACACGCACACACTAACAAAAAAGATAAACATATGAACACATACACACACACAAACACACACTCAGACAGCAACAAAGACAAGCAAACAGCCCCCAGACAAATCTCAGCCCCCGTTTTATAGGTAGATTCATCAAAAAATTTACGAGACAAAAGAATTTAAAAACATCAAATCCTAGACCAGACCTGAAATACACACAAATATTACATATGCATACAAGAGCACAGGAAACACACTCACACACGCACACACTAACATGAAGGGATGCCAGCAAAGTAAAAAGAAAATGGTGTCTCCGTTCAGGTAGCATTAGAAAGATTGTCAGCACGGAGAAGCACTGTGGTTCAAAGGCATGTATAACCTAAACGCAAATGCAAAAACAATTACCAACTGGCTTATCCTTTTTTGAATTCAATTATACTTCAATACTTTCAAAACAATCTTTTAAGATTTTAAAATTTTAGTTTTTGAGTCATTCTTCACAATGTTTTCTTGTCTAAAATTTAATTTCAAGCTTTTAAATGCTTCAGCTGGAGTATAGGGAATAGTTGTCAGGACTCTAAGGATCGTCATAAACTATAAAATGATTTAAGTCTCGATTACAAGCAAACGGAGCCTAAAATCAGAGACTTTGCTTGCTCAGAAGTTCCCCCCGTTAATGAATACTTAAATGTAGACAGTTCCAATGTGGAAATAGATATCAATTTAGTATAATTTGAAGATGATTTCCACTTTCTTTCAGTATTTCGTGTCACAGTGCCCGCTGTCATGGTTCATTCACCGACCATTGCAATACGGCTGCGCTGCTCCAGCTTCAGCTGTTGTTGTTGTTGTTGTTCAGTGTAAAGGCAAGAAAGGAAAAAAAATTAAAAAGAGGGAAAACTGGTTCCCAAATACAACCACACAAATACACACACACACACACACACACACACATCCAAAGGCCACCCTCTGGCAAAACAACAACAATGAGAGCAAGCGAGAGCGGGAGACGAAACGGAGAGAGAGCGAGTGTGCAGAGTATTACACAAATACAAGTGCGCAGGCAACAACATTTTCTCATTGGCTGTCTCGGCGCGCTTAAATCGCCTCACACAAACACGCACACACACACACACACACACAAATATACAAAGCCAAAACGCGCGGCCTGGAACGGCAAACTGGAACTGCTGTCAGTTGTTTGTATAAGTGTGTGTGTGTGTGTATTTGTATCGCGCCTGTCTACCGCCGCTCCGCCCACACACACAGTCGTATAATTGTTTTATACGTGTGTGTGTGTTCATATCGGTGTGCTTGTCTGGCAACGCCTTAATAATTGTTATTTGAGTTTCATTTTGTATTTTGTATGCGTGTGTGTGTGTGTGTGTGAGCCTTTTACACTCCATTAGCGAGTTATTCAGCTTTCTCTTTCAGCCCTTTAACGGTCTGGCAATGATGTTTTTTCAATTTTTATCGCCCCTTTTCCACTCACTCATAACCACTCACACCCACACCCACATCCACACACATCGCACCCACACAGAGAAAGAAAAACCTCTTCCGTTTGTCAAAATTCAATGTCAGAGCTCTGTAGATTTTTTGTGTGAATGTATTTACATTCGACGCCATTTTTGTTATACGAAATGCAAATCCTTAACAAACCATTAAAAATTTTTATTTACATTTTTATGAGCATCAAATTCTTCGTTTTTATTTTCTACCCCATTTAATGCATTTCTTGTGTTGTGTGTTTTTTTGTTGTATTTTCTTTACGTTAACCAAATGGGTTAATAAATACAAACAACAACTTCAAACAAAAGTAAAAACGTATCCATTTGAAAGTTATCTACAGGAAATCAGTAAATATTTACATATGTACATACATATATGTATATCCTTGACAAAATATATTAAACCTAATAGACATTTTTATGGTTTCAATTAAAAAAGTCTTGAGTTTTTATACCCAGAATTATGGTTAGACGGCAATTCATTTAGCTTGATAAGAATAAAGGCCAAACAAGGCAGTCTAAATAGTTCAAAAATATATGAATATATGTGAACATATGAGAGTAATACTTAATAATAATGAGAGTAATAATTAGATCAAGGACATTTTCTTTCTCTCAAAAAGCTCCGAAAACAAGAATTTTGTATTTCTATAATATTTAATATATTCAAAGGCATAGAGCCAGACTTGAAAAGTCTTTTTATACTTTAGAAGATTCAAGGACATACATATATGTATACATACATATGTATATAAGGAGTTCCATACTTATCATGAAACTTTAAAAGGTGCTAAACCCAAAAATAATGCAAAATGTCATATCCTTTCAATTGGTTTATCTATTAAATACTTATCCAGATCCATTAACATTTCTTGGCTACTTTCAAGAGATTTTATCTTTGATTGCTCTTAAAAATGTTCATAAAACTTTTTTCTTTTTGTATTTAAATGATTATTTTTTTCAAACTTAAAGGTTTCAATTGAGTTTAAAAGTCATTAAGTTGTGTTAAATAAATTCTAAATTATGCTTGGTGAAACATCAATGAAATTAGTTAAAATTTAGATATTTTCACATTCATTAATTCTTTTTTAGGCCGAAACCTAAAAAGTATATTAAAAATCAAATATTTTCTTTTACTAAATTTCACATTTTTAATTAATAGATAAGAAAGTCACTTTTCTTTAATTAAGTTGCTTTATATTCACATTTTGATTGAAATTGTTTTTTGTATTTAATCGAGAGATCTGCCCAATTGTAATATTCATTTGAAAAGAACACTTAAAAATGTTTGTCACATATTTTACAAGCTGTTTTCCATTTAAATATTTAAAGTTGATTTGTCATTTGGTACATTTTACAAATGAAAATGTAATTTAATATTTTTCCGGCACAATTCAAGAAAAAAAATTAATAAAATTCACTTTGTCACAAGAACAGCAAGAACACTAACACTAACACAAAATCAACGACCACAAAACGTGGCCGTTAGACCAATCTTCCCCTCCTAGCATCTCCCACTCCATACTCCATACTGCAAACTGGATGGTTGGATATTCCTACTCCTGCTCCTCTGGTGCTGCTGCTGTCGGGGCAGACAAAACAAATCATTTTGGGGGCTACCGTATGCAAACAGCAACGAAACAAAAAAAAAAAAAAAAAAACAACCAAAACCAAAAACGAAAACGAAAACCAAGAATCCCGAGACATTGTAAAAACAAACATAGACTGGACAGACTGCAATGCAGCTGCAAGTAGCCTTGGCTACTGGATAAATTTCTTGTTCACTGACGTCGATTAATGATTACTTTTTGGATCCATCTCATAAGCAAGTTGTGGTTGTTGTTGTTTTTGGTGTGGATATTGTTGTTGCTGGATGCTGCATCGAAGATGAAAAGTTGCAATTACGTCCGCGAGAAATCGTAAATTATGCCCACATAAAACGCGACAACTTCTGCGCTTGATCGGTCACTGGTTGCACTGGTCGCGCCGTCACCGACTCGGTTCTAAAGCTGACCGCAACTAAATCGCTGTCAACAGCTCCCAGCTCCCAACTCAGGGCTCTGGCTCTGGCACTGGGCTCGTTGCTCTGCTTTAGTTCGGCTTTGTTTTACTTTTAATTTGATTGGCTTGAGCTGGAAGGGGGTATCGTAGCTGCTGCTGCTGCTGTTGATAGTGTTGCTGCTGGTCGCTGGTTGTTGCTGTTGGTGCTTCTGCTTCTACTGCTGCTACTGCTGGTTGCCTACGTTTCCAATGTCGCCTTCGTTGCGGACAATGTCATATGTGTTGATGCCAGCCGGCCATGACTTTTGCAACGTTGGCATAAAATTGCATTTGCATTTCACCGAATTGGCCGCTTTCTTTTGACTTTCTTCGCGGACCATGCTGACCCAAGCAGAAGTAGAAGGCGACCCCGCTAATAGTTGACCCCTGATTCAGAGCTAAAACTCTTTATATAAGTTATATGTAACTTTTATGTATATAAATAACAATGCTTAGATCAGCAATTTTTTCACAATTGTTTGTCTATATACTCTCACTCAAAGAGTAACAAAGTTTGGATACACATTTTGATAACTTATGATTATAAAGAGGATCCTATCAAGGAATCTGAGGGTACATATATGTTCTGATTTCTAATCAAATTGGATTGAACTCCTTTATTCTTATATAAAGGGCTTCAATACATGATCTGTATTATACATCTCAAATTCAAAACTCGAATACTATATAGTTACAGTGACGTATCTAACTCATAATTTTGTGGGGCTAATCGGGTTAACAGCGGGGAATAGTTCAGCAACAGATTTTCCCTCATTTCCCTCCTAACATCCTTATTTCTGTCATATATCTAAATTGAGTCTGTGTCTGAGTCTGAGTGGACATTGGGCTGGCAAGGGTATTCCCAGTGCGTTGCAACTATAATTAAATTTAACACATGGGTTTTAGTTGACTTTTTAGGCAGTTGGCACACTTTGGACAACCGTTTTACGCGATTCATTCATTCATCGATCGGACTTATGGCCGATCACGCTTTTGGCATCTTTTGTCACTTGCCTCAGTTGTGATGGTGTTGTTGTTGGTGTTGTTGTTGGTGGGGCACGTGTTGTCGATATGTTATAATAATATCGCCTCTTATTCACCAGCTGGCTTTGGCTCTGTGTCTCTTACAATGTTTTTGGCTTGTCTTTTGTTTTTCTTTTAATTTTTTATTATTTTGGAGCTCTCTTGCTCTTGTTTTGCCATTTGTTTTTGTTTGTATTTCATTCTTTTTCGTTTCATTTTGTCGATGAGCTAATCGCATATGACGTTCATATTTTCTTGCACGCGCTGCAGAAATGTTGCCCCTCAGCTGTGCATTGGTTGTAGTTGTTGTTGCTGTTGTTGTTGTAATTTCTGGCTCTCCATACTAGATGCAATTGCTGTTGTTCTTGTAATCATTGTATAACGTGCAAAAATTTAAAATATTCTTTTTTATATGTATGAATGTATGTATATATACCCAACAAACAGATTACGTTTTATGGCATTATCTGCATTATAAGGTGTGAATCACACAACTTGGCGCCATTCGTTGAATGACTGCAAGAGATAATACCATCCATCCCAAAAGATAAAATAATATGTTTCTATATAATTTTCAATTCGGTTTAGATAACCGAGAGTTTCATACCTACTAGAATTTCGCTGCTGATTATTAAATTATTTTTGGGCCATTGACGATTTTAAACAGTTGAGGCAAGTTGAGTTTAATGTTTTATATTGTCATTAACTTTTAATATAGGTGATCACTCTGATTACATAGTATTCTTTCAATTGTTAACCTGACTAACGAATTTTTTAATCAGAAATCATTAAGAAACCACTGAGAAAAGGCTTCTAAGTCATTTTTGGCCTCTAACAGACCAAGTATGAATTTACCAAATGGCCAAAATCTGGTTTACATAATATAAGGGTATCGCTAGAATCATCAGTGGAAATCTTGCCTAAGATACCATTTTTTCAAGATAAAGGAGCTGGCTCTTTCAATGGATATAATAACTATTTCGATCAAAAAAAGAATTCGAAAATGATTCCTATATAATCAGAAATTTAATAAAATAATCAAAGGCTATTAAGAAAACCCTCTACAATTCGTTTTAATATGAGATTTTTGTTGTTTTCTTTATTGAACGTGACTGGAAGCCAATTTGCAATGTATTATTTAAAATATTTTCTAATCCAAGTAAATTGTTTTATAAGAAATTCTTTAGTTTTTAAAAGGGATTGAAAATTCTTGAAATTTTCTCCAAATATTCAGGTGAAATTCCAGCAAGGAGGAAGTGAATTTGGATAACCAGCAGATTTCGTTGGCTCTTTTCTGTACATTCTTTTTAATTACATGGCAAGGTTTGGAATGGAAACTTCTTTACATGGCCAACTTTCCCATGCATCTACTTACATATTGTAAAAATCAAGATTTCTGATATCTAAGACAGGCATCTAAGGACATTCGATCATAAAATATGCACACATCATATTGGACACAAAGAATCCCATATTTTCCACACAAAAATCTTGAACCCTTTTTCTTGACAATAAAAAAAAAGAACTTACAAGTTCTAAACGCCAAAGATACAGATACAAGAATATGAAACGTGCATGCGGGCATTGCTATCCGATAGCAGAATGCCAGGACGAGCAGGACGAAAGCGAAGCACACACACACATACACACACATCACAGCAGAGCACACAAAGGATAACCACAGTCAGGAGCGGTTTGTGTTATTGCTCATTTTTTCGAAACATAGTTGCTGCTTGTTGTTGAGATCGAACAAATTCGATATTGGAGATTTGAACGGGGTACGTGATCCAAACAATGGGCAGAGGACCAGCCAAGGACAAACTGAGAGAGCAAAACAAATTTAGACCATAACAAACTTCTCTGAATGTGTGCCACACGGTGAGTCGGTGACGTGTGCAAAAGGAGTCGTGCTAACGCATAAATTAACTCATAAATAAATAGTTGTTAAAATAAAATATACATATATAAAAATTAAGTAAGAAGTGTGCATTGAATGTTGGTTTATTAATAGTTGAAGTATTAGGTGCTCCAGCTGCATTTCATGCTTGACTGACCCTTGGCTCCTCTTGCCTGCCTCTCAATTTACACGGAAGCTGATGTTTTTTTTTTTGTGTTCCACAACCGGAAAAACCTCTCTGATGGTGATCCGGAGCTCAAACTCCTCTCTCTGAGTAAACCAATTGGATTTGTGGCAGACATAGTGGCGGCAATAACCTGGGGTTACTTAAAGGAGGCACATCTAGAAGAGATGGGGATGGAGAGTGAGACGGCTGTGCGGCTCAATTACATTGGCGATTGAGCATGAAATTGTGATGCCTGATTTGATTTCACGTGACAAGGCGACACAGATACACACACACACACATGCCCATGGATACACACACACACACTTGCATAGAGTGTCTACTCCCTATAACCCCTTTCAATCCTACTACAACATCCTCTTGTGGCTCGTCTCGTGGCTCGTTTTCAAATTGGACACAGCCGCTAATTTGCTTGGCTCGCGACACCTTCGTTGTCGTCATGGTCACTTCTTTTCGCTGGCCCAACGCAATGCCTTCTCAACTATATGAATATATGTACATATATACATATATATTTGTATATCCAAAGCCCAACATTTGTTTTGCCTTGGGTCGGCACTCTCTTTTTGCCTTCCTGGAAGTATTATAGTAAATTTCTCGCATATCTTCAACATCGTCGCGTTTGTTGTCGCTTTTTGGTTTCCCCCGTCTCCTTACTCGCCGGATTATTAGTTATTATTATTATTTTTTTTCTGTTCAGTTTTGCTTTTCTTGACGTTGTCATAAATGCAAATTAGCTATGCGCAATTTGCATATTCTACATTAAACTTGGCTTATTTCCATGGCAGGTATACATACATATATGCCACTCAAATGGATATTGCCTTTTTCACACACTTTAAACCTGCTGAAAAGCAGACGTTTTGGACTCTTATTGTTACTCCCACAACTTTCTCCTATTCAAATACTCGTCCAAATATGAGGCAAGGACATAGGACAAATAATTTTGGATATATGCATAACTAATCATCTAAAGTTCATAAATCATTATTTAACTTTATTTTGGCTTGAACATTAATTCATTTCCAAGCTTTGGTCTGGTTTCATTTAGAGTCCATATTATTCGAAAATGTTGCCAAAAGTATCAGAACCCTGGATCGCAGTAAGGATCTCAGTCAGGGATCTTCAATTTGTTAAAATCAATACGGCATATAGGAAGTTTTTGAAAACATTATGAAATCACAATGGAAATTTTTGTTTTCTTTTTGTCATTGGGGGAATTTGATATTCAAAAATCTTGTGAAAGTCTTAAAATGCAGAGAAATCAGCGTTAAAAGTTTATTTTAAAACTTATTTTAACCTTTGATGAATGTATATGTATATGTAAATGAATTAAAAAGCTACATAGTTTTTTAAGAAAAGGATTCGAAACTGAAATTATGAGTTCTATATCTATATCTAATATACTTTGAGTTTAAATCCAAGAAACTTGAAAAAGGCTTTTAGTTTAAGAACAAGGAAATTCAAATCATTACATTTTGTAACCTTTGAATATCTGAAATTTAAGATTCAAATTTGAAAGTAAAGAAGTTCTCAATTGATATATATTGACATACATATCTTTGTAATTTGTGATCAACTTGTTGAAAGTGATATTGTCATTATATCAATTTTAAAAGGGCTTTCTTCTCCGAGAACTGGAATTTCAATATTTTTATGGGATGATTCCTTTCTAAAAAATACTCTCTGCCTGATGACCAGAGCTACAGGATCTCATGATGGTCTGTGGTCTGATGTTTCTTTTAAGTGCAATTCGATTTGCTGCTTTTCCCTTTTTTTCATTAATATTAAATGTTTGTTGGTTGCTTCTCGTACGTATTTGGTTTTGGTTTGTTTTTTAATATTTGCATTTGGCAGTCGGGCGTTACAGTTTATGGGTTTTTTTCGGGGTTAGGGTAATGCTTTTTATTTTGTTTTATTGTTGTTGCCTTTTTATTATTGTTGCTAAACAATAATTTCTGATTCTTCATCGTTTACGGCACAAAAGCAGGCCGTTGTTGCCTGGTTTGCTGAAGAGTCGTATTACAGAATGGGGACTCCAAGCGGAGAATGAGAATAAGAGACTGAGCCCTGAGGACCGTGAACCGAGAACGTTGACTGTGATGGGGACGATGACGGTGACATGGCCTCGATGACGTTGACGATTCTTTGGGTTTCGGATTCTTTGTTTTGCCATACACATGTTTTTCAAATGCTTTTTTCAGCGCCTACAACTATTCGCATTGAATTTCATACTTGTTCTTTGTTTATTGTTCATTTAAGTTGGTTTCTTGTTATTTTGGTTTTGTGACCACTGCAAGTGTAGCCAGTTTTGGTGGTAGTTCGACGGATGGGTGCAAGGGTTCGTGACTCATCAGTCATCAGAAGGGATCTCTTGGTTTATTAGCATATTATTCCTCACCTTTTGCAGCTATCCGTTTTGCCGCTGGTATTTTTGTAAAATGGCCGCCGTCGATAATCCACTGAGTCAAAGCTCTACCACTTCCGGTGAGCTTCGGATCCGAGCAACAAAATTATAAACAACCGACCAAAAGAATGTTAATTATTGTTAGCACATTTTCATTTTTTTTTTTTTTTTACATTTAGTTTCTTTTGTTTCTTTTTCTTGCCAACAATTTGTTGCAATCGGAATGCGTTGTGGCCAAGTGAGTTTTATGGGAAAAGCTTTTTTAAATGAGGCCTCCTTTTTTAGAATTTTGTACTGTATTGTTTTACTTTTCAGAGCACTTAAACAATGGTTAACATATTTTGTTAATTTAAATTGTTATTGATATTTAGAAAAAGGCAAAAATCACCGCACGACAATTAAAAGACTGAGTAGGAGACGAGACAGAGACGGAGACGCCGATAATGATATGGATGTGTGGACGCGCAGCTGAACTAGCGAGCAGGCGGCGAACGAATGAGTGACTACGACAAAAACTCAAATGGACCCGAGTCTGAAACAGAGACTTGGACGGAGCTGCAGTAACTGCTGGGGATAGCGAGCAACGGGCAGAGAGCAGCAGCAGCAGCCGCAGCGCAGGCAGTGAGATTGTGAGGCAGAGGCCGCCAAGTGGTGTGTGGAGGCACAACGAGTGCGCACACGCACACACACACACACACACACAGACACACACATAAAACTCACACTTTGGTAAGGGGAACTTTTTGGTGGTGGCTGAACGTGCAACACATATTCCAATATTCATTCCAGTGGTTTTCCTTTGTGTCTACTCTAGAGTGTGTGTGTGTGTGTGCATATTGTCTGGATGTGTATGCGTGTACTAATGAATGAAAACGCCAATGCCACCGCACCGCCCCTTCTCCGTAAAACAAATCAGGAAAATACGCACACATCCATCTTATATACTTTCATCTCACATCTCACGTTTGCCGTACGTAAATCCACCACGTGAGCACGCGCGGATCTCCCACACATGTCCATGTAAATACATACGTATATACTACAGACGTGCCTACACACCTAAGAATATACCGCTACGCATGAGCTCTGTATTGAAAGGATACCCGGAAGGAACCTGCAAAGATCACTTACATACATACAAGTAAACAACTCTTAAAATTGTTTATTATGGGATTGATTATAAAAAATTCTGCTTGAGAGACTCTTTCCCTGCTTTCCGCTGAATAAAACTAGCTAATTTTGATAGAAATAAAATTATTAAGAAAATAATATATTCCTACTAATATCTAGAAAAAAATTGTATGTCCCCATATAAAGTCTATATAAGCATAATTCTTTACAACTGAATCATAAGGAAAATCCTTAGCTGGTAACTTGAAGCAGTCAGTTGCAAGTTGGAACAATCTATGGAGAAATCTTAATACTTCTGGCAAAGCTTAACTTAAAAATAAAAATATTGGGAACATTAAAGATTATTAGAAAAGAGACTGCTGTCTCTTTAACATCGCCATCAATTTGAAAACTAATTTTCTTATAAAATAATTTGAAATATTGGATCAATATAAATCCTTAAAGGTTTGTACTTTATCTTACAACACTTGCCCATTGGGGGGCGAGTCTTAAAAAACGATCCAAAACAATATTTTAGTAAGAAATGAAAAAAACATTGCATACTTTAAGGCCTCATATATATACTGAAGCTCTTTTGATAGCAACAATAGGCTTAGTTTATTGATCCATACGACCAAGTTATTCAAATTATAGAACATCCTATAGAGAGATCCATAACATTGTTAGCCTTCTAGAATGTATTAAAATGCTGTTGCTTCTGTAGCTTTCCGAAACCGACCTACAAATTTTTAATTTAGTCAAGATCATTATAGTAGGAGTGCAGTATTTAATTTTAAGAGTAGACAAGTTTTTGAATAGAAGTAAGACAGACGCTTCGTTTTACAATCAAAAAAACAAATTTAAATTTATATAAACGCTGCTAAATGCAAAATCTAGTCACATCAATATTTATTTAACTTATTAAACTCTTAAAAAATTCTAATCAAATAATGATTGAAATTTTAAGATTTTTATTCAAATAATGCATGATCGGCGCACTTTGAAAGGGCGCATATAAACCATATAATAATAATCAAAGTCTGTTAAGAGCAAAACAAATACATTAACGAGAAAATCGAGGGCGTGTGTTTTGTTTTTTTCTTTCTTTTTTTTTAGTTACAGGATTACACAGGGGATACATGGTATCAATGTTTTAGTCCACACCTAAACATACATGCGTAGAGGTGTGTTTTTTATCGGGTTTCGTTTCGTATACCTATATACATAAAATTAAAGCAAAACAAAAATCATGATCACTTCAATGCATTCGCGTCAAATCCTCGACAATCTTGATGACATCCTCCACATCGGCACTTTTGCGTTCACCATACAAGGTTAGCTGTGAATAGTTACAAAAAAGTATTAATTGAAATTCTCTTATATGTGTTGTAGCATATTCTAATATGTACCTCAAGTCCCAAGACAGCTTCACGCATTTTGTCGCGACTCAAGTCCAAAAAGCTTTCAATTAGATCGCCATCAATAAAACCTTCACTGGGCTCTACTTTGGTATTGATTTGGAAATTACGATAGTAAGTATGCTCGATTTTGCCCACCGATTTAATTATTTTCTTCAAACGCTCCTCGAGCCCATGCAAAAAGTCATAAAAGTCCTGGGGTATTTGAGTAACAATGCCAATAGCTCCATTACAGGTGCCATAAAGTACACAGCCATTAATGGGCGTGGTTCGTTCGCCTACGTTCTGCATTACCAAAGAACCGTGTCGGAAAACGTTGACCGTGTCGCCTAAATGGAAACGCGCCAACTCTGGCAGCAGTTGTCGCTCTTCGTCTGTGGTAGCAGCACTGTAAATTCAAATAAAAGGTCAATTATTAAGGGAATTACTTTTGAATCAGCCTTTCCGTACCTGTCCTTTTGACAGACAAACAAATTGCCATTTGTCTCAGAGCCCAGGAAAGTATCGTCATCCAGTATCTCAACGGCACGCATCCATTTGGGTTCACAATCCCTCGCTATCTCTACGAATATACCCTCCATTTGTTTGTGCTGCAAAAGCGTTATTGACCTCATTAGATCGCCAACCAAAATAAAATCGCCCTTGGCTTTCAAGTACAATGCGGCAATCATATTCTGTATGTTGCACTCCATACGCAGTTCCTTCTCGTTGGTCCACTCATAGAGTCGCACAAAGCTACCAATTCCAGCCAGGACTTTACCATTGAACTCCACCAGTGCATAACAAGTCCCATCCACTTTGGTCTCAGCCACCTGGGTGAGCTTGTTATCATGGTAGTGAAAAATGATGATGCGGCCTACTTTGGGCTCAGGTTCATCAGGAATGACCAGTGATGTGGCCACTACATAGTAAGTATTTGGATCATCGCCCAGCTTTGCTGACATTAGTGCCGATATAGTTTCGGGAGATACGAACTGATGGGCATGCAACACTTCAAATGTATTCTGGTCAATCACTAGTAAATTGTGAACATCGATCTCCTGGCCCACCTCTGCATTGGCAGCCGTGGAATTTCCACCACCGGGCTTGGGCAAGATATTCGAACTGCAAGTGATATTCTGAGCCCGAGTTGAAGCACTACTCCGCAACGGTTTGGGTCCACCGCGTCCATGTACATCGATTCGAAGTGTAGAAACGGCAAATGTTTGCGAAGCCTCCTGATAGGCAATTCGGCGTGGGCCCTCACCCAGAGGAACAGTGCGAATATGCAACTTTTGAATCTCATCGATGGTGCCGAGAATAACAGAGTTTTTGGTAGCCAGTGCCAAGCTATCTGGATAGGCTTGAGCATTCAACGAGCACATATGATTGACCTCCTTTAGATTGACATTGGAGAAAACGAGCTTATGATTCGATGAGTAGATCACTGTCGGCCGATCTGAGCAGGCGAACACATTGGTCGTGGCAAACGATCGGAAAGTACGCAAAGTAGTCGGTTGAGTTCCCAAGGTGACCTTTTTCTTGTCAGTCAATTGTCCAGTAATGGGATCCATAATGAAGTAGTACATTGAACCATCACCCAAAGCGCAGAGTAAATAATGAATCCCTTCAAATGTGGTCATTAAAATGGAACGTGGAATTATTTCCCCGCTTAGCTTCTCAGTGTAGATCGTGTCTAAGCTGGGCAGTGACAGCATTACAGCCGAAATGTCTGTCCACAGGCCCACAGCCACCAACTCGGATTTGTTTTGTTTTTCATCCAACGGTGTGATATCTAGACAAGCCACCTCATAGGCCAATGTTTTCCGGCATTTCTCCTGCAAATTTCCATCCTCAATGACAATGTAGAATATATCCCGAGCCGATGCCACAACGATTTGCGTTCCATTGCAAGAGACGACTCCTATGGACCGATCGCCTTCTGGTCGCCATTCGGCTACCAGAGATTTTGAGGAACTCTTTACCAAGCGTACACTATCCGATGTGACTTGGATGAGCTGTCGACAGAGAAAGATACAATTTATATGTTTCATCAAAATAAGTAGTCCATTATACCAACCTGATCATGATCCACATTAGCGCAGAGAAAGGTTTGCAAATCACTGGCAAATCCAGGGATTTCGGTCTCTTCTACTTCTTCACCAGAAAGCGTTAGGATTCTTGTATGACCGACAAAGGCCAAGACCAATGTGTTCTCATACGGGCTATCATCGGTGCCTACTTTCAGGGACCACATGCCCTTAATGCCAGGTAAATCAATGCAAGCATGCTCCTGGATGCCAATGCCGATTCGTATAATACGCAATGAGCCATCCTTGAAACTCCCCGAGCAGGTTATAATCTGGCCTTGGCCTTGACGATCCAAATCAACAACTGCTATATCTAGAATCGGGGCCAAGTTGGTGAAATTCTCCACCGGAATAACATAGGAGCCTTCAATGGCCTCAGAACTGAGCCGCACCAGTTGAGAATCCCCATGCCTAGCTCCAATATATAGGAAACCATTATCCAAATAGGTAATACACTCTGGTATAGATATTTCGCCCAGTTGCTCGACTTTGATATCCTTGACAGTAATACCCTTACTGCTCTCCGATGTGCCCAAAAATAACATATATAACTGACCATGCATGTTGCCAAGAAGATAACGCAATCCCTTGCTATCCACACGTGCATAGCAATTAATAGTGCTTTGGCGAAAGGTCAATGGAGCCACGGCATGATAATTGCTCCCATCGTGATACACAATGGACTCGCGTCCAATTACAATGACTCCGCCAATGGGCGATGGCACGGGTATAAGCATTGTGGCCTCAGTCTCTACATTATCCTGTTTCCAAGCAATTTTCATGAATTCCTTATCCCGCAAATTAATCTCATGCGACTTAACGTGACGTCCATCGTTATCCTTGTGTATAACTATAACTGTTGGATTAAGGCAACCATGCAAAAATTCTACATCATAGACCATTAGTTCATCCATCCTGCAATAGACCAGTATAGAAATTAAACTGAAATTTTTCATCATTCCGACTTACCGCAAATTGGTGGCTTTCAGCTCGCTGGCATCTTTCTCCATCGGTATAATGGTAAACAGTCCCTGATATAGGCACATACCAATTACCCTAGCTTTCGGATCGATTGCAGCTATAACTCCACCCTCTGACGGTATACCCACCGAATCGGACACATTGCCGTTGGCTTTGGTTATCACGGTGATGGTCTCGCCAACCATTCGGGCCTCTAGTATCATAACATTGTAGCGACGTGTCAATATAAATAGCAGATCCTTGTTGCTATCTGGCGGACGAAAATGCTTCATTACCGCAATTGTGCCATTTATGTTAATCTCCTTAAGAGGACGTAGTCCTTCCGGCGTAACTATACCGATCTCCACCTGATTATTTCGTGCAATAATTAAGTTCAGGTCTGTGGGTGACGTAAAGTTGCCTGGAAACGAAATGAATCGTATAAATACATAATAACCTCCACTTGTGTAACCATTTTTCAGCCCCCAAGAAATCTCCCGCCGGCAAGACATGCATATGCTTCTGTTTTTTCCATTTTTGCGGTACGATGGAAAATTGCCTTGCTGCCTCTTTCCATCTCTCTCGCGCTTCCCGCATTCTTATGCCCATGCTGGTTCGCGCTAACTCTTACTTACCGGTTAGGCAGGACACTACCGCTGTAGGTTTTTGGGCTGTCACAACATAATGATGCGACATCTTATTGGATGATTCCTAATGGCCGACGACTCGAAAAAAAGCACGATTTATAATTTAAAAATTGGTTCAAGACGCCGAATTCATTCGCTTATATTAAACAGTGTTGCCATCCTCAGTAAAAAAATTCTCAGTAAATTCTTGCCTTTTTCGCCGTAAATTTATGCCCTCTCGCCGTAAATTCTTGCCCTCTCGCCGTAAATTTTTGCCTTTTTCGCCGTAAATTCTTGCCCTCTCGCCTTTTCATTTTTAAAAATCGATAGGTCGTTTTAAAATGTCGACATTTATCGATAAATAAATCGGGCGAAGCGAATACAAAGCGAATTCAATTTGGCGAGGCGAATTCGCACAACGTAACGTGTGACATTTTTTTTTCATAGTCAATTTTCTTGGAAAAACTTGGAAAATAAGTAGAAATTTGTAAATATTATATACCAAACGTTGTACTACTTTGTTGCGTTGCCAAAGCTAACCGGAAAACCCGAAACTCCCCGAATCTGTGGATAATTGTGTGACCAAGAAAAAGTGCCGTCGTTGGGCATTTGCGAAGATGGCGAGACTCACAAAAGTTTATAACACCGATGATGAAGACTCCAGTTATGTGGGACGCAGGCATTTACCTTTGGTGGCAGGTGACAAGTTAATGGTGAGTGCGAAATCTACATATAAAAATCATCTAATATACTTTCATAACACACGGGCCGAATGCGTGTAAGCGAGTTCCTTTGTGTGTGTATGTGTGTGTGCGTGCGTGACGTATGTCTCATAAAGGAAAGAATTGTACGTTTAATTAAACGCAAGCTAAGAATATTCATTGCTGATCAGCTGAGAGGGCAGAAGAAGTAGAGTCTCTTATCTATAGGACACTTGCTATCCACTACCCCGCACCCGACCGCACCTGCACAACACCGACTTTGACGTCTTCTCGTTGTTTCTCTGTCGCCATGTTGTTTGAAAGTGCAGAGCTCAAGCAGCGCAGCCGGCGTCGCAGTAGCTGCGGTGGCAACAAAACAGGTTTCAAATGCATCTCTCTTTTCTCTTCCCCTCTCTCTTTCTTTCTCTGTTGGATTCTGTTTTTCTCAACCTAGCGAAATTTCTCTCCTTGCAGATGCTGATGGATCTGAATAGCAAAGGATTGGTAATTGATAGCCCACAGATTCGTGGTCGCGAACTAGAGGAATTCTCGCGAAAATTTAATTTGCTGACCGAGGCGGAACGCAAACAATCTCTAGAGATTGATAGCGAGAATTTTATGTCAGTGATGAATCAGTGCGTTCAATGTGTGGGTTGTCGCCGGCGAGTAGAACGTTTGTATCATCAGCTGACCGAGTCAGGACATCGAACACTGGATCCACTTGAATTGCGACCCACCGCCACTCTGGGCATCAGCGAGGAAAAACTAAAAACGCCTCAGGCATTGGGAACACTGCTCTATCGACATCATGAGGTGCTTAACAATCTGCTTGACAGCAAATTAAGGAATAAGACACGTTGTGTTCTTCATTCCTTGGATGCGTTCCGTTCGAAACCCTTTTCGGAAACGTGGCGTGAGGTGTGGTCAGCTATGAAGAATAATTGTAGAAATGAGTTAACCATCATCGAAACCAAGGAACTCCACGAAGTGCTCGAGAATTACCTGAAAAAGCACAAGTTTTGCGCTGGGTGCCGCACAAAGGTGAGCAGGCGAAAGAAGAAATATTATTCTCTTGATCGTATACCGATTTTAATTTGAATTTTGTTTTTTGCAGATTGAGCGTGCCTATAAGATACTCATTGGCGAGGTATCAGCCAAGGATAAGGGATATGCGGCCCAGCTGTATGCCCAAATCCGTAAATGTGTGCTTGACCAGCATATTCATGTGAGCACCAACAAAATCGAATTCCTAGATGCTCTCATTAAGCGCGCCGAACCGGAGGTTAATGGGAGCTACTCCAAATTACGGGAACGTCATGCCAAAACTCTCGAGATTGCTCAAGAGGAGGTCCTCACCTGTGTGGGTATGATCATGTATGAACGCCTGCGCCGCATATACGTCAGCCTGCGGGAGGAGGAACGTGCCTGCCAAGTGCTGGCCGCTGTTGGCGTGCACGCCCTTTGTCGCAGTTTCGACACGTTTGTGGAACAAAAACAGGGAATTAGCAATCTAGAGCTGCTCTATCAGGAAATAAGTCGTGCCGAGAAAGCCAAGGAATTGAAGCGAGAACAGAAGAAACTCAAGAAGAAGAAGAAGAAGGATGAGAAAAAAATCCTGTTGCACCTTCAGCGCAAAGAAGCCGGTGAATCGGACGACGACGATGAGGACGAAGACGATGATGAAGACGAGATACATGTGAAAGTGGAGGAGGCTCATATGGAAGACGATGGCATTTTTATCGTCGAGCCAGAACCTGAGCCTGAGCCCACCGTTCTAGTTCTGGAGGCAGCTCCAGTTCAATCGACATCGAAATCGAAAAAGCAATCGAAGAAAAAGAAGCAAAAATCTGCCAACAACAAAAAAGGGAAAAAGTCGACAGCAGCAGCAGGCGCCGCCGTTGTGTCCTCTGCCACATCCACCACGGCTATTAGTTCCCAATCTGCCTTGGAAGACGAGCTTGTGGATGACGGTAAATGTAATAGCTGCTGTCACTTAGTCCCCATGCCGAATTGTCCTTGCGAGCAGGATGTACGCGACTCTGGATACGGTAGCGATCCACCAACATCGCAAGTTAATTCGCGCACATCTAGTGTGGTTTCTTCGCCCGAAGGCTCGGAGGTATGCTGCTCGGATGGACTGTGCAACCATGATGGTCTAAGCATGGATGAGGAATCGCAGTCCATGGGAGGAGCGGATGACAGCTGTTATGTGCCCGATGTGCTTTACCGCCATTCGGCACAACTGGAGCACAAGGTTTCATTGCTGCAGATGTGGGTGAGTATTATCTGACTAATATAAAGTGTCCTAAAACCAAGTGTCTAGCTTTATATTCTGGGACCCGATTTTTTTACAGCGAAAGCTCCAAATTTAACCGCTAAAGTAGGTCATGCAGATGCCGAGTAATGTGTTTTTTTGTGTGGTCGCTTATCTAAAACATATTTCTTATCACTAGACGAGTGGAACTATTATTAGCATTATTTCTAGCCTTATAAGTTTCAAGCTTACAAAATGCTTTTCGACAATAACAATAACAAATTTACTTTCTTATTTCCAGGACGACTTTGACGAATACGAGAAAGACGAAGATGATGAGAACTGTTACATTCCACAGGAGGTGGTGCTGGCATACAAATACCAGCACGAGCAGGTGCAGCGTCAGCGTGAACAACTTCGCGCCACCTTGCGCCAGAACTTTGAGCGTCTGTGCCAAGAGCGTGGCGTAGACACTGCATCTGCTGCTGGCCATATTCAAATGCATTAGAACCGTTGTAGTTATTCAGACGAATGTGGTGAGAATTTCCAAAAATTCTCCCGGCACGCATTCAAGCAAAATACATTAAAATATAATTTTTTTTCTGTTTTCTTTTTGAAAATAAATGAAGTATCCAAGTTATGTCTAGATTTAAATATATAATTTAGTATCAGCAGTTGCGACACTCTTCGTGAAATGGTTCAAGAGTGCGCAAATCTCGCCACGTGGGTGGCAAACCGCTGGCTATGTATTTGCCGCACCGTTTACACGGCTCCAGAAAGAGTTTAATGTGGCTATTCAACCAGGTCACATAGCTCTTGACGGCCAAATCGGGCAAAGTGGGTGAGAAAAAGTGGAGCATGGCGGAATGGGCATGCTCCTGGACCTTGCGAAAGACCTCGTAACGCGACTCGGCCCAGAGATCATCCTGTTCGAGCGGCTCGTCATAGCCTTTCACTGTCACCCACTCAATAAGGACGCCCTTAAACACAATGGCTGCTTTCAGCACATTGCTAATGGTGACGATAGCCACTGCGTTGGATCCAAATGGCCTAAACACTCGATAAGATGTATGCGGTGGTGTGTTAATTTCGCCGAGAAGCTTATCTATGTGACTGCAATGAAAAGAATTTAGGTCAAAGTTGTCGTTGATTTAAAGTTCTATTGCGGCTTACTCTGGATCATTATTGAATGATGAGAAGGGCAATCGTGGACGCTTCTGTGAGCAATAGTTGTAAGATCGCCTCAAGGTGTTCTGATTGAGATTGTTGAAGGCCATAAAACTGTGATCGTGCACTTTATCAATCCATCTGTAACTATTGACCAACTGGGGATACAAAGTGTGCCGGTCTTGTGACGTCTCCAGGGCCAAATAAGCAGTGTTGCCCAAGGAGTAAGCCGTTTGTGGCACTTGCAAGGCATTGATTAACTGTTCTACTTCCCTGTGAGATATATGTAACTATATAATTCTAAGGCGCACTTGGATAAAGAAAACGACTTATACTTACCGCAACTGCAAATTTATTGAACCAAATTTATCTTGAAATTCGTGAACAAATATACTGCGGCTCTCATCCGCTGTCTCGCCATCGGTGCCGTCCGACAAATGCTCGAAGCACTGTCGCACATTAGAGCGCAGGCTCTTCACGGCGGTCAACGTGGAGTTCAATTTATCCATTAATTGGTCTTAACAATGTCAGCAATTTATAATTATACTTGCATTTATATTATAAACAAAAACGTATTAAACGTTTATATTATAAAGAACGTAAACACAACGTTACTCACGAACTCGAACATGTTCGAGCGGTTTACTCACGAACTCGAACATGTTCGCGCGTTTACCCAAAATGTTCGAGCGGTTTACTCACGAACTCGAACATGTTCGCGCGTTTACAAACTGTGCGTGTTTCAACACTGATTGCAAACAACCACCTTTTCTGTGTTGTCCAACACTTAATACATTGGTAAAATAGTGGGACTTTTGAGAGCTCATTTTGAGTTGAAATAACGGAAATTTGAATAATTCTGTTTAACTCAAAGACGTACTTTTTGGCATGTAATTAAAAACTGAATAAGTGCACCCAAAAAACGTGAATAAATCCAGTAAAAACACAAAGCGTTTTATTATAAATAATTATAATAATTTATTATTATTATTGCTATTAAAAAAAGTAAAATAAATGTAGGGCTGACCGTCAACTAGCAACTGACATTTATCCAATAAAAATTTTATAGATTTAAAAAGAAATATATTCTCAATCTAATTTAAGTTTCGTTTTAGTTTTAATTTAACCACTAAACTCTAAATGTCCTACTTGCAACGCATACATTTTACAAGGCTTGCACTAACAATAGACAACGACATTGGGAATTTATAAATGGGGATTCGCGGGTTTGGATCAGAGGAATCGTTAAGCCATAACTAATTTTGTAGAAAAATATTTTGCATTACAAACTAAGTGGAAGTTGTTGATCTCCTCCTTCCAGGAGCAGCTCAAATTCCTACATACAATTCTCTATATATATATAATTGGCGATCGGAAATCGATATTTGCATCTACATTATTCCGAATACTGCCATACTGGCCTGGCCAAAAATCCATTATTAATTATTAAGAACATTTGTTGAGTTTTTAAATTGTTTTTTTGTTGTTTTGTGAAACATTTTCAACTATAACACCTAAACTGAACTGAGTTGCAATGCCCTGGCCTGATTGAGAGTAAGTCTATTACATATATAAATATATATACAAGTTGGAAGAAAAAAATAGGCTGTAATGAAGCCGGCTTATAACCAAATTTTAGCTAATTGTGCTGCAACTGGAGACGGTCACATTGAGGGGATTGTTAGCGTTGCTCACGGCAATGGAGGAACTGCAATAGAAAATGTGCAATTAGAATTTGAATAACTCCATGCCACTTCTTCTCACACTTACCGATTATGCCTCATGTGACTTTTGACTAGATCACTGTTGACCAGAGCTGCCATTAAACTCAATTCTCCGGCCATGACAGTGGCACAGACAATTTGTGCCAGTTTTTTGGCATTATCGCCTGGTTGCGTGGCATGAGCTCCACGCACGCCCAACATTTCGAGGCAGGCACTTTGACCCGGCAGTCCAGTACCGCCGCCCACAGTGCCCACTTCCAGCGAGGGCATGGTGCAGGTCATGTACAAATCCTCGCTATTCTCCACCCAGCACTCCATGGCTGTGGAGCAGTTGCTTGAAGTGACATTCTGAGCGGGATCCTGGCCAGTGGCCAAAAAGACGGCTGTCACCATATTGGCTGCATGTGCATTGTTGCCTCCAATGCTGCCGGCCATGGCACTACCGCCCATATTCTTTAGTTTATTACATTCCACAAGCGTCTTGGCATCGGTTTTCAGCACCGATTTAAGTGTGGCAGCTGGAATGGTGCATTCGGTGACCACACGTTTGCCTCGTCCTTTAATCCAGTTGATGGCAGCTGGTTTCTTGTCACAACAGAAGTTACCGCTCAGCGAAATGATCTGCATGTCGGGAAATTCACGCTTGATGCGACGCAATGCCATCTCAGCACCCTTGGATACCATATTCATGCCCATTGCATCGCCAGTTAGGGCCACAAAGCGTATGTACAACTGAGGTCCATCCATGGCTATGTGGCAATCCTTAAGGCGTCCAAATCGTGATGTGGAATCAAATTCCGTCTTAATCTGTTGATAATTCACCTCATCCTCTATCCAAAGTTTTGCCAGCGACGCACGAGCCACACTGGGGAAACGCACACAAGGCGCCCGGGTCATGCCCACATCTTCGACGACAGAGCGAACGCCTCGCACAGACAGAGCCTTGCAGCCACGATTAGTGGAAGCCACCAGAGCACCTTCAGTAGTGGCCATGGGTACATAGTAGCTCTGCCCATCTAATATCAGTGGACCGGCATATCCCACTGGAATTGGTACGTAGCCCAAGACATTCTCACAGCAAGCATTCATCACCTTGCGATAATCATAATGCTGATAGGGCAAGATATCCAAACAGTCTAAGCGAAGCTTGGCAAGTTTAACTAGCACCTTGCGACGTATACGTATTCCACGCTCTGGATCATCAAGAGCTGACTCAATTTTATACAGTGGACAATGTTGGCCGCCAGCCTGGACTATAGCTATGAGCTCGTCGTCGGTAAGTGCAGCTGGTCCGTAAGAATCTTCGCTAGAATTGAATATCTCTAAACATTCTTGCAGCGGACGCGGTGGTCTAGTGGAAGCGGTGGGCTGGGCATAGTTTAGACTCGGTTCATTGCGCAGTGGAACAATTTCCGTTTGTGTCGATGCATTAGTCGAGCTTTGCTCCTCGATGGTAAACAGAGGAGTACGAATCGATGGAAGCTCAGGTTTCTTCTCGGGCTTTTCCAACATGGGTGTGGTTTGAGATGCAACTGTTTGGGCTTGACGCAGCTGATCCGACAGTGCTGAGCGATTGTCAAAGCAAATGAATTTCACTACCAAAGCAATAACGACTATATAGATGACGATGTGATCCGCACTCATCGTTAGCCACCTAAGTAATAAATAGGAGAATATTAGAATCATATTTATATATCAGATGAGATGAAACTACTTACTTAATAATTATGTCCGCAATCTCTGGAGATTCAGTGCGATTATTGCTCACATTGAGATTCAGAGTTGGCGATAGAGTCTTATCGACTGCATCGTAATCACTGCTGGAGAAGACCACACGACTATAGATGTGGACGATCATCAGTCCAGTGGTCATGATCAGTTTGACTCGCTGCAACACTGGATTTGCCTTTTGCCCCTCTTCGGTGAGAGACTTCAATAGCAGTGATCCCTTAGCCTTTTCTCTTACCACAGACATATCGACACCATTGCGTGATAAATCAAAGATTAGAGATAGGCAAGCAGGATAGAATGTCATGAAGACCACATAGTTGACCAATACTGAGAGTACCGCAAACATACAGAGCACTTCCATACGCTGGACACCCGAAAGAGTGCCCACACCCACTAAAAGAGCCTCCACAATGGTATCCAACGAAATGGTGGGTCCCAACAGTTCCAAACCCCTAGCAATATTCTGGGTAACTTCCGCCTGATTACTTCCCGAAAGAGCCAATTGGGCCAGACGTCCCGAATTCGAGAGATCGATAACCAGCAGCAAGAAGAATAAAGCATCTCTGAAATTATTAGGTAAATTGAATGAGTAATCGAATAAGATCTACCATGAAACGAGATACAAGATCAGATAAGAAATGATATGAAGAATGGTTCATCTTTTACAAGTTCTTTTGTTTAATATGCGGTCTAAGTCTAAAAATACTCACTTTAAATCGGAAATATCGCTACCCAAAAACTTAATGATGGCTGTTGTGAATATAAAACTGGAGAATACCGTGAAGAGTCCCGCAATGCCTATAGAGAGAGATAGAGAGAGAAAAATGGAGAATATAAAGTTAGCTCACATTTTAAGTAACGATCCCAGTTAGCTCAGAGGCCAAATCGTTTAGAGTGCGTATGAGAAATGCCATGAATCCAATCATGTTGATCAAACATCATTATTATTGCTTGTTGCTTCTCTACATGGCAACATTACCTGGTGGCCATTGGCCTACCGAAATAGTTAAATGTTTGTTCGCATGTGTGTGGGCAAACAGAAGGAGAGAAGCCTTCTAATAGAATCGATCAACACACGTGCCGGCAGTATGAGGTAATAGTGATCGGTACTCACCTAAAACATATTTGGAACCCAAACGATGGAGACTGCAGAATTGATAGTAACAATACAGAACAGCTGTGCAACGGACAACAGTCATCAGTATGACATCGGCGGCATTGTATTCCGCTTCAAGGCCTTCACAGGACTGACTCCAGCCGTGACAGGGCGCTCTATTTCGGGCTCCCGAAGGTATGGGAATGGTCGTGCCTGGTGCTGTTGTTGCAGCTCCTCCAGCGACATTTGGTGTAGATGTGGTTGGTGTTCCTGTAGCTGTTGTTGCTGCTGATGCAGCTGCTGCTGCCGCTGTTGCTGATGCACTACCAAGTCCCTCCAGGGAGCCTGTTTTATCCACTGTTAGCATGCAGGCTGTGATGGTCAATAGGGCCACTATGACCTCCCAAGGATGGGAGGCGCAAAATTCGCCATGGGCGCGAAACAAACGTCCAATCATTTCTGTGGCACGTCCCAAGCTTGTCCAGAGTTGGATAATCTTGACTGGCTGTCTGGAATGTACATATGTAGAGAATATAAATGAATATTATATATGTACAGTGGTGGTCAGCGTGTAAGCCCCTTTTTTTTTTTTTTTGATTTTAAATTTGATTTTCTCGGCTCCTAAGAAACTTAATGAAGAAATTTTTTCAGTTATTTGTTGGTTATTGTATTTAGAATCTGACACGTAATTATTGTCATTCCAGCTTTCGACGTTTTTTTTACAGGTGCGTTTGAAAAAAAAGCTCCCCCAAAATGTTTGACAATAGTTTAGCCCGGTCATTTCAAAATCTTTAATATTATAGTTAGACATGTGTATTCTTTGAAAAAGTTGTAGATCTAGGTAATCTAAGATAAACTGCATACCAAAAATTTTCATTTTAGCCCCAGTATTTATTTTGGGGCCTATCGAAATTTCGGGATTTTGTATGTAATTCTTGAGGTCTCTTTGTTTGGCGACGTTTTACGATACCAATTTAAACTTAAGTATTATTTTCTTATTCTAAGTATGAAAGTGAATTGAATTTCCCGTCAAATGATACATGTTTCATAAAAATCCGACAAAAATTAGATTGATTTCACCGCCTATACGTAAAAAAACCAGGTAAGCAAAATTTCCCCTACATGCGTGCAAAGAAAGAGACGGAGGATGTGTGGGAAATTTTGCTAGTTCTAGTCTTTTTTTTAAGTATGGGCGATGAAATCAATCTAATTTTTGTCGGATTTTTATGAAACATGTATCATTTGACGGGAAATTCAATTCACTTTCATACTTAGAATAAGAAAATAATACTTAAGTTTAAATTGGTATCGTAAAACGTCGCCAAACAAAGAGACCTCAAGAATTACATACAAAATCCCGAAATTTCGATAGGCCCCAAAATAAATACTGGGGCTAAAATGAAAATTTTTGGTATGCAGTTTATCTTAGATTACCTAGATCTACAACTTTTTCAAAGAATACACATGTCTAACTATAATATTAAAGATTTTGAAATGACCGGGCTAAACTATTGTCAAACATTTTGGGGGAGCTTTTTTTTTCAAACGCACCTGTAAAAAAAACGTCGAAAGCTGGAATGACAATAATTACGTGTCAGATTCTAAATACAATAACCAACAAATAACTGAAAAAATTTCTTCATTAAGTTTCTTAGGAGCCGAGAAAATCAAATTTAAAATCAAAAAAAAAAAAAAAGGGGCTTACACGCTGACCACCACTGTATATTGTAAGTTGATTTAATTCTTAAATCAATATGCAAGGACGAATGAGATTGGACTGGGGTGGCCAGCCAGGATGCCAGGAGGCCAGTCAACTTGATTGGGCCTCTACATAATCGTTGTAAATCAAGCTCAGATAAAGCGGAATAAAGCAAACAAAAAGCCCAAAAAAAAAAAAAAAAAAAAACAAAAAAATTAACAAGTAAAACAACAAATTTATCGATTTAACTGGTTGACACATTCAGGGCCTTCAGGCTCCTACGAGGAAAACAGAGAGAGAGACACAGAAGGTGGAAAACTAGTTACATATTGCGCTAAGCGGATTTACCGTCCTTGAGGCATAGGCTTTGGTGCGTGCCACGCCCATACACACATGCCGACGCCCACCCAACCCATGATTGATAGTTTAAGCTTGTAGCCAGGCCAGGCTAGGCATCCGCATACCAGCTGACCCGTCTTAATTAAGCCATCACTGCCTGCCTTTGTCTGTGTGTGTGTGAGTATGCGTCTCCGGCACTAATCTCACTTAACGATCGCCCCAATGTTCGCTCGCAACGTGCCCAGCATTGCCAAGCATCCTGAATTGGCCCAGTCTTCGTGTTAGAGAACAACCGATAAATACAACCATAAATATTCAAATGAATGACATTAGTCTGGGCAGCAGCTCTGAGTTATACGCCGGCGCAACCATTTCAACTGCCTTTCCTTATCGCGGATCCATAAACTATAAAGATACACCACATTCTGTTTTACATTTCAAAGTCCATACTGGGTACTCTAAATATGTTTCTTGTAAATAAATCATATGCCACCCGAGTCGAGACAATTGGTAATTGTTAACCCGAAACCTGGTCATAAACAACAGCAAGGAGCAAACCCAAAAGGCGGCGCCAACTCTTTTGTGTATATGAGTGTTGAATACACTGAAAGAAAGATCTGAGAGAGCAAAAGGAAATCCTTAACAATCTCTTATTCGTTTCTAACCTATTCAAGTGCTAAGTTACTGATACTTCTGATAATAATTTGTTCTTGATGAACTGCAAAAGAACTTCAGATCTTATGATCTAGATTCAAGAATTTCATCGGATTTGATGGTTTCCACTGTATATATCTGAGTAATGTTTATAAGAAATATATTACGTGTTTATATCTGCATATTGTAGAACTGGCGAGGTTTGTATTTATAAGGGTGTGCAAGGAATCGTAAAAAGTGGCGAAGAAGGCATTAAAAGCCATTTTAAAGTTTTTTTTTTTTTTTTCATTTACGTTTTGTGTTATTGGCGGCTACCAAACAAAATGCATTGTAATGGCCAATGTTTATATATTTCTCGTTTTGGCTGGGGGAACATACATACAATTTTATGACCAAACAGACTGGCGGCAAAGGCCAGGGCTGAAGGAGTAGATCAAGATCAGACCAATGTGTCGGTCATAACAAAACAAAACGAGAATCATTTGGGGATTTCGCCGGATATAGCGTAAAGCGTAATGTGAATGGCCAAATTCATCACTAGAAAAATACACGCGAAATATCACGTAGTTATGTACATAAGAAATAGATGAAATATTTGCATATTGACAAAATCATTTTGGATTCCCCATAATTGCCAATACAAATAGAGTGTTCGAAGAACTATCCCAGTCATATATGTACCTTTTTATTTATTTTTGTTTTCGTTAGGTTGAAAACAGAATTGAACTTTTGACCTCATCTCTATCGTAAGAGTATCTCTTTTGCATTTCTTTAGATATCTATGATTTCCTTGTTCCCTATTCTATTTCTCTTCAACGTGTCTAATTTCCATTTCCTGCCACTGGTACTTTGAAACTTCATTGAAAATAATTGAACTGATGAGAAAAAACAGCAACAGCAACAAAACAAATTTGCAATAGAACAAAGAAAATCACCCAAAGAGTAAAAATCGTAAAGACTTGTTTGTTTTCAAATGTCGCTGTCTATTGTTGGCATTAGAAAATCAAAGGATTTACCAAACATCGTTAATGCTCTAACCCAAAATGATCATTACTAGAAACGATTTCATGGAGTACGACTTCTTGACATGTTACGAATGAGAAAATCATTACAAAACAAGGAACAATCTAAGTATATAGTCTTAAATATAGTGTATCTGTTTTATAACCAAATGGAGAAACCTTCTTTCCATAATGAACTGTGGAGAAAGAGATACGTTGGGGGGGACACCATAAGTTGGAGTGGAAAAAGTTATTATGGCTATTGAGCCATGTTAAATATATAATATGTAGATATACAAATTTCATCCAAATGTTTATTATTGCTATTCTTAACTACAACAACAACAACAATAATAACAACAACAATTAAGCAGAGGGCGCCAGCAGAATCTGTTGAATGGCGAAATATCTAAATATAGCTGAAAGCAGAACGAACAACTGGAGAAATGGTAGCAACAAAGTTTTTGTTTAATGTTTTTTTGTGTACCATTCCCCTGCCTTTCTTCTCTTACTCTGTCTCTCTCTCCCTTGCTTTCTCAGTGTGGAGAAGGAGGAAGTGCCATGGCATGAACGAGGGTTTTTCGGCTCTGTTTTGTGGGATGCATTGTTTTGCATACTTTTTTTTCGTTTACATTTGAAAGCACTCGCCAAGCGGATGTTGCGGCCGACCTCAACCTTACGGCCCGGGCCCGATCCGTACCGACCTCCGCCGCACACACACACACACAAAAACACACGCCATGCCAAAAGTGTGCAAAGGAAATAAAGGTGGGAGGTGTCGAGGTGGCGGTGGCGGAGAGGAGACTGATGACAGCTGGTCTAGAGACTGAAAGAAAAGTTGCACAAAACTCAGAACAACAAACAAATAGAAACACCAACAAGAACAACAGCGAAACAGACACAAGCGTATAATAAAAGCAACAATCCAGCAAATAATCAAAACAACTAAAACGCAAAGTGTGTAAAATCTTTTTTGTTTTTCAACCTTTAGCCTATATGAGAATACTCTTGAAATAACGTCATTTAACCATCTGGTTTTTAGATAACCAGGGTCTATACCAATCTATTTACAACTACAACATATGGTATCAACAATAAATGTGAACAACAATGCGGTTTCACATCCCAACAAAATCTATATCTAAAATTAGCAATATTATTTCATTTCACTCTTATTTTGGGTCCATACCCAAGTCACTACTCTTACAGAATAGGGTATAAATACCTTTAATACCTGGAATCCCATAGAATTCCAATTTTTGAGATTATCCCTTATTGGATGTTTATTTATCTAAAAGTGCATATATTTGATTACAAAACAAAAACTTAAGAAAGTTATTAAAGCCTCTTTTTCTGCTTAATAAAAGTTAATACGCAGAAATTTCTAAAAAATAACTGAGTTCCTATAAATTGTTTGTTTGGTTTAAACCAAATACAGCTTCTGTTATGTAAACATTTTAACTGCTTAAAGTTCCAAAGATCTTAGTTATAGCTTCTCAGATAAAGAGTTTAATATGTATAATAAGTGTTTTCTATATAAAGCATACAATTGGCCATAATAGCAGCATGACGTCAAAACGCAAAGAGAGAATTATATTGAAATTTATCGTACCATAAACCAATAGCCAAGAAGACAAAAATAAGCAAAGATGCATGACAAACTCAATACCCAGAAGTAGAGTCCCTCGTGTCATTGTTATACTAAGGTTAGGTTAGTGAATGAGCGTCGAGTCTGTCTATTGATACAAGAGGAGGCAGAAGTATCTTGTGTCTTCTGTGTTCTGTGAAATTCTGCGAATAATTCAAGTGATGCAAGAAAACGTTTGGATTTCCCCAATTTATTTATTTATGGAGGCGTTTGGGTCCCTTGTTCCCTAATTAATATGCCCATCAAGTGCATGTATCTGTACGCGGGCGACCATTAAAAAGAACAATTGTCAGGCTACCATGAAATTGGCATGAGGCGTGAGGCCCAAGCCCCAAGCCCCAAATATGTATACAAATATGAGTCATTGGTCCACATTTGGATGATTGGGCGCAGTAATAGCGGAACGTATAGACTGGCGGGGTTTTCCTGGAATCTTCTTTAGCACTTTCGTGCTTAATTTATATGGTGTAGGGTAGAGGGTAATTTTCCATATAATTCTTTTTTGTTTTCTTATTTTTCATGTTTTTGTTTTGAGCAAAATAATTGAAGAAAAATTAACATCGATTGTTTAACACTCAAGTGTTAAAAGAGAATGCACAACATAAAGCCAAGGAGAGGAGATGCCAAATACTTATGATGAAAATAAAATTAATTATACCCCTTTTGCTCCGGACGGGGGGCAGTTGTGTCTAAAGCAGATGAGAAAGCATCTTCACAGACAGATGTATATTTAATTACTTTTGATTAGCAGAAAAAAGAGAGAAAATCACATTGCAAAAGGATACAAAAGAGCTCTCTTAAAGGGCTGCTTTTATCCTTTGAGAATTACATATGTGATGAAAGAAGCATTTACCTAGAAACAAGAATTACAGACAGAATTCGTGGTACTTTTCTTTTTCATTTGCCATAAAACTGATTACAAGAAGGAACACGAGTATATATGTACATTTATTTATGGTATTATACTATTTCTAAAACAACTAGATTGTTAATTTTAAAGTTCTATTAGTATACTTCTTGAATTTGGAGATAATTTAAGAAGTCTTTATCTTACAAATGCTCTACCAAATCCTTTTCTCTTTATAAAAACTCCATTCCAATTACAGCCATACAAGTTCTTAGTCTTAGTACACTTAAGTTATTGTATATTTCAAATATTTGTCTATAATTAACCTAGAAACAAACTTCGTAAGAGCAATTTCAGGGTCATTTATATACAAATATTGCCATTCAAGGATTTGCAAGGTTGTTTCTATTCCATTTGCAACAATAATTTCGCGTATAATTTATATTTTTTGGCTGCTGCGCATCAAAATTGTTCAATGCAAATTATTGGCAATTAACGCCTTCTGATTTATGGCTATTTGTTGTTCCGTAGGAAACTGAACTTTGCTCTAGGCATTGGATTTACATTAGATTCGATTTAATAATTCCGATAGAAATTTTTGAAATTGATTTTGAGAAACCGCAGTCAGTCGCTAAGGCAATTTGTTTATAATCATTTAAAGAAAAGTATTGAATATTTAATTGCCTTTTGTTTTGTTTATTATTATTGGTAGTAGCAGCATCAACAAGTCCAAAAACATGAAAAAATTCACGAAAAACCAAATACTAAGGTAAGATGAAAAATGTGGACGAGAGCTAAGAAGGGAAAATTCCCGAAAATTTAGCAAATACAACATGTGTGTGTGTGAGTGTGTGTGTGTGTGTTTTGTTGTAGGAGTGAACACACAAAAATGTTGATTAATGTGATATCGAACAAGAATGCCATATTGCAAGCACCATATATAGGTATATGTGTATATATTATATACCTACCTATTTATATAAATTTTTCTTGTTGTTTTATTTTTTTTTTTTTTTTTTTTGGGTTCGTTTTGGCTGGCGCATGCCAGGACGTAAAATGAAACAGAAGCCATGTTGTTTGACGTGGTTGTGCATTAATTTATCCACTTGTAAGTTGTTATGTGCTTCGGCACTCTAACGTAACAGCTTTGCCAAAGTGATAAAACAAATAATAATTAAACAAATGCGAAAATAATTTGGAAACTCTGGACTTGCTGTCTGATGTTTCCGAACCTTTGGCATTATGAACTGAAACCCGACTTTAAACAAACGCTTTAAGCAAATTTGATAAGCCTATTTGAATGGGTTTTCCTTTTTGTAAGTTTAGTTAGAGTTGCTAAGTGCTCTTCAATTCAGGAGATTTCTTAATTAAACTAATAGAATTAGATTTAGACCATTTATTTGAATCTAGATAAACGCAGAATTATTCATATAGTAGGTGAATTTCTTTCTTGAAACTTGTTAGAAATTGGAAAGCACATTTTGTTTTACATTTAAATGACATTTATATCATTATTATTCTGAGAACTCTTAAGTCGTTTAACTCAAATTTGAATTTTATGGTTGACATTATACAAGTTTCTTAATTTTCTGGGGCAATTTTAATGTGAAAGATAGGCATAGCATTACAACTGTGTGTGTGTGGGTTTTTGGCCCTTGGGAAAGTTTGTGCAAAGTGTTATGAGTTAAGTCACTAAAAACTGTGACAAAAGTTCTCTCCTTTATATAAGCCAAGTCTTTTAACTTTTATGGCCTTTAACTTTCCGCTTTTAGTTGCATCATTCTACTCTCCTTGCTCATCAGAATTGTTGTCTAACGTCAGCTTTTCCATAATTACAAAATTTCATTTCACTTGAGATTAGAAGAGATTCAACAGACAGAAAATTTGTTCAATTACCACAACTCAAAGTTCACCTTGTCCACATTCGACACCAGTTTATGAATCATTTGATTCTGATAACATATAAAAACGATTTGGCGTCAGGCCGATGTGAAAGCGAATGATAATTAGACCCAGTTCGGGTTGATAAGAATATGTGCCAGGTGGAAAAATGGTTAATGGAAGTCAAAACTGATAGATTTCGTTCAATGGGAGGAAGGAGAAGAATCATTCAGCCATTCACAGGTGCAAAGTGTTCTATTTAGATAATCAAGAAGAAGGTCATGGACACATATCTCATGTATGTAAATAACAATTCCCGTTATCCAAACCATACAATTTATAGTCTCTCCTATTAAGCGTAGGATATATGATGGTTCAATCGAAAATCTAAAAGCCAAATCATGTCCAAAACATTTGCAATGAAGATTAGTAGCAGGCATTGAAACGATAAAACGCAAAAAACAGATTTGGAACACTTTATTTTCTTTCTTTCCTTCTTTCTTTCTGTCTTTCTTATTATTTTTTTTTTTTTTGTTGGTTGAAAAGTAAAAGTTGTCGTCGCAAATAAATAAATTAAACAAGAAATAAAAAACAGTTTTACTTTCTACCAAAAATGCGAATGCTGTTAATTTGTATGCAGTCATGGAGGCGGGTCAAAGCCGTAACCAAAATCTTTTGTACCTTTGGTGAGGGTATTGACTTTTTTGATACCCTCCAACAAATGGGCTCGATATAGCAAAACTTGGGTTTCTATAATTTGTTTGCATTATCTGTTACAATTCTTTTTTATCCTTCCTCCTTGTTCTTCTTTTTGCATATTAAGGGAATGAGATGAATCAGAGTTTCTTTTAATAAGCATCTCAGTGTATTGAAATTGAAATTAAACTCTCTGTAAAAGACCAATGGACTGTTTGTAGCCTTAATCGGAATTGGCATTACCTTAACTTCGAAGTAGGGAAAACCTTTTTGAGGAAACATTTAATTTAAATGCTTATCCTTAAACTATTTTGCCATTTCGTATACACTCACCCACTCAATCACTGTTTACAGGGTATAAGAAAATGAATGAAAAAACTTTTAAGCAACTGCGAAGTCAAACAGAGCTTAAGAGCAACAAACCCACAGATTATGCTCGTTTTACTTCTTCTTCATGTGTTTTTTTTTTAAGTTTACACATCAAAAGATAACCAAAAAGTTGGAAATTAAAACGGCTTCAACTTTGAAGAGAAGAAAACGTTGTAAAAAACGCTTAGTGGAAGAATAAGCCCAAAGTATTTGTTGTTAATGGTAGTGGTAGCTGTTTGGGTGATATGTGTAAACGCCAAAAATATCGTAAGCGACATGTTAATGGGGAATGCCAGCATATTGAGATATCATCATTATCATCATCTTCATCTTGAGACGAAGCGCATCATTGACCAAATAAGCAGGCAGCCAACCAGCAGGGCTTGACATTGACCCAAATTTTAAGTTTATTTGATGGTGACGATTGCTACAGATCGCCAGCATTTATAAAGAAAACAACAACAACTACTAAAGATACCTAAAACCGGAAACTAAACCAAAATGAAATAGAAAGTTTCTTTGTTTTTTTTTTTTGGCACATGAAATCAAAAAGAAGTTACACATAGCAACAAAGTCAAGTCACACGTGCAGCTTAGATAGGCAAATTGGCCTTTTAGCTAAAATAGTTGCATAGATTACATGATATGGAATTAAATATATTCGGCGCTATGTACATGGAACTAATTGGTTTTTTTTTTCTTGCTTTTTGCTTTTAATTGCCCATTAACACGACCAACTGAGTGCGATGGACATGCAATGTCTCATAGTGTGCATAAATATATATAAACCTTTGTTAACAAATTAAGCAATCAATGGCTATTATTAAATATACATATATAAATTATAATTGAAATGCGCCGACATAGACGATGACTTTGGCTCCAAGGCCCATTTGCCAATACGCGTGTCCAAGTGGTGCTGATCAGAGAGGAAAAGGCGTGCCTTGGGATGGGAGATGCGATGAGCTAGTTTAGACGATTCGCAATCATGCTAAGTAAAATTGCCTTCAAGCTCGGTTAACCATTTTGCCCAAAAGGGTAAATACTCGCACACACACACACAAATGTTAACTAAACAAAAAGAAGCATAAAAAAACTAAACATTTTGACATAGGTTCTACACTAAACACTAAAACGACCTACCGACCGACCGAAAGACCACCTACAAACATCATCATTTATGCTTATCATCATCAGAATCAGAATCATCATTATGGCTTGTCAACGTTAGCATAATGGCTCGTAAAGTGGCCAACTTGGTTGGTTGGTTGGTTGGCTTAAACGCTTACAGTGGCTTCTCGACAGTTTCCTTCGTTCATGCAAATTTTTCAATTTTAATTTTCATCGTAGGATAAAATCAATTTATCTGCTATATACATACATATACATTTGCCGGATGCAATTTCAATTTCCAATCACAGTCATCATATTACACGGCTGCATGGATAACATCATGCTGGCAAGCAAGCAAGAGACTACCCCCTCCCACCCCAACGTAACCGTCGCCGTTGCTGCCGCCGCCCACGCGCAACTTCCTTCCCTGACATCGTCCTTGCCGCCTTTCATCCTGTTGCAAACAAAGCCTTGATGCCTTTTTCTGGTTTAACACATGGAAAATTGATTCAAATGTGTTTAGGCTTCAGTGCGTTCATGTGGGTTAGTTGAAAAGTTATTAATCTTATCGCACAACAGATAGTAAGTACACTTTTAAAACCTACCTATATAATATATTAATCGAAACATTATTTAATAGGTTTAATAGGTACACTCATGGGGGAAAAACTTAAGGCAATTGTAGATTAAACAATTCCTTTCCTATACGTATGTATGTACTATAAACAAATGCGAAATGATGATGAATCATTAATGAGGGCATCATCAAAACTCTTACAGATTGCCAATTGTTAAAAAAGATTCAGCCGAATCTAGAGCACTTCTGATGAATTGTCATGGAGAGAAATTCTAAGAAATTTGCCAATTGTTTACATAAGATGGAAATCTAGATCGAAACTTTAATTATCCATTTACACAGATCTTATTATAGACAATATTTCAATTGAAATGCATATTTCATGCCGAACAACTGCAAAAATTATTCCAAGAACATTATTTTTTCAACTTTACTAGTGGCTGATCCTAGTAAAGTTTTTGATCGTTTATTTTTGGGAGGGGAAATCGGTCTCAGCATTATGGAAAGTGAAATTTGTGATAAATTTATTAAACTGCCCCTAAATTGTAGTTTCTGCAACTATCTAAACATTAATGTATAGAGAACTGTGAAGTCATTACAAGGTTTTAACGGGGCAAATGTTTCATTTTATAATCTATCCAAGGCAAATTGTTTGTTTCTAATAAATTGCACAAATATTTTGTCAGAATTTGCCTAATTAGAAGGTCTAAATAATAAAGATTTGACCTTAAAATTATGATCTCTCATACTAGACTAACTCAATATGTAGTCTTTAAATGAAACTAAGGCTAATACAGATGCCGTCTTTGAATATTTCTTAGCAATGTGCAATATTTGCTTTATATGGACTAATGTTGTTAAGAGTTGGGTCAACATTACGATGAAGAGCATAGAAGAAATCATAAGTTAATTTAATTAACTAACCAGAATAAGCAAAAACAAGAGGTTGAGGGGGAGGTGGTAATAGTGTCTAGAGTATGTATGTATTAGAGAGACTCGTCTTTAGCTTCTGCATTAAACAAATATTTATCCCACTCATAATGTTGTCGTCGTCGTCGTCGTCGGCTGTTGTGTTTGTCTCCAAAGTTTTGTTTGGCTAATGCAAATAAACAGGCAAGAGCAACAACAACAACAGCAAACAACAATATGTTGTTTATGGTAGAGGCAGAGTCTAACTTGGCTCATCTGACATAGGCAACTTGATAGTCGTTACACCAAATGCAATTGCATCCGCTAACTTGATTATGCTGTCTTTTTTATTTAATTTAATTTTTTCTTCTTTTTCCCTCCTCTGATTTTTCTTTACGCGGAATGTTGCGTTGATGGTCGTGATCGTTGGTTCGTTGTCGTCATCATCAGCATTCAAGGCGGTCAACTACGAAATTATTGTGAGTGCCAATTGCATTGCGTTTTTGGCTTACGTGCCATGCCACTGCATGATGGTCAGTTAAAAAGCCTGATCAGAAACGGGTTGAGGTCTGTAAGCTCTGCTGGTGCGTGCCCACTTGAACCCTGAACATGAAAATAAAAACCATTGACTGCTTCTTTTCTTCTCTTTTTTCTTTTTCTTTATTTGGATAAGAAGAAAAGCCAAGCGCGTAAGAGCAGCACCTTTTGGGCTCTGCTTTCGGTTTGATTGGATTGTGGATTTAATCAGAGATTTGCATAAGCGACCCCGCTTTTTCAGACTGAGATGTTGTCGGTGATGCGGGCCTAATAACCATAAACTTTGATATCTTTATGGCAGAAGTGCGTGTGTGAGTGTGCGTGTGTTGGTGTGCTGTGTTTGTTTGACTTGTTAAAGCCAAGCAAATTTGCATTACAAAGTGAATTTAAGTATGATCGAACATCAATTTTATTGCCACATTTTGATGGCCTGACTGACTGCCTGCCTGACTGCCAGCCGGCCCTGCCACATGTGGGAACTCTCTTTGTTTTTAGACCAGGCACTTGGCCTTCATTGAAGTTGGCCTATCGCACATAACACAACTTGTGGCGAAAAGGTCTGCTTTGTAATGGAACTTGAAGGTGAGATTTAGCATAGAATATGAATGCATTGTTTTCAGTTTTTATTAATTAGAGCCCTCCCTCATTCTCAAAGTCTCTCAATGTTAGTTTAAGCCATGAGCTTTTTGTTTATGTACACATTTCGTTTTTCATATTTATTTATTGGATTTGACTAAAGTTAACTTCAATTGTTGTTCAAATAAATAATCCCAATATAAAATTCTTGTTCTTGGTTTATCACACTAATCTTAAGTGTTGAAAATTGAACTTTCTTGTTTCTGCAGTGTTAGTCAGTTATTTATGAATCTGTAAAAGAAATTGGGTTTTTAACCAGCTTATGGAAATTTAAAGAAATCTGTGCACTAGTTTTGCCATATATGTATGTATGTACATTCCATATGTATTAAATGACATTTTACTCTCAGAACTGTGTTCATTTTAGTGTTTTTTGAAGTTCATTTCAAATGGCTTTTTGAGTCATTTAACAGTTATTTCTATTTGGCAGGGCAATTTGGTAACAAAACAACAATTATGATGAATGTTATGTTGAAATTGCAGTCGCGCACGCGTTTTGCATACCTACAAATGGAGTGACAAGACAACAAACGCTTGGATAATCGGGCAATCAGCCAACAGCAACTGAAGCCATTATAACATGCCTATGCATGACAAATTCACACAACAACAACAACAATTTAAGTAAGTAACTCTCTACTAGATCCATAGTAGGCGTCAAAAGGGGCTTACAAAGTGATAGAAAATATCTGGAAGAAGAAGATATCACATCTCAAATTTAGCATACTCTTAGGGGCCAACATGTCGTATGATTAACAGAGATTGATTATAGATTCTAGTTCCTTAACCCCTTTAATTTTTAGACGTCCATGGTGGAAAAATAAAAGGTAAATCCAAAACCTGACAGTTCATGCGTGCGGTTAAAAACGCGCTCAAGTCGTGCTCTCTTGCCTGCTCTTTGGCGGGTTTTTTTTTTCTGTGTTTCTTTTTTCTTTTTTTTGGGCAGTCAGGTGGAGAGAAAGTTACCAACATTGAAACAACTTTTGTTGGCCTATTGTTGAGGCGGAAAGAAGAAGCAAAATAAATGCCAATAAAAAGCCAAAGAAGACGCAAACGACGAAGCAGCGTATAGCAACGATAAATGAAAATAAAATTTGTTTAACCAAAATGAAATGAAGCAAGTAAGTCGACTCGTCGACTTGGGTATACCATACACCAGGCGAAACAAATATTTCAAATTTCGAAAACCAAATGTATGTCTATTAAATTGTTTTTACATGTTTCATAGTATGCGCTATCTCGCTCACTCTACGAACATACGAGCACTCTAGCGCCGCCACTAGCCAACGGCCAATTCTGGCCTTGTGGACTGCTTTGTAAAATACGTTCATACGCATATTTTGCATGTTTCTAGTCCGATTTCAATAAAATTCGGTAGTTTTGTAGAAATAGATAAGAATAATTAGTCTGCCGAATTTGAATGCGATAGTCAAAAATCTACAGGAGAAAATCGGTTTTTTCTTAAATATGGAGGCGGAAGTGGGCGTGGCAAAATATGAAAATAGATGTACCCTGCGCGCATACTAAGCCAGTGTACATACTAAATTTGGTGACTTTAGCTTTGTTAGTTTTTGAGAAAATCAGTTTTGTTTAATTTGCGGGGGCGGAAGTGGGCGTGGCAAAATTTTTAAATAGCCAATATCTGCGCGTCTATCAAGCTAATCTGCATACTAAATTTGATGTCTCTAGCTGTTATACTTTTTAAGAAAAACAGTTTTATGTGATTCCTGGGGGCGTAAGGGGGCGTGGCAAAAAGTTTGAACAATCAGTTTTTGCGCGCTAACTAAACGGGTATACAAAATAAATTTGATGTCTCTAGCTGTTATACTTTTTAAGAAAAATAGTTTTATGTGATTCCTGGGGGCGTAAGGGGGCGTGGCCGAAATTCCAATTAACTCTGTACGCGTGCATAATACACGAGTATACATACCAAATTTGGTGGCTCTAGCTCTTATAGTCTCCGAGATCTGCGTGTTCATACGGACGGACGGACGGACGGACGGACGGACGGACGGACGGACGGACGGACGGACGGACGGACGGACGGACGGACGGACGGACAGACGGACATGGCTAGATCGACTCGGCTGTTCATCCTGATCAAGAATATATATACTTTATAGGGTCGGAGAAGCTTCCTTCTGCCTGTTACATACATTTTGGCGACTTTAATATACCATTTCACCCTATGGGTGTATGGTATAAAAAAATCGAAAGGGGGCGCAGTGGTGAGAGCAAAAAAAAAAAACGAGATTATGAAATCGCCAAACGATTCGGTATCATAATATAAATATAGTAATATGAAGAGAGGAGCAGCAGCAGCAGCAGCTTGGCGGCTTTCGCAACTGGATTGGCTTGTGAAACTATGCAACATAATAAATGTTTTCCAAAGAGGACTAAAATAGATAAGAAATTTGGATGTCAAAAAAACTATTTAATATTTTTTTGGCTTTGAAACTATTAAAGACATTTCCTTATTTCTTTTATATTCAGTTTTAATCCTTGTTGATCTGTTTTATACTTCTGCTAATGAACTATTTATTTGAGTGATCTTGAGGACTATCTTTAAGTATGTACATACTTATTAAGCGTGGAAGATATTTTAACTACTTAAAATCACAGAATGAATGCAGAACTTAATTTAAGTATTTAAAATATTCTCGAAATGTAATACATTAATAGAAGGGTTCCTTCAAGTCTCAAAATCAATAGAGAGGCTCGTCCGAGTCTCTTAAAATGCTTTCAGGAGATTCTCAATTATTTTCTCTCATAAATTTGGTTTGGGACACAATTTCAACGACACGAAATTCGTTGCATAGTGTAATTGAATAATATTTCTAGTTTGCTGGCTCTTGCTACATAATGAAACAACGAGTTGAAGTAGGAAGCGGCCGCCACTTTGGCGGTGGCGGCAATGCACTTGACAGGGTTGCGCCGTGGCAGTTGCAGTTACACTTGTTGTTGTTGCTGCTGCTGCCGCATATTTGTTTTTTGTTCACTTTTGCTTTTAAATGGGCTCCACAGATGCGGCATGGAATTTTTTGAACATTTTTTTGCTCCCGCTCTTCGCATAACTGTAATATGGTGTGGCAGCAGCCTGTCTTTTTATCGATACGACGGGATACCGTTGTGTGGCACACTCTGTGTGTGTGTGTGTGTGTGTGTGCGTCGCTGTCTGCCTTTGCCAGATGTCGACCATCGTTTCAGGCCAAGGAAATCAACTTTCTAGTCGCAAAGAAGGAAATGAGAAATATTGACAGCGCAACAGGATGCCTGGACAGCCAAGGCATCGAAGGAACTAGAGGAATCTGCAGAGTATTCAGCATCCGCTCGACAGACCAACAAGACCCTCCGCTGCCATTTGTATTTCAAGTGCTTCAAGAGTCTGCCTCTTGTTGCACATATTTATTAAGTTGAAATTGGAGATAAGTTTATTTAATTTATTGCATAACTTTGGAAACTAACAAACGGACACTTTTGAATTCACTTTCTTCTGCAGCATTGAATGGCAGGTAAATTGCTCCCAATTAGAATCATCATGATGAAGACTTATTGGAGGAAATTGATAAGCGCAATCGACAAAAAAAAAAAAGAAAACAGAAAAAAACTAACAATATAAATAGAACTAACCTTGCTTTTTTTTGTAGTATGTTTTTTTTATTGTTGCTGGGTTGGTCCGTCCCACCGTCTGGCTATCACACGACTCTTTTTTTTTGAGGGACACACGCGCTTGTTTTGCCCACAAAAGAAATGCAAATTAAAAGATAATCTTATGTTGTTAGTGAAGTCACTGGGCAACTTCCAACTTAGTTTCAATTTTAGTTTTGTTTGTAATATTTAATTTAAAACCGAAGATCGAAGAATTTTGCCGTTTCAAATATCGTTTTTAGGCCACAAATCGACATAGTTTTTTTCTTTGGGTTCGTTCTATTTTTTTTCTTTTCTGCTTTGTTAATTTAGCTTGTCGCTGTTTTTTGTGATATATTCAATTTATGATTAACACTGCATTTATGTAACAATTGAAATTTCCTTTTCAATTTTGTTTAAACAAAATATCTTATATTAACTTGGCGCTTGCTCTTTCTCTTTGATTGCCAATAGTTGTTTACTTTTTCACTTTTCATTTACGATCGGCACAGACTTTCAATTGTTTGAATGCAGCGACTGATGGGTTAGACATAGATTTAGCATCTGGAGTGTTATCCTTTGCGGTTACAACTTATAAACTATATTTTGCGTTTCTTAAGCGAGAGCAGCTATTTATTTTTCTTCCGCGTCCACAACTTTACGCCTCTCAGCTGTTTTAACGATTAACGATAGTCGATGGCCCACCAAAACATATGTTTTCTCGCAGCAGTTTTTAGCCCTCTCGCCATAACTTTTTGCGTTATGCTTACTAGTGCTGCCAATTCTTCAGGGTCTAAAAAGGCTATAAAATGTTTGATGAAAAAGCTTACTTTTTTCTATCTCATGAAGCTTTTGAATTAATTGATTAAAATGTAGTGTTTAAAATTAGAGGTAGAAAGTGCTATTTAATTAACTTTTGTCTTTTCACAACCATTTACTTTTGAATTTGTAGTTGGTGCTAAAATTTACTCAAAATGAGCCAACTGTAGTTCATCATAGAGGGCGCCATATTTTAATCGATATAAATATATCGGTACATCGCCGTCACATACACTTGCCAACACTAGACGGCCATTCTGATTGTAGTTCATTATAGTACGCGCCATTCTTTATTTTATCGATATAAATATATCGATATATCGTTGTTATACCGATTTGTCATCACTAGTCGGCCATTGTGTATGTATCTAATCATAGAGGGCGCCACTTTTTATTTTTGTCGATATATCTATCGATATATCGTTGTTATACCGATTTGCCATCACTAGTCGGCTATTGTGATTTGCAGTTTTTGCAGCTGAGAAATTTTATTATTATCACAAAAAATTCAAAATAAGAATATAGCAGTTATTTATAATGTCCAACACACAGACATCCGTTGCCGCCTACCTGGCAGCACAGAAGAAAACCACAAATAAAGCCGTAGCAGCAGAGTGGACCGTCATCGAGGAATTGTACAATGAAAAGTAAAGAGAAGGACCACGCAGATAGTTTTTGTTTTCAGTTATTATACCCTTGCTACCAATTTAATATTCTTTGCAGATTGTGGAATGAGTTGACCATAAAATTGGTAGCCTTTGTCCATCATGAAACACTACAAGATGAGACGACCCTGCTGGAACTTTACCAGAATTTCTTGTCCATCTTCGAAACAAAGTGAGTAAAACCGACATCATAATGATGCTCCACGATTTACAGAGTTCCTTAATTCGCAGAATTAATCCATATGGCCTAATTCAAATCCTGGAAGTGGTTGTAGACAACATTAGCGATAAGAAAGAGGCCATTGATTTCCTGGAGAAAATGAAAGAAAAAGTCAAAATCTGTGATGAGGCTGTCTGGTATCTCCAAGTTATGCAGGGTAATCTCTACCTCAGCAATCTAAATGATTTGACCCAAACCAAGCTGATCATTGAGGAACTGCGCGATGTGCTCGAAGAAGCTGGCAATGTGACCCCAGTACATGGCAAATATTACATGTTGGCCTCGCAATACTATCGCCGAGTGGGCAAACACAGTGACTACTATCGTTGCGGTCTGCAATTCTTGGGTTGCTCTCTGGACGACTACCCGAAAGATGAATGGGCACAGCAGGCATTCTTCTTGGGCTTAGCCGCCCTGCTCGGTGAAGGAGTCTATAACATTGGTGAATTGCTGGCACATCCCATATTGAAGTCACTCAATGGCACAGAAAATGAATGGCTTATAGAGCTGCTGAAGGCCTTCAATACCGGCAATATTAACAAGTAAATCCGATTCATTGACTATCAAGCTTTATAGTAATGTCTTTTTTGTTTTCACAGATTCAACGAAATGAAGAGCATTTGGTCTAAAATACCCGATCTGGCTGCCCAAGAAGTGAAATTGCGTCAGAAAATCTCTCTACTCTGCCTAATGGAGATGACATTCAAACGTTCCGCTGTGGAGCGTGCCATTCCCTTTGTAGATATTGCCAATGAAACCAAACTGCCCGCCAAGGAAGTCGAATTGCTTATAATGAAGGCCCTAGCGCTGGATTTAGTACGCGGCGAAATCGATCAGGTAGCCGGTGTGGTCAATATGTCCTGGGTTCAGCCACGTGTATTGAATCGCAACCAAATCGCTGGCATGGCTAGCACATTGGACACATGGATGGGTGCCATCACCAATATGGAAAAGTTAATGGAGAATCGTGCTGCTGAAATTCTCACCAATTAGTTTTTAATCCAGCTTCGGTTTCTTTTGTATTAAACAAACAAGTGAAAAAATGTAACTTCATTTCGATTTTAGTTTTTATTTTTCATTCATTTTCCATTAATGGAAGTTTTCTCATCTCAAAAAATCTAGAATCTAACTTAGATCTAAATGACTTATTGAACTAAATCAGATCACTTATCGGAGGATATTTTTATGGCCTAAAGAGAAAGAGTTATTTACAATTTAGAGAATACATTCAATTTTTTCTTTGTGGTTAGACTCTGTGCGTTAGTTTGCTTAAAAATGTGTGGCTTGAAGGGAGTTTCATGAATTTTGGAATTTTGTTGTAGCAATAAACGCCCTTTGTATATCACTTTTTGGCCACGCCCACACTGACTGTGAGATCCTTGATGATCAAATATTCAGGCAACGCAATTTGGTCTCAGGTATGCGGGATGTGAATTCAAACGATGGCGGACGACGTATATCCTCATGAGAGTCACGCCGTATACGTTCTGGATTCCTGCCCATTACAGAGCTAAGAGGTATTTCCCTGCGATAAATCTCTTCGAGCACCAGTCGTTCCAGCTCGAATAGATGATCGTCCCGCACGCCGGGTATTTCTTCGTGCATAAATTGGGCCAGTCTCAGCAGATATTCGGCATTGTGTCCGCTCGGTCCACGGCATTCGACAATCTGTTGGGCTATGTGCTCCAATGTGCCATCGCCCAGCCAGTGGATATTCTCGGGTGTGGCCACATAGACCAGCACTTCGACAGCCTCGCCACTGAACGGTGTATCGTGGGAGGCAACGCGGGGAAAGAATTTCGTATCGAGCGTGGCATAGCCACCCAAAGTGCATTCACGCTGCTTCAGGTATTCCAGAGCTGTGTTTCCTGTTATTCTGTATGCGCAGCCCCATGTAATGCCCTAAAAATACAAAAAAAAACAAAAAGGATTTAATTATATTTTTATAAAAATAATTCAAAGAGAAGTACAAATATTTCGGCGCGCACGATCATTTGAACAACTGCCACCCACGATAATTTGTTCTTATCGCTTATAATTCTCAAGTTCTTATTCGGCCATGCGGTTGTTTAAATAGCTACATCAAATGTGGCTAACAAGCTGTTTTGAGTTTTTCATGCTTGTCTCTCGGGGTAACAAGACGAGTTCCTGGTAACTCTTTATAAATTATACACCCTGGGTAAAGTCCCCGGGCCCATGATAGAAAGTATCAAGGCGTAAAAAGTATATATGGAGAGGGATATTATTTCTCTTTGTATGTATTCGCCTATATTCCGCGGAAATTCGCCTTGCGTTGTGACGAAGAAGGATCGAAGTCCGCAAGGATTTTTCTCCCGAGTCCTTTGCGTTTGGTTGTCTGCGGAAATGTGCCAAATATATCAGATATGGACGAGTTGACAATCAATCACACCAAATGCCACGTGTATTCGGTGTTTGTTTGTCTACACGGAATGGGGCTTACGTTGAGAAATTTGAAACGGCGACAAAACAACTTTTTTGTTGCCCCTCCCTCCACTATCTATATATGTACATATATCTCCCCTCTGTCTATATCTTATACTATTTTTTCTTTCATTCTTACCTCTTTGTCCTCCACCAGCGTTGCAACACGTCCAGGCTGTAGATTGAAAAAAAAACAAAGTGAAATGCAAAATTATTGTATATTCATACTTATAAACCGAGTGACGATTAAATTTATGGCACACAAAGGGAAAAACGTAAACAATAAGGCCGCGCAATGTGAATGGGATATGACCAAGACGAACCTTGGCTTATTTTCTTTCTTTCATTTGTTATAATACTTGAATAAAGAATAAGTACATATGTATATTCCATCCTACACACTCTATATATCTGCGATTTATGGAAAGCAAAATTAATTGATTTGATAATAGAAATGTTGCTTAGAAAACTTATCAACATTTTTCTTTTTTTTTTTTTTGGGCGTGATGTTTTAATGCTAATTAAAAAGTAATCTGTATCTTAATTGAATTAATCGTCAGACATGATGTGTATTATATGGATTTTGTATAACTCTCCCAGAGGCATTTTGTGTTGTTTGTTATTTTAGCTGAATGCTCTCAACATCAGCTGATAACACACGACAAATAGATAATGCGAAGCGAGCGACCGGACTTGCCGGGGCGTTAGACAGCAACAAACAACAACAGCAGCGAAAAAAAGCGAAAGAGAAGAAAACGTTAAGTACATAATGGCCCTAATGAAATACTACTTCATGGTAGATTATTTGAAATGCTGGCACCCAAGTTGAATAATAATAAAAATAAGTAGTTTGCTAGTTAATTAATTACCTTCTCTTCGGTGCCGCGATGCGTTACATTGCCTTGCCAGAAGCGCCGGACATAACCTCGTATATAACCGGTTATGCATTTGGTGTAGGTGAAGCCAGGATGCCAGCAAAGTGAACCATAGCCAAAGACCCAGCAGGCAGGATCATTTTCGGCATTTATATTGTTATTATTATTGTTGTTGGGTTGATTCTCCTGCCCATCCTCTCCGCGGAGATTGCCGTTGGTGAAAAGGTCCTTAAAATGAGCTGGCACTGCAGGCAGCTGCTGCTGTTGCTGCTGCGGCTGTCGTCCACTAAAATGAGCCATGATCCTTGTCCAAAGTTAATTTGATTGCACAATATCCGAAAGATTCAATTTTGTAGCTCCAAATGTTAATTGCTAGTAAGAACTTTTTGTCTTGAATGTGCCGTGTGTTAATATATGTGTAGCCGTGTCCTTAAATCCTCATGTGGACATACTGCTGCTGGTGGAGGGCCTTCTGGGCATACAGGTGGTAGGCGGGGGCGCTTGGGTTTTAAGGCTCTTCTCTCACATTTTTTGTCGAGCTTCGGCTCGACCTATCAGCTGGGCTATGTGGCGGGTGTTGTTGTTGTTGTTCCTGTGACAACAAAGGGCAAAGTGTGTGTTTTTTATATGTTTATTAATATTAACATTTTGTTCCCCCCTTAAAATATAAAACAAACTAAACTAAACTAAACCACTTTCCCCCATGCTTACTTGTTCAAGAATTGTGTGCGCTTATTTGCTTATTTTCGTTTTATTATATTTTATTTTTTTTGTTGTATTATAATGGCTAAATTGTTTAATTACTTTGTTATTTGCGAAACGTCTGCGACTAAATAGTTCCGCAAGCAGCTGGGAACTAAAACCGAATCAAGTGAAAACCGAAAACATTTTTCAGAGAGCAGCGAAAAATACGAAAAAATAAAAAAAAAATAATAATAAATATTTATGACGCTCTGTCTAGAGCGACGCAAGACTTATCTATAGAGAGGCTATGAATATTGTGTATTTAAATTGTTATTGTTGTTCTTTTTTCTCTGTCGCTCATTAGCACACTCTCTCTTTCTCTTGGTCACTCTTCACTTCTTTCTCTCCCTCTATCTCTCTCTTTCTGTCGGTGTGTTTCTTGTTTTGATAGTGGGGGCAAGTAAAGCAAGTTCTTCAATTTTTTTTTAATACCCTAACCCCAAATGGGGGGTAACAATTTCAATATTTAGATTGACTACATAACTTTTTTAATCATATAAATTCCTAATCTACAAACTAATCGATCTAGTACAAATTTTGGGACTTAAGAATCCTTTGCTTTTGAAAAGGAAAAGTATTTTTAAATGAAAAGTTTTAAAAATCTTTAGTTTTTCTCTTGAAACTATTCAAATTTTCCATAATCAAAGCCTAAACTTTTATTTATTTATATAAATAATGAGAATGCTAGATTTTAATTTTCATATGGTTAATGAGAGATGATAATAAAACAATAAAGATGACGATTTATATATCTAAAGTCCTTTAAATTACTGCAGAATATCTTTAAGTCGCATTTAAATTGACATTTTCTTCTAGTCTTAAGGCTAAAAGTGACTTGCTTCAATAGGTTCCTTCATCCATAAATTAACAAACAATTAAATAAACTTAAAATATTTATATTGCTAATAAACGGTAAATAATAAACGCTCATATAATGACTTGACTCAAAATTTACGCTACGCAAAAAATGTTAAAAAAAAGAAATCAACTCTAGTACCTCTTAAAATACATTAAGGTAATAAATTAACTCAATTAATAAATATAAATAAATTACTTTAAATTAAGATTTGATTAAAAGAATTGATTTTATATGAAGAAAAAACTGCCAAATCATGTAACGCCTATATAAAACCCTCTTGACAAAATCTCATTTGGCAGCCAGACAAAAAAGTATTATATATACACGTTCTATCTGTACAATTCATATGGAAAAACAACTTGAACAATACGTCAAGTACGTGACTGAATGACCACTGACTTTGTGCGGACTTTAGCTACATACAACCGATTCTACGATTAATATACTTTTTGTTTTATAGGTTTTCGAAACGAATCACAAAAAAAATGAACCCTTTAGACCATTTGTCTAGTTGTGGGCCTAGCAACAAGGCTTCGTTTGGTGTGTGTAATACTCTTTACATAGATTAGATTAGCTCTCTAACAAGTTGATTGAACTGTATTTACGATTAATACTTGGCATAGGTCATAAATTTTATGTATTGTCTTTTTTATATCAATTATTAATTGACGCACAATCAGAAACTAAACAAACAATTAACTGACTTACTACCCTTATTTTTGGGATTGAACCTTGACATAGTTAAATGTTAGATTTTGTCATCAGAATCAGTAGAGTTTGTCTAAAACTAGTTACATATTAACCCAATTGTTAGGGCATATCGAAGTCAAATATATAACCATAAGCTCTATATATGTACAATTTGCAGCAGATAAACTATGTCTTTATTTTTAATACATACTCTTACTAGAGTGTCTTGACCTTTATGTGAAGCTTCAAAGTCCCAAAGAGTCTGTTGTGAATAAAGCTTACCAAATTGAATACAAAACTAGTTGTGAAGCCAATTTTGTAGCTTAAAGACCCATAATTTGACCTCTATAATAAAAAACTTTTTGCTCTCTCTATCCTTTGATCTCGCCTTATTTGTCTAGAAACTGATGGGTTTTAGTTTCTTAACCGCAGTCTTTTTAATAATGCGGTGAAATTCGAGATGTTGCAAATTTACTTTCATTATCTATTACCTGGTTACCTATATAGAGTATTAAAAGTACGGCCTTGTCAATGGATTGGGATTTATCTTAATGTAAACATACGCGTGCTGGTGGTGGGGTCCAAGTTTGCTTAGACTCAACTAAACTGCGCCGCTGCCAAAATGTAGAGAGAAAAAAAAACCCAACATATGCCGGGATGTTGTGGGATGTGTGCGAATGGTTGGCTCAATAACTATATATATATATATATATATACTTATATATCGTATGTACATATGTATGAATATTTTTAGCTGTGTATTTAAATATCGCCGCGTTCATGCATATATTTAAACATTTTGCACTCTTTGTTTTGATTGCTTACCCCCAAGCAGCCTACCCCACGTCGATGGAGTGTGTGTGTGTGAAATTTATGTTCCGTCCGTTTCGCTTTTATACGCTCATTCTAAATACCAGAGGTTTGAATTGCTTGTTTGGTTTGTTTTTATTTAAAAATTCATACATATACATTAATAGATTTTTTGTGTGTTTTATTACTTTTGCATAAATATGTATGAATGATGTTTTTTTTTTTGACCTATAAATGTTTGCATGAGGAAAAACAGGCTCATGGAAGCTGATGGAAATTTACCAGCAAGTTCAAAAACCCTCAATGTATATATAGGTATAAATTCTACGCATATCCGCATATCCACACAATGTATGTGTGCGTGTGTGTATGCGTGTGTATACATAGATATTTTGCTTTCCTTTGCTTTGCCTTGTTCTTTTAGTTACGTATACGCCATGTAGTCCGCTTTTATGTGAACAAAAGCAAAATGAAAATTTGCTTGCTTTACGTTATGTTTGTTGTTGTTTTTGGCTTTTTTTTGTATCTACTCGCTACACATTGCTGAATCCTTGATACTGAACTTTTTTCATTGTGAAAGTTTTTTGCCAACAGTTCAAGGTTATAGCCCACTAGAACTAGAGACGAAAGGCATTTCATTTCATTTTGGTTTTTCTTTTTGTTTACAGAGAAACACACAGAGAGAGAGAGAGAGAAAGAGGAGAGGGCATGCAGGTTGAGTGTCTCTTGAGGTTCAGTGGCTGTCAAGAGAGGGAGACAGAAACACAGCGAAAGAGAGAGAGAGGTTAATCAACTGTTTCATTTCGTTGCTTTGCAAATTCTGCGCCCCCCAAAAAACAATTTTTTTTTTGGCTTTCATTTTCCTCACCTGCCCCCCGCACAACCTACCTAGAACCGACTCGCACACTGATATCATGTTCATGTGTAAGTATAGATACATTTGTATCTATACATGTATGTATATAGGTTAGGGCAAAAATTCCTCAATTATAAACAAGAGCACGAACCTCAGACATGATGTTGATGCCATTTTGGGCTTAATTTATCATACCCTTACATGGTGAAGGGGGCACACAAGAGAATGCATTTACAATGACGCCTGATCAACAGATATGTATGTATGTATATTAAAATCGCAGAAAAACAACTGTAGGCAGATGCAGACATTTACGATCCCATAAAAAATATAAATACATTCTTCAGCATCAACAGTCGCCTCGATCTAGCCATAATCAGAGGGCCTCTTACTGATATGAGAAGTATTTATATAAGACTAAGACTAAGGGGATTCACCCTGGACATTTATAAGGCTTCAGTGGCTAAATTAACAGATTAATCAAGAGTAAGCCCTTTTGATAAGGCTTCAATAAGTAAATGAAACCTTGATACCCACGTCTTCAGAATATTTTGTATTATCTTTGGAATTTTATCTTGGCCGTAAACGATCTGCTAGTGTATATAAACTTCGTTGCGTCAATATTGAAGATATCCGGTCGAGGGCTCTTTTGTCCACTTTCATTTCATATAATGCCTGCTAGTTAATTTACTACAATTTAATCGAAACGAAGATTGACAGCATCTTTTTTAAGTGAACACTTATTCGCATTTCTCCCACTATATATATTACTCGATGACCTCGTCATGATATCAGATGACTGTACTTTAGTTCTTAACAATTCGATTTTATAATATAATATATTTTTCGGCATTTCATTATTTAATAATGCCACTTGAAGAAATTAAATAAATTAAACTTTTGCTTTCGATTTGCACCTCTCAATTAAATCAATTAAAAATATATTTTATTTTATTATGCCAGGACTAAAGAAATGTTGACTTTCAATATTTAATTGGCTCTTTTAGTGTAATCAAGATTTTGGGCGATAGACCACACACACACACACACACACACCATTGGTTTTGGCCGACAAAAGTTAAGTGTGTGATTTATGGTCGCGCGCGTTAAAACTGGAGTGATAAGAGCCTCCACACATATGTACGTACACAAGTTCATTATGAAACCTGAACGAGGCCTGTACGGGGGTCTTTCGTATTGCCAATGTGCCTGGGTTTTAGTGTCTATGTCTGCGAGTTGCTAAAAGGTGATAAACGTTGAGGGCCAGATAAAAAACTGATCGGCCAGACAAAGCCTTAGACAGGCACAAATGTAAACAGCAACTTTGTATGTATATTTGTTTATTAGCACATTTGGCCTAGATTTCTATACCCTAATGACGCAAGTCTATTTACTTTTGATGAGTGAAGTTATCTATATCAATGGGATAAATAAATTAAATCTATTTTAAAGGATATTTCTTAAATCTCTGCAAATTACCTTAGAGTTGGATCAAGGTGAATATTTGCTTGTAGTTTCTCATAGAGTAATAATAAGTCGTCAACATTTTTACTTGTGTTTCAAATTGTATTTCTTTTCTATTTTGTTATGGTTTATTTTTTTGTTTTTGGGGATATATATTTTAGTATTTTGGTTCCTTTTATTTTAATTCAGGCCAAAATGCTCTTTAGACACGTGTTGCTCTCTCCGCTCCTATTATAAATTTAGCTCTCACTATTTTTGAGGCATTAATCAATTTATAGTCATTTAAATTTGATGAAATTAAAGTGCCAAACATTGGGCAACTTGAAAAAACGAGTTTCCAAATTAATTGAAGGTATTTCATATATGTTGAATTTAATGCAAGTTTCAAAAACTAGAAGTTAAATACAGATATATACGTATTATTAAGACTTTTGTTAATGAGAGGAGCTTAGTTTAAATTGCAACAATTTATTTGGCTCACCCTGAAATGTATTTATAATTGTATATTAAATGGGTTAAATACAAAAAATATGTCGCCATAAACTACAACAAAACAACAACAACAAAATTTGCATTTTGTGTAATGAAAGTAAATATTTATTTATATATATGTATGTACATATGTATATTTAGTGTTTAACTACGTGTAATTGTGTATAAGTATCTATCAGACACGTTTTGCTGTAGTCGGGGGAACAGCTGATAAGATTCGTTTGTTATTCGTCTGAGAATTAATAATAATAATTACAATAATTTATAACACTTGTCAATCAGATTTTTGCATTTTGCAATAACCCTGAAATCTGAACCGTGAATTGAGCAAAATATAAGATAATAAAAGGGGAAGCTAACTAAATTCCAAACACGTAATGAAAAGGAAATGTTACTAGAAGTGTTAGCTTAAGAATTCATAAAATCGTGTAATAAATAATTATAATAACAACGTTGTAAACATTTTTGAAATATATAATTACGCAGTATGTCAAAATAATTGATGTGCTTAACAAATCCATAAAAAACAAATCAAGAAAACTAAATTATTTCAACTTGTTAATAACACACAAATCATCTATGATAACATTTTTTAACAGTTTTGACATTATTTTAAACTTGTGGCGCCTAAAATCCAGAATTTAAGAAAACATGTAGTTTAATTTAAATAAAATCTGGTCTCAAATGATATTTTTTATTGGTTATCTACTGATGTTAGTAGCTTTGTAATAACAAGTCTTTAAAGAGCAATAACCTCGCTTGACCTTCCTAGAACTCAGCCCTTTCCTTTGAGATTAAGATGAACAGTTCATTAAAGTGTATGGCTACTGTATGTACTCATTTTCAGGGCCCCGCGAATTGCAATAATATATATTTCTATAAATGTGCATTGTTTCATCGACTTCCATATAAAAATAACTACATAACAATTTAAAAATAAAAATAGCTAAAATCGCTTTAAAACCGTTTTGATGAACTCAACGAGGAGAGCATTAATACAGGCATAAAACTCTACGCATTTGAGGGTAGGAGAGAGAGAGAGAGAGTGGGAAAGCCTCGATAACAGGTGTGAGAGATTGTGCGCGGTAGCAAAAAATAATAAAAAACAGTGGAAGAAGCAGAAGCACGCCAAACACTGATAACGTTCAAGAGTCAGATGTAAAACAAAAACAAAGTAAATGCATTATTACACACACAAACATGCATGTAAGTGAACGTGTAAGTCTGTATGTATGTATGCACGTGTTGACACTGAAGATAGTGTCTCTCACTATAGAGAGTGGGAGAGAGAGGCCCATAAGGCAAGAGAGTGATTGTAAACTTTTGGCACACTGACACACATAAAAACACTATGTTTATCCCCTTTTCCCCACCCCCGATCCCTTTTTTTTAGAGCATCATGTTTTTGATGTTTACCTCAGCATTTGTTTTGACTTTGAGTTGTCGTTTATCCAATTGAGCTTATCAATTTCCGCATAAACTTTGGTCTGCACTTTTTAAATGGTATATTTTTATCAACTTTTCTATAATCCAGTTATTTGAGTTTACAGCAACATTTTCCAGTTGCCGCCAGTCGGAATTGCACTTAAACAAAGAAGGCGAAGGCGAAATAACGCACAATTATCTCACTATCTCTTTTTAACAAAACGCGCGAGCTCGTCACTCAACCGCCTCGTTGGACGGCTACGATGTAACTGTGTGCTCATTGCTGTGTTTCCACACTCAAATCTTATATTGCCACGCAATGGAGGGAGAACTCCCCAATCCCCCACCTCCCCCATCGACAACGCTACTCCAATTCGACGTCGAACAAAACAAAACTTCCCTTTGGCATTGTTTTTATACCCTATAACCTAAGGAGTATAAGGGTATATAAGTGGCCCTTTAAATATCTGTGACAAACATCTGTAAATTTAATAAAACTAAATAGGTAGAACCCACAATAAATTAGATTAGGTGCAGCCGGTGGATATCCAATTGGAGTCCCACATAGCCCTAATGAGGTCCTTAGTGTTGCCGGACTTGTGGAATACCTAGCGGGGGTACTGGGTATTTGAAGGTCGACCCACCATTTGAAAGTATGACATTTTTGTGTATTATTGCTGAGTTTGTGAAAAGTATATTTACCATTTTTTAATTTTTTAGTTTACTACGTTTTAAAATTATATATTGAAAAAGCCATGTGGAGTAAATGAGGCCATTATATTTTGGTAAGAAAGCTTCAAGGATTAGATGCTGCCACTCTCTCCCTCTCTCTCTCTCTCTCTCTCTCTCTCTCTGATTCTCTTTGTGCTACTCATAATCATTTCTCTCTGACCTTCTATTGCATATTCTCTTTGGCTGATGTAATTTCTACGCTTTGTTGCCGCATGTTGCACATTTTTATGAATGAAAGGCACAAGCATAGCAACAACAAGAACAACAGGTGAAAACAGCTGCAAAAGAAAGCAAACAAGTTGCAGACACTTACACAAAAACAAACTCAATAAGACACTTTCAACCTAACGGTTTATATGCATGTATGTACAACATACATATGTACATGCACAGTAATTGTTTTAATTGCAAAATCATGTGTATGCGTGTGGAAGTGGCCCATGTCGAGGTTGGCCCAACCTTAACTGATAAGCATCATCAAAAAAAAAAAAAAGTGTTTAACTGATTTTGATGCTAGCACACACCCACAGGAAATTTCGTCATCCCCCTTTTTTTGGCAATAGATAAAGAAATCAGCAATAATAAAAGGGAATAATTTTCTACAACATATTTTATTACGTTTGTAACAAAAAGTTGGTCATTTGAATTAGTTAACATTATTTTAACCCTCTCGTTAATTAACTTCTTTCAAAACTGTTAATTTCAAATAACTACATAGCTGCTAGAGAGCGCCATTCTTTGCACACTGGCGCCACCTGCACATATCAATACCCAAAACAGAGCGACCCACTCGTTTTAATTTTCCACTTTGTGGCGCGGAATTCAAACGTATGACATCATAGTCCAAACCAGCACAAGGAGAAATCGCAGGAGCAGAACATAGAGAATATTTAAAATAAAATCTTACAGATGAGCCATTCCTCAGCTATATAAGCAAAAATAATGCAATGTTTAAGTAATATTTCTGTAATTCCATTATCAAACAGTTTAATACAAGATAATAATGGTAATTGTATCTACAGAAAATTATTTAAATTCATAAAGTAATATTCCGTTTTCCTGCATAGAGCCCATAGACGAATCTGAAGTTGCCCGGCCAGAAACTATTTGTTAGTCATTCGAATGCGAACAAATTCACGTTCAACCGAGATTGGGAAGACAACAGCGAATGTTTCTATGACCAATTTCCGAGTCTGATTCTTACATCAACACTTTCCCATGGGCTGTCCATTCTTTTTATTGACTCCCATGGAAACGAACGTTCTGCCCATCATTATAGCTTCGCAATTGACAATGAAAGTGAACACTACAAGTTAAACAATTTGAGCAGTCACTCTTGAAATGCTGGCGATGGATTAAGATCCAGTTACGGGCAGCTGTTCTCTATATACGATAGGACTAAGGACAATGCGGGACTTGCTGGTTAAATACTTACCAAAATATGTAAGTCTAATAAGCTAGCAATCCAAATTCAGAATGTGTCATCTGGAATTCTGCAGTTTTTGCTGTATTCAAATAGTATTCATGATGATTAAACCAAAATATTGAATAATTGTCACTCTTGCTATCGCTTTCTCAAAATGTTGTACAATATAAAATCAAATCATATCAAAACAAAGCATTTATCAACGACAAATGGTGGAAAAAAAAACCGCAAGAGCTAAGACAAAAGATTTACAATATCATTCGAGAAGATTTAAAGGTGATTTCCAAAGATATATATTTTGTTTGAGTGGTGATAAATAAACAAATTTTAATTGTGTGTGTGTGTGTTTGAGGGGGATACGAATACCTATTTTTATTTTTTTTGCTTCTTTTTGTGTGTGTGTGTGGGTATTATTTGAATTTTCCCTATTTTCATTTTCAGCTCAATTTGTTTTTCTTTGAGGGGGAGGAGAGGGCTGGAAAAACACGGCAATTTTTTTTTTCTATTGGGGCGGGCGATTTTGGTGGATAGTCTCCATTTAAAATGTCACATTAACGAAATTGTTTTTCCAAGACAAATTTATGTTTTGCTCGCATCGTCAGGCCAGGTATATTTTTTCTTTGTTTAAATTTATTTGATTTCCTTCTAATAAATAAACGAGCTAAGCCTTTCACAAACAGCTTTTCATTGAGCAGAAAATCCTCCATTTACTTTCTTCCCTCCTCACTGTTCTCTCCCTCTCTATCGCTCGGTAGTTCTCATTTTCTCTAAGTTAGTGGGTGTGGCTTGATGGCACTCAATGGTTTTGTATTAGCGTCCTTCCGTTTTAGAAGACCAAATGGCGTTCGGCTTTAAAAATAGAAACCACTCGAGAGCAGAATCATCCCAAACAGCCACTCAAAATGCAGAGATCGGTGAACACATCTGGGGATCTGCTCAATACAAGAAAAAGAACAAACTAAAGCAATTTTGTCAACCAAATGTGTTGCGTTTGTCGCAGACGTCGGTTGTCATTTTTTTCGTTGTCTCTCCGGTCTCTGTTTCTGTCTCTGTCTCCGTCTCCATCTCCGTCAACGTCACTCGTGCCAAATCAAGTGAAGTGCAGTGTAAAGTGTCTTTGGAGTGAAGTGCATCATGACCAAATATAATAATGCAAATGAAATGCCCACTGATAATGGCAACATTAAACAGGAATACAATCATTATCCAGCCTATGATTATAATAATCACAACATGTTGAACACATCACATCATCACGTCCATCCACATTTACAACCACACTCCCATACGAATGCCAATCAAACGTTGCAACATTTCTTCAGTCGGTTCAATGCCGTCGGCAATTCTGGTGGCGATCTCAGTAGCCCAACCACCGCCTCCGCGTGCAACTATAATCACCAATCATTGGACTCGGATAATCAAGCAAAGGAACTCTCTTCGCCCATCTATACCACCGACTATGACGATGAGAACAGTAGTCTCAGCTCGGAGGAGCATGTCCTTGCCCCTTTGGTTTGTGCCTCGGCCCAATCATCCCGTCCCTGCCTAACGTGGGCCTGCAAGGCTTGCAAAAAGAAAAGCGTAACCGTCGATCGACGCAAAGCGGCCACCATGCGAGAGCGTAGAAGACTGCGAAAGGTGAGAATCAAGTTAGTCTTATGGACCCATTACTTCTTATTGTAGACTGAGGTTAGGAAGACTTTTAGTTACTTTGGATATTTAAAGAAATGGGGATTTTTTGCATTACGGGCTATGATTTGGCCAATATAATTCTGTTATCCTATACTAATTACGTAGAAAATTTGCCTTGATAACTCTCTATTAATCGAAATCAGATTTAGACTTTCTATATAGCATGTATTGCAATTATAAAATACTAAATTCTTGAGTTTAAAAGTTCGTTGATCGATTTTCGTTTCAAGTCTAAGCCATTATTAGTCATATTTCTACTACTAGTAGTATTTTACTAGCCTAAATGGACACGAGGCTTGATCAGTTTTATTTTAAATTTTATAGAGTAGATATTATACATAATTTTTATTTGACACTCAAACATTAATCACATTTCACAAATTTTTGGTTTGACAGTCATATTTGCTTATTTCACCATCTGATTAAATTAATATCTATTGATCTATTTAATATCTCTAATAAAGTTAATAAACAATTAGATTTGTCTTAAAAAAATAGTCACATATTAAAAGAAATCACTAAACAAAGTTTATGTTTTTGAAGTTTAATTTCCAATATTTTTGTAAATTTCTACTAAAGTAATTTCTTAATTTTTTATTTACATTTTTTAAGTTCTAAGTTTTGGAAGTTTTAGTTTAATCAACATTTACAATTACTTTATTTCCCTTAATAGTATGCAATGCTTTTTGAATATTCTGACAATTGCAAAACAAAATTGATATAAATAAAATAACTGCATGTATTTTATCATTAACAGTATAAATAAATTAAGATACAAAGACAACAAATTCTAGAATAATGGGCAATTAATAACGAATTTTAGATAGGAATGCTAGATTTTTGCGCAATTCATAAAAGTTGAAGTAAAATTTGCACCAAAACATGTTTATTTGAATTATAAAATTAGTAAAAATTATAGATATTTGCCTAAATATTATTTGTTGCCACATATTGTCATATAACTTGTTGTTATTTTAAATGTACATAGTTTTATATCCTAAAATTACCCCTTTAACCTCCCTTTTAGTATTTTAGACTACTTTTCCGAGTATTGGGGGGGCTACAATGTTGCAATATAGAAATGAACACATCGATAGCATAAATGTCATTAGTATTCATTTGGCACTTAATCTTAATTACATGGAAAACAAAAAAGGAGGGCCCTACTTAGGGTGCATAAAAACATACACAGAAAAACCACCCAACAAGCGTATTAAAACCAGACTGAAGGATTTGCCAAGTGCTAAACGACACAAGAACAAGAAACTGCCGCAACATTTATGAGTTGAAATCGTAAAAGTTTTGGATCAACCGAAAGGCCGAGTTGTATGTATTTATAGCTCCACATAGAGCCATTAACTAATAAAACGGCAGATAGGAGATGGGGGAGGAGGTGGGATGCGACTGAGATGGTGTCTGAATCTTCTCGGAGGGGATGGGGGTTGGACGGTTGACAGTGCGACTGACTGACACTTCTTGCCCATCATAAAGAACAGCTAAACCAACATTTTAATTGTTGATATTTTTATGCGCTATTTAATTTAAAATATGTTTTATTAAATAGCCACTTAAATATGAACATGGGCTCACTGGGCGTATGCTTAATATGTATATTGGTTTTTATGACATGCCTAACTAATGGATTTCTATGATTTTCTTTGATGGGGTTTAATTGATTTGGCACTTCTGCTTCAGCTCCTGCTATTAGTGTTATTATTATTATTATTCTGATGCATTTTTATCTCTTTCTAGGTTAACGAGGCATTTGAGATTCTAAAGCGACGCACATCCTCCAATCCCAATCAACGTCTACCCAAGGTTGAAATCTTACGCAATGCCATTGAGTACATTGAAAGTTTAGAGGATTTACTTCAGGTATGTTATCAGGACTAATCGGTTGTCAGTTCTATATAGTTAAATAATGCATTCTAATGCTTTCAAATAGGAATCCACGCCCACACGAGATGGCGACAATCTGGCGCCCAATTTAAGCGGCAAAGTCTGCCAGTCCGATTATCTGGTAAGTTTTTTGGTTTTCTCTATCTGAATGCCAATTAATATTAGTGTGCGTCGCATAGGACAGGAAAATGGGAAAATGTTCCGCAATTATTTTCTCGTAAAAACCTCATGCATGAAAAACGTTTTCGTACATTTTTCTTTCTTTCGCCGACACATGCACATTCATCAAAAATCTCTGTCTCAGGGTCTCAGGCAGCGCGACATGAAAATAGAAATACTACGTATACGTAACCGACCAAGTTCCCATCCAATTTCCCCTCACATTGATCTCGATCTGTGTTTTCATCTTCTACTTTGTATTTGAATTAACACACGAAAATTTATGCCCCCCGTTGACGGGCAACTTAATAAGCTCCTTGAAGCAAAAAAGAAAACCTACCTCGTCCAGGTTTTCTGCTTAATACCTACTACAAAAAAAAAATTATGAATTATAACCGAAAGGAAAACCAAAAAGAGAGCAGCAAGCATCTGGATCCCTCTTTCCTTTTTTTGAAGCTCAGTTGGGAGGTCGTTGTCGGCCTTTAGTGAAATGTAATAAATAAATTTCTTCCCCCTTTTTAATTTTTCTCCACTTTTTTTTTCTTTCTCTTCATTTCTTTGGTGGGGAAGAAAAACTCTAAACGAAAATCGTGTTGTAAATTAATTATAACAAATTTGTTTTCCCCCTTACAAAAAGGGGAAGAAAATACCAAAATACCGATTCAAAAGGCAAACATCTAACAATCAGAAATGAGATCTGTGAAATCGTGTCATATGGAAAACTTGCGCAAAAGGAGGAGGGGCCGATTGCCTTGATTTCGTTTAATACTATAGTTTTCTATCTGTCAGTTGACAAATTGCACAGGAAAAACATGACAAGGGAAGAAGAAAAGTAAAAAGAAAAAGGTGTTACAAGTCAGCACAAACAAATTGTCAACAATTATGCGAACAACCTCAAAATATTTGCCTTGTCTCCGCAAGAGAGAGAGACTGAGACTGAGACTGAGAAAAGTATGGCCTCTGACTGACTGATTTCCATGCAGTTTGTTTGAGTTTTTCACATGTTTTTAATGTACAAATTTGTTAATTTACCATAAAACTTTTGCATATTTGTACATTGCTAAAGTTGGGGTCCTATGGACAGATATTAATGTGCTCCCATAGTTTGATTAAAAACTGGCACTATGCCAATGCAAACAGAGAGGAGGATGAAATGGCAAAATGGAAGGGATGATGTTGCTTGACTGACAATCTATCTATCCATCTCAAAAAGTTCAAATTCATTCATATGCACTTTAAAATTCATATTTATGTATAAGCAGCCATTTCTTTCTACTTAACATTTGAATGGTTTTTATTTTTTACATTTTTCCTGCTAATTTGCCAATCTAACATTTTTGCACTGGTTTTACCTATAATCAGCCATAAATTACGTACGTACTTAAAGCGAATAGCACCTGGCCAATATTGAAGTGGCCAAAGTGACGTCTATTAAACAATTCCCACAGTCATTATCAGCATTTTCGGGTTTCTATCGAAACCATAACCATCTGCAATCATTAATCCAAATAATGGCCATGACTCAATATACACAAAAGACATTCTTTCTATACAGTGGTCACAGTAGTACAGTGACTCATAATTGGAGAAAGAAGAGGATTTCAATCCAACATCTTTGGCGTTCAGTCATTGTCTATCAAGGGCTATCAATTGTGTGATAAGAAAATGTTGTTTTCAGAACTCAATCATAACAATAAATGTTAGAAGTGTATCTTCAAGTTGTTTTACAATATTTCTTTGCTTAATCTACACAAAGTTGTTTATTATAATTCACAATTATCAGGGATTTCTTAGAGTTCTTGAGCTGTTTACTTGTTGGCAAAAATTGGTTAGATTAATTAAAGGTATAAGTCATTAAAATAGTGTCCATTTTTGAAAGTATATTAAATCATTGATGATTTAGAAATATATATAAAAAGGCGCATATTCTTCAAATGTTATCCTAATATATTCTTGGCTTTCATTAAGGATCAAACGGAATCATCAACTTATTAAAGTTTATTTTATAGAATTTCAGGCAAAGAAATAATAAAAATTTTGACAAAGTTTTGATTATTTGAAAGTAGATTTCGATTTGTACTCAATTTGTTATTCAAAACTGGATCACATCTTTATAAACGAACTTCTTTGTTGAAGTTGGCTAAAGTTTACAAAATAAATGGACATGTTTCTCTGATATTTCTCTCTAAAGTTAGTAATTGTCATAAGGATAAGGAAAATATAACTATGGAATATAAGTTATTTCGGTTGATTTTTGTTATTTTCGAGTAAGTTTCGAAAAGTTTTTAATATCAAGAGTGCAACACAACGTATCGAGATATTTTCAGCGTTTCCAAGGAAATTTATATAAATATATTTATAACCGATTTTAAGAAGGGGATTTCCAAGAAGTTTAGAAAATTTTTCTCAATGCCCCAATGTTTTTCGATTTACAGAGAAACCAAAGAAAAAATCGCATAATGCCGCATATCCGTTACATATCGAACATTTATATAGAGAAGCGCGCCAAAAAGTGGCTTAAAATCTTTACGCAACTCATAAAATGCTACGAATGATAAGTGGCATTTCATTCAGAGATATAAAATGAAATCAAACAAAAATTCCACAAGTAGATATGTAGACACATACATAGCTCTATATGTAGGTGTGTGTGTGTGTGTGTGTGTATAAATATATAAGAATTGTCGCATATCGAGCGCACGCTGTCACTAAACGCTCGGAAAATGATAAATCGCTTTATAAAAGTGCAGTATGAGTGCTTGTGTGCCGGGTTTCCCCTCACCAGACACCCTTGCTCATGCCCCTGCCCCGGTCTCTATATTCTTTTGGTGTTGTTTTCATGTCAAACCGCCTATAAATATAAACGAAAAACCATACACACACAATAGATACACATGTTTCTGTATATATAGACATGTCTGTAAAGTCCCGATCCTTGCAGACGCTGTGTCTGCATCTCTTTCGTCGCCTTTTTAGCAGAGGGAAAGGAGAGGACTCTAGCCAAAGGCAAACACCACCCAGGAGGAGTTGTGCAATTATAATTTGTTTAAGCAAATTTTTCTAATGAAAAATTTCCCTCACCCCTTGGCCCCTACCCCCTTTGGTGCAACAATGAAATCTCCGGGGGGCATCTCTGGCTGACTTGTCGTCTGCGTATGCGTAAATTTAATTTAATTGCTAATAAGAGGCAACCATTCTGCCCCATTCCTCACGGACAATGCAATTCTTGCCCTGGTTCAATGCATTTTAATTGGCTAAATCTCTGGCAACTTTTGACATAAATTTTTTGGCTTAATCTCATCGTTAGACTTGATATTTGATGACACTTAGTGGCCAAACTGACACAAGTAATTTCAATACCCAGCATCTAGGGGGTGGAATGGTGTATTGAAGGCGACATAATGTATGTAACAGAAAGGAGAAAGCTTTTCTGATGGATAAGGATCATAGTAACTTATACATATTAGAAATGCTTAGTTGTTTTACTTGGTGCATGGTATAAAGAAGTCGTTGTGACAACTTTTTTACTTACTTTCTTGATTTTCTTATGCATTTCTATTCCATTTTGCTTTTAGAGTTCTTATGCTGGGGCCTATTTGGAGGATAAGTTGAGTTACTATAACAAACATTTAGAGAAATATGGACAATATTCAGGTAAAAATTTATATATATTTGATTATATTTGAACTAAGTTTCTATTAATTTACCCCATTTTGTATTCAGATGGTGAAAGTAGTGCTAATGGCTCCAGTTTGGATTGCCTTAATCTAATTGTTCAGAGTATTAATAAGAGCTCAGCAATTGCCACACCCTCAGCAACAACAACAACATCCGCCCAGTCTACAAAAACCTCACCAGGATCTGCAATAGCAGCTGGAGGATCAGCAACAACATCATCATCATCATCATCTTTAGGTAGTTCCCTGCATACGAATTTCAAAAGGAAATGTAGTACCTAAGCCCGCAAAGAAACCCACTCAGTCATCACATCGCCTCACATCCCACAGAGTTTAGTTAATTGTAAACGTAAATGATAAGTTTGTCCAAGGATACAACGAGATACAAACATACGCTCCCCAGTGAAATATTGTATAAATATGTAGAACTAAATTATTTTTATGACTTTTAGTAATTAATTTAATAAACAAATGGAAACAACTCTCTCTCTCAGTCTAGTTCCAGCTTACGAAATGATCCAGTCATGCCGCTAAGTTCGCCACTGGACCAGGCATTGGCCAGGCCAACACGTAACTTTTCGTTTGTCCCATATTGGGTATCCTTGGCAAAATAATCCCTGTGTGCCTCCAACTGCTGACGCCAATAGTCCAAGGCTTCGGCCTGATAACCATTCGTGCCACCATATTCAATGGTCATGGCCTCACGCGGCAAATGTTCATATAGATCCTCCGATTTCTTGTGCACCATAAACTAGAGTGAGAGATAAGAATGTGTGAATATTTAGTTAACAATTTGTGTACTCCAATGTCAATGTGCCTCACCTTCCAGGGCAGTTGGGAGGGCAGAAATTTGGTAACAAAATTAAAGACAGCCACACCCTCGCGTCGCATATTAATCATGTGAATCTCAACGAAACGCAGAGGCATACATTGATCCACCAGACTGAAGGTCTTCTTCAGTAGAAATGGATCGTACTGCATCATTTGCTCCATGCTCACATCACGAGCATCGATCACATAAATAAGACCAGCAATTCCAGCATTGTCACATTCCAAAGCCAAAAGTTCCAGGAGTATGAAGAGTAATTTAAATGCCTCACGCGGATTTGATTTCTTTGAATCGATTTGTTTGAATTGTGAAATTATAACTCTTGGTCCATTGGGACCAACTGGACGAGCAGGGATTATGTGTAGACTGAGAGGGAAAACAGAGAAACTTTATAGTAAAAGCACAAGGATATTGTGTCAAGAGTACTTACCCTCTTTGATGTTGGGCTAGCAAAGCGTCATCCACCTGCCGGGAGCCCAAGACCTCGGGAAAGACACCTCGCAGTGAGTAATAGTTATCGAAACGTCGCTTTGTCTCCTCCTGACTGTAACGGCAACGACGCAGGAAGGCCAACAGTAATAGTTCATCGGTGGGAGCTTTCAGATGTGGCGATTTGTTAATCCATGTCTGTAGATTAACTATGAAATTCTCACGCTCCGTTTCCTGTTCATTGCACTCGGCTTTGGCCAAGACCAGAAGCTGAGGACTCAGAGGTCGTAATGTCAACGCCGCCATGCGATAGGTTTAATGTCTGGTAAACGAATGCCGAACGGGTTGACGTATAATTTTGTGGTTAGTTCGCCGATGCAGTCCAACGATATCTTATCGGCAAAAGCGTCGACGCCTTGTAAATATAAGCAAAAGAATACCCCCCTTTATACATATAGTTAGTTATACATACATATGTAGATACCAATAGACGAATTAGACGATAAGTGACATTATCTTTAATTGATCGACTACAGCAGAGCTTAGAATTATTATCAGAGATATATATGTAGGTGTATAAGTAGGTATGTATGTATGTGTATATATTATGTCTGTATGTATGTATGTCAGTGTCAATCCCAGTTTAGCTTACGAAACGAACCACTGGCACCAAATTCCGCCTCATATGTGGCAATTTCACCATGACGTAGTTCCTCAATTGTCCCATAACGACAATCCTGCTCAAAATATCCACGATAACTATTCAACAGATCCTCCATATAGGCAATACACTCGGCCATGTGTCCATTGGTGCCACCATATTCCTCGGGCAGACATTCCTTGCCAATATGCTCGAACAACTCTTCACTAGACTTTAAAACGCGTATCTACAGAGTAAGCTGATAAGTAAATAATTCCGAGAGAAGATTAACTTTGCACCCACCGGATAGTTAACTTGCATACTAAGGACATTATACAAGAACATAATCGTACTCTGTATATCCTTGGGCATATTGATAATATACATTTCCTTAATTTTCAAAGGACTACAATGGTAGAGCCAATTCCACCATTTGCGAAAGAAAACTTTGTCGAAACGTCTCATCTTATCCGAACTGACTCCCTCGAGATCAATTATTTCGCAAATGCCCGCCACAGATGCATAATCATTCTCCAAGGCAACAATTTCCATGGCCATCGATGAGAAATGGTAAATCTCACGCAACATATATAGATTGGGATCGAAATGGCCGAAACGTGCAATAAATAAGGCCGTACGATTATCGCATTTTGGCATATCGGGATAGAGGCACACACTGAAAGAGTCAATTGAAGTTGCATCATCTTTAATTTCCCTTGCCAATAACGACAACTTACCCCAAGCGATTAATGTCCAACAGTCGTTGCGTCACACAGCGATTATTCATAATCTCGGGAAAGAGATTATAATAGGTAAAATAACGATCTATGCGTCGTTTTGTCTCCTCGAGACTGTAGCGACAGCGTCGCAGAAAGGCTATGAGAAAGTCATCATCGGTCCGGGCACGCAAATGCGGCTGTTGACGTATCCAGACCCGTAAGATGATAATATCCTGCTGTATCCTATCGGGAGTTTCGTTTAGCTCCTGCTCGGCAACTTTGGCCAATATTGGTGAGAGCGGACGTCGCATTGTGATGATGGCTAACTAGCATTTGGCTAATTTGCCTATGCTCCGGAGACACTGAAGCCGAATAATCTAATCTTATCTGCCATTGGGAGGGGGTGTTAGGAAAAATAGTTGGGAAAATACGAAAATTGTTCCCTTTTTCCATGTCTGTAGGTATACATACATATATCTACGCGTATTTACAACTTGCCGACAGAGCAGTAGAGCAGCAGTGATGGGGCAATGATAGCGCACATCCGGCGCCGGGTACCCCGTGAGCCACTTAAGTGAAGCACTTCGTCTCCCAGCCCCTCAGTCAGTCAGTCGGATAGTCAGTCCCGTCTCTCCCTTTGAAATGCGATCGGCGTTTTATGCTTGAAATAAATCTGATGCTAAATGGTATCCAGAGTTCTGTTTTCTGTTTTCTGCTTCTGGGACTGAGCATTCAATTTGAGTGCCTGTCACAGGGCATTACATCGACATGTTGAGTAGGAGTAGAAGTAGGTGCTGATGCGTTCCTCCTGCCCATTTGCTATTGCTCAAGTTGACATGGAACACCTACAGATCAGCAAATTGCTGTGACATGACGCTGTCAGCTGCTGACAAGCACGCGACATGGCCAGGAAGCGGATCAGTTTGCCTCTTTGTGACTTCTCCAAATAACTCATAACACATTATGGCCATGGGACTTCAACTGCAATTGGGACAGACTGAGACCCAAGACTGGCACTGGGACATTCATACATACATATGCTTTGATCTTTCTTTTTGGATGATGGGGCTCAACGCGTGTAAATTCCCTAGCTGCAGCATTCTTATTGCTTATGACACCAAACATATCGTTGCCATATTAATAATGAGCCTCATTAACCAAACACACATTTATGTGTATGTATATACATATATTCCACACTCAACTACTCAACACATTGCCATCAAAATCCTCTCCAGATCACTCCCAAAAAGAAAACGAAGAAAGGGTGGAGGTTGTGTGAGGCTGCTGCATGTAATTGACACACTCATTGCTGATAAGTGTATTTTGCTGTAACCACTTGAGAACTGTTTTCTCTTAAAACAAAAGAAGAACCATTGGAAAGCCCCTCCGACATCTTAAATAGCCTATGATGAATGTCTTTTAATGGGAATATTCAAACAAAATGTGAAAATAAAGACGGAATAACATGCCACCAAGGCAGGCTCCTCTACAAACATCTTAATTTTGAATTATTAAAAACATTGGTTTAATTGAGTAGTATGAGAAAAGTAATTTAATATCATTATTATGTAGCCTAGAGAGACTTTTGATCTTCAGTTACTATAAGTACTCATGGATACACATAATCATTTGGGTTTTCGAAATGTTAAATAATTTAACTTTTTACTAATGAAATTTTTATTAATTAAAAAATAAATACAGTCAAACTTTGAGTCTTGCCAAAGGAACAATCTAAAGCTTACCTCCCGATAGTATTAAGTCTTCATTGCCATCGTAAAGACTCTCCCAAATTTTCAAATGTGGCCACTCGGGCATATCTATGAATTTCAGATCATCGCTTATGTTCAGACATTTAAGGACCTTATCTGATTTATTGGCTGGATGCCACGTATCCATTTCAGGAATTCTCTGAGTATTCGGATTACCTGTGGCCGCAAACTGTGTCCAAATGGCAATAGTGCGTTCAATGTTTCGATACTCGCGACTCTCCTTGGGCAGGCGATAGGCATGCATGGAGGCAAACAAGTAGGCCAAATCGTCGGCATGACAGACGCCCTTAACACCGCGACCCAAGCGCTTAATGCGATACGGATAGATCATCTTCTCCGAATCGAAATCATAGCGATAGATATAAAGGGGAGCACTATTCTCATCAGATAGTCGAGCATTGGCCACACGCATCATTGGAAAAACGAAATAGTGCATGGAGCAGAGCTGAAAATGATTTTCGATTTGTTTTTAGATTTTGAAAACATTTGCAGGTTTATTCTTACTCACTTCCATATAGTTATGAGGCGTGGCAAGCTTCTCCGTGCGATATGCATTCCGAATTGTTGTACTCCAATTGGTTATCTGCTGCTCACTAGGTTTTGTGGCCATCAATTCGGCTGGTATAAAGGGAGTGCCAATATCCACATGCTTGACCACCGATGGAAAGAATTTGACCTCTGCAAAGAAAGAGCTCTTAAGTTTTCAACCCTATTAACTCTAATCTCATCTATCTTACCTGGCATAAAGATTAGTCCCTCATATGAAGTATTGCCTGCCATCATGGGAATTGAATTGCCCCAACAGTTTTTCAATAGCTCTATAGGTTGCTTAGGTAACATACAATCAGCAGTCTCGTATGGCTCCAATGATGGGCCAAAAAGAAAATACGTCTTGGCATTACGTTCCTCCACTTTCAAATCATGCTCCGCCACATACATGAGATCTGTAGCCTTGGCCTTGAGCAAATAGTCCAACACATCCTTATCATTGTCTGGTCCCTTGTAGCCCGATGCTTTGGCCAAACGATAAGCTCTGTGAGTGATGTCACCATTAAAGGCCCAAGGAGCCACAGCACAGCCCGATTGCAATATGCCACGATGGAAAAGACCCTTTGCTTGATCCGTTAGCATTAAATAATTGACCGAAGTGCCTCCTGCACTCTCTCCAAATACCGTAATACAATTCGGATCGCCGCCAAAGTGTGAGCAATTCTTTTTAATCCATTTCAAAGCCATTAACTGATCCTTAAGGCCAGCATTGCCGGGCACATTCAACTCGGGGGACTTAAGACTAAGGAAACCCAATGGACCCAAGCGAAATTGAATGGATATGAAAATCACATCTTCCTTGATGAAATAATCGGGTCCATGCCAGGCATGGCTAGCCTCGCCAATTTGGAAACCTCCGCCATGTATCCAAACCATAACAGGACGTGGCTTGGCTGGAGTAACCTGAAACCACCAAAAGTAAACATTAAGAAAATAGTTTTGTAAACTGCAAACTAAACTCACATTATTCGTGTAGACATTCAGATAAAGACAATCCTCAGTTCCCTCTGTGGAATCAAATAGAAAATGCATTTGTGTGGCCTTGTCCTTGATATTTCTACAATCTCGAATCCCCGCCCAGGCTTTAGGCGGTTGAGGAGCACGAAAACGCAGCTCACCCAACGGTGGCTGGGCATATGGAATGCCCTCAAAGCTGTAATATGGCACATCGTAGATGGATATTCTCTTGCTGCCCCTCACTTGTCCATATTCTGTATTGGCAATAATTGTTTCATTCGTTGAACGCCAATAATTATGAAACTTGTGTTCATAGGTTCTGCAAAAATCGTTAAAAAATCAAATCATTTACAAGATATTTCTATTTCAAAACTTACTTATACTGCCAACGCAGACCTTCGGAGATTTTTAACCATAACATTGACATAATGTGTCTTACCGCTTGGGCAATTGTTTGAAAACAGAACTCTTTTAACCCAATCCCACGAGTTTATATGTCAAAATTCTCTTATATTAAAAAACTCGTGTCAGCGTGACCACAAATAAAGTTCAGCTACTCTTTTAGATAATCAAAGCGACTTTGGTTTCTCTGTTGATTAGAACCAATAAGTTTTACGAACTTCGATCTTCGAAGAGAACATTCCGCACTGTTTTTGTTTATTTGAGTAACTAAGTATAAACAAATCTTATTAGCTATAAGCTCTCTGAAATAAACAATATTTCGTTTGCCTCGTTCTCTCTCAAATTCGAACTAACCAGTTTACATTTGCATTGCCATCATGATTATAACTATTATACCCTTAAAAAAAGGTGATTTAGATTTTGGTCGTCACCTTGTCAAAGAGAATATTTAACAAAAATTATTCAGAAATACGTAAAAAATTTTTAATTTTGAGCATTTTTAGGTAAATTGTCAAATTTGGCCACCTTTTTAATTGATATCAAACCCTTTTGTTTGCCTTTTTGTTTGCTCCCATCGAGCAAAGGGTATACATATTCCTATATGCCCCATAATATTCCAGCCCTTTGATTATAATTATCTTTAGACATTCATTTATGGCTAGACGAGTTCAATTGTATTTAAACTTTAATAACAATTTCATCAGCTCAGACGATTATTAATAGTTAACTTTATATATGAGTTCCAAGTTACTCACTTATTTTATTAAACAAATTAATGAATCAAAAAAACATAAGTGGGTCAATTTGAAAATCTATTTAAATCTATAATTAAAGTAATTGAATTTGGCAACGTTTTGCTTAAAACTATTAATTTTTAAACCTTTTTTCAAACTAATGCTAATAATTTACTTTGTTTCGATGCGGTTGTCATTTCTTTTTAACAAAGTAGAACCTGAATAAGCTTAATTTAATATTTAAAAATAAATCTTTTTTTTTTTTTTTTGCGCTATTAGTGCAAACCAAGAAAACTCAAATTCGTTTTAAAATAATAAACGTTTCAAGTCTTAATTTATAGATTTACATAAAACGCCCCATTTTTTTTTTGTGTGTGTGTGTGTGTGTACGGACACTTAGCTAGTGAGGAAAATGCATTTGCGTGCCGCTCAATTGACAATCATATTTATAGAGCATATTTCAGACCAAAAAAAAAAAAAATAAAACCAGAAAAGAAAAAAAACCGAAATCTTAAAGAAAAACTTAAGGAAAATATTTATGCAAGAGATATGTGTGTCTAGTTTTTGGTTTGGCCGTTATTGCCGCTCCACTGGCAGTTGTCACTCAACTTGATCCGATCCCAACAAATTCTTTGTATCCCGCCGTTTGTACTTGCCGGATCCGTAACCACCCTCGTACGATGCATTAAACTAAACGGCAAATGAAATTTCATTGTAAACAGACGCGTTACGGCAAATTAAGTAGCTTAAACAAATTTCCGTTTTGTCTCTTGATGTCTCTGGAGATCTGAAATATACATGTATTTCGATATACATATGTATATATATGCGTTTCTTATCCTGTTAAAGGCAATTTATGGGCTTCCGTTTTGTTTGTTTTACTCAGTTGTCCTATCCTAATTGGTCCTTTGGGCAGCGTGTTGCAGCTGGACTCTCGTCTCGGTGTATCCCTTAGTTTAACTCATTTCCAGGAAACTCATTTATACAAAATTGTGTGCCAAGAGCGTGCCGGAATGCTTAGATTAAATTCTCCACTTTGACTATCTTTGAGGGCCACATCAACTGTCAGATTTTCACTGTAATAGATGCAAACATAAATACTTAGGTGCATTGAGTTTGACAACGTTTTAGGCTCGAGTGCATTGGGCAATTAAGTCGCTGCACTTAAGCATCACCATTTGCAGATGATGATACCCTAAAAATAGCAACCCAGACACTACACCACCACTTACCCATTGTATATGATCAGCACCACAGTGCCATCCGGACGTAGAAAACCGACGACTTTGAGTTGAGCAAATTCATTGCTTAAATTGGTCTCAGTTTCGATGCGCACAGATTGTTCGGGCAAAAATTTGGAATAATGTCCTATGGCATAATAGATTGGTTGCTTGTAAATCTCCGAACGACTCGTTGTATTCACAATTATTGGAGCATCCACATAGTTCTTTACATAATTCGGTCCACCTTGCTCATCTAACACTAGATTCCAATCTAGCCAGCCATTGAAATGATGCTGGAAATCTTGCATATATGATCGCATATATTGCTCACCGCGATCCCAATTGCCCAACTCCGGGCCATGGGTTTGCCATGGTTTATCGCCAACGCAAGATTCTGTATTTAATATTAATTTATTTGGCATCTCCTCATGGGTCTTATCAATGAGTTGGGGGCCAAATACATCATCCCAATACCAATGAACAGCAAGACCATCCAAATAGTCCAAAGCATTTGGACGAGAGGCACGCATCTAGATACAACATAACGATTAAAGTTATATATATGTACATATCCTTATATGAAGAGCTAAAGGGCTTAAAGTGCAGTCCCTAAGTGCTTCATATATTGTAGATAAGCTTGAGAATTAAATATAAATTCACCTTATGAAAATAGGAGGGATACGTATAGCGTTGGTCATCATTGCCAAAGATTAGCACATGACTTTGCGTTGAGTTCTTTATGAGTGGCCCCAGATAATCGTTCAGCCAAATAGCCTAGAAGCAAACAGCAACCAAAAGAGATTAAAGATGAATGCAAAATGTCATCGTCATTATCTATTTATGACGCGCTTACCTGCTGCCATGGGGTCCAGCCCATGCTCATGAAGCGTACAAAAAAGAAGCCAATAATGCCGTTTAAAGGCTCATTACCAGTGGATATGGCCCAAATCGGCATATTTTTAGCCTGCATCAGTTCAAGAAATCTGCCAAAAGAAAAACACAGAAAATTGTTCATTAAACTGCTGTGTACTGTAATGCAGTATACCTACCTGAGATAATATTTAGCCCATGTTTCATAATATTCCGTTTTTAATTGACCAAAACCTGTCCAGCGATCATTGTTTTTCATCCAGGGTGGTGCACCCAGGCAGTGGCCATAATTTTAAGTGTATTCAGATTGCCAACGGTTTTAAGACGTTTCATTTGTTGAATTTTGATTAAATCACGATTATCCAGCTTGGTAAAATTACCTAAAAGTGGATCATTGCGCGGTTGTTCATTATATGCCCATGGTTTTAGATCGAAATCGGAACCACCTATGGTAATGCGAAGGCTATTATAAGCTATTCCATCCGCATGAAAGTAAGATCTACGAATATATGTATATAGAAAATTTCAATTGTCTAAAGATAAAGTAACTTTCTTTACCTATAGACATGATCTTGTAGTTCCGTTGGCAACTTTTGAAGTATATGGGAAACACTTCCCGTGAAGGCTCCACCAAAATTGGTTATATTCTGATAACGTTGTTCACGTTTCACAGAAACTTTAATCTTCTGAGTAGCTGGAGAAGCCCAAAATGGTTTCATGGATTAGCCGTATACACTAATTAATTGTTCATACTAACGTTTCCTTGAAAGCTGTAACCAGGCTCTATTATCCTCAACAATAATGGCATCTGTTTCATAGTCACTGCTGGGTTTATAGTCTAAAATGTTCATGTGCTTGTCCTGAAAGCTTCCTTTGGTGCTTTTAAAACGCAAGCCGTTCTGAAATATTGAAAAATCTCTAAATTATACTTGTTTAATTCACATTTTCGTTTAATAGCCTTACCTTGCTAGAGCTAATCACCAAAATTTGTAAGTCATCATCGAGATTAGTTTGTTCCATATAATCGCAATACGTTTGATTGCAAACACAAACACTTCCATAATTCGTTAATCGTAGATCGCAGGGTTGGCTTAGAGATACTGTTAAATATATATGTATATGTATATATATTATATATAGTTATCTTTTATAAGTTTAATAAAAAATTGTAAAACTTGTAAACACGGTTTAAAGTACTTCCTAAAATACCGGCTAATATTAATAGTTTTACAAACTTGTATATTTGAATTTCCACAATTATTATAAGTGTCAGTGAATAAGCTTATTAATTTCTTACCAACAGGCTTGGGCCAGCTTGTGGCCAACAATAAAATGTAAGCCAAGATTGCTTTCATGGTGGTGGCACTGCAAGCCTAAGACGAAGCGCCGCAGTGTCTCTCGTAACACACGTTTTGAATGCGCTGGCACAACTGATTGGAATTGGGAGCACCAGGCCTCTGACAAAATCGTTTCTTTAATTAAGCGCGTCGACAAACAAAAATTTCGCTTATATATACATATGTACATACGTACGAATTTAAGCTTATGTTGTTGGTTTTTGACTTGACCTGCAGGGACAGCTGTTGATTGCATAGCTCGCAATCTCATATGCTCTGCTTCGTATCAAAACCGAAAAGATTCTCCAGAAACGATCTCTCTCTGAGCGGCACTTTTTGTTTTGTTTTAAATTGTTTTTTGTCAAGCGCTTTGCATTGACTCATTCGTGTGACGCTCTCAAATGAGTGTCGCGTAAAAGAGTAATACGATTTTTGATCACACAAAGAGTCTCAACAAAAGACAGTTTGACCAAAAAACTCAACAGAAATGATCTTTGCCTACCATGTACATGTAAATACATACATACATACATATACATAAATGTAAATAAGAACGCATCAATCGCATCAACTTGATTGATAAAGCCGTACGGTAAACAACTGTGATTCGATCTTCTCTCCCACTTGGAAATCGACGCACGAAATTTAATTAAAAGTGGAAGAAATCATTTTTTTAAATGTTCAGATATATGTTTGGGTTTCTCTTTATCGGATGGACAGAAATATGATTTTAAATTACGGCAAAACAAATGTCTCTTCAAACACAGTGAAATTATTTAATATTACTGGTTTTGGAATTTTTATATATATTTATTTTATACTTGTCAGTATGAGAGTATTTAAAAGCCGATTTACTAAAATAATTTAAATTTGCGCGCTACTTTGTTTAAACATTTTTCAATACTACTGGGAGAAATACTTTTTTAGAGATGAGAAATTAAACGATGTACATCAATTTTTATTATCGATAAACCGCCGGCTTGGAGTGTGTTGATTATATAGAGCACACGAAGGAAATAAAATAAATTAATTTATAAAAATGGACTTAAATACATTATTGCAACGCGCTCAGAATCTCGCGAACTGTGGGGATGCAGATTGTGAGCTGCCACGAGTGGAGCGCACTCTGCAACAGGTACTCCAAGCTGCGGAGGAGTTCCACTCGCGTGTGACCCAAACCAGCGGAAAAGATATTCAAGCGTAAGAGTTTGTTTACAACATAAAAATTCCAATGAATAAAAATCTTTAAACTTTTGTTAGGCACATACTTTTGGGATCCAAGGGCATTAACCTACCCAAATTAAATCAAAAATTGGAAGCCCTAAATGCAAGGAAAACCTTTGAGCCATTGGAAGTCACGAGGGCAGAGACTGATATATCCACATTTTTAAAGAATGAACGTGAAAATGCCATAACATCTGTTATAGAGGATACCAATAAAAATGTAAGTAGGCCACAATATTGGATATTGATCAATATTAATCTAGTATATTCCTACAGATTAACGATGCAGTGACAAAACAGAAATGGACCCACTTGATGAGTTCCTGGAATGAGGAGAAGACTCGTCTTTTGGACGCTCTAATAGGTTCATCACAGAATTTCATAGACCTGCAACGTCTCCCACAGTACACAGTAGTGAACCCTGAGAGTAAGCCGCGTTCTTGCCTGAATCAGATGGGACTGCTGTACGCCCAGGAACTACGGCAATACAATGAATTGATAATCAATCAAAGTCCTCAGAGACCAAATTTAGTGCAGAAATTCGCACAATTGGTTCATACATTTGGTGATCTTCGTCTCACAGATATGTGGAATCTATTGACCTGGGTCACTCAAGTTGATCAACCCTTTAATGGAGATCCCATTAAGACACGCCAACAGCGACCTGAATTTGTTTTGAATGCCAAATCTTATTTGGAAAGACGTTACAGACTATATTTGAGTTCCATATTGTTGTCACCCACTGATGTGGACAGCTATCAACTGGTTTTGGCCTATGTGACTCGTCGATTTGGTCCGCATCAGTCAACCATAGGACTAGTTGATGTTGTTGGTGGGGGGTAAACCGCTTTGGCCCTTGGTCTACTACAGTTTACGTTGCGGATCTGTGGAGACGGCACTTGAATTCCTTCGCGAGGCGGGTACAACATATGAGGATTTCTCTCTTCTCATTTCGGATCGTGTGAATTCTCGCATCGAGAGCCAATTAAAACTGCAGTATGCCAATAAGATACGGAATTCCACCGATGCCTATAAAAAGGCCGTTTATTGCATTTTCCTGGGATGCGATCCACATGAAGTACATGGTGAAGTGGCCAAATCTATTGATGATTTCCTATGGATCAAGTTGTCAATGCTCAGGCCTGGTACACCGGAACTAGCCTCCGGCTATAGCAATTTACAGAGTTTAATATTGGAGAAATATGGAGAGAAATACTTCAATGCCTCTCAACAGGCTCACTTATATTTCCAGACATTGGCTCTGACTGGTCAATTTGAGGCTGCCATCGAGTTTCTATCTCGCTCCGATGAAAATCGTGTTCATGCCGTTCATATGGCCATAGCGTTAAGGGAATTAGGATTTCTCGGCGGTGTTCGAAGTGTTAATCAGCCATTGTTAAGCATTGATATTTGCGATCCGCAGCCCTTGCGACGTCTAAACTTGGCTCGTCTTATCCGTTTATACGTTGAGCCTTTCAAGCGAACGGATACTGTCGAGGCATTGCATTATTATTACACTTTACGATGTTTCCGTGACCCAAAAGGCCGGAATATGTTTCTTACCTGTGTCTGCGATTTGGTAGTGGAAAGTGGTGTACTGGATACTAGTATATTCGAATTGATCTTTGGTCAGAGGAAAAATGAACAACAGCAACCAAACGATTTGCGTATTGAGACCAAACAGTGAGTAGTCAAAGAACAATCTTCCCATAGATTTTTAATTCACATGTTTGCGTTCTACTTACAGGGGCTTATTCCGTCAATTTCATTGCCCCGAGTTTGATACCTGCACAATGGCCGGCTTGGTCGCCGATGAGCTTGTACAGCGTGGAAGTTTTGAAATGGCTGTGCCACTTTATGACATGGCGGGCAAGCATAATTCGGCTCTTAAACACCTCTCCATACTGTTAGCCCAGGTGGTACATCAGCCCCCCCTGGTGGGCACTTTACGTTCACGTCTCAGCATTGAAGCTAAACGTTTCACCCATCTCTTGGAAACTCAACATATCGAGCTTGATCCCAAAGTTGAATCTAATTATGTACTGCTTCAAGTTTTGTTAAATTTCTTTGACAATTACCATGAGGGCAAATTCATGATGGCTCTACAACAGCTTTGGCGGACCAATCTTATACCCAGAGAAGAGAAGGAGGTGGATGGTTGTTTGGCCCACATTAAACGCTTAAGCGGTGAAGTTATAAAAGTTTTGCCTGATGTCATAATAGCTGCCATGGACATTACTCAAAAGCAGTACAAACAATTAAAGGCTGATGTAGGCCCAAGGGCCTTCGAATTGCGACAGTTAAAGGAAAGAGCCAAACTATTGGCCAATATGACGGCTATAATGCCCTATCGCATGCCTAATGATACCAATCGAAGACTCCTGCAACTAGAACTGATGATGCATTAACAGATACACGCGAAATAAATTAAATTATGTTAGTTTTTAAAAGGTGAATTGAATATTTCATTTGGAAGAAAAAGACATTTAATTTGCAGGATTAACACTTACAATTTAATGCTGACCAAAAACAACGACTCAACGTGATTGAACAAAAGTTGTACTTGTTGACGGTTTTTTTGTTTTTTGTAGTTCTTGTGTTGCGCATGGTTGCATTTAAAAGAAATAGGTGTATCTGTGTGTAACGTAGTCGGGACTTGAAGATTTTGGGTACAACTTAAAAACGCAAAGGTAAATGAGCTCACATCACATCAAAATAAAGGGTCGGATGGGGAAGGGGTAGAGAGGGATGATGAGAGCAATCAAAATGTATTTCTGGATCAACAAATGCCAGCCTTGGGATAGGAGCCAGCATCACCGCCGCCATTGCCGCAATTACCTAAGAATGATCCGAAGTTCAATTTGAAACTCTCGCCCTTGTCATACTTCAAACTCACCGCCACATCGATTGAAAGCACCGGGTGGACCATAGCTCAGTTTCTGTATAGTACATTTCTCAATGGGTCCACTTGGACGGCAATAGCTTGTGTAACGTGCCCATGGCATGGGATCCTTGGGTTGTATACAATTAGGCAAATAGCTTAATTTATATGTGGTACAATTCTCCATTGGTCCCTCATTGCGACAGAAGCCCATACGTGGCTTAACAGCCTCTGGCCGTGGATTACATGTCACATCCACTGGCATGTAAGACAACTTATTGACCGTACAACGCTCCATGGCACCGCTTGGACGACAAAATGCTGTACTTGGCACTATGGGACTACGGCGTACATGTGGCTTGGGTACAAAATCATGCTTCTGTGTGGTCATGGCATACATTGGTCCATCAAAGCGTAGACCATTCTCCATCGGACGTATAGCCCGTGTGCGCTCCAAGCAGTTTGGCTGATACGACAACTGCGGCGGGGGAAAAGAAGTTCGAAAAATGTAAACATTTTGTTGCATCATTGTTGCTTATTAATTCCAAGAAAATCCTAATCTCTAGTTAATATCTGCGACCGAGATTTTCTTAGAATTAATAAACAAAAACTATGAAGCTCGAAAACAAAGAATATTACTTATGACAACCATTATAAAGACTACCTGGAGTCGTTAAGCTAAGGGGATTTTTTCATACCTTTTGAATTGTGCACTTCTCCAGTGGACCAGTTGGACGACAGAAAGTATCTTTGGGCAAAACGGGCACAGGCTTTGTCCGTGAAGCATCTACCGGCATGTAGCTCAATTTATAGACCGTATTGACAGCACTCGGATCATTGCCAATGAAACGTAAGTGGGACATTGGCATAACTGGAGCAGTGCGTCCACTATTACAATTGGGCATATAACTGAGATTGTAGGTGGTGCAGAGATTTTGATAACGCGGCGGCACACAGCGTACTTTATCTGCCCATGGTGTCGGCTCCTTTGGTGGCAGACAGACTGGCATATACGAAAGCTTCTGAATCGTGCAGCGTTCCAAGGGACCAGATGGCCTGCAAAACTGTCCCTGTTGTAGCATGGCTTTGGGTGGAGGATTTTGACAAACATCAATGGGCATATAACTCAATTTCTGTATGGTGCAACGTTCCATGGGCGCCGATGAGGAGCAAATGGTTTCACGTGGACGTATTGTTTCTCGTTTGACCACGCCCTTGGGCACATAGTCGTGCTTCTGTGAGGTCATGGCATAGATGGGTCCCTCAAAACGTAATCCACTCTCCATGGGCCGTATGGCTGCAGTACGTTGACCTGGACACGGCGGCATGTATGACAATTTCTGCACTGTGCATCTTTCCAAAGGAGCTGTCGAGGCGCGTATCTGAGAGCATGGCAACACCGGACGAGCTCGAATATTATCGCCACAATTGGCATAATAGGAACGCCTATAGATCGTATCCGTTTCCAATGGAGCTGTTGAACGCATAAAATTCGATACCGGCCGGATAGGCATAACCCGCGGTGGCTGCTGATAGCAGCATCCAGAATAATCACCGCAATCACATGGTGGGCACGCCGATCCCGGTGGACATGGCGTAAAATCTGTGGGCGCCTGACAAGGCTCAGTACAACAATCACCCGACATTTTAGCGGGTATCAATCTACTTTTAGTTTCAGTTGGTTAATTAAACTAACAAAAAAGGATTTCAACTACGGACACACAACAAGAACTTGGCAAATTGTTAAAATAAATAATTTTGTTTGCCCCGGAGCACATCGAAGGTATATTTATGAGAGTATTTATGTACAGTTAACACATCCGAAAACGACTAAATTCAAATTTTGTGCTTCGACAATTGACTATCGACGAAGGATTTTACAATGTGTTCTATCTACGACAAACGTATGAGAATTGACTTGAGACTGAGAATAGAAAGCCATATAGAGATCAGTTGGAACTAGAAGCCGAATGAAGTATATATCACAGCCCACCTTTTGGAAAATATGTATACAATTCAAGCAATAGTTCAGAGGTTTTAAAATTAAAATATAAAACTGATAAAATAGGTTTCTCATAATAGCATTTATCACAAATATCAAATAGCAAAAAAAATTCTTTATATATTGCTAAAAAATTGAAAAAAATAATTAATTAATACATTTTCCTTGTTTTCAATTGCAATATTTTCAAAAGAAAGAATCACAAAGCATTAACTGAATTTCCAATAAACTTATAAATTGATTTCAATATTTTCTGATCATCTCTCATCTTTATTTTAATATATATTTCAATCGTATCTTTAAGGATACATATCCTGATATATTTTTTTCTTGTTGTATAATAATAATTTGTAAATCCTATTAAATTAAACTCTTTCATTCTCTTAAGGCAAACACATATAGATAGATAGATAGAGACTAGGATAGACTTGATTATCTGTTACAGGTTGCCATCCTAGGAATAAACTTAAGACACTTAATTACAGAACAGAATCAAGAACAATATTTTGTATAATCATAATAATAGTAAATACATACAGAATCAAAAATATATTTCTTTTGGAATCGATTAATTGCGCCTAACTAAATCTCATTAATTAACTAATTGATTTAAATAAAAATTGGGAAAACTAACTTATTTACATTTTGCTGTGTTTGAGGAGAAAAAAAAGTAAATACCTGGCTTCTATTAAATATTAAAAAATACATCAATTTTCGAGGGCGTTTTGTGGATTAACATAACAAATTTCGTTTTTTTCTTTCTATAAAAATCAGAAAACATAATGTTATTTGATTTCAATTTAGCCAGGAATTTTACTCCAAAAAATACATTATTCATCTTATATAAACTATAGTATAATATGTATATGTTTCAGTTCTTATCGACAATTTCCTTGTATGCATCATCATCATTATAATTATTTTTTGTAAGTATACTGATAATTATAATTTAGCTTCACATTGTGGGCAAATTTGGGGGAATTTGTTCTAGGAAATTAGCTGGAAATTGCCCTTGACGTCCTTCGATTTCACCATAGAGCCAATCATCATTAATACGATACAAAACAGTGACCAGGTCATTTTCCTAAAAACAAGTAATCAATTTTAAGTAAAGGCAATTCAAGTCGTATAGAGGAAGGAGAGATATTTTACCTGTAAAGACAAGTCCCCATCAACCTCGCCGGGAAATTGATAGAGGCAACGTGCCGTAGCCTGAACGGAGATGGGAGATTGAGTTGGCGGTGACCCCAACTGATTCGAATTAGAAGACAATGGTACTTTAATTTCCACATAATTAGCTGGAAAGATACCCTCACAGCCGGCACGCGTACGACCACGTAACCATTCCGGTGTGGGCTGTTCCAGCAAATAGATTTTCTCGTTCTCCTGCAAGGCACATTTAGATGATTACTTATTTTATTTGATTATGGAAACTGCAATGCAAACTTACCCTAAAGTTCAGATCTCCCTCTTCGACCCCATCAAAGTCGTATAGAGCTATGGCATATGGAATTTGCTCTTCCTCGATGTAACCCAAAGTGCCTTTGCTTAGAGCCAAAGCATCGACTTTGCCAGAGATGACATCCAATAGGCAGATGCCACCACTGGCAGCACCCATGCCGGCGCTAGTGGACGGCAATTTGGGTGGCTCTCCCTTGGGCATGGGTGGGGACGGTGGCGTAGATTCCCCTGCTCTTCCAGCACCTCCTACTAGGTAGCTACCAGGCATTCCTCCAATAAACGGAGGCGGCTTGGGTGCCTTGGGTTTCTGTGATATTTTCGGTTTGATTATTGTGGGCATCTGCAGCGATTGCGTGGGTGGCAAGAGACTTTTGCCATTGCATAGTGGATTATCGGAGCTGCGTCCCTGCAACTGCATTTGCCTAACGGGAGCTGAGCCAAATGAATCGATTGTGCCATAATTCCCGCCACTGCTATCAACCGCTTCCCAGGGATCTAAGGGACTCTGGGTCGATGGCCGTGATCTGTGGTGATAATCATCTTCGAAACCACTTTCCGGTTGTGAAACGCTGCCATTATTGGGAGAACTGAAATTGCTGTCGGAGCTAAAGCTATCGACACTAACACAATCGCTATTCGATTTCTGTGTAAAAGTCGGTGACGATGGCGGCGAATCAAAGCTAATCAGTTGACCCTCAGCCACTCCGGAGCCACTATTACTACTAGTTGATGCCATCGAAGAGCCAACAAAATTAGATCCGCTGGTGCTGCTGCTGCTAGTCGTTGCAGTATTCCATGCAGCATTCCAATCATAATTTGTTGAAGACGATGACGATGACGTGGTGGTGAATCCTCCAGCACCATTGCCAGCAACTTGTCCGCTGCTCAGGCCGTAGACACGATTCTGTGCTGCGACCTTAGTAGCAGCAGTCGTTGCTGACGACGTGTTACTGGCTTTCTTGCGTTGGAAAATATTGGGTATCAGACGATTACCACTGCCTCCGGATGCCGCCGCTTCATTTGAACGTTGTCCGTTTACTTGGACTTTAGGTGGCGGCGGCCGTGGCGGTGGCATCTTCTTTAAACCCAAGCCATTTCCATTCGATGTGTTGCTATTACCCCCACCAAATGGATCATCATCCCAATTGGTGGCTGGTGTATACAAGCGAGCCTGAGGGAATTTTCTCGTTATATGCGATCCGCTACCAGTTTGATTATCATCGAAATAATTATTATTGAAGGATTTCTTTGTAGCCGACTGCTGTTGCAAGGGTCGTCCTCCCTTTGGAGGTGGTGGCAATTTGATTGTCAACTTTTGTGTTAGCTGCTGCTGTTGTTGTTGATGATGATGCTGCTGCTGCTGCTCGAGGTGCTGCTGCTGCAGCTGTCGACGCAATTGCTCCAAACTGGCATTAGCTCCAGCTGCTGCTGCACTACCAGAACCAGGCGGAGCAGGCGCTGGCCGTGTTGGTATGGTCATAATAATATTTTCCTCTGCTACTTTTTGTCTGCCTGCAAATAAGTCGAAGAACAATTAGTTAAATGGCAAACCAAAAATTCTCCTACTCGTTATCAATTAAAGCCTTTATAGATAACACACATGGGACAAGCTGTATCCAGATAAGAGAGAATGATTCTTGCTTCCCTCCCCACCAGCTCCAAGCTTACCACAGAATGTTTTACTACTGTTTTTTTTTTTTTAATTACTGCTTACTGGAATTTAATTTCTTTTTTCCCAAATTTTCATTTGACAGTATTTATCAAAATAACTAAATAAGCAATTAAAATAAAGTGAAAACTACAAAAAAATATATTTTTAAATCAACATTATTAATTATAACTCAAATCTATTTTCTATGTGAAACTTTGCCATTTAAATAGGCCCATTCATCATCATCATCCTACGGGAGGGAGAGTTTGCATAAAAATAATACAATAAATCAATCCATTGACAGTCCATTGGCTAAATATTTGTTATTGTTTTGCTTGCTTAAGATACCCGTTAGTAGAGTTTTGTGGCTGGTATATATTGTTAGTGGCAAATTAAATACACATGTAAATGGCATTTCAAAAGGTCTTTTAATCTTGTTAATCGAAATATGAATGTCTAGTTTTAATTTCTTTTCGAACTTTGATTAATTTTGACAATTAATTAGGGAATATGTTAATCATAGATTTGGGTAGTCTTATTGGTTCAAACAAAAAACTCTAGTGAAAGAGAATAGTAGACATCTATCATAGACCCTTTTGACCCATTTGCTTATAAAATGTGAAGCTCTGCCTTTTTCTCGACGTACTCAAATCTTCTATATTTTCCTTTCACACGCCACTATCGTCAACCAAAATCGGTCAGAATGCGAATTTTATTTAATTTCCCTTAAATTTTTTACTCGAATTGATTTTCAAGAAACAATTTTAAAGTTTTGACAAGTTTTTGAAAGTACATGACACCATATCCATTTAAAAATGGATAGAAATATCCCATATAGTTGAGGTCCTAGGCATGGAATGGTATGATATAGCAGAAGCCGATTTGAGGAATTAAGTATCTCCTATTTTATCTAAAATCCTCTTGCCAACAAAAATTAGAGAAATAAATGAACTGAAGAACTGAAGGGTGCAACCAAGTCGTATACAACATTATTTAATTTTACTTTAGAAACATTTAATTTTTATGGTGCACTTGAAAAACACATAAGAGAAAACCAACAAACAAAGAATGTTACAAAAAAGAAACAACAATTCTTTTGTAGCAAGTTTGACGTCATTGAAAATGGATCACTCAACATGGAATAACAGATTTCTCCACCCACTAAAAGCAATGGCTAATTATTGGGAATTGTATATGCCCATGTGCTACCTAGTTGCTTCTGTGTGCCTCCTACTCTCCCATCTCTTCTGTGCTTTAGAAAAAAATGTGCATGCAAATTTCAGAGAAAAAAAAGTAGGTGGACCAACTTGTATAGTATATAGAATGTAAAATACTCGATTCGGTGCCCGGCACTGGACGGAACCAAAATGTGAACGCCAGCAAATTTTGCCTCTGAGTTTAACTTGCAGTTCACTGCGCGGCGCCATTGATAAGAGCATAAGAGGCAGACAGATAGAGAGCGAGAGGGAGAGAGAGGGAGACGAGGCAATAACAACATCCATACATAATATGGTTTTATCAAGAAAATATATATAATAAATATAAAAAAAATTATATTTTACGTCGCAACATTTAGGAATTTGGGATTTGTTTTTGTGTGGTCAATATATGGGGGGTGGCTATTATAGAGGGGGCGGGCTTTGAACTCTTCTCTTGACTAATATTATGTTTTTTGTTCAAAAAAAAACAACACGACTTTTGCGTCATTTATTGAGAATTCCCCAAAGTAGAGCAACATTTTTGTTTTTTTACGGCGCAAATATTGACGGAAATTGTACCAAGTGGGAAGGGAGGAACCTCCAGTGCACTGGTCTCACGCGGGCGCCATTAAATACATACATATGTTCTGCAGTGTTTTCATGACCTAATGGGGAAAACTTTTACACTTTGTTTGAATATGCTACATACCTAGGAAAATGATAAACACTCAAGTTTCATTTAGGTTCTTGGAAATATAAAGAGAAAATCTTGTTATTTAGTCAAAATACATTAAGAATTCAGAAGAACTGTGAATAGGAAATTATTCGAGTGGTTGACACACAAAAAAGCTAGCGAAATTTTTAACAAAAAGACCCGCTTCCCCTTCACTTTGACTCAAATGTTTAGCCAATCATTTGAAAGTATTATTAATCTCTCCATTCACGCCTTTTTCTTTAGATTTTCGTGGCATGTTTAAGCTGAAAATATTGATCTTAATTTTGCAAAACTCTTTCAAACAAATCTAAACTTTCATTTTGGAATTTGTAAACAAATCGTTTTGTAAAATTCATGCAAAATTCATGTAAATTAAATAAAATACCGTTGTTGATGGCGCCCACGTTTTTCGCAGATCTTTTCGCACATGTGTGCATCTACTTATTGACGTTTTGTTTACTTAGACATAGTCTATGAGGCGCTAATTGGCCACACGTTTCGAGAGCCAACAGAGAGAATAAGCCACAGTCGCAATCTAATTAAAATCACCTTTGGGCAAGGTGGATTGTTAGTAATTGAGGTACCAGGTTGGGGCCACCCACAGCAAACTTTTTGAGGTTTACTGCAATAATTATTTTACTCTCTCCCGTTGATTTTTTAATTGGTGCAGATTTGAGTCGTAATCGTAATCATATAGAATATATTCCCATTAGTTTTTAGTCGGTCTATTTATTGCCCCAAGCAAATAACAAAATAAATGTTTGACGTCAATTTGAGCAAATGATCAAATATTTAGTTAGTCCATAAAATAACAAGTTAAATGTGGTGATAATGGGCTAAATCGATATATGTACATACAAACATATAGAGAAACTCCATATGAAAGCTAATTAAGTGCAATTGGGGATATTAGTACCTACATTATTTAGAAAATGCATGGACAAAGAATAATACATTTGTTGTTCAGACAAACTCTGAAAAAAACCCTAAACTAACCCTCTATTATTGTCTCTCGTCTAGTTAGAGCCCAACTCGTTCATGTCTTTAGTCATTAGCATTCACTTTAAAAAGAAAAGTAAACGACAGTTGCAACAATTGACATTCAAATTTACACTTTTTCATTTTCCCATCATTGAACAGTTTTAAAATTCACAGCAAACAGCCAATAGACTGTGTTAAAATTTTGAATAATATTTTACCTCATTAAGTAACAAATATTATATTTTTGGTATGACTTTAGGTTAAGCTTCTTAGTTTTAATTATCTCCCAAGTTTCAAAATAAATATTTAATTCTATTAAACAAATATACGTTGGGTTAAATGTTACATCAGTTTTGGCTGGAAATCACTATTAAAAAACAATGAGGTTATGAAATCTCATCTATGTAACACTTTTCTATTCTCTAATATGTAGATTTGATGAGCCTATTCATCATTCGTGCACATGTTTCATTCCATTGCCTCATTGCCCCATGTTCTGAACTTTTGCCATATATACATAAAGCTTTAATGTTCAGTTAAGGTCGTCATCATCAACATCATCGTCTGTGTAATAAAGAGCCCATTGTACTGGCTACGGTTCAAGCTCAAGTGATAAGGTTAGGTTGGGTTTTTTACTTCTTCTTCTTCTTGTTTGCTGTCCATTTTGTTTGGAAGCTAAAACCGGTTTTCATTCAGCAAATTATTTATGTTAAACAAAATAAAATAAAAAAAAAAAAAAGGCTTCTTCATATTCTCTAGATAATCACATAACCAAAATGTTTAGTTTGCATGAATCATTTGACAAACAAATTGGCGTGGGGGAGTGGGAGGCAACAAATTGGAATGGACAACTTTTACTTGACACGTTCCATCATGATCAAGAAGAAGAAATCAACGGATTGAAATGAAACAAAAGCAGAACAAAAGAAAGTGACAACAACTTGAACTGAATCGGAATGCTCTCTGCACCCACCTTCCCCTCCGCCATCCACTTTTCCGGCTATAACCACTTATGTACATTTTTTTTCTTTCTTTCTCTTTTGATGTGATAGCGAAATGAGAGGTTTCCGTACGAGTTTCAAAGACGATAAACAATTTAATATTTTATTTATCATTTAAAGAAATTAACAAATGGAATTGCATTGTTAGAAATGTTTACACACACACACTTACACACAATCTCTATGCTCTATTTATACATAGACATTTATATCGCAATTTTGCGCTCTTTTTGGCAACAATTACTAAAACTAAACTGACCTTCAGTTTTCGATTTCGTTAAGTACCAACAACAACAAAAAATAGTGCACAAATAAATACATACATACATTTGATACAATTAAGAGAAAACAATGCAACTACAACTTTGTTGAAATATTATTTTATTTTTTTTTTTTTAATTATTTGCCAATTTTTAATTTACCTTACTTTTGAAAGACCAAATAAAAAGTTTATTAATTTTTACTAACCTATCCCACATTAAGAATATAAATTTGGGTAATCCACTGATAAACCTTGAGGAGACCAGAGGAAAAGCCGAGACACGCGTCAATATATATACATATATACATATGTAGCCCCATGTTGTCCCTCTGCCCCTCTTCAGCTTGTCTATCTATATATGTATGTATGTATGTATGTATATGCCATAAAAAGCGAATCGGAGACGAAGCCAATTGAATTTATTGTGACAAATAAAAAGTTAAATGAACTTAAATAAAAACACGCCTCAATTTTTCCTATACATACATTTTTTTGTTTGTGCTTCTTTTGTTTGTATTATTTTTAACCTACCTACTAAATTGTATTCGAATAAATATGCGTGACCAGAACGTGCTCTCAATTAAAGTAAATTACACAAGTCGTCGTCCCATAAAAAGAAACGCAACAAAAATTCATACAATTTACATAAGAACTTTGACTTTAGAAAAAGAGTACAACTGAATGCATTATGATCATTAAGGATTGAATGAATGAATGATAAACTACAAAAAGCAATGCATTGTTTCAGTCTTTGAGGGTAATGAAAGATCAAAATCTTTAATTTCAAAGAATATTTACAGGAAATTGACGTTCCATTATAGCATATTCATCTACGTATCTACATTTATATACTTTTATATTCATTTGTATATATTTAGCAAGTTTACACAACTGTTTTAAATCTTTAGTCAATTGGATTTATTTACTCTAACTAATAGTATTATGAATTTGTCAAGCAGGAAATTAACTATCCATGACCGTAAAAGTTTATGTATTTTACAATTTTTAAGAAAATTATGAAAAAAAATGTTTAAAATTATAAAATCGATAAAGATTTTATTGTGTTTTCCAATTGGATTCCACTTGAAAATCGGCTACAATTCTCTCCTTCTCAATCTCTCTGATTGGTTGTTTTTATTGGGGGTACATTTAAAGGGTATAAAAAATTCTTTATCGCTTATTCTGTTGTTTCTTTTCAATATGATTACATATGTATATACACATGTGAAACCACAACGAAAATTAAACAGGTTTTCTTCCGATTTTATAATGTTACCCATGTGTATATGTATTTTGTTTAACTATGATTTGTATTAAACTGAGACATAGGAAACAAAGCACGTTTCAACAACTCGTGTAGATCTGTTAAATTTCTGCAGGTTGAAACCATAAAATAAGGACAGGGGGAAGAGAGTGAGACAGAACGATGCGAGCGAGGGAGGAGAGCTTTGCATTCATGCGTTACATGTGAAATGAATCTGGGTCAAAGTTGAATATCATCCAAAGAGTTGCATTGTTCTATATGGAGAATAATGCATTTCAAAAGCTTTTCTTGATTGATTGTACTTTTTTGAATTGCTCCACGAAATGTTTTTTTTATTGTTTTCTTGTTGTTCGTTTGCCAGGCCAGTGCTCCTCTTTCATCTACATCTGGCTCTCCCCCTTTCTCTCTCACTCACTCTAAGCTTGAGATTCTAAGCTCTTCCTGTTTTGCAATGAAACGTTTTGGAATTGAACACAACCGCCAACTGATACCAAGCCAAGCCATTTAAAAGTCAGTGAAATGGAACCTGCTGATTTTGAAAGTGACAAAAAGAAAATGAAACTAACCGATTCCTTATCGGAATTATTATGTTTATGCAATAAATTTAATATGATATCATGACATAAATAAATATTTAATTAATTAAGCAATGCGACCTTGAGGGTCCGGGGTTGCTCCATGGCAAAATGGGAGTGGAGAGAATCAACAGTGCGAGAAGTAGATGTATGGGGAAGGAGGGGTGGTAACTAACCTTTTTGGTCACCAGTTTAATTTTTTTTGTCTTTGCTGTCGCTTGTTTGGTTTGAGCCAAGACTCGACCACCCAAACCTGGTCAGGCTAAATATGACTAATGCCTTACGCACACAGGCTCACACACACGCACAGTAACTTTGCACTTTTAGCCGCGCGCTCTCTCTCTTTCGCTTGGTTCACTCTCTCACCCTATTGAAAGGCCATTACCAACAACAAGCAGCAGCTGCACAATGCAGTAGTTTCCCCTCCAAAACAAAAAAAAATAATAGGAGGATATATGTATCAACTGGAGACAGCTGCTGCCTTGTTACTGCTGCGACAATAATTATTTTTCTTTATTGCAAAATTTCATAATGTAACATTTGCCCAATTGTTGTTTTTTTTACAGTTAATTACGAGCACGCACAGACAAACACACACACACACAAACACAAACGAACACTATAATTCAACAAAATGATTTAGAGACTGTTTTGATTTACATACACTGCACTTGCCTTGAAAATTGAATTTCTATTTGCTATTGGCTGGTTTAAACAATTTAAATTGTTTAAACAATTTTCACAAATTCCGATATCATCCGTTTCTATTGCGTTCTCAACTTTTAATGACGAGTGTTGGTAAACGCATACTGACTGTTGCGTTGCCAGACTGTTTGACTTCACTTTTGTTCTTCGGAAGTTTAAAATTGGGTAAATGTTTACTACCACTACTCGAGATTTCAGTGTTGAAAAGTGGAAAAATCAGGTAAAGCTAGATTTCAGTGTTGTCAAACGCTATTTTTTATTTGGCGCGCTGTTTGACCGCCCTGGTAGCCGAATATTGTATTCTGATGACCTGATGTCGTGCTGGTGCAATTTTTCTCTTTCGTTTGATACCAAAATTATGTAGTTAAGCGCGCTTTGGGCCCGAGTAGTAGTAGTAAACATTTACCATTTGTATATACAAAAAAAGGTATATGTATTCATTATTGAGTTAAAATAAACAATATCTAAATTTATAATTAAATGTAAATGTTTTATCCTAGACCATTTGAATCTGCAATCGTCGTTTGGTGGTTTCCCGTCGTTTTTTCTCTCTTTTCCGCCTAGCTTGTGTGGCCTCACGGAATAGTTGAACACCTTCACGTTGCTCCACTTCCGTCTGCAGAAGGGAGAGTCCATGCAGATTCCAACCCAGACAATCACGCAATTGGTTTACATCATTTGTTAGTAAGCCAAGTATCTTCATGAGCAGGGGTTTCATTGTTTTGGTGGCTGCAATGGGTTTCATATGTACCTTAAACAGGAATATTGTGACTCGACACAGCAACTCTAATTCGTCAGGACGTTGAGCTATCAGCACCGGGAGACGTTCGAGCACTTCGCAAACCGTAGAAAAGGGTAGCAGAAGCAATGCTTCCTCTAAATCAGAGGCACGTATGCGCATTAATGTAGTTACCAGGAAATCAGTCGGAGTCTTCACTTGTAATGCCAGCATAAGGGGATGTATTTCAGGTTTCTCTGTGTCTTCTACTTCAAATTGCTTGGATATTTCTAAGCACTCCACAATGGAATCAGCTGCCTGTTCAGATCCAACAGTTTTACGTGACGGCAATTTGAGACCTGGCAAAAGTGGCACACTGTTATCCTCTCCCGTGGCCAATTGTTCATTCTCCATTTGCTCGCGTTCTTCCTCTTGGATATCTTTTAGAACAATTGTCTCCTCGGTGCGTTCAAATAAACGCAATGTACGATCCGATCCACAGGTGACCAAGTATCGACCGTTGGGCGAGACGGAGAGAGAATAAGCTTCACCAATGTGACCCGGTAGGGTGAGAATTTTGTCAAATGAATCTCCATCCCATTGCTTCACTTTGCCATCCTTGCCACAAGTAAAGAACATATGAGTTTGGGGAATAAATTGCAATGACATCACCGAATCATCATGGGCAAATATTGAACGATGGCAATCGCCAAAATTAAGACCCCAAATCTTGACATTTCTATCAGCTGAACCGGTGGCTATTAGTGTAGAATCATAGGAGATATCCAAACAAAGAACGGGCAGCTTGTGTCCATAGAGCGATAGATAGAATTTAAATGTGTCCAGAAAGAAGATTTTCACTGTGGAATCTAGCAAGCCCACCGCCAAATATTTCATATCCGGACTGACTCCCACACAAAGAACGGTTTCCTCTAGCTTTAGTGTATTCTTGTGCAAGAGTGACAGAACTTTTGTCTGCTCATTCGAGTCAATCAATTCGTATGTCCAAATTTTTATGGTGGAATCTCCACTGCCCGTGATGCAGCCCTTTTGATCAGGCAGCAAGGCAATGGACCATAACTCACTCTCATGTGCTGGAATCTCTTCGACAATATCACCGGATCCTACGTCCACAATTAGCAGTTTGCCAGTCTTCATGCCCAGCAAAGCATACCGATCGCCTGGAACGAATCGTAGGCATAGAACATAATCCGTTGGAACTGTACGCAAGCATTGCATGACCTCACGATCCCAGAATTTGAAGGATTCTGCTGCTCCCGAACCAATAGCCAACGAATCATTGGTAAAGCAAACAGAACGCACTTCCGATTGATGGCCTAGACGAGTTAGAGAGCGCAATACTTTTACGCTGGTCTCTTCCGACGACTTGCGATTCTTAAGAGATGCTTCCAATGAATATAGGGACAGACTATTATTGGCCAAACTAACCAGGACACGTAGCTCCTTGTTCAAGCCCAACAATACATCAATTGACTTGATCTTTTGTTTTGTTTTGATGGACTCCAAACGTTTAATTTCATCGCTTAGAGACAATTCTTGGGATAACTCCTCCTCAGTAGTCGTTGTTGCCTTCTTAGCTTTCTTAATTCGTTTTGCCAGGCGTTGTTTTACCTCCTCTTCGGTGCATATATAAAAGTTCTCAATAAGATCATTTGTGCCGTGACAGCTTAAGATTCTTTCATTGGGATCAGCTACCAAGTTAACACAACGTCCTTTACTAGCTCTCTGGATGACGCCACAATTTACAACACTCACTGGCGATATGGAGTCCTCTTCGTCTATTGACAAGCCCTCAACCGCGGATTCCAAAGTACCTCGATCTCCTTGTTCACGTTGCTTTAGTCGATATACATTCATGCCACTCTCTCCAGCACCCGCCACCATGAAATCTTTAACAAATGCTAAGGCCCAGACTTCTGTGCGATTGTCTACAATAGTTTTGAAGCAAAATTGTGTCTCCAGATTCCAGAATTTGATTTGTGTATCCTTTGAACAACTGACTACAATATTATTGGAATCCTCACATATACGTTGCAGAAAATGTGCATCGGTTATAGCTGCATTATGACCACTCAAACGCTGCCGCCCAGCCTGCTCGACGACATCTATGACCACAAGTTCCGTGTCCAGGCCACCACTGACCAGGCGCATACCCTGATTGTCATAACGTAAAATGCTCACAGCGTTCTTATGAAGAGCTAGGGAACCAATGGCATTGTAATAGGTCTGAGAGGTAATATCAAAGATCTGCACTGTTCCATCCGCATAACCCACAGCGATGTGCAAGTGGTCCGGTGAGACTCTTAAGGCTGTCACTTCGAATTTTTCACGGCGCAAAGTCAACTTCCGATCACCCAATCTGAGAAAGGAAGGCACATTTGAATAATTATCCTTATTACAAATAGGCAACAACAAAACCTACCGCAAATCCCAAACTACAACATTCTCTGCGGCGGGACTGGCAACAAATCGTCCCTCAGTGCGGTCGACAACAGCAAAATTAACATTGGCACGACCCGAGGAGATTATATTAAAGCTGTCGACGGGACGATAAGCTAAATATTGTTTAGTTAAGCCCATTGTAACATTAATTATATTTAAATTTTAAAAATGTGCACAACCGAAGCAAATCAAGTTTCACGTGTTTAGAGATGGCCAATTGCAACTAAAGAGATATGTGATAAACTATCGATAGCGCCACTGGGCAATTTCCCGACACTTATTCTTTGATTAGCAGCGCTGTTTAAATTACCGTTATGCACATGCGCCCGCTACACACCCCAAAGAAAATCTTTCACAACTTCAATTCCACAAACCTGCCAAATAGAACTAAAATTTCCCAATTCAATTTATAAACGAATCAAATAAAAATTTATATATAATGTCTACCTACTCAAGCGCTTCCACTGCCCAACAAACTGGTAAACCCGTTAAGTCATCATTTTCAGTTATTTATTTTAACAATGCATATTTTATTTGGGTTAAGGTGCTTCCGATTTAGATGGCGAGTCCGTGGAAGTCCTACGTGAACGATTGAGCACCATGAAGCGTTTAATGGCCGAACGTACAGCCCAACAGCAAAATAATCCTGCATCCACAGAGGAAATCTTTAGCACAAAACGACATCGATCGGCGGGAATCATTGACGGCAACTTCCTTAGCATCGCCTTTGGTGGAGCCCTATTGGTTATTGTTACTGTTTCCGTATATGCTTTCTATAATCTATATCATGCCATACTCAAAAAGTTCCCCTCACATCACGAGGAATTGTAGATTTTTTAACTAAAACAAATGTTGTACACCATGGAGTTTTTATGCATTTAAAATAAATACACAATTTGAATTGACACAAGTTGAATATCTAATGAGTTAGTTAAGTTGTCGCTTTGCATTCGATTAAATTAACTATTTATTTTGGAAATTCTTTTCATTATTCAGAAGTTACATTTATGTATGTATTCGTAGAGGACGCTGAATATATGTATGTAGTGAATGCAAGACTTAAAAACAAAAAAGAAAACAATATAGGAAAACTATAAAACACAACAACAATAATTTATATGAAACATAATGCCTGGCAAAAGGAATTATTAGATATGGGGTGGGGATAATGGGTGACTTTTGTTCATAGATTTGTGTCGATTTCGCTTACTTGCTATTTAGCTACAAATTGAAAACTTTTCGTGATTCGTTTCACACCTCTTAACCCTATATAAATCATGTTTTGTTCCTGGTTTAAAAAAATAACTAAATCGGTTTTGTTCCAATGGTTTTTCAATTTTTTTTCTTTTTTTTTTTTGTTTCGTTTAATTCATAATTTTGTTTTTCTCCAGTTCTACTATTATTTGTTTTACACAATTATACATTATTTGAATTTTGGAAACTTACTACTTGACTTGGAAATGGTTTATTATTTTTAATTTATACCAAATAGACAGAAGCATGGAAAATTTGTTAAATTGTACAACTGATTTTTTGTTTTGTTTGGGTGCCGCCTCTCCCTTAACTTCAAAATGGTTGGTAAGAGGGGGATCGGTTTCTTAATTGGCTGGTTGATGGTTTGAGGGGTTGGGGAGGGGATATTATGTATTATTAGCTTTCCTTCTATACTCTTTTATGCTTTTTACAATTCGTTTAATTCCCTAATCTTGACGATGACTCTCCACTAGTTCTGCTGTCGATGCTCCTGCTGCTGTTGCTGTTGTAGTTGATGTTGCTGTTGTTAATTTATTTCTTGTTAATCAGATATTATCCACAGAATCAGCATCATCCTCTGAGCTAATTTCATCACCGAATTCAATATCTTCATCGAAGCCATCCTCAACGAATGTGACTGTCTCATTGATGCGCACCGATTCAGGGAATTCGCCATAGGTCTTCAGATTTCTAGCTTCATCCGGTGTATACTTCAATATAACATCAGCCTTCGAGTCCTGATAATCACGCAAACCAACCAATATAATGTCACCTTGATTGATCCATACCTAGAAACAAAGAAAAGAAAACATTAAAAATAGTTTGTTTACCATTTTAGATACCTTTTCTGCAATGACTCAAAAGGCTGGCGCACTGTCGCTGGGAAAAAGTCCAACAATTTGCCAAACTTGTAATTGTTAATAGATAACTGATCTTTAAACAAACGCAACTAAAAATTTGTCGCAATATGTTGGCCCAGTTCTGGGTATTTCACAAACGTGCGCAACCATTTCAGGTATTTCTTCTTTTTGCTTTGTATTTAACCTTGGCCATAGAATATTCGCCAGAAAAAGGTGTAGAGTAAAAGATTCATTCAAGTCTTGGGTGGAGAGAGAGATATGATCGCCAGGCAGGCCCCAAATGACAATGCAATACGACAAAGATTGGTAGTAATCGCACAAACATCACGTGAGTAACTACTTTTGCTTGTGTCTTTGACTTTTAATTACTTTTTTTCTATGGGATTATTATCAGGAATGCTAGACACCACTTCAATTGTATATTATATAATATAGACTAAAAAAAAAGGGGCATATCAATTGCAAATTATTGGCTAAACTAGTTCTTGAAACTTATAACTTGGAAGATTAATGTATTAAGAAAACACATTTAAAATAAAACGTGTTCCATTAGTAGGTTGAGGTCTACTTGACGTGGCATTAAACAAGTTATCACCGTTAACATCTTCTGAGATAAAGATAAGAGAATTCTTTGAATGAATTCCATTTGCAAACAAGTTTCTGGGCACGTTCTCTACTTATCTGATGGCAGGCAAAGCCAAATTTCTTAGTCTTATAATACCCCAGATATTTATTCGTAATCGTAATTTGACAAGTTGAGATTTGATTGTAGATATTTTTTCAATAATGTATTTAATTGCACTCTGAAATTTAACTGACGCAAGCCAACACTCACTTATCTTAAAGACGCGACAAGCAAGAACATGCAAGACGACAAGCAAAAACCTGCCCATCTAAGGAGGGGGTGTGCTCCCGCATTAATGGGTCTCCTCTTTGCTAATTGCGAGTCTCTAGCAAATTGTTAACAACTTAACTAAAATTTTTTAGTCATTATATCTGAATATTTAATTCAAATAGTTTCTGCTTCCAATTCATGCTAATTCCATTTAGTAGAATCAGCTAACACGATGAATCAATGACCTAGGATAAATACCTGTGGTCAGTCAGAGTTACTTCCCCTGTTCAACTCAAATGAATCAATAGAAAAATAGCCCATTCATAAATTCCATTTCCTTTACTATGGCCTTTGTTTTACCACTTCCGTTTTGGCCTTACTACGCCTAAGAATGCATGCCTGCAATATAATAAATACCATTCGTATATTGCATGATAAATATGACACATTCAAATATACTTATATGGTTATTCCATTAGAACCTGACAATTTTATGATAACGGCTAAATTCAATTTTTCGGCTTAAAAATTCATTAAATAATTCATAAATTACGTCGTCGTTGGAAATAAACTTCCTCATACATAAAACTCGAGGGGCCTTGTGAACTTTGTAGCATTAATCATAAACCTTTTCCTAAATTGATGGCATGTGGTCATGACTTTTGTTGGGTCTTATCTATATACGATGGGATGGGACATGATAGATCAGGCATAGAGGAGATCGGACCGCACGCATACACCGTGCGCTGACTAAATCGTATCAAAATTACCCGTATTACCCAAGCCCCATATATGTGTATGATAATAATGATATACTCTTTTGATTGTAAAAATTCAACAAAAGTGTGGGCAAAAATAGATAAGCGTTACCACTTAGCACACTCCCACCTGGGAATCACCTAAACGATCGATTCGATGTCGTTAACTTTTCAGGGAGAGTAAGAGAGAGAGAGGAGGGTGGTAGGCAGTGTTTTGACTCGTCAGAGGTTTGGTATTCTTAGGCCAGCTGTGACAAAAATTTCTATATATAGACAAGAATCAGAATCATATATTGGAAATTGAATAAATAAGAAAAAAATGCGGAAGATGTAAGCAAAATTGATAAGAATACTTCACAACAACCTTTCTCCTTGGTAAATGTGGCAATAGAAATGCCCTTTCTCTCATGGAGGTTACAAAAAACGGTATATTTAATTACCTCGTTTAACCTATCCACATGGAAAATTATTTTAAAGCTGAATCATCGATTGACTAGACAACTAATCGGCGTCAAACTCAAGTGTCTAGAGCATATCTTTCTATTTTTTTATTATGACAGTTACTAAATAAGTTTTAAAACGGCAACTAGTAGTAGTTTTTATCTATTTAAAGTGTAATTCGATTTGGTACAAAGTTCAAGAATATAATGGGGGAAAACGGGACAGTTTAATATTTCACCATATTTGGTTTTCAATTTTGAAACTGCTACTTAAGAATAAATCTAGAACTATTTAAATAGAGTAAAAACGCATTAACAATTTTTACTATTGTCAGTTTCTATCATATTAAGCTAATAAACTTAATAAGTACTAAAGAGAAATAAGAAGTTTACTCAAATATAATACCTAGTGGATTTATTCTTATGATATGTGTCATTTATATTCATGGGAAACTATGTATATACTATATACATAAAGTAAAAGAAGATACCCTAGATGGAATAATTATTTTATGTCCCTCTCTCTCTCTCTTGAACCTCAAAAATCAAAGTTAAGGTTGCCAAAGCTCTCCCAAAAACGATTTGACACTGATAAGCGATCTTATTTCTCCCTCTCTCTCGCTCGGTTCTGCAAGATAACACCTTTTACTAATAGAAGGAATTCTCAGAGAGTCGATGGCTCTGTTTCCAGCCTATAAATACCGCCAGTCTCGACGTGAAACGGGCAAATTTGAAATTGCCTTCAAGCAAGAAACATTAAAGAGACTGGCAAAAACGGCAAATTTAGCCGCTAAAAGTGTATTCCATGCCAAAGCGAAAAGTGAAGTGTTATCAATACACAAAAGCAAAAGCCAAGAGCTAAACAAAGAATTCAAACAACAACAAACAATAATAAATTCGAGTCGCGCCGTTCTTCAACCCGTCAACATTTCTTCGTACTACTCAATTAATTCGTGCGGCGCGTGCAACCAGAGCGAGGATATCATGCTACTCTCATACAGATGTATTTACTCCGTCATATTGACCACCATTGCCAGCATAATGGTGGTACTAAGTTCAGCTGCCTCCAGTTCAACAGGCGGCAACATGTTGCCATCGGTCCGCAAATGTGGAAGCGCCGGTGGAGCAGGACACACCATGGCTCTGAATTTGGCAGCCTATGGACTATTGGAGAATCGGATCAGCACCTTGGAGTCCCCTCGGCAGACACATTGGTCGAAAAAGTTTCTGGCCAAACGGGAGGCAACACCACACAGTGCCCCCTATGTAGTTAGCATACAACAGATGACACCAGATCAGGGATTGGTGCACTACTGCGCTGGGACTGTAATCAATGAGCATTGGATATTGACGGCAGCCCATTGCCTGACCTCACATCAATCGGTGGAGAATTCAGTCATTGTGGCTGGCAGTCATGACATTCACGATCATCGCGGTGAGGCGGCCAACATTCAATTGCGACGCATTGACTATTATGTCCGTCATGAGTTGTATTTGGGTGGCGTCAATCCCTATGACATTGCTCTCATCTATACGAAAACTCCTTTGGTTTTCGATGAGTATGTCCAACCAGCCACTTTACCCGAACAGGATGCTCTACCCGATGGCTATGGCACACTCTACGGCTGGGGCAATGTCTCCATGACAGCTGTTCCCAACTATCCGCATAAATTGCAAGAGGCCAATATGCCAATTTTGGATATGTCGCTGTGTGAACAAATATTAGCTCGCTCTGGTTTGCAGCTGCACGAAACGAATCTTTGCACGGGCCCATTAACCGGAGGTGTTAGCATCTGCACTGCTGATTCTGGTGGCCCATTGATCCAACAATGCTGCGAGGAGCAGTTCGAACAGGCAAACATTGTCATTGGCATAGTCTCATGGGGCAAAATGCCATGTGGACAAAAGAATGCTCCATCAGTGTTTGTTCGAGTCTCGGCATTTACCGATTGGATCAATCAAGTTATCACATCAGCCACTCAAATCATCTAACTGGCATCTCATCATTATCAAGAAGAAGAAAAAGGAGAGAATCCTCAAGGACTCGTAGCTCGAATGTTATAGGAAAAAAAAAAAATAATAATAATTTTCGAAATAAAAACTAACAAAAAAAAAACTCATTAAAACAAAACACAAAAAAAAGACTAATTAATCTCACTAGATATTATTGTATAAAAATAGTTTTAAGAACAACAAAACAAAAAATATTTTACTAAAAATAAAAATGCAAATATTTAATTTCTTATAAAACAAAAAAAGCTAAGCCTTAATTTTTTTTTAATGGTGAAATTAGCACACTTCGTAGAAGATAAGGTTCGTCCCCCCTCTATGTACAGTGGTTAGTTTTAGGGTAGAAAATGTTGAAAGTAGTTATAGATATGAAAAGTTTCATCTGCCACATGGTTGGGTGAATATCATGAGGTTTTGTGTAACATAGTCGGGAATGGGAATTATGTATCTTCTTTAAAGGTTCGGACTTAAACCTTAAATGCGAAAATCCACTGTGATCTCTCTTGACCCACTGTGCTCTGTTGCTGGGTGGGTGAATGGTGATTAGGGGGGAGGCATTTCGCCTTATCCACGTATGTAATTGGCGCCGTGTTTCAAATGAATTAGTCATGCTCTCTCTCAATGTCTGAAGATTACCCCTTGCCGAAAAACTCAAACAAAAAAATGAGTTAAAGTAATGGCAGAATTTTGGCGTGGGGAATAAGCATGCTACGATTATGAAAGCGTCATGAAATGTCGCTGCTACTTTCCTGTATTTTATACTAAAGATTAACTTAGTTAGATTAGCTAGGAAAGTCATACGGTTTTCAGGTGCAAATCGGTGATCAGCTGCCTGCTTTATGATTGACAGACGACGACGGAAATTTTGGGGCACAATGTAGTACAAGGTTTTTTTTTCTCTTGGCTTGCTTTCTTTCTACGTGGTTTAATTTTGTTGTTATTGTCTAGACATGATTGGACTTTACCTGTTGCAAATTGAAAAAAAGGTTTATTGTACTTTGGTAATTAGATTAATTGATTGATTGATACATTTCTGTCTTAAATTGACATTTAAGAGGGTAAAGTACAAAAATTTCCTTACGAGGATCAAAGAAACTTTAGAAATCACAGCCACCAAAATATGTGGAATTTGCTCATTGAACTTGTTTTTTATAGCATTCACAAAAAAAAAAAAAAGAGAAATTCACACTCCATAAACATAAAACTAATCGCAAAAGCAGCCCCACTTATGATGAAATAAGTAATCATAAATTAAGACCCAACCCCCTTAAGAATTTTCTAAACAAGTGGAATTCTACTTCTAATCATTCATTTTACATAAACTGAGTATTAGTAACTGAAATACGCAAATATTTCTTGACCAAATTGCGACGTAATTTTGGACAGCAATTATGTCCCATAATTTTTGCATTCAATGTCTTGGACATTATTGATAAGATAACTTATATGTATATTTTTTATTGTCTTTTATGAACTACTCTCTTTTTTTTACTATTTGAATTTAATCAAATCAGGCAGCTGTTGCTAGAGCCAATAGCACGTGCCCAAGGCAAAAGAACAATGCCAACTTTTATTACCTTTCTACGAATTTGGTCTTGAATAACATGGAAAAAATTGCAATTCTCCGATGATTTTGCAAATATTTGGAATTTCGTTTTCAGAGTTTCATAAATTAAACTTGGACTTGCATTTGAATGATCGAATGGGCGTGGTATTCTCTGCTCTTCTGATATCTACGTTTAATTAGTTGGTACATCTTTGTTTTGGTTACGTTGCCAGTACATATAAACAACAATCTTGATATTGATTGGGGGTGTAGACTTTTTAGATTGTTCTCATAAATTGTACCTCATAGTGACGTACCGAAAAATATCATATCGAATCTGATTCTTGTTTTTTTTTTTTTTTTTTTTTTTTTTGTATGTATGACGTCTTTCTTGATTTGCCATTTAATTTATGAAGCATTTTTTAGGTCGTGAAATGGCATGGCAGGGTGAAGTACCCTTAAAAATTTGATGGATTTCGAGGAACTGACTTAAATCGGAAATACCAAATATTTGCTTATTATATTGGGTATTAATAGATTTAGATTAGAATTAACAAATTGATTAGTTTATATAAGCATACAATCAGGCCTCGTGAAAATTTATAAAAAACAATCCCTCTTTCTAAGATCCAAGTATATCGACAAAATCTATAGGTTTGTATATTAATCAAAATTGTCTTCAAAATAACTAAAATTCATTAACTATTTACATCAACTAAATTTAATAAAAATCTGCACAAACTATAGAGGACCTCATTAAGAAAACCTATAATTACAGAACAATTACAAATGTTAACTTAAGTTTTTTTAGACTGTTTTACTCCTTAAAATGCATAATTCAAGCGCCAAAGTGAATCAGTCCACAGTTGTTCTTTAAATAGATATTTAAAGGTATAGAGCGTTACTGGACAATAAAGACCTTGCAAAGATCAATGATAAGAATCAGGTAGAAATGCACCAACGCGTTTGCACATGAAGACAGATTAGGGAAAGCCTGACCTTCATCATGCTAAAATTCTTAGGACGAGTAGCCACCAATGCTTGTGCCTTTATGTAGTATCTCTACCTGATTCATACAACAACAGAGAGTATCTATGTACATATATAACAGATGTAAGACTGTACTCTATATGTATGTACATATATTCTACAAAACATTTCTCCTAAAAATGGAAAGCAAGTGCAATAACATTTTGCAAATAATATAAATAATCAATGCCATGCCGAGTAAAAAATTTCTTAAGAGAGCACATAACAGAAATAATACAAAGAAATTAAGAGAGCGAACGCCAAGGCAAGGCACTTGCTCTCTCTCTCTCTCTCTTATGGTGGACGCACTCCTACTACTCACCTTCTTGCGAAGTTTCCCCCGAATGTGACACAGACGTTTGACGCCATCAAAGCACATTGCCTCCAATCGACCATTGCCCAGCATTTTGGTCACTTGAGCGTACTCCTGTTGATCCTCCTTGAAGATCAATTCACGTTTCTCGAATTCATTCTCGTTCTTACCACGACGACGATTTTTGCCACCTTTTCCTTTATTCTTGGGCATGTTGCTGCTACTTTCTCTGCTGCTTCTCTGTCGACGTTGTGTATTTGCTTTTGTCTGGGGAGGGTTACTGCTTGTGTATTTTGGTTATCTCCGACACTATTGACAATATCGAATGGTTGTTGTTAAATACAAATATCACCTAAATCACATGTTTTATGTCTCAATTTCATTACAAAACTTACGAATTTTGCCAGATTTGAGATGTAAATGTGACAGTTTTGCCTTAGCCTCGCTAAAAGAGCGTAGTGTGGCCGTTGCAGTGTTCTGGCTGGGTCTGGCAGCCCTGCCAAATCAAGGATGCCAGATGCAATTTTCAATTCGTCATTGTCGACAGCTGATAGAGAAAATTTCAAAATCAAACGCTTATTAAAAGTCATCCTTATATTCATAACGGGAATGTTGTTAAAGAAACAAATTATCCATTTTGATTCGGCATTTCTTTTTATTTTTTGAAATATGAAATAACGGTGGGTGGCTGTATCGATATGTGGGTGTGAGCCCACACTACCATCACTAAGCAATGGTTAAAACAGCTGATGCGGTGATTGCAGTCTATAAACAAATTCGGAAAAATGCATCAGGCATATCAAGTGCATTCCATCCTGAAACAGGTTGTACAAATAGAATCATTAGCTGCATATGGCAACAATGTCATCCTTGGAACTAGAAGTGGTCAAATTATTATGTACTCTGTCGATGAAAAGGCTGGAGTGGATATGAGGATGTTTAACAAGAATTTCAGTCGCAAACCCATCACACAAATGGAGGTGATAGAGGAGGAGAAACTGCTCTTTGTACTCACCGACCAAATGATTCATGTATGTGATCTCAGCCGAATGGAAAGCAGTTTTGTGCTGGCGCACGTTTCCCAGGATACCAAGGGAGTTACATTATTTACTTTGGATGTAGATTCCCAGAAATCGACGACCGGTGAAACGGCCACCATTATACGCCTGTGCTGTGCCATACGACGTCGATTGATTTTTTTCTTTTGGAAAAAGGATAAATTGGCTTCGCTGGAGCTATCTATTGAGCTAGCCGATGTGCCACGGTCCCTATGTTGGGTTGGCCAGACTATTTGTGTGGGATGCAAGGATGAATATGTGGTCTACAATGTGAGAACTTCCCTTGAATCTCAATAGAATTCAATTCTAAAAATGTCTCCCTACAGATTAGTACGATACCTCCAACTAAGCATGATCTGTTCCCAACATCTTCGGCAACAAGTAGAGAACCATGCATCAGCCTTATAAGAAAAGATCTTTTGGGCGTATCAAAAGATGACTATCTAATCTTGGTCGATCCCAGTAAATATGTAAGCAGAGATGGTTCTACCGAAATTGTTAGCATTGACCAAAAAAATGCTTTGCCTCCATTGGCATGGAGTCAGGCTCTTTTAGGTTTGGGTAAGTTTTAAAGAAGTTAAGTTTATCTGACGTTTAATCAAGATTTCGGTTTTTAGTGTGGGATGAACCCTATGTTGTGGGTCGCACACAAAGCGCTGTTGAAGTCCGCAGTTTAGTGGGCAAGGACACTCTTGTCCAGACAATACCCGAGCTGCAGAAGAGCAAATTTTTGGTACGTTCACAGGGAGGAACTATTTTTGCAGCTGCCACATCAGAACTGTGGTGCATACGTCTGGTGGATATACCGACTCAAAGGGCGCAATTACTCCACCAAAAAAAATACCAATTGGCTATAGAGTTGACGGTGAGTTTTGTTTATATAATCTGCCATTGATTTGGTTTTTATTTGATGCTTTCCAATGTAGGAAATCTCCAAGGAGCCGGCGGAGGATAAAGCTCAAACCATACGCCAAATTCATATGTTTTATGCAAAAGAATTATTCACTAACAAGGAATTCTCTGCAGCCATGAAAGAGTTTGAAAAGGCATCCATTGATCCCTATGACGTCATCCGCTTGTTTCCAAATTTGGTGCCAGAACTGGCTGCTACAACAGGCATGGATGCAGTGCCAACGGCAAGTGTGCCCCAGCTGGAGGAACGCGATCTGGAATATGCCTACCTAGCTCTCATAGAATTCCTAGCCCAAGCCCGACAACGAGAGGTCGTTAAATTGCGTGACGCCAAAAGCTCATCGAAATCTTTGCTAGAGATCATAGACACCACTTTACTAAAGTGCTATTTACAAACCAATGATTCACTGGTGGCGCCATTGCTTCGGCTCAATCAATGTCATTTGGAGGAGTCGGAAAAGACGTTGAAAAAGCATAACAAAATCTCTGAGCTTATTATTCTATATCAAATGAAAGGCAAACACAAAGAGGCCCTAAAATTGTTACGAGAGCAAGCAAACAAAGAAGGTTCAGTGCTCCAGGGCAGAGAGAGAACCATTAGATATTTGCAACAATTGGGCGGGGATCATTTGCCGCTAATATTTGAGTTTGCAGATTGGGTTCTTCAAGAAGCACCCCAAGGAGGTCTTACCATATTCACAGTTGAGCTTATCGAAGTTGAATCTCTACCACGGGCAAAGGTTCTTGACTTTTTGGTCAGCAAGCATAAATCCTTGGTCATCCCATATTTGGAACATGTAATAAATATTTGGGATGACACGAACACCTTGCGTCACAATCTTCTGATCAAGCAATATCGAGAACAAGTACAACGTATGCTGGAGAACGATAAAAACAACCCAGATCTTGAGCCGCTACGTTCCAAGCTCTATAAAATGCTTGCAGAGACCAATAGCTATAGCCCAGATCGTGTTTTGGAGGATTTTCCCACTACCGTGCTTCTGGAGGAGCGTGCTCTCATTCTGGGCCGCTTGAAAAAGCATGAAAAAGTATTGGCAATTTATATACAAGCCTTGGGTGATGTCTCAAAGGCCAAGGCATATGCAGAGGCCAATTATGGGCACGATGAAAATATTTTTCACATATTATTGAAAACTGTGTTAAATCCTCTGCCCCAGGCACCTTATGAAGGCATAACAATGCATCTAGATTTCGTTAAACCCAATCGAAAAGTAGCATTGGACTTGCTCAACGCCTATGCAACAAAAATTGATCCATCAGATATATTCCAAGTAAGTATGACAGAAACTAGTAATGGTTTCGTTTCATTTGATGATTCTCTTCCCTTTTTTTAAGTATTTACCCGATGACATGAGCCTCAAACAGTTGCAAAATTATCTGGAGATAAGCATTCGTACACAATTGGCCGACAAACATCAACGGCAAATGATGATTGGTCTGCTGGAGGCAGAATCCAACCGTCTGCAGTCCGAACTAAAGAACCAGAAGCAAATCGCATTTGAGCTCAACGAATTCAGCGTGTGTCCAGAGTGTAAGAAACGCTTTTCCAGCCAATCTGCCTTTGTTCGCTATCCCAATGGTCAGGTGGTTCATCTGTCGTGTCATGATCGCAGTGCAAGGGCAGCATTGCAGCAATAAATCTATTTTATATATTTGTTTATGTGATAAAATATAAATGTATTGTACTATGTAGATATATATACACAAATTGTTAAAGAACTTTGATATTGTAATTGCTTCTTTAGGAACTAATTCGGATTGGCATTGCATTCCTTTTGAGCAAAACATTTCAGCAAATCTTTACATTAAACATATTTTTTTATTGGACTATATATACAAAAATTGAGTTTACAAATTTTAAGCCTCTTCACTGCCACCATCCATGAGACTATCCCCGCCATCCAATGAGTCATTGCATATAGACAAATCGGATTCGCTGGGCGAGGCAGGCGGACCACGACTAAGAGCACCCAGAGGCGGCAGAGAAAACGATTGCTTACTATCATTATCCTCGTTATCATCCTCTGCCCCACTGGGCGAACCAGCAGTTAAATCGGTAGAGGCCGCCGAATTAGCTGTGGTAGCCGTAGCGATTCCTGTTGTTCCTGCACCGGTTCCTGGTAATTGGGTTTGCCTAATCAAGGCCAAACGTTGTTGCGTCAATTCCAGATGATGTTTCCGCCATTTGATGCGTCTGTTTTGAAACCAGACTTTTACCTGGGCTTCCGTTAATTTCAGAGTATGTGCTAGATAAAGCCGCTCGGGACCGACCATATATTGTTGTCGCTCGAATTCCGCCTCTAGGCATTCTAGTTGTTCGGGCGTAAAAATTGTGCGTACCCGTTTGTTCTTAAGTGAACTTTTTTTATGGGAATCTAAGAGTTATGAAAAACAGGAAAAGGACATGTAAACATTATTATAAAGAGGATAAATGTACGATTTTATAAAATGGGAATAACTAACTCCCTTAGGTATGCCAAGATCAGATAAAGAATTCGTTTATAACTTTTGTTTAATAATTTTCCATAAACAATGTTTGCAAAGGGTTCAATTTTATTATTCACAGATATTTCAAAAACGAATTCTTTGACTGCTTATTGCATACATTAGGGGGTAAATTGAACTCATTTCACTTGCTTAATCATTAGACACCCACCCGACTTAAGTTTCTCTCGCTGGAAATTAAGTGAAGCCTGTTGCTGGGCATGATGCTGATGCAATTGCTGGAGGCTCTGCAAGGCGGAAGGTCCCACCACTGATACAGAGGCATTTGAAAATCCCTGAGAATGGGGTGGATGGTAGCGATGTTGACTGCTGGTATCACAATTAAAGTTATTTACACTTTGACTGTTGTTGTTGTTGTTGATGGTGTCCTCCACATCGGCAGCATTGCGATTGTGACCATTGAGGGACAAATTGATGGCATTATTATAGTCCTTTCGCTGGCTATTTTGTAAACCCAAAATGGCGGCTATTGTAAAGGACTTGCCCACATCCAGGGAGGAATGCGCTGCTGCTGCCTCAAAAAGCTGCGCATGCGACTGCGCCTGGACCTGGCCATGGACTATTGGAGCTGTTGCTGTAGCGGGTGCTTGTGCTGCTGTTGGTGGTGGGTGAGATGTTGTAGACGTTGTTGTCGGTGGGTGGTTCAGTTGCTGCTGCTGCTGCTGTTGATTATGTGAATGATGATGGGAATGATGATGATGATGCTGCTGCTGCTGCTGCTCCATTTGGTATGAACTCTGACTCTGACCTGCTGTCAAAGCAGCAGCCAAAGCAGCTGTGGGCAATGCATGAAGCGGTTGACCGCCACCATGATGGTTTGTTGTTGCTGCTGCCGCAGCGGCTGCGGCTGCTGCTGCTGCAGCCGCTGCTTGAGCCTGTGTGTTATGCAATGCCAGAAAGTGTGACAAAGGATTTGCGTGATATTTGGAAGGATTCTGCAACATGCTTAGTATTTGCCACTCTGTTGCCCCTCAAAATAAAAAAGAAGAAGCTCTTGACTCTCACTCTTGTGTGCTTCCCGTCTCCTCTTTTAGCTGCAAAAATGTAACAAAAAAGAGACAGAGAAATGTCAATGACTTTAGTTTAATGCATTCATTGTCCATTGTCAACAATTAAATGTAATTCAATCCTTATTCGGAATAGGTCTTGGTCTCTAAACCATGACAATGAGGTAGGATTATATGAAGGGTGACCATGGAGGGTTAGTATAGTCCTCAAGATGCTATACAAAATAATACTTTTTCATTTAAGATCAATCTTTTTACTTCAAAAACCTCAAAAAATGTTAATAACTATTTCATAATAGCAGTCTACACAAGCCTCTAAAAGATTTTTTATTGGCCACATTTGTTTATATTGAAGATTTTCCATCGATTTGAATTGCTTTTAATTCCAATTAGACAAATTGAATAATAGTTTTTAGAAAACTTTCAAAGGATTATATTACAAGATTGGATCAGTGTGGAGCCTGCAGGGGAATTTACTTTTAAAAAACATTTTCAAATACATATATATTGTAATTTGGGTACCCATATACCCCATAATAATGTGTCATTGATGCACATTTACTCTGACATTCATTCACTGTGTGAATCTCGGCAAGTGAGTGCATTCATTTACTAATTGCCCTCCTTCTTGTTCATTTCTCTCTTTCTCCTTCTTTCCCTCTCTCTTTCTCCATTTGTCGGCCATTCATTGGCAAACTTGATAGCCTAATTGAGACATGGACTTTGTCACAGTTGTTGCTTCTGTTGCTTTTGGTCATTGTGGTTGCAGTCGGTTTCGGCCAGGTAAAATACACATATCCCTTGTTGGTAACCACACAGTGTCAGATAACGTATACATAGTTGTTGTTATTGTCTTGTTTTATTGAAAATTGGGTGTTTTAACGTTTTTAAATCTTAAAATAAAAGTATAAAGATTGCTTGCGAATCGGAGGGATCTACATCGTAAAAAGAAAGAAAGGAGATGAAATTTGTTCCTGACTTTGAAATATTTTCGAATTTTCCCATTATTTCTTTTACAAAAAAACCTCTGTTGAATTTAACCTATTATATAGAATCATTGTCAAACAATATCGATACAATCTTGACTTTTAAAGGGCAAAGTTATAGAAAAACAAGAGGAGATAAAATTTCTTTACTATTGATAACAATATCTGAAAATTCTTTAAGGGTCAAAATCAATAAGACTACATTTTTTAAGTGGTATGACAAAATTCTAATCCTCGTGCTCTATTATGACCACCTGATAGACCCGGCGGAAAACGTATTTGTTTAAACTGTTGAGTCTTAAGTTTTATTCTCTAAAACCTCTGTAATGCCCAATGCCTTGTTAAGATTTTTGTCTTTAAGCCAATCACACAAAAAATAAGTATCCTTATTGACTTTATAAGTGATAATAATTGATTAATCAGGATCTTCATCTTGAAATACTTAACTTGCAACATGTTCATTAGACATTTTCCACATAATTTACTATAGAATTATAATATAAAATAAAACTGAATCTCAAATTCCTCGAATGTTGCTTTATTTATAAATTAGTATAACCAATTCCATCCGGATATAAGAATTGGTAATATTTTTAGTTTTTTTATACTTATTGTTGAAAAAAAGATTCATGTGACAGAAACAAATTTCTAAGTTTAGAAAACCTTAGACTATATAATATATATATGAACTAAAGTTGACTTATTTTAGTTTCATGCTGTGAGATTTAGTTTAGTTAATATGAATTTAATATTTAAGACTTCTTTCTAGTCGCTTAGTTAAGCTTTTGTATATAAAGTGAAAAGTTTATTCATGCTTTAGAACTTCTATTCTCATTACTCGATATTCAAGTTAAATGACTATTTAGTTAGTATACTGAAGTATTATGTATAAATACTTCTAATTAATATAAAACCACAAATAATTTGAAACGAAAATTAGCTTTCTTTGTCAAATATGTAGTTCCAATCATCCGAAAACAAAGTCCTTTCTATTTTAAAGACTTTATTTGACATTATTTTCGAATCATTGTTGACAAGTCTTAATATTAAAACTACATTTGTTGTATGTTGTACAAACCTTTTGAATTAAACAAATGGCAGCATTATAAGTATTATTTACAGTTTTTCCTTTTTATGGCGAACGCGTAATCCCAATAGTTTAGACATAAACATTATATTTCACACCACACAGAAATGATAATTTCTTATAATTTGTATTAATTTTTCTGAAAGTGTTTCACCGACGGCATTCGAATTATATTTATAGTCCTTTAGAGTAAAGTAGTCTAGAATTCCGCGAGATTTTCACGTGTAAGAAAAATTTTCAGAGTAATTCTCAATGATGGCGTAAAAGAACCGAACGCAAACGTGTTGCAAACTCAACTGAACTCAAAAGTTTGGTGGCCGTAAAATTTTTACAATATTCGCCAACATCAGAGTCGTCGCAGTCGTCGTTGACGTTGACTTTGGCAGCGCTGCTCAATGCCTTTGCGTGTGTGTGTGTGTGTGTGTATGTGTGTGTGAGTGAGTTTTTGTGAGTTGGCGTTGTGATTTTTCTCATATAAGAATGCTGGGGCTCTTTTTTCCGGATTACTACCATGCCGAGGCCGAGGCAGAGCCATCATCATCATCAACATCATCAGGGTCGTTATCATGGTTAACAACCACCCAGACAGAGGCAGGTTACATAAAAGGGAATCAAACAACAGCTATCTGAAACGCAGGCTCAACCACCCTTCAACCCACCCAATCGCAGGGACGATTTCACCGCCCCCTCCTTTCGCCCGCGAGGCGAGTGTATAAAAAGTTATTAAAATTATGATATAAATGGATAATTGAACAAAGTGGGCGGTGCCATTAAGCAACATGAAAAAAGCCAATATGGCGAAATGAACAAATTTATGATTGAGACAAAATGTCTCATAATTAATAAAATACATCTAGATGGCAAAAACAATTTAACAATTTCTAATGAATGCAATATTTAAAGTTTTTTTCTTATAAAATTTCTTTTCGTTTAAGGAAACTTAAAGAACTGATGTGAACTCCATATATGATCTATACTTTTATATAATTTTGGAAGATTACTTTTATATGAAATGTATTTCACATTTAATAATACAAAACATTTAAAAAACTGAAGAATATTATTATTTTATTCTCCTAAGAAGCATTATTTAAATAGAGACTTCTCCTATTGTAATCTCTATCTATTGTCTATGGACAGCCAAGATAGCCTAATTGAGATGTAGACAGTGTCAAAGTTGTTGCTTCTGTGTTACTATTGTTGTTGTTGTTGGTTGGTTTGTTTTCTTGTTGCAGATGTTCAACCACTAAGTACTTGAAATATCCCATCTTGGTAGCCACAATGTTGAATGTTGCAAATGCTTACTGAGACTGACTATAGATACTTGCATATTACTTATACGAACCGTTGTCCGTACACGAGTGTGTAATGAATGTAATTTCTAAGTGAATTGTTGACATTTTAGGTACTCTCTAAGATGTATGGATGTAGTACATGAGGTTCATTAGGTAAGCTAGGCCAGCTAATTTACAACCTGAAATGCATTTCAGGTGCAAGAGCAACAAGTTGTCATTCTACCTTTAACTAACTGATGAATTGTTAATTTACTATTAGAATGTATGTAAAATTAAAGTTTAAGTAGCTAGCACTAGGGTTTTAAATACTATCTTTGCCACAATGTGTTTAAAGGGAGAAAACTTAAACAGGCCATCGTCATCGACGGCTCTGATAAACTACACCAAATGCCAACCATCATTACCGTTGGCCAGAAGAACATTCCCTCTTTACCAGCCTCTTTCCAGCTCCACTAGCCCTATCTATTACCAATTTAGCTCTCCTCTCTTCACCCTTCAATTAGTGACCATCATCAAAGTAAATCAATTCACAACCTACAACAAAAATTGAGAAAAACGAACGAGACTAAAAAAGAGTGTAAAACAAAATGGGAAGCCTGCTGAGCCCATGCAAAGGACAGAGAGAGAGAGTGAAAAAAGACAAATTTAAAATCAAAGTTAGGAATTTAAAGCCGGCAACCAACCAATCTAGTGGAGACACGAAAGACACACAGAGTGAGGGAGGGCAGACAAAGAGAAGCTTTAAGCAAGCTTTGGGCGTCACGTTTGTCGTTTCAATCATCATTAGTGCTAATGTACCCACAAGAATGAGATAAGGATGATCCAAAGGCCCCACTTGGCAAATGGCTTCTGAAGAGAGACAGACAGACAGAGAGAGAGAGAGAGAGAGACACATACAGAGTAAATGAGAACACAATGTGCGGGAGAGAGAGTCATAACAGTAAAATGTAAGAGAGCAAGTAAAATTGTAAAGTAGAGCTTAAATTGGGCTATGTAAACACATATACATACATATGTATATATAGGAAATCTGTGTGAGTGTGTGTTCCTTTTTTTTGTATATAGGTAAATGGTTTATATATATTTTATCTACCATTTTTTTGTTTATTTACCACAATTTTCATATTTTTTGCATGACAGCAACAGCAGACAACAACAACAACAGAAAGTTAAGGGGTAAAACATTTCAACAACTTCTATTTGTGTGTTTGTGTGTGTGTGTGTGTAATGGCTTCTGCGCATGTTTCTGTATGTAGTGGGGAAGGAGAATGCGGGGCATAAGTTGAAGTGAGAGGGGTCTGCCGCCATTGCCATTGTTGCTTTTGATAAACTTCGTCGCTTTGGCGTTGGTTTTCCTACCCCCTCCACCTACAATTTGGCATAATGATGATAATGCCCATGCTCACCATTCCTCTTCCTTGTGGCTTCTCTTTTTATGCTGTCCACCTGCCATCTACCCATATAACCATAATATTTATTTATTTATTTTTAAATAAAAAATACAATATAAACTTTTTTCATTATGAATTATTACGCCAAAAGTGTCTGAACCCATGAAGGGAACAAGGAATTGAGCAAGGCACAGAACCTTGCCATTAGATTAGGGCCCACAACATGGGACAAAAACAGGAATTGCGAAATGAAATTAGCTGTGCAGGGCCGTAACGAGGGTTTCATTAAGCAGAGAATGGAGTTTCAGAAAATGTTGCCTACTTTTTTGGGCCAAGGGGCCCAATGAAAACTAATCGACCTAACTTTTCTTCTGTCTCTCTTTTCTGAGTATTTAAAAAAAGTAATACTCTCGAGCAATCTTTTGCCGTTTGCTCCTTGAAAACTACTTTATTCACCTATAAGACAGCGAGACAGAGAGCCTACGACATTCTACATACATACATAAGGAAAAGATTCTGATTATTTGAAAAGATAATAGAGCCCACTTTGCTTAGCATTAGATTTTCATTGTTAAGGTAGACCCTTATATCAGATTGCCTCCGATGAGAATCGCAAAATACAAACAGTTTTAGAACCCAAATCCTAAACTTTTACTTTTCAATAAATTGAATGTATTACTTTAGTGAATTAGCTTACCAATAAAGCTTCAACTTTAGGGGAACCGCTCCATAGTATTTACTCTACGATTGCCTCTAGTCAAGGATGCCAGTTATTCTTCCTCATTTAATGAAAATAATTTCATTATTATGGAGCCTGGCTATGTTGCATGCCACAAGAACCCCAGCCCACGCACACTCACACACTCACATCGCCTTACACAGACACACATATACATACATATTCGAGATTTCTCTTTCTCGTTTTTTTTTTTGTATCTGTCTCTCTTGCTCTTGCTAGCAAACATGGCTTAATTCTATTAGCCTGCCTTATTCTTCCCTTCCCATAAAAAGTGTAAACAAGATGGCAGCATTCATTTGCCAACAGAACAACATCATGATGAGCTTGAAACTCGCTTCTTTGCCCTCCTTTCTCCACTCTTGGCCCTTTGGCCCCTTGCACAAAATGGACTCAAAAATTTGAGAGCAGAAAAAACATTTGCGGCATGTTTTTAATAATGTTGTTTATAATGTCGATTTTTCGTTTACGTTTTTTTCTCTCTCCTTTTTTTTTGCCATCTCTCATTTTGTTATAGTCATTCTTTTGTTTTTATTGTATTTTGTATTCCTTTTTGATGTATTTTTGGGGGCCATAGAATTCCTTTTATAGGCCCTACAAATATTTAATTTGTTTTACTTTTTTTTTTTTTTAATGGCTCAGCAGAAAATAAAACAAAAATGTAAATAAAAAAATGAGCTAAAATTAATTACAAATTTTCAAATTCAAATCAAATCAAAATCCAAAAACTTATAATGTTTTGGGAAACATTTTTCAATTGGCCATACAAAAACCAACAAGAGCAGGTAAAATGGTTACACGCCATTTCGCGTTTTTAATTAAATCCTTTTTCGGCCATCCTTTGTTTTGGCCTCTCCAATGCAATTCAATCCACAAACTCAAATCCACCGAAATGAGTTTTTCCTGGCTGGCCAACCAGTTGGCCGACACTTGAAATATTTCAAATTAATTTTCCTAAAAATTAGCCAAAAATTTCGTTGATGATTTCCAAAAACTGTCTGTTTCCTGTGGGTGTCCTGCAGTCCTTGTAGGTTGTGCTGTGTTTGGCCAAACCTCTGACACAAACTCTTGTATTGTTTTAATTAGAAATTTATTTGCAACATTTATAATTGGTGCTTATTTCCATCCCGTGATGATGGTGATGATGATGCTGGTGGTGGGCGTGGTTCGATTTTAATTAAAAATTTTCTGCGTTTTTGCTTAGTTGCAAATGTTTATGAGAGCAGAGCAAATGTCAAAAGGACTAAGCGCAGCAAAACAAAATTTTTACATTCAACATTTTCAAATTTGCCAATTTTGAAATTGTTTTTCTTTTAATTAAAAACAAACTATAGTTTATGCAATACAAATTTAAATGACACTTTCAATTACATATAATGGGTCTAAATTTCTAAGCCATTACAATTTTATTGCAGTTTTGCCTCTTATGCCATGTTTTGTTAGGATCAATGAGACAAAAAAAACCACATGGTTGTTCTTTTGGCTTAGCTCAATGGTAGAGAATATATGATAGTGTTAGTTGTGTTAATTAAAAGCAAAGATTGGTACGAAAATAAGGAATAAGATGTTTGGCCAATTTTTATTGAAAAACTTCGAAAACAGATCTATTTGTGACACATTCTGAACGTCCCTTCTCCAGCACAAACTCATTATATAGAGACAAACAATTTCACTTTTGCAGGACCAATGCGAAAGACAAAAATCATCCCTCTTGAGGATTCGCTGGTTTACATTGTGCTTTCGGGTGTCTCGACTTTGGCTCGTTGCTGTTAACGTTTCGCTACGCTTTCGCTGGCTCATAAAGCGTTGGAAATTATGGAAATTAATTGAAATTCCAAGGATGCCATTTGCTCTTTTGGCCAAAACCAACAAATTACCATCATTATGCGTGGCGCTAAGCCCACTCCCCTTCGGTTCTTCTCTGTAGTCTCTACGACAAAATGAGTTGAGGCTGAGGAGCCGCATTGGTCCGCTTTGAGTGTTGCCTAATTTTAGGCGCTGCGGTAGACCAGATGTATCTATATAAGTTTGTATGTGTGAGTGAATGCATGTGTTTGTGCGCATTTTAATTAAGCTAATTAATACATTGCTGTTGATTTACTTTGGATTAACTTGTGCTTCATTTAACTTGTTTTTTTTTATCTGATAATGACAATAACAAAAACATATTTTTTAAGCTTTGCTCACTCATCCACTATTCCTTTATATCTTTCTATATCCCCTTCTACTCGTCCTTCATTCGGGGTGTGTGTGTGTGTGTGTGTGTAGTACAACAAAAAGTCATATTAAAAATCATTCGCTTGTGAAGATCAAAAGCATTCTTTTTCACCGAAATGCCAGTAAGAATGATGATGGCAGGAGTGAATGCAGGGTGATGGTGCGGGTGTGTGCGGCATAGGCGGACGGGGAGGTAAAAGTAAGTTAGCTGCCCTACCGCCTCTCCCAAGTATTCAACCAAAAATGCATGGAACACACAGAAATATACACACACATTTCTATATACATATACATATACATACTCATATATATATATATATCTGCCTACCTACACACACACACACACATATATATATATAAAGACAGAGGATATGCCGTTTTAATCTTTTTATGCGCCGCGTTTATCTCTTTCGGTCTCTCTCTCTCTGTCTCTTTTTCTCACTCTCTGTTATTACCTATCTCGATGGCTTCTTTGTCTCTTTCTGTATTTATTTATGGTTTTTCGCATTCAACCACCAACATATAAATATTGTACACATTGGTGTATAAGTATATATGTGTGTGTGTATGCGAGTATTTATTAAATATTACTGCTCTTATTTTACGCTTTGCTTTACTTGGCTTCCTTTTTTTTATTGCCCATGAACTGCTGGTAAATTGGAGGTTGAAGGAGAAGCTTATGATGCTCTTTTTGTGTGAGTGTGTGTGTGTTATTTGTTTGTGTAATTGCCTTGTGGTTGTCCTTATTGCAGATGGCCTCTTGCCACGTTGTCCTTGCCACTTTTATTAATATTAATATCCCTCTCTAAATGAATAACGATTAATCAATAAGTTAAATCGAATACAATTTTTGTTTGATCTCAAGATGGTTTAACTTTTAACTTGTTATTATTAAATATACATAATAAGTAACCGCATAGTCCTTATAATCTCAAGGGATATGTTTAACAAAATGAAAATGCCTAAGGATCCCTTAAAGATGTATTAAAGTTGCCTTAAGGCTTCATAAGTTTAGGTTTCGATCAAGGTTGTCTTAAGGTTCGATTAAGGATGCTTTAAGGGTGCCATAAAATCATCCGAATGATGTCTTAAGGATGTGACAAGAAAGGAAAAGGTTGTATTCATGAGCCTAATAAAGATATGGTGGTTTCCTTGCTTGACGGTTATATAAAATTCAACATAATCGGATATAGTTTTTTGATATTTAATATAGTGTTTGCTCCATCAACGGACACCTCTATTATGGAGAATACCCTGAGCAATGACAGCTTACTAGATGGACTACAAAATATAATTTAAAAGAAAATATTTGTTTGAATTCATTCATTGACTTGATTTACATTTTCACCGCATAAATCATTTCTTAAATGATACTTGATGCATTCATGTCCTACCCTCAGACAGAAAGGACTTCAAGCTGCACCTGCATAATCGCATTTTACGCAATTTCCTTGAGATTTGTTCACGGTTGCCATTGCCGCCTAATCGTAACTTATTTGTGGATACAAATAAACCACCCCAACGATTTAGAGAGCGGTTGGAAGGGGTGGCTTGGTCCAAAACCATCCTCATTCTCATGCTCATCAAGTGGCACAAATTACAGATCAAACATTGCAACAGAACGAGGGGTTGGCGGAGGGTGTTGACGATTTGTCAACGAAAGAACGATGACAACAACATAACGTTTGGGAAATTAAATAGCGTAATAAAAAGGGTGACTTAATTTGTTTTTGCCCAAAAGACCGTGGCAGAGCCTGTTTAGCTGTGAACACGTGTTTGTCTTCTAATAAAAATCCAACTCTCAATCCAATATATACATTCTATTGCTGTTATTAGTGTCTTCCTGTCTTTTTTTTATTAAAATTTTTACTTTGTTATTGTCAACCCTCTTGGCGGAACAATTAAGCGTATCACAAGATGAACCGACGGCAACTGGTAATTCCGATTTGGATTCAGATTAGATCTAAGTAGCTGATAATACATAAAGTGACGCGTGACGCTTGACGAGTGGGTAATTTGTTTGTTATTTATTGACAATTTAACAGGCAACATACGTTTATTGTACCATATTAAAAAAGGACTTAAATGGAGTTTCTTAAGGACTCAAAGGTGATTCAAAAATGACCAAAGACAATGGGAAAAACGTTTGAAAAGTAGAAAAATGGTTTCAGACATGACGGAGAAGGCCATGCATCTCATGTATCTCAGTCTTGATGGGTTGAACACTAAGGTATGTCCAGACATGTATATCTTTTTCTTTAAATAATTTCTAAAAATTTATGACATTTTTAAATATTTGCTAATATAGAAATTCTAAAGCCTGGCGAGAAGATTCATTGACTAAACAAATGAAGAATTGGCTTGATTATGTTTATAAATTAACAACTAAAATGCTGATATAAGATCTTAAAATATCGCGAAGGATACGGAATTTCCTATCGGATACGTTTGCTGACAGAAATAAGATACTAATCTAACATCTTAGTGACTAGGAAAATGTATCTTAAACTTCAGCTAGACGATAATAAGTTAATCAAACTAATTACAAGACAAATAGACACTTACACAAACACACACACACACACACACACAGACACAGACAGAATAAAGCAAGTGAAATAGAAGAAGCATGGCAAATATTTGCCAGTTTGCCAGTTAACAGCTATAAATTCCGTAAATTGGCCACATCCACTCTCACTCCCCCTACACCGTCTCCCCCTTTACAAACCAAATCCTTCCACAATCTGTGCCTTCAGTTAAGTATGTTGTTAGCAATGAAAAGGGTTGCACCACCCCCTGCCTTTTCGGCTTCTCTTGTTGTTTTGTTGTCTGCTGCTGCGTTGGAATTTATGAGAAACTTTTGTGACATGAACATGTTAATTGCCGCTCACTGCCTGTCTCTCTCTCAGCCATTTCACCCTGCTCCGTCCTTTAACCTGTCCTGCCAATCCTTTTTGTGTGTTGTTTTGTGCGTTGCCGTTGCCAAGCTTGAGCTTGAGGCTTAGAGATTTGCTTGTTTTTACACAAAGTTCTTAAAAATTGGCGCACGTTTGTTTCATTTGCCTTTTTAATTAAAAATTGTCTACCTCTGCTACCGTTGACCATTGGTCAGTTGCTGGTGCAAGAATAGATGCAAGTGCAGGGCCAGGAGCTGAAACTGGAGCAGGAGCACGAAAAGCTTTTCGTAAGCCGTCTAAATTGGATAAAGTGCTTGGCGGTGACTTGGTAACTGTCATGGAGCAAGAGAAATCACTTATTGGTAGTCATATATACATATATATTTAGATGTAACCAAAAAACATAGCAAACTTTATTCATTAGATTAAAATTAAACTTTTCTTTATAGTGTGGAACTTTCTGAAAGAGAAATTTCCCTTTATGAAATTAAATAAATCTTATTTCCAAAGTATTTAATCCTAAACTTGTAAGTTACTTCGACGTTGCTTGAAATAAATATTATTTAAAACATTTCTTTTGCTTTGATTAGACTCATGTGGATTTTCTTTTACCCGTTTCACAGCAAGATTTCTTAAGGAAATATTAGTTATGTTTTGGTTATTTAACTCAAAAATATGAAATATGAAATTTATGCATAAACATTTAAAATTCATTTTTTTCTTAAGTGTCTAATTAACATAAAACAATTAATTTCAATAAAAAGTAGATGCTTCAGACGCACTATTAATGTTAGAACCTAAAAGATAAAGTATAGTAAAGTAAATAAAGCAAATTATTCAGTTTTTCATGGATATATGTTAGCGAAATCTAAGAACTTTCTTTGTCTTCCTCATCGTCATCATCATCTTCATCGTCATCATCATCTTCATCGTTACGATCACCTTTAATCAAATCTTTGCCATAATAGGCTGTTATTGCCACCATCCGTGTATCCAAAAAATTATGCTCCACCTCACATTGCTGACCCGCCGCACCACTTAAGGCAATTACCTGCTTCATCATGGAATTTCGTGGCAGGAAGAAACCAACGTTTGAGGACAATTGTCGTGCACAATTCATCAACTCGGTGGCACCTACTGGTAATAGGTTTTGCTCAATATCGAAATTGGCATGCTTTAAATATTCGGGCCCACCCCAGGGTGGACTTAAAAATACCATATTCGGTTTCAAACGCGTACTTTTGGCAAATTGTAAGAAATCGGCATGAATGAACTCAATTTTATGATCAACTTTGTAGATCTTAGCATTATGCTTCGCCATGGCCAATTTCTGAGCATCAATATCAATAGCTATGACCCTTTGGCAGGTGAAGGCAAATTGTATGGCATTGCCGCCGCAACCACAGAAGGCATCAACAATTAAATCACAGGCCAGACGAGTAGCCGTCTGTTTTGCTATCCTCTCGGGAGTTACGGAGAACCAGCTTTCACGATCCAACCGTATACCCTGATCAAAGCGAGAAAACAAGGAGAATCGTTTGTACCAATATTTCCTTAGAGGGTTTTCATCTTGCATAAATTGTGGTATGTTGGTTATATCCCGGATTTTTTTCTTTAACTCCTTAGCCTTAAGCCATTTATTCTTTTTTGTGAGATGCAAAAATTTATTTTCGTGAGGCATGATTATGGCTGATGTTTCGGAGTCAATGTGCTGAAGGGTTTCTTGCCTTGCTTTGTGTTGCCGTTGTGTGCCAAATGCAGTGGGTAGTCCCATTAATTTTAATTGATGTTCCTCGTCCACATCCGAAGTGAAGTCGTCTGCGAGTTGATTGATCTCTTCCTCGATTTCTGTTTCAATATTCTCAAGCTCTAGTTTGTCAAAAGTTTGACCTACATCCTCTATCCTTTCATCATCCTCATCATCATCACTTTCTAATGAATGTAGAAATCTTAGTTGATAGTTCTCAAACGCGCATGAAAATATATGCCAAAATTGGCCGCTGACTGTTGTAGAATGTTCCTCCCAAAGTTCCTGCCAATTGGCCTTTTCCTCACTAGTGGCTATGTCAATTTCCTCTTGAAATGTTGGATACAAAGTGTGCCATTTCTCTTCTAAAAGTTGATGGCCCTCACCGTGCCAAAAATCAAGCCAGCCTAAATTTTGAATTTCTTCCCACTGTATGTCGTCTAACTCCGGTTTCTTTCCCTTGACAAAGTTTTGTCTAAATGTATAAAATTGTGGATTGTTTCTGGATGTGGTCAAATAGTGTAGGTTCATCTCTTATTGGTTTGAATCTAACATTCTTAGCTCAAGCTTTCTTTGTATTAATTCACTAGCCAATTCTATGCGTTTCGCATGCCATACATTAATAGCCGGCTTATACGTTTTATGTATATCCTGCAAATATTCCTTTTGCTGAGATTCGTTTAGTTTTCTTAGATTCTCGTGGATGAAACGTGTGGATAGCCTAGGAGATGTGGGTTTCTCTAGATTACAGAGTATTACTTCACCGCGGACAATACACAAATGTCCGTGGGTCAAAGGCTCCCCATAGACCTTATCGTAATCAAAGTCCAAAAGCAACACGGAAAGCGCTCCAGTCGACAATCTATATTCCCTGCATAGAAGTAAATACTTTATAATCGTAGATTTAAGAGTTCATACATGTAAGCGCTTACTTTGGCATACGTTCTATGAGCACGTTTTCCAAACAGATGACCTCAGGCTCGGAGCTAAAACGTCCAATCACTGCAACTTTGCCGTAGTGCAACTCTCGATAGTCCTTTTCCAAAGCCAACTCCTCAACAAGTTGAAGCTTGAAGTAGTCACAATATTTAGGTAAAGTCTCGCCGTTTTCTAATTCGTTGTTCATCACAAACAAAAGCAAAAAATTATAATTTTGTTCTTTTTTGTATGTTGTTGTTTCTCAATGTTTACGTTTTAATAACAGTGCTCTGTTAAGTCTCTGTCTTGTTTTGAGTATGCTGTTAATGCTAGTGTTGCAAAACGTTAAACACAAGTGTTGGCGTGGTCAAAAAGAAAACACAAACAAGCGGCGTTGTTTTAGAAATTTTTGCAGAAAATTGTTTAATATTTAATTTAAAAACTAAGTTATATTATTCCAAAATGTCCTTTATGAACCCCGTAGATATGGTGGATGAGGATGCCGCCGACTTACAGTTTCCCAAAGGTAATGCTTCTCACATAAATAAATCTAACCGCCAATTTACAAGTGAAGTGTCTAAGAAGAGTTATTTGTTTTTTAAAGATTTGGGGCCATGTTTTAGTTTTATTTGCCGTATTATGTACCTAATTATTTGCAGTAAAACTTAAAGCAGATCAATTGGAGAAAATACGACCTGATGTCCAAACTAAGATGAAAGAAATTTTCTACAATCCCTTGGCTCTTAACAGGCAACTGGAGGATTTGCATCAGAAACTGAATATAGAAGAAGAACCAAGACTGGAGACGAGTAAGAACTCTGATGTTGATGCCTCAACCAAGTGTTCCGCCTGTCGTTGCTCCCTGTCCGAGCCATTTATTAAGTGTTCAGAGTGTCTGAGCATTTACCTGTGCTTGCAATGTTTTTCCCGTGGTCGAGAATTGGCAACACATCGAAATAATCATTCTTATATCATACAACGGGATGATATTCAAATATTTCCCGATGAAACTCAATGGTTAGCTAACGATGAACGTCTGCTCCTGCAATCATTACTCTCCCATGGCTATGGCAATTGGGAAGCAATCTCGCAGTCCCTAGGCAATCGTCATAAACCCGAAGAGGTGCAGCGTCATTATCATGATTGCTATTTTGGTGGGATTTTTGAACGTTTACTTGGTCTTTCACATTCTCGTCACTCTTACATGCCGGAACGTATGCCCTATGTTGTGAAAATGAGATCTGTTGAGCCGCCGCGATACGATGACATCTCATCCATGCTGTTCAAGCTTAATGCTGGCTATCGTTTTGCACGTGGTGATTTTGATACACCTTATGACACCTCGGCGGAGAGTCTCTTGACCATTATGATGGAGCAGCAGCAGCACAACGATGAGGATGAAGAAGAGCAAAGCAGCTTAGAGCAAGATCTATATGAGGAGCTAAAGTTCGCATTGGTCAGAGCCTACAACAATCGATTGAGGTAGAGATTTTCTTATCAAATTTAGTTTCTTTTTAACATTAGTATATCATCTTTTTAGAGAACGTCAACGTCGCTATAGTGTGATGCGTGACCATGGTCTCATCATGCCAAATCGCACTGTCAGCTGGATATTAAAATATGTTGGGGCTTTTCCCAATGATACAAGTTGCATGCGCTTTCTAGCCTTTATGCAAATTTGCGAACCCATAGAATTCGATAAGTTAGTGGAATCTTTAAGCTATTGTCATGGTCTACACACACGGCTGCATCGTCTATATGAACTACGTCAACAGGGCATTCGTACATTATCAGGAGGAGTTCTCTATAGGCGTCTTTTAAGAAAACGGCAGCAGGTGCTGAAGGATTATGCCCGTCAGAGGCAAGCGACTGCGCAGGATTGGCAGCAATTAGTTCAGCATTATGAAAACAATCAGGTTTCAGAACATCTGCCCTTGGGCAGTAGTTCCAAGATCTATGTCCTTAACACACGACGAAAGGCCAGTCCCATTGAAATTGAAGGTATTCCACTTTTTTGTACATACGCCTTTTTTCTGGTCATTTATTCTTTATCGTCTTTCAGATTTGCCTGGTTACGCAAAGCTTAGTCCTGACGAACGTCAGCTTTGCAGTGTGGCTCGGCTGGTGCCTCAAGCCTATTTGGAATATAAGACACAACTTATAACCGAACAGGCTAAATTGGGAGGTCATTTGCGTCTTGCTGATGCTCGAAAGCTGATCAAAATTGATGTGAACAAGACCCGACAAATTTATGATTTTCTGCTCGAAAATGGTCATCTGAGTCGACCACAAACATATGGATAGGCTAAAATTGTATATTCTAATTAACTCTTCCAAGTTTCACTTGTAAATTAGCCTAAGTTTTTTTCAGAAAAAAATATAGTTTTTATACTCAATTATCTTCTTATTTTAGAGTTCGAGAGTGCCGAAACGTTGCTGATATCCGAAGTTCATATGCTGCTTGACCACCGAAAACGACAAAATGAATCTGCAGATGAAGAGCAAGAGTTCTCAGAGGTGTTTATGAAAACCTACGCCTACACGGATAGTTTTCGTAAATTTAAGAACAAAGAGACCATCATGTCCGTAAGAAGGTAAGATAAGATCAATCAAACAACTGAAAACAGAAATATAAATTCCATCTTTTTGCAGTTTACTAATGCAAAAGAAATTACACAAATTCGAATTGGCTGCACTGGGCAATCTGTGTCCGGAGGCTCCAGAAGAGGCCAAGGCATTGATACCATCCCTAGAAGGTCGTTTTGAGGATGAGGAGTTGCGTCAAATTTTGGATGATATCGGCACTAAGCGTAGCTTGCAATACTAAAACATAGAACACAATTTAATATTTTCTACTAAGTAAAAAGTTTCTCAAAGTGACAAAGAAATTTTTAATGTTGGGAATTTGTTTTTGGCTACTAATGTTATCGATCTACCTTTATCTGTATTTTCTTCAACTTCTGCATATTAAATCAGATCGGATTAGAAAAATATTAAAAAAGGCGAAAGAACTACCAAATTATCTGACATAGCTGACTTTAAAATAAAATAATGGAGATGATTTGAAATTAGATAGTTTTTCCCATCCCTGGAATTGCATCTATCGTTTTGTGTTCCTCGATTAATTGTGCTCCACTTCTCATCACTAAGTTCCTATGACGTTTTTAAAGAAAGTTTGTTTACACATTTTAAAGGAAACATGAATAAAGATCTATCCAGCATGCAAATGGATCCCCATTTGGCTTATCGGCTGTTAGCCGATGGGGCTGTCCTAGTTATAGCCGGTGTACCAGTGGGTACAGAATTTGGCATAGATCTTTGCGCCTACACAATTGGACCGGAGTTTAGAGGCGTCAAGATGATTCCGCCGGGTATGCATTATGTGTGGTGTGCCTCTTGCGGACCATACGGAGATGCAGCTCCTCGCGTAGGATTCGTTCACTATTTTCATCCAAATGAGATACTTGTAAGAGAATGGGACAATGAACTCGAGGAGCTGCGCACTAGACAAATTGATGACCCAGAGGAGGAACGCCAACGCATTAGGAAGAATCTAGCCCAATTAGAACGAGTGCTGGCCCCCTACGACTATCGCTATGTTGGGCCATGGAAGGAACTGACTGGGACTGTAACAGAAGCCTGTGTAAATCGTTGTCGTCCTGCGCATGCCTCCGGGACTATACGCACCAATATTGAGCTACAATCATGCTCAGATGCGGATAGACCACGGGGCACGGGATCTTCGAAACGGAATACAGCCGCAAGACTTCTAATGGACGAGAGTGAATTGCTACCACAATTAAAGCCAGTGGAAGGGACTGCTCCACGTTTCACTGAGGTACCTCAGAGGGTACCTGTTGACGCTTTGCCAGCTGATGTTTCCCGCCATGCCATGGATTGCATTGCCGCCGTTGACACTCTGCTGGAGAAGTTTCCCGAAGACGAATTATCCTCCGATGACAAACTCATTGGGGAACTACAACTTGCCTATGTGTTCTTTTTAGTGGGCTACTCGGTGGAATCCTTGGCCCATTGGCGTAAGCTGCTTGCCCTCCTTTCCCATTCCGAGACAGCGATTGTTAAACATAAGTTATTCTATATGAAATACACGGAAGTCTTGGCGCATCAATTGCCACATTTACCAGAGGAACTTATGTGTCCAGGTCCACAAAACACAGTTTTCAAGGATGTTCGCGAACTTTTGGTTAATCTGCATGCTGGCGGTCTACGCGTTAGTGCCGAACGTTTAGCAAAACGTTTGGCGAAACAATTGAATTGGATATTTGAGAATCTACTCGATGAGGATCCTGAGGAGCAACCAGTTATCATAGAGCTTCCCGAAATTGTAGAGAGCTCTTAGATTATTATAAATATGTTTAAAATAAAAGCATAATCATAAGATTTAGTTTCTTTTGTATTTGTGTGGACCTTATACATATATATCTAGTCGATCGAAATCTGCTGTTGATTTATCTCAACGAATGCTGGGTTCGCAAATAGTTCCACAAATCCCTTGCTGTACGTATACTGACCATAAATTGGCATAATTTAGTCTCAATTAGGCAAAGTATAATAAACTTGGCTCGCTTATCCTTAAGCAAAGACTGTGAAACGAATCAATATTAATAATTTAGTTAACACAATGTCAGCTTGCAGCACCTCTTCATTATTCTCTGGTCCATTATCGACCACACTCCAGAGATCCTCCGACTCCAAATAAGCTCGCACTGTCATTGACCATGCCTTGTAATTGTCAAGACCTTTAAGTTTCTCAATTTGCAATTGAAGCGCCATTTTAATGCGCTTTTGCGTCTACAAGAACCGAGGAATACTTTACAACTAAATCGTTATGTCTCACCTTTCTTTCTTGGCTCTTTTTCTGAAAATATGAAAATGCATACATATATGCAACATCAAGCCAGTCATATGTATATTGAGTGTGTGTTTCAGTGGCTTGGGGGTTGCTTTCAAAACAACAATAGCCACTAGACCCAGTTTGGCTACGTCTTTTGTTCGGTCTATATACATACTATATTTAGTGACTGGCCACATGGCATTGAGTTTAAGTGGACACTTGTGATTCTGACATTAGATTGGCAGGATATAGGTAGAGGTGGCTAAACCACATCTCTGCATTACTGCCGCAGTCGGTCTAGGACGAATCGAAAACAAATACGGATATCGCACAGTTTTATATTAAATCATTGCCTGTTAACTATAGTATATACTTTCATAGAATAAACCCATAATCACAATTTAACTACATAATTGCAATTGCATTTATATTTCCTGAAGTGGCTTTCTGTTAACTAATTATTCAATTTTAAGCAATTGCAGAGTATAAGACTATTGAAACTCACTCATATACCACCTGGAATCAAATAAGAGCCAATTAAAAATTGTTTAAAGTGTTCGCCAACTCCTGTATCCTGTTAGCTGCACCTATGTGATATGTGGCTTTTGTGATTCCACATTTTATTTTTAATTTTCTTGATTTTGAAAGGATTGTAAGATGCATAGTATCTCAACATTCTAAGCAAATTAAATTCCCCTTAAGAGAAGATCCTTTCCTTAGCAGGACATCAACATAAAAATGAACATGCAAAAAATCTGCGAGAAACCAACATTTTTTTTTGTTTTTATGATTTTTATTTGAAATGAATACGAATGTCAGTTTTAGCTGCTTGTTGTTGTTGTTAAATTTTGCCATTGCTGTTGTTGTTGCTGCTGCTGTTGATTTATGGTTAATTAACTTTCCTGCACGACTTTTCCTCTCTCAGCTCGCCGATTGTGTGTGAGGCGAATTTTTCCTCTGCCATTTGCCAGGCAGCGCCTCATTTATCAAACAAAAAATGAATTTCTTTTTCTTTCCTTTCTTTTTTTTTTTTTTTTTTTTTTGGCTGTTGGGAAGAGCGCGTGCAAAAGTTGTTGTTTTGCTTTAGCAGACAGGCTAGCAAAAATTGCTACCAATAAATGTTTAGTTTTTCGTTTCTTTTTGTTTTGTTTTAGCTAAATAAATGATATTTTTTGTTTTGTTGAATGTATCAGAGAGTGTTGAGGGGGAATTTTCTGTTTGGGATAGGGTTTTTTTCCATTTTGATTTTAAATGCAAACAGATATTCAATTCAGGGGAGGGAGGAGGGGTATGTAGTAGCAGTAATAGAGGGGGCCGGGCGGGTGTTCGGTCGCAAAACGATTTTCCTTGTTCGGGAAAAATTTCTACAAATTACATAAGTGGTAGGCATAGAAAATATACAAGTATATATATGTATACAATATATATATATACCGACTTTTTTTTTTTGGTTTTGTTTCGATTTTCGTTCTACAAATACTTTTCTATATTTATTAAATATGTATTTTGTGTTTTAAGAAAATGAATTGATTGAGAAAAGAGAAATGTTTAACAAAAAGGACAAAGAAATAAAAAAGGCGATTTTTTCCAATAATAATTCACACAGGCCAACAATTATTTTTGGATTTCTCTACAGAAGAACCTGAATTATTGTTTTAGGTATTCAAATATATTCAATTCAATTCGCTCATAAAGCTGGATGGATGCACCACCATCAGTTAATGCTCTCTGATCATCTTGCCTACACATTGATTTTTAAAGATACAAGACCTCAAAATAATGACATAAGGACACATGATTATCTTCAATTCCGGTAAGAGTACCATAAAAATTTGAAGGCCTGTGTAAGTAGTATAAGCGAAAAATGTTTCTGGGTTTGGCGTGTATGTGTGGGATTGAGTGTGTGTGTGTGTGTGAGTTACATACATACAAATTGAAGCTTAAGAGAGAATTCGTTTTTGTTTTCTTTGCTTTTAACTAACATCCTTTTTCGTTTCGTTTTCCTGCAACTTTTCTTCTGCATTTTCATTTTCTTTTGTTACTTTTACTTTTAATTAATTGCTGTTTTTTACTTTTTATGCATTTTCCTTACATTCTTCTGTTTTTTTTTTTTTTTTTGCGCCTTTTAAATTGTTTCTTTTACTTGGTTTTATGTTTATTACTTTTTCATTAATTATTTCATTCATTCTCTGTTTCGTACTTAAAATTAAAGTGTGTTGTTGCTGCTGCTTGTATTTTTTTTCTTGTTTCGTTTTATAGTTTTAAAAATGAAATTTATCTTTATATATTTGATTTCTTGTTTCGATTTGAGTTTCAATTTGGATTTTAATGAGAGTGTATGTGTGAGGGAGGAGATGTCTGTGTTGGTTGAGTGTAAAAATGAAGTTTGTTTGTTTCTTTCTTTTTTTTTTTTTTTGTTATTTTCATTTTGTTTTTTGCTTCTCGTAATTAAATATAATATTTATTTAAATATAATATAATGCTTGATTTTCTTTCTCGAATGCAAAAAAATTTCAAAATGTAGTACAGTTGCTTGTTGTTTGAAGGATGATGGAGAGAGAAGTTCTTCTTGTAGTTGTTGTAGTAGTATTTTTTGAGTAGGCGGCTTTGCAGGAGAAAGAGGAGATGTTGTTGGTTGTTGCAGGGCAGGAGGAGAAGGAGATGACGGGAACGGGAGGAGAGAAGTCTCAGCCAGTTTCTCAGACAATCAGCTAAAAAACATTCCGCCACAGGCCACAATATATTATCCTTCTCATCTGAACAATATCCTCAATCGGTTTCGGTGTCCTGGTTTTGTGCTTATTATTTTTGATTGTTGGTCAGTTTCCGCCGTTTAACTGATAATCCTGGTTGATCTTCCTTTGTTTGTTGTCGTGTTTGTAATGCATACATATTATATGGTATTATATTTACTTTAGAAGGTATATAATGTGTTGTTTTTTTTCGTTTTCTCTTGTTATTATTTTTGTTGTTTAAATGGAAGGGCGGGGGGTTTACTTAAATTACGACACATCCTGATCCTCAACATCCTGAATTTCTCCCTTCGGCTCGCCATCACCTGCATTGGGATCTGTATCTTAGTTATATATTATTTTAGCATTCTGTTCAATCATAAATGTAAAGGCTATATCTCTTATATTAATTATAAATCCTTACCTTCTGCCTGCATATCAGACGTCCATAATGTGAGGTTGTCTCGCAGCAGCTGCATAATGAGTGTCGAGTCTTTGTAGCTCTCTTCGCTCAGTGTATCCAACTCGGCAATGGCATCATCGAAGGCGGCTTTCGCCAAGCGGCAAGCACGATCCGGCGAGTTGAGAATCTCATAGTAGAATACCTATAGCGAGAGGTGGATTTGTAAAATGAAGTTTACAATTTTTATTTTAGTTTTAGTCCAAAATATCGTACCGAGAAGTTCAATGCCAGTCCCAAACGAATGGGATGTGTTGGTGGCAGATCATTCATGGCAATATCACTGGCAGCCTTGTAGGCGATCAGTGAGTTTTCTGCCGCATCCTTACGATCGGATCCAGTGGCGAATTCGGCCAAATAGCGATGATAATCTCCCTTCATCTTATAGTAGAATACTTTACTTTCGCCCGATGTGGCGCATGGAATGAGATGTTTCTCCAACACATTCAATATATCTGAACAAATGTCACGCAGCTCCTTCTCCACTTGACCCCGGTAGGTTTTGATCATTTCCAATTTCTCCTCGGCACCCTTGTTCTCCTCTTTCTGTTCAATCGAGGTGATAATACGCCAAGAAGCACGACGAGCTCCAATAACGTTCTTGTATGCCACAGATAGCAAATTGCGCTCCTCCACGGTCAGTTCAACGTCCATGGAAGCGACCTTCTTCATGGCCTCAACCATTTCTAAGAGAAGGGGAAGCAAAAAATTACAAATTTGTAGATTTTTCAGATATTTTTTTCATAAGATCCGTTGGCGTATTTAAAATTTCTTCTCACCACATTTTAGCCATTACTCATTTTGTTAGCCAAGTCTCTGATTAAAGGGAAACTCTAAATTTAAGACTAGCCTAAAATTTTTATTTCAAGTCTTTACTCCTTTTTAATTTTATTATTCATTATTGTTTTTTAAAATTCCATAGATTAACGGAAATTGGTTTGTTAGTTTAATTAAATTTATTTAAACCTTCAAAAAAGTTGACGTTGTTTCGGTTTCACCTTATCTAGACACACCCAATCAATAATTGATAAAAGGAGTCATACAAATACAAAGAAAAATCCATAATACATACATATATACACATATGGTGTTTTATGCATAACTAAAAAAAATTTAGACTAGTATACTTGATTTAGCTGTTTTGTCATAGCAAAAAGAGAAAGCATTAGAGAGTGTGAAGGGAGTAAAGGAAAGAGGCGATTAAATTGATAACAAAGGCAGAAGGCAATGCGGCTTTCCTTCGGCTGAAATAAAAGCAAAAACATCGGTGTCGTCGTCGGCGCCGTCATCAGGCTAAAAATCGCGTCATGAATCACATGCAGGCAGCCAGCCAAGCCAACAGCAGCAGCAGGAACACATTATAATGATAGGCAGCTGCACAAGGCGTGGGCCAAGTGTTGCTGCTGCTGCATGTGGGTGAATGTATCGGCGTTTGTGTGTATGTGTATGTAAAGAGTTGATAACACGCATAGCCCACAAATCAGAGCTCAAATATTGAAAAATTTCATATTTTTTCGCGTCTCTCAGCTGCTGACGTACTTTGCCCCACACATACACATTCATAGCCCCTCTCTATCTTATACACAGCGGGACATTTGTGTTATTGTGTGGCACGTAGCTGTGAAAATTGGATATAAAATTGTTGTTGCTGGCTTCTCTTGCATGAATCATTTTATGTGTGTTTCTAGTTTTCTTTTTGCTTTTTGTTGTTTGCATTGGGTCGTACACATCGACATTTCAAAGGCAACAAGCAATGCATTTTGCAACACTGGACTGTCTACAAGGCCAGGGCTACCAGACATTAGGCAAGTGTAAATTGAACTTGAAAGATACGAAATAATAAAGAGTGGGCGCATAATACCAGAGAAGATCCCCTCTCTCTTGCATGTTGCTAATTGAGAGGCATGCGCGTAAATGCCAATCAATAACTAAAAGAAAAACCCCAAAAATTCTTACATTATGACAAAGCCAACAAAAACGAAAAACCACCCCCACCACCTATTTACCATATTAAAGAGATGCCGTTGCTTGGTGGGTGTGTCTTGATTTGAGTGTGTGTATGCGTGTGACATAAAGGCGCAGCAGAGAGGAAAGAAAAGCATGCGCACATACCGTTAATAAAAAAAAAAAAAAAGTAGTAATTAGACAAAGAAGAATTGTAACAAAAAATCTAAGCCAGGGCGCAGCAGCAATACCCGCACTGGGGGTAATAGGGGGCTGGCTACTGATCTGAGTGAACTCTTTACTATACTTTAATAGCGACCTAACCCAGGTGCCACCCCCCGGCAACACTAATGACTTGGTTTTTGTAGCATATTTGGTGACATTGACGTTCGCAACAACAAAACAAAAAGCAGTGCGCGACCTCGAAAAAAAATTCTAGATAGAAAATATAGATGCATGGTGAGGGAGAAACGGGGGGGCTGGAAGGCAGCACCTGAGAAAGCACACTTAAAGGCTGACATTAACATGTGTGTGTAAGTAAAATAGAAGAAAGGAATGAAAGAGGAAACGGGGCGCAGGGAGCGTACATTGCCGGTTGTAAGTTTGTATGTGTGTTCATTCCAGCGTTTTGCCCAAGTGCGACAAGGCCAACGTTAAAAGCTCTCACAGCAAGCGAAAATAAGAAGACAAACATGTGATACACACAAATGTGTCTGTGTGTCTGGACTGTGGTTCAGAAGTATGGAGAATATTTGTTTGTGTGTGTATGCGCACAGCGTCTGCTAGTTGATTGACTTCTTTGCAGAAGAAGAAGCAATGGCTCTCAGCTATAACACAAAAGAAAGGCCGCGCTGTTAATGTTGTCTATTTCTTTTCTTTTTTTAGGTAATTATCAACAGAATTGCAAAAACATTTCTCTGTTAACTGTTTTCAAGAGACTGTGCCGCATTAGCGTCACATACTTTTTTTTTTTTTTTGTTTCTGTTTGCTCTATAGTCATCTCGTTTTAACATATAGGACTGCATTTAGTTCTTGTCAGGCGCGCGCTTTTTTTCTTTTTGCCAAAATGATTTCAGGTATCCCCGTTAATGAGTTTTTAAACTCTTATTATAGAAAACAATTTTGTTTAATTAATTGCAATAAAAAAAACTACTATGGAAAATATAAAAGCTTTGCATGCACACATACACACACAAACCACCACATAAAAGATGTATGAGTAATGCAAAAAAAAAGAAGAGTTGCCAAGTCTTTGGAAAAAAAAAAGAAAACGAGAGAATCGAAACTAGCCAAATAATTTGCATAAAAAACGAATTAAAGAATATCTCCTAAAAGAGCCGGCAACTCTGAGCCGAGTTAAGGGAGAGTAAAAGAGAGAACGGGAGAGACACCATCGATTCATTCATCGATTTTTCGCATGATGACGCGCCGCCTTCAGTCAGCGTCGCTGCTGCGCAAGAACTAAAAAAGCACATTTTAGGGCGCCCCCACCCGCCCGCTCCTTTTCCACTACATTTTCCATTGATTTTGATTAAACATTTAACAATTATATATGATGGTGGACAAACAATTTATGCCGCTACATTTCCTTCTAGAATGCTACGCCTTGACAACAACTACAAAGAAAAAAGTCGTTTTCTACAAACAGCCCTTAGCAACGCTGAAAATGTTGCGCACTCGTCGTTGTCGTCGACAAATACACAAAATTTTGATTTGGAAAAAATATCCCCTACCAGTCCGCCCCCATTACCCCCACACCACAACTTTTCGTCATCCTAAAATGAATTTTAAATACGCAATTTACGTTTTTCTCTCTTTCATTTTTCTGGCAACAATTTAAAAAAAAAAAAAAAGAAAAGAAGCCAAACTGAAAAAACCACGCGAATTTTTGCCGGTAAAAATCAGGTTTTACTTTTTTTCCCATTTCCTTTTGCTTCGCCGTTTCTTTCTTCTACTGCTTCTTGTTCCCCTTCTTGTTTCTCGTCTCTCTTTTCGTTGGAACTTTACTCATCATGACGCTACGTCGGCTTGCGCGGCGGCACCTACACGAATGTCTTTTTCTTCTCCAGAATCTACATTTTTTTTTTTCAAAATTTTCTCAATTTGTCTCGCGGTTCTGTTTGACGTTCCCACATTTTCTTTTGGATATTAAATTTTCAGCAAAGTTTAATGGAAACCATGCGATGGCTGCGACAGCGACAGCAACGGCGACGGACCCCTCCCCAATATGAGACATTGGCGCTCCACTAGGCGAGAAAAAAATTTTTCCTCCTCCGTTTTTTTTTTTTTTTTCGTTCTTCACTTACCATCGTAGCGCTCAGCCTGTTCGGCCAATTTAGCCTTGTAGACATTGTTCTCGCGTTCAGTCATTGTGTTTTTAAATATTAAATCCTTTTCTTAGTAAAATTAATCCACAGAAATTACTTTAAATGCTCCCGGTACGTGCGGCGTCGATTTTTCTCTTGCTTGCTGCCTGTTTCTTCGTCGCCTTCTTTTTCTGTACTCTTTTGCACTCTTTTTTTGCCCTCTCGCCGCAGTTTTCGCCGTAACTTTTCGCCTTTCTCGCCGCAGTTGTTGCCGTAACTTTTGGACTTCCTCGCCGCAGTTTTTAGCCGTAACTTTTCGCCTTTCTCGCCGCAGTTTTTAGCCGTAACTTTTTACCTTTCTCGCCGCATATTTTAGACTCTCTCGCCGTAAATTCTTGCCCTCTCGAAAAATATCGATATATCGATTGCCACTTTGTCCAACCAAAAATTTCGAATTAAATCGAAAAAAAATCGCAGCTGTTTCGCTATTATCGATATTTCCGAAATTGCTCTAGTGTGACCATCTATCGAGTGTCGATAAACTTTAAGATCGATACTTTTTGTGTCATCACTAATAAAAATTTGTATCCCTATCGGCATTTGGCGCGCTTTAAGTTCCTATTTATTGTGTTCTAAAATTAAATAAATATGTGTATAATAAATGTATAAAAATAATATGTGGTTTAAAAATCCGTTTAATAATATTCTCTGCCTCTGGATGAACATTGGGTGAGTAAACCAACAAACTTGTTCGAACGTTCGTAAAAGATAGGCACATTTTGTATATCCTTTTCATTTTGCTGCCTTTCATAAGAGAAAAAGACGAGAATTTGTGGCAGAAAAGAATTGGGTAATTTGATATTTCGTTTTGGCATTTGGCAATTCCGCGAGTTTTCTTATAAAAAAAAGCGCCATAGACAAACTTTATCGCAATTGTTATCGTCGCAATTTTTATCGTCTTTGGTAATCGATAAATGTTAACATCGATGATTTTTGTGCCATAACTAAGCGTATCGATTTTTTCAGGTCATCACTAATAAAAATAAGCATCTGTTTAGGAGGGAAATAAATATAATGAAATTTGTAATAAAAACAAATTCTTTAAACAACTATGGTTAAATAAATCAAGTGCTTTATTAAGATGACTCTTAATCTGGGTGGCTGGATACACAGCTTCACAGTGACGGATACCCAACAACACAAAGGAGGCTACACAATTTATAAAATCACATCGATTGTAAGTATGAATGGAACATATCGCAACCGAATCACACGAAATTCTACTCCCCCAATTACCAATTAATAGGTTTTTCCGCGCTCAGTACCTCAAGCATTGACATGTTTGGTAGTCTGGAAAAGATTTCATGAGATAAAACGATTGCATCGAGAGCTAAGCCGTCGGCATAAGCAACTTCAACTGCCTGGGAAATTGCCTGTGCCCACGGACTCCAGTTATTTCAAACGCTTTGATGCGGAGGTGATACAACGACGCAAGGAGTACATACTGGAGTTGATGGATATTGTGGCTCAACATCCGGCTCTGTATAAATGTAATACGTTCACTCAATTCTTCAGCGAAAAGCAGTCACCCAACGGGTCGCCCCTGAAGAAAATGTATGTAGAGCGCACATTAAAAGCAGCAGATGGACACACAGAAAATCCTGCTGGAGCCATTGCTGATATTTGCGACGAATTGGATTTGCCGTATGATCCTCTTGATGCTGGAGGGATCAATCCCCTAGATCCTAGATGCGATAAAGAACAAATAAGTAAAGAAATTAAAGAGAAGACGAAAGACGAAAAGCAGCAACAAGAGCATGATGAGATAGATCACCCAAAACTCTGCATGTTGACGCCCATGGCTTCTGTAGAGGAACCTACAGAAGAAACGGAATGTGACTTTAGCGATTATATCTACGAGGCTGCCCTAGAATTCAGCCATGCTGTCCAGGCAGAAGTTAATCTTGAGTATCCAATGGCCCATGAGCATTATAAAAAAGGTGTGGATCTTTTACTTGAAGGATCCAAGTTGGATTCGAGTGAGGAACGCAAATTCATAGCCAAAGCTAAAATAGCTAAGTATTTGGCGCGTGCCGATGACATACAAACAAACTTCCTGCTACATCCTCTGAAGAAATTACCATTTCAATTGTCTTTGGATAGTCCCAGTGTGAAGCAATTAGAATTACCATGGAATCAATTGGCTAAATATAAAGTTTTGCGGGTAATACAAGAAAAAGTCATGCTGGTGCAATGCATCACCAAGCCCCACGAACCTTTGGCCATAATGAAGGGTATTGAGAAACCTTCTAGCAATTCGCTGACGCAGAGTATCTTTCTGCCACAACAGGTGCCATATATGGCGCAATTGATCAATTATTTTCAATCAGAGCAAAAGATATTTTTGCTTTTAAAGCAGGCAGAAGGTGGAAGACTCTTTGATTACTTGTCCAGCTATAAACCCATGTTGGGCAAACATTTGGATAATTATGAGGAATTGTTTCCAAGCGAAGAGCAAGCGCAAAAGTTGAGTCTCACTAAAGAAAGTAATGTGAAAGATTTGGTTGATAGCTCCAAGCAATTAATTAATTCGGTTTCACACACTTTACGCAACTTGAATATGGATACAAATTCTCTTGATTCATCTGGGCAATCTCCCAAGCATTGCCCTTTGCCGGATACATGTCTTCGTCAATGGGCTTGCGAGTTGGCCATATCGATAAATGGTCTTCATGGCAAGGGTATTATATTGCGTGATCTACATATGTCAAATATTCTATTGGGTTCCAAGGGTCAATTAATGCTTACGTATTTTTATCAGAATGAGGGTTTAAGTTCGGATGATAATTATGTTCACAAGGCCTTGAGTTTGGAGGCCTTGGAGCAGCATTTCGTTGCACCAGAAAGACCATTTACATTTCGTTCCGATTGGTGGAGCTACGGTGTCGTACTCTATCATCTTTTGGTTGGTGTGGTAAGTGTGAACTAAACACTTTTGCGAATGAAATTTAAAATTTCCATTTTTATTCCAGTCTTTCAAATCATTGCATCCTGGTCAATTGGAATTGTACAGTTGTGTTCAATATCCAGCTGAATCTTTTGATATATCAGACAATGCTAAAGATCTATTAGAGCAATTATTACAATTACAGCCAGAGCAAAGATTGGATTATGATCAAATTATGATGCATACATTTTTTGAGGGATTGGATTGGCTGGATGTTCTGGCACATGGTAATGGAATGTAATCTCTTAGTTTATAAATTTTGTTTTTTGTTGAGTTCTTTTTGTTACTTTTTCACTTTTTGTTTCTTTTTTGTTGTTATATGGTACAAAATGTTTATTGTTTATTTATAACTATAATTTATATTACTATAAACATTGCAAAAAAAGTATTTCTAGTTTATACAAAAAGCCACATGTATATATAATAATAATAATAATAACTTTGTAAAGCCAAACATAAAGAACTAATATTTATACAAAATGTTATATGTTTGTATAAAAACTAATTTATTGCCTATTCTGCACAACAGCTTGTAAATTTATTTAAACATACTACAGTATAATTAACTTAATTTTGGGCTTTCAGGTTATCAGAGGAGCGCTCCTTAGTTAATTGGTGCTTTTTTTGTAAAACCTCTATTAACCATTTTGGGCTCAAATTGCTAAAAAGGCACATTTCGAATGCATCAGGAATTTGTAGAACTAACTTAAATATATTTTTATTGAACTATGGCATATATGGATGTTATCTATCTGATCAAGAAAACCAAGAATCATCTTTAAGTTTTGGCAAGACTTGTTCGATTTTGTTGTTGTTACAACTTAATAGAAATTATACATATACATATTTAAATGTTAATTAGATAAAAAAAGGAACCTACAACAATATGACAAGGAAAATAATGAATATATACCAATACAAGAACCGGACGGTTTCAAAAATCTCTTCCAAATGATAACAAAATAAAGGAATGAAAAACAAAAATTTAATAGAAATTAAAAGAGCTAACTATTGTTGTTGTAGCAAATCTGCTCTTAACATGTGATTTCAGAATTTAAGACCTATACAAATTTTGAGAAAAATCAGCTATATTTCTTTGGAATACCCTATACGTACTTTGATTTTGATTGTTCATCTGTTGTTGTTGTTGTTCTTTGAAATGCTGCACACAATGTGGCCAAATGGTTGTTCAAAATGGCCTCTTGAAACGACAGTAGCTACTGCTGGTAGCTGGCGACACGAAGGGAGGACAGCGTCTGGATGATGGTAGTTGTTGTTGCTGTCGTCGGTGTGTGAGCATTTCCTTTAGTGCAAAAAAGGCGGCAGGACATAGCTCTGTGCCTGTTGGCCTTGGGTGGGATCCTCACTCTTGATCACAGTTGTTAAACCGCTGTCATTGTCATCGCTCCCACCGCCGGTGCTGCTGCCACCGCCAGCTCCGGAACCGACTGGTGCGGTAACATAGTGTGCCTGAGCCTCAACCAAATGACAATTGCCAGGACTAGTGACCTCTACGAGGCCAGTTTGATGACATTGAACCTGCACATATTTAGCCTCCTCGGCGGTGAGGTATTTGGTGCCATTCAGTTGTTGTTGTTGCTGATGTGACTGCTGAGAATGCTGCACAGTGACCAAAGTTCCATCAGCCAGTTGCTGCTGCGAGGCTTGCATATCCGTTGTCTGGTAGCCGGATTCCGGATCACCAGTTGCAGCGCCACCATTGCTGCTGCCACCACTACCTGCTCCGACTCCGACTCCACCCTCTAAACGTGTGGGACTGCCATAATCAAAGTGTCGCATGGGAAACAATTGTGATTCATGGACATAGGGTGCATATTGTCCCGAATATGTGCCATAAGGACTGGCTGCCGGTGACAGTAAACTGAATTGTGGCGTCAGTTCGTAGGGTGTCTGATAGCTAGTCCAACTATCCATGCTGCCCGGCGGTGTCACAGTCGTTGTCTGCGGAAAGGTGGCAAACGGCGGAGCCAGAGAACTGTTCAATGTTGCCGTCGGCGGAGTGCTGCTACTTGTCTTAATGTAACCCGTTTTCCGTGGTGGCTCGTGTTTTCGCCATTTGGCCCGTCGATTCTGGAACCAAACCTGCACCCGGGACTCGCTTAAGTTCAGTTTCATGGCCAGTTCCTCGCGTGCAAAGACATCTGGATAGGGGGCACGTTCAAAGGCACGCTCCAGCTCCTCCAACTGATAAGCCGTAAATGTTGTTCTACAAATAAACAACAAAAAAAAAACCATTTTATATTTAAGTTCACTTGGAATTCGAAACATGGAGTTATTTGACTCAAAAAGGATTTTCTATAGACCTAATTTATTTCTAAATTTATTGATCCTGTTTATTCTTTAAAAGTCACTTGAAAAAGTTTTCGTTGTCTAAAATTTAACAAGAAATACAATTTAATTTTCTAATTCTCAAAATTTGATCTTAATTTTGAAATCTGAAAGGACGATTTTCGATTTCAGTTCGAGTCTTTTGGGTCTAATGGAATATATAATTCTAATAGTTTTTAGATTTAAATTCAATATTCCCTAAAAATCTATAAGATTGTCTTTTTTTGTAAATATTATCTCCAAAATAAGAGCCAAGTTTATAATTTTGTGAATAATTTTCCATTTTCTTGTGGTTTTTTTTATGGATATCTCCCATGGCTTTATCTATTATATTACTTATACGCACTGGGGGACAAAAGTTTATTGCTTGCATTACCCCTCACATAATTCCATTGATTTCCCGTCGTTAAATTAATTGCTTACCTCGTTTTCTTCTTCTTAATGCCATTGGGATCGCCCTTTTTCTTGTTGTTGCTGTCCTTCTTGGGAGGCACTGGAACGGGAACACCACCAGCAACACCTACTGTTGGACTTGTGGCTGCTCCATGTCCAGCTGTGCCGTTGGGCGTACCATTCGATGATGATGAGCCCGATGACGATGATGTGGAGGCAGAATGATCCAACTGTCCGCACATATCCTCGGGCTTTTTCTGATGCTTTCCCAAGGATGTTGTTGCCGCTGCCGCCGCCGCCGCCGATGTTGCTGCTGCTGTCGTTGCAGTGCTTCCCCCCAGCATTGCCATTGATCAGTACTGGCGTGGAGTCTGTCATCATGCCATTGGCATCCTTATGACTATGATGGACTGGACTATCGCCATAGAGATGATGCTGATGTGAATGAGGATGTTGCTGCTGCTGCTGATGTTGTAGTTGTTGTGCCTCATATGGATCTTTGGGTGAATAGTCCAGTTTGCCATTTAAAGAATGATAATCCATGATTCCAACCAGTTGATGTTGTTGGTGTTGTTGCTGCTGCTGTTGTTGTTTGTGATGCGTCAGGATGCCATTGTGATGGTTAAGCGGTTGTGGTGGTGGCGTAATGGCATAATGCTGCTGCTGCTGTTGATGATGATGATGATCCATTAGCTTCTGTGGCGTTGAGATATATTCATATTTCTGGCTGGGTGAATAGCAGCCCATTTTGAAATCCAATTTTTGCACATAATTTGGAGAGCCACCGCCACCGTTGGGTAAGATGGTGTTGCAATCGGGAAGGCGTTGTTGTTGTTGCTGGCTGCACAACTCATGGACACTGCCCAGCATGGCGGGATGCATTGCATTGGCTCCCGCCGTAGTTGCTGCTGTTGGCAACAAGGGTTTAGCTCCCAATGGGCTAAGAGGACCGCCGCTGGCGAAGTCCCCAAAGATTTGATCATCAAATGCAGCATGCTCCATCTTACACACACTTTCACACACTCACTCTCACACACACACACACACGATCACAGGCACTTTAAGGTAATTTCTAATCCATTTAAACGAAAGGCGCGCCAAAATTCAAATTGAATTAATTGCTTCTCTTTGCTTTTTTGGTTTTGGTTTTTGTTGTCAAATGAATTAATTGCCTTTTGCTCTTTTTTGTTTCTTCTATGTGTGTTATTATTTATATTTTTCTTCCTTTATTTATTTTTACTTTTTTTTCTCCTTCGTCGAGTGTTGTCTCTCTGTTGTCAACCGCTCAAGTCTTTCTTCTTAATTGAAGACCACAACGGACGATGATTGCCTTTTTATACCACTGCCAGCGACCGGGCGACTGAGCCTGCCCATCCGACCAATCAGAAGCGAGTAATGGCCATTGAGCGAGAGGGATGACACACAAGCAATGGCCATTGAGAAAGCAGGACGGCATCCAAAACGAAAAAAAAAAAACACACACTCTCAATACTTGTTCACGCTGGATGATGCTGGCGCGTGTGACTGGGTTTCGCTTTAGTTTTGTTTTTTTTCTCTCTTTTTTTTGTTTTTGGGAGGGGTGTGGTTCGGGTGGGTTGGTCTCTGTCCAGTTGCCAGTACCAGCAGAAAAACAGCTGGGAAAATAGTTTTCTTTATGGCCAGCAGGACACAAAAACACTCCTGGGAATGGAGTCTCGTTTGATGGGAACAGAAGAACTTAAGATTATATTCGATTTTTTATAGCTCGACTTGTAAATATATTGAAATTCTTATAAATCTGTAGTTAAATAGTATCAAAGTTTCAAATCATTGCGCAAATTTCCCTTTCGAGATCCAAGGATATAATAAATGTTTCCTTGGCTTTTTCTTGTAAATTTTGATTCTAAATTATTTATTTATTTATTCTCAATTATTTAATATTTTAAATTGTGGGTTTTTGAAATATTGTGTAATACTTTTTTAAAGATTTCAAAGTTTTGAATTGTTCAATGCTCACGATTCTGAATTTACATCTCAATTAGAGCTCTGATAGCTGCATAAGTCACCTTAAGATCCAAGTAAGTGGAAAAAGTAACTTTACCTTTTAGAACTTTGTTACATGAGGCTTAAGTTACCCTCATTGTCCTTATATCCCTTGCGTGCTCAAAATTAAAGTAAGCTGCATATCAAATGCAGGTATAACCAAATTAAAGAATTTGATTCATGCTTTTGCATATTAGTATACATCTAAGCACATGTTCCGCTGTCCCTTCATACATAAAATACTCATACATTCATTGTCCAAAGTCAGACAAATGTCCATCATATCACATACATCGCAATGTTCCAATTGGAAACGCTGTCCGGCAGCAGCACATATGAGGGCATATCCAAAAAGGCACTGCCGAGGATGCAGAGGTGAAGAGCGGCAATCAACCACCATTCTCGTTAAGGATCCGATCGGATCGGATGGCACGCTTGCGACCTTCTCGACGACTCATCGCGACGTTCTCAGAGCGCGTGTCACCCCCTTTTTGTAATGTGCGCGACCTTTTGGTTAAATGCTGGTACTTTCGATCGAGGCGGTGTGCTTGTGGTGTGGTGGGACATGAACTAAGTCGGAGCGTAGTTAAATTGTGTATGTCATGGGTCACTACATTTAGTCAAAGGTAAAGATTTCATGGCGAAAATTTGAATAGCGAAAATGTGCTAAATATGTGGGTAGGGAAATGAAAATGATGTTTAAGGACACGACAAGATAGCAGCACTCAATGGCGAATATTAGCTAGAAATAGTCAGGATAAAGTTTTTTGTTTTGAAACAGTTTCAATTCATTTCGCGACTTCTTCCCCTTAATGTCACCCAAATAAACCCGCATTGATCAATCCAAAATCCTTAGAGTAAAACATCAACTTTCTCCCCAAAACAGAAAAATGTCCTTCATAAAAGGATCAACATGTTTTTCCCAGCAATAAGAAATATTCAATAGAAATATTTTAGAGAACGGAAAAAATCTCTCACCATTCGATACTTTTGCAGGTTTCCAAAATGCGGGCAGCGGAAACGGAATACGTATTAAAATTGCTTATGGGTTTCGGGACGGGAATGGGATGGGATGGATGGACTTACAGCACGCGATCGGCAAAATTGAAAACGGAAAATGCACCCCAAATGGGTCATAACCCAAAGAGAAGTCCCAGTTCTTTGCGTGTGAATAAAATCGAATACAAAACGTTAAGAGGGAATGAGAAAAGTTGTTTTCGCATTTGACGATTACGTCAATTATGTGGGCTTCTTTTGCCACTCAAAGGATAACTAAGAATAGATGGCAGGGGGATAATATTGATAGCATCTTCAGGAGATCAAAAAGTTAATTACCACTTCAAACTGTTTGTGTGTGACTTTTGAACTTAACGGGGCAAAGAAAGGTAATTGAGAAAAATATCTTAGGTAGTATTGATAATGAGATGAAATCTATAGAGACAAGGAAGTATATTCACATAGGGGTTAATAACTCATTATTAAATTACCTATATAGGCAACTATTTCTTAAGGGGTAAAATGGCCTTCTTAAAGTTGTTTAATAAAGTTTGAAAACTATCTTTAAGAACTTCAAAGTTCAAAGTTTTCATCCGTGTTTCTCGATTTGTGATCTTATATACTCTGACTCTTTTTGAAAAGGTCTTTCAAGTAGTCAAGAAATCAAAGGGCTTACTTTTTCTACATAGTAATAGATTGTTGTTGCTTAGATTTATATTCGTTCATAGACCCGATCTGATGGGCTTCCATTATATCTTTATTATATTAACTCGAATAAGTTTACAAATCGAAAGAAATTGTTCAAGGAGTGTGATAAAAATCAAGTCTCAAAAGCCAATTCTTTTAAAATATCCATCGAAGGGTATACTTTCTCAATTCTAACGTTTAGTAAGATGGAAATGAATGCAAAACGAATTTGGCCACTAGAAATATACGTATTTAGGATGATTTCGATTATAGTTTTTAAAATTAGACCCCTTTAGGGCCAAGTGTTTGCACTTTTAATAGAAGAAGTTTCAAATTTAGGTATCTTAATATATTGTGCTCGATTCGGTTTGCTACTATGAGATTAACCAAAATCGTATAAATTTTCCTGTACATTATTTATCTTCGTTATTTCTTTTTTTCCTATTCTCTTGTAGTCATCATCACTTGACTTCCTCCATGTCTATACATACATAAATACATACAAATAATATGGTACAGTTGTCGCAAATACAAGTCACAAAGCAAAGTGCGCTCCTAAGCTGGTTTCATTTGTTGTTGTTGTTGAATATTTTGTGATCATATTTTTTCCATAACCATTCGTAACGTACAGTGAGACACATGGAGAGACACATACTCACATACCCACACTTGTTCAACTTTTGACAGCCATTCCGCATCATCAGAATCATCGTCGTCAGCATCAGCATTATCACATTGTATTACTGTACATACATATAGATATATATGTATCTGTACAGACGACGACAACAGAACGGACATATGTATTTTTTACTCTCCAGTATTCGGTTTTGTTTTTTTGTTATGCATTTTTCTATACCCCCAAAGTATTCGGCGATTGTGATCTGCGGCAAACAGAATTCCAATATGGCGTAGACACACTCACACACACTTGCTAACTCACATATACACGACGTAGAGTGTCAGAGTGTCCACCCATACAGTTGCATTCAATTAAGCTTCGTTAAGATCAATTTAAAATCCCGCATAAAATATCAAATAGTTTTTTTTTTCTGTTTTGTGTTGTTTGTACTTTAGTTCCATTTCTGCTAGCTATTCGGTCTGGTCTTGGGCTTCACATCATTTCGAAATTCCCTGTTATCCCCACTGTCCACTACACTGCATCATTTTGTCATGCCAGGCGTATATATAGATGTTCATAGTTCTCGTTTTCTTTCTTTCTTTTTTTTTTTTTTGGCGTCGCCATAGAATACATTTTGGACTTCAAGTCCCCGCAATAATATCCATATTCTCCTCCCCAGTCTCCTATTCTCTCATCTCTTATTCTCACTAACAGATAAACGTTTTCCCCTTTTTACATGATACATATACATACGTGGAGAACGAGACGGATGTTGGACCCTGCTGATCTTTGACCCAACTGATCTTCAACAGAAGAGAAAAGCTGAAAAAACAATGCAATGTTCGATTTGGTTTTAGTTTCTTTGGCATTTTGCAATTACTTATATGAGATTTTTATGGTTTTCTTTAGATTGTTATGTATATGTACATGACATGAATCATTTATTGTACCGAATTGGTAATTTTCTTGATGTTTTTCCCATTTAACCTAAGATTTCCATTGAAGAGATATCCTATGCATATAGAAGAAACCCAAATCTATTCAAGAACCACTTCTTTATCCTTTTTGTAGAAACTGAAACCTAAAAACGTAATCCTATTTCACTTTAATGAAATAGTTTAAAACTTCTGATGCCTTTGCGAGAAACTCGAGAGAACCAATAGATATTCCAAAAACAAGATATAATATGATTATGTAGAAAAAATATAGAAATTTAACAAAAAATACTTTTAAAAAGCATTAGTCTAATACTAGAAATTTAAAAATGAAAGCCTTTTTGTCCAAACAAGTGTCCAACGATCCTTGTATCATAGTGTTTAATTAATATGTTTGCCATACAAATCAAATCAATTACTATTAGAACAATTTGATTTGGTTTCATTAAAACGGCTAAATGAAGATAATTCGATTTGAAAGCAAAACCATTTCCACTTTCAATAATTCTAATCTATTTAGCCCAACCTCAAATGGGCAGACATTGACGAGTGAAAGAGATGGCATTACACACACCCCCGACTTAATTATCAGCGATCAAAAGGCAACGATAACAACACCAAAACAATCAATTGATACAATTCCATTCATAAAAATCAAATCGGGAAAAATGCAAGCGAAAAAAAGAATCAGAGACCCAGCTGATTGGCAGTAGCAGGCAGTGGGAAGGCCCACCAATTGGTCGGGTGCAATGGGCAGAGATGACGGGACGGGATTGGATGGGACAGTCGGCTTGTTTAATGAAATAATGAGCCTGAGCCAGGAATCAATTTTCAAATTGCCGGCCGGCAAAATCATAATAACAAAAAAACTGTCTCTCTCTCTCTCTTGTGTGTGCGTGTGTGTGAGGGAGACAAATTGGTATCCATGGATTTAACAACATATCATATCAGCCAGTCGACCTTGTACAATTTTATTTAATTACAAACAATTAAAGTCACAGCACAAGCCAATGCGACGCCCACCAAACACACTCACACACACAGTAACAATAAAATGCCATAAGAAGGCAGGCAACCCAGAGGAAGAATTAAAATTTCATTAAAATTTTGCACTTGATAACATTTGATTTCCACTTATTTATGCCCTCATAAATAGGCTACACTTTTTTTTAATACAAGTCCAAAGTGAGAGGATATGTAGATTAATAGTTTGAGCCCGTGTTAAACTTTACGATGCGAATCGAATATATTTTCCCAATCAATTGCATTTAAAACTATAAAGTAATAATAACTAAAGAAGAATCCACTCAAGCTAAGAATAATCCTTTCAAACTATTAATTCTAAAATACTTTTAAACTGTAATCTAACTGCATTTGGAGGCTTTTCCTTTTACTCAATCTGAAACATTTCGAATTTAGGTACCTAATTTTGTATGGAATTGATGGCGGGAATAAATCATTCCCCGTAACATAATGGCAATACTCCATGAATCTACTTGAAAATCTACTACATCAAGAGGCTATATGTAAACCATGTAAAATTGTAGACAAGAAACTTTCCTAACAACCTTCAAAATATTTCTTTGTAGGCCATTACAAAATATAATTAAGTTTTTCTTTATTTCTTTTCGATAGGCTGGTAGAAAGTTCGTCCTATCTGAGAGTATTTTATTTATTATTTTAAGGCCAAAACTAATGACTGCTGAAAGAAGTCCTTAAAAGTCTTTAAATTCTTTCACAACATTGTTATCTTTACAAACAACAAGGACTAATCAAAAAATCTTTCAAATCTGTTTTGCGGTGTCTTTCTAAAGGCTTATTTGATTCATGATAAGATGAGGTTTAGTTTGGTTATTTCATAAAAATATTTGAGACTCTCATTCAGGTTTTGCTCATATGACGGGTATCAAAGGGTATTCTCAATGCGGTGCATATAAAAGGTCTGAGGTTTTTCGTTTTATTCCCTATTTTTATATCGATTTCAATTAGGCAATTCCTCAATAGCATCCTTCCATTTGGCTGTCCAACTGTCTTAAATGGCGCCTTCGTCTTGGCATACAATTGTCGACAATTAATTTGAATTATACTCACTGGGTTGCGATTTTTTTTTCAAGTACTACCCAGCATAGTCAGTAAGACAATTATAAGGGCCAAGCCGAGCCAAGCGGTTGACATCTTCAGTTCAGTTGTGGTCTGTGTTTCTCTAATTATGTGTAATTTATTGGCGTCCACTTGGTTTTGTCGAGAATTGTGGTCAATGGTCATTTAATTTTTAAGTTTTTGGGACTATTTTTACCTCAAACATTAAGAGATTTCAGTTAAATATGGGTACTTTAAATAATCCAGAGTGATTTGTGGATATACAAAGAGTGAAAATTACTTTATTTTGACAAAGATATTTTGGATTTGTAGATTGAATACTTAAAGCCATCAAATTATGTATCTTATATCTCAATTTGAACCCCCTTCCCATGTGTTTATCTTTTTGTTAACACCAACTTGTGATTTCGTGTGGTTAATTCATTGATTTCTTGAAGATAATTATACCATATCGATGGCGTATACATAACATGTGCAAAAAACAAAATTTCAAGAAATATTTGAGTTATTTATGTCACATCTTTATATAGAAGATATATAATGTTATAAACTGGAAAGATCATAAAAAATTATTACTCCATAAACTGTTTTACATATGTATAACCGACATCAACAACAACAAGAAATTCCAAAATATATATAGGCACTAGTCGGAGACGGTGCCGCCAAGCTATGGAAAAATGCTTAGACTACGGGGATCATCATCATCATCATGGTGAAGGGAGAGAGAGAGAAAGAGTGAGAGGCAATAAGGGAGGTTGTCATGGAACGTTTGGATGTACATATATATACAAATGTACATACATATATGACATGCGGGCAAGTTTTTTAAATTGATCTTAACGAAGCTTAATTGACTGCCCATGTATTAGTGTGTCCATGTGTACTCCGTGCAGGAGCCCCATGATGATAACGACTGTCGACTTGGTGTGTGTGCCACACTGAGAGAAATCGTTTTATAAATGTAGGTTAACAAGTCGAAAGGTTCTAGCCACATGTGGTCTAAGATTTGGTTGAGTGTACACACAAGTGTTGACCGAATATATTTCTGTTAAATATGACGATCCAAGATTTCTTTATGGATCAAAGTATACAAATACCTATCAGAATCACAACAAATATAATAAAAGGAAGTGCATGAAGACAATCAAATCCTTTGAAAGTTTCTAAGTTTCATGTTCATCTGAATGTATCCAAACCATAAAGTTGATAATAATATATTCAATTTAAACGTAAACTAAATCTCTGAAATGTTATATACAGGTATGTAACAATCTTCCCTTTTTTTAACCTTAAGAATGATTATTTTGTAGAATTTTTTTTTAACTTGGACCCCTTTTCAACATAACAGAAAACAAAGGGAATTCCAAAAAATTTCTAGTTTTATTTTTCTCTGGACAACATAGATCTTTCGACTTAAAGCATAAACGAATTTGCTAAGTAGTAAACCGATTGTAACAAGGTAACTGAAGAGGGTTGGATGGAGGAGGATGGGTACGTGGTATTGAGTTGCGCAATTTCCACTATTTAGGCATTGGCAAAGTCAATACCCTTCTGGATGTTCTTCTTCAGTTCAGGAATGGCTGCCTCCAGCAATTTCTTTTCGTAGTCATTAAGCTTGGGCAGACCCAGGTTCTCTTGCAGACCATTCTTGCCCAAAACCAAGGGAGTGGAGAAGAAGGTAGCCTCTGTGATATTAGATTGGACATAGGAGCACTCAATCACATTCTTTTCACCATTCAGACCCTTAAGCAGAGAGCCAGCGAAACGGGCACCAGCATAGGCCATGGAGAGGGTAGCCGAACCGGCACCAGCCTTGGCCTTCACGACCTCAGTACCGGCCTCCTGAATGCGAACGGTCAACTTCTCAATGGCATCCTGGTTACCCTTGAACAGGGGCTGGCTCTGGGAGAGCACTGGCAAGATGGTGACACCAGAGTGACCACCAATTACGGGAATCTGCACAGTCTGGGGATCCACACCCAAGGCATGGCCAATGAAGGCACGAGCACGCACCACATCCAAAGTGGAGACACCGAACAAGCGCTTGGGATCGTAGACACCAGCCTGAAAGAGCCAGAATATAAAGGTCAGTGCCAGATCCAACTTTTTTAGGTAATCGATGGACATACCTTCTTCAGAATCTCAGCGGCAATGGGCACGCAGGTGTTCACTGGATTTGTGATGATGGCTACCAAAGCCTTGGGGCAGTTCTTGGCAATGGAGTTGGAAATATCCTTAATAATGCCGGCATTGACATTGAACAGATCATCACGAGTCATGCCCGGTTTGCGGGGTACACCAGCGGGGATGACAACTACATCGGATCCTGTATGACAGAAACAGAGAAAGAAAGAGAGAGAGAGAGAGAGGGAAAATGAGTTTGATGTGATTTTCATTTGACTTTTGAGCTTTGATGATAAGTCAGTGAACGACCTCCTACACCCTCCACATTATGATTACGTGCCTGAGCAAATGGCATATGCTATGTTATCTTATCAAATTCTATTTTTTTCTCCCCCGTTAAAGAAGTTCATGCAAATCACATGAGAAGACCCTTGGAATGAATGCTCCCTCTTTCTTTTGCCGACATCTTGCAGTTATTTTTCTGTATCGCTCTTAACCTCACTTTTTTTGGGGTCCTCTACTCACCCTTGAGGGAATCAGCCAATTGGTCGGCTCCAATGAATCCGGCTGTCTTGCTCTTGGTGTCAATGTGAGACAAATCGGCAGCCACACCGGGCGTATGGACAATATCATATAGAGACAGATCGGTGACCAAGGGGTTCTGCTTCAACAGCAGAGACAGAGGTTGACCAATGCCGCCAGCGGCTCCGCAAACGGTCACCTTGTAGTTGTTCTACATAAGCAAAAATCAAATAATATAACACATTAATATATAAATATTTCGTGTTGATATAATATCAATTTCATCAATTGCATATAGTATCTACAGATTTGTATTTTGCTACATTCTATTCTCTATGCACTTTTTATTATTACGTAAACGTGGAATGGAAATGCACAGAGATTAGGTTTGGAATTTTCTGTTTGTGTGTATTTACCTGCTGGCCAACAGAGAATTGTCGCACACCTTGAAGGGCCAATTGTTTCGTTACTTGCTTCAGCATTTTTCTTTGTTTTTTTCGGGTTATAAAGAATTAAATATTAAAGAATTAAGTCCACAGCAGCCAAGAGCCAAATATCCACAAAAGCCAATGCCAAAGATGTGCGAAAAAAAGCTTTTAAGCATATGAGGGATGTTGTTGTAGTTGTACCTTGCCGTAGGCGGGCAGAGATGCCAACTTAATGCAACTTGTGTAGGTGGGCGCCATTTTTAAAACATGTAGAGCTTTTATTTAAACTGTTTTTCTGTTTTTTTTTTTTTTTTTTTTTGGATCGCAATTTGCCAATAACAATATAACTTTTATGAATAAATATTCGCATAAATATACATAAATGTGTGGTAAAGAACATTAAAACTCCTGTAAACGCAACTCTACTTGAAGAGCTATGCATGCTTTCCTCTCCTCCTTGAGGGCATTGGCCAGCATAATCTTTTTGTGCTCCAACAAAGTATTTTCCTTTGTATAATGTTCAATGATTTTCTCATAATCGGTTTCCGTGGAACTCGAATGCTCTGTAGCCGAAGCAGGAGTATTATTGGAATGCTGACTTAATGCTGGTTTGAGCATCTGTTGCTGATCGTATAACTGCTTGAGGCGAAAAATCTCATTGCGTTCGCTTAGGATACGTGCCTTAATTTCATGTTGCCAGCCCATTAGTTCATCATATTCGATTTGTAGACGTAATAACTCGTCTCGTTGAGGATTTGATTTTGGTAAAAGAACATAACCAGATAATGGATCTATGGAGAATTCGGGTGTTGGCGATGACACAGACGGAGTTGATTCGATTTTTTGTTCTTTTTCTTCGCTGACTGTTGATGTCAGTGGAGGACCTACAGAAGTTGGTGCAGTTGCTATTACTGTTTGAGAATCAGTGGTATCATTGACAACTGGCGCTGACTGGGATAATGCTGTGGTCGTCGTTGTTGTTTTTGATGATTGGGTGGCTTGAATACTGTCCAATTCTTCTATTGATTTTTCCTGTTTCTTTTCAAAAGTACGCAATTTACGTTTCAACTGAGTGATTATACGCTGAACTTCCCAAAGTTGTTCCTCTCGCTTTTTCGTTATAAATCCTGCATTCATTTCACTATGTATTTGAGCCAAGAGACTGTCCTGCTTCTTTAATTCTACTTGAATGTCCTCTGGCAATTCCGGCAGGTTCGGACTCGATGATGTGAGGGGAGGTACATACCTGTAAATATAGAAAAACGTTAAACAAACTTAAATGACAATGAATTTCTGTTATTGGCCATGCCTAAAGCAATTAAAAAGACGCAATTGGCTTTTCCTTTTGTTTTCTTGTCGGCTCATATCTTTACTACTACTGATCAGTTGAGATAAACTTATTAAAATTTAACAAAAAATAAAAACTGCCTGCTAACCTTAATCTTATCGTTGTTGATGCTCTTATCATTTTGATACTACTGTTCACTTACTTTATCAGGGTGACATCTGAGAAAAGAATATGGCAATTACAGAGGAATGCGACCATTAAACGATGCGACATCTGAAGCGTCGGACTCAACAACATCGCCAGAGACTGAGCATTAAGTTTGTTGAAACGTTCCTTCTTGATAACCGCCTCAAAGTGTAGCATTGTCCAGGCCAATAAAGTGCGATTACATTTGGGTAGTAGTTCGATTAATTCCTGGAATTCGGTTGGGTGTTTCCGTGGCTTTGAATGTGTGGCAACCATCTCGAAACGATCAACCAAATCTGTTGTTAAAACTGGCTCGGGTAGTTCCTTATAGAATAATTTCAAAAGACTGCAAGCGGTGGGTAAAGTCATTTCATCCACATCCTTGTCATACTCTCGATTGTTATATAATCGCTTATAGTGCATAAGTTGAGACCGGATCGGTTCAACCTTGTAGATTTGTTCGCATTTTAGAGAATTCTCTTGAAGATAGTCAATGCAATCGCGCACAACCAAAGGCAAATCGACGCCATCATGACAACGGGAGCGCTCTGTGGCTAAACCTATGGACACACCAAAGACAGGATAACCTAAGGCCAAGTCCTGGTCACAATTTTCTTCTTCCTCCTGCTGCTGTTGCTGAGATTGTTGGGACTTGCTGAGCTTTTTGATTTTCTCCTTTTTTTCTGATTTCTCTTTCTTGTCCTTTTCCTTGCGCTCTTTATCTTTTTTTTCTCTTCCTTATCTTTATCCTTTGATTTATGATGATGTGATGAGCTGGGCTCTTCCTCCTTTTCTTTTTCAGCTGCCATTTTGTCCTTGTCACGGGACTTTTCGCGTTTTTCCTTGCTCTTGGAGCTCGTAAACTTAAAGGTTTTTGATTTTTTAGACTTGGAAGGGCTCCTAGAAAATAAAAAAATAGGCTTAAAGCCGGGCTTAATGCGACTTAAGATAAAACTCACTTGGTGTCCAGAGGCTCCTCCTCTGGTGAGCTCTCACCCTCTAAAGCTGCATAGCCACGGTCCTTGCCCTTTTCCTTTTTGTCCTTACGCCTAAGTAAATCCTTTTTACTAGGCTTATCATCGCCTTCACTGTCTATAAGAAAGTAAAAGTAAGTTAAGTTTTGTCTATGTAAAATATGTAGATATTCATTTTCTCCTACAATCGCTTTCCTCTTTGCTTTTCTTTGACTTGGCATCGGAGGCTTGCGATGCATATAATCCAGGAAACTCCTTCTCCTCGGGACTATCGAAATCCATTGTCGCCAAAAACAAAGGTTGTACTTAATAAACAAAAGGTGCAGTTGCAGAAATAAAAACAAACTTCAATCAATAAACAAAAACAAATGTGTGGGGCAGGCAACAGGAGAGCTGCCAACTTAATATAATTATTAGAGAGCTGCTCATCCGACCAACGATTATAGGAATCGATAGAGAACTGTCGTCCTTATTTGCTATCGATAAATCATTTATTAACAAAAACATAGCTCAAAATCAAAACAACTTAATTAATATTAATTAATTTAAATGCTCTTAAGCCAAAAGCAGCGCGAGCACCTGTCGCTGCTTAAGCGACCGGCAAACGAAGTGGTAGAGCTATGTAAGGCGGCCTTTGAATTTCTCCTGACGGGACCAAATCCCGAACGCTTTCAGTTGATTGCCAACAGCTATACCTCGGCATCCACTTCCTCTGCTGCGGGTCCCAGCGTGGAGCCAGCTGCAGTGCAGCATGCAGTGGAGGCCCTAATCTCTCTGCTCATCCATATGACAACACGAGCCAGTAGCAGTGGTCTGGATCTGCATGAATTATTACGTCTAACATTCCCCGAACTTGGTGCGGAGGTTCTCGAGGTTTTGGAACAGTTTGTCACTAGCAAACGCAGCTTTATTGAGGGCTCTATTAAATCAGCCAATATACGTTCCTATCGGCTAGTCAATCTGGATTGGCGATTGGAAGTGCGCATAGCATCAAGAAGTTTGTTAGAGCAATGCCAAATATTTGTCACTATGAAATTACATTTGCACACCGAACCCAAGAACGAAAATCGCGAAATTTTGGAATACGATCTCATGGAAAGAAGCGAAGAAGAAGTAAAGGCAATGAAAGAGGACGAGCGACAACATCGAAAGGATTTGCTGGTACAAACCGATGTGGTTAGTTTAGTTCACATGATCAAAACATTGGAGGATGCTCTCAATGAATCGAAGACACGACGTATACGCAATATTGTAGATGCTTTACATTGAATTAACTATAATAATTATTCCACATGTTTTTAATATTCACTCTGAACTGGACCAATTAAATATAAAATATTAATAATAGTCGGGTTGTTTGGGTGGAACGACATAGGTAATAGTATTATGTTGTCTACCTTTTTTTTTATTAACGCTACTTTATGGAAAATTAAAACTACAAACAATCCTACGAACTCAATGCCTCCTGTGCTGCAGCTTTGAGTGCTACTTTCTTGGCCTGACGGTTAGCTTTTTTCTCTTCCGGGGTCTTTCTCAAAGCCTTAACGCGACGTGTTTGTATAGAACCAGTTTGTTGTTTGCCCAAATGAACGCGTCCTTTAGTGTTGCCCAGCGAGTCCAAAGTGATATTCTTCTTTTTGCTCTTATTTTGTGTTTTGGGCTGTTTGCGTGCCAACTTATATAAATCTTCCGAAGCTATTTTGGTTCGACGTATGGAAAAATCAGCAGATGGACCAATCTCTTCTAGTTCTATTCTCGGTGTCTTTTGGCCCGATTTCTTCAACAAAATCTTATATGAACGCATTAAAATATTCAAGTCATCTGAAACAGTAAAGCTAAGGACATGCTCAATGCCCTGCAAGCGAATGGATTCTACTTTTTCTCTCTGAAAGGTGTCGATGAATAAATTCCTCAGACGACGCAATTCCTCCGACTGTGCCCATTTGGGACCATTGAAAACGAGACAGGGCTTCACGCAGGTGCCAATCTTTTCATTTTTGAATTCCGAAATGGCCTGATACCGCTTAATGCCCAGCTCGAACATGTCCAGGACTTCGTTCTCAAAAACTCGACCCAAAACTATGTTATCCGGTCGCTTCTTGGAGGTGGAACCAAAGGTGAACAAAGCTGAGTCGTTTTTCATCGTCAAGCTAGAATATAAAGATAAGTCAGTTCAAAGAGAGGCACAATTATTTGTGATAATAGGAAACATACAACTCCAAGGATGTGGGATCGTCAAAGGGTGTAATATCATTTTTCCGATTTAGTACCTTAACCAAAGGCTTCTTTAATTGCTGCAAATCTTTCATGCAGAGTTTCACATTGCCACCACATTTTCGTCCATCCAAGAAGAGCATTGTCCGGGCCGATTCAATCAATTGCGGCTCTCGGGCTAATAAAACCTTTTTGCCCTTGCGGGTTTTGGGTTTCCTACGAAGTGAAAATTACAATTAAACATAAAGTGTTTCGCTTTTCCTCCAGATCCTCTTACCTGATACGTAGAAGCGACATTTTTAATTAAAACTTCAAAAAATATTAAATCTTAAAATTCAAAATACAAGAAGCGGCGCACGTGTGGAAGCGTCACGTTAGGTATGGTAAATATGTATGTAACTATCGATAAGTATTTATCGATATTGTGGCATCAGCTGGCGGGATTGCAACAGTTGTTCTATTTTGTAAATAAAAAAAAAACACATTTTCCATGTTATGAAGCTAAAATGCTTCGAAATGGTAGAAATCAAGCCAAAGTGGTATATGAAACACTGATAAAACAAATAACAAGGCAACAACCACGACATGGAATGGCCACAGCAAACACAAAAAAGAAATTGGAGAAGATTAATAAAAGTGGAAGTGAACTGCCGGTGCCAGATGAAACTTTGAACGCAAATTATTTGGCACGGACGTTAGGTAAATGATTTTGAATGCAAAATATTGAGAAGAGTGATTTATATACATATGTATGTTTCAATCATCAATAGGCAGCAATTATCGCATTTGGTCCGCTGCCTTGGAAAAGCATCCCGAATTGAAAACCTTAAAACGCAAGGATTTCATGAACTCATATGAAACCCTGAAATCCTTGGCATATAGCGTAGATGACATTGTTACACGACCGATGATCATCTATTATGGAGCCTCAACTTTGTCTAATCGTCATAGTGTACTGCTCGAGTGTGGATTTCAACAAGTCACCATACAAACATTGGCCAAATATGTGACAGTGATTAATAAGCCCATCAATATGCTTAAATCCCATCGTTTTATACCTTATGATATAAACGTGGTGAAACGTTTGAGTGATTGCTTCATATGGGATGATCAACCAGAGCAAGAGTTGGCCTCAACCGATGAAAGCATTACCCTGAAGGCTCTGCGCCAAAACTTGCTTAACGCCTATCTCCGCCAACGTCTACAAATGGATGAGGCTGATTTGCAGAAGTTATGGCGAGTCTATTCTCGTGTTCGGCACAGGAGTTTTTATTCTGTTCAGGCCATTATAGAACTGCTGACCAACGAATTAAATTTTCCTATAGAACGACTTAGGAAAAATAGTTTCCTACTTCATGCTGATGCCGACAATGTGAAAAGAATTTTAAAGGAGATCCCTTTTATAGAGAAGCAGGATATACGCGATATAGGATATAAAAGACCAAAGATTCTGATGTCAAATTGTGATAGCCTGAAGCAAACATTGCAACATGTCCGCTCATTTGGCATTAGCGAGGACTCAGTTCTTCGATGTCTTGAGGTATTAACTCTGGGTCCCGATACTGTGCTAGAACGCCTCAAAGATCTGAATGAAATTGACGAGTTTCAAGTATTGGGTACAAATCCACGTGTCCTAAGATTGGTTCACTATCAGAATAAAGCACGACTGCGATTAGACTATCTTAATCAATTAAAAGTCAGATGTGCCTCCTTGCATATTTTATCATGCGGTTCAGAGGCTTTTGCCAAGTAAGTGTAGTTTAATATTTACAATTTATTAGTGAATTAAGTGTCTCTCTTTTACAGATTTGCCCGCGATGGTTCCGATCGCACCAAGGGTCGCGATATTGTCGTCTACTTGGGAAATATATTAAAAAAAGATGAGCAACTCCTGCGCAATTTACTCTCTCGTCATCCAAATTGGTGTCACATACCAGTGCTTCATGTTAAACAATGTCTGGAGTTTTTGCTGAGCAAGAAATTTGAAATCGAGGACATCTTTCGAAACATACATTTACTATTATATCCCATGTAAGTGGCGGATCCTAGTCTCTTGGGAATTTGTATATTTCTACGTATTTCTTTATTTAGCAAACGCATTGAAGAGAAACTGGTACTGCTCCATTCGGCGGAAGCTTTAGAAGAACTTCAGTTGCCAGCATCAAATGTCCATGTACTGAGTAATACTGAGATTTTAACATTAATTTTATATCTCATTGAATCGGAATTTCATTTCACTGGCGATGGCATTTGGACGGAGCAGCACACCCATCACGTCGAGAACTTTAATAATCTGCTACCCGATTTTCCAGAGAGTCTTAATAAGGTGTATAAATATGGCGTCAAGCCGTCAACTGAGAAGTTGTCCATGCAGGAGCATTTATTATGATGCCAAATGTGAATCTAAGATATAAAAGGAAGTAATTGTTTTAAATCAGGTATGATTTATGTTGAATATAATGAAATTTCAATGAAACGAAAGAAATTTGTTGCCTCAGATGTTATTTGACTTAACTTAAGTTAATGTTAAAAATGATTTACAAGATTTGTATCTCAATCTAATCTAATTATGTTTCCTTCATGTCTGATTTGCATTATCCAACTCATTTTTATGGATAATTTTAATGGAATTATATTTAATGGAAACTTCACGGGTCTTTTTTAGTACATCTTGATAGGCAGCTGTTAAAGGCTTTTGAACCGCTTCTTCATATTTATAGTCCTCGTCCTAAAATGAAAATATATACGTATTTATTAGCTTGTAATATTAGACTACAAAATTATCTAACCAATTCATAGGTACGATCTGCATCTAAATCTCCTTTATAAGCCACGAATGGTAAATTGATTTGTTTGGGTTCTCGAGTAATGGGTCTCAGCCACTCCGTTGGTTGATTATACCACTCAGTGATGAGATTACAGGGTATATGACCATCAGGAGGATTAAATTGTCGAGCCACCACAAATGCTTCGATGCTAGAATTTCGGGAGGCTGATGGCTTAAAGAGGCATACATCCTTAAAGAAACGTTGCAATTGTGCATAGACACTACTTATGTCTCCCGCCCTGTAGACTTTTCCAACGAAAGATCCTCCCTCCTCTAGTATATAGGTGGCAATGCTTAGGGCAGCCAGTAAAAGTTGTCCCTGCATATAGGCATCTCGATCATGTTGTCCAGTAACATCTGGTGCGCCGTCTGAGATAACCAATTGTGCTTTTTGACCCCCGAAATATTCAATTATCTCTTTGGCAGTGGATTCTTTGGTAATATCAGCCCTCAGTTGCTTGACTCCATCGATTGGTGCCATTCCCTGCATATCTACAGCAATGATTTTTATATGTTCCCGTTCTTCAGGGGACCGCGGCTCGTACATATGCTTTGATAATACTTGCGACCAGCTGCCAGGAGCAGCACAAAGATCCACGGCTCGTGTAACGCCTACAAAACCAATCTTAGTATCAAAATTTTAATGCCAGAAAAGGAAAACGTTACCATCCAGCAAATGAAACGTTTCTTCTGCTTGCAGCAGCTTAAATGCACTTCTAGCTCTCCAACCTTGTTGTTTTGCAAGGCGATAAAATATATCCCGCTTATCTTTTGAAGTCCTGCCCATGCTTACAAATTCGAGCCACAGTAAATCAGCTGTTGAACAACAACACAAATGGCATCGATAATTTAGCGATAATTTGTAGCAACTTTTGCTAGCTAAATACTTATGTATTACAAAATGTAATGGCAAGAAATTAACTCCAAGATCCCCCACTAAGTCATAAACAACTAAAACTACAATGTAAATTTATATTTTTGTGGAACATTTTCTCAAAAAAATGGATTTCTATTAGACTAAAAAAAGCTATAATGGCAGCACTGTCTCTTGTTGTTGCACCGCCAAATGCCGACACAGTTCTTTGTATTTGGAATTACAGTTCTTCGGATCCTCGTGACTCGATCTTGACGAGTTCAACATCAAAGATTAGCACAGAATTGGGTGGAATCTTGCCGCCACCAGCTCCACTGGCGCCATATCCCAATTCTGGAGGAATGGTTAGAGTACGACGTTCACCCTCACACATGCCTTTGATTCCTTGATCCCAGCCTTTAATCACTTGTCGAGCTCCCAGTGTGAATGAAAAGGGAGTTCCACGGTTATAGCTGCTGTCGAATTCGGTACCATCTTGCAGAGAACCCTATTAATGAAGGTACGAAATGAAAGGGTTGGACCAGACGCCATTAGCATTAGAGATTCGACTTACCTTATAATGCACATGCACCAAGTCGTTGGTCTTGGCCTTGCGCTGACAGTTCTCGACGCGCTTCTTGATTCCAATCTTAACCTTTGGTGAATCGGCAGCTAAAACAGCACCCAAAAACAAGGTGGAGACTAGCAAAAAATTAAACAATTTCATGATGGGTTTTTTTTTTCTTTTTTTTTTTTTTTTTTTTTTTTTTTCTTGCCCTCTCGCCGTAAATTTTTGCCCTCTCGCCGTAAATTCTTGCCCTCTCGCCGTAAATTTTTGCCCTCTCGCCGTAAATTTTTGCCCTCTCGCCGTAAATTTTTGCCCTCTCGCCGTAAATTTTTGCTATAAATTCTTGCCCTCTCGCCGTAAATTTTAGCCTTTCTCGCCGCAGTTTTTAGCCGTAACTTTTCGCCTTTCTCGCCGTAAATTCTTGCCCTGATTGCAGTGTTGGATAACATAAGTTGATATTTTGAAGCCTGCGCGCGAACTTTATTATAGGCTATAGACTTTAATTATATGAAAATGGATTTTAGTGAACAAAATAGTGAACGTGTTTGTTATTCCGCTTCTAAATAGCATCAATCCCACCATTCAACAATATTACAAAAACTGATATTAGTAAAATTCATATAAAACCGGATATTGGTTTTGTTTTGACTATAACTTTTTCATTTTATTGGATTATTGCTAATTATATTTTTCGTTTTAACTTAAACGACACATTAAAGCTGGTTTAACATAAGATTCATTATACATACATATGGGCTTCACAATTGATTGGCTGTTAAAAAGTATTTTATTTTGCCAAAGAAAAGCAAAAGAGAAAAACCATTTATAAATATGCAACAGATTATACAAATACAATATACAAATACGATACATATAAAGAGATATCAAATGTACGATTATATCACAATAAAACAGGAATACATACACTTCTTTTTTTTTTTTACAGTTAAAAAAACTTTAAACTTTCAAAAGCGACATAACTACATATGCTATTTATATATACTACATAATTTATAATTTATACTGACTATTTGACTATACTATATATTATATGTATACAGCGTTGATAAGGATTTGATTAGCTAATCATAAGATCGAATGAGTTAATCTGGTTTGGATGTACGTTCCTCCACTTCTCTATCTCTTTTCTCAGTTATCATTCGATAAATTTGTGATTTTGGTTGCATACATATTGGCCACCTTATAGATAAATTCGTATTGCTCCTTGGTTTGAACAGCACTGGCTCTGCCTCGACGGACATAGTACACCAACTGTGGTATATCCACTGAACGTTTGGGTGTCTCAAGACTACGTATGGCCATGTCCGATGCTATAATTGTGCCAGTTCGTCCAGTACCTGGAGAGCAGTGAATGGTTAACGGTCTGGGAGAAATAGAAGACACAGAAAACAATTAAACTGGGCATGCAAATACATATAGAACGTAGGAGTACAACTCTTACCCTTGTTGTTGACGTCCTGTGGCTTTTACAATGTTGACATTATTGCCATTAATCTCATTGCTGCCGCCTGCTTCTGTTTCGGCATCCTTTTCCTTTTGTTTTTGTTCTTGCTGCTGCTCCTCCAGGCAATACGTCTTGAGGGAGGAGCGTGCCTCTAGCAACATGGCAATAATGGGAGCCTCATCGGCGGGCACACCCCTCTCAGGCCATTTATACCAATAATGAGTCAGCTCACGACACTCCTCACCTCCGTCCACATGCTTAAGCATGAGCGTCGAAATGGCATACTTGTCCTTGACCTCACGATGTTTTAATGTCACCTGATAATCGCCATAACTACTATGATTATCCAATGTGGCGGAGGGGGGCAAATATTCGGCACATCGCTCAATGCCTTCCTCGCTAAGATCAGTGGCCTGAATGATGACACGCGACTGCTGTTCCCAGATCATTCGCCAGAAGTCTGCAGTTGTACTTTCTAGCGGCGCTTGGCAGGCTATATAATAATTCGGAGCATCTTGAGGGCCCTGTAGTTCAAAGGCAGAAAGAAACGTGTGTGAGTAATGACATAACCATTAATTAAAACTTATTTCCTCTGAATACATATGCACACAATGTGTATTCGTCAGTCAGTTAATGGCCCTGCGCGCTTTTCTGATAAATGTTCACTGGCTGAGCGACGACTTGCCTCTTTTGGCTGTATCTGCTTATGTATATATACGATGTACGATGTATGGAAAGAAATCACGATCTCGGCATGCTTAGGTTATCGCCAGGTGGGCGGCTCTTCTGTAAGCAATTGCTATCCAACTTTCAAAGTTTTTCTTTTTTTTTTTTTGTATATTTGTCTATAGCGTTTTTGCCTCAATGCATTTCAATTCAATGGCCATTTTCAACGATACGCTTCAATGCATTTGCACAATTGTTTTAATCTGCTCCTTAAAAAGCTCTTTTCCATGTCAATGCCCCTAACCATAACTGGTTATCTATAGCAAAAAAATTGCTTATAACAACATATCAATTAAAAATTGATGTATCTACATACATCATCACAAATGTAATGAAATCGAAATAATCTTTGTTCATATCTTTATATCTAAAGCAGATTTTTAAAGACAAATTAGATAACGTAAATAGATGGGGGGTCTTAGAATTCGACTTAAAAGAAATATTTAACATAATGAAGTAAACTATATTCGATCCCAAAATTGAGAAGCTTTCGTTTTTAATATAATTAGGTCGATAGAAAGACATCTCAGATTTAATATATAAGATTCACTTTGTCTATCCTTAAAAACTTTCCCCTATTGCCGTAATTATTTAAAATAGTTTTTTTTTCCGCGCTTCGCTCATTTGCTTAGAGTCTGAAAATTATTTCATACATAGTTTGCATAGTTCGTCTAATCTCATGAGGCGTATAATTTTATGCCCAGGCGCCGTATTTAATGGCCCGCGCGCAAGATGTCTTCATGCACGGCTAAGCCGAAGCCTAAGCCTAGCCGAAGAGTCAGAGCGAACCACTCCCACTCAGTGAGAAACTGATGTGAGAAAGTCTGAATTTTCCATATTATTGTCACTTGTCTACTCTCGTATAGCTTACCCGCACATAATTGGCATTTATATATTCCGTTTTGTCATCATCGTTTTGACGCTGGAGCACTACACGCGTCTCAGGAAGCGGTATGACATTGGCATAGCTGCACCACAAAAAACAACAAAATGTTATTTGAGATCGCATAGTGAGTCATGATCATCATCAATTTAATTGTGTATGTATTCCGATGTGGGCGAAACCAGGAAGAAACGACAACAAAAGCAACAAAGATGAAATTGAAATATGGAATTACAAATTGTGTATAAATAAGGGAATATGAATAACTCACCGATTTTTATCCTCACAACCAGCTGGCACCTCATCCGCTCGTGCTATAATTTGCGGTACATCACGAAACTCTTCAAATAATGTAGAACGCTGTGTCACAAATTTTCCCAGTTCATGGGCCGATAGCAAATTATGGCGCAGCGACGGATCGTCGAAGGCGGCATTGCCATATGTACGCTTGGAGGCCCGCAAATCTCGTCCACCTTTACCCCGACGCACACTGCCCAAGACGGATACATTGTCCAAGGAATAGGCATCAAGACTAACGGGACGACATCTCTGGCCATAGGACATTTGCTTTTGACGTTTACGCATTAGATAGAGGAAAGCCACTAAGAGTATAAGGGCCACAACTCCAATAACGCTTACGGTGATGGCTATAATCACATTGACATCTGTGCCTTGAGAATTTGGTTGAGGATGAGCCGTTTGAATGGCATCCAATTCCAATTCATTTGTTAGCGTAGGCATTAAAGTGGGATTGGGGCTGGGATAGGGACTGGGGGGTGGGGCTGGGGCTGGGGCTTGGATTGGGGCTGGAGGAATAAACGGGAGAGAGAGTTGTTGGGGGTGGTGGTGCAGGAGTTGTTGTGACTTCTGGTAACATCTTGACAGTAGTACTAGGTAAAGGAGTAGTTGAAGTTGTGGTGGTGGTGGTGGTGCTGCTGGTGCTAGTTGAATCGTCTAACAAACTTATCAGCGGCGGAACTGGAGTTGTTGTTGTTGTTGTAGCCATTACAGTATTATTATCTACATCCACCTGTTGCCTTTTGACATCATCGTCAACATCTGCAACATCATCTTCTTCTGCTCCATTATTGTCTTCATCGTAAAGGTCGGTTGCAGCTGGCTTAGTTTCCCCAATGCTTGTGGTATTATTTGCAATGGTGGGAGTTTGATTTGCACCTGCTGGTGCTGTTTCTGTTAAGTTTTGCAGTCTGTTATCAATTATTTCAGTAATTGTTGTTGCTGTTGTTGTTATTGTTGGTATTATAGTTGTTGCTGGCACTTCACTCTCACTATTATTATTATTGTTATTGGTTTTCTCAGCTGTTTCACTTGCTGTTGTTCTAGCCGTTGTTGTTGTCGTTGCATTTATTTTATCAGCTTCGATTTCTTTAAAATTTCTCACTGTAGTTATTTCCACTTCATTGCTGATTTGAACGATTTCCTTTGGTGTTGTTGCAGTACCTAACTGCTCGACGGTTGCTCGCTGACTGGCCGTCTCACTATCTTTGTTCGTACTTGCGCTGCTAGTGACGTCATAAGCCTCTGTCGTTGTTATCGTTGTTGTTTTCATTGCCATTTCAGTGCTTGTTGTTGTTGTTGTTTCTGTGTTTGGCATGTGGGGATGATTGTGGGTGGTGATATTTTTTGTAATGTCTGTAACAGCTGACGGCTCCGTAGTTGTTGTTGCTTCCGTTAGCTCTAACATTTTAGCTGCTGTTAAGTATAAATCATTTGAAGTTGGTGTTGTTGCCGTTGATGTTGTTTGCTTTAATTCATTGGAAACGTGTATTGCTGATGGAGTAGATGCCGCCAAATTTAAATCATTTGAATGAACTGTTGCTGCTGGTGTTGTTGTTGTTGGTGTTGCTGCTGGCTCTGTTATTTCAGCTGTGGCTAACTGCTGAACTACTGGTTCCCCTGTTAAGTCCGGCTTAGGAGTAGTCGTTATTGTTAAATTGCGCACAAGTTCTGCTTCTGGCTCTGGTTCCAATGTTGTTGCTGCTGATGTTGATGTTGTTTTTGTGTTTATTATTAAATCCGAATTTATAGCAGGTGTCAAATCCACATAATTTATCTTGGCTGACTCTGTGGTGGTTGATGCTTCCGGAGGAGTTGAAGTTTTTACTACCACGTCACCACTATCTAATGGTGTTACTGTCGTTTCTTCTAGTATGTCCAATTTTTGAATTACTGGTTCTACTGATAAGCCTGTCTTAGTAGTCGTTGCACCTTCGTTTGAATGAGCATTTTCTATGAATTGTAGCTTACTATTCAAAGCCTCTGATGTTGATTCCGTGGTAGTTGTTGTCACCATTGACTCTGATTGTTTTGCTAAATCGGTTGCAATAGTTGTTGTTGATGTTTTCGATGTGACTGTCAGGTTTGTTACCTTTTGAACTAGTGGTTCTTCAGTTAAGCCAGTGTTAACAGAAGGCCTTACAGTTGTAGTTCCAGACTCTGTTATATTGAGCTCAGCTGACTCCGTTATTTTTGAATTTCTCAAAGATTCTGTTGTCTCTTCAACTGCTTTTGCTGATCCTTCTGTGGCATCTAATGTCGTGCTAACAACAAATTCAGTTCGATTCTCACGCATATTCTCAACATTTTGCCAATCTAAAACATTTTTCTCATAATGTGGGCCAGTTATGTTTTTCGTCTTATCAATATCTTGGGTTTCAATATCATTAGGCAAGATGGATTCAGTGGTAGTCGAGGTCGTTGAACTCTTCGGCAATGAATTCATCATGGCTGCCAAGCCCCAAACTTCAGGACTTAATTGCTGAGCATTTGTTGAATTTTCACTAATAAATTTAGCTCTTTTCTCCGGTAACTGATGCCCAAGAATGATGGCAGTTGTGGATTTCGAATCCTCATCAATGGCATTTTCATGAGATGCCGCTTGAGCAGGCATAGCTGTAGATCTAGCAGTCGTACTGATGATCAACGGTTGCAGCTTCATGGGAGTCACCGAAAAGGATCTCTCAGTTGTCATGAAAATTTGCATGGAGCGACCCTGATCCGAGGAGCGCGTTGTTGTGGCATTAAGGACTACTATTGGCATACTTTCTGTTGTCGTTCGATGTGTGGGTGTTGTAAGTTTAGTCTCCAATTCAGGATTATTGACAAGAGATGGTGTAGTATTTTCTCCCACTGGCTGTTCTCTATTTGTAGTTTCTTCTGTTACCAATTTCCTCTCGCTTTCTGTCCCAACAACAATGTCAGGGTCAATTGTAATTGCATTGTTTGTGGGCTGAGGGTTTTCTTCCAATTCCATTTCCATATTTGTCACATTTTTGTAAGGGATTTCGATTTCTCTCTTTGTTTTCGCAATTGAACGTGCCTGCGTTGACATTATAGCCCAGGCCAAAAGCAACAAGCATGAGGCCTGCAGCCAGCTCATTTTAATGTTTCGGTCTCTGTCTCTCTCCCTGGGTTTAGTTCTATACGACGATTTTGTTTTTTAGGTTCGTGGCTTTAAAAACAAGCGCAGCTTAAAAATATTTCACCTTTGCTTTTCGCTGTTGCTGTTGTTATTGCTATTCGTTTTCGATTTATTAGTAATTCTTGTTCGTTGTGCCCATTTTTATTTTTCCATTGATTTTTTGTGTTTTAAAAACAGTTTATTGAAGTGTCTCTGTAAAAAAACAAGAAATTGATAATGATTTGTTTAGTAAATGGTTATCTTTGGTTTTTAAAGAAATTATTAAGTTAATGACCTACCTGCGTTATTCACAATCAGATACTAAATATTAATCTAACTAGCTTATCTTGAAAACTATTTACTTTCACTATCGAAAATGTCAACGTCAATAAAGAAAAATAACAATGATGTTAAACCCTAATGAAACATAAACTCAAAAGTTCATCGAACGCCCTTACTCCTCTTAGTAAGCCAAAAATAGCTTTCCATATACATTTATAGATGGGATAGAAGGTTCATTCAATCCAACAGGCTATCCGAGTGCATGTAGTTCATTCAACTGCAACCTTATGGATATATTGCCCCAATCGGGAGTCCTTCCGGAGCACAATAACCCATCAAAAGTTGTTCATGCTTCAACAAAATCAACAACAAACAACATAGGGCCAATAATAACTATTCCATATACCCCATAACTATATATAATAGAGTTGAAAGAGGTAGAAACGGGTGGCGGCGCTATTTATGTACTCTACATATGTACTTTGGCTTCCCTTCACCATGGTTGCGTTTGCTTTTGTTATCTACTCGATTTGCCTTTTGTCCCGATGTCATGTCAATAATGCATGCAATGAGCGCTAATGGGGGTTGGGCCTAGTTGCTGGTGGAGTTGGACAACATGTCTCCCTTGGCAATTAAGTTAATGCTAAAAGCCTGGATTTTGGTGGTGGTTCCTGGTGTTAATTATGGGTCTTGGATGGAAGTTTTAGTCAGGTGTGGCATCGACTGACACCCCTTAAATAAGAAATGGAGTGCTCTAATGGAGATGGTACAGTTCTACTCCTGGTCTGAGTAAACTTTTCAATATGTTACATTCCAAAACTCGTTAAAGAGAGTTAATTTGTTTAATAAACTTTATAACTATAAGTTATTAATAATAATGCGTAAAATAGTAGCGGTTAATTTTAATTTTTCTAAAATTTCTCAAATGACTAATTCTTCTCATATACTATAATTTTTTTATGTGAATAACTTGCGCCTATTTGTTGATAAGATTTCTTTGGTTAAGCAAACCATACACACACACACACACACACACCAACACACATACAGATACGCACCCACTCATACAGACACACACCTTATACACTCACACACACCTCTTAAAATGTGTGTGAATGTCAACGTTATTTGCTGATAAGATTTAACAGCAAACAGTAAATCGTTTTCAATGAGCGTAGTAGCCATAAGGCCCCCTATCTATGTGTCCCTTCTGATTCTACTGATTTCGTCCACTAATGCGGTAAAGGCCACCTAACGATTGTCAACTGTTGGCGTAGAGTAAATATTAAAATGCGAAATGCCAAAACAAATATTAATAATTTAAAATAAGTTAAAAAATTCGGACTATATAGGTCTTATGAGAACCAAAGAGTTTACTATTATCTGGCATTTTGTTTTCAAACCATGCAAAGTAGAATTGTTTGGCTTTTTTTATATTAACAATCTGGTTGTAGCAGCTTTCAAAACTTGGCAAAATAATTTTATAAAAAGAGGTGAAATTTATATTTATAAATTTATAGTTATGTTGTGATTTTTGTTAAAATACACAACCCAATAGTATGTGAACAATTAGTTGAATGTTGCAAGCAAACAAAAACTAAATGAAAGCCTAAAAGTATGCAGTTAAAATGAACTTTTAGTGCAGTCTTTGACTTAAGCAAAATATTTATCATTTTTCCCCATAGTGCACTGGGAACTTGTACCTTCTCATCACATAATCGAACTTGATCTGCAAGATGCAATTACGAAATAAGAGCCATAACATAAATGAACCATAGCTATGGGCAATTTGAACTCCCCTTTTTTTCCATTTAACCCAAATCAAAACAGGTTTCGATCACGATGAGATCTCAGCGGATCAACTTTTCAAGTGCAATCATTTCCGCTTCAGCACTTGAGCAATTGAGAAGGAGTGAGAAATGGCTTAGAATCTAGCAATCAAATAGATAGCTGCCTATGTGGATTGCATGGAATATAAGTGTTAAACCAGTTTTTGCGGACCAATAATGATCACGATCTTTGTTGTCTGGTCGCGCTTCGATTTCGATTTGCAATTATGATTTCACTTGCATTGTTGAAGTGAGAGAGTGAATGTGAATATGAATGAAGTTAGAGGGGAAGATTTAAAAAGATTCATTTGTGCCATCAACTCACAAGTTTCAGATTTGCCCCAAAGCATTTCACTTTTATGATAATGATCTTTAGACGATCTAGTCATTGATTAATAGCTGGCGTTAGCAAACAAAGAAAATATATACAAACATATATTTTTTTCTATTTCAAGTGTTGGCTTATTCCATCAATGTATCCATATTTAAATAGAATAGAAACAAAAATCTCCATCCATTTTAATTGAAGTCTCTTATAATTGAGCTAGACTAATCTCTGTTTTTCCATTTGTTCTTCTACTACAAGAATTTATGACCTAAATAATAAATTACACACGCAAAATCTTAAAGTCTTTAGAAAAACAAAAATTACTTGGAAAATTAACTATTTAATAAAGCAAACAGTTAATTTCAGTTAGACTAACGCAAAAAATGTTGCTCTTTCCTCGCTACGTTGAGTATTTCTAGGAAAGAGTCTTCCATAGAACACGCGGAAACTGGGTCTTTGGCCACAAAAGATGTCTATCGATAATGTATAGCGAAACCGAGCAACAAAATCAACCAAGTGTAAGGAAAAATGTTTGATATGATAATTATAAAGAAGGATTTAGCTAAAATTCGACTAAATTCTTCATACGTATCTCAATTTTAGCCGATTGGAAATCTTCGTCTCTCATTTCGCAGTTCTATTTTAATATTGCTAATTATGGCATTTCATTTTCCATTCATTCACACATATTTCGATATTTCCTCTTCCATCTTGTATTTCAGTCTCCATTCTCGCTTATTGACCCATTTGAATTAATTTCATTGATGACTCATTTGCATGCGAAATGCTCTGATGATATGTTTGGTTTTTGTATTTTGTCGTTGGCCCCAAAAATATTTCATGTTATTTTATTAATCCAAATTGTTTGTTTGGGCCCCAAAGCTGAACTTTCAACGTAATTAAAATGGAAGAGAGAAAAAAAAAGAAATCGAAAATGAAATCACAATTCATAATTCGCTTTTGCGAAAATGGTCAAAAAACAAACATAGAAAACAAAAAAAAAAAAAAAAAAACATATATTTTGACCTTGTTGGCCCTGGCATTGGCGTTTATTGAACCAGGCAGCTATCCAAATCGCTAATGAGCTGTATATATATTTAGATATATTTGTATATAATTATGACGTCGTGCACTTGAAACTTTAAGCATTTCATAGATTCCATGGGGATTTGATTTACTTCAACAAAATCGGCTCATGAAATGCCTAATTATATCATTTCTGGGGAAAAATCATATTTTATTGTACACATATGGGAACAAAAATTTGAATTCTCTTTAAGATTTTAATATTTCTTTTTCAAATTGCCATATGTGAAACACAACTTTCAAGTCTTTAAGATCTTTGACGTTTGCTTATAGAGAAACGCTCATAAATTTACTTTATATGGGTTAAGCTATAAAATTTTTCAGGTAATTACTTTTAAAAATTGGGAGACTTTAACAATCTTGTATATAGGCATTTTTTACACTTAAGGATTTCAAAATCCATTTAAGGATTGAAATCATTTCCAGAAGTTTAACATTAGCAATCATTAGTTATGGATCCTTTATCTTTAGGTAGATAATAGCTTTAAATCATTCCCTATAAAAGCTAACAATGCTTTTGCTTCAAATGACTTACCCCATTTTGAAGGGTGGTCAAATGTTTATTATCATTCATTAATCAGATTAAGAATTGATTCAGCCACGCAAAATGCAACTTAGTGGTAAATATTGAAACGACTGGACACCATCTAGGGAAGATCTGATTAAGCATGTACCCTATCTATAAAGGCAGGCAATTATTTTAATGACAAAAGCATATCTAGCCACATGTCGGTTGCATGATTGCCTTGCCCCCCACCTCATCCCCTTAACCTAAATGCAATTCCAGTAATGTGACAAATGTGTTCACCAAGTTCAGTTTGTACAAAAGTGTACATATTTGTGTACATTTCGCTTTTGTTATGGTAGTTTTTGGGGTCAGCAAGCTCGTTCGTTTTTGGTACAGTCAGTCGCAATAAAAAACTCAATTCTTTGTCCAAGTCATGCCACTTTTCATATGGTGTAAGTTAACTTTTGATTGCATTTCATTTACATTAACTTTGACAAATTGATAAATTTGCTTTGACAAAATATATATGTATGTATATATTTGTATGCCTTTGTTAAGGCAATTTATGATCAGTGATCACAATTGGTCTTTTCATTACTCGGAACTCTAGTGACTTGTTAAAAATAGTTTATATTGAATTAAGGTGGCAAATTTTTTTTTTTTTTTTTTTTTTGCTTTTTAGAGCAATTGAAGGGCACATTTTGTGTTCCATTTACGCAATTCCTTTGGTCTGCTTTAAATGTTTATTTGGTTGCCCTTTTTTAATACAAACAATTTTTAATGTCACGAATTTCAATTGACAAGCATTTCGACCAAAATGGGTATTGCCCACGAAGAGAAGCCACTACTGTCTGTCTGTCTGTTTGTCTGCCTGTCTCTCTGTGTTTGTGGCTAACCAAAAGCTGTAACAACAATTGTTGTTTTTACTAGTTTTTTTTTTTTCTTGTCTCTCTGTCTCTCACATTCTCTGACTCTGTCTGCCATTCGCTTTTAGTTACGGGCATAAAATTACAGCCATGTAGCGCAGTCGCAGCGATGGCATTAAAGCTGAACCAAATTGAGGTTATTCCACTAGCCAAAAACAAATGATGAGTTAACATTTTTAAGTTTGCTCCCTTTATGTATGGTATGTATGTATGTACATGCATATGTATGAATATGGGCATGTGTGTGTGTTCCTGTGAGCAGAGATGAATTTTGGCACAAGGGGCGATTCGAATTGATTTGTGGACCAACTTTTAAAACGTTGCTTTAAAAGAATTCCTGGGCTTTGCCTACATATGTCAAAAGCACACTAAAAAAATTGTCAATTCGGACAAAGATTTATCTATGGATTTGTTTTTTGTGCAACTTGGCGTATACGTAATTTTCCTTTAAAGCTTTAGGCAATGATAAACTATCAAATTTTTATAAGATGATTGAAATTTGCGACATCTTATGAAACTTATGTACATATATGTGTCTCTTTTTTGTTCCAAATTGATGATAGCTAGGTAATTTGTTATATTTATTGAATTTTTAACCAAATGAATGTGCATTTTTGTCCACTGTTACATCTGCATCTGCTGCATTGATGATGCTTGTGACTCATGCGAGTTCATTCAATTTAGTTTCATTGTGTGTTGTGTGCCTGGAATCTTGAGTCTGTTACGTGGGCATAAGTAAGTACAAGTATATGATACCCACCTCCAAAAAGGGCAGCAAACCAACTAGTCGAGTGGGAGAGAGTGAGTGAGATCGACGAACAATGGAAAACAAAAATGAAATGAAATTACAGCAGAGTTGGCTAAAATTTTTGCGCAAGGTAGCAAAGTGAAGTGATCTAAACATTTTATTTAACAGATGCCACCAAAAAGCATCCAAAAACAAGCTTCACGGTTCAATGGAAGCAGCAACAACAAAAATACGAAGACAAAAACCACATTGGTCTTAAAAGAAAGCAAAAGTGGGCGCAGCAGCAGCAGCACCACCAGCACTTTTACTTTTCACTTGGGCAGCAAAATGTGTCTACCATTTCCATGGCTAATTTTCACAGCAGCAACAGCAGCAGCTGAAAACGTTGACAGACAACTAGTTTTCCCCCGGAGCTGCCATTTTAAAGTGTTAATGATCGAGAGACAGGAGATAGACACGATGCCGAGTCTCGATTAGCCGGTTTTTTTGTGTGGGCGTTGGTGCCTCTCATTCACCTCTGCTAAATGAAATTATATAATTAAAGCTCGCTCTTCAAATAAATCTCCATAGACTAGAAAACACTCAGCATTTTTGTAATTTTTCATTCAACACATGAATAATTTATCAAAGTTAGTCCAACTATTTTGCTGCCTAAATTAAGCAGAGAATGTTTTTAAAATAGTCTAAAATTAAGTTCATTAACTCTTTAAACTTTGTAGAGTACAAATTTCTTGCCAAGTTTTCATTACTTTGGCCCATTTTAATTTCACTTCTAACTTTTATTATACTTAACATTCAGAGAGTATATTAACTTCGTTGCTTGGCTGTTTCTGTATGAATTTAATTTATAATAATATTTTGACTTTCATTTCTCCCACGCTTAAAGCAGAGAGTTAAACTTTTTCCAGCATTTCTTTGTTCTCTAAATTTGTTTTTGTTTTGGCTTTTCTATTTGTTATTTTTTTTTTTTTTGTCAAATTAGTAAAATACTTAAAGTTTAATCGAAAGTATGTTTCTTGGTTAATTTGTCTGCTTTTTTCTGTGACTCTATTTCTGTTGTTTTTGTTGCCTTCCTCGTTTTTAGGTCAAAATGCAAATTTGTCATTGCCATTGGTAAGTGTTAATTGAGTTTATTATTTATATATATATCTTGGTTTTTTTTTTCATCTACGGATTATTTATTTAAATTATTAAATTTGGCAAACAATCGACAAAGTTCAAGGTTTTTATTAGCATTCGTATGCTAAAACTAACTAATAATATTGCAAACATTATTATTATTCCAATTCCCATGAAAAATTCTCTATACATATGTATGTATGTACAAAGTAAGTACAAAATAAATGCAAGTTAAAGTTGATCACTTTTTAATGATATTTTCCTGGTACTAAGTAACTCTAGTCATGTGGCAAAGCTTTCCTTTGTTCGAGCCAACTTGATCGGACTGAGAACGTGTTAAGTGCGCAATAAGCTGGTTGTTGGAGCGAAAATGTATCTTTATATTAAATTAGATACACTATCCAGACAGATTTATAAAATGTGCAAATGTCTGGCATACACAAATTGAATATAAATTAATTAACATTTTGTATTTCAATATATGTATAAAAAGAAATAATTTCAATAATTATTAAGATGGGTTGGGTTTTTTGTTAACCCGAAAACAGGTTCGCCATTAAATACGGAGAACTTTTGCTTAAGTAATAAACCTTGAAAAATTCCCAGTTTTATGCGAAATAATATTATTAAGTGTTCTCCAGAAAGTGTAGTTTGTCTTAATTAAATGTAATCAAAGTGCTTAAAAAAGGTAAACGACCAACTGTATACTTGTTCCTAGAGTAAGTAAGTTATGCCTACTTTTCATATGATGTGTATAGAAACAATTTATTTAAAAGCTTTTTGATGTTTGGTTAACTTATGTTTGTTTAATTTTTATAAAAAGTATATAAATTGTGGTCAGGCCACACAGAAATAAGTATATCCCATTAAATATAATATATATTTATATATTCTTATTCATCACCGGGAAGCATTTATATAATTTATTCCTTTCGTCGAAATCAATTCAAACTCTTAGGGACTGTTAAAGTTTTAGTGTTGAACGTTTTAGCTACTAAGCCAAAATTTGGCGGGATTTTCAGCTGTCTCGCTTGATCAGTTCTAGTTTTGAGATTCTGCCAACACTGTCTCTTTCTTTCGCTTGCAAATTGCCGTTATATTTTTTTTCGTTTGTGCAAATATGTAAATCAACGTAAAAAGTGAAGTAAATTATGTTTAAATTGTTTTATGTATTCGCATTTATTTCGGCGCAATGCATGTGTTTAAGAAAGTTAATATTTCGCAAAGAAATTATTCGAGGCTCCAATGGACATTACGCTTCCACCGCCGCCAAAGAAGTCTCATAAAAATGGAGATCTTAGGTTTGTGTGTGTATTTGTGAGTTTTGTTTTTGTATGTGTAAAGTTATGTGCTAGATATTGCAAGGCTTGAATAAAATGAAACCAAGCGATGTAAGTTTGTGTGTGTGTAGTGCGTATTCTTTTTTTTTTTTTTTATGTGAGTGTGTATTAAAATGTGTGAGTGCAGTTTTAAAGGAATTTGAGAAATAACTTAAGAGGAAAACTAAAAATTATAAAAACAAGTAAGTAAATTATTGATTTCCTTTAACGATCTCAATAGAATAGAAAGTACATATGTATTATTTTAACACCACTTTCATATCAAATTAACAAAATGCCTAATGTAATTAATCTGTACTCTGTTGACTAAAAGCCTTACATGTATGTACATATGTATGTATGTATGTGTATCTAGAATCAGCCAAAAGAGAACTACATATGTACATATACATATAAAAAAATCTCTTTTCATTTATGTGTGATCCATTATTTTTGCTGTGGTATATATGCATGTAATGAGTTTACTAAACTCTTTTCTTACCATATAATGGATGGGGGGTGAAATACTATAACTTATGGTTCACCGACCAAATGGAAAATAGCATAAACAAAATAGGCATTAAAACTCTCTTTCATACACACACCAACACATACATGTATGCATATGCCTTGGGTCTAGGTACATACATACATACGTATACGTATGTATTGTGCGAAAGGTAAACAAAAACAACATTATTAAGAATGTATGAACTTTGAGTACACACACACACACGCACATGCTCTCATTTATGCCAACATCTGTGGGTTATGCACACACACACACAAAGTAAATATAAAAATATCAAAGAAGTTAAATTCGGCTATGCCGAAGTTTATATACCCTTGCAGTCCTTGACAATAATAATTTCACATGTTCAAAATTTGTTTTCTGCAACTCAATTCATTAATATACAAACAAAACAATTTTACTCTTCATACTATGTACAATTTGTTCTTCTTCTTCCCTCATTCCCTAAGCAAAGCAACGCACGCATACACATACAGTTTATGTAGCGTTGCGTCTGTGTGTGTATGCATGTGCTCTGTTGATTTGATGATGACGTAGTAGGCAGCAAGCAGAGCTGCCGGCAGCGATTGAACCGATTTATATAGACTGTAACTTGTGTTCTATTTATCCGATCAGGGTCAAATTTTGGGATCTGAGATTTTATATCAAATTCTATTATATTGGTGAATTTCATGGGGATACTCCAATTTTTGCAAAAATTTTTGTTCCAGAGCTATATGATATAGTAGTCCGATCCCAAAGATTTTCATACTTTATCTCACCCGGGTAAAAAAAGCTCCCAAAAAAAATTTCATCCCGATAGCTCTTAAGATGGCTGAGTAAAACGCGTACGCACCGACGGACAGACGGACAGACGGACAGACGGACATGGCTATATCGACTTAGCTTCTCATGCTGATCAAGAATATATATACTTTATGGGGTCGGAAACGTCTCCTTCTGTGCGTTACAAACATCTGACCAATTTTATAATACCCTCTGCAAGGGTATAAAAAGACCTAACTTAAGTTAAATGGTTTTTGGATTGGTTTTTAGTAAAAACTAGTTCACAGGTTGCCTTGAGCTACTCTATACCACGAGTCACTTTGTTTCCTGTTACAAAAAAATAATATTTGAAAACGAGGGCCACAACATAAATGAGAGCAAAAGTTTAACAAATCCATCAATGGTCATAGGTCAAACTTTTGAATCCGCCCTCGCATATGCATATGTTTATATATGTATGTTTGTGTACTTGCTAGAGCTATATAGTATATACAATGTTGCCCGACCCAAAGTTGAGTTGTAATTCTGCTCGTAATTCAATTAAATACAATCAGTGGCCAAGTGTTTGGCGATTGCTGTTGCTTTTGTGTCTCTGTGTGTGTGGCAAGAGTCTAGAAATTGAATTAATATTACAATTAGTTGAATCTTGGTTGTGCAATTGCAACAAAATTCATAACAGGGTGGACCAGCAAAAACTAAAACCTTTAGCTTATATAATTGTTGTATAGAAGTCGTAATTTAAGTTTTGCCTTTTGTTTGGACAAAATTTATATCTATTTTTATCCAAACACAACTTGCAATGCGTCAAATTGGTCTTTCAGTCAATTTGAAAAGAATGTTAGATAGAAAATTAAAAACCCGTTTGGAAGTCTAGAATAAATGACTCCACAATGACATTCAAACCTTCTTCGTGAATAAGCGTGAATACAAAAAAGGTTTATCCAAATACTATAAAAATTTATTAAACTTATCTAAAGAATTTTAAGAAACCTTTCATTATTATTTTAAATGTCAAAGTCAAGCTCGACCACTGCGTTATTCAATTTCAGAACTTATTATTACGTTTGTTTTAAGTAACTGATAAAATACATATATATGGGAAACAAACATTTCTACGAACAAGTGATTGTTTGATAAATGTTCATATAGTATATCACATTACAGAAGCTTGAAATCTCAACTCTATAGCACAAGAAACAAGATAGCTTAATAAGATACCAAGTTAAATTATAATAAAAAGACTGATATACACGTATTCAAAAAAAAAAAAGATTCTGATATCGAGAAAGGTTGCTCTGAATAACCCCATCAACAATCCAACTAACTTCTCTTATATGAGTTCACTTAGGTGACAATACTTTGTAAGAAATTTCTGAAAAAACGTTCATTGACATTTTCATTCTGTTTTGTGTCAACAAAGCAATTAAAGTTTCTTTAATTGAATTAAGTGAAGCGCATACACATATAGGAAAGTATATATGTATGTATGTATGTAGAGAAAAAAGAGGAGATAAAAGTTAAGCCGCAATTGCAATTCAATTAAAAGTTTTTTTTTTTTATATTTTGCTAATGGCCAAACTGAAACTGTCATTTAGGTAAATGTTATATGGGTTCAGGCCAAAACATTTACGTCTTTTCTCTCCTCTTTGTTAGTGCAAAAACTATATATGTACATGTATATGGAAAGTTTTGTCTCTACTTTGTTGCTGCCTAGACAAAAAAAGAAAAAAACAACAGTTGCACCCAGAAACCGAACGATAAAACTGAGAGAAAGATACAAGAAAAAAACAGCATAAAGAACAAAAAGATATAAGTACCTGAAGAACATCTACATACTTGCAGGGGTAAGATATGTATATGAAATGAGTTTGCCTGTGTAGGGTAAACAATTATTGTTTGGGTATGCTATATCTATATATGTATAGGTGTGTGTCTAAGTGTGTACATAGGTCAGGTCTTTAGGTCTGCAGGGCAAACTTAATTAACATACACAAGTCAAGTCAAATCGTTGAGGTCTCTTGTTGTCTTTTTTCTCTTTCTCTCTCTCTATATTTTCTTATTCCGATCCGATTGTGATTCTTTTGTTTTGCATTTGACCACTTTGCTAAAGAGGAAATGATTTTTGACTCATCGAAATTTGTTTCAATGGCTTATAAATTGGTGAATAATTTTGTTTGGAAGTGTAACGGGAGAAACTGCTATCTGATATCCACTTTAATCAGTCAAAAATATGCGCATAACAATATTTACTTTATAAATATCTAAACTTTGCATAAAAATAGTCAAAAGGGAGTGAAAAAAGTTCAGTTTTTCTATGGAATTTCTTAAGAAATCATCTGCAGATGCCAAAAAGCTTTTTTTTGCATCGCCATACGGATAGGTCCATATAATAAACATTTTCATCAGTAATAACGATTATTCTAGCTCAAATTTCTGTCTTATGAATTTTTCATTATTTGGCTGTTAGATATATTTTCCTTCAGGCTTCTAATCTTATCAATTCTTCTTGAAATATGTTTTCCTTTTTCCTTCTAAATTTTCCATTGTTTATTTCTTCTTCAGTTAAAACTGTTTTTTTAGTAGTTATTTATGCAGTAATACTTGATTTCCTCTCGTATGGACGTACATACATACATGTAGAAGTTATTCAATTCGCAATAGATAAACAGACACGTCTCGAGGAAAAGCAAAAACCCACAAACGCTAAGAAACTGAACGTGACTCATACAACAGAAAGATCACAGTGAGGTTCAAGCATGTCTTCTGTGTCTGAGGTTCTTTTAAGTCTCTACCTTTCAAATTTTGTATTCAAAAAGCCAAATCAATAGGGCACAGCGACGAGATCTTTATGTATGAATGAATGCATTTTGAAGATACAAGCGGATACAGGTTTTCTGTAGTTTTTTATGTTTCTCTCTGTTTCTGTCTCGACATTCCAACATGGAAACCACTTCTCTTTGAGAAACATAGCAGCTACCTGAAAATCACTTGTCGTTTCATCATCATCATTGTATGTACTTCATTTGGCATTCGAAAACGTTAAACATTATCCAACGATTTATGCTTTGTCTGTGTAGACATTGCATTTACCCATTTGCATTAGCATTTTGCACCTTTAATTAAAAAGTCTCTTAGGTACAAATCTCGCCATGTCAGGCCAGCACAACCAACTGAAGGTCTTTCGCATTGCAGCGGCTTTACTGCATTCCCTTGGAGTTAAACTCCAAGCATTAAAAGGCCTTTTGTTTTATGTTTTATGACCTTCTACAGAGCCGGCTAACTACCGATTCCACCAGCCACATGATGATGGTAAGAATCTCTAATGTGGTGGGGGGTCTTCTTGAGTCAAGTCTATAATTGCAATTGCAAAATGTTTTACAATGGAAATTTTTACAAAAATTGTATATTGTTTTTGTTTTTAATTAACACAATGATTATTCAAACTTTATGTTACCAATGTGCAAAACTAAAATTTATACATAAACATTGGTTTTTTACATTTTTATTAGTGCTAAGCAGTTAGAAGTTCTTCAGAATTCAAGGTTTATGACAAAATTTTGGTAGTTCCTTGGGCTTTTAAATAATTTTTTTCGAAATTTCATATCTAAATACGAATTACATTGAAAATGTCTAAAAAAAAACTTAGAAAAAACGTTTTTTTAGCTATATTTTATTTGTTTATAATTAAATAATAATTATTAAATTAACTATTATGAATTGAAACTTTAGAAATATGTACTCATATCTCATTTCGTCTGCATAGAAATTTACGATATTTAGTGACAATTTATATAAATAACAACAATTAAAGTTGATAAATAAATAATTGTCAGCTAGCAGCATTTCGACATGTGCGAAAATATAATAATAACACATACATATGTATGTATATACTACCTGAAATAATTTTTCAACCAAATCTAGTCACAGAGAGTTAAGACAAAAACAACTACTACAAAAAAACAAACAACAACAAAATTTGTGGCTAAAATGAACGGGGAATGATGTTGAAAGTCGTTTTGCAAGTTTTGGCCACTGTCCGAGCTCTTAAGCTTGGCTCTCGGACATGATTTTGCCCTCTCTCATTGAGCTGCTCTCCCAAAGCTTAGACTTAGAGGTACAAAGCTCAACTCAACAAAAATAAAAGGGAGTGAGGGAAGACAGGTGGGGGGAGAGAATCTTAGTAGAACCTTACCATATATGATTAACATGCAAATTGCAAATCACGGCACTTTATTTTATTTAAACTTTTAATCACCTTTTCACTCTTTGCAGTGAATTTTTCCGTGATTTTTCTAATCGAGAGACACACACACTCATAAACCCAATTGATTGATTTCGATTTTTAATTGCATATGCCAATTAATTTTTGCTCGTAAATTGCATTTCAAATTCGTTTCACTAATTTGCACTTTTCGCCACTTTATTTCACTTCCTGCAATATTTTCATATTTCGACACGCTTACTTGTTGCTTCTATTTGATTCGTTATTCGCACTTGTTTAACGCTTCGCCTCCGAAAAAAATGTATATAGAACGTATATACAAAATTCTTCGTGTCTATTTTTTCGGTATTATGTTTTAATAATTATTTATTAGACAACAACAACTACCATAATCGAACGAAAAAACGACGTCGACGACACGGCATTTTATAAACAATATTGGCGAGCGGAGAGCACAAACAAGTCCGTTACGTTTGACGGTGCTCACTGAAATGAGAGAACCACACCAACCGACCAGGAGAAGTTAAGATTCGAGTGACTCTAAACGATACGCCAGCTGCGCATGTCCAAAACGTGCATAAGGTGAGCTCTCACAATTCTCTCTCTCTCTCCCCATCTCTGTATTTAATAAGATCTTCAAAATTTAAGTACATTATGGTATATAAAACAGAAACGATATTAAAAGAGGAAAAAGAATATTGACAACAATAAACAGTTTTAAAAATTATTCATTGCTAAGAGAACTATCCTATCCAGGTCTGGATTTACAATAGAAGCAGTTGTGGCGAATGTTCTTAATGCAGTGTTCCAACCTCAAACATTATAGATCGCAAAGATTCTCATGCGATAAATACCACAATTTAATATTGGCATTTAAATTTAAGTAATATAGTACAATTTATTTCGAAATTTCTTTAAAATAACCATTCTTGTCTCTCTTTTCCCATTTTCGTTAAATCTCACCCTATATATATTTATAAAGTGTATTCAAAAAGTCTACTGTAAATCATAATTCACTTTATCCATGACTTTATCAATTTTAGTGTTTTGTTAGCAGCATTTTGCCTCACTGTGCTTTTGGCCTGCCTGGAAAAACAAAAACCTGTTTCCCATCATCTCTTATATTTCTGTTTGTTTCTTTTTTATTTTTGTTTGCTAAACAAAATGCTTCAATGCAGCAGCTGCGACGTCTACGACAACATCGATGCCGACTTTAACAGGAAATTATCAAGCCGAGATTCATGAATTTGTGGTTGTTGATATTTATTTTAAATGTTTTTTAATAAAGGGCGTTTCTCAAAGATTAGCCGACAGACAACAGACGCCTACGCCTCTCAAATGATAGTTGCTTAGTTGGTTTACAATTAAACACCCACTTTAAATGGCGTCCAATGTTGTCCATGTTCGTGTCTGGCACATGTCCACCGGTCCACTGCCTGGTGCCTGGTTCCAACTCGATGATAATTCAATTATAAAGAAATTTTGAATGCAACATTTATTTTTCCACTTAGTGAAAGTAAATTAAATAGGGGGTGGGTGAAAATCAAAAGTGAAATTTCATATCACGCAAATTGTTATTGATCAATTTATAAGAGAATGTCATGTGGCCAATCAATAATATTTAATTGCGGCTTGAAACGCTTCAGAGGACCTGCAAAAAACAAAGATGAAACAAAAAAATTTAAAAAATGGTGTAAAAATAAACATAAAAGAAATGATTAGCATAACAATATTTGTTTAAAAATATATCATGCCAATAGTCGAAAGTTGACTAAGCCATAAACATTTTTATCAATAATATTAATCTGTTAAAGGGATGAGAAATTGTAGTTTGTTTTCAATTCTAAATACCTTAGCTTATAGATTAGTTAGATAAAAATAATAAATGGAAATATTTAATTGCTTTCGAGGATAATATACTTACTTATCAAGGCATAACGTTGCTCCTTTTTCAGGGCCAAATAATCAACATTTGGTCCGGTTAGATGCTGGGCAAAACTAAACCCTGTTCCAGTTCCAGCTCCACCATTTCCACCCGCCAGCTCTGGTATCCAAATCTCATCGAGAGATGATTCGACAGTTAACAGCAATTGTTTGAATTCACGCTGCAGTGAAGCCGCCAAGATATCAGCACTGTAGTCACCGTCACCACCATCTTCAGTCACTTGCAGCAGGGCCTTGCATGTGTCATGCACCACCTGTTGCTGTTGGCCAATTTTCGTGATGTGATTGTGCAGCGCATCGATGAGCGCAATGTCTTCAAAGGGGTTGCCTGGCTTCAAACTGAGAAGTTTGCGTTCATGTTTGCGTCGATTTTTGCTCGAACGGAAAGTTTTCCTAGATAAGCCAAGACGAACATTGAACAAAAATGATGCACTGAAGCAAAGAGAGTAAAAATAAATACCCTGTGCCGCGAGAACTACCGCTATGACGGGATGAATGCATGCTAGTGGTATCTGATAGTAGATCCACTTCATCTATATCCACATCACCCGAACCCCCACCATCTCCATCTCCTTGGGCTGCCTGTTGCTGTCGTATTATTTGCAAACGTTTCTTGTAGTCAAGGAATAACTGATGATCGGCTTCCAAAGATGTTTGCAATTGATTTACATAAGCCAACAATGATGGAGTAACCTTGTCGGCTGAAAATTATGAGTGTTAGAGAGTTTTGAATGAAAGTAAATTTATTTTGTCAACCCACCTAATATATTGCCACCTTGTAGGCGTGCCTCAAATATAGCTCTGCCATATAGATGCCCCTCCAGAAGTACTTCCATTTGTTTATCTCGATCCTGTACATAATCTTTGATTAGTTCATAGGCTTCCAAGTGCCTGCTTTGTTGTTGCAATGGTCCCACCATGGACAAGGCCACCTCTGGCAATGATTCATTTAATAACTTGGCCAAAACCAAAACTCGTTGCCAGTCCAAAATGTGCTTGGCGCTCATTAAGGCCTGCTGAAGTTGTCCACCACGTTCGTACATTAGACTAGCATTCTCCAATTTAGCTTGCGATCTCAAACGATCCGCATATGCTACGCATATCTTTTGATGAAATTCCTTTTGATTTCGGTAGCATTGCAATCCCTGGACAAACAGGCCATGCTTTTTAATAAACTCCAAAGCTTCCGTGTAGTAATCTTCGCCACAGTGAGCTAGATGGTTCAATGCCTTTGCAAATCGTTTTAGATGCTCATCAATCTTGAATTTTCGATAATCTAATGGCAAAGATTTCAATTCATTGAGGTAAGGCAAAAACTCTTTGGGATCCTTTTGTGATTTTTGGGCCACAAATACGACTAGGCCAAAATCATATGTGCCCAGAGCGACATTATACAAATCATTGACATCTACCATATAGAGAAGATATTTTAGCATATCATCGGCCAAATTTAAATTCTCATTGGAAATTCTTTGCTTCTCTTGCCAAATCAAGAGAAGAGCTTCCTCCAAATGGCCCAACTTGACATAACTTGTGATTATGGGTAAGCGGTAGCGATCTACATCATCCTTTTCCGTAGCTTTTTTCATATGTTGACAGATCAATTTACTGATGTATTCCACTTTATTTTCCACCCTATAGTCGCCTGGATAATTCGATTCCTGTTGTTCTTTTCCTTCATAATTGCTGGAATACATTCCTTGTGTTAGATCTTCATTTTGCAACTCACTAAGAAATAGACAAAGCCATTGACTTTGCCTAATTTCTTTGAGAAATATATCAATAGATGCAACAAACTCCTTGACATTGTGATCGCATATAATATTGAGATTGATTCGCTGTTTGCGTAACATTTGCATGGCCAACTGATATTGACGTCGCTGGAGCAGAGCACCAACTAGATCCAAAGCCAGAACACGTGGACATATGGCCTCCAGATTACCCCGTGGCATTTGCATCACCACACGAGCCTCACTCGCTATGGCTGTCACCAGTTTGCCACCGCGTTCTATATTCCTGGATGAGACCTGACGACGATTCCGTAAATGTACAAAATGCAAAGCATTCAATTGGGTATAGGCCAGATAATTTCCCACCACACAGAATGAGGTTACATCTTCAGCTATGCGACGGCCATCCAAATGAAGGGATTGTTGTGATCGCAACGATATAATTCCAGCTAGTTAAAAACAGAGATTAAATTAGGAATCTAAGGTGTATCTATAACTACTCTTGAGCTCACCTGTACTATCGCTATTCAAATTGAAATATTCAATTTGATCAGCTGGTTGCGACAATTGGGCATGATTTCGTTCCACTTTCATAGAGTTATCCGGTTTTAAAGATATCTCGTAGCAATGTGCATTCTGTATGGTCTGGACATAGAACTCATCCATGGCACTGGCTCCAATGCTGATGGTATTCACTGTCCCATTAATTTTAAGAGAACTATGAACCTTATACACCGCATCATTAGCCTCTTCTTCTTCAATGTCTGGTTCTTTGTTGATTAGCAAAATTCGCGTACAATTGCCCACACTCTGAGTGGCCAGAAGATAATCACAATTGAAATTCACCAAATTGGCCAATCGTAAACGGGCCAGCTCCTTATTGGGTTTCAGTTGAATAACTGCTGGAGGCTCTTGGCTCAATTGCTGCAATGGCTGATAGATGTAAATGGACTTGTCACTAGTATAGACACACAAAGTGGATTCATGCCAGGTTATTGAATTGATATAATCATTAATTTCAATCACACGTTGACTCATTGGAGGTGGAATAACTGCCTTAGCAAAATCCGAAAGAAGCAAACGTTTGCCATCAATAACTGCTACCAATCCTCGGACATAGCGATCTACGGCAAATGACCAACGATGAATCAAATGTTTTCCGCTCTCCAGGCAAACATGAAGATCATTTTCCGATCCCAAGCGTGAATCCCAATGAAAGAAGGCCAATGGATCTTGCTCATCATAGACCAAAACTTGCTTTAGATACCAATGATAGTTTCCTATGGTATATAAATAGATGCTCTGGGATCCATCTCTCTTTGTTTGTATGGCCAAGATGTCTGAACCCTCGCTCCATTTAAGTTGTACGACTTTCTCCTCATCTAGATCAAAGGGCAACGTAAAGTCCCTATGCCTTAATCCATTCTTTTCGAATAACGCAATACAGGACTTGTTAGGCAATCTTTGGGCCATGGCTAGCCAATTACCCGAGGGGCGCCATGCAATGTTTTCCATAATTTGGCTACATTTTTCTGCCGAGAATTGCAATTTGCCTTCACAGTCGTACACCTTAAAAGTACGTCCTCTAGCTGCTGATACATAGGACACTGCAAAATAGGCACCATCACCACGCCAGGTGACATGGACGCTTCCATCATCATTGTCATTTAAGGTAGTCTCCTCTGATTTCTCTTTTGCCGCCGCTTTGCCAGCTGTTCCCTGAAACTGGGTTTCTTTTTTACCCCATCCAACATTGACAAATTCCTGTTCCTTGGCCAAATCTTGATCGAGCTGCTGTTCTGCTATTAGATCATAGGTGCAGGTCATCACTACCACATTATGTGTTTTGGTAATAAAAGCAACAACCTCCTGATTAGGTGACCAAGACATGCATTCGATGCCTACATCGCAGAATGTTCCTTCTCTGGTTTCCAATGTGTCTGGTTGTATAATCAGTACTTCTCCACCTCCAGTGGCCACACATATCTGGGCATCCAATTGCAGGTATTCAGCACTCACTATATCCGGTAAATCAGCTATGATTTTGCTTTTACATCTTCCTTGGGCATTTTCGGTCTCCAGGCGAAATATATTGTTTGAAGTCACCACATAGAACGTACTTCCCCCGCTCTCACCATTGTGAATCTCGGTGGGCTGTATTAGTAGTTGCTTCGGCTGGCCTACGTCGGTGGTCAGCTCCTTGCAATATTGCAATTTCAGATTTCGCATTATTCCGGGATTGCAATGCACGTGGTCAATTTTGAGATTTCACCCGCAACATAAACACAACATTACTCGCGAACTCAAGCATGTTCGAACATCGAGCAGTGGATGTCAACCCATACCGATATACAAACGTATTTATCGATAAAACTAGACCCAAAAAACATTTTGTTTGCAGTCATTTACTCAAAAAGCGTTGCTGACGCTCAAAACAAGCTAACCGATTAATTGAAATTTAAATTTATTTTTAGAATTCTTATAATTCTTATATGCTTTGAGAGGCTTCTTTTTGTCTGTTACCACATGTAAGCTGGGTATACAAATTTCAAAATTAAGAAATTGTAACGTACACTCGAACATCAGCACGATTGATATCATAGGCAAACCAATTGCTGTAGAATGCGTAATCGCCTTTGGGAAAGGGCAAAACAAAATTGGTTTGCGTATTCAAATAGTCAATGGGAAGCTTCTCCACAATAATGCTATCCTATCAAAGTTATAAACAAATTATTGAGACTGTTTATAATGATTTATCAGTTTCTACTACTTACATTGAAAGGGCAAGAATGGTTCATATTTGAATATGGTTTGAATAACCCATGCAGATATTTAGTCACAGGATTGGCAGATTTATAATTGGCCAATAATTTACAAGCATCGACCGTAATATTGTATAGAAATGGCTTATATCCACTCAATCGTTGCATCAGTGCAACATTTACCTGAAATATTTGAGAATATATATAAATTATATCTATAATTTAGTTGTACCTACCTTGACTTTTGTTACAGGGCTTTTAAGAAGATTCACCTTTAACGACATATATTTGTAGGTGCGATTCACCGACTTTAGATAGCAATATTCGAATGTAGCAAATTCTTCATCTAGCGGCGTGCATTTGATATTCGTGAACTCAAAGCTGGCATTCACCTTTAATATTTAGTTTTGAAAATAAGTGGACATTTTTTATAAATTGTATTTTGCAATATATTCACCACTAATATCAAGAGAATTAAAATTAAAAAATTTCGCAAATTGACTGTCAGGTTCATTTTAATTTTCTTTCACTAATGATAAAATATATATAAAAATATATGAAATATGAACTATTGGACCATTACAATAATGGGAATAGTTCAAGTTTACTTTTAATCGATATGGATGATTATAGCAGTTATATATAATTATAGTTTTCTGAGGTCATTATTGGAATTATGTGTAAATTATGCGGGGTGAACTTGGTCAGTAATACATTTCTTTTAGGTCCTGTCCAAAGAAACACTAATTTGTTCCGAATGCTTTGATGGAAGATGTTCAATCCGACTAACACGGGAGCTGAGAAACAAAAACATTTACCTAGCTTGAAACATAAATAAAAACGATGGCAACGACTTAATACATACTACCAAAATGTGACAAAATAAAAAATGTGCAAAATAAAACCAAAGAGGCAGGTCCTTTTCAATTTATTGTTTTTGTAATGTAGGGATTTACTGATCGAAATTTTCTAGATGCCATTGTGATAACCTAATTACCATTTCGGCAATATTTGAGGTACAAGTCTGGGATAAGTAATTTTAATACTTTTCAACCCGCCCTCATATAATGCGTTTTTAATGCCATTCGACTGGTTCCTCACTATTAGTCAAAATTTAAAACTCAATTGGAGCGCAATGATTCGGAAACTTAGTTTCTTAATTTTGCTAAGTTTAATTTTGGTAAAATATACATACATATAGTCATATAGACTAGTTCATTGGATCTACAAATTGTTCGACAAATTTCTTATAGACAGAGGGGCGTTTTGAATTTACGAATGTAAAATGCAATATGCTGGATAAAGAATTTGCTACATTCGAATTTTGCTTTCTAAAGTCGGTGAATCGCACCTACAAATATATGTCGTTAAAGGTGAACCTTCTTAAAAGCCCCGTTACTAAGGTCAAGGTAGGTAAAACCAATATATATTTCAATATATATTGATATATATGTAAATGTTTCAAATGTTTCAGGTGAATATTGCGCTGATGCAAAAATTAAGTGGCTATAAGCCATTTCTATACAATATTACTGTCGATGGTTGTAAATTAATGGCCAATTATAAAGCTGCCAATCCTGTAACCAAATTTCTTTTCGGGTTATTTTTGCCATTTTCAAATATCAATCATTCTTGCCCTTTCAGTGTAAGTTGTATATACTGTTAAATCATTATAATCATTGCTTTTAATTTCTCTATAACGTTGACAGGATAGCATTATTGTGGAGAAGCTTCCCATCGACTATCTGAATACACAATTCAATTTTGTTTTGCCCTTTCCCAAAGGAGATTACGCCTTTTACAGCAATTGGATTATCTCTGACATAAATCGGGCTGATGTTCGAGTCTTCTTTACAGTTTCGTAAATTTGAAGAAATTCGTATACCATGTGTACATTGGTAAAGGGCATTTGAAGGAAAGGCAGCATTTCCAAAAAGAGTATAAATATATATGATTGATTAGTATCAAGAATCAGTTTGGTATGTTATTAAAATATAAATTTGGTATTTGGAATCTGAAAGAGTTTCTCACTTAATGTATGGTATTCCGAAGTCCGAGGTTTACTTAAAGAGTGTGGCTGAAGGACTAAATAAGAATCATAGCACAGGAGTTCAGTATAACATCTTCTAAACGATCGTGATACTAAGTGATGACGTAATGTGAATTGAGTAATTTAACTTTCCAACAAAATCACACTACATTACAGTAACCAATCATCCATATCGATTATAACTGATGTTTAAAATATGAATTATTCCGATTATTTTATAATGTCTCACTTTATATTTTATGAAGCTACTTTCGTTGATTTTGTTTAGTACTCACTGAAGTCTTTTAGTGAAAGGCAATCACAATGAATCAGTCAGCCAGTTTGTTCATGTTATTAAGTTTTATTTTGTCATTATTAGTGGTAAATATATTTAAATTTTGCTTATTTTCCACTTAATTTCAAAATTAAATTATATAGGTGAATGCCAATTTTGAGTTCACGAATATCAAATGCACGCCGCTAGATGAAGAATTTGCTACATTCGAATATTGCTATCTAAAGTCGGTGAATCGCACCTACAAATATATGTCGTTAAAGGTGAATCTTCTTAAAAGCCCCGTTACAAAAGTCAAGGTAGATACAACCAACTAACTAGTTTGTAGCTATGTGTTATACATATCCATATATGTAAATTAAAATATTTTAGGTAAATATTGCACTGATGCAACGATTGAGTGGCTATAAGCCATTTCTATACAATATTACGGTCGATGCTTGTAAATTATTGGCCAATTATAAATCTGCCAATCCTGTGACTAAATATCTGCATGGGTTATTCAAACCATATTCAAATATGAACCATTCTTGCCCTTTCAATGTAAGTAGTAGAAACTGATAAATCATTATAAACAGTCTCATTAATTTGTTTATAACTTTGATAGGATAGCGTTATTGTGGAGAAGCTTCCCATTGACTATCTGAATACACAATTCAATTTTGTTTTGCCTTTTCCCAAAGGAGATTACGCTTTCTACAGCAATTGGTTCGCCTATGACATAAATCGGGCTGATGTTCGAGTGTACTATACAGTTTCGTAAATGTTGGAAATCTCATATACCAAGTGTACATAAATAGATATTAAGTCTTCTAAACTAGTGTATAAATAAGAAATGCAGCTGTACCAACTCCTTAAAAAATATTTTTTTCATTAATTAGTATCAAGAGTAAGTTTAGTTTGTAATATAGATAATATTAATTTGTTATTTGGAATGTAAAAGAGTTTTTCACTTGTTGCATTTTTATTGATTTGCGCGGAAACCTGCTAACAAAATTAATGGACTTTCCCCCACTTTATGTACATATACATATCTATATCCGTAAACAATCACCCAAATTGATTAAAACTAATGTTTTAAAATGAAAATTGTTTCCATTCGTTTGTTACTTCCGTTGAGTTTGTTTAGTATTCACTGAAGTCTTTTAGTGAATGGCAATGACAATGAATCAGTCAGCCAGTTTGTTAATGTTAATAAGTTTTGTTCTCTTAATATTAGTGGTAAATGTATTAGAAATGTTTAATTGTAAATTATTTTCACTTATTTTGACAATTAAATATTTATAGGTGAATGCCAACTTTGAGTTCACGAATATCAAATGCACGCCGCTAGATGAAGAATTTGCTACATTCAAATATTGCTATCTAAAATCGTTAAATCGCACCTACAAATATATGTCGTTAAAAGTGAATCTTCTTAAAAGCCCCGTTACAAAAGTCAAGGTAGGTACAACTAAATTATAGATATAATTTATACACATGTATTCTCAAATATTTCAGGTAAATGTTGCACTGATGCAACGATTGAGTGGCTATAAGCCATTTCTATACAACGTTACTGTCGATGCTTGTAACTTAATGGCCAATTATAAATCTGCCAATCCTGTGACTAAATATCTGCATGGGTTATTTAAACCATTTTCAAATATGAATCATACTTGTCCATACAATCAGTTGGGAGGTAGCTCCTTTTTAAATGGGGTACCCTCTCATCACCCAAAATATGGCCACATATAAGATATAACTGAACCCTTTCATTAAGTATCCTCTCCCCTATTTATTCCCCTCTAGGGGAAAATGTTTGGTGTTGCCCAAAAAAACTTGCATGAACGTTGGCTTAAATGCATATTAGTTTTTAATGTTTACTTTATCTTTTCTGCTTTTCTTTTTTTACCCACTCTTTATATTTGTGTTTTATTCGTTTTATTACCAACTAAATGCGAAAAATGTGTTGTGGCTGCTCCTCTGAAAAGCAGGTTCAGAATATGAGAGAGATTCGAGGGGCTTGTAACGCGGGGGGTAATGCTGCAAATGACTTCAGCTGACACTTGTTACCTTTTTTTATGGTAAATGTTTTATTGTTGAGAATTTTACAAATTACTTTTTATGCAAAAACATTGTCGCTCGGACAAAAAAAAAAAAGTGCTGACAGGTGTAGCAAATTATGATTATTATTTTAAATATCCAACTTTGGGAGGGCAACAAAGCCAAGAGTAATAAATATTTATATGTATTGTACATACTATTTTGTTTTTTTTTGACATCTTTTCCCCCCTCTTCTTTGGACTCTAATAAAATAATGAAAAAAAAACGGGTAAAATCAATCAATTATGATTATGAATTTTAATTCAATTTCTTTCCAAAAATTTTAAATTTCGACATGTTGAAGTCGTTTTAGAAATAATGCCCAGAACGTTTAAAAATTTTAATTTTTAGTTCATAAGTAATTATGCTTGATAATAGACAATTAATTGATTTTTAATATTTTTGTTGCTCTCTCAAAATATATTATTCATTCACCACGTATTTTTTAAACTCTGCAATACTTCAGCACACACAAACTCTCTCACTCTCTCTCTCGTTTTTGGTAATGTTCTCGCTCATTCGTGATTTTCCATCGAAAGTAATGAACATTTTTGTTTGAAAATTTAATTGTTAAGCAAAACCCCTCGCCTTGTTTTCTCTCACCTTTTCTCTCTTTAGTTGTTTCCGTCATGTTTCACTTTGACTTTAGCCCTCATAAAAGTCAAAAGTTCTAACAATAGCAAAACAGAAGGTGCAACAACAGAAACAAAAAAATTTCGGTTTTTTCATATTGCTGTTTGGTTCAAAGCATTCATATTTTGCCACGGGTAACATGACGTATGCGTAATTTATGTCGTATACGATGTTGGAGTAAAGTAATAATGGCTCCACACCTTTAGCATCAGCTGTGTGGTATTTGTGTGTGTGTGTGGATGTGTGTGGATGTGGGTGAAGTTACTGGCACCAGATGCTTTTGGGCCACATAAGCGGTTTTTATATCACTAAAGTTATCATGGCTCAATTATGTATGGCCTTTTGATGAATGTGCACAGGCAAGGAAAGAGGCAGACGAAAATTGGCCAGTTAGTACAAAATGATGTCGCAATCAAGAGGTTACTTAAAGTTTATCAACATATTTTTATAACAATTAGATCAATAAATTATAACATATTTAAAGCGCAAAATTAATTACTATTTTGAGAATAACTGTGATTGTTTCTATATTTCTCGTTCTGGTTTTGAATAACTGAAGGTCTGCCTGTTTTGTAGAGTTTCTCATTAAAATTTTTCATTTCCCTGAATAGGAAAACAGAGGAAATTAAAAGGGACAGCTAAGTGTACGGTTCTAAGTATATAATTACTTGATTTTGCTTAAAAAATAAATTCAAAAATACACAAAAGCTAAGGAAATACCATTTCCTTAACTGAAAAGTGAAAACTAAAAGAAAGAAGCGCCAAAAAAAAAAAAAAAACACACACACACATACACATTGTGTCCAACCAATATTGAAATGTGGCTTATTAACTTTTTGAGGCGCATAAATAAAACGAGAATGAGGGCAAAGGACAAGCCTGCTTGCTGAATTAAACCAACAGCTAATAAAGACCTTAAGACCTCCGTCTACAGACCATCTATAAGACCTTATAACACCCCATCTCCATGGCTCGAGCCAACCAACAGCCTTTTCGCTTGGCTCCCAAGATTCATTTCATTTTAAATGTTTTCGTTTATGTGTTATTTTCTTTTGCAATTTTAATGGGCTTCTTTTTATTTTTATGATGGTTGTGGCAAACGAAGCAACAACGGTTATTAAATATAATTTTATGCGCCATTTTCAAATAAATAAGCTAGCAAAGGGAAGAGAAAAGAGAGAGCAATGCGAAGAGAAAGCACACAAAAAGCTATTCAAGGATCTTTTGGATTAATTTTTATTATTGAGCTCACACATCTCTACCAAATCTGCCCACTTCCTCAACTGTATATATGCCCGCTCCAAAAAACATTTCACCTCCCTGCCACTCTTACAGCTTGTTTATATTTAGCGAAAACTATTCCAATTAACTTGCACCGCCAGAAAATAAAATTAAAAACAAAAAAGTAAATTGAAGGGCACAAAAAAACAAAAACACCGAAACAAGAAAAAATACTGAAAAATGCCCGATGGTCATTCTGCAGAAGCTTCTTTCTTCTCATCCCGCTTCTTCTACCCCATCCTGGCAAATATTTTGTTTGTTTTCCTTGCTACATACATGCACACACACATATATGTTGCATGCAACAACGTTGCAATTCGGTTGTTGTAACTTTCGTCAGTCATCGGCTTTCTCTTCCCCCGCCTTTCGCCTTCTCCTTTGGTTAAGCTTTGGCAAAGCAAAAAGTTTTATGCGCAAATTTCATTATTTAAAATGTGTGGCACACACACGCACACACACACAAACACATCCACATGCAACACGGCTATGTGGCAAAACCAAGGCTTGCGGGCATAATTAATTTAAAATTAAACATACTTGAAAAATGTTCTACTATTTCAATGTTTAACTCTAAAGTTCGGATAATTTAGTTGTTATTTATAGTTTTATTTTTTTTCCACTGCTCTTTACAAGCTTTTTCGTTAACTAAATGATGTAAAAATAAAGAAAGAGATTAACATGAAAGATAAAAATATTTACAATAAAGCAGTAAATGAATTAAATGCTTAACGAAGCCAATTATGTACATTTGTACGTACATATATATTAATTACATATACAAACATTTTAGAAACTTCGTTATGTTGTCCTCGTTTGTAATTTAATCTAATTTATTGCATTTAATGGGTAACTGGAATGAATTTCCTTGAACTTAAAAAAAAAATGACAGTCCGTCCGATGTTCTTAAATCAATAAGAGAAGTCCTGGGAATATTTAAAACAAAAGCAAGTTGTACATTCCTCTTATGTGATGTGATTAAGGACAATTATTAAACAAATTTCAACTTACTTTTTTGGTCATCTGCCATTAAGATTAAAAAATTTCATAAAAATAAAACACCGCAATATGTAATTTTCATTTAATAATTTAATTTTTAATTGGTTTAAGTCGATCTTCATTTTTTTTTTATTTTTTTTTCCTCGCTTGTTTGTATTTTCTGTCTTTCGATTTATCTTAGATTTCAGTTATCATTTTTGGTTTACAGTTTATGGTATTTGTGGTTGTTTTTTTTTTGTTTGTTGTTCTTATCCAATTATATATGTATATATAATTTTTAATGTTCTCTTTTGCATTTTCTCTGTGTGCATTGGATTGTTTGTTCTTTAGACTAGACGATTATAAATTGTTTTCTTATCTTATTAGAAATACATATTTATCTATCATTGATTTCCGACCCTATAAAAGTGGATAACGAATTTACAGAAAAGGCAGATTATACAGATTGAAGTAGAAAATTGCAGAAACTGAATTAATAATGTTTAGTTTAAATTAATGTGAATAAGAAATTAATAACAATACAAAAATCTCATCACAAAGATAGCGGCATTTTTTGATTTTAATAACTAATTTTTAATTTTTTATTTATATGAGTCTATATTAATTTGTTGTATTTGAGCCATTTCCATGTTTTTTGTTTACTTAAAGTAAAGGTATAACACAATTTTCTTAATTTTTCTTTCCACTTTTATTTTTGTAATGTCTATGAATTCTTCAATAAACTAATTTATTTACAGGTTTTGGTTTTTCTGTTGAAATGGTAGAAAAAAACAATGATATCTTTTGTTTTTTTTTTTGTTTTTCTAACAAATATTATTATTTATATTATTATATCATTGGTTAGCTTATACTTTTCTTTATATTTGTATATATATATTTACCATATAGTTCACAACAGATCTAGATAACTAAACACAGAGATTAACTAACATTTGTTTTGTATTTACAGGACTTAAATTAAATATTAACTATAATTAGTTATAATTAAATAGGGGGTTTCTTTTATTTGTGGGTCCTTAGGAATAGGAGGGAGTAGTTTGGGGAGGGGAGGAGGTGCAGTCTAGTAGTTTTCAATCCGAGAAGTTCTTCTCGTCTGAGAAGCGCACATGATGCTGCTGCTTGAGACGCTTCGATGCAGTCGGCGTCGCTTTTAGTTTCACAATTCCGTTGCCGTTTCCGGTTCCGTTGCCATTTCCCTTTCCATTTCTGTACGCCTTGCCACTAGCATTTCCACTGGACAATGGCATTGGCAATGGCGTTGGTGACATTGTGGCCGCCGATGTAGCCGATGTAGTTGAGGTTGATGTAGTTGGCGATGATGTTGAGTTGGTCCATTGCTCATCACAGGAGCAATATCCTCTGGCCACATCACCGCCCTCCAGCGCCAAAGCATGCATTTCACGTTTAAATTTGAGCTTCTTTTGTTGCATTTGTCGATGCTGTTGTAGTCGTTGCAACTGCTGTTGCTGTTGCTGCTGCTGCTGCTGTTTGTGGTCATCACTGGCAGTGACTAGTCCAAGTCCAAGTGCAAGTCCAAGTCCATTGAGCTGGCCATCTTGATCATCATCGTCATCATTATCAGCATCATCAACATAGTTTGCTTCATGATGACCATCAACATCAGGGACCACATCCTGTGGGCGAGATTTTAACGCATAGAACTCCTCGGGCGTTTCCGCTCGTAGCGTTTCTATGGAGCTGCAAAGATGAAAAGAAAAAGGTGGTCAAACCTTTGCGTCTCATTTTTTCTTGTCATCTGTTGAAAACTTTAATTAATCAAAAATATATAATTAAAGTGAATTAAATGTCACAACTTAAAGTTTCACTTTCGTTTCGTTTGATGTAGCCAATTAATTATTTAGTTTTCATTGGCAATATGCCAATTATCACACTGAATTTTATATTATTGTTGTGATTTATTGCTCGAATTTTGTGATATATGGATTTATGTATATGATTCAATGGTATGTTATAAGTGATTTGGATCATAAAGTTAAAGTACTAAAGAATTATTTGTTGATTTTCTGAGCTCTTATTTTCCGTTTTTTTTCAAATTTTTTTCTTTGCAGCAGTCATGAGGTTTCATAGCTCTTTCAGCATATTCCCAATTCCATTGAATCAAATTTGCTTTCAATTTCATTTTTTGAATCCATCAAAGTTTTTACGATTTATATTTATCCTAGCTCAAAAGCAACAGCACATTTGCCACATTTCAGCTGTCATACGCCCCACAACCCGCAGCTACAATGCCATTTGCCCACTCCTCGTCTCTTCCTGCTCCACTTTCCCCTTTTGTTTTATCAGGATTTTTTTTCTCGCAGTTTCTCGGGTATCTTGGATGTCCTGCAACGCAGCAACTAGCCCCATTTGGTTGGGTTGTGGCAGCAAATACATTCACTTCATTGCGCTCTGTTGGCATTTTCCATTTTTCCATTATGTGTTTAGTGTTTGCAAAATTCAACGGCAGCTGCATTCACTTCAGCGTGCACCTCCTTATCCTCCTGCAACTGCCTCTTCGCGTCGGTGCTAGATGCGTGCCCATTTTTGCAGTACAGTAAACTTGGTCGGTTGCTTCTCTGCCTCGGTCGTTGCAAGAATTTATGCAAAAGAAAGCGAAAAGTGCAAAGTAAAGTGCAAAATAAGAAAAGAAAAGGCGCCACTGCCGTTGCCTTTTGTTTTTTCAGCGGGACTGAAGGATGATGGGGACTCTGCTGCTGCTGCTGCTGCATAGTTGAGCGCACAATTTGGCTCAGATTGTTGAACGAGGCAACGGAAGAGTTACCCCGCTGGTCGGGGCCACTATGCTTAGAGCTTGGCTTAAAGATAGCACAACCAACGGCAGCAAAACAAGAAGATGAGCGAGCTGAACGAGCAATGCGCGTAATGCAAATCGTGGCTACAATGTGTGCATGGGGTGGCGGAGAGAACGGGAGGCGATGTTGCATTTGGACGGCCATCCGAGAGCGGTGAATAAAGGAGGTGGAGAGGGGAGGCCATCATTAACGTATTACGCTCATGTTTGTGCAGCCACTTTGCATATCTCTTGTGCAGCCAAAAAGGACCAAAACGACAGTCAAGCAGACAGACGGAAACACAAAGAAGCAGGGAGCAAGCCAGGGGCAGAGAATGAACATTTAAGTTACTCAAGAAATAATAAACACTACTATTCTCCATACTTTGGTTTAATCCCTCCTTCTCTCTCTTCAAGGGTTGTAAATTTCGTGCATCTAACAAGCAAAATATTTACTCCGACTAAAGGAGGTTCTAGTCGAAATGTATTGTTGGTAAAGCCTTCACTAGCCCTTCTTACTGAAAAAATAAAAACTAGTAATAAACGTTAATATTTGTAATATACTTAACTGTAATTACTTTGGTCTATGGAGATCATTTTAATCGATTGCCCCGAAAAGTAGGCAATGAAGATTTATAATGTGTTTAAAATGTTTGCTAATCTTATGATTCAATCTTTGGAAATCTACTTACAACTGTAATGCATATAAATTGTAAAGTACATTTCCCTTTTAATGACGCTATCATAGATAATATTTCTTTCTATAGAATGCCAAGTTCTTAGCCACAATTTCTTGCCGATTGTCAAGGGAAGAGAAATAAGTTTTAGCCCGCATGCAATTATATATGTATCTATGTATAATACTCAAATACCTTTTGCTAATCCAACATCTCAGCGATTTCACATAGAAACTTCAAGCCGGCTTCAGAACTTTTCTCGCTAATTACACAACACATTTAACCCCCACACATCTCCTACAGTGAGAGCGAGTTTTCCCATATATAATTTTAACTAAATTACATAAAGTTTTTACCACAATTTCCACACACTCACACACAGACAACTTGCCAACGTTAGCTTTTATGCGTGTAATGTAAAATAAAATAAAATTCTGCAGTTTTGTGTTTGTCATAGACGAAACTGAAGCACACAATTGATGAACATTTATTTCTATTTGTTTTTTGTTTTGTTCTGTGCCAAAAGTGACAAATGGTAAATGCAATTAATTTAAACTTTAAATTGTTACTATAATTGTTGTGACTTAAGTAGGTACATGTATAATTTAGTTTTAGTTAACATTGCAAATCTCTGGCATGGTAGCAACAGCTTTTAGCTTTGGTTAAACCCATTATTGTTCAACTTTGTCCCTGGGCTTTTCCTCTTCTTATTTTTTTTCGCATACACAAATAAAAACAGAAGAAAATACATTTTCACAGTGGGTGGAAAAATAAACTTTAACAAAGTGTAAGAAAAAGTCTATGCAAAAAAAGCAAAGAGATACAAAACAAAAACAAAGTACAAAAAAGTATGAAAGAATGTAAAATTAATGTTTATTGCCCTTTTAACACATATACACTTTGGCACGCCCACTCTTGGTCTCTACACACACACGCACACACATAAATACATACATTACATACATGGATATATAAATATATAAAAGTAAATATGTATACATGAATATATATGGTTGGAGTATGTAAATTTACATAAAAGTTTGCCACTTGCTGCTACCGCTGCTGATTCTGCTGCTGTTGAGAAAATTGCATTTTCCATGGCAAAGAAGAGCACAAAATGTTAATCAGCTAAAAGTCAAGGAAGCTGAGGTTGCCACTGCTTGGGGAGATGGGTTATATGGGTTGGTTTCGTCGAGTACCCGTTGGGCATGGGTGTGTGACCAGGTGTAAAATGAAAATGGAAAAGAGAAATGCAAATTTAATTGTATGTACAGGTGAAATAATGGTCTTGCCCCTCTGCCCACACACACACATACACCACTAAAGTGCCTGCATCTGGACAGCCAAAAAGTAGATGATAATATGATACTTATTTTTGGCAAAACGCCACGGGGGAATTTACTTCAGAAAATACGCATTGCATCTTAAATGAGTTCAATTTGCGAACATTTTTGAAACACAAATGAATTAAATTAGAGCGAAGAGTAACTAAGAAAATTTAATTTCTTAAAGTACAGAAATTATACGCCTCTGGAGGCTAATCGTATTGCTAGCTTCTACATTTGGCTCGGCCAGAATCAACTAATTTGCACCAAGAACAATTAAAAACCAGACAGAAATCCGAATTTAATCGAATTTAATCTATTTATAACTTCAATTTAATTATTGTAAAGATCAGTAACAAATTAACAAAGAATTCATTTAAGCAACTTTTGCAGATTGCATTAAATTAAGCATACTTGGCAATTATAAGTAGTATTGTTTTTAAAGATTTAATAAGTTTAAGTGTTGCTGAATTGTTGGTACCGGTCTACGTAGAAATATATACTATATAGCCGTATTGACTTGTCCGTGACTTCATCTGCGTTTGCTGGCCCAGGTAGAAAAAGAGTGGAAGAGTGACAGTAACCGGGAGAATCGTCATATTTTTCCATGTCAGTAGCTGGGACTTGCTGTCGGCTTCTGGTTTCGTTTTATTTATTTAATTTTATTCGGTTTTTTTTTGTCAAATAAAGAGCACATTTTGTTCTTTTTTTGCTGCTGCATGTTTGACATGCCGTTTGTTATTTTTGATCAGACCTTTGGCCATATATTTTATTCTTATTTTTGTTGTTGTTTTCTGTTCGCCGACGACCTTTGCCGAAAGGGTTCAACATTTTTGTCATGTTTGTTTGGCATACAAACTATGTGAGAATGTATTTATACCTACACACATGGAGATATATACATATATGTACATATGTGCCGGCATAAAATAAATTTATAACCTGAATAAAAATGCCTTTTGGTGTTTTGACTTTAAATTAGCCTGAGAAAATACATTTACATTTGAGTTTTCTATTAAATTGTGTTAGTATGTTTGAAAAATTAAATTTTATTTAGAGAAAAATGGCAACTTATGCATATTATTTAACTGAAGCTCTGAAGAAATTGGACCCACCAACCGATTGGTCAGATATTGTGGAATATGTATTAATTGCAACCAATTGCTGTTGGCGTCATAAACATTGTACTAAGCAATTGCATAAGGCTTTGGTAGTGGGTTTACGATTTGGTATAATCAGGGAAATTAATGAGAAATATTATCTGTATGAATATGCAAAAGTTGGTAAAAATGGCAAAGTGACTTATGAATTTAATGAGAATCCTTTAAGTCCTGGTTACCAGAAAGCAGACGAATCTGAAGAATCAGACATAAGTAGCAGTAGCAGTAGCAGTGATCAAAGCTTATGCCAAATAAGTGAAGAAATTACAAAAAGGAGAAAATTTGAGGAAAGCTATGCCCAAAAGAAGTAAATCAAAACAGTTTAATAGCCCTTTCATTGTACAAAAAAAAAAAAAAAAACTGACAAATTGTAGTTTGATGAAAAATATATATACATAAGTATGTACATATTTGACTTACCCCGTTGATGACTATAAGTCCAACTCAAAGACCGATACCTATCAGACGCGCATCTCATCGATTGCTGCCTGTGGCACTTGCTGCTGCTGATGTTGCTGCTGTTGTTGCTGCTGCTGCTGCTGTTGTTGTTGCTGTTGTTGTTGGCCCATACCAATGGCCGTATTCATGCCTAGACTCTCACCATGGGCATGGCCATGAGCATGAGTATGAGAATGATGACCACCCTTTGATGAACTAGGCGCTGAGCTAACTCCACTGCTGCTACTGCCACCCGATGGAGTTTGATCGAGTAGCATTTGGCCACCGCCGCCAACACTCACACCCATGGCAATTGTGGAATTAGTGCTGCTATTTGTTGTTGTCGATGAGGCAGTGCGTAGTGGTGGGCGTGGCCCGCGTATGTGATGAGAAAGAACTGAGCCGTTTGCTTGATGTTTGTTCGTTTGCTGTTGATATTGCTGGAGTTCTGAAAAGAGGAGGCCAGATATGCGAATGTGAGCTAAGCTACTTAACATTTATGCATATGTCGGCATATTATTCAGGCAAACAGCAGCAACAAAAGTCAATTTGTAAACAACAATGTCAACCATTAAATGCACATATCGTCGTGTCACCATTATCATCGCTATCATTATCATCATCACTATCATCGTCAGCCCAGTTGGTTGCACTTTTCATTGTGGCAAACCATTACTCCTCCCCACTCTCCCACATACTCTTCTCTTGGCTGCTCGAATGTAGAATGTTATTGGCGCGAGTAATATTTAGATGTTTTTTCCACCATTTTTCTATACTGGGACACACGCCGGATTTCCCCATTTCTCTTTTGGAGGCGAGGTGGAGGGTTGGCAAAGTATAATAATTTGTTTGCCTTGGGGCTCTGTGTGTACATTGAGCCGCATTTATTGGCGCATTTAGAATAGAAAAGAAATAGCTGACAATATGAGCTGGTAAAATGAGCAATATGCATGTGTAAATAATGAAGATGTCTGTGACACAGGAAGTGCAATAACGAGTAGAGTTTGTGCGAAACTATAGCCCTCCATGATTTTCTTCTTTTCTTTCAGTGTCATCAGCAATATGTACATTAGATTTTCATTTTCATTAATTTTTTGTAAAAGGTAAATTATTTCTTTAAAATATCTTCTAAAATTAGGTACATTCTAACTGATTTCCACAACGGGCCAATGACATTTAAAGCGTAGCAAATGAAAAAGCACATAAAGTCCTTTTCAAATCCTTTAGTTTGCTTTCTTTTATTTTATAGCTAGACTAATTAGAGACTTAAGGCAAAGGCTTAAACAAACTGAACTTGGTATTAGGCGAAATTGTTGAAAGATCATGATGATGATGATGAGAAGGTAAAGAAGAAGGCAGTGAGCAGTCTCAACATAGCTGCCTTTTAGTTTTTATGTTATGAGCGCTAGTCTTGAATGACTTTGCTTGGAGTACACCCTAGAGAAAGATATATACATATATATATATAGTGAAAGTGAGTAAGAGAGTAAGCAGTAAAAGTCAATGCTAGGAATTATGGCCTACAGCCTGCACAACTTAAGAGATGACCACAAACAGACCCACACGGATACACACACACAGAAACACCCTCATAGAAAGGCAAATGTACAAACTCAAAGGCTAAAAGATCAAAGTAGACCTGGGCTTAAGTGACTATATAAAGCAGCATTTTACCTTTACACAAAATGCATAATAAAATAGCCGAAAACCAAGCAATTTCCCAAAGGACATGTCGAATGAAAAGGTAAAGCGGCGAACGTTAAATGAGGCGCAGGGTCACTTATGAATATAAAATTAACAACGATGCGTATGCGTAATTCGAAATGAGACCTACCGCCATGTTGGGCCACTTTTGGTATGGTATGCAATAAATTTGCAATTTCCATAGACAGCACATTTTTTTCTTATTTTCCTGCTACTGGTTGCAATCCGCAGCGAAGCAAATCTAATTTATACGCACATTACAATGCATAATGCCAAATGGAAAATATTACCTACATACTTTCCAACGAAAAATGTTATATACATACATAGGAACATTTGCTATTTCTCTTCATTTAGAGCGGATGTTGGATTAGTATGAAATGACAAGAACGGAAATGGCTAACAATAACGCAATGTCCACTTGACTCTTGCAAAACGGAAGAGTGTCAATTGGGGCGGGGCGGAGACCCGGCTTGGTCGCTCGCTGGCAATGTACACGCTTGTTGCATTAATGAGCCATGCCCAATTGGTCACACACGAATTTATAGCTACCGCTTTTCCTGCTCTGTCTCTCTCTTCTGCCAGTTTTTGGTCTCAGTTGACAGTTATTGGACAGCACAAAGGAAAAAAATGTTATGGCATGGGTGGGTTAGCCGCCATGCCAAGCATTGGCTACTAGTGAGTTAGTTGATGCAATTTATGGCCATGAGATAGCTAGATAGTCGTTGTTTTGTAGCAGCTGCAGTTAATGCATGCAATTGTGCAAAGGCAAAGCATGTTTGCTCACTCATTGTAATGGAGTGAGCGTGACTCGCCTTTTGCAGCCATTTGAGAGGATTATGTGATATAGATACAACGGCGATATGCATAAGTAGCAAAAAAAAAGAAACTTTGGTTAATGGAAAAATTAAAGATCAAGGCATTGATTTGAATAAGAAATAGACATTTGAATGGATTGGCTGCAAATCGAAACTGTGATACATAATGTAAACAATTTATATAAAATATGAATTGCGTATATGTGAGTTATTAAGGAGATTATCTTCTACATCTGTAATGGAAGTCTTTGTGAATAATTTTGCTCACTTGACATTTTGATTACCAGAATTTACACCGATTTCTCTATACCACAAAAACCGACTGGAAATCAAAGTCGAAACTCCCTGCAGCTTGACAAATGAATAAATAAAATACATTCATTTAGACCCCGCCCCTATATCTTACATCAATGCTGGCCAGGATACCCCTTAAATGGCTTTCAAATTAGCAAAAGCTTAACCCAAACTGCCAAATGCGATTGCAACAACAAGGCATGCCAAAAACACAAATGACTTTTGTGTTCGTGTTCGAGATTAGCATACAATTTAAAGCATTTCAATCAAACATAAATCACTCGACCAACAACACAAAACAGAGCGAAGCTGACCTCTTGAACTGAGCCAAACCGATTACAAGTTGAGCACAAAATTGTGCGTACTAAATCAGGCAGAGAGAGACTAAGAGGAAAGAGTGGTTAAAGGAGAGAGGTGGAGACTGGAAGGCAAAAGACAAGCGAAAAAAGGTAAAAGCCAGAAGGAAAAGCTGAAGAAGCAACAGTATAGAAAATCTATTTTTCAAAGTGAAATGGAAAATTTATGTGCTTCTATTTAGCATTTTTTGAGATTTGAAAAAGTTTGCTATGTGCTGTGGTGGTCTATTTGTGTGTGTTTGTGTCTGTGCGCTCGTGTGTCTGCATGCTTTTCGCACGAACGAGCAAAAAATTAAGTATACGCCATGTGAGCGTAACTAAATAGGGGAAAACGAATCTCAGCAAGAAGTAGAAATGGAAGTGCAATTAAATTGGATTTATGGCGCGCATGATTGCAAAATGAAGTTAATGTGCATACAAATACAATCGGTGAAAAGGCAAAAGGGAACGTTGAAGAAAAATGATTCTCCTCAATGTTGCTTCTTTCGTGAGAAGTTTTCTTTTCGATTGGAGCGGAAATCGTACCTTGTTTGTCATGTCATCAATAAACGACGACGAATCAAGCCGAGCGCAAACAGCAAGCAGCAACAGTAAATTGAATGAGCATATTAAAAAAAGAAAAAGGGAAAGTAATATACATACGTACAAGGAAGTGCCAAGGAAATGGAAATGGAAGTCGGCATGGCCGAAACAGAAACATACTCGTAACAGAAAAAACTCTTCTCTCAAGTAGTAGTAAAATAAGTGAGCAAGAAGAAGTAGCAAGCGAAATGAGCAACGAAGCGCATCAATGAAATATTTATGAGTCTTACCATGTAGATTTATGTTTCTTGCCGGAGGCAAGAACTGCAAAATTTATTAACTCAATGTTCGTTTGCCTCACAACTTTTCCTTTTGGATTGTGTTAAAGTTTTCATCTACTCAATAGTTTCAGATAGTAGATATGTACACATATACTGGCATATATAACTTTTTATATTTCAAGAAAGTGAAAAGAAAAAATTCTTCCCAATTGATTGATGACATCCATGTTGTTAAGTAATTTCGAAGTTGGAAAAATCAATTTTCTCCAAGAACTGATGAAATATTTAATGGTAAATTTCTTTATACTTTTATGCTTATATATTATTTACATTATTGATGCGTTAATTCCATAGAAAAAGGAAACGAAACTAGTTCAAGTTGAGATCAATTATATTTTGAATTGCTTAGAAATAACGATCAAATTAGGTCTTGATGGATTTATATACATATATACGTATTTACGTATAAATCTATTTTGCTAGAAACATTTTTTTGATATGAAACTTTCAGACATTTTTGAACTTACGACTGCAGATGCTGAATTTATATAGAATTCTCGAATACTTTCTTGAATAGTGACCTTTGCAGCCTGCAAACTTGACAAAGTTTCAGTAACTGCCAGTAACTTCTATTCATCTGACTCTGCCTTCTAGTCAATAAAATAATATTGTCTTATCTAACTATGTGCGCAATGCACAATACCAAAAGCAAACACAAAGAGAAAGTCAATGAGAGAAGGGGAGAGAGTTACGGAGTTACCCTAAGATGGAAAAAAAAGAAACATGGCAAAAATAAAGTACTCCTACTATTTTCTGTGACATTTGTATGCCCGCAGTTTGATGATGATGTGTGTGACTGTGTATGGGAAAGGGAAAAAATATAATAAAACTAAAGAAAAAGCGATACACAACGTTACACACGCACAACCACATTCCATGGGATCGATGGGGGCCCTGTACATACATACATGAGGCTGGCAGGCAAACACTCATGCCGGGAGGCAGTCAGTCTGGCAGGACATAAACATGACCAGCAAATGGTGCTGGAGATGCTGGCTCGCAAATAGATTTTCCATCATTTTTTGTCATTTTCTCTGGAATACACACGGCGTATGTGTGATAAACACTTTTTCTGCGCTTTCTACCAACAATTTCAGTTTTTCTACTCATTTTTTTCTTCGTCTTTTTGTATTTTTGTCTTTGCAGCTGTCTGTTGAAATTTCAATAATAACATTTGTATGAAGCTGTTTATGTTACTCGGTGCTGTTTGGTTTTTGCGGTTGCCTTCTGACGTTGACAATGTGGATGACAATCATGTCACGTCATGGTCATGGTGGTGTCTCCTGCTGCTCGTCCTGCTCTTGTACTTACTGCTGTCGTTGGAGGCTTAACAGTTGAGTTGACTGAAGTCGAGTCGCGTTTGCCTTTTTGTTTTCTTTTTTTTCGTCCTGACATACATACGTACATACTTATATTTCTACATATGTACATCTACATGCATATACGTTTGTATATATGTACATATGTATGTATTTGTATATTATTCTTTTTCTTTCTACCGCTTGCCACATGTCAGCAAAAAATCGTTCACGCTTCATTGTTTTCGCTCACAATTTTGGGAGTTTCTTTTTTTTTTTTTTGGTTGGAAGTTTTTTGTTTTGTTTCGTTGCTTCTTTTGAAATTCTAAATAAATTGAAAAAAGAAATATGAAATAACCTTACTTTGAGTGCTTAACATGAGCTCAACAAAAATGCAAAATGATTAAGGCATAAAAAACAACAAAAAAAGTCAAACGGAAAAAAAATAGCTGAATCAGGTTTATCTCTTTTTCTTTTCGATTCATTCAATCGATTGCCAAAGCTTAGTTTTAAGACTCTAATCAAATTTTTGCCGAAAAAAGGGAAAAGTTTCCATCATAATGCCCTAAAAAGTAGGCAATGCTTTTTTCGTTTTCTCTTTTTTGCTCTAAAATGCCTGTAAATTGAACTGCTGTGTGTGCTTGTTTATTTATGGGAATGTATATGTATATGTGAGTGTGTGAAGTGTGAGCAAAGCTTTTGTAATATGATTTAATGGGGTTTCTTATGCAAAGGTATTTTGTATATGTATGCAAGGAGTTTTTTCCTCATTCCCCCGTCAATCGTTAGCAAAACTTTTTAGAATTTTGTCACACTGTGTTAAAGGGATGATGAGTAGTGTAGTAATTTGAATGTGGTCCTATCTTCAGTATCTACTGAAAGAACAATAATTAAAAGACCTTTATTTCATAAGTTAACATATTTTCCTTAGAAAATTCTATCTACAATAACTAATATTATTTGTGTCAAACACACATTGCATAATTATCCCTTTTCAATGTTGTCGATAAACCATTTCTCATCTTGACACTGGCAAGAGCCATTCAATGTCACTACACAAAAGAAGAAGTTAACCATATTTCTCTTTTAGCCATTTGAGCAGGTTTATGCACTTCTCTGTATATTTGTCAGCTCTAATTGCTGTTCAATATGCGAAAATTGGACAAAAATTTGATAGGAAATTGGGGTAAAGAGAGAGAAAAACGAAACACGAAAGCTGATTTGCATAGAATATAATGATTATGACGAAGATGATTATGATGTTTTTAATGTATTTTCATTGAATTTTTACGCTTGCTACTCAACGGAAGGAAAGAAAATTTTTTATCCTGTATTGGTTAAGTGTTTGTGTGAGGGTAGATTGTGGGCGGGTTTCTCCACCCCTTACCATTATGGGTGGATGTCGGCTATCCGTCCGTTTGTTCATTCGTTCGTTTCGTATTTTCGACGTAGTCAGGTGGCAATGTTGTCGGAAGTGGCGAGTGTTTTCCTTTGTTGGAGATTTTTGAGCGCTCCTTCTCTTGGAATTATTTATAATTATTGCGAATTTTCATATAATTATGCGTGGGCGCATATTTTCTGGATTTTTATTCTCCCGTCTTTTTTTTTTGTTTTTGGCTCTTTGTTGTTGTGTTATTTATTTAAGCAACAACAGCAGATGGCTATAAATATTAAAGTCAAGTGTAGTTTGTGCCTAGAGTGCGAATCCCTGCGTAATTATGTAAATTCTGATAATTTTTCTCACTTAATTTTGGCATTTTCCTGGCAGCACTTGAAATCCTTGAGCTTGAGCGACTTATTTAAAAGCTTTATTTAAAAGATAGTTAAATGCCACAGCTATTTATTAATGTTTAGCAGACTTATTCTTCTTGTAACGTTGCCTAAATACAAATACATAACTTTCCTGCATAATCATCAACCCAAATAAATAAAATGTTTTAGCAAACGAATTGAATAACCTTCAGAATTTAGCTGAAACCTTTGCGTGAAAATTGATATGATTTGGTAGGGGAAAAAACACGTGTTTCTAAGACACAATTTAAGGATACATTTCCACTTGGCTGAAGTTTGATGAATTTTTAACATTTGACCAGCATTTCGATTTTTCATGAAATCTCTTTTGCTTTTTCCTTACGGTCTCACAGTTTATTTGTGTTTTTTTTTTTGCCTTTTTCTTCAATGCCTGATGAGCTGTTAAATGTCGAATGGGCATTTACATCTTTTGTGTATCTCCTGTGGGTAAAAAAATGTAGCCCAAAAGTAGATAGCATCTGGTATATACAAAGAACTAACCATAAATCTATATGTTTTATATATACATATATATATACATACATACATATAAGTTTATAGATATTCCGGATAAAAAAAAATTACAAATAGCTTTTAAAAACTAAATAAATTTTTATAAAGATTGAATTGGATTGCATTCACGACAAATTCAACAGATGAAGGCAATAAAATCTTCAAAAATGTCCTAGCTATCTTGTTTCTTTGGTTTTATATAGTTTATTGACAATTTTGATTTTTTTCTATTGCACGCAATGAAATCATTACGGCCACTTCACGAAATTGTGTCTAGAGATGGAAGGTATTGAGTAAGAGAGAGCAAGTGGGACGAAGAGAGCGCAACGTAAATTTTCTATACAATATTTGTTTGATTGCATTTCCAACTTGGTTCGTACTCCTTCTACTTCATTTTGTTTTGCTAGTCACGACATGATTTTTATGATAAGATTTTCAATTTGAAACGGCAGACAAATATATATAGATATAAATATGTATATATCAATATCTGGGAAAAAAGGAGTACTAAAAAACTTGCTATATTCAAGTTATTACGCTCACCGCATAAAAACAATAAAAGTGGCATAAAATTGTTGTTAGTTTAATGCCAGCTAAAGCACTTGCATAATAAAATGAAAACATTAACTTTGAGTGGGGAAATGGTTGAGATTGGGGATTGGATCTGGAGTTGTGTGTTTTTTTGTTTCTCTGGTCTTTTTTTGGGGGAAATTATGTGAGGGTAAGGACCCCTGTTGTTGACATTTTGTGTTCATAAATATAATTTTAGAAATTGTATGGCAGGTGAGGGCTGACAAAAAGGAACAAAATATCAATTGTTTTTCGTTTCATTTTTTGTTTTGTTTAGCGAGTCAAACAATAAACAGATAAGCTAAACAAGTGGAAAATTGACAGAGTCTTTTTCTTTATAGAAATATGTGGGCGATGGGCATACTTTGTATACTTTTTGTTTCCATTTAATCAAATTATCAACAATAAAAACCAGAAATATTTCGAAAATTTAATGGTACAATGAATGTGTAGTCTGTAACTGACAGAAATCGTATTGATTTTAAAATATTAATAGATAAACTGTGAAATTTTTACGCTCTTGAAGGTCTTTGTGTGGCCATTTTTGAATATACTTTAAGTATTATTATTTGTGGTCATTTTAAGTGTTTTGAAGTTTCACCCATGTTATCTAAAACTGAATTTTCAATTTAAACGAATTTGAAGGTTAAAAAGAGAGGAAGAGAGTATGTATAAGAGAAAGAAAAAAGAAGTAAAACATACTTCATAATGAAATGAAATCTTATCATATTTCAACTTGATTGCTACCTTGCCACAATATTGTTTCCCTTCCAACATACATATTTGCTTATATTTTTCAATTTTACTTTTTACTTTTTCATATTGCTTTACTTTTTTTGTGGGCGAAAGAAGTGAAAGTCAAGAGAGAAGACGAAAACCCATTTTGCAATTGGAATTTTACTCAATTTCTTAAATTTTTTGGTTCGCTTTCTCGTTTTGAATTTATAAAATTTTATATGCTTTAAGGGGAAAATATTTGCTCACCTGTCGTTGGATTGTGTCGTCCCGCCAAACTGAGATTACGTGGCAGGGTCATGCAAGCATCAGAGTTGCCTCCGTTGGAGCCAGGAACGCCTCCACCATTCAAGCCACCCACTGGTGTGCTGGTGAGCAAAACATTGCCGCGACTATCCACGAGGGCTGTGCCGCCGCCAGCCAGATTCAAGGCGGCAGTATTTCGTGCATAATTTAAAGTGGCCGCATGATGAAGTGTACCCGACTTGGGTAACGTCATCATGCCAGGATTGTAGCTAACGGTATTGCCGGAAACAACAACAGAGGCTCCAGAATTTGAGGATGAAACACCACTGGAACTAACGCCTCCGCCTCCGTTACCACCGTTTGGGCCGCGTCCAAAGGTTTGCGTGCCAACACCTCCTCCACCTGCTGATGGCCCACCACTTGCTCCCTTGATTTGCATATGCTCACGTTGTTGTTGTTGTTGTTGCTGTTGCTGCTTGGTGCTGGTGCTATAGGTGACATTTCCCATACCATCTGTGGTCACCTTAGAGCCCTCAATTACCCCATTGTTACCAACTGGAGCCACATTCGCTCCGCATATATGAGGCGGCGGTGGCTTCACTTCATTGGCCGCTGCGGCAGCCGCTGCTGCTGCTGCCTGCAATAACATGGCCGCCTGTTGCCCAGCCTGATCTTGATGACTCTCCACATCGACAATCACATTTGCCGTACTTTGCGAGTGTCCCATATGATAGTGGGCGTGTTTTATCGGTTCGGGTGGATATGGACCAGGCTGATGCATACTTCGTTGCTGATATTGCTTTTGCAAGGTCTTCACCTCCAGCCGCGTTTTGTCACGTTGATAATAGACACCGGCAAAGATCAATACATTTAGTATAAGCAGACTGCAGCCGATAGCAATGGTCACGCTTAATGCCGTCGAATAAGCCGCATAACCAGCCGCTTCAAAACCCGATGCCAGGGTATCTGATGATGCATTTGCCAGGGTTGTGGGTGCAAAGACACCGCCATTCGTGTAATTACCTCCTATGGGTATGCAGGTGGTGTACATGTTATTTGGTTCCACTGTAGTCACTGAAAAACAAAACCGGAAAGATGCACATTAATCTCGAATTCTCCATTACTCATACGCACAATGAAGCGCTGCAAAGTATCTCAAATTAAAACTCCTGGTTTGAAATTCTAATCTTGTATGTCGAATTCTCCATTACTCCTTTACATACTGCGAAACGTTGCAAAGTATCACTAGTCAAAACTCTTGGTTTGAAATTCGAATCTTGTGTATTATATGAGATTTATTTAGCTTTCAGCCTGTCCATCATATCATCAAATGATTTCCATTTCAAGTAACTCTGAATGTAGCTCAAGCTGGCATAGAATAAATACCTACATTTGATTACCTTTTTGCTAGCCAAGTAAATAAAACGGAAAATGAGCGAGCACGAAACGCGAACAAGTCTGCAGACAAACAAGAATCAAGAAGTTTACTCCCTTGAATGTATACTTTGGTCTTGCGTGTGTGTGTGTGTATTTGTCATTGTGCCTTCAAGTGGCTTGGCATTGCTTTTGTTATAGTCTTTGGCTCTCTTTACTTCTTCTTCTCTTTTCTTATACACCCATCTTTTTACCTTGTCTAGTCGTGTGTATAGCTGCTGCTGCTGTTGCTGTTTGAAGCCTCAAGTGCTTCCTATTCTCAACATTGTTTTATTGTATATGTATATGAGAAGAATGGAAGAATTTGTATGTGTGTGTGTGTGTGTGTGTGTGTGCAGGCTTTGTCTGTAAAGTTTTGCTTTTCAATTTTCTGCATATCAAACAATTTTTGGCAGACGAGTTCATATCGTTTCTTAGGCTCAAGACGATTAAAGACTTTTCTGCACGTATTTTGCATAAATATTTAGACAATAATCAGGACTAAAGACAAGGAGAAACTTGTTCTCAATTCAATAGAATTCGTGTGAGAATATAAACAGCTGCCAAATGACTGGCTTCAGCCAATTCAATCATTGAGAATGCTAATAATGATGACGACGAAGAGCTCCATGAGAGCAAAAAAATGAATAAAATAAAAATATATGCCTGCTCAAGCGGTTTTTCAATTTGAAACCGAGAATGCAATTTATTTTGAAGTAGATTTGTTTTGAACACAAGGTGGAAAATATTGCCATGCTAAAGCAATCATTGGTTGAATTCGTAATATTTAATAAAACTCGTTCACAAGAATCATCATCATTTTCCCCCACCTTTGGCATGTTTTCCCTTAGTTGTTGCCATTTTACCCATACTCAATTCAAGGAACTCTTAACCTCTCACTTGGCTCTCACTTAAGTGACGTAAGTACTTTATGGTCCCCTGCTATGTTTAAAAATGTTTTTTTTTTTTTAACTTATTCCCCATTCTCTGGCTCTATGACCCTCTTGGCTGTTGCTTTAATTGCATAATCAGTGAAATTGGCAACCCTTCATTCTTTTCCCCATTCCCCCTCGCATATGCTCAATTGTAACCATTATAAAATGCCTAAGCTTTTTATCATTACGCTCCATTTTGCATTTTATTTTCAAGTCCAAAAATACCTAGAATTTTCCTCTTTTAATTCCTTCTTTTCTTTTGCTCGTTTTTATTTTACGGCCCGCATGCGTTCAAGGACCCTTGGATAATTATGTTACAAGGACACATGGCCTGCCAGATACTTGAGCTTGAGACAGAAACAGATGAGAGTAACTGAGAGAAGAGAGCAAAAGCAGCAGAGAGAAAGATAGAGGAAATGCTTAACGTGCCTTTAATTAGTGGAAATGACAAATACAAAAAAGCTTAAAAACCCCTCCTAACCATAAAAAATGGTTACCAAAAATGTTTTGCTATGATTGTAAAATGACCTTGCATAAATTAGTTCAGTATTAAAACAGTCTAAGAGCGCCCAGCTGAGTTAAATGAAATAATTTCGAAATATTTTTCCTCAAGGCACAGAATGAATTAAAGTCACAGCTGAGACAGCAATTTTTTTTTTTTTACTTAAATCTTCCAACTCACAACTCACATGTTGCAATTTCTGTATCTCATTCTTTTGTTGGGTAAGTAACTCAACCAAAGCCGACTTATACTTTATATTTTTCATTTTCATCTTTTTTCTCTTACTCGGTTTCTCTTTGTGTTGTTTCACTGGAATTTAGGCCAGGCAACGTAAACGTAACTGTGTGCTATGGAGGCATATATGTTCCACTCCTCTTCATGTTGGTTAAAGGTTACAGGTTGCATACAGTGTGAGCTTATCTTATGTAAGTCTTTTAAAGGAAAATACAAATTTGAGTTTTTATCTTACTTGGAAATTGTAATCAATTTAAATCTGAACAAGAGCTAGTTTAAGAATTTAAGGGGGAATTTTTCGTAGTACCAAGTAATAGCAATCTAGAAATTTTAAACTGTGCTCTAAGAAAATTAATTTATTGGTTTGCCAAACAGTTAGTTTAAAATTTTTCTCCCGTTTTTGGTAAATTTAAATTTGGTAAATAAAACTAGTTTAGATTTAAAATTTTAAGAGGCCTTGGCTCAGAACCAATTCTTTTGGCTATAATTCAAAATGCATTATGCATTCAAGACAAACAAAATTGGCGACTTGTGGTCGTGATGTATTGTGGTTTGCAACCACAACAGAGGTAGTCGCATTAGATATCAGACAGTAGACAACAGACACAACACAACACAACACAAAGTGTTCATTTCAATTAGTGTGGCAGAATTTGAAATGCTGCAAAACTAAATCCTGCCCATCAAAACAAACTCATAGCCAACAGCATAAAAAAATAGAGAGAGAGAGAGAGAGAGGCAGACAGAAAAGAGAGTAAAATATAAAATAAGCAAAAATCGCAGAAACGGCAAAAGTTGTACTTGTTGTAGATGATGATAAAATGCTTGAAATGCGACAAACAGCTGTCAGCTTGACAGTCGACGACGACGACGCCAGGCCATGCCAAGCCAAGCCACGGCACAGGATCAAGCCACAAAAAACCACCCAAGGGAGTTCGAGAGACCAAGACAAGGACAAGAGAGGCAGAGTAGTCTCACAGTGTCATATGGACTCGACATACTTTGACATGCTTTTCATTTTGCGTTGACTTTGCCAACTGTGCCGTCGTCATCGTCGCCGCTGTCGTCACTGTGGTTGTCACCTCTTCTTTCTTCGAAGGAATATGCAACTAAAAGAGCCCACAAAAATCCACAGAAACCAAACGTCTTTCTCTAACGTAAACAAAGCGACCGCAAACAAATCGAAAAACGTGAAAAGAAGTTGGCCAAAAGTGGAAAAAAAGCAAGCAGAAAAGTCGAAAAGGATGAAAAAATGTTGTGCAAGAAGTTGAAGTCGGTCATGAAAACATGGCAAAAGTGTTGAAGTGCTTAGATTCAGGTTGTTTTTTCGTTTTTCCGTTTTCAATTTTATTTTTTTTGTTTGCTAAAAGGAATACTGCTTAAGTGGCAGAAAATATAAAACCTGCTTTAAGATAAAATCCCTGAGATATTAAATTTTACCAACTGCCAGTAATGGTAATAATTTCTAATAAAATCTGAGCCAATCTCTTTTTTTGGCTATTAAACTTAACCCTTTACTTAGCATTCCTTGGTTTTTGCTACACTAGCAGTCCATAAATCAGTTATTTATGAAATATTTCCCAAACGACTTTTTTTACTGTATGCTTATCATGTATTTTGCTATGCAATAAATGGTATAAATGAAAATTAAATCAAATATTTGAAAGCAAAAATTGTGCGAACATGTACACACACACAGATATCTTATGACTGAAAAGTTATTCTTTTCTTTTCAGTTTGTGTGTGAGATTTTTGGGAATCCCCACACAGAAACGAAGAAACAAATCTTCCAAATACATACATATGAGGTCATGAGGTTGAATCATGCTTGAATTCGTTTGAACGTTCGGTGAAAAACATTTATTATTTCTATTTAATTTTTTTCTTTTTCTGAATTTTATTTTGTGAGCTTTGAGTTCTGTCTGTCGAGAGTAGAAAAGATGGAAGGAGAGACTGGAAATTTGAAATCAACAATTTTTGTTTACTCTAAGGGCCTGTTTCAACTCAGTTTTGTGGTCTCGGTTCGGGGGCCCAACTTAAATTGCAAAGTTAGCACTTTTCCTCGCTCTCTTAGATGATCCCATTCCCTTTCCGTTCTATGACATTTCCATTTGACCCTAAACACTCACTGGCCTTTTTGTTGCTTATTGAAATTGCTTTTGGACCCAAATTTGACATTTTGAATGTATGTATATTGTTACTTCGGGAACCTCTTTACCCATTTTGGCCAAAAATGCACTCAACTGTAATCTGTTTGGTTAATCCGGGGTGTGTGTGTGTGTGTGTGTCGGTGTTGTAAAGCTCTTTTACTTGTTAAGTATTTTGCTGTAAGATGGTGTATAATTTTTACGCACTTTTAGAATGGAAACTCATTAAACCAGTTTATGTAAAACTCGTTTGGCGTTGCAAAAACTTTCTCCAACACTTACCCTAAATTAACAGTAAACTTTCTAATGCGACTGCCTCTTGCTTGCTTTTACTTTGCTTTTTAATAAACTGTCCCTGCAGCTGGCTATGGCAGCAAGTGCAACTTGAAAGCAGCTGCTGCTGTTGCCTGTTGGCTGTTGGTTGACTCAACTCAAATATGGGCGTGGCTTGCGCTGCTTATCTCAAAGTCAAAACTAAGACAGTCAATTTATAGCAAAAACTTTCGCTGCTTTCCACCTCTCTCCCTTCTGAATCTTACTCTCTCTTTCTCTGTCGTTTTCTGTTTGCTTAGTTGGCCAATATAAAATGCATTAGCTGTACAAGAAAGGACTAAGAAAGGGGGATATTTTAGTTTGCCAAAAAGTCGTGTAAATTAGAAAGAAAAAATTATTGAAGTGTTTGCTTTAGAATGAGTCAAAAAGTGTTTCAAACATAGGCTGCTTTCTTGTAGCAGAAAGGCTAGAAAATAGGGCAAAGATTTTCTAGTTCTCTCATAAGAGGTTTTGCGATTTTACTTAACATTTCATTTTTATGGGAGGATGTTTCCTTAAAATTAATAAATCAAATTGCCTAAAATCTTTGGCCAACCCATTATCCAATTGACTGCACAAACGAAGTGGCTCGTAATACATATATTATTCAAGTTTGTTCAAATTTTCCCATCTATTTTTGAAAATTTATTTATGCATTTTTAATCAAATAATCTTTAGTGTAAGTATGTGTGTGTATGTAGTAAATTGAATAACATTTTGCCCAAAACAACTTCATGATAGAATCTTTTCATTTATGAAATTCTATCAAATCAAACATGAAAAGTTTATTTAACTCTTTGTCAATTTGCCAAAGCGTTAAAGCAGAAAATTCCATGTCCTTGGGTTAAGCCAGAGTCAAAGCTAAAGGAAAATCACAGCAAAGGATAATAATTTGCACAGATTGCAAAAATACTTTGCGCAAAGCTGACTTTTTTTTATTACATTGCGTCTGTGTAATTTGTCATTTTATGCAGAATTTGCAATTAAATTTGGGCAGCCAAAGGGCCACACAAATATACACACACACAAACAAATACATACATACAAAAGCAGTGAACCCAAAGGCAATCAAATGTCAAAATCTTGGCCTAAGATTTCAGTTGCTACCTTTTTTTCAACCAGTTTTGTTTTGTTATTTTGCTGTGTTTTGTGTTTGGTTTGCGTTGGCCTTTGTCAAAATGTATTAAACGACAAATGCAGAATGTAGTAAAAACCAAAAGACAAGATACAATAGAGACAGGCGTTTTGCTTTTTGCTTATTTGTTGTTTTTTGGGGGTATTTAAGTGACTGACAAAGGCAGAAGAGTTCCTTGCCACACACACACACACACAGACAGAACGACTGATAACCTTCTGAAGCCCTGAAGCAGCTTTCATTTACAAAAAAAGGGTCAGGGATATATACTTACCACCCAATATGCCATTTAAATAAGCTGAGGCATTTAGACCGCGCCCCTTCTTCATCATCAATTGCTCATCGATGAGTAGTAGACGCGACGACGATGATGAGGAAGACGATGAAGAGCCGGTCCCTGTGCCAGAGCTACCAATGCCAAATGGATCTGGTTTAACTGGTCCCTCGTAAAGGTCCATATCGTCATGATTACGAAACAGATTGTGTCTGGCTATCACATCTTCCATTCCTGCACGATGTAGTTCCGGTATTAAACGCAACCAAATTGACAATTGATGGGCCCGAAAGTGATTCTTAATGCGCGGCTTCATGCCTATGGAAAATATTCAAGTTAAAGGAGCAAAGATTTAAAGTAAATCGTTTTGTCAAATGTAAACATCTTCATTTCGTGAGAGACAAAACATGCATGCAAAATAGCTGAAACTATTTGTTGTTTTTGTTGGGCCACTTTCAAGTCATTTGCATGCCAAAAAAGGTGAGCGAGAGTTAAACATACATATAGACAGACAGACAGGCCAACTGACAGACAAACAGGCATACCATTTTGAGGGCGTGCAATTGAGGGCAAAACACACCATTACCAGCCGCCCTCTTTTGCTACCCATGATGATGTCTTGTTTGTCTTAACAGGGGTAGAAAGCGACATAAACTGGTAAATTTTTAATGCCCTTTTGATGCCATTGCCGGGTGTAAGTATGGAAAGAAGTAGCATACAAGTCTTCAAAAAGTAGGTAACACATATGTATTCACTTATATCCCACTTCAAAACAACGGCTATCTTGCTTGATGGATTTTCCTACTATAAAATGTGTTGCCTACTATTTAGGGCTCAATATTGTTTAAAGAATAATTTCTTGCCTAATAAATTTTCTTCCACGAAAGGTATTGCCTAGTTTTCAGGGCTCAATATTACTTTCAGAGTAATTTCTCTTTCCCCATTCAATTGAAATGATGAAAATTTCATTTATATTGCCTGACACATATAAATATTGCAAGCACTTGAAATGCTGCATAATTTACGCCAAAGAATTTTCAATTGATACCCAATACACCAAGCAAAAGGAAAAAAAAACCCTAAAATATCCCAGATGTTTCATCTTCTTTATGCATTGGTGTGCGTGTGTGTGTGTATTTCTGTGTGAAAGTTATGCTTATAGTTCAATACATGTGGCTCGTGCAAAAAGATTTTGATCCTTTTGTGCGAAACGAATCGCATTATTCGATTTCGTTTTCAGTTTTCACTACTCAGTTGTGCAGCATATCAAATCAAAACTTAAGCTGAGTTTTCTTTTGCCACAGGCCATGTGCCTTTGTGTGCCTGAGTGGGTGTCTATATATAATTCTCTGCATGGTTCTGAGGGCTGTGGAATCCTTTCATTTTGCCTATGTAAAGTGCATGGCGTATGTTGTCAGCTGGTGTGTGTCGATTCAATTAAACAAACAAAACAAAAAAAAAAAGTAGAAAAAACATGTTGATTTTGTTGTCCTTCAATGCTTACATATGCGTAAGAAGAATTTTATCTGCTGCCACCCCACAGCGCACACACAATTCAAAAGAAAACGACAAAGGTGTCCTTTATCCTTCCCTTCTTCGCATCTATATGCCACACAATGTGAGCACGGTATATCCATTATAGCTATAACCTGTGCGTAATTTTCATAAACCGTTAAATGCTTGTGTATCTGTCGACAGACATAAAGTGCGTATATTGATTTTCCCCGATACCACCGACACAGACCCCACACCTCACTCCGTGTACCTGCTGTGAGCACAAAAGGTGTGAAAAATTTGAAATTAATAACATTTTCGTACACACTCGTACATTTGACATGACGCAATGGCACCATTTTAACGCACACATCGCATAAAGCTTTATGCCTATACTTACACCTAACATTTGTAACCCCACACCCCCATCCACTTGTACCCAATCTCAACATCCTGCTGTTCCCAGTCCACATTTCAATCTCCGCCCCAATTTTCCCATTGAAATGCCTTTTCCTTCGCCTTCTTTTGCTTTCCTTTTGTTGTTGTTGTTGTTCGTCTGCTGGTCTTGATGTGTATGGACTGTTTTTTTTTTTTTTTTTTTTTTTTACATGCAAAGCTTGTGCACGCGCTGCTATTTTACCTTCTTTAAAATTCAAATTAAATTTGATTCTCTCATTTTTTTGTTTGTTGTATTCTAACATGTTTCCTTTTATTTTGGTTTTCCTTTCTGTTTAGCAAAATTTGTTGCCTTTATTTGGCAATTTTGCGAATTCATTTTACTGCATATCAAAATAGCCGTTCAACATTTCCATATATCCTGTCGTAGACGGGGTATATACTTGGCTTGCTGTTGCTTTAGTTTCTAAAATCAATGAGAATTTGTAACGATTTTCAATTCAATGTCTGAACTAATAAAGTGATATTGGCCGAAATATGACCCACAATCTATGCAATAGACCCCAAGGGATTTGGCTTTCAACTAGATTTCAGTATAAGTGTGTGTTCAAGCATAAATTTAACTGTTTGCTTTACCTATTTCCAAATATTTTTGATGCAACGGATCATAGTTTTCCCAGGTGATGCTGCGAAAACGATTACGTTCCTTTGAGACCGGTAGCACAGAGTCCTGACGATGATGCTCATTCGGGTTTCTGTGTAGAGAGCGAGAGAGAGAGATAGAAATTGCAAAAAAATTTATAAAAATGATATGTGGTGTCATTTCGTTATTTGTTTCTTAAAATAGCTCACCCAGTTCGTGCAAAATTTGTCCAAAATATCATAACAGCCTCTGATAGAGCCGTTTCCGATTTAGTATAATTTTGTGGAAAATGACTGAAACCATCGACCAGTGGTGCTCCAAATATATATGGCAAATCCTCACCATGCACCGTGCCCATACGTTGCGGATAATCACCATCTTTAGTCTGATAATCGAATACATAGAAATAACAACGACCAGACGGTTGTGTGTTTGTGCCAGCCAATGTTGAGGCAGCCGCATTGCCTCCAGTTGTTGAACTGCCACTCGATGGATTAGTTGAACTAATCGGTGGTGGCGATTGGGCAGCCAATATATCGCCAGTACGTACAATTGGGGCCACAAATTGGGCGTCGGAGAGGGCAGCGACTGCCGTATCACGTGTATTTATTGGATGCTGGGAAGTGCGATCCCAGTCTGTGTATTCGTTAACAATCTGCGTAAGTAAATGTATGTTATATGTATATAGTCACAAATATTGAAAGAAGAGTCAGAGAAATCGGTCAGAGAGAGTGAGGGAGAGAGTGAACGAGAGCGAGAGTGGGATGTGCAGAAATCAGCTTAGTTAATATGCATTGCTCGCACACACACACACACACACACACACACACACACACACACACACACACACACACACACACACACACACACACACACATACCACTCGCATATGCAAATGTGTGCCAAGTCAAATCCTGGCTAGATTACAAGCGGATTTCTACTGTTTGCTGGCTGCAAACAACAACCGCAAAACCAGAGAAACTGCATCAACAAAAGGGGCAAAGGAAATGGAGGGACTTTTATTATTTTTTTTCCGTCATGTGTGCAGGCTTACAAAATAAAACACAAAACGAATTTATAAAAATGGAGAAACGACCACAAAATGCATTCCGTAAAATCGATGTCATGCATAATTTAAGAGCCAGAAAAAAAAAAACCAAAAATGCAGTATTCCCTTCTGTTGTGTCTAACAATTCAATGTTTGTACATATCTATACACACATATAAATATTTTGCAATCAAATAGAGATTCTGTGTTGTGAGCAAACATTCTTAAATACAAAGCTTCAAGCTGCTTATAGACATATGTATTTCGAAGAAATTGCATTCAATTGAGTATGAAAATCAAATTCAATGAATTATCAAATGTTTAAGTTTTATTTAAGAGGGTTAATTGGTTACCAATTAGCTTACACCTTAATCTTATTGAAATAATTTAAGTGGCTATTTATATATGCATAATGAAACTTAATTATAATCTTCAGAAACTTAACTTCCTTAAGAAGTAATGTAATGCAAGGATGTAGTGTTTGCTTGGTAGATTTGCTTTCAGATTTTCATTACACATAAACAACTATCAACAACTAACAAAATGAAAGATGTAGAAATAAAACATATTAGTCAATCTTCAATTAGATTGTGCCTACAATTTGATAAGCTGGCCATCGAATCGATATACTTAATTCACCTGAACAATTATAACTTACAAAAGGATGTAAATTATTTCATATGAATTATAGTCCTTGGCGTGCGTTAAAGTTTCGCCTTTTGCTCTTAACCCTATATGATGACATTATAAGAACCTCAATCTCGGCAATTGCAGCAGTCCAGTTGGGGCGTATTAAGTATATCCCTGCTGCCTGATGTGGGTGAGGTTATAAGTATAATGAAGTAAAATAAATATTCGAATGTATGTGCTATAATCGTGATATATGCGTTGGCAATTTACGGCTTCTTAATACATATATACATATGTGTATACGTGTGAGTATATGTTTTAAGTGCATACACAGATATGTATAAGAATACATGTAGGTATACATACATACATATACTCAGGCAGTTTTAATATGGCAAATGGTGACAACGATGGCAATGGCGATGTTGCCTGAGACTGGAATTCAGATTCTGACTCCGACTGTTGACTGTTGTCGTTGGATGCTTTTCTCTCTGTTTCTCTGTGATTTGGGTTAAGTGCTGCTTGTGTATGCTTTTAAGTAGGTGTGTGCATGTGTATAATATCTGGGTTTGTGTGTGTGTGTGTCTGTGTGTCTCTGTGTCCTTGCACACATTTTGCCAAATAAAGCGTGTTAATGTTTTGGCAGCAATGGCGTGTTAACTGCCTTCCATTTCGCTCGCTTGCACAATACAAAATAAAAAATAAAAACCAGCGCATAAAATAAATACAACAGACAAAATAAAGAAAAAACATACATACACATACATACATACATACGTACAAACACAAACGCACACAAAAAGAAATGTTAAAAACTTGCACAGAAAAGAGATGAAAACAAACATGAAATGCAAAAAAACAAGACACGGATGCATACATATTTCTTTGTTTGTTCGTTTGTTTTTGTTTGCAATGCCAAATGTTACTCATACGCAACATGTAATTATAATTATGTCGCACAACGAGCACAACATTCTTATATAACAAACACGCAACATTTTAATTGACTTTTTCATCCTTTCTCTCGATTCCGCTTGCGTAAATGTGAAGTCAACGCTTTAAATACTTGATTTAATTCAATTTTGGATTTCAAAATGTCACTTTAAAAAACATCTAAAAGTTGTAAATTGTGAGACTCTTAAACGTTTAGGCGAATAACTGCAAACAATATTTGGCCAAAATAAAGAACTCATTCATTATTTTTTTTTACTTTTTTTAGTCTGACAAGAAGTCTGCGAAACTTTGGTTTTTCTTTCAGCCGTTTTTCATTTGACCAACTTTACAAGTTTGCCTAGTCATAGTGGATAAAAAAGTATTGCCAAGATAAAGCAATAATTAAGGTAGACAGCAGACAATCTGATTATAAGATTTATGTGACCGCAAAAGAAAGCTTCCCTTATCCCTCCTGTCGCCTGTCCCATGCTCTCATTTTGTCATTCTGCCATCCCTTGTGTTTCACTCACCGTATAGAAGATCTCATTGAGGTGGTAATTGTAGGCATTCCGGACATAAGTGCGTATAATTTTATCGCGACGCTCGCCCTCGAATCCATTTTGTATATCATGAGCGCTGAAGCGCCAAATCGATTCGCCTGTAACAACACCAAACAGCACATCGTAGTGTCCGGCCATATTTGCCGCGGCAGCACCACCTCCTGCACCGAAATAGCCACCGCCACCGTTGCCACTGAATGCTGAGCCACCACCGCCATTGCCTCCTCCTGAACTGCCGCCGGATGACTGGGAGCCGCCATCGGCTGATGAACGTTTCGAGTTGCGCGTCATTAAATCATCGATATCGAGATTGGAATGTCCGGGTCGTATGACAACGCCATCAACCTAAATTGAAATTGAGGAATGGAGAGAGAATGGGAGAGAGTCAGAGCCGAAAGTAGTGGACAAAAGCAGGGCGTAAGTAAGTAATAAAGCCCACTGAAGCGTGGGAAAGGCAACGTAACAAAACTTAATGCAAGAAGACAAAAGCAAAAAGGCAGAAAAGAAAAGAAAACAAAAAAATTGCAAAAAACACAAAATATTTCAATCGGCGATAAGAGAACATTTCTTAAATCAATACTTTCATCAGACTTTTTCATTTTTTCCCCTCAAAAAAAGAAAAATAAAATAAAATCAAATTAAAGAGAAACCCCAATAGAAATTCATTCGAATCTTTAACTCACCGATGGACCAAAGGATGTTAGAAAATTGGGTGCTTGTATATCGGCTGCATATAGATCCTCTAGTGGCACATCTCTCAGACAGTCAACAATTTGCTCGTGATGTCTATTCAAATCCTCTGGAATGGTGCAATTTACTTCTTTGGCCAATTTGATAGCGAACAGCACTGGATCTTCGACCAAGGCCCATGATGAGTATGCCGATCCGGACATAAGTATGGCACGATGAAATAGGCCACGCACCATTGTCGGTGATGTCATTAAATAATTAATACAAGCCGCTCCAGTGCCGTGACCAGCCAAGGTTACTGCATTTGGATCACCGCCAAATTTTTGTATATTCTGTTGGATCCAATGGAGGGCAGCCATTTGATCCATTAACCCATAGTTTGCCACACGGGCATGGGTATGGGGGCTGGGATTCGCATTGAGGAAACCTATTTGGCAAAAGTAATTTACGGATTAGTAAGGGTCAGGGTGGTCATTTTCTTTTTTGTTTTTTTACTAACCCAATATGCCGAGGCGGTAATTAAGCGTCACAACAACCACTTCACCATAGCTGGCCAATACGCTGCCATCGTATGGATTACCACTGCTCCATTCGAACGATTCGCCGTGTATAAAAACAATTACGGGCAGCTTTTTCTCGTTGCTTCCGGCTGAAGGTCAAATAAAAATAAAAATTTAATCGGTCATTGATTTATATTCTGGATAAAGAATTAAAGACGAAGTAGAAATACTCTTCTTCCCATTAATCCCTATACATATATATATATCAGATCTCAACCAGTTATTGCTTAATACGTGTGCCATGCCCAAAATGAAAGACTTTTATACACCCACTTACTTTTTTTCAACTTGTAAAAACAACAAGAAACAAAGTTCATGCTCTCCCCTTTTTAGCCAGAGTTAACATTCACGCCTTCGCCCTTAGCCTCTTCCCTTGAAACCAACTGAAATCGCTTAAGCGCCGTTAAATGTTTCCGTTCGCGTGTAAAGCTGATTTTGATTTGGACTTCGAACGCGCACTCACAGTACTGCATAGAAATCGCTTAAGATTAGTCGAAGCGAAAATTGCTCCCTGTTCCCTTTTATGTATATATATATATATATTTATATATATATATAGAGGAGGTACCAACATACATACATTTCTATATATATTTTTTCCACTTTTGTTCTGTGTCCTTTTACTGAGTTGGCCTTTGGCTAGGGGCACTTAAGATAAGATTTGCTTGCTTAGTACAGGGCCAAGCAGCAGCAGGTGATTGTGCGGGTGCTTTGTTTTAAGTATAAATTATTGGCAATACGTGTCATCCGATGAATCTTAATTAATTGAATTTAAATAAGATTTATGTTGGCCTAGTGAATTAAGCCAAATTCTTTTAAAGTGTTTCTTGCGTTTTATTCCTGCCGCTCACGTAAGAGCATCGAAATTATAGATTTTTTATGTCTTTAAGAAATCTAACTATGTTTACATATTTATCTAAAAGAAACGTATTTAAACTATACTTGATAATTTTGGTTTTTAACTAAGATTTACTAATTTTAACACACAATTTATGTAGTTATTTTTGAGTTCCGAACTTACCGTTGATTGGTGAAAATATATTTAAATATAAACAATCCTCAGATTGATTTTCTAAGAATGGTAGCAATCTTTTCAAATATTCCAAACGACCTTTGGGCATCTTTTCGAGGGCTGCCGTTTCATTTTGTATATTGGGCAGACGTTGTGGACAGACAGGACTATATTTATCCGATATTCTAATACCATCCCAAGGTGCTGGCGCTCGAGTAGGACTAAATCTGTTGAGAAAAAAAATAACAAACCAAATAAACAAACATGTATTAGATTTTGTCAAATTCAGAGAAATAATTTACCGATTTAGTTTTGTTGGCGGTGTGGCATACGGCACTCCTAAAAATACCTCTACTGAACGTAGAAACCGAAAATTATCTAAGGGTAAAATAAGTCCATGTAAACGGCCATATCTTGTCTGGACAATCCGATGTCCAAGTCGGGCATTTTTATAAATATCCAAAGTGGAGGCCTCCGTTGTGTATACAATGAGCCAGCACATCAAAAATGTGGCAAATAACATTCGCCACATGAGCAGAGGCACCATTGTATGTGGTTACCGTTTCTTCTTTCCGCCCTAACTTTTCGTTGACTCCTTGTTTTCAATTTCGATTATTATACCGTTGAGGAGGGATTTTGAAAGCCTGTGTTGCAGCTACCTTGCTTAACCATCGTTCCCTGTAATGTATTAAAAATTTGATTAAGTACTACAAAGACTATAGCTTTAGCTTATAAAATCATTCATAAACTGTGAATTTTTTCTTCAATTCTAAAGAACAAAGATAAGGTCGCAAATCGTATTACTTATCACATTATACATTCTCTTATGATTTGTATTGTGCTTATGTACATATGTACATAAATGTATATACATATATGTACGTAATTTGTAAATCTCTCGTTTTCCATTTTAGTTTTTAAGATTTAGTCAGTTTGCTTTCAGAACTGAAGCAAAGAGGAGTTTGGAATATGTCATTTTTCATATTTTGGGTAATGTTTGGCCTCTTTGGTCAGTTTAACGAGAGTCTTGGAGCTGTTACGCATACAATTAAATTGAATCCAAAAACTATCGGAGAATCGGATTGTCCGTTAAACTACTATAAAAATGATACAATGATATTGAGACGCCCGACTTTCAAGGATTGCAAATATCCTATACAACCAGCGTTCGGTCAAATGATTTCTAGTGATGCACAAGGTGTAGCTCCACTTAACGCGCCTTGGATTGTTGCTCTATACTTAAAAGATGATACTACTTACATATGTGCAGGTACCCTGATCAGGCTAGATTTAGTACTCACCGCTGCTCATTGTCTATACAACAAGAATAACACAAAAATAAAGGAAAGTGATGTTTCCATTAGGTTCCTAAAACCTTATTTAGGAAATACACCAAACAGTGATTTTAGAAATGTTAAAGGATTCCGAATTCATCAGTAAGAAAGTCTAGCTCAAACATCGAAATCACAATTTAAATTAAAACTAAAATTTCAGATGGTATAAGAATGACCACTTGAATCAGTTTGATGTTGCATTTATCCTGTTGGTCAGAAAAATCCCGGTCCTTCTTGATCAAGGAATTGTTTGTTTGCCCTGGTTTAAGGATGTCAGCTTAGAAAATCCACACAGAACTTCTGGTGGTCTTATATACACTTGGAAAGTTACTCAAAACCAGACACTCGGTGTTGCCCCCTTTCAATATCATAGTGAAGGATCTACGGCAGATATTTTTAACATTGAAACATCTGCACAATTATGTGCAGGGGACAGTGGCAGTCCAGTTGTGGTTAATTGTAGGACTCGGGATTGGGAGTGTAAATGTCTCATTGGTGTGGTTAGTCGCGTTACTCGTTCAGTCACAAAGTGTGCCAAAGATATTACTGTTACAAATTTAACATATTATGCCATCGAAACATTTATTAGAGAGCTAGAAGAAAATTTTTTGTGAACTACTTAATCCACAAATTTTAAGTTAGCTATAATTCTTTTATATCTAGTTGTAATTCAATCGAATAAAATATATAAATAAAAATCAGATAATTGAGTCCAATCTCCCATTCCCTTTAATATACCAATTCATGAGCTTAGTTTTTGATATAAAACAACAAAAATGTAATTTCTCAAACTATACATATGCATGTTATCACGATAATTAGGAACTGAAATAACAAGTTTCAACTCTTAGCTGCAAGAGTATTCAAAAATCTAGTGTGTTTATGTGAAATTTTCTGTCTCTTTTTAATTATCACTATAGCGGCCAGTTTTTGATAATTTTACTTGGAGAACGACTGAAATTATGATTTTAAAGCAATGCTCTGAAGCTTTGAAGCATTTGCAAATATAAATATGACATTACAAACGAGTGTTTCATTTAGTTTGCTTGGTGTATTGGGGTAAAGAGGAGTTCAGTCTTCAGTCTTGAAAATGTTATTATACCCTTGCAGAGGGTATTATAAAATTGGTCAGATGTTTGTAACGCACAGAAGGAGACGTTTCCGACCCCATAAAGTATATATATTCTTGATCAGCATGAGAAGCTAAGTCGATATAGCCATGTCCGTCTGTCCGTCTGTCCGTCTGTCCGTCTGTCCGTCTGTCCGTCTGTCCGTCTGTCCGTCTGTCCGTCGGTGCGTACGCGTTTTACTCAGCCATCTTAAGAGCTATCGGGATGAAATTTTTTTTGGGAGCTTTTTTTTACCCGGGTGAGATAAAGTATGAAAATCTTTGGGATCGGACTACTATATCATATAGCTCTGGAACAAAAATTTTTGCAAAAATTGGAGTATCCCCATGAAATTCACCAATATAATAGAATTTGATATAAAATCTCAGATCCCAAAATTTGACCCTGATCGGATAAATAGAACACAAGTTACAGTCTATATAAATCGGTTCAATCGCTGCCGGCAGCTCTGCTTGCTGCCTACTACGTCATCATCAAATCAACAGAGCACATGCATACACACACAGACGCAACGCTACATAAACTGTATGTGTATGCGTGCGTTGCTTTGCTTAGGGAATGAGGGAAGAAGAAGAACAAATTGTACATAGTATGAAGAGTAAAATTGTTTTGTTTGTATATTAATGAATTGAGCTGCAGAAAACAAATTTTGAACATGTGAAATTATTATTGTCAAGGACTGCAAGGGTATATAAACTTCGGCATAGCCGAATTTAACTTCTTTGATATTTTCATTTAATTTTGTGTCTGTTGGGAATGTTTAGTTTATTGAATGAGTGTAACGGAGCAGTTAGAAATATTTGCCACTTGAAAAACACTTTTAAATGTCTCGAGGATACAACGTGTATATATAAATCCAAGAGGTGTAATGGCAAGATAGATTGCCCCAATGGAAGTGATGAAACATTCGCTGAGTGCAAGGAATATGTTGACTATAATAATATTTGGCCCGAAAAAGCCCCCGTTTACACCTGTGCATACGGCGCACTTCCGCAAAATTGGCTAGCGTCAGGACTTTTGGCCAACAATGATACTCAGTGTGCCGATGGATCTGATGAATCAGTTTCATTATTTATAAATAAAGAGTCGACTTTGATAAATGGGAAATGTGCCAGGTTCCGTCAAATGGGTTGTATTGTATATAAACTTTAGATAAAAGTAAATTATCATTGCAGAAATCAAATACAGTGCCGATCAGGAGATTGTATTCCACGTGACAAAATATGTGATAACAAAGTTGACTGCATCGATGGACGCGATGAGTCCTTGGAGTTATGCATGAGTCCCGATTGTTCTTACCCCAATTTTCAGTGTGCGAACGGCAAGTGCTTGGACCCCGCATTAATTTGTGACAATAAATTTGACTGTCCAGATGGATCTGATGAGGTACCAAATCTTTGTGAGAATATATGTGAGGATCGTGACTCACATGATATATGCAAGAATAGACCGCACTGGAATCGAATAATCCCACCTCGTTGCTTTGAACCAATTGGCGAAGGTGTTCAATTCACGACTGATACAAAGTTTCATAGAATACAAGATAAGAGATTTGTTTATGCCAATCAGGCTGTGAAGTTTGAATGTAGGGAACAAAGAAATAAAACTGCCTTTTCATGGAATGTGTGCCTTAGCACAGAAGAATGGAGGACAACTTTACCGATATGCAGAAAGGTTAATAACGATCCGAAAACCAATGGAGAATCAGGTTGTCCATTGAACTACTATAAAAATGATACAATGATGATATTGCGATGCCCCACTTTTAAGGATTGTAATTATCCTATGCAACCACCGATTCGTAATCAGATGGTGAAAATTGTCTGTAATAACGGTTATTATTTGGCTTATGGCATTAGTCCATATTCGGATCAAGTTAAACTAAACTGTGATGGAAAAATTTGGTTTAATGCGCAAGAGCCACGTTGTACTAGTAAGTACTTAGGTATATAAGAAGGAAATATTTTATGTTAAGATTATGTTTCATTTTTAGAATTCTGTAATTTCACCGAGATAACTGCTTTTTATGCCATAAGTGCACAATGTGACGAGTGCACTAACTTTCCCGAGGTCCTGCCTGGACAATTGGTAAGCTTTAATTGTGCCCCGGGCTTCCTTGATGTCAAGAGAGAGCCTTTGCCGCAGTCAGAATGTCTCGAGGATGGAACATGGTCCGGGATAACTCGCTTAAGAAAAAAGCAATTAGATTTGTGCTCTTACAGTTGTATGGTGAAACCACCGTCCGGTCTAAAGCTTTCCAGTGATGCGAAAGCTGTAGCTCCACTTAACGCGCCTTGGATTGTTGCTCTACACTTCAAGGATGATACGTACATATGTGCAGGTACCCTGATCAGGCTAGATTTAGTACTGACTGCTGCTCATTGTCTATACAACAAGAACAATATGAAAATAAAGGAAAGTGATCTTTCCATTCGGTACCTTAAACCTCATTCAGGAAATACACCAAACATTGATTCTATAAATGTGAAAAAACACCGTATTCATCAGTAAGAAAATCTATACTTAAACATCGAAATCTCCCTACAAATGAAAATGTTCATTGCAGATTATATGAAAATGACCCCTTGAATCAGTTTGATATTGCAGTTGTCCTGTTGGTGAAAAAAATAGCGGTCCCACTTGGCCAAGGAATTGTTTGTTTGCCCTGGCTGAAAGATGCACATTTCCATTATCCGAACGGAAAAGCTAATGGTTTTGTAGACACCTGGATCGATCCCAAAAATCAGACACTCGGACTTGTCCCCTTCCATTATTATAAGAAAGGATCGAGAGCTGATAGTTTTAATATCAGGACTTCTTTTAAACTATGTGCGGGCGACAGTGGTAGTCCAGTTGTGGTTAATTGTGCGACTAAGGCTTGGGAGGGCAAGTGTCTCATTGGTTTGGTTAGTCGCTTTACGCGATCAGACACAAACTGTGCACACGATATCACGATTGCAAATATAACTTATACTCGTACTCAGTCTTTTATCAGGGAAGCTGAAGAAAATTTATGGTAAACAAACATAGCACTCTTTTCATATGTAGAAATTAATCTCATATTTTAATAACAGAATTTTATTCAAATGAATCAAATCAGTTTTCTCTTAAAAATTCACCCAAAAATATAATTCTACTCATAATATTTTAATGGGAAATGAATCAACAAACTAAAAAATTTTTCTTGATAAATTCAGAACAAATTCTGATTAAAAAATAAATGACTTTATGTTGAAATGTAAGCGTACACTTTTGCTTAATTATTAAGTATACATTTATATATGTACATATACATACTCTTTAAATTGATCTAGACAGATGGCTGAGCAAAGTTCCTTTCCTAGTGATAAAGATGTTAAACCATAGCTTTATACTTAGAGAGTACTTTAAAATTTTATTTTACTTCATTAACTCTATAGAAGGAATAATAGTGAAGACAAATATTTAATCTGTAATGCCATTGCAAAGTAGAAACGAAAACTGATGTACTTGTTGGGCAAGGGTAAAAATTTAACACACTTTCATGAGTCTCTACTTGTAAAGCATACAGACACAGTTGGGTCGTGTTCATGTGTGTGTGTGAGTGTGCTTCAAGGTTATACAACTCATCTCTATAAGTGCAATTTGTGTGTGCGTTGTGTGGTTTTCTGTTGATGTTGTTTTTGCTTGTACCATTGTAAGCTAAAATTTTTATGTTGTTGCATTTTTGTGTTATTTCTGCTTTTCCAAAAACGGAATCATCCATACCCACACAGACAGAAACACGGACAGACTCATTCTGAGAATTCAAGTACGCACAGCAGGCGACAATGTCAAAACAAGCTCATTTCTACATATGTGAAAATAACATACATTTTCATATAAACTGCATAATAGCTTAGTCTCATTAATATTGGCTAAACCACAAGCAGAGACTATATACATAAATGTATTTATATACAAATACATATATCTTGATTAGCATAGAACAATTGATAAAACAATAAATGAGTAGTACTTTGTAAAGTTTTTCTCTTTTAAGATAATATACCAACGATTTTTTTTAAGCAAAACATTCAAAATGAAACCAAAAGTAGGTTTTTAAGTTATTTCATTTTTATTCGTTCTTATGGTTTAGTATTAGTGTCGAGGGAATGATTAGAAAAGTATTCATATAAATCGGTTGTAGTACACATAGCTTAGAATCTCATTACAAATATACTATATACATATGTACATAATTCTATATACGGCATATGCGTCGATTATTCAATTTTGTAGATGCCTTGCGTAAAGTGCGCTTGAAACTTAGCGTACAGCGTTCTAATCGCACAAATGGACTGCAAAATACACATATGCATGGTTCGAAAGGCTACTCTTTGGGGAACGGAAAGACGAATACTGATGATCAAACAGAATTCAGTTTGGTGTGCAATGACCAAACAGAGGAATTTGATGATAGCGAGCTCAAAAATGAGTGGGCTTCGTTTCAAAAGAAAAGCAAAATTGCCATACAGAAAAAAGATAAATGTCTAAAGAAACGTGTAGGTCAAGAGTTATCTCCCCTAGCACCACCGCCAGATAAAAATATACTATGGCAAAATCTCAAAGAAGTTTTACTCGTTTGTGGCGGTCAAAAGGAGCCATTCAGCCAAACAGAAGTGGGCCAAGGGCAAGAACAATTGATTGGAGTATTGGAGGCCCAACGATTTGTCCGCGACATCTTTGCCGCCTTGGAGGTGCCCCAAGATTCGGCAAGTGATATGGCTGATGCGCTTATTGCAGCTGATTATATGGGCCATAGAAGTATGGGTATTCATCGCTTGCCCGCCATTGCAGCAGATCTTCTTAATTGCACCGTTTCGGCCGTTGCTAAACCTACGATTCAAAAAGAGAATGATGCCCTGGCTCTGGTGGATGGCTCGAATGCTCCAGGTCCAGTGGTGGCCACTTTCTGCATGGATCTGGCCATACAGAAGGCCCAACAAGTGGGCATTGGTTGGGTGGTTGCACGCAAATCTAATTGCATTGGAATGGCATCATGGTATGCATGTCAGGCACTGGAGAAACGTCTCATCGGGCTTTGTATGTCGAATGCGGCACCGACATTGGTGCCCAGTGGTGGCAGTGAACCTATATTGGGAGAAAATCCCATATCCTGTGTAGCTGCCAGTGAACATGAGCAATTTTTGGTGGATTTTGGTCAATCGTCATGCTCTGTAGATCAATTGGAGCTCTCCTACTGCAATGATAACTTAAAGGAATTGCCTCCAGCTTTGGCTCTGAACGAGAGCGGTGAGCAGGAGACGAAAGATGTCGCTGAAGCTTTGAGAGCTCAACGTTTCTATCCCTTTCGACCGACTTACAAAGGTTTTGGTTTGGCTGCCATGGTTGATATTCTTTGTGGTGTTATGAGTGGTGCACAATATGCTAATCAGTTGCGTAAACGTGGAATTTTTAGCACAGAAAATAAACCCTACGATTTGGGTCAACTATTTGTGGCGATTGATCCTCGACAATTTTGCACAACATTTGAGGATCGTCTAGCTGATTTTCAGCACTTGTTACGAAATGCTATGCCCTGCCCGGTGGGATGCAAGAAACAAATTATGGCACCGGGTGATAAGGAATTACTTCATATGCAAATGGTTGACAAAGAGGGTGGCCTAAGAATCTCGCCCTGCACATTGGGTGTACTTCAAGAGTTGGCCGATACCTTAAATATGAAACCATTGCAAATGTTCAAGGAGGATAATACTTTTTGACATACAAAAACCAATTCGAGTTGACAAACTTATGAACATTGTTTGGCCTTTAATTTTACTTTGAGAAACAAAAAGAGGAAACAGGTAAAGCTTGAAACACAAAAAACAAAAATTGGCAAACAAAAAAGGGTAAAACATGCAAATGAATAAAATAATTTTCATGTCGAGCTTACTAATTATGGCGTGTTAAATTATTCAAAAGTTCAAAACAAGCTTTCAACAGTCTTGCTCTGTCTATGTCTGTCTAACTGTTTAAGGTGGTTGAGTGTCTACTTGCATTTTGTTTTTATTTTAGCATAATTATTTGCGTTAATTTATACGGACAGAAACTCAAGTGAAAATGAACAGCTGTAGGCCAACTAAAAATAGGAAAAAGTTCCAGGTGGCAAAGTATTTATTTCACTATGTAATTGTCTATCTTTTTTGCTGTCTCTAACTTTCTATCATTCCCTTTCAAAGTTACCCGAATTTTGGGTTGTGTGTGTGTGGATCTAAATCGATAAAGCAAAAGAGAAAAAAGAAAGCGGATAAGGCATTATTCCAATCATTGGCAGAATGATTAATTTGATTTCATCGCCACAAGTAAAGCTCATCAGACTTGGAGAAGCAATCCCCGAATTCTTTACCCAAACCCGAGCATACACTGCGTGTGAGTAATAAGTGCAAACTTTTTATGACATCCGCCATGTTGTCCCGTTGCCCGACTAAATTATGGCATCTTTTCATTTGACAGTTATAGAATCTTCGCTTATGATGTCGTACCCGAAAACTGTGGTAGTCGATAGCCTTAATGGTGACACCTGTGTCCTCATGCACGTGACTGGGACTTGGCATTGTAATCGCTTATTATTTGTGGTAAAGAAAAAGAAAAAAAAAGTCAGATTCCTTCTCTCGTTTATCTTCATTGAATTGACAGATATATGTGATTGATCTTTGATAGGGAAAAGCAATGTTTCATTTAAAGACATTTTTCTTGTCCATATTGTGCTTCGATTAAAAAGTTTCCATAACGATATCGTGAAGAATTATTTGGAAAATTGATTTCATCAAGGTCTCTTACAACAAAAAAGAAATTGTCAAATTTTTTTTTTCACTTTTACTTTGAAAATTTGACAACTTAAGCTCATTTTTATGCTTGTTGTGCTTTCTTCTGCTTGATTTACCTTGTGAAAATCACACACACTCAACTATATACATAGAAATATATGGAGTTATATATATAATTGTGCGTGTGTGTGTGGGTATGTATGTAATGGCCTTGTTTCGGGATCCTGTTCAACGTTTTTATGACTGCTGGCAGTTGTTTGTTTTATATATTTTTTTGTTGTTGTTTTGTGTTCTTTGGCTGTTGATAATAATCCTTAGCTTTGTTGTGTTGATTTTCCTTGGTCAGCAATAGCAATAAAAATCCTTTTGCCTTAAATGCGCGTATCCTTTTTCGCTTCCATTTTCCGCTTTCACAGATTCACACACAATCACACTGGCGTCAGTTAACACTTTTTATACCCTTGCAAAAAGGGTATATTAATTTTGGTCAGAAGTGTGCAACGCATAGAACGAAGCATCTCCGACCATACAAAGTATATATATTCTTGATCAGCACGACGAGACGAGTTCAACTAGCCATGTCCGTCCGTCCGTCCGTCCGTCCGTCCGTCCGTCCGTCCGTCCGTCCGTCCGTCCGTCCGTCCGTCCGTCCGTCTGGATCAACGCAAACTCCTCCTAGACCGTAAGAGCTACAGAGCTGAAATTTTGCACGTAGGCTTGTATATACTGCAGGCGTTGTATATCTCGGATTCAGCCGGATCGGACCACTATATCATATAGCTCCCATACAAACCCCAAAGTCACGAACAGTGACTTTTCTCAATAACTTCGTTATTTTCTATGCTATTATCGTGAAACTTAATATTAGAGAGTTTACTACGCCTATAAACGACTAAGCCAAATTTGATCAAGATCGGGTGACTATATCATATAGCTCCCATACAAACGGCCAAGTCACGAACAGTGACTTTCTCAATAACTTCGTTATTTTCTGAGCTATTGTCGTGAAACTTAATATTAGAGAGTTAACTACGCCTATAAGCGACTATGCCAAATTTGATCAAGATCAGGTGACTATATCATATAGCTCCCATAGGAACGATTGGTCGAAAACAGTGACTTTTGTAAATAACTTCGTTACTTTTAACGCGATTGCTTTTAAATTAAACATTTCTTAATTTAATATATATGTTAATGACTGTGCCGAATTTGATAAAGATCGGGTGACTATATCATATAGCTCCCATAGGAACGATCGGTGGAAAACAGTGACTTTGATCAATATCTTCGTTATTTCCTATGATTGTAGGCCTTTCTTTCTCAAGCTTTTAAGATAAAACGTTCTTCCACATTGATGGCTAATAGGAAGGATAGAGTTACCAAAAAAGTTGCAAGGGTATACAAACTTTGACGCGGTCGAAGTTAGCCCCGGCCCTCTGGTTATATATTTATATATATATATATGTATATATATATATATAGAGAAACCGTTTAGTTGGATACTTTTCTGGTTCACTTTTTATTGAATTTTTAATTATTATCAGTTGATGTACCAATCAAAGCTATTTGCATTAACCAGTCATTAAGTTTTTATTTATATTGGCACAATGAATTATACTCTTTAACTAATTTGCAATTTATTTTGTTTTATTCAAATTTTTATTATTCTAAAAATCCTGAAATAAATTCCTCTATAAAATGCAAATAATCATGCATAAATTTTTGTGGTAATTTAAAAATTTGCATTAATGCTATTACTACCTATATGTACATACATATAAGTATGGCATACTTCATATAAATATATTTATTTTTTTGAAACTGTTATTTTTGCAAATGCCAGAAATTAAAATGCGACTCAGTTGCCCTAAATTTCAATATGTGTAGTCAATTCAAAAAAAACTGCAATTGAACTCTCTATGGCGCACTTTTAGCAGAAGTGGAAGTGAATTTTTATATTTATTTCTATGCTAAATCTGTGCGCTTAAAAAACGCTTTTCATGAAAACGATTTTTGTTAGAATAACAGAAAACCCGTAAATGTCGCTACGTATATATATCTAGTTTAGCAAACTGGAATTATTGATTCAATTTATGAATACTAAGTTTGCCAATTTCTGTAATAAAAACTGCAAATATACTTTTAAGGGATTAGCACTATTTTTCACTGTTAAAAAAAGAAAAGTTCTTTTGCCATCAGCTGACATTTGTCAGGTTTGGTTTTGCTTTCTTTGCAGTACTTTAATTATTCTAAGCCTCAAAAACGATTAAGTTTTACAACCGTCTAATTGCATGCGAGTTGAAGTAACAGCCAACAAACAAGGCATGCAATAGTTTGAATATTGTTGTTGTTGTGTTTTGAGTTTTTCCTTGAATTAGAAAACGCGAATGTCAATGACCGCTAAGTGGAATATTTAACGATACTTTTTGGTCTAGGATAAATATTTTAAACGGAATGCCGACGCGTAGGAGAAAGAGCTGTGGATTGCACGACTGATGCTGATGCTGATGCTTACGCCAACGACTACGCACGACGATGACGCGGCATATTTACGCACAACATGCAAACATAGTGAGCATAACAAAGATTTTGCGCCTAAGACTAGGCAACATTTTACAAAATGCTTTATAATTAAACAATTTCTGTCGCTTTGGCCATGCACAAAAAACAGACACAGACACACACTGTCAAATACACTTACACTGATAACTGTTTGTAACTTTTTCTACACTTTTTCTTTTTTTTTTTTTTAATTTGAAATTTGTTTCTTGCTTTCTTTTGAGATTTTTTTTCTTTTGTGTAAAGCCACGTGCACAGATTTTATTGCGCCTTAACGCTTCGCTTGTGTCCACGACGCACGAATGTATTCCAACGACTGAAGATTACTTTCATGGCTGGCCAAGCTTCATACCTAGAACTCGTCGTTGCCTTTGTCACTCCATCGTCGTTGTCGTCCTCGTCAATGGCAGCAACGGTAACATAGTACAGTGTGTGAGAAACCCAAACGGATGTGGGTTAAGCTCTAAAAACCTTATACACGACGGCCAGAGAGACAAAGCAGACACACTGACTCGGAGAGCACTGGAAGTGGAACCTATTCACTGAGAACAGCTTTTCTCTCTCTTTTAACGCAATCAGCTGTTTGAGTTCAAAAGGGAGAGCTAAGTAACCAACAAACGAACGAACGAACATGAAAAAAGAAAGCGAATAAAAATTAACTAATTTTTTTGCTTTGCCATCTATTGTTTTTACACTCATCCACCGTCTCTACGGCGACATTGTTTGTGTCTCGTGTGTTTCTGCCATTCGATGGCTTTGTTATGGCAGCAGCAGCAAAGTCGTATGGAACATTTACATCATTGAGGTAGGTCTGTGAAAATTGTCAACTGTAAGCCAAACAGAAAGCGTCTAGCTCACCTAAAAAATTAAGGGCCAAAATGAAAGTAACAGAGGGTATTAAATATATGTGGCTTTATAATACAATCCTGCGCCCTGTCATATTTTCAAATTTATATTTGCTGCCAATAGAAAATGCAATAAGGCGTAAATAGTTATATATTTATCGTCAACAATTTCCCAACTATTAAAATTTTTGCCTATAAATCATAGAAGGCAACTGGCAGAGAATGAAAAATCGAAGTTAAAAACGATTTACGACTATGGAAAAGGATCTTCCATACAATATTGGCTGGAGTGGTAAGTATGTATGTATGTATATGTAAAATGCAAATGGAGGCGATTGGCGACAAAACTTCTGGTAAAAGAAATTCCTTTTTTTCCTTTATTCGTTTTTTTTTTTTTTTTTTTTTTTGGCTATGCTAAAGCAAAAATTGTGGCAGCCAAGACTCGACGATGGGGAACTGTCGACTCCCGTTGACTCCCGTTTCCGTTGTCCTTGCCCGCTTCTGTTACTGTTCCTTTTTGCTTTCTCTTATTGGCGCACTTTGCTCCTTTTACGGTTGCATGAATTTTTGAGCAGCTTCACATCCGGTTATAGTAGCCGGAAATTGCAACAGAAAATACTTTTCACATACACACACACACACAAAAATATACACACACATACCCGATAGAGAGGCATATGCATGGCATTTGTATGCAAATTTTCAGTCAATGATTTTGCATATGTTTGTACCTCAGTGCGATTGCCAAAATTGTCTTCTTTTTTTACTACCACTTTCTGCTTTCAGCATAGTTTACTTTTGACCCCAACCATCCAACTAACCGTCTAACCATCCATCCATCTATCCATACATCCATCTCCCTGCCTTGCGGCCATTGATGGGCTTCGTGTACCAACATACCTATTTATGGGTAGCATAAAATGCCAAATTTGTGGCATACCTTGAATTTTGTGCAGGTGTGTTTCAAAATAGAGAATAAAAAGCTAAGGCAGAACAAGAGAAAAAGAGAGAGAAAAAATAAATTGAAATAAACAGAATTTGCAGAGTCTGTGAAAACATTTTGTAAGCCAAGTTACCTTTGCATACATTACAGACGGGCATGGATTTGGCTGGAAAATTTTATGTTACAAAATTTATAAGGCATATGGAAATCAAAAAAGTACAAGCTAAAAGAAGTAGCTATTGAGTTTTGTTGCTTATTTATATGTGAATAAATGTAAACTTTTGAGTTAAAAATTGTATATTTGCTTTATGTAAAGTTAAGGACAAAATTTTTGCTTTCTTTCGATTAGTGTTTAATAAAGTCTCTGATTAGCTTGATGTCCAAAGTTGAAAAAAGATTAAAAACAATGATGAATCAAAGAATTTTACTTCCAGGAGACTTTAAGAAACTTGGATTTTAAAGCGATTTTGAAATAGTTATCATGGAAGGCACAATATTCATCTATCGCTCATGTCAACAGTAAAATGTGTGTAGCATCACAAAGTTTTTCCTATAAGCCTGCCTCCTTTACGTTATATAACTCTCAGTCTGCTTTATCAGCACTGTCAATGAATGGCGACAAATCAGCAAATGCCAAATGAAAAAGCAAAGAGCAAACGTGCGTGTGATTTGACCACACTTCATGTTCTGCCATTGCAAATCCATACAACAAGATAAAGGACTTTTGTATAGAAATCCAACGAAGACAGGAAACCAGAAAAAAAATCAGACTAGTGAAGCATCTGCAGGACATAATTGAAAGCAAAGAAGGACATAACAAAAGAGAAAAAACAAAAAACAAGTGGAAATAATTTTCCAACATAAATCATAGCTGGTCAAGTTATTACAGTAATTTTATGATAAATGAGCGTTAAATAATATGTATAAATATTGGCGACAGAGCAGTACAGAGATAGCAAAAAGAGAAAGACAGCAACGGAGAGGGGGGTGAAAAATTGATCTAGGGGGAGTGAGTGAATAATAGTGACTTGTATTGTGCAATGTTACTCAGTTTAAGGGAATAGCGCCAGTATCCGGGATATTATGACTTTCGCTCTTATAAATATGCAAATATAACGAAACTCATATATGCACAAACCGCACACACACACACACAGACAAACACTCACAGTAGATAGACATAAATCAAATAATTTTCTATTTAATTTTAGGCTTTCTTCTGTTTGACAAAAACCAAAAGCCGTGAAGCTTAGTTTTTCAGGCCTTTTGATATATTGAGCCTAGGCCCCATGGCCTATACTTATCATGTGGGATGATTTTCCTTAAACAAACAGAGGGAAAGCGCCTGTGTGAGACAAAAGTGTCAGATAGAGAGAGAGAGAGAGGGGGAAGTAAAACATCAACTTGTCTGCTTGTGAAATTTATTGGCTTATGGCTAATGCTTCGATTTTAATCGCGCATTTTCTGGTTGCGAAACTTTCTGAAATACTTTCTAAAACGAATAAGCAAAAATACTTTTAGCAAATGAGATGACGCACACTTTTAAATTTCATTTTCACATACAAAACTTATATTTCGTTTGCAGGAAAAAAAAAAGAATTTTTACTTTTATTTTAACATTCATTTATTTGGTCAAGCAAATCACAGAACCAACTGGCAGCTCACAGAGGCAAAATAATTAAATTTTTTGGGCAACCAGCACACAGAAAAAAGGAATAAAAAAAAACAAAAACCGAAAAAAACGAAATCATGTTGCAAATAGCCCACTCGAAACATTGCAGAATTGCAATGGTAACAGGAAAATGCAATTTTTCGCACTGTTTGCCCAAAAGGGGACAAGGAGGCGTCGGTATCAAAAAAAAAAAAAAAAAAATAATGGAAATGCTGCTGAACTGAACTGCAGCTGTGACTCACAAAAATCATTTTTGCTCTTTTCATTCATTAAAAAACAATTAAATGTGCGACACGCGAACTTAATTACATTTTTATATGTATGTGTTCGTGGGCGAGCTTGCCTTTGTTTGGATGTATGTATGTATGTGTGTGTGTGTGTGTGTGTGTGTTGGCAATCATCTCATCTCGTCCTGTCTGCCTGCCTGCGTACTTTTGCGGTTTTCTCTTTAACTTGAATATTTTATAGTCTTTGGCGGCAACAGACAATTTGTATAAATTAACAATTAAAGTACGCATCAGGCTCAGCCTTGGCTCGTGGTCTCGCATTAAGTGTCCATTGTCTGGCCGCCCCACAAAAACATTTTCCAATTTGTAGCAAATTGCAAAAATTTGTTTTGTGGTTACTTTTTGCCCCACCCCCATCCCCAACGACAACTTTTCGCGACATCCTTGAATTGGGAGAGATGGCCAAAAGGAGTTTCCACGCGATTTTGGCCATAAACTTCAATTGCGCGTTAAAATTTCACACTGCTGCCGCATGTCTACAATACCAAGACAGTTTCTGCCTCCTTATTAATGGCATTAATTAAAAAACTCAAAAAAAAAAATGTAAGAAAAATAAAAACAATTTCATTTGTAAACGAAACCCACCGAGGATAATTTTGTTGGTATAATTGTTGTCTTTTAAGTTGTCTGTTTGTCTAGTTGCCAAGCCAACAAATTTGTTTGACATAAATCAGCTGAGTGTCGTTGGGACGCCGAAACAGTCTACATAAATGCATTTAACTAAACGTAATTTGTCTTCATCTTTTCTGCTTGAGGAATTCTTTTTGTGTTCTTCCTGGATTCTTGCTTAAAAAGCTCAAAAATTACTCTTGTTCTGTATCTCTCATTAAACTCTGCTTAGTTATATTCTTTCTCATGGTTTGGTTCGCTTCAAGTTAACCGCGATTAACACACAATCAGTTTAAATGGCGACCCTTTGCAAGTCCTTTCTTTCCTACACCATCTTACTGGCTCTCTGTGCACTTGGGTTTTTTTGCTCTTTAGCGTGGCGCGTCGATTGTTCAAAAAGGAATTGACATAATTTTAAAATGTACAAAGAGCGAAAAGGAAAAGTCGCCGCTGTGTGGCAGGACGACAGCGGGCTAATAAGTGTCTTGCGCTTAAGATGAAAAGAAAAAAAACAAAAAAGAAAAAGGAAAAGGCAAAAACGTGCCAACAAAAGTAATTGAGAATGAGCCAAGAGCGACAACAGGCAGCAAGGCAGCAGGCATCGTCAGCATAAAACTTTTATTAAATGATTAAGTTAAAGCGTCGAGGCGGCCCCCCAAAAAGTAGGCAACCAAAATTTGTCAAATTTTGACTTACACACACACACACACATACGCGCAAACGCACAGATCGGAGGAGGCAGACTTGCTCTGGGGACGTTTTGAATTTTTGATAGTCATGGCTTTTGTGTCTGATTTTCTTACCTAACAGAGAGTTCCCCTGTTCCCCTCCTCTGCCTGCCTTATATCCCGCTACCTTCTCCACCAAGCTTATTAAATATAACACTATACTTACTTTGCCTTCACCAGCAACATTCATGAATTATTCAGTGCGTGGTCCTTCCACCTCGCTTTCACATTTTTCTTTTGTCTTTCCTGGTTTTCTTTCCATCTCTTTTCATTTTTTCTGTTTTTTTTTTTTTTTTTGTTTTGTTTTCTTTGGCTCTTTTCTGTTAATTTTCGTGTAAAAAATGCACTGTAATTTATTTTAATAGGCTTTTTTGTAGAAAAAAAAAGAAAAGTGAACGCGTCGCTTTCCGGTTTTTGTTTGTGCTCATAATCTTTGCATAACTTACCTGCATTAAAATATTTATAATATAAATGTCTTTTGCATGTATGCATAAACATACTCTCACACACAAATACACCACACCTACACATACATATTTATGTTGTTGCTTCTACTTAAATTTTTTTGCTTTGGGGTTCGTCTTCGCGGTTTTTGGTGGTGTGACAAAAGTTTAATTACCTTGAAAGCTTTGTGGAGCTTTGTTTATGCCACACATAACTTTTATTGTTAATGGCAATTGAACTTTCCCTAAGGGTCTTACGGTTTAATTATAACAACTAATTAGCTGCAAATTGAATGCATAAAGTTAATTTGATTGCAAAATTAAATATTTAAAGGTAAATATTTTGCAAAAAATTGATTTAACGTATTACTTAGGTATCATATGTATTTATAAAGAACACTTTATAATAGAAAGGACAATTTTCTTTATGAAAATCGTTAAATTTTAAATGCAAATGCAGTGCTAAACTAGTTTTTCGTTTCATTTAATATTTTAAACATTTTCATATCAATTTTCATTGATTTGGACTAAAGGATACTTACTATTCGATGTAGACAGTATATTTGTTGTAGATCATCGTTTATTTGGCGGCTAGTAAAAGTTAGTTGAGGCAAAACTATTTTAAATGTAGAGGCAATTGCCTGCAAATGAATTGGGTGACTGTGTGAGAGCATTTTATTTTATGGCTTCAGTTTTTCTTTGTTGTTTGTCGAGTGTGCTGGTGGGTGTGTGTGCTCTCTCATTTTCACACGCAAAATACGACAATAAGTATCAGAGCCAAAGAACATTCACAGACAAACATAAATTTGTTGAGCACAAAACACGCCCAAAGAATTATACTGTGCCACAGCAGCAGCGGCAAGAACAGCAAAAGCGGCAGCAGGGCCTCTGACTCAACGAAAACAAATTCGGCAAACAAATTTCTAAAGCAAGTCTAAACAATAAAGCTAAACAATAATTTCCGCTTGCGCGTTGAAACTTCCGTTTCCTGTCATGACTGCGTTTGTTGGCCATAAAAAAAAAAAAACAAAGAACCAAAAAAGCTGGCAACAAAAACAGCAACTGGAGGCTACTTAAGACAAAGCAGGCCACATGTGAGTGTGTGTGGGCGGGATTTCTTTCTCTTTGTTGATCCTTTGACACTTCAAACAAAAGGACACATTGGAATGGTGCATGGAAATGCAGTTTAGATTGCGTTTTGGCATTTGTTTGATAATTTATCGCACTTATCTGGCCAGGGCTGCTCATAATTTATGCAATGTGGCTCTTTTATAAGCAATTTTGTGATCCCCTTACCTAAACCCCATTCGCAAATACAAACCGTTAATTGTATTCAGAAAGCCAAGCGGAAACGGAAATAAGTTCAAGTTCCATGTAAGTGTGTCTGTGTGTTTGTGTAGTAGTGGTAGTTTGTCGCAGCCATTGCGGCTCTAATCTTTGGCAAACGCGGCATCAACGCCGCATGAGTAAAGGGAGATGAAGAGTGACCGTATCCTGGCGGATGTTGCCAGTTGCGTTTCCGCTGTGGGGGAAACACCAAAATCTTGGCAAGATTCTTGGCTAAACTTCTGTTGTTGGCAACTTTGTTCAAATAAATACCCATGGGAGTTTTGCAACTTAACCAAAACCAAACACAAAATATTTATGCAGAAGGGTTTAAAAAAAAAGAAGCAATTAAAATTGATAAGCAATTTCCTTTTTTTAAATTAGCTGACAGATAAATCACTCAACTTGGCAGTTGATTAATGCGGAATTTTCCCGATTGGTTTTTAAAGAAAAACAAATTGTAATTTACATTAAATAAAAACTCTAAAACTTGACATAGAAACTGAAAAATAAATATTTATTGGGTAGGTATTAGTAAAAAATATAAAACGAAATAAATGACAATTTTGTTTCGTTTAGTTTCTCGAAATTCCAAATAAAACGAGTCAAAATAACTAGTTAAAATAAGTAGGCAAACAAACATCAAGTGCTGTTAAAATTGTATACTCCTGACTAGCCATCTGACTGGCTGGCTGGCTGACTGACTACAAAGAAAAATCCAAGCACTGAGAATGTTTTTGAAGGAATAAAACGAAGAAAATGTCAAGTTTGTTGAAGCTTCTTTCGTGCCTTATACAATAAACGTGGCAATTTCTAAAACTGAGACAGAGATGCAGAGAGATGCCGAGACATTTCATGTCATGAGAGAGAGAGAGAGAGAGAGAGTAAGGAGGACAATAACAGAAACTGAGAGAGAGAGGAAGATTCAGAGCTTCATGTCCATTTAGGCTGGGATAAGAAAGATGCAACACAAATTGAAAACGAAATGCCCCAAACTGAGGGCAGCAAATGAAATGCAATGCTTATCTGTTGCTGTCTTTCATTCTTCTGTATTTCTCTTATATTTTCTTTCTTCCTTTTGTTTGGACCTGGGCTTTTAATTCCAAATATTTTGATGGCTTAAAGTGCAGTTGGTTGGTTAAGTGAAAAGGAATAAAGAAAATAGTTTTTAAATGATTGTCCCTGTCACATTTGAGTTTCATTAATTTTATGCACATTGCCCTGCGCCAGTTGCTCAGTCTTTCAGTCTGTCATTTAGTCAGCCAGTCAGTCAGTCAACTGCAGCAATTTTCTTTTATTGGCAATCAAATTAAAGGCAATGAAATGAGCTCCTTCTTGGAAAAAAAACTCAATGCGGTTCATTGGGTTTCATCTCGTTTCGCTTTGACATGCCCTGCACCTTACTGCAGGTTTTCGGCTTGGCCCCATTTCTTCTACTCCATTCAATGCGATGCAATGGAACCCCGAAAATAAGAAGGGAGCAAAATTAAAGTGACAAACGCATTTTCAGATGGCGCTTGCATTCAATTTTATTGAAATTGATTCTGTTCTACCTTAAAATTGACTTATTTATGTATGTTGCACTAAGTTCACACAAGCTTCTAAATTTATTACTGGATATTATGTCCACAAAGCGATATATATAAATTAACCTAGTTACGTTCCCAGCTTATTCAATAGACGCAAAACAAGAGCAGTAAATGCAACAACAGCAAAGCGCAAATAATAGCCTTGATATTTCATTTATATGGTATATATATACTTATATACAGATATCCTATCTCTCCCTCTCTTGCTTTCTGTCTCTGTCTTTCTGTGTGTGTGTGTATGCGGTCATTTATACTGATGCAGTTTGGACATTTGTGCAAGGCTTTACAGGATTTACCTGTGTTTAGCTTCATTTCTCTTCCAGCTAGGTTAGTTGAAGGGTGTTGGTTGGTTTAAATTAAACAGAGCAGCTGCTGACATGACAGCCGAGAAGGATTTTTATGCTACTACATTGTATGACATGTTAGATAATTTATGCTTAAAATGCGTGCCAAAATGCAGCTACATGAGAAATCCAAAGGACAGACAGTTCCGAATGCACAGGACCCCATTGTGCTGTGGACTTTAATGCCCCCAAAAAAAGGTAATTTAAAAAAGTATATCTATTTTAGCTTCCGTTAGTCAAAACGTGCGTTGTATGCATTATGTACGTCCATAGTTGGCCATTCTAATATCTGATCATAGTATCTATAGATACATATGTGTGTATTTATTTAGGCCTAGACACATCTGATAATTGGATTACGATCTTTACATGGGTCTAATTTTTTACCTTGACGTTGTAAAATAAGGTAAATAGTCTTCGTTTAAATATAAGAATTAGGCATACTTGCAACAATTCGTGATATGGGTTTATCTGCAACATTTCTTCAATCTATCTAAAGTACTAAATGCTCTTTTATTTGGTTAATATTTTACTAAAGTTAGTTATTCAGCAACTGCTAAACATATGCATAAGCTGAGAGTCTTACATATGTGAATCCAGACGAAAGTTTAAAAAAACACTTGAGTACATAGTTTGTTTTCTTTTAAGAACTTTAAATCATTAAGATTTTCTTGAGCTTTATCGAAAATTTTCCTAAAGATTAACTAAAGAATATAATACTTGTGCGTTAGAATATTTTATCATTGGCAGGCATGTTAAATCTTGGAAGCCACAAATATTTATCATACATAGATATACATATGTATGTATATGTGATGCAACAAAATTTATTGTTCGTCGATTGCATAGAATGTTGCACAGATTTTGTGCCGCATTGAAAGTTTTTGGCTGGGCAACAATTTTGAGCAGCTTTGGCCTTCTGCTCCTCTTCTACATTGTATCGAGTTCTGAATAAATTTTGCCAAGAGTTTTCTCTGTGTGTGTGTGTGTGTATGTGAATGTGTATATTGGTTGGATTGTGTCTTTCATTATAACGAAAAATGAGAAAACAAAACAAAACATGTTTAAACATTTATGCTGCAGCAGCAGCAGCCGCCGCCACCACCGCATACAGAAAATGATTTATGCATTTTGCCAATGTGGCACATTGTTGAAAAGAAATTGGTTAGTTGGCAACTGTTTCACAAATCAGGGGGAATTTGGTTTTTTTTTTTTTTGTGTTGTAGAAAATTGATCAGTTAAATCTGTGAGATATTTAAGTGGGTTGCTCTAAATTGAAAATTAAAATTAATTAAATTATTAATTTACACTTGCAATTAAGATGCAATCTAGTCGAGAGTTTTCTCCAAGGACAAAGAAGATTGAAAAGAGAGTGAGTCGAGAATGAGAGAAATGTATGTATGAGAATGTATGTTAGTCGTAGTGCTGTCAGTGTAAATGGATTCTCAACCAAGGCAATCAAACAAACTAAGCGGCAAAGTTGTAAAGAAAATACTACAACAACAGCCACGCCTTTGGCTCTATCCTCTGTTTACTTTTGGGTGGCTGATCTAGGGCTGGTTGGCCTTAAGACCAAATGAAATTAAAAGCGAATGTCAGGACATAAGCACTAAATTCAATTTATTTTCCTCAAACTGCAGTGTATCCTTTTGCTTTGGACACTTCCACTGCTATGTTCCTCGCTCCCTTTCATTCGTCTGACTCCCACAAAGTGTGCAAAAAGGGCAAACAACAGGGGAAAAAATGAAAAATTGTGTATATCATTTATGCACAATATTGTATACGAAAGATATATACCCTAAAGAAGACGAATGGGAACAAATTTAAATATTACTTTGACAAGTTTTACTGAACTAAAACAACAAGTAGAAAAAAAATAATTGTTTACAATTTCTATATCCCTTTGAAAATAGATTGAAATACCTTTTCGATAAGTATTTTATTTAGATATTGTTTGCCTTTTACTCTTCCCTTTTGCAAGAGTTTTACTGGATAAGAGAAAAAAAAACAATAAAGTAAGCAACATCAGAATGGTCTGCCATTTAGGTTTAGTCGAGCTGTGTTTTCCATTTGCTGTTTATGCTCTTGGCAGGCAGTTACACTAACTCCTAAACTTCCCCATTCAGTCCGGAGCGCAGCCATTCCATTTCCTTTACTTCAACCGGAAGTTGCACTGCCAGACACTGGCCGCCATTTTGCACGAAGCGAAACGGAACGAAGCCAAACGTAAAAACGTTTTCATCTACATAATGGGATCAATTCAATTATAAAACGAGTTTACTCCGCAGAGCTTCACGTCCGTCCTAGCCAGAGACCTGAACCAAAAAGCCAAAGCCAAAACACAAATCTAAAGCGAAAGCCAAAGCCATCCCTATATCCAATTCCCATTCTAAATCTGCATATAGTTCCTGTTGTAGTTGTTGGTGTTGCTGCTGCTGCTGTTGCTCTTGTTATTGCTGGATGCGGCTTTTCGTTTCTTTTTTTCCTGGGGTGAGCGGTTGGCCAGCTGAAAGCGCTGACATTTGATGAATAGCTTGAAATGGATTTGATTCATTTAACTGTTGCTGGTTTGCCGGTCCCTGGTTTCACATCCCTTCTCCCTCCTTTCTCTCTCTCCTTTCGGCTCTTTCTCTCCTCGTGTATTCTCTACTGCCGCTTGGTGGATTGCCATTCCAACTGCTGTTGCCTGTATGCAATTTGTATGGAGTAAATCACCGACTGCATGGCACCAACAACAATAACAACAACTATAACAATAGCAGCAAGCTGTATCTAAAATTGGGCCATGGCCACCGTTAAAAATGAAAAGTGACACACATCTGTTGAAAAGGTTTTTTATTTGTTTAATCTATTTTTGTAACTTTTTCTACTTGCATCCATATGTATATAGAATATGTATTTGTTGGGATTTGCTTTAAAATTACATTTTTTTACGAATATACACATACAGAGGTGTATAAAAGATGAATTGGCTCAATGTAAGAATTCTAGTCTTTGAATTCAAAGCTTTAAATCGGTTTGATTTATGTTCTTTTGACATTTTTGGTGACTAAATCGCATTTATATTTTAGTTTCTACCTGTCATGTAAAATAAATAGCAAATACTTCCTTAAACTGTTCAATTGATGTTAGAATATGTGAGTAAAACGTGATTTATTTATTTTCAGCAATATATATGGAACAAGCTCTTTAAATTCTATAAAAGTGATACGAAGAAAAACACTTTTTGAGACACTTTAACTACAATTTCATAAAAAAAATGTATGCTTTGGAATTTTGGAAGTTATTCAAAAACTTAAACTACCCGATTCATTTTTAGTCCAGTTATTTTTAACTTCTTTCATTCATTTTAGTCCAATTTGTTTACATCTGTATGGCTTTACAATGAATAAGAAAAGTAACATGTGAAAAACAAAGGTCTGTGTGGCATTTTTGTTTAATTTTAAAATGTTTTTCAGTAGGCGAAGAGTTTAAAAAAATTATATTTCTTAAGAATTTTCGTTTGATTTTGTTTGTTTAAATAATACACTGGTTTTGTTGAGTTGGTTTCTTGGTTGCACTTAATTGTTGAAGATTGTTTTAGCAAACCATGAAACTAGATGACACAATCGATGAACGTGAGAATGCCCACTTTAAGTCCACATACAGTCGCCAAATCACACAACTGTCCCGCACTACACAGTTTGAGGCAACTGAAGTGGCCAGCATTTTGATGGTGTTTCACAAGTTTTGTCGACAAAATCCGCCAAAGTTGCGAAATAAAATGCAACGCAGTCAATTTGTTGACTTTTTTATGGTCTTCTTTCCCATCTATGACTTGCCTATGGTTCAGCGGGTTGCCATGCTGTTGTGTGAACACGAATCTCAATATATCGAAGCTGAGGCATTTGTCCAATATATAGCACTCATAATGTCAGATAATTTGGAGGAAAAAAGTGAATTTGCCTTCAAAGTAAGTGGACTTTCAATTAATCAAATAATTTCAAATTATACTTTATTTTCATAGGTATATGACGTTTTGGGTGTTGGAAGTTTGGATGGCGATGTCATTAGTTCGGGTGTTGAGAAATATTTTTCCGTTGGTGCCGATGAAGATGAACTGACCGAATTGAAATCAGATATGACTGAATATTTGCTTAGTAAATTCGATCAGGATCGTGATGGCTGCATTAGTGCCGAAGAATATCGAAAGCTAGTGAAAAGCCATCCGCCCATGTTGGAATTTATGGGTGAAATATTTCCAGGTACAGAATATTTGGTAAGGGCAGCATATTGCATGAACATTCTATCGTATGTGGATAAGTTGCATTGACTTCAAAATTATTGGATGAAACAAAAAATATTGAGAATAATAACACAACAATCCAAATAACTAAAAACTGTATACATACATATATTTACATTTCAGTTTTGTGTATGAACACTTTATTAAAACCTTAGTTGATTATGTATTCCATGTCCTCTCGGCAAACGAATTTCATTTAATTTGTATCGTCTCTGAATTTCTGATTGATTTTACTCGTTTCAAATAGAATTTCAAGCTCATTGCAAAATCTCTTTTCAGAGCCATTTGATTGCAAATTCAATTTAACTTATTGGCAAAATACTTGGCATGCGGTGCGTATGATTAATTAACTTAGCTTTCAGATTTTCAGTATTGCGTATATGTACATACGTTATTCTGTGATGTGTGTGTGTGTGTGTGCGTCTGCACTTATTGATAGTCATCTACATGTCAGACGCAGCCAAGTGGCTGCAATTTTCAGCTCTAAGCAAAAGTTTTCGGGTATATTTTTAAACTTAAAACTACCAGCAACGAAACTGTCTGGAACAGCCACAACTTTAAACCCAAAAGTTTCCTTTCAACAAGCAACCAAACGCCTGCTTAGAAGCAATTTTAATTGATATTTTTCAGCACACACACACACGTACAACAACTAACACAAAGACCCTTTCAGATACACACATACACATACACATTGTCGCCAGTGCGTGTGCATGTTTTTGATTGCTAACTTGATTATTATAAAGTAAAAATAAAAAAATAAAATAAAACCAGAGGGCCGGGGCTAACTTCGACCGCGTCAAAGTTTGTATACCCTTGCAACTTTTTTGGTAACTCTATCCTTACCTATTAGCCATCAATGTGGAAGAACGTTTTATCTAAAAAGGCTTAAGCTTGAGAAAGAAAGGCCTACAATCATAGGAAATAACGAAGATATTGATCAAAGTCACTGTTTTCCACCGATCGTTCCTATGGGAGCTATATGATATAGTCACCCGATCTTTATCAAATTCGGCACAGTCATTAACATATATATTAAATTAAGAAATGTTTAATTTAAAAGCAATCGCGTTAAAAGTAACGAAGTTATTTACAAAAGTCACTGTTTTCGACCAATCGTTCCTATGGGAGCTATATGATATAGTCACCTGATCTTGATCAAATTTGGCATAGTCGCTTATAGGCGTAGTAAACTCTCTAATATTAAGTTTCACGACAATAGCTCAGAAAATAACGAAGGTATTGAGAAAGTCACTGTTCGTGTCTTGGCCGTTTGTATGGGAGCTATATTATATAGTCACCCGATCTTGATCAAATTTGGCATAGTCGCTTATAGGCGTAGTAAACTCTCTAATATTAAGTTTCACGACAATAGCTCTGAAAATAACGAAGTTATTGAGAAAGTCACTGTTTGTGACTTGGCCGTTTGTATGGGAGCTATATGATATAGTCACCCGATCTTGATCAAATTTGGCATAGTCGCTTATAGGCGTAGTAAACTCTCTAATATTAAGTTTCACGATAATAGCATAGAAAATAACGAAGTTATTGAGAAAAGTCACTGTTCGTGACTTTGGGGTTTGTATGGGAGCTATATGATATAGTGGTCCGATCCAGCTGAATCCGAGATATACAACGCCTGCAGTATATACAAGCCTACGTGCAAAATTTTAGCTCTCTAGCTCTTACGGTCTAGGAGGAGTTTGCGTTGATCCAGACGGACGGACGGACGGACGGACGGACGGACATGGCTAGTTGAACTCGTCTCGTCGTGCTGATCAAGAATATATATACTTTGTATGGTCGGAGATGCTTCGTTCTATGCGTTGCACACTTCTGACCAAAATTAATATACCCTTTTTGCAAGGGTATAAAAACACCCACAAAATTGTAGCTCAAATTTTCTTTTTCATTTCCTCTTACATACTCTTTCAAGAAGGTATTGGAAGATTAATCGAAAATTTAAAACGCTCTAAAGAAAACATAGACAATCCTTTAAATTATGTGCTCAGATGTGGCTTGAAGTTTCGGGTTTCTAAGTGACCGGTGAGTGACCGTCACATCATAGAGTAGGACTTTTTATGTCCTTTATCTTAGCTTGTATAAGTTTTTGGGTCAGCAGGCATTTGATGTGGTAATGTAGTCTCCAAGCTGTTAGGGTATAAAAGATTTCGGCGACTTGAAGCTGATGTTTTGCCTTCTTCTTTCTTGCAACAAAATAAAGTTGAAAATTAATTTTGAAAGTTTTCGACCGACCACTTTTGATAGCTTGCAGCAGAGGGTGAGGGTTGGGGTATGAGGAGTCCCCATGCGAGGGGTGTGGCTAAACTTTGGCTGGTTTTTTTTTTTTTTTTTTAGATGTACGCCTACCTTAAGAAATGATTTGTTGCCGCCTTTTGTTGCTGTTCATTTCTTTCGCATGTTTTCACTTGTTTGTTGCTTCTTTTACTGACTCAACTTTTTTTCTTTTTTGTGTTTCTTTTTGCGTATTTCATTTTAATTAGAAAAAACACATTTCGAGTTGTTTTGTATCGTGTTTTCGTTTTTTGTTGTTTTGGTTGTTTGCTGGCCTGGCCCTTGGGGGGCAATGGCAAATAATAAATAATCATGATGAAGAAGTTGCTTTTGTTGTCGTTCACTGCTTAATTAGAATTTCATGCATGTCAGTGACTTGAGCAGTCTGAACAAGAGTGACACTCCTGTGAGAAATGTCCTTGCCTTGTTATACCCCCCTCGTTTTTGGTCATAAACAAGCAGACAAACTATTAAATCGACTAATTAAGCAGCATGTGTCGGTTTTGCCCCTTATACGTTCCACACATTATGCAAACACGCATCCTGCTCCGAAATGGGTCTGATGAGGGGCCACTTTATCTAGCAGTTGGCCCCCTTTTTGTATCTTCCTCTTGCATATTTAATGTCTGAGGCTTCGGCTTGGTTAACCATAAAATTTCATATGATAAGACTTTAAGCAGGAGTCGCATTCTGATGGGAAAAACTAATATTTTACTAAATTCTGCCGGCAGATGTTGTTTGATTTTTGAGCTATTTTACTAACTTCCAGGTCGAAATGAGCCAAAGGCGTACACAGAGCTTTGGTTTTCAATCTAAAAATGGATGGCATGTCAACAACATCATGGTGGGCCGCAGGTCAATGCAAGTTGGGCGATTTCGGATGTGTGTTTGTAGCGCCCAAAGGTAAAAATACTTGCCGAACATGGCAATTAGCGTGTGTTGTCATCTGGCTGGCTGGATCTACGTATGATGATGCCTGCCACCTGCCCAACCAAAATGTGCCCCCGCTGGCAAAACAATCGACTCGGTGGCTGTGACATGCCGGCAAATGCGAAAAATTGCCAAAAGGCATTATCTGCCTCAGCGGCATGGGGTATTCTATGCAAAACACGAATTCTTCTTTATGCCTCACCTTCACGACTAACCGCCCTCTCGTCCACTTTTGTGATTCAGTCTGACCGAAAAGTTCATCGTCAGACGCTGTGCCAAAAAAAAGGTAAAGGTAAAGTCAGCTCCCACCTCCCGCAGCTCATCCAAGCTCTTCTCGGTTCGTTGTGCACAATTGTTGCACAATCATTGCGAGTATTTCAGTTGAGTTCAGTTCAGTTCAGTTCAGTATAGTACAGTAGAGTAAAGCACAGAAGCTGCCCTTAGTGTCTGCGGGCAAGTGCGGGCCTTTGCCTAATGTAAACCAAACGGCTGCCAATTGCACTGCAGGCAGTCGGAGGCAAACGTTGTAATTCTGTAGTCTAATATGTAGTAGAGCCTCGGTTTCCTTTTTTTTTTTTTTGATAGGGCAGGAGGAGTAAGTTGTACAAACTGTAGATGAAGTTGGCTGGCCTGTCAAAGTGATGGATGGCAAGATGAGTCATGGTTTTTATGAGGTAGGGAATTAAACTAGTATATGCTTTGATGCCCAGCAAACTAAATGGTTTAGTACAAAATAAAATAAATCGTATTAAACATAATTCTGTTGACTGGATAGTTAACTTGACCAACCCTGTGTAACCTCACCTGAGTTCAGTTCATTCTCAATTACATTATAAATGCATAATTCTGGCTAACTCGGCATAGAAAACGGGTTATAAGATAATTCAGAATATTCTTTTAATGCTTTCAGTGAATTCATGGTTTAAAATAGAGACCACTCTTTACTTTTATCAATTTTCTATGTATTATTCAAACTTCAATTTAGACAACCCATGGGAATATTCGTTCTTTTTGTCTGGTTTTGGCTAGCCCAAAAGCAACACAAAGTGGACCAAGCCGAACTCAACTCTTATTTCTGGTTAACCTAACGAAGCCAATCGTTGTGCTAGTTAACCCCCAGGTAGTGATTCACCAGTGACTGAGCGGGTGAGAGAAACGACCATTTTTCCACTCAATCTACTGAATCCCGAAACGCATTCAACATAAACTGGAATGTGGCCAAAACAAAAGGTCAGGGAAACGAAGCGCGATGTGCAAGTTCTTCTCGGCGATTGTTTGAGGCCGAACTTCCTTTGTGTTGTCGTGGAAGCACTTGCTCACCAAACACCTTCGAGTTGATTTTGATTAATTTGTTTGCTTTCACTAAGCAATTTGCACCGAAGCTGCATGGACCATAGCCAGTGCCTCTATGTTTTGTCTCTGGTGTAGATGCTGGCAGAGATAGCTCAGATAGAGTTATAGTCAGGTGGTGATGGTGATGGCAATGGACCAGAAACAAACGTTGGCATTGTGTGCTTAACACATTTACCCAACTGCAATGCGTATGTTTGCATTTTGCGTGTCGAGGCGAGCTGAGTTGAGTAGAGTTCGAGCTGATTCTGGAACCGGCTGCAGTAGCAGAGGCAAGAGCCGGAGCCGGAGCTGGAGCTAAAGCTTATACTGGATCCTGGTGTTTGCCCTGCATTGAGGTTGGGGCTTGTGGTCGGGGAAACGGATGTGCACACATTTGTTAGCTGCCAGGGGGGATTATACAACAAATGCCCCAGTATCTACCCATTTCTATCCCGCTCCATTCTTCATTTACGATCCGTTGCTAGCGTGTCTTGTTTGCTTTCGTGGCAACTTTGCTAGCTGTTTGGGGGAATGGGATTGAGAATGGCATAGGGGATTTGGGATTGGGAACTGTAAATTGCAATGCGCTGCATGTCCTTGCGTCAGTTGCTTGTTAAACAATTGTTAACAAATTTCACAAACGAAACCGCCGAATTGTTGTCGTTTTTTTCGCCCTGTTTTCCCATTTCTTGTCATGTAATCTGTCAAAGTGTACAAGGAAAAAAAAACAAGGACAACAAAAAAAAAAAGCATTTGCCCCACCTTCTCCAGCCGGCTAAACAAACTAATTAATAATTTAAACCAAATGCTAGAAAAAATTATCGATAAAAGTTAATTGCAGTCTGGAAGAAGCAAAATAAAAATAAAAAAAAGTTTCAATCACCATTTCCCTGGCATCCCTTGAACTTTGATGTAAAAAAGTTCTAAACGAATAGCAAACATGGCGGAAAAAAAGTTTTGTTCGGAAAATTACGAAAAATGCAAAACATGGCCAAAACAAATTTTTTTTCTGGTCATTAATTAGAGGCGGAAAACACCTTTTCTGTGTTCATTTTGGGGAAACAACAAGCAAAACTTTGACAAGTGTGAGATGAAAGAGAGTGAGGGGCTGCAAACGCTTTGTACCTTAAGGCTTAATTTGATTTTGTATTCATAGAATTTACATTTCCAAGTTTCAAGTTAATTAAATATATTTTATGGTCAATAGCATAAAAAGCAAGGCAACACAGCAACGCAATTAATGAAATAAGTATGCATAATTGAAAAATAATGAAAATATCAAATTTAATTTATGCCACAAATTTTGTCAGGGCCAAATTGAAATTGATAGATTATGGTCTTAGAAAGGATTAAAAAGTAAAGGCGTTTTTACATCATGTACGAAATATTTCATATTTACCAGGTTAATAATTGAAACTCTAAAGTTTAGGTTGAAATTAGCCAAAGGAAAGCGAAATGAAATTTCACCTTGCTTGCCAATCAAAGGCACAGCATGAACATTTTTCATCAAAGAAAACACGCATAGAACACCCTTAATCACAATCCTTAGTTTCACATTAATACAATGTGGGTCGCTGGTTGTGGGTCGCTGGTTGTGGCAACGCAACAAATCGAGCCCTAAAATCAATGCAATCAATAAAAATTCTACACACTCACCGCAATTGCGTCCAAACATTCGCCAACACGTGTCATGTGCTGCAATACCAATCAGTGGTGGCATATATAGAATTTCTATACAGTGCACCACATTTGAAGCCCTGTGACCTGGGCTCCCTGCCAGAGTCAGACGATGGCAACGAACTTTTTGCTCTGTGTGTGTGTGTGTGTTTTGTTTGGCCTCCTGCCATGGTCTGCTATTATAAATGCAGGTGAGAGAGAAACAGAGAGAGAGAACGATGTGTGTGCGTGTAAAATACACACACGAGACAATTTCGGGGTAAACAGACTTGGAGCAAAGGAAAAAAAAAAGAAAAGAAAAGCCATTACCACTCCAGCAAGGCGTGCCAAGGACGCGTGAAGGATTCATTTACACCGACATCGACAGACGGAGTCGAATGCCATTAACAAGTTTGCCTATATGCGCGTCAAACAGTTCTGCTTCTTCACCTTCACCGGCGCCTTAACCGAAATTAAGATAAATGTGTAAACATTCCAACCCATCCACCATCCACTCTGCATCTTGAAGTTGGCACGTGGGAAAAATGAAAATGCTAGCTTGAAATATTTCACGGCAATTTCTCTTGGCTCATGCAAAATGTTGTCTATTTGCAATGTAATTTGTTTTGTGGCCAATACGGATACGGGCATTCTCCATTTACTTTTCACCTTCTTCGTACTTCAACGTCTCATGCAGTCAGTTTTAAAGCCATGACAAAGTCTTAGTCAGTTGTTTAAATTTCATCCAAAGTCGTCCATCTCTCTCTGTGAGTCCATTCCTTTCGTATTTTGCATATGCGCGGTAGCAAAATGTGGTCTTAGGATTATTTAAATATTTGCGGATTTGCATAGGAAAATGTCATGCAGATCAGAGCAACCTTCATCCGAGCACAGTGGTCTGTGAATATTTCTGCGTTGTGCAGTCAGGAAACAGGAGAGGAAACTACAATATCTACGACATATGTCCGAGGAAATCAAAATGTTCATAAATATATAGATTGCTTCTGGAAATGCTTAAAATGATTTGTATTTATGGAAATAGATGAGTTTTCCGTATAAAAAAAATTAGATTTGCTTGAAACCCTGGAGAGATATTCAGAGAAGACCGTCTGGTAGCATATTGACCTTCACATAAACTATTATTTCGATTCTCTTTAAATGTCTTCACGATTATTGCAAATCCTTTTCATGGACATTCAACAATGAGCATGACTAGTGAATTTTGTAAGAAACATTCTCTAACCATTGATAGTTTTAAAACGCAATGCTTATATATTGCGACCATGAGGACATGTCCTTGCATCCCAAGTCGGGACATTGAATTGACTTTTGCTTTTGAAAAAGACAGGAAGGACATTAGCACGTCAACTGGACATGGTCAGAGGGCATCCCCAGTTACGTGACATTCTGACCAGCTGGCATGTTCTAACGCTGACTCTTACTCTGTTTTTTATTTGTTCAATGCATTTTGCAAAATGTTTTGCATATTTTTAAGTAATTGGAAAATGGTTTTGTGCATGTGCGAACAGATTGATGTGCTCTTGGGTCGGTCTATTGTGGTATTTATACTTTTCTCTTTTAAGATCGGATCAGCATCTGAATGCTTCAGTTTCTTGACAGCCATCAACAATCAATGTCATTCCCAGGAGTGAGGCTTTCACAGCTTAAGAACGAGATATAGAGGTAAGTAAAAAGATGGTCCCACAAAAGGGTAAGGGAATATAAAACTCGTTTTGCCTTGGCCGTCAACATGCAAATTGGATATATGTTTGGGTGTGAATACAAAACTAGAGACAATTCACGCAATACAGCAGACACACACACACACAGACACACCAATGTTGGCAGTTATACAAATATACATATAGATGAGCACTTATTCATGCAGTTAGCAACACGCCAAACACATGACAGATACACTGACACGCACGCAACATGGCAGTAGAGAAGGGATATTATCTCTTGTCTTAACCTGCCCTCTAAAACCTTTAACTAATCCATAACACACATATTATTTTACTTAATCTTAATCTTTTAAAGCTTAAACTGAGTACCATCCACGCAAGGAAATAGTAAAGTTTTGCGGTTGACTTGACTTACAAGAGGCCTTAATAGAAGAAGGCCTATTTTTAAACTGTGAAGTTTTTGTAAGACATTTTGTTAAGGAGTTTCCCTTTATAACTGTGCCCATGTTCACTCATACACGCTTAAAAAGGTAACACAAATTTTTGGCATTCCAAGCGACTTGCACTAAGCAATTTTGACAGCTGTCATTGCGCTAGACGTCTGCGTGGCAATTCCCTTTTGGAGCACGATGTTGTTGCCCCGTCTCAAGGCACTGACAATTCATTTAAGTCCCCATGTCCGTTCATTCATCTCCCTCACTCAATGTGTCTAAGTATCTTCTATCTTCTATGTTTGTGTGTATCTGTGTGTGTGCGTACTTGTGATAAGCAGAGTTGCTGACACTGTTGGAAAATTTCCGTCCCCCCTACTTGTGGTTCTGGTTCTAGGGACTTAAACTTAAAGTGCTTACAAAAACGTACTTAACTATCATATATATTCATTTAAGTTTCACATTTCTAAAATATTATCCTAGTTGGTACCTGCTTATCATTAGCTTAACTTAAGTGCCACCCTGAAGCGTGCTTCATGCCAGCATTCTGACCATATCGTTCAACCGATTACTATGCAATCTAGTCCACAGGCAAATAATCTGCATAAGCTTCAGAGAGCTGCATCCAAAAAAAACCTGATAATCAAGCCAACATCAGCAGCCATCGTAATTATGATCAAAGGTAGCGAAAGTGTTTGACTAAAGACCGCATAAAGTTGGCGAAGCGCAATCTCAAAGCGTAACTGAAATGCAAACTCAGTCATTGAATCAAAGTTCATTCGTTCTCCCTTGTCACTCTTCAATCCAATTCACCTGGCACGAATATTTTTCGCTGATTTTGCGCGTTTTGCACCTGGCAAAAAGTTTTGACCTCACATACACACTCACGCCAACGCATAAGTGTAGAGAATCCTGGGCAAACATTTTCTCCTGGGCATAGAAAATAACCTTAACGCCATCATTATCGCCATTTCCATTTCTATTTTATTTTTTTACCCGGTATGCGTTTGCCTTTCGATAAATAGTTTTCCAAGCTATTTCAAATTCACATGAAAGCGAAAACTTTTCCGCATACTTTTCCATTTTCCTTTAGTTTGTTCTGTCGGGTTTTTTGTCTTTTGTTAAGGTGATTATTTACCAGGTGGGCGTATAAATTTTAGGAATCTCGGAAATGCAATTAGTTTTTTGGGGTTAAAAAGATTTGTGGTAGATGCCAACAGCAACAAAAAAAAAAAAAAAAAAAAAAAAAAAACAAAAAGAGGCAAATGAAAAACGTTTTAAGATATAATGCTTAATTGAGTTCTTCCCATGGAAATTGTGTGCATTTTTATTTTTCGCATTCATATAAATAAAATGGAAAACAAATTAACTGAGTAATTGCAAGAGCCAAAACAAACAAAAGGTCCAAATGAATAGGCACACAGTAAAATGGAATTTTAATTATCCAAAATATATACATACGTACATTTGTATATGTCAGTATATATTTATATACTATACCCATTTTATTTGATACAAAAAGGCAATTCGCCCTAGAGCTATGGCAAAAGAGCAAAGGGAAATGCTCATTTCCAATTCTCTACCCCTGCTTTTCTTTATTTTAGTCTGCCACTTGGCATGGAAATTCCATCAACACTAAATGCAAATGATACTTAAATATTCATTAGTTGCAGCGATATATTCGAAATGCTTTTACACATCGACACACACACACACACACACTAATACACAGTCTTACTAATACCATTATACCTATGTAGAGAAACTTGATAACCTTGGAAAAGCCATTCAATGAAAATCCCCCCACTTTCACAATGCTTGCAAGCGTATGGGAAAATCAACGGCAAACTCCGAATGTGGCAAATGCAATTACAATTAGAATATAGGGCGATTTGCCACGCCCACATCAAAGAGCGGCAGAAGTAGAGACAGGGTTAGACAGAGACAAAGAGGGGGAGATAAGAGCTTTTGTCAGTTGGCGCTAATTGCAAATTTATTGACTGCAATAAATGTCAGCAAGAGCCTCAAGTTGCCTTTCACCAGATGCATTTTAGTTCGAGGGATTATGTTCTCCAAGTTCGCCATGTGCCATTAATTTTCATTGCGTCTAAAATTAATCGGCAACAACAAATATCAGAGAGCGGTGAAAATGGAGGGAGGGCTGCTTGATGCTTGATGTGAGAGAGCGATTTTTGAATAAACAAATTTCCCCAAAATTTATACCCGACGGCTGTTTGCTTAGCTTAAATAGACTGAAATCAAATGGCCACATAAATTCGAGTCTAAGGGCTATTTACGAATTGAAACTGAAACCGAGCAATTAATATATTCATCAAACTCGATAAACAATCGGTAAATTGGTTTAAAACAATAAAATATCAAAACAAAAGGACAACGATGAGACTTTAAAAATGCTAACAATGGCTAATTATCAGCAAAATTAATAATATTTTGCAACTCAATAAACAATTGTTGAACTGTATCCCTACAAAGTTCATGTTCCCCAGAGAGTTTGTGTGCGTTTTTCTTGTCATTTGTTTTTCAACTTTGGCAAATATTTACTTCCATTTTTTTGCTGCAATGACGACGAACCAACATTATTGTAAAGTTAGGGTTCAAAAAGTTAAAAAGTTAAACAAAAAAAAATGTTGAAAATGAAAACAAACTTACTCAAACATACATAAATGAAAAAGTTAATTGGAGTTCTCGATAGCAAAATGAAATGGCGTATATGTATGTATGTATTTACCAAAGAGTATAATTTTTTCCATATTATAAACGAATATACATAAGTTTCAGTTGCAGTTAAAAAAAATTAATAATTTCATAAAGCTGTCTATTAAAATTCTCTGGTTATACTGAATAAAATAAAACTAAAAGGAAACTGACATACAAACTTAGCTAAAGTTTTAAGCTAATAAGTTGTAAAATATGATTTTTCACTTCGATTCTGTACAAAAATCTCTGAGCTTGAAAAATTAAATTTTATCTTACATAATTTTAATTAAATTACGAATTTCAAGCTATTCTCTATGGAACAATATCATAATCCCCTAATCTAAATCGTGTCACATGTGGCAGACGTTAAGCTTCTTTTGCCGAACTCTTATTGAAAAAGCCAAAAATAAAAGAAAACAGAGGCAAAAAACTCCCTCAACCATGCATAAATCAAGTAATGGTTATTAATATGCCCAACCAAAAGTATTTTCGTGATTTATTACCACAAAAAAAGTGCATAAAACCCTGGGATTAGAAAAAAAAAAGCAGCGAAGGATAGCAAAGTCCCTTACCTGACCAAAGGTATTATACTAGGGAGGTTTTCGTTTTTTTTTTTTTTCTTTCTTTTTGGCCAACAAGTCAATTTGTTTAACACAAAACGAAAAAATCACGTGAACAAATAATTTTTGTTTCGTGCGCCCGCGCATTGAAATGACCAGAATTTTTCGCATGAATATATAAAATAAACCAATCGACTGACTTTAAATTAGAGGAAACGAGGAGGTAAGAGCAAATGATGGCTCCAGCAATGTTGGTATAGCCATTGTGCAACCTTTGTATTTAGTGCACAATACCATTGAGCAGCTGCACTAAGTTTGTTATCCTTTTTGTAAAACTGGGTCTTAAATACCCTGTTAAAAATGTCATGTAAATCTTATCTGCATCTGCAACTATCTATAGACATGTATATTTAAGGTTATTTCAACTTAAAGACCATTTGCCTATTCGTATCAGAGTCCACTCAATACGCAAAATATGAACTTGCGTTTTTAAAATCTGATGAAGCAAGGGTATTTAAAATTCTAACCACTGACTTAATTCATTTTTCTTCTTATTGCTGTCTAGCTGCTACTGTCGTCTGGTTTTTGGGGTTTCGTTATTACGGCTCTCAACTGGCATTTGTCGGTATCTACAGAGTCTCTGCGTTGGTTATGGCTTAGGGATTCGGTTCCTAGTCCAGTTCCTGTTCCTCTTGTGTTGGCTTGTTTATGATTGCAGGCAAGTGGTTTGGCAGCAATTATTGCAGAAACTCAAGGAGTAAGGGAGGTGAAAGAATGAAAGAGAGAGAGAGAGAGACGAGTACACCTAATACCCTTGGTTTAATGTCATTTGCTTTTGTTTACCATCCAGTTAACTGGGCATGCAGTTGAGCATGAAATATGCTTGGAAATCTAAAGCCCAAAGAACTTGAACTACAGATGTGCAGGTAAGTCCGATCCGCTTAAGACTTATGCAACACCTTTCCGAATGCTTAAACCTTGGCTGCCATTTGCTAAATTTATACCCAATATCAACTGTTTCATTTAGTTAGTCAACCGCAGAGTGGTTTGGAGTGGGCGCCTTGGTGAGGGGTGGTTGGGTGGATGGTGCTAGTGTTCAACCACTGCATTGCAGCTATAAATTGTTACAAAGTTTCAGCAATTAGGTAGAAATATGTTGTACAACTTTGCCTCTGTTAAGCCGCAATGCCTGAAATAGGCAACAACGACAAGAATGTGGCCAACAAACTTGGCTAGTAGCAAAATAAATGCGCTTGCATGTTTAAGCCAAATAATAATAAAAAGAAAATGTAGTTGTAGTTGGAATACATTTCGCTTTTCTGTTTTCTCTTTCTCTCAGTTTCACAAACCGCTTTTCCCTTAACGGAATTAGTTGGAAATTATGACAAAAAATAAAACTAAACCCACAAAAAAAGGCAACTAAAAGGAAGTAAACATTAGCCCAAAGTAAATTGTGATAAGCTAATGATGAAAATTCAAGCGTTTAAATAATTTTTATTTTTTTAACAAAAATGTTGGTTTACTGGTTTTGGCAATGGCAATAAATATTCTAAGCCTATAAAGCATAATTGCCATTGCATGATTTATAATTGCCTTCAATTCAGCAAACAATGACATAAATTAGTAGACAATAAATAATAATAGAATATAAAAAAATTAATCAATTGTATATAGAATTCAAATAAATGAATTATAAGCCTTAGACCCATTCAAAAGCAAAAAAGAAGCGAGTGATATTTAGAAAAACATAATTGCAACAATGGATGGAGGTAGAAAAAAAAAACACAGGAAAATAATAATGAAAATTCCAGCAGCTCTGTGTGTGTACAAATAACAATAAATTGTCATTTTGACCACAATAAATATAAATAAAATGAAATTCAATGAAATAATACAGCTTCAGCTGTTGTTGTGGGAGTGGCGGGTTTTGTAGAATAACGGAAAAATAAAGCAAAAACTAAAAAGGGAAAGTCAACAATTGTCAATGTCAACCAATAAATTGCATTATTAGAGCATACTTTTCAGGGCAGGGTAAAACTATTCGTAATACAATCAACATTGTTCCAATGTTTATATGCATCTGTTTGTCTGTATGAAGCAATTGTCAACATAAATAAAATAAAATTAATGGAGTAGGGAGCATAGAGCATAGAGAAGAGCGTAAGTGGTAAGAGAATGCCTGTCAGTTGGCTGTCAAAGTGACCATTTCATTTAATACAACCAACCAACAAGCTGGCTGGGGTTGGCCCTTTATTTGGTCTGTTTTTCTACCCTAGACAAGTGGAAATTAAACACGCACCCAAATAAGCACACGCACACATAGAAAATGTCCATTTCCGCTTTGCTTGATCATTGAAATAAACACACACACACACACACACACACAGAAAACTGGGCAACAAGGACCTATCAACATAAGACGCCATTGCCCATATTCCCTTTTGGTTATCTATCTCTGCCTTTTCTTTCAGTTTCTTGATTTCACATGTTGTTTGGTTTACCACTTCGACCAGTTTGTTCATTTGCGGCTTTCCCCCTTTTCTTTTTTGTTCTTGCGTTTGTTTAAGCCCTTTTCCTCTTTTGTTCTGGAGACAATCAATGGTGAAGACAAAAAACTTGGATTACACTGGTCTTAATTAAGAGGATTATAAATAAACCAAATTTAATATATTTAATATTTTACCTAGTCAAAAATCGATTTTCTATTCATGTTAAAAAACTATTTTAAAATGTGGATAATTATAATGAACTTAGAATGGAATATAATAAGAATTAAAGTTTTAGTGCAGTTAATAAACTTACACTACCTTGGTTCAGCCTAGAAGTAGGCAACAATTTGTGGTTACCATATTTTGTTCTCAGTGCACAATAGATTGTTCACGGTTATATTTGCCAGCCCTAGAGTCGCACTCATACAAGCACACTCACACCTACATAGATACATACAGACAGATACAGAATATACAAATGGCCTTGACATTTCTTATGCTTATCGCTGTCAGTGCAGGCGTTGAAATTGTAATTTGTGTAATCTCAGGTGGACCGGCAAACAGAGCTAAAGTCGACGACAGCAAATAAAAGAGAGAAAAGAAATGAAGGTCTACCTCTCTGTTCAGTGCTTGTATATAGAAATGTATGTATGTATGTGAATGTGTGTGTGTGTGTATTCGTGTGAATGCAAGGTTGGCATGGCTCTATTAAAGCCTGGAAAACCACTTTACTCTCTCATGGTAAGGTGCCTTTTTCTGTTGCTTCCCTAATTAACAACAAAATAATGCTAATCCAATGAGAGAAACGAGAACGAAAGCATTAGCGAAGAAAGACAACTTGACATTTATATTAAAATTAATTAATTAATTTATTTAAGTAGATATAAATTACATGTAGAGCAAGCGATACAAATCAACAATATTTGAACTAATTAGTTTTTGGTGTTCTTTTTGTGGCATTTGGTTTAAAACTGTTGGTGCTATTCTTTGTTTTACATATGACGCGAGTTACCGAATCCGCCATGTCCCGACTGAGAGGCACCCTTATTGAAGCCCATTTGAAGGTTCAGCTCACCCTCATGAGCACGCAATTGCTCTTCGGTAAATACACGCTCATTCTTGTCAGACATTTTGGGTCCCAAAGTGGGGCCAGTGAACTCGGGATGCTTTTGTGTCTATTAGAAAACACGGTAAAGTCAGATATGAGAACAATTTTCGAAACATACTATATGCGTATATGCAAATTTGCATTCAACTTACAATACGACCCAATGCGTACAGAGACAATGTGACTTGTGGAATATTGCGACGCTCGAAAAGATCAGCAGTTTGGAAGATTTCCTCTTCGGGTACACCGTATTTCTTAACAGCCGCCTGGAAGCGCTGAATGTTCTCCATCAACTGGAAATTGGTTCCACGCTCTTGGATCTTCTTCACCGATCCGGGAGCCAATTTGTTTGCCAATTTGCACAGCCAAATGCCGTCCTTCAGAATATCCTCATACTGTCCACTGGGCACTTTTTCGCCCAATACAGCGAAAACCCAGTTCAAGACTTCTTGTTCCTGTTCCTTGTTGCGGGGCTGTAAACGAAATGAAACGAAATTCAATACCATTAACTAAGTGCCCAGACAAATCAATTTCCAGTAATCAAATACAAATAATCTGGCGTGGGCGATTAGATATTTTTCCGGTCTAAAAATAAAGGAAAAAGGAGACAGCTAGAAAATTGTCACTCGCTCGTTAAAGGCTAAAGGTCAAGGAAAATTATAGGCTTGAAATAAAAGTACATTTCCCGTTTAATTAATTTTTGATACAAACAAAATGGCCAGGAAATAGGTGATAGGTAATCATGGTCATTAATTTGTTTTGCAACTACCAAACTGTTGCGAAATAAACACTAGTTTTAGAATAGACTAAAAACTTTCATTTTATCTTAGTTGCAATGTCTATTAATTATCATTTTAGCAGTTGATTTCACCATTGTAGCTTGTAAATATCAGCTGTGGTTTTTTTTAAGCGCAATTTTCTCATCAGCTTTGGAATCTAATTAAAATACAATTGTTTAATCATACAATATTACGGCAATTCGATACAATAATTTCATTATGTGCATACATAACTACATATATAGAAATTTGCATGGCATTATGTGTTCGTTTAGTATTTATTTTATCCACTTTGCTTGCAATTGGGCCACAAATATTTTGCATATTTATGCTAATTTATGTTGTATTCGTTTTTCTGTTGTTTTTTTGTTTTTTGACATTGTGGTTGCTTTTTTGGTTAGTTTATAAAAGCATATCCCGAATATATAACAAATTTTTGTATAAAATATACAAATATAAGTATAAATATTCGATTTCACTGTCATTTGATTTGTGGCTGGGCGTTAATAATAATACAAAATCATGCCACATCCCACACGTACTCACAGATACAACAACAATCGCGTAACCAAACAATCCGCAAAATGTCAAATTGCATGCCAAGTGGAGTATTAACAATTATAAGATTGGCGAATAATTAAATAGCTAATATTAAACAATGTATTTATTTATTTTATGGTTTGATATTATTTATTGATTTGTCCATTTACTATCAATATAAAAAAAGAGAGAAACTTTCTTGATTTTGATCAGGACTAATGGATTCTTTACAATATTATGCAATATTAAGATATTTACGTTGGAGAATATGTTGAATTGAAACCCATATCAGAAAAAAGGGTAGATCCTTTGAAGTGTCTAGATTTTAGAAAGGGGTAAAATATTTATATATATATATAAATGCTAGCTCATCTTGTCATTGTCACTTGTCTTTCCTTAAATTAGTTTTAGAGTTCGGGTTAAGAACTTCTTAACTTAAGAACATATTAGACCAAGACACACAACCGCCATTAGTTAAGGGTATTTCTATATCGGCAATAAAAGAAATTCCTTAATTTTAAATATTTTCTGTAGTTATTTTTGTGTGTGTTGGTGCAACAATTCAGATGGCAGCCTCAATTCGAATCGCTTTAATGGCAGCCAATGAAGCGAGGTGATTTTAATGAATTGTACGTCAATTTGCATTTCCAATGGCTTCGATAGTCAATTCGTTTTCTTTTTATTGAAATCATTATTGTCCGTGTTGTGGTTGCTGTTAATGTTGTTGTTATTGTTGGTGTATATGTATGTATGTATTTGTACTGTTTTAATTGATTATCCAAATAAAAACGCTGGCACAGAAGTTGGTGTTGCTGCTGCTGGTGTTGTTGTTGATCTGCTGATAGAAGTGAATTTAATTTCTGATATTCTGTCTGTTGGTATTTTTCTCATTATTAATCGGTTTATCTGGTCGACCGCTTGACAGTTTCAGTACCAGTTTCAATTCCACCTCCAATTGTGGATTCACTTTATACATATGTCTCTTTTGCCATTTGTTTATTTGCATCAAAGTATAATAATTTGCCAACACATTTTTGTAAGCTATAAGCACATACATAGATATCTTATGAGTTGCTGTTGAAAATTTTAAATTTTGTTAAAGCAATTTTCATATTTCTCTGTCATTATTTTGCATTGTTGAAGCATTTTGTTTGCCTTTACCCTGACCTTCAGATAACCCTCGTTTTTTGAGTGGCGCCCTGCTTTTTCAGTTTATTCTTTTTTTTTGTGCTTGCTTTTTTCCGGCTGCTCGCATAAATAAAAATTTTCATTTGAACATAAAGATAAACGCTGTTTTTTTTTTTTTTTTGTTATTTCAATTTGTCATTTGGCTGTTGGCCAACATTAACCAACAGCAGAATTGGGGGGTGGTCAGAAGGGGGAAAGATGTGGCGAGGCAAACAATAAGTTTTGCATTTTTATATCATTCATTTCATATCTAAAGTTTTTACAGTTTTCCTTTCCTTTCGCTCCTTGGCTCTTTGTTTATCTCTTTTCCTCTGTACACATAAATGGCAAGTCAGACATGTCCAAGGCAAACTTGGCCTTCTGTCTGCAAAATTGCATTAAATTATTAAACATATATACATACATACACATGTATATAAATATATTTTTTATATTTTTTTTTATGTATTTAATGTTTGTCAAGTATATGACAGACGCTCGTCAACAATTCGTTTGTGCTTGGGTTCATCCTTTTTGTTGTTAAATTCAACAGTGTATAAACAAAAATGGTAGCAAAAACAAAAAAAAAAAACATTTATGAAGTCATTTCAATTAAAAATACAAAACTGCAGCAGAATAAAAAATAGTTTAATTAAAATGTGTCAATGTCAAAGAAAATGGTTTTTAAATATGTATACAAGATTTTCATAAAATTGCATATTGCATATTCATTTAAAATTCAGTCGACCATTATAGTAATTTATTATATATTAAAGTCCTTTTTTATGTTTGTTAATTGAAATTGTGGCACATGTAAAAGTTTTGGTTGTTAGACAAAAAAAAAAAAACTATTGATTGTTTTTTTCCTCATTTTAATAACAAGCAGTGAAATTATTAATATGCAATTTATGGGATATTTAAGTGAAGTGCGGTTCGAGGGCTCCAATGGGACGAGTTTTCAGTTAAGGCAATTTTTATTGAAAATTTACTGAAAAGCGAAAATCTAAAAGCGAAAATGAATTATGACCAGACAGCTGCGCGAAAGCAAAGTGTTACGCCTACACAGAAGGCGTAGATTGGTTATACTAATTATTATTTCTCTTTGCCAAAAGTTTTCTCAATGTATATATATTTGATGATTTTAATTTTTTTTTTGATCTCAATTGTTAATTGACAATTGAATATTGAAGCCAGGAAAGTGGTTTCCCTGTTGTAATTGTTTTTGTTATATATTTATCCAAACATTAATAAAACGTGCTATTTCATGAAATAAAATGTATACATATCCCAAATTGATTGCAGCATTTAAAATGAAATTGCTTCAATTTTTGATATACAATTTTTATTTACTGCACAATTTCCTATAATTTTTAATTTCATTAAACAGAGCCGGGTGATATAAAGAGAGAGAGGGAGAGGAGAGTTAACGCAAACGGTACCAAATAATTAATTGAGTATTTATCATCAATACGTGACTTTGATCAATTGAATTTTTAAACAATATATTCTCATTATTTCGGCAAACAAAAGTATTTATGTAAAAGAGTTAATCCGTAAATGTAATTGGATAATTAGAGAAATCAAAGTATTCTATAAAAACTGTTTTTCCCAATAGTTGGTCTTTGTTACTCGCAAATAGAGTCTATGACTATTTTCTTATATGTGTCATAGAATAAAGTACTAGAATTTGTCAGATAACGATATACTTGAGGTTTAGAAATTCTGTTGAAATTTGAAAAAAAAATGGAAAGTTGGAAAATCTTTGACAAATATTATTATTATTAAGAGATTTACGCGAAATTGTAAATTTCACGTAATTTGAGAAAATTAAGCTATAGCAACTAAGGCCTTAAGCGTATTGACAAATACTATTTTCTTCTTGCATCTGACACGTTCAACAAAAAGACAATAAATTTCCCTGGGATTTCTTCCTCACTCATCCTTAAAAATTGGTATTTTCCAATGTTAAAATGTTCATTGTGTTATTTATAGTCAATATTTGTTTTTACTCTTTTAATGTTTTAATAGGAATTGAAATCGACTAAAGTTCACTTTCATTTCAATTGTATATCCTTTGTTTAAATATTAGCCAGGAAACTATTAAATTTAATTCCAGAACAAAATAAATCGATTTTGCCTGATCCCATTGCTTTTGCTTCTTTTATTGTCATTTCACTTATTATTAGGGATTTGAAATATTCCTTTAATTATTTTAATCACAATCCAACACTTACAGCCATTTTATTTGTTTAAAATGAATTAAAAATTCTCGAATGTAAACTCTACGCGTCTTTGACGATCGGAATACGATTTTCGACTGACGCAAGTTTGTTGAAACAGTTTTCCATTTAGCCTAAGCCAAACACAACACAAAAAAAAAAAAAAAAATAAAATAAAAATGAAAGGAAAAAAAACCGAAAATATATAATTTACGAAAACGCTGAAAATGTTTTTAGGTTAAACTAATGCCACCGTCGCGGTCGACGTCAGCAGCAACGACTGATGCCAGAATCGCCAAAAATAAAACCAATGTGGGAGCAATACAGCGGAAACTCTTCTCGATGACGTCATAAGAGCACTTGCATTGAAAACCAGACAGAAGTGTGACCAATGACTGATGCCAAATGCCAATGTATCCTTTTCGTTTTCATTTCGGCTAAACTAATTTCAAGCAATTTGCCAGCAACAATGCCAAGTCAAGAGTATTTGTCTATATATTTTTTATCTTGTAGATATAAAATTTTAATATACCTATACTATGTATGAATATGGCATTAGCTAATAACAATTTTGCTTTGCCATTGATGCCAATTTTTGGGTAAATTATTTTATTAATGCCTCATTTCAACAAAATTACCATACTGAAGGCTAGTCAAATATTATAAATTTCAATTAAAAAACAAAATAAAATTCAATTTAGTCCATTGGTCACGCCAAGTTCAAGTTTAAGTGCTCTGGCATTGAATTTATACAACAATTTCACCTTAGACATAAATAAATATAAACAAAACTGCCTAATGTTTCTTTTCACACCTGAAGTCCATAAATTTAGCAACAAAATCATATGTTTTTCTTTGAGTGTGAGTTTTTTTTTCCACACAATTTTCCTCTTTTCGGACTGTGGGTGTGTGTTTGCTTTGGCATTGACGAGCAATTGATAAAGTCAAGGCAAGGAGATTTCTATTAACAAACTGCATAGTTGATGGCAGAAGTCTTATGGCCAAGAGGAATATTAAATATTCATGCTTCAATGAAAAACTTGTTTGATTTCTTTCATTTGAATTTTGAATGATGTATGAAAAATGATTTACCATGAACTAGAATATAACATTTTGCCGAATATGTGTGACTGTATGTATGTGTGTGTGTGTAAGAAGCAGCAACAAATAGACGAATTATCTATGGAGCATCTACCCACACATGCTTAGCCCACTTTCATTTGTGAAAAAAAAACAGCTGCCAAGGCTGCAATCAAAATTAATTGAGCGACTCAGAGATTCATGTGAATTTTCTTTTCACAAGTTTATACGTATACGAATGTGTCGCTGTGTTAGTGTATTTATGTGTATATGTCAACGTGAAGGCAATGGCGTGGGTGTTCCACCACACAACAACGACCTACAAAATAGAAAACAAAAAAGATGAAAATTTGGAAAATGAAAATAGAAAATGAATATGTACATATGTGACCGCCTCCTCTCATTCACTAGGTATCTTTCTTGGCAATCGAAATCATTTGTGTAAAAAAGCAACAGATTAATGTGAACAAAATGTCACAGACCAGAAAATTGAGTGGCAAATTAAAAAAAACATCCAATACTCTTTATCGAAAACAGTTCTCGAAAGAACAATATTTTCAAATGAACTTCTGTGAAGTGCTTTTAATTATTTCAAAGTAAACACTAGATTTTGAACATTTTTATTCGGTATAAATCAAAACGTTCGCTTTGAATAATATTTTCAATAATCGAGATTTATTTATTTATCAAAAAAAAGAGCATTGATGTCTATTGAAAAGCCTATTCTTTTTTTTAGATCAAGCAAACAACTGTTGCTCATAAATATGGCCGAATGGGCTTTAAAGCAAAACAACAAACGGAAATGAGAAATAAGCACCCACAATCTCATTGCCTTCTGTTACTGTTGCTCCACCTCCTTCTCTATCTTTCTCTCTTTTTCTTCTATTCTGCCAAGTAATCCCCTTATCACCCACTCCGAACACACAGCAATAACACTTGTCAATAATTTTGTTTCAAGGCAAAGACCGCACACAAATCGAGGTCAATTATCTATAAGATACAATTTGTATCTCCCCTAATGCCTGCTTCCGTTTTCAGCATTGGTCCGCAAACGAAGCAAATTTCATTTCATTTTCTCTGTTTTGTTTGGTCAGCCAGCAGCCATCCAGCCAGCCACTTGAGTAGGCTAATTAATTCTTTGTTTCGTATTTCACAGAAATAAGTTTGGGTTACCAGAATTTCTCTGTTCCATTTTCTTAAAGCAGAGATTTGTATTCCCATTTGGGAGGATGTGATTCTGTTTTGTGAGTCATACTTAAATTTTCCTTTAGTTCTATCTTTGAATTTCTAAATGCAAAGTAAATGAAAAGTACTTTTGGGTCAGCTATTTTGGCCTTTTATTCTTGCCACGATATGCAAATAAAACATAAACATTAAATATTAAACAAATATTCTTTCTTTTCACCCTTCCAACAATTTGCAGTAGATAAAAATATATATATGTACATATGTATATTCAAATGGAATAGTAAGCTATATTTCTTCTCTCTGCACTATCTTGCTGACTTATGCAGTGTGTTGGTTGTTGCTAGTTGGTCGCTTAAGTTTTATGCTCTTTCAGTTCTTTGGCTTTCTTTTTTTTTTTTGTTCTTCGTATTTGTTGATATCTTGGCTCTGGCGCCCCAGCAACAAAAACAATTTGCCAGCAACTGCTAAACAAACAATTTTCAATTTAAATAATTTCTCATGGCATATCTCTGGAAAAGCGTGTTTCTCGTTTCTTTTCCTTGAATAGATATTACCCGAACAGCTAACACAAAACACAAAAAAAAAAGAAAAGAAAAGGGAAACATGGAAAACCGAAACGCTAAGGAGAGCGCAAAAATATTCAAGCTGGGGGCATAAAAAGGCAACACGCAAACAATTTGCGATATAAACTCATAAAAATGCATAAATATATACATACATCTAGTACATAGACAAAATTTATATTTATATACATACATATATATTTTGAGTCTATTTAGCTTTAGTCATATCTTTAGTTGAAGTATAGTTAGAAGCAAGTTTCTTTCGCACGGACTAACACCGATCCAAAGACTCATTTGCATTGTAGATTCAGCTCACACTCCTTTAATCTCCGTGTGTATGTGTGTGTGTGTGTGTGTGTGTGCAACGTGTGCAGCATATAAACATTTTTTTCAGTTTATATTTTTTTATACATTATTAGTAAACATTTTGTACATTTCTATTTTCAACAAAATTTGCCACTCATTTCCGTTAGATATATGAAATAAGAAAAAAAAAACCCAACAAAAACACAACGAAAAAAAATCTCAAATTTTCATGTTTTCCCTGGCTGTGGCACATATTTAATGACAGCTCGCATCTGTTCCACATCGGCTTTGAGTTCAATAAATGCCAGATATTCTCACATCCTCACACACACACAAACACACCCACTCGTATATGTATTGTCTGCATATATTGGTATATATTTAATGCCCTGGGTAGGCTTCTATTTGACTTTTTCTTTTGTCATGTGCATATTTTATTTGTAGCTAATTTTTGCACAGCATGTGGGCATGGTGCTGCTTGATTTTCTGGTTAGATCTGTTGAATTTGCAGGCATTTATGGTTCGTTTTTGTAGGTTGGCCATAATAAATAAAATATATGCCACACAGTTTATAGGCTCTAGTCGTAAAACAAAGAAATTGTAGTTTACTTTTCGGTTATTGTGCGAAAAATTCTGAAATTGTTGATAAACTTTTGAGAAAACTGAAATATTGCTGGGCAAACTTGTAGCAAATTTACGTCAACTTTTATTTTAAATTTCTAAGCTCCATGTGAGAGTCACTCAATTGATTTGTCAAGATTTGATTACGATAAATATTGTATTTAAATAATAACTTTTGCTATAATTGAATACATTGTAGATTAAACATAAACATATCTAAATATTTGTATTTATTTGACAAACATCTTAGCTAAAATCTTTTTAGAAATGTTTTTTTTTTTCCTAAAGTGAAAACCATAAATCATGTCAGAAATTTATTAAAATAATGCATATACATATACATACGTTGTGCTTATGATTTTATTTTTCATTTAGTTTATTTCGAAGCAAAATGTTTCATTATGCCAGGGCTTATAAACTCATATGTTTTTGTCACATTTAAGAATCATTTAATTTTGCATAAAATTTAACAATATGTAGGTACAAATATTTGGCTAGCAAAATTTACTGACACGTAAGTATGAGTACAAACAAACAATTGGAAAAATGCTATACAAACATAAACATACATACATATGTACATGTATAGGAGCTTGTTTGCTTGTTTGTTTGTATGTAAATGTAAATGAAATTTTCTTGTCTCCATGGCAGGGCAAGTGCATTAAAACATGCATGAGCTTGGTTCCATCTTTGCCTGGGCCAATGTCTCTTCTCTTACCCTTATTCAGTCAGTTACCTCCTTCAAACCTCACACCAGCCAAACTGTAATCACTTTATTTTGCATATGTGAACACAGTTAAGTGAGATTGTATGTATCTGCTTTCGTGTATAGGTATAAATAACTGTGTGTGTTTGCTTGTGATGTGTGTGTGTGTGTGTATGCATATATAAATTGCAAAAATATTTTAAAGGTTGTCAGTGCCACGTCGCTTCTGGCTACCTAGCCAGAGCTAGAGAGGCAACAACAACAAGTAAATGAAATAAAACTAAAGGCAAAATCTCCAAGACAAAAACGAGCAGAATAAACTTGCTGAAGGATTTGTAAAATTTATCGTAGACATCATTATGCGACAATTTCTCTCTAGACAACAGCATCAGCAGCAGCAGCTAAGGCATCAGCAACAGCAGCAGCAAAAGCAGCAGCTGCTACATGCAACAAGAATCTCATGTGTTCACAGTGTTGGCATTTTTGCATTTCACGTTCAACATTGGCAAAATCGTTTCTTACAAAATGCAAAAATGTCAAAAACTGAAAAAAGAAGGAAAATATGAAATGAAAAATCCAACTAAATTATTCAAAACATAAGCGAGACATGTGATGTATGTAGAAAGTATGATAAGAAAACCTAACGCAAAATTCAGGAAGGAAACTGAAAAGTTGTTAAAGCTAAGAGAAAAGAAAGAAAAAGGAATAAACGAAGATGATTTCAGCGAAGCATGGTATCATATAGGTGATGGAGTGTCTCTGACAGATTGCATTTTGTATTATTAATTGATTATGCTGGCATGATAAAGTTTAAAACTGCTTGCACAACAATGTGGATGAATAAATGAAAAGCTTTCGCTGCTAAAATCACTTTAGATAACAATTTGTTGCATACTTATCGGCAAACTGGATTTACTCGAACAAGGTGGCTCATATGACCCAAAAACCTGGCAAGTATTAACTCTGTAAGGTTTCAATGTGTGGATGTGGGGAATCTTTCCACATAATTCTAAGGTATTTAGAATGCCAAAAATAAACATAAAGCAACGATATTTAGGTAGATAACAGTTTTCAGCATAATTTGTTGAATTTTTTTTTGGGTTTATTTTTTTTTAGGTAAAACCCATTAAACCATGCAACATCCTTAACCTTAACCGGGCCAACATTATTATCCTGCCAATGAGCCTACTGAGTCTTTGGTCCCTACTCAGAAGCAACCATAAAAACGTGCAAAATGAATCATTATAAATAACAATAAACGAGACGTAAGCCATATTTTAGGCATAATAGCTAATAAAACACACACCAAAGTGGCCGAAGAACCGCACCGAAAGCATAACTGTAGTAAAATGGAAGAAGAGTCAAAGAGAGCATAACAAGACATGCCAGGAAATCATGCAAGCCTAACAGAGCCAACGTGTCCATGGCTTGGACTACATTTAAAGTGATAAAGGAAAGAGAAGCTCCAACAATGTCCAAATGGAGAAACAAAAAACAAACACTAGCCATGCCACCAATGGCAAAAACGGTACACGGAGATGGCAGCGGATGAGGCGACCAGCTTTTTATCATGCTCATTGGGGCGATGAGTGGGGGTTTGTTTTACCTTTTTTTTTTTTTGTATTTCTTGTTTGGTCTGGTCAGCGGTCTGTTGCTCGTATATTTCACGCTTGAACGTCTTTGGGGTCACACAAATCCGATTTACATGCAAATAAATAAAATTCATGTCGAACTTCGAGTTGCAGACAATAAATTTTTGAGTGCGCTTCAGCAAACGCGCCAAAACGGGAGATGTGAAATCCGGGAGAGGGGAATTGTACGAGAAACCGAAACTGAAACCGAAACAAAAACAGAATTGAATGCAGACCACTTGAGAATCGCCTTTTAGTATCCATCTTCCCCTCAAGCTTTAAGCTTTTTGTTTCGTTTCACTTGCTTTCTTACTTGGCTTCTTTCTCTTTCTCTCTTCCGTCTTTCAGCCATTTTGTGCTTGTATTCACAAAGACTATGCTCTGTGAAATTGTATTTATAATGAATCAGATGTGATATTCCGATTTTCCACTTCTCTGAATACTTTTCAGACTTCACTTTTTTTTGTGATTTTTTTTTAAGTTCATGTACTTAAGTATATTTCTTTTTAGATTTAAATATAAGTTTAATTTTAAGTTGGCTCAGTATAATATTATGATCCTCACAAAAGTGCAATTTATGCAAAACAATTTCAATAAACTCATCAAATTCCTTGGCTACAAAATTTATGCGCTTAATTTGAGGATGAAGCGGCAGGGGGAAAGCGGCCAAGAGAAAGGCAAGGCCAAAGGCAACAGCAAATAATAAAATAATAAAAATGTCAAAATGGGTAGCCACCAAGCCAACTGAGAAGCAAGACCAGATATATGTATTTAGAAGCTATAGTACAAGCAACGATTACTTTTCCGCCTTATGATACCCTATACGAATGTAAATGTAAGGTAAATAAGGTTGGATGTACAAAGAGCGAGTTTCAGGGCTTATGATTAACGTTACATCTAACAAACTTTTTGATTTGCGACATTACAGAGCAATCATTATTCGTTTAGTTGGAATGTGCAGCAAAGTTCATATTTGTTTTATTATTTTTGAGTAAAGAAGGCAACGGAGGAGGAATATTTCAACTGTCATTGTGTTCTCGTATAGGTAAAAGTGTGTGTCCTTAGTCCCCCTTTCACTCTGCCTCTGACTTTCTCTTCTCTTCTCTCGTTCACTTGCCCTTGTTGTGATGAGAATGTAAATTACCCGGAAAATGCGACATATATACCATAAGGATGCTGCACAAGGACTAAAGTACAACTAAAGGGGCGTGGCCACAAATGGCTGCTGCTGTCAACTAAAGTGTAAAAAAATGGCAAGTTGAGCGTTGAAAGCAATGGAACGGATGGCAGCGGAGAAAGAGCGAGAGAGAGAGAGTGACAGAAAGAGAGAAAGGAGGCAACGCAAAGGAAGTGAAGCTGAGGTCGAGGTCTTGCTCCTGACAGGAGACAACAATGTAACATAATGGCGGTAACATTGAGTGCCTACATAAGTCCTTTTAATTTGAATATTTTACGGTAGCAACTTAGGCATCCTCTTTTCCACCGACCTCTAGTGTGTGACTGTGTATGTGTGTGTGTGATTTAAGATGCTATTGAAGAAAAAGTGTCGTTTGAATTGTTCAAAAAAAAAAAAAAAAAATAACAATAGCACGACAGCAAACAAAAAAAAAAACGAAATAACGAAGAGATATTCAGCCTGAGCACGTGTTGTAATTGCCGAGTGAACAGCAACCCGGAAACGGAAATGGCAACCATGTGCGCAGCTGACAAAATGAAAAATTAAAGTTATCGCCGTGCCATTAATGGCAATGTCAAGTCTGGATTTGCTGTAGTACATCTGCCTACCTACATATATACCTAGCATACATTCATAGATTTATCTCTAACTTTGGGTTTATCGCGGCATCTTTAAGGATACAAGCCCATACACACACATCGTTAAGCTTCCTTCGTGTTGTCTGTGCCATTAATGTGATAGGCGGTCCATAAGGAGTCGGATGTTGAATTGCTGTGGTGGCATGAAAATCCAAAATGAGATTGAGGCTTTGGGTTATCGCAGGAGAAGGGCATAAACTTTTTCCAATGTGACACAAATGAATTACCCTCCCTCAAATCTAAATCTTTGATCGAAAAAAAATCACTAAACACAGATAATATATCTGAATACAATTGATAAAAAAATATTTAACATAAGCAAGTTTCAATTTCAAATTCTATATATCAACTTCGAGATCGGATTTCGATTTTAAGTTTCGAGGTTACTTTTTAAACAATAGGCTGAAAAGGTTATCTGGTTTTGGTCGCAAACCTTATCTTTCATAAGCAATTTTATTATTTTGTGTGTAATTTGTTAAACAAATCATTATGCATTCTTGTCGTCACGATGTTTAATATAATATTCTGTGGGCAGGAGAAAGATCATTATAGCAGCAACTGTAAGAAAAATTGTAAGCAAAACTGTAATAAAACTATTTGTTAATTGATTCCACCCACCTAAAAGGCCCAATACGAATGCATTGAAGGTACCCAGACAACAGAATTTTAAGGTATAGCCCACAAATAAACTAGATGTCATCACTCCAATTCGGCCAACTAAAAAAATTACGGCTACACCTTTAGCTCTAAAAAAGTGGAGGTTAATCAGAGCATTAAATTGACATCCAAATACTTGCCTCAAATGTGTTGGTACGAGATCTATAAGTATTGAGATAGCCAACCTTAAGCAGCACAGTGGTAGCACAATGAACATAATAAAAACGGCAATGATTACGGCATCCAGCTGAACGAAATTCAATAAACACCCAACAAAGGCTCCCAGAAGCGTAAAGATCAGTAAAATTGTTCGTCGTGTTAAAAACAGTAATAAAATGGTTATTATGATGAGCACCGTCAAAGTTGTACAAGCCTGCACTATGGACACCATCATACTATCAAGGTTTATGTCGCACTAAAAATAAAAATTCTTGTATATCAAACTCAATAAATGGAAACACATTTTTCCAATTTTACCACTTGTTCCAATGTTATATTGGAGTTTTGGGATTGGTCCAGAAGATCGCATAATATCATATTACCGACTATTTGCTGCGATATAAAACGTATGCGTAATACCCATATAGTTAAACCGAAACCTCTACAAAATATAAACGAGTTAAGTTTTACATATCGCTTAAACAAAAAAAAAAAAAAAAAAATTAAGAAACTTACGCTCCAAACAAAATATAGGTGCTAATGGATGTTAGGATCATGTAACGTAGATATTCCCCTTTAAATAGAGGCACAGTATCATACCAAAGACTCGTAAATCCACTGGAACAATAAATATTAACTGCCAATTTATATACCTAATGACTAAAACTAATGTTGAGTCTAACCTTACTTGTGCTGTATTTCATAATCACTTAAACGCGGCTGTGTGACCTTTTCCACTCCCAGGCTGGCCAAAGTTACATTTTTGCCCTTATTGGCGCGACAACATTTTTCTAGAACCGCCATGGCTTCTGCATGCTTGTGGACTGATAAATAATACTTTGGGCTTTCAGGTATTCGATAAAGTAGGCAGACTCCAATAATGCCAGGCAATAGATTGACCAAGATCAATACACGCCAATTTGTTATGGCATAATTCTCCCATACATGTACATGTATCTTTGAGTACATCAATATTAGTGCGACAACTAGACAAAATTGGTTGAAACGTGAACGCATCTATTGAGTGGCTAAAGTAGGTACATAGATAGAACATACCTGGCACATAGATCATGCTCACTCCTATTGCATAGTTGACGAAGTTATGTACTTTTGGTCGCAACGCAATACTTATGAACTCACTTAAATAGGTCAACAAGGTCACTGCAATACCAGTTATGCTAATGGAACGTAAGTAGCAGTTAGAATAATTAGCTTTACAATCAAACTTACAAAATTCCCACTATGCATCGTAGTACTAAAAATGACCAATACTCTGGCATAAAAGCCGATAAAAATGAGCTAAGTATAGTCATTATCGTTGTAGAGAGGAGAACTTTGAGTCTGCCAATTTTATCTGACAAATAACCGAAAAAATGCCCAAATAAAACCTGAGCAAAAAATACACATGCTATCAGCCAACCCATCCGTTCATTATCTATCTTTAGTTCACAGGCACTTGCCACCAGGATAACTGACAAGCCAAGTTGCTCATTGGTAATGTACATTTGTAGTACGCAGCAGGTAAAGAATACGGCTAGCTGCATGCGACCAAAACCTAAATTATAGAATCGTGAGTTTGGTGGAAATGGGAATTCTGATTGCTCATTACTCACCCAACATATTCCAAACATCTTCTATGTCGACGGGCGCCATGGAAATAATTTTAATTTTATTGTAGTATGGAAATGTCAAAGATGTAAAACGTGCTGAAGTTTGAGGCAAATATATATAAATATATATATATGTATATAAATTACCCTTATATATAGGGTATGGAATGGTGTGTATTTAAGCACATAATTATTTTATGTAATGCAATTACAAGATATTAGTATGAGATTGCATGGAATGGGTAATGACTGTCTCATTCCTTTAGAGAATATTATAAAGAAGGATATGTCTCTAACCCCATAACGTTTATATATTTCTAATACGCATAGAAATCCATCAAAGTACTCAGAGCCATTTCAATGAAACTTTGTCTTTAATCATTGTCTGGATTGAACTACTAAATAAGTAAATAAGACTAAAACTTTTAAATTTTTTAAACAGGACTACTACAATCTCGTCCGTATAAACGAGAAAATGAAGTTAATTTGTCTAGTTCTGCTGTCTTATGTAAGTGTTTTTCTGACAACTTCCTGATGGAATATATAGAAACATGACCTCAGTTGGCAATTAAGGATATGAAATATTAAAATGTCTGTATGTAATCAAAGTCAACATCAACTAGGTTAGTTACTATGACACTTTCAACTGAATTCAATGACACTTTAAAAAGCCCACAAATAAAAATAAAATGTAAGAAATAACAAGCTGCACCCACATAGCTTGTGTATGTTTTGTGTGTGCTTTTTATATCAAATCCCAATAAGACAAATACAAACCCATACCCACAAGCATAAACACACACAGACACACCCATGTATATATATTTGAACACACACACACACACACAGAAAGTCACTTCACGCTTAGGCAAACAACATGGGACAGTAAGAAGAGCAAGAATAAACAACACATTGGGGCCACCAGGCAACCAATAAACGTGTTCATCATACGCCACGTAAACCGGATATAATAATAAAAGGTACCAAAAAGCTGAACAACACTGAAATGAGAGAAAGAAAACATTAAAAATAAAGTCAAAAGAAGAGCGAAGAGCGAAAAGGAATTGCCAAAATGTTGTTCTTGCCGCCGTTTTTGAACAATTCAAGATTGTTTATTTTCTTTTGCTGTTGCTTCCTCTTTTGTAAAATGCAAAAGCGTAATAAAACGTGTTACAAAACATACAACAAAACAAGAAGAGCAACAACAACAACACAAGCTTCCTTCTGGCACGTATTTGATTTCAACAACAAGCAACAAAATTGTCAGCACCCAAATAATAATAAAGTTTTCCTTTTCTTTTGGAACAGTTGATTGTGTTGAAAGGTGTTTGGTTACCCCCATTGATTTCATATGAAACGCAATTTCTCTTATTAACTTTTCCATGCTGATGTATCGATATATCAAAAATGGAAGAAAGTTCCACTGAATTGGAAGAGATTGACAGGATGGCGGTATCAAATCAAAGTGAATTATTCAATATTTCAATTAGAAAACACAAAATTTCGATGGAAGTATGCCGAAAAGTAGCTCAAACAAAAGATGAACAAGAAACAATCTTTAAGGTTCAATAAAAAATCTGTGAACAACGAAAGCACTTGAATGCTCTATTCATAAATTTTATTTATTTTTATTGAATGATTCCTAACCATGAATCAATAACATCAAAATTCATGAAAAATAAAGAAACTCATTCCTTCATATTCTTTATTCTTATTTGTGCAGTTGAAGTATTAATTTTTTTGTTTTATTTTGGACTATCGTTAGTTAAAGGTGGCCATATGAACTTGAAGTTGATTTCAGCGACATGCACTCTTTGAAAAATCAACAAAATGTTCATTTTATATATGAGATACCAAAAAGAGAGTTGCTGCTATTGCACTCTGATATTTTCGATTTTAATATGCATAGCTAACATTCTAAACAAGCACCTCTTATACAATGGTTTGAAGCTATAAGGCATATAAGCGGATAGCTCAACTCATCAGCTGTCTAAATGAGAGTCTGCTAATAACAGAAATGAAAACAACAAATATAACTTCATAGAGGCCGACACATAACAAGTGCACTTAGAATAGCGAGAGTGTATCTGTGTGTGTGTACTGCCAGCAATATGAATAACTGTGAGTTGAGTTTAGCTAACTGTCACTTTGCGTGAACAAGTGGCTTTGAAGTAGTATTCACGTTTCTCCCACCTCACACACTCTCTTTCTATCTCCCTTTCCATTTGGCATACGTGAAATTGTTTCACTGCTGGATTATAATGTTAATGGTAGGATGAGAGTGCAAATGTCTGCTTATGACATTCATTTGAGCAGCTATATCTCTCTCTATCTCCTCTCTTATATATATACAATACGTATGTATATCTAAATAAATATATGTATATGTATATATGTATGTGTCTATATCTATGTCTGTGGAACAAGCAACATTATTGTCATTATCATGGAAATAGAATTTCAAGGACATAGAAGGAAGTAAGGCAAGACTAAAAAGAAAAAAAAAATGACAGAAAAAATTCTCTATAATTAAGGCTACAGCATCGTTTCTTTGACATACCGAAAAACAGGCAAATCCTCACAGCCTACAGCCACCACGGCCTACAACCGCACAATCAATCTCAAGTTGTCTAAGTGGATCTCCACCCTATCCCATTTCTTTAGCCACAGAAAGCGTTAAATAGATTTATCACAAAAGTGTTGAGCCAACAACGAAATCAAGTCAACAAGAATAGCAACCACAGCATACTTAAGGCAGCAAACTCATATATACAGCTGTCACATAGTCACAATTATACAATTTCTGCCAAACATATAATAAACAAGGAATATCACGTATTCGCCGCGTGAAACCATTATGAACACAAGTCGTCCATGACTTGGGCTTATTGTAATTGAAACTATTTAGCTTTCTGGCATTTTCATTAATGGCAATTTTCGTAAAATTGAGTGTACTTCCTGCCAACTGTTACTCGATGTGAAGGTAGTGGGAAATACAGACGCCATTGCCAGCTGTTGGATCAAAAATTGCTAATTACTTGAAAATCAATTGTCGCAATTCATTCTTGGCTGCCTCACACCTCCCTTAACCTCCCACCACTCGCAAGACAGCGTGCCCGATGCAGAATGTGTTCGTAAAATTAAGTATGTTAATTTAAATTTAACGTTCCAATGAATTTTATTTCAATTCGCTTTGTTTCTTTCGCGTTTCTCTTTCAGTTTGCCTTCTCGTTTAATTCACACGGACTAATGAAGGCCTAGGATCTTGTAATCAACGAAAGAAATAAGAAAAAAATAAATCTGAACAGAAGTATCAAATTAAGCAACGACGCTTACTTGGTAAAGGTAAGTTTTCCTAACCCACACAATAATATGAAAAATTCTTTACAAGGTAAGTGTAAAAACTTAAATTTATTAAATTCAGCTAAAAAAAAAGTCGCCCCTGGCTGATGTAACTAAAGAGTCAGATCAAAAAAGTGTTATTGCCATCAGCATATCAGTTTATTAAAGTTATGAACAGGGCTTAAATTAGTACTGAAATTTATACATATATATTTCATGAAATTTTTATAACTGAATTTATTAACAAATCATCAACACGTTTCTGATTGTATCGTTTTTTTAGTTCCCTTTATTAGTCATAATCAATATTTTCGCATTTAAATGACATTTTTCCTATATGAATTTATACAGAATTACCATCTGTCACATATCTGATTTTGTATTTTTCCATCTATGCAAATGGCTTTTTTCCTAACAAAACCAAAAAAAAAAAAAAAACCCAAACGTATCTTTTTTTTTTTTGCCTGTTAGGAGATAAACTTTTCCCTGGTCAATTTTTAGTTTTAAACTTTTATTTTTTCCATTTGCTAAATGCTTTTCCCAATTTTTTTTTCTTATATTTTTGGCAAAATGTTTGTTATTCCCAGTGGACACCTACACACACACACACACCGACACACACCGGCACACACACACGTATCAGCAATTTAGTTTGATTTTATTTGGGTTTGGTAAAAATTTGTTCGTTTTATCAAATCCTTTGTGTATAGCTAGAAATTTACGTTTCATTTACTAAAATGTTGTGATTCACCATCTCCATCTCCATTTTAGTTTCCTTTTTTCATTTGACCGTTGCTTGTTTTTCCAAATGAAATTCATATCACATTAAATACAAATGATTTTATTTTGTGTGTGGGTGGATGGGAAAACCCACACAAAGACAAAGAACATGAAATTGAAAATTTTCTACTAAACTTAGTAAGTTGAAATTTTACAACTAATTTCACAATTTGGGCCAAAAGCTTTTAAGTACATAAGAACTTTACATAATACCAACAACAATGACAGCAACAAAATGTGGTTAAAGAAGTTAATGACTCGCGTGAAAATCAATTTTGTATTTTATGAGTTAAAATTTTCACGCATAAAAAAAAAAAAAATAATAAGCAACAACAGCAACAGCAAAAATTTACCATTTTGACAACGCAGCAAAGAGACAAAGAGGAAATTGTGTGCATGTGGGAGGACAAAGTAAAAACGAAAGCAAAAAAGCTTTGTTAAGTGCTTAACGAAGTAGGAGAGGAAAGACGCTGAGTGGATGGGGGATGAGGTGGTTGCTTTTCACATATGTGGAATGTCGCTTTCCCTTTCTTCCATTCTGTCATATAAATGCAAATGGCTTATGAAAATAATTTGCCAGTAAATTACAAATTTATGGTAAATTGCATATTGAGGAATTTTTTTTTCGTTTTGGGTTGGTTTCGGTCTTCATCTTGTAGCTGGTTGCCATCTGCTGCTGTGGCTGCTGCTGTTACTTCTGCGGTGCTTACCTTTATTGTTTGTGGTGTGACAAGGACAGACACCTCACAAGTCACTTACCTGTTCTTCACTTTCTATATCTCTATATAGATACATACCTATGATTCATGGCAGCTGTTAAAAATTCGTTTTTTTTACATTGATACCCTGTAAAGATAGTGTAAATAAAGCATACTGAAGCTGTCATAATATACTGTCTTAATACATTTTTACTATTAAAACCTGCCTTTGAAGTTAATCACACTTGTTGCAGGGTATCACATAGTCTATCCCATCACATAACTGCTTACCTTCATTTCTTATCAGGTTGATTGCATTATATGGAAATTGCTCCTTCTCTGAAACAATAATTGCGTGTTTAAGGTGAAACATTTTTTATGATTACAAAAGGCGACAGTGTAAAGCAACAGAAGAATGGAAAACTGAAGGCTTAAGCACCCATCTACGGTTGGCCTGGCTTAATAGTTGAAATGCCCGAGGTTTATTCAGGGCGTTAATACAAAGGTATTTAAATGAAATGGAAATGCATTACACTCTCATTTAGCTTTTACGATAAAGAAGAAAGTAAAAATCGAAAGAGAAGGTTTCTGAAGCCTTTTCATAAAAGTAAAACTGCGTTTTATGCAATGAAATGAAATATACCTCAGTACTCCGTTGAAAGTCTAACGTAAATGCGAAAGCTTTAGATTAGTTATAATTTATAGAAACAAAAGATTGAAGTGTATTGAACAGTTGAAAGCAAAAAGATTTTGCTTTAAAATTCAATTTCTTTAGATTCAATCTGATGCCTGGCATTGAATATGGCTAACATATCAACTTGGCTTGGCTTTCACTCACTTCCAACATTGATTCATTCAGTCAGTTAGTCGGTCTGTCTCATCTTTCAGTCCACAAAAAAGCAGCTGCTGCCCCTAGAAGAAAACGAAGATGAACACAGAATCATCCTCTTTTCTCTTTCGCTGTTTTTCTGATTTATCCAATACATGGCTAGCACCTTTAACTTTTCACTCAGTTTGTTCTTTTTGTTCTGTGAAAAGTTTTGTGCAATTTTCCATGCTGTTTACAAAATGAATGAAGCAAGAAGCAAACAATACAAATTGCCAAAGAAAACTTTGTACGTTTTACTTGACTATTTGGTTTTTTTCCAAGAGGAGACAAAGTAGTGACTCGGGTCCAGCCGGGGCGGAGGGTCTGAATGCAATTTTTGTGCAAGGGTTCAGGTTCATAGCTCCAACTTGTTTGCCATTGTTTTTTTTTTTTTTTTTTGTTTTTCGTTTCAGCTAGGTGAAAGTATTCCTTTGTTGGTCATTAAATTACGTTTTTCCTCTTTTTTTCTTTTTTATTCGTTTGAGTTTCATTCGATTGTCCACGTCCCAGAGTCGGGAATGCTTTTCAATTGTTTTCCTCTTTGCTTTTCTGTACATCTTATTCGAGAGACATGAGACTTTTAAAGTCGTTTATACTTGTTTAGCTTTCCCCGATACCAAAGTGGTTGATACTTAGCAGAAGTATTTTATAGGGTTACGATTTATTATCAATCGGTATATGGAATATTTATGTGAATTAAAAGAAAAGGTCTGTACCGATGCAAATGCAACGAAAACGCAACAGCAGCAGCAGTTGTCGCCAAAACAAGCAAATTTATTCGGGCATAAATGCAGGTTCATTGGTGTGGGAAGAATTGCATTTGGCCGCAACTGGTAAACATCTGGTGAATCTGCTTTAAATATATAACAAAGAGAATGTGAAATGATGTGGAGGTAATGTGACGTTTTCTTGAAGATATTAAATTTTCTTTCTATCATTTAAAAAGAAATAATTATTTTAAAATTACATTTTAATTTCCTTTTCTTTTACATTAGAGATGGAGAATACGGTAGAAGAGTTATTTGGCAGTAGGGCTTGGAATATTAATCAGAGGCATTTAGTTAACAACTACGAAAATGTATTTAAAGGCTAAATGAGCGTACATAAGTGATGACAGCCACAGCCAAAGGAAAAGGCAGACAAAAGGACTAAATTGCGTATACGCCATGTGCGCCAGAAGAAAAAACACACTTGAAAATGCGCAGTTAAAACGGAAATTGTTTGGCTTACTTCACTTTGTTGGCTCCCTCCCATCTTTCTTTCTCTCTGAAATGTGTTTGTGTCTCGTTTTCTCACCATTTCTCTAGTGTAAATTGCCAAAAGGCTGAAATTTAAAGCATCCTCCGGCTAAAAGGCAACGCATGGCCAAAATAAAAGTAACTGAAAATGTCGAAAAGGTGGTGGAGATGGTGGTACTGCATGAAGGTGGCAAAAAGGGCCAGAGACAGAAGCAAAAACCAAAGTGGCAAAACGTGGCACACACTTGCGACTTTCAGATTTTTGGACTGTGTTGGTAGAGAAGAGACCCGGCGAGATGTGTGTCAGGGAAAGGAGCACTCTACCAAATGCCAGCGTGGTCTCTGTTGATGCGTTAAATTTGAGTAACAGCAGAATGCAGCCACTGGCAAATGCATCTCAAGTGGATGTGTCTATCTCTTTTTCCTCTTTTTCCCTCCAACTCACTCTTATTCTCTCTCTCTCTCTGTCTCTCGTTGTTGTTCAACCCGTTCTTCCTGTTAACTTTTTGTAAAACGTACAGCAGCTTGTGTGAAAGCTTTTTGTGGCCTACAAGTCGTAAATGTTGTAAAATTGTTTAAAATTCTGATAAGAATTGTTTGCATTCATTTTACCTAATTGCAATCTGGTTAGCTCTTTTACCTTTTAATGACAATCTTAATTGCCTTGAAATCTTTCCATTTAACACATGCCGCAAGGAGCTAAGAAATGTACATATATCAAAGGTCTTATCACCCAGTATACTGCCAAAAGAACGAACCGCTTTTCACTCCTCTAACTGCTTTTTGTTTCACCGTTTGCTGTTTATCTTCCATGTCATCATTAAACACAATCAGCGTAACCATTTGCCACTCCTCAAATGACAGGCAATATAGAATGCTTTATGCATACTCCTAGATATAACCTAGGGAATTAGTCGGAAAAGAGAAAGGGTGACCAACAAACAACAAAAAAAAAGAAACAAAAGAAGAAAAAATAAGCGAAATACTAAAACTTTCATTTAATCTGTTGAGATCAGTAACTCATGTGACAGCAGACAGCCAGGGCTCCAAGAGTTGCACAAGAAAAAACGAGTTATTTCTTTTTCCACTTCTCTTGCTTTTGCCCAATTTTTTTTTAGGTAAAAATTTTCTAGACAGCTTAGAGAATTTCCACACCAGGCTTGACAACAAAGTTTTAAAAGGGTCGTAGATAAAAAAAAGAGACACTTAAAACATTCGTGGATAAATTAATGATAACTAAATACTCTTTAGTTTGGAATTATAGAATTCTATTTCAGCTAATAAAGTAAATCATCACTGAAAACCACATTATATTTTTCATTCTTAAACTTATATTTCTTAAGTACTCTGTTAACATTTTCCAAATTTTCAAATGCTAAAAAATTGTCCAAAGATTGACCACTTGGGGATTGAATCAGAAATAATGTTTGTCTGTGAAGAGTATTCTACTAAGCAATCTGTAGGAAGACTAGTGCGGCAAAAGGTTTCCACCAAGAATTTAAGGGTCTCTCACCTTCGACGCCTTTCGCCCTTTGCCTTTCGCACGACGACATTCAAACTTGCCGAATTCGTCTGCTGATGAGAATGAAAACTGCCAAAGGGCGAACCAACACAACAAGAAAAACTTTTTTCCTTTCGTTTTGCGTTTGTTGCGAAAAACACACGCGCCGTGTTAAAATCTTATCAAGGAAGTTGTATAAGTATGGGTGTTTGTTGTATGTATATATGTTTATTTGTATGTGAGTGTGTGTGTGTGTGCTGGAGGGAAATTAAAAGGAAAATGCGTTAATCATGAGTGGAGTGAAGTTCTCTTCTATAGCAACAACAGCGGCAATTTAATTTGCGTTAAACGAGCGCACGCCGCTGATTAAAGACGATGAGGAGGCAGCTGCTGCTGCTTCAGTTGCCACGCCTAATTTTATGCAACAAAAACTTTGACACGCGTCGTCGCCTCATGTGGCATTAAAAGCGAACGAAGAGAAACGGAAAGGCAAGACAAGGCAAGGAAAGGTAACTTTATCGGGTAGGCCGAAGTTGCTGTGCCAAGAAGACGTTGTGGCAAACAAAAGGGCAACATAAGGATACAACATGAGGATACGCACTTAATCCTAGATGACAGGCGCACGTAAACCGAAAGCAACAAACGATAAGCCAACTGCAAGTTTCTTTGGCCCCTTTAAATGTGAATTGGGCTCAAATTGAAGCAAGTTAGTGATGAAAGATTGTAGCTAACGGATATGGCGAAGAATTTAAATGAATGAGATCAACTTGAACGAATATATTCATATATACATACACATACATGTTTGAATGTACTTATGTATGATTCTACTAGCTATTTTGCCTAAGTTCCTTTTATCTTCATTTAGTCTGCAGTTTTTTTTTTTTTTAGTTTTTTCCTCGCACACAAAATGCCCACAAATTGCACTTTTATGGCGCATTGTAATCAAAAATTTAAAAACCGACCGCCAGAGTGTCGGAGGGAAATGTTTCCTGCCAGGCTCTTAGACATTGCCAACCGCCCACTCACTGGCCATCGAAACCGCCAACCCACTTTGCCAGCAACCATTCATTATGCAGGCCATGTGCAGGGCAAAACAAAAAAAAAACGAACAAAATAAAGAAAGAGACTTCAACTGAGCATACAGAACAGACATTAGCATCCAAACGATTTGGACAGGCAACACAGGCAGTCAACAGTCCCAGATGGACCCTAGAAAGACAGAGAGACAGCATAAACGACAGAATAAACCAGAGCGAGAGGTAGCAAGGCAGTGGAGAAGGGTATAGAGCGAAGTACTTCAAATATAATTTTCATTTATTTGTTATTTACTTGTATTCATATCCCCCCTTCACACCCATCCCCAAACCCTTACCCTAACCTATTCATCTGCTTGCCTCTTAACATTTCGATTATACTTTTTAATGAAATTCTGCAGACATTTTCGAGTTAGTTTTCCTGATGTTGAACATCAACTGCATTTTAATTATTAACACAGAAATCACAACAGGAACAACAACCAGCAGAATGTCGATTTATTTTCCCTTCAATTTTCTCAGAAAAAAAAAAAAAAAAACAAAATAATAAAAAGAAAAAAGCTCCAAAATTGGGTTAAGTGCGTTGGAATTTTCTCTGTTTTATTTGAAACTCAGTTTTTGAGAGGGGCAGGTCCTGCATATCCGTCAATTCTGCGAGCCTGACCAACATTTCAGGCATTTCGTTCCTCCTTTCAATTTACATGAAGTGGCTGTCAGATGGATGGAAGGCATAGCGTGAGTAGGATAGGAAGAGGGCGAATGAGAGAATGATAGGTAGGGAAAACGAGATGCAGACATTCGAACTGAAATTCAAAACTGCTAAAATTTTCTTTTCTGTTATTGTTAAGCTTTGTTCCTGTTGTTGCCGTTGAATTCTGATGGGGGGCGTCAATGGGTGTGGCAGTCCAGGAAGAAGGCCGCTTCCTCTTCCGATTCCCATTTCGATTCCATTGCCCGGCCATTGTTTGCCGCTTTTTCGATTTGCTATGTACAAAGCACTTGGGCAAACGAATTTCAGTTGCAGTTTTTCCAAGCATAATTAATGGCTAAAAGGATGAAACTGATGAGCTCAAATTTGGTTTTATTCAATGCTAAAGGGAAAAATATTTAAGATTTTAAGTTGGTAGTCATTTTGGAAATTTTTAGAAAAATGATGATTTCGTTCTTTTTAATCTGTTTAATACGGACTAAGGTTTCTAATTAGTAAGTAATCTTAAGCCGATTTTCGAATTCCGAAACTTTATTGTTCCTTTCATGATTTAAATATTTATCTTAAGTGCGATTTGAAATTGCTTATACACAGGTCTCATTTAAGGCACAGGCAGACTAGAAACAGCAATAACAAGGTTCAGTCATCAGTAACTAATGGATAAACAGACCTGAAAATCTCTATGGCCGGCAACTGGTCATCTGTTTGCTATGGACAATGCCTTTTTCAACCAATTCTAGACGATGCCCATGTTCTGTGACCAGCTGGCTAGTTTGTTTTTGGGGCGGGAACATGTTTACTGAATGAAGGACGGCGTATCCTGTTCACAGGCGCATGTATTTAAGCGATTTTGTTTACATGCGTGTTAAATGATATTTGGGTCGAGGTGCTCCTGTTTTCCTGTTCGCGTTCTTGTGTTTTGATGTGTTCTCTGTTCTGTCTGTTGTTATGTGTGTGTGCCATGTGTGGCCTGAGCATGTTAGGTCGACCAAAACATGTTTAGGGCTAGTTTTTGATTAAGGCAAAGCAGAGCAAACTCTATTGATTAAAATTGTAGAACTTTTCCTGGCGTTTTTATGTGCCTTTTTCACTTAGCTACGCTTATCTTTTGGCAAGTTTCTGTCATATGAATTGCAAGTTGAAGTTAGTTTTAGGTCACGCAGATTTGATGTAAATTTGTTAAAATTATGACCAAGCTAGATGCCTCATCTGCATGCCAAGTATCTAAGCGAATAGGAAAAACCCTTTCTCTTTAGGGTTTTATCAGTCAAAAGCTATGTACAATATGAGCAGTAAATTTTTGTCGCTTTTCTTTTGTATTTCGCTTATCAACATGGTTCAAACGAAGGCCAAGTTCATTGTGTGTGTCAAGGACATCCGGGCAGTAGCAGCTGACTTTCACTCACTGGTCACATCCGTTGACTGACCCAACTAATTTTATGCCCATTTCTTTCATATATGTACGCCAGGGGCAAAAAGTCCTTTACATTTTCGGTTGGCCCCGGCCAAAAGAAAGAAAGAAATGTGTTAACTTTATCTAAATTGTTAAAACATTTACCAAATGACCTCACGTAGTAGGTTTGCTGCTCTATGTAGATATGTGTATGTGAGTGTTTCTGTATATGATGCCCTATCGCCCGATAGTCCTGTGGCCTTTTTGCATGTTCTGGGACGTGACCCCCCCTACCTCACCCAACACCTCCCAGGGCTTTTGCAGTAGAGTTCATTTAGGGTTTCCCCTCTGTTTTCTACGCTTTATTGGTTAGCCAACATGTTCTTTATGGCATTTTGATGCACGATGCATGGCAACCCTTCCTGGACTCTGACATTTATTATGCTTATTTTTTCTCATTCTTTTTCTTATTTGTGTGTGTGTGTGTGCGTGTGTATGGAAGCACACGTATTTTGCGTATTAAGTATACGCTCTGTATGACATGGCCTGTCAGTCACTTAAAGAATTAAAAGTAACAAGGAAAAAAGCAGAACTTTCCTCAAAAATGTTGCTCAAAAACGACAAAAGCCACGAAGAGCTTAAAATGTTTCCCTTCAGTTAAAGTTGCCAAGCAGCTTGTGCTTTTGGGATCAAAAATAGCAAGCTGATTATAATATATCTACTAGGAAGTCAGCAATAAGATGAAACACTTTCCTGTCCAGGCTTAAAGACTGCAACCCAAGCCATAAAGTAGCTTAACTTTTGCGGCAAACTGCTAGACTTTCATTTAAACTGAATATTAGAAATATTGTTGTGTAACTTTCAACTTGCTAAGTTGTGTTTGACCAAAAAAAAAAAAACACACACAGACACACACTCCCACACATATTTTCACATCAAAGTCCAAATGGTATGTTCTTTTGAAAAATATCAACTATTTTGTTTACCTATTTAAGCGCCACACACAACTCAGTTACATATTTATTTGAGAGAAACAACCAAACACAAAAAATTGGAAAAAGGGTTCAACACTTCCATTCGCCACATTGGCATTTGAAAAATTTATTTCGCAAACCTTTTTCCCTTTGTCAATTTCTTTGCCCGCCAACCCTTTTTAGAAGCATTTACACTCATATCATTGATATGTTTATCCGAAATGAAAACAAATTCTAAACTTTACAACACATATGCCTAAAAGTATGCAAAACAAAATTGCCTCCTTTAATGTGGCTTACGGGAAATTTTTAAATATTATTAAACTGACAAGTTAATGGAACAAACCAATGAAAAAAAAATGAGACTCAGCTTGTGAAAATAGTTTAAATTGTTAACCTTTTGGTAAATGTTAAAGGCCAACTGCATAAATGGAGCTTAATGTTTGTTGTTACAAATGTTGCTACTGCTGCCGCTGCTGCTGTGTTGTTGTTTTTGTAATTTTATTTTGGTTGTGGGCTGGCCCATGAAAGTATGTTATAAAAATATTTTATGACATGTAAAAAGCATCGATAAAAAGGTTGCCTCGGCTGTGCGGTTTATTTTTTCTTCTTTTCTCTGAGCGCTCTGTTTATCGCTGGTTGTTTATTGTTGCTGTTGGTGTTGGTATTGCCGCGGACGGGCTTCATCCTTTTGGCCAGGCTCGTTACTCATTTTGGGGTTATATTTCATGTTTTCTGTTTTTGGCTTTCGGTATTTGAATTATTTGTGTTTTGCCCCAAATTTGGTATGTTCTTGTTTTTTCCCCCTCTTTTTTTTTTTTTTTTTTTTGCTTTCATTTCTGTTTTACGGAAAATTACATTTAAGTATGTGTTAGAATTGACGCCGTAACAGGTTGTAAATAAAAATTCGTATGTACTACAATTTGAATTTATTTTTATGAATGGTCCAACAAATAAAAGGGGTTCGGTTTTGCCAAATGGCCAAGCAAATCGACTGTATCTTAAACAAGGTATTCTAAATGGGAGCTCAACATAAAGATTCAGTTCACTTTAGTAATTCTGAAATTTTAAATAAAAGATTTAAAATTTTTAAAGATTTATACATGAGAAGCAATTGATTGCTTTAAGTATTAAATATCGTGACTTAAATGAATCATTTTATCGTTTGTATGCAAAAACCAAAAAGTTGAATCCATCAATTACCCAGTCCTTTTTTCAATCCAATAATCAATTTTCGTACTTGTCTTTAGTAGATAATCGTAATTAATCGTATTTTTCTTGGTTGGAATACCGAAAAAAAGAGCAGATCTCGTTAAAAGTTTGGAAAATAAATTTCATATACTCGAACGCACAGCTAATATGATAAAAGGCGAAAGAGAATAAGTACAAGAGGCAGCAGTGGGAGTGAAAAATAAAACCAAAAAAACGCATTTTGATAAGCCGCTTACGACACGCCCCTTAATTTTTTTTTTTCTTTTTTTTTTTTTTTTTTTTTTTTTTTTTTTTTTTTTGGGTGCCGCCTATCACAAACGGCAACATTTGCGACAGTTTTGTCGAGTGGCTGCAAAAGTTTGTCATGTGCATTTTCAACTTTTGTTTTCCTTTTGCTAATTGTCAGTGCAAAGCCGCAAGCGGCATGAAAACTTTGTTTGCCCCTTTTTTAATAATTTTTTACACATTTTTTTTTGGGTGGCCAAAGTAGAAATTAATTTCACTGTAAATGCACATAATCAAGGGTGCGTGGGTCGTTTCTAGAAAGGAAAAAGAAACCGAAATGATAAAGCACTGACTTTCTCCCGGCCTCTTTTCTTTTCTCTCTCTCTCTCTCTCTGCCTCTCTCTACTACTTGTTCTATCTCTCTGTCTCTCTCTCCATTCATTCCTCTGTGTCTTTCTATCTCTCAGCAATCTGGAAGGCGAATCCAAACTCCATCAACGCAATGCAAAAAAAACTTTGGCAAACAAACAAAAAAATGGAGAATGAAGAGAAACCAACGTATTCGACAGACATGGGCCATATCAAAAAGTCTATACTCTAATAAAAGTTAATATTGTTTTTATATTTGGTGTTTGTTTCCTTTATAAACTTTTATCTACCTACCTCCCACTGCTAGGCAAACTTACTAAATAGATAGTTAGAATCTCAGATTGCACTTCCAACCGTATTTGAAAGTTATTTGATAACTCTTTTATAGACATTTTAGTGAAGAGCATACAAAGTTGTTGGTTTTAAAGTCTCTACGCCCTATGAACTTGAGACTAAACCAAATATACCTCTTCTGTAAGAGTAAAAGGGTAAAAAAAGGATAGAAAAAGATGAAGCACTTGAGAGCAGACATTTTGCTAGTCTCGTTTGAGTTTTTGGCGGATCTTAATGAAAAGGCAATCTTGTATTTTGGTGAGTGAAGCTGAAACCCGAGATGGGAAATGTTTAATTGAAAAAATATTATGCAGACGGCGAAATTAATGCGAATGGGGATTGTGGATGTGTAGGTTTACCATACAAAAGAAGTGCAAAGTCTGTGTATGTGCTGCACTCAAGTGCAATTTTCGAGTGAGATTGTGGCAAATCATCATGTGCAGTGGCAAAGGCTTATGCACTTGACACATCGCTTGAGAGGCAATGAAATATTCTGAATTTAAGAAGCTAATATTTTAATTTACTGAACTTAGTCTCAATGGTAAACATTCAACTTTTCATAACGGGAAATTTGCCAAAACAGCAGTTGCAACTAATTTTCAAAAGTTGTCCATCAACTTGTCTTAAAAAAGAACAACAAATTTCTAAAGAACTAGAAAGAGCGAGAGACAGGATTAAGAAGAATGTATAAGAACCTTACACTAGCTACATAATCTATGCTAATTTTTGCCTTCTCTACGGTTAAGAAATTGTCAGACGGTTTCTTTTGCTCCTTTCTTTTTTTTTTTTTTCTTCACAGGAGAAGTGGCATTAAAATTAATGAAGTTGAGACAGTAGCATGACTCTGGCCTGTCCAAGAATGTTTGCTTGTCTAAAAAAAGAGAAACATTGAATGAGTGAGTGAGTAAGCGAAAGAAAAATAGGAAAATGTAGAAGGAAAATCTTAATCGTGATCTTATTACGCGCGTTAATTACGAAATACAGCATGAACAAGGGTGAACAACAGCAACAGCAACAAGAAAATGCCAAAAGCTTCATTCCAGCTTCTGGTTTATGGTCCAAGCTGCAAAATTAAGATGCCACGCAGCTGAGCCAAAGTGTAAGAGGCAAACGACCAGAGAAGAATGGTGAGAGAAATGCTGAAATTAAGAAAATAGACGGCACAGAGATAAGCAAAAGTGCAATGTTGCACAATTTGTGGGTTGTGTTGTTGTTGTTGTTGCTTCTGTTGGTGTTGGCGGTGGCGCTGTTGCTGTTTTTGCTGGAGGATAAGTTTTATGATACGCCGAGAGTAACATTGTTGCCACTAGCCATTTTTCATTAGAACAATGCAATGAAAACAGAGGCCAATATTCCTTGCATAGCGCTAAAGGATGGCATCATAGATGGAACCCAAAAACTGGAATGCACAGAAAAGTTTAATCAAAAGGAAAAACTATGAAATCAACTCTTAAATTTATGATGTGCTGAGCACAAGACCCAAAAAAAAATCCGTGTAAAACCCAATTAGCGCGTATCCTTGTCGATGCTCATAAATTATTAACAAACCATAAACCAAATGCAGAGCATCTCTCCAACAATCTCTCTCAAAAAAAAAAAACCAGAAAAAGTGATGGACATTTTAATTTATGACAAAAAAGTTATATGCAACTAAACTCATTAATTAACGCCGCTTGATTCTAGCTGAAAGTTGACACAAAAGAGACAGAGACGAAGAGAGCATCTGAGATGGCAGGAGACTAAATTATTTAAAACACTAAAATAAGCATTATAAATTATTACTCTACAGAAAAGTACAAAACAAGCGAAAGGTAAAACAATTGACTAAAAATGCTGGCTTAAAGCAAAATAAACCGCTGGACATAGGACAAAGGATTACACATATAAGCGGCTTGGACTATACACGAAAAAAAAAACAGAAAATAAACAACTATGGCAACAAACTAGAACAATAAACAGAAGTGAACCAAAAACCAAAGTTAAGCCTGGTTGCAACATTTTCAAATATTTATATGTCCATCTACTAGAGCAGAAACATTGGATAGCGTATCGTAAAAGGAGACGGGTTGGGATATAATCAATACATATTTATGTATACATACATATATATATATATATAACTCACTTAATGCCAGGAATGGGACATAATTATAAATCACAGCCTTGTCGCTGTCTGCTCTAATTCTCTGCCTGCATATCGGTCGCTTGGCAGAGGGTTTCGCATGGACACACTCAAATAACTTAACGGCAAAGTTGATACAATTCAACGCAAGATTTAATGCCAAACAGAGTTTGAAAAGCCATCATCAAGTAGCATGTAACCAAGCAGGACATGGCTTGGCATCGCATCCATATACATGGCCCCGGCCAGGACATTGAACGACAAGTATAAATGCTCGACCATCAATACCAGATGCCTGGCGGAAAAGAGAAAGGAAGAGAGAACGAGAGGGACAGATAGAGAGAAAGGAAGGTGGTTTGGTTTTGGGGAAGCAAGAGAAATGAAATTGCCATTGACACACACACACATACACAAAATGCCAATACAGTGGAGTGGTGTAGAGAAAGGAGCAGGATAAATGGTCAGAAAAAGCGCAACAAATGGAGCAACTGCATGACCATGGACCGGCTCTCATCTAATGTTTGCGGCTGATGTTGAGTTGCGGTCAAGTGATACTCTTGCGGTTCCCACAAATCCATTTCCCTTATGTATCCCATCGATGTATGTTTTTATCTCCTTTTCGCTCACTCTTAGCATTTAAACAAATTTTGCCTTTATCAAGAAATTCAATTAGCATTTGCTTTATGCATGAGATTTAATCCTTTTTCTCACTTAAAACATTTATTTTTTGCCTATCTAGCTGTCGTTTTCTTTCTGTGTATTTCTCACCTTTCCATTTTATTTCTTTTCATGCCTGTGCTCTTTTCATTTTATTTTTTTGTAATTGCCTTGAAAAACTTTCGCCTTACATTTTATTTGTCTTTTATGAGAACTTTCTGCTACAGTGAGGTAGAGAAAACCATATGTAGCTTTTCGGTGTCAGCTGCATTCTACGGGGCGTATGCGTATTTTTATTTTTTCTCTTTTGTTTTTCGTTTCCTGTGGCAAACTGGGAAAAGTGAAAATGGAAGGCAGGCAACTTGTCGTGCATGGGCACAATAAATAAAATATTTTCCCTTTGCATGATTTTCATTTTAATTGTCAGAGGCTTGTGGAATTTCAATTTAACAAGTGGTTGCTTCGATAGGGCCAGATACATATGTATGTATTCCTATATGTAGATATACAGAAATTCGTAACAGTTTAAAAACATATACATATCCAGAAAAGATATATATACATATCAATTTCAACAGATATTAGTGCACTTTCATGATTTTATTCTGTAGCATTTCAGAAAAATTAAATGAAAAATCGTTTCAAAAAACCCCCTGACTTCCAAACCAACACCAAGACTTAATAATAATAAGTTAAGAAAACTATTTCTATTTGAAATCAATGAAATTTCAAAAATACCTGTAGCCCGGTTCATGGAGAAGAGTATCTACTCCTAAATCAGTTGCCTGCTAGCTGTCGCATTTTGATTATTCTGTAGTCCGTTCTCATGGGCAATCAAATTACTAGCAAACACCCAAAAAAAGACAACACATAACTCTGCCTTAATGAAATAAAAAATTGGTAACACTTATTTATGCGCATATTAATGTAAACACATACATGTATATATGTATTGAAAGAAGGAAGTGAAAAAGCACCCTCCCACATTTTTTTGTTTTTGGGAATGCCAAAAACATAATCAGAAATTTGGTCTCTGTAGTCCTGCCCTGCCATTTGCCAATGTCCTGCTGTTAAATTGATGAATGCGTTGCCAGAGCAAACCAGCAGAAAAAAAATTGCATACGATTGGATAATCAAAGCGTTGAAGGCACAAATAAACATGTTTTGTGTCAGACAGCAAAAATCGAGAGGGAGAATGTGAAAGATGCTGTTTTTGTTTTTGTAAGACTCTTCTAGGGGTTTTGTGTGTGTGTGTGTAGGTGTGTGAGCTAAGGTAGTCGTGATGTGATACCAATTGTGTAAACAATAAAATGAACAAATCAACATTTTATGATGTATTGACAAGTGTTATCAATCATTGTGTCAGTCAGTGCTTTGGCCCAATTTTCGTGTTTGTTTTTTTTTTCATTTCATCATGGAAAACTTTTGGAAATGTTTGATTAGTTGCAAAACTGTTTCAATTGAAGTGTAAAATTTTTGATCCATCTCCAACAGATGGGTATGATGGCCAGAATACTGCAAAAAAAAAAAGTTCACTTAGGTAAAAGTGCATTTTGCTTTTGGGCGAATGGCAAATACTTAAACCTAATGGCAAACACTAAAAACTCCAAACGTAAATGGGACGCAGCTGGTAAACGTTTTTTAAGTAATCAGAAGTTTTGCCAGCTAACAACTGCCAGGTGCAACAAATGGTTGAGTAAACTTAAGCAAGTAAAACTGCATGTTACGTTACGCAGGGTGTGCACAGTACAAAAATGGAAAGCATATAATGAAAGTGAAAGGAAAGCAATAATATACATTCGCAAAACTTACAAAAACATCAGAGTATTAAATTGAAGCAAAAAATTAATTAATTTGCTAGTTTTATCTATGTGAAACGTTTCAACGAGTCGGAAACATTAGAGTCCTGCGCAAATTTTATTTGATTAGCTAATTAAATGGCTGCAGCAGCAGCAGCAGCAAACAAAACTTAATCAACTTTTGCCTGAGTATGAAGAGTTTTATTATATACAAATTTCGCAATTTTAATTGGCAAAATTATTTTGGCAGTAGCAAGCTTTGTGGGATGGCCAACACAATTTTGGGCTCATTTGGCACGCGCCAAAACATTTTCTGCCACAATGCGCAATTTAAATAGTTTTTAGCTTGTCCAACAACAATTTTCCAATGTATTTTTGCTCACAAAGAGGAAAATTTCCGTTTTATAGCAATTTTTGTTAATTATAATTGTGGTTAAATAATTTTTGGTTAATTAAGTTTTATTGCCATATATACAAAATAAAATAGATAGCTACATAGGAAACGTGGTTCAATTGCAACAATAGAAGTAAAACGATCATACCCCAAAGCGGTTTATGTGATTTTAAACATGAAAACAATTATTAAAGATATAAATTTTCCTATAGAAATATTCTTATGAATTTAAATATTACTTCAATTGGAAGAGAAGCATTTAAATAATGTGCGAATTATTTACATATCTAATGAAAAGCATTGAAAAGTTAATTGAGTTTCATTTTGTTTATTTTTCCAGGTGCGAAGTAATTTGAAACTTGCTGTAAAAATTCTTTTTCTCTCAGAATTTGTTGCTTTTGTATCTATGAGTATTTTGCATTTGCATAGCTGCACATACCGACGCACGTACACATTTACACTGACATTCACACTCATAGATATATATATACACATACACGCACAAATCAATTACTTCCGCCTGTGCTTTGTTTCCGCTTCCGGGCTCTTCTACAAAATATGCGAACGAGTCTGGGCCATTCTTGAAATTTAGTGAGTTTTGTGTATGTGTGGGAATTTCTGTACCCTCACCCCACCTCTCTGTACCATTTCCACATTTCCTTTACCATTCATTTCAACTTGGCTGTGTCTGTTACAATGTTCCCGCTACTGCTGTCCCTCACATCTCACATCCTGGCATTGCTGTCACTTTTTGTTTAATTTTATTTGTTTTGTCCAACGGCGCGTATACGCAACGCACTGCAATATTGAAAAATTCCTTTGTTGTCATTTGCCTTAGTCGCTATCTGCCCAATTCCCTGTCTCCAGTTAAGGGGGAAATGTGCACCACCACCACTACCACCACCATTTTGATCCTGCTCACTAGTCGCTTGACTTTCCCCAGCTCTGCATATTCTCTGTTCCTTGCATCCGCATCCATTCCCCATTCATATTGTTCTATAGATGGCAACTGGCATGGTTAACGTTGCTTTGGCTTCTATTTGTTTGCAGATTCTGTATGGTTTTTTGTTTCGATAGTCAACATTTTTTGTGTCAACTCCAATAAAGACATTTGATATGGAATACCTAGATATGAGTGTAAACCGTGAATATATAATTCAAAATCTTAAAGCCATCTAATAATTTTTAAGTAGCAAAACATGAAATGGACATCAATTTGATCCCATTTAATAGATGAATAGACAATATTTTAGAAGTTTTAGGCAAACCGCACATTTAATTCTACATAATCAAATTAAATTTATATTAAAAATGTCAATTTAATTTAGCGCATATTTCCATCTCAATGAAACTTTTGCCCACAAATTTTCTATAAATACCTTTCGTGTCGCAGCCACAGCAAGGCAAAGCAAAGTTCATCATCAAAGTTGTCGGCCCACCTCTGTATGTATATACCTATAGTATGTATGTATGTACATACAAATACCTATATACACAGGCATCCATTAATCATGAGGACTTGTAATTTATCTTGCGACTGACTTTTTTCGTTTTTTTTTTTTTTTTTTTTACTTTTTCCCCTCATTTGATGAGAAGTTCCAACACCTGCAGTGCCGACGCCTGTCGCGACTTTCGTCACGGTAAATACAAAAAAAAGAAAAGCGGAGCAACTTTCTTTGCCGTGCCCCCAAAAATACTTTCTAAATACTTTTTTAATAGCTTAAGCGCATTTCCTGTATTTCTTTTTCTTATATTATTTTTATTAAGAGTAGGGGACAACTCTGGCGCTCGAGGGGAGATACATAGGTACGAAACATATGCCAAACAATTTTTTATAAGTACCGAACTTTGTCACCGCCCAATGTAAAGTAAAATAAAGTTTAAGTGGGCTGCACCTGCAACGTGGCCAACCTCAGGTACTTGCTAAAGGAGATTGGTAAAGAAGGAGAGAGGGAGAGAGAGAGAGAGGGAGGGAGAAGATGGCCAACTTTTAGGTAAATCCGCTAAATTAAGTGCCAGGCGTTTGTCATCATCTCCATCGTCTACCATTCTGTCTCTCCGTCTCTTCGTCTAACCGTCTCCCTTTTCCACTCTTCAATATTATTTCTCTTGAGCATTTCTTCTCTGGCGAACGTTGATTGTCAGCTGCTTTGTGTCCTTTGCTTTTTCTTTTATTAATTTATTTCATCGTGCCAAAGAAGAGGAAAAAAATCCGAAAATTGTAAATGAAATACTTGTTTGATGGCTTCGTGCAAACAGCGAAAAGAAAATTGTAATATTAGGTACATAGGCACCTTGGCATTTTTTCGTTTAAACGAATAGCTAATTTTGATTCACTTTTCTGGTTGGGTCTCGGTTCTAGAAACGCCTTTGGCTAAATGTCGTTTCCATTACATAAATTTATAGACAACATTTTAAATACTTTTCATTTCAAGCCTCAAGCCTAATGACTAAGCCAGAGGCCAAAAAGAAAATAAGCGGAAAATGCAACAAAATGAAATGGGCGAAAAGGCAAGGCTTAATGTGAGCACCAACAAGGACAGAACCCGGTTTTCTTTTTTGTATTTTTATTTCGTTGTACCCAGCTTTTGGGTAGCATGAAACTGAAATAAAGTTGTCACTGGATAGCCCAGAACCGGGAACCACACAGCCACATGCTCATTTAGTTGCAAGCCCAAAGAGCAGCAGGAGCAGCAGGCGTTGCACGTCATTAGGACCACATGCAAGGCTCAGCCTAGTCAGCCCTGCCACTCCCTACTTACACTTCCAACCACTCGCCTTTGGCCTAAAGTGAAAATTTTATTTCACAATTTTCTGTTTAAGGATTTCTATTTCCGCTGAGGGACGCCCCAGACATAAACGAAAAGAGAGAACGTGAGGATAGTTAGGGGAGAGGAATAGAAGCGGGAAATAAATAATGTATGATGTCGCCGGCGTTTTAATAGTTTTGCTAGCCAGCTTTTTGTTGTTTTTTTATTCTCTTGCCGTTGTTGTTGTTATTGTTGTTGTTGCCGACTGGTTGTTAGCCGCCAACGGAAGCAACTTTTATGCGCGGCCTTTAAAAGGGTTTCGTGGATTGGTTTTTGGGGTGATCTGTTCCGCCTCTGGCTATGTCTAAATGGATTTTGTAGCTCTTTTTTATTTGGGCATCAAGCAGAGAGCAGGAATTTCCTGCGGTTCCTTGGTTGGGGCTGTCCCTAAGCTATACGCTTACCATTTGAAAGTTCGTTTCTTTCTTTAATAAAGACTAAAATTTATTTGTGTTTTTGGTTTTTGGAGACCAGCCCAAAATGGTTAAGCAATACAGAGTCAACAAACTTGGTGTCCTTTGGAATATAAACCAATAATTTATTAAGTTTATCTTTAAGCTTTAATTTGAAAAACGCAATTTAGATATATTAAAAGACATCATCATGGGCTTACTTTTGGTTTTCGTTTAGTTCATTGAAATGATATTCAACTATGGTTTTTCAGAAATTTATTTTCTAAAATAAAATATTAATTATAAATTAGTCCACGTCTTTCTTTTTAATGCGCTTCTTCCACACTTGAGAACGGTGAGAATAATCATTTTTCAGGGCTCTATCTATATCTGTGGGCTGATTATAAAACGAAGCAGTTTCATCTTCAGTCTCTGTACCAACTTCTGCTCGCTGACCACATTTGCATATATTGCCCATAGTGTAAGCATGAATCTCTTTCTCCATAAAGTAACATGATTTAAAATTTACACTAGATAAGAAACAATGTTATTATTGTTTAAACAAAAGATTGTGATGACAGCAAATGTAAAGAAAATTAGAAACTGTTCACAAATCTGTGCATAATTCAAACTTTGGCATTCAAAAAACGATTTAATGAATCCCAAATGGCCCTGAATATGTGAATAGGACAAGCCAACTCATACACACACACACACACACACACAGACACACTCACATACGCATGTCTGTGGGTTATTCTCTAGGCAGCAATTGAAATGACAGCGCGAGAGAAAAAAAAAAAAAACTTTTTCTGCGATTTTTGTTTTTATTTTTTGTTTTTCTGTTTTCTTTGTTGTTGTTGTTTTGTGCTGACAACAAAAGTCAACGCTCATAATTTCTGTAGGTGTCTCCACGCGTTTCGGTTTGTCTTTCAAGTAGTGTTGTTGTTGCTGTAGCTGATGCATATTCACATATTTAGACACATACATATGTGTCAGATAGGTTCTTAAGCCACTTGAAAAGTTGTCGTCAAGCGGCAACGCACATTTTCTAAGCGTCTTTTAATTAACAGCCATCAAGTGCAAGGATTTCAAGGATTTTGCATGGCATCTCCACACAGAAATTGTTGCTGACTGACGCCATATTGAAATTCATTAACATGGCGACATACTTGTAGCCAGCTCTTGCCCTTTCGTTCGCGTCCTTGCTGTGGTTCTCTCATTAATATGGCAAGTTAAATATTTATAGCATAATTCTAGGAGACGGAGCCATAGCCGGCGCGTCTACGAACGAGTGAAGCGAACGCATTGTCTCATTCATTGTTGTGGTGCGCGTTAAAGATATTAATTAATATTCTGTTCGACACACTCACACAAACATATGTACATATACGCACACATACTCAGACAGGATTTAATAATGGCGCATGTGTGACGCGGTTTTTTTTATAGTCCTTGCGGTTGAGCTAAGATTCCCCACAGCGGATTACTTGCCATTTTTCGTTATACCGCCTCAAGTTCTGACATCGTTCATTGTTTTTCTCACACGCTCACACAAGCAGAATGTACACATACATATCTACGTATGTATATGTATGGCTAAGAAGCTTAGGGCTCTGCCGTGACATGGCCGCAATCCATTTATCCAAGATATATCTTATATGGTTTCAAATTAAGTTATAAATTAAAAAGGCACTTTGTTTTTGTGGCTAAAAGCTAAATTGGTTAGGCCAAAAAAGGAAAAACCAGGATTACAATTGCTTCACAATGAGAAGTCCTTTCAAAGTGACTTTTGTTTTCTATCCAAAGTGCGAAACGAAAAATGTAAATGACTTCATTGTTTATTTTATATATATTTGAAATTTTCGCATAATGTAATAATATTCTGCTGGAACTTAGCTCACAATATATTCAAAGCATTTTTTTTAAGATCAGATGGTTTTTATGAATAATTGACTCCGTTTTATGTCCTTATTAAGGTCATTAAAATTTTCAATCGTTGTGAATCTGATAAACTGCAATAAAATTAGATTTCTACAATTTATTGCTTTCAAACATACTTAACAAAAATTTATTTAATATTACATCCGCCACGGCTTGTGTGACTAAGTTGTCTATGCACAACTCTATCATAAGTCCATAGACCATGTCAGCAGTTGATTATTGCATTAACTAATTGCAAATCTTGGCCAACATTAGCATCCGCACATGACCTCCAACAAGCTCATAACTTTTCTATATTAAATACTTTAGAGTTCAAACCGGCTTAAACGGTACAACGCGCTAGGTCTGAACTCTCTCAACATTTACCAGACAGTTTAACTTAATTATAGCCTCTGTGCACTGTTAACTAGCAGTCTCGACTCAACTGATGTTTCCGCGCCTCTCATAGTCTCTCCTGGTCTCGCATAGTAGCCGGCGTGAATGGCTGACGTCGGTGTCGACACATCAGGCGTAAATGAACGGAAATGAATTCATAAAATGCGAAGCGCAAACTGGAAAAAAAAAATGAAAAGTAACGCAACGTTGCGCGTTTAAAAGTGTAAATAATATGTGGCAAACAGGCGGGGCAACAGCGCGAATTGCGAGGCAAAAGGATGGAGTTGAAGTTGCATTGAGTTAGCCATCCACAAAAAGTAGATGTGCATATAGCAGACAAAAGGGTGCCGCAAAATGTGCAGTAACCAATATGAATGAAAAAGCCTAAGGCACTCGAGAGGGGGTGTCAAAAAAGAAAAATATAGAAAAAATTTAATTCACTTACTTTTGGAGCATAGGAAACTGTATTCAAATGGCGTTGACATTTTCAAAAAGAGGAAATAACAACAGCAAGAAATATTTTTTATCAATTTTTTTAATTGAAATACAAATATGGGAAAACTATACTCTCTGGGCGTATCCTTTGCTATATTAAGTAGTTCAATTAGTCACATCTTCGTATACTTCCCTTAGTGACTTTGGAAAGTCATTCGTTTGACATCTGCAATTTGCAGCCCTTCAGTGTTGGCTCTAAGCCACTTAATGCTGACGCAGCGTCCGCTTGTCTGCTTCTCCCTTCTGCCTTTTTCATCTAGTTTTGAGAAACGGTTTTGGGTCGCACACGCGCTTCCAATTTGTGATGTTTGACATGCGGCAATGGCCATCTCTGTTCTCATACCCGACCCCATTCCAGTTACATTTCGGGTTTTTGGTGGGTAAATCACGGTACAGCAATTGGTGACGCGTGTCTGGAACCTTGTTGACATGGCATCTCCAACATCATCATCATCATCATCCACAACATCCCCCATCCGAATCATCGTCGCCATCATGAGCATCAGCAGGCGGGATACAGTTTTTAGACACGACAACAGCAACAACAACATCACATTTCGTATTTCATAAGCCGCCGGTCAAGTCATTATGCATGCCCTTTGATTGTGGGGGGGTCGAAAAATGACGCTCATTAAGTTGCCCTATGCCCTAGATGGACTGTTATGGAAATTGGGGGGGAAAAGGGCACCACCATTTATAGTGGCAACGGGCAGTACTTGAATTAATTTATCTTATCGCCGACTGCATGCGTTGTTGACGGTTCAAGTTCCACTTATCAGCATCAAGAGCAATAAAGGCAACAATGGCAGCTGCCAACGCCTCCTACACGTTCTTTCCAAGTTGTATCTTTCACTCACTCTCACTGACTTCCTCTCTATCGCTCTCTGTCACTAACGTTCCCATCATGAGCTTCATTTGAGAGCATAAATTTTTACGCCATGCGCTTTTCATGCGATCTATGCCATCCGTTCCCCCAAGTCTTTGCCCCAAAACTGAAACAAAAAATAATAGTAATAGAAAAAAAAATGTTGCATAAAAAATGGGGATGGAAAAAATTCAATCCTCTCTCTATATCTTTAAGCAAGTCTCTGCCTGCTTGTACATATGTGTGCCCCTTACGCCTCACATTGTGGCAAGTCAATTATTTTCTTGTTTAGCAAATTGCTACACATTCAGGTTTAGTATAGACATTCTTTTGTTCCACATTGTTGTTTCCCCTTTGTGCAAGTGTGTGTGTGTGTGCGTCTGGGAAACTAGCGTCCTCGTCTTAACATGATGATGACGACGCTGATGATCAACATCATTGTGGCTGTCGGCTTTGTTGAACTTTTCTACCATGATTTTTGGTTTAGCAGACACGTTTGTGAGTTCCTCTCACAAACTAAAAAATGGAAAGAAAAGTAGATGAAAACTTAAATTGGTTTTGAGCTTATGACATGCAACTAGCTTTGCCTACTCTATCTGCATAGAGGAAATTGAAGTAGCTGGTTCCTATTAGCTACTCTAAACTGCTTAGCCATCAGGTCCCAAGTTTAGTTTCTTTAGTATTCTTCCATAACTACCTAAATGAAATCAAATATGACATCTAAATGGTCATAAACTATAGGTATGTCATCATCATCAGCATCTCCGGTTCCCCCACGTTCTTCTTCTATTGAATGCATTAACATGCATTTTCAAAATAGAGATATAAATATTTACTTAGCTCTATGTATGCTCCAGGACGACGATGACTTGCCTGATTGCCATACCATCACCATATCGTAATTGCAGATAAACTTTATGCCATTAACCTTAGCGATGTCTACCCCCATCGTTCCCATTCCACAGGACCATCATCCCTCTTGCCATTCGCTTCTCTAAAGTGCTTTTGAAACATTTCATGATAAGCATTGGACGTCGGCGTTAGCTCTTACTCTTGCTCTGGCTATGGCTCTGCGCTTCTGCGCTTTTTGTGCCGTCAACAACTTTACATTTGTGGTTACACTTCATCTCCCCCTAACGAAGAAATATGCAGAAAGTCAGAGCATACCACCAAAGCCACCATCTTTCCTTCGCCTAGGCTATAGAACCTGGTTGCGTTTGCCATCATTAAACTTGTGCGCAAACATCAGCAAAATGCATTAAACTTGGCAAATATCGTAAAAATTAATGACAACATTATGTGTGTGGCTAGCAATCCAAGGCAGGCAACTTGATTATGAGAATTTCCCTTACTCTAATGCCCCTCTCTCTGTCTCTCTCTCTTTCTATTTCTCTTTCAGCTGCCAGTAAGTTGGCCCATGGTCGAACCATAAATTTTTGACAGCAACCAAGTTTTTTGTATAACTAGATTCATTTTGATCGCTTCACATTTTGCTGTTGATTGCCACAATTTTTGCATGATTAGTTCAAATTGTTTCTCAAGTGTTGGCTTAATTTAGTAAGATTGCGGACAAAATTGGCAGACCTTGTGCTGAGCATTATCTGACATTGTCTGTCTCATTACATAAGAATAAAACGATAACTAACAATTCATATTCTCACTATTACTGAAAAGCAATCCTTGAATATTCAAGGTCCAGAGATTTGAAGGGATCATTTAAAGACATCGAGTAAGAGTGTCATGCCTAAAGATATAAATTTAATCACAATATTCACTAGAGTCAAGCTAATAGTATTCAATTTGTACTGTCTGAGGTCCGTCCCTTTGACCAGTTTCTAGGCTACGCTTATGGTCCCAGTCGTAGCTTAATAACTGCAATTATGTACCAAATCCACAAAATGATGACAGAACGTTAGTGCCCTGGACACATTGCTCATTTTAATGGCTGTCGAAATGAACTTTCACCACGTGATTTAGCAACATTTTGCAGAGTGCCCGTATTTTAGGTTCCCAGGTTCCACAAACATCAATAACTAATTTTTCATAATTAATGTGTGCGTGTCTGTGTAAGACTGTCTGTCTGTATGTGGCTAGCTTTTGCTATCTTGCCCAATACATGACATGCAGAATTGCCAGGCACGTTCTCTCAATGTATACATACCTATGTATGTATATATGTATGTATGTGTTATCCATGTGCGTGTGTGTGTGTTTGTGTTTTTGGTTCATTAGGGAATGCGAATGCCATAAAATGTTTCATTGTTTTTCATTAGACCAAGACCAAAGCTCAAACCCGGAAATGAAAAGTCAGTTTTTGTGTGTCCTGTCAATCCTTGGTTTTGTTTGTTTCCTCCCCAACGCTGCTTATTTCTTTTGGGCCCTTAAGTTAAACTGAGAAGAAATTTGCATAAATTAATTTGATTTGACCATAAATCTATCTACCCGAGTCATTAATTTGATTTTCTCTTATTTACTTAATGTGGTAAATTTTAATTGAAATTCCTTTTTCTGTCATGTTCTCAGTTGCAGTTGGTGTTTAAACCTTTTCCTATTGTCTTTGCTCTTTCCTTTTTATTTTCCTGGTGTCCTCGTCGAGGTGACAATTTAAGCACGCTCAATGCCAGCTCAAACATAATGATAATGACGTTGAATGTGGTGTCTTGGTCTTGGTGCTGCTTTTGGACCGAGACCGAATCCGGGACCGGATCCTTGTGCCATCCATCAATCGCAGGCATGCTTCCTGGCTGGCTAGCAACACCAACAACAACAACAACAACCGCAACAACAAAAGCTACAGCAACAACTACAACGACAATGGGCCACATCATGTTGAGATGTTGCCGTTGTTGTCCTCATCTCAGAGTCGTCCTTGTGCTGCTGGTTGCACTTTGCTCTGACATTTTGAGTTTATGGCATATTTGCATTATATGTCTCTATCGCTCTTTCTCGCTCTCTCCCATTCGCTGTTGGTTTCTCCAATGCTCCTCTGCACGGTATATTTCTCTGTGTGCCTCTCTCATATGTATCCTTCTCCTTGCTGCACTTGAACAATGACGTTGACTTTGTCGTTTGAGGTTGCCCCGAATGAAAGTCAAACAGGGCCCTGTGTCCTGAATGAGAGTGCGTGTGTGTGTGTGTATGTGTGTGTGCTGACGCAGCCTGGTAATAGTTAAGGCAAATAGCAACGATTTGCTTGCATAAAAATTAGACCAAAGCTTAACGCAAATAAAACTAAACACTCTTTCTCTCTATTGCCAGGATCCCTTAATTGCTCAATTTGTGTTGCTCACATTTACTTAACCCATGGATAGCATATATTTTTATTATAACTTCTTTGTGTATTGTGGTCCGTGTCCTGGGCAACAAGAACAACATCAATACCCATGTTGTCAGTGTCAATGTGGCAACTGGGTCCTGTCATTCGTTTCTCAACTAAACTGAAAATGCTGCATTCTGTCACACTGCTGAAATGGCAAATTTTCAATGGCCTTGGTAAAATCTTCTTTAACTCGATTCTGACACGTTTTTTATCAGAGCCATAAACGAGTTGAATATGAGATATATTAAGTAGATGTGAAATGTTCAAATTGAAATTAAATTTTATCATGAATGAAATTCTGTTGCTCTGAGATTATTTCTCTTCTATATTAAATTCAAATCTCGTCATAATTCAATTTGCATATTCTCGTTCTGTCACAACAAACAGTTGACCGTTGTGCAAATAGACCGAGCAAATGAAAATGAAATTTCTATTTGTCTCAAAAAGTGAAATTCAATTAATCAAAAAAATGAGAAAAAAGCATACACCTACCTTTTTTCTTTTCTGATGATGACGATGTCGTCCACAGCAGACGACACTTTCATATTGCATCAAAATGTAGACAAAACGATAATTTATCATTTTCAGAGGAAGGATATACAATTGCCTGGCTTTTAGGCGTAAGGAGGCATGGAAATTTGGGTAAAGAGAAATGTTAACAAAATTGAAGGAAAAGGATTGCTAGCAGGTGGGTGTTGACTGAAACTACACAGTAGGGCAAGTAGAAGAAGATGGGTAGAGCCGAAATTTCTGGGAACATGCAAAATGGCCATGGTTCTCGCTTAGCTCCGGGACCTTGTCACTCTTCAGGCAGAAACTAAAGCTGACACAAACATAACATGTCTGCAAAAGGATAGTTGGCAGGACTCTCTTTCTATCACCCCTCTCACTCCTTTCTCTGTCAGTGTCTCTCTGTGTATAGACGAATTCAGCCTTAGGTCTGCGTGTCAGGCAAACGATTATAAAATCATCATTTATCACATTATCTCCCTCGCTCTCTCTCCCTCTGTTTCTCCTTCTCTATCTTTGTCTCACTCTATGGATGGACCCCGTTGGCGACGGTCTGATGAGACATTCTAGGCTTTGACCTCAACCTAGTTGGGTGTGGGTCTCAGGTCTGTATTTGGTTTCAACCCCCATGACCCTTATATTCATATATGCATGAAATAATGACATCTTGTGCTATATCAAAGGAAGGACAACCAAAATGCAAAATATAAAAATTCTATAGCATATGTTCGGGCCTTTTAAATAAAGATGTTGGGAATTGTGTAACTCAACTAATTGGATTATAAGCTTTTTCGGTTTTTAAAGCAAACCGCAAGTGTTTTTTTTTTTCTTTGGTGCACAGATTTTCTATTTCTTGCACTTAAATGTTAAATTTTTCACACTTTTTCTAATGCTTATTTATCTATGTGTGTTCAGTCTGTTTTTTGTCGCATCCCACCACAAAATGTCAGAAAACTTTAATGCTCTTAGAGATGGAAAAAAAAAAACTTTTGCTCAACATCTATGTGAACGGAATCTCCTGGTCCTTGAACTCTTTTTTCATTTTTGCAGTTGCTTGTGAAACAAGCAAACTGGAGCATGCGAGCGTGAGAAACTATTTCATTTTGTGGAAGGAAATGCAAACGTTGCACTTAAAACACACAAAAATCCCTCGGGATGTCCGCAAATGACAGTAAGTAAAAGTAATTTTATAACTACACCATTCTTTTTCTCTATCCCCTCTAACTCTAAAATGACCCCTTTCCCAACAACCTCTATACTCCTTGTCTAAGTGTCTTCTTATTTTCTACTTACTTTCACTTTGGCTTCTAGTGTGACATTAAATTTTACGTAAAATGTGTTTTATTTTCTTTTCAACTTTTTCTCTCTTTGCCCTTGGCGTTTGTCTGAGCTTTCTCAGCTGGAAAACCTTAAAATGTAGCCCCCTGGCGGTTGGCTAACTTTTTTGAAAGGACTAAGGCGACATTAATAGTGAAAGAGATGGAATATCTAGCATTATAGAAAGCATCAGAGAGAGAAATTGAGAAAGAGAGAGAAAGAGAGTGTGAAAGAAAGAAAGAAATGCGACAAAATAAGGGTCAGTGTTGATAATTTTGAAAGAATATACCTCTCCTAGAGAACCAAGGTCCTGTCAGCAAGTCAGTCAAATCCAAAAGCAATTTGTCAAGCAGTTGTGATTGACAGGCAAAGTAACGCGCTGAAGCATAAACTACACATACACAGCACAGGCATTCCTATTAAAATGCCCGTAAGTCCTGTCATGAACCAAACTAATGTGACCTCACTTTTATCCTTTCATCAAAATTCAATTGTTATTGAAGTCAAAGACAACCCAAGCGAACAAATTAATATTCAATTATAATCAAATAGCTTTCACTTGATAACTCAGTAGAATGTTTGCAAGAATGTGTTTCTATGGCTATTAAGCTCAAAGTAAATTGATATTATTGGCCGAGATAATAACATTGTTCGTCTAAGTTTAACCTCAAAACGTTTAATCAATAAATTTAAGATAAAACCTAACTTTGTATATGGTCTAGTTAAGTTTTGTGGATTTGTTAGGATTTTAATTGAAAATCCATTTTGATTCATACAAATAAAATATATAAACATATTGAAGCATTAATATATAGCTTGCTCAATCTAAAGAAATATGTGCATTGCAGAGTTGGACACGTAAAAAGTGCAAAGATATATCCTCTGTTCGTTTGCCCTCATTGATTTCATGTTTGATTCACATTCATTTCCCAATTCGATCGTCAGTCACTTGCGTTGGTGTGCTAATGCAAATCTATTGATGTCTACAAAGGTCAAATGAAGTGGGGAAATGTGGTTTAAGGTGCTGATTGATAGCATTGCAGAGATTCATATATCAAATCAGCATGTAAATGTTCCGCAAAGAGGAGCGGCAACACAGACAGCCAGCTGGCTACACGCAAGCAATTTAAACGTCCATTTGTCTATATAAAACAGGCGACTAGCCATTCAAAGGCTGAATCCTTTTTTTTTGCTTTTAAGAGAACTGCGGCAGGAACTGTAGAGTGTTGGTGGGAATCCATGGGAAGATGGTGTAAACGGGGCACACTAGCGAGAGACAAGCTACCGAAAACAAGAAAATGGCAATGGCGAGTCCCGTGTAGGGATTGCCCGCTAGGCAGCATGCGAAACAACTTAATTTCCGTTTAGCCACACCCCTTTCGGCTTCTGCGCACCCCTCGGGTGGTTGTGTTCACATGCGTGTAACTATGCTGGGTGTATACTGGGCCTTGTTCGACTTGGCGTTAAAAATTCAATTTACACTATTTGGAACACAATTAAATTGAAGGTCCTTTTGCTTCCATCTCCTACAGCTGCGGCATTGCACGCAATATTCCCTCTTTTTCTGTTCATTTTTATGGCTTGTGGTGTGGATTTTCACAAGTTTTATGCTCATATTTTATGCATTAAAAGCTCTATTAAAATTTTTTCTTGTTGTTGGTCATACATGCATAGAAGAGCCTTGTACATACATACATGCACATGATGATCCCATAATCATGGCATAAAGCAAAGGGCTCTTCAGCCTCTATCTCTTTCTCTCTCACTCTCTCGCTCTCTCTGACCCCGTGTAGACATGTTTATTGTGCGTAGAAATGACAAATTTATAGGGTACTTGGTTAAGTTATGACCCACAAGGCGTATGGTTGATATTTATTTGATTTTGATGATGTATTTACACCACCACCAAGAGCAAGTGTAAAAACTGAAATTTGGATTGAAATCAAATCTTTAAATAGTTTTCAATCTCAAATTCTTACATTGCCCACTGTACACCATCCTATAAAGTTTGTATTATCTGATCTGTTCTATCTGTGTATATAGATTTTATTTTCATATTGTAAACTTTATGACCACAAAGCTGCACTCACACACACGCACAAACACACACACACACCACACACATACTCGAAAACGTGGCAACAACGAAAAGGAGCTTAAAATGTTTATCCACCCCACAATTCTTGTCCCATGCCGCCTACAAAGTTTCATTCTAACAGCCAAGTCAAAATGTCTTTGATTTATGGCCCCACAGCGAAAGTCTTGCCTGCAACTAATGCAACTGTTGTGAAACCAAAACGAACAAGAAAGAATGGCATAAAAGAAGTGAGATGGAAAGCGAGAGAGCAAAAAAAAAAAAAAAAGTTATTTACAGGCAACTTTTTGCCTTCAATTTTCACTGTTGGCCTTAGGCCTATTTTATGCACCTAACTGAAGTTTTTAAATCATTCGTTCCACTAAAGAATTTCGCGTTTTCACATTATTTGCAAATTATGTTACTTGGGCCAACTCGTATAAATCTTCAAAAAAGCAAACCGAGTTAGTGCCAACCAAGTAGAAAACAGGCTAAGGGCAGGGTCTGAAGCAGGCAAATTAGTTTTCCCTGCAAACTTGTTGAGCTGCAAACAGCAGAGAGAAGCAGAAGCCGAAGAAGAAGAAAAATGTGAAAGAAAAACTTACTTTTTCGTAATGAGTAAATGTGGCAAAAGTTTAAATTAATTTTTGATATATGTACGCTTACATATTTCTTAGACGAGTTTATTTAATTTCCCGTAATGGTCAATATATTTTGGTATGACCTCTGGCCAATGAACTTTTCCACCTGCCAGCAATGTTTGCTCGAACTTTAACATAAACAAGAGCTAAGGACACTGAGGTCATTTCTCAAAGAGAGGTTAGCTTGTCTGCACTGGCATTATTCGCCCTGTTCCACAAAACGTTCACACACAATGTCTGTGACAATAAATACATACAGCTGTTAAAATATCGAGCCAATAATTAATTAAGGCTATCAAACATTTCATATAGAAGTGGCTTAAATCCAATTATTGAGTTTTTCGATAATATAAATTTCATATATGGTTCTTTTTGTTGTAGAGAATGCAATAAACACATAATTATTTGCAAAGCAATTGCAATCAGGTCAGGGCAATCTTGCACATTCCGCTTTTCGTGTCCGTTTCAAACACATCAAGTTGAAAATTGCCACCAATGCCATTGTTGTCAACGTAACGGCATATTATTGCTGGAATGTTAGGGCAAGGAGGCGTGGTCTTAGTGAACGGAAGGAAACCAAATGCCAGAATGATTTCCGTTGAACCTGACGTGGCAGCTCCACCCACCTCCTACTACCTCTCGTACCACGTTAGTTGGTCATCTCAATCTCCGTCACCATTAGGATACACGCAACACGCTTGATTAATTGTCCTTAATAATGTTGAAATCGTAGCTGCTGGGATTCCTTTGCCATACTTGAAAATTTCACTTAAATCGAATTGCCACTAGATGACTATTGATCTTTTACCAAAATTTCTAATTTAATTCAATGGAGAAAACCTTAAAACAGAAGAGAAGGAGAAATGCTGTCGATGGTTATTTGGTCAAGCGTGGGCGCAATACTAAAAAGTCTTGTACATTTTCTTTTATTCTTTTGTTTTTTTGATGTCACACACTCATCTGTACACACACACACACACACCCTCATGGACATAAATACAAGCCTTAATGCCTCGAAAAATACCGATGAATGGCGAAAAATCGTAAAAAAAAATACCTAAAGGCGAAAGCGCGCAAAAGAGAGAGGGCGGAAAATGAATCCAAATGAAAGGGCATTTTTCCCCTTTTTTTTGTTGTTGTTGCCTCTTGTAAGACTTTTATTGCAGTTGTTGTTAATGGTCAGTTATATGGCCATTGTTGTATTCAACAATTGCTTCATGTTTTGCCAATATTTCCTCCCTCCATTGATCGGTGAAATAATAAAACAAAAGTCTACCAAAATATATATTCGACCCCCAAACTGCCCTTGCAAACAAAACCAAAAAAAAAAAAAAGCGGCTTAAAACAATAATTTCATTTTTAGTTCTGGTGAAAGTGAAAAGCAAAACAATAGCAAAAACCGGAAAATTAATAGTGTTTATTTTCCAACCATGAAATCTTTTTCCATGAAATTGAATACAAGCAAACGAAGAATATAAATAAACAAACAATCTAATTGAAAATTATGGCGAATTATGAAACAAATGTAAGCCAGATAATACATTTGAAATTAATATTAAACCATTAAAAATGTTAATATAAATTCTGAAATTATTTTGTGTGAAAAATGATTCAACTTTAACTAATGGGTGCTCTGCCTATTGTGTGTGTGTGTGTATTTGGATGGGTTTTGGCTCTCTTTTTGTTCACAGTTTATGGCTTTGTCATCGTGAGGCCGTTTTTATGGCTTTGTCTTTGTCATTGTATTTATATTTTTACAGCTTCATTTTGCCAACACATGTAACACTTTTCATAGTCATTGAAAAGGCAATGGCCAGGCTTATACAAAGCCCTTCCGAAAAACAGAAAACCTGAAAAGCATTAGCTGATATATATAGATACTTATATGTGTATATGATTATGTGGCGTATGCCTAAAATTACATCCCCATTGCGTATACGACGTGGTATTTGCACGGGTTTTAAATTAAAGAAATAATACAAGTAAATTTCTTGCGGTTACAATTCAATTGCTAAAAAGCAATTATTTCATTTAAATCTGTCAAATTTTACCCACTTTTCATTTACCAATTTCATTTGTGGTCAATTCTTTCATTGACCTACAATATTCAATTCACTGTCTGTATAAAAAACCAAATATAATTCGCCTGCTCAAGCACACAGGCAATTTTCTGCATTTACATTTATTTTCAATATGCATTTTTAATATCCCAAACACAATAATAAAACTATGATAAAACGTCCAAGACTTTGAGCTCTCAGGCATACTTTGTGGCTTTTGTTGACCGAAATTGGCTTTTTCCTCAACAAACTGAAAAAGCAACAAAAGACAAGCAAAAAAATTTCCAACTTTTCCAGTTGAATAACAGGCAATCAATAGAAATGCATGAACCATGGTAAATTATTAAAACATAACAAAAACCAAATAGCAACAAAAACAACATAAAGAAAAATTGCCAAACCAAAAAAAAAAAAAAAAAAACCAGGAGCAGTATTACATTGCCTTGGTCCGAAACATAGTAAAAACGCTTTTCCAAATTTCCACTTGACCAAACCAATTAAAATCATAAATTTTCAACGCCTGCGGTAAAATTTTCATTCAAATATTGCAAGACTTTGTCTTTTTCCAATTTATATACAATACATACAGATATGCAACAACAATATGGAAGTTGCATTTAATATTTTTCATCTCTTCCTTTTTTGTTTTTTGGTCTTTGCATGGCTATAAAAAATTTCAAACACAACGAAATACATGTGGTGAATATCTGATATAACGCGAAATGTTTTAATCGAAGCCAAATATGTAGTTTGCGTAATTTAAAAAAGCAAATGGAAATGGAAAGTGTGTAAAAAAGGGATCTAAAGGCTTCCTTTTGAAATACCGCAACTATGATGAGTTTTATAATAAACAGTCAGTAAATGGGTTTAGTTCTCATATAGAATCAATCTCAACGTCCCTTTAATATGAAAAAATTAATTTCATAAAAGTTATTTATTTTTTATATTAAGATAATGGTAATAATCGTGAAACACATTTCATACTGTCGTGTATTTAGTTAAAAGAGTCGAATAACCACATGCCAGTTAACTTTCGTGACCTCTCTGTTCTCAATTTGAACAAACTGAACAACAAGAAAAGGCTGCAATTTACGGCACAATAACTGTCTATGAGTGCGTGTGTGTGTGTGTGTGGGTGAAAATAAGGACTTCTTCTTGTTAACTGCACATTGTTTTTATGCCCCTAGGCCTCTGGAGAGGCAGAAGTACCATACTACATTTGACCCTTCCCCTGCCCAGGCACCCGCCATGTCATACTCATTCAACATTTCGAGCCATTTGGTTCAGTCAATTGACGCCAACTGTGCAGGACCTTGGCCAGGCTACTGCTACTACTACGCAACGTGTCGCTTAATTGATAACGACGTCAACAAAATGGACGCAATTGGAACGAAAGCGAAAACAACAACTCAGGCTCAAATTGTTCGAACAATCAAATCAAAAAAAAAGTACAAAAAAAGTAACCGAAACAAAAAACAGAACCAAAAAAAAAAATTGTTTTCAAGTATATGGCCACTTGACAGAAAAAAAAAGAAATACATTCAGCTATCCATTAGAGCCACGAATTCTTGCATACCCTAGAGGTTTTGAGCCTTAAGATAAAAGAGCAGAAAATGATTCCCAACGTTTTCTTTTTCGCTGTAAAATCTGCACTGGATTCTGATAATAATAATGAAAATTTGACTATGATTTTTCTGAAAACTAGCCAAACTCAATATACTTTTTTAAGCCTTAGCTGCGAGGTGTTTGCATTCACATGTCGAAAACAATATGGCGACCCACACGCACACATATTACGTTTATATATGTGTGAGTGTGTGTAACCGGAAGTAGCAAACACGAACGGGACTTTAGCAATGAGGGAGATGGCGAATGCGAACTAATAAAGAGTGACGAGGTCGAAGCGATTTCTAGATGTCTCTCCTGGGAAATGTATACACGGGTGCGTGTGTTTCTTTATATATGTGTGTTTGTGTGTGTGCATGTGCTAGATGTATTTTTAAGAGCAACAATTTTCCAAACAATTATTACAATTTGTATTGGCCAAATGTTCATTTTGACTGACCCAAAAACCCAACCAACAAAATAAAAGTCAAAGTTGTTGCTATAGAGCTTAGCACCTAATTGGTTGTGTGTATGTATGTACATATGTATGTTTGTAATGTTTGTGTATATGCGTGAAGATGTAAAGCAATCAAAGGTTAAAAGTTTAAATCAGTAAATTGATACAACCAGTTACTAGTTTAAGCAAATGCTTTAGTAGTAGTCATCAATGCTAAATGCGCCAACCGAAATCTAATAAACTTGCCTTAATTGAAAGTGTTCTTTAAGTCTTGTTTTATTTCTCGATTAATTAAAACAGTCAAGCAAACAGATGTTCATGTGTAAGCACATCTAGTTAATAGATTAACTTTTTTTTTTTTGTCATCTATCTACATTTTCGCCTCACTTAGGACAAGTCTTTAAAGATACTTATCGCCACGTGGACTACAACAGCTTGGAAAAAGTATTATATATATATGTATATCTATATAGATCTCATCTTACCCAAGCACAAAACTTAAGCCCAACCCATGTCCGGGCACAATTATGCATGTCAAATTAACTGTAACTACAACGTGTAATAGAATCACTGGCTAACTGAGGAAGCAAGTATACGTACATACACATACATAGATATATACGGGTATAAGTAAGCGAATATGGGTCCATAGAGTCATAAATCTTTCGTTGGGAATCAGCGAGCAGTAACTAATGATGTTCATAATCAGAGGCGCATGTAAAAGGATAATGGTAAAATGCTGATTAACAGGCATGAGTAAACCTTACAAACACACATACACACACACACACAAAGTTACAACTTCATTAAAGCAGCTCCAGTTCGGATGTATCAGTAGTGGACGCCATTAATTTGGCGGAAATAAACAAACAAAATAAACATCAACCGCAATACATGCCACAACTAAGATACACTGAGATAAGGAAGAGCAGCAGAATGAAACGTTGGAAGGGAGGAAGTAAAGAGGTATAGGATGATTCAAATCTCAGTACTTGGCATGCACTTGCTGCTCTGTTTTAACAGGATATTCTAGTGCTCCGCTTATAATTGGAGCATAAAATAATGCTGTAAGAAAATGCGCAAAGCCTGTGAAAAGTGTGCGAAAAGGCTGAGTGTGAGCGAGCAGGAAATGCGACCGGAAGTGGCAAAAACAGACTTTTAGATAGAGTGAGAGGCCAGTAGCAAAAGGAATTGCTAGATACATACATGTGTGTAGCCATGTTTATGTATGTCCTTCACATAAATAAAACCTCGCACTTACTTTTCCTCGCGTACCAGCTAATTTATGGCCAAATACCAAAAGGAAAGAAAACACGAAAAAAAAAGATGTAAAAAGAAGAATGAGAATGAGAAATAAGGCAAGAACCATGTGCTGGCTAGGCTTAAGCATTTCAAACGAAAAGAGTTCGTTGGGCTTTCCGTCTGTGCCAAGTCATGAATTTTAAGTGATTTTACCCCATACTTTCTATTGTGCCTTTCACAATTAATGCTAAATTTAATTTGTTTCGGGTCTTTGGGTTAACAAAATTTGAGAAAGGATGAAAAAAACATTTGTACAAAAACTCTACAATTGTAAAAACTTTGAAAGAATTGCCTCGAAACATAAGCATGTTCTAGACAAGTATAAAACATTTTCATTTGAAATTAAGTCGAAAACATTAGCCACCATGCAAGTATTTGGGATGGCAGAAATTACATTATTGATTATATTTGATATCCCAGAATGTCTTTTATAGAAATAACTCTTACGAAAACAAAATTAATTGAGAATGAGAAGTTATTTATATGTAGAAGTAGCGTATAAGCTGACTTATGTAATGCTGATTATGCAAAAATGGAAATGTTATTATAAGAATCTTGATTGCTTTTTATATTATGTCCAGACAAACGAAATGCATGTCTGGGCATTTGCATACATACGAGTAAACGAGAATATATGAAATAAAGAGTATATTGTATAAAAAGGTGAGAGACAGAGTGGTCCATCCAGACACACTCCACAATTGGATGGGCAATTGTGGCTTTCTATTAAAAATGAGTGGGCTTCACCCAGAGAGTGCACTGGAAGCCAAGTAAATAAACATGTGATAGAGCCTTGCTCCTTGATATGAGTTTGTATGCTAGTGTGTGTGTGTAGTGCGTGTGCGTGGTAGGGCAAACAGTTTTATGGGTTTCCTTTTTTCGTAACGTCTATAAATATTTATTGGCATTTTGTTTAGACAAATTGAGTGAGAGGATAAATACTTATGGCTTGGCAAACATCGAGTTGTAATTGAATGGGACTACAGTTTATTTGACCCTTTTTGGTTTTGCTTTCTTTCTCCTTTACTTATACTCATTATCGATGGCCGTTTCACTTAATTAAGCATAACCCGCATCAGCAGAAAGAAAATTTTGCTGATTCAATTGCCGAAGAACCACAAACTTTTCTTTAACAATTTTTGTTTTCTGTACCTATATTATTTTTTATTAATAAATTTATGCAGAGCGCTAGAAAGGTCAATAAATAAATTAACAAGAGTTTTTAATTATTTGCAAATAATAAAAAAGGTTGACCAACCCTCTGACTCTTTCTTCTTCGCTTTGTCCCACTTTGCCAACTTCTTAGCCTGGTCTCAAAGAAAACTCAAGCAATTAACGGCCAAGAAGTTGCTTGGTTTTTGGGTGAAAAGTGAGCAAATCATAATGAATAAATGTCACACCGGAAGTAAAGCGGAAATCTGTGCAAAAGTTCCATCCTCCCCATACACTGTCCCCAATCATGGAATGCTTAACATTTCCGTTCAAGTGTCGAAAAGTGCCAACGACCATTACAAAATGTGGCAAAAGGGGTTAGTCATAATGGAAAACGCCGCTTGGCATAATAAACTTTGCCTTTTTTTTTTTTTTTGTTGCTTCTTTTCTACAGTTTTCTTAATTTTTTTTTCTTTTTGCGTTTTGTTTTGTTGGTGTTGACTTTGTTAATAAGTTTCGTAATAAGTTTTCACAGTAGGGCAAAAGGATGGCTAAGCGCAAGGATACAAATAAACCGCAAGGGCATAAATAATGGTTGGAAAAGCAAAAGTATAAAAAAGAAACAAAACTGGCAAGCAAATAAACATTCTCAATGGAGAAAATTCTTTCAGGTTATGATTAGTCCTAGGAGAACTTCTCCCTGGCTCTCCCGAGAACAGAAGAAAACTTGCCCGAAATATGTTTGGAATGTTGAAATTATATTTTGTTCCTTAAGCCATTTTCTCACTGACGCTTGAAGTACATATCTACCGATTGAGTAAAGTTAATTTTATAGGACTCCTTTTCGATCAATCGAGGAAGTAAAAGGTAATTTTTTAATTAAACACTCAGGAATGAGGACTAGAGCCAAATTAAACGAATTCCAGAACGAAATGAAATGTAACTGTCAGAATAAGAATAAGAAAAAAGAAAAGATGATTAATTTGCGCGTCCCTTTATTCATTTGTCGCCGTTGTCGTTGTCCTTTTTTTCCTGGACCAGCTCATTGTTTGCTGAGATTTGCGAAAGCAGCCAAAACTTAATTTGATTAACTTTGAGTAGGTTTTTCTATTTTTTGTTTTTTGTTTTTTTTTTTTTTGCCTGTTTTTGCCTTTGCCTCCTTCAGCTTTTGTCTTTCCGGCCTCGGTTCATCAGGAGCCAACGTTGACGTTGATAATGATGTGGCTGCCCATCATCAGCGTTGGTCCTTTTAGCTATAATAAAAAAAAGTTACAGAGTTTTAAGTGTCCTGCGTTGGCATTTTACTTTAGTTTATTGGCGGGCTATGAAAAGAAACAGCCAGAGACAGAGAAAGAAAGAGCAATAGACGTGGATAGGAGGGATGTAAAGAAGCGGCAAGAGAAGAGTGTTTATAGCTGGGGCGTTCTGGTCCAGCAGGGACAAGGCTCGTAAATCGGTATTAGTGTGCTTAAATGATGTCCTTGTCAATGTGAGCGCCAAGGCGAGAGCGAGCAGCAGGAGCATATTGACTGCAGGTTTGATTTGAATTTAATTAAATGATTGAAACTTTCCCACCAAACTAAATAACTAACTAAATGAATGGGAAAAAGTTTTTCCATGCCAATTGATTGCAGATTTTAAAGACTGTCCGGACCGTTTTTATGTAACAATTAAAAGAAACATTTCCATCTATTTACATCACTTAACTTATAAATTCTGCAAATTTTACTTTGAAATACTCATAAATTAAAATCAATTATGATATAATGCGTACTTAATAGATTGTTTTGCACTATTACAAAAAGTTAACGCAACTTAATTACCTCAAACAAAGTTTTCTAAAGTCTGGCACTAGGCATTCCTGCCTAATATCTATGGCAAATGCCTGGCAATTTGGTTTAAGGCATTTTCTGTTGTTCTTTGGGTATTTCGTATTGTTGTTGCCATGTCAGGCAGTGTTGCCTTTGTCCCTACACTTGCCGCCCTCCCCCCCTGCATCTGCCTTATAGCTAGCTCCCTGGTAATGTTTGTTTTCATTAACATTATTGTTGCTATTGTTGCGCACAACAGCAAAAAAACATTGACTCAACTACACTTGAATGCATTTTGTGCATAGTAGCAACAGCAGAAGCAGCAGCAGCAGCAATAGAAACAACAACAGCAGCAGCAACTTGCTGCTAGAGTAAGAGAACAAAAACAACAAGACCAACAACAACAGCAGTAACAATGGCAAAAGCCCCCAAAGGTATAATTTCAATTTCAACACTTTACAAACACGCCACAGTTGCGTCATTAACTGTAAAGTTTGCATGCAATGCGCGTCTGTTACAAATGCACTGAGCGAAAAGGCAAAACAAAAGAACATTTCTGTTAAAGCAATGTAATTAATTTTGGTTAATACAGAAACTAATATCAATTGTACAATTTAGCTGTGTGACAATTCGGACAAAAATGTGGTGAAGAAATTTTAACTAATGTAATCTTTTAGACCATAAAAGTTTCACAAATTTTTACACTATATTGTAGTCTTAATTGTATAGATTTTTCAAGTGTATATGCATGTGTAATTATATGTGTATGTATGTATGCATGAATATATATATGTTGATGGCACTAAGTGCGCTTGCTGACGGAAATGGCCGACAGCAACAACGCGACAACTGCGATGGCAGCGGAGATGAGTTCAGCTTCAACACAACATCAGGTATACCCTAGCAGTATCTAGAAACACTAACAACATCAGCAGTGGCAGCAGTGGCAACAACATCAACAACAACTACTTCTCTAGATGTCAGTGTTGTTTCATAAAACTTTATTGTTGCCCTCACCGAGTTGCTGTTGCTTCTGCCTGTCACAGTCAGCCATTGTGCGACTACTATACAACTCATACATCCCACCCATCCACTCGGCTCAGGCCTCGCAGCCATACATAGATACATAAAATCATTTCCCCCAGCATTGACTAATGCTGACACCCACAGCAACAACAGAGTTGTGGACCATTAAGTTGACGCTTTTCCGTTGCATTTGCTTTGCGACATTGCGAACATGTCGGGAAAAGTATTGCATCGCATATCATAGCTAGAGTTTACTCACTCTGAGGAAAAAAAAGAAAGGCTAAGTATCTTTGGATGATATTGTTGAAAGAGCGTAAATGTATAACATAAGACATGAGAAATGAAATCTGTTAAAAGGGGGAAATGTTGTACTTTAGCCATGCAATATTGCGAAAACATATTAAATATGTATTAACGTTTTTGCATAAGCAAATTGCATTACTCTTCATTGTTATGTTTTCTGTTATTTGAGGTGAATTTAAATAAATATGTATAAACATTTTCTATGTTAACTCAATTTCATTCAATGAATAATTTCATTTTTACTTAATTTTTTTTTTATTACAAGCGCATAGCTAAACATCATTTACATACCATTCTATCCTGCAGCTCTTTGCCATTTTTGCTATCAACTAAATGCTGCCGGATGCACAAGCTGCAATAACAACGGCAACAGCAACCACAAAAACAACAACAACAAAAGCAGCAACAACGTTGCACATTTCTTTTAGTAATCATTTGCGGCACTTTATTGAATTCCAAGGCAGCAGCAGCGGCAGCAAAAGCAACAGCAACGTCAACACTGGTAGAAATAAAAACCAAAAACAACTTTACCACTCCCAAACACTGGCAGGTGTTGCCTTCTCCTCCTTTGTTTTCTCCCACACATATGCCACGCTTCTTGGTTTTTCTGCTGTTATTCCTTCCTGGTACACACACACACACACAAACACAGATATGCACAGACAAACACACACTTGATGGTTTGCCTTTGCTCTTTTTTCTAGTTGCTTCGTGATATTTGCTTTGTGTTTTTTTTTTCGGGCAAAAAAAAGGGGGAAAATTGAGTCAGAGTTGTAGAAGAAAACCCATTGCATACTTTAAGGCGAAAGTCAACCGCAAAGTGAATTCCTCTCTATCGACAGACGCCATCTTGGGCGCAAATCTTAATGCGGATATATTAAACGTATTTTTACAGCAAAGGTCCCTTTTCAACGAGGCTTCCTTTAGTTACGCTCTTCTCCATCTCTCTCCCAATCTCATTTTCTGTGTCTTAGTTCTCTCCTTCTCAATTCGTTTGTATTACTTTTTGGCTTTTTGCCCCACTCTGGCCTGGGTCCACAGATTTAGTAAGCGCGATAAACTTACGCTATTGCCTTCCAACCCTCTTGCCACATGGCATCATCCCCCCGCGCTTATCGTTTACTTCTACCACGTATGGCACACTCACACCGCTGGCGGTTTTCAACACTGCCACACAGACAGCAACTTGAGGCGCTTGCCACTTCCGTTGAATCCTCTATGAGAGAAAAAAACACTTACATATCCTTGTACTAAAAGAAAGTTTTTCATTCTCTGTTCCGTTCGGCTCTCGGTATTTTTTTTCTTCTGTATTTTCTACTTACTTATTTTAGTTTTTATTGCTTCGCATTTTATTGCAGAAAAAATTTTAATATTTATTTTTTTGTTTTTTTTTTTTGTGTTGTTGGTTTATTTTGCACTATGCCTTGAAGGTATTGCCAGTGGTTGGTGTTTGTATTTCCAGATATATCCTGTTTGTACGTTCGTGTCTATCAGTGTGTGTGGTGGTGTGTTTGTGTGTGTGTGTATGTGGGTTCCCTTGTTTGTTGTCTGCTTGCGTTTAGTTAGCATTTTTCTACTGCAAGCTTCCATTTTAATGTTTAACAAACTTGAATGGCGCAGTTGAAAGCACCCAAAACAAACAGAGAAAGGCAGAAGAAAAATACAAACGAGTATTCTCTTTCGTTCCTTTCTGTTTGTACATACATATATGTATATGGGAAAAAACTTTGTGGAAATTATTTTAAATTGTTAAAGGGCTTTTTACTTAGTAACAGACTTCTGTTTTGATTTCGTTTAGCGCGAGCGAAAATGTTATTATCATTTTGGATTTATGGACAGAACACTTTGTTTTGGCCCACTGAAAGCAATTTGGATTGGTCTTACTAGCATAATGAATATTACTACAACGTAAATCCTTAAATGAAGTATGATATGAAATGTAATTGCAAACCATTACTCAGTATGTTTGTTATTATCAACTATAAACTATCAATCTAACTTAACAAGCACTGGCAACTAAGTCCGTCGTCTTAGACGAAAACTATACAATACAATAGCCTGGCATTCAAACCCGGATCATCGGTGTTCGGTTGCCTAATTGACTAAGCCGCTTAGACAACTCATTTACTCTCAAAATTCAGGTTATTTCCCATCTGCAAGCAATTTGCCTAAAAAATTTACAATTAAAGGCCTGTAGCTATCAATATTCCATCATTTTGAAGCGATTGACTCTGCAATTACAGCAGGTATTTGAATTTAATATGCAATTAATTTAATATTTCACAAAGAAAAGTGCATTTTCTGTTCCATATCATTTCGCATGCTGGGGGAACCCCCCAACGCCCAGCCATTGCCTTTACTATTTATTCATGACTCCGTATTCATCTGCCTTTCGTCAGCTTTTTCTCTCTTGCTGTTCATATGCGCTTTTTTTTAATTTTTAAATATTTTTATGAGTTCTCGATTAATTAAAACTCAACAACAAGCTCAACGTCAGTCGGCACCTGAACAACAACAACAGCAGCAGCAGCAGCAACATGAGAATTGGCGCGACGGAAATGCATATTGCATATTATCCGGTGAAGAGGTCGTGGCCTGCCGTTGTCCTAGAGGACCAACAGGCCCACCGCTTCAGGGACGGAACCAGAACAAATGATTTATTCATAAATGCCGCATACGCTAAGTGCACAAAAAAAAAAAAAAATAAAGAGTGAAAATAAAAAATCATCAGCAGTTGGTTCGCTTGTAAGCTGGCAAATTATTATTTAAAATAAGTCTCTGGTAATGAGTTTACCATGGCAAAAATATTAAAATTTAAAAAACAGAAAAAAGTCCCATCTCTCAATTGGCAATTCGATTCCCGTGGATGGCAAAGAGTTTCGAATGCCAATTAATAAATTGTAAATTCAATGCACTTGCAAAGTAGTTGATGGTCTGCGAAAAGGTTCAATGATTGCTTGTCAATTGGTTACTTAAACTGATAGTTCAACTGATGTAATGTTCAAATAAAATGAAAATCAAAAGCTTATTTTTAATATTTGAACACATATGAATGTTTGTATATGAATTCAGTCCGATATCTCTAAAGGTACCGATTAATAATGTTTGCAAGCTTAAGTTGCACTGTTTCCAACGAAACACGATTTCCGTAGCCCAGCAAATGTTACGATGGATGAACCAAACATCGCCTTACATCAATTCAGGTAGGCCCTTACTAGGTTTACCATTTGAATTCAAAAGCTTTTCGATTGGCATTTAAAGTAGGATATCCTCCACTAATAGACACTTTTCATAGTCTTGTAGTTCTGCTTAGATACACAATTCACAACACCTCTGTAACATGAAAAAGGCAACAATTGGGGAAAACTATCGAATTTGCATGAAAAATCGATTATACTAAAATGCCATCACTATATCCTCTGCATTTCCATTGCTGACAACCCTGTTTAAGTGAACTGACATTAAATCAGCAGAGTCATTAGAAAATTTTATGCCTATCATCTTACATAAAAAAATAATTAAGAATTTTAAAACGTTTAGCAAAAATCATGGACAATCCGAATATGCACACTGATTTCGTAAAGATGGCAGGTAATAAATAAATTATATTAACTATGTACATATGCTTGGTACTTATTTATGTAATTCGCGTACAGATAACCAAAAAGAAAAGGAAAACTACAAATCGAATGTTGGGTAAGTGAATCGCAGATAGTTTAATCAAATTTCTATTGAAATCCCGTTTTCTACTGTAAAAGCTATTACGCTAAAGGCTCGACAAAGTCATCGCAGAATCTCGAAGGGAAAAGATCTGATGGCGAATGTTCGACTTCAAGCTCAAGCAGCTCAACCTCTGGTCGCCATTCGAAAAATAAAGAGAGATTTTTATTTTCTTCGTCGTCTGAGGAAGAAGAAATTTCTTCGGATACAAATGATCAGGAAGGCAACCAAGAGCCAAATGAAACTAAAGCAAAGATGACAGACTCTAAATCAAAATCTAACTCGGTAGAGATTCCAGAAATCGGCTCTTTAGATGAAACTGAAGCAGAAGATCAATCAATAAATCAACTTACCGTTGAGTATAAAGCAACTTTACCATCCATAGGCAACCTTATTGAGGGCCATTCTCACTTTTTGCGCATGCCTATATTTATACCAGTTGAACCGATACCCTATAATGACAAGACCTATACTAGTGACATGTCTGTAGAGGACCTGAAGAGCGAACAGTCCCGTGAGAATTTCATTAGCCGCCTTAAGACCACCATACGTTGGCGCGAGAATCGAAACGATTTGGGAGAACTTCACAAAGAGTCAAATGCCCGTATGGTGCGTTGGTCAGACGGCAGCGAAACTTTTCACGTTGGCGCCGAGGTCTTTGATATAATGCATCATCCTGTGCCTGACGATCAGAATCAATTGTACGTACGGCTTGATGATTTTTATCAGGTACAGACATCGATTAAGGACAAAATGACTTTACGTCCCAAATTGGATTCCTCCTTTGGACAAAGCCATGTACAGGGGCTCAGAAATCGAGCAATGAATAAACCTCAAACCGGTTGCGTCAAGGTGCTCATGGATATGGGTATAAATCCAATACTAGATCGTGAGCGTAAGATCAAAGAAGAATTAGCCCAAATAAAGAAGGAGGATCGAGATAAGCGTCGCATGCAACAATTAAATCAGAAACCTCGTGTTACGCCAATGCGTCACTGTACAGCTGATGATTCGGATCTAGATGAACCAGCCAATGAGACTGAAGAGGAGAATGCAACAGCAAGTGCTATGCCAATGAGTAGTACTAGTCAAGCAGCTACTTCCGGTATACGTACCAATCGAAATGAGGCATTAAAACCAAAATTTGAAGAAACTGATTCAGATGACAAGATTACAGACACCGAAGACGAAGAGGATGACGACGACTCTGAAGATGAAGACAGCGATGATGAGGATGGCGACGACGATGATGAGAGCGATATTATGGACATTATCAATGATGGTGATCCGGGTTACGAAGAGGAGGCTGATTCTGATGACAGTCACTCTAAGAAAAAATACCAGTCAAAAGTGCAGAAGCAAAAGAAGAATGAAGGTCGTGAAACTAATTCCGATGACTCTGAAGTGGGTAAGAACGCAAAACGCAGACCAATACAATTCCTTTACTCCGACTCTGATGAATAGAATTGAAACAATTCCAATAAACATAATGCAATTTACTGCACATCATTGAAGAATTCGCCTTCAACCATCCAAATTGTTAATTAATTAACCATTTTCATCTATGTAGACAAGCATCTCTGTGGTCAGTCATTGCTCTAATTAGTGGGCGTGACCATTGGCACATATTAGTAGTGGGCAGTAGAAATTGCTTAAAGTCACAATGCAGTTCATATGTAGTACACATATCTGTACGTCATTGCCAATCGTCATTGTAGTTGGTATGCGTTGCTGTCAAACTGTGCCATGGAGCCCAAGGCAATTAGTGGTTCATGCTGATTGCCACCCATCTGATTTTACGTGGCCAATATAGACAGAGAATTGACGCACTGCAACAGATTCTTTGATCATTGTATTGGCAGTTGACACGTTTCAGAAACTCAAAGCCATTGAAGAACTCTGAACAGATTCAATGACAATATGCTTTTATCTTAGTAGACATCGAATTATGGTGAGTTTGAGAAATAATCAGGTCAAATAATAAGTATATGTGTACAACTGGGAAAAACCTAAAGAGATTTCAATTTTTCCACAACATTTTAACAATGTTTCCATTAAATTAATTTCTATTTTCCCTCCTTTTTGTATATGTATGTATGTATATATATTTGAAGAATTTCCATTTCAATTACACAAAGAATATTATCATGCAAATGAAAATGGTAAAGCAAAGTGTTATAATTACATTTTACGTCAGCGAAAATCCCATTGAGACAATAGAGCTTTATATGCTTGAGCGAAAAATGGGTCACTGTTCCTTACCTTGGCTTACTCTTGCATTCGCAGTGTTTCTCCCCCCTGATCCCGCTGCTGGAGTTCTCGGTGTCCCATCTACATTATTCACATGCATAAAAGGACTGACGTTGATTAAGTGAGGCATGCAATTTCTTTTTTTTTTTTTTTTTTTTTGTTGTTGGCTCTACTTCTTTTTTTGTTGTTGGTTTTCATTGTCAGTAAGAGTTTCGTGTTTCAGTTCATGCTCATTTGCTCACTTTATAAGCACATAAGCTTATTACAATGCCAAGGATTGTTGTGTCCTTTTGTTGTTGCAATGCTTGGTCATACATTCGAATGTAACAAAGATACGCCTTAACTTGTTACGGGCTATAAACTAAACTGTCACCAATTTTAAGGGTACGGGTATGTGTGTTGGGGGAGTTGAAGTGTTTTGCTTGGGCTTTGTGCTTCTGGGTGCATGCTACAACGCCTTTAGGCCAAATATCTTGCACACATATTTGTCGACAAGTTTGTAAACTCTCTCCCAATCGGTGTGCTTGTGTGTGTGTATGTGTGTGTTAGGGTGGGTGTATCTGTGAGCGTGTTGTACGAGTATTTCGGGGTGGTTTAGGCCGCCTTTGTGCTAATGCAATTTAGTGTCTCCTGCAGCAAATGAACCTTGATTATGTGTTTATTAGACACCAATTTACGCCTGCTGCATTGCTGCCTCCGTTCTCTCCATTGAGTCGTGGCATTTCATGGTTTATGTCTATAGATAGATAAATACATACATATATAGTTCATGTCTAGAACTTACCTGCCTCAAAGGCATATTAAAATTCAGCACTTCGCTTCTCCTTCTCTTCTGTATATTGTCCATAAATAATGTTTGCAAGCTAATCAATATGAAAATGTATACAAATATCAAGCCAATGGCCTGATTGCACCTAATAAATAGTTATACGAAAATGTGATTTACTCTTTGTTAAGGTAATATTGAGCATTAAATTCTATTAAGCTGAAAGGTGGTTAAAGTCTCACAGTTTTTTTTCACTAAATTGGGTTATTTCATTAGTGTTTCTATGTTCTTTGTATATTCTCATCATTTTCTGCTTAAAAGAGCTTCGATGCAATGATTATTGAAGTTTTGCTAGATCTTTACAATTAAACAAAAGCTTATTTAAATATAAGTTTCTTTCCTCTGGCATTGAAATAGTTTTCGTCTTTGTTGCTTAATTTCTTTTTTTTATTATGAACAAGGTACTTAAAAAACATTTCTGTAAATTAAGCAAATTCTTAGTAATTTTTATTGCCTTGATGGCCAAACATGTTGGTCTAGATTTAACAAGCGTCTGCACTCATTAACCCGAAAAAGTCTTCACATAAAAGGATACTTGTAAACTAAAGCAAACACAATTACACTTACTGCACTCAAATTTATTTACAGGCCATAAACTAGACACTCATTTTACACACACGCTAACACACACTTGCCCTCAAGAAATTTTACATACATACCTTTAGGGCATTAATTATTTATGAACAGACAGTCAGACAGATAAAAGTCAGACAGAGAGACATCAAGACGCATAGACATCTCTCTGAGAGAGAAAAAGAGAGAAATATGGGAAGCATGCAATAAAATTACAAGCAAATGCCGTAAACACGAAAGGTTTTGAAATTCAAGGCAAGACCGGCGGCATTAAATTTGCAACTGGCCAAAGTAATTAAAGGCTATAATGAAGCTAGAGAAATAGGAGAATGAGAAGGGAGTGTGAGTGGCGTGTGAGTGAGTCCAACCACGTGTCAGTTGTCAACGCAGCAATTTGACAACTTCACACACACAAACACACAAAGAGGGCCCAAATGCTGACCAAGAAGAGACGACCATAGGTTGCCACACCCAAATGCTTAAAGGACTCTCTTTAGCTTTTGAAGATTTTATGTTTTGCGGCTGCGGCATTATAAAATTAATGCCAAGAGTAGGCGGACTACACTCATATGTGTGTGCGTATATGTTTTTGTGTACATACATACATATGTATGTATGTTTATGGCCCGTGGCTGACCAATAACAAGAAGAAGAATAAGAACATCTCTTTGGCGTTAGCTTGCATGTTGTTTATGACAGTTCGAATCGTAATTATCGCCACGCACACACACTCTCACACTTATAAGTACACTCAAAGTGTGCATATATGTATGTGTATGTACTTAAGTGTATATTGAGCTAATATTTGTTTAAATCAATGAAACCAGCTTAGCCAGGCCAAATTTCTGTTTAATTTTATTACAATATGAAATGGTTTTAATGGCATTTTCGACCGCAAAACCCCTTTCATAAAACGAAATGGAATTGTCGTGTACACACATACAAACACAAACACAAACACACATATCGACATATTTCTATGTGTTTAATATTCATTAACAAACTGGTCCATACACTGGCATTTTACCACCCACCTAGGTCTCAGTGTGTCTGTGTCTCTTTCTCTCTCTCTCTCTCTCTTTCCCTTTATCTGTTTTAGTTGTTTATTGCAATCTGCCATTAAAGCCGCATACGATATACAAATGAATAATTGAATGGTTTGTAAATCTATTTGATTTGACTCATTTTGTTAAAACTGATAGCTGATTTAAATAGATGATTTGTATACATACATATACATATGTATGTAGATATATATGTATATTTGTATTTGTGGTAATATTATAGAAATTAATTGGAATTTACTTAAATGTATTTGCTCAAGAAATCTCTTTGGCCATAGATATTTATCATTCAATTACTTGCTTTAGATATATCTGCAATTTATTATTGAATTTAATGCTTGAATTGGCAATAACAAATTCAACTAAATTAACTAAATCAAATAACGGCATCAATATATTCCTCAAGTTGCATACTTTAGCACTTTCTTTTTCACAAACTTGGTGGAAGAATGCGAAAGCGTTTAAAACAGTCAAACAGAGAGTCTTTTGGTTGACTTAAATTTACGAAAATTAAAAGCATATTAAACGGATGAAATTCAATTTATTTGGTCTTAAAAACTATTAAATATGTAACCCAGAAATACAAAATTACACAAAAATGTAAATTCACAAAATTTCAAATTGAATATTATTTAATCCCAAACTTGGAAATATGCTAACAAAAAAAAAGCATATGAAACTGAATTTGTTGCCACGAAAAGCAATTTACTGTTGTTTTAGGGCCACATCTTTTATTGTTTATGCCACATCTCTTGGCGTAATAGTGCGCTCAACCAGGCAGATTCATTTGGAAGTATTTGCTTATTTTTGCCCTATATCTGTTTGTGCTTGTCTCTCGCCATTTCTCTCTCTCTCTCTCTCTTACACTCTGTGGTACGTGGTCAGTGGAATAATCACAGCATAATTATTTGTATAACTCATTTAAGTCCAGCTGCCAGGAACCAGCTTTCAGGATTCATTTGTACATATTTGTGTATTTGTTTATATGTTTATATGTGTGTGCGCATTTGTTGTTGTTTTGTATGCACTTTTGTTATGTAATTACCGTTGCTGTTGCTTCTGCTATTGTCGGGATGATTCGGACCATGTTGGTTGGTCATCCATGGGCATGTGTTGGTCCAACTGTTACAACTGTTTATGCTGGCGCTAAACAAACACATGCAACACTCACGAAGCTCACTCATATACACATGGGCAAGGGCATGCCCTGACAGTTAGCCATCATCATCATCAGGCTCTGATGGTGTTCTTGTTGCTGCATTTCCTTTAATTTGTGCTGCATGTCAACAGTCAAGTGCGCAAATGCATTTCACAGTTTTCAAGTTGAAAGTTGCAGTTCCAGTTGCATTTTGTTCTCTCAACTCTTGTGCCCTGACCAAAAATGTGATGCCTTTGCTGCCATTTCCTGCGGGATTAACTTCACTCTCTGCGCTTGTACATGTGCTTGCGCGCGAGTGTGTGTGTGTGTTTGCTCGTGGGTATAAGTGGATATTCTAGTTTGACATTGTCCTGATTTTCTCCGTGGTCCTTGAATGTCTAACTCTACCGTAGTAAAGATTGTGTGGAATATGTGACCAAAAATTTCCAATGAAAATAATAACAGTTTCTTCTTATATTCATGTAAGTTTGTAACTGAGATAAAAGTTTGCTAAGCGAACAAAATAAAATTTGAATTTAAAAGAAGTCTCCAAGCGTGTAAGATCTTTTCTTGACTTTGTTCTTAAGAAAAATCAAAAGTTAATAGAATAAAAAAACGTAAGAGAAACTGGTGTATGTTTTTCAAAAAAGAAAGATCCATGGTTCAAAATTGGTAATTTTTGAAATGGTAAATAGATTGAGACACATTCTATATTAAGTATGCGCCCTGATAACGCATTCATCCAATTGTAAACACAATATGTTAGTATACCCTCGCATCCAAATATCCACACACACGCACACACACATATACACGCACCATTTACTATATACATACATAGTTGGCCAATTTGTCTTTGATGGTTTCTCGTTGAAAAGTCCATGCCAAGGCCCTTTGGGCGTGTGATTTATAACTAATTGATGAACACAATCAGCCAGTTGACGGGCCAGTGACCAAAAGTAAGTAATACCAAAAGCGAATTCGTGTGTGCGTGTGTGTGTGTGTGTGTGTTTGTGGTACAGTTGTGCTCAAGGTCGCCTGCCTGTGGGCTAAACAGAATTGATTCACTCAAGCGTTTCTCTTGAATAATTTGAGCCATAAGCCAGTATTTACGATGCTTAGAGAGAATCAAGCAAAATATAAAGAAACGAACAATGTTTTTTTTTATAGGGCGTGGCCAATGCACGCATTTCCTTTTGCAGTCGTATTTTCCTCTCTCTATCGCTTTTTCCTGACCCACCCTCTCTCTCTCTATCTCTCTTTCTCTAGCACTGTTTGGCCCTTTTGTTTCTTTTTTAATTGATGAATAAATTTAATTGAACTAAATGGATTTCGATGTTGCGTCATATTGTACTTTGGCTATAAAAGCCATTAGGCAACACTCACACACTCTGATATACACGCACTCTCATATATACATATATATAGCCTTAACCCTTTTTGCCTTTCTAAAAACGGAACCTTTGTACAAGTATTTGTATTTGTGGGCTTTCAACTGGCAACTGGCAATGTATTTTAATTGAATTTCAATTGATTGCAAAAATTTTCCATTTGGTGCCGCAACCAAATTTCATTTTAATTAATTAGAATTGATAACAATAACGAGTTTTTTTCCACATCCCCTTCCCTCCATGACTTTATTAGTCCGCGTCTCTTTCACTAAAATGTCCATACTTTAATGGCTTTTGTGTTTTGTGATGAAGATATCCCGATCAAGGCGGAAAAGAGAAAACTTAAAAGTGACACTTCAAATAGAGAATGAAATTAACTAATAAACAGGGGAAATCAATTATAAGTGGAAACTTTATGGCGCTGCCATAAAACCTCATGTAAAACATAGACCACACAATTCTGTAAAAATATGTTTGCCAAAGTGCAATCAAAGCGACATAGCACAAATTTTACAGATTTTTGCACACACACATTAAAAATATGTTCCCAACATACAAACAACTACAAACACACACACTGAGCCATTTCAGCCCATTTGCAGGAATGCCAAATAAAAAAAAAAGAGAAAGAAGTAAAACTTTTTCTCCATAAATGTTCAAGTTGAGCAACGGCTAGAGCAGGACCAAGAGCAGCTGCATGGTGCATAAAGGACAAACTAAAAATTGCTTTTGGCAACGCTGGCAAACGCTGAATTTGATAATCAATTACCGTGGCAGCAAGTAGAGAAGGTCCCACGTACATATGCATAGTCATGGAGACTTGACTTTGCCAGGGGCTACACGGCGTATGAGTAATATTTTGAGTATGTTCAGGTAAGTGGCTGGCAATACATAAATATAAATATGCACATGCATATGGATATAAACATTTGCCCCCTTTACACATGTTGACATTTTTCATTACAGATAGCAAATTGGTTGTCTGCTTTATGCAGCTGCTTGCCGTGTGTAAACCAATTAATTTCCCATAAATGCCAGTTAAATCCAAAATGCAAAGCTTTCTTGCAAATATTTTAGCAAAGAAAATTGTAAATATTTGTTTGCAAAGTTGATTCATGGCTTACCTACCAATCAAGACTTATTGTTTAGTTAGAAAACAGAGAATTCGATTAAAGTTATCATAGCCTAATAATAGAACCAACTTCATCCACTTTCCATCTAATGTCATCTGCTCATTAAATAAAACCTAAAATGCCATTCTTCTTATCTCATTGTATAATAATTAATAATAATAACCACTTAGTAAAATTTCTTTCCGACAATATGTTATAAACATTTGCAATTAATAGAAAATCAACTAGAAAAAAAGCATTTACAAAAGATAGTTTTTTGATTTAACTATTTACTATTCCATGCAGTTGCAGTTTGATAACTTTCATATTATCAAAAGTGAACTTTGATTTTTATTGATTTTCTTTTTTTCGTTTCGTTTTCAATGAATTTCCGTTTGCCACTAATTGTTCGTGCAATCAACTAATGAAATCATCGTATGGAATCAAACTAAAACCGGAGCTCTAGAAACGGGAATCACGATGATTACTTACCCACTCACTCTTACCTGACTTTTGCAGCTAACACATGTTCAATTTATGCTCTGCACTAATCAACTTGGCACTGAATGTCTCTTGGGGATGTGCCGCCAACAGCTGTCCTTAATTACATGGAAAGCCACACTTCTAGGCAACACTAGCAACTGCCACCCGCCGTCAAGTCCCCATAGAGTCATTCACCTTGCCACAAAAAAAGGAAGCAAAAATTGAGTGAAATGAAAAGGCAACGCAAAAATCGAAATCAAGTGAATATAACATATTATTTCAACAGGCAAGACCAAAACATAGCACACACATACACACACAACCGCGCACATACATATCAGGCATGCAGTATAATAAGTATTACCACCCATGGTGATTGCATGTGGTTGATGTACTGAGCTCTCACTGGGGGGTGGGTGGTGCTAGTGATGGGCAGATTGGTGGCAGGTAGTAGGCGTGGCAGCTCTCTCGCATAGGCCTTTGGAATTGAGGTGAATAAGCAGCGAGAAACACACACATATTCATGCACACTAAAAAGGCAAACAAAGGGAAATCAATCTTTGTACATACTTTCAGCATATGCACACACATATGCGATAAGTCGCCTGTCTGTGTTTGTACGTGTATCTTTATCTCTGTATATGTGTATGTGGTTGTGTGTATATGTTGCGGTGGCTTTGGCAGAGGGAATTGGGGAATATTTGCATGCCTTTATGTACTTTTTCCATATGATTTATGACCTAAATTGTAGCTGCACATACAAATACACACACACACACATAATTACACACTCCCACTCCCACTAGACTTGTCGTCTTGGGACGCCCGTTAAAGTATGCTACACTTTTTGTTTTATGAGTTAATAAGTAGGCGTGGCCCCCATACAACCTCCCCATATTATGGATATGTGAGAAATATTATTCGGGGCACATGTATATGAAATAAATACACAAAAACTTTCTCTGCCAAGTTAGCGGAAAGTTTGTTAATTGCATTTAAACTTGCCTAAAAATTTCTTCAACCAAATAAACAACTTTGATTTGCTTCTTAATTATAAATGTAATGATTTTGCAATTAAGCTTTAATTCTATAGTTTTTCATAAATGAATGGTATCTAAATGAGCCACAGTTTACTATAAGAATACGCTTTCAAAACTAATGAATTTCAAACACTAATTAAACTTTTTTTGTTAGTGTATTTTAATCCAATGACCTTGCCATCCATTTGAAATCAATGCACATTTCACCTGCTCAGCAGAGTTACCAATAAAGAAGAAGGTAGAGAACAAGCTTTAACCAAAACAGATTAGTTAAATCCACGTTGTAATCCCTTTTGTTTGCTGTTGATGCAGCAGTTTTCACTGTAATCCAATTCGACTCTTCCACTTGGGGCCTGTGTATAAAAGGCCATCGCCATGCTGGCAGTGATTTTGTCTGGGCCCAAAGACCGAGTCGGCTCGAGTTCTTTCGAGTGGGGCATACATGATGGAGTATCTCGGCAAAAGTAATAGTAGTAGTGCAAGCTTTATAATCGGCAATGTGTCCACGGTGTTGCAGCCAGAAGCCCGACTTTCAGCTGAAGCACGTCTGCTGGGCTGGAATGTACCGCCAGATGAACTGCGTCACATACCAGAACACTGGCTGACCTATCCAGAGCCACCCGAATCGATGAACTATCTGTTGGGCACTCTCTACATCTTCTTCACGGTGATGTCTGTTATCGGCAATGGTCTGGTTATATGGGTCTTTTCGGCAGCAAAATCATTGCGGACACCATCAAACATTTTGGTTATCAATTTGGCCATTTGTGATTTCTTCATGATGAGCAAGACTCCCATATTTATCTACAATAGTTTTAATCAGGGCTACGCTGCTGGTCATTTGGGTTGCCAAATATTCGGAATAATTGGTTCCTACACGGGCATCGGAGCCGGAGCCACAAATGCGTTTATTGCCTACGATCGGTATAATGTCATTACGCGTCCCATGGAAGGCAAAATGACGCACGGTAAGGCCATTGCCATGGTGATATTCATTTATATGTATGCCACACCCTGGGTGGTTGCCTGCTACACGGAAACCTGGGGACGCTTTGTGCCGGAAGGATATCTGACCTCATGCACATTTGACTACCTAACGGATAACTTCGATACCCGCCTATTTGTGGCAACCATATTCTTCTTTAGCTTTGTGTGTCCCACCACAATGATTCTGTACTATTATTCGCAGATAGTTGGACATGTTTTTAGCCATGAGAAAGCATTGCGGGATCAGGCAAAGAAAATGAATGTGGAATCGTTGCGCTCGAATGTGGACAAGAACAAGGAGACAGCTGAAATACGCATAGCCAAGGCAGCAATAACCATTTGTTTCCTTTTCTTCTGCTCCTGGACACCATACGGAGTAATGTCGCTGATTGGGGCATTCGGTGATAAGTCTCTGCTCACACCTGGAGCGACCATGATACCAGCATGTGCCTGCAAAATGGTAGCCTGCATAGATCCATTTGTCTATGCCATCAGTCATCCCAGATATCGGATGGAATTGCAGAAACGTTGTCCCTGGTTGGCCATCAGTGAGAAGGCGCCAGAATCCTCGGCAGTGGCCTCCACATCGACCACACAAGAGCAACAACAGACGACAGCAGCGTAAATAGAAACAAGTGAGGAAAATCTACTCTAGCCAATGACGATGATGAAACGATTTTGTAATATCAAATGCCTGGGAAAATTCTATAACAAGTTGACAACAAAATATGTAATTCACTTTTAACACAATTATAATTTGTAGTCTATGATTCTTTATTTGCTGGAAAAGAAAAGCAATATAGTGAATTTTAAAGCAAATCTGTTTAAAGTAACTTTGTTCTGTTATTTCAATCAAACTGTCACTCCAGACAGTTGACGCCGGGGAAAAAAAAATTGCAAGAGCAGAAATTGACGAGAAATATGAAAGAAAGTGCCCAAATGGTAAAAATGTTGTGCTAGTTCAGTTTACCATCCACAAAAAGGGCGCTCTCTCTCTCACTTTCTCAGAGAGAACTCGAAACTCGCAGAGAGACTGTGGCAGAGAGAGCAAAGCTTTTAACGACTGGAAGCGCTTGCGCCTTCTCGGGCAGAAACATTTTGGCAATTGAAACATCTTCAATGTGATGGAATGTAAGAAAAGTGGGAATAAAACCAAATAAATATTTCAACAATTTTAATAAATTAAACTTGGGTTCCACAATCTGCTGTGAGAGAGTGCATAGGGCAGAATGATGTATTTCTTGAAGGAAATTCTCGTCCCAGGTCCACATACGATCCACCAGTAGTTGTGTGTTGCCAGGCCAAAGGCCGTTCAACTTGTGCGCGATTCATGAATTAAAACTTACAATCCACAATATGTACTATACTATAGACTCATCCAGCAAGCCAAGTTAATATGCCTGACAAATTAATCATTCACAAGCAATCTTATTTGAAATTCACATACAACATTCCCAAATTGAATGAAAATTGCACATAAAACGCATGTTCCACAAAGTGAAATACTTTATAAATTTAAACCGAAACCTTTTCTGACTTAATCTGGCCTTGCGATGACAACAAATTTATCACTTTGTCTGCTCTAACATCTCAAGGATTTGGTTAAAACATGGTTGTAAACATTCCAGCTGCCTAGATTTGTGCTGCACATGGGATAGCGACACAGAATGGGAGTTGGAGTGAGAGCGGGAGTAGGAGTGGCATTGGTCCATTCCGGTCTATACCGCATCTTGAACAATTTGCTCGCCAAAGTGTTGCGCCGTGTGTTTGTATGGCGCCTCATTATTATTGTTTTCCCAGCCACCGCATTTCGTTTCGTTTCTCTGCCTGGCGGGCATTTTTTCTCGCACCACAGTGATGGTGTTTTTTTTTCTGCATCGTTTTGCGGCAAACCTACAAAACCGCACACAGACACACACACACACACAGACACTGTACCAGAGATGTAGCAGGAGCCACAGCGCGAGGCCATAAACCAAAATCGGCCGCAGCCAGCGAGCTGACTGCCTCGCAAAATGGGTAAAAACGAAGCAAAATTAATGAAAATCGCACACACAGAGACAGACACAGAGTGTGTGTGTGTGTATGATATGGGGGGTGTGGGTGAGACAATTAAAATGGCAACCGCCAACGTCCTTGTGGTCCTTGAGTGAATGCCTGCCAGCTCTGGCACATTTGTCTTCCACGAATTTCGCTTTGGCACTCATTAATTAAGATAATTAGGCCTTTTCGACGCCTTCAAAGTTCAACCTGCAAAAAAAAAAAAAAAAAAGAACTAAAAACCCCAACACATACATACACACACACACAAATTGAACACGAAGGACACTAGGACAACAGCAGTTCGTCTAGTGTGTTGTAGGCCCAGGAGTCAATAACAGCAGCCAGCCAGGAGTACTCAGGAGCCAAGAGACTGTGGCCCTGCAATTTGGCTTGCTCGCGTGGGCACTCGAATTCCTTTTAATGAGTGGCTTTTGGGCTTCATGGGGTTTCCCTTCCTTCTTGTAGATGATTGCGCCGCATGCCAAACACTCTAGGAACTTCTCAATTTCTAGTTTTCTTCTCTCTTTCCTTCCATTTCGGCGGACAAAATTTGCTTTTGAAAATCAAAACACATTTGCTCTTTCATTTGTCACACCGCTGAAAGAAGTGAGTTTTCTTGACAAAATTTAAGGACAAAAAATTAATCTTTCTGATTTTCTTCACTCATATTTCTATAAATGGGAAGCTCAGTAAACAAATACCTCTTCGCTCTTCTTTTGATCCGTTTTCGGTTAAAAACTTTAAAATCGTTTCCAATCTAGTTCATGATACCTCATAAAAATGTCAGCCAAATTAGTTATAAATCAGCAGATGCAAACTTAACTTGAAATGCATAAGACAACCGCCATGAACAAGTCCCTCCCTTTTCCCGCAACGCAATGCACCGCGCTATGTCCCCCTCTCTTATTTTCTCTCCTTCTGTGTGTGCTCTGTTAGCCCTGGCAACTTTGTGTGCTAAAATGAAGCCATAAATTATACGAACTAATAATTATATGCCATCAAATTGTTGTAAGCAAAGCCAAGCCAAACCAAACGAGGCAGGAACAAGGAAGGAAGCAAGGTTGAAGGCAGCCAGCGAGTTTAACGGCCAACATAACTTATAGACATTTAAAAAAGAGACAGGGACCTGGAGGGGTAAAGGCCGAAAGCCAAAGAGCACCCTGGGCTGAGCCGCGTAGAATATGCGATTTTTATCACAGTTTATGCACTGCACACACAAAGTCAGCCTCAACGTCAACGTCAACGTCACCATCACCGTCAACATAATAAGGACAACACGCACAGGGAATCACAGGAAGGAAGTGGTGAATGAGTAGACGATGAGTGGGGTTTAGCCTGGTTCCTTAATTAAACGACAAACATACCGTGCTTTCCGATCTACAAAGACCAAAGTTCGAGGTCAGACTTGAGCCTTGGCAACAATAACATTTTTGTGTTTTTTTTTTTTCTCCAGTTTTACAGTCAAGCAATTTGCAACAAAATTAGCCTCGAACGAAAACGTTTAAGCATGAACATAAACAAAAGATTGGGTTAAGCTAACTGTGTTTGCATGTGAATGTACTGTGCGTCTGTGTGTAGGCGTGGCATACGTCTAAGTGCCACTCCATGACAAATGCCTTTTGTCAAGTTATAGGGTAACAAAAAGAAAAAAAAACACGAAATGGGAAAAGCAAAAATGAAAATGAAGTAGAACCATCTGAAACGAGCGTTTAAATTTTGTAATTTAAATGCAAATTGACAGGCAAATGACAAACATTGCAATTAACGAGGGACTAGCGGGCGTATACGCAATGTGGCCAAAGACAGGGACAGATGCACAGTCCATGGACATCAAAATGCCCCATCTCATTCTCTGCATCTCCCTTTAGACAAAACATAATTTAGGCTTGGGCTACGTGGTGCCTCAGTAAAATTGTCCAGGATGCTGGCAGGAAGAGCTCCTTGGGAATATGCAAAACTTTAAGTTGGTTAGCGAATATTTGCAAGTCATGGTCTGTCTATGGTTAGCCTTGTTTGTTGTACTTACGACACAATTGAAAACACTTTTTATGACAAGCTGGTTGAACAGTTGTCAACTTCTTTACTTACGATAAAATATTTGACGATAATTAGCTAAATTAAATGGACCATGACAATTTTTATGTTCAATTCAAAAGGAAACTTACACAACTAATAATCCTAAAAGGATTTAATTCCTTCATTAGCCTTTTATAGCTATTTGACAATTATTTTATATATAACACTTTATCAAGTAATTTTTTCGTTTTAAATCGTATAACCGTAGACTTAATAATTGTCTCCATTTAAATTCACTTTCTGAATAAGTTCAGTTTAAAAATAACCTGACATTGATTACAAGGAAAACACTGTGCCACATGGGTTTGCCTGGCAGGAAATTTACATTCCAGGAAAATTCTACTCGGCAGTAGCTTAAACTCATCTCACACAACCACTCAATCCTTCCATCCATCCATTCGTACATCCATCAAACAGACAGCGCGGCACGTGGCATCCAATTGAGAGTTATTTTTATTTTGTTAACAATTTCAATCATACTAATTATATGAAAAATATTTGTAAAATGTTGTCAAGAAAAAGCAAAAGTTTTCATAATAACAACAATTTGATGCACATTTAATTTATTAAACAAAACAATTTACATAAATTAGTAAGAAGAGAATGTATTTATAAAGTGAAAGTTGGCTACCCTCTTTGTTATTTTCGCTCAAAGTTTGACATTTACATGACAAGCGACGGCGATAAGGTAAAACTGGGCCAAGAAAATGTCTCAAACCACGCGAAATATGTCAAACAAGAGAAGAAATTTCACTTTGAGTCAATTAGGCGCATAAATTAGAAAATTTCCCGCCACAAGTTAGAACTTTTAAACCCCACCGCCCGTGGCGGGCTTGTGAACATCAGGTTAATGTGATTAACAACAGCAAATATTTTGTATAATTAATGTGCATAGTTTCACTAATTCTTTATTTTTGTTGCCTTTTTCTGACGTCATCCTGAGACATCGAGTTGAAAGTCTCGACAACTAGAAATTATGGGCGAGTGGAGAGAGACGTGGTGGGGGTATAGATAAAACTCAACTATGTAGATGAGTTTTCGGTTTTGGCCGCCAGCCAAAGGCCTGACATAGACAGGCCAACACTTTTGTCTATTGTTTTCTTGTTGACACACAAAAAATAACAGCAAGAACAAGAAACTGAACTTCTACTTCGGCACAAGAAGTCCTAGAAACAAAATACTTTTTGACGCTCTCTGTCTCTTTCTCACTCTGTTTCTCCGGGGCCGCAATGCAGTTGGTGTCATTTCCACTTGCCAAAGACAGACAGACCACACGCAGCCAAAGGAAAAGGCAACAGCAATGCCAAAGGCCTTAAGCCAGGAGACCTCAGTGTAGTGTCAGCAGGTCATGTCCTGGCAAACTTTGATGCAATTATTTGCATGCGGGCGGAACGTAACCAAAACGTAAGAAAATCCCTTTCATTTGCATAGTCCTCAACAATTTTGATGGCTAAATAAACAGGGGGAAGTCTTAAAATTTGCATGCTAACTGCCAGTTCTTTCAAGTTAAATGATATTCAATTATAAATAGTTAATACAAAAAAAGACACATATTTTTGATTGCTCTTTTGAGTTTACTTTTACATCGTCTAAATGAAAAATAATTGTCAAATTTAGTCTTTTTAAGTAGTTAATGCGTTTAAGATTAGTTGTGACTGCAAGAAATATATATGAATACTTCATACAACTTTTAAACAAATCGGTTAGAAATATTTAAAAGATCTCTTGTCTTTGAAAACTTCTTGCATAAAACTTGCTTCAAAAAAATAACAAATGTTCTTTTATATCCTTTACAAATTGCTTTGGGGGTAACTGTTACATTTTTTTTCTTGTTTTCGTTTATATTTGTGGCATTACAAATCAATTTCGTATTAGCTACGAAAATTTTGCCCAGTACCTAATACTTGTAACTTTCTTTGGACCAACTATAACAAGACGCTTAAGATCCTGTTTTTTTTTTTTTTATTTTTTTGTTTGTTACAAATTGTAACGCATTGGGAAAATTGAAAATGTGCTTCAGGGCCCAATTCCCAAACAAACCAAAACAAAAAATTGGCAAAGTAATAAAACTTCTTGAAAGCTTTTGCTTTTGCAAAATTTATAACAAGCTTCTTACCTCTCAACACAACTCTTCTACGACTCCTCTTTCTCTCTCTCTCTCTCTCTCTGTCGTTCTCTATTTCTCTATCTCTTACATTTGATCTTGAAATCGAAGTCGCAAATCGGTTCAACTTCCGCCAACATGCAAAAAGAATATGATGGCAACAAAAAGCAATGTCTCAACTTGGAGGTTTCTTTCCCACATTTGCATATGTACAAACATAGGTACATATGTACATATGTAGTTGGGTATGTAAGAAGCCTTTCATATGTTTGCCTAATGCAGCTGGGCAACATTGTCAACGGGGGGTACAAAACTCTTTGCTAACAAGCAGAAAATGGCTGGAACTAACTTCAGCGTAGACCGTAAAACCGGGCCAGGAGCAAGGACAACTTTTAACAAACGCCCAGCCTAACAAGCAGGCAGCTGGCTGCCTTGATGCAGGTTTGGCACAAGCAATTTGATTTTTACGAGCCTCACGACTAACGAGTTTCAGTTGCAAGCGAACAGAGGAAACTTAGAACAAATAAATACTCTTACAACGTGCCGCGATGATGGGGTCGCAATATGAGCTAAACAGGCAATCAACGTTGCATCCACGTACAACAGGGCGTATGGGCGTTATATGGCACAAAATGATGCGGTAGTTGTACCTGTTGTTGCCATTGCTCTTGATGGTGGTCTCTCCCCAGCTATTCAAACATTAAATGCTTTGAGAGTAGTTTATGTTTGCCTTAATGTGGCCAATTGAGGGGTGTAAATAGTTGGTAAATGAAGTTTTTTCCTGCATGCGAATTGGAACAAACGAATGGAATAAATGATTTCACAAATTCTATTTTGTAATGCTTACTAAAAACTTAATAAATATTTTTGTTTGATTTGATTGCTGGAACTCTTTTGTGATCAAATCTATTTTTTTCAAGATTCTGCATGAAATATTCGATTCTGTAAACATAAACAAATGGTTTATGATTAATAAATATTTATGTTTAAAATGTATATGGTTATATTTTAAAAAGTTTTTTAAGGCTTAACAGTGAATTATTTTTGTCACTTTCATATTGTGTTTTTAGCCGAATTCCGATTAAAACAGAAGTCCAATGTAAAAACTCACAAAAATTTAAAAACCATTCTTCTTTTCCCTCGAGCATATCATCTTTTGATTGGATAATTGTTTTGTGTCACAATTTGCAATTTTTTTATAGCACAAAGTTATATGAAAATACTCTTGGTAATAACACAATCAATAGAAATCAGTGATAAAACATTTTTGTCATAATCTGGGAAAATCAATATGCTGCATTGCATATTGTAAGGAGAGAAAGAAATATGGACAGAGAGAGAAAGAGAGATAGAGCAGTAGGAAAAAGAGTTTCGCAATAAGACAATAAACGACAGGATAAAACTGAAAATCACAAAAAGGGCCGAAAAGGAAGCAAGTAAAGAAGACAATGCCTGCATGACAAGTAGTCAAACACACACGCACGAACATTCGAATACACACACACACACATATGTGTGTATATGTATGTTTTTTGCTGGCAAGTGTTGCCAGTGTGGAGTAAAAACAATTTATTTTTATGTGTCTATGTATAAAATTAAAATTTGCATATAGCAAGCCTGTGTCTGGTCTGATTTGATCTGGTCGGGAGTTGGTCTCCTCTGCTCTGCAGTGGAAGTTGTGACTGAAGTCGGAATCAGTCGGAATCAAGGCGATAGAAAATGGCATGAATGAGACCCCTCACATGCACACTGACTGACTGACTTCGCTTGTAGTTTTAACAAATTGACCGTGTTCTAATTTAATTACACTAAATCCGAAATCAGAGGTCCATTAAACAAGCTAGAGAAGAATTTGGAAACTTTGTTAATAAAATCATTCTGTGATTTGCAGCGAGTAGAAAATAAAGAAATCCTTCATCCAATTATTATAAACAGAAAATTAATTGAAAAACAAAGTTCAAATCGTAGATAGTTTACTTAAATAATAACATCCAAGCATTAACTTGAACTGTAAATGATCATTAAATAAATTTTCAAAATTTATGCAAATAATTTCAACAATTTTATCGTATGACAATCTTTTTAAAAGCTATTTATATTCATTCATACAATATTTTTAAACCACTGTCACTGCAGAGGGAAGGCAAAAAAATAAAAAAGAAATGAAAGAAAAACGCAAACTACGTGACGTCTGCTAATGTCACAGAAAAAAAAGGAAAAAGAACCAAAATAAGACAGACAGGCAGTCAGACAGGGAGTTAGACAAAAGTCAGGGAGGATTTTGTGGCTGTATGTTTGGTTTTATATCGCATTTAAATGATTTCAATAACTTGCCATTTAGAATCATTAGCTAAGCTGGAAGCCACTTGAGTGTGGCTTTTGTGGTGAGGCTGCTACTGCTGTGGTCGCGTCTGCTGCATCTCCATAAGTCACAGAGAGAGAGAGAGAGAGAGAGTCAGGCTAACCGGATCTGGATCTGGATTTGCTGTCAGTTGAATGATAAAGCCGCCGCACACAAAAAAGAATGAAGCTGGAACGCACACGAGCGGACAAGTTGAGATGTCGCGCTCAAACCAAATCCTTCCCTCGAGCATGTCTGTGGCGATACCAAAAAAAATATAAAAGGAGGAAAAGACGACACCAACCCTTAGCAAATCCAATTGATGAACAAAGAAGGCGAATGGAGGGGCAACAACAAATGTCACTGGGGCAAACATCCTTGCCAGCCAATCGGCCTGCCACACGCCCTGTCAATGAAGTGGGTCTCAAGGATAACAATCGAAACAGTGCCATGCAGCCTCCAAGCAAATGCAAATCCTGAACGTGTTTCAACCAAACTGTGGGTACACAATGAAACAAAAAGAACACAAAAAAAAATACAGTCTCTGAAATTTATTGTTAACGTGGCTCATGCAAATTGAATCCTTTTTTCTTCGTTTGCGGCAGAATGACCAGACGGGTAGGGACTTACAGGATTTATCTAAATGCTCGTTATCTTGCCCACTGGGGATTTGCCAAAACTTAAGATGTTATTCTAGTAGATGCATAATGAGGGCTTCGGGCATAATAATAATCATAATCGTTATGATAAACACAATTGTAATTTGAATTGTGGCCAAGGTTAATGGCTGGAATATCAATTTATATTTGATACAATCTCTATAGAAAAAATAAAACCAAATAAACTTGGCTAATTAATTTAAACAGTACTTTTAGGCACAAAGTTAGTCCATTCGATTATTGCTGGCAGTGTGATTTTTCTCTCTACTTGGCTTTTTACTGAAATTGTGGTTTTTTTTTTTACTTAATCAGCAATTTGATGACAAAATTTTGTCATAACGTGTCAATTTTGCTAAACGTCACAAAGAAAAACACTTCCACGTGACCCAAACAACAAGTAACAGTATATTTTAACAACAAAATCTATGCCACGATTAGCCAAAAATAAAAACAAGAAAAGTCCAAATAAAACGTGCCTGTTCCTACACATTATTTGAAATTAACATTTTGCGCCTCTTGTCCCAGCAGGCAATTTTAATGTCAGCAACAATTGAATTAAATTATCAATCTATGGGCCAACTCAAGGGTCACCATCGACCACAGCCGAAGAAAACGAACCGAAAAAAACAAGCAAAGGACCAGAGCACAATCAAATTGATTGTATTTACTTTGACACCCCCCAAACAACAAGAACAGCAGCATTTCCTCTTCCCGTTGCCGCTCCTCGCTTTGAAACCCTCCTTACCTTCTATTGATATTTTTCTTTTTCCTGCTAAGCACATGGGTTGGGGTTTTGGGCTTTCGTTTAGGTTTGGGTTTGGGTTTTGTTTTTGCCGCCTCGATTTGACTTAAATACGGTTTTTGGCTCGTTAAGTGTAACTAACAAGTTGCCGCTTGTTGTGGACGCCTTTATTGTTTGTTTGCCTTTTTTGTTGTTGTTGTTGTTGTGGCTATAATGCCCTCCTCTTTTTTCAGTGAAAGCATATGGATAAGGCCAACTAACGGCCTACTGTGTGTATATGCCTTATAGATTGAAGATATTACGATTCTCTTTAACAGATTGTTTTGTCGAAAACGGTAATACAATTTATTATATACAAATGGCTGGGCATTTGCATATGATATGCTTACTTAAATCACAATCTCAGTTTTACTTACTCTAAATTAAAGTATTTCTATTCCTTATGACTACTAGGAGATGGTATTTTCTATGTTTTTGGTCTTATATCTTGTGTCAAATACCAGATCTACAAATAGATCATAATCTTATATTCTGATGGGATGTTAACAAAACTTACCTTGGATTATCTAAGCCTATTCTTTTTGGGACTTGGCATTTTCATGAGAAAACAAATCGAAGAAAAAAAATGTGTACAAATAAAATAAAATAAAAATAAAATGCATATACAATAAATAAATAAAAACATAAAATAATCATGTCACGTGCGAATTGATTGAATTTTCTTTGGACGCCATTTTGTTGCCAGTTGCGTCCCTTCTTTGCCTTTGTTCGTTCTTCCTGGTTAATGGGCGGAGTTTATCCACCTACAAAGTGAGAGGACAGAGTGCGAGAGATAGAGAGAGAGAAAACGAGATGAAGATAGCACAGAGTCTTTTTATTTAATGGCCACAGACAAAAAGGTATTTAATTTAATGCCCACCACTTGACCAGGTAATTTGAGCCATAAGCGTACACCAGTCAAAATACACTTACAAAAAGTCATAGGTCTGCAACGACAAAAAAAAAAAGAGGAAAATTGAAAAGCCAAGAATGCCAATATTCATGCCAGTCACAATGCGAACAGGCAACAAAAACAAAAAACACCACTCCGAAAAACAAGAGAGTAAGGAAAAAATAGGAAACGGACGACGAAAAATCGCGGCTTAGATCGTGACAAAAAAGCCAAAATCCTTTGGCCAGCAGCGTTCATGATTTGTGTGTGTGTGTGTGTGTGTGTGTGTGTGTGTGTGTGTAGGTTTATACCAGTATAAGTGTGTGCGTGTGTGTAAGGACCTCAACCTGCCATGGCATTAAGTCATAAAAAAGAGGAATTGCCATGACCAATCTCCACCTTCTACCAACGAATGTTTTCCAAACGAATTTCGAAATTATCTTTTTGTTCTCGTTTCTGTTTCATTTTCGAGAAATCCACCGAAAAGTGCCTCCCTTCCTCCCTTCACTTTCTCCCTAACGCTCTTATTGTTCCATTTTGCAATGAAGGTGTCATCATATTTTTTTCCCCCCCCAATTTCTACCAATTTCATTTCTTTGGTTTTTTCCCAAGGCTGTTGAGATATGCAGAAATGAAAGTGTTTGATTTCTGGCTTTTGGATTTTAGCCAGAATTGACAATGGAATGCCCTGAGAATATACTATAAAATTATTAATATCACAAATTTTATTTAAAATATTGTCTTAGAATTTTTAACATTATCAAAATTAACTTATTAACAACAAAAAAAAAAAAATGTATTCAATCACATGTTGAAGGACTCAACTGAAACATTGTAGATTAAGGTTTAGTTCTATCGACCCAGTTATGCGTTTTCGCAACGCAAAAGTCAGCAGATATATGGGAAATAAAAAAATGATTGCTGCAGTTTACGGCAAAGTCCAGTTTTAGTCCTTCTCTCTTTCCCTCTCACATCCTCGGTGGGTGTGTTTGTATGTGGAAAACTGTGGTAGAGCTTCACTCACACAAATACACAAAAGGAAATAAAAAAAAAAAAAAAAAATGCCAACACTTGCAGTAAAAGCACGAAAAACTCGTTACAAAAACCGTTAGTTTTTCAATTATGGCGCGTAGATTAGTATTTGAAAGGCGCAGTATATGTGTGTGTGTGTGTGTGTGTGTGTGTGTGTGTGTGTGTGTGTGGGTATGGGTGTCGGTGTATGTGTGCGTAAATCTTCCCACAAGACTAAGAAACGAATACTAGATGGGTAGTAAAGTGAAAAGACTCAGCCATTATTGGATTTTAGCCATGGCTAAAGGTGATGGCAACCAAAAAAGGAAAAGAAAAAAAAAACCCAAAACACAAAAAACTTTTCTGACAGCAGCACAATAACTTTGAATAAGAAAAACGTGCCACCCCTTGGTAAGGCGGTGTGACGCCCATGAAAGGCAAATAGAAAGGTCCAGACTCCATGGAAAACTTTGCAGCTGCAATTTTTTTCAACCTGAAGTAAAGGTTAAGACCTAGCCAAGAACCAGTTTACTAAGTGTGAAGTGCTTCTGATGACCCTGTACTACAGACCTATTTATGAATCCCATTTAGCATAATTACGAGTATTTAAATAAATATTGTTAAAGGAACTCTAGCTGTGTATTAAAAACATCTGATGATCAATTTTCTCGCTGCATCTGAGCATGCCTTAGCTAAGTGAAATTAAAATATAATGACATTGAGTGTAAAGTTCAGTAATTTCTCAAATTAAGAATAAAGTGACAATATACACATTACGTATACGTAATATCTAGGGTTCCCTATATAAAACAATGACACATTCTTTAAAATGGTGGAGGATCCGCTTGAGAGCACATAAGTAAACATGTTCTCTGAGTCCCTCCAATCTAACCAATTTTACCTCTAGATACGCAACTGCTAATGGTCATGAACAAAAGAATCTTTCTGTGATTTCCTTTTATGGGTATTCATTGTTGTTGGTGGTGGTTGTGATCGTGGTGCATTTTATTGTTCAATGAAACGGACTTACGTGTGAACTACTAGGCGACAACAACTTATGCCATTTCCGTTTCCGTTCGCCGTTCTACAACAGTCAACACACACACACACACACACACATACTAAACAAGAAACAGGAATACAATTGTGAGGTCATGTGTATGTGACAAACAATAAAGACGATAACTTAGAGAGCCAGACCAAGAACAGAATAGGAATTGTATAGCTTCAGTAAGAAAGAGCTAGCGGCTTGAAAGGAAACGGAACTAAGTTGTGTACTCGTGCTTTTGTGTGCATGTGTCTATGTGTGTTTTTCCTTGGCCTGTATGTGGGCGTGAGAGTGCTTTAACATTTAAAAAATTAAGTTTTGTCCCGAAAAGGAGTTTTTTTTAGGACCTCGCGCCTTTCTAGAATATTTCCTTGCATGTATGAGCCTAAGGTATGTTGACATAAAAGGCGGAAATGCAAAAGTTCATGATAATTTCATCTTTGCTTTGTTTTGAATACCCTTTAAATGGGATATACTAGTCTCATAAAAAAATAGTTAAAAATATGCCAATGCTTTGTATACATATGAAGCACCTATCAATAGTTTTCAATTTGTCAAAATAAAAATGCCTATCTGAAATTTTTTAGGAACAATACACATCTGCACTTTATATACCCAAATTCTTACCGTAAGGGTAAATCTTAAGAAAATACATACAAAAAGCTACTGATTCTGCCATCTGCCAGATGCACTTCCTCCATCTCGTTGGGGGAGCTTGAAAAACTTTTCTGTTTGCCCTGACACTTAAAAAGTCGTAAAATGCACATTCAGCAGGAGAACCGTAGCAAACCACAGTTTGAAATTATGGCCAACAGTGCACCCATTTCTATCGCTCTCACACACTTTCAATGGGTCCATCTCTCTCTCTCATACACTCTTGCTTGGTCTTTAGTTTTTGTATCATATTTTCTAGTTTGAAGTTGTTGGTCCTGAGATGGCGGCAGCGGTGCTAACTCCGGTGGTGGTATAGACTTTTATCCTTAATGCATGTTACGTGCACTTTTTGCCACTTTTCTTCTCACTTAACTTAGACGAATGAGAGGAGGCTACGGATAAAACAAGCCAGGGAGATGAAAACAGATTACTCCTCATTGTTTCAATTTATATTATTGAATGAAATGTGCGACAACATTTATTTGTCATTGATTTCTTGGTAAGCACAAAAAAAGAATTTGAAGAAAACAAGAACCTGGAATTAATTAACTCCTTTTTATCTCACTTGTTCTTGCCAGTTGACAAGTCAGATTTATACAGCTTTTTCCAACTCAAACATAATAAATAGGAACTCATAAATGTATAATATTATTTGATATCATATTTCGTTTTTTGGATACTCCATGTTTCCAGTTTTTAAACCTTAGTTAAACATTAAACAAAATAAAGAAATAAAAACCTTAAAAACCGCCACAGTTGTTGGCTGAATGGTTTTAAGTAGAGGATATGGCAAAAAATGCTGCGGTAGCCGACAACAACTCGGAGCCACTCTTAGCCACAGTTAAAAGTAAAGTTTGTGCCAACTTCATTTACTTAAAAATCGCCAACAGTTTGTCTGCTAAGTCTTAATTCCCCAGCAAAACACAAAAAAAGGCAAAAGGAGCGGTATATAAAATTTCCTTTTAAACATCTTGGCCAACCTGTTGGCAAAAAAACTTTTTTAATACGTTACGTTGGCCCGGTTTTCTGTCGTTTTTGTCTTTTTAGCCATTAACCGGCATAATAAACGTAAAGAAAACTTTTCTTTCTTTTTTTGGGCAAGTAGGAAGACGTACGGGAGGTGGGCAGTGTTTGGCTTAGCCATGATTGAAAGCTGTAGACACGCCCTTTTCGCTGCTCGCCTTAAACGGAAAACGATTTTTGACCTCAGGGGCTAGCTGTTGTTGTCTTCCACAGTGCTGCCAGTGGCCAATGTTGTTGATATTGTTATTGTTGGTATTAGCAGCACATTATTGAAATTATTTACATTTTAGCTCCTTCCCAACCCCTCCGCCATATTCCCCCCAACAGTGAAAATTGCATAAATTGTTTGTTATTAAAGCCATCAATGAGGGAAAGGGGACGGCGAGAATGGTGGCTGAAATGATGGCAGAGACAGGTGTTTCAATTTCAAAACTTTTTAATGTGTTTGACTTTACCGTATATTATAATGCATAATTATTTATTATTATAATGTGGGTAAAGGAGAAACTTTTCCCACAAAAGCGGGAGAGAGACAGAAAATCAATGTGACAGCGAACACAGAAAGAGAAACTCAAATTACACAATCAATGCAAATGTCAATGCTTATTTTGCTTATTAACCTCATGAAGTGCTTTAAAGCAAAGGCAATTTATCCGAAGGATACAAATTTTTAACTACAAGACACTTTGTCTTGAGTCAGCCTAGAAGCATGCTATGAATTTTTGCTTATCTCGCATGCGATCTAATCCTATTTCATTATTGAATGTTTTCAATCATAATTAAATATTCTTTTAGCAATCTTAAGTGAAATCTTTAAGCCAATAAAATGAAATTAAGTGCACTTCTTTCACTAAAGTCACGTACTCACATTTCATATTATTGAAGGAAAATATGTAATTGAATTATAAAATCGTGCTTGGGAAATAAACCAAATCTTTTGACAAAGCCTAAACAAAATGAAATTTAATTAGCAACCAGTTTTAATTATTCTAACTGACGTCATCGTTATACAAAATGCATATTTAAGTATGTCTTTTACAGTGAATGTTAATCTTTGATTAACAGAGCGAAAAATGGAGGAATTGCTCCTTGTTGCCTATCAATTAGTTTGAGGTAAAAGAACGTTTCTGTGCGGGTGCCAGGGTAATCAAAGTAATTAAGCGTTAAATGTGTTTGACGCTTTGACGAAATTGACGATTGTCAAAAAATAAAAAAGGTCCCACAGCAACAGCAGCACCAAGAGACAGGAGTGGATTTCCCACCCATCGCTGATGGGTCTAGAAAAATTGTTCTTATGAGGATATTTTCTCCAACCCTATGGCCTTTAAAGCATTTTTCTGTGCCCTAAACTTATTGGAAAGCTATGTTAATCCCATCCTGGCACAGTAACAGCCTGTTGTAGGCTAATGTTTAACTTTCTAATCTACTGCGGAGTTGGGGCTTGGGACCTGCGATGGATGAATAGCCGAAGTTGGGGGAAGGAGACGTGTAAATTTTATGCTGTCCTCACGTTTTGTTTTCATTCCCTTATTTATTGGCTCCCAATGTCATTGACTACGTATTATGTCCCATGGCCAGGAGCAGCAGGATGCGACTGGCAGCTCAACTTGTCGCTTATTGTGTCAATTATCATTAATTTCTAAATGCTCTTCCTCTCTCCTGTTGTCGCACCTTCGTTTGGCGTCGGTAGGGGCATGGGACATTTGCTGGACATGAACCTAAACCTGGACCCTGAACACGTACATGCGTCCTTTCAGCCATATAAATTGTTATTGCTTTGCTATATCATGACGTCTTCAAGTTTTACTTAGTTGCTACAGGTTGGGCGTGGCAAATTGATCTTTGTTTAATATTTATTACTTGTCTTTCGTTATCTTTAAGAACTTTATTTAGACGGCCATAATTTAATTTTATTGCTGTGGCCTTTAATTGCCTTTAATTATTTTATTAATTAACCTCAAAAATGTTAAATAGCCTCATAAACAATCAGCGTATAAACAATATTAAGCCACCACAAAATAAAATACATTTATCTTTTACTTATTGTTACCGCACCACTGCCATTTCCCCCTCTACATATAGTTGGGTAAATGATTAGCTTTAAACCTAAGCTAAAGCGGCTTATTATTTTGTTTATAAAATTGAAACACTCTAAAACTAAAAGACACTGGAAAAATTTAATAGGTAATTTGGCTGAAACCAAGCAGCCAAACAAAAAGATGAGTTTAAGCTACAGTTATTAGAGTAAAGCCACTAAAAGATAGTTATTTTAGGATTAAGCAAGGGTAGGCATTGCAAAAGCAAACTACTTTGTTTAACAAATAAACCTTTTAACTGAACTTAAATGAGATTTCATATTAAATTTGCATCTCTGAAAAAACTACATATTTCTGATTTCCAATGGCTAATTAAACTGCAAGAACAACAAATACCTAAAAATCTGAAATTTTCTTTTATTATTTGTACTAAAAGATAAAAAAAATTAATTAAAATAAAAGCTTAAAATCAAGACCAAGTTTATGTGTATAAAAAAAAGGGGAACTTTACCCTCAATAAATCTGTTTGATAAAAGCTGAGAGCGCATACTGCGAAAAACTGCAGAAAACCGCAGAAAACGAATTTCTGCTTTGAGCCAAAATCAGAGATATAAGAGACTTGAAGTTATTTTTGGCGTTGAGCCACCGACTAAAGGAAAAATGGCAACACTTTGAAGATAGTTTTATCCACAATAGAGGGGAAAAAAATAAAAGAAAATTCTTGTCACTGGGTTAGCCACAATGCAAATAAAGATAAAACTTGAGCAAATGAGGAACTGATGAAAAATCTGAGCCATTTTCCAATTGATGTTAGTCAATTTCTGACCAACTCCCCAACTGGCTCTCTTCATCCTCATCCAACAATTTCTCTTCTTTTGCTAACCATAGAAAAGCCAACTCCTTAGCAACTTTACGAGTTGCCCGAAACTTTTCTTACACTTTATGATTTTTTTTTTTTTTGCTTTGCAAACTTTTGTCAGCCTCATTCTCAATGGGTGTGAGTGTGTGTGTGTGTAATGTGTTTGTTTGCTGGTTGGCCCCTTATGGTTGCAGACAAACCATATTGATGTTTATTATCATAATATAACGTATAAAAACTTTTTGACATTTTACTTAACATTTTTTTTCTTTCTTCGCTTCGTTTATTGAATGGTGTGAATGAAAATCAATAATTTTTCTTTAGCACAATCTGAAAGAAATCAGCTAAAAAAATGGTATTCTGCTGCAAATGGATGTAGTAGCTACTTAATTTAAACAAAAGTGATCAAAATTAAAATTTATCGCTAAAATAACTCTACACAGCCCTTAATTTGAGTTACTATCTTATTCTTACCTACTTAAAAACTTTAAAAAGTCATTCGATACTGTATAGTTATTATAAATTTATAACTGCTTAAAATATTCTGAAAACTCTGCACAGATGATTTGCTGGCTGGCCGCTTTTGACCAAATAGCTACATGGCAGAAAAATATCGTATACGCAGGGTGTGACGGTTGGTTGGTTGGTTTTCTTGTCATTTATTGAATCATGAAGTTTTAAATTCATTGAGTTCGTTTAAGCTTATCGTAATAGCCAATTTAATGCTTAAAGTGGTTTTTAAGCAATTAAACTTTGCGCAATAAACTAAATAATAAGATAAAATCTTCTTGACTGACAGTATTAATCTCTCAATTAATCTCATAAACAAAAATTACGAATTTTCAGCATATTTTCTAAATTAATACTCTTTGTTGAGCGGTTACTAAGTCCGTGTAGGTATGTATGCTATGTGGTCAGTAACCAGGCCGTTAGCAACATCTGGTCAACACACACACACACAAACAACCGCCCACACACAAATGAGGACAACAAGGAAAACCAAATAAAATAAATGAAAAGTGTCCAGAAATTTTACTTTAATAAGCTTAAGAGTGAGAGATGATAACAGCAACAACAACAACAACAACCACATAAAAGGGAAAAATGTTTTGAAAAGTATATAAGTTTCTTTTTGTGTTGTGTGTTTAAGTAGACGGGTGTCTGTTCGTATGTGTGCATGGGCGTGTTGTTTTTGTTGTTGACAGTTCGCAAAGACTTTGAACAACAAGTTGCCATTTGCCATTTGTTGTTTTCCCTTCCCTTGTTGTTGCACTAAGCTCAAAATATTTTCATTATAAACTTTACGACAGGTTTTTCCCCTCAGTTTTTTTCTTTTTACACGAATGAGTGCGTGTGTGTGTGTGTGTGTGTGTGAGTGTAAGTGAGTTGGTGAACGGAAACGGAAATGCGCCATTAACTGGCAAGTCAAGCTTATTAGCTGCAATAAAAAATAATAAGCTGCAAAGTTATGTTGCAATTGTGGCATATTTTTTCTTTGTTGCCATCTCTGTCTGACCAAGCTCAAGACAAGGATACCACTAAAACACATTGACAATACGTGTGTAGGTACATACATATGTGTGTGTTGGTGTGTCTATGTACTTAACTTTTTGTGTCAAAATCTTTTTTTCCTCGTAGTTTTTTTTTCATCCTTACTCTTGGAACTTTTCCCTTTATTATGTTCAAAAGAGTGCGTGTGTGTATGTGGCATGCATCGCCTGCCTGACAACCAAGGACATGCCTTTCCCTTGCGTACCAAAGAATTCAAGTTAATTTTATTTCAAAAATCGAGCGACAATATGTTTTCTTTGTTGAAAATGACCAAGCACATAAGGATAACATGTGTGGGTGGGTTTGTGCGGTTGACATTGAGAACTTGACAAATTGTAAAATATGTCATAGCATGATAGTTGATAATTGTGATTCCATAGATAGATCAGATTATTTTGCCTTAAGTAAGAGCTTGGATCTCGTTTAATCCACTAAAGCAGAGAAGATGCAAGATGCAAGGAATTGATGAGCCCCACAATTGTTAGTTACATTAGTTCCTGTATTGTACTTAAAAATCACAAAAATTCTAACCTAACCCCTCCTTGACTTCTGGACCAGTTGGACCTTTGAGGCATGCCTGTTCCCTGCTTAAAAGATACAATGTTTGCCTTTGTTTTCAAAAGCTTATGAGCATGATAGCTTACATTCATTGGGTTGGAGGGAGGAGAAAGGAAAGTATTCCAATTACAATTCAATACAACCTGAAGTGTTTGGGATCTTTTCGAACGTTTTGAAGTTGTCAACTTTGACTTTAAAGTCACATGACAGTCAGAAAAGATATACAAAACTTTCGAAAATTGAACAAATTATAGTTTCCTAACTTGTATGGGTGGTTGGAATACATTTTGGACAAAATTGAATGCGTGCCAAGCGTATTCTTGGTGTGTTAAGTTTTGGACACGTTATGACTGCTGTGAGTAACAATAATTTATAATTTTAATTACAAAAAACATTTCAAAATATATTATTTACGTTAAAAACAGATTTAAAGGTTTAGCTTTAAGCTTAGTCTAACAAAAGCTTTTAGATCAACTTGAGCGTCTAATTTCAAAATTTCCTTAATCACTATCTTCCGAGGAGATTTCTTGAGGATTCTCCGCTTCTTTCTCTTGGTCATCTTGATCATTGTCATCTTCATTATCCTCAGAGTCGATGGGAGCTGTTTTCAGTCTCGCTATCAATTCTTTTGCGGGATTGAATATGCCATTTGTCTGCTGAGAGCAGACTATGCAACGCTGTGATTTCTTGTACTGAGCCAAGGCACATTTTTCGCAGAAATAATGTTTGCATCTGAAAAAATATTTCAACTAAATTCAAGTGCTCAATAAATAACCCATTCTTTAGCTTACTTGGTCACAACTGGATTGACAAAACTTTGTCGGCAAATGTGGCACTTGAAGGGTAATGTTTCTTCGTCGGAATGTATCTCATATTTACCATCATCGCCATCTGAGTCGCAATCTCCACGCTTTTCAGCCTGATGATCCATTTCCAGTTGCCAGCCGGCCTTGTAGTCACTTCGATCGTGAAGGAACTTGCAGCTATCTCCAAAACCACAGTAGCCAGTCTCTTTGTAGTCCTTGCATATATCCGGCTGGTAGTCCCATCGAACAGTGGCCCTAAGATGAGCCGGAGCTCGTATCGGACCACTACGTACCATGCCTGAGCTGGCATTACCGGCAGCCGTATCCTGTTTCTTATAGTACTGGGCGTAATTATTAATTCCACGGTAGATTTTATCATCCGCCTTGCCCTCGAGTTCCTCGTTTATCTTCAAAGCCCTTGCGTGTATAGCCTGAGCATCACGATCTAGTTCTGTGTCCATTTCATTGATTGAGGTTGCCCCCTGATCTTGTGGACCAGTGGGCAAAGCCTCGCGCTTTGATTTATAGGCTACACCTAAATTGTCATGCTCCTCTTCAGCCTCCTCTGAGGAATTCTCGTTGCCAACGCCAGCTCCGGCATGCCGCTTTGCTACTCCCGATTTGGTGCTTTGGAAATTGGGATTTGTGCGTTTGCGTCTATTCTCAGCTCGAACCACAGCACTGGTCTTCCTCTGCTGCTCCTCATCGCTACTTTTCACTATTTGGATTGTGGCAAATATTTGCATTAAATCACAGATATATCAACCGGCTTTTTGTTTACCTGATTCGTTGCTGCTGCTGCTTGACTTTTTACGTCGTCTGGCTGCGCCTTTATTAATGTTCCGCTTTTTGAAGCCAAAGGCTGAAGTTGTTGGAGCCTCTTCAGACATTTAATGAATTTAAATGAAAAATAACAAATATTTTGGAGGCAAACTTTTTCACCAATAACAACAAACTGCGATAACTATCGGTTATTGACCCTGAAATTTCGATACCTATCGGATATCGATGACTACCTAGAATCGATAACTATCGAGTATTTTTCGAGATGCTATCGTTACCGATACCTTTTCCCGGTCGATAACAATAGCGCTCGAGGCGGCGATAATTTTGTCCATAAGTTCATCTCTATCCGCAGCAACAACAATACAAAAGTACATTGAAAATTTTCCTTAAATTAAAAATATAATTATACAAAATTAACCTTTCCTTAACCATCCAGAACATGTCACTAGAATTGGTTTCAAGTGCGAAGTGCTTCGAGGGGGAGCAGCGAGTATATAAACATCGATCCAACACCTTGAATTGTGACATGAACTTTGGTGTTTTCTTGCCGGCAGCAGCAATTGAAGATAAGACAGCCTGTCCCGTCGTATTCTTCCTCAGCGGTCTCACTTGCACACACGAGAACTTTATACAGAAGAGCGGCTTTCAACAGCATGCTGCCAAGCATGGACTAATTGTAGTGAATCCTGATACTTCGCCGCGTGGTGTGGAGCTACCTGGTCAGGATGATGCTTATGATTTTGGCAGCGGAGCTGGCTTCTATGTCGATGCCAAGCAGGAGCCCTGGTCCAAGCACTATCATATGTATAGTTATGTCACCCAGGAGCTGGTCGATATAGTGAACGCCAATTTCTCTGTTGTACCCGGCAAGCGTGGTATCTTTGGCCATAGTATGGGTGGACACGGTGCCTTGATCTGTGCTCTCAAAAATCCTGGCCTGTATCAATCCGTTTCGGCTTTTGCCCCCATTGCAAATCCTACCGAATGTCCCTGGGGCAAAAAGGCCTTAGCTGGATACATTAGCTCCAATGAGTCAGACTGGGCACAATGGGATGCCACCAAGTTGGTCGCCGAATACGCAAGCACACCCCAAGAGCTATTTATTGACCAAGGACTGGCGGATAATTTCCTAACGGCAAAGCAACTGTTGCCAGAGAACCTCTTGGCTGCAGCCGACTCAAATGAGCATATTCAAACCATTTATAAACAACGCGAAGGCTATGATCATGGTTATTTCTACATATCCACCTTTGTGGGTGAGCACATTGCCTACCATGCCAAGCTACTAAAAGCATAAAAGCTTTGGAAACAGAAGAAATCTAATTTCATATGTTGTTTATATGTTTTATATGAAATAAAATGCAGGTACATGAACTCATGAGTGGCTTAGCCGTACTCCTTAAACGGGTTTATAATCCTTATACGGATGATTCAAGAAAACATAAATTTTGTAACATTTATAACAACTCATTTGTCGATTTTGAGACTTCTGTAGCAACCCTCTATCTGCACTCAAAGCTTTTACCTTTTTTCGCCGGAAATTGAGGTTACTGCCAAAAAGCTACGGATTTCGTCTTCGGCGGTGGGGACACCCGGAGACAAGACTCAGGATTTTCAAAGACATTGGAATCGTTCAGAATACTGATTCAAAATTATTTTTAAGGTATTATCTTTATAAAAGGAAAAATCTTGTTCCAAATTTAACACATATATTAAGAGCTTACGCATAAGTCTGTAAATTTTAATTGGATGCTTAATATTCATTGCAGATGTGCATTTTCAATTGTATCAACGATAATTTGTATGTATCGCTTGATAACGAAATCATACTGCATTCTGTATATATATTTTCAAATTTTAACCGAATGGAAATATTTTTGGGGTTGGAGGAAAAGCTTCGCCTTCGCGTAGTAAAAGCTTCCTGCATCCTTTATAGCATGGCTTATTTGTGGTTCACACAACGAAGTGAAACTTTTCTCCCCCATTTCACATCTTGGCACAGACAATGCGAACTTTGTTTTGCCAATTTCTTGGTTCATTCATCTCAGTACAACAAATACCGTTAGACAGGACAGTCGTTCTACTGCAAGCAAGTTACGGGCCGTATACGAAAACTACGAAACGAATCGTCGTCGTCGGCAACGAAATATCTTAGTTTGGCGCCAATACCAAAGTCCTGTGTTTCGTTTGAGTTTTATTGTGATTTCGCGCGCTTTTGTGACACAGAGAAAAAAAAACACCAGAGGAAGGAGAAAAATAACTTGGCCGGATCAGATTTTTGCGGCTCCTAACTGAATTGGAACCTTAATTAGGCATTTAATGGCGGGCAGACAACAATAGCCTTTTGCTAGATAGGCTAAGGGTAAGAGACTTGTCTGTCCATATGGCTAATGTAAATCAATTATAGACTCGCTTAAGGACCTGCCAGCTGTCGGGTTAAATAGATGAATAGATGGGAACCTCATCGTATGACTGAGGTGTATATGAATCGTCGTTCGTTCGTTGTTTTTTTTTTTTTTTTTTGTTTTTCTCCTGTTTTTATAGACCATCATCAATTTTACCTTAAGGAAGGGAAAAAAAACTAAAGGTTCACTGGCTGTTTATGGCGTACGCTTTTTATGGCCTTTTCAAATTTTTTATATGTTCATCAACACAAGTCAAATCGGTGCTACATTTACTTTAAGATTTAAAATTAACTAAAGATTTATGTTTCCCCTTTTTTCGCTTGGGCATTAATTTGTTTCTTAACTTTTTGTTTTCACTCAGATTTAGGCATCTTTTTTTGTTTAATAGGCCCATCATTTGCATATTATGAATTAGCGCTAGAATAATTATTTTCCAGTGTTTTGTTAAGTTTTTTTTTTTTTTAAACTTCCTTGAAGTGCTTCGGGCTTATAACTCACAGAAATTTGTTTTCTGGGGTTTTTATTTTTAATGTTGTTTTTATTATTCTTTTAGACTTAAGTACAGGCTTAGAATAGCTTGGAAGTTCCCTTGTCTGTTTGTAGCTTCCTTCAAGAAATCAATAAAAAAAATTTGCGAAATTGGAATCCGCCTTAGGCTTAGTTCTTCGGATTTCGAATCTTCCAATATACAAGCTTGGCTGCTGACTCGAACAAAAAACCATTTATGGCAATCTCATTTTATGTATATGGTATTAAATCAACATAGTTTGGTTTTTATATCTTTATTGATGTATGTACATGTTTATGAAAGCGACTTGGTCATTTTCATTAGCTTACTTCCCAATTACTACTGAGATTTTCTTGCCATTTTCCCAAATCACCTGTCCTACCTGAGTAACTAGTCTTTGTACACAATTTCGCTTGGCTCTATACATATATTTATTAATTGGTCATGTGTGAGACCGCACACACCACACGCACATAAATATGCACAGACACACACACGCAAACATGTAAGAAGAAAACCTCTTAAGCTGCCAATATACAAGTACAAACTTTGTGATGGAAAAAGTAAAGTTCCAAGAAGAAAATTGTATTCTAAACACTGAAGCTGTTAAGCTTTAATTGCAGAAAATTGAATTTTAAGAGACTTTTGAAATGCCAAACAAGAGCAAAAGGAGAAATTGATTATAAAAAACAAGTACATAGTTGATATAAAGTAGTTTATAACACACAAATAAAGTGATTGACACGAAACTTGCTTTTAGTTTTATTACCAGAACAAGAGAGCAAAATTTATTAAGAATATTCATTTTAAGTATATACATATATTATTGATTGAAATTTTTTAATGGCTTAATATTATATAAATATTAAGTGCTAACAACGAATCTAAATTCGTCCTGTTTAAAGTGAGAATTCATAGCATACTTTTCTGCTGAAGTTCTTTTCTTCATTAAAAGTTTGGTAAATTTCAAGCAAATAAAAAAAATTGAATTTGTTTTACAAATATCTCAGTTATGTGCCCTAAGACTTAAAGTTATATTCAATAATATTCAAGTAACCTCTTTTTTTTTCGCTATAAATCAAATATATTCATTTCACCCGTAAGCTATGTGATTAATTCTCCAATGAGTTATCCAACTTTTGCAACATTCCACCACATCATTAATCAAAGTTTGGCTATTTATTTGACTAAAACTTTAATGGATAATGTTATTGATGGCTAATTTTATTCCACACAAATAGAGGGAAAACTTTGATGCCTATTCAATTTTAATTTGCTCATTCATTTCTCAGCTGAGCATTTTGGCAATTTGTCATTCCAATTTGTATGCTAAAGAAAGAAAAAAACAAATGTCATATTGATAATTTCCAATAATTTTATGACTGTGAAGTCCTTAGTACATTTTGGACCGTAAAAAGGCATCAAAATTTGCGTAAGCAAAAGCTTATCGTGACATACAAAAAAGTTGTTTGTTCGAATTGTCATTTTTTGCACGTATTTGTACAAACTCAATTACACGTTCAAAGAGCAATTTCTAAACAACAAATACACCAAAATACACAGCAACATGAAATAATAAAATAAAAGTTTTTCTCCCTTTACTTCTTTTCTGTTTTATGTTGGAACTGAAATTCCTGAACCACAGGCTAAGTAAGAACATATGTTGGACACCAGATACACACATACAGACAAACAAAAGCGAAAGAGAGAACTGTGGAAGAGAAGGAGGTGGCGGGGGCTAGGGCAAGGAGCAGTGTCTTTCGTATCAGGCTCCCAATGGGTTTCCACTCAGCTCTGGTCCAGGCGTAAAGGCAAGTGATGCCCAAAAATAGCACTAAAATTGTCGCCTTTTATGCATTGTCTGCCTGTGTGTGTGTGTATGTGTAGTATGTGTGCATGACTCTGTAGGTGTGTACATATACATATAAGTGCGAAAAACAGTGGCTTATTTGATTAACCTAAGCCACATTGGGATTCAAAGCATGAACACAAGTTTTTGCTGAAAAGTAAATACTCTCTTCTCTTCGTATATCAAGTACCTATTTTTTGTAAACCTTCCCTTTTTTCCTGTATGTTCTTGGGCATAATTTCAACTTAGTAACTAAGAACAACTACAGGCCATCAGCTGAGGAAACATTTAAATATTTAATATTACTACAAATCACAAAAAAAATTCCTACATGTGGCAACTGATTGTGAGATACGAATTTGAATGTCCCTGTTTGACCTTTTAGCAGGTACGCCTCTGATGCGAGCTTCCCAGTCCCACATCCTACCGCATCCGCCTTCAACATCCTCATCACACTTCGGTAAGCCATGCTCCTTGTTTCATTTTCCTGTTGTCCTGGCCATGGCGTGTGCGCACGAGTGCCATTGTCTAAATTATTTGGATGCCATGTACCGTTTTCCTCAGAAAATTTGCCTGCCTGCCTGCCTGGGACCAGGATAGCCAAACCCAAACAAAAATTTGACTTGGCCCTTGTAAAGCTGTTTTTCACCCAGCGGGGGGACTAGAAACAATACATCAATTTGACTGTATGCACGTTTCCCTGGAGTTTGTCATTGCAAGTGATTCCTCATGATTGGCCTAATTGTCAGTCAAGTCAGCAAAAGACATCAGCACAAAAAAGCGCATGAGAGCAGTGTAGATTGGCAAGGACACACATGACACAAATACACACACACACACACAACTCGAAATACTCTGCTCATATATGTATATGTAGTCAGGTGTCTACAAGCTTAATTGATGCGCTAATGGATGCTTTGTTATCTTCCTAATGGAATTTCATTTTTGACTGCAAAAAACAACGATATTTCATTTAAATGGCATTAAAAATTCGCTCTTTTTTATTATCCCTGACTTAAGGGCATTATCCTAAAAAGGGTCAAGTCTGACATTTCAGTGTGTGTTATGGTGTTTAATTTTAAAGGAATTAGTGAAAGCCAGATAAATAAAATGTAACAGGACAATTCAGAACAGCACAGCATGAATAGTTGAGGGGATCAAAGCACTCTGCAGTACATAATCCTTAAAACCGTCTACTAAAAATGCAAAATATTTAGTTATGAAAGTGCAAACCGAATCACAAGACTTATTTTTAACACGAGAAAGTTTCCCTTTCTGTTTTAAATGCCAACAAATGGTCAATATTTGTGTATATACTTTTAATTTCTTCTTTCATCTATGTATCTGCTGTTCATTTAAATATTTTATTTGTTCTGACCATTAATTTAATTGTAATTGCATATCTTTAATTGCCATCGATCGATTATAAACGTTAACACATGATATTATGGGAAATAATTTACACTTAAGTGAACCAATTAACAATTAATTGTTTGGTTTGTTCTGGCTTATATGTATGTATTATTATTGGTTTGCTACACAATTCCCAGTCCTCTAATTTGTGTCTCCACTGCACTCTCGGGCTTTTGTGTAATAGAAGCTTTGTCCATTTAATTCCTAAATATTTCACAAGGACTTCTCATTAGGCATGCCCAGGCCAGAAGGTGCAATTCCAACAAAGCCAATGAGCCAAATGGAGCAAACTGAATGCATCTGTGGAATGCAATTCCACAAATTGCTTGCCATAAGCTTCAGAGTATTTCACCTTTAACACTAATTACACAAATTGAACACAATTTATTGTTGTTGCTCTCAAGGATGCCGACGGCAAATTTTTGCTCTGTTACTCCTGCTCTAGGTGCTGTTGGTGACATGCTCAAAGTGCCAGCAATTTGGTTAATATTAAATAAGTACATGCATATTAATTATATGCATAATTACACGAACCCAACAACCTTACCCACTCGCTCATTACAACGCCCCTTGTGTTTCCATTGGTGAGGTTGTTCGTGTGTGTGTGTGTGTGTGTATGTAATTAAACCTGGCTGACAGTGCGGATACTCAACGTGACTATGGCAGCATCGAAAGTGTTCCCAATACAAATTTCTGTTGATGATTTTCCAACGCTTCTTTTGGAAATCAAGTAAAATTTTCTGAGAAATTAATAAAGTAACTTTCCTCTTACTCCTCTTCACTTGAAACTTCTTTAAGTTCATCCTTTGTAAATGAAAAGTTTTTACACCGTAAAGCAACAATCAGTTTTTGATTGGATTATTGTCATGACGACAAGCAGATTACTTTAGTTACCTCAATGGAGAGAAGATAAAGAATAGAAAATAAATTGTATACACATTTAAGATGATCGAAACGATGTCCTCTCTTGTCTCTTAGCTTTGGGTAATAACTGTAACTACGTAAAATTTATATTTTCATTAACTTTTCTTTAATTTTCTATTCTCCCTTTTATGTTACAACGTATTTTGTTTTATTAGAAGCTTATTCCTCTAAATCTCTTCTAAATATAGAAACTGGAATTGACTGTCCAATTAAATATTAAAATATGTCAGAGTTTATTAAGAAAGCCGAATTCCTTGAAATTTTCGTTTTGTTGTTGATTTCAAAAATCGCTTGTAAAATTCAGAACGTGGTTTGTTATTAATTTTGCCTGTTGCCTTCTGGCTGGCAGTGATTTCTGCTTTATGTCCCTACACAAGCACATCCACACATAATACATAGAAGCACCCACAATCGCCCACATACATACACAGACGCACACATGCATAGTATCAAGTTGATTATGCTTCTGACAGAGTCATTAACAATTTGCTCTTGCAGGATTTATGCTGATTTTCACTTTTCCTCTTGCTTATGTTGCGAACAACGAAAAGCCGATCAACGAAAGAATAAAACGAGAGGAAAATAATAAATATAAAATACCAAAATAATAATATCAGCAGCAGTAGGAGCCACAACATCATCAGCAGCAGCAGCTCAGACCGGAAGTTGTAGAAGTATCATCACGAAGAAAGGAAGTCCATAACAACAGGAAGACAACAAAGATGGCCGGCGGGGGTAGGACAGCCGGCAAATACGGTTATTCGGACAACAATTACTACAGTAGTAAGTGTGGCGATATACATAGAGAAGTAGTTACACACAAATACACATAATGGAAGACCAAACATCATCAATAGCTGTCACAAATTTCAAAGTGGTTCCAAATCATTGAAAGCAAATCATTAATTTCATCAAAAATGGGAAAAAACTCATTAGTTACGTGTCAATAGCCAATAGATAATAGAGACTCTATTATCTTTCTTAAACTGTTCTTTTGATATCTATATATTCTATTTAAATAGCTACCACCGTGGGGCAAAAACTGACTAACCTTGTTATAATTTTCCACTTAAAGTTCCCATAAACTGAAACGGATTTCTTGCTGTGTTTCAAGTTGAATAAAATCTAAGTAAATCACTTTGTTTCAACCAGTTAAAGTTTATGCTGACACCATGGGCAGTAAGTTAACTGTGAGTTGCGTCACTGTGCAATGGTTAAATGCTAGTGGACGGAGAAGGAAAGGAAGGCGATAGAGAAGAAAAGCAATGAGCAATGGAATGAAAGGAGGTGGAGCCATTGTCTGTCTTTGACGCCCGTTTGGCGGATTTTTAGTTTTTCTTCGAGCCTTGCCCCATAGACTTGTGCCGTTTTTGTGGCGTCGCGTCGTCTTGATATGCTTGTTTGATGTTCATGTTGATGCTGATGTTGATGAAGTCTGCATTCCGCATGCCCCAAGCTTCATTCCACATGCCGCATGCCTCATGCTTAACCGTAATCAGTGTTGAGAAGCGTATTTCTCTCGCGTTTATTACATTTAGATATTTGTATGTATGTATATTTCCTGTGTACTCATGTGGAGAAAATACGTTCTTTCTTTCCACATCTGTATTGTATATACATATAAATGAATTTTTCCTTTGTGTATTTGTTTATTTGTATGTTTAAGCATTTGTACATACATATGTATGTGTTTGACAGAGTGTTTTGGGATTTGTGTACGTTTTTATGAGCCTCTCTTGTAACCATCAAATCATTCACATTCCAATCATGAAACACCTTTAGAATGTTAAAACTCACTTGATTCGTTTAAATGTATGAATGTGAATGATTTGGCATGTTGTTGCTAGTCCAAGGATTAAAGCTCTTCATCACAAAAACGGACTTCTTGCTGTGTTTGCATAAAGTTCTTCTTCTTCTTCTGCTCTGCTGCCTTTATTTTTGCTCTTCCAAAATGCCCCTAAGTAAGTTTATGTCCTTATAAATGCCAAGGGCGTCGACCTAAATATAATGCAAAGTGCCTAATAATCTGATCTAATTTCCCAAAAATCAAGATCAGTAAATGTCGTGAATATATTATTCGTTTACCATTAAATATGTATATCTTAAAAAAAGTGGTATCAGCTCCCTTTCTTCTACACCCATGACAAAAGCCCTGACAACTGAGATGCTTACCCGCAGGGAACCAAACAGGATATCCTTCCTTCCACCTAGTCATCATCTTCCTTTTGCTCTTACCGCTTTTGTGCTTTTTGTATGGAGTTTATCATAGTTTTTGATTGCCACAAATTGTGCGTAATTTATGTATTTTGATCCTGTCTATGAAATATATATGCCCAGTGAATGGAAATCCCCCAGTTAAGAACCACCTGACAAGTGATGTTGAAAGCTTTCATTCCTTCATAATGGGCAAAGGGATGGGTGGGTGTCTCTATCTCACTCTCTCACTCTTTTTCTCTTTGTGTGTGTCATAAAATGTGGCTGATAGCATTAAATTAAATTGAATTCAATTCGTTTGTTTGGCCCAAAAATAATTGAACACAAATATTTATGCTTATTTATAGATGATGTTTTACAACAACTTACTTATATCAACATTTAGTTAAGCTAAATGGAAAGTAAGCACTACCGAAGTTTGCTTAACCAATAGGATATTGGTAACAAATCCTTTTGACCCCCCCAATTTTAACGTACCAATAGATACAATGATTTGCTAGGTTGTTATGCAAAAATCCTATTGATTTCATGACATGTATGTCCATTAAATTTAATAAGATAATTGCAAATCGTCGTAATATAGGAAATATCTTTCTGTATGATTTTCAAGAGCCCAATCTGGAAATTCTGAGGTAGCTGGATAAATTAATTTTCCCCAAGTGGCCGTATTCAATACCAACAGGACTAGGGCCCAAAAGGTTGGAAGTATGCCCGCCACGGCCTAAAATTAATTATGAGTTGAAATTAACAAATAAAGTAATTTCATATAACAAACCATATATTTGGTCTTGATTGCAGCATAGCCTGATATAATGGCATTTGGTGGTGTGCTAACTGGTAAATGATAAGCCATGCTGATGGCCAATGACGGCGGCAAAGTCAATAGCAATGGATGCATCTTAATGGCCAAGGCCTGTTCAAGGGAGAGAGAGAGGGAGAAAAAGTATCAAAAATGCTATTATCTGTCGATAGAAAATGTTTACCATTTCACAGAAAATGGGTATAAGAATATTACAGATGGCCACATTTGAACTAAAGGCCGTACAGAATAAGCCTAATATAATGCAGATGGCTTGAACCATAATTGCGGGCAGAGACGAAACGAATTTCATGGAATCACCCAACATTTTGGCCATTCCACTCACTTTACTACCCTCGGCCAATGCAAAACCGCCACCTAGAATGTGAAAACGAGAAGTTTTAACTATATCTTCGAACGATGTACGAATATTTCTTACCCAGTAGGAAGCATAAACCAAAAGGCGTGTACTTGTGTACATAGACCCACGAAAGGCAAGCATCTAGGGTAACACCCGTAAAAGGAGCTGTGAGGTTTTCAAGCATATCAAATCATATAAATCAAAAATTATTTCATTTCATTTGAGTTTCAAGCTCCTCACCTTTACCGCAGCAATATTTGAAGAATGTATACTGAGTGGGCAATGCGAAGAGTAGAATCGCAGGTAACCAAACTGGCGGAGCACTGCCGATACCTCTGTGTATTAAACAATGTATTAGAAGAACTAAATTTATATTGCAAACGGAAACGTCCACTCACTTGGCATTTAAGAAATCGCCCCAGCCAGGAACAAATCCAGGTTTTCGTGTGAATAGCAGCACGACCATTAGAAGGAACATTATGGCAACTTGAATCTCATGGCACGACATTGGTCCCAATTCCTTATGACGCTCCTTAATCAAATCCTTGACCACATTCTGGCCTTGAGCTCCAAGCTTAACCTCTTGACCTACCTTACTGTTAGGCCGAAAGAGACCCATATGGGTAACCTGCAAACTAAGATAGACCAAGAGGATATTAACCACCACGACAATAGGAAACGAATAGGCCATAAATATGGGAAAATCGATTTTCTCCTTGGACTGAGGAAAGCGTCTGAAAGAGTAAATTGTGCAAATTATAGCCAAAGAAAAACAGTATCTGAACTTACGTATCATATAGACCCTTAAAGGTGAGATTTGTACCAGTGCCAATCAGTGTGCCACAACCGCCGACGGTTGAGGCGTAAGCAATACCAAAATAGAAGGCCAAGGATATCATTGAAGGATGCGGTGGACTGAAAATGACAATAATTCTCTTTATTTAAGTAGAACTTGTTGTTGCTCTTGCTTTATTAACTCACTCGCCCTCCTCCATGGGTTCCTCCTCTTGTGTCATATATACTTGAAAAATATTTTGCTGCAATAGAAAAAGGTTAATTATAATTTCGCAAAACAATCGATACACACATTTCAACGAGAGATTACCGAATTCATTTCGTCGAGTACTGCCTTTACTATGGGACACATCATGGCTGTGGTAGCTGAATTCGAGATCCAAAGCGATATGAAACAAGTCACCATGACCAAGCCAAAGTGAAGGCTAATAGAAAATAGACAGACTACATAAATGCCACACTCAACATAAAAACAAAAGCAAAACCAACCGCCTTGGACTGCAACCCACAACTAATATCGTTTGAAGTGCTATGCGATGATGTAGATTAGAATATTCGATAGCCAAGGCAATCAGTAGACTGCCCAGAAACATGACCACAGTGTCGGAGAAAAACAAGCGGAAAACTTCGTCAGAGCTCTAAAATAAGCATATTAGCTAATTCGAATTTAAAAACTCAAGCAAATGTCCAACCCACCAGAATACCTAATAGTGGCAAAAATATCACGGGAAATAATGAGGTTAGATATAAAGGTATGGCTTCAGTTATCCAAAATAAAGCCATAGTGCAGACTAAATACAAGCACTTGAATTCCTAAAGGATACGGTTATTAATTTATCATCTATTTGCCAAATTTACTTTATACTCACTGGTGAATCATCTATATAGCCATGGACTAGCAATGGCAACAGAACAATCGGAATTAAGAATGAAAGTTTTCCCAACCAGTGATACTTGCAGCAAGATTGCAAGCTCTTTCCAGCTTTAAGTTTACCATCGTTCCTAAAAATTATAATAAGTGCCACAATTTTAATGCAGACAATTCCAACCAAAAACTTACTCTTCCATTGTAACACTTGTAATATTCAGAGCAGATCAATGAATTTTTTAATATATGTATGTGTGTGGAGTAAACAAACGTTAATTTTAATTTGACAAGCTGGAATAACAGTACCTAAAATTATATTACAAAAATGTCTACGGTAACATGATAAACACTTCCTGTAGAGTAGAATTTCAAACATCCCCAATTATAATCTTTGATCAGGGCCAAAAACAATACAATTGTTTGAATATATATGATATAATTTCTAAATGCAAAGTTAGTTATAGAAAAAACTCCACTCTTAATTTTATAAAAATACAATAATCGATACACCCCAGTAAGAAAAAACAATTTGCCTTGAAGAACTTTCTAATAGGGCAGTGGCGGATCCATTCAACAGGAACAGCAGCTGCCCTGAACAGTATGCTATACTTTTTGAAACAGTTGAAAAGTCAACATCCTTCGTAATAGTTCTTTTCACCTGGTAATTCATTTTTCTCCTTGTACACATTATGTCTCTTATTGAATTGCCTCAAATAGTAGGCTATACTTTTATTTAAATTAAACTGCTCAGTAGCTAAGGCGATATTCGCTTTAAATTAATTGCCCACACTCACTTTATGTTGCTCGCACTACAAACAGTAATTTAAATTTAATAATTTAAAAAATTTAAAAAGCAGTTACGAATATCAAAGAAAGGTTGCCGTTGTGGGGTAAACCACATGGCCCCATGTATAAGCATTCAACACGACCACAAAAAAGGAGCAAGCGGATGGCAATAAAGCTGTTTGTATCTGAATAATATAGGCAATTAAAAATGATATTGTTACAATCATAATTAGTTGGCTTACCAAATACTTGCTCTTGATATCACCATAAGCTGCGACAATGGCATTTGGAGGAGTACTAACAGGTAGTACATAGTTTCGAGACAAACACACAAAGCATCACAGCAAGATAGAACAACAAGTTTTAGAATATGAAACTAAACTACATATGTACATATTTAGTTAATTATAAAGTCTTTCTTTCTTTCAGCTAGAAAACTTATTAGAACTTTATCTCTCAGATATGAATCTTCAGATTTCATTTTTAGTTGGTATCTAAAAAGTTTTCAATAAACCAAAAGCATCAAACGAGTATTCAAAAACACTCTTATATGGAGCTTACTTTTCCTGGTTAACTAGTGTAGTCGATACAAAGTGGCAATGTAAATTTCACATTCTGAAAAACAAAACATAATTTATTTTGACAAAGTTTCATCTGGATATTTATCATCACTTATGCCATCGTAAAAAGCATATAATGAAACATTTAAATTTTCTCAACTTACCCAACAACAACGGACAACAACTTAAACAAACTTTCTTTGCATCCTTATATATTTTTTAAGGCAAACTTTTCCATATATTCATGTCCTTTTGCGATTTTTATGTGAAATAATTTGAAACAAAAAAGAAGAATAAATGGGCAATAAAAACTTTTTTGGCCCCCTTCTGAAAAGTGAGACTAATTTAACTATGTTAAATTTAAATTAATATTTTATTTCATATATGAAACATTTGCAAAGGTCAACCAAAGAGGCCTTGACCAGCATTCCTATCATGGAAAATAGAAAAGCTGTCATAAAGTAATTTTTGTGCACAAGAGAGAAAAAAAATGGAAAACCAAAAACAATGGGGAAAATCTGTCAAAGAAATTATGTGAATGAAACTGAATATTTCAGTAGAAATTCAAAAAGAGAGCAAACTAAGCATGAATTATTGAGATTTATGATCTGCTGATGAGCAGCAGAAAGAAAGTGGAGCTGGTTATGATGGAGGCCATTTTGATTTTCCTTTTGGGCACGTTTCAAATTTCGTTTATTGTTTTTTCCCCGAAAATCACACACACCCAAATATACATACATACATACATACACAGAGCAGAGTCAATAAAGTATTTTGACATATTATGTGGATAAAAGAGGATAAATTTGAGGTAGGTGGTAAGAAAAGAATGAAACGAGGTTTAACTTGGGTTATCTAATATCTGTCTCCGTTGTCGTTGTTGTTGTTGTTGTTGTTTCTGTAACCTCAAACTGTTGGCCAAACATCGAGGAATTTCATTTCAAACTCAGATTGAAGTTGCCAAGTCGATTTGGGGTTTCTTTCATTGTTCGTTTGCCCCGCCGTTGCGCTTCTACCAAAACGAACTTTAATGTCATGTTATGGTGACAGCTTTAATATCAATTTGGTTTTGCCTCGCTCCTTCCGCTTTTTCAAATTGGGGCAAGGAACTTGAGGTTTCCCGTTGGCAGAAAACTGTGACAGGAAATTAGCAATTAAATGACTTCAAAGTGTTTTTATGTGTTTGCCTAATGGCAAGTTGTCGAGATAGCTGTCACGAGAGTTGGAGAAATTGAAAAAGAATCAAAAAACGAACGAACTAGAAAGGTGCCAAAAATGTCACTGATTAAAGGCAAATAAAATTTACATTTCATGGGGCAATTTATGTCCTGCTCAGACACCTAGAAAACGAATCATTAGAAATTCTAGGCATAATTTTCAATTCTAATTCTAATGGTCTAGCCAAAGTTATCATACAATCAGCTCTAATTGATAGATGGCAGATTCTGTGAAATGTGTAATAAATTTTAATTGTTTTGGCATTTTTCCAACTTTATAAATTGTAAATTTAGTTCAGTTTCATGGACTTCTTTTGGCTTAAGTTGCAGCTAATCCAAGTTCAGATTTCTTAATTTACTGTCGCATGTGTTTAATTAATATATTTATATGCTCCTTGATTTCATTAGACTTTTCTGGTTCATTCTCATTCCTAGAAGCAAAACCTACCCATCCATTATTAAGGCCATGTCCAACATAAAATTTATGGTTTATCCATTTAGCCATAGGCCTAGCTAATTAACGAATCCATTTCGTTGTGACAGAGCAAACAGTAAATATGGCGTCAGATTGCCACTAAGAGCAATTTAATTTGCTTTTCAAGTGGATGGAATTCTGTGTCATCGATTATGTGTTAAATTACGCATAGAGCAAACATCTGGCTAAATGGACCCGAACACAATGGAGTGATTTCGAATCAAATGAAATGAAATTTACAAGGCCATTTAGCAAAAAGTCAAGCCAACCGCACAATTTTATGTGCATTAGAAATGTGTTTACACCGAAAAGTACAAAGCGAATTCAACTTAATGGTATGCTTCGGTCCTCTGTCAACAACTCATCCTTACGTTTCCAAATGTGGTGGCCAATTAGATGTCTTTATGAGAAAAGTTTTTGGCTGCCAAGGTGTGTCAAGTGTCTGTAGGAAATTGCGAGATAAAAAGTCATTTGAAACGTTTAAAATTGAAAAGGGAGCTCCATTAAAATGAAAAACTTGAAAACGGAATATTTAACGATCCATAATTTTTCATGGCTAGCCAACTAAAGTCAATATCGTTGGAGCTTGTATTAGCATTGATATGGATTTTTATGAAGCTAACTAAATGATTAATCATAGACTCCGAATTTGTGTTTCTACCAAAACAAGATGCTTATAACATTTAGAAATTAAGTTATTGAACCTTTTCCTCAAGAAGAAAACGGACGTTTAACCCAATCGACAAGGATAATAACAATATTTATAGTTTATGGAAAGAAGAAAATAAGAGATGCGAAGGGTCCGAGCTTCGCAACTTGTATTGTTTGTATCATTCCACTGACACTGAGTGCATGACATCGAAACCAGTGAAAAGCTATAATTTATAAATGCTTTCTATTATTTACCCATTTACATTAATCTTCATTAGTTCGTCGGTAATTAGATAATCACGTAAGAGGCATTCGGTCATTATTTTTAATGCATCACACAAATGATTATTGTCATTTCACTTATTAAAGTATCAAATTGATCCAGGATAATGTCTCTTTTGTTGTGTTTGAACAATTTGACTTCATTGCATATATTAAAAATCAAATATTGTTTCGAATGAAAAGAATTATAGAATCATAAAATGTTGAACCATCTGTGGGGCAAGAAACCAATTTAATTTTGTGAATATTTTTTATTTGGTTTATGATCCTTTTATATTTGTTTTTGTGTATTGTGTGGGTGAATATTTTGCAGATTGTGTTTGGCATATGTATGTATGTGTGTATGAATGGGCAAACATTTCGTATTTTATAACAATGCATTTGTCATATGGAATTTTCATGCTTTTCCCTCTTACCCTTCATTTTCCTATCTTTGTGTCCTGCCCGTTGTTTTTTGTGTGTATCCCACTGAATATGCATGAGAAGAACCCACTTGATTGACAAACAACAGGAACAAACAGCAACAGTGAAACGAAACATTTGCCCTTCTCCATCCATCCGACATCATCTTTCATGGGGCCAACGCCATATGCCCCAACCTGATAAGGGAAGAAGAATAATTGCCATCAATTTGTCAAAAACACAAAAACCGGCCTCTAAATCTCTCTTTTCTCTGCCTAATTTTCTTCTCTCTTTTGTTTTTTCCATCAGGTCACTCCTACAAGAGCATTAACGATGAGATTATTCTGGTCAGCATTATAATGGGGATTACCATACTAGTACTGATTACCATCGCCCTGTGCTACATTGCGTATGAAAAATGTCAAAAAAAACGAGAGTATTATATCAATGCCTAAAAACTTTTCACTTGTCACTGGAGGGGTTGGGCGGTGGGGACAATGAACAATGTCAACAGGCAACACACATATGTATGTATAGACAAACAGCCAAAGGAGCGGCGGCAATCTGAATTCTTGCAACATTGTTGACTTTAACGATTTAGTTTTTTGGGGCCAACACAAATAACCAGCCAATAGGAGCACGTGCAAGGGCACAAACACCAAATGCAGCTCACACAACTGAAATTTCTCCCATTTAAACGCTTTTCCATTCTTTTCGCTGTCATCCCACTGGCCTGGCCCACTGCGAATGCGTTTCATTTTCGTGGAAAATTTTCGTATATATTTTTTTTTGCTTTCGCCTTGCAATTCTGAAGTGGCTTGCGGCAGCGGTTAGCGGGGGCTTCGTTCGACTTTATACTTGGCATGTATGCACCAGGTGCACAGTGGTACAAAAATGATGAAAAAGAGCAGTCTAAAATCTAAAAAAAAAATGATTTCCTCGGAAAAATTTGTATGTGCTCAATATATTTTTTAAGATTTCTTGACGATTTGGCAAATTGAAAGTACAAAAAAACACAAGTAAAAGATAAGAACAGCAATAAGATAACCGAAATAGACATGATTAAAGATTGTGACTTGTATATATAGCAAAAGAAACTATCCGTCGTCAAAACTATTACCTACTTTCAACAGACTTAAAGCATTTTTGTTGTGGTATTTTTTATTTTTTCTTTAATTAACTAAAGTTGGATATGAAAGAGGGAAGTTCGCTTCTTAATGTATGCAATGGGCCATCGTTTAAAGGACTAAAGGATTTCTGAAAAATTAAATGGTTGTCGCTGCAACGCCTTTCCGCCTTTGGCTTAACACACAAATGTGTTTGAACATTCGAGTGTGTGGTTTTTGGTTGTAGTCTACTCTTTAATATGCGGTTACCAAAAGGTGTCTTTCGTTTAAATTTCAATTTTCAATTTGAACATCAAACCATTATGCAGTGGAAACAAACTTTTCAGTGGTGAGCCACTATCGTTTTTCTCCATTTCACTCGTTTTTTTTCCTGTTTATACTAGACATGCATGGATACGAGTACGAGTACAGATAAATGCCAATTTCGAATATTGACAGCGTGGGAGCATTTAACCGTCCAAAAGACACATGCACAGTAACATCGCAGACAATGTGGGTGGAGTGACTTCTTACATTATCCTTTGGTTTCTTTTTGGTATTCCCTTTCCTTTTCCTTTTTTTTTTTTTTTTGTAGCTCGAGGTTGAAATAATAAAAACCCTAACGGAAACTTGCGGGTCGAACACGAACAAAGGCATAGACAAACAATAAGAAATAAAGAAAAAGAAATAGATAAAGGGAACGAGATAGTTGAAGAGTGAGACTGGGCAGGATACGCATAACAATTCTATAAAAATAAAACTAAAATCGAGATGGAGGCGAAAAGAAAGAAAGAAAGAAATAATAAAATAAAAGAAAGAGTTTTTTGGCACATTAAATTAGGGCAAATGGACAACATTTTTAAGGACCTTCGCCACAAAATTGAGATAAAAGGCAGCAGCAAAAATCTATTTCACATGATACAGACACACACACACACATGACAAACCAAACACACACACTGGCACACACTTTGGGATTAATGTTAATCAGCTTAGGACTTCTTGCAAAGGCAACAAAATGTGTTTTTAGGACCCCAAAACAGGAAAACAGATAACGAATCTGAACCTGATCTAAGCTGAGCTAAGCTTTTCAAGAGTGTGGGCGAAAATGCTTTTAAAAATTAAACAACTGATAAATGACAAAGTTCATTGGGCCAGAAATTATCGTTTGACAAATTGGCTCACTTTCTCTCTTTCTATCTTTCATCAATGATTATGACGAGAGCTTTCCATCAATTGCCTGGGTAACCAGAAATTCCTGAATTGTTCAAGTCTCATAAATTAGTTTAGCGACAACGGCAACAACAACAAGAGGGAGCCCACTCATAACAGGGCCAGACAAATTACTTTATGATGGGGCAATCCATTACATTTTTGTGGGTATGTACTTACATTCCTTTTAACTGAACTTGAAAATATACTCGAAAGTTACAAATGGCATACATATAATCAAATTATTTATCATTGAAAGATGTCAACAATGAGAGGTTACAACCATAATGAAAAATCCAACTACATAAATCCATTAATTGAGGGAAATTCGTTAGAACCACTACGTTTTCTCAGTTTCCTTAGAGTTAGTTTAAGTTTCTTTAGGAAGGACATTCAGTTTATCAACATTTCCACACTTTTATGTTTCGACACAAACTGTACCGCACAAAAATGCTCCACTGACAGTAGTCAAGTCTATGAAAAACTAATAAACTTTACTAATTACCCGTTAAGAACGAAAAATACCCCACCAGAGAAGAAGTAAAACCATTCGAGGAGCAGACAAGCAAGCAATGGTAAATTTTATGACAAAACCATAATAATGGTACTAGGAAAACCAGTGGCGGATTTAAGTATGTGAAATGCAGGAATTTGGCCCCTTAAGGTATGCAATTGCCAGTCCTAAGCACATTACACTTATTGATAATCTATAGATTTCTATCTATATAAAAATTCAAACAATGAATTCAACGACTGCGTGTTGCATACGCTATAGGGCAAAAGTTGTCCTTGATTTCACATCCTTCATTCCGCTTATTTAAAGAACTTCATGAAAAAAACACGCAAAAGCGCAAATTTGAACACTTTTTAGTGTAAAATGCGATATGGGTAGTGTCTTGGTGTGAATGAGAAGGCTGTGGGGAGAGATGCATCCTTCATCTTATCCTTTTTGAAACGCGAAAGCCTTCGTGCGAAATGAATGACTCGTGGAATTTATAATGCCCGCCCCCAGCCTCTCGTTCCACAAAATGCACCCTCCTAAAAACACGTAAAGCGACGCTGTCACGCTTACGCTGAGACACCCACAACTGTACTTGAACGTCCGTTTTTATAGTTTTTATTTTTAGTACACGACTGTCGCACTAATTGCCAAAAAAAAAACAAAAAGAAAACGTAAAGAACAAGAAAATAAGAAGCGTTAATAAATGGAATTACTTTATTGTCGTACGTACACACGTGTATGCATTTAATCGGCTCCCAATTAAAACGTAGCATATAGAGATCTATATAACCAAAATAGATGTGACCACTTATACCTTCTTCTACCTTAATTAATGGTTTGTAATTGATTATTCGTATACTAATACACAAGAAACCAAAAAAAAAAACTTTTTTTCCACAAGAAAGAGGGACCAAAACACAAACAAAGATAAAACAAAATATGAAGAAACCGAAATTTAAACAAGTAAATTGTGTACTTTATTTTAATGAAATTGCATAAAAAAAGTGAGATCTATATACTATATATTAAATCTTAAATGATATGTAGAAGAATATTGTTAAAAACAAAAGTTATATGCAAAATATATGCATATTTAATGTACAACTTAATAAAGATATGTTTATTCATGTTATAAAGTTGAATGCAAATTTATTTTGTGTAAATTGAAAATATCATTTGATAGCTGGTAAGTAGTTTAAAAAAAAATACATTAAACTTTATAAGTTAAGCGAGTTCATTTAAATTTGAATTGACGGTTTTTTTTTGGTGTGAATAATCGTCATCGAGTACAACGATCGATACGACTTGTTATCGATAAGAGCAGTGCTGCCAACTTATTATCGTAAAATTAGTTATTTATTTTTTTTTACAGAAAAAAAGGTTGCTTTAAACTAAAATAATTACGCTTAACTTTCGGGCGAGCTTGTATATGTAAACTCTAAGTAAATACCTCCAAGTTCGGTAAACACCAACAAAAAATGGAAAGCAATGGCGACAAAATGAAATGTGTAGAACAACAACAGCAAACGGAACAAGATCAACAAGTGCAACAAAAACAACAACAAAGCTTCAACAAGTTGGAAAGTAATGACGACTTGACCACCACAGAAAGGCAAAATTTGGAATTCGCAAAGAAATTGGGCTACAAAGAGACATCAATATTATCAGTTTTGAATAGCAGTCGCTTGGGATCAGAGGCTAATGAAAATGAATTTCTCGAGGAATTAATCAAACTGACCAACTCTGAAAGCGGCGGCGGTAGGAGCACTAACATTAATAACAATAATATTAATACTAATAGTAGTAACTGTAGTAATAGTAATAATAATGGTAGTAGTAGTAGTAATAGTGTAAATGCGCCAAGCTCCCTGCGACATATTGTCATCGATGGCAGCAATGTGGCTTTGTCTCATGGCAACAATCAAATCTTCTCCTGCCGTGGCATACGCATCTGCGTGGACTGGTTCCGGCAACGCGGGCATCAATATATAACTGCCTTTGTGCCGAATTGGCGTAAAGAAATGGCCAATAACAACATAATAGATCAGGATCTACTACACGAATTGGAATTGGAGCGGGTGCTAGTGTTTACCCCATCACGCCATGTGGATGGCAAACGCATAGCCTGCTACGATGATCGTTTCATACTCAAACTGGCCGTGGAAACCGAAGGCATTATTGTGTCCAATGACAATTATAGAGATTTGATATTGGAATCCAATGAGTATCGTAAAGTTGTCCAAGAACGTTTGCTAATGTATACGTTTGTGAATGATATATTTATGCCGCCGGATGATCCATTGGGTAGAAGTGGTCCAGCGTTGGATTTATTTCTACGATCCCAGACACAACAAAAGATGATGGATAGCCAGCAGCTGTGTCCTTATGGCAAGAAGTGCACATACGGCGTAAAGTGTAAATTCCGGCATCAATTAAGACCAATGCTCCAAGTGTCGCATAGTGCACCATTAAATGGTGGGGTGGGTCAGCATCAGCTGCCATTGAAAATCTCCTCCCTGATGGCACCACGCGAGCCTTTGTCACGCACTAAATCGAATAACTTGGAGCAAATCCAACAGCAACAACAGCAGCTGTGTCAATCCTTTTCCCATCAAATGGAACTTACAGAGCCCCCGAATCGACATAAAAAATTACAGCGACAAATGCCAACTGTCAGCTATAACTATGCGGTACCCACTTGTTCATCCTCCGCTGCCACATGCACTACGGTTTCGTCCTCCGCTGGCTATCAACATCAGTATCTATCACGTACCCCGTCGGCACCGGCTACAGATAAGAATCTCCATTTGCATCCATTTCCCCAAAACTCGTTGCACTCATCACATCTCTCTGCATCCGACTCTCGCATCAATGAGGAACTTTATGCCACAGCCATGTCACAACAGATGCCCCGCGAAGAGCAGCGTCGTCTACTGCGCTATCATTTGGTTAGTCTATTTCCACCGCATCAAGTTCATGCCGTTCTTGAATTGTATCCAAATGTGACGGATGCCAAGACCATTTGTGCTGCTATACTTAATTTATTTCCACACAATTAGTCTAAAACTTAAGCATTTAAAGATCGAAATATATATATATATATTTATATATATATATAGATATATGCACATAAATATGTATATTTATGTGAATGTATGTAATTAGCAATTATTTTTTTTTAATTAAATGTGAAAAACGATTTGCTTTTCTGGTTAATTTAATCTACATTTCCAAGCCCACTGGACTGGTGCCCATTTCGTAGGCCAAATCCGCTTGATGCAGATCTCTTGAACTAGTAACTCCACGCCTTTCATGAATCACACGATGATTGCGTAGTTTGTACGCCTGGGGGAAACCTTTTCCACAGATATCGCAACTATAAAACGGAAATAAAAATTTATTGGAATTTGTATATCTAAACGAAAATTTGATTTTGAATTCTTACACATGCGGCTTTTCACCGGTATGGATCATCTTGTGGAACTTCAGAGTATTTGTGTAGGTGAATGTCTTGTGGCAGACATCACACTCATATGGACGCTCATTAGTGTGGATACTGCAAACGAAAAAGGAGAATTTGAGAAGTAAATATTGTACAATCTACTATTAGCAAAACATCTACCCACCGATGATGTTTGTTACGCGTTGAAAGATCTGCAAATGCTGCCGGGCAATAGCTACATTTATATGGGCGATTTCCGGTATGGGTGTTCATGTGACGAGCCAACTGCTGCGCTTGGGCAAAGCAATGTCCACAGATTCTGTAAAAGATATGTAAATTGTTCTTTAGTATTGAAAGTCAAACAAGACACATATGTAGAACTTACTCGCATTCATGCGGCTTGACACCCGAATGGACTTTAATGTGCTCTGTAAGACGACTCTGTGACGGATACATATTGCCGCAAACATCGCAAATGTATTTAAATATCTTTTTATCGCCCACAAGTATTTTATGACCGCCTCTCGTTTTAATCCCCTGATTCGTGCGTATGCTTGATGATCTGCTCGTGTCCTGAACTATGTATAATATAAGATATGATTAACAAGATCATTAAGCTTAGTTTTTGGATTAATTACGTCGTTGTGTGGCACGACGCCTTCCTAATGCCGCTGAGCGGGTTTTAATAGTTATAAACTCCTCATCTACGCCGGCTTGCTCAAGCAATTCGTCGTCCTGTTCCGTCTGGTCATCGTCCAACTGTTGGTGGTGTTGTTCTTCGCGAGCGCTCTCTTGTGCATTTTCATTAAGATGATCCACTTGATCCAAATACTCGATATCTGCTGCTGAGAGGCCAGAAAGTGAATCCTGTTGCTGTTGCTGAAAGGCAGCGTGTTCCGTTATAATGTCACCGTCGGCATCAAAGGTCTCATAGACATCGTAGAGCTCCTCAATGATACCATCCTCTTCCACCTGTTCACTTTTAACCTGAACCATGTCTTCTTTGGGCATTTCCATCAATAAATTATCAGATTCCTCCTCTACTTCTAGTACTCCCTGCTCCTCATGATTCGCTTCACCCTCACAATCGCGTTCTTGCTGGTGCAGCTGCTGTTCCTCCACCTCATCGTCATCTTCTTCCATGGCTGTGTCGTCCATATCATTTTTGGTCTGACTTGATGTTTCTGTCTCAACTTCCACAGGTGCTATAAACTGACTCAGATGCTTGTAAGAACGCTGGCAAGTGCGTCGAAATTTAAAAGCCGCCTGCAGTCCTTGGTGGCATTTGTCACATATTTTATCTGGATAATGATCAAACTTTTTGATCTAAAGCAAACCAAAAAGGGGGTAAGATAGTGTGTTTAAAATCGTAAGGCTTTGTTCACTTACAGGCACTCCGCCACATTCCAAGATCATATTGGTCATGTCCTTTTTGGCATCATCATTGAATATGCTGGACATTGGCTCCTTCGGCTGCTGCAGACACACGCGGCACACAATCCACTTTTGTGTTGTTGACGCTCCACCCGGGCTCCCTGCATCCCCCGCAGTTTTTGTAGTTGTTGTTGTGTCTGGCATATCTTTAAAAACTGATGTCGCTATTTAGTATTCAATTATAATTCCAAAAACAAAACACTTGTGTAAAAATGCAAAAACCGACGCCAAAAAAATAGTAGCAAGAAACTAATAGAGTGACCAGACTATTGCATATTATGAAGTACCCAGAAAAAAATGTCGCAGTCACCATGAAGGATAACAAAAGTCGGTTGTACAAAGATTCCCAATTTTATTTTGTGCACTCGGATATTACTTATGAAAAGCATTAAAAAAAAAAAAATTGTATGTTGCTGCATGTTTATTAGCAAAACTATTTGAGAATTACATTAAATATTTCTTACGTGTGATTTGACGCATCATGTGATTTGACGCATCACTGATTCCCTTTTCTGCATCTGCAACGGTCACACTATTGTATTTGTCTATACATTAAAGTAAAAGGTTGCTTTGATTTGAAATATTTAAACAACGGGGAATTTAAAGCAATGAAACCCGATTCCATTGGCAAGTGGATTGTTTGCCGGGTATGCCTGAACAGTGCCAGTGATGGAGAATACCTGCTGCAAGATATATTTAGTCAGAATGCCAGCACACGTCTTGACCAGATGCTGTACATTTGTGCTGGAATCCCAGTGAGTATCGAATTCAAACCCAATGCTTTGAGCTTGTCTTCTAATTTGTATACATACTACAATTAGGTAAGCATCGATGACAATTTTCCGGACAAGATGTGCAGCAAGTGTGTGCGCTGCTTGCGCCAGGCCTATAAATTTCGTTTAGCCTGCCAAAGATCATATCAGCACATCATGGATTTGTTTACCAGCGAGGAGACTAGCAGCAGCAGTAGCAGGAATTCCAATAACTTAGAATCGAAGAACTTTATCAAGTCGTTGCATGACGAATCGGATCAATTGGAACAAGTCAAAATGGAGATTGTTCCGTTCCAGCAACAACAAGAACATCAGGAAGAAATCATCGTTAGCTATGTGGAGGAAGCAGTGGTAGAGGAGCAGGAGGAGGAAGAAGAAGAGGACGTTGATCAGGCATATGAGATGGATCATGAAGATGATTTGGTGGTGTATGACAAAAACCAAACTGCTGTAAGTGTTGAAGAAGCCTTTCAGCAGCACGCAGAAGTGGAAGAATATGAAGAAGTTGAAATACTATCTCCAGAAGCTAGCTCTAGCTTTATGGTATCAGTCAAATTAGAGAGCGATAACAATGTAATAGAGGAAGTTGCTAGTAATGAGGATGATGATAGTAATTCCTCAAAGCCTGCTTTTGTTAGTCGTACAAGTGCCAAGGCGAAATTACTAAGTCTGCGAGGGCAACAGAATGAAGTGCAGCAGGTACAGCCTGTCAAGAAATTGGGACGTAAGCAAAAGAAAAAGCTATCGAATTATATCTGTGATGTATGTGCTAATATATACCCCACACAAGCCCGCCTTACTGAGCATATGAAATTCCATTCGGGCGTTAAGCCTCATGAATGCGAGTAAGTTAAAAAAAGAAATAAGAATATAAGTATTAAACATAATTTTCGATTATCTCGCCTCCCATAGAATTTGTGGTCGTGGTTTTGTCCAAAATCAACAGCTAGTGCGTCATATGAATACCCACACCGGTAATCGGCCATATAAATGCAACTATTGTCCTGCTGCCTTTGCGGATCGTTCCACCAAGACCAAACATCATCGGTAATTACTTAGCGAATTCAATGTCTTGGTTTTCTTTAATCTTTATTGCAATCTTTAGAATTCACACCAAAGAACGCCCCTATGAATGTGATGTGTGCTTTAGAACTTTTAGCTATTCGGATAATTTAAAATTTCACAAAATGATCCACACGGGCGAGAAACCTCATGTGTAAGTAGACATTTAATCACAAATAGATTCCTGGTTTTTAAGCAAAACTAATCTTCTTTAGTTGCGATCTTTGTGGCAAGGGATTTGTCAAAGCGTACAAAATGCGTCTGCATCGTGTGACTCATGAAAAACGGGGTCCTTGCAAACCATCAACTAATCCAGTAACTCCTGATGATATCAAAGATGAAATGTCTACATTTGTAAGCACTTAAAATAGGTTTTTTAGATAAGACAAAAGTTTAGATTTATAGTTTTGAGTGTAAGTGAAATCAATATATTTAAGATGAATAGAAACATTTGTTTTACTATCTTAAGATTCTTCACTTACAGCTGATCTTGGTCAGCCTATTTTTCGCATATAATTTGACTAAATCTCAACAGTAATAAAATTTTTAATTATATATTTTGCTAAACGCCAATATGATGAATGTTTATCCAAACGATCAGTCTTCAAGACAGTCTGGCTTGTTATTGATATGGCCCTTCTCATGGGAATTCTTATGATGCAATTGTGAAAATCTTTGACCACAATAGCCACAGCTATATGGACGCTCCCCTGTATGGGTTTTGAGATGGACATCTAAAACATTCGAATAGTTAAACGATTTATCACAATAAATGCACTTATAAGGTCGCTCGTTAGTGTGGATTCTGCAAGTTAAAAGGTACACATATCAATTACAAGATTGAAAGAAGGAATTTATTAATGAAGACGAGCGGTTACCTTTGATGCTTATAACGTGTTGATGGGTCACCAAAACTGGAATCACAATAATTGCATTTATAGGGCCTTTGGCCCGTGTGCGAGTTCATGTGCCGAGTCAGCTGCGGCGTTTGACGGAATCGCTTATGACAGATTCTGTAGAATCAATAAAATAAAACATTTTCAAGTACTTGACTACCTTCATGATACTTACTCGCATTGATGGGGCTTGTCCTGACTATGCATCTTTAGATGGGCTGTGAATTTCATCCTCTCTGTATAGACATTGTTGCAAATATCACATTTAAAGCAGTCAGAAATTAGTGGAGTTGAAGAGTTTGATGGAGAAATTGAAATAAAATCAAAAGATTCCTCTGGAGTAGTCTTCGATATTTTTAAGTCAATTTCATAGATTCTCCTTTTCTCTACGCTTAATTTCATTAAGCATTTGCCATTCAGGACTTTCATTGGCGGTTTGGCAGCGTCTTCTTTTAATTCCTGCATCTGCTCCTCCATGTTAGCATTGTCAATGACCGCTTCCTCCATTAATTGCAGATGCTTCTCTGATTGTTGGCATAGCATACGTAGCCTAGAAGCTGCTTTTATTAGATCAACACATTCACTGCAGACACATTCTGGCCATTGGCAATGAGTTGGATGACTTAGCTGAGGAATTACAACAGATTAATATAGAAATTGATAATACTAATTCTCTTACCATTATGCCTGCTCGTGATAGCATTTGCTTAATTAGGTCATCATCTATGGGCGTAAGTGGCCCTTCCTTCGGTTTTAAAAAACAAATGCGGCAAATATCCTTTAAATCATTCATTTTGGTAAATATTTACTTAAGCTACTTGAAATTTCAGTGTTCTCAAGCGCTATTTTTTATTTGACGCGTTCTTTGACCGCCCTGGCAGCCAAATATTTTACTCTAAATTATAAAATCGAGATGCATTCGGCGGCTCTGGCCCGAGTAGCTAAAGTAAATATTTACCCTATTTCTCAGCTTTATGAAAACATTTACTAAAATATATATTATTAGGGCGCCAAATAGTAAATTATCCCGTTTCCAACACTGGTGTCCAAAAAGTCTTTTCAACACTAAAATCACGAATAAACATAAACAGTTTAAAAAAAACATATTTTGGATAATGGCTGAATTAGCTATAGACATGTCGAATATACATATGCAGAATCTGCTTGGAAACTAGCGATGCCTATATGATTTCTATATACGACTCCAATGAAGATACAAGTCAAGGAGAAGCCATATCTATTTGTGAAAAAATTGAACACTTTAGTGGTATAAAAGTATTGCAATATTTCTTTTTTAGTTATTCTTAGTATTAAATTAAGATTATTAACCATTACAGATAAATCGAACTCTAGAATTACCCAGCCGTATATGCAGTAAATGTAAAGCATTCCTAAGTTTAGCTCATAAATTTTGGCAAATATGTCAGCGTTCTAATGAATTTCTAAGGGACTATGTTTACAAAGATCATAATCAGCCTGACCAGCAGTATCAGGATCAGTCTGACAAGCCACATCTGGATCAGTCTGATGAAGAACAGCAAGATGAGCCTATAGCGGAACAGCAGGAATCCCACGAGCACCATGAGACTACTTTCGAGGAACTGGAGGTGGAAGTGTTAGATGAGGGTATCTGGGCAGACGATAATGCTAATAACGCTTCACCTAAGGCAACAATGATTGTACTCAATACGGAAAAGGAATCAACATTGCCAACGCCAACACCAGATACAGGAAAACTACATATCTGTGAGCTTTGTGGGAACAGCTATCCAAGAAAGAGCACCTTGGCTACGCATATGCGACGTCACCGAAATGAGAGACCTTATAAATGCGAGTAAGAGTTCAGTGGGATCGAAAAAGTTTGAGTATTATTCTAATTTGATTATAATTCTTAGCGTTTGTCCTAAAGCATTTCATGTGAATTACCAATTAACCCGACACATACGCCAGCATACTGGCGCTCGTCCATATAGCTGTGAATATTGTGAAAGAAAGTTTACCGATCGATCTTCCCAGGTGAAGCACGAAAGGTGAGTTCAGCGTCTTTATGAAAGAATCATTTAAATATTTATTCATTTTCTAATTAGAACCCATCGCAATGAACGTCCTTATAAATGTGGCACATGTGCCAAGTCCTTTACCTATGCCAGCGTTCTCAAAGCTCATTATAAAACACATACAGGAGAAAAACCACATATGTATGTGAGTTAACATAGTTATTTCTTTTCAAAGTAAAGCTAATTTTTTTTAATAGTTGCCAGCTTTGCCATAAAAGTTTCGCACGTACACATAATCTGGTGGCTCACCTGCAGACGCAACAACACGTGAATGATCCTAGAACTGCTTCCTATCTTCGGTCTCTCAAATCAGGACCTGCCTCTGTAAATAATATTGAATAAGACAATCTAAAGGATATTAATAGTTCTCTGAAAATCTATACAAATCTCGTTATCTTTCTTACTCAAGTATTGACATACTTAAGTCTTATACAATTTGTTTGGGTTTTATTGCTATTTTACATAAATACAACAATGTTGAGCGTTGTATTGAGGGGACAAAAAATTTATGTGAATTATGAAAATTACGTCTTCATTTTGTTTTTTTTTTTTCTTGTTTACAATTAAATAACAAACTAAATAGAGGGGAAAATTGGAGTTGTAGTGGTGCGGACTTTATCTACTTGGCAGACATACGAATTTTATCTTTTAAAAGATTACGCAATTCGGTAACCATCAGCTCATGGGATTCTTTGAATGTTGCCGAAACATCTCCAATTAAAGTGGCTTCCACTTCAGGTTTCAGAGACATATCAGCCATAAAAGAGCTAAGATCCCGGGGCAACACTGGAGCTTTCCAAGTACCTGGAAACGTAAATATTAATGTAAAAGGAAACTATGGAATTTTTGTATGTGTTACTCACGTATGGCAGCATCGCAAGCCTCCAGTTTATGTTTCAATTGGCGCATTAGCTCGTGAACCATCTGGCCGCGTTCTTTTTCGCTTATTGTTGCATCCTGGTTCTTATTGTCTGCCGAGGATCTGTTTTTCTTTGTCTTTGTCTTGGAAATGACCTGCAGTTTCTCATTCAGTACCGACAAAAGAAAAGCATATAGAGAAAGCAACTGAAAAGAAAGTGTGATTAAGTTAAGTTAGTGATAATCAATTGAAAGAGAACGTAGGTGATTATTGACTCACTTCTAAACAAGCGGCAACCTTCTGCTGATGCTCCCTCCGTTTCCATAACCCATCCATGCCATTCCATTCATTGCTTTCTGTAATTGTGTGGACAAACAATTCCATAACAAGCACCACATTGTCGCCCATCCGTTTGCATTGTTCTGTTAATCGAGTAGCTCCACTATGCAAGTCTAGCACTAATTGAGCCAGATCATCCATAAAACGTTCGTAGGGTAACTCCAAAAGCAAATGCAAACGAGTTGGCAATAAATTGACTAGAAATGTTTGCGATAAGGGCTTATAGTTCATTAACCTTAACCGTTGATATAAACCAGTCCACGAATCACGTAAAAGTTCTAAGGTAGCCGTTGCATTCCCGCTACATTCTCCACTATTGTTCTTGGTGCCGTGGTTTAAGTCAATAAATGCCGCAAATAGACGCAACATTAGGGAGCGTATTTGCAATACTTCAATCTCCTGATCAAAAGATTCTTTACGCTGCGCTTCTGTGTCCACCAAGTGCAGAGGATCCCAACGTATTATAGCCTCCAGGTCCCGATTATCGCTCAATTCATGCCACGCAATGCGATCCTCGGCAGGCTCAATACTCATGGCCATATAGGAAGACAAATTCTGTTGCACGTTGCCATAACAACTGACCAAATCACAGATCTGTGCCTCCACCGAACATGAAACGTATTGAAGGCTATTGGTTAGCCTTTCCTTAAAGTTCAAAAACTCTTCCATTTTCGAGAATGTACAAAATCTATACGTAAGAGCAATATACTCCAATCTTTCCTTGTAGCTGTTGGTAAAGAACTTTAATGTTGCATCATAGCAATTTCGTGCTCCCGCAAAACGTCCCGATAATGGTAGCAACTGGCAATGTGCATAGCCCATGGAATCCAATTGGATTTGCTTAATATCCAAGTAATCGTACATCTCCTGAGCTCCCAGGAGGCAGCCAAACATGTGATAGATTTTCAAACTCAATAATTTCACATGAAAATTGCTAGTGCTATTTCGTAAGACATATTGCAAGAGACACAGAGCTTCGAATAGCTGATCAGATTTGTTTTCCCGCTGGCTGATGTCATACATAACGTTTGCAGCCAACAAGGCATAAGGATCCGACGGTCCCATCTCGGTGGCCAGTAATTGTTTGCCAAATGTACTTCTACCATGCTCATAATGAAGTTTAAGTGCCGTATAGAAGGCAAGCAAATGATCAACCGGAAGATCCAAATGAGAGCCACACATTCGGGAAATTTGTAAGGCACAAATATGTTTTTGCATATGCTCCTTCTGCAGGAACAAAAACGGAAAACCTTACATGAGGAAATATTTTCAAATGCATTGCATACTCACATTCTGCGGCAGCGATGACGAGCTAATGTCGCACTCTGCCAACAGTTTACTGGCCAAATCCTGACGCTGTTTCATGCTGATTGATGGCAAAAATAGTGCTATGTCATGGGTGCAACAGGATTTGTCGCCAAACAATTGGAAATACTCAATGATTAGTTCGTCAAAGTCACCAATTAGTTTGTCGGCTGGCATTTGCACCGCCCGCATGCGTTGATGCAGCTCCAAACGTGCCAGATAGGGACCACGCTTCTTGCGCTCTGAGGTTTCAATGATGCGTTCTAAGAATGCCTGGCATGATGCTAGGGAACTTTCTTTATCCGGGTTGATTTGATCCCCCGATGGTGTTTCAAGTAGCTCGAAACTAGATTGTATGTATTCCTTATAATAGTCCCAGCGGTCACGGCTAAATTACGAGTAGATATAATTAGATTACATAAAAATATTGTACAAAATGCAACTATATCGGTAAATTTGCCAATGAACTTAGCTTGAACTATGGTCTGATATAAGAAACGTTTAAGTAAGTTCAAACTAATTTCGATTCGGGACTTTTACGAAAATATTTCCTTACTCTGCGTCTAGTAGTTCTTGGAGCAGCTCATTTAACTTTTGCCAGTTGCCCAGTTTTTTCAGTAGCTCAAATTTCATGCTGACAGGTGCTCCAGGATATAATTTAGCACATAACTCGCCATTTAGGAATTCCCAAGCCTCTTGATATTTATTCTGCAACTTAAGTATATGCAAATAGAGGAATGCTTCTTGTTCCGTCTCCATTTTGGTCTCTTTTATATGCTTGTCCACCATACGTTGGGCGAGAGTTAAATAAATTTTTCTCTTTTCAGGAATCGCCGATTCGGGCCCACGTATTCCTTGGAATACAACACTGATTACGGACCAAAAATAATACGCATTCTTCGGTTGAGTCTTGTATAATTGCAAAGCGACTGCCTGCTGGGCTTTATAGTCCTCCACACGGACATGCGAAATGAAAAGATGGGCCAAAAGTTCCTCATTGCCAGGATTTTGTTTGACCGCATGCTGATATAGCTCTACAATTTTGTCCACTGCGAAATGATATTGATTAAAATTAGATATATATTTAGCAGACAAAGAAAATAAACGGCACACGCACTTATCGCTTTGTTCTAGTCGACGAAGTAAATGCAAATGAAAATGCAATTTTAATTAGTTGCCCCAAAATGCAGCAAGAGACTTGACGCGTGCCAAAAAAATATGTATAAAAATATGACTCGCAATTCAGGTGTGTGTGAGCGTGTATGTGTGATTTATGGTACTGGCATGGGCGTAAGTGGCCATTGGCCAATGTGAATATTCTTGAATAACTTTTATGTAAAATTTAGATTCAAGTGAATTCTGGGGATTATAAATCCCTGTTATGTATAAATGATGTGCCTTTTTCTACATAAATTTGTTGTCTAATAAGACCTAGTCTGATATGTAAATATATTCTATTTTATAGTGATTGAAAGTTTTCTTACATTGTTCCATTTCTCTATAGCAGAACGAGAGAACCTGCAGCGTCGAATCATCTGTTGGCTTCTCCTCGGCCACTGCCTGCAGACATGAATGGCTTTCTTCATAGCGGCCCAAACGAAGCAGTGAAAGACCTTTCAGAGCACGTGCACAGAATAGATTGGGATGTTTCTTAAGCAGTTTTTCCGATTCTTGTAGAGCTTTTCGATTGTTGCCCACCTCCAAATTGTCTAAGAACATATAACCCAATTTAAAATATTTTTCTGCTTTATCACCTGTTAATATCCTTGAAACTTACCATAAACCGGCCGCAGTCGGCGCTCGAACAAGGCCGAGTCCATTCCCTGCTGCTGATGTGCCATGGCTTAATAACCCAACTCTTGCACAGTGTGTTATGCTTATATGTTGCCTGACTTTTAACCTAATTACAATGTGTGTGCTGCTGCATACACCTCGCCTGAAAACCGCACCGCACCGCACGTTTTTTCTTCTTTTTTTTTGCCGCCTTTAAGACAATGGCACGGTTCCTTTACGCGGCTTTAGCAAGGGCTTTCCGTTAAATTGAGGCACCTAAATTGCCTTAACCAAACGGGCTATTGATTTATAATTAAAGTCACTCACTTAAATTTCATTAAAAATTACTTAAATTTGTTTTGAAAAAAATTGGTCTTCTTTTAAAGTGGTAGAGTTGCCCAAACATCTTTGATTTATCGATAATTGTTTCTAAGGGCTGCATGAGGATTTTGCAACAGCTGATTGCTAGAGATGAAGCGTGTCGTGGACTATCGTCCAATACGATAGTATTTAAACGTCTCACCAAGTTTTATAATCTTGTGACTGTTTTTTGGGACTAAATATTCACTTAATTAATAAATAATATTGTATAAATGTCAAATGGTCCCAATTAATGCCATTTATCGTACTCTGCTGTTAATATGATTATGTGCTTTAACGATTTTTCGTGACTCACGGTTGTGCCACGTACTCCTTGAGCTGAAATGTGATCTCTAGTTGCTGCCCCCGTTCTTGCAAAACGCAAAACGGAAACACAAAAACGGCGAAAATGCAGAATTTTTTATATTAATTTAAGTGGAAGTGGCGCGCGGTCTAGAAAGAAAAGCCGTGCTTTATAAAAGTATTACATCAACTACAAATTAAACCGCCTTAATTTTAGTGTTACAACATATATAATTTAGCTCTCACGCGGCATTTTGTTGAAATTTTCACCATTTGGTTTATTTGTTTTTGTGTCCATTTTTGGTGAACTTTTTGCCAAAAACGAAAAAACGACCAGGCGGAGGAAGGGAAGAAAACCAAAAACTAAAACCCATCCACGCAATGAGAAATGAGATTTAACTGGCTAAGCGAATACTTGGCCAAGTTAGATACGCGTGTTATCCAGGACTGGAGACATCAACTGGCGGAGCAGCTGCAGAAAGCGACACCGCAAGCCATATACTGCCGTATCAAGACGACATCAGCTGAAGCCCTGGAGCATATTTTGATTGCTTGTGCGGTATACTTGATAGTATGCCTGGGCCTATACAAGCTCACATTTTGGCTGACATCGCCGACAACAAGAAGCATGAGAGACAGAAACAGAGACGGACTGGGCCAAGGCGATGGGGGCACTCTCAAGCAATTCCTACAATCTGGTCTACGTTTGCGTAGCGTACATTTGCCTAAATCTGGTCAAATGGGAAGAGTTCTATTTGTGACCGCCCATCCAGACGACGAATGCATGTTCTTTGGGCCATTGATCTATTCGCTGACCCAACGAGATGGCTGTCAGGTGTATATACTGTGCCTATCGAATGGTAAGAAATCTGGAATCTGTACACAAAGAGAATGTGTATAAGTTTTGATCATCATTTGTAACTACTAATTCCGTTACTTCTTACTCACCTTAACTTACTCACGGTGACTTAATTCATTAGAATAAATCTAAAGTATAATAAATGGGATTCATCATATATATAGTAATTTCCAAACAATTTCTTGAGATTATTACTCATTATTGACATCTTAAGAGACATATTTGTAAGCGATTCAAATTGAAGTAGTGTTCCTTAAAGTTTATTTAAGATTAGTAAAAGGATAATTAAATAATATAGAATAATTATTAATAGTTTAAATGTGTTAATGGTTTACGCTAACAAAATCACTGTCAAAGTTAAGTAAAAAGACCTAAACTTTAACACTACAGTATCAAAAGACCTTTGGTTTAGTTCGCCCTATATTCGAATTAAATATACATTTTATTATTATTATATTTTCAGGCAACTACGAACAATTGGCCCAGCTTCGACGTGAAGAACTGTGGCGTGCGTGCATGAAATTGGGGATACCCGAGGAGAATATTGTACTCGTTAATGCCACCAATTTGCCAGATGATCCGAATGTTGAATGGAGACCAGATGCTGTGGCTAGTCTAATATTGCATACAGTGGAGAGTTTGGATATACAAGCGATATTCACATTTGATCGTGATGGTGTCAGTTCTCATCCAAATCATTGTGCTGTGTATTATGCGGCCGCTTCCCTTTGTTTGGCCAATCTATTGCCCAAAGGTGAGTGGTGAATCAGTCACATGGTCAACAATGGACGGCCATGTTAATTGGCATGTTAATTGTAAAATTTTTTAGCTGAGGGGACCCGGTTTTCTCTCCCTTTTTGCCTCTCTGGGCGTCTCGTCGTCTCTCTCACACACTTTTATTCTCTATATATAGCCTTTTGATATGTCGCATATAGTATAATAGACAATTTTGTTTGCAGATTGTAAATTCTATACTCTAGACACGATCAATGTGGTAAGGAAATATTTATCAATTTTCGATTTGCTGTGCACTTGTTTGATGTCAACACATTGGTAAGTTTTACTTAAAAAACTAAACCGAAGCTAAGCAAACACACAATAAATATAATTTGACTTTAATTTTGCGCTTAGGTCTATTCTCAGCTGGCAAGAGGCGGTCATTGTCAGGAAAGCGATGTTGGAACATCAATCACAAATGAAATGGTTCCGCTGGCTATATATTTATACATCGCGATATATGTTTATCAATTCAATCCGACAAATTAATCTCTCGGATGTGGAATTAGAGATGCAAATTCATGACAACTAGATGGAGAGCGATAATGTATATTTTTTTAATGTTAAAGAACACCAAAAAGACAAACTACCTTAGAGCATGAAGTTGTTTTTTAAAGACACTGACGATTCTACTATATAAAAGCAAATACACTAATAAACAAATCGATCTACTGTAAGCCAAAACCAAAATTGGACACAAAACTCCAATAAAAACGAACCAGGGAACAAGCAAAGAAAAAAAACCATAAAAAACAGAATCCATGAACCACTCACTGTCCACACATTCTTACAAACTTAATTGCATATCTTTATTGATTAGTTAGCTTATAATTCTTTATGTTCCAAGCAAAAGAAATTGTGTGCTACTTTTTAGTCAAAAATATGACAAAGTGACATTGTATGCATTATTGTTATAATTTCTTATTGTATTGTGTAAACCTTCCTTATTAGTTAAATTTCTCTGTAAAATTGTAAAATAGTTTGTTGTAAGCAGCGAAGTACAATAATTTTTTGATATAAATATGTAAAAAGAGCGAAAGAGGGTATATAGAAAATATTATGTGAAAAGAAATGCACTTTTTAACTGTTTTAGTAAAATGCCAAACGATTTTAGTTGCAATATTTAAATATCTGCAGTTTTTAGTTGACTTTACTGAAATAAATGAAAGAACAAAATGATTTCTTAAGTTAATTTGTCCAATATATTCTGAAAACGACTAAATTGGTCTTGTACACAGCATATTTTTAGAGTATATTCCATAAGTGGTCCACAATTGTTAATCTAACGATTTTTTTCGAATCTGTTCTTAAACTTTCTGCGAATTTTTATCTCCTCTGTGCTATTCACAATAATTTTCCGGAGACCCACATTCGATTCGTGTTGGGCACATCGAAAGGCATCTTCAATCATCCGCAAGGGATATGTTCTCGCAATCAACTTGTGCATGGGGGCTCGACCAGATTTCATTAATTGCAATGCCGTAGGGTACCTAAAATAATGTTAAAATTACAATATAAATAGTTTTAATGGTTTGTACTCACATATTGGTGGAACGGAAGCTGGGTATGAGACGTATGTTCTTCATAAGAATATCCAAAGCATTAAAGCTAGCACACTCCGACTCGCATTCAGCTAGCACACAAACTCCACACGGTTGCAATGCCATAACGGCAAGATTCATGGTCATCGCAGAGATGGCACAGTTTATCACACAATTTGGCCACTCTCGGAACTTTCTATAGATGGCCTCCAATACCTCACCGAACAGAGCATTTGAGTCAAAAAATACCGCCTCGAATTTAAAATCCTTTTGCACCATCTCGAGAGTGGAGTCCATAGTGCTCGCTATGACCACCTGCTTACAACCAATTGCTGTTGCGCACATGGCGGCGGCCACTGCCGTTGGACAGGATCCAATAATGAGGACATTACTGGTTGGCGTAATATTGCCCTTAAAGCAGGCTTGGCAGCCCAACGCTAGAGTCTGTGTTAATGTTCCCTCCTCCATGCTAATGTTGTCGGGTAATCGATGGCAAAGATCGGCGGGATGTACTTGATGGGTGGCCAGAAATCCATTGTAAATTAAACCGGCACACATATTGTACGAACCCTGTTTGCAGAAATCACATATGCCACATGACAGAGCCGACTCTACAACCACACGGTCTCCCACACGCAAATGTTGGACACCTCGGCCAACTTCATCGATAAAACCTGTTGCATCATGTCCTAAGGTCATACCCTCTACATTCCGATTGCCGTTCTCGTATACATGGATATCCGACCCGGCAATTGCCACCGAACCAGTGCGTATTAGAACATCTGTAAGACGCAAAGTGTTAATTAGGAAGCAGCTTCTGCAAAAATACCTACCATTAACCTTGGGGCATGGCCGTGGTAAATGAATTTTTTGGATCTTGTAAGAGCATGGTATACGAATTACTTCAATTTGTTTATTACGTTCGTTAATGGCGTCACACTCTGCTTTGTGATCCTCAACTCTTGGCCTTGATGCAGGACATGCACATGCCCCCTTGGAGTAGTGGTTCCCAGTGCTGAATGTTCGTTTCAGATCCAGGAAGATCTTGTCTAGACCATTAGTTAGAAAATTATTTCTTTCTGCCTTAAGTGGGGTAGAGAATACAAGTAGAAATTAGGACAAAATTATTCTATTGCAAGGATATGCATACCATCTCCATTATCCTTTTTGCTGATCTCTGGCATTTTTTTCTCCTTGGGTGCAGCTTTGGCTTGCTTTTTCTTATTGGCATCAGGATCACATTTTTTGCGTGGGAAGTTAACAGGTCCACAGTTACCACTGCACAATTTCTTTGGACAGTCGTCACGACCGAAGCAATCGTCACGCAATCCCGTTCGTGGTTTCTCCACCTTCTTTCGGTTCTTTGGATACTTTTGTATAAGGGAACTGCATTTGCCATCGTCGTTTCCCTTTTTTTTGGAGTAAAGTCGCAGGCCGCTTAAGGATACCTGTGGTCCATCGCAGTTTAGGTTAGCCAATTGGGTTTTCGTCGGCAAACCGCCATAACGACGTCGGACAAGACACGAGTAAACAGAAAATCGGGGTCCAGACGCGCAAGTGTCACTGCACGTCCTGCAACATGAATTGCTCTCGGAGCATTTTGACCTAATTGACGGCGAAACGGCATAGTGACGACGCACAAGAGTGGAGTAAACCAGGAAACGTGGCTTTAACACTTTGACTGGAGCTGAATCCTGTTCGTGGAAGCAACTGTCCAGAACCAGGGGAGTCGCATACGTCGAGTATTTCTTTTTGCAAGGATCCTTTTTGCCATCTTTTCCATCCTTGCCACCCTTCTTGAATTTGGCACAGGGATCTTTCTTGCCATCTTTTCCGCCATCTTTGCCATCCTTTCCATCTTTGCCTCCCTTCTTGAATTTGGCACAAGGATCTTTCTTGCCATCTTTTCCACCATCTTTACCGTCTTTACCATTTTTGCCTCCCTTCTTGAATTTGGCACAAGGATCTTTCTTGCCATCTTTTCCGCCATCTTTGCCATCCTTTCCATCTTTGCCTCCCTTCTTGAATTTGGCACAAGGATCTTTCTTGCCGTCTTTTCCGCCATCTTTTCCATCCTTACCATCTTTGCCTCCCTTCTTGAATTTGGCACAAGGATCTTTCTTGCCGTCTTTTCCGCCATCTTTTCCATCCTTACCATCTTTGCCACCTTTCTTGAATTTTGCACAAGGATCTTTCTTGCCATCTTTTCCGCCATCTTTGCCATCCTTTCCATCTTTGCCTCCCTTCTTGAATTTGGCACAAGGATCTTTCTTCTCATCTTTTCCGCCATCTTTACCGTCTTTACCATCCTTTCCATCTTTGCCTCCCTTCTTGAATTTGGCACAAGGGTCTTTCTTGCCGTCCTTTCCGCCATCTTTGCCATCCTTGCCATCTTTGTCTCCTTTCTTGAATTTGGCACAAGGATCTTTCTTGCCATCTTTTCCGCCATCTTTACCGTCTTTACCATCCTTTCCATCTTTGCCTCCTTTCTTGAATTTTGCACAAGGATCTTTTTTGCCGTCTTTTCCGCCATCTTTGCCATCTTTACCGTCTTTTCCATCTTTGCCTGCTTTCTTAAATTTGGCACAAGGATCTTTTTTGCCGTCCTTTCCGCCATCTTTGCCATCTTTACCGTCTTTTCCATCTTTGCCTGCTTTCTTAAATTTGGCACAAGGATCTTTTTTGCCGTCCTTTCCGCCATCTTTGCCATCTTTACCGTCTTTACCATCTTTGCCTCCTTTCTTGAATTTGGCACAAGGATCTTTTTTGCCGTCTTTTCCGCCATCTTTGCCATCTTTACCGTCTTTTCCATCTTTGCCTGCTTTCTTAAATTTGGCACAAGGATCTTTTTTGCCGTCCTTTCCGCCATCTTTGCCATCTTTACCGTCTTTACCATCTTTGCCTCCTTTCTTGAATTTGGCACAAGGATCTTTTTTGCCGTCCTTTCCGCCATCTTTGCCATCTTTGCCATCTTTACCGTCTTTACCATCTTTGCCTCCTTTCTTGAATTTGGCACAAGGATCTTTCTTGCCATCTTTTCCGCCATCTTTGCCATCTTTACCATCTTTGCCTCCTTTCTTAAATTTGGCACAGGGATCCTTGCCGCCATCTTTTCCGTCTTTGCTACCATCTTTCCCGGCACCTTTTCCAACTTTTTTGCTATCGGCTCCGCCCTTGGCGGTTATTTCTGTAGTTTTCGCAGCTTTTTTGCCTTTCTTGTCGCCTTTCTTCTGAGGACGTTTACAAGGATCTTCTTTGCAGGGATCATCGAGCGGACACTTCTTTGGACACTTCTTTTTCGGTTTGATAATGGGATTCTTGCAGCCGTCGCGTAGTTGTGGTCCCCGAAAATCATCTTCCCACACACCGGGAGCCACCAAAGGCCCCGCTGATGTCTCTTCCCGCGGCAATGCCATCGACGTTTCATTAAACTTGGGACGGGACTGTTCCATACTCATACGCTTCCTAGCCTGATGGCGCTTGAGAGCCATGCGAGCTTTCGCTGAAATCGGTTGACCCACTTGGCATCTGGTAAATACTTCTGCTGGGGTAGCCTCTAAGGCTGCAATGGTTTCAGCATATTTCTCTTTCAGTTCGGTTAATTGTTCCTCCGTCATCTCAGCTAGCTGCTGATCGGTGTATTCGGCCAAGGTATCGGCTACTCTGTTTTGAGAAGGGAAACTTGTCTTGAGGGCTGTGCTGCATAGGTTGGCTGCTATGGCTGTCATCGTATCATTATATTCCGGCAATCCTTCTTCGGTTAGTTGGTTCAAATCCAATTTACTAGCATCGATTTGAACAACGCCACGGATTTGAGCTTGAAATTGCAATGGAACTACGCACTCTGGTTCGGCTTCAGCGTCAAGCTCAACTTTGGTTTCCATGGTTAGCACTGCTTCGTCTAGTCGCTTCTGTTCGGGCAGATCGTTGACACCGGCTGGACCATTTATAATGGCATCACGGACGTTTGTCATATCCATTTCGAATGATAGTTGCATCGATGAGATGGCCATTTCGTTAAGACGATCGCTGAGAGTTTCGGGTACAGTTAGAACTACCTCCTCGACCTGACAATTACCTTCGGCTTCCAATGGTAGGGGTTGGGCATTAAATGGTTCGGGTGTTGTATCACTTAGTGGCATTATTTTCGGTTCAGCCTGAGGCACTGTCAATGGAGCAATGGCAGGAGCAGCAGCAGCAGACGACACGGGCACAATGGGAGCGGTGGCTGGGGCTGGGTTGGCAGACACATGTTCCGCGTTAAGATGACAACTGGCTGCAGCGGTCGCTTGATTTTGTTGAGGAATGGATTGACTGGCTGCTGTACCTATTGCATTCACATCCATTGATGGCACTGTTGGGACTGTCGTATAGTTTTCCCAAACACCGAGATCATCCATACTGGGATACAGTAGCTGCTCCTCTGCTACAGTTTCTTCTTGCTTCCGTTGCTCGGTCTGCCCTTCCGACTCGTTCTGTAGGGCATGATAGTCTTCAATCATGCTGGTGGCAAATGCATCGATCTGATGGGCATATTTCCTCAGATGATTGATTGATTCCAAGGTATTCTTCAATGCAGCGCCATCCATACCAGCCAAATCTAATGGCACAATAACAATCTTTAGCTGCTTACCGTCTTGGGTTTCTGGCGTTATTAGACCCACTGGAATGACACTACCCTCTGCATTTACATCATCAATGCTTCCGGGAGCTACTCCTGAGAAGCTAATCCTTTTTCTCAGCATATTCACGTTGGTAGTGAAAACATTGGCTGGATTCTGCGAGTACATCTGAATCCGTATTACATTGGGCGTCTGGGTCGTTGGGGTTATCGTCTGCCATAGCGGGCAGTACACTCCACTTCCTGAGTAAGACGATGGCCTGGATTTTGAACATATTTGCTTACGTAGCAAACTACTCGGCCGACATATGGGAGCATGATAACTCAAACATCTGGAGATCTGTGATAGATACGGAGCCATGCGATTAGTATAACTATTTGAAGATCCACACATCCAGTTAAGGATTCCACGCATTGTGGTAATGTCTCTGTGTATTACGTTGTTCTAAGTGTTGAGTTAAGTGTTTTGTGTCTAAGTTCTCTAGGATTTCGAATTACAAAAAGTTAATCTCGAATAAGACATAAAACAAAAGAATTTAGTTTAATTTTTGATATAAAAATTTTATCCAAAAAATTTTATGTGAAAAGTGTACGTCTACACAGGACGATGTGCACAAGCCGTATGAATAATTCGTTAACCCGAACGAGGCATGTTGACAAAAGTTTTGAAGTTTAATTCCATGGCCTACTATTTTTTAGAATTTCAAAACTAAAAATTCGAATAGAGCTGGGCCAATGCGACTAAAATTACGAGGCAATTTTACTTAACATCGTTTTCATTGATTCACATGTCAATTATTCATATTGTAAGAATTCATGTTTTCAGACCTTGGAATTTTGTCTTAGACTTCTAGACTAACGAGGAACTACTAACGAAAGAGAACCGACGAGGATCTCTGTAAATGGGTGATTGACTCCCAGAAAACTATATTTACTAATTGATTAAATTATCATTGAATGCGCTAGAAATATACATTTCCCAGCTGTGTCTAGTTCCACACTATGTGGAGTCCTTTTAAACGTATTAACAATTACCAACTTTCCCTGACATTTCCCAGACTTCGACTACAGAATCAAGTTATGCATTGATTTTTAATTCAAACAAATTAAAGAATAAATTAAACTAAAAAACTGCAGCCTGCAAAACGGTAAAATCTGTTACGAACCCGAAACTTTGCTTTTGTTTAACTTTGCTAATAGACTTCCTTCAGAATCCTTATGAACTTTCCCTTGGACTACATGCATATAAATTTCTAAAACATCCGTAAGGATGTACCCAAAAATTATACTTACATGCAAAATATGCGAAATCTTGCCATACAAACGCATCTTGAATACTTGGCAATGAGTCCTTCACTTATGTATTGAAAAAAAAAACACAAAATAAATGTATGCTTAAACCAAATATAAAAACTAATAATTTTGAATTCCCTTCATGGGAGTAATTTTGTAATTTTGTTTTTTAGTTTTTGTGTTGTGTTAGCTGGAAGCTAGGTGTAAACTGAATATTATCAGAGCCCATTCTCAAAGGTTGAATGTCGCAGCCTACTCGATTCAGAGAAAATATATCTCATTAACAACAGAAAGACAAATCTCATTGATTAATAAAAACAGCCAACTGAGTGAACTGTATCCACGCAGATTCCTTCTCTTTCCGGTCTTTTCATCATAAGAATAAGCATTTCGATTTGTATTTGATAGGACCATTTTGATTGAGTCATTTGGTTTAGTGACCGTGATTCTCCAAGTCTCGAACTTTTGTAGAATTGGCCATTCAATTGTAGGTATCTCAAATTTAGGTACTTGCATAAAAATAGCTTGTACATTTGTTGAATATTAATTAATTGATTTATCGATCAGCAGCTGACATGATGGTCAGTTTGCCATTGGGCTTGCTGTTTGTTTCGAACCTTAGTTCGATTTAAGCTTTTGTTGGCAGCGGTTTACGGTTACATTGAGTCTAAACAAAAATAATACAAAACAATTTTAAGAAATAATAATCATTCACTATGCTGTATTTATCCAGAATGTATAGCACCTTCATGGTGATTCTACATGTAAGGATAATTAAATATTTGAAAACATGAATTCGCTTTAAACAGTTCCTTAATAAAAGTATTTGAATCTTCGGAAAAAACAAGTAATTCACGTTCCTCTCGTTATGAAGAAGGTTCCAAAATTCGGATAATAATTTAATCCAAAATTAAAAAGCACGAAAGGACTTAAGTCAAAGAGGAATACTTTTACTTCTTAGGAATATTACAGATATAAACAATTTCAAGGTCTAGGTCTCCATTATACTATTGCAATTGAATATTTCAGCACGTGCACGATCAGTCCAGAATATAGAATGCCTCATTATAAACCAATAACCATTAATAATTCCATATATATACATAAATAGATTCCATTTCTTCTCTCCTATTTGCCCCTAGTTTGTGCTAACGACGTCCGCCTCTCAGCCACCCGATCACGTAGTGAGCTATGTAAACCAAAAGCGTCGTGGAGAATTCCGTGAGGAATTTGATTTTGAACGCAATGAAGCTGAGACCACAAATTCTGTGCATTTACAGCAGCTCTTTGGTAGTTTGCTTCAGTTGCCAGGTCCGGGAAATAAGACCATAGAAATATCATTGGATACTGATGATGAGCCCATAAGCGAACGCAATACTCTCGATGATGATTTAATGGAGCCAGCTAGTGAGCAGCATGAAGGCTCTACGGAAACCCCAGACACCTATCATCGAATTAAATTGAATATCCCAGTTCTTGAGCCAGTGAAACATTTGGTGAACGCTGTTGGCGGAGGTGGGGTAAACGACACGCATGTGCGTGCCAATACCCATCGCTTGGTGGGTCATCGAGGAGTTCATGATCCGTCTCCACATAATTCCTCCTCTGCCATTGAGACTGAAGAAGATAGGGAAACAGCCTTGGATAGTACTGGTCTGGATGTACTCGAAACCTTGGGATCAGCTGGAACCTTACTTTGGGGCATGTTGCAGAATCTGCGAAGATTATTTGCGGCGAGTGCGGGAAATGCCAGTTCCGCATTCTCTGGAGGCGGCGGCGGTGCCGGTGGTGCTGGTTCCAAGTAGTGTCCATTTGAAATGATTGGTGCTTATGGGTTTGTGTTCTGTGATTAATATTAGCTATTAGTTAATGCTCTCTTTTAAATGATCTAATAAACATGAAATAAATTCTTACAATTTATTAACTACAGACCTTTCATTTAGATTCCAATAAATGTTTCCATTTCTGTGTCTTATGCTTTACACTGTGTTTAGCCTGACAGGCAAAGAAAGTTTTTATTTTTGAAAACCTTTTCGTGATGTTGTGAAAATACACAATATGCCTTAAACAAATTTGTTTCCTGAGCTTAAAATCTCATGGCTAGTTTAAAAATATGTCAAAAAAGAAATGCATTATTTTTATGATTTGTGCATCGTAATTTTCAAATTCGCGTAAAGTAAAGTATTTTACAGGCGCAATTTTGGTTTGGCAATGATATCGAAATGAGCATAACAATCGAGTTGCGACATCGAGTTGCAGTGGCTGTCAAACATAGTCATTTTTTAAAACAACGCTTCTAAAACTTTTTAGTAGATATCGTTATCGTGAACGCCATCGATAGTGGCGTTAGTCGATAGTTTTTCCAGTCAGCTGATTGACGCTGAAAGCGACAGACGTGTGATTAGCGGTAATTTTTTTTCGGAAAATTAACAAAATCTTACGCAAAATATTAAATTTCCCGGGAAATCTTTGATAAATTTGTTAAAACTGTGTTAAATTATAATTTTAAGGTGCAACAATCAACGGGGAATCGTGCAAAAGGATTTGTAATAAGAAAACACCTTAATATTGAGTGCCCAGAATGAGCAACACAAAACAGACAACGCGGTAAATGAACGCGTAAATGCAGAAAATATGTGGAAGATAATGTAAATAAATAAACGTGCATTGAGAAAAACAAAAAGAAAGGTAGTGAAAGTTGTGCGAATAAGATGGAAATGCTGGGCAATTAGGCCAAAGTAAGTAATTTTGTTTGGAAATCTAAGAAAATTGCGACAATTTGCAGCAAGTCAAACAGCTGTTTTGGCGTCTCCTCTTTGTGCTTGTGGTTCGCTGTGTTTGTGTCTCGGTCTTTGTTTGTTTGTGTGTGTAAGAGCGTGTTGTAATGTTTAAAAATTTGTTAAATTTGTATTATTATTTGGATGGTTTTAATATTAAAGTGCGAGATTGATCTTCATGTTGGCCAAATTAATCAAAATATTTGTATGTGTCAGTTTGATGTTGTTTTTCCGATTGGAGGCCAAACATCCTCAAACATAAGTTGAAATCCTTATGTGTATCTTCTCTAAAGTAAAGATCAAGTTTAATTTTATAGCTGGTAAAACAAATTTCCAGTATATACTTAAATAATAGAATTACATATAATAAAAGTGTTTAGCCGATCTTTCAAAATAAAAAGAGACATCTCATTAATTTGAAAAACGCAAATCATCCCAATCAGATCATTAGTTAAGATCTTTGGTTATCAATAAGAATCAGAAAATACATTTAGATTCAGTAATTTGATTTATCGATTCACTCTTCTAACTCAAACCAGAAACCGGCATTTTGATCTTCGATTATACTTAAAAAAAAATAATCCGAAAGTGAAAGCAAATTAGAACCTACGTCAATATTATCTAAACTCTGGTTTCGTTTTTGAATAACTAAATGATAAATTTTTAAGTTAGCTTAAGCTTTATTACCTTGAGTTAAGAATTAGGAGAGCTTCACTCTTCCCTTTGCCAGATTCTTTTGTTTATTGAATTAAATAAAATTGCTAAAGCATTCTTTAAATTTTAAATAGTCATGAAAACAGATTCAGTCATTTGCATTTGATAATAATTTTCTTAGAACAAATCACTTACTTGTTTTGGTATCTGCAACTAAATAATGCTAGTCCTTGTTTCTTACATTTCAACAAACAATACAAGCGCATTTAGTAAGTTACACTATCTGTTGTCTCAACTGATTTATTCTCAATTTGTCATTGAAATTAATAAAGGAAAAAATATAAAATAAGTAAAAGTTTATCAGCTGTGCTGAACCTTATCAGTTAGACTTTCTGTAGACAGAATGATGATTTATTATATTATTCGGTTTGGTGCTTATATAAGTATTGTTCCATTTAAAGCAGATAAATAGTCATGCTTTCCCACTCTTATCTTAGTGTGTCAAGTAATCAAAGCACACGATTTAAAAGTTTTGTTTGCCCATTAAATTAATAATTTTTGTGTATTTGTCTTTCTTTACAGAGAACTGTTTATCTTCTTATCGGTCACTCACTGTAAATGTTGAACACCAATAATAATATTACTCAGCAAAATATAAAGAGAATATTTCAGATGGAGGCATCTGTCGACGGCTAATTTGCGGGTGTGTGATGAAACATCATTCAATTGGTTACTCGTTCTCCATATTCTGTGTATTCATAATGTGATAAATTGCTAAATTGTGCATAAATGGATCATGCCGAACAATCTGGATATGCATAAGAACGTCTCTGTGCAAGTTGATAGTGATTTTGCCCTATTGCTACCAAGTGGAGTTTATGAAATCAAGAAAATGGAACCGCGCTCCAAAATCCGAACAATTATATTCTTTTGCCTGTTTTTAGCCATTGCTGGCATTATTGGTTTCGGTTACTTCTGTCAAGATCAGGTAAGTTTTCTATATACATTCTAGTCCCATCTCAAATTGGGGGAGAATTGCTTATAAATACATACATTTATTTTATTTATATTACTTGAATTCATTTCTAGCAAGATCATAAATTTTATTTGGGGTTTTTTGTTTTAATTTTTGTCTCAACTGTCTCGATACTTGGCGCCAATGCAAATTAGTTTTTCGATAATTTATATTTTTGCCGGTTGGCATTTTTATTTAAATATATAGACATTTTTTGCCTGGAATGTTTCAAAACTCGTTTGTGCCCGGCTTGGCCCACAAAAACAAAAGCAAAAAAAAAAAAATTCGTACGTTTTGTTTTCTTTTGAAGGGGATTACACGCTGTCCATCTGTCCGGCAAAGAGCTTTATTCAAACCAAACAAAAAACCAACCAAAATAGCAACAAAAATAACAACAAATTTTGTGTTTTGTTTACAATATTTGTTGGCGCCTTTAAACGCTTGTGAAATGTTTATATACAATGCACATACATATAAACCACAAAAATGGGCTTGGTTAGGTGAATTGTTTGGTGAATTGCTTTCCATATGTAAATATAAAATGAATTATCACAATAAGAAAATATGTGTTTAAAAAAAAATATCGATTAATAACTTATTTTCTACGTACTTCAGTAGCATTTCGGTTGAAAGCGGCTTTCAGAGGCTATTTAAATTAAGTTATATTAATAGAAAAACAGATCTGTTTCAATTCTGATCTAATAAATCAGTATTGAGGCATCACTAATAGAAGATGCAGTTATAAATATTCTGGTGGAATCTCAAAAAACTACATTTCCATGTATGTATATTTGACTCACCATCAGGAAACTGGGGAAACTTTATTTAAACAGCTTTGTTCTTAAAAATCCTATTCTTAATTTATTTATGAAACGTTTCGAAATAAGGCCCATCAATCGAATCGCAGGAATTCGCGTTGAATTTTTTAAATATTTCAATCGATTTACACATAATTCTTCGTTAAATTTAACAGATAAATCAGCCATAATAAACTTTCAATTCGTCTCGAATTGAGTGATTTAATGCACTAAGGTGTAGAATTAATCGATGCAGGGATACATAAGGGATAAAAACAGAAGAAAACAAATCATTAAAACGCCTCCTCGGGGACCCATAAGGGCAATCCGCAGACAACTCGGTGGAGCTATTAGAAAAATTTACAATCCAAAATGTAAATTTAACAATTAATCTCTCTTGATGCGGAGAGATAGAGATAGAGAGACAGACTAAAAGTCATCACCATAAATCTATTGAATAAGCTCATAAATTTATTTCATGTTTATGCAATCTGCAGCATTTCCATCAAACCAAAATCTTATACATATGTACATATACAAATCGGAAATCTTGATATATACACCATATATATATGTATTTGCTTGAAATTTTGTATCAAATATAAATGAAAAGATTTTCTCCGTCTCTAAGTAGAAATTTTCCTTGTTTTTGTAGGCGTTTTCGTTCTCTAAATGAGTTCAATGTCAAATGTTGTATCAACGTATCTTTCATTTAGATAATTTGGCCTACAATTTACATTTCATTGGCTTTATAATGTACAATATTTATTTTCATTTATTTAAGTAACAAAATATGTGTGTGTGTGTTTGTTGTGAAAATATGTTGGGGTAAAAGTGACATTAATTGGACGCACACTCGGACAGCTGACTTTACACGCGATCTTTGCCAGACATTGCGTCGAGGGAGGCACCACGCCCAGATGGTTGAATGGTTGTGCGTGCCTCAGAGGTTTCCTCTCTGAATGTGTGTGTTCAAAAATAGCTTAATTACTGATGCGTTACTTAAAGCAGAAAGAGAGAGGCAGAGAGATACAGTCAGTCAGAGACTGAGTGAATAAGTGAGAGCATCACGACAACATAATATTCCATCATTAAGTTGCGGGGGCGCTAATTCTCTTATATTCAGATTTGCTTTGCATGCCATATTATTAATCGACCTTCGGATTAGTAGAAGCCATCAACAGATGAATACATTTCTTCGACTATTTTGCAAAAGAAACCTTGAAATTGTAAGCAAATTTCAATTGTTTGGTCTTTTAGTTTTATAAATACTAACCCCACAAACACACAAATCTGGTTAAACAATCCGTAAATCCTGTTTTAAAATACCTCTTTAGGTATGTAACAAATTCGCAAATAAATGTAGTTTTCTTCAGGGCTTAATTTAAACATATAGTTCATTAAACTCTAACAAAACCAAACGAACTTTAATTAATACAATGTTGTGTACCATAAGAACCACTGATCTATAACATTTGACAATTGACACAGTTCGTTGAATATAAATAAACAAATCAACTAGCTAAAAGTCATACTGATATGTTAATTAAAGAGGTGAACAACACCCTCGATATTTAGTTTCAACTAAAACCAAATTTGCATAATTTAAATAATAACAAGTTTATTAAAGTTAAGGGCTGTAATTTCGGAAAATTTTGGAACCTTTTTCACACATGTTAATTATAATCTGTATTAACCTTAAAATTCGAATTTTTAACATTAAGAACTTTAATTATTTGTTCATTATGCATTTTGGGCATTTTCCAAATCGATTAAATGTGTAAAATTTATCAGACACTAAACCATAAACAAAATCGTCGTCGACGACAACTTTTACTCTGAATATTCAATAGGTTTGTTCGTACATACATATCTTTTATTTCAATTTATTCAAATCAGAAAAAAAGTAGACGAACGAATCACAGCAATGGCAACAAACTGAAGACAAAAAAATAAAAACAAAACACAAATCGCTGAATATTTATTGGGTATTGATAAAGAGTCATTAATTAAATGCGGTTGTTTATTTGAGTTGTTTATATGATAAAATGCTGAGATGAGACTTATGACGTCGATAGAAAAGGTTGTGCAAGATTTTATTCCTTTTGAATTTACAATTATGCAAACTCATGCCAACAGCAGGTGTGCCCCGCTGTCTGCCCGATGGATGCCACTGCCAAATGCCTCTAAAATAATTGAGTTTCCTTCACTTTGAGTATACACTTGTCGAAAAAAGGTATATCGTTTTTCAAAATACTTATATATTTGAATATCGTATAGTATCAACCGATCGTTGCAATGAACATATACATGTTAACTCTAGAGTATTAGAAATTCGGGTCAAAGTTGGGTCCAACTTTTCTTTCTCCGTTGTTTTCTCTTTTATTTTTTTCCCCCTCTATTGTGTGTAAACAATTCACATAGAAAATGTTTATTATTTATAGATAAATGCATTTATTGTTGTTGCCGTTGTAGCTTTTTTTGCCTTTTGACCAAGCTAATGAAATGTAAAACTATTTATGGCTTTGTTGGTTTTTAGTTTAGTTGTAGTCTATCGTCTATTCTCTGCCCTGCGCACAAGTCATAAAAAAAAAACTGCGTTCTCCCATGTTCGTTCAGTTCATAATGCAAATGTTTTGCCGCTTTTCTTTTTTGGGTACAAACATTCATGTTAGTTTTTTTTTTTTTTTTTTTTTACCGCTTTTACATATTTTTTTGTGTTCAAAGTTTTTGTTTTTGTGTTTTTGTTACGAGCTGTAGAAACTCCCCCATATCTCCTATATATCTATATATAGTATGGTATATAGATGCCGCAATTTATTACCAATTTATTACTCTATTAAAACTGCAAAACACTTGCCTCAACACGCAACTGTTGCCTCTAGTTTTGCTCCATAAAATTCTCGTCTAAATTATGTAGGACAAAACTGGTAAGTTCAGTAAGTTCATGGATGAGCAGAGAGTCTCAGGGTGATGGGAGGGGTTTACTTTTTTGGAGCCAATTTGTTTGCTTGCAGTTTTCTGCCTTATTTTTTATCATATATTTCTCTTTTTATACCCTTGCAGAGGGTATTATAAAATTGGTCAGATGTTTGTAACGCACAGAAGGAGACGTTTCCGACCCCATAAAGTATATATATTCTTGATCAGCATGAGAAGCTAAGTCGATATAGCCATGTCCGTCTGTCCGTCTGTCCGTCTGTCCGTCTGTCCGTCTGTCCGTCTGTCCGTCTGTCCGTCTGTCCGTCGGTGCGTACGCGTTTTACTCAGCCATCTTAAGAGCTATCGGGATGAAATTTTTTTTGGGAGCTTTTTTTTACCCGGGTGAGATAAAGTATGAAAATCTTTGGGATCGGACTACTATATCATATAGCTCTGGAACAAAAATTTTTGCAAAAATTGGAGTATCCCCATGAAATTCACCAATATAATAGAATTTGATATAAAATCTCAGATCCCAAAATTTGACCCTGATCGGATAAATAGAACACAAGTTACAGTCTATATAAATCGGTTCAATCGCTGCCGGCAGCTCTGCTTGCTGCCTACTACGTCATCATCAAATCAACAGAGCACATGCATACACACACAGACGCAACGCTACATAAACTGTATGTGTATGCGTGCGTTGCTTTGCTTAGGGAATGAGGGAAGAAGAAGAACAAATTGTACATAGTATGAAGAGTAAAATTGTTTTGTTTGTATATTAATGAATTGAGCTGCAGAAAACAAATTTTGAACATGTGAAATTATTATTGTCAAGGACTGCAAGGGTATATAAACTTCGGCATAGCCGAATTTAACTTCTTTGATATTTATGATTGTGTTAATCAATTTAATGGAGTGTGGGATTTACTGCGGAACAGTTTTTATGGCTGTTTCCATTTGTCAAGCATAAATCAAAATTTTCGAATACATAACAAGTGAAAGATTTATGAAAGTTTCTCTAGCATTTGATGGAAGAATATGTAAAGATTATATCAGACTTCCTGCCAAGTTCATATTGGATTAATTGTTAAGACGACTTTTAAGTGTGATTATGAAGATCAAAACCGTCGTGTAATAAATTGAATAAAATATTATTTATTGATAAATATTTCACTTGATCTCAATTAAGTTTAAATAAATATGGTAAGAAAGCTGAGATCCAAGTGGTTGGGAATTATGTCTCCCAAATAAAATATGAAGTTGTTTTGCCTTTAGTTCTGTTTTCTTTAACATCCAATTGAAATTCTTTTTGAATTTCCAAAGCAAATTGGATGCGTTTGGTACATTAATTAACAACAAAGTGCAATTCTATGATGATGTCTTCCTTAAGCAAGCAGTCATTTAAGTAATTTAGCTAATTCTAAGGAATTTTTCTTTATATTCTTATCTATCTTGAAAGCACTTTGGCATATTTTCAATTAACATTAATATTCCTGCCATGTGATATCTTCATTATACCAGAGACGAGAAGATGACGCGAAGATGCTTTAGTTGTACAACGTAAGACCAGTGGCAAAAAACAACAACAACAACAACACAGTATAGAAAAGAAACAAGGAGAAACAAAAACATGAATAACAAATAACAACAAACACTCACATATACAACAAACAGACATAAAGTCCAGACCAATTAAACTATCAGCAATCTGAAATATGTATGTAGAAAAAGCGCACATGCCAAGAAACGTTTTGAGCACTAAGATGGGCCAGAGATTGTGGATGGCGGAGGGAATCTTGAGGGGGTTGGGACGGCAAGGCAGATGATGCAGGTTACGTTTTAACCGCACATGTCATAAGAAGCGTGTCAGGCGGCAGCACTTTAATGTGGTCTTTCATCTAAGTCAAATGATTTTGAGATTTTTAAAACGGGAACAAAACCCGAAGACAATGGGGGGCTTAATTTTTGGTTTTCAAAGATCAGCGAGCATTATTCACGCCTGTTTGAAGCTAATTCGTGCGCAAAAGATCAAAAAAGCCAAAACAAAATAAAAGGGTAAGATACATATACCGTGTGTATGTATGTTTGTGTGTGAGACAGGGAGAGACCCTCAAGAGGAAAAGAGTTGTAGCAGGTTTGCCCAAAAAGGATGCTGCATCTGGAGATCTCCAACAAATTAGCAAAAGATCGCTTTAAAAATTAAAAAAAAAAAAAAATAACGAGCCTCCTAAAAATGTTCGAGTTTGTCTGATAAAAGTTTTTTGATACTTTCTGCTCTCTTGACTGATGTTTTTGTTATTTTTTTTTTGCTGATGCTCTGTTGAGTTAGTGCTTGGGGTTCAAAAAACTGGTTTTTGTATTGTGTCTGGGTTAGTTATAATTTCACATATGTATATGTAGATGGATGTGTGTCTGTGTGAGTTTTATAGGTTTCTGTGTGGCGATTATTATAGGGTAATACGGTTATATGAGGACTATAATGTATGTGATATATAATAAAAAGCAAAGTAAATGCTAAACGAACTTGGGATATCCTTTTTAAGACGCTAATCAAGTCTTCATCACAATTTTTACAGCAGCTCTTTTGGATTGTTCCATCCCAAATGTAATGCATTTCACTCTAGACAGACAGAATGGGTATCAAGCTAGTCGAATAGTCTTTTTGTCGTTATACTTATACGGTTTTAATTGAATCTACTCGGCGGCCTCATGTTTTGCAAACGAACTCGGTAAACTGATAGCCGTTTATGAGTTTAAATGGCAAATGCAGGTAGGAAATGATGTACCTTTCGGTTTTCGTTTCACTCGATCAGAGAAGATGCTGAACAGGCAAACGAATGCATATGTATGTATATCGGTTACCGAAATATAATATAAACATATAATTATTAATTGCCAAACAATTAAACAATTTTGTGCGCAAAATCATATCGGTTTGTTGTTTCACTTGTTTGCTGTATTATTAGCTTAATGCTTCACTTATGTATATAATTTTTTGGACTAATTTCGTCAGCAATTTCACCCTCATTAAGCACTTTTATGCCATTTTGTTGGGCGTTTTTATGCATATTATTAAATAGTGGACCAAATTGTATTATACGAAATGCAATTGCCAATTACAAATGCACATCCCTCACCTCGACTACTCTCTCCTGACAACCCAAAATGCGAAAATGCTGAATTGTTTTGTAAAATGCAATTAGCGCATTTTGTATTTCTAATTGGAACATGGTTGTATTGCCGTTGTATTGCCGTTTTGTGTGTGTGCATTTTTTTTAAGCTCTGGCTAATTGGAAATTATGAAAATGAAGATGAAATCAAGAGAGGGGTGGTCAGACCAAAAGTAGAGTCATATAATATGTTTAATTTAAGAGCATTTGATAATTTATTAAATTTTGGCTTATGATTTACGCATTTATCATTTAAAAACATTACTGAATGCAGACTAAAAAGCATTTAATGAGGGAAAATATAGAAAATTCATACAAAAAGGGCAAGCAAATTTTCTGTAATAAGCATCCAATTAAAAGTTTTTCACACATCGAAATTTGCAACTTGAACTCGAACCAGCAAACAAGCCGACAACAAAAATGACTAGTCTAGTCTATGGCAAACAATATAAGATCATCACAACGTATTTTATATGCCCTACCAATTGAGTATAATGCAGGTTTAGTCTAAACTAATCTATATTACAACATTTTTAAGTCTTAAAAGTCTTCTTTTTTTAATGAGCAACTGTTTTTTGCATACAAAGTCTGATCACATTTCTCTCAATTCTCATTCTTGAAAATTGAGTCTTCAAAATCTCAAACTGCAATTCATTGTTAGCGTTTGTAAATTGAGCTTATACGTTTAGATAGAAATCTACAAAGTATTTATTAAGAAATTAGAAACGAGCGAACAATAGAAGATGTCTTGATCTGGTCTGGGACAAAGTCTCTGCCAATTTTGTCATTGTCCTCTGCAAGGGTATTAAAATTACGCTGTCTGTATAGAAAACTTTTCACAAACTGTCGCCTATTTAACGAGCAGCAAAAATGTAGGCAAAATGCACCACAACCAAGAGAGTATTATTACACTATATACGTATATGCATATAGTAAGTATAAGGAAGAGAGGAAAATTGTTGAATCTGTATATAGAGAAGAAATAGGAGAAGGGGAGAAAGGATTTCCGCTTGGTTTGCTTGAAATATGAGCAAAGAACTCAGACATAGGGAAAAATCTAACAAATAATTTATTATTCAGTGGAAAATGTGTTATAATTTTCTTCTACTACTAAACGAGATGAACATGATAATGACGATGATGACAATGATAATTATAATGAGATAGAGATATATTATGTATGTTCGTATGTATATGGCACGGTATAGACAGACATGGCAGCCAAAGTCGAATGTGACAATGTGAGAGGCGTGTTCGGATTTCACAATTGCGAATTACAGTTTTAGTGCTATATGCCTGGCCTTTTTTTCTGTGTCTGTGTGTGTGTGTGCCTTCTATTCAATTCTTGGGCAGAAAGTTTCTTTTTTCTTTTGTTTTGTTTGTGCCAAACTCCCTCTTACACTTTAACATTGTTTTGCACTTGAATTCCACCCAAAAAAAATGAAGAAGAAAAAAACCAAAGCTCCTCACCCATTATATCCATGCCCATGTCCATAGCTTAGTGTTGGTCTTGGTCTTGTGGCACATTTTCCAGTTTGCTCACGTATTAATTGCTTAACAAAAATAAAATACAACAACAACAAAAAGTTATTGACCGAGACATGTTTTTGATGTGTCCAAGAGCCAGACGACGATATCTAAAAATATATATAACATATACATATATATAAGTGTATATATATTTATATAAGTGTATTATATCCTTAATGGTTATATTTTTGTTTTTGATTTATTAAGGGTTCTTTCGCCTCTTTCAATCTCTTACGCTGCCTCTCTCATTTTTGTGTTTTTCTTTTCTGTGAGTTCGTTTGTATTTATAATAATAATACAGCGTGAAGGATTACCCAAGCTGATGTGATTAATTAGTATTTTTTCTCCTTCTTGTTGAAGAATAGAGAAAATGAGTGATAAATTCAAGTATTTGCGGTTGAAATTTAATCAAAATTAAGATATTAATCATGATGAAAATTAATTTAAGGGATTCGAACCAGGGATATTCCGACCGCCAAGCGAGCACTTTATAGGCACAGCCACCGGGATACATACGAAGCTAAGGCCAATATTTCTTGATGTTCTTTAGACAGGGGCATATCCTATTCGCATTGTCGCTGTTTTGTCGAAAATTAAAAATTTTGGTCGAGCGAGCTATTGAAATGCGATGTTGTACAACTTCACGTCACACACACACTACGAAGCTTGAGCATGTACCGACGAGTGTACACATACATAGACAGAACGAAATCACAAGCGACATAGGCCTGCCTTCATCGTTCTGTAGTCTGTGCTACACTAAATTATTTTCGTAGCTGCTTGGCCCTCTCCCCACTTTACGCTCTCATTGAGAGTACGAACGTTCGGGTTTTCCCGAAGTTCTCTGGGGTTCCATGACTAGGCTAGCGTTTGCAATCAAAAAAACATGAGTTTGTCCCATCTATGTGTTCTATGGTTAGTGCTTTAATCTTGTAATTTGACTTCCGTTCTAAAATTAAATTCTGGTAGAATTTAAGTTCTCAATGCTACCTTACAAACTTCTTGATTCTCGCTAGACCTCCCATTAGGGTATTAATTCTTAAATTTCCTTTTAGCTTCATGTTTTTCGTAGCAAATAATTCCTCATCAATTGCAGACATCTGAGACCTGATGTGCATATCAAATACCTAAAGGCACTTGCACTTTAGACAGATATTTTTTCATATTGCAATCGCAGTGAGAGGCACTACATATACATACATATGTATGTACGTTTCGGTATATGCATACTACTCAATTCCGATTGCATTGAACAAGAAGTGTTCACGGAAGTCGTAAATCGTCTGCTAAGACATGGCTGACCAAAGGAACAGACTTGTACATATAGAACGAGAACTTTTTCTTTTCGGTTTTCCAGGGCACTGCAGTGGCAAATGTCATAGTGTGAATTGATGCATACAGAGATAGACGTGCATACATGCATACTATATGATATATTTATAGCCTTAACCCATTAATGCTTAGCGTTTTGAGAAAGACAATCTGTTATGGTTCAATAGCATTCATCTTTCATCTTTGACCGACAGCTGTATAGCCGACACAATGAACGCCAATTCATCATCACGAAAACCAAAAAAAAAGAGAAGAAAATGAAATAGAAATGCATCTAACAGATGCTTACGCTCGCCTCGGCCCTTTCAACGCCCTATTATATGGCACTTATGTGGATACACGATATACATAGGCCAAATACCCAAGATTTGTAAAGTAGAACCGAGTCGAAGCGAAAACTGTTACAAGAAATATGTTTGCATATATTCAAGTGATTGACAAGGGAAACTCTCAAAAAGTGAGTTTGCTGCACAGACACACACACAAACACATACATCCATACGTGTTTATGTTAAAGAAGTCGTAAGTAAAATAATGCCTAAAAGGCTTGTTGTTGTTTCTCGATCATGGTGAACATGTGTTGACAAAATGTGAGATGAAAGAAAGAAGAGACCTCACAAAATACTCTTGAAATACAATTGAAACCGAAACGGAAGCTGCGCAAAATTCGTATATAAGGTCTTGCCATACTCTTTGAAAATGAGTGTCTTGGTTTTGAAGTGAGAAATGATGGAGTAGTTTGAACTGTATTAGCTAGAAATAGACGCAGGCTGTCGAATATTTAACTATCTCATTCAAATAATTATGTTTAATTATTAATTTATATAAAATATGTGGAATTATCGATTTCGAAGAACTAAAACTACTAATACAACAAATTGGTTGGTTATAAATGTCATGTTGTTATCTGGCTAAGTACCTACTAAGTACTAGTTAAAATAAAAGTTGAACTAAATCGATTCGAGAGTAAACAAAAATCTATATAACTCTCTTTTTTGTCTTCTTTTTTCGTTCATATATTTTTCATAGGCATACTTATTTGGAAAAGTAGAAGTAGAAAAAAACAGATAACCAATTGAGTTTGACGCCCGACGAAAACTCTCATTTCATTTTGAAACGTTCCACTTAGATGGAGGCAAGCCCCCTCTTGTCTCTATGATAGACGCTTGCCTCTATTTCTGAACATTGGGAAAAGGGCATTGACATTGCCACATTGCGAAATAAATTCATTGACGTCCAAGCCCATGCCAATTTTAATTTTTCCCTCCCGCCTTTCATCGTTTTTTTCTTCTTTCCCCTGTTGTTGTTGTTGTTGCTGCTGCTGCTTGTTTTGTTGTGAATTCGTTTAGCTGACGACAAAACGACGGCTAAATGTTGAATGCCAAATGCCAAGCGACTCCAACTGTGACCAACGACAAAATAAAAGTCGAAGTGCACAAAAAGGAAAAACTGCCGTTTGATGCATAGAGAAATGTTTCAATTTCGTATATATTTAACATATTTATTTTGTGTGTCTCCTGCGGGGTCTTTGACGCCTCGTTGCTCAGAGGAGAACAACAACGGCAACACGAACTGCAATTGCATTCATATTCATGTGACAAATTTGCATGGCCCCATTCTAGCTCTAGCCAGCCAGCCCAGCACTTTTTACACAGTTGTATTCGGTTTTGGTTTTTTTCTCCCAGTTTTAAATGCAATTCTCTTCTAATTTATGACTTGCAGAGTTTGCGGAAATTTCAGATTAGGAAATACGAAATAAAAAAGAGCTGAGTCAGATAGAACAGAGAGGATATGGACAAACAGACGAGACATTATATTTGCTGGCCATTAAGTGAAGATATAATTTAAATAAATGACAAATTGTATTCGTTTTTTATTTAATTTCCGTGATATCTGAGTAAAGGATTTTGAATTGAGTTGTAAAGACTTCTTCTGATATATTGACCCAATCAACGTATTTGGTCTAAAACTTGTCTTAAATGCATTTCAGACTAAATCTTTGTTTTCCTGCAGGTATGTAAGTCATATTATAATTTACTTTTCATATTCAAATCACAGTTTGAAAATTCCTGAAACTATATTTGGGGTAACAACAGGCATTCAAAAGACTTCCTAATTAAATATATTTTTTGGTATTTTCTGATTTGATTTGATGTGATTGTTTCGTTATGTATATGAAATCTCTAATGCATTTCCAACAATGGCCAAATTCGAATTTCTACCAAAATTTCAGATTTGTACTCATTTCAAATTCTTAATGCATGTTGGACATAAGTATTCAACCAGCAATCTGGTTGTTGTTTTTGCTGGCGCCTTACATCTCCAATCACTTCTTGAGCACCTCTTGGGAATTCATAAATTGAATTCAAACAAGTGCAGAGACAGAAAGAGACATAGACAGGGAGTGGGAGTGAGGAAGAAGTGGTAGGGGGCTGCCAGAAAGGGTCTCCAAAACAAATTTCGTATGCGAAACTCATGACACACAATTAGCTAGCCTTCAATAAAATTAACAACTTTGATTTACAACAAAAGCGACACATTAAGAGAGTTCTGTGGAAGAAAGATAAATACGAGTATATATGTATGTATGTATGTGCAAGTACATACATACAAATAAATATAGAAACATTAAAAAAAGAAAACATTTGTAAATTTTTGTCACGCTTTGATTTCCTGTTTTCAAAGCAACGACAACAAAGCCAACCATAATCAAAAAGGGGCAATTTCTATTAACACATTTTGGCCTGCACCTGGCGGCGGGGATGGAGTTGGAGAGGAAAAGATGATAAGATCTTCTTGTCAGGGTTGTTTGACTTGCTTGTTGGTTGGATGGTTGGTTGGTACGTGTTACCCATTGTCCTGGGCTATGGCTTAGCCTTGCTTTGTTTTATTGATTTTCTATGTCACCATTGTATGTGTGTATGCGTGTCTGTGTTTGTGTGTAGCACTTAAGATTTACCTGACTAGAAAGATTGCTAAACCCAATCTTTTATTGCCGAACAAAAAAGAAAGTATCGACTTAAACACATTTTCATTAGACCTTTTTGTAATTACTTGAAAAAAATACGCCTAATTGATGTGTGGTGTTTCTTACGCCGTTGTTCATCTATATGCAGTTCCTTCAGCGATTTACAATAACCCGCACCGATACAACATCTTGATTTTTTTACACACGATCCCTTGTTTTCGCGTACATAACCGAATTTGCAATTGCAAGCCATTTGACATTGGCTGGGACATTCCCTGCCATCATAGAGCATTTGTTTGCAAGACGGTTCAAAGCATAATCTACAGCCACAAATCTCATTCTGACGGCAATAACCTACAAATTATAGTAATTAAAAAAAAATTGAAAACGTTTCGATTTCAGTATATATTACCGTATTTCCCACATCTGTCATCTTTATAACTATTTATAGATGTAAATACCAATTGAAGTATTAGAATTTCATAGAGCAATGACAACATCTTAACTGTTGAGTTAACAAAACGCAACTGGGGATTTATTAAATCTTTTCAGCTGCATATTTCAGGCATTAAATGGTTAAATTGAATGTGAAAATTCGGATGTTACAGAACAAAAGCGTAAAGCGTATAATATCCATAGAGTGATATCAGAATAAGCCAGTTCTGAACATTTTTATTCAAATAAAAAAGCATTCAAATCAGAAATCACTTTTGAAAATCGATTCTAATTTGGCTAAGTTTCTATTCAATTTCTATTTTTCCTAAAGATTAAAAAACTATAACACATTTCAATACTATTTTTAACGAGATCAAAATGGTGCTTTAACTAGGTACAATCGATTTTCTCACTGTTTACTCAATCAATTATGAATTTTAAAGATCTCAATTAACGAACGACTGTAAAATTATAAACTGCAACTCACTTTGCAGAACTAACAAACAAAAAACGTGTATCCAGCACTTGTGCTAATTACTTATGAAGGCACTCACAAAAGTCGTCAATTTCAAGCAGCTGCAGCTGCACTTTAACACCGCCCAACACCGAGGCAACACTTACCACCGCACCACTCAAGCAGAAGCACTAAGAGGCCAGGGAAAAACTAAACAACAGCCATAACAAAAACTGTGCGAACATAAGAAACAATTATAGGGGAGCTGTTTGATGATGGTAGTGTTGCTTTTGTTGCTGCTGCTTATCGGCAATTAAAAAACAACTCGGCCCCCATTTCAAAGACTCTAGTAATGCAAATATTCCATTACACATCAGAAATGCAAAGACATGAGCTCCAATCGACAACGAATTGAGGAAGTGCAGAGAGAGAGCCTATGTAATAATTGTTGCACTTTTTATGCAAGTTAATGCACAACGAAACTCTTCTTCAATTGCGTTGACAATTGCATAATTTATGGACAGAGCAAACAGAAAAAAAGAAAAACCCTAGTTTTTGCAACTCGACTGTGAGTGAAGCTTGCGAAGTGGATGGACTTGGTGTGTATGGTGACAATTTGAATTAAATGTAGTTAATGCTGACAAACGTTAGGCCAGGCAATGACAGACATACGAATCATTTACAGGCCTGGATTCGCATATGTTTATATAAATTTTGGGGTCACCATATCACAACTTCCTCCTTGAGAGCTAACCTCAAAAGAAGAATCAATAGAGAGTCAATACTATTTAATTTGTTTGGCTTGTGTTTCGAATAGACAACATTTGCTGACATCAATCAGATGTTATTTTGTAGAGGCCCAGTGAATTCGTTTGTTAATCCGTCCCTGACACTATACAACAACTGTGGGAACAATGCTCCCGCAGAAATTGCAAGTCTCGAAGTGCCCCCCTCATCAGTTGACAGCAAGCTTCAACTGGGTGCTGCTGCTTCATGTTGAAGTGGCATTAGACTAGCCAGCATTCATCCACATGATTGATGAATATTTCGAAAGCCCTGCTACAGTTTAAGATAATCGACATTTCAATAATATAACGATTTAAGCATAGACTAAATTGAATTAGAGCAAAATACATTGTATGTGCATATGTATGCGGAAGAGTTGCCTTAATAGTAAAATAGAACCATAAATAGATTAATCTTCGTTTCGCTTCGTCTCGTTATGGTTCAGTTCTATGACCTTTCTTATCAGAATGCCCCCCCAAAAAACGTGGCAATAGCAGCTAAGGCAATTCAATTAACCCATACGACATACAAAGCAATTTGCTGACTCGTCGACGACGAAGGCTACGACTACCTTTATCTTATGACAACATTTAGCTAGCGTAAAGCACATTTCCCTCCCATCAACGGCATTCATCCAAAAAAGGTTGACATACCATTTTCGCCTAGGCATTAAACTAATTTTCTACGACTAAACATTAAACACAATTTCCAGCCAACCACCTAGAACATCATCAACTTCTTTCACCCCACAATTTCTCTTCCTTCTACTGCTTTATGTACATCTTCATTTCCCTAACACCTGTGCAAAAGGCAATTATGTATGTAGTTTCCTTAGCGTATATGTGTGTGTATTTGTGTTGTGTGTGTGTGTATGTGTGTGTGTATGTAAACCCCAAATGAGATTGCCGAAAACTCAATCTTGGTAGAAAAGGCTTTTATTAACATTTCAACAAAAGCAACCGTTAAAGTCATGAGGCATAGAAGATGCTCTCTTCCCTGGCTCCATAGATTGTTGGTCTTTTCGCTTATCAATATTCATAACTTTGTTAAAGCAAAATGTTGCATATTTCCAAGGCTATGGCAAGAAATTTTCTTAAAAAGGGGCTGTAGCTAAAAGAGAAACAAGAAAATTAAAAGCCTATAACTTGAATCACAGAGCTCCATTAATTGTTAATATTGATAGAAAAAATATTGACTTTTACATTATGTTGATGTAGATAGTCTAATATTATTTGAAATTGTTTAATCTTGGTTACTTTATAATGCATACCAGAATTTTTGGAACAATTTAACAATTTTAAGATATGTTCATTAGATTTATCGAATTTGGAACCCCATGTGGGTTAAAAGGTTTCCCATTGGACAACGCCACTGATGAAAATTAACTTTTGAGAGTGCAAGATTTATGCTAAAAGTTTTCCCTTTTGTTTAACAATAATATTTTGTTCTCCTCTGCATTACATCTATGGAGCTCTAGCTTCTTGTTGTGCGTAATCAAAAATTTAAAGTTTCTTGAGCTAATGTTCTTTTCGTTCCCTAGACAATGGTTAAACATTTGCCCATATTATACGCACATTTTTTGCCATGCCTTCATTGGCCGTTAATTTAACGCCACGTCTAACTTCAATCTGTGGCCCAAAATAACATTGAATCAGCATAAAATCTACATTATGAAAAGCTTCATCTCGTCTCTAGCAGCTCCCTCTGTCTCCCCCTCTCTCTCTGTTTCAGTAGTAGTTACACGCTTCGAGTACAAAAATTTTATTAAAATTACTCTCGCCTTGGCTGGGCTCCAATATGCCGCCTTCGAACTTCCTGGCTTTTTACCTGCCCAACTCGGCTCTTTTCTGTTCTGTTCTATTCTGTTCAGCTCTGCTCTGTCTGTCTAGGTCATAAAATTAATAGCCTACGCCTGGTTTACGACCAAAAAAAAAAAGGAGGAAACAAAAAATGGGGGGAAAAATCGGGTGGAAAAAAGGAATCAAGCCAAATTACTACGAAAATTTCCAAAAGCTTTGGGATAATTTTTAGTCCTTTGCCTAGCATAAAGTAAAGTCATACAAATTTTTTTCGCTTTGGATTTTCTGTTGTAAAATTCATGCCCAGACAGGCACAAAAATGTCTATTCTCTGTGTAATTTTCGACGTAAAATATGCCCAACGTTGTGGCATGTGGCTAATTTAGTTGGCCTAGACAAAATCATGACAATATTTACGGTAATCTATGCAAGGAAGTGAAGTTACCAGATTCGAAATGGAGGGAAAAACCTCGACAGATGACCAATAAAATAGGTCAACAATTTCGTCAGCAAAATGTTAAAACTGGTAACCAATCTCTGAGTTTTTTTGGGAAGGCAACTAGAACTGGGCTAAGAAATATGACAATGGACATTTCAGAGACATTTTCATATCATAACAATTTAAATGAGTAACCAAAGCTGATGCAATCGCATAAATATTTCATAAAAAGGATTTCGTTCTCTCTGTTTCCAAATTAATTTTATTACATCCAATTTTCATTTCCTTTTTGCCAAGAGACTTGTAATGTATTAAATCCAGTTTCACTATCCTTTTGCCAAGTCAGTGAGCTTTGCAATTGTATTTGGTGTTGATGCCTTTTTTTTGGTACCCTGTATCCAATGAGAAAACTGGTTGTATACATTTAGGTCGTAGCCAATTCGAGAATTTTAAAACTGATTAGGATTTAACTAATTTTGTGGATAAAGCAGAGAAACAGTAGTTTAATACCTGGATATGGCGTTACTAATATTGGTATCTTTATGTTGGTGATCCAATTTTTGCACAATATTTCATTATATTTTACATTGACAAAGGAAAAACAACAAATTTTCACACAGTGAGAGAAAAACCATGACCTCCATTAGGCTGGAAAGAATAAAAACAAGTAAAAATGAGAATTATTTTCTTCCTTTTTTTTTTTTTTTTTTTTTTTTTGGGAAGGAATATTCATTTGAAGGAAGTGCAGAGCAATATGCGGGCTTCAAAATGTGAATTCAAACCAAGCTAACTATGTAGGTCAACTGGGGATGTGAGTGTGAGCCTGAGAATGGTTTGCGTTTGTGTGTGTGAACAACAAACAAGAAAAGTGTGTGCGTGTTGAGAGCCAAAGTCAACATACACTTGCACCGCATAAACAGACAGGAAAAAAAAGATGATGATGACGATGGTGAGGAGAATGAGGAGGGACTGTAGCACGCTGTAGGCAGGATCAAGAGCGGTTGCAGCAGCCAAAGGGTGTCTTTAGTGTAGCCCATTACTATAAGTGTTGTTGCAAGTACGTCTATAGTATATACGTATGTATTCACAACTATTTGAGTTGCTTCATTCAGTTCCGCTTTTTAGTTTTCATTTTTCCATTTTTTTTTTTTTTTTTTTTAACACATTTTTGGCTTGTTGGTTTTTGGTTGTTTTTTGTTAAAGGTTCAACCACATAAGAAAGAAAAGAACACATGAAATGGGTGCCAGTGCAAGTAATTGTTATAATAGGGGTCCGGCAGCAATTTCATATGTTCCACAAAATGTTTTCTTGTCTTTTTTATACCCTTTCAAAAGAGCTAAATAGTTTTACCAAAAAGTTGGTAAAGCTCAAAGAAAGCTACAAGCAGCCAATTTAAATAGAAAGAAGAACTACTTGTTGGCAACCTTAGGGTCTTTTTACTTGTTAGTGAAGTGCAGTGAAATAATTACAGAATATTTAAACTCGTACCTTTTACTTTAACCTTTTTGACCATTATAATGGGAAGAGTATTGAACGGGCGTCCCACAAAAATCATCTGCTCTGTAATTTCGTTTATTTGGCCAAAAATTTTCTCTAAAGTCCTTTCCTCTCTCTATCTCCATTTCATTTTGTTGTAAGTGGGTGGATGGGTGTTTTAGTTGTGGTAAAAGTTAAAAATTCTGACAGGCTTTAAACCCTTTGCAATCTAGAAACGGATGTGTAGAAGCTATTGTTGCTACTGCAATTAGCAGCTGCCATAATTGTTGTTGTCCTCTTTAGGGGGCCAAAAAGTTTTTCCGTTTTTGGGTTAATTGTAAAATCGCTTATATAACGCTTATAGCTTCGTTTATGTTGTTAATGAGCCAATTTTTTTTTATTAAATATTTCTTGCTACCAAACAAATAGATAAAACAAATGTATGTCAGTTAAAAGTCAATATTTGTCGATTTTCCTATCTGGTCGATCTACCCTTTGAATTTGTCTCTCTCTATCTGGTTTATGGTCCAAATTTGTTTCGCAGCCTCTACCAAAAATTCAATGTACAGTATAGTGAGTAGGGTAGGGCAAAAGTCTACTCAAGCAGACAAATATAATTTATGCTGGCGCCACATTTAGCTTCCTATTCATTCATATAGCCGAGACATTCATTAAAATCAAATAAAATGTCAAAAAAAAGCAACAAAACAACAAAACCAAAGCAAAAAAAAGCTACTAGAATATCTCAAATATCGCCGCAAATTGTGTAAATGTGTTAAGCATATGCCAAAAGACAGATAAAATGTATATGATTGACCGGCTGAATGACATTTGGAATCATAATACAACAAAAATTATCTATATGTATAAATATACGATTGTATAAAAGCCCGCCTCAAAACGTCGCGACAAAGTCATTAATATTTTTTTTCCTGCTGTGGCTTAGTGACAATTTGATTGCAAATGATAATTTATGTTCTTTTTACTGTATGCATTGATAAAATTCGCAATCAGGGCCGGAGGTGTGAATATGTGGGAGCTGATCAAATCTTTGTAACAACGTCGTCAAAATCCGTTTTTGAAAATTGGCCGTACCATTAACATACCATAAAACTATAATGATTCATTGGGTGGCTCATTTAAATTTTGATTTGACTAACTTGAATTCTTGTGTTTTAAATGTTTGAATTTGTTACCATAAGAAAAATTCTAGAATTGCATTTTCAGCTTCTGCATGTGGTCTAAATTGCAATCCGGCCCTGGCATAGGACCATATGTTTAGCGCACAATATAGGCGTTTATTGGAAGAGTTAAAGAGGCGTGTTATCTGGTCGATATCTTTTTACAGATATGTTTATTTCTCTTATGCTCTTCCTTCTCCTTTTCTCTTGGTCGCTGTCTGGTTTGTCGGTTAATAAATCATTTTATTTTATGGGACGGACAAGGCTGAATTATTGGCGACAATGTGACAGCATTTTGCTGCTGCTGATGTTGATGATGGCGCCAACCGACTCTTGCCTAGCCCTTTGCCTTTGCCCTTGCCCCTAGATCTGCCTCAAACTATGCGATGGATACGCAAAGCAGGAATCACATGTACGTAGTTGTTGCAGTTGATAATGGCTTTGGTTATTGACTTGAACCAGTATGAGTTGGCAATTTACAGGAAGCTATATCAATTAAGGATTATTAAGCCATGGCCCATATTAAACTAAGTTCAAGGCGCAACTAACACCATTTGACCAAAGAAACTTTAAAGGATTTCTCTTTTCTTGAACTCTGTAACTGCTGGAAAAAGGGTAAACACAAAACTTTTTTTTTCATTTTTTTTTGTACCTTAAGCTTTTAAGTACTTTGAGGAAAAGTTAAAAAAAAAAAAAAAAAAATGTAAAGAAAAACCCAAGGAAAACCCTTGCTAAAAATTTTTGTCGAAAATAAAACAAATTGCTAATTGGGCATTAAGAAAAGAGTTTGCTGCATCAGAATCGTACTTAATGAGTTAGTTAAGTAAAAAACCTAGTAGAAAAGAAGAGGAGGGAAGGGGAGAAGAGAGGAGCTTACGTAGGGTTTTTAAGTACACATAATTAGCATGTTAAACTGACGTAACTGTACTTATTTGCAGTTTTTCTTCTTTCTATTCTCTATGTCTGTTTTTTTTTTTTGTGTTGGTTCTATGACTTGTCCTTTTGGGTTTATTGTTTTCATTTTCATTTTATGCTGTCCTAGTTCAACAACTCCTCATTCTCTTTCACCTCCTAGTCGCCGTCGTCGTTTTCGTTGTTGTTGCCGTCGTCGTCCTGCTGTCTTCGTCCTGTTTCCTGTTGTCGGTCGGTTGTATACAACTCGTTATTTTTGTTACAATTTTCTTTTTTTCGGGGGTTTTTCTTGTAATTTAATTTGCGGTCAACCGACTTGGCACAGGAAACTGGGTTGTGGAGTCTCTACCAAAAACCAAAACCACTGGGCATCCTTTTCCAGCTACTTTCGTCTAATTTTATGGCGTTGCCTTCTTTCTTACTCCTCTTATAGTTTTACTTTTGTGCTAAAAATACCACAAAAAAAAAAAAGGATCCGCCATTTCACAGTTTGTGCGAATAATGCAGTCGAGTGCGTCCACATTGCCAATCGCATTGGCCACAGTATTAAAATTCTCTTCTCTCTTTTTCTCTCTCTCTCTTCTCTCTTTTCCTGTTTCCCTCTTTAATTTTAGGTTTAATAGGAAAACTCCTTTACAGTCTCCTTTTGTAAGTCTGTACTTTTTTTTCTTAATGTAATGGCATTTAATATAAAATTGAATAGAAATGGAAAATTACGATAAAAGGCAAGAAATTCAAAGTCCAAAAAATGAAATGAGGTAGTTTATTATTTAATAAATAATAAATTGAATAATAATGTACTAAAAAAAACTCCTAAACTGCAAATAAAATAAAGAATTTAAAGAAAAGTCCAAAAAGTAAACGATGTAAAAGAGAGAGGTCAATGGAGAAAATCAAACATAAAAGGTTAAAAGATTTACTACCACAAAAAGAAAGAGCAAAAAAATATTGTGTACAAATTTTGAAATATAGGTACATAAATAAATGATAAATAAATAAAGTAAGGAAGCCAACATTAGAGTAAAAAGACAGAAAGTTAGAAGGCTTTAAACTGAAGATCAGAATATTATCCATTAAAATGTCTTTAAACAAATTTTTTATAAAGAAAATTAATTGAAAATTACTTGATAATTGCCATAGAGTAAACGAAATTCGATATAACCAATTTATTTGATGCTGTAATTATGTTACAATTCTAGTCAGCAGCCCTTCCTTTCCCTTTCCCTCTCTCCATCTCGCCTTCTCTCTTTCGGGCCAGTATTCTTAATATTCTTCTATTTCTCAGCTTGATGCTTAAATTTACTTTCCTTGAATCTCTCCTAAATGAGTGGCACCCCCTACTGCTTTTTTTCCGTATGCTTCTTCTTCTTCTTTTAGGAAAACGTGCCAAGCGTTTTAGCGCCTGTCAAAAATTAAGGTTCGGGTCGTTAGGTCCTGTGTCGTCCAGGACCGGGTCCTGGGCACTTTTCTTTTTATCGTGTTGGGTTTTTAATAGGCTTTTGTGTCGGTTTCGTTTTACTTGGCATTGGTGGGGGATGCGGGAGTCTCGCCATAGGCCGTCTGTTTCTTTTTAATATTTTTTTCTTTATTATTATTTTTATTTTTTTTTTTTTTGTGCTGATATAAACAAGAATTTTATTTTTCAAATGGAGAATTTTCTTTTATCTAATTTCTGCTTTGCTTTTCTTTCTTTGCAGGTAAGCCCAAATGTGTTTTAAATTGGAAATGTGAAAAATAGACAACATTAAAAGGTTTTACACAGTTATTACACAGTAATTATTGTGGCAGAAAGAAAATCTGGGGAATGTTTTTGGAATTCGGACATTCAAATTGGATAAAAAATTCTAAATGGGTAAAGTAAGACCTCTTAAATCTGCTCGAGATGCAATTTTGTTTTATTTAATTAATACTGATTGCGGATTGCACTTGATGGTCTTATGTCATTAAGGCAAAGTCATAAAATCAATTTAAACCAATATTAGATGGCGATTTGATCAAATAGAATTCCAATGTCAAAGTCAAACAGTTCAATAATGAGGGTCATACACACACAAGAACACTTACACCCACATCGATTCACACTCTCACGTACTCTTGCATATGCCCAATTAGATCATTAAACGTAATGCCAACACGATTGCAATTAATTACCAAAGAAATTAAATTCTATGTTCAACACGTAAATGGCAAATATTAAGCGAACTTCTCGTCCTCCGCCCCTTTCTGGCCATTATGTGCGGTTGTTTTGTTGTCTCCCGTAGCCACGTTAATGACATCGCCACATGGCTCTGGTTCTGGTCCTGGCTCTGTTTCTGACTCTGGTCATGCCCTGCACTTAACAGGTTCCTACGTTTTTATAACGCTTTTTTTCCTCTCTCTTTCTCTGTCCATGCATTGTCGCTTACCTATGTACCTATGCTCAGGTTTTATCTAAAGCGACGGCGGCAGCACAACAAAAAAGTTTTCCCGAGCTTTGACTGTTGCTGTCTCTGGACAGGAGTTAGATGGTTATTAGAGGTTCTACATACATACATTAAAAGAAGGATAAACTTTTAAATCCGCATATGAGTAATGACACTCAATTCTGTTAACGTGGAACGCAATTACGACCTAAATGAGCAACGATAAAAGTTTCCAACGGTCCGAACGGACTTTATTAATTATTGTATAAGCTTTGCCTTTGCCTATTTTGTTAAAATGATGGATTGTTAGTTGAATAAATAGTTTAAAACTTATACGATAGGTAGATCGCCAAATAAAGAAACAAATCGACAGATATGTAACTGCCTGACTGTTTTTTTACATCAAACCCCATCCTAGAATAGAACATTGCAACGTTATTACCTATAATACTTATCATTAGAGTGATTCAAGGCGACGGCAACTATTAGAAACTTAGTGAGTTTAAAAAATATTCGATCGTTTGTCTGAATTTATTATTGTCTAAACTTCTTTCATTATTTTTGCAGAGCATTAATTTGAACTTGTATTTACTTGTTCTGCCACTCATTCAAGTTTCATTCTCCTCACATGGTTTGCTTCATAAATTCTCTGTCGAAGGCAAGTGTATGCTCAACCTGTTGCAATAATTGAATTGAATAACTTTCATTCGTATCGTTAATTAATACATTGTGTCCATTTCGAAGTGCTTCTACCCACAACTCCCCCCAGCAATCAGCTACTTCTCTGCTCTCTGTTGTGTTCGTGAAGGTAATTGCAAGGAAAAAGCCTTTTACTGTGTGTTTTGTATTTAATGCGATTATTGAGATTATCCATTAATAATAGTAGGAGGTTTACATGTTCAAATGATGCTTGTCAAAGAGTTTGATTGGCACTGTAGAAACTGTGTTAAATAATCAAATGTTTTAAGTGCTATAAAATAATATCAAACTTGTGAAATTTCTTTAAACATATTCAAGGCACACTTTACCATAAAGTCACAATTTCCAGTATAATTTTGTAAGCTTAAATTACATTTCCCATGTTTACATGAGTATTCTTATCGTATACCAGAAATGTCAATTGTAAAATGATAGATTTAATCAGACCACAGCAAAAGGGTTTTGAAAGTGAACGCCGTTCCCGTTTATCCCCCGCCTAGTTAATATTCGCTTCAGCTTTCCCACCCTTACATGAAACTGGTGTCGACAGCTTTCATCATTTCAATTTCCATTTTCAGTGATTAATTCATTGAATGACAAAATCCTGTTGCGGGGTTGGCGGGTTTGACTAGTATACGGACAGGGGATGGGGGGCTGTCATAAAAGCAAGTCTCATTGAGATATCTTTTGACAGGCTTTTGCAATCCATTTACACTTCATTTACTAATGAGAGCCAATGTCGCATTTATGAGTCCAAGGGTCCTTTTTAGCTCACTCCTTCAGGCGCGTTAGAGACAACTCAGAATGGGTGTCTCCCAATCGCTGGGATAAATGTGTCAAAACAGTTTGGACATTTGACAGCGCTTTCAAATACAGGGTGTTCTGTTGTTTGCTTGTTTTTTAAAACTTTTCTGCAAGTTCTGCTTTGGTCACATCTGCCTTTAATATTTTTTATGTTTCGTGAAAGATTAACCAAAGTTGTGATAAAAGCGAACAAAAAAATGAAAAGAGTTGCAAAACATGACTAGAAAAAAGACCATGAGAAAAGATTGCAAAACTTTGTCTCTTTTTTATTCTTTTGTTAGTTTAACACGACAGTTTATGATATTGTTAAGCAACTTTTATTTTGTTTTTTAAACTAAACAATTTTCTGGTAAAATAAGATAACTGGCAAAACCGAAATGCCTTTAATATAATTTCATCTATCACAAATTATGCATTACAATTATCGTTGTCAGATTGCCTTGGGCTATAATAATTAGCAAAAAACAATAACAACAAGAACAAGCAGTCATTTATATTATGTTAATTGCTTTAGATTTTGTTTTCAATCATTTTAATTGCTTTGAAAACTTTTCAAATCTCACACTTTTCGCTCCCAGGTATGTGATGTCGGAATGTCGTTTCAATTTCAAAATTTTCCAAATGTAAATTTGGAAACAAGCTACCTTAATTAAATCTTCGCTTTGCGAAAACAAGAAACTTTTTGTTGTTCTTATAACAATTGCCATTTTTAAAGCAATTAAGTGTAAATGCTGTTTGAAAAAGTCGACCAAAGAAATACAATTTCATTAATACTATAGCTTTGTTTTTTGCTCCAGGTTTTTCCATTTTCACGTTTGCCTTCTCCTGCCAAAATCCATGCTTTTACAAATACAAAGTAGACACGTGCAACAGCAGGTGTATGTGTTAGTGTGTGTGTGTGTGTGTGACAGGTGTATGAAGGAAATAAAATGGCAAGGAAAAAAGACGAAAAAATATGAAATAAACCAACTACCTGCCTGCTCACACCTCACCGCTAAATCATGTGAAAACGCTTTGAGCTAAAAATTGGCTGGCAGTTGGTTTTCTTTTTTTCTGCCCCTCTCACCACACATCCTCGGCCCTCGGCCACATTGCCGAGAACATGGTTGGTAAAAAAGAGAAAAGTACCGGCTAACAAGTTTTTGGCGATTCATGTGTGCCAGAGAGGGATTGAGGTGTGTGGAGGAGAGAATGTAGGTGTGTGTGCTGGGGATTTCTTGTGTTTACGTGGCGGATTTTAAAGTTTTGGACTAAGACCAAGTTTCTTGTTTCTCTGTTGCTGTTGCCTGTTGACATTACATGGAGGTGGGGCTGTTTTGACTACCTTTCTTGTTTGCCAACACTTTGGGAAATGAGTTGAGCAAAAATGTACACATAAGTGAGATATAATTTATCCAATGATGAAGGCAATGATCTCGAATGTGCAAAGAGTTCTACATGGCCAACTTTAAATCGTTTGGACAAAAAGCTTGAATTTTGACCTAAATATTAATTTTAATTCAACCAAAGTTTTATGATATATAATTCTTACTAATTATATTTAATAATCATCGTTTTTTCAATTCATTTAATGTGAGGAACTTTCTGTAGTATCGCATCACTTGAATCTTAAACATATATCAAGTGCAATTAAAGTCATTTATTAAATTGTCTTGGTCTGGGGACCAACGCAACCTTTACATTTATTACGTACTTCCCACAGAGTGAAAGTCGGCAGTGGTAATAAATTTTCTGACTAAAACCTGAGCGACATTTAACAAAATAATTACCAGCATATTTCGAATGTCTCACGTAGAAGTAGCAGACCGCCCAGGTCACATTTATCTTTGGTTAGTGGAATAGAAAAACGAGAGACGAAGAGCAGCACAGAGACATAGAGAATGAAATGAATTTCATAACTCAAAGTCACTTCTAAGCCAATGGAGACTCGACTTGAACTTGTTATTTAACACTTTAGCAAGTTGCAATGCCCAGTTCACTCTCCCGTATACACACACACACACACAAATGAATAGTTTAATTCACATTTGAACATTGCAAACACGTATTTAGTAATTAATTATACTTGTCAGAGAAACAATGACATGGTTGGCAAGTGTGAGAGAAAGAGATAGCAGAGAAACCCTCATCTTCGACTCTGACACAAGGATTAAACGCATTTGGCTCATATGTTGGCAAATTGTTAGTGCCATGTGAGCTTACTAATGAGTCATTCCACAAATATCATGTGATTACTTGCTATGTCATTCGGTGATAGTTTTACCACAAATTTGAAAATTTCTCTAATTAGGTAAATCTTTTAAACTTTAATCGAAGCAATGGTTTTTCAATCTGACAAAAGTAATTAACAAAATTAGCCATTGAAACTACCAACGGGTAAGTACAAAATTCCAATAGATAATCCTTGCTTGATTGAAACAGTAGAAATAACCTGATACTCAAGATTTGATTAAATAGACCCTAAAAAGTAGGCAATGAAAAAAGGCTGACTCCTCTTTAGTTCCCATAATTTTGCTATAACATAAAACTTTTTCACACACGTCTCTTATCTGCTGCCAAAGTCAACGTGTTTCATGAAGAATCGAATGAGGTATCTACAGAGTCTACATAAATGTGAATCATTCAACACGTCAAATAACAATTAGAACATATTGCTTTGGCTGGTTGACTGATAACACAAAGCACAAGACAATCATGAAACACTCTGACAGTATAAAACGGCCATCATCATGCTTCCCGTAAAATGTTGAAAGTGTCAAGTGCAGATGATGATGATTGTAATAATGGCAACAAAAAACTGAAAGTACAAAGCACACAAACATGTTTTATGTCACAAATTTGCAATAATTGGAATTTATGACACAGCCAAATGATACATTTCTTGTAAGTGGCTGGTAAGATAAATCAACTATAATTAATTGGAAAAAATTTAAAGTTTTAATAAGCAAACTACGTTTTACCACACCTTCGAGTGCTTGACTTGAATTTCCTTTCATTGTTTTGTTTTTTCTTCTTCCCCTTCCATCCATGTAGGTCGCCAATTGGATTCAAAGCAATTAAAAGCGGATTAAAACTGCTGTCGTGCAATAAAATAGAAATAAAACAAAAAGAATAGAAACTTTTCCCTTTTTCTATTGAATTTTTTCTGTTTTTTGCACTCTTTGCGATCTGATTGTGTGTTTGCTGCTGTTGCAACAGAGGATTCTAGGGGGAAAGAAAAGTGTGGGAGGTTTATGGGGTTTGTGTGTCTCACTTGTTACAGCATTTTATGCGCATTAACAAGGTAATTGTAGCAGCTTTGAAGGGCTTAGAGATTGAGGAGCCGAGTCTGAGGGAAGCCACGCGCAGAGGAAGGGCCAACGCGCAGTAGAGCTCAGCTTGACTTGTTGCTGTTGTTTCTAGGTAATACGAGTATGTAGCTAAATTTTCTTTTTATCCTCTTTTGTGCCTCACAATAGGATTTTGAATCCATTTGATTGTTTTTTGGCTCACTTTCTCACTCTTTGCCGTAATACATATAAATGAAATTAAACCGTATGCAAAAGCATATTAAATTAATACATTGCAAATATGCAAATAGAATATCCATAATTTATACATTAAAAGCTCATTTAACACTTCTTTGTACTGCTTTTAATGAATTCATTTAATATTCCCCCGTTTTCCATTAATCACTTTTACTCAACTTTTGCACTTGCCCAAACACTTGAAAAGCACCATTTAGACTGCTTATTCAATCAGCTATAAAATTACACTATCCAGCATAAGTTTAGACTCTTCGTATACTTAATATTTCAAAATTTCCTCCACATTTCTTGCTTTTCTAAAACTGTAGAAGTCTTTTCTTAAACGATTCAGATATGTAGCTTAAATTTGTTGAACTGTGTTAACAAGGACTTTTACACATTCCCCCATCCATTTCTTAATGTACTTAAAATTCTTTTTACTCGTCGAGTTCAAGTTTGCTCGGCAATTATTGAAAAGTTTTTCTCAAATACATATACATATATATTTTATATGTTTATAGTACATACTTATACTATATATTATACTAGCACTCTAAAGTTATGGCAGCATTAAGTAAACGCCAGGCATAATGTTTATGCATTTATAATATTCCATAATATGCCAGAGTGATGGTGGTGTTGGACTCATGGGAGAGGTGAGGTGGTGCAAGACACGCACAAAAGTATGCAACAAAGTTATGCAAAGTGCAACAGCAGAAGACAACTTCCTAGCGTTTGCCACTTGAAAAATGTAGCAAAAATTCCTTTAGCGAAAAGTGAAAAAAAATATATTATGTCGCACAATGCATAATGGGTTAAAAAGGCTAAGGAAGAGAAAAAAAAAGTAGAGTGGAAAAGTAGGTGGGAGAAGGCAGCTGGGTAATGGCTTCTAAGACATTTTGCTGCTGTTGCCAACTTGCTACAGGATGCAGGTTAAGTTCTTGACGCCAGTGCCACATAAAGTGGCAAAGTTATGCATGCAACTACAAAGATGATGAAAAAATTGGGGGCGTGGCAAGTGTCAACTTGTTTGATTTAGCTCACTCACTTCCGACGACTCGTTCCTACTCTGTTACTCTTGTTTCGCCGGCTGTCTCGTTTTTTCTCACGCACTTTGCTTATGGCAATTTCTCACACACTAATCAGTGCCTCATTACATGCAAAACCTGGTTCTGGCCTTACCTCTAGCTGCTTGGCATCAGAGAGGGTGATGGAAGCGCATTGCACACAAGTATATCAGCTTCCGGCTTATAACATGCGCTGACGTGCTTCCGGCACGAAGTTCTAAACAGCTAGCGTCGTGCTTATATAATTTTATATGATTTATGTTATTCTTTCCCAAAAAAGGCTTTTCTTGCGTAGAAAAGAACAAGAAAAAACTTTCACTACGTAATTTGCGCAATGTTCCTTATCACAAAAATATTTTGGTGGGTCTTATGAAAAGTTTATTTTTAGGTTCCATACTCTAAACTTAAAATATTCAATTAAAATGTAACGTAAAATGTTTAAAGAGTAATTTTAAATAAAATACAGTTTCTTCAAATTTTAAAGCATAAAAAAATTGTAGCATACTTTTTTAGAGCACATTTCTGTTTGTTCTCCCTTGCAAATCTATCTTCATTTAATCCTTTTTTCCTAGAGCTTTCTGTAATTAATTTTCAACCGTCGACAGTCAAGCAGTTAATATATCAACTTTACGCCACACTTGATTCCACATCCGAAGTCAACGGGCCTTGATTTTGCGCTTGACTAATTTAAACTTTCCCTTTTCTGTTGCTTTCTGTTGTTCTAACTCATTTTTCTTTTTCTTGAATTTTTTTCTTTACTTCCCCTTTTTTTTTTTGGGAAGTCGAAAGTTTTCTGCTTTTTGCATTCTGTTCCGTCTACGTTTCCTTGTTAAATTAGTATTTGTCGTCGCCGTTCGCTTAAGCTTTTGCTTTATCTGAGCGCAAGAACCAACCAGCCAGCACACAACCAGTCAACCAACTCCACTTGGTCCAACTCGGGAGCCAAGCAACAATTTGTTTTTCGCTTGGCAACGCTTTTTGCATTCGATAAGCAAAAACTTTTACGTCGGTTCAAGACGATTTTTCATGTCGCCTCGTTTCATTTTGCAAAAGTGGCAACAAAAGTTTCCTTTTAATTTCAGTTTGTTGTTTAGTTATTTTTTACCATATAAAAAACAAAAATAAAACAAAATAATTGCAGTTAATTGTATTTCCAAAGACTACGAAATCGCAACTAATTTTATCTTTGATATTTTCTGTCCTTGCAGGTATGTAAAAGTCAGCTTGGAAATGAATAATACGTTGGTAAGCTTGGCTCCTTAAACTTAATTTAATACATAATGCAATTAAATCATTTATGATGTGAACAAACATTAATGTTAATACATTTGAGAGAGTCTTGCCTCTTATTGTCTTGTCTCACAACCTTGAAAAGAAAACCACAAGCAGATCTTATATGATTCTTTGGAGTATACGTATTTTCAGAATTCTCCTGCATCCGACACCTTTACCATCATTTCCAGTTTACTCCTTTTTAACCTACCTCTCTTTACCTCTCATTTGTCTTTCCCTGTCTTTCTTCTCACCTTAAGGCTCATTAATAAATCTGAAGTCTGTAATAATGTAGTCAACGTAGACATTTTCCAAACAACGGCAACACAAAAGTCAGTTTTTGTCTGACTCGTGCAGCAGTTTGTTACAGCTTCTTCTTCTAGTTTCAACATGGTATCTTTCTATGTGTATATGTATATATACTCGTACAGTCAGTCGTCGTCGTCATCGTCGTCTTTGTCTAGTTTTTGCCCTTTACTTATAGGATTTTCGGTTGCTTGTTTAACTTTTTACTGTGCCTTGCTTATGAAAATCGAATTCTTGTCCGAGAATTTGTGCAGAGTATTGAATGAATTGCAAGAATATTACTTGAAAGTAGAAATTTTTCATTTTTACTCCTTCTTCTTGCAGTATGTAATTAAAAGTTGGGCTGACTTCGTGAATAAAAAATCAAATAAATGGTTTGAATTTGCTCAACTTCTCGGCATGTGTTTTTTAGCCAGAACAAAAAAAAAAAACACAAATGTTTCAAGTAAAACAAATATTTGACTTTGTCAAGGGATGACGATGATGATGATGCTCCTGATGATGGCGTTGATAAACTCATGATGACAGGCTACAATATGTATATATGTGTGTGTGTGTGTGTTTGGGTATGTGTGCGTTTGTTGTTTGTTTTTCCATGTAGTAACCCACGGGGAAAATGGGTAAAATGTAGAAATGGCTGTCGCCGCCTTGTGGCTTGTGCAATTAATTAAACCCATTGCCGATGGTGTGAGGCTCGTGCTCAGCATAATGTTAAATTCAACGTTGTAAAAAAATTCTATTAAAATTAAAGTGAAATCTCCTTGCCCAATCGCCCCATTCGCATATCCTTATACACATTTCGCCAAGTTGTTTTCTTGTATGGATCTTGGCAAGTTGAGTTTCCGCAATATCTTACAGTTGGCATTTAAAATATGCAAGGGATTTGACATTTTAATCAACCATGACCACTGGGTCCCTAAAAAAAGACGGAGACGAAACAAAAAGAAAAGAAAAGTGCAAGTAGCGAATTCTGTAAGAAACAAAAGGGGAAAGACAAATGGAATGAAATAAAGGAAATAAGAGAAGCATAAGATGATAAAAACTTGCGGAAATTCCTTAATGAATACAAATGCGCTTGGCTTCGCCTATTTTTGGTTAGCCCGAGAAAAACGAGAACCCCCCAATGTCGTGACTTGGACTCGGCCGTAATCGATTTACTGCTGGTCAACGTTGACTATTTTTCATTTGTTGCATTTTCATTTTTATGGTAATTCCTTTAATCTAATTTTACTGCATTTGCATAGAAATTGCTGAAAGAAACGAAAACCAAGTAAAGGAGAAAAACCAACTAAAAAGATAAACACCACCCAAAAAAAAAAAGAAATTAATTCAAATTGTAAAGATTCAAGGTTTTTCTGCTCTTAACTTAAATAATAAGCCAATCAATAAAATTGCATTTCTCATGCCAAGATCTGTTGGTCTCTAAAGAATGAGTTCTCTATTAAAGAAATAAAAAAAGAAATGAAAAACGAAAACAACTAAACTTAAAATGGATTGCTTATTTGACCATCATTCTGACATTGAACTTGCATAACTTGTGATATATCTATTTTTAGTTCAATGAACTACCGTAATGAGTTCTTGTACGAAATGGCCAAGAGCTCAAGTATTTAATATTGATTTTAACGAGACGCATACAAATTAGCCAAGCATCACATGGCGTATGATTGATGTACGTTATGGGTTACATTGTGCTTGTTTATGTGCACGGAAATTTCCTCATTTCTATCAATTAGTTGGCTGTGCATCAGTGTGCACTATGTGCAATGTGATGGGCAAATTGAATTAGTCACAATGCAATGTGCAATATGCACACATAATTTTGTTAATTTAGAAGATTAGTCCTGACAGTTATGACTGTAATGTGCAATAGACAGATTAAAGACCCACATCATTAACCTCGATTCGCCACCCCGCAAGACCCTCTACTGAAATTCATAGGCGGGGTCGTTACCACGTAACAGCGAAGTCTGTCATCTGCTGATATAACTCCGGCATAGTTCCTACTGACTGCGTATTCATACAAACATACATACATTCTCCTACATACATAAATCACAATGGTTGACGTGTGGCAGGTTTTGGATGGCTGCCCGTTCACCACTCAGCCGCTGCTTGACTTGTCACTTGCTGCCGACATTTTGCGGCCTGACACTTGACATTTGTTCAGAGTGCAGTTTTTACTTTGTTTTCGTCTTTTTTTCGCTTCTCTTCATTTTTTTGCGCCTCTCTCTTTTTCTTGCAGTTTTTCCAACTTGCTGCTGGTAGAAATTGTTGGCATACATATGTAGAAGCAGTCTGAAAAAGATAAATATCATTTAACAAATTTTTAAGTCACATAACAGAAGTTGTCCAATTTCTCTTTGAAAATGAAATGTATCTGATAACACTTAAACCGTATGCTATCAGAAATGGGACAATCTTTAAAGAGCTTTAGTGCCCATGTAGAGACATGGAGAAATGTTCTTTTTTTCAACCAGACAAATCGATTTTAATTAATTACGTTGCAAATGGTTAATTAAATGGTTTTAACATTTCAATGCTTAATGAGGTGTGTAAAAGTGGTGCCAATAATTGAATTTAATTAGCAAACAATATAACTAAAAAGGATAAAGGATAATACTACTGGAAAATAGAGCACAAAAAAAGACAAGTTATTTGCAATTGTTTGGTTGCAATTCAATATTTTATTTGATTAGCTCAAATCGTATGTTCGACTGTTCCATTTTTGGTCAGCGGTTAAGCTTGTGGTTGACCACTTATAGGCAAACTTACCCACATTCACACACACACACACACACACACACATTACCATATTCGTAAATAGGAGTGTGAGAAAATGTGGCCAATTGGAGAAAACCACACAAATTGTTGGCTTCCATTATTGGTCCTTCACCCCTTCCAGGACTCTGCTGTGGCCATCGGCATTGCATAATAAAATCTTCGTAATTATTTTTGTTTTCCCCTTTTTGTTATTTTAGCCAAATAAGCAAATTGTGGCATTGGCAGCGGCTGCAACGTTTAGTCATATTTATGAATGCACAAATGTGTGTGCAAACACACACACAAACACAGTTTGCCATTTATCATGCCAGTCATATATTTTCTTATTCAATATGTGTATATACATACATATATACAAAATATGGTTGGAGAGGGAGAGAATAAAATTGGCTAGGGAAAATCAATAATTCCGATTTTCTCTTTTTGTTTTTATATGTTATCACAAATAATTTAAATATTTAAGGCACGCATTTTTAATTTTTAATAATTTATTGCCTTCTCTGAGAGAACATTTCGCGGAGAAGGAAAACCGCATACTTATATCCTGGAAACAATTGAAGAATACTTCACCTGGCAGATTGTATGTATAGGTTACCAAAACGATTTAAGTGCTGAATTTTTTAAATGAAACCTTGTATCAATTTAAGCCGAAAAAGTGTATATTATGCCAACCAACATATTTAATGGTTTGTAATTCGTATTGCCTATACCTAAAGAATACCTATTTTGTTAGACTCGAAATTTGATTCGGTGAAATTACCTACTACATATTAATATCAAAGGCGAAAGTAACCTTTGTCAGCCGAAATTAACCCGGTAGCCGTTCACAAAATATGTAATAGCAAAAGGATAAATAGACAAAAATGAAATAAGAATTTCGCTCTACATTTTATTTATTTAACTTGGCCGGCAAAATTTGCATCTGCAGACAGTTTATGCAGGCATTTAATATTTATGAGTTGGGGCCCCCCACAGGCAAAAAATAAAGTTAAGGATACCAGAGAAAAAGGTAAAATCCAAAACCAACACCGGCAAAACAAAAACCGCAAAACAAACGGCTGGAGGAGATATCTTTTAGATGGCAGTCAGGTAATTTATTTTCATGAACCGAAAAAGCAGCCCAAGAATATATAGACAAGCCGAAAGTAAAGAGAGATACCCTATGCGCGTGTGTGTATGTGTGTGTAGGGCGGGAGGGCAATAAAAATAAACTATGCGTTAATTGCAATTCCCAATTGACCAGAAGATGTACATATATGTATGTATATTATGTGTGTATGTACTTGGGATGCAATAACAAAATTTTACCAAAATATCAAACATAAAGAGAGCCTATGGCTGGCCTAAAGGCCTGACAGATACACAACGAACAAATGAATCACATGAGTGCGTGTTAGTGTATGCATGTGCGTATGAGTGAGAGAACTGTCACATAAAGTAGCTAATTACCGTTAGTTATGCCGCAGCCCACAAAATACCGTAATTTATGCGTTGCTCTCGCCCTGTGTATGTGTGTCTCTACGTTTTGTGGTTACGATGTCATAAAATGTTACTGCATGTCCTGCACATACAGAATTTTGTACGCTTGTGGCTAAATATTCATTTGTGCCCAATAGAGAGAGAAAATTGAGAGAGAGAGGAAACGACATAAAAAGCTAGATAAATTCGAAGATGTATTAGACTGTAGAACAGCACAGAACAGTTGCCCAAAACATCAATCCATACATATATACGTACACAAAAATCGTTATGGACATTTCATTAACCCACTTACAACATCAATGTGCAATTCCCTTTAGTTCGTTTACTTCACTTCAAGGATTTCTCAATGATTGAACAACCTCAAACTGACAAATCTCAATTGGGTACATGCCCATTAAAACTGGCATACGAAATGAGTTGCTCTGCCCAAGCATCGTCAATTATTTGGAACAGCAACAGCATCATCGACATGCACAACCAATTTTGCGCTCATTTGCCCTAAAAAGTATGCTACGATTGCTGCACTCACTCTCCGACCGTGAAACTATTTAATTAAGCTAATCTATTTGCATTTTGTCTTACAGCAGTGTCAGAGAGTGGGTTTAGAAATTTTAGGACGATGGTTTGACTATTTCAATCACATTAAGTCTCGCGCTTAGAAGCTTTAAAATTCAAAGAATTGATGAAGGAAACACACTTTTCTATTTGGGGCAGCTTGCCTGATTGATTGATTGACTGATTTTAGATTTAGGTTGGAATAATTAGAACATATAGTTCTTAGTTTATCGAAGTACAACCATTTTTTCGAATCGCCAAGGGAAAGTTCTAAGAAATGCTTTATAACTAATAGATAACAGTACTGAATCATAAGCTCATCTTGCCTTTAATTAGAGAGATGTCTACACACGTATATGTACATGTATATTGTTATTTAATGATCAACTTTGTAAAAATAACATTTTAATTGAGAAAGTTTGGTTACTTTTTATTTGGGAATCTATTTAAAAGCTTTTCCATCTACTAGTTTTAATTTTCAGTATGTTTGTGTACTGCTCTCGCCAATTTAATTAATTTGGAAACTAAATAGAAATGCCATTTTACTCAACACATTGAAACACACACACAAAGAGACATAGACACAGTCACTCACACACATGTCTACCAGTCTAAAGTTTAATGAGCATCAAATGAAGTGCCAAAGGATAGAACGTGAAATTCCCACAATGAACTTCAAACTGTCAAGCTGGCTTGACCCAAAAACGAGCAAAAAAAGTGAAATAAAATAATAGGAAAAACGCAAGAAAATAGAGTATGTAGGAAATTACGTGAAAAAGTTTATAATTAAAACAAAATATTTTAGTTTTTCACCAGTTTTAATTGCATTTTAAAGTCGAGGAGACAGAGAAACGTAGGACATGAACAATGAGTGTCGGTCATACAGAGAGAAGTTGGTGGCATTCTGTTAAATATTTTATGCATCTTTCACGGCTCCCCTAACCACACCCCCAAACACCCATTCCCACACAGACACTAACAGACGAGTGCTGAATGTGGTGTTGGCTGGCCAGGAATAGATGCACCCACATTGAGTGAAAATGTGTCTGCCGCAGTGCCAGTAACAACTCGTTACTTTGGCAAATTTATAACATTTTCTCCAAAGACCGTAAGAAAGGTGAGTTCAGTGGGGTGTCGGGTGCAAAAGGTGTAATAAAAATAGATCTCTTTCTTTTTGCCACCTATGAAATTTATATGCTTTGTGCCATTGGATGCTAGTTCTTTATGTTGCCTCAACAGCTCTGGTTTTTGCCCGTTTTTGCCTGCCCGTCTTGTGCCATCGACAGTTCAGCATTATTAGATATATTTTTGCATTTTAATAGCATCATTTGCCAGTTTTTCTATTGAGCGAGCTATTTGCATTTAAATTTGCCTTTTTATGGTCTTGTTAGGCCTCGTGCATACATGTGTGTTTTGCATAAAATGCTGTTTATGTGTAAATCGCCAAAGATGAATTTGAGTTCTTATCGACAGAGTTTAACAGTTTACAATAAATTTTTGCCACCTGCATTTGAAGTTAATTTAATATGTCATACAAGGCACTCGTGGGTGCTAATAGGTCTCTACATTGTCGACCATCAGCAGGCTGCCAGTCAAAGTCGAAATCAAAGTCAAAGTGGGCGCATTTTGGTCTTTACGTCAGTCACCAAAATGTCACCCACTTCTCCCGTCAGTCTATCAGCCAGTCAGTACGTCGTTCAGTCAGGCACCTCGACCAGAAGTTAGTTAGTTAGACTTCCCACACAATGTGCCGGCCAGACATTGCCTGCCGGCGTTCTAACAAAGTTTTCTCACAACTGCCTCTCCCCTTTTCCGGTAGACAGAGGAAAAGAGTGGAATAGAAAAGTGCATTTTAAGAGTTGAAGTTTAATTTAATTGTTGCATCTGACTTGGGGCTGACTAACTAGGACTTCTTTTATGGAAAGCTTTAATTGTTTAAACTAAATATTAAATTTGTAAATAAGAAAATTCAAAATGCATAATTCCGCATTTATATTTGTACTTTCAAGAATAAGTCTGTATAGCAAACGTTTGTGACTCAAAAGATCCAGACTAAAGTCTATAGGTACATATTGCTATCTAAATATACTTGTTGCGCTTTTGGAATTTACCAAAATGTCCATTAAATGTTAAATTTTTTTTTTTTTTTTTTGCGGTGGATAAAATTGTTCAATCTAATTTCAAATTCCTTACTTTGGGGCTGGCAATGACGCTTGAGCTGGGAATTTCTCTTTGGGGCTTACAAATTACAAATCCCCTAAGTGTATAAAAGTGAAAATCAAGCGATAAATAAATAAATACACTCAAGTCATTAAAATTTATGCATCAAATTAAAATCTTAAACTCTTGAACTAAGCTCAAAAAGGACATTCTCGAATGTTGCTGCCAAAAAGGCAAAACACATTAAAAAACAAAACAAAAAGAAATCTCAAAAACACCACGAACAAACGAGAAAAAGCCGGGAAGCGAAATGCCATTAAAACAGGCTTTAGCCACAAGAGAAAGCATAAGGAGCAGAGAAGGAGCGGGACGATGACGACGTTAACGATGGCTACATAATCTAATTGGAACGGTCACCGAACAAAACAAACATACTGAAAGAAGAAGCCATAGAAGAGAAACGCAGAGAAAGAAAAATAGAGAACAGAACGGGCAAGAGAAGGTTTTAAATGTTTAGCAAGTTTGTGGCTTTTGTGGTAATTTTCAATTTTAATTGCATAACAAAAATTGCGGCAAAGGTATTTGAATTACCAAAAGTCTAACATATTCCATTCGCAATTTGCCATTTATATACATATATTAGTATCAAGCTGTTTGTTTATTGTTGCTGTTATTTATAATTCAATTGAATTGCAGTCATTTATCATGATGCTACTTTTCGAAATTTCATCCCATTTTTTTGTCTTTTGCTCCTGTTTCCTTCTTTTGGGTTGAAATGGAAAAATTTCCAACAATTTTCCGTTGCGGTAGTGAAAATAATTTATCACATTGACGCTGATGAATTGTTTGTTTCTGCTTCTCGCACTATGACATCTTTATCGGTCCAACGATGTCTCCTCTGTTTGTCTGTCTCTCCTTCCTTCCTCCCTGTCGCTCTGTATCCTTGCCTTTTGTCTCTTTAAGCATCATTTGCTTGCTGCATGATTTTGTTGTTGTTGTTGGTGTGCTGAAATGCTTGTAAAAATGTTTGTAACTGTCAGAGGAACGACCTTCTACTTCTGTTTGCTGTTGATAATGTTTTAATATCACTTGTCTTTGTTGCATATTTCATGAATTTTTCTCGCATTTGCCTCTGACTTGATTGTTGTTGTTGGTTCAATATTGGTCGCATTGCAGTGGAAACAAAAGAAAACATTTCATAAATGAACATGGCTCTGCATTGCAGTCACAGATGTGGCGTAAACTGGCCTATTGTTGTTACAACAGCAGCGATTTACACAAATTATGTGACACGTTTTACATATTAAAATGAAAAGGACACTTTAGCAGCAAAGATAGGAAAGCCGACACTTTTAAGTGAAAGATGTTGCTGGCAGTAGTATGTTCTCCTAAACTATTGCAACAACAAAATATGTATGTATGTGTGTGTGGATTTCTGAAGCCGTAGAATGTAAGTTTCTTAGGCTTTTCTAAAAATTTGTAGCATACTTTGAGGATGCACTCGAATATTATTAATCATATAGTTTGCAATGTCAAATCGTAAACATTTGTCTTATTATATATGTTAAGATGTTTTGCCATATCTACTGCAGGGATCATGGAAAAAAACCTAAACTATACATTTAGGATTCTGACATATTGAACAGGTTTTGCATTCATTTTTTCCGCTTCTTTAGAAATGCACATATTTAATCTACTTGAATTGTATATGTAGATAATTTATTCCATCACTTTCACAAAAATTTAAACCAGCAACATATACGCACATCTAAATGTTCGTTTATTTCATAAATAATTCAACAAACTTGCAATCCTTTAAAGCTCTAGCAATAAAAAATAATATAAAATAAGGGGAAAAAATTGGGGATTGAGAGAGAAAAATCACAATCTTCAAAACTTCAATCATGCATAAATTTTTATTGCCAGGCATTAAAACATATGCTGGTTCTGCTGGTTTTCAACATACACAGTCAGATACACACACACACACACACACAACCACCCACACTCACTCAGTATATTATCTTTACCTCCTCTGGCGTATTTATGATAGAGTCTAGAGTCCTTGTTGTTGTTATGTTGGTGTGGCTGCCGCTGTAGCTGCTCCTGTTGCTGTTATATCTGTCACTTGTTTCTCGATACACTTGCCAGTCTTCGGTCCCTGGCACATGATGTCACTTCTCATAGAGAACTTTGCCTCCAACTTCTGTGTCTCATCGTTGTCAATGTTTCGTTATGTCATTCCTCTCTCCCTCCCTCTCTCTCCAACTCTACCGTTCTTCATCTCGCTGTCTGTTTTACATATTCCGCATAGTTGCTGCTGCTGTGGCTTGTTTTGTTGCTGTGGTGATGGCAACTTTTGCTGTTGTTGCCGCTGCTGCTGTAAGGATTTAAATTGATGCGAGTTGATAACTGATACAACACCAAAAATTGTAGACAAAAATTGATATTTTATGGTTATGAATTATTACAAGAGATAATCTTCAGTCACAAAAAACGAAAACGTTGTTGATTTTTGATTTCATTTTTGTTCAAGTAAATTGCAGAAAGGCGATATCAATAACAATATAAACATAAATATAAAAATCCATTATCCACATACATATACGATATATTCTATGAGTTTTCACCATATGAAGAGGTGCTTACATATGCATACATGCATATATGTATACATATATTGACAAGCAGCAGACAAAACTTTGCAATTGAATTCCTCAACAAGAATATGGAAAAAAAGTTTTTTGAAATATTATATGTCCTCCCATAGGGATGGTAAAAATTGCATTACACATACAAGAGAGTATTTATTTGTATTCAAATAATATTGTTATTTGTCAATGGGGATTAGAATGGATTTAAGTGTGTGTGTGTGTGTGTGTGTGTCGTCGACTGTTTTTTCTCTGGTGTGTGTGTGCAGTCAGACGAATGACAATATGTTGCATATTATATGTACACATTTTGTTTGAAGTTATTGGTAAATTGGATTTGAGCAAAAGTTGACTTTACCAGAACTAAAGTTAGTGTCTATTATGTATGTTTGCAAAGTTTTCTTTGAGGTGCAAGTGGAATGAACACAAATCGAATTTGTTTTATGCTCACTTCAACTTCGTATTTGAATACAGGTGATATTAATAATTTTAGCTTAGCTTAAGTGAAATATGGTTATTCTCTACATTTATGTCACTTTTGAAAGCCAATTTTATTTAAGAAATCATCGTATTGAGAAAACTGCAAATATTTAAAGAGTATCAGTTTGTCATATACATAAACAGCGATTAATATTCAGTTTAAATGACTACAAAAGTGTAAGTTAAGATATCCTCGGTATGCCCCTCGCTTAAACAGATATTTCTTCGTTGCGTGGCCCACTCAGCAGAACAAAAAAGTTCAACTATAGACAGGCTTTCACTCAAGAGATTTATCTTGAACCATTTTCGGTCGTATCCTTTGAAATGAAGCCAACTACTTGTCAGCAGCCCTTGGAGTCTTTGGATGAGATGACACATAAGGCTTGGGCTGTCACTTTCACCCCAAAAGCGAGCAGCAGCAGTAAAAGCAATTGCTTGACACAGTCACCCGCTGAGTTCAATTGTTGTCTTATAGCATATATGCAAACAAAAGTATTTTATCTATTATATGGATAGTCCAAGAGAAAGGCTCATCTCATAGACGTATGTGTTGTATGACTGCTTGCCTACCAAAATGGCTCAGATGATGGATGCGGTGGATGAGTAAAGTTGCTTGTCTGGCTGACTTTCTGCCCTGCTGCTTCCTTATACAGTGATGATGATGATGGTGATGATGTTGCTGCTGCCGACGACGACGACGAGGACGCACTCCAACTTCTTGGCTAAAGTTGTTGCCTGCCTCTGCATTGTCAAGTGTTGCGCTCACTTCCTGTGCAACTGCCTCCATGCATATTTCGTGGCTTATGGAGACATGGACAAGGTGTCATTGAAGTGTCTGTGCAGCATCTGCTGACAGTTGACATGCTGACAGAGTCAACAACGTAGTCCTGAGACAGAATTGCCGTCTCCCCTATGTTCATATGGGCATGAAATACAGTTACATTATTTTTAATAGCTGCTCTCCTTCTTGTTTCTCCATTTTGTTGTTTTATTATATCATACGCTTCTTTTGGCGGCATTCAATTTATTTTTGTTTTGCATAAACGTTTTTATCCTTTTAAATTTTTTATACACTTATCCTTTTTACACCCACACAGACAGACTCTCACACATGGATATGTATAATATACTAGTAATTGCTTTTGCTGCTCGACTTTTTCTTTTTCATTTTTATGATTTGTTGAATACTCCATGATTTAATTTTAAATGAGTTTTTGATTTATGCATTAAACACATAATTGTAGGAAGCAGCAGCAGCTTCAGCTCCTTTTCGTTTCGTTTCATTGTGTTGCTGTTGTTGTCTTTCTGTTTTCTCAACAAAGTTTTCTCTTCTTTTGGCAGAGGATTTGTTTGCCATTTTGTGTGCATAATTTAAGGCTTTTTGTCTTGATTTATATACGATTCTCTTGGCGGCATTTCATTTCAGACACTTACACACACTCGCACATCGAAATAACAAAAAGAGGGGTTAATCCGTAAATAAGGGATGGATGGTAGGAGATTTATACTTGATTCAGGTGATACACCTGACAATTCAAGTGTATTTTCGTTTTTTTTCCCCCTAAGCAGATTGATACAAAGGAAATGTTAAACAGAGAAACAAAGAAGCTCAAAGATACTCCGTTTGGGCAGTACAGTCAGCTCTGAAGTCACTATGGCTCACCCCCAGTTCACATATGAATGATTCAGTTAGGTATAGCTGTGTAATGCAGTAAATTGTTAAGTATTAGCAAAATAAATTGAAAAGTAAGACCCCTACACTTTTCAAAGGGTACATACTGGAAACTGTTTATAACTAAAATGATAATTATTGATTGTGCAATATATGTACATACTTCTTATCTATTTACAGTCGAACCATTTTGTAAGATTAGAGAGGAAAGTCCACTGATTGCCATATAGGTCTTTATTATTTAGTTACGTTGCTGAAATTTTTATTTGATATCAATTAAATTTGCTTATGTAAAGCCCAACTACTTTTTGAATAAAGCACTCCACTTGATATTCATTTAATAAACTTGCCATTTATTGGCAAGCATGAAAATTGAGGGCAAACGATTTTGCACTTAAAATCCAGTTTACTCAAGCCTAAAATCCCATTAAAAGTGCGCCAGTTGGGCGTACGGTTGAACCATTTTCCTGCTATTTGCCATATTTGAGGTTTGTGCCCGAAAATGTTCATTTAATCCTTGGAACGAAGGCGTGCTAAGAGCAATTAAAGTAAAAGCAATTAAGTGCACAGAGAAGAGGCAATAACTAACTAACTAAATATTCATATTTTTGATGCAAATTAGAATTGGGATAAAGTAATCCTTACTTAAGGCTATACAATCCCATCGAATAGAGTGCTGTAATTGCGTGCAAAGAGGGAAAATCTTGTCAAGTGGCGTTTTCCATTTAACGCTGGTTCGCACAAAGGGCACATAAATAATAGGAATAATAATAACAATAAAAGAAAACAGAAAGCAATTTACTGATTTAGAGGGATTATGACATTTGACACATCAACTTTTTATGGCTGACTAGCCGAAGGAGAAAGTAATCGAACCTTTTTCTTTTATTTTTTCCCTTTTTTTTTGGGTGAAAGCGAATTGTGTTTGCCATAACAAATCTCACATGGTTGGGTCAAAGGTCAGACCATTTATGCTTAGTATTTTCAATTTCATTCTGTACACTTATGAATATAAAAATTTCTATATATTTATTGTACATACATGCAGGACATCTGTATGCGTGTGTGTGTATATCGTACATACTTGAAACATTTATACTTTATTGGTATTTTGCATGCATAAATAGTCGTAGAAGGTGCTGCTTGTCAGAGGAAGAGAGGGACATAAGAAGATGGAGGAGAAGCAGCAGCAGCAGCGGGCATGAAGTATCAATTTAGTTAGTTTGAGTGTACGCCAACTGGGTCACGTATTCACAGCATCTGCATCGTTCCTCCTTTTCCACCTATATCTGTACATATAAGCTACATACTGAAACTTCTCAAAGTTATGCTGCATACTTTCTTTTCTATTTTCTTTCCATCTTGTTGTTTTTTTTTTTTTTTTTTTTTTGGCACAGTGAGTGAAAGCGTAGAGGGGATGGACCGCGTGTGTGTTAGCTACGTTTTTCTTGTTCATTGATTCGAACGTTTTTCATGCGCTTTTCTGGCTTGTTTTCCTATTTTTTGTTTTTTTCATTTTTTCATTTTTCATTTTTTACTGATGCTGCATCGATAAAAATTCAATTTTGTTCATAAGCGCTATTTGAAAGCATTTTCATCGTCTTCTTCATTTAAGAAATCAACAAACTTTCACATTTAACATTAATAGGGGGAAAAAAACTATAAGGATGTAGCAATGTTTTTGTATAACGTTAAAATTTAAAAATATTTAAAATTATTCAAATTCAAATGAGCAACTTCATTACTTGCTAGCTATAGAAAAAATAAACTTTAATATTAAAATTTTTTGAGCTGAAATGCCACAAGTCAAAATACGAGTGATTAATTATCACTTGGCCCCTTTAATACATTCAAGTGTGTGTGTGTATGTACAGAGTTGTCGCGTCAATTGAGTTATGTCAGATTAATTGCCAGCCTCCCGCATACGCACATACAAAGATAAATTGTAACATGTAATTAATTTAATTAATTACAAAATGTAATATTGCATATTATATTTATAATAATTGATGTGGCGCGATGACATTCAACATATGCAACAAAAAGAGAAATTTATTATTTTTCATAAAAACCAGAGTGTAAAATAAACAGAACAATATGAAAAAAAATAGTTCAAATCAACGCACTGAATGCTATTTAAAACTGCCATCGGAATATTGTGACAATAATGTGCGATTATATCGAATAGAGTAAAGGATAGAAGAATATAAAAAGAGCAGTAAAAGAGTGGCAGAGGGTGGAACAATAGCTTTTAAAGTTAATAAAAACCAAGAGGATACTCCTGTCTCAATGGGGTTCAATATGTGCTCGAGGCACCCATCAATGCCATTTTTTTATATTGTTCTATTTGCCAGCATTTTTTTCTTTTCTATCTATGTATATATGTATATTGAGTTGGCTTCTTTTGCCTGTCGATGCTCATTTTATATTTTTGTATATGACTAAAAGTCACGTCTCTTATATGCTCTTATTTTCTCTTGCTTTTGGGACAAAAATCAATTGCGCGCAAATTGAGTAAATGTCATTTAGACTTCCGCTTCCGTTGGCTTTCTACCCTAGGCTCAAGCACACATTAACAAACAATTGTCAAACACGCACAGATACATAAACGAATATACATCGATGTATACACTCAAACACATGCACATATACAGATGTGACACTTCAGCCACGAAGTATGCGACAATGTGGCATATGATGATTCCCTTTTTCGCCCCAACTCCGGCGAATTGTTCTCCACTCTACAGACGACACAGAGCAGAACATTGCATAAATATATAAGTAGACAATTTTAGAGGCATCATATATGCGTATATGTGTGTGATTCTGTGTATCATTGTGTATGTGTGGGTGTGTGAGTGGGTGTAGGTATGGGTGGGTGTGTGCGTAACCACTTTAAACACAATCTAATGTCAACAGGAGACAGACATTGACTTGCACACAAATGTATGCCGTTTTGGACTTATAAATGTGGTTTAACTTCCATTGGTTTTGTCAAATGTGCTACCAACTGATGCCTCTTTCTCGCTCTGTGTGTGTCCGTGTGTCTATGTATGTGTGGGTGTGGATGTGTGTATCAATAAAGTTGTTAGTCAAGTGTATTTCTCTTCATGCCTGTCTTTGACTTTATTGGATTATCAGACATATTTGATAGGCTTTGCAGTTTTGAAATTCCATTGTGAATTTCTAAGAGAATTTAAATTTTTGAAAGAGATTCATTTCACTCAAAGTGATTTAAAAATAACACAAAGGAGAAATCTTTTGTGTATCATAAACTGAAACAAGCAGACGATCGATTAGTCTTCATCAATTTCAGAATAAAGTTTGCCCAGCCGTCAAAGTCGAAATAACAAGATGCATTCTATGCAAATTGCTGTTTCATACCGAAAACCTAAATTTTGCTCTAAATATTCCTAATTCCCTTCAGCTCTTTCTCTCTTTCACTGTTGTTTTCCTGCCACTGATGACTGCCAAGAATGTAGTTGACGCACAGCTGCGTTCCCATATAGCTCCCAGGGCTGATTGTGTTGCTCCATCATTCCCCCGTGTCTGCGTTTACCGAAAAACAATTGACGCTGCACAATGCGAGAGGGAACAAGCTTCGCATTTTGTGCAGATCCACACGTACACAAGGATAAATACCCGGCAAACATACACCAGGGCACTCTATATACATACATACATATACATCCATTCCCAATCCCACAATCTCTTTATATACCGCCCAAAAGCAGAACATGGTAAACGCAACACAAAAAAGTCTTCCTTTTAATTGTTGAACCACACAAGAGCTTACGCTCTCACACACACAGCCACACCTACGCCCGCACCCACACATATAGAATATACCCCTTGGGGTATAGCACAGGAACAAGGGACATTTGAAACATTTGGAAACATTTTCATTTAAGTCGCAGACTTTGCTTAACCCACATCCATCTCTAGATGCACAGAAGAAATCAACTTGAGTTGCATTTTAATTTACACACCAATTTTTCCTATCCAAATCCAAAGATACAACAGGAGGGAGAGTGTGTATGAGGGAGAGAGAGAAAAGTATTACTATGAGGACATAAATAAATAGAGCTCAAGCTAAAAACTAAAGCAAATATCTACATACCTTCTGGGGAAAAGCGTGTGAGAAGAAAGTTTATTTGCCCAGCCAGTCAATAGAGAAAGAGCAGCACGAATGAGCATCGCAAATTCGGTTTTCCAGATGAAGGTAGAAAATCCTTTTTGGGGCAGGCCCTCGATGTTAAATCGTTGGAAAAACAACACCAAAAGCAAGCAAGCATGCAAATCAGTTCGAATGCGGCAAAAAAAAGGTGTAACGGCAGCAAAAAGGCAAAATCGCCAATCGAAATTGAGATAGTGAGAGGAGCACCAAAGGAATGAGTTAAAAAAAAAAGGAAAGAAACTTCTAAAGTTCATGGGGCAAAGAAAATTGAGGGTTGGCCTGAAAACGATTAAGCGAGTCAAAGTATTGACGTTTGAGTTGTGCTTAAACGGTAAAATACCTTAAGCCTTTTTATTTGCCCAGATTTGATGTCAATCACTCCTATTTCTGTATATTCTCTATTTCTGTACTTCTATATATTGTCTCATATGTATATGTATATATTCTGAGACTCTTTTGATTTTTACTAACCTTGTACCTATAATTTAATATTTGCTGTCGATTTCTTTCTTAAACTTTAAACTGTTGCCTTGGTCTTATTTAGTTCGACTCTTACAAGATAACTAAACTTTTCTTTTAAAAAACCAATTTCAATTCCCAAATCGATGGCATTTTATTTTACGTGAGTTTGTCGACCCGCATAAACTGCATCAAGTATCTAAACGTTCGCTTGTGTTTGCCCTATTGCAATAAATTTTGAACGTTTTCACATTGCGGCAGGTTGACTTTTTGCATTTCTCTTTTTTTCGTTTATTTGTACTAACAATTTCGCTAGTTGCCCAGGCCCAGGACAATTTGCTGCTCAATTGAACTCGTTGCTTGATGGCGCACACACACACTGCGACACACCGCACCAAATGCAGTCAAAAATATACAGGGAATTGGTGTGTTAGACAGAATCAGAGAGGGAATCTTTTAGCGAATGGTGGCTCATCTGTCTCTGCCCTATTTTGCATAAGTTTGACAGAGTTTCGACTGTTTGTATGTGCGCGTGTATTCTTTGCTAACGAAGTCATTCACTGGTTGTGTCAACGTGCCACCAAAAAAAGAAATAAAAGTAAGAAAACACAAAAAAAGAAAACGAAAACAACATTCGGTGCAACTCTTGCTCTTGCTATTTTTTCTCCTGTCGGTGCTTCGTTCATTATGTGCATCAGGCTGCAGCATGCCAGGCAGCCCTACAGTCAGTGCAGTCAGTGAGTTAGTGAATCTGACCTGGCACTGCCACATCAGGTGATGGTTACCTGTCGTCTGTGATTTATAGTGCCAATCAGACTAGACATTTTGCTTGCGGTTGCAGTCCACCAAACCACCGTGGCCCTGTTAGGTTAGTGATTTGTATGCTGATGTTGCTCATACGCCTCGTGGAGCTGTAGGGAACTGAAAACTAAATGAGGTTAGCGTTTAAACACCAAAATGAATTCATTCGTACACTTTTTTATACTTATTTGACGTAACATTCAGAATCCTATTAATCAAACGCAATATGTCTAGTAATTTCCAGCACATTAGCCAAACTTTTCCTCTGCTTTACCAAACGATGTCAACTAAAAACTCTTTAACCATTTTACGCACGAAATGTCGAAAAATCAGCAAAGTAAATAAATAAAATATTTATACACACTCATACATACACACACAAATATTTAGTTGTCTATATCTATTTTTATGAGAAATTGACGGGAGCATTTTGGTAAATGATTTCTTCCTGGTTATGTCAACATAAAAGACATGCCTGTTCGTCATTTGCCCTCTGCCTGTCTCTGTGTCATTTTGCCTGTTCCTAAGCCTAATTGCCCAAGTATTCATCACACGTGCGCCCATGCGAGTAAACGTGACAGATGCCAGACGATTTATACCACTACATTCATCCATAGCTAGATTTTAATCAAAATGCGCAGCACAAAAGTAACGAAAGAAAGAAGACAAAAAAAGGCGAAAACAAAAAAGTTTTTTCACTCATACCACACTTTTTCGTTAATATTTAATATAAATTGAACATTTGGCAACTTTGCTTTAAATTTTCATCGTCAAGCAAACGATAATTCCCTTAACTTAACGGAGACATAATGCGTTTTTCCTGTTACCCTTAAAAGAAAAAAAGAAAATACACGCACACAAAGACAAAAGAAGAAAGATAGAAAAGTGGCAGGCATGTAAAAGCGAATATCTTAGCTCAGTTGCCTGCCAGCTGGAACAAGAGCAAAAAATAAAAGCTGAATCGAGAGCAGGAGCAGAAGATTCTGACTGAGATAAGTTGGCAAGTTGTTGGAGCCAAAGCTTTGAATTATGGTTCCGATTTGGTTAGAATGTGTGGGCAATATATCTTGAAAGGTAAAACTGCTTAGTTGTTAGCCGAAAAGTAGGCTATATATTTGAAATTACACTCCGAGTGAGATATATGTTAAGCCTTGGGCAAAGGAATTTAAGCAGACAATTTAAGAAAAGTGATAGAAGGTAGAAAAAAAAAAAACATTTTAAAATTTCTTGTCTTAGTCTTTAAGTGGTGTTGCAGTCCTGTTTTTTGTTCAAAGCTAAAATTTAAGATAAAATACCATTTTTAATGCCAATTTTTTCTCTTTCTTTTCATTCCAGGTATGCGCCAATTTAACAAGGTATTCATAAAAGTTGACTGCTTCTCATAACTGGTTTGAACTTAACAGAAAAATATGATCACTATTTGCACGTGACCAATTTAAATGGTAAAATTCAAATTCCCCTATGAAGGATAATGATGTGGGGTTACATCTGCACTGCCAAAGTAGTGAATGGAAGGTTTGGGATTTGGTAGGGTGCAAACACTCAGTTGTAAATTGTTTGGTAATTCAATTTGTGGTTAAACGCAAGTTACTAGTAAGCAAGTCTCCTATCCCCTACACGCACACACATACCCACCAACCCACATACACATACACATATTATTAAGTTTTGGTTACGCACACATAGCTTAAATAATGGCTTAAGAGCGTGAAGATGGGGGGACTGTATGAAGTCAGAGGGACAAGTGCAAAAGTTGTCCTGGCAACGTGTAATTGGGGAATATAGAAATAACGCCGAAAAACGAAACGCAATGCTGAAAATAGAAAACCAAAGTTCGTTCAAGTGGTAAGAGGAAAATAGAAAACTCTGCAGACAGTAACAGAAAACAAAATCCCCCACGAGTAAGCAACACACACACACACAAAGACATATAAATACATGCAAACAAACCTACATACTCTCTGATCCACTTGGCAAATCCCTACAATATTGTTCTTTCCCTTTTTATTTTTCTTTTTTTTTTTTTGTTTTGTATTTGTATTCGGATTCGTATTCCCTTTAGCCCAACTCGACTGACTCACATGACGTATGAGTAATGGCTTTAGTCCTCGCAGCGCTTTTGTATCTCACACTATTGTTGCAGTTGTTGTTTCTTTTCATTCTGCGGTCGCATTTACTCTGCCACCAGTGCATATGCATATCTGCAATTTGCATTGTATTCTGATCCTTTGGGTTATTGCTATTGTTGTTATTATGGTGGCTTTTTGTTTCTTCTATTTTGCCAAATTGGTTTGTTTAAATTCAATATTTCTCAATTCGTTTTGCTTGTTCCATGGGCATTGAGGAAAAAATTAATAAAACGTTTGAATGAATGCAGATTTATATGATTTTCTAAAAAATATCAGTGTTATACGATAGGAAATGAAAAAGGCAAAGCTGATTTGATGTTGTTAATTCATGACGGGATTAACTACTGAATTGAAAACTAAGAGATTCCTCAGTGCTGGTTTTGTGGCAATCCTTTTAAATTTTAATGCAATAAATTCTATAGCAGTTTGCCATAAAAATATGATATTTTCCCCCAATCATCATTCGCATAATCAACCCCTCACCACATTTCAAATGTTTTTGTATATTTGGTTTCAATAACAAACATTTTTCATTTACTCAGGCAGTCATTCATCATTCTGCCTAATTTTGACCAACGCAAATGCACAGATTGGGAGAGAGAGAAAGAAAGAGAAGAAAAAAGAAGGGAGGCGACAAAAGGATGGATTGTTGGATGATGATAAATAAACCCAAAGGCATGCGCTTGGGACTTAATCTGCCACATAATTCAAATCCTTGCCTTGACATGAAGAGAAAACCAAAAAGCCAAAAAATACCAAAACCAGAAAACCCCAAAAACCGAGCCAAAGCCAAAGCTACAGCCAGGATAGAAGCGATGAGAAGTTTTCCTTGAAGCCAGGGAAAAGTTTTTACAGCACTCGCGTATTTTCCTCTCTCACACACACACACACACATTCCCATCCTCCTCCTATATTGCCGCCAAGCATTTGTTGTTGTCTTGTTGGCAACTTCATATTTATATAATAACTTTATGTTTATGTTGTAGATTTTCTTGGTTGTTGTTCTAATACTTGAGGAAGTTTTCGTCTGTCGGCTTTTTTTCTTTGCCTTTTTGGTTGAAATATCCCAAGGAGAAAGACAAAGTGCAAAAACACATATTGTAACATAACAACAAAAAGGCTCGCGCTGGCGTCTAAAGTTGATTTCTTAATGTTTACAGTAGAAAAAGAAAATGGCAGCAATGGATACGCCCACACAAACACAGATAGACGAGAGAGCAGGAAGATACTCGTACGAGTCAAAGTCAAAAGTAAAGACAATTTTTACCCAAAGGCAATTTACACTGAAACTGTTTATTTTGAAACACTTTGCCGGCAAAAAGGATGAAAAAACAGAACCAATATTTGGATGAGCAGCACTGAGTCAATGCAGCGGAAAAAAGAAGGCCAACAATTGTAAGGATGCCTTCAAAGTAGCTTCAGAGGAAACGGAAATGTGCATTATTTCATATGAAACTCAGTTGACGTGTCATCCTTGTGAATACCCTGTAAAAACAGATGGGGGTTATAAAAGTAGCAACTTTTCGTTTCATTCTTTGTTTGGTTTGGAATTCAATTTGTAAAACCATTTTCATAATATTACGTACTGTGATAAATGCAGGGTACTGGGCAGTCGCTGCCATTTAACTAACGGATTTCATCTTTATCATTGTCCTTTTCATTCTCTCTTTGTTGCTCACACACATTTTCATTAAATTTGAAGAGGCTGTAGAGCACATTCTTTTTGGGCAATTGAAGTGGGCGTCGATATGTGACGAGTGGGAGACGAGATGACAGAAGAGCAAACTTGTTATATGTGACCAGTAATTTAATTTCATTTTATTGAATCTCAAACTCTTAGGTTCTCTGGCCGTTTTACTGTTTGGTTATGTGTTTGATTTACCATTTGTGTACAACTGTAACTTTTATTTTTAGAGTGCCTTCAAAGAAATATAAAAAGTCATCGGAAACTTTAAGATGACAAGTTAAAGACCTCATGAGTTCTTGGAAGTCATGATTTATTTAGATTTTGTGGAATTTAAACTCAATGCGGCGTCCAGACCAGACTTTTTTCTATTAAGCAAGTTTTTGACAAAACAAAAATATAAACTATAAATTTGCATAGCTATTGCAGTGAGAACTTTTTTTGGATTGAAAGCGGCTGGATTTGACAGTCTTTGAGTTTTGAGAGCCCCTCCGAAAGAAAAACTAAGCACAAGAAGGCCAAAATTTTCGATATATATACATATATACGGAATAAGAAGGCTTTGCAGGATATTTTATTCAACTTCAGACGCTGAAAATTCGAATAATAAAAAAGTGGCCCAAAACTCAAGTCGAGTGTTTAACTGGGAAATTGTGAAGCACCTTCGAGAATTTTTTTTTTTTTGGAAAACTTTCAGAGGGCATGAGAGATAGAAAAAGAGAAAGTAAAATGTGTAGGGTTAAAGGCAATAGTTAGTGCTGAATATTGCATGGAGAAAACAAATTCGCAGCTTGCGCCACTAAATGAAAACTTTTTTTCCGCGGGGTTTTTTTTTTTTTTAATAAACTCACCAAAAACGTTTTGTGGCTAGGCAAAGATAGGCCAAGCTGGAGAAGTGTAACGCATACGCCATGTAAGCCGTGTGGCCACAAATTTTAATTGGTGCTGTCGCGCGTCTGTGCGAGTGTGAGTGTTTGTATGTGTATGTGTGTGCGTGGCTGTTATTTTCATTTTAAACTTTATATAGTTTCTGCTTTTAGAGTTCTGTATTTGTTTCTGGGATTATTGCCGAACTTTTCATACAGAAAACTTGCTTTAAATGATTCCAATCTACACACAAAGTTGCCTCTCCCCTTCTTTTAGGGGTCCACCACAAACTCAGGTAAAAGTTTAGGTTTTTAATTAGTTTCTGTTGCTTTAGTTACATCAGGGCAATTTGTTAGAGAGAATGTTTTATTTTAATATAAATCTTTTGTCTTGTTGATGTCTAAAATGAAGGCAAGTAGACGACCTGCCATACTATGTGCTTGCTCACTTTTAATGAATGTTTTCACCTGTCTTTAACACAGACTAATTAGCAAAATTCTATATGTAATTAGAAATGGAAATCAAGTCTCTATTGTTTACTAAATTAGCAAAATTCTTCATGTAATTAGGAATTAAAATTAAGGTTAACAACTTTCTCTCATTATCTCTCCTTTATTCTTCCTCTCCCCCCTTAGTCTTTTAGTTCTATGTGTAAACATAAGGTGGGTGAATTAACATTTGATATGCGATTATTAATCATTTTGTCACCAGGTGTCAAAACACACACACACATAAAGGACCGTAAGGAAAAATCCCCCCTTAACTATCAAAGCGTTGCTACCTTTCTCTGTTATAGTAATTCATCAAAAACAAAAGTACTCAGAATGAAATATGTATGGAAGCTAGTATACACTAACTACCGAGTTCAGTGGGAAAACATATTCTCAATGTTTAATAATTAAAAGGCATTTAAATTACATGAAAGATGCACAAATTTTTGAATTTAAAATTCCTATCCGTGTATTTCCGGTTTATATACAACGGAAATTGGATTTAATGGCATATCAGGTCTCACTTTTCTTGTGTTGTAAACTCGTTTAAGCAGTTAATATACTCATTTTCCAAGTTCCAAAAAAAAAAGTTTTTGATTTTAATTACTTTTAATCACATCAGAGTATTGGATTTGTTGATGTTGCCTTCTTTGTTTCGTGTGCGGCTATTCCCACAGGCTCATTTATTATGTTGAAAGCGCGTGTATGTGTGAGTATGTGTTGCCTAAATTGAGGCTCATTTGTATTTACTTATTGGATTTGGGATTTCTGCTGATGCAGGGGGAATTGCTTCGTATAATTAAGTTTTGCCTTTTGATATATGTACAATGTATATTCTTCTGCTACCTGTCTATCATTTGGATTTGGCATCAGTCACTTTTTATGCAAATGTTTCTCTTACATGTGAGTGAGGAAGAAAAAAATACGCAGAAAGAATCAGAGGCGAATCAGAGACGTGACTCCACGTCTGTTGGGTAAAAGTTCAGCTTCTTCTTCATCATCTCATCCCTTCGTTGGCAACATATTCAAATGCATATTGATTCTGCGGTCCATCAGCTGGCTCTTCCTCATCTCCGTTTCTCTTTGCTTCTTGCTCTGCAACTCTCCATTTCTGTTTACAAGTGCCGCAATCATGATACGCATCAGCAAACGAATCTCTGGCCACCTGCACAACAAGCTAGGACGAAATAGAGCACAGCATCGCAGCCAATTCCCTTAGACCAAAAACAAATCTCCGACAAGCAAAAGTGGAAGAAAATTTGCATATTTTCCTTTTTGCTCGTTTTTGCACTTTGCTTTATTTTCGCTTGCTTCTTGTCCTTGTGCTTGTTTTTGCTTCGGCCATTTTGAACCCAATAATACCCAAGTTGATAATACTAAAAGGACCTTTGGTTGCGTTAATGACACCCACTATCCAATGTAGATCTGCAAATCGAAGCCATAGGAAAATGTCGACCAAGACGAAAACTACTTCTAAGAAGGGCATGATGAAATCTGAGTATGTGGATAACACAAATGAAGATTGACATTTTTTGTTAAGTTCTGTGAAGTCAAGCTGGCAAAGCAATTGGATTGTGGGTTTACCAAAAGGAAATTGAAAGTATCGACCCAAACAGTATTTCAATTCTATTTAAACTGATGGCATAGGACATTAAGCTTGCAATTTTTAAATCAACAATGCATCAAACTCTTGTTCTATAATATCAGTGTATGATAGACTTCATAACACAAACTCAAATGTTCAACTAGAGGTGTGAGGAGCAGCATAACAGAGTAAATTTTCAGAGTAACTGCCATTTTGAGCACTTTCTTTTACCATATCTCCACGCCGTATAACCTCTTTGTAAACTGCAGCTTTCGGACCTGTAGCAAACATGTGCTGCAAACTTTCATGTGCACGCCACAATAAATCAAAAGAGAGATAAAATTGCATCTACCTTTGGAACCCTCAGTAAGATTGACAAAATGTGCACTAACTGAACGTAGTGAACTCAAAACTGACAATGCACAGAGAACGGAGCATAATTAGATCGAATTGTCGTTCTTGTCCGACCATTTGAAATTGAATTTAAATGTCAGTTTCAGTCCCCAGCTCAGTTTCATTGTGAACCTCATCATTATCGGACAAAAGCGAAAAGACTTATTAATAATTGTTGAGACAACATGAAAGACATCATTTCAAAATGTATGCTTATGAAAAATAATTCGAGTTCTTAGCTTAAAAATATTTAAGTCTGTGATTATTTAATGGCCTTTCAATTATAATTCAATTTAAATTTGCAACATTGATTTATATAAATAACACAGGCCGACATGATTTTTGCTGACGTTAACTTGAGAGGTGTTCTTAACTAATTCGGGTACGCTGATTCTAACTGCATACTTGGTTTTTCTCCATCACGTCTAGATTTTGTGAAATCTGGAGATTTGGGGTTGGAAAATAGGCACCCAAAAGTATACTATAGAAAGTTTAAACAAAAATTTTCAACTTTTTTTACGGATTTTAGAATATTTTGTGTAAGAAAATTAGTTCTTGTTTGCACATATAACTAATAAACAATATGTTACACGCAGTAGAGTTCCATAATTCTTTAAAATTAAAAAGCAGACAATACTTGGAATTCCTATAGCATACTTTTTGGTTGAAATTTTACTCATTATAGAACTATATCCGGAGTGTAAGATATTATCCATTATAACAAAGAAATAACTCTTTGATATTTTGTAAATTCATTTTCAATCAAGCCTAATATATTAATAGGATAAAATAATAATGTTTTTAGTACAATATTATGCTTATATCATGGAAAAATATATTGCAAATTAGGTCATTTTGAATAATTTGAACGCATTTTTTTCGAAATCCTGACGTGATGGAGAAAAACTAAGTACAGGGCCGTGATTAGCAGCCCCCAATTACTATAGGAGACCTATTGAACTTCAAACACTTTTTCATGACCTCAAAAATGTCGGCCTGTGTAATTGATGACGAGATTAAGTAGCTTTAGAAAAGGTGAAATGTACTTTTAACTTTTTAATTATTGGATAATTGTAGTCATTAAATTACTCTGCAAAGAATTATGTCAAATATGTATCAAACTCTAATCCCCAAAGCAAATTGGCATAACTAATAAATTTATTTCATTTTAGTTTGTTTTGAAATTCCGCAGTAGCTTGAACAAACTTTTTGCTTTGAATCAAAGCAAATTGTATCAGCATCAACAGATATCAGTTTGCAGCTGAAGTTTGAGCAAATACATACATATGTACATGTATTTGATTGTATTGAAACAAAATGCCCAAATATAATCCTTTTTTGTGTACAACAGTTTTTGTTGCCACTCAATGTATGGTATGGAAAATTGAAATTGAAATTGTTTCGCCAAAGCTTTTGTTTGCAAACTGCATATGAAAATATATACATTTTGCTTTTTGTAGGGGTTCCATGGCATCCCATCCTTTTTGACGTCTTCTCTTGGCATTTGTGTTGCTTTTTGCATGCATTTTATCTTGCAATAAAATGTTCTCGTATGTGCTAAAACGATTTTAATTGTTTTTTCTTTTGGCATTTATCTGAGGCACTTTGTCTGATTATATTTGCCAAAGGCTTCACTTCACTTCTCCCCTTACCTTTTTGTGTTTCTTTTTGCCATAAAAGAAGAATTGCTGCATTTCATGTTCATTTTGTTTGGACAACTTGCGTCTCATAAATATTTATGAATATTTTGATGCAAAAATGCAATGCAGCATAATCAAAAGTATGAAAAAGCAGCAAGATACAGACACTAAATCCCAGTGCAATCAAATCAGTCAACAGACGCTAAGGGAGGGCAAAAACCGCCAACGGGTATTACAAGAAGAAGACAGCAAAGAGTGTGAAAATTATATACATCGTTGACAATGAGAACCAGCAGTAAGCAGCAAAAGCTTAAAATAGAAGAGGCAACAGCAATAGCAACATCATAAAAGACGAAAGTAAATAAGAAATTTTACAATAGCGCATTCACAATGGCATTTCCATTGGATTTTTAGAAGAGCGTGTTAAAAACTGACAGGGCATGGCGAACTTATAAAGGTAAAGCTCATAATGCAATCGAAATGTTGTGGAATTCTTTTGTTGTCATTGTTTTCATTTAACTTTCGCTGTTATTTCAAAAGGATGAAGTAGAAAAAAACAATTGAAAGAACCATAGTTCATTAATTAAGCAAAGCAATGCAATACTCTGCGTATACATGATATATTCGAAATGTGTAGCCTGCTTTTAGGCAAAACCCTAGAGACGTGTAAAATGAAATCTATTTAGACACTCTACCGCCTTGTCAAAAGAATTCAGTATATTTTGTTGAGTGCGAACACATTTAGTTTCCGAGTCTTTAACTCTCCTTAGCCAACATTCTGCTAAACAAAATGGCAAGACAGGATCTCTAACTAAACATGACAAGAGTTGTCAAAAACTTGTTCTTATTTTTGGTAAAATTGACTTTGTTTGCTGTCTTAACAACAATAAAAGCATTCTGTCAACGCAAAGCAGTGTTTGTTTGATTATACACTTGGATATCTGTATCATAAAAAGAACATTCTTAAACAAATGTCTCATGGTTTCTTATTTTTGCTCATCGTGATTCATAAATTATTTCATATCTCATTTCCTTTGCGTGATGCAAATAAAAGAACAAGAAACACAATAAATAATAATACAACTGCATGCACAGAGAAAAGCCGTGTCTGTCAGAGAGGGGTCTCTAGCTTTCTCTCCCCCCCTCTCTCTTTTTCTCACTATCTAGTTGTCTGTCAAGACAGCTAGCGGCAATGCAATAAAATTGCTGCTTTACTGGTTTATTATTTGGTTTTCTTTATTTTTTTGCCTTATTTTCTATCTTCTATTGCTGTTGCTGGTCGGTGGTAGCTCGGCCAAAGTCAATATAATAATGGTGCAAAACTGCAACTTGAAATTTTGTGCTGGTATTTTTCCTTTTTGAAGATTTAAGTTGCCTATTTATCATTTTTATCACTTCTTAAAGCAAAATATCAGATAGGATCATTTTTTCTTTGAAAGATGTCTCTTCTAGTTTAAAAAGCATGACCTTAGAATAAGTGCAGGTAAGCACCATAGAAATGTCCAACTTTTTTGCTAACACTTTCGAATTGACAGTTTTTTAAGTTTCTTTAACTAATTGACATACTGTTTGAAATAGCATATAGAAACAAAAACACGTTATTTCAGCAACAATAATCAGAATTCATTCCAATTACATACTTAACAGAGCACTTCACATTGAGTGTTTTGTTCATTGCCGCTTCGTTCGATTTTATTTGTGAAAATATTCACTTGATATGGCCAATCCAAGGTCGTGCGTGGTATTTGATGATTGTTCACAGCAAATAAAAATGACGAAACAGCAAAACAATTTGTTAACCAAATAAACTGCAAATGAAAAATGTTTGCTTCTTTGTTTGTGTAATGTGTCTAGAGAATGTTTTAACAAATTAACAGTTTTTGTTGTTTTTGAAAATTTAGTTTAATATCGGGTAAACTTGAATTGTTAACCGCTTGGCTTTCTTATAACCAATATCGTTTTAGAGTAATAATTAATACTGAAAAGATTTTTATTATTAACAAGTCAAAAACATATTAAGAATTAATAGTTATCATTCTCATTCTATGAATTGACCTGAACGACAATAAAACCAATTGGTGGCATAGCAAACTCCACCTTTTGTCCGAGCATCCCAATAGGCTGCTTGAACTTTCTCGCTAACAGAATCTGGTCTACCCTCTGGTAAAAAGAACCAAAACTCATATGTGGGATTGTAGGCCAACCTTTTAACTCCTGGCGGTAATTCACTATAATAATATTTTTAAAACAATTTTGGTAATTTATTAAATAATAGATGTAAATCTTACTCTTGATAGCTTCCTGGTACAAGCAGCAAGAAAACTGCAAACGCTATAATGCCCAAGTGGTTCATGTCTTTAGTGTTCAGGCGACGGAGAGTGAATAAAAATTTCTCGCTGTTGACTATTTTTTATGAGGCACACGAGACACGAGTTTGTTTGAACTGAGTGAGTGTGCGATAAGTAACTGTTTAAATTTTCGTTTTATTTGTCCGGCGTGTACATATTAAAAGTCGATGCATTTATAGCCAAATACCAATGGAAACCTTGTCGATAAGCACAGTCATGAGGGTACAATATCAAAAGCAGACAAAATTCAAATTTCATGGTTAATTTAATTTAAATTATCTCATGGCGAACTTTTTGAGTCAAAACATCTCATCCCGATATTTCCGTTTTTATAATAAATATAATTTTTATAATTTATTATATAAATAATAAATCAATTCATTTCATTCTTGATAATTGTTCCTATATTTCATTTGATGAACCCAAAAAGCGAATCCAAAGAGTATACACTATTCGTTATATGCTATGAAGACTAAACCTTTCTTTTAAGTTATTGTTTCTTCTTTCTTTTTTAACGCTATTATTCATAAATATTCCGATGAATACCTTGAATCTTAATTATGTGTATGTTCAAAAATTAATTTGTTTATTTACCATTTTACATTTACCATTCATTCAATGAATTCACCTGTTCTACAGTAAAACCATTCTGTAAAAAAGCAAACTCCTCCTTCGTTTTTAGCACGCTCATAGGCGGTTTGAACTTTGATGCTCACAGTATCTGGTCGCCCATCGGGCGAAAAGAACCAAACGTCATATGTGGGATTGTAGGCCAATTTCAGAACTCCGTCCGGTAAAAACCTTTAGTAAAATTTTATTCAAAGATGGTTTTTATGGTTTTATAATACTTTTAATCTTACACTTGATGACTTCCTGGCACTAGCAGTAAGCAAAGTGCAATCGCTATAGTGGATAAGTTGTTCATGTCTTTAGTGCTTCAGCTGACGTTAACGAAGAGTTTTAGTTTTTATACCGAGCACTTCAAGCGTAAAATGGAATGTTAAATTCGTTATAATAAGCTTAGGTAACAGAATAAATCAATTCACTCCACTTTTTTTAATTATTCTTATATTTCCTTTGATTAGCGCAAAATGTGAATTTCAAGGGTTTAAGCTTTTAATTATATTCTATAAAAAGTTAACCTGGTTTAAGCTGTTTGATTATATTGTCTTTTTTATAGCTATTATTTTTGTAACATTTAGATTAATACGTCTTTATAATGTAAATGTTCAAACAAAATTTTCTTTTATTAATCATTTTATTTTGCCCATTTATTCAATGAAATCACCTGTATCACAAAAGAACCATTCTTTATAATAGCAAACTCCTCCTGAGTACTTAGCAAACTCATAGGCTGCTTGTACATTGATGCTAACAGTATCTGGGGCACCTTCAGGTTGGAAGACCCATTTGTCATGTGTGGGATTGTATTCCAATTTTAGAGCTTCGTCCGGTAAAAACCTTTATTAAAATTTTATTTAAAGATGGTTTTTATGGTTTGATAGAGTTTTAATCTTACATTTGATGACTTCCTGGCACCAGGAGTATGCAGAGTGAAATCGCTATTATGGCCAAGTTGTTCATGTCTTTAGTGCTTTCGCTGATGTCAACGAATAGTCAATAAAAGTTTTTTCGTGTTTTTTATACCGAGCACCCAAAGCGTGATATTGAATATTATAGTCGCTATAATAAGCATTGGTAATAGGATAAATCAATTCATTCCAGATTTCATAATTATTCTTATCCTTCATTCAATGAGTTATAAATGTGAATTTCAAGGGTATAAGCTATTCTTTATATCTCATGCAGACTTAACCTTGTTTTCCAATTTTTATAAATTGCTCTCAATCTACATCATGGCCAACGCCTCGTATGAGTAATTTTATGTTTTTACATTCTAGCTTCAACTTTTTAGCATCATGTCTTCATACACTAACCGAAAACCCTTTCTGGTCAAATTTATTGGATAAACACTGTGAATAAACACATTATGAACATAGAAGAGTGCCAGTAAGAGAAAAAGCTCTTCTTATAGTTGGGTAAATAAATAAACACACAAAAGCGGACGACCCAGTCAAATAACAGAAAGGAATAGACAATGCAAAGGAGCATGAGAGTGCGTGTGTGTTGGTATATGAATATGTGTTTAAACAAAAAAAATACAACACCACTAACAATTGAATGCATCAGGAGACAATTGCATGCACGTTTTGTAGATTTTTGTGGAACGCCTTCCTAAGCAAATATGTATATGGTTTAGTTTATTTGTTTTAGTTATTTGTGAGTCTTTGTGTGTGAGTGAATGAAAGTGGGCATCAAGCACGCCTGTGCACTTTACCTATATTCCATTCACACACTGAAAAAAAATATTATGAACCACAAATCTTAACAAGCTTGATGAAAAAACATTTTTAAATTCATGTCAGTAGAATGTTGATGACTAATAAAGATTAATTTGAAGTCATAAAAAGATCGATGTTTAGTGAGCTTTAGATTTTTGTACAAGTGTAAAATAAGTTTTTCATGGTTTTTTTTTTTTGTTCACTATTAACGTGAGGCTTGCGTGTGTTTGGGGACTGCGGCTGGGGGCATGTGGGTGCAAGCCAACTTGTTGTCATTTGTCATGATTTGTTGCGGTATTGCATGCAATGGCATAATAAGCCAAGCGAACACATTGACACAAAATCTACTCTTCTTCCCTGCAGCTTTTCCTTCTGCGTCACCCAATCTGCTTCTTTTACGGTAGTCAACACTCATACGCCTCGTTGCACGAGTTGCTGCACGACTCGCTTCATTGTTGTGGCATATTGTTTCACATTTTGAATAGCACCAACAGCAACAACTAAAGCCACAGCAACAAAATATGCAAAAACCAACACACAGAACGTGTCTGGCATTTTCGGATGTGACATTGCTCTAGATACTGAACCAAAGTATCTTCTGGCTTTTGTCTATAGCAATGTATAAAGTGCTTAGAATTTAATTAAATTATAATTGGATGCTTTTGTGCAGGATGCATTTTGTAGTGGTATAGGATATAGAGAATGCGCACAAAATCCTGAAAGTTGACTAAGTTTAGCAGTAGTTAAGTTGCAGTTGACTTTTCAGTTTCAATTATTTTTGACCAGACCGAAAATCTCAATTACGTGAACGTTCAAGTGGCCTGTTAGGGGCACTCATAGACTTCAAGCAAACAAATAAACAACTGGGCGTATGAGTAATGCCCTAAGTGCTTTTTGTATGCCCTTAGCCTTTGAAAAGACAAATGTCCATGGGGTATAGAACGCTTAGCAGCTTAGCCAGGGAGACTTTTTCCGGTTCTGTTGTTATTTTGTTATTGTTGTTGTTGTTTTCTCTCTTGCTTTTTGATTAAAGTGCGAACATTTACCAAACAAAAGCTAAAATCAAATCAGCTGAAAAAAAGGAAAAGAAAAATATAAAATATATATAAAGGAAACAAAGGCACAAAAGACCACTTTTTATGCGTTTGTTTGTTTGTTTTTTTCCCCGTTCCCCTGCCTAACATTTTCTCATTTCAATCAGCATTTTTCATGAAAAAGAGAAGGAAAACGCCAGGAAAATTACTTTATAGAAAAACATTTGACCGTTTTTTTTTTTTTTTATATTCTTGCGTCTGCCTGGCAACAAAATTGAATTGTGGCCAACAAAATGAAAATACCAGACAAGATAGTCAAAAGTTAAAAAAATATGGTGAATTGTGTGTTTAAGCGGCGTATAAATGTTTGAATTATTATTGGCAGGAACTATGAATTTATATTGCCAGGGTAAAAATGAAATAAAGAAACCGACGCTGTCTCTTAAAGTGTGCTTTATATGTATTAAATTTTACCAGTCTGATATAAAGTTTCGCAAAATCCAAACTCCTGCTTTAACATTATGGTTTGCTTAACCTAAACTTGTCCAAAATCTTTTTCTTTAATTCAATCTTTTAAGCCATAGTCATACCCTTATCATAAACTGCCTTTGACATCTGGTTTCCATCATGCCAAGCAACTTGGCTTTAATTTAAAATTTTCTCTCTGATTTGCACACTTCCTCTTGGAAATAGCCAACAACTACAGCAAGGGAGAAAAAATGTAGGAAAAAAATAGACTTTCATTTAAATTTACGCGCCAACTTGTGTATAATAAAGGCAAATATGAAGCCGAGAAAAAAAGAAAATTGTAAAGTCCAAAAGTCCACTTAACAGGGGAAACTGTTGCCCTCAACATTTTTCACCCTGACTCTCTCTTTCTCTCTGTGTTTGTGTGTGTGTGTGTGTGCATTAAAACCATTTCCAGGCCCTTGCTCATTAGCTTTAAACAAAAAAGTAGCAAAAAGGGAACCACCACCGCTTCATCTCCGTCTAGCTCCTGGAGCCCTGTCTGAGCTTGTGGCCCATACAAAATATTTTTCACATTTTTATGACTGTGACAGCATCGCCAACGCCCACCACCACCTTTGCCACTTGCCACTACCCACACAAAGCCACCAAACAATTTTTCCAAGAGTTTATGAGCGTGAAAAAATGTTTGCTAGTTTAGGACCTTAAGTATAAACTTGCATATTTATGTCCTGCGCAGAAAAAGAACAGGACAATGACAACAAAAAAAGGTAGCAATTAAAACGCTTCTGGGGCCTGTTACACAAGCTTATGCAATGAAAAGAAAATGCATAATCTATTGGAAATTGTTGGCTAAAAAAGAAGTTCAATAAAAAGAAAATCGTAAATGTGGCTATTGATTTACTTTATCATCCATTTCAAGCCATTGCACTTCGTTTCACTTCTTCAAACTTAATGCATAAACCGAAGAAATCCTAATCGAGGCAAAAAGTATGTGAAATGACAGGCAACTTTGTTGAATTAAAGTTGAAGTCCGATTAAAGGACTAGAGATGGAAACCGCAACCATTCATTTATGTAAAAGATTCTAAGCGAAACCAATTGGGGACACCGGCCTATGTTTAATACATATTTGACTTTGGAGGACTTTACATCCTTATTATAGATTCGTTTTGATTTCATATTTACCGCTTAATTCATGTCACGCAACCATCTCTAGAAGCATTACCATTTGGTCTTCGTTTCATTTCGCATTAGGCTAACCATCGCATCAGTGCGCTTCATTGTGTTTTATTTTGCTTGCTTATGTTGTTGTTGTTGTTGTTGTTGCTGCTGTTGGAGTTTCTGTTGGTGTTATCGCATGTTAACACTTCATGTGAAATGCTAGCCAGTCTTTCCATGTATTTTTGTGTCCCTGTCGGTGTTTCTGTCTCTGCTTGTTGTCCTCATCATCATTGGAATGACCTTTGTATAACTGTGGGCATGTCTCTCTGTGTGTGTGTAAGTGTGTGGATATGTCTGTGTGAATCCCCTAACACGCTTAGTTAGTTTTTGCCTCTCCATCTCTCTCACACTCACTTTGCGTGCAAAATGTCAAAATATATTTTACTTGAATTTATGGTCATTTCTCCACCTTCCACCACCTACTTCCTTTTGATATTCTTTTCTCTTCTCATGTGCTTGTGGGATTTGTTTCTTTGCTTATTTTTAGGGATTTGCACGCTTATCACACACACACACATACACTTACAAACGCTTAGATGCCATACCCGTAGACAGATTCGAAAATATTATGCCACATTTCATTAAAACGTAGCACACACCCACACATACCACCACAACCACATCCACATCCTCTCAAAATGCTTTACAGCCACTTAAAATAGATTAGCTTTCAACGTTTTCTCTTCTTTGTTTTCTTATTTTTTTGTTATTTCACCGGATAGTGAAAGGGAATAGAAGAAATTGCATAATAAATTGCCTAGCCATAACTCTAGTTTGCCCTTTTGTGCGGCTCTTCAATGTCTGTGAATAATAGAAAATCCATTGAAAACATAAGCAACTGTCAATGATTTAATGCTTGAAATCACAGGACTAACAGCAACAGGAAACTACTTTACGTGACATTTCAGGCAAAGTTCAAAATGCCTTATACACAATTTGATAAATGAAATGGCCTTAAGCACTTAACACCACACAAACATATCAATAGGCAGCACATCCTACACAAAAAGTTATAAAGGAAAAGGCCAATATTAGAAAATTAATATTCAAGTCGAAAGATTCAAATGCGGCTTAGTCACACCTTTTGCCCTTTATGAAAATGAGTTTACATCACTTTTGAAATACTCTACGATTCATTGTTTTCGCACTTGAAAGATCAGTTCGCATTTCTTTTGGTATGTAAAAGCAAAGGAACTAACACAGCTTGTCAATTTTGAACAAAAAGGTCACTTTACACACATGTAGTCCCACCCACCACCTGCCACTCGCAATCATCATCCTCATCATTGCCTTCATCATGACAGTCCTTGTGCCTTTAACTTTTTTCCACCATTCCACCAACAAAAGGGCAAAAATATTAGCCAGCACTCAATCGCTCAACTGAACAGAGCAATAAAAAAAGGGTCGAAAGAATGTAAAATGGTTTGTTTATTCAAATTTCTTTTAGCTTTGCGAATGACGCAAGAAATTTCCAAATCTAGTGTAAATTTTGAAAATGCAGTAAACTTTAATGAAAAGCCTCTCATTATAAATTGTAATTAGAGTTTCAGTTGGGTCTTGTTATCCTTACTCATTTATGAAAATTATTACTTTATTGAATTCAAGACTGAAATTTAAGGTTCTATGTACACACATTTGATTTCAAGTTACCCGAAGAGAGTATGCTTTATGAATAAAAGCTAGTCGAAGACTTCTGTCTATTTATAGCAAACATATTCCTCGGCACCTGCTGAAAAGCTAACAGAAATGTTTTGAATATCTTAACAAAATGTTTATGTTTCCCGTCTCTACATCTCCTGTTTCTCTTCCGCTTTGCTCTCTCTCCTTTATTTTGACTTGAATAAAAGAAAAACATTTTTGTGTATTTATCTTGTGCTCGGCACACATAACAATCGAAAACCAAATGAACAGCAGCTTCCACTCATACATACAAACATACACATACAAATAAGGAATGCCCTGAAAAGTATGCTATAAAATATTTACAGTGCCTTTGCAAATGGCGTGACTTGGAAATTTGTGCAATGCTTCACATCCCTGGCCATTGCCGATGTCAGAAATCAGCCCCGCGGCCTCAAAATTCAATTCATGTTTGGTAATAAGCGCATTGGCATGCTAAAATATCATAAACGGACCAAATGTTATGCGCACAATTTACACAATTTTCATTGTGAATTTCACTCACAATCAAGCCTGAATTTCAAATTTTGTAATAAAATGCAGTTGTAGTTTTTGGCCTCATTTATCACCTGCATATATGTGTCTGTGTGTGTGTGTGTGTACGTATAATTTTTTATATTTCCGTTTTACCAGGGTTAGAGCTAGTTAAGCTTATATGTATGTATATATATTTATGTGACTGTATGTGTGTGGTGTATGCTCAATTGTTTACCTGCCCCCAAAATGTGGAATATTTGAATAGTCCTCTGGCTAGCCAATTGTGCTCACCAACACTCTCTTGCCCCTCCCTTCAATTGGCTGTTTCGCTCTGCATCCTGACGTTAGTGTGTTGGCCTTTGAGTTGACCACTGAAAAAGAGGGCTAGTGCTATCAAAAGCGGATGCTCTTAAACCATTTATTCAGGATATGTCTGATGACAGTTTAAGACCATAACATGCAGTCGTCTAAAGTGATGTTTTAAGGTTATGCAAGTCAAAATAACTAAATATAGCTTGCTGCTAGCAATAACGAGCGGTCAACCTGCTGTTCTTGTTGTGGTTAAAGCATTCATGAACTAAACTATCTATGCTTTCAGTGAATTAGAAGTAAAGAATTGGTCTGGAATTTTTCAAAAGCTTTAATTTTTGTTTTTCTACATCACAAACCCATTTTTGCCTGCGTTGCCAATCAGCCAGAGGCCATGACTAATAGCCATGAACAAAACAATTCGATTAGCTTAACTAAATCATAGGCAATTGTAGTGGAGTCCATTTCCTCTCTGATTTTCATTTCACCCCCAAAAGCAATGTTTGCTTCAAAGGAAACTTTTGGTGTGTTTCACCTCCACATTGCCGCACTGCCAGTGTTTATCCTTCTGCACCTTCAACCACTAGGGGTCGATACCAATGAAGGCGGACGTACGTATTCAAACGAGTTATCCCCTTTCAAATCTCTTTCATTTCCTTTGGCCTTTTAGCCTGTGGTGAGAATGAAGTGCGAGCCTGTATGCCCTGCCATGAGGCAACTTGCTCTGTGCCCTACTACAATGATCCTGGCTGTTACTTTAATAGAATTTGTAAACTCGGCTGTGGCTGTCGATTTGGTTTTATACGCAATGATAACACCATGATATGTGTCCCCTATACCGAATGCCATAAAACCGACACTAAAAGTAGTAGAAGACGCCTACCATTTGAAGTGGCAAGCAAGGAGAATTTTGATTTAGATCTTAAATCGGTCGAATCGAAAAGTGTGAAATAGTCTTCAGCTTTTTTTCCAATTTGCAAAACGTGTTAGATACACAGTAGCATTCGTCATGTCAGCATCAAATAATCAAAAATTTTTAATTATAAATACAATATTTGCATTCATTTTGATTTTCCCGTGTCTCTTGTGGGCGCAGGAGTTAGAGAAGGGCGTGGAATATGGTGAATTAAAGAAGAAAACACGTAAGCTATTACATTTTGTGTTGAAAACTATACAAAAATATTTTATAATTCTATTTTGATTTAGTTTGCGTTGAAGATATTTTAGGTTCTAACATCATGTGTTATTAAACTTTCCCCAATGGAAAATTAATTGAAAAATGTCTATTGAGTGTTGTAAATAAAGCGATAAACCATATTGTATGTTAGTCTATGACACGCCTCTCTGTATTTTATAACAAAAACACCCGCCCAAGCACTTACTGTTCTGGTTTTCATCAATTTACATGCTGCTGCAAATTTTTACGGCTTTGTATTCTTGTTGTTCCGGTTTTTCGAGGTTTTTATGGGACAACAACCAACCAACATCAAATTGTTGTTTTGTATCTTAAGTTACTCTCAGTTTCTATTTCATTCTTTGTATTTTTTTTTTTTTTTTTTGCTTCTTTGTCTTTCATTTTTAGCACAAAAGTTTTATTGTTTATTTTTGCTGTACTTGAAATTTACGACTTTCATTCTCTCATTCAGTGCTGACACAGTTCTTTAAGGACATTTCCTTCACATATATACATATGTATGTGTGGGTGTATGTATATATGTCTATATATGTAGATCCCCGAGTTCATAAAGCATACAATCTTAAATCTGAATTCTTGACTCCGTTGGTCGAATAAATATTAATTTAGTTGCTGTTACTTTTGCGGTTTTTTTTTTTTTTTTGTTTGCACAAAACTTTGCTTTATGCTGGAAAATTATGAGTTTGACATCAAATTAAATGGTTTCGTTCAGAAGTTGAAGTGATTTTATTTATTTTTTATTGCGACTTTTTCATTTTAGTCAAATGAATTGCAAAGATAAACTCACACAAATTGACAAATTAAAGATGTTTTTAACTTCTGTGTGCTTGGGCCAAAACTGAAGTCTATTTGCAGTAAAGTGTAAATGCTTTACAAATTCAAATTAATTTCAAATTTATATAGTTTCATTTAAATATATCGATCAAAATTAATGAAATTTTAATTGACCGAGAGGCGAAAAGATACGTTTCCCCTCATGTCAAGTTACACATTAACTAGCACTAAATTGACAGCTGTCGAATGTTTGTTATTGATGGCCTACCTTTAACGTTTTTCTTTTTTCATTTTTAAAAACTTTGAAGGTTTGCAGATGTTTGTACTATTATATCTAGCCCAAGCAGGCTTCAAACTTGCCACAATTGTCGGCTCATCAATTGTCAATTAATGTCAGTATATCAGATGTAACGGACAGTACAATGATTATTTAGCTGCTTATAGAACTTTTAAGACCAGATCTGAAATCCTCTTTAAATAAAGACTTAAAACTTTTAATGTGCATATAATTTGATTTGAATTCACATTAACAATTTTATATTATGTATATTAAATTACATATTGCCAAAACTGTTTAGTCATTTATAAACCTAACAATCAAATGCATAAGTTATGAACAGCAAATACAATTCTTTAAAATTCAAAATAAAACTAAAAATGGGAAGTATATGTAATTTATTTTTTTCCATTTCCGTTATTTTGAGCGACTAAGTACCATTAAATGTTTAGCACTTCCGCTGCTAGTAGATGATTGTTAAATATTTAACAATATCCCGAAACGTACACAGTCAACCAGATATCTCTACTGGGCATAAATTTCTAACAAATTCGCCACAAAATGATTACGATTATTATATATGTATGTATGTATGTATGTATATACATATACATATACGTATGTATGTATGTGAGTATTATAATGCTGCCAGCAAGGACCACAATAGCAACAACAATTTGCTGTCCATTTCAATGTAATTTTTATGGCCAGAGCATAAAAAGCAATTAAAGCGGTAGGCAAAGTGCTCACACACATTTACAACCACTCACACACACACACACTTACATACTCATGTGGATTGTAAGTGTATGTGTGCCGAGGAAATTGTTATAATATTCTTTTTTATTATTGGCAGCCATTTTAGTTTCGTGATTCTCTGAGCCGACAAAATAAAATTAAATTACCCATTAGCGGTAGATTTTCGTCCCATGAAATGCAATTTGTTAATTTTATGATAATTTTCATATATGTATGTATACATATTTGGTAAACTGAACAATTGTAACATAGTAATTAAATTCCATATAACATAGTTGATTCAACTAACATGATTCTTTGGGGCTTAAGCAATAGCTAAGTTAGAAACTTGTCGGGTTTTAGTTCTTTTTGAGCCAAAAAGTTTTTGCGCCCAATTCAAAATGACCAAAAAGTTTACACGCATTCATGCACACAGACACACACACGCAGCATAGGGCTTTAAGATAAGAATTGGCTTGAACTGGCCAAACGAACATTCCATTGTGTCCTTAATTTCTTATGACCGACCACCGCCATCACCATCATCATCATCATCAGCCGTCTGCCAATTGTTTAATGAGCTGAGTTTCTCAAGGCTTGTTGTTCATTTTGCTGCTGCTGTAGCGTCGGTTCCGGTTCTGTTGGGTAGTTGCGTGTTTTTGGTAAGCAACCGGAAATGGGTTAGATAAGCAACAACACAGAATGGCCAACAGCCAAGTGTGGGTTAGGGTGTGTGGTGAGGAAAAATTCAAGAAAAGTTGCCACATTTTAATCGAGAAACTTTTCATCTAGTTTGATTGCATTGAAGAAAGAAGCAGAAAACTATGTTTGAGGTTTTCTTTTCTTTTATCTTTCCTATTGAAGGCTGTCAAGACAATTTTCAGCCAAGACAACAACATTGCGAAATGGTCCGGGTTGTATTTACGCTAATTATAAACTTATGATGGGCCACTTTTCGCAATCTGCAAATCTCTGAATAAACCCAAAAAGCCTACAATTAGGAACGCTTGACAAAGTTTTCGGTTAATGAGAAAATTAATGAAACAAAAACCTTATGGAGACAAAAACTTTATGACAACGAATGTTTAATGCTCTTTGCAGTGCAATACTCTGAGGAATGTTATTGGAATTCCTGTAGACTACATGGATACCCGCAATCCAATTAGAACAAAATTATCTTCAATAAATTCTCACATAAAAGCCACAGCCCAGAAGTATGCAACAGTATTTAAAGAATGCACATTTCAGAAATTCCTTCTTCAGGCGCTCACACATTTCACTTACAACCAAACCAAGTAACGTAAAAACGTTTCTCACTTTTAAAAGCATAAAAAAGGACAGCAGAAAAAATCCATCGTTCAATTAATAATAAGTGCTGAATACGTGTAATGAAAAAAGAAATGTGCACATTTCATTGGGCAAACAAAATGGCTAAAGAAAGGTGGTTGGAGAGCAGAATCATCTTTTATCATTCCACAGGACACGAAGTACGTCCATCCACTTGTGTTGAGCCCAAAAATTTACATTTAATCCTGATCCGATGTGCATTTAATTAATGCCGAAAACAAATACACACAGCAAATACACACAGACACCCACACAGAGCACATGCTTAATGCCATTTTGCAGCCAATAAATTTTATTTTTTAAGCCTGTGGCGACAATGGAAAATGAAAAATTAAATTACATTAAACAATTTTCAGGAAAATGTCTGCACATTTAATGCTGTTCGTAGGCACATTTTATGGGACTTCGTAGGGCATATAAGGTCTACATGGTGAAATATTATTTTCTCAATAATAATTAAAGAATATCATTGCACTTTTTTGCAAACAATGTGAATTTAAAGTCTTTTTTTATGTTGCCATTTATCAATCTCAGGTATGCGCTCTATCCAAACGCGCTGTGCTGGTTCAATCTTCGGATATGCTGACCTATAATGAGCTTCAACCTTTGCCACTTCATCAACAGAGCGGTGGCAGTTACAACAACCACAACACCAACGGCAATAATAACAACAACAACAACAACATGGGTGGAAGCACTGCAATCGCCTCGAAGGCATCACAACCTCAAAATATTATCGTGAATTCAGGACTGAGCTATGAGGATGTCCTTAACGATGATTTTCAATTCGATATGGATGGCCATGATGTGATGGTCTTTCTGCATATACAAAAAACAGGAGGCACATCATTTGGTCGACATTTGGTCAGAGATTTAGACCTTAAGGTATGTAGAACAAATCAAATATGCATAGAAAAACGATTGCAATTGCTTTTTTTTTCTCCTTGTAGCGTCCCTGCGAATGCCAGCGACAGCGTAAACGTTGCTACTGCTTCCGTCCGCATCGTAATGAGAATTGGCTGTTCTCACGCTATTCGACTGGTTGGAAATGTGGCCTACATGCCGATTGGACCGAGCTAACTAGTTGTGTGGACGTGGAGCTGGACAAAAATGAAGGGGAAACGGCGAAACGACGTTATTTCTACATTTCCCTGCTGCGTGAGCCCATCTCCAGATACATGTCAGAGTATCGGCATGTCCGACGTGGAGCCACCTGGAAGGGCTCGCGTCACTGGTGTCTGGGTCGCCAGGCCACGGCAAGTGAGCTGCCCCCTTGCTATAAAGGCAAAGATTGGTTAGATGTCGATCTGGATCAATTCGCTGGTTGTGAATCAAATTTGGCTGCCAATCGGCAAACCCGCATGCTGGCGGATCTTGCCTTAGTTGGTTGCTATAACAAATCCTCAATGCCTGCCCACGAAAGAGATCGGGTAATGTTGGCCAGCGCAAAGCGTAATTTGGCTGCCATGGCCTATTTCGGACTGACGGAATATCAAAAGGTAAATCACGAAATTTATTTTCTAAATCAATGATCAATATTAATAATATGTTTTTCCCAGATGTCCCAATATATATTCGAAGAGACATTCAACCTGCGTTTTGCCATACCTTTTGAGCAGCATAATACCACAATATCGGCGACAGCTGTACACAATTTGCGACCCGATCAGAAGCGTCGCATCGAAAAGCTCAATAGCCTGGATATAGAGCTTTATGCATATGCCAAGAATTTGCTTTTTCAACGGTGAGTTTTTTTTATATACATATGTATAGTGTTAAGGATAAACCTGATAGTCTTAACATCTTTTGCTTGAGGTCGTTGACTCAATACTCCTTTGTGGGCTTGACTAACCCCTTTTGCTATTGCCCCTTTGTTAGGATCTCATTTGTATTGACATTCCTTGCTGTTGAGGGTTTATTGTGTGGAACACAGACAAGAATAATGCCTACATGATGGAGTTTTCTATACATAGAAGACATGTGAATGGGATCCCATGAATATGATCCTTACAATAGAATGAATGTTAAAGTCAGTTTATGCATGACCAGGCATGGGAAAAGGATTGTGCAGCAACCGAGGTGTCATTTATTAACATCATTTACTATAACCACTGTGTGAAGATAGTTTCCCCATTAAGGATAGTGAATAAATCAATAGATATATAATAGATATATTCAGTCGATATTAACTTTTCAGACTTGATGTCCTGAAAAAATATTACATAATAGGCACCAGCTGAGCAGTTTTGACTAGCCTACTAGGCGGTGGTGGTTGGTTAGGTGGCAGGATCAAACAATATTCTGTGGGTATTTGAAAATTCTAATCAATTTGCTGATTTTCCATGCAATTCAATCAAATTCTACTCATTCCCAAACCCAACACTCCCCTTCTCTCACACATATGTATTTTCAACACATTTTCTTTATAATTATGCGGGCCTCGGATTTCATATCAAATTCAATTTATGCTGGCTGCCAGCTGGACTTGCCAGTTAACGGATATTCGCTATACACCAAACTCCTTACATACATACATACAGAAGAGGAAAAATATAAATATATATATAGTACGCTCTGTATGTAACTATCAGTTAAAATTGTAGACAGAAGAGACAAACACACACAGCTGGGTGAGCATGTCTCCTTGTCATTTCCTTATGAGTAAGGGAATCCGGAACCCCACCCCTCAATTCAGACATTATTGTTGCTGCCGCCGCTGCTGCTGCTGCTGCAATATCTTTGACTACAATTGCAACATTTGCGCGCGCTAAAAATACAACCGAAGAAGCAAAAACAACAAGGATTTTCTATAGTTCACAAAGACTGAAAGAAGAAGGATAGCCCGAACCAACAACCCGGCCGAATGCCGACAGTCTTGAACAAAACAAAGATAAGGATACAGAGAAGGGGGGCTAAGAAAGTATTTGTGGCACGAACCACCACCAAAATAAAAGAAACGACAAAAACAATTTTCGAAGACATATGAGCGAATTACGAATACCCTCTAAAATGCATGCTCATTTGATTTTTCTCAGATTTGTCTTCAGTCATCGAAAAAAGGATTTTTCATTGAAATCTTCTTTAAATTGTTTCTAGTATTGCAGTCTAAAGTATTCAGTGACTAGATTTAGCTTGGGTTTACCTTTCTGGGTCAACTTTTATTAAAAGAACTTATCTATATTCGGGTATACCTGCTTTTCGTATAGGGTATTCAACACCGGTCCGAGAAACGTGCGTGTACCTAGCGTTACGGGGGTTGTTTTCGCTTAATCTTCGTGTTGGCTTCGCCACACTTCGCGCTTCGCTGCAAGAAGAAGACCCTTGGCCCGGTGTTTGCCTTTGCGCCGGCGCAACTGGCCTTACCTCAGTTAGGTTTTGACAACGAAACGCGTAGGTTCAGTGTAACGGGAAAGCGGGTTATTACTTAGGGAACAAAGTATATACAAACACAGAAAGTACAGCAAAATTATTGAAACGGACTTTGTTAAACAATTTATTATACAGAATTTAACGTTGTGTTTATGTTTAATATTTGAGTTATTGTTATTGCCATTGAAACGTTATCCAAAAGTTGTTAAAATCGAGTTAAAAAAAAAAAAACATCCAAAGAAAACCAAGTTTAACTAAATTTGAAAACGTCATAAAAAAGAAAGAAAGCAAACAACATGTCCTTCTCCAAGGCTAAATTGAAACGTTTCAACGATGTGGATGTGGCCGTTTGCGGATCACCAGCTGCCTCAAATAGTTCGGCTGGTTCCTCTGGCAGTGCCACGCCTACACCAGCCGTAGCTGCTGCTGCTGCTGCCGCCACGGTTCAACCGGAGCGTAAGGAACAGATCGAGAAATTCTTCAAGGATGCAGTGAGATTTGCCTCTAGCTCCAAAGAGGCCAAAGAGTTTGCCATACCCAAAGAGGATAAGAAATCGAAGGGTTTGCGACTCTTTCGCACTCCATCGTTGCCGCAACGTTTGCGTTTTCGTCCAACTGCCAGCAGCAGTCAGAGTCACGCGGACGTGGGCAGTGGCAGTGGAGCATCCACAGCTGCTTCCACGCCATTGCATTCGGCAGCCACAACACCAGTGAAAGAGGCCAAATCCGCTAGCCGTTTGAAGGGTAAAGAGGCTCTGCAGCAGGAAATACGTCAAAAGAATGAGGTAATCGAGAGCCAGCTGAGTCAGTTGGATGTCCTGCGTCGACATGTGGAGCAATTAAAGGAGGCGGAGACCAAATTAAGGGAAGAGCATGAGCAGACTGTGTCCAAAACGGGTCAACTGATTGGGGCACTGACCGCAGAGAATCTATCGCATAAGGAAAGCAATGAACAATTGACTGCAAATCAAGGTCATCTCCATGCACGCTGCCTGGAATTGGAACAGCAATTGCAAGAGCTGCGGGAAGAGCATGAGAAGCAAGTGGAACATCTGATGGCCGAGAGTGAGGCTCTTCGTCTGGCCAACGAGCAGCTGCAGTTGGTAAATGATGAACATCTGCAACAGCAGAATGAATTGAATCTTCAATTGGTTGCCTTGCAAGCCGATGTGACCCAGGCCAAGGAGAAATTCAGTGAGGAGCAGCAGAAGACAGTCCAGCACATCGAGTTGATTGAGAATCTGCAGAAGAACAATGCCTCCTTGCTGGCCGATGTCACCCAGTTGAAAGAACAAATCGAACAGGACGCTTTAGCCTATGGCCAAGAGGCCAAGGCCAGCCAAACCGAAATGGAATGTCTGCGCGTGGAAAGGAATACGCTGAAGAATGATTTGGCCAACAAGTGTACTCTAATCCGTTCCCTGCAAGATGAGCTTCTGGACAAGAACTGCGAAATCGATTCCCATTGCGATACCATACGTCAGCTGTGCCGTGAACAGGCGCGCCATGCCGAGCAGCAGCAGGAGGTGGCCAAGGTGCAGCAGCAGGTGGAGAATGATCTAGAGAGTGCTGTCGAGCGTGAGAAGAGCTACTGGCGGGCTGAGCTGGATAAGCGTCAAAAGCTGGCCGAGAACGAGCTGATTAAGATTGAGCTGGAGAAACAGGATGTTATGGTGCTGCTTGAGACCACCAATGATATGCTGCGTCTGCGGGACGAGAAACTCCAGAAATGTGAAGAGCAGTTGCGCAATGGCATCGATTACTACATTCAATTGAGCGATGCCCTGCAGCAGCAGGTTGTCCAACTTAAGCAGGATATGGCCAAGACCATAACCGAAAAGTACAACTATCAATTGACTTTGACCAACACCCGATCCACTGTCAATATTCTGATGGAGCGTCTCAAGAAGAGTGATGCCGATGTCGAGCAATTCAAGGCTGAACTGGAATCTATTCAGTTGGAAAAGGGAGCTCTGGAGCAGAGCTATCTCACACTTCAGGCCGATACCGAACAATTGCGACAGCAGCTTAACGAAACGCAGGAGGCTCTACACACCCTGAGGAACTCATCGCAGACCCTGCAATCTGAGGTATCACTGAAGGAGTCCATGCTCCATGAATTGCTTGCCGGCGAGGCGGAAACTTTGGCCAAATTCAATAAGATTGCTAACTCGTTCCAGGAGCGCATTGATGGCGATGCTCAGTTGGAGGAATTGAAGCGCAAGGACGAAACACGTGAGGCCTACATGGCAGACATGAAGAAGGCTCTAGATGAATTTGCCACTGTGCTGCAATTCGCCCAACTCGAACTGGACAACAAGGAGCAAATGCTGATCAAGGTACGTGAGGAATGCGAACAACTCAAGTTGGAGAACATTGCTCTCAAGTCCAAGCAACCTGGAGCGGGTTGTGTGCTCACACCTAGCAAAGCGATTGCCAAACCAAATACCACAGATCTGGAGAAGATTGAAGATTTGCTCTGCGACACCGAGTTACGTGCCGAATGCGATAAGATCACCTCATGGCTGCTCAATTCCTCTGAGAAAAGTGTGCGTCAGGATAATACCAGCGAATTGAGTGAATTGCTTTCATGCAAATCGTCTCCTCGCTCCAGGACTCCCTCTACCCAGCAGCAGCATCAACGCACGCCCCGCACTCCTCACAGTCCTCGCACTCCCCGCACCACACCGAAGACAACGCCAAAGAAAACCGTGTTGTTTGCCGGCAAGGAGAATGTGCCCAGTCCGCCACAGAAGCAAGTGCTCAAGGCACGAAACGTTTAGTCGACAATTATTTAATATTTCTATGCTAAATTTATCTAATGTTCTAGTTAAGATTCGAAAAATTTCAAATATACGTTTATAAAAAAAAACCAAAAACAAAAAGCACATAAATACAAAACTGAAATTGCGTTGCATGCAACAAAGAAAAGCCCATCTTGTTTGTTCTTCGTCTTGTTGATTTCTCCCCTCCCCTTTGAAGAAGACGGGTTTTGATTTTGAAGTACAGAAACACAACCACCCTGATTGTGCCTGGGCACACGTGAAACTTCCATTTCTTGTGCACTCAATGGTAACATTCGCCGCACTCGTTCTCGTTTTCGGTCTCTTACCTCAAGCGTAACATCGAGGTAATTGTGCAGCAGCTGCGCCTGCGCCTTGAGGCCTTCTTTAAGGGTGGTGGCTGACGACGGAAGTGGAAATACCCATGCACCACCACACAAAGTAAGCTTCTTCTTTTCATTAATTGCTGTGTGTGTGTGCTCGAGGTGGAATGGGAATACGCTGCCTGACTGCCTTTGTCTTCCTTGTTGTGCTGCTTATGACCTTTGACATATTCTTCTTCTCGTGTTGTTGCCTTTGGTAAGGCAAGGTAAAGGTCTTTGCTTTTTATTATTTTATGATATGTACACACACCTATGTATGTGTATGTCTGTATATATGCCCATACAGCTGTACATGCCATGCAGCTGCATCAACAATTGAAGCAAAGGGGACAAAGGTTTTCGCCTGCAATATATATATGTGCTGAGATTTTCCTTCTTTTTTTTTTTCCTTCAAGCCAAAAAGTGGGCTGGACAGCTTTTTCTTTTAAGAAAACGAATTACAGCGAATTATTACAAGTAAGGGAGGAAACATAAGGGATGCAAGGGGGATGAATGAGCAGAAATACAATGCGCAGTTTTCCTGGTTGTTGTTTATGGTGGGAAAGTCGCATTAAAGGGAATACTTCATTTGCATTTAACTACGCAGTGAGCCAATTATATCTTAATTTACTGATCTTTAAAAATCTTTGAGAACCTTCTCAAAATACTTAGTTTGGTTTCTGTCTTAGCAGGTCAAACTTTACATATTTATCATGATTGCATAATAAACTCTATTTACATTCTTTTCTTACAGTTTTGAACGTCTGAAAGCAAAGGACACAAATTTCGAGCAACGTTATGCCAATCTGGGCAATATCTACTTCAAGCAAGGTGTTACGGAATTCAATTGGGATAGCAATCTGGAAGATGCAATCAGTACGGATCATTGAAGTTGAAACCAAAAATTAATATTTAGCATTTAGAATTAATATACTCATTAACATCTATGTTAAAGGCAAACAAAGAAACGAACTGGCGAAAGGCCAGATGAAGAAAAACAACACAAAGGACTTTAAATTAGTTATTAAGTAATAATGTTAATTAAATATATACATATACAAATATTATTTACAAAACATGCAAAATCAAAAGCAAAAAAAAACATGCAAATTAAGGCAATGGAAAGCAAATATCCATGGCTTATCTCATTTAATTCTAAGTTGAAAAAAAAAAAACATAAACCTACATTTATAATAAAGCGAAATCTCTGTGCGCGTATTCTATTATATGTATCTAAATTTAGGCGAAAACAAAGCAACTTCATCTCCAAACTAAAACTAAACCTCTACTTATAACTAAAACTAAGCATATACATACATGCACATATATATATATTCTTCTTCGCTAATAAGACATAAACAAAAAACAAACTCGCAAATACAAAAGAAAACATCACATTGCACTTATTGTAAATATATTTCGATAACTCTTCAGCCACAAATTCAATTTAATTGTAAACTGCATTTGCATTGAAAACAAACAAACAAAAACGCAACACGCCATAATTTAGTTTAACACATTTAATTTGTATGGTTTTGTTTTTTGTTCCATTTTATAATTTTTAATTTTTGTTGTTATATCAAGTGTCTCTGCAAAGCCAAATCCTCACAAATAAGTCTAAGTGATTTTCGATTCAATAAAGCATTTATATTTAATTTCAACTGTGTAAATAGCTCGAAAATGTAAAGAAAATTTCATTTCCATATATTTATTTTGTTTTCAATTGACATGAATATGTAATGTAAAGCGTTTTTATTATTATTATTAGCTGGCATAATTTTTTAAGACAATAACTAATTCGAAAACGATTGAATGCATAATTTATTTCCAGTGTGCAGAAGCAAAGGAAATCTATACAATGCTCGATTGACAAAAAGCCAACGAAAAATATACAACAAAAATATTTAAATGCCTAAAGATCGCATCCAAAAAGTCTAGAAATAAAGAAAACGAACAAGTTGCCCAATGAATCATGTAAAATATTTCAAATATTGAAAATAATTCATATGTAGCTTACCTACACCCACACTTATACATAAACAAACATATATACATAGATAAGCTAAGTATATACAGATATGGAAGGCATATTAATTGTGCCATTTTATAGCAACCAAAAAAAAAACACACACACACAGACAAAGAAGAATAATTCAATTTTCATTTGCATTTTCTCGCATAAAACACACAGAAACGAGCAAAAAAAAACAACCATAAATAAATGCAGGTCAAATTGAATAATAAATTTAATAAATAATACATTTGAAAATAAACTCTGTGTTGCATACTTTTGGGAGAGGCGATAATGTATTGAGTGTTGAATTCAACAATTTCTAGCATATTTTTTGGCGTTAGCATGACTTATATACAATTAAGGATGTTCATGGATATCCTGTTGAATAAACAAATTTCTTCCTTAATTTGGCATTTAAGGTAATTTCAAATAATGAAAGTTTGAAATTTTTAGCATATCAAAAGCTTAAGTTTTTAATAGAGGATCATTAAAAGTCCTTCCAAATCTACCGTTTTCAAAAACGCTTTCTGTTAGTCTGTTGTCCTAAACAGAGCTTAATTTTAATCAATTCAGTCAAGTTAAATTCATGTTTTTCTTTTAAATAAATGACAACTTTAGTCAGTTCATAAAGTAAAATTAACAGAATGTTAAGTTTGGCTGGTTTTAAGCCTAACATAAAGTTATTATTAGGAATATGTTAATAGGATAACAAAAATGCTCAAGTCATCAATGTACACAGTTAGCAGCATTAATAAATATTTACCGCCTAATCTAAAAATAAATATTTGGTTCCGTTCGACTTGTATATCGCATCTGCTGAATAAGTTTATAAATAGATAAAGAAAATTAAACTTTGAGCTCAACTATTAAAGTGCGAGCAATGAAATTTTCATGCAAGAACTGATTGATTTAAATCATCACTAAACACATTAAAGTCCTTGTTAATTGATTGATCTTACCTATTGAATCCATAGTTTAGTCTAGACTAGGTTTTGAAACCTCAAAAACTAAAAGACAATGTATTTGATTAGATAGACTCGGCAATTGATGACCATCTTATATTGGAAATGAAATACATTTTCCTTAAAACAATTAGATGGAATCGTTTGATTACCGCCGGCATACGTCACACAGATTTTCGAAAATTAACTAATAATAAAATCGTCAGCTAGACTCGCTCAGCAGCTGCGAACAAAAAAATAAAGTTAATATCTCCAAACTAATTTGCACCAATTTGAGGAGACGACTAAACAATAAGGTAAACATCGTTTTCCTCCCAAATGTATTATCGACGACGGAGAAATTAGCAGACTCAGTACGCGCATGTACCTCGATAGCGGAAGTCATGACTGACGCGATCTCCAGCGATTCCCTGCGACGCAAGTCATCATCGTCCAGTTCCAGCAACGATGTGGATATTGTGGATCAGATAAACGGCTGCTTTGGGCGTTGGCAATTGCGCACAATATTGCTGATCTTTCTGTGTAAAATTCCGACAGCCTGGTTTATGGCTTGCATCATCTATACGGCGCCCTATCCACGCAAAGGCGAACTGGTGTGTCGACCAGCCGGCTGGAATGCCAGTCAATCGCAGGAACTGCTTGAAGAGCATAATGAGATAAATACCCTTCTGTCAGAGGAACGAAGCACAGATCGTCTATTCAATGTGGATGTATGCAGCGCCTACGCTCTAAGCTTGACTCAAGGATTTGTGCGACGCTACGGGCAGGAATGGAACACCAGCTCAAGGGCTGTGGACTCCTCGCATTTGCCTTGTGAGAAAGTGGAGCATACCACGGCCTACAAGTCTTTGATCACTCAATTCGATTTGATTTGCTCGAGACGTGTGCTGGTTGCAGTTACCCAATCCTTTCATGCCTTAGGTGCTCTAATTGGAGGTCTATTGGCCTATAAAGCTCTCAAGCAGTGAGTATTTAACACTCGAAATAATTTGAGCGGCAGATACAAATTCTCTCCTTATATTTCCAGTATTAGTCCTCGACGTCTGATGCTCTATGGGATGTTGGGCCAAATTTTCTGTGGTAATCTTACAGGTTTGGTGGATACCTATCAACTGCATGTCTACTTTCGTTGTCTCACTTCGGTTTTCTGCGCCTTCATGTATACGGCCGGACAGTTTATATGTAAGTCAAGTTGACATATCCAAGACACGAACCTAAATTTTCTGCACTTCCAGTAAATGACATAACTTCTGGTCAGGCACGCATTTTGGTAATAACTTTATCGGAACTCTTTTGGTCTATTGGTCTAATTCTACTACCGGCTATATCAATATACTTTGACGATTGGAGCTATCTGTATGTGGCCATATCATCATCGCTTTTTATACTCGTCTGGCTACATCGTTGGATAGCAGATGCTCCACGTTGGTTGTTACGCCATCAGCGTATTGAGGAAGCATTGCGAGAACTGCTGGAATCGGCTACCTACAATGGAAGAAAAGTGCCCCTGACTTTGGATGTACAACTGACAATCTATGCCAAGGATTTGGAGTCAGAAGATCAGAAAAAACGCAGTTATTGTGGCATCTGGGATGGTGAGACAAAGCGAAGTCAATTGATCTACATTCATTGCATTTGGGGCTGCGCCTTGGTATTATACAATATTATTTTACTTATGATACGCACCTTGGGCAGCGCTCAGGTGCATGTAAATACTGCAGCTTTGGGATTTGCTGAAATGATAGGAGTATTTGTGGGTCTTTATTTTATACTATACACCCGGAGACACTGGAGATGGGCCGGCAATCTCATGATAGTGGCAGGAATTTGCACATATTTCGTATGGCTATTGCCGCAGACCGGTAAGAATTGAATTATTGCTAATGATTAGAGTGTATTTTAAAAAGTTTTTACTTGCTTTCAGCTCGCAACTCGAGACGTGTGGGACTGGAACTTTTCTTCTGGTTACTCCTAAAGTTTGCCAACTCTGCTTCAATAGCCGTGCTTACCACTTGCACCGGCGAAATGGTTCCGGCGGAGAAACGTGTTTATTTCCTACTCTCTGTGATCACCTTTAGTCGGCTTTGTCTTGTCCTTAGTCCTTTGCTTACCACTTTGGTGGTCATTCATCCACTTGTACCTATCACAATAATTGCCACTCTGGGCTGGCTATATGGCTTGGCTTTAAGGCGACTCAATCGATACTATTGGAACACGGAACAACCGCATATTGATCATGTTCCCACTCCGAATACATATCGCCGCAATTCGGCACTTATATTGAGACGCAGAAGTTCCACTAGCTCTGAAGTTAGTGGCTTTAGCAATGAGTTACTATCTAATTTTGAACATAATCTGGCTGTTAGTATTGCTGATATATGGCATATTAATTTTAATCCCATCAATGAAATGGAAGAAATAGAATTAAATGAAGAAGCTGTCAAATCGCGCAGCTTGGAAACAATTTAACACAAATTGCAGCCTAGAAGTAGGCAAATGATTGTGATCAAAAAGAAAATTTAGAATTATAACCAAAAGAAATCCTCAAGCAAAATAAAAACTATTTAAGTTGGTTATCATTTAATAAACTTTTCCTATTTTCAAAAACAAAAGTTCTTACGTAATTCATAAACATCCCCATTCCCTCATTTAATTTTCAAAAATTTTCCAACAAAATTAACAACTAGAAACTGGTTTTTATAACTCCGCTAATACATCATAAAACCAGCCTTTTTCCATTTCTTTCAATTAAATTTAGTTGGAGGTCGGTGGTTTTGCGGAATTTCATCATAAAGTTGAGTAGTTGCTGCCATTTTGAATAAAAAAAAAAAACTCGCACGTCATGCCCTCCATATGTTAATTAAGTTAAATTGGAAATTAATATGGAGTTAGCAAAAATTAAACATGTGACAAATTCAATTAGATCCTGAACCACAATATTCAGCAAAAACTTAAGACCAGACCAAACAAGTAACAAATTAATGTAGGCCAACAATGCATCGAATTTGTCATTGACCAGAACAAAGTGGACTATAGCCACAGGTAGACTATAAAGATTAAAATAGAATATTGCACAAAAGACACATTGCAATCTAAAGTACTGAGTATTGATAACTAATTTACTCAGTTCCTAGTCTAGCCCAGAGAGTCTAATAAAGGGCTAAGCAAACGAAATAAAAACTAATACCATTAGAAATCTAAAATATCGATTACATTAAAATTAAATATTAAATGGGTAAACAAAAAAAAAAGTTAACGGAAATGAAGTACCAGCCAATTGCCATGCGTTGTCTTGTCTTGGGCTTTGACAATATTCGGAATACATCAGTTCAGCTACAGTTCAATAGATTTGTTTTATTTTCACTATTATTATTATTATTTACGCAAATTCATTAAGAAAATTAACGCCTCGAGACGCTCCGTCGTTGTCTTCGTTCGATTGCCGTTCGATTTGGTCGTCAGTTGCCATTTGATTCTCAACGGATTGGGACGCGTGTGCGCGAACTGGAACTGAAACTGAAACCGATTGTCGCCGCGACGTGCAAATTGGAAAGCAATCCATATAGACAATATTTATTGTCGCTTAATTAATTTATATTAATTTGTATGCAATCAAACAGGCAAACAGAAAATTCAGAAAAACAAATATAAATTCAAGTGAGAATGAAATGCAAGTGAAGTAAAACGAGCAACCAAATTATGCCTTGTGCTTTCCGCAGTCTTGTTAATTGAAACCAAATTATTATTGAAAATGTAAGCAATTTAATTTTCAATTGGATCAGCTAAAATGTATTTTTATTTTCTTTTGTGTTTCACATAAGTTTATTATTTCACAGTTGAATTAAAAAAAAATATAGTCAAGTTTGACATCAACCTAATTATGATCTTAAAGTTATATAAGCAAACTATTAGCTTGAAATCGAAGATCTATATCGCAATGTCATCTGAAGAAATATATGTTTTTATGTGCTTTATAATACAGTTTGATCCGGGGTATAGATTCACCCTATTTGACTTATCCTTTTTGAGTTTTAGAATTTTGCATAAAGTTTTCAAGTATTTTATTTATATTTTTTATGGTATTAAAGAGGTAAATCAAAACTTTTGTCAAATCTCAAAACTCAAATTGCTCGGTGTGATGCTCTCTTTCAAATTTAAGTGGAAAAAATTTGCCAATTAATTTAAATAAAGACTCTTGGAAAAGAATGTGAAATAGTCTTATTCTTAATTCTTAATGTGTAATGCTTTTTTTAACAATTTTTATTGATCAGCACTTATTTAATCAGAATTGCATACACAATTATTATTTTGCTGAGTTCTCACTGAATTTGCCAAATTTTGCTACCAAGCTTATTTTAAATAAACAATTAAACCCGTTATATAGATCCACAAACTACGAGATAATATACAAAATCTCGACAATATTGAATATGGAAGAGAAAACTTAACTTTCCTTCACGAACAGATGGACCTTGAACAGCTATAAAATATTGTGGGTTCAAAGAGAATTACAAATAGAAGTACTTATAGAATAAGTAATGGTACTTATTTATATTTAATAGCCTTCACTACTTTGACATTCTTTGATATATTTGAATTGCATAATCCATTAGTGATGCATTTAATAATAAACATATTAACAAACAAGTCAGTCGTCAAAATGACTAATTACACGACCTGCCCATGGAAATTTGAAGTCAACCAACAAATGAGGAAATTGAGATTATTCAATTTTGTGTGTGTGTGTGTGTGTATGCATGTATTGGCGGACCAGTTTTCACCTAGGCATTTAGCACCACCTGTTAAATTTCAAGTTAAAATATTTGCTGAGCAGGTGACAGACAGATATCGATATAGAGACATAACTCCGGTACGATGTGGATCTGAAGACAATGCCAGATTAGCACCTTTTTGGTCAATATTCCACTAAATACACAAATATATATAGAGTTTTGCCAATCAATCAAGTAAATATTTTCTCATAGTGATCCTACGAGCACCACTTCAAATGAATGTTTCGTATCTTTAGTCTTTGTTCAATGTCTGCTGATTGGAAATAAAATCAAATCAGATAATCGACTGATATCTGTATACTGATAAGACTTTGATTTCTGTTACTACATATATAAGTAACTGTATTATCTGATTAGGCAAAGTCGAAGAGAATTTTATTAGATAAATTTATTTCTTAAATAGCGTTAAGAGATCAATCAGTTTTCAGATGAATTCCGTCTGAAATGACACATCCTAACGTTAAAGTTAAAGGAGTTGAAGAATTGACAGGCTTCGGCAAAAACTAAAATAAAAGGCAAAACATATAAATTTCTTTACTTACCCTGATAAATACATTGAACCTTTGACGATGAATGAGCCGGAGAACCCAAACGAGTCGAATACGTACGCAAAATCCAAAATAAAATTAAATAAAGATGCTGATCTAAAGCACTGATAGCAGCAGAGACTAATGACCCAATTAGAATGCTTATCCTAAGAGCATATAAATCGCGTCGTTATCAAGATTTATTAAGTGTTTCCAACTCCTTATTTCTTAAATCAAAAATGCACTTAATGGAATTTGGCAACCTGTTTTGAAATGGGAATAAAATAATAATACTGAAATAATAATACTGAAATAATAATAATAAAATAATAATAATAATAGTAATTGTGAAATAATAATTATGAAATAATAATAATAAAATAATAAGAATAAAAAAATATCTACGAAAATATTTACTTACCGTTACTTATTTCGGCACTGCAAAAATGGCCGCCGACTACCGGCGGGGGCAACGCACCAACAACGACTGAAGGGGCTCCCCTCATCAGCAGCTTCTTTTATATGCATCATGCATGTGCAAGAACCGCTCTCTCCCACTCTGCTGTAGCCACTCTCTCTCTCACTTGCAGTTAGTGCGAACATAGTTCTTCCTCTTTTTTAGTCACTCAGCGCTATCATAGTACGCACTCCCACTCAATCTCACTCTCATTTACATTTAGCGCGAACATAGTTCTTCCTCTTTCTTAGTCACTCAGCGCTATCATAGTACGCACTCCCACTCACTCTCACTCTCACTTACATTTAGTGCGAACATAGTTCTTCCTCTTTCTTAGTACGCACTCCATCTCTCTTCCTGCTTGCAGCTTTTTTTTCTACGCATCATGCAAATGCAAGAACCGCTCTCTCCCACTCTGCTGTTTTTTTCTTTCTGCCTCTTTAGTCGTTCTCGGTAACATTATCTTGTGTGGGAGAGATGAATAAGTGGTGGGAAGAGAGAAAGTAATGTTATCCCTCGCTTTTGTTTCGATTGCCAAAACGTTTAAAGTTCTAGATAAAAATTTGATTAATTTAATAAATTCCATTGAACATGAATTAACTCATTTTTAGTTTTATTCTAACCTGTAGAATTATATCTTGGATTTTAAGTTAATATCACATTAACGAATTATTTTAATTTTAATCAAAAATCTATCTTATAGCTTTAGGTCCAATCCATTAACTGATCAGACTTTCGAGTTAAAATTATAATACGTATACGCCACCGATCTATATTTTCGATGATAGGTGACTTTATTTGATGACAGTAATTAGTCAGTTGCAATATTTATTCAATATTAGTTGGAATAATAAGAACTTAATTGAGCTTTATGTAAGTCTAATATTTAAACAGCTTTTTTCTTGTGAAATGCCGTAGGATTTTTTACTTTCTAGAAAACTTTACAGAATGAAAACAATTTGTTTTAGCGATTTCTATCTAAATTGCTGATAAAAGGAATGAATGAAATTAATTCCTCGTAAATAATTTGAAACTAATTTAGATTAATGTAATTAAATTGCGATTAACTTTATAAAAGGGTTTCTTACTTTTGTAAAAACTATTTGTCACACCTTTCATAATTATTTAAAACCCAGTATTTGGCATTTGGTTTCCGACTCAAGTTGAGAGATTCTTTATAAGTTTTTCTAAATGAAAATATTTGCTTTACAAATAGCTTAGCATATCGAATATACCTATTCCTTTGACAAGTGTATGACTTGAGCTTGTAAAAATCAATGAAATGAAATATTTAACCACAGACATGTGAAGTATTCGAGTGATATTCAATGCTGTTTCCATCTGCTGTCCGACAAGCGAATTCAATTGATATCAATTGATTGAATGAACTGAGACAAAGGCAGTTTGAGGGACAATTGGAATTGTAAGAACTGACAAATGTTTTCCATTTCACAGAATGAACCATTAGCCCTGGAATAAAACTTGGTATATCAAAACCCCCCAAATCGAAATGGCCAATCATTCGCCGGAACGTGCTGAACCGACACCTTCTCAGACACCAAGCCCACAATTAACCCATCGCCGTCACAATTCCACATCACAAAATGACAGGAATTCCATCAAACGAGTGGCAAGCCCCACTCCAAGTGGCAATGATATTATTGGTGATGTTGTCGGTGATTTCGGGATTTGGCAGTTGAGAACTATATTGATTATATTCCTGTGCAAGATTCCTGCTGCCTGGTTTATGGCCTGCATCATATTCACAGGACCAGAACTCTATGCTGGCTCTGAGTTCATCTGCGATACAAATTACTTGGATGCTGGAGCAAACTCTAGCACGATCTCTAATGATCAATGTTATGTGGTGGATGAGATGACAGGCAGCAGAAGGGAATGCGAACATTTTATTTATATATCAGATTTCGATTCTCTGATTATGAAATTCAATTTGGTTTGCCTGAGAGATATATTTGTGGCTTGGACACAATATTGGCATTTGTTTGGTGTTCTAGTTGGAGGCGTTGTGGGCACCAAAATGATGATCAGCATTAGCCCAAGAAGCACCTATTGTGTGGGTGCTGTGGCTCAGATTGTATGCGGAGTTGTTACCGGATATGCCCAGGATTTCAATTTGCATTGCGCCTTTCGTTGCCTCTCAGCTGTGTGTTGTGCCATTATGTTCACAGCTGGTCAGGCTATATGTAAGTTGGATCTACCATAACTTTAATATCAATCTCTATATACGCTTCTATATATATATATATATATCCCTTCAGTTGCCGACATCACAAGCGGTATACATCGCATAGGGGCTATTATTTTATACGACACTTTCTGGTCGATTGGCGTCATTCTCTTGCCTGGTCTTTCCTCATTCTTCAATAGTTGGTCTCTGATCTATGTGGGCATTACGTTTCCCACAATTATGTTGATATTTCTACTCTACTGGACACCTGACTCACCGCGTTGGCTACTTCGTCATGCTGTCGATCGTTATTCAATTGACAATGTGGAGGAAATTATAAGGGAGGGAGCTAAGATCAATGATCGTAGCTTTAAGATTCCACCAGATTTTCGTCAGCAGTTGGAACAGCTAAGTGAGACATTGAAAGCCCAACCAGCTCCACCTCCATGGAAGGAATTGTGGACTGGCAAGCGGGCCAAGACCCACATGATAGCTGCTCATTTGGCTTTGGCCTTCTTTGTCATCAACTTTATGGGCATGCTTCTGAATATACGTTCATTTGGCCGAGATTATCTAGTGCCCAATACCATTGCCATGGGTAGGAATTCCCACAGAATATCAAAGAATGCTTTACAATGATTGATTTTTTAGGATTCTCTGAGATTGTCGGCTGTTTCCTAGCCTTACATTTCACACTCAAACATAATAAATGGAAATGGCAATGTGCTGGCATCTTCAATATACTGGCTGGTTTCCTTGGCTGCTTGGGTTGGATCTGGACAGATGCGGATAGCAGTAAGTACACCCAAATACTCATTTCTTAAACTCTACCTAACCTTCTGACTCTTCTTCTTAGTGGATGTCGATGTCAAGGTTACCCTATGGATGATTATAGCCACCATACCCAAGGCAGCTGTTTCCTGTGCCCAATCCATGTTGTTGGCTTGCATGAATGAAGTGATGCCACCGAATAAGAAGCAACTCTTCGTCTTTTCCGTAGTCACCTGGGCTCGTGTGTGGTTGCTATCGGCGCCATTCTTCAATGTTCTAAAGAAAATTGATACGGCCCTGTCTCTCACCTCGTATTGTGTATTTAGTATTTTGGGTGGCATTTGCACATCTCTAATCCTAACGCCCAGGACAAGTGTTTCACCTGTGGTGCCTCAGTTGGTGGTGGAGAACGACAAGAAGGAGCAGACATCGCCGCTAAACGCTCCAGTTTGGACCATAGAATCGGAAGTGAATAATACCAGGTTATAGATAAAATTTTAATAGATTTGCCAATTGTATATGCTTTTCTTTCTGTGATTAGTTTAAGATTAAATGCGATTAAAATGTGAAACAAAGTTTATTGATCCTTTAATTAAGTATGACTAAAATATGAGATAAATAAACAGCATATAGAAGCACAAATGAAGAAATATCCAAAACCAATAGATTCTAAATGAAAACAAAAATGAGAAAAGTAAAGATCGGTCAAATGAAATTCAATTGAAAAGCCAAACAAAAATTGTTTTATATAATTTCTTGAGAAACTTTTGAATATTATAAGCTATTGTAAACAATTTTGGTGCCATTCAAAGTAAATGATATAATGTGGTTTCTTGACACTTACCTAGTAATCATCCATTTGTTTGAGTCCACTGTAAACTTCTCTTTGTGTAAATATTTATTTATGCCTATCATATGACGCCTCACATAGTCATCATAATTCAATTCATCGAGATTCCAATAGAGCATTGGAAATGTGCCATTCTCGATGATATCCTTGAAATAGAAGCGGCTGCTATTCTTAAAGATCCATTCGTTCAACGAAAAGAAACTGCCTGAAGAGATTAATAGAAAACGATTATTATAAAGATGTCACTTAATTCATAAGGTCTAGAGCCGAATACCTGCCAGACACGCCTGACGAAACTTCTTGGCAATGGGCGTAACCATACGCCTTTTTTGCCTTAGCACTAGAGTCCTCAAGTCCATTAGCAGGGCGGGCACAAAATGCAATAACCAGACAGCCAATTCATGTTTTAGGGCATTGCGACGATATTTGAAATTGGGAAACATAATCATACGTTTGGTGGGATAGATGCGAGACCATTTCATGGTCAGATCACCCAAACGCTGCCAGGTTATGGGATTGGTCACTCCCGAAGTGGCATTACAGATGCTAATGCTGCCCAATTGAGCCTTGTGGATCATCATGATCATGGCATTTACCACAAAATCTACAGGGATGATGTCGCATATCAAATCCTTATCACCCAATATGCTGCTTATGCCGCCTTTGCCAATTTCCATCATTATGCCACTTATGGCCTGAATATTGTCAATCCAACCGGGATAGGGTTCCCGGTGAGCTGCTGTCACAATCGAGGGTCGCACAATCACAATGGGGACTATATGTCTATAGGAATTGACTATCTGTTCGGCTATGGATTTGGTAAATGTGTAAGTATTCACATGTGGTCCTTTTATATAGCCGGCCAGACGATTAAGATATTCTTCGGGTATTTTACGTGTGCAGGTAAGAAATTGTAACCAATCGACTGGTGGCATTGTCGGATAGATTTTCTCATCGACATATTTACGACCTGGATTACAATAGGCAGTGGAAACATAAAGGAAACTCTGTAGAAGACAAACAACACACACACACACAATAATAATAACATAATAATAGTCTTTGGATTTGTTTACTTAAAGTATTATTTTGCACTCATCGTACAAACCTTCAATTGTTTCATATTTCTACAGAGTTCCAGCAAATTGTAAGTGGCCACCGAATTGACACGAGCTGCCACTTTAAGGCATTCATTGAAACGCACCTGTAAAACGAATCCCATTTACTCTAAACTTGGCCCATTCACAATCCAGCTCAATCACTCACCGTTGCTGCACTATGGAAAATAATATTCACCTCGCTGCACAGCTCCACTCTATCGGAGGCATTCAAACCTGTTGAAAGTGGAAGACACTTGACGTCAAACACACACACACACAATTTTCACTTCAAAAACTGACTAACCAAAATTATCATCCTCAATGTTGCCAGCAAAATATGAGATTTTCTTCATCCGTTCGGGATGAACTTTGTGTAGACGCTCGAAAATGCTATTCCTTAGAAAATCATGGAATCTCTGTTCAACTGGTATACCATTTTTAGGGCGTATCAGCATATATATACGTTTGATTTGTGGAAAACTCCATAGTAACTTTTCCAGCAGAGCTTTACCCACAAATCCAGTGGCACCTGAAAAACAAATATACATTTAATAGATTCCTGATTCCGGATTGGAGTTTTATTTATTTAGTTGCATTTGTATTACCAGTTATAAATACCACTGAATCGTTATAGACATCCGAATTTTCCTTAATATTTTGCACATTGGAGTTATCCATGTTGTGGCCACTTTGCTGCCGCAATTGCAACTGATGCAGCAGCAATTGAACACACTTTTCACCATCAGCAATGCAGCCAACAGGCAAGCAGGTTGTTTGCTTCCAATGAAAGTGAAAATGAAAAGCAACTAGACGGTCCTAGAAAAACAAGTTTTTTCGCCATAGAGTTATGGCAACAACAAACTTTTAGACGTAACAGTTTTTCTTCCATTTCCATTACATCATGTAATAATAATTTGGCACTGTTTCATTTCTGGTTCATGATCAAAGTTAAGGAGCAGATGCAGGGCAGTCTAGAGACCTAAAAAATTTCCATTCAAGTTAATCTAAATCTATTGTCAAAACATAGAACGTCAACTAAACTTACCTTGCCTACCTTTATTTCAATTGGTATTGGTTTTTATTTGTATAATTGTTTAACAATAATCACATTCAAGTTACATTTATTAATAAAGTCTGGGCTAGTCAGTTCGATTGTTGATTCATTCATTTAGGATGGGGGGGACGTGTTTGTATTGGAGAATTGGCCAAACAATTGGGACGTCTGATTAAATTTGATTAGCGACGATATCGTTGGGTCGTACAAGATCGAAGCCCTCTGTCACGTTTACTTGCTGGAGTGAGACTCTATGCTAAGTAGCAGTCATGCTGTTGGATTGGCAGTCTCAAGACGTGGCAACTAAAATTCCATAAAGATGTCGGAACAATCGTATATTTCGGATACGCCCAAAGGACGACGCCTCTCGCCCATACCAGATATAATGGCACAAATCTCACATATCTCCACCAATACAGATCCGGAAACAAATGAATCTCCAGTAATCTCGAGAAGAGACAACTCCCATACGGAAGAGGATATTATAGCCCATATATTGGGTGAATTTGGTGTCTGGCAATTGCGTTCCATTTTGATTATTTTCCTGTGTAAAATACCCGCCGCTTGGTTTATGGCTCTGATTATATTCACTGCCCCAGAGATCTATCCTGGCGAGGAGTTCAATTGTGATACGAGTTCCTATGGAGCAGCAGATAACTGCACCGTTTCGGTAGATCAATGCTATGTGGTGGTGGCCTACGGGAACTCCAGCTATGCCATGCGTCAGTGTCAGAAGTTCCATTATGTACAGAAGTTTCGTTCACTGATCATGGAATTCGATTTGGTGTGCCTGTGCGATATATTTGTAGCCTGGTCACAGTATTGGCATCTCTTTGGCATGTTCATTGGTGGCGTTGTGGCCACCAGATTGCTGCGTGTGCTCAGTCCACGCAGAGTTTATGCCACTGGCATTTGGGCCCTGCTGGGATGTGGCCTAATCACAGGACTAGTCAATGATTTCAGTTTGCATTGTGCCTTTCGCTGTTTGTCAGCAGTTTCCTGCTCCTTTATGATCACCGCTGGACAGGCTATATGTGAGTGAATAATGAGACTCTACGGGTATTCTATAATCTATTTGGATTCCTTGGTTTGCAGTCACAGACATCACAGCGGGGAAACATCGTCAAGCTGCTCTTTTGCTTTATGATACATTCTGGGCATTGGCTTTGATCTTTTTGCCTGGCATAGCATCTTTCGCTCACAGTTGGCGTCACATTTACTTGGGCATCACCTTGCCATCAATTGCCATAGTTATTCTCCTGCCCTGGACACCAGATTCACCACGTTGGCTGCTTAAACACACCAAGGACTCTCGGGACACAGTAGACTTGATTTTGCAGGCGGCTCGCATCAATGATCGCTTATTTAAGGTACCCAAAGATTTACCCCTTCAGTTAGAGCTCCTACGAGAGAAACTACTAGCTCAGCCCCCACCCGCACGTTGGCTAGAGTTGTGGCGCGGCAAGAAGCGAGTTAAGCTCCATATGATGGCCACTCACATGGCTCTGGCCACTTTTCTAATCAATCACATGGGTTTGCTTTTGAATATACGCTCTTTTGGCCGGGATTATCTTGCACCCAATACAATGGGCATTGGTTTTGCCGAGCTTTTGGGCTGTTTTCTGGCATTGCATCTGACCTTCCATCACAATGCACATAAATGGCAATGGTCAGGAGGCTTCTGTATTCTGGGTGGCTGTGTCGGTTGCCTCTGCTGGTTCTTTAGTGATGTGGAAATGCCTGAGGTATATGAGATTTTATTATGGATGATTTTCGCCGCCTTGCCAAAGGCAGCAGTGTCCTGTGCCCAGTCCATGATATTGGCTTGCATGGGAGAACTGGTGCCGCCGGAGCAAAACGCTCCATTTGCCTTTTCGGTGGTAACCTGGGCAAGAGTTTGGCTACTTTCCGCCTCATTTCTTACCATGCTAAAGCAGCTTTATATAGCCTTGTCTCTGACTGCTTTCTGTGTCCTGGTTATTCTGGGTGGCCTGTGCACTTGTTGTTTGGTAACGCCGAAAAAAGAAGAGCAGAAAATTGTTAGACAGACTAACCAGATATATCATCATAATATTTATAATACACATTTGTAGGTTTAAATAGTATAAGTTGTTTAGTTATTACAATTATTTAAGCAATATTTTTGGCCTCCTTTTATAAGACTGAGAATGCGTTCCAGTAAATCATATCATTATTACCAAAAAGTATGCAACAACAAAAATGGAGATTTAAACGAAAATTGAAATATGGCTCATCTATGGTTTACTTTTTGGTCTAGATTCTTTTTAATGTCTTATTTTGAATGAAAACCATTTCTTAACCAATGTGCCAGCCCCTCATATACATATGTAGCTTTTCAGGTGACACAAATATAATAGGCACACATACATACATTAGCTGACTAAATATCCAAGCGCATTGCTCTACTAACAACATATTTTTCCTCTTTCCATCCTCTGTTCTGTGCCTCTTTCCCTGTCGCCGTCAGGTGAAAAAAGGCAAATCAATAAAATAGAAACCATAAAATTGCACAACTAACAAGCGATGACGACCCAACAAATGGATGGTCTGCCTTGTTCTTGTCATTGTTAAACGAGCAGTTGGCAAAGAAGGACGACACCAAATTGACAATTCCTCCATTCTTGGAGGCCATGAAATCCAAGAAGTCTGCCTTTGCCCATTCATCGACTGGCTACGGCAGGCAGAAGCATCACAAAGGACACGGTCATACACACTCGAACAATCAAAAGGACAAATCCGAGCCAAAGAAAGAGCCGAAACCCAATCTAGATGTTGAGAAAGAGGAGGATAAGGATTTAAACTCCGGTTTTGGTGACTATTTGCGCACACCGGAGGGTCTGTAAATATATACATATAATGGTTATAAATTGAAAACTAAAATTAATTTCAATTATTACTCCTTTTCTTCTCCTCTTTAGCATTTGAGATGATGAAATTATTTGTCTTTGCGAATACAGTAATGCTAATTGTTACCATGGCCTGGCCACATGTCAAGCAGCAATTCGTATGGCTTAATGAATGGTGGGCAAACTACGAGCATTACCAATAAAACAAGGACAAGTCAAGCGAGCAAAGTACCTAGAAGTAGTAGAGTTAAAGAGCGACACCAAAATGGTTGGCCCTTTCGTTCAGGGCATGTTTCTGATAGGGATTATCTATTGGTACTCCAAGGGTATGATGTCGATGATTAATGATTATTATCGTAGTGAATTTCAACGTAAATTGCAAACTGAAGGTGCTGTCAAGCAGCCAGCCAAGGGCGAGGCACCCGTTAATGTGGATAACTTTATGGATTATGTCAGGGAAATGGATACGCCCCCTGACCATCATGAGCACGAGAAGCGTAGGCAATTAGTTTGGAGACAGGACTATTCGTTTATATTGCTGCGTTTCCTTGAAATCACTGGCTCTTTGCCAGCACTTGAAGTCTGCTGGAATGGTTCCAGTTCTGTAAGTTAACCAAAAGCTAAAAATAAACAAAAATTATATTTAATATTGCATTGCCTTAAGTAAAGTCTATAAAATTTCCTGCTCCAAGTGGGAGGTGTTTTCTTTTATTGCTGAGTATATTTAATATTGTATGTAGTATGTACTTTTTAACATTTCATTCAATAAACTCTATGAATACCATGCAAATATATAGTTAAATAGATGTATTGTTTTATATAATGTGTGATTGTTTTTCTTTTTCAATTTCGGAATATTTCAATTTGGTCTCTTTCCTAATGCACTTTTATAAGTATTTCTTGAAGATCAAGCTCTGGTTTTAAGTCAATTAAGTGAAAGAGGCTTAAGTAGTAAAGATATGATAGAAATTGCAGTAATTGAGTGAAGAAAAGAGTTAATAATTGAGTGATAAGCTTCTTAGATCTGTTCATTCATTATATAGTTATATCAGGTAATTCACGTTATGGCACGATTTCTAGCAGAATCAGAAAATAATTTATATATGTATGTTTGGAAATAGATATTGGATTGATTTTTGTAAATATTCACGAGTTGCATTCTATTCTAAATTTTACTTTTGATTTCAAGAGGTCCGTATGTAACATTTATTATTATTAAACGCTCCCAATTAAACAAAATAACTCAAAAATTAAATTGAAATTGTTTTTTTTTAAGAAATGATAATCAAAATATTTTAATGTATATTTTATATACACAACAATTCTTCATACAGGTTTTATTCTAAAATAATAATAATAATAATAGTAATAAGCTGCATTATGAATTAATAAAGCAAAATAAAATACAAATATATGTTGTATGCATATATATATAATGGACATATTGAAATCTTGATAACTGATAAGAATTTATATAATACATATCAAAATCATATATAGGAATACAAAAGGTAAAATAGTTAATAATATTCCACCCAAAAAGAAAACTTTTAAAAGAATTTCGAAACGTTTTTTTTTCTAATGAAACACAAAAATATAACTTGTTTTTTGAAACGCAACTAAATTAAGGAAACTCGAATCTTTCAAAATTTCATCACTTTAACTAATTTTTCTCTGATGTATCACAACCTTTGAAACAATAAAAAGGAAAACAATTATTAACAAATTGAGAGCTAACAGGCAAATCAAAAGTATTCTCAGTTATGGGGAAATGTACTACAAACTATAAATATATATATGTATAAAGATATATATTATACAATGTATATACTGTACTTGTTATGTGTATATGCAATGTTTTATATATTTATAAATATATAAATAGGTAATCATATATGGCTAAACACATACAAATTAGATTGCTTATGACAAGGCAAAAATACATACAAATGCAGAATACGCTTTAGATTTCTGATCTTTTGTTTACTTTATCTAGTTTTTACTGTGCGCGTTCAAGTCTTAACGAGTTAACACCTAATGACTCTTCCCTAATCACTTCTAATCAGATTGCTTGCGATTTGTCGGCGGAGGCGGCGCTGGCACTGTTGGTCTTTTCGGCGTTTGAAATGAGTTAGGTGAAATGGGTGTAGTCGCCTGTCCCTGCCCTTGAATCTGCCCCTGTCCGGGGTCCAAAGTGGTTGCCGTTTGTTCTCCATTATGATTATGATTGTTTTCCTCTTTTACGCCATTCGCCGTCGTATCACAATTCTCTTGCTTTAGCTTCTCTATAAACTTTTCCGTTGTATAGCGTACACTGCCATTGCCATTATCGATGGTGGCCTGAGTGGGTGTGGTAATACCGCCTTCATCGTCACTTTTGCCTTCTGTTTTAGCGGAGGACCCAACCCCCAAAACGGCTGGACGTTTGGGCAATTGGGGTTTCAGGGGTACATCTGGTTTCAATTTGAAGCTACCAATACTATCTGTGCTCTTGCGGTCCGCTGTGGGTGATGGTAAATTGTCCAGACCAAAGAATTGTGTTCTAGTCATGGGCACTGGCTTGGCGGGTGTCAGCGGAGGCGGAGGCTGTGCTTCCAGCTGTGTTGTTGTTGGTACTGTGGTGGTGGCGGCAGTAGTGTTCGTTGTGTTGTTTATTGCTGCTGGTGCCTGAAACTGTGGCAGGTTGGGTAAAGGTGGCTTGACCGGCTTCTCCTTCTCTGTCTGCACAGGTGGTTGCTGCGGAAACAGCTCCTTGGCATGGGGACGATACGTCTGGGAGCTTACCGCAGTCATACTGCTGCTCATACTACCATTTGTATTTGGTGGTGAGGGAGCATTCGCCTTCTGTCGCCGCAAAGTACCATAACGCGGACTTTCTATAACTTCTGTAAGCAAAAAAAAATGTGGTAAGTATTCTATATCTATACATATAAGTGTAATTACCCTACCGTTGTCATGCCTATCTAAATGCTCATTTGAAGAATTCGATTTGCTTTTCCCCTCCACAAACAGTTTGCCTCTCTGCAGTGTCACATAAAAGTCAACTTCGCCATTAAAGAAATAATCCCATTGGCTTATTAGCAGCTCTACAATAATATTCGCTGCCGATGAGCTATTCACTTGACCCATATAGTCGGCGGCAGCATTACTGCTCTTGTCCAGACGCGGCCACAGCATGTTCGGTGACATGACAATCGCCAAATTCTGGGAGCTCATCTTATTATGCACGGCTCGCTGCTGCAAAAGCGCCAGGAATCGGGTGAGGTAGCGCAAATTGGCATAGTTCTCCTTGGGTAGCTTTCCTAATATGGCCTTAATTTCCGTTTTTCTCTCCTGTTCGCTATGCCGTTCAGCAATTCTTATGAAATCCTTATATAGATTATAGGTCAACAATGGCTCTGGTAATTCCCTCAAATACAACTTGAGTATGGAACCAATCACATGTGGATCTTGATAGTCCAAAGGCAAAGGTGTCTTCACATGTTGGGCTTCCAGAGCATGCTTCATCCGTCTTAATTTGGTGCTAGCACAACCCACACGGAGAAGACCCTCCTCCTCAAGGCTATGTTCGAGGAGGCAGCAACAGCAAAGCTCCACAATGTAGGAAATCTCACGATTTGTAGATACCAAATGCTCTTTAAGGGACGTGCCAAAGCGTGATTTCTCTGTACCCTGAATGGTGTCTTGAATGCGGGCCAGAGACGCATTCACATGCTGTAAGGCACGCTCGTGATAGTTTCTTTGGTTCAGCACATAGTCGCGAATGCAATTGACAATCTCATCCTCTTTGGCTATTAGTTCCAACATTTGTGCTGCCCAGGCATCACGCTCCTTTTCCAATTTAACTTCACACTCTTCTTGCTGGCTCTTAATGTGGTTTACTTTGCTGGCCGGCTCATCCAGACGAATAGCGGCCTACAAAACAAAAATAGAGACAATTAGTTTATTTTAATAAAGCAACTACAAAAAGGAAAAAAAAACGTCAGTGCCAAAGTTCAAGTGCAATTTTTCTATATCTTATCTCTGTCTCACTCTCTGAACTGTCTGAATTACTAAATGGGGAATTCAACATAGCCACTAACTAAAAATAAACTTCAACCGAACAGCAACAGCAGCTGTTCGTGTCTCATTTCCGAATCGAACTCTTTGTTACTCTTTAGATGAATAGATACAAAAGGCGGGGGCATGTGCCATAAAACAAAAGCCTAAACTTGACTCATAAAGAAGTCTTCTTTCATACACACAATACACACTTGATAAGAAATTATGTCAGGTGATTGAACTGTAGGGAGTTTTAAACTTGAGAACAATAAAAGTAACTTTAGAGATATATCTAATTTTGTATAAAAGGAAAAAGCGACAACAAAATATCCCAAAAAATGGATAGAATAGTAAAAAAACAAATGTGCATGCGACTAAATAATCAAAACCAATTTAAGACTCTGCGTTAAGTTAAAAACTTAGACGACTCAGCTACGGATTGATGGCTCATTATTTACTATTTGTGGGGAGAGATAAGAGACGTATTGTGTAAGCCAATATTAATAGTTTCTACTTCATTAAATAATTCGAATTTATTGAGTTTGGTTTTAGATAACCAATTTAAAGCGGTGACACCTTCTTCCTCTACCTTTTGCTATGGTAATCTTGCTAAAAATAAACAAATCGTGACAACTGAACATTTGCCAGAGTATATTCATTCAGGTAGGTATACCTATACCTTCTACATACATATATAGGTACATACACCCATGTATCTTAAACTCTGTGGAAAGCAAAATAGTGAAACACAATAGCAAACTCACCAACCGACTAATTATCAAACCCAAGCATTATGTACATACATATATATCACATCTTCAATGACAGCTAACGTGACTCAGTGGAGACGACTTCAAGTGAGTCGCATCATTTCCATACGAGTGTGTAATAACCTCCTCAATGACCTACATCCATTACAGTGTGTATTGTGTGTGCATTACAAACAAACATTCCATTGGCATACCAAAGTTAGCACTTAAATAGTATAAGCCAGTGGCGCATATACAAAGACGCCCAATTAGAACGCCAATACAAAAGCAGATTGTTGATTAGCTAAAATATACTTATATATATATGTACATATATATATATATTTATGGCAAACCTACTAAAGACGAACGATAAGATTATCATAAGGCAGGCCCGGCGAGGGGAGTGTGTATCAAGGTGGGACATCTATGAGGCATTGGCATAGCGAATTTAATTCAATTATGATGTCACTTCCAATCGTGACTACCAAAAACAAGTCAATGAACGCCTGAACACCAAAGCACTTCGCCACACAGACTGGTCATCCCCGCCTATGTCTTTACATGGACAGTCGCAACAAACGAATTTGTAAAATGGAACAATAAAATCAAACAGAAATTTTTGTCAAGTAACCACCAACACCTAACTGTTTCGTATCCATCACTCACAATAAGTAGAACCAATCAGAGTCTCATGAAATTGGAACAGTAACAAGAAAAAAAAAAAAAAAAACAATTCCTTCACCCTCTCTATAGTAGATAAGACCGCCCCGTGGCACATATCATAAAACAGCGCCAGCAACCTAAGAAGAAAAAGCATGGCAAACAAAACAATAGAGTGCGAACAGAAAAAAAAAGAATCAAATACATACATATATAAAGATAACAATGGAAACAAAAATTCGATCTGAAACTGAAAAATTGAAATTAAAAATTGATTGGCGGCTGGCGCTATCCGGCATCCGGACTATACAGTGCTCGAAGATCAATGGGAAAATGTTAATCAGAGATCTACAACTGCACAATTTTCATAGACAAAAGTTAGACAGTTGTTTTTAGAAATAAACTTTATCTATTAAATCAGCTAAAGACTTAAGCTCATGTAAGCTAATCCGCTAACTAACGGTTTTCTTAAAGAAATTTGCATAGGATTTGTTGTTTTTTTCTCAATTTTAACCACTGTGCCGGGTGGTTGGCCTTCGTCTATGTCGTCTTCTTCAGACCCTCAGAAATTTCCACTAGTCTTTTCTCAAGAGTCACATAAACTAAACCCAACTGAACTGAACTGAACTGAACCCTCTTGGACGGACAGTTGGATAAATATTATTGCTTTTGTTGGCATTCCTTCATCGTTACTTTTTTAATCAAAGTAAATTCCTCCAATTGGATAAGTTGCTTGGCGGATTATCATTTGACTTGTTTTGACTTGAAGCGAAAGGGAAATATTTTCGTATATCTTTCGATTTATGCTATTCATCATTTCCGTTGATTAATTGACCCCAAAATAAAAAATGTGTAAAATCTATCAAACTAAAGAGAAATTTTCAATTTGCTACAGGTAATCTCAGTCCCGGTGGGTGCTTCTGCTGCTGCTTACCTCATAACTTCGCTTGAGTGAGGTGTATTCCTGTAATGTGCGTGAGACATTACGTTTTAGTGTTGAGATCTCTTGTATTTCCTTATCCAAAATATTTTTTAAACGTTTCACAACTTTGGCCTCTGTCTCCAGTTCGCTCTCGATAATGCATTCGGCAATTGTCTTCTCCAGCTCGCCTGTAGTATAAATTAGAGAGACGAAAAAAAGATAAACTTTTAGTTTTCTTTTAGTTTTAGTTTCAGATGATGCAAAGTTCCCACTTAAAGTGAGGAAGTCAATGCTTATCGTAGACGGTAGCCAAACGTTCAAGACGAAGACGACGAAGATGTTGGCTTGTTGTTGGTCTCTGTGATGCCGGTTTGGAGTTCAATTGTAGTCTTGGTCGGGGCAAGAGATAAGTTGGAGTGAAGCAAGAGGAAAGACGAGGGGAGACCAACGATGGAGGTGCTGAGCTGACGGAGCTGAGTAAGCAAAATTGTGATAATTGTGCGCCGCTAGAGGCAGCAAAAATGAAGGGAAAGAGGTCGGCGTTTAAATGGGCGAGGAGAGGGTGGCGCGGGGCGGTTGTAGGAAGGGGTTGGCAGCGAAGTATTACATTTAAGATATGCTTAGGTTTTTGTTCCCCTTTTATTTTTATTTTTTATGTCTTTTGTTTTGTATTTTGCTCTGTGTGGCAGTAAGACGGCGATGAATTGAATTGAAGCGCATCGCAGCTAACAATAAATTTGCAAAGGGCGCACAATTGAAGCACAGTGGTTAGGGATAGTAGAAAAATTAAAGAACCAACAATTAAATTTAAAGGAAATATTTAAGTTATACTTATAGTATATATGTATGATACGAAGACTTGTTAATTCTTTCCATAATTTACGATAAAATATTGAATGGATTTTTCAAATACTTAAACCACTGTTAGTTTACAGTTTTGCAACTAAATTGACTGCAAATTTATGCATATGTATGTATGTATGTGTATGTGTGTTTGTTTATGTTAAGTATGAATGTATGTATGTGTGAATGTGGGGGAATGCATAAGAGGGAACCGCACAAAACAATAATAAAACAAAAATAAGTAAATGGAGAATGACTAATAATCTACAAAGCGAGAGCAAGAGCGAGAGAGGGAGACAAAACTGAAAGAGCGCCCACATAATAAGCAATATTATGACAGTATATGATAAATCTATATGAAAAGATCAACTTTTACTTTTTTCGGGGGGTTAATATTATAATCATTTCAACTTCACTTTTTAATAAAAGATGTATAACAAATTCAGATGAAATAGACAATAAAATGGAAATCAAAACACGAAACAAAAAGTAAATATGTATGCATGTATTTATAATATACATTTGTATATATATATATAAATAGATAACCGCAAACCGACGAACGAGGTGAAAAAGAAAGCAGCGATAAAAAGTCATAATATAAATTATTATAATGATTAAAAAACGCGCAAAGCGGCAACAACAACAATGACAACAACAACAACAGCAGCAGTCGATGTTGAGAAATGTAAATGCCACAAGGCCAAGCGCAGACAAGGCGAGGCCGCAAACACAGACAAACACTCTCACACACACAAAAAACAAATGTAGGGGCACGCAAAGCCCGTGACACACACTCGTCATTATAATCCATCTATAGACATTTCAGTTTTTTTTTTCATATCACTTTTTCACTATTAGTGAACCACGGTACTAAAACTTTACCGATATTCTTATCAGCGGCAATGAACTATCACACAAAACTAAAACAAAAGAGGGAAAACTAACCACAATTGTTTAGCACTTTTTGAAGCGGCATATCCTTGGGCAATTCCTTAGCCGATTCGTCCAATGCTTGAGCTATTTTATAGTGGCTATTCTTCTTGATGCGCTTATCCTGCTCCTCGCTCGTTACTTGACCATTGCTTCCGCCGCCACCACTACTACTCAATGCTGGCAATTTACGCACAATTTTCTCAATGGTATCACGATATCTATCCACTTGCCGCTCTATTGTATCCAGTTCTGAATCTTTGCAATCCGATTTACTTGATCTATAAGAAAAAAGGAAGAAGTAGAAGAACAGTAAATACACCGTTAGGTAATCCGCAAAAACACCAGCAGCAGCTGACTACGTAAGAAAACGTAAGCTTCGCCTTTATGTTTTGGCATTGGCTAAGTAGTTGTTGTTGTTGATGAGGCAACACCTGCCCCACACACACACTCTTCCCTGCGACTTGTCTATCGACGAAAACATCCTAGGCTTTCGTCGCCGTCTGGCCTTTGAACTTCTTACCTGGAAAGATTCTCGGCAGCAATTTTTATTTTCGCAAATTGTTTCTTCATTTTGGTTGCCGTTTTATGTTGCCCTAATCGCGATGTAATTTTTGCGTCGATGTTTAAATTTAAAGTTTTTGTAACATGCAAATACTAAAACTGTGCAAATTAGTCATTCTCCGACCAAGTTAAATGGAAAAATGAACTGGAGAGAGAGGGACAGAACTAGATAGTGTGACCAAACTAGGCAATTGTAAAAATCCCATGAACAACAACATAACATTTGCCAATCGAAAGGTATCGATTTCTATAGTTATCGACTTCCAACATTCATCGATAGTTATTGTTTTACCATTCCTAACCAATGGTCTACACGTGCGGCCCGCTGTTTTGGAAAAAATAAGTAAAACTGAATTAATAGGTTGTCAATAAACAATGGCTCAGACCGAGTTATTGCAACGCTTACAGGAGGATTACAACCTCGAGCATGGCGTAGAGGTAAAAGAAAATAAGAAACCTTTGGATTTGCTAACACAGGCTATCAAATTCAGTGGATGCATAAAGCACCTGTTAACCAGTCACAAAGTACCCTATGCAAACGAAGAAGGTAACGTTTTTTAAGAAAATAAATAATTATTATTCATTACATCGTTTAATTTCTAGATGATAATACCTACGAAGAATATCTTCTTTCGGATGATGAAGGTTCTTCTGTACCAAACAAAAAATCCAAAAATAAGAAGCAAAACAAAGTTGGGGCTGAAGATGAAGTAGAGGAGCGCATTGCGTCAATCAAGAACAAACTGCGGCAGAAGAAGGGACCCACCACAGAGCGTCAGCAGAAACGGCGTGAGGCCAAGAAGTTGAAACGCAGCAAAGGTGTTCAGAAAATTCTGTTATCATCATCGAAAAATTTGAAAAATGAAAATATCAAACATCAAAAGCTGAAGGGAGCTATCAAGACCGAAGACGATGCATTGGAAGACGACAAATCCTTAGTGAAAAACGTTGCGCCACAACCCGCATTTAATCAGGAGGGCAAAATTGTTTATTCCAAAGTTGATTTTGCTGCCAATCCTGGCGGAAAAACCAAGAGATCCCATCAGAACCCAAGAGAGATTCTGAAGAAGCTCAAGGATACCAAAAAGCAAATCACCGAACTCAAGGAACAAGGAGAAACTGAAAAAGTAGCTGAAATACAGAATGATATAGCCTGGAAGAAGGCGTTCGATAAGGTTGAGGGTAAGAAGGTAAAGGACGATACCAAGCTGCTGCAAAAGGCCATCAAAAAGCGAAAGGTCGAGAAACGCAAGGCCAAGAGCAAATGGTCAGAACGTAAGGAAAAGGTGGAACAGGATAAGGCCAAACGTCAGAAGAAGCGACAAGACAATCTGGACAAACGCAGCAAGGACAAGAAAACTCGTAAATTAAAGAAGGCCAGCAAAAAGGGACGCATTATAGCGGGCTACTAATCGGAGCTATAATTTTGTATAAAACTTTGAAATACAACTCAAACAAATAACTTAAATATATATGTGTACGTTAAAACTCAATACAGTCATTGTTTTTTTTTTTTTTTTTTAAATTTTCGTTTCTTTTTTGGCAAGCATTTCCGGCCCCAAAATAGTCCAAAATTTACACCGTTTCGAAATCAAAATTTTGCACACATATATATTTGTTAATCTATTCGTTTAAGTTAAAAACAACCAATAATATAGCCCAGTATATGACAGTGTTTGTACCACGGTAGGAACAACGAACCAGGGACACACTGTGCTTTAACTTCCTTTGTATTATCGACAATCGATTTGTGTTGAACAGAGCTGCCATACCTGTTGCAACATAAGTCTTATATTCTGGCAACACTAATACACAGGCGCCGCGAGCGCATTCCACCATTTTCCACCAAAAAAAATCATACGAAGAAAAATAAAGAAAATACAATTGCGTCGTACAACAAAGAGATCACCCAAAGAAGACGAGGAACTTGAATTTTCATGAAAAGACCCAAAATATAGTCGAAGAACAAGCTGGAACAACAACCAAACCAACCACTTTGTTGAGCCTGAGTGTGGGTGAAGGTGAAGGAGAGGTGGCAGAGAGTCTAAGCACTAGGGGTTTTTGATTGGAGTGAGAGAGAGGGGGAGGCAAGCAGCTGAGACTGATACTTCCGTAATCCCGGACAGGTGAAGATGAGTATGGTGCGTAGGATTATATTACTGGGCCCTAAATACGGCATCTGGGCAAAGGGTAAGTTGTATCTATATTGACTTGTTGTTGTTATTGTGCAAAAATCGCATACGTAACTGCGTCATTTGCTCACCCCCTTGCCTTGCCCCTGGCATTGCCACTACTTGGCGCTGCTCTGTTCACATAGCCAATAAGAACAACAATAAAAACAAACTAAACACACTGATATAAGAAAAAAAAAAAACATTTGCATTATCTCACTCTCTTTGCGCGCAGAATTATTTAGTTAGTATTTTTCCCCTCTTTACCCTCTCTACTTAGCCAACAACTTCCAAAAAAAAAAAACGTTTAAGCGAAGGTCGCCTAGTTTCGATATCAAAATAAAAGCAGTTGGCGGTCAATCTATTGAACAGGGGCGCCTTCTCAACCCCCCCCAACAAAGGGGTGTTGAAAACCTTACCCAAGTGAGTTATCTGGTAGTTGTTGCTGTTGTTGATTTCAAAGATTCAATGTAAGCTCAAGTCGAGTTTTTAATTATCGCTATTTGGTCTCTTATGTAATGGGTTTTTATTATGTACGAAGACCATTTCATGTTTACTTTTTGTTTTTATAGCCAAGTTGCTTGGCTCATAATTATGTGTGGCATAGCCATTTTAGGAAGAGGGGGCATATTATCTATATTTACACGTATGTACAGTGAAAATTCGCTTAACGAAGCATAAAATTTTTTTGGAAACAATTTTTTCATTCTTGAGTGGACAACAACTAGATCACCCAAAGAGTTTTAACTTGGCAGGGCATTACAGGGTATAATGCAAGTCGTTCCTCAGTATATTATTATGGCCCAACTGAAGCGAAGCATTATTAATAGCATTACAAAAAGAAATTTGAATTAGTTGAAAAGATATACATACTATTGAAAATGATGTTCCTGGATTTCAATTGAGATAGTGTAATAATATGAAATAAATAAATTTATTAGCTGTTTTAATTCAAACACCAACTTCAAATCCGTAAGCAAAAAATCTTAAGATTTATCTAACTAACTCTCATCTGAACAGTGAAATTCGCACATCTAGCTCTCGAAAGTGCTTGCGATTTGCCTAATCAAATAGAGAATCATTCACCTGTGATTTCTATAGATGTTAATTAACCTTGGCCTTTCCATTCTCTGATTCATTTAAAAATAAAAACATGGTCTCATAATCGCAAATAAGACCATATTGTGAAGGGTCATTGAAACCACTTTCCATTCAATCAATTAACTTGTCGTTTTGATGCCTTATATGTGCTTTCTCTTTCAGGAACCAATGTCAATCACAGACAACACAGAGCAAGATGTGTAATTTTGGGCGCTCAAATTGGAGAAGGAGCAAGTGGAGGCAGCAGCAGCGGTGGCTGTCGACAATTTCATTTAGCAACCAATCATTGTTCTGCTAGCAGACAAATTGTTCTGGAACCAGCCTGGGCCATTCCAGCGTACATAGATGTGACCAATGCCACAACCACTTGGGATGATTCAGAAGGGCCCACCAGTAGATCTGCTTCGGGCACCAGTACCACAAAAGTTGGCGGACCTGCTGGATCTGGTTCTAGTGGAGGATCACCAACAAGTGGTGGTAATCCGCCTAGTGGAACTGGCAACGGCAATGGCGGCTCTGGCGGGGGCGATAAATTACTTTCATGTCCAAAATGCGGCAGCGCCTGCACACAGGTGGAGACATTTGTTAGTTCCACAAGATTTGTTAAGTGCGCCAAGTGCAATTATTTCTTCGTGGTCCTCTCCGAGGTTGAGACGAAACAGCGTGTCAAGGATGAGCCAAAGAATCAACGTAAAACCCCGCCCCCGCCTCAAAAGATCATGGAATATCTGGATAAGCATGTTGTGGGTCAAGAGTTTGCCAAGAAAGTTTTGGCCGTAGCCGTTTACAATCACTACAAGCGCATCCATCATAATCTGCCCCAGACGCAACAACAAACGCAGCAGCAACAGCACGGCGGCGGACTAGACGGCATACCGAGGCCAGATTTGTTGCATATAACCGGCATTGGCCACACGCTGAATAATACACCAGGCAACGAATTGCCGCCAAAGTCTCCAGCTCAAATGGGTGGCTTAAGCGGCAGCGGCATGGGTGGCTCTGGTCTTAGTGGCGCAATTGGTGTTGGAGCAACCACAAGGAATGGCAGCGGTGGTGACCATCGCTCCGGCTCCGAAATTCTCGACAGACAATCCAACGATGTCAAACTTGAAAAGAGCAACATTATTATGTTAGGACCCACGGGTTCAGGGAAAACTCTTATTGCCCAAACAATTGCTCGTTGTTTAGATGTTCCTTTTGCCATCTGCGATTGCACCACTCTCACGCAGGCGGGCTATGTGGGCGAGGACATTGAGAGTGTCATCTCCAAGCTGCTGCAAGATGCCAACTACAATGTAGAGCGAGCTCAGACAGGTATTGTCTTTCTCGATGAGGTGGACAAAATCGGCGCTGTTCCAGGCATTCATCAATTAAGGGACGTGGGCGGTGAAGGAGTCCAACAGGGTATGCTTAAGATGCTGGAAGGCACAGTGGTGAATGTGCCTGAAAGGAATTCACCCCGAAAACTGAGAGGTGAAACCGTCCAGGTGGATACCACAAATATATTATTCGTGGCCTCTGGAGCCTATACGGGATTGGATCGCCTTATAGGAAGGAGGCTCAACGAAAAGGTTAGTTAATGATTTTATAAAGTTATTATATTAAAACTTATTATTCTTTTAGTATTTGGGCTTTGGTATGCCATCATCAAGCGGCTCTGGCCGCAGAGCTGCTCAATCAGCTGCCACTCCAATGGACAACGATCAGGAAGAGCGTGACAAGTGCCTCACCAAAGTACAGGCGCGTGATCTCGTGGAGTTTGGCATGATACCTGTAAGTTTAAGACAATCAATTGCCATTTAAACTTATCAAAGTTAATTTGGTTTCTCTCTTTCCACTCTAAATAGGAATTTGTTGGTCGTTTTCCTGTAATCGTGCCTTTCCACAGCCTCAATATAAGTATGCTAGTGCGCATTCTAACCGAACCACGAAATGCTCTGGTGCCACAATACAAAGCATTGCTTGGACTGGATGAAGTCGATCTGACATTCACAGAGGATGCTGTTAAATCAATAGCCACATTAGCCATGGAAAGGCACACAGGAGCACGTGGTCTGCGGTCCATTATGGTGAGAAATTTTATACTTTTAAGTATGTCAAGTTTATTTAACCAATTTTTGTTTCTCTTCACAGGAACAACTGCTGCTAGATCCCATGTTCATAGTGCCCGGCTCAGATATACGAAGAGTTCACATTACCGCCGATTACGTTAAAGGCAACTCGACGCCAGTATATACCCGCGAATCTGATGATTTAACGGCAAAAGGTACTAGCGGCAGTGCCACAGAAACCGATGATAATGACAAGAACTTTGAGGATAGCGAGAAAGTACGGCTAAAACAGTAAACCTAAACACAACCACAAAAAGCTACAACAATGCGTCGCCAACCAACAAAAACAACCAAAATAACAACAAAAAACACAAAACAAAAGTAAAGGAAACAATTATTTTAATTTACTGCTTTAACTAAACTGCTGCTTGCTTCTACAAAGACCAGAAATTTAAACGCTTCAAGTTTGATGCGTTGCCCTAAAAATATGAATTCAATTCTAGATACACAACGCTACTCTCTATATGCCTATCATGTATACATATATATTCCTTTATTTGTATTTAATATTTTTCCCTCTCCCTCCCTGTTGTATATTTTGTAGTCTATTGCAACTGATACTTTGATTGGAACGTCCTAGCATATGCCCCACTCAATTATTTTTTCATTACGAATAATGTACGACAATATAAATACATATGTAATCCCGGCCGCGCCCTTCCCCGCCCCCTACATTATGCATCTGTGATTCTTGATCGACGAGCAGCGCGCAATTGTAAAAAAGAAATTAGCACTTTGATTTATAGAAATGGCAAGCAAAACAAAAACAAACAAAAATATTAACGAATAATAAAAGATTTTTTTACAAACAAATCGGTCATTGACCTGTTGGCGATCCTACGCGATCCTCTTTTTGCATATACCAATTATAAATTTATAAATATACTTATTTAGTGTATAGGCAAATCAAATTGCATAGTTCAAACTTGCAAATTAATAAATTTTAAATCTAAGTTTTAAGTTGTCAAAAATTTAATAAAAAAAAAAAAATAGAAAAATTAAAAAAAAATCATTTCTAAATTCAAGTCCTTTTTCTTTCTAATGGCATTTCATTATTTATGTGTTTTAGATGATTTCTTTTGTGGCGAATCTGACTTTAAATAAATCACGTTCGGACTTTTCTTTTAGTTTATGGATAAAGTTTTATAAAGTGTAAATTGTTCATTTCTGTTGATCTGTTGTACATAAGTTTAAAACAGATTATAAATAAAGTTGTATATATTTCAAAATGAGTTAAATCAAGAGAAAATCATATTATATAGGCCAAGGAATATAAAACAATAATAAATAAATGAATTAAATACGATCAATCTAAAGAAAACGATAGTTAAGATTGTATAATATAAATTAATTTTATTAATAAAACAAAATTCAACTAAATCTGTAGAAACTCATAAAAATAAATAATAATTCGAATTTATTGCACATAATGGACTAAAGTTTCTTTTTTGTTTCTTTTCTCGTTCCTTTCTTGTTTGTTATCTTTTTTTGTATTGTTTTTCTTGCATTTTCTCTTTTCATTTATGTATAAAAATTTGTAGTAAGTTAAAAAATAAATAAATATTTATTCGTTCTCCTCGGATATAAGCAACTCATATTCCTGAGCTGCAAATCGATCCCAATCGGAGGTCTATAATGAAAGTAAGCAGGGATAAACAATAAGATTATGTAGTGAAGATCAACCTGAATCAAATTTATCAACGGAGCCAGTCGGGCATTTGTTTTGATATGCTTACATATTCATCTCGTTGGGAGGCAAATGGATCACGTTGCTCATGATCTAGATACTTCTCTAGATTGAAAAATGTATCAAAGAAGACGTGGGTCATTTTGCAACGTTTCAGATCGCTCAATGTAATGCAGTCCCGATTCGCCGGCTTAATCATATCCAGCATCTAAGAGGAGAGATTTAATTAGTAGGAGAACTACTCAATTGAAAATGCGACTTAACCCACCTGACACAGACAATCCTCGAACGGAAGGCATTCAATTCCAATGCCCTCCATGCGCTGCTGTTGCTCCTCATAAAAATATTCCAGCTCATACATCGATAATGCACCATCCCCATCGACATCCATGCAACGGAACCAATACTCAATAGCTGTAGGAGTTCGCTTATCCTCCTCCGACAGAATAAACCAAACGAAATCCGTATAGGACATTTTAGCCTCATCTTCGGGATTTTTTTTGTTATCACTCCGGGTTACACAGCCCGAGAAGATGCGTTCCACAATGCGTGTAGATAGAGCGTGATCACTGTGCCTGGCCAAGTCCTCCTGATTTATCAACAAATCGTGATCTTTATCCAGTTCCCAGAATTTACAATAAATCACATAGAAATGTTCATAGCTAAAGAAGGCCATAATCTGATTAATATCCTCTTCCTCCTCCAACAGACTAATCATCTAAGGGAATACATTGAAAGATATATTTAAGCATAATGATGAAGATATATTATTTACTGACCTCCAGCAAATCGGATCGTTTAAGTTCTGCTATGGTTATTTTGCCGCTCCAACTGCGATTAACCGAATAGAAAATTCGCGCAATAACCGTGTGCACATATCTGGAATGAAACTCGGTGGCTTCCTTAAGAAACGCCAGTCCAGGATGTGTATCGACCACATCTTGAACCATTGGCACTAAATCCTCAGGCACAATGTAGGAGCGAAAGCGTTGACCACGTGATAAAATGTATACAAATCTGGAGGCAGCCTCATGGCAATAAACGTTCATTCTGCAAAATTAGTTTACGATTTACTAGGAATTTCAAATACAAATATATATGTACTTACTGTTTCCAGAACTCAACAAAACGCTGGCGTTCCACCAGACCCGTGCTGGCTGTCTGACAGAAGACCATCACAGGCATGCGCCAATAGAAGGGCAATCCACATAGCTTCAATATTCTGGGTAATTCATCTTTGGTCACCTGATTGTTCGGAAAACTATCAAAGGCCGACAATATACCACGAATGACACGTTCCATGGCAATAGTTGGCTGTGGCTTGCCATGTGGAAAATAGAATCTAAAGAGATATGAAAATCTTTTAGTCTTTAGAGGAAATTGAGGAAGGAACATAGATAATTCTTTTCTTTGCACAAACTTTAAGCAAATATATACTTTTGTATAGTTAGTCAAACGAACTGCAGTTCGTTCTCCTTGTTAATAATATTCACCTGGGTATATAGACACTTTTTGTGGAGCGTATTTCCTTCTGCAGGAGATTCTGTTCCACTGGCGGTGGCGGCGTGGCATGCAATTTAACCTATTCCAAGAAAAGAAGGCGTATTAACTTTTGGCTAATTAGGCAAAATGCGATTTGTTTATCAAACCACCAACTTAATAAAATTTGCAATTTAACTTTTCAACAATTCTCTCTCAACGTTTGTTTACGTTTAGTGTGAAAATTTTTATATAAACAAATGGTTGGCTTTCTTTTTTAAATTTATTATTAAAAAACAAAATACCAAAACCTATACAAAAAAAATAAACATAGTATAAAAAAAATTGATTTAAATATTATTTTGGTATTGGTGAATTTAACTTCTATACCTTTTATTTTGTTATTGTTGTTGTAAATCACCTACATACTACGAGAGGAACTTTGAGTGAAAAATGCAGACAAATAGAAAGAGATAAACAGAGAGAGAGAGATCGCACTACCCATGTGCTAAATTCAATAGACAAGAAAAATTTCTTAATTGGCAGCAATGAAGCAGAAAGAAAAATCTACATTTTCCCGCTGTTGTGTGTGTGTGTGTGTGTGTGATTGAGTTAAGTTAAGACTTTTAAACAAATTTATTACTCAGTTCAATTAATTGCATTATACCAACAACAACAATAACAAAATACATACACTAACCAAATGATTCATTATCCATCAACATTAAAAATAAATTATGAAGAAAAAATTAAAGTGTTTCCTTTAATTAAACTGAATTTGTCAAATTAAATATATATTAAAAAGATATAATCTGACAGGAAATTGCAAATCTGCAGTTGCTTCATTTCAGATGATATTCATAGTATCTACTTTTGGATTCATTTATTCATAGTTTTTGTTTTCTTTGGGGCAAGTAATGTCTTGACCTGAGGGCATTTGAACCCCCCCATTTCCCATTTTTCACTCAATCAACCAGCTCATTCATGGTTTTAAAACTGTCAAGACATAAATATTAATCGCTTCTTCTACGCAAAATACTTAAAACAACAATTGTAGAAAAATATCCAGCATGGGTGTAGACAGAACAAAATATTTTATTTGTGTTTTAAAGATATTCATGACACAGAAAATTTAGTTGGTTTTTGAAACTTTTCTGTACTGATAAATATATAAACCCAAGGACTAACTAGTTTAAGTTGAATAAATTCTTGCTTTTAATCTATTTGGCATCCTTTGGCCACTACGCCCATGGTAGATCGTCCAACGGTTTAGCATGTGCGCGAAGGCATATTACGTATACGCCTGGCTACGCTTGCTTTAGAATGGTCAAATATTACGCATACGCATGGTTGCTTAAATTTATACTCAAATGAGGCAAGCAACAAGAACAAAACAGAAGTTAAACAAAGACTATTGGCTGGAAATTGAAGTATTTTTAGAATATTTCGTATATTTACTTTGATCAACAATGGGAAACAACCGATGGCAAGGAATTTCACAAACTAATGTGAATAAAGTTCAAGTGGATCAAACTAATACTCATACCTACTACAAAATATTCAAAAACAAGAATAATTAGTGAAAAGAAGTCATTCTGTATATTTGTTTTGCATAAGAACCTCTCTGCGGTCTCTCAAGAGCTACGCACACTTCTAATATAAAATAATAATTAAACCAAAAAAACGAAAAAAAAAAATCCCCCACACCCAGTATCCGAAACATGCAATTCGCGCTGCTTAAATGATCATGATCATGATCATTTTGTTGGTACTTATTGTTGTTTTAAAAATTTGTTTCGTTTTTGTTTTTGTATTGTTTCATACTCGTAATTTGGTTTGCTTTGTTGTTGCTACTTTTTGCACGATCGTGATGTTGTTGCTGTTGCTGCTGCTGCTGATCGTAAATGCTTGATTTGATTGTTTGTATACGTAAAAAATATGCATACATCTAAAGATATATATGTATATATATATAGGTAAGTATATTTAGCATTAGGGGTAGTCAGACAGATGTGGGAGGCAATTGGAAGTATACCAAAATTATGGTTAAACGGAAAAGTTTCAAATGTTTCCTATTTGTTAAGTGATATAAAAAATTTGCCAAGGATTATTTATCACTTTACACATATGTATGTTTGTATATAGAATACATTTATTGATAAGAAATATTGTATAGGATAGTGTTTGAATAGATTGTCTAAGGCTTAGAACAGAACTCTTTGAAAACCGTCGTCGGAGTCTACGAATATGGAATGAGATCTTAATTTCAGGGCCAGATTTAACGAAAGGCCGCCTTTTTGTCATATTTCAAGCACAATTCATAAAGTAATGGAATTGGAAAGAATTCTTGTGGATACATGTAGTTCTACTATGACAAAACTTAGAGTTTCGGATATTGTTTTTAAATTTTGATCAAATTTGGATCTTAATCTCAAAGCTATTACGTTATGTAATCTATATTTTTGGAGTTCTAAATACGAGTATTTAGAGAGCACTCTAAGCTTTAAAACGATTTAAGTTAGTTATTCATTAGATTACACCGATTAATTCACATGATATTCACATGACTTTGAGTACTCCTTAGTAAAGATTATGAATATTAACATTAATACCTCCGATTATCTCTTTTAATACCTAGGCACCTTTCTATTATACTTTATTTCTTTCTTTTTATCTCTGATTTGTTCTTTTCTGTTTTATTCATTTGTTCTTCTTTTTTTTTTTTTTTTGGCAATCATTTGAATTTGTGGCGTTGTTTTGGTGCAACCTTAAATCAATCAACTTTGCCTGCTTGCTGCTTGATAACAACAAAAAAGAAGGAAAACCAAATCAAATAAAAAAAGAGGAAAAAAACTAAAACCAAAAAGAAAACAGTTTAAAATGCAAATGCAAAATGGTGAACTATAGTGATTTGTCTTTTAATGCATTTCTTTTCTGCTCACTCACACACACATAATCTTTTGCCATTTGCAATTGTTAGATAACTACACAATTTTTCAAACTAATTCACTTGATTGATGTATTAAAATAGTTAAACAATAACTTACCTTTAATAGACTCTTGGGCGGAGCTTCGGCTTGTGGACGTTTGATATTGTGGAAGGCGTTCCTAACATCGGGACACTTTTCAAACATTAAGACACGTTCGGCAACCGAACCACGTGTCAAAATGGGTCTGCCCACTAGAAGAAAGAGATAGAGAGAGAGAGTCGGGGTAGCAACAAGTGAGTTTTGTTCAATTGTTTAAATGGAATTATGGATTATTACAATTCTTATCCTGGCCATTGGTGAGTGGGGACCGCGTGCCACTAGTTGGTTTGACTTTATTCAATGTTGGCATCGTTGTGCTGGCCGGTGTTGCTGGCGTGTTGTTGGCCATTTCAGATGCGTTAGCAACAATGTTGCTGCTGTTGATTATGTTGTTATCAGTGCGATTTGTTGTTGCTGTTGTTGTTGTTGTTGCCGATGGCGCCACTGCCTCTGCTGCTTTGCTATTGCTGCGTACTGCGTTTGTTGTAGTTGTTGTTGTTGCAGGTTTCTCTTTAGTTGCCGGCTTCTCGATGTGGTTGTTATTGTTATGTTCTTTGGTTTTTTTGCTGTTGCTGCCGCTGCGACTCGTGGCCGTTACCTCTCTGGGCTTATCGCTCACTGAGGTGGCTTCCACCACTGCCACTCCCACTCCCACTCGTGATGCTGCTGCATCTCTAACATCTATGCTAACATTTGCGGGCTTTTGTTGTTTTGTATTCTCCTTTAATGTTATTTTGCTATTACTAACAGAATTGCCATTGTTGCTGTTGCCGCTGTTCTTCACAATCTGTCGTTTTTTGGCAACAGTTGCTGTTGTCCCTGTTCCCGTCGTCGTCGCTTTCGATGTCTCTCTTTCCTTATCCTTCTCCTTTTGCTCTTTATCCTTTTGCTGCTGTATTAGCTCACCTATCTTGAGCAATTGTTGCGTCTGCTGGTGACTTAAATTATTAACATCCAAATGCAAATTAATATCATAATTGAGATTGACATCCGGTTGGGTCTTACTCGCCCCAACAGCAGCAGCAACTTTTTTGGGCGATTGCAGGGATGCCTGATCCGATGCTGCAACAATGGCAACTTTTTTCACTTTGCCGTTTGTTGTGCTCGTGCTGTTACTTTTGCCTCGTTGCTCTTTATCCTTGTTCACAAAACTGGTGACCATTTGTTGCAATCCCTCCGCATCGGCTGCTGTTCCTGCGACATTCGCGAAATCACCAGAGGCAGCTGCATTTGTGTACATCTCAAGGAGCTGGGCTGGTGGCAGGCCACGACTTTTCCATGTATGATATATAGCATCGGCGTGCTCATTGATCATTTTTGATAGTTCTGCGATTTCGGCATGCGGTTCAGAATGCGAATTTGTTGCTGTTGTTTTTGGTGTTGCATTTTGTTTATTTGTTGATGTTGCTCCTGCTTTTGGTGATTTGGGACTGGCTCCTGCTGTTGAGGCGGATGGCTGTTTTCTTGTTGTGGTTGTTGTGGTTTTGGTGGCACTTGACATGGCCACAGAACTGACCATGTTGCCCCCGGAACCCGTTGCACTGCTTAGCTTTTTGGTCTTTGTTGTGGTTGTTGTTGTTGTCGATGATGAGGCTTGCATTTTGTTTATATTATTTTTTTGTTGTATTACTCTTCTTATTGTTGTTTTTCTCACACACTAATCATAAATTTTTTTAGTTGTTTTTTTTTTTTTTTTTTGTTCACATTTTTAATTGTTGTATTTTTTATGCACTTTTCTCGTCAGACGTTTCATTCACTTTTCACATTTTCTCCGTTTTGCTGCGTATGGCAAAATCTATTTATAAAAAAAACACCAAAAATACAAAAAAATTTCCTATTTCGTTAAAGCAGACTCAGGAGCAGAGAGAGAGACAAAGAGGAGGATAGATATAGAGCGAGTGAGGGAGGGAGAGAGGGAGAAAAGACGCACCACACGAAAATATACGGAGGCAGAGGCATATACCGCTAAAGGCGCACACGGTGCACTTTGGTTAAACGATAATAAAAAAAGTACAAAAAATAATAATCATAATAATGTGTATATTTTTACTCAACTGGTTTTCTATAATATATATTGTATTTTTGTTCCTCTAATCTACAAGTTAAATAGCTCTTTCAGTTTGAGTCATAGGGAATTACACTGTTTAGCAAAATGTAGTTAAACTAATAGCAATGCATTGAATATATTATCATTGTGCTAATTTCATATTAACACTTGTTATTCACAACATAAACATATAGCCTAAAAATATCGCAAAACGTTTAGAGAAGGATTTAGCGGAGGGATCATGTTTTATTTATAGCTTACTAACAATTCTAAAATTAGCTCAAATGTTCTAGTCAATTGAAGATTCTAAATAGTTGTTCCAAATTAATGATCCTCTAAGGCTCTTCAATCTTGTCTTGTGTTAAGAGTGCTAAAGTTTGATTGATCTCTGTTTATCTATTAATTAGCAACGATTCACACTTATTTTTAGCATCATCGTAGATCGAACACTTGTTATATAATTGATTTAATCAGTTAAAAACCAATGTAATTAATCAATTAAATAAATTGATAAATTTCATTTGCTTGTTAAACTTTGCTCCACTGTGCCTGCGTAAGAGAAGATGAGTGGGGCAACTCGCGCGCGTTTCGCCCCTTCGTAGCCTGGCGCCTTCGACAATCCGTAGAAATTTTCGTATTCGATTTTTTTTTCGTGTTTCTTACGTTTTGGGGATGAGACTGGGAGATCTCGCACTCGTAGATTGCTGCTTCTTCTTCTTCAGCTTTGTACTATTTATTCGAAAATAAATTTTCGAAGTAGTTTCAACTGCACTTTACATACAAATACAGGCATTCACTCATACATATGTATATGAATTGTATATGTATGGGCCGTATATATGTACAGATATATGTATGTGTGTATGTCGTGTTATTTGTCAGACTTTATTAATGATTTAATTGCATTTATGCCGCATGCTGACGACAACTCGCGGAATTTCGTCATTTAATTAATAAATTAAAAAATTACAAACCAAACAAAAGGTTAAATGACAACATTCTGTTTTCTTTTATTTTATTTTTTTGTGGTTTTTTGCATTAGTTGAGATAATACACACGCGGCGACAAAAAATCGTCTTTTTGGAAAACAGAATCGCGGAGCAAATGCTTCCGCCAGCGGCAGCTAAATTTAACGGAAAATGGGGGGAATAAAAAAAAAAAACAACACACACAGAAAATGAGAATGAATTTTCCTTTACAAATGCACGCGAACGCGGTTGCTTCTTTTTGGGTGGCGATGCTGTCTAGATTCGTGCTGTTACTGTAAATCTTCGGACGATGAAAATAACATCGGAGCCTCGGCGTATTAGCATCGCTGGCAGAGAAGGCAAAGCAGCGGAGCAACGGAACAACCGAGCAGACAGAATGTATGTGTCTCTGTAAGAGGTGATCTCAGAGTATGACGACTGAACTCAGTCTCAGCTGTTGTTGCATCAAGAGGAACATTAGGGCGCTCCCACTCACAGTCACACACAAGCGAGAGTGCTCAAAAAACGCCAAAGTAATGGGGGAGCTCTCCCACTCTTTCAACGACGCTCTTTGCCTCTGTGTCTCTCTCTGTGTGTATCACTCTCTCAACTTACCCCCACACATAAATACGCAGCAGCCGTCGACGCAGACGCAGACGCAAAACACGACACTTGCCGCCATGTACCCACACACCGTCAGCAACAGCACACAGACAAACCTTCGCCAATCCGTTGTCGAACATTGGAAAAAATCAAATCTTAGGTGTTTATTAATCTTACACTCAGTGCCGGATTTGGGAATAACAGGGCCTACTGTCCCGAGGTTGATCCTGCAGATCATCCACAGATGGCCGTTTAGACAACATTCGGGTTAGAAATAACTTATAATTGTAGAAATACCTCTATCAAGGACCTCATTACTTGCAAATCCGCCCCTGTTTATGTTTTAACCAACTAGAAGGGCACATGGAATATTTGAAATTATAAATCAACTTTCAAAATATTTGCTATATATTTACCTTCTTACAATTTTGTTCTCTTCTAAGTAAGAAAAGGGCAATTCAAAAATCGCCTATACCCATTTCAAATCATTTTGCAGTTTTTTTTTATAAATATTTTTTTTATCAGCCATCATAAACACAAATACTCGAAGCGTTTAATTCAAATTTGCTAATGTTCAATTATTTTGGATTCTCTTTTTCTCTTTATTTCCTCAATGTTTGTTTATAGAATTTCTTATGTTACCTAGTGTACGTTTTTGTTTATTGTACCTGTCAGGTGGGCGACAACAATTTGCAAAATAATAAAAGTTTATTCATTTTGGCAAGAAGTTTGCTATGCCAAATCATTTTTTGATCGACATTATGAACCGGATTTTTAACTTGATTTTTTAAAGATCTGTGCATGCAGACATATGTCTATACCATATCCAATAAATAAGGAGGTAAAATATTTGACTATTGTTAATAATTTTCTATATTGTCCATGAAATTCATTTTTGAATCGATCATTCTATACTGAAGTTAAATATTCATTAGAGTGTGTAATGAGAATTAAAGTGTGTAGAGAGAACGTTTAGACCCTAGTTATAATAATTGTTTACTTATTAAACAAAATCTGTTCATGTTTTTGCATATTTTTACCAGTTTGTTAGTAGTAGTTAGCAGACACTCACACACACACATAGTGAGAACCGCAATGCAAGTGTGTGGCTGGCTACTGTGAAACGATGATGGAACTAAATAATCAAAATGATGATGATGATGATGATGACGACGAGAAACATCATCATTATCAGCTGGGATTTGAGTTAAGCTTCCGGTAGTGCGATTTGACATTTTGGTTTTTGGTTTCCATCTATCATTGATTTATTCCAAGTTGCCTACGAAATTGCCTTTTATAGACGATTCTCTGACACTTTGTGGATTAACATTTAACCCAAATTTATGGCAAAATGTGTTGAGTTGAGATATAAAATAAACAAAAGGCCAAGTAAATTGAGCTGAAATCGACTCTTCCCCCGCAAGACACTAGACAGACACATGGCAGGGATTGCTTGCTATTTGTTGCTCGGCCTCTTTCTCTTTCTCTCTCATTTGTTCGTTGTTTAATGTTATGGTAATTGTTGTTGATGTTGTTGTTGTTATTGTTATTGTTGGTGTCTCTGACAGACGACGCCTAAACTACATACAAATACGAAAAGCCTCAGACAATGGAAGTGTGAATAGATCAATTGATCGATTGCTGAATGAAGCGAATTCTAAAAGCCGCTTAAGCTTTAAGCGGCGGATCAGTGTCGGAGCGGAAAACGTTTTTAATGGTTTTATTTTTTGTTTTTCCTTTCTCCTATGCCGACATGTCTCAACTTCAAAATATCAGATATCAGAGATATACGTTTAGCTGTTCGTTAAAGCTTGCTCTACCCTGCGTATACTTGATAAGTGGATTGCATCTGTATTACGCATACGCATAGTAAGCCAGTAATATTGAACATATTATACCTTAAAAGGAATTAAAGAAACTAACTTTAGAAAATAATACAAAATTATTTATACTCATCCTGATCCTATGTACAGTAGTTACTTATTATTATTTCCATTTTTTTTTCCATATTTAACAAAGTGCAAACATATTGATTATTAGTTTTTGTATTTTCCCGCATTGACACATTAAATCGCTGACTTTCCACGCCCCCAATTTTGCACAATGTCAAAAGCTTGAAGCCTCTAAAGTATTGACATTGATTAGCTTTGTTGAACAAACAGAAGAATATTTCACTCTTTTTTGTCATTTGTTATGGTTCTTATATCTTGTGTATGGTTATAAGCCCAAAAAGCTGTTAACACTTTCCTTTCGCACTTATTTTTAGGCCTCCAGCGTCAAGTGCATTTAGCCTAATTGAATTTAGTGAGGAAAAACTATAAAAACCGGACAACGTTTGTCGAACGATGCAGGTTTCCAACGACCAATCGCCGCGAATAGTCCGCTCCAGTGAAATATTCATAATAATTAACAGATTCCTTTATGTAAAGAAAGTTTTGTTTTGAGAGCCAAGTGAATTTTTGCAGCCTTGTATGTAGAAAAGATTGTGCTAAGAATTTATAGACGGGATATAGTGTAAATACAAAAAAAAAAACAACCAAAAACATTTATTAAAATGGAAAGGTAGATGTTTCAAATTCTCTGGCGAATTCTTTGTTTCAAACTGATTTCGTGTATTCCTTTTGTTAGCTTTATATCATCAGCAGCGCAGCTGGGGCCCCATTTTGCCCCGCTTTCAAATGGATCGGTAGTGGATAAGGTCACACCCGATATGGCCCATTTGATCAGCCCATATTGGAATCAATTCCCAGCTATGGATCCAATTTGGGCAAAGATTTTGACAGCCTACATGATCATCATTGGCATGATTTCTTGGTGCGGAAATGGCGTGGTGATTTACATATTTGCCACCACAAAATCGTTGCGCACTCCTGCAAACCTTTTGGTCATCAACTTGGCCATTTCTGATTTTGGTATTATGATCACAAACACACCGATGATGGGTATCAATTTGTATTTCGAGACATGGGTGCTGGGACCCATGATGTGTGATATTTATGCCGGATTGGGCTCAGCTTTCGGTTGCAGTTCAATTTGGTCAATGTGCATGATATCGCTGGATCGTTATCAAGTAATCGTTAAGGGTATGGCCGGACGACCGATGACAATTCCCTTGGCATTGGGTAAAATAGCATATATTTGGTTCATGTCAAGCATTTGGTGCTTGGCCCCTGCCTTCGGCTGGAGCAGGTGAGTAAAAAACGTACTTCAATGGATCCCTAATGAGAAATCCTCAATTCTTGCAATAATCAGGTATGTGCCCGAGGGTAATCTGACATCTTGCGGTATTGATTACTTGGAACGCGATTGGAATCCACGCTCATACCTGATCTTTTATTCCATCTTCGTCTACTATATTCCATTGTTCCTCATCTGCTACTCTTACTGGTTCATCATTGCTGTAAGTGAGAGACAAAACGGTGTCTAGAACTGAATATTCATCACTTTTCCTTTGGTTTAGGCTGTGTCGGCCCATGAGCAAGCTATGCGTGAACAGGCCAAGAAAATGAATGTGAAATCTCTGCGTTCCTCTGAGGATGCCGAGAAGAGCGCTGAGGGTAAACTGGCCAAAGTGGCTCTGGTAACCATCACCTTGTGGTTCATGGCATGGACACCATATTTGGTCATCAATTGCATGGGTCTTTTCAAATTTGAGGGCCTTACACCATTGAACACCATTTGGGGAGCTTGCTTCGCCAAATCGGCAGCTTGCTATAATCCCATTGTATATGGCATTAGGTAAAATGGATTCTCATATGCCCAGAGGGGAATACTAGTTTATTTGTTTCTTTCTAGCCATCCCAAATATCGTCTCGCCCTTAAGGAGAAATGCCCATGCTGTGTCTTTGGCAAGGTCGATGATGGCAAATCTAGCGATGCCCAATCTCAGGCCACAGCCAGTGAGGCCGAGTCCAAGGCATAAATTCTTTGGCGCAACAACAACAACTACAACACCTAACTTACAACAGCAACAAAAACAACAGCAACAACAGCAAGAACAACTGCAGCAACAGAACGAAACGCTTTCGAATAACATCAATAACAACAACAACAATAAAAAGTTATTTAAATTTCTTACATAACAAAAGAACCTTGTTAAATGAAATATCAAACATTCTGCAATGTCATTAAAGACTAAAAAAAAACTTAGCAAAAAAAAAAAACAATAATAAAGGCAAACGAACTAGAAGAGTTACAAATTTCATTTCTCTTTTTCTCTTCACACATTTAAATTTAAAACCAAATTTTTCATTTTGATTTGATATATTTTCACTTTTTAATTTTCTTGAAGGCACTTAATTTCATTTTTTCGATTTTGTTCTCTTTTTTTTTTTTTTTTTTCATAAATTAACATTAAACGAATAAATTATTTGCTTTTAATGCTATGACAAATAATTTGTTAGTAGCACAAAAAAAAAATAATAATAATAATAAGAAATACAACACATTTAACAACTAAACCGCAAAACGGTTAAAGCCATAACAACAACAGTATTTTATATATGAATTTCATCTGCATTCTGAGCTTCAGTTAGTTAGTTCCGCCAATTGGTCAATCGCTGCATGAATCGTATTCACTTTCACTCTTTTTAATTCTCGTCTTTATGCCCGGGGTGCCGGGCGTAGTCGTTGTGGGTGATGCTAACGTATTATCAGTATTATTATTGTTGTTGATTAAAGCAAGACTGCTAGTGGTGCTGGCGGTGCATGTGGTGGTGGCAGTGGCAATTGGCCTATGATAAGTACTGGGCGGACTACCCACACAGTCGGACGAAATGCAGACACGTTCCTGTATGATTAACTTCCATAAGCGAACCTCAATGCCCACACTGGAAGATGGGTGAAATTTATAAGAAATTTTCCAAGAAGATCTCGTTGAGAACCAACTCACCGTAATCCCAGCCTCATGAGATCCAACTTCTCCATATTATAGATGAAATCTTCAAATGTGAATCCTTCATTCAAAATGAGCGTTTTTGAGAAATCATCGATATCATTTTGGGACAGCCATTGCTCCAACTGCTCGTCTGCCTCATGCAGACCAAAGTTGCGCTTATTTAGTTGTCGTCTAGCTGAATGGCTAGCATTGGACGGACGGATTGCACTAGGTGTAGCACCACTGTTACTCATTCTATGGCACTTTTTGTTAAAACCATTGAAGGTTCGCCTGAGGAGAGAGAATCCGAAAGTTACTCAAAATCAAAAAATCAATAAACTCTATTTGTCTTACCTTAATCTCTTTCGGCCGCCCATATAAATATGGGCCAATTCTTGGCTAATATTGTGCAGAGCACGCAAGTTTTGCCGCTCTTGTTCCATTAACTGACGTTGCAGTTGCTTTTGATTGTCTCGTATATCCCTCAAAATACGGGCACACTCAAGAGATGAGCCCATGGCTTCGGGTATATTGCCATCCGTTTGAGCTAAGTGTCCACCAGAACTGCTGGTGGGCAATAACTTATCAAGACTCTGTTGTTGCTGCTGTTGTTGTTTCTCTTGACCCTCACTGGCCAGGCAGGTGTTCACACTCTCATCGTCATTGCCGGATAAATCCTTGTCTGCCAAATTGGCTCCCAGTTCCGGTGAAAAAATGGTAACTGCAGCTTGCACTGCCCGCTTGACCAAATTATCCAGGGCAAACATCCAATGAGGTTTGATGCAATGAAACCGCAGAACACTAACCACAGCATCCTGAAATGAGTACAACGCCAAATGAAGATGATCCAGAGCCACTGCATCGTTATTCAGCTTCTGTTTTAGCTCATTGATGGTGGCCTCCAAATGTTTCTCATTCTCGTTCATAATGTAGTCACGTAGTCCACGTATGAGCACCTCCAGATCACTTTTTCGTATAGCAATTGAATTTTGGTCGGCATTGATTTTTTTTAACCAAATGTCACAGATCTTTGGCTCGTCCAGTGCCAGAACCTTGGATAAGGTGGTACGACGCTGTGAATCCTTTTTTAGACGATAAAATCCATCGGTTTCACTTGTCTCACTGATGCTGGTGCGCAATGATGGCGTTTGAGGTTCAATTTCCGGTGATAGCAGAAAACCAGACGAGTTGCGACGCTCCAAAAGAAACTGATTACTGGGCAGCTCATCAATGTCCACAGAGGAAGTATGTGTAACTCTAAATGAATGAGATAGTTGTGAAAATTAAGTCATCTAGGCACTTTTAGTTAAAGACTTACTCCAACTCTGGTGTGGTAGGTGTGTTGCAGGTTGTGTTATAGCTCAAAGGCGGCGTTGTCTTGTGTACCAAACGATCCGCGGGCACTGAAATGCTGCGACCAAAGTCAGTATTGATCGGCAATCCAGGACGCAACTTTCGTGGTTTGCTGAAAACAAGAAGTAAATACAAATGAGGAACTGTTTAATGATAACCCAAAGGTTAGTCTATGAACTCACTCAGTCAGAAAAGGATCATCGAGCAGCTGCAGCGCGGAGGGTCTGTCCATTACACTAATGGCAAAACATCGCAAAATGAAATTCTTGGCATTCTGTGATAACTCTTCGGGTATATTTGGATGCTTCTTGTAATAACCCACTTTGAACATGGCCGCCTGGGCACAACCAAGCTCTATAAATGGCGGCTTGCCTGTGGCCATTTCTACATTAGTGCAGCCAAATGACCATATATCAGCAGCTGGGCCATATCCCCGTACACCCTGATCAATAACCTCTGGCGCCATATATTGCAGGGTGCCCGTAAATGTTTCCGTCATGGGATTAATGCGTGCCAGACGCTTCGAGGTACCAAAATCGGAAATTTTCACAACACCACTGTACGTATTGACTAGCACATTGTCGCCCTTAATATCACGATGCACAATATCCTGTTCGTGCAAATATTTCAATCCTTCGAGTATTTGCTTCGAATAGAAAGCCATAGTTGACTCATTATCCTTCAATGGGCCCCATTTCGTTTCTAATAGATCAGAGAGTGAACCACCAGGCACTTGTTCCATAAAGATCTTGAAAAAACCATCCTCGGACCGTGAACCCAAATATCGTACAATGTTACGATGTCGCAGCTGTGAGTGTAATTTGATTTCCTCATGCAATGGCTGGACATCCTGTGAATTCTTCTCCGGTACCTCCTTAATGGCAATTCTCACTTGCGTTTGCTTATCCCGGGCTGCATAGACAGTGCCATAGGTGCCCTTGCCCAGGACCATTTTACGATTCTGTTCATCATAGTCGTATTCATACTGTTAAAGGAATCGGAAGTTATATTTAGATGTATTTCTTTGTTTTTAAATGAATATCATACCTCTATTTGAGCTTCATCATTGTTGAGATTAACAAAGACCTCCTGATCGGCAGTCATTTCCAAAATAAGATTATAAAACTTTTGCCTGCATTCCGTTGACGGGAAATATATTTGAAAATCATCCGAATTGTGATGTACATAAAGATAGGCGCAGCGATCATCTCGCTTATATAGGCTGACCGATTTGATTTTCGAGGCAACGAATAAGAAATCATGTAGTTTCTTACAAGCATTTTTCGTATGCGCTAAGCAAATGTTGACGATTTGTATAGACTTTTCTTCGGCATCCATATTAATGGTGACATAACTGGGCATATAAATCTTTTGTGGCTCTAGAATCTGTGCGGATGAAATAGTTTGGTAAGAGCTTGAAGTGCAATTGAAAGTTTAATGTGTTACCAATATGGGAAATCGTATGCTATTTTTTATCTCCTCCGTATTGGTGGCCTCCAGAAAGAAGTCCATCCAAAATTGAAATACTTGCTCTTCAATGGTGGGTAGACGTTCCTCAGATTTCTTACGAAATCGATGAATCAACGAAATGTTGCCAATTGTGGACTTCAGATACCAATTGGGTGGTTTAAGTTTAAACATACATTCAGCAGCCTGTATGGCCTTGGTATAATCCTTGGCCAGGACGGAAATTTCGAAAAATGTGGCCACATCCCAGTATTCACTTAGCGTTGGCAGACTGCCCTTCTTGCCAATAAGATTATTTAAAGTCATTCCAATATGCTGCAGTTCCTCAGTATTGGTAAACTCTTTGCCCTCGATGACCAGGAGAGTGGCCAGATTAATACCAGCATATTCATTTGGTTGCACTTCGAAACTTTGACGATACCATTTGATGGCATTGGCTAGACTCTTGGCATCAGTGTAATCGGATTCCACAAAGATATCCTTGTAGATGCGACCACATAGGCAAAGCATATCAGGAAAATGATTCTCCTTCTTTTCTAAAGCTTTCAAAGAAGATTCCAATGCCTTTTTTCTATCGCCCTTGCGATTACGACGATTCAATGCAAAGGCATAAAGGAAACTCATATTGCCCGTTTCCACATATTTCCGCGTATTTGGTATATTCTTTAAATCGTTAACCAATCGCACCATGGCATCGTAGTCTTGCACATCCCGTAGTGAGCACATAAAACTGTGCACTACCTCACCCGACAGGACATGTGGATCGTCCAGACGTTTGCGCATATCATGCAAAATGCTCTGCAATTTGGCTCCATTGGTGGCATAAGTATCACGGGCTGCTCGCATATCGCTTAGGAACTTCTCCCGCATGTGTGCTCTGTTTGAAAAAAACAAAAAAAAATCAATTCATTTTGGATCTTGGCAGGAGATAAATTAAACTCACTTTGATTGGATTTCAACATCTTGCAGTTTGCGTTTGAGACGAGTCTGTAAAGTGGGCACTACTCGGGCTCCTTCCGAAGTGGGCTGCTCCTTGGTATTGGGTTGATTTGTTAGATTGCAGGTGTTGGTCTCCTCATTGCGTTTGTAGCTTAAAAATAAATAATTGGCACACGAGAGCTATAAAAGGAAACATAAAAATGTTATGTTAATCGCAACGTTTTTATGGAAGGCACCGTGGGTCACAGAACAGAGAATCCACTGTATATAAATAGATCTACTCTTACATAAATCAGCATTAGTAAAATGCTTATCAATGGATATAAAAATGATTTTTCTAGAAGTTATTGAACTCTCGTTATTAGGTAGATAATTTCCTTTTTCGGGGTTTCTACTGTATCCACTTATAAGCATGTGTGGGTGTCGTAACGTGCGGCATTGTTGTTGCTTGATCATTGCGTGGGCGAGTTCTAGTTATTGTTGCTTTTGCGTTCGATCGTGCCGTTAAACAAAAACAAAAAAAAAAAACGAAAAAAAACATTTCAACGGAAATACAATAAAACAAAAACAAACACGACTTTAGCAACCGTTACAAACAGAAAGTGGGGGACGGACACGGGGAGAGGGCGGGAAATAAAATTGCTTAGCATTTATCTTATCGCCCCAGTAAGTAGCAGCACCGTGTTAGTTATGTCGTGTCGATTATGTCTCCCCAAAGGTGTTTTGCCACCACACATATTGAGATCAAGTGTGGAAATCGAAGCTGGGCTGGGCTGGGTTGGAGTCATTTGCGGTCATATTTCTGTTACACACACTCACACACCTTTAGGCTGAGCGTCTGTTTGGACTCCACATCGTTGTAAATCAATATGTTCTCCTTCATGCCAAAACTCTCCCGTACACCATAATGATAGGAAAGGGGTCGCTGTTGGGTTAGGATGCTTAAATCAATAATGGCCACATCGGCATCATAGAATGTTGCCAGAGCATTTGTTTCGCCAAAATCCAGACGTTCGAACTGCCAGCAAATAAGATTTATATTTGAATGTAACATAAACAATTTGATTTACACTCGGTATTTAATTTTTACCTGCACACGTTGAAAATTAGCTCCAGCAGATTGAACTGCCTGTTTAACCTCCTCTAAGGCACAAGTACGATCATCTAGATGATCACCAATCACAGTATCAATTACACAAACAACATCCATGGTGAACTATTTGGTCTCTGATTCTCTTAGGACGGAGATTTGCTTGTGTCAATGTGTCTGTGCGCGTATCTTTATCTGTCTGCGTGTGTGTGGGCGGACGACGGCGACGCGAAGAAATGAAGCTGTTACTTCCCTATCGCACTGATCGTTGATTCGTCTTTCTTGGATTGTAACTGATATTTGTAAACACCTTCATTACCATGGAGAATCGACAGCAATTGTATATTAATTGCCGTATACAAAAATAATAATAATAAATTAGGAAATTCCGTGGAATTCTGCTGCCTAGAGCTGGGAAATACCAACGATGGCATCAACGATTCTTATCGACGGTTCGCCTGTTATCGATAGTTTACAACATCGATACCTCTCCCTATCTCTGGCCTCCCACCTCTAGTTGTTCGGAATACAAAAATACATCTACATATTTGGAAACGAAGCAAGTGGAAGACCGACTATGAAGGTTAAGCAGGAGCTGGCTTCTGTCAAAGTGGAGCCCACCGTTTACAATGCTGCTCTGGACACCGAAGAAGACGACACCATGAATCAATGCCAGCGGGAGCCTTACGAACTAGCTGATAACGATCTTGACATAAAATTGGAAAACGTAAACAGTGCAGATGAACAGGAGGACGATAACTACGGGGCAAAGACGGGATTCCCCTTTAAATGCGAGTTCTGTTCCAAATCATTTCGGCACAAAAGAAACCTCTGTGAGCACAACAAGTAAGAGAAGCATAAGTTGAAAGTCGTGTCTTGGTATCTAAGCCTCCATTCTTTACAGAATCCATACGAACGGTGTTCTGGAAGATGAGCTCTCTACTAACGACCTACATCGTCACAAGTGTCCCCATTGTCCATCCTCCTTTGTTAGTAATGCATATCTGACCAAGCATATACGCATCCATACGGGGGAACGTCCTTATAAGTGCAATATTTGTTCATCTTCCTTCCGCGCCAGCGATGCTTTAAAACTGCATATACGCATCCATACAGGCGAGAAACCGTTTAAGTGTCCAGATTGTGATAAATCCTTTTCGGACAATCATAATTTGCTAAAGCATCGTCGTCGTCATACAAACGAAAGACCTTACAAGTGTCCCCATCCTGGTTGCATCAAAGATTTTCGGGAGAAACATCATATGAAGAGGCATCTGCAGACAAAGCACCATATCAAGGGCGACAACTACGACTCCCCCATGGAGTTAATACCCAATGCATTTAATAAGTGAGAACTACTAAATGGATCCTTTAACGATTCTTTGAATTTAATTCCCAAAAACGAATCTTAGTATGTTTAATATTATATTTAGATGGAAATGTATATACCGACTATTAAGTGCCTAACCCACACAGTCCATCTTCCTTAGAATTAAAACCGGGCAGACTTAGTATAAGATATTTTAGTATTCCAATTACTCAATATAAAGATATGTGCATTTTTTTTTGTTTTACTAAACGATTTTATAAAAATTTCCACTTTAATGCATACACTTTGCACTTAATATAAGCCTAACTAGCATATTCTTTGAGTATTGATCCAGCAATCACTAAACGCTGAATCTCCGAGGTGCCTTCATAGATTTCTGTAATCCTAGCATCTCGATAATGCCTTTCAGCTGCCATATCTGTGACGTAACCCATTCCGCCCAACACTTGAATACATTGGTGGGAACACAAGGTGGCTGCTTCCGACGCAGCCAATTTTGCCATGGCTGCTTCCTTGGTGTATGATTGCTTGTTATCTTTAAGCCAGGCTGCCCGCCATGTTAAAAGCCGAGCAGATTCGAGGGCCAAACTCATATCAGCAATTTTTTGTTGTATGGATTGCAATTTGGAGATGGGTTTACCAAAGGCCTGGCGCTTCTGGGCATAATCGACAGCGAGCTCTAAAGAAGCTTGGGCAATGCCTAACGCCTGACCAGCTATGCCAATGCGACCGGCATCAAGCGTTTGCATGGCTATCTTAAATCCGAATCCGGGTTCTCCTAAAATGTTCTCTTTTGGAATTTCGCAATCTTCGAAAATCAGCTGACAGGTAGAGGATCCTCGGATACCCAATTTGTCTTCTTTTTTACCTAGCGAGAAGCCTTTGATACCCTTTGGCACTATAAATGCGGAAATCCCTTTATGCTTCAACTGTTTGTTAGTTGTGGCAAAGACAATGGCTGCCTCAGCTTCATATCCATTGGTTATCCATGCTTTTGTGCCATTAAGAACCCAACGATCCCCTTTGTCTGTTGCTATGGTTGAAGCGGCTCCAGCATCAGAACCATTGCCGGGCTCAGATAGGGCAAAACAACCTACACGCTCGCCTGCCGTAAATGGTGTAATGTATTTCTCTTTCTGGGCAGGATTGCCAAAGCTCAATAATGGTCCCAAGTATAAAGAATTGTTGACAGACATTATTACACCAGCGGAGGCACATCCACGAGAAATTTCCTCCATGGCTATGGCATAAGCCAAATAATCCAAGCCAGTGCCACCTGTAGTAAAAGACCATTAGAAACAAAGGTGAAGGCAATGTATTTGCCACTTTACCCAATTCCTCAGGTATGGCCACAGCCATCACACCCAACTCGCCCATCTGTTTAATCTCCTTCTCTGGATACAAATGATCACGATCGAATTTGGCCGCCTTAACACTCAGCTCAGCATTGGCGAAATCCCTACATGTTTTCTGGAGCATCTGATGAGTATCGGGCAAGGCGGATAGAGAAGCTATTTGCCGCAAAGTATTTGTACAACGGGCTAAAAAGGAGAGGAGGGGCTATTATAATGATAAGAAAATTGCAAGATCAAAGTCCAGTTCAAGGACAGATTGAGCATCTTCCTACCAATATTCAGACTCCTTCTCATAATAGACTGCATCTTTTCGAATTTAAATCTTAATTGCTAGTAAAGAATTATATAAAAAATGTATTCTAAAATTAAACAATTTAATAAAAACAATTACAAAAGCACTAAATACACGGTCAATGGACAAGTTGTTGTAACTAAGTGGCAACGCTGGCATAAACTGTTTTGAATTTAAACATCTGTGGATCAGCGGGAAAAAAAGCTAAACATTTTACAATTTATAAAAAAGCTATTGGAATACGGTGAAGTTCAAAATATGTATTCAATTTTAATAATTAACATGAAATCAATTTAAAAAAAGAGTGCTAGAAAGGGATAAACGAGTGTGAGTGGAATTGAGAGTATGTTAAAAATTAGGGAGAGAGAGAGAGACATTAAAAGAAAGCGTTTGAGTGAAAGAGATAGGTGGCGAGAGAGCACTTGCACTTGTTGAGCCACTCTCACCACATATAAGAAGTGTAGGGTGAGAGAGGCAACATTATTGCGGGGTCGTTGAAGCGAGTGGTCGACTGGGTTGTGGGTAAGTGTGTAGGTATATTATTTCTAGCCAAAATTATTTTTTTGCTGTTGCTATAAAAATACGAGTTTTCTGTCGCTATTATAAAAGTCGAAAACCAAGTAATCGATAACAATTCGCGGTTTATCCAGATTTGTTTACCAGCACTATTTCAGCAGTTTGGCAACCCTAAGGTCATAGCTATCAAAGCATTTTGTGTTAAAATTCGGCCTTATAGTTAAACATATAACAAAATGTCAATAATTGATACGTTGGACTATATAACCCTGGGTAACCCAGTCAGTCGCTTGGTCATATCCTCAACATCGGCATTAATGCGTACAATTGTAAGAAGCATTTGACTTTAGGTCCAGCAGAATTTTTTTTTCTGGTTTTACCGTTCGATTAAACAAAATGGGTTTCAATAACTTTTATAATTTTTCATAATATTAGGGTCTGCGCCCCAAGCAACTGCCTATAAAGGATACAGAATTAGCTGGATTGCCACAGCAGGTCAATCATTTCGGAACTCCAAATGGCCCGTCTTTATATACAATTGCCGGCTCCCATTACAACTTTATTCGTCTAGCAGGAATTGGTGGAGCTTCGGCTATATTTATGGGAGCATATTGTAAATATTTTCTCAAGGATATCAATGATCCCAAGGAACAGTTGGATTCACAAGCCTTTGCCGATGTGGCCAATCGTATACATTTTCTCCACTCTTTTGCATTAATGGCAATGCCCTTGGCTCATTATCCAGTTTTCGTAAGTATGCTAGAAAAAACTTTTGAACGGGGGAATTCCCTAAAACAATATGTATAGAATTCATTATAAGCAAGACTCTTAAAATTTACTTAAACTTCGTTTGAAATATTGTTGTTCTCTTTGTAGTCAATCTTACAAAGACAATTTCAATACGATTTTAAAATTTCGCGCCAAAATCGTACAAAAACAGTTCCATATATTGGTTTTCCATATCCCCTTTACCTGAATATGTTTTCAAAACCCCACAAAAATGAAAAACAAGTTGAAAATTTTAATTTATAGATTTCTCTTCATTTATAAAGTGTGTGTTTGGTAAAGCTTTTCTGTATGTCTTTTTATTTGGATGTTTTTTTGTAAAGTTTTGCTCTCTGAACGGAATTTATAACAACTCGCGTTACTCTTGGATATTTTTTCTTGGTTTTGTTTTAAATTTTTGATTTCATTTATAATAATTGACACTCCTTTGTGTATAATCGTAAATATATACATACATTAATACTTTCTAATGCGCTTAAGTTTTCTTTGTGATTTTCTTTTCTTATAAGCGTTTTCAATTTGACATCCCTCTCTAAATATATATAATCGTTTTTTGTATATGAAATATTTTTTACGTTTTTGGTTTTTTTTTTGTTCTCAAAGCTAAAGCTAAATGTTCAACAACCACTAAAGTGCAGCTTAAAAAGTAATTATCATTCTTGTTTAGTTTGTTTTGTTTTGCCATCTGTATACAAATTTGTTGTTGTTTTTTTCATTTTTGTTTGTTGATATGAAACAGGTTTGTGGAGGATTTTAAAGAGCTGATATGATAAGGAGTTAGTTATTGATATTGCATTTTGATATTTTGATTGGGCTAAGGATATAAATTTAATTTGGAAAATTAATTGACCCAAAAGTAGCTAGCCCCAAATGGGGGTTGCTTATGATTTTAGATTTCTCATTTATTTCAGCCTTATTTGATAAGTAAATTGTAAAGGTTCCCATTTTTTTTTTTTTTTTTTTTTTTTTTGTTTGTTTCTTGTTTGCACAGACAACTTAAAAGCAGAACATCAAAAAATATGCGCACACCAAAAAACGTTTGCACTAATAATCATATGATTTTAAACTTGTTTTTTTTTTTTTTTAAGACTGGCGCCCTGATGACCACCGGCACATTACTTTTCAGTGGGTGTATGTACTATCGCGCTTTAACCGGAGATAAGAGACTTCAGCATTATGCCACAATTGGTGGATTCTGTCTAATGGCTGCTTGGTTATCCTTGGTTTTGTAAATTTACACATGTTCATATATAGATTTTTAAATATATGTAACTATATGTATATATATATATATGTATATATATATATATATATATATATATGGATAAAATGTGTGTGTATAAAGAAATACGATTTAAAAAGGGAAAGCAAACATCAATAACATAAAAAACTAAGCAACGAATGCTAAAAGCCAAAAGTCTGCTAATAAAAATTATGCACATTATTTCTAATATAATATAAATATATATATATATATATTAACATTATTAATTAATACTTATTGTTCTCTCATTTTATATTGTAAAAGTATGTAGTGATATATATGAGGCGCGCCTCTAAATGGAAGATACAATTTCTATTAAATTTTCTTTCTTTCTTGTTGCCGCTTATTTCTTTCGTCTTATTCTATGCCATTAAATGCATACAATTTCTTAGAGTCTAATGTTGTAAAAAGAAGAATTGAAAATCATAATAAAACCAAAAAATGTTGAAACAAAACTTAAAAATTTTTGTCATAAAATGTTACAATATTTGTTTTTATTTTGTATACCTGTACATTTAATAAATTACTATAAAAACACACACATACGTTAATACTAGACGTAACAGTTTATAGTTTTTGTTTTTATCATTTTTTTTTTTTTGTAAGTTTTTTGTTTAGTTATTGTCTGTTTGTTTTTTTTTTTTTTTTGTAATTTTTGCTGGAACACATAATACAAATGCAAAATGCGACCTTTTAAAGGTCAATGCACAATATTTTATAGCTATAAATTAAGTTATTGCACAAGTTATTTCTTTCTGTTTCTTTTTTTTAGGTATCAAAAACCAGTTATTGTCCTCGTTCGCTAGTTACTCGATCTAACAATTATCTATAGATATATATATATATAAATTTGATTTTGTACATGGGTTTTAAAAAAATTCATTTGTTGTTCTCTTATTGGTTTTTCTTTTGTATCTTTATATTTGTGATTTTCGCCTATGCTATCCACCTCCTAAAAGTTTTTGCTTGGAGGCCTCCGCAAAGAGGAAGGTCTTTTGTATGCGAGCATTGGCCGCCGGATGATTCGTAATTGGTTCCAGTATTTTAAGTATATAGTCTTTAAAAGCCTTGGGAACGGCGAAATGTCAAGAATCCTTCTTCAAGCGGAGGTTATCATCATGGGCCTGATCAAAGTCGAACAGAATTGGTTAGTAAAAACATTAAGGCAATGAGTGATAAATAGGAATTGATCCTAACTGGATAATAGTACTCCAACGTGAGGAAATTCTCTGTTGACTTACCTTTTGTGCCACCTTCAGCAAAGCATCGAATGTTGCATCGCCAGTCTGCTTTACCATGCTATGGAATACCTTCTTCTCACTCACGGTAAGCAATTCGAATGGTGAACCAAACTCCACGGCCTGTCCAGCGTCCATAACCAAGACCTTATCCGAATCCATGACCGTGTGCAAGCGATGGGCTATCGTTAGGACCGTGCAATCTTTAAATTTATTTCTAATTGTCGTTTGAATCAATGCATCAGTTTGAGGATCCACGTTGGCCGTGGCCTCATCCATCACTAAAATGCGATTCTCACGTAAAATGGCACGAGCCAGACACACCAATTGTCGTTGACCCACACTGAAGTTGGTGCCACCTTCGGATATTTTACTCTGCAGACCACTGGGCAGCTCAGCCACCACCTCCTTGAGCTTGACCTCTTCCAGGGATTCCCACAATTTGGCATCGCTATACTCGTCAAATGGATCGAGATTATAGCGCATTGTGCCCGAGAAGAGAACAGGCTCTTGGGGTATGATGGAAATTTTGCTGCGCAAATCGTGCAGACCCAATTCACTGGTATTTCTGGCATCGATAACAATCGAACCCTCATTGTAGGATAAACGGAATAGGGCATTAATCAATGATGATTTGCCCGCTCCCGTTCGTCCAACAATACCAATTTTCTCACATCCCTGGATGGCAATGTTCAGATGACGCAGGACATAATCGGCAGCCTTATCGGGGAAATATTTCAACGACAAATCATCAAACACAATGCGTCCCTCTTCGGGCCAATCCTTTGTTGGTTTTTTGTTTGGCTTCGACTCAAATTCACCTTCGGGCTCGAGATCTTCATATTCGACAACACGTTCCACTGATGTCATAGTATTCTCCAATTCGGCCGATTGTCTCATGCCCCATTGCACCATGCCAGTCATGCCCATGGCCTGGGTAATAGCCAAACCAACATCGCCACCATTTTCTGGTGAGAACAGGAAGAAGCTCAATGTGATCATGGCAATGTAGATAACACAACAGCAATCCAACCAGTAGCCAAAGGCACGAGAAGTGGCCAAGAACATATAATATCCAGAACTGTGCAAATCCTGATAGTTATCAAATTCGGCAATCAGTTCCTTTTGTGCTCCAAACGCACGAATTGTGGCCAGACCATTAAGCGAAGCACTCAAATGGGAATAGATCGGGGAACGGGCTAGAGAAGATAAATATATTTAGAAACGTTTTCTCATCTTAATTCTTCCCAATACTTACTAACTGCCTCCAGACGTTTGACATCTCTTGATGTATTCAAGTAGAAACCACGCAGCACATAGAAGACAACCACCAGGATGGCCGTGAATAATATATACCAAGGATTTATAATGCACAGGACCACAACAATTCCGAGAATGGCAAGGAAAATTTGGAATACATCCATCATCACCGATGGCAATATTTCATCCACTTGACCCAGATCTTTGGAGAATCTATTCAAAATGCGACCCGATGGATTCGTATTAAAGAAATGCATAGCCGCACGGGTAACCCCCTTGAACATGGTATTATGCAATGTTGTTGAGCTTCGCATGGCCAAATAGAAGAAGAGCATGCTCCGAACCAATGAGAATATAATAACGGAGACATTAATGCCAGTAAAGTAGTATATATCCTTTGGATCTGTATCAGCATTGATGCGAGTTTCAGGGAAAAAGTGACGCAAGCGAGTCATAAACGTATTCGTCTCGGCATTCTCATTTTTGTTGACCCTGCAATCAATTCCGAGACGATTAAATCGATTCAATTATCATTCTTGTGTTATTACTTACCAGTACGATAAGAACATGTCACCACCGGAGGCCATGATCTGGGCACCAATCAGGAAGAAGGCAAATACAATAAACAAACCATACCCATTGGCTCCAAAATACTTTTTATACAATTGCATGCCAATTTTGCCCTCAACACGTCCTTCTTGGGTTTGCATGGGTGAGTCGACGACAACAGATTCGGCTGCCGATTCCATTGACGATATGCTACCTTGGCGTTCACGCAGTTTGCTGTTTTGGCGTGACAAATTCGATTTCTCAGGGGCATCGCCAGCACCTTCGTCCTTTTTGCTTGGATCCGTCAACATTTGAGCAAAGTCTAAGCCGCTCTTGCACATAGATTCGTATGTACCCTGTGCACTAACCTTGCCTTTGTCCATGATTACAATCAAGTCGGCTTGTTCCAAGAATTGCAACTGATGCGTGACCAACAAAACAATCTGCTCGCGTAAGAATCCTCGCATGCATTGATCAAAGAGATGTCTATTGAAATAAAAATGTGGTATTAAAAATGTGCAGTTGGGAACATTATCAGGTAACTCACCGTCCCACATGGGTGTCCACAGCACTGAGAGGATCGTCAAGCAAATAGATATCTGCCTTTCGATACACCGAACGTGCCAAACTGATACGAGCCTTTTGTCCTCCCGAAAGGGATGCTCCTCTCTCACCAACAATGGTCTTATCTCCATAAGGCAGCAGCTCAAAATCTCTTTCCAATGCACATTTCTTGATAACCGTGCGATAACGATGCTTATCCATGGGCAAACCGAATAAGATATTTTGACGCACAGTTCCAGTAAAGAGCCAAGGCTCCTGTGAGGCGTACGATAAGGTGCCATTAACTTTGACCGAACCAGAATCTGCTGGTAGCTCACCCAGAACTGCTTGTATCAAGCTGGATTTACCCGAACCCACAGGACCAATGACGGCGACCAATTGTCGAGGTTTAAATTTCAGTGTTACATTATCAAGATTATTTTCCGAACTCTTTTGATCCCATTTGGCCTTCAGTTTATTGATGAATATGCCATGTTCGGCCTCACTGGCCCGACGACTGTTTGGTTTGATAACTCCAGAGATTTGGGCGGCTTGCTCTTGCACTAGAGCTGGTACCTTAACCAGCTTCTGTTCATCAGCATCGTCGGATTTGTCTCTAACCTTAGTCTCTTCGTGCAGCATAAAGGTTTGTATACGTTTGATGGAAACCAGAAGTTCGGCAAACTGTGATATTCCCATGGGGAAGTAGACAGTCATGGTGTTCCTTAGGATATTGTAATAGGCGGTTATCACAAACGCCTTCTCCGCCGTCAGTAATTTTCCAAGCAAAACAAATCCAACCAAACTGACAAACACCGATATACGGGTCACAAACATAATGAAACTTTGTAGTGTGCCTCGAATATAGTTCACATTTCGTATGGCATTCATCTCCTTTAGACGCACATAGTTGACCATCTTACTGAAGGGTATTTCCCAGGCATACATCTTAATAACCTGTATGCCAGATATAATTTCGTTCATCATGCGCACACGTTCATCCGTACGTAATGCAGTGCGTAGACGTAAAACAGATGTCTTTTTGCCCAAATAGGCCTGAAGTGGTATAAACAGCAACATCACAGCAACGCCAAAGAAAGCAGAGTAACCAATCTGGACAAAGAACAAGTCAGAGAGAGCCAGAGAGAATTTATTGATTTGTGTTTATACAAATTGGCCATAATTAACCTTGTTGTTGGTACAACTTTAGACGTTTGAGGGTAAACAATTTCAACTCACCTCTCTGTACATGAGATATGTGATAATTGCAATCTCGACAGGTCCCAGCCATAAATAATTCATGTGCAGCACAGATACATCCAGACGTCCCACATCGTTTGATATAAGATTAACCACCTGGCCGATTGTCGTATCACCCAATGCAGTTCGGCTCAGGCGCAGTGCTTTGCGATAAATCAGACCTAAATGGTAGTAGTAGTAGTAGTATAATAAAAACATTTTTCATAAACTCTCTCTGTGTCTCCCTCCTACTCTACTCACTCGTCATGGCAATGCGGGCCTTCATGCCCACATGAAACATGCCCAGCATGTAGGGATGCATGCCCAAGACATTGAAAGCACTGCATAAGATCACGCCCATGGCATAGAGATAGGCCTTGGTCTGATTTTCACCATCCTGATTGCTCGAGTCGGCGTAGTAGGCAACCAGACGTCCCAAAAAAATTGGTTGGGTGACTCTGTAAGTAAAATAACAAAGTGCATCATAAATAACTTCCCTCTGTGTGTGTGTGTGTGGGCGTGGCTGCTGCCGCTGCTTACCGGAAACCAATTTCCAATATAAACAAAACAAGTCCTAAACCAGCTAAACGCCAACCAAACACATCCATAGAGGCTTTCAATAGGCTTGGAGTCTTCTTCTTTTTGCTCTTCTTCTCAACCTCCTTATCCCAGGCCGCACTCAGCTTAGCGCCAAGATAATCTGAAATGCAATTCAAAGTTACAAATTATTATTTAATATTTTACTAGTTACAAAGTAGTTACAAAGAATGGACTAACTATCCAGTGCTCTTCATCTTATCAGCTGACTAATCATCTTAATGACAAGATTTTAATTTTTGTAATCTGTTAATTACTTATTAGTCATTTCGATCTATATCTTTATTGTTAATACTTATGCAAGTCTTTGGTTTAACTATAAAATATGATCGCATGACTATCGGAAGTCCAAATCCCTGACCAGCTGTGCGTAGTACTTTATCAGTTTGCTATTTGCCTTAATCAATTGGTAACCAAAGGAGACCTAGAATCAGGCATTTCCTTACTATATATAAATATATATGTATATATTAACTGAGATATAGATAAAGTCCATGTCTAAATTGCATAAGACAAATTGGCACGATGCCACTTAATAACAATTGAAAATATCTCTAGGGTCTCATTTACTATAAGTAAATAAGTCGTCCCCCAAACTGATAACTAATTCTATATCGTAAATATGTATAAAAAATTAAAAAAAAAATCAATTAATTTCGGCGGTTGGACAAATGACAAAGTTATCTTTAAGACAATTCTATATGTATGTACCGAAAAAAAATCAAAGGTCTAGTTTCTATGGCATAATGAGGAGAGAAGGTTACATATCTCGTCTTAGATATAAGATAAACGCATAATATTTTTATTATTTCATGAATGAATTTGCTTAGCAATGTAGAATAAAAGACGGATATCTTATCATTTTGAAGACATTCACATACTTGATGATGAGACAATTTTAGGCATTTATGATCTTTGATACCTTCGAATGACACTTTTATATAGAGGGTGAGATAGACGCTCCTTGTACATAAGAAGTAACTATGGAAATTCTAAATAAAATAATGTCGGCACATGCTTCTATCTAATCGTAATACCTTGAAGTGTCTCTATACCCACACATGCACTTCAAATCCGAAATCTATATATTCTTCACGGTTCTGTAATGTCGGAATGCCGTTTTTTTAACAGACAACTAAACAAGGAAATGTCTTAAGAGGGCTGGGATTATTGGCTGTCTATGGACAACGATGGTCCAAAGTGCATTCAAAATAATAAAGAGGTCTTTAAGAATTGAAGCGCGAGTCTAATAGGTTTTTACCCGATGTCCCAGTTTTTTTCATTAGTCAGCCTAACCTAGCACACACACATGACGTCACGTAAGCTGAAATCTTTTCTACGTGTTGATAAGAGAGGAATTATCCGTCCAATTCCACCTAGCACCTATCAGTCTCTCTCTCTCTCTATCAGACTGCCTCCATCTCTTAGGAACGTGCTTATCAGAATCAAGCGCTTTCATTTTAATATAATTTAATTAATTTCATTATGGCCATAAACAATCAGATTGATTGCCTATGCAAAACACGTTTGTATCGTTTGATTGATGATGATGGTCTTTCATGACTTCTTTTAACAAATTTTATGTAAACAAATTTGATGAGCTCACCCGATCGATGTTCCTTAAGGGCTCTATATAAATCGTTTTCATCTAAAGTTTTCTTGCGGCCCTTGAAGAATGTTGGCATGGCAAAGCTACAAGAAAATAGATTATTGGTAACCATTTAGTTTTTATTTTAATTATAACTTACCAAAACATTGCCGATGACAGGGGATTTGAGGTTTCCCGGGGATTTTCCTGTAAATCATCTGCTTTCATTGACTGCATTTTGACGAGATTTCTTCCTTTGTTAGCTTGGTCACTTCAATTTCTTATCATTTGGTCCAGATGTGTCCTTGCTATAAATGGATTAAGTGTTAATTTATGACATTCATAGGCAAATGTTTTTGTTCCGTTTAACTCGATTTGCTTATCTTGTCCGTTATTAAACACAAACATGCCATAAAGGAATCTGGTAACCGATAAGTTTTAACAATGTTATGACAACTTGAGAAGCATAGAACGTCACAGTGGGTCCAATTTAGAAACCAAACAATTAAGATTATCGGGGAAAAAAAGTCACTATGACTTTTCAAAAAACAAACAAATTTCTTAACATTTGTTTCTACGACTTTTCATACTCCGATGTACAATGTATGTATGTATGTTTATAGATCACATTTCATCACACAACTTTATTTTTGTTGAACTCACTTAAGAAAGGTGGACACTACTAGTAACAGGTATGCGGGAAAGGCGATGCGTCGCGCCGCGACAGCTAGCAAAGTATATCTGGCTGTGGATGTGCAGTTGCCTGCGACTTTTATAGCTGGGTTCCGCTGCTCGGTTTTTACCTGGGTTTTGCTGCTGCTATCTTTCGTACGAAGGCAAATCAATAAACACAATTGCTTGCACGTTCGCTCTCAGACTCTTATACACTAGGAAACTAAAAAAGCTTTGTGCGCGGTATATTTTTCGTGAAAATCAAAAAAAATTGGATTCAGTGTTTTGTTTATTTATTTATATTTATGTGTGCATTAATTTAACAAAATTTTCGGTGCAGGAGAAGGAAAAAAAACATATGTATGGGGAAAACAACAGTTGAACACAGTTGACGTTTTGTGCGCAAGCGCCAAGAAACTTAGAAGTGTTGGTTGACGTTTTATGAAAGCTAGGCGATTTAGTCGTTGTCTAACACCATATAGTAACGGGTCTCCTCAACGGTGTCCTCCTGCTCCTTGGAGGAGACTATTGAATTGCTGGGCATATAGATAATTTCTTCAAAATTCTTCACAACATCTTCGTCCACTATAATTAAGTCGTCGGGCTCGAAAACTTCTTTTTCGCATACGATGAATTCCTCATCATTAGATTCCAAAGGAAGCTCGTATTTTATATCAGAATTTACTATCAGTTCATCATCGACGTTGTCTTCCGCCTCTTCTTGAATTTTCATACGATGCTTGCGCGATTCTACATGCCTATCATAGCAAAATTTCTTCGCTGTCGCATAATCACAAGTATAGCATTTATAAAGATGGCTCTGATCCTCTTGTTGATCCTCTGCTGAATCATCATCTTGGATCCCTTTCATTAGTTTTTCCTTGCGGCGAAAATGTTTGGTACTCTTTTTATGACGTTCATAGCAAAACCTTTTTGCTGTTTTATAGTCACAACAGTAGCAGGTAAAGACAGATCTTTTTATGTCCGAGTCCGATTCATAGGGCACTTCATCGTTTTGGTGTTTCATTGAGTTCCAATGACGTCGAAGGTCCCAGCGCCTATCTGTCTGATATCCACAGCCCAAGACGGCACATGTTAATCGCTTACTAATATAATTGTTGTTATTGTTATTAACATTTGATTCAAATGGAGCGATCTCAATAACTGCAAGATCAAGTTGATAAATATTCATATGTACATAAGTATAATCTTTCCACGTTACATATTTTGGATACTACCTTCATCCTCCAAATAAAAATCTTCGTCCTCGAGTTTCTCTATCTCTATAAGCTCATCTTCATATATCATTTGATTCATGATCTTCGATTTTATTTAAAGCTATCAGTTCTAAAGAATTCGCTCAGAATACAAAAACACATCAATTGCGTGTTTTGTTTATTTATTATTATTTACAAAATCTACTGCCGCGGCGAAATGATTTAGTAGAGGTGGCCATTGCAATAGAGATGACAACGCAAAAATGTGATATGGTTCACTATCGCAATATTTGCTGTTATACCATCTCTAATCCTTTAGCGACCTCTGGCGAGTAAATCACAGTAAATATTTTGCCGGCTGTGATTGGAAAAAAATAAACTGCTGCAGTTGCTAATATATAAATAGATTGAAATTACAATTGTTTATCAGTAAATTTTAGTAAGTAGCTCCGAGACGGGTCGTCAACACTTAAACGCAATAATAAACAAAAGAGTTGATAATAATATTAATTAGTTCTCGCTTAACTTTACTAGGGAAAGAACACAGCACAGCAGACAATGAAAAGTGCAATTCATTGTGGAATACTAATTGCCGCCTTCACTGTGGTGTTGGCAATCGGAACAGAGGGCCAGGAACGCCCCTACAGACGTAGTTTTATCAATCCATATCCCAGATACAAGCATTATAATGATGGAGTGGATCCGGGCGACCCTTTGTTTCTTACGCCCCTGATAAATAATCCTTCGGTGGACAAGGAAAAAATTCAGCAATTGGCTCGTGTTCAGGGATCACAGTACCATGGAGTTGAGAGCTATGCTGGGTATTTGACTGTAGATAGCAGATATAATTCAAATATGTTCTTCTGGTATTTCCCCGCCGAGCAGGATCCCGATTACGCACCCGTTGTTCTTTGGCTGCAAGGAGGCCCCGGGGCATCCTCGCTCTTTGGGCTTTTCACAGAGAATGGTCCCCTTGAATTGGACGAGCATAACAAACTGCAAAAAAGGAATTATACTTGGAGCAAGACACATAATCTGATATTTATTGATAATCCTGTGGGCACTGGATTTAGTTTTACCGATCACGATGAGGGCTATGCCACAAATGAACGTGATGTGGGTCGCAACTTGCATGAGGCTGTTATGCAACTGTATGAACTGTTCCAATGGAGCAATTCTTCGGGTTTCTGGGTAACTGGTGAATCCTATGCCGGCAAATATGTTCCCGCTCTGGCCTATCACATTCACAAAGTACAGAATGCCATTGATACCAGGGTTTACATTCCACTAAAGGGTGTGGCCATTGGAAATGGTCTGTCGGACCCGTTGCATCAAATGAAATACGGAGACTATCTCTATCAGCTGGGCCTAATTGATGATAACGGCCTAGAACAGTTTCATGCGGCCGAGGCAAAGGGAGCTGAATGCATTGAGAAACGAGATATGGAATGTGCCTTCAATGTTTTCGATTCTTTAATCAATGGGGATCTGACAAATGGCTCCATATTCAGCAATCTTACGGGTTTCAATTGGTACTACAACTATTTGAAGACACACGACGATTCTGGAGCGAATCTGGGCCAGTTCCTGCAATCGGGTGCTACACGACGATCTATTCATGTGGGCAACAAAACCTTCCATGATCTCGACACTGAGAACAAAGTGGAGCTACATTTGAAAAAGGATGTTATGGACTCGGTGGCACAATGGGTAGCCGAACTCTTGAACACTTATACGGTTTGCATCTACAGTGGCCAGTTGGACATCATTGTGGCCTATCCTTTGACCCGCAACTACCTGAATCATTTGAAATTTGCTGCTTCGGATTTTTATAAGATTGCCCCACGTGAGGTTTGGCGCGTCGATGGTGAAGTTGCTGGCTACGTTAAGCACGCTGGACATTTGGTTGAGATCATGATAAGAAACGCTGGCCACATGGCTCCCCATGACCAGCCCAAATGGCTGTATGCAATGATCGATCATCTTACCCACTACAAACATTAATTATTTTGGTTTTATACAAATTATGTTGAAGTCTATATGTCTATATGTTAACAATCTCTTAAAGAATAATAAATATTTTACAATTGAAACTAACATATTTTTGTTTGTTTAGGACACCCGAAAACCACGAGCCACCAGGAAATGCTCTGCCGAATCCCCGCGACTGGCCCTGGGTTTTACCCGTTTGACTTTCTCATAGTGCCGGAGCATATCTCTTTCCAATTTGGGCACATCGCCATTATCCCACACCTTGACGACCAGATTGGCATCAGGGGCTGACATGGCTAAGGCGAATCGCAGGACCTCATAGCACAGATTTGTAATACTCTCTTGGTCTAGCATGCGTACACCAGTGGCATTTGGAGCCATATCGGAGAGGACACAGTTAACTTGACGCCCGGCCAGGGATTCTTTTAAGCGCTGTTGAGCCACCGCAGAGGTAAAATCCATGCCGCCATAGATTACAGCTCCAGGCACAGCATGAAAGTGTAAGAGATCAATGCTGATAACCGATCCCAAAGGTTTCTTCTCTTGTTTGCCATTGGCATTAGTTCGCTCCACGGCCACCTGAGTCCAACTTCCTGGTGCCGCACCACAGTCTATTACTGTATGTCCTGGTTGCATAAGATGGTACTTGTCGTCCATTTCCAACAGTTTAAAGGCACTGCGACAACGATAGTTCATCATGTGAGCTTTCTCCACATAGGGATCGGCCAATTGTCGTGTCAGCCATTCCTGTGAACTTTTGCTCTTCCCCTTGAGATTTCGTGGCTGTTGTTTGGCATAATGGAGCGAAGATCGGTTGATACTTAGACAACGTTTAAATAACAAATTCAAGCAATTAACTGACCGCATTGTGGATGAGACAGTTGCTGGGGGTCCGTAACGCGTTAGTACATTTTTCAGTTAGAGATGGGTAAACCCCGTGTAATTTGACAGCACTCATCTGCTTTCTCTCATCTCTAACGACGAATATTCAGTTTCTTCTGGCATTTGACAACTGACTCTCAACAATGGCGAAAGGAATATGTTAAAACTCGTGTGAAAAATCAACGCAAAAAAAAAAAAACATGATGAATTCAAACAAGGCTTGTGTTTTAAATGTTTAATGAGTGTGGTGAAATCTATAATAAAATAACAGTGAAAATATGCGACAAGTGACAAGGCAACAAGATTTGCAAACATAAAAGAAAATAATCACAAAAAAAGATCAACGGAAAATTTATTAATAATACTCCTCCGGTTCCCTCTCTCTTTTGTACTCTCTGTCGCTTGAACACAACAACACAGTGTGGCAAAATGAGAATTTGCGTTGTATTTTGTTGTGCTATTATTTTGCTTTCATGCGGCGTGATTGCATCAGCAACAGCCACAACAAAAACAAGAAATAATTTAAATGCCGACTCAGCAGAAGTTGTAAGCAGTGCCGAAGATGTTGTAAATGTAAGTGGCAGCAGCCATAGGGGTGGCAGTGGCAAGGTAAGGGCGTTGTAGAAGAAGGAAAAACTAAAAACCTAAACGAAAATTCTTCAATTAGGAATGCACGGATTTGGCCCGCGATGAGGAGGCTTTAATGGTTTTCTCTACATTGGGCGGTGGACTGACAGCCATCGATCCGGTGACAAGTGAAATACGCTGGACAATAGCAGATGGTAATTACTACACACACGCACACAGTCACACACTTACACACACACCTACACTCGAACACACATTTCAAATTAGCTTGTAAGTTTTATTTGTTTGTCCCATTTATATTTGGATGAGATACAAAACATATGCCGAGAGCCCATCAAGTGCGTGGTGCGGAGAGAGGGCTGGCTACTGTTGCAATTTTGCCATCGTTTGTGGAAATTTGCAACATAAATGACCTCATCACATCAAAACAGAAAGAAAAACTAGGAAACACCGACTTTTAAATACCTATTGATTTATGATTTTTAAAACCATCTACTTTTTATAATCGAAACTTTTAATTTTTAATTTCAAAATCTTGCTATTATTATTTAAATTTCTAATAATTCAAAATCCCAAGTTATTTTCGATTTAACTCTAATACACATTATTTCTCTCTCAAGGGAAAGGAGAGCAACACAATATTTCTCTTCTCTGTTTTTAAATGTTTTTCTGTTTTCCTTTCTTCTGATAACAAGACTCACGTATATACGCAATCTTGACAACTAACACACACACACACGCACGATTCTTTCAATTAAGTGTTGCCAACGCTCGTCTATATCAGCCGACTTTTTGTTATTATTCTTTCTTTTTTTTTTTTTGCATTACCCTAACAAACTGTGACACATGCCTAGGGTCTAGGGGAATTTGACACTCTTTATGGCCAGCTAATTCTTAGCTGACTATATATAAATTATTTATCATTATGACGTCGAGAATAAGAGCTACTAACTAGACTAATCTGACAAAATTTAATGACAGGCCAAATCATAAACGATACAATGAAAGCGTATATAAGAAAGTGAAGCAAACCTTATATAAAAGGCAAAAATAATTCTATTAGAGTCATTAGAATTGTAGATCTATTGTATATCGATACAATATGTGTTAAAAATATATCAGCTATCAGAAATATAATAATATATACACATAGGGAGTACTAGTTATTTGCCTAAGTCAGGTTGAAGGTTAATTTTCCTATATTAAAATTCAATGAATTGCAATTAGAAATAAAGACGTTCAGTTTATTTATTCGTTTACCTAGCTCTACGTACAGCATGTAATTAAAGATATTAATGACAGTTTAAGAAAGAGTATATGTAATCATATCAGTTGACGTTAAAAATTGTTGTTTTTAAAGAATTTTATTGCTCTTACCTAGCTAGGAGAAGAGTGCTCTAAATCTTGACTATTTATAGCTTTATTTACTATGAGGTTTATGTTGCGAAAGACAGAACAATATTAATAATTTCTTATCGTTTATATGCTTGATTTACTTCAATAGAAAGTAATGGAAAATATTTGAAGTCAACTCATTGGAAATGGTATTTCATTTTCTGGCTTTTTGGTTTTAATCGTTTTTTTTCTGTCTCCCTCTGCAATCATCAGCACATGTTCTGGCCAGAAAGTGTGAGCTACGCCCCGTAAAGATTGTTTAATGTGATAAATCCCACATTTCTATATACACAAAATAAAAATATACATATATAATTTGAAATTTCATGGGTAATGTCATATTTTTAAAAAGTAAACCCATTTCTCGATAACAACATGTGTAGAACATGCTGAGCATTCCCTTGTGGACATCGGGCATTTCCATTTGAATGCATTTTTAAATCGCTTAGCAATTATTTTGTATATAGAGATTGATCGATATTATTATTATTTTTGGTATATAATTTCGATTAGTGCAATTATGAGTTACCTCAACCCATAAATAATGATGACTCCTGTGAGTCATAGTTTGTTTGATTAGTATGTTAATGCTAATTAGAGTGCTGGGCTATGAGTTAAATGACCTGACGTGAAGACAGGCAGGCAGCAATGGGCTCGAGTCGGTCTACATGTGGGTTAATATACAGATAACGGCAAATTGATTAGAACGCTTAACTAAAATGTCTAACTTGAGAGTCTTCATTACTTATGGGCAACTCGTGTAGATAAACTGCTACGTAATACTACTTAGCTAAAATAATTATATTCTTTTCATTTATTGCCCATTTTTCATGTTTTATGGGTCTTTCCTTCGTTTGCCATTTTGCATTTTGTTTTAAAATTTAAACAAATGAAATGCTAAATAAACTAAATCGTTAAGCGATAACACACTTTGTCGTAGGCACCCGCATGAGTTTCTAGGCTATATGTTTACTCAACTGTTTGATAAAACAAACGTCAAAGGCTAAAGAGATGTTTAAGAGAAAGCCTAGATCATTATGCCTCTTAAATCACAAGTATTATTGAGCTTGAAGAGTGAGTTTCGGAAGTCACACAAATTTTTCATGTCTAACATTTGTCTAAAGAATGAATCAGATCTTCGTAATCCATATATACATAGAGGATAAGGGATCTTTATGAACTTTGCTTGCCAATTCTAGTCGAGATTAAAGATTTAATACTGTTTGGGAGAATAATGAATCAGATTAGATTATTGAATTTTAAACATTAAACTATGTTTCTTGTTATTCTATTAATTTAATTGTCTTATATGACTTAAAATTGTTGTTATCAGGTTTAGCGAAAGCCACGAAACCTTATCAACAATTTGTTCCTAAGAAATAAACATTTCTGCCGTGCAAAACTGAGTTTAAAAGTTCAATTAATTAGAATTTAAAAAAAAAAAAACGTATTTGACGACATTTTTAATAAACAAGTTCCCATTTATTTTTCAGATGCTCCTATTAAGGCCGAACCACAACCGCAGAATGTGCAAGTACCATATTTTTTACCAGATCCTCGAGATGGTTCTATTTATCAACTGGGTCAAATGGGCAGTCTCAAGAAGTTGCCCTATACCATTCCGCAATTGGTGGCCAATGCACCTTGTCGCTCATCCGATGGCATCTTGTATTCGGGTAAAAAGAGCGACACTTGGTATATGGTTGATCCCAAGACAGGAAGACGTGAGAAGGTCATGGGTTTCGGTGGCGATAGCACCGAATGGGGTGAACAACCAATTGGTTGGGCCACCTCGAGAGCCATTTATTTAGGACGTACACAGTACACGGTCATGATGTACGACAGTTTGGCTAAGGATAAGAATGCCAAGCCATGGAACATAACCTTTTATGATTATAATGCTCTCACTGCTCCACCAGAATTGGCCAATGAATATGGTAAATAAAAATTGCAAAAGTTTAGGTAAATTTAATAATAATGATTCGAAAATTGTTTTTAGAATATATACACTTGGCCACCACCACAAATGGACAGATTCTAACATTGGATCGCAAACAGGGCAAATTTTTATGGCAACGACATCTGAGTAGTCCTGTTGTGGCTGCTTTTCTACTAGGACCCGACGGGTTGTTAAGTGTTCCATTCACAACGGTATCAGATGAGGCCTACCAGGCCATTCTGGAGGAGTCCAAGCGAGGCAATGTGAATACCGTGAAGCTTTTGTAAGTGTGCTGCATTAATCGGTGGACGAATCAAGTAATATAACTTTATTTCCGTTTTAGTCAATCTCTTTATGTGGGCGAACATCAAATGGGTGGACTCTATGCTTTGCCCTCTTTGGTCGATAAGAATACGCCAAGAATTTCCACTGCACCGCCAATAAAACTCTTAGATGGACCCGCTGTCAATGTGGATATGGATCATGATCAGGAGCAGGATCCACGAACTGTTTATATCAGTGATGTTTTACCCGAACAGCCTGGCATAATGCTTGGCCACTACAATATGCCCAATATTGAGGCGCCCAATAAGGGTAATTTGCAATTATCGCCAACGCCCTCGTCGAAGGATATACAAAGCGGCCTGGCCACCATTCACAATTACAACGATGGCTATGGTTTGTTGGCCAACAATGAGAAAAATGCAGCCGCTGCCAAGGATATAGCTGTGCAAACTGATTCCGATGATCTAGTTGATATAAACGGTGGCAGCATTGAGACCCAAAGGAACAGCAATACCATTAACCGAACCAAAACCATAATATTGCAGAATAGCAATAAGGTGCAGGCCTTTATCAATGAATGGTTTATGGAGCATCCAAGTGGTAAAGTGCATCAGATACTAATAGTCATTGTCTTGGGAATGATTGCTCTGTTCTGGTACACATGCAGCACAATGCGTGAATTGCAGAAACAAAGTGAGAATGGCTCCAAGACTTATGCCGTAACCCATACATCGGGGAATGGCAGTGGTAATGGCAGTAGCAATGGCAGTAACTCAAGTACCCAAGATTTGGTCGACTTGGGCGATGGTCATGTGCGAGTGGGCAAGATTAGTTTTCATACCAACGAAGTTCTTGGCAAAGGATGCGAAGGTACTTTTGTATTTAAGGGCACGTTTGAGGAACGTTTTGTGGCCGTTAAACGCTTGCTGCCCGAATGTTTCACCTTTGCCGATCGAGAGGTCGCCTTGCTGCGCGAATCCGACGCCCATGAGAATGTTGTACGCTATTTCTGCACCGAACAGGATCGTCAGTTTCGTTATATAGCCGTTGAATTGTGTGCTGCCACTCTCCAAGACTATACCGAGGGTGAACGTTCAATGGAATTACGCGAGCATATCGATGTCTGGGAAATTTTAGTTCAGGCTTCATCCGGATTGAGTCATCTACATTCCTTGGATATTGTTCATCGTGACATTAAGCCGCAGAATGTTTTATTATCTTTACCGGATGCCAAGGGCAGAGTTCGTGTAATGATTTCCGACTTTGGTCTATGCAAGAAATTGAATTTTGGACGTACAAGCTTTTCACGCCGTTCGGGAGTAACAGGCACTGATGGTTGGATTGCTCCCGAAATGATGAGAGCTCAACGAACCGTAAGTGTTTTTTTAAAGCCATTTAAATTAATCTTAGACTAATTTTGTGTTATATCCACTCTTCAGACCACCGCCGTCGATATCTTCTCTTTGGGCTGTGTTTACTACTATGTTTTGAGTGGGGGCCATCATGCTTTTGGTGATAACCTAAAACGGCAGGCCAATATACTGTCCCATGAATACAATCTAGCCAAATTGCATGCTGATGGCAACGATTTTGAAAATAGTAAAATTGTAAGTAAAGGAACTCGAAAAAAGTGTAATTACTTGAATAACTTATGATCTAATGACTTTTATTTAGATTCTCGCAGAGCAATTGATAGCCGATATGATACACAAGGATCCACAGTCTCGTCCACCAGCTCGTTGTATTGGTAATCATCCATTGTTCTGGGATGAACCGAAAATGCTATCATTTCTTCAGGATGTCAGTGATCGTGTTGAGAAATTACAATTCCATGCAGAACCTCTCAAATCGTTGGAGAAAAACGGACGTTTGGTTGTTTTGGACGATTGGAATTTGCATGTGGATCCCTTGATAACAGACGATCTGAGAAAGTATCGTGGCTATATGGGAGCCAGTGTTCGGGATTTGCTGCGTGCTCTGCGAAATAAGAAACATCATTATCATGAGCTAACACCCGAGGCCCAGGAGCTGTTGGGTTGCATACCACATGCCTTTACCAACTATTGGGTGGATCGTTTTCCGCAGTTAATCTCGCATGCCTATCATGCCTTCAGTATTTGCTCCAGTGAGCCCATTTTCAAACCCTACTATAGTACGGGTTATCATTTCTCACGCCCATGGTATTTTGAGGCTGATGATGCCTTATTTCCCGTATTGATGCGTGATCCCAAACCGCTGCCAAAAATGGGCGGCAGTCCAAAAAAGACACCGTCACCTGCTCTTACACCATCACCCGCGCAACAGTTACAGCAACAGCAGCTGAAACAACGCAAAGGGGCCTATAATTTCCATGCCGGGAATCCGCCAGGAGTTGGTCTATTGCGTAACTTAGACCCAGACACAGATCCAGCAGATCGGAGGGATGTCTTTGCCAATTTCAAATTTCGACGAAATGGCAAAAATAATAACGGTGGCAATCGAAACTATGGCAAGGATAATACCACAAAACAGGACAAAGAGAAATTTGTCAGTTGGACCTTGCCACCGCCAGCAACACAGGATTAGAATTAAGATTGCAATTTAGACGGAACATATATTTGTATCTAAATAGTTTAATTTTGTTAATTTAATATTCTACTTCATATGTATTTGCAACTATTCCAAAACCAATTCCCAAGTTCTTTAAACTAGCGAAATAATTCTAGAACCGATAAGAGTCCAGGATATTGAAACAACGCAAGGAGTCGATAGTTTTTGACGTTGCTTTATCTCTGGATAGAATAATGAATACTACTTTGATATAACAAAATTTTTAGAGAGTAAGCTCTGACACAACAAATATTCTGAAAATGTGCAACAAAAAAAGGGACCGATTGTCCTTTCGAAAGCATGCAATTTAACTGTGATAATTTTTAAACATTAATTTTGATTCATCGTTTTGAATTTTTTTGTTCTAGGCAATTAGTTGGCGTTTGATATATATAGTATACATAGTAATTTATAATTAAATCTATTTAGGCATAAGTAATTTAAGTGTCCCCTTACCTTTCAAATGTTTCAAGCACTTCAACGAAAACAAACAAAAGTTTCGAAAGATTAGTGCGAATTTATTCTTGCATTTTGTTTATAATAAAAGAAAATATTCATTATAAAATTTGTCTAAATCGTATTCTTTCTCCTATAACAAAGTGACAAAAATGTTTATAAATAAAAAAACAATAAATATTATTTTAATACATATAATTAAGCAAATGTAGAATGCTATTTACGAGAGTAACTCGAAAAGTTTTAAGCAAGTTCCGTTGAAAACTTTAAGAATCACTCTCGCATATTGCACAGAAAGATAAATTTGTTTAATTCTACACTATATTTTTGGTTTTGTTTAACAATTGATTTATAAATGATATAAAAAATTCAACAATGTAGGAGATTATCAGTTTTTGTTCTTTAGAAGAAAAATTTTGGTAACTAGAGGAAATTTTTGATTAACATAAATTTGTTGTTGTGCTTTCTTTTTGGCATTAAGTTTGCTCGTTGTTTTGTTTACGTTATCTAGCTGGAGGACTTCTTCAGGGTTTTCATTTCCTGTCGTACGCAATATTTAAAGGCATCCCAACCTTCGGATTTGGCCACCGACTGAAAATTTAATTAAATTGTTGTTTAAATAAACGGTGAGAAAAGTGTATTAAAGGAAAAATGAAATATAAAATAAACATTAGAGAGGGAGAAGACCCAATAGACAGTGACTGGTGGGAGAGCTAAAGCAGAGCAAAAGAGTTTGTTTTGTGGGTAATTTGCCTCCCACTAACCTCCACCTCCTCTAGAGTTTCGCTGTTAATCTGGACACGATCGTCAATGTTTGGATCATCTTGCTAAGGGGAGCGTAAAGCGAATTAAGCAAATTTCTAACTACTGTCAAGGACACAACTCTATCAAGATCGTTTAAAAAAGTTGATCTTTGTATGCTTTTTGTTAGTTTTTAACAACTGGATTTCTTGTTAGTCAAAGCTAAAAATCTATTCCAGTTTGTTAAGGAACGATTTCAAAATAGAATTCAGGCTAGACATGAGTTTAAATTTGTGCGTGAACAATTTCTTAAAAAAACTTCGATTATTCATGCGATTTAAAACTTCAACAAAACATTAACTAAGATTTTTTAAACATAAAATTCAAGCACTTATTCTGTTTGAGTCAAAAAGATTTTTTTATAAGTGCAAGCTGTTAGTCCTTTTTCCGCTCTTTGATGGTTTTAAGGACACAAACAAGTGCGAAACAAACAAAATAAATAAATTATACAAACAAAAATGCAAAAGAAAAGCCAATTATTGTTTTATTTTTTAATTTTGTTGACGTGTTTAAAGCCGATTGGGTATTTACCTTATGTTAAAAAATAAATTTCAATAATAACTTGAGTTAAAAATTAAATAAAACTTAATTAACTTAATTGATTAGAAACATATATTAAGCTTAATTAAAAAAAAGCTTACAGCCAACATAAATAAAATATAAAACTGCAGAAAAAAAACAGCACATTAAGCAAAAAAACAACGATCAAAGGATTCAGAACAATCAGATTAATGGTATGAATTAATGGCAAAGCTAATGCCACAAGGCATCGCTGTCAATGAAGTAATCCAAATGACGACAGACACGATGACGCCAGGCGGCAAACATGGGATACTCTGGTTCGTCATAGGCATCCAGAGCTTCATTGTAATCAAAGAAACGACCACTTACTTTAAAGCCACGATGCAATCGATCCTTCATAATGGCAATGAATTCCTTATAGGACAACAATCCATCGCCATCCTCATCGAAAATGGCAAACACAGTGTCGATCAAGTGTAGACTTAGACTATAACCAGTGCAAATTTTCACAGCGCGTGAGAATTCCTCTGCAAAAGGCGTAAATGAAAAGTTAAATTATCTATCCAATACATTTCAATAGCTACCCACCTTTTGAAATGGCTCGATCGGCTAGTGTATACATACGCATGGCAATCGTGAAATCATCAAGATTATTGAGAAAATGACAAAAATCACGAAACTCATTAAATTTAATGCCCTTCTCCTCCTTGACACGTTCGAGTAGACGATCCAAAAATATATCATATTCATCGGTAGCCAAATAAGTATAACGTAGCAATATTTTGGCAAAATCTAATTCACTAATAATATGATTGCCCTTGGAGAATTCATGGAATTCCAATTCGAGTACTTCGGTTTGTAGATTATCCATAAAATTATAGAAATTATCATAATTAATGACGCCAGTTCCACGCTTGCCAAAGAAATGAAGCTGCAGGGTTGTTGGAACCACATGGCGACGCTGCAGGCCCTCACCATCATCGACATAGCGTGAAGACTATAGATAATAGAGAGCAAGATGCATACATTAGTTAACTTAAGAAACTCATCGCTATATCAGGTGGTTAGTCACACTGGATCATGCACACATACCTCAACGGGGGATTGTGAGGTATTATCGCTAGCATTATTCTCGGGCAATTCATCGCCACCATGTTTTTCTTTCCAAGCGCCGCTGAAAATGCGCTCCATCTGGATAATATGTACATGGGACACGGGGTGGGGAGAGCAATAGGTTGGATAAATAGAGAAAACAGTTGGGTGGGTGATTTTTAGTTTGGAATAACAATCAATTTGAGGTTGGGGACATTTTTGGTGTGGTGTGTGGTAGGATAAGCGCAAAAAACAAAACGTATAACAAGAACTTCAAAAGCAATATGAAAACAAACTTATATACATAATCAATAATAACATATCAATAAAAACATAAGCCAATCAAACTATATGCTAAGCTAAGCTAAGCTTTTACATTAGCTTATTTCAAGTTCAAAATTGAAAGTCGGTGGAACCATCAGCTCAGCAAAAGGCAACTATCGTAGTTCTCTTATATTCTTTCACACTTACTAGACCCAATTTGCCCTTTGCTGGTGGTCCAGAGCCAGCCAAGGCTACTGTGGGATTCCTTAGTTGGTTTTGCTCTTCAAAGGAAACTAATCGCGATTGCTAAGATTTGAATTTTTCGAGATTGAAATACACATAATATACATATAATAGTTTTGGGAAAATAAAATTAAAATTAATTGCAAATTATCCTTAAATAAAACTAGTCTTACACTTCCTTTGTTGCTCACAGAGCTGGCTAGTTTTTTTTTTTTTTTTTTTGTGAATAAATTTCATTTAAAATATATTTACAATCACAACAAAATCAAGATAAATGAAATAATAATCTTACAATTCGCTTGGTTTGTGGATCAACATTTTGCATATGTTTGAAAGCGCCAGCCAATATGGAAATTATCTAATTAATAATGAAAAATCATAGAAATTATAAATAAATAGATCATGGAGGGATATTTATTTATATGTATTTACTGTCTGAACTCATAAATCCTTGAATGACTTACCACAAGAAATTCATCTTTATCCACACGTTGATTACCATCAGTATCGAACATATTGAAAGCAATTCGAAAACCAGATTTCGGTTCTAAACGAAATAATGTTAATAAAATTTAGTTAATCTTAAACCAAATTCTCAAAATAGTGAGTAATATAAACAATAAATAGTCCATTACTCTTTTAATCTTTCAAGCCTTTAAGCCTTCATTTGCCATGTAACTTCTTGCATACTTTTAGGCTTGAAGGCTTTGCTTTGACAACTTACTTGTTAAAATGGATAGCAGGAAGAGATATTCCGTGTAGGACACAATGCCTGTAAAAAAAGGATATATCAATCAATTTCTTACTTATTCTACAGTAAATATTTCAACCTTTATCTCTTAAATTCCGAAACAGTCGAGTGGAACCTTTTTTGAGGGCTGGAGTTTGGTCTTTATACTTCTCCAATTCTTCGGTACTCAATTGACGGCGCTTCAAGCGGGCTAACGTTTAAAGTAAACAATAAGATTTGTATAGAAGCTATAGAGTTACAGATACTAACGTCTGGGTTCTTGTTCCACAACTGAATCCAGAAAGTCCTGTGGCGTCATGTACAACTGATCATCATATTCCACAGATGCAAATTTGATGAAACGCCTCTCGCGGGCTGTTAATTTGACAAGTTCTGCATCGTTTTCATCGCGTTGCTGGAGACAAAGAGTTCGGATTAATCAGTTTTTTGGTAATTTAATATACGCTGGATGTCTGCCATATACATATATAAGAAATAAATCAATGTTTGAAAATTTCCGCCGCCACAGCCACAAACAAAAAGCTTCTGGCTTGGATTTTAATCTATAGTCAGAACCGCCTGGTGACGTTTTGATTTAATGCCCTCACAACAATTGTCGCTCGTTTTGCATGCAGAAATATTAATTTGATCCGGTTTTTGATTTCTTTTTTTATATCACAAAATAAACGTAGGTATATAGCTATAGATCTTAACGATTGGGCAATAAGTTCAATTATTGACGATTCTGGCCCAGGATTCCCACGTTCATTTCGAACAAATAAAATGGCAAATTGATTTGGTTAGCATTTCTTCATAAATCTGAAACATGACTCAATTGTATATTTTGGAGCAAACTGACAACTCCCAGGTCATAACTCTTTGGCATGTGGGGGACAAGAGCAGACATCGAAATGTGTCTGCAGGCAAATCTCACCCAAAGCACACAAAGGCCACTTTTGAATGTTAGACATGTGCATTATAGACACGCCCACTCTAACCGAAAATGGTTAACTGAGGCCAAGATCATGCTTCATAACCCATAACCAAAAAGCCTGACATCATCCAGAAGTGCAGCACCCCAGAACAGTGATACAAAATCAAACGAAACTTATATAAAAAACATTAAAATTATAAAACAAAATACGACTTCATGATTAGGTAAGCAATTAGCTATGTTAATTGATTAAACCATGCGAAATTAGGTAGTTTAAAGATTGATATTTCTCAACCCCCATTTAGATTGCCTTTGGTAGCCTAAGACCACTGTAGGATTGAAAGTTGGTGGGAGAACTAAAGTTAGCTGCAGGCACTGGATTTATAGGCAACAATTAAAACTCATTCATCATCATCAGGCTGCGCAGTCGTCGCAGTTGTCATAATAAGTATACACACTCAGATAGACAGACAGCCAAAAGGTTGGACGGACCACATGTGTCAGGGACAAACCGAATATTCAACAAGATAAAACTCAAAAGGGGCACGCCTGCGTCTGGCATTGGGCAGCATTTTGATTACTTATTATGATTGTCAATTTGTGGGGGTGTATCCATATCAGAAGTAAACCAGATCGATTGATAGATAAATTTTCAGTAACTGGCATTCTGTCAGCATTCAAATTCTCAGTTGAACGACTAACTACTTGCCACTTCATCATATTGTTGCACCTCACACACCAACACAAAGGAAAAATGCTGGCTGATTATTATTTTCAAGGTGTGTGGCAAGTTTCATTTGAATTTCATGCTAAATATGTACATGTGGGAAGGAGTTAAGGCAGAAGATCAAAACGATTGCTATAAACCAGATGGTTATGGATAAGCAAAACTTAAGAGAATTGTGGCAACAATTGAGGAATGCAAAAGTATTTTAAAGAAACAAGAATTCAAATTTATGATTACTCGTGGATTATTTTGAAACAAATTTGTTATTTGAGGGACCCTAAAATATTTGAGAATTTAATTGAAGATTTTTAATTACTTTTCTTCTGTTGGGACGATCTAATTGGAGTCTTAAAGGAGTGTTTATAAAAACATTACAAAAACTCCTAATTATTTTTATAAGAAAGTGAGTCAATTAGTTAATATGTTCCAGAATTTTATCTATTGGATTACACTTTTTAAAAATTTGTTTTATATTTAATAATTCCTAATCCTCCATCTAAACTAATTCCCTTAAGACTTTTGAGCTGCTATAACATTAAAGTATTTATGATTTAACATAATAAACAATTTTAAATCATTTTTTAAACAATTCTTTAGTGGTTATCAGGAAACATAGTAATAAAAACTTGTCAAATGACATACATAGATATGATTCTGTCTAGAAAACCAAAAATATGCTAAGTAATCATCTCTGATAAGCCGTTTCCGAAACTATTAAGTAAATATTAACATTTCACACTTCCCTTATCAGACCCCCCGTCGCCTAGCCCTCTCACCCAACTGCAAATAACTTAAACAACAATATCACGTCAACAACATACACATACATATACATACATATGTATGTATATTCTGGTTGACAATGTCAACAGGTTTTTGCTTTAGTTGAACTTGAAGTTTAAACATAATAAAAGCCTTGAACTATTTACACGAAATATGTTAATAATAGTTTGTAGAAACAAAAATGCAGTGTAAACAAACCAGCAACAACAACAAATTAGGGGGAGCACGGAAACGCACAGCTGACTGCTGATAACGATATAACGTAAGAAATATTAACGTAACTGCTAGACATGGGCATGCCCCAATCTAAAAATAGCTGCGCAAGTCAAACCCCAAAAAGTCATAATTTTTATCGACTTTTTACTAAGATTCTTTGCATTAGAATTAATTTGCACTTACTATACGTTTTCTCATGCTAGCCGCATTCACAGTATTCTCCGATCTTCGAAATTTGATAAATGCCGCCATTAGAGCAGCAGCACTACCGCCAATTAAAAAGCAATAGCGCTGACCATTTGAGTTTCTTGTGTGAAAACCACCTGTACGGCTGGAGAATGTCCTGCATAGCGCGCCTTGCTTAATTAAGGGACGGCTCTTCAACGTCAATCTTGCCACTAGATTTGCCATTTAATTTTGATCACTAAATATACTAAAATAAATTATTGTTTTTATGCGTCAGCCGAAAGTGAGAACTAAGCGAACTAATTGACGAAAGAGTGTGACCGTGTAAACAACGTAATGAATGACGTTATGAGCCAGTTCACCTAGACGCAGTTCAGGGCGTTGCCATCTTGTAACAATTGTAGTTATGATTTGGCGGGCGTTTCAAATGCAAAGAAAAGAGCTCAAGAGAAAAAATATAATTGAAATTAAGAGTATTTCACTATATTTAATAAAAAATATATAAAAAATCAAGCTTTTGCTTTAATTATGTGTTTTGTTCGAATTTATAACTTTAATTTTCAAAAAAAACGTTGCCTAAATAATATTCTCACTTTTGACAGAACTTGAGATGCTTGAGAATCTAGATTTTTACAAACATGTTTTAAAAACCCAACAAAAATTGGAATGCAGGCTTAATCTATCTAAAGTTTTCTCATCATTTATAGGTCAACATTTTCTTTCATTTATCAGAAATCACAGCTTCTTGGCTTTTAAGCTTCCTCTGATCTTTATTCCTCTAACTTTTTTGGTTTTCATCTTCTTTGCTCTGACACAATCAGTCAAACTGTCTCTAGATCTGTGGACTGCCAAAGCAATCGATATGACTATCGCGGTCATTAAACAAAATCAGTGGATCGTTTGGTTATCTAAGACCCAACCGAAATAAACGACAATTTATGGAACTTTAAGGCAATAACAATTAATAAAATTGAAAACACAAAAAAAAAAAAAAGAAAAAACCAAACTTGGTGGCCAAGTTGTAATCTCGGGTTACACAGAACTTAATCAAAACAATAGAAGAAGAAGTTCTTTTCCTCTCGGTTCTCTATGGGGCAAGCGCCAGTCGTAAAGTTGTTTAACCGGCCAAGAGGCCAAAACGAGACCGTTAAAAGCAGTCGGCAGTTGGCAGTCAGTAACAACAACAGTCAACAATATTGAGGGTATCCCGTCTAGACTTTGGTGCTAATCCTTTGAAGATCTTGTCGTGGTGATAAACTTGGGGCTCTGCGTCTGATTAGCGTCTGATTAGAGGCTTCACTTTGGTCACTTTAACTGTAGTTCTTTCTTTCTTCGTTCTCCGTCCTTCTCTTTGAGTGATATAATTGGAGCAGTGGCACGTTGTAGACTACTATTGTTGGATTCCCCAAACGATGCATAAATCAAGTGCCCCGTAACATGTTAGAAGCCGACTTGCTATGCAAACCGGCTTTAATTCGGAATTTGCCTCTCGCCGATCCTTAGGTAAAACAGAAGAAAAAAGCAGTTGTTGGCACCCTTTCTTCGTTTAAAAGGTGATGCATCCCATTTCCAGTTCCAATCCCAGTCACAGTCCCAGTCCCGCATGTGCCATTGAGATTTATGTCTGTGACAGGCCATTGCCTTGGCGTGTGGTCTGGATCTCCGTCTCTCTTCCTCAAATGTTTCTTCTTCTTTTGTTAAGTTTTTCTTTTATTTTTAATTACAACTCAATGATATTGAACTTCGAGTGAAGTTGCTCAACAGGTGGGCCCCAAAGACACACACTCACATACACACAATCTCATACTCATACTCATTGACATTGAACTTTTTCATCAGAAAATTGAATTTAAACCTTGACATATCTCCAAATAAACATCTCTCCATCTCATTCATCTCTCTCATACCATCTCGTATATCAATTTCAGAAGTTTTACCGTTAAATGAGGCCGACAAATGCCAAAAGAATTTCCCCCAACTGAACTCAAGTTATGCCCATAATATTAGGTAATAGCCCCAAATCCAGTCTCATCTTCTTCTTCAAGCCCAATAAAATGGATTGGTCTGGAGTTTTCCCGGAAATCTTAAACTAATTAAATGTTCAATATTGACTGGAAAGGGAAAAACTGGGTATAAATTATTAAAAAAGAAAAAAACCACAACGGAAACGTTTGCCTCTGGGCTCTGGCGCTAAGGTTCAAGTAAATATTTGCCATAAAACGTAAAATTGAAAAATATATTTTTTGGCACCGAAATTTGTATTTCCTCGCAAAACTGTTTACAATTTTAAATGGTTTTTATGAAGGCAATAAAAATCAAATAAATATAAGTTTTAAAAAAAACTGTAAAGAAATTTGATCAATTCCAAATTTTGACCTCAAAACGGCTTATACATATATAATGTTTAATGATTTCATCTGTAAACTGTACCACAAATATGCTCAGATGATTTTAGGGTAGAACCTCTTCAATGGTTACTAATTGAAACAACTTTATTACTACCAAAAAAAAAAACAAAGAGAAAAAGAAAAGATGAAAGAAAATTAAGAAAACAAAAACAAACCCACAAAAGTTTCGATCGTTTATAAATGTTTTTTGGCCCGAAGATATATATTTACAACAAGACGCCAGGGACTGGTCCAAATGTTACCCATTTGCGAAAGTGAATCGAAGGCGTCAACACAAAATTTTTATGTGTGCAAATGGATATTTGCAGTTGCTTTTGAATTGCATTTTTGTTTTTTACAACTTTCGCAGGAAATGCGAACCAAACAGAGACAGGAATAATGCTAAATAATTTACGAGCTCATAACTGGCAAGGAACTTTGAAATCAGACCTCTCAAAAGGCGTCTAAAAGACGCGGCCAAAGATTAAGACAACGCTCCAATGCCACTGCCAATGCCAATGCCAATGCCAAGATCCAAGAAAGGGCCTACAAACCCAACGAAAAGAAGTGTCAACTGTTGTCCATGGGTCTTGGGTTTCCGAAATGGCGAAAAGCGGAAAAACAAGTGAAATCGATACGATATTTTTATTTATTTACTCAACAAACATTTCTATTGAATTGTGTTGAACGTACGGCCCAAAAGGTTTACCCACATTAAATGGACAGCATTTGTTCTACCTAACCAGGAAAGAGAATAAAAAATATTTCGACATTTTTATAGATTTCTAGTTGCATTTTTGTCATATTTCTTCTGAGTCACCTGAGACTTTGGACTTATTCAGACTCAAACCACAACGAATGACGCATTCTTTGTCGATATTCATTAGGCTTGCCCTCTGGCCAATAAAATTCCGAATAGAAACATATTTTTTTGGCTGTATTTCCCATGGTCTACGTGCATTAGGAAAGGTGGCAAAACTGACGTAAAGATCATCCAACTAAACGTTGGCAGGATTTTTAATTAGATTTTGCAAATAGTTTTTGCTCGTGTGTTCCTATGCACGTACCTCGATCGATGAGTCAAAACAAATTGTTTGCGAATTTGGTGCTAATAATGATTTTTGCATTTTTGGCAAACAAATTTAATGGCCGGAAGAGGTAAATGGGTAAGTTCCATGATTGTCAACAAGAGTCAAAGGATTCCCCGTCATGATAGTTAATTTCCATAGAAAATACCCACAAGTCGCATTGACGTATATCTCTCTGTTTGTTGGCTTAGAGAATTAGTTTAGTTAACTTTTTTTAAGCAGAAACTTGATATCATTAAAATAACATACAATAAAGATAAAGATTACTATTTATACTACTTACAAATCCAAAAGTAGTAATCAGTGTAAAGAATTTAATCAAATGTTAAAGTCGTTTCCAACATTCCAATGTTAAAATTGGAGTTAAATGACAAAAACTCAAAGCTTCCTCTTAACAATTTTTATGGCTGGCACTCAAAAACCACATTTTGGCATGACATCAATTTGAAAAATATTTCTATTCAAAAAAATCTCCTGAAACTTATTCGAAATTGATAAAAACTATACTCGAAGACGTCTTCTTTCCCTGTTCTTCAGGGCTCTATCTATCTCTATCTCTACTTTAATGTGTAATAATAATAAGAAACTATTGTTTTATATTCTTCTAAAGTTGAAAAGTTTACTTTATTTCTATGAGAATTTCCCTGTAGCTTTCTTAAGAAACATATTAGATTCTTGATTGAAACAGTTTCTAAAACATTTATGTATATAAAATTTTGAAATTCATTAAAATATATTAAGGAATTTGGTTTTTTTTTTTCTAAAAACAGAATCGTTTAGGGTTGAGTAGGCTTGATTTTGCTATTTTTATCTCTACTTAAGACATTAGGTATTAAAGTAAACACACAATTAGATGGAAAGTATAGCTTGACATTTTACTTAACATTCTTCTCCATCTCGAATCCTTATTCGATTTGGAGTTCCCCCTCCCAGCACAGATGTCCAACTAAGAAGTTCAAGGTCTAAATGTGTATACTCCATTTGTTGACACCTTCAACAGTTGTTCCTTGATTTCAAGGTGTCTTACGGATTTAGTTGGCTCTCCCCTCTTGGTAGTCCCTGCCTTGAACATGGTCACGAATTGCTCAACACTTCTTCGAGCCGAACCCAATTAAAATCAAGCCACAGCAAATTTATTAAATTGCCATCGATGGCTGCCAAATTAAAATGTCAACGGCGTGGCCAAAAAGACAGCCGCTGCAACAACAACAACGATGAAAAAAAAAGAGTGTCATAAACATGTTTGACAGATTATTTCTTTTGATTCATAACGCCCATAAATTACAACTTTTGCCATTTGCTGGGCGTGGCACAAAGACTTGTTGCTGCTGCTGCCCAGAAGGCCCAGAAGAAGATGGCAAAAAAATACGCATAAAATCAAAGTCAATGTGCGGGATGCATAAATATTTTGGCAAATACCAAATGAGATTCATTTAGCTGTCGTCGTCGTCGTCGCCATCGCCATAGCCGTTGGAATGCCATCCCAAAGACCCAAGTGAATCCAATCCAATCCGAAATCCAACCTCGTTGCATGTGTCGAACTCATAACTCTGTGGCCACTTGATGATGACATTCATGGGTCTGGGGCGGCGCCAGTCCAAGCTGAATCATGAATCATTTTGCTGCTTAACGGTCCAAATGGGTCAAAAATCAAGATTCCCATTTAAATAGCAGAAAACTATGCATAATTATCTTGCAGAAGCACCTGTTCCAATCATAGAGTATGATTCTTAATGCCTTCTGACATTGTGCCAGTTCATAAATATCCTCTTCTCACATGTAAAATTCAAATCAAAATCGTGAAAACTTGCACTCAGGAGGTTCTATGTATGTATATGGAGATCTTAACTACGGAACGAAGGCATTTTGTGCATTAACATTTGTGTAATTTCTTGTAAATTTATGATTAACTCACAAATCTATCGCATCACTATCTCATAGTCATTCCAGTTTTAAGCAACTGGTTCTCTCAATTGGCGATTCCATTCATCACCTATGTAGTATCTTCTGTTGGTTTTTCTTTTTTGCACACTTTATGGCCAGTAAAACACCTTTTGGGCGTGAAGCGTCTACTAAATTTGAAATTAGGATTACGACTTCAAGGAGAAACATGTTTCTTCTTATTTTATGTGTCTGGCTGCTGGTTTATTGTATCTGAAGATGAGAAAAGAAGAAAGAAATAATGGAATAACAAATAGTTTTTCTATTTTCTGCAGTAAACCTACTTTCCCACATCGGAGACGTTTTACTGACTACTGACAGAGACCTAAATTATTAATGTATCATCATCGATAAGCAGATAGTCAATAATGGCATTGTTCAAACTTTGCCTCAACAGATCAATATCAATCACATTCATGGCTGGCGAGGTGCTAGTATGAACTGGGCTGGAAGCATTGTGAATCATGGTCAATTCCGCTGTCTTAGATACCTAAAAATGGTAAAAAATTTCAACAGAAGTTTAAGTTTCTTTCTCTTTTTTAGTTACACTTACCAACTGAAGGTTCTGAAATAGGCGTTTTAGAAAATTCTGTCGATTGTCTATATTTTCTATTGTTTTTGTTGTTGCTGTTGTTTCTGTTGTTGCTGTTGTTGTATTGGAAGTGCCAAAGAATCTGTGCCAAAGATTCGAGCATTGTCTTTGAAATGCCTCACGCATATTTTGGCCAAGACTTCGTTGCTGTAGATAGAGCAAACGCTCTTGACGTTGAGGTAAGTAACCGCTAACCGAAAGTACTGAACTTGGTAGCGGCAAAAGGCCTATAGAACGATTATTGCCTACAGGCAACGAAATTTGAACTGTCCTATGTGGTCGATCATATGTTGGAGCATACTCGGTAATAGCCTCAACTTCGGATAGGGAATGAAAAGATGTTGCTGATGTGGCCGTTTCACTTCTATAGCGACGAAAGCAACATGCTTTAGGCCTTCGTGAAGAGGAGTGCTCCTGGCCAGCTTTATGACGTCTAATACTAGAGAATCGACGATTTCTATAACGTAAACTTCTAATGGAAGTTGCATGTCTAAAATTGAAAGTACATATTAAAAGTACGATTCAAAACAGTCGTTTAGTCTATTTACTCGGCATTATGACAGCATTTGCCTAATCTTTGATATACTCTCTCCATAACTTCGAATATTTCTGGCATAGTCATTTTACCTATGCGTAAAAAACGGAGAATTTTGTGCCGAAAGTATACATAGAGATAGTCGGAGATTTAGTCAAAAGAAAGTTAAAAATTTAATTTCGAAACGAATGAAACATCAAGTATTTCTAACGAGGCCTGCCACGACTTGTTCCTTAAGTCCATTTCCAGTTTTAGCTGGATAGTTTCAGCCAGATAAACAATAATAATAAACACTTTGGTAAAAACTTTGTAGATCCAACTATATAAATTCACATAAATTTCCGTATATTCCCATGGATTTTTTGTTTTGTTTTTATTTGTTTTTGATATTTTTGTCTAACTAAAAACTCAAGGCAAACATTGTTCAATCGTCACGAAGGAAGGGAAGAAGGTAGGGACGAGGGTTGAGTTCAGTTGAGTGTTTTAGTTTATAATTTATGGTCTGGCAGTTCCTTAGTTTATTATTTTCTTAATTAGTATTCGCAATCTAAATCAAAATATTTACAAATCAATTATTATTATTGGCCCCGAGCCGCAATCCGCAATTCTCTTCCAGTATAATCGATCACCCAGTTGGCGACCAGATTGACAACGGCAACAAAATTTGCATATCGGATTATTAACCCGCTAATGTGGTAATGAGTCCATGTTTATTTCCTATCTCCAATGAAAATATTTAATGTATTTCAGGAATTCTTTGGAAATAAACATAAATCAAGTGTTAGATCTGAGCGATTTTTATTCAATTATAAGTTATAGAAAGAAATTAATCGTTGTTTGTTGAAAAAGCTATATAAACTATTAATCAAAGGCATGGAGAAATTGAAACTTGAAATTTTATAGCCATTTTTCATCTGATTTTTCAGAAATTTAGTATGCCAAAAGATAATAATAATATTGATTCTTATGACAAATTTCATTAAGATGCTTGAAACATGACGGGAGAAATTTGATTGATTAAGACTACCTTCAGAATAGATTGTGAAAATGGCCTTCAAATAGAAATACATTCTTCTTATTAGACATAAGGGTTAATTGGTATTCTTTTTGATTTCATGGCATTTTCAATTCCAGTGGCGAGACATTAAAGTTTAAGATTTTATTCTTAAGTGAATTCGATTCGATTGAGAATTGTCGCCATTTGCTGACAGGCTAGACGCTATTACAATTTGATTAACATAAATTATTTTGCAAGCATATGTAATGGAAAATTAATGGATGTTAATGCTTTCAAGTTGTTGGAATTTTCGCCTTGCCTAAATTAGATTTGATTGGGCCTGATAAGAAGAGACGAGAAATGTGTTGCCATTAATTGCCATTAAATAGTATAGTGGAAAGATGTCTATCCGATGTTCTGGTATGCCTAGAGATTGCAAGGAAAGAGGCAAGGTGTAAAATGGGCAGTCACATTTGTCAGGATCAAGATCAGAAGTTAGGCCAGGTCAAGCGAAGCGTTTTATAATGTGACAGGAATGGTAGAGCAGCTGCTTTATGGAGCTCATTTAGTTTTAAACGCTTCTCAATTGCCACTTGCCACAGTTTTTGGACGGGGCCATGCTTTAATTAATCTAACATCTTGGCCTGGCATGGTTTTTACAAGGAAAAAGGGTCAAAGGTCGGCTCGGCGCGGCTAGGCTCGTCTCCGTGTTGTTGAGGCGAGCACATTAAGCTGAAACACTCACAACTCCAGAGCCCTCTTTTGCCCTCTGTTCCCTTCTGCCTGCCTGCCTGTCTGTTTCTCAGGGGGTTAATTAAGTCATTAGCCTGAAAATGTCCTGCTGTTGCTCCTGCGCCTTAATTAATCATTTTAATTGTATTGAATGAGCTAGAGAGAGAACGAACGAACGAGAGAGAGAGAGAGCTGCTCTTTTAAACTGCGGGGGTGCTGCTTGTGGTGAAGGACAAGGACAGTGGAGCACTCGAACAAGAAACAATATCTTCATTTGACATTGGCATGTGCGCTCCACCAGAATTGGAAGCGACAAAGTCTTCAAAATTATTAAACACAAATGCGGTTTCCCCACACCCTCTTCCCTCTAACAACTGGTTATGGAGTTTCAGGAATTTCAGTCCTCTAATGACAATCAATTCAAACATTTGGGGGGTTTTCTAAATATACTCTGACAATTTTATGAATTTTTAAAAAATTTCCTCTTATCTTATCTGCTAAATGGCGTTCCCTATGTGACGTAGTTCGGTAAGATTAAATAATTAGCAATGCATTGCCATTTCCTTACGTAACAATAACATGACCAGAGATGAATGATGAGTTTATAAGGTAGATAAACTTAAAATAAGTCCCAATATGGAATTGTTATAGTTTTCGAGCAGGCTTTAGTCGTTTCTTCCTCACGTTTTTGGCATTTTGGTAAGCATTGTCAAGTTCAATGTACATTTTGGCATTAACTAGGCCATGTGATAGGTTTATATATGTATATATAACACAATCGTTTAAACGATAAGATAAATATAAATGGTAGACATTCAAATATATGAAATTTAAGCTATTTTAAACTGCATTTGACTTTCCAAATATGATGGGAAATTTCGGTGGCTGATCATTCCTAAGTCCATAGTAGAACATTTAAAATTAGCAAATCAAATGGCCAAAAATACATTTCATGACCAGTTGTGTGGGATTAAAACGTCATCAGAAATTAAAGGGGAATCGATGTATTGATTAGATATTGATAATATGATAGAGAGCAAAACTTGAACTGGAACTCTCGATGATGGCTATATATTTATGACTCATTTGACGCTTTTTGTTTTGACGTTTTCCATTATAGATTGTCAGCTGCATTCTAAAGGCAAATGTTAATTGGCATTCGTGCAAAAACAACGTCCGCTTGCGAAATTAGTACAGGTAAAAAGCGGTCTACGCGCCAAAAAGCACAAACACCAAACACAGACCTCTGTCAGACCCCCACAGACAGTGATTGGAGGTGGCCCTAATCTCAATAGAAACGTTAGCAAATTGCCATATCGCCCGCCTGGCACGTGATGAGCACTGATAAACCACTCCGAAAAGAAAGGTGCATCAAGGGTATATGCTGGAAGTCGTAGTTGGAAGAGTTCCAACAATTGGAGTAGCTTGATTATTTTCTAAAAATAATAATCTAATCACTAATTAGGTAGAAATGAAAAAGTTTCCCGATTCCACTGCCCAAATTGGTGGGTAAAATGTTAAGTACTTTTTCCAGTTATTAAATTAGGCAAAGTTTCCTTTATTCTATCCAGAAAAGAATTGAAATCGAATAAGAAATTTTCAATTAATGCCTATCAATCAATTGATTAAAGAATTTTGAAGTATTGAATCAGATTTTTAGGATACTCTTAGATATCCCTTCTCAAATGAGTTCCTTTTTTAAAGAAATACTTAAAAATAGGAACTCATTTGAGAAGGGATATTTAAGGGTATCCTGAAAATTTCAATTGAAATTGTCTAGTTATTCAAAATTTAAACTAATTGATTTGAGCAATGACTTAGTATTTCAGATATTTTAAATTTGAAATTCATATAAAAATCTGTCCGAAAGTCACAATTTAAGCTGGTTAGTCTGATTATTAGTGAAAGCAAGATAGAATGAGAATCAATCTGCTTTTGTTTTTGTTTATTCTTGTTAATCTTTGACTAATTTTAATCTACATACCTTTTGCAAGGGTATTGATTGCCCTAACTAGATAAGTTATCAAAATACGATGCCATTCAGTAAAAAACCTTTGACTAGCTTTAATTTTAAGAATGAAGGAATCAAACTAAGGTAAAAGTCAATCCACCCACCCATTCACTCTCTCTCGCTCACTCACACTCTCTCTCTCTGCTTGATGCTGCTCCATCTATCTGTGTGTGTGTGTGTGTGCGTGAGGGCGACAAACATGAATGGGGATGTATGGGTAAAAAGAAATAACCGAAATCGTATCACGAAACACGAAGGCAAAGTCCCACGAAGAGCGAATCATCGGCCCGCTGCGGCTGTGTTACTACTGTGGGAAATGAACATTTTTTTTAGTCACTCGCTGGCACACGCTTTGACAACATCGCCCATCGTCGTTGTTTCAAATCGAATTCAGTCTCATTCGAAAACAGAAATTTCACTCGATTTCATATTTCCAAACATATGAAAAGTACGTCAATTTATGCCGGTTAGAGCGCGGTACGCAAACGCATTGCGCGAATGTCGGAAAAGTGTTGCAACTCCGTGGAAAGAGAGGAAAAACGCAGTGAAATAAATCAAAATTTACGACAAAAGCTCAAGGAAGATAAAATATATATTAACAAGTGCCAAGTGTTTATTTGCATAAAAAAAAATTTTAAAAAAAATGTTGCTGCTATAATTTCAGCTAAAGCAAAAATAAAATATATATAATTTCAAAGTGTTAAAAAAGTGCAACTCTCAAAAAAAAAAAAAAAAAAAAAACATACAAAATTTACATAAAAAAGGTGCGTAAACTATTTTTTTGTTTTTGTCGTGTTAGTTACATAAGTTTTGGTTCGCTTCTTTACCTTGCTCTTTGTGCTCGAAATGAAAACCTTTTGAAAAATTCCATCAATTTTTTTGTATGTTTAAACCATAAATAGTGCAAAGATTTAAATGGATTTTCGCAAAAAAAATTTCAAATACATTTTTCTTGGCATAGAGCCGAATTATTATTGCAAACCAAACCAAACTCATTATATAAAATTAAAAAAAAAAAAAAAATATTAATAAAGTCAACGACTCTCACGAGAAAAAAGAAATGAAACACACAAACAGAAGAAGAAATTTTAGTGCAGAAAAAAATGACAAACAACAAAGTTAGGTCCATTAGCTAGTTGCTAATTTTTTCAATAAATTAAACTTTTATTTTATTTTAATTATCATTTGAGAGAGTTAAAAACTCTGTGAGAATTATAAACAAAAGTTATTTCATTTCTCTTTCACTTACAATTCGCAGATACAAAAGTATCTTTTAGTTTGTGCCAAAAACTGACATTTTAATCTGGCAAAAATATTTTGCAAAAATATCTCAAAACCAAATGCGTATCTCAAAGTATCCGTACGCACGCGCTGATAAATCTGAAATAATTTGTTCTTTTTCTATGGTTTTTTTTTGCGTGTGCAATTTTTTTTTGTTTTGTCCCATAAATTGGCGGCGGCTGTTATCTAATTTACACACGCACACCCTTCCCGCACAATCACACACACACACACACATACGCCTTTTGCTTAACTATTATCTAAGCCTGGTTGTTGTTGTTGTTTCTAGTGTTGAATTTGCCTGCATTATTGTTACGTCAAAATGTTGTCTATTTAAACAGATATATCTTTTTATATACATATATCTTGAGTTCAACAACTGCTAATCACATGTCAGATCGCAGAAAGAAAAATTATATAGAATAATGGGCCAGTTTGTTAATGATAACTAAATAAATTATTTCGAAATTGGTTTTCCTGGAACTAGCATAAAAAAAAATTTGTACAGAATGAGTCATTGTTTTATGATTGAGATCGCAGAGGAAACACTTTAGTTTCGTTATTAGAAATCTTTTGCTCTAGGGTCAAGAGGATATTTGAAATTTATAGATTGCTTGTTATCTAATTGCAATTAGTGACAAAAAATAAAAGTTATTTTAACTATTCTGAAGTCATTCCTTTTAACTTAAACAAAATATTGTCCAAGTGAACTCGAAGGTTTGAAAAGTCAAAATTAGTAATCAACTTTAAAAACTTTCTAAATCGATTTTGAAAACTTTTTTTGCCTACTTTTTAATACTTTTCAATAGAAATGCCAAAAATTTTAAGCACTTGACAGTTTCCAATTTCTGAATTGAGAAAATTTGATCTACTTTTAATAATTAATGGCCATTTATTGTTAGCTGCTTTACTTTTTTTTCCAATTATTTCATTTGGTTATCTAAGTAATTGATCTAATTCTTCTAGCCTCGACACGAAAAGCAAAAAAAAAAAAAGTGAATATAAAAAATAAAAGATTAAATAATTATTACTTCCCATTTCTTACCCCCCCCTGACAAATTATCAATCACAATTCCACTAAATGAAAAGTCAAACAATAAAATAAGGCCATAAATTTATTCCACTTATTGTTAGTTGTTTTTTGTTGAATTAGTTAAATTAAATGCTTTCAATAAATTGGTTTTTCTTACTTTTAATTACTTTGTTTGATGCTTTTTTCGTTTTTGATAGCCCAATAAATAAAATACAAATAGTTTTTCAACTACAACAAAAAAGTGTCCAACAAAAAAATAACCAAATCAATTTGTTAAGCAACATTTCTCCTTTGCACTTTGAGACATTTGATGATTGATGGGCGGATGGGTGGACATATTCAAAATAGAAATGTAAACTTAATCAACGAATTATATATACCCTACCTCTGTCCCCTTATTTAAGACAAACAACAATTTGTTTGTACTCATCTTTGCCATAAACAATTTAACTAACTATTACAAAAGTTAATGAATTGATTTCTATAGTAGCATTTGTTTATTTCAGTTGAATGTGTTCTAAATATAAACACTCACTTAGATAGATTAGATTGATAAGATGACCAATCCAATCCCTTCGGATTCTCGATTGATCAACTGCGGGTGTTTCAAACAGCTGATTTATTTCAAAATACCCCAAAAAGGCAAAAGGTAGGGGATGAAAAAACGCGTGCAAAGTGTGAAATACAACGATCATATAGATAAAGCTTATCGCAAACGCAAAAAACACAATAAGGTAAAACAAAATAAGTTTTATGGCCTTGCGTAAATAGTAAGTTTTTAGTTTGGACTTCAAAACCAATGTGAGGAGAACGAAGAAAAACTGTCGTGCAAGGGAAAATGCGGGAAAACTCTGTAACAGCAAAAAATGCAGCGTTTTGTTTTAATGAAGCGTGAAGACACTAGACCACATAATGTGCGGCACACATTTTCCCATAGACAACAACAACAACAACAATTTTAGGTACTCTTCTCTTCGATAGACAAAAAAAAAAAAACAAACGAAATTGAAATGAGAAGAAAAATCATCGTGTCGCGCATTTTCATCGCGTTCTTTTCTTTTTAGTTTTCTTTTTTGTCTTTGGTTTCGGTTGTTTGACGCATTTTAAAAATATCCTAGACGTAATTGTTGTTGTTGTTGTTGTTGTTGCTGTCTTCTATTCACATTACTAATACGTCGAGTTGTCTTTGATTTTTTGTTTTTATTTTTGTGGGCGTCTATTTTTTTTTTTTTTTTTTTTTTTTGTTGTTCCTTACAATTTTCGCATTTAAAGTGCGTGACTTTTAATTAGACTACAATAAATGTTTGTGCAAAAGTGAAAGTATCTTTAGATGCTTTTGCAAACAGTTGAGTCCAAAAAGGGACGGACATTGATTAAGAACATAATTTCAAATAAGATATGTATGTATTTATAGCAATTTAATTAACCTTCAGACTTAAAGATCCGAACGAAAGTCAACATTTTCATTAGAAATTTATGGCATGTACTTGAAATATCTTTTCGAAATATTTCATTGATATAAGATTCAATTCTACACTTTGAGAAAGAATTGGGCAAAGTAAGCATATCTTTTTTTGAGAATGAATAAACTATTAGTTTTATGTATTCGAATTTTTCTTTCTTCATAAACTTTTCAAGTTTTCGAATGAGCAGACTCTAGATGAAACTCATCTATTCAATTGTCCATCCTTAATAACAACTTACTCTAGATGAATAGAATAGCAACTTCTCCTTATGGTCAGTTTTCTTGGGTTCTTCTCTCTGTCTCTGTTTGTGCCTGTTGTCAAGCCAAATGGAATGCAAATTTTTGATTGTCTTTTTGTCTTTATTGGTGTTTGGTCGCTGTAAATTGAAACATGCTTTAGACCTAGGCTCATTGAACCTAGGTGATTGGGTGATTGGGCGATGGGGTGATGGCAAAGGCAAAACAGACACAAAACTTAAAACGTAACCCAAAACCAATCGAAAAAACTGATTAGCAAACATTTTGACTAAAATTTATGCGTTTCAAATGCGTTTGACATTTCTCTGAGTGTGTTTGCCGGTTATTTGGTTTATATTTTTTGTTTTATGACGGCGCTGACAGTTGAGTTACATTTTTGTTTCGCTCTCTTCCTCTATACCTCTATCTACATATAGTATGTGAGATTCTCTTTTTGGTTTGGGAAAGTATCTCTAGCGAATCGCAATAAATCTAAGCCAAAACTGCGCAACTTAATTAGTCCATGTCAGAGCCATTTGGAGTCAGGGAGTCAGAGAGTCGGAGAGTGAATTCGAGGCATTTGTTTATGCAAATGTTTCTTGGCAATGTGATGGGAGCATAAATTTATTATAACTGTCGTATATATTTGTTAATTAGACTATTTCAATAAATATTTGCATAATATATACCAAGTTTATTATTTTTATTCTATTTTGTATAAAAAATAAATAACAAAATCTGGTTTTTACGTATTCATTTATATGATTTAAAAGTGAAGGTTTTGTTTGTATTTTTTTGTTTATAGACAATATATTTTGTTTTATTTCATTTCAATTAGATGAAGTCATTTCTTAATGGCTGTGTATATTAATCTAACCGACTTGTCTATGCTCTTCAATGCAGTAAATCACTCAAATGAATATACTCACGAAAATTTCTAGTTCACTGACTTTTTTGACCAAGATTTATTAAACTATTATGTGTTAATTATTTAAAAATTTAAAGTTGCTTTTCTTTTGCATGTTGCAAGACTTGGAGATTGAGAAATATTTTAAACAATTGCCAACAAGGGCAAAAAAGAAAAGGAAATGAGTTAAAGAAAGAAATTTTCTAGTTGAAAATGTATCTATAAGATACTTTTTATGATTGTTTTGTCTGCTGTTTCTTTTTCAAATCGTGATGTGCTTTGTTTAACTTGTTGACACTTGTCACAAGTATTAGATGAGAATAAATCGTGTGGCTATATGCATCTATATCTTTCGATGGATGTGCGGTGGCATCTTCAGATGACAGTTAACAAAGATATTTTTGAAAATGCATCGCCTATATGTTAGAGAAGATCTATATACATACATATGTATGTATGTTTAGAATGTTCAATGCCGAAAAAAGCAGAAAAAAAACAAGTAAAAACTCTTGTTGTTGTTTACAAAACAATTAATTTTCTTTGGAAAACAACAAGCAAAATGGTAAATGGGGAAATGAAAAAGATACCGAAACATAATTCAAACAAAGACAAAAACACAAAATGCACTACTAATCGATGCACTTCATTTGTGTATAAAGAAATGGCCTGAAGAATGAGAAAAAAAGAGAGAGATACTTGAGCACTTGCCTTGCACTTTTTTTTTTTTTGTGGTTGTCTTTCTTTTCGTGTTCGGAAAAGCATCACGGCATTCAGTTTTCTGGGGAGTGAAAATAGAGAAGCGCTTTTGTGTAATCGATTTGAACCGGAAGCAATTGGGGTTGCCGCATCATTCGAAAATCCTCTCAAGATGCAGCTATTTTAAATATTTAGTGCACGAGACAAGCAGAGACAGACCAGAGGAAAGCAATTCAATCACATGCAAGACTCGCTAACCACAAAAGTAAATACATTTCGATCGATTCAGATATGAACAAATGTATCTCAAAGATACAAATTGTTGATCATTGTGGTCGTGTGACTTGAATAAAGATAAACTTGGACCAAGATGGAGAGATAAAGAATCTTTTTGCATATGAATTTAAACTTGATTTAACATTTACTTTTTGATAACATATTTTGTTTATGTGCCATTCAAAGATGACAAAGATGTTGCTCTTGGCCAATTGAAGAATTCTTCTTGATTTCATTAGTTCTCTCAGACTTATCTACATATGTATATCTCTCTTTTCTTGTTCTCCTTCTATCTGTCTGTCTGTCTGTCTATCAAACAACCAAAAAATTCCATAGCTCACTTACACAGATCTTTCCGTCAAATTATGACATTGTAGAATTGGCTTTGAAAATTCCATTGTGATCATTTGCACAAACCACACGGATTAAATGAAGTGCTATATAAATTTCCCATTTAAGCGGTTCTAACGCAATTTTTGACATTTTAATTAGTGTAGACTCTTTAAATATATATAGATAGACAAACATATTTATAGGATATATAGAAGAGCAAAAAGGCAACGTCAAACTGGCACAGTTTATTTTTAAAATAGACGCTTAGATAGACAGAATGAATAGAAGAAATCAACAAACGAAAGTTACATAAATAAGGGAACAGGAGTTACGCAAATGGGAGAAAAAGAATCATTCGAAAAGCGGAAAACTCGATGAAAAAAACATTGTGAAAATGACTTTCACTTGCCGCCACAAATTTGGTTTTAAAAATAAAAGAAATTCGCCCAACAAAAAACGAGTGTAACAACAATTCGTGCAAAAAACTGTGTCGAATTTGAAAATAATCACACACACACAACAGAGTGAGAGTGACAGTGACAGAGAGACTGAGTGTGAGAGTGGGAAAACATGAAAATTGTATCTACAAGATACGCGCATAGGGCAATAGTAGCAGGAGCACTTAGTGTACTAGTAGAACAAGCCGACTGATAAATTTTTTCTTCGTATTTCTTTTTTTTTTTTTTTGTTTTTTGGCACGTGTTCAGCAAACAGCAGGAGAAATGCAAATGAACATTATTTTTTATGCAACATTTAAGTGCACCCCGTTTTTAATTACAACAAATTCAATTGGCGACAAACTCATAAGCATAACAAATACACACACATACAACACTCTCTCTGTATGTGTGTGTGTGTGGCCGAAATTTCAGCCATCAAAATGTTAATTGCTTTCCTGCTAACTCTCTGACTTATGCAAGATATTTGAGATTTTGCCAGACGCTAAGTTTACAGTTAAAAGAAGAAGTTCTTTTTTTTTTTTTTGAAAATATGAAAAACAGAAACATTTTTATGGGTTAAGAAAAAATTATAAACCAAATAGCCACAGGTGGCTATATAGAAAAACTAAACAAAACAAAGTTAGTGCTCAAAACTAATGATAGCAATTAAGAGAGATAACCCCTATCTGATTTTGGCTTAAACACTATTCAAATATTTCAAGTGGAAACTTACTTTCAATTCTTAAGGCCAAGAAGTCATATATCTACCAAAAATCTTTAAAATATGCAAAAATGCAGAAGACAAAAAAAAAAAACGGCAAAAGAAGAACCTTTCTTTATATAAAATTTTGTATTCCTTTTCGACATGACTTTTTAATGCCTTTCACCCAACAACCAACAGCTGGCAAAAACAAGAAGATATATTCCATAAATGTGTGCCAAGACTTGAATGTTTATGCTCCTCCCCCCCGAACCCTCCTTACCACAAGGCCTCAGCTCAGTTTGAATTTATGTGCCTGCAACAAAAAAAAAAATTCTATAAGGGCATCAAAAGCGGCCACAAAATGTTAATAAAAAAACTACCAAAAAAGGGAAGTCGTCGCCAAGCCATATGTGCCATGCCCCCTCCTCAGGTTGTAAAAATAACACCTAGGCATCGGCGGCAGGGCCACTAATAAAAAGAAACACACACACAAAATCACAATATCAAGAGACAAATATTAAGATTAAATAACACAAAAGCCTACAAATTTATCAAATATATCTTTTTTTATGGCCCACAATCAAGCAAAGCTCATAATGGTTATAATAATGACGATGATGATGTGATCCATGATCTTCAAACTTGATTATAATTATCATTTAACATCTAGGAGATTTTGCAAAACACACATCGAGTCTATTATTAAATCTCTTTCATTGGAATTCAATGAATGAATTTCATGAATTTAAGGCCAAATTTCATTTTAAGTGGCAAACTTTTCAGCACATCTTAATCGAATTAATACCCCTATAAAAATTAAAATTAATTAAAATTTTTATATCCCAGCAAAGGCGTCAAAACCAAAAAAATACATAAAATGATAGAAAAAGTGTGTCAAAGCTAACTTAAATTTTATTATATTTTTATCTAGTTTTTTTTATGTGCTCTATTACAATGAATGAAAATGTTTGTTAAGATTGTTTATGCTTATAAAATTTACTAATTAAACTTAAAATTTTCTTGTACTTTGCAGCTCTTATAACAAATTTGCTGTCGAATATGTTGTTGCTCGATGTTCAAACTTAATGTGCAAGAACTGAAATCGATTTTGATACTTCATTACACACTGAGATCTGGTGAAGAGATTCCCCATTGAGTGACATGTCGGGAAAGTCATTGCGATTGATAAGATGCATTATCAGCGGGGACGAAGACGAAGATGAGGATCCGCAACAGCAGCAATTGAAATGTGTTAAACAAGTCTACGATATGATAACCTAATTTCCGGTTAAAAGAAACAAAAAATCAAGCGAGGGACAGAGAGAGAGAGAGAGAGAGAGACACAACGAATCGAAACGAAAGTAAAAATTTCACAAATTGTTAAAAAAAAATAATAAAAAATTTTGAAAATTTTTGGGGCGTTCATATGTTTCAACAGTATTCAAGGGCGTGTCTTACTAAAGAGGCAGTGCCCAGAAACGTTGGAAAACCTATAAACAGCAACAATAATAACAACAACAAAAACTGTAAACAAAAGCGAAAAACAAAATCATAAGTAATTAAAATAAAAACAATACACAAAACGAACGAAAACTCTTGTGAAATTGAAGTTGTAATCTTTGATGCGAAGAAACCTGCGTTCGTATTGGAGGGCCCTGGCGGTGCTGGGCGCCCTCCTTTCATTTATCTTAGCCTGGGAAGGTTTAGTGTCTGCCAAGCCAGCGCTTACAACAACAACAACAGCAGCAACAACGATGTCGAACCAATTTGAAAATAATATAACAAACAATTATCATATATCCACTAATGTTAGTAATAAATTGCAAAGTGATCATAGTCATAGTGAAGCAAATAGTTTAAATCAATCAATAACAAATTTACAACAATTACAATCACAATCACAACAACAACAACAAAATCAAAGTATTAGTGCTGAATTTAATGAAACAACAATAACATCAACCCAAACTGCCATATTCAATATTATATTAAATGATCTTAATCGGCACCAAATCAATACAGATCAAATTCCCCATAGAGACAATGCAGATGATGATGATGAGCAGAAGGAAATGATTCCACTTGGCTTCTTATTGTCAGCTGCTCCAGCCAGTGAACACTTGGCTATACTTTCACGAACTGAACGAAGCATACGACATCAGCATCAGTCAAAGAAACATAATCACAATCATCATCTGCATCATCATCAACAGCAACAGGAGCAACAGCAGCAACAGTTGCAGGCTGACAGCAGCAGCAACAACAATAATATCATTGGTTCGAAATCGAAAAGACTGACTAACTCTAGAGATAATCTTAATAATCGCAACAATAATAATGATGATAATTTAAATAATGATAATAATAATAAACCAACTGTCAACAATTTGGATCGCAATGAACGATCAACTCATCTGGCCAATCCCAGCAGGAAAATGCAATTGTATGTTAAGAATCATATATTGCAGATCCTGCCAGATGGCACTGTCAATGGAACACAGGATGAGCAGAGTGAATACAGTAAGTATCCACCCATAATCTAATATAAATATCAAGTTCAATGACCTCGACTGAAGCTAGCAAATATTCAATTATTTATTTAATAATTTCGAATACTCTTGAAATTGAATTTAACTATTGTATTGCTCAAAGATATATTCTAAAAGATGATGAAAGGACTAAATCTAGGACATTCTGTTGCCAATTGGTTATGGGTTTCCTCTGGGTGATTCTTCTTTAAGTATTAATTATCTCCGCCTTTTTCGAAAAGTTACAGAAACTATTTGGACAATCCAAAAGCAATCTCATCGCACTCACCTCGCATTATCATTGCCATTTTGAGTCAAGTTAACCGAAAACCAAATTAAATAAATTAAAAATTTGCTAACCAAAAGATGTATGTACATACATCTTGTATCTATGCGGCATCTTTAGTCATTTTGGGGCTGACGTCTCAATGACGCCTGATGCCCACGAAGCGATAAGCGGGTGATCAGAAGGAAAAAAACCGGGCCTAAATTGTTGCACAACAAGTTTCCTTCCTGCCAGTTACTGCAGACCTTATCACAGTTGTGTTTTCTGCCAAAAAAAAAAAAAAAAAGAAGAGGTGAATGAAAATGAAGCTGTAAATTAATTTGGCAAACTTATCTCTGATTTTGAGTCTTGGCTGCTTGCTTGGTTACGACAATATGCAAAGTGTCTGATTCATACAATTCATGACGATATAATACTTCCCATGAGTCCGGGTGCTAATCAGGCCGTTTGGTTCATTAAAAAGAAGATTTATGTCAGAAGAATTTATATGCCAAATTATACAAAGAGAACGAGAAAGAGAGAGAGACTTCGAAAATGAGAGAAGAATGATAGGAGAAATAAGTCTATAGATATGTGTTTCTAGATTGCCAAATCAAGTGGCTAAGTTAATGATGCTTAACATAAACAGAACAAGAAACAACAAATATTTTCCTTCTGCTTGAGATATTACGCCAGGTTCGTTTTCATTTTTATGAGAACTTTCAACTTGTGGGCGGGTCGTCTAGTGTGGGTGTGTTTCATATATATATAGAACTATATTTCTATTTTGTGTTTTTCTTTAGTTCAATTTCTTGTTTATATGCACAAATTAAAAAAAAAAACGCAAAACCAAACATTTGCCATATTTTTCAAGATAAATACAAATACATAGTATTAATAACTACTGGGAAAGTACTTATACATATGTATATAGTTATATGGGGGGTCTACTTTGAACTTTTTGTTAAAGGGAAGGTCAAAGTTCTATTTGAGCATTAATATTAAAACAATTTGATGAACTGACCTGGAAACTGGAACTGGAAAACGTTTCGAAAATGGTTTGCAAATAACTTTTACCTTTTTGGTAAGCAAACAGTCAGACAGACAGCGATAAGTGTGAAAATTAAAACTGTCCAAATATTAAATGAAAATTGCCAAATTTCACGAAATTTTCCACTCCGTCAGTTTTAGCTTGATGAGACTCAAGTAAACAAGTTGACCTCCAAAAGTCAACGCCAGTTGCAGTTGCAGTTTTCATCTTCATCTTGGCAACAAATTGCTAACGGTGACTCGAACTCGAACCCGGACTCGAACCCGAAACCCAAAACCCTTTTGCCTTACCTTACCACTGGGAGCCTGCATATAAGAGGGAAGGCGTGCATATTTTCATGATGATATATGAAGAGTACTTGGTCTTGGGGGCACGGCAATTATGCGACTGATTTAGTGCGTTGTGGAATGGGGAGCAAGGTGTTAACTTGAGTGAAGTCCAGTCAAGCAGTGAAAGACACGCTCACAGAGAGTTGGGGATAAACAAAAAGAGACAGAGAGATGCTAAAAGCTTCCGACAGATACGTTTTCTTCTGGTTTTTTTTTTTTTTGATAACTTAATTTACGACATGTCTGGAAGTTGATGAAGTTGTTGCTCCCGGCACTTGCATTGATATGAAGTTTATTTAGTTTTTTTTTCTGTGGACGAAACTTCTTTACTTTCACTGTCATTCGACTTTCGTATATTGTATGTGAATTGCTTTCCAAATACTAGATCAATAAAATCAAAACCTCTTTGAAAGAGCTTCCATAAGTGGGTCGAAATAACTCTATTTAGGCTAAGCCAAAAAGTTTCTAGGCCTTGTTTCTCTTACTTGAATTCTTTTGTTCTATTTCTATAGTTTTCCTTTCTTATGACGCATTTGCCGAATCAAAACACATTACATTTTTTATTGCCCCTTTTCATGGTTTTGTAAACTCAAGCAAATTGCATCAAAAAACTAAATATTAATCATGATTAATAATCATTTCCATGGGCATCAAAAGAATGAAAGGAATTTCAACACAAATAGATAATTCTCATAAGTAGCATAAGTTAGCTCTATTATATCACTTTCCGCACATAATACAATAAATTAATTTTACACAAAAGCACAAAAAAAAAAAATGAAGAAAAAACCAAAAAATTAGTTTGGTTTTCATCTTCATCTGCTGCTACGTCACAGACAAATGTATATTATACAAAAGTTTCAAATTAAGAAAAACCAGCCAAAATGGAAAAGGCAAATATAAGAGTTATTAGACTTGGAAATACTCTAACAGACAGACTAAGAAATATTAGCCTGAAAAGCTTTATTGGGAAAGTCTTCTGATAGATTGTATTTCCTTGCTCCTAGACTTCTTGATCATCTTAGTCAAATATTCTTCTCTAAATAGATGATTTAACTTCTCCTGTGATATATTTAAAGAGAAGATTGTTATACCCTACCTAAGCGTTTGGAGAATGGTATATTTAAAGATATATTTTTTTAGCTATACGAAAAGATCAGCGCAGTTTATGTGGGTGGGTGGAAGACACACACTTGACGGGCTATTGTCAGCGAGAATGGAGGTAGCAGCATCCCATCTTGATCATCTTCATCAGCATCAACAACTTGATCATCAACTCAGTCAGTTGATTTATGTTTAGGGAACTTGGAAAATACCGTAGAGTGTTTAGTTTTTCAGATAAAACAACGACTAGGTGAACATAATGAAGACGATGTTGGATTATGATAATGAAGATGCTGCTGATGATGATGATGGACTTAAAACATGTACTAGACGACGCAATATGTCAAATGGATTTATTTGGTTTGGCGTTGGCGTTTGGTTTAGTTCAGTTAGTTTCATTTATGCAAAAGTTTTTCCGGCAGTCGTCAACATATTTTACTTTTCTTTGTATGGTTTTTGCTCTATTTTTAGGCAGGTGGCAATGAACTGTTTGCTTGCCTAAGAGTTGTCCATATACACTTACATATATAGTATAGAAGTATAAAAAAAAGGTCTAGGCCATTCAAAAAAGAAACGCAAAAACCGACAAAATCACCCACAATTCTGCCATTTATTATGGCTTTTGCTCTCTTTTTTTATGGCCCAGTGGCGCTCTGTCGCTGTCGTATTGCCCCACCTGGTCTTTTGGGTCCGGACATTGACAAGAATGTTAAATTATGCGTAAATTCGTTAAAATTTGTAACCAACAATCCGCCATGGGATTTATGAAGCCGAAGACCCTGCTATATAAATTATAATGATTAATGTTATTTTGCACGCAGTTTTTTTTTTTTGTTTACGGTTTCTCGATTTTCGGTGGTTGCATTGGCCGTTGTTTTACATGGCTCTTTACAAGCAATTCGTTTTCCAACCAGCAGCCAAACAACAAAACCAAATGTGGCCAGTGGCAGTGACCATTGACACAGAAACTTCCGACCGATTACAACAAAGTCAATTATATTGAGAAAATTAAAAGTGTTTAACAACATCCGAAATGATGGTTAAGGAAAATGAAACCAAGCCGAAAGCTACATGAAAAACTATATAGAAAATAAATGATTTCATAATATTTCAACAAATTTATTGGACTGCAAAGGTTTGTTAAGAAAGAAAAGCAACTGAATGTTGGTTTGAATTTCGAATACAATCCTACGATCCTTAATCCTGTTTCCCAGCAGTTTTTCAAATTAGCTAGTCACTTGCTTTCTCTGGTAAGAGAGTTAAGGATTTCTTACGTTTTGTGTGTTAAAACCTCCAAATTATTTCCTATCCAAAACTATTCAAATATTCCATAGTTAGTCAGCAGCTATGGAATATTTATACCCCTTTGTTCAACTCTAGTTAGTTAGCACTTTTAACTAAATTCGCTGATGCACGATTTAACCAAATACCACAGCCACTTATCCCCTTGCCACCCCCAAACCAAATGTTATACAAAGATGTGCAAACACTTTCCTTACCCACACAACACACACACACACAAAAGAAACACACAGAGTCACTTTACACACACAATTTGATGCATTTTCTTTGCGTTTCGTTTCATTTCATTTGGTTGTAGCTTGACCGAAAGCGATAATTTTTCTCTTTCTCTCTTTTTATTTTACCACCCACCTCTGCCGACTTCCCCAGGTTAACACGTACATACATACATACATACAGCATGCTATATATGCATATACATTCATGGTCATTTGAGTCGTAAATCTCTAGACATAACGTCGAGACACGCGTCGTGGCCAGAGAATTTGGGTTACCAAAAAAACCACTCACATGAAACTGTAAGAGATTTCAAAGGTTTTTTTCCAGTGTATACAAGCAGAGTGTGTTTGGAGGAGAGGGCGTGAGAGGGATACCTGGCAACAAGTGGTACTCAACCAGCCAAAACATGACCACCTACAAAAATTTCAAATCAAAAATAAGTATCAATTGCAAATTGCAGCGACCCCACACACTCACTTAAAAAAAAAAAAACTAGTTCAATTTATCAAAAAGCTTGAAATTTTTAAGAGTTTTTCACGTTTTCGTGTAATTCAAAGACTTTGCCTGCTTTGCCGTTGGTTAAGATACTTTGTGTAAATCAAGTGATTAATATTATAATGCTCACAGGCACTTAACTGCTGATAGGAAACTACTCCAGTTTTAGCTCACGCTTTTCCAAGATTCTGACTCATTGCTCAAGAGTATAAAGAAAGAATTCTTCAAATTTCAAAATTCCAGGCGCCGGCCTGATGAAAAAGCTACCCCCAACCCATCATAAATATCATATCGATTATATTGTGTAACAATCATCGCCCACAAACTGTGTCACATTTGCTCAAAGTAGGTTCCAAGCAGTAGGTTCTGGCTGGGGATTATAAATTAATTGCACTGTAATTGCCAATTGCTAGCGCTATCGTAAATCTAAAAAATAAAAGTAACCAAGAGATAAGAAGCTCTACTGAACTAGAAAATTGTTGCCCCTCTTGCGTTGCATTTCATTTGTTTCTTTTGTTTCTTTTGGCTGATTGTGAGAGTTGTAGTTGATGGTTCAACATGTTGATTTATGTAGTTCTTAATCCTATTTATAGAAGCTAAGTTCTTATGGCCATAGGCAGAATGACAAAGCGTAGAGTGGAAAACTTTACTACCAAGGAAATTTTGAACTCTTACCAAATTAATTATAATTCATTGAGTTTCGCAAACACTCTAACAAGAAGTTGTATCAAATGTTCAAGTTAATGGAATAACAAAGGGAAGGAAGACTTAAAACTCCTAAAGACTTAAAACTTTTCTCTAAAACATATTTAGTCAACAAAGCCAATTGGAACTAAAACTATCCCCCAATTGGTAAGCATGATTAGATTTCCCTAATAGATTTTTGGTCATTGATTGAGTAAATTCTTTTGGATACTTCAGGAGACCTTTAAACGTTGGCTATGCTCAACAGTTTTTTTCCCCCGTTTTTCGAATCATCATTTTGCTCAATCAGCCAGCCATTGAAATTTTCATCTGTCTCTCGTCTGTTGGTTGGGGTCCATGTGTGGTTGTTACTCTAATTGAAACTCATTGTTCATTTTGACGCGCATCAATTGGCCGATTGGAGTAAAGTTGGGGCCCGTTCTGTTGCCTTTCTTCCCTGAAATTGCATACCAAACAATTGACACTTTTTCAATTGCACCTCAGCATACCTACACACACACACACACACATATATATATACATGCATATGTAGATACATGTGGCTAGATGCACACCCGCACACCACCTAAATGTGGTATGTATGTATGTAGAACGGGCGTCAATTAGTTTAAATAAAACGAACGAACGGGTTATGGATGGAGTCAATGGCCCAGACGCCTGTGTCTACCATTAGAATTTCTTCTTTCTTTTTGTTTTTTTGTATATACGAACTTAGCTCCCACTCCGTCCTACAGGGCCCAGAGACCTAGGCACATAGACACCCTCACACAAACACACACACACACTCTGTGCGTCATCACCTCAATTGGGTACACTTCCTACTTGTAAGACATACACAGAAATTGTATCTGTAAGATATCAGCCCATTAAGCCCCTCTCTGCCTGAATTCTCAGCAGAGAGAAGAGAGAGAAGCAAAAAACGGAAGTCATTTTTGAACGTTTAGAGTTAATTTTGTCTCCAGAGTTACAAAAATTGTTTTCATTTTTTCTGTTTCTCTTTTTTTCTCTCGGTTTTATCTACGCAAATTGCACACGCACTTAACCCGCTTCCAGGGAGACTAATTTAGAGCGGCGGCGGCCGCTTTGGGTTCGCTTTGGGTTTCGGGTTTTTCATGGCAATGTTTATTGCCATTTGGCTTTGCATATTAAGAGGAAGAATATGGAAAAGGCGGGCCCAGAGACAGAGGCCTACGCTCTATGCATGCGAAAATTGTTTCAAGTGGGAGATATAGAGATGGTGAGAGAGAGAGAGAGAGAGGAGTGGGAGAAGGGGTAGAGGTCCAAAAAAATATTTTTAACTTGCTGCCTGTTGTTGGTGTGGCGCGACGCGGGATAGATTAGTACGGCAATTTGTCGATTGGTCCGTAAACTTGAGCTATTAAGTGCCAACATATTTTCGCAGAGCTGCTGGCTTTCAACTTAAACCGGATTCATCATTATGTTGGAGTATATTTTACGCTTCTTGTAATTGAAAATTTTGTTATTTTATGCGCGTGTGCGGCGGCAACTGTTGCTGTTGCTGCTGATGTTGTTGCTGCAGCAGATGGTCATTAATATGTCATTTACAAGCCAACGAATTGTCGCCAATAAATTGTTTTGACTTGTCCATGGAAAGTACAAAAATGAAGGTAGAAATAGCTATGCCATGACAACTTTTAAGGTAGCCAGAGTGAGAGCCATTCACATGGATTATGCAAATAAACATTGAGTATTGATTGAGACAGTCATATATGTATGTATATATTCGTCCATCGATAAAGAAATATTGATTCAAAAACAGTCATTAAAAACAAAATGAATAGCATTGAGATGATGCATTCATCTGACTGTAAATATCATTCGAAAATCCAATCCATATGGTGACACTTCCGGATAACCAATTAATGGGTCAAGATCTGAATAATTTGTCTGCTAGATCAGCTGTTACTTATTAATCAGGACACATTCAATGTCAGTCCTGTTCTTTAAATTGCATGTCCTTCCATCAATGTTTCCGCTTCAAGGCTGATTGATCCTTTATAAACTTTTAGAATGTTTATTTAATTGATTACTCTTAATAGCTTATGTAATAAAAATTTGTTAATTATGTCTCTGGCGTCTCATGGCCTCAGGTGGGAGAGTTGTTGTTAATTTGGCACACGGCAACCGAATCTATATGAGTGTGTGTCTGTGTGTGTGAATCCCCTCACAATTTTCCCGTGACCCAAGCAAACGAACAACCAGTAGTCCATAGATCACAGCGCTTTTTAGCCTGATGTCTGGGAGTCTGAAATGCGTGGGCGCTGCTGTCGCCGCTCGGTAGTCAAACAAAACTGTCACAACTGTCAGAGACATTGCAAAGGTAATTAGCATAGCACCCCACAAAAACAACAATGCAAACTTCAAACACTCAGACACTAAACTTTTGGCCTGGCCATAAATTGTATGTCCAACAATATGTCTAACAACAATGCAAGTTGTGTGATTTATGCAATTTTATTACTGATAACTGGGAGACATCAATTAGTCGAACACGAGTTTTAAGTTGTTGTTGTTGGTTTTGCTGTTCCAGTGGGCGTTCACGTTGACATTGTTATAAACAAATTATCATTCATAAATGCACAACGACGGAGGCAGCAGACGAAAAAAAAGGGGTCAGACATGAAGTAATCGAGACAAGTGGCTAAAAAGACACAAATCGGTAGAAAGCAGACCAAGAATGAGGCTGACAGACTTACCTGATTTTGGCGTATTATCCGACGAAGTTGCTATACTCTTATTTATAGAGGAAATTAGTTTTTGGCGAGAGTTAAACATATAAAAGATAAGAGGAAATTTCTTAGTTAGAATTTAGTTTGCTAAACGAGGTTGCTAATCACTGATAGTTAAGTTAAGGACTAACTTCTGTATTTCAACTTCAAAGCTAATGGACTTTTGTTTTTGTCAAGGGTATAAAAACAATGTAGTAAAAGTTACAATTTAACAACTTGTAAGGCCCCCCCAAGGAAGCTACTTGCAGTTGGGCAAACGATGAAACGTTTAAAGTTTTATTAAAGCCACGTGGGTGGGCCAACTCTTTTCTCTTGGACTTCGTTTGGCCAATTATTGTGTGGTTTCCCTTTTATTCTTTTTTTTTCTTTCTCAAAGTTTGTTGACATGCCACATATCTTTAGTGGGTCACTGGGTGCATCATCTGCTATCTGTTGCCGACTGCTCACATTATGCAATTGGTCATAAAATGGAGTTGAATCGTTTGGTTTGCCCAGGCACTTCAATGAAAATAGCCCCAGCGAAGACCAAAGATCTGGACTTCACCCACACAAATCTTCAGACTCAAGAGTAAATAATAATAAAAAAGGAAGGCAGCTGCATTTGGTGTTTGGCAAATTAGCAAGCTCGTTAAAGAAGTAGGAAATATGTGCCTGTGGGGGGAAAGGTAACCCAGCGGTGTTTCTTCTTGTCTGTAATATTGACCGAAATAAATGCCATTGAAAACAAACACAAATTGCAATTGCAATTTGCATTTAGAATGAACTTTTTTCTGCTTAACACCTATCATCTGAGAAACTGACCCAAGTGAGGCCTGCGGAAACCATTTCCTTCATGTTGTTTGATCTTCTTGAGTGAGTGGGAATCTTGGGAGTGGTACCTCTCCATGCTCATAAAGCCTTTGAGTTAGAATTGTGCTGAAAATTGATGCAGATGAGGCAAATGATCGAGAAGATGGAGAAACTGATCGTCTTGCTGTAGTTGGAGGCCATAAACTGTGTTAATTGTGAGCCCGAGGGTGAGGTAGAGTTGGAAGAGTTTTGTCTGAATATGAAGTTAGGAATTTGGTTTCAATTATGGCCAAGGGAGCGAATCAAAATGGGTGTAGGGCCCATCAAATTTAGCTCTTGGAGCACTTGGAGGCAATGCAAATCGATTCGATCCATTCTGATCCATAAGATTTACCCTAGAATCCGTCCCTGGATGCGGAAATGAGTTAATGGAAATGTAGAAAAGCAACAAATTCCTATAATTTTTTCATCTACACTTTTTTTTGCATTTTTTGCCAAGTGATAATTAAATCGTAATTCTTAAATTCAAAAGGAAAAAAAAATCCATTTAAATGACGCATTAAAAGCCAAGTAAAATATTGCTTAAAAAGGCGGAGACGGCAATTGCCATAAAGTAAACTAAATATTTGAGTGGACTCTGCCCCTCTTGCTCTCTCTCTCTCTCTCTCTCTTACCTCCTTTTAATGGACCACCCAATTTTAATTTCATAAGATGGAAAGTGAATTTTCATTGATTTTAGTATGGATTTGTTTTTTTTTTTTGGGTTGCCACCAATTAATGAATTTTTTATTTTATACATATCAATTAAGATACACAGATGACTATGAACATTGATTGGCCTATACCGAAAAAGGCATTTATCTTCATTAGACTTGACCAGATACAAATCAATCTGCCAAAAATATAGACAAGAGAAAAGTGAATGAGATGGAGAGAGAGAAAGAGAAAAGGAGAAAGAGGCATACTATATCTGGGTTTTTTCTGATGTAATGCCATAGATAGAGGTGTGGAAAGCACTTGATAAGCAAATCAACAGGTTGAACTGGGTAAACTGGTAGCCCCACACACACACACACACACACACACAGTCGTTCTCTAGCCCCATCTCCAATTCAATCTCAATCAAAATCAAATTGTAACTGATAAACGAATTGAATTTAATCAAAAAATGAAGAAATGTAAAAAGAAGAACGAAACACCGTTAGACAACATTCATATCAAGATCTTGTCTAAGATATCGAAAAAAGAATTTCAACGCAATTAAATGAAAAAACAGAGAGCAAAAAAAGTAAAGACTGATTGATGTTTTACTTAGCTTTCAGCAGCAGGGATCAACGTAGAACAAACAAAATGGGATTAAAGTGATCACATTTGGGCTAGGGAGAAGGGGGGAGGGTCTAATCAGATCTGATCCGTCTAGTATTGGATCAACACCCATTGCGTTCAAAGGAGTTAATACCTAACATACATACATACATCTGCCTATTGAGGCCAATTTCGTGCAGCTGCTGCCCACCCACAGTCAAACGAATTATCTGAACTCTGTGCTCAGAGTGTTTCAAGTGTTTGAGGGTCTGGGAAAGTGAAGAAGATTATAAAAGTGGAGGAAACCAATTCTATATATGATTATAGCTCTAATATGTTTGGACTGCGGGTTGACTCGTGCTTATGTCAAGCAGTGTTGATGGGCGATTAAAAGAGTTACTTAGATTAGGGCCACTTAAAACGCATGATGATCGTAATCCATGCTGGGCTATGCATTTAGAGTAGGGGATCCCATCTTCTTGCAGTGTACAAAGGGTTTCGTTTCAACTTTATGTAGTGAGTTTTTCTTCAGAATCAACAAATCCATCAATTGGCAGACAAAGTGAAGCTAAAGAAGATGCATTTTTGACTTGGTCAGCAGGGAATTCTCTTTTTTGTTACCGTTACAAAACGGAAACGAAGAAGAATTTTCTTTCCCATGAAAAGTGATTTCTTGTTGACCACAAATCAAAGTTTGCCAAACTCGCATGGAGAACGTAGGTTGGTTGGTCGCCTAGCCAGACCCTGATCCAGACCATGGAAATGTGCTAATAGAAAGACATACTCGAGAAGCCAAAAAGCGTTACAATTTAAAAGGTGTGAAAAATAGGTAGACCATCTTTCTCTCTCTCTCTCTGCGACTAGTTTCTACTTCTACTTCTTGCTTGCAACATGAAATTGCAATTTAAATGCCATAAATTAAACGGAAGAAGCAAAAAAGAAAAGGGAAAAGCGTATAGATATTGGCCCAGAAGAAGAAGAACCACAAACTTTTCAATAAATAATGCTTTAAGCCAAGAGTATTGACGCAACGTGCAAAATGAAATGAAATGAAAATTGAAAAGGTAACGCGATTCGATGGGCGGTTTTTATCGCTTTTAGCTGGAAATCAGAGTACTCACAAGTTAGTTGAAGTTGGTGCCCTGCAACTTGCCGACTGGGTGATAAATCTTTCTATTAGCCAAACTGCGGGCACGTATCCCAATACGTCCAAAAAGGCCGATGCCGCTGCTGCTGCCACAACCACCGACGCCGACGCGTTTATTCAGGCGATTTTAATCGCAACGCCGCCGCTGCATAATTTATAAATCCATTTTAATCAGTGTGCCAGCCACCGCTTCCTTCTTTGCCCTTTTGCCTACTGCTTCCCTTTGCTTTTTTCTGCTCCAGCAGCAATTCTGCAATTACTTTGTCTGCATTTAAATGGGCATTGAGAACGAGGACATGAACTTGGCCCAGCGGGGCAGGTGTTTCATTTCCATTGGGCTACGTATTTAACCATCTACGTGGTCTAGGTGTGGACTGTTGCCGGCTCATTGAGTTGTCAGTGCGTTGTCTTCGTCTCGGAATCTGAATCTGACTTTAACTTGGCCCGTCTTGATAAATAGCCTGCAATTATGTCCATGTCATCGGTGTCTTCAGTTGGCTTTGTCTGCTCTGGCTCTGGCTAAAAAATAAAAAACCAAAATGCTAATTGAATAAACACGCCGACACACAAAGCCTTGCGAGAAAGCAGCAATAGTAAGTAGAAGTAAGAGCACTTAGGAATCATGGCAAATAGTTTTCATATACTTATGTGCATACTTAAGATCAATGTGTGTGTCTGTGTGTGTGTGTGTGTCTGTGTACATATGTAGTTATGCTGCTCTCTGGCAAATTGACACTAATCAACCATATAAATAAGTGCAGAACGCAGCCCCATCTTCTTCTTCTTCTTCTGCCACTTTCAAACAGGCGTTAAAAAATTAAGTCAGCATTTTTTCTCCTTACTCTCAGTAAAATGGTTTATTTTGCAATTATATATGCAAAAGATTTGTCAAGAATATTCACTGCGAAATAGTTTTAAAGGTGGAAATTGTTAAGGATTCCTAAAATTCCTTTGGATTCATTGAGAAATCTGGTTCTAATTTGAATAAAATTAGAAGTTGTTAGAACTGTAACTAAAATTCACTAGGTTCAGGTTGTAGACCTTAATTTTAAAAGAATTTCCTTAGTTTAACTAACTTACTTATAAATTTACCATACTCAATGGAGTGTCAATTGAAAAGATATTGATCTTGGGCAGTTTGGCTTAGTCACCCACTGTCAATCGTTGAGACAATTATCAGAGTTCAACTCTTTGTGTGTTAGGAGTGCCTTGGAAATTGAAATCAATATCAATTGTCTATTGCCTTACTAACTTAGTGAGAGAATGCATAATAATAATTGTGCAACTTTGTTTGGCTTTCTTTTTTTGTTTTTCTTCTTCATCTACATATATGTATCTATCCATTGATCGATCTATGTATCTTTCGCTTGGTCTTATGGAAAATTCTTTCTTTTTACTAGTAGTTCAGCAGGGTCATTAACTGCCCGTCAGATCGGTCAAATTCATAAATCAATGAGTTACAGAAGAATGCATTTTTGCAGATAGTTCATAGAAGGTCTTGCCAGATGTGGATCCATCCAGACAGAGCCAGAGCCCAAGAGCCAATTCATGGTTTTCTCTAAAGATACTTTTTCTTTCTAGTTTTGCAGATAAATTGATGATATGAACTGAAAAAAGATCCATTGACTAATTGTGTTAGATTCTGGTTTGCCTGATAAGCATTTTGTTTTCGGCTCGACCAATTGTCATCAATTATATTGATTAATTGCGCAAACTAGTCATTGTGACAAAAATAAAAAAAATGCGGTTAATTTTGCTAGTTTTTAGTATTTACTTTACGATTGCCATAAATGTGACAAATAAAATAAGTCAACCCTTATCGGTTATTGCCCCTGATATGCTTATGATTTGATAAGAATCAGCAAAGTATTTCGATCATGTCAGCTGACAACTTCCGTTGGAATTTTTAATCCCAAAATATTTGAAATCTATTCTATTTGACGATTTTAAGGCAGGTCATGTGAAGAGAGGATTATAAAACAGTGAAAGCAAAGGCTTTTCCTACAACAACAATTTGCTGATTTACGATATTCCCATAACTTGGCTTATGGTTGGCGTAACCATTAGATAGACCATACCTGACATTTTTGCTCCAGCCCCACCCAATGAAAAGAAAAATAGGTGGAAAACATACACCTCGAGACAGTATAATTGATTTGTCTAATGCAACTCCACAGGTGCCTGGGCAATTACATTAAACCAAAGACTCTCGATGTTTGTTTTCATCGTAGATGCAAAAGATACAACACAACTACACGGAGGAGGCGGAGGAGGAGGAGGAGGAGGAGAAAAAAGATACATTTCTGCTCGTTTAATTGCGGACAACATGCTGCGTGATCTGCCTCCCCTTCTTCTCACTCTTTTTAGCTGCCTCTCACTGATTAGCTGTTGAGTTATTAGCAAACACAGACTGAGATCTTGAAGCGTCGGCAATCATTCATTTTGTTCATTTTTTCAATGTTTGGCAATCAGCTTGATGGCGGCTGAGGTTGTGTGGATACATATGTACATATGTATGTGTGGCAGAGGCAAATATTATGCAAACAAAGGTGGTTGTTGGCCACACAGAGCGTGGAAAGCTGGACAAGGATTGACAGCTTTGGGCAGGGAGAGAACGGCAAAATGGCATGGAGGCCAAACACTTGACAATGACAAAGATACACACACACAAGCACACACACACATGCTAACAAGAAGCAGCTCAAAAGGTTTCATTGCTTAATGTCATCAAGGTCTCAAGATTTCAACTGATTTATAATTGCATTGCTATACGATATGGGCAAATAAATAAGCGCCTTAGTCTTAGTTCCAGTTTTGCAGTTGCCAATTCCTTTGGCTTCCAGGGCGTTGACAACAGACGTTCCTTGGCTCGTTCGTTCCAGTGCACTGGACAAGTGTGTAAATTGAAACCCATTTTGAGATCCTCTCTCGGGATTGGGTGTTAAAAACAAGCCAAGCACCAAATAGTTCGACACACCAGACCACCGACTGTGTCCAGGCCATTTAACAGCTACTAAAACTCCCAACAACGATCGCCAACACTACCCGAAAGACTTGAAGATCGAACAACATTTAAAAGTCTTGATTTTGGTTCACCCCCTACCTCTCTTCTATAAAGTCAGGCGCCGAATGTTTCATGCCCTTGTGTGCAGTAGATTATTTGTTGTTTTTTAATTTGAAGAAAATTGTATAAACTATCAACGGATGGAGGTCAAGAATAACAAGCTAAACCAATTAAAGTCGATTTATAGTGGGAAAAACGAACAATATTATACATATCCCTCTCACTGATTTGGCATTTGCTTGAATCTAAAACAATTTTAAAAACATTGTTTTAATCCTTTAATTGAACAAACTTGACTAAGAAGTTGGTATACCCCTTTGGAAATTCCACTTATTTGGAATAAAAATAAAAAGCGCCGTCAAAACAGGCAACAAAATATGCGTAATTATCGTATAAGCATTGGTAGCAGCCTACACTCGTTCTCTGCCTCCTCCTTCAGCACCTCATCCTTCATTCACACTCCTCCAACAAGTAAAGTTCTTCAATTTTCAGCCAAGCGGCAAGCCGAGACAACAACCACAACAACGTCTACATCGAGTCTTCACAGTCTGAAGTCTGGGGTCTTTGGGCCTTTGTGTCTGGGCCGTCATGACTGGGCCCGGCTGGAGAGTCTTGGCCATCCTGGCGCTAAACGAAACCTGGCAAAAGACGCAACAATGCGATAAATTACCCGGCAGCTAATTTAAATGGCATGAAAATGGAGGCGCACTATAAAAACCCAATCGAAACTAGATCTGATTAACTTTGATTTATCGTAGGTGGGCAGCAGCAGCAGCAGACTCAAAGGCAAGAGGACTAAATTTAGCTCTATTCAAGAGAGAGAGAGAGAGGCCTGCGGCACGCCCTGGGCATGCTGGCTTAGACTTTTGCTTCAACTTCATTAGTTGGCGGTTAAAAGGGCAGACCCACAGAAGACCTTTTTTCCTCTCTCTCCTCTTTTTTTTTGCTGAATTGAATTGTAGGCCCAGCGTGAGTTTGAGTAATGTGGAGGCGTCAATGGGCCACATATTTGCACTTTGACTGGTAGCCAAGAGGAACCAAAAAAAAAGGGAAGAACGTAGGTAATTTACATGGTTAGCCAAGTTTAATAACCTTAACGGCCTTGTTAAAGGCTTACAAAAAGACTTCCTGGCCATATTGTCATCAAGAATTTCTCGAGGAATAGTCTTATGACTTACTCACGACTTGTCTGTGTAGTCAAGCCCACACACTAGACAAAAACTCAGGAGAAGAACAAGCCTAATGAGAGGCGGAGTGGGTGTGGCCCAAATACATGTGAGAGATGCACGACAAACTTCCATGGCATTGATGAAAGATTGACAACATTATAAAGTTTTCATACAAAATTAGTTCTTGATTAGATCAAAAACAAGAAACTAATCATACGCCTTAAAAAAAAAGGTTCAATGGCCTTGAATGATTTGCATTAACATATTCTCATATACTCATAAATCCTTTCATAAATCGCATGCAAAAGATCGCTTCATCCACTTGCGGGTAATTTGTCAGCTGGTAAAATGCAATTAAATCATATAACATTAACAAGTCAAGTATGAAAATGGCATAAATTAATTTTCGGTAGCACAAACATTCATACATAATATGTATGTATGTATGTACATATATGTACATATTGGATTTATGTATGCATATCTTTTCGATATACAAATACACACGCCGCATTGGCGCCGCCGACATTGATCTTGGCACATGTTCGGCTTAATTAGCCTGGACAGTTACTGGAAATCTGGGCAAGATCGTCGTCGTCGTCTTCGTCGTCGTCCATTAAAATGACAAAATGTTGCATATCGGGATGTTTTCGCGCTGCTTTCTGTTTCATTTGCTTCAACCATTTACAACTTGTTTTTCAACACTCTGCTTTTTAATCAGACAACACACAGTTAAGGTCAGATTTTGCGCAAATCACATTAATTACAACAATGCAACAACTGCAAAACGAGAAGAAGAAGAAAAAAGAGTCAAGCTGAAAACACGTAGGAGCCATTAAAGAGGATCTGCATGCTAATGAAAGCGACACTGCGAGAAAACGCCTTCAATCCAATTAGTTGATTGTGCGACGTGTTTTGGCAAAGGATTTGTAGCTGTCTCTTTTTATTTCTGTGGTTTTTATTGCGTTTGGCCACAGACCGAATGCTAAAGTTATGTGATCGATGCATGATCGCTCAGAGCAATATAACTCGAAAGTTGGTAGTAGCCAGAAAAACAAAATCTATATGCATTTATGTAGAATCTCAAACTTTTTAAATGGGTCAACATTTCTCAGGAATTCAAGAATTATTTGAACCTTATTTTCATTTGGCTAATACATAGCCAACTTCAAACTTCAGTTTAATACAAGAATTGGCCAAACAAAAGCCACACGATATTGAAAAAAGAGAACTTGACTCCCACCAGGCTGCAAAAACCATAAAATAAATGTCATACAATGTAAGAATACTATAAAACAAATCCATCAATCATAGATATGTACACATGTAGATCATATTCTGTTGGTGTGTGTGTGTGTGTGTGTGGTGGGTTTTTTACGGCTTAAGCCATCTTATCACCCTAGATGAAAGCGACAAGACGTACCACTCCATTGCTTGCTTCTTTTAGACCATTTTCCGCCCTGGTAGAACGTCCGACAAATTAAAAGCCATAAAATTAATGAGTGATCATAAAAATGCACTTGAGAAAGAGAGGGAGACGCAGAGAGAGAGAGAGAGGGTAACTCAGAGACGAAGCAGCCGAGTGGGATGAGAAATTGCAGCCGCTTCTGTGCCGACAGTAGCCTAAGTACACATAAGTTATAGATACTTTTTGGTGTATCTGGGCGGTAATTAAGTGGCGCACTTGGGCTAACCACTCATAATTTTACTTATTCCGCAATAAAACGTAAAGGAATAACTCTGCCTACTGCACATTTTGGAGTGCTCGATTGCCTTGTGTGTGGCTTTTGTTTATGCCAAAAACTTAAAGACTGCGTAATCTATACATTATTTACGCACTTCAACGCACGAGTTGGCTATCTGGACTAGTTATATGGAGTATTATGTGATTTATGCCATGAATGAGAGAGAGAGAGAGAGCAAACCAAAAACAAAAACGAAAATTTCAAATATCAAAAATCCCAAAAACAAAAAAACAAACTAGAGCAAAGTCATTTAAATTGCCTTGTAGAACAATACAAAGAATGATGCCTTTCAGGTGGGATAGCAACAATGTTGCAACACACTTGAAAAAACCATATGTAAACTTAATGAAAAGTAATTGAATGAATGGAATGATGCTGATCTTCATTCTTGAAGGAAAGGTTAATTAGTTGTGCTTTCATTTGATTAAGCCAATCCGATTTTAGCATAAGCTTGAAAATGGAAAGCTTAGTTAATCTCTCAATCTAGGGTAAATTTCTCGAATTGTTACAATTTATTGCAATTGACAACATTTTGGTCTTAAGTACAAGTCTCTGTGTCTCTGTCTGTGTCTATGGCACTTGTCATGAAATCAGATCACGCATAAACTAAGCAACTAAACTGGGAAAGTGGTTAGATAGTAACTAGATAAGCCGCATTGACTAAGGTGTCGTGTCTACTATGGCAACATAGATGTATATTGTGGCTATCAGATGCCCAGATACTTAAACACTTTTTATAGCCCACTTAGCAGCTACATATGTACATAAAATACGAGCCAAAGTGCCTTCATGTTGAGCGAATTGATTGGAAAATGATTTTGCCAAATGCACACACACATATGGGCGATATGGGATAGAGGAAAATGAGGTTATTGACGCATGTTTTGGCCTCTTCCATGTATGCAATTCAACACCATGACCCCGCCTACTACTACCAATTCGGATTCGGATTCTGATTCTGTGTTGTTTTCATTTTCTGTCTATAAATAACAATCGATCGTGTGCAAAAAAAAAAAAAATGAGAAAAAAGTAATCATCGGTTGCCTATATAGGCAAACAAAACTACTTCAAATCTGGAATTTTTGGTTGTGATTAATGCCTGTCCGGAGTTGCTCATCCAGCTCATGTTCCCCAGCCAGCTCCACCTACTCTTTCTCCTCCAGCTCCTTCTTGTCGATGTCTATGCTGTGTTATTATGGGGTGCTACAATAATTTTCCAAAGAAAATATTAACAGAAATGAAAACAATTCAAGTTGGGTCCTATTTTCTTTAGCTGGTCAAATCAATAAACAAGTTTGCTCGGAAAACATAATAAGCAAAACTCAAATAGAAAAGAAGAAATTGCATTCCAGTGCCACACAACGCAAAGAAATAACACAAGAAATAATAACTCAAAAGAAAAGGTGTCGATCGGTGATTTGCATAAATCACAATTACCTGTCAATCGATAAACGATATCTCAATGGCTGCCAATGTGTGAACATGGCCACAACAGAGAAAAAAAACAGTCAACTAGCAACACCTTCAAGTGCTCGGTGACTATGACAAATGTTTGGCCAATTGGAGGGGAGCTAAGTTGGAGCTATGCCAGACATTGTTAAACGTTTTCCAAATGCTTTGAATAAAAGACAAATTTCCTTCAGCCTCCACATCACACCACACCACTCCACTCCAATTCATTCCATCCATCCTCCATGCAGCACAAGTAGGCGGACACTGAGCGGAATCTAGTCGCGTGCTATGAAATTTCTGTTGCAGGTGGTCCGATTGTGAGGCTGATTGCTGCTGTTGCCGCTACCGAATGGCAAAGTAATTGGCAAGTAATGGTAATTGTGGCAGCAATAAAGGTGGCAGCTTTAGGTTGGGTAACTTGATTATAGTAGGAGATAGGAGATTTCAAATTTGATATAGTTATAGCTTACACCTAGGTAAATAGTATAGGAGGTTTCCACATTGTCCACTGATTACTGAAATTTTTATGACAATTTGTAAGAAATCTCATTCAAAATGATTTGCCTTCCCCTTTTTGTCGATCAATCTCCATTACCAGACTACATCTTCAATCTTGTCTTCGTAACATTGCTCTCCCACATACAGAGATCTTATGTGTTACCCTTCTGTCCCCCCCTCCACTTGAACAAATACACTCATTCATTCATTTAGCCATTCATGCATGATTCCAAAAGGGGCAACGTGGAAGAGAAATGTTCAGGCCTCATCCATTTCAAGTGTAATACAATTTCATGCCGCATTTATGAGGTCAAAATGGATGCAAACATTTAAATAAGAATTAAGTCAAAGGCAAATTCGAAATGGGAATCGAAAATAGACTAAATAAGAATCAATTTTTTTTTTTTTTTTTTTGCTTTAATAGTTTAACACATCATAAAGATTTTCTCAACGTAATAACATCATAATAATAAACCCACCCAACCAAAATGGAAACAAAATATGAAGAAAATGAATAGAAGAAAAAAATGGATATGGAAATTTTTATGAATTTTCCACAACAAAAACGTTGCAGATGGCAATGCTGAAAGCTAAATATCCACATTAGATGATGCATGGCGGCGACAATAAAGCGAAACATGCTTCTCCACCATTTCTCTCACTTCTCCTTCTCACATCGTCTCGTCTCTAAAAGTCTCCATTTCTCAGTTTTATCTTAATGTTTCGTACGTTGTTTATTTTTGGATAAGACACACACAAACACACACACACAGTTTAGGTAACAATTTTTATGTTTATTGTTGAAAGACTTTCACTCTCGTTGTGAGGAAAACATTTGACAGATTTCTTATGTCTTCATTTAAGCATGGAATTTTGTTTCTATTACTTTTAGATATTATTTCATTATCATTGAGCAAGAATTTCTTAAGACTTGTATATATAAATAACTTAATTTTTGGACTCAACTTTATGATAAGCTAATTAATGAGCAATTAAATAACTATTACATGAAGATTCTTTGAAAAAATAAAAAATATTCAAGTTTATGCTTATGAAGATTGACATGGCTAATAAAATTTAACTGCTGTCCAGTTTGACAATCAATAAATTTGTTGTCTTACTTGGTTTGGTTTTCAGTTGTGAGTAATATGATAGTTTCCACAATACGGGTTACTAATATACATACATAGATAGCTATTGGTAATTTAATACTTTTGTATTAGATAATAAAAATTCTTGGGCAAGATCTTCTACTCTATAAATTCAGTGATCGTCCGATGAGGTAATAATTTTGTCTATTTGCTTTTAAGTTTAACTGCTCACAAGGCAAGTAGCCAGGCAATAGTCTGTCTGGCGTTAAGTTTGTTTATCACATTTTGCACAGCTACTTGCATTTTGTTGTATCTGTCAGATACACACTCACACACACATACTCATTCAGTGCAAAGTGCGAAAAAAACTGAAAAATACGAGCAATAACACCAATATCAACAACAACAACAACAACCATTTGCATTTGCGTTCAATGAGCCACTGACCTAAGTCAATATATTTTGTATTGAAGCTTTTGGCTTCGCCAAACCTACGTAGTATATGTATGTATGTGTATATGTTCGTTTCTGTATCTGTAGCCTGTGGTCCCCCCCATGTATCTGAGAGAGTTGAGTGGCTCACTCAATGCCCGGTCGGTATTCATTTGCGCCGGTAATTATGACGTTTCTTTTTTTTTACGATGTTTCGTATGCCCCTCTTGCCTACCGCACATTTGAAAGCATTTGCACTGCTGCAATGTCAAGAAAATTCAACGAAAATTCATTACCCTTTGGGAAGTAATAGAAACTAAAAGTAGATACATCCTAAGTCTTTAATACAAAGCACGTCAATCATAGACCTTTCAAATAAGATTTGGATATTGCCATTTGGTGGGTTCAGGCACATCGGGGTCACCACTTGATCGTACATCATCAATGCAGCTGATATACCCGTTTTTGTTCCGCATTTTCCTTTGCCGAAACGAAACGTCAAATGTGTTGACGTTGCACCCGAAGTCCAAGTCTACATTGAAATCGACGTCAGCGATAAGCGATAAGTTGTATGTGGTTGTAGTTGCACTTTTAATTTTTCCGAGACTTCGATTCCATTTTATGTCTGTTTCGTTACAATTTTTTTCGTTTGTTTCTTTACTTCTGCTGTTTTTTTGTTGTTTGCTGTTCGCTGTTGCTAATTTATTTGCAACATTTGCTGTTTACTGTGAATTAATTGCAAAGGCAGCCACTAAGCACGCTTTGCGCCATTTACGTGGTCGTGGACACACGAGATACAGATATACAAGGCGGCAAGTTGTTTCATTGGGATTACTTGAAAGTGTGATATCGTATAAGTTGATTGTGTGTAACAACAACAACATTCAAGCATGTATTTGGGAATCACCCACAATCGCACAGTCACCATTCAATCTGCCCTTTTTTTTCCCTCCCATCATTGAGAGCATTTTTCAACTAATTGAAATGTTATTTCATATGTTAAATGTCTCACTCTCAGCTAAAAATATCTTAACATATTCCCAGACGTCGCGTCGTTGACAGGCGACAATTTGGCTATGGCATACTAAGACATAAAAAAAGATATATACATATATGTATATATCCTCTAAAATTGGTTTCGCTCTAGATTTGAAGTTGCTTTAGTTTCGGTCCACCCCTCATGGCAATTCTAATGCAAATGTGGCGCAAGGGAACCACATTTATGAACTTTGACTTTGGCTTAATTTATATGGTCATAGTTCTTTTTTGTTGGTTTTCTTTTTTCTTGTTGTTAACGATGGGGTTGGGACCTCTTAGATGATTTTGTCTATTTTAAGTGGGGGAGTGCCAAGCTATTAGCTGCTGTTATGGTTAAACGAATGCCAACCAAGGGTAACCAAATTGTCTAGGAAGTAGAGCAAAGCTCAAGTTTATATCATACATGATCAAAGAATTTTTTATAAAAACAACTTAAATTGAAAATATGAAATTCTAGTTATAGAAGTAATATTTGAAGAAGTTTTGCTTAAACGCTGCCACCTAAAACCAACTCTTTTTTCCAAGGAACTTGTTTATTTGCCTTCTTCATCATCTGTTGGTCAACCATAAAACTTCATTGATAATCTGTTCGCCTGAGTCCATAAAACAGCCCGCATTACCTTTAGTAACAACAACCAGCAAATCCTAACGCCTATCTTTTGCCTAGTCGAATGACAACATCAAACAATTTTAAAAGCCACAAGTCTGCATATGCTAAAAATGTTTTATGGACTTCTGGATACTTCTTTTTGCCTTCATTCTTTTTCGTTATTTTGCTACTCTCAAGTCTAAAAAATGCCGTCTAACCAGACATTGGAACGCTGTTGACAAGTCTGAGTAGAGCAACTGTCTATCTGTCTGAAGTGGCTAGCAAAACAGTTAACAATTTGACAACTTTGGGGCAAAGACTTCAACTGGGAAACTGTGCAGCAAATGCAATTTATGATTGTCAATTTATTTGAATTTCCTTCTTTTTTTTGGGTAATTTATTAAATAATAATATGCATAATACATCAAGTGGCAAGAGACATAGAGAACTTGTGACTTGATATGGAATATGGGTTAAGTTAGTAGAGAATTTGTCAGCTATTCAAATACAATGACAGTCGCTTGTTTTTTTTTTTCTCTAGTCTCACAGTCTGATCTGGGGTGTCTGTCTGTGTGTGTGTGTGTGTGAGTGTGTGTGGTCGCTCGGTGGTTCTTATCTCTGGGTATGTTGACAATTTCATACTTTGTTGTTGTAGATTTAATTACAGCATTAATGTGTCAGCAGTGATAGTGTCAAGATGGAGAGATCAACTTGGTAATGCCGTTTACAAATATTTGGCACAGAGGTCAGAGATCTAAGGGAATGTGGAACTCAGATTGATAAATACAACGGCCATGAATCGTAGTAAAAAAAAAAAAACAGAAGGAAAAACTACTGAACTAGTCATGTACAATATTTATTGGCATACATATGTGAACGCCTTATCCATGTCCTTTTCCATATCCTTTTCCATATCCGTTTCCATATCCTGCAGTGAATCATCAGAGGGCCTAATCCAAACTCGGCATATCGGGCAAACGCATATTAGCCCATCTATATTCATCATAATAATCATCTGAAGGAGTGTTTGGTTTGCAGCGATTGATTAAATGAGAATAAGGATTGCCATGTAGAAAGCAAACTAATACGACGGTCATATTATCAGTGCCGTGGCTGCGAGTTGGGATGTCGGGAGCCAGGCAATGTTTCACCAAATCCTCGCATATCTCCTCCGGTAACTTTCCCAAGCCGATGCGTGTGCGACAGAAGTCCAAGACCTCCTTGTTTCCCATGCAATCCCAAATGCCATCGGAAGCCAAAATAATAAATTCATAATCTTTCGTCAGTTTTCGCGTCTCCACATCTGGATAGGCTGTAACCAATTGGGTCTGTGGATCTTTGTCCGCGCTCTTGTAATACATATCTCCTAAAGCCCGCGAGATTTTTAAGTTAGTATTAACCCTATGGAACTGTACCAAACCACCTGCTGCCTGAATGCGCTGCATTTCGATTTCGTTTTCTGGTCTGTGGTCCACGGACAGCAAGTCCAATTCACCATTCACAGAGGCAATGCAACGAGAATCTCCAGCATTGGCACAATACAGCACATTATCCTTGATCAGGACAACGACAGCAGTGGTTCCTATTATCTGAGCGCTCCATGTTTCATTGTTCCGCAAAGCATCATCAATGTCCAGAAATCCTCTTTTCAGAGCTTGTTCTACATCCGCATCCTTGTAGGCTTCCTGCTTTATCACAAACTTGTGCAATTGTTCCTTAGCATATTTGGCCACATTGTCTCCGCCATGGCCATCGAAAACGCCAAAGAAAGCTGCATCCGGATCCTCGGTTAGTGAGAGTAGCTCAGTGTGAGTATCCTCCATGGTGGAGCGCCATCCCTGCATACTGCTGGAGCCCACATGATACTTCGAGTTCTGTTCATACGACGTCTCGACGTCAGTCACTGGTTTGGATAGCAAATGGCCCATTTTTCGATAAGTTAGTCCGGATTCTTTTACAAGTAGCTCAAAATTCTTCGCAGGCAGCTGTTGAAGGATAATCTGTATTCAAAGGATTGGTAATAAGTTTTAATTTTGTTAGAGCACTTTTTTCCACTTTTTTTTTACCGTTTGCCAAACAATATTTTCTCAATTTCACTTTAGACAATTCTAAGGACTTTATATATTTTTATATAAATTTTTTAGAGCACTTTTTTCACTTGTTTCACCGCTTTTTGATACGTTGTTCACTTTAGGCAATTCTAAGGTCAACTGAAAATATATTGGGGATTTGTAGCTTAGGTAGCTTTTTTCTTGGCCTCGTTTGAGTGATTTATAAAATCTAAGGTAATGTGATATTTTATATTTTCACCTGAAAAAGTTTAACAACACTGGTGAGAAATAATTAAAATTATGACAATTCAATACTCTTTAATGATTCGATAAAACTTCAGGCCATCAGTTCATTGAACTAACACTTAAAGGGTAATAAAAATCAATACGAATTATTCGAATTGAAAATTCCTGGCACGCATTCGAGCTGCTTTAAATTGCCCACAAATTAAGCACGTATAACGATTTATCCATCTATATATATCTGTGTATCCCTTCTTCATATGTCACGCATTGACGATAATTAAAATGTCACCGAAAATATTAAAAATTATGCCCGTCAAAATGAACTTTTCAAAGGTGTCTTGTGGAATGGATTGATAAACCGTTTTGGGGCAAGCGAAATGCGCGCAGGCGCACAATTTATGCAAATGAGGCCTTAATTTTCTTCAACCAGTTGACAGTTTGGTAATGACAAAATTTATGACCAAAGGCCTTCAATATGGAAATGAAATATTTAAATATGACCATAAAATGTATACAACCACAAAAATGATATTTTTAATTATGCTCACAGGCGTGACATTTTATAGAAAATTTATGAACACTCCTTCTCCATGGATTGGTCTCTGTGGTTTCTTTGTGCTTGTTTAACATAATAAAAAGAGGCATGATATGAAAAACATTTATATAGTATAGATATATCTTTTACTACTACTGTGCTGTGGATGATGTCTGCTCTTTTGTTTGATCATAATTTATGATTGTGGGCAGAGTATTTTGACAATTTGATTTGAGAAATTCAGAAGGCAGGCATATCAATCAGTCCAGTCCAGGCTAGGCCAGACAGACGACTACTCTAAAGACACTACAATTAAGTTGGTCATGTGTTTAACAGATGACAAAAGAAGAGTTTGGGCCAGACTATTAAAAGCCAATTAGGGCCAGATTATTGAGTTGTCTTTCTTGTGGGTGTTATGATAAAGAAGATCGAGCCATTTGCATATTCACATATGTAGATGATTTAAAGTAAACAAAATTAAATTTATCGTTTTTCATAAATACTCTTGTTAATTGGGTATATTAATGTGATTAAAATGTATGTTTATCTAGTCAAAGACAGATCGATTTTATAAACTATCTTTTCCAAGATGTATTGATGTAAGGATGCCTAAGAAACAGAGGAAACTTTGCTGTTTAAAGCCTTCTCTTTGTTTCACTTGATATTGCATTAAAGAGTATTGTCTAGCCATTGATGGGAAAAAGGTAAAAACTGAAGGGCTTGGGAAAATACGTTGACAAAATATTTATTGCTCGTTTGTTTCTCTCTGTTTGTTGTTTTCCCAACCCCAAAATTGCAAATTTCATGGTTCACCAGAGATAGAAAGTAAATTGGCCTTTCTCTTTATCTATGTATCAAATTCACTTATTTGCTTCTGACTACTGATTTTCATTCAATTCGCACCCCATAGATAATTTTGATTATGATAGAAGAGGGTTGACAAAACGGATTTCCTGCAACCGAATACCTTATTGGCCAAACAATTTTGCAAATGCGCAAAAAAAAAAGGAAAACAAACATATAACTATATAAATTACAAGCTGTGCCCATTGACAGCTGAGAATTTTCATTTATTGGAGGGGATGAAACGCCCCCAAAAAACTAATTCCAATGAGTTTCTCTGCCAGCAATGATAATGGAAATAATGGAAATACATTTCTTGAATAATCTATACAATAAGATCTTCTCTATTCTCTGATGGTGGAGAAGGGTAGGAGGGATTTGTCATGGGTATTATTGGAATTCTTGTGGCTTTCACTGCCTCGAAAAGTAGATATCATCGTTTCTCTGGCTGAAAAGCTACCGTTTGTCTAACAATAAGTTAAAACAAGAATCTAAGCGAGACCCAATTCATTAATGAAAAATGATTTTAGATATTAAGAAGCCAAGTTTTAACTCTTGATTTGATTAAATTAGTCTAATAGAGTGTAAAGTAGGGAGAGACAAATGATGGAATTTCCAAAGAAGCGGGGAAGGGGGAGCCCACCAAAGGAGACCAAAGTGCTTAACTAAGCCGCTTAGGTAAAAGTTTCTACAGTGAAAGTTTTCCACTCCATTTAAATGAAATTACAAATTAACAAATAAAATGTTATAAAAAAATATGTAGAAATTTTCAAAACAAACAAGGGAGAAATATAAAGAAATGATTTTGGAAAAACAACAAAAAAAAATATGTTAAACATAATTTTTACACAATTTTTTATTTTCGAATGGTCTTGTTATAAAAGAGATGTTTAAAGAAAAACTGTAAAATAGTTTGTTAACCACGCCGCCACGCCCACCCCCACCTACCGTGTCGCCTTCTCCTCCCCCGATTCCGGCTTCACCTTTTTGCGTGAGGCGGCTTTCAGTGACAGGCCAATTTCTGTGGCACCCGCAGAGCAAGTTTTTTATTTTTCTCTCTTTTTTTCTGTTTCTGTTTTGGGTTTTCCGCATTTTCTTGGTTTTGGTATGTGTGTTTTTAACCAGTTGGAGTGGAAATGAAATATGTAGATGAGTCTTTAATTAATTTGAGACACGAGACAAGTGGCGTCGTCTGTGGCTGCGTCTGCGACAGCTTCGGCTTCGACGTTGTCGTCTTCGTTGCGGTTATCGTCTGCCTCCTGCCGTTTTAGCTTGTTTTTTAGGCCAAGAATGAATAGAGCTGTGGATGCCACAGATCAGTTCTCTTTGGCTTTGGCAGGTGTTGACTCATTTGCTTGACTGACCATTAGAGATGCCATTGATCAAGTGTTTTAACGATCAAAATAGGTAAAAGGAAGAAGTTTTGATTTCGCAAACAAAAAGTATCAAATGTATATCTCAAGGATTAGGAAAAGAAAAGATGTCCATTAAAAAGACTTTCTTAAAAGTTTTTTTTTGTCTCAACAGCTAAATTTAGTTGAAGCCTTGACAATTTTCCCACCAGAATGATTATAAATTATCTAAATTTTCATTCGTTTTAACAATTTAAAACGCTAAAAGTTCGTCACACCCACACACACAAATCGTTGCAGATATAACCCATATGAAAAATGACTTTTGTTAATACGAGCAAAACAAATCGTTTTTTAAATGAGCCCCAAAAATAAAAAACAAAAAACAAGTCACACCACAGAAAACACGACAAACACGACCAGGGCCGCAAGTGAAATGCAATACCCCACGATTCATTCAACGCGGAGGCTGCCAAAGTGAAAGGCTGTCACTTGCGCCCCCAACTCCATTTTGTGCTCCATCTTCTTCACATCCCCCTCCTCCATCCACGAGTACGACTACTACTCTTCTCATGCACATAACAAATGAACTGAATCGCTTAGCATATCATTTGTTTAGGTCTTTTTTTGTTCGTCTAAAAAAGAAGATGCATCGATGCTTCGAAGTACATACAATATTGCCCGAGCAATTGCCAAAGCGAAATGAAATAATTATTCATGGCAAATGGATAATTTAATGGTCCTGGTTGTGGTTGGGGGGTTGCTTTTGAGAATTGAGAGGGGGGAAATTATAAATCTAAAATTGAGAACGGAACAGCAAACTTTACAATTTCCGTATTGATGGGTCGCGGGGGTATTGCATTTTCAAACACGCCTCGCTTTTGTTGTTTTGTGTTTATTTAGCCAAGCTGCAGTTGCAGTTGCACTTAGTCGGTTGCCGATACCCGGGAGATACACACACACACACACATGTATACACACTCATTCCCACACCCACAACATTTATATAGACTTTACTCCATTGGAGATCATAAATTTTGCAGAACTATTGACAGCGTCGGTTTGGTTTTTTATGATATTTACTCCATTGTTTATCTTTGACACAGTTTTCAATATAAACTCTGGCGTAAAATGTGATAAAATCTTTATACAACTATTATATCATCTGGCTGGGAATGCCCAATGGCATCATTTTGTTGAATCATGAAAAACACACAAGGATTACTTAAGAATTGCAAAATTCATTGCTCTGGCCTTTACATATTTTCACATTGTTCTTTTTATGAATGAAAAGTTCCATCATAAATTTTAACGTTCCAATTCCTGTTTTTTTGGAGCTCATAAACTGAAATTGACAAAGTTTCTCTGCCTATGCCAAAGAGCCGAAGATAAAGTACATCCATTTCCTTTTATGAACTCTTACACTTTCCTCACATAAACAAAAATTCGATAATCAATTTTCCCATCAGTCAAGTAGCAGCCGACGCCACTCAATGAATATCAAAAAAATTACTAAATTTCTGTGTTCCGGCATTATCTCTAATAATAATTTTGTTCATAATGATTTTTGGATGGCAGCAGGCGCAGGAGCAGCAGCAGCAGCAGCTGTTAAATTTACAAAAACCAAAGACCAAAAATTTCAATTGGTAGCATAACAAGATGATGTTTATTACGGACAAAGTGCATAGACCATAAGTAACCAGAAGTTCATTGAACGGGAACGAATGCTGGCTCCTGTAAGTGTTGTTGTTGCTGCTGCAAGTGCTGACACACTTTGGCCAGGCTAACAGCCAAGAGCCGGAGAGGCGCAACCTGACAACCTGACAAAGACTAAGAGGCAGGCGGCATGCCACATACCGTAGCAAGTAGCTTCGGCACTTGCTGCTTTTCCGTAGGGGACCACACAAGTGGTTTGACCTTTAAACACCATATTGAACTTGATATTCAAGTGCAAAACTGAACAATTTCAATTAACCTTAAAGTAAATGAGTATTTTGTGGGTTAAGATTTTATAACTTGCCCATGCTGTTGACAAATTGGCTTCTATGATTTATGATTTTAGGCGACTGACCTAGCCCAGCAGGTACTATGAAATCTCTTAGAGATGGAAAGGAATGAACAATTTCATTTTAGAGTTGGTTTTCTCAATGGTTTTGATAGGAACACTTAACTAACATAAACTGGAGTTTGATTTATTAAGAGTATAAAGTATTCGGTGTGCAAGGTGCTTACCTGGGGCTGATCTTTGCTCTGAGGTGTCTGACACTTATGTATGTAGGTATAACATGTAATTAATAACTTTTTCCGTCTTGGCTCTGTGGACATGGACACTTTCTTGACATCTCTGACACTTGGCCAGATTTTGGGTCAGTCTTAAGCTAATCAAGTTCCTTTTGTATGGATGGATAATTAATTTAAATGCTTTCTCTTTCTCATACTGATCATGTTTTCTCATTTTTTTTTCTTTCGTTCTTTTTTTTTCCCCGATTGCAGCAATTCTTCAACGTTCTACAGTCGATGTGGGACGGATTAAGATTCAAAGTGTGGCCACTTGTTTATATCTGTGTATGGATGCCTGTGGCTCTATCTATGGCTCGGTAAGTAAGAAATCATAATAAATTTGTAAATCTCTTACTTTAGATGATTTTGAGTCCTTTGGGTTGGAATTTCGCTTCGAATTCACATTTGTGGCATATCAATTATATTTTATAGAGCGTAAAATTGAAATTGTTAGGCAAACAAAGAGTCTGTTAAAAGATTGAGGTGAACCTCGAAAGGACAACCCTCCAAGGATGATACTCAAGAACGTCCTTTTGGCCATAAATCAGTTAGGTCGAGCAACCATTTAAAGTGAACAAAAACAAAGAAACAACAACAACAAACAAACCAAATACAAACATGATCATCCTTTCTATTGGGATCCTTTGCCTTTATGGTCTCCTTTCTCTTTCCTTTTAAGTGCCAACTGACGTCGGTCGCATGTCCTGACTGCGTTTTCGTTTTTTCGGAAAATTAATGTGACACTTTTGTTTCCCGTGCTGCGCATTGTCGCATGATCCTCATCTCGGTCGCTCTGTCATACAGTCATTGGTATTCGGTATTGGACTGGCGCCATGCGGCTGTTATGCTCTGCTTACGCTTCATTGGACGCCAGGCAGGCAGTTGTTTTATATACATATCTGTATATATATATAGGTACATATATATATTTATATATGTATGTAGTATGCGTTTATTTGTACAAAGCACTTTGACCTTTTCGCTGCCGAAATAGAAGCATTTTGTGCCAATTCTGTCAGACCAAGGCGTGTGTTCGCATTCGTAGATACTCTCACACACACACACACTCAGAGATACGGATACGGATACAGATACATTAGCAGTTCGCTTGATGTTGCTGATTGATGCGCCTCACCATCAGCAACTTTGTAGGCGGAGACCAAGATGCCACAAAGATGGCCCTTTGAAGGCGCCGGCCGCATCAATGCAACGTGTTAAAAAGTTGGTCAAGTGGGCGGTTTTTTGTTTGGTTTATATTTTTATTTTTTGTTTTTTTGGCGACCCAATGCGTCCGGTTAAGTCAACCGAAACGCAGCAGCACAGCAGGGAATTGTTCTTTTCATCTTGTTTTGTTTAGACGACTTTAAAAATACAATCTAAAGTTTTAGAATAACTCAGTGAACACAAGGTAGTTGATAGTCAACTAATAAGATCACTTAGAAGATCTCAGATTATTATAGAAAATTACTAGAAAACTAAACAGAGACGAATAAAACTAAGCAAATGTTAAATTTACCCATTACTCATGAATCTAGTAAATGTTTGTTTCCTTTGCCTCTTCCTTGTGTCTCTTGTTAATATTCTAGATGTTGACATTTAGAAAATATTCGCCCAAGTCTTGTGACAAGTTTTGTTTTATGACCTTAGAAATATTATGTGAAATCTTGTGACTAAATACTGCTGCTGATGATGATGATGGCAGCTGATTTGCCTAATTTGAAATACCAAAACGTTTGCCAATTCATAAATTTTTGAAATAAATCAGTGTGTCATATGTCGGTGGGATCATTTAGTGTGTTCCTGTGGTTTGGGGGGGGTCCAATTAAAAAGTTGTAGCCATAAATGTTTATAATGCGATGATTTGCTTATTAATTTGCATAATTTGTTCTCAAAGTCAGTGCCAACACTGTGACAGTGGCCCACCCGCTGTGTGCCTTAATGGCCTCCGTGTCTGTCTCCGTCTACATCTCCATAATCCAACTTCGTTTCTCGGATTCGGAGTTCATGTCTCATGTTTTAAGGCCAATGAATTCGTTGCATCATTATCACGGTTATTGTCCTGTTTAGTGGTGATAAGCTGGAAACTATCGTTTTCTGGTTTGTTGTTGTCTGTGGAACGCGTCATGCAGTGTTGAGTGGTTCCGTTTTCTTTTATTGTAATTATTTTGGGTTTAAACCGGTTGTTCTTCGACCCTTTTCACCTTACCTACTACTACTACTACTACTACACCTGGCGCCAATTGATAAGCTCTGCCCATCGCGGAGGTAAGCTAATGGCTATTATCTCCAATACCCACATCATGCAACAACTATCTAGAACAGAGAATTCTACAACTCTATTTTCTTCTTTGTATCTTCCTCTTTTGGGTGACTGCAATTTTCACTTGCTTCTCTATCATTAAAGACTAAAAATAAATGAAAATGCCTAGGAAAAAATCATAAAAAGGAAAAATCTTCAGACGACAGACGTGTCTGACAATGAGAGAAAAGAATATAGGGGACCGACGGCCGACGACCGACCATAATATTGTGGTTTGCTCTTCTTGTTGCCACATATGTCAAACAAAAAATGGCGTCAACATTTTTCTCATATTTTGTTTGGCTTGATTCGGTTTTGTTTTGTTGCTATTCCACCACCATTTGATGGCTCATTTCATATCAAATTGGTGTAGCGCCGCAGTCGGACGGACGGAGACGAAGACGGAGTCGGAGTTTCAGCCAGCCGCGCCATTTGCCTGATTAATTTCTAAATTTAAATCTCGGCGACATTTCCAACAATTTTAATTGCCTGACAAGCGAATTAATTCAATGTTGTTAATTGAATTTGATTTCAGCAAAAGGAAAAGAGACAGAGACAAACAAAACAAAGCAGAGTCGGCAAATCTAAAGGCCCAGACCCCCTATCCCAAATCTCAGTTCCCATTCCCATAATCGTTCCCAATCCTTTTGGTTTCTCTGGGGTTTTTTTTTGCTCTTGATTTACATTTCTACCTAAAATATAAAAACAAAATAATGATTCTCAATCCCGTCGGTTGTCCTTTTGTGTGGCTGTCATGAGGCATTCATAAAGTAGAAATGTTTATGGTCAGGCGGGTTCAGGAGGGCCAGGGGCGTTATTCCTATCGATGGTCAACGCCGATAGCGAGCACATCCTGTGATAATGAGCGCATTTATCTAACAGATTTGACTTTTCTTTTCTTCCCTTCAATAAGGTTTTTGTTCAAAGGCCAGACCAAAAGAAAGGTCCCAGACGCCGCAATGCCACTAACTGTAGGTAGCCTAAAATCATTTTGTTTGAATGGAAATTACTCACATTACCTTCTGAAAAACCAAAAGAAAGAGAAGAAGAAGGTGGAGTGAGAGAAAATTCCAACCCAAGCCCCAAGGTGATGACTGCTTGAAAAATACATCCACAAAAAATTATATTTTAGTTCGAGCAATGATACAATGTGATGAAAATTAATCCTAATTCGAGTTCTTTGTGCATCTGTTTTCAGAAAGATTTCACCGACGACTGTGTATTCAACGAGAACATGGAACTACATAACTACAATACCTATTCATCCACGTACAATTCGAATGCTAGACGCGTATTGTATTTGGCGCTCAATCGGTATGGCGAACCGCGGCGCACACAAATTCCGGCCAATAGATCATTAGGCAAATTGGCCACCTATACGAATGCCATCACCGAAACGGTGCCGCAGGAGCGTGTAGAGCAATTGATAGCCAAGAATTTTGGTGCAAATCGCGTCAAGCATGGCGTGCGCCAACTCTGTGATACGGGCAAGCCGCTGATTCAGCTGATCGATACGCTGCACTTTAAAGGGCGACCGCAGTGCAACAACAACAATAGCAATAGCAATAGCATTAGCAGCAGCAGTAGTAGTAGTAGTAGTAATAGTAGTAGTAATAGTAGTAGTAGCAGCAGCAGCAGTAGTAGTAATAGTAATAGCAATAGTAGCAGTAACGTTCCTGTGCCTGCGGCCAGTGCCAGCAGCCTGATTAGTATTAGTAACAGTAGTCAAAGCGAGAGCGGCCATATTAACTCTAGTAACTCTAGCAATAGCAATAGTAGTAGTAATAGTAGTAGTAGTAATAGCAGCAGTAATAAGAAACGAAAAAAGCTGCGCAAATGCAAACAGCACGAAAGCGAAGAGCTTCACAATTGTCATAAGCGTCCAGCTAATGCGGCAAGTGCTCTACGCAAACGTGGCCCAAAGGCTCAACGATGCAAAGAACTGCGTGAAAAGGCAGCCGCTGATGGCGGCCCACCGCCCAATTGTGGCAAGAAAGGTGGTGGCAAGCGGAATATGAATAACAACAACAATAGTCCAGCAATGCAGCGTCCCAGAGCAGGAAATACCTCTCCCAATCTCAATCCGCTGCATGCTTTAGGTAAAAAGAAGTCGGCCAAACTTGCTGGCAGTGCTTCTGGCAAACAGCGTCCACAAGTTGGCTACAAGAAGCAACAGCGTCTCAATGCTTCCCAAGTGGGTAATGGCAAACGCAAGCACCATCGTACCACAACTAGCACCACCACCACCACCACCACTACCACAATGGCCAGTAGTTTGGCAACACCAGCCGACATGCAGTGGGAAAGTAGCTCTCCCCTGCCTGCCATGGCTCTAAGCGAAACCAGTGATCGCGTGGAGCGCAATGTTCGCCGTCTGGACAGCGAGGAGCAGGAGCCCGCCGAAGCCGACGACGAAGATGATGAGGAGGAGTCATCGTTCATGGATGCCAGCTATGAGGATGCTGAAATGGAGGCACATGGACGCAGTGGCTCAGCAGCAGGAGCTGGCGATGATTCGCTCTACTACGATTTGTGAGTTTCAATTTTTCAACAATTGCAAAACAATGAACAAAAAAAATCAAAAAAATACTTCCTAACTCTTCTTCTTTCATCATCTACTTAATTCTCTATACTATTCGATTGTAACATTTTGTTTAAAAAGTTTTTTTCTAAATTTTTCTAAATTATTCTCTAAATGGAATTGATTTTTCTAATTGGCATTAACTTTTATTTTGGTTCAGTAAAACACTTTTGATTAGTGATTGTTATTAAAAAGTCTAAATATCAATTGATAAATGTTTAAATTGTTGAATTTTTTTTAATCAAAATCGATCACTAATCAAAAATTTAAGTACTAAATTCACATTTTGTACTTTTGCAAAATTTAATTTAAAAATTTTCTTTTGGTTGTTGTGTTTTTTTTTTCTCTTTCTTTAAACCCTTTTTTCATATCATTAATAATTTTATAACATTTATTTGCAAAATTTATTTAATTTATTTTTTGGTCTTCAAAGAAACGTACAAAGTGTATAAAATTTCAAAGAAGCATTTAAGAATTTTGATATAAACAAAATCTTTCTGTAAAAAGTTTTGGCCTGAATACGAGTGTATGATGCATTATTGTAATTTGCAAGTTTCCAGACACACACACACACACACTCAAAACACACACACCATATATTCACATACAGCACTACTTTTCACTCTATACATAAAACATATATACAATATATACTTTAAATAGTATATTTGATATATTCTAAACACCTACGACTGTGGTTCAAAAAAGTATTTTTGAAACAGGTTACCTTTAAATCCTGTCTAAAGCAACAATGCAAAATATGAATATCAAAATGTATTAATAATTCAAACAAAATCAACGGAGTCTCGAGTATTTAATAAGGTTTTCTATAAAAATCGGCACTGAATCTTCTCCCCACACAAAAAATATTCATACTCATTGAATTTTAGCCAAATATTTAGTTGAGTTTACTTTGTAATACAGGCTAATTCGAAAATACTTGAGTCTCTGATCCAAATCCAACAAAATACTCAAAAATACGACCACAAACAAAAATCGGGAAAACTTGCAAAAATTAAACGAAAAGTAATACCAAATAAAAAGGTTTTCCGTCTCAAAACGAATCGAATAATTGGCCCAGATGAATGTTTCTGTAAATAATTATCAAAAAAACAAAAAAAACAAAAAACGAATGTGGTTAATGTGTTAATTGTCGAACCTCGCTGCTTCTCAGTGCCTAGTTTAAGTCAATTTAAAAACAATTTCGAAATGAAAAAACGCCATAGAAACAAGAATCAATATCAACTCACAAAATATTTAATTAAAAAATAATGTATTTTCTACTTATCCTTTTTTCACATCTAACATGTAATTTTATTTATTTAAAAAACTTAAGTGTGAAATGATGATATATGCTTAAATATATATATATATATAACTATTTTATAATTGAGAAACAAAAAATTGTATAGTTTTTAGTTATTTATTTAAAAACAAAGCAAATATTTATTTATAATTTAGCTCATAGACTAACAAATTTTAATTGCAGATTTAAGAGAGAGTGTGACGCAACAGAAGAACGAAAGAAAAAAGCATGAAAAAATAATAATAATAATAATATATGCATAAATAAAAATTACAAATCTTATATTAATCAGATGAAAAGTGAGTTTTTTGTTTGTCTTTTTTGTGTGTGGTAAGATAGAACCTGACAAGAAAGTGTAGATATATAGTTAAAAATCCTTTTTTTTTTTTTTTTTGCATGATTTTAAAAACAAATACTTTTGGAAACATTTTGGAATTATTATCTTTGGCATTTTGCACGTTTGCTGAACCAAAAATTAAATTAAATTATAAATTGGCATGGTTTTTTCACTTAGTTGCACTTTTGTTTCTTATTCTAAAACCAAAAACCTTAAAAAAAATTGTTAAAAATATTTTTATAAAATTTACAGAATATTTTTATGGCCATTGTTGCTCTTCTTTGGGCTACAGAGAACTTGGCTCCTGTGACACGAGTGAGAGAGAAAGAGAGATGATAAATTTGGACCCACCGTTCTATAGTTCCTGATCGTATATACATACATACATATAATATATTTAAGTTTACTTAATAAATAATCATAAAATTGTATATAAATTTTGATCATAATCTTTATGTAGCTCTCATAATTTAAGACTGAAAGAAAATGAAATGAAATGAAAAAAGAGAAAACAAATTTGCTGGAAATAAATTTTAAAATACAACAAGATATATAATATTTGAAATATGTAGTTTTTTCTTCTTCTTTGCTTTCACATACATATCAGAGGCCAAACCACTTTATTTGTTCCCTAATTTATATACATACATTATATATAAGTATATAGACTATATATTTTTGGTTTGTTGCCATCTTTCCATCGCCAAGTGATTTATCTTTATGACAGAATCAGGTGCGAATGGAGAGAGAGATATAGTCATTGGTATAGGTTGTGCTTCTCAAAAGAGATTAGAATTCGTCGGAGAGAGAGAGAGAGAGAGAGATCTGCTTTCCACGTCTTTTTGCTCTCATAATCAGCTGACAACGACAGCTGTCGTCGACCTTAAGTCCGCTGGCAAACGTCACAGATCATGAGGTAGGCAAAAGGTAGGTGGGCAGGTGGGTAGGTGGGCAGACGCTACCAACAATCGTTGAATCTATACAAAATTGATTATTAAACAAATAACAGTGGAAAATACTAAAGCCAGCTAGTTTCCTAGCATTTGTTCAAATTACGACGAGCAATTTGCTTTCAGCATTTCGCTTTCTGATCGAAGTCCCCATTTTAGGTTTCCACCCATACATATGTGTGTGAGAGAAGTCACGTAGGCCTTGAAATGGCGAAATTATTGCTGGTGCTGCTGCTGCTGCTGGTGCGGCGGTGCCGCTTGTTCCCGTTCCCATCATATTCATTTAAACACTGTATTGAATTTTTCGCATGAATTGACGAAACACGAGGCCCAATGTCAGCCCCCACAGCAGCCAAAAAAAAAAAAAAAAAAAGTATATCAAAAAAGTTCTCCCTGGCAACAAACACACTCACAATCGGTAAGGCATAGTCTCTGGCGACGATCATAAAAATCCAAAGTCAGCATAATAGAGCATAGCGTTTGATGTGACGTCGTTCATATAGCTCTCGCGTTTGCCTTGGCACGCGCATTTCCGGGTCCCAGACCATAAAAATGGGAATTCTACATACATACATACAACTTGCCACTGTTGATCATCGTGACGAAGCCACCGACGCGTCGCGTCGCCGTTTGGCACCTTCTCCCGTGGCTGATATCGGAGCTGATTAGTAAAGTTCATTGTGGTCGGAGAGAGAAAGACAGCGAGGCACTGGCTGCGGTGGCGCTTTCCACAGCAGCAGCTGATATTGTTCTAACGGTTCGTTGTTTTTGTTTACCTTTCACTTTTGCCGCTAATCATTGTCAGCTGATCGCTGAATTTCTAATTGATTTATACATACGACTGTATGAGGCATTTTGTTTGGGTTTGTTAACTATATCATTGAACACGAACATCTCTCTGATTCTCTCTCTCACTCTCTCTCTATCGACAGATTGGTATATTCGACAAGTGTCTTAAATTGATTGTGATGAAATAATTGCCCAAAAGCCAAATATATAAAAATACATATTCAATATATCGACAAAATTCATTTGTTTTTTACTACCTTTAAATTGAAATTTATTTTAGTAGTTATTATTTAATTATCAACAATCTAAATGAGAGAACAGAGAGAGAGAGGCTTCTTGGGAAGATTTGTATTATGTCCAGGAAAGCAAAGTTTTTAACTCACACGTGAATTCATTTGTTAAATGGCCTTATCTAGGGTATTCCCACTTCAGCTCAATGCAATTTAAATGATTTCTATCAACCAAATGGGGGAAATGGACGCATACATTTTTGTTTTGTCTACGTCTGCAAACGATTCTTATTTTGCAATAATGTTTTTTTTTTTTTTTTTGTTTTTTTCGCAAATATATGACCATATGACATTCAGTTTTGGATTACCAGTTTACTTTTAACGTTACTTTTTGGTGTCTACGTGACGTATGGAGAATACACAGCCAAATGAACGATTCGTTGCAGTGGTGTTCCATTTGACTGAATCAGACACACGCGACCACGAAAAAAATGGCTTAAAGTAATGGGAAGTCAAGTGGGTTAGAGCCAGTCTCTATATACATATGTAGGCACGCCCCCAACTGAGTGATAGATGCAGGAAGTATGCAAGACAAATTGACAGGTTACACTTGTATAATGCCAATGATTAGATTGCTTTGTTTAGGCACCTTAACAATGATTAAGCTACAATCCAGATACGGTCCCTATTCAATTGACTAATTAGGTCAAACGATTATCGTTTACAATTCCAAATCGTCAGGTTTCTTGTAAAGGCTAGACGTTTGGATAAAATGTACCTAAGTTCTTGTTCAGAATCAAGAATCTGATATGTGAAGGCGTATTGGCTGAGTACATGAAGATTTTGTTGTTGGTTAACGCTTATTTAAATTCAATTAAATAGATTTCAATCATCGCCAAAAACATGACGGAAATGTCATGTCTTCACGCACCCCCTCATTTCTTTTTTTGGGGTGATCTGGTTCTGGTGTAGTTAGTTTGCGTTTGCGTTTCTAGTTCATGGCCTGCATTGCGTGAATATGATGAATATGCTTAATTGGATTAGCTGGGAATGGCTGGTTGGTGCGCCGCACAGCCGGGAAATGGAAACCAAACTGAAGCCAAAGTTAAAAAAAAGAAGTGGAAAACTCGATTGCATAACCAGGCTGTGGTCGGTCCCCCATGTCCGGCAGAAGCAGCATGTAGGAAGATGATATGACATGTGAAATGGAGTTGTAGACGAGACTTCATATTCTATTTAGTAAATAATTGGACACTACTGACTGGCCATACGTCACAAATGATGTCAGAGCATGTCAATCCAACGGGGCGAATCTAGAAAGAGTTAATTTGTTGGAAAAAAATTAATAATCTAAAAAAAAAAGATCATGAGCCGTCCGCGCGACAGCGGCTACTCTGGGCGTTGAACCCGTAGCCTTTCACTTATTGAACTTGCATTCCATTAGCTAGACCAGACTAAAGAATTCGACAAGAGTGGCCAATAAGTAAGAAGTGTGTTAAAATCGCAACCTAAGCTTTTCCTTCAAAAGCTTTATTTTGAAAGCTTCTGCTCCATGTGGTTTTGTTTAGACAAGTCGTTAAATTTGAATTTTCTCTTTCACCCCCAAGTTCAATGTGGAATCTATCAACGGGAAGCCCCAACAAATGAAAAATCATAACACTTTCCTCGAAGCAATAAATACAACTGAACTTTCATTCGATTCGGAGTCGTAAATATGTCAGCCATTGAGAGTATGAGGTATATGGAGGTCGTGCCAAGGATCTGACATTGGTAGCAGATCATTAAACAGCTGAGAGCGATGAAATTCTTATGGCATACCTGATCAAGATCATAAAACGAGGCTCATTAAAATGATATTAAATTTAAAAATTGAAATCAAGCCCACACACAGACACACACACACAAACGAGGTGATTTCTGAAAATACTTATAAAAAAATTAAATAAAATTAAGAGAGAACATTTAAAAAATCAGAATTGCCTATGCACCAATTGATTTTTTGAATTTCAGGGTCCATTCAACATGAACTTGTGTGCCTGATGAGGCCAAAATAATATAAGACTTAAAAAAAGGTAAATTAAAAAAGTATTTTTAACAAGTTTCACATAAAAAATAAATTACTACTTATTGTTTCCGCCCGGGTTCGAACCGGGGACCTTGTGCGTGTGAAGCACACGTGATAACCGCTACACTACGGAAACAGCTGATCGGCATTGGGACGAGAATGAAGGAAAGCCGCTCCAATGCGATAAGAAGGAATTTACCATTTTCCTCTCATGTCACACGGTGGGTGGCCTGTAATTAATCAGTCTTAATTTGCATATTTTCTCCGAAAAGGGAAAATAAATAAATTCGTTGACAACTTTTATAGACATGAGCTTTATTTATGGTCATGACGATAAGCGAGAGCGACGGTGAGTAAAAGTGTTTCACTTTGGCAGACATGTCGGAGGCATTGCTAGAGACTAATCTAGGTTTAACCATTTGTTTTGGAAAAAAAGCCCACCCAATAGCAAGACCCAAATTCAAGGCCACTTATTGACCGAATATGGAGAAGCTATGCGCCATATCTTCCTTTGTTTCTTCCCCTTTTTCTTTCCTTGGGTGGTGCGTGTTTGTGTCGCATAAATAAATTGCCACAAATAAAAAATGGCAATTACTTACCAAAAGTACGTAGACTCTTCTACTAGCAACAACTGATAAGGGGCAATCATTTGGATTTGAATTCTAAGTGCTATGGACACCCGCAAACGGGTTCAACTGGGTCCAAATCGCTACGATACAAGTGACAAGTGAACATGGAAAACTAATTTATATGGCGCATGCGACAGGAAATGCAAAAACGACTGGCGATCAATTCGAATTCGCCTCCCCTGCCCTCCACCAGATAGAGAATTGGAAGCTGGCGACAAAAACACTTGGCCCAAGTGTAGAGAAGATGAGACCTTGACCGGGTCTTGCGGTCTGGGCCAACGGTAATGCGAAACCACCGCTAAAAAACATATCTACATATACGTGCCATATAACTGAAGTTGGTATGCTAACAACACTTTGCTCTTAAACAACATCAGCGACAAGTAGTTTCTTTCTTTTTTTATATATAAATTTCAGTTTTTTTTTTTTTTTTTTGGCCCCACCGGCTTTTCAATCTGAAAGACGTGTTAAGGAATTGTGTCTATCGGTGGCAATCAGCAGAACGTAACAGAGTACACTGAAACAAATAGGGACTATAAATGTTGAAAAGGATATAATGAATTACAGAATTTTGGGCATGAACTTTTGCCATCTTCAAGAAAAAACTGTTTGAAATTTGGCCAAGAAAGTAGATAACAAATATCAAAAACCTTTACTTTTTGGCAAGTGCAGATATTCAGCCGGTTTGATCTTGTGGCATCATCTTTGGCCAGATCGCTTGTTGACCAAGTTCTGGCTACAACAATGTGTCATGTATACCCGCCAGGCCAACATGTTGCAAGATTTTGCGTTATTCCTTTTTGTTCTGTTGTTGGTGGAACATTTTTCATATTCTGCTTTTGTTTTTACAGCCATGCTGTGGAAAATATTGCCTCAGTCATACTTCACACCTCCCACAACGGGGCGGCAGCGAGAAATTGGCCAGCTTCAGGCGCCAGTTGAGCCAGAGCAGCTGGCCATGACCACGAATGCGAAGAGTAACAAGGACCCAGACCCCGAAAACTCAGTTGCGGGCCATCAGCAGATACATTGATCATGCTCCAACGCTTTTGCATCTTCATCTCTTTCATTAATCGCTACATTTATTTGATCATCTCTCTTGAGAGAGGAGCAGCCTCCACATTGGCAAAGTTAGATTTATGCCTCGTCTGTGTAATTTACTCGCTAATCATGCAACACTTTTCATTTTGACACGTTTGGGCGGCGGATCTCACAAAAGATCGCCGCCAGCGGTAATTATGTAAATTTTTTTGGTTTTAGTTTTATTTCACTTCCCCGCTTAATCTTCTCCTTCCTTTTTCGGTTTTCCCATTCTAGCCGGGGGTGCCATTTTATGATCTATGCTGGGGTCTCTTGCTTAGAAATGAACACAAATTGATAAAAGCAGCGAACAAAATGAGAGAAGAAAACAAAAAACAACAACGAAGAAACAAAAAAAACATCTTGGTCGATTTTTATAGTCAGACATGATGCGAGATTCCGAGAGCACGATCCGCATCCCGATTCTGATATCGATTCAAAGTTGTTTTCACTGGCAAACACGTTGCTTACATAAATTATTCTCAAGGAGTCCAGTTCCAATTCCATGGAAAATGCATTGCGCGTGTTTTGACACCAAACATCCGCCCCAAAGCCGCAGCCATCAAGGGGTTAAGGTTAAGACATCGAAGGGAGGCCAACACGGAGGCGGAGAAGTTGATCTTGTTAGGCTGTTGCCGCTCATGCGCATGACTGCAATTTAAGCGCCATAAATTCTGTGCCCAACAACTTCTAGGCAACTCTTCGACATCCTCGATGGCAATGTGTCAAAGTTGTTAGACCCTCAGATTGATCAAGGGTATCATCTCATCTCTCCGTGTATTATCACTTTCTAGTCTTAGCAGTTTTAGTCTTTGCCATAAGCCAAAAATCCAGCAAAAAGTAAAAGTGATATCTCTGATAGCCTCAAAGTGATAAGCCCTCTAGATGATGGCAAACAGGAGTGGATTTAGGTGGTATTTATAAGTACTAAAGGGTATACATTAGTCGTTCACCCCATCTTCATCCATTTCCCACTAATAAGACATTACATTAGAATGACTTAATAAGATTTCCATGGAGTCTGGTCATGGGTATGAGTCTGGGGAATGGGATTGAGTCTGGCAGGGCAGAAACTAATTTACTTCTACCTATTTAAGTTCTCATATTGCTTTTGTTTTTTGCTTTGACATATGCTAATGTTAAGACTGCTGGTAATTTAACAATCCTTCAAGCAGACATAAATATGTTTTTATCATATCAAATGGTCATTAACAATTTCATATAGTTATAAGGGTAATTCAATGAGATTTTCTACACGATTAATAACGGCTTCGCATTCACATTCGTTCGACTTGTTAACTGACAAACTGGTCGACAGTTGCTAATGAATTAATCAGCGCAAAAGATCGCAGATCTACAATCCATGATCGAGTGATTTCAGATCATTCTGGCAATCGCATAAAATATAAAGCGTAGGCATTTAATTACACACATATAGTGGCATTTACTGACAAATGATAATTGGTATTTGCATGACAATTAGAATCGCCGTCTGTCCAGTTAGTGATCACAGATCTTATGTCCAGTTGTTGTTGTTGTTGTCTCTCTTGCTGTCCCTGTCTCCGTCAGAGGCGCCATGATGCTGTGAAATGTTGCTCCACTCCATGATGTGGATGTGGTCCAGTGATGCAGTCCGAGACTAATGCTAATGCAATTGGCTACGCCTGGCACTTCCTGCATATTTTTCGAGCAGGTTTAAGAACTCAACTCTCAAGATCACTGAGATCAATGACAAATGCATACAAGCATAGGTGAATATATATATGTACATACATACATATCATATCATATATAAGATGACTAAATTCCCCCAAAATATGCGATCGTATTTCATGAACTTGACATTGACATTGAAAAGATGCACCCATGAGTCCAAATGTAGACGCTCCGTCAATCAGCTTAAGCGATCATTATCAGCCATCCTTTAAATTATTTGGGAGCAAATTAATTTCATTCTTATTTTGAGTATTCTCTCTCCATTGATCTCACTAAGTGCCTCTTAATTGTGTGCCGAGTTTTATTTTGGGAATGCAACCAGGCATCAAATTGATCCCTGTGCATGGGTCGAAGAGGAAGAAAACATGTCACTCAATTGCATGGGGGGCGGAAGGGCAAAAGTATCCAATTGCAATGCTGACAAGATCACGTTCAAAGTGCAACTTGGATGTTCGCCTGTCAATCAAAAAAATAGAATCTAGCATGAATAAGAGAGATCTTAAAATCAAAAGGAATGTAGACTATTAAATTCTTGAAAATTGAAATTGTTCACAGACATGGAATAATTTATTTAAGTCTACTATTTAATATACTTTCTTATTAAAAAATGTAATGTGTGACAAAGGCAACTGTAATCAATTTTATTATTAGTATATCGACCTAATTAATTGGCAAGACGTTTAAATTTACTTTGTTTGCCTTGAAAAAAAAAGAACTTCAGTTTGGGCGCCTACTACAAACATATGTATGTATGTATCTATAAGTACGTATGTATTATCGCACCTGGGACACCCAATCTTTGACAGATAAGCTGGCGATAAAGCACCAAACTGAATGCCACGACTATCTGCACAACAAAAACATTGTGTCTGCATTGGGGCTTTAATGTTGTGTTGTTGTTGTTGTATGAATGGAAGTCAGCATGAATTCCGTATCCATTGGCTGACTTGGTGAGTCATATAATTAATAAATTGTTTAAGACTATCAAAAATTAACATCTAATTGCCATTGCTATAATCGTTCCATTTTTTGCCCAATGCCTGATCGCGGGCTCGTTGACGCAAGACCTTGCCACTGCCCGTCTTGGGTAATTCAGTCAGAAAGAAGACTCCGCAATGGAGTTGCTTGTGAGTGACTACCAATCGCTTGGCCACGTACTCCACAATGTCCATCTCGGATAGACGACTGCCAGGGACTTTAACCACAGCCGCAGCAGCTGGATCTCCATCCACCTCATTCCATAGGCCAAAGACACAGGCCTCTATCACATCCGGCAGTTCGGCAATGACCTGTTCCAACTCATGTGGACAATACTGGGCACCATGGAAGCGTAGCATATCCTTTTTGCGTTCTACTATATACAAATAGTTCTCATTGTCAAAATAGCCCATGTCTCCGGTGTGAAACCAACCCTGGTAGTCCTGCATGCGCTTTGATTCATTGGGATTGCCATAATAGCCATTCCAAACTTTGCCATTGTGCACGAGGATTTCGCCAGTCTCTCCATGGCCCAGACTACGGCCGGCATCATCGAGTATTTTCACTTTCACTCCGGGCACAATTCGCCCCACCGATGAGGGTTTCGCCACTCCCATATTGGCCGAGACGCCACCGGCTTCGGTCAGAGCATAACCATATGATATTTGGCCATTCATAAGAAAGTCATGCATCTTGAGAAGATTTGCCACATAGCAATTGCCGCCACCCACACTGATAAAGCGAACTGTGGCCAAACGTTGCTTACTCAATGTCGGCGCCTTGATCAAAGAGGCAACCTGTTGGGGTATCACTGTCAAAAGGGTGACCTTATATTTCTCAACCAACTGTAGCATATACTCTGGTGAATAGGCTCGATCGGTGATAATACGAGTCGAGCCATGGCAGCAACTGAAAAGCATATTAAATAATCCAGCTGACCAATCGATGGTACTAAAAGAAAGCAAAACATCTTGCCCGGTCACAAAGCTAGAATGAAAAACAACAATGCTATAGCCGACTTCAGCAAATCAAATATGAAAACCTACCCAAAATCAAAGAGACAAGCCGAATTTGATATGCAAACAGCCTTGGGTAGTCCAGAGGTACCGGAAGTGCTCAGTATGGCCACCGTTTGATCGCCACCCAGCAAAAGGGACTCCGGTCTATTTAACCAAAGAAGCAAATCTTAAATTCGTGAAGTCGTCAAAATTTGTCAATAAGAAGTAGGTACTTACGTGTAATACAACTCCATTTTGGTGGGCTCCAGTAAATCCTCCACACGGGGCATACCCAATCGATGTTCTTTCAGTGTATATACTGGAGTCTTCAACATTCTCGCTATGACACTAATTCTTGCATAAACCGTGCCATCGCAGAATATAACTCTTGGTCTGGTAATGCAAAATAAATGCTTCATGGTCTCCTCATCGTGCCATGGACTAACCTAAGGGCAGACGATAAATCCATTAAACTCTCGCTTTTCTGTTTAGAGATTAGCACACTTACCGCATGAAAAGGTGTCCCATTTAGAAGACAACCCAGAATTACAGGCATCAAATAGGTGGTATTAGTTCCAGCTATGCCCACCACGTCGGCTGATTTCAGGCCCATGGCCTTCAATTGCTGGGCAATGCGTATGGCAAATGTGATTGCTTCGCCATTGGTTAAAGCAGTGCCCTCCGTATCAGAAATCTGCAAGTGAAGAGTTTAAGAAATGACAACCAGATACCTTTTGCAATATATGTACATGAAACTCACCTGGCATAAGTTAGTCGGATGATTTCTCATAAAGGCAAACAGAATTTTTCCAATCGAACAGTCCACATCGAAAAAATTTGCCGGCCTTGGTCCACTCCAAATTTTTGTGTATTTATCGAATTGCGTGTTGCCGCGTTCCATGTTGGCAGCTGGTTAAATTGATAAGAGTGGCGAAACGTTCCGTGGATGGATGTTAAGGTCCAAGCGGAGAGCACGTTCTACAGCAACTGGTTAAAGCGATTGCTGTGCGTGTCCACACCAGAGAGGACTGTCCAATCTTATCTTGGCTTAACCGTTTCCCTTCCAAACGGTTAAGCACAACGTCACTTATCAACATCAACTATCATCTATCTGCACCTATTTATGTACAAACGTAAGAAAGGTGCTACCAAACCCAAAAGCTCAGAGATAAGAAATGCTTTTGATGATAAACCCAAGCGAAAACTTTGCAGAAGATTTCTTAAACCGATAAGGAAGAGAAAGGAATGAATTCATTTTCAGATGACAGATAACTGGTTATACCTTGACCTTGTATGTTAGGACCCCCCCCTGAACTGGCCTAGTAAGGGTGTATACATGAGGATTACCAGAATTAAAATATAATAAAGTTTTCAACACCTAAATTGTTTCTTACAGATTTAACTTGGCACTAGATAAAGGTTATCATAAAAATGGAATCACGATTTAAGTTTGGGTATTAAGCTGCCAAGTAAACGAATCAGGGTATAAATTTAACATGTGAAATTTATCTCATTAAAAAGGTGAACACAGAAATTATGCAGCTCGGATATTTGTCAATTCTTCAGATCGTCTAGATAAGTCCTCCGTTTTACTTCTTAACTCCTCTTTGAGTTGGTACATGTATATATATCTTAAAGTTATTTGTATATTCATTGGACCTTTTAAGTCTACATCACTTTTAATTTTTAAGAGATTGTGGCAATAATCACAGAAGTTGGGCATCTAATTTCTGTCCTTTACTTCCAAAAAATATGCTTTGGTTGCCATTCGATTTGTCTTGCCATTGGCAGATCGCTTTAGCTCATCGACAATTAAAGCACCACCATTCAACTGTTTGTATGTGGCATCTACATGTTCCATTACATAGTCGAGCACATCCTGGGCATGAAGATCGCTGCCTAGTTTCTTGACAACTGCTGCAGCTGCCTCATCGCCAGTGTATGGATTCCAGACTCCAAACACACAAACCTCGGCCACTTCAGGCATCTTAGAGATGACGTTTTCTATTTCATGAGGATAATACATCATCGTTTTATACTTTAACATATCCTTCTTTCGCTCTACGATATATAGAAAACCATCATCATCCATGTAACCCAAGTCTCCGGTGTGATACCACAGTTTGTCGTCGCGTATATGTTGCGATTCTTTTGGATTCCTATAGTAACCGTCCCAATACTGACCGCTGTAGATGCAGATCTCGCCCACTTCATCAGCTTCCTGAGCCTCGCCCTTTTTGTTGATTATCTTTAGCTTAAAACCATTTGTTAGACGGCCTGAAGAGTTTGGTTTCTCATCGAAATGATAGTTTACAGTAGCCAGAGTGCCCAGCTCGGTGAGTCCGTAAGCTAAATGCATGCAGTCCACACTGAAAGCACGGCGTAGCTTATGCTGTACTTCCAGTGAGCAACGGGAACCACCATAAGTAAAGTATCTTAGGCTCGAAAAGTCTGCCCTTTCGAATTCCTCAGAGTTAGACATCATTGCCAAATGTGCCGAACCTAGCAATGCCCATGTGATCTTGTATTTTTCAACGAGGTGACAAAAGTATTCGGCATCAAAACCGCAATCTGTTATAATACGGGTCGTGCTATAAACACCAGAAATAACTGCTGATAGAAGGCCCGAGAGCCAGTCTAGAGTGCTACTGCAAAACAGTACATCGGCAGTTGTCAGAGGTCTGAAATGAGAACAAAAGTTATTTCCACTTCAATATAACATAATTTACCATTTATTACGGGCTAGGATTGAGGATCTTTCGGCTATTGGTGATTGTTACAGCCTTTGGATCTCCTGTTGTGCCCGACGAGCAAAGTATGGCCAACGTTTGATCGTTGCCCTTTTCCAGGCGAGCAGTTTGGAACTTTTCCCCAACTGGTGTAGCTAGCAATTCATCAATACTAATCGAATCTTTTAAATGATTCCTCAAGGTAATGATTTTTACATCAAAATCTATGGTAGCATCGCGAACCTTCTCGTATTCATCCCCATCACAGAAGATCAAACGAGGTTTTGTTAGATTGAATTGCCTTTCAATAGTCTCATGATCGTGGAGAATATTAAGCGATTGGAAGGCTATGCCGTTAAAGAAACACGCATAAGTTATGGCAAATATATCTGTCGTATTTCTGGCTATAATGCCCACAACATCGCTTTGACTCAAGCCCTGATTACGCATATAGGTGGCCACTCGTATTGAGTTGAGAAGCAGCTCCTCGCGTGTCAGAATAGTATTTTCTGTGTCGGAAATCTAGATAAATAAATTCACATTAGAAGTTTTGAATCTTTAGTTTTCCAAACTTACCTGGGCTATTAGTTTTGGATGCCTTCGCATCTCTTCATAAATTATTTCCCCTATGGATAGATCAGGAGCAAAATAAAATGCCTCCGCGGGACCGCTCCAAACTTTATTATCTGCATCGTAGCTTGTCGCGGGCTTGAAATGCATATTCACTCCACTTAAACTTAGATGATGCTCTGCGGAAGCTGCAATCTTTGCAAATGCTGAAAAACATGTTTTCTTATGGGTTTTTATAGAAAAGCGCGAATTGTTATTGTATGATAAGTATTAGATAACTAAATTATAGTTGATCTCCTCTGTTTAACGTCACGAAAGTGCATTCAAAGTACAAGTGCTAGCAAATTATTAGATTAGATAGTATATTTTGTAGAGAAGTAGTTAGTTGTTGAGATTTGCAATTTATTTCACAAACAGTAATTAGAGAAATAAAAATTCTCCACTACGGAATGGACTACGTTGACTTATCGCATCATAATATGAGATTGGGCTATTTATAAACTCAGAAATATAACTTTAGATGAACATTTTGATTAAACGGAAGAATTTTTTAATACTGAAAGCAGCAGACTAAGAGCATTTGTACAATTTATATTAAACCTTCATTTAATTAGCTTCTGTCTTTAACTTGTAGGAAATAGTTTTTGGTGGCTATTCTATTTGTCTTGCCATTCGAACTTCTCATCAGGTCATCCACAATCAAAGCTCCGCCATGTAGTTGCTTATATTTGGCACCGACATGTTCATTCACATAGTCGACCACATCCTCAGCATGAAGTTCAGTGCCAACTTTCTTGACAACAGCAGCAGCTGCCTCATCGCCATTTATTTGATCCCACACGCCAAAGACACAGACCTCGGCCACTTCAGGCATTCTAGAGATGACGGCTTCAATTTCGTTGGGATAGTACATTATGTTCTGATATTTAAGCATATCCTTTTTCCGTTCCACAATATAGAGGAAGCCATCGTTATCCACATAGCCCAAATCGCCGGTGTGGAACCAAAATTTCGAATCGCGTATGCTGTGCGACTCTTTTGGATTGCCAAAATAACCAGCCCAATACTGTCCATTGTAGACGCAAACTTCGCCCATTTCATTGGGTGGTAGTGTTTCGCCTTCGTCGTTGATTATTTTCAGTTTGCATCCAGCTGCCACCCGACCCACAGAATTGGGTTTCTCATCGAAATTAAAGTTCATGGTGGCCATTGTACCTAGTTCGGTGAATCCGTACACAAAAAGAAGGCAATTGCTCTTCAGACGACTGCGTATTTGATGTTGAACCTCCGCGGAGCAACGTCCACCGCCAAACAGATAGTATTTTAAGCTTGAAAAGTCCGACTTCTCGAATTCATCGCAGTTCACTATCATAGCCATATGCGAAGGCGCTTGCAGTAGCCATGTGATCTTGTACTTCTCCAAAAGTCGAAGAAAGCGAGCTGGATCAAAAGGATTGTCAGCTATAATTCGTGTGGTGCTATAAATTCCTGATGTAACTGTAGTCAGTAGACCAGTTATCCAATCCAAACTGCTGTGAGTGTATTGGATATCATCTGTCGTCAAGTTGCTAATAGGAGTGCAAATTTCAATAAATCACAAGCGTCAAGATCACATCATTTCGAGTACTTACTAACTGCCGAAGAGAAGCTTTCGGCTATTTATGACAGTTACAGCTTTAGGTGTTCCAGTTGTGCCTGACGAGCAGAGTATGGCTAAAGTTTGATCGTTGCCCTTCTCTAGGCGAGAAGGTTCAAAGTCTTCTTCAATAGGTGTAGACAAAAGCTCATCAATGCTAATCGAATCACTAGTATGATTTCGCATTGTAATAATTTTTACATCCAATTCCTTGGTAGCAGCTCCAATCTTCTCGTATTCATCCCCATCACAGAAGATCAAACGCGGTTGGGTTATGTTGTAAAGCTTCTCAATAGTGTCCTGTTCGTAGGCAATATTAAGGGAATGAAAAGGGATGCCGTTGAAGAAACAGGCATAAGCTACAGCAGAAATGTGTGTAGTATTTCTAGCTATAATGCCAACAATATCCGATTGATTCAGGCCCTGATTACGCATATAGGTGGCCACTCGTATGGAGTTAAGGAACAAATCCTTTCGTGTCAAAGTAGTATTCTCCGTGTCAGATATCTGAAAAACGAGCAGGATAATGAAGTTAGGATGTTTTTATTTTTACTTGCTGAAAATCTTACCTGGGCTAATTGATTGGGATGTCGTCGCATCTCATGGTGAATGATTTGTCCAATAGATAGCTCTGGATTGAAGCAGTCCACTTCACTAGGACCCCTCCAAATTTTATTATCAGCATCGTAGCTGGTCTCTGGCTTGTAAGGCATTTTTCCGTTGTAATAGTTGAGTTGAATTGGCGAGTGCGAATGATTGCACAATGCTGAGTCTTCAGCCATTTTATAGGCGAGAGACCGACTGTTGTTAGATAACCTTTGTATTTTTTTATTAATCAACGTAGTTGCGCATCTGTTGGCAAAATTACACTCTCATTGAGTGTAATCTAGACAAACAAGCCACTTGATCACTGATAAAGTCTCGTGAGACAATATAAATCTAATTGTAGGCTCCAAAGCAATGCATTCACATGTTACATGACATTGTCGGGGGCGCGTCTGTTATTAATTTATTTAGTCAAGAATATTGAAAGTGAAATTGCAATAGGCAGGATTAAGACCATCATTTACATTTACAACTGATAAATGTTCCAGTTTATCAACTTAATTTTATCTGCTTAACTTGCAAGTTTGTTGCCTTCTGGTGAAATTCCGTTTGTAAAATCTTCTAATATGTAACGTCATTCTATGAAAACTTATGTAATGTGTTGTTCTTTTTGGTATCATGGGAGATTAGAAAGTCAAGTGACTTTGAGTTTATACTATGATTTACATATTCAAAAATAATGTGTAATGCCAACACTTTCAAGTTGTGCTATCAGCTTCAACAGGGGGGCTATAATATCATCTTCTTTCGTTTCATACATACTAACTACAAATGTGTATATTCTTTGTTTTTCTTATCAGCCCAGAGAAGAACAAACTTTCTGCTACATCATTGTTTTGATGTTAAGTTACAGCGCTGAGATTCATTGAGATAGGCTGCCTTAACAGCCTGACGGTTCACTTTACCATTGGCGCTTTTTGCCAGTTGTTGGACAATTTGAATGCCACCGTTTAGCTGTTTATACTGAACGGGAATATTGTTGAGGACAAATTCTTGCACCTGAGAGGCGAGAAGTTGGCTGCCAGGTTTGGGCACAATAGCAGCGGCAGCAGCATCACCTTCGGTTTCATTCCAAATGCCAAAGACACAGACTTCCGCCACATTACGCATTTGCGCAATGACTTCTTCCACTTCGTGGGGATAGTACATCATGCCCAGATATTTGAGCATATCCTTTTTACGTTCCACAATATACAAATAGTTATCATCATCGAAATAACCGACATCGCCAGTGTGAAACCAACCGGCCGGATCTTGGATTTCAGCAGTGGCCTTAGCATTGCCATAATATCCTTGCCAGATTTGTCCGTTGTGGCAAAAGAGTTCACCCATTTCCTTGGGTCCTAGATTTCTGCCTTCGCCGTCAACGACCCGCATACGAATGTTTGCCATCAGACGACCTACAGATGTCGGTTTGGAATCAACATTGTAATTGCTTGAAGCGACTGTTCCCAATTCGGTAAACCCGTAGGCATTGCGTAATATGCCCTTGGCTTGAAGAAACGATTGCATCTTCTCCAGAGTACCCACCAAACAGTGGCCACCAGCAAAGAGAAGATGACGCAGACTAAGCAATTGTCTAGCCTGAAGATCAGGTGCGTTGGCCAGCATGGCTACATGTGAGTTAGCCAATACAGTCCAGCTGATGCCGTGTTGGTCACACATGTCCAAAAAGTGAGCAGTGCTAAAGATTTCCTTAGATATGAGACGCACTGTGCCATAAACACCCGCTGTTACCAGACTCAGCAATCCCGTCAGCCAATCCAAAGTGCTGGGCGCATATTGGACATCATCAGCGTTAAGATAACTGTAAAATATATATTAATCAGTTTTATTGTTCTGATTTAAAACTTGTAAGACCAACAACTCACCTGTAGGCTTCAAACAGCTTGCGGCTATTGGAAATAGTCACTGCTTTAGGAGTCCCTGTGGTCCCTGAAGAGCAGAGAATAGCCATAGTTCGATCGATGCCTCTCTCGAATTTGGTAGGTTCGTAGCTTTCACTTAGCTTCACTTGTAGTAGGTCCAAAATATTTGTAATACCCTTCACATCACCATCTATGATTATGACCTGAGCATCCAAAGACTTGGCTATATCGTTGACCTTTTGGTAGTCCTTGGCATCGCAGCAAATGATACGTGGTTTGGTGATGGCAAACAGGTTGCTCACAATCTTGGTTTCAATATTTGGATTGACTGCATGAAATGGTGTTCCATTGAATAGACAGCCATAGGCCATTGCAGCCAGATGGGTTGAATTCCTGGCCATAATGCCCACAATATCCGTAGTTTCGATGGTGGTGGTAACAAAATTGTTGGCCCTCAGGTAGCAACTCACTTTAGCTGCATTCTGCAACATTTGCCGACGGGTGAGACGCGTATTTTCCGTATGCGAAATTTGAAATATCCTTTGAGGTTCACGTTGCAATTGCTTGAAGATTATTTGACCCACGGTCAAGTCATCGTTAAAGTAGCTTTGTTCGCTGCCACCGCTCCAGATCTTAAGTTCGGAATCGTAGGTTGTGATCGGGAAGCCGTTCAAGTCGCACATTTTCACGATTTCGATTGCAAATGCCAACTGCAGATCACCGGACGAGGACGGATCTATTTATGTAAGTGCTCCCACAAGGCAATTGCAACGGAAATTTTGCTGATTCATCATGCACACATTGCAGTCGGCACGCTATTGTCATCTTTGTATTTACTGCGATTATCGGAACGATCGTTCAATATTAAATTAGTGGGCAATTTAGCGGGTTAAAGTGTCTCAACTAACACGAAATCATTGTTTAACTATCAATAGGGGAACAAATAAGAGGTTACTTAGGTTAAGCAAATCAGAGTTTTATTCAACTCACGCTTTTTTAATTAGCTATGAAACTATGAAACTATGGCCTAAATAATGTTGACTCGTGCTTTGTAATCAGAAGTCAACTTGCAAAATAAATACGGCTTAAAACTTTCCACATCTTCTTATCAAAGTGTTTATATATATTCTTAAGTAATTTTTTCCTTTTTTTTGGCGCACAATTTCAACTTTCGTACAGATAAAGTGGTGAATAACACTCATTTTGTATTGAGGTGAAATTTGTAGCGTTGAAGCGGCAATTGGCAGAACCTAACAGCGCCATCTATTGAAACGGTAAACACTCACCAACCGTTTCTTTATGAAAAATAAAAGCTGTTACAAAATTTCCAAGTGAAATGAAATTCCCTGACCTACAGAATAAAAATTTACCAGTTTGTTGAAGCCTTTCTGGACTAGATATCCTTCCAATTAAACAAGATTAAAGTCAAATTGGTATTCGATTTAATATCATTTTGTGTATTTTGGTTTCATTTTATTTATAAACATTTCACAAACATTTTTCGTAGGTTTTTTTTTTTTTTTTTTTTGGGGTTTTACACATTTATTTTCCATTTGGTTTACGTTTTTTTTCTCCTTTTCGGGCGACAACAATTATTTCAACTATTTTGTATAACTATACTACTAATTTTCATCCATTCTCACCTCCATTGTGTTTGTTCTTTGTTACCGGATTGGAATTCGTCGTTTTTTATATTTTTAAATTTTTGTTTTTTACTTTGGCGTTGCATTCTGTGTTTGGTGTACTGAGATTATGTTCTGTTGGTTTTTTTTTTTTTTTTTTTTTATATTTATTTCAAAACGCATGATCTTAATTTTAGTATGCTAATTCTTATATGTTGTTTGCCGTAATTTCGTAGGTGTGTGTGTGTGTGTTTGTGTGTGTCTGAGTGTGTTCACTTAACTTCTATAAAGTAAGGTGATTTGCGGTGTTTTATTGATTCGATTTCCATGTTATATTTGTGCCTTTCTTCACTTTTGTATTTACAATAGAAAATAAAAGGTATTTGTTTTTGGTTTTCTGAAGATTTGATTGTTCGAATTTTGGCTAGAATCGTTAGCCCGAATCCTGTTTTTTTTTTTTTTTAACCTTTGTTTAGTTGGTTATGTTTTTTTTTTTTTTTTCTTTGTGGAAGATATGTGCTTATGATTTATATAAATTTATTCTTCATAATTTTCTCTCAATTTGTGCAGGATAAAGTGTTTTAATTTGTTTTTTCTTTAATATTTGAGTGTAGTGGAGCTTGGGGAGTGATTTGAAATTGAAGTGAAGTTAGTTTAAGTGATTTGAATGGCTTTAGTAGTTTAGTATTGTTGAATGCTCTTTCTAGTCTATTCAAAACGCATTTCGCACTGCGCCGTATCTCACTTAATCTCTAAACTTATCAACTAAATTCTTGGCTTTTGCTTTGCTTGTTGTTTAAGATCATCATTTAGATTTTAATTCAAAACTTGTAAGTCTTTTTTAGAACGCATCTATAAAGTTGTGCACTTAACATGTTAAATGACATTTACATACATATATATCTCGATTTTTATTTTTATTTTTTTTTTTTTTTTTTTTTTTATTTGAAACTATTTACATTTAAAATAAAACTGGACTGCCGCTGCTGCTGCTGGAAATGATAATTGACCAAATTTGAGAAAAATGTCGTCAACTGAAAGCAGCATACAACCTAAGTATGTATAAATACAATTATCAATTAATTGTTAAGCCCCAAATTAAATGAATAATTTACCCATTTCATCAACACTATTTTAAATACAATGGCAGATCATTTTTGAGCCGAAAATCAATCCTAGATAAAGCAAGTTTGTAGTTAACCTGGCCAAAAGATTGGTTTGGATCCCACTAAGAAATTGATTGATCAACAGTAAACACTTTGATAACAGTCTTTTGAGCCTGATTGTTGTTCTCTCTCTGTCTCTCTCTCTTCGTGTATGAGTCTAAACCAAGAGATTAAATCAAGTTATTGTACTAACCAACTCATCAAGAAGAATCTTTAATAGATTACCTACTATTTTCTTCTGACAATGGTATGAGCTCATTTATGAGTATTTTCAAACAGAAAACGTATTCGAAAAAGATTCGTATATGATCAGAAACATTCCGTCCTATTCTTGTTTGGTTTTTTAGATAGTTTTCGCAGGATTTTCCATATCCCTTTTAGATGTTTAGTTAGCTTCCAACAGATCTGCAATTGTATATTACAATCGGTAGTTCCGAAATTCGTTTTCTTTTTTACTTTTAAATTGTATTCTTGTAGTACAGTTTATCAACACTCTGCTACTAGGCATCCTCATCATTAAATCATCTTCATTTACTATTTGCTCACATTTAAAAACCCTGTATGTTCAATAGCTTTCATATACAATACAACTAGTTAGAATATTTGTTTTGTTCTCGTTTCTTTTTTTTGTTTTTCGCCTTGTTTTTAATTGGTTTTGTTGGCACAACTTTTACAACATTTATTATTCTTATTAATGGGTTTTCCATTTTCGATTTGTTTATTTTTCTCTATTTTTGTGCTATGACAACAGTTATTTATGTATGATCATATTTTTTCCTTAGTTTTGGGAGGGGGGAGTGGCTAGGTTTTTGGGTGTCTCTATATAATATTATTTATGTTAGCATGGATCTTTCATTTTATTGTTTAATCTTTTGTTTGTCTTACCTTTAGTTTTAGGAAAACAAAAGTGAATAAACGAAATGTATAGAGAAAAGAAGCAAACCAAAAAAACGAAATGAAAGCAGACAAAACAAGCTTAAAGTGAAGTAGAAGAATTAGGAGAACTACGAATAAAAAATATATTTATTTTTTGTTTTGGTTTTTCTTTATGCTATGTAGAATTCATTATCTAAAGATATTTGTTTTAGTTTTTTATTTTGTAAATTGATTTCATTTGGTTTGTGGCTGATTTTGTTTTGTTTTTTTTTTTTTAGGATATATTAAAGAATTTTCGCATACAAAAAGGCACTTAAATAATTAACAAAAAAAAAAAAAGAGATAACTAATATTATTTTAGTATATATTTTGGTTGCGTTTCTCATTAATAATATAATAAACTACTTGATAAACTATTGTTGTTTTGGTTTTGACTTTTCTGTTTTTTATTATTTGTTGTTATTTTTTTGTTTTTAGTTTTGTATTGTCTGTTATAAATGGTTGATGGTTTTTCATTTTGTTCGCTTTAATGTAATTGATAATTCTACTTAAGGAAATGAACTAACTAGCTAATCAAGGATTATACCATTATTATTATTATAATTGAAAGCTACTTAAAAACGTAAACGTTGGTTAATTGAAATTGTTTAAAAGGCAAGCTAAAAAAGAAAAGTTTTTTGGTTCAAAAAGTATCCAAAGAAAATGGTGAAAAGTGGCAATTCTAATAGAGAGATTATTTAACAAAATTAACACTTGCAATACCCACCAGTTTTTAAGTATACATGTTTACTATTTTTTAAAATAACAATGTATAAAAATAAAAGATATTTTGTTTTTGGAATTGTGTGTTTTGAGAATTGATAGGTTTACGTTTTTTTTTTTTGTTTCGATTAAATTTTATTACTTAATTTGTGGTTGTTGTTGTTGTTGTGTGAACATAATTGAATTTGCCTAAAGTTGTCTCGTTTGTTCTTGGTTTTTTTTTGTCATTTGTTTATAATCTAAACTTAAATTTATCTACACGCTTTATACAGTTAGAATCATTGTTGGTTTTCCTTTTGGTTTTTGTTAAAACTAATGTTTTTGTTTTTGTTTGGCTTAAAACTTATATTGTATGACATATTTACAAAACGTCGAATTTTAGCTACGACACTTTTCACTTTTTTTTGTTTTGTTTCGTTAATTAATTACAGCTAACTTAGCTCAATGTTGTGTTGTTGTTTGTGTATGTTTAAGTACAAATTAATTAATGCCAAATAGTGTTTAATTGAAATAAAACGAGTTTTGATTTGAATTTGTCGCTTGTTGGGTTTAATAATTATAAATTACGTGTAACAAATAAAGTAAAAATTGTGTTGGAACAAATCGAACTGCAAAGCGTTCGTAATTGAAATTGAATTAATTAATAACATTTAACTACTATGCAGTCATACTTGATCAATTTTAACTTATAGTTAATGTTAATTTCATTTAATAATAGAATTCTTCTTGTAGTTGTTATTATTATTATTTCTCTTTCCGTTAGTTAGTTAGTTTACGTTTCCCTTTTTTTTTAATTTTTTTTGTTTTTTTTGTTAATTTTGTTAATTTTGTTTTAGTGGAAGTGCCTTGAAGCCTTGAGGCCTTCTGCCTTTTGTTCTTATTCTTTGTGTTCTGATTTTAATCTCATCTTTGGATTCTACATAGCCGCTTTAGAAGGTCCTTTATATTGTAAAATTCAATAAAATTATATGGTATATATATTTTTTGTTCGTTTTCGTTTTGTTTTGTTTTTTTTTTTGTTTTTTTTCGAAAATGAAGCCAACCAAGCCAAAACACAACCGAACGAAGCAAGGAAGTGGTAGAAGAAGATGTACATAGAAGAAGGATAAATCAATGCAAGTAAACGATAATGAAAAGGAAATAAGAAAAAAAAGTCGAAGAATTTGATTAGTACAATTCGATTTGCATCCATATTATGTTTAGTAGGTTTTGCCAACTTTCTGCTGGCTGCTTTTCTAATTAGATATCAGTTGGATTGAGTGATTAAAGTAAAGGTAAAGTAAATTAAAGTATTTTGTAGTAAAAAGCGGCATTTACTCATCCTCCTCCTCTCTGAAGAGATATGTACTCCAGTAGACCAGATTGAAGAGCGCAAAGACCAGCGGGAAGGTGATGCGGGATATAACGTCAATCCTCTTTGATCTAGAACATTGTCTTTGGATAGATATTCAACACGAACGAAACAGATTAATTGATCATCTAGAGATTGGCTTTTTGATTTGTGATTTGTATCTTTTTTTGGTTTTAGTTTACTTTGTTTAATATTAATTGTGTAATATTTTTTGATTCTTGTTTTTTTCTTTTTTTGGTTTTTATCAGTTTGTTTGTTTTAAAAGGAATCAAATAAAACTTTTCAAAAGAGAGCTACGTGCCAAAATTAGAAATGTGCGACATTAGAAGGACTGTAAGATCTACTAAAGGATTAAGCTAAACATAGGAATTCTTGGATTATTGATATCAAGTTTACGAATTTGAGTTTATTATTATATACTTTCAAAATGAATGAATTCAAAATGATTTTTATATAATTTTTGTAAACAAAACAGTTAAGAAATATAATGTGATTCGTTTTCTAATGTTTGGAAAAATTTGGCATAAATTCGAAATATATTTTTTATATTTTAGATCAACATTTCTTTTTTAAAAAAACGCAAGGAAGAAAATTCTTAACTTAAATCTTTAAGTCTTTAACCTCTCTAATTAATAGAGTCTGTTAATATCAATAATCCATGGGGAAACTTAAATTTTTATCTACAGAGCAAAATACAAAGGAAAAGAAACGAAACAATTTTTAAAACAAACAAATCGAAAATGTAATACACAATAATTAATTAATTAAAGCTTTAGCCAAATGGCGTTTAAATTCAAAATTTAGTAAGCAAATTGTTTTTGAAATGAATAATATAAATTGTTTTCTTTTACTTGACGTGGCAAATCATCAATAAATTTCATTGGCAAGCATTTCATAATGAAATTATAGCGAGCAAAATATAAAACGGCAAGCAAGCGGATCAGCAATATCGGTTTTTTGGTTTTGATTTTGATTTTTGGTTTTTGGTTTTCATTATTTGTCATATTTGATGTTCTCTGATGACACAGGAATTGTGGTTGGTGGTTTAGCAAAACGATTTATAAAGAGTTTTTCAGAGAGATAATAGTTATAGTAATATTCACAACATCAAAAAGGAAATCCATCAACTACAAAAACTATTAATAAGTGAAATTGAACACAATTGAACTAATCGATTTCGGTTTGATTAGCCGTCATTACCTTGTTGGGAACTTGGATAGCCAGGTTTTGCAGCAGTTTGGACGTTTCGGTGCCTGCATATGAACCTCGCACTGCAATCGCTTCTCCAATGCCAGAGGATCGCCAGGATGACGGACCAGCGGTTTCTGCAGAATGCCACCGCGTGCAAATTGCGATGCCGTTTGAGATGAAAGTTTCGATTTGAAGTTGATGCAAATGATGAGAATGAAATGGTGATGTGGTGGTGATGGGTGGCGTTAGCGGTGGTTAACATGAATACAATGGTTGAGGTTCAGGTTGAGGTTGAGGTTGAGATGGTTGCGGATTGATGGTAAATGCAATGGCATGTGCGTAATTTGATTTAATTTCGTTGCAAATTTTTCATTCATTTCCGGTTGAGTGGTTCGATTCGATTCAGTTTGGTTTTGTTTGGTTCGGTTGCCAGCGATGGTTTTCATGATGGTTGATTTTGATTTTGTTGGTTGGTTCGGGTGGTTGGTTGGTTGGTTGGTGGGTAGGAAGTTTCATTTTGCAGTTTATTTGTGGTTTGTTTTTGGTTAATTGTTGTTTTTGTGCACGTTTGAAAAAAGTTGTTGAATTTTGTGTTTTTGTTTTTGGTTGTGTTGTGATAATAAGAAGAGGCAAATATAAAAAGGAAAAAGTTGTTTTAATAGTTTTATCATAACAATTTGTTTGCGTTTGCCAATTTCAGTCATTTTATCGTTATATATTTTAAATAATTAAGAAACACACAAAACAAAAATCAAGCCAATAGATTAAAGTTGATGGCCCACATCTGACAGAGGAAATTGTATTGTCTTTTTTATTATTTATTAACAACTAACTTGGAGAAACCCCCATCCATCAATAGAATCTGCTAACACTTGTAGAGTTTATATAGAATATATCTTATCGATTATCATAATTGGAAATCACGCAAATGATAGGGCTCCCCCTTTAACAGATCAGGTCAGATACTGGACTCTAGGGGTACACTAATTTGCACATCCTCCAGAAGATGTGAATGGAATGGACACATTGTGGAAATTCCTAATCCTTAGTGGGTGTTTTAAGGAAGACAACATAGTGAATCAAAAAGAGGTTTCACCTCTATTTCTGAGGCACCTAATTTCTTAACTAAGTCTCTATCCATCTTCAATTTAAGGGAATGCAGCAATTAAGTAAGTCCAAAAATGTTAGACTCATTTAAATGCTTTGACTATGTTAAACGGAAGTTGGTGAGGAAAAAAGGTTTTTAAATTAGTTAAGCTTTGCTACTTAAGGATGGCACAAAACTTATCAGAAACTAGAAGAGCTTAAACATAAGATTGATTATCTTTAATCTAATCAGAAACTAATCAGAAACTGAAATTGATTAAACTGAATCTTCAGATTGATTAACTTTCATAGTTTCAAGAACCAAGCGATATTTAGTTATTATACCTCCACAACATGGCTTAAGAACCTGCGCCTTTTGTATTATATCCTGTCTGATAATCCCCCTATTATTCGTAGAGTTAAACTTATGTAGGCTTATATTATGTAAATCAAGAGGTAAGTACCATTGCGAATGTTGCATTGCTATCTGTATCGAGCAGATCTGATGCAGCATCTAAGCTGGCCTGCTCCAAATCACGACGTTTCTTTTTCATGTTCTCCTTATGCATGTCTGCGGCCCGATCCGTATATATTATATATGTATATATATATAATTTGAAATTGTTGCATGTGATGGAAAATGTTGGACAAGAATTTATTTGTTCCACAAAAGTTTTGCGAATTTGTTTGTCAAATTGTGTTGTTGTAATTTACAGTTTTGTGTTAATAGTTTGTTGGTTTATTTTGTTGTAAAGATGCATAGCACACAGTTATACAGTTAGACAGCGATAGACAGTGAGTTAGACAGAGAGAGAGAGAGAGAGGAGACAAAGAGAGAGAGAGAGAGATAGCCACACATACAGAAACATTAAATAATTTGAAATGTTTGATTAGTAAATAAAAAGCAGGAAAATCAATATTATTAGTGAAAGAAAATCAAGGGAGGGTGTGTGGGACAGTGGACGGGGACAGGGGTTGTTGTTTTTTTTCGAGGGAAAGAGAAATGATAATTGTTTTATGTTTATATCACACACAGCAGTTAGTTTTTTGGTTTTTTGTAGTTCCATATATATGTGTATAGATATATATATATGGATATGCATATATATGTATACACAGGCAATTAAGACAACAGCAAAAAAACACAAAAGGGAAAATAAAATCAGAAATGATAAATATATATAAATATGTATATAGACCAATTTGTTAAATTTGATTTTTGGTTTTTTTTCAAACGCGTTTTCATGGTTTTAAGTTTCATTTTGTTGTGTTCAATGTAAAAGGGTTTTTGTGCGAGTGTGTGTGAGTGTGGGTTTGTATGGGTGTGTGTGTGTGTGTGTTGATTTTGATGAATGTCAATGGCCGCAGAATGAAATAAGAGAGTGAAATAAAAATGGATTAGTATAAAAAGAAATCACATTTGTCTTCTTGTTCTATTTTTTTTCTTTGTTTATTTTATATAAAAAGTGAAAAAAGAAAATACGAATTGAGAAAAATCAATGAAATGAAAAATGGAATTTTCAAAATAATTATATATATATTGTACATTTAAGAATCTATACTATATCGTAGACTACTGTGTAAAAATCGTTAGTATATTACAAAAATGACCGACTAAATTGGTTGACCAAAAAGCCTTTTGTGGGGTAGAGCCACTCCGAGCCTGTTTCTGTTTCTGTTTATGTATGGATGTATTTCTGTGTATGTGTGAGGAGTGTGAGTGTGTGTCTGTGTGAGTGTAACGATTAAGTACTGTTTTATGCGTTTGTTTGGCAGCCAAACATAATTGATTTTCATCATCATCATCATTTGTTTTATCATATTAATATAATACAATTTAATTTATGCTTTGTGTTCTTTTTTTTTCTCTCGTTTATGACACACACAGACACCAACAACAATAAACAAATAGAAAATAAATGAAAAAATATACATATACATACATACAATATATAAGTAAGTATACATATATGAAAAATATATATGATCAAAAAATTAGAGTAAAAAATAGATAATAAACACCATCGATTAATACATTTAAGTTAGTTTGTTAAAAAGCATATCAAATCTCAATTACTAGCTTTATTCAAACCTGAACGGGAGGCATAGTTCACCAGGGCGAATTCGAGCAGTGCCCCAAAGACGAACGTCAAACAGACGCCAGTCCAGACGTCAATTGCCTTCGTATAGGATACGGGTGGCAGTGAGGCATTAATGCCCGATGTTTGGGTAGCCATTGTCAGCAGCGTGGTGACACCTGAAATGACCGAAAACAAACGGAAAAGAGAGGAAGAAAGGACCCGCAACAGCAGCAGCAATTGAATTAATAAAACAATATGTATATTTGTATATATGGAAAAAAGAACCCCAATATTTGTTCATTACAAATTTCCCATTTTTCATTCGTTTCTGTTGGTTCTGCACTTACCCAATGATACGCGAGCTGGCACTGCGCCTTGATCCAGCCAGAAGGATACCCATGATACAATGACCAACATACAGCAAGGTATATAAATTTGTATTAAGTAATATGAGAATTCTCGCTTGAATAGTAGATCGACTTTGAGGCAACTGTATTCACCTATGAGTATACAAGGTACATAAAGAATTGTGTCAAACTTAAAATGTAATTGGGAAGGAGTTTAGTTTCTTGTTTGGTTTCTTTTTCTGTTTGTTTTTCGGTTAATGCATTTTCTGCATATATGCATACATATATGTACACGCGCACACACACACAGAGAGTGAGAGAGAGAGAGACAGCGAGAGAGATAGATACATATCCAATATTAAATTTTGTACAAGATAAAATAAACAAAATGCCATCCAATAGAAAATATAAATTGCTTTTGAAATTTTTGCCAGAACACAAAAAGGAAAAGAGAAATAAAAACATAAAATTCAAATTTAATCACATTTATAAACAGTTTTTAAAATTTTGTTTTTTTTTTTTTTTGCAAATTTCATATGTACAAAGTATGAACTAAAAGAAAATATTTATATGTATGCACAAAGACGCTGGGTTTGGTTCTGGTGAGGGGCGGGGTTGGGGTGGGAGGTAAGGCACAAATTGTATTTACAGGTTTTAGAGGTAAGTCCAATTTAGAGTTAGTGCGGAATTTCCACGACTTGACAGTAACAAACTGCAAGAAGGAAAAGCTTGCAGAAGAAATATGGCATTCTGAGATTAGAGTCTTTGGCCATTCTTTGGCAGTTTCTAATTACCACGAATGATTGGATGTCAATAGTGGGCCCAGAGGGATGTTTCATTGTCCGGTATTGTTCAATGTTTTGCAATTAAGATCAACAGAGTGAGAAATCCCCAACTGAGAGTGAAAATTCTTTGATATGCAGTTAAGAGGATTTGCCATTGTATTCCATGACAATGAAGTGAAAGCAATAGAAGTAACTTGTTGAAAATCTAATTTTCATGTGGGAATAGTTTTTAGAGGAATCCTTAAGTTCTGTTGGATCATTCCGCAGTATCTCTAAATGTGACTGATTAAACAAAAATGTCGCGGCAGGGCAGGGGAAAGGGAGACACTCAGAGAGTTAAAAAATTATAAAATAAAGTGTAAAACGAAATCGCATCATAGGCAAAAAGTATTAACATCAATTCAATTTTTGTTTTGTAATTTTTTTCTTTCGTTTTTTTGGGTGTATGTAAATTGTTTTTTTTTCTTTTTTTTTTTTTTTGGCAACAAAAATCTTAACGGAAATGAAGTTCGTCGACTTTTGTGTGTTCTTTGCTTGTTGCTGTTTTTGCTTATTTCCGCCATAAACACGCCCCCATGCCACACCCACACTCCCAGCCTCTAGGGGCATATGTGAGCTTGGGGCCACGCCCCTTTTTTGCTTGTCTCTTGTTTTGGGTTTGGGCTTCATTTCCGTTAATTTGTTGGCAAAGCGTTCCATACTCTTCAAGACAAAGTTGTTTATGATTTTACATTCTCATATTTTTCATGTTTCATTTTATTTGTTCGTGGGGTTTATTTTGATTTCCATTTTCCCCTCTTTTCGCTTTTCCTTTTATTTTGTTCTCATTAAATTTACTCTTTTTTGAGTTTTCATTCGCATTTGTATCTGTATCTGTAGCTGTAGCTGTATTTGTATTTGTATTTGTATTTGAACTGGGCTGCTTGTGGTTTATTTCCCTGGCTTTCCATTTGGCATCTGGCAGATTTCACACTGCGGCCATGGCTCCACACTTATTTGCCCACGGGAGCCATCAACGGCATCAGCATTTGTATGACGATCATCATCATCATCATCATCATCATCGTCATCGTCGTCATCATCATCAATCAAAATGCTGACTCCTCTTTGAATCTGTTGGGACGCTCTGGCTGGAATTGCATTCTCGCATTTGACTTTATGCAACCCCTCAAATTCTCATATGTATGTATTTCATACGAAAAGTTCTCATAGGAAGATTTATTAGAGATTAAATTAATAAAACTTTAAGTGAGCTAAGTTCTTATTTTATTTTTTGTTTGCAACAACTACCGCAAGTTCTAAAGTTTTATGTATGTATCGAATAATAAGGTAAATATGCGATTGAATAGAAATTAACTAATTTGGGGGGAAAATGATTTTTAAGGCTCATGCTACGATGGCTAGAGAATGATGAGATTGAATGAAAGGTTAAATGAGTCTGAACATCTTGAAAATGTTTCTTTTCTTTTTTCTAATAGGTTTATTTTTGGAATAAAGAAATTTAATGCTATAAAGAACTGTAATCTGGACTAAAGGATGAATTGGTAAAAGATTTAAGATCGGATATTTCCGATGTCAACATCGAGTAACTCAACAGAGGAAATGCATAAATTAGATAATGAGATTGTTTGGAGGAATGACTTGGGTAGAAATTAGTGTCCTTGCAATGGCTAGGTCAAGTTTTATCGTTGTCCCACATTGGTAGCATTCAAGACGTCGATGGGCTTTAGATATCCTTATGGGAATATAGATTCAAGTTTGAAAGCCGCAATCGTTGGATCTAACAGATCTTTAAAGTTTTGCACTTGCACTTGTAATTAAAAATAAGAAAAAAGAAACTAAAAGCCTGAAAAGTCTTAAGTAAACAAAATCAAATGCTCTCTGTTTGTTTTATCTATGGTAAACTATTCTTAATATGCTGACACACAATTTGCCAACTTGTGGAAAAATCCTTTGCACTCGTTGTTTGCTTTCTTGGTGCTTCGTCGTTCATACACCAATACGACCACCATCATCATCATCATTATCATCGTGAACATCAACATCAACATCGTTGCCATCGTCATTATGATGTTTATCGACATTGTGCAATGTCTTTGTGCAAGTTTAAACAACGTCGCAGACAATTTCCTCGATTAATTTACTTTCCGTACGGCTTTTGCCCATTTTCTTTCATTTTCATTTTCCGTTTTCGTAGTTGCCATTGTCGTTTATCGTCGTTTGCCATTGAGTTTCGAGTCAATGGAATAGTTCTCTAGCCAACCAAGGTAAACATTTACTTAAAAAGCGCGCGCAAATTTGAAAGTGCTCATAAAAACCTGGCAAGCTAAACGATGTGTCGGTGTGTGCAGGTGTAAGTGTCTTTGTGTGTGTGTGTGTAAATATGCCTGTGTGTGTGCACATGAATTGTATCGTAAAAACTTGGTTCTTATGCGATTCGGAATATTGATAACGGGCTGGGAAGAACCCAAGCGATATGCTCATTGAAATGGCGCATGTGTAAACGGCATCGTTTTATGATGTGTATGAGTGTGTGTGGGTGTGTGAAAGATTGTGTGTGTTTGAGTATGAAGTGCTTATGGTTTTGTTTAAACTTATTTTCAAGATGACACCAACATTTACTATTTAATATTGTATTCAACGCATGCAATATTCAAAAGCGAAACGTAAATCGTTTATCTCAAAGCAAAATGTAGAAATTTGAAGTGAATATGCAAACATTTATAATAAATAATTGATTAGGAACTTTGTATGTATGTATGTAGTAATTAAATTCATATGATTAGACAAAGCAAACGTACCCGTGTTGGTTTTACTGTTACAGTAATCAGTCAAAAACTTCTCCAGTGTAAAGCGAGGTAGGTGTAAGTTCTTAACAACTTGAACTGGGTCGCCTTCTTTCCAAAGGAAAACCAAATCGTTGGTCGTCCAGCCATCTAAATGAGGTTGATAGAGTTGAGAGCAAAATTTTATAGCATACTTTTTTGGGCTCGCCAATGCGGGGGCAACTCACAACTCGCCATGCGTAGTGAACAGATTTGTCTATCCAGTGGATAAAGTTTCAGATTCATTGGACATGCCAATGTCAGGGATATACGTATACTATATAGCACTGAACCATTTGGAAAAATTCGTATATACACATTGGGCATGATGATATTATGGAAATGGCCCTCCTTCTCGTTCGAGAAGAACAAATCGGGCATCCAGACGCGATTTGCCTCCGTCAATGTAAGATATTTTAGGCGACCTGTGAAAAAAGGCGAACACACAAAACAAAATGAAAACAAATTAAAATTTTCCTTTCAAGTGTCGGTTTTGCTTTTTCTTCATTATATTTTTCTCTTTTCAATTTCGGCTTTTCGGTTTTCCATTCTCTACCGACTGACTGACTCACCCTGTATGTCATCGAATTTGAGACGTTCATCCGTCCACTGCTCACGGAAGGTTAACTGTACGCTGTACTCCTGCGGATTGTTGACGATATGGGCAAGGTGGTGGGTGGAGAGAGTCGAGTGGTGGGTTGAGTTGGAAAAATGAAAATTCTCATTAGTAGACGAAGTTAACAAGCTCTCTTCAATGATAGATTTTTCTTTTTGGTTTTTTTTTTTCTCTCTCAATTCAATTTCAACTACGATGCAAATTTCGCTTTGCCAAATTAAAGGAGGAATTTCTTTTCAGCGATTTTGTTTTTGTTTTATTATTGAGATTTTGTTTTCAAGGGGCTTTTTGAATTTGGATTTTGATTTATTTTCGTACGTTTTTGATGGGTTTTTTGTTTTGTTTTGTTTTTTGGTTTTTGTTGGAAGGGCTCTAGAGATTGTTGTTTGAGGTATGAAAAGAGCGAGCAAGGCGTGGCATGGCGAGGCGAAGTATATATTTGAGTTTTGTTTTGAGTTGCAATTATATAAATGCTTATATACTTGTATATATTGTAATGTATATATAGTAGTTATATATATATAAATATATTGATAGTTATGTATTAAGGACAATTTGTCATTTTAGCTTCTCTGCTAGTGAAAAAATGCTGAGCAATTTATTTTGATTTTCATATATTTCTTGTTTTTCTCATTGTTTGGTTTATTGTTATTATCATGGCTAATAAATATTTCATATTTGCTCCAAAATGCAACAAAATGCAGCATGCAACAAAAAGCTTCATTCTTCATCTCAATCACCAGCATCATTATCAGATGCATTGAACGTCTTGCATACGAAAATCACAAGCAATAAATGCACAACGTGACGAAAATAGAAAATAAACATGTACAACATAGAAATTTTTTATATAGAATTCGCATGACTAAGCAAAAAGTGAAGAACAGGACAACAGGCAACAGGCAGGCAAAACAAGTAAAAAACGAAAAATTAGAAGAAAAGCGAGCAAACGAGCGAACAGCAGGCAAAAGCAAACCAAAGCCAAAGGATACATACCTACATATACATACACATACATAATAATAGAAATGTGAATAGAACATTTAGTTTGAAAATAGCTAAGAACATATTTCGTTAAAGAGCTTAACAAATACCTTAAAACTTCCCATAAAAGGCATGCCATCAATTTGTGTGTATTCAATTTATATACCTATGCCTAGCTTGTATTTCAACGAAAATAAATTCTCTCTTCTTGCCTTTAAAAAAATAAGAATTAACGTAGATCTATATCCTTAAATGAGTCATCGTTTTGCAATGCTTAATAAATGGCTAATCTCAATTCACCTAAATAATCATTTACTAGGAAAGCCTTTGCAATGGCTGAAGAGCTGAAATTACACTCAGTTAGAAGGATTTGAATAAAAACTTACTATACTATAACATTGGACGTGCAGAAGCAGATTGACTATGTACTTATAACTATCTTCATGTTTGGATAAAAGATATCAAATTGTAAACGATAACTGATTTTCAAAAACATGTGAAAAGTCTTTGGAAAAGTTCTCTATGAAGTCACAATACCTGCTGAAGGCGTATAAAGATGGAAGATTCAAAAACCGATCCTTATACTTTGATGTATAGATTTTAGCAGTCATATTTCAGCAGATTTAACTTTTGAATTAATAACTTATTACCTCAGTTTGAAGAAAAACCATGCTGAAGTCTAAAAGACATGCTTAGGAAAATTTCTATTTATTAAATTTAGCAATAATTCAATGCGCATGTAAATAAAAGCTAAATAATAATTGTTTATAAGTTGTTAAAAATCGAACAAACAAAAGTTGAATACAAAAAATTTCCTATAATATTCCTTATGATGTCATGAATTATCCATATGAACCCCTAACTATTTGTGGCTTTTAGAAAATAAACGAAAAAAACAAACAAAAAACTAAATAAACTTTAAAACAAATTGTTTAAAAACACTTTTAATTATGGCCAAGTGGATGTAAACATTAATAAATTAACAAATAATTGGCATTTTATTTATGGCAAATGACAATTTCATTGAAGTTCGATTGCTATCAGAACTGTCTCAAACTGAATGCAAATGAATATGAATTTTTGTTATGGCAATGGTGAATGTTTTCCTTTTTTGTTTCTCTTAGTTTGTACTTACAGTTAGACCTGTTCATAAGTATTTGTTTCATTTGATTTCTGTATATAATTAAACTATAATGTATAAGTATTTATAAGTATATGTAGGTACTTTTGTTTGAGAGATTCTCGCATGTGTGGTAAGCATTTTCTTTCGTTTTCAAATAGATTTTCATCTGTTTTTTTAAATTTTTCCAGGAAAGTCAATATACAAAATAGAAGGAAATGAAAGTGTTGAGAAGAAAATAAAAAAAAAAAAAACTTGATGAAAGGCAAAAGTGAAGTGAATTTCAATGGTTCTGTGGTTAGCAGTGGCGGCTGTGGTGGTGTTTGGGGGTAATAAAAATAACTTATTGTTAACTTAATTCACAATTTAGACTTATATAGACTTGAAATAAAACTAACCTAGACCATTTCGATTGACATCATTTAGCAGTGGCTTGGCAAAATAAAATCAAAAACAACAAATGTAAAGCATAAATCAATTCAAGAATTTATGTTTTTACAATGTACAATTATTATTTTACAAATTGGGTTTGTTTTTAAATATCCTTGCAGAGGCTATTACGCAACTATATTTCCAAGGGAGACCAAATCCTTTCTAAAAACTCACAATCAGACAATCTTAACTCTAGGGCTCTGAAATGGCAACCCTTGAAGTATGCAATAGAATGTGTGTTTACCCAAATTGTTGACTTGGAAAATTATTTAAATTTACTTTCTTTGAAGGTTTTTGGCATACTTGTAGATTTCCAAATGATAATTCTTATCCTCGTTTAGCTCCTCTGCAACAATATTTGAAATTTGAGTGACTTCCAAATTCTTATGCTTAAGATTAAAATAATTTACATCAAGTATTTGGTTAAAAAATATTTGAGTTTTGATATTTCGTTTGCAAGTATACACATACATACACACATATGTAGACAAAGAGTTTGATATCGATATTGTTTGGCAGTCATATCATACATACAATTTATACCTATTGATTATTTGGTTTTTATTTTATTTCTTTAGACACACACACGCACACTAAGAGCAAAGTGAGTAAGCGGGATTCTTGCTGTTGTAGTTTTGTGTGTTCGTTTTGAGTTTTTTTTTTTTTTTTCAAAAGGTTTTTGTTTTCGACTCAGGACTCACCATTTTATAGTCATCGATTTTCGATATCGAGCGCAGAAACATGTTGACTTGCACAATTGTTGCCATATTAGCTAAAAATTCAATTTGGCTTTTGATGAGAATTTGCTGGCTGGTTTTTCAATTGTTTTCATAGTTGATGCTTATTCATTTAAATTGTATGACTTAGTTATTAACTTAACGAATTCTTAAATATTTAAATTTTATTTTTGATGAGTTTTATGTGTGCACGAAATGTATGTAAAGTGAAAATCATAATTTAAGGAAATAAAAACAAAAGAAACCAAATCCAATTTGGATGAAAATAAAATGTAGAAAAATTTTGAAAAAATGTCTGCATGGATCTCATTTGAAATGTAAAAAGTTCTCTCTTATTTTGTGTAACTAATTTAATCATATTTGTTGCTTATTTAAATAAAAAATTAATTTGTTTAAAAATATTAATTGAGGGGGGGGATTTCTTTTTACCAAATTGTTTTCATTTTTGTTATTTCATTTAGTTTTTTTTGTCTTTTCTATTGAAAATGCATGCCACACACTTTCAATTGTTTATGTGTATCGTCTCATTTTTATAATGAATATTTGGAGTTAGTTTATTTTCAAGTTTTAAAATGTAATAGAAAAATAAACTACCAAACCCAAAGTGAAAAAAACATGAAAAAAAATTTTTGCTTTGTAAATTTTTAAATAATGAACCAACCAACACACGTTCAAAGCACATTTAAAAAATTAACACTTGACATTTTTGTTAAAATTTTGTGGGTATTTTTTTTTTGGTTTTTTTGGTTTTGTTTTGTTAGTTTACATTTGATTAAGGGGTTTTCTAAGTACACTGAATAGCATCAATAATTAAAAATAAAATTATTTCAAATTATTATTTATGATTTTTAGCAAACGTTTTTGTTTTTGTTTTTGTTATTGTTATTAATTAAATAAAATGTTGTTTGTATGTATATTCAAATTCGTTTAAGGATTTCATAATAATTAAGTGAAGTTTAATAAATTTATTACAGTTCCCATAAAGAATAGAGAGGGGAAGAGTAGTAGAAGAGGTAGATAGAAATTATAGAAAAAGAAAATAAATTGAAATTTTGTGTATATATAGACAGAGATTGTTAGAAAGACAAGAAAGAAGAGGGAGAGCGTTAGAGAGATCCAAAAAGACATTTTCTTATAGAGTTTTTTTTTTTTAGAATTGTTATTGTTTTTTTTGTTCTGGAAACTAAGAATAACTTTCCAATGCAAACGAAAATAATAAATTCTAATCGAAAAGGCTAATTTGAAAGAATGTTTAGTTAAAGAAAGACAAAAATTATAATAATTATAAAACATATCACATCGATAGTCAAACCATTAATATGTATGTACCAATATCAGATATAGTTAGTATATTATATTATATAAAAATGTATATATAAATGCAGCAGAACGTAACCTATCGCCGAGAGATACACAGACAGAGATTGAGAAGCCCTAGCTGAGTAGATTTTGAGAAGGACAAAGTGGAAAATAGACTGAACTGACTGAGCGACCTATGGAAAAATTGCCCTTTTAGGAGCAAGTATCTTACTGAGAATTGAGAACCTCTGGAAATTTGTGTAAAATTGGGTTTATTTATTTAGTTTTACGCGCACTTACCATAGTCACATCATCGATTTTCGAAATACTTCTAACGAATATGTTGACACGCACAACAGCGGGACCATCTGGAGGAACGATAATACACATAGTTTGTACCGATTTTAATATGCATGTTAGACAACCAAAAAGAGACCACAAAAACTAAGTACAACAAAGGGGCGGGCAACCCTTGGCAAACTTAAAAATTCTCTCTCTCTTATATAGCAGACTCACACACACACACACCACAAATGCATGAGTGTGTGTGTGTGTGTGTTTTTCTCCATTTATGCGCTTTTTTCTTTTAGTCTGTAATAAAGTTTTAGTTTTTCTGTTTCGTATGTGTTTTATGACTTTTGCCTTACTTACTACATAAATATTTGAACTGTTGTTTAGTTCCGTCTTAAGCTAAGTTAGATAAAATTTTGCTTTTATGGTATAATCCTAAATGTTATGCTAAAATAGATACTAAACATTCGAACATAAAAAAAGGGAATGATGTTGCTTTAGTTTAAGTTGTGAGTGGCCTGCAAGTGGGTGGGTTAGGCCGTTACGGGTGGAGGAGGGGAGAGATATGTCATTGTCTATATATCAATGCATAAAGAAAGATAAAAATTAACAAGAGATTTGTTGGTGTCAATCGGGAGACGTATGTGTGTGTGTGTGTGTGAGTTGGCTTTGCTAATTGATGTGTATGTTTAAAAACTTATCTGCCAGAGATATATATGTATATATAATAAGAGATATGAAATTTTACTATAATTATTGACCTTTATTTGTGTGTTCGTGAGTGTGTGTGTGTTTGTGTGTGTGCGCGAATATGTATGTGGTTATGGCTACATTTTTTTTTTTTTTTGGTTCAATATTTATGTGGCTTTTACATTTTTAATGATGTCATATTGCTGCGGTAAAAGTCAACATGACACAACAAACAATCCAACGAACACAATCAAAAGAGAAGAAGAAGAAGAAAAAAAAACAGCGGATAATAATGATTTTAAATGAAATCAAAACTTTATATGTAATTAAAATGGAAACACATTTATTTCTTGTTTAATTATTATGTATAATTAGTTATTTGAAAATATGGGAAAAATAACATTTTTCGAAAGAAAAAATAAACAAAATTTTTTGGTTCTTATTTATATGAGAGCAAACTTGAAATTTTTATTGAAAATCATTTTGCGTATACGAAAAACTCATTTCATTTTGCGTTCTTCGGCCAAAAAGTAGGCAACAAATGTTTTTCTTTAAGAGGATTCATCTTCGTTTGGTGTCGTGATTTAGTTTGTTTTGTGGTATGAAGATAGAAGAAACAAAATCTTAACGAAAATTAAATGAATTTAAAACAACATTTGGTTTAACATTCGATTCATAATTTGCACTTCATTCTCAATGAGAAAGCTCGATGAGGTATGCTTAGAATTTTGAATCGAATTTGAAAACAAAGCGAAAAATAAAAATTCGAAATCATAACTATAGCCAACGGATTAAGTTTATATAGGTAAGTTATTGCAGTAAGTTATGAACTATAGAGATTAGAAGGAGCAATATAAGGGTTAACCAACCAACTGAACTGAAACAAGAACTTTTGTATTTAAAATATTTTGTATTTGTTGTATGCATTGCATGTATTTATGTAAAAACTATAAGATTTATCTACTTGATGGAAATGGTGGTATGATGAGCCAGGAGTTGATTGAAAGGGTATTTCGATAACTGGGTCGGTCTGATCAATATTTTTCAGATTTCAGTTTATTGTTCATTTTTTTTCGTGATGGTTCTGTTTTCTCTGAATGGAACTTACCATTTTAATATCACTAATCGTCATTATACTGCGTACGAATAGATTGATTCTGACTATGGCGGGCCCATCTGGCATAGAGTTTAGTTTAATATTTGAGATTGTTTTTGTTGTGTTTTGGTTTTAACTAACTAGTGCTAAGAACAACGCTTAATATTTCGGTTTGTGTGTTTTAGAGTATAAATTTTGTTTTAGACTAAGCTAGCTTATGTGAATTGTTCAAATAGAAAAGAGACTTACATTAGCTAAGAATAAGTGTAGACCAATAATTGATAGATAATTGTAATGTGTTTGGTTTTTCATCTCTTTTTCTTTGTTTGTTATTAGTTAGTTTTTAGATTTTTGAATCATCTCAGTTTATGCTCACCTGTGCCATTGATTCCCGATGGTCGTATTCTGGCATCGTATTTGCCTGCACCTAAAATTTGATCTAACACTTTTTTCTCCTTTTCTCGGAAATTTATTTTGGCATTATTTGCTCTGAAATCAGGATATGGATAGGTACGCAACGGTATAATTTAAATTTTGAATTGAATTTTACTTTTGTTTTGGTTTTTTGAAAAATTTCTTAATGGTGTAGTTATTTTAAAAATTTTTATAAAGTTTATAATTTTTTTTTGGTTTTTTTTTTTTTTGGATTTTTGAAGTAGTTTTGGAAAAAAACATTTGCTTGAAAGAAAGGTGAATTGAATTCAAAATTGCATAAATTTACAGCAAAATGTTGTTGTTGTTGTTTCTGTTTGTTATAGTATTTACAAATTGGAGTGAAAGTGTCATTATTATACACTGTCGCACTTATCACTTAGCCCAGGCAAAGTCATTATCATTATTATCAACTCTGACTCTGACCTCGACTTGAGTCGAAATAATTCCAAAATTTATGCTCCGACAAAAATTTGCGCATGGTTAATTAATTAAATTTTAATTATGCATGTTTTTTTTTTTTTTTTTATAATGTTCTTTGTTAGCAAAAATGGAAAAATTAAATTTATATGGTGTAATGAAAGGCGGAAAAATTAAAAGAAAATTTCATCTACAACTGCGTGGACTACAGCAACTACTTCAAAAAGATGGGATATATATATATGTATGTAAATGTGTATAAATGAGAATAGTGTATATGTTTTATATGGGCGTGGCTCTCGCTTTCAAATTAACGGCAATTGTATGTAAATTGAATTTCAAGCGGCCTGTCCATGGCCACAAGAGCATTGTGAAACAAACATAACGAGAGCTTTTAAAATGGCATTAAATTATATAGAAGCGGCATATACATGTTGCATCTACTATGACTATGTATATCTTGTATGTGAGTGAGTGAGTGATTCAGTAAGTGAATGAGTGGATTGTTGTTAATTTTATCTTCTGGTGAAATTTCATTTTATATTTTGGAATACTTACAGTGAAGCACTGCACAGACTGGCAAAGTAGAAAATCACCAAGAAATAATGTCCGCTGCCCATGGCTAGGCCAAAGATTTGCGAATGCTTGCGGGAGTCCTTTGAGTGTTGATCCTGATGAATACTTGTTTATAGCAGCAATGCGTGAATGTATAGGCGAGAGAGCGTGCGCTTGTGTGTGTGTGTGTTGAGATGGCTGAAAAGATGTGACAAGCGTTAAGTTTATTATAGTTTGTTTTGATTTTAGTACCTATATTTTTAATATTTATCTCCGCTCTGCAAGCAAAACTGAGTCGACTTTGTATTAATAACAATTTTAGTTTAATTACTTTACTTGCATCTTGAACATCTCTATAACATCAGGATGTGCTTCCTATACTTATAATGGTTTATAGTTTAAAATGATTCAGACAGCCCAAAATTGATACTAATAATTAATATAATGACTAATTGCTTATCGATTGGACAATTGCAGTTTGCAAATTTTCACCCTGAGACACCTCAAAATTTACCGACATCACAGCCTTAGGTTTACTTTAAGATGGATGTAGCCCAAATGGAGACTTATTCGATGTGAATGGTATTAAAATTATATAAGGATTTAATGCAAATGAAAATGCATTGAACTGAACAATGTGTGTACTTATTGCTTAAGGAGATGTAAATAATCTTAGGGGAATAAGAGGAGCGTAGAGATGACCTTTTTCTCTTGTATCCACAAATGTTTTTCGAGAATTCTCGGCACTGGCCTTTTCAGCATATTTCGAATGCTTTTTCACATTGCTCTAAGCTCTTTTTGTGCGCAAATTTGGCCAGCAAGAATTTTAAAACAATTCGATTGAACACAATGGCAATGTGAATTCGAAATATCTTCTCACTCCCAGGAGCAGCTGCAATAACGAGATACAAGGACTCGAACCAATGCAGAGCCCACGACGGAGTCGATGGGGGATTTCGTTGAGGAGAGGATACGGATGCGGTATGCCAATATGCGTAAATCGTATGCGGAATATTGGAATCGAATTAATCCTTTTGTAAGCATTTTTGCTGCACTTCAGTTGCCGACGTGCTGTGCATGGCCGATAAGTGCGTGTGGTATAAATGGAACCACACACCACGCCCCGTTTTCTTTATGTGTTGCTATTGCATTGTCCAATGTGTAAAAGCATGACGCGTTGGCCATGACCGGATCCGAATACGAGACCCATTTCGATTCACATTCGAGGACCATGCAAATAATCAATTTGTCCAAATGGGAGGCATTGGTCTGGTCAGACCTGGGCAACAGGCTGCGGAATCATCGTACTATTTGAAGCTGTGTTAATTTGCTGCTGCTGTGACTGCAATTTTGTCCCATAAATACACACACACACAGAGACACTCGCCCAGCCAGAAGAGAACAGTTGGTTTGTTGTTGTTGTTGTTGAATGATACGAAAAAATAACAGCAACAAAAACAGGACAACTACTGAGGAGAAAAAAGCAGCAAACAGCTCAGGACATGGACCCAGGCGGTCCTACCATTACTGCCATTGCTATTATTATTGTTGTTTTTGCGTTTTCTTGTTTTTCTTCGTGGGTTTTATATATTTTTTTTTTTATTTTGGCCCGCTGTCAAAGAAAGTTAACAATGCGCCTGTGACTGCCAAATGTCCCACATTTGCCGTTTGCCAAGCTGAAGCAGTCGGCGCCATTGCCCACCGCCAGACACAGCCACAATCCCAGTCCCTGGCTGGGTCCCCAGTTCCAGTTGCACCCAATGTGGTGTAAATGGGTTTACTTTTATTTCATTTGTTTGTCTGTGTGTTGCAAGTCGACACAGTTTTTTTTGTAACCAACAACAACAGCAACAAAACAAACGCTTGTCTACCTCAGTTTCAGTTGCAGTTACAGTTGCATTTGCCATTTCAGGCGCTAAGTTGAATGAACGTACCATGTTCATGCATACATACATATAGAAACATATTTGGTTATGGACCGATAAGTATATATTGTAACTATATATATTGAAACAGCTTGAGCTGGCAATTATAACAATTGACATGGATCGGAACTGCTTCAAGCAATAATAAAATATTTAATTGCAAGCCAAATCACTGGAGGCCCCAATAAATATGCTATAAAATAAATACGAATGAAAAATTGTCTAATAACTATAGATTTGGGTATTTAATTTATACATTTTTCGAGATTATCAATGTTTAGAGGATTATAGGCATTTAAATTTGCTAAATTGTTAGCTCACGTTCCGATTTATTTAGAAGAATGTTTTGGGAATACTTTAAATTGGTTTAAGGCTGGATTCAAAATGAAATTTTGACTGTAAGGATAAACATTTAGAAGGCTTTAAATGAAACCAAGAAACTTAATGTATTTGCTGCTTAAGTAATATATGAAATCCTTGTAAATTTTTTTAGCAATCAAATCCCATATTCTATATTGTAGAATATCCACCATGGGTTTAGGTTTCTTTTAATCATCTCTCTGTGTGTGTGTGTGTGCTCGTGTTTGTATATACATATATATGATTTCTCGCAGTGTGAAGCATACTGTGTGCAATTTTCGCCCACATGCCTATACACATACATGTGTAGTGAAACGCACACATACATTTCTATACACATACATACATATATATATATATTTTTGCGTTTTATGCCGCTCAGCGGCGCTTGTAGCTCGTTATGTTGATTGGATTTTGTGCCGCCCGCAAGAAAGTAGTCCACACTCTCACACACACACTCACACATACAAACGCTCACGCACACTATTAAGGCACTTGCGGAATCAAGTCAAGTATGTATATATGTGAGTGAGTGAGTGTGTGCTATAAAGCTGGATTCATTTTGTTGTTCTTGTGTTTTGTGTTTCATTTTTTCTGCTTTTTTTTTGTGTGCTTCTTTTTCTCGCCGTTTTATGTATGCAAAAATTTTTTACACTCTCGTTTTCGCAATATGATTCTCTGCTCCTCTCCTCTCTGGCCTTGTCATTTTTTCTCAGCTAAATTGTAAGTAAGTGGGCTTAGTAGCATTTTGCCGTTTAGACTTTTCTCTTTATTTGGGTGTGTGTGTTTGTGTGTGTGTGTGTGCGTGGCAAGGATTTGCATAAAGCCCACCTCAGTCAAAGCCAGCGGACTTAACTTTAACATTTAATAGTCATCTTGCAGCCATTTTGATAAACATTGAAAATTGTTTATAGATGTCGGCAAAAGAAAAAAGACAAAAATCGCATTTAATATGTGTCTGCGTATGTGTATGTGTATGTGTGTGTATACAAACAACAAGATGAATCTTCAGTTGATGACATTTCCGGTGAAACCTGCTTCCGATAGCAGCCGCGGGTTAAGACGAATGTTGGCAATGTCAAAGTTCGTGGTTAGCGAGATTTACTCGTAAAGTTTTGAAACATATTCAAGATATAGAAGAGAAAACTGTCTGTCTACTTTTAGTAAATCCGTTAAGGAAAACTTCCTATATAAATTCCCATTGCGTAAGTTAAGCTCTTAACTTACCCTTACCTTACCCTTTTCGGTCGGTTAATCACTTGTTACAGACATTCAGGGAATCGCAAAATCCAGAATAAAATAAACATAAATCTAAGCTTAAACAAAGATGTTTAAATATTAGGTTGAGCATTTAATATTCACTTCATAAAATAAATCTCATTCCCGTCTCGCAGCACATTCATTTTATCCATGGGCATTTCCTCATGCACATCGCTCGGACTAAAAGGTCAAATCTTTCACGCTTTCGTTTCTCTCACTTTCGTAATTAAATGAAATGTCAATATATATTGTTTGTGTGTCCTAGCAGCTTCAGCAACAACATCATCATCATCAAAATCAACATCACTATCAACGGCAGGAACAGCAGCTGCAGAAGCGAAAATGTTTAATGAAAGCATCCTTGGAAAGGATTCCAGTGAATGGCTCTGACTGAATTGCTATTATTAGCTGACTGTAAAAAGCAAAAGTCATCTATCATGCGATGGAAACCTTTGACTATTTATAGAAATTCCGCCCACATTTTATGAAATGGCAATCTCGACTTTAACTGGAAATTAACTTGCATGAAAATCGCCCAATAATTTCCCTTGTTCCCAACGTTGCCCTTTTTCGATTTAGCTGGGGCAAAAATGGTGGTTGCCGGGTCCTGAAAATGGTGGTTGCCGGGTCCTGAAAATGGCTGGCGGATGCGGGGACGCTACGAAAATTTATGGCCTGCTAAACAAATTGCTAGGCATGTAAACTTTTACCTAGAATCTAGAATGGGTCAATAAACTAAATAGCTCCCCGAAGGCGATAAAAATGATAGACAGAGTCACCGAAACAGTATGAGATACATATGGGAAGAGAGATACATACATACATACATACGTATAAGGAAAGACACAGTTAAAAGGAGAGAGAATGTGAGAGAAATGGAGCGTTAGGGTAGAGCAAGAGTGAAAAAGTCGCGAGATAAGCGCGATTAGAAGGCCGTTGCAGAGATCTCTGGTCACGTTCTGCCAACTGTTTGGCTTGGGGTCTTCTTAAAAATGCACGCACACGCAAACCAACACACACACAAACACACAAACATGTATGTATGTATACACACATATATAAATCACATATTCCAAACGCTTTGCGGCCATTTAATGGCTGTCAAGATAAGCTTTGCGGGCTTCTGCGGCGCAAGCAAAGTAAATAATTGCCTAAAAATTGTGTGAACCAATTGGATAGGATGGGGCTAGGGGGGACTCTGGTTGTCGACTCTGTCCATGCGTCCCTGTGGCAGAGGAGCGGTAGTTGGTGCCTGTCAAAGTGCATTTCGTTGTTGGCATATTCTATGTGTGCTGCCTAATGTGCCACTCGCATGTCAGTTGGCCGTATAAAATGCAATTGTAATCACTAAAAGTGAATTCTAAGCTGCAACAATTTTAGCAAATCATTTTGAAAACAATTTCTATGAAAACTTTTGCCTTCTCTGTTGAATATTCAACAATTAGCAGACTCAGCAGAAAAATCATATAAAATTCAAAATCAAAAATAAACAGAAATAAACTTTTAAAATTTCATGAAATTCATTTGCAAAGCAAAAATAACATGGGTTCTGGCAAATTGAATAAATATTTATGAAGAAATTCAAAAAGGAAAAACTAAATTGTCGACTAAACTGTGTGACATATACAACAGGTTCTAATTCTCGTGAAGCTAAATACAAATTTTATGTCACATCTTTTAAAAACATTTACTTTATCTCATTTACGATATGAACGAGTTATAAACCTCTAAATGGAAACTATAGATAGAGCAACCAATTCGTTTTTAAAGGCAGTTACTAACCAGTTTCTTAAACTGTCGAGATTGATGCGTTTATAAGTAACATTTTTATGCTGGCTGCGAATATAAGATATAGATAATATAAGCTACTAAGAGCATTTTATAGACAAACTATTCAAGATTTACTTTTAGCAGTCTATTTCGAGGCATGACTCGATTAATCACTTAACCTTTGACACAGCATTCCAGGTATATACATATGTATATATATGTAAGCATTTACATCGATTTCGAGTTAAAAAAGTTATTACCACAAAAAATATTATTTTATGAGTGTTGTTGATTTCGGGAGTTTACTTTTCTATTTGTTTTCCACTTTATGTTGCCCATTGATCATCGTATAGCTTGAACCTTTTCAATTAGGTTGCTGGATAATTGGTATTATCCATAACAACTTATACACAGACACACACACACACACGCACACACACACACACATAAGTACAGCAATTCTCTCATTCATAGTCCCTTTCGGCTGGAGAAGTTGTTGGTAAAGCAAATGCTGCATTTCAATTAAGTTAGCCTCTGAAGATTGAACGCTCCAGCGGGAGCCCAAGGAATGCCAAAAACTTTTACATAAATGTCTGATGGCGAATACACACACACTAACACTGAGACCCACAATCCCTCCCCTCACACACACACTCACACACAGAGTGAATCTCACTCACATAAGAATACAAGCACACAAGGATACAAGTTTGGATTGAGCAAAAGTTGTGCGAAGCAAATAGTTGGAAGGAAGCCTTCGTTGAAGCTTCCTAGGTGGCGGATAAAAGTGCTTGGCCAAATGGCCAAATCGTTAACCGAAAAGCAGACTCACTTACTTACTTGGCCGTGGGATTTTTATGTCTCATGCTGACTCACTTTCTTGCTGAGTGACTGAGCAGACTCTCCACTATATTGTACGTCTCTGCCAGCCATCAGTTCCTTTCCCCCAATTCTGTTCCCTGCCTTATCGTAGTCACATTTCGGTTTCATTGTCAATTGACACTTTTTGTTGCTGCTGCTGTTGCCGTTGCCTGTCGCTGGCCATTTGAGCTGCAACTTGATTGCATTTTCACAGAGTGGCAACGTAGGTAAGAGTGGGTGTGTCCCTCCCCCCAAGCGACCCCCTCGACAAACTGGCTGTTTGTTTTATGACCCAAAAGGGGGGCAACTGCTTATTGCTTTCAGTTTGCTTGGCAATTGCTGGGAAACTTTTTGAGCGTTTCGCATTTGTTGCAAATTGAAAATGTTGCAACTTCTATAGTCAAAAGAACTCACACCTACATCTATTCTATATGCGTGTATATGTGCACCTATTATTGTGTATATATAACCATCACTTGACCCTTAATTAATTGCGAATGGAAATTAATATCAACTTAACTGTATTTAGTGTTGATTAATGAATAATTGATGGACAGCGCGCTGACTCTGTTGCCTTATCAGGTGCAAAAACTTTGCCTTAGCAGCAGCAATACAAGGAGGCTGGATGAATGGGGGGCATAAAGAAGTAGGGAAAGGGAGATAAAAGGTAATGGGCAAAAGGTGGTGGAAAAGTTGACATTTTTAGCTTCATTAATCATTTAAGCGGCTCGCTGGTTGGCATTTCCGTGGCCCCCATGACCGTTATTAATTACACAAATGTTCAACCCGGGCAAAATACTCAATGTGGAAAAAGAAACTCAGGAAGAGTGAAAAGAAACTTGAATAAATAAACTTGGCAGAGAGATTGATTAATTTAAATTTCCTGAGGTGGAATGTAAACCAGAAATGCAATTAAATAGTTGAAATCAAGTTGAAAGAACTAGAAGGGTAGTATTTTTTGTAATTAGACAAAAATATCTTCTGATAAAGGTAAAAAGAGAATTAAATGAAGAATGATCTTCCGAGAAAAGTTTCCACTTAAAGTTTTTTCTTCAAAGAATTTTCCCATTTTAGTATAAATAGAAATTATTGTTTTGTGATTGCAAAAAGTTATTCCACTAAAAGCCAATAAAAATCTCCAATATCTATTGAATCGTGAGTATAAATTGGCATGGATTGAATGCAATTTCATTTTAGCATTAGAATGAACATGATTTCTAACATTATTTTGAAAAATTATGACTTAAATTTTGAGAAGAAGAAAATGGAGTGGTCAAGGTTTCCTCACGGGTCCATACCCAATGCCTTCTTCATTCGTCTGCTTTGGCTCTACTCTACGACTTTGTGTGGCTCCGGATGCTTTTGGCCGTAACCAGAAAATGACAAAAGCCATGTCAACAGCAAGTTTAAGGGTCTGGGGGTTCGAGTTTGAGTTAAGACAATGCACAGAACTACACTCTATACACACACACACACATATACGAAATTGTTGTGGTGTTGGTAGCCATGTTGGCTGTGACCAAAATCTTAACACGAAGCTTCTACTATAGTTGTTGGTCGTTTGGTTACTTTTCAAGCTGGCAAACAATGGCTCAGATAATTTATTCATATTTGGCTACAAAAGACCCACAACACACCAAAGGGAAAGAAAGAGGAAGAGATAGAGCCACTGAGAGGTGATGAGAGGGGTGAGAGATTCCTGTATGAATTTTTAAATAACTATAAATTTCTAAATTTACACAAGAGACACTGAAGACACATTACACTAAAGATAAGCCCCACAAAATAAAACAAGAAAAAAAAAAGAAAGGGAAAAGAAAGCCAAAAGAACCAACAATTTTTGAATCTCATCGAGCAAACAATGGAAATTTTAATGAAAATTTTCGGGTCGGAACTTTTGGCTCCCCATACGAGAGTGTTGATAATTGCCACATAAATTTGTTGCCACACACACACACACACACATACAGAGACACGCATACCCACCCACACTGACAGAGAGAGGAAGATTTCTTTTTTATTATTAAAGCACAGGGTCAACACTGACCAAAACTATTTGCATAATAAATGAAATCACAAAATTATCCTCATTTCTCTTTGTGCTCGGTTTAATATGCGAAAATTCTCTGCGAACATTTTTAAAATTAGACACGAGTAAATGAGTATAGTACATTCTCTTAACTAAAATTTCTGCATTACATGTAGTCATAGTTGAAATATGCAAAAATATTTTATCATTTCATCGTCATCATCATTAATATCTTTTGAAAATTGGTAAATTGTTTCTATAACGCATACGCCATGTGTGCTGTGCCAGCAAATGAAATTTGCCTCTTCAACGTTTCGTGCTGTCATACTCTTGGTTTTGGTTGCCTGCTTTTGGTTTTGGCACTAATGCCAAGAAATTTAATCAGGGGTCGGGGTCGGGGCCAGGGCACAACTAATTGCGGCTGCATAACTTGTTGCGTCTTCCCCCCGCCCACCTATCTACATCATATCGTCGCCTCCACCGCAAGCATTTGTGTGTCTGTGTGTGTGTGTTTGTAATGTCTAACTATGCCGCAGACATATACCGAGCAAGTTTGTCTGTCGTCCCACTAAGAACTATTGCCAACCGCATACCAAAAACAACACAGCGATAGCGGCAGTGACAGCGAATTGCATTAGTCTAAAGCCACGCCCATGCACATATACATACATATACGTACATACGTACGCCCTCAGTCGAAGGCCCGAAGGCCAAATACTATACATATTGTCGGCTGTTGTTTACCATAAACAAAGTCAAAGTGTCGTTCCGTCGTCTCCTGTCAATGGCAAAAGCAACGACAACGTTCCACAATTTTGTTTGATTTGCCCGGACCAAATATACAAGCTAATGAAATAAATATCAATATACTTGGCACAAGAGCAAGTAAAGCGAAAACAAGTAACAAGCATGGGCAGAGAAGGTCAAGTAGATGCAATTACAGACAGCCACTTGAGGATGTTGGTAACCAGAGTAACAAAGAAATGTCTCAAAGTGAATCACTTTAAAAACAGAACCCAATATATTAAGGGCCCCTAAGGGGCTCTGTAATTGACTCAAATTGTTGAAAACCTACTTAGAATCCTTCAAAAACATATGAGAAAGATTCGTTACTATTATTTGAGTATCTCGATTTGAAAACTTTCTATATATAAAGGGATCTGGAGATTGGTGTTAAATGTCTTTACCGAATGGCTTTTGTTTTTCTCATTGTAGATTATTCGATTTAAAGTTTTCCCATGTGAACGACTCCATCAGTTTGAATTTACTGTCGAGTCCGTGATGGCTGACATGTTGCAGATGCAATAACCAACAAACCAGCGGACCACAAAAAGGCAGAAAAAGTCACTCGGACCTCAACGTCTACGTTTATGGCCTGTGGCGCAGTCTTGCTAAGAGCTTAATAAAATTATGTGACGATGATTGCTCACCCTCTAGAATTTCTACATCTCCTCAGACTTCTGCTCCGTTTCTCCACCCTCACTGACACTTGAAAAACGCATTAAGGCTGCAGTTTTGTGTGCCATTTTTACATATATATATATATATATATGTATATTCCCCACTTTCTCTCCCATTTTTTTTTGTTGTATATTATATACAATTATATATGCACTGTAAAACATAGTTTGCTCTATATGCATGCCGAGTGGTTTGTTGATTGCATGTTAAAAGGCTGCCTACGAGTTGGCTTCTGCTTCTGGTTCTGCTGCTGTTCCTGCTACTTCTACTCCTGCTTCTGCTTCAGTTCGCTTTGGTACCGTCTGCCATGAAATTTAATTAAAAACTTGTGTGCCATGAAATTACATTTCGACGTGCGACTCCAAGTTCCCAGTGCAAAGCCCAAAGGTAGGCAACACTCACACACACACACTCAAACAGACATTCATACACGCACATACTTAAATGCATGTATGTACCTATACATTAAGGCAACAGCAAGTTGATTTTTATGTAAAACGCGTGGTAGGGAAATGAAAATGGCCAACTTCCGTTCTGGCCTGTCAGTAATGGAAACTGGTTGCGAAATGCATTTACACATATAGCCCATGATCTGCTTAAAGGAAGTGAAAAGTCTCTTACCAACTGCAAAATGGATTGAATGATATTTCAAACAAAACAAACAAAAAACAACAGAGAGCAACGAAATTTATCATTGGATTAACCTGCACATTCTATAAGTGAAAATTCATGTAAGTACAAGACTGACTTGATTGAAATTATTCACTGAATTCGTAATATAATTTCAACCGAGAAATCCAACCACTTGACTCTAATTATGCTAACTTGTCGCGCCCTCATAATCAATTTATGTATAAATACGCATTAGAAATGCAAATCTTGCTTTCGGTTCTGATTCCATAATCAAATTGCAACACCTTTTGTTCTCCGTTGCCTGTTGCCGCGGTTGCCGCTTTTCCTTTGGAATTTGTTATGCAAAAACCTTTGTTAGCGCTTAGTATTTTGCATATTTCAATTAATAATTATTTTACACACTCGCGCAAAAGCCAGGCCAGGATATATGTAAATAGCTAAAGCTGCTGGCGAGCGAGCGGTGTTGTTGCTGCCAACAAAATCCGCTTAAAACTTATTCAATTAAAGTTCAGCTAAAAAGGCAACAGCCAACCATACAACACACTAACACTCACACACATACGACACACATACACATACATATATACATTGAAACAGACGACAAATTCAAGTCGTAAAAATGGAAGGCAAATGGCGACCAGCAAACGAGCAAACAACAGCCAACCAACACAAATGCTATAACTATGAGAGAAAGACAGAAGACAGAGCCAAGCGAAACGTGTGAGAAAGAGAGGCAAGCATGACATAAAAATATGCACATAAAGTGTGTATAATATTGGTGTAGATGATGGCATACTATATATAGTTGAGGTGGGGCATGGGGCGCATGCCATCGCATAGTATATGGATGTATATGCAGACAGCAGTAAAAAAAAAAGCAGTAGTAAGACCAACTGAGCCAACACACAAATGTGGCAAATAAATCAGCACTCAGTTGTTGTCGCTGCTTCTGGAGGAACGTAACGAAAGGGGAAAACTATGACTCCTTGTTAACCATTTGTTGGGTTTATTCACGTGACGTTATAGGGTGCAGAAGGGGCATTGAAACTTGATGAAACTGCACAGCATCAAAAATCACACTACTTTAGATAATAATATTGAATAAGAAAAGGTTTTCAAAATATTCACTAGACTCAAATGATTTGTTCTAGCCTAATACTCAATCGATTCTTATTTAATATGTATCTAATATCCTTAGATTGTAGATAGTTAGCTGATGAATCCTTTCAATTCTGATAGCATTTTCTAAGGTGTTTATTAATTCCATCATTTTTCCACTGGGCTGTGGTAATATTTTTCATGTTATTTTTCCTTTCGATAATAATCTGCAAATCAGCTTAAAAATGTACAACACGAAAAGCAACGGCAACATCAAAAAACAAAAAAACAACTTCAACAACTATGCAACTTTAGAGATACAAAAAAAAAGAGAGAACAATTTTTGTTAAAAACAAGAGGACAGAGAACTTCGCGCAGACAGGCCAAACTAAAGAGGCAAATATTTTGTCTGATTTAGTTTGCTTTTTTTCAGCATTTTATTGTTGTATTCGTATGCTTGTGTGTGTATGTGTGTGTGTGTTCTTAGTTGTTTTTTTCCTATTTGTTGCTAGCCGCAGACAATGCCACAACAAAGCGGCATGTGTGTGTGTGTGTGCGTGTGTGCGCCTGTGTGTTGGGGACTTTTCCGGAAACGTGACTTATTTGAAATGTATGTACTTTTTAGGCAAACGCCTGGCTTAAAAACAAAAAAAAAAAGAAGAAAAGAAAAACTAAATTTGTGCTATAAAAACGAGAGAAAAATGAGGCAAATGGAAAAGCAGCTAGCCTGGCAATTTATATATGGACGATTCCTCTCGACTTATCTCTTAGTTTTGCATGTGTGTGTATGTATCTTTCAAATTTTTTGCATTATTTTCTTTTTATTTTGTCTATTTTACACTGTCTTTTGCTCTAGCTTAATTAGAAAAAAACAATATTTTTGTTTGCTGTGGGCCAACATGGCGTATGGGTAATATGCAAATGCAAATGCATTTTCCTAATACAGCAACAACAACAGCAGAAGCAAAAACAACAACAACAATTCACAAATTGAAATCAACGAGCTTACAACTTGATAGGTTTTTTGCTGTTCTTGTTGTTGCTTTGTGTGCCATATTCTTTACCGCCCCCTGTTTTCCGCCCCAAAACGTTGCCGCCTTTCAATGCGCTTCGTTTCGTTCGTTTTAGCTCATGTCACACATGCTATTCACTTGTTGTTTTTGTTGTTGCTGGTGCTGCTGCTGCTGCTGCCGCTGTTCGACATGCATCGATTACATAAATGGAAAGAATGTGGCAGGATGGCGTAAAGGGAGAAGCGAAGAGCAACATCAACAACACCAACAACAACGGGAACAACAACAGTAGCAGCAGCAGCAGCAGCCGTAGCAGCAGGAGGTCTAAGGGTCTGGAGGTCTGAGGCAACGACATAAGTCACGAAGCTTTTGCTAATGATGAAGAGGGGCCTTCATGCTTTTTCAATTAACCAAATGTGTGACATTCGTTAGGACTTTTAGGGTTGGTGGAGAAGGAGGAAGAGGGGCCGAGAACCAAAGGAATGCTGAATGTGACAGGGACAATTGTTAGCTTTGGCATACATATAAATCACATTTGTAAAAAAAAAAAAAACATTAAGAAACATCTTAATTGAATCATTTTCTGTTTTGATTGAATCAAGATAATTTATTTTTTGTTAAACTCACAGAAACATGATTTATAATCAAGTTAAAATAAACTATTTAACAAAAGTTTTTAAGTTTTAAATTCTTCGAATGTTTCCAATGAAATAGAGTTCCATTTTTAGATTTCCAATGAAAAGGATCTTTCGAATGTAACTCGCCTTCAGGGGCAGATAAAGAGGAAAAAGAAGATTAACAATGCCTTGTACTAAGTGACAGAGTTGTCGATTCGTTGGAGTCAAGACAAAACAAAGCCACTAACCGGTATATGTTTAGTTAGTAGCTATTCTTCATCCAGTTGTTACTAATGTTAACTAAGTGACTACATTTGACTCTTGATGAATGTGCAGCCAATAAATCCATTTATGCTAAGTACTTGCTTATTATTATAATCCGGTGTGGTGCACACACCCACACATCCATACACCCGTACACACACTCATCCACATTTAACCCTAATTTGCATTTATGTGCACATCATGAAATCTGTTTGGTTTATGTGTTGAGGGGTTAGTTGCGATTACCTGGCAAGCTCTCTTTTGTATCTCTGCCCTGCCATAAAGGCAATAAAAGCAATTCGCAAAAAAATGAAGGAAAAAAATAGTAGTTATATACGGATACACACACAAACACACACATTCTGTATATACATACATGTGTACTTATAAACTCACCTTAATTAAACGTGATTAAGTAGATTTCCTCGTTTTTCTGCTCGACGAACTGTTTAGTTGTCGATGTTTCTTTGTATAAGACCATCTGTGTATGTGTGTGTGTGCATGTGTGTGAGACTGTGTATGGGTTGTGCTGATTAGCTAAATATGTATTGTTGCTCTTAGAATTCTTTCCGAAAAGGTCGCTAAACTTTTCTACAGGTTTAGTCTGAAGACTAATAAAACTAAATCTCATACCGCAAATTTCTCTCTAATATCTTATAAAAACTTTTTGATTTTTCTGACTCTTTTCATGATTTTCACATTCCTCAGATTATTTTAAACTTCAGTTATTTTAACTCAAATTAAAATATTTAGCAGAAATTTATTTATTTTATAATTCGATTCAAAAATTAGAGAGTCGAATTCGTTTGAAACCAACAAACAATCAGCTTAAATTGAATAATGATAATTAACAAAAAAATGGAAAACTTTCTAAAAGTCTGTCGTCTAAAGTTTCAATAAAAGTTTACACACAATTTTTTTATTGATTTAAGCCTTCGCCTTTGCATGAAAATTAATCGGTAATTAGTAAAAGTTTTTGTGCAAAGCTGCAGAATTTTTTGATTTTCTAACGATAATAATTTTTAATACCAGAAACTTGTTTAATTTGTTTATCAAACAATATTTTCTGATTGTATCTAGTTTCACTTTACGCCAAAGTTATGTTTCATTAAAACTTTTTGGTATTCTAACAAAAATTTTGGGGGAACCACAACAAATTAAGTGTGTGCCTTTGGTGACTATGTGGTTGTGGTGTCTGTGTGTGTTCCCCCTAGAGAGTATTAAGTTTTCGTCTTAAGCTGAAATTAGCATTCAATTTGCTTTGTGTTGTTGGTTTTTTTTTCTCCCGAACTCACGTTGTTCTAATTTAGTTTCATTTGTGCATGAAAATGAATTTGTATTATTGTTTGCATTAATTTGCCTTATTAATTACGTTTATGCCTCTGACTATTATGCTTGGTTTTTGTTTTTTGTTTCTACTATACGAAAGGAGCCGGGAGCTCCCTGGGGGTAATTTGAGCATTGGCTGTGCGGGCAATCAAATAAATAATGAGACTGCTGCCGCAGCTTCAGACCCAGTCTCAGTCCTGAGTCCTGAGTCCTCAGTCTCAGCCTCTGACTCTGACTCAGTTTCAGCCACAATATCCCAGTTCGCAGTTGGCAGTTGGCAGTTCTCAGTCGACGTTATGGAACTTTGTTTAATATGCGCAAAACGTCGCAGAACTTTTGCAGCTACTTGTCGTCAACATTGCCATTGCCATCGCCATCGCCATCACTATGGCCATTGCTCGCTCTTGTCTTGGTCTTCTTTTTTGTTGTTGCTGTTGTGATTGTCTATGGCAACTGGCTTTTATATAGTTGTTGCTACTCTCGTCTGTATTTCTATAATTGCCTTTTGCCTTTGTCTGCCCCAACATCAAGTATCTCAGAATATTTGTAGCTGTCTATATAATTTTGTATGTATGTATGTATCAGTATCTGTATACACAATACAACGAAAAAGTATCTCAACATTTGTTGGTTTTATTGTTGTATTTATGAAATTTGGCCCCCTCATGACCCGTGCCGCAATTGCTTACAAAAAGTTCGCCGATAGCTTTCAATATTTGAGATATTTCTGCGTTTTTTTTGTCGGTCTACAGCATGCAATTTTCCACTTGTCATTCATGACATGTGCATTAAACAATTTATAGAAAATTTTATTTAATTTGCCACGATAGAAGAGAATTTTTCGAATTATTAATAAATGAAATGATTATAGAAAACACTTTGGCAAATGGAAAATTACGTTCTCTTTAATTGGAGTTAAATGAAAATATATGTACTCATATTCAGTAACTATAATTTTTATGATTGAGATAAAATGATGCGTTTTATTGGTATTTGGCTTAAGGATAAAATTTTATCCTACATCGGATGGTGTCACAAAAAATAGTTGCAAAAAGTGAAATACTAAAACTCTAATTGTGGTCATATATACAAATGTCATTCCCGCCTTAGCCTAACTTTTGAACTTAGCCAAAAGCAAACTAAACTAAATGACAAATAAAATGGGGAAACAAGAAGCAGGAAACAACAAAAACAAAAAAGTACAGAAGAAGAAAACAACAACGACACTGACAACAAAAACGAACGAAAAGAAAGGCAAGAAACTTAAATGTCAAGCTGAAATGGAGCTAAAGGCACTTCACATACATAAAACTCACATGGAAAAAGGAGAGACAAAAGCCCGCGCGCACGTCAACCTCAAGCAGCGCACTAGGCCACGCTGATTTACACACACAACGACACACACACAAATATATATATATATGTGTGTATATAAAAATACTTCCGTGTTGATTGTTTTGTTTTGCTTTGCTTGGTGCCAGCGACTACCAACTTGCAAAAGACGACAACGGCAACGGCAACGACAACGACGACGACGACGCCCATAAAAAGTGACGACGTCTGCGAAAATCACTTTAAAAACAAGTGAAAGGAGCCAAGAGACCAGGGAGATAGACACATAATGGTGAAACAGTTGAAGAGGAAGTAGAGAGGCCGGCTGGTTGGAAGGCAAACCTGTCCATCAACAAAACTATTGCAACAATAAACAAGAACAATTTGACAATTGAAGTGCTTTCCTGCCAAAGCTACAGAAAAAAGAACAAAACCCAAAAAAAAGAATGAAAAAGGGAGAAATTGGTAAAAAGAAAGCAAAGATGAACAAGAGGATTGTGGCATGGGTAGGGGGAAAAAATAAAATCAGAGTAAGACAAGGATTTAGGAATAGAGAAAGGGAAAATTGGCTTCATCTCTATCCAGAAGCAGTCGGCATCGACTCTAACACTTGAGCACAGTTTCCGGTCATTTACATGTACACATGGCCTTCTATTTCTGTCAATGTGTGTGCGTGTGACACAGTATCCTAGTTTTTGTTTTCGTCTTTCGTCCTCCTTTTTTTTTTTTTTTTTGCACATAAAAAATGTTTCTATAATTGCAAAAACCAAGTCATTGCCCCAAGGTCAGTTTAGAGCGTAACACATGCTCGACGGCAAATTGAAATTGGATAACTAATTTAACGCAATTTCGCCTTGGGGTGCCCTGCCCTGGAAAGTATGCTATAGAAAATTATCAAAAACGAAATTTTCTAACTTTTTAGATAATTTCTTTCTCCTTTTTGTTATGGAAGGCATTTGACAGTGTACAGACTCCACGTGCCGCCGTGTGAGAGAATTTACTTTGCTCTCTCGCATTTTGTTCCACTCTTGCCCTCTTCTTACCCCTTGTACCACACTCTCTCTTTGTATTACTCTTTCGCTCTCTCTCTCTCTGCGCAGCTACCAATCCTGCAGGATCAGGGTGTGGTGAGTTATGCTGTGGAAAAGGCCCTACCTTATGTTGGCTGCTGCTGGCTGCGGTTGCTGCTGCTGCTGCTGCTACTTTTCCTGCTTAGATGCGCGTTTTTCCTTTTCGATATGTGGCACGCACTCACACAAATGTAGAATATTTGACAAACATGAACACACTCACTATCACACACACTGGACCAAAGGCAAAGAGCAACACACAGACACACACACTCGCGCGCGAAAGTTCCTCTTTTTATGCAGACGATTCCCAATTGAATTCACATCTTTCCTTTTTGTTGATTACTTGATAAGCATTTTGTAGCAAAATTTTGATTGTATTTTTATGTGAAAATATTTTTTTGTTTGCCGTAAACGAGTATACATATATGTATATATTTTATTTTTCTAATTGTCTCCGTGCCTCCGTTTTGTTCTGATTTAATTCTATGATATTGTGAAATTTGTTTGCCGCTTTGGTCAACCAAACACGTCAACTGTCTGCACCTGACTGAACTCGGAACTGGTTGTCAGTTTTTCTCAAAGGCGTCGCTGCTGATGGTGCTTCTGCTGCTGCTGCTGCTGCAAAGAGAAGTAATAAGAGCGAATGAGAATAAGATTCAATTGAGAGCGCCGACTCGATGTGGATGCTGCAAGAATCTTTCATCATTTTTCTCTTTACAAATTGTAGTCTTTTGTTTTGATTTTCAAATTACATCAAAGAGCACACACCCACAATAGAACTAAGAGCAGCACACATACATTTACCACAATCACACACTTACACACACACACACACACGATGTATATACAAGAGTAAAAACAATTCAACATTCTAAAGCAAAAAAGCAAAGACAGAAACATTTTTTGTTCACAACATTTGACCCTTCATCCCTTCCACAACTAAAAATAATAATACTTGTAGCTTTTCCTTTTCACCACTTTCCCCAACCCAACCCCGAACTTTACGCACCTCTCGCGCCAACAGTTTGCCGCCGTTCTCCACATATTAACGGTTGAAATTTCCGCTATCTACTTTTCAGAGCACAAACAAAATACCAGCTCGAAAATAAATATCATAAAAATATGAAAAATAAATAAATGAGCCAAAAAGGATGCCCCCCAAATGGTGGAGTGCCGGAAGACGGGGGTTACAGTGTGGAAATAATGCGAAGGAGGTTGGCAAATATAAATATTTGGCCAGCTACAGTTACGCGCGCCCCGGCTTAACAAAAGGGCTGTCCAATCGGTTTTACCGTGGGGTTAACAGCCATCCATGGTTTAATAGAAGGGGGAAAAGGATCGGGCAGAAGGGTAACTCGCTTCTTTCTGTCTTTTATTTAAATTTTTCGTGTGTTTTATTGTTTAAAGCGGCCTCTGCTGCTCTTTATGCAAACTGCCGCCGCCGTCGACGCCGCTGTTGTCCTGTCGCTCTTGTGGCAAGCGACCTCATGAATATGTAAATTGTTATTATTGCATATTGTTAGGCGCCAGCAGCATTGAGTATAGCGGAAGAGGCAAAGTCTTTTTGGGAGCCTTTTGCTAAACATATCCTCTCACGCTGGTCCAGGGCAGGTAAGAAAAAAAGAGGGAACCGAGAACTTCTTTACGACAATAAATTCTATGATTAAAATTTTAAAGAATATTCAAATTCCGTTTTCAAGTTTTCAATGCCTACAAATTAAAGTGACTATTGTCGGAAAATTTACACAAATTTGTCGACAAGGGAAATCCATGTCAATTTGAAAATTCATGAATCTCCATGTTCTCTGTTGTCAGATGGTCATGTATTTTATCACCTTTCATTTGAGTGTACATAAACATACATTTTGAAGTCGTTATTTAGTAATCGAAAACAATTTCTGACCGGAAGCCATTCAAAAGGCATGTTTTGTCAATTTACTTCGAAAATATACTTTATCAACAGGAAAATTAACAAAAGGAAGTTGGTAATGTGAACGGTGACTTGGTAGATAAATTTAAGTTGCTTGTTTACGCAAATGGCCGAATCGAATTGAGCAACTGCCTTTACGTGCCTTGGTTATATTTTAAAGCTGCTACACATTGAAGAAAGTCTCAAATTTCACTAAGTTTATCTCAATAAGCTGAATTAAGTTAATGTTGATGATCTTTTGACTAAAACTATTCTATTCCAAATCCAAAGTAATAAGATGGAAATATTTAGGTACATTTTATTGGATCAAATTATTTAGTCAATTTCCATTCAGTTTTTCAAAGATTTTTCCCACAAATGCAATTACATATCCCACTTAGGCTATCTAAAATAATTTAACATCACCTTAACAAAACGATCTAGTCGGCTTTAAGTTACTTGCCATCATTGTCAATGGCGACAGGCAACAACAGCAATAATGGCACCACCTAGGCAACAAAGTAATGGCCGACAAGACACACACACACATAGAGAGAGAGAGGCACGCACACGCATGTACTTGAAACAGCCTTGACAACCTGAACATGCCCAAGAACAAGACATTTGGTGCGGCGACTTTGATTGGCAGCCCTCAACAGAAAAAACGAAAGTGGAGGCGAAACCATCATCATCATTGCCATTGACTATGTCTCTGTCTATGTCCTAAGCCTGAGACGCTGCGATTGTCGTCGACATCTTACCAGTCGTCGTCGCGGTCGTCGTCATCATCGTCATCATCAACATCGTCTTCGTCATCTATAATAACATCAAACAGCTCTCGCTGCCCAGACACCAAAGCAAAGCAAAGTCAAGCCAAGTGAAGTCAAAAAAAAAAGAAATCCCAAACGAACTCCCCTATCCTTGGCTTGCCCCGCCACTTACCCACCAATACCTTTAACTATGTACTTCCTCTGCCCCCATATCCCTCGTAGTTCACACCTCCCCACTTGTTATCACGCGCAATAAAATAAAACAAAAAAATAAAAAAACAGCATACTAGCATTTTTCCATCGCTACCCTTACCGAATCGAGTATCATGGGTTCAAGTAAGAGCAAAGAAAAAACGATCGCCATGAAAGTAGACATTAGAACATCTTTCAAGTTGAGAATTGGTTTCTTTGCTTTCTTAAAATATGAAAACATTATTGATCCATTGTGAATCAAAGTAAACAGTTATATTTTTTATTAGTATTAGTTTAAATTTTAAAAGCTTTTGGAACTGCAGTCATTATTTAAGCATCTAGCAATTAATATCTGCCTGTTATATTAATTTTGTATCATATTTTGCAGGATTTTCAATGGAGCAAGAATTTATGAAACAAATTCAAAATAGGTAGAAAGATCGTTAGATTCAATGAATTCTATTTTGTTCTAAATGTTGAAATATTGTTCAATCAAATCTCATATTTGTGCGAAAATTGCAATTCTCCTGGCATCGATATCCATTAATCAATGCCAAAAATCTTTTGAATGGACCTGCTAGTGCATACACAACTTCGACAACAAAAAGGATAAGGTTTGCTTTTCTTTTTATTTGAAAATTTTCCGTCCCAATTTGCCCCCTTCCCTTCCCCTAATCATTTTGTGTGTATGCGTCTGATGCTTACTTGATTTTTCCTTCCTTACGATTTTCAAACATTTACTTTCGCTTTTTGCAAACGAAAACATAGGCAAACACAAACACACACACACACACGGAGACAAAAATAAGCACACATACAGAGGCAGGCACACGTATTCAAAATTGTTCAAGGGGAAGAGAAAGGAGATGGAGATAACGCTATGGCTGGATGGGTGATTGTGGGGGCTACCACGAAAAAACGACCGTGTACGCAGGCGAAAATTGTTGTTGGTGGGTGTGGCAGCAGCAGCCTAGGCAAGCAACAGAAACGGCACGGCAACGGCAACGGCAATAGCAGCAACGGCTATGTTGCTTGAATGCGCGTTTAGTTTCAAGTGTTATTTTTGTGTTGGAAGAGCAAAGGAAAAGGAACGAGAAGCAGCAGCAGCAGCAGCAGCGGTAAAAGGAGATGCCGAAGAAGATGAACAAGAATGGGAGGGATGGGGGCAGACGGTAGATGGAAGGACTACTGCTGATGCCCCTTCGTTCGTTTATTCCAAAATCTTCGTTATATTCTTCGTTCTTGTCCTCGTCGCCCACGTTCTCGTCGCCATCCTCGTCGTCCATGTAGTCGTCGTCGTCTATTTTAGCTGAAGTGCGTAATTGATGTGAAAAGTGGCAACAAACTGTTTTTTATTTGCGCTTGCTTTCAATTTGTTTAAATTGCTTGGCACACATACCACAACCAACATACACACACACACACACCATGATGCACATAGCAACCTACACATAGACATAGAGACATTGATATTTTTAAACGCTGATTGAAGTTTTATTGAATTTTAAATTGCACTGGCCCTCTGGTTTTGTTATGGCCTTAGATGCTGGCCTGGTTTTTTCTCTGGTTTCTTTTTTTCTTGCTCTCTTTCCCTCCTCTCCTCTCCTCTCTTGTTCACTCTGCAGCGATTTTCTGGGAGTTTTTCTTAGCTTTTTCTGGTTCCTGTCTCTCCCCACTTGTCGAGTGTTTTATTGTTGACACAAATAATGTCACTCAAAATGTCAAAAAGAGGCCGCTGTTTTATATTTTATTTTGCTTTGTTTTGCTCCTGTTCTTGTTGTTGTTTCTCAGATTGTTGTTATGGTTTCCCAGGTACTGAGGTTTGACATACATTAAAATGAGTTGTCAGGTGTGTTTAGAGCTACCAAGTAGGTAAATGCTGGCAATAGACCTATCAGTATGAGTACATGGAGCTATGATGAGTAGCAATTGAAGTTGAATGTTGCAAGAATATTGAACTGACAAATTGGATCCTTTAAAACTCGACAAGAATGTGTAGATAATTTGAAATGTTCTTCTTAGCGTTTTATATTTAGTTTACGATATTTGACATGGTCTAGGTTTTAGACTTGTCGCTCTATTTGTTCTTAGTCTTTCGTCTTAAATTGTCTCATAAGAAAGGATTTACCAAATAGATGAACAAAATGGATGAACACAATTGAAAAGAATACACAAGCAATATGAATACAGTTTTGCTTTCGTTAAGTTTTTTATTGCATCATCTCAATTTGCCTATCGTTTCCGCATTTTCCTCAATAAACACTTTACCCTGCAGACCATTAACACTTTCTTGGCAGATAATTTGGCTGTTGTCTGCCCACTGACCTCGTTGGTAAAGAAAAACAAGCGAACCCTCACACCGAGAGACACAATAAAGTTCAATATTAATGCACCCTTTGACACACAGACATATAAAGGAATATATATATAGGCCGCAAAGTGGTAGGGAATAGGGACGTAATTCGAAGCTGCAGCCGAAACCGAAACGGCTAAACCAGAATCAAGGATCATAAAAATAAGACAAACAGGCTACTTAAAATAAAACCCCCACAACGAGGGCAAAAAAAAAAGAAATTTTAATGATCTGTCATAAAAGTGGTTGGGAAAGGGGCAAATTGTGGAGCGGGCAAAAGAAGCGGGCAAGACTGCCACATAAAAACTGAATTTATAAGGCATTGCATACTTTCGGGGGCAATCAAAGTAAACCAGCAGCTAAGGAGGAAACAGCAACAACACAAACAGCAGCAGGCAAAACTGTTGCCCAAAAATCCCTTAAGCACTGGCGCCAAAGGAGTGGAATGCGTGTACGCTTCTGTGTGTGTATGTGTATATACGGGTACGCGCGTATGTGTGTGTGTGTGTGTGTGGCAATTAATTCCAAAATCACAATAGCCATAAAGATGATGATGCGACGACTACAATTTGAATGTCCCCACCAAAGAGAGCGAACGAAACGCGACCCTTCGGCGTCCTCCCTTTTGTGCTGCTGTCAAAGCCAGGACAAAATTGACAACAATGGCGACAAGCAGCGTTCGTAATAAGTAGTTTCTATAGCCCCCAAAGCTCCAAGCTGCCATCTCCCGACCCCGATGGCAACCTCAACTCTTGTCGATTCTGTGCCACCTCTGCAAGCCATTAAATCAACGCAGGACAACGCCTGGTTGTGTCCTGTCCCAGCCAGGACTGGCGTAGCCTGGCCTATTGCGGCACACACACAATATATCAAAGTTTATGTTGATTTCAGTGGCCAAATTTTCGTCTTTTTCTTTATTTCTCGCCCCCTCCCCACACCCGTCTGGTTTTTTCCTCTATATGTATGTATTTTTGTCTCATTGTCTCTTTTTATATTATTTTTTTATTGATTTATTTCCAGTGTGCTGGCCAGGAGTCCTCTTCCTTTGCCATGGCTGCTGCTGTTGTATTTTTATTTGTGTGCTTATTTTTGATTAGATTTATTTATTTTGATTTGTGCTGAGCCGACGCCGATGAAATTTAATAATTCCACTTAATGCAATAATAATTTCGTCGCCTTTTGTTGCCGGCCTTTTGGCCATATGCCCTCTCCTTCGGTTTCACTTCTATCTTTCCATTTATTCCATTTGGCCATCGTCGCCGCCGTCCTCGTCCTCGTCCTCGTCATCGTCATCTTCGTCGGCGTCATCATCATTTTGTGGCCGACGCATAATTTGTGCGAAATTTGTCAGATTGCTGGCACATTGGCTCTCTTAAGTCTGAATAATAGAGTAAGAGTGTAGGAGTGAAAGCGAAAGCGGAAGCGTGGCGCAAGAATGAAATGCGTTAGTAGGGGAAGTCATTTGTAATATGTTTTATTTGACTTGTGGCAGCTGCTGCCAGGCAATTGAAGTAATTGACGCCCAATTCCCTCGGTGCTCGGCTTGCTATCCCTATTCCGGTTTTCAAATTTTTTGCTCGTTTTTAAACTCTCTTCCTCTTTCTCTCAAACTTTCTCTCAAGGGAAAGAAAATGCAGACAGCTGATGACAATTTTTTGTTACAGAGAAATAAAAAAAAATGATTTAAAGTTTCACTCAAATATTCAAACTTTTCCGCTTACAATCTACATATGTCGCCTAATCCTCTACTCTGACCTCATCTTACACTTACACGCCCCAGCTGTTCCAACCCTCTTAGCATATGCAACCCCAAAAGAACACACACACACACAAACACATACAAGTAGAGAGAGAAATACGAAAAAGGGGAATGCAAACATTGCGTATACGCAATTTACTTGTAATAAATGCTATGACATGCTTGCGGCAAAGCAAGAGAATTCCAATATCATCATCAATGGCGACACTTTATTATTGAATAAATGTGTATGTGTTTTTCTCAGTGTTCGAATCTGCGTGTTTATTTGTGTCTGTCTGCAAGTGTGTGGTTGTGTGTAGCCTGGGCCATACCCATTTGCATAATTGATCGAGCAACGAGGCGCGAATGGCAAAGGCAAAACAAAAATTGTTATAATCGCCCAACCAGCCGCAACGAAATGTTGAAATATTTTTGCTAAACAGTCAAACTTCACTTGCTATGCTTGTTTTGACAAGAACACGCCCCCCTTCCGATGTGCCGCCCATTTAACTCAGCGCACTTCTGCTCCTACTCCGCATTCCCTGCCACTTGCCTATCTAACAACGCCTTATTCCCTTTCACATTCACATTCGCATTTTCGTATTAAATATTAATACGTGTCGGGAAATGTTGAAGAGAGAACATCGATGATGGGCCCAGCCCACATTTGCCTCCAACTCCCCGCTCCACTCCCGAGCCGGAGCCTCCCCATCTCCACCTTCGTCTCAATAATTGATGCATGTGTGATTTATGCGTGTCCTCGCCATGCCGTTCAATTGTGCAAATCAATTTCAATAATCGACATAGAATTTTGAAGGCAATGATCGGAAATGCTATAAATACCCACACACACAGACACATGTGCATATGCGAGTATCTGTATGGGCAACGTGATGATTTCTGTGTTGTGCAATCAGGAATCCCCGGGGGGAATTTTTGTTATGGATTTTGAGCCAAAATATTAAATGAAATCATTGGTGTGTAAACAATTCTCTTTTGTGTTATTTTGTCCATTTCGTTTCAAAACTTAAAAATGCTTTTTCCAGCAATGTAAGCGTAATTAAAATTTAAGAAAATATCTCAAATGTTTCTTCAAATATTACTCATACGCCATGTTGTGGAAAGTTGAATTTTCGTTATTAACAAAGGCTTATACAGACATCTAAAAGATTAATTAGATTATTTTAGATACAAAAGCGTTTCATAATATTCCCATTTACCTCTTCAACTATTGTTCGGCTTTAAATGATCGCAAATCATGTGGTTTATTTATGTTAAGACTCTCCATAGTCTAAGCATATGTGTGCCTTATAATCTCACTTGTAAATTGATAGTGACTAAAAGTCAACAGGGCACATCCCATGTTCACATATGTCCTGTGTAGTCTGCAACATATATGCTTGATCAACCAGCCATATCCTTGCCAGCGGCAATCAGTCAGCCCCAACTGCTTTCTAATTAAGGCGCCTGTTTTTGGAGAGATGACAAGAGGGAAATTAAGGACCTTTAGCTGAGTGTATATTGTCGTCTTTGCCTTTATGGTTTGTGCACTTAAATGTTGTCTATGGCAACGACTCTATTGGAATCGGAGCCCAGCCCTTGGTTTGGTACCGTTTTCCGGCCATAGGTCCCAGAGCCAGTTTACATGCTCAGTTTGTTGCACACACACACACACACACACATAGAGTCACTTGCAGCTGAAGGAATTTAATTATAAGTTGTGTAACTAATTTCCGTTTTTGGCAAAAAGCACAAGTCTGTGAAAATGTTGCAACAAATATGTATGAATATATTTAATGCAAACATCGAAAAACTTTCTTTGCTAATTGAATGAAACATATATGTATGTATGTAAGTTTTGAAATGTGTTTTGCTAATGTTTTTTTTTCTCGTTTTTTTGGAATTTTCCTTTTGGATGTCACAGAAATTAACACGTAGATGGCATACTCATTACCATTATCATCATAATCATCAGATCCATTTACGTGCCTGGGCCGTGTCCATTAGTCCAACAACAAGACAGAAACGTCACCCAAAGGATTACACCATCCCGGGGAAGTTATTAGACCTATCAGCATCAGAGTTACAACAACAACAACAACAACAGCAATAACATCATCAACAAAGACGAGAACCAGAACAACAGCAACAACAAAATATGAAAAGAAGAAAAATAACACCAGAGCTCAACAAACTTTTTTCACAACTTTGGCCTTGGCTTAACCCCACACACACACACACAGACAGACAGACACACACACACACACAGACATCCACACAGCGAGTTTAACCCCACTTATGCCCCTGACAAGGGGCAGGGAGGCTAATTTAAAGTTTGCCTTATTTAAAATAAAATATTTATAAAAAAAGAAGAGGAACAGAAAGGAACAGACAAAAACAAAAAGATTGAAAAAAAAAAAAACATCAGTTCATCAACTTAAATGGACGACTCAAAGATACCTAGTATTCGAGCATACTAAAATTTGTTCAACTTGTTTTAAGAGTTATTTAAAAAACTAAATAAATTTTTAATAATAAATTAGTAGGTAACAAAAAAGAAATATTTGCCAACGCTTTCGTCTATGGCTGCTTTATAGACCTGCAAATCCATGTTCTCTGTAAAAGGTATTAAGGGTATAAGGGGAAAGCGAAAAAAAAAAGGGACAAACGCCAACAAGAACCCTTGGAAAACAATTTTTATTTGCACTTTTGATAAATTAATTAAATGCGAAAAAGGGCACAAATCTTTAAAATAATTAATTAAATAAACGACAGCCAGACATAGAGGACGAAAGGGAGAGACACAGAGAGAGACAGAGAGAGAGCAAACGAGAGTGATATACTCAAAAAGCAAGACAAAAAGAAAAAGAGATAGCAACTGAATGGCAAATGATGAATGTGCGTCAAAGCAGCAGCACGGAATGAATGGAATTGGCCAAAGCCAAAGCCGAACCAAGCTCAAATTATGGCAACCAACTGACACAGAAATCCATTTTTCATTTTTCTTAACCCATACACATAGCGTAGTCCTCCCATGCCTGTTTGGCCTCCCTTCCCTACCCCGCCCCTAATCAACAAAAGAGGTTCATGGGCCTTTGCCTACTTATTTATGAGCTTGTATGTTGTAGTTGGTCAAACAAAATCTATGCCACACTCTTACACACACACACACACACCACACCATACACATACAAAAAAAGAAGAAAAATCACAAAAAAGGGGTAGAGATTACAAACGAAAAATAAATAAAAAGCAACACAAGCCCCGACAGGATGCCACTGCCACTGATTTGCTGTAGTTGTTTTTACTAGCCAGTAAAGTTGGCGAAAACAATTGCCAAAAGAGAATTCCAAATGCTCTTTTAGAAATAAGTAAAATCTATAAAGAGTATAGAGATTTCATGTCAAGGAAAAGAAGAATTTGAAGTCTTTTTCAAATTGTTTAGGAAGTGCAATCGTTAATAGGTTTAACTTTTCACAGACTAAAAAAATATGCAATAAAAAAGTTCTTTGGCTTTTATGTATTAAATTTTGTTATGATGATGTTATCGTAGCAAAATGGGTTTATTCACCCCTTTAGCATATAGTTAGTTGAGATGGTTTTTGATAAAACATAAAAAACCTAATGAAATATGTTAAATTTTTTATGGAATTGTTTAGTTAATGTTTTCTACAAGTTGTTAGAAAATAATAATTCAGTCCTTAAGTTAAAGGCAAGCGTAAGAAATACGCTTTTACATAAACCTCAGAGGCACTGAGTTACCCAAATTCGGTCATAAGTGAGTGTAAAACGTAAACTCTTACGGAGTCAGTCAAAGACCTTTTCTTTCATTTTGTTGTTTTTGGTTTTTATGAATCTTTGGTTTCGGCATTGTCTGCTAAATTACGTATACGCCTGGCAGGGCACAACCTTCTCTATGTAAGTGAGTACAAATATGTATATATATGTATGTCTATGTGTACATGTGTGTGTATGTGTGTGTGTGTGTGTGTGTGTGTGTGTGTCAGTGGCATGCAAACAAAAGCCGCTGCTGTCTGTCAGTCGACGAACTTGAAAACTTTCTTCTTTTGCTGCGTAGAGAGATTTTCGAAGGCAAAAAACAAAAAAACAAACAAACAAACAGAAAGAGAGAGAGAATGAGAGAGACAGAAAAAATGTATGTAGAAAATAAGAAAAAACACAAAAAAAAAATAGGGAAAGAATGAGTTGTAAATGTCAAAAGTGGTTCTTGTGGAGCCTTCTTTCGATTCTCTGTACAGAAAGATGAAAATGCCTTAGACAATTTTCAAATGGCGGCAATCTGCAGAAGCAATTTGAAAGAAAGAAATGAAAATATGCGCAATAATTTACACCCCAGGCAATTTTTGTTGTATATTCCTCTTTTCCTCGGTTTTATTTTTGTTGTTTTGCTGTCGTTGTTGTAGTTTGTTGTAGGTTTTGCTTTTTGTTATACTATTTTTGATGTTGTTGTATTTTTATTTTTACCATGACAACTCTTCAGAGACGAGAAACGAGACTGAGGGCTCGGTTGGCCATGTTTGTGTGTTTTGGCTGTAAGCAGCTGTCAGTGATTTCTGACAAATTGATTTGACAGTCGACAGGCGACGACCAACGACGAGTGGGTGGAAAATAGAAGGGTGAGCAGGGCACGGGTGTGGAGATGCAGGGGTAACCAGGCGGGTCTGACTCTGGGTAGCAGCAAGTCAGGCGCGTGTGCTAAAAAAAGATGAAAGCTGGCATTTGCTGTTTACTGTTGTTGCTGCTGTTGCTCCTGCTGCTGCTGCTGCTCCTGCTGTTGTTGCTACTACCATTGCTGATGCCATGGCATCAACCATGTTGCTGCTGCTGCCTTCTCTGTTGCCATGTCTATGCGTGAGAGACGCAGCCCTGACTCTTCTAGCCCAAAAGAGAAGTCAACCAAGTCAGTAAGGGCCCAAATAGCAGTAGCAGCAAAGAGTTGTTTTGGCCCCCAAAGAGCAAAACCGTGGTGAGTTTTTTCCCAACCATTTTTGTAGTTGCTGTTGTTGTTCCTGTTGTTGTATTTTATCATAGTCCCATTCCCCCATTTAGCCTTCTTCAGTAACATGACTTTATTTTTTTTGCCTAGCTGCTAAGCTGAACTGCTGCTCCTTGTGCTGGTTGTATGTATGTATGTGGAAAGCTTTGTTAACGCTCGACCTTAAAAGGCAAGGACTATGTATATATATATGCTGGGACAACCATCCCTGAATTGGTATAATTGGCAATTGTAGCTACTTTTCTAAATTTATATGACTTTATATGAATTTACAAATATTTAAACAGGCAACTGAAATATAATTGATATGGGCAATTAGCTTTGAAATCTATACAGGCAATCAATCACCGAAATATGTTAGTAATAATCAAAGTGTCTGCTCTAATTGGAAAGTTTCAAATATTAAGCGTATTAATTACCACTATACGAAATCACTTAAAATCAAAATAAGTCGATTTATATTTTGCAAGCTTATCTACACTTAATCAAGTAACTAGAAAAGGAATTAATCGGCTTGCCCCTAAACTTCAGGAAACGTTATTAGAACTGTCGGTTCTAATACTGCTTGACTTCTTTGTTTCTCCTGCTTAACATCTCGAAGTTAATGGAACAGTGTACCTATTGGTGTATACAATCCGTAGGTCTGATGTTTCTCTTGTACACAAGTCTTGTAGCTTGTAATCAGTTGCAGTTCCGTTTTACCTGCTTGCTATACAGAGTGTGTAAGTCGACACGGTTGATTGACAAGCTAACTCATTGACTAACTTAACAACTAGAACTGGAACTTACTGGACTGTGCTGGACTCTGCCAACAGGAACAACTCCAAGGCTTGGCAGCATAACAAATGTCTAACTAAAACTTTAAACAGGCATGGGAAATGCCATTAGATGAGCAGCTGCCAACGTCAGCTCTCACTTGACAGTTTTATTTATAAACTGTGCAAATAAAACTGTAAATCACCAAGGGAGAATTGTGTGAGTGAGAAGGAAACTACCAAATAAGCGATATGAAAGAGAGAGTGAGAGAGAGAAAGAGAGAGTAAGAGACTCTGACCTACATACATACATACATCCATGAAAAGCTCGACTGGACCAAAAAATGGATGCGACTACAGCCACAAATCAAACAATTAATTTTGCTGACTGAAATTCCAGCACTAAATCAACAGCCAAACAATTGAACCATTTAACTATGTAAATAAAATTAATGCTTTCGGACCAGATAAGGCAGCGAATGGTTGGAGTAGTCGCAGTAGGAAGCTGGAACTGGGAGATAAGGCGTAGGTAGCGAGTAGGTGGAATAGGGCAGATGGAGTCGCCATTGCCCCACCTTATGGCCAATGCGAAAATCCATTAAAAAGCAATCAATATATGGAAAACAAATGCCAGTCACTTTTACTTTCCTTTTTTGGCTGCCCTCTCATCGCATTTCATCTAGTTAAGAGCCCATGGCAGCCGCATAATCTGAATTTAATTTACCCCCGGTAACAAAACGAAACAACAAAAACAGCAAGAGAATAGCCTAACATAAGATGAAGAACCGGACTCAATGAATATATACACACACACAGGCTTATATATATAAAGCAATATGTATATTGAAAAATGTCAAAACCGAAAATGAACTGTGCCTCCTCCATAAAAGAGGACCAGAACCAGGACTAGAAGCAGGACCAAACAGCAGGCGGTCCATTGCCGCTGCCCATTAACTAGGATCCAAGAGAACCCCCAAAAGAAAACAAAAAATAAGTCTCAAGGTGAGTGTAGGCTAGGCAACGTTGAAAATATTCCACAGTGAGTTGCTATTTTTTGCTGCCCCTTCCCCGTTGTTCACTTTTCGCTCCCAAAAAACCCAACATAACCAACATCATGCTCCCCCACGTTCACTCTCACTCTCTCACAAACTTAAGCACACACACACACACACACGACATAATTTGTATGAGCTTCACCTCAGACTGTTCTGCAGGCTCAGCCTTAGCCTCGTGTTGACCTGATTTTAGTGACGTCATTGCGCTAGGCAAGCCCTCACATTGCGTATACAGAATCTGCGATACATTCTCGTAATGGCAACTAACAGCAAGAGCAGGAATTCGACGTTGTAAAGGGAATACATCAAGTAGATCATCCTATACTTTTCCTAAACGTTTAAAAATTTGGAAGTGGACAAAAGTTATGTGTCTATAGGATGGATTTTCTTATGGGACATGTTCGTATGATATAAAAACTTGTTAGTCCATACAGTCAAGATTAATTATAAAATCTTAAGGGAATGGATACATATAGTATCAAGACCTACACACATGGGGAGCCATGACAAAAACTAGTTGGCTATGAATTCTAATTAAGTTGAAAGATTTATTTTAGATTGTATTAGAATAATTAGTTTTATAATACACTTAAGTGCTTTGTGGGAAGATAGTGCTCAAGACTCTGTTTCGTTTTGATGTATTTTATTTTTAGTCCAAGGGCTTGGTCACTTGTTCGGCTGCCATGCAACAAACTTTGCGTTTCAATATGCATCTGGTTATGACACGTGTTTGAAAAGCGTTATCGCAGTGATTAAACTCCAGACAAGTGCCACCCATTTCACGACACGATTCCAAAACTGGCGGATGACAAGGTGATTACCATAAGAAATAGTTACCTAATCAACTTGACTTACTCAACTTCTTTTCCTTTGTTAAAGTAAAGTAGAGACCAATAGAGCCAAGTACCACCAATAATGTCAGAAATATTACAAGGCAAATGCAGGTGTTCTTTGGAGATGTCGCCATTGTGACAGATAATCTAGTTTATTTTAAATTGACTGCTTCTATAGGGTATTGTTTTATTTGTATAGTTTTGCCATGGGGGGATCGTATACTTTATAAATTTATAAATTTATAAAACAAGACGAAATTCCGACATGAATGAAATTCAATTGAAAGATAAGTCAGTGTTCAGAAAAAAGAGTAGGATTAAGTCTTGAACTGGCCATTAAGTGAGTTAGTAAATTATTATGATAATGCTCCTTTAGAAAAAAAAAAGAAAAGAGTGAAAAACTGCAGAAGAGTCTATGGTTAATGTTAAATTGAAACTTCTTAATTAAAAACTTTCCTGCTTAAAAAGGCAAAATGCGCAAAAAGAGAGGCTAAAGACACTGAGAGAAATCCATTCAAGAATAGATAAATTTAACTAACAATTGCATAATTTTCCACCAACCAACATCGGACCATGTGAGGCTCGAGGTTATCAATTTTGTAGGCATGTTTTCCAGCAGTCAACAGACAAATGAACTTTCGAAAACTTAATAAATCGAAATTTCAACAGTGTATATTTAAGGAATGTGAACATCTGGACACCTCTATAGCCAGCCGGCAAAATCAGTGTGAGGCAAAATAAACCGCTTAAGGACTTGCGACTTGGTGCGCGTTGAAAATAACAAGAGACTGCCGCCAGCTAGAGTCTGCATTGAGATGATGACGTTGACGGCGACGACGAGGACGAGGACGAGTGCTACGAGGATGATGATGATGTTGCTGACGATGATAATGAAGATGATGTTTGTGATGATGAGTGAAGAGCTGAGGCCAGCAGAGCGGAAGCGGCAAACGGATGTGCCTGGACAGGGCATTGGCTCGCCACAGCGGCCAGTTAGGAGCGGCAATAGCACAAGCAGCAACTGTGGTGAAAAAATTCAATTAAAAGCAACAGCACGTAACTGAAACTTTTCTTTTTTTCCCCTTAGTCGCTTTCTTTTTCTTATATTTTTTTTTTTTTTTTTTTTTTTGTTGCAAGTTTTGTATCTTTTCAACGTCACCCTCATTCCGTAGGTTTTTCTTCTATGTATGTTGTTTCTCTTGTTCGCAGCAGCTGCCCTTGGGGTGCTCAGATCCAGAGCCACAACACTTTGAGTTATAAGTTGGTGCCAGCTGTCGGTTTCTCCTTTGCCTTTGCCTTAAAAGTTGCATGCGCTTCGTCTTCACGTCTTCCTGCATCTGAAAATTGAAGCTATCCGCACATATCCAATAAAAGTAGAAGAGCAAAAACGAAACATAAACTAAACCCTTCAAGTTCCTTGCACCGTTTGTTTGCTGTTTGTTTTCATAGTATTCAGTTGAAGTTGATAGCATGTCAAACACAATGACTGACTACAGCTTCAGATGTATGTACTATGTGCAGTATGTGAAAGCTAAAAGCAGATATCGAAAATCTACAAACTATTTTAAATGTGTCCTGGTTTGTTTGGAATGCAAATGCACACAAAGTCGGTGAGTGAAATATGAGATACAGTCCACTCTATGAGTGTATGAGTTTTGTTTGCAAAGTTCTTACGTTTATTTAATTAAATCAAGTACAATCAATCATCAAGTCATCCTTTCTAGTTGATATCGATCAAACCGATCATCTATGGTTCTCAATTGATGCTATGTCTACTTGTCTTCTTCGTGTTACAAACTTATGACAAATATTGTCTAAACCTTTGCAAGGGTATAAAACAGATTTGTCTCGGTGCAAAATTTAATTATCCATTCATTCATTTAATTAAAACTGTTTCAAATTCAATATTATACTTTAATATCTCCCATTATTTAAACATCACACTTTAGTTTGGCTTACTTTCTCCACTAGGGAAAAGGTATAAATATTGGAATCATAAAACAATAAATCACATCAGAAAAGATGAATACACATTTGACTTGGATCATATTCACAATAATCGTTCCTTCTTTAAGTTTTGCTCGACAAAATTGTAAGTAAGGTGAAAGCTGGACAAACGCATTCGGTTTGAAATTTAAATGACGACATTGAAATTTTACGAATTTTATATCAAAAATATTTCGTTGTTAGCTGACTGTCATCAAAAAATTGCAAGAGATCCTGTAAACTGTAATTACAGGACAGTATGGAGCTATAATGCAATAATTGATCAATGCGTCTCATGGGATTATGCAGGATGCGCTCTAGAGGGCAATATTTTTGAGAAATATGCGGATTGTCGATATCACTGTGGTCGGAAAGCTTCGACAGTTGCTTGGATTAAAGACCGTTAGTTGCATTTAATACTTTAATGGACATTAAAAATAATCCAAATTTGATTTTAGATAGGTGTGATTTGGAAATTAAGAAACATTCTTATCATGGAGCCTGTGAGAATTTCAAAGTATGGAGCTATGACAAGCATCAGCAGAAATGTGTTTCTCGAAGTTCTTCAGGATGCACAATTAGCGGCAACATGTTCTCTCAACAGGTGGATTGCATTCAATTCTGTCAGTCGTCAGAGGATGTGAAAGCCGACTTAATCAAGGATGTATTGGAAGCGTGCAGGTTGCCGATTACGAAAGACATTGTGCGTACTAGATGTGATCGAGGAACTGAAGTGTTTAGCTACAACCAATTTAGAAATCGTTGCGAGAGCTGGATATATTACGGATGCGAGATCCGAGGTAATAAGTTCGTCTCCTTGAATGATTGCAAAATGAAATGTGTAATCAATTAAAACGATAAGTTCTTGTTGGACTTGATGAACCTTGTAAATGATCAGAGAGGTTTTATTACCTAAAATCGCTATATTTAATTGGTTCGGACCTAATTTTATAATTTGCTATAGAATTTAATTTTGCAAGCTTTAATGCAGATCACATGAAATATAAACTCTGGTCAGGGTTAAAGTAGGAATTTTTCACTTTAATATGGGACTTAATTGAATTGTTATGCTTTGAATTGTTTGAATTTCTCTACTTATGGCGAAGGTATAAATTAACCACACAATCAATTATGCACATCAGAGTTATCAAAAAGATGAATAGAAACTCGACATGGATTATATTCACAATTATCTTTCCCGCTTTGTGTTTTGCTAAGTTCCATCGTAAGTAAAGGATGACATGATTGACATGATAATGGTGACATTATTGAATTTTCGCTTTCGTAGCTTTTTGCAATCTTCAGAGATCGTCAAGAACAGGATACTGTCAATATCAACAAGTGTGGAGCTATGATATTCTCACGGATAAATGCAGCTCTTGGGATTTTGCAGGATGTGACCTAGAGGGCAATATGTTTGATAGTTATGAAGTTTGCCGAAAGAATTGTGTTCAGAAATCTTTAAAATAAATTAAAGAACGTTAGATACACTTTACTTGTTTTTTTATTGACGTTAAGCGTGAAGAAGTCAAGTGAGTGTCAAGAAGAACTTGGAAAACTTGCTCGTCTCCTAAGAAGATTGCACAAAGAAATGTAAAAGATTTTAATGATCCCTTTAAGCTTGTTACACTATTTAAACATTTTTAAACTAACTAATAAAATTGCTTATTGAAACTTATAAAAAATGTATACCATTGTTTATATACTTTTTGCAAGAGTATAAAAGGTGCAAATATTGAATTGTTTCAAACAATCATAGCAAATCGCATTTACTCTGGTCAGGTTACTTTATTTATTTAATCTTCACACTTTATATAACATTTTATTCTCTAATTAACAGACAGGGCATAAAGAAACTATGCAGTCAAATATACGTGTCAGAGTTTTCAGAAAACTTAATATGAACTTGACTTGGATTGTATTTACAATCCTTTTTCCCGTTTTGGGTTTTGGTCAAAGGAATGGTAAGTAATAAATGCATTAGAGAAAGTCATTTAGTTTTAATATTTGAAAAAACTTTTACCAATTTCGCGTCATTAGCTGATTGTAATCTTAGGAAATCGGAAAAAAAGTGGATACTGTGCATTTCAGACAGTGTTCAGTTATGATACAATCTTGGATGAATGCCTCCCTTGGGATTATTCAGGATGTAACATCGAAGGCAATATGTTCCGCAGTTATACAGACTGTCGATATCACTGTGTTGTAAAACCTTCAACAGTTGCATGGGTTAAAGACCGTGAGTTGCAATTCGTTTTTGTATTGACACAACAACAGTGAGTTTTGGCTTTTAGACAGATGTCATTTGAATATTGAGGAACCTGATCCAAGTGAAAGCGACTGTACAGGAGGGTATGTATGGTCTTTTGACTGGGATCTGCAAGAGTGCATTGGTCGATATTACCAAGGGTGCACAGTCCATGGAAACATGTTCAAACAAAAAGCTGACTGCGTGAATTTCTGCCAGCCATTGGCCTATGTGAATTATAGTTCAATTTCTTGGAAGCTGGATGCCTGCTTTCTTCCCGTTTCCCAACAATACGTACGTACTAAATGTGAGAAAGGTACTGAAATTTTCAGCTATTATTCAGGCAGAAGGAGGTGCGTGAAATCCAAATACTATGGATGTGAGATTCGAGGCAATAAGTTCATCTCCTTAGACGATTGCCAACAAAAATGTGCTCAAAATGATGTTCCTTCCACATTGTACAGATAAGTCCCTGTTAGACTCTTTATACTTTCAAATATAAACTACCTTTTTAAAGGGCTTTGTTAAAGTTGATATAACCTACCATACCTAGTTTCAAAATTTTGCGATTAATCAACGTAAGCAAAACAATATTCAGGTTAATTCGGATATCTTAATGTAATCGGATGAAGTTTAAATTATTGAGACAACGTTATTTCTTTAGGTTCCTGGAGTAAGAGTTCTTACATGGATTAATTTAACTGAAAACGTGTTTAACCCGATTTTATCTCTTTAAATTGAATGCAGAGTTAATTTTGCTTTAATCTTTCTCTTCCTTCTCTCTGGTCTCCAATCCAATTAACAGTTTTGCTTGTCATTTACGCCCTGCGTCTATCAATTTAATCATTATGCCGAGGCGATAATTTTAATGCTAGGCAGTCCGGGCTTGGTCTTACTCTTCATGGACCGCCCCAACATATTACCCACTACCCATCAGCCATACCATCGTATAGAGTAGTAGCTAATTTACTAGAGTTTACCTTTTGCGTCATTTTCTTCACCAAATACAACAACTGGCAACTCATTTGTCTGGTTCTGAGACTGCTTATCCCTGTCCCACAGGCCACTCGAGTGCCACTCAACAACATTCGAGCAACACTTGGCATTGTCCCACATACACACACACACACTCACTCTTACATATATTGGCCATCCTCCCCATATCCATATCCATATCCGTGCCTCTAATGAAGCGCAAATGTTGATGTAAAAATTTAATTTAGTTCCTAACCCAAAGGATGGCACACACGCAGGATCTTTGTCTGCACATCCTTGCCAAGCTGGAAGCTGGAATGTCCAAATGTTATGCATCGTGTGGCAAAATGCGTGTTTACCTTCTAATGTGTGCGTGACATGGACCCATGGGTTATACGTGGACACACGCAAACACACTCACACAAACACATCTAAAATTACGTATACGCAGTGTTACTTTATTTTTGGTTGCCGTTGTCCTTCTGCCTGACGCAAAAAAAAAATAATAAACGATGGTCGCCACGTACATGTATTAAAAACAAAGCGCACTGCAAAAGAGAGAGAGAGAAAGCGAAAGAAAAAACCCAAACAAAAACACAACGAGCAAACAAAAACGCTGACAGGCAAAGGCCTGGTGCCTCCCATAAAACCGACGGCCTGGAATAAAGGAAATCGGCGAGAGGATAACTGGGGGAGTAGAAGGTTCGCGGTAAAGCAGCACCAGCAAAGGCAAAACACATCATCACAAAGCAAAGCTAACAAACTGCATGGTGGAACTGGTGACCAGCGACCGGAATGAAGCGTCGCGTCTCCGGTTTTACCCTACCTTTCTCCTGGGCGGCAAATGAGTTGCCATTGCTTTCGAACCGTGACACGAGGATATTTTACATATGACAAATAATAAGTTTATATTAAACCACAAGAAAAAGTTTAAATTCTTTACCAAACACGCAGATTAAAAGTTGTCACTTCTAATTTAATGAATGAAACAACAAATTAGTTTTCAATGGGTTCTTAATCAGTGTACCAGTGCAGGCAAGGCAAACTAAATAACCAACAACGACAAAGGATATGAGTATGAATATAAGTGGGAGGGAGGTTCGACTCGATTCGCTTCGCTTCGGTTCAGGTTCAGGTGCTCACTCACGGTGCTTGTTTATGGCTTTGTTTGCACTTTTGTTTATGGGTGTGTATGTACATTTTAAACGCTATGAGCACCTGTTCCGCGTGTGTGTTTGTGTGTGTGTGTGCATGTGGGGAACTGTGACCGTTCCGTGACTTGTTCCTTCTGCTGGGCTCATTCTTCGTGCAGCTCCCACATAGCCACAAAACCAAAAGGTTCAGTTTTAGTGTCAGCTGACAGCTGCAGTGATTTTAAGCGTCCATCAAAAGCTTCTGTTTGACATTTAATTGTTGCACACTGACGTTGCTATTGTTGATATTGCTGCTGTTGCTGCTGCTGTTAGTGTTATCCTGGCTGATGTTCTGGCTCCGGTACGTCGTCGTCGTCATCAACATCATCAACATCAACCTACAGGGAGAGTTACTCCTGTTTATGTATCCGGCTTTGTTTGGTCTTGGTTCAAGGTGACGCATGTCATGGGGACCAGAAAAAAACAATTTCAACACGGACAAACCATAAAAGACCAAAAGTCAGGTGCTTTATTACACATTCAACGGCAATGCGGCAAAAGATTACACAAAGGTCCAAAGCAGGTGGCCTTAATTTAGTTAGAGATGAGTTTGAAATGAAATTCAAGTTGCCGTATTTGGAATGTAACCATTATTGCGGTACATGTAGCAGAAATTTTTCATTTGAAATTGGATTTCTTTCTGTTTTTGCTTGTCGCTTTATTTCTCAATTAAGCTCTTTAATTTGACATCAATTCATATTTTGATGGGTCGTCCATCCCTATACACACCTGGCCATTTGAAAACTTTAAGTTCCAAGAACTCTCTACACATGTTGGCAAACGTTTTGTGGTTTCCATTTAGAGCAAAGACCAGTCGAGCAAGCAGGTGCGGATTAAAAAATAAATGGGTACTGAGCCAAAAGCTTAGATATCTCTGTGAGTGGACAATACAACTGCTAATTGGGCTAGAATGACTGTTTTTAGATTGGTTGTTCTGTGTAAATGCAAATGAATTTATTTCGTAGAACTGCGTAATTGCTGCCCAGATGAACAGATTTTGAGATGTGATTCTGAGAAACTTCTTTTCATTTGCCTTTTTTTAAGCTGAACCAGCCCTGCCATTACCACAAAATTTTGTGTTGTACTTTTTCCTTTGGGGTACTTCTGCTTAATTTCCAACTGTCAGTCGAGTTGCCTTTGCGACTCAAACATACACACACACACATACATACACATACAGAGATACACACATGGCTGACCATTTTCTAATGGCCTTTTCGTGGTCAAGCATTTAAGCGCTCCCCGACCCACGACCCCAGAGCCTAAGCTTCAACTCAACCCCTCAACTTTGACCCTCTCTCAAACTGCGACCCACTTTGGCTTTTACTTTGTGCAAAACCACAAAAGTCGTAGTACACACACATACACATGTCAAAATACGTATACTTACACCTATGCATACATATATACACACACACCTTTTCTGACCATTTCGCACACGATGTTGCGGTTGTGTTGACATTTTAAATGCCTTTTCATTTGTCTCCTGCCATTTTCCATGTCCTTTACTGATTCTCTCCGCTCCCCTCTCTTTTTTGTCGCTAATTTCATTTCGTTTCCCGTTTAAAATGCCGCAAAATGTATACAAATGACAATTTGACATTAAATTCTATAGAGCAAATTCAACTTTGACCCAAGGCAGAATTAGAACCTTTTACATATTCCGAATTGCGAGGAAAAACTTGGCTAATGATTCCCCAGTCGCACTCAACTAAGTTTCATGCTAGCAAATCTAATTCATATACTTTGCCACACTCGCACACACATACACACACATGCAAAGCAAATATAACAGCTGGCTCGAAAACTTTTCGCTCTAACTATACAAAATAATTTCCATATTTTGGTTATATGTGTATTTTCCATTTTAATATCTCTTTCATAGTTCTTTTTTTATCCCCAGAGAAGAGCACTTTGAATTGAATTTTATTTATTTCAGTTTGTTTCAATTTGCTTCGTTCCGTTCCAATTAAGCGAGAAAACTCACATTTTTCACAAGAAAAAGCATTTTGAATGTAATTAAAAAAAGATCACGTATACGACCGGATGCTGCATGTGCCCCTGGAGGGCAATTTCGGTGAAGATGAAACCTATTAATGACCGCCTTTAAGGCTTTACATTTATGTTGAACATGATGCCAAAAGTTTTGTCTGATTCAGATAATTTTGTCTTTTAATCGGAAACATATTTAATTGTCCAATCATTACATTTATGTGCATTTGTATTTGACTCTAGACAAAACGTTCTAATTACAATCGTTAATAAACTTAATACTCTTCTGATATATATTAAATATATATATTTTCTCGTCAAAGGAGATTTATTTTTGAATTCAAATGGCATAAAGTTTGCACCAAGTCGACATTAAATTGATTTTCTTATTATGATTTTTGTGTTCATCAGTTTGGCTCGTTTTCAATTATTATGGCACTTCAACATTCTCAGTTTTCCAATTAAGTCAAGCAATTAAATACATTCTATTTGATGTATTTTCACTGCCAGATTACGGCTTTCCACATGCACAACCCACCCGCCCCTTATCCACGCCAACCACGCCCAATCCCATGCACACATTGACACATGCACATAAGTGTCATAAATGTTTGGTAAATATTTTATGAAATTTGGTATAAAACTGTCGACAAAATTTTTAGCACGCTGTCAGCACTAAAACTAACAAATAAACAAGCAAACAAAACAAAGAGCAAATATTTACGAAATTCTAAACTGTAATCAAAGCCACGTTAGACAAAAACCGAGGAGCCTCAGAAGTGCGTGGGTGACTTGACGTAGAGAACCGAAAGACTGAAGACTGAAGGACTGAAAGTGGTAGTGGTAGATGCCTGACAACGGTTGGCTAAGCACCAAGTGTGCTTAATGACAAAACTTTGCAAATCAGTTGAAGAGCATTTCATTGCCGTACACTGACTCAAACTGAATGAAACATAAAACTCTCATAATCTCGTACTCTGCACAAATGCACCAGAACAAAAGAAGGAATGGGAGAATAAGTGTAAAAAAAGAAAAGAAAAACTTTCCCAACCGGCAAACTCATTTGACTGCATTAAAACTAATATTCTGAGTTGCAGATACAAACAGACAGACAGACACTGTATATGTATATGTGTGTATATCACTTGTCATTTGTATGTATGTATGTGTGTATGTAAATACGACTGCTATACAAACAGAATAGCTTGAACTTTTGAGAATATTCTTTAACTGAATCAGTTTTAGTTTTGCAAACTTCGTTTACCTGAGCAAAAATTTAATTACAACTCCAGAGAGCGTGGCAAATTTTTGTCATATTCATAATTAAAAACTTTTTGGCGCTTGGCATCCAATCTAATCAGCAACAGCATGGTTGTATCCCCACCCCTTATATACTTGGCTCACCCCTCTCTAGAACCCACCACATCATCAACAAAATTTGGCATGGCAAATTGGTTTTGACATTTTCTGCTGCCACTGCCATCATAGCCAGATGCAGACCCACTGCTGCTCTTGCTCCTGCTGCTGACGCTAATAAATAAATTATAATTTCAATAAGGTTTTTGCACAGCAAAAAACTAATTTAGCAACCACTGGGTGCAACTTGCAGCAGGGCAACTCAGCATAGTTTATAATAAATGTTTATTTCCCATCAGGGGTGAATTCAGCCAGACTTTTATGCACCTAAGGATAATGGAAAACATTCAATGGCTTAGGACCTTGCGAAAGAGGCAAAGGGCATCAAATTGTTGGCCACAATTAACATTTTAGTTTCGAATAACAAACGATTCTTTGATCAGATATCTAAGACATGAAAACAATGCCTCAATAATAATTAATAATAACAAAAAACCAATCTTATGTTTTTATTTGCACATAAAGTAAATGTCTTGTTTCAAAGTTTTCCATTTCGATTACTTCAAATCAGTTGAAATCTTTAAAATCGATTGAAAAGAGGTTGCTCAACTCATAAATTGTTTCCTAGAATTGTAAAATTGTTCGTTTGAACAAATTTACTAGTTTTTTACGTTTCTTTAAATTTGTTTTAATTCTTAATTTAAAGAACATAACCCAGGACTTTAAAATCATTTGGTTTCAGCTCTAAGGGATGAGCCATGGGGTGAGAAAGAGAGGAAATTTGAAAAAACAAACCATATAAATGTGCTGACTGTTAAACGTTTCCTTGTTTTCCATCGGCTTTGCCTAGTCCAGTTGAAAGGAAGAAGAATTCCTGGTGGTTGGGGAAGAGGAATGGAAGCAAAGGACTAACAACAGAAATAACAATCCGTGCAACGTTTAAAGAAAGTTTTCTATGTTCTCTGGGTGTTTTTTTTTTTTTTTTGTCTTCTTTTTTGTTATTGTGCTATGCTTCAACTAAAACAAACTTTAAATTTATTAACACCAGGCAAAAGTAAGTGGGTTGTTTGTGGGCGTGGCTCCACTTTTAGTATTCTTCTTATTTTTCTGTTGGGGTTTTTTAGAGTTTTTAGCATATTTTTTCATTTGGCAAATGTGTATGTGGTAGGTTTATGGACCAGTCTGGAGGCTAAGCACTGGCTTTTCGTGTGCGGTTCCCAAATCGTTTATCCACCTTTTGTGGCATGGACTGCCATAGACAATGAACTTTTACCGGAAAGAGAGAAGGGGATAGTAAAATCCACGAGTAAAAGAGAGGGAGCGAAGGAGGAATAATGCGTTGTATTCCCAGATCCAGACTTTGTTGTCATGGCATCTCTTGCGGTCGTACCACTGAAATCCACACGCTGCCAGCTGTCAGCGGCAGTGTGGAAAAACTGCCGAAAAAAGAACTTACACACACACACATACAAACATAAAGAGAGAAAAAAAGGAAAACGCTGATGAAAATTGCTTGCAAGTGGTTTCTGTTTCTGTGTCTTGTCCAACTACCCAGCAACCCGAGAACTCAGTCACCCAGCCAAGCCTTTGGCGTGTAATGGTCCCTCGTTTTGCTTGTAAAACTTTTGGATTATTGTCAGGCAAACACACACAGACACTCTCTGAAATCACATACATACACTCACTTATATGTGTATGGAAAGGCAAGGATGGGACGTGGACTGGCCATGTGCCAAGGCCTGGACATAGTAGAAATTCACATTCGCGTTTGGCTCTTAACAGAAAATTCTCGCATATTTTTCGACTTGCTCGTTGTCTGTTGCGTAGGCGTCGCCTGGTTGGCCGGGCCAGAAAAATCGACGGACTATGGACTTCACTTCATTGGTCCACATATGGATGTATATAGTAGTCCACAGAACATTGCATAGGATGCACATGGAGATGGTGTTGCCGAGGGCATCTGTTTGGGATTGTCTGACTTGTAGCTTGTAACTAGGCGTTAAGCTTCTTGTTTGCGGTTTGTTTTCTGATTGAGGGCCACAGACTGCGGTTGAGTTTTCAGGGGCACTTTTGGATTGGACAACTTTATTTCCGGAGGGGGGAAGCCTCGTCAAATGCCTTACAAAGTACACAGCAACTCAATCAGTTTGAAATGATTTGTGATACAATAACCCAATTGAATCTTTTTCATAACGTTATTAGTTTAATTATTGAAAGATGAGAAAAGTCGAAATAAAACTAATTTTCGATTCGTAGCTAATTTCCATTCCAAATTTCCATCTAAAAAGAAGACCTATTTTCTCTTGAAATCTAATCAGTCAGAGCCTCAATCTCAATTTAGACTGATAATAATCATATTTTTTTACTATAAGGGTAAGTTATGAAATTTATTCCGGGGCTTAGATTACAAATAGAGATTCATTTATTTTAATCTTTGAAAGTTTCATTTTGTTTATTTTCATTTAAGTACATACAATTTAAGTTTTGTTTTGTAGAAGCTTATTTTAGGGCAAAATATAATTATCATTATTATTGTATCGCAATGTTTGTTTCTGTAGAATGATATACCATTTATTGTTGGAACAGGTGCAGTCACACAACATAGAATATTTGTAGGATTCGGTGCATTTTAAAGATAACTAAGTATATCGTATTATGTAATTTTTAGATAGAGCCCTAATACCGAAGATTACTATCCGTAATACTTAAGCCCTCTGATCTGTTTTTTTGCACTTTTCTTTTCTTTCTCTTTAAAGTTATGGAAAATTCCACAATAAATAACAATAAAAATGTTTGCCAATTTAGTTTCATGTATAGCAAAAGCTAGCCAAAACTACGAAAGAGGCACTTAGTTTGGGTGATATGAGTATCTAATTCTAGTAAAACTACATAAAATCCACAATTATTTTCATTTTTGTCTTTTATCCATTTAACCAGGTCATGTAATGCTTTTCAAAGGAAATTAAAGCCCAGCGTGATGCTTCACTAGCGTTTTTTTGCTATGTTTTAAATACTTCTACCATTTATCAGTAACTTTTCGTCTAATAAGTGGGCCGAAAAGCATTGCGCTGAGAGAGTACAGAATCGGGACTCTTCAGTTCCATGGCAAGTTTATAGCCCAATTCAGGACGGCGATCTCGACCCTCAGCCATAGCCTTGACCTAAAAGAAATGTAAAGGGAACTATATAAAACTCAGTAAAACAAAAAAGCAAAAGGAATATTTTTAGAAAAACCAACATGGTCTTAAGGTGGGAATATAGAAAAAGGTTTTTGTTGCCTACCTCATTGGTATGGACAATAACTCCATCGCTAGTCACCACCTTCTCCTTGGTATGTTCAATATCATGAAAATCGGTGCCCCGGCAGCAATCATCAATCAATATGGTTCGATAGCCAGCGGATAGGGCATCAACGGCCGTGGCTCCCACACACACATCGTAGGCCAAGCCACAGACATATATGTCTGTTGCACCCTTCATCTTTAACTGGGCATTCAATGTGGTATCCGAGAGTTTCTTATTGTCCCAGAATACAGAATAGGAATCCACTTCGGGATTGGTGCCCTTGTACACTTTGATGCCATGGTCCACCACTTTCAAATCTTTGTGGAGTTCAGCTCCCCACGAATCTTGTACACAATGGCGTGGCCATAAGCGTTGCTTCATTGGTGGCGGACCAGCAAAGATGACCGTATCGAAAACCTGAGCCGAATCAGCATCCAACTAATGGGGGGCAAGAAAGATGATGAAGTAACTGACATCACGTCAAATTCATTTCACTTACCGCTGATGATTCGTCCATTGGACGCATTTTTACATTATCAATAAAGGAAACATGATCGCTGGGATGCCAGTCCAATGAATAGAATACGGCGTCAAAATCCACAGTGTCCAGGAGCTTATTGATGGGCTCCAGTATCTATGCGAATGCAAATGCAAGAAAAGAAAAGAGAAAAAGCGGAAACATTGGATTAAGTTGAAAGTTTACGGAAAGAAGGAGATGGCGGATGGACACAAAGTGTCACGTCTGCAAGGCAAGATGGAGGAGAAGAGAGAGAGAGTCCATAAAACCGACAACGAGTGGCGGAAGTGCGTGTTATTAATTTTGACAAATTTTCATGTTCAAGTACGCCAGAGAGTTCAGCGTAAGCGGGCAGAGCAACAGAGACGATAGAGCAAATGAGATGCCGAGTATGAGGATGAGGGAAAAGCCACAAAGTCAGCGAATGGCAGATGCCAGATGGAGTCAAAATTGGAGCCTGGGTAAGCGTTCTCGATGCTCTGATACTGTGGACGACATCCGGCGTGTGTCGCAGTCGCGGATGCGACTTAAGTAAAGCATATCCGCTTCCGCCTCTGCACTCGACACACACACACTTATATATATATATATGTATATATATAAGTATATATATGTACAACGATACAGTTTCTGTCTGGCATGCAGAACAGTCCGCTTTCTTCCTTCTGGCCTCCTGGTTTTTTATCCTTATCCTGTCTCATCGTCAGCAGCGGCAATGACTTTGACTCTCATCCCATTCCAGCTCTTGCCTTCATTTTCATTTCTTGTTAGGTTCTTTTTTTTTTGTATTTTTTTTATGTCTTCCGCACCTGCTAAGCTGCCGGCCACGCCTCTTCACCTCTCGGTTGCCCTTTATGCTCGACTCCACCAAAAAAAAATAAGTAAAAAGAAACCACACACTCACCTCGTGTCCTTGCTGCTGTGCACTGCAATTACTTATATCCAAGGAACCACTTATAAAATCATTTTGTACATCAACAATGAGAAACGCGTTCACCGGTCTCACAATCTGCAAGAGGGAGAGAGATATAGATAGATGGATAAATAGAGGAGGAGCTCCGAAAAAAAGTAAAGAAAAACTGGAAAAAGAAGTAAAATGAAACATGAGCAGCCACAAAATTTTTGTTAGAAATTTGTATGGCAGCAAAAGTAAGTGAAGCAGACGACGACGACGAGGACATCACAAAAGACGCTGGCCCAAGACGCCGAAAGTACATACTATCCTACACATATATAAGAAGGAGCACAAAACATGAAAAGCTAAAAAGAAAATTTGTATACATACATGAATGTGTGTGCATTAGTGTTGCGTGTATGTGTGTGTGTGTCTACTGATGAGTTTCTTTTTTCACCGCTCTGAGTCGTTATAAATGCGTTTTAAATGAAGTAAAAGCCAGTCAAAAAACACATTCTACAAAATTTTCACTTCACATTCAAACAGTTAACGAAATACACTACAAAAGCTGGCCAAGTCAATTACAGACAGCCTTTTTACTAGCAAATGAGGTACAAAATTGAGAATTCTAATAATGGGAGATTTATTTTGTGGCTTAATGAAAATGCATATTTAATTAAATGAACTATGTTTGACCACAAATTCAATGTACCACATTATACACTACACACACGCGAAACATAGAGAGCAGCTCGTTAGGTTGCCATTGCTATCTTGACTGTCAGCCCAAGCTCCGGCTCAGTCCCAGACCCAGACCCCAACCAGGCAGACAGGGGAGCAACATCATCAACAGCCTCCACAGTCAGTCTTATGTCTGTCGTGTCTCCCCCCTCTTAGTCTAACTGCTGTCGGTGCTACTCTCAGTAAGCTGATTATGTTCGAGCATATTTAAAATTAGTGAAGCGCTTTTAATTTGTTATTTATGTGCACGCTGATAATGAATGATTATGATCTATGCGCAAACACTGGGTCCAACGGAGATGAGATGCAGCCGCTCATGGAGAATACTCACCGGAATATCAAAGCATTCATGGAGCAGGGAGCAAGGAGCGCTTTTGATTTGTGTTAGAGCATTTAAAATATGTCATCCAGCTAAATGCCTTAAAGCGGCAAAACGTGAGCATTGCAACACTATGGCAGAAGATGCAAAATGATGTAGGAGAAGGAGGAGCAGGAGGAGCTGTGTAGCAGGTGGATAAGGAAGAGTAGAATATACACCGCTTAAGCAGTTGATGATTTATCACCATGCCGCTCAGCTACTACTAGGAGATGCAACGAGCAGCATCGCCACCAACAACAACAACAACAGCAACTAAAACATCATCACCAACTTCTGGATCTATGTAGATGCAGTGTGTGCACCTCTTACGGAAGTGATTTACATTTACATGGCGAACATTCTCCACATTTTGAGCATAGTTTTGGGTTGAAGACTGGAGGGGCAAATATGGGTCTTGGGGATTATGTTACGAAGACAGACACACTTTAGAGATAATGGCGCCGGATCAAGGTAGTAAATGTATCAATTTAGCCAAGTCGTAAGTATGAATATGTGTGTGTGTGTGTATGTGTTGCCTGTCAGATGGAATCTGCATGCTTAAGTGAAAATTGCAAATGTTGGGTAATTACGTTACGGTTAAAAGTAAAACGACCAATTCAGCTAATCTTTCAAATATGATAAATTACGGTTTCCTTGGGAAATTTATTTTCACCAAGCACATAAAGACGTAGAAATGTTAACATGAGAGCAGACTTCTACATGTATCTGGAAAAACTAGTTACCAAATTGACGCAGTTCAAAGGAGGATCCTTAGTCGAATCTGTTTTAATCTTAAAGTGACCGTAACTCAACCTTTGTTTAAAATTTCATTTGCAATTCGTCCTATCGTGTTTCAGATTTGTGGAATATTAGTTATTAGCTCCCTGCAGTTTTCCTTTGTCTTAGCCTACGGTCTAATTCAAAATGAAAACCGCAAGTAAGAATTTTGTAGTTACTGCTGCAACTGACAAGACTTCATCAGCATCATCATTACCATCAACACCAACAACAATAACACCCGCAACAACAACAAAAGCTCAGCAATAACAAAAGCCACAAAGTGATTCCATCCCAAAACAACTTGGCCGCAATTTGCACAGCAAGTTTCCTGAAGTGAAGGGGGCCACACCTCAAGAAATTGGATTCTGGCATCCAATTATGAGCTATCTCGAGCAGCTGCTTCCAACTCTTGGCAAATTAACAAGCACCTCACACCCCCATCATTGCCAATTCAGTCCTTAGCCTTGGTCTGGAGCTAATACAAACAACTGACCTAACACCGGACCCTTTTAAATTGTGCATATTACGCTGTCCCTTCTCTCACTCGTCCTCTCACAAACTCACCCATTCATTCGCTCACTAACTCTCTCATTCAATCTCAACTCCTCCTCACCCTATGAACCATTTTAATTTAAACTTTTCAAGCTAAAACTATGAATCTTTGATTAAAGTGCTGGAAAATTTCTGTTGCAAATATGTTGCTGATAAATTAATTATACGAGCAACAGCAGAGAGTATGGGCGGGGGGTTGGGGTAAGCAAAAAAGGTAGATATATGGGCAACCTCAGCGACCACACTGAGGAGTTTGGGAAGCTAAGAGCATGTCTTGGCACCTTTTTTGATAGTAACCACAGCAAATCTTAAATTCAAATTACACTTCAACCCGATTCTGTCAGGGCCAACAAAAGGAACAAGTTAGAGAAATAATTTTACACAGACACAGACATAGACAAATCCAGACAGAAGCCGACTAAGCGGGAAAGGATTGCAAAGAGGAAGCAAGGGGTGACAAAGGAAAAGATGGCAGCTAGAAGAGAGGACAGGAAGGCTTGGTATATTCTAGTGGCAGTGAGAAACTTTCGTCTTTCGTTTCGAGTCAATTTCAGTGGCGAATAAATTTCAAAATCCGTAAAACCCAAAGCGTCGACGTTTTTGGGTTTCCAGCTAGCTCATCCCGATTCAAGCATGGTGCCTACCCAGGCAGACAAACTGTCAGTGTGTGTGTGTCTCGTGCCAAAAAAAGTTGCAAGAGCTAAACGAATGACGACGACGACAACGAGGACAGGACACGATTCGAATGAAATTTGAACGTGGTATTGAAGTATGTGCCAAAAAGGGAAACGTGCTCAGGCCAGAGCCCAAAAATACCGCCCCAGACACACCCACCCGTCTACACACACACACACACACCTCTCCGTCTGCGAGTGTGTGGGAATTACTGTGTGTGTGTGTGTATTGGGTGCTTTGTGGGAGGCAGGTGCTAAAGCAATTTCCGTTCTGAAATTGTTGCATAAGTTGGCGGCGTTCACCAGATACATACATATAGCCACCAATACATACACACACACATATATAAAGCTATATATATATTTGGCATAGGCAATCCACATCGTCTCTGACAGTTTCTGTGGATTTGTGGGCGTGCCTGTGGGCTAGATAGGTAGATGGATGGTTGGGCAAATGCTGGAAAATTACATTATACAATTTATGCCACTGGCAGACAGAATGAAGTTATGTAAGGGTAGCGGGGGTAGTCGCGAATAAAAATAGTTTTCACTGAACTTAAAAAAGAAAACTATAAATAAAAGTATGTGGCAAAAAGAGTCCCCCTTCCATGCTAGCCAGATGTGGGCAAAAGTTGATCGTACTGACATATGTGTAGAAATTAAAAAGGTTGAGAAGTAGATAACTCGAAGTCCAAAATAACAAAAAATAAGTCTCAAACTTACAGTCCTTTAATGGAAAAGCTCAAAGGAAAAACTTGTTATTATGCATAAGTACTTACTGATAAAAGTGAAGGTAAGTACAAAGAATTGAATAAACTTGACTTTTCTCATAAAAATATTCAAGTTAAAATTAAAATTCTAAATCAAACTTTTAATTAAAGTCAATGTTAAATTTGCAATAAGGAGAAAACTGTCTATTCTCGTCAAGAGTTAAATGAAATTTTGATTTAAAATTAACTCTTATTAAACCAACGACTTTTGTATCTTAGCAGTTATAGTTCATTAATAATTTTCAACTATTTTTACAATTTTTAAGAGTTTCAGACCCAATTATTTTGTAAATATTGAAATTCACAATTTTATTTTTGTCAGCTTAAAATTTTAGGTAATTTTCTTGCACATTTGTTTCTTTTTTATATATTATTTTCTTGGTTTTCGCCTGTCTAACAGTTGTTTTTTCTTTTATGAACAAACGAAAATCAAATAACATTGAATTGAGAAAGAAGAAGAAAGGATGTCCTGTTGTCTTCTCTTCTTTCCTCACCTCGCCCAGTATTTGGGTAAATGTGAGTTTCCATGTTTTTATTTTGTAATTTTCCTTCTTTTTTGAAACGTTTGCAGCCATTAGAAACTTTTATCTATATGGAAATCTCATTTTTCATGTGTCTCTTTACAAATAAAACGCACACACACACACACACACACAAAAATGTCCAATCAACTTAAAAACCAAAAAGTTATCCAACTCCACCCCCGCCCACGAAACTGGTCAGTTGTCTGATTGGGGATGACCTACCTACATTTCTTCATTACATTTCCTTTCCTTTTGGATTTGGCTTCGACTGGGGCTTCGGCTGGGGCTTTCTGTGTTCGGTATGTTATAAGTCATTAACTTTCTAAATAATCGCCGCAGCGTGTCAACTTTGGTCGTTAAACTTTCATCAGTTGGACAAACGGTAAAGCCGGTGGGGAATGGCAACGTAAAAAATTAAGCGACAAAAAGAGGATATAGAGAAAGATATGAAGAGAGGGCATGGAGAGAAGAGAGACGGTTGTGAGGTGGATGAGATGGCAAGTGTGAGAAGTGTGAGAACAAAAACTGAGCTAAAATTTATAGCAAGATATTATTTTCCGCTCGATGAGCACAGAAGTTGTAGGGCGACTTTTGGCACTCAGTGTGTCGCTTCTCTATCCAGTTCATGCCCCTATTCCTGTCCCTCTATGCCTTGAATCTGTGCCGAATTTCCCTCTGTTTCTCTCACTTTGGTCTTCATTTTATTCTTCATTTTTATTTTTTTTTTTGGTGTCGGTGCGTAACTGAGCACAAAAAAATGTGCCACATTGTGTGCCATAAATGAAGACATTATAAACGATGCTGTGTCTCCCTGTGCTTCTGTATAAGTAAGTGCCCGCCCAAGATTAACGGTAGACATTGTAAGACACTTAAAGCTGTTGAAGATTTTTGAGTTACTTTATGGTTGGGGGGTTCAATGAACTATATGATTATGCCCCCCAACCCACCCGTAAAAGACTGAGCCTCTCCGATGATATATGTATGTAAGCCCGGCAAAATGGTTTCCCTCTTCTTTCAATTTTTTATTCCGACCAGGTGCTGGGCCACATAAGAGTAGAGTCACTGTATGTGTGTGTGTGTGTGCAAGTCGGCTATAAATTTATTATATGAGCAAAAAAAAAAAGGCATTTAAAGCAATAAAAAATGTACACAAATGTCAAAAGGAAGTTAATAATTGAAATTGAATGAAAATATCAACCGAAAATTGTTGAAAAATATTTAAAAGCCAATCAACTCATCATTAAATATTAACAGTGAAAAACTACACAAAACTTTTTTGCCATAAATAACAACATTTTCTTGCCCAGAATTTTCTCAAAATAATATAAGTAAGGTTTAAATTTTGCATCTCATATATTATTTGGATTCTTATTTACTAAAGTAAGGCATTGTACATAATATATTAATGTACATTGTACATACTTAAGTTTATTTCATTTTTCTAAGTTAGCAATTTGATAAATTTCACTTTACCTTTAACCTTTCTTGGACTTTCATTTAAAAAGGTTTATTTCCTGCACCTTTATCAATTAATATAAGACTATATTTATAGAAAGTCATTCGCACAGAAGGAAGAACTGAAAAAAAAAAACAAAGAACCCTATCATGCTATTGTGAAACCCTTAGGCTTGACTGAATCCAATTGGAAGCACTTTAACTTGGGCCACCAAGTAAAAAGGTCGCATTTAAGTATAACCTAGCTGGTCCCTCATCAAAAAATAATACATGAAAAAATGTAATGAAAAAGAAAAAAAACAAACGAGAAATAATGTAGTACGTTTTTGTCAAAGCCGCAGCATTTTTATGCTTCAGGCCACAATTTACCTCTGGCTCCACGTCACTTTACTGTTTCACTCTGCAAGTTGGTTAAAAATCATTTTCTGCACATTTAAGCACATAAATTACGCATTTTACACACACACACACATACAAACAGAGCAGACCGAAAGACACCCACAAAAATATACAAAACATCAAATTGTAAAAGCAATGTCATATTGAATTTGTGTATAAATCAAAATTCACCAAAAAATGTTACCACAAAGAGAGAGTCAGCTAGAGAGAGAGATAGAGTATTAAAAGGTTCTACCTTTTGCCATTACCATTGCTTTTGGCATTGATTTGTGCAATATTCTGGACACGGACACAAACACGGACATGCTTTTACATTATTTCCATAAATTTGCGTTCATTTCCATTTCCGTTTCCGTACTGTATAACTTCAAACGCCAATAACTCCGAAAAAAAACCCCGAAACCGCTTTTGAATTCCAAATGATTTATGGCGTTAATGTTCTATTTATGCGTTTATTTAATTTTAGCATCAACCAAAAATATTACAAAAAAAAAAAAAAAAAAAACATCCAAAATTTGGCCTCATAATTCTAAGTCCTCCATCCATTTATCTTTATCTCTCTCCCTCTTTGTCTCTCTTTGGTCTCTGGCAGGCTCATCCACTTGTCTACCATTTTGATTTGTTTATTATGCAAAATGTATTTATTTTTTTTTTTGTGTCTTTTTTTTCGTTTTGCTGGCGTTTGCCTCACCGACTTCAGGCACACATTAAACTGCAAAATTACCATTTATGCAATTCATGCGGAAATACAAACAAAAGTCAATTTTTATGGCTAGCGGAAAACTGGTGACGGTACATCCTGCAAGGGAAAGAAGAAGGACGAAGTGGTGTCTGGTGAGGCGAGTGGTGTGTGTAACGGGGCAGGGCAATCATTTTTTTAAGTGTTGCCGTTATTACAATATCAGCTGCCGGAACACTTTTCCGTTTTCTTCCTCATTTTTTGTTTATACACGTTAATAAATTTTTTCGTATATATGTACATATATAGAAATATATTTAATATTATACACAATTTGGCAAAATAGCAGTTGGGAGAGGGAGACACAAAAGGACTGGCAGGACGCATCGTTTAAATGGCATATCAAAAAATGAAATTATTTTCGCCTCTTTTTTTTTTTTTTGCCGAAATAATTTGTCGCGTGACAAACGAGAAATTGCTCAACAGGCAGGCATACAGACAGAAGAGGCTGTCCACATTGCGTATACGTAGTGTGATAACTTTTTTTACGTCATACGACAGATGGAGAAGTATATTTGTTTTCCACATACGAGGTTCGCTTTAGAAGTTTTTCCAAACAAACGAAGGTTTGATTGTAGTAGAGTAGTTGATTACACACAGTGCGTATACGTAATGTGAAAACGTCAAAAATGTAGACATTTATTTATTTATTTATTTATTTTAGCAATATCAGAACTTTTTAAATTGCCCTCCATCTAGAACTGGCTTGGTTTATATTAAGAAGGCAAAGGTCCTGACAAGTCCTGTAATATATTCACTTTAGGTCGATTTCGCTTTTGAATAAACTTTGATTTACTTACAATTGAAAAAGAGGGAAAACTTATTTTAAGTTCAAATGGCTTTAAAGCATCAATGCAAATAACAAGAATCCGTTTTAGAGCAACCAAAAATATTTTTCTGTCGTATCACGTACGCAATTTTATGGCAGCGACTGTGTTTGTGTGTGTGTGGGTATGCGAATGGTGCTAACAAAGTTGTGATGGAAGATGGCATGCCCAGAGAGCATAGACTACAATAAAATTATTCGAAAAACATTCTTGTTTTTTTTTTTTTTGTGTGAATTTTAATATGCTGCAAAGTCGCCGCCAAATGAAAGAAGACCAGATTCAAAGACAGGGCAGGGACAGAGGCAGGGACAGAACCAGGCCTTGGACTCGGATGCTACCAACTTCTGTGGCATTTTATTTGTCACGCGTTTTTATCACTTTACGTGAGTGAGAAAAGTAAGAGAAAGAGCAAAAGAGAGAGAAAGAGAGAGCGAGCGAGTGGAGAGATAGATGCTTCTCCGACCATTTGCAGCATCAGATTATCACATTTGCATACGCCGGCAAAGCTTCGTGACAGGGCCAACGCAATGATGATGACGATGAGGATGCGAAATGGGAAATGTGTATTTGCGGAGTGCGAATGGGGAATCAGTTTGGGTTTGCTGATGCCAGAATCATGTTGATTCTGACGAAGATGATAATAATGAAGATAATGATGATGATGATGATGATGCGGATGATGAAAGCAAACCCCATATGCAGAAGCAAAACCTTGTGACATGTGACATTTGCTGTAAGCGACAAACCAAACCGCATCCCCCAATCCACATCTAAGAAGTACTGATCAGGATTGAATTACACACACGCACACACAGAATCCCAGAATCGGCCACTTTGATTGTGTATTTCAATCCGCTGCATGTGTGTGCCGTGTGTGTGGGAGTAAAAACGTTGACAAATATTTTATTATAACATTTTCTGATTTTATGAGTCCCCGGATATGAATCACTGCGAATACAAGCAGCACACGTTGACACAGACAAGAAGTGGATCATAAATAGTAAAAGACTCACACCAAGACCGTTGAGTGTGATAAATAATTGTTAAAGCAATAAAAAATTGAGATTGTATCAGCTTTTCAAAAACTAAGTGACAAATCCAAGAATGCAAATAGATTGATTGAAATGTCTACAAATTTATATTACTTTTAAACTATAGGTAGAAAATGACTTGCAACTACTAACCGTTTTGATCCATTGATTCCAGCAAAATTTAAACTCCTCTCTATCAATAAAACCATCACCGTTTGTATCAAAGACGGCAAATATCTGCTCGAGTCGTTCGGCTGGCACATCATAAATGTGGCCCTTGTCATTGCGGAATAGAGCACGACAGATTAACGTGAATTCGGACAGATTCAGGCGGTCATCACTGCAACGGGATAAATCATAAAGTATACATATATCAAATGAGTCAATTGATTATGAGCTGCAAGGATTTGCCGTTTGGTATTTATAAATTTAAAGCATACTTTTCCGGGCAAGCACAATTTAAAATGTCAATTATAATTTAATTTATGCATGCCTTAATCAATTAACTTAGTTTTTTTTTTTTTTCATTTACATTTTGTTAATTTTCATCTATCGAGGCAGTTAATTCACTTTATTCTGTTTATATAATTTCATGCGATTTATAATTTCACTATCACTTAAATTTTTATATTTATTTTATTTCTTATTTACATTTCATGTTTTTTTTTACTGTTTTTTGTTTTAATTATTGATATTTTTAACACTTTTTGAATAACGGTTCATTATGCAGTCCTCATTTGCATTTGGTGTATTTATTTCGTTTAATCATTTATTTTGCGGTTTGGTAAGAATGCCAGCCAATGTTTTGTTAAAAAGTGATAAATTTTGGTAGACCGATTTCAATGCTAATTATATTTAACTAATATTAACAAATTAATACATACGACAAATAATTGTTTGGCCATATTTTTTTCTCTAGATTAAATTGCATTGCATTTCGTTTGTGCATTTAATTTATTATGCATCAACATGAAATTTTTGATCATATTAAACATTTATTATTATAAACGCGGTGTTTGTTTATGACATGCAAATATTTACAAGTCTTTTCTTCAATATATAAGGTTAAAAAAACAGTCTTTTAATGTTTTAATTTCAATTAATACAAATTCAAATCACCAACACGAAATTTTCCAACATTTCGATATAGTTTTAGTTATGTGTTGCATGTTTTAAAGACACGCAAAAACAAAGTTCCAATGGCTCGAAGACATATTTTTTGTATTCACATTATTAAGTTTGATATATTCACTAAAAAAAACTGTTGTGTATCACTTTTCTATATTGGTAATAATTGTTAAACTGGTTGAGTTTTATAGTTTTAGTTCACCTACCCATCCTTATCGAATGCCGTAAAACAAGCGTCCATTGCTGAACCGTTTGAATCGTCGATGACAATTGGCGGTGTTGGTGAATCCATAACTGCTGCTCCTACTGCTGCTCCGATGTTTTGGCAACCTGCAAGGCAAATAAACAAACCAACATGGCTCCAATTTATTTTCTTCTTCATATTTTTGCCCACCCCAGCAGTCCCTAAAAAGTGTTCTCTCTCCCTCTTAATGAAGCAGCTAAAAGTTAAAGTGAAACCATCAATAATAACTACACACACACATACACGCACGGACATAGACACACACTCACACACACCTCTTCTCTTAGAGTTCGCCCGCTCAGCTTGAATGCTTGGCAGTTACTAAAACTACTGGCTTAAGCCAAAATAAAAAAAAACATACAGAAAAAAAAAAACTGGAAAGGCAAAAGCAAATGCTTCAATAGATTTATCGAATAAACAAAAAATACTTATATCTACACCGCCCGCGCTCAACTCTTGGCCTCGTCCGTCCATTGTCATGGAGACGACGTCATCTTGTGGTTTATTTTATTTATTTGATTTTCATTGCAAGTGTGACGGTGAACAGTGGAACGAGGAGAGGTGCGGTTTCCATTAAGGGGGGGCAACCAGGAGGGATTGAGACGCACCCATCTGTATATACAGACCTACATACATAGCCATCACCATCGCCATCCCCATCTCCACTTCCACACCCACACCCATTCCCATTGCCATTTCGATTCTATTCATTCATCTACCCACATACCCACATGCTTACAAAGTCGCTTGGTAGCCCGGAGCGTTTCACCTGAAGGGTTTTGTTTAGCTTGTTGTCGTTGTTGTTGTTTTTCTCCTAGTTGTAGCTAATCAAAAAGTGTGCATTGTATATCAAGCTTTTGTTGCGGCAATGTGTGGAAAATGTGGAAACTGCCTTTCACCTTTCGCTTGGTGCACAAATGCTAATGGCTGCAAATGAAACTTTCGACATTTAACCTCGAATGCGGGCCCTTTAACAAAAAAAAAAAAAAGACCATAGAATTGCGGAGTCGATCATTGTTGTTCTTGCCCTATTCTCGTTGCTCCTGTTCTTGGTGTTGGTGGCGAAGAACTCGTCAACAAGAAGAAGAAATAAAAAGTACAGCACACACGCAATAAAACAATGTAACAAATTGCCTCTTAACTGCAACCAAGGCTTAACTCTTGGACGACGTTAAATCAAGTTTCATTTCACAAGGCCAACAGCTATTGCTGACACTTTGACTGGTTTTTTAATAGACACATTTTTTGGCTGTTGAAAATGACAAAGTTTCTTATGAAAAACGGCAATAATTAAAAATGCTGTCATAGAAAAGTGAGGATAAGTTAAGCTACAACCCAATAAAATGGTCATGATTCTCACATTAATAATGTAAATTTTCTCATGAGTATGCGTTTCAAGTTGAGTCTAAGTCCATGATTTGAATCATTCTTTTCCAAGACATTGCCAGTAAACATCTCAAATGCAGAGTATACGAGACTTGCTATAAAGTAATCGTCTCTCTTTCTCTCTCTTTCCCCCTTCTTTATATTCGATTCTTTGTTAGGGGATATTTCTGCAACTCCTTTCTTAGTATGTGTTTAATTTTCATGTACTGTAAAAATCCTTGCATTATTCCTTGTCTGTATGGTTACCTTTTAAGGGCTAATCTTTCACTTTTTTCCCCCAAACCATTTTCCATTTACATTGTCATTGGGACTGGGCAAACACACACACACACACACATACATGGAGACATAAGCCACAAAGCCATAGATTTCCATTTAACTTTTAGTCCTATTTCAGCCACAGACTCGACTCAACTGGATTCGAATCTTTGGTTGTTTTTTTTCTGTTCCTTCTTTGTGACTTGAAACTAATGCGCAGCAGGCGATAAATTTAAATTTATATATATCTCTATGTAGCGCATGTACATATACATCTATATATGTATGTGTTTACTTAATATTAAAGATTTATGCACAATATGTTGCTTTTACAGTTTACTCCGTTTTATGTCGTTTCATAGGTAAAGGGGCCAGCAGAAAAAGGCCTAAATAAAAATACGAAATATTGCCATAATTTATGTGGCCTTTTGTGGCCCCCCATGAATCAGCAAGAAAAACAAAAAAAAAAAAAAAAAAAAAAAAATTTAACATAAATGATCAGATTTTTCTACTCTTTAAATTGGCAAAGAAAAACAAACAACAGAACATCCGGAAGTTAAATACAAAAATGTCCTACATACTTACAAAATAATGGCCACGACTTTCTCATATCCTGTGGCCAATCGGTGAAATTCTGAGTCTGAACTCGCAACTCTTTTGTTTTGGTCTATTATCTTTTTAGCCCACTGCCCTTTACAGACAATAATATGGCCATTTCTCTTACCAATGCAGGGTATAAAAATGCGCATAATTTCAGCTCAAAGCACTAAAAGCTAAAAGCAAATCCTCCCCAGCAAGCAAAACCAAAACAGAAAAACAAAACACTAATTGAAAACTATTTTTGGACTTATTTCCCTCTTCGTTCCCGGCCTCTCTGTTTCTATCTCAGGGGGCCTTTTTGGGTTAAATATGTAAATTGGATATAACGCGAAATGTGCAAAACTTTTGCTGCGAAGCAATTTACGCGGCATTAAGTAAAACGCGTGCGCACACCTCACCTCAGCAAATCAGAGGGAAAAAATAAAAGTTTAGCTTTTTTTTCCTTCTTTCTTTGGTTGGGTGTTTTCTTTTTGCTGAAATTGTTTTCGATTAAAGTTGTTGTCGACGTCAAAGTCATTGACTAAATAAAAAGCATCATAAAATGCCAGCCAAGTAGTTAGAAGTGTGGAAATGGAGTAGAGTGGTTCTAGGGGAAGGGCGACAGTATATGCTGAATGTGATGTGGGGGGAGGGGGAAAAGCAAACTTTGACAATTTGAAAAGAAACAATGGAAGACCAGCACGTGTCCTGATTATGAGGTTGACTGCCGTTTTCAAATAGTAGTTGATCCCTGACACAGGTTACCGGTTATTGAAGTGGCCGAAAAAGGTTAAGACTTCAACTTGTGACACGAAACAGATTTTGAGGGTCTTTCAATTGCTTTGAACAATATTTTGTTTCTCTATTTTATTGAAAATAACTACTAGAAAGACTTGTTCATAGGTATTCATTCAACGTGGGTAAAAGTAGTTGAGCTAAACTGGTTATACAACAACAATTTCCATTACTGATAACTATTTTAGTAGACCAAATTGGAAATTATGTAGCCCATCCATAGAAAAAGAACTATTTCGCTAAAAGTAAAGTGAGAATTCACTTTGATGTTTTTGCCATGAATTGTAAATAACAATTAACGAACTGGCTATGTGGAATCAGTTTACACTAAAAATAATTACATACATATGTAAGTGTCAGGAAATGAAGTCAGATTCAAGATAGAATAATCACATTTCATCAGTGAATCGATTCAAAACTTTCTAATGCTCTTCTGGGCCCTTACCAAAAACAAAAAACACAAGAAATCCACAAAAACTTTAAGCTTCTAACATAAATCAGCAAAGAAGTTCTTCCGCGGTTCCTGCTCCAGCTTTTGGCCCCCGCCCATTCTCTCCTCCCCTCTCCACCTCTTGCCTGGGATGCTGTGTTCGTGTTACTGCTTATGCTTCATGATTTTGGCTCCCATCGACAGAGACGAATGAAAGTCTTGCATAATTTGCCAGTAGAGCGCTGAAAAGTAAATTACCGCCTAAGACTTCCTGTTTTTCTCCTGATGGCGCTCGCGTTGTCGACGGGCGTCAAAAGTGGCTTGTCAAGCTACCGAAGATGGGATCAGCTAATAAACCAAACTCATTCCATACCAAGAAACGAAAAGGAAAAACAGAATCAGGAAGGAGCTAAGTGGCGCGAAGCATTTAAAAAGCAAACGCTTCGGGGTTATATACCGACAATTGAATTGCCAGAAAAAGGAAGAAAAAAAATAAATAAAATAAATTTAGCAGCTGCTGCTGTTGGTTGGTTAAAGGGAGTGGGCGAAGGTAATGGTGAATGGGGCCGCCTATAAAAGACTTTCAATTTTTTGTTCGTTTTTGCGACGTTCACTTAATGCAGGCACGTCAGCAGCCCCACACACATACACACACTCACACACAAACACATGAGAAAGGACGACTGGGCAGACATTGATGGATACGCAAGTTGAGGAATGCCACGTCAGCTCAGCGGCAGAAGGTTGCCTTCCTTTTCGCCTTTCTTTCTTTTCACCGAGTAGGTGTCAGTCAGTTCCACACACAGTTCCCCTCGGTGCCTCATTTTGTCAGTCAGTCAGTCATTCCCAGCTGCCAGGGACATGTCAAATGGGGATCGGTTAGGATAACAAACAGATAGCTGTGATTTGACATGTTTATTTTTATTAGCCAGAGTCAAGAATAGAATGTTCGCAAAATGAAAGTGGGACTAAAATTGTTCTTTTGTTTAATTTAAGCTTAAGTAAAAGTAGTTTTAAAAGGCTTTTTTGCCTGATGTTTTTGTTAAGGCCACCTAACAATATGAATTTGAGTGTCCTTTGAAGAATTGAATGAATTTCATCTGAATTTTGAATGTAGCAAAGGATTATCTTATTAATAATGTTGAAAACTTTCTCATCTTTTCGTTTTGACTTTGCAATGCCCCTTCTAGATAGAACTATGACTACGCTCCTTTAATTCTTTTTTTTTCTCATCTCATTCCTCTAACCAATCGGTGTGTATGTGTGTGTATTTACTGGCTTTTATCACTTGTTAGTATCTAAAAATACGTGGCGCACATGCCGCCTTTCATTTCATTTCATTCCATTCCGTTTTTGGTTTTCCTTACCTTGCCGCCGCTTAAATACAGAATGATAAATTGCCATTTTGACTGCGGTCTCTGGTATACCCCTCCCTTCAGCCTCACCGCCTTCCCTTCACTACATTCTTCCCTAGCATTTCTTCCCTGCCATGCCGTTCTTTCGTGTTCACCGCAGCGTTTCTGAAATGAACTCAACTCTTGCATGGGTTTTAGTTTGCTTTCGGTTTGTGCGCTATACCGCCGCCTAAACAAAGCCCTAAAACAAACGCACACACACTTACACACGCTTTAACACACACACACATACATACACTATAGAAGTTTTCAGGGGTCTCGAATTGGCCTGGTTTTTGTTTTTGGTTGTATTTTTTTTGCCGCATTGGTTGAAAAATTTTCGCGTTACGCGTTGCTGATGTTGACGCCCAGATAACACACTAGCAAAAATACCCCAAAAAGTAGACAAAAGTGCAAGGAGTGTGGAGAATCGGAGAAAGGTAAAGCGGAATGATGCGGAACTGCGCATAGTTTTTGGGTGTTGCTTTAATGGCATCGTTCGGATCGTTGAGTTTACGCTTCTAAGGTGGATAGGCACGCACAGTGCATCTAGTTTGATGGCCTTTTACGAATTTCGATTTTAAACTAATTGGAGCTTTTACATAGTTAGAAATTATTCAGAAAGCCATACACCAGACAGACTTTCCCAGCATGTAGAAGCGCATTTATGACTCCTAATAGTTCTCAAATCAAGTTAAATACTTACTAAACTAACTGAACCATAAAATAATATTTACTGGATAGTTCATATGTATCTTGATTAAAAGTGCACTTAAATATGATATTCATTTTTATCTTTCCCTCTTCTAGTCTGCTTAGTCTCTATACAACTCTATTCAATAAACACAATCTCTCTCTATGTGTGTGTGTGTGTGTGTGTGTGTGTGTGTGTATGGAAGACTTCTAATACGAGTTTGCCATCCACACACAATTACCCATAAAAACCCTTTAGCATTACACTAAATGTGCCCATTGCAGCTTATCCCATCCACTTTTGCTGCCCCTCTCCTAGCTTATGTTAGAGTCCCTTCCCACATATAATAAAAAGGGCTAAAGGGGAAGAAATGGGGGGAATACGAAATAAGAGTCACCACGAAACCAAACTCAATTTTGGGCTGAAACAACCGAAATAGTCGCCAAAAACTTCAAATGGCAAATGGAGCACAACTTCATTTAAAAGGCATTACGACAGAAAAACACATTTTGTCCAACAGTCAACAAGCAACAACAGTTTGCACCTTTTTTCGGCCAAAAGCGACGACATAAACGTTGTTTTGTTGCCTGTTGGTTGTCGCTTGTTGGCTGATTGCGGCGCTAAGCGATGCCAAGGAGTAGTGGGAGGGTGTAGGTGGCTATTAGCATTTTTTATGCATTAATGACAAGCCACAAAAATGGACACATCGTCATGCATATGAATGAGAGAGAGTGAACAGGAATTGAGGCAAAGCAGGCGAATGGACCTATTAAGAGGGTTATCCTCATCCTCATGTGTGTATGTTGATTTTTTGTTTGTGTGTGTTTATCTGACACAACAACTGACAATAGACACACTAAAACTCATCACACTGTGCAGGATCACAGTAAAAGCAAACCAAGCTTAACTAAATTTTCTTTAAATTGATTGAAACGGAATATACCCTGGGAACTGCATTTAAAGGATTAACAGCTAAAAAGTATGCTATGAAATTTTTAAACTACCGATAAGTAATATAACTCTGGAAATTGTTTGTAATTTGCTTTTAACTGATACAGAATTATGCATCTCATGATCCTGTTTCATTTCATTACGCGATATTAGTATTCTTTATATAAGTGTGGTTATTTTATGCAGTCATTTGATATGCCTTGCTTTGAATATCTATACCCATTAGTTATCCGACTTTTACATAAACAAAAAAGCAAATTAAATTTTTGACAAACTGCGCAGTAGTTGTCGGTTGCAGTAGATAGATGGCGCCATTGTTGATAAGCCTTGGCAATTGCGGATGTTTTGAATAATCGATGCTTCCTGCTCTTTCAGCAAGTTCACGCTCCCATCTCACTGTAAACGTGAGTGTGTGTGTGTGTTTCTGTTTCCATGTGTATGTGAGCAATTTTTTTTCACTTTAGATTTTCCATCATAAATTTCAATTTTGAATCGCTAGCAATTTTTCATTCATATGCAGATATACCTCTATACAAATATATTTTGCGTTTTCCTATCTTTTTTTTATTTTTGGATGACTTTCCATGCATTTTTATTTGCCAATTAAAAACAGCCGCAGGATCTCGCTGTGCCATCAAATTGCAGCGAATTTAAATACAAATTGTTTGCCGCATTCTCCATTTTATATATGTATATATTTTCTTCATTTTTTCGGTTTGTTTTTTCCCCCTCTCTGCGGGGGTGCAGCACCTGTGCTCAGCCATCGCAAAGGTAAAATAGCAAAGCACACAAATTGCACAGTGTTGCATTTAAATTGCACATTGAACTTTGACATTTTGATAGCCTAGCATTTGCCAGAGCCCAGGACAGGCCCAGGACAGGCCCAGGCCCAGACCCAGACCCGGACTCAGCGATAGAAGATTGAAAGTTAGGATAACAGCAGTAGGCAAACATGAGCTCCGAGACCGTCGAAACCCAATTTATTGGCAAAATATGCAAGTGAAACGAATCGTAGTTAAATTGTAAACGAAATGTCAGATCCGTTAGCTATAAGAGTTAAGTTAGGGCCCATTTCCAAACAAAATGTCCCTGCTAGTTTACCTTATTGATTGCGTCATGAAATATTGCAAAGATTTGCAAAACAAATTTTACAGGCAAAGAGACAAACTGTTTGCTAGATAAATAGACAGAAACACGATTGCAAGTACATACTATAACACGATTCAACCGTCTTTGCTCTTACATTAAATACCTACAACTCACTTATAAATTGAAAATTTCTTAATAACAATTTGTCGACTCGATTTGTCGAACAACTTTGAAAAAACATATTCCAACTCGAAGGATATATGTAAATATTTAAGTGTAACCTTCACCAACTGTTTATAGGCTTACAAAACCATAAAAACAGTCTCGTTTCTAGCAACTGCAAAATACTGCATACTTTTTGGGGCAACGTTGATTGATACAAGACAAACATAATCAACCTCTACATCTGCCTTTAAGGTATCATATCTAGCTATTAGTAGGCTACACTATGTATAAATTTAACTAACAAAAATGCCCTCAAACCATTCATTTGCCTGTCTGGGAGATGATTTGAATTCAATTTTTGGGGCCACTTTAAATTGTCTTACTTTGCAGAGCCGGGTCAAATAAATTAAGTAGCTTAGGCAGAAAGAGATAGAGATAGGTAGGAAGAGATAATGTGAGACAAGGATATAGAGAAGTAGAGAATAAGGAGAGTGGTGGAACTAAAAGGGCCCAAAATGATTTAAGCTGCTTAAAATCACAGAGGCGGACCTCCCCTTTAGCTCAGCCATATAAAGTAATCAGTTGATGTCCCTGCTCTGTCCTGCCCTGTCCAGTCCCTTTTTGCTTCATTCGTCGCACAAAAGACAAAGTCTGCCTAATAACAATAAAAGGCTAGATAAGCAGAAAAACCAAAAAAAAAAAAAAAAGAAACCAAAAAACAAAGCAGGAAAAAACTAAGAAAACAATAAATTGGAGAAAGGAAAAATTGATCCTTAAAGCAGAAGCAGATGCCTTGATTGATTGATTGATTTAAATTAAAGACATCAAGTGATACTGGTGATGGGCAGTAGGTTTTGATCCAGGGGCTGGTCCTGGTCGGTGGGCTAATTTGTCCAATCAAGGACAATTGTAAATTGCTTTATGTTGGCTGCTTAACTTCATCGTAATGTCATTTCTTCAGGACACTTCATGTCCTCGTATTTTATGACACAAACAGGCGGCTCGGAATTTACGTTGGCATACCAAATAAACCAACAAATCAATTTGCCAGGTGCCAGAAAGGACACCAGCAGCAGGACCAGGCCTAGGCTCTGCCTACATTTTAGCTTCATTTCACTCTTGGTTGAGATTTATGAGCCAAGGGCGCGTGAGGCTGGAAAAAAATGCCAAGCAGAGAGCCAAAAAAAAACACAAGAGAAAACCAAACCAGACCAGAAACCAAACCGAGGCAGAGCAAAAAAAAAGTGGACGAGCAAATTGTTTTTGCTTAGCCCGGCGCCGAAACTTGCGCCTTGGGTCAGGAATTGAGCAGTGCGAGAAGCAGAAGCTCAAGCAGGAACAGCAGCAGCAGGATTAGGACTGGCAGTGCAAGTGTATGTCCGGGGTGATATGGCGGGGGTGGCAACTTTGGCTGACCAGTCAGCATTTATTATTTATAATAGTCGGTCCGGCTTTGCTTTTTGCCTGCCATTTAGTTTACCTCCACAAAACTCACTCCCACTCCTTTCACTCTGACTTGGCATTTGGCAACCTTTTCTAATAGATGACAGCCAAGCCCCCCTACCACCAATGGCCAGGCCAGGCTGTAGCAAACCCAATCCCCTAGATTTTTGTGCCACATTCAATTGCTTTACCCGTTTCTCATTGCTGCTGTTGCTTCCGTTGTTGTTGTTGGTGTTGTTGTTGTTATCACTAAACATTTTATTGTCACACACTTGGCACAAATGGGACTGGCAATGGAAATGAAAATGGGGGAACCAGTATGGGGAAAAGGGTCGTCGTCGTCGTTCTCATAGATCTTGCAATGGATTCGTTTTTGCTCTTTGGCAATCACGGCAGCAAATAGTCAACAATGTGATTTGTTTTTCCAAAAACTTGGGCATAATCAATTTGTAATGGAATTCGCAAAAAGTGATTGTTTGACAAAACACAGACATGAATTTTAAAAGAATAAAGAATGTATAGCATTCAGATTAGACAAGTTTCAACATTGTGACTAGCTTGTTATTGCTTAATTTATTAGAGCAACTTTAGCTGAATCGATAATTGTACAATAACTTTTAATAAAATAAGAGAAAAGATATTAAAACTTTCTAGAACATCGACTATGATTAAGTGGTAAAAACAATGAGTAGAATGCACTAAATATTAGCTTTATTGATCACTATAAAAATATAAAAGTTGTTTTTTTTTCCCCAGAACTTTGAAACTTTCTATTGCCAGTGGAATCTACAGATGCATTCTATTTAAAGATATTAAATATCCTAGAGCACTTAAGCAATCGACATAGGAATTTCTCTATTCATTTGCCTTTTTTATTTCTTTAGCTTTTGTGAATTTTTTTTTATGCTTTCTTGTGCTGGTCCGTTAAGCCTTTTTGGTCTTTTGACTTATTGGTTTTGCTTGGCCATTGTAAGTGAAAAGAAAAAAGAGAAAGAAAGAAAAAAAATATAGATACTACCCATTCCCCAAAGCGCAACGAAATATTCTGTTGCATTGACCGCTCTTCTTTGTGCCAGTATCCAGTGTCCTGTGTCCTGTTTGCCAATTCCCCCATACACATGAAAGGGGCGGCGGCTACTACTGTTTGAATGTTTGTTCACTGCCATGGCCTTGTGTCCTTCTTGTGTGTGTTTACAAAACTGTCATATATGTATGCGAACAAAGATAACACCCACACAGGCACACACACACACACACACAGGGCTCAGAAGGAAGGAAGAAGCGATGGTGTAGCTCTAAGGAAAAGGTCGCAATGGCGGCAACATAACACAAAATGTGTTGCACAACGGAAAAAATGCCCGAGATTGCAACAAGCGAAAAAGAAATTAAATATATATATATATCAGGTTACATATCGCACTATAGTGCCTTCTCTTTCCCTCTGGCTCTTTTACTCTTTTTGTACACAATGCGCTCTGTTTGTAAAACAAATTTGTATATCATTTAAATTGATATAAACAACATTCGAGAACGACGATGTTTGGTGTGCACAAACTGATACTTTGTAACAAAAAAATTGGATAATTGTTAACGAAACATAAAACTTTTTTAAATATGCATCAAAGCCATATTCAATTTGTATATTCAATTCTTTCTTAAATTTCTTTTTTTGGGTTTTTAACATTACTGAACAGAAGCAGATTCGTGCAATCGATTCCGATGACCAATACCATGAACTTAAAGTGTCTTAAAGGTCTTTTTAACCTACATTAAATGGTCGTTCAATAATTTATTTTTTCTATGGGTTTTCTTTTGTTTTGGAAACATTTTCATTGATGACTATCATCAATTCTCGTTCTGTTTATATAATGTTGATGATTTATTTGCGTAATTTATTCCTGAATAATTTGTCTTTCAGAAGAATTCAGTGATCCGATTCATGCGTTTCGATTCATTTAAACAAATTGCCGAATAAATGGTTAGACTGTAAATATCATCTTCCGGAAAACCTCTTGGAGGAGTTTTCTCAATAAATTCAAAACTGATAAAACAATGAGCTAAATGACTCGTTGGGTCTGTTAAATAATTAGCAATTTCTTAATACTAAATAGTTAATTTGATTAGAAGTTACTTGAACTTCACTTTAATATCAAAAAGTTAAAATTAACACAGTCCATTATATGATTATTGCCAGCAAAAGTGTATCTATATATTTTTGAGTCAATAAATAACACATTAATTGGCCCGCAAAAACTTTATCTTTCCGGTTATGGCCTCTTTTGGAAAACTCAGAACTCAAGTCAATTTTTAAATGCCTGACGTTGGGGCAATTTTATTGCAAGTTTTCATCGTTTCCATCTGTTTTCGATTTCAGTTTAAGTGCCACTGCCGCTTCTTGTTTTCAATTAAACGAACACCCCTTCCGTTTGCCACGCCCTTCTTGAACGAACCAACCACCCACCCACCTAACCACCCACCTACTCACACCGAACTGGGTACGCCCCAATCGTTGCTTTCATTATTACCAAACAAGAGCAACAACAACAATAACAACGAAAAACCATGAAAATTTGTAGCCGCAATATTGAAAATGCGCCGTATTTGGGTTTCCTCACCAAAGTAGCTTGACTATATACACACAAATTGAGCAACAAAACAATAACAAAAACAGCAAACATTTTTTAATTTTTAATACGACGTAGTCTATGCCCCTTATCAAGTTCGAACTGTGACTTTAACTTGAACTAGGTTAACTAAATAATCTTCCATTTATAATAATTCAGATGGAAAACCATTGATTTTGATGGTTAATGTACTCTTCTGGATGTGACTTTAATATACCCCATTCACTGTATGGCTAAAGGGTATAACAATCGGCAGCAGATTAAGTTCATGCCATGTTGCAGTTACAGTTACAGATTTTTGCCATATTTCTGCTCCCCTCCTCAAACACTTTACTAAGTTTTTTTTCCATATTCTTTTTGTTATTTTTATTTTTGTGTTGCTCTCCTTTAGTTCATATTCATTTTTGCTTATTTCTGTTAGTGTAGCCCAAAACAAATGTTGCCCGAAACCGATTTGGTAACTCCAACTCAGCCCCCCTTTTGATTCCTTTTCCACAGAGCTATTCTGGGCACCCTTTCAGACTCTTTTCGTTTGCGCTTTTCAGGATCATTGGCAACGGGTATGAAATTGTTGTTTGGCATCACCAAGAAATGAAGGCGAATGGGTGAGTAGTGGTGCAAACAAACGTTGCGAAAATATGTCACAACATTTGTTACACATTTTCGGGTCAATTTTTTATTGCAACGCCAAGTCCCCCAATCTCCCCTCCCTAAGTTTTGCCCCATTCCCCCACCCCTTTGCATACATATACATATGTATGTATGTAAGTGTGTGTGTGTATAGTAGTAAGCAACATTCAGTTACCCTCCACCCCCGTCCTTCACTCATATGCAGAAGCATTGTGTCGCAGCTGTTGGTAACTGCCTTTGCCTTTGGTTCTGTTCCTCTGCCCTTTTGCCTCTGGATCCGCCTTGGCCTCCACTGTTCCCCCTTTGGTTTTTTGTTGCCATGTCGTTGACACTAGCCTGTCTTTTAGTTTCATTCAATTAAAAGCTGCTCAAGTGGAAAATCGTAAACAGTTTGCCTCGAATAATGGTTTCACAAATACTGATGTCAGACAAATGACATTTTAATTCAAAACAAAGAAAAAGTATGCAAATAAATATAATCTATATAACATTTGCATTTCCTTTGGCATTTGGCTACTTGACGCACCCTGAGAAAATCCACAAACACCAGAAAGAATCCATTTGATAAACTTTAAAACTTGAATTCCCAAACTTCAAACTAGTAGTTATAAAAGTTACTTTGATTAGACCGCTTCACCTCATATTTGTGGATCGGAAATTGGCTTCTTAAGTTGCTTTATTCTGAAGAAATTTTCAGATACAAATGCAGTAGTGACTGCTCTCAGGAGACCTATATATCTATGTTTTCGACATATGGTCAAATCAGATCTTATTATATAGTTCGTGTATTAGTTTAATTATGAACTAGTGTGTCTTTCAAAAGAATTCTGCATTGATTCTTAAATTATAATGGATTTGGTTTGCTTTTCAAATGAATTTTACTCTTAATGCATAGTAAATGAACTCAGATTTAGTTGCACCTACTAAACTAACACATAGTCACATATGTATATGTATACATAACTACCTATGTATGTGTATAAACAATATAGTCGAGCATTATATAAACACGCGAACAAAGAGTATAACGAAAAATTAATTATGCACAACAAACGACAACGAGAATGACCCCCAACAGAGATAGAGATAGACATAGAGAATGAGAATGAGAACGAGACGTCGAATGGAGCAAACACGAGAACACACAAATCCAATGACCGCCCAGCTGTCCAGTAATTGTTGTTATAATTGTTATGTGCAATCCCCGTCTGCCCAATGCTCTCTCTCTTTCACCCTCCTTGGATAAACCTATGGACAACCTAACCCACCCAAAAACCAGTCACGATTATTGTTGAGCTTCATTTTAACCCAGGGCAGGGGCAGTGGCAGGAGCAGGGCGAGGTTTCTAGGTTCGAGGTTGGCAGAATGTCGACCGCAAATTAATTTACAACGTAAATTGCAAAATTGAAAATTATGTTGTAATTACTCAATTCTGACGTTTTTCCCATTGACCCAAATTTATGGGCCACACACACACCCAAATACACACACACACACTCTAGAGAGAGAGAGAGAGAGAGAGAAAACTAGAGAATAAGAGGAACCGAGAGAACGAGTCAGTGAAGCAATGGAACTAGCATACCAGCAGCTTCTTACCTACATCCATATCTGGAAGCAGCAACAGCAGCTTGAACCTTTGTGCCAATTTAAATGCGTAATTATAACGAGTACTAGAGAGCAGTTAGAGTTCTTGGAGCTGGGTGCTCGGCGCTCGGTGCTCGGTGCTCGGTGCTCGATGCTGGGCCTGCATATTAATTACGTTACGGTGAAAGAACCGACGATTGTAAAGGAGGAGGGAGGCAACAAAATCTTTTGCCATGGCCAAAGGCAAAGACAATTGGAATTTTAATCAAGGATCAGCATGGGTAAATTTATTTAAAAGGTGGCCAGGCAAGCAGCAATCCATTCCATATCCCCCCCACCCACCACTCCCCCATTTTGTGTCTCCTTTTGGCTAGCTGGTAATCTGGTCCGCATGTTTCAGGTATTTCAGCTATGAATACCTTGAATGCCTTTTGTGTATAATGTGGCATGGTCTTGGACAATGACTGTATGACGATGGGGCGAAGAGGGGAGTGGAGAGGCTAATTAAGAGTGGAATGACAAGCCAAAGAAGTTGTTCAATGGCATCATCATCATGATTGCTCCCCATTTACTATAATTCAATTCACAAGCAAATCAAAATCGAGTTGAAAATGCTTTTGAGTGGCCTTAAATCGATCGAGTCTCAACAGTTTCCGTAGTGTAGCGGTTATCACGTGTGCTTCACACGCACAAGGTCCCCGGTTCGAACCCGGGCGGGAACAGTAAACATTTTTTTTGTGGTTTTTTCTATTTGTAATGGAATGTTTTTTTTTTCTTTGTCAAAAACCACATTTTATCTTATTTAAATGAAAATTAGAATTATGCTGTTGTTGATTAAAAAATGCTAAAAGGATTTGTGTTAGAATAAAAGCATAGAAAAATGATTAGTAGGTCCGCCTTATGCTCTCAACCTTAAATATTAATTTTAAAATATAGAGCCTTCAGTTTGATAACAAAAATCATAAATTTGAATACAAAATATTTCAAGCATAGATCATATTTCATTTTTCTGAGTTATAAACGATAATCGAATTTTAGCATGAAAACCAATCTTATCAATTTCAATTAATCAATATTAATACTGGCCTAAATAACAAATTATTTACTATGTTACCAAAAAAAAATAGAAAAATTAATGACTCTCAAACAACGGAAATGTTTTCCCAGTTTTCACTTGAGTCAAAAACGCTGGGAAAACGCTATGAAAACGCGTCCAAAATTATGGAATTAAACCAGACCAAGTTCAAAGCTTTTACTGCGAGCTTAAAGCTGCAAAACCCATTTACACTTTGAAGAGAGTGAGGGAAAATAATTTCAAATACAAAATTATACGAAATAAATGTAATTGTAGGACAAACTTGAATTGAGTTTATTTATTACTCATGACCTTTACCAGAAAGTGTTTCTAAAGGGCATTCTCTCTGTGTCTCTTTCTCTCTTGTTTAACCCCTCACTACCAAAACATTGAAATGAGTCAGAGCTTTGGCTACTGTGTACCCACTCTCGCGTGTTGCCGAATCTTATCAATTTGGCTAAAAAACAAACACTTTTTGATGACTTACGATTGTGGATCATCTTGTTGAGAACTGGTTGTAATTTATATTATATTTGCACTTGTTGAGGTAGTCGGAAAATAAATTTATTTCCTATAATTGCCGCAAATTCGGATGTAGTCGCAATTTTGCCGGCAAAACGCGTGTGTCAGCTGTGAAAGCTTTGAGAGAACTGAAAACCTCAAGCCACCAGCTGACTTTCTACCCCAATCACATACATACATACATACACACATACATATGTATGTATACAATTATTATGAATGGGCCATGCTAAGCTTATCAGTTATTGGGGGGAAAATATATAATTATTACGTTATATTTGACCAAGTTTTATTGAATTATCTGCTGCGAGTGTATCACAAAATTTACCATAAGGCATATCAGTTATCACTTATTTCCGGGTGCCTAGTAAAAGCCACTAAAGTGCTCTGTTTAATGTTTATCTAATATAAAATTGATTTTCATGCAACTAAAGCATTGTATACGAATTAGTCGTAGGACCAGAAGGGGCACTAAAAACAAGTTGATTACAAGTTCATTAAACTATTGGTCAAAAGACTCCAATGAAAGTTATTTTCATGAAGCTCATGTATCTAAATGCTCTGTCTGCAATATTGTTTCAACAAATTGTACTTTGTGTTTATTACTTTTAAATTTTAAATAAAATAATTTAGATAACAAAAGCTATACAACAACTAATATGGTAAAACAAATAGATTTTCCGTTGGTTAATAAATAGAGCAAGCATTAAACATACGTAGACTAGTGCATATCTTAATCTAGACTACAAGTTATAACTATTTAATTAGGGATCAATGGGGTTAACTTTAGTCCCGCGTATGATCGCGTATCCAATCCAGATATTCCGTCACACGTGTATAGACACCTGGATAGCCGGGTTCGCCACATTTGTTGCCAAAGGATACAACGCCCAATTGGACCCAGTGGGAGTCATAGCGCATCATTAGAGGACCACCAGAATCACCCTAAAACAAAGAAACACACAATTTTGAGATCAAAAGAGACAGCGGGAGAATCTTTTATGCTAATCCCACCTGACAAGCATCTACGCCACCGTCGGAGTAACCTGCACATATGAAGTTCTCATTGATCGGCTGGAAATAGCTGCGATCGCAGTCCTCATTACGCCAAATGGGTAACTCGGCCTGACGTTGGCTCGTCGACTCTTTGCCACCATAATAGGTTGTGCCCCAGCCAACAACTGTGGCTCGGCGTCCTGGTAAACGTTCTTTAGGTGGCTGGCGAATTCCACGGGGCAGGCAAACTGGTATCACATACTTTGATTTGCGAACTGGCTTATCCAGCACCAAAATTGCAATGTCGTTGTAGAAACCAATACGGGAGAAACTATAAATGGAAGAGATTGTTATTAAAACACGTCGATCAGGAAGCATCAGCTCCAATCGTACCGTTCGTGAGTGCGCACTTCTTTGACGGCAAAGGTCACAGGATCTGATGGTTCAGCATCGGTGGATAGATCAATATCACCCAGACGCACTGTAAATTGACGGGCAGCAAATCTAGACAAGATTTTCAATGTGTTATATGGGTCGTACTCTATAGGGATCAACTTAAACTTACGGTTTCTGCCGGGAATCACGAGTGCAATGAGCAGCTGTAAGTATATACTTTGTGCCAATTAAGGATCCGCCGCACCAGAATTCCGTACGCTTTGGTCCATGCAAGAAAATGGCCGCCATCCAAGGCCATTGGCCATTTGGAGCCTCTACTCCACCGACAATACGCCCCGTTGAATACTCCTGTTGTCCACACTCATCCGGGTCCACAATATTATTTGCTATCTCATCGAGACCCTCGGGTTCCAGAGGCTCCTCTGTGGTTGTTGTTGTAGTGCTAGTCGATGGTTTTATTTGTGGTATTAAGACAAGACCAGAAGTGGGTCGCGTTGTCGGTCGGGCAGTGGTTGCTCGAACGGTTGTGCGTTTAGTGGTGTGTGGAGTAGTGGTTGTTAATGGCTTTCTGGTGGTCAACTTCAGAGGACGCTGCGTAGTCAAAACTGTGGAGGCGCTTTCCGCAGCCGAGGACAAGGGACAGCATACACCAGGAACAAAGAGACTCTTGAAGCAAAGTGATTCACGAAGGCTGCTTAAATTAAGAAGCAAAGCAGGGCAACTACTCAAGTCCTCACATCGTCCTGGACGACCACTTGGTGTTTTGCAGTAGTTCTCAACGTCTTTGGCAGTCCCAGCATCTTCGCTGGCCAAAGCCAGCTGATCCAAGGGCCGCAACGTTGTCGAACTGATTATGGGCACGCTAATGGTAGTAGTTCGTGGTGTTGTGGGAATTTTGATCTTTTGCTGGGATTGTTGAGATCCTGACACCACCTGAGTCTGGGTTTCCTCAGTGGGCTTCTTAAGTTTCTGCTTATTCTTGTTCTTCTTCTTTTTCTTCTTTTGCTTAAGCTCTTTGTTCTCCACAAACATGGGCTTACCGGCAGCATCGTTTGATGTTACATCAATGCGTTTTGTCAGTACTTGTATGGCACTCAGATTAGCCGGTTTACCAGCTGGCAACAAACTATTCGCGGAGAGTGGGGAATCCAAAACCTTTCCCGATACACCAGGTATGGCTGTAGTGGATGTCGTTGCCGTTTCTGTGCTGGAGTAAGATGAAGTAGAGCTATTCTCACTCTCCTCACTGGTACTTGTGCTAATTGTACTCGATACGCTGCTACTTCCATTCTCTGTCTTGCCCTCTTGCCCGCCTCTAGTCATATCGACCAGCATGTGCCCCACATGGTTTAAGGCACCCAAAGTTTCCGATATGCGATGGAATGTCGACTGGGAGAGCAAACGTGGCAGCGACATCGACTCATTGCTGCTGCTTTCAGTCTGATCTTCTTCACTATCATAGTACTCGCTGGAGCCTTCTATGTCCTCACCATCTTCGGCATCATCGTCATCGTTATCCTCATACGTAGAGGATACACCACTGGCACTACTCTCGCTGCCACTTCCACTGCTGCTGCTAGCTTCCAGAGCGGCGCTCAGCTGACGACCCAAACGCTTGTCGTGCAAATGTGGCTGAAAGAAAGACGCTGCCTTAATGGTTAATGGTTATGAATGTTCGTGTTGTCCACTAGTTCATGCTCAGGGACTTACCATCGTTTGTTAAGTGCAACGGTTGCTCATTGTCAATATCATCAAGGCCATCAATGACTGGTATACGAAAAATGCCAGCTACAAGAACTAAAAACAAAAGGTTTCAATTATTAAAACAGACATAACTTTATCTGGGCGTACATTCCAGTTTAAGATTCATTTATTTATTATAGCAAATATAGCCATAAACCACACGATTGGCTCCAGCAATTCTAGTTAGTTTGCACTGACCTGACTCACTTCCTTTTTTTGTTACTCGACTTATGCAAACCTCAAGCGACTGACTGATTGTATAATGTCGCAAATTGGCATTACGCACATCTCGGTAGACCTCCTAAATGAGAAAGTATGTCGCCTGATGTATGTATGTATGTACATACAAATGTCTTCCCCCACCAATGCGACTCTGTTCAACTGAAGCGTTTAAAGTTTATTTAACGTTATGTTTTTTTTCTTACTGTTGGTTTTGTTTACTTTGCCGTGACATAATCTTATTGTGGGATATCTCTTCGGGTACGTTTTGGCTGGGTGCTTGTTTAATGACTTGCCACTTTGCTTTCCTACATTTCCTGCAATAGTCCCTGATTATTCTTTATGTAAGTTTAACTTTTTACTTCAAGGTCGCCTGAAGATTTCACTAAACAAAAAACCCCAAGATACAAAAATTGATTATCTTTGTTCATCCGAATTTTGGGTTAAGCTGCTACAGTTTTTTTTTTTTTTTTTTTTTTTGTTGTTATTGTATTTTGCTTTTATTGCCAGGCTCATTAACATTTTTCGAGGTGTGCACTGCAACTTTGTCACTTTCACTTGGTATATAAAATTGCCCATACCAATGGCAATGCTTTTTATACCCTTTAATCGAAAGGTACTCGAGTTAATCAAGGTTGTTGAAATGCTTATGCCAAATATAGGGGGTATAAGCCCTGTATTAGAAAAATAATAGATTTCTAAAACTAAAAGTATAATTTTGAAATATCAAATAAAATAGAACAGATCAGAAAAGGTTTTGTATGCCACTCTTATGAAGGGTATATCAAAGTCGAAGTGCTCAATTATTGAATGGATTTTTTTTCTTTATCTGCTTCTTTCCACGCTTGCTGTTGTATACAATGAAATATTGGCCAATTATACAAAATACGAAAAGAAAAAACCTAGAGGGGGCTTATATAGAAATTATTTCTTAAATGTATGAAAAGTGAATGCCCCAGAGATAGGGGACCCAGACAAAAAGATGACCCAGAAAACAAATGTCACACTTTCGTCGAACTTAACGAGTGAAAATTTGAGAAAAATCTTTCTTTTTTTCGTATGTTGTTCATAATCAAATGTTGGCCAAATACTTTATGATCAATAAATTTTTATAAATTCAAATTATTTACACGCACATGCACACACACACACACACTCATAAGAAGAAAAACCCAATTGCAATGCTCAAGCAGCTGTTTCTAGTTATTCAACCAAACGAAAGTGAAAATTATCTACAAGTTTTTTTTTTTTCTTTAACCGGCCAAGAGATGTCAATGGTGCAGCTTGGAAAAACGGCAATTGAGCAACAATAAAAGCAACAGCTGCAATAACTTCCCAAATCATTCGAAGAAGGAGAAGGAGGAGGCTTTGATGGTGGGACCTGGAGGAGTAGGAGAAGATACTATAAAATTGTACACTTCATGGTCAGGCCATAAATAAGACACTGTTAAAGTTTTTAACCGGCGACAACATTGGCTACGGTTTGAAGTTAGTTTTTTCCATACATTGATGTGGTTTTTTGTTTCTTTCAGTTGCATAATCGATGGACAAGCCCGAGATGTTGCGGTAATACCAACTTATAGTAAAGAAAAATATATTCAAAGCGCACATACACGTACATGAGTATGTATGCCTGTGTGTAATTGGTGGTAAGCCAACTAAAGAAATGAGAGAGATGGAGCTAACCGACGAGAGAGAGTGTCCATCTACATAGCAAATTATGCTACCTAGTATCAACAAGACGAAAAGTATATTCAGTTGTATACTACATATATAAGACTTCATTTAAGTAAGCTGAACTACTAAACCAACCGATTTGACTAAGACATCAATTATTACTTATATCTTGAATGGGTTATTGTTTAGGGTATAATACAGTCGATTTTTATTTTACTTTTGTGATTGGCCTTGCAATTTGCATTTGGTCAACCAACTCGTTTTGTCTTTCATTCAAATCGTGACGTCATTTGACGGAAATGCCTAGCCAAAGAAAGTTAAACTCGTAGACTTAGTCACGTTTTGCAGGCGGTTAGGATTATGTATAGAAATATCTTATTAATTTTTTGCGTTGTATAAAACTAAATTGAAGTTGAGTTCATGGTAAACTTAAACTTTTGACTGTTCACTAAATTAAATTTCAATCATTACAAGAATTCCATTACAATTGTCCACAAAATACTTATACAAGTTTGTTGCCTAAGTCTTTTGTTTTCGTATGTTTGTTTTTTGTTTTCACATATTTAAATTAGCACACAAATTAACCATTTATGGATTACAAAATCATTTCAGTCAAACCGAACTGGGTTAATTATAATTAGTTGTCATAAAACTAATATGGTTATAATAAAAACTTTTCGGCCAATACCAACCTAGACTCAAGACATATGCATTTGAATGCATTTTTTGTTGGTCGTTGTTGTTGTTGTTGTCGTTGCTGGTGATGTTGTTATTTATATTGTTTAATAAAACATTAATTTTGTTGTATATTTTGTTTATTATTATTTAACACACTCGAACGAAAGTCGCCGCCGCTTAACAACAACAACAACAGCAGCAGCAGCAGCAACTGTGATGATGACGCTGACAAAACTTAACGAAAATGAAAGTGTTAAATTTTTTAGCCTTGGCTTAACTAATGTAACTAATACTTGTTGTTGTTACTGTTGTTATTACAATTGTCTGTTAATGGGTCTGGCCTTTATATTTATTCAATTGATTGCAAAATATCCAAATGCTGAAATGTAAAACACAAAAATTTCACTTATTATTGCATTCACAACATTATTGTAAATTTTTGCGATAACTTCGATTAAGACTCTGTTTATGTTTTTTAGTTTTTACTGCCGCGTCTGCTTCCGTATGCCGTTGCTGCCCGAGTTCAACTGAAATTGAAACTGAAAACTGGCAAAAGACAAAAACGACAAACGACAACCGACATATCCAATCCAAGACTTGTTGTCGTTGTTGCTTTTATGCCCAGCAGTCGCAGTATTGAAAAGTATATTCGATACGGGAAAATGCAACTCCATTTTAGATCCTTCTTTGCATTAGTCCTTCACTAAGTTGAAAGTCACAAACGAAAAGATAATTTGAAAGTTAAACCATTTTTTCTTTTTTGGCGAATGTTCAGGTTATTATAAATATTATACTTAGCTTCCACATGGTATAGGGTATTTTGTAGTCGACACTTCCATTTCAAAGTCACGATGGTTGTTTCTGTTGTTGCTGATGTTGTCGGAGGCGTCAAAGCCCAGCTTTAGGGGGGCTTTTGGGCTTTTGTTGGCTGCTGCTGCTGCTGCGTTTCGTTTCGTTTTGTGTGTGTGAAAGACTTGGCTTGACTCAAGTCCACATCGCTGCGGTAGCTGGCAGGCAGTTTTTACTTTCTTTATGCTTTTGTTAGGGTTATTGTCTAAAAAACAAAAAACAGCCAAGAGCAAGGCAAGCAAAAGAGAAGCATAGCAAGACAAAAAGCCAACTGAGAGGCAAGCACTATGATGAGTTTAAAGTTATATTACAGATTTTGGGGGTACTTAAGTTAAGACTTACATATATAGATTGCATATTTAAGTTAATTACGATTTCTAAACGTTTCTTTCTTGGTTTTGAAATTCAAAGCGTAAGCCGATCAATGAGTTTTATTCTACCTATCTTTAGTTGACGATAGCAAAGACATTTGTTTTCTTTTATTGCTAATATAAGTTATTGTGGAAGTTGCTAGATGTTGGGTATGTTTAATTTATCCATTTGAGATTTATGAAAAGAGCCCTGTGCTGATTTTTATATATATTATGGATATTAAGAATTCAAAATTAACAAATTCATACATTTTCCAAAATGTAATTTTTGCAAAACACCTTCAAAGTAAACCCCGTTGAACTCCACATGGACACCAAAGTAGACCTACCCACATAATAATCAACAATATGAAAATTCAATTTTGTTTAAGGTATTCCCCAGCATTATTTTTGCGCAACCTTCAGTTTGTATTGTTGATTTTTTAAACTCTTGAGTACCTATCCAAATAAGAGCGAATGTTCATTTGTTTTTTGTGTTTTGTGTTTCAAGTGAATCATCGATTGTTTGTGGTTTCCCCAAACTGTGTTGGCCTACTTCGAATGCAAATTAACATCAACAAAATATTGGTAAAACATTAAACAGATATAATCTATCATTATTTGTGGGGGAAACCATTGAAAAATTAAGGTTTTCCTATGAAATCCTTGAAATGTGAAACTTTATGTTGAGATAAAGAAAACTTGTCTCCAATATTTTATTTAAAATTCAAACATTTTGTTTTCTTCTTTTCATTTGTCGTCACTAACGACCGTGAAAATAAAAGAGGCAATGCAGTATGGAGCGTGTGACCAACATAATTAATTGGGTATTCACAAGACAGAAGAGAGAAAAAAAAGACTCCCTTGACTCAAAACTGGCCCGGCAACTGAAAACGAGTCATAGACAAAGCTATGTAGGTGAGTGTAAGTTGTAGAAAACTTGGCCCATTGTTTTGGCACTTTAAAAGAAAAAGCACATAACAAAAAACTTGTAACAAAAATCTGCACGAATAAAAAGTGTTAATGGGTGAGAAATTATGATTTATAATGCTGTTACTTGGCCTAGCTTCTCTGGAGTTGGTAGACCTTTGATAAGAATTTACCTACCTTTACTTTGAGAGCTTTGAACCGGCTAATTGATTGATTGATTTCTTCTAGTTTTTATTTACAATTAAAAGCATTTCTTGATCGAGAGACATTAAATTACATTTGACTTCAGACAGATAAATACGTTAATAACCTTTTCAAGTATTTAGGAATTTGAATTGTTACATATATGTTTAAATATATTAATTGTTTAAACACTAAGTATATCATTTGGATCAACATTTCACTAATTTGGCTAACTTTTCTTTTTGTTGTATAAAATTCGTTGACATAAAGCTTGTGCGTGAAAGCTTAAGTACTTAATAAGTTAATAATTATGTAGAGATACTTGTGAACAATTAACGTTTTCCTTTCTTTTTTGTTTTTGTTTCAAAAAGCCATAGAACATATTTACAGCATTGCCATAATGATCTTACAGATACTCATAAAACACAATCCAATAGATGCAATTGAGGCTGGCAAAGAGAGCGGGAAAAAGGACACGCGATGAGCGATCTATATAGATGGCACGCTTTAGCCGCTCTTGGGCTGGCGTAAGCTTTGGTTTCGGTAGCTCCGGTTCGTTCACAACTGGCGGTGGCGGCGGCGGGGGTGGAGCTATTATTGGAGTGAGTATTATGCGTGACTCCTGACGTGGAATCCACGGACCATCAGCATCCAGCGGGGGGCGGACAACGCGTCGAGTGGTGGTCACAACCTGGCACAAGGAAAAACAGAAATAATAAGAAAAGAATCCTTTTTCTTGTCAATGTCAAACTCACCCGTTTGTTTTTGGTCATCTCATCGAATATTTTTTTCGATTTTCTCGATCTTCTCATCGGCCAAAGGTAACATTGACGATTTGCCTGCGCCTGTATTGTTACTTCCTCCCGGTGGTGCGTCCGAGTCCTTCTTTGCGCCTGCTGTTCCACCACCACCGCCTTCGCCAGCAACTGGCTTGGGTGGATAAGCCATGGGTTTGGGTATGGGCGTATCACTTAATACAATGTTGATCAAACAGTATTCCATCAGGGCCATAAACACAAAAACCGTACAGACAGACATGAAGGCATCCACTGCTTTCAGATAGGAGACAGGTGGCAGCGATGACTGAGACTTGGCATGTTGCGTGGAGAGTGTCAATAGCGATGTAACGCCCAAGGTAACTCTCGCCGGTGCTGCCTCCGGTTTAATCCAAAACGAAACCCATGACATGATCACTATCATGCAGGTTGGTATATACGTATTGAAAACATAATAGACTAGACGGCGTTTCAATGTGAATACAACCTCGAGGCAAGTGAAGTTGCCAGTGGAATAGACCTGAGTACAATCGGCCGTTTCATTGCGTATGAGAGCCACTTGCGGTAGTTCAATATTCTCGACTACCAGAGGAGTATTGGGATCCCATTGGAAAATTAAATCATCTGTCGTATGGGACACTAATAACGATAACATAACAATATGAGAAGTAAAGACTGGATATGTGATTATAACTTACAGCTTTCCATTTGCAATTTGCATTCTTGAGTATCATGCGGATAAATCGCAAAATTCATAATGCATGACAGTTTTAGGGTTAACTTAACCATATACAGTATGGTCTTGTCCTTATATAGCCACATATAATGATTGGGTATGGTCATTGTTTGAAACGTAACCGATTTGGCATTCTTAAAAAAGGAGTCCGGACGCCACATGTTCTTTAGCCAATCCACTTCCAGCAAACGATATTCCTGTGTCATATTCTCGGGCAGACGTAGTCGATGATCTTTCCAGGTTTGAGCGAAAAACACATCTGCCACATAGGTCATTGAGTTCTCATCGATGGAATCCAAGCCCATAACGGTGACATGAAAGTACACAATGGTCGGCTGACCCTCTTTCTTGGGTGGACGCATTTTGTCATAACGTTTTATGTCCTCGGGAAGAATATCAGTTATGGCCAGACTTTGTCTACGTTAAAGCAAACTTGAAATGCATTATCGGCATCACAAAAATAACTGTCAGTGGAACTTACTGAAACTCTCCTTTGGCATAGTGTTTGAGGCAAATTGAGCAGATGACTAGAAAGATAAGTTGAGCAACCATTTTGTCTTTCTCCTTTAACCTGCAATTGAGGGCATTTATTTTCAAGATTATATATGTTGATGTCCTTGCTGCCCACCTGCTAGAAATATGGGTGGCTAAATGGACCTCGACCTTGCTCGTTTTTAAGAAGATCAAAGGACAAAAAGCCGCCCCTTCAGAAATGTTCGGTGTCACTTTGACATTGACAATGCATCGAGAGCGAACGATTGACACGGAACAATAAAAATAGCAACAATTATGCTGCTTACCGATGTAAATAAAATATACAGACAAAAGACAATTTCCTTTTCCCATAGCCTCGGCATTGGCACAGATGGCAACCCTGGCCTGGCAACGCATCCTGCTACCCCTTCTTCGAGAATAACAACAACTACACACACACACACACAATACCCGACTTAATACACAATTAAAGCCACTCGAAGACGGTCCGGGTCTGCCTCACTGCCGCGATTTAAGTGCCCCACGCGCGCCATTTGCTTTTCTTCTATGCCCCACGCCAATGCGAAAGAGCAGGCAATGAAAGAATCTGAATATGAATATGTACAGAAAGAGCTAGAGATATAGATATACAGAGAGCGAGGGAGAGAGAAAGAGAGAGTACAAGAAGAGCCCATTAGACAAGGACAATTGTCGAGGCACTTCTCCGTCTGCAAGATGCTCGTTGAGTTCGGGATTTACTCTCATTTCGGTTTAGTTATTTGATTTAATTAATGTGCTAAATTAGAACAACTAAATTTCAAAAAATAGTCGAAATAATTGTTAATTATTATTTAAATTTTGATTAGGATTCGAAATATAAACTGCATCTACATTATATCAGATTCGTTGGAATCTTTCAATATCAGATTGGTGGAATTCACTTCATCATGAGCTTAAAGCCTTTGCTTTAACTTGCATATTAAATTAAAGAATTTAATCCATGGAATCTTAGAAATTAGCTCTATATTTTAAGATTGTTTAAACTTTCAGAGTCCTTCCTAAGTCCTCCTGTGCCTCAAGGCACACAAATATATATTTTAAAATCATTAACTGACCATATGAAAAAAATATTTTTAAAATTAAAAAAAAAAAAAGTATAAGTATTTATTATTTGCTAAACTATATGTCATTTAAAGATTAGAAAGATTAAAAAAAGGTCTTAAAAAAGAGAACTACCAAAAAGAAATGATACACGCCAAATTCATGAATAGTCCTTGAGATGTATTTAAATTTAAAGATTTCAAACAGAGCCGATAAATAATATGTTTCTTTACCGTTAAGTTTACCCTTTAAATTCGATAATTCTTGATGATTTACGTTCTTAATTGATTTTTAAGCGCAGGAGCAAGATATGAAAATTTTCACAGGTTATTACATAACCATCAGCTAGATATTTGATTGAACATTTTAGTTTTGTTTTCTTTTTCGTATTTGTAATTTCAATACGCGGTTAGTTAAGCCAAGCAATTGATTAGGAAACTTTGAATTTTAAATTTTTGCTGCAATAAATATTTTAAATTTAAGAGATTTTTGTGAACAGATTAAATATTTGCACTGATATTTTATTTTCTTTTTTTGAAACCGTTTTCCACGTCCTCACAGTTCGAACTTTCGCTGACAACTGACAGTTAGAGGCTTGGAATTTGAATTTAAACGTGAACCGTGCAAGTTCAGCAGCCAAGAAGGAGGAGCAGGATGCAGAATGTGCTCGATGATGAGCACGATGAGGTTGATGATGATGATGATGACGATGATGGGGATGATGAAAATGTGCGAGAGCTAAGCAAAAGTGAAAGGCAAGACATGTCTTTAATTCTTTGTTTTTTATGGAATGCGGGAAAGACATATCTAATACGTCTATATATAGGACAGTCAAACATCAACCCTGCCAGGGCTGGCATCCAATGAACAGATACATATACATATACATATACATATAATACGCCTGTTTGTCTTGTCTCAGTCACTTAACATAATTTTTTGAAGTACTTTGGCATTGCGTATGCCATGCATAATCTGCACTGGGGGGATTCTGTCGTCATCGACAAGATGCACAATATGTATGAAGAATGCCAGGACCTTCAATTTGTCAGTTTTGTGCGCAAAATTTGTTAACTTTTTTGTTTATCGATTTTTAAAGAAATTGTCAATTTAAGAATGTTTATTTGTATCTGTTGTTGGTTGCATTTGTTCGACACTTTGCCTGTTCTTTGGTGTGGCAAGAAAATTTCCAATCAATTTCGCTTGTTAGTCGCTTTGAAACAACTTTCGCCTCTCAAGTGGGATTCATGAGTGGGCATTTTTGTCGCAGCGAATTTCGTTTTGTTTCTTTTTGTCGCAATAGACAGGAGTAAGTGGCATAAGTAAGTTGGCTAATGAATGCTTTGGGCATTGTAGTCGTAATCTGAACTTAACTTTCCCCCTTGCTGACGTCATGGAAAATGGGCGAACGACTCTTGATGAGATGACAAAAAAGAAGAAGCTTGTGTATAGCAAATTAAGAAGAAAAGAAATCCCTAAATGACCTCATTGTCAATGGCATTGCGAAATGCATTTTGGATGATCCTTTTATCCTATTTAACTTTAACTGTCCTGAGATAGTTACAGGATCTTGTATTAATCTAATCTATCACAAAGTTAAGCATTTTTCCATTTATTTGTAATTAAAATTTCCCATGTCAGCTTCCAACCAATATTACCTGCTAAACGGCAAGGTCGATTTTCAACAACCTTGAATCAAGCTCAGCCCCATTTGGTAGCCACTATGTATACATATATGTACATACATACATATGTGGAAAATGGATGTATTTATGTCTAACGTATAAGGTCTTGCTTCTTCTGTTACCAAAGTCCACTCAACGCCTTGGCGCACTACTTGAACACTGCAACACATCCTTTTTGGCCTCAAAACAACAACAACAACAACCCGTCATCATCATCATCGCCTCAGTCGTTATTAAATTATCTCTGATGCGATAATAACACACTTAAGTTACTTGCTCTTCCCATCCCCCTCCACATTCTAAACCAACGCTCCCCCACAGTCGAATCCCCACAGTCCTTTCTTTTGCCTTTAGCTATAAAAAGCCGCTGATTTTTCTATAGTTTATTCGAATGCAGTCGAGCTTGATGGTTGCCTCGGCTTTTTGGATCCACAGACCTGAGTGCTCGTGCACGCTTTTCAAAAACTATAGACGCCCTCCTTCTGCCACCACTTGCAGCACCTCATCATCGACCACCTCCTCTTCCCCTAAGTGGTGCTCTTAAGTTTTCTGCTGAGGGCAGCAGCAGAAGCATCAGGGCTCTGCGGCTGCTGGAAAAGGTTTTTTCCTACAAGTATTTTTGTCTGATTCCCAACTTGGCTTTTGACAATCATTGCGTCATAGAAATTTTCTCAAAAATATATTACACAAAAAAAACCAAAACTTTCTATTTTGGAAAAAATATCTTTGAGGATAAAGAAAAGATTTAGTGACGTCAAAAAAGTGCGCCAACACGAAGGTCGTAAGCATTTGAAAAGCAGCAAAAACCTTGCCAAGACGAGAAGTGGAAAATAGTAGAAAAGCGTAAAGGAATTAATTGCGATCTGAATATCATAAAACAATAGACAAATGTGGCTTGGACGTATTATTCAGGTTTGTGGAGGCTACAAGAGGGGAAGCTGGTTAAAAACGATTCAAGTTGCCCATTGAAAAAGATAAATCATAGTTAATAGTTATTACGTATACGGCACAGGCAATTCTAATTAAATTTATTTGTCTGTTCTGTGGTTTTATCTCATCTGTGTATTAGGTTGTCACTAATCTATTCATCAGTCACTTACATGCAGACATAAGCTTTTGAAAAATTAATAAGCAACAGCTTCATCTCCCATTTTAGAGGAGCAAAAACAGAAAAGGAATCTTGCGTCACAAATACTGACCCATATTTTGCGAAGGATACGGAAGTTTTAGTGAATGGGAAATGCTCCCTAACTCCCGAATGGTAGCCACTTCATTCATGAATAGGAACGCTCCTCTTTCTCCCTAACCGCGAGGACATTGAACCGCTTTCGAAATGTTAATAAGGGGAGTTTCTTGTGTCTTCCGCCTTCCCTCATACATACATATATTGTATGCATACACATATGTTGAGTATAGGGGGTGGCACTCCCCAAAAAACTAAGCAACAGTTGATATCAGAGAGAATGAGCGAATGAGTCTCTCTCTCAGGTGGGCGGCATCATTGTTGACAAACAAAACCTGTAGCCTCAGTGCCACCAGGAAACACGTGTGCGGTTTTTGGCTCTCCACGAAACGAGAGACTTGTCCGAGACTTGTGGCATGGTGTGGGTGGTTCCAGACCACCCCAAACGGCCTCGACGCATGCGCTCAGCCTTTGCCAGCCAGCTGGAGCGTCGAGCTGTGACGTATTTATTGATTTTTACGCTAGCACATAGACGCCTATCAAGCCAGTTGCATACACGCACAATATTCCTGCTGTGAAAAAATGCATTAAAAATAAATAATCAGCATTTCGAAGAATTTTTTCAAAAAATTTCCTGCAATTTTTTAAACTTTTAGGCTTCTGCTGAAGCAGAAAGGGAGACGATTACCTTAGCCGGTGACAAGATGATTAAACTGCGACCATATGTGCCCTCGAAACGCATTGCCATACGGGATTCATCAATTGATGAGGACATCAGCGATGATGTGGACGACGAGGTCTTTATTAAAGATGCAAGATCGGCCAAGGTGAGTCAGTCAGAAGGTTCCTTTAATCACAAGAACAAATGCAATGATTGTTTTCTAATTTTAGCGAAGTGAAGAGCAGGGTTTGAAGCGTCCCTTGATGGCACCACGACGTAAACACAGCTCGGGATCCACAGATTCTGGACCCATTATGAAACAGCACAAGCGACGACGATGTTGTCGTTGCTGTGAGCCCTTCTGCTATGCCCTGGCCGCTTTGACTGTGCTCTGTGCCCTGCTCAGTTTGGCTGCCCTTATGTTGACACTCTTCCCCCTGCCTCTGCAAAGAATTAAGCATTGGTGGCGTCAGGATCCGCAATACGGTGGTGTTACAAACATTGCTTACGGCAGTAGTATGGGCAGTGAATTTGTTCCTTGCACTCAGATCAGTGTACAAAAGCGATGGACCCGCAGTCTAGCGCGCATGAATAGTGAGAGCCCTTTGCGGGCAGCGGATCTCAATGGAGATGGCATACAGGATGTGATATTTGGATATGGTGTCGATGATAATATCCACTATGAGGGCATTCCGCTGCCCCGCTGCAAATCTGCCCAGCAAGGTGACGAGGTGCCATGTGAAGGAGGCGTTGTAGCCCTAAACGGACGAGATGGCTCCACTTTGTGGCAATCGTGGAGTGTGGCGAATGTTTTCTCTCTCCACTGCAACGCAGATGTCGATGGTGATGGGGGCACAGACTGTGTGGCTGCAGGACGTTTGGGTGTAAGTTTATCTAGCGATTACACCTTAAAGCAAAGTTATTCTTATTCTTGCTTCCGTTTCAGATGATTTATGCAATTAATGGACGAACTGGTACGGTTATTTGGACATTTCATGAACTGGAAGTTGAAACGAATTCGCCAATTGTGATGGATTTGTATACCATCAATGTGCTCAGGGATTTGGATGAAGATGGTGTGCCAGAGCTCATCGCTGCCCATCTAGAGGAACGTGAAGAATCCAAGGCTGGTCACATTAAGCTGATCTCGGGCAAAACTGGCAAAGTGATTCGTACGATACCCACACCCTATCGCGAGGAGATGTTTGTACCCATCCAATTAATAACCCAAGCTGATGGCACCGAACTACTATTGATTCTAACCGGCGGACAAAATACACCTGGAGGTGTCTATTCCCTACGTTTGCATTCTCTGATGGCACATACAAGTGAGAAGCATTTTACTCCTCTATATCGCCAGATGGGTTCTGGTCTCATGGTTAGTAAACCGTTTCTTGCCTCATTCTGAATGACTTTATATGTACATACATATGTGAAATTTCTCTTTCTTTGCTCAGGTTCCCGCTGTGCTAAGTGATCTTAATGGCGATGGCGTTGCCGATGTAATAGTGGCTGCCTTCAATAGTTCGGTTCATGCTTTTGATGGTAAAAACTATAGCATGATGTGGAACTACACGTTCCCGGCTAGTGAATGTGTCAGTGCCATTGTGCCGGGTCATTTCAACCACGATAACGTCACAGATTTTATGGTTAAGTACAATATGGGTCCTGGTTTCCCAGTCTATTACTACTCTCAGACGACAATTTTGGATGGACGGACTGGCCAGCCGCTGCTCAATGCCATGATGTTGGATGCTGGTGGGGCAAATAGCCTGCTGGGTGGCGTGTCCATATCCCAGAGTTTTGGCGGTGATTTCTTCTTGCATTGGCAACTCCAATGCCGGAACCGTCCAAATGCGAGAGATGCGTATGAGTTTGTACCCGATAGCGATATTATACTTCAAGCCCGGGCCGATACCTGTCGCTTGAGGTATAATGAATCGACTGTTTTGAAACTTTATGCCATAGCGAGGCATATAGAGCCGCCAGGAGCTGATCTCTTTAGCACAGATGATCTAGAAGTACAATTGAATCGAACACAAAGGCCGGCAGCTACGGGCAAACAGTCGCCATTGAAGCATCCTAAGCTTCTCAAGAAATTATTGGCAAATCGGGAGCAATTACTACGAGAAGCAGGAGGCAACACCGAGAGACCCAAACATCATAAACATGCCCTTTTGGAGCAGCAATTGCAAGAGCTTTTGCCTCAAGAGTTGCCAAACGAGAACTTTGGTGGTTACCTTAAGGAGCAGCAGCAACCGTACAAGGAATTTGTAAGTTACAGAGGATATTTACCTTACAGCTTTACATCATACTTGTAATTTTTTGTAGAGGGACTATGAAAGTGGGCCAGCAGCTATACTACCGGCGGATAATCCAAATCCCATGCGTGTGCCCGAGGAATATGAACTGGTGTACAATGATGAAGTGCCTCAGCTATTGAGTGATCAAAACGAACGACCCATACACTTACGAAGCAAATATCCTAGTGAAATTAATCGGGATGTGCGTAGCGGCAACTTGGATGTAAGCTCATCGACAACCAGTATACCCTTTGCGGGGCAATCTCCCGTTAGTCTATGGGATCTTGAGTTCGACAATGAGAAAATAGAACGACAACAAGAAGCAAATGAAGCTGATGCCAGCGAAACTCATAAACGGAGACGCCGGCGTCAGCGCCGAGAGGAAAACTCTTCCACAGCCAGCACGACAACTAGTCGAACTAGAGAAGATGTAGCCGATTCCTCGAATTCGGCAGACTGGTATCTAGCATCTATTTCATCCACCGGTGTGCTGCTCAAAGCGTTAAGCAATCTCACATCCTCAATAGACTTTGCCTTTGTGCTAAACATAAGGGAATCGGAGGCATATCCACCGCTGTTCTCGCCGCAGGATCTCAGCTGTGTAGATGAGAAGATAAGCGCCTACAAGAGTAAGTAATCAAATTTCTATAGAATTTGAGGTATTTACGTTTCTTTTCTAGCCTACACCATGGACAATTTGCGCGTCTTACGCAAACAATTCCTCAAGCAGTGCCTAAGCGAGCGTCTGGTGGATTCTGAACCCGCCTTGCCAAAATATGAATCCCAGTTAATAGTGACAAGGATTGGGATTACCTGCACCTGCCGCTCGCTTCAACCAGGTGAAGTTTGCTCCGAACTGGATCACATTGATGCCCAGCGTTGGACCGAGTTCATGGGCAATGATGGACACGGTTACTATACTAATAACTAGGGGGCTCTCGCCCAACCTCTCTATCTAAATGTCTTTCTATCTCACAGTCTCAACTAAACAGTAACTATTGTAATTTATCCTCACTTTTGTGTGTTGTGAGGTTTCTCGTAATTGTAACAGTATTTACATGTGTATTTGTGTATATTTTATGAGTTTTTTAAACAATTAAATCTAATCGAAACATACAAAACAAAAAACCGCGCCACACTTTCGAGTTTCGATTGTTTTAAAAGAAGGCAGCTCCATGAGGAATTCCATCACTAGCACGCTAGAGTTGTAGCCGGCGAAATAAATGCTGCCCACCACCGCGTGCTGACAACTCTGCTGGTGTTAATATTAAATATTTTAACTTTTGTTGTTGTTAGCTTAATGCCACCCAAACATCAGCACCATGGGTATTCTAGAGAAGATTGCTGAAATCGAGCGCGAGATAGCACGCACACAGAAGAACAAGGGTGAGTCTTGTGGCCAAGGAAAGGGGTGCGGCTGCCGGCAGACTTTGCGGCGTCTCGCATTAGCTTTGGAATTCGCATTGCTGGCAATTAGGTTAGGATTTGCACTCATGATTTCTCCTTTTGTTTAGCTACCGAATACCATTTGGGTTTGCTAAAGGCCAAGTTAGCCAAATATCGGAGTCAGTTGCTAGAGCCTTCGAAGAAAGGTGAAAAGGGCGAAGGATTCGATGTGCTCAAAAGTGGAGATGCCCGAGTGGCCCTCATAGGTTTCCCCTCTGTTGGTAAATCCACAATGTTGTCCACACTAACTAAAACAGAATCGGAAGCAGGTGAGTAAAGGATGAAATCAAATTCCACAAGTGAGAGTATTTAACAATATTCCATTTAGCCAACTACGAGTTTACCACTTTAACCTGCATACCGGGAGTCATTGAGTATCAGGGGGCCAATATACAACTGCTCGACTTGCCGGGTATCATAGAAGGAGCCGCTCAGGGCAAGGGTCGTGGTCGTCAGGTAATATAAACACACGATTTAAAAAATAAGGTAGAAATTCAAGACCAACTTCCAATTGTCAGGTCATTGCTGTAGCGCGCACAGCAGATTTGGTGCTAATGATGTTGGATGCCACAAAGCCCAATGTTCACCGTGAGCTGCTGGAGCGAGAGTTGGAATCAGTGGGCATTCGTTTGAACAAACGGAAGCCCAACATCTATTTTAAGCAAAAGAAAGGCGGCGGATTGAGTTTTAATGCCACCTGCGCTCTTACTCGGTGCAGTGAGAAAATGGTTCAAATGATTCTTCATTCTTTTAAAATCTTTAATGCGGAGGTTCTATTTCGAGAGGATTGCACGGAGGATGAGTTTATCGATGTGGTGACTGCGAATCGTGTTTATCTGCCATGTTTGTATGTGTACAATAAGATCGATCAGATATCAATCGAGGAGGTTGACCGACTGGCACGGCAGCCCCACTCCATTGTGGTTAGTTGTAACATGAAATTAAATTTGGACTACATGCTGGAGGCGCTGTGGGAAGCATTACAATTGATACGAGTCTATACTAAGAAGCCAGGAGCACCGCCCGACTTTGACGATGGATTAATTTTGAGAAAGGTAAACAAAATACATAGCTAATCAATGTTTCAACAAATTGTAATCCCATTGTACACTCTCCTTGTAGGGCGTCAGCGTGGAGCATGTTTGCCATGCCATTCATCGCACTTTGGCTGCTCAATTTAAATATGCCCTGGTCTGGGGCACATCCACAAAGTACTCACCACAACGCGTGGGCATAGCCCATGTGATGGCCGATGAGGATGTCATTCAAGTGGTCAAGAAATAAACCTGCATTTTGTTAAGTGTCCTGAATTGAGTTGAAATATATTCTATTCTATATACATATATATATATTATATATATAGCGAATTTTCATTGTATCTTCAGAGTTTGAGAGAAACTGCACCGTTCTATTTTATTTCGATGGCTTTCTGGGATACTCTTTAAACTCCACCACCTCCCCGTCCTCTTGATAAAACTTTCGGATACAAGGAGACCAGGAATGCCAGTATGGAGCCTCGTGTTTCGCCTTTGCTTTATTACTGTATCGCTCTGCATCCGATGACGCCCTCGGATGAGATTCTGTACGAGGTGCACTAGCACCGCGCCGCGATTTACGCAGCTCTTTGGCTGAACGCTTCAGCTCATTTTGACGCTGGATGCGGGCAGGTGGATCCCGACCCTGTTTCTTTCCCCTCTTGTCTCTACCTGGATCATCTCTATCTCTGGAAGTTGTTACATCAATTTTCTTTGCTGGCCACTCCTTTGTTGTCCAATCGGAACTATAATTCCTAGGCGACTTGACGAGCTGCGAAATCGCACGAGCCTCTTCTTGCAGAGATCCCGGAGTCAGCCATGATGAGCCACGACTTAACTTGTTAAGGCTTTGGGCGAGGCATCCGACAAACTGTAAGGCGGACTTCATTTCGGTATTGTTACTTAATTATTTATCCCGAAAAGAGAAAAATTTTGGATGGTTTTTGTGAACTGAAAATTTTGTACAATGGATCTGGTCTATGGATATATGGAAACTGAACATTTTATAAGTATAAACTTCAGTTTAGGTCTTTAATCTTCAATGCCAACTCAGACTAGAAAAAAAGGATCTGTTTGAAAACAAAAATTTAAAAAACCCACTTTAACGTCAAACAAATGAGTACAAACCTATCCAACGTCCAACCGCTATTTTTGTCTCGATTTTCTTATCGATAATTCGATAAATAGAAGGTAACAGCTGACATTTGTTTTGGATTACGCGACGCGAAATAAATTGTTGAAATTTCTTAGATTTTAAAATGGCATATATATTACGTCAGTTTGCCAAGCCAGGGTAAGTAGCCACGAATAAGCAAGATACTTTGGATAACAACTAAACTGTCCGCCTTGTTTCAGGTCTTTAATGAGAGCTGCAAATCCAATACGACAATTGGCTACCGCTTCATCTAAGCCTGCAGAGAACCAGCAGATCCAAGTCAGCGAGAGTTGCTTGAAACGTTTACGTGAAATCTGTACAGATGGCTCTTTTCTACGCGTGACTGTCGAGGGCGGAGGCTGTTCTGGATTTCAATATAAATTCGACTTGGACTCGAAGCTCAATGACGATGATCGCCAATTCGGGGAGGACAATGCCAAAGTGGTGATTGATACCATCTCGTTGGACTATTGCAATGGAGCGACTGTGGACTATCACAGCGAGTTGATTCGAGCCGGATTTCGTATGATAGCCAATCCGCTGGCCGAGCAGGGGTGCTCCTGTGGCACTTCGTTCTCAATTAAACTATAAAAATTTACTAGTACTTGTTGTTAAACTTTAGTGAAATATTTAATACACACACAAAAACATATATGTTAATATATATATATATAGATGGATATATATCATATATGTATTGTTATATATACATAGAGAGTTAAGAGTTTTGCTTTCTTTTTGTTTTAAGTTTACAATAATTTACATTAAAGCGGGGCAGGAGAAGATGCAATTACGATAATCATTTACTGGCCGCCAACTGATCGCTGAGGCTTATCACTTGCTCCGTCAGGACACTGATCTGTTCTTCATAGTTGAGGCGTGTGGTAGTCTTAAGATAAAGAAAATAATAAATGTAAGCTTAAAGAGAGGCACTTTTATGTCTTACCAATTCTTCTTCTAGCATTTGTAAAGCCCCTCCTAAGCTGGCCAATTGCTCATCCTTAGACTTGAGTTCTTGAGTTGCATTTTCTAGGCAATTTTGCAAATGCATTGATTCCAATTCAAAGGAACGTTGTCGAGACTCCGATTGGGCCTTAAGTCGAAGTATATCTTCATATTTTCTACTAAATAAGTTGTATATCAATTGTTCCTTTGCCAAAGGATCCGCAGAATCTTGCCCAGACGGAGCTCCTTCGCCCATTGGTTTAACTGTGACACCTGCAGCAGATGTGCTACAATTTGCCAGACTGAGATCCTTATTCGAGTTGAGGTTCTGTTGAAGCTTGGCCACTTCATATTGGGCGCGCCAATGGGCAACTTCTTTTTCCAACATTGCAATCCGTTCCTCGGTTGAAAGCTGGCTGGAAATCAATGTGGGATGCTGCTGCTGGAGATTGTGTTGAGGTGTGTTATCGCTACCAGTGGCACTTAACGCATCTTCACTTCCCAGCTGAGAGAAAACATGTAGAGAAATGAAATTGTTGCTTTTTAGTAGAGGGTACTCACCATGCTGGCTGCATCCACTAGTTTTGTTTCCAATTCATTATTCCTATGTTGCAGTTGCTCCACTTCTCTACGCAAACGTTTCTCAAGTTCATTTTGATCACCAATGCGCTTCTCCAGCTTTTGCTCCAGGCTAGCAATGCGTTCCGTATGTAGCAGCAAGTCCCGCTGCTTGTCGTCAATCTGCGAAGAAACAAAGCGTTAATAGCTGTTACACTAACTCATCTGTTATGACCCACCAATGATGTCAGCTGGGCGTTTTCCATTATTTTCTTTTGCAGCTCCTCAAATAAAAGCGGCTCGTTTGCTGTTGTTGCCACTTCAACTTCTATGGGAGCCTCAGCTTTGTTGCCTCCCAATAAGCCACGTCTTAAAGATCCCTTGTTACGCTGCTGCTGATTCTGTTGCTGTTCATGCCCGGATATCTCCTGCTGCAGTTGTGAGACTCGTGATTCCAATTGCTTGTTGCGAAAACCCAGGGAGTCCACCTCCTGCTCAGTGCGACGCAGTGAGGTAGCATACTGCTGCAGTTGCTCCCGTAGGCTGCCCTCCTTTGCCTGCTCATCAAGAACCGCCTGCTTCAGCACTTTCGCTTGGGAACGCAACTGCACAACGTCAACGGAAGTGGAATTAAAATTTTGATTTAATTAGATAAAGCAGAAAATGTGGGCGTAAAGCAAATAAAACTGTTGCTGGCTCGCCCGAATTGAGGTCACCAACCTTTGAGTATTCAGTGGCCAACTTCTGGTACTTGGTCTCGGGCACGGTGCCCTCCTTTGTCACCATTTTCATGGCAATTCAAATGCAATGGAAAGTGTTAAAAAAAAAAAAAGGAAAAATCGAAAGAATCGAACAAATAAATTCTCGATAACTAATCGCATGCAATCGATAAACTGACGCTCTTCTAAGTGAGACTATTGGCGTCTCGTTCTAGCAAAACAGCTGACCCCTCCGTCTAAAAAATACAACTCACTTAACGATACCCTACCAAAACACACCAAATGTGGTCACACCATATTTGTCGAAGTGCGAAGGCTGTGTCGAAAATTCTAAGGGAGAGTCGAAGTGCTAAGGCCCGTCGATTGTGCGATAAGAACGATAACGATAGGCAAAGCCGATTACATTGGCGGTAATCAATATATATTCAAAAATGAATCACAAAAGCTAGTGTATATTTTTCCTCATAGAACGTGTGTATGATAACCTCATTGAACCAACTCGCTGTATTAGTATATTACCATTATGTGTGACTAAGCTAACCCTAAAAAATTGGACCAACATTGATCAAATTATATATATGTGTTCAAGGGGATTTAACAATTTACAGTTTAAAGAATATAGGCAGTCATTGCATGATTAAAATAATCTGAATTTTGTTTACTTTCAAACCATTTACTTAAGTCTACTAGGGGTACCAAGTTTTGACCCTTTGCCATAAAAATTAGATATGAAAAATGTTTCAAGAACAGAACAACGTCTGCCGGATCAGATGTATTGTATTGTACTTTATTTTTTAATCACTATCACATAAATAATTTGAACAGATAATTCATGATTAACTTAAAAATATGCTATCGAACGGAACTTTTTCAAATAATTTATTTGACAGTTCTCGGAAAATAATTCCAAAACTTTTGGCATAACCAACTTTCAGTTCATTAAAAACAACTTCCCAGTTTTCATTTAGAAAACGATTCATTCCCTCCGACAGGGTTTTGTCATTGAATAAATTCTCAAATTTCAAATACACTCGCTTAGGATCGAATGATACACGATATTCCTTCAAGCGCATATACTTCACTCCGTCCTTCTCGTATGGTTCGCCAATTAAACGATGCTCGATTTTGGTATTAACCAAAGTGATATTCGCTCTACCAGTACCTGTAATCGGCAAAAGTAAAATGCGTCCAGACATTTCATAGTCGCCAATCATTTCAATGCGATCCGTTTTACTATCACAGATAATCAAATGTTTATTCAAATCAGTTCTGCACGAGGGAATGAAAGATAGATAGGTATTTGGAAGATGAGCGTCTATGATTAATCATGTAAATGCGTAAATTAGACTTTACCTATACCGCTGAATCTTGCTGGTCGAGATCATGTCGTGCACCTTCACATTCTTCAAGGTTTGGCGCAACGTTATTGGCGCATTGCCGGCATCTATAACAAGTTTCTTCACGGTAAGCGGCTCTAGCGGCGGAATGCCGAATTCCTTATTACCTGACGCCCCCAAAAGCATACCATTTTTTTTTTTGTTTTGTCATAAATGATCACATGGAAAGATTTTGGTCAAAACTCACCGGGTTTTAATAGTTGTATGGCGACATTAACTGCATCTACCAGACATTTGTCAAAGTTGGCATCTCGTTTACATTTGGGAAAACCTTCGGCTGTGAATAATAAGTAATACCAAAAAACCAAAAACAAAAAAACTCTTAGTCATGACATTGAAAACTTGGCTTGCGGAAGTTAACCAAGTCCCGGAGCCTGCAATTGGGCCAGAGTTCGTTGGCCACAGAAACCGAAAACTTGTTTCTTGATTAATAACAATAACAAAGCAAAGTTTTGTATGTCTCAATGTCAAGTTGAAGCGCGTCTGAATTAATGTATAAGATGGTTTTGTTTAAAAGTCTTTTGTTTATAAGGCATTCCATGACCTACGGCAATATTAGCATCTTGTGTATGTATATTAGTTCAAGTCCACATTCCAGCAATTAATCCATTTCAAGTTTCAATAACAAAAAATAAACCAAAGACGTTTGCAAAACTGTTTGAAAATATAACCAATTAAAAACTGAGGCATAGGAAGATATATGTATTTCAGTTTTGAGATGTTGTGATTCAATCCGTTAAAACGGGAAGAAGTGAACTTTTCCTAGCTCTCCTAACCTAATGTGTTGCCTAATGTGGGGCAACTGAAAGCGGAAACTAATGTTCAAAATAAGAAAGTAAAGAAAACAAAACTCGTTGCACCTCCTCAAAACCGAGAGCCAACCTGTTTCAGTTTCAATTTCGTTTAACATTTGCAATTGCATAACAATTTGTGCTTCTTTGCAGGTTTTTTATGTCATGCATCGTTTTACCCCCTTGTAGACAGACAGGCCATAGCCAATGACATTATGTTTAGAAAATATTCATTTTTTACATGGAGCGTTGACCTTCAGGCCTTAGGACAGTCCAAATATAAAAACAAACATTAAAACATAATAAAAATAACCAACCATAGAGCAAATCGATCACGTTTTAACCATAAATACTTTGCCAATTGCACTTAAAATGGATGGATGGATTAAATGGATTTTCGATTGTCTTTTTGGTTTCTTCTCTATTTATTTTCGGTTTTTGCACTACTTACGCAAATCTGGTGCCTGCGCAACGGTTACAATTAACAGCTGAAGCTGAAGTAACGATGCAAAAGTTGCCCAAAGTTTTGACATACTTTTAGTGTTTTAGTATGTTTCTCTTTTTCCGATCAGAAATCGGATGTGGCTATGGCTAGTATGTGGTAATCTATATCCAGTTTCCATACACAGGGCTCTCCAATTGGACTCACACCACGCACTCACAGCACTAGCACAGCTTATCACAATATACGCGGGATGGTTTAAGAGTTTGAGTTTTTATACTAAGCTTCGGCATGCGAGATAAAGCTTTGCACTCATACACAAACAGAGAATGTGCGATACGGAGCTTTGGCCCATAAAAACAGTCCGCCTAGGCGAACGAAATGCATTATCATCAATATTGGTTAGTTGAACGTGGGAACAGTCTTGGGAGGATTTCTTTTGGCAACAGATGGCAACCCTGTAATGCCCTTTCGTTTCCGCTTTGCGTTGCGGTTCATTGAACTTTATTTAATATATATTTACATAATTGAAGGGTTTTCCTATGTATTTATTGTTCAGGGCAATAATAATATTGACTTGTTTCATTATTAGGGCGTGTTTTTTAGTTTATTTTGTTCAGTTCCTCATGAATGACTTAGCATTAACATATAATCGGTAATTAAATGATTACCCATTGAAGTCAATCTTGGTCGATGAAACACTAAAAAGATTTCTTTACTTTGATTAAAGACGAAATGCTTAATATAAAAGTCCTAATTCAAAATCTATTCAAGTTTTTAAAATAGATCCGGAAGCAAACATTTGCTAAGACAAAACCCGATTCCTTCTAAAGTAATTTGGAGGTGGTTCGGTTCAATTGCGCAATTCCCATTTGGAATAGTAAAATAGTTGCCACACATAAAAACGTTGCCCATAACAACTTTAACATCGAAAGCAATTAGTTCTAATCCAAAGCCAAACTAGCAAGAAACACGAAATCAACCACCACCTGCGGTAAATCGCGTTCGTTGCCTAAGTCTTTCGTTATCGCGCTGCTCAAGGACCTTTCGTCATACACACATATGTGTGTGTCTATGGAAACTGTTGCAATTGTTGTTCAAATATAAACAAAAAACCAATGTGAGAAACAAGCCGGCTAATGGCTAACGGTATGAACTATCGAGTAGGAGGTACTAGGAGGTATTAGCTGGGCATACATACATACATATGTGTAAACCGGTTGCCCCTCCCCACTCTCCTTAACAATCACTTAGTGAGTCGTTCAGTTAGCTCCTAACATTCTATGAGCACGCAACGCAAAGAGCTCCAAAAAAAGAACCAAAAAGACAAACGACAACCATACAGCAGCAGAATGTCGATGTGCTACTGCAGAGGCCACAAATCTAATGGACGCAGTGATGTACACTCGCTGGCATCATCATGCGCACCATCTAGACAGAGCTCTCAGCATCTGCCCACTACGCAATTTGTGAAGAAACCCAGCTTGAAAACGGGCCTGGGCCTGGGCCACTCCAGGAGTGACTTAAGCCCGAATTATAGCCGTCGTAACTCAGTTGTGAGTCATTGCTCCAGTTGCAGTTGCAGTTCGTCCCCCATCCAACAGCAACAACGGCAACAAAGCCGCAATAAGGTCTTGACCTGGGGCTGGGAGCGGGAGGAGCTGAGCGAAGGAATAAATACACAGTATACCGACAATCGTCGTCTCTATGAGCAAAGCGCCTGCGTCGCTAATCGTTTGCCAATGACTCTGAACCAAGGTCAGTGTCAGGGTCGCAGCCCCACTCCCAGTGTGCTGACGTCTAAATCTAAATCAGATATGAATGATGGACTGCATCAGCTGCGTTCACTTCAGCAATTTCGTCTGTCGAATGCAATGGATTGCTTTAGCGAGAAGCGTCAAGATGAATTGCGCTTACAACAGGCCTACGATAAACTAGATACCAATAAGTGGCAAAAGAATAAGGCCAACATAAGTAGGCAGCAAGCCAAGTTGACGGAGCCAACAACAACAGCCCCATATGCCTGGCGTCAAAAGCTATTACAATGGCAATTACAAAGAGAAGCACAAGATGTCGATGGAGGAGTTGGATCGAGGCTAACATGCGCTCCATTGGAGAAAAGCTGTGCCCTAAGATACAATTGCTATTGAAAATTTATTAATTTATTAAGACATAATAAAAAACTTTTTAAAAAAAACTGCATTTTTTCTTGATTGATTATTCATATATTTTAATCTGAGAGAACTAGAATAGAGCAAAGTTTATCAAAAGCCAAAATTAAAACAAGGAAAGAATAACTTATACCATTTCCTCTGATTAGATTAGGAAATAATTAAAGTTAACATTTTAGATGTCACTTGTGAAATTACTTACCATCTATAAAATATCTTGAATCAGAATTTAATAGATTTTGCCTTGAGAAATGAAACCAGAGTCAAGTGAAGAATTTTTATTGCTAATTATGTATTTCACTTTTTCTTTTTAATAAAACAGTGCTATTTTGTTACAAGTGCTTTCATCATTGTGTTTTTTTTTTTTTTGTTTTTGTTGCATTTTGCCATTTATGTGTTTTTTCTTTTTTAATTTATGCATATTTGCTTTGACATTTATTTGGTTGTTTTTCATTTGTTTTTAATCTTTCTTTCAACATTTAGAATGAGTTGTTTTCTTTTTTTAATTAATTTATTAATTTGTTCATTAATGTATTCCGATTTACGATATAATGATATAATGTTGGAGTGTGTCTTTATATTTGTTGTTAGAAAAAAACAGCCAATGTCATATTGATCTCTGATATTTTCCATTTGTAAATATTTGACGTAGAAATTACGCGAAATTCGTTACAACATTGAACAGATTACTAGAGAGGAATATTACGATTCTGTGTGTATGGGTGTGTGTGTCATCCATGTCATGATTGTGGGTGGTGGGGTGAGAATTGTATACGAAACGAAACCATTTTGTTTTGGGGTTGTGGGGTGGGATTGGGGAAATCTGTTACTGTTAGATTAATACTTGAACCTTGGTACGCCATTTGAGCACTGAGAATGTAGATTAATACATCTTTTTACACACATCTTTTGTGTGTGTGTGTGTGTGTGTGTGTACATGATGCGGGTGTTTCGAGGGTGTCTGTGTTTACAATAAATTAATTAAATTTTCCTTTTTCGTTTATTATTTTTTTCTTAAATGAGAGACAAATAGAATGTGTAACCTTATCTGCCACTGACGTCAAGTCAAACAGCTCAGTCACACAGTGTCAATTAAAAGTTTGTGCACTTGTTCAATTATATTAAGTGTTTTTTCTTTTTAGTGTACTTGCATAATTGTTGAAAAAGTTACAAAATTAGAACAAAATCATACACAATAATATTTGTTGGTGTTATTTATTTTCATATTTTTGGTGTAAACAATTCAAACTTATTGACCTGTTGCAACTAAGATTGCTTTCTGTATTTTTTATTAATTTAGATTTAAAACTAAGTTAAACATTTAAAAATTGCAATTCAAGAATTTTCGAGAAATAAAAATTTGATAAAAAAATATAATCATTTATAAATAAATCGTGCTATATGTTTTTTTTTTTTTTTTTTAGTTTTCTGTTTTGTTTAAATACATATGTAATATGTACTAAGAGACTCACACATTCTTGAATAAAAGCATTTCCAGATTTAAAAATTGTATAAAAATGACGGTTTGAAAACAATATTTAAAAGCATAAATTAATAATAATACAAATGCTGTGCAAATGCAAAAGAAATGAAAATACAAAAACGTGGTGCGTATACTTTTTGCACCTACAACTCTATCCAATTGTCAGTTTTTTTTTGTTTTTTGTTGCTGTGTGGGTCTGTGTGTGTGTCTATGTATATATTGCGCAAGGAAGGGGCGAGGTGTGGGTGAGGGGCAAAAGAGACTATAACAAATAAAATAAAATTAATACATTAGGATAAGTTATTATTCATGCTTATGCAGTGTTTAACACTACAATTAGTTTGAACTAAAGTGTCTCAATTTTTGTGTTTCTTTTCATTTTCTTTTTTCAAAATAGGCTAATTTGTATAGATTTATATACCCATATATATAATATGTATATATATATATATATATATAACGTTGCTCACGATTCGATTACACAATATTCGATAAAAACAAACATTTTTCATTACTTAGTTATTCTTTTTTGCGCTTTTCAATTGGTTTTTCATTTGTGTATGTGTGTGTTTTTGTGTATATGTGGCCGTTTACTATTAGCTGTTTTTTTTTCTTGCTCTTGTGCGTTTTTAACGGTTTACTTTTTCTTGTTTTTATTGTTGGCACCTCGGGGCGGTGTTAAGGGACGCCCTGAGCTACCGAAATTGGGATATACAAATCGTCGCTTATCGGCGGGTTTCAATATCTGAAATGAGCACATTAATGTGTCGTCCACGGACATCATGGCACCTGTAAACAACAATTTGAGAGAAAGATATAGGTGATACGATTATCTCATTATTAGTCAGTGGCGAGTCAAGGGCGCAAAAGGGTTATCATTCACATTTTGAGATTAAGAGTTGAGTCTCAAGTCCACATGGCATTTGTTTATTCGAATAGATCATGCCCCATACATGCATCCACCCACACAATTGCAACTGATGACCGATAATGATTAACTCACCCGCATTATCAAATTCTCCACAATAGTTGGGCGCTGAGAATAGCGTAACTAACTGACGTTTGGCAAAGAACTCGTAACCATCTTCAACCACCTGATGCGCACGACAGATAAGATCAAATTCGTGCTTTTGTAGAAATTTACCCACAACCTGAAACAACAAATCATTTGCATATTATTCTCAGGAGGCTATGATGTCAGCTTTGCTCACCTCTGCTCCAAATGTAAAGCTTACACCACGATCATTTTCGCCCCAACCCATGGTATCCTTGTCGGGATCTGACCACAACAGATCACACAACAGACCTTGATCGGGTACATCTGTGGGACGCATAATGCGTCTAATTTGCTCCATCGATGAGAGATCCGGGCTCAAGCCACCGTGACAGCAAAAGATCTTCTCGTCGACAATTGCCGCAACGGGCAGACAATTAAAACAATCCGTAAATGTTTTCCACAATTTAATGGTGTAACGACGTTTGCATTCATCATAGAACCTGAAAAATCATATAATTAATTAATTACTGCACACGGCCACCGAGACAGATAAAACAAGACCTAGTGGCCTAGTAGGTGTAAAGCTCACTCACCCGTAGATGCGATTAATGCTGGCGCACTCATGATTACCGCGTAACAAAAAGAAATTTTCGGAATATTTGATTTTATAGGCCAGAAGTAGGCAAATTGTTTCCAGAGATTGCTTGCCACGATCCACATAATCTCCTAGAAATAGATAATTGGATTCGGGTGGGAAACCGCCATACTCGAAGAGACGCAAGAGATCATAGTATTGCCCATGGATGTCACCACATATCTTTAATGGAGCCTCCAGTTCCAATAGAATGGGTTGTGACAGAAATATTTCGCGAGATTTTAGGCATAAACTGCGTATTTCGCTCTCTGACAGTTGCACATTTTTACCAGGACGTGCTCCGCGCACTATGGAAGAAGAAGACAAACAAAAGTTATTCATAGAAGGGGGCTCTGGCCCAGGAATAATTCTGTTAAAAACACTTACCCTCCAGCAGACGGGAGATAATGCTGTCGATGTTCATGATATCGGACATGATTTTCCCTTGCCACCTGCTTTTTCAATTCGTTTATTCCGTCTGTTCTCTTATCTGTGTTTATTTTGCTACTGTTATTGGGGGGTGAGAGTTTTTTTCTTCAGATATTGCTTTTCCTATGCGAGCAAGTGAGCGAGATGGCCACAGAGAGAGAACACCGAACAAGAGCGACAGAAAAAGAGGGACAGACAGAGAGCAAAATTTTTCTGCCTTCCAACCTGTATGTACTTGTATTAGTGGGACATCCTTCTCATCTTTTCACTCGTTCATCTGTGTTTTTTTTCTAATTAAATCGATTAGATCGTCCTTTTCGTAGTCGTAAACAGTTGCTGGAATTTTTAAATTGTTAAAAACGCAATTTTCGATGGACGACGGACCTTGCAACCACTTACCTGGAAAACAAAAACAACACAACAACAACTAGTGATGATACATATGTCGACAGCATTATTTAACCTGCGGACTATCGATGGCCTCCCACCGCGAAGCAAGGCAACCCAGAAAACATACAAAGTAACTTGAGTCCCTTTACTATCGATATTTTTGAAATCAGTATATCGATAGTAAAATGTTCACGAAATCGAAGTCCAAAGGCGAGTCATTCATTTTGGCGGAGCAAAACTACCACTGGGCGAATTCATTTTGGCTGGGCGAATTGACCGTATGGCGGGAGCGAAGCTTTTCAGCACTGATTATTTTGATTTTGTTAAACACTTGCAGATGGTATTAAAAAGTATTAATTTAACTTGCAATTCAATGGACGATCTGTACAATTTGGTATTCATTTAATTACTGAACAATTTGTTGGCCACGCTCTAAATTGTCTCAAAATGTATGAAAAATGAAAATCTGAATCGCACTAAACGGTATATCAAGGAACATAAATGAATACAAAAAGATGGAGACGACCAAGAATTTGTTACTATGCGTTCAGACGTCCTAATCATTATTTAAAGTTGGGTAAGTTTTTATTCTTTTAATTCTCGTCGTGTTCATTAAAACTCTTTCCACTGCTTAAAGTATTGAACATTACCCGTTTTCTAGGCAGCGGCACCGGTCGAATATTTGGATTGAGATTAGAATTACCGCTGCCACTTAAAGAGGACTTGGAAGCTATTGCTGCTGCTGGCTTTACCAGAATCTGATCGAGATGGGCCTTAAAGTCGTGCGATACTTGTCGCTGAGGACTGGAGCTGCGACTACTAGACGATGCACTGTCTTCCTTTTGATCTGGTTGTTCTTCCAAATCGTCTTTATCTGTTGTGACTCGTTGGTTCTTCGTTCTTCCTTTGGGCACTTCAATCGGTTGTAGCGGCGTCTTGTGCTTTAATAGAACTTCAGCATGTTGGGGCAATTTGGCGGAACAGAGTTTCTCAACAAATTTACGTATCCGGTTCCGAGTGGCATAGAAATTTGGATATTGCTGTAGACGATGTAAGTTATAAATAATTCTTCTGTTAACCAATTTTCTTACCAATTTCAGTTTGTTGCGGTTCTCAGCCAACTCCATGTTTAGTTTTTTCATTGACGTGTGGGAAATTTGTTTTGATTTCATATCAAATCCATGAGAGCTAAGTTTGCGATTAACAAGCTTTCGCATGTCCTTACGAGTCATAGGTTTTGGAGGACTATTAGGAATAATAAATATAGGTGTTTGATTATACAATTGATTTGATTACTTACCTCGTCTTAATGGCAGCTTTAATAATTGGCGACGGCTTCTTCAGTACTTCCTCAAAAGACTCTTGATCAGAGGTCAAAACTTCGCTATCTTCCTCGCTGGGACTCTGTTCCTCTGCCTTGTCATCTTCTTCATGGCTTAGGCTTTCGCTGATGTCTGTAGAATCGCTAGCTTGCTCAATTTCTTTGTTCGATTGATTGGGGGTTGAATTTTCAACGATTGGCTGCTTTGCTTCATTAACATGAACTTGAACTTGAGTTACTGAAGGTTTTGGGAGCTCCTCAATGGAAAAGGTGTCATCATCTCGTTTTTTCTCAACAAATTCTTGTTCCACCTGATTTTTAATGTGCTCGAGGCTGTTCTCTCTACGGTTACCAATAGGTTTGGGTATTTTAGAGACATTCGTTACTGATGCAACGGGTTCTGGCTTAGTTTCTGGTTCGTTTGATAAACGTCTTGTATTAATTTGCTTCAGTTCACGTTCGAGGGCATCTAGCTTATCCTTGTAGCCCATTTCCAGATGATGAACGACCTCTTCTAGTTTATTGGCACTGACCTTGCCGATTTCAGTGACTTTTTCCGTTAGGATGCGCTCCAAATCCTCTATCCGTGGAGTGACTAAACGCTCTTCTGTGGATGGACTCGCCGTATCAGTTGTAACAGTTTGTTTATTTTGCTCAAGGGCATGACTGAGATACTCCAGTTTTTTATTAATGTCCTGCGTAAGCAAAAAGGAAGTAATAAGTAAAAGGGAAAGGAAAAAATAGCAAATTGAACTACCTGAACAAACTGCTCATTGCTCTGATTTAATTGCATTTGCCAGGCCTCGAAATGTTGCAATTTGTCTGCCAGTCCATGAAGTTGCTCTTTTCGTTCCGAGCTAGAATCTAGTTCGGTCATCTCACTTTTGATGTCTTCCTTCTCCTTTTCTTCAACCAGATTGCTTTGGATGCCCACAGTGCGCTGATCCATCCGAGGACTTGAACTATCAGCAGTTGTACTTGTGCCTCCCAAACGCTTTGATCCTCGCTCTTTGATATTACGTTCGGCAGCATTAACACGCTCTTTTAATTGCTTGATCTCTAACTCCATTTTAATGGTGTTAATCAATTGCATATCATTATCTCGGCCCTTGTCCTTCTCCTTAGCCCCACCGGATTGACTTTGACTAGGTGGCGATCCCACACGATGTTTGCGTCCTATGTGTATATTTAAGGATTCATTGCTTATGAAATTCTTCGTGCACAGGTGACACGGATAGACAATTTCTCGTATCGTTTCGATTTGGGTAATCTTTTTGTGTAATTGCACAACCTCATGATTGGAATCTGTGAGTGACTTTCGCAGATTAGCTATATCTATCTGAGCTAACGAATGAGCCTCTCGCAAATCCACAACCAACTCATCAAGATAAGTGCGGCAACAAAGTAGATATTGTATAGCGTATTGGGACATTACAAAATACTTGGCTATCCCACTATCTAGAATATGCGTCTCCAGTACAGTGCCTAATGGGGCTTCGGATAGATGAGTCAATGCCTTGTCCACTAGCTCGAAATTTTGTTCTCGCAAAATGCGTTCCGTTTCATACGAACCTATCAGGGGGTAAGGGTAATTACTTCATTTTTTTTATTGTTTCAATTGCAAGCTTACCCATTAGTCGCCAGTCTAAAGGACCATCGCGATATTGACGCAACTTGAATCCAGCCTCACGAACCATTTGTGGAAAATCTGTGGTCTTATCCTGATAGCCCATGGCGAAATACAACAACAAAAAACAATGAATTCTTATACCCAGAAGCTACTTAATAGAACTCAAGTGAAATCGAAATGTTTGCTCTAATTTTTCATAACTTTGTTTTTGTTTTGCTTCTGGTTGTCAACGTTACAGTCAACCCTCGAATTAAAGGGGGTTGAAGCGGTTGTGGAACCTAACTAACCTATGTGGTTGGTGTATTGGCTAAGGTGGTTAGTTCGTGTTCATTTTAAAGTCAATTAAAGATTGTTTATTAAAATTTTAGCATGACAGTTTTCAAACGTAGTGATCCTTAGAATAGTTTAAAATAAGTTTCTGAGTTTTCAAAGCCCATAAAAGATTAATTATTAGAAAAATTCTTCAATCACCGAGTATTGGTTTCAATAATGAAAAGAAATTATTCAGGCCGCAAAACTTCTTACTTGCTTCTTTCCTTGCGAAGTTTATCTCTCATTGCATTTGACAGCTCAGCATCTCTCTTTGACTTTAGTTTGGCTTGAGATTTCGGTGTGAAAGGTTCTTCTAACTGACAAAATGAACGAAATTATTTTAAAATAAAGCACAAAAGAAAGCAAATTAATTGCAAATCGGAATTAAAAATGTTATTTTGGAGTTTGTTATGTGCTTTTTTGTTATTGCCTTTGGCAAATTCAACGGGTAATCTAATGAAAAATTTGTTTATTTTCTATTTCCACAAATTTTCTGTGAAAATTTCGATACCATAAAGGATGCTGCGCCCTCAAAATGACAGTGAGAGAGAGAAAATGCCTTTACTCTCTTTCCCTTGCTTCTTTTCGCATGCGCTGACATTTGTTTGGGATTTTAGGCAAAACAGCTGATAATATGTTTTGGTACTTTCCCCCTTCTAGCCCCCATAAGTTTTGAGGCCAATCCGGATACCAAGCGTCTCTATGATGATCTATTGAGCAACTATAATCGTCTCATACGACCAGTGGTCAATAATACAGAAACCTTAACAGTATGGCTGGGTTTGAAATTGTCTCAGTTAATTGAGGTGAATTTGAAAAATCAGGTGATGACCACCAATTTATGGGTCAAACAGGTGAGTTCTGTTTCTAATTGATGATGGAGTGGATTTTGATTAAAAGAGGAAAATTTTCTACAGCGTTGGTTCGACTATAAGTTACGCTGGGATCCAGAGGAATATGGTGGTGTGGAGCAGCTTTATGTACCCTCTGAGCATATTTGGGTACCCGACATTGTGCTCTACAACAATTGGGATGGTAACTACGAGGTAACCGAGTGGACAGAGTCCTCTTTGCTTCATTTAAAAATGTTAGCCCTAATATTTTTAAATGTTTTCTTTGTTTTTTAGGTGACTTTAATGACCAAGGCCACCCTTAAGTATACGGGTGAAGTATTTTGGGAACCTCCGGCAATTTACAAGTCATCTTGCGAAATGAATGTTGAATATTTTCCCTATGATGAGCAAATTTGCTTCATGAAATTTGGTTCATGGACCTACAATGGCGCACAAGTAGACTTAAAGCATTTGGATCAAGTATGGAGAGAGCGGTGGAAAGAAAATTAACTCTTATTTAAAAAACTGACAAAACTTCCCTTTATCTTTTAGGTGCCTGGCAGCAATCTGGTACAAGTGGGCATTGATTTAACCGAATTCTATCTGTCTGTGGAATGGGATATACTTGAAGTTCCGGCTACAAAGAATGAAGAATATTATCCCGATACATTGGAACCGTTTTCAGGTAAGTTAACGAAAACAAAGGACAAACAAGGGAAACTTATACATTAGACTTTTCCTCACATTGATTAGATATTACCTTCAAATTAACTATGCGTCGTAAGACTTTGTTTTACACTGTCAATCTGATAGTTCCCTGTGTGGCTTTAACATTTCTCACGGTGTTGGTATTCTATCTGCCCAGCGATTCGGGCGAAAAGGTAACAGAAATTCACTATCACTTATTTGGTAGAGGCATGATGTTTTTGTTGTTTATGTTTTTTAAAACAATTTCAAGTTATTTTTCGATTAATGTTGGCTTCTCTCAAAGAACTGTTTTTTATGTGATTGAAGCAATTCAATCATGGTGTCAGTTTCGCTTTTAAGTTCCTTCAAAGAGTAAAACAGTTGATTAGGGATAATATTTGTTTATTTTCAAAATAATTTCAGTATTTAAAATAACTTTAATAGTTCACGGCTGAGAACATAATTTCAATTAAATACAATTTTAGTTCTACTTTTGAGGGTTTTCTTCCGAAATATTCTTGGCTTTTACCTATGAAGCATCACTTAAATGATTTTTGAATTTATTTTTAAATAGAAAAATTTCCTTTTCATAATTTCTATGTTTTAACTGACATTAGTCGAATTATTCGTTACTCATATTATTTAAATATTCATTAAATGTTGTAGATTTTTGTGAAATGCACGTTTTAAACCTTTACACAATCATAAAACCTTTTAAACATATTCCAATTGCACTTAATTCATTCTATTCAAATTACACAATATATATATATAAAAAACCTTTGATTTTCACTTAACACTCTTTATTCTAAAGCTGAGCTCTTTCTCTCTCTATATCTTCCTGTAACTCTATGTAAATTGGCATTCAACTAAAATCGGAAACTCATTAAAGAAGAGTCTATAAAATTCTAAAAAGAAAACTATATTTTTCCTAGAGCTCAACTTATATTTCTTGCTCTCTCTCTCTCTCTGCCTATCTATCAGTCCCTCTGTATATCACTTTCCTTCACTCTCACTGATCTCTCTTTCCCTATTTCACTCTCTTTGTTAATAAATTTCTAAATTATTTTCCCAAAAACTAATAACTATTGATATAAATTTAATATATCGTATATATCCTATAGCAGATATTGCAGCACACATATATTAAAACATTTTACATACCAACCGTTTCTCAATATCATTTGTGCTGTATTGAGTAGTGAAATCTCATAACGTAAATTCTCATCGAATGCATACAAAAAAATGCCCACTTTAGTTGAATCAAATTCGAAAACCAATTCAAATCGAAAACCTTTTCGCAGAAATTCTAAAGCTCACAACAAAACACAAAAAATTACATAGACATCAGCTACACCCACAACTTCACACAACAACAACACCTCCCTAACACTGGCACATACCACAAGGTTTTTTTTTATTGTGCAATTTTTCGTAATTCTTGTCGTTGACTTTAGTATTAACATAGAAAATACATTGTTGTTTGTTCCAATCGTTTCACTCATTTGCTCGTTCAAAAAAACAAAACAAAAAACAATAAAGAACCACTAATTGGTGACAGTTTTGATTCACTGAGATAAATCCTTCAGAAATCTTTCAGATTTATAGAAATTGATTTACTAAGACTAAGACTCAATGTTCTTCAGCAAAAGAATACAAAAATTCCAAATGTTAGAGTCATCTATTGAGATCAGAAATAAGTAAAGAGTTAACGAAAAAACATAAGTATATGATATGCGATCAGTGAGGTATTAAATATTGGACTTCCTTTAAAGTTCTGCTTGACTTTATTTTAGTAAATTGTAGAGAGATTTCCTCTTTTATTCAGCATAAAGTACTTCATTAGGAAAAGAGAACATAATAAAGGCATCTGTGAGGCTTCAATGAGGTTTAAATAAACAAAACACGTAAATCATTTTGGATTTCTTCTTTAAGTGATAAACAGAATCTTATAGTTCTGTTGATTTTTCATAAATCAAAAATATAGCTCGTTAACGGCCATTAAAAACTTCACAACACGTAACAATTGCTTGTTCCAAAAAATTACCCATACGACATGTTAAACGTATGTATCAACTTTAGTTAAATGACAAAGTGTGTGTATATGTGTGTGTGTGTGTGTGTGTGAGTGCGCGTGTGTGCTTGTTTCGTGAGTGTGTTGATTGATGAGTTTACTTTTGGAGGGATTTGTGATTCTTTTCCCCCAATTTATTTCACTCAAAATTATATGTATATTTTTGTTATCATCGGGTTAAATTATTAAGTTTGTCTGTTGGTTTATGGTTTCGTTGTCTTGGCTTAATTGTAATTGGCTAAACCTAACATTTTGTGTTGTGCTGTGATTTAAAAAGTCCTTGTTGTTGTTTGTTAATTGTTGCTACATTTGCTGTTGCTATTTGCTATTGCTCTTGCGAGTGTTGTAGGGCCAGGATTGAAAAAAAATATGCATTTAGTTGCGATCCATGGACGAAAGAAATTTTTGTGTAAACATTTCGTTGACAGGTTACGTTATGTATTTCAATACTCGTGTCATTGACCGTGTTCTTCTTGCTATTGGCCGAAATTATTCCGCCAACCTCATTGGCAGTGCCACTGCTGGGTAAATATCTACTCTTTACCATGATCCTAGTGTCCCTGTCCGTCTGGACAACGGTCTGTGTGCTAAATATACACTTCAGGTAAGTCAAGCTCGCAAGTCAGTCGATACAAAACAAATATGGGCTCCAATTTGGTCAAATTAGATCACCCTCAACGCACAACATGTCGCCGTTGGTGCGCAAACTATTCCTGCACTTTATGCCCAAGCTAATGATGATGCGTCGTACTCAATATACCCTACCCGACTACGATGATACAACGCCCAGCAATGGGTATACCAATGAGATAGATGTGCGGTAAGTTCAAAATGATGCGGTTTGATATGCCTGAAGCAAACTTTCTTTTATACACACACACAGTGACAGCATTAGCGATTTTCCCAGCGAGTTTAAGGATAGCCAAGATGGTGCTTATGATAATGGCATGCAGAATTCTGTGGGTGAGTATTGAACATTCGCTAAAAGGGAAAATATTTTGCCCCAATACCAAAAAATCGTTCGCCAAAATAAGCAAATAATGCAATAAAATAACAAAAACAAGAAGCAAGAAACGATAATAAATCCAAAGCAAACGCTAGTGGATGAGGTCTTCATACTTCATATTGATGGACGATGATGTGACGCTTTGCTGACAAATAATGCTTACGCGTTGCCTATATATGCGTCGTCTGATGTTATATTGTTGTTATTTATGTGCATGTGTGAGTGTGCGTGAGTGTTTCTGTGTGTACAGGATAATAAAATAAGTCGTGCAAAAGAATTGCTAGAATCGACATAACGCAAGTTTTATGAACTTTTCGATGATGTCGTTTCGGGTGTTGGGCAACAATCAACTCAGATTTCAAATATAAAATGAAAATTTTTGCACCAATTGAAGATTTAAAGAAAATATCCTGCCCACAATTGATTTGTATTTTAAACCACTAACACACGATTGTTTTAAATAATTGATGAACCAATATCTAAATCATTTCGTTTATCTTGATAGTTTATTTGTTTGTTCGTTTGCTAAACTAATGGTCAATTGTTTGCCTATTGTTGTTCTAATGGAACAGTTTTGATTGCTCAACAATTGATTTTGGTTAAAATAAATAGAGAAATGTTGGGGAAACCTCAATCATCATGACTTTGTTAATAAAATTCTGTTGCGTATGCGTTTTGTGTTGTTATTTTAAAAATGATTGGACATTTAAATGTAATATCTGCATATCAAATTTGGTCTCAATTTATTTTAGTCCCAGTTAGAGTCTGTCATATGTGGCATAAACTGATAACTGTCAGTCATAATTCAGAAGTTTTATTTGTTTTTGTTATTTTGTTGTTGGCGAGACGCTTAGGGCTTTGGCTAAAGCCCATTTGGCAGGAGAAGAGATGGCTAGCTGGATTTAGCCTAGGTCATATAATATATTTTCTACCCAAACACAAAAAACACACACTCACACTCATATAATGCCCATAGCCTAGAGGGGGTTGGCCTATCAATGGTATCTTTTCCATTTCCCTGCACTCCGCGCTTAACACTCACCCCAAAAATTTATTTATTATTGCAATATTTTATTTCAATTTTTCGCAATTTCATGGGATGACTTCGACTGCGAACCCTGGCGAATCCTACTTTGGCTGCCGCTCCTCTTCCTGTTCCTGTGGGCAAATGTGAATGGATCTTTGACAGATTCCGACAATGTGATACCGCGCAACTTAACACCCGAAGTGCTGCAGGCATTGCGTGCGGTCAGATTTATTGCGCAGCATATCAAGGATGCCGACAAGGATAACGAGGTGGGTACCACAGAGGCAGCTTTTCTTTTTTTGCTTTGTTTTCCATTGCCCATTTTTATTGACGGGAACCCTTGAGTTCGCTCTCGAGGCGAGTGCCTTGTTGGCCCTTGTTATTGTATATATAAAATTTCTTTTTGGTTTCTTTCCTCCTTTTATATGATTGTTTATGGCTCTTTACCTCGCTTTGACTTGAATGCAGGTCCCAAATGTGCAACAAACAATTGTAAAATATTATATCATAACTTTTTTGATATTAAATTTGTCTTCGCTGGCTTTTTATTGCTTTTAAGTTTTATTGCGTTGGCATTTCGTGATTGATTAAATTGACTTTTGTCCAATTGTTTTCATTTCAGATTGTTGAGGATTGGAAATTCGTTTCCATGGTATTGGATCGCTTCTTCCTGTGGCTTTTCACACTATCCTGTGTGTTTGGCACATTCGCCATCATATGTCAGTCACCCTCGCTATACGACACCAGATCTCCAATCGATCGTCAATTGAGCGAGATTCCTTTGCGTAAAAATAACTTTATGCTGCCACCAGATATTGTTAGGCAGGTGCTGACCTAGAAAGCAAACATCAGTTAACAAAATAAATATTGCAACGATTTTTAATCAAAAACAAAACAAAATAATCATTGAGCAATATTATTAACACTAATTTAGAACGATTCTAAAGCAAAATCGTTGATCAATAAAATTTGAATATTAAATTTAAACGTTTTTCAAAATGTTAATGAATGGGTTCCCACATTGCTATCCAAGACCAATGGCCTCACATTGTGTTTGATTAATAAAAATATATAATTATTTTAATTTTCTGTTTAGAAAATTTTACAGAAGCTACAAACGACATTTGTTTTGGATTTAAGAAGCGATTATCACTCATAAGCCATGTGGCCAGTCAGTTCAAGTTGCCTCTTGCGTTAATTTTCAATTAAGAAATGACTTTTCTCACACAAAACATGAAAAGAGAAAATGAAAACAAAAGCTACAAGGATTTGGCATAAGTTCGCAATGCATTGTCAGAACAGACATTGCGCATACGGCACGTTGGCTGTCTAAATAATTTGCAGTATCATTTATTTTGGTTTGCTTCGTGTGTATGTCTTCCAAGTGCCATTCGGAATCTTTGTGGATTGTCTTGAATTATCTTGACTGGATTGTTGCCACATTAAATTAGAAAGTTTATATCTCAGTTGTTGGCCTCATTCGCGCCCATTCATCAACATGTGCACACACACAGTGGCACATGGACAGAGTTATTCATTTTACCCACTGTCAACAGACATCGTTTGGAGATGTTTTCTTGAAAGACAAAATATTGTGAGATATGTCGAACTGTTAATACACTGTAAATGCCAACAAATGCCATTATATTTAGCGATTAAAACTTTTTTGTGATTGTATTTTTATGTTGCTAAAGAAAGTCTGTCAGTTTTTTCTTAGGGAGTTTACATTTTACAAAGATGGCACAAAATCCGTTCAACTCTTTGTTCGTAGTGTATGCAAATATTATAAAGATTTGCTTACAGATTCCTTAATATGTCGGCAACCCTGTCCTTTGCTGCGCGTTTTCTCTGTCATACTTTGTTTTTGGTGTGTATGTTTTTTTTTTTTTTGGCAGTTTTAAATTAGAAAAGTTTTTGCCAGATTTTTGTTTTACATTTTTCATATTTTCTACGGGTCCTGGCAGCAGCAACGCTTCGTTCTGTCTTGCATATTTTGTTGTCCTGGTAGTCTTTCCTTTTGCCTTGCGTCACATGCGCTTAACTGTGTGTGTGTGTGCGCATTAAGAAGAGGCAGAGCTCAGATATGTCATGTTAATTTCTATTTGGTCCAAACTTATGCTGGATCTCATCCGAAATCACTTACAGTGCAAACTCATCAAAAGGAAGTGTGATGAAAAATCGATTTAATATACTTTATTTTCTTCATCATTTTATTTACATTTTGTCGAATCTTCACTGTAGACGGTGTAAAGTGAAGTCAAGGTATTTGCATAAACAACCGCAAAGTATGCAGCACATTTTTGTATAAGTGTAAGTGTGTGTGTGTGTGTGTTGAGGCCAAAAGTTAAAGTTCAGCTGACAAGGACGAATATGCAAATGCTGAAAAAAAGGGGCGGCAACGGGTCGTCGATTTCTCGGGTCAGTTGAAGCGTTTTTTGATAAGCTTTTAGCCTTCAAGCTGGTTGTGTTAAAAGCAAGTGTTAAGTGACTGCTGCAAACAGCCAGTTTACATGGACAATTAAAAAAAGGAGGATGAAACGAAAATCCAAACCGGAAATGCAGAGGGATCCTCTCTGCACTCGTGGTGCAGGGCAAGGATAAGTGCATAGGACGGAAAGGCAAGTGCTTCGGCCAAGATTGAATTGAGCCAAAGTGAGCTCAAAATGGCGCCCGGGAGAGTAACACGTGCCACGCCATAGATGGTGAAAATGAAGAAAGGATGGAAAAACTTTTGCCCAATCTGCAGCCAAACACACACTCAAAATGCACTCGTGTGTCCTGTTATCCTGGTTAACCTGCGGCGTGACAGGAAAGTATACTTACATAAACAACCGAAAAGTTAAGCAAAAAAAAAAAAAAAAAAAAAACAAAATAAACTATCTGCAACATTTGCCAAAAGCCATTGTCAATTAGATATTTTAAAGTAAAAATTTGCTGGGTGCAAAGGATTTTAGCACGCTGAGAGGCAGAAAGGCGTGGCCATACTTTTCTTTCGCCAATCAGACAGTCAGTAAGTCATTCAGTCGTTCAGTTATTTAATTTAAAAGCAACTCTCTGTTTGTGTCTTCTGAGTTTGGCTTTGGCAGTTTTCTTTTGCTGCAAGCGACTTCCGGACACATTTGGAATGACAATGATAAATGATTAACCCTCCAATAGGCCAAATGGGTTAGCTAAAAGTAAGAGAGTTTTAGAAAATTTAAACACAATAAAGTTAATCGAGTTCTGTTGCCAATGAGCAATGAATTTGAGGAAGAACTGCACATTGGTTCGAAAACACTTTGCTGAACAATCAGTTAACAGTTAAACTCAAGGATAATAAAAAAAGTTAAGTGCTCTGTTCACTTAATGGGTTAAAATAGTTAACTCAAGTTGTTATCGATTGTAAAGTTCATTTTCCAAAAGGAACAAACAAATAAACAACAATAAACAGAGGCACGTGTGTGTGTGTGTGTGAGTGTGTTGGAGTATTTGTGCAATGATAAATTACAAAATTGCTGCCTATGGCAACGTGTGTGTGTGTGTGTGGTGTATGTATGGGTGTGTGGTATGGCCCACTCCAGCCACAAAAGCCATTTTGTTGTTATTAAGTTTGCCTTTTGCCATTTCGTTTGCCTTGTCTCGCCCTTTCATCTTCCCATGCTGCATGTGGACTATTGTCTGTGTTGATGTCTGTGGTGGTAGTGGTGTATCTAGTGGTGTTGGTGGTGCTGGTGGGGCAGATGGAGGCTCGTCTGTTGTACTATACTGCGTAAAATTAATGATGCGCCAAAGTTGTGCTTCGGCTTTTTGGCTGCAGTCGGAGATGTCCACAAAATGTTGTTGTTGGACTGACTAAAGACGCTTTTATTAATAGTCCTGGTACGTGGTCACGATTAACTGCCATTTTACGCACTCGTCCTACAAAAATGCTTGATGGGTGGTCTTAGCCTTTTCTTTTCCTTTGTCGTTTTTCTGTCTTTTTTTTTTGTTTTGTTTTGTTTTCTGAAAGCTTTTTGCTGTTGCGTAAGTCCAAAAAGTCTAGGCACTGTGTGTGTGTGTGTGTGAGTGCGAGTGTGGGTGTGTGTTTGTCTCTTTTGCGTGGGATTTCAGCACGACTTTACTTAAGTTCATAAAAATTCTATTAAACATAAGGGGAAAACCACGCCCCCTTTTTGTGAAATGGTTTTTGTTTGTCCTCTTGTGTGTTTTTGACATGATAATTTGAATGAAATCAAAGTAACTTTGATATAATCATTTCGTTATAATTTCTAAGACAATAAATAAAACCTGACTTGCGATTTTGGTTTCGATGTCAAGTGTCTTTAATATTATATTCGAAATTCTAAATAAATGAAGAAAAATGTTTTAGGCTGGTAGCACAAACGGATTTATGTTTTCGATAATTGAATTTTCTAATATTTTTTCCTAGATAAGATCATTTTTTGGTTCTTAATCTTGATTGTAAGTTGAAATTGCTATTAAGTTCCACAAGTTTGATGATTGAAGAGCACCTGCTACGGCTCCTGACATTGTGTCCTTCTATGTGACACCCCCCTTTTTGGCCCACCTTACGACGCTTGGCTTTCTTTTTGGCGCAATCACAGTCAACTGCTTTTAATAACATTTTTCACTGACTTCCTTTACTCTTCTACTTTACTTTTTGGTTCTTTTTGTCTTGCTTCTTTTTTTTTTTTTACTTAAGTGGCCTGCGTTGCTGCAGACTTGCCACGCCTCATTCCTCCTGCAATCGCCCACCATTTTACATGACATTTTAAATTTACGATTTACATTAAATGGCGCAATCCAAAACAGAGAGAGAGACAGAGAGGGAGACAGAGAGAGGGCGAGAAAGAGGCGACAAAAAACAACGACAGTTGTAAAATGAAATTGCTCAGCCGCTTTTTCTTTTTCGAGTGAGGGCAGAGAGGAGAAGGAGGAAGGACGTCGACAAGGACTCATCTACATACCCGACCAACTCCCTGCGGTTGCCACGGTATACAGTTAAAAACCAATTTCGTGTATGTAAAATATATCAACTATATATTTAAGTGGTTGCTGTTGTTGTTGCTGTTGCTGCTGCTGCTACTGTTGATGCTGATTCCATTTCATGTTCTTTTTTCTACTTTTGTCGCTTGTCATGGATAAATAAATACATTACCCATTAAGGCGGGCGGCAAAGGTAATAGAAGAAATGGAATTACACCGGTAAATGTTGTAAAATTTTGTTGGGCATAAAACGAAGTCATAAATTGCACAAGACCTGTATAATTCTAAAAAACAAGTTGATCAAGTGTTGAAATAAAGTTTTATTCAAGTTATTACTCTAAAACTCTTAAAAGAATTATGCCATAAAGATCTTTCTTTGGAAATCAACGAAGAACTGATTTGGTTATAGAAGATATTATGGAGTTTGACTCCACGTTTAGTTTGTATTATAAACTCCATTAAAGTAAGACTGATTGGTTCATTTAATGATATGTTTGAATACAATATTCAAATGTCTTCTAAATTAAGTTCATATTTCAACAGGGGAAACATCATAAATCTATTTCTTAGCAAAACTAATTAAAGACAAGGCCTAACTTTGGTTTTTATTTGTGATTGTTGAAGAGCTATGTCAAAATTGTTGGCAGTTAAATAAATAGTTGTCTTATAGGACTTGTTAAGTTGTAAATACAACACTACGCACACGTATGTACATACTTTCACACACACACACACACCTGTCCGCACACACACATTCAGACATTTGCCTTGTATTTCCTTTTCCGTTATGCGAAAAGTTTCCTTTAGCCTTAGACCCCAAAAAAGTTTCGCGCTTAACATTTTGCGCGGTAGCATAAAAGTTGAAAAGTTGGTCCTAACACCAAGATGGACCAACTGACAGACACACCCCCCCATCTATACCTTTAGTTGCTCACACCTACGAAGACACACACACACACACACACTCATGCACACCCACTTGAATACACGCATATGTATGTTGATTAGCCAGGGCCGTGATTAAGACTACGTGGCCAAAGGCTTAGAGAGAAGTTGGGCAAACTGGCGCTTAATTAAATTTAACAGCTGCTTAATTGCAGCTATGAAGGAGCTGGAGAAGAAGATGATGGAGCAAGTGAATCGAGTCGAAAGCACGAGGAGAATCGAGCAAGGCTAAATTGCTGCTACTGTTGTTTGCCGTTGCCGTTGCCGTTGCCCTGTGCCGTGTGCCGTATGCTATTAATAATTTTTGACCAAAAACGCTAATGAGCCAAACTTAAGTTTAATTTCAGTTTTTAAGTTTCAATTAGGCTGCACAAGTCAAACTTATGCAAGTTTTTCAATTTCCACAGAATGAAAATGCTTAGACCTTGCGAAGGAGCGCAACAACTTTAACCATCAGCAAGTTTTCACATACATTTTCCCATGGCAAGTGGCAAGTGGAAATTGAATTGAAATGCATAAGTATGTAAACTCTTAGGAATATTGCATCAAATACATTCAAATTGACTGTTTATTAAACTTGAATTGAATTTGTAATGAATTGGCAATGCATTAAATGAGTTTTGGACTAATAAACGAAAAATCTATTAACTTAAAGTGAATAAAATAAATTACTCAAAATTATTCAGATACTGTTGGCTGTACTCACTGTGGTTAGTATATTTGGCTAGTAAGCTAGCTGGCATCTAGGTTCTTCTCCACTTGATTCTCATTTATCATCGTCCTTGGCTCGCTCTCGTTTTGCTCCCTTTTTTGGTTCTAGTCCTTCAAACAAAAACACAGCAACTCGTCCACTGGCCAGTCTAAAGCTATTAATTTCGCGTCAATTAAAAATTAAGCCAATTATTTGTGCTCTGGCCTGGCCGAAGCGGCGCTGCCACTGACTCTGGTTCTGGTTCTGGTTCTGGCTCTGGCTCTTGTCTCTTCGGTCTCCCCCTTTCAAAGTCCATTAGGGCTTCATTTGTTTTTAATACCTTGTAACCTTTTGCTAAACAAAAAACCAAACAGAGCAAAAATACAAAAAATATAACAAAAAACAAAAAAAAAAAAAGAGATGAGAAAAATTTCCAAGTTGGCACTTTCACGGTTCGAGCTGGGTCTTGGGCCGCCCGCCGTTTATTGGCTAATTTAATTTGCGTGTCTTGCGTTTGGGCAATTAATCAGCAGAAACAGCTGTCCGTCGCTTTAACCCTTTGTTGGCAATCCTCCCACTCCTCTTCCTGGCCAGTTTCACCCAGTCACCCTTTTGGTTTTTTTTTTTTGTCTGGGGTGATGGGCTCCTCTTTTTCTTTGGTAATTTTTATTGTGCTGTCTTTGTATTCTTCTGCTTCTCTTTTTAATTTTCCCCACTGTGTTGTAGTCGTATTTTCGGCACTTAATTTCAATCTGCATCAAGTCACTTGGTCATGCTCTTTGTATTGTATAATCCTTGCTTATTGAATTACGTGCCCGTGTTCCGTGTGCCCCGGCACCTTTTTTAATTGCATTTGCTCTGCCTGCAACTTGCAACCCGAGCGGCAACCTTTTGTGTCACCTTGCATTCCATTTGTCTCACTCCAGTTGAAATTAATGCAGTAATTTGTAATGAGCTTGGCCTCTTTGGCCATCACCTTCAGCACCTTGTTTATTGTTGTTTTTTATTATTTTGCCAATTTTTCTTTCCTCTGTTGCATAGCATTGCCTTGCTCTATTTCAATCAGAATGTCAGGATGCAATTTGTTGCCATCGTTATAATAATTTATTTGATTTCGACTCAAGAGATCCCATTAATTCCATGCGCAAACAAGATTTGAATATTTAACTATCCTTTCACTTATAAACACAACCGATATCGTAAATCAAATTATGTAAAGCAGCATGACTCAGTCCATGTATATACAATATCCTTCTCTGCCTCCAAGTCTTCCAGTACTTACTGACGTGTCAAGTGGATGTTTACCCCAAATTTATCAGCGCTTTGGGACAATTTTTTCGTATGAATTCCCAACATTGTTTTCTTCTCAATTTCACAAAAAGAATTTGAAAAAAGGAGCAACTATTTTGAAATTTGAGGGTCGGCACCAAAAACTATCAAATGTTTAAGCTGAATAACTATTTTCTGTCAATGAGAATAGGAATCTAAAGATAATGGGAATTGCCTCGTTTTTGGATTTAAATGAAATTGATTTCCAGAACACTGTATCCGGACACCTAGCATAGACAAAAAACATGGACTATGGCGATATAAACCGGGTTTTCCGTCTGTTATAAATATATACACAATATAAATATTTTGTTTTTTTCCATATTGTTGTCACACCATAAATTTGTTTGGCTCTGTATATACAATTTAAGAGCAAAAGACAAGTTACGCACCCTCAAACAAAAACGAAAAAAAAGTAGATAAATAAAACCAACAGTGGCAGCAACATAAAACTATAAAAGCGCCAAAAATTGAAATAAATTGAAAAAAATGTTGCAGAAAATATTACAACATGATGTTGAGCGTCTCTCTATGCCCCGTATCTGCCCTTTAGGTCCCCTTTGTACTGGGCTCCCTTCCTTTAACGCCCTTTACTCGTGTCAACTTTGTGTAAGTTGAATCCTTCTGCCGTGTCCAGCATTCTGCCCCCTTCGAGCCATCCTGTGTGTCCGTGTTCGTTTGTATGTGCGTGCATATAAATTAAGTTTAAAAAGTAAGCATTGCTCAGACTGCTCTCTGCTTTCAGATTTTTTGTTTGTTAGTTGTAGTTAATGTTGTTGTTGCTGGTGTTGGTGTTTTCTTATGTTTGAAATCAAAATAAATGCAGTAGTTAGTTTCTCCTTTGGTATTTGATAGCCAACTCACAACAAACATACACAAAGACAGCAGCAGAAGCACACAAACTGAGAGATAGACAAAGAGAGAGAGAGAGCAGGAGAGAGAGAAGGTAAAATAAGGTAACTTTTGAAAAGAAGTATAGATAAACCTTATTCAACTTTGTCTATAAACAGTAAGTAAGTGAGTAAGAAGTTGGGGGGCGGTGTGTGGTATTGAGAACTAAACAGGAATTAAATAACTTGACTATCTTTTCATTACAGTGAATGCATTCCCAACAACAAATCAAAGTAAGAGATGAGCAATCCAATTGTAAATTACATGTGTACAGCTGAAAGGATATTCCAAAGCAAAAGTTCATATACAAGTGTGAATAGACATGGAGGGAAACCTTTTTCGTTGTGTATCTGTTCGAAAAACATCCTAAGTAGATTTAATTTTCGAATTAAGAATATTAATTCATTCTTTAATAGAAGTAAATGGCTTCTAAACGAACTAACGATCTAAAAAATCTACAGAACAAGGTCAAAGAGTTAAAAATAACCCTCAAGCATTCTAAAAGTTTTCATATAAAAACTAGGACGGAGTCTCTAGAGGGGAATTCGCTATTTGACTAACAATTTGTAGAAAATCCTAAACTATTCACAATAAAAATTCAATTTAAAACAGTTTTTAGTTTGACATAGCATACTTTTGCGGGCTTTTTTAATGTTGAAACTGCAATTTTTATTTGGGTCATGTTAAATTGATGAAATTTATTATTTCATTTGCTTGCACTTGGATTCTCATCCAATTTTAATTGACTCTCTAATACAGACGCGTACACACACAAATACACACACACACACATACACTAATTCCATTCTATCTGCATTAACAAAGCCCTTTTTATGTGCGAATGCGACTTGACCATTAAATCTGAGTTTGCTTTCCAATTAAACCACTTGATTAGCTCTTGTGAGCGAATGTGAAATCTAAGCTAAACAGCCATGGTAACACTTAACTACTTGGCAGAGAGAGGTTTTTGGGTAGTGGGAGGGGGGACACTGAAAGGAGGGCGTTGCATTGATGGCGATGGCATTGTCATCGGTGTGCGTGGAGCATGTTAATTGCGCCTAATCAGTGAACGAGAAAGAGAACGCATTTGAGAGAGAGGACCGCCCCATTGGGAATAGTATTGGGCGTGGCTCGAAAATAGCTTAATTACATACAAGATGCGAGACCATCAAATTAGCTGACTAACATCTATTCGTGAAGATTTTGCGAAAAAATTTCTGCTGATGCAACTAACTAAGACTCTTCAAAATGGGTAAATGGAAATCGAAGTGACGCTTAGCTTTCCTACCTCACGACTACCCATTATTTTCTTCGCATTCTTTGCTCTTTTTGTATCTGTATCTTTCACTTGGTTTCTTTCATTTTTTCTTGCGGTTAACACATTTTTGTGACGGAGAACTAGATGCAATGCGAAAACTTAATAAACGTGAACGTTGTCTAGCACGAGGATGATGATGATGATGACAAGCGAAAGTCGACAGACACTCAACGGGTTATTAGCGAATGGGCTGGGTTGTTCATGGGAGTTCATGTTGTTGTTCTATGGGCGTGGCCAGGATGAAAACGTTTTTCCAGTTATGCCCTTTTGCTGGCTTTACTTCACTGCTGCTGCTGCTGCTGCATTGAGCGTTACGCTAAATGGATTTTTAATGTCATCATGTTGCCAGGAAGGGAATCTTCTATGTGTGTATGAGTGTGTGTGTGTATATGTGTGTTGCATAATAACACTTAAGCTTGTGCATGTGGAGTTGATCGCGTGATGAGTGCCAGTACGAAAAGATCACAAGACATTTGAATATTTACTTTGCAAAGAAAATTCAAAATTTTAATCAATTAATTTTGGTTTAAATAGTATTTATTAGAAAATATTTTAGCTGTCAACAAACACAAATCCTATAAAAGAAAGAATTATTATTAGTATTCACTTTACTAAACAATAAAGTTACTTACTTAATTTTTCCACGATCAGATAAATTGCATGTCGCCATTGGAAATGGATTTGGGGATCGGAGCGGAGAACGCAAACAACCGCACGCGTCGACGCAGCGATCACAACTGACGCGCGCTCCCTCAATTGCAGCTTCTTTTATAACGTCACCGAAGAGCAGAAGAAAGTGCAAGAGTTGCTCTCGCTGAACCCCACTATTACTCTCTCTCTCTCTCTTTCACCTACACTTTGTAGCTGAGCGCCAAAAAATCGCTCTCGCTTACTCTGTCTTCTATTGCGGCGCTCAGTACAGCAAAAAAAAAAATGCAGTAACTGCTAAGAACTGTTTTCACTCTCACTGATATTCTGTTAAGCTCTCTCTCGCTCACTTTTTCTGTCTCATTCTGTCGTCAGCTGAGGAAAGTAATTGGTGAGAGAGAGACAAACTTTTTCACATGACTAAAATTATTTAAGAAATAAAATAATTGAGGACGCGTTTAAGATGTTTACATTTAAAGTTGTATATTGTGACATCTCTTTTGGCAATTTATATTCATGTACAATATGTTGCGATAGTTAAAAATGCATTCAATTTCATTTGATAGCCACCCTCACGTCGACAGCACTATTAGAAAATGGCAACCCCCCTAGTAACTCTTTTGGTCACAGCCCGCCCAAGTCATGGCAGAGTTGTTGTTCGTGCTGCTTCCCGTTGTTGGGTACGTGCAACAATCAAGTGTCAGCGTAATGAGCTATCAAGCTGCAAAATATGCAATTTGAGCGCGACTGAGTTGAGCGACAAAGAGACACTGCAACATTCACGCACATACATACATATGTACATACACATACACAAAGTCGGTATGTAGCATACTTATATGGACTCCAATGCGGGTCGAAGCAGGAACAACACCTCGCTATCGCAGAAGCTTTGCTAAATTTTGCGTGTAAGTGACAAGCCCCGCATAAATGGCTATAACAACGGCAAAAAGCTTCTACACAGAAGTATATGTGTGTATGTGTGTGTGTGTGTACGTGTGATGTGGCAAATACATACTCACATACTTACGTACAGTGGACGCGTTTTTGTTGCACTTATTAATGAACAAACAAGAGAGCGGCTACGTAATCATCGTTGTCAGACCAGCGCCATCATAATCAAGCACTCAAGCGCATAATTATGACTGGGCCCAGCCTCTCGCCTCTCGTCTCTCGCTTCGACTCGACTCCAGCATCCCCAAACCGCCCATTTCTCTTACCCTCTGCCCAACTGGATGAGGAATGAGGTGGCTAGCTTCTCTGACGGTTGTTGGTTTGCTCTCTGGTTTGGGTATTTAGGTTTCACTGTGGTTGCAAAACCAACACGACAGTGGCGTAGTTTAAAGTGGCTTTTAGATAAATTATATGGTGGAAATTATTTATCTATGCCGCATTCATTAAAAGTCTACAAGGCGTAGCCACAGCGGAAAATAACCAAAATATATAATTATTATTACTATTTTGGTATTGAAAGGATTATTTTGTTAATATCTACAAATTACTCATATCTAATTTAACTTGAGAACTTGAAAGTTCAAGTGGTTTGTCCATAAAAAAGTTATACTCTACATTAAGCCATTTTAAGGTTGAGTAACGACATTTAATATTATTCCATATGGACTTCAAAGTTGGAAAGTTTACTCTGCTCGACTGGTGAGCCACTGGTACCCCTTTCCTTGGGACTGCACTCCGTTTGCCAACCATCTGAAGTGGTCAACTGCATATGGCAAATGTGGTTTAAATTCTATCTCTGGAAATGCCATCTTCTTGTCTCGCTTTGCTTCCCTTGTTGTGGTTGTTTATGTATTCTTTTTTTTCGAGTTCATAATTCACAATTAAAAATCATGACACTTAAACATAATGAAAATATGAAAACGGTTTTGCTGTTGCTACGCAACAATAATAAAGTGTAATAAAAGTTAATTAAAAGTCTTGGGGGATATTCGGATGTTGACAAAGGCGGGCGGGAGGGTTTTGGAGCGGGATACCTGCCGTATTCAGAGGCGGTCCGATTCCGTGTCCGAGTCCTTTAAGTCCGCTCAGCCAAAGCATGGTAAAGAATTTAATTGGAAAAAATATTGATCACTAATGAGTTTTTAATCACCATTCTTAAAGCAGCTATATATTTTAAATCTACACACAATAATTTCCCCGAAATTCTCAAACATTCTGCCACAGGCAGCCTCAGGTCCACCTAATATCAACAAAGAAACCCAAACAATGCAGTCATCGGGGTGTTAAAATGGTTTTGTCTGCATGTCAAATTACAGGAGGCATAATTTCAAGCCTGGTTGCCTGCCGACTTTTCCAAAAAAAGAAAGGGGAAAAAACAAACACAAACAAATGGAACAAATGGCAAAGGGGAAACCCAAAAAAACCAAAACCAGCAACAACAAAAATAATGAACAATGTGAATGAAAAGGTGCAAAGTGCTGTAATTATCCATTGTCTATGGCAAAAGAAATATGCAATTGAACCAAAGGGCATACCAAGTTGGCACCGGTTGGTGGTTGGATTGTTGGTGGGGAAAACGAAATGCAAACCGAATTCAATGAGCAGGCAGGCAGACGGGTTTGAAATTTCGTTAATGGATTCCAAAATAATGCATTGTTTATTTCAATTTACCGTTTGTCAGTTATTTAAGAAAATGTCAATTAGCATCAATTGTTTGCTTGGCCAACTATTTATAAATATTATTTAAAAGTTTTTCAATACTCTTGCAAAAGCTGAACAGTTGAATATCTATAAGACATATGCCCTTTTTCCATACTTCCTTAGAACCCTTAAAATACGAGATCGAAGGGAAAACCCAAAGGATTATTCTGGATTTGAGAAGGAACTTAAGTTCTATTCGCAAACAGATGTTGAAACAATGTGCTCTCATTTAGTTTACAAATCTTGATAAAATGATTAACTGATAATTCTTCAAATTATAGCAAGTGTATTCAAGTATCGGTGCGTTATCTTTAATATGTTAATGCATACGAGCAATATAAATAATATAAACAACAGAAAATCAATTGAGATAGCTTCAAATATTTCCATAATTTTCCATAATTGTATTTTAAACTTGACAGCTTTTGTTTTGTCTACAAGGATGCATATCGGTATATAGATTGAATGCGACATTGACTAAAACAAGAGACATAATTGCACAATTCAATTCAAATGGCAATTCTAGCTATCAAGAATTGTTTTTGAATGTAGTAATTTTTTTGGTAATTAGCAGAACTTAATGAGACTGTCACTTAGCAAAGAATGGGAAATTCCCAGCAAGCAGCTTCTTTTCCATTTGATTTACTGTTCGTTGTTGATTGTCCAGCATGAAACTTTGTTGATCGAGAATTATGCACATATCTCAGAGATGTATCCTGCGGCTTGTAGCCTAAGAGTATGCAAGACGTTTAAAGACGTTCGTGTTTGAACTTTCATTAATATTTGATATAGGTTTCTGTTCTTGCTGCACTTCATTTGCCATTAATGAATTTGTTTAGTACATAATGCAAAGTATGCTTAGTGCAGCGATTTGGTGGCGCCAATGGGGTTAAGAGGAGGTGCCGGTTTCGGTGGTGATGGTTGGTGCGGTACGCTATTAATTAGGCTTATTAAATTCGACGCTGACAGCTATTGTGGTTTGGCGGTATGATATTCCGTCAAGGACATTTTAATCAGGCCAATTGTTTAAGGGAAGTGCATTATGCAGGAATCCAGAAGGCAGTAGGCAGACCGCAAGCAACTCTCAACTCATTACAAATGAAAATTACCACTTATGAGAAATTTTCCTTACAACGGTTGAGTGAACCACCAAAAGGGAACTTTTTCATTTTGCATTTTCATTTTGGGTTTCCTTTTTCTGCGGCGATCTGGTGAATGCAAAAATCATTCAAGGATACACATAAATGGGTAAAAACACGCTAAACCCTAGTCCTTTGTGCATGCAGGATGAGGTTGAGCCGGTTTGGTTTGGCTGTGCGGTTGCCAGCGCTGGCATGGATGGGGTCCAAAAGTTAATTGTAAACATGACCCAGTTTGGCCAAGCACTCGATCTGGTACTCTCCTATGGTCGTCCGCCCGCCCCGTTTCCCGCTAGTTACTCATTCAGTTTTTTGCCTTTGTCTGACACAGTTCAGAGTGAACCGCATTGCGTGGAATGAAGAATGCCTTTCGCTTTATAATGGCGACATTGGGCATCTGCTGCTCAAGTTTCTCCTCCTCCAAGAAGCATATTTGTTATGCTCCATTGTGTGCTGTCACCTAAGTCATTTTGCCATCCACTTGAGTAATGGCAGCCAGCTTCTAGTTTAAAATATGCAAAAGCTCGAAAAATGTTTATAATATCTGCAATGCCACCAAAAGACATGAACAGAGAAGAAGAGAAATAGAGAGGGAACGGTATAGAGCAGGAGGGATGAAAAGGGAACAAAAACGCAGCAGTGTGAAAAAGATTTCCATGGAGGGCCACCGATTTTCTCGTTTTAGGTTCTTAGTTGCCCGCTAGGCAACTGTAGGTTACATGTATGTTGGTGTTTGTGTGTGTAAATGTATGTGTGCGTGTGTGAGTTAGTTGCAGTTCAAGTTAATTGGATTTGGCCAAAGTGCTGCCACTTTGCTAGCGGCCTTTGAAGCATGTGCCACTCTCCACCCGCACTCTGTGGCTTAGTTGAATGTCAGTTTAATGACGAACAACTTATGCATTCAACGTTGCCAGAGAAAGTTACCATCAACGCAGTGGGGACTTAATGGCATTGTAAATTAGTCTAGCTGAAATCTGAAATTCGAGTAAGCTTGAAGTACGTATGCATGGATAGATCTAATAGGTGTTTCAACTTGATTAAAAGAGAAATTCTATTATGCCCAGGTTACAGCCTATAGAGAAGTGGCATATAAGTATTCAAAATGAGGGACAACGAGACAATTCTACATTCATTCTACCAAATAAGTGCCTGTAAAGGACTGTACGAGTCATTGGCATTACTCTTGATTCCCTTCTTTGTTTAAATATCCTGAAAGGACACCACTGCATCGTGCAGCTAAAGTCAGACCACAAATCGTATCTGTAATTTTAAATGCACAAAAAAATGCTGTCAACGATGCAACACCATAAAAGGAGAAAAGCTGGAGCAGGATCAGACCAATATCCCAGTCATAACAGAAGGTGACTTCCTTTTCACATAAGTCAATTTTCAAGTGGATGTCCAACATGAATGAATAATGTGTAGTGTGTGGGTGTTGTACACACAAAACCTAGAAATGGAAATGCAGACAGAGAGAAAGAAAGGGCGAGAAAAGAATATGGTGACAGAGGAGGAAAAGAAAGTAAAGTACATTTTGCCTTAGAGCGCCAAAAACTGAAACATTTACATGCACAGCAGTAAAGCGAACAACACCCAACCCAAAACATAAAGTTATGCCATAACAAAGACGTTGCAGCTCTACAGGGGAAGCAGGAAAATTACACACACAGCCACAACTTCTCTATATATGTGTATATACATACTACTACGATATGCATAAAACTATGCTACATTGGCACTAAAATAAACAGGCAAAAAAGCGGCGCACAGGGCGTATAAGTAATATGTGTGGCATACATACATACATACTACATGTATATACATATAAGCACTTGAGTGCGAGTGTGAGTGTGAGTGTGGGTGTTGGTGTGCGTGTGTGTGGCAAAACGTAAAAGATGCTGTGCGACATGTTCTGACGATGACGACACGATGCACGATGATGTTGATGATGACGACGATGATGATAATGAAATATTACACCAAAGACAACCTTTGGCAATCATAAAGCAGGGATGGATCACCGGAAAAAGTCCTACAATCTCTTTTGGAATATCACGAAGATTTGTCTCTTAGTCGATAGTGGCTTTCGATCGACCTAGCTTTTCATTCCTGTTTAGATATTATGTTGTCCTTGTTAGACTTGTCATGTAATACTAAGTAGTTGCTGGTAATCACAAGTTAAAGCATAATGCTATGCCCTAACTCTACTCTACCCAACTCCCTACTACGTCTTTTCTATCAAAAACCTTTTATGTTGGCTAAGTAAATGTTTAAAATATTTCGACTGCCAGTGTCCTTGTTGGCAATGGTGGTCGTGGTGGTGATGGTGGTGGCGGTGGCGGATGGGCTGCTGCATGTACTCATAGTTGAAGTTTTGCGCCCAAAATTATTAAGATGAGTGGCATAAATTATGAGCAGCAGAGCAGGACATAGGACACACGGGCCCAGGACTCGTAAAAGCCGCTGGCATATAATCCATAGAGACTAGTCTAAACGAGGGCAGTGGCAGGTTGCTGAAAGTATGTTTGTCTGTGTGTGTGTGTGTATATGTATGTGGTATTGCGAGGATGTGGGTGGTAAGGCGGGAGTAAAGAGGTTGTTTGATGAGTGAATGACTAACTGCAAGACAGTTTGCCCATGTGTGTGTGTTTGTGGTTGATCACTTTAAGTATTGACATCCTTTGGCCTGAATGGCGTATACGTAATATACGTATACATACGATGGTGGCCTTTGGCAGTTAGTTTAATATTTATTTAATTTAATATGCTAATTGGATGTGATCTGTGGGTGTATGTGTTTCTGTATGTGTGTGTGTGTGTGTGTGTGTCAAGCAACAACTTTACGAGCGTAGTGAACACAAACAATTCATAAATAAATAAATAACAAACCTCACCAACTTTTCACATATCAACTGAACACGGATGACAAAAACAAAAGCCTCCATCCACCCAGTCAAAAAAAACTCTGAAACTATGCCACGACTTTTATTAATCGTTTCAAAAATAAGTAACGGAAATTTCTAGCAGTCAAGTTAGAAGACTTGAAATTTCTTTGAAAATAAAAAATGAATAAAAAATGGTAAATGGAAAACCACTTGCAGCCAGCGACAAATTGTTTTTGCGATAAAATTGGACAAGCGACAAGCGAGTCTCTAATCGTTCAGTTTGAAGGAGGATGCGGGCACGAAATGCAACTAAAAGGCTGCCGTTTCACTGATGTTAATTATGTTAGAGAGCGAAGAGGAAAAGAATAGTGGGCGACTTTTGTCTGGGCGACACAGCAAATTGCATTAAATGTACAGCAAATGCATTTCGGTAGTCATTTTTTTTTTGTTTCTCCCAATTTAAAAACTCCGCAACCTCCAACAATCTGCGAACAAATTGAATTTGTCAAACGACATAAATAAATGGTAAATCAAACGAATTGAAAACTGCTGCTGCTGCTGTTATGCTGTTGTTGCCATTGCTGCATTTTCTGTGTTGTTGTTGTTGCTGCTGCTGACGTTGCTGTTGCTGCTGCTGCTGCTGTCAGCGGGAAATGAAATTGCTGCATGCCAAGCAACAACAAAAAAAAAGTGCTATAAAAATATCAAAGTATGCAATGAATTATACGTGAGCAAAAAATATGTATATCTATACAACAGAATAAAATGTAAAATAAATACATTCAAATAAAATATATAAAATGTTATGCATATAAAAATAACACATAAAATAAAAACCAAAGAGAAATAACTTGTGCTCGATTCCAAATAGTTCGAATGGTAAGAGGATTTTGATAAAGGATTTGTCACATCCGCATACTAGATATCAGAAATATGGTTTATTTAAAAGGCAGCAAAACAAAATTTATATAATTTATTTTCATTTGGGTTTTTTTTAGCAAACAATTTCTAGACAGACATCGAATATTAGATTTAGCTTCTCCAAACCATAATCTGAAATCTTAATAAACATGGAAGAGATATATGTATTGTATCTCAAGATTTTTCATTGATTGTCATTGGATGAAAACACTTTTAATCTTCAGTTGTTTGAAAACAATTTCAAGGAGATCAATTCCAAAATGTTGCTAGAAACATTCCTAAAATATATGTCGTTTATTGTTTTGTTATCAATGAATTAGATAAAAGTTAGAATTTGCATTTAAAATTTAAGCAAGACATTTAACATGAGTTTTTATGCTTGGTTGCATATTCTTTCATTAAATTTTGTTCGAAATGCAATGCTTTTCACAATATTCCATGTATAAGCCATCTTTCCATTGGTTTATTGTTGCTGTTGCTACTGTTGCAGCTGCTGTTGTTGCCGTTCTTGCTGTTATGCGTATACTTGATGCTTCCCTTCGTCATATGTGAAGCACAAATAATATGAATTTCAATTGAAGCTAAGACAAAAAATAAAAAAATAAAAATAGACAAAGCGGGAGAGAGGAAGAGAGAGAGAGAGGGGGAAAAAAGGCAACAGCAGTCGTTCGCTGAACTGTGAAAAGTAGACGGGAAGTAGCGAAAATGATGCACACATGGCGACACAACACAAGGCAAAGTCAGTCAGTTGGTTGGCTGGTTGGTTGGTCGTTCTTGCCCTCCCCGCTGCCTTCTTTCTTTCCCTTTTGGCAGCATATTGAACTTGTCAACATGACACAAGGGAACGGAACTACAGCAGAATGAATGAATGAATGAATGAGTGAGCGAATGGGTGAAATACTTGAATTGTTGGCGGCGTGTGCGTAAAGTGATTGCCGATACTGGAAAATGTATGCATAATATATGCAAAGGGCACAATATATAAATGTATATACGAATAGTATGCATAGAACCTGAATCCCCCACTGCAGAGACTTGTTGAACCAAGTTAAAAGCGCGCCTGCAATCGTTCTACTCTCCTTTTGTTCGAAATTGCAATTGCTGTTACTGTTACTGCGCAAAATTGACATTGACAGCCTCTGGCATGGAGATGGAGCTGGAACTGGAGATGGAGATGGAGAAATGAAAATGGAAATAGAAGAAATGGAAATGGTTTCCCCATCAATTTGAATGACATTCACATTCAGAAAAAGATGAAAATAGCAAAAAATTTGTGACATTGTGTATAGGAAATAGTTTTACTGTTACAGTTGTAGCAAATAGTTTTACAAATATTTTTTGATTGTGAGTTGAAGGTGGCTATGCAAAATACCAAATGCCAACTGAAAATACGAAACGAATTTTGGGTAGGTATTCATGAATATATTTTATGGTTAGTCCAATCGAACATTTCAGTTTCAATCAAAAAAACTTACGGAAATTGACAAAAAGAAACTTTCCATGGAAAGAGTATTCAAATTTAACAAGACTCTGTTCAATGAGGCTATGCATTTTGATGAAATATTAAAACTATTGTTATGTTTGACTTTATTTCTATACAATTTACTCAGCAGACAGAAACGGGTACTCAAGTTTACATTGTTAGTCCAAAGTTAGTTCCAGTTGATAATTTAAGTTTAGAGCAACAACATTCTCATTATAATTCTTTTGGTTTTTGTATCCCATAGTTTTCTTCCTTCATATTTTGTATGCGTCTTCTTCCACATGAGTTAGTTGCTTTCGTTGCTCAGATTTCATTTTCCAAAGGTTAATTTTCCAGTTATCAAATAACGGGCTAACATGCATGCCATGTAGTTACCCACATGCTGAGGCAAACATATTTTTGACATGCCAAGCGGAAGGGCTTTGGAGAAAGGACTCCTGTCCTTTTTTTTACTTTTTTTTATCGTAGTTTTACTTGCTCTCAGCTTGGTATCTTAGTTACGTTTAAGCATTTTTCTTGTGCATTTTTTCTAGAAGGAATCTCAGGGTAAAATGGAAAAATCTCTTCATTTTTCACAACATTTCATTGTTAATTTTTGTTTGGTTTCTTTTTATTAGTTGTTATTAATGTAATGTTTAAACATTGCTTTAAGATTTAGTGATTAAGTAGGTTTTATATTATTATCGATTGAATTTAATTCTTCTTTTCGGTTAGATTGTAAATTTGCTTGGCAACATCGGATAGTTGGACATCAATGGCCTTGGTATCATCGTATAGAGATGGTGCCTCGCCCAATATGACAAATGTGCCCACCAGCGATGCAATCATAAAGAGCCACAGGAACAAGCGATCCATAACCATGGCCACAAAGCCCCAATCCTGATCCTCCTGTGAATCAAAGAGAAATGTAACGTTTGCTTTCATTTTCTCTCAATCAAACTCTAATCTTCAATAAAATTTAATTGGTCTTTAAGCTCTCACACATGGAGCGATTGCTATTAAATAAGCTGATTCCCTTATATTTTTTCGCTTTTTGGTCTTAATCTACTTACTCGCTCGGCATCAGTTCTGTTATCAATCAAAAAGCAAAGTAGCAACAATAAAGAAGGAACCAAAAAAAAAAAAGAGAAAACAAAGAATATATACAACAAGGAAGAAAAAACAAAGCAAATGCCGCAATCGCAGAACAAAAAGCATTTTTGGGGGGGTCTGATTGAAACGTTTGCGGCTCTTTTTCTTTTATTTTGCCACTGATGAACCAAATGGAGCCTGGCAAAGCGGTCAGAGCCACTGCCGCACCACATCCACGAGAGTGCCAGAGGCAGCGGCAGCGGCATCGGCAGAGGAAAAGGAATGATAGCTAACGATTGCCAGTCAATTGAGCAAAAGCAATTAAAACTGGATTTCCTCGTCCTTGTGTCTTAAAGTGCAAATATGGAAAAAGAGCTTAAATAAGTCGACAAATAAAAAGCAACGAAAAAAAAAGGAAAAGCAAACCAAACCAGAAACAAGAAACAAGTGAAACAGCTAACAAGGAAAGCTAGAGATTGGGACACTGTCTCTCTCTTTCTCTCACTCTATAAATAGCCAGTGAGTTTTCTGCGGTTTTTTATTTTCGTCCCGTTTCCAGCTTGTACGGCTTTTCGTTTTTCGGCAAATGGAATTTTCAATTAAAATTTCAATCAGCTGGACTCACCGCATTGAACTCATCCTGACGCTGCATGTGATGTTGTATGAACATGACATTGTGTATGGCCTTCTCCAGCTCAAATGGATATTTTTTGCGTGCCGCCACATCGCTCAAAGAGTCATCCAAACCGGATAACACCGATGGCAGGCCATTGTAGCCGCTCAATGTGCTCAGTCCTCCACCCAGAGCACCAACCAAGCCACTGAATCTGTAACGAGATAGTGCCACAGACACAGAATGTGAGAAAGGACAGAAGACAGGAGATGGAAAAAAACGAACGAGATGAGATGAACCATGAGTATTCTGTGGGTGCAAGTAACTAACAAAAGGAGAGGATGTTTTGCCATATATTGGTGCACATGGTTTGAATTTCTTACAAATAGATTTATACTTTAAATATGTTTAATGAAATTAATTACGATGATTTGATACTGGCCCATCATTCGTTGTCTGTCACTTACCTATTTGTGGCCGTAGTCACATGCATGCCATTGCATCCTCCCACTCCAACGCGGCCTTGCATGCGGCGCAACGAATCCGGACTGGAGCCACCTGAGTTCATTTGCATTTCATCCATCAGTGCCTGTCCGAATTTGGTCTTACTGAACTTCAGGCCGTAGTTGATCTTATTGGCTGCCAGATCACGCAGTAAATCCTTGGGTACACGCATCAGAAGCAATTTGGGCAGTCGCTTTATAAAGAACGCTCGAATCCAAGGACGCATCTTGTGAGTACTTGGCTTGCGATAGTGTATATTGAGTATGATGATGGTTATGACAACACTCAGTCCGACCAGCAACATGGTAAAGAGAAGATATTTTCCCAGCAGGGGCAATGCCAAAGATGTTGATGGAATAATTTCTGATATGAGCAAAAAGAACATGGTCTGGGACAGCAGAATGCTGATGCAGAGAGCAATTTTTTCACCAGAATCGGCTGGCAGATAGAACACCAACACCGACAGATAGGAGATGCCAACGCAGGGAATGATTAAATTAACCGTGTAGAAGAGAGTCTTGCGTCTTAGTGTGATATTGAAAAATATATCTAATAAATACAATTTATTAAAGGGTTTACCAAAAGTTCCAAGATAATTTGTCATCATGTTTGCGGCGAAAGAAAGAAAGAGAAAGGGAAAAAAATTTTCGGGGTGAGTTTGGGTAGAGCTTTCGCGTCTTTAACGTCTATTTGCCGGCGATTTATAGCTTTAAAACTCTACAAAACTCACCTGGATACGGCTCAGCACAGCAAGGATAATATTTTTCGTGTCGCTCGGCTGGTACACCCAATATATCCCATTCCACGCTAGGATAATATTCTCGCAAATCAATGCCAATCTCCACCTTGTTATCCTTGTCATTTTTCTGGCTGATGTGTTTCAAATCGATCTAAACGAAAGGAAACAAAAGTGATGGAGCCATTGAAATTCATCCTATGGACATGGCAGCACACAGCTTAAAGGCACTTGAAGGCAACGGGCGTGACATTCACTTTTCACGTCCACGTTCCTAGTTCCTCCTGGGGCAAAGTCTGCAGCAGCAGGCAATGTTGGCAACGCCTTTGACTAAAAAGGCTATCCAAAGTGACGACGAGTTAAGAGAGGCTCAAGTGCAACCGTTTCAAGTGGTGCAAAAATTTAAATGCTTTAACTAAAACAGTGGGTCAACTATTAACTAATATTTGACAAAATCCGTAAAATAAAATTAGGAGAAAAACCTTTTTAAAACTTTTTCATTCATCAAACCATTTATCTATTGGCATAAGATCTTTTGACTAATTCAACCAATTAATATTCACTGTTAAGCCACTGTACACCATTCGAGATGGTCAGCGGAAAGAAGAGTTCAGTTTAAGGATGAGTTGGAGTCGCACTTTGCCTTAATTTATGACCGCGCATTTTTATGACAGGGACACACAGTTGAGTGCCGTTTCATCTCTCTCACGCTCAGCGCTGTGCTTATGCGTGTGTGTGTGGGTGTGTGCAACGGTTAGACAAGTTTCAATTACACTTTTACAATTTCTCTTATTTTAATCTTGGAGACGACACGCCAACGCCAACGCCTTTTCGATGTTCGCACGGCATTCTTAGGCTTGTAAGACGCTCGTCTCTTGTTTGCCTCGCTGCCTCGTCTCGCATTTTTGCAATAAATGTCTGCCCATAAATTTAGTGCCACGCCCCCATTTATCTTAGCGAGAGCCAGCAAAAGCAAAGAAAAAGTTAGAAAAGCAAAGTCATTCGTTTACCTGATCACCATCATAGGTCCACGAGCCGAATTTCATAAAGCATGTCTGCTGATCGAAAGGAAAATAGCGCACATCAATTTCGCAGCTCGATTTGAAAATCGCCGGCGGAGTCCAAACAACTTTGCCAGTGTAATGGAGTATGGCTTTCGTCATGGTGGTGACCACATATTCACCATCGGCACTAAAGACAAAACCAAAGCCAAGGCAAATGTTTACATATCTCTGTCTAGTTTTGATTTCCTTATGGCCACAACTTTGGCGTTTATACTCACTTGTTGTAGAGCACTATATCTGGCAGCCAAATATGCTCGGAGGGCACATAAAGCTCAGTGACGCCGCCATATTCAGAGGGATCCCATTTGAATTTATGATCCTGCCATTCATGCTCCAGCCACACATTGGTCGTTAAAATTTGATCTTTTAGATTCTGTAGATTAAAATACAGCCAAGCCACCCACAAAAAACAAAAAAAGGAATGAGAATAAGCCAAGCCAACGTTTCGTTGAGTCATGCATCAACGTGGGATTTGCATTTTTTGTTACGTTTTCCTTTAATTTTATTTTTTTTTTCATACTTATTTTCTCTGTGGTAGTCCTCTATCATTTGCACTTCACTTTGGTGTCTGCCATTCTTGTTATTTTTTTCTCCTCACTCTCTGTCTCCTTCTTCCCTAATGTGCTTTTTGCTGTCAGCTTACGGTTTTGGTTTTTTTATTTTACTTTTTATTCGGTTTCTAGCGTGTTTTATTACCTTTTAACCCGCTGCTGCATAAATTGCAGTGTTGGGACTGGTGACAAATGGTAGATGCCTAGAAACTTTAAGCAGGACCAACATAGTTCATTTGTAAAGTTCTAGGAGTTTTAAACTAGTTTCCAAAGACCCAATAGACCCATTGATTTCTATGCCCTAATATGATCTACTATGGTTTATAACATTCGATTATCTAATATATTACTCTCATTTCCAGACAACTATCTGCGTTCTGAGAAGTTTTATGGCTTAAAGAATTTAAAATTGGTTAGGCCGCTACTCAAAACAGACCAGAATACTTAATATAATGAGGTTTTTTTTCTTTTAAATTTTCCTAAATGGTTTTCAATCTCGATAATGCCATTTTTTTTATTATCCCAGAAAACTTTTATTCTGGGTTTTCTTTTTCGTTGAAAATTGCCTATTTAAATTTTTGCTTCATCCATGGGCAGGCAGCAAATGTAGCTTAACATTTTCACTTGCCGCAGTTTAATTAAAAATTCCAAGTGTTTTTGTTTTTTTTTGGTGTGTCCTTCTGTGTGTTTTTTTTTTTTTTGCAATTGCATTAATTAATTTTCTCTTGCCTTTACTTACCAAATCGATGAGCTGGGACAGGCGCAGGCCCAGTTTAACCAATACCGTATCGGTATTATTACTAACTGGTCGTATAAGACGATTATAATTGCTCAAAAGATCGTCGTAAAGACGTTTGGCATCTGGATTCGCTTGGACCGTTTCGCATAGGAGCAGAAATATGAATAGAAGGCAGAGGAATTTGCAATTCCTCCAGATGCCAGAGAGCAGGAGGGCAAGTGGTTTCAATTGGTAGCCCATGTTGTAGCTGTTGTTGTTGTTGTTGTCGTTGCTGCTGTTCAAGATGATGATAATGATGCTGATGACGTCACAGTGTGGGAGTGGCAGTGGCGGTGGCGTTGGCAATGGCAGCGACTGCGGCCGCAGAGGCAGCAGCAGAAGCACCAGCAGCAAAACAGAAGCCTTGGAATGAAGGCAAAGGCGGCCGGTGTTTTATTATTGATACACAAACACAAGCGCACAGGTTTTTGTTTACCTTTCTGGCGGCTGCTCAATCTCTGGCCAGTTCTCTGACGTAGTTAGCTTTACCGTTATTTTAGTACATGATGGTCTAAAAAGTGCTTACAAGTCTCCAAGTTGTTGACAAGCTAACGAGTCGGCGCAGTGGCCACTCTCAGCCTCAGCATCAGGAGCAGCAGCAGAAGTAGCAGCAGACACAGGAGCAGCTGCTCCCCTTGCAGCTGATTTTATTATGGCTATCCTTTTTTGGTCTGTTTTTTATTTATTATTTTTTTTTGTTTAAATTTTTACCCGCTTTTAAAATTACACAAAATGCATTTTTTCTTTAATTACCCTTCAAAAATTGCATTAAAAATTCTTTACTCTTTTGCTTTGATTCAATTCGCCTTGCTATGAATTTTCACGTAATTTTTGTTTGAATTTTCAAATTTCACTTTGTCCTGCTTGTCTTGCTCCGTGTTGTCCTGCATAGATATTCACAGGATTCATACTGATAGGCGTATTGTTTTTGTAGCCTGGCCAGGACCACTGAGCGCTGCAGCTTCCAAATTCAAGCAGCGAGCAAGCAAAAAAAAAAAAACAAGAACCATGAAAATAAAATGTGTTTTTGTAGCTTTGTCGCTAGGGCAGATGCTGCTGGAGCGCAGCGCCTGCGCCTTAAAGTATACCCTGTTTTGCTTATTACTGAGAATCGTCGTCCCTACAAATGAATTCCCTATGTATAATTTCAAATTGGTCTCTCTCTCTCTCTCTATATCTCTCTGTTGTATCAGTGTGCTGCTGTTTTTGTATTTGTGTTTTTGGTAAGCAGCAATTGCCCAAGCCAAGCCCTAGAAATGCTTCTCTTCATTTTTCTTGTGCTTTTTGAAGCTCTTACTCTCTTCAATTGTTAATCCCATTCAGAGACTCCATTACAACTTCAAAAAAAAAAAAAGGAAAAAAGGGACGGTAAAAAAAAAACAGGAACCCAAAACATGTTGTCCTGGTTCTCTCCTGCTTTTACTGTGAGCCACAGCCCAAAAAAAAGAAGGAAAAAAAAAACAGGAGATGACTGAAAAAAACAAACGAAAATGTTAAACAAAATGTTGGGCATTTGCTCTACATCCCTTTTGCTGTATTCAGTTTAACCGAAAACCAAATTTTCGTAATTGTCAACATTCGTTAAAATCCTGGCACAAACACACACACGCACACCCACACCGACACAGACACATACTTGTACATACATATACACCTTTCAGCACTTGTGCATTTCACATATTTAGCGTTGCAATGTTGCTGGCTTTTGAGTTTTGTGTTCGGGTTTTGGGTGTGGGTTTAGGTTTAGGTTTCTGTTTGGTATTTTGCTACGTCTGTTCACATATGTGTCATATTGCGATTTTGAGTTGTTTCTGTGGTTTAGGTTTTTGCCACAGCAAAACTGTACACACACGCACACACACACACTCGCATATCTCTGGTGTGGATTCCTCCTTTGCATTTGCAGTAATGTGCTCGCCCTGATGACGGCAACAACAAGCACAGGCAGTTACATTGATGATATGCCTGTCTGTAGGACTATTCGTGTGATATGTAGATCGTAATATATGTGTTTGTGTGTGTTTCTGTAAGTGTGTCTGTGAGCTTTGACAATTTCACTGCCTTTTGGGTTTTTCTGTCTATCACTCTGTTGCTCGTTCATCTGGGTTTCTGTGTGCAGTTTAATTATGGTTAATGCAAAATGATTTATACCAAGAGGACCGAATTTCCCTTCGAAATTGAGTCAAAATGCGGTTGGTGTAACCTTCAAATGTAGTAATCCAATATTGAACAACATTCTATAATACTTTTTTAATCACTAATTGAACATTATCCCAAATGCCAAGATGGAACTTTTTTAGTTATAGATAAGAAATAAAGATTAATAAAATCCTCAATGATTATCAATTTAATGGCAATTTAACTTGTTTCTTTTGAAAAAAGTTTTCCAATTTTTCTGTGTCTGGATTTTCAATAACTGGAAGATGTTCAAATTTATTTCTTGATCAACGCTAAGCACTTGTATAAATTCTGTATACACAATAGTTTGCGTAAAATCTTCAACTTTTATTTGTATCTCCACATAAATTGGATAACAAACTTTGTTTTAACAGCCCTTCAACTCATTTGTAACAGCCATTCGCCAAATGCAAAGACTTGACTTGACCCCTTTTCATATTTTTTGCCATCTTTCTTTTTCGTTTGTTTTCTGGGTAGTAAGTTGTAGTTTTTGTTATTGTTCTTGTCGTTTTGTTTATTGTCCATTCAGTTATGATGCTGTCCAGCCTTGATCGTTCCATTCCCATTGCCTTTGGCATTCTCTCTCTCTCTCCTACACTTCTACACTAAAAACATGGCCATAATGATACATGGAATCTCAGCCATTTTGTTGGCCGCCATTGGGCCGCGTGTGTTTTATGGTTTGCTTTTCCTTTGCCTTTCCCTTTTCTCATACCATTGTTTTTTCTTTTTGTTGCCTTGGCTCTAACTGAAAGTAATTTCCTTTTTTTTTTGGTCACATCAGCGCTTTTTGGCTTAGTAGCAAAAATCAATTCAATGAGCAGTTTATTCCATTTGCCCATTGGGAGACAAGTTTAATCATCTAGACTATTAGACGAGGCACTGTCAGCCAATCGGAAAGTCAGCTAGACTGAGACTTTTTGGTCTCATCTCGAGTCTCATTTGAATGTGTTTCGTGTGTGTGTGTGTGTGTATAGACTTTTTACAACGGGACGAAATATCCCTTATGTTTTATTGCTAGCCACATAACAAAGCAATCAAAATTACAACAACAGCAAACAAAATAACAACAATAACAAAACACAAAACAGCAATTTTTGTTTTTTTTTTTTTTTTTTGTTTCACAACTCAAACTTCTGATTCTTTTTTTGTAGTTTTATTTTGTATTTTATTTTAGTTTCTACTCGTATTTTTTTTTTCATTGTGGTAAGAAAACTTTTTGTTATGTGCATAACTCGCCCTGCTCGATAAATCAACAAAGAGCAAAAAAAAAAAAAAAAAAAAGGGAACGTGGCAAAAACAAACTGAAATCGTTGTGAAATTGACTTTAGCATACTCTTTGCGGCAGGTGAAAATATTCTACCGCCCCGAGAAACAACTGCCAAACTCAACTACTTTAATTAAACAATAGGGTACTTGGTTAGGCATTGAAGTGAGATTGAAAAATTTTCATGAATTCTGATTATTGTTGTTTAGAAAGAATCGCAACGATAAACAGAAATGCTTTTTAATGGTCAAGGGCAATTATATTTATTGGAACAAATTCCAAAGACCTTACTCGATTCTCTATTGAATAGACACTCCATGACCCAAATGGATTATTTTTAATATGTTGTGATTACACGAATTAGTGATTTACATATTCTATTAACTAAAACAGGTTAGAAAAGTACAAATATTGATAATCCCTGACAGGATTACAGGGTAACCTTACCCATTTCAGGTGGCAAATCAAGTTCAACGCAACTGTCGAGCTCTGGAGCGAGGGAGTTGCCAACCAATCCCTATAGATGTCATGCTGGAAACCACCTACAACCACTGCACTGACTCCCGTCCACTGACTCCACTTTTCTACAGATAGCAAGAAAACTCAATTAAAATTTAAATTTTCCAACGTAAATGACAAAAGTTTCTCAACTATAAATAATCGGTAGACGCTTCACTTGGCTAGCTTTTGGTTTTGGCTTTTGCCACTTCAAAATCTGACAATGCCGCGACCTACCACCTCTTTCACTGCTCTCACCTCGCCCTCTCTCTGTGCTCCTCTGTCTATCTAGGTATTATAAAGTGCGTGCGTGGCTGTTTGATCGAAAGTTTTGCTCAATGCTTGTACAATTTATCTAACTTTTATGGGGCCACAGAAAATGTTTTCCTGGTTTTAGCCAAAAATTAATTGCAAAACTGTTTGCAGTCCATATGTATGTGAGTATGGAAAGTGTGTGTGTGTTTGTTGGGTATAGGCCAATCACAATGAGAGCCTCTGTGTCTCCCTCTCTCTCTTTTTACCACTCGAACAACATAAAACTGATTGCGAAAGTCTGTCCTTTTGTTCCTCATCAATTGGTTTGCCTCTGCTAGCGGTGATGCTGTGTTACTGCGCTTGTCGTATCCATTGTTGACACGTTTAAGTGGCGTTTGCTTTTATCAGAGCATCCAACCAACCAATCCATAGAGCAACTCACTCTTTCGCTCACTTCATCCCACCCATCCATTCAGGCCGACCTGCACATAACATTTTTATAACATTTTTAATTGTTTTTGTCGACTGTGAATTTTCGTGGCAAACGTTTTTGGTGACGACCGGCCCATCAATTTAATGGCATTTTCGCGTGAGCCGCAGCAGCACAAAAAGAAAACCTGAACCCAAAAATCAGAGACAGGCGAGAACATCCATTCGTCCTTCTCGGCGAATATCCATTCGCCCATCCGTCCATCCATCTATTTCCATTGTCAGTCGGTCAGGGCTGTCAATTAATGTAGATACCGTTTTTATGATGAGGCAGCTGTGACAAGTCGTGTTGAAAATGAGACCCATTGGCGGCGTGTTTATGATGCCGTAAAATTGCTGCATAAAAATGTTGCATAGTTCCGTTCTTGTGCTTTTGACACTAAGAGGCTGTCATTAATTGCACATTAGTTTGATTTGTGAGTCGAGTAGCTCAAATCAAAGTAGCGCCCAAAAAAGAAAGCAAGCTGTATACATATAATTCATGTGTATACTTATTTTTCACGGGGCGTATGAGCAATTTAATTTATGACTGAGATCTTCACTTCTTTCACCCGACTATGAATCGTAAGCATCAACGAAATGATGACAAGCATAAGCATTCTAATGGCATTTAGGGGGAGGTTAGAGAGACTCAGGCTGTTGCTTTGCTCCTGCTGCTGATGATGACAACGAACGTCGTTCGAGTTGGAAAGTCGGAAAAACTTGACAAAGTATTCATAGTAACACGCGCTTTACACGCCAAGAAACGCAAACACAACCAAAAAGAGAGACATTGAAACTTGTCAGTGCAAAGTTGTTAAGTCAGAAGCCTGATGACTTTACGTCACTCGCCATTCGCATTTGGCAACCGGCAACTGGCAACTGGAACTGGACCTGCCAACATCAGTCGCTTGGCAACTATGTGGGCGTGTACGTGAGCCTTTCCTTCGTTCCCTCCTAGCTGCTTACGCGATTTGTAGCTAAGTGAAAGCTGCTGGGCGTGGCTAAAGTTGGCAAAAGCTAAATCTTTACAATAATAATAACAATAATAGTAATAATATTCCAAAAGTGTTATATGAGGTTTACTTCAAACATGCAAAGTTTCGCCTAAGAAAATAAATTCATTTGGCCAAATAAATCAATTTTTATGGTCACAAAAACTAAAAACTTAATGGAAAATTCAAATTTTTATCTTTCAAGAACTACTTACTTAAAAATGTGGACAAGGTTTTCTTGTGGGATAGCTCGAATTTTCACAGTCATATATAGACAGATCTTTTACTTTACTTTCTAAAATGTTTTTAATGTAGGATATCCAGAATAATTTAGTTTCCGAAAACTTTACCATTAACCATTTTATACTGGTTCCGTTTCACGCTTATTTAATCAATGGAAATTATTTCTAACTAATGTTCAAGTAAATATGCATAATTTCTTGGTAAATATTTTGACAAATTTTCTTTCACTGACCATCATTTTTGTTGCTTCTCTGTTGCTCTGCAGTTAGTCTAGGTTTTCTTTTTCTCTCTTACTCTGAGTCTTTCGATGTCTTGAAGCTAACAATTTGCCCAACAATTGAGATGATGGCTGAGATGTCTTGCCCATGGACTCAGTCTGTGCCTTGGCACTGCCGCTTGGCATTTCCGGCTTCCGGTCTGTTGTTAGCAGCGCCACGTTGTCGTTTTTATGACTGCCAATCCTGACTCCCTTTCCCATTCCTGTCAACCTATTTAGTTTGTTTTCTTTTCAGAGTAGAAGGACCTAGAGTACATATATTTTGTTATGCCATTTGCCTTTTGTCGTTTGCTCTTGAAATATTTGCGCTTCATTATGGGAATCTTGAAAGTTTTAATTGCAATGTCTTTAGTGTTTCGTTTTCGTCAAGTCATCATCCTTATCCCTGGTCTGAATATGGTCCTTCTAGGCTAGGCCATGATTGAATGCCATTTGTTTAGTCAAACACCTGGTCTCGCAAAGGCTTCCTGTTGCTTCTCTTTTCACACACACTGAGATTCTTGTGCTTTGGCATCAAATTTTGTCTATGAAATTATCTTTCAATTGGCTTGACATTGATTTTAGACATGTCAGCTGGAAACACTTACCATATGAGTGTACGGCGTATGCTGCGTCATTCATTAGTCATCAAGCAAATATTGATTGACATATGATAACAAGAAATAGCAGCATCAGCAGCAGTTGCCATTCCCTTTTAGCTATGGTAATACCAAACAAAAAGCGATGAGAATCCCAAAATATGCCCCAAATTGCATTCAAACGTTGACACCCATTAGTCGACAACAAAGCGAAAGAAAAACCCGAGAAACAAATGAAAATGGAAATGGAAATATACATAGTACTAGGCACAAGGCCTGCACTTGGCATCAATTTTTATATTTTAAGCCACAGGCTGCCTAACACTTGAGTCGTGAGAACAATGCAATGTGAATGCCAATGCGGAATGCAAAATGCAAGAACCCAAAGAAGCACCACAGAAAAGAGAGGAAAAACTACCCACCAAACCCCTACCAAGACCAATACGAAACGAAACGATGGTAAGCAACTGCCGAGAAGAGAATATCTAGTTGCGGCAATGTACAAAGTAACCGAATGAAAAATCAGTGCTAAAAATTTGAGAATTTCAAACTGCAACAGCAATTGTAGCAACAACAACAACACTGGCGGCTGCCACTTCTTTCTCTTACAAATGCCAAGTGCTTTGCCTTCTATCACTTTGTTGTAATGCCTTTTTATACCCTAACTCTGCAAGTTATATGCCTTTTTATTCAAGCACTCTTGTTTAGATTTTCGATTATGTGCGCCCTTTAAGGTAGCTTAATCTTTAGAAAACTCCCTGATTTAAATCTATTTACATACATTTATAAAAGTATTAAAATTTCAATCATAGGCGCGTCTAAGCCTAGGAATTAAAATTTAAGAGCAGATCCTTCGATATGACCATCGAGCATATAGGGACTCTAATTAGTCTATGGGATTGATTAAAAAGCCATAGGATTTGTTTGAATACTTTAAAGTTTAAGGGTATTTATCTGAGAGTTTTCCTTTGAAGTTTCTCTTGTGACTTCTCGTTGTGCGTTTGCTATTTTTTTTCCATTTTTTTTTTTTTTTTTGCCCTGGTGTCTGGTGCGTGTTTTTGGCGCTTATGTCAAATGCAGAATTTCCGTTTCATACTTTCTGCACTTGCTGTTTATTGTTTGCCCTAGAAGAGCGAGAATGGGTCCTCGGATTGGGTGTGGGTGTGAATGTGGATGGGGATGCGGGTGCCACAGTGGGTGCATGCAGTGGGTAATGGCTTTTGCTTTGGCTCTAGTGTATCTCAGTTACTGCATATCTGCGCGTTTGCATCTGTGTTGTGTTCGGTTTGTATTTTATAACTTGTTGGCTTAACTTGCATAGAGAGTTTTGTCTGTTGTTTGGCTCTACCGCACACACACTCCGACACACACACACACACACAACAACGCACACTAAATTGTTTGTCTGCGGTTGCATTTAGTTTGGCAATTGTTTTCCAAAAATTCCTTAAGCTGCAAAATGTTTGTTGTCAAACTTTTGTACTTTTTTGGTTGTTGTTTTTCCTTTATGTATTTTATTTATTTTTGTGGTTTTGCTTTTTTGAATTGTTTTAAGTTTGGTTTGGCACTAATTAAAGTGGTCTCGTATGCTAATTAGTTTGTACGTCTAAAAAAAAAGAAAATGAGCAGCACACACACACAATTTAATAATTCACCAATTCTTTTCTAACACTAACACCCAACTGCAAATTGAAAATGTGAAATCTTTAGTTATTTTATGAGATTAAATACAGCATTTACTTTGTTTCTGCAAATCCATTCACATGCAGATTTCGATTATCAACTTTGTCCTGAGTATATCAATATTTAGACAAACGCTTTGCAAATTGATAATTGAAAAGTTGGTTGCGGCCTGGCAACGTCTCGTATGGGTAATATTGTTTGAGTTGTTCGAGCAGAACTGAAATGAAAATCAAATAACAGGAGATATGTATGTATGTCTATTGGTATGTGTGAGTAAGAAAGAAGCGAAGAAAATGCCGGAACTAGAGAATGAAATTAATTTGAATGTAAATATTTTAGCATGCTCATTCGTTTTCTTGGCCAGGGCAATTTCAATTTCTTTTTCAAACGAATGTTTCAACAAATTCGACACGCCAGAGGGCGCTCACGTGCTGAGTCTTTTGCTCGTCCGTTCGTCCGGACGTCGAACATCTACTCCTGATTAACGGTATTGCCGGCAGCTGCTAAACTTTAGCCTCCTTGGCCAAGCAATTGCATTTACTGCTGTTGGCCTTGTTGTTGCTATTTCTCCCATGGCCAAGAAATAAAAAAAGAACTATTAAATTGTATTAGCCTAAAACATTTCAAACTAAAGCAATCAACTTGAAAAAGCATTTGAGGATTTAAGCAAGAAATTTCAAGAAAAATAAAGAGGTGAGCTTTATGACGAACCGGGACGAACGAGTCCGGGCGGACGAACGGACGAAGGTAAAGCAGAAATAAAATACATTTCAGTGTTACTTGCCCCTGGCGTGTAGCTAATAAAAAGCAAAAATATTATGCAACAAGTAAGCAAAACTAGCTCCAAGGCGGACTGCAACGAATGGGGCTTTATTAGCTGGCCCCAACGTCTCCTTGTTCCATGTCCACCTCCCTTGCCACTGTCTTTCGCCCCTTCGCATAATCCCGTGTAAAAATTGTTTTCAAACAGCAGAGTGCATTTTATGCTACTGTTGCAGCTGCCAGGCGTTGCCGTTGCATGTTCTCCTCAGCCTCAGCCTCTCCTTCAACACTCACCGTCCTCAACGTCCTCCTCCTCCGACATTGCCGTTGCTCTCCCAACTCTTTTGTTGTCCGAAAGAAACATAAGAAACAAGCGGCAAGTGTGTTATCTGTGTGGGTTTGTGTGTGTGTGAGTGTGTGTGTGTAGAACACAGAAATAATTTCAATCATGGCACAGTAATTCCCCAGCATACTTACAGTCGCCTTCTATGGTTTGCAATTGCTCTTAAAGATGCAGCAAATGAATGCCACTGAATGGTAGCCACTTGGTTTAGTTCCTATTTAATGGCAGCGCTTGGCTGAGTCTTTGAGATCTACTCTCATACAATCCAAAAGGGTTTAGAATAACAAAATGCTCTTCAATAATATTAACTTATACATACCATTGGAATCATATATTCATTTAAGATCTGACGATGCATTAGTATAATAAACTATTTTGTTATGGATAAATTATTTTTTAAATCGAATGTCTTAAGTATCATATCTATTCCATGTTTAGATTTAGTGACAAATTCTATTCAAGCCCCTTACTTTATGTTTCTGTGCGAGGATTCATTTTCATTTCAAACTGAGAGAGAGAGAGAGAGAGAGAGAGAGTGAAAAGCATAATCCTATACCAGAACCATATAAACATATTTCCACTAAATAAATTTCAATTTGCTTTGATTTGCGTTACAAAAAAAGAATGTGTATATGATACAAAAAGCAACAACAATGCCAGTCATGCATACTCCAAATCGACAGCCAAGACAACTGGTTTTGGGGACTCCCCCAAACACTCTCGCTATTTATGAGTTAATCAACCATGAACTCTTAAACCCCTATCCAATATATAACCCACTTGCCATTACTCCCGCTCCCTCCGATTCCTGCAGAGCCACAACTCTAAAATGGCAAAATGAATTTGCATTTTGCTAAAGCAGCCTCAAGAGCAGGCTTTTCCGGCTTTGCTGCTGGTAAATGAAATAAATGAAAACCAATTAAAATTTAATGATTATGCACTTTTTGTTTTTAGGAAGCAAACAAAAACATAACAAAATTCTAGAAAGGTTTTCACTTTGTTTGTTAATGCGAAAATGATGAAGAGATTTCTCCACAAATAGACAAAAACATGAATTATCGAAATGATTTCAAGTTAATGGTATTAATAATCGTATATAACATGAACAGAAAATGATCTAAATGCAATATAACTCTTAAAGACTTATACAGCCTTTTAACGTAATGCACTTACATATTTAAGAGATAAAGAATCAAGGATAAACAGGAAATCAAAACGCAAAACCACAACTGAAAGCCAATACCGGGTCGCGGAAATATCCAAGATGATGATGAAGACAACAACAACAACAAAAGAGTACCAACAGAAATAAGGGAAGCAAATGGAAAAGAGATACGAAAAAAGTACATAAATTGCTAACGGGTAGAAAGACGACAGACTGAGAACCAGAAACAAAATCATAGCCAGCTTCAGACTCTGAAACAGCATCAGCATCAGGATCTGAGTCAGAGACAGAGTTGATGACAAGCAGATTACGTTTCCGTTGCCGTTGACAGTTGAAACCGAAACCGGAAGTAAATGAGTAGCGTATAAATGTATTTATAATACAAAAAAAAAAAAAAAAAGAAAAAACAACCACCATAAGAAGAAGTTAAAATAAAGTCCGAAAATGGGTCCAAATTGTCAAGCCTGATTGGCTGCCAGCTTTTGGCTAAAGGTGGCACTTTATACGGGAGAAAATGCTCAAGAAAAACCAATAGAAATTGCAAATTAGCAATTGCCTATGAGAAAGTGAAATGAACGGAAACGTTGCTTATGCTACACTGAGCATTGAGTAAACAGAGCCCCAGCCCAAACAAGAAACGACCATCAGTTCACATGGAAAAAAGAGACAAGGTCGCTGCAGAAAACCACGCTATTAATATTAATCAAAGAACAAGGCAGACCACAGTGGCTAAGATAAGAGAGAATTATAATTCAACTAGAATAGCTACTTCAGGAGATTAAGATATATCCAGAAATGTAATAGCTTGAATTGCCGGCAAAAGACTAAATTAATGTACATATATGGATATAAGTTAAAAGTCAGGTCAATAGGAGTAGGTGGAAACCTACCAAAAGATTTTATTTTTAGGTCCTATTCATATGTTTTTATAGTGTCCTTGTAGTTTGGTCAATTTCATTCAATTTTGCCCAGTGTACTAACTAGGCAATCGGTTAGTTTTGGTTCTCACTTTTCCTCCTCATTTTTTCCCTTCTTAGCAAATTAACTGTGTTTGCTTCAAGAGTGGCACAAATTTATGAAGCGCAACGACCCTTTTCTTCAAGGAGGGGCTAGTTGACAATTTTGAGTTCTCAGTCAATTTAATTAAAGTGAAACTACACTTACGTAGTTGAAAAAAACTTTGGGTTGAGAACTCTTAAGAGTAAACTATTGAGTTTGCTGGCTTCTGATTGAAGTTTAATTTATTCCTGCCTCAACTTGGTCACACTTACATATGACCGGAAGTGGTCGGCCAAAAAGGCAGGGCTTAATGTCTTACCCAAGCCCTAGAGAAGAGCACGTTGTTATTGACAGCACGCACACACACACACACACACACACGATGAGAAGATATGTTTGTATGTGTCTTTATATGCAAGTGAAAGTGGTTGAGTGTAGGAAATGAGTTTCAAAGTGCTTAAAAGTAGCTGCTGTTGGCTTTACTAAGCGCTAGCCTGAGTGTCAGCGTTGCGCTACATTAGATTAAACAGCTCAAGAAGTCACATATATACCACACACAACACACACACACACATTGACAGAAGCAAGCTTCATTCACTTATAGCCAAATTCAGGCGCTGAGCTGTAAACGGGGCGTATGAGCAATTCCATTGCCTTTACTTTGGGTCTCTCGATGTTCTCTTCTTGTGCGCTGTGGCAGAAAAATTAGTGACCCTGAATTAAATTGTCATTATTTTCAACTCACTCGAAAAGATGCACACACAAACAACCATATAAGCCAACTCACACACACACACACACATGTGTAGACATTTATGTAAGCATTTCGAGCGTCTGCTGAAAAGCGGATTTAATATGAAAATTCCGCATTACGTGTTGTTTGTTGTCGTTTCACTTTGTAGACTCTCATGTGTGTGTGTGTGTGTATGTGTTTGTATATTTCTACGTATGTGTATGTGCGATTGAAATTCAATTACTTGTGTCCTTTTTTGCTGTCACCTCCCTCTAAAAACAACAACGAAAAAAATGAGCAGAAAAAGTTGTTTCAAAAAAAAAGGAAAAATAGTCTTTTCTCTCTGTCCTTTACAGTGCGTGTCTGTGTGTGTTTTGTGAATGTATGTATATGTATGTGTGTACTTTGAGCTTTATATCTACTAAATGTCATCTCGCCACAACAACAGCATAACTCTGAACCACTGTCAGCCAGAACGTAGGCCTTTGAGGTTGGTTAACTGTCGCATGCGTTGTCCACCGTTCACTGTTTACATTTTTATTGCAATCCTTTTGAACTAAGTGGAGTTTGTTTCTACATTAGGCTGGTCTTTTGTCAAATGGCCAAAAACTACTACAAAAGCTGAATGTGTTTACTTAAAAAGTAAACTTACTCCTATGACATCTAGCAGAAAAATCACTTCAATCCAGTCTTTTTAAGTATATTCAGTTTTAAGCAACTCAAGGAAAGAAGCACCTTATATATGTATATATCTGCTTGACTATCTATCTATCTATACCAAAAACAATCCAGTCTAAAATATATATGAATGTACATTCAAGCGTTTAGGTTATTTGGGGCAAGTCAAAAAGTTTACCTCACAAAAGAAAATACTCTCACATATATGTATAAATAAATATGTACATACATAACCAACATGACACATGGAATTATTGCCTCTCGTCTGGTCTTCACATAAATCAAACTTTTGTCTTTCCACAGGTAGTGGAAAGTGAATGGTTTTCTGGGTGGTTTTGTCTTTGGTTGGCTTGTCAATTTTATACATTTTTTTGTACTTTGAGTATTTGAAGCTGCATCAAATGAGTTTATTATGCCACATCAATTGACATTCTTGTTTTCATAATAAATTTATTCGGTCTGTTTACGACTTTATTTCCCCCATTTTTTTTTTTTTAAAGACACAGCAAGCGAGTTGTTTAAATGTCAGAAAAATCATTTGGATTAATTTTTCTGCTTGAAATGAATTTCAATTCTCATGACTATCTAGCGTTTTGTTTAGTATTTTTTAGTTACTTTAGTTGCAATCACTCGATATCAAATGTAACTGATGAAAATGTAGAAGAAATGCCAGACACTTACGATCCTTACGACTTAAGCGCTCTGGAGTGTGGCCATTGCAAAAGGAATGTGTCGAAGTGTAAGATCTTAACTACCGGTTACTCTTGCAGTCAATATGGCGACTTAGGAAGTGTTGTCACAATGAAATCGTATCCCAGTATTACTAATATAGATAAGAATTTGCTGTTGAATAACTCAAAACATTTGGAAAAATGTCTACCTGATGTATATGGCTTAAGTAGATATATTTCATGGTGTGTCCATCGAGACTCTAATGTGCCTTATTTTGCTTAGCCTTCATTTCGAAACACTGCTGCTTTTGGTCACCGAAATTGGGCTGTACTCAAGTGAAGCATATATCAAGCCTAAGTGACTTATGCAACGAGTGTTACAAGAGCAGGAAGAATAAAAACAAAGGCTGCGAATGCTCCAAGGCAAATCAGTTGATCGATAATAATAATATCTACTCGATGGCTTTATTCTGTTCACTGATGAGATTGTTAACAATGAATTAAGAGAAATATATGTATATATTCCAATTGCAATCAGTTCTGTGCCAAACAAATATTCAATCAACTGTATGTAGTTAAATTTTCTGCCAGGACGAAACTTCATTCTTTTTTTTTTTTGTATAAACATCTTTTGGTTTGTTTGCATACACAGGAGCTGTGAGTCTGATTGCTACACGGCGGCGTTGGACAATCGAAGAGCCATATTATCAATGATAAATATCAGAGAAATTTCAACAATAAATTTAAGTTTTGGTTACGATTTTGTTGATTCTTTAATATTGAATCGAGTTTTGATTTGATTTTGACTTGCTCATAATAAAAAGCATAATACATAGAGAACTAAATCAGGTTTATTCTTGTAGATGAATTTTATGTTGTTGTTCCGATAGGGCATTGAAATCTATATATGACCATCATCAGAATTCTCACCAACCCCGGTCACGGGGCTTTTTATGGGAGGCGTCACAGCTGCGCTTCATAAATAAAAATAAATACATCGCTTGATTTATATGGCCCTAATGAGCTAAGACCCTAAAAATCCGCAACCATATCATGTAAATGCTCTGTAAATAAAAACAAGAAGCACAACAAAAAAAAGGAAGACGCAAGCAGCATCAGAATCAGTTGGAGGTGTGGCGGGAGGGGGAGAGATTGAGTGGGGTCAGAGTAGCGGAGCACAGTCCGGTGAACTTGCAGTTGGCTAAATCGCATTGTTGCCTACTTGTCGACTGTTTGTTTTCTTATGTGCGACTGTCGCACTGTTCATTGCCCAGCTAGACCACGCCCACGCGCTGCCACACATTCTACATCCCATATATACATATTACTTATACACGTCGACTGTTTCTCTCTCAATTTGGTTTATCGTGGCTCTACGTTTGATTTGCTTTCAGTGCGTGCCCATCATCATCAGCATTAGGAATGATTGTTGTTGTTATTAGACAAATACAAAGCATAGTCTGGTCAGGTGGGTGGGGGGCAGGGAGAGTCCAGGCAAGGGGGAAGGAAAACAGCCAACGGCAACTGTTTTTGGCATAATGATTCTAATTTGCTTTGGTCCGGTAACGTTAACGGCCCTGGGTTACAGTGGCAGCATCCCTATCATCCCAATGAGTAGCAATAACTTATGAGGCTTATTTTTCAAATCGTCTCAGTCGTGGCCTAACGACAGGTGATTTGACAATGGCATTTATTAATTAAAACATGTGTCGCACGCACGAGAACACGCACACACACCAACCCATACCACTAACACACACATAAGGATACACCAAAAAACCAACTTTATAAATTCTGAAGAAAAGATCAAAGGGTTACCATCAATGATAGCTAAATCATAGTAAAACCTAACAGAAATTATTGATGGTTTATTATTATTTTAGGGATCTGTTAGGTTTTCTAATCTATGGTTTTCCAACCTTATTGTCTTCATATCGAAATATAATGAAGCTTGAATAATGCTTTATATATCTTGTTAATATTATTTAACTACATAAATCATAACAAGTCCAAGGACGATAAAAATGAAAAAGTTCCTAAAACAAATACACATAATTTAAACTTTTTTGGGGTTTTAGTTTTTTTTTTTCATAATTTTATTTACCATAATTTTGGCCATTTGAAGTCGAAGTCCCTAGGCTTAATAGAATGCTTTTGTGTGGTTACGTTTGGATTTTTTTTTTTGTTTTTTGGCATTCCTATTGGTAACTCTGGTGGCAACTCTGGCAGTCAGAGTCGCAGTCAAAGCCAAAGGCAATGGGACATAGCAGCAAATGAAGTCACGTACGTGCGATTTTTCTTCTGCTTTGGGGGCACATATTAAAATACGTGCGTCTCTCTTTTACTATAACTTTTACACACATACACACACCCGCACACCCACAAAAGTATATATAGACACACATACTCACACATTAATGGTGGCATGATGAGGCAGCTAAGTTTGCGTGTTTGTTGTTTGCCTCACTCACAAAAGGGCTACAAATGGCTTAGGCTTGTTGGTTTTCTTTTTCTCTTGTTTTGTTTTATGTTTTTATGTGTTGGCATGCGTATATGTACACACACACACACACACCACATTCACACACACGCGTACATATACATATATTTGTTTCAATTTCAATGACTGCAAACTACATTTGCACTTAGTAAATAAAATATAACAAACGCAGCTTAAATTTGCTCCAGCCCAAATCTAAAAGTATGCAATACTTTTATTCTCCTTTAAAGTTCAATTCAGAATACACTTGCAAAAATATTAAACGCTCATCTCATGAATGCCAAATATATATGCTTTGCTTCTTTACAAGAATTTGATATTAAACATCCCAAAATTGTTCATTGAATATATATATTTAACGGCCATTAATGAAGATTCACAGTGACTTAAGAATTTCTCAGAATCACTTTAACCTATATTATCCTGAGGATATGCTACTTATTTTACAAGAATTTTCATTTTGAGCAGTGTATTTGATACTTTGTTGTATGCTTTTTGTTGGACAGCCGCCAGAGAAAACTATATAGAGTGAGGCGAGTCCGAGTTGCTCATTTGCATTTCGCCGCCGCTGTGCCCCATTTTACTTTTTGTTTTTGTTGTTGTTGTTGTCATTGTTGGGCAAACAAAACAAAGCAAAAAACACAAAAAAAAAGGGAACTGGGAAAAAGCCAATGCACTAACAGACAATGGCCAGTAACAGAAACGGGTCCTAGACTGGGGACTAGTCAGTATATTTGCTCCATTTTTCATCGCTGCCTCTCAAACGAGAAAAGCGGCAACAAAGGCCAATGCACGATCAGCACCAAAGTTGTCTCAACACAAACATGGCACGCGTTTCATTCCCTCCGCCTTTCTCTTTATTTTATTTTTATTTTCTTCTTTTTGGGCTATGTCTTCTTCTATTGTTGACTTGATTTGCATGCATCTTGGCAGCAGTGCAATGGCCATTTTGCTTTGCTTTGTGCCCAACCACTTGAAACTTAGCCATATCGAAAACGAACAAACAAAGAGAGAACGAGATCTTTACTGCATTTGAGTTTTAAACCAAAAGGGATTTATGTCAGAAATAATCGCAAAGAAAACTGCAAATATTATTGCTTTCCCCTCGTTACAAAAATAGAAACTTATCTGCAACAATTCATACAGTTTTCATGTCCTCAAACCTCTAATTGTTGCAGGGTATTTTAAAGCCAATCTTTCGATTTGATGTGGGAAAGTCTTGTTTGGCGTTTTTTTTGTGTTTTTTCTTGGTTCTGTATTTCGTCGACCTGGTGCTAAAAACTGATGAGGGTTAATTTGCCAACGGCTCAACAATTCATCAGGAGACGCAGCAAATGGCGGCACCTCTTTCAATTAAGCAAGCGTAACCCATATTTAATGGCAGATAGGTAGGTAGGTAGGAGGCAGCGATGCGAGAGGCAAAAAGGCACTTTTGGGGTGTTAAAAAATTTAAATTTAAATTGAAATTTAAAAGCCAAACAAAAAGCTCACTGTCTAGTCTCTACTTGCAAGCCTTATCGTGAGACCTGCAGCTTCTCTAGAAATTAAAGGCCAGGAGACAGAGAGACAAGAAGGGAGCCAAAAACAGAAATGAAAAAATTGAAAGAGCCCCAAGATGCTAAGGCGAGTAACACTGAACCTGGTCAGGTGAACTATTTTGACACCATTTTCCACTTTATCCTTGTCAGTTGTTATCGTTTATACACCCAGCTGAGAACGATGGAACGCGTTTCGTTACGTTTCGTTTCGTTTGGTTTGGTTTGCTTTGAGAAATTGCGGCACAAAAGTCAACGTGTAACGAGAAAATAATAAATGCCATTAATACAGGCAGGAGAGCAAAGGACAAGACAGGACAGCAAAGAACAGGATAGCTCGGCAGGACACGGTAGGGCACGGGGCGGTATGGCACGACACGACACGACACTGAAAGCGTGCCGGATGAAAACGAATGAAGTATGAAATTGAAAAACCGCACCGAAAGTGAGAAATAACAACAACGAAATCAAAATTCAAAATTGCTCCACATTTTTCACACATTGAGAGTCAAAGCGTAAACGGAGATAGTGCTAAAATAAATGACAAAACACCAGCGAAAAAAGAAAAAAAACTAAAGTGAATAAATGGAAAATGTCAGATATTATATCAAAAAGCATTTTTTTTTTCGTGTTGTGTTGTTTTCACTTTCACATAACGCCAAAAAAAAAGTGACTAACATTTTTGTGCGTTTGGTTTAGATACTTAATCTATGATTTAGTAATTCATTCGTCAAAGATATCGATTTGATATGAGAACATTGGCCCATTGTTTTGTATATAAAAAGAAAAGGGAAAGATCTGTTTTTATTTTCTAATTTGATGCCTTTGACAATTTCAGGTGACAATTGTCACGCAATGGCACGGCAATGTCCTTTTATTTTTATTGGCAAAACTCGACGAGAATTTGTGCAAAATGTGCGTGCGCGACTTGGTTTTGGCCATGGGTTAGTATCCTTTATCCTTTGAGTGTTTTAAAAAGCGAACGGTGTGTGTGCATGTGCCTGAGATAGATAAAGAATGAGACAGTGTATGAGTGTGTGTGTCTGTGTGTGTATTGGGCGTGGCAGGACATGAAATTTTTTCAGGGGTTTTTGTATGTTGTGTGCCTTTTGTTTCTATCCTCATGCCACTGCCACTTGACATTGCTTGCGGTTTGTTAGCGGTCCTGAAAATTCCACTGAGCAACAATCTCGTACAGGAAAATTTTGTTATTCAAAACACGACGGATTACCGTTCATTCCGCTGACATACACACACACACACACACACACAGAGAGATAGAAAGAGACATACATACATACATTCACATGCCTATGTAAGGACCGCAGGCGGCACCTTTACCAACTCGACTCTTGTCGTTGTCACACGGCACACATTTGTTAGAAACTAAGCCCTCTGTATCTGTAGGTTGCCTCCTTTGCCAAGCATAAGAATGTTTATTGTGTTTATCACTCACACACACACACACACACACACACATACCCATTTTAGAGACAGTGAATACTGCACACAGACCAACAAGCTAAACCACAAGGCAACCGCACGTACTAAACTTAAAGAACCCAGACAGTGGCAGCAAATGACAAACAACAAAATGAAGCCGCCAACATTGACATCCGCATCCGCATTCCCTATATCCGCATTCACTTTCAACTCTCCCTACCTACAGCCATTGGGTCTGGGTCCTTGCATGTGTAACTAAATAACTCAACAATTTCTTGCACTTATCGTAGCAACTTTTAATAACAAATTTCCATGAAATGAATTCTTATTTTGTTTTTTTCGGTTTTTTCTCTTCTTCTGTACTTTGTTTCATTAAATGCTTCAGGTAGCTACTTGAACACGTTTTCGATTAGAGAGGAAACAGAGCCAGTCATTACTTAAATAAGCGCAACGCTTCAGCCGGGTTCACCTTGTGTTGTCTTTCAATATTTTTTATAATAAAGCAAAATTCTTGGGAAAAAGGCAACTCAAAATAAAAAATAAAATAAACAAGAAGACTGTAGTAAAAGTTGCGATGCAAAAGAAAAAAAGACCGTACAACAACCAGGAGCGGAGTTAGACAAAATGGAACTTATGAGGCTTAAGTTTATTCATACCAACTGCTTAATCCAGCACTGGGTAAAGACAAAAGTTAAAAGATGTTTTGGAGCTAGAAGTGGAGAGGGTCGTCATCTGTTTACTGGAGTGTGCTAATAAGGTTTTGGATCAGCTTAATATAAATGCCAAAAACAACATTTTTTTTCTGCTGCTACCCAGCAAGATGTTCCTTTCTTCTCCTTTTTCTTTCTGACAAAAATTCATAATCTTTGGCAAAGTTGAAGTGAAACTGCATGGACAAATTGATTTGTATCCTTGCTCCAAAGAAACAACAAGTTCATCAATTAAAGCTCACATTGATAAATGTATTTTGTGTGAAAAAATGCAGGTGAGAATATGTTTTCGTTGCAACTTTAACAAAAAACTTATCATCATTGCATGCACTGTAAAATTTTATAGCCAAAAAGAAGGAAATAAATAAAAGTAATCCTAACACTCCCCTCCCACTGCCAGTCCGCATTTAGCCACATTTAAGCTGCTCGGCTGCCATGCCAACGCATCCATTGGATACATGAACGGAACATCACACACAACCCGAACACCAAGATGTGGAGGATGGCTGCCTTCAAAACAGCCACAACCTGTCATAATTATATGTTTTAAGCCGCCAAGAAGCAAAATGCTAGATGCTCTTAGATGGAAAAATGAAAGATGGCAGTAAAGTGGGGAATCTTTAAGAATAAATCTCAAAGTACTTTAATGTTTTGTATCCTGTTATCGGGGCTGTTGCTGCCGTCGACGTGCAGCTGTCGCTATTAGCGTAAAAGCAAAAGATGGCTGATGAAGTTCCTGTTACTGCTCCTTTTGCCACGTGTTGACAGGATATACACAGGATTTCTATCAATATACGCGTATTAGCACGTACGTTTACCCAGAAACCCAAACGTGGAAAAAAAAACAAAGGCCTGAATGCGAATGACAAGAAAAGAAACATAAAACAGACAGATAAAAAAAGAAAAGCATCAAAAGATGCCAGAGAGAAAAAAATGGCAGGAATAACAATAGCATAGCCCGTGGCATACTTTAGGCGGGCCTCTAATTTAATCATATTTTAATAATGTAGCGCATGACATTAATATACAAAATAAATACCAAATAGACACTACAGATCTTTAGAGCTTGCCAACTCTTTCCCCTTTGCACCGACGACGAGGACGGCGAGGACGACTTGCCACTGGCTGCTGTTGCCTGACAAAACGCAAAGCAAAAAAGGCCAAACTGTTGGCACAATTTATTTATAAACTCATTAATTTTAAACAGCCGACAGAATTAGAGACAGGTAAAGGCAGAGCGAGAGGAAAAGCCATAAAGTATATGTGTGAGAAAGAGAGAGAGGCGTTCTTGGAAACGGAAACAGGTGCCATAGTGAAGACAGAAAGTAAGAGACATAGCTATGGGACAAGTCTTAACCCTTTAACTGTAATGAAATCCTAAAAAATATCATTTCCATTAACAACTCTTAACAATTTCTTAAAAGATTTAAATTTAATGAGTGTCTATGAGTGTCTTCTCAGAAATGAACTAAAAAATTAATTTCCATTTGGAAATTTTTGTTTTAAAATTTAAAAGAATATGTCTTTAATTTAACTGCAAGAAGTAGAAGTTGAACAATGAATGAAAGAAAAAAATGAACCCACATAAATCTTAAATACATATATTTCTTGATTTTTTGTTTTGTTTTTATTTTATTTTACTTTGCCTTTGCCCCTATTGTTGCTCAATGGGTTAAGCGAAAGGCCAGTCAATTGTTGTAGGTCAAACAAAAAGTGGAACAACAACAATAGCAACAGCACAGCAGCAGCAGCAACAACAACAATAAGAACAAGAACAACAATACGAGTATTTGTGCTATTTAAAATTTGCTTTACCAAACGTCAAGTGGTCGACAACAGCATCCAGGCAAAGTGGCACTTAGTGAAGCTTAAGCTCAGCATCAGCCCCCAGTGCCAGAGAGAGAGAGAGAAAAAGACCCCATCCGAAGCCAAAGTTTGAGTTCCAGTGCCAACCTCGGTGGCAGCACCCACACACACACAAACACTCACCCACTTACTTACTACTATATAGCCTCAGTTTAGGCCAAGTTCTCCCAGTTACCAACAAAACGGGTGGTTTATGTGTGCCAGGCCAGAGACATAGACCAAAGCTATGTGTTTGGGTGTATGTGTGTGTGTAAATGCGTTCAATGGCAAAGGGAGATGAAGACTGAACGGACGTAACTTGACTGGGCCTATTGACCATAAATTATTAATGATTACTAGCCCAAATTACAGTTAACTCACTTATTTGCTCATTCGCAAATGAAGGCCAATTGTTGTTGCTGTTGCTGCTGATGCTGATGCTCCCTTTCCACTCTCTCATTTCCATCTCTAGTTAAAATCTCATTTATTTTTACCACAAAACTGTGGACCTAGATTGGGTATAGGCCCTCTTCCTAATTGTGTATCCGGTTATGTTTAAATATTTATTTTGATTGCCGAAATCTCAAAAACGTTGTTGCTGTTGTTGCTCTTGTCATCTTATTTAGAATTCATAACTTTGTTCTTTTCTTTACATTTCCCATAATTTAAATAAGAAGAAAAACTCTCCCAGAAATAAAAGGAATACAAATAAAAAAAACAACACGAAAAGTCGAAATTGAAACTCAATGAATTGCAAGTTGGGGAGGCGCAGCAAAATTCATTGAATTCCTACATTTTGTTGATTGTTTCCATTGAGTCATTGCTGGTAATTTGATGACTTTGATTATGATTTGTCTATATTTGAATTGGCAAATTAGCCACAGGTATTGAGTTTAGTAAGTCAATTGTATATTTTTCACATGAATTTCTTCAATGGATAAGTATAAATAAAACCAATCAATTGAATCTGCTTCCATTTTTTCCATCAGAATGATTTCTTGTTTAAAGTTTACTTATAAATGACATAAATCAAATACTTAGACAGCAAATAGAACTCACAAACTTAACTAAAATTAGCTAAGGAATGAAAAATGACTGGGAAATTGAAAAGAGTTCTGAACAAAGATTCAAACTATATACCAACAGATTGTGTTTAAAACAAAAATATACACAAAAAAGTATTTATTATCAGGATTCTTAGAGTAGATGGATCAAATTGAATCTTTAACCAGTTGGTCAATATTAATTTCTTCTAAGACCATACTATTTCTTAATATATCAGATATGAAAAGTGATATTCCTTCAAGTTGCCTTGTTTATCTTGTTAGATATTGTCAAAGATCAGCTAAAATATCATCGATATCATCTGAGGGGTGATTTTTGAACAAAACAGAAAATATTCACTCACTGGTAATATACAAATGATTTATATGTACATACATATGTAGCTTGAAATTGAGAGCGTGTTGACGGCAAACTATTGAAGAACTATTGAAAAGTATTCAAGCGCAAGTGGATGTCTGGGTCCATGGATTAAATGGGTGAATGTATACCATATCTATGTGTGTGTATACCTATGTAAGAGATGCCAGCGACAACTGCCACACAAAAACAAATCGTAAGAAGTACAAAAAGAAGAGTAGACAAAAGCAAGAATTCTTTCTAAAGCACTCAAAAGCCCAAAAGCGTAGAGAGACTCATACACAAACTCACTCTCATACAGACACACACAAACACACACATATATACATATATATACAGATGTAAGTTGCGCTGAAAAGAGGATAAACTGCATTTTTATCTTTAAACACACTTCAAGTGCCAGAAGCGCAGTGTAGGCGTGTCTGCCTCACAGGCACGAAAAGCAAACACACAAATGCATGGTTACTACTGTGTGTGTGTGTGTATGTCAGTGGGTTTGCTGCAGGTGGGGTTGGTTTTGCTTTTGTTCTCAGCCATGTCCTTGTTATTATTATGATTATTATTCAAGTCATCAACGACGGCCATAAAGCAAGTTTTTTGAAGGAGCCTTGTCGCACTTAAAGCAAAAATAAAAAAAGAAAATCAGAAAACTCGCAATGAGAAGCGCAGCCAACGATGATGAAGCGCCGTTAAGTATGCAACACGAAAAATGTCAGCAGAAAACCCAACACTAACACCTGATGGCTGCCTATTAAATTTATCTGCACGAATTGTGAGCTTCTCTCTCTTCCTCTCGCTCTCTATCATTGAAAACTTGCAGCGTTAATCACCTCTGGTTGAGGGTCTAGCCTAGTTTTTCTTCCCTATTTATTTTTCTTTTTCAATAAAAAATGTGGCAAACTATTTGCGATATTATGTGAATTGGCGATAAAAGCTTGCCAAAACCGTTCTCTAAAGGCATTATGCGATAAGCCTCAAGGTAACGCGACATTGGCAAGACTTCCAGTCATTCGCCATTTTGCGGCGTATTTTTTCTTCCTTCTTTTTCGCATTTTTTTTTATGTAAGTATATTCTATTTTTTTCTTTGGCAATTTATTGCCAACCTTCAGTTTGAGGGTAAATTATTTCAATCTCAGTTGTGGGAGTGTAAAAGTAAGACGGTAGGAAATTAATTTTTTAGCACGCACACCAAAAAAAAAAAAAACCGTAGAGAAAGAGTTTGCGAGTGTGTGTGTGTGTGTGTGTGTGTGTGTGTGGGTGTGAGGAGTCGCCGCCAGAAAGTAGTATGGTTAAAGCCACATTTAAGCTTGGGTAAAAGGGAATCGGGCTGGATGCGCGTTGACACTGATTTTGACGCATTGCTCCCTAAGGATGTGACCCAAAAAGTCAGTGCGGCAAATGAGCAAATGTAGATGAAGATGAAAAAGCAAAAGGCGCCCAGTTGTGGGTGAGGGAGAGCCTTATGAAAGGATGGCTGGTGGCCGCAAAAAAGTCGGTTAAATGCTGAACATATCCAAGAATGAAAATTATGACTGAAAATATGAGACGTGCCTCTGTCTGAGGCAGAGAGGAGGCTGGCTATAATGGGCGAAAAAGGTGCAAAGGCGTTTCTTGAGCTTTTTCCTTTTAATTTGCGGAAAAAATTGTTGACAACGCCTGACAGATGCAAAGAGCAATGGCAATCAGACAAAGCACGAAGACGAGTTGAAGCCAAAAGTAAAAGTATTTCAATATGCAAATTGCCAAAGTAAAAGAATTAAAACAAAAAGTTTACCTTGAAATGTTGGGTATGTTCTTCTCGTATCAACATATACATACATATGTAAGTCTTTATATATATATTTTTTTACGCCTACATTTAAGTATAAATATGTGGGACTTTTTCATTTTCATTCCATCTTTTAAATGGCTGCGAGTGGTTCTGCTGAAATAAGTGTAAAAGGAAAAGAACCCAAAAAGCATGTCACTTTCATGCTCGCGGCTGCACTTAACATTATTTCAGCTGCAGTAGCAGCAGCAACACAAGCAACAACAGCCCACTTCTTTTGTGACAACAACAACATGAACAACACCAGCATCAACAAAAAACAACAACATGAAAGCCTTGTCACAATGCAGCCACTGCCACATAACGCATACGCAGTGTTGAACAAGCAAAGTCAGGTCACGCTTAAATATTTAATGAAGCGCCTAATGCTCAACCATGCTCCAGCCCTATTACAGTTTTACCCACTTACCAGTCACCATTACCCTCAGCTTACCTTATCCATAGGCACCCACTAGCCTCTTAGGCGGTCTTAATTGCTGTGTTATGGCCCTAACCGACAGGGCTTGCTGGCTCTGGTCAAATATTTTTAACAATTTTTGGTTTTCTTTTTTTGCCTAATGCAAAAAATATTTTATTGTACCCGGCCCAAAGACTCATAAATTTAAATACAGCAATAGCGAGAGAAAAAGGGCGTGGTGAGGGAGATTTTGGGGGGCAAGAAGGTCGTACTGAGAGGTACAAAATGTTTGCGGCGTTTCTCTGGGCCCAGGCATGCGGTTGTCCCAGGCATGTGCAGCATTTCAAGCAGCGGTTCGCATACTAAGAGAAATAAAAGGAACCATTTGCCATACAATTTTTGGCTAACCAATGGAAAAGTCAACCAAACGCAGGACACAGTGATGCTAATCCAGCCATAAATCCAGAGGATATCATTGAAAAACCTTGACAAACTGATCAATATGAACATATTCGTATTTGTGTTTGTCAAAATATTGATCTACATATGATGAATAATAATAACCATAAATTACGATTTCAATATATTAATATTCACTTGTTTGACATATCTGAAAAATCGTAAAATTAAAAACATTATTTATTAATCTACCTGATATAATTAATGATGATCTCCTTTTCTTAGCCATTATATTAATAGGCCATAGTGATTTATTGTCGAATTTTCTATGTGTTAATCAGTCAAATTAAAAGTTTTCCTTAGATCGAGAGCACGAAGCGATTGCTGGTCCGAAGACGAAGTCCTAGTCAGCACTACTGATATACTCAAATTACATTTAGGGTAGCGAGAAAGCGTTAAAACATTTGCACAAAGTTATTGGGGGAACATTCCTTCCACACCGGTCCACACCTGCTTAACATTTAAAGTGAACAATGAAGTGTTCCCGGGCAGAGCCTCGGGTTCCCATTCCATGGGCTATGCGATTTACTTATTTACATCCAAGGTGTTTTGTGTGGTGTATCGCGGCTAGCCTACAAATTACCCATTCTCCCACACACGAACACAACGAAACTGAGGGAAATACACCCACACGACATACAAACGCACACACATACAACCTTGCGGCGCTTGCATGGTAAACCATGCACTTCTGCGGTCCATTGCGCCCGATAAACTTGCAAAAGTAACGAAATTCGGTCAACATGTTGACCATGGCGATGGCCAATGTCCATTACCCCTTATCCGTAACCAGTTGGCTAGTGGCTGGCAACTACAATTACTGCCATTTGCTACCCACATGAGGCCATAATTTTTTAAAACGCCAAATGAGCAGCCATCTATTGACCATGATGCTTGGCATTTGGCATTTGCCACGTTCCCCCTCTTTCTCTCTCATCGCACTGAAATTTTCAATATCAAAGTGCTACACAAAGTGAAAAGTTCCAAGAAAACGAAAGAAAATTTAAAAATGTTTGCTCCCCTCGCTCGAAAAAGTTAAAAGCAGATAGCAGAAGTTAAGCATACTTAGCTGGAAACATCTACAGGAAGTTGGACGATACACAATATTTTAAGCGAAATATCGGTGGATAAAAATAATATATTATACAGATAAAATATTTGAATCTAATACCATTCGAGCCAGAATCAATTTTATTAAAATATGCCCTGATCTGAGATAGCTAGCTTTGCAAGGACAATACGATTGAACTAGCTTCCCATCGATCTCCTCTAGTCTTGCACAGAACGTGCAATCGATTTCATTTGCTACCATACTATTCTTGATCATCGTACATCCTGTTTTCGGCGACCACTGGCAACAAAGGGAAGATATTCGACCTGTTGAGGTAATAACACGTTAAAAAATCTACACATACTGCCAATACGAAGATATAACAAACGTTGAATAAAAAAACCCCTGGGTAAGCATTGTAAGAGATACTTCGGGGTAACCGAATCCCCGGTATGATTTGCAATTGCCGTTTGATCAGAGTCAAACATGCAATTGTGTCCAGTTTGGCTTATTTTGCAACCTCTGTTAGCCTCACAAGTGTCGCACAGCATGCCTGAGATATCGGGTGGGTCGGCTAAATCAAAATCATTAGCTTGGCTAATAGACAACAAGTAAATGGGCAAAAGTGTTGAATAAACAAAAAGTTTCATTTGAAAATACAAAATTTAGTTTCACAATAAATTGATTTTACTGAAAATAAAGTCAATGCTTAGAGTCTCTAATGGAATCATCTATGTTTCCAAAAGTTAGTGTTTAATTTCTTGCCTTAAACTTAAGTTGATTTGGAACATTCTGATTGTGAGTTGCATTTGATTTCATCGCACGATTTTCTTCGATTTGATGAGCAGACTTTGGTGGCTATTAACCCTTTTTTCCTTTCTTCTTTTTTTTTTTTGGCAAGCTCCAGTCAACAATTGTTGCACAAATAAAATAAAGTTGGGTTAGGCTTTATTTCAATTGTAAATATTGTCACGTGCCTGTACACACACACACACACACATATAGGCAGGAAAAAAAAATAGATGGAAATAAATAGCAGTCAAAATTTACCTACAGCCATACGCAGTTTGAATATATAAAAAAAAGAGAGACTCAAACAAAAGGAATGGAGAAAGGGAAAGAATACCAAACCACAATCGACACCATTATCAATTACACGAACAGCAGGACATGGCGACCATATAATGGAGAAAGAGAAACAAAAACGAAAACGAAAATACGCATAAAATTGCAATTTACATCAAAACCATTTGCACCCACACAAGATACATACACATGTACATAAAGACATACACCCCACACACACACACACACACACATATATGAGTGTTAGAGTTGCAAATAAAATTCATTCATACGCATAATGAAGCATTTCACTGGGCAAGAAAGCGGCCCAATGTGCTGGGGACAACAACGTTTCGAAATAAACAAACAATTGTTGGGGCCCAACGAACAGAGACAACTTCTGAGGGATTGTGGGAGGCTAGGCAGTAGCTAGCGGGGAGCAGGGAATGTGACTCTTATCTCTGGAGAGTCGGCCAGCGAAAATCCACGCCCTGTATGTAAATTATTAGCCAGGCCACTTTTTTTTTTTTTGGCAGCTCCTGGAGTTCTAGAGTATTTCATTGTAACCAAAAGCAAAAAAAAAAAAGAAAAAGACAGAAACCCAAACATAAGCAGAATAAAGAGCATCAGGCGTAAGGCAGTGAGAGATACAGGGCAGAGGCAGAAAAAGAGAAATGTGATAAAGAGAGAAAGTTCTCGTGTTGTAGACATTCGCCATGTGCCCAAAGTAAAACGCCCTTTTGCCGCTTCATTTGCGGGCCAGCACTTATATACAGAAGACCTTTAATGCCTAAACTAAGAGTGAAATGTATTAGGGAGACTGTTTTTAAATATTTTCCAGACAATTAAAACCAAAAGTCAAATGAAATCAATTAAACCATTTTCAGTAAAATATTTTCTGTTAAAAAAAAAAAACATTGCCTACTTATGGGCAGGCACCCACAGACCAGAGTCTGAAAATTGGCAAAAGAGTAAACTAAATGGGAGAGAAAAATCTTCATTTGTAGCTTTGTAGCTCACAGCATGCGCATAGAGCCTGCCACAAAGAGAGCCAGAGAAGGCGAGAGAGCAAAAGGACACGCAGACTACACGGCAACAATTCAGAGCCCCAGCATCTAACAGAAGCAGCGGCAGCATCTCAGCAGAAGCAGCCGCAGCAGCAGCAGCTGCCTCAGTTGCCGAAAAAAAACTCTGGCCATGCCAGCATCAGTAGTTGCCTCAGAGCCCGCGGGTTGAAGAAATCGTACGCATCGAGCGAGTTCCCAAAAAGTGTCGCGTGTAACTAAAAAAGCAAAAAAAAAAAAACAGAAGGAAAAATAAAGCAAATCAAGCAAAAATAATAATACAAAACAAAAAAGAAAACAAAAACAACAAACTTAACACAAAAACCATTAAAGACATCACACATTTTGGGCAATAAATTCCATGAAATATTGTGTAAATGAGAAATAGTTTTTAAAAAAAATTGCAGACAAATGGGCCAAGTAAAACAAAATCCAATCAAATTGCTGCTGCTGCTGCTTTTGCGGCTCAGTCCCTTAGCCGTGCTCGTTTCTAGTCCGCTTTTCCAGTAGGGCGTGTGCTCTCTGTATGCGTGTGTGTTTGTGTGTGTGCGTGTGCGAGTGTGTAACGTGTGTGTGCCGCATGTGTGTGTTGCCTCTGTGTGTGCGTCGGTGCGTTCGTGTTAGCCTCGGTGTTTGAAATAAAAATCAGAAAGATATATACAAATATATATATATATATAAATATATATAGCACTCGCAACTCAATGTCCCTTCAGTAAACAGAAACATCAAGTGTTTAAAGTGCGAGAAAAAATTAATATATATGTATATATTTATACAAAAATAAGATAAAAAGTGTCGTGGCGTCTCGAGTTTCTTTCTGGTGGACGCGATACATCGGTCGATCGCCCAGGCAGCGGCAGAGCTGTAATGTAAGTTCTGAAAAACAAAAAATATCTCTTTCAGTTGCTGTTTTTAACTGTTGCGCCAAAGTGGCCAACATCCTACGTTCAACGCCCTATCTAGACACAGACAGAGTGGGCCAGGGCAGCTGGGTAGAGGGCAGGGCTGGGATAATATGTATGTCAGTATGTTAAGTACCTTTTAGTTTATTATATTGGCCACATGACGAATATATTTGATGGAGAGCAAATCGTGTGCAAATCTCGATGCAAACTTCCTTACTGAAACCAATATGTTTTTATTTAAAAACTGAAGCTGACATCTTTTTCTAAGAAACTTCTGAAACTTTCGTAAACTCGATACATATGAGAAAAACTTTTAAGTACCATCAGTTAGCCAAGAATCTTGGCAACAAATTGCAGACCAAAAGAACCAAAAGAATACTTTAGTTATTTTGAAGGGCGGCCTCTTTAGAAGCTAATCCGTTCCTGACTTCTCTCTAAATAAGTCTCACATGACAAAGCTGCAGAGTTAGAGTAGAGACGCTTTTGTATTTATTTTCTCATTTTATGATTACCTCAAACGGTTTTCCTCTGTCGTTGTGCTCTAATGAATACACTCCGACCTGATATTCCAGTTGCCAGCAGCTCTCAGTTTTCTCTCAACCCCCAAACCCCTTTCCCCCTGCGAGTCAAGCAATCTTTGCCTCGTTTCCTAACACATTGCCCCAGTCAGACAGAATTTTTCGTTTTGTCGTCTCGTCGTTGCGTTGCCAGTTTGTCGCTTTTCCTTTCCCTTTCCCTTTTTCCCTATCCGCCTTGCTTTTGCCTTTAGCTTTCGTTTTGGGTTTTCTTCTTTTACTTTTGTGTGCGTTTTGTTGTTATTGTTTTAACGTAAATTCCCACTTGTTTAGTTGCCTTTGTCTTGACACACTTGCTTATGGCTGTGTGTGTGTGTGTGTGTGAGTTGCCAATGCCAACATTGTTGTTGTTGCTGTTGTCCTGCTTTTTTTCTTCCATCTACATCTTGTCGTCGTCTTCTTCTTCTCTCTGTCTTGTGCTGCTGTTGTTGTGCAAATATTTGCCTTTTTTGAAGTTGATTTTTGGTCTTCGTCTGAGCGCCTTTTGTTGCCAGTTCAACTTTTGCTCCATTCTCATGCTCTCCATCGTCTTATCGTCAAGTTCTCAATATGCTGATGAATCGTTGCTAAATTGAATATCGAGTGTTTATTTATATTGGACAGCATCACGCCGCCGCCGCCGCCGCCTCCTCTCAGCTTCTCGTAAATTATTTGAAATTGATGTATTATGTTGCAATGGCAACGTAAACCAATTGGCTATTTTATCTTCACTATTCTCAGTTCACTACATCTTGCTTCCTGCCCCACTCAAGCCACTTAAATAGTTTGTCAAGAGCAAACAGAAACGGTTCAGTTGCAAGTTGCATATTGCTAGAGACAAAAGCAAATGATTAAGTAAACAATTTCAGTTTAAAGCAGACAATATCTATATCTATCTCTCTCTCTCTCTCTCTTTCTTTCTATATCTATCTCTAGCATTTTTTGTTAAAGCAATATTTTAAAATCAGAGCCAATGTTTTTTTGTCTATCTGCATTTATAATGTGCTTGAAGGAAAATCTGTTAGCTAATAGCGATTCGATTGCGGTTTGCCATGAAATTGTTTTGTCGCTTGCCATAAAAATTTATAGCATACATTTCGGCACACAAGAAAAGCGTTACCAACGAGAAATTTAATTTTCTGTTCAGCCACAAACCAAAGACCGACACAGACAGTCAGTTATTTGTTGCTTATTTCCGGATTTCTCTAGTGACAAGGCCCTCTCACTAAATATTTAAGCCAACTCATTAGTTTTGGGATTCAGCAACTGGCAAAGTATTTTCCCATTTCCCCCATCTAGCAAAGACTTTGGCGACGTGATGTTGCATTAAATGCAATCTCCCACTCAACTTGAAGCCGAGTGCATTATGCTCCATTTCTGTACGAGAGATGTACAGAAATACAGCACGAGATATAGCAGATAGATAGCGAAGGAAAGAACTCGAGATGAAGAGAAAGGAGGAGAGAGAAAAAAAGAGAGAGAGAGACAAGATAGCGAGGGAGAAAAGTTGCACTTAGCTGACCCGCAGAGTCGAGACAGTGCCTAAAAAAAGCATTCAGCTGTGTCCTTTTATACTGCACACACACACACAGACCCATTGAGATACCATTTGTTGTAGTTGTTGATGGACATTTGCTGGCAGCAGCACTTTTTTTTTTTTTTTTTTGAATGTGTGTCTTTTCTTTTTTGTTGCCTTCGTCTGTCTTTTTTATGCGCCACAAATGAAAATGCAGACAGACAACGGGCGCCAACCAAGTCTGACGATGACGTCGCATTTCTCGGAGACAATGAAACCGTCTAAACCCCGGCGTACTGAGTTCGTTGGCAACAGAGTCTTTCGTGCTGGCGTTGCTTGTACTGCGGATGCTGCTGCCACGCCCCTTTTCACTAGAACATGCATTTGAATTATGACTTCATACAAAAAGATACATAAATAATAATAATAATAATAGCAAAAACAAAACAACTTTGGTTTTAATTCATAATTATTTTTATGTCAGCGCACTCATTAAGAGTTGCAGTTGTTGCCGTTGCTTTGCATTTTTATTTCCATTTTGTTTCACCAGGACCATGGTCCTTTTCCATCTATTTATCCCCCACCCATCTTACCTCAACCTCTCCTCCCTCGGCCCCTTGTTACTGATTCTGTCTGGCTGTCATTTGCATTTCACATTTGGTTTCGTTGGGTTTAGCATTTCAAATTTTTCAACTGCACATAGAGTTTGCTCTGGACCCCGAACATTTCATGCTTGGTTGTACATTTTTGCGACTTCTAATTGGTAGTTTCCACAGTTTCCAGTTTCCAGTTTTCAAATTTCAACTGGGATATCGTTGTATGGCAAAATGTTAATTAAGAGTCGACAAAAATAACAAAAAATAACCAAACAAAACAAAAGCCTCTTTCATAATCTTTCACATTTCTATGATTGGAAATTTTCGCCCAGGAAGCAAGTCGAAAAGGAAGCCAAATTAATTTTGACGTAATGCAAATGATATGCCCAGGATGTCTATTATTTCTAAAAGGATATCAAGTCTTTAAGCCCTCAATTTGAATTTCTCAATGGAGATAAATCATTTCTTTATCATAAGAGTTTGTTAAGTTGATATAGCTATAGTAAAGATAGATATCTTGATCCTTGATAGTTCTTAGAAACAATTTCTGTTCTTTTTTATGGACATGAATTTATTTTCAAGTGGAATTGTTTGCTAATTTAATAAGAAGTAAGCCATTCCTGCCAGTGATTTGGCCTTTAGAAACTGTTCCAAATTTTTTTTTTGGCTGGCAATTTGTCAAAAGGGTGTGGCCTCTCGTCTCTCACCAGCCAAGTTATGCTTGGCATACAAACACACACATACACAGTTGGACACACACACACAGATGTATAGCATAAATTATCATTGCCAACCAAAAATTGGAATACGATAAATTGCCAGCATGCTACAGCAACAGCAGGGAGAGAGAAGAAAATCTATAATTTAGACGAAAAATTTGCTTCCGCATGCGAATTGCGAATGCCTTTCCAATATAAATTGATTGCCATTAGATAGGGTCATAATCGTGCCAGACATTCAGATTCCCAGAAATACATATATACATTTGCATATATTCATGTAAGTATGTATGTACATATGTGTGAGTGTCTAAGTGTGTGCACTACACTAGATGGGAAGTTTGCCAATATGTGTATGTGTGGATGTGTTCACAGGCAATGGCAATGGCAATAGCAACGACAAATTTTGGCAAGGAAAACTTTGGTTAATTTCATTTACTCTTTTGCTTTTGCTAATTGTTTATGTTGATGGTATTTCTTTATAGCCATGCCAACATTCAAGACTGCTAACTGGAATTGTTTCATAACCTATAACAACATCAACCAAAACAACAACAACAACAACAAAGTGCTGCCAGCAACAAGAACAACAAATATAGAAATTAGTCCCTAATGCCAGGAATTTTTGAGAGAAAAAACAAAAATTAAACAAATATGCCAAATATTAATGGAATTGTCATGAAATGCTAAAAAGCTAAACTGAAGGATGTGGCAAATGCAATATTGATCGTATATATGTACACACATTAACCACAAGAACTGCATCACCATCCAAGGGGAAGAGCAGCATCCAACCAAAAGCAACATCGAGTATAGTTCAAATACAACTCCCTCGAGTAGATTGAGTGCTGCTGTAAAGCAGCACTATAGCTGCCATTAAAATAGACGCCGCAGTGCAACAACAACGCTGCCGTCGTCATAATCAACGCCAGCGCCAGCATCATCCACATCATCGCCATCGTAGACGACGACGACGCAGTAGCAGCAGCAGCATCAACACCAACACCAACAGCAACTGCAACACACAAAGCAGCCAAAATCAGAGCCTGTTAGGCGTTGTGGGTGTGGCAACAAATTGTTGCCCATTGCTGGCCACTCAACAGCCAATTGAAGATAGCGGCAGTGGCAACGACGACGACGGCGGTGGCAGCGGCAGATGTGGCTCAACAACAACTACATCAGCAACTATAAGCCAACAGCAACGAGTCCGACGACAACGCCGCTCTCAAGATCTGTCAAGATTTGTGGGCAATGCAACGTTTTGTGCAGCAACGGTGAGTTTATTTAACACAAAATATTAAATCTATTCCAAAAAAGTAAAATAATAAACAGAGAATGAAAGGAATTAACATAAATCTGAGCCTAGCCTTTACCCTTAAGCTTTGCCCATTAGCTGTCAGGTTAATGCACCCAAAATGTTAATAAAACACACACACACACTTTCACATACAAAACACATAGATATATATGTATGAATTTATGATAAGCACACTCGGGGGCATAACGACAGCAAAGCAGAGGGAGCCAAGCAGAGAGAGGGGACCGTAGGCGAGGGCATAGGCCTAGGCACTTTAAAGTTGGCAACGCATTGTGGGCAAACTTTCAACGCGGGCGCGCCTTGAGTTGGGCTAATGAATTCCCAAGCACACACATACTCACACACACACACACCACTCATATACAGACAGATACAGGGGCATATACACAGAGATGTCATTGTATGTGACAGTCATATAATTTCTAATGTTGCTGCTTTTATGACTGGCATGGAAAAAAACACCCACGGGTGCAGCAACAACAGCAGCAACATAGCACGTGCCACAGGCACAGGCACAGGCACCAACCATAGCCAGCCACAACAGCAACATCTCCGAGATATGCTGTGAATATACATACATGTTCATCTATGCCTATGTGTTTGCAAATTAAAATGCATAAAAGGATAACAGCAATACTGACAGACCGCATAGCAGAGCCCCAGCGTTGGCGATGTTGCCATTACCATTGCTGTTGTCATTGCTGCTGCTGTTGTTGCTGCTTGTAGAGGAAATTACGCCGAGAGACAGTGCAACAATGGCTGACTGAACTGAACTGAAGCAAATTGTACTGCAGGGAAAATTGTGATTTTCGCGCGCTCATCAACGAGCCGCAGTGAAATAGAAATTGCACGTGTTGCTGCGGTGCGCTGAGACGAAAAGCAAAATGTCTGGTTTAATTTTAGCACCGGGGCCAAAACCTATGCCTTGACACTACGATGGCAGCAATAGCCACAACAACAACAACAACAACAACAGCATTGCATACTATTTAGATTCTCATAAAATGTAAAATGTTACGTTGCCACATAAAAATAGATGGCAAAGCTCGTGTTTGCGGTCTCGTTGCTGGGGCCACGTTGGTTTGCGGTTTTCTACCAAAAATACAACAAGAAAAAACGACGAAAAGAATGAGGGTAGAATGAAAAACAAAATCATGCATAATGTTCTGTCATCAACATCAACATCTGAGTTATAAATTTTTATATGATTTGAGCTTGAGTTGGGCCTTCCATATCAATACAAGTGAGTATGTTAGTTTTGAACGCGGGCTGGAATGAAAGTTCATAGAATCTAAAGGTGGCAATAATTGCTAAATTTGCATTCGACAATTGTTAGACCTCATCTTTATAGTCTCCCCCTAGTCGTAGTTAACGCAATTCTGATTCGACTTTGGTTTTGATGGGAATTATTATTCCCAATCAAGTTTAGTGCTATTGTCAATGACAGTGGTAGAGATGCCTTTCGGCTAGTTGCTGATTGCTGATTGCAGTCAACAAAAGTCAAAACACAAGTCGAGAAATTGATTCGATCAAATAGCCAAGGGCAAAGTGAAAGAGAGAGCGTTTGAGCTATTGAGAGAGTGAGAGAGAATGATAGAGGGCTAAAGGAAAATATGATAAGAAAGACAACATGTGTGTGTGTGTATTTACTTACTTATTCTGAATGTTTGTGAAAACTAGTGTATTAGAAAAATGCGAGAAAAACGCCCTTTTTGATATTTTCATCTTCCGTTTTTCCCTCCATTGCATTAAGGATATTCTTTAGGTTCTGGGATTAAATATTCTCCCTTACAGTTCAGTTCACATGTCCCCATAACCAAATCCAATTTCCATATATGTATCCACATATGTACATACCTTCTCCCTATCTCTCATATCCTTAGCAAAATGTCTCAATCTGTTATGCAATGTACTCGTAATTCATAAGGCACTTTAGTGTTGTTGCAGAGCCAAAAATGTAATATGCTTTCGATAACATTTTGCTCGGGTGACAAATTTTTGTCGCTGGAGGAAGAACAAGAGAGAGAGAGAGAGGGAGATAGAAAAAACCGAAATAAGAAATAGAAAGAAAACAGGAAAAGTTTCCCAAACCGACCACCCAAAAATAAGAAAAAAAGGGACAAAGTGTTAAATGTTGACATGTCATGACATTCCAAAGAGCAGCACAGCGGCCAAGCATCTGGGCCAGGCTAACGAAACGAACTAACAACGCAGGAAGTTCAAGGAAGCAGAAGATGAAGATTGGTCAACAAAATGCAGAAGGGCATCAGGAGGGAAAAAAAAAAAAGAAGAAAAAAAACAAAATTGTAGCGTACGAATGAGCGGCTTACGTGCTGACAGCTGACAGGCAAACCAATGAACTACGATATGACACAACCACCTCAGACTCATTCTCTTCATCCGCCTCCTTCAACTTCCTCTTCTTTTCCTCATCTCCTTTCCGTTTTGCCCTCTGTGTTTGTATACATGTATGTGTCACATGAACTAATATTGTCAACGCAACATTCGACTTGTTATCCCTTCCGCTTGCCCGGCTTCATCTTCATCTTTGGCTTTGGCTTTTGGCTTCATCTTCATTTTCGTTTTCAGTTCTTTTTTTTTTTTTGTGTTCTGCTTAATTTCGTTTTGAACTCCATGGCCGCCATTTTGTCTTTTTGCGATGTGTTTCTCTTCTTTATCTCCCCATCTCACTTACACATTTTGTCAGTTATTTGCAGAAATTTATTGAAATTGTTTGTCAAATTCCGTTTACTTGTTTTTCGCATTTTGTGCAAAAAAAAAAAGAAAAGAAAAACTCGATGGGAAAAAAATATGTGTATATATCTGCTGCTTCTGACGACAAGGACAATCCACCAGACATTCATTTTTCTTGTCCATCTCTTTGCTTTTCTTTTCAGTTCATTTTTTCACTCTGTCTCTTTCGTTTGCAGTTAATTTGAGAACTTCTCTCATGTCGCCCATATAAAGATATTTCCTTTTATACGTTATCAAAATTTCGTTCGTTAGGATAAATGCAAATTTCTAAATGGAATCTATTCTTTACTTACATTGACTTAAGACATCAATAATCCTTTATTTAAGTCAACTTCTTCAATTTGTATAGTCCTCATCTGTCCTACTCTCTCCACCTAACTTTTAGTTTTTCCTCAAGTGCTTTTCGTATACTTACATCAACTCATCTATAGACCATTTTCATCACTTAAAAGATTTCCATGGTTCAAGTTGGTGAATTAAGTTTCTTCTTCCGTTTCTTTTTCTGTTGTCAACTTAGGCAAATCAAGACAAGAGTAAAAGTAGAGAAAGAAAATTGCTCGATAACACACACACACACACACACACACACACACACACACACACACACACACACATAAAGGCAAGGGCTTTGGGTCATAATAGGCTCAAGACGTTTTCATTCAACACTTTTTGGCCCAGCCAAAATGGCGCCAAAGAAGCATAGAATGATTGAAGCAGCAAGTAAGAAAGGAGTAATAGGCATACGCATGAAAGACAAAGGCGAAATACCTATAGGAATGGCATAAAGGTCGTAGGAGAGGTTTCTGGGCAGGAATATTCATTTTCACAAATGTTTTGACAAGAGACAACAGAGTAACCAAATACTTACCGAATCCCAGAAACAAGTCCAAAAATAAAAATGTCAATTTGCCAAACGGTCGAGAACGGAAGCTTTTCGTTTTTTGCCTTCTTCTCTTTGTTATTTTATAAAGGTGCCGGTTTAACCTGAAAACTCAAAAACAAAACATAAAAAACACAACAAAAAATACAGAATATGTTGGAATAAGAGACCGAGGCAACCGATGAATGTAGTCAACATCCAAGAGCGAGTGTCAAAGTTACCACAGAAACCACCACCAACAGTGCAAAGTAATTTCCGAAATATTGCACACACACAGATATATAGAAAAGCCAACCCCAAAAGAAAAACCACTTTAATTTCCTCGAGGCTCCGGGTCGGACTATGGCAACCCTTGTTATACACTCTCACACACACACACACACACAGACAGCCCGACAGACACACTCACACAGAGAGATACATTTATATGAAATATACAATATCTCGTTGTCTCCCTTCACAATTTTTGGCTTAGACAGCTAACAGTTACCTGCTCAACACAATGTTTGAATCGTTGCCATGGTCTGGGCGTCTGACGTCCATTTGCCAATTGCTATGATTTTTCCTTTTGGTCCAAGTTTAAAATGTGTTTCATTTAAATGACTACGAGAAAAAGGGTTGCTTATGCATGGAAAGCAAATTCATGTAATGAGGGGGAAAAGGTTTAAACCACCAAACACGAACACTCCTTGTTTAATTTCACCTACTCTTGGAAAATGGCTGCGCTTAGCTAAGCAGGGGCAAAACTTTACCCTACCAAATGAGAGAAGACCAACAAGTTTTTTGAGCAAAAACGCCAAAGGCAGCTCAGAAATTTCTATGTAAAGGCTGTTACAGCCAAAAACTTTTGCCAAAAGTGGTTTGCTCTACGTTTAAGATAAACTGTTCTCTCTCTCTCTCTCCGTCTCTTTTACTTTGGCTTTCGGAAAACTATCGTAAAGAGTTGCAATTGACAGGATAAGGATGCCAAGTTGAAGTAACTATTAATAACTTTTCTATAAGAAAATGTTATGAAAAATACCCTTAAAAATGTTTTATATTGATTATAATGAAAATTGCAATGACAAAAACTGAATCTTGAAAGTTTAAAAATTACTCAAAAGATGATGGCATCAATATTCAAACTTTCTTTGGGGAAGAGCAATAAATTTAGGAAGCTGCTTAAATATAAATGTTTAAATTATTGATTAGCATATCTTTAAAAATGTTTTTAAATTGTTTTCATGCTATAAGAATGAAAATATTGTTGTCACTTTAAATTCAGTTGCCTCCACTGCCTCTCATTTTGATTTAAACATTGTTGAATTGCCCAATTTGTTTTGGTGTAGCCTTTCGTTGGCGTTGGATTTCGGTTCACTGACTGGAAGCATTGCAAATTCGCGCATGCAACATAATAAACTGTGGCAGCCAAAACGTGAGAGAGGAGCATGGACCATGGAGGAGGAGGAGTACCCCAGAGCCGCAATCTCATGCCCAAAGGCTAGTCAACGAGTTCTGGTACAAGCATGCATACCTACATACCTTGTAGCTGGAGGGTTTAGGTCTGCGTTTAAAAACTAACTTCCTTCCGGTTTGTTAGGCGAGAAACGTAACAGAAATTGCCAAGCCAAACCAAGCCAAAGCAAGTCAAGTTAACTCATGGCAGGGCATGGCAGAGCTACAAGGCAAAAGAAGCTGCCAAATGCAGTGATACAAATGCGATTTTGCTAGTGGCGGAAGAGGTGTGTATTATACACACACACACACAGAGGAAAAGAGTGGCAGGCAGAGATTTAAGGCTTTGCTTGCTGACACTTTTTTTAAGTTGATGGCGCCACACACACACACGACTTCGGCACACCAACACTCACACTTGGCTACAGACGTTACACTCTATTTGGCAACGGCGCCAGGGCACGCATGTTACCCAACTCAAAATGCCGTAGCGGAAATTATTGAGAGGAAGAAGGCACAGCAAACAGGGAATACGAGAGAATAACACGGAGAGACAGAGTAAAAAATATTGTGTGAGGGTGTGATAGAGAGAGAGAGAGAGAGAGAGAGGAGTTAAAGAAGGTGGTTGGGTGAGAAAAAGATTCGCATTTACACACATTAAAAATGCAAAAAGTCAACGACTGTGCAGAAAAAAAGCCACTGATGCTCTGTTGAGCATTATAATGCGAGAAATATATTCATACGATTACAATAAGAATCGAATAATATGTGCCGAGGCAACCATTCAGACTGGAGCCTGGACACACATGCATGTATGGGTGTGTGTTTGAGTGCGTGTGGATAAAAAAAGGATTGGGTTAAGGGCATACACAAACGGAAGCTGCTAGAGGAGACTTTGTCGTGGACACTACTCTACGTGTATATGTATGTATCTGAAGCACGAAATCAATTTTACAAAAATCACATTTATTCATGTATACATATCATAATTTAATCAGTTTTCAGTTGAACGCATGAAATTCTGTTATGCATTTTTTGTTATGACCGAAAATCTTTAAGCAATTCCAAAATTGACTTAAAGCTGCCACTTCATATTCGATTTCGATGTGGAGTGGTCATAAATAACCTTTTGGTTTAATAGCAAATTGTTCTCTGGTCGCATCGTTGTATATTACGCATACGCCACGTAAACTTAAATCGATTTATTGCCCGACATTTTGGATGTTTGTTGTTCAGTTCTGAATTTTTCTCGACCATAACAAGCAAGCGCAAAAAAATATATTTATGCCATGTCATTGGGGCATCATTTAAGTCGTGTTGCTGCCTGGCCAACAAATCTATGCCCATCTGTTTGGGCTTAGGGCCAAAGCCTTAATTTGAATTTAATTGAAGCTATGGTTGAACAGACTGCAAGGGGAAGGGGAAGAGGGGTTGTCGCTGTGGTAGGTGGTAAGGGATATTGTAACTGGCACATCCAATTAATGGAGCCACCGAAACTAGCGTTGAATGTGTGTCGAGTGCGTTGAACAGACTGTTAAATAAAATATGTAGAACCCTGAACAAGAGAGTTGAGAGTCGAGGATCTGGCCTTTTTTTCCAGGGCTTGTTTGTTTGCTCCTTTCTCTCTCTCTCTCTCTCTCATACTCACTCTTTCCCTTACTTTTCATAGAATTTTTTTTGTTTTTGGTCTTTGCACATAAAATTGTTAAAAAAATGTTGTGTGTGTGCCACTTAAGCTTACATTTTCATTTGCCTGTTTGCACTCTCCTTGCCTCAATGATTTTTACCATTTACAATCATTTTCCCTTCTTTTTTGTTGGTTTTTTGTTTTCTCTCCCATGAAAATGGCGCATTAAATTAATTTTCAGCATGTTTGAAGTTTTTGACCCAAACACAGAGTAGAGCAGAGCATAAAATCTTGTTGTTTATGCCACTATGCCGCAGTCTGTGGTGCAATATGACAAAAGCCAAGTTGTTTGGCTTTGGCATTTTAGTGCCGCACCAAACTAAAGAAACAAAAAAATGCGAGAAGCAAAAGCAGGAGGAGTTAGAGCGGGATGAAAGGCAGGAGCTGAAGGAAACGGAAACGGAAAAATGAAAAGCCAGCAAGGCGAACGCAAGAAAATAGTAAAATGTCAGCGTAAAATTGTAATTTATGTGCATGTGTGTGATGAGAAGATGAGGGGCTAGAGTTTTGCCTTTTATGTGCATTTTATTTCGCTGTTGCCTTTCGGTTTCAGTTCTCGTTTCTCGGTTCTCGGTTGGGGTTTTTCGCTTTGGGTTTTTTGCTTTGGGTTTCGCTTTGGGTTTTACTTTGGGTTTCGCTTTCAGTACGTCCGCAAACCCCGGCGCCACACATCAATCAATTCATTGGCATTGCTTTGAGCATAAAAAAGGAGAAAAAAAACACAAGAAGCAAAGTCTTCACAACAGCAACAACAAATTTCCTAGCCATGGCCATAAAACTTTACCCCAAAACTACAACCAAACATACAAATACATTTAACATATGAGCGTATGTATGTATGTATATGGTATGTGGATGGCAGCACCTTTTCAGCTTCTGTTGGCAATCAATATGCTCATGTTCTACGGTTGCCATCAAAGCCAATCCCTCTGGCATAATCAGGTTGAGTTCAGGGATACCAAGGATCTAAATAAAGTTTCCCCTTTTCTTTTGCCAACCACAACAGCAACAACAACAACGTCAACAACAAAATGAAAGCGAATTAAATTTCTCTGCATAAATATTGTAAAAGTCTCCAAAAAGTCTGCTCAAAAGTTTTTTTTTTTTTTTTTTGAACACAAAATTTGTTGTTTCTCTAAACATTTGCACAGACTTTAGTCTTTATGTCAATGAAAAAACTATTAATAACAAGAGCAGCTAGCTGGGCCCTCATTCACTCTGCAGTTGTTAAGCAGCCCGAGCAGGCCATGTCCTGTTTTGGTTCTTTATTTTTGTTGTTGCTGTGTATAAACGACAGAGACGAACACGCGCATAAATTTTGGTGGCGGACTCATAAAAATTTATATAATTGAGCCGCGCTTGGGCTAGGCAGGAGGCGCCTTAGTTTCTACAGAAAAAGGGATGCCCAAGCACGACATACACAAACAAAAAAAAAAAAAGCAAACAAAAAACGACGAGTGTGCCCAGGCTCAAAAGAAAACGCAGTTCACTTCATCTTAGCCTGCCTCCGACCATTTTGGCCATGTTTTACGTTCGAAAACGGGAAAGATGAGGGGGAGAGAGAGGGCTAAGGAAAAAAGTTTAAAGCAAATCAAAAACTTGGCGATAAGCACGAGTTGGGCTGACAGGCGCGCTGATTGGTATTTTCAGCTTCTTCTTCTTCTTCTGTTGCTACTTCTTTGTCTTCATTTTTAAGGGCAGACCATAAAATATTTCACATTTTCGGTAAGATATTCAAAAATTTGTGCTATGTGTATGCTCTGCGGCAAATATGCTAGAAAGTATAAAATTTGTAGCATACTTTTTCGGGCTAAAGATACTGAAAAAGTACCAACCTAAAAAGAGAAGAGACTAAAAACTACATATATACACATAGATATTTAGATATTTATGCATGGTATGTACACACACACACGTAGATGTATATTTATACCTGCCTCTCATAAGCTGGGTGAATGAGTTAAGACAGTGGTAAACACGTAATTAAGCTTGAAAACGTCTCAAGGATTAAACATTTTGCATGCGTTTTATGCTGTCATCAAATAACCGACACCGGAAAAACCGCCATTGCTCCAGCATTATGTGTTCTCAGTTACTGTCTCCGTCACTCTCTCTCCCTCTCTCTCTCTTTTGCAGTCTTTTTGATTCTCCTTCCATCTTGCGACATCCATTGGCAACATCTGTCGCTTGCGTCTTATGTTTATCATAAATAATTTTCCAGCTACGTTTTGGTCTATATACACATATAATTCCCGAAAGAAATATAATCGTTATTCCTTAAATAAATAATTTTGGTAAATAAATATGCAAAAATATTACGATTAATTTTCGATTTAACGATAAAATAAAGTAAATATTAATTTAAATTGAAAAAATAAATGCAATTAGGATTTGTCAAACTCATTCTCTCAATTGATAACTAACACACCCATTAACTTATATGGGTGTGGTTTTTAGATTTCACATACACACACACACACACACACCCAATTCAAACACCTACACAAAGTTGCCATTGCCGCCGCTGAGCCAAGAGGTAAATAAATACTTGAGCAATGACATGTCAACGTAAATAAATGATTAACTTGTCATTTGGATTGAATTGGATTGGCGTGAAGTGGAGTGAAGTGGAATGTGGAATTGGAGCTGACTCGAAAATCTTTGTGTGTGCTGTTCGTTTCTTGAGTGTCTTAAATATCCATTTATGTATGCGTACATAAGCGTACTTAAGTTGTCAGTTTGCATATTAGATGGAAATATGAGTATTTTCCAAAAATTGTCTCTCTCGCACCTCCCATTATCCCCACTGGCCACATCCAACACAATCAAAGTTATGTCATACAGACGTAAAAAAAGAGAGAAAAAGAGAAAAACCTTTGCTAAAGTTCAATGCTAGCTACAAATATTCAATGTGACAGCAGCAATGAATGTGACCCCATAAATCCCTCCTGTACATGTAAAGATAAAGAGCTAGAGCAAGAGAAAAAAAAAAACGAGACAGACAGACATAATATTTATGATGGCAAACAACTAACTAAACACAGAAACAGAATCACATAAAAGAAAAAAACGAACGTCAAATGGCTACAAGAAAATACATAATCATAAAAAAAAAAAACAAAATCAAATGTCCTTCTAAGAACCAAGCAAGTAACAAGCAGCGTAAAAAAACACAAAATAAACCAGGCTAAGGACCAACTTTTGTGCTCAGTCCTAGGAACAAGATACATACGTGACCTTTAATGACACAGGACCAACCAAAAAAAAGTAGTATGACAAATATAATTATATCATAGACAACTATATGCAAATTCAAGTCTGATTGAGTCTGAAATATTAAATTCTTAATCATTATTAAATTCCATTAATAGATCTTTGTTCTAGACAAACTTTCATGATTAGTTTTATGGCATTTGATTGTTGTTCGTGTTGGTTCCCCTTAGCCAACTCAGATACATAAATTTCCAACAGTTGCACACCAAACAAATCCCACAATAATGGAGCAAATGAATGAATGAATGACTTGGCTAAAATCGGTAAATGTTCGGCACCAAAGCAATTAAATACACTGAACAGCAAGAAACTGATATCCGAAAATTCCAACAGCTATAAAGGAAACTAATTCTAATATAAGAAAGAGAAAATTAAGCTCTGTAGTCTAGTGTTAGCTAAACCTACCTGCCGGGATAAAAGAATTACGAGTTTTGCTAGTTGCGAATTTATTAGCGTAACATTTCCTGTTTCCCCTTTCTGGACACTTTGCTGCTCACTCGGCGGAGTGCTAGATGGATGACGTTGTTGGTGAATTATGCAGTTTACCGCTTTGCCTGATATATGGGAGATACGGTGCCAGCTATTTTAATTGAAAACCAAAATGACTTTTCCTGGCAAGTTTCGGGCGTGGTTGACTGGCTAGCTGGCTGGTTGGTTGGTTAGTCTGGTTGCCTGGGCTGGCTGTCTGTATGGCTGTCTGTCTGGCTGTTGATTTTATGCTAATCTATGCAGCTTTAGCATCAAAGCTGCCGGAGAATGAACAGAGACCAAGTTGATTCATTGAAATTCTGCATAAAATTAAATGACTGCCTCTAAGGCGCTTCTAAGGCTCTTATAGATAGAATGTGTCAGAGTAAAAAATAAACAGTTTTGTCATATCAAATTATGCCCAGGTAAGCTCTGTCTTTCGACCGAAACCAAGCACCTCGTGCAGCTGCATTGTTTCGGAATTCAATTAAGATGGCTGATGCGAAAGCCTTCTTCTTTTTTAATTTTATGATAATTAGCTTTTTCGGAGTAGAACTTTCCATCACCACATTTTGGTCAAGATAAATTTTGTTGGCCCAAGAATATAATGTTCAAAGTTGGCCGCAACTTTTGCCAGTTACTTGCCAGTATAACAGTTGGCCTCCTGCTTGCATTCAACTTTGGCCAACTTAATTGGTTTTAAAACCAAAAGTCTACTTATGCACACAAACAAAAAGAAGTCAATCAAACTGATGCTTGCCTCTTTGACTTGACTGATTGGCTTGGCCTTAGCTTAATTGTCTATTTTATACCCCGTTTTAAGTTTTTCCTCGATCGGTTACGTCATGTAAATGGATTTGATATAACCAACTGAGAACTTTGTTAGACCATTCAAAGGCTTTAGATACGAAAATGTTTGATATCAGTTAGTGAAAATAGTTATTATTATTGAAAATTAGATATAATCTTTTAGTTAAATGCGTTTGGTTCCGAAAATATCATCTAATTGGATTAATCTTTAGTTTCTGTACTAAATGATTGCAATTTTGGCAAATCTTTTTGTTTTTGGGGTTAACTTTTTTTAATAAATTTTCATAATCTCGCCAAGAAGAAAAGTTTTTGGCATCTTGCCACATAATTTTTTAAGTTTGGCTTGCAGCTCTCCACTATTAAACTTTTGCTTAATTAATTATTTAAATTACCAAAAAATGTAATAAATAAAGAATTATGTTATCTGCCGGACAGATCTGCGGGTATAAAAATGAAAATCCAAAGAGCATAAACTTTTCTGTTTGTGGGTGGCTACAAATTCACACACCCAAAGCATACACATACATCCGTATATAATATTAAATGCAGTTTTCTTATATATTTTTCCTTGACGCTTTCTATTTTTGGGTGAAATAATTATTTTTCGCTCTAACTTTTCGCTTGAAATGAAATATTTTGATTTGCCGGGGCTGCCTGTGGCAAAAGTTCGTTAAAAATATTCATAATTACTTAGCGTGTGATGCGACGGCACTTGAATGCCTTCTCCACCGCCATCACCACCAACACCACCAGCACCAGCACCACCACCACTGCTGATGGCAACGCCAACGCCAAAGCCATTGCTTTGCGTCACTTGTACCCAACGTCCGTCTTGCTCCTTCTGGTCACCACTCCTTTCCTGTTGGCCAGCAAAAACTTGCAAAGAAAACTGAAATTTGTGCTACTTAATGAGCAGAGAGGGGTGGTGATGGAAGTGGTAGTGGTGAGAGGGAAAGAGAGGTGATGGTAAAAGCAAAACTTTGTGCGAAAAACTTTCCGCCTGTGAAGCGTAATGGAGGCCAGGCGAGGGCGTGGCATCAACTTGGGCACGTTTAAAATAATTACGAATTTATTTAAGCTGCTTTATGGTGAGAAAAAATAATTTACAATAGAGAGAAAAAGAAAAGGCGAAAGAGAATGACGAATGGAAAAGGAAATGAAAGGTTCGACATTTATAAAAATGAGCAAGAACTTTTATTCGAAAAAGAGGCCACCGACTTTAAGATACTCGCTTAATGATCTGGGTGGAATGTGTTTATATGGAATGCATTTCGGAGCAAAAGCATTAATTCATGGTTCCTTTTGCCTTCTCCATTTGAGAACTGCTCTAATATGGTCGGACATTTGCCTTAAATCCCAATTGCCAAATATGTGAAATTTATTCTTATATACATACACACACACAAGGCATACACCCACACTCACATACATTCACATTGCTGAGTCGTTAAAAAATATTCGTTCTACATTTTTAATGGGAAGCAAAAAAGGGGCCAAGCACACAAAGACGCAATTATCATGGGCACCCACGACAAGAAAATTGCCGAAACTACTGTGAATGCAAACAGAAGTCGGACTGGCCGCCATCATTTCCCGTCAAGGAACATGTGTAAGCGCACACAAAGGACATGTTTCGTATCTTTTCGTTTCATTTTGCCCACTTTTCGACAAGTCCATTCGCAAATTTTCTGCTGAAAGCGGGTTAAAGTCGAGCCAAGAGTGTATACGAAACATATACTGTGTGTATGTGTGTGTGTGTGTAGGTAACCGCTCAAACACTCAACTGGCATTGCCTTTTGTGTTTTTTTTCCTCTGACTCTCTCAGAATTTTTGTGTATTTGTGCGTAAAAGCCTTATAAATAAGTTATACACGTGGCAACCGTATCGTGACGAGGACGACGAGGCCAAGAACGTTGACGGCGGCGACAAGGACACCAACAGCCGAACAGCTCCGAGTTGCCAGTGCAATAAACCAACCAAAAAAAAAGGTATTCAGGAACCTGGCGTATATAGGCATGACTTTGCTTTTAACCAAATTTATGGTGAACAACTCTCTTTTTTTTAAGAAAACACTTTGACGTGCAATTGGTGGAATCTAAGTATGAAATATCCTTGCATTAGAATCGAATGAGCTTTGAAAGCAATCAAAATACCAACTGGTTCTACTTAATGGCTGAAAAAGCAGGCAATGATAGTCCAAGATAATGACATTGAGAGTGAAACAAAAAAACTAAGTGAATTTCCCCCTAAACTAAAAGATTTCTCGTCTTATCTATGATTATGCGAAGTCTTTTCACTGAAAGTAACTATGAAAATGAAATGAACTAGGGTAACACTTTATGTCCTTTCTCTTTCTTCTTAGTATCTCATAGTCATTGTACCTTTTGGAATTTTTATTCTTGGGTGTGAAATAGCAAAAATTGACAGGAAAATAAATGAAATTCATGTTAAAAAAGCTGGCCAAAAAAGGGAAACATCGAGCCAACCCTTTGCCAGTTCGTTTATTATTTACAATATTTTATTTTAATGTTTCACCCTATGCATGAGTGTGTGTGTGTGTAAGAGGGAGAATTTAAATTGCCTGCCTAGGTAAGTAAGCGCATTTTCTTGCCACATTGAAATTGTAAATTATTGCCTGAAATCAGCTTATAGAACTGATCAACTGTATGAGTGTGTGTGTGTGTATTACTGTGGGTGTGTAAGTCAGTTCAAGCAGAAAAGCAATTGCGACATCGAGAGCGAAAGCAATTTCAAGCAAAGTTCATTCAAGTGACAGACAGCCGGAACACTCAATGCGAAGCTTAGTGGCATCTCGAATGAAATTTACACAAATAGACCTAATTTTAAAAGCATAGAGCAGCAGCAATTCAAGTAGGCAATTAACAAAAAGAAAAAAAATGGTAAACGCTTTTGCCTTTGATATATTGATTTGTAATTAAGCTCACAAGGGAAATATAAAAGGTTTCAACTTGTTTCAAATGGGTATATTTTCTTTTTCATCAAAAGTTTACACACATTTTAGTTTATATGAAATAATTTAACAAATGTTAATCAAAAACCCTTGACACTTTGATAATTGAAGTTATTTTTATTGTATTAAATCTAAATTTCTAATTTGTGCCTTTCGCCTTGGCAAGGGTATAGAAATTTCGGTGTTGTTTGGTTATTTTAAAGTCCCTTTTTTCTGTATATCAAAAATATGTGAGATATTTCTTGTGTGAAACTCGATTTAATGATGCGCAAACTATTAAGCTCTTTGAAAACATTTTTTTGTTCCCGCTTTTGGAGTTGGAAAAAATATGAAACTGGCTCAACACAGGGTCAACATTTATTACCTCTGACACAAGCCATTAAATAATTAAAACCTCGGCAAAAGAAAAAACACCCAAACAGTTGCTGACACCTTACACACACACACACACCTACATGAGGGTGTTTACATCAACAGGAAAATTTTAAAATGAAATTAATATTTTTTCTATAAACCTTTTAGCTCAGCTTTTTGGTACTTGACTTAATCTAATTGAACTCCACAGACATCATGGCGTATGAGCAATTGAATTATGCCACGTCATCAGTGTAGATGAAAAAAATTGTCAATAGAGAATTTGTTAGGCAGCAGCAGCAGCAGTAACAACAACGAAGAATTGAAATTTAATTTAAAATACATCAAGCGCACATTAGGGTAACAGAGGGCATGAGGGACTGGATGGCAACAGCGGAACAGAGGGTGCCAAGAGGGCAGCAGCTGCCAGTTTTACAAAATTAACTTGCGGGCCGTGGCAAAGACAAACAGCAGTTGAAAATGAAATAAAACACATACAAAAACAAAGCAAAAAAAAAAAAAAAGAAGAAACAAATATATAAACTTCTCTCCTCAAGGCAACGACTTTAAGATACCCTCTAATGCAGCCATTAAAGTAACTCAAGACTTTATGCTGAGAGGGGCATTATCAAGAGAATATTTACTGCTGATGCCCTTGGCAATGCTTTCATTTGTCTTGAGTTAATACAGGGTATCAGAAGTACACACATACATACATACGTGTACGAAATGTGAGAGAACTTGACATATGACATTTAATTTAGTGTCTTTGGTATGTTGCCTTCACTTGGCGCAATGCCAAAAGCATTTGCGAGCATTCATTAATTTTCATTTTCACCAAAAACGAAGACAAAATAAAACCAAAACCAAAAAGAAACAAAGCAAACGGTCCAAAAAAAGATTGTATAAAACAACAACGAATAGAGAATGCACTGCAAAATGAATAATTTAATCAAGTTGATGTCTCTTTGTTATCAAAAATCATTCAAAAATTTAAAATATTCTCTGTTTTCTATATAGATATAGAGTTTAAACTGGCTTTTCGTAGGAAAGTTGTGGCCAGCATTAGTTCTAAGAATTTACCACAATCCAAATAAAAAAAAGGTTGACATTCGTTTCATACTAATGTCAATATACCCTTCTAAATATAGATTAAAAAACGAATAGCAGAAAAACTTCATGTGAGAGAGTTGTGAGGCTGTTTTTGCTGCTGGCGCCAGCGATGTCATTATGAAGGAACATTATGTCTCGGACTTGCTCTCTTTGTCGTTTTTACTCGTTCTTTCTCTGTCTCACCCAATCTCCCGGTCCTCGTTCTCTCTCGCTTCTATTCATATTCATTGTCAAGTCAAGAGAGTGCAGCTCGACAAGCTCGAAGAGCCTGGCTAATAAAATATTTTATGCGGGGCTTATCTGCCATATCAAAAGCATGAGTTTTGCAGCTGCGACAACAAAAAAGAAAAGAATACACAGAAAAATGAAAAAAAAAAGAGAAAAACTGAGGCCCAGGACAACGCATTATTAACAGCCACCCGCCTAAACCCCTACGTCCCATCATAATCGCAGTCGCAGCACGCCCACACATATATACACACACACACAAAAATAGCGGCAACTTCAACAAAAACCAAGCGACAAAAGTAAAAAGTCTCCCCAAAAATACACACTCGTATATATAAATTTATATATGTATACTTATATATATATATATAAATTTGTATGTATGTGTGTAGGTACATTTTAACATTAGAGTTTATGACAAAAAGCAACAGTCGTTAGAGTATGAGAGTGAGCAAGGCAGAAAGGGGGGGCGGACAGAAGGGCATTGTATGTAAGTGGCGGCTGGACAATGACAGCACATCGTCTGGTTTAGGGCCTCTGCTCTCTTCCAACATGTTTTTCTGCTTTTTGACTGGTTTTTGCGGACTGGTTGGCTAATTCAGCCACAGTGCAGTTGAGAGCCAGCAAACACACACATTTCCATCGTAACACATGTGAAAAACTTCTCTACCAGGTGACCACAGTGCCCAGCTGCGTTAATATGAGTCTCGACTTTTAAGCTTAACCAAAAACTGTTAAGTAGCTTTGCGAAAATTTTTAAATTCTATACAAAAGTACGAATAAATCTATTCAGATTCTGTTTGAAAGGTTGCTTACTGCTAATTGACTTGCCTAAGCCTTTTGTTTCTGGATTACAAATTGAATATGAACGCAACACAATAATTATGATGCATTGCATTGTATTTGCATTTTGCATTTGTGTTTGCATTTTAGTTTAATAATCTGCTAAGAGCATTGTGTTTGACTTATATTGTTTGGCACTTGGCTTACATACACTTGGAGAAAAAGGATTACAGAAAGGTCGTCGATATGTAAGCTTTTAAGTCTATTACACTGAACTTTGAACTTAAATAGTTTAATTGATTTATAAATTCGATTCAATTCTGTGAGTCACTCAATCCCTAAAATATTTTGTGTTGCCTACTTTTTCGGGCTCAATATTATAACATTTCACTCTCATAAGTTACATTTGGTTTAAATTTCAAGTTTATTAAATTCATTTATAAATTTCCATCTATTTTTTCAGGTGTACTATGTTTTGTTTACATTGCTTTTAGAATAATTGAACACATATTGCAAACAGGCACAAAACACAATCAATTGATTGATAAAAAAACAATACAAAAAATTGATTTAATATTTTTTAAATGCTCTTTTCTTTACAGGTGAGTTAACTTGTTTGTCAATTTCCGGGTAAGGTATTCAAAATAATTATTTAAAGCCTGCCCAAATATTCCACTCTCTTCTGCTTCACCCATTTTAATATACGAAGGTATATATTGAGTAGATTTATGTGCATATATACGAAACACCTGGCTTCTGGTGGGAAGCTACGAGAAAGCCCAGAGATAAACAATCCAAAAGCTGATGCTAAGGATGCTGGAAAAGCCAATGTCATTGCATCATTTTATCCATCAATTTTATACGTTTTTCAATTTTTCTTCTATTTTGTTCAGTCGTTTTTGTTGTATGTATTCTCATCATCTGCCACAGCAACAAAATGGCAATTGTAGCAAAGGCAATGTCGTTGACGACGCCAACATGGAATGGTTGGTAATGTGGAGATGAGGTAGAGAATAATGTGGGCTGGGTGGTAAACGAATCACTGCCAGAGACAAATACCGATACATTGTTGTTGCTCTATAGACACATCAAGTAATTGAATGCACTTGCGACACGCATGGGTGTGATAGGAATTCTGGCAAAGGAAAATGGTTTAAGGGTGTGGCAGTTGGATGAATTGTGAGTGTAGAGTTAGTAATGGGATTCGCAACTGCTTCAGGTAACTTTGATTTAGAGCCATTAGAGCGAGTTAACCACACACCTTGTAGTGGAAACAAAATATTTTAGAAAAAGAACATTTCATTAAATCGAAAGATAATTGCTTTTAAGAACCTTTTCAAGATCTAATTTTAGTCAAGTGCAATACATTTAGAGCAAAGTCATTGCATTATATACAAATTAAAGCCAAGCCATTTGACAGAAATGCTGCTATAGTCTCATCATCAGTTTGTTTGTCTTTGAATTTGAGCCAGAGACTGGAAGTAAGTATCGGTCTTGGGTATGGGTGTCTGTATCTAGTAGTAGTTTGTCGGCTCTTCGTATATTTGCTCAAGTGCTTTGTCTGTGTGTGTGTGTGTTTGTGTGGTGTGTGTGCGGGAGTGAGAGTTCTGTGTCAATAGTTGGCATACATAGCAGTCATTTGATGCTAGTCATCGTCATCATCATTCTCTTCTTTGCATAGAACTGAAATTGGAAATTGAAAATCACATTGCCAACTGCCACACGAAGCAATAGGAGCAGTAGGAGCATTAGAAGAAGCATGAGGTTGAGCTCTCTTGATTGATTGCCAATGCATGGGATTTGCATTGAATAATTGAACTATACTCTCTCTGGTTTTAGTTCTTCTTTTGGCATAATTTTTATAGCTATTAAGTAGAATAAATTTGCAGTTATCTATTAAATAAAAAAAATATCTTGGAAATTCAAAAGTTCGATTGCAATTTTAAAACTTTCAATTTTTGCCAACAAATCAATGAGAGTTACTGCCTAATTATTTGGGAACTTTGATTGAATTTTTATTTTGGTTATGAGCCAATGAAAATACTCTGAATATTGGCATAGGAACCGAAAGCACAATAAGTTTGAAGTGAAGTCGAAAGCATGTTAACCTGAATTTAGAGTTTTGTGTGAATATTTGTGTATTCATTTTGAGTATTGTTATTTAGTTATTTCAACTTCTACTTGCTGCGTGTCCGTGCGGCTATGTTTGCATTTAGTTACTGCAGATTTGACCTATGCACTGTGGGCAAGGTAGGCAAAACCAAATCTTTAAAGAAGCCCATGAAAAAATTGCGATTTAAAACTAGAAAGTAATATTACAATTCCATAAGCTTCAACTTCAGAGATTATCCTACGCTTGTGTGAGAAAAAAGTTTCCTTTTGGCTTTTCATTACTTATTTTAAAAGAGTTTATTTAGTCGTTTTAGCATATAAAGGATTGTACCTTAAAGTGGTTAACTCATGCCACCATTTATATGGACTGCATCAATTTCATGTTGCATTTGCTAGTGTTGTTTGGCTTGCCATGTTTTGTGATTCCATTTCAGTTTAGGAGTAGTGGCAAAGTCCAACTCAATCCAATTCGAGTGGCTGCAGTTTATGGTGTTTGAGTTTGAGTTTTGGTTTTGGTTTACGTTTTCGTTGTGGCTGCAGTTGCAATTGCATTGCACTGCATTGCATTGCGTCCCAATGCACATTGCATCCATGACTATTTGAATAATTCATGCATGACCATGCAAAAATCATCCTAGTTTCATCCAACTGATATTTGCTATGCAAGCAAAACAAATATAAATACTGGGAAATATGAATGAAAAAATATATGTATGTGTATACTGATATACATTTATGTTATTTGATTATTATGTAAGAATTGCTATTTGCAATCAGATCTATAAGTAACACTCAAAGGCCAATTCATATTATCAGTGATACAATAATCATATTTTGCCAACATTGATAGAGAACGGCAGCAAAGGGAAAAGAAAATCAAATTGAATTGAATTGAATTTGAATTTGAGTGCCAAAAGCAAACGACAAATGAAAATAATAATTGGCAAGGCATCAGGAAAACTGTGGCAACTGCAAAATGCATATCGATGTCTGTTAAATGCTAATGAATTTATAATTTATTTCTTTCACCCGTTTGCACGATTTCCTTTCGTTTGTTCTGTTCTCTTCTGTTTCTCTGTATCTCTCTTTGGCAATTTTTATATACCATTGCAATTTAAAATGCCACAAGGACACGCAAATTGTTGTGTGTGTATTATAATTATCAGAGCGTGGGAAAACCCACGCATATATGCAGATGAATACATACATCTATCCTTTTGTATCTGCATGTGTATGTATTTTTGTATATGCAGGTTTAATTAGCTGTCATTTATTGATTGCACCATGTTTAACTATATACAGTAGTGTCCTACACTTCCTGTCAGTCCCCTCCTTTCTCCACTTTCCCTCGTTTCTGCCCTTTGATGTAACTGTACAACATTAATCAAACATAACTGTTTTTATTATTTTTTTTTTGATTGTTTTTGTTTTGCTTTCTTCTTTTTATTTTATTTTTTTTTTTTTTTTTTGGTTATTGATGTGCTAATTAAATAACAATGAAGTGGGAGCGGAAACATCTGTTTTACAATAACAATTTGCCCCACCATTAATCAATCAATCAATTTCTACATAGCATTAAACTCCGCACATAATTAGTCAAATGGCCAAATCGGCCTTGGGGCTGGACAGACGGATCAAGCAAAAATTTGCATAGAAAATGAAAATCAAAATGAAATTTTCACATTTTGGTTTTCCTCAGCAGCATTTTGCAGCTGTTGTTCAAGCTGTAGTAATTTATTGCCTCAAGTTTACACAGACAGACATAAATACTTTAAGTTATTATATCTCTTTGAGTTAACTTAAATTTAAATTGCAATGAGTAGATAGTCTCGAATTATGACTGGTTAGAGGCAACTTCTTCTGCTAAGATATTCTTTTCTGCAAATTCAATGGCCATAAGCCAAATGATCATTAAGTGGGTACATCAACTGGTGCCAAGACAAGAAGAGTTAGCCAACATCGTCAAGTGTTTTTACTGGCTGTGACAGTCAAGGCGATAATCAATAAAGTGTACCGACGGCCAGCAGTCTTTACCACAGTTTATGTTAAACTATTAACAGGATGCACGGCTTCCGTAATGAAGCAGCTGCAGCCATCCTCGTCGTTGACACAAAAAGCGGGTCACAATAAAAAAAGGAAGAAAAAAAAGTTCCATATATGTACATATTTATAAAATGAGATGGAGAGGGAGAATGGAAAGGAGTGAAGGAAAACTGCTGCATTGTTCAGAGTGAGATGGAGACGGTGACGGTGACACCAGACACCGCCTGTTTGGTTGGTGCAATGTCCTGGCAAAATTGACACTCAATATTAGTGCCTGTTATGAGCTATGAATGAGTTACGACCTAGTGAAACAGACAGACACAGCTGCAGTCTGCTTGACTTCTTTTCTACCAGCCAGCCATCTAGGCTTTCTGTGTGTGTGTCAACCGCAATTTCCTTTTTTTTCTTCTCCTCCGTTTGGTCTATTGGCCCCCTCTTAAAGGAGCAAAAATTATCCAGCTTTAAAACACTCCGGCACTAACAATCGGCTACACAATTTCATTTCCGTTTCCGACCACAAAACATTTATCATAATCAAAAACAACAACACAGAAAGTACAGAGAGAGAAAGAGAGAGAGAGTGCGAGAGGTTAGCAGGGGTCGATGAAGAAATCTTATGACTGGCTTCTCGTATGGCCCTTCTCAATGTCTGTTACATTAATTAACTCATAAATCTTCCTTGCATATCAAATGACACAAATTGCTGGTATGGGTCAGGCAGTCACACCTAAACTAACCTTTGCTGGTCAATGTCCTCATCTTTTGAACCTTCTCTGAGTACTACCACACCCATATGGCCAATTATTTTTCCTGAAAAAATTCACTATATACACTATATTGCGTGTATATTGATTTTGATTGGCAATCATAAAATGTATAGATATTTGTGTAGAAATTTTGATGCCAAATTTTGTAAGGGAAATCCACTACTCCAAAGATTATATACTTCCAATGACCTTATTTGGTTAGCAAAGCGGCAGCTTAGATGAACGAAAGTGTATAGAATGGTCATTGCTTATGAAATTGGAACCGTTTCTATTCCCTATGCCATTCTCTATTCACATTCATTTTTCGTTCATGTTTTGTTTTCTTTCTTTATGCTATTTTGATTAATGTCGGCACACCTTTGAAATATTGACATGCTTTTGGCAGCTGTCAGATGATGCCTCCATTTTCAATCCCACAATCCAGTTGTGTCCAGTTCACCAGATCCCAGTGGCCATTTTTGCAATACTTTTTTTTCCCAAGTATTGTTTCAGTTTTCAGCTTTAGTGTTAGTTTGTATCTATCGATTTGGCCATCTATCTATCAACAACAATAACCATTATGTAGGCAAAAGTCATTTCAACAGCATCTCTGGTATGTTGAAACACCAGGAAACATTGGGACTAATAATTTCTGATTTCTGATTTCTGACAATCGAAGAGATTTAGGAAGAGAGGCAAGTGAATGTGCAGTGGAATGATGTGAGATATTGGGCAAAAAATGAAATGTGTTGAGATTTCATCAAATCGTTGGAAGAGTTGATGACTTGCTGTTAATGGGCTACATACATACTTGGTGATTTATTGCTTTGATTTAACAGAAAATTCTACATATTTGTAATCCACATAACAACTTTTTTGCCACTCTATATGCAAATAATATAGCATGTTTTCTCCCCCCCTTCACATTTCACCAACGCCCTCTACTAAGATACTTTTAAGTTGCAATATCTTTTAAGTTTATGCACATTTGTCGGTTGCGTCGTTGCGTTCTCTAGTGAATTAGATTTAAGTACAGGCGGAAGACAGACAGAGAGTATGACATGCTCAAGTGGGGTAAATTTGTCAAGACAGAAAAGGAAAATGCGGTTGATGCGATCCGGCTGCTGCTGAGAAAATGGTGTGTGTTGATTTTATAGCGTGTCTTCGTCTCCATTTGCAGTTAGTGCATCATTTGTATGCATTAAAGATAAATAGAAGCTGACATCGACACAACATTACGACTGCCATCTACCTTGTTACCTTGCTACCTCTGATGCCACCAGTTAGTTACCACTCACCTGCTCACCTACTCACCTGCCATCCATGAAATTTCGTGGAAAACTGAGAGCTTTGTTGCGGTTTAGACACTCATTTCATTTCAGTTTTGGTGTTTGGGACATGGCATACACATACATACATACATAGGTATGTGTGGGTATGTACCATAATATCATCATGATCATAATCAGCGGCTGGGGCTGGGCCACTTGCTGCTTGTAATGTTGTTTGTTGCTGTAGTTGGTGGTGGCGATGGTGATGGTGCCTGCCTGCTGGCACTTTTCGCCAGCTTGATGCACATCAAAGGCGCCGCGTAATGAGCAGCTTCCTCTCGTACTTCTGCTCTGCTCATCCCTGCATTGCCCTGTTGTGTCGTCTACTAGCGCAAATTGACTTTGTCTGTGTGTTTTTGACACCTGCGGCAATTCGTTTTCATGTCCATCCTCCAGCCTTTATATTCCTACTCTGCCACCTCATCCGCCTTATCCGCCTCTTCTACCCCCACACATGTCTGCCATTTTGCTTCAAAGATAATTTAAAGCGAACGCGAAACTAGTTCATGTTGCTTACCAGATGAGCAGGGGGATGAGATGCACAGCAAGCACTATGATAGCAACCTACATATTTTCAGCCTGTTAGTGCTGAAGTGGGCGTGGCTTATGCATCTCTACATTGCTTTTTGGCATGCTGTTTCATAGCCGCAAGACTCAACATTCTATAGTTTGTTAGTACAAAAAAAAAAAAAACTTTATATAAAAAGACTAAAACTATGCTATAAATATTTCGAGCTGCGTGCAGTAAAAATTTTTCCAAAAAGACGGGATCAGGGGCAGGGGGTACGGACTTACACGAATTCCACAATGTCAGGTGGAATTTTTCAGAATTGCTCCCCAACAAAAAGAGATACTCTGCAACTATTTTGATCTGGTTTTCTGACCTTAATTTGCGTTAGAATTTAATGTTAAAACTAAGCAAATGAATTTAATAGATTATTGAAATAAAAGACCGGCAGGAGCAAAAGACTAACTTTCACCTCAGTTGTTGTTAACAATGTGCTTCTGTTTCTTGGAGAAGTTATGCTTTAATTTGCTTTATGCTAAATAGATTTTTCCTCTGCCACATTCACATTAGCATTAACTGTGACATTACGAGTGTAACTTTTCCGTCTCTTCCGACTTTTGCGACTTGAAGATGGACTTGGACCTGGAAGTTCTTGTTGTCGTCATTTCATGCTTCATGTTTTCGTAATTCGTTTATTAAATTTACACCTTGGGCTATTTATGCATACAAATTTGTTAGGACTGTCTGCAACTTTGATGTATGAACTCCTACTTTTCCTACCCATCCTCTTGTTGCTGGACCTTCCCTTAGCGCTTCACGTTTCCGTTCATGCCGCTACGTCTGCTGCTCTTTTGGTCTTTCTTATGTAAATGCCATTGCATAAACATAATTAACTTGGCCAGGCCTACGTGTCGTATGAAAGTTTTTCATGGATTTTTATGAGCATATAAAAGCGCTTGAGAGCTTTTGCTTGTGGCCAAGTTTTTCTCTTCTTTGCTTTGCCTTTTCTTTATTCTTGTTTTTGCTGTTGCCATTGCCTTTGTGTTGAACTTTAGTCGTAAAGCGAATGGCGGCTTATGGAACCATAAAAATATTCGAAAATTTTTCCACCTGCGTCAGTTGATTGCCTTCGTTTTGGTTGTCGTTTTCGTTTGTTTCGAATACAATAAGTCCTCAAGCAGCAACAGTTTGCCAAAAAGAATATAATACGGCTAGTGCCAACTGCTCTCAGCGCCCAAAAAGCCAGCAAGAAGTGACATGGCTTTAAATTGAATGCAACGGTCCATAAGTGAGATGCATTTCCAAGGAAAAAGAATCCATATCCCATTGTGTTGACTCTAAGTCCCTATCGCTCACTCGTTCTTGCCCCCCATGTGGCCACGTCAAAGTTGTTGTCTCGTAAGCAGGGGCGATCCAGTTTACCTTCTCGTTAAGCAAAAGCTGTTGAATCCATCGTTGTCTAAACAAGTTTTATTTATTTATTACAAGCTTTAACTGTTGTATTATTATTTTCCAAGTTTTGGAACTAAATCCGCTCCTGGTTTTTAGCTACTGGCAATCGAGTCGGGCGTTTAAAGCTCAATTGGTTTAAGTGCAAACGCATTTGGCTATAGAGCAGAGGGGGGATCAACTGGCACTACGTATTCTTGGCACTATCGGTCTTTAAATGTGTTTGTGTGTGTGTGTGTCTGGTTTTTACATTCTGCTTCTTGCAGTATGCAACACTTAATGTAATGCAGTCGCTCATGGCAAGTGGAAATCAAGGATATTGCAGACAATTTATGTAGCTTTAAAACAAATTAACCACAGAAACAGTCAAGTCAAGAGCAGCAGCAGCCAAGATAAGCCCAGCTTTTATTTTGGTGGGTATCAACAGACTAATGAAGTATCAGTTGGATGATAGCTTGTCTGTGGCTTTTGGGTAATTGTCAAGGATATTGCATTTTGATTTTGCACACTTTCATTCAGGACCAAACCTGAAAACGCTGCTGTAGGTTTCAATGTGTTCAGGTGTGCCATTATTGGGCCAACCCTTTTTTGCATAGCTTTAAGAGGAACTTTGCTACACACTTGCCGTACTTGCTCTTTCTCTCTCTCTCTTCTTTTAGTTTTTTTGCCTCTCCCTTAAATAGTCCGCTGAGTGCAGCTGGCAATAAATGCTAATATTTTATTCAAAACACTAAAACAAAACGTTGAAAGCAAATGCATTTCATGTTTCATGCTGCTGCTCCCGTTGCCACTCGTGGGAATGGAGAAGGAGAAACGTTTATCAAATGCAGCCAGTGAAAAATTAGCTTTGTGTCTGTGTCCTGAAAGCTTAGAGCTCTTCATAATAAAAGTATATACGTATATAGCGCATACGACGCGTTGTACACCCAGATATTCTGTGTGTGCAATTTACGCATATTTGCACATCATTTGGCCTTTCCCCAGCCACTTGCTTAAATGGAAAGAAAGAAGCCTTTTAAGGCGAGGAAGATGGAGTCTGTAAGCCGCTTTTCTATGGCATAACTTTTTGCTTTGGTTTGTTCAATTTCTGGTCTCATGCTAGGCTACTTAATGTTTTGATGTTTCAGCTCATTTACAACCCTTTTTCGGGGGCTACACATGAGTCGGAAATGTGTTGTGGCTGTTCTTCGTTGTATTTTATTTATGCAAAAATAATTTTCAAATGTTTCGCATATTTTTTGACGTTTACTTTGTGTTGGGTTCCTCCAGCATATTCATAACCACAGGAGCGCACAGCTCTACTTCTTCTTTACCCTTACCCAAGAAAAAAGCCCCCGCCCCCCATCACCCTCTCAGTCACTTCTACAAAGAATGAAGAATCTAATAAAACTTTTGCCAGCAACCTGCCAGTAGCAACAACAACAACAACAACAACAGCAACAACCCTTGCTGCTTATTTGCTTATCATATGCAAATTTTCATGTACCAAGTTGAAGTTTTCTCTTTTTGCAAACGAGCACCTACAGCAACAACACAAAAACAGAAACAGCAAAAATAAAAAAAAGAGGAGGAAAAAAAGTGAAATGAAAATACTGAAAAGTAAAAACCAACCCGAAGAATGTTTAACAAGCTACCTGAGGGCGCTCATGAGCAAAAGTTCAAAAATAACAAAATTTTCTACTTTTATTTTTACCACGCCCAAGTTGACGTCTTTCCCTCCCTTTGCCCTGATTATACAACTCTTCGGGCTTTTTCGAATTGTGTATATGTGAGTATGTGTATCCCATGGACAGAAGTATTTGTCTACAACTAAAGCCAACAAAAAATATACACAATCAAAAGAACGAGGCCCATCAGCAGTCATACCGACTTTTGCATGCTCTTGATTGAAATTGGCCTTAAAATGTGTGCCAAATAAAAGAGAGCAGTCTAATATTTGATACTATGTATAGATTTTAGGTTAGTACCCATCTCATTTGCAGAGTATTCACATGAAAATCAGAAAGCAAAACATGAAATGCTTAAAAAATGTATACTATATCCATATGGACATACATGTATGTACATACATTCAACTGCATGTATTTGCCAAATAATTGTTACAAATTATTATGCACACAGCATCAAAATTTTCAACATAATTTCTATATAGGCAATTTGCATAAATTTCAAGAATATGCAGTCCACTACACCACATTACTGGTTAGGCAATTATTTGGAGCATAATGTGATGAGATAAAGTTGAATATATGCCACTGCTGTTGCTGCTGCTGCTGATTATGATGATGATAATGGCGGTGAAAGGGTTTGTAATACGTGGCAAGCACTCATGTCAATAATATTTCATTGATTTCGGACTGTCGGAAGCCATTAATTTCTAATGCGTTTTGAAGGAGGGTCTACGGAAATTCAAGATGTTACTACATATAATGTACGTCCGTAAGATTTGTAGACTCATATGGGGGCAAGAATGGTTAGCAAGGCATTTCAAAAGTAGTGAGATAGCTTTATCAAATAAAGTATACAAATTGAAAACAAATATGTGGAACCTCAGTTGACCTTTAAGACCTATATTATATATGGTTGATAAGGACCTTCTTCTTGTTAATAACCCCAAAAATATTATCTGGCACTTGTCTTGTAATCTTTTTCACTAATATAACAAAAATTCATGTACTTTTCCTGCACTTTCTTTGGGAAAAGTTTCCATAACAATTTCTTAAAACTGATGAAGATTTACTTGAGTAGTAATAATATAACTATAATAAAAAAAGGAACTTGGTCCTTAATCTAGTTAAACACGGTTGAGAAGGCAAACTTCATTTGCTTGATGAGAGTTTAATGCCAGCTATACACACACACACACTTACACACACATATGAAACATTGTAAAGTATATGTATGCATACAATGTACATAAAGTAAAGATGTTGGTATGGAATACATGCATATATGAAATTAACCAGTTATACTACAGTTTCCTGCTTTGTTTCTGTACTGTCGAGTTCGCTGAAATGAAATTCAATTACAAGACTACCGAGAATACCAAGTAAAGGCACAGACAGAGACAGAGGCAGGGAGAGGAGAGTGAGAGTGAAAGACAAAAGCAATTACAACAAAAATGCTTAAAATGGCAGCTGCGACCATGTTAATATATCAGGCCTGGCCAAAAAATAAAGACAAAAACAAAAATGAACAACCAGCAAAAAAACGAAAAAAAAAGTATGCAACAAAAGAAAAAGGCGCTGAGATGAGGGAAAAGAGGATGAGGGTTACATGCAAAACAAATAACACGGAAATGAAAAACGAACTCAACTGGAAAATTGCAAGCGCCCCCCCCACATACCGCACACCCGAACACACTCATACACACACACACACATACAACAAACGGAAGTTGACTCGCCAGTTTCCGGCAGAGCTTCACGTTGCTGCTTGTTCTCCTTATTGTTGTTGTTGTTGTTGCTGCTGTGGTTGCCTACTAAAAAATTTACTACCGCTTAAAAATGGCAAAAGAGAGGGAAAGAGACTTGAAGAGGGAGACAGCGAATGGTATGGCATAAAATATTTACCATGCTGAAAGACATTTTCATTTGCAACAAATTCGAGACTGAACCTCAGCCTCATTACGAACAAATTGACGGCTAGCTAACAAATAGTTTCTGTTTCAATATTTGCCACCATCACTGGGTGGCTCCTAGATCCTGGATGCTGCAATTTGGAAAACGAGAATTTCACCATTTCGTTTTTTTCCATCCCTTTTATCATCCCCATTTCGCCTTCATCACCCACTCTGTCGCAGTTTCTTTCTTCCGACAAGCTTTACGAGTGGCTTTTAATGGTTCTTTTTTTTGGCCAAGGGAAGTGATTGAAATTGTAGACGTTGTTGTTGCACGTCCTCGAGTGGTGCAGTCAATGCACATATTGTGCACACACACACACACTCCAAGTCATGTGTATGTGTGCTCTTTATAGCCAGAGTGTTGGTCAGTTATTTTTGTTATTATTTTTGTCTATCTCACTCGCACAGGCACTCACTCAGCCTCACTCTCTCTTTCTTTCTTTCTGTATGTCTGAGTTTGAGTCGATTTGCTGCAGACCAAAAAGTGCTAATAAAATCTAAAGTGCAAGACGGTATAATATTACATAAAAGTAAATGTGCATAGAGTGTATATATACAATAAGTGAGTGCATATATGCAATTATATAACAATTTGTTCAACTTGTGACAACCATCTAAGTGATATGGGTGCAGACAAAATAAAGAGAAAGAGAGACTTGACTTAAGATGTAGTATCTAATAGCCATTGAAAACTGACAAACTAAAGTTCATTTCAGTTCAATAGGGACTTAATTAATAATTCTATCGAAGTTTGTTGATTTCCAGAAATTGATTAATCATTTAATATTTAACAAATAGAAATAGTTTACTACTTTAATTTTACGCAAATTTCTTAAAATTACAACCATTAAGTATTAGGTTAACCTATGGAACCAATTTATGTAAACTTTGAGACTGAATAAATATATAACGCATACGCAGTGGTGGCCAAAGAGAAAATGCGAATAATATTAAATAAAAACCAAACTGTGGCCAGAAATAAATAATAAATAAATATAAATGGTTATACACACACACACACACACACATACACACACGCATAAATACATATGGGAAATGAAAATGAAATAATCTGCCAACTAAAAGGCGCATAAATAGCCGTCGAAATGACATTCATTTTCGTTGTTTATGGGCGGCCATTTTCATAGCTGCTGCCATTTACTCAGGAGTGTGTGTGTGTGTGTGTTTGTTGCGTGTGTGACATTCGCTTGATTTTTGTTTTTGTTCTTAGTCTCTGTTTCTGCGGTCAGTGACACGTGTTTTGTGTTTCTGTATATATGTGTGTGTGTTTTGGTGTGTCTGGGTGGGTGTGAATGATGACGTCTCTCTACTTTCCAGACATGCAAACAAAAAGTAATAATACTGAATTATGCAGAATGAGAGAAATGTTATGTGATTTGTGCCGAGATGCCACATTTTTGTCAAATCAAATCAAAGCCCCAAATTACGCACAATTTACACATGAAATTTGCATAATTAATTTAACACCTAAAAACAAAACTGCAAATTGATTAATATGATTAGCTGAAAGGGTGCCCCAGAAGTAAACCTAAGGCCAATTGGAGTTCTCTGGACACTTTTTGCAATGAAATGAAAGTAAGCATATTAAAATTTCACACAGAAAACTTTTGACACGGCAAATAAGAAAAATAAGAAAACTTTGAAGTTTCTCAAAAAAGTGTTTCTGACAGTTGAAATCTTTTGCTTGAAAACTTTTTTGCCAGACAAAAAGAAAGTCTTCTCCTTCATTAAAATGACATAGACGTAGCTCAATTGACCCATAAGAGGGGTTGAATAATATATTTTTTATATGGTGTTTATCATAGGACACTTATAATAAAAGTTTATTAAGCTTTAAGGGGTGCATAACACAATATTGATTAAACTTACTTGCTTAAATTCCGATGGAATATTTTGGCTTATTGATGGAAATGGCCTCCTAGTTTGATGAGCCAGTGGAATGAAAGTTTATTTTTGCAATTTTTAGTTTGAAAAATAAGTATATATTATATGTACATTGTACATACAAATAGATTGAAAGAGTTGGTCGTCAGTTTTTGGGGAAATAAAGTTGAATATTATATATTTATATAGAAGCCAAAAATATTTGCATGGTTCAATCAGTTTAATTGTGTTGAGTTGGTCTTTACTTTTAGAGATACATGAAAACTTTTCACTTTTCATAATTGGCTGCACATGCAAAAACAAAAATGACAAAGAAACCATTATAATTGCTTGTTTGCGTCTAATGTAGCAGTCCATTGTAGCAATTGTCCCTGTCAGTGCAAATAATGCAAATTTTGCATAAAATGCAACCAACTGGATAAGAGGAAGAAATGAACCGAGGAGGTGAAGGTGGAGTTGGAGGTGCTGGACCTCCACTTATGTCCCTAAACAATTGAACAATAACAAAAAAAATAACAGAAAAATGCATAAAATTCTAAGCTGCATAAAGTGTAGAAGGATATGCAGCACTTGCTATCCCACACACACACAAATGTCGAGATGTTACTTGAGTGTTTGAGCCAAAGATTAAATGGTGTTTATGGCCAAAAGGGAATGCAGCTCCCTACTTCTAGTTCCTCTAATACTTTTGACACTTGTATGTATGTGTGTGTGTGTGCTTTTTCTTTCTTTCTGTTTGGCAAGAATTTATGGCTGCAAACATTTTGTGTGCTCTCTGGCATACAAAATAAATAAGAAAGAGTTTGAAACTTTATTCAGCTCTATGCCCAGACGACATTATCTAAAACTTATTTCTATATTTTTAACACTCTTTCTTTCTCTCTCTCTCTCCCTTATTGCTATCCTACAGGGTTGGACCTGGCCTAAAATGGGTAGCGTGCTATTCGCCACTGTTATCATAGCACTACACTTTGCCACCGGCGGCCTGGCCAACCCAGATGCAAAACGCCTTTACGACGATTTACTGAGCAATTACAATCGCCTCATCCGACCTGTTGGCAATAATTCGGATCGTTTGACTGTTAAAATGGGTCTGCGACTATCACAGCTCATCGATGTGGTAAGTAAATATTTTGCTATACATATAATATTTTAGAGTGAATAAGTTTACCATTAAAGCTAGTAAACTAAAACTTATGAAGAAGATTCATTAAAAACAGTTGCATTTGAGTTACATTAAAGCCTATTCTAGCTATAAACCAACAATAAGTACTTACTAAGACAGATCAAAGATGATGCAAATCCAATTGGAACAAATACAAAATAAACAAAATGTTAAAATCTTTAACCAAATGCCCCGCATCTAGAACAGTTGAGTCGCAACTTCATTTGTTTGATAAGTGACACAGAGAGATAGATAGAAAGAGAGAGAGAGGGAGAGTGATGAAGAAAGAGAGAGATGGGTACTGGTGGGGACTTGGGATTCAGTCACTCTCAGATTTGTTTATCAAATGACAATCATAACAGATTAATACACAAAAGCCTCAACATGCCGGTAGTCAGTTATCAGTTATCAGGCATTTGGCATTTGTATTTATAAGCCAAAGCTAATAGTCAGGGCGGTAATTAATAACTGTTTACCGAGGGCTTAAAAAGGGAGGCTGACAATGCCAAGCCCATAAACACACACACACACACACACACAAACAGAGAGAGGGACAAAAGTAGCTCATCATTATTATTGGAAGAGTTCCACTTGAATCAATTCATTTGTTAACAGTTTGCATAATAAATCAATGGCATTGGTTTGCTAGATGGATTTGATTAACTGTGTGCAAATTGTAGTATAGTTTAAACAAAAATTAAGCAACTCATAAATCAAAATGTCATGTTATGTGGGTGCTTGGAGCTATGTGCTTGGTTTGCTTTGGATTTTAGCCTGGGCCAAATTATAAGCAAAGAAATGGCTTAAATTTCAGTTGCAAGCAAATGGTGCACAATCTTCTGCTCGGTTTGGCTGCTGCTGCTGCTGCACATGACAGCCGCATCCGGAAATGGGTAACCGGCTAACAGTTACGTGCTGTTGGCCACATAGTAGCTAAACTGTAGTAGCACATACACATTCACACACACATACACACCCTGTTCTGATCCCTAGTCTCTGGTGCTGGTGCTGGTCTTTGGTTTTTGCTTCTTCTTTACTCTGGGGGACTTTTTTTTCTTTCCTCCTCCTCGGCTTTTTTTGCTGTTATAAATCACGCGCTAAGCACCAAGACCACTAAAAGGCATGCCGAGCAGTAGCAGCACCAGTCACTGGCAGAAACAAGTGCACATTGGTTTGAAGTATATGGAAATTGAAGTACAATTTATGGCCATACTTCAAAAAGAAGGAAAAAGAATTGGTTTATCTGGACCTGATATCCAACATCTTTCTTGGATTTAATTGAATTGAGAAATTTTCCTCTTATTGTTTGCCTTTTTCATGACCATCTGCTGTAGTTTATTCTTTCTGTGCCACTGTACAGACGTGTGTGGAAAGGTATAAGGTGCTTATATCGAAATTGGTTTTAGCTCCATATATATATATATATATATATGTATGTGTGTGTGTGTGTATGTGACTTGAAATATTTTGAGAATTTCTTTTATTGCAATTGCTCTCACGGCAGTTCACTCTTTGTTACCCTATAAACAAGGCCCATAGTTAATAAAGGGTAACTTGAGTACCTTAAACGTTGCCAAAGACAAGAAGAAATTTCTCAAATTTCTATATCTCGTAATCATAATTGTATAAAAATTTAAGTATTGGGAATTCGACAAAACAGACTCAAGAACTTTAGTCATATAATGAAGTGATTAGCTAGGGCAGGGATTAAGGACACAGAGATTGAACGACATAGAATACCTCTTTTCAATAATAAATAGTCTCTAAAGCTATTTTAATGGCCACTAAGAGTATCACAAAGTCGACTACTCGACATAATTTTCAGCAAATTTTTTTGTGCTTTGTTTTATGCACATAGTTGGAACGCACGTGTTGCCAGGCTTACCTTATTGGCATACAATTGCTTGTAAAATTCTCTACAAGAAAATCACTGGCCAACAATGGAAATTGCAATCAGCTGTCCGTCCAGTGGGTCACAAGAGGGTCATGGGCAAGGAAGCAAGGAGAGACATCTGGTTGAAGAATTTTTAATTTGCAATTTTCCATTTACTTGCCAGTTTTGTCCATAGCTTTTGACCCTGTTATACATACATACGTATGTATGTATATTTGCTTATTACCTAGTTGCATTCAAACTGTCCAGTCAAGTGACATATGCATAGCCACCCCGTATGTATGTGTGTGTGGTCGTGTGTGTGTGTGAGAAGGATGAGGAGACTGCATTTAGGCAAGACAATTCCTTTGTCTTTGTAAATATGCCAAACCAGAAGCGTTCAAATGGCAAATAATGCACATTTCTAGCAAGTTAATTGCCAGTTTTTGGTCATAAATTATACATATATAATTTGTGGCAAGTAAATTACAATTAGACCAGTTTCCACCATAAATTCAAAGCTTTCATATTCCAATTTTCGGGGTAATAAGAGTGAGAGAGGGAGAGAGAGAGAGAGAGAGAGAGCGAAAGAGTCCACCCGTACCTTTTCATAGCCATAATTTTGTTCCAACCAAGTAACTACTGCTTTTTAATCTGCATTAAACTGAAAGCTATTGTTGTGGCACAAAAATAGATGAAAGAAAGAGAGGGGATAGACTCTTATTCCGCCACACCCACATTGCAGGCTAAAAACTATTTTTGTATATATAAATATATATTTTCGCTCTTTATAATGCCACACTGCTTCCGCACTTACCCGGCCGACATTGCCCCCCCGTTTTGGAGTGCATTTCATGCATTTGGCTAAAATTAATTTACTGCTTATTCAGCTTACACCATCTCCCCAGCCCCGCCCTTTGCACTTACTCCCCGCTTTTGCAGGACACACCACTGCTTGGGTTCCTTTCGCAAACTTTATTTACTGCACACAGGAAATTCGATTTAAATTGTAAACAAGCCGTCTGAAGGGCCAAAGAAAATAGGGAAATGTGGAGGCAAATAGAAAATGGGAATAAGAAAGAGCAAAATGCAAATTCAAATGCAGGCAGCCAGGATGAACGCTTTAAGCTTTCGGTTTAAGCAATTTAAATGCTGTATATCCTGCGCATCCTGTTGTCGTTGACGGGCAATGCAAGCCACTGGTAGGACCTCCTCTAAGTGTGAATAAGCAATTACAACAACAACAGCAACAAAAACGACACCAGCCTTCGCCATACAACATGCAACAACACCCACAATCTCAATCTAGGTGCGAACTGCTATCAACAATGACGGCCACAGAGTGTACAGTAAAGTCCAGCCAAATGCACTCTGTCTCTATTCTATTATATTCGAGAAGAAACCTAAGATACCTGAATATCCATCAAATTAAATTGCCATTAATTGAAGACTTGGAATGCGAAAAGAACTATAAATGTTTCTGAAACTAAACAGAGAACAGCCTTTGGTATTATGTACATGAGCCCCACATGAGGAGTTTTCACTGTGCGGAATGTACTTCTTTTGCAATAAAGATGCAATGGGATGCCACAGCATAAAGGATACGCGCGAAAAGTTCGTTTTTCTCTCTTTCTTCCAGCGTCATTTTATCTCTTCCTTATGCCATCATCATCTTTGTGCCTGGTTCTTGGCTTTGTCGTTTTATTGCCGGTTTTCCGCGTCGCCCTCACTTAATGACCTTTCAGACTTTCTTCCTCCCACTCCCTGACCCACCCCCGCCTGTTTGCTCCTCTCAGCCTGTCTTGTCTGGTCGTGGGGGTAACTTGCTTGTTGTGAATGTGGACAGGGAACACCATGGCACTGAGCGGGTGATTAGTACTAGCAAGTCGCTGCTCTGTCTATGCCCTGGTCTAGGATGCTATGTGCGTGCTGGGCAAAATCTATTAACACTGGGCACCTTAACATATTGCCGGGGATGCCATAGATGCCACATACATATATATATATTGCTGTTCCACTGTGGTTGGATCGTTCGTTGGCAGGAAAGCAAAACGCGTTACGGCGCATCATTATCATTTTGTCGTTAATTACATTTTTCAACGCTTAAGTGATTTATTCCGCAATTTTATCGTTTTCTAATTTTTTTCTATTGCGTTCAGTTCGTTATATCTCAGGTTGTGCTCCCTGCCCCTCCCTTCCTCTTGGTTGCCTTCCCAAGTCTAATGAGTTGGTTTGGTGGGTAAATAAATATGAAAGGGATGCGATGGTGATAGAGAGACGGAGGTTGGGAGCAGATTCACAAGATGGCAGCAGCCATAAAAGTAATGAGAGCTTCTGCCTGACATGAGGCTTCTGTGACTTCCGCGACCGCGTGTGTATATGACTAAGAACTGGGGGTTGTGGTGGGTGTGGGAGGGAAAACCCTGAGTGCCATCGTGCGTAGATCTGTTAAGACGCAAATTAGAGCACTTGCTTTTGGCTGGGTTGATAATATGCTTGAATTATTTATAGCATCTCCGTAAAGGTAGGAAATGATTAAAATATTAATTTTCTTTATTTTTTTTCGGTCTTCTCTTACTTGAAATGTAAATTTAAATTGAAGCAATTTTTGTTCAGGATTTCCTTATGTTTGGTATGTTAATTATAGCACACTTTAGGCAACAGAGCTGTGTCTACATTTTGGTTTATATCTAACTAGATCTATCCATCCATCTGCCTCATTTGTTTTTATAGTTGAGCTAAAGTTTAATCCATTTCGCGGCTTACCGCAGTTGGGTACTTAAACTTTAGCTGCTCTTAACTTTAATTGCATCTGCCAACTCAACTCAAGTTGGCCCCACTTGCTGCTAGGTTCCCCTCTTAGTTTCACTTACTGGTAGCTCAGATAGATGGGTGGTTCTTGCCACGCCACATAAATTGATTAAAACTCAATGATGCTTTAAGGATTTTGAATACCCTTTCAATGAGCAAAGCGTTCAAGTTAAGCTGGTAGAAATCATACAAAAAATCTTATGTTTTTCATTCACTATCTCTCTCAATGCTTATGATGTTTTATAAGCCATAGGCATGCTATGAATGGAAGGGTATTTCAAATTTCACTACTGATTCAACTGATTCTCAACTATGCAACTGACCAAACATGCGAAGAGTGAAACTTTCACTACAGTTTAGTTTCATTTCATTTCCTACTTGATGAGTTGTCACTCAGTTGAGAAATATTTTGTTCCCCGACTAAACTAAAATATTTTGTCGTTTTACTTTTCGTTGCAGAATTTAAAGAATCAAATTATGACTACCAATGTGTGGGTGGAGCAGGTAAGTTTTATCAATCAATACACAAACACAAATAAAATAATAATAATAAATTTAAATGAATTTACTCAACTGTACATAAGTCTGGCATCCGTCTAACATGAATTTGCCATTTGCATGCTTCGTTGCAATCGAATGCAAAATGATTTCATACCAAACCCCAAAAACGAAACCCAAACCCAACTAAAATGCGTTTGCATTATGCCAAAAAATTCCCAACTTGGCCAAGTGTCGAGCGCTTGGCTCGAGAGCTTGCATTGGTGGCCACTCAACTATGGCTACATGTCCATTGGCTTTGCACTAATGCGACGGATGGCGGCTGGTAGCTGGTAGTTTCTGGCTGCTGAAATAGAAAATGGTAAAAAAAAAGGAATATCAATTGGCTTGGCTTCCGTTTTTCCTAGCCATCTCCAAAACTTTTGTCCATCGCCCTTCCTTTCAGTTGGCTTTTAAGCATTTAAAGTTTTGTCCAATCCAATCGGAGAACCCTCAGGATATTTTTGCATGCAAATTCCACTCACAAATTGCAATTCAATGACTTGCATGGCTTATGCTAACCATTTTGGGTTCCCACAATTTGACAACAGAAAAGCTGCTAGCTGAAATTAAATATATAAATTATGCATCAAACTCCATGGGTATCCGCTTTACTATGCTGGCAAACTAAAAACAATGCGAAAGGCGCTGTCATTAGACATAAAACACAAGAAAGTCTAATAAATTTTCGATAGATATCTTTTCTATATGCGAAATTTAAACAAAATGTATTTAGAATGCATCCTGTGGTAAAAATTCTAATAAAAATCAGATTATGTATATTCTGTCTTCTCTTTGCTCTCTCAAAGTTAAAATCATATGTCGGTGGAGGATTCTGCATTGACCCTACAAATATAAACAAACTAGTGACCTCTTGACGAATGAATATAAATATGAATAAAGTTATATGCGTTAGAAACTTTTGTTAGGGCCCTCGTTTGCAATAAGTTTGCCTATTAACTGTTCTCTAAATGTTTTGTATGCGTGCTGGCGTGTGTGTTTAAGTGTGTATACATTGCGGTTGGGCAATTCGCCCATAAATATGCAACAGAATGTCAATAGAGCCGCAAGCGCTTGCGCACGTAAGCTCATAAATGTTTGAGTTTGCTTCTGTTTGCTTTTCGGTGTGTATTTTAATGCGAATTGCATAAACAAAAGCTGAATGCCGAAAAAGAAATCAATGGAATTTTTAATAATGCTATCTAGAGCCATTGAATTTTCATTGTTTTATTTAGAACGAGTGAAGAAGTATTAACAATTAAATAATGATAATTTTTGCCATGGAATTACATTCAGATTACAATTAAATAAACAAATTTTTAATTGTGCCATGTAGTATAACCCTTTAAGGTATATTACAAGTATTTTGTTCTTGTAATTACTATGGCTTTTTTTTCCGTTCTGTACTCCATTTGAAGCTTAATCCCTTTGTGAATAGCTGGCAATATGAAAGCGTAGCGTACATACACACACACATACACAGATACACAAGTGAAGGACAATCAATATAATTACAGTTATGCATAAAGCAATAAAAACAGAATCGCATCGGAATTCCATTATGAGAAAGTAATTTAATGCCAACAGCTTAGCGACCAATAAATTAATGCATAATTAATGAATTCGCCAATTGCAATAACAAAACGCTGAACCAAACCAAAAAGCCGAATCCCAAACACTCCAGAACCCACAACGAACCGGCACTAAATGCTGTGAACCACATAATGCAATATTCACAAAATATTCATATACATATACTCTAATCGTTGGAATTCTGCAATACATGTTGATACATCTAACAATTTATATACAATTGTATTGCACACACACATGCACACACACACACACACATTCACACAAAAAAAAGACCATAAATTAGCATCAATAATTCCGTTTTGCATATATGAAAACAATTAATTTTTCGGTTTTTGTGTGTTTTCCACGCTTTTTTTTTGTTTTGTTTTTAGGAATGGAACGATTACAAATTGAAGTGGAATCCCGATGACTATGGCGGCGTGGATACATTGCATGTACCCTCCGAGCATATATGGCTGCCGGATATTGTGCTCTATAACAAGTAAGTGCCGACTAATTTTCGCTTAACTCTCTGGGCTTGGGATTGAGGATTGGTATTGGGATTGGGATTTGTGGCGGCGCCTGAAGCCACTTTAGCCATTTGCATAATTGCCCAAATGATGCGATGGCAGCGTCGGAGAGCTCAAGGCAGGGGCGCAGCCGGTGGCGGAGGTGGGAGAAGAGGCGGTCACATTGGGGGGTCGCATAAATCAAAGTAAACTGTTTCTTTTGCTTGGCTGGCCATTTATCAGCCGATGATTAACGTATTTTTATTTCAATGTAACATGAGATGGGGCTAAAACAAAGCAAAATAAGGAGGAAAGAGGAAAGGAGCGGAACCCCAAAGCAGGGGCCTAAAGGAGGCAGAAGAACAATTGCCAAGAGCAAGAGGATGTGAGAGACAATGGGTGGATGCAGAGGGGTTGGCCCACTTGTCTGCCTGTCTTGAAATTGGACATTTTGTTTTTGTTACGCTCGCTGTAATTATTATAATTTGCCGCTGCTGTGTCGTATTGCGTTGCATTGGATGGGGAGACAAGGAACAGCAAACATAATCAAAACAAAAGAGAGGAAAAAACACACAGTAAACTCACACACTATAGAATCAATGCAGAGACTGAGGAGAGAAAAACTAAAATTATATACATTTAGAAAGAAACTAAAATATCGAAAATTGTTAAAAGGGGCTTCATTTGTTTAACTATCTAAAAGCCGTCGTCCACTTGGGATTAATTTGGCTTTAAAAACAGTCTTAAAATTCTCAAAAAATCTCATGATTAGCCTCTTGCTTTTTCTTAAATTTACTTATATTACATTTATTAATTATCTTTAAATAAATCATTATGGAGTTTGAACAAAGTAAACTTACGGAAACCGTATACATTCTTTAAAGATGCCAATTCATAGCCTTTCCTTTAATACATAGAAAAAAACTAAAGTAAAAGATCAATACAGATTGAAGAGTTTTTTTTTGTGACAGATGTTTGTATCTTAATTTTATATGAAAAGCCAAAAAACCAGTGCCCCACTGTAGCAGTTGGCCATTTTTCAGCTTCGCTGGTCAAACACTTGACTTTGGTCGATGTGCCTGGTGGGTTGAGGCCCAGACCCAGACACAGGCAGAGGCACTTTAGTGTCTACAAATGTCCTGGACATTGTTGAAACTCTTATTTCTGTCTGTTGGTGTTGTTACTGTTGCTTTGCCAGATCGGCTTACGCGCTTTATGTGCCGTATTGGCCTTTTTATATTGTACTCTAGATATATACACAATATATGTAAGTATATACATATAAAATTTATTTTTCTCTTTCGCTCTCATTCAACTATATAATACAGAGCATCTACTTCTTGTTTTTCGGTTCGTCTTCTCCTTTTCCTTTTTGGTTTCTTCTCATCTTTTTTTTTTTTTTTCGCTCTTCTTGGCAGCGTCATAAAAACTCGTAATTTATTGCTTGGAAAAAGCTTAAATTTCATTTGCCAACAACACAAAACGACAAAAGCATTGTGGGTAACTATAGCTATATGCACAGAGACGAAGACGGAGCCAGCGACGGAGTTTGAAAAAAGGACGAGCAAGAGGGCACAGGGAGAGAGTTATTCGAGTAGAGTGCGTGTTATATGGTTGCCGTTTTTCCTTCTGCTACGTTTTTGCTTCCTTTTTTGCTTTTATTTTTGGCTTTCTTTAAACTGCAAATAATTTGTACGAGCCATAATGAAGCCATGCTTTGGTTTGTGGCCTCCACTTCACGTCACTCCGCTTCACACCGCCGACTGTCGTTCCAAAGGCACATTTGACGCCATAAAATTGAACTTGAAGTGTCTTTTGTTCACATCGGACACTTGTACTTAATTGTATTTGCGCTCTCTGGTTCTGGGCTTGCCAATCCAAATTGCCATTGGGTAAAGTCCATTTAATTTAGTGCCAAATCTAGGTGATGGCTTATGGTCATTTTTTTTTTCTTCCCTATATATCTTTATATAATGTTTTTCCTTCTTTTTTATGGCCCGCACAAGATTTTTTTAACGATTTCAATTGCAAATTCCAAAATAAATCCTTAAATCTTATCAATTTCAGAAAGAAAATTCAAGTTATTTGTCCTCAAAATATTTAAGCCCATCAATAGCGTTCCATATGGTAAAGTATGGGCCTGAAAATTGAGTTACAAAAAAGTGCACAGATGTCCCATTTAGTATGGAGAAAATCCACTGATTTTTTTGGCCACACTATGAAAAATGGTTGATGATATTAACTAACTTTATCATAGTAACAAACAGTTAATTAATGTATTATAAACAAAGTGTATTTAGCAAAAGTTGGTATCTGTTTAGGCTAAGTAAGACTAACTTTCTCAAAATGTTTAAAATATCCCGTTGGTAGTCCTGTCATAACTCTTGTAAAGAGGAAGGAAGTTGTTATCCTTCTGATTATATGGATATTTCTTCAAGTGTATTTGTCAGTAATTTTAAATGCAAATGTAAGCTCAGAGTTGAACAAAAACCCGTTTATTGTCTCGCACACACACACACACACATACTCACAAGGATAGAGACACACACACACACACACATGGTGATGGTGCAATATTTTACATTGCCGTTGTTGTTTGTTTGTTCGCCTTGCGTTTGTTTGCCTCGCATTTTGTATGCAATGAAAAATGTTTAATTGTCTGCTAAACGCGGAATAGCAGGCGAAATAAATAGTTGGCCAGGGCCTTTGTAAATGCCCCAAATTTGTGCCACCAGCAGCAGCAGCAACAACAACAACAATAACAACAAATACCTGTATGTGCGTGAGGCACTTAAAGCACACACACATGCAGAGAGGGGAAAAGCATTCACGGTCGCCATGTTTTTGGCCTAGAAAAGAATGCGAAACAAGCGTCAAAAGTTTGTAATTTATTGCACGTGGTTGGACTTGTGTTTTTGTAATTGTTTGTGGCACACGGGCACAGGAAAATGCACTTTGTTCTTATTGTTGCTGTTGTTTAGGGAAAACGTTTGTCAATTTTTAATTGCAATTTTCGCAATTCTCTCCCTGTTGGTGTTGGCGGTGATGTTAGTAGCATCATTATCCATTTGAGCAACAACAATAACAACTGCAAACTCTGCCGCCTAATTCTAGCAATTAATTTTCATGCTAATCTAAGAAATTAAAATGCCATCCGTGTAAAGAACGAGGGGCCAGCCAGCATTAGCGAAAGTCTTGTTATGTTTGCTCAGTTTATGTATATGCCATTGCCAATGGTCTACCTAAATCTTAGCCATGTTGGTCTCGGTTTATGGTTGAGTCAGTCAGAGACAGAAATGGAGCTTATTTTGGCCGCATTTAGTGGTTAATGCTATGTGCTAGTATATACATTAGAAGTGAGTAAACAGAATGGCAAATTGTTAAGCTAATGAGCCAGAAATATGGAGTAGTATTATAACGAGGGTCGTTCAATAATTAACTACCCAAATTGATTCATGAGATTATATAACAGATAAAAATATATGTTGGATTGAAAGATAGGTTCATTATATATAAGAATTTTTAATTAAAGTAAAACTTCCACTTTGAAGTTGTTATATAAAAGAATGCTTCAGAATTCTGTTTTTAACATGTTAAACGAAACTATTTACTAAAAATTTAAAGAACCGCACACCCACATATGCCACAAACACATATACCAACCTACACACATACAGGAACTCAGTCGCCTCCATGACTCTGTGGAGAATCAAACAAAAAGCGTATTACCATTTGGAGAGGCCATATTAGCTGAATGCCATAAATCTCTTCTGCCTAAGTATTAGACTCCCACATGACTCCCATTGCCGACTGCCGACCAGTGCTACCACCCAACATTACCACTTCTCCCTCCTCGGCCAGAGTCACTGGCGCTCCACATGATATTCCCAAAGTGCTTTGCTTTTGGCTTTGTTTTCTTTAATTAAATGAATGTTGTTGACAACTTTATTATCAGCCTGAACTTTTGTGAACCCCGAGACTTTGGTGTTGGTGTTGGACCTAGAGTCAGCCACACCCAACAACTAGCTGCTAGCTGGGAATAGCTTTAGGAACGAGGCATCAGGAACAGGAACAGGGAACACAGCTACAGCTACAGCCACAGCCACAGCCATTGCCACTTTAATTCTATTATTGTGTGTTACTCCCCCTCTCCCCCTTCACCATTTTCTCTGTTTCAGTGCTACTTCTCTGCCCTTTTTCTATCTCTATGATTCTTTTTCAAACTGCCGTTTGGCTTTTAGTTTTTAGCCTGAAAGCTGACGACAACTGCGTTGAAATCAAAAGAAACGAAATAAAATTTCATTATCTTTCATTAGATTTATAAAAATACAAAAAAAAATGCGTACAGAGTAGCTAGGGCAACGTTGGGCAATAGAACCGCCAGCAGCAGCATCAGGAGCAGCAGCATCAATAGTACATAGAAACAAAGTCAGCAGAAAGTTTTGCTCTTCCTTTTTTCTCTGTCTTTTGGCCTCTGGCGAGCTCTGACTTGGCATAGACTGAAAAACATACATTGGTTCATGGTGGAACTATGAAATATCCATTCGTTGAGTGTTGCAAATTTTGCCAAAAAAATAAACAATAAGGAAAAAATAAATTCATTCTCTGTGCATCTTATGAAATGTTTTTCTTTGTTTTAATTGAATTATTTGGGTTTTTTGTTGAGCTTTTGACCACAGTGCACCGCTTTTGATATCTGGCTGAACCTCGAAACTTTGTCCACAATACAAAGATGCCCCCCGCCATATCTGGCCCATTTTTTGTGTCTCTGCCTTTGTCTTTGTGTGGCGCTGAGATTAACGCGTTGATAGACGCGGCAGGCGCCATCGGCCTGTGACCAGGATGACTACTACCACAATGATGACACTCATACGCCACATTGTCCGACTCCCCTTGTCTTTCTCTTGTTCCCTCTGTGTCTGTGTGTGTGTGTGTGTGAATCACCGTTAAGATAATGGCTGCAATTGCGGTGACCCCCAGGCGTGGTTTTGGTTTTTCGGTTTCGGTTATAAACTTTTTGTTCTTTCTTTATTTTTTTTGCCTTTTTTGTCTCTGGTTCTCTCTCAGTTTATCGCCACATCTCTCTGTGTGTCTACTGCTCTTTCCATCTATCTCGTTTTCTCTCTATTTCGGTGTGCATTTGCCGGCAGCCATTTTAAATGGTTTTTAGCCATTAATGGTTTCGCCTCACGTTGCCTGCTCCTGCTGCTGGTCTCTTTCTCACTTTCTCTCGTTGTTCTTGTTGTTGTAGTAATAACATTTTAAAATGCTTTGCTTTTGGATTTCAGATTTAGTAGTGTAGACACTGTAGTAGATCCGGCCCCACTGTGTAGCCAACGGCTATGGCCACAAGGACCTTGCCAGCTAATGGACTAGGCTTACTTGGTGGTGGAGGGGGAGTTAAAGATGAACCAGAAGGCGTACTCTACTACCAACTAACTAAAATAACATTAGCAGCAATTTCGGCCAAATTTTTTTCTCTTTCCTTGTTTTTTTTTTCTTTGGTTTATTGCACAAAACGAATTTCTAATTAGAAGCTAAAATGTATTTTTAATTAGTTCAGCAATTTTGAGCTTGTTTCCAAGCCAAGCAAGCAATAGATAAAATCCAAAATATATAACATATATGAAATATATACATGTCTCATTCTAATCTTTGGCCTTTTGTTTCATTATTTTTGCAGCGCCGATGGCAACTATGAAGTGACAATAATGACCAAAGCAATTCTTCATCATACAGGAAAAGTTGTGTGGAAACCACCTGCCATTTATAAATCATTTTGCGAAATTGATGTCGAATTTTTTCCATTCGATGAACAAACATGTTTTATGAAATTCGGCTCTTGGACCTATGATGGTTATATGGTAAGTGAATGACAGAGAATTACAGACTTAAGAAACGTTAGATTTCGCATCCTAGGAAAAGAGTTCGTTTTCTTAAAGCTCCTCGGCCTACTTTGATATCCTAGTGATTCTTGTCAATCAAATGAGGCGTGTCACAATTTTTGATTATCTTTTCTCTTTTTGGTTTGATGAGGCAACAGCTGGCAATTCTGTCCAAGTTCAGATTATGCCCCATCCATCAATTTCAATGATGTGAAGAGCTGCGGTTAGGTTTTGATTCTGATTGACTGACTGCCAGCTAATCAAAAGCGTTTTTTTTTTATACTCGATTATAAAACCATTAAATGCAATACAGGGAAAGACAAAAGAAGGACGAAGCTCTCAATTGATTTACGTTTGGTTTTTTCTCCGCTTTTTGTATTATTATATTTATATATTTGGAAAATATTGATGTTAATGTTTTTTGTTGTTGTATCATTTCTTTTGCACACTTGACACGTTCGCTTTTCGTCCTGTCATATTATAAATCATCACATGGCGGCTCTTAGTGTGTGTGGAGAGAGATAACAGCCAGCAGCTGCGTTTAATGAACCTACTAGGCCACGCCTTTCGCAAAAAATAATGGAAAAAAAGTTTTGCCAAAACTCGTTTGTCAAATGGCGAAAAAAGCAAAAAAAAAAAAAAGACAAAATGCCGCACAACTGTTGCTCCATTAGGTGAGAGGATGTCTGAAGTTCGTGTTAATCATTACCAACAAAAAATGACAGGACCCCAACATCCATTTTTTCGTCTTCTTCCTTTTTTTTTTCTTTTGGTTAGCGTTTCTTTTACGCATCGCAAATTTTATCATGCTTCATTGACTTTGAGATCCGTTTTTTATTTTTCCTTTCTGCTTTCTGCTTTTGGCTCCATGTGCCATTTTACATTGTCAGCTCGAATGTAATACGAGGTATTAATGATTGCCCCAGCCGACCCTAAACCTTATTTTCATTCCCATGAACCTTCCCCGGAGTGGGCTAGACGTTTTCAATTTCTCTCTTTATTATTCCGACAAAAACAGGACACAAAATTGGTGATTAAGTGCTTTAAGTTGAACAAATAAATCTAGTCATAGAAAGTTAAGCAAGTGAATTAGAAAACCAGAAACTAAATTTTGAAATTAATATTTATTTGAATTCATAGATAGATATATACAAAGCCAAATGAAAATCAGAAGACATTTGAAAAAATGGCAAATGCTTCAAATTGGATTTGGTAGCTATCTTTAGTAACAATTCACAAGCTTCGAACCCCACTCACACACACTCACACACTGACAAAATGGCAAATAAACTTAAATTGAAATGAAAAAGAAATGTTGAAATTTACACAAATGTCATTTACGTTCCGTGTAGCACGTGAGCGAAACTTATCACCGAGCAGCCATCAGCAGGCATGGGGGAAACCCATCGTTGGGATGGGGGCAAAACAATTCGCTTTGCTCAATTGATGATTGTCAAAAATTTGTCAAAGTGATCGCCCATCACCATAACCTTTGATTTTCCTCCTTGTCCAAATGAAATGGAAATGGTGGCAACAGAAATCAACATAAATAGCAATATGATTGGGTTCGAGGAAAATAATAGAAGAGAGAATAGAAGCAGGTGTTTTGTCAAGGACATAAATCAGTAAAGTTTACAAGAAACAGCTGCGAAACGCTGCGAGTCTCGAGAGAGACCTAAGACGTGACTTTTTGAACTGCCTCTTTAAAATATCCCTTTTTCCCCCTTTTCCTTTCTCAACCAGGTTGATTTGCGTCACTTGAAACAAACTGCCGATTCGGATAACATTGAGGTTGGCATCGATCTGCAGGATTATTACATTTCCGTCGAATGGGATATTATGCGTGTGCCAGCGGTGCGAAATGAGAAATTTTATAGCTGCTGTGAAGAACCCTATCTAGATATTGTATTCAATCTAACACTCCGGCGCAAGACTCTCTTCTATACCGTTAATTTGATTATACCCTGTGTGGGTATATCATTCCTGTCGGTGTTAGTTTTCTATCTGCCCAGCGATTCGGGCGAGAAAATCTCATTGTGTATCAGTATTCTGCTATCGTTGACTGTGTTCTTTCTGCTGCTCGCCGAAATTATACCGCCGACCTCGTTGACAGTGCCGCTTTTAGGAAAATATTTACTATTCACTATGATGCTGGTCACGCTCTCTGTTGTGGTCACCATTGCAGTGCTCAATGTGAACTTCAGGTGAGTTTTGAAACCTCAATTTGTGTACATGTCAGTAAGACAATGTTGAATTTTTTTTCCAGATCACCTGTAACACATCGGATGGCTCCGTGGGTGCAACGTATCTTTATTAAAATCCTGCCTAAATTGCTTTGCATTGAGCGGCCAAAGAAGGAGGAGCCCGAAGAGGATCAACCGCCAACTGAGGTGCTCACCGATGTCTTTCATTTGCCGCCGGATGTGGATAAGTTTGTCAACTATGATACGAAACGTTTCAGCGGTGACTATGGCATACCAGGTGAGTTTTCATCTACACAAATCTGAGGAAAACACAAAAACTTTTCCTTCAAACTCAAAACTAAAAACTTTCATTTTCTTTTGTGTAAAAGAAAACTTAGGCACTTGAAATTTATGTATGTTTTTTAACTGGCTTAAGCCAAAACAGACAAAAAGAAAGATAGAGAGAGAGAGCAAAAGAGTCGGTCCATTATAATATACTATGTAGGAAAATTTAAACATTGAAAATTATATGCAATTTACACGCGGCTGAAGTGACAAGTTTTGCAAGGCAAAAAGAAAATAATTTATGACAATTAACACAAGTTTTGGGCCAAGTGAAAAGTTGCCGTTGGCTCGTTGTGAATTATTATGTTAGTTCCATACATATATTATATATAGAGTACCCATATTAAATTGAAATCTTTCATTTATATCCGTAACAACAAAATTGAAATTCAATTGCAGCCGCAACTAGCTGAAGTTTTGTAATGATTTTCCTGGCCGCATTTCAAGCGCGAAAGCTGCAACTTTCACAAAATGGAAATGGACTTAACAGAGAGAAATGTGTAGGCAAAGACAGGAAAACTATTTATTGAGTTTCCTTATTGTCCTGCTATTATTGTAGTTGTTGTTGCTGCTGCCAGTGCACAACATTGCAACAGAAGCGTCTTGAGCATCCGTTTCCGTTTTTTGTCCTTTGCACTTGGCCATTTCTTTGTGCCCCAAGACAAAAGCAGAAAAGTTACAAAATTGCATTTGCTTCAACTTTATTTGCCTAATGTTGTTAATGCCATGCCATCTCCTGGATTCTTTCCTCCATTCTCCTTTGTTTTGTTTTTTTTAAGAATCCATTTTATCTTTGACAATTTTTTGTCTTATTCTTTATTTCAGCTTTACCCGCCTCTCATCGCTTCGATTTGGCAGCAGCGGGCGGCATTAGTGCCCATTGCTTCGGTGAACCGCCATTACCTTCCTCACTGCCACTGCCCGGTACCGATGATGATCTCTTCAGTCCATCGGGCGGCCTGAATGGTGATCTCAGTCCTGGCTGTTGCCCAGCCGCTGCTGCTGCGGCGGCGGCGGCTGCGGCTGCAGCAGCTGCTGCTGCCGATCTCAGTCCCACATTCGAGAAACCCTATGCCAGGGAAATGGAAAAGACCATCGAAGGATCTCGTTTCATAGCCCAGCATGTGAAGAACAAGGACAAGTTCGAAAGCGTGAGTACAAAGACTTTATTCCTAACGAACAACGTAAAATCGGTCCAGCAGTTTGCAATTAATTCATTCCATTCAAAGTTCCAAATGTAATAAGCAATTTGATTGCCCAATGGTGATTCCCTTCTCCATCCTACAGAAGCTTCCACAATTCGCAATTCTCTCTGTTTACCAATTCAACGAAAACTGTTCAATTTCTCGCCAATTTTTTTTTTCTTTGCTCCCTCCAATCGAATGCAGTCATCATTGTTGGCTGATGACTGGCTGTTTACCACCATGTCGGAGTCCGACTCTGACTCCGCACTGTGGTGTTTACGTCTGCACTTGATAACCCGCATTAGCCATCATCAGCGTCGTCTGCGCCATCAGCGACGTCAGCGTCGTTACCCAAAGCCAGTTAAATCACGTTTGCTCTTGCGTTTTCTCTAATCAAAAATCGTAAACGAGAATGACGCTCCGACGGTTCCGGTTCCGCTCTAGTCGCGCCACTGAGCGAGTTGAGTGATTGAGTTGTTTGTGCACAAATACGAGGAGGAGCAGCAAGCAGGACCTCCCTGCACAAGTAGCAGCAATAAAGTTGGCTGCATGCGGTTTGCTCTTTCAAAGAGCAGTTTGGCATTTGTCTACCTCCTCCTATCCCATCACATCACCCCCCCCCCCACAATTCTGTGTGTGTGTGTGTTTGAGTTTGGCAATGATTGTGGAGCAAAGTTTTGATATGGTAGCGAATCAGATGCTATTTGATTTCTAAACTATTCAATCTGATACCACATCGCATGAAAAAGTTGATTTCATTAATTTATCAAAAAAAAGAATAAAATCTTCAATTTTTCAAGGGTTAAATGAACTTTAGCTCGAATATATTTTCAAGTCGTTTGGAATTCCTTGAAACTTAAAAGAAATTGAATGTGATATCGAATCGAAACTGAAATAATATAAATAAAATCGATGAACCTTTCTTCTTTTCGTTATTTTACTCCTTTTCTTTTTCTTTTTACTGACTGACTGTTTAATACATTTAATAATAATAAATTTTATTTTTGCTTTGACATTTTTCCAGGTCGAAGAGGATTGGAAATACGTTGCAATGGTTTTGGATCGTATGTTTCTTTGGATTTTCGCAATCGCTTGCGTGGTCGGTACAGCACTAATTATATTGCAAGCTCCAAGTCTGTACGATCAATCGCAGCCGATTGATATACTTTATTCGAAAATTGCCAAAAAGAAATTCGAACTATTGAAGATGGGCAGCGAGAATACCTTATAGCGTCCACTTGGGTTCGCAGCGGGCTGGTGGAACCTAATCATCAGCTCGTTGCGAACCCTGTTCGCCGCTCGCGATGATGATCGTGGATAATATACAATGTCCAGCAATACCATGAGCAGCAGCAGCAGCAGCCTGTCAGAAGCATCAGCGTTGTACAACACTAATGGCACCAGCATGAGCAGTGTTGACAACGTTAATGTGACTGAGAATGCAACCTCATGGCATACATTGTAAGTCCTAAGAGCGAAGCGAACATTGCGAAATGATAACACAAAAAATCGAAAAGGCATATGGAGATGGAAGGATACTTGGAGTTGTTTGGAGCAGTTGATCAAAAATATGTATGTAAAATGTAGTAGTGTTGATTAACCGTTGGGCAAGGATACAAAACAGAAAAATAAAAACTGTGTTGGACAGAACAGCAAGCATTGCCAAGGCAAACATTTAGTTAGTAAGTTTTTTGATGTATGTATGTACGATGATGATGATGAAGATGAGGATGATTGTGATTAAGATCATCATCCAAGTGTTGGTGATGGTGGTAATCGACCAGTGTTGTAAAAATCGTATGGAGTTTTGTAATTTGTATTCAAATTTTGAGCGCCAAAAAGTTCCTTGTTGATTTTTTAGTTTTAACGGTACACAGACACACAACACACACACACACACACAGTGAAAGAAAAATAAAAAAACAACAAAAATTAAAACTAAAAAAACCGACAAAAAAAACGTTAACTAACAGCAACATAACACGAAAACAAAAATATTTTAAAAATTGCATTTTAAATTTAAATGTGACTGCATGTGTTCAATGTGTATGTATGTGTGTATGCTTGCATGTGGTGTGTGTGTGTGTGTAGGTGTGCTTGTGTAAGTTAATATTTGTGTGCCTGTGTGTGTGCGTGTATGTTATCGATTTGTGTACGTGCCGAATCAATTTTAATTGTTTATTTATTTGCTGCATATTGTTTTAAACACACACACACACACACACCAACACACATACACTCACACTTGCATACACGAAACACACCAGCCAATAGTATTTATGTCCCAGCAAATATTTCGGAAAAACAAAACATAAATACCAAAAGAAAACAAAACAAAAAAATAAGATAAAGAAAAACAAACTGTTTCTAGCCAATAAGTAAAACTTATAAAGATTAACTCTCTACATATTATTTAGCCAGTAAGTCGAAAATAGATTTTGAATTATTAAGGGACGAGTAAAAAACTAAAAGGTTTTGCTATCAAGGCAAACTTTGGTTAAAAGAAGCGCAAAATTCTGAAATAAATTTAGTTACAAAAATGTTGTTCAACACAAAAACAACAGTTTTTAAAGCCCAAATCAAACACAATACAATTTCACTGCAACAACAACCACATAGACACATAAACACACACACACATATATAAACATTCATTTACATACATACGTGTAAAACTAATCTATCTAGAATTAATATTAAATAGTAAATTTAAATGCAATTTAAGTCAGTGAAATACAAAATTGAACCACAACAAAATTCATTAAATTCAACACCTATACACACACACACACACAAACAAATACATCTATAAACACATTTTTATTTATGTTTATTCATTTGCGCAAAAGAGAATTTTCGCTTGAGATCTTGATTTTAAAGCAAACTTTTTAATTACTTTCAAAAGTGGCAAACCAAAAATTTGCCAACTCAAACCGAATACCTCCGATCCCTTCTCTCGATATAGTGAGAGCTCACCTTTTGGTTCGTATACATACAAACAAATACACATGTATATGGAAAAGCAAACAGAACCTGCCACAAGGTTGGTTGCATGGTTTGGTTGCTGCTTCGTTTCGTTTTTTTAATTGATTTTTGCTAAAGTTTTGCCACTACAATGCAGGGTAAACGCCGCAAAGCATGCAACAAATTAAGCGAGGAATGCAACTGCTCTCTGTGTGTGTGTGTGCGAGTGCGAAAGTGTGTGTGTATGGAATACCAACACACCCATGTACACAATTCCACTAGCAAATTACAACAGCAACAACAATATGTATATACTTTTTGTATATGCGAAACATAAATGAAAAGCAAAAGAAACTATTAGCAGAGCATGCCGCGACAACCCTGCCACAATATTGTCGTCAGAGTTGTCAAGTGTGCTTGGGCCTTTTTTTTTTTTTTTTTCCCTGTTTCTGTTTCGGTCGGTGCGTGCACAAAAAGTTTAATTAAAATTCCTAATCGAAAATACTGAGCATTTGCGAATGTGAATTAATTAAAATAGTTTTGCTCAAGTCGGCGACAATTTAAATGAAACGAAAATCCACCCAGGCAGAGTGCAGAGTGAGTGAGAGGCAAAATGGAAAATAAATTTCGAAAATTTTTGCACCATGAGATTACAGATTTGCAAATTAAAAGTAAAAACCGTTTCGAATGAGTCAATCGAACGTATCTGCTGAGTTTTTAATCCTTCGAACAAGAAACCTGAAGAGCATTTTAAAGACGGTGATTCGAAAAGTTTTCCAACTCCTTTGGGAGGGCTTAGATGGCTTTCTTGCCTAGTTGCACTTGGCGGCAGACTTTCATTAAGCGGGGTATTGACAAAGGACATTATCATCTCTCTTAAGCAGGACTATCAAAGTTGTTTCTAACCATTCTGATTTAGCTTGTTACTTTTTGTTCTTCTCAAAATACAAGAACTATACATACATACCATCATATATGATTTCTTAGCTGCCTTTGTTGACCAAATCAAGCACACACACAAACCCACAAAAGAAACACGAATTAAACAAACAAACAAAAGTTAAAAACCAAATTTAAACAACAATATGCCAACACTTGGGGCATATTTAAATTGTAAAGTGCATAAAAAATCAACAGTTAACATTTTTTAAATATTTAGCTATTAAATGAAAACCTAATATAAATGTTAAAATAAACAAACAAAAAGAAAAGAAAAAAAAACCAAAACAAAAACTAAATATCATAAATCAATTAAATTAAAAGCAACAACTAATAAACAAAAAAAAAACCCAACACAGCCAAAACAATTTGCTAAACCAACCAGCAACAACACAAAACAACACATCAAATATAAAACAAAAAAAACAAAAAAAAAAAGGTATTAAACTGAGCTTATAAAATTAAAACAAACATGAAGTGGAATAAACAAAAAAACAATACACAAAACACGAGAGCAACGAGCGACCCGAACAAAAACCCAAAACCAAAGAAAGAAAAAAAAGCAGCAAACACATTTGACAACTGTCTCGACCTCCGTTTTTGACAAGGCATTAAGAAAAAAATAAATAATAATAATAATAAAAAAAAGGCTGAATAAAATTATATACACACACAGACATCAACCACTAAATGGAGAGCAGCTGCAACACTTTTCTGGCGAATTTCACTTAATAAATTAAAAAGAACTCAAAAGGATATGAACTAAAACCAGACACAGGCCTCGTAAAAACAAAAAAAAAAACATTTGTTAAATGCATAAAATAATTGTAAATATATAAAAAATATTTAATAATATTAGCTTTTGGACTTGATTCGAATTCAAACTGATTTTGCTAGGCTTTCAAATTTGAGTTTCGGTTTTGATTTCTTCTTTCGTTTTGACAATTTTATTCATTTACTTAGCAGAATATATATTAAAGCTAATGATAAAAATCGACTTTTGTTATAGTTTTAGACAATCAACAACTATGAAAAAGATAAAAATCTATAAAAAAAAAAAAAGAAAGAAATAAAAAAAACAGAAGATGAAGAACTAATGACAAGTAAATGGCGTAACTTTTCTGTGAATAAATTTAATTAAAAAAAAAAAAAAAAAAAAAAACATACAAAGACAAGGAGATTTCAATTTTTAAACAAATCACACAAAAAATAAAACATCTCTATATAGGGGCTTTAAAATATGGATTGTTAAAGTTAAAGCCAACTCAATTCATTTTTTAAAAGAGAAAATCCATTTTTGTAAATTGTTTCACTTGGGAAAATCGACACGCTAAAAACCAACAAAAAAAAAAAAAAAAACTTAAATAAAATAGTTAAATATTGACAACACACATGTTTTAATGAAAAAAAAAAAAAAAAAAAAACCAAAAAAAAACAAAATGAAACAAAATGAAACTAAGGTCAAATACATAGACAACATGTATATGCTCTCATTGGTTGTGTTTTTAGGTTATAATCAAAACAGTTTTGCTCATAAACAAAGCAAAGAAGGAAAATCAATGTTCATTCAATCAATCAGACAGTCCAGTTAAGGAACCCCAATGACATGGTATTAATTGTGGCATTCATCAACTGAGACATTTCCATGATATGAGGCCAAAGATCAAAGGTCGAAAACGGGTCGATAGGAAGAATGAATGAAAACACTCATTAATGGACTTAATGAATGAGTCTCTCTCTCTCTCCTGTTTACCTCTTGAGGTCTTTGGGACTTTTCTCAATTTGACAATTGCCCTCAACTAATGCCTGGTGTCATATAAGGAGATTCCATTAGATCAATCAGTTAGTCAAAGAGATCATTAATTGTACAGCTCATTTGCACATTACCTTAACAATTAATGATAATTATTAATTCAAATCGTGTTGTAACTTTGTAAATTATCTAATGGCTAAGTATAATGTCAAACATTTTAAATTTGCATTTGCCTTTTGTTTAGGTTTTTTCGAAAAATTCATTTACGTTTCATTTGGATATTTAGAGCAAAATGTTTAGTGAGCTTGCAGCAACATTTTGAGGCACCGCTCGGCAAATAAATGAAACAAATAAAAACTAAAATAATATATGTAATTTACAATACTGCCACGAAATAAGACAAAATGCAAGGACGTTCATATAAATAATATATATATATATACATACATATATAAATGATATACGAATTAATCGTAGATATGTGCATCAAATTTAACTAAATGAATATCTAGTTGAATAAGCCTAAACACTTTCGCTAAATGGGGCTCGAAGTTAACATTGTGGCTAAGTACTTATATATATATATATATATAGAGAATAATTGTATATACATATTTAAAAAGAAAATATAGTCACTCACTCACACACACACACACACACACACAAACATTAGCATTGTATATAAATCATTTTTCCTAGGCTTCAACCAAAACCACATAGAAAGCAACAGGAATTCAGGATGATATAGATATATTATTTCAGGTAAAATAATAAACAAAATTTCTTTTGACTACAGCCGACAACGAAGTCCTACACAGCCAAACTCAAACACACACACACACATACACCAATACCAAAAAGAAATGCACTTAATAGTATTAAATATACCACAAAAACTCTGTCAACGAGAATGGTGAAGAGAATAAGAAGCCCTTTTTGAAATTTTATTTAGTTCCAGACCCTTTTTTTAGTTAAAATATTGTTTAGAAATCTCATTTTGAAATGGAGTTACCACTTTTTGAGCTAAATCTCTCCTTTCAGCCCATTTAACAAAACATTTGAGGATAAATCCATTACTTCATTGAGTAAGAACTAATTTTCAGTTTATCTAGAAACTTTTTTTAATGAACTTTCTTTTTTTGAGTATTACAATGTTTGAAGTTTGTAGAATTTACTTACTTTTGAGGGCCACTCACACACACACTCACACACACACACACAAACAAATACAGACCTAGGCACTACTCTAATCATACTCAATAGCTACAGTAAGTTAAAGAAATCAAAAAAGAAAAGAAACAAAAAAAATAGTTATTAAACATAAATAAAAACGAAAAACTAAGTAATCTGATATATATGCGGCTTGACCCTGAGATTCAAAAAACATAAAATCGTATGTCTTCCAATCAAAGGTCGTCTTTTGTAGCAAACACAACAAAGAATCAAAGTCTGCGTATTGCTAAAAAACAAAGCCCTTAACTGAATTGAATGAGGGCAATCAACGTAATAATTGGAAGCGCACTGCAGCTGGTTAAGGCAAAGATAAGCTATTACCACACCAACAGGCACACACCCACACATTCATCCCACTCTCAATATGGCACACAGCAAACGAGATGAAGTCATTTAGATAACATTTTCTGGCATACTTTTAGGAGAACACAATAAATAAAAGGAAAACCAAATACGCAAAATGGTTAAATTCAATTTATACTTCTCCTCACTGACTCTGTTTAACTTTTACTCTCTCTTTCTCTCACTCTCTCTCTCTCTCTCTCTCTCTCTCCTCTCTCTCTGTCGGTCTTACTTGATTCTAATTCTCATTTATTAAACTCGAAAGAAATCATATCAAGTACCTGACAATAGAAACAAAAACACAAAAACGAACTTCTCTCTCAAAAATCCATTCTGTCTTAACTTTCTGGAGTTGCCATTTTGCGTAGAACGTAATATTATGTAAAAAAAAAGGACAAAAAAGAAGGAATACAAAAAATATATTTTAAAAATAAACATCAACAACAAAAACGGTTTCAACCATATAACTTAGAACAGCAAAATCTCATTTTCAGCCTCATTATACACACACACACAGCGTTAAAAACACAACACAAAAAAATAACAACAACAGCAACAAAGGCAATTAAACGAATTTGAAATGTTTTTATTATATTAAATTAAATATAATTAACTTCCGAAACAAAACATTAAATAATGTGCAAATTAAGAAATGAAACTCACACACAAATCGACTTTTGTATCATATTTCCCCAAAAGAAAATGAAAAAAATCAAATAATTAACATGGAAAATCATTGAAAAGGAACAGTAAATGAAATTGAATTTTAAAGCAATTAATTCTTAAATCAAAACTCTCAGCACAATTACAAAAAATATCCGCTATAGAAACACACACACACATACACAAAACACACACATACATAGCAAACACAACAATTTATCACAAATGATGCAAATAACTTGTTAGATATTGCCAATTCATGGGATCCCTTGAAAAGTATTCAAGATTTTTAACACATTTCCTAGTTCATGTAAAGTTTCAGGCGAAAGCCTTTCGATGGACATTCTATCTACAGTGAATTTGTATTATAAAGTTTGTTAATTTTAGACACTAAAATGTATGTCTGAATGAATGGCTGAATGTGTGTGAGAACTTAAAAGTCAAAACTTGAACTCGAACTTGAATCAAATTGTGTATAAATTGAAATGTTTATTTGTAAGTCAGTCATTATAATAGATTATAATAGAACTAAATGTATACATATAAATATATATATGTATATACATACACGTATATAGATATGTATAATTTTTGTAATAAATCTTAGGTGCCGTTAGGTTTTAAGCCCTTTATGTTGCAAAGAACAAATAATTTAAAAAGTTTTCTTTCCTTTTCGTGTACATTTTTGAATAGTAAAATTTTCATTATAAGTCTCAAGATTTTTAACAAACAAAAAAATAAGAAAAAAAACAATAAAAAATAGTCAAGACAAACTAAAAATCTTGCAGCTCACTGGGGAAAACAACACCACAAAAAAAACGTAAACAAAAAACAAAAAATTAAAGTTATAAACATGCTAAACTAACAAACAAAAAAAATATTTGCTCAATATAAATGAACATAAATATAAAAACAAATACAAAATGCAGATACACTCCATGTATGTATATGTATGTATATGTGTATCTGTATTTGTGGAAACTAACAATTTCAACACAAATCAATTTTAACTAAATTACAAATTTAGTTAAACATAAGAATCAAATAGGCTTAAATACAAAATAAACAAATAAATGATGATCATGATGAAGATGATGATTGTGTATGTAAAATATTTGCAACTAATAAACAATTTAAACTAAACACAAACACACATTTTAGTGGTAAGTCTCTAGGCTAATTATAAATTTAACAAAAATAATAACAGCAACAGCAAACAACAAATAAATCCACTTTTAAAACAACAACAACAACAACAGCAACATCCAAAACAACAATTGCAGATAAATTAATTAATTCTGAAGGATGAAATGAAAGCAAAAGAAAATTTAACAAAATAAAAAATACAACAAAAACAAAAAGTTGCATTTACATTTCACCTAACTAAAATACATACATACATACAACAAGTATATATATACATACGTACATATATATATATATATATTCAGACTCTTCTTGAAACGACAACAACAAACATATTACATAACAAAAACTAATCCACTATACACTGAGAGAAACACTAAAAAGACACAAGGCGCAGTCAAAATAAATTGCAATCGAAATTGAAATTGAGCAAATAAAAAATTAAATAACAAAAAATTATATATAAAACCACAGAAAACACTAACAAACAAACAAAAAAAAAAACTTAATGAAAGCTAGAAAAAAATTTATGTTAAATAACACTTGCAAAAACAATTGAAGAAAAAACTAAATTTAAGTCATTAAAAACAAATCCAAAACATAAAAAACCAAAAACCAAATTAAAGAAGATAAAAACGAAAAAAAAACTTAGATTAAGTGCAAGTACAGAAATGAAATAATAGCAACAATTGCAAAATGAATGAATATTTAACACTAACAACAACAACATGAATAACAAAATGAAAACCAAAAAAAAACAAGCATTATAAAAACCAAGAAAAAAAAAAAAAAAAAAAAAAATTACTATATAAATAAATGTTACGCGTTATTAAATAAAGAAGAATGAAAATAATTTGTTTAAAAAAAAAATTTCCTTCTTTTCAATGAATTTTTAATTTGGCGAGGGGAAAGTTGTGAATTCTGAAGCTAAAATTCATCTTGGATATCAAAACATTCTGGAAAACTTCTCAAGACACTTTGATTTATTGATTAATCCATCAGTTTTCTTAATCATGGGTCAGTTACATAAAATCGAAAGAGCTAATTTTCGTAGACATCTCACCAGCACCCAAGGCCAGAGATAGTAAGGAGAAATTGCATTCCGGATAGATTTCATGGCAATTGCGTTTCTCAGTTGCACGTTTCGAACGTCTGTAGATGCCATCGTAATAGTGATGCAGTTGAGGTTCATGATCAGCCACACGTTTTGAGGGTAAACTGAAGATAGTGCGCACCAGTTCCTCCAGCATATTGCCACGTCTTGGTTCGGTTCCAGAAGGTGTCAAGTATTTGGCACTCTCGCATAGAGCACGAGCCACACAAGATTTGCCATTGAAGCCCATGCTAAAGGAAAGGGTATTAATGAAGGGTAAAGAATGCAAATGAATACTCCTCACTGATCGAAAGCTGATTGAACTTCATCGTAGAAACTGCGACGCGAACGCCTTTGGATCACATATTTCGGAAGACTGGCATTGACACCATGTGCATGTTGAATTACCCATTCGTGATTGGGTAAATCATATGCCACACCCCAATTGACAGCCCAACTGAGATAATCCACATCGGGATTGCCAATCATACCGATTGTTAGACAAACAGCAGCCTAAGATTAAAAACGAACTCACATTAGCCATTGTCCTGTAAATCGTTTCGAAATTTTATAGCCATCTTTACTCACACCGATACCGAAGAACCCTCCGGAAATGCCAGATAACGTTTCTGCCTATTCAGAATCTCATCCTTTGCCAAGGACTGCAATTGTGCTGCTGATACACTGCTCGATTTGAAGGCATTTAAAGATATTAAAGTCAAACAAATAAACTCAACTAGGCTCAACATTTTGACAGTCAAACGTTCAATTTGTAACTGAATCATTCGCCTAGACCACTTAATATTGTCCGCCTCTCTTGGAGCAACCTCTTTACCGGCTCTTATTAACTCACTTCGTTGACTGCTCTGATTAGCAGGAATGTGTTAACAACAACCCAATTTCCATTCGCTCTATAGAAAATGCAAATTCTCTGTTAACAGAACAGACAAAAAACTAGTACTCACCATTTCTCTCCCTCTCTCTGTCTCTCTCTCTCTCTCTCTCTTTATGTGTTTTCTTTATTTCCACTCCAATTGCAGACATTGTAAAGTCATAAAGTAAATAATACAAATTATGAATCAACTATAAAAAATAATACAAATGTACTGACTAACTAACTGATTCACACTTTAATACTCTACTTTATCTGATTTATATTTTAATTTTTATTAATCTCAAAAATTGAATATCTTTTGTTTTCAGATAAATTTATATTCATAAGTTTATTAATAGAAAAGTTAGCTAAAGTTCTAATTTGGTTGGTTTATACCCATATTAACTGATCACTTACAAATTAATCTCAAATTTAAAAAATCAAAAACTTAACACAATTAATTTCAAGTTTCAAACTTCATTTAGAATTTATAATACTCTTTTGTAAAGGGTATACAAAATGCTAAGAAAAAAAACCGCCAATAAAAATGTCACTTTGTTTATTTACTTGAATTCAATTTCATTTTTCTTTTTTTTTTTTGGCTTCGCACATAATAAAAAATTGTACATTCTTTTTTTGTTGCTAGCTGTAAATTTATGAAACTGGCGGAAAGCATTAAAATAAATTTATATTTCGTTGTACCGAAAAAGAAACAAAATAACGAGGGTAAAATTAAAGAACAGAGACAGATTCAGATCCAGCAGGATAATAAAGACTTTTGCCAACTGAATTTCTTTGGTATAAAGACAATAAGCTGATCCAAATATACAAAATTTGGAATCTGAAGTCTGCAATTGATGATGTGATATCTTTTTCAGAATCCAGTTATTAGTTTGGATCACTTTGTGTACATAATTTTGAATATTTTACTAGGCTCTATATACAATTTCTAACCAAATGCTCCATATTTGTTTCTGTGGGAAATATTTTCTTTTATTTATTGACTTATCCTGTATATTTTCGCTGAAACTGGTTGCTAAAGTGCAACAGAAAGCTCTGCCGACAATGGGGACCATAGAGGCTGGCACACTCATGCATCGAATGGCCAGCAGTGAAAGCCTCTCGATAGGTGGGCTTATGGGCGATCTCTGGGAACACATAACGCAGCAGGATTCGAAAGATATCATGGAAGAGCGATGTCCCAGGCTCAGCCAGCAGATGGCGGGATTCACACAGAGTTCGCATGATGCAGTATCGCGGCTGATAGCTGTGACTGCAACAGTGGAGGGAAAATCGACAAATATAATATATACATACATACATATGTATATGTAGAACCATCAATCAAAGTGCCACTTACATTTCGGCAAGAAGGGTCAACACATCGAAGAGCATACCATGCGGACTCTGATGCTCTTGTTGCAACAATTTGGCACCATTGCCCTGGATTTCGCGTCGCAGGCGCCGCCCCAGAACCGAAGGTCGGCAATAGTAAGTGCCATACATATCCTTGACAAGATTTTCAGCTGGGCAGCCACTTGCTCCGGCGGATTTACGACGATTGAGACTGGGTATGGCTTGTGGATATTGAAAGTAAAAGGATTGAATTGGATCGGCTGGACTTAGCGGAACTATTATTGGTTTCTGAGAGTCGATAGGACCATATGGCTGTAATAGTTGTCCAGCAGAAGCTGGTGGTGGTGGTGGTGGTGGAGGCGGTGGCGGTGGTGGAGGAGGTGGAGGCGGTGGCGGTAGGGGTGGAAGCGTTGTCTTTGGTTTTCCTATACGTCTTGGTATCCAATCTTCAACAGCAGCAGGTAATTCATAAATCGATGTTAATTCTGCCAGCCAAAGTAATCCTCTTGGTATAGTATCCACAATGGCCTTGGCACAGTTGGCAGTAAGCTAAATGATAATAACCAAAGCAAAATCAACCTAAATTTTATTAATTTTAACCAAACGAAATACTAACCGTTACCGAGGAGCCCAGCTCGAAGGTAAGCCAACGTTTCTTACGTTCCAATAAATGCGGCAGATATTCGGTGCTCTGGCGTAAATAGCTCATACCTCGATTGGAGCTGCTAGACACTTCCACAGTTTGATTTGTGTTCTTAGCACTGCTTGCTAAAGTCAGGGACAAGCCAAGTAAAGGAAGTAGCCAAAAGCAAATTGCATTTCTCATAGTTAGTTTGCCTTTACCCCACGAAATCGATCATGGAACTGATGGCAGCTCAGAACATTCATAACCAGTAAATCTTGTCTAGAAAAATCTGGACTAGTTTCTTTAGCGTGGTCATTTAATTTGGGTTCTGTTTGTTCTTTTTTAGCCGCGTTGGCCAAAAACTGGGTTAGCTGACTAAATTCTCTAATTTAATTAACAACTTATCGAACTCGATCAAAAGACAAAAGGGCAATATACAAAAATTAAAACTCCACCGAAATGTAAAAATTGAGATATTTGATTTAGTTATCAAAATGTCGACAAGTTGGTTGCTGCTATTGCTTGGCTTTCTGCTACTGCTCGGGCATCATCAAGTCCACAGTCAAGGCAATGTCACGCTGATTCTAGAACAGGAACAGGAGCAGGAGATGAAGATAACAACACCACATGCTGGTATATCGCCACTGCGTAAACTCTCGAGAGGCAAACGTTTTGTGGCCTTTCCGGTGGGTTCATCGGCTTCGGTAAGTCAACTCAATGTGTTAGTTTTACTTTCAATTGTGGCTAAATTTTTGTTGAATTTCACATGTGAAGGGAGCCGTCTGTCTGACCACAGGCGTTATCGGCAATCCCAACTTACTGTATCTCAGTTTGGGCATCAATTGGGGCATTGCCTATGACTTACCCAATATCACTTGGGTATTGCAAAATGCTCATGGCTGGAATACAATGAAAACGGCAAAGGCCCAAATCAAGCGCAGACATCGACGTGATCTCTATGAACGTCTAGAGACAATGATAGACAGGTAAGTGACACTTTGCCACACAAAGAATTCGCATTTTCTCAAGCAAACTAAAAACTAGTAGTTGAAAGTAATATTCAATACTTAAGAATCCTTTTTTGGCCAACTTGTTGTTTCAATTGTCTAATAGAATTTTTAAAGTGTATCATTTAATCGTTGAGATAGGTATAAGGTGACAGTCTTTCCCCCTTGCCAAACATTCAGATACTTGGCTCAAGTGTGTGTGTGTGTGTGTGTGTCTTCTGTATTCCTTTATACGCATATTTTCTATACGCCTGACACTTGTGCCAAAATCAGCCAAACCACTTGGCTTCTCACGCACAGTGCGGCAAGGAAAACTTCGCACTCCCCAAAGTGGTTCCCTCGCTCCTTCTTCTACTACACACTCTTAACGCCCGTCCGTTGCCCGCTTACCATCCCAATTTTGTGTTAAGACCTCCCAATGTATGTGGCTGCGTGCGCCTGGCATAATAATAAAATGTTGGTATTTTATATTAGCATTTAAATTGGCTTTTTGTATGCTTCGGAAATAGTTTAATATCCGAAAAAGAGTCCTCGTTCTTTCTTGGTTTTTCGACAACTTTAACTTTGTAGTAAAGGCAACAACAAAAAAAATGCATAACAAATTATACATAAGGTGAAACAGAGAAGGAGATAGAGAGCGAGAGGTGGGGCTGATCCATGAGTTATTTTAGTTCGTTTTGTATAGGCAATCTGTAAAATATCTTATCACATACACACATATACATTGTCATGGTAATCAAAGGACTAGCGGCATCATTTACAGAGCCTTGGCTCAAATGCCATTGAAGTGGTCGTCAGAATTTTCGCCCTGTTTCGTGTGCTTTGCTTTCCCATTGCCATTTCTCTTTGGCTGCTTTTTCCTTTTGACCTTAGCCCACGTGTCCAATCTTTGTGACTTGTGTCTTGTATTTCATGATTGTTTTCTTTCGATTGGTTTCTGGTTTGCCGATTGTCTATCTGTTTTGGTTAGCGCTCCCACAATTGGCCCCCCCTAAGCCATTCCCCACACCCACATCCCTCCCGCTCTGACTTTTTGGGCTCCATTGCTTTGGTTTAGTTTACGAGTCGACAACCAGTTTTTCCCTCTAATAGGTCAGCTAAGCGTTTTCCCTGGCCTCAATTGGCAATACACACACACACACACACACACTCATATTGAACGAGAAGTGGCTCTATCTTTGTCTAAGAGCATATAGGATAACCATGTGTATCTATGTTTTGCAATGCATGTATGTATGTATCTGTATATGTATCTATATATGTATATATGTATATATGTATATGCTGGTGTTTTGTATGCCCTATGGGGTTAATGAAGTTGTTTGTTTGTTTGTTTGCCTGTCTCTTCTCAATGACATGACCACATGCCACATCGCACATTGAAACTGTGAGTTCTGGGCGATTGAAATGCTTGGCAAGGATAAAATTTATGAGTAGAAATTTATTTCACTTTAATTGATAAACAAACGTTGTTGTAAGTTGTATAAGTAAAAAAATTGGCATTTTATCTTTTAATGACACTTACACAGCATATTTAACTTAGTCAGCCGATTGACTTAAAGTTTTACAACATTTAATAAAGAAATCAAGTTTATTTTGTAAAAGTTTTCTCTTTAAATAGAACACCAAACAAAGGACAAGTTAAATGACTTTAAACGGCAACTTTTTCAAATTGACTTATATCTGTTATCTTATTCCGATAAAAGTAGAACCATAAAATTCTTTATGGACTGAAATCACGCTTTTAACATCGATCTTTGTCATCACAGACTTGTGGGTCTCGTGAATGCAGCAGCCTCCAAGGTGCATTGTCAGGTGTGTGGCAGGCAATTCAATTAAGCTGCAGCACCTGCTCTACTCGTCTGCCTCTCTGTCTGGCTGTCTGTCTGTCTGTCCATCCGTCTTGTTGGCCTTCTTTCATCTGCTCCATCTCGCCTGCTTTTTTATCCATTGTCGTTGTCTGTGTGCCATGTTTATTGTAAACGTGACTGCTGCAATAGAGCTGAAGAGCATTCCAAACGCTAACTGACAATTGACACATTTGCACTTTGGCAATTTCTTTTGCACTCCGTCCTCCCACCCAGCATTACCTCTGCATTCTCTGCAGTTTTCTTGCACTCTGCAATCATTGTCTTTCGTCTTGAAGTCTTTTGTGTGCACTTCCAGTCTCCAATTTCGCAGTGTCGTGTTGAGAAGTGCTGGACTGCACGTACTTTGCCATGATTTACGCGCATTTTGTATTGTTTAATTATCGTTTAATTGTTGCAAAGTTTTTGATTTACGATTTAATTGCAACGACAAATGCCACGCCCCAGCAAGCTGCTGCTTTTACTGCTCCCACTTTGGCAACAACTCTCGCTCATCCTGGTGACTCCAACGCAACACGAAATGATTTATTGCCAACGCCAACATTGATGACTATGATGGAACGTGCAAAGACCATGTCAGAGGCAGAGACCTCTGCATCAACCTCCTCCTCGACTGGCGGCTCACTGCTGCTGCATCAACAACGCTGGCAACGCATACTGAACCGCCCGAAACGGTATCTCAGCTTTCCCGAGGGCTCTTCGTTTTCTGTATGTGTATCCTGTGTGTGTGTGTGTGTGTGTGTGTGTGTTTGCTGATGACACATTCAATTTTTGCAATTTTCCAATTTTCAATTGCTCAGGTCTCAGTATGCTTCACTGTCGGCATTGTGGGTAATCCCAATTATGCTTACAGTAGTTTTGGCCTTAATTGGGGTGTGGCCTATGATCTGCCCAATATAACATGGGTATTACAGAGTTTACATGGCTTCTCCAAGCATCCAGTGGCGCCATCTGTGCTACGCAGACGTACCAGAAGGGCTCTCTATCGAGATATCGAAACCATTGTGGATAAGTATGAACTACTATATCTTTTACCGTATAGAGAAAAAGTTCACTTTTCTTAGTCTCTTAGTTTCCTGGTTCAAAATTAGTTAATTAGTTTTACTTACTTCCCTTTAGCATGGGCTACAATGGACGCGATTGCATCCTACGAACTCTTTGCGAGAGTCGACAATACTTTCAACGTACAAAAATGAGCATGATTGGTGAAATGTTGAGATCAATATTCAGGTAAATATGATAAGTCCTAGAAAAATTCATAATCTATAATCATTTGTTATGCATTTGCAGTCTTCCCAAGCAGCGAATTTTCACCCGAGAACTGCATGAGAATTCAGATATTGTGCACTATGATCAGGCCTATCGGCACGCCCACAACAATGATTGCGCCAACCACTATAACTGTCAGTTCTCGTTGCTTGAGTTGGCATTTGGCAAGTATTCAACGCCACCGAAAAATTATTACGCTCAATAAAAATGGTTGTCAGCTTACCCAAAAATTTGTGTCTTATGAAAATGTTTTTTAATGGCCACTTTGGAGTGATTGGTCATTTGTTGGTTTGCCTCTTCGATGGGTGTCACTGTCCGGGGGGATGGGACTAAATTGGGAGCCCAAGTACCTAATAAATGGCAATTCATTTTTCTTCCTTTATATCGGAGCAGAAGCCGTACTATGTAGGTGGCTGCCTGACTGATGTGTGTCAGCAACTTTTGTCCTCCATAACTTTCTCGGTGCAACATTATTTAATTGAAAAGAAATAAAAATACGTTTTTGTGCCACAAACACACACACACACAAAACACACAAAGTTTTTGTAGTCACAAAAATCTAATTCAATCAACAAGCAGATAGAATAGCTCAACATTGACTTGAATTGAGCAAAAATAACAGAAAAGGAAGACAGACAAAAAGTTACACTCATCGAAAATAAATGTACCTAAAGTTTCTCATTGAAAAAGTTTCAAAGGTTCTTTTGGACAGACTAAGAGAAGTATCACTGTACATCGAATTCGCAAAAACAAAATATTTGATTCAAATTCCTTTGATTAGGCTTTAATTTCCTTACATTTATCAACAGATTTTTGAAGATATTTCTCTGTGTGTATGAGCAAAAGTTTACGACTGTCATTCGAGGCATTTTGAAAATAAATATGGGAACATATCAATTCTCGAAATAGACTCTCTTCTCTCACCCTGTCTTGGATGTTTCAGGCTAATGGATGGGAATCTAATGATGTCGGATTGCCTTGTTTGAGTGAAGGCAAAGTTTTAGCTGTTAGCTGTTGACAGTTAAATGTTTTGCCACAAATTGCATTTAATTTCAATTTAACATTGATTGCAATATTCCTGCCCACTCCCACAAAATGCCCTTGAGCCCCTTTGTTTTTCCGATTTCCTAGCCAAAAATTGTTGATACAAACATATCAGCTGGAGATTGAGAACAACATGGACAATAATGAAAGCTAGCCTGGGAAAAAGGTGTTAACAAGTGGATGTCATGTCCGAAATGGGAAAGAAGATGATACAAAGAGCCAACAACAAAACCAAATAAAAGAAAACTAAGACGAACAACACAAAAAAGTATAGAAAATACATGTCACAGAACCACAAAAAGCAATAAATAAATAAGCAACGCCCAAAGAATGAAGAATTCACGTTCCTTTGTTTGGTTTGTTCGCTTTCTGGATCTCTCTTCATTTCTCTGTTTCAGTGTGTGTATTTCTCTGTCTCTCCATCCTATCTCTATCTCTGCCTCTGTCACCGTCTGGTGTATTTTATGTCAAGCAGATTAAATACATACACACATATAGCCAAACATGGACCAAAAAGAAAAAGAAACTGGACCAGAGTCGAGTTTAACTCAAAAGTAAAACGCAACCAGAACGAAGTGGATGTAAGTGCGTGGCAGGAAAGATAAGATAGAAATGGTTTTTAAAGTGTCGAAGTGAAATTGAAAAATAGTTCTGAAACTTTTACCACAATTTAATTAGTGTCTAATATAAAATTGTTCAAATGCAACATGGACTCCTTGATGTCAACACAAATATCAGCTTTAGTTTTGCTGATGATGCAGCTTTTGCTTTATTCAACCTTATCCTTGGCTGTCAATCAACAAAATGTTGACAATTTCGATATGTCTAACCTGCTGCACTCCCGCAACAGGAACAACATCAACGCCAACCAGGACGACTTTGACATGCACTATGACAATCAGAACATGACCAATAACAACAATGAAACAAGAATTCTGCAACGTGGCAAACGTTATTTGGAATTTTCCAAGGGTTCACGTATGTCGGTGAGTATCCACAATAAATCGTAAATATTATTTCAAATTTAATTGTTTGTATTCTCTAGTGGCGTACCAATGGCAAAAATAATCTATGGAAAATTAATACCCTGTATTCCTATGGCTATGGTTTTCGTGCCAATTATCCGTTTCCTGAACCCAAAGATCAACGCAAAGATAATTTGGTATTCTTTAGACTCTTTAAGCGAGATTTATTTTCCAAACTGGAAACTGCCTTGGATGGGTAAGTTCTGGCTGTTAATGTGGGATCTTAATCCAACTCTTTTTCCTCCATTAGACATGGCTTCGATGGACGTGCCTGCTTGCTAAAATCATTCTGTACGGCCGTATATGATGTGGACAAGCCGCAGCAGAAGAGCGGAATGCTTTTTAAACTTCTTAAATTGATATTCAGGTAAATTTAAACACATGATTAGAAACAGGTATCTCTTTTTTCAAAGTAGTTCATTAGAAGTAGGGCAAGTATATATCAGGGAAGAAAAACATATCGATTAACACTTGAATGTCAATCAGTTGTTCGAAAACCAGTTTTCCATTTAACTCGGTGTTTTTAAGCCTAGCTTTTATCTATGATTTTGTCAACTCTCTTTGTTAATCGAAGAGTGACCACATTACAATGTCCACGCATCAGTTGAATTTGGTGTATCTGCTTTTGGTCAGTGTATTTGCCTATGCTTGGACACAGAATGTCACACAATTTGGCCATAATGATTCTCATCATCGAGCTAAACGTTTTCTAGACATTATAGAAACCACTCGCATATTTGTGAGTATGAAAATATTCAACTATTCCGTTTTGTGTATCGTGTCATTTTTCTCATAGTTTCGTGTAAATGGCAAAAATAATGTAATTGCCTCACCAACTGTGTGGGCTCATGGTTATGGCTTTCGTGCCAATACGCCAATATTAGTTAAGCGTGAGAATCGTCCTTTTCGCAGGGATACCTACGAATTAATGCACGAATTGATCGATCGCAGTGGTTTCGATGGCCAGGCCTGTGTGCTGAAGGCTTATTGCACTGCTCTGGCTGGGGATCATGGTCAGGGTTTTCTTTTTAAGCTCTTGAAATATATTTTTACGTAAGTGCAAACTGTTTTGTGGTTGTGGCTCTAGTACAATTATTTATCTTCTGTTTGCTAGATGTTTGTATGTATTTACATACATATGTACATATTTATATATTTATTTTTTTATTATATTTTTGTAGCCTGGAGGACCATGAGAAGCATCACATGCCCTATTTGCGTGAGGAAAACTGTGAACAAATAATGCATAGCCATTGTCCATTGAGTTTTGACAGCATATCCCCATATACTGACGATGTGTGAGATAATATTTATATATGTATATCTCAACTATTTGTGTGCGTGTGTGAGTGTGATTGTGATTGTGTACTTTTGTTTATTCTTGTGACAAAAAATAAACAAAAATCGAGATTGAATTTGAATTTGAAATGAAAATAGAATGCTGACTCTGCTTACAATAATAAAAATATCCAAATGTTTTCTTATAAATGAGCACATAAAACGGTATCTCAATTGAATTTTATCTAAAACATATATTTATGTGTTTATATATATTTTTATTCTTTATTTCATTGAGTCAACCACTACAACTTTTTATTAATAGTAAATAAAATATTTAAATAATTTAATTGTTAGTGAGCTATTAAATTAAACAAATTTAGCAATATAATCAAATATTCTTGTTGGCTGAGGGGAATAAAGGACTTTTTTGCTTAATTTTCTGAAATCTGAAATCCAACAAGACTTAATGTCCTTATAAAGAAAACTGTTTCTCTGTTTTTTAGTATCATGAGGATTGAAATTAATAATCCTTGGAATTCTCGATAGTATAGTACAGAAATTTTTTGAATCGACTGCCCTTGAGTGTGAAAAAAAATCATTTTGTTGATGATAGTTTTTATAACCATTTGTAATTTATAATTAACTTGTGCCCTTTGCAGCTTTAGCATGTTCATGGCAATCAGCATCATGCGTTTAATTGGCATTTTTATTAAACGATGCACAAAGTGTCCGCATAGAAAAAAAAAGTTAAAAAAAGGAGCAGCATATGGAGGAGAAAAAAAGTGTAGTATACTTTTTGCGGCCATTGTTGACCTCATTGCATGACAAAAGTTTCAGATGCCGCTGCTTCAGCTGCAGTTGCCGTTGCTGCTGTTTAATGTCACCAGCATGAAAATGCCAAGTGGTGTTAAAATGTTTGTGGGCGCCTTTGATGCACTTGCTCTTGTCACGCCCCCAATGAGGAACCATGCCCAACCTGTAGTTCCAGCATTAAGAATTAACTTTAATTAAGTTGAAAACATAAATTACATGCAAGCATACAATGGCATTAAAATGCACACGCACACACACACATGTGTGTACACCATCATATGTGTATACATACACACACTTTCAAGTTTGTTGCAAAAATAAAAGGCTAAAAGAGAACGAGAAAGAAAGAGCGAAGACCTGCCACAAAACCACAAAACTTGGCAAACAACTTTGTCACCAGCACACACACACACAAACATATATACAACTCTTAAATGCACGGGCACTCAACCTTAATCAAGTATTAATTATGTTGCCCCATTGCCACCTCTTACTAGTTTTATTATGTTTTTTTTTTCCTTATTTTAATATATATTTATTTATTTTTTTGTGCTTTTTTTTGCACTTGCAATTAAATTTTCCCATTTGCTGATGTTTGCATTTTTCAGTTCTCTGTCGTAATTAAAATTCATTTTCAAGTATGGACAATTGTCACTGCCAGTTGACAATTAAATGGCAAGGATAATATGACTTGGACTTTTTTTAATTGAGTTCTTAACACGCTAAAGACACCTGTCACATATTATAGAAAAAATATCGTTCCATAATAGGTTCCAATCAAAACTAAAAGTTTTAAATGACTAGATTATGTGGCGTCTATAAATAAGACTTACTTAAATTTTAATTGAGAATATAGATTTGAAAATGTAATTCATACATGTCCAGTACAGTATGTAATGTTTCACTACGTGTAGATTGAATCGAATCAATTACATTTGATATGCAAATGAGGGTGAGTGTATCTAAAGGAGGAGTCAACTTATTTGCCCATTTGGCCCCTTAACGCACACCTACGTTAATTTATTGCCATAGAATCACCGCCGCAGATATGCATGTATGTGCATATGTATGCAGTTGATTGTGCATACCAAAAAGGCGAATGCTAAATGAATACCATCTAGGATGAATCTCATATACTGGCTGTGTGAATCCATTCACTCACTTACTCACTCATTCCATTCATTAATCGTTGGCATTGGCGTTGGCTTTGGCTTTGCCACGCAAATTGATTTGATGCGTTGTCAATTAAAATGTGCAATTAATTGCATTTGGTTTGCCTTGCATTATCGAGAATGCAATTTGAAGCGAGCAAAAGCAGAGGCATCAACATTATATATGTATACACCTACTGATATTTTACATAGTAACTGACAGCCGCTGCTAATGAGCTCAGTTAGCCAATTGAGTTTGTGGCCATGAAAGTTTCATGTGTGTATGGGTGAGTGTGGTTAAGAGTACGTGTGCATGTTGCTAAATTAAACCGTCTATGATATCGCGTATACGCAATTAGTTAGACAAACGTTGATTGTCATATATAGCAGAACATTTAAATGAAGCCATATTACTAATTTATGAGGCAATATTTTTGCAATTAAACTAAAACCTCTTTAAAATGCAATGAATTGTATAGCGACGCCAGGATGTTCCTTTAAGGATTTCTTACTGTGCAGTAGAAATTACGATAATGACTAATAATAAAGGATATTAAAAACATATGGGATCAAGGCGATTGGAAACTAAAGCCAATTAGATGAAAAAAATGTCAAGTTTTCGTTGTAAAATATCAGAATTTTGTATATTTATGTATGTATGTATGCAAGTCCTTCACCCTACTTCGTCTCTATTTCAGCAAATTAGTTCAAGGATTAGTAAAATAAAACTAACGTGCCACGGATTTCCTTAGCCGCTTTGTTGACTCTCTACAGAGAGATGAGTTAAAGAAGATTCGAAATCAGTTGAAGGGCTGTAGGTGCAGGCAAAGCAGAGAGAGAGAGAGAGAGACGAAGAAGAAGCATGTCACAATTTCCCAATTAGCTACTCATTGAGATAAATTTCTTATGCAAATGATGACAAGGCCAAGTTGGAATACAACTGAAGCATTTGGCTAAGGCGCTGATGTGGCATCGGCACATCCCATGCGCAACTGGGAGTTAGGGACCCCAAAAACACTGCCAACCTGGCAACGGACAGACGAACTGAGTGACATTGAATGACTTGCGTTAGGTGAGGGTGAGGGTGAGGATGAGGATGCGGATGATGACAAAGATGCCGCTGTTGCTCCCGTTGCTGTTGGCTCACTCTCCCTAATTGGCTGCTGACATTTGCCAGAGCAACAACAACAACCAGCAAGAACAAGCACAGAAAGCAGAGCAAATTTGACATAATTAAAATACTGACGACTGGCAGCAAAACATTTTCCAAATGAAATGCGAGACGATGATGGAGATGGCTTAGATAGAAATAGAAACGGTGGAAAACAGAGAAACAACATTTCTCGTCCACCGTCTTTTTATCTCCCCTTTTTCTCTGTCTTTTTTTCTGTTATTTGTGCTAATTTCCTTTAAGTGATTAACTCAGGGCGCTAATTCTGAGAATCAACTGCTCCACATTCTTACTTATTTTTCAAGTATGTTTGTTTATAGAAGGGTACCGTTAGCAGTTCATTGAACGGACTGAAAACCATACTTAAATATATCTCACCGAAGCTTGTCAGTTTTGAGGGCATTGGCTTGGCACAAAAGCTGCTAATTGATAGATCATGACTCTTATCGAATCAAACTAGTATCAATGAACGAATTGGTCATGGCAAGGTATGAGTTTATTTTCAAAACAGGAATTGTTTCAATTGGGTTAGTGGACTTCAAAACAAGGTTCACCATGAAGAGCAGGTTCAAGAGTGAACTAAATATAAGTTTAAAACAAAATAATACCAAGTGGAAAGTAGAGAACGGGGAGCCTTAATGGAAAATAACTACCTGTTTACTATAAGCCAAAAAGAAATATTTATCTTGCTATTAAAATGTCAAGTTTTTCTTGGAAAATATTTTATTCATAATACATATTTTAATCATTTTCTCACTTTTTTGCCAATTATTCTACTGAAAACAAAAACCCATTGAGAGAGATCTTCTCCTTCTTTATATTCTTCCTTTTTTTGTGGTTTTTAACTCTGCGACATATTTACTTTGCAAAACTTTGCTTTGCTTACTTACTCAAAGAACAGGGGACTCTCTATATACAAAAATTGTTCATACGCCATGTTGGACACTCCTGGCACCTAGAACACAAATTGCACTTATTAAAGTTTGACTGGTACTTTATTTTTCCTTGCCTTGTAAAGGGATAGAATGGGTGAAAATGACTGCTGGTTGAAGAAAAGTTTTTGTGGAAACAAAAATTAAACGTTGCTTTTGTGTGTGCCATGATAATTGGGAACAATAGAAGTCGACGACGACGACGTAGAAGGCAGAGAAAATAAAAAGGGAGAGAGATAGAGGAGAAATGGAGTTGAGATTGGGTGGGAAGAGTACATGTTAATGCTTCCGCATTTGTGTTCAGCTGCAACATTGCACCAATATACATACAACTACAGAATGTGTCTACATGTCTGTGAGTGTGTGTTTCTGTATGTATGTGTGTGTGTGTGTGTGTGTGTCCCTGTACACATGTAGAAGTTTGTTTGCCAAGCGACATTCACGCCTCGCTGCTCTTTTTACATGCTCTGCATGTTGCCTGCGGGCATTAAGTGTGATTTTATGCGATTTGTAGCAGGCAAACACCCGCCTTACCCTTGCCACAAAAACCAACTACACCTACTTCCTCAATGCTAGAAAGAAAAAACCACAGCAGCAGCTACGACGGCAACGGCAGCGGCAGCAGCAGCATGCAACCTTCCTCTTGGCTCTGCTAATTTACATTTGACAAATGTTTTGCATGGTACAAAATTTTTCGCCACTGCTGCGACAACTACGACGACTGCGTCTGCTGTTCGTTAGCCATTCCCTACCTTTTCCCTGCACACCATTCTGCCCCATAATCACCCATCTACTGTAACTCCTGCATTTGTTTTCATTTGCTTTTCCTATGTTGACATTGTTTACAGTTCAACTTGGTTAAAAAATTAGTAAAAATCGCAAAAAGCACACACAGAGAAGAGAAACCCACCAAAAAAAAAAACAAAAACAAAATAGAAATTTACATTTTAGCAAATTTCGATTGATGTTTATCTTCCTGCACCGTCACATCCCGGCTATAATTGCGGTAACGATTTAGCTGTGTCTATATGCATATCGGTAAAAGCCAGTGACAAACTAGAGCCTAAAAGTCTCATTCCACAAATCGTTTATAAGCCCATAAAGTGTGTGTTAATCTGAGCCATAAATATGATTCAATCACTCATATGATTTTTAGTTTAAGAGCTATTTAAAGTATATTATTAACTAGCATCTTCTAGCAAATCCGCTCCTGTCACAAGAAAAGTGCTTCAGTGACAATTTCTTTTACAAACTAGAAAAATAATTTACCAGCCGACTTGAAGAGCACTTGCAATGGCAATTGCAATTTTAGACATTGACAGATCACTTAGCCAGCATGAAGTCAGAAGTTGTCTTTCTTTGTATTCTACTTGCTCTGGGAAAACTTTGTGTTTCCACTAACCTGAAACGAGCCAAACGAGTTGCCCTGTTTGATGGTCAAGGTGTCAATAAAGTAACCAAAAGAAAAACTATTATTTAATGATATTAATAAAATGTATTCCTTCTCTTGATTAGTTTGTCATGGGCTTTGCCTATCCCGTGCCACAGGAAGATAAGAAGCAGTCATTTTGGGGTTTCGTAAATTACCAACATCAATATCAACCCGCCAATGCACCAATTTGGTGGTGGAGTTTTTGGAATACTTCAACATTTGTGTCCACAGCTAGGGAATGGCAAAATAGTCTATATACAGATGAGTCACGTTCTTGGATTTATGATGTCATTGAAACGGGCCTAGAACAGTGAGTTTGTTAATCAGCAACTGAACTCATTTTAAAGAATGATCTATTTTATAGATTGAATTTTGGTGGAGATAGTAAAACTTGTCTGCTAAGAGGCATCTGTGAGATAAGCCAATTACCTTTTCAAAATGATGACATATTCACCGAAATTTTTAATGCTATGCTAATGTAAGTTAACAACCACTTTAAAAAGTTATTAGTCACTCTACTAAGTTCAAATTAGACCCACTCTGGATAATGTGGCCGATAGATATCTACATGCTCGAGATGCAGGACGTGCTGGAGCTGATTGCATCAAAACATATGGCGAATGCGATTTAAAAATTTGGCATTGGCTTAATAAAATTGTAAAAATGACGAATTGAGAATTAAAAGAAGAGATTTTTTGGTATTTTTCTAAAACTTTTATTCATTTTGAAATGGTTATGCCTGCGGGTTTGGGCTATTAAATTAGCTTGTGCTTATATATTGCTCTCCAAGATATATCTTGTTGACAGTCACCTGCACATACATATGTGTATATTTACCTGATTTTAGTGTAATTGTTTATATGGTTTATCAAAAATGCCCGCAAGAGCTTGGTGGTTGTCTCTCAGCAGCAGGAAAAATAAACATTTTACCATCTCTCTTATTGGAAATTATGAGTCTTGTTGCATTGAACCACCATGCCTGTGGGCCAGTTTACTGATCATTCCAATTCCATGCGCATTTAGCACCTTTTAAAGACCTCTTTAATTGACACCAAAAACGAAACGAAACGAATTGAAACGAGTTAACGACACTCAATTGGGTGCTAATTGTACAATTAAACATAGCTGACCGACGCCTCGGTGCGTCGGTTGGGTCAGGTGGCCAGGCGTTCTGGCCGGAGGCTATGTTTCGGATTCGGATTTGGTGCTGGCCATCGTCAGTGGAATTCAGTTTAGCTCTGACAGTTAATGGCATCAACATATCGTTAAAAGAAGAATTAAGAGAAAAACCCCAACTAAAATTTGCCATACGCCGAATCCATTGTCCGTGTAGATACTCTCTCTCTCTCTGTCTCGCTTTTAATGTCGTCTCACTCTAATGGTAATTATCTGCTTCATAAATTTGTGTTCAATTGCGCTCGAGGCATTGGGAGAGTGGACGCGTTTTAATTGTGATGGCCCGTCATGTCGGTCGGCGGTGAAAGGGCAAGCGAATGGAAAGGGTCCACGATGAGAGTGGACTAAATTTTTCCTTGTCGAATTCTGTTATTGTGGCAAATTGCATTAATTTAACGCATGATTGGCAATGTTGGCAATTGGAAGCTTTTAGTGTATGAAAATTTTCCTTTTTGGCAATACCATATACTCTGAAATGTGAAATTTAAATTACTTAATTACACTAGTGAACATAAAACATGAAAATATGACTGACTGAACTCTGTTATTTACAAGTCAGAGACCACATGAACTAACAATACCACTTTCTATTTTCTTTTATGTATCAGATTTGAAAATGAAACAGGAACACTGAATTTTTGTTTACCAGTGAAAATTCATTAAAGAAAAAGAAAAGGTAAAGCCATAAAAATGGCAAAAGCCATCAAAGTAATTGGATGTGGAACGGCGACAGTCATTTGTATGCTACTTTTGCTATTGGTCCTCCGTCTGGAAAAGGACAAGCAAGAATTAACCGAACCACCAACACACTCCGACCCCAACTCTAGGGCAAATGAGTCAATGTTGTCAATGCGTCATCAGCTTCTTCAACTGCATCGCCAGAAACGATATCTTCTCTTCCCCGAGGGCACCTCATTCCAATTGGTGTTTGACTTAATTATAGGCATTGTAGACTATGAGAATTATGCCATTCTAGGCGTAACATGTGCCGTAGCCTGGGAGCTACCAAGCAAACCGCCCAGCGAGCTGATTGAAAACGTGCTTACCCGCATCACAGACGGCACCATAGGCACTGTACGGCGCAATGGCAGTGTCGGCCAGACAGATGAGCAGGCGGTAGATGAGGTGGAGGAGAGCACCAATCGAATGTCAGCGAATCGGCAGTCCTTGCACGCACAGGCCACATCACCACCACCACCATTGACATATGCCTCCAATGACCATAGCAAGTACAGCTACTATACGAATATGGAACGCAATTCTGCATCTTCTCCATATGCAAATGCAAATGCAAATGGACAGCAGCAGCGACAGGCGGCAATATCCGCTAATTGGCATGCGCGACAGTCGATGGCAAAGTGGCAGCAGGCTGGGAATCCTTCATCTTCACCTCAAACTCCGAGTCCATTACGTTCCCAGTGGTCGAAGGACAATTGGTGGGAGCGCAACAGAGTGCGGGTAAGGCAAAATTGGCGTGAAAATCAACGTACATGGAGCACTTATGAGCAGCCAACATGGCGGTAAGTAAATACTAAATACAAAACTACAAAATGTTGAAAACGAAATGATTTTTGATATATTGTTTCTTAAAAGGGTTACTAACTAGAAATATTCTTTAAATTTTTAGCTATAATTATACACCGAGACCCCGTCCTCGTCCACTGCTGCAGAGGGCACCTAAACATCACATTTATCCTGTTTTTGGCAAGAGACGACGCCGACGTCGACGTAGTCTGACATTGACAGAGGGACAGAGTATGGATCCTGCCTTTGAACGCCTTCACTTGCTTGAACATCTCAAGTCGCGTGAATTGCTATTTGGCAAAATCGAACGTTTGTATAAAATGTGCGTATACGTAATATATATATATATATAAAACACTCGCACCATAATTATTATTCAACTGACTACTTTAAACCACTAGGCGACAGCTCAATGGCACTGCCTGTGTGCTACGTGCTCTATGCGAATCCTCGCAACGACATCAGCAAGTTAGAACTAAGAGGATGGCTAATAAGCCGCAAGGCTTCATAATGGAAGTGCTGTCGGCTATCTTTCAGCTGCCACATATAGATGATGTGAATGAAATGAATGGGACATTGGAGCACTTTATCTCACCGCATTACCTGGAGGCCCACCAGCAGCAGGGCAATTGTCGTAATGTCTATGGTGATTGTAATAATACATTTTGGTTGGATTAAAATTGGAAGTCGAAATCTAAGCTGATTCATTTTTGAAGGGTGTACTTAAAAACCACAAACATTGGCTGTTGACATTTCTCAAAGATTTAGTTAACTTATTTAAGATGTTAGCTGTTGAAAGCATTCCTCCTTAAGGTTTCAAGTTTATTCTCAATTGAATTTGTTGACTAGCGATCGTGTTACTCTAACTCTGGTTTACTCTTTGTCTTTGAGATAGTATGCCACTTTCGAGATAGAAAAGAACTGCGGAGAAAATAAAAAATAAAACAAAGGGTCGTCAGAATAGAAAAAGTTGCTTGGCATGAAAAAGTAATTTGAACCTTTAAATAGACCAATGAGCGAAGCGCACAAAACAAAAGTCGAAAAGTGTGAAAACTAATGAAAGACATAGACGAGATGAGACGAAAGTGGTGGGTTAGGTGGGATGGGTATGAGATGCTGGCAAGAAGCACCAAGAGGAAGAAAGAAAGTTTCGTTCACAATTAACAAGCCAAGAAGCTAGCAAGCCGGAGAGAAGCATGAAACTTTTTCTGACAACACTGACAGTTGGCGTATGGACCAGTCGTGGACCGCAAGTTAAGGAAATGTGCGTCAATGGCAGCAGCAGTAGGAAGAAGGCAAGATTTCCAGCGAATTCTCCAGTCAAGAACTATTTTTCGCCTGTGGTGATGGTGGTGGTTGTTCTGTTGGTGTTAACGTTCTTGTTGCCGCCAAGCTTCAGTTATGGCAATGATTTGAAAGCGGGCCTAGAGCTGCCTCAAGTCGAGCAGCCATCATCTGCATTCCCCTCATCAACATCATCATCATCATCGTCCCTCGACCAACTCATCGAAGCAAAGCTGAATGAGTCGATGTCGTTGTCAACCGGCAGTCAAGCGAAAGAGCTGTTGTCGAGGAAACGACGTTATTTGGTATTTCCGGAGGGCAGCTCCTTTCAGATGGGTAAGTTGATGTCCTTGTCGTCCTTTTCCATGGTGTGCCATGCTAAATTACATGCCTCGCTTCTTGCCACACACACATACAGTTTACGATGAAATCGTTGGAGTTGTAGACCACACAAACTATTTGATTTTGGGAATCACAGTGGCTTTGGCTTGGGAGTTGCCCAGCAAGCCGCCAAGTGAAGAGCTTGATGATCTCTTGACCAAGCTGGAAGATGGCACCATCGATATTAGTCGAAATGATACAATTTCCAATATAACCTATGTGGATGAGACGACCACAGTCAAAGCAACGACACCCAACTATATCAATTTGAATGGCAAGAAACCGATAAGCAATTCCTATTACAGCTCTTCGCCCATTCTCTTCCGTACACCGATGCATCCAGCATATTCGTATAAAGACAGCTATTACAGTCGCCCCATAGGTGGCAGACGTAAGGATAATCACTTCTACTACCACAGCAGTCCAAGCTATAGTCCTAGAAATCCATTCATGAAATGGTCAAAACCACAACCATTTAATCAAAATGCCGGCTCTCGCTATCCTTACTGGGCACTGCCATCTAAATGGACTTCAAATCAACGTCTGGGCCAAAGGCGTCAAGACACTAGCACAAGCAGGCCAACAACTAGTAAACCCAAACGTAAACCACCTCAGGCAGCTCGTCATCATCGTATATATCCGGTGTTTGGCAAGCGTAGCATTCCAGATGCCAATAATCCACATCAACGTCATCGCCGGAGTGGTGTCACCATGTCTAAGCATGACCATAAGGATGATGATATTAGCAAGTTGGAACGTTTGCAAATCAAACATCATCGCAATACTCGTCAAGCATTATATGAACGCATTGAAAAGTATTTAGATAAGTGAGTAGTGAAATAATTTAAACAAATGTCGTATAATCTTATTTAACCATTTCTATTCTTTGTTTTAGGCGTGGCAGCCATGGCCAACATTGTGTTTTACGGGCTCTCTGTGAGACAGGACAAAAATCGCACGAACAAGAGCCTGGTTCTTTTGCTGGCGAATTAATGCGTGCCATTTTTACCTTACCCGAAGCCCTGGAGAACGAACCCGTAGCCTATCGAGATACACACTATGACAAAGCCCATGCCCATACAGGTGATTGCGCAAAACTCTATCCAGAGTGCAAACAATCCATGTGGGAAGCTCAGTTCATACAATAAATAAAGAAGCCAATTGTTTTTAATGTAGTTTACATTCATTCATTGCCATTTGCCTGACAAAAACCAGGCTAAAATGTTAAATTTGCACTGATCCCGAAACTGACGATCACAGTCGTCGGGATTCATCCGCATCGTCTTGCTATAATCATCATCTACGCCCGATATGGTTGGCAATCTAAGGGATATTAATAGGTCATTAGAAAACATTTGCGATTAGTTTAGAGATAGTAAACTCACGTAAAAATTAGCCGAACAATATCCTGAATCATGGAATATCCTTGGGGTAATAGCAAGCGTTTGCTATCGCAAATAGCCCGCATGACACAGGCTTTGGTATTCATACCAAAACTACAAAGAAAGGAAAACTCTTTTATTACCAAATGCCTGCGAGAGATTTGTTAATCATGTCATACAGCTTGCTGAATCCTTCAAATTGTTCAAACAATTGTCGACGATCCCGATGTCCATGATAATGGCGTGAGTCAGCGACTTCCTCAAGATCTGGATAACTAATATGCTCATAGGTTGCCATATCCGGATCATAAGGATCATGGGCTTCATTCTCTGTGGATCTATACCATCTTCTATTCCATTTGGTCGATTCAGTGGTCCACTTACTCCACTTTCCGGGCTGCCTATACTTCTCGTACTTCTGTACAGCTGGCGTCCAATTCTCATAGCGCTGGCCGTACTTGGCCCACTGGGCCCACTTTTCTGGTTTCACATAAGTCGGTGCCGCTGGCCTTAAATCAATCCGCTGATGCAATCTTAGGGGTTTGGGTTTCTTTAGCGGTGTGGCCTTAAAACGCCAATTCGTTCCTGGTATCCACACATAAGTAGGCTCTGTTGTGGTCTTTGGTTTTGGTGTCGTTGTCGTCCGCGGACGAAAACGTTTCGGATACACATCCTCACGACTGGAGGGCACTGGATAATAGCAAGCCTCCTCAATGTTCATGGCCACACCAGATGGATATTGTGCCAATAAACCCTTACTAAAAGATCCAGTAAATTTCAAATTGGATCCTTTGGGAAAGAGCACAAAGCGCTTCTGACGCGAAAAAACACGCTCAACAACATGATTTAGTTCTGTACAATTCTTTTGGGCCAAAACATTTAAGGCCACAAATTCAAGAATGACAATCAAGAAGACTTCACAACGCATGACTGAAGCAAACTGATTGAGATGTCCAGCAATGAAGATAACTAGTTAGCTTCAATTGATATGATCCCCAGGTGTCAATTATTGTTCAAATATGTACTGCATTTAGGTATTTGATCAACAGAATGCTATGTGTAAAGTAGTTCACCTGATATTCTGTTTAATACTCAATTAAGTTAGAAAGTTTACCTAAGTTAATCATGATAGGTAGTAACTGGCACTGGAAATCATATATGTATATAGTTCTCACACAAAAACAGACAAATACCTAATTCAGTTTTAATTACAACGTTTTGCCACTCAAAAGCCAAATTAATAGATTCATATTACATTTACTTTTCAATTCTTTAGAACATTCATTGGCCTCCTTGCTCATCACCTCTGAATAAACATCCTGCAATCCATCTATGCGTGGCATTCTGCAAATATAGAAAAATGTTGTTTACTTTAGTCATTAAAAATGCGAAAGGATAACTCACGTAAAAACTATCCTTAGCATATCGTGTAACATGGAGTATCCTGGCGGTAATAATAAACGTTTACTATCGCACATTGTACGCAATATGCATGACTTGATATCAAAGCCAACCCTGGGAAATTTCAAGAGAACTCATCAGTAAATATTTATACATCTTATTTGGATATATGTACCTACAATGAGCTGAGTTGACTGAAGCGTTCAAACAATTGCCGACGATCACGATGACCTGGATAATGCTGATGATTTTCATATCTTTTCCAATCGGGTGTTGAAGTTGTCCATTTTGACCACTTTGTCTTGGGTTGCCATTCTGTTTCATATTTCTTCCACTTTGGTGCTTCCGTTGTCTGCCACTTGGTTTCGTATTTATTCCATTTTTGCCATTTATATGGATTGGCATAGTTGCCATCATCCCAGCGATGCGTTTTTAAGGGTCTGTTTCTCCATTTGGGTTTTGGCAATGTTTTGGCCTTGAAGTGCCAATCTGTGCCAGGTATATAGACAATTGAATCGGGCAATACTTCTGGCTTCTTAGTTGTCGTTTTTGGCAAATAACGCTTGGGATAGATATCATTTATAGTGCCCGGTACAGGAAAATAGACAGCCTCCTCTAATACAAATGAAACACCTGAAGGGTAGGCTGAAATTAATCCTGTGGCAAGAGAACATGTGAACTTTAAAAACGATCCTGGCGGAAATAAAAGAGCCCTTCGTTTGCGCGTAAAAATTCTAGTTACTATAGACTGTAATTGCGATTGCTCATTAGATTTTAAAGAGCACCCTGCTGTTGGCCCTTGGCCATGGCCCAAACATGGACATAGCAAAAGGGAAATTATAAATATCTTGACAGCTAACATCTGCAAGTGCCGGCGACCCAATTCTGTGTGCCATGATGGCAGTTGAGGTGAAATTATTTAAATTATCTGACAATCACCTTTTTTTTTCTTACTTGGTACTGTGTCGACAATGTAAATGAATTGCTTCAATATTTATTTAGAACGAATTGATGTCTTGATTTAACCCAATTGTGGCAACATTCGGGACTTTAGTAGCCCAAACCCAAATCAGTTGAAGAGTCAGATTCGGGCTTGGCAGTTCGTTTAGAAAGATGTTTACTAAATGGACTTCAATATTATTACATTTACTCACAATTTTTTGTCATTCTTGTAGAACTTTACTATGGCCAGCTTCATCTAATTTGGGTGTAAGTGATCTTCTCTGTAGGCATCGGAATAATTTTAATTGGGGTTTGTTTTTACCCTTCAGCTGACTTATTCCGTTTCAGTGCCTGTTTCAGAGTTCTATCCAGAACGTCGTATACTCATAGATTGGTGCTTTGCCGTTTCCTATACGTATCCCAGCAATTTAACATCGTTCTATAGTATACCAATTTGGCCTGGATTTGCCAATTATCAGGCAAAGCGTGAATTGCCGCGTCTAGATCATACTGATGAAAATTTCTATACCAAATACGGACATGATCGATTAAGTGGATTACATCCCAAAGACTTTTCAGCTGGTCAACTTTATGGCTTTTTGGAGGATACCTTGAGGGATTATGGCTTTCATGATACCTGTCTGCTGCGTAGTGTTTGTGAATTGGCCCGACATCCCTTTGACGACAACCATCGGCATATGTTCAGCGATATTATCACTTTTGTGTTGAGGTGCGTTTCCTTACAATTGATTGATTGATTGAACAAATTTAACAATAAAGTTGCGACTTCTTTTTTCAGTCCTTCACAGCATGAGGGTTTTTTGCCCACTGAGCATGTATATCAGAAGGTCTACGAACAGGCTGAAAGCAATGGCTTTCTGGGCAAAAACTGCCAGCAATTGTATTCAATGTGTCGCCACGATATCTTAACACTATTAAGCAAAGTATTGGTTGACTAAAAAGTGAATAAAACGAAAAAAAAAAGACAAAAAAGTGGAAACCAAACATGTAAATTGTAAATTCAATGCGTTTCATTAGCAACTAATTATACCAGCAAGTCTAACATCATCTCATGTCATCGCATTATTCACCTCTTGTCACAACAAAATGTATCTTCATGAGGTTCACTTCATCTGCGTTCTACTTTGGTCGGTCCACTTGGTTTCGGCAGAATGGCCCTTATTCTTTCCTGCCTCTTCGGTGTATCAGGTTACATCATCATTGTCAGTGCCAGTGGTTATACCTGGACGTAAACTCTTCTGGGATTGGGGTCTACAAATGAACTATGCATTTCCAGCGAAACCTTCTGCATTCTATGCAGCCACCATTTGGCCAGATGAGTTCTCCCGCCGACACAAGCGTCATCTTATCAACGAGACAAGTAAATATACACCGAGTGGTTCATTCACTTCATCGAACATCCATCCCAGTGATTTCACCGCAGGTGAATTGTATGAAAATCTAGAGAATATACTTACACGCTACGGTTTCGATGAGTCCTGTCTTTTGCGCAGTGTTTGCGAACTGGCTCGGCATCCATTTCACAATTCTGAGGAAAATATACTCACAGCTCTATTGACCTTTACATTGACGTGAGTAGGAAAAACACAAAACTTTAACCTATTAACTGATTCTGGTACATTTTTCTAGCCCTTCTCTGCATGAGGCTTTCGCTCCTCACGAGAGTTTATATCGGCAAGTCTACGAAAAGGCCGAACAACTCGGATTTCTGGGCGAGAATTGTGAGCAAATTTATTCTGAATGTCAAGTGGATTTTCTAAGCGGAATTAGCAAACTTTTACATTGACATTAAAGTTGTCGAAGTGTTTTAAAAATAAAGTAAAATTATTGAGTTTAATCTTTAAAGCCAATGTGAAATAAAGGCCGAAAAAGCTCAATATTTATATTGTGGAATCATGAATCTGAGTGCAGTAAAATTTATGAATTTAAGAAACTTGGCAATTAAAACGTATTTTTATTTACATAACAACAAGATTTATTTCATCTAACCAGTCTAGTAATTATACTCAATATGTCCAATTCACATTTGGGATATGAACGTTGGCAATCACCGCCAAGGAAACCAATTTGCTCGGCCCGTTCATATCTTTTTCGATAGAGTTTTTCCCTATCACTAAATCCTTCATGTTGTGAGGGTCTGAAAAGAGATATTTTGTCAATTAGTTATTGCTTGAGAAAGCTATGGCAAAGTTAACTTACGTTAGCAAGAACACAATGATCTGTGTAATTAAATTATATTTGTGACCTTCAGCAAAAGGATGTAAGGCTAATTCGCAGACACTGCGTAGTAAACAGGACCTATGGAAACCATAGTCTGGGAGCAAACGCTCAAGGCCCGCGTACATCTCACCAGCTGTAAAGTCTTGTGGATGAATACCTTCGTTTAGTAGATCATTGGGCAAAGGCATCCCATAGTCAAGTTGCCGTTTGTGTCGGCGTGCCAACTCATCTGCCCATATGGTTGCATTATAGAATGACGCTGGATCATAGGGCAAATTGTAGTTCATCTGGAAACCCATGTCGGCGAAAACCTTAGTTCGAACAGGTAAATCCAGTGGCATTGATAGAGACGAGGTTAATTGTAGAACTGTCGAGGATGGGAACAATAATATACCATGTGTGACGCGTATGTGACTGATGCTCGAGATGATTATTAAGAGGACCAAACTGGTCACAAAGTTTTCGTTGTGTTGCTTAATGCGATGCATGGCGATGTGTGTGAAGAAGTGACAGTGGGCACTCGCGCCAGAAATCCGGGACTAGGTTTTCATTGTTTATTTGGGTCTTTAATTAAGACAAACTGTTAATAAGCAGAGCATTGACCAGATCTATGCGTGAACACCAATTAGAACCGTAAAAAGACAACAAAAAATTAATAAATATGTCAAAAAGTGGAACGCATGCGCAACGCCGAAGTTGCTTTAGAAGCGTGACTGAAAGGAATCTGAACAATTAAGTCTTTCTGACAGACCATAAAAGACATTATGGCCATACTCCACACCATGGAATTGGTAGATTTCAGAGTATAAAGTCATAGAGAGTGCATAGTGGATCCCCTGCTTTGGAAGTGTCAATTTGTTTGGTCAACAATTGTTACATTGGACTTTTCAGTTCTCTGATTGTACAGCGGTAGATTTGGCCACAGTTTGCCATGTGCACTAAAACAAACAGGTCGGATTATCAGCAGGTTGTTGCCATCATTTTGCTGACCATATGCAGCATTGCTTTGGTGACAGCCCAGCAAAGAAATAGCTCCATCTCGAATGCGACTGCGAGTCAAAGACTTAGTCGGCAGAAGCGTGTGGCCATCTATAATGGCCAGGGTGTAGTCAAGGTAAGGTTAAGCTCAGCCACACACACGAGACAACAATATCGAGTTATCGAATTATTTCTTTTTGGAAAAGTGGGTCGCTAGTATAGCTCATCCCGTGAAGCAGGCCGATAAGACCCAATCCTTTTGGTGGTTCTACAATGTACAAGGCCAATGGATTCCCACCACAATACCAATTTATTGGTGGAGTTTCTGGAATACGACAGCCTTCGTGTCCACAGCTCGCGAATGGCGCAAGGATATGCAGACAAGTTTGCGAAGTGATGAAACACGATCTTGGATCTATGATGCCATCGAAACTGGAATGGAACAGTGAGTTCAAGAGGAGCAAAGGATTCTTCAACCTTAACAATAAGTTTTTGCATTTCTACTCCTCAGGTTAGATAAGGATAATGGAGCAACTTGTCTGCTTAGAGGCATCTGTGAGATAAGCCAAACGCCCTTTGAAAAAGGAAATGTTTTTGCCGAAATACTCAATGCAGTTTTGATGTGAGATTTTTTCGTTATTCTCCTTTTACTTTATTCTCATAATCTCTTCATCTAGACCCACTTTGGACAATGTGGCCGAGAAGTATCTTCATGCCCGAGATGCAGGCAATGGAGGTGCCGATTGTAGAAAAACCTATGGAGATTGTAGTCAAAAGATCTGGAATTGGATCACAAAAGTAACGAGATCACCATTTTGATTAAGAGTTGAAGAGAAAACCAAATACCAAATAAACATCTCTCAGGGCATATATTTTTCCAAATAAAAGTCGGTTCATTGATTTAATGGTTTTTGTAAGAAAAAAACTTTCGTTCACGTCGGATCAATAAAAAGAAACTTCTTCTTATTGTTACATCCATAAATTTTTTTCTCAACATTAGCGTTATGAGAGACAGCTCAACTTTTGATCAAAGCCGCTTATTTGAATCCCTCTTCGTTTATACTAATTACTTCAGTTTGTTTTGCTCGGCTCGCTTACGAAATTCAACCCACGCTTCACACAACATTGGCTTCCTCCAGCAGATGCATTCACTCAAAGGGGCAACACCGGGTTTCAGGCGGCGACATTCGGAGAATGACGGATAGGGAGTCAGCGGTTTCGCACAATGGCTCGGCCCCCTCGCTCTGAAACAACTGGGCGGAATACGTCCCGACATGTGGCACTTACGCTTCAATCGTGGACATTTGAGAAAGGAACGATCTTGGCACGGCTCCGGCTGAGGGCAAGCAGTCTTTGGCTTATTGTGCTTACGACGTCTTAGAGGTGGCTGTTCGGATTGCACGTGGCAGCATGTCTTCTTTGGCTTGATCTGAAGTGGAGGACAAGACACCCAGGTCTGCCAGTATCTCCGCGCCGCCTTGTCCGACTCTACGTAATAAATGTCGTCAAACCGCGGATTGTAAGGGCAATGTGGTTCCTCGTCGTCACAGAAGGGATTCAACCACATGGACTTAAACTGCGCCTTGACCTTGCGCGGTTCCGGTTTCTTGCCCATCATCTCTGGCTTGCCACATACGAAGGATACCTTTCCGCAGCTGGTCGGCTTTTTATCGCAACTCGAGGACATGCGAATGCAGTGGGTAACGAACGGAAACTTACGAGTTGCGAGATTCCGGGGGAGTGCATGGCGAGCCATGCGTAGAGAAAGGCGACTCATTGCAACTGATTAATTTATATTGAAAGCAAAGGCTATCTTCAATTTGGTAACCAAAACAAACCGAAAGTTTTTTCTTTACTTAACTGTTTTTTTTTTTTTTTTTAATTTTGAAAAGCCAGGTTAAAAACAAGGACGAAAAATATATTTTTATGGATTGAGGGGCGGAACGATCTGTTTAGCCGAAAGACCGAATAATACTAAGCAGTATTATAGGTCTATAGCTAACTAACCCTGTTTTCACACTTGACAATAAATTTCATGGCTAACTTGATAATCTTGTTTATTCATTATTTTTTTGAACGTTGAGTTAGAAAATCAAGAACTCTATAGGGACACGTAACAGCATAGAAACGTTCACAATCCTTGATGTCCAACCTGTGCTTATATTTGGGATCATCGATTACATTTTCGGGTATCCTGGAAGGAATAAACAAATAAATGAGAACATTTCTCGCGATGTTATTTTGATGTTTGGTTTACGTTAATATAATCCGCATTAAGTCTTCCATAAGGAAACCATCATCATGTTGCTGATTCACTCGAGCTCTTAATTCACACATGGCACGTTTAATACAAGATCGTAGGTCTAACTGAAAGCTAAAGATATCATCATTTCTGAGTCCGAATATGGATAACTTTTTTACAATCTTACAAATGTCCCATGGCCTCAAATTGATCATAAATATCTCGACGTTCTCTATAGTCTCGATTTAGTTTCCAAGTCGGTACATGCAACCAGGAATCATAGACTTCATCGTCATTGTCAGTATTCCAAGTCGCCGAAGGCTTGCCCAAATGCCAGGGAGTTTTATAGAAGTTGTTGGTTGAAATTCTGTTGGTCTTATAGCTTGTAGAAGGATTCTCGTCCACATGCCAAGGAGTTTTATAGAAGTTCTTTGATGACATTCTGTTTGTCTTATAACTCGTAGGAGGATTGTAGCCAGCATATGGATAATAGGGTTCACTTCCACTTCCCATCCGATAACCATACCAATCCCAACGTGGTTTTGGTTTCATTGGCAACATTGGCATCTTTGCCTTAGGTTTTAAGTGCCTATGGAGAATCGTTGGCTCCCATCCGTGTATAGAATCGGGCAATGGTACGTACATATCAAACTCTAAACTGTACTGCAAACCACTTGGACGTCCACCTAATATTAGTTTTGTAAGAGCAGCCGTTAAAAGTAGGGCAGCTTTATCGGGGAATATAAGTCCACGAACACGACGGGATAAGAATTTCGTTTCGGTAACTGTTGAAGACGTTAGATTGGCCAAACTTAGGCAGTTGGTCAAGACCAAAGCTAAAATAGGCCTACACCACCACCTCATGGCAACGAACTCCGATGACAACTGAAAATAAACTGAACCCCAAACGAAATACCTACATCAGAAAATTAACACTAGCTTACAGATGTGCGCTAATTACAACAATGTTAATTATCCCGAGCTCTTGAATCAAAAAGTAGAACTACCAATTAAGTATAAACACAGATCAAGTTTCTTTAATCCAAATACTGCATATATACACAAACAAAAGGGGACAAATCCCGAGAGTTTAAACATTTAAACTTGTTTGTGGTAGAGTTTTCCAGATGGTTTTTCATAGGTCTCATGTGTAAGGTAATTTTTGTTGTATATTTATATTTAAATCAAATCCCATATCAAAAAAATGGTTCATATTCGTTTTTGAGTACTACATATTAAATAAGGTTTTCGAGACTTTAATGGATTGAAAGTTGGATTGGGGTTTATTTAAAAGGGTTTATTTTAAACATAAACCTCATTTTCTCGATAAAGGTAACCTGTAGAAGTTGCTCATTTTCGTTTTCAAATAAATTTTCATCAAGTAGGCCAAGACAAAATTCAATTTCGATCAAGTTGGCCATGACAAAATTTGAACTACAGATTTTGGTAAGGTAAGCAAGTAATTTCTATAGATTCGTCATAAGTTTTACAAGTTTCGTTCGTTTCGGCTGCTCTCTAAACAAATACTCATAGTATAGTTTTAAAAAAATTACATAAATTATTTTCGTAGTAGTTTATAAACCAAATTTGCAGCGTTTAACTATGGTGAATGTTCAGGGTTCGCCTAAGGTGGTGATTAACCGTTGCATGGAGTTGTTGCATTCTCGGATCGCCGGCGCCCAGACTCGTCACATTGGAAAACGTATTGTGCCCCAGGCCATCCAGCGAGCCAGTTCGTACGTCTATCTGGCCAGGGAGCAGCTAGACAGGGAACGTGAAAAAAGCGAAATGTATCAAATAAACAAACGACGCTCCATGTGGGACCAGGATGACTCGGTCGAGCGTCGACAGAAAATGGAATCTAAATGGCACCAACATCGTTTGGATGATATCTTGTATAAAAAACAGGATATGAAACAACGGACATATGATTGTACTTGGGTGAATTTCCCGGAAACTATGGTCGTCAAGCCGAAACGTCAGGTTGTAAACCTTGCCATTGTTAAGAATCAATTGCCAGCTGTCATGTGTCGTCGTCGCACTCGTGATGAGCGTCCGGAGACTGCCAAGCCGTGTGGTGACCAGGCCCGTCAGTTTATTAGTCAATGGGACAACAATAATGCCATGGTCAATCGCAATCGTTTTGGCCGTGCCGCAAACAATTGTCCACCACCAATAATGACCCGTAGTGCCGTGGAAATGGGGCGCGATCGTTCGACCCAATTCTACTACTAAGTTGCAAGTAACTACCTACCGAGGGCGCCATGTGGAGGTTTCAAATTATAGCAGTTCTTTTAGTGATCGCTTCGTCCTTCCATTACATTGGCAGTTAATATTCACAGATAATTAGACTTGCCAAACACTGGCGAATATTACATAAGACTGACCTCAAATTCCAAGTGTATAATGTAAAAGTCTTAAACAAATACATATTGTATTAAACAAATGTCAAAATCAAATACAAAAGTACTCTCATAGATATTTTAGTATCCCTTTAGGCAACAACGTAAAGAAAATTCGAAATTTTGTACAAAAAAAAATCAATGCCTCAATTTAGTAATATTTTCTGCTTAAGTCTTCTAGTAAGATGTTTGGGCACTCGCAAGGGTGGACCATTTAAATTGCCAAATATGCCCATTCGAGGACCGCGAGACTTTGATTATTGGCGGCGGCTAAGACGGACAGGCAAACAAAGGGATCGTTCGCCAAGATCCATTGAACACCATCCGAATAAACATGGTCATTATTATCGCCGTCCGAATGAGCGACCAGTCCAAAAGAACACATTAAATAAGTTAAAGAAACACAAACTGAGAGATGAAGATTGTGATAATTTTACACATTGATTTGAGAGATTAATTTTGTTTAATTTTTGGATAAATTTATGGCATAAAGAAAGAATTCAAGATAAAATTATAAGATAATAAATATGAGATAATAAAAATATGAAGGGATTAAATATCATGTTGCACCGCAAAATGGTCAACGGGTCTGAATATCAGGTTTAACTGAATGCAGTCTCTCAGTTACATAAACATATATATTCTGTCTTTATTCTTAAGAATTATTTTCCAATACAAAAGTCTTTGAATACCACATCTAGTATATCTTCGCAGCTAACATGACCGGTGATGCGTTCTATGCAGCGGACTGATTGACGTAATTTCTGTGCGGCTATTGCCATGTCTGGATAGACATCTGGTTTGTAATCGCTTAGAAATATGTCAATGTGTTCAATGCAGCGCTCCAGTTGCTGGCGATAGCGCATGTGGGTGATGCGTGGATGTTCTGCTCGTGGTGCGCCGCAGAGTTGCTGCAATTGTAGCTCCAGAGCATGCAGAAATTCTTGCAATGCCTCGTTAGTTGGTTTAAGACAGGAAATTGTCAAAATATTGCTTAGTTTTTGGAGATTTTCCAACTCGTCAGTCTTCAGAGTGTCTGTTTTATTGGCCACTAGTTTTACTACTTTGTCATTGCATAGAGCTAGCGGAATATCCAGATCATTCAGGTATTTTTCTATATAGTAAGTCACTGATTTCGATTGACTGCTGTCTAATGTTGTCAATTCTCTAGCATCGGCAACGAGAAGTATCAAATCTGATTGGTTGATGCACTGTTTGGCTCGTTGCATGCCCTCTAGTTCTATGGCATCGCTAGTTTGTCTGCGTAGACCAGCTGTGTCGGCAAAAACCACAGGATAACCACCAAAATTGTGCATGGTCTCTATTATGTCGCGCGTCGTCCCAGCCAGAGGAGTCACAATGGATACAGATCGTTGACAGAGCATATTTAGGAGACTACTTTTGCCAACATTTGGTGCACCTACAATGCACGTGCGGACGCCATCACGCAAAATTTCACCCTGACGCTGGTCATTCAAGTGATCCTTTATTTCGGCTTTAACAGCATTCAGTTCGCGGGTCAGTTGAAGAATCACTCCGCCTTCGATTTGCTCTTCTTCGGCAAAGTCAATGTAGGCCTCCAAATGGGCAGCACAGCGAATTAGCCGCTTGCGCCAGCTATCATAAAGACGGGCCAGTGCTCCAGTACTTTGTAGAAGGGCCTAAAATTATGTTCGTTTAATTGAATAATATTCAAGAACGTAGCAAGAACTCACCTGTTTTCGTTGGGCTTCGGTTTCAGCATGTATGAGGTCAGCCAAGCCCTCGACTTCTGTTAAATCCAGTTTGCCTCCAAAGAAGGCTCGCTTGGTGAACTCGCCTGGTTTCGCCGGCCTTAAGCCATCGCACTGACCCAGTGCATCCAACATGGCAGCTATTACAGCCAGAGACCCATGCACTTGAAACTCACAAGCATCCTCTCCAGTGAATGAAGCCGGCCCTGGGAACCAGAGTAATAGACCTCTATCTATCATCTCTTTACTAACTGGGTGATAAAAGGATTTAAGATAGGCCTGTCTGGGCTTTGGCTCGAATTCAAATCCATTTTCACTTCCACTTGCTATTATTGCCCTCAGCGCCTGTTTGGTTCTTGGTCCCGAGAGGCGTATAACGGATACTCCACACTTGACATGACCGGAACTGAGGCTGTAGATGGTACACGCGGAATCGGAACTTGCTTGCCGTTGAAAAATGCGACAAAAACTATTGGATATGTTCCGCAACAAAGCCATTGCATCTCATCTTCACAAGCGCTAAAAACATACCAAGCGCAAATGATCAGCTGGCAGCAATTTATGCCAGCTGTTAGCTAGAGATGGTTGTATATTAGAGATGGCAGATAGTTTACTATCGTACTCACGCTAATGAAGTCGCACCGCTGGCTCACATCACTAATAAATCTCCAACACAACAAAACAAAAAACAATTATAATTTTCCACGTATTAAAAATTTTCTCAGCAAATACATTTTAAAGCAGCTGCTACAGAGCATCTGACCATGTCGTCCTGGATAACTGGACTGGCAGATAAGGCCGAGAATATATTGAATAAAATTGATCAAAATGCTGCCACAGCATTGCAAACGGACACTCCATCTGCTGCCATGACCAGCAGCATCTCCAGCACGCAATCTTTGAAGACCACCTTATCGCCAGCAAAGCGTCCGTTTGTTACTAACAGTGCATCCAGTGCCAAAAGCGAAGGCGCTCCTATCGTGACCAAAGAGTTGCGTGCAAAGTTGCCAGCGTCAGCGAGTTTCTCCACTTACTCCAATCCAGACACTGTGACCAGTGCAATGGACACACACGAATTGGCCGCTTTTAAAATAGCTCTTAGCGAGATCACAGCCGAGCGGGATGAGTTGCGTCTACGTTTGGAAGCTCTGAACCATGATAGCGAGAATTTCGCTCTTCAGCAACGCAGCCAGGAGTTGGAGACTCTGGCTAAAACTCTGTCCGATGAACGGGACAAGGCCGTGCACGATCTGAACGAGGCTCAGTCGGCACATATGGCATATGTTCATTCCATATCCGAATTGGAAACGAATCTGGCTAAATTACAGCAGGAATACATGACCACCGCTCACAAGTTGCAAATGCAAACCAAAGAGACAGAACAACAGCGGATGGAACTCCAGGAATATCGGTCTAAAGCTCAGCGAGCCCTTCAGGCCAAAGATAATCTGATAGCCGAACTAAAGGCCAAGCCTCAGGATGGAGAAAGCGATCTGGAGCCCACTTCCAGCGAGACACGTTTCTTAGAAATGGAACATAACGCTCTCAAGCAAGAGTTAGAGCACAATAACGAGGAATTGCAACGGTTACGGCTTCAATTGGAGGATCAAATCAGCCAGATAAGACAATTCGAATTCGAACTAAGCACAGCTCGCCAACGCGAAGAATTGCTGGCCAAGGAGCTAAGTCAGTCACGGGACTCGAATGTTTCACATGAATCGGAACATCGGTTGCTTAATCAAGAGTTAAACTCATCTATATCAACGCTTAAACAAAAGTTAAGCCAACAAACGGCCATCACAGCAGAGCGGGAGCAACAGTTGCAACAACTACGCAAGCGTCTAAACGAAGGAGGACATCAGACAACCGTCAAAATTGACTATGAGAGTCGTCTGCAGGCACTAACCGAATCGCTGGTCGAACGACAAAGTCTGCTCGAACGGGTTACGGGTGAAAGAAATGCCCTTAGGCTGCAGTACGAAAAAATGCAAAGTCAATTGCAACAGAATGCCCACATGGTAGATATGGAACACCAAAGGGGCAACACGAATTCACGCAGCAATGCTCTACTCTCGAATAGTACAGATGATGGTAAAACTAAATACTCAATCTTTAAATCGTTAGCTTATCTATATTTTTCATTCCAGCTAAAGCTCAATTTCCGACTCTGATGCATCCCAGTCCATTTGATAATCGCGTGGCACGACGATTTAAGCGTGCTCTACGTCAGGCAGATTCCATGGGTATCCGTGTGGGTGCATTTCTACGTCGTTATCCCATGATGCGCATCTCTGTGATTCTTTATGTGGCTCTTTTACATCTTTGGGTTATGTTTGTCTTACTATCCACTACGCCCAATTAAATAACTTTAATTTGAGCAAAAGTTTCTTTGATTTTATTTTGCAATTATTTCATTATGTATCATACTATATTACATACATTTAAATATGTATTTTTATTTATTGTATTTTCTGTGTATATGTATCTGTGTTGTGTATTATCTTTCTAGCTAGATATATAATTTCTAAATTCAATAAACATCAGCTATATGTACAATAAGTTGACAAAAAACAAAAAAAAAATAGAGAGACATATAACAAGATTGAACAAAATTCACACTACGCTAAGGTTAAAAAGAGAACAGTTCACAGTTCGTATATTGCAGATAAGTAGAATTCAACTAGAGCTAACATTTAGTTATCTAGTTTAAGTAGAGTTGTTTTTGTTTTCTATTTGGGAAGCCAACCAGAAAGATGCCAAACCATTTCTAAAAAGTGTTTCACCTCCACAAAATATGTTTGGATGGCTCCTCTGGTTGGTAAGTAAATATGTCTAGAGCAAGCTCAACTGTCGTGCAATAAGTACCATTATATAGAAATAAAGAATGCTGGGCACTCAATTGTCATACAGTCAATGCTAAAGAGGAAGTCATGGATATAGTTAGATAGAGAGTGAAGGCTAAGTAGACTTGGCGTTGATAGTACTTTTGTTTTTTTTACAAGTAAAGACTCTTGGGACGGTTGGCGTAAAATAAGCGCTATATGCCCCGCAAACGTTTATATCAGTCATCGGCATAATAGCTAACATAGACAGCATCGCCGCCAATGCTAATCAGGCACTGGCCCTAAAAACGAAAACGATAAGAAATTCGATTAATCTCCAACTTGATACTGATAGATAGTTCTTTGGCTTACCTGGTTTTTATGCTGATTATCAAACAATATCAATTCGGTGATGTAAAATGAGACCATAGCATTGCCACCCACTGAAGCTATATGGGCTCTGACCACAGCTAGCAATTCGGTTATAAACCCATGGACAAAGCCACTTATACCACCATTTTCGCGTATCGAAGTGCTTTCCCTGATGAAGAAGAAATTCAAATTGCCCAAATACTTCTCAATACGTCCACCGGGTATAAAACTCAATGGCGTCAAATCCACACCAAAACGATCTCGCAGGGGAAACTGAACCAGAACATAAGACAAAAACCAAATCAATGAGAATTATTGAATTAAAAATATGATGTCTTCCATCGCTTACAAAACGATTACGCGGAATTTGAGCCGCATTAAGGGATTTTTGTGCTGTCGCCGCTGGAGAAAGACCCGGTGTAAGGTTGCCCAAATTGCCTAGCCGTGATGGTGATGTTTTGCGCATTTTAAATGAACTCATGCCAAATGGTGGTATAGCAGAGCTGGTTGGTGTCGGCGTATCTACCATTTGATCCTCATCGAGTGGGAATATGTAATCCTCTTCCTGTAGCTGACGTTTGCCATTCAACTCCGGTTGTGATTGTGTGGGATGCATTATCAAAGACTGAGGTGGCACTGTCATGGCCGCTATAGTAGCTACCTCATGAAGGCCATTCTGTTGCTGTTGTTGACGGCGACGATATTTCATTTTATTGCCATTAGTTAGACCCATGGCCATACCAGTCACTAGCAATTGGATTTGATCCTGCAAGACAAATTAAACAATAAAAGTCTCAGTCGCTTTGCCTGAGAGGTGATCTCTTTGGCCTACCGTTTCGGGTAGATCCAATCGAAAACGCAAATCACATATGGCACAGGGTATCATGGTACGCAATTTGAAGTAAATTGTCTGGAGCAAGCTGTGTGGGTAGGTTAATAAATTGATTATAAGACTGTCCTGTTTTTTATGTGATTCACACTCACCGTTGAAAATGTTTGGGAAATCCATTGACACTCTGTCCCACATCGAGGCGTGCACGCCAAACTTGGGTAAACATTTGCAAATTCTTAACAGTATCCATTTCCTGCATTCCAGGTACACTCTGTGTATTGACCACATGAAAACCCTCCGGTGGATAAGGTTCCATTAGCAAGGATATAATCTCTAAATCTTCTATATCATCCACTTCAAGGACACACAACTCTTTATTGCCACAATTCAAATCGATTTCATTCATTTCCTCCTCATCGGAATCATCTGATTCAGATTGACGACTATCACCAGATGCATTTTGGGCCGTGGCAGCAGTTCCTGGTGCTGAAGCTAAATCAGGATCCATACTTTTTAGCTGATAGATCTCCTGATTACGTTCAAATGTCTCTTGCAATTTCTTTTGCAACTCATTTAGCTTTTGCTTATCAGTCCACGAATTTCCGGCCACTATTTTGGGTACTTGAGGCACAGGCAATGCCGTTAAAAACAAGGCTGTTCCAGTGGCTATTAAAGCAATCATTCGCTCTCCAATGGCAACTTGTGTACGAAGGCCGAAAATGGCATTCATTCCCTTGGCCTTCAGCTTATTGATCAAAACCCGATGAAGCTCGTACTCAAGAAATGGTAGACCATCGGAAATCTCTTTGGCATTTAGTTCGGAACGCAAATCTCTTTTAGAGCGGACCACTTGAGCCTGCATGAAGCAACCGCGTCCAGTGACCTGTAAATACTCGGGTACTTCCAATGTGGCCAAGAGGACATCGGGCACCCGACCCTTACGACAAACCGCACATTTCTTCATTTTCACATTGAAGGGCACAGAGCTCAAATTGTAAGGTATATGACAAATGGCACAAGTATTGCGAGAGCCGTTGAGCAATGGTGGCAATCCATAACGCTTGCCTGTGCTCGAGCCGCCAGCTCCACTTGTTGAACCGCTTTCCTTGCTCACACTTGGTTCGCTGCCATTCGCGTCCCTTTCTTCCAGGGAAGTGGACATCGCTCCTGGTGGCAGAGTAGTTGCGGCTTTGGATATTGCAAATATATCGGTTTGTGAAATTGATCTGTTGAACACCATGTTGATCACGGCCGCCGTTCCAGTGGCGGATAAAACACATACATCATCGCTGAATAAAAGAAGAAGGAATTAATCATTTACAGGTTGTACTAGAAACCATTTTTACTTACGAAATGGTTGTGGTCTCTGCGTAGCCCAAAACCACATTGCAGCCCAGAGAACGTGCATGCGAACGGATCTCCATACGCAATTCAGTCCACCAGCTATCACGTACCTCCGGTTCATCGGGATTGGGTACACGTTCAAGCAATTTCACTGAGCGAGCTGCCACAGTTGCACCCAAATGAAGTATGAAGCCTGTAGGATATTTGGTCATGGTCAAGAAGGGATATTCCAGCATATCTAGCGTATCAGCTGCTGCTCCTGTTTTTGCCACAGGCTGCGAAAGACGCATCATGGCTGTGGCAGCTACTAAACGCTCACTGGCCACACAAATTGAATTTCCTGTGAATATTTCAAAATATTTTTTAAAGCGAATTTACACTTCTTCATTATTCCAACAATGGGCACATATATACACGGATATATTTAAATTTATAACTATATATGTATACAACGATAGTTAGGAAAGGGAAGTGAGGAGTTCGCATTGAACAAATGTAAAAAGGTGTTTTCTTTCAGTTTAAAGAGTTGACAAAGAGCTTGGAAACTTGAAATCCTTGAAAATATGCGTAAGTTATTTCAATTTCATGAGACAAATTCATAAATCCAGGTCTAACTTCTTATGATCATTTAGGATGTATAATGAACAAAGCATTTGGATGAAACAGTGCGAGTCACATTAAAAAAGAGAAACAAAGAGACAGACAATAAAAGTAGAGAACTTGGACAAACAGAAAGAAGTTTAGTAAGTAGGTAACAACAAATCCTGCTAGGCAAAGATAGATGCAGGAATAGAGACACAGATGGCACACACAGACCCTTTAAAACATCGAAAGATACACACACAGACATACAATTGACATTGAGAGGTGGGCACATCGAGCTACTTACGCTTACGATGGAATGTAAAGGCAATGCCTATTATTTGATGAAGTGCAGCAGAGTAGTGAGATAGAGAGAGAACATTAGAAGACATTTTATGGGACATTTGGAGCACAAACATAGAGAGAGAGATACACACGCGCACACACACACAAAATGGTAAATAGAGGATGACTCCAGACCACTTTTCCTGATGGCCTATTCTTAATCTTTATTGCTTATGCATCAGTATGCATAGAATCAGTAGAAGATTCACCCCTCGTTCGCTTCCCTTTTTTTGCTCAAAATATATGCGTTTTTTACATACCTTTGGGTGTGACACTTAAATCCGAATCAGAAGAACGACGACATATTTCCCCCACCGTGGTGGGCACCATAGTTGTGGCCGTCGATGTGGTTGACGTTGAAGCACTGTCTGCATTTGTAGTCGCCGAAATTCCACTTTTAGAAGGGCTGGGGGTGAGCTTAAGGCGGCTGGTGTTCACCGGGGAAGCAAAACGTTTGGCATTGGGACTTTCTGTGTTGCTGGTTATAGCAGCGACTGGAACAGGTATGGCTGTAGCATCTGTTACTGTAGTTCCAACCGATGGCTGCTGTTGGATTTCAGTGCTGGACCTAAGTTCACGTTGTTGTTGTATGGCAAATGGAGCAAGCAATGATGATTGATTATTGTTATTACTATGGTTAGTACTATTAGAGATATATACAAAATGATCTAAACGTTGTTGTGGTTGGTCAAAGGTATGGCTAACTAGCTCAGATTTCGTGGGCGTTGATTGGGGTGACGAAGGACTAACACGTAACTCGGGTACAGGAGTCAATGAATGCGACTTAAGCGCTGCCCCCTCCTGTCTTATGGCATTTACCACTTCTTCTTTCTGACTTTTCATGTCGTAGCTGGGTAAATCATTTAATTGCAACATTGAAGCTGATTGACTAAGTTTTCTATTGCCTTCATTATTATCGGAACAAGTGGGTAATTCTGGCTGAGAGCTGTAGTAGGTCTTACGCTCCAAACTTAATACCAAAGAAGGATGCTTTTTGTAAGCAATCATTTCATTATCCTTACTTGACCTGGGATTCAACATATTTCTTAAGCAGTGGGAGAAATTTTTTATTTCTTCCAATATATGATACGGCTTGGATTCGCCAGCCTTTAAGTCCAATTGACTGTTTTCGCAACTACGGGTTTCACCCGGCTTTATCCAATTGTCTTGCAATTCATCATCAATGGAATTCTGGCTCTTTGGAGCTGCAATTAGAACACCCAACTGCAGAGAATCTTCACTGGAATCGCTTAGATACGTCGAGTCCTCTTCCAATGGACCCAAATCGGGAGCCGATCGTGTATTTTCTTGATAATCAGCCAACAAGGGGACAGTTAAATGATGGGTACTTGTTGGCCTTACTCCTGTATCATTGCTTATGGATCGCACAATATTTGGTAGAGTACCCTTACGATTTAAAGCGAAACGGGATTGTGTTCTGCGGCGTCGTCCACGGGAGCCATTCGAGTTATGACCAGGGCTGGCTAGACCACCAAATATGCTAGTCAGCGATTGTGTAGCATTCTCTGGTATTTTGGGCTCTATCCGTCGCAACAATGTGGCATATTTTTCGCTGAACACATTCTTCGACGATAGAGTCAAACGTCGCATGCGGTGCCTCAATTTCTTTTCACGTCGCGAGCGTTCACCTCGCTCATCTTCTTGTTGGATGAGATTCTGCATGATTTCCGCATCTTCTGTATCCGAGCTAGCGCTCTCCAAATAGAACATGGATGCCGCACTTGGCTTTTGGGGCTTGTGTATATTGAGGCGATACGGGGACATCAGACTTGAGCTGCTTGTCCCTGAACAATTGAGAAAATCAAGGTACTTTTGGGCAAGTCTATGTGATAATATTGTTGGGGAGTTGTGAGTAGGAGTAAGGATAGGAGTAGATATGCGAGTAGAAGGTACAAATGGGTTATAACCAGATCGCAACACGATACACGAACACACGACACAATAAATAATAATAATAAATTCAATAAAGAAAATAGGTAAAAACAAAACAACAACAATTTTTGGGGCGTGCAATACGATACGACAAGGAGCCATAATAATAATAATAATAAAGAAGAAATTGAGATGAGAGATTAAACGAGAATCATTTTGATGTGACGAATAGGGGAGAATACCAAGAGAAAAAGACGCTTTAAAATCTTATATATCACATTTCATTTAGTCTGTTTGGTTTTGAGTCTATTACTGTAACTATCAGAAAAGTTCCAGATACATGTATGTATATTATAATATATAGTTTATAAATGTATATACAGGAAATGCAAACATATAACTGATAAAATCTGAATGTTTTCAACAAATATTTTGACAATTTGGGAATAAAATGATTCGACAGTACCGCAATGTTTGCATTTCGTGATATATATACAAATATCAACCTGGGAACACTAAATCAAACAATCTGACTCTGAATACTCACTCTTCAATTAGCGCCACATCAGCACTATTAGGCTGACTACTGCTGGTGTCTTTGATGAGTGTGACGGCAGTGCCTACTCCTCGAGCCACTACACCCACATCACCCTCTAGATCAAAACATTGGGTATAGCCAATCACTGCATTTGCACCCAAATTAATGGCCTTTAGACCCATTTTCCTTTGTACTTGTCCTGAAAGCTTTAGAAAGACCACCTGTCGGGCCTCGTTGGAAGCACGGGGAGTGCGTATCTTATCAATCCATTGATATTCGGGATCATCATTGACCACCAGTTCTTCAACAAAACCATGAATAACCTGGGCACGATAACCAAATGGCACACATTGGGCTGGAAATTACCAAAATATTAGTCTAAATAAAGAAACAGGAATGATAGTACTCACAGTGGAAGAAGGGAATGCCGCAAGAGCTTTGCCTAAACTTATTGACATCCGAAAATAGATCCACTTTAACTATCACATTTATTTCGCCGCGTATGCCATGCATTGTATCGAAAACTGGAATCCATCCCGATAGCACAGAGCCTTTGCCATGGCCAGCTTGACTAGAACTCTCCAGACACAGGGGATTCAGACTGATATTTACCTTGCCAATTGCATCGTTAGCCGAATAGGTATCATAATCCATCAAACGAATTTGAAGTGGTTCATCCTGCAACTCGGCGTCATCCACCTCGAAACGAAACCTTGAAATGCAACATAAAAAGATTGAGAATCAACGAGATCTTCAGGCATATATGTAAATGTAATTTTACCAGTCTGTATTCCAGGTGGGATTCAAGCTCTTGCGGAACACATCTGTCTTGTGGGTTACCGAGGCCAATTTGATTTCCACAAAAGCATCTGTTGTCTCACTGCTCTTGTCCATCACAGGCAAATTCCGTGCAGCCTTTATCTTCACCCCCACCTTGCCAGGCATCTTGTACCAGTCGTCGTCGTCGTCTACGTCTCCTTTTCACCAAATTTCTGCACAAACCACTTTCCACTTACACGCTAATCTATTTTAATTTTAACTTATATTTTTCCTTCCATTTTCCTAGTCCTACAGCCCTTAGAACTGACTCTTTGAACAACCCTTTGAACTGGCTTATAAACTAGTTCGCTGCAGAATATTCATTATTATGAGATATGTATATATTAATATATAATAAAACATATTTTTAAGGTTATATATATTAATTAATATAATAATATAAGTTATCATAAGTTTATTACACTTTTGACATGTGACGTCGATATACTAACCGTTCGGACTTATACATATGTAATCAATTATCTTGCATTAGAAACACCTGGAGCTTTTGCCTAAGGCGGTATGTATATTTTTAGGGAGCAGCAAATTTTTAACTTAAAACATTCAAGAAATAGAATTAAATTTTTTTTATTCTTTTGGATGGAAAAAAGTGTTTTGATTTGTATAAATATATGCAGCTGCTCTGTCTTTATGAATTATTAATGATCACTCTCTACAGAACATAAGGGGGAGTTTTCTGTAAATCTAACTGAGGAATCTTGATGTTTTGCTAAGCTTAAAGTTAAATAATACTATTTAATTTATTTTCAATAAAGAATTATGTTTTTTATGTATTTAATGGGCAAAAGTTTGCGCACCGTTTGTAGCCCTGATTGCGAATACCGCGGATGCGATTCACACGAGTTGGCAGCGCCGGCAAAAAATCGATAGCCGCCATATTTTTTCACTCCTCCAAACTAAACGCGTTTCTTAAGAAAATGTTTCAATAAAAACAAAAAGTTAGTGAAAATTAAGAATATACAGTGTGTTTACAGTTGCATACACTTATTGTGAAAGAGAAGAAATAAAAGAATTGCATTTTGCATGCCATAAAACGTTTACAAGTAAATAAAACTCCATCAAAGACTCCGGCAAATTTTCGGTTCTGCGTTCTGTGTCTGTGTCCGCTGTGAGTTTGCGTGTGTGTGTGTGTGTTTGCGTGTTGGTGAATTCCGTGTGTGAGTGTGTGTGCCTGTGTGGTGGGTGTCCCAGTCTGAGAGATTATAAGAGAGCAACCTTTGGGTAAATCATGGAAGGAGCTGTCCAAGTATCAGCCCCATCAATTGGTGGTGGACCACGTGGCGGAGGTGGAGGCTATAGAGGACGCGGCGGCGGTCCGCCTATGAGAGGTGGCTTCGAACGTGGCAGGGGGCGTGGGGGTCGCGGCCATTTTATGGGCGGCATGCGGGGTGGCATGGGAGGAGGAGGACCACCAATGCAGGGCATGATGCAAGGACCACCGCGTGGTATGCGTCCAAGAGGATTAGGTTATCAGGGGCGCGGTGGTGGTGGCGGTGGAGGTTTCCAGCCGCGTGGTGGGGCACCCATGGGCATGCGGGGTGGACGCCCACTTATGTATCAACAACGTAAGTAATGAATTTAAGCTACGAAGACTAATAAAGCTTATAAATATGAATTCGCTTTAAAGCAGCTCCCAAGCAGCATACAGGAGCGGATAACAACAAGACTGTCTCGCCAGTGCCCACCACTGCAGCCGCAAATGCTGTCGAAGGCCAGACCCAAGAGACCACTGGCGATGAGAGTACAGACGGAGCTAATGGTACTGCTCCGCCGGTGTCCAATGTGGCTCCAGGAAACGGTGGAGGTCCACCGCCCTATATAAGTCGTGGACGTGGTCGTGGAGGTCCATTTAGAGGACGTGGCTCCTATAATCCTCATCTAAATGGCGGTGGAGGTGGCGGAATGTATAGTGGTCCTCACTCACATCATAGCAACTCTCTGGGTGGCGGTGGACGCGGTGCTCCCCGTGGACGCGGTGGCTATAATCAAGGTATGAGTCGGCCACCCATGCATCATAATCCCAATACACAAATTGCACCGGTACCAGCTCTCAAACGTGGCGCTCCTGGTGGTCCCGGCGGCCCCAAACGTGGACGCTACGATGGTGGACCTTATGGACAGCGGCCAGCGATGACTCCCAAATATCATACACAACAGCAACACATGGGCGGTGGAGGACCGCCACAAACGTCATACGGCTCACCACCGGCTCAGAGGTAAGATTTTAAATGAATTTACCGCGTTCTCTGACAATCTTTTATATATCCCAATCAACAGCCATCATAGCTACCAGTCGCATGACCAGACACAGCAGCAAGTAGATCCCTATGCTCAAAGCGGTTACTCCTCAACGGCAACACAACAGGGCTACAATGGCTATAGCCAGAGTGGTACCGGCGGCGGTGGCTATGCCCAGCAAGCAAGTGCTGCCCCTGCTGCTAGTGCAAGCTATGCCACACATGCAGCCAGTGAATACGACCAGAGCCAGTATCAGGGCTACAAGTGCGTTTGCTTTTTTACCTCAGTGTTCCTCAATTCATTATAACTCTTGCTCTTTATGCAGCTCTACGGGATATGCTACCCAACAGCAAGATACACGGTATCAGTCATATGGTCAAGATTATAGCCAACAGTATGGTTCCACAGCCGTGGACTATAATGCCACTGGTCAGGCGGACTACAGTCAGCATGGGCAGCAAAGCGCTGCCGCTTATGATGAAAGAGCCTATGCAGGCTACGGTAAGCTAAGGGAGTGGGGGAATTGTGAACTTAATAAACTTCTATATAACTCATACTAAATAAGATAAATATTAGTATAAAATAGTCCAAAGTAATTGTAATCAATCTCATTCTTATCCTTCTTGTATTTTGGTTTTTTTTTTTTAGATTCGCAATCATATTCGCAGAGTTATTCAAATGCAGCTGCTTACTATTAGGACTACAGCCACCACCACTACCATCCTATCTCTCCTTCCCCTTAAATCCCCTTCCAACCTAAAACTGGTAAATTAAACGCTGCGCGTACTCCGAAAATAAGTAAACAAACAAAAAAGTAAAAGTTAAAGCCAATTTAAGTAACCAAATTAAGGAATTAGGGCAAATCATAAGTGGACATAAATCAGAGAAATCACTATGTTTTATGAAGAGACAAAGATACACAACAGCAAACTCTCTCACACACACACACACTAACACAAAACAACAAAAACAGAAACAAAAAAAAAAAAAAAACAAAAATAGTCATAAGCCATAAAAGTTCTCTTTTTCCTAGTTTATAAGTATGCGTCTTTACATCTCTAAAACTTACATATATATAAATTTATATATATATCGAAACATCTATAGTAAACAAAAATCATTTCTACTATTTTTGTGTTTGTTCGCCTACCACCTCATAAATTCTTTACTTTCAACAACCTGCTTCCCATTTCGTGTAATGTTTTTTGACAGATGGAGTTTGCCTTGTACTCCATCGCCTCTAAATTAATGATCTGTTTTTCAATTATTTTGCCTTTAATTTTTTTTATATTATACAATTATCATGGAACTGTGACCAAAGTATGCTTGAAATCATATTTCTGATGAACTTATCTTACATCTAAATAGATTAATATCTATCAATCGCGTCAACTCATGACAAAATTGTATAAATTTTAGTTTTTAAGCTTTATAACAACAAAAAGAAAACCAAACGAAACCATAACCACAAATATTTGAAAAATCTTTTCTTATTTTTTGAACTTTTCCAAAAAAGAAAAATAAGCAAACAAACGAGGAAAAAGAACTATTATTTTCCTAATTTGACGATAAACATTAAAAAATTTGTTTATTAAATCTAAATCTGTAACTATTATAAGCTGGAAAATACCACAAAACAACAAAACGAAATACACAAAATATATTAGCAAAAATAAAATAAAAAAAAAAAAAAAAAAGATGCAACAAAAAAGTCAATAAAATAATGTTCAAACATGTGTGTGATGCATTAAACTTATTTAAAAATAATAACTATTATTTAATATTATTATTATTTTGAAAACTATTTTGTTTAAACAAATGCAAACAAGAAAACAAATGATGAAATGAACAAATTTAAGAGTACAAAGGCAACTTTTGAACAAATAATCAAAGTGATAAACAGATATTACTAAACACAACCAAAGAGATCGAAAAGAAGACAAAAAGAAAGAGTACAAAACAAACTTAAAAGCAAATTAAACAAACAAAAAAAAAAAAATGAAAAATAAAAACACAAATTGAACATATTTTTGGTAAGTTAAGTGACTAAAAATGTCATATTGGTTAAAATTTTACAACAATTAATCTAATAAATTAAATAAAATGGAAAACTCAATGCAAATGGAAAGCTTCAACAGGTTTTTCCCTACTTTACTTATGAGTTTTCCATTCAAAAAAAAGCGGCCTATTGCCGCTTTTAATATTTTAAATTGTAGAACTTTAGTTATTTTTTTTTACAGGAAGCAAACAGAAAACTCGAAAACAAACAGAAACAATATATATAAAAATTAAAAAAAAAAATATATAAAGATTAAAGAGGAAAACGTGAAAACTTTTAAAAGGAGTATGAAAATGGTGGTAAACAAAATAGAAGAAAACTAAATATTTAAAAAAGAAATTAAAACCCCAAAACCAACAAAGAAAAGTATAAAATATTTTTATTTAAATGTTGCACTTTTATGTTATTTATATTTTTGTTACAAATATCTATGTTTTATTTGTTTTATATTAAAAATTAAAAAAATGCAAAAAATTTATGATAGCCTTTCAAAGGCTCAAGTGATATATGCCTATAAAATATTCATATAATGACTGATAAAAGACTGATCCAAAAATCTACATATATGCGATGATTACAAACAATTCAAGTATTTTATATATATAGAAGTGACTATATAGCATTAAATATCGAAGAAAAAAAGTATTAAGCACATAAATTGATATTTAAGGAAATCAAACAAGAAATGAAAAAAAAAACACACACACGCCAACTATGTGTTAAAAAGTTAAATGAATTTCAAATATTAAAATATTTTTACTAACATTTTGAACACCATTTGGTCACGTAGTCTCCAAAATAAAATATCTGATCAAGTCATACTGAGATATTCAAACATTGCAAAGAACTAAAAAATTAATTAACGAATTTCCGAAGGTTTAAAAATTATTATTGAAACAAAGAACAAGAATAATATACAAAAACCAACTATCAACAACAACAACAAAAGAATGAAAAGACTTAAACAAATTTTGTTAATGATTTAATTTTATTTTTATATGCTTTTTTTGGCATCTTGTAAATAGCAAAATTTACACAAAAACAAACAACAACAAACGAAGATTTGCTTTCATAATTTTCTGTGAAATAATAATTTATTTACTTTGTTCTATTATTTGTTGAATTTTTCATTTATTTAATAATAATAAAATCAGCAGACAAAACAAACGTCTAATATACGATAAAAATATCAAGTTTATATATCTATATATTTAAAAAAAACTAAATTATGCCATCATTCCTTTTCAGCAATCTAGAAAATTGAAATAAGACTGAAAAATCAGTATATACTGAATGGATCCAGAGTTCAGATAAGTGGATGAATACAGCTTTCAAAATGTTTTGTAAGAGTTCACATACAAAACAATAATACCCATTCGCAACTATATACTTTTTAAAAACAAAAACCAAATATTATACGAAATTTTCGAATTGTTACCTTACATATACACGGCACTAATTAAAATAGTAAGTTAAATATGAAAATTATGGATTAGAGAAAACATTTGTTTTAAGATGAAACTCGAATCCAAAACTTAGTAATCATCGGATGTGATTAAATTTAAAGTTTGCTTAGATTTCGAACATTCCGTAGAGTCCTTGTGATTCTTCAGTTAGTATAGTGGCTAATCCAATCCAGTGGTCAATTCCTGAAGCGGTTTTGTAATTGTTTTTAAAAGTTTAACGTATTAAAAACTATCCAAAAATTTACATAAGTCCATTACTGAGTTGGTAAGTTTCAATCCTAATGATTTTTTTAAAGATAGATTGTTCTGCTCACTTAAGAAAGAAAAATTTAATAACTCAGAGAAATAAATAACATGATTATGACGTAAATTAACCCAATCATTTTGTGGAAATGAAAGTGCTACTTATTAGATTCCCATTAAAAAATTAAAAACATTTGAACAAAGTCAATATTTTGAAAAAATAGTAGAATGATTAGCTAGTTTCCATTGGAATAGTGAAAAATATTTATGATAAATTTTCTTTTATTTCAAATCAAGATACAAAAAACATGGAAATTTCAAAAAAAGGAAACATTTTTTGAGTAGTTTAATTTAAGTGCTTCATGCTAGGGAATTTATATGTATGTGTTATGTGCTGTCCATTTAGAGTTAATAACATTATTTATTATAAATATATATAATTCACATCGAAAAATATATGAACCAAATAGAGAAAATATACATACTAAATAATATCAACTTCTATAGAACGTTTTCGGGGGTCTTTGAGTATACATTATATGTACAAATATAAGAAAATTATTATTATAATTTTTTTTGTTTTTTTTTCTAGAGGACTTCCATTGAGATTATTTGGTTTTTTGTTTTATGGACGCCAATTGTGTTGTGCTGTGTACTATATATTCTCTCTTCCATTGATGTTAGTTTTTGAACAGAAAAACCTTGTTGCCGTTGTGGTTCGGAGTCAAGATCGGATGGTCTAATGGAGTCGTCAACGGGAAATTTCTAAAGTTGGTTCCTAACGACGTTTGCCGAAACGCAAAAAGACATGATCGACATCTGTGCGTTTATTGTAGTTCTTCAATAGATCATCAGAGTTGGCCACCAAAGCTGAAAGAAAAATTCAAATGGCATTACATTCAAAAACAAGTATACATGCAATTGCTTACCAGATGCCTCATTATTGATATAGGATTTGAGGGCCGATGTCAATTGATCCGAATTTTCCAAAGCCATGCACACCTTCTTGATGTGCACGGGCATTTCTTCAACAATACCCACCTGGCAGAGAGGTGGAGCCTGGGTTGCTGCCTGGCACGAAGAGGGCACCAGGAGAAGGACAATGCAGGCAAAGCATGAAACAACGAAGAACTGCACAAACGACGACATGGCTGAAGGGTAAATGGAGCCAAGAAATATGATAGACATCGTTAACTGACGTTTGGCATCAAACATATTCAATTATGGCTTAGGTCAGAGAACAGAATAGACTCCTGCCTGAAGGATTTTGCTCAACAAATGTTGTTTAAATGGTAATGATTTCAACGACACTCGCTTCCTGCTTAGAGCTATCTACCTTATTGTATTCTAGAGCTATCTACCTTATTGTATTCTTATTGCTATGACAATGTTGAGTTATTTTCACTCTTAAATCTCCACTAATGCCTCACTCATTCCTTGATGGCAGAGTTTTTTTAATACATTTTACGCGACAGACAATTTATTTTCATTTGATAAAAGGAGGCAAATGATGATGATAATGTCTTAGGTAATCTCTTGTCGCGCATACGCCCTGAGGGCCTTGTGTTACTGCAATTGCTTTGCATATGGCTGTGTTCGTGATTTAAAATGTGTATGTGTGTGTGTGTTGGTTCGTTTGTGTATGTTTAGTACACATATGTGCTAAGTATCTACGTGTTGCTGGTGCATCCATTTGGCTTAGAGACGACAAGCAAACATTCTTGGAAGATATGAGGAACTGAACTATGATTTTCTGTTGTCTCTAAGTCTGCTGGCACGTTCGAAGGATCTCTTTAAAATTAACTCAACTAATGCACCAAAGGACCATACATCTTTATATCTATACAGACATTTGTATTACTTCCTTAACACAATGATTTCTTCACCTTTTGGAAGTGTAACTAATAAATAGTTTTAGTTTAAAAGTTTTCAGAAATATCTCTTAACGCTTTCCTTTATTTATATGTATATTAACCAGATTTTATTAGTGCCAACATTTTATATAGACTTTCTATTGAATCTGAAACAAATTAATTTTTTCCCCCTTTTAAGAAACCGTGAAAACAACAGATTACGAGTCTCTATATATAAAAACAAATACTCTATACTGAAATGGTAATAAAAATTAAAGTAATCAACTAAATTTGCTATTTGGATTACATATATAAACTGGATATACATTTTTCGAAAAAAAAAACTCCCAATAAAATGTAAAGACTATCCTAACTCTGTTTATAACTTTGGGCTTTTGAATATTATAATATACCGAACTATATTATATATACCGAACCATATTATCCATTGTATTAAATAGTTTATCTTCAAAAATGACTTCTAAGATACAAACCTATTAAGTTTATCTTAGTACGATGGTAAAAGCACGAATAAAATATCTTTTGAAGTATCTAACATCAAACTATTAAATCTTAAAAAAAATCTGAACTTTTCTATAATTTCTATTTCCAAGAACTTTATTTTTCCACCAATACATACCTTTAATGGGTTTTGAGTATATTTTCTTGATCCCAAAAGATGGAAAGAATTGATATATAGTGTTTAGTTTTCAACACTTTTGAAGCACTGACTGTAACTTGTTGAACGCAAGCACTCGAATGATGTCCTCTAACGACAGGACATCAGCTTTTATTTACTTCCGTTGTGGACGCGCACAGACAAATGGCAAGCTTCTGATTGGTCGTTGGGCACACATACACTCACAAATGTGGACAAATAAAATAGACACATGTTGCACAGCATGGCAAGAAGATGCTGTGAGCTCTTGGTTTCCATTTGTGGGCGTGCTCAAATATATTGCTCATACGCCATGGATACCGACCAAAACAAAACGTGTGCGTGTGTGCTGTGTGTGTACTTTGCCCAAAGAACTTTGAGACAAAAGCATACAACGCACAAATATACAGGACTCCAGCATGCACAATATGTTTATCTATTATATAAGTTGATCAACTACCTAACTACCTACCTACGCATCATCCCCGATAATTATGTTGTAAAAAGTTCAGTAGCAGTTTTTCCTTTTATTAGGTAGTTAATAATTATTAATGCCTGCACTTACTCCCCATTAGATGGAAAGCATGTGAGCTTGTTCATTCTCTCTTTAAGGATTCCTTTAAAACTTGTTGCATTAGCCAATACATTATCATAAATTGCTTGAGCTTCTTAAAAATGTATATAGTTTTGTATTCAAAACTATGAATTCCAGCAGTTGTCGTTTGCTTGGATCATTCGAAATTTCATCACTAAAACACATTTTCCAACTATTATGGAAATGATAGGGATTGCCCTTGAATCAAGCCTCATAATTTGTACGAATGCATCAAAAATTTAAGTAATAGATCTACATTATTGTCAGTTTCTGACTACTTTACTATACCCTCTATCTGTCCCCAGGATTCCATTACTTTTTCACTCCCACCTTCGTCAGCTTAACAACCAGAAAGTGCAATTGCTGCTCCAACTAATCTTCAGCTTACGCTGCTTTCGGGAATTGAAACATTGAATTAATTTCAAGTAGCGCGTGTTTAGCATGCAAAGTAGAGTATGTACATATACAGATGTACATGTACATATGTAGATGGATATGTATGGATAGATATTTTTGAGATAACATTTCCAAGATGGAGCAGCCTTGGCCCCATTACTTATTACAAGAGCTAATCAAATTTGGATGGACTTTATGCAGTCTGGATTGAAGTCAAAGACGTTATGCACTTAGTGGGAAACGAACTTCTGTGTCTATCATCTTGTATATTAATTTGATTAGATGCTCTTTGATGTAGGCGGACCACAAAAACAAGCACCATATGGGATTGACAGTTAGAGGGGGTTTCACTCCCATATATGTAGGTACATTTCGGGTTTTGGGGGAGTCGGCATAGACATTATATGCGCCATTGACTGAACAAATTCCAAAACGCAACAATGTCACGCAAAATTTGCACAAAATTTGAATAAACTGATTGGGTTTTTAGCACTAGTCCGCTAGTCGCTATGGGAAGAGTGAGGGCAAGGGCATTTCCTACATACATACATATATACATAGTTGGTCATATGGGCTGTGGGCTTCAATTAATATTTAAATTACATATGCCCAACTGATTGAACAACTTTAATTTTTGATTTACATTTTATTTCAAGGTTTCGTTACTTTTTTCTCTCATCTTCCAAGGACAAAGACTAAAACTAAAAGATATCAATTTAAAATGCTCGATTCGATATAATTCTCAATCTAAGAGCTTGGCCACTATGGGATCTGGAGCAGACATGGCATAACCCAAATGTTGCAGAGCCCGCCGAATCTCTGTGAAGACAGTCGCATCGTCAATTGTGGCTGGCAGGATGACCTTTTCGTTGCGTGCGAAATCAGCCATGGCCTTGCGCATGGTCTTACCGGAGCGAGTACGTGGCAAATTGTTCACCGAGGTTATCAAACGGAAGGCAGCAATGGGACCCACAACATCACGTATTAGTTTAATAATTTCTGTTGATAGTTTCGCATCGGTTTTCTTACAGTTCTCCACGGGTATATACAGACAAAGTGGCACTTGACCCTTCGTGGCTTCGGGAACACCAAATACAGCCACATCAACGACATCAGGATGACGGAGGACAGCATCTTCGAGACTTGAGGTAGATAATCGATGACCAGCCACATTGATGACATCGTCATCACGAGCGGTTACAAATACATAGCCAAGTTCATCCTTATAACCAGCATCCATGGTATCATAGTGGCCCTGAATTGAATTCCAAACCAATCGAATTATTATGAATACAATTAAAGGCATCAGAAGTCTATTACCGGAAACCTTTGAAAGTACAACTTGCGAAAGAGTTCATCGTTCTTATAAAGAGTAGCCATATTTCCGGGTGGCAAAGGCAATTTCAAAGCTATGCGACCAAGTTCCATGGCTTGGGCTTCGGTGCCATCGGGCTTTAAAATTCTAACTACAGTAAATATATATATTAGTTAACGGAGATCAACTTTATTAGCTAACTTACTGTCATAACCCATCAATGGCAACCCGGTGGAATAGGTAGGCGGACGAAGATTCTGTTGAAAGCCCAAACAGGTGGCTGTCACTGCTGAGCCCGTTTCCGTTTGCCACCAATGATTTAATACAGGTACCTTGAAAGTCTTCTCTATCCACATTTTGGTCTCATAATCACAATGCTCTCCAGCTATGAAAATGGCTCTCAAGGATTTCATACTATACTGGCGACCATAACTGATCTCTGGATCGGCACGACGTATAACACGAAAAGATGTGGGCACCGAAAATATGGAGCACACCTTGTACTGATCGATGATTCTATCAAAAATAGAGTTTAGAATGGAATCCATTTAAGAAAACATAAATACTCACCTGAAATATTGTCCTGGATCAGGCGTACGATCGGGCTTACCTTCATACATCACACTGGTGGCACCAAGGCATAGAGGACCATAGCATATGTATGAATGACCCACCACCCAGCCCATATCTGATGCCGCCCACCAGGTATCGCCTGGCTGGATGCCATAGATATGCCGCAGAGTGTACATCAAAGCCACCAAATGACCACCAATTGTGCGAAGAACTCCCTTGGGCTTATCTGTGGTACCCGACGTATAGAGGATGTATAAAGGATCATTGGCTTCGATAGGCACACAAGCTATTGGCTGCTTGGGGTTTGCCATAGCCAGCACATTGGACCAATTGACGTCGGTTTCATCATTCAATATATTCTGAGATATCTGATCACGCATAAAAATTATATTCTTTTGCGGTGGCTTCCAACGTGACATTTGTATGGCCGAATGAAGAATATCTAGATAGGGCACCACTTTGCCAGGCTCGACACCCACATTGGAAGCAATTACCAATTTGGGTTCCACATGCTCAATCCTTGAGCATAATTCTCGCGCCGCAAAGCCGCCAAAGACAACGGAATGAATGGCACCCAGTCGAACAATGGCCAACATGGCAATTATGGTTTCCGGTATTAACGGCATATAGATCACAACACGATCACCCTTGACCACTCCCATCTTGGCCAATCCGCCGGCCAACAAAACAATTTCATCGTACAGTTCTTGATACGTAACTTCTCGCACTGTTCCTGTCAGCGGACTGTCATGAATGAGGGCCACTTTGGAGCCACGACCAGCCAGTATATGCCTATCGATGGCATTGTAGCAGGCATTTAGATAGCCACCCACATACCATTTAGTAAATGGAGGATTGCTTACATCCAACACCTGCTGCCACGGGCGATCCCAGTTTAATAGATGAGCCTGCTCCTCCCAAAATTGCACTGGGTTTCGTACGGATTTCCGATAGGCCTCCAAATACAATGGATCATGTTCATCCAAGGGCATGCCGCCAATGGACTCTAATCGGAATAAATATTTGATAGTGTGAATTAGTGGCAAGTCCAAGCCGGATAGTTTCGCTGGCCCGGTCATTGGCCTGAGTCTAAACTAATTAACAAAACTTTAACGAAGACAAAATTGAAATTCAATTTGTAAATATTCTAAAATGATCCAATAAACGTGCGGTCACTCAACTGAATAATACCTATATACAATTGCCTATATGCATATAGTAAGTGCTACATATGTATGTATATATACAGTATCGGGGCGAATCAGACAACGAAAACACAGACACGCAATAGCCAACCAGACATTATTTTGTCTTTCGATTTTAGTTTCATTTCGAAATTTAAATTGACCTTTAACTCAGATGGTAGTGCCATTATATAATCCGATTAAAGTCCTTTATTAGAAACTTTTGCGAAACTATTTGATGATGATTTGATTCACTTAACTTCCTTGTCACTTACTTTCATCAAAATGCGCTTTATTCACTGAAACTGATCCGGCACCCAATTCCATATTGAACTTGATTCTAATTCTATATATGTACAATTGAGTTTTATTGTTATTTTTTAAACTTTTGCGGATTCTCCGGGCACACAACCGTCGTTCTGAAGTCGAGACTTAAGAATGGAATCGTGAAAATGTTATATAGCATGTATATAATACCAAAAGCGTCAATAACAAAACACATTTTCGATCAAAGGTTTGGATTTAAAAATTAAAGAGAGAGCACTTGCTGAAAGAAATGAATGGGAAAAAAACGAATTGAACCGAAACAGATGGAGAACAATTAAGACAGATAACAAATTAAGAACGATAAGAGATTGTTTTAGCGGCATAATATTAAAATATACAAGAGTAATGATCAATGTTTATCCTAATCCTAGAAGGATACTAGGCACAAACAACTAATGTATAAAATTCACATTGCATTTAGTTATCATCTGTTAAGTTAATTCCAAGTCATTTCAGAATTATATTTATAAAATGTATACAAAAAACTCAACTTAATTTAGTCGATTAAGATCTTAATCATTTTTTCTTCTTATCCTTTTTGGATTTTTTAGTTGGCGGGCAGGAGACATTCGCTTCTCCTTCGACTTCCTTTTTCACCAATTCGACACTGAAGCCCTTAATGTACGGCTTGACCAGGCGGAAAACCAACTTTTCATGCTGTACATTCCTCGAGTCAAGACTCAGGCGCACAGTGACGGGATCAAAGGAATGAAATACGACATTGCCGCAACGTTGTGTATGATCCTCCTCATTAAATGTGAAAATGATTTCACTTTTAATTCGCTCTAGGCCATCTTTACCATCCTTATCCGACTTCAAATACAAAGTACCTTCTAGACCATATTTCGGGATGAGAATTTGAAGAGCATTCTTACGCACGAACAATACATAGCTAAAAAGATTGATAAAAACAATAAAATAATAATTTTTATAAACAGATGTAGTGGTCAATTCTTACCCCTCCTCGTCTTCTTCCTTGCCACGGAAAAAGAGATGCGTGTTAAGAGCCACTGAAGCTCGACCGGCATACTGTGCCATCTTATGGCGATAGTTGAGATTATTGCACAATTCCTCATTGGATTTGCGCTCCAACAACTGGGCATAAGTGCTATCGGCTCCAACAGACGCGGCCAGCAAACGGTGAACCATTATGTCAGAGTACCGACGAATCGGAGAAGTGAAATGTGTATAAATGGGCGCAGCGAGACCATAATGGAAGAACTCTTCCTTCTGTAGACTACCACTGATAAAGTACACAGCTTGCATCATGCAACGTGTAGTTAGGATACGAATCATAGTATTAAAATAGGGATTATCCTTTTTGACACATTTGTCCAATGAATGGGACAGAGACAAGCCGGATTCAATGTCCACCTCGAAGCCTTGATAGCGTGCTGCTTTCACCAAAGGATCAAAGTTTGTGGGTGGAGGACGTGGATGCCGGCGAAGCACAGCGCACTCAGAGAATTCGGATGCTATATGCTGGGCTACTGTAATATTGGCCAGTAACATGAACTCTTCCACCATGGAATTGGTGTCTCGCATTTGTTTGACCTCCACCTCAAGAGGTTCATGGGTTTCACTGTCCACTTGAAAACGAATTTCAGGCGAAGCCAAGACCAAAGCTCTGCCGACAAGAAAGGAGGCAATTGATCAATTTTAGGTCAATATATTATTACTTTTCACACTTACCCGTTGTCCATACGTCTTTTCTTTAAAATTTTCGCCAAACGATTCAGATTTCTCAGCGATTTAGCTATTTCGCCCTGTTCATTGGAATCATCGATCATCACTTGAGCCTCTTCATAAGTCATGGCTCGCTTGGATTTGATGACGCTCTTGTGGAAGCGTTTATTCAGCACGTTAGCTTCCTGGTCCACTTCCCAAATGCAAGAGAACGCAAAACGCTCTACACCTCCAACTAGAGAGCAGAGATTCGAACTAAGCAACTCGGGTACCATGTCAATGCGTTTTCCGACCAAATAGACGGTGGTACCACGAGCTGCGGCCTCCTTGTCCAAGGCATTGCCGGGTCGAATGAAATGGCTGACATCGGCTATGTGAACTCCTACCTCTAGATTGCCATTGGGCAGATCGCGACAATGGAGGGCATCGTCAATGTCCGTACAACCTGGTGGATCTACTGAGCAAATATATAGATCTCGAAGATCTACACGCTTGGCATAATCTTCTGAGGTAATTGTCCAAGGCATTTGAGGCAGGAAACTTAATACTTCCTCGGAAAACTTGCAATGGGGAACATCGTGTTCCAAAAGAATCACTTCGTTTTCGGTGGCCATGTCACCCAATGGACCCAGAGAACGAACAAAGTGGCCATGTGGGTAACGCGAGTTCCTGGGCCAAGTATCAATAGTTACAATGATGCGTTGATTTAGTAATTTAGCCGCCTGCCTTGTCTCGATTCGGATGCGGGGAATCTTTCGATCTGCGGGCACGAAAATATGCCGATTGGTGTCCTCTATCAGGCTGGGCTGCAATATGCCACAATATTGACGCCATTTACGACGTACAATTCCCACAATGCGACCCGTGGGTGTGCGTTCCTCTGTTTTAGCAGCCGCCAACGCAGCCTTTTTTACTTGCTGCTCTTCTTCAGCACGCTCCTCACTGGGCACATCATCGGCATAAACATTCTTCTCCTCCAAAACAATTTCGCTTGGGGCAGACCATTCAGATTCGGGTAACAGCTCGACGGCAACTATATCACCATCGACAGCACGATTCAAGGATTCGCGGCCTTGTAAAAGAATCTGCGATGTTTTGGAATTATAGTTTATTGTTTGTTTCCCTCGATATTTATATATTTACCCCTTTCTCGTAATTTTCCACATTGACATTGCCCTCCAAATAGTTCTCACGGGAAGCCTGGAAAGATCCTTGTAGGTATTTTTTTTGACGTAGACCCTCGAGCAATTCCTTCATGCTCAAATGTGGAGGATACTGAGGACGAGCTTGCTTTTCATTTTCAAAGGACTTTTGCGACAGTTTGTCAACCAAAAGGGGGAAATCTTCAAGAGATTTGACATACTCAGCAGCTGAGGTTACCAAAATACCCTCAGATTCTGCTTTGGAGCGATTGCCCGCATCATCGGTTAGTAGAATTACCCGTGTAGTAGACTGACCACTTCTCTCAAAGCTCTTTGACGATTGGGAGTTCAGTAAGTGAGTGTCATACCACTTGGTGGCCAGGCGAATAGCACGATCATTACGATCATTGGCAGACTCATTGGGCTCCCGGTCGGCATATGTATCTCTGATTGAAAGTAAACCAATATAACTATAGAGATCATGATATTTTTACTAACCAACTCACTTGTGATGCTCATTTACAAAGACATAGAAATTCCTGGATCGATCGTGTATGATCTCATTAAAACGCTTATAAATCGAGGAACTCTTGTGCTTCACTTCATTAAGCACAGTGCTCAGAACTATCACATTGTGTAGGACATCCTCTTCAAGGACATCAATCTGATCTAGCACCACATTTGTGTCCAGGACAATGTAGTGGGGATGCTTGAAGAGCGTGCTATTGATTTGGTGTCGCGTGGTCAATTGATACACTTCGTTTTGGAAGCAATACTGACACAAATCCGAACCACAGCCAATATCATCACGTAGATAATGCTCCCGGACAATCCTTAAAACATTGCCACGCTTTGTTTTACGCGTAAATTCACGTAAACTTTGCATTTTATTTTCGCTGTTATTCGTTTATTTTGCTTTTGCATGTGTTGCACATGTGAGCCGGAATTGTGTGGTTGCTACACGACACGACTAGAGATGAGCAAGTGAATCACAAAAAAAGGCTAACCTTTTAGCCTTTTATCATTAACAAATCATTATTGAATCAATCAGTAAATATAAATAAATCACTTATATTATCAAGGAATCGTAATGATTCGAATTAAGTTGGTATATTATACTTTTCAAGGGCAATTACAGACGGAATTTTATTCTGAGAAGCGAATTCCGTTGGGGGCCGAATTCGAAAGGCCATTTACTTACTTCAATATTAAACATTTTATAAGTTATTAACTAAATATCTCAAATATAAATCTGTAAAAACTCCATCCTTTTGATCTATTTATTAAAAGTTGCGAAAGTTTTTCTCGCAGTGTGTTCCTATGTGTTAATCAACACTACACGCTGATATATTTGTAGATTAGCCAATACTACACTTGTTATTGTCCATTCTTTTGGCTTGATAAAACGTTTGTAGACTTCGCTGTCTGAGGAAAATGGACTCTAATTTGCTGCGTTTACCAAATGGAGATGGCCTGCCGGTAGTGTCCGCCAACAGTGAGGTAAAATCTCCATTTCTTATTGGCGTGGCTGGCGGCACAGCCAGTGGCAAATCGACGGTGTGCAAGAAGATTATGGAACAGCTGGGCCAGGCTGAAATGGAGGACACACAGCGGCAGGTGGTGACCATCAGTCAGGATAGTTTCTATCGCGAACTGTCGCCAGCCGAAAAAGCCAAAGCCCAAAAGGGTCTATTTAATTTTGATCATCCCGATGCCTTCAACGAGGAATTAATGTACGCAACATTGCAATGCATATTAAAGGGGCAAAAAGTGGAGATACCTAGCTACGATTATCGGACGAACTCCCTGTGAGTAGGGCAAACTATGTAGATGACACTTTGAATATGCCTTTCTTATGACATGATTCTTTTCAGAAATTTTGAAGACATGCTGATTATCTATCCCGCTGATGTAGTTTTATTTGAGGGCATATTAGTGTTCTATTTTCCGAAAATTAGAGATCTATTCCACATGAAACTATTTGTGGACACAGATTCTGATACCCGACTAGCAAGGCGGGGTAATGTTGTTTTGGAATTTCTTATTTCTTCCAATGACTTTACCCTTTTTGTATATATTTTTTACAGTGCCACGTGATATCAATGAGCGTGGCAGAGATCTGGATGCAGTGCTAACCCAGTATATGACCTTTGTGAAGCCAGCTTTTGAGGAGTTTTGTTCCCCTGTGAGTTTTGTTTTTTTATCTTGTAGTTTATGCATATAGTTTAATCCAATATTTCCTCTTTTGTCTTAGACCAAAAAGTTTGCTGACGTTATAATACCTCGAGGTGCAGACAATACAGGTGAGAGAGCGTCTAGCCATAATCAAGCTACACTGACAGACACACACACACACTTTATATTGTACTCGCATTTACTTCTCCACACCTACAGAACAAAACACTTGTAGAAAGTTAATACATTTTCTTTTGTACTAGTCTTGTTCTTTAATAAGTATTAACCCATGAACAATCAACCAACAAATATTTTAAACCCGAAGATAAAATAGACTGCTTGATGTTATTTTGTTTCTCGTTTTGTGTTTTTTGGTTCATTTACTCTTTTCGTTTTGTTTTTGTTTGTTCCTGTTCGTTTTCTTAATTGTATTTCTTGCAGTTGCCATTGATCTCATTGTACACCATATTGGGGAAATTCTCGCCGCCACCAACAACGCACAGCACAACAACACAGTCCGAATTGCAGCGTCCAGCATGAAGCGCGATCACTAAAACAAACAAAAAATCCAACAAACTCTAGAATACAGACAATTATCGAACTGAAAGTTTCGCTAACAAAAAACAAATCAGTTGAAAGCTTGTACTAATTGCCCAATCTAAGCGCTGAATTCGCCTCGCCAAGCCTAAAACCCAAGTCCTTCTTGTCCCTACATATTCTTTTAATATTCTAAAATTATATATTAACCTAACTTTAAGCTGGAACAGTGAATTATTACGAAATGTCCACATCATATAATGAATTTTTATGTGGTCTTCTTTTTTTTCGTTTGGAAACTAAACTAAAATTTTCTAAACAATCTAACTTGGGCTAAATACCATATATACAAACACAAGTGAAGCACTCTGACAAAGACATTTAATTAATTTATTCTCCTATGTGTTTATATTGTATATCCTAGCTTAAACCAAAAAAATAACACTGAAACGAAAAACTAACAATTGTTAAATTGTTGCCAAAGTCAGGAGGTATTCCTAATATCCAACTTAACTAACATTCATAATAAGTAAAATTGGAAACTTATCGGATTTGAAATACTCTTGCAGACTTTGTTCAAATCTCATAAGCTAACATTCAAAAATTGGAAATAAGTAATTTATTTTTAACAATATTCTCGTGATATATTCATCCAATCAAACAACTTAAAAAAAACTAAGCTAAATTATGTTTTGATCAATATGAATACAGTCTGCAAGAGTAATAAACCACTATAAATGATCTATTATCATATTTTTCATTTCGTTTTTCCATTAATTTTGGGTTGACATTCAACTACACCTAAATACTACTTAATATATAAATGTATTTAAACTTGTTGTATTTGCTACGTTTATACTTGATTAAAACTAGTAACTAAACTTATAATGGGAAATGTTCTCAGTAAAAAAATGAAATTAAAAAAAACTTCATCCCAATCATTTAGAAAATGACAAATCCATCCAAATAAAATCAAGTGAATAATTGAGAAAGATGTGTTAAACCAATGTAATGGATTGCTTGGCGTTTTAACTGTATCATATCTTAGACTAAGCTGATGTAAATCTCGACAAACAAACAAAAATTATTATCCCAATATATAGAATTATTGAAATTTATCATATAAACGTAGTACATGCCGTCTTCAATAAGATATAGATCTAGATAATGTGGCTAATTAAACACAAATTGTAAACGGTACACACAACACCTCTCACACACACATACACACATTCACAACAACCACAGCAATAACAAAATGTGCAGACTTAAGAAAGTGCCGGCCAATAACCATGTGAAAAAACAATAGAGAACACAGGTGAAAACTGAGATATCCTAAACTAGAACTACTTATAGAGTAAGTCATTGTTAGTGTAAGTAATACGATCCTAGACCGCTTTTAGTTGGGCTACCAGAGCAATCCACGGCAGCCAACAGGTAAGCGGCTCAGTTTTCAAACTTTCATGTTGAATTTTATTTCTTTGTTCACTTTAAAATGCTAGTATAAGAAATTTGGGCGTAATTGCGGAAAATTAAACCTAGTTCTTTCTTCTCTCCTTTGCAGTGGCCATTGATTTGATAGTTCAACATATACGTGATTTTCTCAACAACCGTTCGCGTCATGGTTCAACTGGCAACATTGCCTTATATATGAATTTGGATTTGGGTCTGAATGGAGCCGCAGCCGGTGGCAACGACGCAGTTGGCGGAGGAGCAGGAGGTAAGGCTAAATTGCAACAGCTGAAGGGCAAAGCACGTCCCCACTAACACCCAGCAACATGTGACAAACTATCGGATTGGAATTGACTCTAACACTCAAACTAATAGCGAAAGCAAGAAAAATTCTACTAATCATTCAACCTCATACTCTATATGAGGGAGACATATTGTTAAGCCATATCAAACAATGATATACTTTATGTTTCAATAACTAAAAGATGCCAGCGACAATAAGACTGGCACCTACAATGCTATCAGACGTTTCTCGACACTCTGCAAGGAGCTCAATATGCAAGGAAATTTCTTTTTCGACAGAAACAAGAATCTGCCGCATCACTAAACCAAATGAATGGAATGACACGCGGGAAAAGAAGGCGAGAGGAGGGTAGGCAGCTAGTTGGAGTCACAGCGTAGTACAAGACACAGCACACACATGTTTATGTAGATGATTGTTATTATATATTTTACTGTTTTTTTTTTTTTTTTTGTGAATAAACCGGAAATGGCTTTATAATACCATATAAAGATATAGAAAATTAGCAAATGTTACTTCATTTAGCAAAATTATCTTGTTGTCCCATAGTTTTTAAATATTGCACTTGTACATGGCATTTATTTTACGTACATCTCCTGACGAAAAGCCTCGACGTTGTCCCATCTGTTTGGCATCGGCATTAGCTCTCAATGCTTTCAATGTCGGCTGACCGTTGCGGCTGAAACTTGTGGGTGAATAATGCATCACACTGGCATAATCATATGCCACACCGAATCCGTATTGGGTTTTTGAGCTGGCCTTTTCGAAATTGGGAATCGTCTCAGGTTTGATATTATCTGTCATCACCATAACGTAAGAGTCACGCTCGTGACGATTTTGCTCATGGAAGAAGCCAAGGGCGTGCATCAGCTCATGTATGGGTGTGCCATACGTACGCAGGCAAGTGGGCGACTGAAGATTGACTTCCTGACGTCCGCCCAGTCGACCAACACCACTCCAGCAACCCGATTTGCCACTGCCAATGGATATGTAATCCTTTTCAGTGGTACGTGGCTTGAAGCGCACACAAGTTTTGCTATGATACTCAGAAAAAGCATGACGAATGTTATCCATCTCCTGTTTGGTAAATGGTCCAACTATCTCATATGGTACAATTGCTCCTGGCCAGCGTGAACTCTGTGCCAATATTCCATTTCGTGAGCCCTCCGAGCGTGCTAGGCGGTAACTTAGCGGTATCAATATATCACCCTCAAGATATGTGCCCAACTCTTCGGGATTTTGTTCCGACTTATCATCGTGGGCATCGACCAACAGTCCTGTTTTCTCAGTATCCGGTGCACCAAAGACGGCTTCACCCAAATGGGAGAGATCTATCCATTCGTCTTCCGCAATATCCTCGTCCATATCGATAGGTAGCGCCTGGGCTATCAAAAAACACAGCAAACTAGCTACGAATATGTTCACAAACTTTGCCATTTTCTACTCTTTTCTACTGGTGCTTCGAACTCAGACTGAGTTGGCATTTATAGTCGCCAGTGTCACTTGATGGAACCTAGACCTCCACAAACTAGAGCCGATAAGTCTAGTGGGTATGCATGTAGCTATGCGGTTTTATCATTGCCGTTTTGTTGACTTCTAATTTGCATAGCGTGTGCCTACTTATTTGCCCCTTTTTTCAGTGATTTATGATCACATTTATGCTCACATGCATATTTGTGTCAAATGGCAACCAAATATTTTACTTTTCCCAGTTACCTTTGAGGTTTTTTTTAAATTTAGAAAATTTTATACAAATTTTTATCAGTAATTAATGCATAAAAATTACCTTTAAAACTCCTTAAACAAAAATGACCACTTACCAAAATGATAAACAGCACAAAAGTATTGCATTTAGCCATCTATGAAGGATAAAACTCATTTCCATTTTAAGGAATTAATTCAATTAATAATTGTTGGCGTACTTTTTGGAAAAAAGGTCGAAATATTTAATAATTAAATATATATATAGTACAGTCTCTTAAGTTTACACTTAGAAATTCTAGAGCAAAATCTTTTATGTATATTTGTAAAATATTATTTGATTTACTTTTGACTTAAGTTCTAGTTTTATCATTTCGCATTTAGTTTGCCAGTTTTACTCTTTGTATAACTTATAAGGCCACATTAATTGATATATACTTGCATATATATAGGCATATGGAAGGTTAGTTTGTTTCGTTTAGCTCAGCTAATTTGATAGTTTTGGATTTTGGAATTGTCAAAAAGGCATTAGTATTTACAAAATAAGTACTTTGATTGGAATGTGCATTACAATGGGAATGGTACGTGGGTGGGTGGTGTCAGCTTAACAGTTTGTTCGCAGAAATCGAATACTGAAACTTAACTAATGGAACATAACTAAGTATATAACGACTACATAATTGTTTTCATGTTGCATTTTTTTTTTTTTTTTTTTTGTTTTTTTTGCTGTTTTTCACTTTTTCTGTTATCTAGAACTAAGACAATAAATAGACAACGGCAAATATTAACTAAGTAAAGGATTAGGATTAAGAGTTGGAATGGTTACAGTTGTTGCTTGCTTTGAGCACCTTAATATAAATGTAAGACGTTAACTAGGTATGAGCTTAGTACAATACAAAAAAATATGGGCGGATTTTTAGAATATCTGTTGTAGTTGCTGTTGTTGTTGTTAAATTTGTTAAACTAAACTAAATAAGTCGTTCCTCTGGCGGCGGTTTAAGTACATTATCCATCTCCAGCCTAGGATTGCAATACTCCTGGGCGCTGGGGCTGTAGGTTCCTCGTGTGGCGCGCTTATTGCGAGCCATCACCAAAAATGTGCCCAGCAAAGCGCCAGCTATGAGCAAAAGAACCACCACAACAGGTATAACAATAATAGCTATGTCTGTGGTGGACGGACCATCCTCTTTGGAAGTAATCTGGAAATTGAAACGCAGTTATTTAACGCCGTCAAACTTAGCTAGTAACAAATGAGCTCACCATCGCTGTGCAATTCTTGCCAGTGAATCCTTCAGTGCAGTTGCAATAATAGTCCGGTTCCTCACCGCAAGCTTCTACGCATTGACCGCCATTGGCACAAATGCCTGTTGTATTACAGGGATCCGTAAAGTTGCAATAGGCTCCACAATGCGGTGTCTGGCAGATGCATTTAAATGTGCCAGGCCTATTGATGCAGAGCCCTATACCACCGCAATATTCCTCACTCAGACTACATTCATCTATATCATCCTGACAGTGTGTTCCTTCGAAACCGGTGGACAAACAATTGCAATCATAGCCGCCAATGCGATCAATGCACTTGCCACCGTTCTGACAGGGACTGGAGGCACATTCATCGATCTCCTGCTCGCAGAGTACTCCGGTATAGCCGAGACTACACTTGCACATTGGTGTCTACATGATAAAGAGAAATTAAATTAAGTTGTTAATGGCCTTTTCGGCAAACTACTTACATTGTTTGCATTTAAACAGAGGCCTCCATTATGGCAGGGGGTCTCCTCGCAGAAAGATAGGTCACACAGAGGCCCCACAAATCCTGTGGCACATGTGCAAGTAAAGTTATTGCCAGTCGTCTCATCTGCAGACAATGGAAAAAGGTTTAAGTATATAAATTTTAAAGTTAGTCACTTAAATTAACTCACTGTGTCCATTTTCGCATGTGGATTCATTGCGACATGGTTCATTCTCGCAGGTCATCTGTTTGAGGACACTGCACTGAGGTCCTGTGAATTCTTCCGTACATGTGCAAAGATATGCTGCAATCAGATCCGTACAGTTACCACCATGTTCACAAGGATTAGGAGAACATTCATCGATATTCTGCTCGCAGTGTCGTCCTTCAAAGCCTGACTGGCATTGACAATAGAAATCTGCCACTTGATTGAGACACGTGCCATTATTCTGACACTCTACTTCAAGACATTCATCGATATCAACAGAACAGTCATCTCCCTCATAGCCATCTTTGCAGGTGCAGAAATATTCCTTGAATGGAGCCGAGCATTTACCATCGTTTTTACAATCCGACTGGAAACATAGAATGCAGCCCTCTTCCGGTTTTGTAGAATTCAAACGAAACTGGGCCTGCAGCTGCACTGAAACATTCTCGGTATGGGGATAGAGTTCGGCATTGGTGAAATAAGGCAAAAGCAGATCACCCACACGTGCCTCACCCAAACAGCCCTTGAACTGAGATCCCTGCTGGGCACTTTGGGTTGAGCCACGCGCTTGACGCGACTCTGGCATGCCGCCCAAGTATACTTGAGTACTTGTTGAGAGAAGATCCTGGAACGCCGCCTGATCGATGTCAACAGAGAATGCGGGAGCCGGATCAACCAGGGACTCCCAACCCTTCCATCCACCCTCTAGTTTGCCACCGTGTGAGCGTAAATAAATGCGACTCCATTCGCCATCTGGATTCTCTTTCTCAAAACGCGCGGATTCGCCAATATGAAGCTGGGTAAGTTTCCAGGTAATGGTCACACGAGCACCGTTTACTCCAATCTCAAAGAAGCTATCATTATTGTCAATGAAAAGCAGAGTGCCGCCGGCACGAGTGCGATAGGCAATCTCTATGACAGGTTTCAGTGTAGATTTCGTCGGCACTCCCACATTATCCTCCGCTTGCTGCTCCTTGAAGTAGGAGAAGGCCAGTGGTGACCGTTCCAGGCCAGTAAATGTAATATTAGTCAAACATTCGTAGCCGTCGTCCAGATTCTGGCATGTACTGTTGCCAGGGCATCTGACCAGCTGACAGAACTCAATCTCCTGGCAATCCTTGCCCTTATAACCATTCGGGCAGGTGCAGCTATAATCGTTCCAGGTATTCCTACACTCGGCATTATGCTTGCATGGATTTTTGCGACACAAATCGTCCGATACCTCACCGGGCAATACAGAGGTACGATCAATGCTAACGACACCGAAAGGTGATGCATTCTCTTGCACTTCAGTCACATTCAAGGGATACATCTCGACTATCATATTGTGCGAGCCATTGCTGACCTTCACATCCTGAATGATACCCTTGAAATAGTCCTTAGTGTAATCAGCAGAAGATGTGGCAGCTGATCCCATATCCGATGCTGTGCTCTCTGCATCAACCAGCCCAGGTTCAGTGCTGGCTGGCAATAAAGATTCACGAGTCGGTGCTGGTCCACCCAAATAGAGAACTTGTGCATCCAGGATGCCCGTTGTTGACAAGGTTTTGCGGAAATATTCAGTGCCGTTGATTTTGACCTGGACGAGTGTGTGATTGCGTACCACCTCAATCAGATGATTGTAGCCAGAGTCAAGCTTCTGACCACCAACAGTGTAAGCCTCGGGAGTGCCATTGAATTGCATCTTTACCAGCAATTCACCGCCATTTAGTTGGGCAGCCACAAAGGAATCACCAATGTCTAAAAGGAATTATATTTGTCATTTAATCACGAGCACAAGTATTTATTTAGAAAAACTCACTCTTTGTTGGCATTTTGCGTGGATCACTGCCCAAGTAGAACACTTGACCTGTTGGCTCGCGCGTCCGTATAAACATCGAGATATCCAATATGGAACGTATGGCCCGTCTAGCCACATCTGTAGTCTCCACAATAACAGCAGAGTGAGTGGTATTCTCGTGGCCAAATGTGGCAGCCGTCATATCTGTAAAAAGGATAATCGATTAATACCTCAATGCTTTTACATTTTTTCTATCTTTATTGTACTCACTGTGCTGGCATGTATGCCCAAAGAATGGTCTCGGACAAACGCAGCGGAAGGTATGCCACAAGTCCGTACATTCGCCATTCGAGTGACAAGGATTCGGTTTGCATTGTTCTGTCCGAGGGCATCCACTTTGTACATAGGATAATTTGGTATCGGATTCGGTGTCATTATCGATATGTTCGTCAGGAAAGATGACCATGCCATTGACCACTACGTCTTGCATGCAGCCGACAAAACTTGATGGTTGGTGAGTCAAATGCCTTAGATATGACTTTAGATTTGGTATGGTGCCACCCAAATAGGTTAGAGGAAACGATGGTTGGCTATTATTGGCCGTCTCATAGGAACCAACTGGAAATATGGCCTGCTCATCGTTGGCCGATAGAACTAAATGTGAAGTATTGATGGCCACAAAGACCTTATGCCAACGACTGTCATTCAATTTCGATCCAATAAAAACTCCCTCCCATTTGTTTAATAACGATGAATGCAAATTCAGACGTCCATTGATCAGTTCAAGAATATAGCTAACTGGTTCATTTTGTCCTCCAGAAGTTCCAAAAGCCAAGACACCCGTGGGTAGAGTGGTACGGAATTGTAAATTGATATCGTAACCCTCTTCACGTTGAGTTTTAACCGTAATCAAACTGCTAACCACCATGGAAAGAGTTGTGGTCTTCTCACAGGTATCACCTTGGAAACCATGCTCGCATGTGCAATTAAACAGATGGACAGTTTCATTGACCAAATATGGACGGCAAAAACCACCATTTAAACAGGGCTGGAAAAACACAGAACACAGAATCAAGTTATTACTCAAAGTACATTTGATGGATGAATAATTACTTACATTCCTTTGGCAGCCAATCAAATTCACGGAGCAATTCTTGCCGCCATAGTTGTTATCGCAATCGCAATCATAATCGTTGATCTGATCAATGCAAGTGCCTTTCATGCATGGATGATATCGATCGCATTCATCGATATTAATCTCACAGTGTGTGCCCTCGAAACCAGGATCACATTCGCATGTATAGGTACCAATCTATTATAGAACATACAGATTAAATTAATCTATTTCGAAATTGATAACTGGTAAGACTTACCCCATCATTGCAAGTGCCATGTTTGCTGCAAGGATTACTTTCACATTCGTTGATATTAATCTCACAGTTTTTGCCTATAATGCCAGGAACGCAAACACATTCATAACTGAAATATATAGAAATTGCGATAAATAAATGTTAGGGGTTTCTGTAGTTGTTTCTCTGTACTTACCCGCTAGCATTTTCATAGCTGAAAGGCTGACTAAACACCTTGGGTAGATCCATAAACTTGCTCAGTTGATATAAAGTCATATTTGATCTCTCCAGACAATTGCTATTATACTGACATGGATTACTCTCACACTCATTGATATCCTGATCACAATTTTTGCCCGTATATCCCGGATGACATTCGCATAGATAGTCCTTGACTTGATCCACACATTTGGCACCATTTGTACATGGACTCGAGATGCATTCATCAATATTCAGTTCGCAATTTTTACCCTCATAGCCAGTGCCACTGCAATCGCAATGGAAGCCACCCAATTCATCAATGCATTTGCCACTATTGAGACATGGTGCCGATACACAATCATCGATATCAATATCACAGATGCGTCCCGTCATTCCAGGTATGCAGGAGCAGGTGAAATTATTGATCATATCAATGCAGGTAGAGCCATTCGAGCAAGGATTATTAATACATTCATCAATATCAATTTCACAATTATCCCCCTGATAGCCCGGCTGGCAGTCACATTCATAGGCATTGATCTGTGTGAAAGATAGAAAATTTGAGTTAAAACCAATTTCATACAAAAATGAAAGCTTTCCATCAATCGAGCTTTCTACTGCAACTTCTCTAAGCCAAGTTTATCAAAGAATCTAATGATACTCCAAACATTTACTGATAATGATCATAATGACCCACTCACTTGTCTCAATATCCGATGCTTTCCATATTTAAAGAAAAACAACTAATTACACTTTAGTAACCAACCAAATACCAAATTTCCAACACTAAACTCGCTCAATTTGTTCACTTACCTTATTATGGCATGTGGCCCCATTGAGACACGGATGACTAAGACACTCATCCACATCGGAATCACAATGAATACCCGTGAATCCTGGCGTGCAATAACATTTGTAGGAACCCTTCTCGTTCTTGCAAATGCCATTTCCACAAATTGTCGGTTGCAGGACACATTCGTCGACATCATTGGCACAATTGCGTCCTGTCCAGCCACGCGAGCATTTGCATTCGTAGTCACCATTGGGTAAATCCAAACATTCACCACCATTTTGGCAGGGTTGGGTTGCACACTGATTGCACACCTTGTCATCGGGACATTTGCATTGATTATGCTCACAGATCATCGGCTCTTGGCAATTCGCTGGCGAACAATTATCGGCCTTCTCACAACGATCACCAGAATATCCCACAGAGCAATAGCAATGAGTGCCATTCATGGAGCAAGTGCCACCATTCAGACATTTGCCATTGGTGGCATTACAATTGATGGGTGTCAGTGCCTGTAAAGCGGCAGCCCCTTCACCCGTGCTCAGTTGACAGTTGTAACCTGTTAATAATAGGAAATTACATTAGATTTCACAATTAGATTAAGCCATGTCTTCCTCAATATTAACTGCATGCAATTCAAATACTTCAAACTACTATTATTTTGGGGTTTCATTGGAATTCATACAAGTTAATTTCTGCTATAAAAAGTTTTAGATATATATACAGTTTAGATCTAAAGGGTTGCTTTAAAATACTTAAAAAATACTACTATATATACTTGGATAAAGCATTACAAACTGGAGAATTATGGGGAAGATTAACAAAATAAATAGCTTGGGACTCATTTCTTCTTACTTCTTATTGGATAAAGAATACACCAAAGAAATGATTTTACCATTGTAGCCCTAGTCTCTTCTACCCTTAAGCTAAAAATTTGTGTTTATGTAAATTTTAGGGCAACCCTTTACATCTCTTTGCTGTGTGTGTGTGTGTTTGTGTTTTCTTTTGTGTGTCCAAACCTGTGTATCCACTAGCACATATACAAGTATAATTGCTACCAAATCCTTTACAGGTGCCACCATTCAAGCAATTTTCTGGGGGACATGCAGTGGGAGTAGTAGACACACTCAATGAGGCCGAGCGTTGGGTGGGTGTTTGTTGTTGCTGTTGTTGTTTATTTAGTTGTTTATTATTTTTGATTGTTGTTGTTGTTGTTAGTTGAGGTATTTTTGTTGTAGCTGTTGCTGTTGTTGTTGTTGTTAAAAGAGTTGTACTAGCTGGTGATGTGATTGCTGTTGTTGTTGGTAGTAATAGTTCTGGTAACGGTGTTGTTGCAGTTGGAACACAATGACCAATAGGGCCTACATTAAGTCCATTAGCCGATAGCATAAAATAGCATATTTATAGGGAAAATTAGTTGGTTTGTCAAAATCTAAAGGGATCATACATAGTATATAGTATATAGAGCATAGGGAAACTAAAGGATTAAAAGGATTGGCGACTAGAAACTGTGGAGTAAAACTCCACATACTCAATTTTAGTTCACAACGCTTGCGTTTGAGCCACTCGGGTGATATATAGCGTTTCTTCTTTTCACTGGGACACAATGTGCTGCTGCTGCTGCTGGTGGTTGCCAGCCGCAAATCCTCATTCGACATTGCCGACAGCTCCGTAGAGGTAGCTTTTTTTTTATTCAAAAATATTATTACATGTTAAATACCGTTACCATTCCATGCCACAAAACAAATTAAATCCTTTTCCTCCATACTACCAAATTTTTAATGATTTATGGACTCACCCGAAGTTCCTGGCTTACACACACATTTGCCGGCAATACATTCGGAATCGATGGGACATTGCTGTGCACATAGTGATCCCGGTGGTCCAAGTTGACACAATTCCCCACTATATTCGGGCGGACAAATGCACTGGAAACCAATGGTCTTGTCCAAGCAGGTTCCACCATTGAGACACTGCTGCGTTTGGCAACTGATCGGCTTGTCACAGATCTCGCCACCCCAACCATCTAGGCACTGGCATGTATACCAGCCATAGGTATCGAAACAGCGTCCACCATTCAAACAGGGATTCTTTTCACACTCATCGACATTGGTCTGGCAAAAGGCACCACTATAGCCAGTGCCAGTGCAATCACAAGTGAATCCATTGATGCGATCAATACAAACGCCATTATTCTGACAGGGCTGTGAGGCACACTCGTCCGTGTCAATCTCACACATTTTTCCCGCATAGCCCTTGGGACATTCACATGAAATCGACGGACTACCGCTGAGTACCACACAGGCGGCATTATTCTTGCAGGGATTCTTTTGACATAGTGGATGGATGTTCACCTCCGTTTCGCAATGTTGGCCACTGTGATTGGCATCACAGAAGCATTGATAGTCACCGCGAGAGTTCTCCATACAGCTGCCACCATTGGTGCAAGGATTTTTACCCGCCGCACATGGAGACCCATTATCCTTTTGGCAATTCTTGCCCGAATACCGGGCAGTACAACGACACTCATAGCCATCGGCATTCGAGGTGCATGTACCATGACCCATGCATGGATCATTAAGACAAAAATTATCCTGGACTCGTGTAAAGACATCATGTTCACTGCAGGGACCTTGATTCAAAGGACATACACCGAAAACAGCATTCTGTACGGTCATGGAGCCATTGGCGAATTGTAAACCAGGACCATCCAACAGACATCCAGAGAACGAATTGCCCAAAATTAAAATGGCTGCTTCATTGCCAATATCTTGATTAGTCAAAAACTGACTATTGTATGTAGAATTTGCTGTAAAAGAAAGGATAAAAAGTCATTCACTTTGTGGTCATTTGTTACAATTTTCCCTTCCCCTTTGTTAATCTTTCTCTTTGTGATTTTCAATTACAAAAATTTCACGATTTTCATTGTGTGTCCAGATACTTACCAAATATTGTGGCTGCACGATCCACATGCAAATAGAGATTACCGTACTCGTATTTGAATTGCAGCGTATGCCAACGATTGTCCAAGAGTTGATAGGGCAATTTAACATCCAGACGATTGTTTGGCCCAATCACAGCCGGTCCGGCCAATGATATTTGCAGGAAATCATTGAGCACTGAGATTACAATTGAGTTTTTATTATATTGCTGAGCAAGTATTTCACCGCCGCGGCACGAGCGGAAACTAATTGCCGAATGATCCCAAATGGGCATGGGAGTGAGCAGGCGTAGATAAGCGGAGCCATTAAAGTATGCCTCCTTGGTCTGAACTTCCACTGAGGCAACATCTGTTCGAAACAAAAAGAAATTTTCGTAAATGTATACATTGGACAAGGTTAGAGTAACTAGTTTAGCTAATCGGATTTCAGAGTGAGGTAGATTGGGAGGTAAATGCAACCATAGTCTTCCTCATTTCACTCCCTCTCTTTGCTCATAGTTCTATTGGGCACAACAAAATGGCCAATTAGTTTACTTTGGCTTACATTTAGTCTTCTCATGTCTTCTCTTCTCTTATATTTATACATTTCGAGGCTAAGAAAGTGTTTTGACTCTAGCATTGACCAAATTAGACAAGTGGCCGAGCACATGCCACTTAAATGGTAATCACTTAACCAGGCCCCAACAACTTTCATTTGCGCAGAATCAATTGGCCCAAAACCGAGAGAAGCCCCCCAGTCTCCTAAGACTGGCTTCAAGTGCTATTTTTTTCCTCATACAAAAATTAACGAACCATACAACAAGTAGCAAATAGAAAACAAAATACATCAAACAACAAAACGCAACTTATATGAAAGAAAGTAACCGCAAAGTATTAGAGGAAATGAATTCTATATCTAAGGCCAAGTTAGCAATCGTAACTTGGCATTATGCATCAAAGAAGAGATGGAAATTTTAAATTGCCAATTGTCAACAAATTATTCTTACAATTTTCATTCTCACGTAACTAATAACTGCAATTTCTATAATATATTATAGAGATTTCAGCAACAAGATTTCTAACAAATTGCCGGGAATGTAATAATTTTTAAATTAACTGCAAGTTAAGCATTATATTTGTAATGGGAATTCGTAGTTACAACTTTGGCTAATTTTCCTTTGAATAATAAACACAATAACTAAAGTCAGAACACGTTTAACAAATTAACTGATTATAGACTTCCTTTTAAACTTGGCGAAAATGACATTTACATTCCTTAGAAATAAATTTCTAGAGAAGTATTTGAAATAAGGAACTTTTAGTTTAAGTGGCAGAAGAAATCGACTTGAAAATTTGCTAATTAATAGCAACATAATATGAAGGGAGCGACTTTGTACTTATAAAACTATATCATTTTGTTGTGAGTAGGTTATGATCTCGACTCAGCCTTGTCTATAAAACGCTGAATGAAAATGGTAATCGAAATCAAAAAGGAATGAAAAAAAGAAACATTGCCAATAAAGATTTAAAACCATAATTAAGTTTGGAATGTATTTAAGTCTGCTTCTTTTGTTAATGATGTCTTGTTTAACATTTGCTATAACCAAGATAATCTATCCTGAATCTATCCTATTTTCATTTAAGCTGGACTTTAATTGCTATGCCAAAGTTTCTTGACGGTCCAAAAAATCAAAAAATGTATTGTCCAAGTGCTTTTAACAATAATGAGGCATTGTAGTAAAGAAAATGTTTTGTCGAGGTGCTTTTAGCACCTTTGGTGAACCTAAAAGTAGCTGCCCTTTTTGCCCTGACCCCTTACCATTTAGAAGAGCTTCAGTTTGGCTTAGAAAGCGCTGAGCGTCGAGAGACTAGAGAGAGAAGACAGAAGACAGCAGGCAGCAGATAGAAGACCTCGGTTTGCTACACTACGACACACACGATATTATATGAGGCCATCGATTTTGTCATTTCATTTCGTTTCGTTCGAACATTAAAGGCGATTTGGGTTTGTCAATTGGTCAGTACGTTTTGTGTTGTTATTTTGTTTTTCACTCTCCGTCTACATACGTATGTATGTATGTAGTTACGTACAGACATATGTATGCCAATGGCCGAGTAAGTAAATACTTGGGCTAAGTAAATGAGCAATGTAAAGCTGTGAGTAAAGTAGCTCATAATTATATTATACTCACGTACGAAACTGTGCAGAAAAACTATTCATACTATTTATTCATATACAACGGGTTAGGCATGCGCATTTTATATATAAGAAATAATAGCATTGACTTGATTTTGAGCTCTTTGTATATACATATGTACATAGACAAAACGGAATGACGGAAATTTCATAATCATATATCTGTCTATACACTTATGCGAAATTCTATTTTAACCGTTTTGTTCGACTTAGTTATGAATGACTCGACAAGCTACTCTGACTACTCCCCTTCCTCCCTCTTCTTAGCCCAAGTTGACTTGTTGATGATGACTTTGACTCCGCTTGGAACTGGAAACTGGGCTCCACGGAGTGAGGTGGAACCGCATAGTAAAGTCACAAAACTTTTTAGCGGTGCTATAAAAGAAACAGTTGTTAATGGCTTTTTGTTCTATTGTTGGCTTGTGGAGTTCATTTGACGGAGAGCGTTAAGTTTTCATAGAGCTTAATGGTATTTAGTTATTGTGAGAATAAATCTCTACTATTCCACTCCAAAAGTCAGTTGGGCGTGCCAAATGAAATGATATTTTGAAGAAGGTGAGTTAAGAACTTAAGCCCATTCAGATTCAAATATACATTATCCAATTCATAAACACAAAACGAAGACAAAAGCACAGTAAAGGCCAAAAATAGCTTTGATAGATAACAACGAAAAGAAAATCGCATGAAGTAAGAGATAAAATACCTTTTAATAATTAAATAAACTTCCTCGAAATGTATGTCACAGAATGAACTCAATTTGAAATTAAAGAGTAAAACACAAGTGGAATAAAAACAAATTTCATTGCAATTTATGGCAATTTGACAAACACAACGATTAAAGATAAAGATCATTTAGGTTAAGCAAACGAGCAAATCAACAATTAAGACTCAATAATTGCTAATCAAGATAAGTTTTTATTGATAACACTAAAAAAGATTATTGATAAAGATCTTTTGGCTCAATAATCCCTAACAGATTAAGTTGTACTTCTCTTAAAGAAATTTATAAAAACTCATTGTCAGAATCCAAGTTGACTTGATTTTTTGTTAAATGTTTTAAATTCAAAAGATTGAATTTCTATAACTTCCTCTTTAGTTTATTTACTTAATAAACCGCCCTCGCATGTAAAATGATCTATTAAAACGGATATATCCAATCTATTTGAGTAAACAAACATATTTGGTTGAAATTTAATTAGTTAATTTTTGCGTTTTTATTTTTACATAATTTATAGCTATTGCTTTGATCAGTTTCCGTTTGGAAAATTTAAACAATTTCATGTTGGAGTGAAACTAAACAATTTATTTATAGATACATTTTGTTTTTTTGTTAATTTGTTTGTTATTGTGCATTTTTTGTGGTTAATCGTATTATCGCCCGAAAACTATAATTAAAAAATTTAAACGCAACATGTTTTCACTTTCCCATCGCACACAACAACAACAACAACAACCTTAACTAACGAAAATTTAACAATTAAAATGCAATTAAAAAGTTTCGAATTTCGAATTTAAAAAACGAACATTTTGTTGGTTGATAATAATTTATGCAATTTTTTTTTTACTTTTTTTTGTTGTTTATTTGAATGAAGAGAGACAAGTAAAATAAGTGTAGGCGTAACAACAACAAAATAAAAAGTATTTAGAGCAAAAATTAAAAGTGTTGTGTGTGAGACTGTGTCTGTGTGTGGGTGGTTGAAATATTTTTGGTGAGGCAAAAAAAAAAAAAAACAATTGAAGTATGACCAAATGCAGTGAAGAGTCCGTCCATAGACCCATCAGGCAACCAACCATAGTACCAGTTAGCAACTTGCAATTTGTTGTTGTTGTTTTTGTTGTGGCCACTTAAATGGGAACACCAGCAGGAAGAGTGGGTGGTTGGCCAAGTTAGAAATTGAGTTGATTGGGTGGTTGGTGGTGGGTGGTGGGCGGTGAGGCAGGTTTTAAATTAAACTGCCTAGAAAGTTTACTAGATAGAGAAGAGAACAGGAAAAACGCAAGAGCAGCAAAAATCGCGGCAACATGCAACATTCAGTTACACTATGGGCCAACATGGATTAAGACATGCAACACACACACACAGGAGTGTATTTGTATAAGTGTGTGTGTTTCGTACTTTTTATACCCATCTACTCTGTACACCCAAAACGGGTATATTATGGTCCAGTTATATATATCTTCATAGACCATATAACCAAATCAAAAGCATCTTCTCCTCAGCCTCTAAACTAAACCACTTGAATAAAAATTTTTTTTAAGAATTTTTCATCAAAACTTTTTAACTTGGAAAACTATTAAAGTGACATACTATATACATATGTATCTATTACCACTAAATTGTATTACAGTTTGTTGACTAGTAAAAAATGTTTATATTAAAAATGTCAATTTCGTGGTAAGACGATAAGTTTAAACGACATTTTGTTCTTTACGACTTGTTGTTAGAGGGACTTTTGATTTATTGGCAACATTTTTGTTGTATAGATATTTATTTATATTAGGTTTGTGTAAATTAAAAAATTCCAAGCCACCTTTAAAGTATACATACGTTTAAATTAAGTTAACTTTAGTACACAGCTTTTGTTTTGTAGTTTTACATAAGGGGTGATTGCTTTTTAAGGATCTATCATATCTACAAATATTCATTTGATTCGTTTGCTCGTTTTTTATCTCATTTTGACATTCTCTCTCTCTCTGTGATTACAGGGTATATAAAAACACGAAGCATTTCCTTTTTTGGTTCAGGTATTTGATTGTTGTTGTCGTTTCGTTGAATTTTTTTGCATTAGTCATACAAGCAGAATGCAAAAGTTGAGCTAATTTACATACACTCACACACACACACACACTCACACACATATGTATATACAAAACGTACTTATGTTGCATTGGATTTTGCAAGTGTTGCGATAACTTAAGTGAGTGTTGTGTTTTATTTTTTATTTTTGCATTGTTTGTTGGTTTTGGTAAGTGGGTCTACTTCTCTCTCTCTCTCTCTCTCTCTTTATATACATGTACCTGTATAGTTTGCCCTGCTCTGACAGCAATAGTATTTAGCGAACCTTTCATTTGCATAAATCACTTTTTCTATAGCCAATTATACAAAAATTTCAAAAAAGTAATGCTGAGAAAATTGCAAAGAAAAATGTAAGTATTTGAATAATAAGACCTATAGGAAAATTTTCTCTTTTCATGTCACCTTTAAGTTGGTATAAAAATCGACTTAAAGGGCTTAAGACAGACGAAATTTATGCAACATAATCTGATGTAGTTATAAAGCGAAAAAATTGTCATTTATTCATAGAAAAGTTTTACAAAAGTCTAACTAAAGTTTATTAGCTACTACTACAACTAATTTTGCTCAGTATCAGAAACGGAAAAAGGTCTTTATACAGAAACTATATTGACTGATTGTTTAAACTCTTTTTAGGCGTAAATGAGTCATAGGTCTGACAAAAGAATTTCTGGAAAAGTACATATACTTTTTTAACAAAAAAAGGTATAATTTGCCTGCAAAACTAAAACAAAATTTTATTTAAATGTACGAAAATTTCCTTTGTCTAGCAAACCATTTGATTACACATTGAAAATATATTGAAAAGTTCTTAAAAACCTTAAAAATCATTCGTTTTTGGGATAATCTGTATACAATATGATTCATTTTCACTATTGCTTAGACTTATTTGTCATTAAAGAAAAGAAGTATTGAAACTTATTTAAACGTCTTCCCAATTAGCATTTGCTGTATATATTTTTAGATTTAACACTTTAAATCAACCTAAATTAAGATGTTTAGATTTTGTGGGAATCTTTAAGCCTAATTTGTTAGAGTTTGTTGTGTATGACTTGTGAGAGATGATAATTAGAGTCCTCAATTGGTGTACTCATTTTTCTTCACTAACTTATCAACACCTTTTGCTTAAAGTTCTCAGACTAAATATATTTATTCTCAACTCACATTTCCCATCATATTTTCATGTTAGAGTGCACTTTGCAAGAAAGGAAACTTATCTTCTGGCTTAAAATGAATGTGTTCCCACACTAATTTACATTTTGGTCGCTTTCAAGAAGAATAATATGTTGTATAAATATTTAAATATATGTACATATATACATACAATATTATACAACAAAGGCTTCGCACTTTGCCTCTCTTGAAAATATGTGCACCCACTTCCCGACCAAGCTCCACCCAGTTTTTTGGCTAACTATGATAGATACATTTTTTATTTTTGTGGAGGGGCCAAAAAGAAACAGTTTAGAATTGGGCACACACACATACAATAGAAAAATGTGTATAAAGAGTCATTGGGCGCCGTTTACTGCGCAGGCGCAGCGCGGTGCCTGGGAACCAGTTTTTTTTTTGTTTAGTTTTTGGCCCCAAATCTGGCTCTGATGTTGGCTTTGGCCCTTATGCTGGCTCTGGACTCTGACTCCGACTCCGACTCGTTTACAAAGTAGCACAAAGCAATGAACTGTTGAATATCAGGGGGGAAAAACAATGTACTGGGTACCTGAGAGAACCTTTTCCGGTACATTCTGGCATTCCCTTAAATTTCCAAAAACCGTCTGAACAAACACAGACGCTCAAAGAGGATTCGATTCAGTTTGCTTTTCGTGGGCGTTGTTCTCCATTTTACAGTGGAATTTTAAAAGTTAATAAATTTGTTGTTCTAGGTTTATGTTTTTCCTCAATTTTTAAAGTTCTCACCCATTTGTGGATAAAATTACGGATTTCCTCATGCCTAGAATACCTAGAAATACCAGTTTTCCATGCTTGTTGGCTCCACTGTTCGCACAGTATGATTCAATGTTAATTTTTTGTGTGGTTTCATTTCGTTTGCTCACTGCGTATGCAAATACAGCGAGAGGCAAAGAGATAAAACGCAACTACGTGATGGCTCCGATAAAAGACAGTTTCATTTTGTTTTTTTCAAATACCGCCCACAAGTTCTCAACAAAAAACAATTATTAAAAGCGAAAGCAGCTGGTCTCATATGTATATTTGCGGTCTTTTTTCTGCGGTCCGTCACCGTCTTTGTAAATGTCGGCGCACAGTGGGCGCAATTTCTCATCATAACATTACTTTTACTGGCCAAATTTAACCGCCTGAAATTTGATTAATGCCACCATTCAGCCCATTGTGCCACGGCGGCGCTGTTGTCTCTTCTCAAGGCTTTTGCCAATCGATGCAGTTGTATTGCAGTTGCGATTTGAAAACTGACAACGTTGCATTGGGCCCCGGCGGCGTATGTAAAATCGACCTTAAAAATAGTATGCAGGGTTAAAATCTGTTTCTCTTTTGTGTGTGTGTGACTATATATAGAGGGCTAACTAACGACTTGCACTAATGGCCAGAGTCATGCAATGCGTAGCTTTTTATGTTGACGACCATCATCATCATGCGTCACAGCCGATTGCACTTTAACACTTGACCACGGCGCACAGGCTAGAATACGGGTGTGTCCGTCCGTTCCTCCATCTCCCTCACTTTGGCTCGCTAGCGACCCCGAGGTCACGTGTTTCCCTCCATTCCCGTCATTAACAACACAACAACAACAACGCACAGGTAGTTTTATGGTTCAGGTAATTTTCTCTACCTGAAATTCCGCTGCCGCGATTTATTTATGTTTTTTTTCTTTTGAAAACCCGAAAAATTTGATGGAAAATGTTTTCTAGAGAAAATGATGATCTCTGTGCCTGTGCGCTTGCATTTTTATGATGAGCCAAGGAAAACCAAGTAAATGATTGTCTTAGCCTTGTCATCTCATCTCCTGTAGAGGGCTTTTCCCAAGTGCAAGTTATCATATTACCAACATTGCGGTATTACCGCGTTGCCAACGGCGACGCATTCGCTTTCTATATGTACATACATATATGCCTACCTCTTGGCGTGTGTGTGTGTGTGTATGTGGACACATACTTCACTTTCCGGCTAGATAAGATTATAACAAAACATTATTGTAAATAAATAAACGAAACGAAATCTTAAGGTCGTCTGTTGCACAATCCAATGGCCGAAATAACAATTACTGAAGAGAAAAAAAGAGACCAAGCGCAATTTACATAGTGATACAGCAAAAAATGAAGTCTAAGATAGCTGCAGATCAATTACACGATGGAATAAACTTGTCAGTTTTTCATATCATAAGCAAAATGGGTCGACGGGGAAAACTTTTGTTTCGAAAGTTCATTTGAAATGAACATATGTACATACTACATACATACATACATACACAGAAACATCTTATTCAATTTTTGTCGAACCTAATGGATAAAGCCCTTCAATGTAACAATTATAAAGACATGTCATTTAGAAAGTTTTTAGGACTATTTTTACAAGAGTTTTATTTAAAAATTAATGCATTTGACATAAGGCATGAGTCCCCACTAAAAATTTTTTGAATAAGTGAATAAAAATCATGAAAAAGATGAACAAAAATATCCAATAACTTTACCCTCGTTAAGTATTTCTTATCCTTGAAAAAGAGCAGAACTTGAAAAACTTGGTGTTAAGATTAAATTTCAAATATATGTATATAAGTTGGGTCTTCTATATGAGAACCAGTAATCCTTAAAGCGTATTAAGCAATCTATTAAAACTTTGTGTCAAATTCTGAAATCTTTTTTTTTACGGCATTAGATTTGTTATTGTTTGGAATACTCTCTCTCTCTCTCTTAAAAATCATTTCCATTTGATCCATTTTGATTGGCACTGAATGAGTCCTGACATCATCTAACAACAATAAGATTTATAGCCGGGCATTCTCTCTTCAATCAAGCGATAAGATTTATGGCCTAATCGGCATTAGATTGACATGAAAATTAAAGGTTCATGATTCATTCGATTCATTTGGAACCTTGGAAGGAGAAACAGGTTTTGTTGTTGTTGTTGTTTTTCTTTTTTGGGGAGGGTTGTTACCAGATGATCTTAAATAAATAACTAGTGTTTTCTGATTTTGTGTTATATTAACCAGATTTTTTTTTTTAAATTAACTCTCAATCTCTCTCACTCTTTGTTATACGCTTTTTGTTTATTGTGGATTTACTCACCTGTTGCTAAATAAATTAATATTAAGAGAAATATCCATTGGGGCGCTGAAATGGCGCGCTTGAGCAAATGTTGTTGCTGCCGCAGTTGTTGTTGTTGTTGTTTTGTCGTTTTAGTCGTCATTTGAGCTGCGCTTTTCGTGCGCGCTCGACTCAATGTGGTTTTTGTTGTTATTGTTCTTCGCTTTTGTTGTTGTTGTGTGCCGTGCGCAATAGTTGTTGCTGACGCATACATAGCAGCAGCAACAGTAGGAACAGCGGTCACAGCCATGAGAGATCGCCAGCTACAAATGGAATTCTTCTTTTGTCGTTGTTGCCGTCGTTTTGAAGGGTTTCGTTTTGGCTTTTTCTTTCTTTCTTCTTGGTTCAGAGGACGTGTGTGTGTGTGTGTGTAATTGTAGTTGTTTTTCCCCCTCTCTCTCACTCTTTCTCTTGCGCTCACACACACACCAACACATGCAAATAGAGACACACACAAACACAAATACAATTTATGAACTTGGCTTTTAGAACTGGTTTGGAGGGGGGTCTTTAGATATGTATATATTTTTTGTAACTTCTTTTGCTTTGATTTCCTCACTTTCGCACGCGACACTTTCTAGTGAACTGAATTTGAATATCGAGCACACTCGACTCCAAATGCAGATACAGATTTAAATCACACTACCAATTTTCACCCATTTTTCACACTCCACAGGTAAGAATTTGCTCACACTCACACAGACACACACCTGTGCGCACATCTACAAGTTGGCTGCGTCGGCTTTATGCCCTTTCGAACTGCAAGCAGCGGCAGTTGGGCCTTAACACCTTATGCACAATAATAATTAGCATGGGCGCGCTTAGAATGTTTACGTTTGTACTCCCACGCAATGATTTGATTAACAACGTTGTATGCAAACAAACGAAAAAAGTATTCAACAAAAACGGTCAAAATCTACGAAAGATTTTCCGCGCGCACCTTCTGCCGACCGATTTCAAAACAACTACCCACAACACTGAAAAATATCTAGAGATGGTAGATCGTAGATTGCGCCATTAGCCATCGATAACATCCACAATCGATAACATTTGTAATCGATATATCGGCACTCGATTATATTTGTAACCGATAACGCGAATCGTCTATAATTTTCACAACCGATAATACTGGCGATCGATTTTTCGATAACATTTACTTTCGATTACCGATTTTTTACGTATTATCGGTTGCTGTTTTTAAATAATTTACTTAGACTTTACATAAAAGAGATTCTTAAGATTTTTTAATATGTTTCGAGTTAGTATTATTTTTGTATTTGAATAGAAAGTTTTGATGTTAGGATTTGTGGATTTGTATCATCAAAATTACAATATTTTAAATTCGTTATTGTAGTTTAGAGAAAATACCATTTAGTTTATTTTTTTTCCAGAATATAAAGATATGTGACAAAAAAAAAAACAAAAACAACCTCAAAATCTGTTGAAAAATTTCGACCCCTCCAAAATTTAACGCCTACAACAATGCACATTTTTATAAAAAGGATGCTAAATACCCAAACAGAAACCAAATTAATGACCCAGCAGCAAAGCAGAGTAAAAATTGCAGAAAGACATGCAGAACATAAAAGCTGAAAAGAAAATCAATAAAGATAGAAACAAAATTACATTGCTATTTGATTAAAAAACATACCGTTTTAAAAGTTTTCTACCAACATCATAAGAATCTTCTGTTGGCGTTTCCTTCCCCAAGTAGAGTCGCATACCGCGAAGGGCATGATTAAAATATTCATTCCAGTCTAGTTTCTGAATATCAAAGTTATAAATCTTTTGATCTTCTGGTGACATGTCTCGCCACAATTGATTGAGATTGTTCATTTCAAAATCCCAGGTCTTAAGGGCAAACGGTCCCAAGGCTTTGATGTTCTTGTGAATCTTTTCATAGGCTTTTACCAATCGCGGTTTTTTGCCCATCACACGAAGGCCCAAATCAACCAAATGCCCGGGTAATGTATGATAGAAAAAGGCAGCCAATGGAAAAAGCCATATAGTTGATATACAATGCAGGAAGGGATACCATAACATCTTTGTTACAGGATATTTGGCTCCATGAATCATTGCTAGATCCCGAAAGTCACCGTAAGTTAAGACATTGTCTGGACTGCTGGCATAGTTGTAGATAGTCGGAGGTTTCTGACATTGCTCTTCAATTGTGGGTCGTGACTCTTTCACCACTTTCCAGGCGGAAGACAAGGCTACATTGGCGCAAAAATCGACAGGTACAGTAGGGCAATGGGCTTTTGTGTCGAGCAGTGCCAGACGTAAAACTCCATATGCAACACCATAGGTAATAGCAATAGGTCCATATAAATTGTCAATCCATCCAGAAACTGGCTCCTTGGCGGTGGCGATAACTGTAATAAGGAGAATTATTTATGTATAGCTATACGTATAGACAAAACAAGTTTTGGGGGACTTACTGACACCAGGGCGAAAAATACAGATTGGTAGATTGCCTGCCTCCCTTAGCACAACATCCTCAGCCAATGCCTTGGAATATGTGTAAGTATTGGGAAACTTTGCCGATAAAGCAGGTGCAAGTTTGTCTAAAAGTTCCTCGCTTATCTGCTCACTTAGCTGAAGTACCTTCTCTGAGTTGCAATTCAATTCTTCTGGGTGGAACTCCTCATCAATGGTGCAAGTCATACAATTCGAGAACGCCGTCGAGATGTGAACAAAGGCCACAAGTTGACGCATCTCTTTGGCCAGCTGCAGCATGAGATGAGTGCCGCGTGTGTTGATGGCCAATGCCACATGAAGTGGCTCATTGAAACGTACCGTGGCAGCTCCATGCAGCACAATTTGCACTTCAGCTTTCAGAAGCTGAAGGTTAGCATCACTTATGCCAAGACCCATTTCCTGGCAATCTCCGGCAATGGGCGTCAAAATATCCAAGGCGTCGGGTCTAGAGCTCAAAAGCGTTTCGAAAATCTTATGAATCAAAAAGAAGTATACGTCTAAAGCATATTTTTATCACATACACATATGTATATTGTTACAACCTACCGAATCCTTTCGCCAGGACTCAAAGCGTTCCTCCATGCTCTTACCACGCTTTGTCCTGATCATCATATATATACGAGAGACAGTCGTTGTACGTAATAGTTTCTCAATGATAACTAAAACGAGGGGAACATTTAGTTTGCATTTTGAACTTTTGGACTAATAATCGAACATTCAAATCGAACCTTTGCCCAAAAATCCAGAACCACCTGTTATGAAAACAGTCTTGTTTCTATAAAACTTTTGAATCTCACTGTCCATTATGTACGTGTGTTTGTTTTTCACAAACTAGAAATTATTTTGTCCTTTTATGTTGAACTGCGGCCAAGACTTTGTTACAATAAAAAGTATTTTCGGTGTAAATTCTGTATTTATATAGAAAATCGCACATAGACAATGTTAAAAGGGTCAGTGTGTGAAGTAGACTCAAATACATACTACATATACACACATAATAATGAAATATACCCTATATTCGTAATGGTAAAGGGGTATATAATTGCTTCGAAACTCTGTAATAGTAACACAAAACTCTCTCTCTAATATAACACATAACAAAATATATATCAATTTATTGATACCACCACAAATCTTTAAGAATGCGTTTTCTGATTGCCACATAATCTTTATATGGGCAGTTCTCAAATCCTCAAGTGTAAGACCTATTAATCTGGCCATGAGTTTACCTGATTTTGTATAGTTTGAATTTGCATTTTAATTGAACGGCATAAGTCGACTTAAATATACCTTTTGGGTACTAAAGATACCTTGGCACAAAAATGCCTTAAGGTACATAAGACCTCGGATGCGCCGTGTCGATTTATTTCCTAGTTTTTATATAAATAACAAAAGAATATTTTTATTTTTAGCGATTATTCCTCGATTTTATAACACAGAGTAAAATATTTGGCTGCCAGAGCAGTTCAAACAACGCGCCAAAAAATCAGTCTGGCAACGTTGTAATCCATAAAAAATAGCGTTTGCTAACACTAAATCTATCGTTAGCCGATTTTTTACTTTTCAACACTGAAATCGATAGCTAGTTGTTTACACCGTCAAATGTAAATCGGTATTTTGTTTTGTTGTGAAATTACACATGTGCCCACGCTTAGAGAAATTTATTTAATCTTATTAGTAGAGTTAACGAATACTGATTAATTTGCAGCGCAGGATGGCTCTGCGTGGAACGAAAGCCACCACGCCTACGACTACACACGCAGTTGTAGAGGTGGTGGAGAATTATATACAAAATCAAAATCTTTTGGGTGAAATTGCTGAGCTCGATGACATGCTATGTGATCTCGTGGACATGCACAAGGATAATGTTTTGGCCTTAAAACGGGTTCTGCAATGCATCTATAACTTACTTCAGAGCAATAGCCGGTGGAATGTGAAATTTGGGCAAAAACTGTTCCACAAACTCATCTCAGTGATAATTGCTGATAGCAGAGAAGACTCGGCGCCGCAGCGGCAACTTGTGGCCAATGTTTTGGTTTGTGTTCACTTGCACACCAAAAAGTTCCGACACATGGATAATAAATTTCTGCTCTATCAACTCTGGTCTCTTAATCTGAGCAGTGAAGAGCAACCTCATGCCATACAAATTCTTGTTTATCTCATCGACGACTTTGTGGATGAACTCGGTGTGGAATGCTATGGGCAACTGGCCACTATCATTCAGAACCTGTTGCAATCGTCTGAGATCGAACAGCGAAAGTCAGCGTATTTCCTTATGGCCAAGTTACTGGCAATCATTCAGAGAGAGAGGAGAGAAGGTCTACCTGAACATTTATTGAAGATTTTGCAATGTAGCGAAATACAATGGTCGGCCTATGTGACCTTAATGGAAAATCTCGAGGAGCAGCAATCACATTTGGTTTTACCTTCACTAACATCTCTATTGCCTCGTTTGCACACTCCTGGAGGACAACCGCAAGAAAATTGGGTTTCTTGGCTACGTATTCTCTATGCAAGACTCTTGCAGGATAACAATATATTGGTGTTGCGATGGACCCTTAATTATTTTCTCAGCCGTTTCGATTTGGGGCAGCTGATTGGCCTAAATTTACTAGATGATTTTCTAAAGGCTACCAATAGGACGCAACTCTTTAATTTTGAAGGAGATGATTCGCTGCTTAAATTTAAAATGGATGCATTTCTCACAGATAATAATTTGGGTTCGCTGCTCGAACACATAGCAAAAGTGTCCTGGCACTGTGTTCCACTGCACTACTGGTTGTGCCAAATAAACCCAGATAAAGTTCCCAAGGTTCCAAAAAGTGTTCTTATCGAATTAAGTTCACGGGTTCGAACACTACAAAACCCAAGTATACGAACGATGGCTATACAGCGTGTGCACAAGTTGTTTAAGGTGAGTTTTTTAAGCGATAAGTTGAAACTGTTCTACTAATTTACTTCTATAGAACACCATAGACGAATTTTCGCTGACCGATTACATGATGTTCATTGATGCACTTTACAATAGCTACGATGATTTTTATGAATATGATTGTTTGAACGATAAAATTAAAGAGTGTGACAATATAGCAAATGCGATTGATCGATTTAACCAACGAACGTATGAGATTGTTTGTTGTATTCCCAGCCCATTGAATGATTTTTTCATCGGGGAGTTTCTTAAGAAATTGAACAATTTACCTAATTCTCAGCATGGATGGTGGCGATTGTTTCCTATTTTCCGTTTAAGTGAGAATTCTCAAGTTAGGGGAATTCTACCTTAATAAGTATAAATTGGATGTATCCTCGCTAGCTGAGTTTAATGACCTAAAGGAATTACAATCCTATATCCTTGACAAGCTGCATTGTGAATCAAAAGAAGAGAAATCTTTTGTACTGGAATCCTGTGTAGATTACTTTGTTGAACGTGTCAATGAATGGGAAATGCTTGTAAATGCCAATCCCATGGATCTTTTGGATAAAGGAACAGAGAGAACAGTAAAACATTTGGTGAAACTTTTGTGTGGTTATGATAGACCATTACAGGATAATAATGTGCTGCCTGGTCTTATAGCCAAAATAAACACCAAAACAAGTTCCGATGAGTAAGTAGTTGAAATACAAATGAAAATATGTTTGTTTTTTATGTTTTAAATATATATTTTTTTTATAGAATTGTAGATCTCATATTACCATATGCCTACAAATTTATGGACCCTGAAGAATATTATGGTCTCGTTTCTAATCTAATCGTAAATCATAAAGAAATTCTATTATTCGACTGTTTTACCGTTGCACTATTTATTAAGCTTTTATTACATGGTGAAACTAGCACGGGTGATGCACGGTAAGTGTTAAATATTAAAACCATTATTAATTTTAAACTAATACATGTTGTTTTCCCGACATTTAGAATCGAAGCCGCATATATCAGTGCAATAAATGAAGAAATCTTTCCCGATGTGGTTTTGCGTCAAATGTGTATTCCACATATCAAAACTAGTCTATGTAATGAAGACTTATATTCCCTCTGCCACCAATTACTAAACATAAACAACGAAATGTCACAGAAGAAACCGCGGTATTTTGAAAATTCTAAGGAGCATAGGATAAAAATAAGAATTGCCAGTTCCCTTTTACAAATAAGTGCGCGGCGGAAATGCTTCTGGTCTGAGGATTTGTGGGTTGCCTTATTGGAACCAAGCAATCAACTTAACATCTGCTATATGTACGAGGCTCTTGTGGCGAACACATTGCCCAGCGATGATCTACTTTTTGAGAAGTTGAAAAGTTTATCTACCTTGAAGCCAACTCAACAAGTTTCGCTTATTTCTGTAGTTTATATATATTGCAATCTGCATTCGAATATTCTCCAAAATCGCTTGGAAGATATCATTGATATGCTCTTGCCGCATACGATGGGAGCCCATTTTCAAACCCGGTTACTAGCTCAATTGGTTTTATACAGGTTGGCTTCGCAAAGGTAAATACGATTTCTGTTAATATCGGCATATTAAGTGATTAAGACATATATATATATTTTTTATTTATAGAAATGATTTGCCTATAGCTAAAGCTGTGATTGGATCCATTAAAGTAACTCTTGGCGATAAATTGGATAATCTTCAAGAGAGAGAACCACGTCTATTTCTGCCTCAAATATTGTACAATGTGAATGCAATTTTATACATTACCAATACTCCGTTTGACGAATATTACCATCATCACCATTATGACAATAATTTGAAGATGTTACGTGCTGCCTTTAAAGCGAAACGAAAACAATCTGACACCGAGTTATCATCTTCAGTAACAACGACGAATGGGAACGTTCAGAGGAAGATGAATCCATGCTGTGACATATACCCCAAAGACGATTTGGCTACAGCCGATGTGCCAACCACCGATCATGAGCTTATAGTTGTGGCCAGTCTTATTGATAAGTTACCCAATCTTGGTGGATTGGCACGTACTTGTGAGGTATTTGGTGTGAACACATTAGTAATAGCCACAAAGTCGGATGTAGATAAAAGCGATTTCGCAAACATAAGGTATTTTAGTCCTTGATTTGATTTTGTGGACAAATGATTTCTATGTTCTTACTCTACAGCATGACTGCAGAGAAAACATTAAACATTGAGGAGGTCAAAACTGTGGCTCTTGGCGAGTATTTGATTGGTAAGCAAACTGAAGGCTATAAAATTGTTGGAGCTGAACAGACTGCACATAGCACAAGTTTTTCGGACTTTAGGTTTCCGAAGAAGTGTCTTTTATTGCTCGGGTAAGTTTAAAAAACTTTTGTAAATGTGATGCACTTAAGAATTAATAGATTTCTTATTTTAGTCATGAGAAGCATGGCATACCTGTTGATCTCATTGGATTCTTAGATTATGCTGTTGAAATTCCACAATTCGGTATGGTGCGTTCACTTAATGTCCACGTTACAGGATCGCTCTTTATTTGGGAATTTTGCAAGCAACATATGGTCAAGAAATGAGATAATATAAAACAATTGAAAGCATTAAATGCAAACAAAAGCTTTTTCAGTGGTAGACTAATATTAACATAATTTAAGTGAAAATATTAATATGTATGACAAAAGTGAATGTTTGAAACGTATAGAATGTACACGTTCGTTTTTTATTTTAATGCTTAAAATAGAGTTCTGATTTTCTTAATTTTGAATATATCCCGCTTTGGTTGATAAACGATAACGATAAATCGCAATGAGCGGGCTAAAATACGTGGAAAAATATAAATACAGGGAATAAAACAAATAGTGGGAGAAGAACATTGTTTCTGTAAAAAAGAGCATATTGATTTTGATACGAAGTTTGCAACCACTCGGAGTTTGTAACGTCGACATAAATGTATGTTCAGAACCCTCGAGGGTATACAAACTTCGGTATGCACGAAGTTATTCCGGCCTATGATTTTTTTGTCGTTGCTTTTTTCAGTGTTGTGTAATCAGATTGCTGTTGTTTTTGGGTTTTGGAAGTAAATGGCAATGGCATGCGCTCGTAGTAAATCAAAATTGATTTTCGAGATTTTTCAACGCAACCAATTAATTGCAAGACGCAGCATTGCCATGTCAGCTACACGAAGGGCAGAGGAAGCCATTGAGCAGCTTAAGGAGAAGAATCCTTACTACTCCAAATATGCAGACAAGATCGCCAAAATGCAGCAGACCTCGGCGGAGGAATTCCTCGACCGCGTTGAACGCGTGATCAATCCCATCAAGGATGGCAAGAGTCAAGCCAGGTAAACATGAATTAATTTAATGGTAAACTAAATTTTTCATTTGCGTTTCATTTTGTAGATCCTATTCAGAACTGCTCAATCCCAAAGAGAAGTTGACCAAACCAGATGCTGCCGAACTACCACACAAGAAGCTAACAGATATTATGAAACTGGAGCTGCTGGCTGACAAGAATTCCGAAGAGATTTCCCAAATTTGGCTGGAATACCACAAAACCAAAGATGTTTTGGCCGCCACACTGACCACAGCCCAATACAATACTCTGATGGAACGGGCTAAGGAACATCCGATATTTCTGTTGCCATTGCCCCGCAGCGAAGGCTTTGAGTTTATCATGCTGCAATTTGCAGCAAACACGGTACATTTTACCCCACTGCTGGCTTATCAGGTGCATCACGAAAATGCGCCCGAGTGCCTAACCCTTGTCCATTACACAGAGATGCAGGATAAGGGAATCGTGCTGCTGCGCGGGGAGTACGACACCAAAGTGCTGACTGCCCAAGAGGCGCAGTGTCTAGCCAATGAATTGCAGATGTTTTATTATAAGACGGATGAAAACAAGTTAAAGTTGTTGGACACATTTACAAAGCGCCCGGATGAGTTCAAGCATATGGATTTGATTAAGGAGGTGGAGAATATTCAGCTGGGTTAGGCTGAGAGTTTACAGTCAGTTCTATGTAGAAAAAAATAATAGTTTAAATACATATACATAGCAACAACAAGACGCTGCTGCTGCTGCAAAATTGCTGAGTATATTCTTTGAACATTCAACATGAATTTTCATCTCAACGAGTTTGACAATGTGATGGAACAGATTGGTAAAGGCTTTGAATCGCATGCTCTGTGAACAAGAACTTATTTGGATAATTGTACTCAGGTTTTGGCAGGGTTCATGTTTATGCGACGCTCACGCTTGGTCTACTACAAATGTTTACCATTCACGAGACCATGGGAATTGGGATTATTGGTCCAGCTTCGGTGTGCGACATCCGTTTAAACCTAATGCAGTTGGCCACAATAATGGCAGCCGCCTTCTTGGGCATCATCTGTTCGTCGTATTTTTGGGGCTACATAACCGACAAAATGGGTCGTAGATGGACTCTGTTACGGACTATAACAATTTGTAATATTTGTGCGCTGGTATCCATGTTTATGGTTACCTTTACGAGCTTTTTCGTAATGCGTTTTCTTACGGGCATCTTGTAAGTGTTGGCACTTGGTTTATCTGACTTCATTATTCCAATGATAAGCTCTGTCTGCACAGTGTGGCTGGTCCCAGCTTCGTCGCTGTCACCTATCTTAGCGAGTTCTGCAACAAACAAATCCTGGCCCGAGTAGTTACCCACATGTACATGTTTACTGGATTTGCAATGTTTTACTGTCCATTGGTCTCTTCGTTCTTCTTCAGCAGCTTCATGGATTTTGAGGTGGAAGTGCTTGAAATGCTAACATTACGCTCTTGGCGATTTCTTGGCTGTACCTTTATGCTGCCTGGCGTAATTGCATTTTTCCTTTTGTTACGTATGCCCGAGAGTCCAAAGTTTCTCTTCATGATTGGCGACACTAAAGGGGGCATGGCCGTTATGGAATGGGTGAGCATGAAGAACACTGGACACCCGCTCAGTCCCGATCAGGTGGCTGAATTGAATAAGTTCCAGGCGGCAACCGAGGTGAAGCGCCAAAGGAATTCCGTAAATATCCTGCAGACGATGCTCAGTGATGCGATGCCTTTGTTTCGAAAACCATTTGTGGGTTTCTATGTGGGCAGCTGCGCGGTTATGTTCACGCTTGGACTTTTGTAAGTACACGGCCAGGTATCTGGAGACCATCTTCAGCGAATTGACCTTTTAAATCCCCACAGAGCAAATGGTCTGGGTATCTGGTATGCAGCAATGAGAAATCGCGCCAACATGCGTCCCGGTAGCAAGGACGACATGACCTTCTGCAAAAAACTCTTCACCCCCTTCAAAGACATATTGCAAGAAAGCGAGGACGACTTGGTCGTGATGTGCAACGACGGTTTCCATGGCTTCAACGATTCACTCATTCTCGGCTTCACCTATATTCTTCTGTACAACGTTTGTTGGCTGCTACTTTTCCTGGTGCCACGCAAGGCCATGTTTATTGTGGCTCTGGTTATGTCCTCCACTTGTGGTTTTTCTCTCATTTTTGTTACCAATCACTGGGTGCAACTATTTTCATTTATATTCTTCATAGCACTCCCAGGTGTCCTTATCAGCCTGTTGGGCGGTGCTCTCCTTGAGTACGTGCCCACATATGTTCGCGCCAAGGCGCTGTGCATCAGTTTGATGTGGTGTCGCTGTGGCGCTGTTGTCGGTGCCATGATGGTTGGTGCCTATGTGGACACTCACTGTGAGATAACATTGCTGACAATTGCCATCCTTCCCCTGTGTAAGTTTGAACAGATCTCTGCAATATTGTGGAACAGAAACCGCATTGCTCTTCAGTTATATCGGCTTAAAATTTCTTTATACTGACGTCTCGCTAAGTTTCATTAACCAAATTTTCTTCTTTCATTACTTTAGTATCTGCCAGCATTGAGGGATTTTTGCCATTATAATATGAAATATTTTATTCAAATCTGACTGTGTTTTTGTTTTATATACTTTATAAAACTCATTATGTATGTAAATTTTTGGAAACTCAACGTTCTCTAAATTGTTCTTAAATCTCTCCACAATTAACTATGTATGTATGTATATAAATGTGTTTTTATACCTACATACATATGTATGTATATATATATTATCTTGAAACTCAAATCCAACAGTTATTCTGCTTGTTTTTAGTTTATGATTTTTACGGATCTAAACAATGAAATGGATTTCCCTTTTATCAATATTCTCTTTATGGTGACTTCTTATCTCAGCTGCCTAACATAGCGTATACTTAATATTTGATGAAATAGTTTTATCTAATTTGGATTAAAACTTTTAAAATGTTAACTTTAGTTCCCATCATTGAATTACGAGGGTTTATCTCGGATGGCCATTTAATTCAAGGTTAGGAGAAGAATCAAGTTTTATTTTGGATCATCTCTTTATCTTTGCATAAAACCATCAGAAAGAAAATGTTTTAACGATTTTCCACTATTCATATATTATAATAATATAAGTTTTGAATTGAAATTATATATATTTGCATTGTTTTTCTTTTAGGATACTATTTAACATTGATTTATTCATTCATTGTATTAACATTGTGACTATGGAAGAAGCTAATCTTCTGATAATTTAATCAATAGCTGCAAAAACATGGACTTTCATTGCGTACATTAAACTATTGCCCCAAATCAAATGCAACGGGTGGTAGATCATTATGTTGTCAACTTTTGGAATAAATTGGATGATTCAAAATCCTCCCTCCTCCTCGCCCAGAGCGTGGATCACCTACAAAACATACATATATACTTAGTTCTGATATTTATATCAAGTATTTTTGATGGAATGGAGCTTACCAACTCGCCGGGGTTACCATTGGCACCATTTAAATTACTGGCGTCTAGCATTCGATTGCGAAACAATTGCGCCATGGGATTCCTTTTGCCGAATCTTACTCGCGCCCTATCCCCATAGTAGGTGTCCAGATCCTGAAGAAACTTATATGCATCTGCCATGGTGTTTATTTCATTGTTACGTGGAGGCCTCGAGTTCGATGCCTCAACGCTACAGCTGGTGGCAAGGAGAGCGAAGGCCACACAAACAATCAGAATGCAACGCATTGTATTGGACATGATGATGCTGTTGATGGAGAGGGGATGGCGCTGCCGACTGTGTGAGAAACAGAAGCAGACGAATATAATCTCTATTGAACCTTCATCCTTGTGCTTGCAATTTAAATTAATTGTAAAGATTAACTATCATATTAGTTTTGCATAACTGGCGGTTAATTGACAAGTTTTTTTTCCTCATTCCCATTAAGAGGTCTCTTTAGAGCCACTTTGGATTTTTAATAACAAACAATTTGAGTTTCAACAATGTATGATGATGGGTGTCCAGGCGGTATTAGACTGGGCTAAGTGAATCTAACAAATAGACTGTGAAGGCTGGTTCAATGATCCATATGATCTATAGTCTGAATTGACGTAAGTGGGTAATTTTTCTTAAAGTTCTCTGTATTTGCGACTATTAAGTTAATAATAGTCTCGTCTCTGAGTAACTCTGACAATATTATCTATTCTCTGACGTCTTACTGCCTAAGGAACTGTAAAATGTGCTCATATGAATCATCTAATGTGGAATATTTGCAGCTAATTGAGTAGGTAAATTTAGTTCCAACCACAAATGGATCACTAAATGTCTCTTAAAAATACAAATATGTATAAAAAACTTTAAAGATTTCAAATTTTCGTTTATAAATCTAATCAAGTATATAGAGTGCGTTTCACAAATTGGAAAAACCATTATAAGTTCACGTTTGAATGGCTTTAAATTAGGCAATCAGCGAGATAAAAGTGCCTGATTTGATGTAATAGACTTCCCTTTTCTCGAATCGGAAGTTATCCACAGCTCTCATCTATCAGATCTTTGTCTTCGAACAACAAAAAAATTGAAGCTAGTTTCAATCTTTAAAAACTTACCTTTACCTGGATGCACTTACTGCAATTTGCTGAGTATTTGTTTGAGTTAAAATCACAGAGCGTAGACGGTACGGATGCCAATGCGATGCAATGATTAAGGATTGCACAATACAGGCGAAGCTGATGCGAGCAACTGTTGGCCAAAAGCTGCTGGCAACAGGTATTTATAGGAGCTAGCTGAAGAATATGGCGGCTGATACCATCGCCCACATTGTTGGTGGCCCAGAAGCAAAGCAACAGAAAAGTTGTGCGTGATTGGATTGCGTTTTGCAGGCCAGGATGGGATAAAGGGGGGAGAGTTTCGGTTACGTTTCGCTTCGGGTTGATGGCGCCAGGGCGGGTGGTTGGTATGGTGGTGAAGCCTCTAAAATATTTTCATATGCAAGGTAATTAGGTGTCTGAAGTTTTTGCGGCAGCTGGAACGGAAATCGAAAAACGGGGACAATGCGGCCAATGCTAACAAATGCTGACAGTTGGCTAACGAGATATCAGAATTGCGCATAAATGACAAATTTCAAGCGCAGGATTAGTTCCTGGCCTAGCCGCCACCTGAAAATTCCATTAATTATAATTTTGTTTTTCCCATTTTCTCTAGATATGTGTATACTTTGTGTTGTTGCCACTGTTGCTATTTTCTGATTATTATTTAATCGCTCTAGCTTCGTTGGCGTCGCTGATTGGTATAGGAATTAAACAATAACCACTTTATAGACGACTTTGCATTGCTGGATAATTTGGGGTCATGTGTTGAGATAATTTCAATAACAATTGCAAATGCTGTAAGCTTTTAATCTAATAATTTGATAATCTATTCGATTGCGCCACTGTGCGTATACGTAACATGACGTCTCAAGCCCTACGATTAGTTTGAGAATAACAACTTTATTTTTTTTTGTTTCGTTTGCAATCTATGCTTATTAAATTAATAATAAAATGTTTCTTAGATGCAGTCGATGTTGTTGTTATTGTCGTTGTCGTTGTTTCCTATGCTATCATAGTGCAATTAAATCCGTTAAATATTCATTCTAAGGCGGCAACGTTCTGAGATTTAAATGTAATTGCTATCCAACTTTGTTTGTTCCTCATTGTTCGGTTTAGAGTTCCAGTTTCAGTGCAAGTTCCATTAAAAACATTAGACTGGTTTTATAATACTCTCAATAACCCAAATATAAGTGAAATTAAATCAAATCAAATATAATTTCATTACATTGTAGCAATGTGTCGGGGAAAAGATATTACGCATACGACAGGTATGATTGTCATGTAGCATAAAAATAACTTGTACCTCTATAGGTCAGTCCCCATATAGAATAGAGAAGCTTTTGTTTTATTTTAAATAAGGCAACAGGTCGTATGAGTGTTCAGATAAGAAATTTATAAGAAATACAAATCCAACTTGGCTTTGTCCAAGACATTTAGCTTTAATCATAATAATCTAAAAAGTGGAAACCGCTAGAACATGAACGATTATAACCAGTCTAATGCATATCTCGCTACTGATTGTTTAATGCATATGCATACATGGTCATAGAAGCATTTTCCTATATGATTAATTTTAAAAGAGATTATCGGTTCACTCCTACATACAAATACATACTTATCATTTGCCTTGATGTTATTAAAGTGCTGGGAAACCCTAGCGCAATTGTCGTGCCTCTCGGCCAATTTGGTTCAAGGATATATATCTGTAGATATATGTACCTTTTTATGTATGGTTCCGCCTTGCCTTGGCCTTGCCAAGCTTAACGGTTCAACCCGCTAGAGCTGTACTTGGAGCCATAGCAATGGCTTTTAGCTTTTCACCTTGTTCATCTTTTATAAGGAACTTCATTGTTCTGTCAATTTTGTCGCCTTTGCAGCGGCAGCTAGGCAATAAGGGGCAATCCGTACCATTTTTGTTGTTGGGTTTTTTTTGCTTTACAGTTATAATTTGTAAGATGCATGCAAACGGGGTTTTCCCTTGCTACCTGTGCGTGAGCCACAAAAATTTGCATGTTAACTGACCAAATTGGTAGTTAAATGAACTATTGTTTTTGTTGTTGTCAATGTGAGAAAATCACCATGTGCCATGTGACAAAGTTTAGTTTTGTGCCCAGTGATCCATTTGCCCCTTGCAAATGTCTCAGACATTTAATTAACCATTAAATTTATTCATTTTTAATATAAGCAACGATTCTAAGTATTTAACTCAGAACTGACCGCCTCAAGATGTAATAGACCGAGTATTAATGGCTTCTAATACCCAACTAAGTATAAAGCCAGACAAACAATTATTAATTTACTTGATTTTCGCAAGCAACTTACTTTGTTACTTACTTATTTGCCAAATGTTGCAAATCAAAAGCAAGTAGTCAATGAAAATTTCAAGTTTTTGTATTGCGACATTCTTTTTTTCTCAAATTACTTTCCAAAGGTTAAAATTATATGTAATTGGCCATTTATATTATATTTATCTCATGTTGCATTTTCATAACCAGTAGCTGGCAACCACCTTAACCACCTCACCCACCTTGCCCCACCGCATACGAGTTTCTTTCAAGAATATAATTAAATAATTTTAAATTAATTAAACGATGCTTGACAATTATAAATGAAAGTTTGCAAAAACTATGTATGAAGTGGATTTTCTAACTAAACTCGATATTAAAGTCAATTAATTAAATTTATCTATAATATAGTATGATTCAATAATCGATGATGGCTAAGATTGATTCAGGTCAGATTCCCTCAATTCCTTAGGACAGGTTCAGTGACTTTTAGCCACAAATGATGTCTAATTATAGTAAATGCTTCAATCAATCTAACAAAACATATCAAATTATCTAATGCATCTACTCAGTGTAGATAAATTGTTAATAAAAATACTAAACAATAGTTAATGATAACATTTATTTATCAATTTACTACCTCGATTTGTGCTTAGGCTTAACTAATTAGAGTTTCGTTTCTTTCAAATGATTTTGCCTAAGGATTTTATATTTTAAGTAGTCAAATTTCAAGTGACAATATGTTTGACATTGGCTATTAAAAGAACATATAAACATTGGTATATAGTTTCTGGTATATTAAAAGTGATTAATTTGAAGACAACTTAAAACTTAATCTGGGAGCAATTAATTTGTTTAGTTTGTGCTTTGATTTGCTCGCTTGATGACTTTAATATGGTTTATATGACTTTTATATAAGGAGATCCAAAAATCGATATATATATATCCTATATATAGAAATTGTGAGTTTGTTTTGTTTTAAAATAAGGATCCTTATGACTTTGTTGAATTTACAAGAAAGCTTTTTTGAGGGTGTAAGTGTTTGTTCATCTTCTTCTTGTAATGTTTAAAAGCCTTAACGGTTTATTTGATGCAAAAAGCTTTATACTGTTAGAAGCTTATGACATTATTCTGGTATTCCTGGCAAAGCTCTTTACGCAAGTTTATGCGTTGCACATATCATGAATAATTCAAATGTGTTAAATGATTTGTATAGTTTACCAAATATTGAAGCCTCTTGCCTTATGTCATAGAAACCTTTTTGTTTTTGCTGGCATTATTAAAATAAGTAGCACCTTAATAGTACATAATTATGGTGCGACTTGCTATAAATAACAATTAAAGTTAACACAAAAGAGAAGAGCAATCAACATGCTAACTGGCAGTTAGTGAACCCCCAAGTGAACATTTTAGAACATTCTCAGTTAATAACAATTACTTTTTTGTTTTGTTTTTGTTTTCTGTGGTTTTGGCCGAAGCCCAGTCTAAAAGTCCAGACCTAAGACCCAAACACTTGGCTGAGATCCCGACTTCGACTCCGTTTTAGCCACATTCACTGGCAAAGTGTTTAGGTAAAGTACACAATGAATAAAAAAAAGAGAGAATAACAAAAAAAAAAATGAAGAACATAAAACAGATTTCATGAGCATGGAATTCTACGCAATGCTTCCAAGATACGCCATTAACACATATGTACTTAGTGTCAGGCACGTGTTGATCCATCCAAACATAGGGCGAGATCAGGTCGTTCAACAAGATCTGCTTGTGAATGATCCGAGAATGATCAGAGCCAATCAATATTATACTAAATACACGCCTGGGGCGGCAATACACGTGACATTTTAAAGTAAGCGACTACCGCAGTCAAACCATTTATTTAGAGCAAATTATCCGCATTGCAGTCTAATAGTTATTATCTACTTAGCATCGAGAACTAGCGATAGTTGCGTCAAGAAATCGATTCTAATTGCAGAAAAGACGATTATTAAAAAGTCCTCATGCATATTTATAAGAAAAACTTTAAAAAGGGCCCAAGCCATAAGCATGCAAGTTTGTCTATGGCTTAGTGTCGGATTGAATTGAGTATCTTGTTATAAGATTAAATAGAGTCATTAGTACTATTAAAACTACAACAACAACAACTATAACTACTAACGATCTTTGAGACAAAAGCAACATTTGAAGAGCATTAGCTGAACTCTTGTAACCCCAGCTTTAATAATAATAACAACCAGTAAGTTGACTGTTCTAACTAAGTCTCAATATTATAGTGTGATAATAAAGGGTAACACACTATAATGGCTAAATGGCCGAGGGAAGGAGGTGTTCATCAGGCCGAGTTCATACATACGATGTCGGATGTCGGAGCCGACGTCTCGAAAATGGACCGGTTCATGAAAAGATTTTTTCTCGCTTCAAAGCTCGAGATGCTCGATCTCGATCTCGATCGGGGGCTGAGCTTGAGTTTTGTGTTCGGTTAATCTATGTACGTATATGTCTACGTGTACATCTACATCCACATCTACATCTCGGTATCAGTATCGGTCGCAGGTATCACAGCTCGAGCTCGGCATCAAGCCGGGCCAAGAAGCCCATATAAAGGTCCCCAGTGCAGTTGAGTTTAGCGCATTTAGTTGTTAAATTTCGTGAGAATAGGAAGTGCGTGTGTCGTCAGTCAATTCAGAAAGTTAAAACAAAACGTTAAAACAAGCAACAAGTAGCTAACAAACAGTCTAACTAACAACGGAACAATCAAAGTGCGGTGCCTACAGTCAAGTGGAAAATCGCTTACAAAGAATATAAATACAAATTATCTAGATATAAATCATTTAATAACTGATCGGATATTTGCATTTCTATTAAATGAATATCAAAATCAAAACAAATTAATCCAATAACCAGCCAGGGGGCCATGCAAATTGACCTGAATATATATATCGATATTGCCAATGCAATTAAACCAACTCGCTAATAGTTTAATTTACTGTCATAAATAATACAAAAATAAATTGATTTTCGTCATAAATCATTAAAATAATTAATTAATTGGTCGGCCAACAACAAATAAAATATATATACATACAAATACAAATATTCTCACATCCCAAAATGAAACTATTTACCAGTAAAAATCAACGCAATGCAAGTGAGTAACTGAAATGGAGCCAAGAGTCTCTTAATTAAGCCATGACCAAAGCAAAAAGACACCATAAAAGATAATTCGGAACGCCCCTTGCCATCGTAAAATAAAAAAAAAAGAAATAAGACTTGCCTAAAATATGTATAGTAAAACGCTCTATTAACAAAAATGTTGCAAGATGTTGCTTTTAGTCATTCAGTAGCCATTCAAACTGACAAAAAAAAAAAAAAAAAAAAAAAAAATATTCAAATTCAAAGTGTTTTGTAATTTCCATTCACATTAATATATTTAGAGACAGGGAGAGATCGAGAGAGAGAGAGAGAAAGAGTGAGAGACACCCACTAAAGTTCTAAAACAAAATATCCCAAATTGTTAATGCAAATACTTTGCTTTGTTTTAGTGAGCCAAACCTTTGGCAAACAATTAGCATAGAATTTTGCTTAAAGAGGTTCTAACCTAAGTAGATCGTTTAACCAGTTTCAAAATCGAAGCAAATATTAATTGTGATTTCATAATGATAATTTGGGTGAAAGTCCAAATGAAATTCTTTTGGCACACGCCAAATTAATTTGCATGAGCTTAGCTAAAAATATTTCGTGCAAAAAACCAAAAACAAAATGAAAATGTTGATCAAAAAATTGGTATTAATTTTAGCTATTCTTGTTAATAATTTATTATGAAGGCCGGGCCAATACGAGTTTCTTTTTGATCTTTTGTAAATATTTACCCAAAAAAGCCCAAAAATAGGAGACAATAAGACAGAGATGAAGATATTTATTCTTACAAAAGGCTGTAAACATATTTATACCATCAAAAAAAATGAAATTTGCATAACTAAATACTAGTATTTATTTACACGAGATCGTTGCCAAGGGCTCGATCTTGATCCGGATACCCATACATATATATGTATATATGTATATTCTATGGCATTCAGTTCTATAGCATTTAATCCGTTTGGTAATTGCTGCCATATCATTATATCGTTTAATTTAGTTTAGTTTACATTTCATATTACGTTTCGGCAAAGTCATTGAATAAAAACTAATTCCAAAGTTTAGCCTCTCGAGATAGAGCATAGATCTGTGATATTGTACGTGTATTAACGGAACTGGGTTGTAATTAAGTTTTTGCATAAATTAAGATCACAAATGAAATTGCCTTTGACTGAAATGTCACGTACTATCTTACCATGAGGGTAGGTAGATCAAACCTTCTAGATCAAGGCCCTTTTGTAGTTCATGCAGATAACCACGATCCACTTTAGTTGAACAAGTCGGAGGGGCGGCCAAATGGAGGGCTGTGAGAACCATTTTGTGTTTGCTCTCATAACTCATAAATCAATGGAAAGTTTGACATGCTCGTTAAACAATGCAAATAGCAATTAACTATTGTTGTTCACTAACATTAAACAACAATTACAACAAACTAGAGAGACAGAATAGAGAGAAAAGGATGGAATACTATATAGAATGTCATCGATCGTATCATCGATATATCTATGCACATTACATGTGTAGTTTTGGTTTAGTTAGCTAGTTAGTTACATAGTTTGTCAGTTAGTTTGGGGAAGTTTTTTTTTTTTTTTTTTCAGTTTTCTAGGCGAGCTATTTATTTATTTTTCCTTATTGGCGGGCAGGCATCTGTCTAATTGTTTGACTTTGCGACTATTTAAGGGTTTGGGCTTTTTAGGATTTTGGCGATGATTAAATGCAAACAAAAGCAACAGTAAAAAAACAACAACAACAACAACATCAGCATTGTGATACTAGATTAATCATTAGCTAAACACAAAAAAAAAAAAAAAAAAAAAAAAAAACACACACAAAACTCAACGAACAAACGAGCGCATCTTGTATGTTAGAGAGGTGCTATCTCTATACATCTCTATCTGTATCTCTATATTTCTCTCTATATCTCTAACACGACTCAATTCACCTGGGCTCTCTAGTCACCACGTCTAGCATATTTGCTTAATTTATTGTCGTTTGACGGAAGTCACACACATAACAACACACACACGTTTTGAAGGTGCCTAAACACATTGTCATCGGTCGTCTGCCGTCTGCCGTCTAGCGTCCGCTGTCCGTCATCTGTCGCCTGTTAGAAAGAAAACAATTCATTCTTGACTTCAGTAGGTCAGTGATATGACTCTTCAAGTTAACAACTAACTACAGGTTACAAGCCAGTGACAAAAATTCAACTGTTAAGCATTTTGTTAAACTATTGAAATGAATTTATTTGTTGTTGTTGTTACTGTTGGATTTCAAAAGCAAGCGCCCGGCAAATTGCAGCGAACTTGAACTTCAGACCGATGCAGAGGCAACACAACGTCTGTCTGTCCGTCCGTCCGTCCGTCACTCTGTCAATTGGACGTGATGCTGATGTTACTGAGAGATGCCAAGAGATGTTGATGTTGATATTGATGTTGATGTTGGAGTTGATGTACATGTATCTATCATGTTGATATTGAGCCGACCAGTTCGTTGTCAGAAACGTTCAGAGCTCATTTGAATCAGAGTAACTTCACAGCCTCCCTCCCTCCCTCCGACCCACACCCCTTAAGCAAAACAAACGTCTCTCATTCACGCTCGGCTGTTGGTTTTTTTCGACAAACTTTTGACTAACTTTGGCAATGCAATTGCATAATTTTTTTTAATAGATTTGGTTATTTTTTTTTTTTATTTGATTTTTGGTTTTTGGTCTGCGTGTGTGTTGCACCAGAATAACTTTAAGATCTTTTGTTTTGGTCTCTTATTCACAAATGTAATTTATGGCACAAGCAACTCAAGGCAAGGATACGCCTTATCTATGCATATTGTATAGTATACCTTATTTTATATTGGATCAACGCACTTTTAATTATTGATTATTGGTAAATTGTGCAATCTTGAGCACATACATTTCGTGTGACACCGATTATTGACATCTATGAAATTGTTAATGAGATAATGTTGTTTTTTGTGTGTGTGTGTTTTTTGTTGCTATTTGCTTTTGTTTTTCAGAGAGATTGGGTGCGAGCCGTTTATTATTTGGAATTGTGTTAGGGGCTTGTTAAGCAGTTCATTGATCTGAGCTTTTTGTGTCGATTTCAATTACTTGAGCAAACAATACTAATTCCTCTTTGCGAAATGTTGTTCTCAATGAACGGCCATGATCCTTACAACAATCATAGAACCCAAACGAAAAAAACAAAAAAAAAAAAAAGAAACATTGTATTGTAAATCGTCATTAGCTAGCGTCGCATATGTATACGCGGAATCGAACTAATCGAAAACTAAAACATCTTCAATGTTCATAGTCATGATATAATTTAGAAGGTGAGCTTCTTATAGGAAACAAGTTTAAGACGTCGCGGAGTGTCAATGAAAAGATTTCAACTTGCATATCTTTCGTACTTATACTATTCTAAACAAGGTCGGCGAAAACCAGACAAAAAAAGCTAAAGAGAATCTTTTTATTTTGCTTTGTTTTGTTTTGTTTTTTAAATGTGGGTTAAACCAAAGCGTCCTGATGTACAGTGAGAGAAAAACATAGTTAGTTCCTCTTTAGATCTATGTTGGTTTTTTTGTTGTACTATGCACAAGACTGGTTTTGTATAATTAAATCATTAATTTCGGTTATTCACCTTGCATGTTTTAATATGCAAATAATAATAATTTAAATGTGTATAACAACTTTACGGCAATTTGGTACTCTTTTTCATACTTCAGGTGACAATATCTTAAGAAAAGGCGTTAAAATCTTCAACTAATTAAATTCGAATGCTAATTTCCATTATGAATTAAGTGTTAAGTTTTTGGACCTAAGAGATAAAATGCTTTAAATTTTAGCTTTAGTCTTTCATCTAAATTATGTCTTGGGTGAAATAGAATCCCAAAACTGTTCAAATTCCTTATTCGATTTTAAGTAAATCCTAATAAAACCAAACACAGGTCAAAGTTTTAGATTGATTTGAAATAAATTTGATTATAATCCTAAGGAATTAAATTATAAAGCTGCATATCCATTTCAATTAAGATTATGGGTAAACGGAAACAGGTAAATTTCTTATCGATCTGCTGTGATATAATTCTTTAACTCAAATATCCGAGTGCTAAGAATAATTCTTATGACTTATAGGAGGCACTGAATCGGTTCATTATTAATTGGCCATTAATTGGTCTGGAGAACCTGGCTCATAGTTTTCCTTCCGTTTTTTTTTGGCTCTGTGTATTTGACTTGCCCCTTGGTAGTCGTCTCTGTGTGTGTGTGTTCATAAAATCGAAGATCGTTCATTGAACCGCACAAATTTTAAGCGCCGTCATCAACATGAATATTGGAGTTGATGGTATCGTGTATGTAGTCATTGTTTTGTTTATGTTTTGACCGGCAAATTCGGTTCCTGCTCCTGCTGCCATTGAGGTAGGTCGCAGATTGTTCGTCTGGGGTATGCCGGTGACGCACAAGGTCATTGGCATCGACGATGGCATCTCTCCCTCTCTCCGTCTCTCTCTAGACACGCGATGCAGCAAAATAACAACAAAATTTTAATAAAACCAGTTGAACTTCAACTGTTGCATAACTTTCATATTCACATACATGAAACTCACCTGGTGCTCCAATTTATTGCTATTTCACAGAGTTATTGCGATGTGCCTCATTTGGCATGACATTGATATTATTTGGTTCACTACTCCTGCTAACAGATCCGGCAAAAAATATCCTAGAGACGGTAGGTCAAAGCTGAAATGCCATGGTAATTTGTAACTTTCACTAAAAATAGCGATTCCTTTTTTTTCTTTTAGCAAATGAGCTTGCGTTCCGGCTCACTGCTGTACTACCTTTGGTTGTCGCCCCCCCTTGATGTTTACATCAATGTTTTCATGTTTAACTACACGAATGTGGATGCCTTTGCCGCTGGCGAGGCGACCAAACTGAAAATTGAGGAGGTGGGCCCCTATGTCTACAAGGAAGTCCTCAGCAATCATAATGTGACCCTGAATGAGGCCAACAACACCGTTACCTATTCACCACGCCGTGAATATGTTTTTGTGCCGGAGCGTTCGGTGGGCGATCCGAAGGTTGACCGCATTCGTGCTCCCAACATACCGTTGATGGGCATCAGCACCCTGGCATCGGGTCTTTCAATGTTTGCCTCTCTGGGAATAAGTGCTCTTACCAAGCGTCTTAAAGCTGAACCCATGTTGGAGGTGACCGTGCATGAGTATATGTGGGGCTATGAGGATCATTTGGTGCACTTGGCCTCCAAGTTTGTGCCCAGCCTGATTGATTTCTCCAGTTTCGGTATTATGGAGAAGGTGAGTCATTGAGAGCCGCACCCCCCCAAAAGCAGTCAGCCTGAGTTTATGCGTCTTGCAGCTCTTTCGTGAGGGTAACGAGAGTACAGTGGTAAATATGAACCTACTGGAGCCCAAGGATAAGCAGGGAGTGAAATTACCCAATGTGCCACGAGCTTACACATTGAACAGCGTTAATTACGAGCGAGGATTCAAGCGTTGGGAATACGATGATGCCACCAAGTAGGTTAACAGTCATTTCAATGAAATCCGTTTGTCTTACTTACTCTTTTCCGCAGTGGGACACAATGCAACCGCATTTGGGGAGGTCATGATGCCACCTTATTTCCATTGGATATGAATGAGCAGGATATGTTTTACATTTACCGCCGGACATTCTGCCGCCGTCTTCCCATGAGATTCAACCGGACTGCCATGTACGATGGCATGAATGGCTTTGAGTTTGTTATGGAGCCAAATGTTTTTGATAGTGAGCTGCACAATTCGAACTCGTCGTGTTTCTGTAAAAACAATCGTTGTCTTAAACAAGGTGTGGGCAATGTATCGCCCTGCTACTACAGTAAGTATATCAAGAGTATAGAAAATGAGACCCATATAGTTGACCTTCATCTTAATTGCAACAGATATGCCTTTGGCCATTACTTTTCCACATTTCATGCATGCTGATCCCAGCCTTTTGAAGCCTTTCGACGGTCTCAATCCAGATGAATCACGCTTCACCTCCTCCTTTGTGATCCAGCCAGTAAGTTTGAAAGTTCAATCCGCATCGGAGAAGCTATAGTTCTAATTGATTATTTATTTTTTGCAGCAACTTGGAGCTCCAATGCAAGGAACTCATTTGCGTCTACAAGCAAATCAAATGGTTGGCAAGGTTAGCTTCAATCGCCAGATGGCCCCCTATGAGAATATGGTCTTGCCCTTGCTCTGGGTAGATTTGAACATTGACACTTTGTGTCTGGAACTGCGTTTGCTCATACACGGCATTAACTGGGGCTTCCAATTGCTGCAATGGAGTGTGGCTCTGAGTATGCTAATGGTCGGTCTCTATCAGCTGGGTGTTGGAATTCTACTTTGCCTGTGGCCGGGAGGCAGTTTCTTTAAGGTCGACCAACCTGCCAGCACAAAGAGCGCGGCTATGCGAAAGGCTTCCTTGGTTGCTGCCCTCCAGCAAGAGGAGCAACAATTGCTCTTCCAGAACGAGCAAAAATCCAAGTTGGCAATGGCCTAATTGTGTTCTTTGTCTTATACTCAGGAATCTTAAGTTTTACCTCAAGAAAAGAAAGCAACCGCCAAGGGGTGACCCAAAAGAGGCATCCACTGTGATATTTAGAACTAAGCTAAGCGGCAAAAGAATTGGCTTTAATATTATTATAAATACGTAATTATTCTTATTCTTTGCTCGATGAAAACAACTTAGGGAACATTCTAGAGCCTTATGTAATAGTTAACATTTAAGGGTAAAGCTAGTAAGTAGCCTAGAAAAATGTACAGCTGAGTTTGGCACTCAATAAATACAGGTCGATCGATGCCCTCAATGAGAGGCGATCGTGTCTTCAATCCATTTCATGTAGTACGAGGTACGGGTATAAACATCGGGGAATCCTTCCAAAGCACAGCCAGAACCGAAAGAGGTAACACCAGCCAAAATCCAAGGGCCATCGTGACTCAAACGGCATTGCAATGGACCACCAGAATCGCCCACACAGGTGCCACCTTTGCCATTTAGTTTACCAGCGCAAAGATGGCCACCATGAATGTTCACAAAGCTGCCATAGGCATCTTTACACCTAAAGAAAAAGAAAAATATATTCAAAAGGATAAGAATTGAGCTAATAGCTTGTTATCCTTTCTATTGTACCTGCGATTTTGATGAAGCGGCACATGAGTCTTTAGCAACTGACTGGAGAGATCCCCACTAACATTGGCTTTACCCCAGCCCGTGGCCACGCACTCCACAAAGGCCATTTCACGAGGATTCTCATAGGATTTGGGTGCACCACTCTCCTGCTCCGTATCTAGTTTCATGAGCTTATCATTGCGTCTTCGTGTGCGCTTCAAACTACGCGGCGAACGTTGGGCCAGCGCCTGACGCAATCTACTCAAAATCTTCATATTCATCAGCTCACGCATACTTGGAGCTGTCACATTGCGATATCGTCTCCTTCCCTGAACACTACGCAGAAAATTATCAATCTTCTCGGGCACATCATCCAACTCTAATTGTTGGCTAAGGATATCCTCGGTCATCGATGTGCCAGACATTGTGTTAGCCTCCTTCTCGGAAATTCCGGCCAACATAAAGGGCAAGCAAATGCGTCGAATATTTGAAGAGCGATTTATATCCGCTGGCTTGGTCAGCTTCATCAAGACGACATCGTGACGAAAGTTATGATACCGATGATGCATTACAATCTTCTCGACGGGTATACGCTGCTCATGGCCCGATTCGACATCGCGATCGTGCTCACCCAATACCACAGTCCATAATGGAGGGATTGGTAAATTAAAGAGATCGCTGGAGTGAAATCAGCTTGAATTAAAGAGTCATTATGTGGTGTTAGTTGTACTTACTTGTGAACACAATGTGCTGCCGAGAGTATCCAATACTGATGTATCAGCACGGCTCCGCACCAGTGCCCCAAAAAGCCCAACGAAGGATGCAATAACTCCAATGAGGCTTGCCAGGGAAACTGTCCTTCATTTGTTGTGGCTCCAGCTATTATCCTGGGAGCCCGACGTGCCGGACGACAGCCGCAATCTATGGAGGAGTAAGGTTTAGGCTCAGTTACAAGTTGCATTTGGGATGCCTTCATTTATTACCTGTCTCAAATTGTATAGAGCTTGGTAGCAAAAGCAATAGGCAAAGCCATTGCAAGGCCAAAATGTGAGATGACTTCATATTGGATGCGCTGCTCTGTGGGCAGCTGCATTGGCTTCAGCATTGACAACAGCTCGTGGTGCGCATGACTGACCTAGAGTACAACCAGATGGTGTTGAAGATCGAGCAATGGCAATGCCGATGATGATGATGTATCCTGACTGCCGCAATGCGACTGCTTTTCACTTTCACGTTGGCCCAACTTTTCGACCGACTTGGTTTTATAACTAAGACCTTTAAATATTATAATTTACAATGTTTCCCAGCGTCGTTTCTTTCTTCCTCTGCTTTTCTTTTACATTTACTGGCGCTGCTGCTGCTTGGGCTCATTCATTAGCCCAGAGATCTGGGCGTAGTCAGTGGTGGCGGCTAAGAGAGGGCAGGGCCAATTTGTGGAAGCAGTAGCAGAATAAGAGGGTTATATAATAACCGCGCTTGTCGATGGTGAGATGCTGGCGATTATGCCCCACGGCTGGCTAATAATAACGGTTCACTTAGACGTTTTTCTTTAGCTTTTGTTGTCGTTTGGCTTTAACGTTTACGTTTCAGCGCGTGCGTCGCTCTCGATCTAAGCCAACTTATTACGGCCTCTTTGGATAGTTTTGAATTTTCGGCTATTTGGTTTTTTATGTGTTTTGTTTTTTGTTCGTTTCGTTTTTTTGGGATGCGAATGCGAATCGTTTGCGTCAAGCGCCAAAATGCAACTGTGCGCGGTTTGCTGCTCGGGTTTGCCAACAAACATTTTCCGTTTCGGTTACAATCATGCTGCTGCGCAGTCGACAACGGCTATAATGTTGCATGCCCCCTACAACATCAACAACAACAAATCGTTGCCAACGAAAGTGAAAAGACAACGCCAGACGGTGGGTTGGGCGGCGGTTGAGGTGGGCAATAACAACAAGAGAGTGAGAGAAATAAAAAGGGTAAGTTCGGATTAAGCTTAACCATCACAGATCATTCACATATACCCAATTAATATTGATTTCAAAAGCTTGGAAATCGGTACGGACTATAGATATGGAAATGAACTTAAAGAGGTTAAGTCTTGATATTGAATTTTGATATACCCAAAGTGAACTCTCTCGATTATGTGGAGTCATTTGGTTATTGCTAATTTAGATCATGAAAGTCATTCTTAAAATCTATTAAACATATTCACATTAATTACAAGTATAGCAAAAAAATGACATAAGACTATGATATAAGATCGTTGTATTAGAATAGTTAGACGCTCGTGGTCTTGATTAAATGTTAAGAGGAAACAATTAAACGAGGGTTGCTTAAAAAGTTGATGAATTAATCACATAACTATTAATTAGCAGTTTGCTTGTAATTCTTAAAGTGGCTAAAGTGGCTTTAAAGTTGGTAGAAACTTTAGTTACAATTCTCGCACAAACCGCAAGAATTTGCATTACAATTTTAACCACTAATTTATATTTGATTACATTTGTTTAGTACATAAACTAAGTGAGTATTGTTAGATAATTCTCTGACACATATATTAATAGAAATACCTTAACCAGTATCAGTTACGTAGTTATGACTAGGGCCAGCGTTTGAGTCCCATTTATTAACACATATGTCATTCTGGCATTTGGCATGCCATTTAAATATATAATTAACCATATCACAGTTGGCAATCTAGCGTGAAATCAATGTAAAATCAGTCCTATAACGATTAAGAGTTAATCAATGCGCATAATTCACTACACGCTATGGTATGAATGATGTGTTGTGTGATGTCTGGCCTAAACATCAAGTAAACGAGCTCAACTTTTGTGTTGCTGCGAGTACGAGTTACTTTCGTTTTCATTACAGCAGCAACAGCAACAGCAACAGCAGCAGAAGCAGCAGCAGCAGCAACAGCAGCTGACTTTGCAGCAACTTGAATTCCGTGTTGATGCACAAAACTCATAAGTCATTTTGTTATACTGGCATGGGCCAAAGCCCACAAAAAGCCAATGGGGAAGTTGTTAATGCATCATCGGCAAACTCCGGCAGACTCTCAGCCTCAATCCATGCATTGCAGTCGTCGCTTTGTTTGTGGGGCCGATTGATCATTTAAGGCCAAAAAGACGCGGCTGGAGGCGGCTTGTCAATTTATTGGTTGTGGGCGTTGGCATTTGTTGTTAGTTGTTTCTTGTCGCTGTTGTTGTTGTTGTTGCTATTGATGTTGCTATTATTGTTGTTGTTATTGGTATTGCTATTGATGTTGCTGTTGTACAATTAACGGCCGCCGTGTTGTTGTTGATGTCTTGTAGCCTAACGATGACGAACGATAATCAAAATCAGAAAATCGCTTGCACAATCTAAGTCGTAAAGAAATAAACATTTTGTGTGTTTCTTTTTTTTTTTTTGGGGAAAAACCTTTGTGTGAGTGTGTGTGTGTTTGCGTCTGTTTGTGTGAACTTTCCCAGGCATTGCAAATTATAGAAATATGTTTTGGAAATTTAATTGAAATAACATTTTTTTACGCATCCGATGACAATCAACGGAAGCGTTGCGGGTCAATTTTTTTGTTGTTTGCCAAATTGGACATGCCAAAAGAGAATAATGAGCACGTAAATCACTGAAGATGACGGGAGAAATCAAAAGTTCGGGTCACGGGACCTTGAATGCTGCTGATGTTGCTGCTGCAGTGGCTGTTGCTGTTATTCAATTGCAATTGCATCATAGATAGACAGAGCAATATGTGTTGCTGACTGACGATCGGCAATCGACTTGAAGTTGGTTGGAGTTCGAGAAACTCAACAATTAGACAAATGGCCTGGACAGTTGGACAACTTCACTCGTCACAGCTGATCGATATCAGAGAGTAGCTGTCGACACAGACAGAGGGAGAGAGAGGTTGGAGCCATCGCATTTGCATGCCATGGTGTATCTTCAAGATGCGCGCGCATTACATTACACCGACAATCAAAACAACTAGCAATAACAACAACACCAACCAGCAGCTACAACAAAGCCAACATCAAGCGGGCGCTGGTGCGGCGCTTTCCACGCGACTGACGCTTAGATGAAAACGAAAGTGCTTCAAGTGGTTAGCCAGATGTTGGCTTTTGCTGTGTACCCGCTTGACTCGCACGTTTCCCAGCTCCCAGCCTTAGATTCAGCTTCAGCTCTGAGAGCCTTCGACTCAAATTTATATGCCGTTGTTGCTGCTGCTGTTTCCTGTATTTCCAAGTTGTTTGCTGCTGCTGCTGCTGCTGTTGCCACTGACAGTGGCATTGGCAAAATGTTGCATTGCATCGCATGCCACATGCCGCCTTTATTGGCGGCGCGAAATATTTTGTTTAGCTTTGCCAAGTAAAAATCAAAGGTCCAACAACAAGCAAAATAAGAGAAACAATTTTACTCTAACCATTGCAAGTATTACAACTACTTTGGCTATGATTTATCCTTTATTTGTCTTTAAATAACTTACTGTGAAATGTTTTTTCTATTTATATGTTACTTATACTTTAAACTTTGACTTTAGGCGGTTGTCTTCATGATCACAGTTGATGCTCTCTGTTATAATCACAGCCTCGTTAGTCTTTACCTTTACTAGAAGCAGTTAACGTATTTTAGAGTATTTTAAAGTCGTTGGATAACTAACTTTCATTTCAGTTTCATTTGGTGTGGTGATAGTAAACATTCGCGCGTGTTTAATTGCCACCAGCCTGAACAATTATTTACATTAAATGGTATAAATTTGAATTTGCCTATTGAATGTACAAGATTTGCGATATACCAAGAAATGTTTTTACTCCATGCCCTCCATGTTAAGCAAATGGAATGCAGTGAAGACACCAATAACGTGGCTATCAACAGGTGTGGGAAAGCCAGTAAAGCATTGAGAGGAAAATAGAAATGACTTCCCCCATCTGGTTAACCAAAAAATTCACATGGCCAACAATAAGATTTAGTTTTTGGCCAAACTTTCCATTAACAAACGAGAGTAAGGGCCTATTGTAACAATCTGGCAAATACCAATTTGTAGTCGTCTTGGCCAACGTCTAAGCTTTCCATGTAACGGCCACCCAAGTTGGTAGTAGTAGCATCTGAATGGCGTTAGCGCTTTTTTATTTTGTTGGTTTTTGCTTTATTAATAGCAATTAGTTGGCTTAAATGCTGCTAGCGAAAATATTGCCTGGAAGTGGCGGTTGGTTTATTTTCTTTTTCGTTTTTTTTTTCTTCATTTTGCTTTGCGATTGTTTTTGTCTTTGTTTTTATTTTTTCTTCTTTTTGTTTGCGGTTGTTTTATGTGGCGCAAAATTTGTGGTTTCCATGTTGTAAATGAACTGCAACTACAAATGACTACATACACCTGAATAGTGTGTTATGTGTGTAGCAAAAGATATACACATATGTACATAGGTAAGATATGTTGATGTCTGAACAATTTAAATGCCTTGAACTCAATTGAACTCGACACAAAAGTGCAGCAAAATGACGTTCCACCAAAGTCACTGACAAACTGAAGTTTTTTGTTGTAGTTGTTGTTGTTGTTGCTGCTGTTGTCTATATCAAAGTAAAGCAAAAATTAAATAGCTAAATTATGTCATGAAGCTGAAAGAGCTCATGCTGTTTGCCAGTTGCCGCACTGCAGGCAAAGCGAAGAAGAAAATCACACACCTGATAATAGTAATTACTTAATACATATATACATACGGACCATCAAAAACCACTTATTCACATATGGATATAAATAAACGGACAGCAACTTGTCTTGTCTCAGCTTAGTTGATGCATAATTACCAATTGCATTTTAATTGCAAATTGAAAAAATACTTTAAATTGGCCAAATGCTGACATTGTTGACAAAACGCCAAATCAAATTAAATAAAATTTGAGTTTTAAATGACAATCGGCTTGGGGCAACACACACACATGTACATACATATGTTGTGACGTCTGCGAAACTATGATAAAGAAAAAAAAAACGGATTTGGCTTATCTGATTTATTCAAAGTCATCTGTATTTACATTTATACATACAATGCTGAAATACCCTTTCCTTTAAGAGGAAAGTCTTGAGAATGTCTAGCAGAATGTTCTGTTTACTAAGCCTCAGTAAGAAATAGAGAAGGAATTTGAAATTTCGGTTATTTATATCTTCAATAGTCACCAAAGAGACTTTTACGAGGTCCTCAAATCTCAAAAGGCTCATGAGAACATATTCCAAAACTGTTATAACTCAAATTAATATAAAATATGAACATTTTATAGGATTGCTTATGATCTACTACTAATTTGTCTAACTTATCTTAATTTGTCTTTAAAGATTATGATAAGCATAACTTGTAAATTATTAAAGAATAAACTACTTTATTGTATGGATGGGAAGGGTATTTATACCTTTTCATGGTATATTTTTGTGTTCCATGATCTTTTTCTATACCATTTTGGTTTTGGCAAACATTTCTTTGGTCTTATCTTAAAACATTTGAAAGTGCCGCAGCCGCAGATGCAGATACAGATACAAATCCAACTAGCAACCGCATTTGCTCTTTTGTTTAAACAAATTTTGTTTGTTTTCTTTTTTTTTTTTTTTTTGCTGCATGTCATAACCTTAGCCTAGACCTCACACAAATACCAACACACACAAACACACACACTATTACAGAAAATGAAGGTCTCCCATTCCAAGCACCCACGTCAAATGTTCATGTGGGGTCGTCCAAGAGATAAATTACCACAGTCAAGTGGCCTGTCCTGGCCTGGACTGGCCTGGCCTAGTAAACATTTTTGGGCCACTGCCGACTGCTGAATGGTTGGTTTGTTTTTTGTCTTTTTGTTAGTTGGTTTTTGCCATGGCTTCCGTCGTCGTCATAGCCATTGCCGTTTGCCAAAATCAATGAAATTTTCAGCTTCCGCTGTCTATTTTACACCCCCGACCAGGCCAAGAGCTACAGCCAAATTGGGCCGTCGGGGCAATAATTGTTATTATGCCGTCCGTATGGCTGGTATTTATTTTGCATATGTGTGGCCCAAAACTCTTTGATACCCTATCCCAGATCAGGTCAATGAAAGTTTAAACGGAAAATAATAATAATTAATAATGCAGAGACTAGGATAATTGCTCCTATATGGCCTAAAGAGGAAATATATTTCGAGGCAATTGATTTCCTGTTTTGTATGCAAAATATTTATGAGCTTAACTATGACATTCAAACATTTGAAGCTAACATTAGTTTGTATTTATTGTTTTATTATAATCACCGCAAATAAAAAAGCAAAGCAAGTCGAAAGACTGTTTTGAGGTTTGACTAATCTTTCTCTATTTTTAATACCTGATTATTGGGACTATGAATGGTTTGAACAGTTACAAGTTGATTTGTTACCTGGCTTGGCAATTAGCTTTAGACGTCATTATGGCCAATTATTACCGTCGTCACTTCCAAAGTCATTTATTAGCTGTTTGTCTCTGTAATAACTATTTGTTGTTAAGCCTACAGATGCAAATATTAATAATTTTATAGCCACTTTGGAATGACATTTCTAGAAATACATAGTAAGCTTGTTTAGACCTCTGGATTGTCAGTTCTAAGATTTATTCATTCATTTATTTAAGTGACTTCTTAGAGTAAATACCGATTAAGATAAGATTTCCCACTGCACAAACCTTTTTTATCTTTATAATAGATAAGAGACATTTCTGATGTTAACCAAGATAAAGTTGGCTAAACATATCTCTTAAAGTTCATAAAAAGATAAAGAGATTTCGTGAAATTAATTTAAATATAGAGCATTGGAAATTCAGAAATGCCATCGAATTTGAATTTCTTAATTTAATATTTTGTTTGGATTCTATGTTATGTGATTGTTGCCGGTTGGTATGGGCCAAAGTCCGGTTCGGTGAACGAATTCAAATTCATTTTATGGGGCCAAAAAGTGTTATGCAATCTTATTACTTTGTTTTGGTTTGTTTGTTCAATTGTTTGGCCACTGAGTGGGAGGTATGTAGGTAGGACCTATCAATTGTGAAATGACCCTCAAAAATATATGTGGAAATAATTACACACAAACCTCTGCAATGGTTGTGGCTCTCCTCTTGATTGTGTTTTGCGACGCAAGAAAAATGCAGCCAAATAGCGCAAATCTCGTCTCATCTAGGACATGGGACAAATTTAATTTGGCAGGGCATAAATCTGCAGGAAAATCAACCAAAAGAAACAAGCAATAAAAACTAGGTACATGCTATCAAAAGCAAAAACAAGGAAATCAAAATGAGAAAAAGAAAACGAATTTTTCAGGTTTCAGATGCAGATTGAAATATAGTACATATTTGGAATGGTAAACATTGTGAAAAACATTACGAGGACATGTGTAATTTCTCACGTGATTCTGCGGTGGCAGCGCCTGCTGCCCAAAAATGAAGCAAAGTAAACAAAAAAGGGGGGGGAGGGAAAAAAAACTAAGAAGACAAATGAAACAAACAATAAAATTGTGTTTGTATGTGCAGTGCAAAGCATAAAAGAAAAGTGCTTAAAAAATAACACTAAATTACACAGACAAGCCCCATGCCACGCCCACGAATACCACCATGCCATGCATGACAGGCTTGCATACTTTTCCTACTACTGGCTAGGAGCACAAAAATGAACAGAGGCAGAGTCAGAGGGGTCTAGGACAGGAGGTGGTGGTGGTGGCAGTTAGCTGATTTAATCTCGCGTCGAAGGATACCATACCCGGACCAGGTGGGTGTGGAAGAGTTAACGGCTTGTTCACCTGGTCGTCTGCTCTGTGTGCTGCAATTTGGAGTGCTCCCATCTCTTTCTCCCTCTCTTCTCTCAAAGGCTGCATCTGCACCTGACACGGCGCCATCTCACCGTCGTCCCATGCTTGAGCACACTTCTGGCATTCCTAATTTTTGGAAAGGGGGTCGACGAATTGCTCTACGCTTTTTGTCATTGCTTGGCTCTCAAAGCGAATTTCAATGTGAGGAATTTTTAATAGTTTCGGATAATAGAGAATTTTGTTTCTAATTGCAGCATCCAGTATTCATGATTATGCGAAATTAGTTTCTCCACAAAAGATATAAAACACAAAAAGTGATGGTGGGAGAGAGAGACAGGAACAGAGAGCAACAGAAGTTACTCAAATATAATCTAATTACGCTCAATGCATACAGAAATCAGTATTTGTTTTGGTGGGGGTCTTGAAATAGGTATTTCTGCAGTTATATTATTATTTTCATAAAAGTATTTTGAGTCTCTGAACTTTTTCCCTCAAATTTTGCTAAAGGATGTTGTCAGGAACCTAATAGAGTCTCAGGTTTGAAACGAGTTTTTTAAAAGACACTTTGGGTCAACACGACGTATGTGTAATATATATTACAAGAGTTTAGGGCGAAAACCACATAAGAATTAAACTAGACCCATTTAAAATAAAAGAAAAATTGAAATTGTAATTTAATTATCATGTTTTTTTGAACCAAAGTCCGAGCTCTTTTGAGCTTATTCTTATCGTACAACTCGGACAACGTCTGCTAAACCAAAAAAAAAAGGCGACTCACTGCAGATAGATAGAAATGTTTCATTAAATTTTTGGTGGTTTTTCTTTTTCCTTTGTCTGCTCATTTTTATTGTTCTCAGTTGGCATTGTTGTTGCTGCAACAAAGCAACAAAACAATACAGTGAAATTACTTAATTTCATGTTGCTCTAATCAAGTTGCCATTGCCGAGAGAAGAAGCCTTACCTAAGCGACGAGTGTGTGGCTGGCACGGAAGGTCCCACAAAAGCGAGAGCAACGAGACCAATGGAAACCAAAAATGGGCTTGAGATATGGGCGGGTGAAGGTGAATAACAGGAGGAGATTTAGTTGCAAATAATCCTCCGTTGCCGTGCCAAGTTAACATGTGACCGACCAAAAAACGAGTCTCAGCTCTAAAAACGTTTAGTGGTCGCACTTTTATGCTGCAAGGGAAATAAGAAAAAAAACAACACGAAATGGGTGGACAGGTAAACGCTGACAACAACAACAACAACAAAGCAACGAGAACAGGGCCAGGCTATGCTGGCAGGCATTTAAGATTGTCTAGAGCCTGGGCCTGGCTGGGTCCTGGGCCTCAGCCTGACTGAGACTGAGCCTGAGCGTGAGCATGGGCTCATGTTAATTTCAAAGTGTGTCAATGTCGGCTTCCGTTTCCTTTGCCTTTCCCCCCTTTCTTACTCTACCCCTCATTGCGTGTGTGTGTGTGTGTTGCTGTTCCGCCTCTGGCCACTTGAGATGCAAACAGGTAAAAAGACCACAAATTTAAACATTTGCCTACTCCAACACGCACTGGCCCATACCAACACACACACAGATACACCCACTCATGTACAAGCAAATGGAAGTGGAACTTTGGTAAAACGGTCATCTGCAATAGCCAAGCACAGTTGCTCATGTTCTTATTGTTGTTGTTCCTGCTGTGGGACACTCTGGCAATGGAACAGGCTGCAGTGCAGACCGCCTGCTGTGTAGGAACGCCTGATAAATTGGCAGCGACATTTCAGCCAAAAACTTGACAATTAACAGCTGAAACAAACACACTCACTCATACATATACACAGACCTTAATAGGTGATTCTTTATGTGAGTGTGTGAGAGACTGGTGGTGTGTTTGGGTGTGTGTGTGTGTCTCAGTGCTTTGGATAATTAAAACCCAGAGAGACAGGCATGAAATTGCTTGGCTTAAATTGCTTTACTGGTCGCGTTGACGGTTGGTGGTCCATGTCCAAGTCCATGTCCATGCCGACGTCCATGACCACTCGGCTACAAGATTGAATGCGCCACTAAAATTATGCTGCCAAGTGGCATAGCCGTTTACCAGCTCAAAAATTTACTTAAGCATACCCCAACCACAGCTAAATTTGCTATATTCATATGTGTGTGTGTGTGTGTGTGTGTGTCTGTGTCAAGGCTATGCTAAAAATTTGTCTAGAACATTTGCACATTTTGATTTGTTATGTTGTCCTGCACTGCAAGAAATGCCCAAAATTTGGATATTTGCCAGAAAGTATGCTATAAAAATATCAATATACTTCAAAGTTTTCAAAATAAACATTACCTTTCCTTGCAAATTTGTTTAATTACGTTTCTAGGAGACATGAGATAATTGACAATATTAAGTCATATAAAAATTTGGAAAACCAATCAAATGGTCTTCAGAGTTTTTATTCTCTTTGTAAAATATCTTCTTTTGTGTTTCATTTGCTGTTCAATAGGTTGTAGGTCCTGAAATTATCAATTTGTTAACAAAATTATACAATATTAAGCTAAGCTAATTAAGTTAGGCTAAATTAAGAGGCATTAATGATTAAGATTATGTTGTGCTGAAGTCTTGGGTATACATATAATATTGTGATTCCATTTCTATTAGTAATCAATCAACAATGCAATCAGATATGTTCCCATGATTGAACCGTAAGTTATTTATAATATACAAAAGAAAAACAAAACAGATGTTAAAAATTAAAGAATGCGAACAGTTTCTTGTTGGTTTTGAGTGTCATTTTAATGCTGCTCTGCTTCCACTTCTGAACAATATACAAATTTTGAACCGTTTACTTTGGTTTAATTGATCAATTGGTGGCTAGCTTAAGGACAAACTCTGTCTTTCGCTTCCTCTAAGGTAATAGACTTCAGGGCCTTTTAAAAACAAAATTTATTGTTGACTAATATAAATTGGAATGACAGTTTTTAGCTGAAATTCCTATTACACTTTCGATATCCTTTACGAATTTATATAATTTAAGGTGCATTTGTTTACCCATTTGACATATTTGGTTATAAATGTTTTTCTTTTTTCTTCTTTCTTACCAATCGCTCTCATTTTCATGTATGTCAGGGTAAAAATTTGGAGTCTTATTTCATAGTTTTTGCAGCGTCCGTTACAATTTATTTGATGGCAATTGAACTATGAAAAATGAAACTCACGAGTCGCAGCATGCAATTTTCTGCAAGTGTTAAATCTCCAAAAAAACGAAGAAAGATAGAAGAAACTAAGTCCCAATATGCCACATGCTGTTGGGTCCGTAATGCTGCACGTGGTGGCCAAAAAACAAACTGACTGCACACCGACAAACACACACACTTTTGCCACACACACACACACACACACACACAGGCAGAGACAACACACACTGCGATAAGATAAAACAAGCGATGACAAAAAGCACCCAAAGCACGAGAAATACGAAGTTCTGCCTTCTGCATTACGATGGCCACGACGGATGCGACGACGACGACGACATGGCCATGGTTGGGCTATAAAAGGCTCTGGCTCGAACCGAATGGGCATCACAAAACGGTGAATCGCGTTACTGAGCACACGAGACCCAACAGACCGAGTGAGTTGCGAATAGGAAGAGTTAGAAACAAACGGGTAAATGGAAACAAACGTCTCTTCAGTGTGGTTTGGATTTGTGTGTGTCTGAGTGAGTGTGCGATTGAGTGTGTGAGTGCTTATGTTTCCGTTACAAGAATAATGCCAAAACAATTTTTGAATAACATACATTTGAAAAACCCAAAAGCAAAAGAACAAACCAAAAGTAACGAACACAAGTGCCCTAAAGACAAGAACAAGAACAAGCGCAAGAACAAGAATAATAACAAGTTTAAGATGATGAAGATGAACAGAGAAACAGGAAGCAGAGGCCCAGTTCTTTGCATTTTCTGTTGTTGTTGTTCTTGGGCCCAGCCTCAAGTGGGAAGTGAAAAGATAGTTTTCTAAAGGAGTCCTTTCCGTCTCCATCCATCACAACCACTATTGTAACGTCATCTCGTTTTTTAAAAAGTGTAACAAGTAAAAGGGAAAATCCTACAGCCCGCACCTTTCTGCATTCATGCAATGAGTTCATTGAAAAGTGTTGCTTGGCTGCTGTTCCAAGTTGCTGGCCAAAAGTTTTTCCTCCAAAAATGGTAAAAGGAAAAAGAAAAATAAGAGTACAAGTCCAAACAGTGGCCGCCCCCGACGTCAAGGATCCTCGTTCTTCTCGTCCTGTCGTCAGTTTTGTTTTGTCAGGCGTGCGTCGCTGTTCGGCCTAAGGCCAACCGCGCACTGCTACTCCGAGTTCCAGTCCCCCAGTCCAATTCCCTGACCCGTCTCTTTTTCCCTTAGGGGCCCCACAAAATTAAATGTAAATTAATGCAAATTACACGAAATTACTGCGACCCGCACAATGCAACAACGACGACGAACGACCACAGTACAGAACCAAATAGAACAGAACAGAAGAGCAGAGAAACTGAATGCACTTTTCAGCTGCATCAGCAGATAAAAGAGCAAACGACGTCCCATTGTCTATTATTTTAAATTGGCTGCGCAAATTTACGGACAACGCTGAAGTAATTAGCGACCACTGTAAACTGGGCCACACAAAAGTCCACTCCAAGATTGACGATGAGTCTCAGTAGAGGGATATGGCTTGTGACTTGAACTCGTACTGGGATTGGAATGGAAGTGAGGAAGTGGGGGGCAATGCCAGTTGAATTTCAGTACGCTTGGCCTCCGCTTGACAGGCCTGTCACTCACATTCCACGGCTAATCCCAAGAGATTTGGCGACAACTATCTCAAGAATTTCTAGACTTATACTCAACTAGAGAAAAGTTTTTGCAATATATATTTTAAGAATGATATGAACTTAACTTCTTATTGGATGAGTAGTAAACAAATAATCGAATAGCTAAGAAACTCCATTGAATTTTAGATAAAATTGGCATAATTCAATCAAATATACATACCTCATTCGGTTTGACCACCTTTCCAAGTAAATGAAATGTACATCAAGTACAGTTAAACATATTTTCAATTCCATTGAAGTAAAATTTTTCAATGAAGTCAGCAATAGCTTCTCTTTACCTGTTTAATGAAAAGGCACTTGAACTGATAGTTTCGATAGATTTGTATTTCTTTATTTATTTAGTTAGGTAGTTCAAAACAAATTAATATTTCTATAAGAATTCTTTTTTAATTCTTTGTATGTGTGAAGATTATCAAAGCTCAGTCTTGGTATTCTTGGCAAATTAAAATAAATAAATAGTTTAAATAACATGGCAATCTTGCAATCGAGTGAGGAGGAACAATAAACAAGTAGAAATGTACATACAAAAATATAGGAGTAAAAGGTTAAAGTTGTTAAGATTTATCCAAAAGCAATTTGAGATTAAAAACTAATTTCTTTATTATAATATTTTCGTAACAGAATAAGAAAGTTTATTTCGAAACCCGTTTCTTTTCTGAAATGTTGTTCATTTATTAAATAATCAATGGATGAAACTTTCAATTTACTTGCACTACCAATTCACGGTCTATTAAATTGGCTTTTCATTTTTATGCTGCATACTTTTAGGGCTACAAAACCTTTGAATGTCACCCCTAACTTGTGATTATGATTTGTGTAGTAAATATTTGCAATTAAAAATTTTATGTCTTCATATTGAATCTACATATAATTAAAGTATATATAAATTTATAACATCATTAATTAATGTTTATGGCCAAATGAGCTATTAAAAAAGAAGAGAAGAGAAAAAAAAGACGCAGCAATATTGACTTTATTAGAAGCAAAAACTGAAATGAACTGAAACGACAGAACTAATTAACGAGCGCTCAGTGAATGTCGGTTAATGTGGTTTAGGGAAAATGGCAAAAGCCAGAAACGTTTTGTGGCTTTGCCAACGCCTGGATTTTATGAAGTAAACTTTTTGCTGGAAGGCAATAATCAGGATGTGCCAAATTGTTTAAATGCAAATACCACAACACACGGCGTATGCGTAATGTGCTCAGGCACACATTCAATTTTATTTTTTGTTTCGTATTCAATTTGTGCGCATATTTAATTATTAATTTCGGCCTCATGCATGTATGTGTGTGTGTGTGTGTGTGTAAACACAATGCGCCATGCAGTTATTAAAAGGCTTTAAATTTCAATTGCAAATGAACAGCGTCAGCGTTTCAAGTTGGCTTAAATTACAACTGCTTATCGCCCTGAATGGTTCCGTGGCGGGGGCGCGGTGGATATACCAATGACAAGCAGGAAAAAAATAACACAAGGACAGATTTACAGATGCAAGTTGAAATTGAATTTCGCACTTTTATCCCTTCCTTCCCGTCTTCACGTTTTGGCAAACGCTTTTAGTAAGTTGAGATGTGAATTATTTTGTTTTCGTTATTTTGCCTGGCCATAATTAACGCTCACGTGGCCAATTAATGAACTGTGACAGTCAGGAAATGCCTGTAGATGTGTGAGTATGTGTGCACGTGTGTGTGTGTGTGTGTGTGTATGAACAAGGCTGACATGTGTTATGTTTTTCATTAACAAATAATTTTAATTGCAATTGCATAAATATTGTAATAAAAATTCATTTTCCACTCAAATACAATAAATCCGATAAATATTTGATTAAATGTATATAAAAAATACACAGAAACTAATTCTCTGCATTCCAAATTTTAAAGGTATAGCATAAATATACAAAATATTTAATGAATTTTATAATTAAATTTTACGATCCGTTTAAAATTCTCTCTGAAGAAAATCCTGAAAAAAGTTTAAGGCAAACAAAAAGTTTAATTAGATAAAACCAAAGAAAGAAGTCACATGTCACATGGAAACTATATTTCCAAATAGAACTTTAGGATTTTTAGAGTTCAGAATATATTTGTTGCCTCTTGGACATTGAAAGCTATTTTGGTTTAGAGAAGGATTCGAAGGACCAGATTAAATTAGAGTTTTGTAAGTAACTTCTAACAGAAATTCATCAGTACTTAAACATAAATTTGAATTTTTATCCCTTTTTTAATATCTTTAATGAGTAAAAAAAAAAAAAAAAAACACTTCATGTTACTTATAAACTTTTTGATTAAACAATAATTTTAAAATATTCTATTAAGATATTGTAAAATAAGATTTTGTCATGGAACTTTTTAGTGTTGAAACTTTTTATTAGCGAATTTAAGCCCAAAATTTGTTGAGTTCAAAGGAGATCTGCATATAATCCATTGTGAACACAGAAATAACTATAAAGAACAATGGTGATGGAGCGAAATGCAGATAAACGATTTCTTTTACCTGCAATAAATTTCGAGATTTATTCAATTTACATGGAAAGAAGTGGCAACAAAGTTGCAAGAGCGCTTAAACCAGTTCTGCATTGTCATGGACAAGTGGATTGAAGTGCTTTTAGCTTTTTATTTAATCATCTGTGACACTTGAAGACTTTGTCATTTTTTTACGATTGCCTTTAAAATTTGCTACTACGATTGCATAACTTCATGTAGGGCATGTTCATATTTGGCTTAATGCAAGGAGAATCAGTTGAAAGAGTCGAAATTTTTTAGTTTAATTTAAATTTAGACATCGTCTTGACCTGGGCGCATGACCAAAACAAATGGCTTAATTAGATTTTTGATTGCATTTTGCAATTTCTTTGACCAGGCTATTAAATTTGTTCATTGTTTTCACAGCAAAGGCCACTGATGTATCCACTTTTTATATGTATGTATATATACATAGATAGACCTGTATAGTGGATGGCTATGTACATATAATTCAATTTCGCTGGTAAAGTGCATTTTACCGCTACTTGCTAAACCTGGCAAATGCTTTTGGCCTGGCTGACGTTAGGGCCATTCCATCAGCAGCTATTGGCATCTGGTTTTAGTCGTAGTAGTTGTCGTTGTCATCATCATGTTCATTGCATTCCCAACTTTCCACTTGACATCCTTGCTGCAATTTTCCGCTGTTGTGAAATTATGCTTTGGCAATGAGATAAACAACAACAAGAAACGCAAAAAAAAAAAAAACGATACCAAAACGGCAATAGCTGCCAGGTGGAGGCCAAAGAAGAAGATGAAGGCCCTGCGAGGGTTTGCGAAAGAAAAACTAAAGTAAACAGTTTGGGCCACAAGCCACGCCCATAGCGCCGCTTAACGGTAGCTGCATAACAAACGGTAAACACGCAAGCTTTCAGAGGCTGGCAATGACCATGCCTTTTGATGTTGCTCCACATTTACAGCGCCTGTTGATGGATATTTGTGTGTGTGTATTGTGTGTGTGTGTGTGCACCTATAGTAAAGTATGTAATGATGGCTGAAAGAAGAATGCAATTGCGACTGGAAAGGATGTGATGAGTGAGAGATGATGGCAAATAGCTGCCATATAGTTTTCTTTAATTTAGCACATGGCCCACATTTTGGCCCCACACACACACACCCTTTGTCCCGGACTCTCTGTTTGCTTTTGATTGAAGGTTAAATGAGCCATGAGCCCCGCGCACAAGGCACAAGGCAAAGACTGAGCCAAAGCCAAAGCCATTGCCTGCCTCCCAGTCTTTTCTCTTTTCCGTATTCTCTCTACATACAGATATTTATATACATACTTACTGCATTTGCATTATACGCTTCTATCTCACTCGCACTTGTTGTCGTATTCTTATTTCTGCATCCTTTCGGTAGTCTTATTTTATTTCCTTTTGGCTGAATTAGCTGACATAAACTAAGCCAGTCAGCTAGATGCGACTTTCCCCCCTCTTATCCTAATGCTCAAGTTGTCATTCGTTTCCTTCTATTGGTCTTGCTGTTGCAGTTGCACTTGCAGTTGATTTTTTCGACCCGAAAGCCACGCCCCTAATTGAGAGCATCTTAAATTTGAACGAATTTTCATTTCAACTTCATTTGCCATTTGTATACAGATTGCACTCTGGTCCTGGGTCTCTATAGCTCTATCTCTCTCTCTCTTTCTCTCCTCTAATTGTGTATCTCACTTTTATTTCTGTTGTATTTGCAGTTTTCCATTTCCGTTTTCGTCTGACAGAACAACAGCAACAACATCAAGCCTGAAACTCAACAAAAATAAGGCAAAACAAACAAAAATATATCCAAGGAAAACAAAAAACACAATAATATAAACGAAACAAAAAATGTCGATCTCCGATTTTCGCAAAAAGAAGCTACTCTTCCTGTTCAATGTGTTCTTTGGTGAGTATAACCGAAAACTCAATTGGGTAATTCTCTGCCTGTTGCCATTACACTTCAAACAGAATGATGAATGGCATGGCAATGCTTGGGATGGGGTTATAGGGTCCTTCCTTCCTTCATGGATTGCGTGTGAAAGTTATTGCCTGGAACGTGATTGAGGGAAATGCATTCATTTTTATAGTGCACTTGGCACCCAGCATGCTGGCAGAAGAAGTTTGATTAGATTGCATTCTATGTGCCTTAAGAAGTTCTTAAATGGAATTATGGATGGCTGCTCATTTATGTGAAGGTTCATAAACATCAACACAGTTCAAGTATTAATCAAACTACAGGTTATAGCTAACAGTCAAGCAAACAGCATATGGTTCCGGTAGATAAAAAAAAAGTAAACATGTTACCTGTTTATTGAGGTAATTATTTCCACTTGGCTTCAGTTTTTTGATTTACCTTAGCAGTGATATCAATTTGGTTAAAGTTGCGAAGTCATGAATATTTATTACTAATACTCTTTTCTAACCATTTATAATGGCAATCTACATTATAATAACAAGGACTATTGTTCAAACTGGAAACTGGAATCTTTTCTCATAAGCAAAAACCAATTGTTTTTTTAGATGAACTCAATAAATTAGTGCCAAATGAGGAAAGATAAGCCATGGAAGAGTTTCAGTATATAAATAATACTTTTATGGACTATAAAGTAGTAGATAAGCCACATACATTTTAATCAGCATTAACTGAATTAAGTTTATAGTCTCTGAAAAGTTTTCAACATTGCGTATACGTAATATGTCAAGATATGCCAAATGCATTTCGATTAGTCAATTTTTAATGCAATGCCTGTGAGGAATTTTTGTGTGTAGTTTCTTGCAACAAGTCAAATAAAACTCCGCTTTCGAATGGAAATTAAAACGTATGCAAATGCTGATGGCAAACAAGAACAAGGAAACTAAATGAAAGTTTTCCGTTCCAGTGAAGTGCCCTCAAAAGCAGGCAACGCTTTTTCCCGTTGTTTATGCATGGGGCGAGGTTAAGTGCTTTTCAATTATGACTAATTTGCAGGTGGCTGAATGTTTTTGGCCTTTTGCCCACATTGTGTGTGTGTGTATGGCCACCAGCTGGGCAGAAAATCAACTCAGGAAAAAAAGAGGAGTAAATACGTGAAACCCAAAAACAAAACAAGTAAAATAAAACAGATATTAAACGCTAGCGCCAAGCACTTGACACTGAAACTCTGTAGACGAGTGGACCATTTGCACATCGTTTTGTGTTATGATAGCGTGGGGCGGGTCGGGGTGGGGGGGTATAAATGATAATGACACATTGGCCCTCATGGCGAAAAGCCAAAAATTGTTATGGAAAAAAGGCAAAGGCAGAAACAGGAACTTTGTCACAGCTGTGAACTGTGAAGTGAGATCCGTTTATATATGTATATGTATGTTTTATTGCTTCAACATTTCTCTCTCTCTCCCACTCACTCTCTTTTTGTCTCTTTGTTTCACTTACACTCGGCTGTTTTTGACCAACAAAAAACAAAACACAAACAACATGCGGGCCAACATTGCAAATTACGCTGACTGCGCTGGATTGGCTAAAATACCAAACAATGTGAACAATGCGGCTAAAAATACAACTCGAATTTCCACACATGCAGATGTGAACCGGAGCGGTGAAATCGACGTAAAGGACTTCGAGCTGGCCATCGACGTAAGTGGAGCGAGGCAAAAACTATGCCAACAGTCAGAAAAAAACAAAGAACTGAAAATATGCAAAAATTTCTATTTAGTTTTGGGTTTTTTTTCTTTCTTTCTGGCAAAAATTCTGTGCGGGAAAATGCCACCAATAAATATGCAGCATTTATATCAACTTGCACAGCAGTAAAAACAATGTGAAAATGTTTTTTCCACTCCCCAAACTATATCATCCTCTCCCTCACTCTTTTACTACTCTGACTGATAACTCAATTTGGATGGTGTTTTCTTTTTTACGTTCTTGTTTTGATAGCGTGTATGCGAATTGCGCGGCTGGGCAAAGGATACGCCAAAGAATAAGGAGACTTACGATGTCATGATGGCAATTTGGACTGGACTGCGATCGAAGGCCGACAAGGATAACGATGGACAGGTGAGCATACCGTTCAATGGCATGTCAAGTGATTTGGTTTTTAGGGATTCCATAGAAGTGTTGAAATCTATGAAGCACTTGCATTGACAGCATACTAGATACACTAGAGTCAGCCATTGTGGCAGCATTTGACAAGTTGACAAGTGGCCCCAACACATATCCGAAACCTCCCTGACACACCCACCCAGGCTAACAACCACACGAACGAGCAGCAATCTGCAATGCTTTGTCCTGGACCTGACACACATACCCACTCGAAAAAAAAGAAATGGAAACTTGAATAAAATGATGAAGAATGTTCATAAATTTCCCATTCTTATTGAGAGAGCGGTTGCAGAAAGAAGCGCAAACAAATTTCCCAGCCAACGAGCGGAAATTGAATTGTGAACTATTTGAGTAATGCAATCTCAATTCCGGCCGAAAGGACTTTCTCGTTAGTTTTTCTCTAGGCCGTGGCCAAAGACAAACTTGCACAATTTTTTGTTACGGAATTATTATGCTGCCGCCCCCCACCTCCCGCCACGTACGTTTTGTCTGCATAATCAGACTGCAAGTGAACAAAATTAAATTATAATCCAGTGTCGAACAACAATGTGATACAAAAGCGACTAGAAATTGAAATGTCAGTGCAAAAGCACCGCAGCTTAATTCAATTGCAGCAGGGGTTATGCTTGCGGCTTATGGGGGCATTCTATCTATCCCTGTTTGGCATTTGCTGTCCCTCTCTGTCTGTCTGTCTGTCGTGTCGTGTGTATGTGCATGTTGTTGGGGTATATGGTAGCTTACTTTAGGTATCCGCACTTCAAAAATTCGACAAAGCCACAAAAGTTTTTGGCCTTTGGCCAACCTAACTTGAATGAAGTTTACTGCCAAAGTAACTTAGAGTTGAACGGATTTCTAGTTCCTTTGTGATCCTTTCAGTCTACTGCAACTGCTAGGCAGTTTTAGAAGATTTATTGTTGTAGCACACAACACAGTCACACAGTCACACAGTCAGCTCGCGGACAATAGTTCAACTAGCCAATAGGGCTAAAGGTCTCATCGTGACACGAGACACTTTCAGCTAGAAAGAGTTTTAATTTCCAAACTCGTTCAAGAAAACTTCGATCTTTAGAAGCCTTTTTTTAAGGTTTGATTGTGATTCCAATAACCATCCAAGCAGGAAAATGTGAATTAAAATTTTGCTTAAGCTTTATCTTTATCACTCAACTTTAAATTCCATTATATATACAATAATTGGCCAAAAAAGAAAAGTCGAATATTAAATTTAATAGCAAGACTTATTGATATTCTAATGCAGCATGTTCTTGGCCATCTCTATCTGTTTAGAACGCACTCGGTCAAGGATATGCGATGTATGAATGAGGTGGAGTGGATTGGGCAGGGGCCCTCTTAAGGGCATTTCAATTTGGTCAGCGCCAGACACTTACAAGCAATAAACATAAAAAATATGCAGTTCCAATGTTAGGTTGGTGGGGTCTGGTGGAAATCTATAGAATAACTGCCAATTGGCGGACAAACCCACACGTTGTCCAGTTTTTTATTTATGACCATATTAAAACATGGCAAAGCGTAACGGCTGCTTTGGTCAGAGCAACTTTGACCACAATTAAGGGACTGCCGGGGAATGATTGAGGATGGAGGAATCAAAGGAGGACATGCCAAGTTGGTCAAGGCATCGCATCGCAACGAGTCGATTGTTGATGTTGTGTGTTTGGTAATTGCCGTTGTTCGGTGATTTCTCTTTTTTGGCAACCGAAAATGCTAATAACACATAGCTTGGGCATAAATTATCCCCTTCTTCTTACACTAACTTGGGCAAATCCCTCCCCTCTCTCTCCATGGGCATTCCATAACGCGTTTAATAGCCAATGGGATGTTTTATGTGCCAACTCCGCCCGAGGTGGTTTTGCTGCTTAATGGCCTTTTCAGCACAGGGCGTGATGCATAAATCTGACGCTTTTAACTAACCCCAAAAAGTCGTACCGTTTCTTACACTTTTCGTACTTTATCAGGTCAGCGTGGATGAATGGTGCAACATGTGGGATGCCTATGCCAAGGATCCGAGCAGCGTGATGGATTGGCAGAACGCCTACATGAACTTCATGTTTGATCTCGAGGACGCTTCCCATGATGGCGGCATCGATGTAACTGAATTCACACTGGTCTGCTCCAGCTATGGCCTGGAGAAGAGCGAATGCGAAGAGGCCTTTGCCAAAATGGCCCAGGGTCAGACCGATGTCACTCGGGAGCAATTCGCTGCCCTATGGAAGGAGTATTTTGCTGCCGAAGATGCCAATGCGCCGGGCAATTTCATTTTTGGCAAGACTTCCTTTGTTTAAATCGTGCAATCTTGGCCGATACCTGGTCCTGGTTTAAACTGGCTCAATTAGACAAAGAAAAACATGAAATTTATTGCTATATATCTGGAAATTTAAGAAAAACCAAAAACAAATTGATAACTTAAACTTGTTAAAATTATGATTATAAACAAACATTGACTACAATTGATACTTTCGACTATTCCAATCTCTTCAATTTAGTAATTCTTCCTCGTTATATATGCATTCCTACTATTCGACCTTTATGTATCTCTTTAATGTTCTAATTTTGTGTAGTAGAGTGAAAAAATGTCTATTTATATTTTATATACCTACAAAAAAATTCCTATATTACTCTATAACTGCAACAACTACAAACTAATAAAAACTATATTTCTTATCTAACTATGTACCTACGAATATTACAAAACGATATCAATTATAAAAAATTGGCGCATAAGTATATATATATATATATATCAGATCGAACCGTAAGCAAAACCAATTAAATTGTCAATGTCAACTTGTTTAATGTGTGTGTATGTAGTTGTCGTTTATCGTCGCATCTCTTGGCGTATAAATTTCAATGTAAATGTAAAGTGTTCCAACAAATTACAATAATAAATGCAAAATATCAACAACAACAACAACAACAATAGCAAAAACTTTACCCTAACTCAAACTCTTTAACTCTTACTTACTTGTTGCTATTATCCTTGCGGATTCAGAGTGTGAAGGGAGAGTGAGTGGGTGGGGGCGTGGCTTTGGAAATTGCATTCATGTGGGCGTACAGAGTTGAATAACACACAAACTGCTCATCGAGCCGGATAAGATCTCTGCATTTGTCTAGCAAATTTATGAATATTATAATTTTGCCCTTGGCCAAAAGTTGGTTACAGTTTAGTATGGTCTAGAGTCGAGAGTCCAGCTTATGGCTGGTTGCACATCTGATTAATGCGTCTCCATGTTAGAATCTTGAATAATAAAGTTAAATTGCGGTTTCCATGTGAGAGTAAGTAGCATATTATTTAAAGTTGGCAGGAAAATTTGGAATCCTTTTGGAAGGACATATTGATTAAGTAAACAACCATCCAGCATATCATAAAAACATTAAACTTTTGAGGAATTCACAAATAAACAACGATTTTTGAGAATCTAAATAATGTTTATATTTATTAGATAATTCTTCAATCATTTGTAAGTTGGTTTCTTAAAATAAGAAAATATTTAAAAGAATGAGTGTAAAATAATAATAAGCAAAGAATTCGTTTTAATTTTCGCCAATGACTTGCACTTCCCTTCCCACCCTTCAGATTTGTCACTGTCTCCGATTAGAAAACACTACTCACCGTCTCTACTTCACCCCCATTTATATACCCGCTTAGTGGGAAAGAGCGGTCAAGAAGCGAAAGTTCTATGCTTGCACTGAGCTTTCAAAGAGAGGGAGAGTGCAGATCAGTGAAAGCGCGACTCTTGCACTTTCTGCCGTTCTATGCTTGCACTGAGCTTTCACTGAGCCGCTTAGTACATGAGAGGGAGAGGGCAGAGCAGTGAGAGCGCAATTCTTGCACATTCTGCCGTTCTATACTTGCAATGAGCTTTCACTGAGCGGCTAAGTACAAGAGAGGGAGAGGGCAGATCAGTGAGAGCGCAATTCTTGCACTTTCTTCCGTTCTATGCTTGCAATGAGCTTTCACTGAGCGGCTAAGTAAAAGAGAGAGTGCAGTTCAGTGAAAGCGCTGAGCATATAAAAGAACTGCGCATCAGTGTGTGGGGCGGCGTTGCCCCGTTCGGTTGTCGACGCTTCCAGTGATAATAATTCGACATCGGGGAGACGCTGGGTAAGTAAAATAATTTCTATCAGCACTTTTACTCTGTAATAATATATTATTAAATTTTTTACTGCAGAATGAATTAATGGCGCCTTCGATTCTCGGTAAGTAAAAATAACTTAATTTCTTTTTTTTTCAATTTCTTCATTATTATTTTATTGCAGATTGTGTATCTAGTTCTGCCAAAGTGTGAGGGCTGCCAATTTTGTCGTTGGTTCCCGTGATGTGACCACCACCAAGTGGTTGTTTTCCCACCGTGCAGCCGGTGCATTTGTCGTTGATATTCAGATTGCCTACATTCAATTTAAACGTATCGCTGGCCTCTTTAATGAACTCTGTGTCGTTAGCAAATATGGAGCCAATTAGTCCGTGATTAACCCGAGCAACCTTTTCCATTGTCTGCATAACTTCAGCGTCTGGATAGACATGTACACATAGAATGGGGGCCAGTAGCTCATCTTTGCATATACGGTCATTCAGATCAGTTATCTGTACAATGGTTGGATCAACATAGTAACCTTGTTTCTTGCAACACGTGCCACCGATCAGTACCTCACAAGTTGGATTATCGTTTATGTACTTCAAATACATTTGTATTCGTTTGAAAGCATTCTTATCAATTACAGCCGAGTAGAAGCAATCGCAAAAGGTTGCATCGCTGACAAACAGAGTTTTGGTGATCTTCAGGAGGGACTCCTTGATTTGGGTCTTCCACAGTGATTCGGGAACATACAGCATTGAGCACGAGGTACACTTCTGGCCGGCATACTCGAAAGCTCCACGTATGGTGCAGGCTACAACTGCCGCCGGATCTGCTGACGCATGCACAAAATGGAAATTCTTGCCACCACAATCGCCCACAAGACGGGGATAGTTATGGAATACATTAATATTTTGAGCCACCTGTTGCCAGAGGACTTTCAGCACACTTGCTGTGCCTGTGAAATTAATTCCCGCCAGCTTGGAATGTTGAGTGATCACGGTGGCAAAGTCAGTGGCTGCAGCGGGAACAAAGTTAACCACTCCACTTGGCAAGCCTGCCTCCTGCATGGCCTGATACACAAACCAATTGGACAAAATCGATGAATCTGATGGTTTCCACAAGACAGTGTTACCCATGAGGGCCGGAGTAAATGCCAAGTTAGCCGCCAGACTGGTGTAGTTGAAGGGACTTATTGCGGCCACGAATCCAGTCAGCCCGCGTAGTCGCATTTGATTTCGACATACCTCGGGCTGATCGTTAAGCGGCTCGTAGTTGGCCAGATCACGGAGAAAGATCGGATTGATTCTCATAAAGTCCACTAAATCGGCCACATCCAGTTCAGCTTGACGCACCGTTTTACCCTGGCCAATCATTGTGGCAGCTATAATCTTGAATCTATACTTTCCAGCAATAAGATCTGCTGCTCTGTTCCAAATGCCCATTCGTTTGCATAACTTTGTTTTATCCCACGTCTCTTGGGCCCGTGCAGTCTTCTCAGCCGCCATCTCGATGAGTACTCGATGGGCTTGTTCGTAACGGGCAATTGGCTGCTTCCAATTAAAGGGTATAACCTGATTCGCTTCTCGACCGCCACTATAGACTTCACCGTCAATTAAGATCGGTACACGCTCCACATTATTGAGTACATTTAAAAGCTCGTCTTCCAGACTTTTACGCTCTGCGGACCCAACTTCATAATTAAGAACTTTTTCATTGGCTATAGAAACCAGGGGAAAGTGTTCCACTTCGAAAACATTGCGCGCAGGATTAGCTTTTGCTAGTGTTGGCGGGCTGCTGGAGCTACGCGCCCAAAATTTCACAAAAAATCGATTGTTGTGTCTGAAAAACATCGATTAATTATTGTCATCGGCGTTATCGGAGCAAAGTTATCGATGGTGTCGGAGTAGATCTATCGGATATCTGCGCGACGTTATCGTTATCGGCTGTATCGGAGCTACCGCCAATTTGTTATCGATAGGTTTTCTTTCCCAAAAACAGCTGTGCATTGCTTGCAAGTATTTTGGTCATGCAACTTACCCGGATTTTGCTGAAAGCCCGTGCATCAGAAGTCTTAACCGCTTACTTGAAGCAATGCCATGAGCCACCCTGGACATCATATTTTGTAAAGGTAAGGAATCTGAACTTTTAAAATAATTTGCCAAAAGGTAAAGTGTTCACTGCAAATTTTAGTTCAAGGATGTCCAGAATGATCAATTTGGCATGTCACACTTCAACTGGACTCTAGATACCGGCACCAACTACCATATTCTGCGGACGGCTTGCTATCCTTACATGAAATATCACTGCAGCAAGCGGGAAGTGCAGGACTTGTCCTTAGAGGACAAGTTTTTTCGATTCCTAAAAGTGATTAATTTGGGTGAGTGTGCGCATATAATGCAGACACATATGTATATTGGATTTCCATTACACCAAATTTCAGGATTACCTATGCTCTTCTATGGACTGGCTGCCATACGTTTAATTAGCCACACAGAAATGGTGCATGTCAGTGAGTCGGTAAAAGTCCCAATATATTTTCTGTATGCCGAAGATAAAGGTTCTAGATTTTAATTTTGAACATAGAGACTACGTATGTGTAAATTATGAAAGACTACATTTGGGTTGCTTTTCTACCCAACCATACAGAAATCTACAAATGAAAAGATTGTACAAAGACACTTGTTGAAAAAATTCAAATTAAATATGGCCGCCCAATCAAAATAACTCAGACCTTAGCACCTTAGGACTTCGACAGTTCGAAGTTCTCAAATTTCCTCCACACTCGGCCAATTCGCCCAGCTATTTGAATTCGCCCAGCCAAATAACTGTTAATCCACATTTGCCTGTTAAAGTTTTGTTTTGATTTTTTCACGTGCGTTGCTAATTTTTCAAAATCGTGAATTTTAATATATAAAGACCGGTAGATATAAATGCTTTTGCGGATTATTTAGACCTTATAATAAACTACACATATGTACATATAAAACAGCCATTGCCCGGACTACAACCTTATAATAGCGGCCAACCAACCATTCTACTGTTATAGTCAAACGGATTTCAATTTATTCTGAAATATACATATAGAATTTATATTTTCGGTAAAATGACAAACATTGTCCAATACGTTGTGGTCCGGAGTGACTTGCGTTCGGCCCTTAATTGGCCATTGGGAGCCGTAATTGCCCAATGTTGTCATGCCACTGCCGCCGTGATGCATCTTCATGCTGACGACGAGGAGACCAAAGCCTACTTAAATGATCTGGACAACATGCACAAGGTGGTGCTAGAGGTAAGTACACAGATCACTTAACTAAGATGTTCATTAATCATTTGCGTTTCCTGCCAATTCCTTATTTTCAGGCCAAGGATGAGGCGGCTCTAGTGAAACTTGGCGAAAAGCTTAAACAAAATGATATTAAACATAAGATGTGGATTGAACAGCCTGAAAATATACCAACCTGCATAGCTGTGAAACCTTATCTAAAGGATTCGGTCCATAAATATGTTAAAAACTTAAAACTTTTAAAAGAGTGACTAATTATACTCATTTAAGCTGAATATTCCTTAAGTTTTGCTTTGGAATTGTGGTTCTGCTGCGGAATTTTAAGCAATTGCAGCAATTTAATTTTAAGGATACCACAGGCAAGTGAAAATTCTTATAATTTCATAATGAATTTGTTTATATTTTGGATCAGCATTAAAGAGTAATTTGATAGTCGTTTTACCCAAACATTACGCATTCCCTATGAAAAATTGAGGTAGTTTAATTAAGAATTATAGAATTTATTTAAAGAGCTGATCCGTCTATTCTGAAATATTATAAATTTAACTTTATTCGGAATATCCTTTCTGTTAAGTCCGAAATGCATCAGTTTACTTAAATTTAATGTTTGGCATAACAAATTCTAATTGTATGAATTGTATTCTAAATTCGGTGAACTTTTCGTGATAACGAATAGATTTCTCCCGATCTTGGCTGGATTCTTAAACCCTAGAGTTACATTTATTAATTACTGGTGTACCCTCTCATTCAACAATTTAAAAACAATTTTGTTTAATATTTGTTTAGGTTTCTTTTTTTAAATAGTTTATTTTTGTTTTGTAAAAAATAGCTGGGCTCTTGCTGCTTATGGTAGTAGAAGTGTTTGTAGAAATAAGTAGTAGATACAATTTATATATATATTTATATATGTTTAGGTATACTTTTAAAACTAGAATTAAATGTTTGCGGTTTTCTTTTTTTGGGCCGAAAGTTGATTGCAACTAGAGCAATTTTGGCACAGATATAAATGTGTATGCATATGGTTCATATAGGTGGATCGTACAGTACATGTGTGTGTGTGTATATTTTGGTTGTGTGTTGGTACAATTTCAATTTCTATATTTAACAATAACAAATTACTAAAATTATAACCAAAGCGCTTAAATACATCCGATTATTGCTGGCTTGCCTTGATACTTTGCTTGATGCAATTAGTTTTTTGCCTTCGTGTGCTGCAATGCGTTTAGCTCGTCCTTAAGCCAAGCCTGCCAGTTTTCCTGCTTGGCGAGAAATACGAATTTTAACCAGTTAAAACGGTCAAATGTTTTAAATAAATATGTGTTTATGGTAGACAACGATAGAGAGCGAGAGAGAGAGAGACAGCATTACTAGGGACACCAACACCAAGCTAAGCCAATGACTAACTACAAGTTCGTGTTTGTGTTTTGCAATGTGTGTGAGTGGTTGAGCGTATATGTGGGTGTGTGTGTGTGTGTGAGTGGGTGGGTGTTTGTTTGGTTGTTTTTAGTGTAGAGCGTATGCTAATAGCATCTACTTTAGTTAACCGTTAGGAGCAGCTGTAGCAGCCACTTGGCATTTGTTAGCGCTAATTGCGAATGTCAACAGAGCGAAACAGAGCCCAAAAGCTTGCAACCGGAAATCGGAAATGCTTAACTAGTCGCCTTTTAGTATGCGTGTGTGTGTGTGTGTGTGCGTCTGTATGTGTGAGTGTGATTTTCGAGAAGACTGTGAGTGGGAGAGTGTAAAAGTGTGAGTGTCGGTGTCTGTGTGTGTCTTAGAGGGTCTCTGTTTGCTCTGGCTACGTGAGCTTGCGCTTGTGTTTGCCATTTGCTGTTTGGGTTTCCTTTTCACTCATTGTTATGCAAATTATCCTGATATTCATCATATTCGTTTTCATTATCCTCCGTCTGCTCATCCTCCTCCTCCTCTTCTTGCTCGTAATCGCTGGCATTGCTTTCCGGTTGTGTTACATCGGGCAAGTAATCCTTGTGCACGGGCGTCGAGATGATTGGCTCCTATCACGACCCCAATCCCCATCCAGTTCCCATACATATGTTCGTCGTGGTGGTGTCGGCAGTGAGGTGCGTGTGTGTATTTCAGTTTGCGTGTGTATTAGTGTGCAAAAGCAAAAGTTAGTTAAACAAGTTAGTCAACAACAATAACGACAACAACAAAAAGAAGACGTTTACATAAGCCATGCAAATTTCATTTCGTTTTCAATTTAAGCCAAATATTTTTAGAGAGTGTGAGAAATTCGTATTTTCAGTTCAACGCATGCTAACCTTTGGCGGCCGCCAGCCGCAACCGGGCAATGGTAGCCCATCAGCGCCAAGGGGACAAGGGGCATCCAATCCGGGGACACCCTGTTCGCCCTTATCGCCGCGATCTCCTTTACGTCCACGTTTCCCCGGCGGACCAGCATCCCCGCGGGAGCCTTGCTCACCACGTGGCCCCTCCTGACCCGGTATGCCATCAGTGCCCTTTATCAAGTGTGCGTATATGTTTGTTTCAGTGTGTGTGTGTGTGTAATAAGGTATGGTATGGGTGTGTGTGTTGAGGGAGATTGGGATAGATTGAATACAAAAGTGTACGACGCCAAATAGAGGAGATAAAGTTGCATGCATACAGGAAAAAATAAAAAAAAAGACAATAAAAAGAAAAAGACATAAATTATTATTGAAATTAGCAACCACATAAAAGTTGGATATATATTCTACATTGGAAGTAAATAAGGGCTCATTTGTATCATTTGTAAAGACTTTTTGGCTTACCGGCAATCCTGGATCCCCACGCTCGCCCTTGTGTCCCGTCTCACCCTGGGCTCCCTATATAAAAAAATAACACGATAAAAGTTAACAAATATTACAAAATATATCAATTTCTCAGTTTTGAGATTAAAGCAGTTGTATTTGAGGTAGAGGTAGGTATGTATATATACCTTCATGCCATCCAAACCCGGAGGACCCTGCAGCAAATGAGAAAACGAATAAGCAAATGATTAGCAGCGCGATAACAAGACCCAAAAAAGTGAGTAACCAGAATCCGTTACATTAACTTTATATTACTAATTAGTAGGCCACATTTTAAATATACAAATCCAATTTGTCATGATAATTGACATTTTTAGCTCAAATTTCGTCATGCATTGTTGTGCAGTGAACAAAAAAGGTTAATTTATTCTGTTATCATATCATATTTGTTTAGTTTTTGCTTTATTATTCTTGCACTTTTGCTTAAAATCAGTTTATATACAATTTAACTCTGGATTAACTTGGTTCTAAATACGAATAACCTACTGGATTTTTCGTTTTTTGCTACAAATTGTCAATCGTTTTGTTAGTCATCTGTTTGCAAAGTTTATTTCATTAGATTCCTATCGTTTGCATTTGCTTAAGTATGGTAACTACTTAACTAAACAATTAAGTAGCCTAAAGTCTGTTTTGAAAGTACCAATGTCTATTCTTCTGTCGATTTAATTGCAAAGGAGTAAACTTCAATTTCGATAAGGTTAACAAAGTTTATTTTCATCGTTTAGCCAGTTTTTTTGAGATCAGGTTGGTTCTTAGAGGTTTCGCAAGGTTAAATAGCCGTTGAAACATTAGAAAAAACTATGACTAATCCCTGTAATTTTAATTTATTGACTTTGATTGAAATGCTGTTAACCCCTGCGTATGCGTAATATGATATTTGTGATTTGCTGTTTATTTCCCTCTGTGTAAACTTATTAATGAGAGGGTCCTCTGTAAATAAAATGTCCTTCAAATGTTTGTTGTTTTTGTTTTTTAGTAAAAAACCATCACTTTATTGAAAATGCATAATTAATATGAAAATTATGTTAGTTGCATTTTGCCATTTTACAATTTGTCGCTTGTTTGCTTTTACCCCATACTCAATTGTTGCACATGCACATTGGACAAATAGTCGTAATTTGTATATATATATATAATATTTTATCTTGTTGAAATTGATTTTTGTTTTTTTTCTTTTTCATTTTCATTTGTTGTCTGCAATTTTTTTTTGTTATTGGTTATTCGATTTTGGTTTGGTTGTCTTTATGTTTCATACATTTTGAATGCACAGCAGAACAGAAATAATAATCCATATCATTTTTATGATGGCATAATGCACTCTCGCATACATACACATACATATACATACATAGACAGAAAATACACATAAATTTGTTTACGTACATACATACATACATATATACATATGTATATATACATATACATACATTTATATATGCGTGCATTTGTTATTAGTTTGTCTTTGTTAATTCCTTGTCGGTTTTTGGTTTTTCTTTCTTTCTTTGGGAAACATTTAGTTTAATATGCAATTAACAAATGTACACTTAGAACTACCGTTAGCCAGCTTAATTGGGATTTAGTTAAATGTTTTAATTATCGCAATCAAAAACACAATTCATTATTCTAACCTATAGATTGAGAGAGGGAGAGAGTAAGAGTGTGTTAATAATAGTTTTGTAGTCGATTCTATTTAAGTTAGGGACTGAGTTGAAATTTGAAATTGTAGACAAGTGAAATCGATAAGGTATTAAAGAGGACTTCACAGATTTCACACAATTAAATCTTACTTATTGTTAGTTTGTATATAGTTCACATTTCTTTATATATACACACACTTTCATTTGGGGATAAAATGATAAATTGACGTGCAAATTCTAAATGTGATTTCGTAGGTATTTTCATTTTTTGGGCTTACAACATCTAATTGAAAACGAAATTGACATATTCTTTGTGATTTTCGATGCCGTTTGCTGTCGAATGCTATGAACAAATCCTCATTCATTTACATATTCATCAACAATTTCAAATGCGAAAATGCATTCATTTTGCACACGTTTTGAAGTTGTCAGGCGAGACAAATTTCATTATATTTTATATATTTGCATTATTTTCATTTGCATTGATTATGTTGTTGTTGTTGTTGCTGACTTCATTTGCTTCTGCCCCATTTATCTGTTAAGTTGTTAAACATGGACATTGAAAATTCTAGTTTTCATTTTGGCATTACTTGTAGAAATATATTTGACTTGCTTTTTTATGTAATTTCTTTTATGCATTATGATTATGTATGTTTAGTTATTGTTGATAATTTGTATTTGGCTTTGTTTCATTTACACTGCACAACAGGAATCAAAAAAGAAACTTAACTTAATCAATAATTAATCATCAATTTCAACTCATTTAAGGTTTACTTTCCTTTTTGAAGTCAATGAAAATGATAGAGATTACCTTTAGATGAAAGCGTTTCTTCAATGGAACTTTTTCGTCTAAGCCAATTGGTTTTTTAACTCAAATGTTATGGCTTTAAAGTGATCAGTTATATGATTCAATTTTATGAAAATCAAGTTTTAAGTTTACCCAAACTATTATTTATACGGACTTGCAAACTTTTCTATGTCTTTCTAATCCAAAAATCGATTAAGATAAAGTTTTGCAGAGTTTTTTTCCTTCCCTCAAAGTTTGCCATTAAAGAACTCAAATTTTCAATTAGTTCTCATTCAGGAAATCCTTCTAATCGATCAATATTTTGTTGCATATGCAATTGTTTTGTTTCCTTTTTATTTTGTTGGATGTTTTGTGATATTTCAACTTTAAGTCTAACTATTGTTAATGTTATATTTAAACATTTAAGAATATACACAATTGGAAGAGAGCTCTTTGTTGTATTTCTTTTGTTTAAGTCTGTTATTTTTTTATGTAAATATATAATATTCTTGAAGTAGACACTGAGAGAGTGAGAGAGATAAGAAGAAAAGTGAGATAGATGGATAGATAGATAATATCTTACAAACTTTAAGCATATTCGTTCTAAATTTAATTGTAGATATCCACATACATCAATAGATTTTTAAGATTTTCTTTCTTATTTGCTCGGCTTTTTCTCATATTCGTTTTAATGAGTTTCGGTTTGAAGCTTTGGCAATTTTTGCTTTGTAATTGTTATCTATTCGAGTGTCAAAAACAAAGCCCATGGACGGCACCTAAGACAATGCAAGAATGCAGTTGAAATTCCATATATATATATATAAATATTTATTAATACACCTACTAAAAAGAAAGGAGTTGTCAATCATCTTAATCGAACAATCAATTTATTTTTGGCATTCGCACTTGACTTGCTTTTGGGTACAACAGTGCGTATGATTTATGAATTCTCAATGCTTTCAGCAACGGCAAATGAAAAGCAATAAAAATGTTTGCCTTTGTCAGTTTGTCGGGTTAAGTGTGTAAGTATATATATACCTATATATAACTATTATTAACATGTGGATGTGTGTGTGTTTGTGTGTGTATAGGTGTAGATAGGTAGCAATGTTAGTTTGTTTGTCTCATTTGATAGATGCTTGCATATGTATGTAAATATGTTTTGTCTGTTTGCATAAATATAATTATGTTTGTTTGTTGTTGGTTTCTTTTTGTGTGCGAGTGTGTGTGTGTGTGTGTTTGTGTTTTTAAATGTAAATATTCATTTGACTCTTTGGGTTTGGCATTTAAATGATATGGGTATTTTTTTTTTTATGTTTTGATTTTAGCCAGTTAATTTGTTGGATGGGTTAATTGATTCTCATTCTCTTAGTTTCTTAATTAATACTGACATGCGGTGCCGTCTATATAGTAGTTATATACACTTTGTTATACATATAAACTGACATATATGTAATATATATATCTATAGAGAGATTTAGACAAATAACTCGAAGCACAAGCACTGTGCACGGATTCTCGTAACATTTTGAACAATATTTTGCTTCTGTTTCTTTGTTTTAGTGTGACATGTTTTGCTTGTGTGTTTGTATGGGTGTGTCTATGTGTGTGAGTGTTTGTTGTTATTACTTAATAGACTGCACTGTTTTTTTAGTATTAGTAGTCGCCCCACACCTGTTACAAAATAGAATCAAAAAGAGAAAGAGAGAGACAAAGAGCGCCATGAGATTACATAAAACATTTAGTGACAACAAGAACAAAAGCAATTTGGTTAGCTAAGAAACATTTAAGAAAAACACAAAAAAATGATTTTGAGAGCCAAATAATGTGTAATTAGAAGTGAATTGAATTCTCAATTTACCGGTATGCCAGCCTTGCCCGCTGGACCAGAAGGTCCTGACTCGCCACGCATTCCCATTGGCCCCTGAAAATAGGCAACAGATATCAGTCAATTTCTCTTTCTTTATAATACTATTATATGCATGTACTCACAGGCAAGCCCATAGGTCCTTGATCGCCTTTATGTCCCTTTTCGCCCTATAGAACGAATAATTCATAAATATGGTTATTTACCTTTGCCCAAGTTAAGTTTCGAAGACAACTTACCGCATCACCTTTGCGGCCATCCAAACCACGATCTCCTTGTGCACCAGTATGGCCAGGAGGACCCATGGGGCCAGGAGGACCAGGTGGTCCATATAACTGTTGAGGGTTTGGAAAAATTAGAAATCAATCGACCCGCTAGTAAAAGCCTCAACTTACATATTCAATTGTGGGCATATGTGGAGCATCGGACATGCCATCGTCCTGTCGACGTCGCATCTTTCGATACTGAAATGGAAATCAACATGGTTAACTTGAAAATTCAATGATTGGATGGGCTGTGATCACTTACCGAATCGCCGCGATCGCCCTTGTCGCCTTTCACGCCTGGATATCCTGGGGGACCTGGCAAGCCAGGTGGACCCATTAATCCTGGCGGACCAATATCTCCACGATCCCCCTTCTCGCCAGGAGGCCCTTGGTAGCCAGGCAAGCCGGGAGGTCCCTCAATGCCAGGCTCGCCAGGCAAACCATCCAAACCTCTGGGTCCCAGCGAACCGGGCTCACCTGGCTCTCCAGGCTCGCCCTTGCTGCCATCTCTGCCATCGCGTCCATCTTTGCCAGCATTGCCCGGCGGTCCAGGAGGTCCTCGCAGCAGTGTCACGGGCGGATCATCGTAGTCCTCGTCTAATTTGGTTCCTCCAGGACCAAATATCTACAGAGATACCAGCACATCCAGAACACACAGCGAAAAAAAGGAAGGACGATTGTTCGCAGCAAAATAGATGAATGAGAGAGAAAGATGGCAAATGATTTTAGAGTGGGGAAGATTAATTTATGCCACGTGGCGCCGACGCCTCGGGCGTTGCACGCGTTCGTTCCACACGCTTTGATGGCGAAACAAAAGCGGCGCGTAATTCGCTGGGAAGAAAACAAAAAAAAGAATCTTTCGAACCTTCCACCCGCTCTCCGCTTTGGGGTTGAAGTCGATGTGCGGGTGGTGCTCTGGTGCTGGTGCTAGTGCGGGTGTGGGTGTTCTTGGTGTGAGTTCGGGTGCCATGTGCCGCAGCGAAAGTCTTTTGTGTGCCTCGAAATTGTGTTAAGTGCAAGTTGGAGCAGCTTCTATGCCCATAAAATAACGACCAAACCCCACACACACATACGCATACATTGGCTGGATGGCACAATGAATAGAGAATCTTTAAAGCCCGCAACCAGGACTGGGAACAGGACTAGAGTCGGGACCACTAACAGAGTGCGAGTTGAAAATAAAGTCAAACCATGATGGCGTCTTCTACGTGCTTCAAGTGCCACACTGCTGCAGCTCCAAGAGTGTTTGAGAGAGTGTGTTGGTGTGTATATGTGTGTGACTAAATGTGCATTGCTCTTTGGCTTCTGCCATTGTGTGCATAGTAAAAGACAATTAATTGTTTTTTGGTACGCGCTCTAGGCAAATTTTCAAGGCAGCACCAGAGACGCAAACAAAAAAGGACGAAAAAATAAATACCACAGAAATACGTATATATAGCCACTCATATACATATATACATAAGGACATATATATGTATATATATGTGTGTGTGTGTGTACTAAAGGACTTTAGCTTCGATGCATTTGCATTCTGGTGAGTGGTGAAATTACCAAGAGTGCAGAACAAAAAGTTATATTAGGTAAATGCTGAAAGTCATAAAAGGCAACCTCTATCCTGAAGCGACAACAGCACCAACAACAATAACTTGGCTAAGTATGTTAAGCATCACAACATGGTTCACAAGCAACAATAACAAAAGGAAAACCATTTGCCACATGTGGCACAAGCAAATAGAGTCACTCGACGCAATGCTGAATATTCAATTGCATTTGCATCGACAATCAAATCGAGAACAAGAAGGGGGAATAAAGTAAATCAAGTTGGGGAATAAAATTTAAGTGAAATTGCAATTATTAAGATGAGCTCATGGAAGTAGAGAACGAAAGCAGAAAAGAATATTATCTTTGAGTGCGAGAATGGCTCTCATGGCTAAGTTATCTCAACTATCTCAACAGGGTTTAGTTTCAATCTTGAGCTATAAGTGGGCAAGCTATTTAGCTTACTCTTAAATGAATGCTATACTCGAGATAAGCAAGCATTTAATTCTTTTTTGATATGATTCTTTGCAAGAAAATGTTTTAAATTGCCATTGTAAAATTTAAAAGCTAAAACTTTACTAGAAATATTCTCTGAATTCAAAATGATATTAGCCAAATTAGTGAAACCGATCCAATTATCTAGCTGAAATTGGGCAAATTGAATTGCTAAGCACCTGAGAACTACGCACTATTGGTGAAATTCTAGGACAGTTCATTGGCTTTGTCAATTTGATATTATCCTGCAATTAATCAGTTAGCTGTGTATTAGTGCAGCTCTCAAGAGTAGTGTTTCCTTTTCGTCATTATCCTGTCATTATGGCATTGATCCTGTCTGTGTGGTAATGCACACACAACATATCTTCATATGTATGTATATGTATGTATAGCTTGTGAATATGCTCAGGCATGTGCAACAATTACATTCTCTTCCTGCCGCTTTGTTGTCGCAGGAAGTAAGCGTACTTACAGTTATTAAAACCCAACAGCAGAAGGCACAACAATGTAAACGCTTAAAGCACAGAAACCCACACGAACACATACAAAATGGCAAGAAAGGATGCGGCTTGGTAGACACACTCACACACAAATTCACATACATTCGACATAAATTCTATGGAAGACAGCAACTTGGGAAGGCAGTTGCACAGTTGAAGAAGAAGGAGCAACGACCAAGTCGGCTTACCGCAAATGCACTTCCCAATTTTAACTTTTTCCCTGCATTTTCTTTATACTCATCTGCATGTGAGCTTTGTGGCAAGGTGTACGTTCGTCTTTTGTCCCCCAGAAACTTTTCCACATTGTTGCTAATGTGCCAGAGGGTTCTTTGAACAAAGAGATGGGGTGGGACTGGCATTCCTTTTGGTTATTTTTTCTCTCTCTCTTTTTGCGTTTCATTCCGCCATTGTGGCGATTAGTTCGTTCATTTGTAGAACAATTAAAGCAATTTGAAATTAAAGCGAACGCTTAACATTTGCTTTGTGCGTAATTTGCGGGACATTTGAGGGATTAGATGCTCACCACTCCTCCCACAGTGCCTTTACTCTTTCTATTCGAATCGATAAACAAATGTGCAAGAAAATGCCAGCAGGATGATAGGCGTAAAAAGAGCAGACTTTGAGTTGGTTTAAAGGCTTTAAGGAGATGCCAATGGCAAACGAATACAACTACAGACACTGTAGGAGCCAACTCAAGCAGTAGTGGAGGAGCCAAGGCAGATGCGATAAATAACATAAATAAAAGATACAGATGAGCGAGCCAAGTGAATTGGGCAAATGTTTGTTAGCCTCGCATAGACTCTTGTCGATTGTTGTTGGGCCCAGCTGCCTAACTACGATAAAAACTGCTTGCTATTGCCTTTTCGCCAGCCAGGCCCAAAAAAAAAGGAAGGAAGAAAAAACTCTAAGATTGGGTTCTCTGTTTGCGTGAGTAAGAAATCCATTAGAATGTATCAATATTTGTGCGAGCGAGCGCCTCGGGTTGAATTTAATTTTCAAAGTATCCAATCACATACAAACACACTCACACACACACACACACATTGAAAACGTTTCCACATATATACATCTACTCACACATGCATAAAGGTATCTGTGTGAATTCTATGAGTTTCTCTCTTTTAAATTATGCGTAAATATTGAAAATACTTGCACAAACGCCTTTCAATTTAACGCCCAAATGGCGAGGTAAATGAGTTTTACTTCCATTCGTTTTTTATTTATCCCCCCTCCCTCATCTCTGATTGCCATTTTCAAAAGAATGGTCTACAATTATCCATAGCATACTTTCAGGCGTACCTTTAGCTGCATTTTAGTGTCACACAATCCTCGTGTAATTGCAAATTAATTGGCTGACGCTGTCTGGATTCCGTAATTTCCATTTCAAGCTCACAAAATGGCGCCCAAACAAAAATTTAACACACACACAGAGCGACTGAGTGAGAGAGAGAGAGGGAGAGTCAGAGGGAGATAGGCAGACAAATGGCCGCACGTAAACGCGTTAAATTGAAAATCATTTTGATCTCGTCCTGACCTTTTGTGCGACACTGTTTGGCCATGGCATTTGGTTATGGCTATGGCTATGGCTATGGTGATGGGGCATTCATTCAAGTGCAGCATATGTCGTTCAACAATTTCTTCTTTTCTTTTTTTTTTGTTTTCAATTTTCCCAACATTTTATATTTTTCTCAGCCCATAACAAACAACAACAAAGAGCACAGAGCAACAACATAACAACAAATATAACAGAAAACAGAAAAGAAACCGCCTGAGGTGAAAGTTTTGCAGCTCGTTTCCGGCTCACATACCACTCTTCAGTCCTTTTATTCACCCCAGCATCATGGAAAACTTCTCTTCGTGGCATGTAATGCGTTTCGCGTTTGCCACAAAAGTTTACAAGATACACACACACACACACACACACACACACTAACATCCACATCAACGCACACACACATACAAATGAAGGGAAGTTCTGTTAAAGTACGCGAGCACATTAAATGCGTAATATGTTCCGCTCAGCATTGCTGGCAATCGACAATGGAGCAAATTGCAAATGTTGTAATCAAAATGATGATGAAAATCCCCAGCAATAAAATCATTATGACATCGAAGATAGTGTAACAAGTTGATTAGAACACTTGTCACCCCATTAAATCGTGTATTAAAAACTTAAATCCAGTGTGTAGATAGGAATCAAAGACCTCTTTGTCATAGTGAATGACATCAACAAAAATTTATGTGAAATCAGTAATTGAAGTTTTTAAGTGAGTGTGCTCTAATTACTAGTGAACTAAGCCCACTATTTCTACACTTATTATTTTCTTAATAATAGAATTTAATCACAACGTTTATCAATCATCATTTGTATGCTATATTTGCCTAGTAAACTTTTGAAATAGAACTCTTTTGATTATAAAATCATTTAGAACTTAACAGAGGAAGAATATATTTTTGACAAAAAACCATTCCCTTTTAGGCTTAAGAATACAAAATTGTGTCCTTTCCAAGTAAGTCAGTTGAGCTCTGATGAACTGAAAGCCAATTGAGAACAGTCTTTAAGTATATCAGAATATATAATATTGAGTTTTGTTCTCCATCTTAATTCTTAATTTCATTCAATTCTTAGGAAACAGGCGAAAGACACTCCTTACTAATGACAAAAATATAAAATTATTAGCCTTAACGGTTTGATTCTGTTTGATTCGATTGATTTTTGATTGATTTGGCCCATTGTCATCTTAAGCAGTCATGCACAAAGAGGAAAAAAAGTCAAATCGTGTTGTAAAAATTTCGCGTGATTTCGTTTTGCCGTCAAGTCGACACTGTTGTTGTTGTTGCGGTTTTTGGTTTCGTTGGATATTGTAATATGCATGAAATTCGGAAGTATTTAGGGAAATCGTTGTTAAAGATTTCGTCGTTTCGTAGCCCAGCCACATCAATGCCAGGCAAGATGGCAGCAGTTGCCAAGGCTGGGGGGTGGCACCGGGAGCCTGTGTGCTGCGTTGGTCTCAAGTTTACCGTAATTTTGCTACTTTTGTATGCCCCACCCGGAAAAAAACAGAAAGGCGGGGGGAAAAAAATATACGTAGAAGAGAAATTCGGAAACCCACGTCAATGTTATACGCGTGCCTATAAATTTCTATGAGGTTTTTGCCAAGGGTGGCGCTGCCATTGAGGATAAATGGGCGGGGGTGTCCGTATTTCTGTGCGTGTGTGTGTGTGCGTAGGTGGTAGTAAATGGGTCGCCAAGTTTTGGGTGTGTTTTGGTGTGACGCCTCGATTTCTTTATTCAATCGTTTTTGTGACTCCCATAGCGCTCTCATCATCAGTTGCCATAAAATAAAAGTTACGCACACCCCAGGGGCCATATTACAAGCCTGCCCCGCCCCCACCTTACCTCAGCTCCCACTTCTACACCAGCTTCCCCACTTCCTCTATGTACTTCTGTGTGTGCGCGCCATGCTTGACCGATTTTTTGCCATAAAGGACACTATTCAATACATACATATATACGATATATGGGCATTGACCGCAAATAATTGCCACATAGGGAAAAAATGTAAAAGAAAATTTCGCACAAAGGAACGAGCAAGGGTGAAAAGGATCTACAAATTTGCATGTGGCGCAGTTTTCAATGAACAATGACGTCACATGGAATTGCTGGCCATTTTGCGGGCCAGCCTTATCAAATCGAGCAACAAAGGCTCAAGTCAAGCCAAGGCAATGAAAATCCAAGCAATGAGCATGTGTGAGAGGGGTTTCTCGAGAAAAAGTGCTAAGCTTATTGCGTCGTTTAGGCAACACCCCAGCCCCAAAAAGGAAAATGGCAACGAAGGGCAAAACGAATTGGCAAAGAGACACACGCAAAAAGGCAGAAGAACCCTTTGAGTGCGACACGCAAACACACACATTCAAGCTACAATCCCCCCAAAAAAATGGAACAGCAAGGACGAAGTTTGCACACTCTGAAAATGAAAATTTTGAACCCAAAGGCACAGCACGCATCGTGAACTGGCAATGTCAAAAGAAAATGTTCAAATGTTAAGAAAATTGTCGGATTACAATCATTTTTATCATTTACTTTTCTATCTCTAATTTCCTGACAATTAAACCCTTTCAACCACCAACTGACAATTTATATAGAAATCTTTTTCCTGAATGCCTATTCTGATGCTGATTTGCCCTGCTCTAAGGAAGGGCACACAAAATTGTCACAGAATTTAAGTAACGTTAGAAAATGTACCCAACAATTTGCCTTATCACTGAGATTTCTCGGGCTACATATATAAGCAACTTTAAGACTTTGATTTGCACAAGGACTTCTTCTTCGACTGTCTGCGAATTGCGGTGCGCCACATGCGAGTGACTTCCTTGCGAATGGATCCTGTGTGACGTGTAACGAATCAGCAAGTTTTCTCCCTTTTTTTTTTGTTGGTTGCTTGTTTTTGTTTTTTTTATGACTCTATCCGACACTCGGAAAAAACTTTCACAGATAAGGAAATGTAATCTGGCAGGCGAGTCGAGGTGAACCGACGCAAGGGGGAAAACTTCAGCTTATATATGCAGATCTCTGTCAGACAGATATATGTATGTATGTGTACACTTAATATACACGGGGTTGAGTAACGATTCTAAAATATATTAACATAAATTTGACATAAATGTCTTGCACAAACAGTTTCGGTTCCAGGGGCTCAGATTCTCTGTGTGAGTGAGTTATTGTTTCAACTTTATTAAAAATAGCAACAAATAACAAAAGTAAATCTAAAACAGCTAAAGCTAGCTTCAACTCAATGCAGCTGATAATAAATATACAAAACATTTTGTTTGTCATACGCCCTGTGGCACAGAACAGCACAGCACAGTTTGAAATTAATTTAAATTTTTAATATACTAAATACATATATATATACCTAAATATATACATGTTTGCACACTCTAATGTTTATATATATATGCTGCTTGATCATAAATTTAATTTTTTTGATGCCCTGCAGCCAGGGAAAAAAATTATTATGATAGAAATTTTAATTTCTAGTCTCTCTACAATTTTTGTTTGAAGGGATTTACGTTCGGGCAAGTCGTTTCCAGGAATTAAATGGCATACATATGGCCAATAAATAGAAAATGCTGACAGCCACTTGGCCAGTTGGCCTTCCATGTTCTTGTCACAGAGCTTAACTCGTTATACCCTCTCGAAATGGCCACATTCATTTAAAGAAGAAGTTTGCATCTCAACAAAGTCTTTATTTTTAGCTCTACTAAGTATTATTAGGATTATGCAAGTTGTTCTACACTTCTTCGTCTATCTGGGTCGATAGTGGAATTGGTTACGCAATTTTGAGGCAATTTTTTTGATACTTCAATAGAAGGCTATAGTTTTTTTCTCCACTACATCCCTTTCATTCAAATACTCGGTATAAGATATTGATTTCTTTGCAATTGTTTTCTCTTTTTGAAACAAGAAACTAAGAAATGGTCTAATGATTGAAGAAATTGTCAAGTATCTAGTCCCTTAATCTTATTAGAACATACAAATTGATTGAATACAATAAAAAACAGATAAACTTCTTTTTAAAGCTTCGCAAATTCAATGCGAAATGTTGACAAAGACTTTTCTTATGATTGAAAATATACTTTTTCTGAATTTAAATAGTCTTCACTTTCTTGTTCATTTAATTAGGCATATTTTAAAATCATTTTTCGCTGATAATGAGTGTATATTTCATTGAGTGTAGAGCACACAACAAAAGACTCTGCCGCTCTGATTCTGGCATCACGCGTCACTAGACACATCAAATTCATTTCGTACGCTAGTCCATTCTGCTCACCCTCATCCCACTCCCTCTCCCTCCATCATCAACACCATCTAGTGCCCCTCCTCTGTTCCACCTCGCATTTTATACTGACGAGGCGACGAAAATAACATGTCAAATTTATAATGCCTACAATTGCGTTTTTTTATTTTATGATGCCGCCCGAAATTGTTACAGACAGTCATTGCAGAGTCTCGGTGCTGGGATAAATATGGTTTTTTCCATAACCGAAATTTAAATTTTTTGTTTTTGGGCAATTTTATTCTTTACGACTTGCTGAACTAATTACCAGAATGGTTTTTTATTAATGCATCTCTAGCGTGCTAATTTTTAATTGTTTACTCAAAAACTGTTTCCAGCGCTCGTGTGTTGAAATGTGACGCACAAGATTCGAACGTTCTGCGGAACGATTGGCATGGGTTGGTGGGTTCCATGCCTCATTGGATATCATTCTGCCACATCATGCAAAAAGAAGGGGAGGGCGATACATTCACTTTGGCCATTTCACCATTCATCTATGAATGGAAGGGAAATCAAAGTCTCTGGTGGTAAATCAACTGGCTCCTGCTTCTGCTGTTGCTGCTGTTTCTGGAAGGCATCACGTTTTTACCAAAGATGACGGCAATTGTTGCAAATAATTTTTTATGCTTTTGCATTGCCTGCGGTGCGCCTGGGGTGCGAAGTTTTGTTTGTTGCCAAAAGTTTTGTTTGTTTGTTTGTTTGTTGCCAAAGACATAGCCAAATGGCAGTGGCAGTGGCACAATCTCCCGCCATTTCTTATGACTTTCATTTGTTTTGACATCACGTTGCTGCAGCGTTCGAATTGAAAATGGGATTGGCATGAATATACCATTGAATCGGCGGGAGGCAATGTAGGGGATTACGGCGGCATAATCGCCATATTCAAGCACCACGGCACGAGCGTCGAGTCGGTAAAGTCAAGGAAAACATGCAGAAGGCAATGAGCAAGGCCCACAATACGTTTACCAGAGTGAAAGAGAGAGGTTGGCAATAAGAGTTTTGGCGAAAGATGACGGTCATCCGGATCAAATGTTATCTCTAGGTGATCTTACTGAATATTTCAATTGAAATTTAAGGCTGCTGGGCAGCAATCAGTGGAGAATATGTAGTTGGAATGGGTTAATGGATCTTTCTTCTTATTTGATTTATATTGGTAGCCAAACTTGTATTTATTTACTAAATGTTTTATAATATCTTCTTCGGGTCAGCCAATTTAATGTGAATTGTTTGTTCGTTATACTTTTACTTTGTTGGTTTTCTTCACTTTGAAAGTAAATTTCAGAATTTATGATTATTAAAAAAAAAAAACAAGTGTTACAACTGCCCTCGTTCGGGGGGTTCCACACAAAAGTCATAAAAGTGGAGCAGCACGTTGGTTGTTCGGTTGTTCTTTGCTCCTGGGCGTATTGTATTGGTAGTGAGTGTTGCTGTTGCCAATGCCTTTTGCCATTGACTGTTTCTTATGGCATTACGCGTTATTACAACAACAAGCATCGGGTAACAGCAGTTGCCTTCCTCCATTCACATACCACTGCCCCGCCCCCTTTTCTGTGTGTGCTGCACAATAATCAGACTGTTTGTGTGTGTGTGTGTTGTTTGCCTTTTTCTTCAGCGAAAATTGGCAAAATGCGCAGCGGTCGAACAACATTATAGACACACATACAGACATATCTATTCATATATGTATGCATGTGTATATATTTTTTTTGTATAGATAAACCCTACACCAGTTAGAACCCTCTTTACCCTGTTCCCATATCCTCCATCCATATCCCTATTCAGGAACTCATCTCAAAGTCGCTAGCGGCGCTTATGCATTTTTCATATCATACACAAACACGTGCTGGCTACATATTCATAAGTTCCTCACGCCTCGCCTTGCCTTTGCTCTTTGCCACGTTGAAGTGCAAAAAAAAAAAAAATGGAAAATGAAAATGAAAATCCCCAACGAAATGCCCTCCACATTCTCTCGTGCATCCATCAACACGTCAGAAGGCGGGCAACAGCTGCTGACACTTCAAGTGCCAATAAAAATGTTAAGTATCTTTGCACTGTGTTGACATTCCGGCGTAGAGCCTCCCATTTTGATGCGTAGATACCGAATGGCTAGATAAATGCTGCAGATACCCGGCAATGAAACGAGACATTTGGAGCGTGCCCCATAAATTAGATACATATCAAGGAGATTAAAGTGCGCCAAAGCATTTTTGACAATTTCCCCCCTCTCCGACTCCTGGAAGGGACATACATACGCGCGGCATAGTTTACCAACTTTTTTGATGGTAAATAAATCCTCTTTGCTTTTGCTCTGCTTGTCAAAGTTGGTGGCCGAAAAATGTATGTACAAGAACTGGGACTAGAAAATAGGTAAAGGAGTGAAGGGTGCGGGATAAGTGGGGCATGGGGGTAGAACTGTAAGTAACTGCGATGAGCACGCATGATGCTCCATGAGAAGCCATGTAAACATGCTCATTACACATTCAACATGCAGGTGTAGATGTTATAAAGAGGAAGAAAGGTATACCCTGTAATCTGGGTGGGGCCTGGCCATGCGGAAGGATGCGTTACATATTTACATCACATCTCTCGCTCTCTCGTGCGAGCTTCGACTGTACAAATATTTACAGATTAGCATAAAATTACGCTTTCGCGCACTTTTTATGAACGATATTTCACAATCATTTACATAATAATACACATTGTTGTCCTCTCCCCCAGCTCCCTTCTGTGCTGCACTTGTTTTTTTTTTTTTTTTTTCACCTCAATTTACAGTGTTTTCTAATTAAAAACTGTGCAAAGGGAGTGGACGGGGGGAGTAAAGGAGGCTGGTTAAAACAAGTTTCTGTTTCGGATTTCTCGGTTTTCTGATTCACAATGAATAAACTCACCCGTTTGCCTCGCTTGCCGCGCGGTCCTTTCTCGCCGGGGGGTCCACCTGGTCCAATGGGTCCCACTTCGCCCCGTTCACCTGGCTCGCCGGGCGGACCTGCAAAATGTTAATTTTAACTATAGCGACAGATTTTGGTGTATACGGTGTAAACAATGCAGATACTATGGCTATAGATACAAATATACAGATATAGCGATACAGCGATACATTGGCCGCAAGTGTTAAACAAATAGTGGGCGTGGCCTCTGGGCCCCGGCTTTGTAATTAGAGCAATGTGAGCCACGTCCTTTTACCCCTCTGTCTGTCAGTCTGTCAACAAGCGTTTGTTGGTTTTTGGTCAGCAATTTGTTCAACTGAATGAATGGATACTAAGTGTTGGCAGGGGGAAAGTGGTGGGTGGGTAAATGATGGACTCAAAATGCAAATTGTTTATTTGCCAGAAAATAAAATGAAACTAGAATTTACAGTGGTTATAAGCTTGAAAATCTTGTGGCTTGGCCCTTCTTCTTCTATGCTAATGAAGGTGAAACAAATGCATTTCAAGTGTGAATGTCTTGACCTACATTTGACCAAGACAAAGGAATGATGGTGAGGATGGGGATAATGGACCACAAATAGAGTCCAGTTGCAATTCAATTGAAATGCAAAAATAACAATTTAATATGCATAAACTTCACTCCCACACACACACACACACAAAACAGCAGCTGTAATAACAATAAAACAATTCCAAACTTATTCGAATGTTCAACAAAACAATTGAATTCTACTTTCAAATCAATCGCCATGTAATGGACACTGTGCAGCTAGTGTGTGTGTGTTTGTGATGCGACCGACCTGTTTAGTTAAAAATAATGAGAAATTGCTTCTTTTTCAGCTCTCCAGTTGTTTTTTGGGTTTTTTTTTATTTAACAGGCCCAGTGACGGATCTGGGCACTGATTTGGCACACTAAAATGACAAATTTACCCCTGGATCCGCCACTGGTCAAACCCATTAAATGAGACCATTTATACAGACGAAAAAAAGTGGGGAAAAATGGCTGGAACGGTTGGTGGGCAGGGATGAGAACTCATATCATAGATAAAACCAATTGTGCGGCTTGTCAAACTGAGGCTATGTCTGTGCCTCTCTTTCCCTTATCCATTCTCTCTCTCTCTCTCTCTCTCTCTCTCTCTAGCTCTCTTCATTTCTGTGTGATATAAAAAATTTATTAAGTTCGTAAAATTGCGTTTTGGGTGGTCACTCTTGGTCATAAGAGCATAAATTTGCCAGCTTCTTTGTCTCTTGTAACTATCTATCTCCCTCTCTTTCTCTCTCAGGCTGTCTGTCCCTTTCTATCTCTCACTCTCCTTGTCTGTGGCCTCTTGTGCATCCTTCTCTATGTATATTTATGGTAGCATAATTTACAGTTAAGCATTTTAGGCGACAATTTCAACTATAATAAAAACTATATCTACAACAAGCAGACAACAACAACATAAAACAACAACAACAACAAAACTTCGGTTTCCAAAAAGGAAAAGAATTTATGGTGTCCAGGATATTGGATTGTTTGCTTTATTTAAGTTTTATTTCTGTGTTTGGTTTGAGTTTTGTTTTTACTGTATTTTTAGCATTTTCTATTTCTGTTTTGAGTAAAGATGAAATGCAAAAGATAAGTTGCCAAAGGACTTGCAATCAACGGAAACACAGAAATGAAATGAAATGAAATTCAAATAAATGAAGAAATAAATTGAATTTTTTTTTTTGTTGTTTTCTGATATTACAGCTGAGCCAGCACTTATTCTCCATTTGTCTGTATACACATACATACAACTAGTTTAGCTTGCAGCCCAATGGTGACCGGAATAAATGACATATTCAGGACCATGTCCAAGCCCTCACTCACACACAGACACACACCCAGATATAGACAGGCTTCTTGTAAAGCACAAGTCAGCTTAACTAATTACCAGAACGATAAGATAAACAGTCGAGACCAGACGAAGGAATTCCAAATACAAATGACATTCAATTTATTCAAATCAAGGCCCAAAATGATTCCACTGAGACCAGCCAGTCGGCAGTCGGCAGTCGGTGGTCGGCGCATGTCCCATGGATGGAGATTCGTCGCTGATTTGGGAAAATAAATTGCAATTTCATGTCCATCAACGCACCAAACGAATCTGAATCCCCAACTTCGAATCTGTGTTTATGGTAGGAGGAAGTGAGGGGAGATGGCTTTTGGGTTTTGTTTTTTGTTGACAACCGCCGCTTATCACAGCTGCAGATCATGTTGAAGGAAATGTTGAAACAATGGGCATGAGTAACTGTATCTCCTTCTATCTCTCTCTCTCTCTCGCTTTTGCTCTGTGTGTCTTGCAACTGCAACAAATTTTTGATGGCACTACGCTGATAAGGCAAAGTGGGAGGCTTACATAATGATGCGGGCATTCACTCAATTGATAGTAGGTGGGGATGAAAGAGCGCTTTAAGTCCATTAGGGGTATTCAGAGATAGTTTGCACTGATTTCATCTATTTTCATCATAGTCTATATCCATCGCATCTGTCGGCAAACTGTCATTTTGTTCCCCCCTCCCTCGCTCTCTTGTCATTGTCAATTGTTTGGGGCCATTTTTTGGTCACATCAATCTATCATCATTGCTATGGCGCGTACCTCTCTTCCATTCCCATTGTTTGTTTATCATATCCACTAAATAACCCCAATAAAACAATAGAACATGCTCTGGCCACAAAAACAAGAGAGTTCAAGTGGTATTTCGGGTCGGCCTCAACCGGGGCACCTACTCAAGTGTTGGTAGTCCATGCTAATGAGCCGCTAAAAGCAACATAAATGACATAAAGTTGCATTTTTACGACCACGGCAAGTGTTTCGAGTTCTACAAGGGGTCGCTCGGCCGCATGTCTACAAATTTTTATGACAAACTTTAGATTCAAATTGGTTTCTCGAACTCTGGGATTTTGTGGGGGGAAGATGGGGCGAAACTATTTTCGTTTATTAAAATCCTATAAAGTGCAGAAATATGTTTGAGAAGCTCATAAAAAACCTCGGACCCAACAAATGGTAATTCTATTGTTGAACGTAGGAGGCGCGATTGGATTGGATGAGACTGACGGTATTTCGGACACACTGCCGAGTTGGCTTCAATGTTTGCGCCTATTTAATTGATGTCCGTCGGCCCATCTGTCCATCCGTCTGCAACTATGCGGCTTGTGGCAACACAAAGGTCGTAAATGTTATCGCAAAATGCGGCAGGGCAGCGCAAACAAATTGTTTTTTTTTTTTATTTTTGAAAATTTCCAAATGTGGAATCGAGAACCAAAAACGAAAACTTCAAATAAAATATTTCAAAAATTTTTGTGCGGCTATAAAATTTGTGCGGCAAACGGAAATGAATGCCGGCATTGCAGTGCAATGCGCTTGGCATTTGATTTACATTTTAACGATCCGAATTTCACACCCAAAAAAAAAAGGCCAACGGAATCAGAAAATCAGAAAACAAAAATCAAAGACCCAAACTGTGCCCTAATGGGACAGCGTTAGTCAATGACTCAATTAGATGAGGGCCCAGGGCTAGGGAGAGGGATGAGAGCGGGAGAGTTGTGGGAAAGTAATAGGGAAAAGAGCATTCCCAGATGCAGCTGACAATAAATTATACGACCCGCAGAGATGTAGGATGCAGCCGCGTGGCAACACTTGAAATACCCATCAATCGATCTATCGATCGATGGATCGATGTGGCTGAGTTGTTTCCCTACATAACTTCCAGCTAAGTGGCTTAGATGGATAAATAAACATGAGGAACATAGCTTCAGCTGCCACTTACCAGGTGGTCCGGGTGGTCCTGGTGGACCTTCGATAATGCCCGTGGGGAACTCGTCACCCTTGATGGTTGTGGTAAGGCCACGATCGCCACGGTCACCTTTGTCACCCTGTTGAGCAAGAATAGACAATGAAATTGAGAGTGAGTGAGTGAGTCATTTTGTGGAAAATTTAAGTGGAAATCAATACAGACACAGACACACGCACCGCACACACATAAATAAACGATAAATATTGTACAAAGGAAAATGGGAAAAACCAAAGAGCAGGGACAGGACAGACAACGACTCACTCGCAGTCACTTAAAATGTCACAATGTTTATCCAACAGCAGATACAAATAATAATGGATTTAATTCTGTGACATCTTTGTTCTAACATATCAGTGTGTGGGTGTGTCTGTGATGTGTGTGGGTTTTCGTCGTTATCTTTGGCCTTTGTTTTTAGACTCACCTTTGTGCCAGGTGAGCCCGGCACACCGGGCGGTCCAATGGGTCCCGGCTGCCCTGCCTCACCCTGCAAACCCTGACCAGTTTCGCCCGGAGGTCCTCGCTCTCCTGGCGTTCCAGCTGGTCCAGCCTCGCCCGGCGGCCCTGGTGGTCCTGGTTCGCCTGGCTCGCCCTATGGAAAAAAATCAAGTTTATTGCCGGAAATGCGTGGGTCGTGCATTGAGTTTGGAGTTACAGAAACAAGGAGAAACATGCATAGTTGGGGGATTGCTCGGGATCGGGATCCAAGGGAGGACTTACCTTCAGTTGTATGACTGTGGAAGCGGATACATTAACGCCAGCTTCTTGCAAGTCCTTACAACATCAACAACAAATTGTTTATAAAATCAACGCAAAATGTAAATATATAAAAAGGTTAATCAAAATAATAAACCAAAAAATTAAAAATGGGTTAAAAAATCATTTAGCTGCTGCAATAAGCCCAAAAGTTAGCCGAAATAAATAAGAAAAAGCACCAAAAAACCTGAAAAACTACAAACAAATACCAAAAAAGGAAAATCTAAGAAAAATTCCCCCAGCCAAATTTAAGTTACATTTATGAAATCAAAAGGATCTTAGACAGGACTGAGACAAGTTAAAAGCATAGCAAACAACACCGAGCAGGACAATAAATAACTACACAGCTACAAATACAACTACAACAAAAAGAAACACAGGATAACAAAAAGAACAAGTTCCGATGGCAGGAGATGGAGACTGAGCCAAAACAAGGACAACAACAATTGTTGCAAATGTTTTTTCACTCTCTCACACTGGGCCAACTGCACTTGATGGGATTGGGATAGGGATAGGGGATGGGGCCAGAGTTGGAGTCCTGTCTAGTCGGAAAAACAGTTGAAATGTATTTATGGAAAGGAAATACCTTAACAGCAACTATTTCCGCATAGCCCAGCGTGCCGCCATGCAGCGTTGTCACCGATCTCTTCAGACCCTACGAATGCAAAAAGCGCAATTTTTGGTTTTAGTTGACGATTTTCTTGTTTTAAATTGGAAAGTTGCGTGTTTTTTGTTTTTTTTTCTTTGTTGATTTTAGTTGCAGCAGCTTTTTTGAGAGGCGGATTTCTGGTTGGCCTGCCGAAAACTTACCTTAACCGTTTGGAAGACATCCATGCCGGGATGGCCAGTGTCACCTTTTTGACCCTTATCGCCGGGTTTGCCAGCCGCACCCTTTTCGCCGATTATGCCATTGAGGCCCTAAGTTTTCAAAAGGTTTAGTCGTTTTTTTAACGGGTCTTACACACTGTACTTTGGGATTCCAAACCAATCACTTACCGGCTCTCCTTTGTCGCCAGTGTCGCCCTTTTTGCCACGTTTCCCTCGCTTGCCGGGTGGACCGGGCGGTCCTGGTGGTCCTGCAATTGAAAACGCATTTTGTGAGCAACTTTTTTGTTATATATAGTTATAGTGGGTAAACAGTAAAAGGTTAAGAGGCAAAAGTCAAAAGGGGGAGGAAAAACCATCTTAAGGTCGCCTCATTAGTTGCCCATTGACCTGACCCCCAGTGACAGAGCAATTTCCCCACCACAATTTTACAGGACATGAAAAAAATAAAAACCAAAAGTTTTCGCTCTTTTTTGCGCAGTTTTTCCCGCAACTTGGGCAAATTCATTTAGCTGAAAAATGACTTTTCGCTGCAAGCGGAAGCCGGGCACAAAATATTTATAACCTCTTTCTTTCGACCAGCTATTATTTCGGCTGCTGCGAACAAAACTTTATCTATTCTTTTGCGCCAAGGATGTCCAAGGATCCAGCAGCAAGATGCAGCAGCAGCAGCAACAGAAGGACAATGCTGCAGTCGATGCTTTTCAATTATTTCGCCTGCAATTTTACAGCGCATAAACTTGCTCAGTGTCGTGTCTTGTCTGCGTCTGCCGTCTGCCGTGTCTTGTAATTTTCGCCTGGCAATTATTTTTATTAGAGCCGACTTGCCAGAAGATGCTGCTGCTAGACAGCAGAAAACATTCACACCCATTTAATGCCTTTAGAGGAAAATCCTCTCACTTTGTTAGCTCTCGACTCGACCCAAACCGACCTGTCCTGACCTTCCTTCACCCCACGCCCCCACGCACTCGGTAGCCCTGCTGGGCTCTAAATGAAGTAGGTGTGAAAATATTTAATTAAAATAACAGACAACAACATGAACCGGCAACTCTTGCCTCTTCCTCCCTTCTCTCACCACTCTACCACTTTTTTTTTCGCTTTTATAGCCTTCGTCTTGGCTTTGTTTTGGTTTTTTTTTTCTTTCGTTTTTTACTCTCGTTGCTGAGTATAACCAGAAGTTTGGGCTGCTATTTAATAATTGTTGTAATTAAGTAATTTCTTTTTGTCTGCCCTCTTTATACGTAATATTCTTTTTCTCTCTGTTTGTTAGGGGGAAAAGCCCTTCGAAAGGAAGTCAACTTTAAGGCAGGAAATGATGGCAAACAATTTAAATTCATTGCGCCACAAACTACCAAAAGGAAGGAAAAGCTGCGTGCCTTTCCTTTGTGTGTTTGTGTGTGTGTGTAGGCGTTTAGTTACATAGGTAGTTGGGGGAGGGCGTGGCCCGCCAGCAAGCTCCATAATAATGCATGGTGCTTATTTAATTACAAAAAAAAAAAAAAAAAGATTTCTTAACTCTGGCATGGTTTGGGAAAAGTTTCTCGAACATTGGATTGGAAATAATCTTGAATATTAATGGCCCCACCAACAGAAAATTGAATACTAATAAGTAGGTACTTAGACAGATTAATATTTAATTTGACTCTTAAAGCAATTTTAAAACTCACTATAAAAATCAACAATTAATTGTCTTTTCATGCGTTTTCGCCTTGTCTTGCATATTCATTGCCCCTGCCGGAATTAATGCCATTTTGAGAGGCTCTCAAAAAGGTTGTTGCTTCTTTTCGAGAGACTTTTCGGGGGCCATCAACTCCTCATATTTTGTCTGTGTCCGTAAAATAATCTTTATATTGAATTCAAAGTAAGTCCTCCTGTTGGACTCATCCCACTGTAGCTGGCGTAACAAATTATGCGCTTCCAGCACTTGCCAAGTAATAAAAGCTAACCAATTAAGCGTGGCTAAAACCCCGGCTAAAAACAATGGAGAATGAACTCAGTCTGGGCCTGGGCCTTTTGGGCCATCTCTTTCTCTCTCTCTCTCTTTTGTGGAACTTGCTAACTTGGTTGCTTCTTGCTTGGGCGGCGTCAAGTGTCGTAAGCCAGAAGGCAGAATAAAAGAAAAAAGTGTTGACGCACGAAGCAAGTGGAAGGAATAAATGAATGAATGAATGGGAAAAGTCGATGTCGAGCTCTGGAATTAACAATGCCGAAAAGGAAATGAGCATAAAGGCGGAAACGTCAAAAAAGGGGTGGGCGACAACAGGGGCGGAAAAAGTTAAAATTGCTCTTAATCTAATAACAACATAATAATCATAATCATAATATCGTTTGCCTTTCCATGCTCATGTTCACATGCTGCTGTCGCTTCCAGTTGCCATTGCCATAGCCATTGCCATCGCCAACGCTGTTTGCCTTTGCCGTTGCCGTTGCCATTAACGCCGCACTTTTCGTATTATTTTTGCCCATTTTGGCTTACATTTTGTTGGCTGCTAATGGTGTTTATTTGTTGCTCTTGATGCTCTTGACGGGGAGCGGGAATGTGGATACGGATGCTTAATGCGCTAAGAAATCTTACTGTGCGACATATACAACAAGTAGGAAAAACACACACAAAACAAAAAAAAAAAAAAAAAAGAAAAACGACAAGTGCGCGTTCTATTGATGAAGTTGTTAAGTCAAAACTTGTTTTATGCTCTGATATAGTCACCGATGGATGATGATGATGATGATGGCAATTGAACGTACTCAATGAACGCGTAATGCAAGGAGAACTAAGGCAGACAGACAGACGAAAAGAATGTTGCCCATAAATCTATACATATCGGTGTCGCAACAACTAAAGTGGCATTTATTCCGAGAGGCAGCCAACATTAGTTCAAACTTCTGCAACAGCCAACAGTTCATCCCATCTTCTTATTTGAGTGCCTGATCCAGGGCTCTTTTGCCATGGCTTCCTTCTCTCGACTGGCAGAGCGGAAAAAAGGAATTATGTCAAGTTGTGCGCGTAATAAATACTCGGCATCGTTTACGTGCGTATAACACCACGACGACACGTACAACAAACAACAACGACCAGAAGGAGTAGAAGGAAGAAGCTAAACAAGCCGACAAACATTCAGACGAATAGACAGACGGACAGACAGTTAGACAAACACAGGGACAAAGAAAGAGAGAGAGAGAGACTGTAGTTGGATATGAATAAGGTGGAAGGCGGTTGGAACAGAAGTAGATTAAAGCTTCAAACCACACTTCTCCCCATAACAACAGTCAAACACCCCCTTCATTTCCTTCCCATTCCCATTCTTGACAAAAAGTCGCTGTACGTAGTTGTTTCTATAGTTTCTACTGCTGCTGTTGCTGGTGCTGCTCCTGCTGCACCTGCACGGGGGATTTCAACTTGTTATAACCATCAAACTAACTTTGCCGCCACACTTGGGATATGTTTTGTGTGTGTGCTCCCAGAGAATTATCTAATTTGCCAAGTTATTTTGCAAGCATTACAGTAAGCATAAATTTATGAAAAATAAACAGCAAAGTGTGGCATATAAAGAAATATGAATCAACAACTCTTGTTGTTGTCCTTTGTATTCTGACTGTTGCAATATTTATATCTCATAAGCGAATTCCAGGTCACAGTTCAAATGCAAAATGGAAAATTAAACAGAGTGTCGTAATAACTTCATAAGTTCAGAAATTAAAAGTTATAGAACTATAAAATCATACTTAATCGGTAAGTCCTACATCTTAAATTGTAATCCTATCCAATACCCGCGGCCTCTTTGTCCATATAAGCATCAAGATTTCGGAAAATTTAAAAGCTTCCAATTCAAAAGATTAAAATCTTAAGTTTAACTCTGGTTTATCATCGACCCCTATTCATTTCTAAATATATTTTCTCTAAACATTTCATTAGAAGATTGAAGAATGCAAAACAACCATTAAATAAATATTAAATTCGGTTTTAGTGCTAAGATTTTTCATTTTGTTTGCCAAGTTGATTCCTGCAGATTCCGCATGAACTATAAATTTGCGCTGATCTTTGACTTATTAGCAAAGTTTCGCCGTCAGTCAAGCGAAAGTTTGCTTAAATAGGCTGCCAGCTAATGAGTTTAATACGGAATCTACACAAAATTTTGCATATGCGTTGCACGGAAAAGTGACTTCCCAGGCGCTCCAAGTGCTTGCATCATGAGCGGCAGCAGCTGCAGCTGCAGCATGAGCAGCTTTAGCTTCCTTTTCCAGTGCTGTCAAGGACGTTCGTGTGAGGCGAAAAATGAACTGCCAGGAGAGAAACTCGAAATGCAAACATTGATGGCAAACTTTTAACTTTTACCGTGACGTGTCTGCTACTCTAGCTCCGCCCCATTCCCCTGCATATGTCATGCCCATCATTCAGTACTTTCGTTTCGTACGTGTCGTGGAAGTGTGTGTGTGTATGTGTGATGGTGGGTGTATGGGGTGTCTGGTAAGGACTCGCAAAAAGGCAGCATACTTATAAGCATTTTTGATGTTGTTGCTGTTACGGACATAACTGCAAACTTTTACGTTGCGTTCGCATTTCCATTCCCATAGCCTCATTTCTATATATCCATGCCCGATTCTGGTAAGGCAAATGAAATTATGTAGCCAGCGGGATGTAGACAAAACAAAGAATACGGAGAATGCCAAAGGCAAACCAAATGTTGCCTATTTGTTGCTGTATTTGTTGTTGTTGCTCCTGTTTGTCTGCAAGTTGCCGTTGTAAATCTTCAATAAATGCGTTTGTATATGGCTAGGATATGCGATATGCAGCAGCAACGTGAACAGCAACAAGGACAATAAAACATGGCACAAGCAAGAGCACAAAATGTGGCGCTACATTACATCCAGACAATGGCAAAGTCTCCAGTCTCTCTACATAGTCTCCCGGCCGCTGTCTCTTGTATTTCGTCCTGCTGTTTCATCGTTGTCCTTGTCCTTGTCGTCTGATGATATGCGATACTTTTCATACAATATAATTCCAGTCTTGTCTTACATCTTTTCTTCTTTCTGTGTTTCTTTTTTCTTTCTTTTGCTAACGGTGTCTCATGTTGTTCCCAACTGATGCTGTTCGCTTTTGGGTGCCACATTTTCTACATATAAATATATATATTGTAATTGTATAGCGATTCGGTTACTTCCTGGAAATCATGCATAAAGCTGAAACCTTGGAGACACTTGGCAAATAATATTTTGCGTTAATAAGAGAGAGAAAGAGAGAGAGAGACACAGAAAGAGAAAACCTGTTTCACTCATTAAAGCAAAACTCGTTTATTGAACTCTTTCTTAGATGGCTTATCAGACATGACTGAAAAGATTTATGACCAGGACTTGACAAGGACTTTTCTTATACTAAAACTTGTACTTTTGCTCTTGCCTTTGGATTTGCATTTCAAGCAAATTTCATGTATTTAATTGAGTTAAGAAACTTTGCCTAGACGAAGTCACGTTTAATTCTCCATTATGGCTCTATCATACACTGGACTGACTAATTACTGCACTTCAGTGGACACAAAGACCATCTAATTGAGTTAACTTCTCTTGTATCTTGTATCTTGCAACCAATTATTCATATCATTATGAGCTGAAACACAGCCATTGGCTATACATATGGGCCCCAAAAATAGGATAGTTGCATTATGGCAAATATTTAAAGGACATGCGACATTAACTAACATTCAACTTTGTTTATCCTTGCTCTCTCCTTGCACATTGCTTTTATTTACAGTCGAAAATTTGTACGAGGTAAATGTCTGACACACACACACATAGGGAAAGTGAAGCCGAGACTTGCCACCAGATGAGAACTGCAAATGTTTGTCTCGCTTCTCTTGGTTGGGTAAATTCAAGTGGTGTATGTATGCTGTGTGTGAAAACGACTCCTGTGCACATGGCCAGAAGGCAAATATCTGACAAATCTGTTGCATTATTGGTCCAATGTTACTACTCCTGTTGATCCTGACTGCATATCGATTTGTAGACATGTGTCACCCTGTTGTCCCTAATTAAATGACAACCATAAATTTTGTAGACTAATCAGCAGACAGCATTGACTGTCTCCCTCATTCCCTTCATGTTCCTTGCATTGTTAACGCTTTTGTTCCAGCAGACACGAACACGAGGGAGAGAGAGATTGAGTGAGTGTGCGACGGATGACCCTTTATTTGAAATTATTTCATTAAAATACTCAAAATGTATTTGCTAAGAATAGGTTTCTACCAATTTTCATTTAGTAAATAGACGTAAAACTTCCTTTAGACACAAAAGATACTTATACCTTATAATTTGGAGTATTTAGGTGATTAGCTTTTTGAATGTAACTCTTTTACGTTCATAAATCCGTCTAGAATTTCTTTGTATATTCCATTACTTTAGCTTACTTTTCTTTAGTCAATGCTTATTGGTCTCTGAAAGAAAAACTAAATGTACGCCATAATGTTATTGGAAAAGGATGACTGTCAGTTGGTATTTAATTGTTAGTCTTTTGTCCAACATCTCTGACATATCTAACTGAACATACCTGCATTTATTATTTCTGTTGTTGTTTTTGTAGTACTTAGTAGTAGTTGTAGTTGTGGTTGTAATTGCCAATGTTTAACATGATCAACAGGTTGGACTTGTCGGCAATTAATTAACGCCAATTGTGCGACACGCCCATTTAACATTATCACACACCGGCAATATTGTTGGCTATGCCTCTTGACAAAATGTTTGCGGTTTTTGCCATAAATATTATGGGGTAATTGCCATAAATTGAATAAAAAAGCGAGAGCAAAATCATTCCACAGTTAATTGTAAATTGCAAATTGCATTTCATTCACACAGATTTCAATTCGTTTCGTTTGGTGCATCTGATTGAGTGACGGCTTCATGGCTTTGTGGTATATTTCCCTGTCCATCATTATGCCCCTTTGTTGCCTGCCCCGTCCATGTCTGACTGGCTGGCTGTCTGTCAGTCTGTTGTTCTGTTGCTCTGTCACTGTCTGTGTGTCATTCTGGCATCAACAAGCTGACAAATTAGCTTCACATGGGTTTTGGCATTTCATTTTCTATGTGGGGAAATATTTTCTCAAATATTATACATATAATATTTATTTATTTGCATTTTATTCGCTCCTACGACTCCTACTCCTACTCCTCTTGTTTCATATTGTTTGTTTGTTATTTATTTTACGATTTTAAATGCAAATTGTATAATTTATTGCAGTTTATATTTTGATTTATGCCATCAACTTACATTTTTTTTCTTCTTACGTTTCTCTGGATTTCAAATTTCATGTTCTCTTGCCATGTTTGTGCATTCGTATGTATATGAATTTATGAGGCAATTTAAATGACACTTTATGATGGGTCTAATGTGATTTTAATAGGGCAAACGGGAATTGAGTTCGCCATTTTATATGCATAATCCAAGGAAATATTTTTAACCAATAATTTTAGTGAATCTATCCGGTATTAAAATTGGATTTAACATAAAAATTTGATTTCAAAGTGATTACTCTATTTTAAGTCTAAAATGCAATTTGATTAAAGCCACAATGTGAAAGTGTCAGAAATAATTTGTATTATGACATCTTGGCCAGGCTGGAGAGACTAGACAGACAGTCAGACACAGACACTCTGACAGTCTATTTTGATTCGTTTGACAGACACTTTGACAACAAGTGAAATGAGCAGATGGAAATTTGAATTGCCAAGTCGAAGCAAGTAGGTTGTGAGTGCAATGAAGAGGAAACGGTAAAGTTATAGTATTTGGCAAATAGCTTAAGTTAAAGCCATGAGCGTGAAATCAACAGAATTGTCTCACAAATAAAAAATAAAACTCCTTGCCATATCCATAGAATTTCCATCTCTACAGGTACACAGACGTTTTCTAGGATCCTTCTGTATGACAATTCTGACAATGTTGAATACAGGGTATTGAATCAGTATACAAATATATAAAAGTATATATGTATAATCTTCTAAGTCCCCAAGTACGTGCTTATGTTTAAGTAATTGGCAAAAGGATTCAGATTCTGTTTAAGCTGGTCCTTTGTTTACGGCAACCTTTTTGCCCATTTTCATCACAGAGGCCACGCTTTTGTTTTCTTTTTGTCTTTCTTGCTGCCCGAATTACCAAACAAATAGAAAACAAATACACAACTAAAATTAAATCATACAGATAATCCTATGGAAATTTTTTTCCCGAAAAAAAAAATAAACATAACGACAGTGTATCAATAGAGGGAAAATAAAATGCGTTACAATGAAGCGTTAGTCGAGAAGGCAACAAAGGGAAAATCTAAAACAATTTCCACAACAAAAACAACAGCGACAAAACGGGAGGATGGGAAAAAAAAACTGAAGGGAAATGATAATCCCTTGAAAAAATAAGCATCTAGGTGTGAGGCAGAAGACTTTTCCACAATAGAAAACGTTTGATGCTTGAAAGTGAAGTGCTAGAAAGAAATGGAGAATTTCATTTCGCTTTTCTTTTCATTTTTCTCATTTCGCCCCTCTTACTTTTCTTTCGCTCTGACTGATGGCTTCGGTTTGATGCTCCTCCATTAGCATATTTTCCACTGGATTGTAGGGACGAGATAAGTGGAGACTTACTTTCAATACCCTTCCACGCAATTGCACAGTAGCTGAAGGGAAATAAAGCCCCCGACCGCAACGCGATTGATAGGGTGTGAGGACGGTGGAGCCTGAGGCATAAAGGGGGCAGGCAACAATTCCACAGTTGTCAGTGACAACGAAGGAACGAAGCGTTGTCGTTTTGCTATCCTAGCCAAGATGGGTACACTCATATACCTTTATCAAATCTATATGTTATAAGATATATATATTGAAAAACTATGAGCTTTTAGAAGCATTCGAATACATTTGAGAAACCCAAGATATTATGACTACTAGAATTTCCACATATACAGCAGGGTATAAACGCTTCGGCTATAGGCGAGTTGTTTTAGTTCACTAGCATGCATATAGTATACATATTTCTATATGTACATACATACCTATACGTATATTGTCGTGTTGCATGGGTAAATCAAGAAATTAATCCCTTCAACAGCTGCGACAGCACCAAACAAATAATGAAAAATATTTGTGCGCCTTATAAACACAACAATGAATGGCGAATCAAGCTGATGAAGAATGATATAATAATAATAATAATAACAACAGCTCCGGCAGCAGCAGCAGCACCAGCTCCAGTTCCAGCGTGTCTATATGAATCTGAATCTGGCTACAGATGAGCCATAAAAAATCTCAGGCACCCCCACAACAGCAATGATAATAAAAAATCAAAAAAAAAGAGGAGAAAAAAAAGGAGCAAAAAGAAAACCGAGCCGCAGTGACAAGTGATACAAAGTAAATACATGCGAATATGAAACGAAAGAATCACCATCATCCAAAAGGAAGGGGCCAACAGAGCAATGAATGAAAATATGTATCTGTATCTGTATCTTTTTGACTCGTTGCATATATGTATCCAATTCCATTCAGTTGTTGCCGCTGCCGCTGCTGCTGTTGGATTTTCCTTGGTTTTTTTCTTTTTGTTTTGTTTTATTGTATATAGTTCGTTGGTGTTGCTCGTGTGTGGCATTTTTCGCCCCCTTCTTTTTCTTCCGCTGCTGGCATTGTCCGAGGTAAGCCTCTTTTTATGGCTATAATGGTATGTAACTGAGAAACGGGAACAGGCTGACGCACAAATTCCGAATATTGCAAATAGCTGATGAGTTATGGCTTAATTGTGATGTCAGCAAAGGCTTACACAGTGAGAGATTGAGCTATAAAGTTGTTTGACAAAGTCTAGACAATGGAAATTTATACTGATGCAGTAAAGGCGATACTAGCCAATTTGAGAGAAGAGTTTCGGTTGCTCATTTTATAGTTCTGATACCCTACCAACTATCTGACTATCTTGTGGTTTAACTCCGTACGAAAAGTCATGTGACTCCCCATTTGTTTTGATTAGAATTAGTAATTTATATTCAATAATTCGTTTTCTGAAACTATATTGTTTATATCTTTGTTCATGTAGTATATAATTTCTAATATATATTCGTTTATGCATTTGATTGCATAATCTAGGGTGAAACTCAAGAGCCCTCACATCATTCAGTATTCTCACACTTGAATGGCTGTCTTTTTTGTTTTTCGTTGATGTTTTCGTTTGGTAGCTGTTGCTGCCAGACATCATACACGGCGTATGTGCAATATATACATATTCTCAATAAATAACAGAGAACGCGTCCGTCTACCAAATGGGATGAAGTGACATTTACACAATGGCAGTGATGTCGATATGCGTGGATACGTTGGAGCCCATCACTCATCCGAGTCAGTGTCTCACTGACTCGCTGCCTCTCTGTCTTTTTGTCTCGCTCTGTGTTTGGTGAGAGGCCAACACGCTGATGATATGAATGAATTATGTGGGTAGTTGGTTGGCAATGGCCGTAGGGTGGCAGAGGTAGGGATGAATGGGGTTGGTTGCCGTATGGTAGGGGCTGTCGACATGCGTTTAACTTGCGGCAATTTTGTTACATGGCAGACGACGATGTTGGGAACAAGCATCAGCAACATCAGGAGTAGTAGCAACAGCAACAACAACAACAGGCGGCAACAGCAGACAGCAACCTGCAGCTGTCGTTGCTCTTGTTGTTGTTTGGTGGCATATGTGTGTGTGTGTGTGTGGTGAAGTTGAAGCTTCTGTGGCATTGTTCATGTGGCATAATTTAAATAATTGAAAGTTTTACGCTTACGCGCATAATGCGATGGCACAACAAAAGCAACAGCTGATGATGGCCGGAAGCGACTGGGGTAAGGACCATGGCTCGCTGCACTTTAATGAGCAAGTTGTGGGCCTCACAGAGAACTTCTTATTCCTTTTGCAGTCTTTTGCCACGTTACACGAGAATTAAATTAACCAATTTTATTTCCAGTAAAAATAACAGACTTAAATGCAAATGAGCAGCGAGCTAAAACATGAACAGCATACTTTAGCTCTCTCAACTCTATGGTTAGTGGCCTTAGGGCTACCATGTCAGACGCGAATTCAAATTAAATGATCACATTTTGCCCAGGCAAGTTCAAATAGACAAATGTGCCGCGGCCTCCGGCTGAGACAGAGACACAGCGTACACAAGAGAGACAGAAAGGGATACAACCCTTTTTTTTTTTGGTTTTGCTCCCACTTCCTGCTCCAGAATCGTCTGTATCTGTATCCAAACGCCCTTTGCACACGTCCCACAGCTCTCCTCTTTTAGGTACGTGAGTGCAAACTGCTTACGTTCATATCATACAAATCATGCAGCTGCCATAAATTCTAAATTGCCAGCCATTTTAGCGAGCGCATACCCATACACACACAAACTCACACTCACACAGAGCGGCAAGTAGATAGAAAAGGACAGATAAATAGCTACATTGATGGTAAAGGCCAGATAGAGATGGCGATGGTCCGTCTGGTGACTGGTGGCTGGGTACTGGATACTGGACAATGGCCAGAGGGCGCAGGTTGACTGATAAAAACGATGCTGCTGCCGCCGTGACTGTTGTAGTTAGTTTAACCGGACACCAGCAACAACAACCATCAGCAATGTACCAACAAAGCCATCGAAGGCAAACAGTCATACAGTGGTTGAGCAACACAAAAAAGGCAAAAGACTTGGCTATCCAATTTTCTAACCAATTGAGCCAACTGTTAATCACCTCGTTTGTAAAGCTAAAAGACTGCAGTTTATTGTAATGTCATTTCTCATTTATGACTTTCTATTTTGTTGACATTTCAACCACTGTGCTTCAGGGGTTATCCAAATTGTGAGCGAAGCATAATGCAACTTGACATGTTATTTGCTCATTGAACGCTTGGCAAGTCGCTGTGTGCGATTGAGTGTGTTGCTGTTGCTGTTGTTGCCGTCGGGTTGCAACATAAACAACAGCAGCAGCAGCAACTTCAATTACCCCACAGCTACTTGATGCTGACAATGCTGGAAATTACAAAAAACAAAAAAAAAACAAAAAAGGAGACAAAACAAAAATGGTTAACTGCGAAACTCAGCAAAGCTCTCAACATAGAGATACGAGTTGATGCCACGCCCTTGACTCCCTACCATGGGATATATGTATATGTATGTTATTTTGTTACACTGCCAGCAATAAGAACAACTGTGACTAAGGAGTCCCTCTTAATAGATACCACACCCATACATACACACACTTCTGCCCTCTGGTCCTGGTATGCAAAGTCTATTTCGCTTTAGAAACAAAACAGAAAAAAAAAACAGAGATATGCAGCAGACAAAGCTGAGAACATCAGCTTTCTATTATTTTAACGTTTTTCGCTCTAGCTGGATGTTATGCATGGCTCCTTTTTTTATGGCTCACACTGCTGGTGCTTCGTCTCTGAGTCTGGTCTGGTTCTTCAGCTTCATTATTTTTATTGGATTTCTTTTTTTTTTACCAAGATACTGGCATAAGATATGATAATGTGAGCACTTGAAACGGGTTTGAGTTCAATAGAACCGTTTGCCACATACATGCATAGAAAAATCTCTTTTGCTCTATTGCTAATCCAATTCAAAAGTAAGTTCTTCTAGCCACCCACATGAAGCACTCCACACACTTACACGCACACACACACACACAGATACACATTCTCCCATATCCCATATTTGCGGGCATAGCCTGTCATGGTGGATTGGAATGCATCTAATAGCATATTACACATACGCCCCGTGGCGCATTGTCTAATAAATACAAATTTAGACAGCATGATTTGCCATGGCAACGTCAGCCCCACAAGGGTTACAAGAGACTGAGAGCAATGCACTTGGGTAATATGAGCATGGAATCTATTATTTATTGGCGCCCAGTGCGTGGGTTGACCTTTTCCTTCTTACCCCTTTGTCATCCACATCTCTTCTCTTTTCATTCAATGCTGAGTCCACATCGCCTCACTTATGGTCGAAGAGGAATGCAAAGTTGCCGTGTCTAACAGGGCCATTAGACACAAGTGGCAATGCGCTAATTAGGCCCATGCCCCCCTCTTATACTCTCTCTCTACCCCTCTGACTGGCCTACGTCAGCTGTATAAATCTGTACCTACGGCAACGACAACAGCCACGGCTACTGCAACATTGCCAATTATGCACTTTGTGCCAGGAGTTGCCCCATAAACGGGTCACATAAATTCTCATCTTGCTTCTTCAGCTGCTGCATCTGCTTTGCGGTCATGTCATGACCTAAACTTTACAAGTCGCATTATGACAACGTTGCTGGCCTGGGAGATGAGATAAAAGCCGACATCAGAAAAGAAACAAAACGAAATATAACGTAACGACGGTGTTGGGTAAACTTTTGCCTGTTGCCCTCAAATGTGCATATTTTTTGTGATCTTTGCAACACTTTTCAACAGCCATAAACAGAGCAGATAACCGTTAAGTAACTGAAACCGTAAATTCTCATTTTAAAGTCAAGCGTAATTCTTAACCTCAAGTTAGAGCTTGACCTCTTAAAATTCTCTGACGTTTGGGTTTCCCACATCGATCTCAGAACACTTGGACGATTCCATCTAATGCTTAGTTTTTCTTTTTCAGCTTTGGGGGAAATTTAATGTGCCGCATCAACACGTTGTAAAGTATGTATTCCTCTGGCCAATGACTAGGCCAACATTGAGTGGCGAAATTTCAAATTAAAATTAACATTATGCAAATTTCGCCTATTCCCGTTGTAGTATGGAAGTCGTCGCGGTTCGCCGACTGGCCAAACAATCAGCCCACCCACCAACAGATGAATATCCTGTTCATCCTGGCGCTTCTCTTTCACCTCTGCTTTGTCTTGTCTTTGGTTTTTGCACTCGTAGTGTGGAATGGGACAAGGGGGCCTCTTTTCTTTTTTGGGCGAACTGTAGGAGAGTGATGATGATATGGGTGTCATCTACCCCCAGGCTAGAGCCATAGTCGTGAGATGGTAAACTTTTTATGCAAATTAAATGTCTGCTACTGACGCGCGTGCGTTTTGTTTGCTTTAAGGAAGCTCCGACCCTAAAGCGATTCTCTGCCGTTAGGGCAAAGTCATCCGACAAATAAAATGAACGAGAAAAGAAAAATAAAATTGAAAAAAACGAAAAAAAAATAGACAAAAAACTTTGTTTTTAATGAATTTTTTAACCGCAACGTTTGCTTAATGAAAGTGTGTGTGTGTGTGTGAGTGTCTGTAAGAGAGAGTGTGCCGGTGTGTGTGGGGAAACAGCTGCTACTCGTATTGCTCCTGATTCGGTTGCTGTTTATTTGCCTTTCAACATGCTGCGCTTCATCATCATTAACGTAGCGCCGGAGAATAAAAGAAAAACACAGTGGAAAAATCAAAATAAATACCAACCAGTCTATGCCCACTATGGTCCACGGCCCACGGTGCAGGGACGACGATAACAACAACAACAACAACGAAAAGAAAAGCGCCAGCAAACTGGAAACTAAAAACTGTTAGCTGATGCCTCCACATGTGGCTGCCTCCAAACGAGCCTGCTAAAAACTAGATGAAGTTGCTTAAGATTTTTCGGTTTTTCTTTTATTTTCTTTTCTAGTTTTCTTTTTATTTTGGCCTGCGTGGGGGACCGGAGGAGCAATAACATTTTAACAGGGCTTTAACAACTATGGCAACAAGAGCAAATTATAATTTTCAGTCCACTTTTTGTTTGTTGTTGTGGCTGCTAAATTTATGCTCCCTGTTGTTTTTTTTGGTGTTGTTGTTGTTATTATTTTCCGCTGCTTCCGCTGCGCCTACAACAACCAAAGGCTCCAAGAACAACAACAACAACAACCATAACAGCACAAAAAGTTGCGCCACGCTGAGCCACAAAGACAAGCAACAGGCTGACAAGGGAAACGTGGGAGATCAGAGCTGTAGGGGCAGGGAGGAAAAGCCCGAGATGGGCCTGAACTAGCGCCAATCTCCAAAGTTTTTCTGTTCTCAAGTGCACTCGGTGGTAGTTGTTGCTGTTGGTGAAGTTGCTGCCACTTCAGTTGTTGTTGCTTTTGCTTTTGCTGCTGCTGCTGCCTTCTTTTTGTTTTGCTGTATTTAATTTGATTGCATTTTATTTACTATGCATTTTGTTTCTCTTGGTGGAGTTGGTTTTTTCTCTCGTTTTTGTTCGCCCGCTTGTGGCAAAGAGGCGCCTCAACTCAAAATTAATTCCACTTGATACACAATTTTCATCTACTTGGCGTCTGCAACATTTCTGTGGTCAGTTGTTGCATGTGCCCCCAAGTTGATTAAGCGCCAATTTATTATTAGTTATTCCTCTGGCCTAGTCCTGGACGTTGCTTTCAACGCTCGCATGAAATATTTTTCAACAGAAACACAAACATGCACCACAAACACTCATAAATCGATGCATGGACGTGGTTGGAAAAGGGGCAACATCAGATCAGATTGCTCCTTTTGAAGCTTCATTATAAAGGTATTCGATGGATGAGATACACATCCTTAATATCAATACACTAATGTCTTACCGAAGTGGGCTATAGTTTATAGATGTGATTCTCTTTATAGATTATGATTACAGTCAAAATTGTATGATATATCTATTTTATTTCACCCTCTCAAGATTATGGCTACGTTTATGAATTGCTGTTCTCTGCTTTGAGTTATTTATTCGTCTTCTGTTTTTATTTTGTTGTTGATGTTGTTGCTCTCTCTTTCTAGTGGGTAGATGAAGCGAGCCATTTGCAATGGTGTGGAAAGTTATGAGAACAATTTCGGCGGACATATATATGAGGGGGGAAAGGCTCATATAATATCTAGTTTTGTGCAACATTGATTTACTGCTTGCACTTGTTGTTCTTTTGTTCAGCGAGTGTTGGAGTTAGAAGAGTAATGAGGAAGCAACCAATAAAATTTAGCCAGCAAATGCTATAACAATTTATGAAACCTAAAAAATATATTACCGAAATGGTCTTATCCAACAGAATGAATTAGGAATTTAAACTCCATTTCAAGGAAGAACTCTTAAAGTTTCATGTGAATGGCATTTATCCATTTACTTTACAGCTGACAGTTGCTTCAATCACACACACACATTTCACATACACACCTAGTATATGCATCTAATAGACAAGATTAATGCTAAACTGCAACCAAGCAGGATATGCAACTTCATCAGTCTTTGCCTGAATATTGCATTTTGTAGATTCATTTCTCTTTTTCATATCCTACGTGATATCTTATACACGGATACATTCTATATTTACATAGCAACAACGAAGCATATTCATAACATTTGCAAAATATAGTAAAAAGGATTTAAGTATTCCATTTGAAATTCAAATTTTGATTTAACCAATAGCTCAGTAATTTGTAAAGATTGTAGTTATACTTAGTACATCAAAAAGCATAGGAAAAACTAAAATCTATATGAAGAAAGCATTTCTGGTTTCATTTTCCATTTCTCATCAACAAGTTAAAATTAAGGTAAACATTTCCGTTTGAAATTTTTTGCTGTAGTAAACAAGAAATTCATTTAAGCAAAGAACTCAGATTTTGCAGGAAAAAAACTAACTAGTAGAAGATGGAGAAGGAAAAAACAACTACTTGGCAGTAGTTAATCACACGCCAAACAGAAGCAAGAGGCGAGAAAGAGAAGAAGAAACCAAAAGCAAAAACAAAATACAAATAAAAAGAGGAACAAACAGGAAAATGAGTGTTATTCAAGGATTTATATTGAAGCTGACCCCCAGGATGAGGTTGCAGTTGGACCCGGACTCAGACTCCTGGATTGTGTACTTAGCACATATTGAAAATGCAGCAAGCGGCACGCACAACCGACCAGACTAATTGCAGCTGTCGATGGAGATGAAATCGAAGGAAATGGGAGTTGGAGCTGGAACTGGAAGCTGATGTCGCAGCAACCGGCGTCAAAATCAATTAAATGGGCAACAGGCGAACGGCGAATGGCAACGGTAATTGCAGCTTAAAAATCCCTCCATCACCCACCCACCCACTCCCAGTCCCACTCCCCCTCTGAATACTCATAAAAGAAGAGTAAAGCACTTTGCGTTAATTGCACCCAATATACCTACATAGTAGGTATGGACTCGGTTTGGCATCGTCAACGGCAATGGCAACGGCAACGGCATTGGAGTGCCATGGCGAATGGCAAATAAAAACACAGAAATTAAACAAAGTAAATAGAAATTCATCAACGTCATCGTGCTCTTCAGTCTTCGTCGGACTGGGACTCAGCCTCCGCGTCTCAATAAAATCCACAAACATTTGCCGCACTCGAACGTTGAGTTCGACGTCGTCGCTGGTTTTGTTATTCTTGTGCTACAATTCCTTCGACTTCGTCGACGTCGTCGTCTTCGTCTTCTGTTGTGGGTTTTATGCGTGGCAGACATGAAAGCAAACAAAACAATTGCAGCTAGTGGCATAGCCGATCCAGCCAGGTCAGCCAGACGAACTTGGGGTGGTGGGGGGAGGAGTTGTCAGAGATGGACATGGATGTAGTGCAGCTGCCGCCAACGCCAATTCGGACGCTGTGGATCATTTTTAGTGTGCAATAAAAAAAAGGCAACCGCAGGTCTTGCGTTGCTTCATTCAATTGATTGGAAATAAAACTCTCTTTCCTCTCCCCGTGTTCTCTCCTTGTGCTCCCTCTCCCCACATTCACCGTTGGAAAATCTATTTTATTTTTTTTTGGGGTCAGCACCTCCCATGTGGAGGCGGAACCACATGGCGCGTGGTATGTATGCACCTCAACTTTGATGTTTGCCCCATGCCCATGCATTCTATTTTGTCGTTCCTCAATCATTTGCATCCATTAATCAATTTATATTCCCCCTGGTTCCCTCCTGGCTATGTCTGTCTGGTCTTGGTCTGCTCATTTTGTATTTCTTTTCAGCTTTTGTATATCTTAAGTGGACAGCAAGTAACTTCAACCTATTGGCATCGCATCAGAGCCAAGTGGTCAATATTCAATGCAATGGAGCTTATCTTGTGCCACACACTCGCCACTTTGTTGCTAGCTGCCTTCTCCACCACCTTCTACTCCCTCTCCTTCAGACAGACCCTTCTTCCTCCCTTTGCCCCTTTGGAACCATTAGCTGCTTTGTATCTCGATTTCCCATCTCCATGTTGCTGGCACAATTCCCCCCGAGGGCTAACACGGACCCTCTTTTGTCCGGCAAAAACGAAGAATTTTTTGTCTGTGGGTCGTTCATTTTGTTCGTTCCGTTTACTGTGGTTAGGAGTTTTACATAGTTCAATGTCTTATTGTTCATCAACTTTTATTCTATCGAACACACTGGGCATGTTAGACACCTTCCCTCCCCTCCATACCAATGAACCCCACCCATTCACAGTTGTGATGTTGACCAGCCCACAGGGCATGTAGAGCATGTTTCTGTTTCTTGTTTTCTTTCGAATGATGCAAAATTATCCAAACTTGTTCGAATGCTCTAACAAGTGTGAAAAGGGGGGCCTATAGAGTTCAATGTGTTGCACAGTCATAGGTAAAATGAAATGATGGATTTTGTTCCATATTTAAGTGAGTTTCTAGTTATTATTCAAATTTCAGTTATTGTTTTCTGCTTACAGTTTCGGTATTAGAATGAATGATGAGTTCAAGAGATTGAAGTTAAAGGAATAAATTAACATAAAATTCCGCTCAGAATTGTAATTAATGTTGACTGAATTCCCCCACGCATAAGAATATCAAATGCTTACTATCTATAATTGTTTTGAAAAGTTACAAAAAGATTATAAAACTTGCCTTCCGATAGACTCATATTCCATTAAATTAGTTATACTTTAACTAAGAGTTTTGACGTACCTGGAAGAAGATAAAAGAAAGAAAATAACATTATTTCTCTTCTAGCATTATTATCATCTTATAGCCATCTTAACCACTTATTGCCTAAACTCAATCAGCTTAATTCCGTTTGTTTGCACAGCATAGCTGACTGATTGAAGAGTATCCGAGTGTCGTTTATACTTAATCCTATTTGTTCATAGATTAATTCCCTCAACCCACAGATATACTCTAGCTGCTGCTTTATTTATTTTTATATACTTCTTTTGCCCAAATATACACTGATTACTGCGAAGGGTAATTAAACTTTTGAACTCTCTACGGAGCTGATGCTGACGTGTCATCCTCGTCAAGGGGGCGGGCGACCCCTCGCAACTCCCTGAGCTGGTGGGGGTCCAGCCATCCGCATAATCAGATAAGCAGCAGCAACAACAAAAAGCCATGCCACGCCCACAACTGCCTAGCAATGAGATTCATGACAGGCATAGACAAAGTTGAAGAAGGGCAGCCTAGGCATTGTGGCATTGGCCACTTAATTGTATAAGAAACGAGCCAAGTGAACCCAGAAAAAGAATAGAGGGAGATGGAAAAAAAATTACTTTGGCTATGCCCCACTAACGTTTTGTCTATAGCCTGGGCGTTAATTACATTTTTATTATTTTCATTTATTTTTGTTTTCTCTCCCCTCTTGTTTTGGTTTCTCTACTTTTTGTGTTATTTTCGGTTGTTTTTTCTTTCCATGGAACGCCCTTCGAACTCTAACTCTAAGTCAGGCCAAGTCAAATTCAATTCGAATTTGGAATTTCGTAGTAGTAAATTAATGATGCGAACAGCACCAAAAAGTCAATTCCAACAGTGATTGGTCCAAGGCGAGGGCGGAGGCGCCTTGCCTCATTTTTCATGCCGTTCAACGTTGCAACGTGTTTTTTGGATTGCAGGTCACGTGATGCTGTTAATTGCATGCCCAAAGCCGCAAAACTCGTTGCTGCCGCTGCTTGTCTTTGCAGTTCCGAGTAATTCTCAATTCTCAAGTTACTTGCCTGGGCTACCTCTGCTAATTGAAAAATGCCTGTTGTCTCTGTGTGCGAGAGTGTGTGTGTGTGTGTATGCATTTGCAACTCGTTAATTGAAAATTTCTTTAGCAGGTAAAGAGAACTGCTGCTAGAAAGGTCTTAAGTGAAATTGTATACCAAAGAGCTCTTAAATGAAATGGAAAACTTTCACATAACGCACCCAATTCGTATTCATCTTCATCTTCTGGGCATAAAGCCATCATTCAAGTAGCCTATCCATATATACATCTTGACGGGTTGCTTTGTTGCCTTGACACTTGAAACTCGGCAACTGAGGCTATAAAAACTCACCCATGGTTCTCATGATTATGATTATTATTACTATTATTCGTATTGTACTCCAAGGGTAGAAAATATAAGAGTAAAGGCAGGAGAAAAAGAGGCAGAGAGAAATATGGTAAACAACATTAGCAATTCATCTTCAAGAGAGAGAGAGAGAGAAAGAGAGAGAGTTTTTTGTTTGCAAACGTAGCAATTAGTTAGAGGAGTCTTCATATAGGCCACACACTAAGTCGCTCTCTTTCTTTGTTGCCCTTTTTTACAGTTCAACCGAGGAAGGGTTTGGCCAGGGCCCAAGTCAACTTCCTTAACACTTTGACAGCAATTTGCGAAATATGTTGCCGGCAATCAGCAAGGAAGTGAGAAAATAACAACAACTACAGCAGCAGCAGCAGCAGCAGCGGCAGGCCGAACAGTCTGCCCAACGACCAAGTTTACAAGTCGCATAAACACACAAACGCTCGCAAAAGTATGCTACAAAATGGCAACAGCCTGTGTCTGTGTCTATATATGATGTCTGTGTGTGTATGTGTTCGCTAGAGTGTGCGGCTTTTGTGCACAATCTTACTGACTTCCTTCCGGTCCAACGAAAAGGACTCACAGTTGGGCCCAGGGCCACAAGTGTTTGGCCTGGTGTTCGTATATTTTCTGTTTCTTTATTTTCCTCGTCTGCCTTCGCTTTTTTGGCAATTAATTAAAAAAAGACCAAGCAACTCCCCAAAGCAAGAATGAGAGACGGTGCAAGAAATGAAGGAAAGGAAAGGAAAGGAGGACATGAGACGGCAGCCTGCCACTTTTGTAACATTTTCAACAATTTGTGTTATATTGTTGTTGTTTACTTTAGGTTTGTCTAGCCCGACGCTGCCTGTCCAATTTCTCTGTCTGTTTAAAATTTACTTCTTCGTTTTTATCTCGCTCTGTCTTTCGCCCAAAACTCCTATTCATTTGTATACCCTGCAAAAAAAGGCCAACAGTATAGCAGGAAGTATTTGCATTCATATCCTTGTTGGGTTCATCTTTGATGCGTGATCTAGTGATCACTAGACTACATATAAGGGAAATTGGTAATAAGAGACTTGTAGATCCTTTTTCCGACAAAAGTTCCGTTCCTTTGCTAGTTTCTAGTTACCAGTGCCTATGAGATGACTGCCAGCGTTTGTTTTCTTTTTCTAGGATAACAATAAGTCGACATTTTCTACTTAATGTTGGCCAATTTTTTTTTTTGTTGATTGCTCTCTCTTTCTTTCTCTTCCTTGCGGTCTTAAATAAAACCTGCAGGCGCAGCAGTTTTGTTGTTGCCTAAAAAAGGCCAACAACAATGGCAGGCAAGTTGATTTCGGTTTATTTTTTTTCTTTTGCTTTTCCTGACATCTCCCCGCTTTGTGTCTTTCTCTCTTACTCCCTTTTTTGGGGTTTCCGGGCTATGTTTTTTCGTTATTTATGGCCACGACTTGTTTCTTGTTGCTGCCATTTCTAGGTTACATTTACAAGAACTGCACACAAATTGTAAAGCAAATCAATATCAAAAGCCGCAAAAAAACAGCATAAAACCTATTTTTTTTGCTGTTGAACTCAAATTGCAGTTGCTCAGTTGGTTTCCCCTTTTCCCCCAGTGCCAAAAAACACGTGGATATTTAACTAGTTTTCGATTTTCCAATGGCACGTGGTGGTCGCCATTTGTTTGTTACCTGTTTCTATTTTTTTTTTCTACCTTCTCGATCTCCAAAAAAAACGAAAAGGAAAACAAAAATCAACTGCAAGTAGTACTTTAAATATTTATTTGCTTGTTTTTCTTGTTGTTGTTGTTGTTGTTTTGCTTGCTATACACCAACTAGAACATAACAACATAAAACAACAACAAAAACAGCAAAAGTTAAGTCAACAATTTTGGTATTCAGTTTTATTTTTTTGGGGCCACCCATTCGTTTTTTTTTTCTATTTTGTTGAGGTAAGTTTTAGGGTTTTTGTGTGTTTTTTGGCTTGGCATTTACCCTTTTGATTAAATTAATTTAGTTGACTTAAAAGAGTGCGAAACATTGAATGAAAATAAATTGAAACTGTATGGTGAAGTGTTGCATAAAAGAATAGTCAGCAAATCGAACAAATTCTTCAATTGAAATTGTCAACGCAATCAAAATAAATGCAGTTAATTAACAAGTTTGCTAACTAGTTAAAGTTATGTAAGAGATTTGAGCCTGTTTTCTTGATGTTTGATAACCTAAAAGGCAACAATGTTGCATCGTCAATTATCCTTATTGCATTTGGATTGTACTTAATCCCAACAATATTATACTCATACTTTATATTAAACTTCTCAAGCTTTATATTTTATATTTTCGGTTCAAAATTAACTTTCCTTTGTTGACTTTAAGTTTGAAATTAATATAAATAAAGTTCTGCCTTTAGTATAACTTTTATTAAACCGTCCTAGATGATAATTTATTAAGGAAACTCTTCCATCAAACTCCATTCACATGTATATATATGTATGTATGTATATGGCTCCTTTACCATCTTTCGTTATTGAAATATGCGTTTCCTTTTTTTTTTTTTGTTTGCTCACTCAACGCATAGTTCATGAAATTTATTTATTTTCGTTAATTGGTGGCGGAAAAGTTTTTCTCGGTTTTTTGGCGAAAAAGTAAATAACAAACAACACCCACATATTTAGCTCGACGTGTGGCAAGTTCAAAGGCACCACTGGGCGTGGCCAGAAAGAATGTGTGTGAGTGTGTGTGTGTGCTTGTTGGGCGTCACACATTTGCTTGTTTTCTAGGAGTTTAATTAGAGAGTGTGCCTGTGGAGTTAATCAATGTCCAAGTTACTAAGAATAAGTTGGTTTAGTTACGAGACCAAAACGGCAACTCTAGGTAATTAGACCCGGCTTGATGGGTTGGCAATCCTGGATTGCAGTTTGGACATTTAGCATTCTTCAATTTTACTTTCGCATTTGCCCGCCATGCCTAATGAGCCGATAGTGCGTGCAGATTGATATATTGGCTCTTGGGTTGAGTGATTGACGGACTCATTGAAGGAGCCGGCAGCGGCAATGCATGCCTAATTACGCTCAACAAGCAACGAGTTTTTATGACAGACGCGAGCAATCGACGCAATTGGAAACGGGATTGGCTAGGTTAGGGAAACGTCAACGGGGTGCAGGAAAGGGGCGTTTGGGTAAGCTGACACCTTCGGCTCTTTCACACACGATGTGTGCCAGTCAATGCAGATGCAGATGCAGATGCCTCCGCCGTTGAACGCATGAGATGCAACAGCATCGAAGCGGGAGCATTCGGGCGAACCCGCTAATGGACAATCAACAAAATGAAATGGCAAATGGTCGTGTAAATGCGACGAATGCACGCAGCCGTTAGTCAAACAACGAAATGCCATGGAACCAATGGATGAATGCAACGTAGTGCAAAAAAAGGGAGTCGAATTGGAAAGGCTCCACCGCAAATGGCAGCTGTAAACTAATACAAGTAACTTCACGACAATTGTTTTAAGAGCGTGTTTATATTCAATGGAATCCAAGAGGCAATTGAGCTACGTAATGATGAATCATTAGATCCTCTGCAAGTCTTTAAAATTTCATCACTCGACTTGCGGCTAAAATCGTTTAAGGATCTGTAAAATGGAAACTCACATAACCAGTATTAGCCTTCTAAGCTGCCCATATAAGAAGGATGTCGTGGACACTGAAAGATGTCTTTATATAACAATGTCTAAATGTTTGCCTAAGGCTTAATTTTAAATTACGTGGTAGGTGGAATTCTCGAACAAGAGTTTTGAGTTTTTCAAAGCTAATCCTCATTTGAATTCTCAAGAACTGTGACATTTTCCAATGTCTAGCCACCTGCCCATCATTATCCCACTTAATCATCATTCAACATACAGTCACATACACACGCACATATGTATGTACATGTGGCCACACACATATATACATATGTCAAGGGCTAAATGGCAAACGTTTGTTGTTGCCTGGCAGCCGGCTTAGAGCCCATAACAATACGGCTTAATAATACAATAAATGCAATCAAAATAACAATAAAACATGCAGCATGCAACATGCAGCCAGCCAGTTAGCTAGTAACCAAGCAGCAAGTAGGAAAAAATCAAATGGGAAACTAAAAGGTGAACCTAAACCAAGAGAGTCGTTTAAAGAGCCATGTGGGTAAGCCAGTGAATCTGTGTGTGTGCAGAAATTATGACAATATGCAAACTAGTTTCACAATGGACAGAGAGCAACACACAGAGAACAAGTAAGGAAAAGGCGATGCTAAAAACACACACAGAAAATCGCAGACAAAAGGCGCAACACACACGAGGGAATAACGATGCGACGATTCGACGATCCGACGATGAGGTGGGCAGGCAGGAAATATTGCGCCTAGACACAGGCGGAGGTCTCAGACTTAGTCTTTTCTGTTGCTGGTTCTCCCAGCAGCTTAAGCCCGTTGACATGTAAAGAGCATCAACAAAGAAGTCGGAGTGGTAGACGATGGAAGGAAAAAACAAACGTGGCACAGGTAAAGGCGGTTTTTAGCAGGAAAGGCACACATAGTTGACGCTGCTGCTGCACCAAAACCGATTTCGATAGAGATCGAACAAGGTTCTAATAACTGCTGCCACTGCCTTAGAGTTTGAAGAGGAGTATTGAGGAGTTGGGGATTGTGTGTGTTTTCGAATCGATGTGTGGGATGGAGGGAAATATTGCTCGGAACAAACGGCAATTAGCAGGGCATGATGCAAGGCCACTAAGGACCATGTTTACACAAGGGATTACTTTAGTGATGAGGGTTGTGGGGTTAGCAACCATATTTGGCAGTTACTAAGCCTTCAACGGGTTGATTAACTCTTCACCGGCAGAAAGGAAACAAGAAGGCAGTGAAAAAGGGAAACCCATCATTGAATTTCAACTTTAAAACAAACAAATTCAGAGTAGAATGGAAGTGAAACTAAACCAACAAAACGGTAAACATATTGATTCTGATTTAAAATTCCCAAACGTATTTGATTTCACAGAATATTTCCTCTTTCTTGTCAATTCATTTAACAGCAATTTTGTTTTTCTTTAATTAAGTCTCCCATTATTTGATTCAATCAATGTTATGTGTGATCTGTTCTTTCCCATGCAGACAGATACTTTTATATGCTTGATTTATCTCATAATCAGAATCAACCCACGTAAAAAAGTATCTCCATGTATATATGAAAGTATATATTTACTCAATCTTAAAGCTTAGAGTAGATTTGACTTCTTGCGCAACTTGTTGCTGCCGGCAAACAAATTATTTAAATTTTGAGTGGGTTTGATGTCTGCAAAGCAGCACCAATAGAGATGCAGATGCTAAGGCTGTGGAGTAGAGGCAGCTGTAAATCTGTAAAAGGTGTGAGTTTTATGTGGAAAACGTTTTGTTAACAGCTGCCTGCTATGCTGCCGCAAGATGCATTCAATGAATACAAAGAAGAAGAAGAAGAAAACAAAAACACATCAACAAACAAAATTACAATAAATTATATAAAGTGTTAAATGTGAGTGAGAGAAAGAGCAGTGACCCTACTTCATCTATGAACCAAAGATATATACAGTCACAATCATACAAAGCGAACTTATCTACTCACCTAAAACCCCTTTAGAGATTTATGAGACATAATCAAGCTGTGCAGGAAGAACACAGAGAACCCTTAAGAGAGACAGCATAACCAATTTGTAGTGACAACTTTTCGTAGCGCCATAAAAAACTGGATCTGTCTCTATATCTACATTCACCTCTTACTCTTTTTTTATCTTTTCATGGTTAACTAGTTACACTCAGAAAAATGACTAATATTCAGAATGGATTCATTTTCATTCATATTGAACGATTTGCTCTAGACGTTGTAATAGCAATTTATACAATATTGAATATATGTGTAGGCGGTTTTTCTCTCAGTGTAGGCTAGTTTGTATCTTGAACTCTAGCAAGTTGAAGGTGTCAGAACGTTGACGCCATTTAGGTTTGTTAAACATAATAAATGTGATTCTGAACGTTTGTTTTCAGGTTCCCAGTCTCCCAGTTTCAGTGATGGTCTCGCTCCAACCGCTTAGTTAGTTAAAGAGATGCGGGTCGTCGATGGCAGGTCCATGGGATGGTCTGATAAGCGTGCGGCAACCGTTCTCCTCTCCTATATGTATATATAGTCATTGTTGTTGCTCTAGTGTTGACTTTAATTGACAACTCTTTGGTCCAATAGACCCGAGGGTATGTCTAACAGTGGGCAACATAGGCTGAAATTCTAGGGTATTCCAGGGCATATACATATAACATAACTCTCAAGTCTTGGTCTAGCTGCATGTTTACTTGCTCATGGCTGTTTATATAAACATTTCACTTGCTTTTCGTGATGCCTAATGGTGTTTAACTATGTAAATGTTGCCCTGTTTATACGCGTTGGAGTGTGTAAAACACTCGAGAGATGCTAAAACGTTTTACCCCGTCAAAGAAAAGGCCAAATATAAATAAATATGAAAGCGCCATACATGAGTGAGTACTACACTCTTGCAGCTGCAACTGCAAAGGCAAAGGTGCTAAGTGAGAGAACAAAGCGCGCATCGCACTTAACATAATCAGATTGTGTTTCCCTCTAGTTTTTTCCATCACGCTCGTACCACTGTGCTGTGCTCCAGAATGCAGCCGCTGACTTGCATACGAAATGAAGGAATAACTGGAATAACCAAAAGCAATGCGCAGTTATGAATGGAGGAATGGAAGGAGGGGATACACACCTCTATATAGACACAACAAAATATTCACCAAGTGAAGCATAGAAGAAGAGGCTACGCATCGCTTTAAAGCTGATTAAATTTGTAAGCGGCTCCCATCCAACCAGTTGACAAACTGGTCGCCGTATTCGAAGGGGACAACTTCAGAGAGGAAAGGAGAGCCACGGAGTTTGGCGAATGACTTGTGACAGCGGTGCGCATGCGTATACGTTCTGTCTGCCGCCCCAAAAATGACAAAAAACAACAAACAAAAAAAAGGAGGAAAAAAACCAAAAGACGAAAATGCAATTCCAATGAAATTGACGTGACAACGTCGACAACGACTGCAGCCACGACGTCGACTACGACGAAGATGAGTGTGACAAAAGCCACAGAGACATGGAACACAGAGACAGTCGGTGGAAACCGAAAAAAAAACCGCAAAACTCCAGTAAAGACAGAAACAGAGGCGACCACTAACCAGAGAGACAGTCAGGCAGTCAACCAGCTAGCCAGATAGCATGTAATCCAACAGACAGACAGAGTTGTGGCCGAAGCTAGGCAAATCCAAAAAAAGTAGAATCAAAAGTAGACTCTAACGATATTTGAATACGCTACAAAAAGTGATAAATTAGAAGTCTGGTTTGATTCATATTACTCATAATAAATAAATAAAAGAACAACATCTCATTGATGTTTTTCAATGCCAAAAACTAGAATTTCCTTGTTATAAAATTCAATTATTAATAATGGCAAAATAATATTTAAGGCTCTTAATGCCGTAGTTTATAAACAAAACAAATTTCTCATTTCGAAATGTTCAAATGTCATGTTGTACATATGTTTTGATGAAGTGCGGAATCAGAATGGCAAACAATATGAATTGTTTGATATGTAAATTGCATTTTACTTGACAATTTACAACGTGGGGAATTCCCCAAACATAAAATATTCAAAGTGAATTGACATGCTCATTGCATTCCATATATGTTTAGGGTATAAACTCGATGTTAACATTGGAGGAAGACATCGGGCTAGTTCGGCAGCAAACGAACATGTCAAAAGGTGTTGTTTGACTGCCATGCACTTGAAAAACTTGTCGTTGCAGTTGCAGTTGTTGTTGGTGTTGTTGTTGTTGCTTGTAATTTGAATGGCGAAATGGCGGCTGATCAGCCTACGTATGCAGACAAAAAAGTGAAGCGACGCTCACACGCTCCATGGGAGTGCGAAAGAAAGGCGTCAGCAGCAGGAATGGAGACAGAGAGAGAGACTAGTAAACAGGCGACAAGTACAACAACAGCAACATCGATGACAACAACAGACATTCGCATTTTGATTAGATTTAAGCAACGCTTTTGACGCTCCAATTGTAGGTAGTGTTGGAAGTTGGATGGTAGGTTGGTGGCCAACACATCGTCGTCGTTGTCGTCGACGACTTTGTCTGGCGGCCCTAACGACGTTGCATGTTTGACAATGCGTTTTGGGGCCAAAATGCAAATGGCAACCAGGGCGCGCCAGACAGTCGAAAAGGAGCGAAAGAAAAAAACCCACAAAGCAAAACGCAGCGCAACTTAATTGCACTCGCCGAGGGTGTGGAATAGTCCCCCTGCGCGTCCATTGACAAACGGCGACAGTTTTGATTGAGTTTTAGCACGAACTTTCGGGCTGGCATTGGTTAATAGGAGAAGGAGAAGGAAGTCCCATCACAGCAGGCCGCACCACAACAAAGAACCGAAGGTAATTGCTGTCGGTCTGGTCTGTCTATGTGCTATGACAATAAGGATGCGATAAAGTGCTCACACAAGCGGAAGGCATCTCACCTAGGATGGATGCAACTAATTGACTTTCCATCAATGGGAAACTTTAACAAAGAACTTTCACTATGGTAACACGAGATGGCTTAGCCTTATCAATTTTAAGTCCCATATCTCAAATTTCCACGCATCGAAAACTAAAACTACCGTGAAGACCAAGATTATCAAGCATATAATCACATAAATTAACAGCAACAAAAAAAAAAAAAGAAACCAGAAAATTGTAAAATGCAAAAGACCTAACTCTCAGCCTTGAATACTCTATTTTTAGTTCTCAAATTACTTTATAATTTATCAACATCAATCGAACGCAAAACCAGTCTCTGCCCTATACCCACAATATATATTTCCCATCCTTCTACTCAATTACTCATGCTCGAGCAGTAGCTAGCGACTGCCTCCTTTACATTTTATTGAATTTTCTTGGAAAACGATGTAAAAAAATCAAAATTTAATTATGACCCAAAACCAAATGCAAAGAAAGAGAAAAAAGGAAACCCAAACAGCACTGGCGTTTACTGGATTTTTATTTTTCCTCTCATCCAAGAGTACGTAACCAATTTTTTGTTGTTGGCTTGTTGGTCTCTCCGACAATGATCGATTGTGATTTGTAAGAATGTCGACGCCAGAGATGAGGTCTAAGCAATTAATTTCTAAGCCAACGAATGACGGAAGAAGAAATGCATGAAATGGATATGGGTGACTGGAGAAGCGGTCAAGATTGATTTGGACTTTCGCTGACTTGAGTCTGGGTTAGGATTGCGGGTTGTGGCGGGGCCAGTGGAGACATTCATTACAGGGCAGATTGTGTTCGCTAGATTGTAAAACACTTCAAATGGTGACATTGATGGGGGTTTTGATTTTCATTTTCCATTTTTCATTGATTGAAACATTAAAAAAATAATAAAAGAAACAGAATTCATCCAGTCAACCAACCAACCGGCCAGCCAGCCAGTCAGACATTTTGTCAGTTGAGCCATGACGCCGAAATCTTTCTATTATCATGGTCTTGTTTTTTTTTTTTAGCGGCCTAATGAGCCATATGCGATGGCGCTACGGGGCGTATGAGTAATATTTTGCGCTTCAGCGTTTTTATGATGACATTTTCAGCTTTTATGCATATTTTCAGTTAATTTGCATAAATAGTCGAAAATTGAAAATGAATAACATGGTTGAATGCCGATGTCTGGGAAAATATATATATGTCGGCATAAAGGAAAAAAAAAAACAACAGCAACGACAAAAATTCAAATACCAAAAATGATTATTTAGCTATAAAAGTCGTTGAATGAGGGGCAAGGAGAACGCTGGCATAATGATATGTAGTCGAAATTTTTCCATCTTTCTCACAGAATGATGCAATAAAATGGGCATTAAAAAAACACAAGAAAAAAGAAGAAGAGGGAAAAAAAGCAAGCCAAAGCTTAGCCTGATTTCGATATATTTTGTTGTCGCTTTTGTTAGCGGATTTTCGAGCCGAATCAAATGATAAATTGAACGGAATTCTATTTATAAGCGTAATTGCATAATCCCACCTGAAAACATAATCCACCCACTTGGCTACGCGAACTCTAAATGCGATGGCAATACATCATCTTTATCTGAAGACAATGACACAAGGTGGCGGAAGCTGAGTCGAAGCAGGAAGGCAAACGACGCAAAGCGACAGCGAAAGCAAGAACAAAGCACCAGCAAAAAAAAACAACATGAAGAAGGAAAACAAATGAAAACAAAACCCAGACTATTTGTCAACGCGAATGAAGCCATTTATTATCCATCATAAAACTTGTATTTATCGTTAAAATGTGGCAGGGGGCAACTGGCAGCCAGCGACTATCCAGCTAGCTAGTAAATCCCCCTTGAGAGTCGGAGCAAAATGACGACAAATCCTGGACAGAGGACGTCCAGTAGTTCTTCCTACAAGAATGTGACTCCCTGGGCGTGTTGTGTGTGCCTGTGCCTGTTTTAGTGTGTATTGTAGATAGTCAGTCAAACAAACAAAGGCATACCAGAGAAGTGACAAGGCAGGACGGGATGGGCATGACGATGGGGAATAACCGGCAACAGGGGAGCAACAGCAGCGCGTCGTTTCGCCCAGTGTCAAGGCAATAAATCATAAAGCAGCTGCCGGTACGTGAGCATGGCCTGAAATTGGAGCATGTGCGTCGCACTCGTCGCTGTACTCGCTGAATTGTCGTTGAAAATCACGTAAATGTTTTAAAAATGAAATCTCTTTGCAGGCACCGCACGCCATCCACCCAATTGGAACTGTATCGCTTGTCAGCCAAGAGTCGAATAAATTTCAGTTTCGGTGCTGAAATATTTACGCAGCCGCAGCAAAACGGCTCTCGATTTTCCAGAAACGTGGCTCAGCATTTGCTCCGTTTGCCAATTGGTAACCAGAAACCCAAAACTGAACTCAACCCAAACCATATTGAAAAGAGCAAAAAAGTACAAAAAAAAGAAGAAAAAAAAAGGAGGCAACACACGGACACCGAGAGAGACTCATAGCCAAAGAAGAAATCCAAGCATATGTGGCTAATAAACTAACCAAACATCCACAGACAGTTGCAGATCCGGTCGCAGCTGCAGACGGACATAGACATACATTATACATATGTATATAGACAGACACACATACATACATATATCTGGATAAACATATGTATCTACAAATGTATATATATGTATTCCATATCTAAGCATTTGGCTGTCTGATTGAGCACACAGTCTGTCAGAGATTGGGCGGTGGTGAGATTCAACTTGATTGATGACTAGCACGCGCAACTTTGGAAGGATGCTGCCAATGGTCTTGTTTGGTTTTTGTCTGTCTCAAGTTTTGTTAGCTAATTAGCAAGTTATTTTTGTCCAAAGGTAACGGTATTTCATCAAAACAATGCGGGACAACAAAACAAAGCCAAAGTGCCCTCCAAGGGCATTCAATATTTACAGAGTGTGGCGCAATGTCAGAAAAACTGTGAAAATAACTCACAAATAAACAAAGAACTCTATGAAGACAGTGGTCAAATGCAAATGATAAGTGAACTTATAAATGATTTCCAAAGAAGAGCAAAGATAAACTTTTATCTTTTTATTTTATCCGTGACTCTGTGTCTTGAATTCGACTATTCCTTTTTAGAATCATGTACATACTTTTAAGGTGAAAAGGGGACAAGTTATATCCATAAACTTACTACCTTTATTCTACCTTCTAATCCAATGAATGTATTGCAGATTTTGACTTATTGGTAGAAAGGTGTGTAAAATATTTAAAATCGAAATTTAATAAAATGTATAACATTCAAATTTGAAGTGAACATTTTTAACAATCATAGTTTGGTATATTAAGTATAACTAATTATCTAAAAGATAAATGTCTCCAAAAGTATAATGAAAGATTTCCATTTATTACAGAAATAAATGCATTAATAAGCTAATTTTTTTAATTTAATGAGCAACATGTTATTTTTGAATGTATTTCAAAGAATTTTAAATAACAAAATTGATGATTTTTTAGTCGCCTTGAATTTAAATGAACTCAACTCAAACTAAAGGGCTTAAAAATTCCAGTCAGCAGACAAATTACATTTGCGGCTCATTAAAATGATCTCTGCATTATAAAAAGGAAAAACGTGCCAAAAATATAACCAGTTCACACACACACACAGTCGTGTGTGTATGTGTGTATTCTCATATATAGCATCAGAACGCAATCAGATGAAATTTATGAAATTCTTGCTGGGTAATTCATTTTTTTTTTTTTGTTTTTTTTTTCATTCGTTTCGTTATTCTGTGTTGCCAATGAATTTATTTTATTTCTCTTTTAGTTTCTTCCTTGGTCTCTTCTGTGATATTTTTAATAGCATTTTTTCCTACAGAGGAATGTCGATGCTGAGCAGCAACAAAAGCAACAACAGCAATAGGAATGAGCATCGATGAGAGGCTGGAACCGCAAATAAAACAAAAGTAAAGACCATGAGGGGATTGTGGTAGAAGTGAGGAGAAGTAAATTTGGGGTGGGTGGAAGTACGAATACAGTGAGAGAGAGAGGGGGTCGGCATCGCCAGTGGCAGGGGCGTGTCATCCTGGCACACGACAAATAAATTTGTCAACAAATGTGGCAACCGCTGGTGGCATCGTCCATTCGCATCGTGTGCGGGTGAATCCACAAAGCTGGGGCCAAGAGGATTTCTGAGGTGGCATATAAACAATATCGAATGCCGAATGTGAAGGGCTAGCGGGGGGAGAAACGAAACAAATAATGCTGACAGTTGGGCATTAATTTTTTTCACTAATTAATAAATGCCGACCGGCTATATGCCGGGGATATCAGTTGTGCACCGAAATGTTTTATTGGCCTATTAGTGCAGCATTTAAATGGCAATCAGGGCGTGGTGGTGGCCTCTCAGGTAAACCAAAAGTCACGCAAAGTCACAAATTGTAAACCAACAACACAAGCCAAAACAACAGGCAAACGAATGGCCAGTAAACAAGCAAACAAAACTAACGACTAGCTGGCATGGGGTCAGGATGAAAGAAACGAATTCAATTGGAATCGAAATGAAACCAAACGAAACGAAACGAAAAGGAAATCAATTGATCTGTGGCGACAATCGATATGCAGAACTTTGGCTGAGGTGTGTGGTGAGACGAAGCAAAAATTTCGGTCTGGCTCGAAAATGAAATAAAAATCAAGCCCACACACACACACACACACACACTGAAAGGGAGAGGCACAGGCTTGTTTTGTGGGTAAGCTTGAAGAAGCAGGCAACGAAGGATGATGGTTTTGGTTTGGTTTTTTTTGGCACGCCCTAAAACAGAAACTCTCACACAAAAAAAAAAACCGACAACAACAACAAGAAGACATGAGTATGGGTAGCAGGTGATGCCCAGCAGACGGCGATAGCATATGCAGAGAAGCACAGTGAATCCAGAAGGACATATGAGTCTATCCACTCGGCGTTCTACTGACAACGTGATTGAAATTTATGACTGGCAAATATACGCAAGAGCAACAGCAACACACACACACACACACACACACATGTACACCAAACAAAAAACCCGCAATTCCAGGGGATGCTACGGCAGAGGGAGGGAAAGGTGGCAGGGATGGATGTACGACCCCGAAGCGTGAGTTGAATTCCAGCTCCTTTCTCTATGAGAAATTGCACTGAATAAAAAGCACTTGTACGCATTAAAACCTAATTGGGAATTTCCATAGTTCATATGCCATTTTCTCTAACTGTGTGTTCTCTCATTCTCTGACGAGTGCTACGTGGTGATCTGTCTCTGAAATCGTTCATACATAGCTAATGTGAGTGTGTGTGTGTGTTTGTGGGTGTTTGTGTGTAGCATCATGTTCTACATATTTTGGCTTGGCAAAATGTCACACGCAGCCAACAAACGTTGGCTATTGCTATTGCCGTTGTTGGGTGCTAAAGTGGATTTTGCGCTCGGCAATGATAAATTGAGGGTTTACCCTGCTCCTGATGGTGCTGGGCAACGAGCAGCGTATGGTCAGTGTTAGAGATTTGCCTCATTCCGTGTATCGTTACCTAAAAAACACATCCCCCCTCCCACTCTATCGCATTCTCTTCATCCCCTGCCCTCAATGACATCCACAGAGAAAATGTATGTATATGTATTTTTCACCCGCACTCAGACACATCAAGCTCTAGGGGCTAACAACTGCAGCAGATGAGAGATGAGCTGGACTAGGCAAGGAGATGGGAAGTGGCCAAATGTCATTTGCAGTTTGACAAGGCAACTAGGGATTATCATAGTGAGGGGTGAATGAGAGACACGAGACAGGGGACACGATTTTACCATGGGAAACATCATAAATTAAAGTCGTTAAATCATACATTTTTGCCTTGGCAAAACATATTTTCAGGTAAACCACATTGCATTGCATATACAATATCCAATTTATATTTAAACAAGCATTTTAAACCAAAACATTTTACTGCGTATAAATATGTCGTATTTTAAATAATTTTTCATTTAAAAGCAGTTTCTATGTTTATCTAGTTTATATTTATAAGGCAAAATGAAAGAAGATTTTGAGGCCGGTTTAAAGTTATTAATTTAGAAATTGTTAAGACTAAAGTCAATTATAACGATTCAGTTTCTTTTTTTTTTCTTGAAGTGAATCTCAAAATTAGTTAAAACTTTTCTCCAGTATTTTCATCCACTGTTCTCCAAAAAAGAAAAACAAAATTCCATTTGTGAAACCTGCACTAGCTTCAGTTATTTTGCCAAGTTTTCTATGCTGCAGTCTACCTACTCTTGGAGTCTCTTACCCTCCCTCCCTGTGCTCCACTTGAATGCTGTCACACTAATTTTATCAATTTCAAACTGGCAAAACTGGGAAAACGACAAAACCCAAACTAATCGACTTAATCGTACTGCGGCATCCAGCATCTTTCGCTTGGATTCGCTTCCAGTCGTCAAGTCCTAGCCTGCAATGTCCTTGACATGAACTTCAGGGCCGAATAGGATAAGCTGCAAGCATACATGCAAGCAGGCAGGCAGGCAGGCAGGCAGGCATCTCCTTAACTCAAGTGGAGCAATCGATGAACACGATGAAGAATTTGCCGCATAGTCCATACAGAAGACTTGGATAAGCAAGTGACTGCGATACCACCCACTCCTTCAAAAATGGGAGCTAGAAAATGAGACGACGAGGTGGTGTGGGGTAGGGAGGAAAAAAATAACTTGCTTTGATTTATTGTGTGCGGCTTAAAGTTGTGAAAAGGCTATGTCCTGCTCGGGCTTATCAGCGCTGTTGTCGGTAGGATGGGGGCGGCCAACGAGAACGACAACTAGGAAATTTATTTATTTGCAGTGACTTTGAAAAGAAACTTGGACCGTGGGTGAGCAAAGTTGTGACCTGTGTGCGCATCGATTATAAAACTTTTTGTTCTGCTATCTTGTCTAGAGACAACGAATTGGCAAAGTTGTTAAATAATTGCGCTGTGCATTTAGTTTGGACCAACACTGCGTATGCGTCATATGCTTCGCATCAGGATTAGCCCGTGGAAGTTTGCCAAGAAGCTTAGTGGCACTCGAGCGGGTGAGTTAATTGTGCGAATGTCAAGACAAATTGCGTTAATATTGCCAAGCGCTCTCTCACAAAGGATACAAGGACGAAAACGTGCATACACGAGGACGAGGACAAGCCAATGTTGGATCCCGGAGCTGAAATCCCATAAGCAAAGGTCAGGGACGAGACGTGTGTATGTGTGTGTGAGTGTCGCAAAAGTTTTTAAAAAGTATTTTAAGCAAAATTTATGCAAACCACAAGGCGAACTGGCACAAGGAAGCATCAGTACGAAAAGCGCGTTGGCTATGTGCTCTCTGCTGTGTGCTGTGTGTGCATGGGGCCTTCTGCTAATCCCCGAGTAATCAAAGTTTCGGCAATGTCAAGAGAGACAAGGAAAAAATAACGAAAAAGAACCCCGAACGGAGGCAAAAAAAATGGCAAGCTGAAAGCCAAATATTGTCGCAGACAAAAAAAAAAGAGGCAAGCGTCTGCCCAGGCCTGAAGCCCAAAACAAATTGCATACAAAACTTGTGGCCCTCCATTCCACTCGGGTCTGTCCTCTTTACCACGTTCATCATGTTTTTGGGTTGTTTGTGGGTGGGCTTATGTGTGTGTGTGTCAGTGTCTATTGTGTGGCGTGGAAAACACTTTTCCAATTAATGAAATCTTTAAACTGCCATAAATTTGGCCAGGCGCAAATAATTAAATTTCGTTGCCTTCACGCAACGCAACCAACGAAAACGACAACGACTTGTTGGCTTATACATATGTATGTATCTGTATGCTTATATGTATCTGTGTGCGTGAGCTTCGTGTACGTGTGTGTGTCTGACATGTCGTAGCAATTGAAGCATTGACCATGGCCAAAAACCGCTAGACCACAAATGTAGGCGGTTGACGACCACAGCCAACACGGCTTACGCTGTCAAATTGGCACAGGCTGCCAATGAGGGAGTCGAGCAGGACGAGGGCAGCTCGAAAAGAAACCGAAAGCTAACTGTTAAAAGGTCATAAATCAATCAAATGTTTGTTGAAAGGTTAATGCCAAGTTAATGCTGACCTTGACCAAAGCAAAGCAATTGTAGGCTTCTATCGTTTAGTGAAGTATGAATAGTAATTGCTAGAGAGTTCTCACCTGCTTGACATTGGCATTCACCAGACGTTCCTGTTGCTCCTGCCGCGGCTGCTGCCCCCTCTGCTTGTCTACGTTGCTGGCGTCGCGTCAATTGCAGGTGGGATACATCACGCCGCAGACGATGCAATTCGCGACGCACATGCAATGCCAAATGCGGAGATGTGCTGCTGATGCTGCTACCATTGCCATTGCTATCACTGGCCAAAATCTGTTGCTGTTCAACAGGCCAGTGTAGCTGCTGCTGTTGTTGCTCCTGCTCCAGTCGCAATTCCAATTCAACGATGCGAGCATCGAGTTCCTGCAATCGCTGCAAACGTTGCTCCATTCGCGTCTGTCGCACATTGGCATACAGGGCGAAACTGAAGGCGCACAGGCACAGGACATAGCAGGCAATGTGCAGCAAGGAAATTAGTTGTATTGAGTAACGCGCTGGCTCCTTCGATAAAGGGCGCTGATTCGGTTTGTCCTGGCAGGTGATTGCTGTAGTTTGAGGCGCTGCCAGGCGACTAGCTGTGAATGCGCCATCGCTGGCGGTTTGTTGATTGTGCCCCAGCAGCATACTCTGCTGTTCCATTTCAACTGTGGATGTTCCTGTTGATGTGCTTGTGCTTGTGGTTGTGGTTGCTGCTGCTGCTGTGACTGTAGATTCCATTTGCATTGTCCTTGGACTATGGCCGCTGGGCGGCGTTTTATGTTTGCGCATGCTGCTTTCACTGCGTATAGAAGCGTTCTGCTTACTCTTCCCAATCTAATGCTGGAAAAGATCCGTGTACTGCTGCGTGATAGCTTGAGTGTGTGGCTGGCACTTGAAGTGTCCTTGTGGCCTCACAAATACTAAGAAACAAGAGGCACATGTGTGGCCGTTGCTCCTTTTTTCTGTTTTTTTTTTCCTCTCTTTTTATTTTTGCCAATGCCTTTCGTCTAGTGCACCCGTTCGCTTTTATTCTATTTCGTTGCGTTTTTTGGCCAGGACATGACGTTGGCGTACTGGTTTTTGGGCCCCCCTTGCCACTTGTGCCACTTGTCAGGGTTTTTGCTTTTGTTTTCGTCCTGTCAATCGTCACAGTGGCAGCTGAATCAGAAGCAGCTGCTTCTTCAGCTTCTTGACAAGTTTTCCCTCTTTGTTTTTCTTTCTGCCTCTAGTTCTTTCTTCCTTTCTTTCGTTCGCTCGCCTGCAAGTGCTCTTCACATTGCAACTTATTTAGTTTTCATGCCCGGCGCGAATCCTTTCGTTGACTTCTCCAAACTGCAACGAGAGAAATGGGAAAAAAAGAAAAGTGAAAAAGTTTGTCGAAAGTTTTGTTTTATTTTTTTCTTTTTCCTTTCATTTCAGAATTTGCAGGCTGAATTATGTGCCAACTGGACCTAGACGACGACGACGAAGACGTTGCCACATTTTCAATAATCAGCCAGGCTCGGTTGCCAGGACAGTGGCGTGTCCTCGACGTGTCTTGGCGCTAACTTCGTTTTAAATTCAGCCAGCCGTGGTCGACCTTCCTTCACTCCACCAACGCCACCTTAACAACCAAGTACCTCGAAAGACTTGGGTAACCGAAACTTTTTCCTGTCTCCTTTCTATTTTTTTTTTTTGTTCACAAAACTTTTTGTAGCTCAAGTAGCAGAAGTAGCGGCAATAACTGAGAAAACAACAAGATGCCATTGGCTAACAGGAAGGGGATGGGCAGGACAAGGCAAGGGGAGAATGCAAGCATTTGACCCATAGACTTGGCGTGTCAAAAACATTTGTAGCCTTCAACTGTGGCCCACATGCCGAAAGTGGAGGAGGATGTTGCTGCTGGTTGGTGGGTGGTGTCGTTGTTGTCGTTGTCGACGTCGTCGTCTTAGGGCAGCAACAAGCCACTCTGGGCATAATAAAACAGTATACAATACAAGACAAACAAAAAAAGAGAAGAGAAAAAAAAAAAAAAACGAACCATAAAGTGGAAATTATAGCTACAATACTTTTGAAGAACCTTCAGAGGGGGGAGGGCGGAGGTCAACACAAGCCAAATACTCTTTACACCCAAATGAGCTTGAAAAAAAAGTTTCCTCAAACTTATTTTCAAGCGACTGAACTCTTAAACTAAGTTCAAATATATGACAAAAATCATTTTATAGGATTTTAAAAGTTTCCTATTAGAACTTGCTGATAGTTGATTTCAAATTAGGTCAAAATTCATAAAATGTTTTTCTTATTTTGTGAGGGGGGAAGCTGAAAGAGAGTTCCCATTCCAGGTTCTTCATTTAAGTATATATTTATAAATCTAAAGTCTATGTAACTGCAATTTGATATACATAGTTCAGATAGGATCTATCAAAGCTGGTAAGTATATGTTCTTATTTCTGTCTCCTTTGATTAAATATTGAAAATTTTAAATTGTTCCAAATGGAAAAGATTAAACAGGTTTTTTGAGCTTGAATGGTTCAACAAAAACCTGAACAATATTTCATATTTCGGGGCCAAATTATTGTTGATTCTTCACATACTTATTAATGTATGAGTTTGAAGTTCCTTGTGTGTGTGTGTATGTGTGTGTGTTACACATTGCGCAATCATGCGCCAACCACAACAATTGAGAGAAAAGCGCACATAAAATTCAAAAACAATCGCAATACCCTACTCTACTCATTCCCTAACCGATTCACTCGAGTTCGACTGCCAACCACAATACAAAAAATGAGCCAGCCCAAAAAATACAAAACAAAAATGAAAACAACAACAGCAACATAAAAGTCAAAAGGCCAATTTCAAATAGCAGTAGCAACAATAAGAAGTTCCCCGTTGCCGCTTCCAATTCCGCAGCTTAGAGAGCGGGGCAGAGATGGGGAGAAGTTGGAGTGGTGGATTGGGTTTGAAATGGGGCAGGGGGTAAGGGTAAAAGCACGAGTCAGTGGAATGTTTGGAACACTCTAATAAAACTAATTGAAAGTCTTGTGCGCTGTGAAGCCAATAATGGCAAATGAAGATGATGACGACGGCGACGACGACAATAACCATGTTGACCATGATGATGATGACTATGATGATGATGATGGAGATGTTGATGACGTTGCCCGGACAACAAGAACAAGAATAACAACTGCATGGCAATGGCAGCATTTAATTTAACAAATAAAAGCGAACATATGGGAGGCTAGAGAGCAGCTTGACTGGCACTGCAATTGGTTACCCCCCTTTTCCACCCATCGCCTAAAAGAAAAATGGGAAAAAAACCCACAGCATCATTCACATCGACTCCAGCCAGCATATATCGATTTCGATATGTACAATGTAGTCAAAAGGTTAACGCTTTTTATTGCTAACTCAATATAAAAATAAATTGATTTCAAATTTTCAGCAGCTTTTGTCAATTTGGGAGGTCTTTTTAGCTGAAAAGTATGCTATGAATTTTTCTCACTGTGCACAAATTCAATTATGTGCTCGCTTGCAAGTTTATGTGTGTGTGTGTGTGTCTATTTGTGGGCCACTTAGCAAATATATATATAGATATGTATATATGTGTCTATCTGTATGTGTATAAGTGCGTCCATCTGGCAATTGAAAAATTTGATTTCGAATTGAAATGCAAATCAAGCAAAAATTGAAATGGCATTTCCCGGACCGGGTACCCCACAATGAAGGCTAAATCCTGGCCAAGAGGCAAAAGCTTTCTAAGCTGGCACAATGTTGAGTTAAGTGGCACACGTATGATTGTATGTGTGTGTGTGTGTTTCGATGGGTGTGTATGTGTGTAAAGTCCAGTCAATGGCTGTAAAAAGCTCAATTGCAATGCATTCAAAAGGATTATTGTCCTTATTTATTTTGCTAAATTTATTCGTTACGCACAAATGGCCAAGCAAGCCAAACCCAACCGAACTGAAGTGAACCGAAACAAATCAGGGAACGAGAATAGTGGTCGGTCGGTCGAGCACGAGCGGGTGAAAATACAAAACACAAGACCAAAAATCAAAGCAAACAAACAATAAAAATAATCGGGCCGTTAGTAACACATGTGCATTTTTCATCATCATCATCCACATCATGCTCATCGTCAAACGGAGTAGCTATAGCTGGAGCACATCACAACTTTGTTGTTGCCACTACAGAGCAAACAACAACAAACTTGACAGCTTCCTCATTTAGAGGATGGCTGTGCGGGTAGAGGGCCAATAAATAGTTGTCGTGCCATAGGATGAAAAATGCAAGTAGTGTTTAAGTTTTTTGGCTCTCAGCAGCAACCGGAACCCATCGTCATCACCCTTACCGCCTTACATTCTGGGTGGCGAAATGTGCGAAGCGTCATTTCCTCTACCCACATCCAAAGACTTGCTTTAGGATTTTTCTTTCCTCTTTTTGCTGCTTCATCATCGAAATTGAAAAGAAGCCAAAAAGGGAGTAGCAAGAGAGAGAGAGAGTAAGAGTCGGAGGCGACAATGTCTGAGAGTTTGAGGCGGAAAGAATGAGAAAACTTTTAGCTATGTCGATGTAACCTATGTACGTGTTCAACCATATAAATTTGATTATTGCTACATGCCAGACCTAAACCTTAGTGAAAAATCCCCCCCTCCACCTCGTGCCAGGTAAGTGCATTTATTGGATTATGGGTGAGTTAATAGAATTAAGAAAATTTCCCATAAATCAATAATTAAGTGCAAGTCATATACCCATTAGTTTTATATATGAGCAAACTTGATGGACTAAATCAAAGGGCAAAGAGATTTAATATTCAAAACAAATGCTTTTATAATTTCATAATGAATTATATAATCTATTTGAAAGAGAGATATCAATGCACATAATGTATGATCTGAATTTATAGAGATTAAACTACAATTACCACTTCTATAAACGACTAGCATTGTTTTATGCTTTGAAACTTTAATTGGGTCCTCAATACTTGGAAAAATCGTTTACAGCTGCAATAACTTATCTTGATATTTTTAAGGAAAATAGAAAAGTTTCTTCATGAAATGAGAATATGGTTGTTAAACCTCTACGTGTACGTTTTGTAAAAACTATATATTTTGGAAATATCTTCTGTTGAGTTTGTTTTAAGTTTCAGTTGCGGGTGGTGCTGATGTTATGGCCCATACACTTTGCTTTCAATTCGCCATTAAAGTGTCTGAGGTTTTTATAACCCATCATCAACGACATCGACAACTTAACTTTGTACTAACAGGGAGAAACAGAAAGATACACATACATATGGACATATGTATAAGTATATATGTATCTATTTGTAGCTAAATGTTATGCATGAGTTAAATACATTCAATCTTGGCTTTATATTGTTGCCATTTCCTTGTAATTTTTACTGCTTGTTTTGGCTTCTTCTTTCCACTGGGTTTATGTGCCCCCAGGCCACATACAAACTATTAGTGCAACTCATTGTAGTGTTTGTTGTTGCTGCTGTTGTTCTTGTGGTTGTTGCTGGCATAGTCATCTTTGTAGTTTTATGTATGTTGTTTTACAACATAGCCAGCCACGCCCACTTAAGGAGTTTGGCCAAAGGAATCCCCTGCCCTTGGGAGAAATTACTTAATTTTGGAATTTCAATTTAGCACTTAGACAGGAACAACATGATGGCACGTTGACTCTCCAAGTGTGAGCGTGTGTGTGTGTGTGTCTGTGCGGGACATGAAGCAGGACAGAGAGTTAGTAGTTAGGTATGTTTTGTTGTGGTGTGTGTAAAAATCCAGCTTACACATGTTGTGACTCTTAAAAATTTCCGGAATTTTTGGCACGCAATGTTTGCCTTTGTTTACTTTGGCTACCCAATTCTCCCGATTCTCTCCTCATTCCGTAGTCTACTCTATTTGCCACCTCTCTATCTATCCCTCTCTCATCCTCTTGGGATGTTCATTATGGGTGTAAGATTGCTAAGAACACTTTTTTCTTTGTTGTTGTAGATGCTGCAACAGGAACTGCAACTTCATTCTTTCATCATTTGTTGTTTTCTTCTTTTTAAAGATGCTTTGGTATTTACCATTTGATTCTTCTGATTTGCTTGCCAGTCAAAGTCAGAGTCAGGTGTTTAATTAAGTTAAGGGAAATTACAATTAACATCTGCACATAAAGGTAAACTTTTATACACTTTCCTCTATTTACACCTGACACACACTCACACACACGCCGACGATGTGTGAGGTTAACTATCCCACACTCTTTCGCTGCATGTGTTGGTGCAGTAAGAGAGTTTGTTAAACAGTGCAAAGTTACACGCAACTAAGCACTTAACTGCATAAAAGCTAGTGTCAAGGGGGTGGGTGAGGGAAAGAGGAGGAGGAGGAGGAAGGGGAAAGTTACAACCGCAGGCGACGGCAGCCTTGGACTTGGTCGAGTTTGCGTGCGTTTTTATGAATGGAGTCCATGAGCAACAACTGTAAATCTGCGACCCCGTTGAAAGGGCATCCACAGGCTGTCGGCTGGTCTGTGGGCTGTCGTCTGTCAGTGCTTAGGCGCAAATGAAGTGAAGCACAGCCAGAAACCGAAAGACCGAGTTGGCTAGCAGAAAGAGAGATGGCGCGGCCATAAAAAGAAGTCTCGAATGACCGACGAGGTAGCCTCAAAGAGGGCAAGCAATGTAAACAGACACAGCTGGAGAGTTGGCACGACAGGCTAGAACTGGCCAGGGATGCAGACAAAGTCCGACAACCATGTGTTGTTATTGCGGTCGGCATGGGTTAAAGGCCCAAAAGCTTGTGGACCATCAATTGAGATCTGATCTGACACGGAAGACCATTGAAAAACGCTTAAAGTTGAGTAAGCGAAGGAAGAAAGCAAGGCTCGGCTAAAAAATATTACCACTTATTGGGTAACGTGAGAAAATAAGGCATAAATTCCGAATAGGAGAAAGATTAAAGGCATTAAAATTGACAAACAATCAATAAAAATTTGTTCACCATCATCAACATTTATGAGCAAGTGCTAAAATTTCGGCTTTGCTTTCCATGGTTGGATTAACTCTACTAGGCCAAGGTAGTAAAATATACCAATCGAAAATGTGAAAAACAAATGGATTGACCCTCGTAAAACTTATGCTTATGGATTCTAAAGGTAGCAGGAGCTGACTCACAAAATCCATAACTCTCTCATTATGGCATACTGAGGCCGAAACACCCCAAAATTCGCGGTAACAACTTAAGCTGGTAAGCCCCTGCCGCCATAATCTGACCACACAACACCAGTTCGGTCTTCAGAAATGAAGCATACTATTCGATTGCAACCCTGACTACTGCTGCATGTCTCTCCAAGGCTAACCGCACACACACACACACACTACCCATCACCTCGATTCGTTGCACCAAGTCCTTTTCAGATACGTATGTACATTCTTTCAACTACTATGCCTAGTACCTGGCTGAGACAAATTTAAATTCTGGTAGACTTTTTGGCTTGGCATTTAAGTAATTTACTGGCAACAACCTGTGGGTATGGGCTATAGTCGACTCACTTGCCATGTCCCTAGCTGTTGGGTTGGTAATTTTTCACTGCCTGACAAGATGTCGCCGTGACTGCTGCTGCTGCTGCTGCTTTTGCTGGGTTGCTGCATAATTGCTTTGTGGTTAAAGGGATTATTTGCTTATTTTTTCTGCTGGCTTGTCTGCCTGCTGACTCACTTAAGACAGCAACGTCGTCTTCGTCTTGTTCGTTGTTGTCGTCATTTGCCATTTACTAAGCCGGCGGCTTGCGCTGATTTGGGATTAAATGCATTCAGCTCATTTAATTTTCTGTGCACCGCAAAAACCAAAACTCCTGTTTCATGCTGGCTTCATGGTGCCTCGCAAATTATATAATTAAGTTAAAGTGAGAGGCGGCTGGCAATTTATGAGCCCAACTCTCAGCGCAACGGTCCACCTCCTCCTCCTCCTCTCTTTGATGGCACGCTAATTTCTTAATTTTCACCTTCCGCTTCTGGCGGACGTAACCCATTCCCTTGCCAAATCTAAAAAAGGGAAAAACATGTTCATTTCCGTATTTCTCTCGTATCTATCTGATGATGACTTTTATTGTTATGCGGTGCTGCGGCGGCTGGAGCGACTGTGTTATCAACACCCGCAACAATGGCGCGACGACCCCAAAAACTCAAGCTCCGGACCTAAGTCCCGGCCAGGTCCAACCCCCTTTAACATCGACGTCGGCTTCGGCTGATTGCTGTTCATTCGCGCGTTAAATATGAGAGGGGGTGGTAGAGGAGGAATAACAGTTGTTGATGCTTTTGAAAATGAAACCTACAGACCCCAACCCCAACCCCAATCAGGGAACTATGCTTTTTCTGGACTACTCTTTGGGCTCTACGGACGTTTTTGTGTTCAATTTAGCGTCATAATTTCGTTTATTGCATGGACTGTGACAGCGTTTCGTTTACTTTTGGATAGAGTAACATCTCGTCTCCCCTTCCCTTCCCCTAGCACCAACCATCTGTCTATCCATCCATTCTACTCTTTTGCCGCTGCTGCTGCTGTCGCTGTCAAGTGTTTTGTTGAGTTCATCAAAATTGTCGCTAGCCAACGACGATGACATCCACTTAACGCAATTTTCAGCACCAGCTCCACTTGACTGTCATTCAGTCATTCGTTCAAGCTGCTGTTAAGTATCCACCATCAGAGCATCTATTCATTCGTTCATTCATTCATCCACCCATTCATTCATTCATTCATTCAGAAATTCAGTCATTCGTTCATTTTACGCCATTTACAGTTACAATTAATGTTTGTTTGCCCAACTCCCGCATGACGAGATCAAAGTAGCCTCTGCGCTTCATGCTCGAACCTAACTCAGCTTAAAGCTTTTTCATACATATTTAATAATTGTTTGGCTTGAAGTCCATAAAAATGTCGAGACCGGGTCGAAAAGGCCCCCAGGGAAACAGGCAAGCCACCTTCCTCCCTTTTGCAAAGAAAAGGGTCGTAGTAAGAACAACAAAAAGCGCAACCTTGCCATAACATAAATGAATGTTTTTGCTCAACTTTACACCTGGAGCTGCTGGCTGCCTGTTGTTGGGGATGTCTGGCATCTTTGGGGCATGCCATAAAGTATCTTAAATATTTGTGCCACGGTTTGGCCAGCAATTTTACGAGAGAGTACAGTACTAGACCTGGGACCTAGGCTTCATTAGATTTGCACTAGAACTTAATTTGCAATAAGATTTTCATGGACAGGATTTTTTTCACATTTTTTGTATACCCATAGAATATCTTTAGAGTCCTTGTAAGGTAATTTCTCAGCAGCAGGCATTGCCATTGCCCATTTGCCGAGTGACACTTTACAATTCTAATAGACATCGGCAAGGATTTATTTGTTTTAAGTTAATTATTACAACATGAAAGTTGGAATTTGGGTTGAAGCAAAGAGAATTCAATTAAGAATTGCCAATAGGATATCTACAAGTCGGTTCTGGGACCCTACTATATGTATATGGGAATTTCATTTTCCCTTTTTTTTTGTACCTTGCTTGTTTAATCTATTTTTTATGCGCTTTGCGCGGGCAGTCGCCTAAAAGCGGGCTTGGATTTATGCTTGCCTGCCTTTGATTCGATTCCGTTTTGACTGTGTGAGTGTTTGTGTGTGTGTGAATGTTGTTTTTTAGGGATATTCTTTTGTCATTGGGACCAAGAGCAACCACCCTAATTTGTTGTTGTTTAGGGGGATTTGCATACACAAAAGAACTCATGCATATGTACAAACATACAGACATCTGTACATATTGCCCTTTATGTGCATTAAAAACGAAATCAAATATACTCATGGTAAATCTTTGATAGACCCTTCAATGTTGTCGTTGTACCTTAGTTTGCTTTTGCACCTATTGCACCTTTACTGCTGCTGCTGCTGCTGCTGTTTCTCCGACTGTTGCTCCTTTTTTTTCTCTTTTTCTTTTACTGCGTTTCACTTCACTTTAGACTGATTTGAGCACTTAACATAATTTATTTTCAACTGAACAATTTCTTATTTCTTGCTTGCACTTGGCACACAAACACCGATTGTTGTTGCTGTTGTTGTTGTTGTCACAACTTTGTTTTGCTGCTGGCTTAAAGCATTTCCTTCTCTCTTTTTGTGCCTTTATTTTGGCTTTCTTTTTTTCTTCTTCTACTGCCGCTGCTGCTGCTGCTGCTTTGCTTTAATCTAAAAACAACAACAATGAAACGCAAACACACACCGCCACCGCCACTTAACAGTGCATAAAAAGGGATCCCGATGGAGCAAAGAGATGCTGCTGCAAGCACAAAATATTCACGTTACTAACACTCACTCCCTAACAAAAATACACTCAGACAGATATACGAAAAATCACGATATATAGTCCGCAAAACACGTCCGCTCTCAATGAGAATCCTTTAAAATATATATTTTTTTAATTTCGTATTTTTGAAATATTTGAAAACTCGCTTTCATCAAGATGTTGCCGAGCCGCGCAGTTTTACGAAAATTCAAAATAAATTCATCCGACAGCACGTCCGCTCTCCTCGAAATTCAAGTTTACACTCGCCGTGAAATATTCGCTTCAAGCAGCAGCGACGGCGACGACAGCAACAACAAGAATGGAGCATGTCGTTGTCTGGTATCACACTGTTGGTTGTCTGGTATCGATGTGGTTGATCCCGTGCGCACTGTGTCTGCTGGAAAAGTGTCTCGGTGCTTTCCACACTTATCCTTCCGAGGATCATATATACATATATAAAATAGAGGATTTCGGCGTTTGCAAGCAGTACTTTTCACTGGAAATTAGTTTTTTTAAATCAGCTCTGGATCGCAATATGAACGATTCCTTCTAACCCCAATACTTTGGGTTAATACATTCAGCAGTTCAGGCCTTTTAACCAACACCGAGTAAACTACTGGCCAAATAATGGATCTGTCTTAGAAGTTTCTTATTTATTACTTATGACACGATAGTTGTTAATAAATTATTCAATAATATATAGCTATCACCAAAATTTACAGAAAAGTCTGACTTGATAAGTTTTTATAAAGCCAGTATAATTAATATGTTGAATGTTTACTTAAGTAATAACAAATAAAATTAAAAATGACTTCTGGAGAATTAACAAAAATAAGGCTACATGATTGCAATATTAATTTACAATTAGACTTACCCATTTTTAAAATCGCATTTAATTACTAACGGACTAATGTAAACAACAGGTAAAACCCGGCTTATATATAGCTTGCCGAGAATTCGCCTTAGTTTATACACCGTGAGAAACGGGTGCTACTTACTGAGACGCATAAAGTTTACCAACTCCTGCAAGTAAATCCTCAGTCAGGAGCCCTTTACGCATGAAGGGCTTCCGGGTGTGAGGGGCTTGCTTGCGAGGTCGCAATTGGCCTAATTTATTATGTATTTCTATTTTTAATAATATTAAAAGAATATATAAATTAATAAATATAAAATAATGTAAATATAAATGTAAACATATGTTTTTTCTCAGTGCGGAATTCGCCCGAGAAGTAAAAAATTGGCCATTCGCCCTAAAATATTGCCCCTTCGCCGTAAAATTTTTCCCCTTCGCCTTAACAAATTGAGCGCGGCGAACCATATGTTTTCTCTCACTTCGCCGCGACTCCCTTCAATTCGCTGAAGCCGCTCTCTTCGCTGTGAACCCGAAAATATACCAAACTCCGCAATGTTGCCAATGAAAAAAGGCCAGATCTGTCGAGAAAAAAGCGCTAGCGACAACACTGCATTTGCGAGCGTTTTTTTTAAAAACGCACGCGTTTTTTGTGGCCTACTGAGTGGAAACGCGCGCGGTTTTGGAGTGAGAGCTATTGTGATGAAAATTTCTTTATGGCGCTTGAATTTTTGAATTAAGAAAAACATTATGTATTTGCTTTACTCCAGAAATCAAAAGATACCAAAACATGTTTTCATTCTCCTTCTCCTAATATTTTTATTGCAAATACTTTCTTGGGTGTTAGATTTATTCGACAAGAAATATTGAGAAATTTCCCTTTGCATCCCATCAAGAAACCAAACCAACTAAATTAATTTGAACATTATTTGAAAAAGATTTTAAAAAAATTCAATATCTTATTATTATTACTTTAATAATTTTTAAAGATGAATAATTTTGTTGAAATATTTTGAGCAAATAGCTTGATGTGCATTTTATTTACAGATTTATTTCGTTTTAAATTCACAATATTAAAAATTTAAATTGGAAAATATTGAAAAATAATAAATAGTTCTTATTTATATATTTGTAATGGTAGACCAAAAATTTTGCTTAGACAAAGCTTTATTTTTGCTTTTTCATTGTTCCTTTTCTCTTTTGCTCGATACTTTGCTACGGCAAGAAACTCCTTGGATGCCAGTGCCATACTCATTTCCGGTTTCCGTTACTTTGTGTGCGTGTAAAATTTGAATTGCGTGGCAAAAGATTTTCCGCACCAGGACCCCCTACTCCAGGATAGACTTGAAATGCGACTTGGTTTTATTTTTGATTGTGCGCATATCTAATGTTATTGGAAAAACATTAACTTTTTGGGCGGATGTTCGCAATTTCCATGTCTCTGAGGGCGTGCCCCGTTTGCCTAAATCAAATTGTCTCGTGCAACTCAAAACTCATTCTATTAACTGCCAATTGCCGGCAATAAGCGGAGCTTCCCTTAGAGCAGGCTAATCAACACATCGAGAACACAAGATGGATGAGGAGAATATATAGAGAGAGAGAGCGTAACAGATAGAGAGAGAGAAGTCTATAAAGGCATATTCGGCAATAAGTTGGTGTGGTGATAAGAAATGTAGCTGCATTTTTGATTAGATAAGATCCAACCGCTGGTTACGCGCTACGTGAGCTTTTTCTTTGGCATTCGATCGGTAAGCGCTTAGTCACAGGCTACCATTAGGAACAAACAGTCACAAAATGGACGAAGCGGACTTGTCACTCTTTGGCAGCAAGAATAAGCACAAGAAAGACAAAGCAGATGCCACACAGATTGCCAAGACGCCCACTTCGGAGGCCGATCTGAGGCGCATCATTATATCCCGGCCCACAACCGATGACACTTACGAGAATTGTCCCCGTGCCGGCATAGCCTTGATTCTCAATCATAAGGACGTCAAGGGCCAGAAGCAACGTGTGGGCACAGAACGTGATCGTGATGTTATGCAGAACACTCTACTGAGCTTCGGGTTCGATGTGAGAGTGTATAACGATCTGACCTTTGAGGAGATCAACAAACTACTCAAAGAAGGTAAGCTAAAGCAAAAGAGTTAGCCAGAATGAATAACCAAATTTGTTTCTCCATTTCAGTGGCCCGTGAGGATCATAGTCAAAATGATTCCTTTGTGCTAACGGTCATGTCTCATGGCTCTGAGGGCAAAGTCTATGCCAAGGACATGGCGTATCCGGTGGAACGTTTGTGGAATCCTTTTCTGGGCGATAACTGCAAAACCTTGGTCAATAAACCAAAGATTTTCTTTATTCAAGCCTGTCGTGGTGAGAATTTGGAAAAGGCCGTGGAATACGTTTCCACGTTTGCCGTAATGACCAGAGATCTTGGCCCAGCACCAGCTGCTCCGGCAGCACCTCAGCCTGTTACATATGCCATTCCCAGTACAGCTGATATGCTTGTCTACTACTCCACATTTGAGAGTAAGTCTCGAACTAAACCATTTCATAAGGGCTACTAATCGAATGTTTATTTATGTTCACCTTTTAGAATACTTCTCCTTTCGCAATGTGGACGATGGCTCTTGGTTTATACAGTGCCTCTGTAGAATTCTTGATCTAGCCGCTTGTGACGAGGCTCTACGGCCCGAAGGAGTTGAACTGCTGCGTCTCCTTACGGCTGTCAACCGAAAGGTGGCCTACGAGTATCAATCGAATACAAAGAACGAGGCTCTCAACCAAATGAAGGAAATGCCAAACTTTATGTCCACTCTGACAAAAACTTTTCAGTTGCGTGTAAAACCCAAGACATGAAGCTAACATCAATTAATGAAATCGGTGGACGGTGGAGTTGAGTCAGCAGAGAACAGAAGTATATAACAACAATTTGTATTAATAATAATGTTTGCTATTTGTTTATATGTATATCGATCGCTGTGTTTTGTTTTTGCTTTTGCAGTACTTATCTAGAATTGGCTTAATGCCTTTGGGGCGCGATAACGAGCGCCAGTTGACTGCTCTATATAACTTAGATGGCAGTTAGATAGTTCTCAGCTGCCTAGACACCTAGGGTGGCCACTATAGTTTACTATATCCGTATATATTTATGATGAATCCCTGTGGTCACTTCAGTTTACCAGGACATGCCACGATTTCCGCATGTTTGTGGGCTCTGCCTACTCTTTCGGTTGTGGCAATTGCTGTCTTTGGCTCCGGTTGCCTGCAATGCCAAGCAAGGCGTTCGCTGTAGCCGGCTAATGACGCTGAACGCGCTCATCAAGTGGCTCATCCTAGTGGCGATTTCCCCCTTCATTCTGCTGCAAAGTGCTGCCTTATATAAGGCGACAAATGTGAAACATTCCTCGCTCTTCAATTACATCGCCTTGGGTACAATGGCTGGAGACATAGGAATATCTCTAACTCTACTGGCCAGCCATTTGTGGCAGCGTCAACAATTAGCTCATCTTTTAAATCAATTTGTTAGACTGCATCGTACTACTAGATTATCCTGGCCCGCTACTCTAATGCTTTGGACGAAGCTTCTTCTCTCCCTATACGAGGTTTTGTGTAATATACCCTTTCTGCAGGACTCGGCCAAACGTTTACCTTGGCCTCAACTAATGGGCTATGGCATAGAACTCTATGTCCAACATGTGAGCAGTGTCTATGCCAATGGAATATTTGCGGGAATGCTTCTACTGTTATCCAACTTAAACGAGTTGGAGGAGAAGGAAGGACAATCTCTGCCATTGAAAAGGGAACGACATTGGCTTAGAATAAGCAGCAAGTTTTCCAACACTTTCCAATTGGGAATATTCCTGCTGGTCATTGGCAACTTTATCAACATTTTAGCCAACATGTATGCCTACATGTCATACTTTGTGTCCCAGCATGGCGTTCCTCTGACCATATCAAACTATTGCATCATTGTTGCGGTTCAGCTATACGCCCTCGTGATGGTGGCCCATCTCTGTCAGGTGCGACATGCCAGGCTATGTCGTCGATATCTTCAATTGGGCTATACTCCCGATAACTTAAGTTTAGAGCAGGTACACTTGATCACATCAATAGTTCGTTGGCATACTCTCTCATTATCTTTTCTCCCTTGTCTTTTTTTAGGCTATGGGACCAACTATTCCTCTACTAATGTCCCCCTTGGGCAGTGTTAAGTTTACAATTTTGGGTCTCTTTACCCTTGACAATGCTTTTTGGCTGTTTCTAGTGTCTTATGCTCTGAACTTTATTGTTATCATCTTGCAATTCACCTTGGAGAATATGAAACGTTAACTAAAGTTGTCATTAATAATGGAAATACACATGACTTCATATTCGTACAAAGAAAGGCAAATAAGATTTATTGGAGCCAGTACTCCATAAACCGATGACTCTGTGGTGTAGACATTATATCTTTATTGTTATAATATTGAAAATAAAGGTATTACATTTTTAATAAAATAACAAATGGAGTAATAATAATATGCCCTAAATATTGACTTGAAGTTATATTACGGCCTTTAACATTTACTTAAGTGTAATAAATTCAGGAATAATCCCAAAAAACATATATATTTGAACAGCTTTGAGAGCTTTTGGGTTCGTGTCTTGACTACTAACTAAGTAAGAGTTTGACATCATTTTTAAACGTTACAGTTTAAAAAAAATTTATATATAAAGAAATATTTTGATTTCATATAGCTAAAATAATGAATTGAATATGAAAATTGTGTTCTTAACTCAATATACATTGAAAATTATGTATTTTTATGTACTAAATTTCCATTTTGAAGTCTGTTCCTCTCTTTTGAGCAAATGAATATAATTCATGCCATTATTGAAACATTTACTTCACATTTATTGCATTGACCTGTTCCAGTTTTTAACGCTTTTATAGTTAATGGGACAAAATTTGACACCCTAAAAAACGTAACTTATAAATAAACGACAAATGCAAAAGATAATCTTTTGTCTGCCAATTGTTTGGAATTAGATTGTATATATTTGTCGTTTTAGTGTGTCGCAATCGTCAATTTTGATTTTGGTGAAACGTTTTTGTCATTTGGTCAGTTGCATAAACTGGAAACGAAAGTCGTTGGCAGTAAAAAACAACAACAACAACCAATGAAATGAAACTAAAAGCCGAACAAGTTGATTGATATTTATAACTCCACGGGTTATTAAGAGAATATAGACATAGATCGATAAGCCAATGGGTTATTCACCTGTCCACGCTTAGTTTACCCGAGTCCTGTTTTTCGGAAAGATATTTTGAAAGGGCGACTCATATTTCAGAGTCCATCAGAGCATGGCCATTGTTGGATTGGCCTACATGCTAATAGCGTTAGTATGTACACATAATCTGGCTATTACAAATTTATAAAAATTGATTAGCATATGGGCTTCTTCCTGCTTTCACTTTGGATACAAAAACTCTGAAGGCTGCCCTCGCTTATTAGCATTAATTCTTCAAGTATCCAAGCTTGTGGATAACCAACAGACCGACAGACCAACAGCCCCGAATTGAGCAGAAGCATTCGCACGCGCCAATTTTCCAAGCCGCTGGGCCGATCGCACTACCCGCTGGCTACCTGCACTTGCGTAGGCTGCCTTATGGTCAGTCCAGCTCCAGCTCCAGCTCCAGCTCCACTCGAGTGTTATGTAAGGCTATTAACCACAACACTCGAATACTACACTGAAGGAAAACATGAAAAAGTTGATAATTTTAACTCATTTTTGATCTGGATATATTGAGATTTGCTTAATAAATGTTTTCCAAAATAAATAGGATTATTGAGGTATATAAAATGTTGTTTTCAAATGCATCTACATCATATTTTGTTCAGGTGTAGAGCCCCTTTTCGTAAGCGAGAAGCTTTTGTTGTTGGCAGTTTCTTACATATGACTGCAGATCTCTGAGGTGCGAGGTGAAGCGATGGTATGCCAAGAACCGTTAAGACGCCTTTGCAGTTGGGCTTATCGACGTATTGTTCATCCATCCCAAGCAGCAATTTGTTTTGTATTTGATTTTTGACTTGATGCGCTTGCTGGCCATGGCCATTCGCAGTGGCAACAAATGTTGACTCCACATTTCACTGGGCGCATCATCAACTCATCATTTGTTAGCTGCCTTTGGGCCATCTTTGGCCCTCTCTGGCTCACTCTCCATCTCTTGTTGGCTGCATGTTTATGTTTATGTTAATAAGTTTTGTTGTTTATATGTATTTTTTTTTTCTTTTGCTTTATTATTTTTATGATTACAAAGCAAGCAGTTGCTTTGGCTGCTGTTGCTTCTACTGCTGGGCCTTCCTTCCTTCTTTCTCTCTTTCTTTCTTTGGTGCATTTCATTTGATTGCCTTTTGTGTTTTTCAACACGCAATAAAACGACAGAAAGAAAGAGAAAAGGTAAGACAAAAGCCGCAACGGTTTCTGAGACAAGTTAAGCACTAAACATGTTCATTTCATTGGGGCATATACTACACATACAACCCAACCCAAGGATGTCTCTCCTTCTCTCTGTCTGTGTCTCCCACTCTCTCATTTAATCTGTTGCAAGAAGATTTTTCCTTGCCACTTGCCACTTGTCGTGGTTATTAGTGTTTTCCACTATGGAAAACTAGTCTCATCACACACTCACACACACACACACACCACACTCACCTAGTAGACCAAACTCTCAAACTGAACCCCACTTGCAGGCGGACTCATCGCTTCAGTTGGTCGTGAAGTGTTTACCTAGTCGGTTGTCGGTTGGTTCGTTCGCAATGTGATCACAAGAGACTCTAGCTATAGCCATCGCAAAGGATAACTGAATGAACGGATTATTAATTTGACACGGAATATGGCGGAATTAATATTTTTATTGTGCTTTGCATATTTGTTAAGCCAAAATGTGGCCCAAACTGGCCAAGTGCAAGGCAAGTGTTAAATGAAATATGTTCATCATTAATCTCTGTCCAGACAGTGTTTTATGTGAATCAAAAGTGGCCCGCTAGCTCGGCTAGGCCCATGTTTGTCAAGTGCAGTTTGTCGCCTAAGTCTTTTAGTTGCGTTTGCAAGTAAACAAGTTTATCTTGTTGCTTACTGATCCGTTAAATAACCCAAATCTTCAAATGAAATGCAGTTGCGACAACTCTTCCTCAGGCAGAGACAACCACACACACATAGACTCGGAAATCTGCATCGATCAATGCCATTGAAGTCAATTGGCAATTTTTAACAAAATATGTGTCCCAGGGTGTTAATTTCTCCCCCCTGCCCCGTTGCCCCTGCAATTTACCCAGTGACCCAAATTGTTTTCCTTGCTAACCCATTTTTGTTACTTAACCTGCTCCTTGCCACCTTACACACACACACACACACGACACACATAAACGATGTGAACCCAAAAGTGAACCGGCAAGTCACCCAAGTGCTTCTTTTGTATGTAGATATCTACAATTGTGTGGCAATGTTCTAATTAAATTTTTAATTTGTTTGTGTTACTTGGAATGACCGCATAAACTTAATGTTCTCGGACAACTTGAATGAAATCCGCGGCCAACTACATGGAAATGGTTTCTGTTGGTGTCACGGCAAAGACAAGTGCCAAGTGTTTAAGACAAATGTGAAATGTGTGCATTTATGAATAATTTGTAGTTATTTTGCTCTTATGAGAATTAGAATAGCATTTGTGTTTGTGGGAAATGAGAATTGACCGTTACAAAGGAAACACCAAACACTTGAAAGTGATAAATGCAATCTAATGGCAAGAACAATGCCTCGGCCACAAGTGTGATAAATTCTATGGAAATTGGCTTGGACTTTATTTATTGTTAACCATAAACCATCGCGATGGCTTGTGAAAGATACGATGTTTCAATCCAAACCCGTTTTAACAGTTAAACGAAAATTCATCATAAAGTTGAGAGCTTTAATTCAATTCAATATTTGAAATATAATCCTATTAACCTCAAGATATTTAGGATATAGGATTTAGGATATGGAAGTCAAAAACAAAAGAAATATGTATCTTATGGCTATTAAACTCATTATACCTTAAACTCAATTTCTTTATCAAATTTAGACTCAGGCAGTCAAATAATTCCTTTTTGTATTCTTTTAATTTCTTTAGGAAACCTTTTCGATTGGTTTTATGTTTTAGCCCTAAATTAAATTTAATGTATCTACTTATAACCAACTTTTCATGCCATGTATTGCTTGGCAAAATCTATAAATATTCAAGATACGAGCAGTAAATCTTCAATTCAATCGTTTGATCAATATTAGGATTGGGAATAGGATTGAATTAGAGGTAGACAAGTTATTGATCCTTTGCTTTAAATTTTACCCCATTTCTTAGACAATTTAGATAAAAACAAAAATTTAGTTTTAAATTTACAAACAAACCAAATTGGTTATACCATTTGCCTCACACTTTTTTGAATGTCAAACCAAGGAGAATTTCAAAACTGATATAGTATACCTATAAGTTTGGTTTACTGATCTTCTTCTTCTACAACAAAAGGTTTAAACAAATAGAAAAATGAAATGAACAGAAATTTGGAAGACATACTTTTAGTTTTCAATTTTATTTGGTAATTCTCTCTCTTTCGATAAACCCCATAGATTTGTTGAAGATTTGCTCAATGATTCTGTTATCTATAAGATTTAAACTTGGCTAAAGACATTTTAGCCTTTAGCAATTGGGCTTAATGTGGGAAATAAGAATATAGATTATTTGTTGAACTCGTTTCTGACTTGGCTGGGAAACGCAAAGAATCCTGACTATTCAGTTGCACCTCTTTGAGGCCAATTGCGGATTCGGATTTCCATATTCATGGACTTGGACCAACTCAACGCAAACAATTCACACCAAAGTGAACTAGAAACTGCAAGTAAATAATAGAAACTGCAGCTGCAGACTTAAATTGCACTGCAACAACAATAACACGAATAAAATAAAACAATAAACAAGCAATGCCTATGAAAATTGTTGAAGAAAACTACTACCACAAAAAAAAAAAAGAAGACGACAACTGACTTGAAGATTTCACTGGGGCAACGCCAAACAGCAACAATGATATATATTTTCTCGTTGTAGAAGATGTTCCGAAAAAATGTCAGTCAGTCAGTTAGTCAGTCAGCAAGTCAGGCTGACAGTCGTCAGAAATTTCAACTCCGCTTGTCACTGCATGGCAAGAAAAAATTGTTAATTATGTCATGAGGGTGGGAACTGCAGCAGAAAAGAAACAAAAACCAAGGCAGAAAAAAAATGATAAAATTCGCAAGCTGATTGCAGGGCTCTCCAACAACAGCAACAACAACAACGACTCCTAGGCGACAGTTGAATGCATGTGGAAAAGTGTTGCAACCTGAGCATGGGCCACGCGACAAACGTAGAAAGTTTTCGGTTAGGCGCCAGTTCTCCGCCAGTTAAATTCGCATCGCACGTTCCCCCGTGATGGCGACCACGTTCAATTGTGGTTGCGTTTTTTGGTTCTCAGTGCTCTAAATTTGCATGGCAACGGAGACAGCGAAACAATTTGTCGAGATTATTTCAACTTTTTTGCTTTTTCTTTTTTTGGCGATCTCTAATCTTTTCTGTTTGTGCTCCACTTTAGCAACCTCCGGCAGTGTCGCTGGATGTTCGTTTCACACGCTGGATGGAGTGGCTGCTGAAAGCGAAGGTGTTCGTTTCATACGACTGAGAGAAGATGCCCAGGTGGGGAAAGAGATTTTACGGCTGCAGGCCTATCCGCGCTCCAGTGTCGCCCTCAAGGGCGCCGATGCCAGCGGCGATCATAAATACTTTAATTTGACGGAATATAATGCCACAACGCTGGTGGTTAGTCTCGCACGTTCATTGGAACGCCTGGTGGATCGTGATGTACCCAGAAATTTGCTTAAGTTTCGCATTCTCTGCGCTGGCCGACAGGAGAAACTGGAGGAGGGCAGCTACCTCTCCATTACCGTTTACATTGAGGACGTCAACGACAATGCTCCAGAGTTCCTGAACACTCCGTATGTGATCGATGTGGATGAGAATACCGCTGTGGAGAGTATAGTCTTTGAGGGAGTGCAGGCCTTTGATCGCGACAAACCGAACACGCCGAATTCGGAGATTCACTTTAGCATGACCACGGTGCCCGAGCAGATATCAGCCGATGGCAGTCCATACTTTGCCCTAAAGAGTCCCCACCGGCCGCTGCTAATCCTAAAACGAGAACTGGACTTTGACAATGGCATCAGGCAATTTAAGTTACCAATTTTCGCCTGGGATCGAGGAACGCCAGCCAATCAGGCCAACACTACAGTTACAATCAATGTGCGGGATGTAGACGATTTACCACCCAAATTCACTGAAGGAGTCTATCGGACCAAGATCAATGAGTTCTATCCCATGACAGGAGTTCCTGTGCGCATTCCCCTGTACTTCGCTCCACCCATAATGGCCTTCGATCAGGATTCACTGAATGCCACACTTATTTATGAAATCATTTCGGGCAATGAACGACAACTATTCCGTGTGAATCCCCACAACGGGGTTATGTATTTGCAGAAGGAAATCGACTTGGAGGAAGAGAGTTTGCCGGGCAATAGTTTCGTTATTCAGTTGGAGGCCCGGCAGAAGGACAATCCCCTCAAGAAAGCGTTAGCTCGGTAAGTTTCTCTATAAATAAGCCCAAGATCATTTGTAACTCCATTTCATTGCAGCATTGAAGTCGAGGTTCTTGATCTGAATGACAATGTGCCAGAGTTCGAGGCTGATTTCTACAACATTTCTATAGTGGAAAATTTACCCACAGGCTTTAGTGTACTTCAAGTCAATGCTCTTGATCGTGACCAGGGTGAGAACTCGGAATTTTTGTATAATCTCGTAGAGACCAAAGATGCGGCTGGTGCCTTTCGCATTGACTCACGCTCCGGTTGGATTACTGTACGAGATGATCGTCTGCTCGATCGGGAGAAACGCAAATCGATTCAATTAAATGTTGAGGCCCTGGAGCGGAATCCTTCCTATCTAGATGACAAGCATTTGAAAAAGCCTGGTCCCAGTCGTGTTCGTGTAGACATTACTTTGCTGGACACCAACGACAATACTCCCAAATTTGATCATGGAAATCTTTATGAGTTCAAGGTGCCAATTACTGCACCAATTGGCTTTAAAATTGGTCAAGTGGTGGCCCACGATCCCGACGATGGACCAAATGGACAATTACTATACGAACTGCAGCGTCCCAAAGGCAGTGGCTACATACCATTTCGATTGGACAATAAGAATGGAACCATCTATGTGGGTGGGCCTCTCAGGCGTGGACGGATTGCCGTATTTGTGGAGGCCAGTGATCAGCCTACAAATCCATCAGAGCGTCGCTTCTCCTTGGCCGTGATAACAATCGAAGTGTATGCAACAATTGATGATCAAGCCATTGATTTTGTGGGTGCTCCCTATGAATTTTGGGTGGGTGGTCAAACTGCATTGGGTACATCAGTTGGGCAGGTGCGGACAACTCTGATCTATGATGGTGAAGATGAGATAATGTACGATTTGCTGCATACCTATTCGGAGGGTGTACCCTTTGCCATAGAGGAGCGTTCGGGCATTATAACAGTGATCAGAGAATTGTCGGAGTTCAAACGCAAAGTCTATAACTTTGAGGCGGTGGCCAATTATGTGAGTAACATGCAAGCAACTCCCAACGGAAGTCTTATTGTTTCTGTTCCTTAGCTTTTTGCCAACTCATCCAAGCCGCTGATCATATCGCGGAGTTCACCACCTCTTACCACAGCTGCCTCGACGGAACTCAGCGATGAAGGGGTGCTCATTACGAATCTCACAATTCACATTGTTGCCAAGCCAGAGCAGAAGGTGCCAATCCGTCCAGTTATAGAGTAAGTCCATTGGCAAGAAATATAAGTTCTTGGCTACAATTTATTCTTTTTTGTTCACTTCCAGGGAGATTAACATGAACATAATCAATTTCCATGTGGAGGAGAATCTGGTGGGTGGCATTATTGGCCAGCTGCTCTATAAAAATGGCCTCAATGTGGTCAACAACGAGTTGGGCACCTTCCGGGAGATGCCTGAAAGTAACCTGACACTGGGCAGTCGTTTCCGTAGTCGCAATCGCAGTCGTAGTTCCAAGTCGAAGCGCCGTCTGCCACGTCGATTGGCCGGAGATACCAATCTCAAGCTGCGCTATATTATAGCCAACCAACAGGAGGTGGTTAATAAGATATCCATCACGGAGGATGGAACACTGCTAACACTGATTGGACTGGATCGCGAGCAGCAAGCCAGCTATGAACTAACTGTGATTGTGGAGTATAGCACGGGTCTGGTAAGCGGAGCTGGAATATATCAGGTCAATATTAAGGTGGACGATGTCAACGACAACGCTCCAAAGTTCAACGCCCTCACCTATGTGGGTCTGATCAATGAGAATTGCGCACCGGGAACAGAGTTCTCGATGAACCAGGCCATACTCATAAACGATGCGGATGAAGGAGTTAACGCAGAGTTCCGGGTCCAACTGCAGGGCGACTACAGTGAGGAATTTACAATTGAGTTTGTGAATGTCAGCTCCAATACTAATGGGAGTCAGCACAGGATTCCAGCTGGCACAGGCGCATTTAACATTTTCAACTTGACCGATCAGTGGAATGATGAATTCAAGTACCAGGAACTACACACATCCTTCATGCAATCGAATTTTAAGCTCAGTAGTGGTCCCTACTTTCGGATCAGTTACACGGGCAAACGGGGACTAGATAGGGAGAAGCAGCAGCTGTACAACCTGAAGATCATAGCTGCCGATTCTGGAGGCCTGTCTGGCTATGCCCATTTGACAGTTCTTGTGGCTGATGTCAACGACAATGCTCCCATCTTTGAGCGCATTTCCGTTTTCAAGGATTCGAGATTGGAAATCCGAGAATATACCACAGATATGGAGATTTACTTTGTAGAAAGCTCCAATGCATTGATGGCTCCATCGGCTACGGCCACAATGATGCTGCCGCCGCCCCCGTATCACATTCCAGGATCCCCGCGTCTACACATGGATCGGGAGAGAGGAGTTGTGGGCCGTGCCAAGTCCCGGCGTCGATTTGCCCGCTCCCTACATCCGAAGTGTCCACTTTTTGCCGTCTACGAGGATACACCGGTGGGGGCTAAGCTCTTGCAATTGAGCGCCAGTGACGAGGACTTTGGAAAGAATGCTCTACTCCACTATGAGCTTGTGGCTGAACAGGTTAAACGTTCTCCAGCTATGCCCATGATTAAGCTGCAAGGAGTGCGATATTTCAGCATGGATAAACTTAGCGGGGAACTCTCGGTTAACTATCCACTGGCTGCCAACATCGAGATATTGGTGAATCTGAGTGTAACGGACATTGATGGGCTAAAGGATACTACTTGCCTCCGGTTTACTGTGATGGATGTGAACAATCATGCGCCAACTTTCAAAAAGTCTTGGTATAGCTTCGACACAGCCGAAGGAGACTATAAGGACAGTGTGCTGGGTCAACTGATGGCCATTGATATGGACTTTGGCGAGAATGCCAATGTAACGTATAGCCTGAGTGACCTTGAGCTGCCTTTCACCATCAAACCAGCCTCGGGGGTGCTTAAGATCAATGGGCAACTGGATCGTGAACTAAAGGACAAATACAATTTCCAGGTTGTGGCAACTGACAATGCTCCTCCCTTGCAGAGGATGTCCAGCAGCGTGAATGTGGAGGTCAATGTGTTGGACATCAATGACAATCGTCCCGAATTCATTGGCTACGACGAACAGACAAAGGCCATCAAATACATTCCGCAAGTTTCGGATCGAACCCAAATGCTGCCCGTCTATAAAGCCTATCTGGATCGGAGTACCCAACCGGGTACATTCGTTAAGCAACTGGCCGCCATTGACAAGGATAATGTGGGAAATGGCAATGGGCTGGTTCTATACTCCATTCGTCATCAGGAAATGCAGGCTCCGTTATTCCAGATCGACTCGCGCGATGGCACCATCACCACAGTCTCTCACATCAGTGGCTACAATGATTATGAACATCTAAATGTCTCAGTCATTGCCTCAGATCTGGGAAGTCCGGCGCTATCTGCCACGGCTGTTGTCATAGTCAATCTACAGGGCCAAGCAGTGACCACGTCCACAACCACACCCACCACTGAAGTGCCTGTAAATGTGACAATCTTCCAACATCCATACTTTGAGGTTAAATTGACTGAAAACAATGAGGCGCCAACTGAAGTGATGCGTTTGAATCTAAGTGCAGGATTGAATGCCGACAACTATCGCTGGTCGCTGTGGCTGGAGGAAGGCCTGGACGAGACAGACGCTCATCCGCCTTTCGAATACGATGCCAAGAATATGCTGCTCTATGCCCTAAAATCGTTTGACAGGGAACACATATCACGCTATCAGCTACGCATACGGGCCGATCGCCTTAGCAGAGAGGCCCGTAACTATGCCAAGGTGTCCTATCCCGTGGTGGACGAGCGCATTGAGGGCCTCTCACCCAATGAATGCCGCATCCTTGTCCACATTGCAGATGAGAACGATAATGCACCCAAGTTTCGTGGCAATGGGCAGCCGATTGTAGCAGTATTACCTCGTAGCGCCAGCTTTGGTTATCCAGTGACTCGGGTAATTGCCTCAGATGTGGATGAGGGTATCAATGCGGAGATTCGCTATCGCCTGCTGAATGAGCCAACGCGTCTCTTTGGCATCGATGAGACAACGGGTAACATTCGTCTACTCGGTGATCTGCCATTGGATGAACGAATCTATGGTTTCGATGTAAAGGCCACCGACCGCCTGGGTGCCGATGATGGCCGAAGTGGCATTGTCAATGTCTTTGTCTACATCATAGACGAGTCCAAGCAGGTGCTATTGGTTGTCGCCGGAAAACCTATAGAGGTGGAGAGTAAAATTGAGGGGCTAATGGAGGCTCTAAGCGAAGCCATTGGCAAGGATGTGCGAGTAAGATTACTCGAACCCCATGCAGGAGGATTGGAAGCCTCGTAAGTAACTAAAATATCATGGGGAAAACTTATGGAAATCTCTCTATCTTTCTCTCTAGCACTAATGCCTATATATATGCCGTGGATCCACATACGAATGCCATAGTGGAAATGGAACAACTGCAGGAGTAAGTAAACACCATTAATCTTTCGTCTTGTCCACGCATTTGACCCACAACTGTCAACTGTTCTCTCTTTCTAGCTCACTGGCTGGCCTACAACTTGATGCACTCCAGTTGCAGCAACATAGAGTGGATGCCACAAAGGCCATGCCACGTATTATCGAATTGGCCGAATTCGGACAAGTTCCAAGACCCACACACGCCACCGCTTCTAGTTTTGTGGGAGGTCTGGAATTTGTGACTCTTGTTCTGTTGGCCTTGATTAGTCTGGGAGCACTTGTAGCCGCCTGTTGCTATCTCTGTCTACGGCAAAAACGGTAACTCAAAAAAAAAAGAAAAAGACTGCTGGCCAAAAGGCGCACTTAGATTGTAGCTCGTAATATTTTAGCATTTCTGTTAGCCATAGCAAAAGAAAAGCCTTCAAAAAAAACAGCTTAAATAAATATTAAGTCAATTACAATTCCTTGCCTTTGGTTGTTGTTGTTCTTGCTCGTGTTGCAACATTTGCTGCTGCAAAAAACCGGCTGTAATTAGGTCTACACCTGTCCGATAAAATTCTAACTGTAAAAAAAGCAACAACAGCAAAAACATCCAACAGGCAATCTCCTAGTTGTGACAACTTTAGCTCATAGAAGTGAATGCCACTCAAATGTCATCTTACATTGACGTTTTTCTTTCTTTCTAGTAATCTCTGGTCTCAACGCAATTTCGCCGCCTCGGAAGCCGGTCTCACCTATACCATAGCGGGCATTAGCAATTCACATCGTGGCAAACAGCGATGCCAGCAGCGCCAGCAGCGACACACGCAACGCTGCAGCAAGGGCAGCTCAGGTAGCCAACGGCCAACTAGTGCTTTTATGCCCGAATCCGTTTGCTCCTCGGCCCAGACCCAATCGACGGCCACGGCCACAGAGAAATTGGAGCAGCAGTTGCATCATCATCATCAGCAACAAGCTCTGGCCACGCAGCAGCAGCATCATCAGTACCTGAACGAGTAAGTGAATGGCTGAATGGCTTCTTCGTGAACGAAGAAGAAGGCACAAACGGGTTTTGCCTCTCTACTAATCTAACCGTCTCCACCTCTAGGCAGCAGCACCGCCAACGCGAATATATTGATGTGCCACTACCCAAGTCCATTGCCAAGGCTGCAGCTGCAGCTGCCGCAGCAACAGATGGCAGCATAGGAGGAGGCCTTGGAGGCGGGCCAAGTAGCACTCCATTTGTGCTAAAATACAATTCCTGCCAGCCCGTTAACAATCTGTAAGCATAACCAACAAAAAATTGCTAGACGTAATCTATAATAGCAATTCATTATGCAGCAACAACTATGAGACTTCGCTGTTCTCACTTCACTCAACTGGGCAGGACTCTGGCGTAGAGTTCCTCAGCAGTCGAGAACTTTACGAGACCTCACCGGATTCCTTTCAGCATAGCAGCAGCGTGAAACGTTCCAATAATGCCGAAGTTCTTTGTCCACGTCATGCCAAGGCCCATTTGGAACTGCGTCAACAGCCACCGAATACTACGGACAGTAGCGATACCTATGAGGATTCCCTGAAAACAGATGAGCCTCTGGTGGCTCACAATTGTCGCAGCAGCAACTGCCAACATCTCCAGCATCAGCCCCACTATCAGAACACAAGATTCGAGAAGCGCTCTTGTGTGCGACACTCCTTCTCAGGTGTCAAGGACGATCTGATGCAACATTCGCCTCAGATATCGCTACGTCCGCGGGGCCATGCGCTTCGTAACTCCATGAACGACTTGGAGCAGCGCCTTCATAACCTAGAGCAGTCCTTTCGACGACCACTCGAATTTAGTAAATCGAATTCATTGTTTTAGTAGCTAAGTGTAGTACAAGTTTTATTTATAAGAACATTCAAGTGCAATACAATACACCAAGAAATCAATTAGTTATCGAAATATTTGCGGAACTCCAAACATCCGGACCAATTGAGCTCCCAGCCAGGTGTTACCTTCTTGGCCAGTTCATACCATCTGCTGACATTCGAATACTTTGTGATATCAAATTTGGCCACATCAAAAGTGGACACACTGGCCAAAAAGGCTATATCCGCTATGGTTAGATTGTCACCAGTGGCATATTTTTTGCCCTCCAGCGTGGTATTCAAATGGCCAAAGGCTATTTCGATTTTCTTATAAAGCTCTGGATCGGCTGGTTTCTTCTCAAAGATCTGTGGATAATAGTAATCCGCGAAACTCTTGTACAAGGTGCCACAGTCAAAGTATAACAATTGATTGATAACAGCTTGCTTTGCTATATCCTTCGGATAGAGTTTATCATCTTTGGCATAACTCTCCACCAGATATACCATAATAGCACGTGACTCCCACAAGGCAAGGCCGTGATCATTCAGTGTGGGAATCGTATGCTGCGGATTCATCTTCAAATATTCCGGCGTCAATTGATCTCCCGCCCGTGTATTGATAAAGACTTGCTTGTCAAATTCCACACCGATGGCTTTGGCAGTCATAATGACAGCTCGGCAGGGAGCAGATCCGGGTCGATAGTAGAAATCCATGGCGCTGTCAAAAATAGTCACAATTCATCAAATAAACACGTTTCTATCTACTACATCAATCTAAACTTACATATTTTCGGGGCTTTTTTTCTGGTCAAGTGGTTCTAGTAGCTAAGAGCAACAGCGTACAACTGACTGACTCTCTGTTGGCTTTAAAGTTTTTATATTCAATTCCATAACTGACAATGTGACGATAAACCAATTAAGTTCAGGTGATAATTAACAAATCATCGTTGGAAGAGAGTGAAGAAGAGAAAAAACTAATTTTCGATTTCATAAGCTATGAGTTGCACCTCGCAATTTCATCAGCTGCTCAAGTGTGTTCTAGAAAACCATTTAATCTCAACTTGTGCTTATCAAAACAAAAAATCTCAGTTAACATGTTTGTTCATTGAAATCTTAGATACTCGAAAGAGACACCCTATCTATGACTCCCACGAAGACAGAGTGTTTCTGAGCTTCTAGTATATACTACATGTTATAGGTATGTATTTCATAAGAGCATTTTAATTACTCTGGCCTTATCACACTCACGTTTGCTAGATAAGTTTCGATTAGATAGACGGCCAAACACACTAGAGTCAACGACTCTTTAACTTCTATGCATAATAGGTATATAAATTCTCTTTATTTGCAGCTTAATTGCCCAAGATTCCACCCAAATAGAGCTTCTTGTAGTATAAACAACCTTCCCAGTTCTCCTCCCAACCGGGTATCACCTTCTTGGCATTCTCATACCATCTGACCACATTTGGATATTTGCTAAAATCATAGGCAGAGACCTCAAATGTGGACACAGTGGCCAGTAGGGCGAAATCGGCCAATGTTAGTTTCTCACCAGCAGCATACATATGACCCTCTAGCAGGGTATTGAATTGCTCGAAGGCAGAAGCAATCTTCTTGTAGTTTCCTGGATCCGCTGGCTTCTTCTCTTCCTCAAACAACTGAGGATAATAGTAGTATACATAGCTCTGATACAATGTGCCCAGATCAAAGAATATGCGATGATTGACCAAAGCCTTCTGCTGGGGATCCTTGGGATACAGAGAGTCATCCTTGGCATATTTCTCCGCCAAGTAGATGAGTATAGCACGAGATTCCCACAGAGCAAAGCCATCATCCACAAGTGTTGGAATCGTATGCTGTGGATTGATCTTGACGAATTCCGGTTTCAAATGATCTCCTGCATCGAGATCGACCTTTATTTTATTCAACTCCAATCCCAAAGCCTTGGCCGTCATCAATATGGATCGGCAAGGGGCCGAATAGAGCATGTAGTAGAAGTCTGGCATTTCTCCTGAAAAGTTGTGAAATTATTTTTAGATAAACATAAAAGCCAAATTGAGGCTGCTGACTAGATGTTATTAGTTTTCTTCCTTTCTTGTTTTTTGTTTGCCACTGTCAGTAATTTTCCATGACAATTTAGCTTACTTGTTTTGTTGTTATTGTTGTTAGTTTTAATTGAATATCACCATGACAACTGTACCCATAGGCAGAAACTAGCTGACTGCACTCTTGGTGCTTTTATGGCCCTTATTTATGGAGGAGGAAGAGCAGAGCCAGAGCTTTTTCTAGGGCACTCTTCGGATAGGGCAAAGAGAATCGAGTTAAGAGAACTGTTTTATCCCACATCATACGACACAACAAAGAGTTCAGCCAGAAAATGTATTAATTTTTGTTTTGCTTTACTTTGTTTGCCTAATGCAAATTAGCACACATTTAATACATAGTTCATAAATTTGAGTGAACATGAATAAATTATTATTAAAGAATACTTGTTATGTAAAAAAAACAGAAATAAATAGCTTATTCAAAGAACTTCTTGAACTCCTGGCAGCCGGCCCAGTTGTCCTCCCATCCGGGGGTGACCTTCTTGGCGTTCTCGTACCACTTGCTCACATTGGAGTACTTGCTGATATCGAAGCTGGCCACTTCGAAGGTGGAGACAGTAGCCAACAGGGCAATGTCGGCCACGGTGAGGGAATCACCGGCAGCATACTCCTGTCCCTCCAGGAAGGTGTTGAGGAAATCGAAGGCAGCCTCGATCTTCTTGAATGCCTCTGGATCGGCGGGAGCCTTGGCAAACACCTGAGGGTAATAGTAGTTGGCGAAGCTCTGGTACAGAGTTCCCATATCGAAATACAGACGCTGGTTGATCACAGCGCGCTTCTTGGGGCACTTGGGGTACAGAGAGTCGGTCTTGCCGTACTTCTCCACCAAGTAGACCTGAATGGCGCGGGACTCCCAGAGGGGAAAACCATTGTCCACCAGTGTGGGAATTGTGTGTTGTGGGTTGATCTTCAAGAACTCGGGCTTCAGGTGCTCGCCAGCCTGCAAATTCAGCAGCTTCTTGTTCAGCTCAACGCCAACGGCCTTGGCGGTCATGATGACGGAGCGGCAGGGGGAAGAGCCGGGCAAATAGTAAAAGTCAGCCATTTTTCTATAGAGAAACAAACGAAACGAAAACACAAATGGAAATTGTAATTAGACGCGCCATATAATTTAGATTCCAGTAACTTTAATTGCTCCCCCTCCTCTCCTCCTCATTAAAAAATTCACTTGGCATATGTCCATTGTTTTTTTGTTTTTAGCCATGGCTCATGAGACATCATGATGTCATGCAATCAGAGTTCTTTAGTTCGTTACGCCATTTCGGCTTAAGTCTTTCTTGTTGGCTAGAAAGCCTTTTCATACAAATTTATTTCTATTTTTTTGTTCACATTGTTCTAAGCAACAAGTTTTTTTTTTTTTTTTTTGGACACAAACACAATTTATTGTACAGTAGACACTTACAATTTTTGTTGTTCTTTAGTTTCAATTCCGCGATGCACACTGTACCAAGTTACAATTTCAACTGATGGACTTCGGAGGAGGGACAGCTTTTATAGCTGTTGGAGGTCGCCGCCGCTGCTGGTGCTGGGCGATGCCGGCAACCCATACATATGTACATATATTCTCATCATGGCATCGGCCGGCTAAAGAGAAGCGGCGTCAGGGGAACTTCCGTGGCAACTATTAAGAGAGACAATCGCAAGTTGTTTCTGTGGGGGACTATGGGGCGTGTGTGTGTCCAAATATACACACACACACAAACATCTATTCATACTCTTGCTCATATTCAAGTGTAAGCCTGTGACGTTAGTAAATGCTCGAAAAATATATATTAAGAGCATGCCGGCAACAGGTTTTTGATATATGTATCCATATATGTACATATGTATGTCTACCCTTCACTTGTTGTGCCACAGAAAGCGGCAACTTTCTAATAATCTTGTTGCACTATAAAGAAAATATATGTATATTGAAATTTCTATATGGGTATATTGCATTGATCGAGAGCTAAGTTTAGTTGTGTAGAGATTTACCAGCTGCCGTTATGACTGGGTAAACCGCTCTCCCAGCAATGGCCAATGCCTTTTGTTGTTCTCCTCTCCTCTACTAATTTATTCGCATATTTTTCTCGCTTGTTTGCCTGTATTCGGTGTGTTTGTCCAAATGTTCATATACAAGTTCTATACTTATTTAACATAAGGGTGATTCAAAGTATTCTAGAATACATATGAGTTTCCATTTTTCAGATACTTAAAGTTTAAATCATTATTTGCATAGTTAATACTTTTCATTTAAATAACTTATAATCTAAACTGTGAATCTTAAACATTTCAAACTTATTCCCATGACTAAGGTACGCCCTAATGTTCAAATAAACAACAATTTTTATAATTTTAGTGTCTGTGTTGATTGCAGCTGGAATCGAAAGCTCAAGTCATCGAGTAAATTGAGATTGCGCTTAAAAATAAACATAAATTTATCTCGAACGTGAAGAAAACACCAAATACATATACAGAGGTACATATGTACATATATACATACATATATGTATAGTATATGAACAAATAAAGATAAGGTACCGGCCGGCAAACTTTCCTATCAGCAAAAACCAAACAAAATTTGCCATTTCAAGCATGAGTAAGTAAAGTATGAAAAAAGTGTGACAAAGTGAGATACATTTTAGTAAATTGAGCGTTTAAATGACTTCCGCTGCATTTGTAAAATGTATCTGATAGATGCACATCCTTAATGAGTCACCAAAAAAACAAGGGGTTGGCTTATAGCTGAAACGAACATATCTAATCGCCTTGTGACGCAGTCATTACTCATTAAGTTAATGAAATCGAAAGTATGTAATCAAACATATCGATTTTCCATCAGAAAGTATGTATAAATTTCAGGTAAAAATCATTAAACATGCAACATGCTAATTAGAGTTCGTGTACTAAAGACCAATTATTTTATACTATCTCGATGACCTTGTCCAAGCTAAGTAGAATCCAATACAAAGCACACTAACACACATGCCTGGTTACCCACATATATAGATCCCACAATTTGGGGGCCTTGAAAGCCACATACCAACAACCGGTGAGCATTGTCGTAAAGTGAATTTGGTTTTTTGTATCTATGCCGATTTGTAGATAGATTACGAGCAAATGAATTTTCAATGAAAACGCTTTTGCCTTTTGTTATCAATTTCACAATGCTCGTGCGTAGAAAAGTATCACCATGATTTGTAAAATTACACCGAGAACTCCGAGCCAACTCCCATTTGGCTAACTTCCAGAACAATCGGTGAAGTTGATACATATAGGTACTTGCTGAACGAGAGGTAATCCCCCCTTTGAATCTGCGTGACACATGCGTAAAACCCCGCAAAACAAAAGTCAAATAATACAAATTTATACATAGATATAGATATGTTGATCTGTATATGTTTTTATGTTAATTGTTTTAGGCTATACTGAATCATATAGAGCCATAAACAAAAGCTGTTAACCCTCATGAGAGAAACAAACATCAGCAAAATGGCTAAGAGAACGGGCAAAGATTGTGTGTGTATCTCAGGTAAGCAAAGAGTGATCCAATCCCAAAGAGTTGGAGCTACACCTAAGGGGAAACCTCTTAACAAAAAATGCTCTTATATTAAATGAATAACAACAATTGTCAGAGTGGGTATTATGTACATAGATTTTTAGATAATGTTGTTTTGTATACCACAAAATCTACATGCATACATATATAGATAAAAGTGTAGAATGTTATTTACAAAAATTTTCAGATAAGATAGTTTTCTATGGTTTGAAGACCTTGAGGCTTACAAGCCCGTGAGCAGAACATAATTTCCATTTCACTACCACGAAACAGTCAAAGCCAATATAAATTAATACAAAAAGTGTTTGTTATTACTTGATAAGTTTGTTTGGTAGTGGTTATATAAAATTGACTAGATACATGAATTTAAAATTACATTTCATTCCAACTACTTCTTAGATTGTTGTTGGTAGCTATCGAGAGCTGCTTTCATGTCGGTCAACGACTTCCAGTTCTCCTCCCATCCAGGAGTCACCTTCTTGGTGTTGGTGTACCATCTGTCCACATTCGGGTACTTTTTGATATCGAATTTGAAAATGTCAAAGGTGGAGACAGTAGCCAGGATAGAAATGTCAGCCAGTGTCAGTTGCTTGCCAGCAACAAATTCCTGACCCTCCAGGAAAATATCCAGGAATCCAAATGCTGATTCAACCTTCTTGAATGCTTCAGGATCAGCTGGCTTCGAATGAAATATGGGATAATAGTAATCCATGAATGACTGGTTCAGAGTGCCAATATCGAAGTATAGACGTTGATTCACCAACGCCCTTTGCTTCGGATCCTTGGGGTAGAGCGAATCCGTCTTTGCGTACTTCTCCACCAGATAGGTGAGAATGGCACGTGCCTCCCACAGAGCAAACCCATTATCCACAAGAGTGGGCACTGTATGCTGAGGATTGATCCTCACGAACTCAGGCTTTAATTGATCGCCTCGCTGGACGTTTAGAACTTTCACATTTAACTTGAGGCCCAAGGCTTTGGCTACCATCAGGACAGACCGGTTTGCGGAGGATGTGTTGGAATAGTAAAGATCCATACTGATTTAAGAAGATTGTTGTGTTCGCGTTGAAACTCGAAGCGTAAACTGAATTGGATAGGGAGACCCCTCAAATATTTATATCAAAATGGTAAAACTGCTCGTCACTACAATTACAAACTTAATGTCATAGGTAACCATTTATGGCTAATCATTACAAGCAAGTCATTGGAGATTTTGTGATAACAAGAATGGAACATTCGATAACATTTAGCAAACATATCCACCAAACAAATATAATTCTAGAAGTTTATTTGATTATTGATCGGAATTAATACGCGATCGTTCACTTCTCCTTCTGCTATTACAAGACTAAAACAAAGTCGTTCTATCAAACATCTTAGTACCAACTTTAACTTGATCAATTACATATGTACATACTTACTTACATGTTCTTTCTTAAGAAAAAGTATCTCTCCCCATAGTTTTATTGTAACTTTTATCTAAATTTATGTATTTTGATACATTGCAAACAAAACAAAGCTAGATATAGAGCAATCAACAGATGCCACACCTGCAAATATAATAGATAAGATACATGGCTTTCTATAGTTTGAAGACCTTGAATTGTTCTGTAGTGATTATCATACCATTTGATTGGATGGAATATAATTTCTATTTGCTTAGGAACAGGTTGGGCATTTTGTTGTTTATAGACACTTGACAATATTTTGCATATACTAAAATGAGTTGGACATATAAGCCTATAAAGGATATACTTATTAAGTTAAGTTTGAATCTTACAGGAACTCTGCAGTCACATGAACGTACAATGACCTATGTATAACTTAGTTTTATAAGATTAAAAAGATGACAAAAGAGGAATAGAAAACACTAGAAATCCATACCCTTTTATTTAATGAGATTGAGAAGGATTAAATAAGGATAATATGATAGGGTCATACTTCATAATTCTAACTCAATATTAAATTAAAATTTAGGTAAATTCAAACAAATATTCATCAAGTTTCTCGAACATTCGCATAAAATGGCTTTCGTGTCTCTCTATATACATATGGCTATATCAACTTTATCAGTTTCACAATATCGCAAGTAAACTATCACCATGACTTGGCAAAAAATACATAAATAAACAATCTCGCAGAACTTTTGGTTTCTGCTTAAGTACACGTCAGGCCAGGCGACAAAACCAAATCGAATTGTTTTTATTTAGCAACTAAAAATAAACAAATTGGGAAAATAAATAAATACAGTATATTAGTATAGACATCCATAGACATGGAGATTTGTTTACTGTCTCTGGACTGAGGTTGGACGGTGTCAAAACCTCATTTCAACTGAAGTAGTTCATTTCATGGAAGTAAAAGAGTCGGGCTAAGAGTATTGCCAATGGCAATTCATGCGTCATCGGTCAGAACCAACCTAAGAGATATGTATACCGAATATGTAAAGAGAAGTCTTTTAAGAGCATTGAGATATCAAAAGCTTTCTATACTAATGTGTTCCATACTATATACTTCTATATAAATAGTATGGAGATTCCTACATACAGTCTATCTGGCCTTATATACACTCGTTCAGCCGGCAATTATATCATTTTGTTTTGTATACATTCGAGTAAACTTGTTATTTTTCTTTCTTTTTTTCTGTTGTATATTTTGATTAGATTCAAATTGATTAGAATTGACCAATTCAAGTGGTTGCCTTTTTACATTGAAATAGTCTTTGTAACTGATTTAATAATACAAATCAGTTCATACTTTAATAATACATTATAAATTCTACTATACATTAACCAAAGATAAGTAACCTTTGATGGATGGGATAACATTAATATGAATATTTGAATAAACTTACACAGCAGCCAAAAAATGTTGTCTATAAACTACAATTTTGTCTATGTAAAGAAGGTTAAGGGTTGTATACAAATAAAAAGAAGCTCTAAAGGAAGACTCAGCCAAGAGCCAACAAATAGCAATCAAGGATTTGAAGAGAAGGCCCTGTGAAGCATCTACTATAAAATAATGAGATTTGCCAAAAAGATAAACAAGAAACATGATCTTGAACGAGATGTAAGGAGATACTAATGACTATAAATTGTTGCCAAAATTAGAAAAAGAATCATTCATTTGGAAGAGAGACTGAGACTGAGAGACTGAAAAATTAAATTCGATCTTAGCTGTCTTTTTATCACTTTGTCCAATGACTTCATAGAATTATTAGTTTTTGCCGGGTGGATATGTTTGCTGAATGTTGTCGAATGTTCCATTCTTGTTATCACAAAATCTCCAATGACTTGCTTGTAATGATTAGCCATAAATGGTTACCTATGACATTAAGTTTGTAATTGTAGTGACGAGCAGTTTTACCATTTTGATATAAATATTTGAGGGGTCTCCCTATCCAATTCAGTTTACGCTTCGAGTTTCAACGCGAACACAACAATCTTCTTAAATCAGTATGGATCTTTACTATTCCAACACATCCTCCGCAAACCGGTCTGTCCTGATGGTAGCCAAAGCCTTGGGCCTCAAGTTAAATGTGAAAGTTCTAAACGTCCAGCGAGGCGATCAATTAAAGCCTGAGTTCGTGAGGATCAATCCTCAGCATACAGTGCCCACTCTTGTGGATAATGGGTTTGCTCTGTGGGAGGCACGTGCCATTCTCACCTATCTGGTGGAGAAGTACGCAAAGACGGATTCGCTCTACCCCAAGGATCCGAAGCAAAGGGCGTTGGTGAATCAACGTCTATACTTCGATATTGGCACTCTGAACCAGTCATTCATGGATTACTATTATCCCATATTTCATTCGAAGCCAGCTGATCCTGAAGCATTCAAGAAGGTTGAATCAGCATTTGGATTCCTGGATATTTTCCTGGAGGGTCAGGAATTTGTTGCTGGCAAGCAACTGACACTGGCTGACATTTCTATCCTGGCTACTGTCTCCACCTTTGACATTTTCAAATTCGATATCAAAAAGTACCCGAATGTGGACAGATGGTACAACAACACCAAGAAGGTGACTCCTGGATGGGAGGAGAACTGGAAGTCGTTGACCGACATGAAAGCAGCTCTCGATAGCTACCAACAACAATCTAAGAAGTAGTTAGAATCAAATGTAATTTTAAATTCAAGTATGTAGTCTTTTTCCAATTTATGTAAATTAAAGATCAAATTGTCATTGTAACCCAAAATAACCACTCAGAAATATTGCTCAGGTGTTGGGGTTTAAATCCTTTGATTTTAGGGCCGCAAACAATTTATGCTGGTCATTTGTGATTATGTTTGAGAATGTTAGGGAAATTATGTTTGAAACATAACTAAAATGTTATCGTTATCAAAGTGACATCACACATTTTCCGAACTCATGGCAATTAGCAATGACAATTCGATTTTCCCCTTCCAGTGAAGGCAATATATATTTGGCCGCCTTTAAGTAGAAAACTCAGTTTAGGCCAACTATTCAAACGTACCAAATGGATTTCTATTACTTTCCTTCTTCGTCTAATTGTCGATCTGTGATGTTGGTGTGGAATTTAACAAAAAGTTGCTCAATACATTTGCCGGTGACCACTTGAAGCCAGAATTTGTCAGGATAAATCCTCTACATACAGTGCCTACTATCGTGGATCATGACATAGTCCTATCCGAGTCACGAGCCATTTTGATCTATTTGGCGGAGATGTATGATTAGATAAAAAGAAATGGTTACGGTTGTAATTTGGTGTTACTCTAATTCGCTTTTCATATCAATTGCTTTTAGATAAGATGTTTAACAAAGTTTGCTAATGAGAGGAACTTGTTTTTTAACAAAAGTTTGATGAATATATTATATATCAAATACATTCATTTAATTATATATTTTGACAAGAGATTACGGTTTAGTATGTGGGACTCCAGTCCAGTGAATTCGCTTTGACACAGCTTTTCATTCTAATGATGAGAAGTGCTTTTTTGTGGGTCTGTTGTAGATATCAATTTTGTGCTTTTTGGTTTGGTATAAAAGCATGTCGCTGTGCCAAAGCATTCATTAGTTTCAGCACTACCACAAAGTAGAAGATACATATATCGAAATGGATTTCTACCACTCCTTCAGTACCCCGGCGATGCGTTCCGTTGTTATGACGGCCAAAGCAGTCGGTGTGGAATTAAATAAGAAGTTCGTCAACACTCGCGAAAAGGAACAACTGAAACCAGAATTTGTGCAGATCAATCCTCAACACACTGTGCCCACTCTGGTGGACAATGGCTTTGCTATTTGGGAATCGCGTGCCATAATCGCCTATCTGGCGGAAAAGTACGACAAGCAAGGCACTCTCTATCCCAAGGATCCACAGCAAAAGGCTGTGGTGAACCAGCGTCTGTTCTTTGACTTGGAAGTCTTGAACAAAGCCTTCTCCGACTACTACATCGTTCCGTTTAGAACCAACAAGCCAGCCGACCCTGAGGACTTAAAAAAAGTCGAGAGTGCTTTTGAAACTCTAGACAAGTTCCTCGATGGCCAGGATTATGTTGCAGGCAGTCATCTCACCGTTGCCGATATTGCCATTTTGGCTACTGTGTCGACCTTCGAGGTCGCCGACTTTGATGTCAGCAAATACACAAATGTGAACAAATGGTACCAGATCGCCAAGAAGGTCACACCCGGCTGGGATGAGAACTGGGAGGGTGTTGTGCAACTGAAGAAACTCATTGAAGAAATGAGGGCGAACCAGCCGAAGTAATTTATTTCCCACCTTAAGCAAACTTTAATTTGTTATAACAAAAAAAAAAAAAAATGTAAATAATTTATAAATTGAGTACCTAATACGAATGTTTTTATTATTAACTGAAGTACTTTTGAGCTGACTTTGTTAAGGAATATTACATAAATCTCCTAAAGTTAAAGAAGAATATGTACATATATTCAAGTTGGTCAGAATTTATATTTATAATTTGTCATTATGAGTCAGTCATTTACAAATTTAAAATATTAAAAAACTTCAACTTCGAAGAACAACTATTTTCTGGTCTGATATCTGGCGACCATAATCATTTGATTACATGTTTTTGAGTTTTGTCTACTCCTAGCTTAACTTGGACTATTCTTAAAGAATTCCAATAGAATTAAATGCCTGAAAGAGTCCAAAATGTATCTAGTTTCCTTATTGAGAGATTGTCACTTTTCGAAAACTATAAAAAGTCGACCAATTTATAAGGAATGCCGAATGAGGATACCCTTCGATACCTCGTTATTATAATTTTTCATTCTATTTGATTATCTGCATTGTAATTTCTAACTAGCAAAAAAAAACTTATTGGCACCCTTCCCTGAAGTTCTATGTCTTTTTTTGGGTAGGTAATCAAGTTCGATTCATAGATAATGGTGCCAACATTAGTCATTCCTTTTGACCTTTATACTCCTACTAGATTATGCTGCCAAACTGCATATAATAGATGTTGAAATTAATAAAGACTTTGATTTAAATTAATAATATTATAAGAATTATTGCTCATACATACTATAGTAACTGTGAGTCATAAGAAATCCTTTAAAGATTTATTTCTTAGTATATCTACTTATGAATTAATTCACTTAGAAAGGGAGACAGTGTTGGCTGATATAAATATATATATATATTGCACTTATATTTTAATTTGACAAAAGATAGCCCAAGCCAACAAACATCGATAAGCAAACGAATGTTATGATCGTGAATGAATATGTACCTGAACATATAGATAATGGTATCTGATTCATTTAGGTTTGTGTGGCCATATGACACCTAAAGTTGTTGACGTGTTGTTTGCTATAAAAGCTATTGCGCCTGGTTACCAAAATTCAGTAGTCTGTGTTTGTTCTTTTACAACGGATCATAATCTTGAAGCTCTAACATGGACTTTTACTACGTTCCCGGTTCAGCCCCTTGCCGCTCGGTCATCATGGTTGCCAAAGCCCTTGGACTTGAGTTGAACAAAAAGTTGGTAAACCTTTTCGAGGGCGAGCAGCTGAAGCCCGAGTACGTTAAGATCAATCCCCAGCACACAGTCCCCACTTTGGTAGATAACGGTTTCGCCCTGTGGGAGTCTCGTGCCATTCTCGTCTATCTGGTGGAAAAGTACGGCAAGGATGACACACTTTATCCCAAAAATCCCAAGGAGCAGGCACTGGTTAATCAGCGTCTGTACTTTGACATGGGAACACTGTACCAGAGCTATGTCGAGTATTACTATCCACAGTTTCGATTCAACAAACCAGCCGACCCAGAAGCCTTCAAGAAGGTTGAAGCAGCTTTCGATTACCTAGATACTTTCCTCGAAGCCCAGGAATTTGTGGCCGGTGGCCAATTGACCGTAGCTGATATTGCCATACTGGCTAGCGTTTCCACCTTCGACATCTCCGAATTTGATCTTAGCAAGTATCACAATGTGAGCAAGTGGTATGCGAATGCCAAAAAGGTGACACCCGGTTGGGATGAGAACTGGGAAGGTCTCTTGCAAATGAAGAAAATCCTCGAAGCCAAAGCAGCAGCAGCCAAATAAAATTGGAACTAGTTTTAAAGAACCTAATTGTTAAAGAAATAATTTAATATGAAATAAAACAAATTCATGGACAACAATTGTAATAAATTAAACTTTGTATAATTGGACACAAAGTATTAGAAAATGTAAATAACGACAAAGAAAATGTTGTCACATCCTAGATAAGATTCTGAACTGAACGGTTTGGACCAAAATACTATTATCTATCTATTACCTACTAAGTATCCTTCATTGGATATCCAATGCATTGATTTCTTCAATCTTCGATTCGATCATTCAAAGTTACAATAAATGAATCTATAGTAAGCATTTACTTGAGACAATTTGTTTATTGTTTATGTATAACCATGTATCAACACGATTTAAAGGGTATATGGCTAGCTAAACATCTTAGCCATTGAGAAATGTATTAAGTACCAAACTCTCGAAACAACAATTGATTTGAAAATCATCTTATAAGTTTATTCAATATAAAAATAAATTACTTTAAATGTATGTAGATATCAAGGGAATGGAATGGATTTTATTTCTTGGCAGGTAACATTGTCTCCAGCATCTTCTTCAACTGCAGCAGTCCTTCCCAGTTCTCGTCCCAACCGGGTGTAACTTTCTGGGCATTTTCGTACCATCTGTTGACATTTTGATATTTGGTAATATCGATTCCAGCCACAACAAAAGTGGAGACCGTGGCCAGAATGGAAATATCAGCTAATGTTAAATGATTGCCGGCCACATACAGTTGACCTTCGAGGAATGTGTCTAAGAAGCCAAAAGCTTCCTCTATTTTCTTTAAATCTTCTGGATCTCCAGGTTTACCAAAACGGAATTGTGGATAAAAGTAGTCGCCAAAGGACTTATTCAGCTTTCCCATATCAAAGTACAGACGCTGGTTAATCAGGGCCCTCTTCTGAGGATCTTTGGGATACAGTGAATCGTTCTTGCCATACTTTTCCACCAAATAAACGAGAATGGCTCGAGACTCCCAAATTGAGAAACCATTGTCCACAAGTGTTGGGATTGTGTGTTGTGGATTAAGTTTCACAAATTCTGGCTTCAATTGCTCGCCCTCCAAAGTGTTGACGATTTTCTTGTTGAATTCAAGGCCCAGAGCTTTGCCAAGCATAATAACTGATCGGCATGGAGCCGAGCCGGGCAAGTAGTAGAAATCCATATTGAGATTGGGATACGCTCTTTGTGGCTGTCAAAGTAAACTAGATTTCTACACCCATTGGGAGCTTATTTATATGGCAAATTGTTTTTCTCTTTGCAAGCTCACTTCAAAGCTCTCTTGACTCTTAATATCTTAGGTATATACATACAATCTGTATACTATATATATTCGAATTTTGTTATTTGTTTGGCTAAATTTTGCATGTCATCGTGAATTTCCCGAAATGTTTGTACTTAAATATGATTCATTTAATAGAACTCCTGTGACGAAATAATAGAGCATGCCAATTGGGCTCTGATTACCTCATGAATACCCTTCAAATGCATTGAGGCACGGACTTTTGGAGCTACAGAAAGCAGGTTTCAGTATAATGAGCTCAATTATCTCTTCAACTTCCATATTTGTTCAAATAAGTGACAAAATGACGATATCGTTCGACATATGGTACAGAAATATCCAAATCACTTTTAAAAAGTGCTTTTGTAGTCGTCTGTACCCGTCTATTTTAAAGACAGCTACTTGAAACTACTTTATCTATTATCAATTCGTTGGAGGTAACAGAATTCACGTTCACAGATAAGCAAATCAACTATTAAAGATCATTGATTATAATGACTAATGGTAGAAACTCGGCAGTATCTGATTTTAGGTGCCAAGTTCTGTAATTTGTTTGGCTAAAACTGCAATAAGTTTATATTCAAATGATCTAAAAGTTACAAGTTCTTTTATCAGCAATTGGTTATCTAATATGTGGTAAATTTTGACTTAATAGGTTGTGATTCGGGTAATGGGAAGTACTTCTATAAATGATTTTTCCTAGCTAATATTAACTTCTCGCTCTGTTAGACATCTTTGAGAAACTTGAGGTGGGTCGAAACAATTATTTTGGTATTTGAGCTATTTCACCACAAGCAAAATGCGTATCACAAACATTAATGACACAGCTAAAAAACAAAACTTTTATATACAGAGAGTGCCAAAATAATATGCCAAGAGAGTCCCCCCCAAAAAAACAAAAACAAGAGAGGAAGAGAAAGAGATTCACTGGTCTATAAAAGCCAGCTCTTAATAGCAAAAAATTTCAGTTCATTGCTGGCTGCTTCAACCGTTTGTTGATATTCAAAAAATGGATTTGTACTATTTGCCTGGATCAGCTCCCTGTCGCTCCGTTTTAATGGTGGGCAAAGCTCTGGGAATTGAGTTCAACAAGAAGTTTCTCAATACCCTCGAAGGGGAACAATTGAAGCCAGAGTTTCTCAAGATCAATCCACAACACACGATCCCAACGCTTGTGGATAATGGTTTTGCCATCTGGGAATCGCGGGCCATACTCACATATCTAGTGGAAAAATACGGCAAAGATGATTCGCTATATCCTAAGGATCCACAGCAAAGGGCTCTGATTAATCAGCGCTTATACTTCGATTTGGGTACTCTGAACAATGCCTTCTTTGAGTATTTTATACCTCAGTTCCGCTTTGGTAAGCCAGCCGATCCGGAGGCTTTCAAGAAAGTGGAGGCCGCCTTTGGCTTTCTGGAGACTTTCCTCGATGGCCAAGAATATTTGGCTGGCAAACACTTCACTCTGGCTGACATTGCTATTCTGGCTACCGTCTCGACTCTTGTTGTGTCTGGCGTCGATATCAGCAAATACAACAATGTGAGCAGGTGGTATGCCAACACCCAAAAGATAACACCTGGATGGGATGAGAACTGGGAGGGTCTGATGCAGATGAAGTCTTGGATTGATGCTAAGAAGGCTGCCAAATAGATGTAGTACACTCTCTGGAACTCATTAACATAAACAATAGATTAAATATATTTAGCTTGACAATTATTCTCTGTATGTTTCTCTTTCACATTCTCACTCTCTCCCAGTCTCAGTCTCTTATCTCTCTTTGGCCACTTGATGATATTGCTCTGGCAAAGCAATGATAAACTTTTCCATTTCATTATAAAAGCATTTGCCTCTCTCCATTACAATTCAGTTGACATTTCATCATGGAATTGTACTATCTACCCACATCGCCTCCATGTCGAGCCGTCCTCATGGCAGCCAAGGCCGTGGGAGTCGATTTAAAGAAGACTATCCTAAATAGTCTAGAGGGCGAAACTCTGAGGCCAGAATTTGTGAAAATTAACCCCCAGCACATAATTCCCACACTAGTGGACAATGGGTTTGCAGTTTGGGAATCTCGGGCTATTTTAATCTATCTGGTGGAAAAGTACGCCAAAGATGACTCACTTTATCCCACGGATCCGCAGCAGAAGGCGGTAATCAATCAGCGTTTGTACTTCGATATGGGGACCCTGACGCAAAGCTTTGCCGAATACTATTATCCCCAATGGTTGTGCAGAAAGCCCGCCGATCCCGAGGCATTCAAAAAGATTGATTTGGCGTTTTTCTACCTAAACAGTTTTCTCGAGAATCAGGAATATGTGGCGGGCGATCATCTTACGATTGCCGATATTGCCATTTTAGCCACAGTTTCCTCCTTCATTGTGGCAGGCATTGATATTACCAAGTATTCGAATGTGGAGAAATGGTATGCAAATGCTCAGAAAACTACGCCTGGCTGGGATGAGAACTGTGAGGGCCTTCTGCTGCTCAAAGAATGGATCGATAAAAAAATCAATTTAAGTAATTAAACTAATGATAAGACAACGTACTACGTTTACGTAAATAAATGAAGTTTCAGAAAATTTATGCCTAAAACAGTGGCCAAAGTACTTACATTATTTAAGTAAATTACATGTTAGAATATGATTATGATATGACACACTCACACTCTTTTGCCTTACTAACATATAAATAATATCTTCTATTCTAAATTCCAATTACTTTTACCCATATTAAAAGGTTTAAATCTAGTTTTTGAAAGCTTTCTCTCGACCCACTGTGCCTTAAAAGCTACTTAATGGTCATTATCAGGGCCAACCCGAAATGATAATCACAGTAATTATTCCTTGGACATTTATTGCGTTTCCCTGTGACTAATCTAACAATCAGAACCCATATAAGGCAATTGAATTTTCTTTTGGCCACACGACCGAAGGCCTGCGGCATTATAAAAGCAGCGACTGACTTCTGTCGGAACTCATTACGAACGAGTTGTTCGAAGACTAAACATGGATTTCTACTACCATCCTGGTTCAGCCCCGTGTCGAGCTGTTATTATGCTGGCTCGAACATTGGGAGTTGACATTAACAAGATTCTGGTCAATACAATGGAACGAGAGCAATATAAGCCGGAATTTGTGAAAATCAATCCCCAACATTGCGTGCCCACACTGGTGGATGATGGATTCACCCTTTGGGAGTCGCGTGCCATTCTCATCTATTTGGTGGAGAAATACGGCAAGGATGACTCGCTGTATCCCAACGATCCGCAGCAGCGTGCTGCAATCAATCAGCGTTTGTTCTTCGATATGGGTACTTTGTTCCAGAGTTTCTTTGAGGCCATCTATCCCCAGATGCTCAATAAGCCAGCCGATCCTGCTGCCATAAAGAAGGTGGAAACGGCACTCCAATTGCTTGATACTTTTCTTGAGGGCCAACAGTATGTGGCTGGCGATTCGATGAGTGTGGCCGATATCTCGATCTTGGCCACAATTTCCACCTTTGAGGTCATTGACTATGACTTAAGTCCATATCCCAATCTATTACGATGGTATGAGAACGCCAAGGAGCACACACCTGGCTGGGAGGAGAACTGGGAGGGTATATTATTGATTAAAAAATTTGTAGAGGCCAACAAAGCCAAATAATTTCATTTCCCAATCTCTAACCAGATTTCCCAAAAATATATAAAAAATCTATAAATTTCTTTGAGGCAATCTAATTTTCTTTTTTTTAAATTTAAAAAAGTTCTTGCTTAAAGACGTTAAATCTGTTTTCCAAATTTTGTGGGCAAAAGCTTTTGTTAACGAAAGCTTTACCTAATTTTGCACCCAGTAGCGAATTTGAGGCTATAGTTTTTTTTGGGGGGCGTCAAATATTGTCAGTTTGAGCTTAGAAGTGTTTACTTTTCGTACCACTTCGTAGAATTCTTGTGATGACTTGACTTGGCCAAGGAGTATGGCTCTGAATAAGTCGGCCCAATATAGAGACTTTACTTTAATTAGTTTATTATAAATTTTTAATCATTTTTTTAATATAGTTTGCAATGTTATTCCATGTCATGTCTATGCCCTATTACGACGAAGACGTCGATTGACACCTTGATAGTGGATCCTGTGAATTCGAAAATGACGGCGATGTTTCTTCTTCTTGGGAGTCGGCGTGGGAGAACTTGGGCTTGATGGGGTAGTAGGAGACGTCGGAGGAGTTGTTGGTGAAGTGGGTGTTGTAGGCGAAGTTGGAGTGGTCGGCGAAGTTGGTGTTGTGGGAGAGGTCGACGATGAGTCGGACGGAGGTGTAGTTGGGGACGTCGACGATGAGTCGGACGGAGGTGTTGTAGGCGACGTCGATGAGGAGTCGGATGGAGGCGTTGTGGGCGACGTCGATGATGAATCGGATGGAGTTGGTGTATCAGCACCCAAAACAGACATCATTTGTATTGTGGCTACAATACAGATGAAGATGGCGAATTTGGATCCCATATTGACTTTCTTTTTGTCGAGTGTTCTAGTGATCTGTGTCTTTTCCTCATCCCGAGCCCACTATTTATAGGCATCCATATATTTAGTTTGGGTAAACAATTAAATGTCTGGATTTGGCAATTGCCAAAAAAAAGAACAATAGAATGTCAGCTTTAAAAAAGAATCGCAAATACAGATCTTTGTCTCTGAGCCTATTGTTGAATTAAACTCGCAAATGTCGATCTTCCTCAAAGAGTATTCTCTATTTGCAGCTGTTCAATCAAATTTTCAAACTTATTTCAACAAATAATTTTGGCATAGAAAAATTCCACTGAAATCAATGTTTGAACATAAATCGAAAGTTTCCACTCTACATCAGTTCAATGAAAACTAAAGTCAATAATTCGAACCTAAATCACGGATTGATTTAATGTTTTGTCTAATCTTTATAATATTGACTTTATTTAATTTCGTATTAAATATTATAAATCGACACCGATCAAAGGATATCGAGGCAAATGGCGCTTGTTATATCGTTGAAGTCGATATTTTTTAATTGTGGGTGATCGTTTGATCCGGGTTTTTGAAGCATCATAAAATGAGCTTCTTCCTGATGCACTTGCTGGCGAACTTCCTGACTGTGGTTGGGTACTGAATGATGGAGATGTTGACGAGTAGTCTGCCCCGCTGGGATCCTCAGCCAAAAGAGATGCCACCTTTAAGATGGCTATAATACACAGATAGACAGCAATTTTGGATCGCATGTTGACTTTCTCCAACTAAATCTAGTAAACTGATGCCGTCCTAAGTTTGGAGGTCCAGTATTTATATCACGATTGAACATTATGTTTAAGCAATGAATTCATTTGAATAAATTAAGCAAAAAATACTAAAAATCATATCAGCATACCAATAATTATCGAATCCTCATCTAAAAGAGAGACGGTTAATATGATTCTTCTCTTGTCAAGAATATGCAATATTCTCTAACCGACTAACAAATAGAAAAAAAAAATTTGAATTTCTTTAATGGCAATTGCTCAGCTTCGTTTTTATAGATATATCCATGCAGAAAATGTTCAGATTACTTATGAAATTGAGAATTCCATTTGAATCATATGCAAATTCAATATACTGAAAACTATAAAATATACATACATACATATTCAAAAGTAGAATATGCATAATTTTTCTAGTAAATAGGTAAATCCAACAAATTGACAATGTAAATCGGATCACGACATCATCGACATGCGATTCAACTCCAACTCATCGGCAGCTGCTCCCCAGGTAACCATTGACCCCATGAGGGCTTAACAAGTGCAACTAAGTATTACATTGAAAAGTTGTCAATGAATACATACAAATCGTTTACATTTCAAGGTTGTCTTTAAGTCTATTCTAATATTTATATAGCTAAGCGAAATCAACTGATTAAGCCGATTAATTTACCACATCTCTTATTCTCGATTCCCTCGCGTAAATTCACAACAAATCACACAAAAACAAAGGGGAAATTAGTTTTTGTTTTATGGCAACATTAAAAGGTATTTTTTTATTTAACTTAATTTACGAGTGAGTACTAAAATATATTCCTATTACGTAAGCAGGCTTCAGTCCATCTCCTCTGTAAGTTGCTGCAATTGGCGATATTTGCGTATGGCATTGCGCACGAATTCCGTAGCACGTCGCACTCTCTCCGGTGTCATTTCCTCAGCCAGCATGCGACCCACATCCTGGGCACCACCAGAGCGCAGAAGGTCCACTGCCTTGGCGGGTATCTCGCAAATGGGCGTGAGTCGACACAGAGCACTGGTAATGGCACTGCCGAAAAGGATAACGCCCACAGCAGACACGATGACGGCGGCAATACGGAACAGGGTGGACATCAGAATGGTGGGTAGCAATTTGGAGGCAAAGGCCAGAAGGGGATTTGACGTAGAAGCTGGAGTTGGTGCTGCAGCCACCGTTGTGCCTTCCAATTGACTGACTGCTGCTGGCGCCAAGAAACCTTCATAGCCCGTTTGAACTACTATTGGTCCTGGATATGGATAAAGACCTGGAGCTGGATAAGCTCCAGCAAATGGGCCATATGCTGCAGCGCCATATTGGCTAAGATACTGCTGGAACACTTCAGGAGTGATAAGTCCACTGGCATAAATGGATGCTGGATCAATGCTGCTAGCAGAGGCCACGTTGTCGGGCTAAAAACAGATTAACATAACCCCGGTTACTAATTCTCTTCCCCATTAAAGTGAAGTTTACAATAGCAACTCACCACCGACTGCTCCGAGGATTCAGGTGAAATGGCGGTATTAGTTTCGTTGACATTGCCTTGTTCCAAATCTGAAGTAGGTTTGTCATCCACATTTAAATCTGGCAATTTATCCGTCTCCTCAATGGTGTTGGGCGTCACTGGCAAAGGTCCTTTTGTGTCAAGAGCTGGCAGTGTAAGGACCTCTCCCAGCATTAGCAATACAAGGAAAAACGCTTGTGATTTCGTTCCCAAAATTCTAGAGGTCATCTTGATTTGACTTTAAGGCAACAACTGATCCAGCTAGCATTCCACTTCGGCTCCTTTATAGGTTCGTCAGGAGTAGCCATTTTTGACATCATTTGGCAATTTATGTCACAATTCTTAAGAATTTAATCCCTGCTAATGTCTTTTAGAGTACTAACGCAGGTACTTCACCTGCCTATACAATACAGGTAGACACATCGTGATCCTGTAAAGGACTTGGCCATCCCTTACACTAATGGCCTGAAATAAAAGTACATGTCCTTGAGTTTCATGTATTTGGGAAATTACCACTGTCAGTTCAGTTTGGAGTTGTAAGTACTATTCTAAAGCCCACCCCCGTCCCAAACTCGCCATAACTTAAGGGCACTGAATCGGATAAATTTGGTGGCAATCAATAACAGAGTAAAAAACTTAATGGAACACAAAATGATGTACATAGTCGTATAAATTTAGACACGAACACCATAGAAATTTTTGACCGAGTTTCGGCAGCAGCAGCAGCAGCAGCAACAGCAAAAGCAACTTAATCAACCAGCCACGCCCCCTAAAAGGTATCCCCTTGGGCTCTATTTACCACCCAAAGGACAGAGAACAGGTGAACACATCCACACACCCACACATCGGTTGTCCGGGTAACGTTCGTTATGAAAACTAAACGACAACAAAAAGCGCCAAAACAACGACAACATGTTGGGCAAAAAATTGGAACAGGCAGACAGCGACGACGGATACAACAACGGAGACGGCCATACAAAAACGTTGACAAGTTAAAAGAGTTGATTATTATATCACAATTACCACTGAATATATCTAGAAACACACATAAACACACCCATATAAATATAAGTCTGTGCAACTAAAGAACAGCATCCCAATAGAAGCCAAGTCGTCGACCACATTGCCCGACATTTGACGGCACACTGGGGAATTGCATAGACATCGAGAACTCGGTGGCGGTGGTGCAGCACAAGCTAGTGCATAAGATTGTGTGAGTCAAAGTTAAATATTCATAATACGTAAATAAGTGAGTCCAAATGGTTGCAATTAACTTGTCGCCGATTAGCAATGGACACGATATACGAGTATGTATGTAGAAATACAGGTGTATATACGATTAGTATGTATATGCACACCCAGTGGAATAAATGGACTTTAAATATGGAAAAGTGTGCTGGTCATTGGCTTAATACAAAGTGCTGATATTGGCGTGTGATTAGAATACATTTTAAATACCTCATTTGCAATTTCGAGCCATTTACGTGAATGTTAAACTCTCATATTCAAAACTTAAGTGCTCAGCCCAAAAGTAGACTATACATTTAACTAAATAAATCTTTTAAATTGCCCTGAGGGAAATTTCAATCCTGAATGTTTTATATTTAACAAATATAATTTATTTAAGTAAATAAATATAATTTATTTAAGTAAATAAATATAATTTATTTATTTAATTTAAGTATTTATTTAAATTCTAGCAATCAACATTCATTCTTTTGTTATTCTTGACATCAGTCTTAAGAAATGTTAAGTTTGAATACTCTTTCTTTGAGGGTATATCAATTTGGTCAATGATTTTGGTTTCATTAAAATTATAACTTGAAATACTTTCCAAATGAATCTAAAGTATTCAAATCGATATTTTACCATTCGAAGGAAAAGATAATTCTCAATTGGCTGGCGTCGAGGTCAAGTGACATTCATTTTCAATTCATTTAGCAATTAACATTAATAAAACACACAAAATCGATGCATTGATTTTTGCGTACACGTGCCCTGCCAGTCGACTTTCGGCGGCAAAGGTGCCCGTGTCCATGTCCGTGTCCTAATAGCAATGTTTGGCCGTGCCACAAATTCAGTCGCCCCCAATGAACGAAACTAAACGAATTGTTACTGAATTTGTCTACTGTCTACTTCTTAGCGGTGGTAAAATGTCCACACCAGTTCTATACTATTTACCCCCGAGCCCGCCGTGCCGGAGTATTTTGCTGCTGGCCAAGATGTTGGGCCTGGAGTTTGAGCTAAAAATTGTCAATATCCTGGAGGGAGAGCAATTGAAACCGAATTTCGTGGCCATGAACCCACAACACTGTGTGCCAACAATGAACGACGAGGGACTGGTGCTCTGGGAATCGCGTGCCATATTGTCCTATCTGGTGTCCGCCTATGGAAAGAGTGATGAACTCTATCCCACAGATATACGAGTGCGAGCCCTGGTGGATCAGCGTATGCAGTTTGATCTTGGCACACTATATATGCGCCTCACCGACTACTATGTGAGTTTTCTTCAATTGGTAACCATAAAATATTGGAATTTCTTATATGTCTCTACTTAGTTCCCCACCATGTTTATTGGAGCTCCCCTAGACGAGGGCAAACGCGCCAAGCTATCCGAAGCTGTGGGATGGTTCAACTCAATCATGGATGGACGTCAATTTTCGGCTGCCGAGCATTTTACAATCGCCGATCTAACATTACTGGTAACCGTTTCACAATTGGAGGCCTTCGACTTTGAGTTGCAACCGTATAAACATGTCCGACAGTGGCTTGAACGCTGCAAGGAGCACATGGAGCCTTTTGATTATGAGGAACTAAATGCCAGTAAGGCCAATTTGTTGGCTGACATGTTTAAGGCCAAGATGAATCAGTCGGGTGGTGTTTGAGGTTAACGCCTAAATGCTTAGTTACAGTTACCAGAAAGGTGTTTAGGTTAAGAATTGTGTTAGTGTTGTATGTAAATTAAATAAAATTGTTGCCTTTTCCCAATGAGAAGTAAAAGAAGAAGAATTTAATATATTGTCTGGAATATTCTCATGCCCAATAAATCTAAAATTAAATTACGGACAATACTTTGGTAGCCAATTTGGGTCAATTTTAGTTTAATCGACATCAATGGAAAATCATTCGCCTCGAGAAGCCAATCAATTGGACAAAAACAAAATCGTATGAAAAGACGACAAGCATTTAAAAATACCTTTGGCCGAAACAAAGTTAAAGGACATTGCCGGCAGGCAAATGCGAGGATACAAACGGAAACTAACAGCAACACCTGCAGCAGCAGCAGCAGCGACAGGAGTCGGCGGACCTCAACATAAATTTAATGACACGAGAAAAAAAGTGTCCCGAATGGCGAGTGGGGTGGAGAGGGGACCTGCTATTTTTGTACCAACACGAGCATCGAACAGGGGCAACTGCTACCGCAGCAGCAGCCTCCAGCAGCAGCAAGGATAACGAAAACTTCAGTTAGCAGTCTCATTTTGGCCGCTGAATATGACGGGCGCTTGGTTAGCTCCGGAATTAGCTCTGTGGTGCCTGGTGGTGCTAGTTGTGGTCCAGTTTGCCCAAAGCCAACAAGTTGCCAGCAACAGTAAACAGCAGTCACAACTTTGGCTGGGTACGTAGCAGATCTTTAGCATCTGAAGCATTGAGTAGACCATTATGCCGATTCCTAGATTGCCCCTGTATTCATGTCGGCGAACGCAACTCAACGCAGTGGGGAAAACTCAGTATAAATGCCAGCCAGGCGTTTGGTTCCAAAAACAACTGCCTGATGATCTTCATCGGTGGCCAGGCCGATGAGTTGGTGGCCTTTCAGCTAATCCAACTGCAGTTGCGCCATGGGTGAGTTGAAAACACTTCCGGCCATTTAGATGGCCAACCATTCGATCAGAAATCCTAGATCCATCCAGTCGTGGTGAAGTGGTGCTAATCTGGGAGACAGCTGCATGACAGCCATCAAAATGTGCTCGATAAGCTATCGACGAGGAAATGCCGAATTGGCCGAATTGCCAAATGCGGAATGAGCAATCGTATGTGTAATTAAAATACCTTATGAAGGCCAATGTGGGCGGTCCGGGCGGTTGGGTGGAGCCGATTCCGTTGCCGGCACGCCTGGTTATTTATATTTTAGAAATTATTATAAAAAGAAACAAAAATTATCCAACAAATTCAAATTGTGTCAATTTATGCGAAATTTGCATACAAAATGCACCATGCAACAAAATCAAAAAAAAAAATGCAATGAAAAAAAAGACCCACACAAAAAGAAGCAAACCTAAATTTCGAATTCGATTTGTCAATAAAATTGGAGAGCACACCAAAAGCAAAATTCAGTGGAGCTTGGGGCAGAGCGCTGTGACGATCGACAAAAATATCCCGAAAATAAAACAAAGTGCAAAACGCGCTGGGAAATTGCACAAGTTCGTAATAAGTTCTCTCATTGTGAAAACCCAAAACCGTTCAAAATGTCGATGGATCCAACAGTTAACTTGGAAGATCTGGAGCGCGTGAGTGGATATATCTAATGTGAATCGATTGAGTAGATGGCAGCAGTTGAAGAATAAATGTGTGGAAAATATTTCCAATATTTGGAAATGTGTTTTATTCTTCAAGTGCAGTTGCTGGTGCTACTCCAAGAGCCAACTGACTCAGTCATTTCTTCAATCTGCAGCGTCGCCGTCGTCCCAGCTCCGTACGGAAAGTCTCACAGACTCCTCAGCCTCCGCCACATTTGGCCGATTCCGAGGCCATGGCTGTCATCAATGAGATATTCAATCCCACACTGAAATTACCTGAAAGTAGTGGACACTATACGCTGCCGGAGGAGATGAGTGCCGACGATCAGGTGGCACCTCGTGATTTGGATATTGCCAAGCTGGCAGAGCTCAAAGAAGTAAGTGGGGTTCGGTGCTTTCTCCACGGAGTCTGACCCAAGCGCTATTGTTGCCAGGTGTTTTCTCTCTTCGACACGGACTGCGATGGTCTGATATCCAAGGATGACTTACGTTTCACTTATACGGCCTTGGGTAACGAGCCCAATGAACAGCTGCTAGAACAAATGATGCAAGAGGCCCATGAACCTCTGGACTATGAGGCATTTGTTCAATTGATGTGTCGACGTACTCAAGAGTTAGATCCGGAGGCAGTTCTTCTTGAGGCATGGAGCAAATGGGATGACCATGGCACGGGCAAGATCGAAGAACGCAAGTGGGTGTTGCAGCACAACAAAAAGAGCAGAGAATATTTACAGACAATTCTAAACATTTCTAGAATCTACGAAGAATTGACCAACTATGGTGATAAAATGACCCTTAGCGAGGCCAAAGAGGCACTCAGTCATGCACCCATGGCCAAGCCAAAGTCCCTGGAGGAGCCGCCGATGATTGATTATTTGGCCTTTTGTCGTATGCTCGGAGGCATGCGAAAAAGAAAAGGCGAATAGCCAATGATAAAATGTGTTCCTGAATCAACTAAGAGCTGCTCTAATATCTTTGCTTATTTAAGTCGGAGCAGTTTAAAATACATTGTTATATCAGCAAGTCCTATCGCTCTTCCATTTATCTATCCTATCATTTATCACTTATCCATTTAGAAGGCTTGATCTACTAATCCCATCTAGTTTTGTCCATTGTAGATGCTACCCCTTAAGATAGGCTATTCTTATTACCGCTTGCCGTACATACATATTTCTATGTTGCACAAACGAAAACGACAAAAAATTATCCTTAACGCCAACTTCTGTTCGACTTTTTATCAAAATAAATCGTGAAGAACCAAACAGCCGTGGACAAATGCATATTATTTGTTTAATGGGGGCCCCCATAGTTGGGGTTATTTATAATCCCACTGAGACCAACGAGCCAATAGCAAAAAAGAAAAAGTATCGGCCAATAAATTTTAGACATCATTACGCTATGGCCCAACATTTCTACCGTTCTTTTCACATATATCTACATATATACATATATTCTTCTCCCTCTCTTTTTTTCGATATGCAATATTGTGACAGGTGCTTGGACAGTGTGGAGGTCTTTCCGTATCTGCGCGAGCCCGTCATCGAGAATGCAACACAGGCGGCATACACTTGGTGTCAGCACAGCAACGCGAGGAATGACACACCCGTATATAGTTCCGGACGTTTACTGGGACTGCGCCTGAGGTTCCAGCAGCCGCCAAGTAAACTGGACAGTTGGCACTTGAACTTGACTGCCAATTATAGATTCCTAAAGAAAGGTAAACAGGTGGCTTCAACTAATGCCATTGATGACTAAGAGCTTCTCACACATAGAAAAGTTCCAGACGGAAGGACGCCTATTGCTGGGGAGCTATTGCGATTATTACTTCTTTGCCAGCACTATGGGTGAATCAGGTGGTAATCAGGGTTATTTTCATTCGCCACGATTTCCGGCTCAGTATCCGGCGCATATAAAGTGTGCCTACAAGTTCATTGGACGACCAGATACACGTGTGGAATTACTTTTCGAAGAGCTCCAGCTGCCGCCAGTGACCAGTGGTGGTTGCCAATTGGATGCTCTTACCATTTTCGATGCCGAATCCGCTCACATGAGCAGCGTAATAGATGTCATATGCTCTGCTCGTCCCACACGTCGCATTATGAGTAGCGGACCTGATTTGTTGTTGGAATTCAATGCAAGTTCGAATCGCACAGCCAAAGGATTTCGCTGCAAGTACAAATTCGTGCCCAGTGAACAGGAGCAGCCGCAGCCAATTATGGTGGCAGCCAGTGTGGCAACAGCCGCTAAACAACCAGCCAAAGCCAATAGTCTGTTGTCGGATATGGAGTTGTCGAAGCCCGGACGAGCAATTGGTAAGTTGGCGCCTCATAAATTAGCCTAAGGACATTCACCCACACCCCCATCCCCACCCCCAGCCTACCACTCATTCCAATAAAATCCAACTGTAAGCCACAACCCAATCGAATTATGGTAATCGTAAGCAGAGGGCAACAAAACTAGACTACTTCAATAGACGCCATCGACAGCTTCCGCCCGTCAGTCTAGCAGATGTTCATGCCAGGAAGCTAGACGCTCTTTTAGCAGCGGATGCCACCAATTGGCTTGCAATGACTTGCCTTTCAGTTGCCAGTGAACACTCGACTAGTCCAAATGGCATGCTTGCCTTTAATTTTACAACTTTCCTCTTTGGTCGTCCTAGTTCAGTCCTGTTTGCTATTGCTCACTCCACCTAAATGTGAGTTTTTATTACATTTTTGGTTACTCAATTATTTAATAAATCGACGATTAGCCTAAAAATTAACTAAACACTTAAGCAGTGACCACAGAATGAAGGCAAAGGCACTGCCCAGAATACACTGCAAAATTCGATGAAGTGTTAAAAATCTGAAAAGAAATAAGATGTGAAAAGTGAAATAATTCAAACTAAAAGATAATCTTCTTACCTATTTAAAACCGCCTGACCGCGTTTTATGGATTCTTCTCCTGGATCTTCTTTGCCCATATAAATGCGCATGCCACGCAACGCATTTAGGAAATAGTTATCCCAATCCAAGTCCCGCATATTAAATTCGAAGAGCACCTTGTCTCGAGGCGACAGACTTTGCCACAATTTAACAGCATTGTCGGTCTCAAAGCCCCAAGATTTGATGGTGAATGGTGATAGAACAACAATATTTTTGTGGACCTTATCATATAACTTGAGCATGCGAGGCTTCTGTCCACGCAGACGCAATGCCATGTCAATGAGAAAGCCTGGAACAATGTGATAGAAAAAGGCCCACAACTGGAAGAGCCAACCCGAGGCGGTGAAGTGCAAGAACGGGCACCACATCATCTGTGTCAAAGGATAATCGTGAACATGAACTTTTGCCTTATCCCTAAAGCCACCCCATGTAATTAGATTCTTATCGCTAGGCACATGATTGTAGATGGGAGGAACTGCAGGCCGCGTCGTTTCCTGTGCAGTTTTCCAGGCGCAGACCAAGGCCATGTTGGCGCAATAGTCTACGGGTACGATGCCAGCCTGTGCCTTATAATTAGCCCAGGAGACGCGAACGATTCCAAATGCCGCACCATACAGCAAGGCAATGGGTCCATTGAGATTATCAATCCAACCCGACATTGGTTCCTTGTAGCTAGCAATAACTGTGGAGGCAAGAAATTCCATTAATCGAGCACCATGTGAAAATGGATCTCGCTGTACTTACTAACTCCAGGCCTATAGACACAGATGGGCATATCTCCTGCTTCCCTCTGTATCAATTGCTCGGCAAGAGCTTTGGTGTACGTATACGTGTTGGGAAATTTACCCAACAGAGTGGTCGTTATATCATCGACAATCTCATTGCCCACATTGTCAGTTAGCTGCAATACCTGGTCAACTGTGCAGTTTAGATGTTCCGGATAATATCTCTCTTCAATGTGGTTCACCACACAATTGGAGAAGGCAGTCGAGATATGAACAAAGACCGCCAGTCTAGTCATTTCCTTGGCCAGTTGCAACATCAGACCAGCGGCCCGTGTATTGATTGCCAATGCCACATGAAGTGGCTCCATAAACCTCACAGTTGCCGCACTATGCAGAACCACTTGAACCTCCTCCACCAGCAATCGGCGATCCGTCTGGCTAATACCCAGATCAGATGCCTGACAATCGCCAGCTATGGGCATTACTCGTTCCAGAGATTTGGGTTGCGCATTCAGCAGTGTAGTAAATACCTTATAAAGCATCAAATTTTCAATATAACTTGTCATTTAAAAGAGCTAGAATTATCTTTCTCACTGGATCATTTTCCCAGGCAGCGAAACGTTCGTTGATATCCTGACCCTGCTTCGGCCGGATCATCACATAGATGCGCTTGGCCTCCGTGGAACGCAGCAATTTCTCAATGATCACTGAAACAATTGGCCATTGGCATTCAAAATAAATAGCAGCCGGTTTAGATACATTTTTTTGTTTTTCGGAGATGCATTAAATAACGAATGGTTTATATATGTATTATTCTTTAGGTTGCTTGGTGTCAGCATTAAAACCTGATCCAAAGCAAATTCTTAATTTGGCTTGTCAAGAGCTTTCTTATTACTCATAAAATATACAATTTGCAAGTTCAAATACGTATTAAACAAATACAAATAACAAAAACAAGAGAAACAATCAATCCAATCATAAATATTGAAGTGGAATTGAAACTTTGGTCTCTACCTTTGCCCAAAAATCCACTACCGCCGGTGACAAAGACGATTTTGTCTTTATAAAACTTTTGTATTTCCGATTCCGTTTCGGTATCCATAATGGCACACACACACACACACACACACAATATTCCGATAATCAATTTGGCCGAAACGATCTTAGTCGCGTCTCTAACTTAAATGAGAAGTGTTTAGAATGGGCTGGCTTTATTTATACCCAAAATGAGCTGCAGCATCACAAAAAACTGAATATACATATATATATATATATATAAAAACAAAAACAAAGCTGAGATTGAGACTGGAAGTGGGACTGCTACTCATACCCTCTCAGATTAGGTACTTACTTACTTTAATACTTGCTAAATCCTAAAAAACCCAAAACGAAATGCAAGTCGTTAAAAAGATATGTATGTATATATTGTTAGGGCCCTGAGATATTGGCTTAGTGCCTGACCCGCAGAACAATTTTCGTCATACTCGTTTACACATTGTTAAATGTAAATTTCCGCTTCATCAAAAATTTCCTCGTACATACGTCAAATCCAGCGCGTGTTCTCAGCCCAACTCTTCTTGAAGTCAAGTATTTTTGTGCACTCTGAACCTCTCACTCGCCGATTATGATGGGCAATTTGGTTAATTGGAAAACGTTGTATTAGCCAAGAGAGAGATAAAGTGCATCTTGCGGCAAAAAGAGAGCGAAATCCGGTAGTTTCCAAGTTGCAAAAGGTAAATAAATAAAACTTGAGAGCACAAGTGTCCCTATGTCTGTCTGTCTGTCTGTCTCTCTGTCTGTCTTACAGAAACAAAAGTGTTTTTTATGGTTTGGCATAATGAATGGCTTTTATGGCTCCCAAATTATATAGTAAATCATAGAAATCGGGGTGTACTCCGCGTCACAAATGTACATATATTCGAATTTATTATAAACAATTTTCTAGAAAAATACTATTCAATTTTTGTAAAGTTTATTTTCTGCACAAACTGAAATAAATGTTAATTACTGAAACAAATCAAGTAAGGTCGACCAATGAAATCATTTCTTTCCAGTTATATAGAATTTTGTAATAAATTTTAAAAACAATTAATATTCAAATTTGTTTTTAAATGACTTCAATTATATTGTGTGCAAACAGCCAGAGAATATTAATTGCCAGGCAACAAAAGGCAAACTGAACAAGTCGATGTAGTAAATGAAATCTGTAAGAAATAATATTTAATAATTTTGATGAGGTTGGATTAGCTAGTTTTAGTTACCGTGTGAGTGACTTTAGACCCAAGGCAATGGACTTTGCCGTAGGCGGCTCATTGCATAGATATTGCCTCATACCAAGAAGAGCACCATGGAAATAATCATTCCAGTCCAGATGCTCCATGTCAAAGTTGAACAGTTGCTGATCCTTCGTCGTCATACATTTCCATAGTCGTTTTGTGTTGTGCGTGTCAAAGGTCCAGGCTTTCGTGGCAAAGTATTCAAATAAGGACATATTTTCGTGAAGCTTGCGATAGATTTTCATTAGACGGGGTTTTCGACCCTGCAGACGAAGACCCACATCCATCAAATAGCCGGGTAGAGTGTGATAGAAGAAGGCAATTAAATTAAATAGCCATGGAAATGTTGTGGTACGCAACATTGGATACCAAATCATCTTGGTCAGTGGATAATTGAAGCCATGCGAAAATGCCATATTGACAAAGTCTTTGAAGAGTAGCAAATTCTTTTCACTTGGCGTAAAGTTATAGATTGGCGGTGCAGAGTTCTTGGGAGGAGTGATAGCTGTTTGCCAGGCACTGGCCAGAACCGCATTGACGGTGTGATCTACAGGAACTACGGCTGCCTGAGCTTTTAGATTGAGAACTATGCATCGTACAACTCCATAGGAAATGCCATAGATTAGGGAAATGGGGCCATACAGATTGTCTATCCAACCCGATGCTGGCTCCTTATTCGCCGCAATGACTAAGTGCGTTGAGAAATTGAAATTAAACGAGCACTATATAATAATTTTGATGCACCTACTCATGCCAGGACGAACAATGCACACTGGAAGATCAGAAGCCTCTTCAAGCACCACTTGCTCGGCTAGAGCCTTGGTGTAAGTATAGGTATTTGGATATTTTCCCAGCAACGTTGGTGCCAAATCATCCAAAAACTCATCACTCAACTGCTCGCTGAGTTTCAAAACCTCATCGACGGATGATGTCAAGTGCTCTGGATAGAATCTCTCCTCGATGTTTGGTGATACACAATTGGAGTAGGCAGTGGAAACATGGACAAATGCCTCTACCCTAGACATTTGTTTTGCCAACTGAACTACGAGACGCGTTGCTCGCGTGTTGATGGCCAGAGCCACATGAAGTGGTTCATTAAAGCGAACAGTAGCAGCTCCATGAATGACTATCTGGACTTCATCTAGCAACAATTTTCGATCTGTGTCACTTAGTCCCAAGTCCGGCAATTGGCAGTCCCCAGTTATAGCTTTAACACGCTCCAAAGCATTGGGTTTCTCCTCCAGTAGTCGTTTGAATACCTTTCATAATTCATTCATCATAAGTGGTATTCATTAAAAAATGCCCAAAGAACTTACCGTATCCTTCTTCCATGCGCTGAGGCGTTCAGTTACATTTTGTCCTCTTTTCGATCTGATCAGTGTATATATGCGTTTTACCTCCGTAGTACGTAGTAACTTCTCAATGGATACTAAGGATATTCCAATGCTTGATTCGTTGCATAGACTATGGAAAGTTCATACAAACCCTTTCCTACGAATCCCGTTCCACCCGTTATAAGAATAGTCTTCTCTTTGTAAAATGCTTGAACTTCAGATGACATGTTCAATATGTAGTATATATAGTATAAATTCGTTTCACATTCAGACACGTTTCCTTCAACTGCCAAAAACTAACTGAGACATGCCTAAGTAAGTGCGTTTATTTATAAGCTGGGCTACCAAGCATAAATAACCAAATTATGTACATCCACTCGTGAAAATTTAAAATTCCATCAACATTAACCTACAGCTCACACACCTCATAGTCGGCTCGTATTATATATAGTTGATTGACCAGCCCAAGCAAAATACACTACCAACGATTATTTTGTTTTCCATTTGTTTTCTTCCTGCATTGAGGAGAACCACAAGCCCATCCACAAGCCAGGTAAATTATGATCAATCAATGCGCAGAAACAACAACAAGGCAATTGAAAGAAATATTGCAACAATCGCATAGCATGAAACCTGAACCTGTACGTGGCCCTCCTCAAGATGCTTGTTTTTTTGGGAATACTTTGAACTTTACATTGTTGCAATGTGGAATCTAAGATTGTATCGTCAGCTGTTGTTATTAAAAATTATTAAGCTAATAACTACTCATATTGAAATTCATTCAGCTAAAAATCGTATACAACCTTCTTTCTCTGACTACTTGAGATAAATACACTTAGCTACATAAGTTTATCTACATTTCAGCTGCAATTAACTAATTTCAGTTACAATAACTTAACCATCCATCGATTCTAGTCTACAAATGTTTCCAGTTAACTATTTAGATAAGGAATTTAGATAATTAAAAACAAAATACTTGATTCACGTGCCGAAAAGCTCATTTTTGATTGCTTTTGTTCGGGGGGTTATTGCAGTTCATTCTCATTACGAACGATATGTAAATGAATACTTAATGAATTATTCCAGACAAATTTGTCCTATGTTAATTTGTAAAATGAAAAAAGAAACACAATTATAATTATCATAACAATATTGCACTGCTTATAATGTTCTTAGTTTTAAATAGTATTTAATTAGTTTGATCGATTTAATTCCGTGGTATCATTTTAAGCCAAAATCCATCTTTGGGGATCAGTTGGAAGCCCGACGAAGACAATTCTAGGGGAATTGATGATTTCTTTGCTGGGGCAAGGCGATAATCTCTTAAGATGTAATATATCATAGCTTTAGCTTCCAAGAGAGCAAAACGGGAACCTAAAAATAAATAAATATATTAATTAATTAATGTTCTTGTTGGGGAAAAGGATGTTAGTATTTTTCTACCGACCTATACAATTGCGTTGTCCTAGACCAAAAGGATAATATGTGAATGGCTGTATTTTATCCTTATTTTCTTCACTAAAACGTTCGGGATCAAATTTCTTGGGGTTCTCAAAGTATTTGGGATCGCGATGAAAACCGCAGGTGGGCAGCCAAATTATGTCGCCCTTTTTGATCTCAACCTTCTGGCCATCCACATCATATGTAATATCCTTGTTGCACTCTCGGTCTACGGCAATGGCCGCTGGCCACTTTCTTAGTGTCTCAGAAACCACCTGATCCAAATACTTCATGCCCACCAAAGCCTCATAAGTTAATTCATCATCACCTAAATCCGAGCTGACCTGTTGGATTTCCTCGTACAGCTTTTCCTGCACATCCTCATTCTCCATTATCTCGTGAGCAGTGAAACACATCAGCACGGCAGATGTCTCAAAGCCAGCAAAGAAGAAGACAAAGCACTGGGCCACAATATCACGATCACTCCATTCGCGTACTGGTGCGGTTTTGGTCTTTTCTGTTTGGAGCAGTCCGCGAGCCTCCATTAGCATGTTAATCATATCTGGACGGATGATATTATGCTCTTGCCGATACTTCATGGCATCCAATACCAAGCGCACAAAGTATTGTGTGCTCTTCTTATCAAAAAGCTCAATCTTCAGATACTTGTTCAACCATTTCAGACTGAAAAATATCAAGAATTTCAAATTTTGCGCAAACGAAAATGTAGTTAGCTTCTTGCCGGCCATATAGAATGTATTTTCGCGCTCGGTAAACGAATTCACTTGCAAACCAAAGGCAGTTGAAGCAATCACATCGTTGGTGAAGCGTGTACAATAGTCCTTCATATCCAGCTCCAAGCCACCATCAACGACGTCCCGCTTCAAGCAACCGCCGGCTTCTTTGGCCACCTGATTCATCAGCTGAAACATTTGACGCATCTTGCTGCCTGTAAAGGCGGGGCTCAGGGTGCTGCGCATATCCTTCCAACGTGCATCGCGCATAGAGAACAGAGAACTACCGAACAGGTTGTTCATGTCATGTGGATCATCATCAGTCCCGGTGCTGAACACATCTCGATGATTAATGAAATGATCGAAATCCTTAATAGTGACATTCTTGATGAGCTCCGGATCGCGTAACATGATCAGTGGCTGTCGCTGCTCAAAGATACCATAGACCCTGAAATAAAATATTGATATTAATAAATATACATACATATGTATGTATGTACCATATACTTTATACTGATGAAGCGTCATTGACTGATTAGAGAGTTCCCCTACCGGAGCAATCAGTTTTGATAATGCCCGAAAACTTGTTGTGTGTTGGCAAACCTCTTATCAATTGTATGCTAGATTACTAAATTACTACTAAATTAGAATTTGTTCTACATGCTTATATCCCTTAATATTTTTTTTATATAAATGCTGAATTTTTATCACAAACATATGCCTTCAGTTGCAGTTATTAAAAACGAAAAGGTATTCGTTTTTGGGTACATTAATATCTATAACTATAATATAATTCACTTGTTTTTAGATTTGTGATTACTTTAAAAATATCTGTTCGGCTGTTTCAGAAGCAATCCTAAAGGACTTTTCTAAACTTAAACTGACCCAAATCGGCAAACATTTGTGAAATACATTTTTTATTATAGCTAGGATCGTCTTATCATTTCCAGTGCTACAAAAAGATAAGATTTACCTTTTGCAATGCTAACAAATTGCCGTGCATTGATAAGATTCTAAAGTATCTAAATAGTCTCAACCGTTAAGACACTAAACAAAGACTAATAATACGATGGGTCACTGTTTGTTATCGAACAGTTCAAACTTTTGCTTTTTTAGAGATAAATAGTTTACACATGATTGAACCTTTTAAATTTGTATAAATGTATGTGTGTACATAGTGATAGAACAATATGGTAATTCTATACGACTCCTACATATGATATATGACCTTGATTTTACGACACATTCTGATCAAAGTGCGCAACTCGTAGACATAGTTGACAGAATGAATTAATTATTTAGAACTATATATAAGTATATATCTGTGTGTCTGACATCACTCACTTGTTATTACCGCCTTTGTGATATAGATCAACAATTACATCAAACATCGATTGTTTGCGGAAGAACATTTTAGCCATGTTGCCGAAATATGGCACAGGCTTGGCAAATGGCAGTCCGCGTTCCTTGAAGAAACCATATTTGGATACAGACCAACGATAAGCCAAGGCCAACGCCACAATAAACAAAGCAATAAATTCCAGCAGCATCGCTGTATGTGACTGACGATCAGAGCGTCCAGAAATGAACTAACGGCGACGCAAACAACTGGATGCCTATTTGTTGGGGCGTATCAGAGCTTTTTAGGTTTGAGCTTTCATTGTCTTAATTAACCATAATGCAATATGCTTTTGATAAATTGAAATAAATATATATCGCTTAGAAATATAAACATCTATAAGTACATAGAATAGCAATAATAACATTAGAGAGTAGATAACACCGACATGGTTACGGTTTTAACAGCACGGCATAAAGTGGATAGGGCTGAAGGGTCTGGGTCTCTATGGACCTCTCCAACCAGCTAACGGTTAAATGACGACATATACGGCGGTAAAGGGGCCTAGAAAATAGGAAATATAAATTATTAAAATGCGCATAAAACCAAAAACAGTTTCTTAACCTCAGATGCTCCAAATTAACACTGGTATTTGTTTCATAGAATGCCAGACCAGCCTTTTGTGTATTCGTTGTTAGGGAGCCGCCATGCTGAACAAATTCCTGCATGTGCTTAGACTTGGTAGCATTCTTTGTAAAATGAGCCACCAATCCTGAAAATAGCTTGCTTTTTACTTGTTTGGGTGAATTTTCATCAACTTCCATAGCTGTTGGCGTTTCACTTTTGACTTGCGTTTTGAGTTCAGTTTTGACTTCTGTTTTGAACTCAGATTGTACATTATTTTGGATTTTATCTGGCTTAAAGTAGTCTTGAAGTCCCTTTTGTGAAGCAGGCTTGTTCACCTCACGTTTTATCTTTTTACTACTACTTTGAGAGTTTTCGTCTACTTTACTATTGGATTTTTTAGATTTCTTATCGCTGTTTTCTAATGATTTTCTCTTCTCTGGCGTCTTCTCTTGCGCAAGCTTTTTCTCTAATCCATCTTTATCCTTATCACAATTGGCTAACAGTAGATCGACATTAACATTCTTCTTTGAAGCTTCATACAAATCTAAAAGATGAGGCAAATCGTTTGCATCCTTAGATGTCTTATCACTACGCAATCTCGTGATCCTTGGAAATCGTATGGAAACGCCTGCCGCAGTGTGAGCTTCTGATTTTGTAAATTCTGCACCAGTTATTTCCCACACTGGCATTTTTTGTGGATCTACGGCCAGCACATCGGGCACCAGTGATTTCTTGCACAGTAGCCAATTAGGCGTCTTGTTGGCATCAGCACGCGTGGTTAGCTTCATTAGATTCTCATGTATCTCATCGTTTGTGCTATCATCCAAACCTGAGTGCACTTTGGTCACTGTTTTCCACAGACGATCTTGTGGATCGTAACAGCCCATTAGGAAAATGCTCAGCACACCGCCTTTTTTGCCAGATCCATACCAGGCACCAAGCACAACCAAATCTGCTGTGTCAGCCATTTTACCATCAAAAAGATAATCCTTTTTAACCTTCAACCAGTTGCGTTTGCCAGGCTGATAAGTGCCATTCGGGTTCTTTAACACTACACCCTCTAGATTGGACTGCAATACCTTCGCAGTCATCATGGCCAGTTCGCTCTTAGTCTTGAGAAACTGCGATTCTGATAGCTGTACATAGGATTTGATGGGTTCAATGTTTTGCTCGAGTATTTCGCGACGTTTTCGGAATTCGCTGCATATTAAAGATAACAATTAGATATTTCGATTTGGATAATCAATATGGATATGTTTATAGCTTACAGCTGCATTAAATCCTCGCCATCATAGAGTATGCAATCAAAGACAAATAGACAAACCGAGGCATTGGCATATTCGTGCTTCTTGTGAGCACCCAAAGTGCCAAATGGTAGTAGAGTACCCGTCTCAGTATCGACTAGTATAATTTCCGAATCCAGAATCATATCACCAGCACCAGGAAAAGCACGTGGAATATACTCTGTCAGTCGCTTGATTTTGTGATCCATCACTGGCTTCAAATTTCGACTAAAGAACTTAAATTCTTTACCCTTTTTGTGAATTTGTACTCGTTCGCCGTCGTACTTGACCTCCCCGAACAGACCAGCAGGGTTCTTTTTAAAGGCCTCCTCCACCGACTTGCAAGCATTGGCCAGCATTGGTGATATGGGGGTCATCACCTGGATTGTCCTTGTAGCCGTTTTTAAGTTCTTGGCTGGACTTTTAGCCTGAGCTTTGACTGCTTTGCCAGCGAATTGTTGCACAATGGCAGTAAGGTCACGAGATGATTGATAGGCAGGATAAGCTAGGGGACCGAAAGCATCAAGAATATGCCTTGCACGAGCGTTTATGCGCAGGTCCTGCTTGATTAGGCGGATGAAAGTGCGTAAATCTAATTCTGTGGCTTTTTTGCAAAGCTCTTTCAGCAGTTCAGTTTGGTCATCCTCTTTGGTCTTTTGCTCTAGTTGTCTAAGCATCTCGTCCACTTCCTGCAGATAGAGTTTACTCTGCGTTTGCGGTTTCAGTTTGGAAGAAGCTGCGAAATACTTCCGAAGCGTCTCGGAAACATCACCATCTGTTTGGAAAACAAGATATTAATACAAACACCAATTATGTTCTTAAAAGCAAACATACCCTGCTCTAGGTCTAATTGCATCTGATGCTGATCACTGTTTAAGATCCGAGAAAACAATTTTATCAATGCTTTGTTCTGCAGATTGTACACACGCTGAGTGGCCCCGGGAATGAGGAATTGCACCCACAGCAAAAAATCACCTTCAAAACCGGTGCCTTTTGATCCCTTCTTAAAGAATCCCTCCAGCCTCTCCACCTTTCGCAGGTAACTTGACTCCGAGGCTATTTCATCACAGATTCGCCGAAAAGTATCCAGTTTATTATCCTCATTCTGCAACAGTGTCCCCATACCCTTGCTGGCCATACTACGAGTTGGTACTTTTAAGCTCCAACAAATTCTTAGTCTAAACATGCATACATATATGCAATAAAAATAAAATAATTATGCTTCTCTATTTTCAGATTGCAAACAAACGTATGACTCGCGCGTAAACAAATCTGGCACCTTTGAATCGAATCAGCTGTTGGGTTCGCTTAAGAAAAATTCCGGTGTTGCCGGAGTGATTCAATGCCGTTACGAATTTGAAGCGCATGGCTCAGAACGGGTACAAATTCGTTTTCACGACTTTAATGTTCCCACAGAGAATGAAAACTCAACAGGATGCCTGGCTAATGATGCTCTTCATGTGTTGACGGAAACACGTGGCAAGTTCGAGACGCAGGAGCTGGTATGCGGAGCCTTTCTGCCGAAACCATTAATGTCGAATGGGCCTAAAATGCAGTTGCAATTTGTGGGTAGGCTTCCACCCACTATGACCAACAAGGTTCAATACTACGGCTTTCGGGCAGAGTATAGATTTTTAACAAGTAAGTTGATAAATTGTGTCAGTGTCAGGCATAAAATTGTGACAATATGCTACGAACTAACATGTGAAATTTTCGTTTTCCAATCCTAGACTTTGGCATCATGTCGGGTGTTCAGCAAGGTGATGAATGCACTTTTATTTACAACAGTAGCGAGCGTATTAGTGGCCTGTTTCACTCGCCCAATTTTCCGGGTTATTATTTGGAGAATGTGGTCTGTAATTATTATTTCTATGGTGCAAGCGATGAACGGATTGTGGTGCATTTCACTTACTTTGATGTCGAAGGAATAGATAAGTGGGTTGGAATACTTTAATAAAATTAGTAATACTAATTCTATATTACTTCTTTGCTAGTTGTGACCACCAGACCGCCAGCGATTATGTGGAGTTTTCAAATTTCATGAGTACTGATCGCAAATATCAAAAGTATTGTGGAAAATTACCGGACTTTGATGTGAGATCTGATGGGTTTTTCTTTCGCGTTACATTACATTCCAATGATCGATTTGTGGGCATAGGATTTCGTGCTATTTACACTTTTGAAACCAAAACACCAGAGAAGATTTTGGGCGACAATGCTTCAATGGAAAGTTATGTGTCTACTGCATCGCCTCTAAATGTTATTTTAACATATTACTTAATCATTTTAATTGCAATTATAGAATATGACATTTTAAAAATGAAATGGTTAAATAAAATATGAACAAAATAAACAATTACATATTTTGCTCTTACTTTGGCAAGTTTAAAAAGTAACAGTAACAAAAACAGTGTTATTTTCAACACTTTTCCAATCTTTTAACAAACTCTATCCTCTATATACCCTGAAGAAAAAAAATGATTTAAAAGCTGATACATATTTGTAGAAAAGACTTCCTTATTTGTCTAATCAGAAATAAGTTCCTGAAACTCAGATAAAATAACGTGTCGATTTATTGCGATGCTTTAGTATGGCTGCTGGGTTATTGTATACAACCATAAAACATGTTCGCTGGGTTACGTGTCCGTTTTTTTCAGTGTTGTTTTTATTTTCAAAGTAGGCGGTTGTGCTTTCGCGGTCGCCACTAGTCGGTTATTTTCGTGTTGGGATATTAGGGTGGCTTTTGGTAGCTTATCCAGCCCATTGCTGTTACACACACATAGTATTATCACCTAGGTAGCAATAAGTGTCAAACGAGAAGCAAATTACAAATAAAGGCAGAAACTAATAATTGCCTTACCAGGAAGTTAACGCATTAAAAGCAATTCAAGAAGACTCATACAAAAAGCAGCAGGCAACATGTTCTCACGGCCCAGGTAAGTAGTGTTTCCGAAGAAACGCCGAGCCAGCAACAATCATTAATAAGGGGTTGGGATTGTATAAAAGGGATATGAATTTCATCATCATCAGCATGTAAGCATTATGCAACGAATTCTGCACAGACAAACAGACAGGCAAACACACGGACATGGTCTGGGCCAGCTGTTTGCCCAGTGACCTAGTCGCAGATTCGGAGACTCCTCGGGGCCAGACGAGAGGCCGCCAAAAGGCGTCGTCATCGCTAATGCCCCCTGCTCCCATCCATTAAAGCTTTCGGTTTCATGCGCAAAGGGAAAAAGGAAGAGATTCGCACATGGCCTGGCATTGACCTAGCCACGGCATCTGGCAGCTAAAGAGCTATTTATTGACTGTTTTTTTCTTCATTCAATTTCACTTTTAATCATTGCATAAGAACGGGGAGACGACGGATATGCTACTCTTGACAGCTCAAATGCGCTTTTTGCCGATGCCAACAATTTGTGTGTATGTATCTTACATACTTTTAGTTTGTTAGCAAAACAAAACAGCTGAAAAATCAATAGAAACAACAGGGGCAGAGAATTTTTGTTTTTCGCGCTTGGATAAAAGGCGACACCTTCACGTTCATGGACATGGACAGAGATCTACATATAGAACAAATGTATGGATAGATAGACAAGTCATTTGGCAAAAGAATCTAATTTTAATTGTATATACCACCAAAAAAAATATGTATGCGAAAATCTGGCGGATATATTGTGCTTTTGTAAGCATTTTTTTCTTTGCCAAGTTCATCAAAAAAGTTTCAAATTGCTCGCAGCTTCCACACCATGGACGTAGAGAGCATTTGCTAGCAAAAGAAAGGGGTCCGGATAAAGCATAATTTATTCCAAATAAATATTATATTATTTGAAGTAATTACGTTTACGATAAATACAAGAAACTATGCGGAAGTGCCCTAAAGCTTATGATGGAACATTTATTTCCCCATTAGCTTATCAGGACGTTCAAAAGTTTTAAATAACAATGTTCTTAGATATAATTTATGAGCCTTGAATAATCAGTTAATGTTGATTACCTGAACCCCAGGCAATTTCTTACTACGCCCTTGACTTCCCTTCCCCCAATAGTTTTATCTCTTTCCCACCCTAACCGTTAGCCAAAATATAAAAAAAAAACGCAATTCCTAATACCATTTCGTTTAGGTCTTCTGCGTAAGTAAGAGTACGTTGACTTTTGGAAATTCTGTTCACGCAGAAAGCTCATGAGTTGCCTTCGTGGGGTCTCTTTTTTGGGGCCTGGTCAGTGGCAGTGAGTGGCGGTTACTTTTAAACGCCTTCATTTTACGAGTGTAGATTTTCTAGATATGCCAAATAATTTAGCACTCGCACGGCCCATGTGAGTGTACATACATACATGCATGCATACGTCAACAAGTAGTAACCAGAAATGACGGATGATAGAAATGACAATTCCCCTCCCGCACTCACTCACTCACACTATCTGGTCTATGATAATTATCAATTATAAGTGTTTGCGCGCGCCTCACTAGTTACAAGAGGGATCAGTTCGAATCGATCGAATCAAATCAAGCCCCATGGCCCACGTCATGCGGCATGCTAATGGATATTGCCATCAACGTCACCATAATATAATCCCGCCCATCTAACATACATATGTATAAGCATGATTTCATCAATGTTACCGCAAAGCAGCAGAAATTAGTCACACGCTTTGCTCTGCTCTGGAAATTAGCACCAAGTAAAATAGTTTGTATATTAAGTATACGACTCGTTGCTATCCATCCGCGTTTAATGTTTATTCTATACTCTATTCAGAGGTTGGGGTAGTTAAATAGGAACATTAAAGTTGTTTAGCATTTAAAAATTGCAAAATAAAAGCTCGAGTTAAGTTTTGCACATTTATCTAAACAATTTTAATTATTAATATATTTTATGTAGCATTTCAAGGGTATTTTTTCAGCTGGCCAAACATTTTATTTATTTATATTTTTATCTAATGGAATATAGCGGGTGGGGGGGAGTGTTGTAAACAATGCGGCTTAGTTCTCTGGCAGTGAGTGATAAACAAAAAAGCAGCTGACTCTGACCTTGGACTTGGTTTTTTTGCCATTTGTCTATTATATTTACGTTTATCAACACTGTCAACACATTTGAAATTGACCGACCTACCTATCTGATAGCAATTGTTTAATTCACTTTATCAATTTAATCGCCCTCTGTTTGTTGCAGCATATGCGGAAATCTCAGCAAATTGTGCCGCAACGGCACGGCAGCAGCAACAACGACGGCGACAGCGACTGCAACTGCAACGCCGGCAGCAGCCAACTCGGCTCTGGCCCTCTGCACGGCACGAGGCTATCATGAAGTGGTTGGCGATATCATCTGCCCCTCACAAGTTCGTGGCATCGATCACATACGCGATCCTCGATTGAATAAGGTAAGATTGAGGGGCATTAAATTATCAATTAATTTTGTACACTTTGGTAAAATGTAAGTTTTGATAGTAAAAAGTAATAAATAAGTATATTATAAGTGCAAAAACGATTGTCACGTTTATTTGTTGCTAGCAAAACAAAAACATCCACGATTCGTTAAAATATCCCCATTGATAACTAATTAGCATCTACAGGCAAGCCTCCATTTTATGTGTAGAATATTGTACGAAAAGAAGTCTCCCTAGATTAGTATACCTACTAACAATAAGCAGTGACGGATTTACCCACCGAAGGGCCTATTGCGATTCTTTTTTTACTTCATAAAACTAAAGAGACTTTATTTTGGTTCATTTTCCACCGGTGACATCAAAACATTGAAAAAGGGGAATATAAGTGGGGTTCTTCTAAATTCTTTAGGCAAGAATTTTAATTACTAACCCCTTCTTTTAAATGAGACTTCTTAATCTAATCCGAGGGATGCGGGGCCCTTCAATGCGTGGGCCTTTGCTGCTCGGCTAATTCGTCACTGACAATAAGTCTGCAGATAGTATTTGCAGAAATTTAATATTAATTGGTTTTTTCGATAACTAACTAATTAGTTAATGCAAGGAATTACTTGTTTTTATTATTAAAGACTTTTAAACGAGGTGGTGGAATGTTAATTGATAAGGATTGTGTTTCATCTATTGCAGGGCTTGGCCTTTACACTAGAAGAACGTCAGGTATTGGGCATTCATGGCTTGCAACCGGCGCGTTTTAAGACTCAGGAAGAACAGCTGCAGCTCTGCAAGATTGCTGTCAATCGGTATACGGAACCATTGAACAAGTATCTGTATCTCAGTGATCTGCACGATCGCAATGAGCGTCTCTTCTTCCGCTTTCTCTCAGAGAACATTGAGGATTTAATGCCCATTGTTTACACTCCCACCGTGGGATTGGCTTGTCAACGTTTCGGCTTGATTTATAGGCGTCCGCATGGTTTGTTTGTCACGTTCAATGATCGAGGACACATTTTTGATGTGATGAAGAACTGGCCGGAGCCAAATGTCCGAGCCATTTGTGTGACAGACGGCGAGCGTATTCTGGGTCTTGGCGATCTGGGTGCCTGTGGTATGGGCATTCCTGTTGGTAAACTGGCTCTGTACACTGCCCTGGCTGGCATTAAGCCGCATCAGTGTTTGCCCATTGTGGTGGATGTTGGCACTAATAATATTGATCTCCTGGAAGACCCTCTATATGTGGGTCTGCGTCAAAAGCGTGTCGTGGGACGGGAATATGATGATTTTATTGATGAGTTCATGGAGGCGGTTGTCAAACGCTACGGCCAGAACACACTGATCCAGTTCGAGGACTTTGGCAATCATAATGCATTTAGATTCCTGGATAAATACCGCAACAACTATTGCACCTTCAACGATGATATACAGGGAACAGCCGCTGTCGCTGTGGCCGGTTTGTATGCGTCCAAACGCATCACTGGCAAGTCCTTCAAGGATTACACCTTCTTGTTTGCCGGTGCCGGCGAGGCCGCCATTGGCATTGCCGATTTGGTTGTAAAGGCCATGGTGGCGGAAGGCGTTTCAATTGAAGAGGCCTACAGCAAGATCTACATGGTGGATATTGATGGTCTTTTGACTACAACTCGCAAAGTTGGTAGTTTAGATGGTCACAAGATCAATTATGCCAAGAACCACGAACCCATGGCCGATTTGGAGGAAATTGTGACCGCTATTAAACCCAATGTAAATATTAGATAGGAATTTTCTCGATGTAGGTATATAAAGCTAATACTTATCTGTTGTCGGGTTAGGTGCTTATTGGTGCTTCGGCATGTGCTGGACTCTTCACACCCAAAATTCTGCGCACCATGGCGGATAACAATGATAGGCCAGTGGTGTTTGCCCTCTCGAATCCAACCAGCAAAGCGGAGTGTACTGCCGAGGAGGCATACCAAAACACAGATGTAAGTTGATTTGATCAGATTACTTTATGTTAAGAGTGTTACTTTAATTGAAATTCTTTCTGCCATAGGCTCGAGTGATTTTCTCTTCTGGATCACCTTTCCCACCCGTGACAATGGGCGATAAGACCTACTATCCGGGTCAGGGCAACAATGCTTACATCTTCCCCGGTGTGGGTCTGGGTGTTATCTGCACTGGAACTCACCATATTCCCGATGAAATGTTCCTGATTGCCGCCCAAGAGCTGGCCAATTTTGTTGAGCCCAGCGATATTGAGCGCGGTTCATTGTACCCACCTCTGCAAAGCATTCGTGATGTGTCCATGAACATAGCCATTGGTGTGACAAAGTGTGCCTATGACAATGGTGAGACAGGAACATTCTGTTCGGAGCTTTCAAATTGACTCTGTCTTGTGATTTTGCAATGTAGGTCTGGCGTCTACTTATCCGGAACCCCAGGACAAACGCAAGTGGCTGGAGGATCAATTGTACAACTTCAATTATGAGACGTCCATGCCTGTGACCTGGGCCTGGCCACGAATGCCCTACATTAAGACTCGTGAATTAGTCCCCACCAAACTATATGGAAAAAAAAGTGAATAACATGCCATTTTTTTCTCTTTTCATATTATTCTTTCAGGAGAAGAGAGCCCGCTAATTGCCGCCATCAAATAAGCAAGCGTTCAAGTTCACGTTGATGGCACCCACTCTGTCTTGCATCCTAACCCACTTATCGTACTTGTACACCATCAGCACCAAAACTCTATCCAGCCACTAACCAAGCCTCTAGAATAAAGACAACTTTCAACTGCTTCGATTGATTATTCGTTCGCCGTCATGTTGCCCCGAGCATCGAGCTACCATTGTGATTAACAATATCGTTACTCGTAGAAAACGTTACAGAAAATAAAAAAAAAAAAAAAACAAGAGGCAACCAACGCAACGGAATGATCGTTATATGTATTTTCCAACTATGTTTCTAATTTTACGCACTTGTTGAATCTATGTTCATAATGTTTTAGTTTGTACAAATTATAATGTTTATGGTTTTGTGATCGATCGAATGTGATGACAACATTTGATGACGTTAACTTGACGATATGACTCCCAGACAGACTCCGAGACTATGAAAACCCAACGACGCAGTATTCTAATAATGTATCTATCTATCCCATTAATAACTATTTGCTTTGTGCTATGTTTAATTTGCTGTTCCTAACCACAATTGGCTTTGCAGTTATTCTGTTTCCTTTCTCTTACTACTATTCTACTACTACTACTCCTAGTTATTTCTATTTTTTGCTTCAAACTAACTAATTCTGAAGGCGGCGATCTAGACGAGGCTAAGAAACAAACAAAAGAAAATGAACAAAAATCCAAACATTAACATAAAATTCAAACAATTGATATTTGATATATATTTTTTTGCTATGTTTCTTTCGTTGCCATCTATAGAAAATCAAGAAGAAGAAATTGTATAGTTTCTTCAAATTTCCCCCCTGCAACCCCCTCAATAAAATCGACCATCTAGCACAATTGGCTAATGACAGCAACTACTGAAACGGTGAGAGTAAATCCAAAATCCCAAACCAGAAACAAAACTAACTTACAAATGCAGCTGCTAACCTTTAAATTTGTTTTTTAACTATCTAAGTAATGAGTTTTAGTTTAATACGAGTATGTAACTTGTAGACGTATATAGTTTCTATATACAATGCGATTGTTTTATAGGGATACACAAAATGATCAAGATGATGTTTGTTGTTAAACTATGTCTGATATTTATTAATGCAATTAAATAGCTTTGTTATAATTTATGGTTAAACAAAAGTCAACTTTAATTTATCGATCCAACCAAACCAATTACCAGATGATGATTATGATGATGATGATGATGAAGTGCGGTTAACAATAAAATGAAATGAACAAGTTAAACAAATTGATTTCGTTTGTTCTTAAGTGTTCAGGGTATTTCAGATTCGAAGCATCTTATACGAGATGAGTTCAATGAAAGCTCTAGAATCCAACAACAAAGAGCAACTTGTTATTGCTAAAGCTTCATTCTCAGTTCTCTGAGAGATATCAGGCAAACCAAGAATCAAAGCTGAAAGTACAAATGTTTTATGTTTTTGATCAAATGGAATTGTTGGAAAACACGTAAACCACAAAGTTTTGGGGGAAAATCCCGAAAACGCAACAAGTGATCATACATCTTCTCTCTGCCGCTCTCGTTTCATCTCTCCCTCTGTCTCTCTCACTCTCTCTTTTTCTCTGTCTCCAATGGCATTGAGTGTTTCATAAAACTTGTGAGCTCAGGTCTAGTTTCTCCCAGTTGAGTTTGGAGCATCACTCGGGACAGTACACCGAATCTAGATCAGGTTTTTTTGTATTCAAAATGATAAGCAGCAATTGCCTCCTCATCGCCTTAGCTGTTCCCCTTCTGTTTGCCATAGAATCGGCTCGAGCGGGTAAGATAGACTTCCAGCTAATCGTTTGCATATTCATTATTTTAATTATATTTCTCCCCCTCCCTTCAAGCCTATGCCGATGCCTGTACCACTCCCAATGGCCATCGGGGTCAGTGTATGCCTTATACCTCATGCAAGGATGTGGAACAGCGACTTGTTAGTGCACAAAAATCTGGAATATCTGTAGCACCTGACTATGCTCAGTATTTGCAAAAGGCATCTTGTGGAGAAGTTAATGGCATTGTAAGTTCTCATCGTATCGGGATGGGGGAAAAAAACTAGTTTTCTAATCGACATTTTTTCTCCTGCTGCAGCGACATTTTTGCTGTGCTGAATCCCAAATCCAGCATAACTCCAAGGTGATGTCTCTGTTTATGGATAAAGATTTCAAGTGCGGTTCCTATCTCGATACCCGAGTAGCCAATGGCTATGAGGTGAAACTCTCGTCACGTCCTTGGATGGGTTTGTTGCGTTATCATCAATTCGGTGAACCGCGTTTCCTCTGCGGTGGTGCTCTGATCTCGGAACGTAAGTGCCAATCAGTCTCATTTGGTTATTGAAATTAATTCTTTCCCCTTTCTTTTATTATAAAGGCTACATCCTCACAGCTGCCCATTGTGTACATGGACTTCAGGAAGATTTGTAAGTTGTGTCTTCGAATGTTTCGACATACTAAATAATCAAGACTTTCCACGTAGATATCAGATTCGATTGGGCGAACACAAAATCTCAACTCCGGAGGATTGCCGTAAGCAAGGACGCAAAACGAAATGCGCTCCGCCAGTCCAGGATATTGGCATTGACAAGTATCTACTTCACGAGGAATATGACCCACGACTAGTCTCAAACGACATTGCCCTATTGCGTCTAAATGTTAGCGCTCGTTTTGATAGTAAGTTGAGAGATTCTACAGCCCAAAAAGGTTGTCATCTAATACCGATGTCTTCTTCTACAGAGCACATTAAACCCATTTGTTTGCCCATTACGGATGAACTGAAGCAAGCAGCTGACAAGCAAAATACATACTTTGTAACCGGTTGGGGCACCACCGAGAATGGCTCTGCCTCGGATGTTCTGCTGCAGGCAAATGTGCCAATCCAGCCACGTTCAGCCTGTGCTCAGGCCTATAGACGTGCAGTGCCTCTTAGCCAATTATGTGTGGGTGGAGGTGACCTACAAGATTCCTGCAAGGGTGACTCTGGCGGACCATTGCAGGCGCCAGTTCCCTACTTGGGCGAATATACCCTTCGAATGGTCGAGTTTGGCATTGTTAGCCAAGGTGTGGTATCGTGTGGACAAATTAGTTTGCCCGGACTTTATACAAATGTGGCCGAATATGTCCAATGGATAACAGACACCATGGCAATTAATGGACTATAATCTGTTCTCCAAAGTGCATGCCAATTGTGCAATCAAAATAATTTGTATCTCCTTATTACCTTTTAAGTCTTAAAAATATATACACACACAGATATATACATATATATACTTTTTGCATGCAATGTTTGTAAATGCATTTAGAACGAGATTATTCACTTCAGCTCTTACTGTCTGTTTTCCAGCTTTTGGGATGAGTAATCACCAAGTAACTTTAGTCTCTGCTTAATTATAAGCAATTAATATCGAATACAATTAATATCAATATATTACAATGATCAATTTTAATACAAAATATTGCCCAAAATATTCAATGAGTAATTCGAAAGTAAGGTTTAGCAGATGGTACCTTATTGGCCGTCTATAGATAGTGGATAGTCCTATAAGAAGGACTTTTTCTTCTTAATTTTCAGCAATATAGAACAAGTCGATTGACACTTTTTCTATTCTCCAAACACTTTGATCTTTTGGCTAAAGATGGCTTAACAAATTGGTCAAATCAGGGAACTACATTGGCAGACTATCGTTAAAACAGTTTGTAATAAGATAAAGATGCCTGTGGCTGTGATTTATAGAATGGGAAACAAACAATTTTTTTTTAAGATAAGAATAGGTGGGTATTATAAAATTCTATTCTCGACCGATCAAAACGTGAATACAGATCACGTAAGTCGACTCGGAAACTAAACACTCTAATACGGTGTCATTAGCACTCCATTTGGGGTATAACAAAACTGTTCATGAAAGGGCTTTTAGAACAGTCAGTGCCGGATTAGCCATAAAGAGGGATATTAGGGTTCTTGAACTTTCCGAGCGCTGTCTTGATCTTGATTCAATTATAAAACATTTGTCTGTAGTTATGAGTGAAATTGGAAAATTGGCCAAAATGATTGAAAAATTGTTGCAAAAATTGAACTTGCGCCAAAATTGAACTGTTTTTGGAGGGTCATATCTTATTTTAAAGTTTTTTAAGTCAATTTTTAACTCCATTAAGTTAGTTATTAACTTATGTACATTTTAAGCGAGAATATAAATGCTGAAGATCAGAGAAGTATTCACAAATTTCATGAAGATCTAATTTACTCAATTTTTTTTTAAGTATTAAAGAAATTGATGTCTTTATTTTCAAGATGGAATAATGTCTTTGAATCTGAATTTAGTCTTAAGAACTAAATTTTTCGGCAATTTTATAAAAAATCGAGTCGTAAATAATATTTTCAAATATCCAAGTGTATATTATGTTTCTGTGAATATGCCAAAATTCGATCGATTTCCATTCTTGTCTTAGTTAAGACTTTCGCATTTAATTTAGATCCCAAAAACATATATTTATTTCCTTCCCCGCGCTAGCCATCAATATGGAAAGGGTATAAAATGACTGATATGTTTTATAGTTTAGTTCGTTTCGTTAAACAAGATATCAGATTAGCCATTTATAAGCTTCTCTTTGTAGCTACTTGACCAAGATGTTGTAAAGCCGATGACTAAGGTGTAAGTAATATTTATTTAATATGCTGCAAGCAAGTTATAGGGTTGTCAGTGATAATTTTATGGTTTTTTAATTCAATGAATCAGAACAGACCATTCACACCTATGGATATAAGACAAATGTGTTGCCGACCTGTACCAATGTTTATATGGCTTGATCCAATCTAACCATTCTGAGCTCGGGGGTTCCAAAAGTCCCACTTAATAACTTTAGGAAACGGGAACGGAGGAGTGTTCACGCTCATTATTTAAGATGTCTCATATTGCTGGATTTTCCAAGTGCTGAAATTCCCAAGATACGAAATAAGTGTGTCCATACATACATATTGAATGTGTCGAACAAGAACAAGTTTGTCAGGTAACCTCCATGGGCGTAGCCATTCGAATGGGGAACTTGTGATAGTAATTAGCAAAACATTTTAATCCAGGTAGTTTTGCAAAAACAAAAAACAAAAAAAGTACCGACATTTAATGGGTGTGTAATGTGGTGTCCATATTGACGCGTGCCAGTCGCCATCGAGAGATCGCTCGAACGTAACATATGTAGAGACATGCATCAATGGGGTACGAATGGAGCCGAGTGTGGCTGGGCGGCTGGCGAGCGGCAACAAGTGGTCGATCAATGGGGGGTTTCCTGGAATTTAATCGCTTTTCCCACGCTCTTTTCCCCATTCGGAAAGCATTTGACATTACTCTGTTTGTGTATGTGTGAAAACTGGTACGTATGTATCTTCTATTCTCTCGAGCGGCTGGCGAGATAAACCAGTTGGGGATTCGATCTTGGTTTTTGTGCATAAGTTATTTTATGCATTCGTAATAAGGCTCATTCCCCCGAAGCACGCGAATCTCCACTACAAAAGCTCGACACACGACCACGTCCGGCTCATTCTCATTCAATCAGTTGAGCGCGCGCGTTTGTGTTTTCCTTTTCATTTTTTGAGAGACAAAAGATCAGTATAATAGTATTCGATCTTGGTACAGGTTTGAACTGCGCGGCAGCTGATAAATATAGATATTTAAAGCCCTCAAGATACATATAATAGCCGAGCGATTATCAGAAACAGGATGATGCTATTTATAAGCACAATAAGCACGATCTTGCTGCTTCTTCCTGCACTGGGTCAAGCACGTAAGTATAGGATTTTGTTGGAGGAGTTGGCCAATTGGACTCATTCATTTTTGAACAGAACGCAGATGCACCACACCAATTGGACAATCTGGAACATGTCTACCTATTCGTCAGTGTCAATACTTTACAGATCTTGAGGATCGTTACGGAGGAAGTTTTCCGCGTTCCGTGCGAAATGAATTGTTATTAATGCAATGTAGTGGTGAACAGAGACGGGTAAATTAATCGGCATTGAGCGATCGGATCGGATCAGATCTAATTTGTGACTTTCTTTACAGGACTTTTACTTGTGTTGCCCCCGACAATCGGGTACACAGGCCCAAAGCCTGTCTCCAGCAGTAACCGAACGTAAGCCGGTGCGTTCTGTATCAACAGACCCATCTAACTGGCAACAAATTAGTCAAAGAGGCATGCGAGTACTGGAATCTGTGACCAATTGTGGGCTGAAAAGCAATCAAAAAGTTTCCGGTGGCGAGAATGCCCAACTGGCCGAATTTCCATGGCTAGCTCTGCTCAAGTACCAAGTGGAGGGGCGTCCATTCCTTTGCGGAGGAAGCTTGATCAGTGATCGTTATGTTATAACTGCAGCCCATTGTGTGGTGCAGTCGGCCGAGCTGTAAGTTCCCCTAAAAATATATCTCCTCGATCTATATTATAGTTTCACATATTCTATTTATAGGATCGGCGTACGTTTGGGTGAGCACGATTTGAATTCCAATCCGGATTGCAAAGTATTGGGTGGACGTTTTCGGGAATGCTCGCCAGTTTATGAGGATTTCGGAATTGAGAAGATCCAACCACATCCCGGCTACGTCCATGGATCAATTAAATATGATATTGCGCTTATTAAACTGGACCGATCGGCCAGCTCGTACAGCCACATTCAGCCTATATGCTTGCCCATTGAGCCAAAATCTCAGGCGATTGCTCATAATCAGGACTTTTACATTGCTGGCTGGGGCCAGACCGAGACCAGGCAGGTAGCATCAGTGCTTCAGAAAGCGGTGGTCTCACGCCAGAGCCTGGACGTGTGCCGCAATTACTTTAGCAATGCTCCAGTCTCCAATAATCATATATGCGCCGCTGGCGATGGCTTGCCACACACTTGCCAAGGGGATTCTGGTGGTCCATTATTCTTCCGTCACAAGTTCCGTAATACCTATCGATACATTCAGTACGGCGTTGTCTCCTTCGGTGGCAAGTTTTGCGGCAACAGTGAGGCAAAACCCGGAATATATGCCAATATAATTGACATGTTACCCTGGATTACCCAAAACTTGGATTAGATGGATACTCTCGCATACTGAAAATCATCACAAACCTTCAATTTACCTAGACTTAAGAACCCATTGCCATAGCTATTGTTAGAGATCGCTTTAGAATGTAATACATATTAAATATACTCGTATTTATGATATCTGCAGCATGAATCATCTTCGGTTTAGTTATTTCTTTCAATGAGTCATCGACAAATGTCTTCAATTCTATGCCATGGTAAACTGGGACTCTATCATATCTTGACGACTAGAAAATTGCATTATTAATTCGCAAGAAAAAATCACAAGAATTACACAATGAGAATATCGGGCGGGGGAGAGAAATGCTAGTTGATTGGGAATTATTCTTCGAAAAAACCGCAATCTCAGATTATTAAGATTATCATAAATTTCAGCATGTGAATCACACTTAAACTTGTTTTCCAAAACAATTATCAAATTCTTTTCAAAGATCTATATCAATCATGTTCAACCATCGTGACGAAATTCCATCTTCACTTTTTTTTTTTTTTTTTTCTGTATCGTATTTCTTGATTGTGAGTCAGCCGATATGATTGCGGTTTATTATATTGCATTAATTAAGACGTAATCTTGATCACATCATAAATAAAGATTGGCAATTTATTTCATATCCGAAGGGATTCCATATCCACAGTGAACGAATATAATTTATGTTTACTTTGCCCTAGGCACACTCGTATTTGGTCTAACTATTTGTGACCCTAGCATTGAACTAAATTCGGGAATTATATAGAAAAGGGTTTTCTGTTACCATTAATGGCTTAACAATGCACAAGTTAGATGGTTATCTCACACTAAACTGGCTTCTATTGTGTTCCTGGCTGCTAGGAAAAAAGCTTTTGGCCCAAAAAAGTCAGAAGTCATTTAGCTTTGCTTGCTAACGGTTCAACATGGTAAACTGGCGTCGATATTTTCCCTTGGTTTTAAGAGGGTGAGCTGGAAATTGGGCCAATTTTTAAGGATTGGATATACTAGGTATATTTTCTCGTTTTAGGATTCTTTACTCGATAACATCTTATAAGACTTTGCCATTTTTTCTAACCGTCTCCAAGTCGCTGATTGAGGACTCTTTCTCTTCATCGGTTTCCTTTAATTTGGACACCATTTAGTATGTATATTAGTAAGAGACTCCCCAAATGGCATTTAATTTAACATCATGGTTTAGTCTTAATTGGAATTCAACATTTCCGGCCATAACTGTTTGCGAGATCTACAATGCCGAAAAGATCTGGGACTTAAGCGATATCCAGTTCGGTGTCGAACATAAAATGTATATTGATGATATTATCAGTGAAATTGTCTTCTTTCGTGGCATTTGTAGTAGTTGCGAGAATTGCATCAAAAATACCTGTCCGAATAACTTTACGCTGCTGCTGGATGTGGTGAGTGAAGCTTATTAAGATACGAAAATGTCCTTCTAATTGATTCCATTTTATAGTTTCGCAGCAAGTGTCATGAGCTAATCATTAAATGCAGCTACCTCAATGAGTTCTTCGACTGCTGTGAACAGTTTCTGCCCATTCCCACAGAGTACGGTGTGTGTTACTCCTTCAACTCGCATCAGGCCCGTAAAGTATCGCAGGTGCAGTACATGAACAATCGCATAACAGGAGCCGGACATTTGGAGTTTCATGCCCTTGCGGATATTCAACTTTATGTGCATGCACCCATTGATTTGCCATTTCAATTCTCCGAGGGCATGGTTCGGGAGACTGTGCTGTTGGGTCATTACAAGGAGCTCATTTTGAATGTCATCGAAGTATACAATCATGACAGTGTCCAGGATCTTAGCATGGAGCAGCGACGATGTCGCTACAGCCACGAGCATGTGCCGGGACGTACAGGCATCTATGAGTTCTATAGCTATTCCGGTTGTGTGGTGGAGTGCACGGTTGCTCTGCAGCTGCTTCATTGTAATTGCACCAGCCATTTCATGGCTGTGCCAGGAACTAATACACTGCCCGTGTGTGATTATCAGGGTTTGGTGTGTCTGACACAAACCAATGAGAAACTAATGGCAGAACGAAAGTCATGCGATTGCATGAGTTCGTGCGAGGAGCCAGAATACAACATAATTTACAATTCAGAGGATGAGTAAGTACAACAGAAACTTATGTTATCTACGACTAACAATGTTAAACTCTGCAAAGCGATCATGATGCTGAAAATGATGACTCCACCATACATGTTGCCCTAGTGGAGCTACCCACACAGCGCTATGTTCGCCGTGTGACCAAGACCGTTTTAGATCTTTTGAGTAAGCATCGCTTTTACATTGTCGGACATCTTTCTCAAAGTTTTGATTTGCAGTCTCTGTGGGCGGCTTGGTGGGTTTGTTCTTCAACTATTCCGTATTGCGACTGGTTGAGACTTTCTATCTAATACGCAGGTACAGAAGGACCATCTTTAAATGGATAAAGCAAATATGGTTTGGCGCAATAAAGTATTTACAGTGTTCAAAACAATAAAAGTAAATCACAAAAGTGTTATCAATAGATTATAAATGTCTTCCAAATCACGAGTATGTCGTCGTAAGTCTCATACAGTTGGTACAGTACAAAAGCAGGTTGTCTAGTGTTTTTGTGCCACTTGGGCATTGCTCATTGACCCACTAATCCAGCTTGCCGGCATGATAAACTGAATCAGTGTCTGCATGTAAGCGGGCAGGTAAACAAAGCTGGAGAAGATTATCAGCGCCAGTATTAACAAGAAGAATCCATCTGCGAAATGGCAAACAATGTCAAATTACATAAATCGTATAATTACATGGGCGGTTTTTAGATAAATGACTAATTACACGGTTGGCTGTGGACATTTAAATTTTAATCATATATAATTCTTATTACTCACTGATTAGCTTTCGTTCCCACGGCTCCAGCATGTTGATGCACGTGATGAGCTCATATTGCCGATACAAATGGATGGCTAATTGTTTTAACTTAAACATTTCTAAAGAAAAGATCAATTGTTTTTATCGTTGGGAGTTGTAAACAAAAATAAAACACACCAAACAGCTGTTTTATCCAAAACAGAAAAAAAGTCATGGACGTATATATGTAGATAATATTTAGAGGGGGCGTCCAATCAGACACCTTACTCACTTCGACTTAAAAGCACTTTGCGGTTTTCGCTGTTGGCATTTTGTCACAATAACGATTTATAAAGAACACGACACAAATTTTAAAGACTCACTCACTTACTCAAACCGAAAAAAGACTAAAATAATTTTACACAACAACTTTGCGCGGGGCGGCCGGACTTCTGAATGCGCTTCGCTCTGGTCAGTCTATAACTAGAGATGTACAAAACATCGATATATTTTTCGATTTTTATCGTCATTTGTATATCGATAACAAAATCGATAGTTCTCCCGCCTCTATGGTGAACACGTAAAAGTTACCCAACACTGGTAAATAGCATGGAGAAATCGATAGCCTATCATCGATATTAAAGAAATCGGCGGGAAAATCCATACCTTCCTTTTTCATCACTGTGTCTTTTTAAAATTTGTGTTATTTGTGTTATTATTAAAAAATATTAATTCATTCAGGTAACAAAAATAAATACTTAACAAATACTTAACAACTTTTAAAGTGATATTTCCTAACTTCAAAGCTAAAAACAATAGTGTTGCATTTCCCTCAAAATTTTTTACCGTTTGATTTATTCTTGTGGCAAATAAAACATACATATGTATGTATGTATGTATGATAAGACATTGTGTTTAATTTGAAGCGTAGTTGTGATCTAAGTGAGGACATTTGACTGCCATTTGGATGTTGTTGCATAAATTTCACTCTCCTATGACAAATTTTCTAGCATATTGCCATCTTGCAACCAGTTTAGCATTTCCCATAGCCTAGAAAGATGAAAAAACAGGATTCTCCATCTATTGCCATAATTCGCATTGGCACACAAAATACCCAGAGAGATGGCAACCAGCACACCCCAGAGCCAGCTGTTTGGGGCGCACTTGCCAAATGACGATGCTATCAATGGTGCAGTTGCAGATTGACAGGCGGGCACCGGCTGATTTATGCGCGCGGCACAGGAATGTGGCAGTGTAAAAAAATGTTTTCATACACAAACACACACACGTACGTACGAGAGACACCCAGAGTGGGTCTAACCCAACTCCAGCCTCAAGTCACGCATATGCAGCGACAACTAATTCAATTTCCACTTGCCAGCCAAGCAGCAGCAGCCGTCGCAGACGCCGTAGAAGAAGCAGATAAAGGAAGGAGGTGAAGTTGAAGTAGGAGTAGGAAGAGGATTGGTTTCGAGTTTAGTCGAGTGTGCACGCCTAATTGGTAATGCGATCGGCTTTATTGAGGCACTGGAGTCGAAGCAGTTGCTGGCTATCGCTGTCGCTCAGCGCAAATCCCATTACGTGCAATCCGTTTCAAGCCATAAACATGTAACAACTACCTCCCCCTCCCTCTACAACCACAACCACAAACACCAACCACTAACCGCCAACCATCAAGCGTCAACCGTAAAAGTTTCCTGGCTTCCAGCAGCGCAACTTGTCGCTGGAACTTAATTGCCTTGGCTGCGCTTATGACTTTCGTGTGCAATGCATCCTCATCTCCACATCCACATCTTCTCGCCATCTCCATCTCACCGGGATTGTTGTTGTCTTCGCTACATTATTAGAAAGTAACTTTGACTTGCAAAGAAAGAAAAAAAAAGCTATCAGCTTTTTCAGCCACGTATCGTCGTCTCCTTGCACTGGCCTGGCGCTATTTTCGACACCGCCTGGCCTGCCATAAATTTTCAAATGCCCTGAAATGCACTCTCACAAAAAGTCAAAAGCAAAAACAACAACAAAATTCTTTAAAGACAAATCGTAGGGTAGACCAAAAAATTACCCAAAAAGTAACTGAGAAAGCAAAGAACACAAGTTCATAAAGAGTTTTTAAGACAATTTTGAAGGTTTTGTATTTAACCAATGCAATTCTTTGCGTTAGTTGGTCAACATAAAGTCTGGCCATTAAGAAGACAAAGCAAAGACTATACCGAGTCGATTGGCAAAATAATCTCCTTCTTCATATGTCCATTACAGGGTATAGAAATAGAAACGGTCTGTTGGCTAATTTACTCAGCTGCCATGTTGAAAGTCCAATTCTCATTTTCAACGGTTTTCAATTAAAAAAGAAAACCTAAAAAAGTCAAAAGTTCTGCCACGACCTAATGCGCTTCCTCAAAAGATCAGGTCAAATGCAGCCTCCCGTAAGCATTAGCTAATGGCGAAATGCCCGCAAGACAGTCAAATGTTTGCTCAGTTGAGTTATTATTATTATTAATTTAGTTGTAGCCTCTTTCCATTTCTGGCCAAAAGCTTTTAAAGATTTTATATCCCAATGGGTGGCCTGAGGTTTAGGTGCCTACCCTCTGCCCATTTGCCCAATTTAATTTAGTTTGGCCATCAATAAAATGTTCGGTGATCGCCGATTGCTGCCAACTCATTTGCATAAACGTAATTTATGCTCATCAATTAGCTGATTAATTTATTTAGCGTGAGACAGAAGACTGCGACTAAGAGAAGACGCAAACTGAGGCAAGGCGAGTGGTAGAAGCTTAAAACGCTTGTCTAATTAGATAAATGTGCCACATTAATGTCGCCTCTGACATTTATAAAGTTGGCAAATGGATAGAAATGGATTGTTTTATGGTTTAGTTTCAAGTTTAATTTTCCAATTTTTGAAATAAGTCTCAATGGGGTCGAGCTTGAGGCAAAATTGGCAAATGCGATGGCTTAGGTAATCTCTTGATTTATATTTAAACATCATTCTGTCTAGGTAAACAAAGTTTTGTTACTCACAACTATTCTGGAGGTGCTAGGCACTCAGAGTAATCGAAGTTTTGAATAATATATTGTAAGCATTATTACTTACATGAGGCTTAATAATAATATAAAGTTTAAGGAAAAAACTCCACTGACCATACTTAAAAGGTTTAATAAGGTTCAGAGTTTTGTCTAATTGAAAGAAATTTGAAACTTTTACATAACTTTCATTCGTTTACTTTCTTATCTTGCAAATGATAGCCAATTTATGCGGCTTACTTGTTTTTTCCCAGGTCTATTAAACCAAATCGTCTGCCAATCAATTTTGCCACTTAAATTAGCTTATAATGTTGTTTTTTCTTTTCTGGCTTATGTATAAATGTCAGTTGATTGCCTGGATCTTGATCCTCGTTCCTCGCAAGCTTTGTGTATGCCATTTGGATGAAGCAGGAAAATGGGAAATATTTTAATTAAAACACACAACTAAAAACGTTTACTGTAAGCGATCTTATCCACGGCATTTCATACAAATAGCAAATAGTAGCAGGAGCAACTGCATTTGCAAGTGGCGAGTAGCCTAGTAGCAAATGTTGGCGCTGCGTGCAACCAAATTGCAACGAAATGTTGCATGTAACATGTGTCGCACATCGCCCATTTGAATATATATCAAATCAGTTTCAGATAATTTTCTATAACAGCTTCACCCAGAGACAGAGAGAGAGAGAGGGAGACACACAGAGGCCGAAATGGCCAAAAACATTTGTTAGCAACGTTTCCCCACACCGTTTAAAGGAGAGAAGCACAGCTTCCTTTCAGCTCCCGTTGCAACGTTGCTCCGGTGAGTGCATATTTTATGCGCCGCATTGGCATTGTGAATCCGCAGCAAAAACGGATCGAGAGAGGCTCGAAATTAAGTTGTTTTGCATAAAAGCGCCATAAAAAAAGAAACAAAAAACAGGCGAAGGCAGCCGCAGCAGGCGCTGCTGCAATTGTGATTAGAACGACACGACAGGCACGACAGGCGACATGAGACGAGGCTCTGGGCTACATAGTTTTGTTGTCCCACTCTGGATATACGCGTATATGGACAACAATTGTCGGGTCTAGGCGAGGGGGGTGGAAAATTGCCCCACTCAACACGAGCGACGTATGTCATCAAATGGCTTGGTCCCATTAGCGATCGTTGAGGGAGCGCTTTCAGCTTCCTGTGAGCCTCCAAGTAGGCAAATACTAGCTGCTGCTGCTGCCGCTGCTGCAACTATTATCAATTTAAGTTGGCTAATTGGTTTCAAATTTATGGACCTGTATTTGATATTTATGTCGTCTGCAAGACGAGAGCGGTTAGTGTGTGTTGCTGGTCTGTGCCCCGGTGTTGGCTTTGCTTTTGCCTGGTTGTGGGTTTATTTTTTTTTTTTTTTTTGGCCTGGCCCAGGTCTGGCCATCGTCGTCACATCGGCATTGCCTTGGCATGCTGCAAACAACGTAATTGGCTTTCAATTTGCAGCAAATTGTTGCAACAGCCACGACAACAGCGAAACATATTTAGATTATAGACGGATAAAGTTTATGTTCGTTCTGTTCTTACTCGATCCGGTCAGAATGTTGTTGTTGTTGTTGTTGCTTGTTGCCTCTTGGTTTCTCTTTTCATTCTTGTTCTCTTTTTGTTGTTGTCTTCCATCCATATCCATCCATAATTCCAATGAGTTATATGCCCATCAAGTGTTCTGTCTCTTCCTCTCTCTCTCTCTTTGTCTTTCCGTATTCTCCTGATGCCCTTCGAAAAGTGGAAAACGTAGCGCGCGTTAATTAAAAAAGCAACAAAAACAAAAAAAGCGCCAAAAATGCCGCTAAAATTTCGCTGGGCGGCATGGGCTTCCTTCCATCGTGTTGGCCAAGTCAGTTGAGGGTAGCCGGCAGCTCACAGTTCAATAACTAAATAAAACACTTTAAACCAGGAGAAGCTAAAAAAGAAGGTGGATGAGAGATGGACAGAGTCACACAAAGAGAGAGAGAGAGGGAGGTAGAGAGGCATACAATCAAGCGAAAATTCCTGGCATTTTCTGCTTCATTAAACACAACACACAAACGCGGCCATTTCGTTTTGTTTTCTTGGTCCGTCCAGGATACACACAACGCTCTCTGACGAAATTTACGCAACTTGGGCCCTGCTCCACAGCTCCACACCTCCTCCATCGATAGGTCTTGCCTTGATGATCCGCTGAGCTTAGTTTTGTGTTCAATTCGCTTTGTTTTTTGCTTTTTTTTTTTCGTTCATTTTTTGGTATTTTAATTAGAAACCAAACATCGCCAAATGCATTGCTCTTGAAACGATTTTTGCTTTCTTTCCTTTTTGTGATCTGTTTCTTGCCTTGATTCGTTGTCTCGTTTCTGGCCAACTTGCATTTGGCTTTTGTTTTTCACATTCAATTAGCGCATATTTCAGATCGAAAACATGTTTCGCTTTAAGCCGCAGGACAAAATTGTCAAACGACAGGAAATAATGACGATGCGATACCAAAAACCTACAAACATTCATACCCCATTGAAGTTTGCTACATAAATCAACCTCAATTCAAGGAAATCAAACTGATGCTAACCTTTTCGTAATAGTCTTACCATTAGTCACTCTTCTTTGAATAGCAAATTCTTTCACAAATGGGTAAATTAGTCACTAGTCACAAGATGAATTAGTTTTTGTCATTTAGACTTAATGGCAAACTTTCTAAGAGAATAGACTAAGAAGGAAACACAGTTTTAGGCATTATAAAATGAATTATGGCTGATTTTTAAATGGAGAAAACTGGTTCTAATCTTTATATTAAGTATACGCCAATCATAAGAGACCAGTTGGAATTTGGAAATCCGATCCTTTCAATCCTGGCCCTTAGAAGTTTTTTTGTTTTTGTGAATCTTTTGGAAATAACATTTTTAGAAATCTGGTTTTTGAAAAACTTTAGCTCAACTCAAGTGGCAATCACTTTACAGGATAATTTCTATAGTCAGGATCCTCAACTAATTTCACTTTTGATTCAATCTGAAATTTACTTTTTGATTTTTGTTAAATTTTTCTATTTAGCCACAAAAATTTTAATTAAATTTAAAATAAAGTCCTTTAGCAATTTATTGTATATCTTTTCACTAACTTTATTTTGCTGCTAGATGAAACATTTTTGTTTTGTAAAAATAATAAATAAATATTACTATATATGTTAATTTGTTACATCTCACTAAATGTGGGTATATCTATTTATATATGTATATCTACGAGTTATTAATTGTAATTATTGCTTTATATATGTATAGTGCAAACAACTTTTTAAGTCTAGCCTACAGTTTTTAAAATGTTTTATGCTTTTTTGTTTTTGTTCTTTTTGTTTGATAAGTTCTACTACAGACAAAATACAATAACGGTAACTGTTACTTAACTCCCTCCCAATATACAATATATACAGTTTAGCTTAGTGTCTAGAAATATCTATTCCTACAAATTGAGAGCGCGCTTTTCTCCCCCTACCCCCTCCTAAACTAGTTGAGAACTATGTACAGCTTGTACTTTCTTGCCAAGAAGAATTACGCATTGGATGAGCAAACGAATGGATTTAAATGCGCATCTGGGTTACACTAAATATCACACTTTGTAGGATGTTTGCTTAGCGAAGAGAACAGAGTATTGAGACTAATCTAAATGGCCAAGGCCAATGCCTTGCCTTAAGCTTAAGCTAAATGCCTTAACTTTTAGTAAATACTAAATTACGCTACTAATGCACTTGGAATAAATCTCGCCCGTGCTGTTGGCAAAATGGAACTTTTCGAGCAGGGACCTGAGATCACGGTTGGATGCCTAGGACCTAGACCACCACAGTGGTTAGTATGTCGCCATTATCATCACAGGCAGGCGGCGGCATCGATTTGCAGTTGATCGATCGTTTGCCAAAGTCCTTTCTGGGACTGTCCAGCGAGCCAACCGTATTCTTCTTCATATCCGAATTTTGAGTTTTGTGCAGTAAAATCTGAGAGCTACGCTTGTGGGCCTGTTTTAGGCCTGAGCCGGAGTCAAGTTCGCGCTCGAAATCGCACGGCGGAAAAAGCGGCTGGGAGCGATGCAGGGCAGAGCTGCTGGCCGCTGAGGCTGCAAGTTCTGGGGCGGGATTTAGGCTTAATTCCATGCCGGTGGTGGCCCGCAGGGAACTGGTGCTCCCCTTGAGTGGATTTGTATATCGACGGAGATTTTCTTCGTTCTGCAAGTTATTGGATTTCTCCTCCTCATGCCGCAAGGCATCTAAGGGAGGGGTCAAATTCATGCCAGAACTACTGCGATAGGCCATCCTTTGTTTCCAATACAAGCTGATGAATATGGAGAAGCCGACGAGTACAATGAAAATGCCACAGAGGACTCCAATCAAAAGACTGTGCCCAGATCCATCGGCAACGCGAGCCGTCTCCAGTTTCACCTCCAAAATCGATGTAAGCGCCGCTAGCTTAGCATGTTTCAGTTCCAGCTCCTTGCGTCGTTGAATGCCATTCAGTTGCCGCGAACTGAGCAGTTCACCCAACAAAAGCACCGCGGCCGGCAATTGAGGATCGTTCAATTTGCTAGAAGACTGGACAGAGAAAGAAAGATAAGTAAATACAATACTAGGGAAAATATAAGCCATCTTACCACTGTCAATTCGATGGTGTCATTGGTAGCCGTCTTCAGATCACACAGCACCATTAATAATCCCTGCTCCTGGCCAGAATTGTTCATTGGCTGCTTGACCAAACGTGCTGCTAGCAAAACCCTTACAAGTGAACAAAGACCCTCCACTGAGGCTCCTGTGCCCACTCGTTCGAGATCCAATAGAATAGTAAGTCTGGCACAGTTTTCATTAACAAGAGCTTGATTGGGCCAACAGCTAGCCTTGGCGGGCAGCCGAGGAGGAGCTACACGTCTCGATGGTTCCAAAGAGCGACAATCACCTCGCACCTGACAAGGTGGTGACAGACACGTCTCACTTAGAGCCGGCACACACACTTCATGTTGCCGGCAAACGCCGGAAAGATTTGATGACTTGGACAAAGGATCCAATTTGAAACAATTGGTTAGACCGCACCAGAGATTCGTGCAACGCGAAGTGCCATTCTCACAGACGCACGAATTGCAATATTCATCTTCCTCGCTATGACCGGATAGGGCCATGTCCAGCCAGTTTTGGCTCTGATTGAGAGCAGTATACGGAGAGATTGTGTTGCTGGCATTCAGACAAGCCGACTTGGGATCGGATAGCACTACAGAGGGAGAGAGAGAGAGAAGAATTACTTACTGATTTTTAAGGTAGTCCTTCGTTGGTTACTTACAAATCTCACAGCGTAGTCCATGTCGTCCAGGAGGACAGATGCAACTGTAGCCGCCAATGCCGTCTATGCAGGTGGCACCTCCCTGACAAGGTTGGGGCGAGCATTCATTCACATTGATGAGGCAATCGGGACCGGAGAAGCCTTGAGCACATACGCAACGAAACCATCCGGCTCCAGATTCACAGGTTCCACCATTGTTGCACGGTTGACCACGGCATTGATCAATGGCCTCGGCACAGAATGGGCCCGTCCAGCCGCGAGCACAACGGCAATACGGCTGCAATGCCTTGTCCGGTGCTCCGGGCATGCAAGTTCCTCCATTCTGGCATTGACCAGCATAGCAGCCAGTCGCCCGCTCCGAGCATCGTTTGCCTAAAAATCGAAGAAAAATCGAAAACAAAACAAAAGACTTAGACAACGAACTGGCTGAACTAATCGAAAAAGTAAAAGTGCGCCTGCGAATGCGAACGCTGACATAGATCGATGTGAACGCAGTTAGATATAAATAAATCTAAAACCTTATCTGAATCTAGTTTTATTGGCTATTTGGTGTAACTGTGACAAAAAAGCGAAACGCGTGAAATATGCAAATCGCAAATTAAAAACAAACATAAATCATTGTTAGTTTTTTTTGGGTTTGCCACATGTGGCAAACTGCGACTAACGCGCACATATTTCTCTCAGTCTCTCTCTCTCTCTCTCTCTCTCTCTCTATTGCCGTTTCGCTTCAGCCAAATCGTTGCCGTAATGACTGCCAACTTTCAATGTTCAAATAAATGCGACCGCCTCAGTCAATGGCGCTCTTAACTCATTGCCCGGACTCTCCTCTTTGCGCCCATTTAGAGACCCCAAAAGCGTTAATAATGCGCAAAGTCAGCCAGTCGGCTTATAGCAGGTTTTTATACTCTATCACCACGCGACCTTCGTCTCGGTGGCAAGTTATTAAAACCGAAATGAAAAAACTAAGAAATTTTTAGCACTTGCAAGGGTATTAAGCAAATTCACTAGACTTTGTCTATGATGTATCCCTCTGTCTTCATTGGACATTTTTGTTTTATTTTAGTGCATTCAGACTTCGGCTAATTGCTTTGTTTTTCTTCTTTTCTCTTTGTGGCTTGGTCTGCACTTGTTGCAACGCTTTGACGTTCACTTCGTCTTCATACGACGACTTAAAGACTCCGACTCACCTGTCCATCCCGACATGCATTCGCATGTAAAGTCGCCGTCACCGTCAAGGCAAATTCCACCATTTCGACAAGGATTCGGTGAGCATTCGTTGAGATCTGCGGAAAGTTAATGAGTTGGCTTTTGCTGTGTGTCTCTTATTCGCGCTTGCTTAGATTAAGACTACTCACTGTGTTCGCAAAAGGTCCCCGTGTGGCCCACATGACATTTGCAGAAGGTACCCACATCGCTCATTTCGCAGCTGCCATGACCGCTGCAGGGCAGAGCATTCGCTGTACTCATTGTTGTTGTCATCGTTGTGGTTGTTGTTGTTGTTGCTACTTTTGTTTTAGTTGCCGCAGTACTGGAACTGGAGCTGACATTAGCAAAGCAGCCCTCTGTTTCGTCGAAAGATTATACAAAATGTTAGCCATTTGGAATCCCCCTCTAAGAAATTATCTAGACTACTCACCATTGCAGGGCGGCTGAGAGCAAAGTGGACGCAATTGCTCACAATGCTTGCCAGCACGATCTGGTGGACAGTGGCAATAATAGCTGCCGGGTGTGTTCAAACATCGTCCTTGCAGACACGGTGAGGGTGTACAATGATCTTTGGCCTCCTCGCACAGTGAGCCCGAATAGCCAAGCGGGCAAATGCAATTGAATTTACCCACCATATCGACACATTCACCACCATTGCGGCACGGCGAAGTGGCACACTCATCTATATCCGTTTCACATTCGCGTCCAGTGTAGCCAGGAGCACAGGCACAACGATAGTCGTTGACCAGATCGATGCAGCTGGCCCCATTCTTGCACTGGCCAATGCAATCATCAAGATTCTCAGCACACGTGGGTCCACCCCAGCCCTCAAGGCAAACGCATGAGAACGATCCCGGCAGATTGAGGCATTCCCGCGCATTGATACAGGGTCCAATGGTGGTGGCAGCATTCGATGCCGAAGCAGAGGCAGCCACCGCCGAGGTAAGCGCCGCCAGCAATGCAGCCGAACTGCTCAAATTACTCACAATGATGGCACTGGCCGTTGTGGTCAGCAGTGTATTCGCCGGCAAAGATGAGCCATGGCCGTGTGGTGCCTCACATTCGTTCACGTCCACCTGGCAGACATCGCCGCGCCACTCGGGCGGGCATTCGCAGCGAAAGCCACCGATTAGATCGACACAAGTGCCACCATGTTCGCAGGGACCGCCGGCGCATTCGTCGATATCTGTGGAACGGGAGTAGGGAGGGGAAAAAAGTTAAAACAGATTGGTTAAGTGCCATCCCAAGCTGAAGTGCAAATGTGTTGATTTTGTTGTTGAGGCTTTTGTGAGTGGACAAGTGGACGAGCAGGTGGTTTAAGTCATTGAACTGATGCAACAAAATGATGTGTGGTTCGTTTCTGGTATACCTGCAGACCAGCCGAACTTATCTACACTCTCAAATCTCAACTGGACGTTGTGCGTGTGTGTGTGTGTATTTTCGCATTAACGTTTACGAAACAAATTTAAACCTTTCCCATCGTGAATATGGGAAATGACTGATCTAAGTATGAATACCCTTAATTAGGTCTGATGTATTGGCTAAGCGAATTGTTTCTTGTGAATATATTGGTCGTGCTCCAATTGGAATGCAAAATCAAATTCGACGGACCACCGTGGCAACAATCAAAACACGACAGCAATAGCAACAGCAACAACAACAACAACTAAACCACCGCCTGTGCGTGATACGTTTCATTTCATTTCATTTGATTTCATTTCATTTCGCTACAGTCAAATGCGTGTGTGCTCAATTGCATGAACGGCCAACTAAAGTAAACTGGCCAAGACAGACGAGTCCAGGCTGTGGTTGTTGCTGTTGCTGTAGCTGTGGCTAATCGCGTGCTGCAAAAGAACAAAAATTAAATCAAAACTCACTTATTTCGCATGTCGGTCCCGTCCAGCCGGCTGCACAGCCGCAAGTAAACTCAGCGGCCAAAGGCGTCAGCTGGGAGCCATTCAGAGACTGGGACGATGACGATGACGACAACAACGACGACGACGAGGAAGACAAGGTAGATGCAGACTCCTGGCGTAGATTGGCCAGACTGCGTATTGAATTGCGTCGGCTTATTGGCTTGCCCATGGCGGAGCTCATGCCACGCATGGAACGATATGTTAGCGCTAGTCTCGTTGCATTCATTTGCTGCTGTGAAATGGAAATGGAATGAAGATTGAAATTGAGGTTGCAGCGGGAGCATGGCAAAATCGGGAGGCGGCAGCATATTAAATTATTTTATGGCACTGCGAAAATGTCTATAAATTGAGGGCTTACCTTGAGAGTACATGTGCCGCCATTGAGGCAGGGCTGTGTCGCACACGGATGCTCCACAATCTCGCACTGTTCGCCCGATAGACCCTCGGCGCATGTGCAGCGATATTTATCCGGTGCAGTGTTCTCGCAGGTGCCGCCATGCTGGCAGGGTTCATGTGTGCCGCAGTAATTTAAATCTGACCAAAAAAAGGAAAACGAAAAGAAAATGCGAGACCGAAACGAAACTATGAAATATGCCACGACTTTCGATGATTATCGATGATGCCACAGCCAGCTGGCCTAGCAAGGTAATTGCCTCGACCACTTGGGGGTCACTTACCTTGATCGCACAATATGCCACCCCAATTGGTGTCGCAGGCGCATTTCCATGGAGTGCCATTACAGGAACCATGCTTGCATCCAGGATAGACCATGCACTCATCACACAATGGTCCTCGCCAGCCGTGTCGACATCTGAAAGTGTGTGAAAAAAGCAATAAAAAAGTTGTAAATTTATGCATCATTGATTACAAAAAGTGCAGCAATGACTCTGGCATCACAATTTTTTCGACTTGGAACCAAAGGAAATCAAAGTGAGAGCTTATTGACTGATTTGGTATCTGTAAATTTGATAGATTAAAGATAGATACAGTTTAGGTGAGAGTTACAGAAACTCTAAATGGAATCCATGTAGATTAACAAATGAAACAACGTGTCGTATGAGTGATTTCGTAATATTGCATGTTGAAGGCTTTTAAAATGGAAACGATGATGATTTTGGGATGATCTAAAATCTCACTAAATTTAGTTAGAAGCATAACCAAGTTCAGGCAGGCAAATAAGATCAATTGTTTTATTGCCAATCTTTATGGCTCACGATCTATCCTTACATTTAGTTGAAGATTTATTTTCCAGACTAAATTTGATTATTTTGAGACATTTCAATTTGCGCTGGGAATGAAGTTGTGTCTAACAGAAATCTAACCACCGAATTGGGTCACTTTGAACTTTGGCCTTGATGCATCTAAATGCAAAAGGAAAAAATACCGAAATAAAACCTTTCCTTACTGCCAGCAATTGCTGTTGCTATTGGTATTGTTGCTGTTGCTGTTCCTGTGGCTGTTGCTGCTGCTGCTGCTGCGCCGGCGATTTTATCGCCACAACACGCCAAAGTGCAGGGGATCAAAGTTAAATTGCCCGGCCATCGGAGTTATCGCTGCCAAGGTGCTAACTCTACAAGACCAGGCATCTGGCATGACGTTGCCATGCGATAGGCCAGGCCAGAGAACTATGTAGACATGGACTTGAGACTTGAGTTGGACGATGGCCGTTGTTCGATGTCTATAATTTATGATTTCATTAAAAACAGCAGCCTGTTGTTATCTGTAAGCGAATCTATTGCCAGGCTCTGAAGTCTCTGCCAAATGGGCCAGCCATCCTAGTCAGCAACGTGCAAACAGCAAAAGTAATTTTTCTTCGGGCTTTATAATTGTTGGCAGAGCGGAAATCTGTTCGCAGCATTTCGACTAGATTTGTTGCTGTTGTTGCTGTTGTATTTCTCTGTTTGATGGTTTCTAGGCCACACTAATTATTGCTATTTAGAATCAGGACCAATGCTAGCAAAGAAAAAAAAAAAGAAACCAAGAGCCAGGGAACCGAAGGAGGGAGCGGTTAGCCCGGTTGCTTGAGTGACGGGCGCATCATGATGCAGTGCAGCCAAAGGAGAAAAAAGGCAATCATGGCCGCTGGCTCACGTATTCTGTGTTACGCTGAAACATTAACAACGGCAACAACTGCAACAAGAACAACAAACGTTTTTTCGTGCTGCCTGCAACTTGTGGTTGTTCGTTCTATGTTGCAGACTGTCGGCATGACCGTTCCATTGCCTCCATTGGGGGCCCCCTGTGCTACAGAGTCGAAAAGAAGTGGCCAAGATGATGATGATGATGTTGATGATGATGATGGTGGCAGGCAGCGCTTTGGCATTGGCCATCGTGCGGGCGTTTGATTAGGTTAAGAGCATTCGATTCAACGAGTATCGAACTATGGTACTGGGAACTACACAATCGATAGCTCCTGATGGCTGATTATAGACTCCTAGTTGGGTTACAACTCTATAGCCATTGGAAAGGCCATTTGTATGCTATCTCTCTGGCAGCAAAGTGCGAACAATTTAATAAGGAATGCGGAATGTAATCTGATTTCCTTCGAGAGTGTGAGAGAGAGTTAGAGAGAGAGACAGAGACTCATTTAATCGCTGTTTTCGAAAATTCCTGTTACCAGCCAAGTTTTAGCCTCGATTTGCATGTGTGTGAGAGAAACTCTGGAAACTATTTCACACATCCGCTAATTTACTAGCGCATCTCTCAAGTATAGAACCCATTTCAGTAGTGCCAATCACACAGAAAAAACAGTCCAATGACCATTATAACTGTCTGCCATGGACCCCGGCTTCGGGGCAAACGCCATTAAACGCAAAAAGTGTCATAATCACCTCGTTAAAAGGGGAAAGGGGGGAGAGCAAAAAAAGCTATGTTCATAATGACAAAAAGTTAAATAAAAACTTGACTTACTCGCATTCACCAGGTCGATCACATTTACCATGGGACGGATCACAGCCCGGCTTGCAAATGGCCTTTTCACAGTTGTCACCCTCCCAGCCATTTAGGCAAAGCTTCTGACCCTCCGAACCGCAGGCATAGTGACCGAACTGATCGTCCCGTGGCCGGCAGAAGGTCGTGCAGGTCGTGTTGTAATAGTAATTGCCGCATTGCACCCGGACGCGGTAGGTGATCCGTGCATTGCGTCCAATGTGATCCAGAGTTTTCCATTCCGGTGACGGTAGGATCACGCCCGAGTATGATGTTTCTTCAATTAACCTTTCCGCATCTGCTAACAATGCAACAACGATGGTGGCATCAATGTTGGCGTTCCATGGTAATTGTTACGTGGGGGAGAACGAGAGAGAGAGAGAGCACAGACACAAACAGTTTAGACATTGTTGGCAACAATTCAAGTAAAAATCCTAAGCTAATTAAGGCAAGCAACAACAAGGCATGTCTGCAATTGCCACCGCACTTACCTGAATACGATGTGTTGTACATATCCAACGCCTGCAATATCAGCGTAAACGACTTCTGTAATTGAACATGGCAAAAAGAGAAGAAAGACTTGAGTTGAGTTGAGTTGGCGATGAAATTACAATGCAAGGAAGAAGCTGGAAATGAAGTTGGAGTTGGAGAGAAGAGAGACAAGGAGTTGGTATAGCCAATTTCAGTTGCAGGCCTCCTTTTCCAAGTCTTTTCTTCTGTGTGTATGTGTGTGTGTGTGTGACGCTAATGGACAGTTTAATCTCAAGTCGGTACAATGCAAATGAAGACAACGCAAGCAAACACTTTAATTTCACGCAAAACCAAAGCAAACCAAACCAAACCAAAAAAGTAAAACAAAGCTCAACGACTTTCTAAACACAGATCAAGTCCAAGACAGTGGGTGCCATGTCCCAGACCCAACTAAAAAACAAATTCTCTTTTATTTCTGCTTGTATTTCGTTTGTTTTTTTTTTACTTTTTGCATTCGACTATAAAAATTGAGTAGCCTCAGAAGATTTCTTGTTCAGCAAAAAGCAATTAAACGACGACGCCGCTGGATGCCAGGAAACGCTCATTTAGCGTTCCGGCATTACAACTATGGAGAGAGCTGGAGACGATTTTATTCCCATGTAATTGCCCTGTCCCTCTCTGGCTATGCCAGGCGACGCGACACTAAATCAGTCCAAAGACCAGACAGTTGATGACAACAACTTGACATAGTTTGCAAATCTATCCATATTGCCCGTATCTCCCTCCACCCATCGAGTCTCAGCTCAAATTTCAATTTAAATTCCCTTCCATTGAATAATAACTATCATCATCATCATGGTCATTTTGGGATTCTGTTCCGGTCAACATTTAAAAATCTTATTTGTTTACTGGCACATGGCAAAAGCGAGCCAGCGGAAGTTTTTCAATTGAAAATGGCGTTAGAATTTTGGTATTAGATTACCCACCGGACACAGACACGCGCCATTTGGATCGGCTTTAAAATGGAGACCTATCCATATGGTCATCTGTTCTCGATCTTTGAGTCAGAAGAATTAACTATCGAATTAACTATGTTAAGCCAATCTTAACTTATATCAGCCAAATTGTAAAACTCATAACAGTCTCTTAAGCAGATTGAAATATTTTTAGAAAATTTCAACACAATTTTACAAGTTTCCAAGTTCCATGATATTGAAATATGACACGTGGAATGTCTTTATCAATTTCTATGATAATCTTTCTCGAGATAGACTAATCGACAATGAAAACAGGTCTCAATATTTTCAATTTAAATATACTTTAGATAACAACATTTTGCAAAGGACTTATTAGTCATTAATTATAATTATCAAATGGGAAAATTTGTCAAGCAGATGTCAGAAAAATCGACATTTAACTTTTAATCTACAATCTCTAAAACACGCATTAGCTTAATTTACCAAAAGAAATCTGGTCTTTTGATCAGACATATTTATCTGTGATCTGTCTGTCAGTCATTTAACTAAAATTCAAGTAGCAATTATTTAGACAATTCTTGAGCATTCAATTGGCCACTAAAATGTTAACACAATTGTCAAGAACTCCTCCTCCTGGCCACTTTCATTGAGCATTATGTTTTATCAATGGCATTGGAACCATTTAACTTGGCCAAAAGAGAAGAGCACCTGGCCAGAAATAATAGTAAAAGAAAAATATATTTATATATAATTGAAAGTGGAACAAGAGGCAACAAAACAAATTCCTCTTGAGTAGTTTTCAATGGTTGAGCACGCGTACTTTAAATAACGAAGAAGAAGAAAAAATGGTTAAAAAACAATTGAAAATTATTGTCAAGTGAAATTCGGATGAGGGCCCCAAAAAAAAAAAAAAAAACATAGTATTTATGGAGTGCCTATGTATTTGACACTTACATTGAAGCCTTGATGATGTTCATGATGATGATGGGATGTTATGATGTAGTTGCTGCTGCTTCAACTTGCTGCTCAAGTATTTCCATAAGTCATGTTTATAAGTTTTTCTTTAACATGCCATTCACTCAATCAACAGAGGAAAAGAAATATCAGACAGACGAAAAACGATAATAAAAATAAAAAAAAAAGAAGTCATTCAATAAAAAGTGGGACAATTGCTGCGCATCAGCCATCAACCATCAGCAGCAGCCAGGCATATGGTATGTACGTTTGGGTATGAAGTATTTGTATATCGGCAGCTCAATAAAGTTTTTATTTTCGATTTATTTTTTGTCGAAGATTTCGTGATTTTGTGAAAGGCTTCTTGAGTCTGTCTGCAAATATGTGTATGCAGAATTTGCCAACGCCAGTTCCAGCTTCAGCTTCATCACTGACTGTGTCTACGTCCAGGGCAAACATTTGCCAGGTTTCGTTTCACACACACACACATATGTGAGCTGCAGGCTGTTTGCCAGCAAAAAGATTAAAAGCGAAACCAAAGCGAAGCGTAACATATCGCCATCGCCATCGGGCGAAGCGACAAGCGCGACAAGGTAATGTTCCCACGGAACAGGTTGTCCGCACTTCAGGCCACGACACCGACACACTGCGCCGCGTCTACACTGACTCAGAACCCAGAGCCCAGAGACCCAGGCCAAAAAAATGGAAAAAAAAGAACACAACACCAAACCGAAAACCAAAAACCCAAGAGCAAGACCAAGTCCAAGTCTGACTCTGCCTCTGACTCTGTCTCTGACTTGGCTTAATGTAAACGACGGCGCATGCGCATGCCGACGTCGATGTCGACGTTTATTTTTATATTTTTTATTCTTTTTTTTAGCCAAGTTGCCATTAGTTGGGCTGTGGCTGGAACTGGCGACTTGGGGGAAGGCGTGTAATTGTTAACCAAGTTAGTTTTGTACATTACCAAATGCAGAACCCGAAATAGTTGTATAAAACTAAACAAAAAAAAAAAAATTTTTACTGAATTTAATTTAAGACTGGCAGCTACGCCCAGTCAGGTTACATTTTAACGTGGCCCAAAGTCGATGTTTTGTATTCTGTGCCATGAATGTGTTTCGCAGTCATAAGCCCGCATTATGGTCACTTAATTAACCGAAAGCCGCTTAAGAGCAGTTCAAAATACCAACAACAAGAGCAACAACAACAAAAAGGGAACAGAAAACATAAATTTTAATTGCTTTTTTTCGGCTACTGCCCGAACATCTTCTTTGGCTTATACCCTACGTCCCCTCTTCCGCGATAAAAAGGGCGGCTCAGTTCTGTGATTTATTTTCCAAAACGAAGATGATTCAACCAAAAATGAATCTAATAATCAACCCAAAATTTTAATACATCAAGCATTTGAACACTGCCGGAAATAGGCAACTAGAAGAAGTCTTATCATTAAACGAAAAACAAAAAAAAAAAAACAAACACAGCACGAGCGAGAGTCTTATCAAATGCAAAGAAATTCTTGCAGCCAGGCGGAACGATATTTCCCTCCGCCCCTCATATCAAGAGAACTCGTGCCAAAAGTGTGCGGTTGCAGATGAGAGAGGAGACAGAGATATATAGAGAGAGAGAGAAAGACGGAATGTGTCTCAACTCTCACGCCAACTTACCGTCCAGCGAAACGTGAAGGGCAACACAATGGCGCCCACACCCGGATCACTAAGTACAAAACTGGAACCACCTAGAATTTTTGTGGTCGAGTTGCCAAATGAGCAGCCTGTTGATATGCTGGCACCCTGTTCGGTGGTCTGATACTCCTTCAGGCACAATCGAAACGCTGTTGTGCATGGTGAGCAGCCTAAAACAAAACAGAGAAGGGAGAGACCATAATAATGATTAAGAGTTGCATAATTTTTAAACAGAAATTCATGTGTGTGTGTGTGTGTGTGTGTGTGTGTGTGTGTGTATGGGGAAATACAAATGTGCTGATAAAATATATTTAGGATGAGGCCTTGACTTTTATTTAGTTGACAGCGATAAGAGAATGAAATTTTATTTGAATAAATTCCTATGCCCCAAATAATTCAAGTATACCAAAATCATTGAGTAATTTTTCTCTCTATATGAGCTGGAATAAGTATAACTAATCCCTTATTGAAATACGCAAAATGATTTCTGGAAGAACCAATGACAATTTATCTTAATGCGGAAACATTTAAAGTCTGATTCATTATAAATGGATATATTTATTGTAAGCTTCTTCTACGATAATTTTATATAAGAATCTACATTTATTAGTTGATATTTTTGTAAATCTCTTTGGAAAATCAATATAATAATTCTGGGCAGATGTTAGAAAAACGTGAAAAGAAACATATCCCACTAAATCTAGTCGGATCTAGTCTAATCGGACCAATACATTAGCTAAAGACAAGCATTCGAAGAGAGAGTCTTATATATTATATAAATAGTTGAGATATTTGATCTTCTTTTGAGTGTAGGCTTTAAAAAATCAGTCATCAGAGACCATCTAACGACCCAAATCTCTAGGAAAGAGATATACTATAGGAAACATCAATATAAACATAGTTATTTTAATACATTTCTTACTGTGTCCAGAAACTAAAGACAAAATCTTATAACTAACAGACCCATTAATGATATTCTGAGTTTAATTTAAGTCTTGACTAAATGAGAATGTACGTTGCTAATGAAATTGATTACTAAGGTAGACTTACCTGTCGTTTTGGTGGCCCTTAATTCTGTTGGTACGCCACAGCAATAGCCGCTTAGTAGATGATTGTTGGTATTTGAGATTTCTAATATTTCCAACTCAAAGTTACCAGTTGCGGATATCTGAAAGAAAACAAGAAATTGGAAAAAGGTGAAAAACTTAACAAAAGTCAGAAAATCGAAAATCAACATCATCAGCATGTAAACAAATTCCAAATCGTTCAAATCAATCATGGTCCATAACGAATACCCCAAACAACAGGCCCTTGCCGCTCACCCCACCCACCTCCTTGTCCAACTGTTGGTCGGTTGTCCTATCAAATAATATGCTCAACGCTCTGGAGTTCGTTCGCTCGAGCGCTCGTTGTAAAAGCTAATAAGCCACCTAGGGCGCTCTGATTGGGCTATGGCAGAGGTTTTAATTAAAAACACGAAGAAAAGAAAATCAAAAAGAAATAGTTTTTTTGATGGTAAGCGTTTAGATGGACTGGATGGAGGAGGAGGCGGTGCTGGGGGGGTGGGGTATTTTAGTTATCGATAAATCTACCGACAAATGAAACATGAAAATAATGAGAAATATAAATATGTATGTATTTTCACACAAAGCGCCTATAACTGTATAGTTAGAAGGCCAAGATTGAACATTGTTCGGTTCACTTAATCAAACGAGAGATATCCAACAGCTTTTCGTATAATTTAGAATGCCTTTTGTTCGTAGTCGCTGGAAATCGCTAGGAATCGCTGAATGGCAACATTTGCCATTAAATTCCAAATACATTAGATCGCCCGGTTGCAACTTGCTGCCTGAGAAATTGTACATAAAATTTAACTATTCTTTGGGTAATCGCTGCTCATAAGTTTTCCATTTCTTTCCCCCCCCCTTTCACTATCTTCCTTACATTCTATGTAAGCCTGGGACTGGGCTATCAACTTTGTATTTTAATGTTCTCCTACTGGTTGAACTGGGTGGAGTGATCTGGGGGGAGACGGGGAGGGGCGGAATATATATGCTAATGAAAACTTTTAACTGGTTGACTTTAACGCCAACTTTAATGGTTTCATATTTTACAAAATTTATGGTCAAGTGTCGTCGGCTTTTGGTAGCTCTTGGCAGCGTTGATAAGTTTATTAGAAATAAATTGCAATTTAGCCTTGAGAGAGATCCACAGGATGTCAGGCTAACGGCAAAGAGGCTCTGCACCTGTGCCACAATTTCTAAAAAAGAAAACTAAGAGACTGAGAGAATGAAAGAGGTAGGTAGATATACATAGAAGTTGTCTTGGAAGTTGCATGCATCGTTGATCATGCCATAGATCAATCAATGCAACTTCTTGCTTCTTGGGGGACTCTTGAGTTGGTCTCTTCGTGCTGTCCGTCTCTCTGTGCTGTCCTTTCTTTGGGTTTATTTTCTTTTTGTGAGTTCGTTTTCTTGTGATTTCCTTTTGTTTGGTCAGTGCCCCAGCCCCAGTGTTTGTCTTCGACATAGCCCCCAATGGATGATTGGATTCTTGATTCGTGAAACCGGTTTGTCTGCCTGCTTACTATTTATTTATCACATTTCTTACATTTCATTCATGGCCTGGACCGATGGCATCGCGATGGCAAGTGCAGCTGCCTGCCTGCATCTGTTAATATTCGAGGCAAACTTTGACGTAATCAATTCGATTAGATAAACTCCATGAAATGTTCAAATAGAAATTAGTAATGCGGCGCCAAGAATATCCGAATCAAAGCAATAACAACTCATCCCCCCCATGTCATCTCTTAATGAAGCCGAATGAATATAAAAATTGATGTGAAACTTCAATTTAATTAAAACAAAAATTTTTTGTTGTTGCTTTCATTTATCGGCATAATGTTTTGCCATAATGAGACACAAAACTGCAGTCAACATCAGACGTTATATTGAAATTAAAAAATTGTTTTGTCGTTGTTGTTGTTGTTGCTTTTTGCCAACAACGTGGGAGCTGGATCCCACTTTTGGCAACTCATTTCAATGCCTTTCATTTTTTCATTTATTGAATATGTTTTTTCGGTTGCCAGTTTAATACGCAGCTTATGATCAATAAATGTCAGACATTATGAGGTCTGAGCCTGAGCCTGAGCTTGAGCCCCGGACCTGAGCCTTTTTACGCATGTCAGAGAAGATCTCACAAATGAGACGACCATAATAAAAAGTAGGTTAATTCACTTGGAAGCCGTACAATAAACTGTCAGTTGATCGCTTTGATCGCGTTTCCTTGGAAAAGTCCAAATTGTTAATTAACAACTAAATAGTTGCAGCAGCTCATTGACCATTTAGTCAGCCATTTCTCATTTAAGTCAAACTGCTGCCGGCGACTTTTATCGCCTCCGCTTACCCTAAATCAATGCACTCCCAACCGCAGATAAATGTGTGTAATCAATTTGATTGCCCCAGTCTCTGGCTCTTTTAACTGAGATTCTAATGTCGGTCTTGGACTTGGACTTCGATGCGGTCTTGATCGGATGGAGGGGTGGGAGACTCTGTGGCTCTGCCTGGCACTTTGGCTTCTTGGCGTATTAATCAAATTGTTGTTGTGTTTATGTTCTACCTACTGCCTCCCTTCTGCTTACCCTACAAGCCTTTTCATATCTCTGTTTTCTCCGTCTTGGGGACTGCAGCCACGATTAATTTTATGTATTTTTGAACCGTTGCTGGTTTTGCCTGTTTGACTGTTTGCCTGTTTAATTGCCTCACAGGCATCTTCTATGGCATCTCAATACATGTTTAGGCACTTTGTGTAACACTTTATGATGGCTACGCCCCAAAAAAACAGAAAACAAAAAACCAAAAACCAGGCAAAGAGAATTTCAACTCGAAATCTACGACTACCGTTGTGGGAACTGGCCAAGAAAACAACAGTAGAAGAAAAAAAAAAGATGCTTTGAACGATAGCTTGTTAAATTTATAGGCATGCGGTGGTCACAACGGGAGGAGGGCGATCACTTTCAAAAAGGAAGATTTACTTCACGATAGGAAGTCCGCTTAGTTTGGCCCTGAACTCTGAAAATCAAGCATAAATCAAGCAATTAAAGTTAATTTTCTTATTTTTTTTTTTTTTCATTCTCTCTCTTTTCTTTCTACTCAATCAAATCAATTTATGCGCCAGAGAATTATATATATGTATACATATGTATATAGAGCAATGCAGGAAGTTTTAAGATTAAGAGTAAGCATTATCTTTAGGGCCAATGTCTTAAGATTCAATTACTTTGTAGAGAAAAACATTTCAAATAATTTACATGTATTAACAAATTAATTTTGAAAGAACTTAAATAGTTGACTGAATTAATTAAGAAACATAATGTTTATGCTTAAGTCGAAAGTTTATACGATTCTAAGACGAATCTTCATTACATAGTATCATTGCAAGTTTTAGCCAGGCTTATAAAATCAAAATTCTTATGGCAAAAGGCTTTCTAAAGTTTCATTTAGATAAAATTTTATAAAAATATTTGCTGATATCATAAATCAGCCGAATTCAGTTAAAGCTATTTCAAATTACTTTTGGTTTAACTTTAATCAACTTATTGTTTAAACGTTTTTTGTTCTTCTAGCAATTCTTGTTTAATTCTCTAATGATTCTTCCCACACATCAAATTGGCAAATATTTAGATAGCCAAAAGATTGATGATTATGACCTGATTTGAAATACATTTCAAATGTGTCCAAAATACTTTTGGGCTCTATAAAAATTGAGGGTACTTGCCCTCAGCATTGGCAACTGATCCAAGTTGATATTTTGGCTAACGAATCATTATCAAGCACCCGCATATTTTGGCTTTGGGGCATTGATTTTTCGTTTGTTTCTTTTTGTTGTTTTTTTTGCATATGTTAAACCCCAATTTAGATGGAAAAATTCACTGAAGTTGTCTTACCTTATGGACTAACAATATTAAAATTAAAGCAATTAAGTTGCAGGCAGACTTTAATGATCGACAATCGTTGATCAGCGATGGCAGAGCTAAAGTTGGGGTTTCCCTTGGCTTTGGCTTTTGTTTTTGCCTTTGCCACGTTGAAGACATTCTCAGGCTGCCTTCAGTTGTTGACGATGATCTCGATGTTGTTGATGTTGTTGTCGTTTCCATTTCTGTTGCTGTTGCTGTTGATTTTCGCCGAAAATGTTTTCTAAACATTTTATACATTCTGTTTGTTTTATGCTGGTTTGCTTTTGATTGAACTGAAGATGAAGGCAATGAGCTGCACTTCGTTCGTTCACTTGTTTACTTTAAACTGTGTTTGTTTCTTCTTTTTCTCTTTTCAATTGGCACACGAATTTGAAACTTTTGGATGGGGATGGGCCTTAATTAGCCCATGTATGATTATTTATATCATACATGCATATAACATTTGATTTTCACTAAATCACTAATACCCCATTTATGGTTTGCTGTTGCTTTAGTTGCTGTTGCTGTTGTTGTGGCATTTTAATGTTGTTATCACAAATTATAATTATATATTCTTTATTATTTTTTGCTTCTCAGTTGCCTTTTGTGTATATGTATGTGTGTATGTAGATGTTATTTCATTCACTTCGCATTTTGTTTTGTGTACACTTTATAATTCCATTTGATATGACTTTGTTGTTGTTGTTGTTGCTGTTGCTGCTGCTGTCGATGATGTTGCTGTTGCTGTAACATTTGTTAAACAAAATGGAATTGAAACACGATGGCAAAGTGCTTGTAGAAAATCTATTTGTATGCTCTTTAAGCATGCCTCATCAACACTAATTGACACGCACTTGCAGTTGCTGCTGTTGCTGTGGTTATTGTTGTTGTTGCTGCTGCTGCAACAAGTGCCCATCGGCAACATTCACGTTTTGCGAGAGCAAACCGCATAAACCGCAAAAAGCGGCAACGTGCAGCAAATGCAAATGCAATTCAATTTATGTTAATTTAACGCTGATGTTGCCGCTGGCTGCGGCTGTGGCTGCTGCTGCTGGAGGATGCAGAGCTCAGCGAGCAAAGTAGACACACATACAGTCACAGTCACAGTCACAGTCTTGTCTTTGGCCCAGGCAAAGTAATTTGCATCTTGTGCGCATATTAATTTACAGATATTTTCACTCTTGCCCACATTATTCATGATTCCCTTTGGCTTTTTGCCTCACTTGCTCGGGTGTTAATTGTCCATTTAATTAAGTAATTTGCTTTGAGTTGGAGTTTTTTAAAGCCTCGTCTCTCTTGCCGCACGAAACGGAAGTCGTTGACTCTGCCTGGGTATGTTTTATATGTGTTTGCCCAGCTTCAGCTGGAAGACATGACCGGAAGTGAGCATATCCCCGTGGCCCGCCAGGCAAGAGCAAAAGTTTCACTAAAAGGGGTGCATATTATTTGCATATAACTAGCCACGACTAACTGAATGCTCTAACTAACTTTAGACTGAGAAATATTGGAAATCGTTTGCGGAAAAGTGTTTTGACATCTAATCGAGCTTAGCTCTTGAATTTTTAAATATTTTTATGGCAATATTTCTAAGAATTGATTATGTTTACATGCCATTAGGGTTAGTGTAGGCAAATCTATCTGGTATTTCCATTCCCGACTCTTTGGATTATCTCTGGACTGTTATTACTGTTATTATTATTATTATTATCGCGCATTCATTCTCTTTCTTCTCCCCATTTCTTTCATTCTATCTATCTTTCACTTCACAATGTTTCAATTCCATTTTGGTTCTATAGTTGTATGTGTGTGAGTGTGTGTGGGTATTGTGGGTGAGTCTTCTCTTATCAATGGAAGCACAGTGGAGACACTTGTCGACTCCTCACATTCACATTTATTTGTTTGCACTTTTACTTTTATTTTTTGCCAGTGTTTATTTCTTTCTCTCCCTCTCCCTCTCGCTCTTTGGATCTCTGGGTTTCTTTCTTTGAATTAACAAATTATTGTATTGTATTTTTAATGTATTGTGTGTAATTGAGCATTATTTCCGCTTTTTCACACAGTTGTCGATTGTGAGATTTCTTGATTGTTGCTCTTTTCAACCAATTTCCTTAGCATTTCTTGATTGCTAGAGGTGTTTGCTTTTTCTTTGTTGTAATTATAACATTTAACACTTTCACATGGCACTAACAATTTATTGTTGATTGATTGATACAATTGTTGTAAGCAAAAGGAGCGAGACCGACAGAGGCGGCGAGTAAGAGGGAGATCACTGATCACACGCAATCATAGTAATCCATCGATTGTGGCCGGGGGAGGGTGGGTGGGTGACATTTTTACCGTTGTGCAGAAATTGTGTGCTCATCACCGCTTGAAGCACCGAACTCGACTAAATTGCGACTCGAACTCGAACGAAAGCAAACCGAATCCTGCGGCGGTTTTCAGCCCTCAAGCAGTGTGGGGCGGAGCAAGCACTTAAGAGAGCCGAATCGTCGTCATCATCAACCACCGAAAAAAAACCGTCGCGTATACGGCGCAAACGCAACTGGGCAACTACTCTAGGGAGAACGATTTGTATGCTCAGCTTCAGCTTCCGCTTGCCTTGTTTACTGCTTGCGTGCGCTTCAGGCTTCAAGTTACGACTGACTGCCGCTGGGCACATTCACTCCGAGCTTTGTCATCTCTGGCTCTGGCTCAGGCTCAGAGACTCACTCCACTGGCTGCTATCTCTCCGCGTGTGTAAGTGCCGCTCTCTTAGCACTTTGAACCGGTTTTACTTTTGCTCTTCGAATATGAATTGTGTGTGTGCTCTTTAGCCAGGCGCTGATTGGTTGTCGCTTCCATAGCCTCTGGGGTCTGACTTGTTAATGGAGCATATATATACACACATACTTATATGGAGAGAGCTGGGGAGCTGCAGCTGCGACGAAGTTGGTGTTCGTTTCGTTAGGCTTCTTCGGCTGCGAACTGCTGCTGCACGCATGCGTAGACTGACTTCATCCCGAGGCGATCTTTGTGTTTTTTTTTTATGATTTCAACTTAATTATGTTTATAAATGCGGCCACTGTACGGTAGCGAGAAGGCGTCCACTTTGTGTATTGCTCTAGATCTAGTTAAAATGCTGCTTCAGGGCATTCGGAGGCATTTTAAAACAGCTAGCGCACGCTTGGGGTATTGCAATTAACACCTGGGCCCCCAAGAACTTTGGGAATTTCTCTCGCCCTCGCAGTAAATACCTCCTTTTTGTTTTTGGTGTGTGTGTGAGTTGGTATGTTGGCCATTTTTGGGATAGCCAATTATTGTCAGTATGTCTGGCAGACAGAGCGGCGGCGACTTCCACCCAATTATATGCAACTCAAGCGTGTATAAATCAAATTTAAATGCACTCGACATGGGACAAAACAAAAGACTTAAGCAACAAACTGGGCAATTACATGCATTCAACGGGCCACTAGATGCACAGTGGTTCTATCTCTCCCTCTCTCTTTTGATAGTATAAACGAAAACTCTAAGCATATCACGTCTAATATTTATTAAGAATCAAAGCATTCAATAGTATATTTATTAAGTTCTTTAATGTTTATACTTGCCCAAAAGAGTCCCGTTTTGGCATGCCTGCAACCACAGTAAAGCGGCAGCATCTTTGTTGTTGCCCCTAAGCTGTTGTTAGCGGCTCATATTTCTTGGCGGCGCATATCTAAATATCGAATCATGTTGCTGATTTGCGCTGCCGCATCCATTGTTGTTATAGCACAGACTGCAACTGCAACAACGGATCGAAAACCGTATGGTCTGCCCACAACTGGCAGTCGCAGTCGCGGCAGCAGCAACAACAACACATACTAAATCTCATTGTGCCGTTGTGACATGACTCTTGTTCGACAATAGATAAAACAAATTGACTTGGTGTGTGCCCAAAATGTCTTCTCTAGCCATTGGCTTATGGACTTTTGAGCAAGCTCTCCTTCTCTCTCTCTCGTACCTTTTTGGTGGGCGTCTTGGGTCCAGCTCCTTTGTCATCTTTTTGAGGAGGCAACAGAAAAACTGCACCACAATGCCTATTATCAGCTTACACATCTAGCAACAAGAAGAAAAGCAACTACAACAACAACAACACAAACATCGGCGGCAGCAACGGCAGCAGACACAATCCCCAGAGCGGCAATTGTACGCTGTCCAAATATGTTGCAAGTTGGTGTTATTCTTCACACGGCATCATAAATTTCACGTATAATTGACGCTTTCAGTTATATCAAAATTGGCTAAAAACAACGACGACCAACAATAACAACAACAACAACAGCAACTAGTTTTGCGTTGGTGGCTCTCATTGTGACCAACCCGAGAGTCTCATGTCTCTAGAGATTTTGATTTTTTTCTTTTTGCGCTGCTGTGGTTCACTGTGGTTTACATTGTCTTTTCTTGTTTGTTGCCGTTTTCGTTTTGATTTCAGCTAATAGCCAACATCTTACAGGTGTCTTTTTCAGCAGATCTCTGTGTGAATGGGTATGGGTGTGAGTGTATGTGTGTGTGTGTGTGTGTTGAGTGTGTGTTGGCGAGCTCTAATGGCATTTCTTTGTTAAAATTAGCTTTCATTTTTCCAGCCACATGCAGAATTTACAAAGATATTGAGTCAGACAGCTGTACAAGTGGCACAATAACATTTTGCTTCATATAAATTTATTCGTTTTTCTTTCAAAAAATCAAACATATTGAATAATCAAAAACTAACAAATCCACCACCAAACACCATCACCAGTAACACCACCGCCACCGCCACCACCACCATTACGCCTGCTACTTCGACTACTATTCATCCCCGCCCTCGGATCATTAAGCCAAGAGGCAAATATGTTGGCAATTTCAAGCAGTTGGTTTTACACAACTCCGAACACAAAATTTTTATGACAGATTTTTCAAGTGTTTTTACGGTGGCTGCGGTTGCACTTACCAACTGGTAGAAGTGATAAACAACATTGCCTTAGGTTAGTTGTTTATGAACGTTTTTATTGGCTTTGTGTTGGGTTAAAAGATTTATTGGCCATATTTTTGTTTTTAAAAACATTACATGAAATACGACTAAGGAGAAAAATAAGGCAAAAACATTTCACAAAATGATAAAAGAATGCCGTGCCAAGGAAGTTTCATCTGAAACAAGATTGAGGAAGAACGTTACTGCTGAAAAAAAAGGATTGGACTGATTGATACATCTGTTTCGGCGGCATAGACAAACCATGTTTATCTCATAGTGCAGACTCACCCTAATATTAATGAACTTGCGTATACTCTTTTGCTATCATTCATCAAAATCGTGCACCTGATTCAGTTGCAATTTGCAGCAACTTGCCCTAGACACTTGTCAGACCCTGAGAACCTCACACATGTCACAAAAAAAGTAACCTGAATAAAAACTATCATGTCAGTTGAGTTATGTATGCCTCATTTAAGCGGAAACCACCCTAAGCCAAGTAGAGATCCGCCCCTAAAATTCTAAACCAAAATCCAATTGCAAAATCAGTAAGGCAAACATGTTTCATACGCACCAAATTAGAACACGAACAAAGGCGATTAATTAGCGACAACCCAACCGATCTATATCACACACAGGGGCGGTGAAGAGCTACAAGGGGTGAGGTAGAGTGGGGTGGATCGTGTTATTTTAGCAGTGGCAAGAAAGCTGGATGCAGCTTCATCAACTTTTGCTGCGCGTGCTCATGTTGCCAATCGATTTATGTAAGCAACAACATGTGAGCAACTGCACCCAGAAATGCAGCATGCAAGAGAGAACTAAGCCAAAAGGAGATGATTTCTATAACCCAAAACCACATACCCCATACACATGCATATGTCATTTTTATAGCGCTATACGTGTTGCCATAAATCCATAACAATATGACAAGTACAAGTACTTTAGCGGCAGCCTCTCTCATGTGCAACATGTTTGCACGTTCACGCCAACAGACGCCCGACTCCCGACTCCCGACTCTCAACTCCCAACTCCCGATGCCCGACGCCCTGGACTGGGCCAAGACTACTAAGCCGCTGATGCTAAGGCTGATGCTGGGGAGACATTCGGCTTACCTTACTACCACTTTGGTGATTGCGATCAGCATCCAACTGCAAATCGCCGGGATGCCTGATGCTCATTTGTGTACCGGCAGCTACTTCTCCACTTTCAAATACCCTTGGCAATGGAAAATTATGATTTCATTGTACTGTTTGTTAATCGCCAGAGAAACGCATTTTTATGAAGCTTCTAAAGGAATCTTGCCATTTTCCTATTGACTTATCCTTGACTTTGTTTGATGCCTTTTGATGGAAAATTTCGATATTTTCGACATAAGTTTGCTAAATTTTCCCCCCTAGTTAAAGTTTAACAACCAACGAATAACTTTATAATAAACTATCTAAGTCCAACTCATGTCTAATGCCTAATAGCAAGTAAATTAAATACTTAATCGTTAGATGACTAAACAAAATCGTAAGTGTAGTTTATGCAAATACTTGAAACATGTTGACACAATTTGTGTACTTTTGTATTGGTGTGAGTATAGGCTTGGCAAACAAATATTACAGTAAATCTAGGGTATAACCAGTTCGTTTCGATCAGGTGGATTCCCTATCATTTGAGTGTACTTTTAGCTTTTTGTACTTTACAAAATATTTTGCGCCACTCGCCGCTTGACATGATTTACATGAACTGGAAGACGCACGTTTTATTACATTTTCGTGGCTGTAAGTGCAGCCAAGGTAGTCAGACAGACGGGCAGCAAGGCAACCGGGTGAAACCTAGCCAAACCACCCCACCACTGCATCATCATCATCAGCGGTTTTTCCTTTTGATTCGCTAAATGTTACGCATAGACACCAAAAGCAAAAAAAAAACCCAACAGCTGTGCAAGTGGAGTGAGTTTGGTCGGCCTCAAGGGTTAATCGTTTATCATTTTTGCTGTTACAATTTTCAAGTGCCCCGTGGGCAACCTTCCACCGCCCACTTGCTTATAATTAAATAAACAATAAAAAATTGTGGCAAGTTTTTTGTCGTATCTTTTTTTTATGATGAACTGAAACCTGATTGCAGATGCCAGTGATAATGGTGGTGGTGGTTGTGGTTGTGGTGGTGGATCGTACACTTGTCAGTGTCCGGATGAGTGTCGCCTGTTTCGGCTCAGCCCTGAACCTTAAGTCGACAGTTTAATTTCATTCGGGGATTTTCGAAAATTAAATTGAATATTAAATTCTAAAGATCGTAATCCTCAAACGAGATACGTAAATCACTTCATTTAGAAGATTTCTTAAAGCCCATTAACTGCTAATCAATTGGAAATTGATGATCATTTTGGTCGAAGGGGGGGGAGGTGGAAAACCAATACACATACATATATTTGTATGAATGGAAAATCATTTGTTTGACCTAGGTGGTCTCTTGGGTTTGGGATTTGTTTTGTGTTTTGTTTTTTTTTTTTTTTTTGTTTTTTGGGATCAGCTACAAATTTTTGCTTCAACTAATTAAAATACCTATAAAGCCCAGAATGTTGAATCCTGTTGCAGCATTTCATTGGAAATTTCTCAACGGATAAGCAACACGCTAACCCAACAAATGACCAGCCGAAAAAACCTTCGAACCGGCTAAAGATGAATGGTTTGCCCCGGCACAAGGGCTACTCCACTACCCCGATTCCCCCCACGCCGCTGCTCAGTCAAACGAACCTCGTCTCTCCATCACACACCCATCCATGTCCGGCTGCAGCCAGCCAAACTGACAGCCGACAAAAATCGACAGCCGTGTTGTGTTTACTACTACTACAACAGCAACAACAACAAAATAAAAACCAAAAAAAAAAACAGAAAGAACCCTGGACAGAACCCAAACGAACTCTTCTCGTATTGAAATTGTAGCAGCAACAGCAGCTCCCAACCTCTCCAAATGGACAGCTGAAAAGGAGGCTGGAATTCTTTTTTGTTTTTTGGTTTTTGTGTTTTATTTTTTTCTTTCAGAATGAGAAGCTTAAAACTTTAGCATTTTTAATTAGCGCGTTCTTTGTTTTCGTTTCGATTTTCGTTGCGTTTTTTTTTCGGGATTTGACTGTGTGAAGAAAAGAAGGTTCGCACTAGACAGACAAATGAAGCAGAGATTAGTTTAAACGAAGGCCACGAACATAGGCCTAATTTAAATATACTTTGGCATTAGTTCTGAATCATTCCCAAACGCAGATTCAGTGCAGGTTAAGGGATTAACAAATAATTTTCTGAAATTTACTAAATTGTCATTACTTTTTCCAGTATATAGTTTGAAATCCGCAAGGATAAAGTCTAAGATTTCTATGGGGAAATGGAATTTGACTTCTTGCCAGCTGGCTCCAACGATTTATGGCAAATTACTTGCTAACCAATTACCTAGGCATCCCTTGGCCTGACTGGCTGCCAGCCTGTTCGCTGCCTCCTGTTTGACATCTAAACACAACGCATTGCAGATGAGACGACATACATAAATATCAATTACAGGTCCATAAATTTGAAACCAATTAGCCAAGCGAAATTGATAACAGTCGTTGGCCAAAATGCAGCAATTTTCCATGGTCGAACAGCAATTTTGCCATCAAAATAGTTTTCTATCCCCCCAAAGCGTCGCCTAGCGGAATTAAAGATGAACGCGTAAGACGCGGTGGGGTGGGGAACCACGAGTGCGGGACCAAACAACTTAATACAAATTGAAGAGAGGCTACAAAAGCCAAATGTTTAGTTCTCACATTAAATACAAACGGCAGCTACAGCCAAGAAGCACAGTGAAACAGTGGACAGATATCCAGGTAGATGGTAAAGACGAATAATGGGTGGCGGGGGAGGTGGAGGGCGAGGGGGGACAGATGGCAAAAAGGCAAACCCAAAGACAGCGACTGCAAGCACTACTTAACTTTTCGACACCCAATGAAATTTTCGCACATTACTGCCAAAAAGTATCTAGATGCAAAAATATCTGACCGAGTCGTCTGCATGCAACTGCAAACTGAGCTCCTCCACACCACCAGCAGCAGCAACAGCAAGAGCAACAATTGGAGCCCGGTCTGTTGCCGAGCTCTGGTGGGACTCATATCTGCATCTTCTCTGGTAGGCAAATGCAATTTATTATATGTCTGAGCCTGGCCAGACGTCGTCCTCCACACACGCAAGCCATTTTGGCGTTTTCTTATTAATACATTTTTAGCCTTTCGCTGCAAACTAAAGCCACAGAAGGATAGAAAAGTCAGAGGGAACGGAAAGCTACAAGGGGCAACTGTGCAACCGGCCGTTGTGGTGTTGGCGGCGGCGGCGGCGGTGGTGCTGACTACGGTGGTGAGGGCGAAGAAGGAGATGAAGGAGCAGAAATCAGATAATAAATGCTTCGCACACGATTAGGAATTTTTAATTAAAATATTTTGTACTGCTGTTTGTAGTTAATTTCGTACAAGACTCTCTGAGGCATACAAAGTGACCCGTGTGGAAGGGCGGCCCGGAGCTTGCGAGAGAACTGTGTGTGGAGAGGGGCAAGCACCTGCATTTCATTGCTGCAGTTGTTGTATGCGTGTAGAACAGCACAAAGTACGCGATCCGATTGCAGTCGCCACCAAAGGGTGCCGAGTGCTGGGATTGGGATACCGAAATCCTGACTCTGAGTTCGATTCTGTTTTCTTTTTGCCTGACTGCTTGGGTTCCTTTTCGCTTTCGTGCCCAGTCTGCAAAAGTTGGCGCAACATTTCAACCTGCCACTGTGGTGGCAGCATTGATGGGCGTATACATGCGATTCATTCCGTGCCTTCCACTTTTTTCTGCGGCTGCTTCTGCTGCCGCTGCTGCTGCTGCTGCTGAGTCGTTTAGCTTAACTCAACATATTTTTAAAGCCGCTGTATCGGGAGGGCCAACAAGAAAGAGAGAGGAATTTATACAGAAAGTGAGAGATAGAGAGAGAGAACAAGTGAGGGCGCATCGATGATATATTTAGTGGCAGGCAAAACGAAAGACTTAGGCAACGAACTTGCGATTAAGACACAGCATGAGGCATTTCTACATACATATATACACCAATACACACACGTGGTTGCATAGCTATAGTATCAGACACAGCTTATACAGTAAACCCGCCCAAAAGACAGACATAAAGAAAAAATTTAGCTATAAATAGAGTTAGAATTATAGACAATTTCATATCAAGTATTCGAATTTGTTTTCTCAGGCATTCTATAAGATTTTAGTATTGTTCATTTCAAGAGAGTGTTCACTGTAGCTACATATGAATGCCAATTGGCGCTGCATCGCACGACTTTTTTTTTGCTGATCTCTTCTCCTTCTCATTGTGTTTTGAACCTTTTTTGTGCGCAAATTGAAGATCGTGTTAAACGCTTAAGTTGTTTTTGCAGACCACAAACCAATACACACACACACACACATACAAGTATGTATGTATGTATGTGCAGGGCAGCCACAATGCATCATTAGCGTTGTGGCAAATGTGTTTGCCACAGTGCTTGCAACAAGTGCAGTCCCAGTTCATTGCCTTCCAACGATGTTGATTATTGTTGAGTCGTAAATTATGACTAATTGATTAACAAATTTTCAAAAGCTGCAACAACATCCCACAAGCGGGACAAAACAAATGGCCAACATGGCCAGGACACGCACACTGCATAAATCTGGGCAAGTCTTTAACAACAACAAAAAATGACAATTTGGCATCTCTTTGCCATTGCACTTTGCCCCGCACTTCTCAAGCTGCCCCTTTGTGCCTTTTAGCTTGTGACAAATCTCTTCCCAACTCCATCACGTGCACAGCATCCACAAGATACACACAAAACGTCGATAAGTCGCCTCGACTTTGAGTCATTTGTTTGCATTTTGTATTTAAACAATAAATACGAACACTCGGCGACAATTGTCAACATTTAAAATGCAAAATGTGTCAAATACAGAAAAATATGCGTTTCTCTTTTTCTTTCCTCGACCCTACTAAGTAGAAGAAAAATGAGGCTCAAATGAAATGTTAAATAAATTTACGTTTTGCGCACGCACAGATTTTGTAAATGAAGCCAAAATGAGACAGAAACACAAACGAAAAAAAAAAACAAAATAAAATGCTTTAAGCCAAAATGTATGAGGGCGTAAAACCCAATTCACATGACGAACAAAGTACAAAGATGGAAATACTTTACGTTTTTGTATTTAAGGTAAATGTGACACTAGACATTCCACGTTTTAGCTTAAAAATCAAAATTTATTGATGCGCAACGATTCCAAGTAATTTTTATGTGTAGGTACTTTTTCAGGCCATTTGTAATTTGCAGTGCAAGAATGTCAAGCTTTAAGTAAAGAATGTCTCTCAAGTAAAGGAAATTTGTAGAACTTAATCAATCTAACAACCCAAAAAACGAGTTCATTTTGATCTAAATGACTACTACTTTGAACAGTTCTAATCATGATTCTAAATACTTTTGGTAGGATAAGTTACTTGACTTGAAATGAAGCCAAAGTAGTAAGTAATGCAATTTTTAAATATTTTAATTAATTTATTTACTGATATTAAAATGTTATAGTAGTAATGTGTTAAAGAGTTTCCCAAGCATGGCATAGAAAATCACTTTAGGTTTAACTTACTAAAAGTCAGCATTATAAACCACTAAAAGACGGAAACGATCTTGAAATATGGTCATTAAAATGAGAATTTCATAAATTTGCAAATGCTTAAGTGCAAAACTTTTTGAATTTGAATTGCTTTGGCAAATAATAAACTAACTAATATCATAACGAAATTTAAGCCTGTTTGCCTCCACTTCTATGAGGCTTAAGTTTTTTTGATATCATTTGGTAGAATACTAAACTGGTTTTTGGAATAGTTTCAAGTCCAGAAGTTTTCGCATCTAATTGAGGTTTCTTTCTTAAAATCCTTGTTCTTCTCGAAAAAAAAAAAATATTATATACAAAAATTCCATATAATAAATACACATTACTTGTTCATTATCTCACCTTGAGCTGTCATACTGTCCATTTGGTCGGCTTTTTAAGGCCTGTTTAGTTACATTTTCATACATTTACTTTGGCAACTACGCCTTTTGAGCCAGTTCGAGATTACCATAAAACTTATAAATAATGTTTATATAGAGAACACCAAAAGCCACCAGCTATCGTCAGAGTTGTAAACATAGAAACTTGTTTTCAACTTACAGCATTTAACATTTTTATAAAACAATTTGGTTTTCGGTTAATGTTGTTTTTGTTTCTTTTTCTTAACATGCTGACTGAGTACGCTCCGAAAACGAAAAGGAGAAACAAAAAAACTAGAGCAACATTAAAGTTGTTGTTGTTATTCGGGGGGGCTTTAATTGTGCATTATTTTCATTTAAATTTTAATTGCAAATTGCCAGTTCGACGTGTTGTTTGAACGAAGACAAGTGACTCCGACGAAACTTCAATTGAAAATGATTAAAAATGCAAAGCAAATATACTTCATTATGGGCCCATTTTCTATGGTACCCTCTCCCAACCACCCCTCTAAAATGTGCCAGTCAAAGCGTTTACATATTTCACTCACTTTAACTGAGGACGCGTCCGTGAAGCGAGTGTTACGTTGTAGGAGGAGGCAAGTGCAACGCATTCCCAGGTTCCCGATTTCATCAAAATGATAAAGAAGACGGCACAGAATGCCGCTGCCGCTGCCGACTGTCGACTGGTTGACTGACTGACAGTCCAGTGTCAGTGCCTACTGTTTGCTCTGCCACAAGAACAACAACAACAACTACAATACCAACAACAAGAACAACAACAATCGAAACATTTAAGCACTTTACGCTATGCTCCACTTGAGCCGCGTTGCGTTTCACATTCGAGTGCAAAATCAACAAACACAAACAAACATTACTCAACCTGCAACAGGCAAAAACACAAAAACAAAAATAACAACAACAACAACAGCAAGAGGAATCAACAAAACAAAAAGGGAGAAAACTAAAGAGCCAGGAGAAGATTTAAATGCCTATCGCAGCGACACATCGACAAACGTCGTCCCATTCCGCGGCAGCGTTCCTTTTGGTCCAGTAGATGCAACGACTCGGTCCCAACCCAGGCCCAGTGACTGGTGGCACTTGTATTGATCTAATCTATCCACGTTCAGTGTATGTACGCTGTCTTCCGTGGTGGTCTGCAGGCTTTTGGGCTTAATGTTAATGACTGCCGGCCATTTCAGAGTCCAGGCATCAAGCATCAGGCCCCCAGAGCCACGCAGACGGCCTCAGCCCACGCAGACGCTTATTGAGAAATTACCAAGTACAAAATGAGGTGTCAATCTTCGTTTTCATTCTTTTGAGATAGACAACAACCAAATAATGGAAAAAAACGGAAAAAGAATGTACAATATATGGTAAATACATTCCAATCTCAAATCTTTAAATCTATGCATAACTTGTCCAAGTTTGTTGCCTAAGTCTTTTGTTTGCCTCAACATATTTACGATGACAAATATGGGCGAGAGACCAGAGAGCATTCGGGTCCATTCCAATCCACCAATCGACACCTTTGGCAAACAAAGCCTTAATGAAGTGCATGAGCCGCAGTTCTTTTCTATTCTGTTCCGTTTTCTTTCACTCTCTTCTGTTGTATTCTGTTCAAAACGAACACTCTTCATCTTCAAATGGAGTGTGTAAATTATATATGGTAAAAAAAAATAAAAATAAAAACTCAACAAATCTCTCGATTTATGCTGGCTTAAAGACCTACGTTCTAAGTCAAATTAAAAGCCAAAAAGAAGAAAGAAAACACCCAATCAAAAAAAAAAAAAAAAAACAAAATACCTGAACTGAAAACCAAGCACACTGACCACGTTGAGCTCAACGACAGTTTGCTCCAAATTAAAAAAGTATAAAACCATAAAGACGACAATAATGACAGCGCGTTGATGATGGTGACAACGACCATGGTGATCATCACGATGATCATGATGATGATGATGATGACGGCGAATGGATTCAGTCCGGGGGGATTGCTGTCTCCACGATGACACAGGCAAATGTCTTCTTTGTAAGCCGCGGCATAAATGATTGCCAGGGCGGTTTAAGCAGTTCTAAACGAATTTTGATTAAAATCTAGAACTCATAAGTGATTAAGCGGGAATTATTACAAGAGAAAGCGTTGCTTTCGAAATTGTTTCATAGAAATATCTTTCAGATTTATTTTCACTGATATGGCAGCAAGTCAAGCCAAGGATTTCCCTGTTAATATTTCAATGAATTCCTTTCAGCTTCCCGATAGTTCTGTTCCCACATTACTAGGTGTAGACCAATGCTAACTAGTTATACCAAAGATAAAAGGTCCAACCATTATTTGTTGTTTGTTGTTGTCTATTTCATACTTGCTTTACCTCGTCACACCATTCTCTTTGAAAAGGTTACTCCAAAGGCTATCAAATTTAAAGAACTGCTAATAAAACTTTCAAATTCTTGAAATTGAGTCTATTACAAGTATAATTAACTGCTTTAAAAAGCCAATTTAAGTACATTTTAAGTTGATAAATTATAGAAACCACCCTCGTGATATTGCCTGGTCGCATGGCTGTATATTTTTCTCGCACTGAACCTAATAATCCTCATGACTCGCATATCAAATGACAACAAATTTAGTTTGGACTGCGGGACAACTCTGCTCTGCCTCTGATGGTGACGTTGCCGGTGCCGCAGTGTCAAATTGAGCGACAAAAACACACACACACACTCACACACACAGAGATACAGAAACAAAAAGCCACAAAAAAATAAGCGGAGCACAGTGGGACAGTGGCAACTGTAACGTTTTGTTGTCTTTCAGTCGCTTTGTCGCCGTCTGTCCCAAACGGCGTCCCCTTTGGATCACCTACGTCCCTATTTCCCCCCTCTCTCCATTCCACATCGTGTATGTTGTGCATTTGCCGCTTTAATACCTTTTAACACTAATCGCATCGAGCGCAACGCAATCAGTTGTGATGAGAATATAAATAAAATAAGAAACAAAAAAGCCAAACGGAAAGGAGGGAAAAGGAGAGAATCTGGCCATCCACCTAACCATATTCACATATGTACAACACACACACATACATACATATGTAGGTATAAAGTCGCCCTAGTCGCCATCATCATCATCATCATCGTTTGACTGAACAAGAAATAAAAATCGTTCAAGTTCTTTGCTCTTGGGTCCCCAAGATTTTTATACATTTTATTTTTTTATTTTTTTTTTTTCGGGTGAGATTTTCTCACGTGTTGTTTGCATTGCTTTATTTTTTATTTACCAATTTCGATTTTGTTTCGTTTCGTATCGTTTGAAAATGAAACTGGAGATGGAGATGAAGATGAAGCTGGGAGCTGCTCATCAGCATGAGACGAAAATTTGGTGTTGTTGTTTTTTCGTCGATTTCTTGGGTCTCTTATTTTATGAACGCAGTGAATTTTTATGTTCCGATGATGAACTGTGCACACGACCCAAAAATCCCAAGCCAAGTTCGAGTCTGAGTCCGAGTCAGAGTCAGAGTCAGAGTTTCAGCCACTGGGCGGCAACATGACTCAGTGGCAGTGGTTTGCTTTGAATTGCTTTTGGCTTTGGCGAAGATCTCTTGTTTTGTGGGGATTGCTGCTTCCCAGACGCGCACACACACACACACACACACACACAAACATATGCGTCTGTGTGTGGATTGTTTGGTATTAAAAATCATCGAACAGGAAATTGCTACAAATTCTTGATGAGATTTACTATGTGTATTTTTGGTCTTAATGATTTCTATTTTATTTCATTATGCTATATTTTCTGTTGCATGTATCTGTGTGAGTGTGTGTGTGTGAGTTGCTGCTGCTGTTGCTGCACAGTACGTGGCCATGGAGCAAAGGCTACAAGTTCATCCACAGCTCTGTTCTGAATTCCCGTCCAACACATGCGAAATCAGTAGATCACGAAATGAATAGCCATAAATACATACAATGCCAAGGCGAAATGCATAGAGGATACCCATACAATCCTCTTGGGCTCTTGGTCTCTACAGAAACAGACCAGTAGACAAAACGAGAAAGAGAGACTGTACATATGTATGTGTATTGTAAATATGTAATAAAATGTGTTTGTGTGTATGGATAACGTTTCGCCATTTAGCTTTTCGATTGCAGTTACCAACATGCGATTTTTGAAGTGCTTCGATTGGCTTCCAAGTCATCCAAGTCTCAGTGTCTGCTGCGTGTTGTAGTCTGGATTAGGGATAGTAAAAACAATCAGGCAGTTGTTGTCTTTTGGCAAAGGAATTTAAATTGAGCTAGACCACAAGAAATCCTATGTAAATATAACCATGTTATGGAACAATTACATTTTTATGATAACCAGAAATCATTTTGTTGGAACCACATCAATTGAAAGATGTGATAAATGTGTCAAATAGAATAATTCCAATCCAAATCAATCTCTCAGAGTTGTCTAGATTAATAATTAATTAAGAATTAAGTTTTATTAAATCCGCAAAGTTCTATAAGAATTTCAAATACAACAAATTTCATTCCCAGACCGTAAAATGTCAGTTAGCTAAGTAATGCCATCGACCAAGAGTTAAATTCCCTTCGTTGTCGGGTAGGGGAGGGGAGTAGGAGAACTGGCCGACTATCAGACCAGGGCCAAATGGCCAAATGGCTAGCTATAAACAGCAATTTCACAAACCCTGACGACACCCGCTGTTTTTGGTGAAGCTGCAGCCACAGAGCAACCTAACAGGCCACAGAGCACGGGGCAGTAAAAATGTTGGGAAATTAATTAATCTTCACATGCAACTAAATTAACGCATGATTGCGAATCTTTGCCCCAAGGCATTTTCCTTTGGCTTCCAACAGTTGCAGTTGCAGGCGATCAGACTGAGGCTTCCTTAAACTCAGTTTGAGGATATGAGGATTTATTGCATTTATCGTTCAATCGTTCGTATTGCGTTGAACTTTTAAGATTTATTTGTATTTGCTGGATTTCGGATGAGTTGAGTTGAGTTGAGTTTCATTTTATTTAGGTCCAGGCGGAAGTTGGTGGGCATCTGCTGGTTCTTCTTCGTCTCTTCGGCTGCTTTGCCGTCTAATTAAATGTCCCGCGGTCGCAATTTATTTAACTCGATTTGTTTCGCTTGACATTAATGAACACGGCGTTGACATGCTCAAGCAGTGCAGCGCAGCCACGACAACGACAGCGATGACACCTTTGTGGCAACATGCAGCCAGTTGTCTACCCAAAATGGAAATCATCAATTAAATTAGTTAAAGTTTGCAGTTTTGCAGAACATTTTCGACTGCCAATTGGCATGGCCCGAAGCTCATTTGCATTTAGCCAGCGCAGCTCCAGCTCCAGCTTTAGTCCCACTCTCCAGAAAGTCACCTTAAACTCTGCAGTTCCGACCCAACTCCATCTCTCCCCCGACAAAAGTTAGTCAGACAGAGGCTGTTCATTTAAGTGTTAAAAATGGCAGTTACATGAAGCTAGAGACTTGGCCAAATGTTTCCGTTTACGTTTATTTCGTGCCATGTCTTTTGTTTTAAATATTAAACGGGTCTACAAATCGTTGCCTGATGTTGGTTTTTTTTCTGTTTGCCATTGCCATACCATTTCAGCAGCCTGCAGCAGGAAAAATTTGTCATTTTTCCCGCGGTTTTGGCGGCTCATTAGTCAGTGAAGAGAGCGAAGTCAGCCAACCAGCCAGCCAGCCAGTCTCACACATTTTCGTGGAAGTCCCAGACAGAAAGCTGCCATGCGATGACAAGCCAGATTAGGGACCCCAAACGACACTGTTGCCTCAACTCCCTGGCAGGCCAAAACACAAAAAAACGACCCAGTTGTATGTACAAGTATATGGCACAGCATTAAAAGGGCTTGACACTTTCTGCTGGCTATTTTAATTAGAAATTTACAAAAAAAATCTTAAAACTATTAAAACCGACTACAAACATACACTTTTTAAATTTAACGAACAATCGACGAATAATTGTTGTGATTTTCGTCTTCTTTTGTTGGTTCTTTCTGTACAAAATATCGAAATTCTTCATCATAACTTAATAACCGTGATATGATGGATATAACTGGAATTCCGCCCGGAAATTTCTTACCATTTCAAAGGCTTTAAGGGACAATGGCTGCTCCTTTGATTGAGAAAAGGATTGGAAAATTGTTTTGGCCTTTTCCTTTGTCATTTTTCTTGCCAAAAGTTTCTTGAATTTCATTTAAAGGGTGGGGTAAAATTCTCCATTCGTTGCTCCAATCGTACCATGTCCATATTGAATGACTGTCAAATCGTTCGCACGCTTCGTCTTTGTAGCATTTTTTGGGTTTGGTCCAGAGAGAAGTTAATGCGATGGGCAAATAACTAGAATGTGTGTTATATTATGCAGTCAGTTGGCCACTTACCACCACCAAAGGCAAATTATAATTTCATGGCTTATAAAACTCATATTTGTCTTACGTTTGATGGAATTTCAAACAAAACGTAACTAAAAAACATTTCTTCACGCTTTGTCTTTGGGTGTGTGTGTGTTTGTGTGTTGGCCTTATGGACTTTGTTTGTTTGTTGTTTCAACTGCTTTTGTCTGTTTTCTATTTACACGCACTGTCCAGAGCCACCAATGGCTAGGCAAACAAATTTTAACGCTTAAATGCTAAAAACGAATAACGAACAGAAGAGAAAAAAATAAAAATAAAACACCAAATCAAAGGGCAATGGCTGTAGGAACATAGACGAAGACGACGAAGACAACGGGTGAGATGAGATCTCCAGCATCTATGTGTGTGTGTGTGTGTATAGTAGAAACAAAGCGTTAAGAATTTCTAATTAGAAGTGAGACTCCAATCCCAGGCAAGTCCAAGTCCAGGCCCGACTCCTGCAAGTCGGGCACAAATTGCAAATGAAAACAAAAGGCCAAGTTGTTGACGTGGCAAACACACAGTGCACAGTTTTGTGTGTGTGTGTGTGTGTGTGTGTGTTGTTGTTTGCGCAAACAGTTAGCATTAGCACTCCAAACACACACAGTAACTAAAAAGCACTCTCGACTTTCGGTCCATGGACGAAATCGATGCCCAAAAAGCTCTTAGCCTCAACTTGAAATGGGCGTCCACAGAAAACACAATTAAAATTTAATGACGAAAAGGCGGAAACATAACTAGAAGAGCTCCAGCTGCAATTTTACGTCACTCAGCCAACCTCAAAATTGGCTATAACCGAAACTGAAATATGCAATCATAATCCAAGCGACAACAAAATGCCGAATTTGGTTCCCTCTAATAACTACAACGGTTAGTTTTTTTTTTTTTTCAGTCTCAGTTTCAGTCCGCAGTCTCAAACAATTGCAACAAGTGATGTGCTCAGGTCTTTGGTCCAAAGGGGTCCAGGTCCAGGCCATTTCATGTGCCTGACAGTAAATTCGATTAAACCGCAAATAGGTTTTCTGGCCAGGGCGGTCAGCTGGCCAATTGACTATTACATGGTCTCCTCCAAAAACAGGCAGTGAGAGAGTGAAAACAGTGAGGCAAAATGCAGTAAAGAATGCAGCCAAAAAACATTAAAATCAGACTACACAATCTCTCTCTCTCTCTCTGTCTGCTCTTACGATGGGTACATAAAAATGTTTCACATCAAGATTAATTACCTTTCTTGCTTTCAGTTAATTACCATGAATAAGTTAAAGATTAACGTTTGCTTAACGAACCGATAAATCGCTAGGAAAAGCATTCTCTCCTAGCTAAGTCGATTTGATCCAATCCTTTTTCGCCCCACTGTAGACCCCACCACTGTGGGTCCAAGCAATGGCGGCAAAATTTATGATTTCATTAAAACAGCAAATTTAATCGAGCATAGTTTGAAACCAAATCGATAGCAAAGCTTCTCTCATAGCCATCTCCGTTGTCGCTCTCTCTCTCTCTCTCTGTCTTTCTCTCTTGATCTCTGTGTCTCTTAGTATCTGCGACCAATCATCAAGCTCATAGTTAAACCAATCTAACCACTGACCGACCAAATAAGTGGCACACAATCGTGAGCTCAGTGGACGCTTTATTTTTTTTGCATGTTTTTTGATTGAGCAATGATCTCTTCCTTCTAGTTAATAGAAGGTACTAGCACTAGTATATACTTCTCAATTGAAATCGGTTGGAAACGTAATTATAAGATTTTCACCATAAAAATGGGGAACGATTTTGATTTTGTAGCTTGCCATAAAATAAGTAACTAGTATAGTTAGTATATATGTATATAGATCGACTGGCCAGCTCACGTTCCTTTATTTTTGTTTAAGAGCGGGAGAGTGGAATAAAAATAAAAATTGAAAAAAAAGCGAACAAACCACAAAAAAAAAATGGACTCGAACTAAAACCTTTTGGAGTTCGACTCACGTATTTTGTGTTACACTTTTGTTGTTGTTTTTGTAGCCAAGGAGTTAGAGTCAGAGCTAAAGCTAGAGCTGAGTGGTAGTGGTAGTGATGGCTCTCCCATTGGGGGCTGTAGCTGGGATTTAAGTTTCGTGCGGGCGAAATAGCGAAATATTTTTGTGGTTTTCGAGCAACAACAACAACAACAGCAGCAGCAAGAGTAACAGCGGTGATGATGGCGTCCATGTTGTTGGCCCAGCTCACTCCACCTACCACAAAGTGGCCAACAGCAACAACAACAACAACAATCAATAGACAAACGTTTGTCTTGTTTTTTTTGGGGGGTTTTTTTTTGCTGGTTTTGTGTTTGTCGTTGCATTGTAAATCAAACGGAACTGAGCAGAGAAACAAGAGAAACGGTATTGTTTCCAATTGGCAGTCAGGCATGCCGCGGGAGGAGTTCCATTCCGGCTTGATGATGCCAGCAGATGGCCCCCCAAAACGCGGAGGTTCAAGTTGCCACTGCCAAACGCTGCCAGCGACAAGGCACAGGCTCCCAGCTCCGATCTTGGGGCACATGGAGCTCCAGGCCCAGTGAGTTGGCTGCTGCTGCTGCTGCTGCCCATAGTGCGCTAACCCCGCTTGACCTCTTTATGTTACGCTCAAATCAAATCGAAGTCTCTGTCTCATTCTCTACTTGGGCGATGCTTCTCTCTTCACATCCATGTCACGCCCGTTTCGTTGATGTTTCCTCAATTAACCTTTTTATTTTGCGGTTTCGTTGCCAGGGCGTATGCGAATTGTCGCCATCACAATTGGTTCATTGGCATCCTTTCAGGCCCCCCCATTTACCTATCGAAATTTCCATACTCTTGCAACAGCAACGTTCGATGGCACAAACTTACCCCACCTTGGCCAGGGTATGCAACTAAGTAGGTAAACAATTCTAACATGAAACACACATTTTCATGTACATGCAAATAGATAGGACCGCAAATTGGCATGGCATTAAATAGGGAAAGAGGAAAATCAAACATACAATGTCTTACCTCAACTACCAAATTGTCAGCGAGAAAGTTTCAATGAAAATGTTCTTTAAAGCTGATTATTTGCTTAATACTGTAATTTGTCAGTTATTTCTTAAAATATTTAAAATATCCTTTAAATCCTTATGTTTTTCACTTTGTGAATCAAAATTAATGAAGATAAACTCAAAAAGGCCTATACCAGGTAGATATATTCAACATTTTAAAAGAGTTTCTTGTTATTTTGTTCTTTTTCATAGTTTATAAGTTTAAGAATCTCCTGTAAAAATATGAAACCCATTTGACCCTTTAAAGAGCAACCACTGATAACAATGTGGGTGCCCTTTAAGAACCTTTTCCAAAAACATTTCTCGAACAATCATTATCTAAGTTTGTTGCCAAATTTGTTGATTCATGTTATTCCTGAATATATTTGATAGAAAGTTTAGGAACTTATTCGAATTCCAGTACTTACAATTAGTGTTCTTGTTCTTTTTTGGCTAAAATTATATAAACCTATGACATTTCCTGAGTTTTAAAGTTCTCTCAATTTCTGGGTGAGAAGCAATCTCAAGTTCCAAAATTTTTACTCTGAAAAATAGGGTTTTCTCTTCTTCAAAGCCCAAATAGATCTCATTGATATATAGTAATTGAAATCGACTAAGCCCCACTGTATCCAGAGATGAAAAAAAGAAACAATATTCACCCAAGAGGCATCTAATTAAAATGGCCTCCGCCTCTGCTCCGCCTTAGAGTGTGTGTTTTCGAACGTCTTTTTGTTGTTGTTTTTAATTTAAACTTTTTTTTGCCACACACCGCGTTGCAAGTAGTTGAGGCAGCAGCAAAATGCTACTGGAAAAAGGCGTTGCAAGCAAGGTTAAGTGAGGTTATGTTATTTGTCAATTTGCTTTTTTTTGGCCTTAACTAGCAAAGTTGTTCCTGAATCTTGTAGACGGCAAGCAACAAGCAAGCAACCAAACAAGGTTATTAGGGTTAAGTCAGAGCGCCCTCAAATTGGCTAAATTTATACAAACGCCTCTCGAAATCCAACATCCTTGTTTGTTGTTAGCCATAATTTTTAATCACATTAAATATGCAATTTTTGTTTTGTTTAAACAAAACGAGCGAAAAGACATGTAGCACTTGTCAACGAACCGACAGACAATAAAAAGCATAAAAAACCGCCATACAAGAAGCAATTTTTGAAATGTAATAAACATTAATAAAACATCGTCGATGTGTGTTTTTTTTTTAAATTTTGATTTTGATTTTGATTTTTCCTTTGCGATATCGATATCGAATGAACAAGCACCGACAATTCCCAAAGTTTCTTTTGTTTGACAGATTTTTTTGTTTTTGTGTGTGTGTCTCTTGGTTTCTATTTTATTAATTTAACAATAAAATGTTTATGCAAATCGTTTTTGATTTTGGCTATGGCTTTTGATCGCATTATAATCAAAAAGCAATTATAATAAAATAAAAGCCAAGCAGACGAGAAATTGGACAAGCGACTAATGAAATTATAAAACAAATGTCCCTCATTATCGGACACTAAATGCCATTAGGAATTCAAATTTTCACAAATGTTTATCAATTTTGCCCGCCACATAGAATTGGCCAAAATCGTGTGCGTGTGTGTGTTTTAATTATAAAGCATATGTTTTAGATAAGGCTAGGTAGAAGGGGAAGGGGGTCTTTAAAATTTATGTGACAGTCAAATTTGAAAACAAGCTACAAATGTCAGGCCAATGGCGTTGGCCAAAATGGGCCATGAATTATCCGTATTGAGTGTATAAAGTATGTCAGTTTTCGGTTTGAGAACTAGTTGCAGATCGCGATTAACAATTCGGCGGTTTTTGTTAGCCCAACCTTGCGGGCCATCATCGGTGGGGCCAATAAAGTGAACAACTTAACGGCATTTTTATGGTACAAGCAAACGACAAACTGTCAAATGCTCAGCAGGCATATTTTATATTGATTTGCATAAATTGTCATTTAATTTGAATATATGAGAGGAAAGAAAGAAAGAAGGAGAGAGGGGGAGGGGGACAGATCTTACCGACAGCCATCGAAGCCGACATTCAAATAATTCACACCTCGTTCTAACGTTGCGGCCAGCAGACCCCATCCTCTCCCCCTCTAACTCTCCCCTTATCTTAACGACCACCCGGACCCGATCGACAAATATTAAATACAATCAAAAGAGCTTAGAAATTTCTCACGCCAAACAAAAATTCAATGCGAAATAATTCACAAATTTGAAATGATCTTTTTTATTTTTTTGCCAAGAAAAAGTATTGGTAACAAATAATTTTTAGCGCTTTCTTTTATGGCAAATTAGCTGCGGCAATAAAAACCCAAATTTGAGTTTGGTGACTATGTGTGTGTGTGTGTGTGTGTTTACTGGCCAAAATGTATAATAAATATAAATACAAAGTGCCATGCAAATAACACAACGGGCGTAGTATGTATTCCTCTCTCCCCTCGATCCCTCTTGGGGCTTGGTCGTACGCTTCTCCAACATTCGGCTCCTCGGTGCACTCCACTGGCCTTTTGGGGACTGGACTAGCAACGCAAAGCCTCGCTAGATAGTCTGGAAAATCGTTGTTATTATTTATTGCCGCCGATATTTTTATGTTTCGCCGAAGTCGTGACTCTGCCGGGTCATCGTCGTCGTTTGCCAGCCTAGACACTGGCAGCACCCAGTAGGAGTATACCTGTGTATGTTAGTGGCCACTGAACGGCGATTCGAATACAATTTCCAGCCAAGTGATGGACATTCAAAAGAGTTTTAAGTTCTTGGAAGGAACAAAAACGAAGAAAGAAACCAAAAAAGCGTTAACTAACTGAAAGCATTTGCATTGATTTGATCAGACCATACGTAGATCCATAAGTAGAACCGGAAGTAGAAGCTTCACACATAAGAACCATGACTGAACGACAGACAGCATATATCCTAATCATTCTGCCATTGAGTGAAATAATGTCAACCAAATTGTAAATCAATTCCCTAGCACTGGAGAAGCTCATAAACATGCAAAGACACACTCCAAACTATAAAATAAAGAAACTTGGGAGTCAACTTCCCATTCACTTCCCCTTCCATCCAATAAACGACAAGCCATGTTCCTGTTTGAGTTACGCGTTCGATTCAGTCATTTGACTCACAGAGTGTCCATTTATAGCTTGTCGACTGGCAATCACTCTAACCATAAGTTTCAACTAACTATTTGACGTAGCTACATGTTGAAGTTGCTACCAAGCCAAAAGAGATCTTAATCGAAGTCTAAGCCTATTATATTATGAACTCTACTATATTATGACCATAGACCACAGTCTTAGCAAGTCCTTCCTAGACCTCCACTTGCAATATGTCTATTCAGAGAGTGATATTTCAAGATAGTTCCGAGATGTTCTGTAGATCCGTCAGCTAGGTGAATCGAGAATCACAATGGCTTACAATGGCTATAAACTTAAAACCAAGTTATCGTTGTAGATTGAGCAATAATTGACCCAATATTGACCTACAAAGAACATCATTTGAGAATATATACGAACATAAATGTTAGTCTTAGCTAAATCCAATTGATTTTGATAACTAATTGACACAAAGACTGTAAATAAATGAATGTACCTTAGCTAAATTTACAGTGTAGATGAGATAAGACATGAAAAAAGACACGCATTGTTATTGCGACATTTCGATGTTGTTTCGATAGGAACGTTCGATGACTTCGATTTGCTGGACACGATCCAGACAAAGTCGCTTACTTTCGCTTGGTCATGAATATTAAAGACATTAAGTAGGAACAATAACACATAAGCAAAAGGAAGAAGCCAAAGCACATGACTGCTTAACTTGGCAATAAAAAAAAAAAGAAAGAACTTTAGCTGAGAACTGAAGTTGGGGCTGGAGCTGCACTTGATGTGCTTTGGTTTCATGGGGGCTTGTGAAAATGTCTGCGCATGTCAAAAGCGTCAACAATGCAGAGGGATGCAACTGCAACAACAACATCAACAACAACAACAACAATTGGTTAAAGGATTTCGTGTTGTTTTGTCATCGCATGTTCAATGCCGGCAAATGAAAACGTGAGCCGTACTTTTGGCATTTGCCTGGTCTGCTTATAAATATGCATTTCTTGATATTTTTGGTTTCTTCTTCTGTTGTTTCTTCTTGCTGTTACTTAGCATATAATTTGGCCAACAAAAACCTCAATAAACAATGGCCAAGAGTCAAGTCAAAGCCCACTGAAGTTGCAATTTTGCTGTCAACAAAAGCGAACAAAAACGAAAACAAAAAAACTGATCAAATAAAATCCCCCTCAACCACCAAACGATCTACCATCAACCACTTCAAAAGGCGAGATGAAAGGTGTAAGATGGAAGATGACCGATGACCGATGGGAAATTTTGAATCTGATTTAAACTTTCATCGCTCTGCAGACCTCGGAAACGCCGTCAAGTGTTTGCTACATTTAAATCATCACAATTTAAAAAATTTGTTAACCCTTTTTTTTTAACTCACAAGCATTATGCATAAAAACAGACAGACACATGGGCGTATTCAAAAGGTGCAATATTTTCCCTATACTAGGATGAAAATCAAATCAGAAATAGAAACTTATCGTCATCTCAGATCTTCTAAAGGATCTTCTACAAAATTAGTTAGTTTGTTTCTATTGCTATGAAGAATCTCCACAAAATTCGTTACAGATTTATATTTTTCCAGATCCTTTCTACGCCCATGACAACATTTATTTGTATGTATATTTTATCCCTTAGAAAAATTCCGATCCCCATCATTAAATCCAATTGCCTTTGACTTTGCCTGATTATTAATGATTTCCGTTCGATTTATCATAGATAGATGGTTGTATAGTGCAAGGTCATCAAAGCAACGTGTTGATTACCAACAACAATAACAATAACAACAATAAATTAATAGACAAGCCAACGAGAGAGGACAACCCGCCGTGCCCCCAACCCTTCGTATAGATTCACCTCTCTTTCCACGTTGATGGATTGCGCTATAAATATACAAATCTGTTTTTCTTGTACTTTTCACATTCACTACAAATGTGTGTGAGTGTGTGTGTGTGTACCAACAAGATAAAATATTTCATTGCATATAACAATTTAAAGGCGTTAAATTGAACAACCCGAAGAGGCCAACATTTTCTGTCGATTCATTGTGGTTTAATTTCACAATTTTCAAACTTTCGATAACGGTTAATGCTAGTATAAATTACCTATAAACAATTGGTCTACCTTAGTACTAAACTCTGTTTAACCTTTTAACTAAATATTTTGTTGGTTCCTTTTCTCTTTTCATTCTTTCTTCTTGCTTATTATTTATGTTTGCCCATTAAATAGACAAAAGTAATATGCATATTTAGTTAGTTTCTATAGTTAGTCAGGATTTGCTACCAAAAAATGTAATACAACACTAATTGGCCACTCATGAGGCGTCTAATGCCAAAATCCCAGACTTGCTTGCTGGCTTGCCTACTGACTAAAAATGAGACTCGTTAAATATTTATGAGGAGCACGAGGTACACACACACAGCGAGAGGAGAAACAACATTGTATCCTGGCCAGATGTGACTAGTCTCTACCAGTTTGATTGTACTAACTAAGTGAATTTAAAGGGAAGTAAGTGTTATGCTTGATATTGGTATATTAAATTAAACTTTTCGATCCTTAGATGATTAAGTAATCCATTATGGCTAACACCTTTGGCCTTAATAAGTTTGGCCAATGACCAATGAGGGAAACAAACAAAGGCAACCAGCTTAGGGGGTGGCCTATCTGATTAAATTTAAAGTCATTTCAATTAACTTTTAGCATATTCTGTCAGTCGAGTCAGCCTATAAGCTACTTATAATTGTGCACAGAGATTTTTAGTATTTGAAAAAACACCGCAACGCGCACCAAGCTCAGTCCAGGTGCAACTTGCAGCCCTGACTTGCCTTGCCCATGGCAATATACTCTCTCAAAGCAGCCGTGTGCATAGCTGTAAAAAAAAACGAAACGAAACGAAAAAAATAAGCAAGTCAAAAGCCAAAGTGGCCCATAGCTCTCGGCCATGCACGAAGGCGCGCAACACTTCAGCCTCTGTCGCAGTTGCAGTTGCAGCGCAGTCGAAGACGCAGCTTCAGTTGCTGCACGAGAGCCAGGACCAAGCACAACCTGTTTCGTGGGAACATTACCTAGTCTGGCACTGACTCTGGGGCCTCTATCTACCAACTTGGGCTTGACCATTGGGCCTCTAACTGCCTGCCTGACTGACTGACTGACTGACGCAGACGGAGACGGACTGCCTTTGGGTGCTGCTGTTGCTGTTGCTCTTGTTGCTGCTTCGCTCATAAATGAAACCTGTTAAATGAATGAAATAAAGTGTTATTTGCTCGACTCACAAATGTTTTGTGCTGGGTCCCCTTTTGGGTTCTCTTTGGATTTTGGCCTAGCGATGGATTTTTTGTACACACACACACACACAACTGAAAAAAATGCAATTCAATAAGTTAATGTCAAATCTGTACAACTTTAATTTATTTAACTTATCGGTAATACCGTTAAAATTGAATTTAAATTTAATCATAGGATCAGGATCAGAAATAAATGAAGAATTGCATGTATTAAATTATAATATATCATAAAAAATAGTTGGAAATTTAGTAGGAGATGTTCTTACTTATATGTTGTTTATTTTAAATATAATATAAATATTTTAAGGAGTTGGTAACCCTTCGAAAATCGCTTGATCTATTTCAACATCTTTGAATTCGATTAAAATTTTGATGTTTTCTGAACATTCAAACTTGAAAATGAGTTTCAAATGTGTTTTTAGATGAAATTGACTCACGCGACCATCTCTAGCCCCTAACTTTTGTATATACTCCTGTTTTATGTGTTTTTTCTGTGCTCCGATTCTTGGACTCTCTGTGAGCTTTTTTTATATTTGTTAGTACCAAGGCCCGCGCGGAATCTGTAAGAAGTTTAATTTGATTTCTATACCCTGTAATCGAAGGGGCAAACGTGTAAGTATATAAGGTCATATGAAATACGGATAAGATACATATAAAATCCATAAAATGCTGACTTCTCCTTCCAAATCGGAATGAACAGTCTTTGCACTTTTGGCTTGTTATCCTTCCCATTTCTTCCTGCCATGCCTTCTAGGATAACTCCTAGTCGATTCTTCCAGTTGGTGTCTTTAACTTGCCATGGAACTCTGCCCCGTGTCCATATGTACTTGGGTATACTCCCATGTCTTTGTGTGTGAGTGACTTGTAAATTTTTGGTTTCTGTTGTTGTTTCTGTTGTTTTTCGATGTTGTTTTTATTGTTGTTTTTGTACAGTAGTTGTAGCTGCATGTTTTTGTTACCTTTCGAGTTGGTCTTCAACTTGAGTTTTATTTTTAACTTAATTTCCTGGCCAGAGCCGGGCCAGAGCATGCGTAATTCATATTTTACTCTACACGAGCCCCAAAGACGATCCACTTGCCCCATAAGTATGTGCATACATACATACATGTGTATGGATGTATGTGTGTACATACATAATTCGCAACTTTTGGGGTATCCGAGCATATAACATATAATTTGCTACAACAGAAAGAAGCAAATTGTGGCTGATGTTGATCTGAATGCTTCTTTAATTCCATTTTGTGCCATTGGTACGGGGATTTAGGCCCATTTAGAGTCGCCTCGCCGACATTTATTATTTCACAAGATTTACATTTTATTGTGTATGTTTTAATTTAAATTTATAAGTATTTTTTTAATATCTCTTCCACTTCCTCTTGGCCGTTGGCTGTTGGCCGTTGGCCGCCTTAAACTGTTACCTTAATTCGACAATTTAATTTGGGTTTATGCTGCCTTAATAAGTATGTTAGGGTAAAAGAGAAAGATCTGAAAGAGAGAGATCAGCTCAAGACATAATCGGAAGGTAAGCCAAAAAGATTTTTGCGAAATTTGGAAGCTGCCACAAATGGGGCGTGCCCTTACACCCTAACCGGTACAATTTAATTTTGATGAATTTAACACAATTAAGGTCAATCCAATATGATAATTTCATTCTCTCTCTCTTTTTGACAAAGGTGACATAGAGAGTCTTCTGAATGAAATTAACTAAAATAGAATCACAGACTCACTAAAATTTTATATAAGTCAAACGATTTCCAACTCAAAACTGTCTAAGAAAAATACAATAGACTTACTTCCATGAAGAAACACTTTAATCATTAATCATAGCCACAAATCATGAACAAATTCTTTCTATAAACGATTATTTTATCCAGTTTTTAGGGGTTTTTGTTCTTATATATATTTTCTTTAAATTAAAATATGTCTGGCTAGAATTATGTTAGCTTAAAGAAGGGCGTCCCTAGATACATTATGGGCGCCGAAACATGTTAGTTCCACTTTAGACGGCATGGCCTGGCCTTGTCCGATGTGCCTGGGCCCGGGGAAATTGTTTTTTTTTCTTTCTGGCCAAGTTAGTTGGTTAAGGTAACGGGTGCCCCAACCCCCTAAACCTTTTTACATTTCGTTCCCATGAACGAAACTATTTAATTTGATTGCGGTTTTTATGTCTTCATTAGCAAAATGCTAGAAAAGTAATAAATTAGAGATTTCGTTGATTCGAACTTTTTGGCTCTGCTTAGATGAGTGAGTGTTGGATGGAGGCTGGAGTTGATTCCATATGTATGTAGTTTTTTTTGGTGCTTTTGGCTATGTAATGCGGCGGGCCATGCATGAAGATTAACACTTGATTAATGAACTCGATTATTCATAATTTGTTGTTGCCAGGTTGATGTTGTTAGTGTTGTTGTTGTTGTTGGTCGCTTACAAATAATTGAAACATTTTGCGGCTGCTGCGACTGCATTCAATGCTAATGTTACTTCGATTTCAAGATCATTAAGGCGCAACATGGACATGTACATGCGCTTCCTTTGGTTACCATTATTGATGATGAGTCCCCCCCCACCCCCCTCCTCTCCTTCTCCATCAACTCAAAGATCCAGCTTCAGTCAGGTCTGCCTCACACACAGCAAAATACGCACTTGTGTGCGTGCTGACTGCACATTTGAGGTACGCAGCTCGTCAATCAGATGCCCAACTGGCCAACCGGTTTCTGCTCCACTTCCAGTTTACTGCTTTTTGTTGTTGTTGTATTTTTTAACTCTTTTGTTTTATTTATTTTTATTTTTAATACCCTTTAAATTAAAGCGACTTAAGTTCTATGAAATCTTAAGTTCTGAATTAATTGAGCTACCGAAGTAAGCTTCTGAACAAAATCTCATGCTTCTTTGGTCATAATGGAACCAATTGATGGTACGACATGATGGTAATCTAATAATAAACCCGTTTAAGCCTGGTCAATTCGATAGGTATTAATCAAATTGGTTTACCAGTAACAGTGACAGAACAAATTCTAATGTATAATTGTCCCAACAGATAATCTTCAGATCTGCCCCTTAAATAATGAACTTTTTTATACTGACTAACTTGTTCTTAAACACAGTTACCTCTTAATTGTATTGGGATACGAATAATGAAACAAGCTACCCAACTCAGTCATTCACAGAGTCCTTAACATCCGGCGAGTTAAGTGCGAGATCCGGAGTTATGGCATTCGGTACCTCTTCAGATTAGACGTCTTAAAAGACTTGTGGAATCGTCCTTATCTTAACGGATAGTTTAGCCTACATAGAGTATTAAACTGTCGTTGATAATCAAAGTTTTGTGTTCATTTTTTATCGTTATCTAAGCATGTGTTGATTTTTCCTAACCCAATACTGGGGTAGAGAGAAGTCTGCGCCGGCAGCACCAATGACGGCGGCGCTTTTCCCAACTGTCAACGACGCACAGCCGTCGAATGATTTGCAGAATCTGGTTGACAGTTGGTCCGGTTTTTCATTAATGAACATGAGTCTTGGAACAGAACACACACACGCGCACAGTCTATGGATGGAGCACTGATTTGATATATGATTCTTGTAGATTGGGGGGGAAAAAAAGAGGCTTCCTAATTTTTAGGTTTAGTTTTTTTTTTTTTTTGGCAGCCTAGTCTTAGAGACAAACCGATACGATTTCAGAGCCTTGTTAAAGATCAAGTCGGGGGTAAGAAGATGAGGAGAAATCGAAGGAAGAGAAACCCTAATGAAGATAATTTATTATGCGATGCCGTTTAATTAAAATCAGATAAACAGAGATCGTTCGATGGCCGCGCTTACTCAACTCAACCTCAAGTTGAAGCTAAAAACTGAACTCAACAGAAATCCTCCAAAATGCATACGAAGCCATCATGGACATCATGGACATTCCGAAGAGCCAGCAACAAGATTTCGCGTTAAGTTCAACAACTTTAATGGGATCGGAGGGGGAATGGAGCAACAAAGTTGTTGCGGTCAGTATGTTCGATGGGTCTGTTCCAAGTCATGATTGGTATTGGTATTCCTTATCGGCATCTCGTTTAGTTCATCTCGGTTGGCTTTGTTGATTTTGACTTTGACTTTTAATGTGGCTGCCGATTATCATTAGCGGCATCATGTCGGACCCAATTCAGTTTAACATTTTCATACCATGAGACGCCTCCTTAATTAAAACTCAATTTCAACTCCAAGGACCACCCAGTTGGCTCATAAATTGCCTACCAATAGTCATCCAAATCCCCATTTTGTCACTTTCACGAACGGATCCAAGTACCTATGTGGATTTGGCACGACTTTGACCAAAAAAAAAAGGGGGCGGAGCACATTTCTAACAAACATTTAAGAGAACTACCAAAAAAGTAAGAGAAAAACCTGGCTTAGAAAGCAACAGCCCAACAGAGAAAAATAGAGAGAGTTAGAGAAGAGTTGTACATGGGTAGGTAAAACAAGAGCCAATTTCAAAGAGCCACAAAGAGCCAAGTCTGCGAATTTAAATTTTCCACCTCATATTGCTCGACAAGTCGCAAATCAATCAAATTGCAGGTGCAACTCTATCTTCTTGCGGTTTGCCGTTGTTGAAGTTGCGTCTGTGGCAAGTTTCCTTGCATGGACAATGGCCGGAGCCTGTCATAAATCAAATCAAATCCAAATCAAAAGCGGAGAGTGTGAAATTTTTTCGCCATCTGGCATGGCTTTTAATGTGTGTCGATTGCATTTTTAGCCGGCATGGCTTTTAATGTGTGTCGATTGCATTTTTAGCCATTTATGACATAATTTCAATTATACACATTTGGCCAAAAATATTTGTTGACACTTTGCTGGCGATGGCCAAATGTCAATTAACGTGGCAACACGTCCAATGTCAGGTTAATTAAAATGTCTTAATGGCAAAGACCAGACTAGGCTAGATATCTAGATTTAACATTTGGCGAAACCCAATTGAAATTTTCTCATCAAGTTTTTAGAGTTACAGACGTGGCAAGAATATTTTTATCCGTCTCTTGATAAGGCTATACCTCAGAAATTAATTAATTAATACACCTTCTTGTCCACTGCACTCAATGGAACCAATGCTTTTCCTTGCTAGGAAAAAGGAGGCCATCTACTTCGATCGGAATTCCCATTACATAAATTTATTATATGGGCATTAATTTCAAAGGACACGTTACTAGAAATATGAGATTCCACAATATATTCGATAAGTAAAGACCTTCAAGGATTTGCATTGGCGAATCAAATCCAAATCCAATGGTAATGAAAGGCAATGGCCCGCACCATGTCGTATGAGTGATATTTTCTGAATTCTTTGGTTTTCTCTCATGTTGCCTTTGAGATTCCAAAATAAGAGGCTTCGACCTTTTACTTAAAATAATCTTTCTCCCGAGTTGGCATTGTTTTAATCTTTTGCTTAATTTGTCTTTAGCTGCACCTTGCAGCATTCGAATCTGAGAGCAAGGTGCATCGACTGACAGTGAGTGGGGCGACAACGCCCGGGACTCGAATCCAACGGTGGCATCGATTTTAGAAAGTTTCTTGCCTGATGATGACGGCAAAGCCGAAAGACTTTTTCCTTTTCCTTAAGCTCACCAAGCTCGACAGCCCAAAAAGGCTTCCTTCTACTGTACTATAACTCAGCGGCAGCGGCATAAATTTCATTGCAGACATTTGGCCTTTTATTAATTGTTTGACGGCGCCCGTGCCCATGAAGTACCCGCACCACCACAAGCTTCCAGCATCGCTCAGAATCCACAAAGCCGAGCAGCAGCAACTGCATTTGACTGGCTCTCTGGCTCACCAATTGGGCTATCTCGCTCACTCCCTCAATGGAAGTTGGTGCCCCCGTCTGGGCGTGATGAGAAATTTAATATTGGCAAACGGATAAAACCGCCAGATAATTATACATTTTGAGTGGCCAAAGCCAAGCGGAGGCAGAGAGGCAGAGTACCGAGACTCTGACTCTGACTCTGACTCTGTGACTATGGCTTGGCTTTGGCAGTTTCATGCAGCTCATGATAGTATAAGATTTCATTTCATTAAAGTGCATCACGACGGTTCGGGAGGCAAGCGGAATCAATGAGCCCCACACTCCTCTTGACTCCCCTACCTACCACCCTCCCTCCCTAAGATCAGCAGCTACCTACCTACCTTGGTTACTTTTTTCTTATTGGCAGATTACGGACGGCGGGGTGGCCAGACCTGGGCCAACTTATAATCAAATCCGATAAAAAAAATTTCATTATTGCTCCACAGCAGCCACAGCAGAGAAGTTGGATCAGTTGGAGCAGCAGCAGCAGCAGCAACAGGCATAACTGTTTTGCAGGTAATTTCTCGTTGTTGTTGTTGTTGTTATTGTTGCTGTTATGATTGTTGCCTGGCTGCACTTAATTTTCGCATGATCGCGATTTCTTGATCCGTCCACTCTACAGTGCAGTTCCAAGTGCTCCAAGTGCAGACGCCATTTTGCGATTTAGTTCTCAGCCAAACGGCCACTGGAGGTCAGCAGCAACATTAGCAGCAGCAGCAGCAGCATCAACAACGGGCAACGGACAACGGGCTGCAATTCATCCTAGGAATAGAAAAAGAAGCTTTGATTCGAAATTGCAATCTCTGAAACATAAATTGGGACGTGATTATGAAATAATTGCTAGATCTTTGGACCTTTTCCGCTTGCGCAACGGTGCAAAGGCAAAAAGGCAATCAACTCTCCAAACCTCAACGTTGGCTAACACCTTGGGGAGCACACCATGGCTTGGAACTTCTTCAAACGGGAGCAAACTGACAGGCGACAGATAGACGACGACGACGACCATGATGCTGAAGCGCGAACAGTCGCCAGACAAATCAAAAGAAAATCGCTTTGGGGATACGGCTCGACCCAGACGACGTCGACGGCATCAATTTTCTTTTTCTTTGGTGTATAGATCAAGAAAATTAGTATTAGTTAAGAAAATTAATCTGTGCTTGAATGAATTGAAGTTCTATACAATTCTAAAGATTCAAAATTAAGAAAATAACATTCAAAATTTCAATCTGAAAAGTTTTGAAATTGAGTGCGACTCAGTTTTATCTCATTTTTCCATTGAAAGGATATAAAAAATTACAAATTCCAATTACGTTGTCTAAAAAAAATATTAAATGGCCAAGCAAAATAAAGAATTTCATAGAATAAGGAAATGATAATGGAAGGAACTGGCAATGAGTTTTTGGAAAAATAGTTTCAATGGGAACTCACTAGGGTTTGACCATGTGCCTGGTTCGTATTCATTGGTCCGAAGCATGACTAATTCTTATACTGTCAACAGATTACACCTGATGCAAATAAAAGACAAAACTCCCGCAACTCATTTGCATTTCCCTTGAGAGTTGAGGCAGTGCGTCATATCGATGGCTACCTGCCGTTCGCCTTTCGCCAATCGCCATTCGGAGTGCCTTGCTCTTGCTCTTGCCTCGTGCGTCTTCGTCCACATATGCAAATTAAATATAATTTCAACACTCGTCTTCTTCTTTTGGTGTACGTCCATAATTTACATGAGGTTAACACGCAAGAAACAACAACAACAAAGACCCAACCTTTTTTTTTGCCTGAAGCATGGTTAGGGGTTTTTTTGGGGGGGTATGGTAGTCTGGACCTGGCCTTGATTATCTGCAGCACACGCACATGCTTAAAGGAAGTCGAACTTTTTGAAAAAGGCTGAAAAGAAATTCTATTACAATGTTGAAATATTGCCAAATCATGGCTTTGAAGCAAATAAATTTCCACGCCACTGCTGAACTTCGGCTCCGTTTGGCATGGGTTGATGGAGAGATGTGAAGATGCATAGGCGGCAGCGACAGCGACAGAGCCACGGGAATAGCAACTTCAGCAGCTAAAATGCCTGGCCGTGTATAAATAAGTAACTTGAGCTGAGCAACACGTTGCCTGACAGAGGGGCCCCCAAAATGCGGCTTGCCCAATCCGAGGCATGAGATCGGAACTTGTTTAGATGCTGCTGCTGCAACAGCAGCAGCCGCCGCCGCTCGATCTTGGTGTGGATCTAGTATCGGTCTCTTTCTCCCTCTCTCCCATGCACTTTTGATTTATATGCGATTTATGCACTTTGCTAGTGGGAGTCATCCACTTGACCGAATTCGCATCAATATTGAATGTATGTGTGTTTATTCTCAAGTAAGAAAATATAACATTTACATAGACTCGGGAGGCTATTGGAAAGAGTATGAAGGCAGCTGATAGTAATCCGCAGCTTATCACTGGCTAGTGCTGTATCTTATCTGTGTATGTGTGTTTGGAGTGTGTTTAGATTTTATCTCAGTGTCTATACATTAGCTGGAGCTTTGTTAGCAAAGAACCACATGAGACCCATTAGACAGCTGGGCGGACTATTGTTGTGGGCCCCTTTCTGAATCATTCGACGAGCCTCGTCCAATGGAAGTTCCACGACATCAATGATTTCATCCTCAACCCCACCGCCGACTGTCGCTCGATCTGCTTCGGTGACTTCACAATAGTACATAGCCTGTTTGGCTCCTGAGGAACCTACGCCAGATCTATAAGGGCAAGTAGAAATATTAGGCCATCTATTTTGGACTACCAGCCTCATGGTTTTTACCTATAGACCATAACCTCTTCAATACGTTCCAATGCTACATCATAGCCACACTCTTCTAGGACCTCCTCTCGTGCTATCTCTTGCCAGCTCTTTGACTTGTCTACAATACCAGCGCACAGTTCCAAGGTCACACCGAGTGAGGGCGGAAATGCTTTTAGATCGACATTATCAAAGTTCCCTTGCTCGCTAGTAATAATTCCATGATAAACAGCTGGCCGGAATTGGCGCACCAGAACCAATTTCTTGGAACTGGTGTTATACAAAATAATTGCCACACTATCGTGAACTTTCAGCAAGTCCCAGTTCTTCTCCTTTCCATTTTGAATGTAATACAAGCGAAATGGCTTCACGTATGGGGAGTCCGCCGGCAGTGGCCCCATCCAAACTTTTGATATATTTTCCATAATAAGAAAATGTAAAAATAATAACGCTATTCAGCTGATTCACGAACGGGAGCGGGGCAACAACAAAAACTTGACACCAAACAGCTGGCAGTGTGTAGTGGTTGAACTCAAAAATACCAGATAAAAAACTGTGTGACCAGGTAAGCTCTCAATTTGATATATTTTCACACAAAAAATACATGGTCATACTATTTAAACTTTGGCGGCATTCTTGAATTTAAAATTTGCCAAAAACCATAGAATGCCAACAAAAACACTTGGCGAGCCATTAAAGCTGGAGCATGTTTTTACCATTTGCTTTACCTGGTTGATGGATAACTCCACCACTTCAATCAACTCATCATTCACACCACCTCCCTCGGACACTTTCTGCTCATCACATACCTCACAATAGAATAATATCAAACCGCCACTAGAGGTGCCTACGCCAGATCTATATTTGTAGACCAACTGCATGGATGCTGCGTCCACATTGTAGCCACATTCTTCAAGCACTTCCTCTCGTGCTATTTCTTCGAGACTCATATCTTTGTCCACCAACCCTGCACACAATTCCAACGTAACGCCTAAATCGGGCGAAAACTTTTGCAAATCGACTTCCCCCTCGGGAACTTTTAACTTATTTCCCATCATAACGCCATGATATACAGCTGCTCGAAACTGGCGCACAAACACCAACTTATTCCGGGACTTATTGTACAGCAAAACCATCACCGCATCCTTGATTTGTACCACATCGCGATGCTTCTCCTGTCCGTTTTCTATGTAATTCAAACGACATGGCAATAAATACTTGGACTTTGGAGGCAGGGGAGAAATCCAAATCTTAGTTATATCTCTGATGGCTTTATGCCATTTGCACATGCCACGTATACTCCTTAATACCCTTTTCATGTTTTACAAATAAAATTTTGAAATACATTTCACCGAATGCTAGGTGACAACCCTTACTTTTCAATTAGTGCAGGAAAGGGCCGTATATGACCAGTGTTGAACAGCAAAAACAGCTCATTTTGACACTTGCGTTAGTCGGTGGGTATATTTTTCCATTATTTTTAATATTATCTAATAGTGATTCGGTCAATCTATTCAGTAGCTGTAACCACAAACAAATAAACGTTGCGACAAAAGGCACTCTAGCAAGGCAAGAAGATGTTGCGTTCCAAGCTTACACAGGCAGCATGCGCCGCCGTTCAGCGTACATTCTCCACCAGTCCCAAGGTGCTGGCCACCAAGCAATTAACGGTTCGGGATGCGTTAAATAGCGCCCTGGACGATGAATTGGCTCGCGATGAACGCGTCTTCATACTTGGTGAGGAAGTGGCTCAATACGATGGTGCATACAAGGTAAGAAAAAAGCAAAAAAAAAAAAAAAAAGGTTGAGCCGCATTGTTTACGTAATCAGTCCCCCCAAAGTGACAGTTGCCTGATGACAGCTGATGCAGTGAGGCATAAGCATTGCCCATTGCGTGGGCAATGTAACCGCTGCTGATAAGGGCAATAATTTAATTTTGATTACGCTTCGCATAGTGTAAGGTGCGTGATTGACTTTCAATTTTGGCTGGGGTCATGCAAAGAGGGAATGTCTGTGAGTGACCGGCGAACTGATAACACTTACGCATATAAATATAATACATGTATAGATTTTACTTGAACCGTTTTTCTTACCTTAATTTTGCAGGTATCACGTGGATTGTGGAAGAAATATGGAGACAAACGCGTCATTGATACACCAATCACAGAAATGGGTTTCGCTGGTATTGCTGTCGGAGCTGCCATGGCTGGATTGCGTCCCGTTTGCGAATTCATGACCTTCAACTTTGCCATGCAGGCTATAGATCATGTAAGCTATTGTTGCCTACCTATTTTTCCTCCCATACACTCAGGGCAGTAGCCTAACTACTCATATTATCTCATTGCCAAAACAAAAACGAAAAAAACACGCAAATCTCCAATTTATTGTGCCTGCCCCTTTACCTAGCTACCTGAGATTAGACCAATTCAAGTTCACAGCCTTATAATGGGGACACGGAATACGCGTAATGGGATAATATGGGTGTTTCAGATGGCTCCTGCCCTGCCACAAAATCCAAATGTTACTCAACTAATTAAATCCCACCCATATTGTCCAATTATGCGCAGGCCAAGTACTTAAGAGCACCACGTCCAACCATTGGTGATCAGATGCCTTCACTTAGTAAGATAATTGAAAGCCCGCGCTCTACTTGGCTAACCGAAATCAATGAAATTCTCGAAAAGCCAAAATTGGGAGAGATAATCTCACCGCCTTTGGATAAAAGCAAACCCGACAAAATGGAAGCAGCTCGTCTAATTGTCATAAGACGTCGCAAGATGAAGAAGCACAAGTTGAAGAAACTGCGCCGCAAGATGAAATTCGAATGGGCTAAAGTGCGTCAGCGTCGTGAAATGCGCAAAGAGAAGGCTTTCCAAGCGCAACTAATGTCACAGATCAAGAAAGCGGAGTCCTTCAGTGCCGAGCAGTATGTGGCCGACGTATTGAGGCAGGCTAATGAGAAACCGCTTCCACGCTTTTGGAAAGGACGACGATTGCCCGCATTTGTCATTAAACAGAAATTAGGCATTAAGTAAACAGTTGGTCCCAAATAAAAACTCTATTAAGGCTAACTTAAATTGGTCTATGGCTAGAAAAGGAGGGGAGCATTCAGGAGGAGGACAAAAAGGTGTCCTAGACTTAACTTGCATCTATTATATAAAATTTATTTCCATATAGATCATTAACTCGGCAGCCAAGACCTTCTACATGTCGGCTGGCGCTGTTAATGTACCCATTGTGTTCCGCGGCCCAAATGGAGCTGCCTCTGGTGTGGCTGCACAGCATTCACAATGCTACGCTGCCTGGTACGCACACTGCCCCGGCCTGAAGGTTGTTTCACCCTACGACTCTGAAGATGCTCGTGGACTGCTTAAGGCTGCTATTCGGGATCCCGATCCAGTAGTCGTACTAGAGAATGAGCTCATGTACGGTACTGCATTCCCCGTGGACGACAAAGTGGTCGATAAAGACTTTGTTGTGCCCATTGGCAAGGCGAAAATCATGAGGCCCGGCAAGGATATAACCATTGTGGCGCATTCCAAGGCGGTGGAAACCGGTCTGCTTGCTGCCGCAGAGCTGGCCAAGAAAGGTGAGAATAACAATCAACTTAAATAAAAAGTACACTGTCAAACTGTATTTCCATCCAGGCATCGAAGCTGAGGTAATCAATCTTCGTTCCATTCGTCCGCTGGATACGGCAACCATCTTTGCATCTGTCCGCAAGACACATCACCTGATCACCATTGAGAACGGCTGGCCCCAGCATGGTAAGAACTTATCTTAATGATTTGGTTAAGAGATTTCATGAGTATTCATTTGCAGGCGTCGGTGCTGAGATCTGTGCCCGCATTATGGAGGATCAAACATTTTTCGAACTAGATGCCCCAGTCTGGCGTTGCTGCGGTGTTGATGTACCCATGCCCTATGCCAAAACACTCGAGTTGAATGCTTTACCCCGTGTTCATGATGTTACAGAGGCTGCACTTAAAGTGCTCGGTGGCAAGGCTGGAAAGGCTGTTGCGGCCGCCAAGTAGATGCAATGTTTATTATTAAAATTAACTTTATGGACAGCTTGTCTCGGTCCCCTATCCCTGCCTCCGAAATTAAGCGCACTACAGTGAAAAAATCGAAATTAAAAAATGATTTGTTTGAAACTAGGCTGCTTTAATGCTGCCCCTGGTCTAAAGACACTCTAGTTAATTAATATATTGGGTTAACGAAATCTCTATTGAAAATAAAACGACATTAGTAACTTGAAAATTGAATTCAGTCAAATTAAGTTTTTATGTGTTTATTGATTTTAGTTAAATTTCTCCATTCTCCCATATGAATAAAACAAACAAAATACAAATAAATCCAATCTATACGTTTGGTAAATCTATTTGTATGTATAAACATATCAATTTGTTAATGTGTCTTAAAATATATTCTTTTGTTTAGTGTTTATATTTACAATAAATAAATCCGCGACTTTGAGTTTATTTAATCATTCAAAATTACCCGGGAGAAATTCCGTGACTGGAAAACTGCAGCCCTGGCAAAATAGCGAGTTTTGCAACACTGAAGCCAAACGCACTTCACAACACTGTCAACATTTACGCAGAAAATAGAAACTGGCAAAATAACAACAAATTAATTAATGCAAATGCAATGTTTTGCTTGTAATGGCAAATACCTCTAGCTCCGATGAAAGTGAAAGCTCCAAGGCACCAGAAAATTTTCAAATCTCCAGCAGCTCAACCAATGGCGATGAAGACGATGACGATGTCTCCACAAAAAATAAGAATACGAATTTCAACGTAAAGACAAAGGCGACGGGGATAACAACAACAGCATCAGCTGCAGCAGTAACAACAACAACAGCCACCACCACCAGATGTCCCTTATGCTGCAAGCATCAGCGTCGCTATCATTGTAGAAATTGTGTTAAAAATGGTAACATTACACATAGTACTAGCGATGAAGTCGAAAGGTAAATCCACATGATGATGATGAATTAGTCATGTATGTATGCATGTATGTTGTTTCTTTTCTTTCAGCTTGTCCGAGAAGCAACAAAAATATATAACTATACAGGCTGGACTGAAGGCTGTCAGTAGCAAATATGAGCGCCTTATCCAGCAACATAAATCGAATGAGAATCGCATTATGGCCATCAAGGCTAAGCGTAAACAGCTGGAGCTGCTCCAACAGCTGATTGCAAACAAAGGTAAACGGTTGGTGGCTCTAGGCGAACAGCGGGACGAACTACGTCGAGCCAATGCTGAGAAGCGTAAAAATTTGCCCAAATATCCTAATAAGGTGAAGCATCTGGAGGACTATGTACTCGATCGCATAGAGAAAATCGAACAGCTGAGGGAGACACATCTGGGTCTTATCGACAATATCAAGCAAGCGGCACGTCGAGACATTCAGCAGTTGGTTACGTACATTTTCCCCATAACCGAGGTGGTGCTTCGTGATGAACAGCATCGCAAGATGAGCAACGAACGCAGTGAGGAGGCTGAGACAATTGCCGCTCTGGCCGAAGCCAAAAACACATCCTATATAAGGGGCAAATGGGTGTTCCATGGCAGCGGCATTAGCGAAGTGCAATATCGTATTGTGGGTCCATCACTTCCAGCGAACGGGGACTATACAGCTTACCTAGACTGGTTGGCGGACAATAAAGATGATGTGCCCAAGACAACAGCCAATGAGATTACACCAAGTCGTTTTGAGGCATATCGCATTGTGGGCGCCCTCACATACACGGCTCAGTTGACGCAACTTCTTAGCTTCTACTTAAACGTACGGTTACCGCAAAAGATTGCCTATGGTGACTTTTGTCGCAAACTTCTCAATGAAGAGCAGTTCCTGCGAAAAGTATCGCGCGTCAATAACAATATTATGTATCTGGCGTACACGCAGCAAGTGAAACTGCGTGATCTGAATGAGCAACACACGTTGGAAAACATACTGGCCATACTTGATCTCGAGCGCAGTGATTTGGGTCGATATGGCCATTTAGATGTAAATAATGCGCCCCTAATGAGATCTGTGGACTCTCTTTTAATTGGCATAGAAACGGCTACGGAATCGGAATCTGAAGGTATGATAACACTATGATTAAGAAAATTATAACTATAAATACATACCTATAATCATCCACAGATGAGAACTCATTGCGCCTGGATTGGGAGGCAGTGCCCAGCTTGACACCGCAGCCCGAGTTAGCTGAGCCCAATCTAATGCCGGCTGGGGCCCAGCAATCAACTATTGCAATGGTTCGCATGGCAGCCACATCCGTATTGCGTTGGATAAAGTGAATTAATCAATCATTTTCTCATCCACCCACCCAACATCCCCCCCAAACAAACAAAAAAAATACCCATGAAATATCTGGAGCACGTATGTTATCATTTTACAAATTAGGCTAAGTTCATCATTGTGTGACATCGTGAACCGAGTTCCTGGGGAACGGCGGCGAATAAGCCTTTTGATTTGATATCGCCAATGAGTATATATACTTATACAACTATATCTATGTGTATATGAGGGTCTTTTCTTAAGCAAAACTTATTCAACTAAATTGACGTTTCCACTAAAACAATAATGTGCTGTTTTATTTCTGCTTTGTGTAAAAAAAAAAACGGAAATACCTTTCCCAAATGAATTCTATATAGGTCTGATATGCACTGAAATTGTTAATTGATGGTTTTATCCTATAGTTTTCTTCGATTTCGCCATATAGCGTGTATGATGTCCAGTTAAAAAATATAGTTTAGATTACTTGTTCACTCAATCATCGACCCCCGTACATATGTACATAAATGAATAATGTACCTACATTGATCTGCTGATTTAGTTACAACTGCTTTAATTTTAGTTTGATTTGTGTAAAACTAAAATCATAAATCAAAAAATTCCCAAGAATGAAGCCAAAAGTACGCTGCTTATTTTTTTTCACAATGAATTTTTACAAAAATTGTTCATATTATTTTTTATTATTACATAACTTATGATTTCTTCTTTTATTTAATAAACAATGGTTCGCTAAAAATAACTAGATAAACTTGTTTTGCTTAATTTCTTGATAAGTATGCAAGTCTAAATGGACCAATTAAAATACAATACGAAAACAAAAAATTAAATTTCTTTGCGACTCGAATAAAGAAATAAATTTTGCAAATGACTAAAGCGCTTACGAAACCTTTATACATATCTATCTATATATATATATATAAATATCAACTAATTGTGGAGATATTGAAAATTAGAATCGTTTAATCGGGGAGCAATAGAGAATAGACGAGAAAAAAACTAAACAAATTTTGTGGGCAGTTGTAATTGTTGTTGCTGCTGCGGATGTTGTCCATTGCTAGACGACACTACTTCTATGGTTGAAGGCGGCGGAGGTGGAGAAGGCTTTAAAAATACTTGGGGCAGTGTTGCGGCGGTTAGTGTCCCAACCTTGCTGGTGGCAGTGGTTAAACCTCCGCCAGCACTCACAGAAGCGCCATTAATCAGGCTCAAAGTCTTATGCTGGTGCGGATCATAGTGGTTGGTGGGTACACTCATGGAGGAGAGCACGAGGGCAGCTGCAACAGCCTGCTCGTGATTGTAGAATGCCGACACTGGCGACTGCGTTTGCGTAGGCGTCTGTGTGGCATTTGTTGAATGTCATTGGGGCGTCGATGGCGTTCCAGCGCCCGTTGCTGCTGTTCCAGCTCCGCTCTTCAGACTGCTGGGCGAGACGACGGTGGTGAATTGTGGTGAACATTTCATTTGTTTCTCTAAAGTCTTTAAATCGTTCATGGCCTTAATTATATGCGGATTGGTGAGATCGAACGCATGTTGGCCCAATGAGCCAGCCGCAACACCCGCTGTGCTTATTGGCAAACCCAATTTGGCGTTGTTATTGTTATTATAAACATACATGTTGTCCATTTTAAAGCCAAGTTGTCCAACACTTATGTTTGCTCCATTTGCCGAAGAAGGTTTTACTTTTGTTTTGTGTGTGACTTTATTTTTGACCCCGGATTTTGTAGCTGGATAGCAGCCCACAAACTCAACACCATCTGACTCCCCGCTACTCTCCCAGCGGGCCTCTTGCGCAGGTGAAATCGTAATAGAATTGTTGGGTTTTGTGTTGGCATTAGTGGCGACCAGCTGCTTTGATGTCTGCAAAATATCACTGGGACTTCTGTAATCATCCAGATTAATGATATGAGGTGTAGGCCGTGCTGTGCTGACACTCATATTGGAATGTTGATTGCCCACTTTGATTGTCGTGGTATTGGCGGATGTGGAGGATAAACTAGCAGTGGCTGTAACAGAAGGAGATACCGAAACGGATTTAGACCCCGAAACAGATGAGGCAGCTGCTAAAGCTGAGGCTGTCATTATGTTAAATATGCTATGATCGGTTTTCTTAGTGATGGAGGCCAAATCAATGACGCCAGCTAAGGCAGCTGCTTGAGCGGAGGTACTAGGCATATTTAATAGTGTTTCGAGGGGATTGGGTAGGATATGCTGCTGCTGAGGCAGCTGCGTTTCCTGCGGTGTCTGTTTGACCGCCGCTGTTGCCGCCGTCTTTTTCACTTTGGGCGGTTTGACATTCGTTTTCGTTGACGGCGGCTCTTTGAGCTTTCGTTTTAGACTATTCGATGAGGCACTTGTTGCTGAATCTGTATCAGAATTGGCACGAGATCGACTCTCCTCGATTATGGGTTTCAGATAATTGGAGGCATGGCTCATGGCATTATGTGCCACTGTTGATAACGATTCAGCATTGGAAACAGGAGCAGCAATCGCTTTCGTCTTTGTTTTATCTTTTGCCCTTTTACTGGTATTTTTATGCCGATCGATTTCACGTTGCAAATCGTCATAGTGCATCCAGCCCTTTGGCCAAAGTTCCACCACTTTCTTCTTCAGATAACCATTGATGAATTCTTCCAATGAGTCTTTGCGCTTGCCGAGCACAGCGTACGATGTCCATCGTGCCTGATATACATCATACAAAAGTTGCCTCAATTCACTATTCCATTGGAATTTCTTCCGCGGCATCTTGGGAGGATGTTCCGAGTTGATATCCACAGCCCTAATAAAATAGATGTGAAGATAAATTAAACTCTTTCGAGCTTAAATTCGAAAAACTTACGCCTGGATACTGCACTGATGTAGTTCAATTTCATAGTTCGCTATTGCCCTTGGCATAATCTCGGTAATCGCCTTGCGCAGCTTATCCAGGGCATTTGTCGACTTGTTTCTCTCCTCCTTGGAAATCATGGCCTTGGCCTTGCGTAGGATAAAGTATTTGGGCAATTGTAATTGATACTCCAAATGTGCATAGACCATATTACGCGCATTGCGATCCGTACAGAGTAGTGCCTCATATACCCTAAAAAAATATTAAATTTAGATGTTGGTTGGTTTTCAGATCGAAAGTTAAACTCACTTGAGGAGGAGTGCTGTTAGCTTATCATCGAAAAAGAACTTTTTGCCACACATATCTCGACTTCTAACTGCGTCCTTGAAGCTCTGGATGATTGTTAGGGTTTCCTTATCTAATGATGTGGGTAATACAGTGTCTCCTGTTCGTAGATCTGAAAACAGAATGCAAAATGTATCGATATAATCTTATTGCGATATATTTGCACTCACTGTCCACTCCATTGTTTCCTTTGGACTGTTTTTCGTTTCTGCCTTGCTCCGTAGCCGAATCTGTGCCACCATTTTCACTACTTGACTCGACATCCGTGGAATTGCATTTAAGTTCGCCATTATGCGTTCCCTTATTGGACGATCCACCTTGGGATTTGAGGAAGCTATCCCTTTTTGCTTTAAGCATATCCTTGACGGTGGTTGTTTTAACGACCTTCTTTAGGGCCTGAGCCTGGCGCTCATCTGTATCAGAGTTTTCTCTAGCACTGGGACGAGGTGAGTTTGATGACGATGAGGTGCCATCTAACTTCTTAACGGTCTTTTTCTTGTCTATGCTCGGATTAATGGCGATCTTAGGTTTTTCATTCGAAGCACTGGATTTTTGCCTGTTTTCTAATTTGTCTTTGTACTTTTTCTTTGCTTTGGCTGCGGCTACTGACCCAGTATCTTCATCTTCTAGGCTTTCGCTATCGCTGCCATCTTCCTCTTCTTCTTCGTCATCGTCCTCCTCATCATCGTCATCGTCCTCGTCGTCATCATCATTGTCTTCGCCTTCACTAGATGAAGAAGAAGACGAATCTGAACTAGATGATATAATACGTTTGCGGGATCTCTCTGGCATTTTTATGATCTCATCGGTGCGGGTGGTATATGATTTCTTGATTAGATTCTTAAACTCCAAGGCTCCACAGTTAATGTAAAAGCCTCCTTTAAGAGTCTCAACCTCCTCAGGTATAACTTCGTCGTACTATAAAAATAAGAAATAAATATTTTTTAACTGAAAACGATTAAATTATTCATTCATACCGCTTCCGTATTGTCTATGAAAGAGTCAGACTCATCGTAGCCCATGCCAATGTCGCAAAAGTCATCCTTTTTGCTACGTCCTCTGCCCTTGACATAAGCATTGCCATATTTGGCTTCCAACTCCTTGGCAATTCGCGCAACATCATCATCATTATCGCCAAATGGATCACTTCCCTGTCCGCTAACAGCTTTGGCCCTTAATTTCTTTGCTTTTTTCTAAAACGATTTTACAGTGAATTTATAGAATCATACTATTGAGTAAAGACACACACTGACCTTTTCCACATGCAGGAGCTTTGTGTAATTAAATTCTGGATATTTGTTGGAATCTGTTTCAAATAGTTCCAACTTCAAACGTATACTCTTATTGGTGGTCTTTGAAGATTTGGCTGATGGGACCTCCGGTTCAAGAAAATCACCGCCACCAAATCTGGAGGGAAATGCTGCCGCTGCAGCAGCCGCTGTCTCCGTTTGGCTTATAGTGGTTAGACTGACACGCTTTGGTTCGCCAATTCCACTCGATGTTTTCGACATTTTTTGTTGTTTACCAAAAGAACCGAACAAACCTTCCCGCTCTTTTGATAAAAAAAATAACAGGGAGAGCGCACCGCGTGTTGCGGTTATTGCTTCTTCTTCCCTTTCAGCTAATCCCCTCCCCCGACCGCTTGCTACAGGGTACTGGGATGGATGTCTCTTTCTGCACGTACACACACCACGAACACTAACAGCGAGTCATGGCCTCAGCCTCTCCCTCCTTTAAGCCTTTTCAGCCTGATTTTGACACTTTTATTTCAAATCGAAGTAAAATAACGAAAAAAACACACATAAATTAACACAAAGAACTTCGATTTGTTGGAGCGTCGCCTGCACTCCAGTTTTGACCACACACTAATCTACCCTCTTCTTCTTTGGAGGTGTAATAACAGTAAATGAAAAAAAAAAAAAAACGCTTTCGTTTCTGATTCAATCCGTTTTGCAGGCGCCGGCACAAAAACAATTCAAATTCCGAATTTCCAAATAAAATTGACTTTTATTACCGATGTACCTACTAACAGGTTTTATTTGAGATCACATTCGAAAGTCGAGATGGAGGCGCTTTTTGCACATTTGCGAATTCTCGCCTTCTAATTTGCTTTCTTTTAATCAACAAAATTCCGTACACAACGCTACATGGTTCATGGTACCCGCGCCCCCCCTCGCGATTTAAGCGTTTTTCAGCACTGGCTAAAAAAACATTTGCAATATAGCCGTCCCTCTTGCACGGACATCGATAGTGATCTAAACATAAACAAGATTATACCTAAAATTCGATCAGTCATAATCATTGCATTAAAATAAAAAAAAAAAGCATTTAATAATTCCAATTTATTAAATAAATTAGCAAATGTATTTGCAATACAGTAAACAGCTGATTTTGAAAACAAAACAAACGATAAGTATAGAGATGGTCACGTGAGCAACAATTTTAGCAACGTCAACAGAATATTGACATTGCTTCATAGTTATCTTTGAAATTATCGTTAGAAACTTTTTAACAACGTGAACGAACAGACTTACCTACTTTGCTCAAAATTTAGTCCCTTCCTCAAATAAAATATAAAATCACGATAATATGACAGACGCCCATCTCTAAACTAAGCAGATTTTGTCACTGTTCAATACTGAGCAGCAACAGCTGATCAAATGTTGTTAAACAGAGGGCTCTGTACGTCAGTTCTTGTTGGGGTTTTGTATTGTGATACTCTCTCAGTATTATTGCGCGAGTGGAGCTAGTTGCTTCATGTAACTCACCATGTAAGTGTTTGATAATTATAAATAATTAAAGTGCTCTTTCGTCTTGTTTGTTGTTGGTTGGTTGGGACCCTTAACAAATCAGAGCCTGCTGCACCATAAAAACAATGTTGCATGCTAAGGGAAATTTCAAGTGAAAATGCAAGCTGTTATTACCAACAATTGTGCTAGGTGTTTTTGTGCTGTTTTGGTTATCAATAACATAAATGTGGGCCATCTTTGGCCACTTTTTGTTGTTCATTCCATAGGAATGTATTTCTATATGTATGTATGTATGTATGTATTGTGAATTTATGTTGGCCCCTTTGCCACCCTATGCTTGCAGTAACTTCGTGAAAAAAGAGCAACGTACGCGAACGACTTAAAGCTTAGTCCAAACAAAGACTAAGGTTGACCTGAACGAAACTTGAAAGGACACAGCATAACATAAAGGGGATTCAACAAAGGAGCAATTCTGCTCCCGCTTTCCACTTAGTCACCCACACACACACACATACGCATGGGGGTTACCCGAAACGAGACAATAAAGAGGAGCTTTGTCTAGTGGTTTTTTTTTTTTTGCTCCGCCATTTCTCTCATTTACATTAAAACCTTGAACGCGATCGTGACAGACAACGCGGTGAGTAATATTAATATCTTTTCCATTAGTAATTAATGCTTCTTCTGCCGTTTGTTAAAACAAACGCAAACTACAAGGCAATTAGTTAGTTACTCCTGTTTCTGCGATAAGAGATAAAAGCAATGTATATGATATATGTACATACATACATATGTACATAGACATACAGCATGACTTATAAATTTGAATTGCTATCGCCCATGAAAATTAGATCATAAAAACTTTAAATCCCTAACAAACAAAAAAACAAATAATAATTAAATCCCCAAATTATAGACACTTTGGATATGTCAAAGTCTTTATACCCTTTATAGGTGTTTCTTTATACATAAAGTGTCAAGTCCAACCAAAATGAACTGTTTAATATACATATAGTCATCTGATCTTGTTTATCTTATCTTACCCAGGAAGAACAAGTAATACCTTTTGTAAATACAAATATACCCGCTTTGCTGTTAGAGTATTACTACAATAGCGGTAAATAACCTTGACTGTGTCGCCACACTTGCCTTGCAGTCCAAATTTGTTCAACAAAAATGAAAAAAAAAACAATTTTTTTTTTACTGGAAAAACTTTCAATGAAAATGCCGACGATTAAGGCGGCAACGGGTTTTCCATTTGGACAGAAGCCACCAAAAACTAAGCTAAATAAATAAACAATTCAACAAACAAACAAAAAAAGAAAAGCAACCGCAACAAGTTGAGCGCATAAAATTAATTTACTTTTTAATGCGTCATTATTGCCAATTTACGCAATGTTTTGTTATGGTGAAGGGGATGGTGATGTTCGGTAAAGGAGGAGGAAGAGGCGACAGTAGTCACTGCCGGCATTGATTGCTCCTGCTCTTGTTCGTATCTCTCTCGTTCTCTGTGTTTTGCGGGTTCATTCCCGTTCATTATCAAGAATAATATCGGCATCATTTCACATCAAACAAGTAAAGTGCAAAATTATTATACAAAAATTGTTGATAAGGTGCCCCAATCAGTGATACCCTAGTCAAGAAATGTTGAAAAATAAAGAATTGTTGCAATTTCCGACAGTTAGAGTTTTATGTACAGTATATAAAACTCAAGGAATCCTAGGAGCTAGTGTTTAGCAATCAGATAGTAAGAAAGTATCTAATGTCCGTGACTAAACCATTTTTTAAATTTGAGAGTTTACTTTTGTATAAAAATTTATCCAAATGTCTGAAAAACAAATCAATTGATTAATAATATCGCCAACGCAGATGATTTTAATCTTAATACATATATGTACATACTTACATATGTTTTTATATGTACTTGAATGATTTAACTAAGTGATTCAAACTAAATGGGCTTCCTCTCCATGACTTTCTTAGAATTTAAAAATTCGTCACAAGATATTCTTCAGCAAGTCAAAAGTAATACATACATACATATATCCTGAACACAAAACTATTTTCATTTAAAAGCACATAATACATAAATAGTTTGTATTTGATAGTTTGTAATGACAAATGAAAATGAAAGGGATGTAGACAAAGCTAAAGTAGAGACAAAGTTTCTCCAAACTGGTTAATAGTATATTTACCTGCAACAGGTTATTTAAGCTTTCATTTGATAAAGATGGAAAATTGCAAATTTCAGTCAACAAAAGAAAAAAAAAGAAGTGAGTGCAACTTCCTGCCAAGATAAAGTGAAGACTTCTGTAAAATAAATATAAGAGCAATTGTACAACAGTCTTGATAAATAAAGTTATAATTTTGTAGGTCTATATTATATATGTATGTACATACATATATCGATTTATGTATCAGGATTTTGTCCATTTTTTTAAATCTCTTCGGCTAGAAGGCTTCTAACGGCTATAAAATATATTTCTTAATAACCTTTTTACTTTTTTTTTACAAATGTTCCATAATCATCGTTTATGTATATCTCGATTTAAAAATCTTATTTCTCAATTTCTCCTTGAATATTTCTTATCAACTTTTTTACTAAATAATAATAACTTCGTAGTAACACGGGCCAGTAACAAATATTCCCCAAGAAAATTTTGCTATTAAATGATTCTTATTTTTTGGTGTTCTCTATATCTAGATTTATGTATGTATGTTCAGATGGAACATGTCATTCCAAATTGAGAAAAATAAATATGACGCATAGACAAGAAAACTGAACATTGAAAATTCCCATTGACTATCGAAAACATACATAGTTATTTGTACATACTTGAAACCATTAATTGATATTGATATTTGGAATTGATTATGAACTTTCAATACTCATTCCAGGCCGCGTGAGCAGAACACTAACAATATGACTGAGAGCGACGAACTGATGAATAAATATGGCGAACCATTACGCTATGATAGGAATTTCAAGGGACCACGACAAAAGGATCGCAGCTGCACAGATGTACCCTGTCTGATATTGTTTATCCTCTTCCTTGGGGGTTGGGGCTTCATTGCTCATTATGCGATCAAGAATGGTGATCTAAATAAACTGATGGTGCCAACGGATTCGTTGAATCGCAAGTGCGGCATAGATTCATCCGTCCTGAACAAAAAGTACTTATTCTTTTTTAATCTCTCGCAATGCATTGATCCATTAGTGCCACTGACAGGCTGCCAGACACCTCAGGTAATTATTTTTTTATTTAATGACTGAAACAACAATGGATTGCCTGTTCATTTTGGGTTTTGTAGGTATGCGTGGAGTCCTGCCCCAAGGAATCGTTCATTTGGGACACTATGAAAGATAGACCCTTTGATGAACTTAAAAGGAAACTTATTTGTATTACCGAAGAGACGTATTCGACAATTCACACAAAGAATGATATCGAAAGAGCAATTGAGAATCAACTTTGCGCCAGATGGTATATCAAGAGTGCTCCGTTCCTAAATCGTTGCATGTTTGAGTTCTCAGAGAAGATGTGTGAGTTCATTCCCTCCTTCTTACTTAGAGGTGGGCGTTCGCGTCGCGATGTGCTCCAGTTGGCTGGCAATGCAAGCTCCGAGCCCGAGATACAAGCTCAAGCCTTGGTCTTGAACATGCCGCAATATCTGGTGGCGCCCCCGCAACCAGATAGCAAGCAACATGCCGAGATTGCAGAGGAGCCGATAGTCCAATGTCGTCGCAGGCTAAATGAGGCCGTTATCAAAGAGAAGATGATGCAAACGGATACGAGATTAGCCAAATTGGTGGGCAATATGGTGGCTCACTTTTACAATGGCACTCACGATGCCCAGCGCTTGGGTGAAGAAATTGTCGAGGATCTGGTTAACTCGTGGTCGGTTATTTTGGTTGCCTTGTTGTGCACTTTGATTGCATCGCTGGTATTCATTGCTCTAATGCGTTGGCTTTCCGCTCCCATTCTCTGGTTTTCGATAATTGGAGTGCTCGTTGGCTTACTGGTGGGAATCTACTACACCATTAGGCAATATACGCACTGGAAGAAGACACCGACCGTACCCAATCATGGCCTTAATCTCCAGTCGACGGTGACAAATGTTCTGCAGGATCAGAGTACATGGCTATATCTGTCAATATTCCTTGGCGCTTGCTTTATAATCATTTTATTGCTGGTCGTGGTGCTACGCAAACGGATACGCATTGCCATAGCTTTAACCAAGGAGGGCAGCAAGGCTGTTAGTACTGTTATTAGCACAGTGTTTTTCCCAATCTTTTCTTGGATCCTATATATTGTGGCCATAACATTTGCCATTGGAGTGGGTCTATATTTGGGTTCCATCGGTCAATCATCGTACCGCATGGTCCAACGTCTGACAGCAAATGGAGAGCCAACCAATGAACAGTGCAGATGTGAAGGCCTTGCCATTAATTATACAATTGGAAGTGCTTGCGATCCGCAGATTTTTCAGCAAAACTGCTACAACACGCAGGCCTCGACAACTGGCTTCTTCCAACAGCCGCAACGCGTGCCCTGCGCCAATACCACTTGCAGTTTTGAAAAGATAGAGAATCCCCGTTTGGTCCAGTGGTTTATTGTCTACAATGTGTTTGGTTTCCTATGGCTAAGCTTCTTCATATCGGCCTTTAGTGACATGGTTCTAGCCGCCACATTTGCTCGCTGGTATTGGACATTTAAGAAGCGTGATGTTCCCTACTTTACGCTAACGGGAGCCTTCTTCCAGACAGCCTTCTACCATCTTGGTACTGTGGCCTTTGGATCTCTCATTTTGGCCATTTGCCGCATGATACGCTTGATCCTGGAGTATATCGATAATAAGCTAAAGAAGTACGATAATTCAGTCACGCGAGCCATACTCTGTTGTATGCGCTGCTTCTTCTGGCTGCTGGAGACTTTTTTGAAGTTCCTCAATCGAAATGCCTATATAATGTGCGCTATACATGGCAAAAACTTTTGCTCTAGTGCCAAGGATTCATTTAACTTGATTATGCGTAACTTTTTGCGTGTTGTCACATTGGACAAGGTTACAGATTTTCTGTTCTTCCTATCAAAAATGCTACTCACAGCCGGCTCTGGTGTCGCCACATATTACTTTTTGGCCAACAATCCGGCCATTGTACAATTGCATTATAAGGAAGTGCCCACTGCAGTTGTGGTCATTGCAGCTTTTCTCATTAGCAGCGTCTTCTTTGGCGTCTACTCAATGGCCGTGGACACATTGTTCTTATGCTTCCTAGAGGATTGTGAGCGAAATGATGGTACACCCGAGAAGCCATACTTTATGTCTAAGCAACTGATGAAGATACTGGGAAAGAAGAATAAGTTGCCACCGCGTCAACGCCGCAAATAGACAAAGATCAGAGATATATACATAAAAGGACAGTGCAAATTGTAAAATTAATTGTAAACAGAACGAGCTCAAGACATAGGATACACACAAAACATCCATTTTGATATACATATACCCATATATATATATATATTTATTATAATCCCCAGCGCAATTGTTTCGGGTTGTGAGCAGATTAGGATTGCTCATTATTATATTGCAAAATATGCATTACATAAAATGTATGCAACTAAAATCCTAGAATTGCCAATACTCTAATGATCTTTAATTATTAACTTAAATGAATTACTTTTGTATATAATACACAATATTTAAACGAGTCCGAATAAATGAATGAATTAGATTTAGGCGCTGAATACATCAGAAACAAAAACAACAAATTCTAAACAACAATGATGAAAAAGACCATAAGCAATAAATACATACATCCATAGATATGGCATGCTATTAACATATCTAACGATAACATATTATACATATATAAATTATATACTATAATTACATTGGATTTCAGTAATTGAATTCAGCACAAATTACGCACGACATCTCATCTTTTCGGTTGTATTTTTTTTCTTCTATTTTGTTTATCATATTGTACAATAAAATTAAATTTAACATTTCATTACTTTGATTTAATTTAATTAATTTCGATGCTCAACTCATTTTTGATCAAGTCTGATTTTGCCAGCTGGAAAAAGGAAAGAATGCAATTCCAAAATACTTGTAGAAATATATTACTTAAGTAGTTAAGTTGTATGAATTTCATGAATTTTTTTTAAATATATTAATGTGTAACAGAAAAAAAAAACCAAAAACGAAATACAAATTTCTAATCATTAATTTACATTTCAAAAAATCTTTCGAATTAAAATTCTGACTTTAGATTGCTCTAAGGATATCTTCATTAAATTCAGTTCAGTTTAATTCAATTAAACATCGATTTTTTTTTTTAATTTTTACAGTTTTAAGAGTATTTTATCGTTTTTACTTTCTGTTTAAAGAAAATTCTATAGCTATGTTAATTTACTTTAGTTTAGTATAATTTAATTAAACCTTATATATGTATATATTCTTTTTGATTTTCAGTTTTAGGTGCCTACATGGAAATATCCTTGAGTACACTATCGCTAATATTTTGCAGCTCAAAATCCTGCTGATTGAAACTCAAGTTTAAAGGACTATTTAATTTCGCATCCATTTCCAGACTATCTGAATTCTGCAAAACAAAGATATTGTTTTATTTTTGGTCATTGTATAAAGTTAACAAGATATTCTTATGCTACTTACAGTAATTGTAAAATCGTTCAACTGAATACGAGGCGGTAATGGCACCAAAGGATCCAGTCTACCCGATGGCGAAGTGCTGAGATTTTGCACATTGAGCGATGCATCGAGAACCTTCATCACGGCAGCACTCTTCTTGGCCATCAGCGAACTATTAGTATCTCCTGTGGGTTCAGTAATCGTTCGCTCATGTGAACCGAGCAGAGAACTAGATGAAACCGGCGTGGTCTCTTCAAATCCAAAGGAAGCTTGCAACTCTTTCCATTTACTGCCCAACGAAGAGAGATTGGACTTTGGCTGCATTGTTTGGTTAGGATTGGTATGGGATTGGGATGTTTTCTTATTGATGGTTCTTAGCAACTGCATTGGATCAAGTATCTTGGAACGATTTGTTGCCGAGCTTTGATCCAAGGTGTGATCGCTATTGGCTCCCTTTCGCGCTGATCGAGGTGGAGCTGGCATAACTAACGTTTTACTCAGGGCTTCAAATTGTAGATTGGCATCAACGATGTCGTCTTGAAGTGGCAACCGTACCTGCGGATTCCGCGAACCATTTGCCGGCAACTCCAACTTGATCGGTGGCGTGGAAACATATTTTAGCATAAAAGGATGCTCAGCAGCCAAATTATTTATGCGAGGCGTAGCAGGGACTTCCATAGTCTGATCCGTTGGCAAATTTTTGTTGTTTTGCAGCTCCTTGCTGCGAATATTCAAACTTTTCTGTATCTCTGTAGCTTGATTCTGCGTTTGGGTTAGATCAAGTTGGAGTTCGGCCAGTTGTTTCGTAACAAACTCGTTGGACTCATTGTAGTGATCGTTGGCATCTAATTGCTCTGCAATTGTTTCACTAATTTTATTAAAAGAACTTAACAATGCATTGATCTTAGACCCTTCAGACTCGAGGTGATTATTATGGCCAATTACTTTTAGCGCTTGGTTTACAGACTCTTTGGCCTGACTATTTTCCAACTGTTTAGCCTGAAACTGATCCATGTCTTCCTTAAGGCCACAAAGTGGAGCCTCAAGAGCTGCCAATCTAGCAGCTGGCTTGGTAACTCGTTCTTTAATTAGTTGCATATTACTAGCTTCAAAGTTCTGGATGAAACTCTCATCCATCATAACAGACACTGGCACACCGGTTTTCTTTGACATCTGCGATATCATACCCTTCATTTTCTGAATTTTATCCTTTAAAAGAGCCGAGTTTTCTGTGATGTCCTCCACATATGACGAAGCTGCTTCTTTTAGTAACTTATTTCTTTTTTGCATGGTCTTCAGTGGCATCTTCCTCAAAACATCAAAATCCTTACCCAAACTTTGACGCAATGTCTTTTCTTGGGTCTTGCACATTTCCCGAATGACAAATCCAATGAATTCAGATAGAAAGTTAATGAACTTCAACCCGCCTGGCATCACCACCAAGTAAGACTTGATGTCACCAAATTTCAATTGATGTTTTTCGTTCAAATCCTTGAGATATTCAACTGTAGCCGAACGGAAGGTTGCTTCTTCTTTTTTACTTGTAATGGGCCAGTAGAAGCGCTTTTTAAACTCTACGGAATCATGCAAGCGGAATAAATAAGCCATTACCTGCAGGAAGGCTGGCTGATTTGGCTTGATGAACATATCTTTGGATACCAATGGCTTCAATTCATCGTTCATTGGATAAAGCATTCCAAGGCCTTGGAGTTTTACACAAAGTTTCTCACTCTGTTCCTTCTCTTCGGCCTTTCGTGGGGCAATTGTGGTGCGGTCCATTATTAATTACTTAAATCTGATTTTTTTCTTGTTGCTTTAATTTACCGCTTCTTTCAAAAGTTTTGTTGCTTTATGTGACAATGCCAATTTATAAATATCTCTGTTTTACAACACTAAAATACCAGGGATGAACTCTCTTTTGTGTAAGATTAAATTAAAGTAACTAATTAAATTACTAAATACGTTTAGTGTATTAGCCGTTTCATTTATCCTTAATGATTTTGAATGTTTTTAAACTAGCTCATTAGATGAAAAATAAAATGACTAATTTGCTAACAGTTATCAGTATTAACACACCAAAAAAATCATGGTACAACACTGGAATTCCCTGTTTTACAGCACTAAATTTTCCCCGACTGAGTAGTCTCAATTCAGCTGAGCTGCAAATTTGTAAAGAAGATTGGATTTAATTTATTTGGTAATTAAGTGTTTCTTATGCTAATCAATATAGAGTCTGTAATCAGTGTAGCAAACAAAGGAACTCGAAAAACTGATTTGCTGATGAAAGTGTAATTGAATAGTAGACATTGTGATTATATGTGGGTGATAGGTCACAGACTGAACAACGCAGCACTTTCATTTTATGCGGAAAAATCAATAAGTGTCTCTTAGTATCTGAGATCTGAATTTATGTGTATGTGTCGCATTTAGTATAAATACTATGCAGATTACGGAAACCACATAAAGTGGGCGAGAGAGTGTAATTGATAAAGAGCCACAAATGGCGTTATATGAATCATAGCAATATACGTTCAACTCCCCCAGTTTGATATATGTATATTTTTTGTTCATTCACTATTAATTTTCAGTGATTTGGTATTGTTAAAAGAGAAGACATGGGATCGTTATTCCGCAGCGAGGAGATGGCCTTGTGCCAGCTCTTCCTACAGAGCGAGGCAGCCTATGCTTGTGTCTCTGAGCTAGGCGAATTGGGTTTAGTGCAGTTTCGCGATGTAAGTATTTTGAAGATTAGTAATGGAAATTACCCATGAAATTGAAAAACACCTTTTCCCCTTTCTTTCTCCCACACTCTCTCTCTCTCTTATAGCTTAATCCCGATGTGAATGCCTTTCAGCGGAAATTTGTGAATGAAGTGCGACGTTGCGATGAGATGGAACGCAAATTGCGTTATTTGGAGAAGGAGATCAAAAAGGATGGCATTCCCATGCTAGACACTGGCGAAAGTCCTGAAGCCCCACAGCCACGTGAAATGATCGATTTGGAAGTACGTTTCTTCTTTATACTGTTGCCATAACCAGTTTGGCTTATCATTTTTATGACTTCCCTTCTTTTTGTAGGCCACGTTTGAGAAACTCGAGAACGAGCTGAGGGAAGTTAATCAAAATGCTGAAGCCCTGAAACGTAACTTTCTCGAATTGACCGAACTGAAGCATATTTTGCGAAAGACGCAAGTTTTCTTTGATGAGGTAAAGCCGATAGGTTGTAATAATTAGCATATCGCCAAAAATTGGCAGCAACAGAAATCAGCCCCTCCTTCTTATACATACTTTCCCCTCGCAAACTATATACATTTTTGCAATTTCTAATTAACATTTGGCAAAAGGAACACAACAATTCTAACAAAAACTTTAACTCTAAACAAAATATGATGGTTTTGGCTTTAATATAATTTTTTTGAAATTATTAAATATGACCAACAACAAGAAATTAATAACGAGTCTTACACGAATACACCCTCGTCCTCTATATCAACGGCAAACTTTATGTGCATTTAATCTAAATTTGTTTTTCCCAATTTGCCTTATTTCCAGTGTGTGCGCTTTTGAGTTTGAGTTAGTTTTGTTTATACGCTTTGTACATTATTTATATAGTTATATATATGTATATGTAAATGATTTTTATTATTTCTGTATTATTATTTATTATGCGTTTCTCTTTATAATTTTTTATTTTTCCATATCAATCAAAAACAATCAATCAATACCTACCCAATTACCTTCCTGAAAAACAATCAAACAATATGAAAAACCAAACACACACAATGTGCACCACCCACCCACAAAAAAACACACGAAAAACCGAAATCGAAATACCCGAAAACAAAAACCCCAAAAATCCGAAAACCGAAACCCCGCCCCATCACTACTTTGCGACTGTTGACTGTGTGTTGATAGTCGGTACCAACGGTGTATAAGTCCAATGTATATTCATCCAACAAATATCGGCGCTATCAACAGATGGCCGACAACCAGAACGAGGATGAGCAAGCTCAGCTGTTGGGCGAGGAGGGTGTACGTGCCAGTCAGCCGGGCCAAAATTTGAAACTTGGGTAAATATTTGAAAAACAAAAAAAAGACACAGTCAGTCCCAAACCATTCAGCACACGCCCCCTTCTCGAAACAATTAGCCAAATACTACAACAACAATGGAAAACTAAACTCAGTGCAATTTAAACTTTGGCTTGCCAAAGTTTTTCATATCCTTGCAGTTGTTTGTCAAATAGTTAATAATAGTATTCCGCTATTAATCACTCGCATCATAAACAATTCTGAGTTCGTTTGCTTTAAACGTGTGGCAATAAATTACAAAGTCATTAATGTCACCTTTAATAATTTTGTTAAGTTATTTCCTATTCAACGCAAATTTTAAACAAAAGTTGAGGTCAACCAAAAGAATATTAAACAAAAAATGTAAAATTTACAATTATTGATATTTGTACATTACATGTAACAAAATATAACCGTTTTCTTTTTTTATGTTTATCAACTTATAAGTTAACAATTAAAATAATTGTTCGGTTTTTTTTTTTATTTTTTCAAAGATTGTTTAAAAAGTGTTTCGGCTGTAAGTTTACGTTTTGATGTGAAGTATTTTATTTATATTTTCATCTGCAAGGATAAGATAAGAAATTAAAGCCATTTCATCAACCGATCGCCTGCTTGCTAATTGAAACTCCTAAGCTCTGTTTGTTTTTCTTCTCATATTCCCACGTCGCAAATCATCTCAATCTGTAAATATGCATAGAGGATAGTTTTATACACATATATACATATGTATATATACTATATGTCCATTACGCGTGTGTGTGTGTCTCTGTGTGTGCGTGTGTGTTTATCCTTGTGATAATCCAGACTCCTATAATTGCAATATATATATTTAAAATTTGTATAATCAATGCACATAATGAATATGTTTGCTCTGGTGATGGTTTCCACTTTACTGCCCCAATCCAACACATTTCAAAATCCAAATGGTGGCGGCTTGAACTAACCAGCCAGCTGGCTAACTAACTCTACTTTATAATAATACCTACCACATAGAACAACATATATGTATAGTAAATCAAGAAAAAAGTCAAATCCAAAAATACAAACAAATTTTTAGCAAGAGGGAGGTGTGAACCATACCACTGAATCGATGACACGTGCCCTTATAACCGATGAGGCGCGCACCGCTGGTGCATCCATGGGTCCCGTTCAGCTCGGGTATGTATCATCTATCCAATCTCAACGAAATAGGCAAAATCTACGAAATAATTACATTACGTTAATTTTTTAATACATGCCAAAACAAAAATTATTGCTTACTTGCCGCCGCAACTAACAACAAGAAAAATCAGAATAGATTGCTAAAAAAAAAATAGAAGCTACACATAACCATCATCAAATCCAGGCAGATTTAACGATGTCGCCATACGCATTAGAAATGTATTGGAGCAATAATTTTATGTGAAAATTTTCTAAAATGAAAACAAATTAAATCAAATGTCGATCTCTATTCTTCTTCTGCTCCTTTTCTCTTCACCCACAACACCAACAATAACAACAACTACAACAACAACAACAACAAACTTCAATTTGTAAATGAAAATCAAAATTTTATGAGAAATGCTTTTAGTTATATGGATAAATCAAATGAACGAGAGGATTATCTACCATGGTTGGTACCTTCCAATGTCTCTCTGTAATTGCCAAAAACAAAATTAAAACCTAGATTAGGAAAACATTTTCAATTTTCGTCACTCGATTCATAAAATGCGTTGTAAATATCTGAGACATAAAAACACCCATCAAAAGTGGTTAATCATTAGCTTCGTTCGCCGCCATTTCGTTATCCTTGAGTTCTATTCCCTCCCTGTCACCATCCCAGTACGCCTGTCTTCTCCCCTGTGTCTGTTGTCCTTTCCCTTCGTTTCATGCTACATGCTCGCTCCTTGCTACGCGCCGCTCATTGGTATATCTATAAATATATATTGTGCTTAAGAGTTTAGTTTTCCATTTTTGTCGTAAATAATTAGTCGGAATGTGTTGAGAGAGCAACCGATTCGTGTAAATTTGTCAAAGTTCTTCAAACTAATCGATCTTCTCTTTAGTTTTGTGGCTGGCGTCATTTTGCGCGAGAGATTACCCGCCTTTGAACGGATGCTGTGGCGTGCCTGCCGTGGCAATGTGTTCCTGCGTCAAGCTATGATTGAAACCCCCTTGGAGGATCCCACCAATGTAAGTGCATTGAAAATATTCGACTTTATCTTTAGTATTGACCATTTGTGGGTTCATTTACAGGGCGATCAGGTGCACAAGTCAGTGTTCATTATCTTCTTTCAAGGCGATCAATTGAAGACTCGCGTTAAGAAGATTTGTGAAGGCTTCCGGGCTACTTTGTATCCCTGCCCTGAAGCTCCCGCCGATCGTCGTGAAATGGCTATGGGTGTAATGACTCGTATTGAGGATTTGAATACGGTTCTGGGCCAGACCCAAGATCATCGTCATCGAGTGTTGGTAGCTGCTGCTAAGAACCTTAAGAATTGGTTTGTGAAGGTCCGAAAAATCAAGGCCATCTACCATACGTTGAATCTCTTCAATTTGGATGTGACACAGAAGTGTTTAATTGCCGAATGTTGGGTGCCCTTGTTGGATATAGAGACCATACAATTGGCTTTGCGACGTGGCACAGAGCGTTCGGGCTCGTCAGTGCCGCCGATTTTGAATCGAATGCAAACATTCGAAAATCCTCCGACCTATAATCGGACCAACAAGTTTACTAAAGCCTTTCAGGCCCTAATCGATGCCTATGGAGTGGCCAGCTATCGCGAAATGAATCCTGCTCCATACACGATTATTACGTTTCCCTTCCTGTTCGCTGTGATGTTTGGCGATTTGGGTCATGGTGCTCTAATGGCTCTCTTTGGCTTGTGGATGATACGCAAGGAGAAAGGATTGGCCGCTCAGAAGACGGATAACGAGATTTGGAACATTTTCTTCGGTGGCCGTTACATTATCTTTTTAATGGGCGCCTTTTCCATGTACACTGGTCTCATCTACAACGATATCTTCTCGAAATCTTTGAACATATTTGGCTCCCATTGGCGATTGTCCTACAACACATCGACTGTAATGGAAAATAAGTTACTTCAATTAAATCCGAATTCAACTGACTATGTGGGAGATCCTTATCCATTTGGCTTGGATCCCATTTGGCAAGTGGCTACAGCGAATAAAATCATCTTCCACAATGGTTACAAAATGAAGATTTCCATTATTTTCGGTGTCATACACATGATCTTTGGCGTCATTATGAGCTGGCATAATCATACCTATTTCCGTAATCGTCTATCGCTGATCTATGAGTTCATTCCCCAGCTTGTGTTCCTGGTTCTGCTCTTCTTCTACTTGGTGCTCTTGATGTTTATTAAATGGAACCGATATGCTGCCACAAATCCCAGTGAGTTTTGGTTACTAGAGAAAGTATATTTTAAGAAACAATTTATAACATTTTTTTCCTTACAGTGCCCTATTCGGAATCGTGTGCTCCATCAATTTTAATCACCTTCATTGATATGGTTCTGTTTAATACTCCCAAAACGCCGCCTGAGGGCTGTAAGGTTTATATGTTCTGGGGCCAATCGTTCATTCAGACGGTATTTGTTCTAGTTGCTCTCGCTTGCATTCCTGTCATGTTGCTTGGCAAACCATGGAAGATCATGCAAGCTCGCAAACTGGCCAACGTAAGTATCTGTTCGATTATCAAATTTCGAATATCATTCATGCTAAAAGTAGTCAAACCTCCGCCATGAATCGCCATTCACTACATCTCGACATTGCACTTAAACATTTTAACATAACATGAGCATATAGTAACTGCTTCTTGTTTATTTGTACTCCAATTACTCCCCACCCGATCCACACGATACCAAACCAAACCAAAAACAAAACAAAAATCAAAAATATTAAAAAAACACTCCAACCCAAATACTAAAGGAAGAGGTTAGTCGTGTCTCGTTGTGTTTTTGTCCTAAATATTTAAAAAATCTATTTGCAAATCGCTCAAATACTAAATGTAGACATTATATTCTTCAATTTAGGTTCAGCCCATAGCTGGAGCTACATCTGATGCGGAAATTGGTGGTACTTCTAATGGTGGTTCCCACGGAGGGGCAGGTGGTCATCATGATGAGGAGGAAATGTCCGAGATATTCATACATCAGGGCATACATACCATTGAGTATGTGCTTGGTTCTGTTTCGCATACCGCCTCTTATTTACGATTGTGGGCTCTGTCATTGGCTCATGCACGTAAGTGGAATCATCTTGACCGTATCCTGCATTTTAGTAATATTTTTGGTTTAAATATTTGCAGAGCTTGCCGAAGTCCTGTGGACCATGGTATTATCCATTGGACTTAAACAAGAAGGTTGGCTTGGTGGTGTTATTTTGACCTTCGTCTTTGCTTTTTGGGCTGTTTTAACTGTTGGTATTTTGGTGCTAATGGAAGGTCTGTCTGCCTTCTTGCACACTTTGCGTTTGCACTGGTAAGTTAATACTAAAAGTGTAAGCTGCCGATGTTATAGGCTGAAATATTTCGCTTTTTCTTTTCAGGGTTGAGTTCCAGAGTAAATTCTACATGGGCCAGGGTTATGCCTTCTTGCCGTTCTCATTCGATGCCATCATCGAGAATGGAGCAGCTTCTTCTAGCGATGCTGAATAAATTTCAATTGACAGCATCTGAAACGTAACCAAAGCATGGAGGAAGGAGTCTCATCGTTAATGCAATTGAAAATTATATATCCAAATACATAATAAGCTAGCAATTTCTTAAATATTACATATATGTATGCTTTAATAGTCGCTTGATGTCTAGTAATCATGAATTTATTAATGTATATCTCGTATACCCAAGTTCACATATGTGTATGTTAATAATATTATGTAATTACTAATGTTCTATGTAGCCGTTTATCATGTTTATTCTCATAAATAAATAATAGTCCTAGGGAACAGCCCTGCCAAAAACAAAAATCAAGTGCATTAACAATTTGATAAGACATCTGAACCAGAAGTAGCTTCTTTCTACGTCACACAAAATATTAACTAATTATAAAATTTTTTTTCACGTTTTGTTGGTATTCTTATTTACATTTAAATTAATCTAATTTTTGGCCGGGATGACTATTCGAATGACTTATTTAGCTTTTATTAGTTCATTCAAAGAGTTTACAAATTTTTGCATATTTGCTATGGCCGGCTCATAGGGCTTAAGTTTTGAAAAGTCCAATTTGGTCAGTTCCTTTTCCAATTGGCTGACTCGACAGTAATATAAATAGTTTTCTGTTGCCAACTGCTTTGCCAATTCCAGCTGATGGTTATCCATCAGTTCATCGTTGACAACAATTAGACCCGGCTTCTTGTTATTAAGTATATCCATGCAAGTTCCTGCTCCAGCATGTCCAATCACCAAGTCAGCTGCCTTGATATCCCCAATATTTGGACGAAATTTGTACTGCTCTATTTGAATCCCATGACTCTCCTGGATCCGTTTCATCTCTTCGGAATGTAAGGCAGCAGAATTGCCGTGTTGAAGGATAAGCTTTTGGCAACCGCGACTCTGGAGTGCATCCAGAACCGATGGCGACTTCATTGTCTCAATTAAGCCATCAAATTTAGTCGTGCCCACGGTCACATAAACAGTTTTCAATTGCATATTTTGTAGAAATAAAAATAAACAAAAATAAATAAAGTTGGCACCGTCTTAGTGCAGCTGGTCACACTATGAAATAAAAAATACTAAAATACCAGCAAAAATCACATCATTTTCAAATGTAACTTGGTATTTTCCGTTATTTTTCATTTGTCAAGGTTTTCAACTACAAATTGTTTTATAATTATAAGTATAATTCAAAAGTAAGTTTATAAGAAAAGGCAACCATTATTTGTCTATTGAAATCACATTATAAACGTATGCAGATTATTTTGTTGCAGGGTATCGCATTTGACTTAATGTATATTGAAAAGAATAAAAAAAAATGATGTTATATTAACCTGCACTCTCCTGCAGCCAGTCCTTTCATTTACACCTCATTTTGTATTAACTTTTTAGCCAATATAATTTTTAAGATATATTGTATATATACCTAATAATTTGAAATTATTGTATCTTTGTTAAATCTTAACGTTTATAACAAAATTCGCTAATTGTCCATGTAAGCACAGATTGCAATTAGGGAATAGACGTCAATAAAAAATAAGATAATTATGCTTCTTAACTTTTAAGTTTTTAGTCTTTAAACACTTTGTATTTTTTACTGACCCTTTGCAGGAATACAAAAATTAATGATTATTTTAGCGCACCATAAATTAAAGATGACAAAAACGCTATGACTAGCGGTCTCCCAGCTATAATATATGTATGTAAGTATATTTCTGGGTAAATGTAAACTTTTTATATGCAATATTTTTACTCTCACTTTCGCACTTTCAGTTTCTCACTCACCCACTACTCTCTCTCACACCTAGGCATGATATACATACGTACGTATGTGTGTAGTAAAGTTGCTGCCCGCCGCCGGCCTGCTTGCCTGGCTGTCGATCTACTCGTATCAGCTTATTATGCTTGCCTTGCTTCCGCCTCGGATTCAGTCTGGTCTCGACCGTTACGATACACGGTTGTCTTTGCTCGTCCTCGCTGTTCCTTGAGTGGATTGTGCGTGTGTGTGTGTCTAGTTAAGCGGTGGGGCCGAGTCCTCCCATACCCATTCGTGGTGGTCATTGGTCATTTGGACAAATTGCATTTAGTTTAGCTTGTTACGGCGGCGCACAAAAAATAAAGTCACTTATGTTTGGATATTTGATTTATTCTGCATTTAATTAAATTTTGCGTGTGTGTGCGTTTAAATTGATATTGCAAAAGTTTTGTGAACAACTGTAAAACTGCAACGAGAAGGTAAAAGCACAAGCAAAATGCAATTATTTCTGTGGTGGTAATTTGATTTTCAATCTCTGCTCCCTGGCTCCAGTTGCTCTTCTTCATTTAAGTGTGGGTGCCCATATGCCAACAGTGTATGCATAAAGTCTATGTACATTCAAATGAAATCATAATATTATAGAAAGTGGTTTTCTGCCTAAATATATGTCCTTGATGTCCTTGTATACCTAAATTCTGCTGGTAAAACGAAGACATTAGCAATGCACTGTATAATCGCTGTGTAGGTGTGTGTGTGTGTGTGGACAGTAATTGACCCATCAACACTTAATTTAATTCCATTTTTATTTTTGCACATTATTTTGTTGTTTGCATTTGTTGTTTATTTTGTCTACAATACATTTAAGTTTATGTGTTTATTTTCTCCTTCATCTCTTGCCATCTGGCAACGATTAAGAAAAAAAAAAACAACTAACATTGACTACATATCTCTCGATAATGCCAGGATCCATTAAACACGAGCGGAAACTTTTCTATGACTTTTGAATTTTTAATCTATTCAAATAATTTGTAGAAATTATTTATGTTCTTTTTTTCTCTGTCTTTCTGTTGCCCGAAATTCAATTAGAGCAAAAGTGCAAATTAGGTGAAACGCCCAACCCAAGAGCAAGACCAAAGATCAGTAGCCGGCAAACATCATCATTGGCACCCACACACACACACACACAGAGACACACCAGATAGCCACATACATCAGTCATCGGCTAATAAATTTACTTTTTATATACATATCTTCCAACGGGGGGGTGAATGGGGATCATCGATTCAATTTGTGTTTTTGATGTCTTAATCAAGCATAGACACATGTAGATACATATATACATATATGTATATGCATATGTTAAATATATATATTTTCCATATACAAAATTTATTTAGTAGAGGGCCCAGTTTATTTTGCGTTTTCTTCGATCATTTTTATTGTCCGTCTTATAATAAAAATATATTTTAGACTAAATAAAAGTTTTTATATCAATATATATTGATATTTTAAGGTGATTTGGCAGTGGTTAAGAAATGATTTGATGTTGTACCAATTCAAAAGTAAAGAAAAATTGCATGAAAATCCAAATCGTCTTCAAGCCATTTTGACATAAAAACACAAATTTATTTATGAACTGGAGGATAGGAATCATGGCTACCACTTTAACAATAAAGGAATACACCCTATTTGTGAGTGTATAAATAAAAGTGTGTGTTGTCTACATCGTATCCAGATATGTCCTTGTATTAATTAATTGACTACATGCCAAAGCCATATGCCATGGACTTGTACGCACTTTATCAATGAAATATTGCTTTAAATTGGATCCCCGGAGAGAGAATCCTCCAAAACCCCCTTTGTGGAGGGATGGGAGTGGGTTTTGGGTGACATATCGTTAATGTTTTCAATGAAGGTCATCGTGTCAGCTTCGTCAGATGAACTCAGTTGTCGGCGTTTAATTGTTGCAATTTGCAACCAGCAACAGATCAAATTAATGCCATAACTCAATTAGCCGGCAGACTGACTGACTATAGCATATTTGCATATGTATAAGTTGATTTATGTGAACCAACTCATGATGATGATGATGATGTTGTCGTTGTTGTTATGCTCAATTTATACTTAAACTTTTGCCAATTGATTATAATGATGACGTGGTGAGTTTTGTTTGTTTTGGTGCACAAATAATTCGTAATCGCCAGAGGTCTTTTAAATTGACATTTTGATAAGGGAAATCTTCTGATCTTGTTCCATATTAATTATAAAATGCAAGAAATTTTCAAACTTATTTCATTTGCTTAACAATTAAGTGTTTTTAATGTTCCTGAAGTTTATTTGTTATTTACAACGGACTTTCTTCTTTCTTGATTCTTGTTGTTTTATCGTCCTTAAGGAAAAACGAAGGAATGAAGGCATCTCGGACTGATGATTTGTCTTATTGTTAGTTGAAAAGAACTCTATCAATGATATAAGAATTCAACCTTAGGGAATGTTTTTGAACTTGTCTTATAACTTAATAAATCACATTTTTTCGGAAACAAAGGAAACTTTTTAACTTCAACAAAATTCACCAATGATCAATAAATTAACAGTTGTAATTAATTAATTGCATATTAGATAATTGATTTGAGGTGAGAGAGTTTTAAACCACAAAGTCTTCCTATAAGTCTGCTAAATTTTCAACAGAAGCTCTAAAATTAACAACAATTTAATTGATCTTATATGCAGCAACTTATTTATATGTTTTTATCTTAAAAACCAGTTGTCCGCAGAATTTCTAGACTGGGATTTTTCAGCACAATGCTTGATAATGATAATGATGATGATGACGAGGGAAACACCCTTTTTTTAATGCTATTTCTGTATTGTGACGTTGAATTGTGTGAATGAAATAGAGAAGCTTGCTAAGCGTGATATAAGACTGATTCACAAAAGGCACACACACTTTTTCTATTGCAATTAGTAGTTGCAATATATATACACATATCTCTCTTATTCGTAACCCACCCAGATAAATAGTTATTTATTTAGCTAACAGAAATTATTCCTATTGTATTTATGGCCTTTTCAGCCAGTTTGTTATTTTGTTGGAACAACAACTGTGTTTGTTAATAATACTGTACATCTTTTGTATAATAATAATGACGATGATGATCATCGAGCTTGAAATATGGGTAACAGGGGAACCTCAAATGATTATTAATTTACAGAAATCTGTACTCAATTACTTTGGCTTCTTTTGTTTGAGCTTCCACAAAAAGGATATGCAAGGACAATTAAATCGATGTGCCAAGTGCAATGTGAGGAAGGGAGGCTCAAGAGAAACCACTTAAGTGGTTAAAAAGGGGGGCGAAGGTTTAAACCAGCAGTTGGATATTGAATTACGGAAATGGAAGTGGTGGACTGATAGTGCTGGTGGTGGTGGTGGTCTCTATTAATTGATATCTTCTTCCTGTTTGTCCTCAGATGGTTGTCAAGGAGATACCATTGCACGAAAATCTCAGCATGGAGGCACGTCATTTGAATGCCAATACCTCAGGTGCCAGTAGCAGAGCCACGCCCACAACGACAACACCAACAACAACCTTCTCTAGGGTCTATAGCGTATCCATTACGACTGCCGTGCTCTTGATCTCTTTCTTTATATGCACCCTTTTGGCTGTTGGTTTCATAGTCTATAATTTTGCAACATGCGGCCAATTGACAGCAGAACCGGGTGAAGATATTGTCTGTACCAGTGTCCACTTGCGTCATAAGTCCAATCATGCCCAGAACGATCAGCTACCCAAATACGATCGGGATGTACGCTTGCCGCAATCCATACAGCCATTAAAATATAATATTACCCTGGAACCTGAGCTAAGTGGAAATTTTAGCTTCTCAGGGAGTGTCCAGATACGTGTACGTGTCCTCCAGGATTGCTATAACATCACCATGCATGCGGAGGAGTTGAACATCTCACGCAGTGATGTGGCTGTTTATCGTGTGTTGGCTCAAAATCAATTGGATCAGGATAGCCTGCGGATACACAAACAATATCTGGTGGGAGCCAAGCAATTCTTCGTCATCGAACTCTATGACAAGCTTGTGCGTGGATCTGAATATGTGGTGCACATACAGTTCGGTGGCATCATTCAGGACTTTCTGCAGGGATTCTATCGCAGTTCCTACAAGGTGCACAATGAAACAAGGTAAGTTTAGATTGAGATGACGATATTTGTAGTGGCTAAGTGGATTTTTATATTTGTGTAGGTGGGTGGCCTCTACGCAATTCCAAGCGACCGATGCTCGTCGTGCTTTTCCCTGTTTTGATGAGCCAGCTTTAAAGGCCAAGTTTACCTTGCATATTGCTCGCCCTCGTAACATGACAACCGTTTCCAATATGCCAATTACATCAACCAATAAGCAGTGAGTAATCCTCTATAGTTCTCCACAGTAGCCTTGGTTAACCCTTTTGTTGCCATTGCAGTGACTCTATACCCAATTATGTGTGGGATCACTTTGCCGAATCGCTACCCATGTCAACTTATCTGGTGGCCTATGCCATCTCCGATTTTAGTCATATCTCGTCGGGTAATTTCTCGGTGTGGGCACGAGCAGATGCCATAAGATCGGCAGAATACGCCTTGAGTGTGGGACCCAGGATTCTAAGCTTTCTGCAGGACTTTTTCAACGTTACGTTTCCACTTCCCAAGATCGATATGATAGCTCTGCCCGAATTTCAAGCCGGTGCCATGGAGAACTGGGGCCTCATTACCTTCAGGGAGACGGCAATGCTGTTTGAGCCAGGCTTGGCTACTGCCAATAGCAAGCAGCGCGTTGCTGCAGTGGTTGGCCACGAGTTGGCCCATCAATGGTTTGGCAACTTGGTGACACCAAGTTGGTGGGCAGACATTTGGCTAAACGAAGGTTTTGCCAGCTATATGGAATATATAACAGCTGACGCTATCGCCCCCGAGTGGAAACAATTGGATCAGTTTGTGGTCAACGAATTACAGTCAGTTTTTCAATTGGATGCCCTCTCTACATCGCATAAGATCTCACAGGAAGTGTATAATCCGCAGGAGATATCAGAGATCTTCGATCGCATCTCTTATGCCAAGGGGTCAACCATTATTCGAATGATGGCGCATTTCCTTACGGATTCTGTCTTCCGTCGGGGTCTGAGCAAATATTTAAGAGACATGGCATATAGCTCGGCTTCTCAAGACGATCTTTGGCGTTTCCTCACCGATGAGGCCAAGGCTTCAGGATTGCTGGATCGCAGCACCAGTGTTAAGGAGATAATGGATACTTGGACCCTGCAGACAGGATATCCGGTCGTTAAGATTTCGCGTCATCCGAATTCAAATGCTATACGATTGGAGCAAGTACGTTTTGTTTATGCCAACAGCTCCAAGGAGGACGAGAGTCTCTTTTGGTGGATACCTCTGACCTTTACTACCTCGACGGAATTAAATTTCGCCAACACACGTCCCACCACCTGGATGCCACGTACAAAAGTCTACGAGATAGAAAATCGTAATCTTTCCACAGATAAATGGTTTATCTTTAATATCCAGCAAACTGGCTACTATCGGGTCAACTATGATATAGATAACTGGCAGGCTATAACCCAACACCTAATGGATGAAAAGCATTTTGAGGAGATTGCCCCCGCCAATCGGGCTCAGCTCATTGACGATGTTCTGAACTTGGCAAGGGGATCATTCCTCTCTTATGATACGGCTATGAATTTGACCCGTTATCTGGCCCATGAGACGGGTCATGTACCCTGGAAGGCAGCGATAATTAATTTCAATTTCATTGATTCCATGTTTGTCAATTCCGGGGACTATGATCTGCTGAAGGTATTCATTTCTTAATGATCTACTTTTTGGTTATTCATTGCCCACATTTCATTTACAATAGAAATATCTACTAAAGCAACTGGGCAAGGTTTATAATGAAGTTCGTTTTGAAGATTCACGGAGCGACAACGAAGACATTTTATTGCTGCTAAAGCGTTCCGAAATATTAAATATGGCTTGCCATCTGGGACATCAGGAATGCATTTCGGAGAGCATAAGACATTTTCAGAACTGGATACAAACACCAAATCCTGATGCTAATAATCCGTAAGTTGCGAAAAGCTAGAAACTGTTAAACCAATGTCTAATGGGTTTATTCTGCTTAGAATTGGTCCAAATCTTCGTGGCGTTGTCTACTGCACAGCCATTCAATATGGAACTGAATACGAATGGGATTTCGCTTTCGAGCGTTATTTGAGAACAAGTTTGTCGGGCGAAAAGGAGTTACTACTCACTGCCTTGGGCTGCTCAAAAGAGCCTTGGTTGCTCTATCGTTATCTCCGACGTGGAATTGCTGGAGAGCATATACGAAAACAAGATGTATTTCGGGTATTTGCGGCTGTATCCAATTCGGTTGTTGGTCAGCATGTAGCCTTTGATTTTCTGCGCAACAATTGGCAAGAGATCAACACCTAGTAAGTTGATCTGCACGTTTATCATAATTTGGCTTCGTTTAATACAAATTATCCTTTTTCCAGTATGGGCTCCCAGATAACCAATATCCATACATTGCTTAAATTTGCCACCAAACGTATGAACTCCAAGTACCAGCTGGCCGAGTTTGAGGAATTTCTGCGTGATGCCCATTGGGATTATGATAGACCCATTCAGCAAATTGTTGAACAAGTTGAGACCAGTGTTGACTGGATGACCCGCAATTACAAGTCGATTGTGAAATGGCTACAACGTGAAGTTGGCTCGACTTAAGCGTTCCGATTTGGCTTTTGGCTGGATCCAAGAGACAGCGGGAGCAGCAGCAGTATTAAACACTTGGCTATGCATTTATGTCTTAGTATCTAGGAGAGCTGGAACGCTTGCCTCTGTAAAAAAGGAATAATTTGTACTAATCTATTTTTAAAAACTTCTTCTTTGTATTTGTATTTTTAACTTGTACTTAAATGTATCATTTATATATGTATATTTTATGTGTAAATGGAATGGTGTCTTATTTAAAGCTTAATCATTTTTCCTGCGTGGCAGTCTTAAAATGTTGGCAAACATTAATGTGCCCACAAAGACAAGGAATGTGCCCAACCAGTGGTACAAGGTGAAGGGATTACGAAAGTAAATGATGGAAAATACCAAAGAGATGAATTTACGCAGAGTCAGAATAAGAGTCACGGTAAGTGAACTGCATTCAGTGGTCAGAGCGTAAACTGAACTAATGCACAGATGCTGAGCAAGCACATTTGCTAGTAGAAAAACTAAAATTAAAGGTACTGAGAGATGTAACAAGGGCAATTTAATAGCTTCACCCTCAAAAGCCTTAAACCAATGATTTTTAATATTCTCATACATGAACAAGAAAGCGGGTAATGGCAATAGGTGAGTATAGTACAAGGCTTCCCGGGCACATTTCCCATGCTTGCGATATAAAAGCTCTTGGGTAATGCCCATGTAGGATGACACAAAGAGTGCCAATACGAGAAGTAAAACTCCCACTAGCCACCAGAAGAAATTCGATTCGGTATTACCAATTCCTTTCCCCTGGTCTTGGCTGGAGCAGTATGTACATATAAATATGCCTACACTTATCATAATAACTGATACATACTGTCTAGTCGTATAATGTCGCTTAAGTAAAATTCTGCCGAGACACATATTCGATATGAGGGAGCCGCCTCGAATGATCATGTGCAGAGTCATTGGCACATTGAACTCGAACACGTAGTTATTGCACACACTCGTCAAGAAAAACATGAACACCAGGAGTCCATAGTCCTTTAGACTAATTACACGTTGGGTCCGACCAAAATTAGAGGTAAATATAAAACCCTCTAGGGCTATAAAGGCGAACTGAGCGGCCGTGATGAGATTACCTGCTCCCGGATCAAGTTTCACCAGCAGCTCTAAGAAAATGATTCCACTGCAGCATCCTAAGAATACGCCGCCTGTGGCAAGGATGGAGCTTGGACGGATGGAAGACATGTAGGGCCTAATAAGCAAAACTTAACAAATTAATTGGTATTTCTTATAAAAATTAGCACTCACCTAAGGCACTTAAACTAGGTCATTATTTCAGCTAAACTTTCTTTATTTCCCCAAAAAATCAAAACAAGAGCAACAGGTACTTATCGATAACATCAACAGGTCGCTCCCAGCCCTGTTATCGAATCAAAATTATCGAACTTGGCGCAAAATTTAAAAGTAATGTTTAAATGATCAATATCCTAAAGGATTCGCCGAAAGGATATCGGTATTTTGAGAAGCATTAGAAATACAATTTATTTATGAAAAATTTTAATGTTGACGTAAAACTTCGTTAATTTACATGTATTTGGAGCACCTGGACAAAAAACAATATGAAAAAAAATGACTTACAAATAATTATTTAAAAAATGTTTAATCGTGTGATTGGTTCTTAATTATCAGCAGTGAAATAATCTGGTTTAGTTTATCCGTTTGTCTTGCTTCAATCTCCTCCATTCTTTTCAATAATCTCTGTTCTAGCCCCTGCAATTTGCTATCTATGAGAGCTATCAGATCTGTGGGTATATCCTGACTTGGATTCTCTGCTGGTACATGGCTGGTGGTACAGCCCTTCATCAAAGCCATGAACTGTTGAAATTTTTGAGATTGCGCTTCGCTCTTATCTGCCGCCGCCACCCCAGCAGTACTTGAACCTCCCTTCATCAAAATTTCTTGTATTTTCTGCAAGTCTATAGGCCTGGACTGAGTAGTAATGCCATTTGGATTGGGTGCTACATGTAAGATAGCACCGTAAATGCAAATCTCATTGGCCGATGTCAGAAGCTTCAGATTAATATCACAAATTCCAGATCTGTCGATTTCCACATCGTAGCGATAAGGCTGGATAGCTACATCGCTATCGTCTTCCTCAATGCTTGTGCCATAGATGGTCTCATAGTACTCCTGTGACGGACCCAAAAATAACTCCACTTTGGGGACACTGCACACAATGGTCAAGACCGAGATTTTAAAACGAGGCGATATGGAAAAGTTAAGCTCACAGGCCGTGGGTTTAGTAACATCGTTGGAGAACAAAACAGCACGATCTTCGCCGACCACTTCATCTATATCAGGTCTTGACAAAGGAAAATTAAATATAAACATATACATATATGTATTTCCAAACCAGTTTGGGCGTCATATACAAGTCCTTTGTTTATCTTACTCACTTGACAAATACATCTTCTTCATAAAGGCGAGCGGGCACTAGTTGGGACAACTCCTTACCAGCCGTCTGGGTCCAGTTACATCGCGCGTTGATAACTGTGCAGTCCATGTTTAAATTATAAAATACATGGATAAATTAAAAACAAAAGTACTCTACTTGTAAATCAAAACAAAAACATATACAAAACTTATCGATAAAATGTTTCTAGTGTCGATAACTTTAAGCGGGCGTTTGGCGGCGCCACCGAGTGCAAGTTTCACCCCCAATTCGCGATTTGACAGCTGCGACCTTGGTAAGCTCTCTTGTAGGTCAAATTTGGCCAAATTTTCAAAGAAAAGCGACAGTGCTGTAAGCGCTTGCGACGAGTATACACAATTTTCCGGAAACTAATTCGACCGTTATCATCTAATATGGGTGGAAAGTACAAGATTGTGATGGTCCGTCATGGCGAATCTGAGTGGAATCAGAAGAATCAATTCTGCGGCTGGTTCGATGCCAATCTGAGTGACAAGGGTCAGTAATGCATTAGTTTTACTGCGTTACCCAACAAGGCGTATACTTATTATAAATATCGATTATTATAGGCAAGGAGGAGGCCCTAGCCGCTGGTAAGGCTGTTAAGGATGCAGGCCTCGAATTCGATGTGGCCCACACTTCGGTTTTGACCCGTGCCCAAGTGACCCTAGCCAGCATATTGCAAGCCAGTGGCCACAAGGAAATTCCCATCCAAAAGACTTGGCGTCTCAACGAGCGCCACTATGGTGGTCTGACCGGTCTGAACAAGGCAGAGACGGCTGCCAAATACGGTGAGGCCCAGGTGCAAATCTGGCGTCGCAGCTTCGACACCCCACCACCACCAATGGAACCAGGCCATCCGTACTACGATACCATTGTTAAGGATCCTCGTTACGCTGATGGACCCAAGCCCGAAGAGTTCCCTCAATTCGAGTCACTCAAATTGACCATCGAACGTACACTGCCATACTGGAACGATGTGATCATTCCCCAGATGAAGGAGGGCAAGCGTATCCTGATTGCGGCCCATGGCAACAGTCTGCGAGGCATTGTCAAGCATTTAGATAGTGAGTACATATGATCTTTCCAGAATAGAGCTCCTCTGACTCTTAGTTGACTTTGACTTTTTTAGATCTCTCTGAGGATGCTATTATGGCTCTGAATCTGCCCACTGGTATCCCATTTGTTTATGAGTTGGACGAAAACTTCAAGCCTGTGGTGTCCATGCAGTTCCTGGGTGATGAGGAGACCGTCAAGAAGGCCATTGAAGCCGTGGCTGCTCAGGGCAAAGCCAAGTAAACCGCACAAAATACGGCAGACACAATTGCCCCGCATGATAACCCCACATGATCGTTGTTGTTGTTTCCGTAGCAGTTAATCTGATTCATCCCCACATTAAAGTTATTAAATAATTTATTCAAATCACGAGTCGACAGGTTTATTGAGTGGCCTCATTTCCGCTTGTTTTTCTTGCCATCTTTGGCCAGCTCCAGTCCTAAAATACACTTAGGCGGCACTTTATACGTTTCCGTGAGCAGGGTGAAAATGAATCTCACTTGGTTGCCCTGGATCTGGAGTTGTTCGTGCTTCTGATGTGGCAGTTTGACAATAGTTGTGCTCGCAGCGGCTCCTTGCTTGCAAAGTTTTATAAACTCTGACAGGATGATGCCATATGCTTCGATGTTGCTCACCAGGGTGACCTTCTTGTTCCCGGATCGTGTGGCCAATGACATTTGAATCAGGGGCTTTCCGCTCGTGTCCTTGCCACTGCACATTTGATACGAGTGCTCCATTTTGCTGGTAATTAATGAGCAGACTTCGCTTAAGGTCCCTTCTCGCTGATGACCGAACAGCTCGGCCAAAGTTTCATCTGGCCTAACCAATTTCGTCTGGACGTCGAGCAGGCCATTCTTGCTTACATATTCTCTGACAATTTTCTTAATCTGAGCAACAGGAATACCCTCTCCACGCTTATAATTTAATTTGGTAAAAAAGGCAGCTGTGACATCCGATACAATGTACATTTCCTTAAGTTCAGAGTGGAATAGTGGCGTCTCACTGACGCCTCCATTGGCATCGTTGACTTTCACATCGGTTATGAAGTTTACCACATCCGGATGCTCCAGATCCACAGAAGTGATTTTGTCTACTCCCTTGCTCTCTTCCCGTACTACAATGAATCCCTGATCCACCATCTCGGCCAGAAAATTGGATAGCTTCTTGTAACGAGTTTTTTTTAGGTCAATCTGCTCAGTTGCCTCGGTGACCACATAAAGTCGATAGAAATTGCTCGTCAGCAGGGGAAGTGGTAATTTCTTTCCATTGTTCTTGAGAGCTGCCAAAAAAGCATTCTTTAATATCGTCTCCTGGCTGATTTCCTGGGATAAAGTATCCTGCGAAGTGGATTCTTCATTCTCAAGAGTTAAGGCAGCGGTACTGGCTTCCAAGTCCAAGTCGGGTGCAGATACAGTTGCAAATGTTTCCGATTCAGCAATAACTGGTGGAACATCTACTTTGGGTGCCGTCTTCCTTTGTGGTTCAGCTCCCAGAGCGGGAAAATCCTCGGTAGTTAATGCTTTCGTTTTCAACAGTGGAATTTGCTGCACCAGGCTAGGCTCATGGGACCACAATTTATCTCCAAATAAATGCAGCATATTAACAGCCACGCCATGGCCACCACACATGTATAGCTCATCGCTGGAACGGGTCAACCGGCCCACACCCACTGCAGAACTGTTATTAGTTAGGTTGACAGCAACTGGAAGAGTAAAGTCAAATAACTTTAATGTGCCGAGCAATTCTCATTTTTAAGTGCTTGCTCACTCAACTGTCCCTTTTTATGGTGACCGTACATGCTTAGTCCCACACCCAGTGGCACGACTCCGGGCAGCATGAGATCTGCTCCGTTGGTTAGTTTTGGAAGCACACCCTCGTGGGTGGTGAAATATGGAAGGATGTCCTTTACAGTCCACAGGGTGTACAAAGTTGGTACCAGTTGCCCGCCATCCAGCTCGAAAAACATTGGCAACTTGTCGACACAATAGACCATACTCTGGATACCGCCATGTGTAAGAATCTTTATCTGCGTCAGAGCAGCCTTTGTCGGCATCAGGAGATCAACGGAAATGTGTGGATAGGCCAATTCAAGACGTTGCCTCAACTTTTTACCTTCTGAGCCCTTCAGAGCGGCACTGCTCTTTGGTCTGTAAGGCTTCAGAAACATTTGCAACTAGTGTAGATAACTAATAAATAAATAAAACGAAAACAACCTTAAGAAAATTAAGTGCAAAGCCACATGCAATAAAATTACTCTGTCTCACCTGCAAAACCAACAATGCCAAACAGCGATGACATTTCAAGTCTTTGCCAGCCAAAAAAGTGGCTAGTAATTTTGTTTTGTTAGCTTAACACAAAATAACGCTGACACAAACATGGCCAACATAAATAAAGTACGATAGAACATCCTACATAACTTAGTAGAGCAATAATCAAAGAAAAAGAAAGTTAAAGACCTGAAATAAATAAATAAAATTCTCATTCGGTAAGACCCAACGACACTAAATGTTTGCTGGGTTGTGCTATTTGGGGTTAGAATGAATCGATAGTTCGATCGATAGTGATGAAATTGAGTAATCGATAAATCAATTATAATCGATTTATGTTCCATCTCTATTTTTGTTATTTGTTATTTTGTTTTTAAAGGAAGCGGTTGTGCGGTCCATCGTTCTGTGGCGGGTGTTTCGCAGTGGATTCTTCGCGAGTAATTAATTAATTTTTATAACGAGTGAATATATTTTAAAAGGTAAAAGCTAATGCGGTGTGCCCAATTGATCAAAATATAATTACTTTCGGCTTTTCTTTTGTGGAATAACTGCATTTGTGTTTGTGTGTGCGTGTATGTTTGTGTATGTGCGAGGGCTGTTGTGTTTAATAAATTGAGTTAATGAGCTCCCAAATCAAGTGAAAACCAGTTAAAGTGCCCAAGAATTAAAGAAAATTTGTATAAAAAGCTCAAATGCAAGAAAATATTATATAATGATTAAAATGCAAAAAAATCCGCTCAACTGCAACGCGTTTTAGTAAAAAGAATCAAAATAGAGAAGGGAGACAAAGGGAATCAACGAGAGAAAGAGAGAGAGCGAGAGACATAGAAAGAGAGTGAGCAATGGCGAGGAGTGAAGAGAAGCCGCCACCGCGTGTCTGGAATATATTAATAAACATGTACCTGTGTGTGGGTGTATTTGTGTTGCGTGCAGTTAAGAATATTTTTTATCTTTTACTCCTTCAGCTGATTCACATTTTCGTTAATTTTTTTCTTTTGTTTTGTCTGAGGAGATGAAGAATTGTCTTCTTCTTTATCTAGCTTCAGCTGCTGCACACGCACTCACACCCCCACAACAGACTCTTCCCCTTTTCCTCGTCGTTCTATATTATAATTCGCCTCTTTTGCGCAATTAACAATAAATAATAATCAAATTTAATTATAAACAATTCTTTTCGGTTTATCTCCTGTCATGTGTTTTTTGTCTCTGACTTTGTTTTCGTTTTGTGTGTGTTTATTTTATTGATTCCTTTGTTATCCATGCTCCACCACCATCAACTTGCGCTCTCTCCCTCTGTCACTCTCCATTTCTCTCCCCACACTTATCTCTCTTCTCTACTTAGATTCTCTGTTAGTTGGAGTTCTATAAAGTTTTCGGTTTCGTGTAAGAGCGGTGTAAACAAATAACGGTAACCGGTTCTCGGATTTTCTTTTGCATTTTATAATTAACTGTTTATGTGATTATTTTGGCTCCTTGTGCGTGTGCGTGTGCGTATTTCCCCATATCTCCTTTGTTTTGTGTGTTAAAAATATAAATTTTTATGAAATGATCTAGAATCCGTACGATTCTTATTTAAAAACCCAAAGAAAAGGTATGTAAGTTATCAATATTTCTATACATATATGTATTTATATAATAAATCCACAAACTTCAAACGGTCCTTCAAATAATTTTTCAAATCTGTGAACTGTAAAGAAATCTGTGAGTTTTTCTGATGGAAATCGCCATCCAAAAAAAAGGAAGTATTGTAATGTGAAGTGAATTTTAGACAACTTAAATTGAGAAAGAATATAAATTAGACTGCAGAAAAGTGTCGGATGGGAATATTTTATTGTACCAATCTGGAAGGTTTATGAAAATGATTTATCTTTTAAGCTTTGAAGGCTTTTAAAATACATATTCTTTAAAAAGCTGAATTTCGTCGTCTCTCTTTAGCTTCAAAGGAATAAGTTAAAAAAGAAAACAAGCACACACACATAAACACTAAGACGTTTCGTGGCTGGATTTGATTTCCCTGAGGAAATGTTGTTAATAAAAATGCCCCAATTTTCCAGACCAGGATTGACCCACATTGACGACAAAAAAAAAAATGTGTCAACAAATATTAAAGAGAACCCCAAAGGTTTGCCTCCTTGTGTCCCTCCTCCTGCCCATGCCCCTGCCCCAAGAAATACGCGCTAAAATAGATGGACAGCAGCAGCAGCAGTTGTTCAATTGGCTCTCTGGCCCAACGAAACTGTCGAAGCATAAAAACTTAATCATATTAACGGCTCGAGAACCGGCTAGGGCCTACACAAGGAGGGTGTAAGAAGGGGTCAGGAGAAGCTTCGTTCAGCTAACTGAATAACTGAATGAATAAGCGAATGAGTGGCTGAATCAGTGAGTGACTGTGTAAACACAGCGAAAAATTAATGCCTGAGTGCCTTGTGATCAATTTTTGCATAATAAACTGGAAAAACTGAATTCATAAGCGGGGTGTAATAAGTAAACGAACGACAGACAATGTACCTATGTATGTACATACAAATATCTGTATATATTTCATTAAATTATATAGTCAAGTGCAGCATGTGAGAAAAACAAATGCACACACACACACACACACAAAATAAACACCTTCAGATTGGAATTGTGGTAAATTCTTTTTATGTCCCTCGAAGAGCTCGGCGAACTTTTGCGATGTGAACAAATTGTTTGAACAAAGGAAAAACAAACTTTTTGTAATATAAATTATAAAGCAAATATCTATAGCAATGTATGCGAGGGCTGCCCTAATAGTTGCCAAAAAACAATCGAAATAAATCAAAGACAGTAAAATAAGTTATAGAATGAATTCTAAACTTCAAGTTTAAAACAGTTTCCCCAATTGTTTTGCTTTAAGCTTATGGTTCTTTGACGTCCATAATCTTTTCTATTTTGTGGCGATATATGTATGTACATACATAAATGAAATCAGGCTTCCAGGTATGGAAAATATTTTGCTTACCGAAAATAAAAATGGAATAATGGTATTTATTTATGTGTTATCTTATCTGACATTCACACACATTAAACCATATAAGAATAAATAAATATAGAAAGAAAAAAAAATGAGCTATTTAATGTTGAAAAGATTCTTCAACTGCATTTGAGGGCATTTTTTCTTCATTCCCTTCCAACTCGTTTAGTTTCCTTTGGTGAAGTCTTGTCTCTTGTTGTGTCGTTTTATTCTTATACATACATACATACATATGTGTTTTTTGAGTGGCAAGTGCTAGAAAAGCTACTTTAGTGCTGACAGGCAACAATAACAACAACAATCATCTATGTATGTACAGTGAAACCTCGATATAACGAACTTCGTTATAACGAAAAACCCAATATAACGAATTTTTTGTTAAGTCCCTTGAAAGGACTAAGGTCTTACATTTCAGTACCTATAGCGAATCAATAGATATAACGAATAATTTTGCGATCCCCCTCAGATTCGTTATATCGAGGTTTCACTGTACTTGGAACTTGTGTCTTTGTCGTGTGGCCATGGCCAATGCTCTCTTTCCCTCTTATTGTTTGTCTGCCTGTCTTTCTCTCTCCAGTCAGCCTCCATGTGGGCAGAGTTCAACGTTTCGTTTTTATATGCTAATTCAGACAAAACCAACCAACAACCACTAGAGAAATATGTATCTCTGCAAATCGGTAAACTGTGTGTGTGTGTGTGGGTAATCTTGAATCAAAAATTAAGATATGATTAAAAGTGTCGAAATCCTGCGTTGTTGAACTCAATTACAATCATTTGGTAAGATAGGAATATTCAAAATAAAGTCTTACAAAAACTCTTTAAAGTGTTATCAAATATAACAATTATTGACGACTACTAAGAGTAACCAAAGTTTTGAATGTCATTTAACTGAACGACAGATTTCTATATAAAGATTATTACTCTATTGAGCCCTTAAGTAGTTCAAAGAATTACTTACTTATTTGTCTTACTTTATTCGTTAGCTTGGGCCACTCTTTACTGCACCGCCCGCCTATCGCTGTTTTTACATCTTGCTCATAGGTTCATCAACCTTTGCTGGAAGAGATAGTTAGAGAGGCAGTGACGTTCTTTTTAATCTCTTTGTTAACAGTTTATCATTTCTTTGCAATTTTTCACAACTTTTCTTTTTTTTTTTTTTTAGTTTTTTAGTTTCATTAAAATAATGTCAAGGCTGATGCATGTAAATTTATTTCCATTTTCCATATTTTTTGCCAACTTTTTGAGCTCATTTTATCTATTGTCTTGTCTTGCGCCTATGTCTCTCTCGCCTTTTGGCCAATGATGTCACGGAGATGTTCAATTTGCTGCTCCAGTTTTTCCCTTTTCATGCGTTTTGACTTTGTCACGCTTTTCCCCAAGCAATTTTCCACACTTGACTTTGTTTTCTTCGCATTTTCTGTTGTTCTGTTTGCCTTCTAACTAATATTTTGCTCATCGGTGGCTTAACTATTCCCCCTGCCCATGCCCTGAATTACACTAATGGCAGTTCTGAATGCATTTTATGTTTATGGTCTAGTTTGAGTTTTTTCCACTTGTGCATATGCCCAGTGTATGTGAGTGTGTGTGGAGTAGAAGAAAAACCTTTCGTTTTTTTGAAACAAAACCAAATTGAAGGCTAAGAGCATTGTTGTAAGAAAAAGGCACACTTTTATGTACATATGTACATAGACAAAAGACATTTTGGCCTTAATGCATTCCGCTGAAGCATTTACAAATAGCGTAAGAAGTTTGCAAAAAGGAAAGAACAAGCAAAAAGTTACACATTTTATATAGAAAATTTGTTCAAAAAATAGTTGAACTAAAGATGTTTATTATTGTTTATTAAACACTTGCAAATATCTAGAAATATTTGGATATATATTTTAATTTTATTGATAAAACTTTTTGTGTAATTTATTGGCATAATAGATTTGCATCGCCATGTGAACAACTCGAAAGCATTTTGCTATTTTTTATTCAATAATAGATTGAATGAACTATAAGAACAAAGTGCAATTGTTTGGCATGCCTTTTCGCCTCCTCTCCCTCACTCTGTCAAAGTATCAATCACTGTCAATACAAATGATGGCAATGGCAATTTCAAATTGGCGTCAATTTTGAAGGCCAATTAATGGAACGATCAAACGAAATGAAACACCATTTATAAATATGAAAAGTGTTGACATTTGCATATTCTTTCGATTTTTGTTTGTGTTGATTATGTTTCTAGGTATAAATAGAAAGCATTTCTACATTGAGTGCATGTCACTGGCACATCGTTGAATTGAATTGATATAAGCCAAAAAGCACTAACAACCGGATGTGTGAGTGAGGCGAGCAAGGAGCTTGGAACATACAAAAGGCCGGAATCTTTATTCTAGGAAATTTCCCATCCGGTTTTGTTTTGTACATACATACTACGTGTATTTCGTTGAGTGAATCATCAGTCTATATCTAAATATATACAAATGACGTATATTATCTAATTCATTCATTCAAGACCTTGAGGTAAAAGTAAAATGTTAAGATGAACACTTATTATTTTTGCACTCGAAGAAATTTGTAAGAATCAGGGAAAGATTTGCTCAATACTATTGAATGGTTTTATCATAAATGTATTCCTTACTATATAGGTTTTTCTTAAAGTGTATAAAATATTAATTTTGCTCATTTATTTTTCAGCAAACTAAACAAAAAAGTAAAAAAGACAACTCGGAAATTTGTCTCTCCATCTCATTCTTTTCCTACATCATAAATGTGTTCGGCCAGCAGCTATAAATCAGCGATTTAAGGTGAGTTAAATTTAGTAGATTGGCATATGTCAATGACTAAGAATGCCGAGTCTTTTTTGCCACAATATAAACAATGCGCGTCATTAGGTTAGTGCCGCCCCCTTTTAAGTTGGCCATTTACGTTTAAAAGATTACCAAAGAGTTAAGGATAGATCCATAAAATGGCCTAAAGTGTTAACATGTGTTTAAAATCGACTATCATGAAATGAAGTAGACTAAATGTTATCATGGTAACACTAACGTTATAAAGAGCGGTGTATGTTAAACATGGAATATTTGTGTGTGTTTTCTTTATTGATTTTTGCACATCTGTCCGTTGTGGCATATGTTAGATTAGATTGGGATTACTTTATAAGTGAAACATTGGCGTAATTTGATAGTAATACCCACAGTTGATTCAAAACCAGATGCATTTATAATACATATTTTGTTATTGGACTTAACCATTGAAAATAAGCTTTAAAACTTCCATTCATACAGTGAGTATTGCAAAAGGAATTTACGTTAGAAAGAAATCAGGAGCTGCAGTATTTTGAGAGAGCTTCCGTTTGGTAATGAAAGCATTCTTTGATAGATTCTTTTACAGAAGGTTATGATTGATTGTAAACGCATTTTAATAAATCTTTATCACTTTGTAATTAGACTTTCTTCTAATTTCCGAAACTAAATACTTCTTAGGCATAGTTTTAAATATCAGACTGAAAATCTTAGACACAAACCTAGGTATCATGAAACAGACGTTTGTCTGAAGTAAGTAAGTTTTCTGTTTCACTAAAATTACAGCTAAAGAATAAGGGATGACGATTGGACAAGTGCAAGTCTCTAACACAGAAAGCGACATGACAATGACCTGTAGTGGTACATACATAGACACCCCAAATGGCGGCATTACAGATAGTTCGAAAAATGTTTCTCTTCACTTCTCTTTTCCACATCGGTTGGTGCTGTGTCTGTCGGCCATAAATAGCTTCAATACATAAACATGTCCAAAACTAACTAACAGCAAACCACAAAAACAATGCAGGCAACAAACAAAACGAAAAAAAGGAAAAAAAAACATGTGCCGTAATTTCAACGTGTTTTTTGGTTTAAACTTATGGTTCAATAAACTCAGCACAAACTAATTACAGCATAAAAACAACCAAATGCCTAAGCATCGACTATAAGATACCTGGCTTTAAGTAGAAATAGAAAAGATAAAAAGCTCAATTTTGGAAAATCTCATCCATAATGCAATCTGCTTGACAAAATTGTCATTTGCGCAAAGATTTTTGGCCTAAAACCCAAAATAAAGAGGAATACAAACGCAAACTAACCATGGCTAACAGGCCATAGAAATCAATTAAAATGCCATTAAAATGAAACAGAAATTGAAATTAAAACTGTCAAACTGTACATAGAAGATATAAACACTAATAGACCAAAGAGAGCAAAGCAATTAAAAATAGTTTCAATTCGTTTTGGCTAGTTTCAATTTCGATTTCGATAAACCATCGTATCTGTGTGTGTGTGTGTGTGATGGCCCAATAAACTTTGCACTTTTCAACGATTGGCCCATAGCCAATTCGTTTTAAAATTTGCCAACTAATTAAAAGCAAAAAACAAAACGCATGATGCATAATAGCTATATAGGTAGTAGGTGGTAAAATAATATAAAAAGCGTCACATTGATATCCAGCAGGTGCAAATCAAGAAAATTAAAACGAACCTACAGCTAAAATATAAACGTGAAAACGATTTGGACCTTATTTAGAAGACTTTTAGCCAACTTAGTGTCACCAACATAGTACAGTCTGTTAAGAACCGATATTCTTTTGACACTTGGGTACATGGTGAACTTTAAATTTAAATTTCATATATTTAGTCATTTTTATTATATTGATATTCGATATTTATAAGTTAAAATTGTCCAAGTATTAACTGATTGCTCGTTTTTAAACAACTTTGCTTTAATTTAAACAAATTGGAAATGTTTTTGTTTGTCATTAAATGGAAGTCTAAGCTGAATGCAATGCAACTGACTTCTTGCATTGGCCAATATCCGCTGGCAATGCATTCAAGCAGCAACAAAAAGCAAACAACAAATAAAAATAATTCACTGAATGACTGACAGAATGTCAAATAGTAATACAAAGTGGGCGAGAGGGAGACAGAGAAGTGGAGCGTCAAAGAGGGGGGAAGGAAAAACACAGGAAAGCTGTGTGTGTGGATCATGCACATTGACTTTTTGTTGTTGGCCTTCGTTGACCGGTAACTTCCGTCACCCTATAATAACTATGTCATGTCATAAACCCAAACCCAGAGAGTAATCTTTCTTTCTCTCTCACCCCAAGCCCCACCCTCCCATCTCTTTGTCTCTTTGGTTGGTATACGACCTGCCCTTTTAACTGTAAATTACAGTGTGTACATAGTTTCAGTTATGTATCTGGGTACATACATATATACCAAAAGAAGCAAAAACAGAACTCAAAAACCAACCTTGCATCGTTTTGGGTAACCTCAGCTATTCTATACCCTACACAGCTGGCATATCAACTGAACAGTCCATGAGTATAATTTGTAGGGTATCTGGTATACCTTCTATGAAAAGGATCACAAATACCTTTAAGCCTTATTCGTATTCTGTTGGTGGTCACTGCCTTTCCTATTTATTAACCAATTTTAATAGACATTTCATTGTACGTATACTTAATATTTTTGATTTTGTTTTAACTTGTTTCTAAAAGTATGTAGTCTCGTTTATAGAGTGTAGGAAATGATTCATGCGCAACTAGAAAACTTGTTTGCTAACAACAACAACAACAAAAGCAACCAACGAACCATCAAGTTGCATCTGTGGATGAAAAATCTCTAAGAATCAAGTTTAAAAGGTTTTCTTCTTTTTATTTTTTCTGATTTTTCTTTTTTTTGGTTTGTTACTTTTTCTACCCAATTATATTGAGAAATGTTTATTAGGGGCCACGCCCCATTTATTGAATTGCAAGCCTCTGTTTTTTGTACTGCGGTCGCTTAACTTTCCAATTGATAATTGGATTTGCGTTTTGCTGATTGGAAACAAAAACCGAGAAACGAACCAAAAGAAACCAGCCCCTTACCTTATATGGATCGAAGGATGGCGATGGATCGATCGATCGATCGGCTTGATTGAACCGTACCAAATGAGCCCAGCTGATTCATTCCATTGGCCTCAATTAAACAGTTGGTCAAGGTTTGCATTAAGCGAACGTGCTTATCGCTATCAAAATTCTGTCGAGTCGAATTTTTTTCTATCGGGTTATCCTTATCAGTAAACAATTTCCATGTGTGTGTGTGTGTGTGTTTTCAATATGTAGACCTTTAACTGTAATAAAAGGTATTGAAATGGCGCCGTGCCCGTACTTATATGGCCATTAAATGCAATAACAACTAAAATACAAATTGAAAAAATTCACATGAGATAAGACGTTCAATGAATATGTGTTTATTTTTCCAATATATTATCAAGAAATCAGGAAATTTATTCTTTAAATGGTAAGAGCGGGGAATTATAATAATCAATGCAATTTTTTTTATAGTTTATAGTTCTCTTTCAACATCGGACATAGGCTGATCACCGCAAGTAACCTATCCTTTTTTATATAAACCATTTCATTTAGTTGGTCGAATTTGGTATGTAAAATTGTTACATATTTTTGTTAATTCAATTGTTTTATTATTTATAACAGACAATTTCAGAGCATCTCTTAGCCTTTCACACTCAATAAAAAAGAAGCAATCAATTCCATTTTGAATATTTTTTAAATCTATAAAAGTAAAAGCTTATGACTAACAGCTATAACCATCAGCACGCGATTTAATGGCAGGTTAAAACTAAAAGGAAATTATTGTTGAGATCTTACGAGGTTGGATCGATTACTTTTGACAAATGGTTCTCTCGTTTATTGGCAACGTTTGTTGTTGTTTTCACAAGATTTTATTTAAAGCACGTGCGTTGGCTTAAGTATTGTTTTATTCACTTTAGACCATGGCCACTTGAAGCGGTTTTTAATAAACATTTTGGCGCTTGCCACCCACGCACACAAAGACACATACACACACACACACACTTGGACAGAGACACCTGCCTACGTTTAGTTGATTTTGTGGTCATTTAATGTCAGCTACTTTGGCTATAAAATTTATGCCATAATACGATTTACTAGAAGGTGGGCGTGGCGTCACCTTAATTTTTGAGAAATATTTTCTTGGCATCGCGTGCACACACACTCATACGTATGTGAATATGAGTGTGTGTTGGCGTGCTCTGGCCAATTGTATTATTCACCTCAGGCCCTCACCCTCATTCCTCCGATTCTCTCACCAAGCGATTCATTGACCAGATTTCATGACTCTGCACAATATAATTGAAATAGGTGCTCATGTTTTTGTTATTGTTGCCATCGATGTTGGTTAGAAATAATGCGGCTTGGAAATTGTTAGCTACCATTTATCCACACGAGTTGGCCATGAACCAGTGACGGTTTTTTCCCCCCATTTCATTGTTTCTAGTTTTTTTCTTGCCATTTTTGTACAAACAAAAAGTGAAAAAGTAAAAACTGGTGTCTAGCCATTACAAAGAAAAAGTGAAATAACAATAAAAAGAAATTTTTTTTAGTATTTAAACAAAAGTAACATACATATTTGTATGGCAATTCAATGGAAATTCAATTTCAATTAACGAGAAACTTCAAAATGCATTCAATAGATGAAATTTGGCCAAATGTAAAGCAAGTTTCATATAATTAGTTTATATAACTATATAAAGAAGTTATCATATAATTAGTTTAAACAATTATTATAATAATTTTCTTTGAGACTTAAACACTTTGAGTTGAATTGGAACTATAAGTTGACCATTATAGTTATCAATCTATATAATTTCTAAAAGAAGGGAGGATTTTGTGTTTTTTAATAGTTACTGATTAAATGGGTAGTAATGAGAATTATTGTAAATACTTTAATTTTGTGTGAAATATACTTGTGCTTAGAATAGAATGTTCCCATCGATCTTGTGTTAGTTCATTGCAATCACAATCAATGCCATTGCATTCCTCAACCGAAGGCAAACAAATGCCAAATGAACAAAATGTTTGTGCTGTGCAAACATCTCTCAAGAGACAACAACAACAACAAGAGGGAGAGACAACTGATCGTAATAGAATTGAACAGAATGCAATTACGCAATTTCATTTTCACATAATTTCATTACACATTTATGCAGAAAAGGAAAAAGAATGAGAAAAAAATAAAATGAGTTAATAGCAATTGAAAGTTATAATGGCATGGGTTTTATATTCTTAAGTCAGTCAGTCAATCAATCAATCAAATACTCCGTCAATCAGTCACTTATGGCAAGCAAGAGTTCACTGACTTGCTCAGGCAGGGGAAAATATTGTTGACCTAAAAAACTGCAACTTGGAAAACTGTTTTTCTGTTTTCTGCGCAATGGAACAATAAAGCCTCGACAATGGACGACAGCGGCATCGGCATCTATGGCTTTGAAATGTGCTGTCATCACAATAATGAAAATAGTAATAATAATGAAAACGATCATAATGCTGATTATGCGAGACTACCACACATGAGCGGCGTGAGGCAGTGGTCACTCTTGTCCATTGCAAACAGTGGCGGATTCTGCGATTGTAAGCAGAGAAAAAGCAGAAAGAAAGAGTGTAAGGCTCCATCGAATAAAATGAATAGAAACAGAGAAGCTAAAAGTATTCATAATGTTCACTGCAGAAAGGGCACTTATGAATCAGAAAATATAAGTCCGAATAATGGGCTGGGTACCTTTGTCTTTAAAGTGAACTACATCTTGTTCAATACTTTTTACTTATTTTTCGTTTTAAATGTTAAATGTTGCACAATTTTACTTACTTTATAACTTGAATGTACTCATTTACAATCATTTTGATAACTCTATTAGTTAGAATGAAATGTACAACTTACTTTTCTCAAAACAACGATTAGATAATGCTAAATATGACTCAATATAGATGCCCTTATTGTTCAGACCTTTATATTTCTAAATCCGCTCGTGATTTGAACAAAATAGAAATGAACTTTTTTTTATCAGATTAAATTTATGACAATTTTCATGCTTTTGGGCAGGTCAATTGGAGGCACTAAATTATAGTTTTTTTTAGGCCAATCAGCATTCTTCACGATCCGCAGATGAGCGACAGAGACAGAGAAGAGAGACAGAGAGGAAAAATGTAATACAGCTTATTATTATTGTTATCTGTGGCACTTCCTTGATTCAATGTGTGTTGCATGCAACTCTTTGGATATACATTTTTTACATGTGTTACTCCACATGCCGCAATTGCATGAGGCAGAACCGAAAGTGGTAGGTACAGAGAAACAGAGAGAGACAGAGAGAGACATTACTTGCCCCACATACAAATCTGTGAGTTGGATTGCTGTTGGTGGGGGCCTTGCTGCGTTTTTCATTTCTCCTCTGGCCTGTTGGGCCTTCTTTTTGGCGTGTGCTCACTCAATTAGCGCCCAGAGGAGCGAAACAGAAACAACAAGAAGCAAGACGAAGAAGAAGAAGAAGCCAAATGCTGAAATAAAAATTGCAATTGCAACAATCGCATCGGCCGAGGATTGTGCAAATATATCTCTCTTTCTGCTAACTAACTGCAAAATGAACTATTTTGTTTGCTTCTTCTTCTTCTATTGCTTCTGCTTGATATGTGTAAATAAGATTTGGTTTCATCCAAGTGGCTAACAAGCTGCCAGTCCTGAGGGGGTGGGGTGGAGGAGAGAAAATCGTTTAAAAATATGCCTCAGGCCACACATTTCGATGTGGTTGTTCAATGTTTGCAATGAAAATGCCAAACAAAACGAGCAAAAAAAAAACAAAAATGTTGTATAAATAAAATACAACAGAAAAAAAAAAAAAATTGTACTATATAAATAACTTTTGGTTTTTCATTTGGTTGCACTTTAAATGGTTGCTGCTTGGTTAGCTTTTCTACTTTCGATTCACAATTTATTTATAACACATTCATTGCTATATCAAATACTCACATACACACACACCAATTTCAAAATTGTAATCGATAAACTTAAAAACCGATTTTTGTCAGGATAAGGAAAGATCCTTACTTTAATTCTGATTGCATATTTGGTATTATTTGGTAGCTTCCTTTCAAAGCCAACTTTTCAGATACATCAATTTAAAATTACAAAAGTTCTAAACAGGTCTGTACTTAAGCCAATTACAATTAGCCATGACACACCGCATAACTTTATATAATTGCACCGATTTACTAAACAACTTATCTTGAGATATGTATAAAGATTCTATGGCCTTAATTGACTTATTAAAAGGTCATTAAAATTGCATTCATCATCGATATTAGTCACAAGTACGAATTTGATGCTATTGTAACTCATACGCCAAGTACACCCAAGCCCGTTGAAAACTTCTAAATAAACATGTTTCGAAAAATTAGAACTGCGAGCCAACAACAACTTGGTTGAGACATCTAATCCATATCAGAGAGCCAAGTAGCAACTTGTTTCTCGTGAAAGTGAAATACATGGGACCTAAAATGCCTTTGAAAGTGAAACTTTCTAACGTTGTTTCTACTGCTGTGTGTGTGTTTCTGTTTGTCCACTTGCTAAGTACTTGACAGACGTATGTGATGATATTATGAATATAGAGGAGGGATGCGGGGTGTCAACAGTGTTGTGTTTGTTTATCAAATAAACAAAGATTCCAATTTACTTTTCTCTCTCTTTGTCTGGGGTTTATTTGGTATTGCCTTATGGGAATCAAATTGCCATGCAAACTGCATCATGTTTATTAGATTCAATAAATTTATTTGGTAATACTACATCTGAAAAAGGTGTTAACCTTGTTCGCTCTCTTGATGTTTTCAATGGCGAAAGCCATTTTTGGTAGCTATTACTTTCCTGTCTATACATTTTTGGGATTTATCATGGTCAGCCTGAGGAGGAGGAGAAGGATGCGACACAGCAGCAGCAATTCATCAACACGCCGAAACATCGTATTAGAGATTTGTCATGGCAGCTAGTAGACGAATAATTAAAGACTTTCACCTGCGCCAGCAAATGCAGATGCCCATTTTCATGGCCAAGCCAATGCACTTGAAATAGGCACATTGCCTTTTTGCAACAGAAAAACGAGAGACACATTTCTTAATAGCCGCTTTTCACGCACGGTCGTTGAGCCTCCTCGCACCATGAAGACATCAAAAAGCAACTCATCAAAGAGGAGTGGACAACGCGTGAAAATTACAATTTTTTTTGCACCATGTCCGTTTGTCCGTCGTACGTTGTGACACTGTCGGCCAACCACTGTAACCACAGGGCGGGTTTTACATTCAGCCTGGTCGAAGTAGTAAATCTGCATACTCACTGGCCAAGTCCAAGAGATCCTAGGGTATATGAACTGGCCATTGAACTAAAACAAAGCAACAAAAGTCACAAAATACTAAAAACTCGTCAAATTTATTCATCAATATAGATGAATTTTGTTATCTTTATGAGGAAAAGTCAGTATTACTTTAAATTCTTCCTGTAATCGCGAGGATTCTTTGCTCTGAAGACTATTTACAGTTTCTATTAATCTGACGTCTATGACGTCATATGCTTAAATGTGTGTATTACTAAGTTGTGTATATACATTTACTGTTTCGAGCTAAAATAAAGAAGCTTAACCTTTTTTATCACATCATAAACTAAATAAACAAGACACATACAAAAGTAAATACAACTTATTTTCCAAAAACAAAAGATAGATATCAGAGAGAGACAGAGAGAGAGAGATAAACACGAATGATTTCATCTCATCTAATTTGACTACAATCTTATATATATATAGTGGTAGATCTGTATATATCAACATAAACTTGTATATGGTTGTTGCCATGGCATTGCAACTTTAACCTTAGTTGGTAATTTATGTTTGCTATGCAGAGTCACTTGTTGCTGCAGTGCGGTTGATGTTGTTGTTGCTGCTGTTGTTGTTAGTTAATCATCTCTTATATCATTTGACCTCGACAAGAGTTCGAAGCGCTCTCCTGCATAATCAAGCAGTACATCAAATCATACGATCCGTTCATTTTGTATCTTGGTTTTTTTTTTTCTTTTTCTATCATAATTAACATCTACACAAATAAATGCAATTAGCAGTCACTGCCATTGTTGTTGTTGTTGTGTTGATATTGCTGCTTGGTTCGGCTTAATTGCACTTTCATTGGCATCAGCAGAGTTCATTGTCATTGCAACCAAATAATAATGCTGCGGGATGTTGGGGCCTCCGTGTTAAACTGATGTTTCTAGCCTACGTTTAAGTATCTATAAGATACACACACATATAACACGAAGAAGCCAATATAAACAGAAAACTATGTGTATATGCAAGAACAACAACAACAACAACTTGTGCATGGGTCGCACATTTTGTTTAAAAATAACATCAAAATAAGAAGAAATCTATCTGCATAGGCCTTTTTGGGCCCACTCGATGCTGCACACAGCTGGCTGGCTGGCCCCATGGACTTTCAAAAACGGGGACGCCTATTCGCTTTAACAACAACAAAAACAAAAGGCCAAATTGTGTAAACATTGGACCTGACTCCGCTCTCTTCAATATTCAACATTCATCCTCACTATTAATATCAAGGCAGGAAACTGTTTCTGAGAAGAGCTCAAACTTAAACCTAATATCAAACAAATCAAAAAAACTTTTGTTAAAGTTTAGTGAATTGAAAATGCGCAAAATCAAAATAAGAAAAAGAGAAATATGAAAGTGGCCAAAAGGTCTCAGGTTAACTTGCCGCTTACAGCTTTGTTTACGCTGTTTTGTTGTTGGATTAATATAAATATAAACAGAACAGCAAAATTGAACTTTGTTCTTGAGTGTTCTGATTTCAAATCCACTCTCACATTTCTAATAGCAACTCTAAATATATTAGAATAGAATATTCAATAATAATTATTATTATAATTTATTCTACCTTTGAAATGTGAACCAACAATTACAGTCTATAGTTGGCTTATTAGAATTTACTTTCCATTAGTTTAAACATCTCTTTGAATTAACATAATAGACAAATTTTTTGTCTGTATACATAATTTCGATTTAATTTTTTTCTTCTTCGTCGTCTTTCTTTTGAATTCTGTTTTTTTGGTTCGTTTCTTTCTGAGTTTTGCCCATGTATTACATAATCTCTTTTGTGACATAAATCAATGTCTTCAACCAGACAAAACATATAGAAATTAGCATAAAAAACCAAATAACTATCTAAAATTGTTGATTTGATTAGCTTAAAATCTTATACTGTGTGTGTGTGTGTGTAAATACCAAAAAATACAATTTGATTTCTTATTTCCGCTTATCGCTTTTTGTTTTTGGGGTGTGGCATTAAAGAATTGTGTTTTTTTTTTGGTCATTTGCCGCTGCCAGCACTTGACCCATTCGCCTGGCAATGTGTGGCAACAAACAGAGCTCAAAAGACTCAACTTATAAAAAAAAAGAGAGAGAGGGAAAGAAAAACAAAAAAAATGTTGCAAGTGAAAGCGCCAACTTTATTTCGGAAAATAAAATTTCCTTAAGGCAAGTAAAGAAAAAGGAGAAAAAAATATACTAAACTTGCCGTCTGCAATCATATTTCACCTCTGCAGCATTTTTCTGTTGCACTTGCTGTGGTTTCTTACTGTTGTTGTTGTGGTAGTTCTTGTTGTTGCTTTGGCTATAAAAATAACTGAACACTTGCCATTGCACACTTGGCCAAGTTTGGCAACTTGACGGCTGCAACCGGCAGCAACAAAAAACCAGTTGTTGCCGTTGCCGTAGCCATTGCTGCCGCCGTTGCTGTTGTTGCTGTTAGCCAAAACTTTTGCCTGCCTAGTATTTCTAACTATTTTCGTCATTTGCTGTAGTTGTTGTTGCTGTTGTCAGTCTCTCCCCATGGCAACATTTAATTTCATTCATTGCAGCTCAAACGGCAGCCAAACCAGAGACACAAAACATTCCGACACAAAGACTTTTTAATACATTCAAAAAAAAAAAAGATGAAATTCGAATAAACTCTAAATTAAAACTCTTAACTTGGCTAAGAGCATTACTCAATTCGGTATACGATGAATGATAAAAATTCATTTCAATCTATTATGTTTTGAGCCACGTGATTTTGCAGAATAGTTTGCTCCTCGTTTTGTTTGTGTTTTATTGTTGCTATTGTAATTGTAGTTGTTGTTGTTGATGGGCTTACAACAATCACAAAAAAGCAACAACAACGTGTTTTATTCAACGCCATTCGTCTAAGAGAAGTCTTTCAGTTGAGGTAAGTTTAATGCCATTTTCGTGGCATTTCTAGTTGCAAGTTGAAAAGAAATTACTCCAAACAGAAATGTAAGAAAATATGTTTTGAATTTTTCCTTTAGTCATTTCAATTTTATTGTCATTTGATTCCTAAATTCCCTTCCATATGTTCTTTTTTTTTATCAAAGTTTATTCAACTTTACATACAAATACATTCCTATTAAATGAAGGCCATAAAAACTCCACAAAACCGCTGAAAATAGATTTAGAAAATATAAATTTCATGTAGATGGAAATTTTAGATTAAAATTTTTATACATTTTATGTATTTATTTATGACATATTGGTAATAAAATTAACTAATCTTGATGATATATGAAAATAATCTTTAATTCAAGAATATTTGGAAAAGTTAATAAAGAAGACAAATTCAGATAATCTTTTTATGTTTAAAGACTGACATTTTGTTTATACCCACACCCCAAGGTGTTATTTCGCAGAGAAACCACAATAATAAATTGTTAGTTGGTCCAACCCACATGATAATATATACATAAGTATCTTTAATTGGCCTCAACATTGAAATGTCGCTTGGCCTTTGGGTTAAGCATAATTTTTCAAATAGAAATTAATCAAACTTTATTCTCTGAATTATTCATATTTATACAATATTTGTTTTTTTTATTCCTTACAGTTAATGCTGCATATATGACAGACCCACACAAAATTGTCAGCGATTGAGACTGAAGTAAGTAGAGTTTAACAACAAATATATGCAAATTGTTATTAAATTTTCAGTGAGCAAAAAAAAAAAAAGAAATATGTACCTATAGAAACTTTGTCTGTACCCGCTGCGAAAAAAAGTAGAAAAAATGGAGCAACCTACACACTCACACACACACACACCCAACTTCTGGTTATATTGTTGTGCAGGCGGCATAAATTCTATTCAGTTGAGATGTAGGTGTAGAATATATAAAATTTGTAGGTACATATGGTAGAATGTGGATCTACACACACACACACACACACACACACATGTGTACATACAAGTAAATGTATTGTAAACTAAAGCGTAAATCAGGACATGGAGATTCTAGAGTAAAAATGATGTCAGCTATTTCCAAAGGATGACTCGTTACACAGGATGCTGTGTGTTTTATGATGGGTGAAGGGAAAACATTTTATACACTCTGAATCTGAATTCGTATACCCTTAGAAGAGGTATTTAAACTAAAATTATATCATTCAATATTTTCAAATTGATCACAACTTGGTTTTGGGCGTCTTGGAGTCAATATATTTCATGAATATATGTATGTATGTATATATCAGATCTTAGATCCCAAACAATGGATGTTATAGATGTTAGTTTAAGTTTTTTAGCAGCTGCTTTAGACCGAAAGCACCGGGCTCTAAAAATCAGTCATTCCTGACGCTTACTTATCATACTTTTAAAGCACATTATATAGAATCTGTAATATAGGTAGTTTACTTAAAAAACAAACATTTTCTTGAAAATATTGAGAATCTTCAGCATCCCAAACGTTAAACAAGGGAAGAAGATTTAAAGGGAGTTACCACATATCGTTTCATTCATCTAGTAATTACATTGTCTTTTTGGAATCGTGAATCATAATTAATTGCATATTTCCATTGAGATGTGGTTTTATATTAGTATTTGATATTAAATATCGTGTTTTTAGACTTGACTCGACTGCACGACTTATTACAAAGAACCGAATGATACTCTACGCGTCAGCACTTGTGATGTCATTTTGCCTGTCAGCCTTAAAATTGATTTTGTATTAAAATATGTTTTTTTTTTTTGGCGTATCGAGCATATTGTTCTTTGGGCAACACTAAAAATCAATTAAATTGCTATTTTTATTTATAAAAATAAGAAGAAGAAATACAATAAATACCCAGGCGCCGCCAACAGTTTCACTCTCTTTATTTGCCACTTCTCATACTCTCTCTCTCTCTCTCTCTCTCTGTTTTCTATGCCACTTTTTCTTTTTAGCTGCCAAAATGTTTGACCGACCGCACATCGTGCACATCGTTTGCTGACCCAAATATTCCTTTAGGCTAAGAATAGCGAAAATAAGTATCTAAATGATATGTTTTAAACAATTTTTTCGCGTGCTCTGTTGCCCGTCCATGCCTCAAATTACAATTTAGAGTGAGGTAGACATAGAAAGAGCATAAGTGAATGTTTTGAAGAAACAAATAAGTAAAAGAAAGAAAGAAAAAGTTTGAAAATTTCAACTTTAATTTAAGTCACTTGGCACTCTACTCCTCTAAAAGAAAACTTCTCAAACATTTTGAGTGGTTAAACTTTCAAGTACTAAAAAATGGTCTTTACAGTAGATTTTCTTCGATCCTAAACTGAAAAATGAGTTTTAAACTCTTTTGGTTCAATGCTTTAATGTCTTCTCTTCAAGATACTGAACTGCACTCAATTAGATATATCTTTAGAATCATTGCAAACGAATCTCTAAAGTCTGATCTGTTTTTCGAAATAGTTTCTATGTTTCTATAAGATTAATTGATTATTTCTTTTGTTGTATCTGGCTTAATTGTCTATTGTTGCTAGACATTAATTAAAGGTGATTTATTAAAAACATGCCTCTTGTCTTTCAACTAAAAGGCTTTATTTAATTTATAAGAATGGGCGAATAATATAGAATTTTTGTTTGTCTTTTGGCTTTCAACCAAAAGTATTAACAAATTTGCAACATTTCCCCACTTGTCATCTTGTTTTAGTCAAACTTAATTGTGGCGCTCTCGAATGCATTTTCAAATGTTTTCCATATTGTGAGTGCCCCTACTAAACTAGTAAAATGTGTGTGTATAAATACTAATACATAACATTTACATATAATCTTTCTCTTTTGTTTCGTTTTTTTCCGTTTCTAACTAAGAGATTTTCAATGTGTTTCCGCATAGCGTCTTTTGTGGTTGTTGTTCGCCATAGATCAATTTGTTGCAATTTAAACAATTCCCAGTGGTGTAGTTCTGGTTGTTCGGTGACGCCCAAAATTCTAATACTCTTCCATGTGGCCAAAATTAGAAAACCAAGCAGATCAATCAAGAGTGTTTGCTTTTAACTTGGTTTCTCTCTTTCATTCTCCTTTTTCTGAGGGAGTCGCCTTCTAGTGAGAATTCATGCTTCCAATTAATATATCCCAATTTATCATTGCTTGATTTAGTCATTTTATAATTTTACTGTGCAACTTTTTCTATTAACAAAATCCATTCACGTCGTTGTCACAGTTACATATATTATATGTAAATATATTTATAAATTTTTAACAACAATTCTCATACATACATACATAAATGACAATAATACATATTTAAATTACGTGACTTTGAAATGGGAAATTTTTGATAAGTGAATAGAAAGTCTTCTTTTTGTAGTTTTCTTATCGATGTTGTTATTACGCTTGTTTCTACACAAAACAAACATTATCTTTAATGTGATTGTGTGTGTCTTTTCTTTTTATAGATAAGTTATTTCTACATTTGCCAAGTACTTCTAATGCTGGTTTAAAGGAATGAAAATGTTTATATCTATAAATATATGTTATTTACATTCAGGTAGCAAGTGTAGAATTCGAGTATAGATAGATAAATAGTTAAATTCATCAGATCACTTTATTGAGTTTTATTTGTCACCCTCGCTTTATTATGGATAAGATGTCAACGAACAAGGTACTCATATGGCTGAAGGGAGGGGGAGGGTGGTGGTTCAGTTTTCCTTGTTTTTTGTTACACTCATTGTACCTTTGTATAGGATCCATTCTGGATTCGTATTTAAAATGCTCGACATTATATTGCAAAGGCTTCATTAACAAGCAAGTCGCTACTCAAGTCACAACGAAATTGTAACGAGAAAATACATATAGGTATATACATTTTTTGTGCGAAAAAGTGAAAATATTAACGAAAATTAATTAAAATCCAAGGATAAGGGAAAAGTTGTAGAATCACTTGACACACGAGGTAAGAAGCAAACATTTTTAGATACAAAAATGTTAAATGATTATTAATTCTGTTTCATTTTGGCAATTGGCCAAGTTAAAATCAAAAAAATTGTGTACATCTCTTCTGTTACGCGGGGAACCTTGATCTTGTCCGATCTGTCAGGGGCCATGTGGAATACATTTCGCATAAAATTGCAAATATTGGAAAATGTTGTTGATATTTTGAACTATAGAATTCTCTACGCCCACACAAAAATGAGTCATCAAACAAACAAACAAAAGCACATTATCACAAAGCGAAGCGAGTTATTTCCACCCCTCTTGACATTTATTCGCGTATCCTGCCTCAACAAGCCAAATGTTAACTGGTTGGTGGGGCGGGCTCTCTTTTACAACTGATGAGAAAAATCGATAAACCCGACTGTCATACATATGTACATACATACATATATACTTGTCCTTTCGCTTTAATTTTCATGTTTAATCTTCCCTCCATTCATCCTGCCTGCCTGCCTCGCTATCTGACTGCTTGTCCTTTCATCCATAGTCAGTTGTGACATAATCCTAGTAGCATACCATGTGCCCAATATGTCGCGCAAGCCAACTGAGAGAAAGAGAAATGACTCGGAGTGTTGTGGTAGCCAGCCGGCAGCAGCAGCAGCTAGCGTCCAAGTGTCGCCAACGCCTCGCCTGTCCTTTTCAAGTTGCAAGAAATCATTTCTTTCTAGCTTTTTATTCTAGATGTGCGTGAGCTTTTTATGACTTAACTGGCGCCAATCGAATTTGTTTAATAGAAATTGGAATAAAACTCACCGCACACCAAATATGTATCTACTTCCAATACAGTAGTGGCCACGAATTCAAGGCGTTTCATGTTTGTGGATTTTAGAATTCGTTTTGGGGCCAATTGAAACTAATTTTTTCAAACATAAAAGATCTAAATCGAATTCCTTGTCGAATGATATACTAGATTGCATTCAAAAGCTTACAAAAGGAGGTATCATTGAAAACGAAGTCCACGTTAAATCTTTTTAAGCATTCGTTTATCGTAATGACGAATCTAACTCAAAAACTTATTTATCTTCTACATAGTTTATTCAGTAAATACATGTATAGATAGACAATATAAAAGGAGGTCGATCCTTATTATAAATTGTCTTGGGCTTCAACTACTGCCTACAAATGCTGCCCACGTAATAGGTATTCCTTTTGAGTGAAGTGAAGTGAAGTGAGTGATTCAAAGAAAGGGTTCGCCATTGTTTCGCTGCATAAATAATGGAAATTATTCAGTTGCGCCCTTAAAAGAGATGCCACTCCATGACGATGTCTATTGTTGGATTCACCAACAATAGACAAAAGCGCTGAATAAGCAGATAATTTTTGTTTCTCCCAAATCGAACCCAAGCAGTCAATTTCTAACTAAAGTTCTAATACAATCAAAAATGCTTTTGATTTAGTAGAAAAGAAACCTCCGAACAAGTAACATTGCTAAAAATATTTTCTTACAAAAAAAATATACATATTGAAATTCTTCCCCTTTTTGAACGCTTTTTTAAACCAAAAGAAGGTACATTCAAAAAAAGAACCAACTGCAAATTCCTTGTAAAACCATTGTCGAAAATCGAAAAAAAGAAAAAACAATATAAAATCGAACAAAAGTGCTCGTCAAGGAGGTACTCTCATTGTGCAATTATGTATCCAACAAATTTGGGCAAACAGAATGGTGCCTTGGTGCTAGAGGTATTAAAGGTTCTTGGTCGTCCGGCTACCATTTGTGAGATTGCGGAACGTGTGGCCAATATCTATAAAGTGCCATTGGATCGCATACAACCAGTTGTTGGGGATGTCCTTCGATCCGGTGTACAGCATGGTTTCTTCAGCTATTACAATCGACGTTATACAGTCGATAAGCGTACGGTTGATCAGCTAAGAAGCGATATTGATGAATATGCCACAAAAATTTTATCTATGAGCCGCGCTGGTTGCAATAGTGGTGGTTATGGAGGCAATGGCAATCCACAGATTCCTCAACCATCCACATTAATGATGAAACTAGAAAAATTGGATGATTCACCGCCATTTCAACTCAATCAGAATCGTTCCACTGGCGAGAGACGGGAGCGTACACCATCTGGAGATGCCCCAACAATGGATGGGATTCGTGTGGAGTTGCCACTTTGAATTGAATCCATTTTGGTCATTTTGTATTTTATACATACATAAGAACACCCAAAAAATAAAGAATGACGCCAATGCTTGGATGGATCCACCTCTTGGAGCAGTTCAATGCAAAAAATTCCAAAAACCCCAAAATATTATGCGTCACACAAAATGGGGCAATGTCCTGACTATTGTCCCCTCACAAAGAGGAAGTGTAATAGCCAAGTTGTCATGTGGTTGGTTTACTTTTTCATTTGGCTTTGAAGTTTATGCATTATTATTTATATGTGTCCATTGACAGGTTGTTGCCTGTCTAGGCAAAGGCCCCGAACTCCACCAACTCTAACCAACATCTTTTGTAGTCTGTCTGGCCTTCCTTTCCTTTCTCTTGCCATCTTTTGTTCGGCCACTCATTGTCAGTGATGGGATGAGTAATCCTCTTTGTGTCCGTCCTTAAACTTTCGATTCACTTCTCTCTCCTTGTTGTGCATTTAATTGAAGCATGAAGAGATTCTCTCAGCGGAAATATATAAATAAACAGACTACGTTTAAGTCGAGTAATATAATTCTTCAGATTGAAAACGCTTTTCATGCAGATAAGCAGTGTCTGTGCTGGTGTCATTGACATGTGTGTTTATATAGTGACAAGAATTTAACCGATTTGCTTTGATTTCTGGTTAAGAATGAGATGAAGTGGCAGTGGCAGTCATTTAGGGGGCGGGAATCGCTTTTGGATGTGGAAATTTTAGCAGTTTATCGTTGATTCAATACTGGCCACAAAACTCCCATAGACTTCCATCATATCGGGAATGTTCAGACAATTGTAATTGCAATTTTGCTTATATGCACATTGAGTATATCAAAACAGATTTCTTTTTGCCCTTTGTTCAACTTAATTAATTAAAATTAATTTGACAGTCAGACAAAGAAAAAATCTTATAGAGGAAGCATATACATAAGAGAGAGAGACAACAATGAACAACATGTAAATCAAAAAGTTGTCAAATTAAAATTTATTTACAAAATCCACACATACACAAAAATATATAGGTTTATGTTTGTATATATTGTATAGGTATTATGTTTTTAAGGGGCATGCAGCCGTGGCGCGTGTCGTTGAGCTGTAATTAAATTAATTTCTATAATGCCAGGTAAATAATATTGGCTCACAAACCCAATCAACAACACGTCAACGATTATATATATATAAACAACAATTTACAAATTCTGTTTTTTTTTTCTATTTATTTGTGGTCTTGTTGTCTTTCTAAACTTTTTTGCGTCTTTATTTTCGTGTTTTTTGCAGAATGAGCCGCCAACACCAGCGGCACCACCATCACCACCCACTGCAGCAGCAGCAGCTGGCGGCCAACCAGCAACAGCTGACGGCTCAGCAGCAACAGCAACAGGCCTTGCTTATGGAGGAGCATGCTGCAGCCGCCAAGGCGGCGGAATTGTTCGATCTGCTCTGTGTGGCAACAACAATGCGACAGATCTTGGCCTTGCATCGGGAAATGTGCGAGGCGGTTGGCCTGCGACCATCGCCACTGAATGATTTCTATCCCAAGCTGAAGGCCAAGGTGAGATCATGGAAGGCGCAGGCGTTGTGGAAGAAATTTGATGCACGTGCTGCCCATCGAGTTTATGGCAAGGGTATGGCATGTTCAGGGACCCGAGTCCTGGTAATTGGAGCCGGACCGTGTGGCCTACGAACTGCCATTGAGGCTCAATTGTTGGGCGCCAAAGTTGTAGTGCTAGAGAAACGCGATCGTATTACCCGCAATAATGTGCTGCATCTATGGCCATTTGTCATCACGGATCTAAGGAATTTGGGGGCGAAGAAGTTCTATGGCAAATTCTGTGCAGGTTCCATTGATCACATCTCGATCCGTCAGCTGCAATGCATGCTGCTGAAGGTCGCTCTACTGCTCGGCGTTGAAATCCATGAGGGTGTCAGTTTCGAGCATCCTTTAGAACCAAGTGAAGACAGCACCACTGGCTGGAGGGCAGCAGTGAGTCCAGCCGATCATGCAGTCTCTCATTATGAGTTTGATGTCCTGATTGGGGCCGATGGCAAAAGGAATATGTTGGATTTTAGGCGTAAAGAGTTTCGTGGCAAGCTGGCCATAGCCATAACGGCCAATTTCATTAATAAGAAAACCGAGGCTGAGGCCAAAGTAGAAGAGATCAGCGGTGTGGCCTTCATTTTTAATCAGGCATTCTTTAAAGAACTCTACGGCAAAACGGGCATCGATCTAGAGAATATTGTCTACTATAAGGACGAAACGCATTATTTTGTGATGACCGCCAAAAAGCATAGTCTTATCGATAAGGGGGTCATTATTGAGGATATGGCCGATCCTGGTGAGCTTTTGGCCCCTGCCAACGTCGATACACAAAAGCTTCATGACTATGCCCGCGAAGCAGCTGAATTCTCCACACAATATCAAATGCCCAATTTGGAGTTTGCTGTCAACCATTATGGTAAACCGGATGTGGCCATGTTTGATTTTACCTCAATGTTTGCCGCCGAAATGTCCTGCCGCGTCATTGTGCGTAAGGGTTGCCGCCTTATGCAGTGCCTTGTGGGTGACAGCCTGCTGGAACCCTTTTGGCCAACCGGCTCGGGATGTGCTCGGGGCTTTCTTTCTAGCATGGATGCCGCCTATGCCATTAAACTCTGGTCCAATCCACAAAACAGTACACTCGGTGTTCTGGCCCAGCGTGAGAGTATCTATCGATTGCTCAATCAGACCACACCGGATACCCTACAACGTGATATTAGCGCCTATACTGTAGATCCGGCCACACGTTATCCAAATCTTAATCGTGAGTCGGTGAATAGTTGGCAGGTCAAGCATCTGATTGATACAGATGATCCGACGATATTGGAGCAGACCTTCATGGACGCCACACATGCCACGCTGCAATTACCTCGCATGGAGACTCCAGGCAGACGCAAGCGACGCAGTGGAGGTGGGGAAACCAGCGAATGTTAATTATATAGTACAGTTTAAATAAAATGACTTATTTTACCAACAGATCTTTTGCCTCAGGGTACTAGTTTATTGCGCTGGATCAGTGCTCAGCTAAATGCCTATCACTTTGCCGCCGAAATGAAGGAACCATCCGATGTCTTTCGGAATGGGCGGGTATTGTGTGCGCTCATCAATCGGTAAAAATATCATAACCGTTTTATATTAATTAGATATTAATTGACAACATTCCTTTCTAGCTATCGTCCTGATCTAATTGATTATGCTGCCACCAAGGATATGACTCCCATGGAATCGAATGAGCTGGCCTTTGCTGTGCTAGATCGTGAACTACATATTGATCGCATTATGAGTGCGAAGCAATCTATCGAGTTGACTGAAATTGAATCCAGCAGATGGTTAAATTACCTAGATCAGATATGTGAAGTATTTCGTGGAGAAATACCTCATATTAAGCATCCAAAGATGGATTTCAGTGATTTGCGGCAAAAGTATCGTATGAATCACACCCATGCGCAGCCAGATTTCTCCAAATTGCTGCAAACCAAACCTAAGGCTAAGTCACCCATGCAGGATGCTGAGGACATACCAACAACAGTGCAACGTCGCTCAGTTCTTGAGGATGAGCGGGCCAAGAGACAGCGTCGGCATGAGCAGCTACTAAACAGTGTCAATGCAACAGCTGCCAGCGGTGGTGCAGGTGGAGGCGGTAGTCCATCCACCAACTTGTCACAGGGTGTGTTTAACATAACGATTATAAAATCTGGCCGACTCAACTGATTGAAACATGTGCTTAATAATTGTTGGCTTAATTCACATTTTCTTTCGTTCGAAATAATAAAAACCAGAACTGACTAAGAAAGAGTTAAAGGATTTCAAGATCAATTCCTATTCGTAATGATTTTTGTAGTCGTTTCAATTAGTAGTCAGCCTTTTGCTTGCTTCTTGGCCTTATACTAAGACTAAACTGTTCTTTCTTGTTTTACAGGTCAAAGTGATCGCAGGTCAAAGAAAAGACGACAGGCCGACAAAACGGCCAATATTGTGAGTAAACTTGAACGTCTTATAAAATTTTTAATAAACATCATAAGTTATATTGCATTATTAATTATATTATGTTATTGGGTTGCCTGAATATTTCATTTCAAGTAGCTATTCATAATGCAGTTAATAAGCTATAAGAAAGATAACATTTCAAATACATGTACATACTTAATATATATCTATCAATATATACAAAATACATAACTCTCTCTTTCTCAATCATATACATATACCTACATATATTAGAAATATATACATAAATGAATTGTTATTGTTGAAATTTTAAATATTAATACATACGTGCATATATACATACACCCACCTGCGTATCAAGGTAAAGCTCATGCTGAAAACAGCTCTCTTTCATGAAATCAATAATGCCATAAATGCATACGAAACCATTAATGAGGTCAGTTCAATTCTTGTGTCCAAAAATGTATTGTCCGTCCCATGTTGTCCTTTCATTTGTTTAAGCCATCTGTGATTCTTCTAACCCTTATCATATCTATACCACAATTTTCTCTACTAACCCCAAATCTATAGTGAAGTAGTCCATCCTCTTTCACTCTCTGCAATTACAATTTCGTAAAACCCCTCTGTCCATATATCTTAAATCTGCCGAGCAGGAGGAGCGGCAACTGCGTTTAAAAGAAATCGAGGAGAATCGGCAGGATCGCATGAGCAAGCGGCGTCAGCAACGTTATCATCAGACCCAAAACTTTTACAAGAGTCTGCAGTTACTGCAGGCGGGTAAACTATTAAGAGAAGGCAATGCCGAAGGTGGTGTAGCTGAAGATGGCACCTCCTTTGAGGACTATTCCATATTTCTCTATCGTCAGCAGGCTCCGGTTTTTAATGATCGCGTTAAGGATCTTGAACGCAAACTTCTGTTTCCTGTAAGCAAACCGATGAACACTTCGCCTTGCCTGTTCGTTTGTTCGTTCGTTAGGTCAAACACCGACCTTGTCTAACCATTTGACTACTTATATTGGCATGATTGGCAACTAATCAAGCAGTGCGATTAAATATTAAAGACTGAATCATAGCACCCATGGATCAGCGTTGCATCTTAGGGCCCGCCAACTAACTGTTTAGATAAAGAAAGAAGTTATCTCGTTATCTCCTTTGAGTCTCTTTGTTTCCCGATGTTGTAAAGTTAACTATTTAGACTAAGATATGCTGCCTTAATAATTCGTTGCTATATTCTTTAACTGAAGTCAGAATAATATATTTATACATAATATAATGAAAAGCTCTTGTTCATTTAACGTTTTTGAAATACTAAAAGTTTAATTAGATATTCTTTTGTTGATTGCATTTTTTGGTTTTGTTGTTTTTCTATCGATTTTTTATCGTTTATTGTTAAATTATTGAAGCTAAGAATTTTTATTTACAAAATATTGAATATATAAATTTTTTGATTTCTTAAATCCTGAAATCCTTCTACAAACCTAAACAACCTGACAACACACGAACAAACAAACGATTTCAATTGACACACACCAAACCCTAAAAAGGATCGAGAACGTAGCGATATACCATCTGCCCAGCCCCGGAGTGCTGCCGACGAGCAATTCAGCGATCGCATTAAGAATATGGAACACCGGATGACATCACGCGGGGGCTATGGCAGCGATAAAAAGCCCAAAGATCTAATGCGAGCGATTGGTAAAATCGATTCGAATGATTGGAATGTGCGTGAGATTGAAAAGAAAATTGAATTGTCCAAGAAAACGGAAATCCATGGACCCAAGGGACGTGAGAAGGTGCCCAAATGGAGTAAAGAGCAATTTCAAGCACGACAGCACAAAATGTCCAAGCCCCAGCGTCAGGACTCACGTGAGGCGGAGAAATTTAAGGATATCGATCAGACAATCAAGAATCTGGATAAACAATTGAAGGAGGGTCACAATCTGGATGTGGGTGAGCGTGGTCGTAATAAGGTCGCCTCCATAGCTGGTCAATTTGTGAAGAAGGACGATGGTACATCGGAGGAGAAGAATGCTAGTAGCAATGCCACCACCAATACCAATACAAACACAGTCATACCAAAATCTGTGAGTAATTATCCTTTGTTCCTTGTGTTTTGTGTTTCGGGGGTTTTTTTTGTTGTTAATTTTGATATTATTTTTAATTTTTTGATTTTATTTTTAGTTCTGTTAATTTTTGTTTAAGTTCTGTAAGATATATAGTGCTTATGGCTTTTTTTCCTATGTTTCTTTATGTGGTTAAGGGGATTCCCCATGTTTCTGCTGCCGCTGTTGTTGTTGTTGTTGTTGTTCTTAGAGTGCAATCTATTCATAGGTCACACACATACAAACACAAACACACACAATTGCATCAATCTATACATTATCTATGCACAAAATCATTCATCTTGAATGCAAATTTAACTTGTAGTTTAAGTCCTTGGTGTTTGCATTTAAAATGCTATACTAATTTAATTCAATTCTCCCGCTTAGAGCTCTAAGGTGGCGCTGGCCTTCAAGAAGCAGGCTGCATCAGAAAAGTGTCGCTTCTGCAAGCAAACTGTCTACCTAATGGAAAAGACCACTGTCGAGGGACTGATCCTGCATCGCAATTGCCTTAAGTGTCATCATTGCCATACCAATTTACGCCTAGGTGGCTATGCCTTCGATCGCGACGATCCGCAGGGTCGTTTCTATTGCACACAACATTTCCGACTGCCAGCCAAACCATTGCCACAGCGCAGCAATAAGGCAAGAGTAAGTTGAAAATATATTTCAAATATAACTAGAAGGTTTTCTAATGCTCTGTCTTTTGCTAGAAATCTGCTGGAGCTCAGGTTGCGGCTACTGCTGGATCTGCTGCTCCTGCCGCTGCTGAGCCCATGGACACTACACCATTGCGGGACCAAGTGGACTTATTGGAAACCTCACGTGCCTCTGCAGCAGCTGCGGCTGCTGCCTCTGCTGATGCCATGTCCGATGATGAGGCAAATGTAATTGATGAGCATGAGTGGTCTGGACGTAATTTCCTACCAGAATCGAATAACGATTCACAATCTGAACTCTCAAGCTCCGATGAATCGGATACGGAATCTGACTCCGAGTTGTTTGAGGAAGCTGATGATTCCCCGTTCGGTGCACAAACTCTACAGTTGGCCTCAGATTGGATTGGAAAGCAATATTGCGAGGATAGCGATGATTCGGATGACTTTTATGATTCCAGTGAAGGTATAGCAGGTTAGCTGGCATTTGTTTCCTTAAAAATCAAAATTATAAACACATATCCCCAAAAATCCAAATTTCTCCTGTAGATGATGGTAAGGATGATACGGAGGGCGAGGAATTCAAAAAGGCCCGTGAAAAGCGGCGGGAGGAAGTGCGCCTGCAACCGCTGCCTGCTAACCTGCCCACAGACACCGAAACGGAGGTGAGCAACACTTTTGCAACACTTTGCCCATGGTTAAGGAAATAACTAATATATCTTATATATTTATTACATTCTTTTATTACTATTATTATTATCGATGTTCATTCTGAAAAACTATTCATTCCTGTCCTTCCTCATATCCATCCATGTTGGTGTTGGTGTTTCATTCTAAAATGTAGAAGCTTAAATTAGATGCAGATAATAAAGAGAATAATGAACGCGCTTCGCTTAAGTCGATCAATTCGTTTGAATCGGCTAAGAGTCAACCGGAAACGCCCACCACGCCCATGCCCACTACTCGTGTCGAGTTGGAGCAACTGGAACGTAATGCTCCACGCAAATTTAGCAGTGAAATCGAGGCAATTAGTGAGAAGTTATACCATTTGAATAATATGGTGAAAATGAACAAAGACCTTGAAGTTTTGGCTAAAGAGAATTTAGTCAAGAGCGATATATTGCGTAAGCTTACACTCAAGGAGAAATGGTTGGCGGAGAATGCAGCCATAGCTGCAGGAATGGCCAATCCTGTAGCACCAGTACAACCTCAACTTACCTCCCCTCCCAAATCCAAGTTTGATGAGAAATACGAAAAGGTTGTGAGTCCTTCCCCATCATCCAATCTATTAGTGGTTGAACCCAAACCCAAGCCAGTGATTGATTTCGATTTGGATGAACTAAAGCCACGTAAACCCAATTTTGACGAGCGTCCCCAAGAAATGTTGCCCAAACCGGCAAGCCTTCAAAAACCAACTAAGCCAAGTCCTAAGCCAGAACGAAAAAACGCAGCCAGCACTAATGTAAGTCGCTCGAATAGTATGAAAAGTAACGCTAGCTCCAGCGGTGGCAGTCCACGTCTCAAGAAGACAACGACACCCAAAATGCATATTCAAAATATCCTGGGCACCATTAAGAAAATTGAACGGCAACACAGTAAGGAAGAGGACGACGATGAAGATGCAATGGATGTAGATGTGCCGCAGGAAAACAAAGAATTGAGCAATAAACTCAAAGAGATTCAAGCCAGCAGCTTTGCTGGTACCATGGATCACATAAAATCTCAGCTAACCATGCCAACAGTTAGTAGTTCTCAGGCTGCAGCAACAATGGATCTATCCAAATATTTTCCCAATCAAAAGCAGGAAAAGAACACGTCGGCCAATACGAATAAGAACCAAAAAACTCTAAAGGATGTCGATCTAGCTAAATATTTTCCCAGTAGTCCAGTGCCACAGCGAAGAACAGTCGAAACGGTGGCCGAAAGACTTAAGAAGTCACAGACTGAGGCTTCCCTAGCCAAGCCTAAAGAGATACCTCCTCCTGCTTCTCAATCGGAGGAGAATAAAACTAAGCCTGTGCCGCCAAAGCGTCAGGCCTCGTTGGGTCAAAATTTTAGTTTGCGTGACCATCCACAGACTGAGGCTTCCCCAGCCAAGCCTAAAGAGATACCTCCTCCTGCTTCTCAATCGGACGAAAATAAAACGAAGCCTGTTCCGCCAAAGCGTCAAGCTTCATTGGGTCAAAATTTTAGTTTGCGTGACCATCAAATGGATGGAGCTGTCGATTTAACCAAAAAGAAGGCACCCACAAAGGTGGCGGCGGTGGTTAATACGGTAAAGAAGCCAACTACAACAACTGTGGGTAAAGCCACCACAACAACCAAAGGTAAAGTGAAAATTGTCAAGAAAATTGTCCCCAAAGGCACTAAGGCGGCTAAAAAAGCAGCGGCAGAAGCTGCAGCAGCAGCGGCGGTAACAACCACAACCGTGGAGAAGGAACCTCCACGCGATGAAGCGGAACGTATTTTGGATGAAATTTTGGGTGACGGCGCAACACGTTCTCCCAGCTCTGAGTATCAAAAACTTTTCCAAGATGAAAAATCACCCAGTGACTTATCCGATAATATTGATCGTATTCTCGAAGAGACGGGTCTCAATTTGGAATTGGGTTTACCACGACGAAGCAGCAGCAAGGCCAAGTTACAAAAGACTAAATCCCTTGGCGAAGGCGATTTCGAAATGAAACCGTCTTCTCCACGACTAACCGGAGTTCAGAATATACTTAAACGTTTCGAATCACTCAGCTCGGTTAGTTCACACAACAGTGAGGATCAGGCATTCAAATTGCGACGCATGGAATCAACTACCAGTAATCTGAGTAGTCTCAATCGTTCTCGTGAATCGTTAGTGTCGGTCACCAGTGATTCAATGAGTGATTTGGAAAAGACCATGGACTATTTACGCAACGAATGGCGTAATGAGGCCACAAACTTTTTGCAGAAAAAGCGCAACAAGTTCTATGCCCAGAAAGAGGAACAGCAGCAAAAGCAGGCTGAAATCAAATCTAAAGCAGATCCAATCAGAGATCTTCCCGTGCAATATCGCGAATCTAAAATATCAAAGTTCTTTGGACTCGGATCACGAAAATCACCCGAGAAACGCAAATCACCAATTAAGAAAAAGAAATCACCCACAAAGAGTCAAAAGATGACAGCCTCCAAAGCCAATAATTCCCTCGAAGAGTTGGCCAACATAAGCAATGCCCGTCAGGCTAAGCAGGCGCAAAAGAAAGCCAATAAACTAAATGTTGTTACCAAAAAGCCAGTGGAGAAACCGGCACAAAAACCGTCCACACCTGTTCCAGATGATTTTGAGATTCTCGATTTGCTGGACAAGGCAACAGAAGCCAAAGAACATGAAAGGGCACAAACAAAGAGTCCGGCCATAGAAACTCCAGTTCAAGAAACTCCAATAAATAGTCCGATGATTAGTCAAACCATTCCCATTGAGGATATTAAAAACTTGCCAAAGACAGGATGTGACAAGTCCTTAAATAATTCACGCCGCGGCTCGCAGGTTAGTTTAATACTTTCACGGCGCAACTCAGGAGATATATCTCTAACCGAGAAGCTGAACCAAGATGCTCTTGCTGCTCTGAGTCAATTGGAAAAAGAACATCAGTCCCAGGATGTGGAAAAGCTCTTTCAGAGCATGGTTGAGGAAATGGATCAGGAGCCGAAAGCCATAGCAGTCGAAGATGTGGATGCTGATGCGGATTCATTGTGCACAACCATTAGCAAAAGTCCCAGTGCTCAACCCATAACTGTGGTTAAGCGAGGTAGCTCAGAGGAGCATAGCATTGAGAAGCTATTTGGCGATTTCTCTGATGAAATGCTAGTAAATGTTGAATTCGATTCCAATGATGAGCTGATTGGCATAAGCCCACGTGCCACTGTCCATTCCAGTGATTCGGCTGATCGTGATTACATAGATAAACTAGAGTCGCTGGAACGCGATGTTGAGCCTGTTGGTACGAATACGTCTCATAATGACATTATCAAGGATGATGAGGTAGATGGCTTGCATTTTCCATCGCGTCCACAGCGTCGTCAAAAGAGCAGTTCCTCATCAAGTGAGCCGACCATGCCAGTGCCGCCTCAACGCCTGAGAAATAAATTAGCCAAACTTGACCCCGAGAGTATGCCGCCTTCAGTACAAGATCTACTTGAACAACATGTCCACCCAGACAGATTGGAAATAGAAAAGCCTAGAGAAGCGCAAGAGACATTAAGGTTCCCGACAATAGTTGTGGAGCAGGATGAAATGGTGGGAAGGGATCAAGTTCTTAAGCAAAATGAAATGCTGGCAACGGATCAAGTTGATGGTACTGTTTCAACGAAAACTGAAGAGACCAAGGAAAAGCCTGCTGGTACTCCAAAGAGTCAAAGCAGTTCTCTTAAAAGCGAGAATTCCTCACAAGGCAGTCTCAATGAAGTTCCTAAAATTGTGACGCCACCAAAACAGGCTAGCAAGGAGAATTCCAGTGACTGGGATATGGAAAAAATGCCAGCCTCACCCATGCCGCGGCGCAAACAACAAACACAAAAAACAACTGCCTCTAAGGAGAGTTCCTTGGAATGGGACATGGAAAAGATGCCGAATAGTCCAATGCCGCCACGTCGAAACAAATTACTCCACAACATATCTCCAAGTAATTCAATCCAACTGCTAAACAATATATCTGACGTCAATGAGGAGGCAGCTCAACGTCGACTTATCGACGACATTGAGCGAGAACGTCGTCAGGCTCTAATAAAGCGTGATGAAAACTTTGAAGTGATAGCAGCGGAGCAAAGAAGACGTGACTCTCTTCAGAGCAGCAGTAACTCAAGCAGCAAACGTAGTCTACCTCCTCCCTCATCCACGTCCAAACCAACAATTGTGAAGGGCTCCCAGTCGAGAGCCACAACTCAGGATACTAATCGCACAGATGTAACGAAACGAGAGGGAACTCCTCCCATGTTTAAGAAACTAGATATTGATGGAACATCTACACCATTAGACTCCACAACATGCTCGACGCGTCGTAGCTCATTTGCATTTATAGAGTTGCAGGATAATAAACCTGTTATTGTGCCCATGCCCAAGAAGCTAAATCTACCGAAAAAGGAAGCTATCAAATTTGTTCCCGAAATAATATCAGCCGATGAACCTGTGCCAGAAGTTTTCCAAGGTCGCTCATGGCCAAAGGCCCAAATTGAGGGTTTGACCATGGAAAGCGACGACGAAGGTCTAGACGACCTAGATGAGGAGGAGAAGAGAAAGAAACTTTTACCCGAATACGCGCGCTCTGACTCGCCTCCTTCGGCTGCTTTTAAAAATCGGCAATGGCCCGATGGCAAAACAGTTTTTCCAAAGGACCAACGTTCCGATTCTATAGAGTCGGATGATATTCTCGGCCTACTGAAGGCCAGCAAGCGACGTAATCTATCGAATGGTACAGCGGCTATCCGGAATAAACCACGTTCTCAATCCCCACAGCCTTTTAAGCCACTCACAACAAGCTCTCGCCAAAGTTCGAAATCGTATAGTGACCTCAAGAAAGGTGTCTCCACTCACGCCTCACTACAGTCGCTGTCGGCTCAGTCCAGTCAGGATGCCACTGATAGTCACTCAACAACGGCCACAACAGTGACCACATCAAGGCCCCCAGTAAGCTACATTAACTATGATGAATCGGTGGATGCCAGCACTAAAGCTCTATTGGATCGCAGTAAGAAACTGCACAATCGAAAGCGTGATTTTGTCAATGAACGTGTAGTGGAGCGGAATCCCTACATGCGCGATGTCATCCGTAGCACAGATCGCAATGATTACTACGATGGGGCAGATGATGATCTATCTAGCTATCGTCCACGACATTATGCTCCCTCAACAACGACTACTACAAGTCGTTTTCCCAGCACTTCAACGCAGCGAAGCAACAACTATGACTACCTCAGCCGAAGACCAATCAGCTATGCATCAGGACTTGGGGGTGGCACCACCACCTCTTCTTATTATCCAAGTACAACCTCATCATCGACACCGCGAAGTTCTCATCTCAGTGATCTGTTCAAACGTCGCAGTCCTGCATCAAGTTCCAGATATGGCGATTACAGTCATCTACCATCAACAACCAGCAAAGAGTCGTGCGTTATCTCTTAGTTGTTAGACCTTAACGATTCAATTTTGATATTTTTTTTATATTATTATTCTAAAACACCCCAGACGACGACTCAATTATTATTACTACTGAGAAACGAATGAACCCTGAGAAACAACCAACCAACCAACCCAACCCAACACTCTGTAAAACACACTAGGTCTTAAAATCTGAAACATTCTACGTAAATCCAAGCAACAAACCAACCTTACCAACCAACCAACCAACTGCTAGTCCGCCCGCCCGCCTATCTGCTCTAGATGTGCAACGCCTACCGTTTAGACAATTATCACAGAGAAAAACAAAGAGAGAGAGAGAGAGAGTAACACATTTATTAGAACATTTTTCATATCCAAATCAAAATGCATCTGGGTACGATCTATGAAGGTAAATTCTCAATTAGAAATTTGTTGACAAATGTTGCGCCTAACCCCCGAGCAGCCCGAGCCGAAAATCAAGTTTGTAGTAGTCTCTAAAACAAAATATAGAATGGAGAAAATGTTTCGTCGTTTCGTCTATATCCTATTTCTCGTTTATATAAAGCCTCTCTAACCCAAAAAGCCACTACCAAAATAACTGGAAGATCTAACATCAAATTTACTGTCGTCTTGTGTGTGTTTTTGTCTTGTCTTTGTTTCGTACCTTTCTGGATCGTACCTGCTGAAGGCATGTCGCTGCCAATTTTTTATTAAAATTATTAACTCTCTATTACTCTGACTAATGGAAGCATGACCCAATGCCGCCCCAGAGTTTAAGGGCAATCAAATAGAAACTCCTTTATTACGGATGATTATCTATAGAGCTCCTTACTCTCGATGCTTTGTTTAATGCGTTTATTTTTCTTTCTGTTCTTGTTTTTAATGCGCTTTCTTTTTCTTGTTGTGTATTTTGGAGTACAAAAACTAATTCACTGAGTTGTTTTTTCCCTCGGTTGCTTACATTTGCAGGTACAAACCGAATCCGATAGCACATCGCCTGACGAAGTTGAGCTTAACTCTGCCACAGAAATATCCACCGATTCCGAATTTGATAACGACGAGATCATACGGCAGGCACCAAAAATCTTTATCGATGATACACACCTAAGAAAGCCCACAAAAGTCCAGGTAAGCCGTTATTGGATTTAAATAGTTGAGAAAATTATTTAACATTATATATCCCTTACGATTTTAGATCAAGTCCTCCATTATTACGCCCAGTGCCTCGGGATTGCACCAAAAACAATTGGCTTCTCGCGAAAAAGGTGGCAGCTATTTGCAAAAATATCAACCCCAGCAACCGCCACTGCCACAGTTTAAGCCACTGGTTCAGGTCGATCCCACTTTGTTAATTAATAGTCAACGCGGCGCTCCCCTTCAAAATCCACGTCCTGGTGATTACTTGCTAAATAAAACCGCTAGTACGGAAGGCATTGCCTCGAAGAAGAGTCTGGAGTTAAAGAAACGTTATCTGCTGGGCGAACCAGCTAATGGCAATAAGATACAAAAATCAGGATCGACATCGGTTCTAGATTCACGTATACGTAGTTTCCAATCGAACATCTCTGAATGTCAGAAGTTATTGAATCCCAGCAGTGACATCAGTGCAGGCATGCGTTCCTTCCTGGACAGAACTAAACTGGGTGAAGGTCAGAACAATGATCTTATGCGTTCGGCTACCAGCAATGTGATTAATGATTTACGGGTGGAACTCAAAATCCAAAAGGCTCCATCGAGCAACTCTACGGACAATGAGAAGGAGAATGTATTTGTCAATAGCAAGAACGAGTTGAACAAAGGCATGGAGTACACAGATGCGGTGAATGCCACTCTGCTGGAACAGCTTGGTCGCAAAAATACAACTCCCACAACACCCACGAACAATAAAACTGTAATCGAAGTAATCGATTTGGTTACCCCAGAGAAGGGTTCAATACCCATTATTGATCTGACAACTTTGGAGACTCCAAAGAAACTAGCCGATGGCATTATTGAAGTAGATGATCGACTGACGCCTGATAGCAATAAAATAAGTGATCTGATCAGTGAAAAAGGAGACCAAGCAGAGCCAGATGTGTCTAAGGATGTGAAGGAATGTATTCCAGATATATTGGGTGACATAAGGACAGATAAACATGTGAAACCAGGCGGAGGACACACCGAAGACGAACAGAGTCTTCTTTGTCAGTCAGATGAGGAGAAACGAGACTCGCCGGAGAAAGAGAATGCCGATCCCGATCAATATGATGATACTCAGGATGCAGTTCAAATTCAAGTGCCCAATATACCTTGGAGCAAACCAAAATCGGAAATTATATCGACCACGGCTAGCAGTGGCGGCACAAGTTGCTCCAGCTCAAACAGCTCCAGCATTGAGGACATTCAGCATTATATACTGGAGTCTACAACAAGTCCGGACACCCAAACAACGACGGCAGCGACAGGCAAACACAATGTGCCACGTCTGGAGGTGCACGATACGACTGGAGCCCTAATGGAAGTGGATAGCCTAATGATTGTCAATGGCAAGTATATCGGTGATCCGGAGGATGTCAAGTATCTGGAAATGCCAGCAGATGTGATAGTTCCAGCACCAGCGGTAGTAAAGACCAGCGAACTGGAGGATGAACACGATGGGGATGTAGAGCCAGTCACGGCTACTCCAGAGCCCGCAGAGTGTACAGTTATCGAGGCCGATCGAGGACAGATTGTTGTTGACCCTTGTCCATTGCCCGAAATGGGACCACCTAAATTGAAATTTGATAGCAAAAATGAAAACAAAATCGAAAGTCTCAAGAATCTACCTCTTATTGTGGATCATCAAATAGAACATAGTCAGGTGGTAAAGCCGATAACCCTTAACTTGAGTAGTGTGGCCAAAACACCGGATACCCCGACAACACCCACAGCCCATGATAGTGATAAGACTCCAACGGGACAGGAGACTAATTCACGGGGTTCCGATTCCGAAACTGAGGCCACTGGAACTGGACAAGTGTTAACAGAGACCGAGTTATCGGATTGGACGGCTGATGATTGCATTTCGGAGAATTTTGTAGACATGGAATTTGTCCTAAACTCAAACAAAGGCACTATGAAGCGCCGCAAAGATAAGAGACGAAGCGCCGGAATGAAACTTCCCAGCAGCCATGATGTAATCCATGAGTTGGCCAAACAAGCGCCAGTTGCCGAAATGGAGGGCATTCTACATGCTATTGATATCGACGATATTGAATTTATGGACACGGGATCGGAGGGATCTTGTGCTGAGGCCTATTGTGCTACAAATACAGCTTTGCTGCACAATCGCGGCTATATGGAATACATCGAGACCGATTCAAAACAGCAGCAGCGAAAGCCAAATCCTCCTACTCAATCAGCTAAGCTGCTTCCATCGCTAATAACGAAACGTGATGAGAAATTGGGCATTGACTATATTGAGCAGGGATCATACATATTGCACGATGACGCCAAGACTCCAGTAAATGAGACGCCTTTGCCTGTTATGAGTCAATCTCTGACTGACTCGAGCACTTTAAACGAACTGGACGACGACAGTTTGGGTATTGGAATGGGCACGTCACAGACACAGCCCACAACTACGGAGGAGAGCGAGGCTCTAACTGTGGTGACCAGCCCATTGGACACATCTTCGCCACAAGTACTCGATCATTTTGCATCACTGCTGGCATCGGGCAAGGCCGATGGTTCCACGCCCAGTAGCTCGGAGCAGCAGCCAAAGACTTCAACAGTGACAACTAGTAGCAGCGGTGCCAGTAGTTCCACTCCCGGACCTCAGGCGGCCGTTAAGGAAACTGCTCTACCCGAGGAAGATCTGCAAATCCAGTTTGAATATGTGAGAGCTCTGCAGCAGAGGATCTCACAGATTAGCACACAGCGACGCAAAAGTTCGAAGGGGGAGGCACCACCAAATCTGCAAACTGCAACTGTGATAGAATCAACCAATGCCGCCGCCTCCGATTATCCAAACGATGAGACGATCATGCGGCCAAGAAGCAGCAGCTCTTCCAGCAAGGTACCAGAGATACCCACGCTCAGTAGCAAACTGGAAGAGATCACCAAGGAGCGCACCAAGCAGAAGGATCTCATACACGACTTGGTTATGGACAAATTGCAGTCGAAAAAGCAGTTAAATGCCGAGAAACGACTGCACAGGAGTCGTCAACGCAGCCTGCTGACCAGTGGCTATGCCAGCGGCTCCAGTCTGAGTCCCACTCCCAAGTTGGCGGCAGCTGCCAGCACTCAGGATACGAATTGCTCTAGCCAGGCGCATTATCATGTATCGACAGCCGAAGAACAGCGACCCAGTAAAGCACAGCCCAATCCTCTGCAGAAGTCGGCCACTGCCACATATGTGTCACCCTATCGCACTGTCCAGGCCCCAACTAGGAGCACTGATGCCTACAAGCCACGTCCCTTTAGCGAGCATATAGATGCCGAACAGATTAAGCTTCTCGATCGTTACAAATTGAATAAAACTTCGTCTTTTAATAATGGCAAAATGGGTGAAGCATTTGCCACTCCCATTGCACCGGGCCGCACCCATCGTGCTGGTGTACAACACCCAGCTCCAGCTGAAATAAATATATCCGCATCGACAGAAAACTTGCGCAGTGAGGCCAGAGCCCGTGCCCGTCTCAAGTCCAATTCGGAGTTGGGTCTGAGTCCGGAGGAGAAGATGCAGCTGCTGCGCAAGCGCTTGCATTACAATCCCAATGCCAAGCAACAACTAGAGGACTCACAGTCCGGTGAACTGGCCGCCCGGGCCCGAAAAATGAGCGCATCCAAGAGCGTCAATGATCTGGCCTACATGGTTAGTTTGCAACAGCAACAACAGTCGCAGCACAATCTCGACAAGGATCAAGCCAAGACGCCTGATTTTACATCCGATCCCAATTTGGCAGCTAGCAGCAGTCAGGATCAACAGCTGAAAACCAAATCGAGCAAGAGATCAAACAAGGATCCCGAACGCCGCAAGAGTCTGATTCAATCTCTATCGAGTTTCTTCCACAAGGGAAGTAATAGTAGCTCCACATCGCCAACAGTTTCGACCAGTCCCAAAGAACAAGGCGCCGCCGTCGCCGCTGCTTCTGCCAGTCTCTCTGACCAAGCAGAGCGACCGGGCACCAGTAGCAGCGCCACGCCGCCAATCTCTGATGCAGGCAGCGGCGGTGGAGTCTTCAGTCGTTTCCGCATCTCACCAAAGTCTAAGGAGAAGTCAAAGGTAAGTTTTTTGTTAATGTTTTCTGTTAGTCATAAGTTTTTGTACTGTGTAACTCATGGATTCGGTGTGTGGGTGTATTTCATATTTATTAATGTTTTATTGTTTCGATTTAACGTGTAACCAATAAAAAAAAAACGAACAAACTTTCCAATCATTTTACAGTCTTGCTTTGATCTGAGGAATTTCGGTTATGGTGTAAGAACAATTTCATAAAACTTTATTATTCATTTCTATCTAGACAAAGAAAACAAAAAACACAAACATTTTGGCTAATTTTTTTGTTCAAAGTAATTTCTGCATGTAATTTGTGTCAATTTTTTGTAATTTAGTCTAATTATATTTTAAAATTTTCCCATCAAAACTCATTAACCACATTTCTACTTTTGTGTTTTTATTTTGATTTTTCTCTGCAATTTTGAGTTGTTTCAATTTATTATTTATTACGATTTATTTTTCATTTTCTTTTCACACTTGCAGCTTAAAATATTCAAGTTATAATTTAAGATGGGATTTATTTAAATAATTTGTTTTTTTTTTTTTTTTTTTTTTGGTTTGCTTGTGGACAAATGAATGTGGGGAAAGGTTTTATGTTATTATAAGTTTATTGGTTTAAGCATTTTTACTTTGTTTTCCCTTTTTCCTCAGCTAAGTTATCAATAAATGTTTTATAATTTACTTTAGCTTTAGTTAAAATGTATAAGAATTATAATTTTATGTTAGTTTAAGTTTTATGCATGAACGGGTAATTGGAAATTGGTTATGGTGACCCCTACGTCCCATAGAAATTATATACGTATATTTGGAAGCCTTTCTATATATTATTTTGCACGTTTGTGATATATTTTTTGTTTTTTGGTTATTAACAAAATATATATAAATATTTTAATTTATGTTTTAAATATTTGATAATACAAACAAATTGATTCATTAAATATTTCCTTTTTTAAACGCTGCTGGCACTGAAAATTTTGAAAACTAAATTATATTTTGATAAACCCCTCCATTAAACTATATATACAAACACAATTAGGACAAGGATATGGCCGTGAGTGCAGCCACAAACACGATATCATCAACTACACAGACAAAACACTCGCAAGATTATCTAAACACTACGGCTAATCAGAGTCGCTATCGCAAGCAACAACAAACGAACAACACGAACTCTAATTCGAACTCGAAATCCAAATGCGAAACGTTCTCGACATCCAGTCCGCAGCTCTATATACACAAACCCCATAACTTGGCCGCAGCGAAAGCTTTGGATGATCAGACACCGCCACCAATACCGCCATTGCCACTGAATTATCAAAGATCCGATGGTTTGTTACTCTCATTTTGTTTGTCTACATTTCCCACCCCTCTAACCCTTTGTCCCATCACAAGACCATCAAGTGAAAGTGAAATTTGATCTACTAATACGTTTTTAATAATCTCAATTAGATGAGAGTTATGCTAACGAGACACGAGAGCATAAAAAGCAACGTGCCATATCGAAGGCTTCACGACAAGCTGAGCTCAAGCGATTGCGAATCGCTCAAGAAATACAGCGTGAACAGGAGGAAATCGAGGTGCAGCTAAAGGAACTGGAAGGACGCGGTGTACTCATTGAGAAGGAGCTGCGTGGCGAGGCGCAGCACACAGAAAAGTTAGTAACTGAACTTCTCTTTCTATTATAATTGTAAAAAATTTTAAATGTTTTTTTATAGTTTGGACTTGGCAAAGGATAACGATGAGAAACTATTAAAGGAACTTTTGGAAATCTGGCGTAACATCACAGCACTCAAGTGAGTATCTACTTCCAGGAAGTAGTACTGTTATCTAATCCTTTGTCTCTATTAGGAAACGCGATGAGGAACTGACCATTAGGCAACAGGAACTGCAACTGGAATATCGGCATGCACAGCTGAAGGAGGAGCTTAATCTGCGTTTGTCATGCAATAGTAAGTCCAATGACATATTGATTATTGAACTGTCTACTAAAAATTCGTTTTTTTTAATTAACAGAACTCGACAAGAGCTCGGCCGATGTAGCAGCCGAGGGTGCTATACTCAATGAGATGTTGGAAATTGTTGCCAAACGTGCTGCCCTACGTCCAACAGCTTCACAGCTCGATTTAACCGGAGCGGGTGCGTCAACCTCAACGGAAGCGGCCGGCATTAAGCTGTCCGGTCAACCGCAAGATCTTGAAGAATCGAATGTAAGTTGTTTTGGACTCTCAAGATTTCATTCAATGACTTGATTGAATTTCTCATTCATAGATTTGAGTAGCGAACTTTCCATGGGGTTTGCTGGCCTATGAAATCGTGCAAGGCATTTTAAGCCTAAATACTTAAGCAGAAACGTACCAAAAATCGATTAAAAAATTTAACAATACTAAAGAAAAATAAGTAAAACAAAAAGTAACGCATGAGCTGTATACAGAAACGAGCAAAACCTATTCATTGCAGATGAACAATTTCAACAACAAGAACAATTAATTTAAGTAGAACGCGCAAGTTTATTGTAAAGTACACAAAATCAAAACCAAAAAGAAAACTTAATTTGCAATTTGAAATTAAGGCCTACATTTGTTTCTTAACACACATTACAATTTCGTTTTGTAAATGTAACTCTGATAAATAGTTGTGAGCAGTTGCAAATTTATCAATTGTCTGATCTTCGTATTATGTATTATGTTGTCTATGGAAATAATTTAAATTATGTATGTGCAACGGGTTAATGGCATGTAGTAAATGGTGTTATATATTCTATCCATTTGCTTAGGTTAGTTCCATTTAGTTTTGATTACTTCTTATGTTTATTTTTGAATATGTGTGTGCGTACCGTTTGAATGTATTGTTTAAATACCCATAAAAGATAAAATATGGATGTATATGATCCGATATGAATGATAATCCATGTATGTAATATGTATTTTGCTGCCCAAACTAAATCAAAGTGAACACAAAGATATACACACAAATATTTTCTATATGAAATGAAGCGATATATGAAAGCAAAGCAACCATTTATTGTATACTAATAAAAAGGAAATTAAATTATTGTGTAACTTTTTATTTATAACCTGCATATATAAACAATATTTATCGAATTTATTATGTAATTTTTGATTTATTTTAAACTGAATAAAGATTTTAATGAAAAAAACAGCTGCCCATGTTATAGTCTTGAATGCGAGATGTAACTATCCAATTATAAAAATGGAATTTACATCGTTTGTTGATAAAGTTTATACGGTGTAAATAAACAATATAAATGAGTAAACATATGTAGATCACTGTAAAGCAAAAGAATTTGAATTCGATTACTTATCGATTACGCGGCGCACAAATTTATCGATTACTTCCTCGATAGTTACAACAGCTGCTGTTGCCTAGCACAACAAAGATACATAGTTGTTTGTGACATTCAGAATTCGTAAATTTAATTCGCTTTTAAATATTAAATAAAGAAATGGCCGCTACAAAGTCAGATGAAGGGGAAATTGAAGTGAAAACGGACGCTAAGAAAGAAAATGAAAAACAGCCAAAAAAAGATAAAGAAAAGCAAACGCCGGGTAAGAATGATTTCACCGGCTTGTAGTCAATAGCGTCTTTTTGAAGTACAATGAATTAATACTTAATTTTTATACATAGATGCTGATAAAAAAGAAGAGAGAGCTTATAGTATGCGCCCTACTTTTGGTGAGGGTGAAATGTTCCCATTGCCTACAATTAAGAATATTATGAGCACGGTCATGTCTCAAAAACTAAAAGGTAGGAAGGAGGAAAAAAATCCGATGATAATCAAAGTATTCCAAACAAACTGTTGCTAAGGGCAACCCATTGCATTTCATTTTACAGACAAAACCTACGACAAAGTCCTGGCCACCACATGGACTCATGAGATAGCCGATGAGGTAAATCAACAAATCGCTGCCAATCCGAAAGTGAAACGCTACAAACATGTAGTCCAAGTAATGCTGGGTCAGGAGCTTGGAGCAGGCGCTACCTACAATTCACGTTGCTGCTGGGATTGCGATTGTGACACATCCGTATCGGAAGTCTTTAGTAATACCAGTCTCTTCTGTGTCTGCACTGTCTTTGGCACCTATCAGTATTGAATGGAAACATTGTCGATTTCACTATGCACTATGGAAATGGTGAGCAGCAGCATTTATGCAACAACAACTTTTGTAATTATGTATATACACAATTTAAACTAGTTAACTCTTTTTCGCATTAATAGCCATTAGGGCTGATGCCAGCTTCACTTTCAATGCAACAGTCTTTGTCCTAATGCTTCGACCTTCGTTTTGCCTCATTGGATGCGCACGTTCAGGGGATTGAGTATGCGGCCTGACATCACAGCCACGTCCAAGTCGCGATCGATGATGAAAAACAAAAACGGATGATTTACAGAGATCTGTATGGGTTTCGTTTGAGCACCATAGTTGCCTGAATTGGAAATGCAAAAGAAGAAATCAAATAGGAAGTTATTATTAGGTCTTTGTTGTATGTGTGTGTGTAGTTTAGCTACTGTTGCTGCTGCGCAATCGCAGTGGCAGTTGCATCTATAGTTGGGTGGGGTATTAGTGTGATGGCAATGTTGCGCCTCAATGCTTTCGTTCAGGTGTATAGACTCTGATACTTACGCTTAAGCTGATTGATGGGATGTGTTCGAATGTTAACGTCTATAGATTGCTCAATGTGTCGCACATAGATGCCTTTCTCATCAGTCATGGGTCGGAAATCAGCTCGATTTGGCTCGAATATATCACAGCTGCAACATGAAATAAAGGGAAAAGAGCAAAAATGGAAAAAGTAAAAGTGAAACACTCCCAGAAGTAGTCCCAATGGATATAGCTTACATTCCCATCTGAAACAAATAGACAACAAAAAATAAGAAACTAACTTATAAGACAATTTCTGCAAGTAGGGAAACAGAAACTAAAGTTAAATTCATACTTACATTCTGCAAATCGTTGGTTAAGAACATCGTGCCATGTAATTTAAAATCGGGTATGATTGCCTGAACCCAACGCGGCTTTAGTTGCTTTCTCATCAGTCGTAGTGTGGGCCCCAATTTGAGGGCAGCGGCTGCTGCCACAATATCCGTATGATAGTCCGGCAATAGAATCATTAGATTATATTCAGGTGTATCAAGTTCCAGTTCCAGGACACTCATCTTCAAATGCTCAAAATATTTATAATAGAGCACAGCATTGTAAACTTTAAAAGTCGTGTGCACAATCTGCTGGCTGCCCAGATAGAAGACATGGCTAATAACATCTGTGTTGTAATTCGATTTACTTTCGGCTGCCTCGCCTATATAATGTGGTTCAAAGTCATTGTTGATGTGTGCAAAGGCAGGCGTGGCTGGTAGAAGAGAAGGATGCGAATGTACCACGTCATGTGGACTGAATAGGGTCAAAAAAGAGATTTGCATCTAGATCCTTGTAACCGAAAATATGTCGTTTGTGTCGTGCTGCTGTAGCCTTGGCTTTACGGGTTGTTGAGTTATTCATTGGATGCTGAACTGGTTGAGCTGGAATTATAGTTGTAATTATTTTACGTATGCCTGGCGCTGATGTATTTCTTCTCGGCGGTGGAGCCGCCACCTGACGTTCCATCATGGGCATTACTGCTACCCGAGCACTGGGCAAATAGCTTGGCTTTGGTGTTATTGGATTGGAGTGTTTCAGAGGAGCCTGCAGCTTGCTGGTGGGTAGACGGGACACTCGGGCTTTTTGTATGCGCAATAAGGGTTCTGCATCCTCTTCGGCCACAAAAGCTGAGACCAGCTCGGCTGCCTCATCGCCACCACCAGCTTCTTCGGCTGAATCTGTGGCTGGAGCTTCTTCGGTTGCAGCTTCAGTTTCTGCCTCGGCTACCGTCGTGGTGGTAGTTGCCTCCTCTGTGGTTGTAGCCTCTTCTGTGGTTGTAGTGGTTGGAACTTCTGTGGTAGTGGTAGCCTCCGTATCTTTAATTGTTGTAGTCTCGGCTTGCATTTCCTCGGCTGTGGCATTGCTGGCTAAGGTAGTGTTGGCCATCTCCGAGTCCGATGTTATATTAGCTGGCATACTCGACTTCATATCGACACTCAGGTCGTAGCCATAGAACATCAGGATTGTTTCAAAGTCCTTAAGCACTGTCACATTATTTCTATTCATGCTAAGACCCTTTAAAGGATTATCCGATCCAAAAAAATAAGTCTGCAATGTGATGAAAATTCACAAAATTAATGTAATTTTACAATTGTTTCGTTTTAGAATATAATGACCTACATCAATTTGGTTTTGTAAGTAGAACAAATTCAATATAATATAAGTTTCATCATTACATCATTGGACATATTCTAGATATTTATTTGTGTGCGTGTATATATATATTTATCTTGTCATATCATGCCTAAAACTAAGCTCTGAAATTGTTAACAATTAAAAATCGAAGCTAAATACAAAATATGTTATTTATAATTTGCTCAGTTTATTTGGTTCCCCGGAAAAAGGTCAATAAACTATTGAAGCATGTTTAAAGACCAATTGAGTGTGGTGAAAAAAATTGGATTTAGAGTTGCCCTAGGGGCAAAAACCATACATACTTATGTATCTAGTGTTTTTTTTTTTTTTTTTTATCAATGAAGTGTAATCCATTTGGCAATGTGTTTGCTTAACCAAGCATGTAAATGTGGGTTGGCATTTTATTTGGATGTTTTCAATACGAGTTCTGCTTTTTTTTTTGGGAATTTTTTAGGGCAACGGACAAAATTGATTTAACTTTAGGCTATGGGTTAAGTTGAAAAACTTACACGCAGACGTCGATGGATGTCACGATAACCGACTCGTATGACATCACGATTGTTGGGCAGTTGGAGTACATTGCGCAGTTCATTGGCACTCTGTCCGGCTGATCCTTCGTACAGAGCCACCAAAACACTGACCAAAGCAGTTGGCGAAAAGGCGAAATTGTTGCGATTGAGAATGGAATGATAGTGAAGCAGACGTTGGGTTAAATCGTTTGTCAGGTCAACCATCACCTCGGCTGGTGTCAGCTCCTTGGTGGCTACCAACTGGGGTAGATGATCCAGTGGTAGAGGCGGTGGTGGTGGCAAATGGGGATGCGGAAAACCGCTGGCACGAAATTCCTCATGATCAATTTGTATGAAATGAGCTTGAATCGAAATGAGACCAAGTCCCAATATTATCCAGGTAGTTATTAAGCCAAATCGAGGCATAACAAGAGAGTTGACCTTGCTCGAATTGAAATAAGTGCACTTTAATTGGCGCATTAACAGTTTGTTTTTCTTTTAGCAAAAAAAATTCGCAATTTTTATGTACGCTGATAAATTGCAGTATTTTCATTATTATTTTGACGCTTCTAAATTCTAAAATATCACATTCAAATCAATTAAACGAATTGAGTTGTTTGAATTCAAGGTAATGGCTGACAATTCTGTAATTTGTGAACCGTCAAATAGATCGCGTTTTACACATAGCACATTTGTATATTCCCATAAAATTCCATTTGCGAGTTTTGTTTGGAATTGGTATTGAGTTAAGTTTTCGATTCAAACTGATTCGCGTGATTGCTGCCGCCAGACTGAAATTGTGAAAAGAGGCACCTCTCTTCATAAAGTACTGGCCAAACCGATTGATCGGATGATGGATCGGCTACACTTAGTGGTTCGGTAGTTTTTCGGCCAGCCAATTGTTTATATGCTTATACTTATATATAAATCTGCAAATAAACAATACAGAAGCATTGCTGAATAGTCAATGTAAAATGGTTTATCTTGTTTGCCAGTTTGTGACAAGTTTGTCAATTTTCTATCAGTTGAGACTGATGGCTCAGACTTTTTGTTAATATCTCTTTAGGAACAAAACTGTAACGGAATAAAAAACAGTATTTGGTTTTTGATTTCTATAACGTATCATGAGATAGATTATAATACAAGTTGAGTTACATTTTTATATCTTTAATAACAATAGGTCTCCGATGTTTTTAATATTCATTTAAAAACAAATTTAGATTAATGTTTTAATCAATTTTTAAAAATTTATCATCTAAGCGCACACTAGTAAATTTCCATTTCAAATATTTGCCTTGTTTATTTGACCGTTATTGACCATTTTCAAAAACTACTCGCATTTGTCCCATCTCTAGTGCTCGATTTGAGTAAAGATCAATTTGAGTAAAGTAAAAACAATCTGTATCGGCAGTTCCAGCGGATGAGGAAATATAATTGGTAAGGTTTGAAAATACTTAAACCTGGGTCAGGGATTATGTCTCATCCCGTGGAGCGTCAGAAGCGGCCGCGCAAGTATCCCTTTGCGAATTTGCAGATAGGGGATCACACAGTGCTGGACACCATCGAAGGGCGCCACATTTGTGGGGACTGCAACAGATCTCGGAAATTTTTTTGCTATAGCTGTTATAAGCCTGTGGGGGACCTGGGAGAAGTCTTACCAAAAGTGGAGCTACCTCTGAAGATTGACATTATTAAGCATAAGAAGGAAATCGATGGGAAAAGCACAGCAGTGCATGCGGCAGTCTTGGCGCCGGAACATGTCACAATACACACATATCCGAATATACCGGACTACAGAGGCGAACCGGGAGTGGTGTTAATCTTTCCTAGTTCAAAGAGTCTGACAGTTCCTCAACTCTTTGAAAGGAATGTCCAGCTAAAAATCGATGATAATTACGGCTTGCCGAAAGGCCATCACATGGGAACCATGCTTCGCCGCCGCATGGACGAAGTGGAAGTGACGTCCGAGATGGAGGAGTTATCAATTAAGAGCCATTACACCTTTGGCAACCTGCCGATACAAAGAGCCGTCTTTATTGATAGCACATGGAACCAAAGTCGTAGCATCTATGGGGATGAGCGGGTTAGACAACTGAGGACTGTGGTATTACAAAACCGTCTCTCTCAGTTCTGGCGGCATCAAAAAGGGAGTCCTCGTTGGTATTTGGCCACAATTGAAGCAATTCATCAATTTTTATTGGAAGTCCATGTCAATGCATGGGGTCTTAATGCTGCCTACCGAGGACTGGACAATTTGGAAATAACTGAGGGCTTTCATCAGCTGGCCAAGCCACTGACAATAGCTACAGCCACAGAGGAGGATGCGGTGAAGCGTGAATCACCTTACAACGGACAGTACGATAATCTCTTGTTTTTCTTTGCCAATATGTATGATCTTATACATAAATACTATGACCACAATGAACTGATATCCTATCGGCGTCCCATTTAAATATGTTTGTCCTTTATTCAGACAGGCAAAATAAAAGATTAAGTTAATTTAAAGCTATTTCTTTTTCTTCTTGCCCTCATCACTCGACTCAGATGGGGAATGTGATTGCGACTTGGGTTCGGTATTCACAGCCTTTTGCCATTTCAAGGGATGACGGCGGAACAGGGGCCATGGTGGAATTGTAATCTGTGGACAAAAACAAATCGTGCCGTTGATCTCAGATATTATAAATATTTGCTTCTATTTCTCACCAATGAGGACAGTAGAAAGCCCACACCCAGAATATAAACTGTCTGGGAGAATTGCTGGACAACGGCTCCATAAACAAGACCGATGACACCGAAAAATGTTATGATGAGGCGGGACCAGCGCTCTGCCTTTGCTTGGCCCTCAAAGTCCTGTTAATGAACTGGTTAACAATTGATAAAACTCTTGGGACTTAAGGGGACTCACCATGTGTGTTTGTATATCTAGCATTATGAGATTTTTGTTAAATAAGCTAACTTTTCACGTAAACAAATGCATATGCGGCACGTCAGCAGTAAAGGTTTTGATTTTGTGATGGAACTTACCTATCTCTCAGAACTATCGAAAGTCACAGCGACGATAATGTATCGCCGCAGTCACAGCTTGTGAGAAATGAAACGGAAATGTGATTTTCAAATGTTTACCCACTTGCGCTAATGAAATTAAAAAACGTTTGAATTTTTAAGAAAAAGGTTTTTGTTCATACAGTTATTTGTACAATATGTGTGGTGATATGGCGGAATAAACCGTGGACGTTGGATAATAACTAATAAATACGTCGAGTAATAACTACAATTAAAAATTAATGGAAATGTTCATGGATTGTCGAATTTTTTTCGTCGTAATAGAAAGCAGCAATGCCTTAAACTCGAGCTGCTCGAGTACGTCGCAAATGCAAAACATTGATAACACAAACTACAAGCCAAGCAAACAAGGCAAGCCAGGAAAAGATTACGGCAAAATACAAGCATGCGGCCGTATTAATGCGACCATAGCGACGTCGTTCATAGGAAATGCTCTCCACCAGATAATCCATGAAATCGAAAACTGCGCCACAGGATAAACGTTGTTTGAGCACGGGCACTATGTTGCCCACTCCTTGAATTTCCTTCAAAAGGGTTTCCCGGTACTGTTTACATGTTACCTCAAAGCCGTCGGTGAAAATTGCAGCATAGACAAGTTGATATATAGCCATAATTACAGATATAACTGTGGCTGGTAGCCCTATAAGCGAAAATATCATAGTTAGATTCAAGTGATACGAATTTGCTTGCAGTATTAGACCTACAATAGTATGGGGAGAGGCCATCGGGTGTCAATTCCGATTCGGTGGTCACAACAATCATATCGCCAGAACTGTAAAACGAAACGGAAGTATGAGTAACTGGCGAAACTTTAATTGAATCATTTGGATCTTCAGCTATATGGATTCTATTAGCATAACACCGCTCTAATTAGTTAAGGAGTGTGGGTGTCTGTGTCTGAGCTATTAACCCACTTGACCCCTAGACGACGAAAATTGATAAAGATCATTTCTTACCGCTGTCTAATGGTCGCTGTGCCAGCCTTGGGTTTGCCCCGTCCAATGCACATTCTATAGCCATGATAGACGCCCAAGACGATGGCAAAAGCTAAAGGCAATACCAAGCCATAGGTGGCGTAGTGGCAATAAGCAATATTTCCGCCTTCAAAGTTGTTATACGTGCTTTTACTGTGTAGCACGCATCCACAGTTCGTATCCGGACAGGCGTTCAGGACATACCGCCAATGCAGCGATGCAACCGCCGATGTGATGCAGCAAATCAACGATGCGACGATAATAAAGGGATATAGATAGGATAAGGCACGCTCTGCACTGTAGGACATCTTTGGGCGTTGACTGTAAGTATATACAATAGGTATGCTTAAGATGAGTACACAAATAAATTAATTGATAATTTTTTAATTGAGAGCTTCTTGAAACTAATTGCAATTCAGTTTGAAATTCAAATTACGGGCTGCGTCTGCCCATTGTACACCTGCCTCTCCCAAACTCTCTCGCTCGTTCTCTGGCTTAAGGCGCTCTCTCAGTCTCTCAGTTGAGCGTCGCACACGCACACACACAAACATGTTTTTGTTGCAACGCTCGCTTACTGTACCCAAAATATAAACAAACATTTTGTAGTACCAATTTTATTGTTGTTTTCAATTATTAATTACTCGATATCAGATCCTTTTTACATATCTACATGATACAAACAAAACGCTTGTACTTATTGTTAAACAATTCGTTTAGCCAGCCTTTTTGGCCAACCTGCTGACACATACACTTACACAAGCGCACTTAGTGTGGACACACCTACACGAGTTTATCTATGGCCGAACGATTCAAGGGAGACCGACAACCAACAGCTAAGGCAGCAAAGATACTACTGAATGTTGGTGAATTCAAAAAACTCTGATCAGAACCGGGCAACACCTAAAAGATATCCAGAATTGTGTATACTCTTGCCGGCACCATAACACTCCAACCATAATATAAAACAAGGCATATGATATAATTTTTCAATTAACTAATTTACATTTTAAAACTCTTCATTTAATGTAAATGAAGATTTTGGCAGTATCTTTATGTACACTTAACGGCATGCAATGCTTTCAAACAAAAAAGATGTACTGCTTTTGCAGTGTATAAAAGATAGATCTAGCATAAGAGAGAGAGAGAGAGAGAGAAAGTGAGAGAGTATGCGTAGAGATGGCCTCGTGTCACTGCTTTTATATGGTTATTAAAAATACAAGTTGAAATAAATTCGCTGTATTTGCTCATAAAATAGAAGTATCTAAAGGTTTTTCTATATCTTACTAATAGAAATGTCTAATTTCAAACTGTTCTCAACAAATAGATAGGTACTCTTGTCCGTTATAATTGAATCTAAATTCAGTTACATGCAGATTTAGCTTGCATTAGATGAATGAATTTTGTACTCTCTGTGTGCATGTTCGACACGATGTTGGCCAAAAGCCATTTCAAAACACTTCTGCCAGCTGCAGCAAATGACGCGCGAGCAACTTTGGCTAAATAAAATTCCCGCTCTGGCTCTTCATTCTGACCCCACATAAAAATTTCTCATGCCCCATACAAAATTCATTTTTCTCGGACGCCTGATTTCTCAGTTGCCAAAGAGTTGTGGAGCCGTCAACTACGCGAAACATTTACCAGAATTTTTCTGAAAAATCAAACATGTAACGTTTTGAATTGCCTACCCCAGCCAAGTAATACTAATTGTTAGTAAATGCATCTAATAACGCAAATGCCACTTGCATTCCCAAAGTGAAAGTAAAAGTGCAATTTGCCAATTTATGTAGCTAACCGAACGTTACGAAATTATTGTGTGCAAATTACAAAAATTACAGAACAGACCCAAGAAATCTTCCTATAAATAGTATCCACAAAGAAGAAAGGGGTAAAGCAAATTTGATGTGTGTACTCCTCCTCCTTTTCCTCCTCCACCTCCACTCAGATGAGGCAAATATTTGATAATTTGCATAATTTGCTATTGTTGATGCGCAAAATGCATCAGTAAATTCTGTGCAATTTATTGCAATTTACTACCGATTTGCCTCAAAATTTATATACATACATATATTGCCTGTGTGAACTGAATTATCCGTGTTTGTATTTATGATTAACATTTTTTAATATTTCATGCCAAAAAAAATAACACTGTGAATTACTAAAACAAGTCTGACAATGGGTAAATATTTTCGTTAAATTTTTAATACTAAAAATAATAGAGCTTGATGTAGAATATAGAAAGAAAAGTGGCTTACAGTTAGTTATTGACTACGATTTGCTTTCCTAATATAATCTAGAATTTTGCATGAAGTTTCCTCAGTGAAATTATGTTCATAATTGATCTATTACTTTCCCTTCCATGGCTAATGTCTGATCTTGAACCGGCATGGTATTAACTTATAAAAATATACTCATGAATGAATTGTTTTCGTTCATAGAATACACCGACACAAACCGGCGCCAGCCTGTATATAGTCGATAGAACTAGTTGCCTAGCTGATCCGATACAAATTTACAGACTATCATACACAATAGCTTTTAAGTGAAGCAAAACGATAATGGACAATTGGAATGTTTTAGCCGCACAGACCTCATCCCAAGCCATTGGACGTGATGATATTGGCACAGTGAAGACGCGTCTGGTGAGTAGTAGAGAAACATCAACAAGAGTGTCAATCAAATGGCGTGTAAACAAAACAAAACAAACCGATCGATGTATATAGAAATATTTTTCTAAATGCTGGCAATACTCACCACCCAAAAACACAACAAAAAGATGCGTTTTCTATATGTACAGTGGGTGGATGTGGCCACCACCCAGCCGGGCCGATCAACAGCTGTTCCTCTCCCCAACAAAATTTTGTTGTGATTGTTACTTTGTGCTCAGCTATAAATAGGATCTCGCTGCTAGGTGATGATGATCATTCTCTTGAGTTAGTTTTCATTATTTTTGGAGATTTCCCACAGTAGTGGGCCAAGTAGTGATCTTAGAAGCTAAATCAGACGTACTTTGAGTGTGGACGACAACGCGTGTATAGCTCGGTGTAATAATTAAATATTTATATAAGCAAGTGGTTCCTTGACAATATTAAATTTGATCAGATCAATACTTTATACATATAATACTAGTAATACATCAGAAATATGGATATTTCCACGGATATTTGGGGTCAATTGGCTGTAGAGGCGTCTCAGGTTTATCTATCCGATGGCACAGTGCGCAGTCCCTTCGCTGATACGGTAGGAATATGTAGAATGGAATGAAGAGCAGAGTCTACACACTTTTTGTATATATTATATATGCATATGTATATTTTTATTTTTTATTCATTACTATTCTCTTAGACCATCGAGAAGCTGCCGGACAAGGTGCTGTTGCACATTTTTTCGTATCTATCTCATCGTGAGATTTGTCGCCTGGCACGTATATGTCGTCGCTGGCGTCAGATAGCCTACGATACACGCTTGTGGAAGAATGTGTCGCTGAGGCCAGAGGTATCGGGTCTGCATGTCGGATCCCTGGAGATGCTGTTGTCCCTAATCTCGGTGAGATTCGGACCCACATTGCGTTACATTGAGCTACCAATTGAATTGATCACGCACACCGTGTTGCATGAATTGTCGGCCAAGTGTCCCAACTTGACTCACATGCTGCTGGACTTCTCCACAGGTCAGTGTTGTTGTTCAGTGTGTCGAGTACTTACGATAGCCTTGTTGTTTTTCCTTTCATCTAGCCATGCAGCTTCACGATTTCAGCGAAATGCAGGCTTTTCCTACCAAACTGCGCTATATGTGCATTTGCCTTTCCGAAGTCATTTTCATGGAGGGTTTTATGCGGAAAATCTATAATTTCATCAATGGCCTGGAGGTTCTACATTTGATTGGCACATACGAGAAATGCGAAGAGGAGGAGGAGGAGATCTACGAAGTCATCAATGTCCACAAACTCAAGTCAGCCACACCCAATTTGCGGGTTATCAATCTGTATGGCATCAATTTCATTGATGACTCTCATATCGATGCATTCAGCTCGAATTGCATTCAGTTGGAGTGTCTGGCTGTTAATTTTTGTAACAAGGTCACTGGTTCCACATTGAAGACGTTGATTCAACGTTCCAAACGCTTGACCTGCCTCCTCATGAACGGCACCAGTCTGAAATCCGAATTTGTCATGCAAGCTGAATGGGATAAATGTGCTCTACAGGAATTGGACATCACAGCCACGGATTTGTCCACCGAGTGTCTGATTGATATGCTAACACGCATCCCAACCCTTAAGTTTCTATCTGCTGGACAAATCAATGGATTCAATGATTCTGTGCTTAAGCAATGGATGGAATCGGGCACTACTAGGTAAGTAGGTCGACTTATGTACTCGTGTTTCAACTCTAACTCTTTGCTTTTTAGATCTCTTATATCCTTGGACTTGGACTCATCGGACAACATCTCTGATGAGGGTCTGTTAAAGTTTCTACAGCGTCAAGGACATCAGTTACTTGCTTGTTGTCTATCCGGTATGCCACATATAACAGATCAACTATGGATGAGCATCTTACCACTTCTGGGCAATTGCAAGTGAGTTTCCATAGCTAAATTTTGACAAGTTTCTTTTGAAAAACATGAATTTATTAACAGAATTGTTGTCATGGGCACGGCCGAGAAATTGGGTGTAAACATTCATGTTGATCAGCTTATGGACACTATAGCCTCCAATTGCGGCAATTTGGAGCGTCTGGAGCTGCGTTGGGATCCCGACAATTTGCGTTTCTCGGACAAAAGTCAAAAGGCCATTGATATCTTGCGTGTTAAGTGCTTAAAGCTGCGTTGCATGGTTCTAAGGTGAGTGCAAAATAAACTGATGCAGGTTGAAAAACGAAAAGGATCTCAATGTGGCTTTTGTGTTTTTCACATACAGTGATGGTCGCTACTATGAGACGGTGAAGGCCAACTTTGAGCGTGCAGATCGTATCACTGTGGTACGCACCACAACGTGCTGCCGAGTGTCGCCATATCATTTGCTGCGCAACTATAATGATTTGATTTTCAATTAAACGATTGTCTTACATTTGTTTTGTCGTTCTTTGGATTGTTGTGCCTATATGATATAGTTGAACTAGAGTTGAATTTGTTTTTGCTTTGCTTAAACATAAATTGTTTTCTGTATTTTTCCGCTTCTTTCGTTTAATTAAATTATATCTAAATAAACGTAAATAGGTAATTTAAAGAAATATTTATATATATAAACAAAGGATTTGCTAATTCAAGTTTCGTTTTCATTACAAAATTATATAACATATAGTGTGTTCTCGATTTTGCATCCTTTCCCTTTCTCTTTTAACTAGGTTTTGTTTTTTTTTTTTTTTTACTTGGTAACTTGATTAAATCATTTTCAGACTTCACCACATTCATTTGTTTTTTTTTTCTTTTTTGTTAATTTTTACACTTTACTGTTCTTTGCAAACTTAAATCTAATATTTTTCAAAAAATCTTTTTGGGTTCAACTGGTTACCATAAACTTAATTTACATAGATCTCCGGTTTGGAGATCTTCGTTTCGTTCAGCGCGCTATTATATGCATGGTATATAATTTAATAAAGCATGGCTGTGTGTGTGTGTGTGTGTGTGTGTAGATCAATGTGTAGGGCGTGAGTGCGAATTGGAAAATTTGCTTTGGAAAGGACAACTAAGCTTCTCCCTATCGCTTTTCATTTGCATTTTACTTTTAGTCTTTCCCTTTTTTCATTTTCTTTTCGTTTTTACAATCGTAAGTACACTAACACATAGAACAGTTCACAAATGGTAAAAATTTTTAATAGTAAGAAGGATCATCATCGTCGCTCACTGCTGGTCCTGCGACATCCGAAAGATGTGCGTTGTATTACTAGCGGCCGCCGTGGCCACAGCTGCCGCTGAAGTGGCCGTTGGTGGCGGCGGTTGAGCCGACGACGTTGTTATATAACTGGCATTACTGCTACTTGGGGTAACAGTGAGCCCGGCAGCAGTTGCTGCTGCTGCCTCGGCGATGGCTGCTGCTGCTTCAGCTCCAATTAAAGCTGCTGCACTGCTGGAGGTAGCTGCTGTAGAGCCAATCTCACCCACATCGGGAGCAGCATGTTCTGGCGATTGTCTTGGAGTCACCGCATTGTTGCCATCCTAGGAATAACAAGACTCCATATTAACTAGGTTTATCCTTAGAGGATTTAATGTTTACTCACATCGCGTGGATATATCCTCAATGGCTGATCAGCTGGGGCAGCCCCGGCACCTTCGGCTTGCGTGGCATTATCCTCAGCTTTGTCTGTATACATCATAATCTCATGGCACAGCGGACAACGATCTTGCACATAAAGCCATTTGCGCAAGCAAACACCATGGAAGAAGTGACGACATCGTGTTATTTTGGCGGTATACATTTCCTAGGAATAGCAAGACGCAATTAGTTCAGATTGATCTTATGTACTTATGTATGTTTTAATAGTCTTACCTGATAACATATGGCACAGACATCGTCAAAGGCTTGCAATTGGGCACTTGTGGCCTCAGGAAGGGACGAGATCTTATGGACAGCAGAACGTCGCTTCATGAACACCGACCAACCGGCCCGGGCCTCACACCATATATTGAAATAGGCGTGTATGCACATCATGATCGCCCTGATGGCTCCGCCTGTAGCATTTTGAGCTATCAAGTTATCAAGTTATCGGTACACGCAAATCAACCAAATAAAAAATATTACATGCACACATAGAACAGAAAAGCCAAAAAAAAGAAAACACGGATGTGGAAAAATTATGGGGAAACGGGACAAGGGGGGAATGGACAGAGAAGAGATTGGGCTGCTCATGTGCTGATGTAATTTTTGGATATGTGATTTACAGCGGCACATTATACGACACTTACCCGACTCAAAGAGCAATATCCAAGCTCCGTTAATAAAGAGTAGAATACCGAAGCAGAATTCTACAGAATTGCCAAAGGCCCGAACATAGTACAGATAGTCGTCCAGTTTTTCCCAAAAGAACTGTCGCCGAGCATCAAGAAGGAAGAGGCTATATGTGGCCAACGATACAAGCACCTAGAAACATAATTAAAACAATTAAATATCATAATACATAGTAAAAACGTCAATCTTTAAACAAACCTTAACGATAACTTCTATGGAGAAGGCAGTCACAGCCAGGAGCCAAGTGGAAGGTGAATGTTGGGTCCACAGATAGTAGAGAAGAGTCAGTGGCATTAGAATCAGAAAAGCACAAACCGACAGTGCACGAACATGGCGTTTGCGTGAAGGATTTCTTGCAGCGCTCAATGACATTAAAATAGGCGAAACTATGTTATGCAGAAAATGTAGAAGGGCAGTAACCAAAAGGCACAAATTTCGACACAATCGCACAAATCGTTTGTCCGGCGACAATGAGGTTAGTCCTGTTTGCAAGGCCAAAATATAAAATAGAACCGCCGAAACAGTGCCCAGCGATTTCTCCTCATCATTGTCATAGGTCAGCAGATACCATTGAAAGCCGCGTCCAATATAATGGCATATCATTGATATTACACCTGTCATGCCCAAGACAGCAGTTAAAGTCTCGCAACCATCGACAAGAAGCTTCTCAATAGTGGGATAAACTTCCAAAGGTGCCTCACTTTCGGCGCTGACCAGGACATAGGCACCTTGTAAGATCCTGTTGTGAAATAAGGTGACGAGATAAAAAGTGAATTGGAGATTTGCCAACAACTACTGAATTGCTACTTACCTAATTGTCCAGAATACCCTTAAAACATTCGGCACATTCAGACGTTGCCATTCATTCTCGATTAGTGCGGATAAACCAAAATTGGATACAAAATTCATGGCATATTGATAACCATTGTACACCGTCCGACTGGCCTCCATGCTGCTGTTAATCAGTGTGATTTTGGTTAATATAATAGGCGTGACGCCAGCTACTATTGGTAACTGTTGCACAAAGCGTGGGGATAATGGCAAAATGGCAAGTAGAATGGGACTAGTAAAAATCATGGGCATTGATTTTTGCAGAAGCGCAAATCTTGGTCCCAAATGTATGTAAGCGAAGAGCATGCCCATGAACCATTGTGCCATTACATGCGGTGCCAGTGAGACGATTATGCCACCCGAATCCAATATTCGGGTGGTATTCATTGACATGAGATCCTCTAAGATGCACGGACTACCCTCCATTAGGGCCAAAGCACTGACATTTGACCAATAGGACAGAAATGTGAGACCTAGTGAGGTGAGAAACATGTAGACCATCACAAGATGACGTGTCCAGAGCATAAATATGCAGGCGGCAGACGCGAAACCTGTAAGACAGGGACTAGGTTAATGTCCAATTGAAAGATAAGATAATTGTAAATATGGTTCACTCACCCAGTACACACAATACGAATTTCACCGTCGTAATGCTGATTATGCTCGATATCACATCATCGTTGGCCAGTTCATCCATTATAGAATTGAAACCATTGCTTATCATTCCTCGAGTTTCGGCGGATTTCGAGGCATTGTCTATGGCCTCTTCAATATCATTGCTATGGGCAACAACATCCGCATTGGCTGGCTCTTCAATGTACAATCCGAAGAACGTTTTTAAATAGGAAAATGTACCACTATTAGATGGTGTCTCTGTCGGCCATCCCCCCGTCGTTGTCGAGGTGCTAACTTCATTCTTTTCCGGATACATTCGCGTGGGCAGACCCATGCCAATTTTGAGTATCTCATCGATGACCATGATGGGCGGCACTCGCATCATCACATCCACCAGGCCCAGAACTTTCGTACGCATCGACATGATTGTGGCTGAGTCTGTGTTTTGGTTTTGGCGTCTGGCTGATACACCGTGACGGTGCACAAAATTTTGAATGTTCGATCGGGAGGGTAATGGTAGTTCACTATCTAACGCATTTGGAGCGGTTTTGGAGCTGGCGTTGGCCTTCGGTCTTGGATTTCGCAAAAAAGAGACGAGAATCGTGTGTGTACGTGTATGTGAGCGTACAACTGTGTGTATGTGTTTGTGTTTAAAGGCCTATTGCTAATGTGAAAATCACTATATTGGAAGGAGGTCAGGTGGTAATGTTGTATTTGCTCTGGATTCAATTTCCACACTCGGCCAATTTTCGTTTAATCGCCAATTTTCCGATTGACGACGATTTTTGAACTTTACACTTTTCCACAATAATTTTGGCTTTGTTTTTTTTTCTTTTCTGTCACCTGTAGTGTGACCAATCGGCGACCGGTATATCGATGACTATACCATCGATAAATATCTCTTTCGATAAATTAAAAACTGGGCACACCGCCCGTTGATGGCGGGACTTTAAACTAATCGAGTTATTACCATTAAATAAATTAAAATGATTAACAATTACCTGAGGCGAAGATCCACAAAGCTGCAGCTCGTGAATTTAATCTACGGCAAATCGGACAACTTAATTTAAAGTAAAACTTGAAAATAAGAGTTTGTAAAAGAGTTTTAAAAAGTTTTTGCAAACAAAAAGAATATTTTGTAAAGGATTTAGGAAATTTGTATTAGAGTTTGATAGGTACGTCGGAGATGAAACAATGTGTTTCTAGTAAGATGTGAGCACGTTTTTTTTAAATTTATTTCCAGGTTACTATAATTTGAATATTTTAAACTTTAATTCAAGCAGTTATAATAAATTTAGTTAAGTATACTTGTTGAACTTTCACTTTGTAGTATGCCTCTTGGACCATACATATCCACAGGCTAACTTAAATCTCGTCCTTCTGGCGCTCTGTACCTAATTTTAGACAATTTCTAATACAAATTCAACTTAAACTGGATTAAACTTGAAATGATATGTAACTATGGCCTTTTTAATGGATAAACTTGGCAAAAGGATGTCTCTGATTGAGATTTGAAGTATGAGAATTGATGTATAACATTTTTTTAAATGCGTATGAAGTTTTGGATTCCTTATTCTAAAAAATCTTTTCCGTGTCAAATAATACTAAATTAAATAGCTCAACAACGACTACAACTTATATATACATACATATGTATGTAAAAATCGCTGGAATTCTTTCAAAAGAAAACCCTCATGGTTGGCATTTATGTAATCACCTCGGCCCTTGGGTCCACGTGAATTTCCTCAATTGTGCGGTCGTTAACTTTTGCCATTTTGAACTTTAATTGTTGTTGTTCTTGGTTCTTGTTTGTTGTTTCTGTTTGTGGCACAAACCTCAAACATGGAGGTAAAATGTGCCCTATGCAAATGCACAAATTGAGGCGGCGGCACTGCAGCTAACCTGGTGAGGATTCGAGTGGAGTGGAGTGGATTGTGGTGGAATGGGTGTTCAGTGTGTAACGATCGTAATTATGCGCAATTGTTTAGCGTTTAGCTCAAAAAGTTCAACTAACATAATTGATTTTTCATGCCATGCCACAAAATGTTGTTAACAATACGAGAATGCATGTGTTTTTGGTTTTTGTTTGCGTTTCGTTTTTTATTTCTACGCTCCTAACTAATTTGCATAGTTTTGTGTTGATACTTGATAGGGACAGCAAATTGCACAAATTACATTCTCCCATGTGGAGTGGCCCATATATGGGCTTCATATATATAAATATAATCAGTGTAATTGTCACCGGCGCGGCGATGTGCTAGGCGGTGGGGGACCAGGATTGGGATTGGTACCTAGATATGGTCCTGGCCAACTCTCACGCATGGCAATTGTATAATTTATCGCTCCACTTCTAATCGGCAGCTGTCAGTGTCGGGTCCAAAGACAAGACAGGATCTCTTTTCTCTTTCTCTCAGACACTGTTTTTGTCTCTGTCTCGGGGGAACGATTTAATTCGCTGGCCATATAAGTCGGAAATTTGTACATTGATTAACGCGCCAATCGTTTTACACAGCATTGAACAAAGTGTCGATAGTTCGGTCCGGTCTAGGCCATCCGATGCCTCCACCGCGATTCTCTATGGCCTGTCTATGTGTGATTTCATTACACGTAAAGCTATGCACTTCGGCGAATTGGCCAGGTCCAGGACCCATGTGAACCAGTGCAATGCGTTCTCAACCTGATTACCACTTATAGATAGACCGGCAACGAAGACTGGAAACCTGCTGAGAAGCCAAATGAATTGGCTGGAGTTGCTTCTGCTTCTGCTTCTGGAAAGAGATGCCACAGGTTATGCACTCTTAGATACTGAACCAAGTCAAATAGATATAAAAACGGGGCTTTTGTCTGGAAAGGAAAACGTTTCAGGAATCACATTTTGTTGATTGAAGCCAATACGATTCAATTAACTTGATTTGCTGGAACTGATCGTAATGTCGGACATCGGTTTTCTTATTATTAGCATAAGCATAAATGTTGATTTTTCACATGTATCCACTAAAATGCCATTTTAAGATGTTAAACAAGTTTTGGTTCATGGAAAATTATAATGGTTAACCATTTTTTTTATATTCCAAGTAGTGAGTCAAAGTTAAAAGGATAAAGATTAGAAGGGCCGATATGCCTACACATATGTATCTTCTCTGAACTTATGTATATGTATAGAGTCTACACTATTGAGTGATCTATTATACAACGTATTTTTCTCCCTGGCTTCTTATTCAAACTCACGGGGAAAGCTCAGTTGACAAATTTCACTGTATATCATCTCAATCCTTTCTTCATTGGTTTAACTAAAGAATTTATCCAAAAAATGCTTTTAATTATAGAAAAATATCAATTAAAACATCGATTACCATATCCTAAAAATATTATGTAAATTCGAATGTTCTTTCCCATTCTATCCTAGTAAACTGAGATATAAGTTTCAATTTTAGGGAGGAAACAAAATCAAAAGGTAAGGAAAATCCCACCGAGTTGCGATCCTTGCGTAAAAGTTTATAAGTTTTATTTTGGTTTCCAATTCTAATGCACTTTATGTGCAGGGTAAATTTCATTTCGATACGAAATTGAATGCTGATTTTTGACTTGTTTTGCTGTTGAGTTTGTCTTTTTATGGACTTAATTGGATTTTTAGCTGCGTTGATTAACTATGTAGCCAATGATGGGCTACTGTGCCTGCTTTTGCTCCACATTCGATGTCAGATTGTTTGTCATAATTGGCAACGAAAAACTGTCACCAAATCGTATATTATATTGAAATTGATATCCCTCAATGTGGTTGCCGGTGTACCTGGTGTATCTGGGGTACCCTGGGTATAGCACCCCGAAACGCCAATTATCTTTTGCATTCAGAGAATAATTAGGAGCTTGATTGACATGCGGGATAAGGAGATGACAAACATATATACATACATATATACATATACTTGGAATGCCATAGCAAATTATCGAACGGCTACTGTGCAAAAGCTGATCCACAAAAATCAAAGACAGACGACAACAACGTTAAGGATGATGAAGACAAACATTGGCGGAGGGGACGCAGTGGATCATGTGGATGAGGATGCCTTCCATTTATTGGCTGGGTCTGCGCCTTTGTCTGCACATAGAGTGGTAATCTGATGCTAAGCCCGAGATACAGAAGTCAGCCCCAAAAACAATGAGCACAGACGATGGCCAAACTCGTTTCCTTCGTTTCGGTTTTTGTATTTTTTTTTTTTTTTTTTTTGGCAGCAATTACAATATGTTTAACTACGTCAACGCGTTATCTTCTGCTTGGGTCCTGGCCAGTGTATCGAGTTAGGTGCTGTCCATGGGTCCTTTCTTGTCAGCGATTAATCCAGCAGACCTCGACCGGATCAACTGAACAGAATCCGGGCTTGTTAGGTTGGACCCGATGCCAGTGCCGCTGCCGCCTCATCATCATCGATTGTGTTATCGATCGCGTTGGGCAAAGAGTTTGGTCAGTCGTTCGGTCGGTCTCAGTTCTCGGTTCTCGGCTCTTGGCTTTTTGGTCTGAATCTCATTTGCGATTAAGTTCTTATGGGGCCACTGTGCACACACAGTTCGTGGAAAGTTGGCCAGCAGATCTTTATTGTTCGATTGGTTTATTTATAATAATTAGGTGCGCTGTCCAGGCGACTTTGTTTCTCGTTTTGCAGTTCTGGCCAAGCTCTACCGGCTTATCGACATTTCAAGCTGGCCCATAAATTCTTTAAGCTCGCACCTTTTTATTGTGCGCACTCACACACTCGGCTCCATCCTTCCACCGCCAGATCGAGCTCCAGGTTGCCTTCGCCTTAGCCTTCGCTTTCGTCTCTTGCTGATTGCAATCGCAGTTGCGCATGCGCGAGGATGAGGACAACCCGCAGATCAGAGCCGAACCTGCCTGCCTTTTTGACCCCCTCCCAGCCCCGCCTGGCCAACTGCCTGACCAATGTCTCTACCGGTAGCCCGTTTGGAGCGCGTTCCTTTGGTAAATTGCTCACATTAGCAGGTTGTACGACTTATTAAGTAAGCACAATTTGCGTGGCTGCCGCCCCAAAAATAAAGAAGGAGTAAAGGAAGAAAAAAAGCATATACATATATAAAATAAATATACAAAAGAGGAAAAAAAATACAGAAAAATAATGGTAAGTCGTTAAAGGTGGCGACCGGGAGCCGCCTATCCGGACAAGTGATTGTTTTATAATTGCAATTGCAATTGCAGTTCGATGGGGCTCAGGTCCCAAATTGACTTTGGCATTGGAAGGGGGGCGTGTTCCTGTAGAGATACCCCTGGAGGTTGGTTATTGGAGGCTGCTAAGCGAAATTGGCAATCCATTTGAATGAATAATTGCTCAATTATTGCCACCGTCAGCTACTAACGAGGCTCACACCCATACACACACACATACCGCTTGCTGGGCGGAAAATTGGTCTTGGAAATTTGTCGGTAAATGGAAATTGAAGTAACATCATCTGAAAGTTTATGTGCTTCAATTGCATATTCTTCTAGAATCATATATAAGATTTAAAGTGCTCATCAATGGCTACATACATTCATGTATGGGTTACTTACTTTTAATGCCTTTTCTTGTAAAGTTAGTTAGAGCTTTAAATCAGAATCATGCCTAGTTAGAGTATAAAAGAAATATTAGTAGCGAAAAAAGTTATGCACGTTCTAAAGAATTTCTGATAAGGTCTTCTGAAAATATAAGAAACATCTAATCCTTTTTTGAATCCTTTTATAAGGAATACTCACTTTCAATTGAAACTTTAGAAAACTAAACAATATCGAAAATGTTTTCTATATCTTTTCAACATTTTGGCATACATAATATTTGGAAAACTTCTGTTCTTTTAATTAAGGTTTCTGAAACTAAGCTAAGAACCAAAAGGGGAACTTTTTGATTTAAGATATTTTAGATATTGAAAACTGAGAGATATTTTGTAGAGACTGTACTCTTTAGAAAAGATTGCAAATATTTGGCGATTTGAGCATTGAGATTAGAGCAAAACTCAGCGGCAAGCGCCAACAGAAAATGCGCGACAAAAATGGCGCTAAACTTGGCCGTGTCTGCAAAGCGGCAATAAAAGGCAAAAACCGAAAGAGTTTTGTATTAGGGTGAAATCGTGAAATGAAACTGGACCAGTTTAAGCGGAAGCTGCAATAGCAGCAGTAGCCAAAGACATTGTCGATGGTTTGAGTTGATCTTGGATCTTGGATCTTGGATGCTGTGCTGCTCTCTCTGTCTGTTGGCATGTAAGAAATTTCATACTAATTGGCATAAATACCAAGTGTTTTCGAGGGACAACGGGGGCGACAGGAGACACAGGAGACAATGGTGGTGCCTCGGCGACATGGACAAACTGGCAAACTGACGAACTGACTGACTGACTGACTGACTGACATTGAGACGAAACACAGAGGGAGCCAAGCTAACTGCTTACCGATGAGATCTTCACCTTGGCAATCATTAATCGTCTGCCAGCGACATAATATCGATGATGGAGCTGTGTCCCATCGACTTGTCTAAGCCAGTTTTTTTTGTTTTTGTTTCTGTTGTTTGTTTCTTTTTTTTTTTTCAGCGATGTTTTTTTGTTGGTCTCTAGTTGGCCGCGTGCAACGTTGGAATGCTCATCGAACCAATTGAAATTGCTGTGACAACAATAAAAATTCAACTTTGGTTCCTCTTTTTGCTGCTGCTGCTGCTGGACTTGTCCGCTCGTCCGCTCGTTTGTGGTTGGTTGCCCCATCACCAGTTGACTGACTGACAATTAGAGACGTAGCTAAAACGTTGACTGATCAAGCGATTTGTAGCTGTAAATTCATCTCTATTTCGTTTCGTACAAGAGTTCAGGTTGGGGAATGTTGGCTGACTGTTTCCTCAGTTTGTTTTTTTTTTTTTGTTTCTTCTTTCTCTTGTAGTCTGGAGCAGCTCCTGGTCCGAGGTCCACTCTCGCTGGCTACTTGTCGCTGTTAAAATCCAATTAATCGAACAATTTACTTTGCTGCATTTAGCCATGGTGTCGGAGTTGCAACTGCCAAGGATTATATTTTCTTATGTAAGTTCATGGACGCTTAATTTTTCAATTATTTAAAACTTATGTTAATTTATGTATGGTAATGACTTTATTGCTTTAATAAGTAAATTAACTAGATAAATCTTTTTAAAATCTTTTCAAAAATGGCCAGAATATAGCTTGTTTCATCCATAGGGTGAAATGGTATATTAAAGCAGCCAAAATGTATGTAACAGGCAGAAGGAAGCTTCTCCGACCCCATAAAGTATATATATTCTTGATCAGGATCAACAGCCGAGTCGTCCGTCTGAACACCTAGATCTTGGAGACGGTAAAAGCTAGAGCCACCAAAATTTGGTATGTAGACTCGTTCAAATTTGATCAAAATCTGAACTGTCCCTCTTGGTGGAAAATTGTCCTGGGAAATATCTTTGTGTATGACTTTTGGATTAGACTTAATCTATTTCCTTCATAGTAGTTCACAGTGTAGCCCCCCTGAACTCGTTAGATTCTTCAGACTCTGTTGGGACATAAATTATCAGCCAGTCTTGAACATGACAGGGCTACAAAATGATTGGATAGTCGCTGGCAGGAATCTGGTCTCCGGTAAGTATCATCCGAAACAAATGGCTTGGGGCCACCCCTTTGCCTGTGCACCCAAGCATGATTAGTGTCAATTTTTGTCACTTTAATAGCATCGTTTATGTGCAACGTTAGTGAGTGAGTGCATTATATTTAAAGGAAACCCGAAAAGAAACGAAGTGTATACTATGGCCCTATAAAATAGGCCAAAAAAGAAAAGCCGGCAGCAGCATTTGAATGGATCTCTCTCTCTGTCTCTCTGCTGGGCAAAAGACGTTTTCATTAATAGACGCTCGAATATCAAAGCGAAACTTCAGAGTCATGCCGCCGCCTCCGATGTCGACAAACGCCCGCCCCATTAAACCACAAAATTTATTACACCAACTAAAACTGAAATCTCGGCAAGGCGGAGATGAGGAGGAGCATATATCCATGCATCCATTGACATCTGTGAGTGTTGCTGAGCCACATACAGGGAGCATTTACGGGAACATCTTAATTCAAGTGTTGTCACTTTGTCGTGTGTTCCACAAAATGTTTTGCCTTAAAATGCTGCTCATTAATTTTCAAGTGTAAGTTTTATTAGGTATTTAAATGCGTGCGAGAACTTGCCACCGAGCGGCAAGCCAATGGCAACATGTCGTTGCACATAAATTCAATGCAGACCCAGACCCAGGCCCAGGCCCAGACCCAGAGGCAGCCGTTGGTGTGCATTGTGTTGTGTCTTTTTATGCCTTGACATAGCCACATGTTGGTAAAACTTCTCCCACTCTCCCACTCAATCTTTCTCTGCTCCGATTCTCCATCTTCACCACTTTCCCACTCTCTGGATAACTCCTAGCCAGCATGTCGCACATACTTGAGATTGCATTAGTCAGTTTTGCGCCTCCGGAAAGAAAACAAAAAAAAAAACAAACGAAGAAACATTCTCTCGATTAGGGGAGGCCTTCTGTTGCATGATCATATGCCCCTTCACAACCCATTGCATTAATAATCCATAACGCCAGGCAAATATATTTAGAACTAGAGATGATCACGTGAATGAAGTTGAAGGAACTAACTTTCTAACCACAAAGATCTACATCAGAAGATTTCCATTATACTAACTCGAATCCGTCTATCTGGAGAGATTCCTTTAGTCACGTGCTCATTCCTTAATAGATCTTCTAGATCATCTCTAGTTGCCCACCCACCCGAAATAGGCATTTGAACGATCTGCCAATGTCGATAAATCAAGAGGCAAAGGCAAGAGGCACCTCCACTTCAAGTTGTGTCTCCTTGGAGAGTGCGAGTGAAATATTATCGCTGCTAATGCTGTTAATGAAACAACGTAATTATGTATTTGTTGTATTAGAAGGGGAAGGCACCCTACTTAAGGAATGCTCTGGCCCTCACATTAATTATGCGCCTCGAGTGGTATGAAGTGGAAATCTAGTGGAATGATGAGGCCATAGACTTGTGCGGTAAAAAAACAAACAATCATTTTTGTTTTTTTGGGGAGAATAATGTCCCATATGACATTATGTGTGTTTAAAAGGATTTTGTGTGTGCTTTACATGACATTCACAACAGACAATTGATACAGTTCAAAGTGCGCCGCCAAGAAATCAAAGTATCCCTTCCATTCCAGTTATGACATCTTTCTGATTATGCTAAAGATGTCTATTAAGTTATTTTGCACTTAGCCATGCCCATGGCCAAGTCCCACACCCCCGAGTCCAAAGCATGCTTGAAGTCAGATGAACTGAAGCGGATCGGCGGCAACTCCCGCTGCGTTTGTCATGCGGTTGGCCTAACATTGTCATTAATCGTTTGGCAATTAATTATCATGCCTCCGAGTCGGGCTTTATTTTAAAGTAGTTATTATTATAACGAACTGTCAACACCTACTTATAAATGTAGTCGAGCTAAACGAGCTCTCTGCGTTTGGATTGGATTGCCTTGCTTTGCCTTGGTTTTGGCTCGGAGGCATCAGGCCCAGGCATTTAGTATACCTTTTAGCCTGGGTGGTCGTTGTGTGGTTGGGTTTGTCGGCTTTTGTCGGTGGTTGTTGGAACTCGTTTGTTTTCTTACGCCCGGCTGGCGGACCCGGTCCTAACCGCCACCGCCCCCTTCCTCCATTCACTGGCCATGTGTAAATGTATGTTAATTTGCTGCCGATCATTTAATACAAAAATTTGTTGATTTTATTGTCTTTGGTTTTCTCCAACGTAGAGAGACTTAACTATGGTTGTTTTTGCATCTTTAATTGGCTGATCGTTGTTTAAATGTGGTCCAACTAACTTATTCAACTTGAGCATAAACAATCGGTGTTGAGTTGTAAAAAAAGAGAAATCATAATCAATTTGACGGCATCCCAAATGATCAGACAAATGGTTATAAAATAGTATAGAGTATCTATTATACTCTATACTCCTTATACCTGGGGATGTATCTATAAGGTGTATATGGGTATTATGGTTGTGGATTAGCTTTGTTAACTGAAATAGACTTAACTGAGTTTGGATTTGTAATTTGTAATGGCAATCTCAGGAATTGAAGGAGGATCTAGTGAGTAGGCCGACTGAACTATAGAGAAGAGCAAACTGCTGAGAATATGTCCTTTTTGAGAACTTAAAGACAAAGTTCCTGAAAATCTTACAACATTTTCCATTATAATGTTAGATAAATGCTCTCAAATATATCTAGTACTTAGGTATGTATATCTATTTTGAATAATGCATGACCAGAGTTGATGAAGTGATTCATTCATTCGTTGTACCTCCTTCATTCAAACTTAAAACTGGCGTCAAAACCAATTGAATAGATTCAGTGAAACACAAGAAAATCTCATTGAAAGCCCAACATTGCCAGCCACTGACAGACTCTCATTGTTAGTCTCATAAATAGGCATGAAGCCAAAGGCAATCCAGCCTTCGATTCATTCAACAACGCAGTGCCATTTAAAAGGAAATTATTAGATGAAATGTGGCCCGATCTCCTCCTGATTATTTAATGGAACATGAACATGGAAGCTTACGCAATGTGGCAGTGAGGTTCATTACAAAGACGAAGACGCTGAGACGCTGGCAAAGGCAAAGGCAAAGACATCGCACAGCTGCAATTCTTCTCCTACTAACTATTATTTCTGGTTTTTTTTTTTTCACTTTTTGTCTCTTTAGCAATTTTTAATTAACGCTTTTTGCACAATGCTTGTCTAATTACGCCTATGGTGCCAGATGCACGACACAACGGCACTAAATCATCATAATGTCAGCTGCCTTTTCCCTGAGATCTGAAAGCAGAGTCCTGCCAGGATGATGATGATGATGACAATGGCTACGATCATGGCATGGCAATTAGGCATTTGGCTGCATTGGATGATGACAATCATTAATTGAATAAAATTTGCATTTTAATGTGCCACAAGTAGGTATGAGTTACCATAGAGTCCAAGTATGTTTCCTCAATGTTCTTTTAGAACAAATATTACTTAATCTATGTCAATACTTTTATCGAGGATTTGCCATCATTATCATTTCGTATAGATGCTCATTTAAGTGAATTTTTGTCGAAATTTTATCATATGGGGATGCATATATTGTTCATATGGTGATGAAGTCATATGGCATACGCAATGCCAATTTAAAAATGGTTAAAATAAATTGGATAGCAGTCTGGACCAGTCTAGCCGAGTGTGGTCGATTCGGAGTGCAACGCAAACTAGACTATCATCAATTTAAAATCAATATGTCACATAAATTGGAAGGGAAATCAACGCCAAAGGCCGCCAGCTTGAAAAAAAAGTAAAAATATTGGAAAGCAAAATGGTTAAAAAGCCACAAAGGCAACTCGTCGTCGTTGTGGTCGTCGTCGCTGGGGTTTTATTGGCCACTTTTGGCCACATCAGCGACAACGATGAGACAAGCGCGCTTCCTGGGCTCCATAGTTCGAATGTGGGATGTACATATGTACATCCATACATACCTATATTCGTATGTATTTCTTGGACAACTTGCCATTATTATGCGCATGTTGCATTGCCATGCGATTGCTGATGCTGTTGTTGTTGCTGTTGTTGTTGCCGGATTTGTCAGCGATCCTCAAAGTGATAAAAATTGCTCGTAAATCCTTAACGAGTGGAGCTAACACGCGCTTGCAGTAGCTCCTTCAACTACATCCCGCACCGCGACACTCTCTTCAAGTTCTTCTTATTCTGAACTCAACAAACAAACATGCCAAATGGAACAATGGCCCAATGGCCGTTCCATATTCCAATCCTGGCACCCGAAATGGACGCGCTCATCTCTTGATCTGCATTGTTAGCTGTTTTGTCTGTGACTTCTGTTTCGTTTTGGTGTTTTTCTTTTTGGGGTTTTCCTTTACTTTTTGCATTTAAATAGAACTCACACCAAAACCCCAAATTGACTCCATTAAATTCCAATTGTCCAATGTTCAGTCGTTCAATTGTAGTCATCGTCAGCGTCATCGTCTTCGTTTTGCCTGCCTGATTCCTGTGGGGGTGTCAATATTGGACCAATGGCCAAGTTGAAGGCTGTCAAAAGTTTTACCTAAGTAGGCAAAGTTTTGCAAACTTTGTTCAACTGTGATGATCTTGTCTTCAGACTCTCCAAAGTTCGTCTCGAGTTTTCTCAAACAAATCATTAACATTTTCAGCATAAAGGAAATGTTTTTCTACCCTTGGCCAATTCTATTCTACCTGATATTGTTCAAAAAACTGAAAAACCTAATCCGTTAACTCTATACAAAGTCAAAGAGTTAAGCGCATAAATTCCTAATCTAAATCCCCTCTCATCTTGCCAATGGTGATCGGCTCGTGTGCACCTGCACTTGAACCCAATCAGTTCCAGCCACCATCCAAGTGGATGGGACTAGAGGAACGTTTGTCAAGTGCACTTCAGTCTACACTTGACTATCTCTTTTTTTTTTGGAATGTCATCATGAAATATGAAGGGTTCTTGAAATACAAGAAAAGGATTTTGGGAACAAAAACCTCAAAATCCTTTTTGCGAATTTGCCGACACACTTGAACTTGATGGGAAAATCATTAAATCCTCTCAGAAACAAGTATATAAAATATTACGCAGGACAAACAAGACCAAGCATTAGTGTAATCCTTGTGGACACACCCACAACAGTGCGACAATGAATAGATACGGCTCGAATACATCGGCATGAATGAACCAATGTATGAATGAATGAATGAACTTGGTTTGTTTGTTGTTCATTGATGGAAGAAAAGGGAGTCTGCTCGGGATCTTCGATATTGTTTTTGAGCGGTATTTCTTTGGAAAACAAAAGCACAGCAGGTTACTGGCGATCCGATTGCCCTTTGGGATCATGGGAATCCCTAGTTACATGTAGATAAAAGCCAACTTGCTACAATCGCATGGCAATAAAAATTAATAAAATAAAGCAAGTGCCATGTTCGAGCCATTAAATAAATTTAACAGCTCAATGACTTGTCGAAAGGTGAAAAAAAACACAAAAGGGATATGCGATATAAGTATACAGTGAAAGGAATGAAAATGGTTATGGGGATAGGACAAGGTAAAGGTTGATTGGTTAAAGGTGAGGGAGAGACGAAGTCAGGAGACGTTGCCGTCATTGAAGCATACAGGCTCAGACAACCATGTCTTAATTAGCAGACCCGAACTTACATTAACCTTAATTTTTATGATTTCAGTCTTAATTGCGGGCGCCAAAAGCTCCGCTGGTCCATGATAATTTCCACTGAAGTGTCCAGCGGCGCATGCTCATGAATTGCACAGGAATTGCACTCCGTTGCCAACCATGGTGGTCAGTATGCCATAAGATGCCATTACCTGCATCTTTGCCTAGGGAGTTTTTGTCTAATTTCTTTAGTTCTTTATACTTTTTAATGGCCATAAATTATGTCAGAGTCGAAATGCCCAACGAATTGTGTTACTTAACACCTAATCGCCTATAATGTGCCCGTCTTCCGATTGTGAGGTCCTCCAAAAGTGACAAAAAATAGATGAAAATATCCACCGAATGCTAGAGAGAGCTCCTACATGCATTCATTCATTGATTCATTGATTCATTCACCTTCTTTTATTCATAATGAAAATGTTTGCTGTCCGCTTTTTATTTTCATTTTTGGGATTTTTAGATTCTTCTTTTTCTTTTTTCAAAGAGATTTATGTTCATGAATGTAAATGCCTTCTTCAAATCTTTTTTATTGGCTCGGTGTGCATTATATTCACGTGATTTGTTGCCATATTGATGGTATGGTGGAGGGGAGGTGTTGGGGAGGGAGGGGGGATCTTTCTTTCATAAAATGAAATTATTATCACACTCTGAACAACATTTGGCTTTCTCTTTCTGACCAAGAAAGGAACAAAAATTATTAAGCTGATTTTAATTGCGCTCCACGAAATTTAACCAACAATCATAAATCTAATTTAGTGTCTTTTTCTTTTCTGAATTTAGACATTTTCTAATTATGCAGCAAAGTGTATTGATATGGATTTGATTGAAAATTTATTGCTAATGTATTGACGATTTGTTGTTGTTTGATATACATATTGATAACCTTTTCCTAATCTTCTCCATTTTTGGGTGTGTGCGTCTTTTGGTTAAGCTCAATAAATTGTAACCTGGCCCTGGCCACTCAGTTAAGATACTTTTTTTGTATCATTTCTGATATGTGAAAATTGACTGTTTAAATAAATATCTAGATAAGCATCATAATTTATGGCATAAACAAACTCTTTGACAATGAAAATTCAAACTAATTTACAAAACAGATCTTTAAAAGTTATTATTGGCCATAAAATAAAGTTTATCTCAGAAATTCTTTCAGTCAAATGCTTCAATGGCAAATCAGTTATAAAGTAGTTAGTTAGATGGATTTTCTTTAGATTCTTAGTTCGAAGTTTCGTTATTAGCCAATTCTCACTTCCCCCTTTGTCATCATTGTCCTCGTCATAATGATGGTCGAAATTAGTCGACAAGCTGCCAAAACGTTTAGTACCAAGCTCTCACCCAATTGCTCGAAATCCCAAACCAAAAAAAAACAACAACCAAACATTTGTTCATTTGTCATGCAGAAGGACTGTGTGTTGCCGTTGACATACATTCAATGGATGGTCTTTGTTGTAAGCCAACAACTACAGACGCAACAACAACAACATTATGCTACTGATGATCATCATCCTTGTCCTGCTGGCTTCAACATTGCACATTGCGCAATAAAAACGGAGAGGAGCAACAAAAAGCGGCGCAACAATTGAGGAGAATCCATCATTAATAAGCCCTAAAGTGGTTGCTCGGGGACAATAAAAACAAAAAGCCAAAATGGGCAATAAACGAACTAATCATGGGTATGGCAATCAAACAGTCTTTAAACAATAATTATAATCAAGAGATATACTTCAGATAAAACCAGAAAAAATGTTGGTCAAAATATAAAAAAAATATATTAAAATATCTCTACGAATTTATAAAACTAAATCACAATTTCGAATGATTTAGTTCAACTTAATGATAAAATAAAAACAATTAAAGAAAATAATGATAAAATAAAGAAAAAGAAGGATAGATAAATGTTAAATAAGAAACAATAAAGAAAAGACAAAAGAGATAAAGTATAAATAGCAAATTCTTCAAGTCTTAATTTGAATTCAAAGATTAGATTTATTTGAAAAAAACTTGATAGATCTGTAAATATTTTATGTTCTATTTGGTTTAAATACTATTTTAATGATCAATTGGTAGAAGTTTTTCGATTTCAGGATTAGTTAATTAAATAAATCTTAGGCCAAAGCCAATCTCAAAGAAATGTATTAAAAATTAAAAACTTCTGATTGAAAGTTGAATATTTTTTGAACAGTTTTTAAAATCTGATTTTCTTAGCAACAAAATAAAGAAAAAGCTTTGAAACAACATATTTAAGTCCTTATATTGCAATAGTTTAAATGTTTCTTATTGCAGATTACCTTTAGATTTCCCCTTGTTTGAAATTCTGCCTACTCCCATGTAAGAGGCAGCAACATGTGCACTTGTTTCTTCTGTTGCAACAACAAAAAATGGCAACAACAAAAAAATGGCAAACCGCTTTGGGCCATTTAAGGTAACGCAATTAATTATTTTTTAACTGTTTTGTCATTTCGGAATGCAGCCAGCAGCCATGGTTGGCCATCGGATTGGTCCTTCCTGCTGTGTCCAAAGGACTTTGACATGGCCGAAGCAGCTTTCGCTTGTTTGATCGCTTGATCGTTGGATTGTTGGATCGATTGATCGATTGATTGCTGTCGCAGAATAAAAAGAGGAAACCCAACAGTCAGACAGAGTGAGAGAGAGAGAGAGAGTGAGATAGACATACATTGGCACAGATTGTTAAACTTGCCGTGTAACAAGCCGTTTTGGCTACCGAAATGCCGAAAGTATTTCCAAAAATAGAAAGTTTTTTTTTTGGTTTTTCATGCAAATTTATAAAATTAATAAACAGTTTGGGCTGAAAAAACCAGACACTTGTCATGCATGTGCAAAGATATAAAAAATGTTTAACAGAAAAAAAAAAAAAAAAGAGAAGATAAAAAATTCATAAATTTTGCCTCGAACAAGTTGTTTGGCCGCCCAGTTGTTGCTTATTTGCTTTGTCTGTTTTGATTATAAAAAGCATTCAGCTTTAATTTGTCAATTTCTTAATGGGCGTTCCACAATGTTAGACAGAGATAGACAATTGACTGACAGTCCCTCTCTGTCTCTCTCTCTCTTTGTTAGCGATTCCCATGTCTGTTGTTCCACTCGATTGTATATATAATCTCTGGTGATATTTCGATTTTTGTCGTTGCCTCTTGTCGGCCGATCGGTCGATCATTGTCGTTCGGTTAGAAGAATTTTAACAAGCTACGGTGTTTTGGAATTTCGTTACGTGAAGAATTCAAAAATGTTTTACGCAATTAAAGAATCTGATAAAATGTCCACAAGCGACAAAGCCAAAGAGTATTATATTATATATAAGACGACTTTCAGATACCCTAGAGAAATCTAATTTTAAACAATTTTAATAAGAATTTCTTAGACAAAACAATTGCCAATCCATTTGAGATTGTTTTTCTGGACCACCAAGGATGTTGGTGACGATGATAAAGATGGATTGTAGGGACACAACATACGACTTTAGTATATACCCTAGAAAAGTCAGAGAGGAAAAACTCCAACTGCAAGCGACCTGTTCCCTGTTCATCTCCTCATATCGATCGCTTGTCCGACGGTTAAATATGACAAATTTCAACGATGAGGAAAAAAAAGTAAATGAAAACAAAACGAATGGCTACAAGACAAAATCAGAAGCTTCAGTGCACATCAATATCGATCGATACGAGCTCCTGTCTCTGTCACTGTTTTTCTCCTTTTGTCTCCGTGTTCCCTGTGCATGTGTTGTGTTGTGTTGTGGTTGTGGTTGTGGCACAAACCAATTAAGCCGAGATTAATTGGCCATGTCAAGTGGCGTAATCGAGCGCGAACACAAGTTTGACATTTCATAATTATTTCAACTGTCTTTGTGAGACTCACTCACAATCAAGACTCACCCAATGTCTCGTCTTGGTCTCTCATGATCGATCAATCGATGGCCTGAGCCTTGGGTGTGTGTGTGTGTGTGATAAAGATGTGCTCTGGCTGATATGATGGAAATGTATATAATTGACTGCTTTTATATGATGATTTTATATATAGAGAATCAACATGGGGCTTAGGTTTATGTGGTGATGATCTGATTGATATTCTTTTGTAATTATGTTGTCAGAATTTCAGTTAGTCTGGCATCGATCTATAGCCATGAAGGTTTAATTACGTTTTTCGTATGCCATAATAAAAGAGATTTTTCATTCTGATAATGATTCTTAATCGCCTTCATTATGAAGAACAAGTTTGACTTGACCTTAGTAAGTTTGTTTTCTACTTCAAATTTTTGAAAAGTATTTTTGTCAAATTTTGAATGGCTTAGTAGTTCCAAATGTTGTTTCCAATGATTTTAAGGACTTGAAATTAAACATGATTGGGATTTGATCTTTGATCTCTTCAGCCACGTTGGACAAACTTGAACCAACCTTAGGTTATGATTTGAAAAACTTTCTCTAATTCAACAGGTTTTACTCCATTTAGCCACATTTAGCCACATCGCTCATCCACTCCACACCCACTCAAATGGCGATCACCAAGTTGCAAGTCTCCATACAAGTCTCTCATTTTACAGCTAATTTGACAACAATTTACTGTAATCACAATCGATTCGTGTTTGCCAATTTTTTAATTGTTTTCAATCCTCTTTTCTGCCTGGGTCCTGGGTCTTTCCAGAAACCAAGACACACGATCGAGTAATTTACGATGGCCTCATGGTGATTGGGACACCCAAACAAACGAACTCCATTAGCTGTGGCTGTTGCTCTCGATGCTGAGGCTTGTCCTCAGAGTTCGTGCGAACTTCTAGGAATTATGTTGTTCCAATTAAAATAAAAATTAAAATAAATAAAACAAAAGGTAAAAACCCCGAAGCCACACTCTCTGAATGCTGGGATGCTTTTAGTCGAATGAATCCTTCGCTCTGCTCCGTGTTGTGTTTGTATCGATTTGTGAAATGGCTGAAGCTGGTTGACTGGTGGCTCCCATTGATTTCTGAGTTGCTGATTTCCATTTAACCTGCTGCAGCTTACCCCGGACGGGGCAGGGACACAACGGAGGACTGCAACAACTGCACCCTGCGGATCGCGCCCCAAGTTTCTTGCGATACAATCGTCGATGTGTGCTTGCCTTAAAACGACTTTAATATGTAAATTCGATTTCGGAAGCCAAAGTAATTAATACTAGAATGCAGCCTGGCGGTGCAGGGGCACCACACCACCAGACACCACACCACAGCAAACTGAACCAGCAATGGACTGAATTCAAAATTAATCCAAACAAAACGGATAAGAGAGCAAAAGGCAAACAGAAATGTTAATTTGCCTCGTCGTTCTCCTTCTCGTCGTCGTCGTCGTCGTCGCAGGAAGCTATAACCCAAAGGTGAGAATATTTTCAGTATTCTGCCTCGATTAGGCTTGAAATTTATGTTGAGGGCCTTTGGTTGAGATTCGAACTTTTGTCACTGGTTTGTTGGCCCATTCAAATAAAAATTATGCTTGACATATTGGTATAACTTTTGTTTTTAATTATGAATGACATTTTCTTTTCCACTTCCCCCCGCCTTTGCCCCCTTTTCAGTTTTAAGACTTTCGTGTGGGTCCAATGATTTTGGTCTATCTCTCTTGCTCTTTCACTTGCTAGCCTGCTGTGAAATCAGAGCTCTCGTCTGAGATAAAGATCTTGGTAACTCTTCAACTTGAATGTGTGTGTGTGTGTGTGTGTGTGTTGAGCCATAATGAAACTCATTGATGTAGGTAAATTATCGCTCTGTTCTTAACGTCGTGTTTTCGTGTTTTTTAATTGGGACTTTGGGAATTTAGTGAAAAATGCTAATTAGTTGAAAGGGTTCGTCTTCCATCGTCTTGTCTTTCCATTGATAATATTGCTGCCATCCTCAAATGACAGCAAGAGAGAAAAGGAGAGAGAGACTAGAAGACTGAACTGAACCCTACTACTACCACTTTTGAGATTTACGTTATGTTTTCCGATTCTTTTCCTTAACTCGTTCCTGTTTGGTTTTTTCTATTTGGTTTTTCTATCTATCTATAAAATTAGATTAGCAGTTAATTGGTTAATGTGCAGCCAGCAACGTTTGTTAATTGATTCTCGGAAAAACTCCTCCAAACAGTGAAAAAAGAGAATCGAAAGACAAAACAACAAAACAAAATCAGGTTTTAATTAACAACTATTTAGGTGCTCCTCTGGCTACTGACTGGTTGCATGTTTTCTTTAATTTGGCAGCATAAAATTATCATTTCAGTTTCGTGTAAGTGTGTGTGTGTGTGTGTGTGTTTTGTTTTTGATATATGATCGAAATTTGCTCTTAATCCTCGGACATGCACGGTAGCAGGGTCCAACTAAAAGGTTCAATCGACAATATTCACTAATTGATTTTATGGGTTAAGCAGTCAACTTTTGTCACTCCCTCTCTCTCTTCGTTTCTCTATCGCTCTAACGCTCTATCTTTACCTTTCAATCGTCTCATTTGTCGTTCATATTGGTATCTCGAAAAGCTTAACAGATTTCATAAGGTGCTTTTTAGCCATTAAAATGTTTATAATTTTATGCTAATTTGGTCTTCTCTTTGTTTGATTTCTTTCAATTGACTTGGCATTTGTTATCACATACCTATATACATATATATAAATACAAACATATATCGATCTAACTGATAAGCTTGAACAAAATTATTTCCTTTATCTGACCATAAATAGCTCAGGGAACTGGGTCAAAGTAAAGCAACACACAAACTAGTTGGAGGCAGCATCATCCGAACCAAAAACACCAACTTGCCACATTCAACATAATCAACATATATACATATGTATGTACATATGGGCGGCCATCTCTCTGCCTCTGCCTCTGAATCACACACTCCCAGTTCTCCACTTCTCCAGTCTCTGTCTCTGGTTGCCCCGAATCCAAACATGCTGTAGGCTGTCTTGTTGTTGCCTTGTAATCCGATAGTTTTATAGTTTTGTAGTAGCGCACTCATAAATTTTAGACCCCTAGAGACGAGGTTCATGTCGCAGCATCAGGTGTTAAGCGGGCGCAAAATACCCTATAAATAATTGAAGTCATCTCAAATTGATAATCATCGAGCTAAACAAGAAATTCTCTTTAGGTTTATGTCTAAACATAAATAAAATATTATAAGTTATACTAACTAAATCATATAATCAATCGGAGTACAAGAAATTGTCTCTTCAATTACATCAAAATCTTAAATAACAAAATATATAATTATGGTATTCAAAACGATTGTTGGAATTAAAATTTTAAAAGAAAAGCTTCGAATTAAAAATTTTAGAGTATTTTGGATTCTGTGTTAATCAAAATTTAATAAATATCTCTGCTTGTGTCTTGTCTTTAGTATTGTTTTTAAGCATTTGTCTTGAAAAAAAAGTTGAGATTTCTTCTTTGCTGTTTTAGATATCTCGCTTGTTATTGTTGTTGTTGTTGTTATTGTATTTGGTTTATTTTATGTTTTTATTTATTTTTGTTATTTTTTTTGTTATTTATTACACGAAAGTCATTCTTTTTTAATAGTCATGCAAATTAATTTTGCTCATTTGTACAACAATAAAAATGTTAACTAATTAATTTTGATTGAAATTTGCATGCAAAAAGCGAAAATCAATTTGCACGAGCTACGATAACTGAGTGTGAGTGTGTGTGTGTGTGTGTACATGGATGGGGGGAGGGGTATAGATTGGCTGGCGTGTTGTTTGAAAATTAAATTTTCAATAATAATTTATAATTTTTGAACCAAAAGCGACACGCCATTTGGCAACTAGTTCAACCAAACAATTCGAGAGTTTCAGAATGGCTTATGGGCTGAGAAAAGGGGGAGGAAGGACATTCAGGATTATGTACAACAATATGCCCAAGAACAAGAACAAATGCCTAATTAGCACAAAGAATCAAAACGGAAGTTATGTTAATTAATTTTGACTATGACAAAACTCCGAATGGGGGAAACCGATAGCAATCGGTAAAATGAAACTGAAAGCAAATGGAATTTCATAATACAAACGATAGAGAAGGCATTAAGGCAGCAAAGTTTTTGGAGTTTTTCGGTTTCGGTTTCGGTTTAAGTGTCCCATAAGAAGAAAGAAATATGTATGTATGTATCTTTTTCAATGTTGTCCGACTGTTGCGACTGACTTTGCCAATTATAAGCCAAAGACATTGAATTTCGCTTTATCGCGGCATTTCGGAACGCATGAAACCAAAAGATATAGAATGAGCGTGAGGAGAAGGCGACTGAAGAAGATCGAATTTATCAAGAAGAAGGCCGCAACACAGGCTGGAATATACATACATACAAACATATGTATGTATATATCTCAAATTAGCAAACATTTTATATCTGTCAGCTACTGTTCTCCCTAATTAATAACAAGATGCCTTTTTAATTCCATTTCGTGAGTTTTGCGCGCCGTTGAGCGTTTTAATTGCCCCTGAAGGAAGCGTTCTTTTCCCTTTTTTTCGCTTTTTCTGCATTTTCTTCATCGACTTTTGCTTCTCGTATACCCGCCTTCCCATCAAGGAGTCAGTGACTGCTGCAATTGATGGCCAAAACGGGCGCCTTCGTGTTACTCTGCAGTTAATCGCAAACAGTTTGTAATTATAACTAATTTTCAATCTATTTAAGGGCCGATTCTATTAAAGTTATTAATTACATTTATGAGGCAAAAAAATGGCCATAAAACCAAATAGTTCAACTTACGAACGAGTCAACAAACGAGTTACGATAATGGTGAAAACGAAAAGGAATTCATTTATATTACGAATTGTTAACTTATGTACTACAGGTCCTATAAAACATAGCCATAAGCACAAATCTTCCATGAAAGTCAATTCAGGATTCAACTCCATTCTTCTGTAGATAATTTTGAAATAGAAATCTGTTGAAACACAATTATTATTTGTCTGTAAGTACTTTTTAATGCCAAATGTCCTTTTTTAAAGACCATCCAGTCGGTTTTTGTCTACCTATATATAAAGGTTGATAAAGAATGAATAAGTATATACATTTTTAACCCATATTTGGCATTGGAAATCTTAGAGCTAGAGATATATAAGAAATCGGGAGCTGGTAAGCCAAACGTTTCTAGCTTAGAAAAAGTACATACTCCAAGGCTCAGAACTCTTTAACACTTTCAAAATCTTTCCTGGGGAGGGACACCTCCCTTCTGTCTTCTATTTCGAAACTCGCACATTATTTTCCATCGTGTAACAAGACAAGTATACAGTCAAATAGACAGACAAGTTGGACATTTTGTGGCCCATTGTATAAATAGATAAACACTTGATTCGAATGACACTAAATAGACATAAATGAGATCAAATGGCCAACACAAATGCATTGTATGTGTGTGTGTGTGTGTGTTTGTGTATGTTGTGCCGACGGTGTGACAGCTAACTAACTTGGCTAAATTTCGCCGTCGATATAGCCGATATGGTTGTTGGTGTAAAACCCATTCCGATGTTCAGCTCAAGTGTTACTGACCATAAATCCAACCGCGTCCACTCATTTTAGTGTGTATTTTTCTTTTTTTTTGCCCGTGGAGCAACATATGTACATGAATACGCCATGGACTGGGCAACTGTGTTGAATTTCCATCGAAGAGGCAAAAGACAAAACCAGTTTGCTAACATGTTGTTGGCTTTTAACCACGAAAACTTGTTTCTGCTTCTGATGATCGGACTTTGGCTACGCCTACCATGCCTGCCCAGACCAGAGATAGGTAGGAGGAGCTTTTCCAAAGATGGTGGTGGTGGTGGTGGTGCTGGTGACTGGACAAAAATGGTGGGCCTTAGCGCTAATAGCGATCGAATTTATGGAATTATTTCATTGTTCTAGGAATTTGAATGCCGGTGACCAAAAATGGCTGCAGAATTTGAAAAACGAGTCAGGGGACTGAACCATGGTAATATTTATTGGATGATTCAAACAATTGCCATCAGGATGTTGACCAAAACCAAGTCAAAGAGTGAGTGTGACAGAGAGAGAGAGAAGGAGACAGACAAAGAGTGAGAGATACATAGAAAGACAGTGACTGTCAGTGGACTTGCAGAGTGTCTCTCTTGGCTTTGATGGCTTCATTATGCAGTTGTTGGCCGTTTTGCTTGCCTCTTGTTGCTGTTTTGCTTTTCTTTTTTACAAATTGGCTGATTTAATATTTTTGCCAATTAAGTTTTGGGCTAGCATTCAGTGTATGCAGTGAAAAGTTTGCCCATAATTGGTTTGGCAGCATAAAAATCACATGAATACATTTCCGTTTCATGGCAATTAACTGAGCTGAACAGAACCGAACCGAGCCGAACCGAACAGCAAAGAACATAACTTGGCTGAGAAGAGATCCATCTTTTAGTTATCTGTGCACAAGTGCAACTAAATTGACTGTTGCTGCTGCTGCTGCTGTTTGACAGTTTCCAGGTTCCTTTACTTAACTTCATCGTCGTTCAGTCGGTCTTGTCATTAAATGCCTGAACAAAATTATCTTGTTAAAATTACAAATAACACGAACATGAAGTAATAAAAACGTACGGAATGAATAATGTGCGCCACGTTAAATCGCCAACTGACTGCTGACTGTTGACTGAATCCCAGGCAAGTTGATGTTGTGGCCAGCTTGGATGAAACTTTAACCGGTTCCTTTCGTCCATCCATCCATCCAGCATCCTTCATCTGGTGGATGGTACCCACTCAGCATTCTTATAACTTTATTTTATGTGTCGATTTTTAGTGCTTACTGCCGCTCGGTTGCAGTTTCGTGAACTTTTCAAGTTAATTGGTTGGCGATTGTAACGACTGGCCTTAGCTTGACAAGTTGGCGATTTGGCCAACTGGATGGCTGTATGGTTAGGTGAATGTGTTTGAAATTGGTCACATATATTTTGATTTTCTCAACTGCTAGTTGTTCAATTATTGTTTTACGCAAAGAGAAAGTTTTTAATCTCCAGGGAGATAATTTCAGATTGAAAATATTTAGATTAGGCCTTACCTTTACGATCTATTGTTTAAACTAACTAACTTGGCTCGACCTTCCCGACATAATTCGATATTTAATTTGCACAAATATGGCAGAAGGGTTTTTAGCCATTTTTCCCCATTTAATGCCATTTTACGTAGGGCAATAAAAATTCTCCCTTCTTTCACTTTGACTTTGACTAAAGCTGGCTGCCTTTGAGTGCATAGTTAAAACTATTTTATGTCTTAATTAAAGTTTATAGGCACAGCTTTTTTTTTTTTTTTTTTTGTTCCCTTATTTTCTTTTTTTGAGGCGTTAAAAAAGAGTTTGCTGGTTGTTGTTGTAGGCCCAAGTCGTCGTCATCGTCGTCGTCGTCGGAACCGCCAAGATCATCGGCAATCAGCGTAAATGAGTTTCTCCATGTCTGTGTGCAAGTGTTGGCCATGTACAAATCGCTTGATTGGCTTGCACTTAATTGCCAGTGGCTGGCTGCAACTCCCACTTGGGGCAAACCAGTACGGGTGATCGGCCAGCCATGCTGTTTTTACCTTTTTTTTGGGTTTTTTGGCCAGATAGTGTGGTGGTGGCTGCTCCTGCTAATAGGCAATTAAGTTTCGTGTGCTACCTGCCATTTTGTCTTGATGTCTGATGGTCACAAAAGCGAACGAATTGGAATCGAGTTACTAAACATATATGTATATGTATATGTAAATAGGATCACTAATGAATGTGTGATTGTGATAACAATCTGTTTTCCTTAGAGCCCTTTAAAGTTGCTTCCTAAGCCAATTTTGAAGTCTTATTATTAACATAATAATCATTTATATGTACATATATATATCTTTTTGTATTATCCGGGAAATGCTTTACTAAATATTTTAGTTACTAATCACATAAATTAAGGGCTTAAGCGGCAACTATTTTATCTTTGCATCTCTGAGTGTTAAATAAAACACAATTAATATTCAATTTAATGATTAAATCTTGTTGGTTTTAGATATTGAATTTAAATATCTGCATTGATTGGGCATAAAAATTGACCCTGGAATTTATAATGTTTTTTCTTCAACGATTTGAAGGTTATATCTAAATGTCTTTAAAAAGTTTTGAAAGGACTTTAGAATAGATTATTAGAATGATAAGAAGAGGAAGTTTCTTTCAGTTTTCTTATCCAATGGCGCCTTCTGATCATGTGCAGTCTCGGGCACTTCTTCATCCTTCAATGGCCAATGTAGGTATGCGGTTCAGTCTCCAGTATGACGCAATTAAGCAAACTTCCGGTCTGAGGGATGTCGCCGCTTCCGTGGAGGTGCAGGAGGTGAAGTACGTATGTACGTAGCTTTCTTCATATTTTGAATGCCTTGTGACTTTTTAATTGCGTATACGCCACTTGTAACGGTCGTTGGGCAAAACGTCTTAATTAAGTCTCTTCCATCTCTCCCTCTCTCTGTACACTTTACGTGGCTTAAGTATTATTTTTTTATTGTGCCTTTCGCTGTAATTATTATGATTACTTATTATTGCCTGCCTTTCGTTTCGTTTCGCTTTGTCTTTTTTTTTTTCTTCTTATAGTTTTTTTTGGAGTCGGCAGTCGGCAATTTAATGATCGCAGATATTTTCCAAATTATCTTAAGCATTTCGTATTTATAGTAATTCCTTCAAAGGAGTTGCACTTACTTTACAAAAGCTGCCGATTGCTTAGTTTATTGTCACAAATTAAGCAGACATCTGATGGCTGATGGCAGACAAAGGTAAATTACCACCTTGGCCCCGGTAGCCGATGGCCACAATAACCCCAGCCTGTTATTTGGTACAATAAAATTATAAGAGACTGCCATTAAAGTGCTTACAAAAAAGCATATAATTTCAATGGCCTCAAGTGCCGCCGATTTATTGAGTTGTTCAGTGAAGAAGAAGTGGCTTAATTTTATAGTCTCTTTTTTTTTTGTGCAATACACGAAAGTTCAGATAGATAGAATGCGTGTAGGAGGGCAGGGAAGTGGAGTGACAAACAAAAAATTCCATCAATATGCAAAAATTTTCAATTAAAATTGGCCACAACAAACAAAAGCTGAAAGATAACTTCACTCCGCCATATGCATATAGTAGTAACAACAACGGCAATCGGTGGCAATTTATGTGCACTCAGCGCCATTTTCACTTCATTGTATCGCGACCAACGACAGCGTCAGACGGGCAAAATAAACAAAAAAAAAAATTAATAAAAAAAAACGAAACAAAACGAGCGAAGGAGCAGCAAATATATGAAGCAACAAAAAAAAAAAAACTGAAAATGGTACGAGAAAAAAAAAATGGGGCTAGGGTTGGGGGAGCAAATAAAAAACACAAAAAAAACAACAACAACGCCAATGAAGAAGGCGTAAGGCATTGTGAGCGACAGCAACAACAACAACTGACAGGAAATTAGTTTCCATTTTTTGATGAATGCTTCGACAGGATTGTTGCTGTTGCTGGCGTTCCTCTGATGCTGTTCAGTCTCTCTTTTCTTCTTTTTGCACTCGTTTTTTCTTCCTTTTTATGTGTTGGCAGCATCTTTTTCCTGTTGGAGAATCCTGGCATTCGTTCATCCAGCGCATAAATTGCCAGGCAAACGTGACAACCGCTAGCCACGCTTCAGCCTGGTTGACTACACAAAAAAAGGCATTCGCTGCGACTTCCTTTCATTCATTCATTTAACAATAAAATATTAACAACGGTTATATGAAATCAACAAACCGGGGAAACTCTTATCTCTCTCAATTGTAGTGGCATTTTGATTACTCTTCTCAAAAAAAGATTTTCCAAAGAACAAGATCTATAAACTTAGAATTTCTTTAGAATCTACTATGTGGTTCGTGAGAATAACAACAGCAGACCATTGATTCTTTCCTTTAGAATCACTCCAAAAGATTGTCAAAGGACCACTTATGCTTCTAAGTCATATAAAAGAAATTAATATCATGGTGTTACACTATGTTTGGTTTAAGTTCGACTCCATTTTCTCCTCCAATTCCAAATCCATTTGTGAATTAGCCAAATCTTAAGTTTCAAAAAGAACTTTTAAGTATTAAGTTCCTTAGCTTTTCCATGATGGAAGACATTCCATGGGTTTCAAACCCATTAAATTATATATTGGCTTTTATAGGTTTTACGTTTGGGTTGTTATTATTATTTTAGTATCAGAATGGCAAATAAATTGTGTATACCCATTTTATTGCAGAGCCATAAAAAGGTAAACCCATCATAATCATCGTCATTCATTTAGGGACATTCAGGGACAGAAGCAGTAACAACGATAAGGGACAACAGCAAACAGCAATTGGCAGCTTCATAACAATATAAATATATATATACTGTTACTATCCAATGTATATACATATATAATCCTTTATAGAATGAGAGTTATGATGTGTTCTATCATTTCCTGGAAACGTTGTCAAAGTTTTCTTTCTTTTTCGGTTTGAAGGACCATTGAAATGTCATAAAGCTTTCCGCTTGTCATTTAGTTGAGCTCATCATGAGGCCATAAATTGCACCATGTGTTGCCCAAAAACAAATTAACAAATTAAAGAAGCGGGTGTCATAAAATCGTGCCCGCCTCCCTCCTCGAATTTCATGTCACAAAGCATTGATTTATTTCTCCGCCCCCCCTCCCGACACAAAGTTCCAGGCATTTAAATACGCTTTTGATTTACAAATAACAAATAAATGTTATGATGAGTGGGATCTTCGAATCTTTCGGATCTTCTTGGTATGCCGCCGGCAGATGGTACAGAATCTTTAGGATATTAAAATGGGTAAAGGGGAATTGGCTTAAGGGCGGCCGGCCTTGGCTGGTCACGCTCATAAAACGCCAACTAAGCGTTAAGGGCACCAAAACCAAATGAGAAAAGTATTGAGACTTATATGCTGAATGTTGATTAAAACATCTTCTTCGTCATAGAGAGTTATGATGGTCCACTTAATGGCCCCATTAAGCCGTTTGGCAGCTGTAAATTTCTCATATCGAATGCCTGGCGGGGAGGCCTCTGTTAGAGAGAAACAATAAATCCTTATTAAATGCACAGCGAGACCAGAACTATTAACGGATATTTCTTTTGAATATGCGACCAAAAAGCATAAATCAATTTTAGTTCATCTTCTTTTTCTGGTCGGACTTGTGACATTTTAATTACTACTTAAAGACATTTGATTTACAGATACCTGAGCATTATAACATCTCGTTTTGAACCTTAGGAATGCATTTCCCTCAGTGTGTGAGAGTCAACACGTTAAGCCAATGAATGACTTAATATTTTAAGACTTAATTTGTTAATTGTCAATTTCATCAAAGTCGTGCATAAGATCTCAATCTATCGAGTACTGTAAGAGATTTGTAGAGCAAATCAAGTTCAAGAGATATAAAATGCTTTTGGATTAGTTTCAATTACACTTGTAATACAGTTAAAACCTTAAATAACTTCCCATTGGCTATATGGCCAGAAGGAATGCCAAAAATGCTAACTTGTTGAACTTTGTTGGCTCTTGCTATCTCTCTTTCTCTTGACCAATTCGTAAGGCTTTCTGGTTAACATATAGGTCGAGAGAGAGAGAGAGAATTCCATTGCGGATCTTCGATGCGTATACTCGATCTTCAGAAACTAAAACCTAATTAAACTCATGATTAATTTTAAGCAGATAATAATAAGGAAGTCAAGAGATCTATCGAGAATTACTTAGTCACAGGAATTATGTATGGTTGCCAAATAGACTTGTCACTTATCGATGACTAAAATCGATAGATTGCTAATCTCCTTGTTTTATATTAGCTATATTGTTGTATCATACAAACTGAAACAAATTCATTTGTTAATTATGTTGCCTAAGAGCAAGTAACTTGTGCAATAATTATGCCACGATCAGTAACACGATCAAAGGCCAAGTGAATACATACTACCACATCCAGGGCTAAATGATCGTGAAAATCAAAACAACATAATCATAAAATGCGCACACTAAACGTGGTGTTGCCCCTGTTGTTGTTGTTGTTGCAGTTGTTCATTGGTTTCTGCGTCCAAATGGCACTTTGGTCTAAAGTCGATAAGGATCGCAAGCAACGACGACGACGACGCCGACGATGGCGATGAGGAGGAAACAACAACTCTACGAGTTCAGTAGTAGTAGTAGTTCGCCAAGGCTAGCTAGCCTGGGCTTTAGCTTTAGCCTTTTATTATCGGCAGGATCGCTAAACTTGCGGCATGCAAATTTTCAATGCTAGACTCAGGCCAAGCTGCAGTTCGGCACTCAACGCATGCCGTAAATCACCAGTTTCAGCACCACAACCACCGCCACCACCACCATCAGTCCACCAACAACAGTTGCAACAAATTTACAACAACTATGCCGTGGCTATAAGAGGCTGCACGACGATCTTACTGAGCTATGCCAACAACAAATAACAAAGCTCTTTGCCAGCTATGCCAAAGTCATGAATCAGTTTTTCATAGCGCAAAAGTACTTTTTGCCGATAACTTCATTTTGTGGCTTAATATGCTTGTTGAAGGTCTGGTAAGTAGTTGTTGTTGTTGTTGTTGCAGTCATTGTTGTTGCCAAAAGCGTGAACTTGCCAACACCTTAAGCATTTATGTTGACACAAAACCTTTCCCTAAAGGCAAACAAGGAGATTTGGCACGTAGGCGAAAGACGGCAGACGGCAGACGGGAGACGGGAGACGATGTGATAGCAAAGACTATGATAATAATTTTTCGTTGTGGCTGCTGTCGATTAAGCTTAAGCGACAATTTTCCATAGTGTACCCAGGCCTAGTAACTTGGCCCATGCCGATGATCCACCTACACCCCTCACTCAAGTTGCCTTTGAGTGTTTTACAGCCCATGGCACTTGCCAGTTCTCTTTTGGCCAGTTTCGTTTTGGTTTTCATAGAGTCGTGAGTTGGCTGCACGATTTTCCATAGCCCAGCATGCTGAGTTCTGGATTGGGGAACTTGAAAGTCGGGATGCCGGGAAACGGGACGTGGTTTTTGTTTTGTTTGTTGCTGTTGTCTTTGTTAGTGGTAGCAGTTAGTTGACTGCACTAAGTTAAGATGTTTTGTTTTTTTTTTTGGTCCCCTCTCTTGCATTGGCCTCTGCTAGGTGTATGTGCAATTATCTTGGACAGGCCAAAGCCAACGCCGCATAGTCTGGGGATCTTTCTATCTTCCTTGTTTTGGGATTTTTGTTTTTCTTCGTCTTCTTTTTTGTTATGGAATGCCGCAGCTTAGTTTTTCTTTTTATTGATTTATGATTTGTTTAACACAAAGGCACATTACCAAGAATCCAACAGTTGTTGCTCCTCTCTCTCCCTTCCAACTGAACCGCAAACATATGCCATGCATTCAAAATTGTCTTTACCTAAATTTGATGGTAGCCTTAAACTTCATGCCACATTTGGGTTTCGCAATCGCCAACAATAGTTGCAATCACGGACTCTGGGACCCAAAAGTCCGCATTTTCAACACTCATAAACCAGGCTTAACTTAACATGAATGCAACTTGAATATCAAAATATTTTATATGCACGCTTCCATTACGTTTCCATTCTCCTCTTCCTGATCCCCTGTGGGCTGTCCAAATAGGGATTTACTTGTATGGGAGTTGGAGTTGGAGTTGCATTTTGCGTGGTCGGAACTCTGACTCTGAATGGCTCTAGCAGGCAATTTATATTTGAGCATAAATGCTGTAAAAATTAGACAACTGAATTAATTTTCGTAGCGACAAAAAGCTTGAAATATTACAACCTGAGAGATTATGTTTGCTTGTTGAAATGGTTTTAGTTCGTTAGCAGGTTAGAAAATGGGATGTTCGCAGGATCTTAGACCTTTGGAAATAGTAATAAAGTTTGCTATTGCAACTGATCTGTCACTTTCTACCCCATTCTGTGAAGGAACTTGTTTATCCTAGCAGAAAACAGCTCAAGGACGACTTGGAACCAAGAATAGTGGTTGACTCTTCTTCAAATTGTTAAATTTGTCTGCTTAATCTCTAGTTTCATTTCGATTTCTGACATTGCTCTGCTCTTTTATATTCAATTGTCATATGGATAAAATGGATACCGCATTGAATTGAAATTTTCAATCCTTTTGGCTTATAGAAAACCTTATATCAACCTTGAAAGATTTTTAAAGTCATTTCGTTACACCCATGAAGTATAGAATCATGCTCAGAATTCTTACTCCTTTCAATACATTTCATCATGATCGGGGGAAACTTTCCGCATATACACATTTGATATGCCCGGCGATCATTAACCATGTCAATTTCTCCACTTGAAAATGAGCTGCTGAAGAAGTTCTATTGACATAAGCTTCTTCTTCAACTATTTTGATCTTGTTGAGGAGAGAAAAAAATATGCCAACTAAGCATGAATTGTGATAAATCAAATTGTAAACAAATCAATGATCGCCTTGGCTCCAAACTGTCTGGCATATTAGCCTTATAGGCCCAAAGCATGACTTGGCCCAGACGCAGTGTCTCGTCCATCCATTGATTGATTTATTGAAGCGTTTCGCTGGCTGTAATGATGAAAAATTAATACTCGTCAATGGAAATTGAAATGAAAATGATGGAAATGTTTGATAGTCCCTTCAAGTGACTTTCAATTGGAGTTAAGGCGAAAAGCCCTTTTCTTTTGATATGAAAAATTATTTATTGCTTTGCCTATTCTGATTCTATTGCTGAGATTCTTGATTTCTTTTGTCCCAATTGCACTTTCTTTGCTCCCCTTGGCTATTATATTTTGTTACCACTTTTTGAGCTCAATCATCGCTTATTGAATAGATCGCTTTTGGCCTGGGAAAGCAAAGACTGGCTTTGACAATTGCCGCCCCTACCCCATCACTCCACTCCATCCCCCCGCATATAAATGCGTTAACTGATTAGGCATTCATACGTGCAATGATTAATAACAATTGCGATCAAACATTGTTAACCTGAGGTTAATTTACGCTTTAATCAATTGGGTTCATTTACACCAAACACCAGGCTCTAAAACCAATGACGAGCCCCCCTTGGGGCAATACGTGAGTCGCCCCAGAGCTGTCGCTCATTTGTTCTGCTTGATGACGCTGTGGCGATTCAGCGGCCCATCGATCCAGCGGACAATGATCCGAGCGGCCTGAAGTTTGAAGTCAAAACACTTGAGATAATTGCAAATTGAATTATTGCTGAAAATATATACATACATATATGCATTCTATATGTATGTAGAGGTATATCTTGTTCATATATTGAAAATTACTATATTTTGAGCTACAACACATTCAAATTGATGACTTGATTGATCGATCGTCCACCATGGAGTCTCGAGTCTCAGTTTTCGGACTGGGATCTCTTGATTAAAGGCATACCGCGGCGCTCGCTGAAATTAAGTTAAACAAATTTTATAACACCTTTGCTCCGGCACACATCGGCCACTTGCCGCGATTGGAATGCAATCAGTTTTTCTCCCTCTCTCTCTCTCTCTCTCTATCTTTCTTTTACAAATGATGATGATACCTACCAAAGGAGGAGGCGATTGGGCCAAGTGAAACTCGTAGATTACTCTCCTCGTACTTAACCTCACTCACTTATAACAATAAACTAAATTGCACTTGGCTTCGGCTCGATCAGAAACAAAGTGTGTAGTATGCATCTGTGTGTGTGTTGTATCTGTGGAGTTGTTAACGTTGCTTCCTTCTACTTGCTTGGACGCATCTTTCGGGCCCGGACAATAAGCACTGTGATTAAGTCCAATGGTCGTTGAAAGATCACAAAACACTGCACCGATCACATTGATCATGTTTATGAGGTGGTTGATTGATGAATTCCCTTCAAAATATACATATCGATTTAAATTATTATTAATTACGGATGATTATAATAGTTTTTAAAGTTAATTTTGAACTATATAAGGTTGGCAAATCATTTTGTTTTGTTTATTTAACCTTATTGGAGTCATTAAGTATAAAGTACAGCACTAAGCAAACTTCATTCTTCATTCTTCACATGGGAACTTCTGTAGGAACCCTCGTATTTAGTGAGCGCGTCTTCACATAATGATGGGCAATTTCTGAAACACCTTAAGCCCAAATGACGCTAACGTTTATACAGATATGGATATATTGGATATGGATTTTGAGGCGTCAACACTCTCTCTCTCTCTCTCTCTCTCTCTCTCTTATATTTGTAAATTAAGTACTTCAATTACTCAATTACTTGATGATAAAGTCGAGTTTGTCGAGTGATGCCACTGATCTAAACTTCTGGGCCAACTCAATTATTTTTTGAGCTGATCTAATCGAGAATAGAACGGAAATGCAGTACACTTACGAGGGCGCCGATGCCGAGACTGAATCTGAAGCTGAGACTGAGACTGACACTGTCAGTACAATTCGAATGGCCGATCAGTATGCAGATCACGATGTAGCAACTGTGGGCTCATTGAGTTGCAATTAGCCCTTCTCTTTGCCGGCCTGACACAGCACCAGGTCGCCTGCACTTTAATTAAAACACGATAAATTTGCCAATCTCAATGCCAGGGAACAACAGCAACAACAACAGCAACGAACGACTTCACATTGGGACTTGGCTCTTGACAGACCGAGCCGCTTGGAGTGATATTTATTTATTGTTTGTACCCAAAGTGGCAACACAAAAGCCAAGGTGTTAATTTGTTGCTGGAATGGGAGGCAGATGGGGCACAGGCACACTCTGAACACTCGTTTCCAATGACGACTGAAATGGCAGCCTCAGCCTCAGCCTGCCTGCATTAACTGCAGTTCTGAAGTTGGCCCCATTCATGCCCATGCCCTGTTTTGGCCTTTTCATTGACGCTAACGAACATTTTTGTCCGATTTAATCCCATTTCATGGTGATCCTGCACAATTGTGCTTCAAAAGGGAGAGGAAGAGCGAGAGAGAGAGAGTGGAGCCTAGTCTTGGGCCTCACTACGGAGACTGAGTCCAAGCCCTGGCAATTTATTTGCCGCGCATGCAGACGACGACAACAAATTCGAGTGCCAAATGATGCCAAGCGGCAGCCGCTCGAAGCTCCCCCGAGCTCACTCCCCCGATCTCACTCACCTTGGCTTGACGTGATTTATTGGCTCGCCAGGCAATACCTGAGGGCGTTTTGTCGCAAATTAGTTGCATTCGGCTTCTGTTAATTTAGCGGCTGGTGCTGCTGCTGCTGCTGCTGCCGCTGCAAATGCAACGCAAATTGTGATAATTTATCGACAAGCAATGCTTTGCTTAAAGTTAAACAGAAATTACGGCTTTTTGACAGCCTCCACAGGGCATATCCACACTCGCATATAGCCTGAAACTGAAAGCGAATAACCCGTTCAGGAAATCAACGCCTCGAATGGCACAATTTATGCGCCCTAACCTTAACTCCCGACCTCGCCAACTTGCCAGGGCCAACACAAAAACTTATTTATTATTAATTTGACACATTTTAACTCGATTGTGGCTAATTGTGGCTAAACGAGCATCGCATGTCAGTTAATAAACATGAATTTCACTTAAGATATGGGATAATGTTTAGCTAATATTTCAATGAATATTTTCTTTAAAGAATCTGGGCTAATGTAAGTCTGTAACACAATATGGAGTTAATCAGCCTTTGGTAAGTCAACCTACTTATGATTATTCCTCGAATTCGCGTTGTCCCCTTTTCAAAAACCTTTTCTTTTTGATCATTAATCACTGAAACTCCGATATTTAACCCCCCTGCACCGTTAGCCCTCTAACCATTTATTTTCTCTTCAACTCTCACCCGGTCGCTTTGTACAAACTTCTTGTTAGCCATTTATCTCTGGCTTATTTGCGGTTTACTTTTAATTTCAAACATTATATATGTATGTACATCTAATAGAGCAGGCCATTATGGTGAGTCGAGTGGATATCCAGCACATGTCAGTTATCAGTAATGAGCATCGCATCAGCATCAGCATCGACATCGACATCAGCCAATGTCAGGCAATGTGCCGTGTGACATTTTGCCGCCGCCATTGTTTGTTCACGTACACACACACACACACACACACTCACCGAGATATATATTTATATGTCCTATATATATATGCCATAACCCTCCATTTCCATTCATTTTACTTGGTCTCTTGGCATACCCATCCTTATGTCTTAATTATGTCAGAAAGCAATCGTGTGTTAATAATCGCATATTTATAATCGTATTAGCCGATGTCGTTGCCATTCAGTTGGCCCGTCCCTGTAAAAACAAACAATAACAGAAAGAGTCAGCTATAGCTAAATGACAGAGAGCAAATTTGTTCAATGGATTCGCTTATAATGAACTACATAGAGACTCCCTACACCACGACAATTTTTTATGCCATTCATTGACACTTCAGAAACCAATTCATAGTGGCAATGTTTCTCTCTCTCTCTCTCAGTCTCTTCTTTGAACTCTTTTCAAAAAATTCATTTGACATTTATTAGAATACAATTCCATTTTTTTGTGGGTCATAATAAAAATTTGTAATGGTAATGGCTAAAAGAGAACTTCTACAGCCCATCGAATCGGTACCTTAGAACTCTCTATCAATTGGTTTATGTGAATCAGGCAGATGCCTTACCTTTTATATTAATCCATATCTGGGAGACTATTTAAAACACGTGTTTTTCTTTTCAACTCGTGATAATAGGAGAATATTAGATACACAATAGTTCAAGCTGCTCTCTATGCATAATATAAATTCATTTCAACTTTTTCAAAAGGACTAAAAACAGATAACTTTTATTGCAATACAAATGAAATTTCTTAAACTATATTTTTAGATGAATGTAGTTCTATTATACTCTATTTGATTCTATTCTTTTCTATTTGGTTCTTGACACGTGAAAGTTAGTCTTTAATATCTGATCTGATCCACAAGAAAATAGTCATAGTCACCAGGCACTTTTTAATATGGGATGGTTTTCCTAACTTTATCTATCTATAAGGAAGTTCTTAAAGCTTTTTGTATTAAGAACTTCGATTTTCTTAGATTATTAGACAGGATTTCAATACAGAGGCTTGTAGATAACCAAAATCTCTCGTCAATTTATAAGGATTTCAGGATTTTGCCTTCTAGTGACAAATGTTTACTGTAAAGACTATAACGATTGCCAAGACAGAGAGACGTTTTCAACACCAACTAAAAATCAATTTCCAAAGGATACAAAAATCTAGGAAAATCTATTACGACCAAAAAAGGGAAGAATACGGTAGCGGTAACACTTTCATTTATGCCATACAATACCGAATGCTGCTGCAACATGACTCCAAATTCATATGCAATCATATTTACAAGAAGCACCGAGTTGTCCATGCTTTCTGGGTCATTAAATTTCATTTCATTTTGTTGAATGCAATTGGTGTTCTCTCTTTTTTTTGTGTTGGCCTGTATCGCTTTTTAAGGCAGCCATCTAATTGTCCTTGAATGCGGCCTCAGCTAGTTATCCTTGGGCATGTGAAAGTGAAATCACGCGCTAACAATTGAAAGGATTCATTAATAAAATGTTTAATAGGATAACCATATCTCTCTTGAGCAGCAGGGGCAGCAGTAGCAGCAGCAGCAGCAGCCGCCGTATGTCCTTTTGTGCAGCTTCTGTTGTCCTATGCTAAAAACCCAAACCCAAACTCAAATCCAAAGCCAATCCCAATGACAACCCCAACCCCAAAAACCTAAACGAAGCGCGGCGTAAAATGTTTTACGCTTCGTTGCATTGAAATTCATTTGAAAACGATTTTTCTTTCAGGCCACTTACACAAAACACAAAACATATACACACACACACACACTCGCACACTCACACAGTCAGAGTGAAGTGAAGTTAATTTATTAGACATTTTGTACGCATTAAATGCCAGAAGGACATCATCATCATCATCATTGAGCCAGAGCCCGAGTCTATTAAATGTGTGTACTGCCCCATTGTCTGTCTCGAGTGCCTGGCTCATGAAGTGGTTGTTATTTGTTTGTCTCGACTCTGGTTAAAGGATCAGTATCGGGGATCGAAGGATCACTGCGGCTGCCGCGTTTTTCATTTCAGTCGTTTATTCCCTCTCACTCTCAGTCTTGCCATGGATCTTTGTCACATTTAATTTCTCGTTAATTGTGAAAATATTTATACTCATTTGTGCATTTTGCACCTTTTGGCCGTCCAACCCCTAGCTTCATGCGACAATGATTCTCTGTTTGAATCGGAGTCGAAGTGGAAGTCGGAGTGGGGTTGGTCACAGGACTTGATTGCCCAAAAAAACAATTTCAACATAAAAGTCATTAGGGGTTACTAAAGTGGCGATGAATTTTCAAATTTCAACTTGATTTATAATGGACTCTAGTCCGCTGGCAGCAAGGATGGCGATTCTATAATGAAATTCATTTAAATTAACATTGAAATTTATTGGTGGAAGTGCCATTTGGGTGTATGTCCGTTTGCCATCTTGAAGATTGTCTGCTTGAGATTAGAATCGGGTGTCTGTGGGCTGCCTCGACTTGGCTTGGCTTGGACGGCATAAACTGCTGGTCAGGCATAAAAGTAAACTGGAAACTATGGAAAATAAATGAAATGACAATCAAGCAATTGAAAAGTAATAAGAAAAAAGGGCTGTGGGAAAAACAATAACAGATAAACAGCCTTAAAAATTCTCTAAAATTTCTATATACTAATTAAGGATTGTTAAGGCAAACGGAAGAGAGATATGAATTTATGGATTTTCCAAACTATTGAAAGAAAATTACCATAAAATGGGACTTCTTTTGGCACTTGACTGGTACTTAAATGTTTCCTCCATTACTTGGATTTTGATTCATAAAATTGTATATACTAGGAAATAAAACGTTAAGCAGTTTAGAGGTCGGCGCCAAATTCTAAAATGATAAGAACAAATTCCAAAAAGGCATTCTTATGAATTAATCTCGCATAATTTGTCAGAAATGTGTTATCAACTTTCTTGTGAAACAGAAATGAGCTTATTATTCACAAAATTAGCGAAATTAATTAAATGCTTTTGTTATTATGAATGTGTTTCTTGGAATACAAATATTGCTGGAATTGTTGATAACACTTGAGTTGAAGATTCGGTGGCATTTCGTTAGCTGTCGCCCATCCTGACATGCCCGACTGATGATTTATTGATGTGGTCAAAACATGTGTTGGAAATGACAGCTACTTGCAGCATCTGTAACACCGCCAACGCCTTCAACGCCTTCGATGCCGCGTGTGTTTGTGTGGCCTGCAACTCCGTGCATTTTCCCTTGGTTTTCCTTTTTTGTTTTCACGGGAATTGTGTTGTTGCGGTTGCGCCCCAACTTGTCTGCCACTAACGATCCTTGGCAGCGGCAATCAGTCTGATATTCCAAATGCCATTACCCGTACGGTTCCCTAATCTCCCTCTCTCTCTCTCTCATACAGTCTGACAGTCTCGTATTTCCGCCCGTTGTGTGAGAATTTCCGCGCTGTAATTGGAGCAGGTTTGTTTGAGCTAAGCGCCGATGCCGACTCCGCTGCCACTGCCACCGCCTTTGCCTCCATCGTTACGATTATCACATCTATAATTATCAATTATTTTCAAACAATTAATAAACATTTTGAATCGTTTACCATTTGACTGCATGGAAACCAAAGAGCGGAAACAGCTGCAAAGCACAAAAAAAATAAAAACAAGAAAAATATGAATAATTATCAATAGACAATAAATGATAGGGCTGAACGAATTTGGTCAAATGAATATTAATTTATTTAATTTTTTACATACCTATGGAAAATAAACTCTACCATCTTGTTTGTGAAGGGTCATTATAATCTGTAGATTACCAAACAACTTAATATACTCTCTAATAAGCCTCTTAAAGTTTACTAAAGTTTACAACAAATTACTTAAAAAAAGCAGAACAATATTCTGAAACAATTTTAAATTAATCACAAATATATTTTATCGCATTATTTGCTCATTAAATTTTACTGAGAATTTTTGTTAACTTTACTAGCAATAAATTTAATGAACAAAACAATTTTGCTTATGACTATAATGAAAAATAGCTCATTTTAAGAATAGAATAGATTTATTTATTAATTCTTTGATTTTGTGGTCAACTACATTAGGCTTACATAGTCAGGTTAATATCGATATGGTATATCGGAGATTTTTATGGCCTACAATGATTTCTATACTTTGTATCCTCATGTTGAATCAGAGTTTCTTTTAGTTTGGGTTTTAGTAGTAGTTGGAGTTGGAGTTGAAGTTGTATGTTTATGAAAGATAAACATCCAATCCAATTGATCCCCTTTACTGTGGGTCCAAGTGGGCCAAACTGAGGCGTTACCATGGCCAGGAGGCCACAAGGTAAGTGATCAGATTTTATAACTAAATTTCATTCTGAAGCAACCAAATAGTTGTTATTTTCATCATTTCTCAGTCGATAATTGTTTCTATCTCTATAATTGTTGTCATTGAACTATTTCATTGGTGTGATAATTGTTAAATTACTTTAAAAACTATTCATAAATAATGGCGATGGAGTAAAAAAACGATTAAGCTAATAATTTTGAAGAATATTCAGTAAAGACAATAAGGTTTGGTTAACCAAGACAAACACATGGCATTACATCAAACTCTCTATTTAAGCCGTCTGAAAGACATATACATACATATATATATGCATATCTGATAAACATAGAGATATAATATGGTGGTCAAAGCCATAGTTTTTAGAATGGTGAACTCCAAATATAGGTACTTTTAGACAGAGTTTTTCTCTAATTTTCTAGTGCTTTTATTTTGTTAAAACTTTCGCTTTATGGGATAGACAAGTTCGTCCGATTGTTTCCAGTGCTATTTTTCCAATCAGCATATACGTGAATGCCAAAAATTTCACACCATTGCATTGGAGGAAAACTATTTTGCATATGTATGTATGTGTATTGTGATAGTTTTTGTGTTCCCAGAGATTTTAATCGCTTGCCATCATCAGATGCCCGCTGCGTGGCTCACGCACAGTTGACTCTAGACAATGGAACAGAGGCGAATTTAAATGTCAGACTCGGTGCAGCCTGTCAGCCATTTTGTGTTGAAAGGATAACAATAACGGTAGTTGCATTCAATGCCAATGTACATACATATACAGACCCAATCGGCGTTGCCCGCTTGACTGAGTGTCGATGGGATAATAATAATAATGCCATTTTGGCAATTGACCAGCATGAATGTGCCCAGTCGAATGGCTAGAGTTACCCCTCCCCCCCACCCTCTCCTTAACGTCAGCGTCTCCCCTCCTGCCCCTAGCTGTATAATGAGGCATTAATGCAATTGCCAAAGTGCCATTTGCATGCCGTCAGCCACTCAAAGGCACAACAGCAACAACAACAATAACAATAAATTTGATGAAAATTGCATTTCATAGCATTTTCATGCCTTATGTGTCAGTTGTTTGATTTAATTACATTTGCCATTCCATTTGAAATAACCAAGTAAAACGGCTACCATCGAACTGTGAGATTGACATTAGCTTTCACATGAGCTCACTAACACATATTAGTTCTAACTAACTCGTACATACATACATACATACATATGTACATAATAATTTGTGAAATATTTTTCCCATAATTTATTATCTGATTTTCAGTTCTAGGAACCGAAACACAATTCTGACACCAGTTCTTCAATTGCTCATTAAGGTCTGTGAAGTGAACCAAACTCTTTGCTTTGCGGCGTGAAAAACCTGATCCATATTAATGAGCCGTATAAGAAAAAGGATAACATATCCGACTACTGGCGGCTTCTTTCCCCGTATTGTCTCTGGTCTGTGTAATGCGATGCACAAAGAAAGCGACCATGTCGGAATGTGCGACAAGTGTCCACCTCTGGCGCCAGTTCGGGGCACGCTTCATAGAGAAAGTAGTCGACTGACGCAGGACTAAATGGTAAATACGAAGGATTCTTGTTCCCCAAATCGAACAAACTACCGTTTAATGGCAGGGGACCAGCCACAGAGTCACTCCTTCAAACAACAAGCAGCAAGTCATATTTTAAATGCTTGAATAATTTCAATATTAATTAACAATTACATTTGCTGCTTTCGAACTTTACTCAATAATTTACCAAATTAGAAGAAAATAACCGAAAAACAAAAGAAATGAGAAACGGGAAAGCGAAATGCCATCAAAATCGAACTAAAAGTTATCGCAACTAAAGCAATTATCAGACCAAATACCATAAATCTTGGCTCGAAAGTGTTCTCAACTATTTTACTTGTGGGGATGCTATGAGTTCTTTGGGGTTATCTGTGCCACATAATTACATGGCTTCGTGTCCGAGATAAGAGAGTCTCTGCCATTTGGGGGCTACTCAAGCGTTATGCCAGCCGATTAGACAGAGAGTGAGATGAAGGGAAGGGAATTGAATTCAATGACAGCCTCAATTACCCAGAGAAGAGACTCCAAGCCAAATGGTTGATAAGACAGCAGCGTTTGCTGTCAACGATGTTATCCTTTTCCCTGTTCTCCCTTTTCTTTGGTTGTGATTGTTTTTCCATGCATTTGTTGGTAATTACAAGCACAATGTTTTAATTTGAGCTGATAATGAAGGGCTCAAGGTCCCGTGGGTCTAATGGAAAATTCGTTGATAATTTTTATAGTTTATTAAAATTAGTAAATGGGGTTTATTGAACTTGCCACAAACAAATATGAAAACTGAATTGTGATATGCCACCAGATGAGAAGCCAAACAAAAAAGAAAACAAGCAAAGAATACGAGATGCAGAGAGAGAGATAGATAGATAAACTAAGAGAAAGAGAGAGAGAGAGACAGAGAGCATATATGTAGTTTTGGGTTTGGCTTAAACACAATGCCTTGTCTGAAGTTTTTGCTTTCAAATTGCGAAAAAAAAAACTAAAGCATTGTTTCGACCTGCCATTGTTAACTTCTATTTATCAGTGGCTTGGCATTGTTGGCCGTTTGCGAAATACAACAACAAGATCGGCAGCAACAACAGCAGCAGCCTGAGGAACAGTAAGGAAAGAAAAAAAAATAATTTTACACCTCTTTTGTATTGTATTTTAAATAGGTTCAAGTGAGGCGCATCTAATTGCCAGCATGCCAAGTGTTTTTGGCTCAAATTGTCTTAACGCCTCTCTTGGAACCAAACCAAGTTGATTTTCCCGGAAATCAAAAAGGTACACACACAGAAAGTCTACTCCATCTGAATCCGATTCGATGCCATTTTAGTTGGCATTGTCTACATCTCGGCAGGAGTTGATATATGAAGCGTGTCAACTGCATCTTTTAGTGGTTTTTAATTTGAAAATTGTTTTGGTCACTCCTCGAAGAGAGCGCGCATCTTACAGATGCCGCTGGGCAACAACAACAACAAGAGGCGTTCATGCGTTTGTCCAACAACTGGCGCAATTCCATTGTCCCACCCGCATAAATGGCAAAACCTTATTGCCATGTCCTTTTGCCAAAAACTATGCTGTACACACAAGCTGCAATTAAAACATATGTGTGTGTGTGAGTGTTGTCTCTGTCTCTCATCGCTATCTGCCTCATTATGGGGCGAGATGTTTATCTTTGTGTCTGTTATGTTTTGATTGCCTGGCAATATGAATATCAGAAAATCTTCCCCTCCATCTCGTCTGCCTTCCGCCGAATTTCCAGTTCGATATAATACCATTGACATTGTGCGGGAGTTTGCTTTTAGCACCCTCATTATTTTTGGCTTTGTGCCTGCGACATAAGCCAATTACGTTTAGATTAAGTCGATAGGAGAGGAGGGAAAAAACAACCCAACAACCCAGCAAAACCCAATGGCAACAACTTCCATAATTGATTCGTGATCAAAAAAAACAAAAGCCCAAACATAATTGGCAATATTGTCAGCTGTTATCCCTGTCCCAGGGACGTGTCCCTGTCCAGTGATGAGAAATCTGCATATGAAAATCAACATTTTGACAAAGTCATGTCCAGCTGCTGGTTCCCTCTATGATTCTGTGTGGCCATTGAGTTCACGTGTCAAGCAACAACTAAAAATGATTTAATAATGAACTCGTCGACAATGCGTCTCGAATGCCTTAACTATAAACTGCACTTCACTTTAAAGCCAGCTCCCTTGACATACAATTCTGTTGACAAGCCAATTGTTTTGGCCATCTTCAGCTGAAAACGTAGTTTTCAAACACAAAAAAGAAAAACAATCCATAAACACTGACAATATGCAAAAAGATACAAAAACGCACACACACTTGAGTCCCTGAAGTCATTGAGGCATTTGATGAGTGTCAAAAAGGCAAGCGGATTAGCAGGATTTGTATTGGTCTTTGTATTACAAGAGGCTCAGCCAATTCCTAAAGTCAAAGTGCAAAAGGTATTATACGCTTATAGGCCAAAGACTATGCAGTTTTTTGATTGATATCCCAGGCAAGGATCTCTCACCCTCTCTGTCTCTGTTATTCTCCATTGTTTGGGGGCTCAAACATCTGCCAGAATTCTGCTTAAATATCTATAGACGGAACGTGAAGCGTAATTAAAAGATATTTTTCCCATATTATTTGATCTTGCTGAAAGGCAAACCAAATGTGATGTGGTTAGAGGATTATGGAATTATGATTGAACCAATTTACAACAAGAAAAAAAAACAAGGGATAGAGAAAAGGATAGTAAAAATTCCAAATTCGATTGGTATTAACTTCATTTGCTTTGAAATCTCCTTTCGAAAGCAAATATTTCACGCTCTTGGGTTCAATTATTTTCAAATAAAGATCTGTTAGTTATTAGAAGTATATTTCTAATATATCGGGGTATTTTGTCCTGGACTCTCTAGTCCTGGGGTTTTCTTTGTTCATTGAATGGTTTTAAATTTCACATAGGCAAAAGGACGTGATATAAAATCTTGATCTTATAAGAGCCTAAAACATCATCACACTTGATTGTATTAGTATTAATTAAAATGTTATTTAAAGTTTTGACTATATTGAGTTGTTTTCCTGAAGGGAAATTTAACAGATTGTATCGCTTAGTTTCTCGCTAGTATTCTATCTTTCATTCTGTATCTGTCCCCTTTGGATTTTTATTAATTAGCAAACCATAAGGCCAAGGAGCCCACAAATTCCAATCAAGCAATGCCAGCAGTTGCTCGGCTTTAACCCAAGTGTCGACATTTTCCCTTTCGGTTGAGTGTTCGGCCAGGCTATTGATATAGTAAATTTCCAAAGAAATCTTATAGATGTGTGGCAGTTGATAAGCGTGCAGTGGCAGATGCAACTGCTTTTATATCGCTATTCAGTGTAAGCAAAAGAGAGGTGGGGATAGAAAAAGAGGAGACATAGGAGAGAGTTTCTTTTTCGTTTGGTTTGGGAGCGCGTGTTCATTAGCTGCCATAATTTATATGAGCCAACATATTTATTGAATGTTTTGGCAGTCGTTTTAACGGCTAGATGTTTGCTTGTTGTTGTCCTGGTGTTGCTTTGGGCACAGCTGCCAGCATCATAAACTTGGACAAATGCAGACAGACACGAGTTTCACGAGGCAGCCACTAGGTCTAGAGGCCTTACTCTAAGCCGATGGCCTAAGACTATGGATATATAGAATTTGGAATGGGAATGGGAACTCGAAATGGGTGTGGTGCCTAAGCGTCTGCATGAGGAGCAGCTCTAGCTCTAGCCTCTCGCTCCCGCCATGGGGCATTGGGCTAAGCTCACAGCATGCAATTATTTTCGAGTGTGAAAATAATAAAACTGCCAAATAGTGTGCAGAAAGTGTCCTGTGGTTCACTCAAAGACAATTGACGAAAAAGTGCGCCGCACTTGAGTTTCCGAGTGGCCAGCTGTATGTATGTATGTATGTGTGTATGTGCAAGTTACCTCCTACCTGCCATTGGGTACTCGAGAGTCTGTGGGTGATGGATGAGCCCCGTCAAGTGGCTTGTGGTGTCCTTTTGTTTGAGCTAACATTATTCTCTACTTTAAATACCAATTAATAACTGCAGCTGAAACTGGAAATTGAGAAACCCTAAGACCTGGGAACTGGGAAAACTGGAACACACAAGTGGTTGACTGACTTTGCTGCAAATATCTTTCATCTCCCAGCTATACACATACATATACTTATAGCTGTCTTCGTATTGCCAGTGCCCTTTCCTTTCCCCCGTTTCCAACTGGCGTGAATGCGTCATAATCTTGCCACTTGAAAATTATAGCAAATATTTAATCTTGGTCGGTCGTCAACGTCGTCGACTTGAAACAATTAATGTGGCATTTGTGTTATGCCGTATGACTTTCGGCTTCTGCGGCGGCCCGCACCTTCACAAACAAATGCTAATGGGTATGACAAGTCGCCGCCGTAGCCGCCGCCGCCACTTACTCAATTACTTTGCCAAACATGGACACGAAGATGTATATATATAGATGGAGATGGAGATGAAGATCTTGGCTCTCTCAGTATTTATGATTTGTTTGCTTTGCCGTTTGTCGTCGTCTCCGTCTACGTCTCCGACTCCTCTCCCTGTCGGTCGGATCGTTCCAACTACCAAGCGTCAATATTTGCCATGCAAATATAACAATATAACAGCAACAACAATAAAATATTCATCCATAGTAGGTCCGTATTGTCAGGTGTCTTTGCCGTCTTCTGCATACATACATATCTGACCATGGACCAAGAAAAGAAAAGTCGGCACTTCTATCTACAATGCCTTTTCGATTGGGCCACAATTCTTGCTTCTTGTGTGCCATCTAACTATTGGCTTCTTTCCCCTCTTCACCCCTCGGCGGTTAGTATATGTCTCTCATCCAAACTGTAGTTACATCTATTATGACTTCAAAGCGGCGGCGCACCAATTGTTGTGACACATTTTTCTATATAAACTTTGACTTTGACTCACATTTGCCAATTAACTGCGACACTTTGGAGTGTGTGACATAGCTACCGGTGCTCTATAAATAAACTGAATCTGATTTTGAATGGTCAGAGTGAATTCCATGCTATATAACATATCGAATATTGAATACACTTTAAATTGTCACGTGAGAAGGGGTAAGGATAAATGCATCGCCTTGAATGAATTCGTTTCGAATACGTTTAACACTTATTAAAAGTTATGAAAGATTACAAAATGTAAGTCAATGTAAGTAAGATATAGAATTTGGCTTAAAAAAGTCTTATAGACTTTTGCGATTACAATTAGAAGATGAAATATCTAAAATTTTGTGACTTTTTATTTAAACCTTAGCGATGAATCTGTAAAGTTAATAAAGGATGAAACCAATGGATGATACCCATTGAAGAGTATTACAAAAACTCGCCGCGCGCGCATTCAAATTGCATCAATGGAAGAATCAGCGATGAGAACAATTGCCCAGTTTTAGCTTCAGGTCTACCAAAAAGCAACGGCTTTAGTTACTTTGGCCAGAATGTTGGCTTCAGTGGCTGGCTGGCTGGCTGGTTGGTTGACTGTTTGACTGGGACTGTGTGCGATGTCAATTAGCAGCTACGGAATGACACTTTATGTGCGTCGCGCGAAAAGTTTTTGCTGCCGCTGCTGGCCAAGATCCTTGTGCAAAGTGCAATCAGTGCAAAGCCAAGAAAGCCAGCGACCATGAACGGCTACGCAGTTGACAAACAAATGTGCCATGCCAGCTTCTAGCTGCATCCTCAGCTTCAGTTCCAGCTTGAATTCGAGCTTCAGCCAAAGGTCCCACTCCCAGTTGCAGTGCCATCCCCGAAGGAGGCAGCAACAAAAAAAAAGTTAAGTAAACAAACAAACAAACAATTGATGTGGCAAAGAGTTATCCCAGACAACAGTAAGGCCTGTTTGTCTGTGTGCCTTTTTGGAGCTTCTGAAAGCGAGCAGATCCGCAAAGTGACTTGTAAACATTTTAGCAACTTTTCAACTTCAACTTGAGGGCATCCTAATGAACTGCCCGATCAGGCCCGAGAATATACTGATGCTTTGACTGTGATTCTCTTTTGGATTGCTACTCTGTGATTCCCATTGATTGGCAATGGCAATGGCAATCTCAATTTCTGTTGCAGTCTGCAAATTGACAAGATAAATACATTTAGCAAATTTGATTTCAGATGCCTGTGCTACTTGTTTTCGTTCTCATTCTCATTCTCGTACTCATCCTCGTACTCGTCGTATTCGTATGTCAGTTGAGTAAGTATTTATAGGAAGTTGAAAATTTGTTCGCATAAAATGCAATTAAGTTGTAATTAAGAACAGCACAAGGCACAAAGCCGACACCAAAATATAACCCTTGCCATTTATGGCTGAATCCTCCCACGTCCGCCCGAAGACAATCAAAATTCATTAGCCGAGCGGCGACAAATAAAGCCAAGAGCCACAGACTCCGTTCTGTATATATACAGAGACACACACAAATACATATGTACATACATACACTCAGAAAGTAAATATGTACCCAGCAGCCTGCGGGTGTAAGCCAGACGGGGCCAGAGAGCGGCATGCGAAGGCACATAAAAGACGACAGAACCGCACATCCTGTGCCAGGAAGCCCAGCCGGCTAAAATTACAAAAGTCAACCCCCAAAAGGCACATAAAAACCGCTTGAAAAGCGTATGCTTCGAGCCCAACCCATGGCTCATAGTCATGGCATTCAGTGGCAGCCAGCAAACAGCCACCAGCAAACCAGCATCCAACACTCTGAAAGAGAGAGCACTTGGCTTTACCCAGTCACCACCCCTCTTTCCATGCCACGGCATCTAGTCAACGATGTTCCAGCCGAAGGCTTTTGAAAAATTGCAAATTGAATTAAGCCAAAGTTAAATGGCTAAATGACTCGAGCCAAGTATCTCAGCCGGGCGGCGAGCGGGTAAGGGGATTGAAATTGGACTGGGATTGGCCATGGGGTTGGGATATCAGGATATGTGGGGGTTGCGGTTAGGCGCATGATAGTAGCTAATATGCTGCAAAATAGACAACGAGCCAACACAAGCACAGTGGGCTGAAAGTGTGTAAACTGCTTCAATGAGAAAATCAATAATCAATAGCAAATATAAAAGTTGGAATCATGTGGAATTAGTCTCTTAGTTACTTTAAGTATTACTCAATAGGAAGTCGACATCTTTTGGTAACATATTTCTAAGGATAATATTAGGTTAATCATCATATATCAAAAGAAAAGTATTAGTATAAATTAATTATGTCATCTTCAATTCTATTTACATATTTCCATTCTATTCTATTTGCCACTGTATCAAGCTGGTAAACCAAACAAAGAGATCCCCAAAACCCAAACTTCAGCCCAGCTGAATCCTTACCCAAACCAAGAACCAACAAAACGCAATGCTCTGAGCGTTTTATCCCAAGGCAAAGGCAAAATTCTCCGGCTAAGTGTTATTTACCAGGCTAAATTATTAAACGATTGTTAAACGAGCGGATAAAGGATGAGCGTGAATGATGATGATACTGATGATGATGTTGATGATGATGCAGAGCAAGCGGGTGTAAAGTTGGCCGCCATTGAGAAAAAAAAATCCTTATGGCATTTCGGTGTGGGTCCTGTTTAGTCCTGCTGTTGTTGTTGCTGTTTGGTAGCTGCAGCGAAGGGGAAATTTGATATTAGGTAAATTTATTTGATTTACATTTTTATGGGGTAGCTTGGGTGGGCACCCTGTTGTTTGCCTATCGCATTAAATGCCGGCAATGGAAAGAAAGATAAGAACTTGTCAGGCATTGTGTATGTGTGTGTGTGCATGTAGAGGGATATACAAAAACGTAGAATAAATACAAAATAAATTAATAAAAATGGCAGCGTTGTCGAAACGAAATCATAACGAGTTTGGACGCATGTCGACAGGCGTCCCATTGTGTGTGTGTGTGTGTGTGTCTTGGCAATTATGTGAGCAAAGTGCCGAAGGGGGTGGAGTTGCCCCAGAAAGAGAGAGAGATGGAGGGGAAGACTGAACGTCAGTCTGTCAACACTGATTGACTGGGCTAAAATTTTTGCACCCCCGCCATTGCCACAGCAACAGCCATAACCAGAGGCAGAGATCCACAGTCAGGCAGCAAGGCAATCAGTGCCAAATCAGAACTTTATTTATTTGTTTGTTGTTTGCCAAACGTTTACGCCATCAGCAAAACGACACCCAAGAGCTCGTTAAATGTTCAGTCATGCGGATGTAATTCAATAAACGAGCGCCAGAGAAAGAGACAGAAAGACATCTGGTTAAATAGATGAAAGCGAGAAAGAGAGAGAGAGCGAGAGAGTGAAAGAGGGAGAGGTGAAGAGGAGTAGTAGCAGCAGCCATCAACACCCAGCCGTTTAGCCAGGATATGTATGTAGATATAGTATATATGTATGTAAGACAGCCGCAATTGCCACAACAGCCGCTGTGACTAAATGACTGACTGACAACCGCATTGTATATATATGTACATCTATGTGTGTGTGTGTATGAGTGGGGGTTGGTTTATTTACTTGGCCAAACAACCCCGCTGTAGCGACCCTTCTATCATCTATGGTTCTCTCTCTCTCTCTCTCTTTCTTTCTCTCACTTTGTCATTTGCTTCTCTGTTCTCCATGCTTTTTGGGCTCAATAACATTTATTGAGTAAATTTTGCACCAGCTTCTCGGCATCGTTCTCGTCCTTGTTCTGGGCCCAAAAGTCCAAACTGTCAACACGTCAACTAATGGTGGATGGGGGTAAGAAGGGGAGACAATTGTCAGTTAGGGGTGGCTCCGTCGTTTAGTGTTGTTTAAGCGATTTAACGCATCGCAAGGATAATGAAATTTTGATTATGTAGCGCTTGGCTGCTTCTCGTTTACGTTTTCCTTTTCTCCCGACTTCCCCTTTTGATCCATTTCGTTGGACACAACGTTTATCGTTATTAGTGTCAAGTACTAGAGACACACACACACACACACATACACATACATATACATACATACATATATTTCACTTTGTCTTTGAATGAGAATTAGTTTTTGGAAGCTGCTAATTAACATGGCTTGTTAACCCATTGTGGCTTAAACTCACTTGTATATTTATGGGCTTCCTATGGCAAGTTCAATAGACTTTTGATCTAATTTTAGATATTTATTTAACTAGTTTTGTTTCCCATTTTTTACGAATTCCAATCCTTCATATTTCATTTAATCTAGACAAATAAGTAAGGAAATAATTCTACGAATTTGTTTATAATTTTCAGAACAATTCAAAATCCAGCAAAATTATATAAGAAAATTAGTTCTTTGGTTTCTCAAATGTAAGTGAAAACGTTTCCGTTTTGAGTTTTTAAGGACCAAAGATGACGAAGTAAATTTTCATTGCCTACTTTAGGGCGAAATTGTAGCTTATTGTAAGTGAAACTTTTTAATTCCTTTGAGACCAAACGTTTGGAGACTAAAGTTATGACTAGTTTCTAATATGTATGCAACACATAAAATGAGAATGCCTGTAAATATTTTATTTAAAGTTTATAACAATTTGATCTGTTCGAATGGGTTAACATTTGAATTGAATTCAATTTTAATTATTCTATGCAACATATATTTTCTTTGTGCTAAATTAACAATTAAAATCTTTTGAGATACGAACAATTATGCAATTCAATTTGAAAATTAATTGCACAATAAAAACAACAACAATCTTGTTTAATTGATGATGCCAGCCTATTACTGCGGCGGCGGCAGCGGCGTCGGCGGCTATTTGAAAAGCTTACTACCCACATAAATATGCAATACACCCACACGCACACACATACACAACACAATACACACTAACACTTAAATTTGAAAAGTTTTGCTCTTCTCCCCCACCCCCTCACCAATATGGTGTTAATACCCTGCTACAAAGTATTTGCATTTAGAAAAAAGTATAAAGTCGATCTGGGAATCTATGTATATTCGTTCAGACTGATAAAGAACTAGCTAAAAGACTCTTTAGCTAAAGCAAATCTAAATAAAGTTCCGGGTACTTGAAGTTGTTGTAATGTGGATTCAAATTAAACAGAGTATCTAACAGTCGTTACACAATCGTATTGCCACATTAGACTAAGTGGGCGCGCGGCAAATAAAATCAAAACACAAATAGCTAAATACAGAGAGAATAAGCGCGAGATAGACAGAGGGAGGAGGAGACAAAAAAAAAAAAAGAATTATGAAAAACTATCAAAACATTTACATGCGGACCAAAGCGGCAGCCATTTATCAACTGAAACTGACCAACTCGACCAAAAAGCCGTCCAGCCCGCGAGCCAGTGAGCCCGCTGGCTGGTCCGGGCCTGCTGCTGCGTTTGCCGGTACCGTTTCATCTTTTTGGCCGGCAATGTTGTTGGTTAATACAGAGGGTGGAGGTGGCGATTGTGTCTTATATAGATATAAGTATGTATGTATATATGTATCTCCCTCTCTTCTCTGTGTGGATGATTATGATGTTTATTGAAAAATTAATTTGCGCCTCGTTTTGGCCTCTTATTTGCGTATTTCAAAGGCGTAATGAATAATGATGATGATGATTAAAACAGAAAAGAAAAGAAAACTCTTGACACGTTTCGTCTGAGAAATTAATATTTGTAATTGGCTATAATTGTTTATGCCAATGGCCAAAGTTCCCCAAGTCCTCCCCCCCCAGCAGTTTCAACAGAAAAATGAAAAGAATACAATATTATTAATGAGGCCTGCTCTCTCATACATACATATATGTATTTCGAAATGTTTTTAATTGAAATGAAAGCGGCATTGTTGTTGGTTTTTAATGAAGCGCCCAACTGACATAGAGTCGAATTTGCTTTAATCAGCCTCAGAGTAGCCAGAGCAGAGCACTGGGATGAGCAATTGGACTGGATATTGGTAGAAACGAGCATTTGAAATTGACAGAGGAGAAACACATGAAAACATATTGAAAATAATACAATACCATAGATCATTTGTTAATTGAGTTATTTTGGTTATTTTGGTGGACCGAGTGGAATTTTAATAATGGAAAATGTGTGAAGATTATAAATGGGATTAGTTGCCTTCATTTTGGTATGAGGAGGAACTTTTGACTTGATTAACTAACTCTAAAACAAAGGGAGGGAAAATGTTAATTCTATTTTACAAACTATTCATGTAATTCCCTTTAGAAATGGGTTTTTTTCTGGAATTTTTTGTTAATATAAACATATCTATTCATATATAGTTAGAAATAAATCAAGTTAAATAAATCTCTTAAATATAAAATAAGAAGTAAGATTCTCAAAAACCAAATGACTTTATTATTTTAATTAGGGCTGTGTCATTCTAATTGAGATTATTATTCATAGATTAGTTTATCCTTATTAAGACTTCTCCTACAAAGGACATTCGAGACTTTCCTCAACTTTCAACCGATGCGGCATTAACTTTTCTTCCCATAACTTCCAAATTAACAATGGCCAAAATGAGATTATTTTTTTGTAAAAACAACGAGTTTTGGGAACATCCTTTTTTGTCCTTTGTTTTGTGATCTGAATTTGTAATCCTGCATATTTCCCATTTATTTGTGTGATTGATTTGCTGGGCTACCCGATTTATGGCTAACGATAAGATTCTTTTATGGTTTATCTTTTCAAAGGACGTAAAAAAGCATAATTTCCTGGCCAAGATGCCAGCTTCCAGATAAGTTGTACCCTTTTGTCATAGTCTTTGATGTGAATGGGAATGCGAAAGGGAATGCGAATGCGAATGTAGATGCTTCTACCTTGATAATGATGCACCTTATTATTCATTATAAGTATTGTTTTATTCGGGGGTAGGACATTTATTAACTGGTTGCTCATACGCCATGGAGCACCAATTAAATTAAAGACAAGGCAAAAGCGACTCACTTACCGAATCTATAGCTTCCCAGTGTCCCAGACAGGGCGACGACGCTGCCAATTATGTTGACAGCAGAATTTAATAAGGAGCAGCATCACCAACGGCAGCGGCGGCGGCAGCAACAGCCACAGCCACAGCTAAAGAGCAGCTGGGACAGGCAAATGAAGTCATGAACAGTAGAAGCAGTTAGAATCTGTGACGTGACGGAGAGAGATGGAAAATACATCTAAACCCCAAGTGGAAATGGACAAGAGATTGCCTCCGCCGACGCCACCACCACCAACATCGCTGCCACCGTCCTCCCACCCTTGTCAACGATGCGGCTGCTTGTTATAAAATGCTAATACGCGCAGCAACAGCGAACAGCAGAAGAAAAAAATGCTTTGAAGATTGAATTATTCAATAATAATTAGGCGTGCGAGTGAGATAGGTAGCCAGTTGGCTGGCAGCAAACCATAGCCGGCTCTGTCTGTGAAACTCACCACACTGGAAGTGCCCGAAAAGAAGGCGGCGCAAGCAGAGAAAAGAGCGGCCCGTCTGTGAGTGTGAGTGGAAAAACGAAACGTTAGGCCAATAAAAATGGTGTCGCTGCATGGGCTCAGTGCATGCGTGAGAAAGAGAGGAGGCGAGAGAGAGTGAGCAAGCCACCACCAAAGTACCGCAGCAACATGAGGGTGAGCGCGAGCGCATTCAGGCATTCTCAGGCATGCTCATGCTCGGTTTTTGTATTCGTTAACAGTCAGTTAACAGACTGACTTTGAAACGTTCGCACGCAGGTCGCATTAACGAGATTTTCGTTGTGAACAAGTCTTTTTGAGTTTTTGAGTTGAGAATTTTTTGAATTCAATACTTTGACGATTTTCAAACCAAGCGGACGTGTTTCTTACGCGCGTGTGAAGGTGACTGAGAGCAAGTGTGCGTGCGTGTGTGTGAGACTCCGTCTGTATACATATGTGTGTGTGTGTGAGTCTGTGTGTTTACGTGAGTGATAAACGAGCGAATTAATTAAGAGATAATCAAAACAAATTAACTGCACACACACTTACGGATTCCTGATGTCAAGTCGAGCCATGCCTCAGTAAAACAAACAATCCAAAAGACAAACGCAGCGGCAACGGCAACGGCATCGGCAACGCAAGTGAACGAACAACCGAGAAACGACTTTTCAACTGAAGGCTTTATGTTAAAGCTTTCGACAACAACAGCAACTAGCATGACAGTGACTGGGCTCCGCCAAACAATGACCAGCCCGACGGTGCCGCCAATTACGACGCTCAGCCAAAGCAGCTCGGGGAGCAGCAGCAGCAGCAACGGCGGCGGCAGTGCCAACAACAGCCTGACCTCCGCTTCCCTGCACGGCAGTGGGAGTCCCATAGTCCATCCTTTGACCAGTCCCAGTCCCACATCTCCGTCGGCACTTTTGTTAGCCCATCAGCAGCATTTGCTGGCCCAGCAGCATCAACAGCAACAACAACAGCAGCAACAGCAGCAGCAGGCGGCTCATCATCATCATCTCCACAAGACCACCTCCAGATTGAGCAATTTCAGTGTGGCCTCTTTGCTGGCCGATACACGGCCCCGGACACCCACCCAACAATCACAGAACAGCGATGGACCCACGAATCTCTCAACTTCTCCACTCTCACAAAGCAGTGCAGCGGGTACGCCGCCACCACCGCCTCCAGGCCCACCTGCCGCCTTCCATCCAGCCGCTGCCGTAGCCCACCATGCCCATTTGCTGCATGCCGCCCATGCGGCTGCAGCGGCACATGCCCAGCACCAGCAGCAGCAGGCAGCGGCCATGGCCCAGCAACTGCGGCAGGCCCAAGCCCAGGCTCATGCACAGGCGCAGGCACAGGCCGAGGCAAGAGCCATTTCTCCACCCGCATCCATTACCACCAGTTCCACGCCAAGCACCACGCCAGTGATGACAACGACAATAGCGGGATCAGCGGCAGCCACTTCCACGCCCGCCAAAAGTGAAAGACACTCGCCGCTGGGCAGCAGTCACACGGATTCGGAATTGGAATACGATGAGGATATGCTGCACGAGCACGACGGTGATAATGAGCACGACGAGGAGGAGGACTCCATTGTTGATATTGAGGACATGAATGCCGATGATTCGCCGCGATCGACGCCCGATGGTTTGGACAGCAGTAAGTCCCTGGAAAGCGGTCATGGTGGCAGCACACCGGGTTCCCAAATGCCAACGGCCATTCTCTCGCCAGCCGCTCTGGCCGCCTCCGGTCATGTGCCCATACGACCAACACCATTCAGTGCTCTGGCTGCAGCTGCTGTTGCCTGGGGAGGAATGGGTGGCGGTGTTCCATGGCCTGGAGCAAGACAAATGCCCCCATTTGGACCGCCAGGCTTATTTCCCGGACAAGGATTCGGTGGAGGTAAGTTTCGATAGCCATTTAGGAATACTTGAAATCAGTAACGATTGTAATTCATTATGCCAATTGACCCTTTGTCTGTCCTGCTCTCGCCCACTCTTTGTCTTTCACTTTTGTTTTACTTTATCATCTCCATTTTGTGTCGCATTTTAATTCAATTAACTGCTCGCCCCCTTTTCCTTAATTGGCAATTGGAATGGCTCGTTGGTGACGCGAAGCTGCGGGTGCTCCGCCATCCTCCATGCTCCTCCATATGGTGTAGTCAAAGTGCGTGGCAATTATTGCTGTGCTTTAAATAAAAACAATGAAATGTGCTTGCTGATTGCTCACCGACCATTTTCCATTTCAATTTCTATTACTCGTATCATCATCAACAATATTATTATCATCATCATCATCATCATGATCGTGGATATGTCGCGTCGGTTTTGATTTAACTCAATTGGTGGCCTCTGTCTGATTATTCATTACATTGGTTTGTCTGATATGTTTTTGCTTCACTTTTTTTTTTTGGCGTTTTCCGGTCTAGCCACCCTCCCCGCCTCCATATACCCAACTAACTGACCGACCAGACTAATTGAAGCGAGTCTGGCTAGGGTCTGGCCACCAAGAGGCCTTCTCTTTGGGGTCTGATCTCTATCTCCATGCACAGTTCACACTTTTCATGCATTTCCTGAAACCGAAACAAAAACTATTCGCACAAAAAAAGCAGCTAAAATGCAGGACAAAAATCCGACGGCTGACTGACATGTGAACTTTACCAGAAGAAAAACACCAACACACACACACACACACTAGTTTTTTTACCAAACACTTTTTACACATTTCCGTAAGAAGGGAAAATACCTGAAACGATTGTTCAAGAGGGTCGAAGGAAATTTTCAAGTAATAGAAATCCAAAAGCGATTTAAGGCTTTAAAGTTATGGCAAGTTTTGGTCAATTCTTCCTAAATACCTAGATCAGATCGTGTGTGATGGAGCACTTGTAGCTATTTGAAACATTTGCCGCTTTATTTTGTCATTTGGCTGTCAACTGTCAGAACACTTTAAATGAATATATGAATGTGTGTGTGTGTGTGTATAACTTCATTTTCAACCGTGTTTCGTTTCATTTGGCAGCTGGTTTTTCTTTTTCGTTCTTGGGCCCATTGTCTCTCTTGGCTATCCTCTTGGCAGGCCTCATTAGCTCAGCAGGTTGTTTTTGTTTCCCCCGTCCTTCTGCCACACTCACTCTCTCTTCAGCTCCTTTGTCTATATATGGATTTAGTATTTTGTTGTGACCTGTGCCGCTATCTGCCGCTCTGGCGCTGCATTATGTCAAGTGTTAGGTACTTAGAGCCCTCAACATAATGCTTTGTATCTTTCCTTCTCTCTCTCTTTGTGTGTGTGTGTGAGCTACTGTTTACGATTGAGTCGGTGTCTTTAAGGATTTCTTTCGTCTACCTTATCAGCGGTGAATTAAATGAAATTGGTTAAAAGATTAGAGAGTGAGAGAGGAGGGAGAAAGAACACACAAGTTGTTGGCCATTCTTAAAACTTATATATTCAAAAATTTCGTTACGTTTCGTGCTAGTAAAATGAACACGGGGAATGCCTTAATAATTGAACTAATTGCAAGCCTAACCATAGTCACGTACTCCTTCGCACAACCATACCCCCCCTCCCCACCATTCCTACAGCCCCCTTGTACCACATTGCAGCTGCAATTCTTGGCAGCCATTATAGAAATTAATTTTTCAAGCTGAACAAACGAGCAACAACTTGGGAGTCATTGCATAAAAAGCCACATACAAACACAAAGGCAAAGAAAGAAAGAGTGAGGAAGAGAGAGAACTGAAGAGAAGCGCCAAAACCTGGCCAAAACGGTAGATGTATGTATAATATGTATTTAGTTTGTATAGGTAGAGGTTGCTAGGTAGGTAGACGTACATATACTATATACATAGGTTGGTAGGTAGGTGTGGCAGTGTCAGCAACGCCCACCTAAACACGCAATTCAAGCAATTTAAACGTTGACAGACAGGCTGCTGCTGCTGCTGGACAGAATGGTTGGAAACCAATGGATAAAGTATGCGACAAATGGGGGGAATGGGCGGAATAGGGGGAGCTTGCATGCGTTTTAACACCATTTACCACATTCGTACCTTGCCTGCCCCGCCCATCTCCAGCAGCAAGACCGTTTAAACCGAAGACGCCAACCGATTCCGAGTCAGAGTCAAAAGCTAAAATAATATTTGCATTCTGCACGCCATCTAACGTGCCAAAAGACGCGGCTGGATGATTGGGATAACCAGAGGCGGTGAGGGGAGGGACCAGGATGAGGTGTGCTTGGCGTAGACATTTTGATGTATGTTTTGGTAAATAAAATTTATTTGCATTAAATTACCAGCCCCAGACCGAACCATAGAAATTGCCAAAGAAAATGTCATGAGGCAGGGGGTGAAAAGTGGAAAGGGGGCAGATGCTAGCCGCAAGGTGCAAGTGGGCCAGTATATGTGTGTAAATCTCTCTCTCTCTCTCTCTGTCTCTCATTCTCCCTGTCTATAAGGTTGATACAATGGCAAACATATTTGCTGAAATATTTGTAGACAATTGGTAGTTCAACTAATTTGAGTTGTTCACTTGCCCCACACACACACACAAACACACAAACACACTCACACACACACAGCTGAGTAATTAAAAAACCAAACTCAAAAAAGTACATATCACTTTTTGTTCGCCCCTGGCTCGCCCACTTTTGGCTGTTTCTTGCTTGTCATAAGGCCCAAGTTTTCAGTTGGCGCATGCGTGTAAGATCCCCCAATGCCTCCCCCCCAGGGCCCATTTACAGGCCAACCCAACCCACTTGTTATCTCATTCGCTTATCTTGCCCAGAGGCAGCCATTGGCGATTAAATTGTGCACTTTATAGCAAAATGTGCATTCCAAACGGAGGCCCCGGAGACCTGGGCCATGGAGCTCTGCAGCTGGACATGCAATGTTATTGCGAAAATGATCGGTGGGAAGACTAGTTCTACACCATATATACAATTTACTTATCTTATGACAACTAGTTTTGACGCGCTCTTCAGCTAATTAATTGGCATTTGCAATGAGGTCTATGATTAAGGGAAAGTATTCTGGATTAGACTGTGACAGGAAGACAAATGTGATTGACAAATTGAATTAATAGAAATTCATAAACAGTGTTGATCAATGAATATTGAGTATATTAAAGCCAGTTTGTTTATTAAATTTAAACATAAAGCAAACCTAATTAGGGAATTATCTTTGTCATCTTTTCATTTGGCATTTAATTTAATTAACCTACTGTGTGTGTGTGTGAGTGTGTGTGTGCATCATCATAGATATCTACATATTTGGTGCTAATTAAAATCCTTCATTATGAAATCAGTTGGCCCAATCAGTTAGCCATAGGGACGGACAACAGTTGGCCGTTTTGACCGTAAGCGTGTAATTGCATTAGCCAAATGGCTGACTCTCTCTATCTCCCTCTCTCTCTCTCTCTTTCTCTCTCTCGCGATGTTGCAAAATGATTTTCTACTAAGGTTGCTCGTGTTGCTGGTGCCCATTTTGCTATGCGAAAACGCTTTAATGAAGAATTAATTGCCAGCAATTTGCACCGCAAATCAATCGGCCGTTGTCACTATCGTCTATATACAGCAGCCGCTAACCATATAGACCAGATGAGATGAGACGAGACGAGACGAGATTGGTTTAGTTTGGATTGTAAATGCGTAAATTTCACAATTGTTGCTGTTGTTGCCGTTGCCGTTGTTGTTCGGGTCTTATATGTCGGTCTCGTCTACAATACACCGGAGAACTCAAATTAATTGAAAATCCATTACAAACATAGGCTAAATGTCACAATTGGCGTTTGTGGCATGTATTTGCACTGGCTGCTGCTGTTGCTGGCGACGTATTGCTGCAGCATAGCACGGCAGCAACGGCAACAGCAACAGCAACAACACACAATGTCTATAAAAGAGCAAAAAGGCGAAAACAAGTCTCGCACTCTGGTTTTAAAACGTGCGTCGGCATTGTCTGTCTCTTTCTGTCCCCCTTCTTTCGATCTTTCCATCTCTCTTTCGCCCTGTCTCTTTCTTTTCCATTGCTGGCCCCTTTGTTGTTGCTGGTTTTGTAATAGGATAGGATTGCCAATTGTCGACGTTTAAGGCCCTGTTCGACGGGGAGGGGAGCAGGCACAAGAGTTGGGGGAGTTGGAGGCTCACTTGCTATAGTTTCTGCCGTTTTGGTCTGCAATGGAAACCCCATTCCAACAATTTAGCGACAAATGAGCAATTAATTTTGAAATAAATGCAAAGAGCTTAACAAAGCCAATTGGATTTGGAGTTGGAGAGATTGTTACAGAAAGCCTGACGGCGGGGGCGGGGTCGGCGGGCAACAAAGGGGCGGATGCGGGAGAAAGCTGCTATTATGGCAGGTGGCAAGTGTATTGAAACTAAATTTCATTTGAAAATGTTAACCAATTACATGGCCAAAAATATAAATATAGAAACTAAAAACAAACAAAACGACATATAGAAAATAAAAACCATAATACAAGCAAACACGAAAACAAATAAAAGCCATAAAAACTTTGGCCGTATCATTTATATGCTAATTTGGCAAGAAAATTTACGATCAAATACAACAAGAGCGACAACAAAATACCAAAAAAAAAAAACAGAATAAAAACCAACGACAAAATGGACAAGAAAACAATATTTATATTTATAGTTGAGCGTCTCGAAGTCTGTAACAAATTTCTGATAGCTGCTGTTGCTGCGGGGCATCTTCTTAGCCTGGTTCTCATACCAATACCATTCCCAATCCCAATCCCAATCAGAGTGACATCCACATTCCCATCCACATTGAAAATTTACATTGGTTTCTTAATCTGAATTTTCACATTTCGTTTCACCTTGTTAGGGCCCCATACAAAACGCTTTTACGACCTGCATATGCAACCACAACAACAACAACAACAACAGCAACAAATAAATGAAATTATATGCATATTATTGAATCAGCAGCAACAGATAAGCTGCAGCCACAGGCCACTGAAAGAGCCGAGAAATCTTGAAGGCATTAACATAACTCTGACATGTCACACTAATTACTTAATGAGCTGATCGGCCAGAGAGCTGACTGAAACAGAAATTGAGACTGAGACTGGGACTGAGACTGAGACTAAACTTAATATTCATTTTATTGTGAGCCAAGTGACATGAGATGAGATGTGCCAAAGGAGATGAGGTTGCAGGAGTTTTTTATTATTTATTTCGTTTATTGATAACATTAAGTGACAACAAATTTGTGTGTGTTCCATGTGTGCTTCTTGTGATGGGAAAATGTTTCTCTTTGTCCCAAAGAATAACACAAAACATTTATGAATTGTTGTTGTTGTTGCTGCTGCTGCTGTTTTTGGTTGTTGTTTAATGCCCCATTGCCCCATCTGTGGAGCATAAAAAGCAATTACAAAAGAGAATATTCACTGCTGGTGTTGCCTCTCATCTGTTTGGCATCTTTGGCCACGTTTGTCACTCAACAATTTTCAATTTGCGTAATTATGCATAAAATTAAAGCGTTGCATATCATTTACATTTGTCTTTATTTTGATTCCAAATATAATGCAAAAGAAGCAAGTAACAAAATGCCCAATAAATTACGCATGCCTCAAGCCTCCAGAGGGATGAGTGACCCGGGACTGGCTGCATCTTTAAAATGCCATTTGCATCTTTGTGGCAAGCTCATTACTTTCATTAACAACACACACACACACACACACACACAGAAACACACATACACACCAAATGCATGTCCAGGCTGAATGCCATAGCGACGACGAAGCAGCTGCTGCTCCTCCAGTTCTTCTGTATAAGGCCTGCACGATTCTTTGGCCTCTGTCTCCTGTCTCCTGTCCCCTGTCTCCTGTGTCTCTTGCCTTTGTTTGCCAAAACAAAATGCCCAAATTAAAATTGTTTTCGCTATACCGAGAGTTGATATGTATACGAGTGTGACCAAGAGTGAGGGGGGAGCCAGCAGGAGAGGCTGGTTGGGGCAAAAGTTGTGTTGCATTTCCCGTCGCTGCTTTGCCTGACAAATAGTTTAGACAGCAAATTTATTGGCCACTTAAAGGAGTAATTACCATTTCTTGTGGCTACTCTTATATCCCCCCAAGATGACAGCATTTCATTCCCCCCCGGCCCCCCATTGCCCCACCCCTTTATGGCCATTCAAAACTCATTCAAATGAACATTTCACTAATCAATTTTCTTTCCTTTGTTTTTATAGATGCCAACGAACCACCTCGGATTAAATGCAATTTACGCAAACACAAACCCAATCGCAAGCCCCGCACCCCCTTCACCACACAGCAACTCCTTTCGCTGGAGAAGAAATTCCGGGAGAAACAATATCTGAGCATTGCCGAGCGGGCTGAGTTCTCATCGTCGCTGCGTCTCACCGAGACTCAGGTGAAAATTTGGTTTCAGAATCGCCGAGCCAAGGCCAAGCGTCTGCAGGAAGCGGAAATTGAGAAAATCAAAATGGCCGCCTTGGGTCGCGGTGCACCGGGAGCACAATGGGCCATGGCCGGTTATTTTCATCCCAGTTTGATGCATTTAGGATAAGTGGCGGCCAAGTTGGTGGCCGGCAATGACAATTCGACACATGTCAGTCGTCACCACCAACAACAACCACTGCACAAGTCCATCGATAGCAGACAGATTGATAACCAAATAACCAATAAGCCAATTTCCCCTCCCCCCAATGAGCCAAGAGCACGTCGTGAGTGGAAACCCCCCAAAATTTTGCTGTGATGTTAGAGCATTTTACTTTATTCATATTCTTAAATGTTGAAACTAAAATGCACTCTGTAAATAATGTAAGCATACGATGAGACGACGTTACCATATCCAAATATATATAGTAAACCGATATGTTGTATATGTATATAAAACACACAAAAGCAAGCGACAAAATGTTTCCTAATTGTACATAAATAACTGAAAATCATAGAAACTAAGGCCATTAAATAAAAAATTCATGTTTGTTCAATAAACTGGGGAGAATCGCAACAACAACAACAAAAGAAAAACTTTGTTCCACTTCCACCCAAAAGAGTAAAGCATAATTAATTTATTTGTAAAACTCAAGTCAATAAGCATAATTAAAGAGCAAGAGAAATTCTAAAGCAAAAACATAAAAAACTATATTATGATATCCTATATATATTGCTGATCGAACGTATTTGTATTTTGTCATGGTCATTTAAGTCGAGACTAGCTAAAAATAATTGAATGTGTATTTAAAAAATACTTTTAAGCAATTAAACTATAACTATGCCGTTAATTATACATTAAATTACATTTAAATGCATAAATAGACCATTAAATTACATTACATTACATTACATTACATACATACATACATACATACATAAACTATATATATATATATATATATATAATACCATATAGCGTTAATCCTCTGTAGTTGTTTAAATCTAAATTACAAAACAACAGAAACAAATTTAAAAAGCAAAAAAAAAAAAGAAGTGAAAAAAAGAACAAAAATCTAAAAAAAAAAAAAACAAAACAAAACACAAAAATCAATGAAATATATGATTATACAAAAAATTTAAAAACCATTTTCTAGTTTTTATTTAGTTAACATTTCAAATGGAATTTGTTTCAAAGTGAAATGGAAAAACTTTTTATTGATTTTCTTTAAACAGCTTCAAACAAAGTGATGACAATTGAACAATTTCTTTGAGATTATGAAAAGGATCCTCAAAAGCAAATTGCTTTCTGGTCTTACTCTACTGGGGGTTGGCCTTTATCCCTGTCGACTAAAGCCTTGTATACTTATATATACAAAGTTGTCTTATTTTAAAGAGAATTTACTGAATTATATTGAAAAATGCAGTTCTCGGTAGATGAGTTGTCTAAGTGACCCAGTCATTTGGGCAACTGAATAACGAGGACCCGGGCTTAAGTCCCAGTCTAGTGTATGGATGTAGTTTTTCGTCTAAGCCGAATCCCTTAGTTGCCAGTGCTTGTAAAATATAGTTAGCTTGATAGTTTACAACTATATCCCATACCTTTAATAATAATAACATTATTGTAAGAAATTTGAGTCAATTATTCCAAACAGTTTGGAAAATATTTAACATTTACGGTCGTTGAAAGGGGGGATCTAACCTGATGACGCGCATTGTATTTATGTATACATAGTTTCTTAATCATTGATAAATTTGAGAACTTTCTCGATTGATCCCAAAACTTTGGTGTTTCAGCTTGATATTGACATTCAAGGTTTTCCTTTTTGATTCTTCCCACAACACTTAAAAAGGAAGTTTCGAATGTTTAGCATCGGTTTCCTGGAATCTTATGGAATCCTAGTTAAATCAAAAACAATTTTAAACCATATATATGTACATATGTATATCAGATATTACCTTCTGAATTAAGTTATAACAATTTTCTGAACTTTTAGGTTGGTTTTTTAATTAATCCACAAACAAAAGACAATTCTCTGGCCTAAGCTAAAGTTTGCTTAAATTATAATATGAAAATTAAGTTTAGATCACAAATAAAGCAGTTGAAATTATCAAAACTTAAGTCAGAGTTCGATTAATGGTTAATTAAACTCAGATACAATAACTTTTAATATCGTTTCGGGACAATTGTTGTCTTAATTCATTTATTGTTTATAGTTTCTTCAATTTAATTGCCTGAAAGTAAAAAAAGTTGATGGATTTGATTGCATTCCATCAATGCCAACTGAAATTACATGCAGAACTAATTCCCCCCTTACTATCGAAAAGCTTAAATGGGTTTCATACAAACTAGTTACTGACTAATTGTAGCTGTAGGAATGTGTGGAACAAATTTGTTAGCTAACTTGATTAAGCCGTAAAGGTTTTTTTCCCCCCATTTCAACATTTATGTGATGTAATCTATACAAATGGAGAAAAATATTTTAAAGCACGATATTGGCAGAACAAATCGATATATATACTATATACATATCTGCCTTATGAATCAACCAAAATAAAGTAAAAACTTTCCTGTTATCTTGGTGGAAAAATTAGCTAACAATCACGAATTGGTTATATCACGAGGCGAATCATTTGCTTAGATTGTATGTGTGATTATGTGGCATATGCCACCTTTGGCTTATAATATGCCATTTATAATTACAGAACAACAGAACAAAGAACGGAGGCTACTTAGTTGATTGCGTTGAACTGAATTTTTCAGTTGAGACTCAGCCAAGCAAAAGTGCTAGCGCGTGCTTATCAATAGGCAATTAATATTTAATTAACCAGGCAGAGAGAGAGAGAGAGTGGTGGGCGGAGGACTCTGGATTCTGAAGTGAAGTGGAGTGAGTGAGAGATGCCAAGTACGTCTGTTTCCAAGCTCGAATGCCAGCAGAGTGTAGGTTAAACATAGACATGTTGATCATCTGCCTGAATCCGAGTTATCATCAAATTGTGTGCATTATAATTTTTATTTCTACATGATTTGTCGAGTGTCAGGCGGGGTTCAATAACGAACTTGCCACAAATAACTCGCAGTATGTAGACTTATTTTCAAGTTGTTGACAAACGGCTGGTCACTGTGTGATGTTCTCGTTGTTGCCTTATCACACTGAATTAAAACCCAATTAATTTAATTACAAATGGAAATAACACGCCGACAACAGCAGCGGCAGCAGCAGAGACAAAAGCAGCGGCAGCGGGAACTTTTACGTCAAAATTTTTGTTGTTTTTTCTGATTTATGTATTTGCAATTCGAAAACAAGTGAGCAGTGTGTGTGTGTATGTGTGTGTGTGTGTGTGTTTGTGTGCTCAATAAATAAATTAAAATATTATTTGCCACTTGAAATTGATAAGAACAAAATATTTTTGCTATTTTTGAATTACAGAATGGGCAAACAGATGGAATCCAATGAAAAATTTCAATAGCTGAAAGTGAAAATTAAAAGTCATGTGTGAATTTGCAATAAACAAATACTATGTGTATATACATTCCTGATCAGCATGGGAAGAATACTTGACATTGAAATGTCTGTTTGCCTACCACTTTTTGAGTTGAAAAATATCTTTAAATTCATCCAAATAAGAGTTAATCGTTTCATTAGATTGTCACATTGTCATTTGATTTAAATTATCAACTTAGATAGTTGTTTTAAATGTTAATGGTTTTACTTAGAATGTCAAAGTTTAGAAGTTTATGTACTTATTTCTGGAGTAATTCATAGAGAAAGAACCCCTTAAAATATGCTAAAGATTTAGTTTAATTCATCTGTCTTCTAGTTTTCATATCATATCTTTCATTTAGCATAAACAGAATTCACTTGTAGTGACTAATTCAGCATAATAAACATGACTAAGTGTCAATTCAAATGAAAAAAAAAAAACATTTTCAGGGGAACTCTTAAATTTCATACTTAAGTCAAAATTGTCTGTACTTGATAAGATTAAGATTTAAAATGTTTGTGTCTTGAATTTGTTAATGTACTTATAGAATATATGGAAATAAATTGATTCTTGTTTATAGACAACAAATAAATTACGAATCAAAAGTGTTTCAGGAACGAGATAAGTTTTGTTGACATCGGACTACAAGATGTTATATCTATCATGGACAAACTATATAAACCAAATTTGTTATACATATATCAGATACTAAGTTCCAATTACTTCATTCAACTGCAAAAAGCGAAGTTTCAAAGGGTTTCCACACTGCTAATTCTTTGTCTATGATTAACAAATCTACCATATTAACTACTACTATACAATTCTTTATTCCAGCTGCTGGGCGACTGAGGGGAAGCCACCTCGCCCTTCTTCTAGAGTATTTGAAATGATACAATTTTAGTGTCAAAGATAAAGATATCTTTTTTATATGCTCTGTCTCGCTTTTTGGTTATTATTGTAATTAATTTAAGTCAAAATTTCTTAGCCAACTAGAGTGGTCAATTGGAAATCATTTTCATTTCCATTCCCATTCCCATTCACATTCTCAAACGCATAAAGTTTCGGCTTGCTCATTGATAACTTTGAACACAAATATTATCATGGCAAATGCGCCGCCTCACAGTTGGGCGTTAATATCGTGCTGTGTCTGGGGATCTGGGGGGCTATACTCTGTGATTGGGTGCTGCCAGAAAGAGTGAGAGACAGAGAGAGAAAGAGAGAGGTAGACAGTGAAGCGACGCCAAACAAATGCGTGCAATCAGCACAGGCGGCGCTCGGTCCATTAGGCCCAAATATAAAGCTTAATTGCTTAGCCCGGCAAAAACGCAGCAGGTTACTTACCAATGTGATCAAACAGGCAGGCAGAAAGGCAGGCAAGTGACTGCGCTTCCATATTGCTAATGGATTGTGGGATATGGGGCATGGAGGGGATCGGTTTCCAGTTAACCGTTCTGCCGTCTTGCCAAATGATTTGATTACCGCATTTGATTAACGCATTGCACTTTCCAACAGCAGCAGCAGCAGCAACCACCTGTGGCTAACTGGAGGCGTATCAGAGCCTAATTAATATCAAAAGACCACGATGAGACGACTAGCGGCCAAAGAGTAACCCAATAATGTAGTATTATATGTATTATGGGACAGGACTGGACAGGGACAGAGACAGAGACAGAGGTCTCCACCATGGCTGGCGTCAGCGTAGGCCAAGCTGTAATTATATACGCGTAATTAATTGCGGCGACAATCGATTTGACATTCGAGATAACAAATACAAATCAAAATATATACACTACACACACACACACCACACACACCTTCATTTGTATGTGTATGCATTGTCGACTGTTGTGGAAATTGGCATTTGCATTTGTGCGAATTCATTTATCATTTATTATTCATTGTCGCATAATAAATGCCTAATTAAGGAAATTATTCCATTTCGATTCTAGCATAATACAATTACTAGTTATAATTAACGCCCAGTCAGATTGATATTTAATTGTTTACAAATTTCATTCCAATTGATCAATTAAGAGTTTGACAAAAGTCCCAATTGTATATAGATGCATTTTAATTAGGCATCAAAATGTATATTGCATTTAGTATGACATTTATATTAAACTTTTGTCATTTCTACAAATTTTCTTAACAATTATCGGCTGTCCATACGTACATATATGTATCTATTTAGCAATAACAAATGAGGAATTGATTAATATAACTAATCAATTCTAACTGATTTTACTTCTTCATAAGATTCAAACCAGGTCAAATTTATGAAAAGTTTCGCTGAATCGTCATTTTAACACTTTTGACACTTTCTTTGTTTGAATTTTTGGCAAGGCATAAGGTTAAGCTCTTTTCTTCTCAGTTAGTACTAGAGTTGAACACTTTTAATTAATTTTCTTTCTCTCATTCCCAACCTACATCTGTCACACACACACACACACTTACATTCACACAGATACAGATGCAAATGAGCTCATTATGAGTTGATTATGCAAGACGAGGGCAACTTCTCACACTCCAGACTGTCCAGGGTAAGTATGTAGTTTTTCCACACCAACACCAAACGAAAAGGCAATCGCCAAAGCCAGCAAACAAGTTCATCAAATGAAAATTGCATAGAAATATACACACACACACAGAGAAAAGTACTTACTGAGTACACAGAAAATTCATTCATGAAAAACTCAAGTGAATTGGAAATCCGTTTATCTAACCTCCTTAGGGCCGAACCGATAAACTAGCGATCCGCAGAAACCTCACTGAAATCAGCCAGACGGCATGGCGGAGTTGCATATGCAGAGTACTTACAATTACAGTGAATAAATTGAGGTAATTAGGTAATAAAAATAACAACTAATGAAGCAAGTAAGTCGACTCGTCGACTTGGGTATACCATACACCTGGTGAAACAAATATTTCAAATTTCGAAGACCAAATGTACATATGTCTATTAAATTGTTTTTACATATCTTATACTATGTGCTATCTCGCTCACTCTACAAACACACGAGCACTCTAGCGCCGCTACTAGCCAACGTCCAATTCTGGCCTTGTGGACCGCGTAGTAAAATACGTTCATACGCATATTTTACATGTTTCTAGTCCGATTTCAATAAAATTTGGTAGTTTGGTAAAAATAGATAAGATTAATTAGTCTGCCAAATTTAAATGCGATAGTCAAAAAACTAAAGGAGGAAATCGTTTTTTTCTAAATTATGGAGGCGGAAGTGGGCGTGGCAAAATGTGAAAATATCTAAATTCTCTGCGCATACTATGCCAGTATACATACTAAATTTGGTGACTTTAGCTTTGTTAGTTTTTGATAAAATCAGTTTTGTTTAATTTACGGGGGCGGAAGTGGGCGTGGCAAAATGTTTAAATAGCCAATATCTGCGCGTCTATTAAGCTAGTCTACATACTAAATTTGATGTCGGTAGCTATCATAGTTTTTAAGGAAATCACTTTTATGTAAATTCCGGGGGCGGAAGGGGGCGTGGCAAAAAGTTTAAACAATTAGTTTCTGCGCGCTAACTAACCGAGCATATAAACCAAATTTGATGTCTCTAGCTATTATACTTTTTAAGAAAAACAGTTTTGTGTGATTCCTGGGGGCGTAAGGGGGCGTGGCAAAAAGTTTGAACAGTTAATTTCTGCGCACTAACTAATCGGGTATACAAACTAAATTTGATGTCTCTAGCTGTCATACTTTTTAAGAAAAACAGTTTTATGTGATTCCTGGGGGCGTAAGGGGGCGTGGCCGAAATTCCAATTAATGCTGAACATGTGCATACTACACGAGTATACATACCAAATTTGGTGGCTCTAGCTCTTATAGTCTCCGAGATCTGCGTGTTCATACAGACGGACGGACGGACGGACGGACGGACGGACGGACGGACGGACGGACGGACGGACGGACAGACGGACATGGCTAGATCGACTCGGCTGTTGATCCTGATCAAGAATATATATACTTTATAGGGTCGGAGAAGCTTCCTTCTGCCTGTTACATACATTTTGGCGACTTTAATATACCATTTCACCCTATGGGTGTATGGTATAATAATGTTTTCACCTCGTTCAAAGTACATACTTGGGTACGAACAGCAGCTGTCCATCAAATGGGCTGGCCATTATTCTCAGAAGAGGAGAGCAACCACCTGATACACCATGAAACAAGTGGATAATGATGGGAGTTCAACTGGAGCGAGCAAAAAAAGAAAACGATCAAAAAGCAAAACTTTGGCACTGTTTTTATACCCTCATTTGGCTTCTGAGTTTTCTAAAGATTCTTGAAAGTCAAACTGGATCAATATCTTGGTCTTCCTAAAGAAATTACCGATTGCTATTAATTAGTTTGATTTTAATGTTTGCTAGTAACTAAGTATGTATGTATGTAGAAGGGACTTTTCATTTACTTTAACTCCTTCATATGATAACTTCCCTTGAGTTACTTTAACTCCTTCATGTGATAACTTCCTTTGACTTATCTCAGAAATATTAAAGAATTATCCACTAAAAGTTAAAACTTTTGACCAAAAAAAGTTCACACTTTAAATTGAAGTTTCTATATTTTTAATAGAAACATATCCAAACCTAACTAAGCCCATTCAAATGACTTGACTTGACCAGACCATTTGGTCGTCTCATTTTATGCAAATGATTAATTTTCCATGGAATTTTCAAGTCAATTAAATTTTCGCCCCTTCCAATTGTAAGTCGCTGGCACTTGGCTGGTGCGACTTTTGTTGTTGTATTTGTTAGTGCATGGATATAGTATATTTTCACTTAGGCCAGGTGAGTGGTTAGTTTGGGGGTTTTATGACTCTGCCAGTGTCTTAATTGGTTAGGAAATGTGCGCGTAATTTTGGGTATATTATAACTCATTATGATTATGATTGTGGGTGAAATAATTCAAATGTCTCTCATAATAATTTTCATTGTTTCGGCTAAAAGGTGGAAAGTGCTTTTCATCGCTTGTGTCGCCTGCGTTTATTTAGTTTTCTTTCTTGTGTTTCTTTTTCTAGTTTTTGGTTAACTGCTAAAATTCCTGGAAGTGAATTGTTGTGTAGAATGCAATTAAACAAAATAGCGTGAGATACGCGTCCGATATGCCAAGAAGGAGCGAGGTGGAGGAGGCCACAAAACATTGTCGTGCTCCCATGGCTGGTGAAACTGAAACCTAATTTCCAAGTTTAGAATTCTACGAAATCTCTCTGTCTCTCTCTCTCTCTCTTTTGCACACTCCTTAAATCTATCTCTTTCTAGCGCTTTATCGAGGAGTTTTACGTTTTTGAATACTCAATTAAATTTTTGTGCCCAGTGGCTCCTCCTGCTGCTGCTGCTCCTGGGTGATGTTGTTGTTGTTGTTGTTGATGATGCTGAGACTGCAGTTTCGCACTATTTTCAATTGAATTAAATGCAGTTGCAGTTTTGCATTTTCATGCGAACAATTTCAAGGAATCGCGCATATCAAGCGCGTCGTCGTCGTCGTCGGCACGCTCCGTTTGGGCGCACAATTAATTTGCGCCCCAAAACGAAAGGCGAATGAAAGAGCGGAGGATCGAAGGAACGGAGGAACGAACGCACGTATCTCTGTGAGATACATTAGCGAAAGTGTAGGCTGCATGTCGCTAGCCTCGCAAATACAATTTAATTTCCCTTTACCCTTTAATCTGAACACGGTCATATGCCAATTTGTTGGCAACTTCAAACAACTTTTCGACTAATAATCGTTCTTAAGGTCTCTTTAACCTTACGAGAAGTGACTTGGAATGATTGATACACTGACTGATAAACTGATAAATGAGTAAGCCTCTCCAGAAGCCTCCTTTGGCCACATACACCAGTTCATTTTATATAAAATCAACAAAGAGTGCATAAATATTCGGTTTACTTTGTGAAAAAGTTGCATTTTTAGTCATTTAATTCATGCCCCAGCAGTGGTCGGTATCGGTATGTATGTGTATGTGTGTGTGTGTGTGTATGTGTGGGACAGAGACGCCAACAAAATGCAAAATTTGTCTGAAGATTTTAATCGTCGGCATGAGCGCCCAAAACGACCCCAAAACAGCAACAGCAGCGGCGGCATCGGCAGCGGCAACTGAGATGCCATGGCCCAGGTCTGTGTTCCCATTGAGAGTCCCAAGTAGAGTTTTCTAGGTTGCCAACTTGGTTTGAGCTCTCAAATGTGAATGAGGCAAAGGATGGTGCAGGGGGCGGTGGGCAAGGCACATAGCCAGAGCAGAGCATGTAATGTTTGCTCGTTTCTCTTGTGCCATGGTTGTTGTTTCTCTTGATGGTTGTTGTTGTTGTAGTTGTTGTTGTAGCTACAAGACAATTTACTTTTGTGCGAAATTAAGTGGCATCTGCAGCATTGGCATTCCACTTGACTCCACCACAAAACAGAAGCAGGCAGACGGGCATTAGGGCCAAGGGATGGATGCATCTGCATCTTGCACTCTTCCTTTGTCTCTATCTCTATTACAACGTGTGTGTGTGTGTGTGTGTGTGTGTGTGTGTGTGTGGATTTCTCGCTCTTGTGGGCAATAACTAATTACATTCGCAATTATTTCATGTTTTGGCCAATTTAGTGGGACAAATTTATCTGTTCGGTGTCATCTACTTAGAATTGATGGCTTGCCATATGAAGCTGTTTGCTCTTGTCTCGCTCTTACTCTCTCTATCTAGCTCTCTCTCTGTCTCTCGCTCTTCCGTTTTTCTATCCTTTGATTGCTGCTCTAGCCATTAGGCGACCCCGAGGGGTCCGAGTCGCTGAATGACGTTGATTGTTGTAAAAAATATATATGTATCTACATAAATAGATACTTATGTATGTATACACACATTTCTATATAGGCATCACTTTTAAGCGTACGCTTATGCAAAAGGCAATTATTAAGCAAATTAGCCAAGATATAGATATAACAAAATAGATTACCGCCCAGCAAGGGGGCGCCATTCATAAGCGGCATGAACATGGCGATGTGAAAGTAGATGGAGAATGGAACAAAGGAGGGGGTAGGGGCGAGTGCCACCCATTTGATTAAGCCTGATTGTTTCCGCAATAGATAACCAAACGTTGTGTGTGTGTGTGAATGATAATGCGATGCAAATTCAATTCAACACTCAACAGAAATGAAATGAACGGCATGGCTAATGGCAGTTTTCGACTGGTCAATGTGGTTCAGTGGATAATGATTTCATCTGATATATCAATCAGAAATCGAGTTATAAAAATCATTTAGAGTCCAAGATTTTTAGATCCACGACAACTCTAACTATTTTAACAACTAAAAAATACTCCAGTTTTTAATATCTTTAAAAGTCTTTTACTTTCTTTTAGATGTTGCATGCACAAAACATCTCAAATAATGTAGAATATCTAGTTGCACTTCCTCGGATTCATATTTTACTGCTAGCAGTGATAAAAGTTCGATATCATAATCGATAGTGACAGGGTTGTCAAGGGTAAGGGTTACCCTTCACGACAGTCCGATAAGAGTTCGATAGAAAACGATATAAAAAATCATCGAGAATGTAAAATTTTCAAGTAGGCTTTGCTTATCACGACGTTGTCCATATATTTGGGAAAATTGCTTAGGCAGTTCAGTCTCACTTTAGCTCTTGGAGAGTTAAGACCTATTTTTCCTCCTTATTTTTTCTTTATTTTATATTAACCCTTTTAATATTTTGAGGAATTACTTTAATTTTCACAATATTAAAATACACATCATGAAATTAAGAATTTCAATTGTTTCACCGGCCAATAAATTGGGGCTTTAAAGTTTAAACAAATGAAACTGAGATTTTCCTGCATTAAATTGGATGCTGTTCCACTAAATTCTCCTACAGACTGACTACTTAACCTGAAATTAAAGTTCAAACTTTTTGGGAGTTGGGAGTATTTCAGAAGAGTTTCCTGACATCAAATCTTTTTAATTTGATTCATTACTTTCCATCAAATTCATTTTACTTCTCAACTGATTTTGAGATTCCTGCAATTGTTTCTTATAAATCACGACTTCAGATTTCAATTGAAGCAATTCATTATTTATATTCCTTAATACTTCAATATGCCTTTCTAATATATGCTTAGCATTTGTTTCTGTTTCCTTAATTGTTTTATTCCAATTCGCTTTATTGCGCTAAAATTCGCGACTCTGTTTTCTCATTCTCAACTTTATTGGCAGATACACTTGGAGCTACTTACGTTATATCAATTGTCTTGCTAATTTCTTTGATTTTCCTTATTTCAAATTTCTTACTTTATGTTCTCCGTTTGCATTACAACTGACATCTGGAGAATGTCGACCGTCTTCTTAGGTCAAGACTTAAAACTCCTTTAATGTCTCTTGTAATTCCTGCGATAGAGCTTTGAGTTGAACCTTTTGCTGGATATCAGATTAATAACAATAAAATGGGCATCAGAGAATCTATTTTTCTAAGTCCAGAAATGTGTATTAAACATTATTAGTTTCACTTCATAACATTCACTTTTCTACCAACTCCATTTTCCTTCATCTGCATTTATATGTCTGCTGGCATCCAAAAACAAAACGCAGCTAGATTGTATCATTTCATTTCAAAATTATCCACCAAAAATCTACTTTTAAGTGTACAAATGTCTGTTTATGTTTATTAAAGTTAATTAAAGTTCGTTTCCCAATATGTCTCTTGGCCTATTTAGAGCCATTCCAAATGTTTCATTTGCATCTATTTCGTACTTCGAATTGATGTTCGCAGACTAACAACAGACTTGAAATCTACAAATGATGATTAAATATCAGGGTTTCAGATTGAAAATATCATTCGGTATAACTATTTTAAGAATTTGATATAACTCATACAAAAGACCTATTTTTCCTCCTTATTTTTTCTTTATTTTATATTAACCCTTTTAATATTTTGAGGAATTACTTTAATTTTCACAATATTAAAGTACACATCATGAAATTATGAAATTATTTCAATTGTTTCACCGGCCAATAAATTGGGGCTTTAAAGTTTAAACAAATGAAACTGAGATTTTCCTGCATTAAATTGGATGCTGTTCCACTAAATTCTCCTACAGACTGACTACTTAACCTGAAATTAAAGTTCAAACTTTTTGGGAGTTGGGAGTATTTCAGAAGAGTTTCCTGACATCAAATCTTTTTAATTTGATTCATTACTTTCCATCAAATTCATTTTACTTCTCAACTGATTTTGAGATTCCTGCAATTGTTTCTTATAAATCACGACTTCAGATTTCAATTGAAGCAATTCATTATTTATATTCCTTAATACTTCAATATGCCTTTCTAATATATGCTTAGCATTTGTTTCTGTTTCCTTAATTGTTTTATTCCAATTCGCTTTATTGCGCTAAAATTCGCGACTCTGTTTTCTCATTCTCAACTTTATTGTCAGATACACTTGGAGCTACTTACGTTATATCAATTGTCTTGCTAATTTCTTTGATTTTCCTTATTTCAAATTTCTTACTTTATGTTCTCCGTTTGCATTACAACTGACATCTGGAGAATGTCCACCCTCTTCTTAGGTCAAGACTTAAAACTCCTTTAATGTCTCTTGTAATTCCTGCGATAGAGCTTTGAGTTGAACCTTTTGCTGGATATCAGATTATTAACAATAAAATGGGCATCAGAGAATCTATTGTTCTAAGACCAGAAATGTGTATTAAACATTATTAGTTTCACTTCATAACATTCACTTTTCTACCAACTCCATTTTCCTTCATCTGCATTTATATGTCTGCTGGCATCCAAAAACAAAACGCAGCTAGATTGTGTCATTTCATTTCAAAATTATCCACCAAAAATCTACTTTTAAGTGTACAAATGTCTGTTTATGTTTATTAAAGTTAATTAAAGTTCGTTTCCCAATATGTCTCTTGGCCTATTTAGAGCCATTCCAAATGTTTCATTTGCATCTATTTCGTACTTCGAATTGATGAAGAAGACTAACAACAGACTTGAAATCTACAAATGATGATTAAATATCAGGGTTTCAGATTGAAAATATCATTCGGTATAACTATTTTAAGAATTTGATATAACTCATACAAAAGACCTATTTTTCCTCCTTATTTTTTCTTTATTTTATATTAACCCTTTTAATATTTTGAGGAATTACTTTAATTTTCACAACATTAAAATACACATCATGAAATTAAGAATTTCAATTGTTTCACGGCCAATAAATTGGGGCTTTAAAGTTTAAACAAATGAAACTGAGATTTTCCTGCATTAAATTGGATGCTGTTCCACTAAATTCTCCTACAGACTGATTATTTATCCCAAAATTAAAGTTCAAACTCTTTGGGAGTTGGGAGTATTTCAGAAGAGTTTCCTGACATCAAATCTTTTTAATTTGATTCATTACTTTCCATCAAATTCATTTTACTTCTCAACTGATTTTGAGATTCCTGCAATTGTTTCTTATAAATCACGACTTCAGATTTCAATTGAAGCAATTCATTATTTATATTCCTTAATACTTCAATATGCCTTTCTAATATATGCTTAGCATTTGTTTCTGTTTCCTTAATTGTTTTATTCCAATTCGCTTTATTGCGCTAAAATTCGCGACTCTGTTTTCTCATTCTCAACTTTATTGGCAGATACACTTGGAGCTACTTACGTTATATCAATTGTCTTGCTAATTTCTTTGATTTTCCTTATTTCAAATTTCTTACTTTATGTTCTCCGTTTGCATTACAACTGACATCTGGAGAATGTCGACCGTCTTCTTAGGTCAAGACTTAAAACTCCTTTAATGTCTCTTGTAATTCCTGCGATAGAGCTTTGAGTTGAACCTTTTGCTGGATATCAGATTAATAACAATAAAATGGGCATCAGAGAATCTATTTTTCTAAGACCAGAAATGTGTATTAAACATTATTAGTTTCACTTCATAACATTCACTTTTCTACCAACTCCATTTTCCTTCATCTGCATTTATATGTCTGCTGGCATCCAAAAACAAAACGCAGCTAGATTGTGTCATTTCATTTCAAAATTATCCACCAAAAATCTACTTTTAAGTGTACAAATGTCTGTTTATGTTTATTAAAGTTAATTAAAGTTCGTTTCCCAATATGTCTCTTGGCCTATTTAGAGCCATTCCAAATGTTTCATTTGCATCTATTTCGTACTTCGAATTGATGAAGAAGACTAACAACAGACTTGAAATCTACAAATGATGATTAAATATCAGGGTTTCAGATTGAAAATATCATTCGGTATAACTATTTTAAGAATTTGATATAACTCATACAAAAGACCTATTTTTCCTCCTTATTTTTTCTTTATTTTATATTAACCCTTTTAATATTTTGAGGAATTACTTTAATTTTCACAACATTAAAATACACATCATGAAATTAAGAATTTCAATTGTTTCACCGGCCAATAAATTGGGGCTTTAAAGTTTAAACAAATGAAACTGAGATTTTCCTGCATTAAATTGGATGCTGTTCCACTAAATTCTCCTACAGACTGATTACTTATCCTGAAATTAAAGTTCATACTTGTTGGGAGTATTTCAGAAGAGTTTCCTGACATCAAATCTTTTTAATTTGATTCATTACTTTCCATCAAATTCATTTTACTTCTCAACTGATTTTGAGATTCCTGCAATTGTTTCTTATAAATCACGACTTCAGATTTCAATTGAAGCAATTCATTATTTATATTCCTTAATACTTCAATATGCCTTTCTAATATATGCTTAGCATTTGTTTCTGTTTCCTTAATTGTTTTATTCCAATTCGCTTTATTGCGCTAAAATTCGCTACTCTGTTTTCTCATTCTCAACTTTATTGTCAGATACACTTGGAGCTACTTACGTTATATCAATTGTCTTGCTAATTTCTTTGATTTTCCTTATTTCAAATTTCTTACTTTATGTTCTCCGTTTGCATTACAACTGACATCTGGAGAATGTCGACCGTCTTCTTAGGTCAAGACTTAAAACTCCTTTAATGTCTCTTGTAATTCCTGCGATAGAGCTTTGAGTTGAACCTTTTGCTGGATATCAGATTAATAACAATAAAATGGGCATCAGAGAATCTATTTTTCTAAGACCAGAAATGTGTATTAAACATTATTAGTTTCACTTCATAACATTCACTTTTCTACCAACTCCATTTTCCTTCATCTGCATTTATATGTCTGCTGGCATCCAAAAACAAAACGCAGCTAGATTGTGTCATTTCATTTCAAAATTATCCACCAAAAATCTACTTTTAAGTGTACAAATGTCTGTTTATGTTTATTAAAGTTAATTAAAGTTCGTTTCCCAATATGTCTCTTGGCCTATTTAGAGCCATTCCAAATCTTTCATTTGCATCTATTTCGTACTTCGAATTGATGTTCGCAGACTAACAACAGACTTGAAATCTACAAATGATGATTTTTTTAACAGGGTTTGAGATTGAAAATATCATTTGGTATAACTATTTTAAGAACTTGTATTTAGTTTGTGGAACTCATACAAAATATTAAATTTTAAAAATTAAAGCTCTTTTTGTGGATAATTTTTTCAATCCTTTTGTTGTTTTATTTATAGAATATCTCACTATTATTTCAATTTTCAAATCCATAACCCATAATCGTATGATTCTTAAACGAGAACAAAGTCAAATAAGATCTAACTTTTTAGAAAATTCTTTTAACATTTTAACACAAAAGTAATCAAATCGATATGCCTTTGGAAATGCTTTTTGGGCCAAGTCATTGAATGGATGACTTACATCTGTCAGAAATGAGACATTCCTTAAATAATGTATGTGTGTGAGTTTCAGATTTTAAGTGGCTGTCACATTCGTTTCACCTTCTTCATCTTAACTGCTTGATTTTACGTTCATCCTATACATACATACATATATTTTAGTTTATTATCCACCATTTAAGAACGGTAAATGTTTTGGCCATTTCGTTTACAAAAAACCAAAAAAAAAAAAAGACCAGCTACATTTATTGCTTTACACTTCCAATTATAACTCCAAAATCCATGGCAAGTAGGAACAATAAAAACTCACAAACACCCAAGATTTATGCCCACGCAGACTTGCTCATTTAACACACACACAGACACAGACACTGGGAGAAATACGTACAGTCAATCCACCTTAATTCAAGTAGAAACGATTTAACTCCCACGGCTCCTACTGTTGGAGCTGTTATCATTGTAGCTGTTGTTGTTTTATTTTATATGAACTTAATTTTTCTCGCACACACACACACTCATACACACATGCACACAGAAACAAACGACCGAACGACAGGCAGGCAACCCTTTTAAAAAAATAAAGTAACGGTAAACGCAACCATTTATTATATGCTGCCCAATATGAGCAATACTAGTGCGAGCGAGACGGATCAGTCCCAGTCCCTGAGTTGCTGCCCTTTCCTCTCTCTCTCTCTCTCACTCTCTGTCTTGGGTCCCGTTGCCAAAAGGATATGACGTTTTGCTTTTCACTTGGCAAGTGAGTGGAAATTTGTTTCATTATAATTATTTTCCACAATTGGACATATTAGTATGGTTGCGCTGACTGCGCAGCTGGCGTCGACGTTGACAGTGCGCCGCCATTTTTGCAATTTTCCTGTGCAAATAAACGCAGTCAAGTGAAAGGAATTTGCAGTCCAGGACAATGTGTGCTAGGCTTAACGAGCGTTAAACAAGGACAACACCAAACAATGCCATCTCGCTCCAGCCATTTCGACGCATGCTCATCGCGTTGGTGTGGTGAGTTTTTGAGCCCCAATATTGGGGTAGTTTTTATATTGATTTTACACACACACACACACACATGAACTTTTTCCCCAGCTTTGTAGATGGCATAAGGTATATAAGACATATATGTATATATATAAGGGCCATGTATATAGAGAGCTACGTGACTGGAATGACAAAAACATAAAAGTTATAATAATTTTTCTTTCCGCTTAATTGTATGCCCGCAGGACTAAAGTCACAACCAGTCAGACAGACAAACAGACAGACGGACGGACAGACAGATAGCCTCGAATGAGAGAACAAACTAAGACTGCTGTCCCTTTCTTGCCTTCTGACCCAACGTTGGCACTTTTAATTTGATGCTTTTATGTTTCCAGCTTATATATTGTCGTCTATATGGTAGTTTATATAAGCCCCAGAGTAAATGGCTGGAACTGGAGCTGCCAAAACCATGTGCGTGCTCCTTTGTGCGTGGTCTCTGGCCGTAGTTGTCGTTGTCGTCGTCGCCTCTGGTCTCTCTCCTGATGGCGTAGGAAATACAGCAATTAGAGCCATATTAACCGTAATTAAATTTAATTGTTTAATTAAGCGCGAAAAGTGAGGAAGACATTTTGTGATTTTGTGCAATGGCCAGTCACAGAAACGTTGGAAAACGAGAGAGAGAGAGAGAGAGAGAGGGAGGGCCAGTTATGTATAATTCTATATACACAGATATACATTTTGTTGTTGGGTGGGCGTGGGTGGTAGCTTAGATACTATGCGTGAGCTGTGGATTGCGTGTTTAGTCTTCTGATTACATTGTTGTTGTTGTTGCCACTTTTGGCCAACTTGCACTCACCTCCCCACCTGCTACTTTCACTCCTCCTTGGCCACTGTGTTGGCCCGGGTGTTGGTGTAACAAATAGCCATGTGATTTGATGCGACGGCTTTGATAGTCAGCCAATTAAGCATTCAGACGTAAATTTTTGCACAGTTGGCGCATTAATTAGCTGTGGAGTGGAAAATGTTGGCTTTTTGGCTTTTGTTGAATGGTTGTCGTTGTTGTTATTGTTTATATAGAGCATTTAATTAATTTGCACTAAGTGAATGCCAATGAATAGTCAAATATTTAATCATTAATGAACTGATTCAAGTAGAACTTGTTTAATTTATTATGAAATCCTTAGAGCTGGAACTTATTCAGTTATGTGTTTTGAATCCTTTTTAACTTGGTCACAGGTGCACCATTTTGAATGATGAATGATGGAGCAAGTGCATTTAGAAGGGGTTTCCATTAGCATCTGCTTTCTCCGAATTGTCGTACATTGCATTAGAGAGTATCATCCAGAGTATCTTATTATTCCGATCTCATTTGTAGCTATAGAGGGGCACCCACATTGATAATATGGCGGTTGATATCGATCGCTGTACAGACGGATACATCAGTCAAATGTTCATTTTAGATTAACTTGCAATAATGTCGTGTGAAATTAGCATCAATCACATGCAGGTGTAGAAGGCAACAGCAACAGCAACAACAACATTTAACAGGGGCAGGCAAATTCCATTTTCATTTCCAAAAACCAATTCCAAATTCGAAATCTCTAAGGCTGTTTGACAACCAACAGATGTCAAGTGGCCCGCATGGCCAGCCAGCATACTGGACGGACAGGGGAATGGAGCGTTTGGTCACAAAATGTCAACCACAATGCTGACATCTTAATAATGATGAATTAATGGGCAAACAAGCCAAATGACAATAACAACAGTAACAACAAAAACTACAACCATTTAATAATTTTTCTATTAAAGAGGTGGTCGGGGTTCGGAGGCAGTCGAATGGGGGAGGCAGTCAACTAGGTCCTGTGTGTGTGTGTGTGTGGGAAAAGAGCAAACAAAACTCTGCGAAATGCATTGAGGAATCTATTCGGGCATTGATTGAGAGCAACGACATCAATTATCCAACAGAGATCGACTCTTTTTGTGGCTGCCAACAAATTCAGAAATATCACTTAATTTTTCACATGTTGCTGCCACATTCGATGCCGCATTCGCTGCTGCTGCTGCTGCCGCTGCAATAGCCGACAGAGTTGGCATTCTCCATGGCTGCATAAATCATCCTCAAGCATACTATAACCAAAACGAATGAAGAGAAGAAAAAAACGAACATGTCAAAGGTGCAACAAGGATTTGAATGCCACAGACCGGGGGAGAAATGGACGAAGAAAGGGGGGCAATGGACACATAAGGGGAGAGAGAAATATGAAGCCATTGTTGGCTACAGACTGACTGCATTTCCATATAAAAATCGAAGCCAATAGAGGCTCAGATGGCAGCGGATTCGGTTGGAGCATTGGGTCTCGCCTTTTGGGCCCAATGGGGCTGCTATTTTGCATGCCGGTTAATGTAGTCATCGATGGAATATACACATATGTATGTACCCCGAATGTAGCAAATAAGAAACCCATCAGAATTTCTCACTCCGGCAAAGGCGCTACGACAAATAAATATTTTAACTCACAATAACAAAAGGCATGAAAAAAGGAGAGCCGCAGAATGGGGACGACGGCCAAGACGATGTGGTTGAAAGGGAGACAGAGAGAGAGAGAGATGTGAATGTTGCTGATAGCTTGGAACAGTCATGGCGTAATGCGAGGGTTGATCGTAAAACTACTCAACTAAAGGTTACTAGTAGATATCGATTATCTTCTTAGAAACCTTTTCAAAGCTTATAATATCGTAGGTAAACCCTAGAAAAGGAAGGATTACAAGACTCTTCAGTTTCTTCCCTCTTCTGGAATTTGGAAATAAACATTGGATTGGATTCGTTTTAGGCTTTTCACCTTTAAAGTTACCTGAATATGTTTCTCTTCTTTTTGAGAGTAGACTCACACCTATTGAACTTTGAGATGAACTCTCCATTTCTCTTTCCCTCTCACTCTCTCAAGAATATAGTGACGAAGAGAAATAGAGTGGAGTTAAACAGAGAAAGAGAGAGATGTCCATCTTTCGATTGCACTTACTGCAAAATGCCGCCAAATCTGGCCATCATTTGTTTAAATATGCGCCTGCAATCCAACAGCAACGACAACAGCAACAACAACAACAACAGTAACAATAAGCAGCAACGAGACAACGACAACAACATTCGAAGTTGCACGTTTAACAATTCAATTTATTTGCAACATCAAAATTTAACGAACATGAAATTGCGAGAATTTTAAGATTTTCAGCAGAAACAAACGAGCGACACGATCCTTGGCAGACTGTCGAATGTCTTTAGGTTTAGGTCTCAGTGTATCCAAGACAGTCCATGGCAGTCCCTCCTTCCCACCACAAAAACCCCACAACGCCTCTCCCCACCCCAACACCCCTTACCAACCATCCTTCCAAGTGTGTGTTTGTGTGTGTGTGTGTGTGTGAGTTTGCTTTTGGTTTTTTTGTTTGTCGCGCGCTTTTGTTCTTTTGTTTGTCTGTCTTTGTCGTGGGGTTTGCTTAGCTGGTTTTTCTTTTCTTTGGGCCTAAGCGGCTGCGGGTGCAAAGAGTCAACAATTTAGCATTCAAAGAAATATTTTAAATTAAAATTTCTGAAATTTTCGTCAATAAGCTGATCTGAAACAAAACAATGCAAACGGGCCAAAAGCCACTTGAACCGTATCCAAGCCAGTCCATGGCTACAGTTTAGTCTTATCCACCAAACACTTAGGCATAAATATCATTTGATTTATGATTTCAAGTCTCACAGTCAATTGTGGTTGGTCACTTAATTCGAGAGAACTTAGGAGAGGTTAATGCCATTTAGATGGGAGTTGATCTCAAAACCTCTTCTCGTATCAATACTCAATGTCTAACTAAATCATTCAAAAGAGTCTAGCTGAAGCTTTGGGAAACTTTCAGCCCTTTCAGGTCAATTCCCATTTATCCCACGCTTATTTTATTAGATTTTTTTATTATTACATATTATTATTAGGTTTAATATCCTGTGGGCATTTCTGTACATTCATAAGACCAGCTTCACTTTTTTTGGATGACAGACTTATTTCGCTCATCACATTCAATATTTACCTTTCTCATCATGAGTTTGCCTTCGAGGTAGCTTGTATTTTTTGTGTTGCCTTTTTTTTCCGCCCCCCCGTCCGAGTTGTTTGGCTAATAGGCTAATCACACATCCATCCAAATCCAGCGTTCGGCAAGACAACAAACAGAGATCTGGGCAACTGAGATCAACCCCTAAGTGATGCGATATCTATGTGAAAGTCAACAATGCTAAGCCGCTTAACGCTTGTAACTATGACAAGGAGCAGGCGCACTCAAACTCTGCGACTCTGGGGCAGGAGTCCTGAAGGATTACAGTAACTTTTTGTAATTGCCCTGTGTGTGTGTTGGCCCTTAAGGCGATTTGGCTATCCGAATGGCACGCGGCAAATATAAATTAACAAACGTATTTATATATGTTTCTTTCTCGAGAGAGAGAGATCGTGAGAGAACACGCATTTCGGTGAAGCGGAATTCATGAATTTGATTTGCCTGGAAATTGTCAGTGACTTGAATGTTTATTTGCATATTTGCATGTCTTGAATTTGTGTTTGTTTCTACTTCAGTTGATGTTGTCCTGTCGATGGTCTCGTCGTCTCGTTGTCTCCTCGTCGTTTGTTGCAAATTGAAATGTCAGGCCTCTTCGCCTGATCACTTTATGACAAGCAGCAGCCTGTTGTACATTGGCAACATCTACATATGCAGCATAAAACTGCATGCCACATCTTTTCGCAGACTTCAGCTCGAAGTGACTGATATATCTGCTGATGTCAACGCATCGTGGACTAAATTAACATTTTGCAAGCCAGTCTCAAATGTTATTGCAAAATGCAAATTCAAGCCACTTGAAACCTGTTGGCAGCAGCAGCAGCTAAAGGATATCCAATGGCGTCTACCATTTCGCCTCTCTTATAAAGACGTGAGACGGGAGCTAGGATCTGTATCCGTTGCCCCCATAATACGCAGTCATGGGCGTAGTCACAGCATCAGGGGATTGAAGGTTTTCCTTTGGCTATGTTACTATTCATGAAAAGTAATCTAAAGGTTATTAGATTGTTAAGAATTAATAGTTTTTATGCTGTGGAAAAAGTTTTATTCTTATTTCAACCTCCTGCTACGTCAATGCCGCCAGCCATCAAATATAAGGCTTGATCCCTTTCATTTCTAGGGGTATAATTTGCATAATAAAACGTTCACTGCGTTTTTATGATTCACCCGCACCCACACTCACACACACACACACACACACACATAGCCACTTAAACATGATGTGTTGAGAGAGCACAGCTTGAGAAATTGCAAATTAATGTAAATCACATCCAGTAAGAACATTTTCATAGGCTGAATGACGCATGTAGGTGTGTGTTTGTGTGTGTGTGTGTGTTGTTATTTTCCACCAAATATAAAGACTGCCATTTTTATGAGTCGCACTACAAAATTGACACTTGATGTGTATAAAAATGCCTACAACAACAACAATCAGTTCTAGGGTTGAGCTTTCAATATGTTTTCAAACACTTTTTGCCTTTTTTGCATTATGTCATAACTTGAAGCGATAAACAAAAAAACAGCATCAACATCAAGGACCCAACAAACCACACCACAGGACAAAAACTTTGTCCTTACATACACTCTACGCCATTTTGTGGTTGCTTCATGTCCATGTCCATGAGTTGTTGTTATGTAAACGGAAAATGACAAACGAATTAGTTATTGACAACAACAGGAAACAGAAAAAGTTTTTGCGTTGTGCGAAATTTCCGTTGACTATTGCAAAAAATCGAACTGAATATCAAATTTGATACGATACTGTGGAGAAGGAGATGAAATAGCTTGAGTTGGTGCTAATGAGTCCATTTTGTGGGTTGAAAGAAGGCGCTAAGGGATTACTTGACACTTTTGTCAGGGTGGTGTAAATAATATGGGATATTTTTCCTATAGTTCTAAATTGTTATGAACTTAATTAAAGCCCAATATCCATTAGGTTAACATGAAATTGTCTGACCTAGAGATCGGGAGAAGGTTAAATGCGTTACCAATTGCTTATTGCACTAGAAAGTATATCATTTTAACTATATATTAGATATATCTATGCTGAAACTATTGATTTCTATATATACAATTGATTATTCATTTGTCTCTTCTTAAAACTTGACCCAAACTAAAGTCAAAAGAAGTTATCTTCAGTTAACTATACTTACTATAGGCCTATAATAGTGCAAATATTAAGCTAAGTTACCTGAATTTGTTTGAGTTTTCTCTAATTTCTAAGTTCTATTGTGGAAAATCTCAGTTTTATAAACCTTTTGTGTGAACTGACTTTTCTTTTTCTGGTAAATATCAAATTATTGCAATCAAAGTATCTCAAATACCGAATCCCAAGTCACGTGTCAGGAGCAGTCAGTCAGTCAGTCAAAACGATGGGCCAGATGACTTTGCTTGGAGTTGGGCCTGGGCTGATCATTCATCAAGCTAACTGTCAATGGGACACGTTTTTTCACGTGCCTTTTGACAAAGGGCAAATCGAAAGCAATGAAAGAAAGAGACATAGTGAGAGTGTTACAGAGGGAGACAGAGAGGGTAACCAGAAAAAAAAAATTAAGCCTCTTAATGCAGGTCCTTTTGCTGGACTGGCAAAGCAAAAAGCCTTTAATTGTATTAAGGCGTATTTGACATTGATTGTGAGAAGATTTTGTGTGTTAACTGTTTGGCCAGATTGAGCGATTGAGGGATTGGAGGATTGATTGATTGAACCTCTATCTTACTCATTCCCAAATCATTTTATCGCTCTCTCTCTAAGTTGGAAATGAAAATGAAGGAAATGCAAAATTCATCTCAAGTGTTTTGAGACAAAACACAAAAAGAATGCCGCCTGACTAATCGGCAGGAAGCCGAGAACAACATCAACATCAAAGCCAACTGCCCGCCCGCATCTCTTGGCCATAGAGTGGAGGGCCTAGTTAAATATTGACAACTCAATATGAGTTTCCAAACGAATCGATTGATGTGTGCAGGAGCCTCAGCAGCTGGCAGGACGACGATGATTTGCCCATTTGCTTAAATGGCAAACAAAGCTGTGCGATTGGTTTACTATTGGATTTGATTTCATTTTAATCGATTCAAGTTTTACGCTGCCAAACGACACTTTGATGGAAGGGAGAGCACCCCAAAGTAAAAAAAAAATAAATAAAATAAACAGCCAAATGTAAATAAATAAAACGAAAATCTTTTCACATGCAAATTTACATCAACGGAGCAAACATCACGTCGATCCCATCAATTTGGGGAGAACTGGCAGGTAGGAGGATGGAGGAAAGAGGGTTTACTTTGATTGTCATGCGATTTTTATACATCAACCAACCATAGCCAACTATGCATATACACATACATACATATACATATATATGTATATATGTTAGGTATACCTAGTATTTTGCATTTTTGTAGCACGTTTTTATGTCTTTGTCGCAGCATTTGAATTTGATTTGATAAATTTTTAATGCTGATTGAAAAACGTTTCTGGCCCAAAATGTGTTCCCCAAGGTTGGGGAAGTGAAATTGGAATTGAATTTGGAATTGGATTCGGATTTGGATTTGATATTCGTTCATCCATTATTATGATTATTCAACCAAGGTGGCCCATTACACGCAGAGTTAATAATGTGAGCCTGGGAATAATCTGGGGAACAGGCCAGTTTTCAGCTCCAAATCCAAATCCCTGGTTTTGGCCATCAATGGCAAAACAATTCATGTTGATAAATGCATTCTGTGCGCTTGTTGCCATCAAATTGGCAAAACCATCCAAAAACCGTAGACTTCTGTCGCTACTTCCCTCATCCATGTGGCGTCCCACAAATTGCTGTGCGCCTGGCCTGATGTCTTCATCACACACACACACACACACCACATGCAAGAGAGAGAGTGAGAGGCAGCGATTACTAAGCCAAGTTGGCTAACTGGCATGGTAACGTTTCATTTGGGGCTGGATGGCTTCTCGACCTGTCCATATACAGCGCCAAATTCGATTACGTTTTCGTTAAATGTAAAATTTATACGCCCCACGTCAATTGTGACAGTTCACTCACTCACAGTTGAAACGACAGAGATAGATAGAGAGAGAGAGAGAGAGAGAGGGAGAGGAGAGATAGAACCAGACGTTACCCATGTCCATGGAAACTGGTCAACATAATTGTGAATATGTCAAATACAGTGAATACTTGCTAAAGGTGTCTAAAGAACCATTTACCCAACTATGTAAAGCATCTCAGCGAATGGTCACTGTTCGCGTTCTCATACTCATATTGGCTCATAGTGGCCCATGACATTCATTCAACAAAGAATCTTGATGCGTTCGAGTCCCTGGCACAGTGGGGCCAAAGGTCTTTGGATGCCTTTTCGTGAAAGTATCTTCTCTTGGATCACATCAAATATCATCCAGTTCAATGTGCCTCGGCTATATAGGCAATTTCGCATGCGCACAAATAAAATGTATTGAAATGCAGAGTTTTATCTCGGTTTGGTTCTTTGTTTCGTTTTTCTATGACAAAAAAGGAGCTCGTTATGGGCCACGTTTGCCAGGCGCCAGTCATCTTTGGTTGCTCCTTAAAAGTCAATTGCAAAAATTAGCCCGCTCCCTTCTTCTTTGAATAGTATATTGGCTGTTCAGGTTCTCAAATGGCAACCCTTTCGTACTGCGAATGACATTTTTGTAGCAAATATCTGTGTGGTACGAAGCTGTAAAAGTATCAAATTACACTTCCGGCGGAAACAACGTCGCCTTGCCAGCATTCGGCATCGACATGGGCAACATTGACATTGTCGTCCTGCGGCACTTTTATTTTGTTATCGGACATCCTTGTAGTCAGCAGCGAAGGTTTCGATTTCTGTAAAATTTTTAACACCATTCTCCCTGTGGGTGCGCGGTCTAATCCCCCTTTTATAACAACAAGCATATTGGGCATGAGATGGGAACAGAGGTTGGTTGGTATGTAGGTGAAATCTTTTGGCCATGTGATAAGCCAGTGATGCATTATCCTGCGTGGCGTGGTTCTTGTCCAACCACTAAATGACTATAAAGTAGCAACTTCCGCGACTGTTGCGCAAAATCATTCAATTTCCGTTTGGGCACACGACCCAAGGAGCAGCTCATCTATTCATACTGTCCCTTTCCCCTGGCCAATTGTGTGAATATATGTGCGTGTGCGTGTGTGTGTGTGTGTGTGTTTGGGTATCATAATCGAGGGTGTGATTTGTCCTTTTTGCTGCCTTTTGCTGCTGCTGCTGCCTGACATCCAGACATTCGCTTGCTTATTCTTTTGCCTCTTCTTATGAAACATCACCGCAATTTAGTTTGACTTTGCTGCCACACCCCATACCCATGACACTCCACCACCACCACCCCTCACCGTCTCACCCGATCTGGCGTTTGGTTAGCTGCGAAAAATTTGAATAATTTTTATTACGTGGCGCGTTATGAATTTTTGATGAGTCCTGGCCTGATGTCCTGGATGCCAGGCATTTCTGGTGTTTTTGGTCTTGTTGTTGTTGTTGTTGTTGTTGTTGTTGTTATTGCTGCTGAGGGCGTGTGGCCAGTTATCCTTCACTAAGCCAAGTGACAGTGCCACAATTTATTAGATTCTCAGCCTCATTGTGGGCTGCTGCTGCGCGTTCACTTTTTATTATATACTTACATAGGAGGTACACGTACACACACACACATACACACACACAGAAACCTAGAATTTTTTCTGCCACATCGTCAGCGTCTGCGCTGCAAGTTTCCGGTACATGAGAAAGAGATGGGCCAAGGAGCAAGGTGCGGGGCTAGGCGAGGGGTGAACTAAACGAACTGAACTGGTCGTCCTGTGTAATAAAAGCAAATAAAATATTCTTTAATATGCGACACTCGCCGCAGTCTGCTCCCTGTCAGGCATCGTCCTCACTCATCCTCCTCCCACTCCTTGTCTAGTGTGTGTGTGTGTGTGTGTGTGTGTGTAATTCATTTGCATATATATTGCCTCGACAAGCATTAATGTATGTAATCCCGTAATTTTTTAATTAAATCAAATTGTTCCTTTTGAATGGAAAGTCAGATTTTATTTTCTTCTTTTAGCGTTGGGTCAGTTGAGAAAGGAAAGTGAAATAAATATGAGAAATTTCTTCTTGACATCGATAATAGATATAAATCATATTTATAAGACATGAAAGATCTGACTGATAAGTAGAGCTTGTTATTTATTCACTTTCAAAAGTCGAGTGTGATCCTCTTTTGTTCGAAATGAACTGAAAGGAAAGAGGGATTCGTGTCACCTATCAATCACAATCTTATTTGGTTCACATCTAACAATAAATGATGGTAAATGCATAAATGTAACTGTTAATATTTATTTCTGGTGTGTAACCCAATGCACCGCCCACCCTCTTTGCTGGATATCCCTGCCTGGTGTCGCCTTACGCATTTTCCGAAACGATTAAGTGATTTCGTGCATGCTGCATGATAATTGGATTAATATGCGCCGACAACCAGCAGCAACAGGAGCAACAGCAACGGCATCCAAATTTAACAGGATGATGGGGAAGCTACCACCATAAAGGGAACTCTGGTGGGTACACTGAATGAAGATTATGAGATGATGATGATGATGGAGAGGGTGGTTTTGTGGTAGTTGGGTTAAACGCTGCTCTTGTTATCAAAATTACATATATCACTTGCAAAACTCGCACACAGATTGCTGAAGGGTGGAACCAAATGAAAATCTCTTTGGCTACGGGTGGTTAACCCTCGCCCTCGCCCTCGCCCTCGCTCATGGCAATCGCCCTCAATTTGGGAGAAGAAAAACATATTCTTAATGCCATAATGGAGAAAAGTCGAGGATTAACTGGATGATAAAGTTGTATTGTTCACTCAGAGGGAAAAGGAGTAAGTTTTTTTTTTTTTTTGGTTTTGCTTTTCACAAAATTTTGGTTTTTGACTTTTGACAATTTGTCAGCTCACAAGCAAGAAAATGTTGGTAAACAAACTGCCGCGGCGGCCACTTAGCGTTTCATTACCTAAAAAGACTTTACCAAACGCTGCCGCTGGATAAACAAATTAAATCGTTTCGTTTGGGCCACAGAAGCCGCTTCCGAAGTGGCCGAAAGATCAGCATCGACAGCATCTTGGGCGGTGTGATCACAAGGAAAACTCAAATTATTTGACAAACCAAAAAGATTCGTTTATATGTATGTATTTAGATTTGGACTCAAACTCAAACTGCCCTTTCGTCTATGGCTTGGAGTGTCTGCGTTAGGGGCTTCTGGCTGGTTAGCTGGTTGGCTGACTAATTTATTAAGTAAATCATATATGAAAATTAGCGGGCCGCTCATTTGCTTTTAACGCCGATTTCCTTTTGATTAATTTATTTGCACAATGCCTCTGCGGGCCTCAGTCGAGCGCTCAATTGCCCTGCCCCATCAAAGGCAACGGAAAAGGGGCAACGGTAACGATTTTAACACCTCTTTCAGTCTTTTGTGTATTTGGTGTGGTCATTAGTGGAATGGGCTTTTGAACTGGCCGCTGCTTGGCCACTTGTTGTCTAATTGCCAAAGCCACCCGCACTGACACGTCTTCACTTTAGAGCAAAAAGTGTGGCACTGGGTGAAATCACCTCATCATCATCATCATAATGGTCATAATGGTCATCAAAGTTGATCATGGGCGAAAGCAAAGTTTCTCTTCGCGTTTCAATGTTAATTTCGGCGCTGTTACCCTTTGAAGCCAAATTGTCGGCTGCTGCTTTCGATCTGAACGGGATGGGATCATGATCTAATGATCATGATTTGTTGTCGCACGGATTCAATGCGAAGACAGCGGAGCACCAAGAGAGACAGACCAATGTGCGCTCCGATAATGATCTGGCGCAATAAAATTGATATGCGTCTGTTAATCGTTTCAAGATACATAATAATTTTTGTTCCCCAACATGATCAAGGGAACGGCGACTTGCCACAACAACAACAGTCCAAACCAACAAAGACAACGATGAAGATGAAGATTGTTTTGTATCCATGCGTCGTCGCATATCGATCACTTTTTTCGTATTCGAGAACAAAATACGCAAAAATCACAGCGGCAGTTCGACAAAACCAAAACAGCAACAAAAACAAAGTCACTCAAGCTGATAGTTGACTATGAAATACCCTAAATTTGAAATCGTAAACTAATTAGAAAAACTCATCTCAAAATACCTTCTTCCCTTGTTAAAGATGTTCAAAATATTTACACTCTGTTTAAATATTTGTATAAATAAAAATATATAAATTATCTCTAAGATGAAATATTGTTTAAACAGTTGGAATTTGCATGTTCATAAAGTTTTAATGGCTTATTCACTTTCATTTAATTTTAAGAAGCCCAAAGTAAGTATAAATTTCAATTACAAAAAATCGAATATTCAAAGACTGTGGAACAAATCTAAAAGGATCCTTTGCATCCTATCCAGAGATAGGAATCTGTTTATAAACTCAAACGACTAAAGTAGTTGAATTACAAATTCAAATAAAGTGTTTCAATTGAAGTCTAGTCAGACTAGACAATGATAGATAGGACTGACTAACATTTGTTGATGTTACCAGAGAAAGGTGTGATAATTTAGCCTTAAAAGTCTATCAAATGGCGCATGGTCTATGACATTTTTCATTAGCTTGCCAAGTACAAAGCGTTATCAGGGGTAAGTATATGTATTTATGAATGAGTTGAAGTTTCTTTAGTTAGATAAGCTAACGTAGGCCACAATGGGACCCAAACTCAGATTGTAGAGCATTGAGCATAATAAATCTTTCAAACTTTGGGCATTTCTTCTGGTTTTTTGTTTGTGTGGATTTGGCTAAGCAAAGTCAAATCCGAATGGTTAGCCAGAAACTCCCTGGGCCATTGTTCCAGCAAAAGGGACGCCAAGCCAAAAGACATATTCGTAGCCAGAGCCGAAGCCAGTAACATGAAGATGGAGATGAAGAATCGAACGCGGGCTTGCCTCATGATAAGCATCGGGCGGCAGGACAAGCTGCGATCCTCTTTTCGTTTCCGAACTGTTTTCAATATTTATGGCATTGCCGAAGACAACAAAAACTGTCAAACCGCGGACTCCAGAGCCAAGTGAATATCGTCTGCTTAGCTAGAATTTGGAGCAATTAGCCCAAAGTCCTAAAAAACATAGACCTAAAACTAAAGACTTGGTGCACTTGGCGAAGGGTTCATAAAAAAATGGAAGGAACTACCGTCTAATCAGCGTTGACATGAACGATCGACATAAAAAATGAAGAACAACAAGAAATTGGAGTGACCTTTTGTTCAATGTGTCTCCTCGGTGGCTACTGTGGGCGTGCTGCTGACTTTTGAAAGTCTTTTGGCTTGTAAACAATTTCATTATCTGATGATTATGTAATTTATTGTAAAGTTACCTGGCGCTACCTGGGCGAGCATACCTGATCTGACCATTGAGATAAACTGAGATAGAGGCAGAGAGAGACAAAAAGTGGGAGAGACATAAATTGTCATGTCAAAGGGCATTTAATGAAGTTATTAAACGCTGCAGACTCCTCCTCAAAGGCTACCGTATGGAGGGCGAGGTCGTTGCCTGCCAGCCGAAACGATCATAATCTCTCTCGAGCTACAGGCCAATTCACTTGGATGTCTTGTGTTTTGCATTCTGAAGAGAGAGAGAGAGAGAGAGGGAGAGCGAGACACACAGCAAGAAAGGGACAGTAGGATCGAGAGAGAAACAGACTGAGAGACCAAAAACTGGTTGAGCAATAAAACGCTTGCTATAACGAGCAACAAAATTTGTAACGATTCAATTTAAGGCTACGTACAACATGGCCCATACGCCGTCGGCAAAAGATGAAATAGTCAAAATAGACGCAAGCCACCAAAGGCTGGCCCCAACAGCTCTCCGTATGCCTCCCCCATTGCCAAGAGACGCCTGAGTCTCTCAGTCTCAGACTACTGCTGAGATAGGGATGAGGCGGTAGACGGCGGTGGAGCCGTTTTGTATGTTTTTGGCGCATGTTGAGGCCTGGCCGAGCGGTTCAATTCAATAAAATTTATGAAGACATGACTGGCAATTGTAGTCCCATCGTCGAGACTTCGTCGACGCGAGCTCCAAACGTCCTTTCCATTAACAGTTTGCATAACTCGACCAACATTTACAACTCAATTTTGCGTTTCCCCCTGACATTCTCTAGCAAATATATCAAATTAATTAGGCGCAAAATTTTGGTAACCTACCATCATATTGGTGTCGGCAAATTTCAAAGTTGTACAAGATGCTCAATGTAGTTACAATGAGATAATAGCTAGTACCTGTGTACCAATGACCACGGAGAAAGGTCAAAGGATTTGTCTCTGTTTGTTCACTTTGTGTGTGGGAATTTTTATTTTTGAAATGTAGACCTTTCTGTTGCCTCAAATTGTCGTTAAAACTTTGTCATAAAGAACTAGTTAAGATGATGTCGGTGGTCCATCCTCTGTCACAGGAGCAGTTGGTATTGGCGTAGGTTCGGTAGGTCTGGTAGTGGGTGTATCATCCTCATCATCAGGGATATTGATAATTATATCACCTCTTAGACAGGCATTCAACTCTTCATATGTGTCTGCACTCTCGACCACATAGATCCATTCGGCATTGTTAACACAAATTTCTTTCTGGACATCAATCACACGATATTCCTCTTTAATTCTGGCAGAGATGTCCGTGGCATTGGCCGATAGGTTGTAGAGGGCCTTTGATTGTTCCGCGGCCTACAAAACGGTTACCAAGTCAATAGTATCATTCTTATGATAATCTTTTATTTACTCACCTTTTCGGCAATGCAATCGAAAGCTGTAAGATTACGGGTTGAATTCACATTGCAGCCATAGAGGGAGTTACATGATCCAAGGATGGTCTTTTGGAATTCATCCCGGTCTGGGGCGAATTTGGCATCGATAATACTGCTGGCATTGTCATAGTTTTTTAAACATACATCAAAATCGTTCTGGTACTGTTTGGTTAAGTTGCTGAGGATTGGCGTGTAATGGTTAAAGCAAATTGTCGATTTATCCTGGTGAGCTTCCGCCAACATTTCGGATTCCCCTTGAAGCCTTTGGATTTTCACATGGTTCTTCAGTGATAGGTGCAAGAAATGTTTGCCATCGAGATTGAGGCTCAGAGCTAGGCTATTGCCTATACACAGGCACACAAGAAGTACTGACAATTTCGAGAACATTTTCGCGTCTTGCCAAATTTGACGAATTCACCTTGTACTTATACCAAAAGTTCATTCAATTACAGGTTGTTTTTTTATTATCTTTGACATACATGTCGTTTAATTGACATGTTAAGCAATCTGATATACATCTTATGGTAAATGTAGACACTACCGAATTCAATTCACTCCCACGACTAAGGAATATGCTATCAGATAATTTTAGAGTTCAAGCGACTAAGACAATTCCAGAGTCTTTTTTTGGAAGATAATTAAAAAATCACTCAATAAAGTCAGTCGCCTGTTTATCAGTTCAATTCAAATCCAATAATTGTGGCTATGATTGCATACAAATTTAACTGAACCTAAAATTATTTCCGCCTAGGGTATTTATACAATGCCTGAAAGTATGCAACTTAAAAATGGGATAACAGAGCTCTGTTACGCATACAAAAACGGACTAACACTTCTTCTGTTAAGATTAAAAGTATTTCATTCACTTTCTGGCCTTAAATCGATGATCATTTTCTGTATCCTGAAAAACTGAAGAGCGGAAACGAGGAAATTCATAAAAATACAATATATCCAAGTCAGGGAGATAATATTTGAAGGATTTGGAATGAGACTTTATTCTTACTGTCAATATCCTCTTTTCAAAGGTTCGAAGGACATCCATTTCAGTTTCCTGCTACAAGGGGAAGATTATTAACTAAACTTTAATTCAGATTTCAAGGCTCTTTGCAATAAACTACCTTTGGGTACCCTTGATGTACATATTCACACACAAGATCACGTAACACTTGCGTATATATTCGACTACACCAAAATATATTTGCACAAACATCGCCTCATACCTATATGCCTCCAATGAGAATACTAAGAAAGTTTAGATTAAAATGGGCCCACTTTAGTAGCCAATTCGATTGACAAATTAATGGGGCGTGATTTGGCTTGAAAATAATCTTCGGGTGGCCAACTGGTACGCGTTTACCTTATCGGTTATTGCTCCAGTTGTGAAATAAGCAAAACCTTAAATTAAGTGTTACAATGTTAGGCGATCGTTTAGCCCTAGTTGGTTGAAAAATGTAGATTCGATTCATCAGAATGTTAGTTTTATCTTCTACGCTGGGTGAATGAACCCGATTCTGGTTCTCTCACTCTCTCGGATAGAAATTTGGATGACTGTTTGGGAGTACGATCAAGATAAAAGCTCGTGAAGAGCTTGTGAGAATATGGCTAACGGAATTCGCTGCACAACACGTCAATGCAGTGGCGAATAATTCCGATTAGAAATTACGAAATGGCGGGCGATATCAGTAAAGAGGCCCTCGCATTAGTATAAATATCAACAGCATCGGAATAACTGTCACACTTGGCCATGGCTTTGGGAAAATTGTGTTGTTTAACGCTCTGTTTGCTTTTGCAATTTGCCGGATTGGGAGCTGCTTCCTATTCCGCAGGTGAATTGCTCACCTGGATGCAGCAGAGCAATTTGGGATATCAGGTGCTACAGCAGGCCCTTCTCGACGATCACTTAGCTACGGACGAAATGGAAGCCATGTGTTTGACGCAAGTACGCGATCTTCTACAGGCAGCTGCGGCTATGAACCTTCACTCTCTTAGAGGTGAGTTAACTGATTGAGTTTAAATTGGGCCTTTTAGCTAATATTTTCGCGTAGTTTTGGATTCGTGGGGAAAATTTCCACAGGGATTGCTTTATGGCCATTTTATGGATATGGGAAACTACGACTCCTGCCTGAGTCTCGAAGATGGCAGCAGTAAATACTGTCTGGCCAATGTTCAGTTCGAAAGCTTACAGGCCAATTCTATAGTTGGTCTAACACTAAGTATTGGCACTTGCATGCCATCCACATGCAGTGCGGAACAGTTGAATCGCTGGTTCGGGAACTATCTGAAGACTCTTTTCGCCGATAACTCTGTGACGGATGGATCTCTGGTACAGGAAGGCAACTGTGCTGTGGCCCAAAATGATCCCATGACAGGACTGGATTGGTTTGCAGTGTAAGTCAGAGACTGTTAACTCTTCTTTTACTTGGCCTAATTCCAATACACTCATCTTGCAGTTGTCTCTTTGTGATTTTGGGTGGAATAGTTCTCCTGGCCACCGTGTTGGATTATGCCAAAGGTAAATGTAGTTTAATTTTATAGTTTTTGGGTTCAGTCAATTAACCGTCGGTGTTTTTTCATGAAAGTCTCTAGCAAGCTTCTGATGTGCTTTTCATTGCGTCAGAATGTCCCTCAAATGGTTAGGACATCGACAACCACATCTCCGCATGTCATTCCCTGTTTAAATGGAATTCGTTGTCTTACCATAATTTGGATAATCTACGGCCATGGATACATGTACCTACTCTTGTCGCCCAGTGTAAATGCTCTTGAAGTTTCTGCCTGGGCTGAAACGCCCTTTTCCATGATATTGCAGAGTGGTACCATTTCGGTAGACACATTCTTCCTGCTCAGTGGAATGCTCCTGGTAATGTCCACTATGAGACACTTGGAGCGGTAAGTCCTTAAAACTTTCCTCGCGTTTCCTCGTTAAATTTTGTGTTTCTTTTGTTTAGCAATTCGGGTAGCCTGAATATTCCATTGATGTATCTTCACCGAATTGTTCGTCTTACCCCAGTTTTGGCCGTGGCCGTGCTCTTCTTTATGACTCTGTTTGTGCGCTTGGACTGTGGACCACTTTGGCAACAGTTCACCAGTCAATCTGAACTCTGCAGCGAGACGTGGTGGGCAACTCTTCTCTATGTTCAGAACTACGCGGCACCTGGAAGAATGGTAGGTTAATGGGTTATTCAATAAGAACCCAATAGAAATCGTTTTCTTTTTGTAGTGCCTGGGACACTCGTGGTATCTGGCTGTGGACATGCAATTGTATTGAAAGGAGCTTTCTCCAATCTTTCTAATTTCCCTCTATAAGTGGGGCAAGAAAACTGTCGTTGGCATCGTCTCACTTATTATATTGCTCATGGGTTGTGTCTTTAGTATTGTGATGTTGAATGATCTGCAAGTTTTCAATCGCGATGGGTAAGTAGTTTGGAATAGTCACATACCGTTACTTAATGGCCTCTTTCTTGTAGCAATCTTGGAGAAGACAGTCCTGAGATGCGTCTCATTTACTATACAACGAATGCCCGGGCTAATCCTTGGTTCATTGGTCTGCTTTTTGGCTATTTTCTACACTGCAATCGCAGTCGCCGGCGTCTTCCCAGATGGTTTACTCTCCTTCTCTGGCTGATCTCTTTCGCTCTTCTAGCCACAGTCATCTTTGCCATGTATCCCTACACACAAGAGGGATCGGAGAATATCACACCATTGGCTGGAGCCTTTTATTTGTGCTTTAGCCGAATCGCCTGGTCCCTAGCCCTGTGCTGGCTTATATGGACTTGCCACACTGGCCAAGCGGGTATCATTAACTCTCTGCTTAGTTGGTCCTTCTGGGAACCTCTGTCTCGGATCTCATACTGTCTTTATATCTGGCATCTCATAGTGGAAACTGTGCATACGGCTCGCATAAAGACAAGCATTCATTTCTCCAACTACGATGCAGTAAGTCGTTAATGCAAATACAAATTTTTGGTCACAATAAATCATATATGTACATATGTCTTCCTCTTTCAGATCCTAAGCTTCTGGTCGCACTTTGGCGTCACTCTGATTGTATCCGTAGTAATGTATTTGTTTATTGAAGTTCCTTTGGTTAAGCTGGAGACACATTTGCTTAGCCTCTGGAAAAAACCGATCGTGAGGCCTCAATCCGTACGCGAGGCCAATGCCAATATAGCCCCAGTTGCTGTTTCACAACAGAATCTTGTAGATGCCTAACACGAAAAGAAATTAAAAATTAATAAACAATACGACTGCTCTATAAAAATGTTAGCTTGCTTTCCAAAATCTATTTCTAGATCCTTTTGTGCTGCATTCGCCAAAGACAGAAATGAAATTAAACATCTGGCAAGACTAAAATTCTAACTTGCCACTATTTATATTGTTTATATATTTATATTTTTTTTTGCCATTGCTATTGGATTATTGCGTCGATCATCTCGTACTTGATTAGGTCCACGACCACATCGGTCATCCGGCGCTTAAATATGGGCAAAGTACGTTCATTAAGCATGTCAAACTCCTCAACCAGCTCCCGACACTTGGGTTCATCGTTTGATGAAGTGCTCAAATCCTGTATGGCCTCAGAAACCTCGTCTATATCGACAATTTCATTGGCTTTGGATATGAAAAAGGGCATGGCAAATGCAGCCATTATTAGTCCATATACACCAAACTCGTGTAGTTGTTGTTTAAAGTTTTTGCGAGGATAGATTTCATCTATTCGTAGATTCATGCTAGCCAAGTTTTGGTCTAGAGCATTGTAATAGGTATCCAGGAAACCCATAAAATGATCATCTCGTAATGGTTTGTCGGTACAAGTGAAAAGGTAATAAACAATATCGAGGATTGGGGAGGCATAACGCGACATTTGGAAGTCAATGAGGATGGCATCAATTGGTAAACCGCTTTTTGCCTGTGGAGCATTTTAATTATAAATAATTTTCAACTTTAGTTTATGGGGGAACATTTACCTCGTGCTTATACAGAATGTTATTGTTCCAAAAATCACCGTGGCAAATGACAGAGTAAGGTTTCTGATCCATCCCAGCTACACAGTGTAGAGCGAGCTCCTTGAATTTCTTTTCGCAGTGATTAAGGACTTCCAGCATAAGCTTTGCTTTTTGTTTCGGAATCTCTCCTTGAAGCAGTTGGCGCGTGCGTCTTAGTTGAACTTTGCCAAATTCGATGGTAACTGTCTCCATTTCTGGGGTAAATAGATTATCCTTCAACTGGGCCACTAGTTCGGCAAACTTGTCGGGTTTTATTTTCTGTAGCGCAAAGGACTTGGAATGCAAATCAGCCAGAGCCTTAAGCGTGCAGGTTACCACTTCATAAGTGGGTAAAGAGCTTCGTGCATTCGGCACATAGCCCCTTGAAGTAAGATCCTCAAAAACAAGAAACTCCTCAGGAGCCTGTAGTCCATGTGCTATCAATTTAGGCACCACTCCAAAGCAATTGTGATCTTTATGGATTTCCATATAAGCCGGAAATACACTTTCATACATGAAAACCTCTCGCTTATAGTAGTCCACGACATGCATATGAGCCCGCCTAGCTATATTCTGCGGTGCAATCTTCACCACAATTGCTTGGGCATCCTTTAACGTGGGCCAACTGACGCGCACCACTTGGCCATAGGAATTCTCACCCACTCCCGAAATCGCTTCAATAGCTAGTGGCTGATCATGACGCTGATAAAGTGCCAATAGGACAGCTGTAACAACGGAGGGTAACTCACTACTTTCGCTCATAGCTGAAACTATGCGATTGCGATTCAATTATTCAACTGACCCAACTGCAAGTAGTGTTCCGGCTTTTATTCTACTCATTCGTGTAACCAAGAAAAAGCTCAAATAATAGTTATCTGCAGCTTGATGGTTGCATAAGACTGTCGGGGCGCGAACTATGACTTCATGATGGGGAAGCCCCAATGGAGTCCCGAGTTTAAGACCTTACCATTGCAAAGACGTTGATCCTTGTTGCGTAGCGTCTACATTGACCAGAAACTATAATTTATAAGTGGCACAAACTAAAATAGATTTTGATTTCACAATTGACTTTCAAACCTAAAAGTCATTTATTTATCATTTAATAATTCAGCCAGCGACATCAGCCACTACCACTTTCGAGTAAAGAATACTGCTATTTGTATGGGTCAATGCACTGCTACTCGCCGATCAAGGCCATTTGAATGCAAACTTCTAATGTTGTTAGAAACGACCAATTTTCGCTTGAGCTTTTACGATTAGTTTTCTAGCATATCGTATCGGGCAATGAACTTGGCGTGTGCAAAACTGTCGTTTGGTAAAGCTTACTATTGCGAACACTAACGATTTCTTCCGATTAGGCCAAGTGCATGGCCAAATGGTTTTTTATAGTAAACATTTTCCAATAGTGACGGAATAGTGCAGATAAGGTTGGATACATACTTTGCAACTAGTATAACTAGTATAGTACGAATAATTGAAAAACATTTCTGGTTTTAAAACTGTGTTAGCTATTCCATCATTCAATCTAAATGTCGGACATGTTGTGAACAAAGCTTATACTTTATCTTACCCGGGTTATAAGAGCTATTTATACCAAAATTTAACTGCAGTTGCACTCCCTGGGAAACAAAAACTAAAGTCCAAAGTACATTTTCTTAAATGCTCCCGCCAAAATGAATGACCTCAGACCATAAAACTTCCGGCTCAGACCTCAGGACTTCCGGATCAGACCTTAGGACTTCGACAGTTCCGAGTTCATAAAATTCACCCATATTTAATTCGCCTAGGCACGACACCCTATTTAAAATACTGGGACACCCGATGTAAATATATCGACTTAAAACACTCGACTATCGATAGTATTTGTTAGTATTTTTATGCTGTCAGGGCGAATTGGCGGTTCGCTGAGCGAATTCACGGTGTGACTGTATATCGATAAATTTCGATGTTTTCGACATCTGGCCACTCTATTATCTATATTTTACGGCGAATGTTAACGTTTTAAAGGCGAATTTTCACTTTTGTAAGGCGAATATTTATTTTTCGTATGGCTGCAGCGAATTCGCTTCGCCTGATTGTTGTTTTTCTGGCGGTTCGACCGCGCAAGTTGAAAAAAAGCCAGATCTGGCCAAAAATAAGTCAAAACGGCAGCACTGCCATTACGATTAATCCGCGGCGGGGGATTGTTGTTTTTGTTTTCGTGGTAAGCGGTCGCGTTGTATTTTCTTCTTCTTAAATATAAAGAGCGTGTTTTTGTTAATAAAAGTAAAAATAAAAATTTTGTGCTGCGATTTTACGAATCATAGTCATTTTTTCATATGAGGAACCGAGTGATTCGTTAATATTTACACAATTCGCAATTACGGATACGCATACAAGCACGCATTCGCGCACCCACACACACACAGTGACATACTCAAATACGCATACACAGAACAACAACAAGAGAAGAAGAACGACAACGAAGGGGAAAAAAGAAGCAAAGGCTACGGTATTATATGAAATTTATTTATTTAATATGTTGTTGCAATTGCCATTTCGAAATTGTGTAATAATTAAGGACAAAGAGGCGCGCTCGCATTTTTAACGCCCACGCGGCATAAGCCCAAACACAAAGGCGGTGTGGGCGTGGGCGATTTGGGGCTTGTGCGGGGGGCGAAGAACATAATAGAAATGAAACCGAACGGTATATTCAGCTAAATTTAGCAAAAGAGGAAGAAGGACAATGCGCGCGTCCTTGATAAATCGATGTGCAAAGAGGAAACGAAATAGAAACAAAAAGAATAACAAATACACAAGTGGGTAGACAGTGAAACTTGGTCAATATGTGATTTTCAAGTGACAACAAGTTGCGAAATACGATAGAGTTCCTTCCTATATACATATTTTATAAAGGATCCGACACTCTTCAAAATAGATCCGTTAATATTATCACCACAATCCCCCATTTACTGTATTTCGATATTGTATAATAACGGGATTTTACATTTTCTACCCTTTGCTTTGACCAAGTTTCTGCTATCTTTATTTTACACTCGTAAAGAGATTAAATCAAAGTGAGATTAATCAAAATTCCGGTAAATTTTTGATTATTTAGAGAGAAATGTATCATACCTATTTCCATATACATACGTATCCATATACATACATATATACAAATCAAAGTAGATGTCGAGACAAAAGTTAGTTGTTAAACAATCTCATTTATTCAACACAAGGGGTTTTACTGTTCGTGCGGTGTCATAACGGGAACAGTGGCCTGTGTAGGCGAATTTAGTGTGTGGGCTTCACCTGGACAACTCGTGTCCCTATTGTGCATTCCAAGTCGGCAAGAAGGCAGAGAGTTCAAGTTCAGGCTTATTGATTTTCTTTGCCTCTACCCGTCTCCACAGTATATTCCCACTCATCAATTTTCTTTTATTTCTTTGGTCCTTTCCAATCATTTTAGCTGCATACACACACACCCACAAGGAGAAGAAACTTCCACCCGCTCAGCATACACAAAAGGATGTTCAGTAGAAATGGGCGGATTCCTGGATAAGCCGAACACTGCAAAACACAATGATCAGGGTGAGGGGAATAAGCTGCTCTTTGGCGTCTGCTCAATGCAGGGCTGGCGCTGTGATATGGAGGACGCCTATTATGCCCGAGCCGGCCTAGGGAATGCTCTCGATGATTGGAGCTTCTTTGCCGTGTTTGATGGCCACGCTGGCTGTAAGGTATCCGAGCATTGCGCCAACCATCTCCTGGATAGCATTGTTAGCACCGAGGAGTTTAAGAGCGGTGACCATGTGAAGGGCATTCGCACTGGCTTCCTAAGCATCGACCAGGTAATGCGTGATCTGCCCGAGTTTTCACAGGAGGCGGAGAAATGCGGCGGCACCACAGCTGTTTGCGCCTTCGTTAGCTCCACGCAGGTGTATATAGCCAATTGCGGCGACTCTCGTGCTGTACTTTGTCGCCAAGGAGTGCCGGTGTTTGCCACCCAAGACCACAAGCCGATTTTGCCAGAGGAAAAGGAGCGGATTCACAATGCTGGCGGCAGTGTAATGATCAAGCGGGTAAATGGGACTTTGGCCGTGTCGCGTGCCCTGGGTGATTATGACTTCAAGAATGTGAAGGAAAAGGGTCAATGTGAGCAGCTGGTCTCGCCGGAGCCGGAAATCTTTTGCCAAAGCCGTCAGGATACCGATGAGTTCTTGGTGCTTGCCTGCGATGGCATCTGGGATGTGATGAGCAATGAGGACGTGTGCAGCTTTATTCATTCGCGTCTGCGGGTGACAAGCGATCTGGTGAATATAGCCAATCAGGTTGTGGACACTTGTTTGCACAAGGTAAGTCAATTTGAATTTTGAAAGATTACACACACGCGACGTTCTTATTATGTTCACCTTTATATATAACGGCACTCTCTCACTTACAGGGCAGCCGTGATAATATGAGCATCATTATAATTGCCTTTCCTGGAGCACCTAAGCCAACCGAAGAGGCGATAGAGGCTGAACATCGGTTGGAGAAACAAATCGAAAAGATTGCAAGAGGTTGTCTAAGTCGTCTACTTTGCTTATAACTAATCGTAAAAATGTTTCGATTTATGGCGTGTAGTAGTGTCTGTGTCGTACCTCTATACTTTCTGTCTCTTCCCTCTCTTGTCTTATATAAGTTCAGCTGAAGATGATGAACTGGGCCAATTCGTTATTTATATACACATACGACATATATCCTTCGTAAAACGAAATACTGAAAGATACCAAATTGTTAAATTTTAGATTAGTTCCTTCACGTTGAAACGCAAATCAATTTGCTACACCGAATCTAGTTCCTTCCAAGTAGATAACAACAAACCAAAAAACAACAACCATTGCCATTTGCCAATGCCAACGCCAACTCGTGTATAATTTACCAATATATATATATGTACATGTATATGTATATACCAACATATATCCTATCACTAATTCATAGTAAAATAAACTAATAGCGTATTAGTTAGTCATATCTGTGTGCGATTGTGAGTGCGAATGTGAGTGTGAATGTTGTTAGTATCAGAGAGTGAATTTGCTAGTTACAGTATTATCTATGCGTGTGGTGCGCTATACTGCCAACTGCCAAAATCGTTACCCCAGCAGTCCATTTAGCCATTTAGTATTAACAATTATCAAGTAGTTAAATGTAATCGCCCCTACCCGAACCCCCTAAAATCCCCCAATCCGCTACCGCCGCCCTGCCTAACTACAATTTTTAGAACATAAACAATAATGCAAATCAATCAAAAACAAAACAAAAAAAAAACAAAAAGAAGAAAGAAAAGCAAAGAACAAACAATGCAGGAAAATTGAAAAAGAAAAACTTGGAATTGATGTTATTAGGCATAGTATTTGTCATCCAAAATGCAATACATTAGTAAATACGAATACATATATGTATATATATATATATTTTTCGTAGCTAGAGACAAAAAAATGAAACAAGAAAAACAAAAACAAAAAATGCAAATATGCAGAGTGAGTGAGGCATACGAAAAAAAATTGATGAGTCAAGCGAGAGTTAGATGACAGCTCAAGTATTAATTAATAATGTATATACAGCAATTACTATTACTACTAATATTATAGGAGAGCCGCAAGAGCCCACAGTATTCATAACACCAAAGTGAATTTCTAGGACAGAATACTTTAATCCAAATGAAGTTTGTAAACGATTTACAAATAGATAATATATACACACACATACATAGATACTTTGCCATATATTGTCCAGACAAATTACTTGGCCTAGGATAATTTTCAATGTTAGGCCTTAAAGTATATATAAATATACATATATACACAGTGTATATATACATATGTACGTATAGGATTAACAAAACAAAAAATTGTAAACCTTATGCTCACCAATTGTTATGCTTGTTGTCAGCAGCAAATGTTTTACAAACTGTCTGTCACAAGAACAAATGAAATCAAATGAAGTTAATAATCAAAAGCAAACGACACATGAAATGAAATCTTTGAACGTTGTAGAATGAATTTAAATATTTTGTACCTAAAACGTACGTACGTAGAGCAATCTCAATCATACCAAAAGTGTAAAGCAGCAACATTACCTTATATATGTATAGACATATGTATGTATATAGTCTCGTTCTCTTTTACACAACCTCAGATTCAAACAAATACACCTACACACACTGAACAACAATACATGCAAACGATAGTAATTAATTACCAGAATGATTTTCCTTGCCATGTCGACAAAACGAAAAGCAAAATATATATCTATATATATATACATATGTATGTATAACCAAAAATGAAACTTTAAAGTGTTTGTGTTTGCTCGATAAAAGTCAATCCTCAGTTCATTCACATACAGACACACACACACACATTTATATATAGAGAAAAACTTATATATAGTTTTTTGTTTGTTTCTCCATTTTTAATTTAGCTGCTTGCCATTCATGCAAAACATCTCTCAAAGTACAACATAGTTTTTTTTAAACATTTCAACTGACTGATCACCTCATTATTCGTTGGTTTTGTTTTAGTTCATTATTCTTTCCGTTTGGTTTTCTTACTTCGATTCAAATAAATGATATTCTTTTCTCTTTAAGAGCCAGCTCTTAACCTAATGCCAAATCAATTATTTCAAAGTCAATGAATATACATATTACATACACATATAGCTATGCGCGTTATTCTCGCAATTTTTTCCAAATCGCTGTTCATATATACGTATAAATTTAGCAAAAAAGATTTAAAGCAATGAATATGGGCGTGTCAATGAATGAGAACAAGAAACAGAAAGCAATACAAAAATTTTAAGATGAGTGAGCATAAGGTACGTTTATAAATTTTGTAGTTTGTAAATTTCAATTCAAATACGTTTTTACCGATTTGCCATTTTGTTTAGTTTGGTTTGTGTTTTGTCGTTTCCTATCATTGGATAGGTTTTTTCTTAGTTTTTTGGTTTTTCTTTGTATTTTTTTTTATTTTTTGCCGACCGTTCGTTCACCTTTCACCCACCACCCCCAAGCCCCAAAGAAAAGCCACACACACACACACACACACTTAGACGTGAAAAATTAACATTAATCGCATGCCTATGAAGTCAAAACATATATAAATCTGTAATCTTTTCGGAAACGCACTAGACGAATGTTTATTACCACCATCTTTATTATCCCATTTATCCATGATCAAGACTGGTTAAGAGGAAACAAAAACTGAAAAATTGTCCTTAGGATATGATCAAGTCTTGTCGAAACGCAGAACAAATGTCGAAAGTAGTCCAGTCCGGCAGAATCCAAATAAAAAACATAATGAACTTGAGTTTCTGCAACAATAAAAAACATCACATGAAACACTTTGGGCTAACAGGAGCTTTCCTCTGATCCGATTACATCCTATTATGAACGGATATTTGAACCGTCCGGCATTATAATTAATTTATGCTTATCTTAAACTTCTCGATGTTTTTTGCGATTGTTGCTCATTATGATGAACTAATCAAGCTTAACGTAAGCTTGCTATGGCAACACGTTTTGCATTTTAATTTAAATTTTATATAATACTGTACACATTATGCATTTTGATTTTGATGTAGCTTATATTTGAATATCCATTTAAATATGACAAACTATATTTGCTGTATATAAATTCTCGTATAACAATTCCAATAAGTCTACAACTAAGCCAATTGCCCTTCAATGCAGCATACTCTATAAAGTGAATTTCTCTGAATTTCTTGCAGATGAGATTGAACTCAAAAAATTGGACGCTTATGGGGAGTTAGTGAAGTGTCTAGAAAGCAAAAGCATTGAAGGTCTTCCACCAGGCGGCGGCTTGCAGTCCAAGTAAGTTGAAACTTAATAAACATTTTTTTGGGTTATTAAACAAACGTTTGTCCCTTTTACAGATATCATGTTATCGAGCGCGCATATAAGCAAAAGTTCCCGGATCGAACTTGTAGAGTACGAGATCCAATTTATAATTTTTAAATGCATTTGCTGAGCTTTTCCGCTTAATGCCTAATGCTTTTTTTTATTTCTAGCTGTATGCATATGATGATATATGAATTATGTTATGCTAAATATAATATTCATTTCCCCTCCAAAATCAAATTCAAAAACAAAATGAAATCAAGAAAAAAAGAAACAACAACAACCAATCAACCAAACCAGAGAACAAACTAGAAAAACTTGCAAAAAAAGAAAAGAAAAACCGAATTAATGAAACCTTAAAGCATAATTATATACATTAAATGTAAGGCGAACATTATTTTTGTTGCTTGAGTGTCGTTTTCTTTGACTAATGTAAGAACTGTAGAATCCAAATAGCAATCTAAACTGCACGTTAACCCATTTCCGTTACAGTGACCGTGTCCCCCGCATGTTCCACCTTCCATCCACCCTCCACCAATCAATCATATCAGCTCCTTAAAACCTCTGTCATCCTGCCTGCCTGCCTGCTTGCCTGTTTGCTGTTCTGTTCTGTCTATTAAAAATTTCTGTTCTTTTACCATTCTGTTTATTAATAAATGTGATCTTTATTATTCTTGCAGAGTCCAACGCATTAAATATGCAAAAGAGAAAATCCAACCAACAACAAACAGAAATTAACAAGAAAACCTGAAACGTTAAATGCCACACAAAACAACACAAACAACAAAAAATACACACCAAACCGTTTTCTACTTTGATAAATATGAAGGAAAAACCTACCTACTACTAATGATAATAATGATAAGCATTACGATACATCTATAGTATATATATACAAATAGGTAAATGGCCAGTCCTAAACACCCAACAACAACGACACATAGACACACACATAAAGAAACAATATACACTACACAGCAAGAGAATGATATATATATATACCTAAACGTACCTAAACCTAACTCAGAGTATTGAAATTTAAATGAAAACTCAGAGCGTGGCTCCTCCAAGCACACACACACACACACACTAGCATTTTATCGGTGTGTGTGTATGTCTATGCATTTTTCTATTGTAGAACTGCATATCTTCCCCCCTCTTCAACTATTTCTGTGTGCTCTATCGTCGTACTGTCGTCCTGTTCCGTTCCGTCACTCATCAAATTAAAAATACAGCCAATCATTATTATCAACCGTTTACTTGTGTGCCCGCCTCCTGTGAGCCTCCAGTTAGTCGTAAAATGAAAAATAAGAAAACCAAGCGAGACTCAATCGCTGAAATTTGTGTACAAGAATCGTTCTCTTTTTTTTTTTATTAAGAAAAACCTTTATTTCAAACTATGTATTAATACGGATTTAGAGACAATGCGGATTTTTTGTAAGTTGTAAAATGTTTGTTACTGAAGAATCATTTTTGTTCATTTTTTATATATGTATATGAAAAGATGATATCGCGAGTCTAAGGCGAAACTTAATAATGTAAAGTATAAATGTTAAAAACAAAAACAAAAAGAAACAAAAGAGAAAAGAAACTAAAACCAAACTAGTAAACATGAAAAAGCAAAAATAAAGTGAAACCTGTAACTATCTTTGTAACAGCAAAAACAAAAAGAAGCCCTAAACCTTAAAGAGTAAGCAAAAAGAAACAAAGAAAATTCTACAATAATTTCCGATTAAACGAAACGATTAAACAAAATGAAAAACTATTATTTTATAAGCCAAAAGCAAGAGCAAGATCATAAGAAAAAACCCACTTGCTCTCGAGTTTGTAGTAAATGTTGATAAACAAAACAAAAAAAAAAAAAAAAACCAAGAAAAGAAAACGAAAAGAAAATTACAACCCTCCAACCATTTGCTATTTATTCCTCATTCAGTTGGACGGTATACCAATCATATCATCTCCAGAATCGGCATGTATTATCCTTTGAGGCCGTCAATATGGCATCTCCCGAATAGCTATATGCACAGCTAAAAACCTCCGCCTCGTGTCCGGCCAGCACCTGAGAGCAGTGTCCCGATTCGGTTAGCCACAAACGAGCCGTATTATCAGCAGAGGCAGTTAACAGCATGCAGCCACTTGGACTGAAGCAAACTTTAGAAACCTCATCACTGTGGCCGGCCATCAGGGACAGCATCTCCAGCTGCTCCTGCTCTGTTGTTCGATCAAGATTCCAAACGCGTGCTGTGCAATCGCTGCTACAGGTGGCCATCAACTTACCCGATGCATCAAAGCTCACATCCAACACTTCGTCGCTATGCTTAGATACCAGATGTAGCTCTTGATCTAAGCGCCTCATATCCCAAATGCGAGCTGTATGATCCAAGGATCCGGTGGCAATTAATGTGCCGCCAAAGTTCCACACACAATTGGATAGTTCTGCGCTATGTCCACGCAATTGATGACAAAGACTGAAAGAAGAGAACCAGGCTTATGATTTTCGTATAGCTTACAGAAATCCTTGGCTCACCTTTGGTTTCGCATATCCCAAATGGCCGCTGTGTGGTCGAATGAACCTGTCAGCAGCAGCTGTCCATCTCGATTGTAACGAGCTGCTATCACCTCGGCACCATGATGAGCCAGCTGCTGCAATTCCTGGGCTGTTTCCACATCGTAAATTCTGGCGGTGCTATCCATGCCAGCTGTGGCAATGTTTTGGCCATGAAGGGGATGAAATTCTGCTGCCACCAGCTCGGCTGTATGTCCAAACAATGTGCAAAGACACTGTCCGCTCTTGGCGGACCACACTTTGGCGGTGCAATCAAACGATGCTGTCACGATTTTGTCGCTAAAGAAGGCGCCTTCAAATAATAAACACCAAATTGTGGCAAGTCTATTTACTTACCAGCGTGGAGTATTAAAGCCAACAGAGAAAACCACATTGTCGTGGCCCGTAAGGATATGTTCCACCTCAGCCGAATTGGTGTTGATCACGTGGCAGGTGCGGTCATAGCTGCCGGTCAAACATCGCTCTCCAGTGCGATCAAAGCAGACATTGGTAAGTGGCAGGATATGTGAATTGTGGCATTTATGCAGATAGAACTTTTTCTTAACGGGTTCGCGTAGTTTTGATTGCAGCTTGTTCAGGGCCTGTTTCAAAGCGCTAACTGTGTTTGCCGAGCTGCCAGCTGTCGCATGGACTGGCAGGATGTGCGACGAAGGACCACTACTTGTCCCATTTAAATCCAACTCGGCTTCTGTTTCAGCTTCTTTCAAAGATTGAAAGAGTATGCTGTCGGCCAAAGCATCTAGATTGGTTCTGCTCAATGATGGAAGGTAATCGAAATGTTTGTGGAATCGGAATTATTTTTCACTTTTATGAAACACTCACTTTGCATCCAAGTCCAGGAGATCAAAGTGACGCAGGCGTTCGGAGCCATTTGGCTGGCGATAGTTTATTGCCAAACCTACGAGTAAATTTTGTATTCAATAAGCCCTTACAATTAGTTCTCATATCCCACCTGGTGGATAGTAGCGCAAAAATAATTTATTGGCACTCATTCTGCTGGGAATGCTGTTCTAGTACTGCCAACTGTGAAATTCCTTCACATAGTTTCTCATATCCTTGGTTACCGTTAGGTTTGCTGACCTGCTTTAATTTGTTTCCCATTGCTTTGTCGACAAAAGATTTTGACAGGTAGTTAGACTAAACTTTAGTTTGATCGATTTACCTTGGCTTTGGCTTTGCATGCAAGAGGTCTGGGTCGTGGTTAAGTTCCACAAAGATATTTATAATACAGAGTATTGAAAAATAAAAGTAAGCAACTAAATCCAAAATAGTTAAACTACAAAACAGCCATTTTTGCAAGTAACAAAAAGATATAGACGTACATATACATATATGTGAACAAAATTAATTGTAAATAAGTAATAGGAAATTGTGGGTCCTTAATTTTATATTTTCGAACTGAATTTAAAGCTTTGCAAAAGCTTTTGGCCATAAACAAGGACCTGGTCTTTACTAAAATATGTAAAAGCTTTGCTATAAAAACGGTTTTTGGGCAAAAGAAGACAAAGTGCATTTTAAAAAAACTATTTCAAAGTTTCAAAAGTCATTTCTTATATTTTTCTTTCTTCTTCTGCCTTTAATTAGACCAAGAAGACAGTTTCTTCTATTTCTCTTAGTCTTGATTTTAAATTTTAAATGTTACATATTTAGTTTGTTATTAGAAAATAAAACGATGACGAAATGTTCTAAAAATACTTATTATGATAACAGTAATAACCAAAGTTGATAGCAGGCTTATCTGTCAGATAGCTTGGCTAATATAGCTTTATGGCTTTAGCACTTCAATTTTTCAAGATTTTGCTTATCAAAAATATATAGGTACATACATACATATTAAGAATCTTTCTACTAAAATTAGTAAAGCTGGGAGAAGTCAAATCACTTTTTGCTTATGTTAATCTTCTTTGTTGTGTTTTTTATTTTATTGATAAGGTTAACTCTGCAAAGAGCCAGCTTAACATTTGACACCTTGACAAATTCCTTCGGGAAGCCCACTTGGTCTTTCTGAATGGCCTTAAGCGACCACTAAAATGTTTTTCTAGCCATAAAACCTAATTAACTTGTTTAAGTCGATTGCCATTTGGGGAAGCCAAATTATTTGGCCTCCCATACAGTGAGCAATTTTCTCTCGACACCTGCTAACATTTTTAATAGATTTAACATATGTCGTTGGCAGATACGCATGTGCATATACATAGTATATCCTATACCCAGACATACATACGAACGCAATTAGATTGTCTTACCTTGACTTGTAGCTCGTTTCGACATTTTCACTAATTTAATTTGTTTCGGTAATCACAGCGACGTGGGAGCTGTGGGAATATCCTATGACAGTCGGACAGATAAGGGCAAAAGAATGCCCATTAGGCTAATGCAAGAAAACCACACAAAAAGGAGACCACACAGCCATAGACAGGAGGGAACTCAGAGATAGAAAGAGAGAGGACCAAGAGTGTTGGGAAAGGACACACAAAATGACCATAGCCAATAATGATAAGTAATGATTAGATATTATCACAGCCAATTTTGTTGTGACGAATGAAACAGCAAACAGGGGGAACAATGGTCCAAGTGAAAATGAACACAAGGAGAAAAGTACTTGAAAAGTTGGGAAAGTAAGTAGGCGTTCGGTGGGGGAGGTGGAGCAGGCGAAGTACTTCGTGTTAATAATAAAACATTTCATTGAATTCCCATTGAATAGGGACCGTCTAAAATGATGAGCCTGGACCGTCAAAGAGACACAAGTGAAAAGCTCATCAGGAGGACAAAAAACGGACAGGGCAAGTGCAAGTTAATAACAAAAGCAACAGCTGACGACTCCCATTCGCCCCCCACTACACATTAATGCGTCTCTTTTACTTTGCCTATGTCACAATCATTCCGCAACAATTGACAATATTTTCATGTCTTTATCTTCCTGTTCTCAATGTCTAGTAATTCACCAATATATGATGCCTATGTCAATGTCCCTGCGACGGATGCGGATGCCTTAAGAAAATCAAAGCTCCATAAATGAGAGAAGCTATGCGAGAATGAAAATGAAATCAATTTAAAATCGTATAAAACGCTTTCATAAAACAAAACAAGAAGAGAAAACGAAAAAAAGGTAAGAAAATCGAGACCATGAGAAAACTGAAAAGGCAGGCAAAACAGCATCAAGCGGATTTGAATTTATGCTCAATAAATTTTCTGTTGATTTCCGTTTCCGGGAGTAGTCCGCTTCATTTTCGGGGGGATCTCTCTCCTTCTCTGATGACGAGAGCAATGAGCGCGTGGATGAGCCATGAAAATGCGGCGTTGCATAAATTATACACACACACATACACTCACTTAAACTCACACACACACATACACACTCAAACTCACATACGTTACCTTTAACAAAACAAAAAAAAAAAAAGGAACAAAAATTATTATTGCCGCTTTTTATGCGTGTTTGTTCGACAGTTTGTGGGTGGCCCTTTTCACCTCCTCCTCGGCTTCCTTTCCTTTAGAGGTTCCTTGGTTGCTTCTAGTCCGAAACACGTTGGTTAAGCAAATTATGCTTAAATGGCATAAAGTTTACCAGACCTCAGTGGAGCAGGGTGTGTGGTGTGATGGTGTGGTGTTGCGCTGGTATGGCCCGAAGGGGACAGCAGGTCCTGACAGTGAGCGATATATAAACAGATTTTCGGTTTGTGTTTGACAGAGCGACATAAAATTCGATTTTGGTTTCCTTTTTATCCCCTTCTTTTTTTTTTTTCTTTGTGCTATACTTTTTACATACCCTGCGGTTGTTGATGAAAGTTTTGTGTTCACTCCTTTGCGTACATTATGAAGCAGTTTGCTACTAAACAGGTTGCTAGTATTGGATCCTATAATTGGTGATGCATCATCGAATAGATGGCGGAATAGCAATAAGTGAGACCTCAAGACCACAAGTTGTACTTTTATGACTACTCAATCCTTTGGGGAAAACTGAACCAAAAATAATCAGTATTAACGAAATTTATATGTATCTCTTTATCTATAAATAGAAACATTAACTAACTCATGTGAAAACAGGTCAATTAAAGTGGAAGATACATAGCCCTTAGCTATTTTGATTTCATCTCTTTTTTAATATTAATCCGAACTGTCTCAATTGACAATGGGCTTAAAATTTAGTGGGTTATTTCCTATTTAACTAACAATTAGTCAGATTTCCCACTCAATTTCACAAATAACTTCCAATTTGACTAATCACGTTTTGCTAATTGGGCTTAATTAAAAACTTCTCTGCACATCGAATTACATAAGCATATTTTAGTTATTGGATAAACTGGACGGCTTAAATTTTGAAATCCGCTTTTCCAAGAAGGATTCCAGTATTAAAGTGGACTTGATGTAAGCACATCAACAAAATGTACTATAAAGCTCATACTCTTACTTTAATTATGGGAAAAGAAAAAACATGAATGAGTTTATTTCATATACACACATATGTATATGTATATACATATGTATATGTACATATCTATAGGAAAAAGGTCTTGCCAAAAACCTGAGTCTGTCGGAGAAAAAGCACCTTCGAACCCCATGCTCTCCCTTTTGCTTGAGTTTTGCCACAGTTTTTGGGTTTACTCATTGAAAAGTTTATGACTTTGATAAATTAAATTGGGCATGGCCGGCATGGCATGCACAAATACATACATACAGAAGCAAACCTCAGGCTTCACTTCATCATAACCTTACAAGCCGACTCCTTAGACCATCTTTCTAACCCACAGCAGTATGAATATGGTATGAATATATCAAAATTCTGACAGAGAAAGTTTATAGCCTAAAGTTGTGCAGCAGCAGCAGCAAGAGAAGCAACAGCAGTGAAACCTTAAAAATCGTTTATGGTCAATTGAAATGCAGACGCATCGAAATGTTATAAAATTTAATAATGGCGCACTGAGGCTCTGTCATGCCCCCATGTCGTCCCCTCAAACCCTACATACTGTAGGCCATCCTTTTGGATTTTCAGTTCAGTTGTTGTGTGGGTTTTGGTTTAGTTGGGTTTGGGGCAGAGATCGGCAGCATTGTGTGTGGTTTTAGCGGCCACATCAAGTATACGCACCATAAATCAGAGTCGGGGCTTAACTCTCGAGTTTTTGCCCTTAGATTTACCCAATGACGTATTAAACGCATTAAACTCGCACTTAAATGTTGCCAACACGGCCGTTCGTCATAACGGTAAGTGGTGCTTAAAATGAATTATGCATTGCCGGTGTTTGGTTAATACATACATATATATAAAAAATCATATACGGGCATATACAAATATCACTCTTTCCCTTTCTCTCAGGCGATGCCTTTGTCTTTGTCTCTCTCTCTCTCTGTCTCTCTCCCCTCTATGTGATTGCTCTCACATTTGCTGGTCAAACCAGCTCTGATTCATGACGAGATGAATGGCATGTTAATTTGTGCGCATTATTTTTGCCATTTATCTTTGAGACATTTGTTTCGTATATAGTTACATATATGTATATCCTGTATACATATATGTCGTAGCTATGGCGCCACTGACTCCAGGCTCCATCGCCATCGACATTTACTTTCTCTTTTGCTCTCTCAAATCTGTTCAAGGTCCTCTTGAAAATTTAATTTAATTGTCACATTCTTACCACAATAGCATTCCGATAAAATTTTCAATTTTACGGACTAAACTAAATACTCATAATGAATCCTGCAATTGGCATAATCAATTTCAATAGGAAACTCGATTTACTGCTCTCTATTTCTGCATTTCAGGTAAGTTGTGTTAATTATGTTTTCCAATAAATTGAGTGCCAAACTAATCTCTTTACTATCAAATTGGAAACACTAAATACACTTTTCAAAAATGTATTCTATCAATGTAACTTGATTTAACCCCATGCCCCCACTCATCACCCACCACTCACATCCGAATACAATAGAATGCACGGGGGTAGATGAAATTTATGCAAAAACCACAGTGAGGAGCAGGAAAGGAAAGGGGTTTGGGGGTCGGGCAGGTCTGATAAACCAAAACCGCTTCACTGCACATGAGTGGATTATGTGAAAATGGAATGGGTCCTTCAACTATTTTATGAGTTTATTGTCAAATGAATTTATCAAGTAAATTTATTTAAAACTATAAAAAATGTGCATAAATTGTTATTTTATGCTTTTAACTGTGTACATATTTATTATTGTTTACAAACTCGTTGAACAAATAGAAGGAAACAATATATCTAATTGAATGGAAAGAAAACAATGATTTATTGCATTAGCCTAACTGCGAGTTCCTTTGGTTCAAGGATACTGGCTGGTAAGGGCATTTAGGATTCTAATAATCACAATGAAATGATTTCCATGTTTTCACAAAGTGTCTCTAATTGTCGCAGCATGAGAGGCCTGCAGCATAGTTTATTTAGTAGGCGTAATATTTGCGTGTTGCTTGTTGGCTTCGTCACTATGGCTAAAAGAGTAAAATTCTGGCCGCAATTGAAACGAAATCAACAAATTAAATGGCATAAATTATGCAATATTGCCACAATTCATTACAACTGAGCTGATGATACGCAGTTGCCCGCTGTTCGCCGCCGTTTTTGGCGCGCATAAACCGTTTCTAATGATTTATTTGACTTTGGTTCGAGTGTCGAAAATGGTTAACATTCCGGGCAACCCAAAGTGCAAACTCGTGCAGGGAAAATATGAATTTAATTAACATTAATTGGCAGCATATTTTGCTTTTGCACCTGCGACTTCAACGTCGTGGAGGCGTAGGGCAAAAATAACTGGAATGGAAATGGTTGAGTTAATTGCATATTACGTATACGACATGCTGCCGCCGGCATGGTCAACTAAATTAGAGCTTTGTGGCAAAAAGGATTAAACTTTTTCTTTTTTGTTTTTGTTATTATTGTGTGGTTTTTGCCTTAGAAAAGTTTTTTTTTGTAACACTTGTGTTTATGGTCGAAGTTGTTGAAGAAAACTTCTTGAGATTTGTCAAAACGTAATTCAAGTTTTGGCAACAATTTCGATTGACTGCAGTTTCTCTAACTTTCTCTCTCCCTTTTCCATTTTCTTTAAGTTTCTAGTATTCTTTTGCTTTATCTTCTTTGCCTGTCATCTAAGCTGTATTTAGGTACTTGAAGCTGCATTGCAGTGTAAGTCAATCAAAATTTATTACACATACGCATCGTTGTTCCAACACGCTGAGAATCCTTTGGAGGGAAGGCAATATGAACAAAACCGAAAGTTTTGGTTGTTCATTTTCAATTCGTTTAATGGGTCACTTGGGTGTGCAGGGCCAAAAGTTTGCACGAGCTGGCAAACAAGCCATAAAAGTAAATAGCCAACGTCGATGACGAGCACAAGGATGATGTGGCAGCCCACAAAAAGCGCACGCAACCGCTCACCTGCACATTTGTATGCGGTTTACTAACCTCGTCCACTCCCATTTACTCACATTACATAGTAATATACACACATTTACAGATATACGTATATGTGTGTGTGTGTATATACATATATACTTATACGTGTACAATCAAGACAATTTAGACATTGTTGGCTTTCGTGCAAAATGATATTTGCTAGAGATAATCGGTATAATCCGCTGATGATATCTCAAAGCCAGCAGCTGCCTCAGTCGTCTCTTTTTTAGCTTACTTTCAAGTCAGCCTCTGGCGCTTCTATAATAAGCTTAGCTCCTTGCCACCGGCTTGTTTGAGTGGGTGTGTGTGTGTGTGTGCTTCTGTGTGTGTGTTTGTTTAGCAATCTCGCGTTTACCTTTTATACACTCTGGCTTGCCTTTTGGGGCGCATGCAACACCTAACTAAACACGCAGTGCCCCGAGGAAAACCTACATCGCCTTTAAATTTTTTACTCTCTCGCTCTTCCTCTCTCCCCTTTCTCTTTTTTTCTGTATATTGTAGTTGATACAGTAACTGCGATTTCAAAAAGAAAAAACAACAAACAAAAAAAACAGAAAGGGAGGAAAATAAAATAAATAAAACGCTTTTGGTTGGAGTTTTTATTGGTTAATGTGCTGCTTGGGTAAGCATATTGGCTTTAACTGAGATGTATGAGCGATAACACCTGTTTTATATTCCACTTGATGTGCGGGAGGAAAATGGCATTAATTTATTTCTCAACTTAATAGATATACAGAAAATATATTCCCATATCTTACAGTGATTCCTCACTTATTTAAATTGGTGTAAGGACCTTTACCTTCTTGTTACAAATTAATTGAGAATAGGAAAATTGATCAGAACTTTTCTTTTTATCTCGTCTCAATGACTTTTGTCTTATTATCCTTGTTTATTGCCCAAGCATTTCCTTTTACTGATGCTCTTTTGTTCCACCATCCACTGTGGATTACTGATTTAAAGCGCTTGTTTGCCTTCACAGGATGCCAGTCAACTAATCCGCAAAGAGCCTTGTTCTATGAAAAATTCATTCCATATTATTAACGCATTCAAAGCACCTCATTAAATCGAACCGCGACTATTGCTGTGATTTGTCCATTTTATTTTCTCTACTGAACGTTTATAAATGCGTTTCATTCGTTTTGCAATTTAGATGGAATCGTAATCTTCTTTGAGTTTAAAAGAAATCGACATATATAAATTTCAAACAGTCGCGTGCAACGGGCGTGGACCAGAAACATTTTCACTTTGGTGCTTTTTAATCACTTCAAATTGGTATGAATGGGTCCATTTGTTAGAGTCAACTTTGAACTCTATTGTTTTGGGAAAAAGGAGCCAATATAAACTCTTAAATTTTTGTATTAACCAGATATCGAAAGTATGTCTGACAATGTTGAAACATTTTGGAAGGAGAAATTTCCTCTCTCGCATTTTAAAGTGACATTTTATACTCATTTTCTATTTAATTTATTAAGAATTGAATTGAATAGAATTGAATACCCACATATTTTGCCCTAGGGTATTCAGAATGTCTTCTACAGTACGATTGATAAATGGTTCTTATCGTTGCTGTTCTTTTTTTGAGGGAGAAAGAGAATTTATTGCGTATCATCAAACAGCGGCATAACAAGGTGCCTGCCGCCACAGGGCGCCACCTGGCGATGGTAAAGCGAAACTCGTTCATGTTGCTGTTGGTACGTTAATTGAAATTCGTGGATCCCAGGTGAGGCATTCATCCATCGTCTGTACATACATATGTAGAAATATATGTACAAATATATGGAGTTCAATGCATGCGCATTCTATGTACATGTTCGTGTCTGTCTCAGTGGCCGTGTCCTGTGAGCTTGTTCTGTCCGCTTGAATGTGTGTGGGGCTTTTACCGTGTGCCTTCTGCCTTATGCCCTGTGCCTTCGCCTGCTATTGGCTTTGGCAGCAACGTGTTGAATTACATAATTTAAACTTTCTGCAGCTGCATAATCCCAGGCAGAGATTGCAGTTGCTGCAACAAGTGGCGCACACATGGTGCATGGTCTGTCCATGGATGATGTTGATGATGGTCGGGTGGTTGCTTTTTATTAGATCAGTCCCTGTTGTGGCACTGGCAGGACAAACTTTCTCTAACACGAAACTCGCTTGTGGCACCGCATGCCAAAAGCTAAAGTTGAAAATTAAATTCCTTCGGTAAGCGCATCTATGGAACACACAAACAAACACTCCACACGTAGGGTGCTCTAGTAGGAAACTTGTCAGCAGGAATTGCATCCAACCTAGGAGTTGAATTTTGAAATAGGACCCTCTGTGTAACCCACTTGAGTCTTATCAATATCAGAACCCCGGGACTGAGTCGGAGGCCAAGACGCATACATAATATGCAAATGTAATCAGTGCCTACATTTTATGTTTTACTTTTCGATGCAAGAATCAGCGATTCTGGGCGTGTGTGTGTTTCAGTTTTATGCATGTTTTATGTTCACAGCAACTTTGTATGCAAGGACCTCTCACACGATATCCTGGATAAGCGAGCCAACGAGACGGCCATAAAAAAAATATGTACATACGTGGTGACTGCTGCTGTTGCTGTTGTTATTGCTGCCACTGGACAGGCCAATTTCAGAGCTATTGGCCAAGAAGCGTGGCAAGGGGAATCGTTAAGTGCACATCTATATATACAATAGCAACAGCAATACCAATAAGTTGAGCAAAATACAACAACAGCTGTAAGCATGCAAATTGGCTTAGTACCTACAACTAGTAAAAACCAACATTGTTTGACCCTTCTATTTCTCCATATCGTAACAAAGTTGTTTAGCAAAAAACGCAAACATTTCTTATGGAGGAAATTCTGCTCTAGCTTCTCGTTTTAGAATCTTTGGCTTCCCAAGGAAATAGTTTTAAGAATTTTAATGAATTTTTTTTATGTGACTTTTTTCTTGTTTCTAATGTTGCCCCATTGATTTAGTTTTAGCCTGCCAATATTCAACAGAATTCTAGTGGAAATGGGCAAAAAAATAACGTTAACTTCCTGTGCGTTTGACAAAATTGCAAATAAGTTTTCCCAGTGACTTGCATGTGCAGATGTGACGAGCGGAAATCAGTTAAGCAACTCCCCTGCGGCCATAGATGGAATTTTACGTTTTTCATCTGGCATGCAAAATTGTTTTCTTTTTCCCTGACACACACACACACTCAAATACATTCATATAGACGAATAACCACATACACAGAAAGCGAGTCTTTCATATTTATGTGCTGCGGTTGAAATGAAAAACATCAGAATATGAAACTAGCCTGAACATGGACGTAGCCAAATTTTGTCAATAATTTCGAATCTAAACTCAATCAGAAAACTGCCTACAAAACACTTTTCATTTCCACCATTTTGGCCAAGCTAATAAACCTTGGCAAAAACTTAGCCTCTTGAAAACGTACTTAAAACTATTTTCAACTGACTACGTTCTTCTTCTGCATAGCCACAGACTTAGCATGAGTGTCTAAACTGGAAAAATAAAAAGTGAAAACCTGCTGGCTACTACTATATTCCCATCTACATATGTATGTGTGTGTATGTGTACTCCATGTCTAAGCACCGCCTGGCATTGTTCCCAGTTTCCATCATTGGCAATCCGCGTAGTCGGTATTTTTGATTTCCTTTTTCCTTGTATGTTTTTAGGTTTCGCGGCTGCTGGGTTGTGGCTGGCAGCATCAGTCGATTTTAATCAATTCAAAACGAAACACAGAAATAGCTTTAGATGGAGCATATGCAGCTGTCATTTTTTGTTTTTTTTTGCTTGTTTACTCTTACCAGTAAACGATTTCGGTTTGTTTTTTGCACTTCCTGCATATCCTAGGTAGTCTTACCTTTCTGCATTGCTTAAACGAGGTCAGAGATCTCTCGAAAAGGTAGCTGAAGGCAGCTTAAATATTAAATACTCAGTAAATGCTAGATACACAGCAAACTTTGTCAATATGAGCAAAGGAAAAAAGTACTTCACTTCAGGATTAAGGACCAATTATGTTAGCCTCTGGAAGATTATAGACCCGGACTATCTTGACAAGGACTCTTAAACTTGTGCATAAAATGTGAATCGTTTTGAATGGTTCACTTTTGGCATACAGGGCAGCCAAAACTACTTGTTTGATTAATAACCCATTAAAACAGATATTATTTTTCTTAAGTTTTCAACAACAATTTGTTACTTTGATTTAGTAAAACTATGATGCTTAACCCTAGTTAACAGAGTCAAGAAGAAATTCAATGATATCGTTGTTTGGCAGCCCTGCTCACAGGAATATTTGTAAACGGGGATTTTTCGCTTCTTTTTTTTTGATTGAATGCTTGAATTTAATTGGAACTGCATGGCCTGTTGAATTGGCATACAAACCGAATGCATAAATATTATTTGAAAGTGAGACGAGGAGAAGGCACTTTACAATTGCACACTGACTCACCTCACACATTGTAGGGTCGCGTTGTGTGTAGACTGACAGCCACCTGACATAGCCAATTTTCATCGAAAGCCAACGAGCATTGACTTTTGAACAAATTGCAGTGAATTGGCGAGTTTTTTTCACCGGTTTTTCAGGTTTTCTTTTCTTTTTCTTTCAGTTTTTTTGCTTCGCGAAAATTTGTAAAATCAAATTTTGATGATAGAAAAAATAAGCCAGACGTCTCATCTTCACACTAATTGCCATGGCAGCTCGTTAGGTCGAAAACGAGCCAAGGGCGAATAGGGCTAATAATGTGGGGGCTAATGTTAATGCCATTGGCCGCAGGTTTTTCTATTTTTTTGCCCTATTTTGTTTTCTGTTTGTTAGCTTGCCCAAGCCCTCAGATAAACAACACGAAAAAAATATTAAATGAACCGCAAAATTGTGCAAAGAAGTAACTTGGCCTGGTGGGAGGGAAGTGGAGGAAAAATCTTTATGCTGTGTTGTGTCTGCAAGTGAAGGGAGCGTTCAAACTGTTTGAGCAAGATGAAAAGCTAAAAATAAATTGGCATACTTGCATTTATGTCGATGATCTCCTTGGACCTTGGACTTTGCCAATGAAGTTTACATATCAGCCAAAGGACCTAAAGACCAACCACATAACCATTTGCACGAATTCATAAATTTTTAAAGCCTTAAGGTTTTCCGTAAGACAAGTCAAGCATTACGAGACAATTTCTCTTCGTTTGCTTTTTCTTTCTAGTAATTTGCCGCCTGCTTTGGCCCACAAGCAGAAGCTATTTTCAATTGCCAGCTTTTTTTATTATGCTTTACCAAGCGCGTCCAGCCGCAATGTTACAGTCTTTGTCTGTATTATCCACTCCCCTTCTATATGGCCATGTCCTTTGGCCGTTGTTTTTGCCTTTGCCATTGCCTTTGACTAAATGTTGAAGTGGAGTTAGCATAGCGTTGGAACGGAAAAAAGCATTGCCTACTTATGGGCTGTGCAATTGCCTGACAGAAATTGGCATGCAAAAGAAGGGCCGCTATATAAACAAGAAATAAAACAGATGACAAACAACTTGATCATACGGAATTTGATATGCCCTTGAACATTATTGATTTTAGTATATACATACATATACATATACATATACATATACATATACATATACATATACATATACATATACATATACATATACATATACATATACATATACATATACATATACATATACATATACATATACATATACATATACATATACATATACATATACATATACATATACATATACATATACATATACATATACATATACATATACATATATATATACATATACATATACATATACATATACATATACATATACATATACATATACATATACATATACATATACATATACATATACATATACATATACATATGTATTACCTACCGATGGAGAGACGGTAAAAGAATGTTATTTCAATCATGGCAAGTTTTTTTCAACAGCAAATCTGTTTATTGAAAAGCAAAGACATTGCTCAGCATCAAGTGGTGTTGGAATTCATTAACATTAAATGTAGAAAATTACGAAAATCGAAATAACTCAAGTGGGAAAGCGCATATACTTAAGGTTAGAGCAAAAGGCAAGACATTGGCACGCACAGCCAGGCAATAAGTACATAGTTTTGTGCTCATTTTCGGAGACATTCTCTTGCTCTGTGTCAATGTAACCGCCAGAGGCATTTCAATCGTTCGTTCGTTGGTTCTTTCCTTCATTCATCCAATCATCAGAGTTGTCCTTTGCCAGTCCCCCCTCCTTACAGCCACTTTACCCAATCGACGCAATTTGTATTATGCGCCTCAGCGCCTTTGCACTTAATGCCTTATTTGTATTTAATCGCGGCTTCCGTTTCAGTGGCCCTCTCTTGGGCGAAGCCTCGTCGATTACCTCTACTGCTTCGATTTCTTTCGTTTGCTTTCTGTTATATTCACTGGTAGATGGCAGGAGACAGCAAAATGACACAATTTTCTAGTTCTTTTGCTTCTGTTGATTGCTCTGTGACATTCATCAGTTTGATTTGTTTTTTTTGCTCTCCAACTTGAAGTTGTTTGCGGCATTTGATTGAGGCCAATGAAGCTTGCAATGCTTCGACCGATGCTGCGAAAAGAGTTCCATCTCGCTTGCTATCAACCTTCCTTTTATTCTTGTTTGTTCACTAAAAAATGCAGTTCACGTAAAATTTTGAAAAGTTTGTCACCACAAAACATTGACAGTTGACAGCCCGCAAAAACTGAACTCGGATTAGTCATTTGTTGGACAGTACAAAGTTTTTACATTAGTCATATGGTATTTATATTTACATATACAAATATACATATGTATATACATATAAAGAGACATTCACTGAGTCTCATCGTATGGAAATTAAAGGCAGACAAAGGAAGAGCATAAATGGGATAGGCAGGAATGCCGAGTAAAGGAAATACAATACAAAGGGACCAGCAGACCTGCGAAAGCCGCCTTGCGGTATGCAATAAAAAGCAAATGTAACGCAAAATGTTATTACGCATACGCTATGTGTGACTGTGAGTATTTGCTTGTGTGTGTGCGTGTGTGCGTGTTGCCGTAGCCGGCATGTTTGTCTTTAAAGGTTTGTCCAACCCCACCGCACCATACCCCCCCGTTCCCCAGTACCATGATGTCTTTTTATTTTACTTTGGCTTTGAGGTCGGTGCCAGTCGGCGCCCTGAGCTTTTAAAATGCCATTGTTTGCAGCTGCGCTTCGCTAACCCGAACCCCAGTGACCTCACTGGGCTGCTCTTGTTCTCTGCTCTTGCTCTGCTGTCCTTTGGTACAGTTAAGCTTAAGAATGTTTCCCACCATATTTTTTTGTTGTTTTCCGTACTGGTTTTTTTTTTACTGCACTTTAAGATGACTTCATTGTGGGTTTTACTGAAAATTGAAATGTGATCGGGCGGAAGGATATATTCGGTCCAATCATTTTATTAGTTTGGCATTTAACCAGAATCTCCAGACACATGTTACACCGGCTTTGATTGATGCTACATAGCCCAGCAGCAGATGCAGGATGTGGCCAAGGATTTCAATAAAGTTTTATGCCTGTGAACAGCAGCATTTCAACAATTCAAACTGCGGTAGGTAAGGGTGAAGACTATCACAAAATGTTTGGCAAAAAGTTGCAGAATAATAAATCACTGATGACTAGAACGACGACAGCGTTCCTGTTCCTCGGTCTGTTTGTATTTCCGTCTGTCCGGTCTGTCTGTCTGACTGCCTCTTCGTTTGTCCGACTGTTGAACCTGAACCTGTCTCAGTCTGTGCGGCACGTGGGTCTCTATAAAAAAAGAAACCCAGACAGAGCAGACAAACAACTAAATACTCTTGACATATAAAAGGGAATTAAAGAAAGTGTGTATAACACAAATGTCAGGTGGAATATGAAGTCTTATATACTTATTATGATGAATGATGCATTATACGAATTCTCTAACCATTAAAGTGTGGGTTTTATGGATTACTTGACAAACTGATGAAAGTTTATAACGATTCTGAACTAAAGTCCATTAATGTTAACAGAAAACAAAAGTAACTAATCTGTAAGTAAGTTATCGTCGTGTGATATTTCGATATTTCTGTTAAAAAGAGTATCTTTTATTCTCTTATGTTGTTATTCAACTAAACGTTAGCTTTGTTATGTTTAGGGCTTATTTTTCTTCAGGGTGCGAAGTGTCCTTATGTAAGAATTGAGATACACATAGACGTTTCCAACTGCTCCCACCATTCTGCACCATTCTATGGCTTTCCCTTACCTCCATTTTCGGGCACAGACACTTGGCATTAACACCATAAATTTTGTGGCCTAAACTATGCCTGGCATTTCACTTTGAGCATCAAGTTTGCTTGTTTTTTTGTTTCCCTGTTTCGTTTGTTTTTGTCGCCTTTGTTTTTACTTTTTGGTTTGGTTTGGTTTGGTTATGTTGCTGCCTTTTTAGACGGGCCAAAAGAGAAAAGAAAGGCTGGCCCGAAGGAAAACTAAAAGTGTTTCAGCTTGAAGCAGTTGAAAGTGCTTCGGTCTTGGCCTGCCGCATTTATAGAGAGAACTATAGGAAGGGCAACAAAGTTGCAGCCGCAGCAGATTTCAAGTTTTTATCTGAATCTGACAATGAGATGAAGTTGACTTTCGTTACTTAGTCGTAGTTACACAGATGAAGCCACAGACATTTTTAGCCAAAGTGGCTTAGTTTTTGAGGCTGCTTTTAATTTATATAGCCACACAGAAAAAGACAAGAAGAAATAAAAAGGATAACACCCAGAAACATACACAGTCACTTAGGCACACATACATACACCCTCAGACATAGTAGCCATAAATTCTTGGACTTAATCAGCAAGTGGTTGTTGCTTATACACAACAACCGAATGTGTGACAATGTGGCGTATGCTTAATTTTTATACATTTTCACCACGCTATCAAATACCAAATGCAAACTAATTTCATTGCCACACAAACCGCCAGTTAGGATAACCCTTGGGATCAAAAAGGAAAACATCTCATATAACAATGAGGACAGAAGAATATAATTTTTCATTGAGCTGATGCGAATATAATCTCCGGCCAACACGTGGCAAACTAGTGAGAAAGGGGGGAGGGGGAAGCCCTTAAAGGACAATACTGACACGGAACAGACTGAGGGCCCCTCATGCGCTCGGTTGGCTGCCCAACACAATGGAAACATAAAAACCTTTAGAATGTAATGGCGTAGGAAGCGCATTGTCAGCCCCATTAATGTTGATTATACACTAATGTATATACTAGGGTGGCGACAGGTGAGCCCTTCACTGCCATAGTGAAGCGGTGCTGCAGGATGGTCAACTACCAAATAACTAACTAACTGAACGGTGACCATAATGCAATTTAGCAACACTTAGCCGAGGCTTTAAGTGTGGCATCGAAAAGTTTTGCCCACACACAAAACTGCAAAAAAAAAAAGAAAAAAAAATCCTTAACTTTTAATTTGCATTCGAGTGGCGTTCGGTTCTACAGTTGGCAATACGCTAAGTAAGGCGGCTCCCTGGCAGGTAGCAGGTCTCCGGTCTACGGTCTCGAGGGATAATTATAATGCCATTAGCATGTTTAGTCCACAATCAGATTTGGTTCCACCCCCCTCTCTTGCCTTTCACTTCCCCCATTTGCCCAACACTTAAATTGGCTGCGGCCGTGCTGCTAATCCTGGCGAGTTTTCCATTTCTCCATTCAGCTCCTCTTCCACTCCATTCGCATGCAAATTCTAATAGAAAGTTAAATGTTTATTTACGCAAAGGGGCAACCCGGGGCGACAGTCAAGTGGCTGGGCGTGGCGTCCCAACTAGTTTGTCGCGCTTTGCATATTGCAAATGGCCATCCGCATCCTTTAAAGCAATTTCAACTTTCAATTCGAGGACAGTGCAGGTTTTTTTTTTGTGTGCTCGTTGTGTGCTCGTTCGCTCGCTCGATGGCTTGAATCCTTAAAGCGGATTGCATTAGTGTTGCTTCTAGCCAAAGTGTAAAGGAAGCAAAGGGTGTAGTAGGGACAAGCGAAATCTGGAATGCCGTTCTAATTTAAGTGGCACACGAGGTACGAGGACAGGAAGTGGGAATGGAAATGGAAATGCTAACAGGATGAGTTCAAGCATTTTTACAGCACTTACTACATACAAATCTGACATGAGTCAAGTGGATGTGCATGCAAAATAGATTTCAAAAAGTTGTTGAATTTTTCATCGCTTTAAAGGACTAAGCACAATTAACAGCAGCAAATTTTTAGAGCCAGTAAAAAGGAATTGGCCAATACTTTAATTGACTTTCCATTGCATTCTTAAGAGTGCTAATTTCCTCAAATTTTTAAAACTTACTCTAGCTTGTGTAAACAATGCACGGATTACAAGTAAAATGTTTTAGTACCTCGGCTTATTTAAGTGCAGTAAAGGCATTTGTATAAATTTGCAATTGTGCATGTCTTAAATTATATTTTAAGAGTTTGACTCTCGGCATTTCTTTTTAATTTAATGGCAATTTCGGCCAAGTGCAACTAAGTTTTCTGTTTTTTTTTTTCAAACTTGAAGTCGACTGGTGCCAGGAATCGCTGCAGCGACCTTTGTCTGAACTTCAAGGATTTTTATTTATTCAAGTGAACGAGCCAAGAATAAATGGAGTTCGGTATGGGTATGGGTATGGGTTGGGAATAGAGAAAGGAAAAGACCAACTTATTTTGGTGTGCCAACCAACGCACTGAAATCTTCCACTCGATTTGCACTCGAACAACGTTTGCCAAAACTGTTTGTGCTCTGGCTACCTGGCCTAGGCACCCTTGCTTAGTTTCCACATCCCTGGCTGGAATGGTGTTTGCCATAACGCATCACTAAACGGCCTGCAACGAAAATAAATTCGAGCAACTAGCGCAGGTGAACTTCGTTGGCGTGCCTTTATACGGCGGAGAGTCTCACATCTCTCGCACTTGGTTTAAAATTAGCATGTGACGCCAAACTGTTGATTCAACTTCAACTGAGAGGTTTTTTGTGTGCTCAGCCAGAGCAGGAGGCGGAGTAGGAGGAGTCCCCAGTGGAGTCTATAACGAGCGACCTTATCATTTTAGCATTTTCCAACAAAAGCCAGCCTTGTCGGGTACCTAACCTGGCCTGGCCTGGCTTGGCCTCGCCTCGTTGCTGTTAGTCTGTCTGTGCCTGGAGTACATGGATTCATTCAACTTTGCACTAATGTCACATGCTTTGATTACAGTAGCGTGAAATTTTATTGATTGGCCAACGCTAGCATCACATGAATGATGGAGATGCCGCCCGACAGCCAGTCAGTTTTCCATATAAAGGCAGCAGGACGATCGACGAACGGTGTTTTTCGATGAGCAAGTAGAAAGCAATATTGATGACAGCACCGATGAAAAGTAAAAGAACCTGAACAAGCAGCACAAGAGCCGACCTGATGATACACTTCAAATAAACGTTGATCCTAGATTTCCTGTCACATGGATAGAGAATTGCAGTTTTCGCCAATCTTAGGATTTAAATGCGCTGTTAATCTTACAAAATGTCACTAACACAATCCGCAAAGTTTCCATGCCCAGGCAACTGACTCTTTGCCATGGTAAATGTCCAAGCGTTCAATTTCACTTACAATGTCCTTCACACTGAATGCATATATGTATGGGGTGTGTGTGTGAGAGAGTGTATGTGCGACCATATTAACTGTGGCTGGCGGTGCTCATGTTGCTGTCGCTTTTTCCCTTGTTGTAGTTGTATGTAGTTTTATCTTTAGCCCACTTGACAGCTCGAGATTTCACTTTTTCTCATGCTCCTCTTTGAAGCATCCTCTTCTGATTGCTTACAATCTCTTCGCTCGTTCCACGTTGATTCATCTTATATCTGATATCAGCCAAAAACGAAAATCCCTTACAGAGTATAAAGGCAGGGGGAACGCGCTAAAAATTGAATTGAAATTGCTTCAGCTTCAATGGCAGGCAAACGACAGGCAATCTGTTGAGTCCTTCTTGGATTCTGATTGAATAAAGACGGAGCAGAGCAAAAGCGCGAAATATACATATCCGAATGGCTGGCTGGCTGGAGATTCAATCGCATCTTGACTGAATGCAGCCTCAAGATACGGATAAGTGTAATATAATGATAATTTGTTTAACGATATGGCGGCTCCATGGATATAATATGTCATTTATGTATGCCTGCTTAACAGGCACAAAATAAATGTTTAAATCTTGCAAACTTTAAGCAAAACCTGTTAAGGGCTTGTCGGTGGATTTCTTTGAAACTATGTAAAGGCACAAGCTTTATCATTTACCCACCCCCCAAATCAATGGATAACACTATTGGAAGCAACTTAATTTGTTAGAATAAACGATTTGTAGTTCCCTAGCACTAGTTTTCTAGAACTAGGCCATAAATAGTCGTGGTACACTCAATTTATTATCACATGGGCGTTAAAATTGAATCAGAAAGACCAAAATATTGAATCAGTGTGTACATATTTATGGTCTGATTAGGGCAATTACGATAAAAACGCAGCAAATATTTCTGATATGCGGGGCCCAATAGAACCCCCCATTAGGACACAAATTCAGCTATCTACATAGGACTACAAAATACTGTGTAAATACCTCAAAAAGGGATGATTTTTAAGGCGTAAATTGTATATCGTTTTTTAAAATGAATTAATCACTGCCAAATGCCTCTTAGCCTTCCAACTGAACTTAGTTAAGGATATTTGACAATTTGGGGGAAGTCCCCTAATACAAATTCGAATTGAATATGATAAATATTGCATTTTATAGAATATATCTAAACTGTTATACTGTTAACTGCAGGTTTAGTCCTATATACCTTCCTCCATCTTTTGTAGTGGGTGTAACGGGAAAGATAAAGAAAACATATGTATGTATGTATGTGTGTCTATTTGTACATTGCGATCTAACAATGTTCGTTTGCGATTGTGAAGGTGTTATAAATTTGTTTTGTGTAGATTTTTACTATGCCATGCAAAAATCTGGCAAATTAAACTTGTGCGAGTGGGCGAAATAATTCCGAGTAAACAAAATATGGCTAGAAGGGTAGCAGGGAGGGGTGCAGCTAACGGTCGGCAATTTCGCCTTTCAAAATGCCCGTGGCCAAAATACACAGCTGTTTTATGTTAAACAACACCGACCTGCTCTCTTTATGCACAGTGGCACAAAAACAAATATTAATTTTGTTTTAAAATATTCTATTATTAAATTTAACTTTGTTTAATTGTATCAATTAATGGTTTTTAAGTTTTTGCACAATTAGTTATAGTTAGTCTCTGAAAAAGAACATTTAACTATGATCCAAAAGTGTAATACAAATGTACAACTTTGAACCACGGTTCAGTATGAGAGCAGCTGATGAGAGAAGAGAAATTAAACTATATGGCCACAGGGTAGTCGAGTATTGAAGTAGTCGAGCAATGTTTTTAAATATTATTAAATGTCAACTGATGTTATAAAAGTAAAATTAGTAGTTCATAAACACACGTTTTTTGAATAATTTTCAAAATTAACTAATGCGTATTGTATATAAATTACTTTACAAAATCAATAAACTCGAATATTTGCTAAGCATAGTCTGGCAACCCTGGATGCCTGCGCCGTCGCTCTTGCCACACACGTCATCAGCTGAGCTGCAACAACAACCTAGTTTCGTCATTGCTGGCTGGTTGCAATTAATTTCGGTTTTCTATTGCAATTGCAAATATTTGCAGTGCTTTCTTCTTATTTTATTTAAATTTAGTGGGGTAGTGCAGTCGGGACACGTGCTAAGTGGTCGAAAGAGTGGCGCCTAAAATTAGCCAGAAAAACGCCGAGGAAACGAAGGAGACGTATCGGAGACGTGACGTGCGTTGACATTGAATCACATTCGCGTTAGCCGTGGTCGTTGACAGAGACAGAGAGAAAGCGAGCAAAAATAAAACGAGGAAGCGTTGGTGGCTACAGCAATAAAAACAACAACAACAGCTACCGCACAATATCAGCTGCTCGGACGTCGGAGAAGGCACAAAAATTTATTATTAATTGTATGCCACAGGCAGACCAAAACGGAACGCACATTCCCAGAGCAGCAGTGACCAGCAGTGGGAGCAGTGCAGTAGCAGCAACAGCAGCAGAGACTAGAACTGGAAACTGGAATCAATTGAGTGGCAGAGCAAGTGCATTTAATCAAAATAAAATCTTTGGTGTTGTGTAATCGCTCAGTAGTGGAAAAACATGGCCAGCACAAAAATTGTGGAAAACCCATCACCGTCCAGCCAGGACCCAGCTAAAAAGAAGGCTGCTGTCGCTCCGAAGGGCATTAAATTCCTGTTTGGAGGTCTATCTGGCATGGGAGCCACAATGGTTGTCCAGCCACTTGATTTGGTAAGCACTACGGCAACTCAGCCTACTGTTCTCTCTCAGTAATCTTATGGTCGCATCCATCATAGGTTAAGACCCGCATGCAAATTTCTGGTGCCGGTAGTGGCAAAAAGGAATTCCGCAACTCGTTCCACTGCATACAGACTGTGATCAGTCGGGAAGGCCCGTTGGGTCTATACCAGGGTATTGGAGCCGCTTTGCTACGTCAGGCAACCTACACAACTGGTCGTCTGGGTATGTACACCTACCTGAATGACACATATCGTGCTCAATTCCAACGGGATCCGAATCTGGTGGCCAGCATGGCAATGGGAACTATTGCTGGAGCTTGCGGTGCATTCATTGGTACTCCCGCTGAAGTCGCTTTGGTGCGAATGACATCTGATGGACGTCTGCCGCCGGCCGAGAGACGTAACTATACCAATGTGGCTAATGCCTTGACCAGAATAAGCCGGGAGGAAGGCATTGCTGCTCTTTGGCGTGGCAGTTTGCCCACAGTGGGACGTGCCATGGTCGTCAATATGACTCAATTGGCCAGTTATTCGCAATTCAAGACCTACTTCAGAACTGGACCACTCAAAATGGAGGAGGGCATCAAATTGCACTTCTGCGCTAGTATGTTGAGTGGCCTGCTGACCACTATAACTTCTATGCCATTGGATATAGCCAAGACACGCATTCAGAACATGAAAACGATCGATGGTAAACCGGAATATCGAGGCACTGTGGATGTGCTGCTTCGTGTGGCCCGCCAGGAGGGCGTGTTCGCACTGTGGAAAGGATTTACACCTTATTATTGTCGCTTGGGACCGCATACAGTGCTTACTTTCATTCTGTTGGAGCAGCTTAACCAGGGCTACAACAAGTATGTGCTCGGTGTGGAAACTGGTGCCTCGGGTCTGTAGAATGGAGGCGATGTTGTTGTTAAAGTTGATCCATTGTTATAATACTATTCCGTTGAAGCAACTATTCCAAACTACCAATCGAAGGACAATACATACTTACGACCATGATGCGTGTGTGCGTGCATACATATATATAGTTAAGTGAAAGTGAAGGCTATAACAAATGTAGGGCATTTAAATGTCGGCAATTCCGATGACAATATTACAAGTTTACATATATTTCAAAGTTGATTCAGTTTTCTATACTATATAAATGTAATTGTGTAGTGGTTTAAGTTAAAAGTCGATTCTCAATAAAGCACAAAATCATCTGAAAATTACGAAAACAACAACGATACATATATAAATGTATCTCTCATTATCTACACGCTGCGTGTGCTGACTATTTGGTTTTCTCACAAAAACTTTGTATCAGTGTACGTAAGTAAGTATTTCAATGTCAAATCAAGTTGGTAGCACCCTCGGCGCTATCATATGCTCTGTATGAGGGCGTGGTGCCATATGTCGTTACTGCATATTAAATATCATACATAGACGAACACCATACCATTGCCACCCACTCGCTTGCCTGAAGTTGAATATACATTTCGTATTCTTGTGGCTTGGCTGAGCTTGCTAATTCCCTCGATAAGCGTTATCACTTAGCTATGCCAGGCTTTGTTGTTGCTCTTGTTGTTATTGTGTGTCCGTTGAAGTTTAACGGTGCAAAGTTGACATCAAATCCCTGTGAGTTGGTACCACAAGTTTGCTTTGTCAGCCAGCTCTCTCATTAAATTTCACTTTCATAGATTACAACTTGTTGATAACCTATGGAACATGGTATTTGTGTTAATAGTTCACAATATGCATATTTATGATAGATAGTAAAAAGTTTATAGATTATGGAGCTGAAAATGCAAATGGTCAATCATGAAACTTAGATGTTGTTTTTCTTTGGATCGATTTAGGTGGGGTCTGTACTTTTGGATTCGTAATTTTCTTGTAAAATCGATTTCAAACTTTGTTTACTTTAATTATTTATTAAAGCCATTTAAAGAACCCCAGCAACTTGGCCTTTGACCCTTAAGGAAGAAACATAAATAAATATGATAAACAAATTTAATCTCAAAGTTATATATCGACATTATTTAAATATCTTGGCAGGCTTTTTCGATAATTAACTTTGCAACTTCTGACTGAGCAGCTCATCTTTTCGGATAACAATAATAAAAAAATTATTAATATTCCTTAGGCCGAAAACTTCATTTGAATTTTTGTGTTTCCCCCTTTTTATTCAGTGTTGAATTTTTATTTATTACAAGCTGACCATAAAAAATGCTCGAGAATTTATTTAAAAACTTTTTTATTATGCCATAAGTTTGTTAACTGAAGCGTTACACTTTCAAACGAGTGAGCTAGCGGGAACGACGGGGTGTGTGGCAGGGGGGGGTCGAATGCGAGAATTACCCCCAAAAGCCACAAGCGAGAATCGCATATTAAATTTATTTTATTCTCCGTCTTTTGTGGTAGGGTGGAGTTCCTTGACTTGACTGGTCCTTGTCCTGGTCCTGGTCCTCGTCCTGGTTAGCTTCCTGCTTAGCCGAGCTACCAAATAGTATTTGTGTAATAAAATTTTTTAGCTTGGCCAGCAAAGTCCACCCAAACCCCGAACTAACCAACATCGCTTTTTTCATAATCACCGAACGCCCGCTTAGCTTGTCCAACAAATCAAAAGTTTATCTCATAAATAAATGAGGAAAATCTTTGGACCACGGGGCCCTCGGGTCTTATTTCATATATATATGTATGTATATTAAAAATATTCCTTAAGCTAAGCTCTTTTAGTGCAGAATACTGCTTAGTTTGTTAAGCAAACTTTAGCTTGCATATATAATATCCCTTTTTGCCCTTTACCAACAACTTACACAGACAAGTGCCACTTCAATAGCACTTGAGGGTAATTAAAGACTCTTTTGACTTGCCACTTTGAGTCAGAGGAAGAAGCGATGTAAATTGGGATGAAGAAGCCACCTTCCAGATCCTTAACGTTGGGTATTGACATTGAATTGACATGCATTCGCATCGATTTAAATGAATTTGCTTTACCACAAACACAAACACGAATTCCGCATGCGACTATAAAAGCCAGAAAAGCCAGACCCATCAATGACGAAGGAATCCTTTTGCCAAGAGTGGGTCGTTGGGTGTGGTGCAAATCTATTTAACATGAATTTTTAATGCACAGACGGAAAGAGAAGGCAGAACGAGTGAGCAGAAGTAGTAGAAGCAAAGCCATCGGTGAAGAGGAAGCAAGCCGTGCCCGAGCCGTGTAAATGTAATTAATTGAATCTCGCTATTCAGTGTGTAAAGTGGATATTTGTAGATATGTATACAATCCGATATGTACACACATAGCACCATAGATACACACACACACATACAGTCATACTTGCACACAAATTCACATTAGAGCCGACTATCTTTGCTCTTGGCTCGTTACAAAATTCGATCAGATTTTCGTGGAATTCCTTGCTATAGCCAATGGGAATGTACCATTATAGTCCGTCTGACTGTTGGATAATACCCTTTGAGCAGCAATTTACTGAGTCTATTAGAAAATCAGTTACTAATAAGCCAACTAATTGTTATCATTGCGAATCATACTAAAGCAAATCAAAATTAAAAGTTTTCAGTTCTTCTGACTGTCAAAACTCACCTAAATATGGGGAATATGTATTTATACTTACTTTACTAAAGCGGGATAAAGTGGAAGTGACTAATTTGGTTTAATTTTATTCGAGCAAAGGCTATGCCTCAAAGTATGCAACATTTACTATCAATATTTTGATTCATACTCCAAATCATCTTAAATGGAATGGTATCTCTTTATGGTTTAACTTTCGTTTTTACAGTATTAACCTAGTCGATATGCTTTTGGCCAAATCCCATGAGTTAACTTGTTTTAGATTTCAAATTTGGGAAAATTGATTTTGGTATTAATGTGTTTTGGGAGCCAACGGTTCGGCCTGAAAGGCGAAGGACGCAGATGTTTTTTGCCTGGACAGGCCTTTCACTCACTCCTTTTCTACTTTCCCCCAACCACTAACCAATTCTGGCCATGGCTGGCTCATAATTCATTGCTTTCAGTTAACTGGTTGGTTGGTTGGTCGGTTGGTTGGTTAGACGATTTGGTTGGTGGCTTGGTTGGTTCGTTTGGCGTTAGTATTGTTTTTTGTTCTGTTCATTTTGTTGCGCTAATTGCAATACGATGCTCTGGCGGCCCTGGCCCTGGGCGCCAAACTAATTGCTTTAGCAAAAACATTTGAAACGCTGAAACGCAACTTTTTCAATTTATTTATGTATTTAACAATGTCGTAGATGGATAGCGATGATGAGTATATACTATGTATATGTATCTATATTTCTTTATCCCATTCTCGGACTCTTGGAATCATCTATATTCTATGGCTACAGATTCATCATAAGCAACGACAATGAAAATGCACTTTTCATGCTCGGCCACTACAATTCAGTTTAGCAAAAAAAGAAATAAAGATAGAGATAAAGAAGAGAGCCGGAGGGCCAGACTCATGCGTGCTAGCGGAAACGGAAATGCAGAGCAACTGTTTTGTTCAGTTTTGCTGTGGCTTGTTATTCTTTTTTCCCCCATTTTTTTACTGCTCTTGTTTTGTTTTTGTGTCTATTTTCTGTTGTCGTCGTCGCCGCCGCCAACCCAAATTTCCTTTGCAACTTCCGTTTTCCCATTAGAGTTGTCGTGTTTTGTAAGTACACAACGTTAAACTAGCGCTCGAGATTTAGTTCAACAAACTAGAAAGTATACAAGATGAAAACTTTTGTGCCAGTTGAAACTTTTAAATTGATTAGTATGTAGCCCCCTTACTCTATGGATATAGGGAAGAGTGTGAGGGTGTAGGGTCAGGCCACTTTATGGCCATCGGTTCAGTGGCTGCGTTTCAATTAGCCCTCTTTAAACAAATATTGAGCAAGGTCCAAGCACATTTAATGTTTCTAAGGGTGCAAAAGTTTTGGACAAAGTTAACAAAGTGTATGGAGTTTCTTTACCAAGAAACTGAAAGTTGTGTGGAATACTTCCTAATCATTAAGTCCAACTTTAAATGGTTGGACATCTAGCTAGTTTATCATTTTATTCTGGGATGTCAGTTTTATGTTATTTTTTTGTTTTCTCAGTTGAAAATTTTGAGACTTCTTCTAAATGTATATGGGGGTGTGTGTGTGCGTTTGTCTCTGTGTGTGTGTGTTCTTATCTAGACCAGTTGTTAAGTCAATATCAACTTTTCAAAGTCGTTTTTCCCTTCAACACCAAAGTCACTTTGTTGTTTTGGCTTGCCCTGTTATTTGTGTTTTCTTTAGGTTTTGTCACAGCTTATGTGCTTGTTCTAGGAGTTCGCACAGTTATTTTGCACAAATTGTCATTTGTCAAGTTGCTCTGGCACACCCACTGGGCGAAGCCCAAACTTATCCCTTCGGCCCAGAAACAGTAAGTGAACTTTTCTATAGACTGGGTAAAAGTTTTACTCGCTTTTTATTAATGCGTTCACAAGTCCTTGCAGTCTTTCCTCCACAAAAAAACCGAAAATAATAAAAAAAAAAACAGTCCCGCCTTCCTTTTCACCTACATTAACTTTTGGTTTGGCTTTGATTCAACTTTTTGCTTTGATTTTGACTTGGTTTAATCAAAGCTGCACTCAAGTGAACTCCACCATTTACCATTTTGAGACTTTTAATTTACAATTTCAGTTTTCAATACTCTAATATCGATTAATGTCAAAATGGGTAGATTCATTTTCTCAACAAGTTGGCAGAACTCAATTGGTATCCATCTAAAAACAAGTAAATCATTATAAAACTGCTAAAAAAAAAGAAAGCATTTCATATTTGATTTACTTTTCATGGCTCGTCAGCTTCATTAGAAACGGAAATAAGAGGAATAAACTTTTTTGTTTGTCAGTTTTGCCGGATGATTTTTTACAATCTCTAAAAAGTGTCATTCAAATGGAGAGAAACATCGCCTCAAACCAAATTAGTCTGACATTCGGAATTTATATTTTCTTCTTTCTGCTTCGCTTATGTAAAATGCATTTTAATTTATTTAATTGAATTCAATTTGTTCCAAATTGACAATTTTTTTTTTTTCGTTCGGATTTATTGAAGCATAAAATTTAAGACTTGTAATTTAGTGCGGAAATGGAGAGTTTTACGACCAGACAGAGATGGGCAGAGGTGGAGGGAGAGTCAGAAAACAGGATGAGTAACAAAAAAACAACAACAACAACTGGCAGTGTCAATGTCGTTGTTAAACTTGCGGCTCATCAGCATCCTTGTTGTCGTTGTTGGCACAGGACATGTACTACGACTACGTGAATATGCCATTGAAGGCCAATTGCAGCCATGGGGGGTATTCGTTTTGGCCCTTTTCCCTGCCATCTCACTGGCGTATGAGCCCGTAATTTGTACTTGCATTCATGAACAGGCAGGACTCCGCCGAGCCAGTTCAGACTGTCTCTTCTGCTTTCTCTGTGTTCGAGTGCGTGAAGTTATTTAACATACACACACAAAAGAACAAAAAAAAAAAAACACAAATTCGAGGCTGGCGTTTGTTGTCTGTCAAGGTCAGCCCAAGGATAATGTACAACTTTTGCCAAAAAGGAGCAGCGCGGGAGTTACGAGTTACGATATTTCATGCTTTTGTTTCGCCTCTTTTGGTTGTTTTTTTTTTCTTCTTTCAATTTTTTATTCTTAAAGCGGAGAGGGGGAGTAGAGAGAGAGGAGAGTAGGAGGCAAGAGCGAGAGAGACAAGGAAATTGCTTGAGTTTATGTTTGTCCTGATGTCGGCGATAATCCACTGATGTCATTTGGCTTGCTTCATTGCATTCTCTGGCCCACTGCCTCCGCCCCTGCCACTACCACAATCACCACACTCCGCTTCGAGTGGGGGGGAGTCCGACTAAACTTCACTCATTCACTCACACATATGTATCTGTCTCTATCGACAGCTTGAAGTTTCAAAAAGATATCATCTCCGTCTTTTTTGTTATTGTAGCTTGTGTTCTCAATGAAATTGTTCAAGCATCCGGAATTTTGGTATAGAGTGAAATTCACGCTTCAATTGAAAATTGCGGGAGCGGATATTTAGAACAATGTGTTGCCATCACAGCCGCCTTAACAATATGCTATCGGCCCAACCAAAAAGTCCCCCGCTGATCCATTTTCGACCATTTCTCTTTTTGGTTAAGTGTGAACCTTTGGCATTGACACGTACAAACAAATTCATATACACTTATGCCCTTACTAAAAAGGGCTATAGCTGTTGATCCACTAAAAAGATGTCTGCAGTCCAGTTGAAATTAGGATATTTACAGGGAGTTCTATAATTTGTTAGTACTTATCCGTAAATTTAGTCCTTTGTCAAAATGTTTACCAACTTCTTTGATCTGCTTAAAAGATTTCAAGTATAATTACTCCTACATCGTTTGAAAGGGTATTTATTGTAAAGTCTTTGAATACGATTTAAGGACAGCAATTTTTGGTTTTCTATACATTTTTCTTGTCAATTTGTATGTTTTTCTTTTTTATTTTTGTCACCAATTGGCCTCCAAAATGTTACAGCTACTGCTGTTGTTCATTTCGTGTACCTATTTATATATATGTTTTTAAAATTGATAAATATAAACGAAAAGGCAGAGCTCAACGAAAATAGCAGGGCAAAGGTATTGTGTATAGATATGGAAAATTGACATGGCACACGTAGGTGCAATCAGGTGGGCAGGAACCAAAGCAGCGGGGAGCAACAATGGAACGCCCTTTTGCTCAGTTCATTGAATTTGGCATGCCTGATGCTGATGTTGCTGCTGTTTGTTTTATTTCCAGACGCATTTTAATGGCTTTTATATTTATACAATTTAGGATACCATGCCCCATACCCATACCAATACTCACATCCTTTTTTTTTTCAAGTGCAAGTGCCCCATCTTGACGGTTCGTTCCAGTAGCCCAGTTTTTACAACATTCATTCTTCATTCCTTTAGAAGCAGCAGGAAAATGACGACGCCGTCTTTTACGACAAGGCATCCGGCAGTGGCCCGTCATTTGGCGTTTTTTTATACCCTATTTTCGTGGGTTAAAAGGGTATATTATGGCACACTTAAATCTGTGTGTACCAAAACTAAGGAATATATTATCCATTTGGTATGATAAACTTGCGTATAAAATGTCTTTGACTTTGACAAAGTATAGAGTATTTTTAAGTCTTCTTACCGATTTGTGTGATTTTCTGTCGCAGTTCATCAATTCATTTGCCATTTTTATGCCTTCTCTGCTTTGGTGAAATTGTGTAAAAGTTGCTTTATTCATTTCATTAGCGGCTTTTAAGAGCCAATAAAGTCAGCGAAAACAACGAGAAAACGGAAATGTCAAAAGAAACAACAAATACTCAAACCCTTTTTTCTAAAGTTCCTCGCCTTTTTTCTCTCGAGATTATTATTCATCATCGACTGACATTCATTAAATCAATAGCACACAAAATATAAAGTAAAGTATCTTAGATACATTTCATTAGCCAGCTTAAAAACTCATATGATATTTAGGCGCACATCAAATGTATGTAAGTATTGTAACTTTTTACAACTCATGACAAATTGTGGTGGCAACTTTTTACAGCTTTTGGTTACATATTGTAAATGCTTTTTGATTTTATTATGACATGATTTATGTTTTATGTGTGTATGAGTGTGTGGTTGTAATTTCTCTCAAATGGCTGATTTTAGTGAATGGTGAACACTGATTGTATATACATATGTAATACCATTAATATCCTTGCTCACACTGCTCAATCCTAATTAACAGTTGGCATAGGAAATCGTTTTATATTTCCATCAACGTTTCGCAATTATTACATAAATATAGACATTTTCCGACTGAAAGGAGGAGCTTCCAAAAAGATAAATGTTGCGACGAATTCAATTAGCCAAATAATTGAAAGAAATCCGACTGGGCAATACCCTAACCGACTCAGTCAATCAAATCTAAATGTTAGGAATCTTTTGAAGAACGTGAAGAAACCAAGATTATATTCTGCTACTTGAAATGCATCCAAATTCGATCCAGGAATGATAGTGGTTAATAAATAATCACATTTTACATATAATTTTAAGGTTCTTGTATGTATGTATATCCTTCTCTTGGAATATTTTTTATATGGGTTTTGGTTGAAATGTTATTCGTAGTGTATTAAATTTCTGTTTAACGCGAAAAGAGTATTAAATTGTATCAGATTGTGTATACTTATTTTTAATTAAACACATTATGAGTTGGCGAAGCGGAATTCGCTAGACAAACAATTTGTAATTGAGTGTCTGTATGTGACTCTCTGCCGACCACAAAAGAAAGACAGAAACATACACTGAAATGCCATGGAACCCGCCGATTTCATTCGGTTTAAGCTTGCAGCATTAATCCATCCGCACATTTCACGACTTCGTGCCCACGTTCATGTTAGCCCCGTTAGCCCCTGGGGGATTGGGATACAGAAGAACAAGAACAAGCCAGAGGAGGAGTGGGAGATGCTAGCGCATTTGACTTTACCCCGCAACAAAGTCATCAAAACAATGATTGCAGTATATACAGACAGACATAGAGACATACATACATACATACGTTTATTCGCGTTTGGGGGCAACGAATTCACCACCAAAACTGCTGGTTGAGCTGGTGCGGCTGAAGGATCTGAAGGAGCTCAGCTCCAATGTTCCACAAACCCAAAAATAGCGTAGAGACAAACACGCGTTTCGGTTCATTAACCAAACCCAACAAAAGGAATGGCAGCAGCTGAAAGGGTGGAGAATAGATAGATATACACAGAGGAGGGAGAGAGAGAGAGAGAGAGAAAGGAAAAGAAATAATCGAGAAATGGAGAAAAGAGGAAGCAAAAAACTAGTGGGAAACGGAAACAAAATTACCAGCTAGCAAATAAAATGTCGTCGAGGGTTTGTCGCTCAACTTCAACTTGCACAGATACGTTAGCTCAGAGGTGAATCCAGAGCCAAGGAGAGAACGAGAGGGGGAGAAGGAGCTGCCGGGTTATATGCTCGTGGACTGAACTTCAGTGTGCAGTGTGCGATTTGACGATAGCCCCCTCTCAGCCCGCCCACTTCCACTGACACTGCTCTCCATGTGAAATGCTATGCAATGCTACTTTTTTATTAGTTCTACGCTTATCCGCCATTTTGGCAGTCGTTATTTGGCTGATTACAGCAAGGACACAAACATATACACATGCACACACACACACACACATACAAATGAGCAATTGTACGTTGGACACGAACACCAAGCAACAAATGTTTCATTTTAGCAACACAAACTAGTTAAATAGTGTGCATAAATACGAATTTAATGCATATTAAGGTCATTCTTTTTTTATTGAAAATAGTTATATTTATATTTAGTGAAATTAAAAATGAAGTTAATATTGTCAATTTATACAAGATGCTTAATATTCATTGTATACAAAATTTTTATTATGGTAACTATAGCAGATATATGACAAACTTATCTGGCCAAGTTGTGGGTTAGTCGTCTTCCTTTTACTCAGTCCAATTGGTCTTCATTTCAACAGTAAACCTTTTTAAATTTTTAATAGATAAACCTCTTATTGATAAAGTGGAAGTTGTTTAAAACATATTATATAGAAAAGGTCATAACCATTCATGAATTGAGCTTGAGTTTTCCAAATAAGTTTTCCTTGAATAAATTTACTTACGCTTGGTTAAATTTCTTCCTATTTTTTTATTCCGAAATTTGCTTATTTGATTCCTAGTAAAGTTCGAGGAATTTTAGGTTGCCTAGTGTTATCTAAGCTCGCTCTATTTTCAACAGTTTCAACTTTTGTCGCCTTTTTCTTTTGGGTATGAGGTCATTAGTGAATATTGCGTAGTTGCTTGCTTATTTTCTCATTAGTTAGTCAATACACGTTGCACACATTCACTTGCCACCACTACCACGGACCTCCCTATCCGGATAGTTCAGCGAATTGGGCAACACATGCAGAGGGACACAGCTAGGACACACAAGTTGACTGACTGACTGACTGGCTTGCTGGGAGTTATTTAAGATGCGTTACTTGGATTGCATTTTGTGCTCTGCTGACTTTTGATCCAACTTAAATCTCGCATGTCTGACGGTGCCACTGAATGTCTGACTGACAGACACACTGACTGACTGGCTGACACATCATACTCACTCTCACGCCTGGGGCCACTCCCAAAGCCAGCTGCCTGACCCCGACAATGTAAACTGTGAACTGTAAATTGTAAAGTTTTTTTCGCCTGCTTGTTCTGCTTACAATCTGGACTCTACTGCGATGGAACTGGGCTTGGGACTGGGACTGGCCATCATCAAGCATCAAGTGTTGGCAAAAACTTTCCACACTTGGCCGCATACTTACATTAGACTGGTTTTATATTTTGTTAAGGCCAAACGTTTTACAGCAAGAAATCGTTGAATTTGAGAAGGCAAAAGATATACCCATATGAAATTCTCAGGAATAATATTACTCATACGACGAGTTGTTCAAAAAACTTGTCTTTGTATAATTCATTTCCTGTTCAATTGCTATATTTATTAGTACAACATGTGGTATGAGCAATATTTCTAAATTATATTAACTGAAATCCTGGTTAAAAGATAAAGAAAATATATAATTAAAGATTGGGATCCATAGTTTCTACTGAAGAAGAAACCAGTCTAGTAATCCCGGGGAAATGTAATCTATGTTTTGGCCTCGCTGTTGCCTCAGCAGTTTTCTGTGGAAATGAAGAATTTAAATAATGTAAAGTCATTGTGTTTTTAATCTTTTTGCACATATATTTTGTAGTCGTACACATACACATACATACATACATATATAAATCTAAGTGTTTTTGCCATACATTTTGTGTGTGTTTGCTGCTTAACCTACTTAATAGTTTTCTGTATGTGTGAGTATGAGTCTGTGTGTCTTAGTTTGTGAATGTTTGAGTGTGTATGTGTGTGTGTGTGTGTGTGTGTGTGCGGTAGGAAAAAGGGCTTTTGGGGTAAAGGGATTGTGGCTCTTCAGTTATTATAAATTCAATCCGCTACCCCATTCATCGTACGATTTGCAATCTCTCGCTCCCTTTGGGGTCTTAAATAGCTAAGCACACACGCAGACACACACATACACACTCAAACATACAAACGCATATGGAGATAAACACATAATATACATATATATAAATACATTTATAGCTAGAAATGCACACGCACACATACAAAGAACTCTATGAGCTATGAGCTTATATGCTATACATATTGAATATTAATAATTGCCATTTGTTTTAGTTTATGTTCCTTTGTTTTTTTGCCTTTTCCTTTTTCTTACAGTTTGCATACTTTTTTCCTTTCATTTTGCTTTGTTTGTTTTGAAAACAATGAGCAACATTAATTTTATCTTTCTATTCTCTTGAGAGTCTTGAAAAGAATGACATAGTTGGCTAGGGTAAACTATAATGGAATGGAGTGGGATGGATGGATGGATGGATGAAAAGGGCAGAGTAGGCGGGTTCTTGATGAATTTCTAGCCATTCATTATATGGATTCTCAGACTCGCCTGATTGCAATCACAATGCCTCTATGCCATTCTTTGATTCTCCACTAAACCTCATTGAGTTTTTTTTATTTTGCAAATCTTTAAAAATTATTTATATACAAATCTGTAAAGCAATTTAAAAAAAATTAAATTATTTATATGTTTTTTTCATAAAACTTGAAGTTTTTCAACAGCTTAATGTCTATTTACAGACTGATTGGTCAGTTACAGTTTGAAAAAAGGAAAAGGAAGATTTGCAAGAGCCAATTTAGACCGATTTTGTTATTAAGTAACAAGAATCTTGCTTAGAAGGTTATTTATTGGTTTATATTGCTTTAATTCCATCCTCTTTAACCAGAAACTTGACAATTTGTGGCCTTTGAAACAAACTTGTTCTTTAAAATCAACATCTCGATTATTAATAAACAGGAACCCTTTGAGCAATTTAAATTTTGAATCTTTAAACTGTTTATGTGAAGACATCTGTGAGAAACATTTATAAAATTTGGCCAAACAAAACATTTTGTGTTCATTTTATGAAATTCCCAGTACATTTAACATCAATCTATTATTGCAATATGTATTTTATTTTCCCATTTAGTTTCTTTCAACAAAATAACAGAAAGTTTATGGTCGAATATTGTTCTGCAATTGAAAGTTTTTGTTTTACTACTTTTTGTTTGTTTGAGCTGTAGCTGATTTATTGAAGCCTTCGTTTCCATTGATTGTTTGAATGTTAGTTAATTATTTAAGTTAGATACTATATAGCATAATTTATATATGTTAATATATACACAAATTCTTTTGCACCCGTATAGTTTATCTAGATAAAAGGATAAAGGATAATATTGAGAGATAGAGAGAAAGGGGATAAACGAGACTATACAACGCTTTCTATTGGCTAGAGAAAGCATTTGAGTAGACCAAGTCAGGTACAGGTGGACAGGTTAAAGACGTAGCTTTTAATTATTACCAAAATGGCTTAAACAATTTATGTATTAATGAGTTGAAATAACTTATTTACTTAATAACTGGTATGATAACTGATTTGTTTAATGGAAGATCTAAGATATGACAACTAATTGTATGTACTAGCTTGCACACTATGCCATCATGAGTTGCCGAGGGACAAAGTGTACTAAGAGTGTCTCTTGGTTGTGTCTATCACCAAAACGATTAGCTAATGAGTATCTAAGCGCATCTAAACAGATCTTATGACTATTTCTTTATAGCATATTCTACATTAAGGTTTTGTTTCTGTCCATCTTGTCTGTCCGTCTTGTGGGGTCTCTGTGGTTCAGTTTACTTAACCGAAGAGCTTGAGGAATTAGAAAGGGCCTCCGGTTGGCACTCCAGCTGCGGCGTGGTTTGCACTAGGGCCAAACCCATGCTCTCACTGTCGCTGTCCCCGGCTGGATTATCTTCATCATCATCATCGTCGTCGTCCACATCGCCCAGTGTTGTTATTTGACTTTGAACGCTCTGCCGCTGTTCCAATGGGCGATGATGACTGGATTGGGGCATTGGTTCTATGGCGACTATCTCCATTGCTTCAAACAAAGATGGTGCCGAGGTGGTATCCGGCTGTCCGGCAGCTGTTGGCGAGCTAAGTGATGAATTGGAGCTGCGCATACGTTTCAAGCCAGTCATGGGCATGAAGGATACATGATGACCAGACGAATTCTTGACGCCGGGTGCCACTGGAGTATTGGCCGCACTCACTGACCCACCCGTGCCCAGTCCAGTAACGCCTAGTGATGTATCCAGCAACAAAGACGGAGGAACTGAGGCAATTGTCAGCGTCGACACCGATGAGGGCCGACCACTGCCACCGCCGAGGTGAAGCGAACTGGCTGAGGCAGCTGCCGCTGGCGGTGCTGTGATAGTCACAATGGTCTTTGCCGCATTATTCACTGCCGATGTGGAATTGTAGTCCCCTCGCAGCTGCATTCCAGAGCTGCGACGCCTGGCCCGATGGTGATGACGATGAAAACTCTGGCAGCGTGTGCATGACCTTTGCGAGGATGAGGGCGTCGCCGATGTCGAGGAATGGTGGTGGGCATTGCGGGAGCCACCGCCGCCGCAGTTGCTGCTACCGCTGCAGGTGCTGCAACTGCTCAACTGACGTCACATAATGGTGCGATCCAGCTGATTGACCGAATGATAGCCAAAGGATGTTGAAGCAGCCACCATGGCGGCGGCAACGTGACACTAAAACATAGAAAAGAACAAACAAAAACGGCAGAAAAAGAGATAGAGAGAGAAAGAGAGAAAGAGGGAGACACAAATAATGTTTGTTAAATTTTGGCATTTTGTTTAAACTATTCGTACACAATTTGCAGGCAGTGTGGTGAGTATACATTTTGTTTTTGTTTTTGGTTTTTTGCGTGTGGGCGTGGCATGATAAACAATTTTTTTGGGCTGCTGCAACAGAAGCAGCAACAACAACAATGTAACAGAGCAAGAATATGCGAGGAGAGGCAAAAACAGCAAACAGAGACATAGAGCGAGAGTGAAAGAGAGCGAGAAGCGAACGAGCGAGCGAGACGGTAACAACAGCAACAAAATGTTGCGGCTTTGCTTTCAAATTTTCGTGTGCAGAATTTTATTTCTTGGTTTTTGGTTTTTTCTTTGGGGTGCAGACAGTAAAAGTCAAAGGAAATTGTGGAACACAACAAAAAAAGAAGAAAAAACAACATTATAGAAAACGTATGCAAAGGAATTACAATACCAACAACAAAAACAAAAAACAATAAAAACAGGAGATGGACAAAATTGCACAAAAGGCTTACAAAAAGAAGGAAGACAAACAAAATAACACAAAAACGCAATTTGCAAACACTTGCCCATCTCTATGGCAAGGACATGGGACTGGGGAGGGGCGTGTAGAGAGAGAGGTAAGCTTTTTTTGAGGGTTACAGCAGGGCCGGACAAGGGCATACCAAACAGGATAGTCTGGCTTGCCAAAAAAATAACAACATCAACAACAATAATAACAACAACAAGAACAAGAACAGTAAAAACATCAACAACAATGAGAAATAACAACATCACAATCATGAAATGTAATGCCAATGCAAATTCATAAAACCAACCAACGAAAGGCCCAACTCATGTGTTTGTCTGTGAGTTGGAAACTCCCAAGTGCCTATGCAAAAGCAGAAGACAGAGAGACATAGAGACGAGAGAGAGAGAGAGAGAGAGAGAGACGCCAAGTTACTTCATCCTGTCTGTTGTGCCTTTGGCAAACCATTTTGTATTCTTTTCTGGTCTATCAAATTCAATTACCAGCTCACAGACACATTTTTCGTTGTTGGTTTTAAGCCAAAGGCGTAGCCTATTGTTTCAATTCGTACTTTGTTGTAAACTAACTCCCACAAATGCCCTGCAGAATCAAATTTATCTCTAAAATACCTTTCTGCCCAGTCAGTTGATTGTTTAATTTAAGCCCTGCCAGAGATCTTTAGCACTCGGCCATATTCATACATTCTTTAGTTGCTCGTATTCATTTCTTGGAATGTGGGGCAGGACACTCGTCACTGCGAGGTTGAACTTCAAAATGCCATCCACCTACTCAAACCCCCCTTTGGGAGAGTGTAGGCCTTATGGCCATGTATTTTAATTCTTAACATCTCCAGGCATTCAGTTAACAAATTCACATTGCGTATACGCTGTGTGGTCGTAATTAGCCTAAATAATTCAAGAAACGGTGTTTTAATGGTTTTCTTTAATGTTTTGTTGTTTTTTGTGGCCTGGAAATTTAGCCAGCGTAAGATGAACCTTCTCAGTTTTCAACATTTTAAGCATTAAAGCTTATTTGAAGCAATATGATTAAAATTATTTTTGTTTTTGCTTAGTCACATTGGTTTTTTTTTTTTTTTATATATGTATATCTTGATAGTCAGTTGTGCCTAGCCCATGTTTAAATCTATTTGTTTCTTGTGACATTTGCACGAATCCCCAACGAATTTTTGCCATGCTCAAGTCGAAAGGTCAATGAAACCGCCAAAAATTGTGGGAGGGGCCGCACTTTCGGTTTCGCCGCGGCAACGCCCAAGGCGACGAGCCCTTTTTGCCTAATTTATGGCCTAACACTCAATGGCCACTTTTCATGTTTTTGGGCATAAAACGGACGGATTTGGGCTCGTTAAGTCGAAACTTTGTACACCCTTTACGAGGTAGTTATGAGTTTTTCACTTAATTATTTTAGAATTGATTCTATTTCAGGCATTTAAAATTTTACGAAAAAACTTTAGTGGTTTTAAACGAAATGCTCGTTTGCCACAAACGTTTAGCTGGTTAGCCCAGTTAATGTACCCCAGGCCAACAATTGGCATTGCCTTTTTCTGGCCAATCATTGCAAACAGCTTCCTGTCTCTGACTCTGGGCTCTGGGCTGCTAGTCGGCTCAATGGTCCTGTCACATAATTATAAACGTTAATTTCACGTTCACAGTCAATTAAGGATAATTGATGTTTTCGAAGCATTTGTGGTAAATTACATTTTGATGTTCCCCGACGAACCAAACGAATAACAAGTAGAAAACAAAATTAAGGGAGAACCAGGAAAGAAAATAAGAAAATGTCGTGGCCGCTAAACTTATTTTTCATGCTTTGCGTTTTTGTCCTTCAGCGAGCGGGCTTGATTAATTGTTTTTTGCCTTTCGCTTAGCTTCAACATTTTGTCGTCTGACACAAATCGAACAAAATGCTGGCCAATAATGGATGCAATTAGGCAATAATTCGATATTAATTTCTGAATATCTGAATTTCTATGGAGCGATGGAATGGAGTTGTGATTCAAGTTTTGCTTATATTCAATATTTAATTGCCTGCGATGCTATTCGAAGGCTCCGAAACGTAGAATTTCCGTTGCAGGTCCCGCTGGCCTCAGGCTGCTGGCCAATGAATTTGAGTTCGAGATCTTCTGTAAACATTTTGGATATTAGTCTACAAGTACATACAAATTCAAAGTTTACAAGCAAACAAAATTAAGGCTAATTATATGTGCCAAGCAATATGTATATCGTTTGGTATGTAAGTGGTAGAACATGTTGTGCATATGTTTCATATGTATGTGTGTGTGAGAGGATTAGGCTTAATGTCCAGACCGATGTTTCTTGGAAGTCAAGTTGAAATGCCAGGCTAAATTAACATTTGACTGCTATGTGGGTGGATAAAAGGGCAACTGGTTTGAACTCATTAGAAAAGATATGCAACAGTCAATGACTAATCAGGGTTGTGTATGTGTATGTATGTATGTATGTATGTATGTGTGCATGTACATGTAAGTGTATGGGATGTCACTGGGATGTACTGTGTCTGAAAACCCCAAAATGAACTTAATTTTGAAGTAGCTTTGGGAGAAACGCAACTTGCGGTTGACCACAATGTGTGCTTGAGTTTAAAATCCGACATCAAGTTGCCTTTCTCACCATTCTCCCATTTTGACCGAAACCCATTTCCATTTTCATTTCCATTTGGGTCCCAAATTGCCAAGTCTTGGCTAGGCAGCCTGACAAATGGCTAACGGAAGTTTACCCCATTTGTCGCTAATTTCAACACTTGCCGGAGCGGACATTGTGTGTGATGTTTACCTTAATCAGGGAATAACCAGGAAGTTGAAACGGAAGCCATGTAAGAATGTTTATTTTTATCCCTCAAGTGGAAACTAGTCGTTAATGCATTGATTTACTTGTGGTAAATTTCTACTTACACATCGATAAAGCAGAGTCGAGTGGTAATTTCCTTTCACTTTAAGGCTGATTTAAATTTTATAAACACAGCTCACAGACATAGAAGCATGGCATAAGCATTGACTTATCGGAAGTCTTGCTTTCGGTTGAGTTTAAAAAGAAATTTCTACGAAATGTTATTAAAAAAAGCAACTAAATGTCTTTACCCTGCAATGTACAAATTCTCTTTAAACGAATGAAGTGGTTTATTCTCAACTACTACACATAAAAGTCTAATTTCAACAGTCTTCTAGCTCACATTACTCATACGCAATGTGGCCCATAAAATGTTAAACTAGCTAATTTCTTTTTAAATAGAAACAACTAAATATAGTGTGTCTTAAATAACGTGAGCTTGGTTTGCCAGTATGTGGAAATATATTTTACCTATATCTTGTTGTGTGTCTTAATCTTAAATGAACCCCCCCATTAAGTATGCTACACTTTTGTTCATTTTATCTGTGACACTCATCGAGTTCTCTCTGACCCCAATCTCTTGGTAGTACTACATACATTCAACACTTTTTCGAGCTCCAATTCGGGCTGACATTTCGAAAACGTATTCAATGCCCAAATACAATTGACAGTGAAAACACTTGGCAAATAAATTGGCATGCTCTTGGGTGTAATTGATATGATGGCAATGGCAGAAGTCCGACACTTCGCCCTCCATCTGCAAAAAAAGGAACCAAAAAGGGCATACACACACACACACCAATACTTGGAAGCAGACGCATATTGACTGTTGATTGCTGTAAACAACAATTTCATCAATAAAATTACATATATATCCATATATACATATGTATGTATACATACATATCACACATGCGAAAATTGAGTTGGAAATTTTTAAGTGCAAAAAGTATTTATGGTTCACTTGATAACACATTTCTGAAGAACCCGGAAGAGTGTCTGTCTGTACATGTGTGTGTGTGTGTGCGTGTGTGTATATGTATAGCTTTAGCCAGAAATGGCAGCCTCAACGATGTCTGTATATTTTTTCTTATGAAGTGTTTTTTAGTACACAACATCAACAAAAGGAGAGAGGCAAACAAAGGGGGTAAACTTAAAGAAAAATTGAAAAAACCAAAATACAGATAAACAGCAAGAGTATATGTATACCATATAATCTGGTTGTGGTGTGCGTGTGTGTGTGTGTTGGTGGGTTAGTAAGCATTTTTCACACGAAATTCTTTTGTGAAAGGACATAGGCAGAAAAATCAACAAGACCAGCAGCAACAACACCAACATGAACAACAACATGTAGCAGCAACAATGGTAAGAGTACAACCAGGATATGGTGACCAAGGTCTTTCTCTCGGTTCATTTTCCTGTTTTATTTTTAGCATTTTTTTTTTTAACAACACAAAGAGCAACATCATCAAACAGAGACATTGCCAGGCGAGGGCAGGACAGGGTCAAATGCTCCAGGGAATGTTCATTGGTATGTGTGTCTGTGTCTGTGTCCGTGTATATTCAGGTGCAACACAAATTCAACAGGTGCTGAAATCAGAGTTCCAATTTCTCTCTCACGCACACACAAACAACAAATGAAAAACGAGAAGAAAAAGAAGGAAACATCACAAATATTAACAACAATCACAAAGTCATGGACAGGACACACAGAACAGAGCGTAAAGTAGAAAAGTAAACAGAAACGCAGAGAAAACAGACAAGGAGCGAGGAAGAGACAAGGCGACACGGTAACTGTGTGCAATGTGTTGAAGTAGATAAAACATTCTGTTCTTTTGCCTTCTTTAGTTTGCTTTCTTTATGCACACAACGGCTCTAACTTTAATATCAAGAAGGAATGATAAAAAAATAACGAAATGCCAACTGACACAAACACATACACACAGAGAGAGACGCACATGGACAGAAGTCAGAAGTCGCTTACCTTGCCATTGACTTACAAAAAACAACAACTTCAATTGGGTAAGAAAGGTCCTTTTTGCTTAAGCGGAGCTGTCATTGTGTCTGTCTGTGTCTGTTGTCTCACTCTTATTCTCATACTCATACTCATCTGCGAATCAGATTCAAATTCAGACTGATTCTGAGTGTGTCAACTAAATCTTTATCTTTATATGCTAAACTATATATAAGTTTGCTCGCAGGAATTGTGTCGCACGTGCTGAATGCCATGCAGCGAACATGTGGAATAGCAGCGCCTTGTTGCAAATCTCTGTAAGAACACGGAATTGAACGAACACCCGTTGAATCATAATCATCTGTTTATAATATAAGCATGCTATTAGCCTTAAACGTCTGACACGAGCCTTAAACGAATAGTGGGGGTAAGGGGATCCTCGGTTAACTTGGATAACTCGGAAGTGAAATGTGACGAAACGTTGACTTTAATTCATCCTTGGCTTATGGATATATAAAAACAGCAATAAAGATGTCAATAATCTATAATTTTGCGCAGTTCAATGTACTTTTCGGATTACATTTAGCTTCTTCTTCAACTTGATTGTTGGTATGAAGTAAATTAAACACATGACAACTATGTCAAATTATAATTAAATTAAAAAACAAAATGAAAGGTCTTCATTAAATATATTTGTTGTCGATTCCAAGTCAACCGAAATATACTCTGGGTTGAAATTAAATGAAATGTTTTCTTTTTTTTTTTTTGTATGAAAATTTGAGTGAGTTGACTTTATGAATATCAATTTGATGCTAAAAATGTTGCCATTGCAAATCACACATATAAATGTGTGTATGTAGATATTTTTTTTGTTGTTGCTCCTGACTGGCCTGACCCACATTAAGCCAAAACATTAGAAAATTATTCATTAAAATCACGATGAGTTTGAGGTACGTTATGTTGTCGCCGTCGTTGACGTTGACTGATGCGCTAGTCGGTTTATTTGCGCCCGGAGGGGCCGGGGCATGTGTGTGTGTGTGTGTGCGGTGTGAATGTTACCCTGTCTGTGTGTTTCTTCCTCCATATTCATTAAATTTGTAAATTAATTTTGTCATTTTGTTGAGTTTCGTTTTTGGAGCATATAAAAGTGGGTGTAGACGACAACGACAACAACAACGCCAACGACAGATGACAGCAGCAGCAACAACAACAACAACATGAGGACGACCACGCGTCTAGCCATGATTCAGAAAATTTATTCACATATTTAACAATGTTGGTGTAAAATAATAAACAAAACCGTCCATGTTTAACTGATTTTACAGAGTGACGCAAAAGCTGCGAACCCCCTGCGATACCCCTTTCCAAAATATAAAGGCAAAGCATCAATTTTCCATTGGACATTCGACTCACCTGGGATTTGGAACGCATGGTAGGCTGATATTTGCGTCTTATCTTGCGTGGACAGCACATGCACAGCAAACGCACAAAGGCTCTGAGAGGACATAGAAGCCAAATGAGTGTCATGTGGTATGATTGAAATATGCTGAATGTTTCACTCACCTGCGGAAATCCCTGCTCCAGCAGGCATAGATCACAGGATTCATGCACGAGTTGATCCAGCCAAGCCATGTCACAATTGCGGACACAATTTCCTCGTGCTCAATGCACTCCATGCAGAAGCCGGACAACAGATTCACCACAAAGAAGGGCAGCCAGCACACAATGAACACGCCCATCACAATGCCCAGCGTCTTGGCGGCCTTCTTCTCCTTGGCGAATTTGGCCAGTTTGCGGGACAGCGAGAAATTCTTGCCCATGTGTCGATGACGAGCTAAGCCATTATTATGGAGAGCCGATAGAGGTTCATCATCCGGCTCTTCTGGCGTCGATGTGGTGGTCCCTCCGCCATGATTGTGATGATGATGATGATGTGAGTGCGAATGTGAATGGCTCAAGGAGCCACCTCCGCCACCACCCTGATGCGTATTCGTGGTAGGCTCACGAGTCGTTCCTCCACGATGTATCCGCAAAGTTAACTGCAACTCGCCGGAAGCCATCAATACCTGCTTGGTGCCGATTTTTAGAGAGCGCGTTTGTATAACCGCCGCTCGATAGATTCTGCAATAGGTGAAGACCATCACCAGCAGGGGCAAGTAGAACGATATGGTTGAGGAGAAGACCAAATAACCCAGGTGCTCGGTAAAAGTGCATTTGTAGGCCGGCATTTCGCCATCTCTAGCGGCACGCCACCAAACTATCGCCGGAAAGCTAATCGCACTTGAGCAAATCCAGACTGCTGCAATTAATCCAGCTGCCCGCTTCACTGTCATTCTCATGGGATAACTAAATGGATCGGTTATGGCCCAGTAGCGATCCAGCGAAATGACACACAAATTGAGTATGGAAGCCGTGCTGAAGAGCACATCCAACGAACGCCAAATGTCACACCAGTCTGTGCCGAAGAACCAGGTGTTCTCCAGGACTTCGTACAAGGCCGAAAAGGGCATGACCACCAAGCCCACCAGGCAGTCGGCCACAGCCAGACTGGTGATAAAATAATTGGTGGCCGTATGCAGATACCGTTCCCGTATAACGGCCAGGATCACAAGTGAGTTGCCAAAAACGGTGGCAAATGAAAACAGGAAAAGGAAGGCCAACAATCCCATACGATCGTTGGGCAGAGCCTCCAAAAATTCTGATAGATCCGGCTCTGGGGTGGTGCTGCTACTAATTCCGATGCCTGGCCCCGGACCAGGACTTGTCCCGCTAACATTTGCAATCAGCGTTAGTTCTGTGCTTGTGGGTAGTACATTTAATCCATTAAAATAGTAGTAGACATCCTCGGAGATGTTGTAACTGCTATAGAAGGGCGGAGCTGTGCGTGTTTCTGTCTGATTGAGCATATCCCCACCGCCTCGCAGTAGAGCCAGCAAAGGTTCAACCACAGACGAGGATGCTTCATCCGCTTCCGGCAATGGGTGCAGCTCCTGCTGCCGTTGTTGCTGCTGCTGCTGATGTTGCTCATTGTCCTCAGTCATGGCCATACCGAAGACTCCGCCTTCGCTTCCGTTCTCGTCTCTATCTCCTTCCCTGTGCCAAACCAACTCAATGCAATGTCAGTGCAGCTGACGCAATTCTCTGTTCCTGTTTCTCAGACAGTCGGCGACTGCCTGCCAAATTAATGAAGCGCATTCTCAACGCTTTTGTTGTCAAACTGTTGAAAAGAAAAAGCTGTGAGAGAAAGGGGAAATTTCAGCAAATTAGAATCAATTTAAATTTAAATGAAAAGCAAACTGTATAAATTTGAATAGATAAGGTTATTCTCTTTTTGTGGATGATTCCTATTAGTAATCTATAATATTAACTTGGCTTGTGAATTGTCGTCAAGTTTCTAGAAAAACCTCATTTAATAACCAATAATTTACGAGCATTAAGCACATCAGGCATGGAATTTCATTATCCTTACAATGACAATTATGACTGTGTCTCGTTGATAATTTCGCAATGAAGATTAAAATGGATTTTCTACATCTAGAGTTAGTCCGGTTGCAACCGATAATGGCCATATAATTATAGGTACGTAATATTAAATAATTGGTTAAATAAAGTTAATACATTTTATGGATTTAACTGAGAACTCTTTAATCTGATTCTGATGGCTAAACAAAATTCGTTGAATTTATTCATTAAAATGTTGTTTGATACCTAAAAGTTTTAGGAAAAATAAAAAGAAAAACTTTGTGATGCCACAAACTCTTTAAGTTGATTTGCAAAATCTAATGAACTTTCTGTTGACTCGTGTCCTTAGAACTTTATTAAATTCGCTGGTAATTGTATCTGGTGAATATCTTTCTCTCAGCTCATGATGCGCATGGCGATAAATTACATTCAATTAAAATCTTTGACTCACATCCTGTCCACAGGTAACAAAGCTAAGCAAATTTCCCTCTTGCAAAAGCTAAACAAACACATTAATTAGAGAATAATTTTTTTCTCTTTTTCTCTCTCTTTTTCTCTCTGTCTCTTACTCCATCTTCCAGTTTTCGGTTGGTTTTTTATTTCGCTCAAAAATTAACGTGAGTCTCCGGCAGCTGCTGCTAAAGTTGCTGTCTCGGGAAAGGTGCGCAATTAATTGGCAAGTAGACAGGGCAGCAATCTGCCGCTTGGAGGATGGGTGGATGGGCAATGGAGATGCCACACAAATAAACAAATTAAATTACATTTCAAGTGCCAGGAAGTCAAGCGTGCGACCAAAACACTTGGACAGGTTGGCCCGAGTTGGGTAGTTGCCTGCCCTTTGTCAACACAGTTTACACCGGGCCCGAAAGGAAGTCCCAAGTAACAACAACTCTGTAACATATTATTCAAGAGCTGTGTAAGCGAAGAGGGAGAAAGAAAGAGGAAGAGAGAGGGAGACAGAGAGAGAGAGAGAAGTGTTACTGGAACAGAGGACACTGAGTGAGCTGATTGTTAAGCTCTTTATTTGGGGCAAACAAATGAGGTTCATCTCAAAGAGATATCTGATAAGGTCGCCACAGAAATATTTTCAATTTCTATTACTACAGAAGTGGAAATTGTTTTGTTCTTAATTTGATCTATGTACATCTATGTAACTATTTATACTCAACTTGTGATCAGTTTCAATCGCAAAATCTTTCTTTTAATGGCAAACCAAAACAAATAACGATTTTGGGAAAACATTCGACTCACGTTTCTCTCATAGCCAGTCGAGTGAGAAACGTAGCGATTGAAATTGAATGAATGGCAATTGGGATTGGGCCTCTGCATACATTGAGTTGCCTGGAGTTGATTTGAGTTGGGTCATGGGCAAAGTCATGGCTTGTTTAGACCCATTTAGACCTTTCACTCAGCTGGAGGGCGGTGTTAATTTGGGCCAAAATGAATTGTGGTTCAGTCTGCAGTGGTAGTAGGCTTTTAAAGTCTCCTTTCCTCTGTTTTGCACATCAGTTTAACTTTCATTTGTTTGCTTTTTCTTAGACCCATGTTTGGTTGGCTGGCTGCTTGGCTGGTTGGGTCATTTGTTTGCAACATACATACACACACACACACGTGATTATCACCTGCCAGATTCAGTTGCCGCGGCTATAACCAATTGACTGTTGCGGCTGTTGTTGTATGTTGCTTTTGCCACATTTTTGCTGCTCATTTCCGGCATGCCATAAATTTTCCTGCCAGTCAGGCTTTTCTGACCCCCCTCTATTTCCTTTTGCCGTTATGTTTTGTGTTTGCAACGTCTTAGGTTCACTTTGTGCGTCAGTTTTTCTGCTGGCACATATTTTTTACTTACTTTCAGCCTTGATGAGCATCTCCATGTTGATGTTGGCTGTTGAATGTGCAGTAAGTCAAAATCTAAGCCAAGTGTTGCCTCCCTTTGTAGGCATGCTAGTGGGACCACACATACAAAATAAAGGTAAAGCGAAAAGCAAAAGAGAAAACACCAAACCAAGCCCCTAAAAAAAGGGCCAAATTCATATGAAGCTGGAGAAGTCGGAGGAAGAGGAGAATGTTAGTTTCCGTTTCGGTAGGGGTACGAGATATTTAATTGAAGCTGCCTTTAAGGTCGTCTGGCCCCAAGCCAAAAGTCTGTCTCTATGCAAATGGCTCCAATCGTGGCCCAGCAATTTGTATGAGCGGTAAACCCTTTTTTGTTGGTCCAATCCTTTTTGTGCCAGGCAAAAGGTCCGCCTGGGCCACGAAATGGAAATGGTTAAGTCATTGAATGGCCTCATGAAAGTTAAGCAAAAATGGTTCAGTATTGAAGCCCTGATTGTTGGCCAAACTCATGTTATTCAGGGTATTTACAACTTTGCCAACTTCGTGTTAACTTCAAAGAAAGAAAAAAAAGGGCCGAAGAATTCTTGGAAAAACACAGACTAAATAGTGCGTGATTAGCAATTTGATAAGGGAGAGAGAGAGAGAGTAAGAGAGAACGAATAAATTGATGTCTCATCAATTCCATAGACAAAGTTCAATTTAATACATTTCATTTCAGTTCGAAATTAATTCGATCAAATGTAATCAAAGTTCACTTACTGTTTCACAAGTGAAATTGATTCCATTGCTGGCCAAATGCAGACAACAAAATCTCAACAAAATTTAAACATTACATTGTAGATTCCACAAGAGTTTCCCCATATCGAATGGCCATGTGTGCCCCGGGCTCAGAATGTGGGGTGGTACGGTAGGTTAGGTACGATGGCAGAATAGGGAACATGCTATAGCACTCGTATCTGTCTCTATCTCTATGCTGGGGCCAACAGCATTAGCGACAGCTGCAATAACAGTCTTTGAATTTAAATGTAAACTGTCAACGGCTGCCAACTGACTGAATTGACTATAGACCATAGTCTCTTCTATTGAATTTTTATGCGAAACGTAATTACTATGAAGCGATTTTGCTTGTCTGCTTGACTGCTGAATTATTAAAATTTTTCCCCTAGAACACTTCGCCAAACTGTCAACTATCTGCAGCCCACTTAAGTAGGCAATATATTTTTAACGGCCCTACAAAAGTACCTTTCACGATGCCAGAGGCGTAGCAAATGTAAATGGCAAGTAAATGTCTCTAAAGTTTTTCACTTTTCCGTTATGAAAAAGTTACAAGTTTCAATTAAAGTCATTTCTCTTTGCTTTAATATTTCATATCACTAAGGAAAGTGTATTTTGCTGCAATATCTATCAATATTTGTGTTGATCGTAATATTTTCCGCTTCAAAACTACGCCCATGTATGATATCAAATGTCTACAAAGTACTGATATACTTCTAATGCCACGCCCCCTTGTCAACATGCGGCAAGGGAGAACTTAATACCCAAAATTTATTCGAACTTCGCCTTGTGTTTTTCCTTGGGGGGAGTTGGGACAAGGACATTGAAGAAGAATACACTCATCTTGTGTAGTACATTTCATATATCCATTAATTTCATGCACTATCATTGAATTGGCATCGCAAAAAAAGGAACCTTTTTTTTCTTGTCTCGTCCTTTTTTCTTCCCCTCGCTGGCGAATGAATTACCTATTCAAATTACCTAGCTGCAAAAAGGAACTTCTGTTATCTAGGGGGTTGACTTGCTTCTGTATTTTTAGCTTTTACAATATCAGCGGCATCCACTCAGAAGCCGAGCGATAAATCGCTGTCGAAAATCTACCAAATTGCTCCCAAAGCGTTTTTAAGTAAACGTAGCGCAAAGTAAAGGTTCAAGTTGAGCAAAAAAACAAAAATGAAAGTGGTTCCCCACTGGCATCGAAATCTTTGACAATCTTAATGCGGCAAACACACACACACACACACACATACTTGGAAAAAGAAAGAGAAGGGGCTAGAGGGGCAAAAAACAGCGATATAAGAGAGGAATAGAGCGAATAACCCAAGCGAGGCGAAGCCCTAAAATGACAGTAAATACTTGCTCCTTCGTCCAGGTTCATGGTTTTCGTCTACAAATGAAATTTAATCACGCGCGTGGCAAGGACTTGGGCACCCAATGTTTGGTTTATTTTCGGCTTTGCAACTTGTCCCTTTTTTCTGATTTGATAATGCGGTCCGGACGGCAAGACGAACGGGCCGGGGCGTCCGGACCGGGCTGTGCCAGGATCGAGGTCGAAGCGCTGCTTAATTATGTCACAAATATTTACACCGACCAACAAAGCTAAACCAAATGATGGCAGGGCCGCTTTTTGAGTGTCATGGCACGCAAGGAATCTAGCAAAATAAACACCAACCAAAAACTGAACCAAAATCAAATGAAACAATGCTCAAACGGTAAGTGGTTAGGTGGGAAAGTAGAGTGTAGGGACTGCGGCCTATCGCCAGGCAATCAAGGACAAATAAGGACAACGGGAAAAGTGAATTCCGTGATAATGGCCGGGCATTAATTTGTAGAAGAGAGACACATTCGACATCTTTGAGTATTGTTGCGATTTGCACAAGAAACAACCCAACCCAAAAAAAAGAGAAGGAATGAAGAAGGATCAAGAGCAAGGGGGAGAAAGGGGAGAAGATACAGCACCAAATTATTTTCATTTTTATCAGTTTTCCCTTCTGTTTGCGTGTTAAAGTTGTTATTGTTGCGGAAATACCTTTGGCATGTTGAAACTTATTGGCAACTCACACAAGGACACATTTAACGCGCTTGTCACGCAATGAATAATGATTGGACAAGAAGCACCAACAACAACAACATGGACTATAAAAGTAACAAACAGCCAACGACCAGCAATCAACGTCTGCCGCCTGTCACCGAGCCAATCGAGCATCAAGCATTACGTTAAGTGGCACATTGCTCATACGACATGTTTCCCCTCTGTAGCCATTTCATATGCACACCACTCTCCGCTCTCTTTCTCTCTCTCTCTCTCTCTCTGGTCCATCTCCCGTTTTGGTGTTGCTTCCCAGGAGAAGTGTCGTGATTAATAATTAAATATTGTCACAAAATGTGAAGTGGGCGGACGGGTAAAACGAAGTTAGTGGAAAACAAGATATGTGAATACGAATTGCAAGACGTACTCACATACATAAGAGAAAAATACAATCAAAAAGAAAATGGGAAAAAACAAAAACTCTGGCTTTAGCCATCATTGACGTCAATTGAAAGTCTTTTCATTTCAGTAATCCCTCTGACATACTCACTAGTTTAGTAACAAACTCGTAGTATGGCTATCTCCGTGTGTATAAAGTGAACTGGTTAGCAACTAAGCTGTCTGCGTTCATTTTATCGATTTCTGATGTTCTTCACCAAGTGAAATTATCACAGTTTGGAAAGATAATCCATTAAGTTCCCTTTTTTTAAGTCTTGAGATAATAAATAATTCAATTTTTTAAGTCCTGTTGTTATTCCTTAGTCGAAAATATTTTCTAGTGTTTCTTTTTCTCAATTTAACAGAAAGAGTCGACTAAACTTTTGATTATTTAAGAAAATCTAGCGACAACATTTATCTGTGTATCTCATTGAAGTGTAAATCTCTATTTCACACATATACACTCTCACACTCACTAACTAGTAGGGATAGACTCTTCCTTTAGGACTGAGCACTTTGTTGTCGTCGTTGTTGTTGTTGGTGTTAGAGTCTTTCCTTTATCTTAATCCCTATGCATCAAAAGCAAAAAAGGCAAAAGGGAGGAAACATCTTCTGCTTCAGTGAACGAAGGACTCCACTCAGTTCGCTTCACTTTCATTTCCAAGACACGCACGCACGCAACTCATTTGGTGAGTTTTCCCCCATCGTAAAACCCCCCCGAGGACATATTTAAAGTTAGTTTTGTGATGACTTGGCATATGGTTTATTAGTGGCGCCAAAACTTTATTTTTTTCCTTTCGTTTTGGCCTTTGGCGCAATGCTAATAAATGTCAAAGGGCAATAAATTAAAAATGTATCATTTTCCTTCCCTTTCGATTCCTTTCCAAGAAAGGAAAGTGAAAGAAATAACTTTGGCGCATTTCTTTTTGCATAATTTTGAAAGTGTATGCTAGTCACATGGCCGACAAAGAAAATATGTGTGCTCAGCCCGACTAATATAATAATAATAACATAAAAACTCTGTCAGCGGATTACAAATTACTTATCTACCCCCAAAATGCCCTCGGCACGTGTGTGGCAGCGGCCGAGGCAGCAATAATGTGGCATTGAGACAATACAACTTGCAGCAATGATGGAAAAGTCACGTCTTACCAGCGACAGCAAAGACAGAAAATTCATCAAAAATTGAAGCATTGACAAGACAAAGACCTATAGGAGAGACATTTATCTACTGGCAACAAACTTGCAAATACTCTTACCAATTTAAGCTTTGACTAAAGATAAGATAGTCCGTTCAAGGTTAGGAGCAAGGAGCTATTCTGGTTGAGAATGTCCTTAAACAATATAAAAAATATCTGTGAAATTGTTTGGAATTGCAATAAATAAATATTTGTTTGAAAAAGTTAATGCCCACGTTATTTCATGTCAAAATCATAAACCAAAACGATTTTAGTTAATATTGTTAATACTTTTTAGCTAGTCGAAAGTGCTTTTGATTCGGTCAATATACTCTACCTTTGGCTCAATATAAAAAGCCTTTTTGGGTGTTTTTATTGACGTGGAAATGGAAATGGAAACGGTCTGTTATCGACTCTTTCTAATGGTCACTTATAGTTTTATGATATGTTCATATCTATATTTTGATTTACTTTCTTGCCTTGTGGCAGCAATAAACGAAAAAACCAAAAACAATTTTCCTCAGCTTTGAGGTTTGTAGTTGTGGTCTAATATGATTTATATTATGAATATCAGGCAACGTTGTGGCTTGGCTTCTCTACTGGTTCCTATATTTTTGGCCTCAGCACGCAATGCATTTTTAGGTGGTGGTCACTTTCAGCTGACCGACAGTCGAGTTGAGTCCTTGCCTATTTGATTTATCGCATTTTGTTGGCAGGATTTCTGTTTTGGGTAGTTTTATGGGAAAAGCTTTTGGAGTGACATTCTAATCAACTGCATATTAGCATGCTGAAAATAGGTTAACACTAAGTCATGCAATTCATTTTCTTGCTTATTCACCCAGTAAGAGAAAAACAGAGAGAGAGAGGGGGAGAGTAAAGAGAGACAGTGTAGTGAAGGGTGGCAAGTGACAGCCTGCAGTTGATTAAACTTGCACAAAATTTTATGGCTAATTAAGTCACAAAATTAACATTAAAAGGCAATCTGGCACGGAAGCCCAAGTCGAGGTGGCCTAGCGCGGATAAACTCATTGACATTTAGTAAACTTAAGACTAGCGAAAAACTCATTTCGGCTTAATTAGTTCAGGTATGTATGTATTTAGTGATAACATACATACATGGAAGACACCAACACAAATGAATGAAGCAAATGAATTTCGCACAAAAGTCTGCCACAATTTCCCGCACTAGATATCATTTCATTTCTCATTTTCATTTTCATTTGTTCATTTTTTATTTTTTTTGGCGTCGGTGGGTGGTTGTGAGGGAAGGTGAAATGAAAATTTTTTACAGTCACAAGCAATATTCTTTGGCAATCTTTTATATATTTCCCACTTTTGCTGGCTTTTTATTTTGCCAACTCAGGCAGTTTATTAAAACTTGGTGGAATGTGAAAAAAATAAAAGACTCTCCGACTAAATACTACTCTTTAATCGATAGAAAACAGACATAATTGAAAGTGTGATTATTGGACCCAAATATCTGTTATAGAATCTTCTTATCATATCAACATATTAACTCGTTGTTATAAAAGATAATTCTCTACATGTAGGCAAATAAGCTAAATGTTTAAGGAATTTATAGATAATTGATAATTCTTGGTGTAACTTTAAATTAAATTCATTACATATCCTTTAGGGTATTTAAAAGGTCATAGAAACCAAAGATTTGAAGTTGCCTTAGAACTGAGCAAACGCTGCAAAAAATCCAGACAACAAAAAAGGTGAAAATTAGAAAAATAAATATATGCAGGTGTGTGTGTGTGTGTGTGTGTTTGTGTTTGTGGGCATAGCGGAAAATAAAAAGAAAACCATCCAGCGAAAAGAGAGAAACTGCTTGGCTGAGCTATTTGCAATCATGAGAAATATTATTTTAATTTTTCGGTGTTATAATTTGCAAAGTGAACATAATTTTCAGTGCTCTGGGGAGCACGCGGGAACTCTGGTCTAGCCTTGGCAAATGAATTTAAATGCCGAGACGACACGCCCACAAATGTATATATAAAAGCGCAGAGGCAATACGGATATCTATCTCATCAACATCATCATCATCATCATCATCAGCATTACCATTATTATTATATTCATTATTATCATCATTTGGTTCATATCCCATCCAACTTGGGACCCGCCTTCGAATTGTCATTCAAATCTGTCGCTTTGCCCGCAAGGGCTCCCGGTGAAAAGCACAAGGAGCAAAGTGAAAGGAACATTGGGGGAGGATGCCTCGGAATATCACTTGTAGGCCAAGCACGGAGTTTCCTGTAAATTTTATTTGTGGCTGTAATTTTGAGCGTTTTACGTTTTAGCTGCTGGCTAAAACGCGACTGAAACTTTGCACAATACAGAGAAGGAGGAGCGGGGAGGCTACGGCATGGTGCGGTCCGGGTGTTTATGTATATGTCTCATTCATTATTTTCAATTTTCAAAATTCAGGAAAAGTTTTCCATTTGCTGCTCGCAAAGTGTTTCCATCCCTACGCCCGCCCAGCCAATTTTCGTAAATTTTTTGTCAAATTTATTATGATTTTCATTTAATTTTCGCTTCGTTCTGCTTGCTCGTTGTCGTCAGCCCACTCCAAAGAACCATTCTTTGCTTCTTTTTTTTCAAATATTTTGTGACCACGAGAAGATTGGATTTTTGCAAAGCCAACCACCCCCAAAGGGGCCATTCCAACAACTTCATCGATTATTGCCAGTTAATTTTTTGTTGTACTTGTAGCCAGCTTGGTGGCTGGAAATGTGGGCGCCAAAAAGTTGATTGGGCGACAGAAAAAAAAAAAAAAAAAAAAACAGAAAGTCAATTAGCGCAATTGAAGTGACGCGCCTGAAATTTTTAAGCCCACTTCGCGGAACAAGCAAACTTTACAAAATATTCATTCGTAGCCAAGTTGGGTCCAACTTGTCTACGCTGGATGAAGTTCTCAAAAGATGGCACGTGTTGGGAATTAAGTGAGACCAATGAAGGGACAATTTGAAGCCTAACGATCGGTGCTTAAGGGGAATTTAAATGTTGCAATTTCTTAAAGGAAGATTTTCAATTCATTGTCTCTTGGCATTTTGTTTGTCAGTTTGGACAAGCTAATCACTTTACATGTGATCAATATCGAGGTTAGCCTTCATCTGTCACCAGAGCCCATTTTCCTTGCTTTTGGCTAAATGCCCGAAGCTACAAAACTTTTACATTAATCATTTCCAGCGCTATGAGCAACCTGTCTGCCTACCGACCAAACTACTTACCTACCTTACCATTTTTGTTTTGGCCAACAAAGCAACCTGTCATAAGTTATTAACAAAACGACCCTTTAGACTACACACGAGTTTCAAAGCAATTCGTAAAGTGCCACCACACACACACACACACACACTTCGACTGCAGCCAAAGACAATATTTTGTTTCCACTTGAAAGAGTAAAGGAAAGAGGTAGCCAGCCTTAGCTCTATAGCCAGTTACATTTTTTGCAGTCTTGTGTGATTTTCAAGTTCGTGGAAGTTTTCTTCTCTGTTTGCCTGTGTTTCATTGTTGTGTTTGTCGTTGGCCAAATTATGACCATTCGGACACAATTTACTGGCAGTATGCCAAGGCCACTGACGTTGCCAGTTGTGGCTGACAGCTCATTGGAATTTTCATTAGTGTTACAAGTGAGCCGACGCCATTGAGACGGGACGACTCCAAAAACAGCAGCAGCAACAACAACAACGACGACCTTTCAAAATTCCCAAATTCATGGCATACGCATACATGTATGTGAGCAGGGCGGGGTTACGCCCACTGCGAAGGCCTTACGCTTCTATAAAAGAGAAAAAAAACAACAAGCTTTAAGATTAATGTGTTGCGGACACATTGCAAAAGTTTCAACATTTTTGGCATTGCATATTTTCAGGGGCATTGCTAATAATTTATGAGCATAAGCAAAAGCGAAGTGCAGGAAATTAGTTCTCAAGCTGAATTAGCCGATTACAACATACATATTTGCAATATTTTTGTCTAAAGTCAAGAATTTTCAGTGTCATGTGTGTACCTAATCACAAGCCATTTGGTTTTGAAATATTTTATATTCTTTTGTTTCTAATCGAAATCTTTAGTCTATGGGCAAAACTTTTCAAGTGTGTGCGCTAATGTGCGAAAACTATTTAAGTGCTTTGCCACTTGAACATTGTTGCAGATTGTTGCCACAGTTGTTGGCCCGCTCATATTGCCAGTGGTTGCTGCTCTTGCTGATAATTGCACTTGCTCTGCTTTATGACCGTCCCAGAGTCATAAAATGTAATGCACATCATGTAAGTAAGTACTTGAAAGCTGCTGTCCTGATGTGACCCAACTTTCGGTTGTCGATGGATCCCTTCTCTCTCCTTTTCCTTCTCATTAGAGTTTTCCGTTTAATATATTACATGCTCACTCCTCCACTCTTGTTGCCCTTCCTAATGATTGAATGAACAATAGCAAACATGTATGTGAGTTTCTGTATCGATGAATGTGAAATGTGAAATATGTGTCCTCACAATGTTGTTTTCCGTTGGGGTAAAATGAAAGCGCATTTGCCATTAAAAACAATAAAGAAAATGCGGCAAAAATAAATTGCAAACAAATGTTGGAAAAATGGTAAAATGGTTCCAATGTGTGCTAGTGAGGGGTGTGGCAAAAGGAGGGCATAGAAAACAAAACAAAAACTAAAGTGTGAGTAAGCCTTTCTCGTTGATTTTTGGATATATTCATATAGTACGTATGTATGTATGTATGTATGGCTGGCCTATTGCCTGGTATGGCCTATGCCATTGTTGCTCTTGCTTTTGCTCCTATTTGGGCATGAGAGTGCGTAAACAATTTCACTGTGGCAAATGGATTTCCTTTTGTTTTATTGAAAAACATGTCGCCCCCTTAATACAAACACACACACACCACACATGCATACCCACACTCTCACACCACACACACACATGCCCACAGTTGGGAAAACTATTTCAATTACAATGCTATAGAAGGAACATTTTTGTTTTACCTATGCAATGCTTGGCGAGCTCTTCTTGCTCTGGTTCCTGCCGTCTCCTAGCAGCAACCACAAGCCCATTTCAATACATAAGTACCGTTATATGCCCACCACATGCACACACATCTAAGTAGTCACATATGCACATACATATGTATGTATGTATATGTATGTATGTCTGTAAAGCGGTTTCTTCTATCTTGTCTCTACGTTGAAATATTTATATGCAAATAAATAGTTTAGCGAGCTTTCAGCTTTCCTCATCTCAGTCTCCCCGCCCTTTCTTCTAGATGTGTATGTGTGTGTTTGATATTGTCATTGTGCGTAATGTATGTACGTTAATAGTCAACACATGGCAGGGGGCGTGCCATAAACCACATACACACTCACACACACACACACACAGACTTCCAAAGACATATAATCGTATGTACGCATAAGGAATCACCCCCTGGCCTTGCTTATTATTACCCGTTAATGGTGCATGGCATTTAATTGCTAATCTATTAGTGTGTTAGGAGCTAGAAGGCTTTTTTGTTGTTCAGATAAGAAACAATATCTTGGCTTAGGTCATGAGTCACATACATACATACATACATAATTATATGTAGAGATAGGTAAGAGGTAATAGAGAGAATTTTCTTTTGTTAAATTGATTTAATTGACTGGAATGTGTCTGCCTTATAATTATAAAATCAATATGTGGCAGAAACAAACATTTGCCGACAGAATATGAGAACTTGTGGCATTTGGTACACAAATATCTTAATTAACCATGCCTATTCAAAGGAATTTACCCTTTCCCAGTGGCATGCGATTTGTTTGTATTAATTAAGATAATATTTTGGCAGAAATATCGTAGGTAGCCAAAACTATTTTGAATGCAAAGCAAAAGGAAAACATTTACTTTACAGTTGATTTGCCAATAATTTCTCATTAGCGTGAGTATTTCCATGGAAAATATATTCAACTACCTGCAATTGAAAATATACTTATAATACTAATTGACATATCAAATCATCATAAAAACCTAAAAGCTTTGTAAAGAATATTGTAAGGAAATCAAAAATAAGGAAATTAAACCAAACAATTTAAGTTTCTGAAATGTCTATCCTTATTGTTTAATTTTGGATTGTTTTACACTCCTTTTAAGCCATATTCTTGCTTCATAACTGAACCCTAACTACATATAGTTGAAACCAACTTTTAAAATCGTCTTAATCATATTCTAACGTGAAAGAATTATTATCTCCATCAACTAGAAGAAATGTTTGTAAGGTAAAAGACTCTTAGATACTTCAAATTGGATCGTTAAATAATTTAAAGCCTAGTTTTAAGTCCAAACACTGGGTAAAGAGTTAAGGACAGACTGAAAATCTTAAGTCTCTCAATATCTGAGTTTCAAGTAGTTGCTACCCACGAGAAAATACTTCCGAATTAAACTATAATCACTTATTAAGCACATTATGCCAAATTGAAATTTAAGACCGTTTGGACATTGATCAAATTTTATAATTTTAATTTTGAGGATTGTTTTGTTAAGCAAACAAAAATTGCTTTGATAACAAAACAAATTTAGTTTCCACGTAAAAAGACCTAACCAAGTGCAATTATAAAAGTAATTAAATTATCCCCACTGGCAAAACTAAAAAACTGAAGCAAATGACAGTTGCAGCAAATGCCTGGGAGAAGGGACTTTTAAAAATAAAATGTCGCACTGCGTTCTAAAAGTGAGTGAAAAAAAATTGTCGAAGGGCCTGACAACACAAAAAATTGAATTTGCATCTGTGCTGTGGTGGGGAGGGAGGGGGGATGGAAAAAGTTGTATTTGTGTATACAAAATGCACATAAACATAGTGTGGAGCTGTTGACTTTCATTACCTTGCGCAAATAGAGAGGAAAGTCATTAAAAATTTTAATGAAGAAAGTTTTTTTTTTGTTGTCTTCTTTTGTTTTCCATCGTCATCGTAATCATCATCAGGCAAAAAGCGTCGCCTCAGTTGCCGCTAAAATTTCTCTAAGTATTTAAATTTTGTTGCCTCTTCTGTTTTTTTTTACAATCTGGCTTGCTTTTCTTTTTGGTGTATTATTATTTTGTTGTGCATTTTTTCATCGTGTTTTCTTTACTGTTAATAACAATCAAGCAAGCTGGCAAGTCCTGGGCCAGGCGCATGATTTATTAGAACGATAAAGTGATTAAATTAAAATTGATTTATACGGCAAGCACAGGGTGGTCTGGTCTGAGTGCTGCTGACGAAGACGACAAGGACGACGACAGCAAGTACATGAAGACCTGAAGCAGTTTACCTGCTAGCTAGCGAGTCCCGCTTTTCATGTTCTGATTATTTGCTTGTTTTTGCTTCAAAAGATGTTTTTCCCCCAAAAGAAAAGAAAAACTTTTACACTAACTTTTAAATGCTCAGCAGAAAACATTTGCCGTCTCAAGACGAATGTCCTTAGCCCTATCTTTATTCCTTTCTCTAATTGGATCAGTAAAAGACAGCACTTCGAAAGCAATCTGCTATTAATTCAATCAGCCATAAAGAATCATTTTTATAGTAAATAAACCTGCACCTTAAAGACTTTATTAAGCTAATTTGGGGTCGAGTAACCTCCTCTGAATTGCCTTATTAGTATAGGTAACCATCTCATTACTTGAGAGATGTATTTTAATCAATAATTAGATGTAATCGCCCAAACTGTAAAGAGTGTAGTGTATAGCAACTTCGAATTAGTCTTTTATTTTGTATTTTCTTTTAATTTTGGTCAAAAACACAAAAAAAAAAGAATGTAAACTTACTAATTTATGCAAAAGAGGCAATGATGGCGTTGGCGGTGAGGCAACATGGCGTATGATTAACCTAAATATTCTTGTTGTCAGCGTCGTTTGGTCTTGATTTTGCCGTTTTGGCACCCCCCAAACCAACATTTTGCCCCCATTCTACATTCAAATGACGGAACTAAGCGAATAATGTTTTGGGTCTTGGTTTTGTTACCCGCTGGGTAGCCTGAATATAAAAAAAAAAACAAAAGGGAACCAAAAGGGTCACATATACATTTGTTTTTATATATTTGCGGCTTGTTTGTCTTAGCCAACTAATTTGTTGTCCCATCAATGAGAGTTTGCAAAACAGAAATAAAAATTGTTGGCAACTTCTCTATTAGTTATTTGGCTTTAAAAGCCTAAAGGCTGAGCTGCCTGCTCGTTTTCTGAGTCAATTTATTCGATTTTACCATGTTGGACATGTTTTTATTTTATTAAAATCATTTTTGCCCTGAAGGATTTTAATTTGGATAAGACTTTACTTGACTTACACAAACCTTTCACATATTTATCATGATAAGAGCTTAAAGTTTTTCTTTTTATCTCCCCTCCTCATGAACACACCTTATCCTTGTTGATGTTGTTGGTGTGATTGTTGCTCCTGTTGAGTGCAATTTCTGGTCGAATTGTTCTTTTTGTGGTAAGTTGTTCTTGGCTGTTGTATTTGTGGTCTAGCAAACTGCTGCCTGCAGGATGTCTTGTTTTATTTCTTATTTCCCTGGCATTTTGTTTCAAATTGAATTTCACTCGGAAGATATACATTAATCACATAGACAAGCTTGTGAATACAATTATTCTAATGTGTTATTCAAACGTTATTTTTTTTCTCAATTAACTGAAGTCAAATTAATAATACTTGCAAAGTAAAAATTATTCACATTGACTTTTATAATTATTCACTTTTTTAACGAATTAAATTTATACTTTTTTCAAAATAATTTCATTCGCAAAACTTCTATTTCACTCATTCATTCACAAAAATTTATTTGGATTTAGCCAGTAGCGACCCAAAGACCAACGCGTTCAGATTACCACTAAAGAGACGCGGCGCCAACGAGATGCCTCAGAAAACACACAAGCCTCAGTGGCCAAGAAGGACTTAGTCTCCTGGCGGACGACAGGCGACAACGATGTCGGTATTCGCGTTCGTGCTTGGGCACTGAATGACGAAACCAAACATTCGCTGCCATGAAAGAACCTTAAACGGAGGCGCGCCAAACACGAGGACGATGATGGCAGCTCTGCTTGCAAGAAGCTACCATCGCCAGCACACGCACACGAACACGTATTCACACAAACACACACACACACACACACACACCAATACACACAAATACACATATAACAGTATGCATTTGTATCCTTACACTCACACACATACACATACTCCTGTATGGGTGGCATCTGTGTTCGGCATTTTCTATTCACAGCTGACAGGTTGGCGCCAAAAATGTTTGCCATCATGGCGCAGGCGTAAAACTGTTATATTTGCCGGGTAGCACAGTTTTAGACAGGACCAAATCTTACACGAATGTGCGCCATCCTGTAAAATACAAAATAAAATTATTAACATATAATTCTGAAATAAATTACAAGTCAATGAAAGACTAAAACAAAGCTTTATCAGTAAGTTTTCAGTAATTCAGTAATTATGTTCAGTAATTGATATTAAACTTCAAATTATAAATAAATTTGAATATTTTTGAAGTTGGAAATTCTTTTTATAAATGGATAAATTATAATTCACACACAACAATTATTTTATTTAAACACTTGTAGATATTTGGGCTAATGAATTTGTTATGCAGAGCCTTAGATTAGGGAATTAATATCAATTAGATAGTGTTTAGATTAGTCAGAACTAATTGTGCCTAATGAGGGGCCAAATCTTCAATTGTAATCACATGTAAAAATTATGCAGAAATAACTGTTTATACGTCATCTGAAGTGTAGGTTGAGAAAAATTTGTTCATTATGGAGGTGTCTTTGATAGTTGAGCCTCTCTTTTCCTTAATAGCTCTGCAAGACAATGCAATGCAGCTCTAAGAGCTGATGCACCCGCCTCAGCTGCAATTTCTTTTATACCACGAAGAATGAAAGAAGAAGAGTAAGCTTTGCTCCCTTGCTTAACACCATTGTCGCTCTATCTCTTTCTATCTCGAATTGAAGAAGAGCTAGAATCGTTCGCTCGCTGTACTGATCTAACTCTCTCACACTCACTAAATTACGCTCTCCAGCATATGTCACATGAGAACATTCATGTGTGTGGGAGTAAGCGATAAAGTGAGATATGGGGAGAACGAAAGTGAGTTTTTGCTTTAACTCCCTCTCTCTTCTCCCACTCATTACTGGTGCTGGGAGCATAGAAAAACTGAGAGAGAAACTTATATTGTTATTATTTAAATTCAAATGCTGATTTCCAATAGGAACTTCTTGATCAAATGTTACCTATTAATTAAATGAGTTTGTATTAAAATGGTTTGCATTCTAACTAATATTAAGCAAAAATTTATCTAAATTTATACTCTTTAATATGTTTATCTAGAAATATCACAGTAAATTGCTTATGACTGCCCTTGAGATAAGGTAATTGCAATATTATGTATATATTTTTGGTTTCATTACATTCAGTAAAAATTATTAAAGCCGCACAATAAAGTTTATAACTGTGATAGCTAACTGAAAGGGGCATTTGTGTATGTGTGTAAAGTATGTAGTTATATATTCTCATATTCGCAAATTGTCTGCCAAAATTGTGACATTGAAACGCTTGTCTACAAGCTCGCAAGTCGTTTGCTATTTAAAAAGTTGTTAAACAAACTTTCAAAATTAAATACTTTGGGGCTTAAATTGTGCGAGTGCCTTTCACCTACACCCACATAGACACACGCACCACACTCACACACACACTCTGCCACATGCACACATACATGGGCATTAACAGTTGACTGGCATATCCCAACAACCTTTAGAACTTTTTGAGCATTGCATTTTTGAAAAGAGTGTGAAAAAAAGAAATCATCAACTTAATATGGTAGAAATAATTAATAAAAAAAAAAAGTTAAAAGCTTTCATTAAATGGAAGAAATCAACAAAAAATGAGGATTCAAGTGAAAGAAGCGACTTTATAATATCCTTTAATGATTTAAAAGGGGAAATCAAATAAATTTAATTAAAAGAATAGTTGGCTATATAGATTAAGAGATTAAGAAGGGAACATTGAATTTAATGTTTAGATTTGTGAGCAAATTTTAAACAAATTCATCTATGTAAATGCATTTCAAATGAACCAAAGGGCTATCCAATATAAGCGAATGTTTCAATAAACTTTTATCAAGGTAAGCCAAGGGCTTATAAACTACTTCAATTTTCTTCTCTGGCTTTCTTAATATACCCTTTAAAGTCTTTTTGGTAACAGGGTATTAAAACGCATTTGCACTAAGTAAATGAAAAATTTGTGTTTCGACGCACTGGCTTAACCGATGAATAGATGGAAGCAAGTGAACAATGGAAATGGAAATCAGGTTGAAAGTCGTATTAAAAATGCATGACATCAATTATAAAATATACACAAAAAAAAAAAAACAGAAAAGTTTTCTTAATTTTCTTTCGCCCATAATTCACACAAGCGAAAACTTTTCCAAAAGCGAACATCTACAAGGGCACACACACACACACACAACAAACACATACACACACAAACATACACATGGCATAGTGAGCATTTGTTTATTCCTCGATTGCGTACAAACATTTGCATTTGCATAGACAAGTTAAAAGCATATCCTACTCCAGGAGCAGATCCTGTGCTTTTTGCTCTTTGCCATTAAGACATGGTTGTGGGATGCAAGGGGATCCTTGTAGGTCTTCATTTCGAACTCTTCTTTTAAAGATATTTATAAACTGGCATTATGGTTGCTTCCCAAAAATGGGATTAATACTTAAGGATATGAAATCTCGCTGGACTACGCCCATGATGCCGGCTGTATACGATTTGAGTCACTGCAGCTGCCGTTGCACAAAATATGTGGAAAAACTCTTGCATACATCCATCTACTAACGGGTTGCATGCAAAATTGCAGATTTCATATGCAAATTTTGCACTTCTTCAGAAAATTATTCAAATTACTTGCAAGCGACAAGTATAAGCAATGTGGGTAATGGGTATGGATGGTGGATGGTGGGTGGTGGGAGTTGATGGAGTAACATAAAAGGTAGAGGGGTAGGATATGTACTGCCTTCCTCGTATAGTAAAACAAATCAACATAACACAGCCAAAGCATAACATCAATAGCATAACCTTGGCCATTTTGTTAGCCCATCACTGAAATTGGCAAATCTTTGCTCCTGCTCACTCAAGGAAAATGGCAAAAGCAAAGGCGAAGGCAAGGTTAAACAAAAGTTTTGTTTATCCTGTCCCCATCAATCAAAGTAAACTGGCAAAATGACGTTTTGGGTTCATAGCTTGTAATCCTTAAATATTATTTAATAATTACGCACGCATTACTTGACTCTAACTATGGCTGTTCTTATGGTAATGGAAGTGGGGCAAACAAGCCAGCCAAAAGGATTTATCCGTCAAGCGATAAAAGCAATTACCAAGCAGTTAGAAGGAACATCCCACATCTCAAACATGGCAAAGACAAAGCCGCCAAGTGAAACATGCAAATTAGCGTGCAAAACTTTGGCACTGACAGCCGCATCACCATTCTGGCACTGAAGGAGTTAAAGTTCATTTTGGGAAACTAAATTTGCATATTTAAATGGCTTTACGCTTCAGACACTTGGCAACATTCAGGACAAGTTCAGGCAGACAGCCAGCCAGGCCATCCGCTGACTGGTTCTGTCACTTCATGGTGACAGTCGGCGCCTTGTCACGTTTCTCTTGGCTCATAAAAATGAGATTGAATTTTGAGCGGACGAACGCTGCGGGAAGAAGCCGCCTCGAGTTGAGTTGAGTGTCGCTGTCTGTACTGTGTGGCTTAATAGGCCACAGGACACATGAACTTGAACTCTGAACTTGGAATCTTTGCACACGCACGTGTTGGGCAAAGGTAAAGCGGAAAAAAGTGAAAGCTGTTTCTTTTTATTTAGCTTTTGTTGCGAAAATCGGAAGTCATTAAGAACTCAGTCGAGTACTTCTAGCGTGAGATAAGAAAATTAAATTTATGGCCCAACCCACTCAATGTTTTGCTTAATCTTCTCCACATATATAAGCAAAATTATTTTCCAGGCATATATCAAAACATAGTTTTTTTTTTTTTTGGGGGGGGGGGCAAACTTCCATTATGCCAACTGCAGTTACAAATTTCAAATTCACCCCGTCTATCTGAGTAAAGCGCAGAAAAAGTCAAACGTAGCATTCAAAGGCAACATTTTAGCTAAAACCCACAAATCAATTGGACATTTTGATAGGTCAACTGGGCCAATCGAAAGGCGCGATGGGTCATGTGATTGACATAGAGCTTATTAGTGAAAGCCGTTTTGGTTGTGCATTACACTGGGATTAGATGGTTTAGGTCACGATGGGCAGACATGACCGATTAGACTGAAACCAGGACCGAAACGCAAATCTAACAATAAGCTGATTAAAACTAATTTATCCATTGAATCGAGTTCAAATCGAGTTTAAATGTTCAGACCTGAAAATGATGCCTTGAGCCTGGTTTGATACCACTGATGTGCAAACAAGTTTCGCTCCTGGTTATGGCAATTTCATCAGTTTAATTTCCTTTTGGCTTGTGCCACTGATCAGCATCAGCATCAGCATCAGCGTCGGCATTTTGCCATCAAATTGACTTCAATCCAATAATAATTATTTCTACTTTTTTATTTTGGTTTTTGGGCCAAACACAATATGTAGCATACTTTCTTGGGCAAATAAATCACCAGGCCAAAGGCAATCAAACAGCAGCAGCAACAAGCAACAACAACTCAATCGGAATCGAAGACATTCGACAACGACAAATGCACGCAATGATAAATCGAAAATATTTTGTTTAGTTGTTTACACAAAGCCAATCGTAGAACCAGACGTCAGTTGGACACTTGAGTTGTTGGGTTGGATGGGGTTTCGCTGGAGGAGGGGCTCAAGTGAAAGCAAAACAAATTGTTGAGGCCCCCACCCTGGCCGAACTGCTAAGCTGTCAGTTATCAATAAAAAGCAAAGTAAAATAGACTCTCAACAGCATTCATAACATGCTCTGGTTCAATTTAATGAATGAACAAACAGTAGAGCAAAACTGAAGATTGAGTTGTCCCATTTCACATCCTCAATGGACATTTCTGTCTACACTTTTGGCAGCTGCCTTCAGCCGCTAATGCAAGTGTTAATTGTGTTCGTGATTTAAGCTTTGCCGTTGTGTCGTTAGGAATAATTGCTTTTTAATTGAGTTTGTTGTGAAGAACAAGGCTTTCTTCGACCGTCTGCAATTCGGTGTCATCATTCATCGTTTGAAGCGCAAGATGTACTATCCTTTAGAGCTACCGCGACCACGTCCTCGACGTCCTCTCTTGCAGAACTATGGCACCAACGAATCTGGGTTACTCTTGACTTCTAATGTAAAAACTAGAAATAACAACTTGATGCATTCCTTGCTACCTTATCTTAAGGAATATTGCGAGAGTTCCTCTATCCATGGCATACGTTATCTGGCCGATCCCAAACTGCGATTCTTTGAGCGGTAAATAAACTACTTTTCGGTATTTCTCACATGATAATCTATATATATTTGCATCGTGTTAAGGATCATCTGGCTTTTGTTGCTGGTAGCAACCTCTTTATGTGCCATTTTCGTTTATGTAGACCTCACCGAATTATATCACGCTGTGCGCATTCAGACCACCATCAAAGACTCCATGCAGCCGATATTTCTTGTACCATTTCCCTCAGTAGGCATTTGTCCACGTAATCGCGTTAATTGGATAAAACTGGAGGAAGATGGACCAAATCATTTCCTGGGTGCCAATGCTACGGAGGCACAGAAGCAGCTCTTCATACGTTTCTTTTCAGCTGCTGGCGATGTACATTTAAATCGGCTCAATAATATGGATAGTTTCTATGCAAATGCCACGCTAGCATCTTCCGTAAGTCAATTGGATGAGTTAAACGTGTCCGAAGTGCTGGAGTATCTTCAATTGGAGTGCAAAGACATCTTTTATGCCTGTAACTGGCGAGGAATGCCAAAGAACTGTTGTGAAATATTTGAACTGGAGCACACTGAGTCGGGTCTCTGCTGGGTTTTCAACTCGGAAGTTAGTCCAGCAATGAGAAAAAAGGCGGTTGGTGCTCATATAAGAGAGATACATACATGTGGGAGCATTTGTAATTTATGTCTTTACAGAGGGAGGACCAGTTCTATCCTTATCGCACAGCCCGTTCTGGAGAAGGCACTGGACTAGATGTTTTTCTGAGTCTTAACAAAAGCCTGATTCGAATGGATAAACGTGGAGTTTATGTCATGATCAAACAGCCCCAACAGTGGAGTGATAATTCACGCCTAGTGCCACATAATGCTCATACAAGGATAAGTATGGCACCACGTTTTACCACCACCAATAATAGGACACGAGACGTACCGCCCAGCATTAGGCGTTGCATCTTTCCGGATGAGAAAGAAGACCCAAAATATAAGAATTTTCCAGATTTCATTTATTGGGTTGGCAATTGTCGCAGTCGATGTCATCAGGAGCATGTTGTGGACTTGTGCAAATGCTCTCCATCATTGCTATTTCCAGTCAGTGCCCAAGGTGAGTAGGAAAGGGAATAAAACTAACTGAAAAGCAAAGCTTAATGATAGAACATATCAATCATCAATATTATTAAGATAATTTTACGGATTGCAAACCTTCGGACTTTAAATGTCTCTACGATCACAGACGTAAGTAGAAAAATGCTTTAAACAATCTTTATTTAACTTAGTTTTCTTATCCGTTAGAATTTTTGAGTGTGGATCGTCATCCGCAGGAAAAGGATTTTGTGGATAATAAATTCAAAGAGAGCATGATTTGTGATTGCTTCACTAGTTGCACTCAACTAATACACGAACAGGAATCGACTATCTCACCTCTTGAGTAAGTACATATACTATAGGTATTTGCTAATAATTTAGTTTTGTTGATTATTATCTTGTCTTAGCTACAATGAAACTGGTTCCGAGGTGGGCACGTTGCGTTTGGATATATTCTTTCAATCAAACTGGTACATACAATATGAGACCCATATGCGTTTCACATTTGTCGAACTATTGGGTGAGAACATTCAATCAATATCTCTTTTTGACCTTTAGTTTTCACTCCATCTATTACAGCTAATTTCGGGGGAATTATTGGCCTCTTTTTGGGGGCTTCTCTGCTAAGTGGCGTTGAGTTGATTTACTATTTCACTATTGGCTTGTATTTGTATTTGCGAAACCAGAGGAATATACAGCCACAGAAAGTAGTTGAAAAATCACCAATCACTGTACATTTTTATCCAAAAATAACACCAACGAAATTCAAATATTAAACGGTTTATAAAACTTTCTGATTGATTTGGCAGATGGTATTTGGATATGCTATTTATATATAATTGAGTAATTATGTTTCCGATAAGCCAGCCAAAATTCATTGATTAGCATTGGGTAGTTGGATTGTCGGGGTGCCCTGTTCAACAGTTGATCACAATGAGTCCGAGTGATAAGGTCTCTAGTTTGAACGGGAAAAACAATGACGATTCAGAAGGAGAAGAGTCCAAGCAAAAGGAACATAAATGCGTGTGCATTAGAAGGTGAGCTAGTCAGAAATGCAATGCAATTTTTCCGAGAATCTAAAGTGAAACAACACACACAGATACGGACGAACTCCGTTGAAACTTTTGGCTGCCGTGGCTACTGTCTATGTATGTATGTTGTCGTCGGAGCGCTACTTTGCCTATTGGGTACAAACGACCATAGAGCGCACCGATGTGCACGTATCCGAAATTCCCTTTCCGGCCATAACAATATGTCCATTGAAAATGACTGGACTTAATTTGACGACCTTAACTACAGAGCCGACTACTCCCGAAAGTGCTTTCGAAACTCCTTCTCCAAAGGACATTGAGCGTTATCCTATTTACAAAAACGTTATTTTTGGAAATATTCTTGGATTTGTTAATTACACCTGCAAAGATCTATTCATAGAGTGCCAGTGGCGGCGTCAGCCAGTGGATTGTTGCAGCATTTTTAGTTACATGTCAACAGTTGAGGGCACTTGTCTGGCATTCAATTCGGTTGTAGCTATAAATCCGAATCCAACCTGGCCCTGGTCTGTGGCAGGATCGGGATCCAATAGTGGCCTTAATGTTAAATTGAATCGGGTGCTAAAAAGAAAAAAAGTTGAAAGTCTTGGAGTATGTACATATATAAATGGAAAATTTAAAGCAAAAGCTTTCAATTTATGTTTCAAACTGTTACCTTAGGCCATTGTTCATGAGTCCGATCAATATTTGGGAACTAGTGTCATCTACTCCTCAGAGGACCGCATTGTGATACCTGTCGAACCTTTACGCTTCACTGCCGAAACGGATGTGAGAGCCCGCCCCGTGCAAATGCGTCGCTGCTACTTTACGGTAATTTACCTTCATACTGGCTGTTTGGCATTTCGTATTGATCTTTCCTCTAGTATAGTCAGAACTAGGATTGATTGGCAAATCACGTTCACGTTGCATTGTAGATTGTCATGTAGACTATATTTACAAGAAGTGCAATTGCTATACGCCAATATCAAACTATTTGCATGGAGAATATGAAGCAAATGACACCAAGGAGCTAAAACTATGTGGCCGCAAGGATTTGGCTTGCGTACAGAAATACAGAGGTACATCTAATGAAAACTACTTGATTTTTCTTAATTCAAAATGGGTTTCTTTTTAAGTCTCATTATTTTCTTTGAGCAACATCATTGAGGAATCTAACGATAATGTATTCTCCACCATGGACTGTGGATGTTTTCCCAACTGTGATCACATTCAATATCATACATCAACCTATACAGAAAAGCTAAGTTCAATGGAAAAGACCAGTGATTACATTGAGCTGGATGTTTACTTTCAGGAGGAGACCTTGTTCTCCTACCGCTCCATGTTACGTTTTACCCTCCTGGATTTGACAGGTGAGTGTGGGCTCTTAAATTATAATCTATAAGCTATCACTCTTATGATATTACAGTTTCCTTTGGAGGCATAGCCGGTCTAATTATGGGCATCTCTGTGCTTGGTGGCCTCAATGCCTTTCTAGATCGTTTTACCTGCTGCAAATTGCATAAAAAAACATAGTCTAGTCGTTTAGCCATATCGAGTTATGTGGCAAAGTAAATAAAATGTATAATCTCTATTTGCATGTTGTTTTACTATATGGATGACATGCACATTATTTCATTCATTATCCGAAAATGTTACTATCAGTTAGAAGTAATGAGTTTTGTAGTCGGACAGCCATTAATTGGTGCGCTCAATCGTTGTAATTGAGTAATTATGTTTTGCGGCTATCGGCAGATAGTAATGACTAGCATGAATATTGCACTCATTAATAAATCGAATCGTAAGCCAATTGCCAACAGTCTATTGAAAATAGTGTAATGATGAACTCGCTGGATTTCACGCCAAATGGAATTGGGGAGCATACTTGCCAATGCCTAAGAAGGTAAATTGAACTATCGTTATACTATATAGTTAATCAATTTATTCCCTACACAGATATAGCCGTATGCCTCTTAAGGTATTTGCGGTAGCAATTACTGTTTATATATGGGTATTATCTTCGGAACGCTTCTTCGCCTATTGGGTGGAAACCTGCATAGAGCGCACAGATGCCCATGTCTCCGATATAAGCTTTCCCTCTGTAACCATTTGTCCCTCAAAGGCTTTAAATGTCAACGCAGCAGCCGATCAACCTTTGGCCATGGCCTACAACATGGCTCAGGAAGTCCTATGTCAAACTCCAACTCATATGAGTGACGAGGACTTTGAGACTGCCAATGAATATGGCAACTTTAAGTTGTCTGATGTAATCACATTATTCAATTACACATGCAAGGATTTGTTTATAGAGTGTCAGTGGCGACATCAAAAGGTCGATTGTTGTAGTATTTTCAAACTCTTGGGACCTGTTGATGGTTTATGCTATGCATTCAATTCAATACGCTCCATAAACCCGGACCCCACATGGCCTTGGTCTGTGGCAGATTCGGGTTCATACAGTGGACTGAATGTGAAATTAAATCGTCACTTCAAGGATATAACCCTAACCGGTGTAGGCGTAAGTCTAGCGCAATTACAACTAGCCTCGTTTAAAGTCATTCTCTTTGCAAGCAGATCATTTTACACGAACCCAATCAGTATTTGGGTAATAACGTCATCTACTCAAGCGATTATCGCATTGTTATACCTGTTAAGCCTGTGCGATTTACCGCCGAGGCAGAAATCAAAGTGCGTCCTGTAACTATGCGACGTTGCTTCTTTACGGTATGTACTATGAGAATATTTTGCCTAAAACTAATCTTTCTTTCTTTTTCAATTCCAAACTTAGTCCGAATTGGGGATAATTGGCCAGTCACATTCCGAATGCTTAACCAATTGTCACCTGAATTATATGGCAAAAACTTGCAATTGCACTGTTAATTTCCCAGTGCCAGCAACAGCAGGACTTGGAGAAGATTCCCTCGGACAGTCTCGTGGAAGTTATCGTCGATGTGGTGTACAAGATCTCAAATGCCTTTACCACAATAAGCGTAAGAGGCAATAGGAAGATGTGTGTTCATTTTAACAATACCCTACAATTTTAGGTTCGCTTTTTGCCTTAGGTAATATAATCGAGGAGTCTTCTGACGATATTTTTAGCACATTCGATTGCGAATGCTTTCCCAATTGCGACCACGTTCAGTATCGCACATCTTCATATACCGAACGATGGAATACCATAAAGAATAATGACAGCTATTTCGAATTGGATGTTTATTTTCAGGAGGAGACCTTGTTCTCCTATCGTTCAAAGCTTTACTTTACCAGCATTGATCTATTGGGTAGGTTATTTTAATTGTTTCATAGAATTTTATGTCTAAAAGTGCAGAAACTTTTCAGTTTCCTATGGAGGAATAGCTGGTCTGATTTTGGGTTGCTCTGCAATTGGAGCGCTGAATCGGTTTCTAGACTACTTTAGCTGTTGCAGACACCACAATAAATAAATCTTACATAGAATGCTTTCTTCGGTGGGTTATTTATTTTCCTCACCATACTTGAGTTTTATTATTAAATGGATGCCGCATCTTTGGTGTAGTTTGCTCCTGATGATGTTCACCCAAGTGGCCCACACCATTATGAAAATAATGAACCGATTGCTGCCATTTGTGTTTCATTCTCTTATACAATATACCATAATATGAATGATCATACAAATGGAGAGCAAATCCCAGAGTTAGATAGTAAAGCAACTCCACAGCGCTGACCATAGAGGCACCCAAACAAAGTCCAAATATGCCACCCAAATTGGCTAGAAATTTACTTGGTAGCTGTAGTCTCAAGAGAAATAAATTCCACATACTGCTTACCAATCAGATCTAAGCTGGAAAACTCCAGACTAGTGCGAAATAGAAGAGTCATTTCAACCTGATAGTGAACATCCACCTTGAACACTTTCTGCTGCGTTATGTTGGGTCTAGAATGTAAATTGGAAATGCCATTAAAGTGATCAAAACCAACATCAAGGACAACCCACAATCGACGGGCGGTGAGAGGCAATGTGGTTGTGGCCGTATAATATTGAAGTAGATTGCAACTGACTAGGCAATAGCAAGTCATGCCAGGTTTAGTGGCACTAAAATAAGCATCCTCCTCCTGCCTCTTGTCGTAACTGAAAATATCTGCGGAAAATAAATGCTTATATTAGGCAAATTTCAGACTCCTTTTTTGCCGTCATTCGCACCATTGTGTCGGGCAAGACAACGAAGGCTTACCGCATTGCATTCATTAACTGTGGAATAAAATGGCTTGAGTGCAATCTAATGGTTGGATTAAATTAACTTACCCCTAGTATTGTTGAGAAAGAAAATGGGTAACGAGCAATTGCAGAGCCTTACCAGATACGATTCATGGCACTGATTCAAACAGTTGGTTAAGAGAAAGTTCTTGCTGAAGCGGGTCACTGCATCACTAGTGCCAAAGTCAATTTGTTCATCGGGAAATAGGCAATTCCGTCTCTCTGGTGGCATGCTACGTGTTGATTCATCTGTCCAGGTTATTTCCGGACGCACTGTCACATATGTCTCGGTATTGGGTGTCATGGAGTACACCACATTGGTCATTTGATTTGGTTTCTTGATCATAATCTATACGTATACATATGTGTGTGTATGAGTACATAATTCCTAGTATATATATATATATATATGTATGTGACCTACATAAACATTGTCGGTAGTCAAAGAATGTTCACGCCTAAAACGCTCATGTAAGACCAAGTCAAAATTAAGTCCACTACCTTGACCAGCCTTGGAGTTATGTCTCGGATAGAAGCTACCTCCTTCTCGAGTTCTAATCTCCTTGGACCTTGGCGAGAGTTCCGAATTGAAAACCAAGCAATAACCATATTCTGTTTTCTCCAGCACAAAGAATTCACAGCAATTGAACGTAGCGTGACGCCATTTACATGATCCAGTCACTAAAAGATCTTCGCAACGAAGTGTCAGAAACAGAGCCAAATCAGTGATATTTACAAAATCCATAACCTCCAGATTATCATCCTCCAACTGAACAAGTGTCTGTAGATAATTGCCAAACCGCAGGGTTTCCATTCTCATTACAAGCTTAGTGAAGGCTTCCACAAGTTCCCCACTGGCATTTACGGGCAAAAATTTTGTCTTTGCTGCCTCCAACTTGCTCCAATTGATGCGATTATCGGTACAAACGCCCACAGCTGGGAACTGTACAATAAAAACAGGATACTGGGGATCCTCCACAACAGTTTGAAGTTTCTGTGCCACATAACGCTCTGATAGAAGCAAATAGAAAAACCAACAAATGATCACACTGACAACAAGCAGGATACACCAGATTAGTCTGTATGGGGTAGAATATGTAGAAGGATTGATTATTATCCTCTTAGACAGATGCAATTCGTTCCCAGACCTTTCCACATTGTGTAGCTGGGAGTCGTAGAGATAGCGTACACAATGAATAGTTGACTTTTCACAATAATGGCGAAAGTAACCCCGGACTAGGTCCATAAAAGGTTTATCTATGCGCTCGGCCTTGGTCATGGTGACACTGAAATGCCAACAAAACTAGAACCATTCTTTTATGGACTTTGGAACTTGACCAGTAATTGAAGTATCACTCTCAACCCTTTTAATTGAGTAATTATGTAGGCTGTCCCGTCTCTGATTAGACCTCCTAACTTTGCACAATTAACTAGCAATCAAATTCACATATGCACATAGAAAAAACTTTCTCTCTTTACGTTTCAATAATGATGATGACAAGGAACCTTTCTTAAAAAACCTGTACACATAAATCTAGAAAATTCTATACATTATTATTATTAGAGTAAGGCATAGAATTGTTTATCCACCATCTCCGATTTATTCCCTTTCAATGGGGTAGGTCTAATATCTCACCTGCTGATAACTGAACAGAATCTGACCCTGCAGACAGCTGCGTTCTCACGTTTCTTTACCTGTACTAACAACACATGGGATACAAACACACATACGAGTAGGGGCAAATACAATTATAAAATGAGCTCTGAAATAAAAAACGCCTTTAGAGTGTTCGTTTAGAATTTAACTACCTGCTGATGCAATGGAAAATTTCCAATCGTTTCTAAGCCAGACTTTGGTGTTTAACGATGGCGACATCAAAGTAATATGATTTTTCTTCATTTTTTACATTTACACATCTGTTTCAGCTGGCAATTATTAATTGATTAACTAAACATAAGTATATATACTTAAATATATGGCAGTTTAATCAAATTTAGGAGTTCATTGGCATCAAAACCGAATTTGTTATGATAACAAATGCTTATACATCATATGTATAAAATTTATTTAAAACTTTAAGCTATTATGGCTTAAAAAATAAAGACCACAATACACGAAATCATGATATATCTTTACTAAAGCATTATAACCAAAGTTACAAAGAGAAAACTATCTTATTGAGATTATATATAAGCCCAAGAAAAAATTCGAATTTAATTCATTATGTTCGAAGAAACTACAATTAAATAATTGGAAATAATAAAGAATATTGAAAAATTTAGAATTGTTTTAAACTATCTCGTTATCATATCATGGTTAATGGTTTATTGGATAGAGGTTTTGACTAAAAAATGCAGAAAGTGATATATACCTCTATATTTGTTATATATGTTATGTATAGTTTTAACTTATCATAAATCAATTCAATTTCATTCAATCGATTATCAAATCTAATAAAATGGATTCTTACATTTGACAGAGTGTAGATTTATAGATAGAAGAGTATTTAAAAGAGTATGCAGGGTATCTATAATTCACTAAGCCGACTCCGATTTATGTACATATACATATATAAATGCTTTCCATAGTCCTTAAACCCCAAAATGAACGTGTTTAATTTTAAAAGGAAGCTACAAAAGGACAATGATCATAATACAAAAGACATTACTCGGCCTTAGGGTAAGTAGGGATCTGTTGAAAACAGGGATCAGTTCAATTCTTTTCTCAAACAGGTACCAAGTCTCGTTCGGACGCGATGCCTATAAATAGCAAGTGCCTAGCCAAGCACGATCACAGTCTTTGCTCGATCGTTGAAGCCTCAATAGCTGCAATTTCCAAACAAATCATCACCATGAAGTTTTTCGTAGCCATCTGTTTGCTGATTAGCATGGTAAGTGATATTGTTTTTTTGCCACAGCTGGCAAAAAATAATTGATAACTCAAAAAACGTTTTGAAATTAATGAATTCGAACTTTGATCGGATTTTCGTTGATAGGCATCTGCCGAGTATGTGGTGAAGAATCGTGATAACATGCTGGCCTATCGCGGTGAGTGTGTTAAGGAGCTGTCCATTCCCGCTGATTTGGTCCAGAAATACGAGAAATGGCAATATCCCAATGATGCCCAGACCCATTGCTACATCAAGTGCGTCTTCAGCAAGTGGGGATTGTTTGATGTGCAGTCGGGCTTCATCGTAGAGAATATTCACCAACAGTTGGCCGGCGGTCATGCCAACCACGATGAGGAACTGCATTCCAAGATTGAACAGTGCTTGGACAAAAACGAGCAGGGTTCTAATGCCTGCGAATGGGCCTATCGTGGTGCTACTTGCCTCCTGAAGAATTTCGGACAACAAATCCAGTCGAGTCTGGCTCCCAAGGTCTAAAATGAAATGAACCGATGAGGCCTGATTATAGTTATAAGCATTAATTTACACCCACTTTGTGAGCAGTTAATAAACACACTGATTAATATGTAGTAGAACCAAATTAAGCCCATCAGTTCAAAAAATCAGTTTTGTAAGTTATTCACAATGTTGCTGTATACGAAAGAGCTTGTGGCACCGCGTCCAACTCCAGGACTTGGTCTCTTGAAGTTCAAGAAGCAAAAGTACAAGAAATTTGTACGGCACTCTCTAGCCCATTCTACAGTACATGGGCTACAGCATGTCTTCGAGGAAGAGGAGGAAAGACATGTTTGGTTACGCTACTTCTGGCTGCTTATTGTGGCTTCTTCTTCGATTGGTTGTTTTGCCATATACTCTCTGTTGGAACATCGGCACGATGAGCAGCAATTAGTCAGTATCATAGAAACTACACAGTTGCCAGTTTATAGCATTGAGTTCCCTGCGGTTGCCATTTGTCCGTGGAGTCATGTGAACTGGGCGCGTGCCCAAGCAGCTGCTCATCGATTCTTACCAGCGAATCCCAATAAGGAAATCCTAGAAGGTTTTCATCAATTACTCAGTCTCTTGGATAAGGTAAACTTTGGTAGTTTTGAGAAACTGGATAAGTTGTCTACACGCAACTTAACGGAATTGATTAACCTAAGTCTTACAAAACTTTCCTCTTACTTGGCGTACCGCTGCGACGAGCTGTTTGTGCCCGATTCTTGTATTTTCGACGAGACACCATTCGATTGCTGTAAACTCTTCGTTCAGGAGCATACTGAAAAGGGACTATGTTTGGTCTTCAACTCTATGATTTCGGAAAATTCACGACAGAAACAGCTCACCAATGAGTTTTATCCTTACAAATTGAGCACAGCAGGAGAGGGAACGGGTCTCCAGTTTACTTTGCGATTAAATGAATCATTTTTGCGGCCAGGCACTATCATATACGAAATTCCATTTGCAATGAATGTAGGTGAGAAGGTAGAAAAGGAAGGATTAATCTTCCTAAAATATGGTTAATAATTGCAGCTGATGATTAAGGAGCCACGCCAGTGGACACAACAAATGGCTAACGTTTTTCACCTTTATGCACACACTGAGAACTTTGTGGCCGTTCATCCAACAGTTTTTGAGACAACTCCAAGCACAAATCAAATGAAATTACGCCGAAGGCGATGCTACTTTGATGTGAGTAGGATTTAGAAGATTCACGGTTTTAGTCTAGAGTTTTGCTCCTTGCAGTATGAACGGAAGCCTTACTATCCGGAAACAGATCTGGCCTATAGTCGGGAAAACTGCATTGCTGTTTGCTTGCATCATGCCGTTCTAAGAGTGTGCAAGTGTTCCACGCCAGGATTCTTTCCGCCCATAGGTATGCCAGAGTTCTACTTAGTTTGCATTTAATCCTGATTTATTCGAACCCAGAGGGCACTCGGGAATGCAGCGTTCTTGATGCCAAATGCCTAGCCAAGAACGCAGACATTTTTAGCTATGTTAAGATGAGGGATCAAGACAAGTATATCAATGACTCGCGGCGTGGACAACTCTGTCATTGTCCCGAGAACTGCAATTCACGACAATACAAACTCACATTAAATGTCCGCAACATAAATTAGTAAGTCGGACTATCACTTAAATGCCTCGGTAATTAAATTCTAAACGTCTCTTCCAGCGACGCAAATGAAACTAGAAAGTTGATCAAGACGCAAGTTTTTTATGGCCAACGGGTGATGACCAAAATTGTAACAAAGCTTAGGTACACGACATTGGATTTGCTAGCCAACTTTGGAGGCATTTTGGGCCTTTATATGGGTGCATCGGCGCTGAGTTTCATTGAGGTCGGGTACTTTCTGGTAAAATTGCTGTGGATGCTGCTAAAGGATGGTTACCTTAAAATAAAAACAAAGCTCGGTTACTGATTTTGCATGTTTAAATATATTATTATTATAAATATTTACTGTGCTCATGGATTCAATGAATTATTTCTGTTTGGTTTCCTGTCGGAAGGGGCACAGTTGCCCTCATTTTGTTCAAAGCAACCGACGCAGCGTTTCTTCCCTGAATCCCACAACTTGACTTTCATATATCAGTTGCTTGTCAAGATGTCATTCACAAAACGAGCAAGGTTCGAATGCCTGAGAATGGGAATCTAATCGAGTGAGTGGGCTCCCAGGGTATAAAATCAAATGAACCAATGAGCCTGGCCTAATTATAGTTATAAGTATTAATTTACACCAACTTTTTGAGCAGTTAATCAACACACTGATTAATATGTAGTAGAACCAAATTAACCCAATCAGGCTCTTGATTTGTTCAAAAACCAATTTTGAAAATTATTCCCAATGTTGCTGTATACCAAAGAGCTTGTGGCACCGCGTCCAACTCCAGGACTTGGTCTCTTGAAGTTCAAGAAGCAAAAGTACAAGAAATTTGTACGGCACTCTCTAGCCCATTCTACAGTACATGGGCTACAGCATGTCTTCGAGGAAGAGGAGGAAAGACATGTTTGGTTACGCTACTTCTGGCTGATTATCGTGGCTTCTTCTTCGATTGGTTGTTTTGCCATATACTCTCTGTTGGAACATCGGCACGATGAGCAGCAATTGGTCAGTATCATAGAAACTACACAGTTGCCAGTTTATAGCATTGAATTCCCTGCGGTTGCCATTTGTCCATGGAATCATGTCAATTGGGCACGCGCCCAAGCAGCTGCTCTTCGATTCTTGCCAGCTAATCCGGATAACGATTTGCTGCAAGGTTTCCATCAGTTGCTTGTTCTCATGGAACAAGCAAACTTTGGTAGTTTCGACAAACTGGATGAATTGTCTACACGCAACTTAACGGAATTGATTAACCTAAGTCTCACAAAACTTTCCTCTTACTTGGCGTACCGCTGCGACGAGCTGTTTGTACCCGATTCTTGTATTTTCGACGAGACACCATTCGATTGCTGTAAACTCTTCGTTCAGGAGCATACTGAAAAGGGATTGTGTTTAGTCTTCAACTCAATGATTTCCAAAAATTCCCGACAGAAACAGCTCACCAATAACTTTTATCCATTCAAATTAAGCACAGCAGGAGAGGGAACGGGTCTGCAGTTTACTTTACATCTGAATGATTCATTTCTGCGGCCAGGCACTATAATACACCGTATACCATTTGCAATGAATGTAGGTGAGAAGGTAGAGAAGAGAAGAAAAAGGCTTCCTAAAACTGTGATTATTCCTGCAGCTAATGATTAAGGAGCCACGCCAGTGGACACAACAAATGGCTAACGTTTTTCACCTTTACGCAGACACTGAGAACTTTGTGGCCGTTAATCCAACAGTTTTTGAGACAACTCCAAGCACAAATCAAATGAAATTACGCCAAAGGCGCTGTTATTTTGATGTGAGTACGTTCTTAAAGATTCACGGTGTTAGTCTAGACTTTTGCTGCTTGCAGTATGAACGGAAGCCATACTATCCGGAAACAGATCTGGCCTATAGTCGGGAAAACTGCATTGCTGTTTGCTTGCATCATGCCGTTCTAAGAGTGTGCAAGTGTTCCACGCCAGGATTCTTTCCGCCCATAGGTATGCCAGAGTTCTACTTAGTTTGCATTTAATCCTGATTTATTCGAACCCAGAGGGCACTCGGGAATGCAGCGTTCTTGATGCCAAATGCCTAGCCCAGAACGCAGACATTTTTAGCTATGTTAAGATGAGGGATCAAGACAAGTATATCAATGATTCGCGGCGTGGACAACTCTGTCATTGTCCCGAGAACTGCAATTCACGACAATACAAACTCACATTAAATGTCCGCAACATAAATTAGTAAGTATGACTATCACTTAAATGCCTCGATAATTAAATTCTAAACGTCTCTTCCAGCGACGCAAATGAAACTAGAAAGTTGATCAAGACGCAAGTTTTTTACGGCCAGCGGGTGATGACCAAAATTGTAACAAAGCTTAGGTACACGACATTGGATTTGCTAGCCAACTTTGGAGGCATTTTGGGCCTTTATATGGGTGCATCGGCGCTGAGTTTCATTGAGGTCGGGTACTTTCTGGTAAAACTGCTGTGGATGCTGCTGAAAGACGGTTACCTTAAAATAAAAACAAAGCTCGTTAACTGATTTCGTATATGTATGTATTATAATAATGAATATTAACTGTGCTGATGAATTAAATGAATTATTTCTGTTTGGTTTCCTGATCCGTGGGGTAACGTATATAAATTGTCGGATGTGGCACCGTAGCAGGCGTCTCAGGTTGCTGATCCAGGTAAGAGCAACCAATGGCTAATGCACTGCCATCGTAGCTGAAGTTTAGCGTTGATATAGAGGTGTCGTACTCATGGAACTGACATAAACGCTTCTTGTTGAAGCCGTCCCAAATGTTGACAATGCAATCGGAGCCGCCGGTGGCGAATGTGTGATATACATTGTGGAAACTTAATGCATTCACCGGATGGATTTCTTCGATATTGTTATCCCTTTTGCGGTGGCACTTGAAGGCAAATTTGCGACGTTGCACCTCAGGATCGTGATCCAGATACTCCACTGCCACACGACCCTCAATGGAAGACATCACATAGCCTTCTTTGTTGGGAAATAGTCGAATGCACCGCGTTTGGTACTTGAGTGACGACTCCCGCTTCATGATATAACTATCCAGTTTACGCAAATCCCAAATTAACACCTTGCGATCGGAGGTGGCTACCACAATCTTCTCGTCAATCACTGACATGGAGTAGACTTTGCCATTGTTTTGTTCAAAGCAGCCGACGCAGCGTTTCTCACGCATATCCCATAACTTGACATTCTTATCCCAGCTCCCAGTCAAAATCCCATTCACATATTCAGCATGCTCCACGCAACGGATGGGCTCGTCGTGACTCCCAACTACGTTCTCCGTCTGGGTGTTCACATCGAACAGGCGCAGCGTATTGTCCAAGGACCCACTGGCCACATGCACAATGTCCATGAAGGCGCAATCTAAAATGGGGACATCTTGGACAAATTTTTGCCTCATTTGATTTGCCGCCACATCGTAAAATCGCAGTGTTCCGTCCCAAGAAGAGGCGGCCATATATTGGTTGGACTTCGGTCCAAACTTAACTGCCGAGATCAGGTCATCCGGTGGATTATTTAGCTTAAACTCTGGAGGACGCATTTCTCTTCTTTTTTTTTTATTAGCAAAAATTAAATTTTTAACGAAATTTCACCGGCGTCTTTTCCAATCGAACATTACTCACGAACTCGAACATGTTCGAGCGGTTTACTCACAAGTTCGAGCGGTTTACTCACGCGATTTTGCAACGCGCGCGGTTTCCAATAATGGCGTTGCCACTAGGGCTCCAAAACAGTCGATGGTATTATCGACAGTGTCGATTATTTTGCAGCCCTACGGTACTATCGATAATATCGATTGCTTAGCAACACTGGCAGCAATGGCGCGATTTTGTTTCGCTTGTTTTTAAATAATTATAAAAATGTGCTATTTTCTGAAAACAAAACTTAGCAATTGATATTACTCCTGAAGGCAGTAATATTTTTAATACATTTATTTTGGTTGGATATAAAGTTAATAGCTTATAAAATTTGGCATATAGAACAAATTTATATGATTTACAAACTAAAATATGATGTAAGCAATATCGAAACTCATAATAAATCTTTTCTTATGCAAGTTTATAATATATTTGATATATTTTTGATGCATTTGTCCTTTAGATGTTAATTTTTGTTTGAATATAATCAGATTTTGTAAACAATAAGCTTTTTTAATTTGTAAAAGAATTATTCTCAATACATAGGATGGCTAATTTGAAATCTAAACAGCAGCCCGATCAGTCCTTGGAGAGTAAATTAAAAATAATAACTTTAAATTAATATATGCTTGATATGCAGCTTCCTTACACCTAAACATCTTTTAACATTTGAGTAAAATATAATTACTTTCTAAGAAACAACTACTATAGTAATTCTATAAATGACAGACACGTTTTTCAACACATTTTTTTTCTTTTTTGGTTTAAGTTCTATTAGTTAACGTGTCTTTATAGTTGGAAGTACTAATATTTTGGTGGTTAATTTTCTTTGGATGTTTTGAATTGAGCATTTATGGTAACTATTTCTGTTTTTTGTTCCTATTTAGTTTGGGACTTACATTAACCTTAGCTCCGTCTTCGGCAGTGCTTAACGCAATGGCAAATTGCGCCGCATAATACGTAATCATAATTTGTAGACGAGCATGGGGTAGTGGCACGCCCATAAACATAGTTACTGCAATTAAGCCATCGGAAATGACAAAAAGTATGGATCCCAGAGCGCAGAAAACGCTAAGAAAGTTTTTGGCATCAAGAGCACGGGCAATGGAACGCCATAACATTGTCGTGATTAGAGCACAGTAGATGGGTACACCCACAATTAGAATTTCATCGAGGTTCTTGTGCACAACATATATAACTAAAGCATAAATAAATGAATTAAATCATCTTGAATTTAGGCTCAAATTTAAAATACTTTAGAAAAACTTACACAACGTAACAGCTACATAGAGAGCAATGCCGAGGAACCATTTTCGTGGCTTCCAGCCAAATGCGCTAATATAGAAGACATGGGCTATGCCAAACGAGATCATGCCAAAGGGAAAAAGATTAACATTGAGCAAAGCATCTCCACCACAGGAGAAAATTAAGCCGATGAAAATCCATTGCGATCGACGGTAGCTGAACAAATAGTTAAGGTAATAATCATATACTTAACGATACTTAAAGACAAGCACTCACTCTTTGTTGAGTTTAAAGCCCTTGGCCAGAACATAAAACATTAAAGCCACAATGGGCAAACATTTTAGCACTGTGGTCCATAGCTCTCCTTGTGGATCCCGACGAACCAGCGAAAAGTATAGTATAAGCGTCCCAAGGAACGGCAGTAGCTTCAGGCTATGCGATTTGGCCTTTGAGATTGAGAGATAAAGCATAACGATTAGCCTTAATCGAAAGTATGGTTCAAAATTCACCGATTATGCAATCACCGACACAAGAATATCTCGGTGATTAGATTAATAGGCATTGGGTTGCTAACTACTAGATTTACTCTTGTATAAAGTACTTATATTTGATTTCCTTTAATATATTTATTCGTTTAACTTATGTGTATTAAGAAAAACGTTAGTTCTTAGCTTTTTGTAAACTAATCAACCGTTAACCGCAAAGAAGCAATTCAATTTTGAAGCTTTTCTCTTTCTAACGATTTTCAACGATGTAGATGTAGATAACAATTGCATAAAAAAAAAGGAAAATGTCGATAACTATGAAATCACACATACGCATAGGTGCGAGAGCATAACAGCAGATGCCAGTGAGCAAGGTCAAGGACAAAAGCTTTTATTTTTATACACTTTCTTTTTACGGTTAGATAAAGCATCCACAGTGCACATACCACGGACACACACACTCGAAGCAATGTGATACACGAGTGTGTATGTACCCCAAATACATAAAAAATAAAAAAAAAAAACGACAAAGGCTTTTGTTTGGGTTTGCATTTCTTTGTTTGGACTGAGAATGAAATAAAATCACTTACTAAATGCACTAAATCGTTCATGACAAATTATTTAAAGCAAATTAAAGCAAATTATAGTGTCCACAATCTGAATCTAATTGAACGATTTCTGGATTCGTGCCCCCTTTCAGCCACCCTATTTTCAATATAATAAGCGAAAAAAGCCGCTAAACACGTAGCCAGCAGCAAAGACACGTTGCACACTTTCGACCAGCCGTCAATAAACTGAAAGTAAGTCGTACAAAAAATTTCAATTCAACTGGACGCTCCAATGGACTGAGCTGGAGAGCACACACAGATACACACTCACACTCAGAATTTTCGGTTTCATGTGTGTTCACAAGCATAAGCAGCAGCATTCAGATATAGAAACAGCTGTAAGCAGATTGATTATTGAGTGTTGTGTACCTTGGCTATTATCACCATAACCACCAAAACAGAGAAAACAAGAGACAGAGTGAGAGAGTTGTGGAGAGAGAGCGAGTGCGCAGAAATTATTGCCAGAGTACGAGAGCATCACGCAACAGGTTAATTGGAGAATGCATTCAATACACTGACCAAAAGTTTGTTTCGGAGAAAGCAAAACATGCGCATATTCTACTCAAAACGTTGCTATCTCGCTCTCTATCTCTCACTCTCACACTCGATTTTTGAAAAATGCAATAATACACTTTCACTTGGCGGTGGCGTCGGCGGCGGAAGCTTTCGTAAGCTTACAGCAAAAGTTTCTTGCCGTTAGCCTGCCTCTTTCCATGTCAAAGTTTCATTCCGTGTTAAGTTGTGGCATTTTTCAGGCGTGCGAAAATTGTTCAGCTGCCTTAGTGAAATTCCCTTAAAGTCAACTCTTAAAGAAAATTTTTGCAAGAAAAGTTTTTGTGTGGTTGCAGTTAGCAAACTAGTAATTTGCAAGCACCTGTCAGGTAAGAAAACTCTAATTGATGTCTGCCTGAAAGTATGCAAAGCCAAAAATATGAAAAACTGGTGCCAGGAAAAATTGGAAAATTGTGTATCCATTGGGTGAGGGTGGCGTTTCCTGTAAGCAAATATAGCACTAAACTTGGGCTTAGAGAGAAGAATAGAGGTATGAGTGGGGTAGGGAATGGAACAAAAGTTGTCCACTGACACATTTTTGGCCAAGGGAAAACTCGTCATGAATTATGCAAAAATTAATTTATGATAATGGATTATACTAAGTTTGGAGAAAGCAAAAGTAAGAGCACACACAGACACAAACACACGCACTCTTGACCTCCGAGTACTCACACAAACACACAGACATACATGCATACATCAACTGAGACAGTGATAGAGACGCCTGCAGCCACTCAAGTTGAGAAAAGACCCGACCCGACTACGACACTGCAGGCATACAGGGACAAGGCATTTATGGGCCAGTGGGTGGCTCACGTCTTCAGCCAGACGCTACCCTACCTCCCACACATACATACACTCACACACAAACACACACACAAGTGCACATTGAACTTGAGAAGTCCACACGACCAAGCAGATGGGTGTATCCCACCCAAATATGACAAGCGACAGAATACATTGATGGCCAAAGGCAAATCTATATCTCTATATAAAGATGGAAATCAATGACAAAATATCTTAACGTCAAAATGATTTATCAATTTATGTGTACTCGTATAAGAATTGACACAAAGCAAAGGAATGCATAGATAAAGCTAAGCTTAGCTTTAATTAATGTTTTACTTGTTGAATTGTGTCATAATCTAATATATGCACATCCATCAAAGGTACCGAAAAAGTTAGACAACATAGTTATATAACTATTCTTTCACCATATTGAAACGGGCTTTAATTATTGGTTTGGTTCGCCGATACCAATTGAATTTCTAATGGCCTTACTAATTACTTTTCCATCAAACTTATTATACGAATACAGAGAACACGCAATATGGCGTGTCCATTCTTTCGTCGAGCCGATTCGCTGACACGTCAGCCTTCGGTTGTTGTGGAGCACGGTGCACATTGGGCTCTCGAGGATGAGGAGTTGTCCGACGATGCTTTAACTCTAACGCATTTGCAAATGGCCATACAACTCCTGACGGCTCCGTCAAATGAAGATCTCAATACGGCGGTCACATCATTGGTGGCCAAATATCGCCAAAGTTGGCCCAATATACACAAGCTGTAAGTGAATAAATATAGTTTACTTCACTAAGATTAATTGTGGTTGCTTATTCTTATCTATCTAGGAAATTGGATCCGAATACTTTTAAGAGCTGTGCCAACTATGATTATCTGGGTGACATACAAGAGTTGCTGCTAAAAATGGACGAGGCCAGTGCCAGTGAGATTCTGGTATTGTTAGGTGAAGAACTCATCACCTGCTGCTGCACAGGAATCATTGAGCGGGCTTTTCGTTGTCTGGGCACAGATCTTCAGGAGTTTTTGGGCTCTCTCGATGGAGTATATGATGTATTGAAGTTGCAGGAGGTAAGCTATGCAAAAACCTGATTATTATTTTTGTCGCTAAAAGAAGTTGCTCACCTAGGATGATGTAACCGATACTGGATTCGTGTGTGCCGGCGAGGGGGGAATTGATTTTCACCTCAGAGCGTCCAGTGATTGCTTGGCTCCTGCTGGGCTCACTCAAGGCTCTTACTCGCATGCTGTATAAGGTGGATGTTAATATCAAAATCGAACCAGTTGAAGGAGATGCTCGTCGCTATCGTTATCTCTTCTCTCTAGTGAAGGACAGTTCGCAATCTATGCTGATGAGTCGTCCGCCTGCAGCGGCCACTGCCAAGCCGCTGCCCGAAACAGTGCAACGAAGCAATTCAAGCAATGCTTCAGATTTACAGATGAGCTCGGCCAACTTCTGTAAGATGTTTCCCTGGCATTTTATTATGAATGAACAACTCGAACTGGTGCAGCTGGGACGAGGTTTTAGCAAGCTATATAAGCCATATCTGGCCGATTTTGGCTGCCTGGCCAGCACTTACTTTGACTTCAAGCGACCGAAGGGCTTGACCATGAAATTCCGCGACATTGTGCGACGCACTTATACTCCATTCCTCATAGGGCTAATGAGCCCGCCGGGTGTGGATGACTTTCCAGCCGTAGGATTGGAGATCAAGGGGCAAATGGTTCATTGCCCGGAATCTAATTCTTTACTGTTCATAGGATCACCATTTCTGGATGGTTTGGATGGCCTCACCTGCAATGGTCTCTTCATCTCCGACATTCCCCTGCACGATGCAACACGTGAGGTAATTTTGGTAGGCGAACAGGCTCGAGCACAAGATGGTTTGCGTCGTCGCATGGACAAACTGAAGAGCAGCATTGAAGAGGCCAATTCGGCTGTAACCAAGGAGCGCAAGAAGAATGTAAGCCTCTTGCATTTGATCTTTCCCGCTGAAATCGCAGAGAAATTGTGGCTTGGCTCATCTATTGATGCCAAGACCTATCCGGATGTGACCATTCTGTTCAGTGACATTGTTGGCTTCACTAGCATCTGCTCAAGGGCCACGCCCTTTATGGTCATCAGCATGTTGGAAGGCTTATACAAGGACTTCGACGAATTCTGTGACCTATTCGATGTGTACAAGGTGGAGACCATTGGTGATGCCTATTGTGTGGCTAGTGGATTGCATCGTGCTTCCATTTACGATGCCCATAAGGTCGCTTGGATGGCTCTAAAGATGATCGATGCTTGCTCCAAGCATATAACCCATGATGGTGAACAAATCAAAATGAGAATTGGCCTTCATACGGGCACCGTACTGGCCGGAGTAGTGGGTAGAAAAATGCCCAGATATTGCCTCTTTGGACATAGTGTGACTATAGCTAATAAATTTGAATCGGGCAGCGAGGCATTAAAGATCAATGTTAGTCCCACGACTAAAAAGTGAGTTAATCTTTAACTAATTTTTCGTCAGAATTGTTCTAACGTCTCTGTTTCTTCTCTCTTTTATAGCTGGCTAACCAAACATGAGGGCTTTGAATTTGATCTGCAGCCAAGAGATCCCTCATGCCTACCTAAGGAGTTTCCTAACTCAGGCACTTGCTATTTCCTTGAAGGTTTTCGCAATCCAGCTTTGGACAGCAGCCTGCCTTTGGTGGAGCATATTAATGCCGCCATGAAGACCATATCGGAGGGTGGCGATGCCTAAACAGAGCTTTCCTAGATTAAATACTTGCTCAGTAGAATGACATACAAACATATATAGTTCAATGCACTTGTAGAGAAATTATGTTCCCCCTGTCTCTCCCAAAGAAAACTTTGCTTAGCCTTCAGCAAAATAAAATTTATCGCCAACAATTTGCGTTCCAGGCACAAGATTTATTGAGATTTCTTTATGGCCCACCTTAGGCCTTCTTTGCTGCCTCCTCCTGTTTGGCCTTAACATAAGCCCTGACGCGATCACCAATCTTGCTGGCCATCATGCACTTGTGTCCCCGGAATGCCCAAACATCGGCTGGGCTCTTTTGCTCATTGGCGTCAATGCAGCCTTGGGCGATTTGTAGGGCCTCCTCCTCGCTTAGATCCATTTTGAACTGCTTGGCCAGACGATCGGCATGATAGCCCTGGTGAGTGCAGAAGATGTCCAACTTTGTGGCCGAACACAACAAATACTGACGGACATCGGACTCATCAGGAAAACTCAATTGTTTCAATGAGCTGATTTGATCGGCGCTCAACGGATGTTCCTTGAGGCATTCAATGCGTATCTGTTTGATCTCATCGGCAGTCTTGGGCTTCCACTCCCCATCGGCAAAGGCCTAACAATATGGTAAACAAAATCATTATATTACATTTGTCTAGCTTTTCACTCCTATACTTTTACACACCACTGCGCAGATTGCAAGCGAAACAATCAAGTATTTCAGCATTTTTAATTTAAATTTTATTCAACAGACACACAAGTTACACGTCTCAGTTAGATCTTTCAACTGAACAGCCGACGGCTCGATTGACTAGATTTATAATCTCTGAATAGGTCTGATACTCGACGAGCAGTTCAACATCAACAGGCAACAGTCAGTGTGGCAAAAGTTCAGTTTAGCGATAAGACTAGAATACATACCTAATCACATAATTGTTTATTATAATTATTTGATTAAATACCTAAACACATTTGTTATTCATTTGCATTGTTGATAGGTCTGCTTCACAGCTAACAAATGGACCCATTTTCGATGTGACAACAACTAATGACGAAATTATAAGAGTTCTTGGCGAAAACTTACTCATTACCCCCTTTAGTATATTCCATTTAATAAACAATCTTCAACTTTCGATTATAAGTAGAATGTATTTCTTTCAGTGCTTTCAAGTCTCATAATTCATTTCCGTATTTGATTGTAATGATTATTACAAAATTACCTACAAACAGTAATAAATTTACGAGTCAGGTTCTATGAATAATATTCTCCCTAAGATATTCAAACGATGCGGTTAACACATTTTGCCAATTTTATATTTAGATACAAATCTTTTTGTCTGTTTAAGTCTTGACATTAATCTGCTTTATCAGCTCTGGCTAAAAACTAATACAACTTTAAGGAACAGTCGAATCTGGATAAGGTTAACAATCCTAAATAGAAATAATTCTTTCTATATTCTTATGAATTTATTCTAATAATAAAAGGAGTTTTTGTGAATCAGATTAGTTTAGTTCTACCAGATTGGACTGTATACTAAAATATTTCAAATGTTTTATGGCTTTTGACATTCGCCTTAAAACGATAAGCCTTGAGGTCATTATCATTACCACAAATTCACTTGCTACTGCCGATTAGTACAAATATATACATATATGTACATATGGTATCTTAAAGTTTGGCGTTCAAGGTTTTCAAAGGTTATTCCCGTTAAATGAGAAAATTTACGTTTAAATCACTCTGAGAAACAAAAGAAGAATTTTTAAAAGAACAAAAATAGAAAATATAAAAAAAGTTTAATATAAAATCTCTTTATCTGTAAAGATTTTTAAGTTGCGACTGCTGTCTGTCTGTTGCTGGACTCTGAAATGTCATCTACGAGTCCACACAAATGAGATTATGATGACTTCAACCTAAGCTTAGAACCTAGAACCAAGTCGAGCTTCTTCTGTAGAAAAACATTTAGTAGGAGTTAGATTACTCAGTGTTCTTTGCATTCGGCATCACTAGGAAAACTAGGATAAGCCCAGACTAACATGGACATACTTAAAGTGCTGATCAAGCAACCTGTATCATATACTAAAAGCAATAGAACATCTTTAGCCAGATATGTCTTATATCTAATAACAAATATTACCGCTTTCGCCTATCAACAAGAAATCCGGTTCCGCGGACTTTTCAAATCCAAATGTACTGCTGTGTCGGCCATTATGCAACGAATTGCAGTCTTTCTTTTTTAATTAAATCGAATAAAACTCACAGCTGGCAGAGACCAAAATTAAATACAGCCCAGGGGCATCGGCAAGAGTTGTCATTAACATAAGATGAGTGAGGCGAGGCGAGGCGAGGTGAGGTGAGTGAGTGAATAAAGTGAGTACCTACTGCAAAGTCCTAGATGTGTCTGGGAACCACGCGCCCTGACCCTGGGCATATGTGCACATTTTGAGCAACTAATAATAACAGTTACCTCAGCTTAACAAATGGAAAAAAGGCGTACACTGTTTGCCCTCTAACTGAGGGTTAGATAGCCCAGGAGAGGGCCCCGCGATGGGGTAGGTTTCGGAAATCGGAAACAGTGTTTATACCCAAACAATGGTCAAATGCGAGAGAGGGAGACAGAGAGAGAGAGAGAGATCTCGGGGCGTCAACGTATCATCATGTGCTATTTTCTTGTATGTTATTAGAAAATTATATGGAAAATGTTGTGAATGGAAGGAAGTTAGGTGAAAATCATATTAACACCCCAAAACGAGTGTCAATGGCCAAAGTCAGCGGACAAGAGAGTGAGAGTGAGTTTGTTGTCGAGAGCTGTGTCCATCTCAAGTTACAAGGATTGGAATCCTCTTCCTGCCATACTGGGTACCAATTTTCAGTTAATGATCATATAATGGATCTACCTTAACGTCAGGGTGTCAAATGATGCGATTTGCTACCGGAATTCGCAATATTGTATACATTTGTTTAGTTTTCTTTTGCTCTCTGCTCTTTGTCAAGACATTTGTTTTGTGTGTCACGGCAATTGTTTGAAATTCGAGTTTCCGGCTCTCGAATTGTTATTGCGAATTTGAGAAATTTTGGGATTTATTTTTTGTTCTTTTGAATACGTTTGGCGTGCGTCATATGAGATGGATATTGATATTCTATTGTGCAAACAATCAAGTTAATTCGTTTAAACTAAATGCCCAAATAATATACATATGTACATCTATAAAGTATTTAAAATTCTATCTCTGGTTATCTGCTTCTGACACAAAACAAGTCTTGCAACTTGCTAAGAAAACATTTCTGTTAACAAATTTGTTCAACAGAACAACAACACCAGATGAAAAGTTTCTATGAACTTTTAACAAAATTTCACGTTTCCATGAGTTTCCTGCAAGACTTCCGGCCCAAAACTCATGGGCGTAGTTGAAGACATTGAGTACCAAAGTGGAAATAAGCTTTAAACATTGTCTTGAAATTGAGACCATTATGCCTTATGGAATTTTGGAAGTTATTCATTATATTGGCTACTTGAATTTGGTAGGAAGAGTAAATCATTTGGTATCCACTTCTAATTGGTTTTATAAAAGAATTCAAAAGATACTGGTGTCTGTGTTGTAATTTGACTGCCAATGAATCTATAAGAACAAAACGGTTGACTAAGGGTAAGCACTATAAGAATTCTATGAACATAAGTGACTATTAGAAAATCTTAGAATATTATTGTTAGAGTTTTAATGTTAAAGAATGTTGTTGGATTCCAACAAAAGCAATGAACTCATTTTCAGACATTAAGTTTGATTTGAGTATTTTTCCAGAAGGACATCGCAATCTTTAGTTGGCACATCCCATATTCTACGGCTATGGCCAGAATGCCGTTGTCGGTCGGGCTGAGTGTCGTATATCGTATAAGTAAGAAAAGCAAAATGTAATTTCATGCCTCGCTGAATGAATACGAATACATGAGAGTTCAAAGTTTCAGCTTGTAGCCAAGCGAAAGAGAGCAACACACAGTGCTCTCTAGTCACAGGATGCTGGCTGGCAGGACTTGGATACGACTTGAAAGCGCAGGAAGTTATTTAATGAGATTTCTTTATGTCAAAGATAAGTCGAAGAATTTTCATAGCCTGCAACTAAGAAAAACCAAATGGTCTTGTAAAACAATATGCAAAAAGAAAAAAACCAAAACAGAAAACAGAAAAAAAGAAACCGAAACCAAAAAAACAAATGGTGGTGGTTGGACTGTTATTGTTGTTGTTGTTGATGATGTTGAGCGAGCCGAGTGAAAAGGATAAGCGTAGACCGACAATTGTTGCACACACTTGAAATTAAATTAACTTTTTTCGACCCTGTCCACGTCGAGTGGCAACGTCGTCGTCGCATTGTTCCAAAGCCTCCTGTAGCTGACAGCCCACCAAATGAAAGGCGTTTCAGTACATTCAGGCGGCAGGGATTGAGGCGTGGCAGGGCCCAAAAAAAAAAAAAAAAATAGAGACAATGTTCGTGGGCAATCCGTGAAGCGCATTCAATGATTGCTCAAATATTGTCTTTTGGTCTATACTGGCACACCGAAACCAGAAGAAACAGAAGGAGAAACAAAAAACCAAAGCCAAAATACCAAAACCGACAAAACATAAAACAAACAAATCGCAATCACAATCAAAAACTGAATGAATGAGGCAATGACGCAAGGAAATCTCATTAGCCGCATGCCTTCAAGTTTCATTTTTAATTTTGTATAATTTTTTTTCCATTTTTTCCACAGTCTTGTGTGTTGTGTTTTGCTGTTGTTTTTTTTATTATTACCCGTTTCTTGCCTCCGAGAGATCTTTTCTTTGTATTGTATATTTTTTTTCGATGGTCTTGATCAAATAATTTTGCGGCCAATGCATGGTAAATATTTGTCAACATTTTAAGGCACTTTTCTTTTGTTTTTTACTTGGTCTCTGACTCCCTGTCTCACATTGAATCAGAAGCAACCACTTGAGCTCGGAGTCGGAGTCATCAAAAGAGCGAAGAGCTCGGTAAGTGAATGTGTGTGTGTGTGTTGTGTTTGTGGGGATATGACCGGCAGCTAAAGGTAAGTAAAGTAGCAATGATATCCAAACTGATTGAAACTTTCCTCAATCCAAACCAAAAACTTTAATAACGAATAGTCATTACACTACAAAGGAGAACAGATTTTCAATTTTCATATTGAAAACAGGTTAATTGCTTTAGTCCTTTATTCTATTTAATATATATTAGGGTGAGAAACAAAACACTGACTCTATGCCAAAAGAAACTTATACTAGTAACCGATATCCTGTAACCAGTAACTGGTATCCTGTTGGCAGACCAAAAGGTGTTTGAATGTAGAGAAAAGGGAGTCTGATAAGGAAATCTTAAATTACCTGTAATAAGAGTTTGATCTGATACAAACTGTAGGCTTAAAAATTGAACGATTCTTGATAAGAACACTCCTGATATATATATTTTATTATAAACAAAGAGCATTAAGGCTTCATGATGTCTAGGTTTTGATTGCTTTACGTTTCTTGCCATAGTTTATGTTGTTTTATTTTCATTGTTGTTGCCACACGGGCTACTGAATGTTGCCTTGATTGTTGTAGTTGTTGTTGCTCATCATCATTATTGTTTATGTTGGGCTGGTGTAGTGTAGTGTATGGATGTGACTGTGACCCGCACCATTCCTCTGGCCATAGCCCTTTGCAGCTCAAGCGTAAAGAGAGGCCAAGCCAAGCCAAGCCAAGTCGAGCCAAGCCGGCGACATAATGGACATGTTTCAGCTTTTGTTGGCTAAAGAAGTTGTCAGCATCAGTGACTGCTGAACTAATTTGCATATTTGGAAGCAGTAAAAACACATTTCAAGTGGCCACCCAGGGGGAGCCTACTACCCACTTAATGTACATATATGTGTGTGTGTGTGTGTGTGTGTGTGTGTGTGTGTGTAAGTATGTATAGGCGCACTTTAAACAAAGTTAAAATGCGAGAAATTGGCCCTGCGCAAAAACCAGTAGCTTGTCAACTACAACATGGAGGCCAACAACTTCTAGCCATTTACAGTTGCCAACGTGCTGACTGTGAATGAGACTTGGCTGGAACTGGAACTGCCCACAGTGTAGGGTCAAATGAGAGTCTATTCCTTTGTGTATGTGTGTATATGTATGTATGTATAAGTGCTTTTGCTGCTGTCCTTGTGCTGCTTCTCTCGCTCTCTATCACTCTGTCTTTCTCTCTCTCTGTCTCGCTGCAGCAGAGGTCTGCGGTTGTTGCTGTGCGGTTGCTCTTCTGTTTTTCAGTTCGAAACTTGTTTCTTTTGGCCAACTTATACAACATTGTAGCCGCTTTATATTCTTCCTTTCCCTGTGTGAGTGTGTGACTACGTGTGTGTGTATCATGGCTCCTCCTTTGCCTGTAGGCGGAGTTTATCTGAAGAGAGCCCAATCTGGTGAGAGTCTCCAGGAAGAGAGAAAGAGAGAGAGACCGTCGGAGAGCGTCCAGCGCGCGCATCTTTTTGATTTGATAGCCCACGTGAGCGACGTTCGACATTCGCAGTTTGTTTCAATTGCAATTATTTTGTAACATTCTAATAGGCCAATGTGGGCACCAACTCCAATGCCAACACCAACCCCACACCCACAAACCAACCGCACCACTTGCCCCTTGTCCATCTCCGCCACTGCCTCCAAATGCATGCAAGGTTTGAGAATCCTTATTGTTCAAAAATTGAATCGATATTTTATATGGTATCAAGGAAAAATATTTAAGCAAAGCCCTGGCACTAGATCCCTTGAGTTAAGTTATTAATACAACACATTAACTTGCTTAATCCATAAAAGGATGTTTTCTAAAACTGTAGACAATTATGTACATACATATAGGCAACAAAAATCATAGCTATTTCATATATGTATATCTGAATGTACAATCATTAACCATAATTATTACTGCCTTTTCTTTTCGGAATTCCTGTTTTCTGGATCCACTATGAACTATATTTCTATAATGACACAGGTACATACATATATACATACATATATAAGCCAGTGGCTGATTCTGGTTTTGGATATTCAATTTCAAATAAAATATTGTTAAATTTGGACAGCAAATACTAGGCCAATAATGCCCCGAGGATCCGGTAGTGATAATTGCGATCGGTTGAAATATTTCGTTTGTGATGAATAGAATTTCTTAGTACTTGAGGATGTTTGGAGCAGATTATCGAATAAGTTCCTTGACTAAAAATTGATTGAATAATAGGTCAATAATTATATTGTGATTGTCCTTCACAATAAGTTTCAGTTTAAGTTTCATTTACATATGTATGTATGCATATGGCTTAAAATAGGATCAATAATATTATTATTTCATAATATGATAAAAAAAAACTTCCATAAATCGAAAAAGTTATGTTTTCGAAATGTTTAAAATAGTTTTAAATTCTGATTAAAATTTTCATTTTACAATGGAAGAAATTTCAATATAATTTCAAATTTTTTCATACAGCAACATACAAAAAATTCAAAATCAATGAGATTAAGATATAAAACCAAAATTATTCATACACTCGCTCTCTCTCTCTCTCTCTCCTTCTCTCCCTTGCCTAGTCTAGGCAGTTTTAGAGGGGGCTAAGCCCCTTGCTATTGAAAGCAACTGAAAATGAAAAGCAAGTGGCAATATGCCAAAAACCAGTAAAACAAACTTTAACATGAAGAGCAGACGACGAGCGACCCCTAAAAGCTACTAGACTCACCCTCAACCCAAAAAAGAATGAAAACACAAATTAACAAAGAGGACTTTATATGTAGGTACACAATATACATCTACATATACATATATGTATGTATGTAGGGAAGGGGCAAAAGAAGGTTCTTGCTGCTGTTGTTCGTTACCAGTTGAAGAAGCATATGCCAACTGTGTCAGTTGTGTGTGTGTGAGTCGCCTACGCCGCCATGCCAACCAGTGGCGAGGTCGCAACAACAACGTTTTTTGGTTGGCTATACCCAGAAGCTCTATCTCTCTTTCATTCTCTACCTCTCTTTCGCGCACATACACTCACAGACACTCACATAAAGTGTATATACATGTATAGGAGACGAGAGAGAGAGGGAAAAAAGAAATTGTAAAACAAAGGCAACAAAGAAAATGAAAGAAACCTCAAACAACCACCAGAGTTAGCTACGTCAAAAGCCCCACCACCATCACGCCACCAACCAACACAACCACTAGCAAACCAAACCAACCAACCAATCTTCACTGTACTACGGATATTGCTCATACGCCGCGTTGCCGTTGCCGTTCGCCGCTGTTGCTGCTGCCTCGAGTGCACAATATTGTATACAGTACCAAATTAGATTTGAAACTTTTTTCTTAATTGCTGCCACCGTCTCCGTCTACGTCTACGTCTCTTCGTCTCCATCTCCTTCTCTGTCACCGTCTCCAGCTCAGTTGCGGCCAACGCCGACGCAAGCAGCACACAAAGGTGGTTGCAACACTCTCTGAATTGAAATCAACCCTCATTTTGCCCGAGGCACACTCTCTCTTTATGTGTGTGTGCGTTTGTGTGTGCTCGCGGCTTTTGTATTGGTAAATGTTGCCGCTTGCCGCCATTTGCCTTAGTACTTACCGCTGCTGATGTAGTTGTCGTCGCTGTCGCCGCCGTCGTCGTCGTCGTCATAGTCGCTTAGGTATTATCCCAAAAAAAGTTGAATCAGTTGCAATCGAAGGCTCAGTGTGTCATGTCGTTAACGAGCGGGTTTTAATTCCGGTTTCTAAATTAATCAACTAAATCCAAAAGAACAAGATACAAAAACGATACAAAATCTGAAACATCATCTTCTTAAGAACTAGTGTCTATGTGTGTGTGCGAGTGTGTTTAGTGATTCATATTTTGAAGAAATCTCTGAAAATTGATCATGAGTTTGCCGTCGGGTGTGGATATGCAGAATCTCATGTCACAGCATCCCGTTTTGGGTGCACTGCCGCCTGCATTTTTTCTACGTGCTGCCTCCGAACGCTATCAACGCACACCAAAATGTGCTCGCTGTCGTAATCATGGCGTGGTAGGTGATCTCTAGCCAAATCAAAGCGAGACAAGTCTTTCCACTAAATAACTTACTAAAATTTCACCTTCCAGGTGAGCGCTTTGAAGGGCCATAAACGCTATTGCCGCTGGCGGGATTGTGTTTGCGCCAAATGTACTCTAATAGCCGAACGTCAACGTGTTATGGCTGCTCAGGTGAGTTAGCCTACAAATCCATCTCAGCAGACAATCTTATGCCTAACGAACAACACTATTCTCCGGTTCTATTCTCGTCTCCTTTAGGTAGCCTTGCGACGTCAGCAGGCACAGGAGGAGAATGAAGCCCGCGAATTGGGTTTGCTTTATACTTCGGTACCCGGTTCGGGTCAGCAACAGAATGGAAGTGATAGTGTCACACCAACACCTCTTAGTCCCAATGGTAATGTTATCGGTGCTGGTCAGAATGGCGTATTCCATGCTGGTATACCCTCGCCACCCAGCGACGGCTTTGACAGCACTTCCGCAGGCAATCCCAGTCACCATCAGTCCCAGCAGCAGCAACAACAACAGCAGCAGCAACAGCACCAACAGCAACATCAACAGCAACAACAACAGCATCATCAGCACCACCAGCCACAGCAACAGCAACCACATCAGCATTACAATGGCAATGAATCCGACACGGATGGACGCACAAGATCCGAGCATTTGAGCGTTGGCTTCTCACCCACACGCACGGAATTGGACGAGAGTCCCGGTAAGTCGCAAAGAAATGAAATTATTATATTTACGCCTGGCAAAACGTTTTCCCCCATATGGTAGGCACTTCAGAGTCTAAAAAGGCGTTTAAAAAAATCTCAGGACATTACTTACATTTTTTTCCCTACTCATTTACAATTGTTGAAAACGCAGCGGTGCATAAAGTGCCACACTCGCTGATGCATATGTGTGTGTGTGTGTGTACTTAAGTGTGGGTGTGTGCCGTTTAGGTGTTGTTGTGACAAAGGTTTCGTCCCCAAACTCAAGCTGCAGGTTAACCATCCATGCAAATGTCGCACAAACAATAAATGTGAATCCAGCATCCATCCAGGTTACAAAAAAGTTAAATTTTAGAAAAATTCCATAAAGTTTCACTTCGTTTTAACTAAAAATTTAATAAGCATCTTAGCTAGTTGCCAAATTTGTGTATCCCATTTTAAAATGGGTCGAGACTGGCCAATACCATCAGTCAAAACTAAAAACTCTGTTGGTATCAAGTTTAACCAAGAGCTAGAAAACATTGTTTTGCTCTAAACTTGCCACAGAATCCATAAATAGTCTTATTTAACCCTACTCTACTCTAAAGTGTCTTATATAACGAAATCTGCTGCCTTAATCCTTAATTACGCTTAGGCAATCCTTTCTTCTCCTGAAAATTGCCTTTATGTAAGCCAATATTCAGTGTGCCCCCACACACTTAAACCATAACCCTAATGGCTTGGAACAATTAAAATGAAGTCAATATTATCTCAATATCTTTTCATAACAAAAGACTTTACTCATATCAATGATCCTATGATTACCTTGCATTCTCTTTCTGCCCCTTGTCAGGCGATTTAACAGTTGCAAAGAGTCTCTTTCATCTTTCCCAGCGTTATCTTACGCCCACTCATTAGGCTTATCCTGGCAGTCGGTGGGTAAGACAACCCCATGCTGAGGGCGTAAGTAATGTGAACCACTCCAAGTCGAGGTCCCTTTCCAATTCCCCATCCTTTTGCTTATTGTTTGCTTGCTTGCCCTTTTTTTTGTTTTTTCATTTTTTATTTGTATTTCCCCATCTTTGAGTTGTTGTTTCGAGAAAGAAAAACATACAAGGATTCTCACGCGAATCAATCGAACCTGTCTATTTTCGTACTCGAATTGTTTTACTTTTTTATTTGCACTGAAATACAAGACGATTTTACGGTTGAATTTACTCTGGGTAAATGTAGCCCCAGGTGACCCCCGCTATTGGGTTCTCTTCTCTTTTTATTGCTAGTCGTATCCAGGAATCTCTCAACTGGGTGCAACTTAATTAAATTTTCACTGCGGCTTCGTCAATAGGAAAATCAAATAGAAAAGTGGGAACAAAGCAGCAACAAGCCAAGAAGAGCAACAACAAAAATAAAAATATCATATAACTTGTTTCAGTCCTCTGATACATTCTTTATCATCCCCAAGGTGAAAGCAGCAGGTTGCCGATTGTTGGCATGTCAACGATTCTGCCCTTGCCCATTTCAGATTCTGTTTGCCATTCCCTTGATTACATTTCTTCAATCTTTTTCCGCTCATTCCTATGCACAATTCGATACTTTTATTTGTTTTGCTTGGCCAAGTGGAAAACCGCAGAAATTCCCAGGCCTATCTCTATCTACCTGCCTAAAACCAAAGTGATCTCTAATCTCTATGACCTTCTTTTTTCTCCGGCTCTTCTCCTGCAGTTTCCAAACGCGGTGCAGCATTATCGAATGAAACCGACCAGGATACAGGTTCGGAATCCGGCTCACCCAGCAGCCCAAGGCCAAAAGTGGCAGGTCTTTTTAACTTAACCTCCAGCCTGTCGCCCGCCCGTACTGGCCCGCCTAGTTCACCGGAATCGGATCTGGATGTGGATTCAGCGCCAGATGAGGCCACGCCCGAGAATCTAAGCCTTAAAAAGGAAGATAGTCAATCACCCCCAAACACACCCGCCGAAAATCTGCATCTGTTGCGCTCGTTTAGCAATGGACACGCTCAAGGCTTTATGCCCTATCATCATTCACAGTTTCTGGCCGCTGCTGCTGGCCTGCCCGCCCATCATCCGCCAACACATTCCCCGCTGCAGCAACAACAACAGCAGCAACAGCATTTGGGCCAACATCCCCAGGCTCAGCAGTCACAGCAACAACAACAACAGAGATCCCCCATCGATGTCCTGATGCGAGTGTTTCCCAATCGACGACGCAGCGATGTGGAACAGTTGATGCAACGTTTTCGTGGCGATGTTCTCCAAGCCATGGAGTGTATGCTAGCTGGCGAAGATCTAGGTCAGACATCACCCCAAGTTCCACCATCACCGCCCTTTCCCATGAAGTCAGCGTTTTCGCCGCTTGTTCCGCCCGCTGTCTTTGGTTCACCCACGCATCGCTATCATCCCTTTATGCAGGCCCATGCCAAACGTTTCCTATCCGCTCCCTATGCCGGCACGGGTTATTTACCTGGTGTACTAAGTGCTGCGGATATCGAACAATCAGAATCGAATGGAGCCGGCGGCATTGCCTTGGATCGCAGCAGTAGCAATGCGGGTGACTCTCAGGATTGAGTGGAGGCCAATTGTATTAACACGGTCTTTAGGCCATTCGAATAGATAAGGACTCCAACCTCTTTAACCCTAAATCTTCATATCCATATCGTGTTAGCCTAGAAATGGAATTATTTTCCCATTTTTTTTAGTGTTTAAGTCGCATCATACTTTCTTCTTCTCTCTCCCTGTCTCTTCTATCTCTGTTTCTCTCTTGCCTCTTCTAATACTAAGTCTAATCTATTATTCTAGTTATGCGTAAATTGTAAATTATATGTGTATGTATCTACTGCATTTCTAGATCAAGTATTGTATCATATGACACCACCTCCCAAGCCCAGTTAAGAAAGAATCTTAAGATTTAGCTGAAATTAATATTATATTGAGATTATATTGTAATTATTGAGATATATGTATGTATATCACATATACATAGATCATCACGTATTATTTACTAGATAATACATTTCAAACACTGTGTTAAAGTATTTAATAAATTAAATAAAACCAACAAATCAATAAAATTACAAAATCTGAAATGAAATCGAGCATATTCCAATTTATTTACCATTTTAAACAACTTTGTTTGAAATAATTTTCAAATTTAACTATTTATGGTTATGATGGCTCTAAAAACGTTCACGATAACAGTGAAGAATCTTAGTTTTCTTTCTACTTTTTATTTAAATTTTACAGATAATAGTCGATCTGGGGATAGATATAGTTTTCCTCAATAGAAAAGTGCAGACCTTAAACAATTGGACTTAGTTTCATTATTTCCCATCAATTACTTCTTCTTTTTTCTCTTTAAGATAGTTATTAATTAAATTTAAGTTTAAATTTTCATATTTTTAGTTTCTAACTTGATTGCATTGAGAAGATATATTATTGCTCCTAGATTTTCATTGTTTTGAAAGGGATTTTTTTGCATAAATAGATAACAGACAAATATATGATTAATTTTGCAGTTATTTTTGATACAAATCTTAAGTTGTTGAGTTGACAATAAGCGGAAGTCTTTTAGAGAACAATATAAAAATATATTCGCTAAAAAACGATAAACGATTTCTTTCATTTATATATTTTAGACATTTTTTACATGGTATTTTATGCAGAGGGAAAACTTTGGGAAAAAACTATTAACTTATAAATTCTAAACAAATCATTGTTCTCAATACGTATGAAAAAGTTATTCATTAGTCTACATCCAAATTTAGTTAACTACTTAAGCAACTTTAGGCGAAATTGGCCATCATCACCCACACAAAGGATCATTTCTTGGGCAATCTTGCCAGGAGTAGACACACTTTAAGTCAAACCTTGCCTAAGACTTACTAATTGGTTATATTTACCCATTAAATAGGTGGGAAAGAATGTGATTAATAAACAATCCTTTGGGTGTTGGTTTTATATTACTTAAGTATTTCATTGTTTTCACAATTGATTTTAATTTAAGTGGGTCTATAATAAATTGCATATAAATACGTAAAATAAATTTCCGTTTAAATCAGTTTGAACTAGTTTTAATATAGAGAGAGAAAGAATTTCAATTTAACCAAACAAATTACGATTTCGACGAGTTAATAATTTAAATAGAGCTAAGTTAATAGAAATGCGTTGATTTATTAATTTAATTTGATGTATTTCTCTAATAACTAAAATGAGTCGGCAATTAACGAAAAAACATTCCCATCAATGGAAAAGAAATGATGAAATAGAATTACGACCCTTGGGATGAGCAAATAAATGAAATTTTTATTACTATCAATTTATAATCATGAGAGTGGTCAAACAGCAGAACAAAAGGGCCACCCACAATTGGAATGTGGCAACTGGACAACACCATCCAGCAGGAGCTGGACATTTCACAATTATGAGCTTATAGGATTCGGACGCGTTAAGCCGTTTCATCATTATCTATTTGGCCACAACTCGGCGGCACACGACAGGCCGTAAAATTGTGAAAATGACTAGAAAACTATTTATATAGTTTTCCATGTGTGTCTGTGTCTCTGTGGGCCCAAATGTTTGCTTGTGTGTGTGTTTGTGTGTGTGTGTGTGGGCTAAAGTGTGAAATCCTTTTTCACATAAATGATTTTTGGTTTTGTTTTTCGAGGATATTTGAACAAAACAAATTATAATAAAACTAATGCCCCACACACACACACACTCGCCCTCACAGGGGATGTGACCAGTCGACACACAATTTGAGAAATTTTACAATAGCCAAAAGGACATAAGGGTCAGAATGAGACTGAACTAAACTGAATGGGACCGGACTGGACTGGACTGGACAATAATATCGGTTACACGCATGCCGAGTGCAAATTACAAAACTATTTTCAAACATGAGGCTCAATGGATAACAAAATTAAATTATTGGATATCAATTTGTTCATTGTGTATCTGTGTGTGTGTGAGCACTCCTCGAAAAGTCAACAGGCAACAAGGATAACGTATGTGTGTGAGTGTGTGTATCTCTATGTACATGTGATTGTATATTTATGCCCATGGATATGTGTGTGTGTGTGTGTGCAAACAATGGACGATTCTATGTACCATTGTCAATGGTTAACAATGACTGTGGGTTAGACCGACCAGTACAACAGCTCAGTTTAGCTCTGAAGTGGACAATGGTTGAGGACAAAGCAGGCAAGCAACTACCAGTAGTCAGTTCGAGGTTTGTTAGAAGGACAAGCTGTCGATAATATCTTAGAGTAGCGTTCAATGTTGTTGTTGTTGTTGCTATTGTTGTTGTTGTCGATGTTGTGAGCCAACCACACAACAATAGTAGCTGGAGGAGCATGGAATGGTAGTGATTCTTGTGGTTCTGTTAGCATCATGCATGCATATACATACATATGTCCCCCTTGAAGCATAAACGGGACACAAAATGCATACAATGTTAGGCATGGAAATGTACGGATAACAAATAGACATTGAATTAATCGCAGACAATTACAGCAAACCAAAAAGCAAAACTCAAATCCAAAAACCCTAACCCCAAACCAAACTCATACCAAAATATGTACAATAAATAGATCAAGCATACGATACAGAGCCCTAAGGGCGGCTAAAAAACAGACAAAACAAAACAAGAAACCCTTTTCTGCATCTGCTGGCAGATGGCATATGTACATATAAGTTCGCCTTGTCGACCTCATAAATCCTGCCCCCGTTCATGTGCCTTTGCCTCGTGTGTCTAATTGCCAAAAAGTGCTGTCAATTAAGAATCAAACAACCTAAAGAAATTGCACATCATTTGAATTCTGTAAAAAGATTCGAATCCTTGGCGAAAAAAGGGTAACTTAACAGCTTAAATGCCTCAACATATGTTGGGCCTCAATCCTCATGATTTGAGGGTGGTCTAAAGATTAGTTTCATTTATTTGTTTTTATTTACTTTTCCGCATTTTCAAATGTGTCTTTCCCCCCACCTAGCTCTCACAGAGAAAGATGCAACTACTCATTGGGTAACCCAATCTGCGGCTTGACAAGCAAACGGGTCATAAGGCCAGTTCCAAACATGTACCACTAATTTGGCACTGAGACCGCCCAAAATATAAAATGCTTTCCTCTGTTGTTTTTTCCAACTCAATAAGACAAACCAAATAGACAGACAAGCCGACAGGGAGACATACTCAAAGGGCGGGGGAAGAAAAAACCAAGAAAAGAAAACAAATGCCATTTCAAGTAGCAAACGTGTAAAGTAGGTGGCCCAGACCTTTTTGCGCCGTCAGAGATAGACAAGAAACAAAAAAACAGGAGACACCGCACTCGGCACAGTGGAACTGGTAATACTTCTATGACTATGTGTGTTTCTTCAAGGAAAAACTGATTAAATAAAAAGCCAAAGTTATGAAATTAGAAAGCCTAAGTTAGACAGGCTTAACAACAATCGAATTGAGTATGGGTAAGAGTGACATTTCATGGTTTTCCTTTAAGAAACCAATTTTTACTATTTGTATTCCTTTTGCGACACTTTATAGACCATTTCGAGGCACTGTGCAGCAAGTCGTCAATGAGGCTGGGGATCATCGTCATTCAGCTAATAAGCAGCGAGTAGTCCATCATCTGTATAGAGAAACCTGCCCATTTTGTGTCTATTGGGCCAACTAAAGCAATGAGAAATCAAGTTTTTCATTTCACCCTGCCGCATATGCCGCCCAAGCAGATGATGATCATCGGTCTCCATATGATTTTATACAGTAGCTGGGACTAATGCTAATGGCTGTTTTGGATATTGTTGAATGATCTTCCCCTTCGTATCTAGCTAGACCTGTTCTTTGATGCATCCACTCACTGGCTGATGTTTTGTTTTGTTTACATAAAAATTCATAATTTACATATTCTGTGTGTATTTGTTTTTAGGTAGTTTTTAGTTTTTGGTCTTTTTTTCTCCTCTGTTGTCTTTCTATGTTATCTTAAAAATGATTTTTTACATTTGCTTTTGCTGCTTTCTTCTAGATGGCGAAAAGATAGAGGGGAGGGAGTAAGTAAAGATGATCTTTTGGCTTCTTTTATCCCAGCCGACATGTCAATCTGTATACCCTGTACTCATAGATGAAAAGAGTCTATTCATAGGGCCTAATTTATGCCTGAATGAGAGGCAAATTGAAGCTATTCTATCATTAACTTGTCTTAATTTGTTATAAAAGGATACATGAAGATACTGACCCACTTGTCAATAGATATTCTTTAGTCGGCACTCTAAATGAGTCGCTTGGCTACTGATTTAAGGCGCAACTGTACCTTTATAAGTGCTTAAATGAATTAAACTCACACACAAATATAAAAGCGTGGGTCAGCGGGGTGGATTCTGATTTCCGCTGCGATCCTCATCAATGTCACCCATCAGAAAATCAAAAATTTTAAAAACTGCATAAAAGTCACGTGTGCGGTGGCCCTGCGGTTGACAACAACGTGAGAGTCTGTTCCGTCCGGGGCGGGGGTCGTGTGTATGGAATTCGAATTGGTTTAGGTTTGGCTTTGATTGTATTATTTGGGTTGGTAAATTAAAAGTGCGATAAATATCTAATTGCAGATACTTAGCTATTTGTTTACGTAACTGGGCCGGTTGTTGATGTTTATCCAACATTTTAGTTGTGTGTGTGTTCGAGTCCTTTGTGAGGTATGCATAATGTGTTTAATTGGCACACGTTTTGTAGGAATTTAAAGTTAGAGCAATTTATTTTAATATAAAAAGAAAACTATCCTCCCATGTATATATGTGTATATATGATACCTATTTATGATCCTATATATATATACGCATGTGAATACCCAAAGGTAGTTCGTTCTGCCCAGCATTGGGAATGTTTATAAAATGAAAACAATGCCCCACTATATTCGTATACTCGAGTCACAAAAGAGTTGAGTTGCAAAACGAATAAAATACACAAAATACAATATGCAAAATAAATGCTCAAATAATAAAGAGCCAACACAAAAATGGCAACGTAACTCAAGAGCTACTCCAAAAAAATGCGAGAGTCGACAAGGAACAAAGGACCCGGGCCATCAGGCCAAAAGAGAGTCGAAACAATACAAATACAAAAAGCAAGAGAGAGAGAGAGAGAGATAGAGACAGGGATATACAGAGACAGAGTGGCAAAGCTGAGAGCCGTAAATTCCTCACAGATACACACACACACATACGCAAAGAAAGAAGAACAATTTTATTAAAAATATTGTTAAAGAAACTTCAACTTTTTAATAGACGAAAATTGATTACCCTTAATTTTCCATTTCCTTTCCTTGCAAACTGCCATGCAGAGAATCAGCTGGTTAGCAATCGTTACAATTTGGCCAAGATTTGCCGACTTTTCTCAATTTTAAAAAAACATCTTACCTAATCAGTTTGATTTATTTGTACTGGTGGGTCTTAAAACTAACTTATTTTGCTTTCAATTGATGTTCATTCTACAATTCTAGTTGCTCTTCTAGTTGTTCTTTTATGTATCCTGAATTAGGAATATAGGAAGGGTTATCCTTTTGGTGTGAGTGAAATCAGTAATTTATGGCAAAGACGGGATCCGCCGCTTGGTTTTGAATATTGAAATTTTCCAGAGATCTTACTAACCGAACTAGGAACTCAATGTGTGTTTGTTTGGTATTTAATTCTGTCAAATTTGGTATTTAGTTTCCTAAATTTCTTCAAATTAATTCTTAATTCAAGTGAAATATAATGTTATTTAACGATATCATGTTTGGCCGGATATCTCTCTAGACAAGTTCTCTGGGACAATTATTTCCTTTCCCTTGACCAACAGTCGCCAATAGATTTTTCATTGTTCAGTAATTATAACACAAAAGAGAATTTTAAAAAAATAATCTGAAATAGTAAGTGGAAAACTCTTGAACTACAAACAATTATTTATCTATTATTGACAGTTTTCATATAAATTTGTTTATATTAGACAACTTTTAGAGCTTAACAAGCTGAATTTGCAATGCACAGCTCCTGGATGTATTCATTTTGCAATATATACCCGACAAATATATAGTTTAGTTTTCTGTCAAGACTTATCTTTAATATTATTAACATTAAGATATACTCTTCTTAATAAGAGTATACATTAGACCAATGCATAAAATAAAATAAGTAAAACCAAATAATAATAATGGAAGAAATACATTTTAGTTCACAGGCGAATGGCAGCTTTTGACAGGCCATGCCCATGACCAGACAGTGGCAGCAACAGCCCTCGCAACGAACTCATGCCAATCCCACCTCCTTGCCCCTAGCCTCGCTGCCAATGTTGACAAGCTGAACAAAAAATAAAACAAAAAAAAAAAAAAAGAAATAAAATAAAAAAGGATTCTCTATAGTTCGCTTTTGTGTGCTTTGTTGTTCAAGTAGTTTTCTGTGCCCCCTCCTGTGGCTGCTGCTCAAAGGAAACGCAGCTACAAATAAAATTTTAATCAAAATGTAGTTGAGTGTTGAAGGGTTGTTCTTTCGTTGTGTGTGTGAGTGTGTGTTTGTGTGTGTGTGTGTGTGTGTGTGAATTGTTTCTGTCAATCAGCAGCTTCTTTTGTTACTGCTGAAGGATACAACTGATATTGATTTCGAGTTGCGGCCACAGCACAAAGGCAACCAATGGGAAAAAGTTTCAAAGATGTACACACACACACACACAGACACACAAACCCACACTCGCACTCACACACACACATAGTAGCATAGCCAGGGAAGCGGAAACACTCCTCCTACCCCTCTACATAGTTTCATAATTACAAATGGCGTTTTACCCAAGACCAAACTGAAGCTCTGACCAGTTTAGAAGTTTAACTCATTCGTTTTCTCTTATTCCCTGTGTCCTGACTGCGGCATGCGACATACTTGCATTCGAGTATTTGGTTCTATTCAGTTCTCTGCTCAGCCGTCACCCAGCTGGTGGCAGATTTCATTGAAATGTGGTAAAAGCTTGTTGGCAATGCACACCCATGGGGGGTTGATGCCTGTCCTTTATCCCAATCAACCAAACAGCCCAACACCCACTCTCCTGTCCTCTCGTCCTTGTCTTTCTTTAGCTGAAAACTCAATTAAAACGGCATTTAAATCATGCGAATTTCACATTTTTACATTACAACGACTCTACGCAAAAATTCTTTGGCAAAAGTTCTACACTTTTACACAGCTCGTCACAGCTTTTGCCTTGACATTTTGTTCTTCTTCTAACCCCCCTCCCTACCCCCTTCTCAATTGGAATTGTTAATAATTTGTCCTGACACGAGCGAAATTGTCGAATGGTTTTCAAACTTAAAGACAGTATGAATGGGGCACTGGCCTGGAAATGGGCGTAAGTCTGCATTTTACTCACATTTTTATTCAAATTTTTATTTTGTATACAAGAAGAAGCGAGAGCAATAAAAAATTGTAATGGAAAAAAAGAAATGTATTCTTGTGATTGAAATTCGAAATGTCTTAACTTTCACAATCAAATTGATATTCTTTAGCTAACCATTCGGTTCATATTGGTCTCGAATTGTCACGATATTTGAGATATAGGAGATGAGCTATATTCCAATAATAACTTTTCATTCTTGTATGATTCTTTCCCTAATGTAAAAACTTGCAGTCTTATTGTGGCAAATCTATCTAGACTGAATTGAAGAGACGCAATTTAAAAGCCTTCTTTTCTCATCCTTATGGGCATTATCTTATTTAGATCTAGAGAAAACCAACCGCCCAACTTGGGCGAGACTCTATTCTAGTTCTTACTGGGGTACCAAATCTAAAGCCCTCTCTGTTACCGACTACAGCAAAGCATTTGCCCAGGACAATTTCATCACTATCCAATGCCAAATCCAGTGGTTACATCGACCATGAGGTCGATGGCATTCTCTACGTTACTGTGAATAGCAAGACTCCTTTCGGTAAGATTAACTTAACGTAAAATAAAATGTGATAATGATTGAATAAAAAAATCATCATACTTGAATATTAAATAAAAAGAAAGAGCAATAATATTTATCAACACATTAAGGACTTCATATAGCGAACGCAACTATGCCATAGAAAAACAAAATGAGAAAAAAAAAGGAAAGTGGGGAAAAAACACATTTGCATATTTATTTTTTTTTTTTTCTTCCTTTTTTTTTTTGGTTGTATTCTTTGCTGGGCTTGGCTGCTATAACATTAGCATTTCACAAAAGGATAATGCCTTGCCTCTTTTGCCCACCGCAAAATCACTCACTCCCATGAAACTTCAGTTCTGTTGAAGTCGTTTGGCATTTTTCTAGTGACATTTTCACGTACTCTTTTTATATGGTTCCTTAACGTCGCATGTGTTTTTCAGATTGAGAGTGGGAGTGGGAGTGGCAGTGGAGTGGGCCCAAAGGATGTCATTTGTCTTGGTGTGCGTGTGCCTGTGCTTAAGGACCTCGTTAACAAAGTTATTTTGTCTTTTATAACCCAATGCTGGCTTGCTGGTTGGCTGGCTGCTCAATTTTAGTCTTGGTTTGTGGTGTCAACAAACATAATTTGCCATGTGCCAGCATTAACTTATATACATATTACACATTTCGATTTGCTTGACGTCATGTGGCCCATAGAACATTTTATATCATGTACCACTTGGCTCGTGTTGGCATCCATGGCGTATGAGCGATACATATAACTATGAACTATGAGTGAGAAGACAAATTGTGTCTTGTCATTCTGTTGCCATTGAAGCGGCAACAGCTGTACCCGGACCCTACATTCTTTTCATTTCTTCAATTCCTTTCTCTATTCCAGTTCTTGTGAATGCCCACGCCCACACGCACAATTAATCTTTTGTGAAAGGCATTTAATTGAATTGGTCCTGCAAAACTACATATCAATTACAAGCACAATTATATGAACAAAAGGCCATAGAGTATTTTATAGCAAATGAAGGAAGTTCCACTCACTTCGCATTCGAATTTAATTGAATTACAATTTCAGCAAGTGAAAGAAATATGTGAATTTTCCATTTAATCTCAACTCTGGGTGCGCACGTTTTCACGGAAATTCTAGACGTTGCCGCGCATGCGCTTCCAAGGAGCAGTAGCATCACCGGATAACATAAAGAATGCTTACAACTTTTTAACACATTGCACACAATGAGGAAACAAAGGCCATTCTATAACAATATCCCATAAAATCAAAGAGAGTTCTCAATGTTCCTTTGTGCCCATTCGCGTGTTCATTGTATATTCGAGACTACTACATATATAGTTGATGTGTATATGTATAGTGCTCAACAACAAAATGAAGTTATGTGTAAAGTATACAATATATTGTATAATAATACATAAGTTCATATATGTGTTCAAGTGATTTGCGCCGGTTTCCATTGTGCCCCTTAATTTCACTCGAAACGCAGGCGCAACCACAATTCAAAAGTTCTCTTTCCCTTTTGGCATCGTCCACACATAATGGCGGTAGGAATGATGCCAACTGTGATATATACATATATACATATGTAGAAACTCCTCTGCATAGCACACACACTTAATTCCAGGAAATTTAGTCTTTAAATGCTGCATATAATTCGAATCCAACATCAGCTCGAGTTGTGGGCTACTTCAAGTTAGAGTCACTTATACACAGAAAGGCATTCCATGTTGCTAGGATGAAATTGATATTCAATGCCAGGAGTAAAAGACGTTTAAATACCTAACTAAACCGTTACAAAAAAAAAGTCTATTTAATTAAAATTTCCTTTTCCATTTACGACCAACTAATCATTAGCCAAATTATATAAAGCCACAGAAAGTAATGTTTTTAGTCTTGGGGATTGAATTTGGTTGAAGCTGACAGCAAGCTTGTTAGTATGCCTTCATTTGGTCTGTCCATTTTGTTAATAACTCTTGGCTTAAACCATTTTTAAGCTGACTAGAACATAAAGAATCTTTTCTACTTGTGAGCTTAAGATTTTAAGCTATTTTCAAATTATTTTGTTGTTTTAATTAAGTCCAAAGTAAATGGAAAAGTTTTCTGTTAATATTAAATTCTCTTTCATTTTCTCACACTTTCTCTAAATTTAAATTATGTTTACAAATATGTACATACATATAATGGACTGTCACAATCTGATTCATCAATAAATATGAGACAAATATGATAATATAAATTTCAATTCTGCATTGCAAGCCATTATTTGATGCTCCCCCCCTTCGTCCCGTCATTGCTCGTTGCTTATTTTAACCATTTTCTCAATATCCACACAATATAACATCCTCATTCCCCCTCATATTGTCTCCCCCACCGAACACTTCAACATAATTCAAAATGCCAGTAAAACATATTTTCCATATTCCTTTCTCAATGGATGCATGGATGGATGGGAAGATGGGAAATATTGGGAGGCTGGTTGGGCAAGAGGGTGGAGGGTGAAGGATGGAGGGGGCTACCGACGACATTGGCATTTGTGCAAAAGTATTTCAAGCGAAAAATCACACTTTGACATTGTCTGTGGGCACGCTTGAAAACGCTCAATGGGATGGCTTTTGGGTCAGACGACATCAGCAGCATGGCACAATTATTGCCAATAAACGTCGCATTCCCTCTTCCGTCTCTCTCTCCCTCACCCTCTCACTCTCTCCCCCAAATGTTACTCCATCTAAGCACAACGCCCCTTTTATTTTGTGCGACGCGAAGCGCTGCTAGGGCAAAAACACTTTGTAATATTTACCCGAACTCGTAGAAGGTGAAGAGACAACAAATTGTACGATGTTAAGGGGCCAAGAGGGGGGCGGCTATCGGAATATAGCCGACGGGTGGCTTTGCGTGTCAAAAGGCAAAGCCAACAATGGGGCAGCGACTGTTGGTGGTTGGTTGGTTGTTGTTGTTGTTGCTGTTTCTGTTGGTGTTGGTGTCGGTGGATGGCAAAGTCTGTGGCTGACATTCCGCACACCAGAAAATACCACACACCAATCGAGAAAAAAAAAGCCAAATATCATTTCCTAACCAGCAAAGCGCCCAACAAAATTTCGTCACGCAAAGTGTGTAAATAAGTTCATTACAAATTTGATTGAGTGACTGCCCCGGCCTCTGTCCCATGGCCCAGTCTTTATTCCCGCCATGTCTGTCTCCATCGACCATTGCCAGGTGTTTCTATGTGCTGAAGTTGCAATTGGCAATTAGGAAACAACAATTTAATTCAATTTCATTACAAATCAAATATATTCTGGGTAAACCTCTAACCAACTGCCTCTATTATCATCTGAAGCGTGCACACCAATTTTCCTGAGCGAGAGGACAATTGGTTCATGCCAAGGATAACTGTCTCTATATCTGTATCTGTGCATGCATTTGTATCCTGAGTCTGGCAAGACAAATGGGGGTCCAAATCGTTTCGTTTATGGCATTCTAACTCACTCACTCACTCACTCACTCACTAATCACTGACCTGAAGCCGAAACCGAAATCATACCCGAAAATCCCGCACCACACCGCCGCACACCCCAAACAAATTCCGAATGTGAATCCTGTAGCGGATGCATTTAATTTATTATTAGAATTATTTATGACAAACACTCCACTGGGAAGGGGTGATAAAAAAGCCGTTATTGTTAAGTTTATTAGACCAGACCCAGGACGAACTGAAGCAAAAGAGGGAAAAAAGAAAAAAAACAAAGTGAAAAAAGGGGTGCCCAACAATGACAGTGGTTGGCGTTCACTTTCCAGATGGTCAAACCGGCGAAACAATATAAATTCGGTAAACAAACGATTAACTTACAGGCCCAGGGAAAGGCTTTTTTGAATTAAATTTAAAAAAAGGAAACATTATCCCCTCAAAGCAACTAAAACTCCAATTCGAAAATGAAAACTGAGAATAAGAATTTGAGGATTTCCACTTCACTTTTAGTATCTTTCGATCCCATTGTAACCAGTAAGAGTTTCAAAGTTTGACATGCCAAAAATGGAGAGGGAAGAAGAATGTGAAAAACCAAATGGTTTTTTTGGTATCAACAACACAAAATGATCAAAAACAGCCAAAACGCATAATTCATGCATCAGTTAAATGGCAAGTTCCTAACCGCAGGACACTCGAACCAAATTGAGAGCCTAACGAGCCAAGCAACTGACCAGCGACACACACACACACTCACAGAAACACTTGAGTCCACACAACAGGATAACAATTTATCAGCATAGAAAATATTTTTGTAACTTACGTGTATAGAGCCGGCCAGAAAAGGGACAAATGGTAAATTTGTTTTCAATTCTTAAAAGTGAAATATGTTTTGGTGACATAAAGCCGATGGAATCAGGATTAGATGCACCATTCATCGAGGACAACGAGCGCATACGGCGAAGGGACAGCAGAATACAAAAGAAAGGATGAGCATGGCCAGCATGGAAATGCTTTATGTGCGGCACGTGCTCTCATCATCAGCATCATCATTATTTGGTCTTTGGTTGGTTATCAGGATGGGGGGTGAAGGAGTTCCAAGGGTTTGTATTCTATTTTTATTTTCTTTTGATAAGTAGCAAGTTTTTCCAAGCATTTGAAAATGTTGTTATCCTTTTAAAATTTAATTTTGTATTTTTGATTCCGCGTACTTGGCTTAGGGCATATGCCAACATTTTGACGCCTGCAAAGGATTAGCGACATTCCAAGTTGTCACCTACAGAATGATGACAGGAGAGGAAGAGGACTTTTCTTTTGGTTACAAAGCACACACAAAACACACACACACACACACCAAGTCAAGGCAACAAATATTTATGCAAATTTTTCTCATTACGCTTTTTTGTTGCTGCTGCAAAGTTATTTTCCAAGTGAATTTAATTAAATAAATTATATATTCAGCACATGCTTGGAAAGCAGAAGACAGAGAGCACGACTTTGCATCACTTGGCACCTTTTAATTAATAACAAAATTAATATGCATATTAATTTGGCAATATCTACACGTTTTCAATGAAATTGAAAAACGTTTTACCCGCCACCACCCGAAAATACTTATCAGATCAAATCATTATAGACAGAACCAACATTAATGAGTAGAGCAAAAAATAATTAGACACAGGACATGTGGATCTGAAAAGAAAAAGGTTTTTTCTCTAATTTTAACCCTTCTGTAATAAGTGAAGTCTTACCCATTTATCTTGGACCTTGGCACATTTTTCACAAACTCCCCAGCCGAATTGCCTGCTGGCATATACCTAGCTACTACAAAGATCTTTCCCGAAGTGCCCCTATGTTGGGCCACTCCCATTAGTTCCGAGGATTTCCATATAAGCTGCGTAAAGTGTCTTGTCTCATCGGAGTACTCGGCCTTGTCATAATCATATTTCCGACTCTCGTTATACCATTGTTCCACACATTTCACCGGATCGTCATCGAGTCTAAAACAGACATTCTCACCATAATTTCCATTCGAATATCCAAGTCTATCATCCACAGCTAATTTCTAAAAATTTCATTCTATTATAAATGCAGTGACCTTAAGAGTAAATCTACCCTGGCATGATTAAAGCATCCTTTATATAAGTCACTTTCCAATGCCAAGTCTGGACATCCATGTAGTCTGCGATAATCATTATGTTCACTCAAAATTTGATGTTCAAAACTGAGTTCTACGGAATCGCCTAAAATCCCATGAAACTGATGTATACAAACTGTCAACAGAATTCCTCCGATACATGTAAAATTTTCAGGCATTGTGTATAAAATTTGAAGTGTTCATATCTAAAATGATTGATAGGTGTAAGGCAACTAAGACTCAATGAAAGAAACAGCTCTAAGTACCGCCTAATAAAATTGTTCTATTTTCTTCATGAAATATATAATAAACCTTTTGAAATGTTCATCTAGAATCGAGAAGAATATAAAATTTTTGGGAATGATTCCTAGTTCCAGTTTCTTTCCTTACCTAAATATGGCCCTATGTGGAGCCTTTATTGACAGGTGTCCAGCGAACTATTTTTTTAATTAAAATGGATTCAAGCCAATAAAAACAACAGAAGGAGATAAATACTGTGATTTGACTGAACTTATCACACTTTGAAACTAAAAGTTTAAGGAGTACTTTCATTTGAAGTTCAACTGTCTATATTCTAAGCCAGAGTTAAGCGTCTTTAAACCATATTTAGGGCCACCTTTTTGAAATGTTGTAGCAGCAGCTGCAGCTGCAACAGACCAAAAGAAAATGAAACCACAAAAGCCAGTCAGCAATTATTATTTGTGGCGTTTGTACAAAGGGAAATTGAAATGTTTTATTTCTGGTTTTTGTTTGTGAATGGAATAAGGCATATCTTTTAAATACAATTTACACAGCACGCGCTGTTGAACACAAACAGAGCAAGACAGAGACAAGGTGCGAGAGACAGAGATGGATGGAGGAAGGAGGCGAAGGTTCGGGTGGTAGGCAAAATATGTACAATGGATTCAGGTAAGAAGTCGGCCATTTTGTTTATGCGCACCACAAAGGGCAAGTCAAGAGGTGCCGGAAAAGCCCAAAGACTGCCGTAAATGAGAGAGAGAGAGAGAGAGACAGAGGAGAAGTGAAGGCGCTAGCGTTTTTTAGTGCAAACAAATTTTTTGTGCTGGAAAATGGTTTTCACTTTTTACAACACAAAGGTAACAACACAATAGGAAGCTGCCGCATCTCGAGGCTCCTCCAAAGTGACGCCTTTGTACCAGGATTTGCCCCATACTGAAAGCAATGTGTGTGGTAAGATTGCAATTTAATTGCAGTTAAATTGCAAGCAATTTGCCAAAAGAATCCGACAACAACAACACAACGAAAAATAAAACATAAAGAAAGACAGAAATGAGTAAACCGAAACACAAATATACCTACAAACATTCAGAAATAATCATTTGATGATGAGGGAGTCCTTGTTCGCTTCGTTCACAGCCAACTCATTCGAGTGGAAGAAAAGGTTCTACAAATCAAGACGAATGTATCTAAAGGATACGTTTGTGTTCGTTTGTGTGGGAAGGTTGTTGCACTTGAACTCGAGTTTTTATCTCATTATTTGCCATTTCAACATTGAGACCTGTCCCCGCAGCGTTTATTTATTTTTATGCTCATTCTTAGTTTATTTTCGTTTTGCCCGAATAAACGCGGATAAATGGCATATCAAAATATATCTATCTAGGACATGTGTGTGGAGACAAAATTCCCAAGCATCCCAGGCTTGGAGTTGTGATTTATCCATAAAAATAATAATAATACGCTGTGGGATAAGTATCTCTTGGAAGTAGTAGTCTGATCTGGTCTGGAGTACGCTAATTGCCGACAAACCCTTTTTCGTTTCCTTTCTCTGGGCAAGATAACAAATAGATTTATGATCCTCTAGCTTCTGGCTGAATCACCTTGGTTATTTAATTTGGTTATTGTATTCATTGACACAAAAGCCAAACCAGTCAAATAAACAGACAGACAGACAGCCTGCTGGGTTCTGTCGCCTGGTGCATTGCCAAATTGTCAAAAATGGAAAAAGACAAGAACAAAAAAGCCGTCTGCCAATACGAGGGTTATCTAGCAAGTTTTCAAAGTACAGGTAACTAAATATAACACATTGCCACAACTTGTTTTTGTAAAAATCTGTTCCCTTTCATACATATAAACGATAATCTCTGAGTTAGTTGTTAGTTGGATTAGTTAAAGCAAAGCAACAAAACGTTTTTGTTACTTATCTATAAAGATACTGAATCAGTTATAGGGATGTATCATTTTCCTCAGTACCCTTTGCAACAATTTGGCATATCTTTAGCAACAAAACTCGTTGAGAATTAAAACTATATCCAAATAAGGCTATAAGGTTGTTTAATTGTGGACCATATTAAGTCACCAATTTTATGAATAGTTTCTGGTTTTGTTAGTCAAACAATAACAAATAGAATATAGTTTCACTCAAATGTGAACAAAACTATCTTGTGTTCAGAAATATAAGTTGTCGTTCCAAGAAATTAGTAATTAATACTTGTAAGACCTAATTCCATTCGTTTTTTTGGAATATTAAATCAAATCAAATATCAAATACTTTGTTCTATGAATTCGATCAAAGGAGTCAAGTGAGTAGTCAAATCTTTTAAAACACGAATGATTCATTTGGGCTTTTGAATGATAGATATGTAGATTCAGAAAATAGATACATATATCATTAAGTAGGCATCAAGATTGAGCATTTTAACCTTAACCTTGTTCTTTTTTTTTGATTTGCCACAAATTTATATGAAGCTTTTGCATTTGTAAACTTTTGTGGCTGCCTTCGTTGCTCTATTGCAATTTAGTTGAGTTTATGAATAAAATTATGCCAGGATTTAACGTCGTTGGCAGCAGAAGGAGAAAGAGAGAGAGAGTGATAGCAGAGAGTGGGATAAAAAGTAGAGCCACATATCAACGGCAAAACAAAAGATAATAAGCGTATCCACTTAACGGTTGCCAAGGATCGAGGTGGTGGTTGTGGGCGCTGGATAACATTTTCGATTACGAGTGCCAAACACGCGGTCAAATGCGAAACGAACAATGAGTTGGGTGTTAATACCCACAATATATATGTATATGTTTGTGGGTGTATGTGTGTGAGTCCTTTTTGCCGTAATCAAGCGTAATATAGAGCAAACAATGAGTATCTACTTTATACATACATTTATATATACATACATTCTTAATATACATATAACAATGGACATCACCAAGACAAATTTACTTTAGCTGGGCATGAGGTTGGTGGGTGTAAAGGATTATTTCTGGTGGCAATTGTTAGTGGGCAAACAAAGGCGATTTATATAGCTCAGGCAGGTTAATGAGTTGCAATTGCCAGTAGGTAGTAAGTGGAATAAAGCGATGGGAGAAGAGAGAGCAAAGGAGGCAGCATACATACGAAACAGATAAAAGTAGCAAGAACCAAAAGCCAGACAGGCCGATAGACCAAATCACAAATTTCCCCAGCCAGACAATGCATTGGCCAGAGGATTAATTGAGATGTTTCAGAAATTAATGAATGACTTGGTGCGTTTTGATCAACATAACAGACCTTATCCTTATTTCTTTTAATAAAGTCTTTTGAAATCTTGATTCTATAGGGAATAGAATCTAATGCATATAGAAATTTGAAACCAATCTAACCATTTCTAGAAGTTTAATAGCTAACTGTCTGCAAAAGTCAATGGCAACCCTCGCATTGTGACAAAATGTCAATAAGTTGCAGGCAAATTGTTGCCATCTCACTCAATTTGGATGAGGCACGCCCATCGTATTGTGTATCTCTCTATTCAGTTAGTATCTCTCTATCCATCTATCTAAATGTCTGTCTGTCTATCTCTCTGTATCTGACTATAGATTCACTTGTCATTGCGCATACGCCGTGTGTGACCGGCCAACTGCAATATTGTTGCTTTTGTTTTCGTAAAGCCATTGAAATAAGAGGCTAAACATAGATGCGGGTAAAATTTGATCAATTGAAATCAATATTAAAGACAATATTCCCTGACTTGAACTTGTTGATAATGACATTACGCTCTCCTGCTAATTGCTCGAACGCTAATGACTCTTCAACTGGACGCAGGCCAACTGCATACCATGACCACGCCCCCTAGCCATTTGCGGCAAGTAAGCGCAATTAATTAACAACCCAAGTTATGTGGTAAAAAAAAGAAGGAAAAATAATGAAAAGTAGGAATAGAAAAAAATTGTATAAAATGTTGGTACTTCACTAATGGACATAAAGAGAAAAGGCAAAGAGAGAGAGAGAGAGAAAAAAGAGAGCAAAAGGGATAGGGCAAAGATTGTATGCTAAAGAAAATGCAGCTTAATGCTAAATTAATTCCAATTACCAGCACACTTAACCGCATTCACAACCGCAACTCTATATCCACCTTCTATCCCAACCCCATCCATGCGGATTCACTCAAGCGCCTTGTCCACTCCGCGGTCAACAAAAGCCGCAGCACGCGCTGACCTCCAGCTCCAGAGAGCTCCACGCCCATTCTCTTGCCAGTTAGCCATTACCCATCCAACGTCTCCCCATTTTGCCTTTCATGCCAATGTTTTCATATGAAATTATGTTTTAAATACAATTTTTTTTTCTCCCACTTCTTTCTCTCCACAACTTTTTCTGTTTTCTGTTTTGTTTTCTGCTTTTTTCATTTTGCCCTGCACTTCTTTGGCTTTTGCTAATTATCAAATTAATTAAGTTTAACAAAAATTTGAAATAGGGATAAAAGTTTTCCGGAAACTTTGGCAAAAGTATTCAAAAAATTTTCTTTCTCAACTTATCGACAGAAATAAAGCGCAAAAAGAGAAAAAGAAAACTCTTCGCACAATGTGTCGCCTACAAGGAACGTTGCCGCGAGCCACGCCCCGGGTGAAAAGTTTTTTACTGTCGCATTTTCTGTTCGGCCGTAAAATGCAGACCTAAGAGCACAAAGAGCCATAACATCGTTAGCAGAGGTCCTGCACAAAAGGACTGCACGTTGCTTTAAACAAAACGCACGTGTCCTGCGAACGCATCGCTTATTCATGTGAGAAGTGAAACTGACCTTCTACTCGGACCATGTGCAAATTGTACCTTATGAAAAAAAAAACACACAAACACACAGAAAAAGCGAAAACGAAAGAACGAAACGCAGAAAAGCGCAAAAACATTTAAATTTAATTGGTGGTGTATGGCCAAAGAAGTGGAAGCCCAACCCAATCCATCCCCAGCCATAAGACCAACACCCAAACTTGTGTTGTCTACCCAATTGAGTTTCAAAGTTGCAATTAGAGCAGCTTCAGTGGGCGACTGACTGCCCCTATCCCCCTTTCCATCTGATATACATACATATGTACACTCGTACAATGGAAACAGTTGGCTCTCAAAAAAATCATAAAATAAACCCAACAAAAAATATATAAAAAGAAATCGTATAAACGTAATAAAGAAGGCGAAACAAAGCGATTGAAAAGAAACAAGTCGCAGACCATTAAACTCAAAAAACGGACAAGAGGCAGAAAACATTTCAGGTGAGGAAGGAGTAGGCCAAAGAATGGAGAGAAGACTTTTACCATTTTTATTCGTTTAAATATTACACAATAATTACATTGAAGATTTGAATTTTATATATATAAATTGCTACTAGCGAAATATCTCAGAAAGATATAAAAGACAAAAGCGGTAACTAAAACTTTAGAATTTCTTTGTCTTTACGAATGGGTAAATCTTTAATATATATGTAACTCACAAAGAATTAGTAAGACTATGACAAATTAATCCGACATCATCGGATGTCCCTGATTACATAACTTTCAACTGCAAAGTCTGAGATGGGAGAGAAGGATAAAAACGTATACATAAATTATGCTTAATCTAGAATCAGGTTGATTAAAACGCATATGTACATACAGATTATGGCAAGGGACATATGCATTTATGGAACAATATCCGGACTCCACTCTGTATCAATAGCATCTAGAATCTTTTTTGGAAACCTGGGCTGAAAACAAAAACAACCTTCAATAAAACACAATTAAGACGACCAAGGCAGAGCAATATCTCGTTAAAACGAATAAAAACCTTTCCTCTTCAAGAATTATCGAATGTGATGTGCGTAAAGAAAGAAAAGAAAAAGCGTTGATGAAAATCTAGTGGAAAAAATCTACCTTTCTGTCTCTCTCTCTCCCTCTCTGTTTGAAAGCAAAAGGTAAATTGTAAGTGAAAAATCAAATTGCATTACGCCCAATTCTCCCACCCACTTTATGTATATGTATATAGAAAAAAACCGAATGGTTGTTCGCCTCGAAGGCAGACGATGTTGTTGATGATGATGATGATGACGATGAACGATTGCTTTACACGGCATTTAATTGAGAAATAATTGAATAGGTCGTGTGAAGTGTTTGTTTGGCGTTTTGCGAAACGAAATTAGCTTTGTCAAATGTCGTGATGTCGTGACATGTGCACGGGTTGAATGGTGCGGAAAAATCTATTGCAGCGTGAAAAACGCCGTGTGTTTTTGTTAATGAAGTAGTCACAGTCAACGGAGAAAGTCTCCACCGCTACCAACTCCCCGCCAAAAAAAAAAAAAAACGCTCTCTATAACAAACAAACAAACAAACCAAACAACAATAAAACCAGTCGTCAAAAGGAAAACAAGAATTTCCGTTTGATTGCCAAGTTTTCCATAAACGACATGCAATTCGAACCAAATGAAAAATTGTCGCCTTGTGCAATGAGCCAAACGCTTATAATTGCAGTTGCAATTGCCAGTTGCCAGACGAATCCATAAGGATGAGAATGCCACAAAGTGGTCGAATCGGATGAAGAATTGGATCTAATTTTAGATTTTGTAACTCATAGGAAATGTTTTTATAGTTAAGTTTTGTTTTTTATGACATAATAACTTAAGATATCTCATCCAGTCCATCGAGACGTGACAAGACAGAGTTATAGTCCAAAAAAAACGTCAGGCCATGCTCACGTGAATCTAAAATTACCTCTTATTTTTCGGAAAAGTTCAAGACAGGTGACAAATTCTGTCGAGTCACTAAGGTCATGTGCAAATAACATAACAAGGGAAAAGTTTCCAATACACTGTAAAATAGTGGACTACATGGAAACCAAAACTTTATCCTAATGTGTTTAAGAGACTGTTTTGGCTAGTAGCAGCTCTTTTCTTTCCAGCTCCACCTGTCAGGTATTTAAAAGATTTATTTAGACTTTTCTGGAATGAAACTTGTTGAGAGTGCAAAATTTTGTTGGCCCTTTCTTTGGGTGTAATTGATGTCAATTTGAAATATTTTCTGTTGTGTAATTTACATCAGGATATATTTTGTTAAGGGTATAATGTAGTCGAACTTTACGTAAACCAAAATGTTCTTCATATTTATATTAGAGATCACACATTATGACGAAACTTGAGACAAACAAAACAACAAAATTCACTATTCATTCAAAGTCCACAAAATTAGCCATTTATTTTATGAGTTTCTAAGTGCAAGTGTACCGCAGACATCAACAACAAATTCCAAAAGCTGTTAGCCTATAATCGAATACCCTAATATTTTTTGTAGAATACAAATTTGAATTAATAATATTACTTTTTCTGAGGTTTCCCAATCCATTTATAAAGCAAGGTATCATCGAAGTTTTCACTAAAATAAAGCAGATGATAGTTAAATGTGTTAACTTACTTTGACCAAGTTTTCTAAGCAATGTCCATGTCTAAGCTATGAAAATACCTAAAGCATAATCACAACAAGTGTCAGAGAGTAACAACAACAACAACCACATCAACAAATAAGAATTGTTTCCCATGAATTCTAGGTTAATGTCAATGCCGGAACGTTTATTGGCAGTCTGTGTGACGTTAGTCCGAGAACTGGTTTAAAGCCAGCCACAATAATGTACCCATGGATATATAAAACGATTCACTCTCCAGCATAATGTTCCAATTTGAAAGCAAGCGTTCACCGTGTGAAAATGTGTCGCTCAACCCATCTTCTAGTGATCCTTGTCAGTAGTTTTTTCGCTCTCGCAGTGTCAAAAGCACTTGCTCCACATTGGCAACTGCCCACACCAATGGAGATTGAAGCAAGCCTCGACAGTTGCAACAAACTGGATGATGATGCAGCTACATTGCGTTGCTTGGTAGCGGATCTTGGCCTATGGACCGATGACCGAGGTTACAATGCCAAAAGGATAGCTAAAATATTTGCTTCACACAATCAAATCGAGGAACTCATGTTGGTGGTAAACTACTGCAATCGGAGGGAGCAAAGAACCGATGACCCCAATAAATGGGCGTATAAAGCATATAAATGCGCCACTTCAGGCAGATTTGGTCAGTGGGTTAATGATTATATGCAACAAGAAATGGATACTTAATAAATAAAATTAGTCATAAGAATATACCACATACATACATAAAACAACTTGAGCTTCGATCTTTGATTCCAATTATTATCAGAAATTTTATTGCAAATATTTCGCTTTCAAAAGTCACTGCCACATTTGTTTTAAAGATTATTGAATCTACACTTTGACACTGTGTTGAACCAATTGTAGATTGGCTCCCATGAAGCACATAGCACCACGATAGGCCCAAGTACAGGCATCGCTCTTCTGTTCATTGCTGTCCGCACAATTGGCAATCTTCTGATGAGTATCATCAGTGTGATCCACTTGTTCACCCTTGGTGCCAGCCAATTGCTCATGGACCTTGTGGACATCGAAACCAGTCACTTCATCAAAGAAACCAAAATGCTCGAATACGCAGCGTATATAACAGCGAGTCTTTTCGTTATCCGGAAAATCCCATTTCTTGTATTTGGCTATATCTTCCTCATCAGCATGGACACGTTCGGTACATACATTGCGGAATCTAATTAGATCGTCGTGAGTTTTAACCACATAGGCAGCTCCATGATCATGATGATGATGATGATGCTCATTATGGTCGGGCCATGCCCAGGCCATAGTCAGAGACAGTAATACTAAAAGAAACACCTTCATTCTGAGACCGTTTAAAGAAAAGTGCAATTCCAACTGCACTTTTTGCTGCGCACAGCATTTGTATTTATAGCCAATAGAAGTTTGTTGGACTGCCATCTGGCACTATCTAAACAAATTCACCTACGAAAAGGTCAATCCATGATAACAGCGTTATCAGGCTCAGTTGAGAGGAAAGTATTTGTTTGTTATTGGCCTCAGTTCAATGTGCCGCAGAACTGTCTGGTTTGACAGATGATTATAACTTTTTTTTTTAAGTATAAAAATTAATTTTTAATTCTTTTTCGCATTAAAAGTAAAGACTCATTTTAAGCCCACTACTTGAACAAGACCAATGGTTTCCCTTAACAATTTAAAACTTTCCGCAAAATGAAATGTCTATCGATGGCTATAATAACAATCGATAACACTGTAAGCTTATCGATATATTTGAGGTTTCCTCCATGTCAAGTTGGCAGACCTGTTCTAAAGATATAGAGGGCGTTGTTGGACTATAAAAGTTGGGCGCAAAAATTTGTAATTCCGAACGAAACAAAACCTCATTTGTAGAAAAACAAATTTGAAAAACCTAATAGTTTATGAAACGGAAAAGCACTAACCAAAACGAGAACAGTTCATTTAAACGTCAAGGATATAAAACATCTAATATGATTATTCCTAACAGCAGCATAAGGTTATAATTATTAATATAACAAATTGTAATTGTTGTAACTATAATTATAATAATTTATTTCATCATTCATTTCTTCTTGCTAATTTACTGCACTTGCTGTAGGCCAAGACTTTTTCTTTTAGATGATCCTTGGCCTCTGGTAAAAAGCAAACAGCAAATTAAACAGTAAACAAACAACTAATAATACCTGACGGTTCAGTTGGGTCAATGGAGAAAAGTTCATAGACTCATTGTGCCAATCAAAACAACAATAGCCGGGGAAAGCGAAAGTTCAGCCGAAAAACTGAAATGAAGAAAATAAAACAACAACAACAACAATTTGTTGATTGACCCCCATGAGCTGCCAGCTCCAGAGCGGACGGAGTGTAGGTGGGTTGGACGACACTGGACCAACAACACCATTATCACCATTTGGGCCAGTGATCGTGACTGCAGCGGAAAGAGAAAAATAAATTAATGTTGCTGGTTACGAATCATGCGAAGCTATTGGGCAACTGGCTAACAATCAAGTAGTGGGTTCTGATATTTCAATTTTTGTTGTAATGAAAGTGAAAATCAACTAAGCTTATTTGCTATGGCCTCAGAATGGCAAGAAACTCGAATTTTTTTGGAGAGTTGGAACTAATAGGCCATTAAATTTTTCCATGCTAGATTCTCTTATACTTTCGCTTGATATAATTGTATTGATCAGGCAATTATATCGAGAATAATGAATTAGTTAGCCTCAAATAACTTGATATTATATATACTCTAACAGGATCGAAACCCTACAAATTAACTTAGTGGCAATAACATATTTAGTTATTTAAAATGAAACCAAAAATCAAATTATAGCTTTTGAAAATTTTGGTAGAGTATTCTGTTTGGCAATGCCGAAGGGTAAGTGTATACAAATATCGGTGCTGCTGACAGTTTCTTCAACTATGATTCAAAGGTATAAAAAAGTAGGTGGTGGGCCCAGCGGTTGCTCAAAACGCGCATGCGCACCGTCGCCACAGTCAGTCGAAGTCGAACATCAGCAGCCTCCGCGTCGTGTGCTCCGTTTTCTGTTGTTGTTGTAACAATTTGTTTAGCTCTACTTCTGCATAGCTGCAGTACTTGGACTTGGTTGTTGTTTTGCATGTGCAATAAGAAACATATTGCAATAATAATATTTTGCAGGCAACTTGTTTTCAAAGTCATTACGTGTGCGGGACGCCAACCTTACTGAATAACAAATTGTGCATTTTAAATCGCCCTCGAACATACAATTCATACAATCTTTTGGTTTGGTCTTGGAATCAGTCTGTCTTTTCCTGACGACAACTCACATTGCACCGCTTTTGCTTATTCTTTGAAATTAACACGCATTTGGCATACAAAATGGATAAGGTAAATTTTCCGATTATGGATATGTAATTCATTGAGTCTTTTCGAATTGGACCAGTTAGATGCTGACATTCTGTTTTCTGACTTTCACTTTCAATGCAGAAGTCAGGTTTAAGGTTACACCAAGTGACCAATTTTTTTGTTGTTGCCTTTGAACTGGTTAGTCTTAGCCATGACTCTGCTCAAGTGGCTTATACACTGCGAACCGAACACTCCAATTGTTGCTAAGTATTTTGTGGCTGAGTCAGACCTAAACATGCTTGGGAAACTGGAATGAGAGCATATCAACTGGGTGGCAGTTCGGAGTGTATAATATTTCATCTAATTAAAATGATTACAATAATTAATTGCACTAGTTAGTATAGTTACTGACTGCAAATTAATTTCAAATGGCAAACAAATAGCCAATGTGATGATTATAATCAACAAGTCAAGTTTATTGGGTCTATCGCTCAAAATACCTTGCAACAATAGAATGAAATGGTATCCATTATCCACATTACATTTAAGGCAAACCCTTTATATATTCTTGAGCAGCATCAACGGTCCACCCCATATAGCCAGAGAGACACATGTTTCCATCACGTCCTTTCGAAAGAATAAGAAACTTTCTCCAAATTTAAAAGTAGGGAATACTTATATCATTTTCAAATGATTCTTAATTAAAAAGCAAGTCGATGTATAGAGAAAACCTAATTGATGTAAATAGACCGACATTTTCTTTAATATTTCAAGGCCACTCCAAGACTCTCCGTCTTTATTAAGTCGGAAAATGTATAATCGTCCCATTTTCTAGTAGTTTGGAGTAATAAGAACTTCATTTTCAAATGTCAATTCAAAGATTAATGAGATTAGGAATGTGATCTCTTTTTTTGGAAATGATTATGGACCATAATCTTCAAAGACAAACCGACCTGGCTTTAATCATTTTCAACTATCACTTTTATTAGAGGCACAAGACACAAACACACAGACACACCAAACACATTTGTGGTTGGCACTCAATGTGGCCCAATTTCATCTCGATTGACTGGGACTGAAGTGCACTTAAACACTTGATTATTACCGTTTATTGTTTTGGTCGTTCAGTTTGAGATACATTTCACTGTGGCCACGAGATCTCTGAAACGAAAAGGAAAAGCGTTGAAAATTGCTCTCCGTGATCTATTCAATTTTGAAAGCACCAAAGATCAGAGCATCGGATCGAGTGTGGGTGGAGAATGAATGTTTTATTATTTATTTTTATTATTATTTTTTTTTTTTTTTTGCTGAGGCCAAAGGAAAGTCAAAGTGAAATGCATATGGGAAAGCAGAGCAAATTGCTAGACACAAACATAAACAGACTGAAAAGATCGTGGCTGGCCCAGCCCATAAACGTCGTAGGTAATCTAATCTGAGATGAAGTCGGTCGCAGATTGCAGATCGGCTCAGTTCCAATTGCATTTGCATGCCCAAGTGGGCAACTAGTTTAACCGGACCTAAAGCCAAACACCAAACACACACATACACACACACAAATGGCTAAGGAAAGCCTCAAGAATTTCAAACATTGTTCCGTTTCGTTCGGTTGGCTCTCATAATCCAATTAAAGGAAACAATCAATACAATTCAATTCAAAACTAATGAACTGTAGTAAATTCATAACAATGGTAAAGACATGTGTTGATTGTTGTTGCAGTATTTTGGGGAGATAGATAGGTAGATCGATCGATCGATTGACCGGGCCAACGAGCGATTGCCAATTGAAAGTTAGAGAACCCGAAGAAGTCTGAGATTGTTTTCCATTACTAACAAGCCATGGGCTTCCTTATCTCTTTGACTGCTAAACTTCCGCCAAAGTTTACGCGATTGTGCGTAGTGTAAACAATTCGTTGATTGATCATCGATATGGCAATCAATTAAACAAGATTTTTGACAAGATTTGTGGGGTTAAATACGTATGTATATATGTACATATATAGAACTTTTCAAAGTGTAAAGGTATTAGCTCTTTATTTTTGATCTGATAACCATTGCTAAAGAGATCAAAGTTAGCATATGTTAATATCACGCATACGATATGTGAGCCAAATAACAGATCACCAAGGACAACTAGGTTAAAATTACAGTGTAATTCTATGTCGAATTTCTTCCCCTTTGCAGCAGACACTTTTATTTCTATTCATGGGCTTGATTCTATGCTTGGGTCCTGGCATCAGCCAAGCAGCCCGTCGCCTTCGAAAGAAGCCAAAGGTTTATAATGCTCTTATCACCACCGATGACAATCTGACATCGAGTCGTGCCTACCCTGTCATACAACCAACAATACATGAGCCAGGCTATGCTCCATTTGCTCCCTATAATCCTTATGGTTTCTATACTCCACCTGTGGTGAGATTTGGACAGCCAATAGTTCCTGGTTTGGAGCCCAATGAAAGAGTAAGTAAACTAAAATAATTCATTTCAACTTCATATTAAGAGTACATATTTCAGTTACCCTATCCGTTGCCTGCTGGCTTTGCAACGAGCTACGAGGATGCCCATTCTGTTCAGCCACAGCCGCAAGCAATTCCTGCTCCAAATCCAATGGAACCCAAAGAAATGCCTAAGGAGCAATTACCTTTGCCGTTGAATGAGCAAGGATTACCACCTGTACTTATACCACTGTCCTCGCAATATAATGGCCAGCCGACTCATCTGCCAGCCTATCCCTTTAGCCAATATCCGGTGATATATGATCAGGCTGGTTATATACGACAAAACTATTTGCCGCCCTACGATTACTATCCCAGTCAGGGATATCCCACACGCATTAATCCAGCACAGCAGCCTCAGCAGCAGGAGCAGCCACAGCACCAGCCTCAACCGCAGGTTCAGCCTCAATCTCAATCAGATGGACAGGTGGAGGACATACAACCATTGGCTTTGGAAAATCTAAATACCACACCCAGTTTTGAGGACATCAAAAATGGTTCGGAGAATAAAAATATCAATGTGCCAGATGTACCCCCACCACCAATACCATCTGGACCAAAACAACGTCCCAGACCTAAAAATAATTGATAATTGAAGGAAACAAGCCCATCCAAATCCCACGTATTTATTACCATTTTTGTATTGTACAATTCTCGTTTAACCCGTAAGCTATAAGTAAATAAAAGAGTTCACAGATAAACAAATAAAGTACAAAGCGGTGAATGAACTTTCTGCATTGTATCCGAATCCCCTAGAGAAATGATGATGTAGTCTGGTCTGGTGTGATCTGCTTTCGCTTTCACAGCTGACCTCAGGGACTTACTCATACTTTATCATGGCCCTATAAATGCAGCACATGCAGCTGAAGAGAGTCACAGTTGGCAGAATGAAATTGACTTTGACTTTGCTAGTAATTCTAAGCTTGTGTCTCTTTGCCCTGGGTAAGAAAAGTTCAATTTTAAGGATTGAGCATTCATCAAGCAGTTTGCTTTCTCTCAGCCTTAGGTAATGTGGACACGGGAGCCACCAAGCCACCATTTGTGCGCAGTCGCTATAGTCTACGCTGGCGTCGTACCACTGAACCATTAAACAGGGAACTAATGGTCACTTCGACTGATCATCCCATGGCCTCAGGAATGGTCACATCAACGGCTGGTACGGATTACGATTACTATGGCAATGGTGAAGCAGAAAATATAGTGCCAAAATCTCAACATTAAATAGGAAAACATAATCAGATGATTATATTACACAAAGCACAATAAAAAGATATCTACACGAAAATTTGATATTTAATTTCAAGGATTAAATAAAAAGGCAAATTAACAAAAACGATTTAATTCTCTGCCCCCTTTAAATAGTGGAAGAACCTTCTCCAAAAAATTAGGAGAATTTCTTCTATCTCAAGTATATTTCTATTAATTTAATAGACATTCAAGATCCACCAGAAATCGATTTTTTCATATTCAAGCTTCGTATTCACTTTAAAAAGTGCGCCAAAGTTTTAACTCTCGACATTCACGAGAATGGCAACTCTGGCATTTGTTTACATGTCTCGTTGCGGTGCCAGTTCGTAGCTGGGCAAACAGAAAAAATAAGTTGGCCTGAATTTAATAACATTCAAAGTTAAAATGGTAATTACAAATCAAATCCAATATTGCGTTCTGAACCGCTTTCGGAAAGTTGCCAATCGAGTTAATTGGAGCCAGTGGTCTGGCTGGCTGCTGGCCACACAAAGAAAAGAGAAGGGGTGAGTGGAATCCGAATTAAAGCTAAAGCTAAGATGAGATGAGAGATATTTGAGCTTTGATTTACGCGCAATGGCAGGCCAAGCTCAGTTCTGTATACGCCAGCGACGAGAACAGCTGCTGGGATATCAACTGGTGGCTATTGGAGGTTCTATACAACAGCAACAACAACAAAACCGAAACGAAAAATGGTGGCAAGTGTAGAGGAAAAAAATGTTTAATTGTGGTACTTGTTGCTATCGCTTAATCATTGTTTTTTTCCCCCCTTTGTACAGGTTAAACTCAATGAACAAGAACGCAATGAGAAGTTGCAGCCGCTTTTGGATGCTGGCTGGACTTTGGTCGAAGGACGCGATGCCATTTTCAAGCAATTCATTCTGAAGGATTTTAATCAGGCCTTTAGCTTTATGACTGGCGTGGCACTTCTTGCAGAGAAAATCAATCACCACCCGGAGTGGTTCAATTGCTACAATAAAGTGGATGTTACTCTTTCCACCCATGATGTGGGCGGTCTTAGTTCCCAGGACATACGCATGGCCACACATTTGGAGACTCAAGCCAATTTGTTGAAATAAATTTATGCAATAAAAAAAGTATGGAAAACTTAACTTAAAGTAGACTTGCTGAGAATCTCATAGTCAGCCTCTTCCAAGACATCAGGTGAAGTCTCATCTTTTTGATAGTCCAAAGCTTTGTAAAACAACTTGGAATTCTCATTATTGTTAAGAACAGTCAGTATGATTTTCTCCAAATGCCAATGACGTGCACAATCCTCGAGTAATTTCATAATGAATCTGCCCAGGCCTTTGCGTTGATAATTTGATGCCACTTGCATTTCGTAACTGGAAAGACATTTATTGTTAATTTAAATTAAAAGACAAACACTTCAATAAGATTAAACTCACCAGTAAAGCACACAATCTCCGTTGTCCAAGTCGAAACGAAACATGGCATAGGCTACATTTTCATTTTTCTCATTCTGCGCCACCAGGTAACGTGCCCAGGCTTTATTGTGTTCGGCCTGCTTGATCTTTGGCTGCCATCCGATCTTTGTTAGCTTATAAAATGGGCTCACATTCTGTTCAGCCAGTTTACATGCCCACTTTATGGTCTTGGCGTCCAAATCATTCTTGGCGCTGCATATCAATTTGAACTTTTCTCCACAGGGCGATGTAAAACTGCTGTACGGCAGAGAATCTAAAGGATTTTTCGATCGTGTAGCGGCTTCTACGAATTTTTGTTTTGCTGCTGCACTAAGTTCGTCGCGGTTTGTCATTTTAATTAATTTTAATTAATATTAATACGACAATAAACAAATCGCAAACAAGAAAGCGTTGTTTCCAACGAAAGAGCGGCAAAAGGTAAACTATCAGCTGTTCGCGTTTTCAAACTGGAATTCTCTATTCGGAACTAGTTTAAAGGCCCCAATAAACAAAAAACAGCTGATAAAGAAATAATACGACTTTAATCTGCTTGTTATTAATTTAAAATTGTTTAATTATTGTATAAACAGCTATATTAGTTTCTACATTGCTGATTGGCTGTGCTCCAGGCGTCGTCTATCAATGGTTTGAATTCTATTAAAATTCTTTGCTTAAACACAAACCACAAAGTGCTGACGTTGCAATATTCCACAGAGACCACTACATTGATCGAATAATGTTCAAAAAGGCAAAACCACAAATTGAGCCCCCACCCACAGCTCCAACGGTGGATGAAATGCAAGCCGATATGGAGACCTTCGTATTCACCCAACCGTCTATTAATAGCAGCGGTAGTACTGACAATGCCGATTTGGAGCACACACTTCTCACGGATCCCCAGAGCTTGGCGCTTCCAACTTGGTGGCAGGTTTTCGACGAATATGATCAAAAAGTTAGGAAAATGGCAGCCATGGAGGAGAAATTGGTCACCCAGAGGGATCGCTTGCTGGCATGTCAAGCCAAACTAGATGAAAACGCCCAACAGCTACGCGATGGCATTCAAAAGCAACAAACATCCATTAAAGAAGTTGTTAAAGTTTAGTTTAGTAGCAAAAATAAAATCCTAATGTCTTAATTCTTAATGTTGTTCATTGTTGTGCAAATTTTTCTCGAAAAATTCTCAGCGTAAATATTTTCAAATTTTCCTCAGCTGTTCCCTAAGAGCAACGCCAAATAGCTGTTAATAATTAATAATTTTTAAACTGTGCGTTTTTTGTTTTGTTGTTTGCAATGTTTGATGAAATTGCAATTGTGTAATGTTGCATCAGATTGCGTCAGCTGTTGCTGGTTGTTTGGCTATTGTTCATTTACTGTGGGTGGATGTTTATTTTGATATGTGTATTTAAGTGTTTTCTGCCATTTCACTATATATACATATATCTACGGTGTGTTTAACACGGTCACAGAAACAATTTTGATGTGGCGGGCGCGCCAAGAAAATCCCTTAGCACTATTACTCGCACCCTTAGGACTATTACTCGCACGCTTAGCATTTTTTTTTAATATTTTTTAGAGATGAACTATCGAACCTCAGTATTCTGCTACCGTTCAGTGTTACCAATTTTGTTTTCGAAAACCCCCTCACAAAAAGAAAAAGAAAATTTCAATCAGAATTGCAAATCCGTTAAAATGACATCGCTCGAGTAAATAAATAATGTGCGTATAATTAATCAAAAAATATATTGTTAATTCTGTACCAATAATTCGGGAAATACGTTTTTCTTTTGGTTTTGTGTATTAAGTGAATAAGCCAGAACTGGTTTTAGACCCTGGCAACGAAAAAAAAAAAACTTGGGGCTGGCTTATACCATTTACGCCAGTAGTCGAGCGGAGGTCGATTGTTTTCTCTGTGTGTGTGCATGTGTTGCGCTTATATGTATGTGTGTGTGTGTGTTTGTTGTTTTTAATATTTAAAATGTTTGCGAAAAATTCGAAAAATAAAAACGAAAAAGAAACATGGCCAAATCCAATTAAAAATATAACAAACTAAACGTAGCTAAACCATTGCCCTTTCTCACTCTGCCTTTGTTGCCTAATTGAATTTCACGCTGTAATTTATTTTGAGCTGCCAATAACAACAACGAGCAGCGAGTAACAAACAGCGTTTTGGCCCAAAGCTCAGGTACACACTTACACACATATGCACACAAAGAATTTCTCCGCAATGGCTAAAGCAAAAGATACAAAAATTATCCAATTAAATGCTTGTCAATAAGTGGTAAAAGGAATGCATTTAATTCAAATTGGCCAATGGGAAATGCGCTAAAAACAAACGGAACGGAAACGGGAGACTAACAGTAATTTTCACGGGCGCACAAACACAGAGAATGAAAGAGAGAAAGATAGTGAGGGAAAGAAGGAGTAAGAGAGAATTAGTCTGATTGTGTACGTCAGTGAGTGTGTGTGCGTGTGTATGTGTGTGGTTTGTTTATGTCTCATCCCACCAGACAAAAGTGTTTAATTCGAAGTGACTCATTAAAATTTCTCCTGATTTGAACTCCTCTTGGGAAATCCCCATAATATTCAAATTGCCCTCAAATTAATGTATTGTAAATCTTGTATTACATTTTATTGTGCATAAGAAAATTTACTTTAAATGATCAAACTAACTGTACAAAATTATATATTTTTGTCGGGTGGATGAATGTGCAAAGTGCTAATGAGATGCTGTGGCGCTCTTCTTCTTCTTCACAATTGCCGTTTGTTGCTTTTGCCATTTATGCATAAAAGACGCAAAAATTTCAAACAAAAGATTCGTACGTATGTATTTATTTATTTTTATTGTTGCTCTGCAAAAGGTGAAAGCCAGATTTCTGCCCGATGATTTGTGTCGAGTGCAAAGTCTTCCTACGTACACTTTTATGGACATTAGCCAGAAGTGTATAAAAATGATCCCACTGCAAAAAAGGGATCTTAATTTGCATTGTAATGCCTAAAAAGAAGATGCGACTCACAGTATAAGAATAGCTTCCTGATTTGCACAAATAGCTCAAAATATTAAACTAGGATCAAGATAAGAAATTTTATTAAAAATATTTAAAAGATTTCTTAATGTAAAGTCTCAATTGCATACAAAAGAGATATTACTATTTTTATTGCTACATGGTAATGATATTTCCTTATGGGTTTTATGTAGAAACATAAGTGCTGCTGCAACTTCTTCGTTAACAATAACCGTTAAACACAATCAAGTTTTCGATTATAGCCAATTCTCATTCTCATTCTTCTTTTAACAGCAGCTACGCGTGAGATGTTGTCAGAGATATTCTTGGTAATAGAGAGTTGAGCATTATCCCCCCTCTTGTTGCTACGTTTCTGGCCAATAGCAAGAACCAACAACCATAATAATGTAAGACACGAGGGTCAGGAGACAAAGGTCAATCTTTGAGTAAAAACGCAACCTAGAACTAGTTAGGTTTCCACATACACACACACACTCAACTATACATTTTTACACACACACACACACGTCTAGCATCAAGATGAGCTGGCTGCTGGGCTTCCTGGCCCTGATGTGGGCGCCCAGTGAATTGTTGGCCATACCAACGCCACTCAAGTTGCCTGGTAAGTCAAATTACTGCAAGAGAAATGAAAGACTTCAGATTACTCAGCATTCACCTGGCATCTCTCCACTCACATTAGGTTACACCCACAAACTGACGCCTTATATCAAGCACTGGGAAGCAGCGAATTTCGATCGCGCCATTCTTCAGACTGCGCAGCTTAGGCACTTGGAACAAGCCCGCTCTCGTCGAAAACGACAATCAGAGCCCACCTTGTCGTCGTCCTCCTCATCAAGTGGACTGGCGCACACAATCCGATTGAATTTCTCCGCACATGACAGGTAAGAGAGACAGAGAAAGAGACATTGTGTGTGGGTACAAATTTTGCATTGTTGAATTAAGGTCATAGTGCAGCAATAGTTAATCATAGAAAATTGAACGGGTTTTTAAACAAATTCAACTAGTTTTTAGGTAAAACAAGGTATAATTTACGTTCGCTTTAATTGGATTTCCTAAATTTGCCTAACAGTGTGATTAAATGCATATTATAAATTGTTTGCGAAATAAATCATTTTTTTTCTTTGCTTAATTTGCAGAGATTTTCGCTTGGTATTGCATCAACAGCCACATTCGGTGTTCGCCCACGACGTGGAAATTGAGAACACACTGGGACCCATCGAATACGATGTCTCACGCATTTACACTGGCGGCCTGGAGGACGATGAGGCTGCTCATGTGCAGGCCATTCTAACCAGTGACAATCTGCTAGATGGCACAATTGAAACGCAAGCGGAGCACTATTATATAGAGCCCGCACAACGTTATTCCCAACAGCTGGCCGAGAGCGGAGTGCACAGTATAGTCTATAAGTTAAGTGATGTAAATATGCAGAAGGAGAGAGGATTAACAGTAGGAGGTGGCGGCATTAGGTCGGAGGCGAAGCCGCATTGTGCCAGTGAGAAATTACGAAAAAAGCGTTGGCTACCAGAAGAGGTAAAATAAGTTAATGTTAATTTAAATTCATATTAATATTTTTTTCTTTTGCTGTCTTTTTAGCTGGCAATGTCAGATAGTCCAGCTCAAGCACCAACATACAATCGGAATCCACCATTACCACTGGATTTGGAAGTGCCCTATAATGATGATTTCCGAGTGCTCGCCTCGGAAGAGGATGATCATGAGGAAGATTCCAAAAGGAAGCATACAACTTCAACGACCAGAAGCACAGGGCGTAGTACAGAATCCTTTCTGGCTACACTGACCACCAAAGCCGCATCGAATCGAAATATACTTGTAAATAACTATAATCCCTCCAACGTGGGCGATGGCAGTCGCAGCTATAATGGCAATAGCAATAGCAATACCAATTCCAACTCTAACAATAATAATGTTCGCAAATTGTATACCAAACACAAGAATATTATTGTTAGCACATACAATCGACCCATTGAGCCAGAGTTTGGTACACCATACGAGGAGCCCAACGCAAATCAAAATGGCTCTCTGCCAACTAATTTCTTTAATGCCAATTGGACTACACTTTTCCTGGGCAATGGTGCCAATGATCGTCCCAGTCATAAGACTCATGTCGAGATTATTACCAAAAACGGGGCAACCAAGAAGCCCAATATTATTGTGAATAACTACAATCCAGAGATTATTTTCGCCCCAAATCCAAATCCTAGTTTCAACAGCATGTTGATGACCAATTTACTGAGCGGACGTGGCGAGGATATACATAGTTCACCGCGTTTGCTTTATGATCGCAAAACCACATGCATGTTGTATCTGCAGGCAGATCATACATTCTTTCAAAAAATGGGCTCCGATGAGGCCTCAATTGAGGCCATAACCAGGCATGTCCAGAGAGCCAATTCAATTTATAGAAATACCGATTTCAATAATGATGGCAAACCAGATAATATTACATTCATGATTAAACGCATTAAGGTTCACAATATGAATGCTTTAAAAGATCCCAGTTATCGTTTTCCCGGAAATTATGGCGTGGAAAAGTTTCTTGAATTGTTTTCAGGTGAGTTCACTGAAACTTTTCATGTAAATAGCATTTTAAATGTGTCATTCTGTTACAGAGGAGGACTATGATGCATTTTGTTTGGCCTATATGTTTACCTATCGCGATTTTGAGATGGGTACACTTGGCTTGGCCTGGACGGGGGATCTAAAGAACGCCGGCGGTGTGTGCGAGAAGAATGGACATTATCGTGGTTCCTTAAAATCTTTAAACACGGGCATTGTCACTTTATTAAATTATGGTAAACATGTGCCACCAGCTGTCTCTCATGTGACCCTAGCCCATGAAATAGGCCACAACTTTGGATCACCGGTACGTTCAGGATTCTAACTTCTATGATGCCTCATTTTTAATACATTATTGTGACTTATTGCAGCATGATCCTGAGCAATGTACTCCTGGTGGAGAGGATGGCAATTTTATTATGTTTGCTCGAGCCACTTCGGGTGACAAGAAGAATAACAACAGATTTAGTTCGTGTTCCTTAAAATCAATTGAACCTGTACTAAATGCCAAAGCTCGCTCTATGAAGGGTTGTTTTACTGAACCACAATCCTCCATTTGTGGTAATGGGGTTGTGGAGCCAGGAGAGCAGTGTGATTGCGGTTGGGAGGAGGATTGTAAAGATTCCTGTTGTTTCCCTATGTCGCGACAACCGCGAATAGATGAGACGCCTTGCACATTGACGCCCCATGCCCGTTGTAGTCCCTCGCAGGGACCATGCTGCACCACCGATTGCAAACTCAAGTTCGGTGACAAATGCCGAGATGACAATGGTTGCCGAGATCCCTCGTTCTGTGATGGCCGAGTGCCACAGTGTCCGCCGTCGGTTAACAAACCAAATAAGACCATATGCAATAAAGAGTTTGTTTGCTACATGGGCGATTGCACTGGCAGTATTTGCCTGGCTTATGGCCTGGAGTCGTGCCAATGTATACCAGGACCTCAAGATGACCGCATCAAATCATGTGAATTATGTTGCAAACTAGCTGGAGATAATCCCTGTCGAAGTTCTTTTGAATGGAATGAGGCTCCGTTTGATGTCCCCGATATGTACTCCAAACCGGGTACACCCTGCAATGATTACAACGGGTAAAAGTTCTACTCAAATTTTGTTACTTTTCAAAATAATTAACACCATCTATTTACTAATCATGTTTAGCTACTGTGATGTATTCCAAAAGTGCCGCGAAGTAGATCCCTCTGGACCGTTGGCCACACTAAGAAAGCTGCTGCTCTCCGAGGAGAGTATAGCCAGTTTTAAGAAATGGATGCAACAGAATTGGTATACCGTTGCACTGGCGGCCATAGGTGTCATTTTATTATTGGTAAGTGATTACCCGTTAAGTTCAAATGATTCAAATTAATTCTGTAATTTGCCTGGGAAGCTTATGCGTTTGATTACACAAATGCTAAGGGATCAGCATGAGGCCAATGCTCAGGCCTTGGGTGAGAAGGCAGTTCAAACTTAAGATAAATTCCAATATGAACTTAGTTGTAAAATTGATTCAAACTAATTCGGCAGTTGGCCTTATCTGAAGCTATATCAGAGGGCTATAAATTACAGACCCATTTCATTACCGTGTAGTTTTATTGGTCTAAAGGTTATCTGAGAGCAATATATGCAGCAGCCCCCAAGCATTTAAGCTTGTTAATGATTGTCATTTAAAATTTTGCCTTAAATTCCTTTCCATTCTAATATGTTTTTGTTTTGTTCCATTTTACCCCAGATACTGAGCACAAAGCTGCTGGCCAAGCGCTCGAATCTGAAACTTAAATCAGTGACCATTATACACAGTGCCACCACGGAGACAGTGCGCTTGCCGGAAAATAACAATGGCGTTATAGTGCACACCGCAGTACGAACTAAGGTGCCCTTCAAGAAGAAAGTTAGGGGAGAACGCAGCAAGAAATCGGGAACAGGAGTAGGCACCACGGCAACAGGAATAACACGAGCTTCTGCCAAAATCAAAGCTAGCGCCGCTGACCCCATAAAAAAGTCATCCAGAAGTCAGGTGCCAAGCAAGAAATCTTTAGCTGCCACAAACGTTGAGGAAGAGCCCAAGAAATTGAATAAAAAAATGGGCAAACAAATCATCGACTATTCGCATGCCAATGATGATGCTTCCAATTTGTCCACTAATCAAAATCATACCAATACCTTTGGTAAAGTCCAAAAGTGGTTATTGGAATCACCGATTGTGGCGCAGCCTTTGTCCCAGATAGAACACAATTCTCGGGTACGCAAGGTGATGAGCAAATCCCAATCGACTCCCGAACGACTAGTGCAGCAGAAGACACCGCAGAAAACAAAATCCATGGGAAATTTGTCAAATGAGAAAGTTAAACTTCAAGTTGTATATAAGCCGCCCTTCAAATTTTCGCTGCGTTTGTCGAAAAAGCCCAAGGTTAAGACCCATGTGGTAGGCGCTGGGCGGCCGAAACGTGGTCAAAAGAGTGGTACCCGAAATGCTGGACAATCTAGCAGCACATCAAAGGACATCAACACCTCAGCTCGTGGTAAACGCAGCGCTCTGCTGCTTTGCAATGAAGCCGAAGATGATAATCAAATTCTAACACTTAATGAGCCAAATTATGAGACTCTTAAACCACCACCAGTTGCTGCCTCGCGGTCAGCGACAGATCATTGTTATGAGAATGTAGAACTGCCGCTTGCTGACACTAGCTCCGGATCCAAACCCAGTAGCAGTAGCAAGGTAGCTCCCAGTACGAGTAGAACAAGTGTGGATCCAGCATCAGCTAGTGCTGCTGGATCTGCCACACAGCGTAGCTCCTATCGCCGCTCCAACTCTCTCTCCAATCACAATCCCTTTGCGGTGGCTCCACGACGTAGTAGTAGCAAAGTTAAAGCTGATTCTAGCAACGGTTCCGTGAACCTTACTCGTAACTTTGGTAGCACTCAAAATCTCATCAATCTAAGCCAGAATTTGGGCAAAACCAAAAAACGCAGCAGTCTCAATCTGAAAGCTGGTGCAGCAGCCAAGAACGGCAAAGATCCACCACCTGGCCCAACGACAAGTACAGCGGCCACACCCCAGCGACGTTCCTCCTCTAATGCCAACCTGCGTAGAGATAGCAGCGCCTCAAATGCGGCAGCAAAAGCTGCCCCAGTGCCGCCAACTCGTCATGCAGTCCGCAACAGCTTTAGTAATATACCCAGAGCCAGCCTGGGAGCGACAACAGCGGCAACGCCAAACTTTTCCCGTCAATCTTCCAGCAGCACTACAACAACATCGACATCCTCGTCCAGTACTTCTCCAGGAGCTCTGCCATTACAACAGTCCGCCTCTACCAGCGCCATGCAACGGCAGTCTCAGGCGCCAGCCCCTAGCCAAAACATGAGGCGTAGTCTGAATAACTTTAATAGACGCTCGACAGCCGCTACTGGCGCGCCACCTTCAGGATCCGCTTCTCAATCAGCAGCCGCAGAGAATAATGAGTTACCCTCGGATTTAGAGGTGGCTGTCTCCGATGTGGAGAACCTGGTTAGCTAAAGCCGTCAGTGAGTCTCACAATTCCTTATATTTTCTTTTAATTATTTTCTTATTTCCAAACCAACCAAGTGAAAGTGATAAGTCTTAATGTTAGTTATACAAATTGTCGCATAGGTTTACCATGTACACATGCATATTTACATATATACATATGTATGTGGGTATATATGTACTTTACACTGCCTTAAACTTGCCGTTTCTGCTGAATATGTGAATGCCAAAAAAAAACAAAACGAAGATGATGAAAACAAAAATTTAAAAGAAAGATCACTTATAATCAGACGCCGACACGCCCACACATCCATCCACTACAGATTTACACTAAAAACCCCTCACACGCCCGCGCTGCTCCACTGCTCATTCAATGTTCAACTTAACTCTTAAAGCCACCGCCTCAGCCAGCCGCACTCACCGCACATTGTACCTTTGTGGAAACTGTTTACTGTTGCATTGTCTATTTGTAATCTGTAGGTAAACTGTGAACTCTTAAAATCTATAACTCTAACTCTTATGTTCTATATACAAATACTGTACATTATGGAAAAGGAATGCGAGTACTTGATACTTAAAAAGTGAATGAAGACGGTTCTTGGGTTATCTAATTTTAATCAGAAAACAAGGCAAATAATATATACATACATTACTTTCCAAATTTGTTCCTAATTGATATTCAGAATTAGATATTCCCTTGACCGACGCTTGTTAATGAAGTTTATTTTAAATTAATATTACTCACTCTATTACGTACCTATCGTTTTTGTTACTTAATTATTTAAACAGAAACTTATTTTCACATTTCAAACAACGATCATAAATCGAAGGAATCTCTAACTCGAAAAGAACTTAAAAACTTTCAAACAGACATTAAAAACCAAACACAATACAAGGTGCTATTTTTAGTAACAACTACAACTGAACAAGAAACTATTTCAAAAAACTTAATTGAAAACTTTTTCAAAATCAAAACAGAAATCAAGAATTAATGTTAAACGAAACGAAATTGTGTAGAGAGTAGTTTTGTGTAGCGCCCAAAAAGTACATACACACATTCCGACACATATCGGATGTAGCATATAACCAACGATGATAAACTGTCAATAAATCAAAAGCAAAATGCATCGAAAAGATTAGATCATAGTGAATATAGGAATGCATGGATATTAACCATATTCACCGCCGATCCGCCTGGGCACCAACACATCCCGTCCCATCCCAATCCAAATGCACCAACCAAGACATAGCTACGACCACAGCCACAGCCACAATCACACAACCACAATCCATGCCTCCGCCATATTGTGTTTAGTAGTGTAAATAAGAAATTGAAAATACATAGTTTTTATATGCAACAATAACAACAACCAATAAAAGAACACATTAAAGCAATGAAGAACAAAACAATAAGAGAAGACACCTAGCGATATACTATAGATATATACAATATATACAAATGTATGTATATACAACTCACATAACTCTGTAGAATCACAAAAAAAGCAAACGGCTTGCAAAATTTAAAATAAAACACATATGTTTAAACAATAAACAATTTGTAGGAATAAACGTGTAGAAGAAGAATGTGGCGTATCATTTGCAATTGCATATGTAGAAACAACAAAAAGCAACAGAAAAAGTTAAAACAAATGGGAAGTGCAATATTAACAATTGATTGCAATTTTACGAGCATTTGGGTATATATTTTTGGAAATATACAAATACAAGATGCACTAACATAGATAACCATAAAGATATATATGTATATAAAAAGCTCAGCTCAAGAAACCGACCCAGTTTACGCGTAGGCAAGTAATTTGGAAACGGACATAGTAAAAACCCCATAATACGCGACAATCGCTTTGAAATGCTTAAAATAAAACAAAGAATAAACGAAAATCTAAACTAAACGAAATCACACATAGTCTTAAGTATCTCTTAGAACATAAAAGTCAACCAAGCAAGGGTCAAAAACTTTTAATTTCAATTCGTTAAATGAGAAAAAAAAAAAACAATAAAACGTATGGCCAACAATTTGTGTACTGTATATATTATGATTGAACAAAACTAAATTCTAAGATGGAAAGTATTTTGAAATGAAATGAAACAAACAACAACTGAGACTATTTAAGCGCGAAATGAACCAGTTTTGTGTAATGTACATATTGAACTTGATTGATTTTACTCTATATGTATACATATATATATATTATATTTAATGTACATCTGCAAAATGACGATTTATAAATCTATATGTGTAATGTGTACCTCAATTGTAATTACTTTTATACATACAAATATTGTATTTCTCACGTGATTAATTGCTATTTTTTTTAATATAATTTAGCTAAATGAATTTTGTATAAACCAAGAGTTGTCCTCAATCCATACCGACTTCAAACCCAACCAACCCCATCCCACCACACTATAAACTCTTCCCCATTATCAGAGTTGGTCTAATGATTTGAATTTGTTTTTCGCTTTTATCAAATGAAACTTTCAAAAAGGTTTAAACTATGTATAACTTAATATAAAACAACTTCCCAAAAAGATTGTCTATACATATTTTTGAAATTCCTTATAAATCGCTTGAACTAATTGTTTTCTTCAAGTGTAGTTTAAAACATTGTGGCAAATTTAATTTCTTTTTTGTAACAAAACTAACAACATTCTTCCTTTTACACTATAATTCCCAATAATGGCCAGTTAAAGAATAAATCAAATACATATAAATTTTTGTCAATTATAACAAACGAAGAAGATATTAAAACCAATGACGAATATTAGCAAGAGTTAATTTTAAAAACAATTTATCAATCATTATTAATTACGAACAAAAAAAAAAGCACATATGTGACATTTAAGTTGTATTCTTAATTTACAGAATTATCATATTACGTTATTTATTAATCCTAATTGTAACTAATTTTTAATACACACACTCCACCAACACGAACACACACACTTATATGCAATATTTTATAATTTCCTCATTTGAAGCAAAATTCAATTAACAATAATAAAATGAAACGAAATGAAACAAAAAAAATGCAACTAATAAAATCCTAAGTTGCTTTTTTATCAGCTTTCTCCAATTTGGTGGCACGTTTGGCCATTATCCAAAAGTAGAGACTGGGACAAAAGTGACGCAAATAATACGCAATTTTAGCCTGCAGATCACTGACAATGATATCGGGCTCCTTGCGAAGAATGCATTGTAAAACTCGTTCGGCCAGTTTATCAGGAGACATTCCCTTAGCAGTAGTCTCATCCATTTCTATAGGGGAAACCAAATGTTAGACAATTTTTGAAGCAAGGTTATGAAACTTTTACTAACTGCCATAGTTGTTGCCTGAGCCTGTCAGGGCATTTAAGGAGAGCTGTGTGCGTACATATCCAGGACTAATACAAGACACATTTACATTCTTGTTTGCCACCTCGGCACGCAGAGAATCGGCGAAAGCCTGCATAGCATGCTTGGATGCAGAATAAGCGGCTCGCTGAGGTATTGCAAATTTGCCCTGGACAGAGCTAATGAAACAAATGTGTCCATTCTGACGAGCCACCATGGAAGGCAAGAGAGCTGCAATGTAAGAAATTGTCTAATTGGACGTTAAATAGGATCTTAAATGACATATCCAACCTTTAGTAAGGGCCACTGAGCCAAAATAATTGACTACCATCACCTTCACATCTACATCAACGGCGGTGGAGGCCACATCAGCTCGAACGCTAATGCCACCATTATTTATAAGTATATCTACTTGATTGTAGACACCCAAGACGCGATTAACAAAATCCGGTATGGAGTTCAATTCAGCCAGATCCAAAGGCATTACCGTGGGCGGATATGCTGGTTCCTAAAGAAACTGTTTTCGTTATTTTTCCTACCAAGGATGGGCCGTAACTTACCACATCCAAAGCTAGCAGATCATTCTTGACCCGCTCCAACTCGGTTAGTCTGCGGGCAGCTAGAATTACTTTGCAGCCGGCGCGGTAAAAGACATGAGCCAAGGATTCACCAAGACCGGAACTGGCACCAGTTATAAGAACCACCTTTATGAATCATATTTTACATAATTAAGTCAATTAAGTAATTGCGTTAAGTAATTTATTACCTTTCCGGGTAATTGATTTCTGAACTTTTTTGCTCTCATCCGATGAAGCATTTCAATTATCGCAAGTGGTAAAGCCACCGGCATTAGCACGGTGCCCAATATCCAGTAGAGAACATTCCAATCACTGGTTGGTGCGCATTTGTCCAAGTCTTGCACTTTCATATTTCTATTTTTTAATAAACTTTGAACTTTTCGCTGAGAAAATGACAGTAAACAATAAAAAACTGGTCAATTCGATAAAGATAAGTGCGCTCGATAAACAGAGTTGCCACATTTTTTTGTTTGTGCTGCAAACAGCTGATTTTATGTTACGTTAATTTGTTTTTCTTTTTGAGCGGTTGCTGTTGGAGAAATGCTATTTTAACGATGCAGTCTCTCCTGCGACAAGGACATAGCCTAAGATGCTACTACCTTATGGGCATTCAGGCCCAAAAAATTCACACAACAGCGGTACAGAGCACATTCTGGGAGAGGGAAAAGAAATCCGGTTACAAAACAAAGTTGCCCGAACCTTCAAAAAAACAATTAATTTTAGATGGCTTTAAAGATTTAAAGGAAGAGATCAAACTTTGGCGTCAGGAGGTCAAGGAACATTTGCAAAGTGACCCAATTCTGGTATTTCGTCCCGGGGAAACGGACGTTGTATTTGATTTTAAGGCTCCCGATGTACTGGACAAATGGACAGTAACCACCGATGCTGATCATGGTGAGGGTAAAAGCACTGCAGCCCTCGAGCTGAGTGCCTCCGGCGCTGGCCTCTTTCATGGCGAAGTTAGCTCGGAGCATACGAAAGATGGCATCATCAAGAGGACAGGATATGCAAATATACGCACAAAGCGTGTACGGGTGAGTTAAAGAGTGAAATACATTCCGAATAAGGTTTATCATATACCATTTTTGGCAGAAATCTTTCAAACGTGAGGCCACCTACGACTGGACGCAGTACAATATGCTTATCATGAAGGTACGCGGCGATGGACGTAGCTATCTAATAAATCTCCACACCGAAGGCTATTTCGATCTCATGTGGAACGACATCTATCACTATGTGCTGTACACACGAGGCGGACCCCATTGGCAAATTGCAAAGATACCCTTCTCCAAATTCTTTTTATCTTCCAAGGGGCGTGTACAGGATCGCCAGGGAGCGATAGCTTTAAATAAAGTAACACATTTCGGATTCTCGGTGGCGGCAAAGAAAGGTATGGATGGTCCTTTTAACTTGGAAATCGATTATGTTGGTCTGGAATACGATCCCAGTCATCGCGAGGAGTTTGCCTATGAAATGTACAAGACTCCAAAATATATAGTTGCTACCTAGTTAATGTTATCTAGTTCTATTTAATAAATGATCAATTTTTTACACAATTTGTTAATCGAGGTTCAGAATCTCTATTGAATGTTCCCGATTAAGCTCTACAAGCTTACGTATAAACCAAAAATCTCTGGCACTCTCTATCTTCTATTTTCGTTCGCTCTCGCTCTCACATTTTTCGTTTCGTTCATCAGCTGGTCAAATGTTTACATTACATTTATGAGAGTATTTATATACATACGTACTGCCATTCACCCGCCGACTCTTCATGGTCATTTTAAGTGCAGAAATTGGTTTTGTTTTACCTTTACGTTAATTTTCCTGCTGACGGTATATATATTCACGTATTAAACATACCAATTAGAGCCTACACGAGCAGCGGAATTAAATAGCGGCGTTTCATTATACATAGTTTCGCGGTGTCAGTTTGTCGTGGTCGCTCGAACTGATAAAACACCAAAACGGAGCTAAACTTCCGCTTCCATTCGGTGTGGGACGGTTAGATATCATCGTTTCTTATCAAAGAGGCAATTATTAGATAAATATAAAACAAAATATGGTTAGTATTGTCTATTGTGTGTGTGTGACGATGAAAAGAGAGAGAGAGAGAGAGAGAAAAAGCTGACCATGTGGCAGTTCATTCACTACCAACGCCAGCTAGAGCCGGAGAACCAGCAACGACCTTGACTGCATCTTGTTGTGGTTATTGTTCAATCCTGTGTTGGCGAAAACCTAAAATCAATAAATAGTATCAACTGGCTTCTACGCAATTTACCGGTTTGCACATTTACGTCTAAATATCTTGGGCAAAAGAAAACCAGTTATCGACTCCACCTATGCGATACGAATTGAAAGTGATTGTGTTGTTGTGTTTTTGGGCCTGGATTGGTGGCCTGCAAGAAACCAGTTAGTTGTTGCTTCTGGCCCATTCCTGTTATCTTATACCTGTTGACTGCGTTTTGTGTTGGCATTTTCAGTTGCTGACGTGTTTACATTGAAAATGGTTCAGTTTACGGTATAGACGCATCTCCCCCCAAAGATCTGCTCTATAGCAATAGTTTTTCTAATCTTTGGATCATCTTTCTTATCTCTCTCTCGTTAGCAGGAAACCTATTTATATGATCCTAATCTGCTGCTAAAGCTGGACTTTCATCGCAGCCCGGCTAAATTTCAACCTTTCATTTCGGCTGCAAGTCCAGGTGAATCTTGGCTGAAAGTACGTCCACTGAAGGATACGGATTATGATCGTGGCTTTTTGCAGTTGCTATCACAACTCACACATGTGGGCAATGTGAATCGCACCCAGTTCTTAAGTAAGTTTTGGACAATAAATTTGTCTCAGAAGTCACAAATCCCCTTTCTTCCCAGCTCGTTTCTCGCAGATGAAAGCTAGCGGAGATTACTTTGTGACCGTCATTGAAGATACGCGCAAGGGCGAAATCATTGGAGCTGCTTCACTTGTGATAGAACGCAAATTTATACACAATTGCTCAGTGGTGAGTTATTATATAATATCCTGATATTAGCAATTCTTAATGGACTATTATCCTTTTTATCCTTATCCTTTTAGCGTGGTCGTTTGGAGGATGTAGTCGTTAATGATACGTATCGTGGCAAGCAGTTGGGCAAACTGTAAGTCTAATTACCTACTCTTTGAGAAGTATCATTATTGATCTTCATTTCAACAGAATTGTGGTAACCGTTTCTTTGTTGGCTGAAGAATTGGGCTGCTATAAAATGTCTTTGGACTGCAAGGACAAACTAATCAAGTTTTATGAATCTTTGGGATATGTCCTAATACCCGGAAACTCAAATTCCATGACCATTCGTTACGATGAAGCATCACAAACGACGATCAAACGAAATGTGACCTCATCTCATGGAGGCGGCGACAACTCTTGCCAAACTGTGAGCCTTGATTTTGCCTCTTGACAATTAGCCGCCAACGCTGCTCCCAAATCCAAGCTTTGAGCCTTTCAAGATGGTTTCAAAGCCCAGGCCGGGCGCAATGAATGCACAAAAGAAAAAAAAAGTAGAAAGCATTTGAAAATATTTTTTTTGTTAAATTTAATTTCCATTGCGCTTTGCGCTTGATGGATTATTATTGGACAGCGCTGGCAGGCGGTGGTGTCCTTGCCAAGGACATACAATTAGCTATAGATTTTTACTACATAACAAATATGCAAAACAAACAAGGCCAACAGCACAATGATTTCTCAATTCTTACAGAATTCTCAATATTATAATTTTTTCTCCCCTTTCTGCTACTGATCGATCGAATGATTGAATGAATGAATGAATGCAACTATCAATCAAACAACCAACCAACTACTTAAAGGTAGTAGTTATATTGCCTTTCAAGAGCACTTTCATCAAGTAGCCCATTATAAATAATATATATACATCCTATGTACTAAAAAGAAAAGAAAAAGAAGAAAAATCACATTCAAAACTAATTAACAATGCCTAATTGTACTTCCTCTTGGTATCACGAATATGCACACAAATGGCCACATGTTGGGCACTTGGAGTGTTGGGCAAAATATTTCTGCAAATGCTCGATATGGCCGCCATGGGAGCAGCCCTGGCACCATGCATAGATTCCACGAACAATTAAACCGCACACACAACATTTGGCCGATTGCATGGATTTACATTTGTCGCATAGCCATCCGACATGTCCGGCCAAAGGACGGGAACATTTACCGCAGTTCGTGTGCATGGTGGTTGATTGTTGATTCAATTGACGCACCGAACGCAGCCAAGAGCGATTAATCACCTCGCCAGCTTCATTCCAAAGTTCATAGCGATGCAGTTGATCCACATAGGCATGAAACCAATGCTCCTAGAAATAATTTTAATGGGTATCAATAAGGATTTTGGATATTCTCGTCATTTACCGACTTACCACCAGAGCTTCTTCTAAAGGCAGCAGTTTGCGTGCCTCTCCCAAAGCAATTATCACTGTTAAGGCTGTTTGGACATCTCCAACATCGTTTTGCAGCATTAGAGCATCGGCCACAAATTTATGGGGTTCCCACATAGGTATGGGTACATGGGGGACTTTCAGTACGGTGGGCACATGCGGAGGCTGTTTCAGAAAGGATAGATAAAAGTGTACATAATCTGTCTGTTTGCTTAACTTACCGGTGACTTCTCGTGTTCATTCGCCTTGAGATCCACTTGTGCTCTGGCTGCCTGAACATCATGATGGAGGGCAGGAAATGCTAGTGCCTTGGTTACATCCGATGTGGGACCAACATATATAAAGCCATTGCGCAGGAGTTCAAAATTATCAAATGTTATTTCGCTAAGGATTTGAGTTTCTGAGAGTATAACCGAACTAGTTGGTGGATGCTCATGCTCATCATCATTGTCAACACTGGAATCGGCACCAATTTCATGCGGTGCCTCTTGATTGTTGCCATTTAAATCCTGGCCCATTTCGCCACGTTGTGGCATAGTCCAATCGCTCTGCACCTGAGTGGCGCGTCTTGAATTGGTTGAGAAAGATGCACGATGTTCAAAAGGTGGCTCAAAATGATTGGTGCCATAAAAGAGCTTAATAAAATTCCACAATGTTGTAGCCTGCATAGATGATGTTTAGATTATCAGTTTTTACACGAATCAGTTTGATAATTCCTTACATTGTGTTTGCCGTATCTACGACAGACATCCGCATTATGATCACACAAATCGGCCAGTTTTTTGCCGCTAATCAAGAGATCCTGGGCACAGCCTATAAAAGATTCATGTTCGCTAAGTGCTTGAGAGTGAGGCTCCTGCAAAAACGATTCCCATTAAACTATAATCCACACAATGAAGCAGCAGAACAACTTACTATATCCTTCAGTCTAAATTTATACATTTTGGAATGATCCAAATGGAATTGCATGCTACCGGCCACAGGTGTTTTTGAGCGACTCCTAAAAAATGATCATATTAATATTATGCGTTTCCTGATGAGTCGTAAACTTACTTAAAGCTTGTAGTTTTTGTATTGGTTAAGCCACTCGTCTTTACGGCGTACTCTTTAATTTTTTGAGCAAACGATATATCACCATGCCTGCCCAGACTAGCACCCTGAGCATTGGCCTTCAGAGCTGGCCGTGTGGCATCTTTGAAGGCGTGCTTATAAATGGTCGAATCCTTGCTAGTAGAGAGCAAGCAGTGCGAATCTCCCTGCCAAGCTATGCCAGTGGTGACATTAGTATGATCGTTAAAGGAGGCAAATGGTATAAAAGGACGACGTATATCCCACACATGGATACTGTAATCCACCACCAGAGCACAGCTGGCAATGTGATAGCTACAATAAACAAATAAGTATCAGTTGATAGATATTTAATTGAATTATTCAAACCTACGTTCTCTCTGGTCGCCATTTTACCCGACCGACAACTGCAATGGTATGGATTGTATATTCGAGTCCAGGACGACCATCCATATTCCACACTTTGATTTGTTTGTCTCTGCTACCGGTGGCCAGCCAATTCCTTGTGGGATGCCAGTCGCATGTATATATGGGTCCACTGTGAGCGGTAAATTGAACCATGCACTTATCCCACTTACGCATATCCCACAATTGAACTGTTCCATTCTCGGACACAGCCGAGAATATGTTTTGTGTGTGAGGACTGAACTTAACATCGCGCACTGATTCTGAATTGCTAAAGTATGTATTGACCGACTTATCCGATCGTATATCAAAGCATTTAATGGTTCCATCTTGTGACCCTGAGATCAGGATATTGGGTTCGCTGCTATGAAAGGTCACCGTATGTGCAGTCCGTTCGTGCTCATTGTAGACAAGCAGCTGCTTTTGTCTTCCAAATTTCGACAAGTCCCAAACAGAAACCACTCCATTAGTGGCAGCCGTAGCCAATAGATTGCTATCCAGTGTGCTCCAAGAAACATCGTTAGATGAATAGCTAAGATTTTGGTTTTTGCCACCGCGCATATTGCAGGATTCGGTGAAGCCATAATTGTCAATAGAATACACCTTTAGCACTTCGTAAATGCAAAAGAGAGAAGGATAATCAATATCACTCAAAATGGAGTTCGAGTTCAAGGATTTCTCTTACAGCTGCGCCCGGCCACGGCAATTTGTGTGTTATCCTTGTTTAGTGCTAAAGCATTGGCATGACCCTCCAGACATATCCTTAACGATACTGTGGAAGGATCTTCCATAGAGTCGGGCATTTTGCCAGAACAAGTAAAACCAAATTAAAAGTGTTTTTATGTACAATTTGATAAGAGCAATTGCAGTCCCAAAACAAAACAAGAAGAACAAGAAGAACGATTTCCACCCCTCGTAAAATAATTTACGTTTTCCATCCCTGCTAACATATTTATAGTTTCCATCCATGGTAATATGTGACAACTCTGTCAGTTACTTTGCTGTTTACAATCCAATTGCAATTTGTCGGGAAATTTCATCGGACGGTGCTGTTTAGCTAGGATTTGATTAAGCAGCCGCTGCAAGGCACAAGTCAAGCACAGGTGAGGAAGGCATCTCAACCTGAATTCAGCATGCCGGACATCAAGATAACTCCGTTGGGCGCCGGTCAGGATGTGGGCCGTAGTTGTCTATTACTTTCGATGGGCGGCAAAAACATAATGCTGGATTGCGGCATGCATATGGGATATAATGATGAGCGTCGATTCCCTGACTTTTCGTATATTGTTCCTGAAGGACCCATCACCAGTCACATTGACTGTGTGATCATTTCACATTTTCATCTGGGTATGTTGAGCTGTTAACCTTGCCGTGGCCGGCTTATCTATGATTCTAATTGAATTTCATTATTTTTATCAATGCCTATGCATTCAGATCATTGTGGCGCTTTGCCTTATATGTCTGAGATTGTAGGCTATACGGGACCCATTTACATGACGCATCCAACGAAGGCGATTGCGCCCATTCTTCTCGAAGATATGCGCAAGGTTGCCGTGGAGCGGAAGGGTGAATCCAACTTTTTCACTACGCAAATGATCAAGGATTGTATGAAGAAGGTTATACCGGTGACATTGCACCAGAGCATGATGGTGGACACCGATCTGGAGATAAAAGCCTATTATGCTGGTCATGTGTTGGGTGCAGCAATGTTTTGGATTAAAGTGGGCTCCCAGAGTGTTGTTTATACGGGTGATTATAACATGACGCCGGATCGGCATTTGGGGGCTGCTTGGATTGACAAATGCCGTCCGGACCTGTTGATCTCGGAGAGCACTTATGCCACCACCATAAGGGACTCTAAGCGTTGTCGTGAACGTGATTTCCTTAAGAAGGTCCACGAGTGTGTGGCCAAGGGCGGCAAGGTGTTGATACCGGTGTTTGCCTTGGGCCGAGCACAGGAACTGTGTATTCTACTGGAGACCTACTGGGACCGCATGAACCTCAAATATCCTATATACTTTGCCCTCGGTCTGACCGAGAAGGCGAATACCTATTATAAAATGTTTATCACATGGACCAATCAAAAGATCCGCAAGACCTTTGTGCATCGCAACATGTTTGACTTTAAGCATATCAAACCCTTTGACAAGGCCTACATTGATAATCCTGGCGCGATGGTGGTATTTGCCACACCCGGTATGTTGCATGCCGGGCTCTCGCTGCAGATCTTTAAGAAGTGGGCGCCCAATGAAAACAATATGGTCATAATGCCAGGCTACTGTGTCCAGGGCACGGTGGGAAACAAAATCCTGGGCGGTGCAAAAAAAGTAGAGTTTGAGAATCGACAGGTGGTTGAAGTGAAAATGGCCGTGGAGTATATGAGTTTCTCTGCTCATGCCGATGCCAAAGGTAAGAAGAAATATTTATATTGCCATAAGCAAGAACCAAAATAGTTTCTTCCATATCATTTTATAGGTATCATGCAGCTTATACAAAACTGTGAGCCCAAGAATGTAATGCTAGTTCATGGCGAGGCGGAGAAGATGAAATTCTTGCGTTCCAAAATCCGAGATGAATTCAATTTGGAAACTTATATGCCAGCCAATGGGGAAACTTGTGTCATATCTACGCCGGTTAAGATACCTGTGGATGCAGCAGTCTCGCTGCTTAAGGCTGAGGCACGCTCCTATAATGCCCAGCCGCCAGATCCCAAGCGTCGGAGGCTTATCCATGGAGTTCTTGTGATGAAGGACAATCGAATTATGTTGCAAAATCTTACAGACGCTCTCAAAGAGATTGGCATTAATCGCCATGTTATGCGTTTCACTTCCAAGGTTAAAATGGACGATCCGGGTCCAAAGCAGCGCACCATTGAGAAGTTAAAATCGTTGTTAGATGAAAAAATGGTGGGCTGGACCGTTTTAATGCAGGAGACGGGTTATATAACGGTTGAGACAGTTGAAATTAGAGTAGAAGAGGACGAGAAGGATCATAAGCAAAAGACCATACTAATTACCTGGACGAATCAGGATGAGGATATTGGTGCCTACATTCACAATCTGTTACAGAATATGTGTTAGAGCAGTGGGAAGAAACTTCCTGTCCAGGCATACAAATATGGTCAATTGCGATTCCATAGTTTTTAAGCACAAAGGTTTATATTCTATATCTGAAATGTTTACAAATAAAAATTTACAACATCGAACCCATAGTTATACATTTTGGCTTTCACTTTTTGCACTTTACAATATAATGAAAGGTTCTCAATTCGTTCGATCCACATTTATTAATTCTGATAGTTTATAACATTATTCTTGGGTAAAGCCCCAGACCTAAAAAAAGATCTAGGCGCCTTGAATCGTAATTGCAATCGCAATTGGCTGGGCATTTGTGGGCGAATCCCTTTCCCTTCTTCTCCTTATGTCAAAGCGGCAGCACCGGAGATGATTTCAATCAACTCGCGGGTAATGACCGCCTGTCGGGTGCGGTTGAATGTGAGAGTCAGCTTGTCAATCATCTCGCCGGCGTTCTTGGAAGCATTGTCCATAGCCGTCATACGGGAGGATTGCTCCGAGCATGCTCCCTCCTTCATGGTGTAGAAGATGAGCGAGGCCAGTGAGAACTCCAAATAGCTCTTGACGACATCACTGTCGAGCGAATCATAAACGGCCAACTTTTCGGACTTCTCCACAGTTGGGCCACTGAAGATAGGCAGTGAGGAGCACTGGTACGAAACCACGGACTTGAATCTGTTGTAGACAATCTTGCCCTCGGTATAATCGTAGCCAGTCTGAAGCACTTCGTGGGCAATCTTTGAGGCGTCCAAGAAGGTAGGTGGCAAGCGACCGATCTCATTGGCCACCATCAGGATATTCTTGCCATACAGACGGGCCAGAATGGAACGCGACTTGTCGCCTACACAAAACACCTTGGTGTTGACATCGTCAATAGCCAGCTCTGCACGGATCTGACGGGCAACACCGGTGTGAACGGCACCACAGAGACCACGGTCAGATGTCATGGCGATCAGCAGCTTCTTGGGCTCGGCCTTCTCGTCGGCCTGGATTTCAGTTTTCTCGAAAAATTGCTGAGCACCAACACCGTAGGGACGCGCCGCCTTCAAATCACGCTCGGCACGGGCATATTTGGCAGCGGACACCATCTTCATTGATTGCGTAATTTTCTGAATGTTCTTCACGGATTTCAGACGAATGGAGATTGCCTTCAAAGTGGCCATGCCACGCTGCTGCTGGGCCTGAAGGGTGGCTTCAATAGCCAGCGGCAGCAAAACCGTTGAACGTTGCATCATCATCCTGTGAGCTGTTGTTGAAGTTTTCCCTGCACCAGAAAAAAATTAGCGAAAAATCAACGATGTCGGCCAGCGAAAAATTCACCTGCGTTAAGTTGGCTGCACGATAACGAGTGTTATAACACAGCCTGTGGTTGCCACCTTGTTCTGATTTTCTGCCATTTTGCGTTTTCCAACCCTGAAATTTCGTATTTTTCTCCCGCCCTGTATCGATATGTATCGATAGACAAAAACCGCTGGCGTTAACCAACACTAATTAGATATCGTGATGTACAATCGATAATTGCTCGACAGCGTGGTTGGGTTTGACTCCTTTGCTCGACAGCGTGGTTGGGTCTGACTCCTTTGCTCGACAGCGTGGTTGGGTCTGACTCCTTTGCTCGATTCCAACCATTTCTCACGATTTTTACTCTCTTTTTACTCTCTTTTGCATGAACAGCGCTCTTTTGTTGGATGTTGGATCGAGTTGCATGTTGGATAGAGTTGCGACATCGAGTTGCGAGTGGCTGTCAAACATATCTTGCAGTGGCTGCCAAACTTTTTAGAAAAAGCCCTTGCAGTGACTCATTTTTTAAAACAATGCTTCTAAAACTTTTTTGTAATATTTATTTATATATGTATGTATGATATGAATACTTTTTGAGACAATCATTCAACTTACAAATGACATTTCGACAAAATTAATTAAACTAAATTGTTCAAAGTCAAAGTAAATTTTATAAAGATTAATTAAGTTCAAATTAGTATTTTAACAATTTGTTATAAAATTAATGGTAAATGTTTACTATTACTACTCGGGCCCAAAACGCGCTTAAACTACATAATTTTGGTATCAAACGAAAGAGAAAAATTGCACGAGCACGACCTCAGGTGCCCCTTGGCGATTTATTTCGTAGTTTTTGAGTAATTAACAAAAGAAAATTAATATTTTTAGCGGGACTATAGCTAAAAGTAGCTTTTTCCGGCTAAAAAAAGCTGTTCAATTTTGAGATGGTGTTGCCAAATGCCGAATTTAGGATTTTTGAATCTTTTGTTCGCACTATTCTCAACAAAAGAAAATACTGTTGAGTTTACAATATTTCTTGATTTTATAGAACAAATATAGTTTAGAATACAATATTCGGCTGCTCTGGCAGCCGAATATTCCTCGACTTTTGAGTTTAGATTAAAATATTTGGCTACCAGGTCAGTCAAACAGCGCGCCAAATAAAAAATAGCGATTGACAACACTGAAATCTAGCTTTACCCGATTTTTCCACTTTTCAACACTGAAATCTCGAGTAGTAATAGTAAACATTTCCCTTTATTTTACTAATGCAAATTGTTCAACCAAAATTTATTTATGGCAGGTCTGCAAGTCCCTCAACAATGAAACACACACAAAAAAGGACATAAAAATCCACAAAAAAAAAGATACAAAGAAACAGACAAAGTGGAAAAGGAAAGAAAATTACGACAAAGACCAAAACGAAGATTGGAACTGGAGTTAGGTCAGGTACAAGTGCAGCAGCAAGCGGACCAAATGCGTGGCAAATGAAGATTAGATGTAAAGTTAACAGCTGGCAAAGATCATAGTGTAAATACACAAAGGTGCCTTCTCCAGCAGCAACAGCAACAACAACAATAGCAACAGCTGCCTGAGTGTGAGGTGTGTGTGTGTGTGTGTGTAGGTGTGTGATTAATTTACAAAACATTCAGGCCCACACCTCGTAACAAAATATTAAGCCGTCGAGCAAAACACATGATGTGGTCGTTCTTTTCGCGCGACTCTTCTAAAGATTTTCCTTATGAAATTGGCGAACCCGTTGCTGGCTTCGATAACTATTCAATATGGCAATTGCACAAGGCAAAGCGAAAGGGCACTCTGGAGGAGGTGTCTGTATTTGTTTATGATATTCGCAGCGGATCGGATACGAAATGTGAACTGGCCAAGGCATCGTTGAAGCGACTTAAAACATTGCGTCATCCCAGTATATTGCAATATCTTGATTCGTTGGAAACGGACAAAATGCTATATGTGGCTACGGAGGCCGTAGATCCTTTGGGAACATATTTCACCAAACTGGCCACGGATAATGTGCAAAAAGGGCTTTACCTAGCCTGGGGAATATTTCAAATAACCGTAAGTTAACCCGAAAATAATCCTCTAATTAACAATAAGTGATTAATTTGTAATATTTATGTCTTTTAGCGTGCTCTATCCTTTCTCAATAACGATGGAAATCTGAGGCATAACAATGTCTCCGCCTGGTCAGTATTTGTAAATGCATCTGGTGAATGGAAGTTGGGTAGCCTGGAGTTTGTCTCAGCGGCCGACGGCAATCCGATGCCTCCAGTAAAAATACCCGTTACACTAGAAGTCTACGACGCACCCGAAAAAAATGACCAAAGCAAGCTTAAAGCGGCTACAAAGTGGTAAGTTGCAATTATCACTATATACTGGAATCTTATAATTTCAATCTATCCTTGACTTCTTTTAAACAGCTCTGTGGATATGTGGGGACTAGGTTGTCTGGTGTGGGAGGCCTTTAATGGCGTTCTTAAGCAACGCTCTAATCTTAAGGATATTGAACATATTCCCAAATCTCTACAATCACTTTATTGCGAACTAGTCGGTGCCTCACCATCGAATAGACCCAACCCGGCGGATATTATAACACGATGCCGCAAACCGGGTGGCTTTTTTAAGAATGATTTGGTGGATACATTGCTATTTCTGGAGGAAATACAAATCAAAGATAAAGCGGAAAAGAATCGATTTTTTAGTGGTCTAACAACGCATTTGGACTATTTCCCCGATAATGTGTGCAAGCATAAAATTCTACCACAACTGATAACCGCCTATGAGTATGGAGATGCGGGCTCCGCAGTGCTAGCGCCCATGTTTAAGGTTTGTCCGACACGAACTTAAAAGTACACATTTCAAAACTAATCTTTCCTTTTGGACTTCAGCTGGGTAAACTGTTGGATGAAGTGGAATATCAGAAGCGCATTGTTCCCTGTGTGGTCAAACTATTTGGTTCTACGGATCGTGTTACCCGTTCGCGACTTTTGCAACAATTGGATTTGTTTATTGCGCATTTACAGCCACAGGTCGTCAACGATCAAATATTTCCACAAGTGGCCCACGGTTTTTTGGACACAAATGCAACAATTCGCGAGCAGACTGTTAAATCCATCATTCATTTGGCTCCTAAGCTCAATTATAACAATCTCAATGTGGAGGTATTACGTCATTTTGCCCGATTGCAGGCACGCGATGATCAGGGCGGCATACGCACTAATACTACAGTGTGTCTAGGCAAGATTGCCCCACATTTGCATCCGCAAGTGCGACAGCGTGTTCTAGTTTCAGCTTTTATACGTGCCATGCGTGATCCATTTCCGCCAGCTAGAGTAGCTGGTGTTCTGGCGCTGGCCGCCACTCAGCAATATTTTCTACTTAGTGAGGTGGCTAATCGTGTCTTGCCATCATTGTGTTCCCTAACCGTGGATCCAGAGAAAACTGTTAGAGATCCAGCCTTTAAGACCGTGCGTGGTTTTTTGGGCAAACTGGAAAAGGTGTCGGAAGATCCCAGTTTACGTGAAACCATGGGTAAGAATAGATTTTCGTTCTGTGACACTTTAAAACATAAAATATTTCGATATTGCAGAGGCGGATGTTCATACAGCGACACCTTCTATAGGTAATGCAGCTGCCACGTGGGCGGGATGGGCAGTTACAGCTGTAACAGCCAAATTCTATCGCAGCCAAAGTGATTCATCGCGACCACGACCACCTTTAACAGGACGAAATCTTTCCAAGCCGGCGTCTTTGGGTAAACTTTAGCTCAAACATATATTCATTCTCCCCCAAAAACATGTTAAAACTCTTTTTTTTTCAATATCTATTCTCTCAGAACAACCGTCAAGCAGCAGCCTATCGACAACCACCAGTAGCGTTACCTCAATGACCTCACTTGAGCATGAAAGTAATGATACCTCAGCATCGGCTTCCGATTATGGCAACAACGATTGGGATAATGAGAATTGGGGAGAAATGGATGTAAGTTGGCAACTTTAAGCAAACGTCACGCAAATCACTTTATATAAATATATGAATTGTTCTTTGGCAGACCTCACAGGATCCTAGTAGTCCATTGGCAGCCAGTTCCAATAATGGTCAATTAGTGGCAGCTAATGCACTCAATGAAGTACGTGATGGTTGGGATAATGAGGAATGGGGCAGCCTTGAAGAGGATCCGGTAAACTAACATAATTTTGTTATTCTTCATCTTGGTTTTTATCGATTTTCATTTGTAACCTGCAGTGCGAGGAGGAAGAGCAAGCGGAACAAGAGCAGCAACAGCAGCAAATGGCCCGACAATCCATCTCCTCGACAACATCTTCCAGCCAGCATCATCATCAGCAGCAGCTACATGATATGAACGATATTATAGATCCACTGAGCAAACTAAACAGCGGTTCACAGCTGCGACCCAAAGAACTACCCAATCTTTCCAGCAGTAATACGTCACCAACAGCCAACTGTAATAATATAAGCCCGCCATCATCGCACTTAAATAACTCCACGCACAATGCCAATTGGAATAGTGATTCATGGGCTGATGGTGAATTCGAACCGCTGGATGAAGCGGGCACGGGTAAGTTCATAGTGAACTTTCTACTATCAGTAATTTTAAACGTTTATGTGTTTCCCCTTTTACCTTCTAGGCAACAGCAAACTGGATGAGGCCCGTCGTAAACGGGAAGAGAAGAAGCTTCAGCGGCAGCGTGAATTGGAGGCACGACGAGCCCAGCGTGTCAGTGGCCCAATGAAATTGGGCGCCAAAAAGCTTTAAAAGGAATATTTTATATATAGAAATGCAATTGCAATGTATATTTTATAAAGGCCCAAAGTAAATTTTGTATATTACTCTAAATGTCTCGTCCTACTTTCCACATTCTCAGTGTGTGTGATTTTTTAGTTTTTGTGTTTGGTTATTCCTTTTATTTTGCATTTAATGCAAAGTCTCAGTGTTTCGAGCCTCCATTTCGATACCATATACATTTATATAAATTTATATATATAGAAATACTTCATAATTGTATTATGATTAATTGTAAAACTCTAAACACGATATTATTTTAATATATGCAATTGTGAAGCACTTTGTAATTAAGAATGACGAAAACAAGAAAAAGAAGTTGACAACAAAAAGAAAAACAAAAAAACAAGGAAAACTAACCAAGTAGCTAGTAAATTACTCCAAATTTATACTTTAGTAAGCGAACTAACTTTAAACGATAACTGAAACGAATACGAATTAATGCAAAAATGCCCTAGCAGAGTAATTTCATTAAAAAACAAAAAAAAATACCAACAAATTGGTTGTTTTACTAACAATTAGTAACTCTTAACAATACAATTTGTATTGTTTTGTATATTGTGAGAATTGATATCAAAAATGAAGAGAACAGAGAGTACATAACAAAAAAAAAACAAAAACAAAAAAGAGAATAACAAATTTATGCTAATTCCCAGATATATAAACATTAACCATTTGTGTGTCTTGTCAGATTTCTCCTCTAACCAAAACCCATTTTGCTCGCCCCACAGAAACAAAGCTACGAAATCCAAGAAACAAAAAAGTATTTCATATTCCATTTTCTAGGCGGATATATGCATATATATAGAACGAATCTATGTATGTATTTTTAAACAAATTAAATAAATAAATATACATATTTTTATATAGTTAAATGCATTAACAAAAACGAATATAAATAAAATATATAGAACCAACCAAGAGCAAGCAATTATAGAGAATGAGAAGAAAACAGAAAACATTTAAACAATTTTGAAGCTTTTTCATAAGTAAATAGTAGAAAAAATTGCACTTGTTATATGATAAATATCCTAAGTTGCTAGTTATAGGATTAGAATTCCTACCTATGTATGGATGTATGTGTGTGTCACATTAATTGGATTTTCTTCTACAACAACAATATGAAATGTGAATTTTTCCCACTAACTGCACCAAGCGCAAGCCATTTTTTGCATGTCAAACTAATCAAGTTACAAAAACTAAACAAATTTTTGGAAAATCCTGTACATACCTATATACCTAACACATCTAAACATCATATATATATACATATATATACATATATGCTGATTTTTTCCAATACCTCAATATCAGTGTACAATTTTTCCATAATATATTTTTATCACACGTCTCAGAATAAAATAAAAAAAAGAATAAAAAAGAAAGGAAAAATCTCATTGTTGTGGATGCGTTTCCATAAAACTTTTGATCCTTAAATCAACTATAACTACAATTCAAGATTCAAACGACAGCAACAACAACAACACTCTTTTAATAAATTATTTTCCGAATGCAAAATTTAATATTAGTAAACTTTATAGAACAAACAAAAAACAAAAAAAATGCATGAAACACGAAAAATTTATATTGTTTAGACAAATTTTTAAGACTGCAAAAAATGAAACAAAACAAAAAACCAAAAAAAAAGATTAGACGAAAAAGAATCAGAAAATAAATTCATTAAAAAAAAAGGTAAAATACAAATTATTTAGTACTAATTATCAGTAAAACAAGAAAATACAAAATAAAAATTTTGAAATAAAACAAAAGAGATATAAAATTCTATCTAAATCTGTATTAATTCGCCGAAACTGAGCTTTTTTTTCAGATTTGTGAAGGCTCTTAGAATATTTATTACAAATGAAAATCTACAAAAGGATCACAGAAGGTAAATGTATTGTAAAATGAAGGAATAGGATATATGATATCAACTTGGAAATTTCTAAAATCAAAAGGGTTCCTAATTGGCTTTTTATATAATGGAAGGCAAAACTTTAGAATTATTAGATAATTATTGAAACTTTCTACTTTACAAATCTAATTCTTTTAATTCTAATTCTTATATTGGTATTATATTAATAGATCCGTGCGATTTCATTGTGGTTAAGATCTTTTTTATTCCCACTTTCACGAATGTCTGTGTCTACGTTTTGAATCTGTTGTGACAACTGTTTCTTTGTTTTCATCGTTTGCTAATTGCTTTCATATCAATTAAATCAAGTGCACTAACATGCTTGAGTAGTATAAACTCAAAACTAGCTGGAAAAGGTGTTTAAACAGCTGTTTTTGGTTTGGGACTTATAAGGATGGTAGATCAGCAATAAAATCTAAACAAATTATGCAAGTGATAAATTGCCATAACAAGTTATCAAGCCAATGATAAGGTAGATCGGATATAACTACACATATCTTACACTCTTTCGCTTGATTAAAAATTAGGTAAAACAAATTTTAGTCCTTGAATAAATTGAAATGAAACATAACTAGAAATAAAGTTGGGCGTCAATCGTTTTTTAAACGAAAGAATTCTCCTTTAAAAATAAACTATGATCAGCTAAAAATCATTTATGTCAGGAGATTCATAGTAATATTTGTAATATTCGTATCCTTAGTTTGTCTTTGCTAATTATATACTTAACAGTTGGACTAACAAAAATATGAGCAAGTTGTCCTATGCTGAACTAAATAAAACTATAGCATACTTATTTGGAGTCTTTCCCCTACATGGAAGTGCGTATGCACCAACATATGTATATTTATTGGGAATTTTCCATTTTGTGGTCATTTCGAATCTTTTTTGCATAAAGATTCTAAACCAAGTTTAAAATAATGTGGATATTTTCACATGGTAAAGTAAAAAAAAAATTTCAAGGTCAATTTTGTGCAAATTTTTAATCAAACTTGAGAGTAAATCTGGTTTTAATTTATTTGTATTTAAAAGTGTAACTTAAATAACAAAAATTTTCTTCTGTTTAAAATACGAATCTATATAAACGATTTTAATATACTTATATTGGTTATAAATGTTTGTCATAAGCTAGAATCGAAAAGTATGTATTAATTAGCCAAAAACTTGTCAGTTGTTAAACAAATTGGTCAAAAGTTCTTAAACAACATGCCAAGTCGTGGGGTGGTTAAAAATATAGGAGGTAGAACGGAACGGAACATATAATCAGAGTAAAACTTCCCTCTTAAAATGTTTATCACCTCATTAAGACAGCAATGTGCTGTGCTGTGCTGTGCTTTATTTTTGAACGTTTCTATTTTCTCACGCGCTCGTTTCGTTCGCAATTCGTTAATTTGTTGCACTTGAAGTTGTTGAAGTTGAAACCGATGCTGATGTCTTATGCCTTATGCTGTTGTGCGGATAATTGAAGGAGGGGTTGGGGGGGGGTGGGTTGTGTGTAGTCCGGTCTGCCCTTGCCATGAGTAATTGCCTCTCCCCCAATTGCCTTTGGACTAAAATAGTATTTCGTTAACCCCCAAGAATTTCGAATTGCTATTATTAGACGCTGAAGTCATTTCAGTCATGTCCAACTTATGGTGGGATGGTGGAGAGGGCGGGTTTTTGGTTTGAGAGAGAAAAGACGACAATTGCTTTGCTTGCACTTGCATTACTCATACGCCCTGCCTTACCTTAACTTTGCTTACAGCTCACCCGATCTCGTGTGTCTAATTGTGCGCCAGAAAATGAAGCGGGTTAGATTGCCTGATTGCTGGGTGTATAATTAAATATGTAGTTTGTCGTGATAAAGTTGTGCAAATATTGAGATCATTATGTTAATTTAGCATTGCCCTGAAGCTGCATCAGCATTCGTGGCAGCATCTCAAAATTTACTTTTCAAATGCCACACATTTTGCGCTTATTAAACTTGAAATATTTTCTACTATTTCTGTTTCTGTAGATGCACATAGATTTGTTGTCGTTGTTGTTGTTGTTTCTGTCACCAATTGTTCGATTTGGCACGCAGGTGTGCGGCACAAAATTCACATAATTTTCGCGCTTAAAGCGCACACAATATGCATTAAATGCTATTTGCTCTGTGGTTTTACTCTATTCACCATTTGCCGACTCGACAAAGTTGAAGTCTCGCATTCAATTCAATCAAAGCGCAACATTTGGTTTTCATTTCGGCATCTTTTGTTGTTGCTGTAGTTGTTAATTTTTGTTTTGTTTCTGCTGCTGCTGCTGCTGCTGTTGCAGTTGTTTTTCAAATTTCAAATTAGCATTGGTAAATGTTTTTTCTAATACAATGTTTAGGAGTGGTTAAGGCATACTCCATGGGGGCACAGTAGTTTCGGTTTAGAATGCAAATCTTATTTATTTTTAATGCATTTGTCAAATAACTCGTGACATTCATATGTCAACAATTTGTTTTCTTAGTTTTGTTCTTATCATTTTGTCTAAAATTATCTTAGATTATAAAGAAGAAGATGAATCCATTCAGATGACATTTCTTACGAATTTTGATTAGATACGAGACTTCCTTCTTAGCTTCCATATTTTGATAAAGACTTGGACTCTGGACATATAAATTATTATATAACTTGATATCTTATGAAACAATTTTACACCGTATAGACAAATACTTCAGAGGTTCAAGATAAGCAGATATGTATAATGGACTTCCATTTTAGCACCCAACAAAAGTTTAGTTTAGTTAGTATAAGGATCTTATCATCAAATTTCTAGCAATGACTTTAAAAATAGGAGATTAAAACGGTTAAACTGAAACGCTTGTCTCAAGTTTTCCAAACTTGATATCATATGTTAATAACTTTAAACTCGAAAAGGTTAAATTTAATTCAATTCCAATTAATTAACCAAACAAAGGATCTAAGAGGGACAAAAGAATAAGCACAACTTCTAAATCCAAGTCAAGACATTATAGTTGACCAAGTTCAAGCTGAAAATTACCCAGTGGACATTTAACACTATAAAAGTCAAGTCTTTCGGAAAGTTCTTTTCAGTATTTTCATTTGGAAAATTAGCAGGAAAAGATCGCGACGCAAATTTTAGGCCTCCAAAAGACATTAGTTTCCATTGATACAATAAGTAGCCCTGTCTTTATTAAACAACTTAGTGAGTATTTTTTATTTCCAATCTATCTTAAACGAAAAACAAAGCAAATATCATCAACTGGAGGTGGAATCAGCAGTCAAGTGGGTGGCAATGCATTAACATGGATCTCTAGCCTGGAGAGGTAAGAATGTTTCTTCCTAAGGAAGCTATATGATCAAAAGGTTTCATTGTGATGATCTAGCACAGATATTTTGAAGAGTAATTAACTTGCAAATAATAATATATGTATGTATAATATATATCAATGAGGTTATTGATCTAACACACATCGTACCTCTTTAAGCTACAGTTTTCCGATCTAGCTAAAATCCGTGATATATTGCAAATGTTTCCACTTGAATCAATTGTTCAATTTCAGTCGATAAATACGTGAAAATTTGTAATCGTTATGGCTCATTGGGATTCCCCACAAAAATATGAAATAAAGCATTCGTAAAGCATAATTTCCGTTCTGTCTAAATATACAACAAAAAAATAAATAAAAATATTGAACAACAACCAATAGGCAAATATGTAAAGTAAGTAATTGTATAAATATTATAATAAATAAACATTTTGTTGCTAAATGGACGAACCCCCTAAGTCAATAAATAAATATCAAATTTTTGCTTTTTGTTGTTGTTGCTGATGATGATGATGTTGTTGTTTTCTTATCCACACAAAAGTGTGTGCGTGTGTGGATAAGAAATCAAAAAAAAAAAGGAAAGAACACAAAGAAAAGTCCCAGAACATGCGCTTAAAAAAAAAATAAACCGAAAAACCGCAAAGATAAGACTGAAGCAGGCAGTTCGAGGTCTGGGCTTAGCTCCTCCTCCCCCACCCCCCGAGTTAATGCGTGCCAAGTATGATAATTCTACATATAAATAGAGACGCAGACCACCACAAAACAAAAGCCACAAATGGAGACCGAAGCCGCGACTGAGACTGAAACGAAGACGGAGCTGGCGATGGAGAGGGCGACAGATGACTCATGACGACGCGTGGACATGGCGCGAGCCCAAGTGTTCCACGATTGGCACGAGGCGAAAAGAAAACAACCAAACAACTTACAACTCGCGGCTGCCTGGCTGCCTAGCCTGGGCTGTTGCATGCAACAGTTTAGCCGATGAATGAAAACGTGCTGCTGCTGCCACATAGGAGCCTCCGAAGATTGGGAGGGCGAGAGGGTTGTCCAATTAAGGCGCCTGTAAACAGGTTTTCCGTTTTGGCCAGGCCAAGGCTTGGTGCACACGTGTTGCATGTTGTTGAGCCAGCCAGGCAGCCAGCTTGCTTTTGTGGCCCAAAGTTCATGTTTACCTCCTGCACTCAACCACCCACCCACCCACTTAGCCACCCACCACCCAGGTACTGAAAGTGGGTCAATTACAGGCTGCCATTGTCGCCGTATCTCTCTCTCTCTCTCTCACTCTATATATGTATATGTAGATGTGTGTATTTGTCTGCCGACTTGCGAAATAATAAATTCAATTTCACAAAAATGAGCAAAAAAAAAGAAGGCGAAGTAAGCCAACTGAGACAAACCAAGCGAAAACGCGTTAAAATTGATTGTGAAATTCTAGGAACTGTCGCCGGCGTTGCCGCTGATGTTGGCGCAGGCGCTGTGCATCGCTGCCAAGCTCCAGGTCTACCTCTGATCTCCAATAGTCTTCCCCCGCCGAAACTCTCGCCCTCATTCTCTTTTTTATTTCATTTTTCTCTTCTCTTCTCTTTTTTTTTGGTCGTCATGCTTTTTTTTCCACACTTCAAAGGTGTTTATACGTGTGTAATTGTGGTTAATATCTGTGTGTGTGTGTGTGTGTGTGTGTGTGTGTAGGTGACATTTTTTTAATTATCAAGTTATTAAGACTAGAACTAACAAGTCTATTGCATTGTTTTATTGGTTTTCTTGGTTTTAGGAATGCCCACGAGGCGTATACTTGATTAGCATCACGTAAGCCTTTCATCATGTACTAAGTTTTATATTTTTTTAACATATACTATTACACATATAATATAAATAGAGATAAGAGCACACACACATATATGCAAATATATTAATTATATATTCTTCTTTCAATTGAAGATTAAATGTAAAAATACTTAGTTGAATTTTTAATAACTAATTTTTTCTAACTTTTACTTAATCTAAAACAAATAACCTTCAGACAGAATTTTTAATAAGAAAAAATGTTTAAAATTAGACTTACTTTAACTCGTCTGAATTCCTATCGTATTTTTAAGAACTTTTTCAGTCAAATATATTTTGTTTCTCATTTTTGAATTTTAAGAAATGTAAAATGAAATCAGACTCCAAATTCCTTGGAAAACCCTTCCGAAAATAATATCATTTAGAAATTCTTTAAGTATTTAACAAAGAACCCCTATTCTAAAGCTCTATAGCTCTATATATGAATAATCCATGTAAATGGACTGATTTTTGTTGAAAGGAAGAGAAATTTGGACGGGGCTACTTCCAGAAGAAATTTAAGAATTTTCATCAATACCATTTAGTGGCTCAAAGTCAGACAAATATTCCTATTATAGTATTCTATAGTTATTATTTAAGTACGTACATAAGTAGTTAACATATTGAAAAGTAGTTAATGATTTAAATTTTAGGTGTAATTCGTCATTCAATTATAAAAAGATTCTCTGTAAGCTCCTTCATCCATCCTCGTTTAGGGACATTAAGATTTTGTAAAAGACAGAATTTTCAATAACATAATTGTCATAAATGTATGCAAATTACTTTTCTAGCCCATCTACTTATGTAGTTCCCTAGGTTTCCTTTAGATATTTGTTTATATTCCAATGAGATTTCGTTTCCCTTTCCAATTGGATTGTTTGCCCTTTGGTTTTTCTCATTGATTGTCAACAAAATCGATTAACAAATTTGAAAGCACTTATTTTATAATATTATATATATATTTTGCTGTCTGGGCTGTGTGGCTTTTGTATTTATTCTTTTTATCATGTTCATTATTATTTTGTTGAGGTTTTTTTTTTTGCTTTTTTGGGTCTGTCTCCGATCTTCAGGCGGCGATTAATTACCCCCGAGAAGTGCTTTTGCCTTTTTGCTGATTTCTCGAGCTTTACGAGCCTGCCTTTTTTTCTTTCTTTTTTTTTTATGTACATTTGTATATACATATGTATATATTTTCTTTTTTTTTGTATTTTTGTATGGAGCTTGACAAGTTGAAATATGCGTCGGACACTTTCGAGCAAAGGGGCATAAAAATACCAGAACAAAACAGAACCAAACCTCGACCAAAATCGACTTTTTGGTAGATCTGCGGCTTTGTGTTTTGTTTTGGTTTCTTTTTTTTAATTTTATTTTATAGTTTCTTTTTTTTTGCCAAAAGGCATTAAAACATTTCGGATTTTGGGTTGGTTTCTTTAGTTTTCTTGCTTCTATTTATGGTTTTGAGCAAAACGGCTAAAAAGGGAAGAGTTTGAAGGTTCATTTCGTTATGGCCGTATACGATGATTACCGCATGGTTATAGACCTAGGTCCGGAAGCTAATGAGAGAGAGAGAGAGAGAGGGAGAGGGAGTGTGAGCGACGCCTATACATACTGACTGAATGACGAGGAAGATGGCCAGAGAGAGAGAGAGAGAGAGGGATCGATAGAAAGAGGCTCACTTAATGTAGGTTAGAAATCGAAACGAGTTCTGCCCGCTGAAGTATGAATCATAGAAAACATTTTGCGTTATCGGCCAATTGAGAAGCGGCAACTAGAAACGACGTCACAGATAAGGAGGATATAGAGCAAGGAACACGTCATTGTGTCAGTGTCTGTGGCCCAACATTTTTTCTGTGAGTTCAATGTCCACCAAAGGCCACACCTGTTGCTAAAAAAAATTAAATGAGAAAAAAACTACAATAAAACCTGCGTCGCAATATAAATTAACAGCAAGCACAACGCAGAAATCACGCTACAATCATAAAAAACAAAACGTGCTAATAAAAACAAAAAAAAAAACACACACAAAAGTCAAGAGGATTGAGTGCCCGGGAGTACACTAGAAATTCGCCTGCACCTGACAGCGGACAAAGAGAGTCCAGAACTAAAGTTTACTTCGTTCTTCGGTACTTCACGTCCATACCTCCAACGATGCTTGGTTTTTTGTGGTATGCCAATAATTTCCGCAGGCAGCCGATCGAGAGATAGAGATACAGAAAGACATAGTGTGCGTTAAATTGGCCAAAATCAGGCCAAGGCAAGCAACGACGACAACGACGACGGCGACGACCTCTTCTGGGCCCAAAAAGTAGCCGGCATGATCACGATCACGATCACGCCCACAAAGACAGACAGCAAATTGAGTGACTTCTGCTTCTGTTCTTTTTCGGGTTTTTGTTTTGGTTCTCAACATTCGTACAAACGAATTCACTCAAATTGTATATAAATATATAGGAATTCACACCCACACACACACACACACACACACACACATATGTATACATATATATATATGGAATGCAAATCTACAAGTAATTCTGAGTTCACTGTACTCGTTACCTTTTATTTTTACATGCGAAAAATTGTGTGTATTATTAACTCAAATATACAGAAATAAAAGCAACAACGATCGTACATCAAAAATGATTTTAAATCTCGACACACACGTCAATGAAACAAATGCATTATAAACATACATACATACAACCATATACATAATGTACATATATATATATATAGGTATATATGTATGTATGTATAAATTTCCGATTCGGGACCGCTCCCTCACCAAAAACAGCGCAAACAATTTGTATCCTCGAACGCGAATGCGAATCTCAATGCGAACGCTTACGCTCCTCGATGCTCCATAAACAATGAGAAATGTTGCATCCGCCTTTGTTGTTGTTAATTATAATATAAAGAATACACAAATGTATATACATACATATATGTATGTATGTATGTATGTATGCATGATGTTGCCGTATTTGTTGTTGGCATTATAAAAATGTCATTAACATGTCAACGAGTTGCAAAGGGTCGCCATACTACAACGTTCCGGGGGACCTATAAAATATATATCTATATACATATATGATTTTTATTCTTACAATAGGCATTAAAAGTGCCATATACAAAATCGGTTTACACCTAATAATATATGTATGAATGCATCCTATAAAAATTTTAAAATGCTATAGCAAAAATGGCAACACGTGAGTAAAATTTCTTAATATAGAGAGTATGTTAGAGTATATTAAGTTATGTACATTCCTAAACACTATACACCCTGTTTATCAAGCCAATCCTTAAGGAACTAATGTCCAGAAAGTACAAATTACATAATGGTTAACATTTTTGTTCCATTTTGATGGAACATTTGGATCATCATCTAATTGTATGGATCGCAAGGTACCACTTAACTCTCATTTGTAATATAATACAATGAGAGCTAAAACTGGGTTACTTAGAAAGAACTTTCAACACTCCCTCAAGGATCTACTTTAAATGATCAGATCAAAGTTCGTTCCAATTGGACTTTTTGAAAATCGAAAAAGTATGATATGAAATCGAAAAAGTATGATATGAAATATATGTATAAATATTATAGATATTATAGACAAACTGAGGACCAGGTGTAAAGAATTCTTCAACCCTTTTGGGTGGAGAGTAATGCTTAGTTAGAGCTGTCTGCAATAGAGATGTCCGTTAAGGGAGTTATTACTGTATTTTGTAGTATACTCGTAATAGTATAAAAAGCTTGTTCTCTCCACTCTCTTTCACCCCCACACTCGCTGGGTAGATACTCTCGTACTTGTGACTTTACAGCGGGTAAAAAGTCAATGATCGGTGTACTGTGTCCCGCTCTCAGTGTTGTTGTTGTTGCTGCTGTTGTCATAATTAAATGCGACAAATAAAAAATTTGAAGAAAAAAGAACCACTGCCGCCACTCTAACCGCTGCCACCGCCACCGTCACCGTCACCGCCTCCGCTGCCGTCGTCGTTGTCGTTGTCGTTGTCGTTGTCGCCGTCGTCATCGCTGTCGATGCCAGCGCCAGGCTATAATACAACAATGAGACAACAATAAATTCTTCAATTAACATTTGCACAGGTAAAAAGCGTCGTGAGCGGGAGTAACGGCAGCGGGTGGCCAAAAAATGCTGAGAGAAGTAGCTAGCTGAGAGCCAGAGAGTGAGCCATATGAAAAGAGCAGAGAATTAATACAGAAACAGCAAGAGAGAGAGAGAGAGGACAGTATACTTTGTGGTGGTATTAGTGCCAGGATCATTTGCATATAAGTCGCTACGTTTCGCTCAATGCAAGGTGTCGTTGCAGCAACAACAACAAAACTGATTAAAATGCATTCACAAAAACAACAACAGCAGCAACATTAAATTGTTGTTGCCTAAAAAGTGGGCACGTCGCCTTTTTTCGCATAGATTAAAAATCAGCGAAAACAAAAAAGAGAGCAAAAACAAAAAAGGAAAAATCCCAATTTCCATATATACATACAACTGAAACGACTCTCAGATACCCTGTAGATCAACACATTATGAAGGAATTAGAAGGAATTCCACGACGGGGATTAGCTTGCTGAAATTTTCTTCTATTTTTCTTCTCTTAGGATCTAAAATTGTCAAAATTTGACTTTATTTGGCAAATACTTGTTTCTAGTGTGGTTAATAAAGTAAATGGCTTATATCAGTGACATTTGGTCTCTCTTTGGCCAACTATTGACCTAAATAAGCTTACCATAATATTAGAATAGGTATAATCCAGGGGGTTCTCGCACTTGTTTGATGTTGTTGCTAGTTCAGCCTATTCTGCACATACTTACATACATATGTACATATGTATATTTATTTGTATAATGTTATTGTAGTTGGCGCTGCTTGGTTTTTCTGCTGCCTGCCGCGTGCCTACTTGGATTAGTCATACAAAACAGATCGACGGCAACGGACAACGGGTAACAGCGACGGCGTCAACGTCAACGCCAACTAACAAAATTATTGAGCGTCCGCAGACAGGCAAAAGCAGCCAAGAAGACGACAACAACGCGGCCGGTGTTCTCCGATCTATGAGCAAACGAATTGAATCGAAAAGGTGGCTGGACATTTAAAGCTGGGCCACCCCAGACAGAACACACACACACAACAAACGATTAGTCACAACAACAACAACAACAAAAACAATTAACCAAATTTTGTAAAATTTCGTTGTTTTTTTTTTTTTTTGCAACAAGTTTTAAAGCCTTTTTGCAGCTCAGAACCTGGCTGAGAGCGCGACAACAAAAAAAGAAAAGAAAAAACTGATCGCCAAAAACCGAATAGACTTCGCTTCAGTTCGCTTGACTTCGGTTCTGTTTACTTTGTTGTACGTATGTGTGTGTGTGTGTGCGCGAGCGTCTACCCGTGTGTGCGAGTGTATCTTGGTGTCTGTGTGTGAGTATCTGTGCCTTTTTTTCTGAGCCGCAGGTTTATCAAAATTCGATTTTCATTTCGAGTTTTAATACAATTTCTGCCGTACTGTCGTATGGAAGTGCTGGGGACAGGAGCAACTGAAAGAAAAAACAAAACAAAAATTACGAAAAATTCAATAATTTAACAAACAAATGCAAAACGTGCAAAAATTGTGTTATTATGTATATACAAAAAAATAATTATTAAAAAAAAAATTTATAATAATAAGAATAATTAAAATTGCGTCTGTTGTGTTTACTTCGATTTCAATTTCGATTTCGACTTTGCTTGTTTATCACGTAATTTAATCCGTGCGCGCAGCCCGTGGATAAAGTGGAGCCAGAAGTTGCAAATGGCTGACACTTGTATGCGTGTTCTGCTGTCTGTGTATGTGTGCATCTGAGTGTACACACGCTTCGTTTACCGTTAATGCCAAATCATTTGCCGTCCACCCACTTGAAATCATTTGGCTTGCACGTGCTGTAAAGGGGTTGAAGGTCCGGAAGACCGAGCCGAAGAAAAATTTATAAAAAAAGAAAATGTATAAATAAACGTTTTAAACATTAAATTTGAAAAGCAAAATAAAATGCGAAAATCTATAAAGGAAATTGTTATATAATTAAGTCAGAAGACAGAAGTTGAGTCATTTCTCTTCAAGTGAAAACTGTTGGATAAAACATTTGTGTGTGGAATTACACAAAATACAACAACAACAAAAAAAAAAATAGAAGAAACAAAACAAAAAATTAAGTGCCTATAAAAATACACAAAGAAATATACAAGTAAAATTATAAATCAGTTGAAAATTCTCTCAATCAGCAGTGACCAAAAATTGTAAATAATATTATTTAAATTTTAAATAGCACCAAATTGAAATTGAAGTGATAATTGTAATTAAATAAATAACAAAGATAAACCGAAAAAAGATACAAAAATTTAAACACATAAAGAGAACCAAAAAAAGGAAACTCGCATGATAAATGCCAACAATTGATGTTGTTTTTGTTTTGTTTTGTGTTTTGTTGATGATTGCCAAGGAAAATGCAACACAACAGTAATAATAATCTGCAGCAGCAACAGCATCACCAACAACAACAGCAACAGCAACAGTTGCAAATGCTACAACAACAACAACAACAGAATTATAATGTTTGGACAAACAACAGCAATAATACAAACAATAATAGCAATACCAACAGCAACGACAACAACATCATGCAGTTGCAACAACAGCAACGAGCTGCCTCCTGGATAGCCATAAACAATAATAATAAGCAACGCCATAATAACAATAACAACAACAACAATAACAACAACAACATGAATATCAATTACAATCATCACTTGGTGCAACAAGAGCAGCAGCAGCAGCAGCATCAACATCAGCAACAACAATATATGCAACAAACTTACTACTCAATACCAACAACAACCACGCAAGCTCAAATAGCCAATTGTTTTACCTCGTCCTGCTACCAACAACAGCAACTGCAACAAGAACAACAAAGGCAACATCATATGCAACAGCAACAGCAACAACAACAACAACAGTCATTTCTTATTCCCCTAACAAATCGGACAACACAAAATCAACATCAACATCAACAACTTCAAAGACATTTAGAGGATTGTACACCGACGCAAGTATTGCGGCATAATCTAGAGGGAAAATATGGTGTGGACTCAAACAATGTAAGTTAAAAAGATTTTATACTTTCACAATATAAAAATATATATAATTTATTTGCATCATCAAATTTCGCCAATGGATCTATTGGCCTTGAAAGTTTTAGCATGGCTAATTGTTTAAGGCAAACTAAACTTAATTATTTAACGAATTGGCTTAAGCAGCAGTTAAAAAGGAGAGAGATTTATTTATTTGCCAAAAGAAGAAAGAATTAATTAAGATTAATACTAGATTGTAGAAATAGAATTCGAACTTTCTGGCTTAAATGATGTTACCTTTGTTATAGACAGAGAATCCGAACTGCGTTTAGTCTTATATGAAACATGATACCAGAAATGGATTTTGCATTTAATGAACTATTGGCAGTAAAAAAAAAAAAACAGTATCAATAAATCTCAAAAGTTACTTAATTGCCATTTGACATGTTTTTTTTATCACCTATTTTTTACGGTATGGAGAATTTACCATATTCCTTAAGAATTTATTATCCATTAATAGTTTTATAAGTTTTAGTCCTTGTGGACTTTTAGCCATTTCTACAAATGAATATATATTTAGAGTTTATGAGAGAAGACTTACATACAAATGAGCTTACTTTTCTTCCCATCTCGCTTTAATTCGCCTCATCTCTTTCGCTGGCGCTTTGTGATTTGTTGTCGCCTTTGAGTTAACGATTTTATGGGCGGAGCTTGCAAAATGCAAAAGGTGGAGTGCATGATGCCTTTTCGTTGTGTTCTGTCTTCAAAGTGATCCTCCCAATTGGGATGCTGTTGCAAAATGGCGGCTAACAAAAGCTCTTGTGACACGGGGCGTATGCTTTATCTGTAGACATACATACATTACGTATACGTATGTATGGGTTTAAAATGTTACTTAGTTTTTGACAATTGTCTGTTTATCTCATGTAAATATTATTATACCAGGGCGTGGGAATGCCGCACCCCATCAAAACAATCAAAAATACATTTTGAGTAATTTAATTTGTTTAAACTGGAGCTCAAAGGTGGTTGTTGGGGCAAACTGAATTTTAAATTAATCCAGCAGACAGTTATAAAAATACTGAAGAGTTTAATCAACTTTGTCGGCAAACGAGTCCCTGAATCCGATTCAAACAATTCAGACATTAAAAGCAACCAACTAACTAGTAAACGTCATGAATTAAAAATATGAATTATGACACATTTGGCGACCAACAGTCTAACCTAGAACTGACGTACAAACTTATCATCTTTGAATGCTGACGACGATGACAACGAACACACGCCACACAACAACCACAGAGTCCAGATAAGATGGCAATTGCAAAGTCACGAAGTGCCTCGCTCACCCAGTGGGCCAGGCCAGGAAGTGAGAAAAAGCTGTAAAACGAAGCAATGAAGCAAAGTAGCGCAGAAATTGCGCACATATGTATGTACATATATAATATGAGACCCAAAACGGAAATACCAAGTGTAAAGCGACTCAAAAGTAGACATACCTTTATTTGACTAAAAGTCAATCCATTCTTATCTACAATACAGACCCCATTGGCAAGGTTTTCGTCTGTCCATCGCCCAGCAAATATGTTTATATATAGTTAAATTTCTTTTGAACTCAACCAACTTTAGATTACTTGCATTGTACATCCAGTTCTTTTTTTAATCTTAGTTTCATGGAATTAATGTGGTTTTGTACAAAAAATAAAAACTAAATTTCAGCAGATCTGAATCATTAACATATATAATCCATGGCATGAGCAATTGGATTATACAGCATTCCAAAATTAAACTTTCAAAGGGATTAAACTTGACCACATTTATATCAGACCAGCTGCAAAACCTATTTTAAGTTATGGTGGAGATAAGTGAGATGATATATAATTCGTATTAGTATGAAAAGAGAGAACTCTCACAGAGAAGCCACAGAAAGGAATGGAATATATAGTATGGAGATTTATGTGGTTTGATAACTCATTAACCCAAATGGTAATTTCCTTTTGATCATAGCCTCAGATGGTTCTTTCCAGGAGGTGACGAAAATATTGAAATAAACCCAACTTTACTCATATAACTTTGTCGATTAAAAACTTTTCTTTTAGTCATAAGACAATTTCGGCTTTGTCATATAAAAAACCATAAAAAGATTGGATAAAATTTAGTATAATAATACGTACTAGGTTATTGTATTATCCTTATTAAACTTTATCAAACTTTCTACTAAGGGTATTGACATTCTTTTAAAGCCAAACATAACTTTAGTTAAAGTTTCTTAGACAAGTCTGGATCAAAACACTTTTACCCTCTTTGTTTATATTTTAAACAAATTAATTAATTACCCATATTGTCACACTTAAGTGTTGAAAGAAATATTTATTTAGTCGCTAGGCCTGTTTAGTAAAACCTTGTTAAATGATTTTAATGTTTTAATTTAAAGACTTCTTTTTTTTTTGTGGCCCTTGAACTTTGGGGGCTTATTTGACTTTTTCCTTTTATATTTCTTTTTGTTTTTCTTATTAATTATTACAAAAACAATTAAGTGCTCGAAATTAACTACTTTAATTTGCAGTCATTTAACTTTTGTTGGTTGTTGTTGTTGTTCTTGTTTATTTTTAATGGGCATCGCATTTAGCTTCGTTTTTTTTTTTTTCCCCTGTTGTTTTCCCCACTTGTTTCTTAGTGCAAAAAGTGTTCTACAACAAACTCATTAAATTCGTTAATCATTTTAATGCGTTGCAAAAGTGTTGCAATCGTCAGTAGTAGTTATAGTTACGCCCCCTTTTAGCCCATTAGCGTAAACTCAAACTCAGATGTTTCAACCGAAGGTCTTTTGCCAACAATTGCATAAAAATAGATCGAAAAGTTTGAAATTTTTATGGTCTAAATTTTATTGTTAAATGTGTTTTTGATTTTACAGACACTATATAGAAACTGGCGATCTCCCACGATAGGGAAAGCTTAGATTTCCGTTTCTCCATTTTGCCAGTCATCGTTTTATAATTGTGGCGGAAATAACTGCTTATATGATTAATCCAATTGTTAACACTTTGATTTATATCTACATATATTTACAATAAATTGGAATTTAAATATTTACATGGAAATAATTAATAGCCATTTTTAACAACATAATTTACTCTCTACTTAATTCTTATCGATCTCAAAGTGATTTACCAACAAGAATTAGATTAGATCCGGACTATTTCACTTCTGGCTGACGGAACTTACAAATAAAGTTTTGTTTTTTATGAATGTTTTGTTAAGAATTTATATGGAACATTTTTAAAGTCTTATGTTCTCCATTAGAATAATTAGTTCATACTATTTTCTGTCTCAAATTTCAAAGTTATAATATTGATATAAGTGAATCAGAATAGAGATATAGATCCGCAGGTTTCCATATCATTCAATTTGTCTTTGTCTTTTCTAGATCTTGATTGTTTCTTTGTTTATTTATTTGTTTTTTTAGTTTACCTACCCTGTGCTTAGCATGTGTCGGAAATACCCTTCATGCACTATATATATAAACGTTTATATTTTTCCTATCACATCTGTTGGAGCTTATGAAATCTCTATTTCATGATTAAGCAATTAATTCGAAGAAATTTAATACAAATTCTATGAAATCCAAGTGAGTTACAATCAAAATGATGACGTAGTCAGTCACTTTGATTTGATGATATAAACAACAATGACGTGATCATTCCTAAGACGATGCATATCAGATGCATGAAAACAACTTAAAAATCAAGTTACAATTACTACAACGTATTAAATTTATAAAATGATCTGTTTTACAAGACTGAGATTGTTTTAGTTAATAACTTTTGTGACAAGTATTAAGTGTGTGATATAAATTGAATCAGATTTGAATATCATTATAGAACTGAAAACTGTAGAACTTTAAATTGGAAAATACGGCAGCAAAATATCTTTCAGTCTTAAACAGAAATGTTATGCTAGTAGTACCTAGTATATAGTACCTCTGGTTAATTTCCTTTCACATTTACATCAAATTTTACGGCGCGCAATAATAAATGGCATCTTTTATTAGCACTCAGACGATAATTTCGATATTTCTAAAAACAATTTCAATAAAAGTTGTTGGATCGTTAAGGCGGCTTAAATATGGCGAGAGATTTTTTAAGAGACTTGAGAATTGCCATGAATCGTGGGAAATATTGAAATAATTCTGAGATGATGTCACTACGTTTTCTGACCTCCAATATAAAGAAATTTCTTGCATATGGACCGCCAAGGACATTGGAAATTGTTTAGTATCAAAACTCATATATCATACGATATTTTTATTTAAATCTTTTGGTATTGGTTACCATTTTGTTTATTAGAAGTCACTGTAAGTTGGCAAGGAAGTGCAAGGGTTTCCTTTAATCAGTTATTTTCGATTGAAACATCCTTTTCCGCTCTGTTTTACCTAATGCAGTCTCAAATTGCACAATTAACCCTCATGGCTTAACCTTGAAACGGTCGGTTCTGCGATTCACCTTCTCTTCGACTGTCTGTCCAGTCATTTAGTCAGTCAGTCAATTGGAAGTGCTGGCGACGCCAGCAGCACTCAGACTCAGACGCATTGGCTTATCGGTGTGTGTCTCTTTTGTGTGTCCTGCAGGGAGAGGCATAGGCGGTTAATGGTCAAAAACCATTCAGATTTATTTAGATTGAGGCTACCTGCCCCTAATGGCTGCTGAATTGTGGATATGCCTATGCATTTAGCACGCGCCCATCTATACCAAGACAACTACATGTATCTCACGGATTCACGGGCTCATTAACTGGCTGTTGCCACTTGCCACTTGTGTCGGGGAAACCTGTATATCTGTATCCATGAAAATTCCATGCTGGAGGCCCAGACCCCTCCTTTAACAGCCTCCGTGTGTAAAAACCCCGATGAGTCATCCTATCGTCATCCATAGCAATGCGTGCCAGTTTGGCATACATAATATATCCAAACATGTGCCCAGAGTGGCCTGACAGAGCGACAGAGATGAACTCTGTGTGTGCAAGCAAGAGGGATGGATACATTGAATGAGTGGGTGAGCGAGAATCACAGCCAGGCAGACAAACCGTGAGACAGAGAGAGTGAGAGAGAGAGGCGGCTATGAAATCAAAACAAAACAGTCAACAACGAGTTGCGCGCCAAATTTACAGTCTGAGTGAGTGCAACGACTTATGGCTGAGTTAGAGTGGCAGCCGGTAAATCTTACTCATGCCTCTCGCATGCGATAAATGTAGCCATTGAGTGAGCACACACTCACACGTTTTTGTTGTAACTGTGAGGGTGAGCTCTCTTTGTATCTTTTTGCGCCTCTTGCCTTAACATTCGAACATTTATTGTGTGGTTTGCTTATGTCTAGCTATTCGTCAGGGCCACGGAAATTGAAATGGAGCAGAAAGTAGTGACTAGTTCGTTATGCAAAATAGAGTACATAGATTAAATCCGATTTATAAATGCCCTGTAGCAGGGAGGTGACGACTTTCATAAGGACTCCGCAAAGGACCTAGCAACGAAGTGGTTACCTTTACATGAAATCAGCTCTCGTAACATTTTATCAAGAAACATGACCAGAAAAACTTTATTTTATAACGGTAAACGAAATTCAAACTTCATTACTGGTTCACTTACGTAACGTATTCCCTTTCACATCTTTCTGTATAACTTCTTCTTTAATGAATAATAAAACACAAATTAAATAAAAATAGGTCACCTGCTTGTAAAAACAAACAATAAGAATGATAAATGGGTGTCTTTCTTTCTATTAATCTTTATTTAACTGTTTTTTGCTATTCCGACTGGTTCCATGTGGCGTGCAGCCCTGGTTTCTCATACAATGAAAAATTTCCAGCGTGCACACTTACACAAGCATGTGCGTGTGTGTGAGTGTATCTGTGTGTATGTACATGTGTCTCGCAATGGCCAAGACGTCACCCGATGGTGGATGGCGGCGGCGGTCTGTTGCTGTCTCGGAGCTAGTTGCTCAGTTATTTTTCGCTTTTTGTTAAGTCAACGCGACTGCAGCAACGGCAACGGAAAGCCACGCGGCTGCGTTCCCCCCAAATCTCCGCGTAGTTAATATCATCAGTTCAAAGCAAAAACCAACAACCAAACCCAATATTCTTCTCCTCCCACCCCTCGGCCCTCACTTTTCTACGTAACGTTCGCATTCATATACACAAGCAATCAGATAGTGTATATTTTAGACTCTCTGTCTCTCTCTCTCTCTTCCTCTGTCTCTCTATACAACATTTGCCTTCTCTGCTTCCCTCTGGTTTACCTCCCTCACTCTCTCTCTCTCTCTGTCTTGCCTACATATGGTCACTGTGGACTAAAGTGAGATAGAAAGCAACGGACAAAACGTTTTTATTATATTTATTACTATTATTATTATTGTAACTATTCCTGTTAAATGTTGTAACGAGTTTTTGGTTGCCTCACAAGTGCTTAAAGAAAAAACATTCCTCTCCCAAGTGAGAATAGTGTATATTTATGTTATCTACACGCCAGAATGCAACATCAAAAATAAAGTAAAAAAGAAAAACAACATAAAATTACGAAACGCGTACAAAGTTCAATAGCATAGCATAACGTAACGACTATGTGCGCGGGGCGTGGCGTGGCAATTTAATCTAGAGAATTCTATGCGAACCGTTAACAACTTTTAACCAACAACGGCAGCAGCAACAATTCGACAGCTGGAAAAGAAAAAAGTGCAAAAGAGAGGAGTGATTAAAAGCAACAATAACAAAAAACAAAAAACTGTGAGAGCGAGAGAGCAAGGAGTACGTTTACGAGCACTCGCCACCCGCACATGCAATTTGTTGTTGGCGCGCCGCTGTAGCTGCAGCAGTCACAATGAAAGTTAAAGTCGAACGCACAACAATAACAAAGAAGACCACAACCACAAAGCCAAAGCCTGATGAGGAGGACAACAACGACGACAACAGCAATGGGTTGGAGGTGACGGCGACGGCGACGACGACTGGGACACGAGAAACATCAGACCAATTGGACTTTCTGCCCGCCGATCTGTCGGCAACGATATCGACAACGACGACACCAACAGCAACACGGGCAGCAACAACAACTCGCAATCTTATCGTAAGTGATTCTTATTTTATGGCATATTCTACATAAAACAATAAAATTACCCAAAAGGCCCGGTTTAACCGTAAGTTCAATACTCTAACAAGATCGTTCCAATTGGACTAATATAAGTGCATACATACATATGTATAAAGACAAGGGCTTACAAAATCGATTAGCTCAAACCTTTCTCTATTTCAAACTAGTTTTTGTTGGAAATATGTATTTTGTGTAAGTTAAAAGTTGCTTACAAGCTTCTGGCCAGAAGTGATATACCCTTGTTGTGGAGTCTAGGGTATTTTAGAAAAAGAAAATGTGTTGGGAACAAACTGGAACCTGTGCGAGTGCATAGAACGCAATTAAGCTTGTGTTCCTTTCTCCCTCCCTCAGCCCCTTCCTCCTCCTGCAATTCATCATTTCGCTTCACTCGCTAAATAAAATTAAAAAAACAAAAAAACTTGTTTAAAAAAGTTAACTTTTTTGTGCTCTTTTTTGTTGTATGTATGTATATTTCGATATATTTTATACACGCACACACACACACACACACAGATAAATGTATGCCTGTATTTTTTTTTATGATTATTCGCCGAATTGTATTTCGCGCATTTTGTTGTGGCTTTCTACAGTTGTTGTTGTTGTTGTGGTTTTTTTTCGTTTTTGGTTTTATTCGTATTTATTTTGTCGACATCTTTGGAATTTCAATTTACACGTTTTTGTTGTTGTCACTCTCTTTCGCGCTCACACACACACACACGCACCCCGCTCTCTTGTCAGCTCACACAGATACTTATCCATACGTGGACTCTCGCACGTAGAGAGCGTAAGAGAGAGATATCTTTTTCTATCGCATGCGAGAAATGTCATCAAATTCGATTTTGAGTGAGTGACTTTCAATACAATTTCCCACTCATGTCAAGGTTATAGTATTTCCAATTTGATTCTGTTTTGCTCTTTCGGTTTGTGCATTTCCATTTTACGTTTTCTTCTTGTTGTTCTATGAGTTTTTGCGTTGGCGTTGCAACACAAGGGGGCGGAAGAGAGGAGGGGAGGGTGGGTTAGTGGGTGGTCGTTCGGTCGGTCAATGTTTATTAGTCGCACGTGCTTTCCATGGGTTTTTTTATTGTCTCTTTCTTTTGCCAATCGGTGCAACTCGTCAGGTTGGGGGTCAAGGTTGACCATTGATGACACCGATTTATGTGTGGAAATGCAACCTAATGTCATTAAGGTTATGATAGTACTAAAAAGAAATGGATACTTTTTAAAGTTAATGTTTACTACTAGATCTAGCCAGATATGGATTACTTTTGGGCGCCATGTACATACATACGTTGCAGCCATTTCGACCATAATTCGTTAAAAGGACACCTCAAAAATATCGTTTTAAGGCTATAAGTCGTTACCAAGCCTTCAATGTCCAAAATTTGAATTTTTCCTCTAATAACCAAACAGTTTTCCTAATACTTACATTCTCTATGCATCAAGTTGATTGATTTTTCCTGCCTCTGCCTGCCTTTTTTTTATTTGCCACTTGGCAAAATTATGTTGCAGTGTGAATTTCGCAACAAAATTAAATCCAATGCCAAGGTTAAATGGCATACATCTGCCACATTGGCACATTGTCGTTGCTGCTTGCTACACACACTATTTATTTATTCATTTCTATGCCCCTTCACTTGATCGTGTGTTCGTTCTCACTGGTATTTCACTTAGAATGTCAAATGGCTCACGCGTCGTTCGCATATGTTTGTATGCTGTTCATCCATGGGATGGAATTGGCGTTGTAGTTTGGAGAAGGAGATGGAGAAGGAGAAGGAGAAAGAGATGAAATGTGATGTGGTCTGGTCTGGTCTGGCCTGGCCCCCATCTCATTCGTATATGGCGCGTGAGTTGCACTTGAAATTCACCAAATTGCCATTTCAGTTTGCCTTGTGTGGATGTCGTTGTTGTTTTCTATTTGTTGCATAAAATATTTATGCAACGAGCCGCATATAAAATATGTTCATGCATTAAAAGCAAAAGCTTTTAAAGTCACAATAATAACCCTTTTTATTTTTTTTATTCTCATTTTGGGTATTAAACAACGTTTTATTTGCATAGATTCAGATACGGCTATCATTTAATTTTTTTTTTTTTTTTTTGTTTTTGTTTAATGTGCGCATCAACTAAAAATAAATAAAAAATCAAATTGCCTCGTTTATTTTAGCAAATACCTACATAAATAAATACGCACACAAATAATTAATTATTGCTGTAGTTGTTGGTGTTTTTAGCCGCTTGATAGCCTTTATGACTGACTTTTAACTGTTTTCTTATTGGTATTGGCGTTGGTTGGGTGTGCAGCAAATTTATGACATTCTTCGTTTGTCCTCGCTCTCAAAAAGAAACGTTTTTATTGATCGTACAAACATATGTATGTACATATGTCTTTAGCTTTCGAATTGTTCCAAGAAAATTTCGTTGAATTTTGTAAAAACTTTTTGTTTTGCCAGCCAAGTGTTGATAGATAATACAGTTTAATACAGTGGCCACTCAATAAAATGCATTTCTTTGTTTCATTTAGGAGAAACCCGAAAATCAATATACTTACAAATTGAAATAGAAATAATAGAATGAATAGAAATGTAATTTTTAAAAAGTATAATTATACCCTTTCGAAAATGTTTTAAGTGTATTAAATATCATAGACTTCTTCATTACAAACTCTAATCTTAGCTATAGTTTAACTTATCGTAATGTTTCAACTGTATATAATTCGAATTTTATTTTATTTTTTTACTCAATCAATTAACCAAATCATATTATTCTTTACCTGAAAACGAAAACTTTCATTCAATATCTGACCTGATTCTCAGGGTATCAAGGTGTTAAATATTATATACTTTTTATCGCTGTTGCAATAAGAACAGACTTAAAATTTTGTTATTTTGGGGGATTTTTTGTCTTGAAGTTTGATGGTTATTATCTGGTCTCGCTCTTTGTTCCTGGTTGCTGCTGATTGTTGTTATCGTGGACCTTCCTAGCGACAGTAAAAATAAAGAAAGAAAATGTGGGGAAACCCATCAAAATCCAGTGGTTTGTTTTAGATAATAAAAACTGTAGTTTATTTTTTTCTTTAAATTCAACTCGGCAAATTGAACAATTGTATTTACATATATACATATATGTGTGTATGTTGTACATATGTGCAATTATATATTTATTTTGCCGTTGAGCTTAGCGCTCTGCTAATGAAATTAACTTGTGACGTCAATTAATTTTTAACTTAAACGTAGAAAAGCCGGTTTTTTTTTTCTCTCATTGTTGTTGTTTTCTTTTTCTCTTGTTGAATGTCGAAGTGATCGCCTCCTGAAGCTCAATTTCGAGAGCCAAATTTGGTTAAAGTTAAACTGCTGCTGCTGCTGACGTCACGACTTGAAATGAAACTTGCCCTGGCATTAGGCTAAAGTCAATCCACAAGATATACATATATACATACATATACATTCGAATGGATTTCGGCTGCCAAATGCTAATTTTCCTAAACACCAAACGCCAGTCGGCCAACGAATTATGTCATATTGTATTTTCAACAAAACAAAAGGCCATAATAACAACAACAACTACAACGGAAAATGTCAAAAGCTGCTTGTGCGTGCCTTCGATTTTTCTTGGAAATTTGACTTTGGCCATCATTAAAACGATTGCCTGTTCCATGGGTTTCTTGAACTTTCCCACTCGTTCAATTGAGTAATATAGTGACCAAACACACAAATTCGGTTAATTTAATGCATATATTGTTAACGGAAATTGCACTTAAGTAGCAATAACATTCAATTGGAGCACATCTGGAGTGGTTTGGCTATGAGTTGACAACATATTGAAAGATTTACAAGGCAGGCTGCTGCAATCCTTGTTGGCCATTTTTCTGTTACTCTGCCAGTGGATGTGGATTATTTTGTGACGCATCGTTCCGAGAAGAGGTGCAGCAGCAACGCATTCCACAAAAGGCAAATGAACGCAAAACCCGTGGCCCATTCTGTTGCAGCAAGTTCGTTTTCAATTCGCCACGGCGTTGAAAAGTGCGAAATAAAAGAAATGCCAAGTCAGGTTATTGATGGCAGGGGGTTTTAGAAGGGGGCAGAATAAATTCTTAAGATTCTGTAAGTCCCCAACATGCACTCCTCCCTTATATCTCTGTGTGTGTGTGTGTGTGTATAGTGTTTTAAAGTATAAACTGAGATTATGGGTCTAACTCTTGGTCCAGAACTACTTACAATTTGTTTTTCGATTAGTTTCTCTTCAAGCAATTGCCATCTAAGCCTTCTTATCACATTTCCGATTAAATATTTTTCTCTATTATTTTGAGGTCAGTAGTTTACAAATTAAATTGATCATTATGATGTACTGGCTTATCTCATAGTAAAGTTTATAGTTTCCTTTTACATTCTGTGGGGATTTGTTTATCAGAAAATTTTCTTGTATGCTTCCAGTAAGTGTGAATTTCGCCATGTTGTATGGGGATTTCCGTTTTTGCTTTTTTTTTTTTATGTATGCACATTTAATTCATGCGACTCACTCACTCAATTGTCTCTCTTAACCCACTCGAGATATTTGAGTGGTTTTCTCAACTGAGAAACAAGTTTGCTACGATTTTGCCAAAGTAGGCGTGGGAGAGACGAAGCAAAAGAAGACTATAGCCCTAGGCCATGGCACGTCCACGTTGTAGATTCCCCCTAACCCCACCTTACCTTGCCGCACCTCACACCAGCAGACCTCAATTGGCCCCCTCCCACCCTCAGCCTCACTTCACCTAACTGGGGCTTAAATAATCGCACGAATTCTGGTTAAAATGTGTATGAGTCATCCGGCAACTGTTTTTATTATTTGTAGAGTGGGGCTGGCTGGCTGGCTGGCTGTTGTAGACGCTTTCATTTCATTCATATTTTTGTTGAATGAATGAGGTGTTTTCTTTTTTTGTTTTCTTTTTGTTTTATACTATAATAATTTTTATCGCTGGCATTTGTTGACTTCTGATAGGCATCAAATATAAAATATTTACACAAATAAACACCTACAGCAACACCCTCAAGTGAGAGGCCTCTTCTAACTGATAGACAGGATCAGGTTCAGACATCTCTTGGCACTGCAACAGTTGCCAAGAGAACAGTTATATCATCTGGCTTGCCGCCACCTGGAAAATCCATATCATAAAACTTAGCCTTGAGGGCAAATGGTGATTCGAAATAAGGGCTAATCGAAAGATCCCTTGCCATATCCACTAAACTATTGGCACCCAATTGCAAGTCTTCTTTTCTAGTCACGCCCTGATATTTGCTTAAGGTCTTGACTATCAGACTTTCGGGCACATTGTCGAACAAACCGTCGGTGGCCAAAAGTACGAGATCTCCCTCCTGCAAAGGCAATCTAGACGAGTCGGCCGACTCCGGGCGATCGCAATACACATTGTCCAACCGTTCATTTGGCACCACTGTCAACTGATATGGTGAATTGAAATCATGTACTTGCTCCTCGGAACGATGTAGCAAACGACCGTTTCGGATGACCATAAAGCCACTGTCACCCAGATTAGCCGAATGCATGGTGCAGTCCCGTCGATTAAGGGACACCAGACAGGCTGTGCTGCTTCCCACTACTGGATTCGTTTTACCTTTGATTTCGCTGTTACTCTCAATCAAGAGATCAAGTGGTTTTCGGCCATCGAAGTTCTCCCGTTTGGCATAGTTTGAACACCAAAACATCAGTTCTCGGGCAAAGAGTCCTGCATCTATGCCCAACTCACTCCAACCACCTACGCCATCAGCCACGCCCATTACCTCAGCCTTGGGGGTTGAGCTAAAAAACCAGCTGTCTTCGCCATATCGATTATCTTTTGCACTGCAAATACTACGTTGTCTCGATCTGCCCTGCACCACTTTCACTAGAAAGGGATCTCGGCGTTTTCCAACTCCCGACATAGATGAGGATTGCAACAATCCAGTGTTGTAAAATTTCAATACATCGATTAGGAATTTCGTTTTCCCTTGCAGTTTTCCTGCCAATGAGCTCAACATCTTTTACAACAAAAATTTGCAATTTCTAGACTAGATCTTAGAAAATTTAGAAAAACTCTGACAGGTTTTCAGGAGTTGACTCTGACCCTTTGTTAATTAGAACACTATTAACAAAAAGAATGGCTGATTAAATCAGTTTTTTTTAAATTATTTATAGTCTACTTTTTATATTGACTCTATTTCAACAATATTCGTATTTCTCATTTCAATTACCCACTTAAGAATTATTGATAAGGCCCTAACAGTTGCAATAAATTTAAGAACAAGTCCAATTCGGCACAAACTATTGCTCATTGTGTGGTTTAGATTTTAGGTCGATTTATTTTTGTTACCATTTTGGGAAATCTTATCGTCATAACTACCACCATGTGGGCCTACGACACCGTACAAAATGCCGGAAGTACGGATCACGCAACGGAACTTGGAATCTTATCTCGTCGGTGTATAGCCTTTCTTTATCAGTGAATAATAAACGAGCTGGCTGAGAAAAATGACAAAAAACCAGAAAAAATCAAATTCAACACAAAGAAAAGTGCCAATTTTATTTTTAAAGACTGATGTAAACCTCTAAAGATATCACAGAAACCTTATCAACTGCAATTGTTCTTAAGAAACCGCGCATTAATCATAATTATTGTGATCGGTAAATTAGCCTGAACTTCCCTTTTTGCTTGTTCAATGACGTCAATACTATTGGCTGACACTACGCGACTAATCTCGTAATATGGAAACATATACATATGTGCATACATAGCTGATATGGTTAAGAGTTTTAATTCTTATATAGTATGTATATGATGCCTGTTAATTTCTATGGAAATTCAAAAATATATACTTACTTATCTCAAGACCAAAAACTGAAGACTTTGATGAGGTATTTCACTGATTCACAGAAATATTTTGATTTTTGATGTTTGAAATGTCCTTAAACTAATTTTCATTTCTTTTAACTTTGATTTCAGGTAAGTAAAGCCATGTGCAATTGGACCTGCATTTCATATTGAACAAATGTTCACTGTCACATGACCCAGTTCCCAACAATCGTATGTACTACAAATTGTATATATTGTATAAATTCCAACCAAAAAGGCTCAAATGTATATAGAGAAGTGTCGTCTCTCGTTTACACACTATGCGAAACAAGGTCAACGTGGCCTTTTTTTGTTTTTGTTTTTCTATACATTGTAATTGTAATTGTTGTTATTGTTATTGAATGCCGCATAAAATTACATGGCACAGCTCCATCATCAATATTTATTGAAAAAAGCTAACTTATCCACAATAGATAAGTGTAAAAATGGTTAGAAATAAACACCTGCAACGCACACCCTGCAATGTCATCATTATATCTCCTATCACTGGCGACCCAAAAAAAAAAAAAAAAAATAAAATGAAAACAGACAATTTTCATAGATAAGAGAGAGCCAAGACACAAAGCTATAGTATTGTGTCGTATAGATTCGTGGTACTTTACCGACTAAGCGTATATGTTTTCGTTAAATTTAGTTGCTTATGTCATAACTAAATTGTCGAGCCAAAGATAAGATAAAGCTATAGAATCTAAGTAAACAAACCAAGCAAAAGAAACTAAACTCAAGTCAAAACATTGCCAGGCACGTGAGCTCTATATAATGGCATAGAAAAATGCAGGCCAGGCCATTTCATTGGGTTAAACCCAAAAATATAATATCAAGTCGGCTGCTGCTCCTGAAATCACAAAAAAACAAAAAAAAAATTGCTCATACGCTCAGTATGCTCAGCCATGCTCAGGAAATACCAAAAACTCAGTCTCTCGCACTCACTTGCGCTCTCGTTTTGTCTCTCTCCCTCCCTCTCTTTGGCGATAAAGCAAAAAGCGCTCACTCAAAGCATTTTGCCTGGTTTCGATGGCGGCCGCATATATAAAGGCAATACACTAGCGATGACGCATTTAGTCTAAACAAGTTAGCCGCGCGAATCGCATCGTCGGCATCTCGAAGTAAAATTTCATAAACAAGAAAATATTTCACAAGAAATATACGTGAAAAGCAAAACTGAGAGAGAACGAGAGAAATAATAAAACAAAAAAGTGCAGTGCCAGAAAAACAAAATAACAATTTAACAATTCTCGGAAAAATTCGAAGAAAAACAACAAAAGTATAAGAGCGAAATAAATTCGCACGATCGCATTTTATATTAACAATCGCAAAAATAAACACACACACAGACACCAAAAACAAATACAAAAGAAATTTCATCAGAATTTTGAGTCATTTTCAAAGCGTTTGTTTAAATAGAACTTTTTTTGTTCACGGTTTGGCCGGAAACAAATCTAACTAAATTCGGAAATAGTTGAAAAAAATAAATAAAAGCTAACACCTCAGCGGTTGTTAAGACAAAATGACGCTGGACAATTATGCCATAGAATTTGGCGATGAATATTTATTCCATTTGCCGTTATCGCCATTGCCTAAAGTGGTAAGCATTTTTGAGTTTTCTACACATTTTTCTACCTTCAATGGGGTCTTATCGTTAATTCTAAAAATTTCTAGAAATCTAGAAGACCGACAACGAGTGTTATAGTTTTCTCGCTCATTTGTTACGCTTATAATGCTTATCAGTGTATAGGCAAAGGGGAAAAATTCTTGGAAATTGAAAACCCTTTGGGGCTTTTCTCTCTAGGCAAGTTCTATTTGTTATCGTGAGTTCTATGCAAGCCTTACCCCTATATTACATACCATGCCATAACACACACATGCTTATCTGGTATCTGGCATTTGCCTTCAATATCGTGTTTAATGTATTATTTACTGGTTTTGCAATTCAATTTGTTTATTTATTGATAAATTAACAAAAAATAAACGACAAAAAATGGCGCCGCCCCGATTAATGGTTCACACAACTACGTGATTCTTTTTGTCAAAACTCATTTTCAATAGCAAAATTTCTTGATAAGAAATAGAAATATTATTGACTATGGGCAAGTGTTCAAATGGTTTCTAATCACATCATGTGTGAATTGTTCGCACACCACATGTGCATATGGCTGAAATATTTCGATAAATGATTTATATTTAGATACAGAATATTTGAATTCCAACCCTGGCCTATTGATTAATTTAATCCGCCAATTTAATATTACAATTTAACTGCAAAAATCACCCCTTTAATCCAAAAAAAATCACGTTGCTATGCCATGAAACATTTCATGTTGTCTTTATTTTTTTGTGTTTTTTTTGCTTTATATACTTATTTTTGCACATTGCATTTTCCAGTCCGTTGATCAGGTCTGGTTTTGTCTGGCTCTGGGTCTGTCTCAGGGCGAAACCGGCGCCGTTGGCCATATCTTGCACACGTGCGAATGTCGTGACAATTTATCAAGTCACTCTCTACTCACTTTCCGCTTCAAGAAAACAAAAAAAAAAAAAAAGAGGGGATTACATTTACTTTGTTGCATTTATAATTGTAGCATAGAAAGTAAGCAAAGTCCAAGTCCAAATGTTTGACCCTTTAACATATGAACCACACACAGAGATACAGAATTTGTACATTTGCGTGACACTTGATACTCGGACATATGAGATACATATTACTTTCCATAATGTATGAGAGCGACCAATTGGGGCGGGTTCAAAGAGTAATAACGAGTCAAATGTTGCTGACACGAGCCAGCGAAACTTAAGTAGACAGCCAACAACAAGTAACTAGAAGTTGGTGTAGGAGTCCGAGTAATTCAGGGTGGGCGCCTCCAATGAATGGGAATGAGAGACAGAGCAACTTTCTTTGGCACATAATTTCAAAAAACACTTTTAATTAACTGAAATATCTCTAAATATGGCAAGTACACAAAAACTTTTTGTTTACTGTCGATGTTGTGTAGGAGTTTACGATTTATGAAGTTTTTTTTTCCCTCATCGTACTTTTTACTTATTAAAAACAATAAAGTAAAGAGTATACTGACTTTTAGATGGCTTACTATTAAAATTCCCTTATTTCACCAATCGAGGGACTTGAGTCGTCCTTTATAATGACATCTTATAAGCTGAGAGTTCCTTCCTTGGAGAGCCCAATGTTTCCTATTGAACGCATTTTCGAAAAGAGTTTTATAATAACTATGTCATACAATTATAGAGTTGAAATTCTAACAAAAGCAAGAACTAAACTTCATATTAGATGTCTAGAACTAACAATTCTAGATGAGATATAGAGTGAGAAATATAATTTTCTATATAAAATTATGTTATGATTGATAGATATTTTATAGGCCATCAATTTCATAATGAATTTCAAGTGTAGTACTTTCGCAAAAGCTCAACTTATTTTGGAGGAATTTTCGATTTGTGGGCGTCTTTGATTGGTTGCTGTTGTTGTTGTTGTTGCGATCGTCAGTAGAAGAGAGTCGTGGGCATGTCATGAAAGGAAACACTTGATGTGCTACGAATTGAAGACAATAACTTTCCATTGTCTTGGGCCTAACACCTACATATGATGTACATACTTACCAAATCAATTTAGAATTGGCCTAAAAATATGGCAAATACAGTTTTCTATTTAAGCTTTGGTTAACGCTTTTTGCTCTCTTTTGTGTTTTTTTTTTCGGACATGCAACAATATATGTAAGTAGAAACATATGTCTATAATTATATATTGCAGTGAGGTGGACTTAATTGCAGCGTGAAGTTGATTGCACTTGGTTAATTTTGTGCTAATGATTTAAGTGGATTACTAATGAGAAAACGAGCAAGGCGAAAGACAATAAAATAAGACAGACGTATAGAGATTTAGTTGTTACTTTCTGATAATTTGGCAGGACAGGAAAAACCCAAAAGGAAACGAACAAAATACAAAAATTGAGTACGATTGAGTTGTTTGCCTTGTAATTTCGCCCAAAACCATTTACCTTGCTAGAGCTCCAACGAGCTGTCTTCTATAATTTCGTTACGTTTTTGGCTCTTGGCAAAAGGACAAACGTTCTCGATTTGATTGTTGCGGTCAGACAGGGGACCCCCCCTTTTTGGTTATTTCTTGGAATTGGCCAGCTGAATGCAAGCCAAAGTGAAAAGTGAAAACAACTTTTACTGTGTCTTGTCTGGTTTTTACTTGCTGTCCAGTTTACTATCTCTGTCCCTGACCCCACATTCTCTTGATGTCTGTGTCTACTGCATTCAGTGTCCTTTTTGTCCTTACTTTTCCTCTCTCTCTCTTCCCTTCCTCTCTTTTTTTTTTGGTTTTTGGCGCCCGAATGACGCGTCGTTTGTTTGCCATTTCCTTGGAATTGCTGCAAAACTTTGCCATAAATTTCTATGAACTCCCCCAACTTGGGTGTTTGAAGGTTGAAGTTGTGTTCGCTGCCGCTTCAATTCATTGTTTTTGTTTTTTCTGTTTTTTGTTATTGTTTTTGTTGTTGGCGTGTCGCGACAAAATGCATTTAAATAAATTATTCCTAGACCAATGTCGCGTCATTTTATTAGCCATACGCGCGAGTACGCACTGTACTTTTTTTTTTTTGCTTTTCGAGTGTGAATCTTAATGCATTGAGTGTGGGGGCGTGGTCACGTTAAACGTGTTGTATGCAATTATTACCTTGTAACTTTGAAATAAAACAGCTACAAAAGAGCAAGGAAGTGGTAACTACAAGTGAAATTGATGGATTGCAGGCGATTCTCAGTTTCCTGGGCCATCTCTGCCCTTTATATTAAGTTCTCCTATGTTTCTTTCTAAAATGTTTTCCATTTACTTTTGATTAAGTTACCATTAAAGTCATGTCGAGCTATAAACAAGGACCGCAATTGTTATAAAACTTGCGATTTTCAAACATTAAAAAGTTAAACGAACTTACAACTTATTTCAAGCCATTTAAAATTATCTACTCCTTTGCCATTTATTGTATCTCGTATCTGATACACACCTTTGGTAAATACTCGTATATCCCAAAGGCGTGACAGTCAACAGTCTATCTCACATTCTCTCCCTCTCCGTCTCTCTTTCTACCCCCTTCTTTGTTGCTACATGTCTGTCTATATAGAAAGACAATCCAAGTATATTCATTAGGCAAAAAGTTCAATAAACTGCTTAAAAAAAAGCAAACAAAATTATATTTTTTTTTTGCCGCCAGAACATAAATACATATATCAACTTTTCTGTGTGTGTGTGTGTGTGTGTATGAACATCACATGCAAATTTGTCAATTGTGTGGCGTCGCCGTTGCCGTCACGCCCTTCTACCTTCTGCCACCTTTTGGGCTTGTTTCGAGCCTGAACCAAGCCAAGCCAAGCAACCGCCGAAAAAAAGTCTGATTAATTTGACACTGGAACTTAAAGGAATCCGAATCCGTATAGGAATTAACTTCAGAATTTATGTGTTCTGTTCCTCAAATCGAGAAATGACATTATATATTTTCTGTGGCTTCCCCCTCCCCCTTTTTGGGCATGCTTCTTTGAAATATTATTAATATAATTTGTTGTTTTTTCATTCTGAGGGGTGTTGCTGCACTTTTTGGCAACAAAATTTTGAATTATTAATGTGTCCAAGCCAAAAATTCAATTTTGATTTCATTTCATACCCTGCAGTTGAAGAGTACTCAAAGTCATGAGCTAATCAGCTTAATAGTTTTAAGAGGAATGTTTCTATATTTGATTGTTAAATATGCGTTTTCTCTTTGACCATTTAACAAAGACTTGCCAAAAACCCTTTACAGATTCGAAAGGGTATCTAAGCAGTCTTTATGTTGAGGATCATTCTGTTTTTACTTGGCGTGGGCGTTCCCAAAATGGACAAGCGACAAAGTGATTTTAATGGCGGCGCTTGGAATGGTCAATGCGAGGAGTGAAAGTCAAAGGGAAGGAAGTGGGGTAGTTGGAGCAGAGGTAGGAGACAAGAATCGGCTGATTGCGTGGCTAAAAAAGGCCGGCAAACTCGGGATGCCCGGCCATTGACATTCGTGGCACTCCAAAAAAAAAAAAACACAAACAGAAACGAACCCCGACAACAATCGGCATACCATCAGCCAGCTGGATGGGGCTTACTTTTTTCGTATAATATATTTTTTTTTATCAAAAAATATATGTACATATGTATATGTATATGGCACTCAACACTTTTGCCATTTCACTTTGGCATTGCGGTCACGTTCTCCTTTCCAGAGAAACCGGCAAAAACAACAAGAATAAAACAAAAATGAAAAACCCAAAGATGATTTCTGCCTTCTCCTTTTCATTAATTGTTTTATTCGCAGAATTTGCATAACTAACTAAAATCAAAAAACCAAAAAAAAAGTAAAGTAAACAAGGCAAAAACATTAAGAAAAGTAAATAATTTTAAATATTATGCTTATCGCCAAAGGAAGTGTATATTATATATGTGTGTATATAGATAAATGCAATCAAGCCTGATAATTATTTCAATGCACTTGAACTTGTCAACTCTTTAGGCACGAAATGACATTGCAACTGTGCAACAATTTCAAGGCAATTCTCAAAACAATGCTGCAGATCCAGTCTCTCTTTTTGTGAGTGATTTCAATTAGAAATCGAAACGCGAAAATTGCATTTGATTCTGTTATTGTTTTACTCGTTTAATTGTTCGTTTTCTATGTATGTACATATAAATTATGCGCATTTCTAACAAATCAACAATTTGACCCTCACAACGTGCAATTTTAGCCAACTAATTTATGCCGAATATATAATAATAATAAAAACTAAGACAAATTTATTTGGCTGGTACCACGAAGTTCATATACGCTGCCTTATACAAAGCATTTAAGCCAGAACTTTAACTTATCCATAAGTTCTTGTCTTAAAACGAAACTCTAGTTCTTTCAAAACTATAACGAGTCAAACTTTCTATAATTGCTTTCATTAGAACTTAGTGATCTCAAGTCTTGAGGTTCTATCCTTTTAAATGGAGCAACTTAGTTAGCTATCTTAACTCACAATTATATATCTAGTATTTGGTAGTATAATTAACAACAAGCTAGCCGCCACTTTTGATATAAACAATGAGATTGTCATTGTTGTTTCTCTCGCCTATGCTTTTTAGCCAAGTTATTTGCGTTTGTCATTATTACGTCATTGTGAGACTAAAAATTGGTTTCAAAAATAACACAACACGTCAGCTGCAAAAAGCTACAAGAAAATAACGAATAATAATAGAAGAAAATAAGAACAAAAAACAAAACACGAAAACGAAAAGAAAAGTAAAATAAATTGTTAATGCCATTTGTTGTCGTTTTTTGTTGTTTTTTGTTGTTGTTTTTTTTGCTTTCAAGCTAATGCCAACCATCCCCTCCTTAGCCTTATTCACTTTTTCATTTGAAAGTAGCAAAAATTTTCAACAAGTGAACTAATTTAAGTCAAGGGGCCAAAACACTGACGATATTTAAAATAGACGCTTCTTATGTGTAAATATTTATGTTTGTATAGACCAACTAACTAAAAACAAAGTCAAAGTCATAAAACTCATCAGCCAGATCGATGGAAAAGTCTTAACAAAAATTGTTTTACTCTATGTACTATAGAAGATTTAAGATTGTGAATTATCTGATTAATAGTTAAACCAAACTGAATTTCTTTTTGTCTAGATTCCATTTAAACTTTGGATTATTTCATAAGAATTAGCCCAATTCTTAAATTTTATGTCAATTATATTTATATTCTATAAATAATGAGTCTAGATTACATTTGCTAATCAAATTATAGTGAAACTGTTTCATTAGAATTAGAAGACTGCAAATCATTGATAGATAAGGATTCAAAGCCAATTAAATTGCTATAGAATAACACTGATCGATTTTGTTAAATAAAAATTATATAAACACTAAATATTTAAAATAAAATCAAGCGAAACTTTAAGTTAAGCATATCTCGTTTTCAATTCATTAAATTTCTCTTATTGTAATCAGTTTTTTATTGCAGTTCAAGTGTATTAGTCAGCATAATACAATTGTATGAATTGAATGATATGTTGACGACGTCAGTTTTGGTTCTATATATGCAAATCGTAATTATATATGTACTACTATATATAAATGTATATCATATGCTACGCTTGCCGCAGCTTAATTGACCCCGCCAAGTTGAACTTTGTCTGTCTGTCTGCCTGTCTGTGGGGTGGCTGATAACAGAGGCAAAAACAGAGACAGAGAAAGAGAAATAGTCAGAGCGTAATGTTTCAATTTAGGCAATTTATTATTTACTTTTAATTTTTCTAAATTGGCTGATTCATCTGACAAAAAAAAAAAACCAAAAAAACACAAATAAACCGCAAAACAACAACATTTTCACTTTGTCAATATATATATTTAAAAAATTAAACAAATATATTTCGCTTGGGAAAGTGGGTTAAAATGAAAGCCGCCGACTCAGTTAAAATGTTGAGAAATATTAAGTAAATATGTAAACAAATTTACCAAAGAATCAAATCGATTGTTTGCCGTATATACACACACACACACACACAAAAAAAGAGATAAGAAAATGTAACCACAGATAAGAAGGCAGAAAAAACAACTTCTGGGATGGGCTAACACATAAAGACAAAGATTTAAGTAATAATTAGTAACTAATCATATTACTCATACGCCCAGTGTGCCGAAGAGGAAAGTCTGTTGTTAGGTCTGTTGCATCTATTTGGATCAGTGAATAACAACAAAATCTCGTATAATGCTTCATAATTCATCAAGTGAAGGCCTCAATTGAGCACCTGTTCAAAGAATTTCCTAAAAGACTCCGTGGGGGATATAACACTCAACGTTTTGACTTAGGTCTTTGGTTCTTGTTTGATGTTGTGACAGGGTGTATTTGCTATAAATAAATATACGTATGTGTATAGCAAGCACACGGTTGGCATATCTGACATAACTGGTGCTAAATGAGTGTGTTTTAATGTCAAACAGTTTGTGATTAGAGGAGCAAAAGATAATGTATGAGGAGACAGTTTTTCCAATTCCTTTAAACGGAAATTATATACGAGTATCTTTGCTATAAAACATTTATAGCAAAAAACATTGTCAGCCGATGTCGAGGCGTGGGTTGATTGTTGCCGCTGAACGTGGCTGATGGCAAGCTTCTTTAACCCTGTGTGGGTTGGCGCTCAATTAAGAGCAACCTAACATTTAAATTTATTTGTTGCGTCTAATTTGAGCTAACCCCAGAGAGACCAATCGAGAGACAGTTTGGAAGAGCGAGCGATATTACTCTCACCGTTCTTCTATAGTTGGATATATATATACACATATACATATGTATATATATGCACGGGAATCTCTGTGGCAGCTGGCTGATCTTTGCCAATTTTGCTCAGTCGCAAACGAACAACGAACCATCGAAGTTTAGAGAATTAAAAAATTCTAAGTGCAAAAAAAAAAATCAAACGAACGCGCGCGCGCAATTTTCTTTCGAACGAACAACCAAAAAATAAAAAGGGAAAAAAGAGAACAAAAAAAAAACATAAACCAAATAAAACGAAAACGAAAATAAATTTGAAAATTGTTGAATCTTACGGTTGCGCGTCGATTTTCATTTGATTTTCCTTTCTTTCTTCTTTATTGCCGCGCCGCGTGCATTTGCACAAAACACTACGAAATAAATATATATAGTTATATATATATAAAATCTAATATCAGAGAAAACAACGAAAAATACGCACCACAAAAAGGAATTAGGAATTAACGACGCACATTTGTTGTTTTTTTTTTATAGCTGTTGCATGCCGCACATTGAGATATATGTATATAAATAATTATCGTATATACACACCGATTCCAACGTATATAGGCGAAATAGTTGGCCAAAGCAAAAGAGACAAAAGAGAAACCATTTCGAGGCGTTGCCACATACAAAAATACTTATGAAAATTAATTTAAATTAAAAAAGAACCAAAAACAGCAACAACAACACACACGATCTTACATACATATACATATGTATTAAATGTAGTGAGCAATTAAATGTTGGCCCAGCAATTGGAGCGAGGCAACAAACTATACGAACTATTATATATATAATATATATAATAAATTATATAACGCTTGTTACTTTCAACCAAAAAAAGGAATTTAACAGGAAGGAAAACAACACGTGTTGTTGTCTAGTGTGTGACCAAGCTACTTGATTATGTTTGCTTTGGCAAAATTGCATATTGATTTCAATCCTTTGGGAGATCAACAAAGGCTAATTGTGAAGCGTTTAAGGCCTCCAGAAGATTAAACTAAAACCAGTTTCAAGGAAGAAGCCCAAGAAGAACTATTTTATGTCGAGAAAAGAATCTAAAACACAAAACGAAACAACAAACGAAACAAAGGCAAATAAAACGAACGAAACACATTACAATAAACAAGAACAACAACAAAGACAAGCAACAAAACACAAACGAGAAATTCATAAATATATTGCTGACAAGTTATATCTCTCTCGCCATATTTGTACATATAAAAAGTTTATAAAGTTATTTATTTATATATTTATTTTATTTTCTATTGTTGTTGTCACATTTTGTTGTAACATTAAGTTAGAGTTAAGTAGTTGGAATAGTTATTAATGTAAGCGAATCCGCCCCCCAAAATTCAACGAATACTAGTCAGATCAGCCAACTGTGCGTATACGTGACGCGCCTCACACGCCTCTATGCGTATACTTAATAATTTAAGAATAGTCACATTAAGCAACGTAAAATAAATACAAATGATGAAAAATTTAAATGGTAGATCGCATCAGGCATGCTACCATCCCTATCATCAGCAGCAGCAACAGCAGCAGCAGCAACATGCTGCCCAACAGCAGCAGCAGCAACAGCAGCAACATGCCCAGCTGCAGTATCAGCAGCTGCAGCAGCAACAGCAACAACAGCTTCAGCAATACAATACTGGCAATCAGTATTACCATCAACAGCTCCAGTTTCGGCAACAGCAGCAGCAACAATTGTTACGTCAGCAGCAACTAGAGCCCACGCAGGCTGCTCTCCAACAGCAGCAGCAGCAGCAACATCAACAGCTACAACAACAACAGCATCAGCTGAGACAGTCATTTGTTGCCGCCAACATGGCTACAACAATAGCAGCCAACTCAAACTGCTTTTTAGCACGCAGCAATGGTAATATAAACGCCAACGCTGCCAACGCCACCGCCGCCAACAGCAGCATCAGCAACAACAATGCCATCGCCATGGCCGCCATGTGCCAAATGCAGAACTTTTTAAGCCAACAGGAGTACAATACCAATAACAACAATAATAATAATAATAATTGTGGTCTTAACAATTTTAATCCGCAAACACAACAAGAACAGCAGCAACAATTGCCCACAACAACATCGCCAGTCGTCAATAATATTAATAACAACAACAACAATATTAGTGATAAATTTTCAATGGATGCCAATGAAATTGCCAATTTCTTAGCCAGCGAGCTTTTTATGCAGCAGGTAAAAGAGAGATCAAAGCTTTTGGTTGCCTGAATCGACAAACCAATTAAACGCAATGTTTAAAGTTAAAAAGTTTTCAAATTCATGGTTAGACTCAAACTGAAACTTAGTGGGCTAATTTAGTGGAAACTTAACTTTTATTTGTTTAAATTATTTTTGCATTCTTTAATGATTTATATGATTTTTGTTCTAATCTATTGCAGCTCCACCCATTCGATGGCATGCAGAGTGCACCGACGCTAACAACACCAACATTGACGCCGACCACATTACGTAGCATCGATGAGACATTCTACGAGTTGACCGGCGAGACGAACAACAGTCTGAATGTACCCTTTCAGGCTGGCTTCAAGCCACCACCGCTGGCCCCGCTGCCCAACAGTGGACCAGTGGGTGGCATTGGTTCAGCAGTCGAGGCCATAGTCTCAGCGGGAAACACATTGGAACTGGGCCATCAGCCAAATCTGGATGTGCTGAGTAAACTGAATTACAGTAACAGCATAGTAGGCAGTGATTCGGATGATTCGAACGCTTCCTGGAATGACCAACATCGCATCAATGGGGATACAACAGATACTTGTAAGTATACAAATATCTGAAACGCAAAGCAATTGCAGATAACTAACAAGTAACTCATTTTTGTATTGCAGCAAGTGGTGCCACCGACAGTACCTCCTATCAGAATAACAGTATGCTGGGCAATGGATCAAACGGCAGTGGAGCAAACAATTTCACAGGTGCCCTGGCCGCCAATCAGTCTACTGGAGGACGGGGAGCCAATAATAATAGCAACACAAATACCTCAAACAGTGCCACACCGGCGGCAAGACGTGGCGGCGGTCGCAGACCGAATAAGGCATTCAATATGACACCCGAGGAGGAGGAGAAGCGTCGCATACGTCGAGAGCGAAACAAGGCGGCGGCGGCGCGGTGTCGTAAACGACGTGTCGATCAGACAAATGATCTTACCGAAGAGGTGGACGCGCTGGTGAAGAAGGGCGATACTCTAAAAGCCGAAATAACCATGTTAACAGAGCTCCGTAACCAGCTGAAATATGTGATTGAAGCCCATCTGCCCACTTGTCCAAAGGTGCGGGATGACATACTTAGTGTGTCCACCTGCAATGGTCTGATTGGTCCAGCGGCTCTCCACAGCACAGGTGGCAGCAGCTGTGGCAGTGTCCATAGCAATCACAGTCACAACAACAACAACAACAACAGCAATGACAGCAGCAGCGGCACCATAACCGGCTTCGATGCCACCCTCAATTCAACCGGACGCAGTCACTCGCCATTGGATCTGAAGCCAGTGCATATTGATGAGAATCTATTGCTGGAAATCAAACATGAGCCTCTCGACAATGGCCTCGAATCGGAGTCATCGTCTCTCGATCAGGATGGCCCACCGCCGCCGAAGCGTGCTGGCGCATTGCCCACGATTGCCCAGCTGACTGCATCGCTTACAACGCCAACTAATCCCAATGGTGGTTCGCTCAATACGCCAATTGTTAGCCAAGCGCCAGTTAGTTTTGCGGCATTTGCGGCCAACGCCAATGCCAACAATCCCAACAGTCCCACGCTGAATCTATTGAACAAGGGACCCAAGGCTCGACCCAATACGTTGGCTGTTCAGCGACCATTTGCAGCTCCCATGCAATTGAATGCAGCCGGAACAGGAGGTGTTGACGGCAAGGGGGCGCCCATACAAATACAGGGTGTACCCATACAGACGCCCTCAACGGGTGTCTTCAATTTTGATTCCCTTATGGATGGCGGCACTGGATTGACTCCGGTTTCGGGTCCATTAATACCCAATTGCTCGTCGCAGAACAAACATCCGCTGGAGTTGCCTACACCCACAACTGAGCCATCCAAGTTGTGCCCTTTATAACTAGGGTAGGGGGCGTGGCAAGCGCACGGCGCTAACCAAGTCAAAAGTAATTTAAGTTTTCTATACATACACATATATTAATTGTAAAACAGAAACAAACAGCAAAATATTATTTCCTAGATGTAGATCATCTTAATGTTGATGATGATAATGATGATGAAAAAGAAGAAGAAGAAATGTAAACGATAACGAAAATGACGAAGCAGAAGATAACTTTTTTTTGTGTAACGAATATTAACTAAGCACGGATCGATCCCATGTGGGATTATCATCTGATTCGTTGCTTGTTCTTATACTGTTTTTCCCCGCCCCTCCCCAAACCCTTAACTTTTAACGCTTTTGTATTATTATCTTTATGATTGTTTATTTAATTTATGATTTTGCTATATATCTTAATTACTTGTATTTTTGTGTGCAATTTTCAAAACCTTTTCATTTGCGTGCGAGATCTATATACATATATCTCAGATATATAAATGTATAATATTTTTAAAAAATATATATATACATATATATATGTATAGATGTGTATGTATGTATGTAGATGGGTATAATATGCCTGCGCCATATACATAAATATATTAATTATAGTAATTCAATGGAAATGCAAAAGATGAGAAGGAAAGCGTAGTTGAATGGATGCGTTGTGATATTTATTATAAAAAATAAACAAAAAAGAAAACAAAAACTAAAAACAAATAAAAGAAACATACAAAGAAATACTATAATAAACCATTTAAGAAAACAAAATGCGTGTAATGAAAGGAACTAAGCTGGTTTTAAAATTGTACATTTAAATCAAAACGAATTGTATGTGAAAATATATATGTGTAGATTATGAATACATAAACAATATATGCGAAACAACAACAACAACAAACAATTTAAAATAAAAATAAAATTACAAAACTACAAAAAACCCAAAAAAAGGAAACAAAACCCGATGCCTTGAGAGAGAATTAAGAAATGCAAACATTTATATATAAATATATATATATATATTATATTAAACTTAATGCGTTAGGAGCAAGTTTTATAAACGACAAACAAAAGCAAAACAGGAGTACACACTCACACACACACACATACACTCATGTGTGCGGTTTGTGAACTGTGCCTGTAGGAAAACCAAAATATATTTTTACTAAACGCTATTTTTCAAATACAATTTATAAGAAAATGACAAAAAAAGCAAAGCAATTATTTAATATGTAATTATTGTACTATACCATGAATCAATCTATGCGACAAATTAAATGATGTTAAACAGAATCAGTGTCCGTACCGAAATTAAAATCAAAATTATAATTAAACGTTACCGATCAATCAGTTTTCATACCCTCCTTTACAAAATTATAAATGTATGATTATAACTGATAAGCAAGAAAATTGCACTTAAGGAGCAGACAAAAACAAACACACACACATCAAAAATGCGATCTAAAGAAATGAAATAAAAAATACTGAAAAACCTTAAAAAAAAACCAAAAAAATCTTATTTATTATCTTTGAAATAGTTAAAACCTCGATGAATTAACTTACAAAACGAGTTATAGTTAGATAGATCAAGTCAATCTGTCTGATCCATCTCACTATGATAGTCGACAAAGAACATTTTGAGAATATCTTAAGGGCTACAGCTGGGGAGTGTCAGTTTAACAGTTTGTTTCCTTCACCTTGCTTTCGTAGAGCATCCGCTGAGGGACAATCAGTCCCAGTGCACAGGTAAAACGCAAAAGGTAAAGATTCCACACACACACACTGTTACACATGCATACGTGTGTACATGCATATATGTAAGTATATTCCTCCAGATAATAATGCTCTTACATATGTACATATGTATGTATGTATATTAAAATTTCGGGTTTTTTTGTTGCTTGTTTGCTTTCTGCTTACTTTGCATTCAATTTGAGTGAATTTTTTATCGCCTTTTATTTTTTGATCCCTTTGTGTCAGTTGGACAGAAACTGGCAATATGAGAGGTAGTCACTTGTTGCGCGCTCTGAAACGGACTCTCGGCTGGGGCAGGAGGCAAATACAGGTTGATAAACACAATGTGATCCTTATCACCGGCTGTGATTCCGGTTTAGGGTGAGTCTGAATCGAAGTATTGATTGAACTGAGTATTAATGTTAATTTTTGTTTGTTTGTAGTCACTCTCTGGCAGTTTATTGTCACAATGTTCTCCAAATGACCGTGGTCTCCTGTTGTCATAATCTACAGTCCGAGGGTGCTCACCTCTTGCGGCAAATGAACTCACCCAAGGAGCCACATCGCATGCATACCTGGTCATTGGATTTACTGCAGCCAGCATCGATTGAATTGGTACATGAACAAATGCTGAAGCTTCTGGAAACGAATAAGGATTATCAGATTATGGCTTTGGTCAACAATGCCGGAGTGATGTGTTTTGGTGACTTTGAATGGCAAACGGCAGAGCAAATCGAGATGCAAATCAATTGCAATCTTCTGGGCACTATGCGACTAACAAGGCAGCTACTGCCATTGCTCCGTCGACAACGTGGCAGAATCATTAATGTGACGAGTCATTGTGGACTGCAGGCCCTGCCCTCATTGGCGCCGTATGCCGCCTCCAAGGCAGCTCTCCGCTCGTGGACAGATGCTCTGCGCATTGAATTGCAGCCACATGGCATGGAGGTGGTTAATTTTATACCCGGCTCATTTGTAATGGCCAGCAATATAGCCGCTCGTCAGCAGCAGCAAGCCCAGCAGATGCGCGAGAACTTCACCAGGGAACAACATGACTACTACGATGGATATTTTGAGCGCTTTCATGGATATCTGAGAATTCTTTCTGGCTTTAAGGCCCCGAATCAATTGAGGGATGAAGAATTGCTCAGTAAATTTAAAGACGCATTGACCAATTCGCAACCTTGGGCCATTTATATACATGAACCATGGCGTTATAGAATCTATCGATATCTATTTTGGATTAGCCCTACTCCCTTGGTCGATTGGCTTACCATACGATTCTGTGGCATGCCCACATTTGAGGATATCAAGTAACAAAGATTAGTTAGTAGGTCTAGGTTTACATTTATTTTTAGTTTACTGGAAATACTTGGCTAGGGACTTATGGCTAATACATGTATACATTTTTTCTTTTTGCATATATTACCAGCTGGAGCTGCGTTTGCCTGTCGCTAAAAGAGTTTGAGAGGGTTTTGGGTGGTCACGAACACAGCATCACAATTCAAAAAAAAAAATAATATGGGGAGGGGGGCTGGAAAGACAAATCACAGTTTTTAATAACCAGTGCTGCGGCATCTCTCGTAAACAGCATCATTGAGCAGCTGGAACCACTCGCTGGCATAGGTAGACTCCTCGGCGGCACGGAAAAGTTCTAGTTTCTCGTCGGTGGGCAATGATGCGCATAGATAATAATTAATGGCTGTCTCTGTCAGATCTGTATGATAGTTCTTTAACGCCCATTCCAAAAGACGCAGACAATTGTGTGAATCCAGAAATTGTATGAGACGCTGCAGGAGAATTTCTTCCATGTCCGGCATGATATACACACGCGACATCTCAAAGGCCTGAAGCATTGCCCCGTAATTGGGTTTGGCTAATTGATGCTGCTCTGTGCCGCAGCCAATTAAATGCAGAAAATATCTTACACCGCTGGCTGTATAGTCTTGCAATTGAATCTCGCCCTGGTGACCTTCACGGAAATCGCTATTAAGCATTTTGTTAAAAACTTCACTGGTATTGCACAACAATTGCTTGTTGAAGCCGATGCTGACACTGTTCGCCTGGCTCTTTCCTGGCTCACCATCAGGCTGTACCACAAATCGCATATCGCAATCCTTATGCAATGGGATATTCTCATTTTGCTGCTCCAGGCAACTGCCTCTTGCTACCTCATTTGAAGTCTCTTCGTACATGGCATCGGGCAAGGTGATGCCAAGTGTAAAGCGTGACATGGCTGTCAGAGCATCAGCCGCCTCGGCTGCATAAAGATCCTCACTCTTCTTACGCAACAGCAAGTCAAAAAGCAAAGTCAATGCATTTCCATCATAGAGAAACTGATAAAGCAGACGATGACTTTTGATTATAAAAGCCACTGAAATAGCAGCGCGCTGCTGGGCATTGAGATCATCGCAGCGTAGAAGACGAACCAGTTCTTCCTTGCCGTAATTCGATTCGCCCACGTTGGTCAGCGTCTCAAGAAAGGCGAAGCCATCTTTGCGCATCTACAAGGATAACAGGACATTAAAGTAATTTATAAACTAGATTACTCTTAATGATTACCTCTTCCACTTTAGTCAACTGATACAATTGATGGACTACGCCATGTTTGATAATTTGAGCAAAGAATTGGCTCTCCCTAGATGGAAAGAAAGACAGAGAAATAATTAAGATGACCAATTGACATTTAGTTTAGCTCTACTTACAGTAATATATTGGTCAGAGCGTTGGAGAAATTGTTGTTTGCCCCAAACAAATTGATTGCTCTGATCAAAGTATCCAAAGTATCTGGTTTACCCAGTTCAGCACGCTTGTTCACCATTAATGTAATGCGATAGATTAAATTCTCTATTATGTCTATTGTATCACCACTGTTCTGATTGCGAAACTGGGCCATTTTCGGAGGTGGTACATCGGAGCTCAACTCATCGAGATCTTCCTTGTCAGATAAGGGGTCATCGATCGGTTCGGTACCCTCATCAATTAGCTTTAATATATCCATGACATTTGAGTTTTGTGCGCGATTGGCAGCAATGCGATGCTCTCGTGTGTCCCCACTATCCTGTTTTACATCTGCATTATTGTCCACAACCTCATCGTCATCATCATCATCGCTGCATGCTGGCGAATAGTTTTCATCATTATCGTCATGGGTTAAAAGATCAGAGCAAATGGGAGACATGCTCCGTGAGCTGCATGGGCTGATGGTGCGATAGGAACGAGGCGAACTGCTTGGCGACTCAAAGTCCGGTTCTTGTGTTTTTGAAAACTGTTAGCATATAAAAGATACATTATGAAATAGTTCTACTTCAATGATAATAAAATAGAATCCTTCCCACCTTGATTAATGTATCGGGGCTAAAGGGATCTGTTAATTTCCGCTTTTTACCGCCCTGCAAGCGCTCCTCACGTCGTCGTTTGTGATGGTCATCATCGCTTGTGAGATAATCATTTAATTCCCTAACTAAGAGAGGAACTAGACCCTCATATAACAAAAGCTCCATACTTAGATTATCATATTGGAAATTGTTAAGTATATGCAGAAGCTAAAAGAAAAAACTTTTAATTAAACATCAATCACTTGGCAAATTCAGGTCTATTATGGCTCACCAATGAACGATCAGATTGCGATCCCGATTCCCTAATCATGGCAACCAATCGGCGCAATGCTCCGCAGCGACGTATTTTGGATCGACTGCATGCATCGGTGGACATGGTGGCAATGATATTGATGCAATGACGACTTTCGCTCTCCGCCAGCGTCTTGACCATATTGACAGCCATAAGCATTTCACAGGCAGCCTCAATGGCATCCGCTGTGCTCAGCATAAAGAAGGCGCATGGATCTTTACTAAAGTTCGACAAAATCTTCAGGGCCGTAGAACGTTGATCGCTATCCTCCTTGACGAAATACACAATGGCGGCCAGCGATGTTTGATGCGAAATCGACTGAAAGACAATCATGATTGTATTAGATAAGATAAGAAATAATGCATATACTTTCTTTTAACCAACCTGCCATGCTTTCATTCCAATCTGCTGGGCTGACAATAGGACAAGGCATTTGAGTATTTCATGAGCCAATTCAATGGCTTCCGTCTCCTTGGGTAGCAAATATTCACAATTTCGTTTTGAATTCTTTAACATTTGATAATCAAAGATGTCGCTGCGTACACCCTCCAAATTTCGAGCCACCTCCTCGAAATATTTCTCACGATGTTGATTACGTTTGAGGCCAATCAATGCGGATACTTCGAGCTGATCCGGCGCTGTCTCTTTGGGAGCTTCATTATTTTTCATAACAGCCACAAATATACGCATCATCTGGAGGAATCCATTCGCCATGAGGAAATGCTTTAGAAACTGGCTACTGACCAGAAGGAATCGGCACACACGAAAGGCCATAATGCGCGTTTGAACGGCAGTGGTTGATTCGATAATGTGGCATATTGCCGGAGCAATGGATGCATAGTAGGCATTCAGGAACTGAGAAGCTCTTTTACTCTTGGCTAGATTGCCCAACATACGGCAGGCTCGACACTGAATTACAGGATTTGGTATAGTCTTCAAAATTGTAATAAGGGGGCCAAGCACTTTACACTCGACAGCCTGCGAAAATGGGCAATAGGATTTATGCAAACATAAATCATATATACGTTTTCCATATCCAAACTTACCTCTATACAGGCCTGATCGTCTGTACAGCAATTGCCCAAAATACTGAGCACCACCTCCATAATCTTTTCGTTCAGTTTGCTTATAAGGCGAACCTAAAGAATTCAAAAAACGTTTAATCACCACTGTGACTTTCAAACTGCAAACGGTGACAGTGGCTATGACTGCCAAACTTACCATTATTGGCACGCCACCCGCACCACGAAATAAGAGAATTCCATCTTTGTCTTTAACTAGATCCGTGCGCAACTTAACTAGACATTTGTATATAACGGTCTTGTCCGTCGACGTCTTGAGGACATTTAAAAGGTCCTCAACTTGTTCGGAGGTCCAAACCATTTGTTTTTTATTAATTGTTTTTCGTTTTTGTTTGTACTCTTCGTGACTCTCAAACTTGACAAAGGCTGTCAAACTGAGGGATAATTATCATCATGGAGATGACATAAACAGGCGTCATAGTTATCGTTTAAATTGCTCATCTCTAGTTCCTGTAATTAACCATCACGATCCAGAATTAAAATTATTAAATGTAAATATTTAATATGACGAATAACTCATTTTGCATTACTCTTGAGGTCATTATTATTCTCAAACTTTAATTTTTTGATTAAACATCGCGCTAGTTTCTTGACACGCTACCATCTCTAGTTGACCAGCGAATTCAGTAGAGCTGAGCAAAATCAAAAGTGGAAGGCGAATTGGAATTCAAATAACTTTTCTCCCATTAACGAACGTTACTAATACAAACAGTAACAAATCCAACGGGCTTTTTCAAAGAACACTTTGAAACTTTGAATATTCGCAAGACAATAAGTCACACTTGTGCAAGTACGTCCGTTGCCAGATTCAAAGGTGTTGAGCGAATTCAAAATTATATGTATTTCTTTTCTTACCCTAACGAACGTTAATAATATAACCTGCAACTGATCGCACGGGTTCACTCCACTAGTAACGTGTTTGTGTTTAATTTTAAAAGCAAGAGATAAACAAATTAATAAAGGGGAGTTTGCACATCTAAGAGAATGAGTCAGAGTGGTAGAAGTGTGTCCGTGGCCAAAATGACCACAGAACGGCATGCAGCGGAATACAATATGAAACACAAGGATCGAGGATTGGCCAATTGGAACGCCTTTTCATCGGGGGCAGTGTATATATTTAAGTACACTGTGTATATACATATGTAATTAAAGAGGACATGCTCAAACAGATCCTTAAAGCGTCGCGACCGCACAAAGTGAAATGGCAGCTCGCCAAACTGAGGAGAAGAGATTTAAATGTAAATTTGTTTGATTAATTGGATGAGTGAAAATATATTCCTCCTTTAGGAACAGCCACCTAGCAAATGTTTTAATGTAAATCCTGGCGTTGTGGTTTCTTCTTTGCTTTTTTGTCTGTTATTTGCTGCTACTGCCTGTTAATTGCCAAAAGTTTCATTAAATTTGAGAAATTTTCAATGTATTTACATTTACAAACAACTTTCTTTTCCACTTTTCCTGAGATTGGCCATATTGCCTGCACAACTAAAATAAATAAAATGTTTTTGAAAGCAAACGAAAAATAAATAAAATGTTTTTGAAAGCAAACGAAAAATTTCAATTTGAAAGTGCAAAATTCTCCCATTCACTATTCATGCGGTCGGCTCGTTTGTTTTGATTCCCATTTGACGCGGACGGCGATTCTTCTTTGTCTCGTCTTCCAAATTTTTATTGGAGGGGAAATAATAGGGATGGGGGGAAAATGTAAAATGGAAATTAATTAATTAATGGGAAATTAATCCCAATTGAGATAGGAGTAAAATCGAAATTCAAATAAAACGGAGATAAAAGTCGGGCTTTTTGAAATTGATAAAAATTAATATAAAGTAAAAGAAAATTGAAGTAGAAACACAAACAAAAAAATTAAAGAGAAAACCAAAAGGGAAAAATGTCGAACTTAAAATTTGAAGTAAATGCACAGGAAATTTCACTTCTGGAAAGGATTCCGCTCCAAAAAATTGTCTCAGGAATTAAGGAATTCGAAGAGTACTGTGAAAAATTTCCGGGAAACTCCAAACAGAGAATTGTTGAAAATTTCAATTCGATGGAGGTTTTCTTAAAGGAAGCCTTCTTCATCAGCATCGACGAGCTGTTTTTGCCCCCCCTGGTAGGTAAAAAAAAATTCCCTAACATTATAAATATTTAATTAATTATATTCAAAATATTTCAGACACGTATTAATCCCGGAAAGGGTAACGAGGAAGCCGGAACCTCTTAAAAAAAAGCAGGGGTGGGGACATTCTTAAAATATTAACAATGATGGCCGTCTCCCTGGATGGCTCCAAACGGAGCATCATTTATATGAACTTAATGACAACCAGGGAGGAATACATGGCGGCGGAAACAATCATAGAATTGGTTAATGCTGTCATTAAATTTGTAACTAAAGCACATATATCAACTAATTTGGTTTGCTTTGTTGTTGATGGCAATCCGATTAATGGTAGAGTGCGAAAGCATTTCCTTGATACTAAAGGAAAAGTCCCCTTTGTTTGGGATTACATTCATTTTCAGAATGTAATGCTCAACCATAAAGGGCACATTGATGACACATTGTGTCATGTTTACTCAAGGCCGCTGGACATCGAAAATCTTGCAGTCATAGAAGTTTGCGATTTCGGTGTTCCAGCGGACTTGGAGGAGTTTTACAAAATGGAGAAAGAATCATTGTCAACTGTTGTCCAGAGGATCCATTCCTCTAATAGGAAGTTTGGATCCTTGGACAACAGTAGGAAAATGTACGTTGGAAATATTTCAAACAACAAAATTGAATTGTTCGGGAAGTTAGTTTTAAATGCCAGTAGAGAATATTTTAGTTTAAGTAAAATAATTAATATTAGTCAATATGAATTAGTATTAGAGGGGGTTTTGCAATTAGTATTTATTTTAGCTTTTAAGAGTAATTGGTCTTGTGGGAAAAAAAAAAAAAAAAAAAAAAAAAATTTGCATTTACAAATTTTTGAAATGTTGGGAATGGGAAAAAAAAGGGTAATTTGTAAATTGCGGCGTATTCTTGACTCCGCCATATTTCCGTAACCGCCAAACGTTGTAAGTATGGAAGGGAAAGTGTAAGTATATTTATTAAAACTTTCTAGAAATTTCCAAATATTTCTTTTTTTTTTTTTTTACATTTCAGTCGGACCGGGTTCTTACTCTGGCGGAGGATGCCATGCTGATACTTAAGCAGGTATGTAATTGTATTACATTAGGATATGTTATAATATTAGATATGAAACCCCAAATCCCAAAATTTGAATCAAATCGGATAAATATAACACAAGTAACAGTCAATATGATAAGCTCTGCTCTGCTCCCACCTCTGCGGGCAAATGCATACACACGCAGACGCAACAGTACATAAAGTTTATGTACATGCGTGCGTTGTTTTGCTTTGGGACTGAGGGAAGAAGAAGAACAAATTGTAGTATATACATAAATGTATGTATATATTTTATATAAATAATTTAAAAATAATTATTAATTATTATTATAATAAATTAATGGAATTCTTCTATTTTTCTTTATCCAACAGCGCATCACAAACAAACAGGTGCAAGGTGATGAACTTCCCTTGGCACCACCACCACTGATTTTGGCTGATCAAGTGTTGGCTCCGCCTGCTCAACCAAAACCACTGGTTGTGTTTGATCGGGCATTACCTGTTCAGCGGCAAGAAGTGATGGTGTTGCCAAAACCGGGGCTGGTTCAACATGAACCACTGTTTCTTTCGCCTCTTGAGCCAGAAGAAGAGCCAGTGGTTCATGTTGAGCCAGCCCCGGTAGAGGAAGTTGCTCCTACGGCGGAAATCCAGCAGTGCTCCATAGCGGTGCAGGTGGAAACCATACAATTTATATGGTTTCCCTTCGGTAAAGGTCGCGTCTGTGCGCTGTGCGCCAATCGATTTTTGTCCATTGCAAAAATGGAGGCCCATCGCACAGACTGCGCTAATTCAAGCACAAAATATTGCAATAGGTGCAATATTTACCGTGCTTGTAATTACCGAAGCGTGTCGAACCACAAACGATTTTGTGGGAAAGACAGGGTCCTGCACTCGCTTATACGGCAGAAGCGGGTGGAGTTGGCAGGATCACAAGAGTTGGCCAATACAATGGATTGGCCAGCGTATGCCGCGAGGTACTACGCGACTCAGGAGATCCCGCCAACTCCACCTGTGAGGCAGCAGGCAGCAGCTGTTGTTAGTACGCCGGATCAGCTCTTTGAGGACTTGCTCTTCCATACGGAGGTGAATATTAAGATAACTAAAGTTTTTTATTGTATTATTTAAAATTTCTAATGAAATATTTTTTCTACTCCATTGCAATTGCAGGCAGAATCCCTAACCCAGAGGACACCCGCTACGCCAACGACACTTTGAGGGAATAAATAAAGGTGAGTTTCATTATTTTCATTTTGAATAAATACTAAAATGTTGCCCACTTTCAGATCCCATCAAAACGCCACAACTTACTGTCTTCAGCTCGCAATTCCCGTTGGGTTTTGTGACCCGTGTTTTTAATTTGCTTGTCCTCGAGTCTTCCGATGTGATCGTTAAGTTTGCAATTGCTCTGCTGTCCGTGCACAAGCAACAGTTGTTGGCAAAGGATAACTTTGAGGAGATTATGGATTACCTGAAAACGGTGGTCGGTTCAATCGCTGGAGCTGACTATTGAAACTCTTGGCCGCTACATTGGACAACTGGTAGAACATAATCCGGATCTGGAATTGCCTAGTGAAGTGAGACGCATGCTACAGCAGTTCGATGACCTAGAACGACAGCGGCGAAAGCCCATCTTTACCGAACGCAAGATTGGCAAATCAATCTCAGTCAACAGTCACTTGGGGTTTCCACTCAAGGTGCTTGAAGAGCTCACCGAAAGAGACGAACATGGTTCGGCACAAAAAACGAAGAAGGAGAAGACACCTTGCGTGGTTGTTGCACCTGTTCCTGTGGAATTGGCACCGCCACCGCCACCGCCTGTAGCGACTGCAGCTACCGGTCGCAGCTAACGGTTCTGATTTATCAGCAAATTTCTGCGTGGATTTTATTCCGGGCAATCCTCTGAGCATGCATAGAGTTATCGCTCGACGCTTAACGCCTCAAATGCACAACTCCTCTGTTGCGGCTTAGATACTTACACTTACAACATCAACAACTTATAACAAAAACAAAAGAAACCTTTAAAACCATAGCTCGCAAATAACTGTCGACCGTTTCTCGTTGTCTGTAAATAAGTGTCTTTTCCCGACATTCTACGAAAAGACTCAGCGAGCAACCGATTTTTCGGTTCTTAAATGAGCTCGCTCGCGCTCGGAGCGAAACCGTTTTTTTCTGTACTGTTTTGTTCTGGTTGTTCCAAGACCGTTTCGTCGTGTTCAATCAAGCAAAAAGTCTTTTGCGTATGTATTGGTATATGTACATTCACACGCATAGGCAAGCAAATGGAATATGAAATCAAAATGAAATAAAATATGGTTTTCTAAAAAAAATATGAAAAAAAGACCAAAAAATTTTAAAATAAATTTAAGTTAAAAATTTAAATTGAAAAAATCAAAAAATTATGTTTATTTTTCACAACAACAAAAATAAATGTGAAGATCGTTTGCGTTGAGTTTTTCGGTCAATCGGTCTTTTGTTGACTCACATCGTGCGAGCGTTTCTCGTTTCGCTCTTTATGCACTGCTCATTGAAAGACCGATATACAAAGCGCTCAACGAAAAGAGCTCAACAGAAAATATAAATCAAGACAGCAAGAGTCTCTTGTTCAGAGCGAGAGCGAGAGAGTATGAACTTTTTCGGTTGTGTTCGCAACGAGAGCGCAAGAAGGAAAACGGTCGACAGTTATTTGCGAGCTATGTTTAAAACATTTTGTTTACAAATTTTGTCAATGCGCGCACAAAATGTTGCCATATATCGCTCTGAAAAGTTACCCCAATCGTTATAAACTGATCCTAAATAAGATATATCTGTTATATTTATATAGTCAAGTGAAATGGATAAATGCTATTGCAATGTTTTTTAAATTTGGCTACCCTATATATACATACATATATATATATATCCATATATATGTATCAAAGTCGAATGCTTATATGAGTATGAGTAGTTTGTTCTTAGTTTTCGATTGTTTAATGTTAAATTAATTTGTAATGAATTTAGGATATATTTGACTTTTGTTTTTTAAAGTTTATCTTAGTTTTAGTGGATTAGTTTTTAAATTACAGCTTAATTTAAAACATATTTGTACATTTCTACATACAATTGTGAGAGCGAGACAAACCAAAAATGTATAAAACCAATTCCAATGTAATTCCCACAAGCATAACTGCCTCATATGTACATATGTACAAAACCACTAGAACCCTTTCATAATGGGAAGAGTGCTAAAAGCTATGATATGGTATTTATGTATGTACATATGAATATTGCGAGTGATTTAGCTTAGCATGCACAAGTCAAGCAATTCGAAAAACTTACATAAATTCGGTTACGGAATTAAAGAGTAACTATGGGGTTTTAATTGATTGAAATGTAAGGGCTAGCAAGCACAAAAAGTTTGCTTGCAAACCTGTCCGTATGCGCCCTGACCCACAGGCTGCAGATCTTGATACAAGGCAGCTGGTTCGTACAGAGTCTGTGTGCCGAATTGGCCGCCAATGGCAAACGTCTGGACATCCTGACATTGCTCACCTATGTTTGCCAACGGGTGGCGATCGACTTTGAATCCAACAATCCAGAATATAATCAAATGAAGCAGATTCCTTGCATTATGACAATGTTAACGCGTATTTTACGTTTTAACGATAAGTAAATGGCACTATTTGGACGTATTTAAATAAATGGTGAGGTTGGATGGGGAATAAGGGAACACATTTTTTTAAACCGGAAGCATTTATTGCATTTATAGATACTACCTATGTATGTGTATACAAATACAGCCCCAACAATTTCCAAGAATCCTGCTCACCGCACCTATTATCTTATCAAACATCATTGAATCACCTCTGTGACTGCCAAACTTTTAAAGGTGGTTCCGATCGCAAAAGGAATTAAAATAGGAATTATCTATTTGTTTAACTAGATTCGAAATACATTGGCCTTTAAAATATGTTTTTGGTTTTTTATTTGTGTTGGGCAAAGAATCTCATCGATAATTTTCATCATAGTTTGGATTGGATACTTTTGTTCTAAAAGTCTTTAATCTTTGCTAATAAAATGTTAGCGTATTTGTATTTGGGAAGTGTTTTTATTTAAAATATCAAAGAAGTTAAATTCGGCTATGCCGAAGTTTATATACCCTTGCAGTCCTTGACAATAATAATTTCACATGTTCAAAATTTCTTTTCTGCAACTCAATTCATTAATATACAAACAAAACAATTTTACTCTTCATACTATGTACAATTTGTTTCTTCTTCTTCCCTCATTCCCTAAGCAAAGCAACGCACGCATACACATACAGTTTATGTAGCGTTGCGTCTGTGTGTGTATGCATGTGCTCTGTTAACAGATGGTGACGTAGTAGGCAGCAAGCAGAGCTGCCGGCAGCGATTGAACCGATTTATATAGACTGTAACTTATGTTCTATTTATCCGATCAGGGTCAAATTTTGGGATCTGAGATTTTATATCAAATTCTATTATATTGGTAAATTTCATGGGGATACTCCAATTTTTGCAAAAATTTTTGTTCCAGAGCTATATGATATAGTAGTCCGATCCCAAAGATTTTCATACTTTATCTCACCCGGGTAAAAAAAAAGCTCCCAAAAAAAATTTCATCCCGATAGCTCTTAAGATGGCTGAGTAAAACGCGTACGCACCGACGGACAGACGGACAGACGGACATGGCTATATCGACTTAGCTTCTCATGCTGATCAAGAATATATATACTTTATGGGGTCGGAAACGTCTCCTTCTGTGCGTTACAAACATCTGACCAATTTTATAATACCCTCTGCAAGGGTATAAAAAGGGGCCATCTCTAGTTGAGACCAAATCATCTTTGATGGGCGAATTCACCAAAGCAAAGCAAATTCAAAGATGTTCGGCGAATTCAATTTTAAATAATTTTCCTTTGTTACAAGTTGTTTATATGTTGTGCGCGTATGTTGGTAATTGCTTGCATTGTAACAGATACTTGAGTTAGGCATTATTATTAAAAATTGAAGCGACTGGCTCCCTTTAGGAAAACCAGTTTCGTATTATTGTTTATGACTCATCAGTAATTTGGCAGGCTCTGCAAGAGATAAAGAAAGTAAAACAAAAAGGGTAATTTTCACAATGGCCGCCAATAACAATGCAGCGACGGAGACAATGAACAGCGAATCCGCTGACCAGGTAGGAATACGAGTGGACAATGCTGACGATCGTACAGATGCGTTTGGTTCGGTTAGCACATCCACCTCGACGTCCCACTCCAGCACACTTCATCATAATCAGACTTTTGGCACTGGTGCGATTGGCCAGCTAGCCAATGGCTACAGCTCCACCTCGGCATCGTCAGGCTATCACAAGTATGTGGCTAAAATGGCCACAGAACGACATGCAGCCGAATACAATATGAAGCACAAGCAACGAGGAATGGCCTTGATCTTTAACCATGAACATTTTGATGTGCCCACTTTGAAATCGCGCGCCGGCACCAATGTAGACTGTGACAACTTAACGCGTGTTCTCAAACAGTTGGATTTCGAGGTGACCGTATATAAGGATTGCAGATATAAGGACATTTTACGAACTGTGGAGTTTGCTGCATCCCAGAATCACAAAGACAACGACTGCATTCTGGTGGCCATACTGTCGCATGGTGAAATGGGATACATTTATGCCAAGGACACTCAATATAAACTGGACAATATCTGGAGCTATTTCACAGCCAATCACTGCCCCACTCTTGCTGGCAAACCAAAGTTATTTTTCATTCAAGCCTGTCAGGGTGATCGTCTTGATGCTGGAGTCACCATGCAACGTGCCGGACATACTGAAACCGACGGCGATTCATCGATGAGCTACAAAATACCTATTCATGCCGATTTTCTAATTGCATACTCCACAATCCCGGGATTTTATTCGTGGCGCAATACTACACGCGGCAGTTGGTTTATGCAGAGCCTGTGCGCCGAATTGGCCGCCAATGGCAAACGTTTGGACATCCTGACATTGCTGACATTTGTTTGCCAGCGGGTGGCGGTAGACTTTGAATCCTGTACACCGGATACACCCGAAATGCATCAGCAGAAGCAAATTCCTTGCATTACAACCATGTTAACACGTATTTTACGTTTCAGCGATAAACAAATGGCACCAGCTGGACGGGTTTGATTGCTATTGCATTGGTTAATGGGCTGGTCACAAAACGAGAATGAGATTGAGGAGTGATATACAATGGGGAGGGATGTACGTAGGGGGTAGCGCGTGTGACGGGTTAATAATTTTTTAAACTGTAAACAAAAAAAGTTTAAATTGCATTTTTTATATTATCTACACATAAATAATCTTTGGAGACAATTGGCGAGTACTTTTGACCATTAAATCAGATCAACAGCTAATAATATGATTGACCGAAGAGTGAATACGAATGGTAGAGAGGGATCCAATTCATATTTATTTTTTCATTATTAGTGTTAGAATTTAATTTTAAAATCCCAACCGGTAGATAAATTTGGATCAATTATGTATGGATTTTAATAGTTACAGCATATTAAATTAAGGAAAAAGATTTATATATACGAAATATACAAATTTATTGTTTTTATATGATAAATCCACAAAACGTTACAAAATTCAGGTTTTGATTAATGAATTCTCACGTAATTTATATTGCCTTTTATTATGTCACTTTAAACCCTCAAGCAAGTCTCCTGGTTAACTGTTTAAAAGTACTCGCCGATTCAAATTAGCATTTATCTATTACTAACCGAAATTGACCAGATCCTGCCAGATTCTTAGCTTTCTTCTATGCCATGTTACTTAATGATGATTACAAGGATCAAACTTTAAAAGGAATAAACAATTTAGAAGAATCGTCATTAAACTGCCCGTAAATATTCTACAATATCGATTTTTAAGTTGAATTTTAATGTTAATAATATATTTTTTAAAACATTAGCAAATAAGTGTCCAACTTTTTATCCCAATTTCCGCTCTCATATACTATATGCATATTTATATATATCTCTTATATAACATTAGAACAATGTTTAGTTTGTCATTTTAATAAATTGCTTTTAATTCAATTTAATTTATTTCATTATTTGCCATAGATAGTAATTGGTTTTTAAGCCTTGATTTGCCAAATACAAAGGAGAAAGGTCAAGTTTGGATTCCATTTTTGGCGTTGTTTGCATTTTTTTTTTTTTTTTTTGTAGTTGTCTCAAGTTGAACGACAATTGCTGGAAAAAAAGCAAGGAATGGAAACGGGAAACACTTTAATTTGTTCTCTGAGCTTACAAATCACACACTTTATTCTTAAAACTGCGGCCATTCAAAAAAATTCCAAATTTGTTATGACTTAAAGCACTAAATTGGGGGTTTGCTATAGCGCGGGGAGATGCCAGGCCAGATTAGATATAGACGCAATCTCTGGGAGGCTAGATAAATGCACATTTCTCATAAATTTCAAAAAACAAAACGAATTATAAAAATAAAACAGAACTTGGAAGTTTTGCTCACAATTCTCAAAAAGGATGTTAGGCGTGACCGCCCTCCTTGAGCTTGGCGACCAGGGCATCAACATCGGCCACAGCAGCGCCGGCTTGACGAACTGGAGGATCCTCCACGGAGACGATTTCAATACGGGGCGATGTATCAACGCCCAAATCCTTGGCTGTTACCTTTTTCAGGGGCTTCTTCTTAGCCTTCATGATATTGGGCAACGTGGCGTAACGTGGTGTGTTCAAACGCAAATCAGCACTCAGTACGGCTGGTGTTTTGGTCTTGATAGTCTCCAGACCGCCATCAATTTCCCTAGTGATGGTCAGACCAGCATCCGTCTTCTCGATCTTGTTGCAGAAAGTGCCCTGGGGCCAGTCCAAGGCGGCAGCAGTCATTTGAGCCGTCTGATTGGCATCGTCATCGATCGCCTGTTTGCCCAATATCACCAGATCAGCCTTCTCTTCCAGTGCCAGCTTGGCAAGTATTTTTGATACATGGATTGGTTGTAATAGCTCGTACTCGGCAGCTGGTATCTCAACATGGACACCACGATCAGCGCCCATGGCTAGAGCTGTGCGGATCACCTCTTGCGATTGTGTTGGACCCACTGACACAGCGATTACCTCACCAGCTAGCTTCTTCTCCTTCAACTTGACGGCCTCCTCGACGGCAATCTCATCGAAGGGATTCATGGAGTGCTTGACACCTTGTGTAACTACACCAGTCTTGTCCGGCTTGACGCGAACCTGGACATATGGACATTAAATTTGCATCATTAAATTCAATCAAAAACGATTACGCAAAACAAAAATGGAGAGTAGCAACAAGTGATAAGAAGAAGATGTAGGGGAAGACTGAGACTTCTAATACATATGTAGATAGGATGGATACCTTACCTTGACAGCATAGTCGATCACTCTCTTTACACCAACCAAAACACGCGCCATTATCTGTGCCATAGGATTTAAAAAGTATTTTTAAATTTTATTTCCATTAATTATTATTTGTTTAAAAATCTTACCCTGTTGATAGAAATGAATGTGAATCTGATGATACTGCAGAAGGGAAGTGGGGGGTGGTCCAAAGGTCTCTTGTTTTTGCCGCAGCGTTGCCCCAAGGTTTTCTCAGCGATAACATGTTGGCTTGGACTCACTTTAGCCGTTTCAGCCAATCTTTTCGCTTTGGTCAGCTAAATAACAGGTTTTACAATTTTAGAATCCTCAATGTGATATTTTAATTCACTTTTAAAGACTACACTATGTCATTAAATTTAATATTGCTCTTTGTTAGTTAAAAAAATTTAGCTTGAAATTTTTGGTTAATGTTTAGCTAATGTCTGACCACTGTGCTTGGGATAAGTGAAACTGAAACATTGTCGGCTGATTTTCGCGATATAAACAGATCTTATTCATTACATATTGAAATCTACATTCCACATTCAATTTAAAAGAAGAAGTTGTAATGGCCACCAGCACTGTGTCTCCAATTATAATGCGGATTATGGCCGCTTCAATCAAGACTTCGGTAAAAGCGGCTTCCATTATTCGTGATGTCCTCAAAACGGGCGATTTAGGAATTGTCGATAAAAGCAATAAGAATGATACACAAATTGATCCACAAACATTGGCAGATCGATCTGCACAAAGGTGTATAATTGCCTCGTTAACCAAAAAGTTCCCCAGCGTTAAAATAATTGGCGAGGAGGGCGACTCTGATTTGAATGTGCCGGCGGATTGGCTGGTGGAAGACTTGGACGAAGCATTCCTTCAGCAGTCTTGTCCTACCGAATGGAAAGATGCTAAACCAGAGGATTTTGTCATTTGGGTGGATCCGTTGGACGGTACTGCCGAGTACACACAAGGTATGGAAGCTGATAAATCCAAATCCCAGTCCATTTGTAATCTCTGTTTTGCTGTTTTATAGGATTTGTGGAGCACGTGACTGTTCTTATTGGCATAGCTGTTAAAAATGCGGCAGTGGGTGGCGTTATTCATCAGCCCTTCTATAAACATCCAAGTGGTGAGCTTGGACGCACCATTTGGGGCCTAAAAGGCTTGGGTACAGGTGGATTTACTCAGATTTTACCACCTACTGGTCAGTTCATAATTACTACCACTAGATCGCATTCCAATGCTTTGCATCAGCAGGCCCTGAATTCGTTTAACGCTACCCAGACTATAAAAGTGGGCGGCGCTGGTTTTAAAGTCCTTCAGTTGCTAGAGGGAAAGGCACATGCTTATGTGTTTGCCACGCCGGGATGTAAAAAATGGGACACTTGTGCTCCAGAAGCCGTCCTGGAAGCACAAGGTGGCACACTGACCGATATCGATGGTCACCACTATGCCTACAATGCAAGTGTGGAGCACATCAATCGTAAGGGAGTGTTGGCCACTGTGTGTCAGGATCATGCGGAGCTAGTGGCCAAAATACCGTTTGAGGTACGGCAGGCAGTAGGTAATAAATAAAAGGATAAATTAACTTTATCTAATGAATTTAAATTGAAATTTATATTGTTGTTCATGTCGTCAATAAATTGTTAATACAAAGATGTACAAATAAATGTATAGATAAAAATATATATAAATAATTTTAAAAATCATATTAGAATTTATTGATTTCTGAACTTAAAAATAATAACAATTTATTAATTTAAATTATTTCAAAATTACAAAAAAGAATGTATGCATTTTACTTATTATAAAACGAATTTGGGATTACACAATGTTGACCATTTAGACTGAGTTATCTATTCTGCTATTGTTGGCCGACGAATTATTCAGGACACGAACCCGCTTGGCTTTGGTCATTTTGCAAGAGTTAACTGAAGTGGCAAATCGCAACGATTTCACAGATTCCTGATAGCAATCTTGGAATGGAGACACATTTATGAACATCAGGGTCTTTGAATTGCCACCCAGAGCTGGCATAAGCAAATGGGTTAATTTTGAGTTGCGATATGGGATATGATCTTGCTTTTGCAGCAGAGCCAATATGCAATTAGTAAGCTCGGAGAGAGAACGATTGATATTCTTCGTTTCGGTCATACGAACGCTGGTTTTTGGAGATTCAGAGCCAGCTAGATCAACCAGATTGATGGAACCAATGGAAATTTCTTGTTTCGCCGCATGGCGACCAATCAATTGCAGTTTGGTGACTGCATGCGATCGTGATGAACGCTCATTGCCAATTGTGGATGCTGTGGCTCGATTCATTTTAGCTGTTGCCATTAAATGGCGCAGATGCGCTGGATCCCTAACACATTCCTCAGTGATATTTGACACATATATATCGTTTTTGTTGTTCTTAGCCATACGAATTTCCATGTCTTTTGCTTCATTGCTCAATAGATCATATAGAACTTCATTATAAATTTCCAAAAATGTAGCCCTAATCTCATACTCCCAGCCCATATTTTTATAGGAATTGATCGAATCGAAAAGAAGATCCACGGTCCGTGGTATAACTCCCACACTATCTGTCACTCCATCCATTGTATAGGTCTTACCGCTGCCAGTTTGGCCGTATGCGAAAATGCATATGTTGTAGCCATCCAATGCGGATTGTATCAAAGGTGAAACCATATCGAAAATATCTGTTTGCGAGCAGTTTGGATGAAATACTTGATCAAATGTGAAAATCTGTTTGGCCTGTTGGCCTTCAAGGCTTTGTATCTCCACGGTGGCTTCATCATGGTAGTTCCAAAAGCAACTTATACGTCCACTTTCGCTGTCTAAGGGTGGACGTATTCGACAGAAGACACGAATATTACCCTTCAGATCCATTACACTGTTGTGCAGCACTTTACGTTCCATATTTGATTTAAAGAGCTGCTCCTGAAGGTTCTTGTTTTCCTCAGTTGCCGCTTCGTTTCGTTGCTGCAGATTTTTAGTGCGTTGACGCAACTCGACATTCTCGGTGGTAATATTTTGATGCTCACTTAAAATTTGCTGTAAAAATAATCACATGTAGACATAATAAGTTAAGAAAATTGAACAAAAGGAAAACCAAAAGAATACGTACTTCATGCTTTGTCTTCAGATCGGTTAACTCAATATTAAGGCGTCCCAGCGTGGCTGTTAATGATGTAATTTCGTCCGTTTGCTGCTTTACTTGCCGGTACAGACTCTCGTTATTAGACAGCGTATTCTTCAGCTTTGTTTCTGTTTCAATTAGTTTGTTTTGGGTCTCCTCCAGTTGCATTGGCATCGTTTCGAGTTCAGACAAATCATCCACTTGCTTTTCATATTTGGTTTTAAGTGCTTTGTGCTTCTCAAGTAAATCGTGAAAACGAGCCTTAAAATCATATGGGGCTATCCTTTTGGGCGCAGTAGCAGCAGCAGTTGAGCTAGATGCGGCTGCTCCACCGGTTTTGGTTGCCGCCGCAGATCTCGCTGTCGGCGCAGGAGCTGATGCTGTGCGAGCAGCAGTCCGGGATGTAGAAACGGGTGGCTTTCGAGCTGCTGTTAATGGTGGACGACTTGTCCGTTGTTGTGTGCCAGTGGGCACACTAGAGGTTGTCGTTGTTGAAGTTGTTGTGGCAGTGGTACGAGAAAATTTGCTTGGAACGCTCGGCAAAATGGGTGGTAGGGCAGTTCGCTTTATGCCCCCCTGACGCAGTTCATTTACATCACAAGCCGACCGACTGCGTCGCAATTTGGCGCGATTGTTTGTCCTCAGAGGCTCTGGCGATGCGGCGCGAGCTGTATAAGATTGCGTCCATATTTCGAATTAAAATGCACAACTGAAATAATGTGTAGACTAGAACTTACCTCTGGGACGCGCTAAAAAATTGCGCGAATTAGACATATCCCTGCTAAGCGGTTGTACATTACCGGCTTCCCCTCCTCCTGTGGCAGCCGATTTAATTCGATCTCCAGGCAATATATTCTTAGGCAATCCCTGCATGGGTCGAAACGGTAATGGTTTAGGTAGACGTGATTCCATATTAATTCTTTATTTATTTTGGCAAAGTGGGCTATTCCCCGCCTTTTTTTCAATTTTCAATTCAAGCGTCGTTTCGACAAACCGCCGTTAATTTGGTTTTAAATAAAATGCTGAAAGGTGTGACAGAGATGACAAGATATGTAGGGATGGAAAACCACCACTTGCCTATCGAAATATCGATAACTATTTCCCACTAGTAATCGACATTTCGGAACAGAACCTATCGAAAATCGACAAAAAGCCTATCGATCAGTCGATAAACTAAAGTAAATATTTACCAATTTTTCTGTTTGTGAATCATGACCTCAAACGGGAGCAATACATAAATAGTGTGGCTATGGGCAGTGGCAGTTCTAAATGTTGATATTAGACTCTGGCCTTGTTGCGCTGGTGCCTGGCATGGAAAAGCGTCGAAGATAAACGTAATCAGCAATATATGTATTTTCGTCTTAATATCAGAAATTTTTACTACCTTCAAATACTTCGACAAGAACTAGAGAACGGAAATGGCAGCGACGTCAACGCGTAAAGCACAAAAGTTTTACAAATTGGAAATCAACCGAACAGAATGGGAGGTTCCCGACATGTATCAAGATCTGCAGCCTGTGGGTCAGGGCGCATACGGACAGGTTTGCAAAGCATTGGTGAAACATGGGAGTAGCACCACGAAAGTGGCCATCAAGAAATTGGCCAGACCCTTTCAATCAGATGTACATGCTAAGCGTACGTATCGGGAATTGCGGTTACTGAATCATATGGATCACGAAAATGTGATCGGATTGCTAGACATCTTCCATCCCAATCCGCCCAATTCGACGCTCTATCTAGTGACTCATTTGATGGATGCAGACCTTAATAATATAATACGCATGCAGCATCTTTCCGATGACCATGTACAATTTCTGGTCTACCAAATTCTCAGAGGACTTAAATATATACACAGTGCCGGGGTTATACATCGCGACCTCAAACCGTCTAACATAGCTGTCAACGAAGATTGTGAACTGAGAATTCTAGACTTTGGTTTGGCTCGGCCCACCGAAAATGAAATGACTGGATATGTGGCCACGCGTTGGTATCGTGCCCCAGAGATTATGCTTAACTGGATGCACTATAATCAGACGGTGGACATATGGTCTGTCGGCTGCATTATGGGAGAATTAATTACGAGACGTACTCTATTCCCAGGCACAGATCACATACACCAGCTCAATTTAATTATGGAGATGCTTGGCACTCCGCCCGATGACTTTATGAAAAAAATCTCGTCTGAGAGTGCTCGAAACTACATTTTATCACTGCCCCCGATGAAAAGGCGTTCCTTTAAGAAAGTGTTCGAAAACGCTAATCCACTGGCTATAGATTTGCTGGAACAAATGCTGGAGCTGGACGCCGAGAAGCGGATCACAGCGGAGGAGGCATTGGCCCATCCGTATTTGGAGAAATATGCCGAGCCAAGTGATGAGCAGACTTCGCCGCCATACGATCATAGTTTCGAGGATATGGATCTAAGTGTTGAAAAGTGGAAGGACCTTATCTACAAGGAGGTAGTGAACTTTAAACCCCCACCATCCTACGCTCACATATGGCAGGACGCTAAGTGATAAATTGGCGTAGATCGAGTTATTTTACATTTGCCATACAGCCACATACTTATAATTTTTATACTCCACGAAGTGCCCAATCGTACCAAAAAGAAAACAAAAATGCTTTATTGATAATCTTGACTAATATATAACAAACCATAAATGTATACATACATATATTTTTATACCGATTTTTGTACAGTTTGTTACTAATCTTAAATCTATTTTTTGTATATAAAAATATAAAAATCTTTGTGTTTGTAATTCAAATTGTACTGACAGTTACATATGTTTAAATTTAACAGCATCATTTTGGAGCATGTTAACCAGTCACTGTTAATAGTGGCAACTGTGGCGACAGCTGTTCAGTTAGTAAATAAAAGGAAAAATGCTGAACTTGCGAACTACTCTGAGACGAATCAAAATTAGGCGCCGGCATATATCTGCCCTGTATATCACGGGCGATAAGGCAAATGAAAATTATGTGACGTTGCAGCCTTTTCTCGACTTTGCAGACACATTCAGAGACAGAGCAGAGCTTGAGCGAAGCATCGCCAGACGCGGCTTGGATGTCAATCTGGACGCTGTTCTCAGCAAGTACCACAAATATCAGTCCCACCATGGACAACTGCACATGCTAGATGAAGAACGTGAATCAGTTACCAAACAGCTGAAGGTTCTAGCTAAATCCTGTCAAGAAGTAGAGGAAGCTGAATTGCAGCGTCTTAAGGAACGCGGCAAAACGTTGCGCAACGATGTGAAAATATTAAAACAAAGTTTCTACCCAATTGAAGATGACTTCATACATGACTTTCTCAATTTGCCCAATCTGTTGCATTCACAGTGTCCCAGCGGTCAAGAGGAGACACTTTTGTATCGGCATGCCTTACCCGAAAACTCTCAAAAGAAGGGACCATCGCATCTTGAGCGGGAGGATCTTATCCACTTTGTGGATAACAATCGTTATTATATGATGGATCAGGCTGCTCATTTTGATGTAAATGCCATGCAAGCACTAGCAAGATATTTTGTTACTAATGGTGATTTCGTTCAAACCGCCAATCCAGACTTTGTGCGGTGTGTTCTACTGGAGGCAAACGCAACACCCTTGGAACACTATCATTTAGTAAAGGAGGAACATTTGCAGAATAAACTTAACACTGCTTTTCTAACAGGAGGCGGCTCTTTCGAAAGTTATCTAGGGGCCATGACAAAGTTATGTGTTTATCCCTCGGTTTTGCCGTTGCATTATGTTTGCTGTGGACGCAGCTACAGTCGAGCCGAGTCGCATAAATACGGATCGTTATCTAGTCTATATACGGCAACACAAACAAATGCTGTGCAATGTTTCGTTGCCTCCCAGACAGCGCATCAGGCAGACGAACAACTAGAGCTCGTCCTTAATCTTGCCATTGACTTTTATAAGGCTTTGGATGTGCCCTTTCGCATTGTCTATGCTCCAGCAACAAGCCTTACTTCTGCAGAGTCCTTAAGGGCCGTCATAGAGGTGTATGCTCCATCGCTGCAGCGATATGTCTCCGTCGGCCGCATCAGCAACTATGGAAACTATGTCTCTAAACGTATTCTGTTTAGCACGAGGCGAGGAAAGGAATATGACTTCCTGCATTTGATTGGTGGCCCAGTGCTTTATACCAGCAGACTTATAGCCGCTCTCCTAGAGCATGGCATCCAATTGGAAAACTGTCAACTGCTTGGCTCGGCCAACAACCAACTGAAAACAACGCTCCAAAACGATATACAACAGTTCAAAGAACTTTTTAAATAAAGAGGTCAGTTTCTAATATTACCCCTAACAAGCTATAATTATTTTTTAACTTTAGACGCTGAAAACCGCAACAATTATTTGCAAAATCTAAAATTTATCAACAACATATTTTCTTTTTTTTTTTCGTTCAACTTGTTGGGTTTGTTCTTAGTGCTAACAATATATAAAAAAACGTTATTTACAATCTAGAATAATCTCGTGGTCTGTATAGTATTCGAAACCATTGTGTTGTGTATGTTTAGCTGAAGGATGGAAATTAGTCATTGCATTTGATTTGCACTTTGGGGAAACTCTTGCGAAAGTTCTCACATTTTGGCGTGGTAAACGTAAAGGCATTTCTGGTGTCATCCAAAATAGAATTGGGGCTGGAGTGTAATGCTTTCAGCACATATGTTGTATTATATTTTAATTTGCTAAACTCCAGTGAATCTTTCTGTAAAGAAATCCAAAGAAAAATGTACATATAAATTATACTTTATAGTGATCTTTAAGGATGTAGTCAAAGTATCTTATCGTTCAATGAGGTTTCTAAAGACGACAAATTCATATTATGCACTCTGATTAGTCACTAATAGAACAGCTTAGACAAATTGCATAGTCCATTGCCATTGATGTGTGGACTGTTTGATGTTTTAGTGATTTCTCGAAACAATTAAGCCACGTATTTACATGGGCGCAATATAAAAACGTGTTTGACGTGTCATACGCAAAACAACATGATTTGCCAATGAAAATCAATCCCTTTGATCAAAGAAGCGAAGCAACAACAATGATTGTAATTGTAATTGTAATTGTAATGGCCATCTCTTGAGGCACGAACCCCGTTGGCAATCAATATCAATTTGTACTCACTTTGGCGCGAATTGCGCTAAACTCGCGCTGCTCGCAGTTTGTTTCTTGGGGGCACAGTTCATAGACCCTGCAATGGAATAGTTTTTAAATTAAATTTTTGTTGGTTGCTTTGTGTTTTTGGCAATTTTGTTTATAAACAACAATTGTATGAACATGTGTATATACATACACATGTATAGTTGATAGACACTTACTTCTCCTTGTGTGGCTGAAAGCCGAAAATTTGCACAATCATGCCAAATTTCCGGTTTAGGCGGAAACGCACTTCATAAGAGACCGGACTAGGGCTTAAACTCTGTACAGGAGTCACTTCATTGAAAACGATGGCTGGTGTGGAACTTCTCTCCGATGTGCTATGCTGATGATATAAGCGTTTGTAACTTTGAGTGGAACATTCGAGTTGAGAATATGGCTCCAAGGATTGCAATGTTGTGTTAAAGAAAAGATCCCTTTTATCCGATTTAAGACGTCGTGAGCCACTAAAGCATATAGCCTGCACTTGAATGTAGTATGAAGAGTTGGGTAACAAATTCTTAATATCGAACTGATGGGACTGCAATAATTAAGCATTAAATAAGTTGTCCTTTTCGTTTAGTTTGTCTTAAATTAAACTTACATCCTTTACATAGGCCACATCTCGTATCAAAGAGCCCTCCTGACTCTTTACATACAAAGACCACATGATTTTGTATTTCTCTACGGGTAAATTCGATCTGGATGGACACCAGACCAGTTTAACATTCATCGAACGTCCGTCGTATTGTTTCGAGATAATTTTTGAATCGTTGGGGGCCTTTGGTGGCTTAGGATCTGCTTGAAATTGTACAATTTATGTCAATTGGCAAATCAAATAGTATTTTTAATTTTCTAATCACTTACTGCTTGCGGAGGGAAAGGCACTTGTTGGCTGAGAGTAACCACGATAGCCAAAAGCGTTTACGGCTGCCACTCTCACCTGATACCAGCGACCTGGTCGCAAGTTGAAGGTGATTTTTGTCCTATTTGGGATGATCATTCACTTTATTGGGACTCGATTTGTTTATATAATGAAGTCGGAATGTTTAAACCTACCACTTTCTGTGTCCATCTTGTGACTCGTAAATTTTCTGAACCTTTTGCCATTGCCACAGGCCTAGTTTGCGGGTAGCGAATAGACGTCCAATGTGAGAGCAAACCTCGACATGGAAGTAATAGACCAATGGCGATGACTCTATGGTTAATTCCACTTTATGGCTGCCTGGTCTTAGACTAGATATTTTGGGTATTGGTGGCAATTGTGTGTCGTTGCGAACGCCGAGTGGTTCAACGCATACAGGACCACATCCAGAGGAGCAACACTTTTGAACCTCGGCGCAGTCATGGTCGTATTGGCAATTATCCAGGCATGACAGGAGCCGCGTTTGCCTTCCCAGCTGAGGGCAACTGCCACGACGTGGTGTCCGCGGAAGCTCTCGCATACAGTGATCCAGACAACGTTGATGTTGTGTTGATACTTCGGTCTCGCACCGCGCCAGACACTGCAATTCGATAATCTTGTCCTTGATATCGATGCTATCTCGCTGAATATGCATCCGCTGACGATGCTGCATGGACGGCAAAGAGGCGTTCACTTGTTGACCCTTCATAAGCATAGCCAGCGCCAGTGCTAGCAGAACAGCCCTTAGTATCCGCCTCTGAATGGGCATTTTGTTGGCAACGGGCGATGCTAAGCGTTTGGATGATTACAATCTGAAAATGATTTGCCAGGTAATCATCCCATATCTTGCCATAGAATATGCACATTCCGTGCGTTCATAATTTCTACCGATCTACTGCCCGCTGCCGATCATGATCAGCATCAGCATCATCATCGTCATCATCATCTCCAGCACCCATAGCCATGTTGATTATGCTAAAGGAGCGATCGTTCGACAATCAGTCGGACCGAACCGGTTTCTCCCATTTTGCATGACCAACTAACTAATCATTCCTCGTATTTGTGTGCTTGGCCTCCACACCAAGTAGAAGCAATGAAAATGCAAAAAATACATAAATGTATCTCAAGTGCTTGACAGGACTTCAAAGCGCGCATCATAGTAGTGCGTGCCGCAGACAAATCGGACAGACAGACAGACAGTAACAACTTCTGATTGGGGTATAGCTGACATCTACAGGTACCTTACAATAGTCCTGGATTTTCTGTTTGCATATCTTTCTCAATTAAAGCCTTCTAAATCGCTCCCAATGAAACTTTAAGGGATAAAAAGAGATTAGTATTCGTGGGTATCCATGGGGATAATGGAATTTTGAGAAATTCGATCAAACTTAGATCCTATTGGATTACTTGTACTTCTGATTCATATCTTCTCCTTGAATTAATATGCTGTAAATGATTCTGCATAGGGTATTTAGCACGCAAATGGGAAACTAATGTTTTATGGTATGGTCGATGGTCGGTTTTTGTTGTTGTTGTTGTTGGTGTTTTTGTTGCTATTTGGCTGCGTGTGAATGTGCAAGCAGCGAAAACAAAATCAAGAAAAATACGACTACGACGAATGTGCGAGCTGCAAGTGGATGTCACCACATCAGAAGCGGCAGTAGCAGCAGCATCACCAGATCACTTCACAGCGGCCCAGGCCGGCAGGCAGGCAGCAGATGCCGCACATACCAAGACGATACAGACACTCTGGGAGCAGAGTATAAGAACACGGGCATGGGCAGCGACAGCAACAGCAACCGAAGACACGGACATGTTAGGGAGGTAGTGAAGTAGGGAGTATGCGCTCACATACATATTATGTGGGGACTGGGAACTGAGAGTGGTGGTGGCGGCGGCGGCCTAACTGAGGGACATTAAGCGACAAATGAATGTGCGACGATCGACGAAGAAGACGTAGCGACGACGCTTACGATGACGAAGACGAGATGAAATGCACCAAGTTCCGCGGAACGAAAAATTTGCAACAAAATTGGGCAGTAAAGCTGACAACGACGATGGACGCGGCCAGCCACAAAAACTGTCCCAAAGACGAAAGACCGTTGCCAGGATGGCTGCCGTTGCGTAGTGGCAATTAATTGCTTTTAACGATTCAAAAATTCAAAATTACTTTTTATGCTTCACGCACACACACACACACACACTAACACACTAAAGCTTAAGAGGAGCATAGCAGAGCATACATACATATATCCCGCACATGTTTGGGTCTGGAACTGAGGGGAACTCGGACTGGGTCTGACTGACTCTGACTCTGAGATCCGGATCGATTTCGTTGACGTCGTTGCTGTGATAAATCGTTGGTGGTAGTTGCCGTTGCTTTTGTTATTCTTCTTTTTTCTTCTGCCTCCGGTTGCAGTTTGCCTCCAGTCCGCCTCCGCCTTCGCCTGCGTCTTCGTCTCTACTTCATTGCACTTCATCTGGCTTGTACTTTGGCGGGGGCTTAGCACAATAGCACGAGACTCTGGCGACAATGGCCAGGCCAAGCGACAACAGCAACAACTGTGTGTAATATGATGCAAATCGTTTAACACTTTGACCAGAGAACAGGCAAAGTCATCGCATTGTTGTTGTTCTTGCTTTATACTTACTCTCTAAAGTGCATTGGTGGTGCAAAAAAAAAAAAAAAAACTAAAAGTGTTTATGTCCAAGTTGAGTAGAGGGTGAGCAAACATAAAGTATCCCAAAAAAGAGATGGGGTAAGGGAACAATATATGTATATGTACCTACATATGTATAAACACATATGTATGTACCTAAATACATACATAAGTAGTTCACGAAGAATCTCATAAATCTTAAGAGCTTCTACAACAATTTGTTGTTCCAATTCAAATGTGTTTACACTTTCATACTACGAACTGAGCGATGGACTATTAAAGGATCAAAGTTAAGATCGACCTATGATCGACATAGGACTCCTAGATCAAAGACTTCTACAACTACTATGAAATATCCATTGACTTTGCTTACATTGATTGCCATATCGGGTTATCTGAGATCTTTAAGTTCCATTGTTAGTCAAATGTTCCTCCCACCCTCACGTAGCAATGATCCTTCGATTTCATTTGCTGCCATTCGAAACGGGCATGGAAATTTAAGTACTTTTGCCCATCTAAGGGGGGGTGTTGAAAAATCTCTGGGCATGGGCTTGTGCTTTTGGTTCAGCAAATGTGATACTCAATATAACATTGGGGGTCTAATGGTCTCGGGTTCTAGCTTAAACTTGAAGCCGTCTTCAAGGTTCACGGGCACAAACAAAATACATACATACACATTTGTTGATACAATGGGATCATGTCACACTCGCACCCATACATGATCCTCTGTTGCTGTCCACCATTTACGATTGTCGCAATTAGCACGAATGCAATCTCATTTTACAACGACCAAATTGAGCAAATGACAGGCAAAACGAGACCAGTGAAACATATACATACATATGTACCTATATATGTTTCTTTATTTTTTTTTTTTTTTTTTTTTTTGGGCAGGGGGCTGGTACTTACTTAATGTACTATATGTAGGTATTAGATATTTAAAAAGAGGTTGCAGTGCATCCAACAGACTCAGCGACACAGCCACCAAAATCGAATATGCCTTTAAGTATTCACAATCCTTGATCGCCACTGATAATACCTTATTATTTAATTTACGCCCGATATTCGCGGTTTTGTTGTTGTGTTTTTTTTCCTTGGGTTCTCGGATTCTTATGTCGCTTCTTCTGAGCTTGAGCGACCCTCGCGTTGCAACCGCGAAGACAAGACTGACTGACACACTGAACGGACGCTGGGCCCGTAGCCAATTGCAAGGCCTTGCTCTCCCGTTTGGACTTCGGTTGGCAGTGTGTTTTGTCTGTGTGTGTGTGTGTGCTCCACTTGTATCGCCGCTGTGTCTTTGGCTCTCTCCCTCTCTATATCTCTCTGCCAATTTGTGTGTGCGTCGTATCCAAGCAGGAACCGCCGAAAAAAAAGAGATCTCGTAATTTATAAACCTCTAACGCCCCCGCCGACATGTCCTCATCCCCCTCACACACACACACACATAGCCAGTTGAGGTTCATTCAGAATTTCATTAAAGGATACACACACTGCCGTATGCATCGTTGTTTCTTTTGTTTTTGCATGCACCAATTACTTTATTTTTCTGCGTCTTACATACATATTTACACGGTGATTATGACAGGCACCTCAAAGCATATAAGATTCTGATTGCTCTCATCTTTGGCTTCCCACAACATGCTGCCGCTCATCTGTAGTATTTGAAAAGGAAATCAATATACCATCTGTTGGAATCACTTAAATGCTTACCACTGGCAAGGTCTCATTCACAAAAATATTTGCCCAATACGTTTTCTCATCATTTACATTCAATATGCAATCCTGATTGCCATCACAAGGATCAGGCGAGATAAGTGCCTGCGTTTTGACGTAGTTGAAGACCCAGCGTACCTCATGCTTAAGAAAGCTAACACCATTTCCTGCAAATATATTTGAAATTCAAGAGATTTAAAGTGTTAATCAGATATATCACATATAAAGATATATTCATTATTCCATAAATTAGTCATTAAGCAATTTGCTATTAGATATTGGACATACTTCTTAAACATTCTTTTAACCAGGAAGTGAATTGCACAGGCTTAAGAACAAATGGTAAGAAAAAATATGATAAATCATTCAAAATAACGCTTCGACTACAGAAAATCAACTACTTTGATATTGAAGGGTATATAGTATTTATCTATTGTATATAAGTGCTATGGAACTCTCAAAGGTTCTGATGATTCTAGACTAAAAAAAAGGTTTTAGAAGCACCAACTTTCTATGAGAGAAACTTCATGATATTCCCTTGGAAATTGCAAAAAGTTATCCAACAAAATGGCTTACATAGGATCAATTTATCTTATAAGTTTACTTAAAGAACTTTTTGTTTTGTCAATAAATGTCAAAGTATGTATTTATATATAGACATTATAATATTGATCATCAAAGGGTGTTTCATAGCCGTTGCTCGACCTGATGTTTTCTTATTTTGGCTTTTATCTTAATCATTTTCTAACCTTTTTGGCACCCTACTCTTCTCCTTCCACTTCACCCCTCTGCAAATTTGCGTACGTGCTGGGTCTAATTATTGGCTTGTTTTTTTTGCTGACTAATCAAAATACAATTAAATTAAGCGTAAATAGAGTTATTTTTATATAAATTATAAACATTTTGGGCCCCGGGCTGCAACCATCGATATCGATGCCATGTCAGCTGCAACGTGCTACCACTGGGTATAGTGGGATTGAAAGAGGTTGGTGATTGTGGGGAGTTTGTCTTAACTCTTAGCCAATTGCGACTAATCGCTGCAATCGTAGGAATTATTTTGATTTACGATCCACTTGGATCAATTATATTATTTTCTTCTGTGTTTTATTTTTTATGGTATGTATAAAATTCATTATCACCGCCCGCGTAGTTTCGGGGAAGGTTCACACGACAATGCTATACAATGATAGCAGCCGTAGCGTACCCACAATCGGCGGTAGAACCTAGTCCAAGCGCCATCGGGAGAACCAGCACCTTGGCCTTATAAGCTATTCGCCCGCACTGATCTATTTTTGTTTCCGACTGTCGTTCAATTCTCTTCCTCCCTTCTCGTTTACCCCGCGTTCGAGCAAGAAAAAGTTTGAATGCAGGAACGCCTGTTATCAGTGTATCAGTAGGAATTTACCATTATCATCGAAGAGCACCGTCACCTTAACAGTCGAACTTCGCTGCATGGAACAGGGTATTTTCTCACAGCTGTCAATGTTCAAATAGTTGACTTGATACAGGGAACCTAGGAGGAAACAGAAGAATAGTAAACAAGGGTTAAAAAAAAGCAAGTATATTAAATTCAATACTTGTATGTCTTTATATAGTATTTACTTTTAAATGGGATTAGCCCCTCCTCCAAACCGCCTACAGTTATTGATAATAGAATTAATGATAATAAGTTATCTACGATGCGTCCTAGTGACTTATAGATATTAAGAAAATAAATAAATGCTGACCAATTGCATTTACCAAGGCCATGATATCATTCAAATTCTTGAATCGAATTTCCCAAACGATTTAACATTAATCCTTTTATCATATTAAAGATCACCACAAAATAATTGTTATTTTAAAATTGATTTTACTAATTGCCTGATAAGATTTCATTTTTGATTTACCAGACCAATGAGCAATATATATACATTTATTCTGACAAAAATTGACATATTCTGGAAAATCAGAAATATCATGCAAACTCTAAAAATAATTTTATGACAGCTATAATTTAAATGTATTTAATTGGACTTAAGGAAGTAATAACTGATAGTAAAATAGACCTTAATGATACACTTTGCCGGAAGAGTATATCAATTTTAATGGAAAGTTTGATACATGACAGGAGAAGCCTTTCTACCTGATAAATTAGAAAGTTATTTAACATTTTTTGGTATTGTTTTTATCATTATAGATAAATGATAGTTTTTGAGATCTGAATTATTTACAATGCATCTGATGGTATTCCAAAATCAAGTTGAATACTTACTCAAGAATTCTACAATATACAATTTCTTTACAAATTTGGACTTGATGTCACTATCGAGCAGTTAAACGCGTTGAAGTTCATGCAAAAATATATAAAAAGCAATGAAATCGATTTTCAAATGCAACACATTCCTTGCAGCGTGACAAATGTTTTTAATATTGTATGTCAATTGTGTCCTTGGGTTCTTTTGATTATCCTCACAATTACTCACCGCAATCCTCAAAGGGCAATGATCGCCTTGCCATTATCTTTTTAATGGCGGCGTCAGTGGTCGTCCTAATAATCCCACCGGCCATTTCACGGATCGCAGAAATGGCCAAAAGTATTTTTAAATAATGAACCAGAAAACCTCGCATGGTTTGTAATCAATTTACCGAGATTGTTGCGATTAGAATATCGGGCAAAAATTTGTTTGGCCTAAGACTTGCGAAAATATTTTCAACTAACAATAACAAACAAAGAAGCGGCGATAATAAGAAATAGCTCAACAAAAAATAAGGGAAACGCGTTCAGTAGTGATATGTTTTGCTCTGCGGCTACTAGGTGACTGAGACACAGTAAGAGCCACCGAATAGTGGCAACCCAGTAGCTGTCGACGGAGTTTGCAGTCGTCGAAGAGGTGAGCGGGGGGGAGTCAGCTCTCCTCATTCATAGCGTCAACGGCAAACGTAAATAAATAAATAATTGCCGTGTGCTTAACCAATAAACTTTGATTTATTAGCACTGAAGAAGCAGGCGCAGAGGCGATTGGAAAGGCCAAAAAGGCGAGCACTCTGGGGCTGACTGATAAAACTTGATCGATCCAGAGCGAAGATGTTGTGGCCAATCAGACCTGGCCCGTAGAGTGGTTGATGTACAGATAAAAGAGAAACAACCACTTGAGCTTAATTGAAAGTTAAAGCACATACTATAATTAAATATTATTAGATAATGCTTCTGACTTGTATATAAATTAAATTCACGTAAAGTACCGCACTATGTGGAAATTTTGGGAATGTGAGTCAGCAGCTTTAAATTTTTATTCAATGATGCCCTTCAGATAGTTCGTGTTCTTAATGACACGAAAGTCCGTACGCAGTTGAATGAACTGTCTTACAACCGATTTGTCCAAGTAATTCTGCGTAAAATGAATATATAATTAGTTTAGTGACTAAAAGTGAAACAATAAAGATAATCGCTTACCAAAGTGTCACCCGTGCAGACTTCTTGAAGATTCTGAGGTTTTACCAATAGTAAATTGCACAGAGCGTGAAGTATATCAAAGAGCTGAGTCACCAACGGACTGTCTAATTCACGTATGCATTTGCGATACTCGTTAACATCGCAAATTGCACACATGGCTCCGGCCGTATTAAATTGCATAGTCTGCAGATGATCATAGATGACCCGATGAAGTCGAGTGCCAAATTCGGTAAGCACATTTTGTAAATTTTCACCGTCAACGCACTTTTTAATTTGTCCAATGACGGGTTGAAGATTTTGCACTACTTGTAGACAGGCCTAAAATACAGGATAGAAAAAATAAAAATCTTAATAATTAATATTTTGCTTGATTTCATTTGATTCTTACAGTTGAGGAAATTGTATCCACATCGGTTTCAGGTTTGTAATCCGTTTTCTTCTGTTCATATTGCAGATATACTTTGACCCATCCAATAACCGCACTTATCGAACGATCTAAACCCTGATCCAATTTCGTTTCAATTTGCTCCATCATTATACGCTTTTTGAAGACATAATCCGAATACTTCGGTGTATTGCTATTGTGTAAACACGAACATTAGACTTCAAATCTTGGATCTTTCACAAATACATGTACATACCTAACACACGGTATTACAGATGAATTGCATAACTTGTCCAACAGATGAACAATAATGTTTGTCTTTTGTACCACATCGAAGAAATATAATTGTGGAAAGACTCTACCCTCTGATAGAGGCACTGCTTGCAATCCCAACTCCAAGGCGTAATCCACATGCTCGTGCATGAGAAAACGCAATAAAATGTCATTCAATTTAATGCAATTGGCTGGCAACTCAGCATCGCTGGAAAGGAGACGACATCGCTTTAACGAAGCCTTAGCCTCTTGCAGCATATTAATGGCCAGTTCCTCTGATAGAAATGTTTCCCCGCCATAGTCCTCAATGGCGGCTATATTTATGTTGGCCCTGGTGGCAACAAACACTTCCATATTGCGACGAAATCCCTTGGTGGTCTGGGTCTTTTGATGTTTCTTGCTCGCATAGAATTTCTCCAGTTCAGTTGAGCACTTGGCAGTAAGGCACTTTGCCTCCATCTCGGCATAGCCAGATAGGTTCTTTATAAAAATTTGTTGTGTCAACTTTTGTAGCAGATCGTCATCAATAGTAGACATGTAGATTTGCAAGTCGGTTGAAAGTTTTAGAGTACTAAAGAAAGGAAGTAGCAGATGGAGAGGTAAAATAATTTATTCGGTATGTTTCTCTTACCGTGAATACAGTTCGTAAAGTGTACGCAGATACTTCTCCTCGTCTTTTTTGTCATCCAATTTAGTCATGGCATATTGATGCAATTTTAATTGATAGATGTTGAGTATAAACTTGGACATTACTTGCTGGGGATTGGCAAACACCTTCTTGATAATCTCGTAATGATGTTTGCACATCGGCACAATCCCAATGAATATATCCTTCCCGCTGTACGGCTGCATTTGACTTTGCTCGATGTAAGCATCAACGCACTGAGTGTATCCTTTAAATTGAGAAAGGATTTGGGCCAGTGCTTTCATGCGCTCAATATCCTCGCTTTTCTGGGCCGTCGCGAATTCCTCAATAAGACGTCGTTCTACCTCATCGTATTTCTTTTCAATCTTACGCTTTGACTCGGCAAATTTGTCAGGTGGTAAGTCCTGAGAGATGGCATACAACTTTTGTATGACATCGGCGGCTTCGTTCAGGCGAGCGGCATCAGTGAAAATGTCGTTGACGATCACAGATCCAGCTGCCAGAAACTCCGACATGAAATTAAGGAGCTTTTGTGCCTCCACTGAGCGACTGCGTGGCGTATTTACATTCTCCAGCTGTTCTCCAAGATGCATTATTTTACCAGCTACAGAGTTAATCTTTTCATCTAATTGACCAAACCAATCGATGGCTGTTTGATGGCGCTCCACCAGTTTGGCAATCTTCTTGGCGTGCGCCTCCTGCTCCTGATGCAATGATTCCTCCAGTCTTTCGCATTTACTTTGCTGCTTCTCCTGAAGTATTTTCAGATCCTTTATCGTCTGTATGAATGTATCGTGCAGTGCCACTGGATTAAAGTCCTCGCTATTCTGTAATTCGTTGTTGGTGCGCCAGGTGAGTCGCTCAATGAACTCTCCCACTTCGAAAGGTTCCTGCATCAAGGGAAATTAATATTAGAAGTTATCCAGAATATCGTCATATAAAACCATCGACAAACCTGCTCAAATTCTTCCATATATTGGGACAACATTGCAATGCTTCTTTTGTTTTCGTTTTATTATAATTTTTAATAGGCGTTTTCTTCAATATGTTGCTGCATCAGCTGTGCATAGAGTTGTCAACATGTTTGTTAGCTGGCAGAAGGCACATCTGTTGTTTTAGCAGTGAAAAATATTCGGCCAAATTTATAGCTAGATTTTTAATTTTTTCGAAAATTAGTTTTAAGCGCCAATTAAAAGAGCGAATAAGAAATATTTAAAAGTTTTCCTATCAAAGTGCAAAAGAAAATCCATCAATGCTAACGCTTATCATTTTAGTTAACTCTAATTTATTCCGACCTGGTGAATTTTTATTTAAAACTTAATTCGCGTTTTTACTTATTCCATCATATCAAAATTTTTTTCTTTTACAAACAATTTAAAATGTCAAACGTTAATAGTTTATGTATGTATATGTATGTATGTATAATTTTTTTGTAATTATTTTTTTCGTGATTCCTATTTATTCACAGTTTTAAACTGCACAAATTGCTCCGATCTATAAACGATCTTGGTTATGCGATGATGATGATGGCTGCTCCTGTTGGGTTTGTTGCAAATGTAGATGCGGATGTGAGTGTGCTTGGGCCTGTGATTGGCCATGATTGCCACTACTGGAAGCGGAATGCAAATCCAGAAGTTTTGTCACAGAATCCGCAGCCGCAGTGGTGCTTATATTAATGGCACTGGCGGTGCTGGCCGAAGAAGCCAAATCGATGGCGGGCATACGAATATTTTCTTCCATGGCGCTCAAGACTACAGGTATAGATGGTGTCTCCACCAGCTGCTGTAGATTCTTCAACTCGGTGGAACGTAAACTGGCTGAAAGGCTTTCGCTGGAGGCCAACGAAGTAGATAGAGGTGAGTTACGTTCCATGGATGAGGCAATGTCTATTGAAAATTAAAAAATCAAATATAAATCGACTAAATAAAATTTTACTGGGACTAACCAGTTCTATCTGTATCGGGGGAGCAAGTGCTTTGGCCTGGTGCTCCCAGTGGTTGTTGTAATGTCATCATAAGCTTCTCCTCCATTTGTATGATTATTTTCTTTTGCACCTCATATTTATCTTTCAGCGACTAAAAAAAAAATTAAGCTTAGAATAGTTTTGGAATTTGTTCCATTTTTTTGAATCACCTTGAATTTCTCTTCATATTCATCTTTGACAAGGCTCAGGAGACGCTTCTGCTCTGTCATGGCTTTCTCACTGTTGACCAGCTGGGCCTGCATTTCGCTTATCTTGTGCTTGGTGCTCTCCAACTGTGATGTCCGCTCATCCAGACTGTGTCTGAGATCTAAAGTACAAAAATTGAGTTACATTTTCTACAATTGGATCAAGATTATGATTTACCTTTTCGCTCTAGACTGCTGCTCTCTTGAAGCATTAAAAGTTCCTCATCTCGAGCTTTATGCACATCGATCTCAGCCAGACGATCGCGACAACGCACCTGCACCTCACCCATAATGATAAACTCTGCCTCCAGTCGGGCTAGCTCTTGCTTATGGAGTAATCCTGACTCGGCTTGCAACTGTGCATGCTGCAGTTCGTTGTTCAAGCTAAACACTTGGCCACGAAGCGACTGCAACTCATAGTTTAGCTCCTTATGTTGGGCCATTTCCAAGGAGAGTCGGGTCTGCAGATCATCGTTGGCCTGACGCAAACACTTGTTTTGATCCAGCTCGTATTGGTACTTGGCTTTTAAATCGGTCAACTCCTGATGATGGCTACTCTGACGCTCATTGGCCATTCTGATTGCTTCGTCCATCTTATGAGCCAAGTCTTTGTTCTTGGCATCGAAATTCTTTAGCTGCTCTCTAAGACGATCCCGTTCCATTTCCAGGCTACGTTTGTCACGACTGCGGCCCATGAGACGACGATTTCTCTCCGCATGAATGCTACGCCGGTAGCTTTCGTACTGAAGTTGTAGGCACATTAACTGGCACTGCTCCGAGTCAAAATTCTCCTTGGCGTTGATGGCGTGCCTTATGTATTGATCTAGTATATCCTGCGGATAAAGCACGCTGCGTTCATACTTAATGCGCTGATCCTTAAACTCAAAGAGCAGTTCGAACAACATGGTTTCGTACTGCGCCGGCAACACATCCTCCAGAGTCTGAGTGGCAGCGTGACGGCAACTTCTCACGGCTTGTTCTTTGGGATCCATTAAAGCCATAGTCAGCATACGACCGCTTCGTTGCAAGCGGCTTCCAGTCTTTTGTGTTGTCGTACCGTTTTCTCGGTGCCTTTGGCCAGGACAATCGGCTTCATCGTCATTTAATTGTTGCTTTTGTAGGCCGAAAAGTGCCGAGCACGATTTGGCCCGTCGCATCTGAGTTTCGGCCCCCATGGTGAATGTGGCTTTTTTGGCCATCGTTAACATGCCATCGGGATCAGATTCGTTGCAACAATAGCTGGCCATGCGATTTCGTCGCTTCACACCCTTTGCCAGCTGTTGCATGGAACGGCTGGTCGGCATGTGTAAGCCACCTACACTGCACATATTACGATCTGTCTCGTTGCACTCACCGCACAAAGCAGCTGGAACTTCCGTACTGGTATTAGGAACTGACTTGGCAGCAGGTGCTCCATCCGACTCAAGTTCTCCCATACCCGCAGTCAGTGACCTCTGCTCAAGCTGAATATGGGAGCTGTGTCTGTCCTGGATTACTTGTTGCAATCGTCGCTCATACGTTGTTACCTGTGTCACCTTCTCTACCAGTGTAGTAGTGGTGCTCTCCTCTGCTTCGCTACTGATATCTGGAAAATTGAATTGACTCTGTTGTTGATCCTTGCGCATGGGAGACGACGGCTGACTGGTGGGGAAAATAGCTCTTATAGCATTTGGATTGGCTAGGCTATGCTGCTGTTGTTTCAGTTCACGCAAATCCTTCATGGGTGTGGTCTCAGGAGTGGCCTCCACAGCCGCTTCGGGTGGGGAGGATCCAGTTAGGCCGAGCATCTGGGAATTCATCATACTTGGCTGAAGCGGCAATCTAAACGGTGCCGTCGGCGTTAGGGGGGATGGCACTGCTGACGCTGGTTGTAATCTCGTTGTGCGGACTCCAGATACTCAGATCCCCGCCAGAGGGATCAAAGCGTGATATAGAGTGCTTCGGGTGTTGGAAATCCCGCAGCTGGTAGCACTCATTGGTTGAGGTGGTGGAGGTCATTCTACTATATCCGGGTGTGACTGGATATGCATAACTATAGTCTTCATAGCTGGACTCCGGGTGCACAATTGGCAGAGTGAGGTAGGCACATTCCATGACGACATCGTGTGGCTCCATTTCTTTCCAGCGGGCATGACTCACCTCAGTTTCGGGGGTAGCAGTCAAGAGCATAGGATGAACTCTTACCGTATCCAGCAGGGGTTTTATCGTATGCTGAAAGATACCGCCACCGTTGCCTCTTTTGATGAACTCGCCCAAATAGCCCATAAAGTTGCAGGGATACATGCCATACAAACGATGAAACAACATTTGGAGCCCCAATTGCAAGTGAATTAACTTCTCGTCCGGCAGACGATTACTATTTTGCACCTTCCAAGACGCCAGTTTTCCAAATACCTCGAAGAGATCATTAAGGAAATTTGGCACCGAATTCCGGATAATGGGCAGCAAGGTGATGATGCATAGGAGGGCATTCATCAGCGGCACAATCTCTTTCTCGTGCTGCAATAGATGGACCACACTACATAAGTAGTCTGGAGCAATTATAATTGGAAATTACTTACCATAAGCAACTTAAATATACTTTTAATCAGGCGATGCTTTTCGATTTTATGCAACCAAGTGGGATGCCTCCGCACAATGAAACAGAACATTTGTAGACTCTGCAAGCGATGCTGTTGCTGCTTGAGGCAATCGTCTAGCCTGTCAAATATATAGCCATCATGCGGTGGCTGAGCTTTGACCAGCACCTCCATAATACGCAGAGATCCAGTTTTGATGAAATAATCCAGCATGAATTGAACGGCCCATTGTTCCTTAGCTACGATCGATAGCGAAAGCATCAGGAAGTGGGTAAGTCAGAGAGAAATTATGTGGAGAATGAAAAATATTAACGAAAACTTGAGCAAAAAAACGAGGTGGAGATGTACTTACTCTGTGTAAAGAGTTCAACAAGTTTCTGTTTTGCCACCTCGTTTTCGTGCGTTTGATTTGACTCCAAATCACTAAACACCCGTTCAATGTCCATGGTGGACAGGCAATAATCTATATCTATGTGGCGGTCGTGGTTTGTGGAGCAACAGCTTGCAATTGATTTTTCAGCCTGCGCTGGCTGGTGCTCCACTCGTCGTGGTCCGTCTCGTCAGCTGATTGTACAATTACTACTAGTGATGGCACAAAATCTACAATGCAAAGTGCATTGGGAATATAGCAAATGTCGATAGAATTTAATAGCGAAAATTGTTTTTAGTTTTTTTTTTATAACGTTTTTGCCATTTTTGATTGGTTTTCCAACAATTAATGTATTTTCACACCTGTTGAACAAATGAATCGTTGAATCGCCTAACTTTTTTATCAGCTGTTCAGTCAGCTGTTTGTACAACTGTTGGCCTCCTATTGCAAGTGCTGCCATATATTCGCAGGTGTAGATATGGCCACACTATTGTTTTTCTGTGCTGGCCATGAATTAGACTCACCGGTTTATTTTTTAAATAAACTTAAATTAACACTATAATTTTAAAGTTGGAGTGACACCCAAGAGTTAACAGATCATTGGTTTGGGGCCAGAGCAACGCTCTACAACTGATTATTTCTTTGAAGGAATCTCAACAAAACAACAACTAAAATGAGAAATTATTTAACGATTCGAAGGCTGGCTACGAAACCCATATTAGCACAGGAACCTATTCGGTGATAATACATAGTCTTATATGTACATATATAAAATCATTTATAATTAAATTGTGTTTTTCATTGTTTTAGTAAATGGAAAAGTGTGGTTGGCCTGGAAGTCCATGCCCAAATTGCTAGCACTTCCAAATTGTTTTCAGGCAGCGGCACATCTTTTGGAGCCCCATTGAATACATCAGTGGCCCACTTCGATGCTTCCATTCCGGGAACACTACCGGTTAGAAAATATCTCAATTTTGTGAATTTCATTAATGATTTTCAAATTCTGTTTGAATTTTTTCCAGGTACTTAATAGAAAATGTGTTGAGTCGGGTATAAAGACCGCTTTGGCCTTGGGCTGTCAAGTGAACGAAGTTTCTATGTTTGATCGCAAACATTATTTCTATGCAGATTTGCCAGTAAGATTATAATTCTTATCGATTATGGGATTTTTAACATGTAGCATATTCCCTAGAACGGCTACCAAATCACACAACAGCGTTCTGCCCTAGCCAACAATGGACAAATGACTTTTCCCGTCATCACACCTGGTCAGAAGCTATACTACAAGTCCGTTAAACTTTTGCAATTGCAATTGGAACAAGACAGTGGCAAATCGTTACACGATGATTATTTAAAGCGAAGTCTAGTTGATTTAAATCGTGCCGGCCTTCCCTTGATGGAATTGGTATTTGCCCCGGATTTAGAAACCGGTGAGGAAGCTGCCTCATTGGTAAAAGAACTGATGCTAATACTACGACGCTTACAAACCTGTAGTTGTAAAATGGAGGGTAAGGAGGTCATATTGGGCAATGGCATGTCACCTAAATGCATTTTATTGGCATTACAGAGGGCGCTTTGCGTGTGGATGCTAATATATCTATTAACCAAGAGGGCGATCCTTTGGGTGTACGCACTGAAGTCAAAAATATTGGCTCTGTCCGCAGTATTTCCCAAGCAATTACATTTGAGATAAATCGACAGCTTGACATAGTATCAAAGGGTGGTAGGATAACCAATGAGACTCGCTCTTGGGATGCCGAAAAGCGATCCACAGTGGCTATGCGTGATAAAGAGGTATTGCAGGATTATCGGTTTATGCCCGAACCGAACTTGCCACCATTGCATCTAAATTTAAAACCAGGCTCCAAGTCCACTGATGAATTGCTATCAGTAGCTGAACTAAGTGAAGAAATTCCCGAACTGCCGGAGCACACTCGTCAACGGTTAGTTGAGTTTAACAAGCTCAATGCAGAAACGGCCATTATATTGGTGGTAAGTTTTTCTTTCCCCTAATCGAATCAGCATCATCTTATCTACAGAATGTATTCATTTTTTTTCAGAATGAGCCCATTTTGTTGGAACATTTTATGTACATCTCCAAGAGTCTTAAGAATCTTCCAACTAAGATGATAACAAATTTTCTTATTAACGATTTACTTACCTATTGCAACAAATTGAATTTGTATCTGGATGATTGGTATGCATTATATGCCATGTTTTACTTGTTTAATGATTATTGTTTTTATTAATTAGCAACATAAATTCTGTAAATTTGAGGGATATTCTGAACTGTTTGCATTTGGAGGAAATCAATCTTCAAGCAGCCAGACAACTAATTGATTTGGTTCACAAAAATCCGAATGAAAATGTCTCTGATGTAAGTAAACCAAACTCTCACTTAATTGTGTATCTTATACCGCATAATTTATCCGTTTAGCTGATTGATCAACACAAATTGCAACAAATTAGTAATTTACATGAAATTGAAACATTTTGCCATCAAGCCATTGCCAATCAACCGAAGGCGGTACAGCAATATAAAAAAGGCAAGTCGAAGGCTCTGTTTGCTATTGTCGGGGAAGTCGCCAAGATTTCGGGACAAAAGGCTAATATGAAAATTGTTGTCGATTGTCTGGAAAATTTGCTTAAAACTACCCAGAAATGAAAAAACTTTTGCTGCATATTTAAGATGTGAGTTGATTTTTCTGTTTCCAATTATTATTTAATATAGATATGTATGTATTTGTAGAATTTGTATATAGGAATTTAGATATGCTAAAGATATTATGTTGAATTGCCTTGTGCCGACTAGTTGTGTTCAATATCAATATAAATATGTTCTTATAAATGCAAATGATTTTCAATGTATCATGTGTGATACATAATGTAGTTCGGTGTTCTCCTTCAATCAAGAAGAAGCGGAACTTGTGACCCTTTAATGTTTGTATGTTTTCTTTAGATAAAGTAAGTGTGAAAATGAATTTCAATGTCCAAATGCGAGATGATGAAACGCACTATATTCGATTGTCTAACAGAGCAGACAATGAACAGCTAGTATTGTACTAAATTGAAGGATTTCGGCGGACATTACCGATTGTATTGTATGCCTAGGAATGTGTATCTAAATGGGTAAATGCTTATGGCAGTGTGAACATTAATTATTGGCGGGATTGTGTACCAAATGATCTATATATATATTAGAAATAATTCTAATCGCGATCGTAATCCCGGCAGGTGGAGGGCGGTAGGCTCATCGATACGGCAGAATCCAGACTGTAATTCAATCAATAAAGTAAAGTGTGAATGAGGAAAATGTAATCCACTAATGGAGATACTAACCGTCTGCTCTCGCTTTCCAGTAAGTGTGCGTCCACTGGATGCTGAGAAACATTGCGTAGTGAGTCCCCCAATGTGCTCCTCAAATGTTGCATCTCTTTGTTGGCCTTTGAGCTCCGTAAGATATATTGCTGACGACGCTTGGCTTCCTGTGCCAACTGTTCCCGCAGCATGGAGATCTTGAAAGGATTAGTTTTTAAATTTTAATCATCTAAAGGTTTTTCAGATGATATTTTTGTTTGTTTTATTCACCTGATTCTCCAGCAGCATCACTTGCTGTTTGTGTGACTTCTCACGAGCATCCAGCAGTTTTTCTGCATGCAAATGGGCACTACGATAGCGGTCGGTGTCCATGCCATCTAAACATTTGGCGCTATCATTCATCCGTGCCTTGCAGCGTGCCAGTTCCGATTCCTTTTCGGCCAACATTGTCTCCAGACGTCGTACCTTCAAACGCAAATCACGTGTTTCCTGTTCAATCACACTGTGATCGAGGCCACAGTTATAGGAACCACCACCGTTACCACCTGTATCATAGCGATTGGAGTCAAATTCACCAGGGTCTCCAGCTCCAGCTGCATAATACGAACTGGATTTCTCAGCACGGTCGTAAGCATTACCACCAGAGAACTTACTCTTACGCTCACACTCTAGTTGTTTTACTTTGTCCTAGATTTCAGATGTTTATAATAAGTATACTAGAAGAGAAAAGGTTCCATAGGATATATATCCTACCTGCAATGTTTGCAATTTGCTACGAAGTTCAGACTTTTCTCGCAACGAAGACTTTAGCTGTCTGTTGAGCTCGTCCTCATCGCCAGCGTTGCCATTGCCATTGGTTAAGATTTTGTCACCGCCACTCTCTTGATTCCATTTAGCTATTCTCAATTGGGACTCTAGGGCCGAACGTTGTACTTCCAAATCGGTTACCTGTTCCTGTAGTCTCTGATTGCCATCAAGCTGGGCCTGTTGGCTGCGTCTAAGTTCGTTAAGGTTCGTCTGGGCACTGTCTAGGCGTTCGGTCAGGATGCGCTTCTCATTTTCGGCTGTCTGGAATGATTTCTGTAGTAGCTTCACCTTATCTTCATTGGCCTGAGCGCAATGTCCTTGTTCGGAGAGCTCCTTCTGCAAGGTCTTTATTTCTCCACGCAATTGAGTTTCACTGACAGCCGACTTTTGGAGACGCTCCTTTAATTGATCTACAGTAGATTTTAGCGAAGTGCAGCGATCTTCCAACTGGGTCATGGCGCGGGTCTGGTTTTCCAGTCGCTCTGACACTTGCCTAATGCTGCAGTCCTTCTCCTGTATAGCCATTTGAAGACGAGTAAGATCTCCCTCCATTGCCACGCGTTGTAGATCCAATTTACTAGCCCGACCCTCTACCTTGGCAAGTTCCTCTTGTAGCAATCGTTTCTCGTTATCCAATTTGGAGCATGCCTGACGACTCTTTTCCAGGCGTTCTTCATTCTGAGCATTTTCTTCTGAGGTGGCCGCCAGCTGCATTTCCGTCTGGGCCAAACGTTCTCGAAGTAACTGGCACTCATCGCTGCGCTGTTTGAGCTTCTCCTCAAGGGCATTGATGGCCGAGATTTTCATCTTGCGATCCGTTTCCAGATTGCTCTTCTCCTCCTGAAGATTTCTTAGCATTGCCTGAAGTTTTCCCATCTTGGCATCGCATCGAAGTTGTTGTTCGGCCGCATCCTGCAGTTGCTTTTTCGCTGCTCCCAACTGCGACTTGTAATCGTCCTTCTCTCTCTCCAGCTGGGCCACCTGGTGCATAAGGTTTCTCACACCCTTTCTCACCAAGTCCGGATCAACATCGATTGGTGGGTCAGGACATTGCGAAGTACTACGAGTATCGTAGTCACCAACGCTACGGGATGGACTAAAACGCCTGGAAGGACTGAGAAGGCGATGTGAGAGATTCACACTACCATCCACCTGAATGCCAGCGATTCTGCGCAGCGTATGAACCACCGACGATAGCTTGTGCTCCGTATCGCGCTTATGCAATTCCACGCATGCAAGCTGTTCGTCCAATGCCCGGATGCGACCCTCGGCTCCACCTAAACGAGCCTTTAATTCCTGGATTTGCTGAGTGGCATCTGCCAGACACACTTCCAAATTGTGTTTCTGATCTTCCAATCGTTTCTCCCGGCCGCGGGCCTCCTCCATGCGTTGGGCCAGTTCCTGTTCTCTGGCATGGAAACGATGCTCTTCCTGGTTGTTGTGACATCTCAATCTACCTAATTCTTGACGCGTCGCGCACAGATTCTCCTCCAGATCGGAAAGCTGCTTCTTATTCTGGCATAGTTCCTGTTGCGCCCTCTCCTTGAGCTCGGTCTCCGCTATGAGTTTGCATTGCAACTCCTTGCCACCTTCGTCCTTTTGTGCGAACTCGACCTGCGCCTTCTGCAGAGCAGATTTGGTGGCATTTAATTCTTGCGTTGTCTTTGTAAAGTGATTTTCCGTTTCCTTTAGTATAGTGCTAAGACGAGTCCGTTCATTCTCTAAGGAATTCTTCGCCTCCTCCAGATTACTGATCTTTTGAAGGGCTTCCTCAATGGCTCGGGCCTGTTCTCGCTTGGCGCTTTCCACACGCTTCACATGGTCACGTAGCTCCTTATTGCTTGTGGAGTACTTGTCCCGCTCAATGTTGCTGTCAGCCAGTTGCCGACGACTGTCCGTAAGTTCCTTGCGCAGGCTTTCGATAAATCCTTCGCCTATAATACGGGGAAAATTATAACATGACCTCGGGAGTTGAAAGGGAATAATTGCGTACCTTCTTTGTTCTTGCGCAGAGCATCCTGCAGCTCGTTGCTGGTGCCATCCATTTTGTCCTCTTTCAGACGGATCTCGATCTTAAGCTCCTCGCTCAGACGACAGAGAGAGTCACGTTCTTCCCTCATAGTGACCAATTGCAGCTCCTGCTTACGTATGCACTCTTCCAATTTGATTCTAACCAAATCCAGAAATAATAAATTTTAGTCAAGATTTCTCTCACTTTCAACTTAGACTCACCTGTGTTCTTCTTCTCTGGTACGCATGAGCACGATCTCATCCTTAAGCTGGGCTATGGCAGCCCTTTGTTTCTCATCACGGGCATTGGCCTCACGCTTGTTGCGATCAAGGGCCTCCTGTTCAGTTTTCAAGTCCCTGGCAACGGCCTCTAAACGCTCACCCACTGCCTGCTTATCACGGTGCGCCATTAGAAGAGCCTGCTGCTTCTCACTCTCGGCCCGGATTAAGGACTCTTCGTGTTGTTGCACCAGACTCTCAATGTGCGCCTGAAGGGCAACCAAACGCTCATTTAGCTTCTCGATCTCATCGTCCTTGGCAGTTTGCAGTGCCTGCAGAGCCTGTTGCATCCGCTTTTCGAGGGCGTTCCGCAATTGCAGGACTTCATCACCATGACGTTTGGCTGCATCTTCGGCAGCTGCTTGAAGATTTGCAATTTTCTGATTGAAATCACTTTCGGCGGCTCTAGCTGCATTTGCTAACTGTGTCCTGGTCTCCTGAGCCTTGCGCTGGCACTGCTCCAACTCTTTCTGCAACCGCGCCACCTGATTCTTGAGAGATTCTTCTCTTACCAGGGCCTCTTGTAGCTCACGCTCTAGCTGGCTTCGTTTTTCTTCGGTAGCCTCCAGGGTGGTGTTTGTATCGAAGAGCACAGACTCCAGCGACTCCTTTTCAGAACGTAGAGCGGCTAGCAATTCGTTAAGGCGATGGGTATCCTTCTCGTGGAGATCAATGACCACCTGTTTTTCCTCCACATCTTTGACCATGTCCTCTAGATTTCGATTGAGGCGACTGTTGGTCTCAGCGGTTTGTTCCAGACGTTGCCGCGTACGCATCAGTTCCTCGTTAAGGGTCTCCTTCTTGCGGCACATGGCTGTTAACTGATTATGAATATCGCCACGATCCCTTGTCACACATGCCAAGTCTTGCAGTATCTTCTCCTTTTCCAGTTGCAAACACTTTAGTTTCTCACTATAGGAGAGATTGTCTGTCTCGAGTTCAAGACGCGCCTTATCCAGCACAGCCAACTCCTTCTTAAGCTCCCCAATCTCGTTGGACTGTTCGTTGGCCTGTAGCCGCAATTTTTTGCGCTCCTCTTGGGCCTCCATTAGACACTTCTCCACTGACTTCAGCTCGTCGCTGGTGGAACAATTGCTGCTCGACAATTTTTCATGTTTCTCTTGGAGATCACATTTCTCCATTAACAACTTATCTAAATCATATTCCAAATCTGACTTTTGTTTTTCCAGCAAGCAGATTAAATTGTCAGACTCGATTCGTTGCTGCTCCAAAAGATCGCGATTAAGACTGACCCGATTAAGTTCTTCACGCAGAGAAATAGTCTCCTCACGTAGCCGGCTGCTACGATCTTCTTCGGATCTGCAGAAATAAATATAAGATGATTATATTTGGATATCTATGAATTCCATTTTCTAGATATTCAAGAATAGAAAGCCAAGAACAGCTTACCTTAGATTCAATTCGGTTATGTTCTTATCCTTAAGAATTCTTTGGATTTCAAGTTCGACGGCCTTTTTGTCCTCTTCCATGGAGTCAATACGTTTCTGCAGTTTTCCATAGTTCAATTGGAGCTTGTCGAATTCACCGCTTAGATTTTCATACTAAAAATAAGAAGTAAACGCTTAGTAAAGCGTTGAGATGCGTTGAGTTAAGTAAACTCAACAATTAACAACCACAAAATCCTTTATCTTATCACTAGGCCCATGTAATTCAATTAAGAGACTAGTTTGCATTGCAGACGGATACACATAAAGAAAGGAACGGAATAAAGTTACTTAAAGTTCAAATATGTATTTGTAATCTCTTTTAATGAGTCTGGACAAATAATAATATAAATATACTACCTATTGATAAGAAGAAAGAAACTACATAAATATGAGTGATTTACTACAAATCACCTAGAATACCAAGTCTATTATTAAATTTGGCATTCTAAATGATGCTATTATTTTTAGGCATTCTCTTTAGCTAATGCCATGTATAATAGACCTGAAGAATTGAATTGAAGCACTAATCACTAATCAGTGAACAGGATTGCGGGAAAAGACCTCGACATCTCTGGTTCAATGAAAGTCTGGACTTTCTCTCTTATCTCTGCGTCGGTTATTGCTAGTTTGCACCCACTTACCGCATTGTTAAGATCCGCACGCCCCACTTCAGACTGTTGCTTCTGGCTGCGCATTTCATCCAACGTCTTTTGCAGACTCTCCCGCTCCTGCAGCAGTTCGGAGAGTTTTGAATTACTGCAGTCTAGCTTCTCGGTGAGCTGTTGCATTTTCGTGGTCAAAAGCTGTTTGGTGCCATCGCTGGTGTCCAATTGAGTTTTGGTAGAGCGTAGAGTCTCGGACGTATGTTGGAATTTCACTTGCATATCGTGCAGGGCCAATTGGTACTTGTGGAGGGCAGCCTGAACTGCCGAAATTGTACCCTCGGCAAATGCCTGGGAGGCTCGTGTCGAATTGCGTCGCGGCGACTTGGAACCGCCGGCACCGGCGGCTCCACCCGCTACCGAAGCGGCATCACGCGTCAAATGCATGTGCTGCATGGCCCCGCCGGTGACCTCAGCGTCTGCTTCGCGATCGGCGATCTCGGCGTCTTGAATCACAGCCTGAGCGATTTCGCGCATGGAATTGTTAAGTCGCTCTATCTCATTGTTGTAGCTGGTGGCCAAGGCCGCCTGCGACTCGGCCTGGCCGCAACGGTCCTCCAATTTCTTTAATTGATTCATTAATTCTAGCAAACGTTGATCGCGTTCCATGATCTCGTGGCGAGCACTTTCATATTGCACTTTGAGAGTGGCCAATTGGGCCTGCAAGTCATCGCTGAAGCGACGAGATTGCCGGAGCTCTTCATCGGCGGACTGCTTGGCCTGCTGTTGGGCAAAATTGACAGCCGCAGCAGATCCATTCAGATCCTTGGACACATGATTGATCTCTTGGCCCATTTTGCATACTTCCGCCTTCATTGCGGTCTGCATGTCCTTGAAAGCTCGCTTTACAGAGACAACCTCCCGCCACATTTTTAATAGGCGATTGTGTTCGCTATTGTAATAGTCCTTGAAGGCCTGTTCCTCCTCCTTGAACTCATCCTCCTTCATGAGCAACTCATCTCGCAAACCGGACCAGTCATTTGTTAGCTTTTGCAGATCATTGGTCAAAGCCTGATTGGTGCGATTCGACTCCTCGAGCTGCTGACGCAAAGCATTATTTTGTGCTATAATCTGCTCACATCGGTTGTGCTCCTCCTCCAGCTTGCGACAGAGCTCACGGGCGTCATCATCATGTACATAATCTCGTCCACAGCTGGGTGGTGGTGAGTCCAATGAAGAACTACACGGAAGACTGCTCTGACCCAGCGTCAGTGAAGTGGAACACTGCCGAAAAAAGAAGAGCAGAATATTTGATTGACATTGACACGAAAGTCGTGTTTTAATTCACTCACCAAGACCTGATTCGCGGTTGGTCCCGTAGTTAGCTTGGGTGCCGACATGGTCGGAATAGTTGGCTTTATAGTCTCATGCATACGCTCCTCCAGATCATTGCAGCGTTGTTTATACTGCTGGATTTTCGATTGCAAGCGACTGACGAGATTCGCCTGGTTGTGCTGTGCCTGTTTGTAGGTGTCCAGGCGACGGCGATAGGTATGCGATTCATCAGCCAGACGTTGGCGTAACTCCTGGTTCTGGCGCAACAGATTATTGGCCGAGGAAGCATCCCCCGTCGGCGGTGCTGGACTCATCATCCGCGGAGTTAGGGCTCCAGAGATGGGAGCAGCGGCGTTGTTAACCGTTGGCTGATCGCTTCCCCCTCGGACGCCACGATGGTGTGGACGCGAAAAGGGCAGGCGTCCAGCCGTTGAAGAAGCGGGCGTTGCAGGTAGAGGGTCGACGGCCGCTGGGCAGGGCGTTTGCTTGAAGTTATCGCGATACGCCTGCATCTGAGCCAAAGAGAAAGAGAGAAAGAGGAAGACCGGGGTGACGATGAAATTTGTTTTGCGGTTTACTTTGCGTGCAGCAATAAACTTTTCTCGTTTTGGTTTTTTTTTTTTTTGCTACTGCCAATGTGCAAAAGTTTTCCGCCTACGCCTAAATGCTCGATAAGTTTGTTCAAATTGATTTATTAACTTGTCCTAAGCTCACCCAGGAGCCAGGTCACCATCACCATGACAGCTCAGCTATATATAATTTTCATTTATACATATTTCCTCCTTTTTTTTTGCTACTCTACCCTCATAAATAAACAAGGCCCCAAAAAAAAAAAAAAACACTCATTGTGATCCCAACCAATTTTCATGTTCCATCTGGGCAATGGCAATACATATTTCTCTGCCCACTTGAGGAAATGGTTTCTCGCCAAAACGAAATCCAAAAGCAACAAACACGCATTGCACGGTCTGTCACCAGGACAGCAAACTTGTGTTTATCGCCCCCATCCTCGTTGTACCCTCCCCCACCCAATTCCCCATCTTTTCGTCGCAGTTTGTCACAGCAACAATACAACATGCATAATAATTTCATTGTCCTCGTATTTATTTTAATAAACAATTTTTTGGTTTTCCTTCGCATTGTTGAAACTTCTTTTGACACGAATCCTTTCCCTTTGCCTTCTAATTTGGTCTCCTTATGCTGCGTCTTACTTAACTATATGCAAGACAAGACAACAACAACAAAATATGATGTATAACCCTGGATACTCCTACTTACTATGCTGCTTTAGCATGCAATCTGAATTCAAGTTATTGGGTTCTACCTAGCTTGAACTTAATGTGGGCCTACTTTCTATTTTAGTTCATGTTTTATGTCTGTGCTTATTGAGCCCATTTGAGCGGAGGTCATAAACCACAGATACATACATAATCTACATCGGATTCGTCTTGATATTACATAAAGATTCATTGATTGCATCCAGAATTTATAGACATTCATGAATATCATAAATACAAAATCTTGTTAGAGATTCATTTAAAGATAAGTCTTTCAATGTTAGTAGACATTTTGTTTGGTTTGATATTATGCGATTGGCATCCAATTAAATTCTAGAGCTTCATTTTAGATTAATTAGGTTAGTAAGGGCTATGTCTTTGAATGCGCCAAAAAAGAAAAGCGACTAACATTGATAGTAAATTATTCGAATACTGTCCCCAATTCAAAGCCTACAATTATCATTCAGGTGACTTAGACAATATATAGCCAGTTTTAAAAGTAAATTATCAATACCTACATAAGTTAGTTTAATATTGAAACATTAATGTCTTAACCGTAGACTTTGAGAAAACTAAAATCAGCATGTTAAGATTGAGTCAACAAGGGGTTTATTTTATCTTCCGACAAGGCCAATTTTTAGGACTTTAAAATCTTATACAAGGTTCAACCATCGAAAACTAACTTGAGATAACAAGATGTCTTGATTAATTATTTAAAACTTACTAAAAAATGTATACTATATAAAATATATAGAGAAGTTAACTTAAAAATTACAATTTTTGTTCAAAATCTTATTATTAACATTATTAAAATTCAATTTTAATTTCTAGAGAATCATGTAAGAAGTATAGTAATTATGTGCGTTTTTTTAATTACTGACTGTTTGTTTTAATATTTGATAAAGTACTTTGAATTATAAACTGGTTATCAATAAAAATTTTTGAATCGAAATTGGATGAAATCATCATTTCTTTTTAAATAACAAAACATAACTGCTAAATTGGCAGCTTTTGTTACTTTTTGGGGATTCCTAATAAAATGCTGCTATTTTTTTTTTAAATATTTATTTATTGGACTCAAGGATGGACTAAAATAAGTCTTTGAAATCACTTTAGTATACAAAACACTTTATAATATATGTATAAGTTCACTATAGGGTATATATTTTTATATTGGATACAAATGGCAAATGTTGAAAATATTCTTAAGCGGGGAGAAGTTTAATTTAGAAGAATCTTTGATTTATCCATGCCCTTTAGAGGGCTCTGGGTTCAACTTTACTGCACTTATTGTTAGTAACACAATATTAGTTTAATTAAAGATAATTCGAAGACACTTATTTGTGTGAAATTTCTAAAGTTAATGTCATGGAGATGCTTAGACAATTGGTTGTTCCACTTACTTCAAACGGAAAGTATTGACTCTTGATGTATCCGATTAAATATTCAAATTTTATTAAATCCGCGCACAATCACAAATGTTGTTAACTGATTGAGCTTCAATTGCTTACTCATCAAGTTATCACGATTCTAACTTGAAGCAGGAAGGAAGTTTGTGGGCGTGAGGCCTCTAACACACACAAACTGCGCTCCGTCTTGGCAACGCCAACCAAACGGCAATTGACACAAATTTGCAAAAATGCGGAAATACGCAACGAGCACTCCTCGAGAATGAAAGCTAATCACTGTCTAAACCCAATAAACGAAACGAAATTGACAATCTGTCTGTCGGAAAGGACGAGCCCGCTTGAACTGACAATGTCCGTGGAACTAAAGACGAGCTGTGCGCCAAGAGGCTTGGATTTACCACAAGAGTCTACCTAAGGGCAACGAAGGGATTCGTTGTCGAACTAACCGCCATTAAGGACAACAACTTAGCGCTGTTAGCATAGAGTTTACCTTCGTTCCTTTTTTTTTTTTTTTTTTTTGCATTGGCTCCTTGGAGTTAGGGTAGAATAAACATTGAATTAACAAATTCCACGTAACCACGAGCAACCGCAATTGATTGCGTTATTCCGCCGGTGTTTGGCCAGAAGAAGTCACAAATGTGTTTGGCTTGCGAGTGAGCAACAAATGCAAATTGTGTCTCTCGACAGAAGGAGGAACAAGGAACTGCTGTGGTGGTGGTGGCTCCTACATAGGACATACATTGGCCACATAGCCAACTAACTTGATTCCATGCCCAAGTGCGTTTAATAGGTTCAATGTGGTGGCAGGGCAATAAATTGTGGACTCTGTCAATGCGCTGGTTTACCCTTTCATTTATATTTACATATTTTCCTCAAAAAAGATTCAACAACAACAGCAACAACAACAAAAATGCTAATCAATTGCAGTAGAATTGTGATGATAACAGATGCACTTAGAGAAAAAATTACAAAATGTTTCCACCTCACTGAAACCTGTCTTGGGTTTTTTAGACCGAAATACCATCTCAACTCCCTACGATTAATGTTCCCTTAATTATTTTGCCAAGTGTAACAAGAACAAGATTCCAAAAAAAAAGGGTGAAAGTTACATGATTTATGTTTGTCTCCTCCAAAAAATAAACCTTTCTTCAAGGAAGGCAAAACATTTTCTGTATTTTCAATAAAGACCCCAATACACTATAATTGTATTCGATCTTACCTGTAATAGGAGATCTCAAACATTTTGTGTTTGAACAAAGGACGACAAGAATATTATCAGTAGATGCGATGGACCACACGTTTCAGCTAACTCAAAGCTACTTATAAAGCACCTTACCCATGGGTAATTATAATCTGCTTCATTACTTAGTCTTGGCGCAAAAACCAAATGTCAAAATGTTTCCTGGCACAAGTTGAGGGAGAATTCTATTGCGATTCCATTTGCCGGCTAGAGTTCTCTGAAGTTCGAGGGTTATCGGCCGATCCATATCAGAGAATTGCATACACATGCATCGAGTTACACAATATGTATAGCTGATGTCCGATGGATTTATCAATATATATACATATACCTACCTACAATATATATTTCAAAATCATCATAAGTGTGTGTGTGTTTGTTGCCCAACAACGAAACAAAATGAATTGGCACAAATAGAATTCGAAATTAAAAATTTTCAAATTTGTTGGCTTATCTCCTCCGCCTTAACCTGAGATGCAACCTTGAAGAGGAGATACCATGGTGCAGGTACATACAAATACTGTACTTATGGCACACGAAATATTAATAGATATAGAAATCTGTTTTGCCATTCTGGAAAAAAACATACATGTATGTACATACATATATGCGTTATTGCAAAATATTCTATATATGCATATGTATTTATTTTATTAAACTAAATAGACAAAGTCCGAACATGGGTTATGGTTATGCATTTCGGATTACGACTCCGCCGTTACCCGGAGGTGTTTTGTTTGTTTCACTTTCAATTTTTCCAATCTAGACGAGAGACGTTATGTATGTATGGATGGATTGATGGCTGGCTGGATGGTTGCCCTGGGGTCTATACTATGTGTAGGTGTGTGATTATTTTGTTGCTGTCGGTGTTGAAGCATAAGTTTGTTTGCTATTATTGTTGTTGTCGCCGCTTGCTTAATGAGTGTTGGGTTCATAGTCAGACTCTTATCAACGGCAGTCGAAACCGTAAAGACTGAAATGGGATTGAGTACCTTATACTATATATAGAGGCGGCGGCGGCAACGACGGCGGACCAAAGTACACTTGACGACCGGACCGGACCGTTCCTTAGGGGATTGCGAAAGATGCGACTACCAATCGATTGCATTTGATCTTAATGGGGGAAAAAAGAAATAACGAAATTGGCATTGCAAATCTCTAAAAACTTGTGAGATTTTCTTTGGATTTGCATATAATTTTTCATCTTTTGTTCATATTTTTGATTGGTGTACGTGCTGGTAGGCAGTTGGACGTACATTTTTGGTTTGCAATCTATAAAAGCAGGGCCAAGCAACGTGGATGATTTATACGATCACCAAAGATCACAGCCAGACAGACAGAGAGAGAGAGAGAGCGGGAGGAGCAGACAGAGATAGAGCTAGGTGTAAGAAATACTAATACAAAATCCACTCGGAGTACACATGTCCATCTCATAGGTATACTAATACACAGAGAAAAAACAAGCTTATAGCAAATAATTGCAATATTTTCGCAATTTTCTTTAATTTTAAAGTTTGGGATTCTTTAATGCTTTCAAGATTTTTAATAGCCAAGAGCCACTAGTTTCAAGAGTTTCCTATTTCAACTATGTATTTTATCGTGTGCGTGAAATAATCTTGAAAATCTATTTTGGCATGAAAACATTCCGCTGATTACGAAATCAATCGAATTGACTTAATAAAGATAACGAAGCCCATTTTAGAGAGCTGATGCATTTAATTTATTGGCGGTTTTGCACAGTGTACAAATGGTGTAGCCAGCCAATGGGCCGCTGGACAGAAATCTCTATACATATTCCACAATTTTTCTGTGTATACATAGATGTATTATCAATAATGACTCGGGCCCGTGCATTAACGCAGCTTTTAAGTAAGGCTCCTATTTAATACACGGTTTAGTCACAGTTCGAATTTTGCCAGCATTGCACGGCAGGCGAACGCGTCCGAAGATTACGTAGAGAGAGACTATCAGGTGGTGAAGATCGCGAGTTATTTCGAGTATTTTTTCCTGTTGTGAAGATGTCCCAAACTTTGGACGATCTGAAGCTGCAACAGGTGCACGCCCGGCAGCTTCAGTTGCGTCAAGCGACGCGCTCCAAATTTCGACGCATTAACTCATTGGACCTCATACCCGAACATCCCAGTCAAGATGAGTCCGAGAGTGAGGACTTAACCATGCCGCATAGGCATTTTGTTACTTTGCGCCGTCAGAAGACGGCCGATGGAAGTTTGCTGCGTAGCAGTCAAACATTATCCCAAACCCAGGCGGAGCAAACATTGGGCACAAAGATATTGTTATTTGCTCCACAATTACTGTTCCGGATACTATTGACAGTGCTCCGATATGTGCTCTATATCCCTCTGTCCATAGCGGCGCCTAGTTTTTGGCTTTCGGCCCTTTTGTGGATCTTTTGGAAGCTACTGCGCGTACCCATTGCCCTGGTGAAGTGGTTGCTAACTAATGAGGAGGAAATGAGACCGGGCACAGCCCAACGCCAGAAAACCGTTCTTCTTAGCTGCGGCAGCACCATACAGACTTTGCACTTGGCTAGAAATTTCTATGGTTCTGGAGCCCGAGTGGTGGTCTTTGAGTTTGAGGGTTTATTTGGCCTGGCACGGTTTTCCACAGCCGTGGATAAATTCTATGTGGTGCCACGTCCAAGTACCAACAATGTGGAGCAGTATATAGCCGCACTTTGTCACATTGTGAAGAAGGAACGTCCAACTGTCTATGTGCCAGTGTGTGCCACCAGCCCGGCCTACTATGATGCTTTGGCCAAGCCGCATTTGGAGTTGTTGGGTTGTGCCAGTTTTGTTCCCGGAGTCCAAGAAACCCAGCAACTGGACGATTGCCTGCAACTGTTTCAACGTTGTGAGGCTCAGCAAATGGCACTGCCTGCCCATCAGGTGCTTACAGCACCCGAACAACTGCCACAGATCTATGAGAGCGGATTTGTGGGTAGCTATCGCAATATCTTAATGGCAGCCGGCATGCAGGGAGTGCTGGAGCGACACAAGTATGTGCTGCCCAATAGGCGATCGGAATTAAAGTTCAATCATCATGAGATAAGCGAACAACAGCCCTGGCTAGTGGTGCGGGATCAGCCGGGCTATCATCATTATGTGACCTGTACCACAGTCAAGGACTCGCGGGTGGTAGCTAATGTCAGTTGTCGTGTGGAACATCACACAAAGAATCTGATACCGGTGCGACGTGAGGATGAGACCCAGATTGATCTTTGGCTGCGCTCCTTCTTTGCCAAGGTGCGTTTCCAGCGCAGTATCAATGCCCATATCAGCTTCCGTCTGGTTAAGTCCCCGGCCCATGGTGGACAGTTCGTGCCCTTGGGCACACGGTTGGGTGTGGCCTTGCCATACATATGCCATCATCGTTCGCATGCCCAGCTGCTTTGCAGGGCAATGAAATGCATTCATAAACGCGGTGGCCTGCCCGAAGATGAGCTATCAAACTGGAGTTGGTCATCCCTGGAGAGGACGTCATCGACAACGGCGCTGGACAAGAGAGATGCCCTGTTTGCCTACTGGGATCCTTTGCCATATTGTGCATACTACCATTTCCAGTTGCCGCTGGAGTCCGTCAAGTTGTTTTTGCAACGACGTTCTGCGACCAAAAGTTTATCGCCTCGTATCACCGTGCCGGTTCATTGAACGTGGATCAAGCCGGACACGTTAGGGGAATGGGTATGGGGCATTTCAGGTGACGATGTAGCCGGCTGGGAGGGTGGGGAAAATGGGGCGGGGTAAGGGATTGAGAGAGATTACACAGACTGATCAATAATAAACAACTACATATGTATAATATACATTGCGCATTTGCTCGCACGCATCGAATGGGGTTCAACATCCATCTAAGAAGATTAGGCATTGTAAACACTATATTTTTGTATATAAGTATGTACATAAATATACATATTCATATAAACGAACGCATAAGTTCGTTAGCTTCGCATTATAAATAATTTATACAATATACAGCTTTAATTACCCATTTGACTTGGTTTTATTTCACACACTATTATAAATACATATATGTTTATACATATATATGTATGTGTATATATATTTATTTAAACTTGTTTATTTAGAATTTTTCACATTTTTCACTTCTTGCTTATAAAACGCAACTAAACGCATCTGAAAGATCTTTAGAATGATGGCAAAGGGTTTGTTTTGGTTGGTCATCGGGGGTTGTTTTGACCACGTTCTTTATTGGCCTTAACTTAGGGCTCGTTGCTTGGCAACAAAACGGGCTTTAGGTCAGTTTTAATTGCGGTTAAAGCAGGTAACTGAGTCATTTGCATTAATCCAAAGAGGGAAATATGGGGTTGCAACTGGGTAAGGGAATTGGTATGAAATTGGTATTTACTTAAATGCAATTATAAAAACCACATTTGCATTTTCAATGTTTAAATCTACAGACAAAAAGCCAATTTATAAAAAAGTAAAAACTTATATTCAAAAAATGGTTTTCAATTCATTTACACAATTGGTTTTGGTTTAATTTTATTTGCATATATTTTTTTTTAATTTGTCCGTTACATTTCGAATTAGATGACACCACTAAGCAATTATCGATAAATTACCGACCAACTAACAACAATAACAACCATTGAAAAATTTCTATCGATATATCGTAAAACTAAAGTACCATCGATACCACCGATGGTTCTCCAGCTCTACCAAGCAGAATAAATCCAAGGTTCTCCCCCAACACAATGAATAACAGCCCCAAGGACGTGTCTATGTCTGGTGGAGCTGGTTACAGACGTGGACAAGTAGACAACAATGCTGTGTCGGGTATCTCTATCAGCATTGAAAGTGATGATAATGAGTCAACCACAGCAGAGCACGAATATTTACTGCCCGCTGGCGCGTCATCGTCTGTGACCTCTACGATGCCAGGAGGCAGTGCTAGCACCGGTGTCCATTTAGATCATGGCAGTAATCTGTCTGGAAGGAGCAGCAGCCTGACTACCGGAGGTAGCGGTGGCGTAGGTGCCAGTCGTTATCCATCCCATCATGGCAATATAATTTCATCGTTTTTGGCCCGACAACGATCATACACACCACCCATGAGAGTTACTACACAGGTGAATCGCCGATTGCAGCCGTCCCGCAGTATGGGAGCTAACAACGCCTCCAGTCCAGAAGAGACTTCCTCCAGTCCAATTGTAGGGGCGTCATCCAGTGCTAACAGCGGCGCACCCGCATCAAGTTCAGCAAGCGGAGTACGGCAATTGGGAAACTTCTGGCGTGTCAACCTTAACGAGGTCATCTCGTTGTCTACAGCTCCATCGACAGAGGCGCTGAGATCCTTTATTACACATTCCAATTTTCGTTATCAGCCTGCACCAGCTGGTAGCGCAGCCACCTCTCCAGTTGACAATTCCCATATTTTAATTAACAATCAGCCGCAAATAAATCCGGTTGCGGCAACAGCAGGTGGTAGTCAGGAGGCGGCGACAAGCCCATCGTCTCCTCTGCGAATAAATCGTAATGGACAGGGACACATGGGCAGAAGCATTTCGTTGCGCGAAGGAGAAATGCGGCACACTCATGGTTTGACTGGCAGCAGACACAATGCCAGCGTTATAGGATTGAGCAGCAGCAGCAATGTACAACCACCAACATATGAGGAGGGCGAACCTGTTAATAGCGCTCATCCAGATCGTAGCGATAACGGTAGTGGTGGCGGGGGTGGTAATCCGGATGCTGGTACTGACAATGCAGCCATTCCGCCCGATGCCCACGAGCATAATGGTGGAGAAGACGAGCCTCTTATTTCGGATATGGTGGTGCAGATCCTTAGTCACTTTGTTCGCTATTTGCCAATAATCGGCATATTGCTGACCAAATTTATCCACGACCACCTCCTCGGTATACTAGATCTCCTGGTACTGCAGACTGTGATGTACAATGTAAACCGATCTGTGCGCCATCAGGTGGCCCGATTGGCCCAGAAAAACTATGTAGTGTTAATTCGTGATGCGGTCCTCGTTGGCATGGTGGTCTTGTTGAGGCTCTTTCTGGCCTCAGCACCGCCAGATCCCTTCGGTCTAATTGTTCCGCCGCCAAAGAAATATTTTAGTGTCGAAGTAACTGCCCTTCCTTATAAGGCAGAGGGCGAGAGTGTCGACAAGGAGAGCCAGTTACCTCATCCTACCTCCTCACCTTCAGAGACACTAAAGGCCACATTTAGCACAGACACATACGATGTCCTTAAGGTCATCCCTTTGGGCATGTTGCTCTATTATGTGGCTGTCAGTGATCTTATTATTAAGCTGTTAACCATGTTCATCAAACTGGTCATCACCATGCTGCCCATGCATGTCCTGAGGTTAAAAGTCAGGGTAGGTCTTGGCCGCAACCCATTCAAATGTTTATCTCAACTGTATTTTATTCAATTTACAACACAGGCTCGCCTATATGTCCTGGTGGAGTATCTCTCACAATTCTACCGTGCCCTTACGCCGATCACCCAATGGTTCTACTATCTATACGAGTCATATTCTGGTCTGGAAGTTATTTCAGGTGGTTTCTTTTGCTCCATGTATCTGGGAGCCAAGATCTTTGAACTTATTGAACGAGGAAAATCGTTGAAGAAGGCCATAGTGACTTTTAGGCGAAATATTGTAAGTCCTTGTCGTACTGTACAAAATTATTTTATATTACTTATAAATATATTATTAGGATTCTGAACGCCCGCCGACAAAAGATGAACTAGATGCCGCTGGCTCTGTATGTCCAATTTGTCATGATTCGTATAACACTCCGACACTCTTAGAGTGTGGTCATATATTTTGTGATGAGTGCGTCCAGACTTGGTTCAAGCGTGAACAAACTTGCCCCATGTGCAGGGCAAAAGTAAGCGACGATCCTGCTTGGCAAGATGGTAGCACCACTTTCTTCCATCAGCTATACTAGCTGAAATTCTGTCTTTTTCAATCATTTTTCAATTTTACGTGTATATATTATATTGACTATATATATGAATAGTCCGCAATCTAGCATTTGTTTATTTAAGTTATCCGTTACATATTTAACTATTATTAAAACTCATAAAAAATTTAAAGATTAAAGTAAGGAAATATTACTTTGGTTTCGACTGGCGACGGGCTGAGCCCATAGAATGGGCTTCATAGTATTCGCCATCGCTTTTAGTTGCCTTTTTGTTGATTTCTGTGTGTCGGTCTTTACTCACAATCTCTTCTAGAATTTCACTGTCGCCCTTAATAAGACGAATACGCCCAGTAACCGGATCAACTTCACGACGAATCTGACTCTGACGCCGTTGATATTCCTCTGGTGTCTCAGGGGCGTGGGATTTGCTGTTCATTAACGCTTAAATGAAGTAATATAACAACATTGAGAAGAATCTAATAAAAATACAGAAATAGTCGAACGGACCTATTGGTATGGCAAAGTCCTCATCACCGCTCTCAGCCTGGGGAGGGTTGGCTGCTGCTGCAGGTTGTGAAACCGAAGTTTCATTGTCTTTAGTTCTTTCACGTTTGTGTTTTCCATGTTTTTTGGATTTTTTTGTTTTATGCTTTTCTTTATGCTCCTTACGCTTTTGTTTATGCTTTTTTTTTCTTTTTTTCGCTACCCATTTTGCGATAACAAGTATAAATCTTTAAATAGAGATGACACCGAAACCGATAAAACATCTGCAAAATCTAATTGAAATATTTTGTTTTAATAATCTTACTTATGCTAATATTTTAATGGTAGTTTGTATAATTACGCTAATCAAGTTCTTTTTCAAATTAGTTTAGATTTTCAAATAATATCGATGGCTTTGGCGGATTACCAACACTGCTTTTTGACAGCGCCGCGTGGAATGTGGAATCTAAAAGTGGATACTAATTGGACGCATGTTGTGTACAAAAACGAATCAAAAAACAACAAAAAAAATTACTATTTAGAATTTCTTGCAAAGAATAATACGGTTAAATAACACAACCAAACAGAAAGAACAAACGGATTGCACATACTCATCAATCGTCTTGATATCTATCACTTGGAGCGGCGGCCCCACAAAATACGTTGGTTTTGTGGAAGAACCCAAACACACACATACAACCACAAACACACGCACACATTCACAGAGAGCCAAAGGAAAGAAGTTGAAATTCTAAAAGAAACTTGAGCAAAATATTACTATAATTTAACAACAAACACAGAATACAGTTGAAAAAGAATTCGTAACCGTGGCCATCATCATTAACAACGTCGGCGTTAGTGGGGAGCAGCAGCCGCCAGCAGCAGCAGCAGCAGCAATAACAACAAAAGCAACAACAGCAGTAACAAAAGCAGCAGCAGCAGCAGCCAGAGGAAAGCAACAGTCAACAGGCAAAGGGAAACGTCTTGAAAGTATTGTGACCACCGAGATCAGGATGAGCATGGAGAAAGTAGCAACCAAACAATATGAATCGTAAGTGAGGTGAACCCAGTCTAGTTGTAGGCGTAAAGTGAAATGACAAAAAAAGGAACTGGGCCAATTGATTCCATTATGTTAGGTTATGTTTTCTTACAACATTTTGCTATATATAATTATTCACTCTCCTCCTTATCCGCAATGTATGTTTCTGTGTTTACTCTGGGTCATCCTCTTCAGATTCGCGAAATAGTATATCTGCCGCCAGTTCCTCATTTTTGTCACAGGCCATATAAACCTGTAAAACCATCTCACGTTGAAATCCCAACGAAATCAAACGCTCCACTGCAGCTATCTCATCCGGGGTAAGCGAAACCTGAATATTCTCTGAACCGCCATCATCCTCTACGTCGTTCTGAATGTTGCTTATGGCCTCTAATGCGTCCGGATTGCTTTCGCCTATTCGTCTCAGAAGCCCTTCCAATACTTCGGGATGCTCTCTTACCGCGTCCCTGAATTGATTAAATCTGGGATCAGAGAGAACTCTAGACCAGTCTGAAGACGTTAAAGATGTAGACGAAGTTGACGATGGCGTTGGTAAAGGTTGTGATGGAGGGATTCCACTAACTAAATATTCTATCGCACGCTCTGGATGATTAAAGCTTGCCCGCAAGGCAGCCCGCACTTCCTGCTCCTGATAGCCCATAGAAACCAGTTCCCGGACACGATCCTCATTGGGTGCCTGAGAGGGAGGCCGTGGTTCCTGTTGGCTAGATTGTGCCGTTAGTGGTGGTGTTGGAGGCACTAATTCTTCATTGACTGGAGTCTCGACTTGAACTGGTTTATTTTTACCCATCATCACTATGAATTTTCCATCCTCAATATTATATTCGCTCAGTGGCTGGGTATCCTCCATAATGCGTCCGGCATAAATCAATTGCAATTGCTCAGCAGATAGCGATATTTCTGGTATACCGGCCAAATGATTCTTTAGTGCTAACACATTCTGCGAGATGTTCATCTCAACATTAAACGACTTTTGATCCAGGGAGCGTATTAACAGTTTCATCTTGGAAAAATCAAAAAGTGATTCCGGTATTTCAGAAGTTAGTGAAAATTATATACAAATGTGTACATATATTTGTTTAGGCCTTTCCAAATTGAATGATGACTCAAAATTTGTTCCATAATATTTTGAAATGTTTTTCAATGTTACTTGATCATTTACTTGTATTTAACTCTCTTTGACATTAAATTCATTTTTGATCTTATACTGTTTAAATGCATTGACAAATTTTAGATACTACTTTTTTCTGATCTGGTATTCTTTAGTATATATGTATATATTTTAAGTTACGTTTAAATTAATCTAAAAGCAGCATAAATATGCTGTGAAACTAGAACAGGCTGGGGCATATAATTTGATATTATTTTATAAACAATTGAAATCGAACCCTTGACTAACTAATCAAAACGATTTAATTCGTGTTACGTGTTATGCCTTCACGTTGCAGGAAAATTTGGCCAGATCTCGTCGACAGCGATGACAGCGATGTAGAGAACGACATAGATGTGGACAAACTGCCACCGCTGGAGGTGGGACCCAATGAGAATCGCCTGCAGCACACATACTGTCTGTGGTTCTCGCGCAAGGGTACACAGAGAGCGGCCACGGACTACAGCAAATCCCTGCATGTGGTGGGACGATGTGCCAGTGTCCAGCAATGGTGGTCCCTCTACTCTCATCTCATAAGGCCAACGTCATTGAAACCGTATCGAGAGTTGAGTCTCTTTAAACAGGGAATCAAGCCAATGTGGGAGGATCCGGCGAATAGTAAGGGAGGTCAATGGGTAATACGTTTGCGTAAGAACAAAATTGAACGAGCCTGGGAAAATGTGTGCATGGCCATGCTCGGCGAGCAATTTTTGGTCGGTGATGAAATATGCGGAATAGTGCTGCAAACAAAATATCCGGTGAGTGAAAAACATAAACTATTTAATTACCCATCTATATATAGAAATGTAAAAATATTTTATAAAAATTTGTTTGGAAACCAAGTGAAATGTTAATGTTAAACTTACGCGCGCGTTATCGTTTCGTTTTACCAGTGTTGAAAAGTGATCGCATATGCGCAATCCAGTGTTCTTAAAAATATCGATTTTCGATTGTCCAACGTTCGTTCCATTCATAATGAGCCCGCCCCACTTTGTTGCAGCCCTGATTGGCGAATGGGTTCCACAAACAAAAACGCATATATTACACTGTTGCTTTTGTTGTTGTTGTTTTGTCGGTATTTTTCAGTACATTTTTTCCACGCGTTATGTGGTATTTTTTCAGTATGCGATTCACAAAAAAGTGAAAACAAGAAAATGCCAAACAAAAGAGAAGACGAAAAATAACTAAGATAAACGAATAAGGAAAATTATATGGCCGCGGTTGAGTAAATATGCAATTAAAGCAAACATTTTGCGACGACTAAAACAAGAAAGTGAATGTGCGCTAGAAAGTAATGCAAAATTATAAAAATTCCAACACATGTGCCGGCGAAAAGCCAGAAATACGATAACAAAACGTAGTTGTAAAATAAACGCAGAGAGAGAGACAGCGCCAGCGCACTGGCAATTCATTCCACATACATATACGCGCACCCACACACACCAGCAAAAACTTGGTAGTCTTGTTTCGAATTCCTTGTATCAGATTGACGAGAGCCAGCAACGCGTCGAGTGTGTGTTTTCGCCGTCAAGCGCGTAAAAACAATAGGCAACAAGAAGAAAATATAAAAAATAAAAAGTAGTGACACCCCGCGCGACACCCATCTCATTCGCTGTATGAGAGCGAGGGAGTGAGAAAGAGTGAACGACAAACAACGAACAGCATAAAAACGCGCCGAGTAAAAGAGAGAAGGAACGAAAACGCCCACCGTAACGCGCCTGCCCTTCGTCTACGACCGCCCCACATCCATACCCACCCTCGCTCAACTCCCCCCCGCGTGACCATTCGGAGAAAAAACGTCACATCTTGGTGGCAAGAAGAAGCAGAACAACCGAACGAAGAAGAAGAGCAGCAAAGTCACTAGTAAAATTGGAGCTTTGCGCAGAAATCGATTTTTTTTTTTGGGCAATTTAAGCGATTTAGTTGGGGGCTATTCCACCCATAGACGCCCCCTTGAAGCACGCGTTTGATATTTGGATAGCCGAAAAACGTTTGCAACGTGTTCCACATGCAAATGCATTTTCATCAACTGTGACGACACGATCACCCACCCCCCCTTGCCCTCGTCCCCGCATTACTCCACATGCAATATATGGCATTCAAAAATAAAAAAGTATAAATAAATATATAATTACCGACCGAATTCAAATATGAAACAAGTGCTATAAAACCAAACTAAAAATCTAGCCAAAAGTTTATAAATTAAAAAGAAAATAACATTTATTCTGTGTCATCTCTGTATTTGTTAATAATAATCAAAAATCAGAAAATACAAAAAAAATCTTGAGTGAGTCACGTTAATTTGGCATTGTTGTTACTGCTGCTGCCGCTGCCGCTGCTGGCCCACTCATAATCTCTCTCGCACTCACTCACACTCACTGTGAGTTGTAGCTGTTGCGAGCGCGAAAAGCAAAGCATAAAAGAAATCGAAATAAACATAACATAACAATATATTAAGTAAAAGAAAAAAAAGCACAGCAAAAAGTGGAAGTGAAGTAAAAGTGAATATACTGAAAAAAGGCCAAGTAATAAATAAACGGCGGAAAATTTAGGAAATCAACAAAAACCACATTTTGTGGCCAAGAAAAATCAATAATATAAAACAAAAAAGAAAAAGTCTCAAAACTTGGTGAACACAAGATTTAGTGGATAAAAGTGCAAACGGGAATAAAGAAAAATCAGCTAACTGTTAATCACAGCGCTTCAAAAAACAAAAAGCTTACATAAAGCAAACGGCTAAGAGCTTTTTTAAAGCGGTAAAAGGAAAATTCGAACTAAATTCGTCAATAGACACAACATTTATAAATCAACTTAAAAATGACTAAAGACAGATTAGCCGCCTTGCATGCCGCCCAATCGGATGACGAGGAATCCGAGGATGTGGCCGTCAATGTTGATGGTCATGATTCCTATATGGATGACTTCTTTGCTCAGGTCGAGGAGATACGCGGCATGATTGACAAGGTTCAGGATAATGTCGAGGAGGTGAAGAAGAAGCATTCGGCTATTTTATCGGCCCCACAAACCGATGAGAAGACCAAGCAAGAGCTTGAGGATCTAATGGCCGACATTAAGAAAAATGCAAATCGCGTGCGAGGCAAACTTAAGGGCATCGAACAGAATATCGAACAGGAGGAGCAACAGAATAAATCATCGGCCGATTTGCGTATACGAAAAACTCAACACTCAACTTTATCGCGTAAATTTGTAGAAGTTATGACCGAATATAATCGCACTCAGACCGATTATCGAGAGCGCTGCAAGGGAAGAATACAGCGTCAATTGGAGATAACGGGTCGTCCGACCAACGATGATGAGCTCGAGAAAATGTTGGAGGAGGGAAATCCATCAGTATTTACCCAGGGCATCATTATGGAAACGCAGCAGGCGAAACAAACGTTAGCCGATATTGAGGCGCGGCATCAGGACATTATGAAATTGGAAACATCGATTAAGGAGCTGCACGATATGTTCATGGATATGGCCATGTTGGTGGAGTCGCAGGGCGAAATGATTGATCGCATTGAATACCATGTGGAGCATGCTATGGACTATGTGCAGACAGCAACTCAGGACACAAAGAAGGCGCTGAAATATCAGAGTAAAGCGCGCCGAAAGAAGATCATGATACTGATATGCTTGACTGTGTTGGGTATCTTAGCGGCTGCATATGTTAGCAGTTATTTCATGTAAATTGATGCAATTACTTAACACAACATATATATATACACACACACACATATAAACACCCACACATATAACACTCATACAACATACAATACACTTACCAATGTCTGTTTAGGATGTTGCGCAAACCCACCCAAAAGATACAGAGAGAGAGAGAGAGAAATAAAGAGAAAAAAATTAAAAAAGATTAACAAAAATTACAATGTAACTGTAAGCGGGGTTTAATTGCCACGCCCAACTTACCAGTGAACGCCCCCGTCAACACACACAGACACTACTTACATGCATAGATATATAGAAACTATAGCTAATTTTTATTATTTAAATAATTAAATAACAAAAAAACAAAAGAAAGAAATTAAGCGTCTCGAGAGTCTCAGAGTCTAGCTACACACACACACACACTCACACATACACAGACATACAGAAGCTTAACTAACTTGAAAACTAAACAGTAATATATTTATATAGCCAACTACTCTGATATACACGATATATAAACAAATTGCTAATTCAAATATATATAAGTATATATAAAAAATGTATTTATGAGGTGGAAAAAATCAGAAGTAATTGCAAAAAGGAGACATGAAATTTTATTGATTATTGTTATAATGCGAAGCAAAAATGAACATAACAAAAGCAACAAATTGAGTCAAATGCAAAAAAAAAACAAGCAACACACTCTCACATACACACACACACACGTAAACACTTGAAATGCAATTAAAAAACAAGTTTTTTTGTAGTTTATCTATTTGCTTTTGCTAGAAATTCAATTTAACAAATCAACAAAAACAAAAAAAACGGAAAAACAAAAAAGAAAAACGATATCAATTATTTGAATTGTTTCCTTTTAAAATGCATTTAGTTTGCAGTTTTATTTTATTTCACAACAACAGCAAATTGTTGTAACTGAAGAACAAAGCAAGTAAACACTGTAGTTAACTTTTTAAATATTCAATAATTTCAACTACTTCATACTAAATTCAACCAAACGGCCATAGAAAAAAACATTTACATACATCATGATTGTTGGTCGAAGTTCCTATACCCTTTCAAATTCGACTATCTTTTACATATTATTTCTGGTATTCTCAATCGAGAGTAAGAATTAACTAGTAAACTCGCTTTTGCAAGGGTATGAAAAGTCAAGTTTGAGGAAGTCGATAACTGCTTCTTTTATATCTGTTTATATAAAAAGCAAACAATCTCACAAACACACACACACACTCCCATAGAAGCAAACAAGCGAATGCCAGCAGCCTCAAATATTATTCGTTAAACTGTTAAACATTTTGTTGAAAGTCGATTATTCAGTTTCTGATTGCGCAAATAACATTTTTTGTTTGGTGGTTATTTCCTCCAAAACTCGTTTAGTTTAGTTTATTTATTTTTTGATTTTTTTCTTATAGTAATTTTACCACAGAATCTCTTGAAAACAAAATCACTCTTCATTCTTGCATTCGCACATTACACACACACACTAACAATTTTTCCTTTGGTTTTACTTTATTTTATTAACATGCTTTATTTATCTTTTTTTTCTTTCCCTACCAAAAAAAACTTTCCCATCAATCTGAACTAACACAACAACAACAACAATAAAATGGCATGCAAATAAATAAAATTATTTAAATAAACGCTTTAAATTTGATCAAATATTATGTAAAAATCATCATCAATTATATATAAAGTATAAAAGCCAGCAAGTAGCATGATTTAATTTGTGAATTTTGCTAGTAACACATGAAATATGCTTTTTGCCTAATATACAAACTATACATAAGTAAGAAACTGCACACCGACCCTTCTGATCCTCCGTCAAATTGGGTTTACTTCTACTACAACAACAACAACAACAACAACAATTGCCACAGCAACTACAACTACAACAACAACAAAGTATTAATAAAAGTTAAATCACGTGAATTTTAATATCTGCACCCTCTGCTTGCCTCTCTCACCAATATCTCGAGAATGCTCAATTAAGCAACCATACAAAGAGCAAGCAATATATACCATTCATCGATATTATAACTTAGCAACAATCAGCACTCCAAATATAAAAAAAAAACCCCACTACCAACAACAAAAACAACAACAACAACAATAGCAACAACTAAGCGTTTAAAAAGTGTCATCTTCGTCTTCGTATTATGCCACTTAATCAAACTGCAATTAAAATGTGAAAAAAAGGAAACAAAGCCCTTAAAAAATTAATAATAAAAGCGACTCCCCCGCCATCTGGCCCCATTGTACGATTGTCAACCGTGGAAAACATCACAACGTTGCGGAAACCACTTTGCAACTTCAACATCTTTACCTACATCTAAGGTGAGTAATTTTGTCATTTTATCTTATGAATTCCCTGTAACTGGTGCTTAAATATTCAAAAGAAAAATTGTTGATTTGTTTGGCCTCCAATGAATAATAAGATTAGTAATCATTTTTAATTCTATAACGATCTTATTAAATGCAATTTATGAGAAACTTGTGATCTAAAAGTAAGAGAAAGTTTAGAATATTGTGAAAATTCGTTTAATTATCCAACAATGAGTATTTTTGTTGACTATTTTGATTTCACTGCATGATTTGTTGACTCATTTCTTATGGGTTAGACTAGACGCTCAGGTTCAGGAAAATGGAAATTTTTGCAAGACGTATGTGTGAATATTATCGTTTATTGATAAGATTAAGCACTCTCTCAATGAAACATATAAAATGGCGTTACTTAGGCCAAGTTCTCTTATTGAAATGATTTGTTCAAATCACAAATATATATATGAATGAATATATCTAACGAGTAAAAGATGCTCATGTTGTTTATCTCACACTTCAAAACAAAAAGCGTCTTTGCTTTGATGATGATGAGATCATCATCGTAACCGACTCATATTTTTGTGAAAAAATCCCACAGTCGACAAACAAAAGTAGTAGAAGTATATATCCATCAATATCATTTGATATTTATAGACATTTGCCTGCTTCTTTGGTTAGCCGATTACTCTCATTCTCTTTCTTAATTAGATTGGAACTTGGCGAGTTTCATATGAAGTGAAGATATTTAATACCATTCTAAATATATATACAAATATATAAAGTGGTTCGCCTCTTTGACCCTTAGGCGTTTGCGTGTATAGTGTAGTAGACCGACCACAATGAAATATATTATTATCTACAAAGTTTTTCGTCTATTTTATGCGCGTTCATCATGTATCATTTCCCTTCAACTTCCTGTCATCAATGAGAGAGAGTTTCCTAATGTGACTTGAACATGCATTGTGAATATATATGTACATATATTTGGGGGAGGTTGTCATTGAAAAGATGGGGGGAGGGACACCCTCATTTCAAATAGCATAGAGGAACCATTGAGTCATCAGAGTCAAGCGGACGACCCACACACGACTCGAGTAGTCAATTTGACCATTGTACATTCATTTTGACTGCCATTTCAATGGGAGATATTAAAACACAAGCTCGTGTCACTTCGAATAGGCGAAAGGCGATAACTAAACGACTGTTATTTACATTATTCGTAAATTAGTTATTAAATACTTGTATTTCATTCAGTTTTTGTTGAAAGAAGTTAGAAATGGCAAATAATGAATCATAATCAACATCATTTTTATCGTGTGATAAGCCACCCAACTCAATTGATAAGCTATCTCTATACTTTCAATGAGAGCGAGAGAGAAGAAGCGGGCAGAAAAACACAGCAACACACACTCACACACTCAAATGCAATTAATAGTTGAACTCTTGAATGACACCTGTCGCAATTTTTGCGCTCACTCTTTCTCTCTCTCTCATTCTTTTTGGTTCTCAGTCTTTTGCTTCTGTGGAGCACATGCTACTTTGTTTTCCTTCAATGTGCCTTCTCTTGTTGCGTTCTACCTTCTACTACAGGCCACTTTCATATGCTAGCAAGCGCCCTGCTGTCTCGGCTTTTACCCTTTAATTTCCAAGCATTTTAGATTCTTTTTAGACTTATTTAAGAGTGCTCTATATTAAATTATTATCATGAAAATATGTTTCTCACAAGGGTATCAAAGCAGTCTACTCAGTGCCCTCGAGTTTGCTCGTATCTGCCTGCCACACTGTGGCCGGTCCCCATATTTGCCATGCAACGATTCATGAAACCAATTTATGCACTTGTTATTTTATTTTAGTTGTCTCTCTCCACTTCTTTTGTTTTATTTGCAGTTTTCCCTTTTTTGTTCTGCTTGCCAAGTCCATCCAAGAGTTAACAATCATTGAGTTTATATATTATTGTATTTTTATCTATTCTTTTGCCATTACACTAAACTTTTTCCAATGAGTTGCTTTACGTGTGTGATGACTCACAAATTTGCTGGGACAACTGTTTAAAGGTTTGTCAGCGGAGTGATTTATTGTCCCCTCTATTCCACATGTAGCAGAGAAAAAATTTGAGAAGCGGGAAAGAAGAGAGAGAGAGAGAGAGAGAAACACAGTTTTTAAAGTCTCTCTACTTGTCAACAGCTCTCTGTAAAAAGTCAGGTTGTAATCAAGAATCTCATATCATAGTTAGTAGTTAGTAGTAGACGACTTGACAATTGAAAACTTTGTTTGTTATACATCGTCTCCTTTCCTCCGCTCTCCCATGTGCTGTAAAAGTTTACTTTTTGCTGCCTGACCATGCAAAAATTTGCCATCTACAAAAAGAGTAGAACTACCTTCTTCCCTTACTCTCTGGCTCAAACAATTTCTTCCTTTTTGCACAACTTCAAGTTAGCCAACTTTCAAGAGAATTTTCAGCATTTGCATTCACTTCATCAGAAAGTCTTCTTTGGACTTGCTAAACATCCAGTCTCCTATATGTTTTCTATGGCATTTAATCAATTTTCCCAGCCGTAGGTAAAAACCGGGGCGTGGCTAGGTAGTCGCTATATATGGCTTTCCAAAGACTACTGTGTTATGGGGGGGTATTATGACATGTTTCGTTTTTGTGTTGTCAAAAGAAAAGAATAATTTTAAGCCAGGTTGGGCAGAATATCGATTTTGGTCATCACATTTGCCAAAGTTAACAATTTTGTTAATTGAAAACAAATTTTGTAGCCATAACGTAGAGAAAGGAGGGTCAAACGAGGGAATTGACCCAAGGGGGCCATCGAGCTGGACAATAAGCCCAACCATTTGATTGTGCGTGTATGCGTATGTGTGTGGAAGTGAAAGAATCCAAAATTAATTTGTGAGTTTTGTGGAAAATGGATATAAATACATATGTATGTATATATAACGAAAAAGAAAGCTTTATAGCGAAATTCTAAATGCTCTTTCTACAGAAATAACTAACTTAACATAAAATTTAGTAAGTCTTTAAGTGAAGGTAGGGTATATATGGATGTATATAAAAAGGAAACACATGTTGACCTTTTTTTGTTATTCCTTTATTTTTTTTTTTTTGCCAGTTCATTCGCCTACAGCCAGCTCGCCAGACAACTCAGCTTGGCCTGCTACCTCTATCGAGAAACCCTCGTTTATCCTTTTTCGCCAAATTATATGTGTATTTAATACAACTACAACAACAAGAGAGGAACATAGGCTCAGTCAGCGTTGGAATATTGTGCATTGAATATGAAAGGCCCCAAGGGCAGTTATACGACGACACCCATGTCGAAAAACGAAATGAGTTTTTGGTTGCCTTGTAAACGAGTACGGGTTCACTTGGGCGGGGTTCCTATTTAAAATAACAACGAGAAAGCAGTTGCAAATGAAATGGGGGATACATGGTGGTCATAAAAGGATTGAGAGAGAGAGAATTCAAAGTGAATACGAATTGTTGCTTATTTGTTTACTAGTTTTTTTTTCCTTTTCGTATTTGTTTACAAGTTTTTTGTTTTCGTTGCTCCGTATTTTGCACCTTTGTCTGCTTGTATTTTTTAGCGCCCTCTTTTTTGCATAAAGTTTTCCGTCTAATTAAAGCAAGGCGCAAAATGTTCATATATATACTTTGGTAACAAACTTTCGGCGTCTCCCTCTTGCCCTATTTGGCTAAAGTGAAGATAAAAACGCTGAGTAATTGCAGTGGAGGTGAGATGGCAAATGAGACTGACACGAGTAAGGAAGGGCAAGACAAAAAGAAGCAAAATATTAATTGAGGATGTTTGAGTAGCACAGAAGAAGCAACAGATTTTGTTTTATATGTCAATAGTAGTCGTACTAGTACCAGGCTGACAACAGTGTCAACTTGCTGGGCTCAAGGCAACAGAAAACGGCCTTCATGAGAGCTACCAGCAAGAGACAGGACTATTAAATGGGCTTGACATGTTTAACTGTCTCTTGATCTTAATTTCTCTCTTTTACGCTGCCATATGCACTGGCAGAACGAAGGATGATGTCAAGAAGCCAAAAAAAGGTGAACAGAATATTGTTGCATACCTTGAGGCGCCATCCATGTAATTTCTCTTTTTCATAAAAGTGCAACATGAAGGAATTCTGATAAATGACGTCTAAAGTCTGCTAAAGTAGATATCTACTTTTTATTATTAAATAAAAAAGGCATTTTCGACAATTTATATATATTTCCCCTTTTGTGTTACGTTTTCAACTTTTGCATTTTGCTTTTATGCTGTTGCTGCACAGCGGGAGAGCTGTCATCCAGCCAGGATGACTCAAAGCAATGGTGCAATTTAGGGCTGGCTAGATGTCAGAAGGGTGGCGCAGAGGAAGCGCAAAGCGGATTTTTGTTATGGCGCTGGAGCTGATTCAATTGCTGGCATAACCTCTTGCGAGAAAAGGAAACTAAGGGCAGCTCTTGATGGAGAAAAATGTGTGTTTGAGAAAGAAGGTGATGAAAACACGATTATCAAGTTATCAACTGAGAAAAGCATGAATTTTTTAAAATATTTTAAGTTATTATTTTCGCCTCAATACATGTGCAGTTTCGTAACTTAGAATTTTTTGCCTAGAAGTGTTTTCACAAACACATTTTCAACTTGAATTTGCCGTTATTGCCAATGTCTGTCATATTCGTTCACCCACACGGTGAACTGCTTCTCATACACTTTACTGCTGACAAAGAAAATAAAATGAAATTGCAACGAAATGAGCCCCAAGGCATTGCATAATATAATCAAAATGCAGATTGCTTCCTTTTATATTGTGGCAAGAGCATGCTGCTGCAGCTGTTAATGGCACCATTGTTGCCTCGTTTTGCTCTTTCTGGGAGAGTGTGGTCCTCCATCATTCACCCTCGAAGATCTGAAGTATAATTAAACTTGAAAATCTCCCAGTAGATGACCCTGAACACATCACAAAAAGCCCATATAAAAACAGATACATGAGTTGGATTAAACCAGTTAACGAGAGTTATGGAAAGTAGATTTCGAAAAGTAATTAGAATGCATATTAAATTAATGCAAATAAAATAATTGTGCATGGTCGAAGCTTACTAAAGCTTTATGCATTATTTAATAGCTTTGGTGTGAGGTGTAGATTAGTTTGGTCTCTCTGGGGAGTGCCCCACTCTGGAAGGATTTTTAAGAAAACAAGAGACATCTGTATATATACTTATATATAAACATATTAAAGTGCTTAAAATTTCTGCTTTTAATGGTAAGCACATTAAGTGCTTAACAAGCTCCTGCTTTCTCCAGCCATGTTGCACATTCAAGACCCAAGTACAAGCGTACATTACGTATACGCCTCATTATCCAACCACAAGGATGAGCTAAAATATAACCACTTTTCAGTTAGTATTCTATTTTTGCTTTGCTTTTTTTTTCTTCAATGTATCTATATGTATTTTGATGTTTTTTAAGTTTTGTGCGTTTTTTTTATGTTGCTGGCTTGGGTAATTTGTCCAGTTTGTTTCCTGTGGGCGTGACTTTTGTGGGACATGCCTGTGCTTACTTCCTTCCTGTTTGTTTTGTTGTTCCCTTTTGTGTGTGTGTGTGTGTGTGTGCGTTAAATACAAAAGAACAAAATCGTTTGTTCGGCATGTGGGATTAAGTAGTGGAGTGTGGAGTAAAGTGGAGTGGTCGGTGGTAGAACAGCGAAAGGACAAAGAGTTGGAGGTGAGGTCAACATGATGATGTATGCTGCCATCAGCTTGTTTAGAGTCAAGTGAGACTATAAAATAAGAAAGTTGGTTCTTTTATTTCGGCTTACGTCATGTTTTATTGTTGCTCCATGGTTCCAACATCCGAGTCGTGAAGGCATTAAAGGATTTGGCCTGCCAAAATATTATTGTCATGTTGTAAAATTCATTGAGGAATGTGTGACACACATGCTCATTCAGTAGGAGGTATAAGGTACTCCTCTACCACTCGGTCCCAATGTCAAAGAGAACATATAAAAGGCAACACACAGAATAACGAAAGATGCCCAAAGTGAGAAAAAATAAGTCACACAGACACACACACACACATACATACACACAATGTGACAAAAAATGCTCACACTAAGATCGAAACATCGTACTTGGGATACTCTGTATTGTAAAGTAAACTAATCAATATCTACTAAGCAATATCCACATTCAAATATATTTAAAGGTTATAGAATTAACATTTATTAGAATAAAAAAGAGATTAAATCGGGTGTCCTTTTTGTATTCTCGTGGATGATATTAGTTATTATATCCATTATCCATCCATCCACTTACAGAGTATACAAATGAAATCCACATGCGCCTAGTTTCCTCATTAGGTTGGCCTTATTTGGTCTCTATGTTTTCTGGCTCTCTCTCCTTGCATTGTATCTTATTTACTCTCTCTCTCTCTCTCGGCTTTTTCTTTTTTACTGTTCACAAATATATGGGTTAGGAGAAGGCAACTAGTCCATTTCGCTTGCTATTTTTAATAGCGGCGATAGCCAGAGAGTCCCAAGGGGCCAAGTAGGGAGCGAGAGCAACAACAACAATAGCAAGTAGATGGGGCGCAGCTGTGGCAAATCAAAAGCCGCACTCACACATACAATCACACATGTATGTATGTATATGATGTATACGCATAGGCGGCAGCCCCTTGCGTTAGGCTATGGTTTTGCTCGCTGCGCAAGCTGTTGAAAGTTTGTTAGCTCTCTCTCATTCTCTCTTTTTGGATGTCTTTAATTCGAATGAGAGACTCTCTCAATGCCTCTCACTCTCTATTTTTATCTCACTCGGTGCTTCACACCCTCGCGGTTTCTCTCTCTCACTTCCATTTATTGTTCGGCTAAGCATTTTGGTTGCGAGTTTTCGAATTGTCATTGGCTTTGTTGTGGCTTGTTGTTGCTGTTGTTGTTCCTTTTTGTGTGTTTTGTGTGCTACTGTGTTAATTTCCACACGGTATACACACACACTTGAAATGAAGCCGGTTCTTTCACAGAAACAAAAGAGAAGCCTAAGCCAAATGAGAGCGGCGGGGAAAAAAACTCCGCACGCAAAACAACTTTTGTTGTCCTCCTGCCTGTTTTAGTCCCCATGAATCCATAAAGTGACCTAGCCAAACCATCCGCCATTTTACCTCCTCTGCTGTGGCTTCTTTCCATTTTCTCCATTTTTGTGTTTCGTTCCTTTTTTGTTTGCGTTACCCACATCCTGTCGTGTCGTGTCGTATTGTTGGGTTGGGTTGGTTGTTGTGTGTGTGAGCCTTTTGTGTGTTTGCATTTTGGTTACACTTTTTTTCCTCTATTTGTTCTTCTTTTCCTACGTTTTTCCATTGCCATTTTGACAGTTGTTTGTGGCGGCTTTACTAGTTTAGCGAGAAAGAATAGAAGTATGGAAATTTTTAATCGACGCACTAAAAAGAAAAACAAACAGGAATTTGCCTTACATACATATAATCTCCATTTTCCAGTAGTTGAAGTATTTAGATTAGTCAATCATTTACTGCTAACTAGACTCATGTTCACAATATTTATACAAATATAAATTATAGATCTATAAAGTTCTTTCTTTCGATACTCTCTCACCTCAATCCCTTAGTACCATGGTATTTGATGCGGTCTCCAAAATCTCTTGATACAGTTAATTCCGTATATAACCTGATTGTCATTTGGCTGTAAATCGCATTATTTGCTCCTCGAGTCTTTGCACTAATGCGGCTTCACCCAGTTGTTGTTTCTCTTCGTTGGTCGATTGTACCGCCATTTATCCCCAAATAGCATTGCCTGAAGAGGAGAACCCAGCCAAACACTTGCTTATCGCTTGGGGCATATCATTTAATTTCAACATTATTTGTCATATATACTTAAGCTAAAAGGGGAGGAGCAGCCAGGCAGGATGAGGGAGCGGTAGTAGCAACTAATCTGCAATCTTTTCCTTTTTGGGGTAGGCACAAAATAAAATGTGCTATTAATTAGTTTTCCCTACATTGTTGTTGCCTGTGTTTCTGTTGTCCTTCTTGGTTCGGCTGGCAAAAGGCCTGAGGATAGATAAAACTGCCGCACACACGAAAAATCTAGGAGAGTTTGCCGAGAAAGAGAGCGAGAAAGCAAAAGAATAAAATAGAAATAGAGAGGGAGAACGAGAGAGAGAGTGAGGGGGCGGACAGAGAGGGACCTACCCACCAAACAACTAACTAACTGGCTGCTTTTCCTCTATCCCTCCGTTTCCCGTACCTTTATTGTCTCTGCCTTAGAATCATGACGGAAATTTTTGTACCACTTTTCCGTCGCGTCATTTTTGCTATCTGTGTTCATGACTTGTAATTATTTTTGCGATTGTTGTTGTTCTTGAAGTCTCTTGCTCTTGGTCTGGATATAGCCATCCTCTTCTTTCAGTATATATATATATATATATTTGGTTGGGTCCTTTGGGCACAATTACTTTTGACACTAAATTTATTTTTATTTGCCTGGGGGGGCAGGCAACCCAGCATTGGGAATTAATCATACGCCATGTGGATCCCCATTCTTATCAAATGCAAAATGTGCGTGTGCAATCGAATTCGAAAAATGAAAATAACATTTTCTAACTGAGTATGAGAGAATATTCCAATACCTTAGGTTTATATAATTGAATGATGGATGGATGGTTGATTGGCTGGCTGGACGGCTGGCTGAAATGACGTGTGTGGTAACATGTTAGTTTCTTTTAATAAAGGTTTGGCCTGCTAAGTTTATTGCCCCCAAATGTATGTGGTACGTTTCGCAAATACATATGTGTACTCTTTATGGGTATAGTTAGTGCTAAGACATTGTGTTGTTTACCAAGACCAGTTCTTTAATATTTTCATTAGCTATTTATAATGGTTTATCAATAAGAATATTATATTGTTCACGAAACAAACTTGTTTTTGCCGACTTAAGTTGATTAGCAAATTAAAATTCAACACTTTTAAAATCCAGTTTTGTATATATAGAGTCTGGAACCAGTTCATTAGTTGAATTTGCTATGACCAGCACTGCGCCGCACTGATGAAGGAACACGAAAGGTTTAGTATATACATAAATAAAAGGATTTACCTGGCCTGTGCCACCTGCTCAGTTCAGCTTAGTTCAGTTTGTTGAACTTTAACAAGCAGGAAAAGTCTGCCCCAGCCTGGTTCGTTTTCCCATCTAACTTATTTACTTCTCCTGCCTACCATTTTAGTGCTGTTAGTCCATTTGCGACTGGTTTGTGGCTTCCTCTCCGAATCCTACCTTCGCCGCCACCGCTTCGAGGGCATGGGCATTCATTATAAATGAAATTCACTTGAAAATGACTTTTGAACTAACCGTCAACGTGGAACAGTCGCTTGTACTCTGTCGGCCCTCAAGGAGTGGAGTCATTGTGTTGGCTTATCTCTTCGGGCTGTGTTCTGTTAATTTGCATTTATTTCAAGTTCTAGTAAACGTTCAAAAAACCGCTAATGTCATTGGCCCACACCCGCCAAGCTCTGTCCCCGGCCGCCTGTCCCCTCTTGGCCTTCTCTATTCTCTATTTGTTTCTATCTCTAACAAAATTTTTGTTGAATTTTGTTTTAGTTGGTTTTTCAAGGGCATATCAAATTGTTTAACGACTTTTTTTGTGTCACCTTACACTTTTTTTCCAGCTTTGATTATGTGTGTGTGTGTGTGTGTCCGATGACGACATTGAAATGTTGTTTTGTTTGCTCAAGTATTTTATGAGCTTTCTTTCTCACTGTATAGTCAGCCAGTCAGTTGTCGTCTCTGTTCTCGTAAGTTGTTGTCTGGTTTTTCGCAGCTCTCAGCGGCAAATGGCTTTTAGCTGTCAGACTGAAATGCAAATTTTACAAATGGTTTTTGGCATATAAAAAGCCAACCCCATTGGCCTTCTCTCTGTTTCTCTCTCACTTGCTTGGGGGGTTGCCATTTACTCCGAGCAGTTCTTTTCACTCGCCCCATCTTTATCTGTCGGTGTGGTAAATGATCACATATACTCAACTTCAAATCGCTTGATATATGAGTATATTAAGCTGAATACAACTGAAATCCGCTGGAATCTAGAGTACTTCATTATCATAAGTAATTTACCCACTGACTAGATGATTCAAATTTATTTATATTTCCCATATACACTGAAGAAAATGAAAAGTCTGAAATTTTCTCTGTACCATCACGTAATAATAATTTGCGAATTCACATTTAGCTGCAAATTTAATCAAAGTCTTTTATTATTCATACACATGGAGTTTATTTGTTATGTCACATAAAGTAATCAATCCCCTGCCGCCGGGCCCAAAAGTCCTTTCGATTTACGAGGTTTGCTAGTAAAGTTTTATAAAACGTCGTTATTAATACTAAATTTTCTCTTGACTTGCATGAATTTTCTCATACACAATATAATTAAAGATTATTTCCCGCTAAAAGAGTTTCACTTTCTCTTCTTGTACTAAAAATTTTGCTCGGTTTCTCTGCTAGCCCTTGGCTGTCAACAGAGATTTTGTTGAAGGAGAGAAACTTACTTATATACACTTGCTCAGTTCACTGGCTCCTTTTTTTTGTCTTATTATATTTATTTTTTCGAGTTTTCATTTTTTTTCTTTTTTTTGTATGTCATCTTAATGGAATTGTTAATGCTAATCCCCCAATGCCGCTGTGTTTGGCCCACTTTTTGCTGGCTTTTCAACCCTCCCAAAAAAAAAAAAAAAAAGGAAAAAACATACCAGCAAAAAGGACGAAAAAGAAAGCAAAATTGTTTGTGTTAGTTTTCATTCCGTTGTTTGCTTAAAATTTATTCTTTACATTAATTTGCCTCGGGTCTCTTCTTTCGAGAGAAGCAAATTAAATTCAACGTTGAATGAGTGCCATAAAGTTGTTGGCAAGTACCAAGTAGCAGCAACCTCTTTACAGATGGCAGGGAAAACTGCAGCACAACAACTTCACAGAATGGCCTTGTTCCAAAGGGGGCGGGGCACACACAAACGATGTTGCTGCTGCCATTGAGGCTTTCCATCCACTTAAAACAGCATTTGTGCATCATTTACAATAAATGTCGGCAACTCGTCATCATCGCCATCATTAAAAGCACATTCCGCTGCTTATGGCAACGGTTTATCTGTCTTTCTGTCTGTCTGTGAAACGGAAGAAGGCGGCAAACGAAAGATACTGACCAAAACCATGGAATACACTCATTACATGGCCGTGGTCCATGAGTGAACATAAAAACATTGGCTATAAATTCGCAAATTCTTTATATATGTATGTACATATGATGTCATTTCGGTTTGTCTTTTCTTTTTTTTTTTTTTTTTTTTACCATCTTTATTACCCATTTCACTTCATTTACACAATGAATACATATGTATGCAGTTCAGTAAATCCTTCAAAGGATGTGCAATTCCTTCTCCCAGGCCATGTTCACAATCAATTTCCTGCTGTCTTTTTGCCTTCTCTTCTCCTATTGGGAAAAATGTTAAATTCAATCGATTTTATTAAATATTTGGCTGAGGTCCAGTCGTTGTTTGTGTTTTTTTTGTATTCAAATACATATAAAAGTGGATACTTATATATTCATTTATATGCCAAATGGATTGCCCGCCATATATTTAACTCAAACCCAGTGCTAAAGTAAATCCCATATTAATTCAATACCCTTGGTATTTCATATAAGATAATACTGTGTATTAGTTTTTCGATTTCAATTTCTTTGGACTATTTTTTGTTGTTTAATATTACAATATTATACTTATGTACACATATTGGTTTTCAGGCTTTTGGCCATAACTTGTGTGACCTACTTTTTTGAAAAATGAAAATAAAAATAAAAAATTAAAATGAATAGCACGATTTCGCATCTGGTATTTGTATATAATTTTTGTATTTTCCTTTTATTTCAATATTTTTTGCCGTCTTTTTTCATTTATTTTTAATGTTACTAAGCTAAATTAATAAATTAAATTGACGTGCAAACAAATTGCGAGCACTCGGCGGCGCGTTTATTGCATTTGCATTCGTTAGAAGCCTAAAGGCAAGCCGAACTGAGATGTATAGCGAAATGGCAGGGAGTGGGTGGTGTGGGGGTTTTTGGGCACGATTTGTGGGCCAAGTGATGTTTTTTTATGTAGCTTACGTCAATCATCATAATCTATTTTGCTCTTCATCTCACTGTGACTTTGACTTTGGCAATTTATTTTAATTTAAGTCAAAGTAAAAGGAAGAGCAATGAAAAATAAAGTAAATAAATTGTCGAAACATTAAAATATAAAAATATATTCCTGTATTAACGATTAAAATTAGATTTCTTACATTGAACTGGGCGATCTTTTTGGCTTAAAAATGTTGACTCTAGATATCTAAACTAAGGCTTAAGTTTTGGTTCTTTGTTTTATCTAAGTGTGTGTGTGTGTGTGTTTGCCTTAAGCTAACTCCTTTGCCCTTTTCTCTGGAATTATCATTCCCCTCTTTCTCGCTCTCGCTCTCTTTCTGTGTGTTTATCTATGTAGGTAATTTGTTTTTTCTTTCTCTTCAAGTCTCTGCTCCTGCTGCTGACAACGGCATTTTTCGTATTCAAGTCGGGCAATAAAATTGTTTACCCTGCCGACCCTCGGACGAGGACCCCAATGCCAATTTTATGTTATGCTAGGCACACGCACAGAGCAATACAACACCCAAGAAACAGCAAGAAATTTCCTTAACAATTATCGCATTGCCTTTTTATAACTGCGCTCCCCTAGAATCTAACTAGGATGTGGGCTACGGCCGTCCCTCGACCAGCCCGACCCCCACTCACACTTGGGCCAAGTCATAGCTAATAATAAATTCTTGGTTTTGGCCCCGCACAAAAACAAGGGAAAAAAATTTCCAAAAGGAGCCTTCGCCGTCGCTGTTGTGAGCTCCTTTTTATTATTGTTGTTGCTGACGTGTGCAGACCATAAAAATCCGACCGTAAGACCACCACGGGGGAGACCGCCGTCGACCAAATGACCTTGTCTCAACACAATAGACCATTCGGTCATACGATTTCTGACAGATATTTTGACTGGCGAATTGCCTTGAGGTACACCAATCCATCCGTCCCGACAGGACGAAACTCAATTTGCATTACATTTACTTTGCTCGCGTAATATTTCACGTCCTTATATACTCATATGTCCTGTCCGCCGAGATGTATAAACCAAATACGCAAATTAGGGGTAAGAGTGGGCGAAAGAAATGCAAAATAAAGGGGGAAGGGATGGCCCTTAAGGGGTGCGGGTTTTATCTGTAAGTGAGTCATAGCCCAATATAAAAAGCCAAAAGGCATAAAGACCGTTTCAGGATAGTATTATTGTTCCTTTAAGGACTTACACAAATAACATAAAAATGTCCTATAAATACACAACGTAAAATTTCCCCAAATTTGTTTAAAGTGTCAGAAATATGGGGAAATAATATTTAACTTTCTCATAAAACATCTAAATAAACTTAATCTGAACTACCATGAAATAACTTAAATTAAAAGCAAGAAAATTTTAAATTTAAGTCCTCTATCCACGTCTACTATGAATATTCTGACTTAGACATGTCCTAAAAGATTGGATGACTCGATCTAGTTATATCAATCGGAGCTTTGGATATAAATCGGTATTAAGGGTTTTTATTAGAAGAACAAAAAGGATACTGTTAGTAGTTTAATCACTACGTGCAGGATATAAGGAAGTCGAACAGACTTTTTTCTTATGGAATTTTGCTTTTTTTTTTTTTTTTTCTTCTGTTTTATTGGTCCATACAAAATTTGATTAGGTGCCATCAATCGTTGCGTTTTTGTTTTAATGAAGCAGTTGCCATTGAAGCCTTTGTTACCCCTCGCTACAAATATTTGGGACGACCAAATGCTTGATTGGGTAAAACTGAGCCGAGTTTCTTCAACTGACCGACGAGACCCATTCAAAGGACAATAAAATTCTGGACTTGACCCATCGTAAATCTCTCGGCGGGATACACAAAGCAAAAAAAGGTGGGAGTTAAGACACAAATGAAGGGAATGAAGTGATTGGTATAAATTTTGTGCCTTTTGCGCTTCAATGCTTCAAATCCTAAGGACTAAAAATGAACAAAAAAAAAAAAGCGTAACAATATTTTTCTTCCATTCTTAAAACAAATGCCAAAACAGAAGCCTGACCTTTGACTTAGGGCGTTTACCATGTTTTCTTGTGTGTGTGTGTGTGTATTTGTATTTAAGGTGACCCAGGAACTCCAAGTTCACCTCAAAGGTTCGCTTAAAGGCACTTGTAACTTTTTACACATAAATTAACTGTCAAAAAGAACAGCATCCTGGTCGGGACATCCTGGCATCCGCCAGGAATTCCCTTGTAAATTTGTCTTGTAATTACATTGCCTAACGCCGCCGTTTTTCTTTATTTTATTTTCTATATTCGCTGTTGTTGCTGTTGTCGTTTTTGTTTTTCCTTTAATTACAACCATAATTAATCATCAAAAAATTTTCTGTGGAAATTCTTTTCACTTTATATTGTTGCACACTTAAATTGGTTTTTGCCACAAAAATGAAAATGTTTAAAAAGAGAGCCCCATAACTTTATTATTCACACTGGACAAATTTTAGATTTGCAAACGATTGACCTTAATTGGATTATTGATGCAACTGAAAGGGTTTTTATCATGTGAAACGGAAATATCTGCATACATATGTGAAATTCAATAAGCTGATTTCTAATTGCAAACTTTTCAATGAGATTAGTTCCATTCGATTTGGCGACTATAATCACTTTAATTTGACTTAATTCTCGCTGACAATATAACCAGCACACACACAACACTGTGTGTGGGTTACTTTAATCTATTACAATTCAAATAAGTTTATCTCGATAGAAGTATTTATCCATTAGCTTTAGCACTGAAGTTTTAATAGGAAACATATTTGTTCAATTCAAAGTGGATTAAACTTCGAATGAGAACAACATAATAGATACCAAAACAATTTAGGATAGATTTCTAGAGAGTCTTGATGTAATGAATCGTTTTGATTTATATAGGGCATGTCCTAGCTGGCAAACATACATACATATATGGTTAATGCCATTCTGAGTTGTGTGGGAGTGTGTATGTGTGTGGTCCTGCTTATGACAGCTTGCCTAATCCCACCTCTTGTATACATTATCGTTGACCTCGTCCTGCAATCGCTTTTCACTCTGCAATTAGGATATGCGTCAGCTTGTCTATGGGCGTGGCACTACTGCAGCACTCAATATGCACACAAACAAGATATATATGTATATAACACTTATGTATACTACATACATATAGTATATATATATATTTACTTATTCACACGGACTTACGTACAAATATTTCAAGTTGTTTGCTAATTAGCAACAGTTTGCAAAAATATTGCATGGAAATTTTAGGTAAGGTAAAGAGAGAGAGAGAGACAGAGAGAGAAAAGGGAGGCCAAACTTGGAGCCATTATGAAAAGTGTTTTCGGTTTTGGCATCGTTTTCCCTACCCCACCTAACAATCCTCCATCTGACATCAAGTTAATGAATAGTCATAAATCTGTTGGTCTCTCGTGCTCCCTTTACATCATTTACATTGGAGGCGCTTTGCTTAATGTCTGCTCAATTTATTGGCAATTCCTTTTCTTCATACATACATACGATATATATCACTGCCACGCCCCATTACCAAGTGCTGCCCACCTACCTTCCACAAAGTAAGCCTGAATTTCTTTATGTCGAAATTTGTCATATCAGCTTTTTGGCAGTTCTTTTTCCTCCCTTTCGTTTTTTTTTTTGTTTTGCCTCCAAACTTTGATTTATGCTTAAACATTTCTGCGCCGCCTCCTTTTCCATTTATTCGCAGAGTAACTTATCAGGCAATTTAAAACTTAGACAAGTAAATTTGTTTTTTTTTTTTTTTGCCATTTTTCTTTGGCTTGTCGGGAGCAACTGATATGTTTGATAAGACTTTGTAGCTAGATTAAATTGAAATAGTTATGCTAAGGCTAAATTGATTTTCCTTTCTGTCCAAAAGAGTTATTCCGCTGGAATGAATGAAATGTTGCTAAAGCAAATCGAAATGTTTATAGTCGATTTAAGCTTATCTGTTATTATTCACAGGTCAAGAAATATAATCTCAAGCTAATTTTACAAATGTAAACGTAATCTGAGAAGGTCAATTGCAATTGCCGACTCGCAATTAACATTTTCATTGATTGGATGGATGAGTAAGGGGAATAATAGAAATTTATAAATGCACTCCTCGAATGATTTCAAATATCTTGGCAGGGACTGCTGCTTTCACAGTGGACAACTTTAGTGGGAAAACTCCATAAGTTTAAATAATGCATCTATAGATTTGGAGCGCAGTGTGCAGTATAAATATTTTATCAAATACTTTGCATAAATAAAAATGTTATAACAAAAACTTTTGCAACAGAAACTGTGCCGGATATTATCAGCCCAGACACGTACAAACACTTTTGTTTGTATGCATTTTCGGCCTAAACCCGAGAAACAAAATTTGGTTGCATTTTTCATCAAGCAAAAACCAAACTGAAACCCAAAGCCAAAAATAGAAAATTCTGATGGATATACATTCTGCAGATAAAAAAGAGACAGAGAGAGAGACAGGGAGAGAGAAAAAAGTGCAGTTTATTGCCTAAAAAGGAAAAAAAAGTTTGCCTTGTGGCTGCTTTGGTCCTCTTAGTATTTGTCTGTTTGATATGTGTGTGTGTGAGTGTGTATATTCCTTTTTCAAGCCTCTTGCTATCTGCCCATAAACTTTATATGTGTGTATGTGTTAGTGTGTCCATTTGTCAGTAATTAATTTTGAGTGAAAAACTTGGCTCACGATTGACTTGGCTTGCTCATTAATTTCCACCAGCTGGTTATGACTTTCAAGCACGTCAACAGAAGCTTGAAAATCAATTAATAATCGGTTGTCAAAGAGCAAAGAAAAGCAACACTGTGCAACATGTGACAAAAAGACATCCTCCTCATCTCATTATAGCTGTTTCCCCTACGCTCAGATTTAAGTCTTCTTTTATGTATGCTTGTTAAAATTTCATTTGCCAAATGAGAAATGACTAAGAACCCGACGAAAGGATACTTGCACTATGTGTTTGTCTGTGTGTGTGAAAAATTAAAATGCAAGTCAGTTTTCCGCACTTCTGTGGTTGTTCATAGCATATGTCTTCCCTCTAGTCAAAAAGGTGTCTTATCAATTTCAGAGGAAACACAATTGCATACAAATGAGAAGTGCATTCAAGTCAATAAGTTATTATCCATTTATCCAATCCATATATTGGGGCTGACCCCCGACCCCGTTTTGTACATGAAAAGTAAATGCAGCTGCCAAAATGTAATGCAATCTTGTTAAATTTCTCAATTCTATTCTCTTCTGTCAATGGGCCAAAAGAAATTCAATTGAGACAGAGAGACACTTACGGACTAGCAAAACCACCCACTCGAAATAATCAATATGTGTATGTGTATTGTATAGGGATTCGTAGTAGCTGCTGCTGTTGCTGCACTTTCTGCTTGTCGGGGCATAATTATTTTCATTGTCGTTTTGCCACATCGAGTTGACTGCATTGCCATTCCATTCCGTTCTCAGAGCAGCCTTGACTGTTTTCCAAAAAAAGGAAAAAAGAATGTGTTACTGCAATGACAGCTGTCCTTGCCCGACCATGTGTATGCGTATGTGGTTGTTGTCCTTGCATAAGGTTGCAATTCCTGCGTGACATTCACAGCATACACAAATGTACAAATGTGTAACACACATAGTTTTCATATAATTTATACGTTTTCCTCCCAGCAGAGAAAGAAAACTAAAGTTTTTGTTTTTTAACCACATACAAAAAGGACAACGAAAACCAGCCAGAACATTTCCTTATTATTCCTGTAGTCGGAATTTTAATTATTCATTCAAAACTCTCAACAAAATATGGAATTAGTGTGGCATAACATCCTTTGTCAACTTGGTTGCTCTCATGGAAAGTAAATACATACGAAAGGAAGGATCATTAATAGCTGATTTTTGCTAATGGTTTTGGTTATTCTTATTGTTGTTGCTATCACTTGCCGAATATTAGAATGTGTAGGTACTATAAAAAATTCATTAAATAAATAACACTGCTAATTTGTATAATAATTTATATTTATGAGGCATCTGCAAATTTCCGCCAAACAATTTGCGTGAGTTTCCCTGCCTTGTGAGTCGTCGTCCTACATAATGCTTGGGGCCGAAGATTGTTGCTTTTTGTGTTGAAGAGAAAATGCGAGGACCCTCGGGCTAGAAGCTCCTTTTTTTGTGCCGGGCCTCTTTTAACCTAGTAGCAGGGTATACTCGCATCTAAATGGCGCCCATAAGTAGGCAACATGTACTTATGCATGCATACTCACTCCTCCTCTTTGTGGAATATCAAACATGTGCATTCTTTCTTCCTTTTTTTTTTTTTTGGAGACACCCACAGTTTTCAATTTGCTGCTCCTTCATCCTCTCTCTGTGTGTGTATGTTTGTGTGTATCAATCCTCTTCTCTCTTTCATTCCCTTCGTCTTTCATTCCTTAAATGGCAGCCATTTACTTTCCGTTTCCGTTACATTCTGCTCACGACTTTTGTTGATAAGATATTACGGATATCGGGTGCACAGAAAGAAAGAGAGAGAAAGAGCCGCATCGAGTCGTCGGGGTTTCCTTCTTTGACTTGTTCTTTCTTCTTCGTCCTTCGTCCTCTTGGTATGGAGATGGTATACATATGTATGTAAGCTGTCTGTGCCGATGCTGATGCCGCCGCCTCTCATGTAATATGATTCTCTTTTCCCATCATCGCTTTTTAGTGCAAATATGGGTTAATGCGACTTTTATGTCATTTATGTTGCTGTTGAATTTTCACCAATGTGAATGGGAAATATATGTTAAGCTCGAGGTTGTGAGTATATGGGTTTCCAATTTCAAATAAAGTTACAAGTTGCTTGATTTCCCATTCCTCTATTAGATTTTGACACCAGAATTGGAACATTACGGCGTAAAGTTATTAACGAGTGACTGACGACATATCATAAATCTATCCCATCGAGCAATGTCATGCCTTTATCTGTCATGTAAAACAGTTGCTAAGCAATAAACTCCGCTTAAACTGAACTCTGGTGCCTGAGCTTCCCTGACATTTACATATCAGTTATGTGGTAGCTTCATCATCATCAACCGCTTGCCAACCGACGCCCCCGTAAAACACGGTGAATTCTTGACATCAGAATGTGCAACAGAACCGCATACTGAACCAAATATCAAGGACACACACACACACAGAATCACACCCGGACGCATGCACTTAAAATCCAAGAGATTATGACTGCAAAAGGTAATCATTCCAATTATAAATAGTTGGAAAATAAATATATATAATCGGAAATAATGCTGAAACAATAATGAAATAAATGGCATATGCAAAAATCAATAGTAATACAATTTAAAGTCATTTATTTCATATTCCGATTTCCTCTCGAACACACACTCTTCGCATCCAAAAGACACAGGAAAACACATTAAAATATTGCTTGACAAATACATACATGACAATTGCATGCCAAATGTGCGTGCTGGCAACAAATTATACATATGTGACCTCATAACCAACCAGCCAACTTGGGCTTTTCGAACTGAACCTAACAACAACTATTAGGCACACGACTAGTCTATTATTTAATACAAATCACAAGAAGCAATTTAATTTTATCATTAAAAGATTATTTGCTTTCTCTAGCATAAAGTAACTTGAATTGCAGATTGCATATTTTGTAACAATTGGATTTCATTGTCAAGGGCCCAGTTATAAATGGGAATGTCTATGGTCAACTACATGTTGACCAATTAGACTGATCTTTTCCAAATCTCTATTTAAAAGGCATTTTAAAAGGAATGTAGGGAAAACTCTGGAGAGTAAACAGTCAATTTCAACAACTATTAAACTGCTCATCACGTATCACAAACTACTGGTGAGTCAGGCAAACCAAGTGACACGGTCAAAGTTGTTTCATTTTTAATTAAAATCCACTATGCGAAATGCATGATGCTGGCTTAAAGTGCATAACTGGATACTTTATTAGTTGGCGAGCAACGTCAAGCAACGCCCTTGTTTTCAGTATCGGTCCCGCAAAATGGTGAATTTTTTGCCGAGCGACTTTCATCGTCAACATTCTGAAAAACAATTACTGAAACTTGTATGTGTACAATAAATGTTGATGTTGATGACGATGCTGCTGGTGCTTCCGTTGGGCATTTATATACATTCCCCAGATTCAGTATTCAGCTAAGAGAAAATATGACTCAATACTTGTGAGATAGAACGTCAGCTGATTGCAATTCTTAGTAAAATGCCCCTTCAACCACATTCATCATCGACCCTCTCAACGGGTTGGAGTAATTTGACGCCAACGCGTTGTCGTTCATTTATTGTCTCATATTTATAATAATTCCGAGAATAAGGCATCTCAGGCATGAAATATTTATACGTCTATCGTAAGTCTATTTTGTGAGTGTGCGAGAATGTAAATGTTATTTGTGTGCTGGTGTGTGTGTGTGTATGTAAATAAACGCTGCATAAATGAGGGCGCCACGCATGAAACATTTTGTGACGTGCCACAAGGCTGCTGTGTAGGCGACCTTGTCATTGTCGAGAGTTGAATGCAACTTTATACATATACATATGTACGAGTATATATAGTATATGTATATGCATATGCATATGCATATGTTGTTGCTGACCAAAGGGAGAGTCAATTAAAGTGCTATGCAAACGCAGAGATTCCGTCACGTGTGGTCCAGTGCAGCAGATGTGTATAATTGGCTACACTCAGCTCATGTCGAATGTTTTATTTACCAATTATCACTGTTCGCTTGGTATATACTGTGTTTTCTAACCAAATCCACAACACAATCAGGTCAGGATGCAAAATAGTAGAAACTGTTTTAGTTAATTATCAAGCTGATAGTGCTCACACTACAGGACTTTCATTCGTATGCTTGTTCTACTGCCTATCCTTGATATTGGAGCTGTTCAATATTCATTTGCGATTTATACAATCCTTTGAATAATTGATACTTGCATTATTGCAGAATTATTGAAACAAGGCAATGGCCATCACTTATATCAACGACATGATTCTAAATAAAGCCATCATCAATCCGTGGCTTTGGTACACACAATTGTGTGTTCGTTTTCATCATTTTGCTGGCCAAGTGCACTAATTGGCCACATTTCCGTTTCGTTGATTATGGCATACAGGTCGGCCAACCAACCATCCAGAGGATGTTCTTTTTCTACCCCACGCCGTGAAGGTTTTTCTCGTTATATTGCGTTGCATTTTATTCGACGGTTTGCGTGACGTGTCATCGATTTTTTATATTGTTCTTTGTGGTTTTTTTTTTCCCCTGACCACGCCCAGTTGATAGCTTTGCTTGCTGCCCCTGCCTCGATCGCTTTGGGGTATATATTTGATATGAATGGCAAATGCATAGAAAAGCTTCTCAATATATGTTGTACTGCACAGATTGTCGTTTTCTGCTGTGCGGTTGAAGTCCAACAAAAATTACGTGACGCCGTTTGCATGGCCACGATACGTGTGGCAGAAACAAAGTTGTAAATACTACGTGTGCAGAGCGAGTATAACATGTGTTATTCGGAACAAGCCAAGCTATATCCATGTGTGTGGAAGACCATTATAGTTAGTGACTAGAGTACCATATTGGTTTATGCGTGTTTGTTGGGTTACACTTGCAGAAATCAGTTTAAAGTGACGATGTTTAAAATTTTGGAATTGCCTTTAAGAAAAAAGTTAATAACCTGGATTATAAGAAATTGAGCTTTAAGCTACTACTTACCACATTAAGTTGACCATGTCTGTTGCCTTTGTTATAACCTCCGCCTTGAAAATTGCATAGTTCCCACTCGAAGCTCTATCTCTTGTAAGCTTCTTTTATGCAAAATTGGACATCTAGTCAAAAATTGTTTGCATTGTCTACGAAAAAGCACAATAGAACGACGACAACACCTCAAACGCAGCAGCAGCAGCTGAGCCCTGGGCTTGCTGCCGTCATCTGTCTGCCTTTTAGCCCCAGCTTCATTCATTCATTCATTCGTTCCGGGAGCCTTTTAAAACAAAGACAATCAACCTGCAGGCAATTGCACAAGCTTTGAAATGATTCTAATCTTGTTTGACTCGAATGGGGCGCATATTTGCTACAAGCTCGTTTGACAGGTATGTGTGAACTATGCAGTTTCTTAATCGCTCCTAATAACTGGCTACAAGGCTAATGGTAATCCGATTTCCATGCCAATTCTAAGAGAATGGCGCTTGCCAAGAAGGACTCTGTAATGGCGTGTGACTCATCATCATTCCCAACTCACATTTTATTTAACGATCTTCTCTTATATCATTCACTCTGGTTAAATCTAATGAAAGCGAGAAAGTTTGACTTTTCGCATTTTGGTTTCTACTTCTGTCATTAGCCCGAAAACCGAGCTTTAACTGTAAATGTGGTATGTGTTTGTGGGTGTGTGTGGTGATGGGCCGATACGCATTTCATTTTTTTCTCTTTTGTTTTTCTTCTCCTTCCATTTTGTTGCGGCCGCCATCTTGAACTTTGTTTTATCGAAAACTTGCATTTGGCACGCAACAAGATGGCAACAACGTGCCACCAAAAAGAGAGAAGGAAGTAGAGTGGGAAGGGAGATGAAGCAGACATGCTAAATTTGGAAATGGAAATTAAGTTAGCGCCAAAGTAAAAGCAAAGGCAGAAACTTTGAAGCAAACAGGCGCCTTCAAGTATGGCGTCAGGTGGCCTTTGGAGAGGTAGAGAGACAGAGAGCGCGAATTTGGTGGTGCCACCAACCTCCAGAGGGGGGCTGCGCACATAAATTAAAGTCTGCTTGGCAACAGTAAAAGGAACCTTGCTCCCTGTTCCCGCTCTCATTCTCTGACTCTCTCTCCCGTTCCCTATTCCTTGCTGCTTATGTTGCCACTTGGCTTACTTTGGTTTTGTTGTATTTTATCGTCTGCTAGACAAACAAACACTTGAGTACACGCACGTACTTACACCACACACACACACATATACACATTACATCACATCGTACACACGTACCTATATATTCGCTTTCCCCACTTCCACTGTGCTAATGTGTTCATAAAGCAATTTACATTTAGTGTTGCATACATCTGGGCTTCAAAAATTTCCATTTTACATTTCGCCACAAAATTTGCAAATTTAATTGACACAACCCAACAATAAATTACCAAATGAAAAGTTCACACTAAAGAAAATTCTAATTTTATATGAATGAGTAAAATAATAAGGCAATTTTCAGAACAAAAATAAAATTTGTGACTGAAAAAAATGGGGGAAACTCTTCAACATTGAGGGCACCACAAATAAAATTTCTCTGATTTCATAGACGATGTGGAGATTTTCTTCTGTAGTCTATTGAATGTGGTTAGAATATTCAGTTTTCAGTCTTTTGCTCTTTCAAAAGTAATTGCAAAATGAAGCTTAAAGAAAATCGCATAAGTTAATGAAGATGTGAGAGCTGAGCCAAATAGCATGGAGGCTGACTGCTCACCGCTTACCGCCTTTCATTCAACCCACATGCCTTTTTACTTGTACACACTTTGAATCCTTGTCTTTTAGCCAAGTTAAGCCGCTGCCAGTTTAATCTCAAATGCCGTCGTTGTCGTCGTAATGCTTCAGTTGATGAAACGAGTGAGTGAGTTCGCTGGAAGGACTAAGTCCATGTATTTATGTTTGCCCTAGGTTTTTATACATAGAAACTGAAAAACTTTTTCTCGATGTTGCTGTTTTTGTTGTTGTTTCTGTTGCTTTTTTAGCATGCCAGAGTCAAACTGGTTGCTTTTCCTCCATGCTTGTCTATTTTTAAGGCCAAGTTAGAACGGGTGGCGGGAGTAAAGGGAAGAACTAGAGCCAGAACCAGAGCTAAGGGCTTTTGGGCACCCGACCTCGAGTCATAAATTGGGCACAGTGGCAGCATAACAATAAGTCACAAACACACACACACACGCAGAGAAAGAGACGGAAAAAGAGGGATACAACATTTTCTATTCTCTCGTTTTCTCAGCCGCTACTTTCCCGCCTCCCACTTCATGCATAAATATACGCACAGCCAGCGGAAAAGGCAAAACAAGATAGAGAGAAAGAGGGATATAGAAAGTAGTAAGTGAGTTTCAAAGGAATGGGAAGAAACCCCAAAAAGGAGCATAGCTTTCCTCCTTCTCTCTCTCTCTCTACTCGGTAAATTCCAAATACACCAACTGGTTCTCTCTTATGGGCCAAGGGAAAGGTCCGATGTCATTTGTGCAAACATAAAAGCATTGTAAACAAACATGGCCAAAAGCTTAATGCCAACAAACACACACACACACACACATGCCAATGTATGTGTGTATATATACTTTTAGCTTAAACCGTTAAAATTGGTTTACTTGTAGTCTAGGCAACACCCTTACACCACACACGCACACTCACACTCACACAAGTGTAGACAGGATATCGTTTGAGCAAGAATATTGAAAGCGAGGGGTGAGCCAAGGATCAGCATGTGTCTGACAGGAAGAGCCATTGTTGCCTTATAGTTTTTGCCATTATTATTTTTTAGTTGTTGCTATCTTATCTCTACTGTTGCTTAATACAAGTTACACAGAACTTTCTTCTCCATCCCACTTTCGCCTAATTCTACACAGCAGTAGAAAGAAAAGAAGAAAAAAACAAAGAAAAGCAGTCGCCCATAGTAAACACTGCTAATAAAGTTAAACTAGCTCTTCTCTTTAAAATATTCAACAATCTGATTAAGGATGATTTCTTAATGTAACTGTTCATAGAATTCTGCTTAAAAGCACATTAAAATAGATCAAATTAACTATTTATCGCTGACTTCAACTTAGCTCTGGGCATTTGCCTCAGCTGGGTCAGGATTGATTTTTCGGTCATGTGTTTCCGACTAGTAAATTTACTGGGAAACACATTGAGGAAATGATGTAAATGATCCAGTTTGGCAATGGGCCATAATGACGATTTTAATTATGAAATACTCGATGAGGATGAAGCAGAAACTTGACTGAAACTATTCCAACAATCACCTTGCTGGCCAATTTGCATGCTTTTAGGGAAATCGCCATGCATATGTACATACATATGTATGTATATCGCCTCTGTCTGAGTGCGGGTTGGCTTGTTTAGTTTGCCATTGCAGGTGCATAGCTGTAGTTATGTGTGGCTTCAGTCTATTCGGGCTCTTCGCCTTCACCCCTTTATTGGCTGCTGTCGCCTACACACACACAATTTGCAATCGAATGTAGGGGTCGGTCGGTCCTTGACGTGCACACATTTTACATTGCTTTGAGAGTTGCGTGTGTGTGTGTGTGTGTGTAGAGACCACACGCATAAGCCCGACATTCACACACTGACTGATTAAGTTAGATGCTTCATTACCCATGTTGCATCTCTTCCATATACGTACGTCCAGTCGGTATTGAGTAACCAGAGTGCAGCATAATGCAGGATATTGCGTAGGCGAGAAACCAACCAGCCCTCCCCCTTTTTAAATTGTAATGGAAGGCGAGCGGTAGGACAGCATTGAACCAATCAGCCAACGATCTGCTATCTGCTGACCAGTTCACCATGTCGCTCCATCCGACATGGCTGGCAAAAGTAACCACAAATTCCCAGCACACGCCACGAGTAGAAAGGAAAATGGCACGTGTCTGGCAGCTTACCTCACTTTTCATTCATTCTGCTGAATGCCGTCGCCTTTGCTCTAATTTCCAACCCAGTTCCTCCCTCCACGTCTCTCTCTCTCTCGCTTTCTCTCTTTGTGAGTAGTAGTCGTCATAGCAATTTGTGTCAGCTGCTCATCTTTTTTGTTGGCCATTAAACTTTTCTGGCATTTGTTCTAATTGTCATTGGATTTGGCACCTTTTCGGTTAGCCCTTTCTTTTGTCCTAATGAGCTAATGTCGTATAGAATTGACCCATTAACTAAGTTGTCCATTAAATTTCAATGGACTTGTTTGTACGTTCTCCCAGAATGGGAACTAGTTCGCTCTGAGGCACTCTGCGCAACACTTGTGGCTCTGTATCCATATATTTATATGCCTTTGTTCCCTGACCAAAATCATAAATTTTAAATTTAGTCGAGCGCTTCCAACGTGCCGACCCTGCCTCTACCCTCCCTACCCAAAGGAGTCGGTAACTTGGCAGGGCGAAAGGGCTTTCACTTTGTATCCCTGGGATACAAACTAATTTGCATATTTTTGTGAGCTTCTTTCTCCCGTTTGTTCGTTGTTCTTCTTCCTTTGTGTAAACTGTTTTTCTGCACTTTGCTGATGGCAAAGCGAGATGGATGCGAGAGCTCCAGCCGCCAGCCTCCTGCCCCTCAATTAAACTGTCATGTCAAAGTCAGCCTCATCAATGGCGAGCGATGCCAATGCCGGTGAAAGGAAAGCCTGGAAAGGATATCACAATGTGAATCTTCCATCCCCCACTCACGCACTCACTCTTTTGAGTTTTATGTGTGAGTGCGGATTTTTCTTTTTTTATGGCCAAAACAGTTGCCGGCCCGCGCAGATATCATTCTCTGATTTCCCAAATACCAGCCCGCCTGCTCGTTCTTATTGTTGGATTCAATTTGCAGCTTTCCCCGGCAACATTTTGCCATTTGAGGCCTAGCTAGACAGACACACACAAAGTGTAGTGGCAATGCCTTTTGACATTTTCAAATTGAATCTGCGCTTTGATTTTTATTTGCCGCTATCAGTTCTTGGCTATATATCCATCCATCTATCCGTCCCACTACATATCCATGTCACACAGAACATGGCCATGTTCACGTCCATCTGCCTTGTGCGTCATCGTTAACTAAGCAATAAAAATAACTTGAATTCTTGAATGTACACATTTTTTCAATTTATGCTTTATTTTTAATGTATTTGTCTGGGATCTCATTCTCTTTTGAATTTGGCAAATTTAAAATAACAAATGATATTATTTTAGTAAAAGAAAGTTTTAGTTTTTCTAATTTGGCAGTCACTTGGGCTTGAAATTGAAATAGTTTAGAACTCTGTAGCCAAAGAGTTGACTTACCTGGCGAAGGCAAACCCAGTATCACACACACACACACACCTCCTGTAAGTTATGTGTGTGTGTGTGTGTGTGTGTGTGTGTCAATATTTGCTTATCATCAGAGCAGAGCCAAAGCGAGCTCAGAGGTAGAACTGTTGGTATTTGGTTTGGTTTGAATATTGATTGTAGTCAAAAGGAGAAGGAACTGGAGAAGCAACTACAACAGAAATTGAAGTATCAAATGCGAATTGCAGTGACGCAAATTAAACGCAAAGGCGATAGCTGGCTGATGACATCAGCTAACGGCCAAAGTTCGTCTATTGGCCTCGTTCGGACCATCCCATACCCATCTGCCCAAAAAAAAGCATAAAATAAATAGAAAAATTTGCCATAGTCTTAATGAAATTTTAGCTTACACACACCCACCCATCAACACCCACGCACACACACAATCTTAATGTTTGCCTCTGTGCGTAGATGTGGGTGTAGCTAGCCGTTCATAATGAGCCTCTTGAGCAGAACACAAGCATGCAAAAAGCATCCGACGATGACGACGAGGACGAGGACAGCAGTTAACCGAGTGTCTCATGGTCGGAGTGGTCCTGCTTTGACCTTTGGCAAAAGACAACGACTAAGTTGCCTAGGCAACGGCGCTATGGCGAGGCAACACAGTATGATGGGATTTTGTGTAAGGGGGCAAGGACAAGGGCAAGGGCGGCAGCTCTCTATTTGGGATGTGTTTAACTGTACATGGAAGATTTTTTCTAGTCGTAAATCAACTAAACTTCCTGTTGCTTGACCCAATTTCATGTGTAATGTCATTTTTCCAATTCAATTGTTGCATTCACCATAACCATAAATATAGATAGAAACCACATGATTCAATACTTGAAGATTAAAACTTGTTTAATCTTAGATAACTGCAACTAATTTCAACTAACTAACTAAATAGAAAAGCGAATAAGACAAAGCTGAGCTAATAACTGGTAAAAGTAAAGGTATTAAAAGATGGGGAAATATAATAAACTACTTTTTGTCTATTTCACAATTTCATAGATTGCATAAACTTACCCTGATGAGGCTTAGGGCTCTGTTGAGCACCACAGGTTACGAGGAATAAATCGAGATCATAGATACAATTATTAATTTTTGACACTCAATTTTAATACTTTTCTTCTCTTATTTGAACAGATAACATGAAGTGTGCATCGGAGAAGGCCGCCAGGAGGAGCAATATCGCCGCCGCATACAAATGAGATGTAATGAGAGGCAGGAGTCACGTTTCTTCTACCCAATTCAGCTAAGAAAACCACTCTACATCCTGCTGGCTGTCGTCTGCTTGCCTGGTCGGACTCCGCCCCGCCTGCCCTTCCTAATTAACGCAAAGCGTGAGGAAAGGAGCCGCAGTCACCACCATGACCTTCGTCTAGGAAAGAATTAATGGAGAGCCAACAAGCGAAATGGAGTATTTTCGCTGTTCGCAAATTAAATTTCCCCCAGAGTTTATTTGCTGTTGTTGTTGTTATTATTGTTGTTGCTGCTGCTGCTGTTGTGATAGAGGCATTTTGCTAAGCGACTACCGACAGTCGATCTGGCTGACTTGCTGACTGACTGACTGACTGGCCGTAATTTAATTTTCCCACCAGTTAGCAGAAGCTCGTGGCTATGTTGTTGTTGCTGTTGTTGTAATTGTGCTTGCTGAAAACTTGCACGTTTTTCCATTTTCATTCAGGGTCAAACACACACACACACAGCAACACGTACACACAGACACACACACACTTTGTATGAGTTTTCAACTATTTTAAAATGCGTTCAATTTGGTTTTTTTACCCCCCTCGTAAAACCACCCCATGTATATAGGAATATAAATATATATATATATATATATATAATGTATATCGGAATACACCGATTTTTGAAAACTTTATTAAAAAAAAATTATATATATATGTATATATATACATATATACATAACAAATGGAAAAACAAAAATCTATTAATTAGTATTTATTATAATGTGATGTTATATATATAAATCCAATCGATAAAAAAATAAACAAAACATACTTAAAAAAAAAAAAACAAAAACACAAACAAAAATCTTGTTAACCAAAAAAAAAAAAAGAAGAAAAGAAAAATTTCAATAAGTAGATTTTTGAATTAAATTAAAATTATCGAAATGAAGATATGAAATGAGATGAGTAAAGGCATTAACTAAACTAATTGCTGTATACACGTAAAGTAAACTCATAAAGAAATGATTCATTTTTTATGCAAAATTTATAATTAACTACATGATGATGATGATAATGACGATGATTGAGATAAATTTTTGTATGTGTGTGTATAAATCGAAAGAAAATTCAACATGAGATTTGCAATATATAGTAGATATAACCATTTTAGATTTGTTTTTGGTTCTTGTTTTCTTTCTTTTTTGTTGAACGTTTATTTTGTGTTAAGAACCTTGCAAATTTATGTATTTTGACCAGAAACTTGCAAGGATTAAGTTAGTTTGAACTTAGACTCATCTAGAATGGTCAAAATGGGTCTAAAGGCGTTTGTTTTGTGGGCTAAGCAACATATACATATGTACATTTATGTATGTACAGTGAACTCTCAGCGAGTAGAGCGAGGGGTGAAGAGAAAAAGCCTTGTTATTATTAAATTATTCCACTCTAAACCCAACATTGTTGTTGCTTAGCCGTTTGTCTAAACATACAGTTGGTTTTTATATATACCTATCTTATATAGTCTCTCGATTTCAACATTTTTATAGTTAAACAACATCAGTCAATGTGTTCGTTGCAAAAAAGTAAAAAAACAAATTATATAAAACTTCTAACGTAAATTAAATATATAAAAAAAAAAAAAACAAAATCTATTATATTATAATAATACAAATTCTTCTTCTTACTTGTATAAATGCACTCTCTTTTTGTCGCCCCCTAAAATCAAAAACAAAACAAAACAAAAAACTACGACAAGAACTAATTTAAAAACAAATTTTGTATAAATGGAAATATTACTTAAATTGTATTATTCAAAATGATTATATAAACAAAGGCTTAATAACAATATTGGCTTAAATGTTGTTAAAGTTTTCAAATTGTGTTTTTAGTTTATCTACTTGAATCGCATTTCTTCCACTTCAGAAAAAAACAAAAACAAAAAACAACATAAATATTATATAAATAAGAAAGTAACAAAAAAAAAAAACAAAATAAATTTATTATTATGATTATAATTGCAATTATTATTATTTATGCTTTATGTTTAATGCAATTAGAGTCTCTTTTTGCCAAGCTCAAAAGAAAAAATAAAAATCAACCAATCAACCATAAACGACTACAATCACCTTGAGGGGGGAGGAGCAGTTGCGGCAGCTCCCCCCTCAACCTTATCTAAGGCTTAGGTTCTATATTAAATTACTTATTAATTTTCGTTGTCTAAATTATGTTTAAGTTTTGGCTTTTGCAATAAATACAACACAACAAAATAAAAGAAAACGTTAAAATGAAATAAAAGAAAATAAATTACGATTATGATTATTATTTGGTTAGATTTTTTATTGGTTTTCTTTTTTTTTTTAACTTTATTCTTTCTCCTCATTATGTCAAGTAGCACGAAGAAAAAAAAACAACTGTTTGGGGGCTGGGAAGGGGAGTACTCGAAGTTCAAGTTGATGCCAAATTCATTCTGATTTATTAAGTGTGAAAATGAGAAAACCTAAGAAAAAAAATTATGGCAAATCAATGAAAACTTCGAGTATTACAAAAGAAACGGGTTAAAATTCTTTCTTTAATAACAGAAAAAAAAAAGAAAAAACAAATAAAAATATTAACATCTCTCTCAACAAAAAAAAATGAAAGCTAAGAAAAAAAAACAAATAGAAATTGCTTTGAATTAAGCGCAAAAGTTCAATTAATTAAAAACTAGAATTTTAATATTTAACATAATTTGGATACTTATACTTATATATACATAAATATATATATATACATATATATATAATAGAAAACAAATCAAATAAACTAGAAACAAAATTGAGAAAAGAAAAACAGTTTCCAGACTTGTAGAAATTGTACTTTAATAACAAATTGAATGAAATTCAAAAAAAGATTAATAAACCCAAAATTGATGGTAAGCAAAAGATATTCCAATTGAAGGATGCGGTTGGGGAATTGATATGATTGAAAGCAACAATAATTCCAGGCATATCGAAGCATTTTTGAAAACCAAAAAACAAAAAAACAAAAGAAACAATACAAAAATATATATTCAACCAGCAATCAGAGGTCGTTATATCGAGTTAACGGCGCAAGAAGAAAAAAAAAACAAATAAGAGACGGCAATAAAAAATGCAAGTTAAGCACGTTAACTACAAAATAGAAACATAAACTTTGACAACATTAGCGGGATCAGAGATGATACACACACACACACTGACACACACACTAAAAGCACAGCAAATGGAAAACCAAAAGTTAATATTTGACGGGATTCACATATGTATATTCAAGAAGCAATAATGATGATATATATATATAAATATATATATTCAATACAAAATATAAAAAATATATGAATGAATTGAAATGAAAGAAAAACCAAACAGAAAATGAAAACAAAACAAAAAATGAACTAACATGAATGAATATTTATATATAAATTTTAATTATAGTTACAAATTAGAATATATATAAATATATATATATATATATACACATATACATATAAATAATTATACATGCATATAGTCCAAATAAATTACATAGAATGAAAAAGCGCCACTCGATAATACATATATATATATAAAAAAAACCCCTAAAAACAAAAGTTTAATATTTAAAAAATATTAAGATATCAATGTGCAATTTAACAAGCGTTTAAAACAAATACAAAAAAAATTCATATATATATAAATATATATATATATAGCCCCTCACACATGAAAACACAGTTAAAGCTCCTACATACTATATATATCCCACACACACGACACAACACACACAAACGTATATATATAACTTATATACCTATATATAACAAATCTATACATATTTATATACATATATAAACCAAAAACAAAAAACAACAACCCCCCTCCAAAAACCACAATAACTTTGAAAATATAAATCAACCACAACAACAACAACAACATTAAACTAATTAAAAACAAACCGTATAAAAAAATAAAATCTTTAAAAAATCAAAAGAAAAAAATTTAAAGCCTCTATATATAATATGCAAAATACAGAAACAAAAGAGGAAAATCGGAGAAAAGTTTTTGAGAAATACTCATAATTGTTAAAAAAAATAAAAATAATGTTTACATAAAATTATAATTAAAAAAAAAAAAAAAAAAAAAAAAACAAATCTGAATATTACAACTATTTTTTCCTTCTCCTTAGAAAATTTAGTTAAATCTGACAACAAAAAACCAACATTACCTTTAAGTGTTAGTCTTATATATACAAAAAAATAACAAAAAACAATATTTAAAAAAAAAAAAATTATAATAAACAATTAAATGAGAAATGCATCAGTAAATCATCGCAGTAATGAAACAAAAACAAAAGACAGAACAAAACAAAATGATATAACCCCAAGAGCAACGTGGAAAAGAGTAACAAACAAAACAAAAAACAAATTTAATTTAAGTATGAAAATTGTGGAAAATTTGTTCATTTGTTTTGATATTATTTTGTTGGTTCTTGATGAGACGCTCTTGTGTTGAATAGAAAGGATTGGATTTAGTTTTTGTCAACTTTTCAATTGATCTGATTCAGATATGAAATGATTTTACTTAACATTGATTGAAAAATAAAAATTATTAACAAACAAAAAGCTGTTTCTGATTCTCGTTTGACAACTTCGTCTTGGTTTCCAAACAAATATAGGGGGCGGAGGATGAAAGATTTCAAATATTTTATTACGAAACCATCTAATTGTAATTCTTGTTCTAAATCACAGGAGGATAGCTTATCAGTATGGAACAGGACTGCCACTGATATGACCAGTACAACACGTATCCGTGATACGTTACGCAGGATATTAAATATACCTCTAACAACGGCAATGGAGTATAAAATACACTGTGATAGCCTTAAATATGTTTCAATGTAAGTACAACCAACTCCTTAAACTAAGCTAGAGCAAAATTAAGAAATATGTCAAGACGAATTAACGAACTTAATGGATAATCACCTGTACCTTGCACTTAGGCCCAGGTATCGTAGCCGAAGACAGGGTCACTATCTAATTCGAAGTAGATATTCATTCAATACCCACAAATAATGAGAATGAAGGCTGTCTAGGTATCGAAAAATCTGTTTAACTTTCGCACATCTTTAGAAATATACTTATACGCATATGTATTTTTGTTTATTGCATATATATCTTGTATTTAATTATTCTCTATTCTTATTTCGTTTGCAGTAATAAAGGCCCATTGAAAAGCTGAAATTCAGTGAATAACTTTAAACAACAGAAGAGAAACAAAAACAATAATTACACAAACAGATAATGTAAAAATCCAGCAATTTAATGAAATGGAGTAACCAGAAAACACACATCCACACACACACACAACCACAACCACGTACGCATACACGTGTACAGCAAACTCAGAAAAAATATTTAAACAGCAACAAAAACAGATTTTCATTTCAAAAAAGTCATGAAATCCTTCATAATCCAAATCCACTTTCAATTTCCATTCTGCATAAGGCAAAGAAAATTAATATTTAAGCGTCAGCGTAAAAGACAGAGAACAAGTCTATGTATCAGAAACGCCATAAAATATCTTAGTTTGTATGTATAAAGTGTACCCAACTTAAAAGTGCTTAATCTCTCAACTGTATTTAACATTTGACTGACCCCTCCTGACCCACATTATCCTCTGTTATCCTTTACAATCGACCCCCCCCATCCTTCATACACAAAACTAGCTGATATTATAATTATCTGTTTGATATGATTATTTTATACATTATGATAAATAACGAAACTAAATAATCATGATTGTTTGTTTTTGTTCTTGATGAAATACAAAGTTTTTTACAAGATGAATTAAAAAAACAAAAAAAAAAAACATAAAAAAGAAATATTGAAAGTAAAAAAGAAAACGTTGTTTTGCATAATCTTCTTATTTGTTAATATGTACACTTACAACAAGTTTCCACCAATCATCTAAGAAATATTATACCCACATGTTTCGATGATCATTCGCATAAACTTCCAGCAACAACACGAACCACAGACAACAACCACAACAACAACAAACGACTAGCCCAATAAAGGAAACTATTAAAGTTGAAGAATAATATATTTGAAATTATATTTGTTAGTTTTTGTGCCAGTTCTGAATTTGATCGGAAATCGGAAATATTAAATGATTGGTAAGTTAAATGTTCTTCACCGACTGGAGTTTAAGGAGTTTGTCTCATTAAGAGTAGACCTCCATTTCATTTTTGAAGTCACACAAAAATAAGTTATGTTGCATTTTATTTTAAATACTAAAAGTACTTCTACATATGTATTTTCAATTATTGCGTAATTAGAAAGTTCATAAACTAATGTTTAAAGTTAAGGTGATTGGAAAATACCTCTCCTTTTACTTATCTTCAAAACATGTCAAATCGATTATGTAAACATTAGATATAAGACAGTCGCCCTCCTGGAAAAGATTCATTAAATAATAAGCATAGGCCAATATAATTTCTCGTAGAGTACTTACCGCTGGCGTGATGCCTACAAGAGCATCTGCATGACCATAGAACTCTTCTTTTAGCGATATGACAATGGTTTGCAAATTCGTCGTATGATCACGAATATATGAGGCCACCTTGCCGATATTTGTATTATCCAAGGCTGCATCTATTTCATCCAGCACAAAGAAGGGAGCGGGTTGATAGCTAAAAAGGTTAAAATGGTTAAAATTTATTCAAAATGGTAAGTAAGACTTAGCCTTACCTGTGTGTGGAAAATAAGAGAGCTAATGCTGCAATGGTTTTCTCGCCGCCACTTAAATTGCTCATGGGCTGGAAACGTTTGCCGGGGGCCACACAATTGTATGTGATACCATCTAGATAGGGCTCTTCGGGATTGTCAGGACCCACATACGCTTGAGCCGCCTCATTGCGGGCCAATTTTTTGTATATGCCATCTATGGCATCGGAAATATGCTGACAACATTGAACAAAACGCGAGGAGCGTTCGTTCTTTACTCTTTCGAATGCTGATTTGGCTTTTTTGGCCTTCCGCCTGGCATTCTCGAACTGCTCGTTGGTTGATTGAACTTTCTCCGTGACGGCATTGAGTTTCTGCATGGCCTTCATATTGGGCGTTTGAATACGCTCCAGTATATCTAATTTTGCCTGCAGGTCCTTTTGCACTTGCTCATTCATCTTTTTGAAGGCGGAGTCATCTTTCAGTTTGGTTAACTCCCGTGGCAGCGAGCGATAATCGACTTCGATCCTGTAAGCAGTTTATTACATTGATTAATTTATCATCCAAGTTTACTAATGTAGGCACTCACAAATTATCCATGGCCAAGGACATGTTGGTATTGTCCGCATCACTCTGACGCACTGCATCGTCCAGCGAGCCGCGTAATAGAGGCACTGCAATGCAATCGGTCTAAAAGAAGATTTTAACGTTAATTGAATTGACTGATACGCATGTGGTGTGGTACTCACCTTGGCCTGCAATAATATATTCTGGCGTTCGTTTTTCTTGGCCTCAATCTTGGACTCTATCGAAGACATTTGACTGCTGACATTGTGGATTTCCTTAGCCAAGTTGGCCACATCGCGACGAGCCTTGGATATATCTTCTTCCATGTCATCAACAGCCTGCTTCTTGGCCTGCTTGTCCTGTTTGAACTTTTCCATCTTCTCTTTATCCTCGTCGATTTCCTTTAGATATCGCGTCTCGGCGGTTTTCAAACCTTCCAAAGCATCCTCCTCATCTTGAACACTGCGCTCCCATCGCTCAACATTCTCTGTTCGGTTGAGTATAAGAATATAATCTTATTAATTTTAAATATGTCTGCCTACTCACTGCGTGTATCCTTCTGCTTCTCAAAATCCAATTGAGTGTTAATGCCATCAATCTGCTGTTCATACTCAGCTCGCTTGCGTGCCCGCTCCTGTTGCATAACCAATTCTCGCTCTTCATATTGTCGTATGTTCTTTACGCCCAGCCGACGACAAAAGGCGGCGAATACCTTATCTTCAACATTATTCATGTTCTCTTTGATCTCCTGAATGTGCTCCTCTCTGTCCTGCATACGCCGCTCTATTTCACTTATTTTTGGCTGTTAAATTGAATTAAAAGTTCTTTAGTTTCATAAATCTAATATGCAATTACTAAAACTCACTCCAAAGTCATCCAGTTGTCTTTGCACCTCCTGTAACTGGTTATCGTATTGGCCAATGGATTTTTTAGATGTCTCTAAATCCACCATACTATACTTAAGACGATTCTCCAATCCCTTTATTTGAGATTCTACCGTAGCCAATTCACTTTGTTTACGCGACTTTTTAACCAGCTCCTTAAGCTCTTCGTTAAGCCGCTCCTTTTGCATTTTTAACTGCGCCATATGCTTTTCATCCCAACGCTTTGCCTTCCGGGCCAAATCGTGACTGCCGCCTGAGATGAGACCGGACTTTTGATAAAATGTTCCATCCAGGGCCAGGGCATCGAAACGTGAACGATCGATCTCGTAGGCCACTTTCATAGCATCCTCTGGAGTTTCGCAAACCAAGGCATTACCAGTGGCAAAGAGAACAGCGCGTTCTATCTCTGCTGGCTCAAACTTTAAAACATCAAACACAAGACGCACATTCCGCGGCTCGCTGATATTTCGAAGTCGCTCCTTAAGAGGTTTCACTTGCAAGTAATCAAGCGGCAGAAATGTCTCTACCTCCAACATTTGTTCTTTAAGAATCTGTGAAAGTATAACCATAAGAAAACTGTGATACGAAAAGTCCTGTTCCTTATGAAGACCTACCTGAATACAATGTCGAGCCGTCTTTTCGGTGTCCACAATTATCGCCTCCATAAACTTACCGAGTACCTTGGTAACAGCCACATTATAGCGCTTGTGAGTGGGCTGACACATGTTGATCATACGATCATAGACACCTGGTACCTGCTTCTTAAAGAGTTCGACAACCTCCTGCTTCTTTTTGCGACGCGCATCCTCATGCTTATCGCTTTTAGCGTCACCGAGTTGATCGCGCACATTTTCCAGCTCACGCTGTTTCTCTGTTATTTTCTCTTTGGAACTACCTACATCCCGCCGCAATTCGTCCTTAATGCGATTTTGCTCTTCAAGCGCTGCTTGAGACGATTTAATATGATCCATGAGCTTATCTCGCCGCTTGACTGCCTCTTCGCGCTGCAAAGTCAGTTTTTTAAAAGACTCTTCAACAGAAGCTCGACGATTTGTTTCCCCATCCAATGTATCTTGCTCAGATTTCTGTTCACGGTTAACAGAATCTAACTCGGATCGATATTGCGTAGCTGTGGCCTCGGCTTCTTGCTTAAGTCGATCGTATTCCTGTACCAAGCCCTCCTCCATATTAACACTCTTCCCTCTACGTTGAGACTCGTTCTCGATATCATCCTCGAATGACTTTTTTAAGCTTTCAATATCGCTAAGCTGCTTCTCAAGTTTTCTGATATCCTGCTGGTGTGCATTATCCGCCTCTCGCGCTGTCTCTAGAGTCTTCTGCAAAGACGCCAGCTTTTTTCTTGCAATGGGTTACTTTCTCTTTGGCCTTGATGTACAGTGGACGTCTCTTGTTCATTTGTGTCTCAAATTCGCGAATCTCCTGATCGATCTTGGCCAAATCACGAGTAATTTTACCAGCGTCTTTTTTCTTCTCTCGCAGCACTTCATCGGCTGCCTCTTTACGCTGCTCAACGACCTTTACCTCCTGCTGCTTTGCCTCCATGTCAGTTATGTGCTTTCGTATGTCCTTTTCCACATGAAATAGTCGAAACAATTGATACTCCACTTGCTTCTCATTCTGTAAAACAACAACGAAAAGTTACATATAAGATAACTGCGTTCATCTGCTAAAAATATACATACATATTCATTCTGTAATCGGGTATAACGTTCCGCTTCCATTTTCTCATGTTTGGCTTCTTTGCGTTCAGCAGCAATTCCTTTCTTTTTTTGATAAGTGAACTGTGTCTCCTCTTCAGCCGCAATCATTTCATTCTTTAATCGATTATAGTCGTCTTTTAGCAGGCCAGAGCTATTAATACAAATCTCTTTAGCATTACTTTGCACTAAATATATTTCCATTTATATAAATTTACCCGCTTATCTCCTCAAACAGTGCTGTCCGCTCCTTAGGAGTCTTCATGGCAATGTTTTCCACAGCACCCTGGAAGACTAGAAAGTTTTTAGCCTTTACATTGATGCCAATCTTCTCAAGCTTGTTCAGATAAGTGCTGCTGGAAACGCTCTGTAATAAGACAGGTGATATTATATTGTAAGGAAATGTTTTTGCACTTTTCGCACTTCGCCATTGATGCGGTATTCCGAAGAACCGCTTATGACCGCCCGTTGGAAGTCCAGATGCTTCTCATGATTCAAAATAAACTTGGCTGTCACATAGCAACTGCGTGATACAGGCTTGCCAATTGAGGACCCATGTATAAGATCGTTAAGGCGCTTCACACGCAGACTTGAGGTTTTCTCGCCCATCACAAAGCTGATGGCATCCATAAAATTAGATTTTCCAGATCCATTGGGCCCGATGACTGCGTTAAATTGCTTAAGTGGACCCACAACTATGTGTCCCCGGTAGGATTTAAAGTTTTCCATTTCGATAAATTGCAGAAATGCAGTGTCCTCATCAGGCTTTCGCGACATTCCAGGCACCACTCGGGACACTTCCTCATCCTCGTCGGCCATATTTTATGCTTCGCAATAGATATTTTTCCAATAAATACGAAAAAGTTGTTTTGCTCCCAAAAAGTAAAGCAACAGCGAAAAAAAGACGCGGAAACAAGGGATGGGAAAATAATGTTGTCGGACACCAAAAAAAGACAAAAATGCAGCCACACTAACTGGTGTTCACACGATACGCACATCGCGATAACAGTTTTGGACATGAGCAGATACATCGTGAAAAAGTTACAGCCTCAAAGGGGGAAAAGGTGATGTGTGGACTCATTGACGTAGGTCAATATTTTTAAGCAAGTTGAAAACATGTAACATGAAATTATCAATATTTTTAATATAAGAAAATACAAAAATGTTTAATCATAGTTTGTAATTAAGAGGAAATTTAAATGCCGTGTGCTATATGTATATTTGCTTACACTGCTTCGATACTACTGTACAATATTTTGCTACAAAGACAACTCAATAGAAACACGGGCGAAGGGCCATGGATTATGGCTATTTCTTTGGCATTACTACTTTGCCAATCCTTCACGTTCGGCCCAGTCCGTCCAAGATCCTTCGTAGTTTTTTACGTTTTTGAAACCCAACGCGGCAGCTGTCTCAGCAGCTTTGAGGCTACGTTTTCCAATCTTACAGTGAAAAATTATTTCTGTATTGGGTTGGGGCTTATCACGTCCGTATTTGGATTTAAAGGCTTCATTACTAGTAGACAACTCCTGACTGACTATACCCAACGGAATATTGACACTCGATGGTATTTGTCCAGTTTCCTTCAGTTCATCAGGCTCACGGACATCAATTAGTAGCTTTTGTGGTTCATTTGGAAGTTCCTTGACCACTGCATAGTCCACAATGCCAATAGAACTGACAGAGGAGTAAAAGCGCTGAGGAATGGTCCACGGCAAAACCTGAGTTGTCTCCGGAGAACGCAAAATAGAATATGTGGTTCTTGCCGCCACCAGAAATTGTCTTAAAAACATTTTGCTCGTGCTATCTAAAGCAAAGAAATTACGTAAAATGAAACAAAAAACAACAAAAGAGCTCAGCTGTTTTTGCTTACAGCCTTGCCAGACAACTGTTAGATGTGGGCGCGAGATTTTAAGATTATTTTCGTTAAAAAAAAAAAAATAATAATAAAAATCAAAGATGGAGAAAAAAGCTGTTGCCAGGCAATAAACTCATCACTCAACTACTACGTGAAGTTTGCGTCAAGACTTACAGACCAATCAAGTTTAAAATCGACATCGTCTGATAAGTTCAATGCACAAATCTTGCGGCGATTGCTTGATTGAATCAATTAAAATGGGTTCCCGGATTCAATATATATATATATTTGTACATCCATTGGAGTGTATGGACTGACGTACCAGGGTCAGTTTGCATTGATCCTCTGGATGCACAGCTCTTTCTTTTGAATTCTAAGGGTCAAAGAGAGGGTGCATTTTCCTATCGCCTCCACTGATAACGTCCGTAGGCGCGTGCCCAATGAGTTGAATGGTTTCAAACCGGATTGGATCAGAAACTGTTTTTATACATATATGTACATTTGTAAGTGCTTTGTGGAAATTTGTAAACAACTTATACAAGAATAATTCGATATTTATTTATTTTTTACATTACAAATATTCCTTACAACTAGACAAATGGCAATTGAAAATACATTTTACAAAATTTCGCCAAATATGTAGGTAACATTGGTTGATTGGTTGGCCTCACCTAAAGCTAATACAAAATGTTTTACACCTGAAGATCTCTGAATGATATTAAAAACGAATCCTTATTGACGCTCTACAATATGACCCAGAGATTCGCCCACGCGAATCTTCTGACCAGCTACAATATTGAATTTGAAATTTTTCGGGGCCTCAAAGAGAAGAACAATTGTGCTGCCCATATTAAACTGTCCAACAAGATCACCTTTTGCGAATGAGCGGATTGGCGCGGTCTCAGCGTTCATGATCAGTTCGTCGTATTCATATGTGCTTGGGGGATGCTTACCCACATTAAATCCCGTCCAACGATTTGTTTTAAGATCAGCATCCATGTAGATTTCCACAGAGCCCACATTGGTAGCACCGACAGCAGTGTAACTAAAGAAACCGTACTTCCACTGTCCAAAGTAAAGTACACGTTCGTTGAGACAAAAAAGACCTGGCAGCCAACCGGCCACCTTCGGATTTACCGACAGCAATTCACCGGAGAAATGGCGACGAACTGTAGGTTTCCAGGCAGTGGGAGAGTGAAAGCGATGGTAATCTCCTGGGGCCAGGTAAATGACGCACTGATACAGTTCAGTAGAACCATCCCGACTTTCCTTCAAGGCCTGCGCATACTTCACAGGCTCGTTAGCTTGCTCCAGTGTGGGCAAAGGTCCCAGGAAATCTTCGATGCTATAATTAACTCCTTTGACCTGCTCAATTAGCGAGTCAGAGGCGCTGCCAAAGTGCAAAACTTTACCATCCGCAGGCGAAACTATTGGAGCTTTGGCGTCTATAATACGAACTCCATCCTTCAGAGGTCGCGTAAAGAATTCAGCCAAGCTGCTGTAGTGCTCAAAATCTGGATACTGTGCCTCCGTTATGTCAACATGAAATGTATTGGAGTACCAGCCATAAACATAAGGACGTAGAGGCGTGGGCATATAGCAGGCCGCCAGCCAGCCCCAGCAGCGGCTTATGATGCGCAGCGGCAATGAACAATAGATCCGCGACTGGAAATCAGAGGCAGTACGATTAATGCCATCTCGTTGACACCGTCGCTTATGCATCTGCCATTCTAGCACACCAAAGACACAAATGCCTACAGGAGCCCAGCGTAGCAGGAATCCTGTCCAGCGATTAAACAAATTTCGCCGTACCTGAAGCTGGTTGATTTTCGGTTGTTGATGATCCTGCTGCTTTGGTGGAGTTTTTGATTTGAGTTGCTGTGATGGAGCCTCCTTGGAGCTGGCATTCGTGGATAACTGACGGAAATGACGCAGAACAGGCAAATTTTCCTGACGATTCTTCGATGGGAGTTGTGGCAGCTGTTGCTGTTGTTGAATTACCTTTCTCAAGTTACGGTTGCCCGACTTTAATAAAAAGCGACCGCGAGGCACAAAATAGGAAACCATCGCCCACGTTGATTACGTATTGTCTGATAGAAAAAAGAACAACAAAAAAACCGACACAATGGCAAGAAAAGGGGACAAGTCTGTTTTCTTCTTTTTTGATTGTTGTTGCCTAACAATGATGAAGAAACAGCCGTTTCAGTCAAAAAAATAAAATAAAGACGCGAGAATGCAGTTGATTGGAAATGGGCCTTCAAATTGTGTTGATTGGACTTCCGTTGTGCAGCGTTGCCGATGGGGAACTGAAATTATGGGAATGCTTTCGCCTTTGGGCGCCAATGTGACTGAATCGAAGTTCTCTGCCTCTCTTCGTCTCCTTATCAATGAAATAACAACAATGACAAGGTTGCCCCCCCTGCAATCGGCAGTGTGGATATTGGAGCAAAGTCAAGTCGTGCTGTGCGCTCTATATTAATGTTTTCTTTTGTTTTACATTCCAAACTGGTTTTACTTTTGTAATAGCTACTTCTCTTAAAAGTTTTACTTTACAAACTGCGCCTCATCTTTTGACAACAGAATTATTTTCTAAAATATGGCAGCACTGGTCTCAGCTGTGCACAGCTGTTTAAGTTTGTGTATGACATTTTTCTGAGCAGCAGAATATTAGGATTCTTTTTATGTTGAAAAGACTTACTTGACCATTAATCATGAATGAGGCAGAGAAACAAGCTGTTTCATTTGCCTGTCAACGCTGCTTGCAACCGATAGTACTGGATGAGCAGCTGGAGAAGATAAGTGTGCACGCCATGGCAGAACTTTCTCGTAAGGATTTCCTAAATTTGACCAAATGATTCACTGGTGATGGATTCTATGTTTATATCATTTAATTCGCAGTGCCTATATACAGTGGCAATGTAAACACATTAGACCCGCAGGACGCCAGCAGTTTTGACCATTTTGTACCCCCTTATAGGCTGTCAGATTCCATTAACGGGACTGGCTTCATGTTGGTATCTGATGGTCGTGATAATAAAAAGATGAGTGCTGCCTTTAAATTGAAGGCTGAGCTATTTGATTGCCTCTCATCGAATTCGGAAATCGATCATCCTCTTTGTGGAGAATGTGCTGACTCAATGTTGGAGATTATGGATCGAGAGTTGCAAATAGCAATAGACGAGGAGCGTATATATGAAAGATATCTTTCGGAATTGGAGCAACAGAAAGATGCGCCAAACGTAGAGGCCCTAGACAAAGAGTTGGATGAGCTTAAGAAAAGCGAGCAGCAATTGCTGGCAGAGTTGGCACAACTCAAGCAAGAGGAGCATCAGTTAAATACAGCCATCGAACAGGAGGAAATTGAGAAGCAAAAACTGCACGATCAGGAAGAAAGCTACTGGCGCGAGTACACAAAACACCGGCGTGAACTAATGCTAACTGAGGACGACAAGCGTAGCCTTGAGAGTCAAATAGTATATTCGAAACAGCAACTGGACAAGCTACGTAACACAAACATCTTTAATATTACTTTTCATATTTGGCATGCCGGACACTTTGGTACCATAAATAACTTTCGTCTGGGCCGTCTGCCTTCCGTCTCCGTTGACTGGTCGGAGATCAATGCAGCTTGGGGACAAACTGTACTTCTTCTTTCTGCCCTCTCCCGAAAGATTGGGTTGACCTTTGAGCGTTATCGAGTAGTGCCCTTTGGCAATCATTCCTATGTCGAGGTGTTGGGAGAAAATCGGGAATTGCCGCTCTATGGCAGTGGTGGTTTCAAATTCTTTTGGGATACCAAGTTCGATGCAGCCATGGTGGCCTTTCTTGACTGTTTAACTCAATTTCAGAAAGAGGTGGAGAAGCGTGATACGGAGTTCCTTCTGCCCTATAAAATGGAGAAGGGTAAAATCATTGATCCATCCACAGGCAATTCCTACTCTATTAAGTAAGTTCTGACGAAGAAGCTCAAAGTTGTAATTTTATGCCATTCATTTTGCTTTGCAGAATACAGTTTAACTCAGAGGAGCAGTGGACAAAGGCCCTGAAGTTCATGTTGACTAACCTAAAGTGGGGTCTAGCCTGGGTCTCTTCGCAGTTTGTGGCACCGCAGTGAATCATCTTTATTTTTATTTATTTGTCCTAATCTTAGTGCTTAATATTAATTAAACGTTTCAAGTTCTAATGGCAACAACAGCTTTGTCGCTGGCATCACTATCGTCAGAGTCCGTTCCCGAACTGGATAAATCGTCACCAATCCATAGAGCTGGTTTCTTCTTTGTCTTTGGAGCTGCAGACTGGTCGCCACTTTTCCTCTTGATGGCGCCTTTACTTGAGCTGGTCTCGCTGTCTGGCTTAGCCTGTTTCAGACCTTCCTCAAAGGCATTATTTACCTTTTCCGTGAGATTAGCTCTGGCCTCGTCGTATTGTTCGTCTTTGAATTCGTGCTTGGGGACTGCGAGTAATTTCTCAATTTTTCGCTTCTTTCGCTCTTCCGCCTCCCGCTCTCTCTCGCCCTGCTTTTCCAGCCAGGCCCGCACACGTTTCTCCTCATTGATGTCGCGCAAACGACGTCCACTTAAATCCCTGCATGCCTCTCGATTGGTGGTTTTCTCGATTTGGGCGCCAATGGCTCGTAACATGGAACCGAAGCCACCCTTACCACCCAGTTGTCGGAGCACACAATGAATTTGAATGTTGTCATCATGGCATAAGTCCTGCGTTTCGGTCAATCGCTTTCCCTTGCTGTCTACGAGGTAGTATTCCGCTGGTTGCATATGCTAATGGGTGAAAAAAGTGAATATATCATAGATATTTTGCTTTTTTTTAATATTAAAACTGCATACCGTGACTTCTTCGATGCTGAAACATAGTTGGGTGTAACTTTTGCCACCAGAATTTGTAGAAACTATAAGTTTGTTGCCTATGAAAATGTTTGTTACCATTTTTACTTTATCTCAACGTTTTGTTTTGCTTCCTTCTTTTATGCCAACCAGAGTTGTCGTCGTTCTCGGAAATGTTAATTGAAAATTTTCACTAAATTTATTTTGTGTACAGGAAACTAAAAAGCAACTTGTTTTAAAAATTGCAGGAACTATATTTTAACACACATTTACTATTTCGATGATAGTTAAATATTCTACTTTTTAATTTACAATCTATTTACCTTATGTGTGACCAAATTCTACTCATATTATATAGTGCAATCAAGCGGTCACACTAAAAGTAATTTGTATTTGACCGCTTGTTCTTGAGACTGTTATAAGGAAGTAAACAAAAACTTGAAAAAGATTAATTAAAAAATTACCGACCATTCATATACTCCCGCAACATATTTTTTTTAAAATAAAGTCAAAGCTCCACTCCATCACTTCATTTTAATGAAGATCTCGGTTAGTATTTTAAAATGTCGCCACTGAGCTGTTAATTTTAGAATATTACATTCTATCTACACGTGTAAGACCAAATTCCGCCCTTTGTTGCTTGTAAGTGCGAATCTTCTAAGCACACGGCCACACTCTTGACATTAATTAGTAGTTCGCATTTTAGACGACGAAGGTAAAATTTTAGCGACGCGTTTATCTCAATGTTTAATCACATTAGCATAACGAAGGAAGTGAAAATATAACAAAAACCGGTAGCGGCCAACTTGACTCGTTGAGTGAGATGAGTTGAGAGAGTACAAGCCATCCAAATTGCGGTAAATTTGCAGCCGCAGCCACGTCACGATCTCGCGGAAAATGGTTTATTTGGTTTTAGCGGAAAGAATGTGCAATTACCGAAAATAGAAATATTCTACAAGACGGGATTGGCATCCTTTTGTACACGGTTTTAAAGAGGGGGTGTGGAGACACAAGAGAAAAAAAATTCGGCCAGAGCGAACAATGCCTAGCATAAAAGATGGCTACACACATATGTATGTGTGAGTGCGTACATGTGTGTGTGTGTGTGCGATAGAAGCGGCGGCAAGCAGAAAGAGAAAAGCCAGAGCCCAAACTCAATGTTTGCATTGGTATTAGTTTAAATAAATGTTCAATAATCAATTGCAAAATGTATAAAATCATGTAAAAAGGCCACTCATGTGAGCAAAATGCAAACAAAAAGACTAGACGCCTTTTTGCGTATGAGTGTATGTGTGCGCGCGCGTGAGTGTGTGTGTGTGTGTGTGCGAAAATGAGGAAAGAGAGAAAGAAAGACAGGCAAAAACGAAAAACGAACGGAATGAGCAACAAAAACCCACCCCCCTATGCCCGCGTCCACTCCCTTTATGGCGGTGACTTTGACTGACGTTTTCTATCGCCGCTTAAGAAAAGCGAAAATTAGAAAGAAACTTGTTTAGAATTAAAGTGAAATTTACAAATTCTTTTTTCATTGCCACCGATTTATAAGTTCCATCTACATTAACAAATTTTTCACACTATGCATTTTGTTATCGATGGTCATTCATCTTCCAGTTGATTTTGGGTTTTGTCTCGTTCTCTTTATTGCTTGTTTCTCTCTCTCTCTCTTGTTTTATGTACGTGTGTGTTTGTTTAATATTCCATAATTGCAAAAAAAAAAAAAAAAAAGAAAAATAGTTGCATATAACCCAGTATGTTTTTAAAAGTAGTAACAAAATACGCCGCGAATGAATGGCTTGTCCAATTCTTTTTTATTTGCTTTGTTACAAAATTCTCTCGCTTGTTCCACAGTATTTATAAATGTATGTACAGATGTATGTATATATATGGATATATATATGTACATATGTATGTACATGACTGTATAAAAGCGCACGTGTATGCGTGCCCTAGCTCTTTGTTATACCCTTGCGCAGAGGGTACAATCGTTTGCGCCCAAAACTATCATTGATCTTTCTTTTAAGGGAATACCATTTTAACTCATTTTATTCTCATTTATATTTACAGCTCGTATAAGACTCCACAGCGTTCAGCTACGAAACTACAAAAATAAAATTGGAAATCAGACTCTGAAACTGTGAATCTAAACACTAATTTTGATACTAGAAACAGAACAAAAAAAGAAAACAAAAACCAGCATCAAAACACAAAAAGTATTGCTTAATTGGAGACAGCGCCAACATTTATTTATACAAAAATTGAAAATATACATACATATATATTCCAAAACACTCCATTAGTGCATAGTTAGGAAATATACAACCAACCAACAACACTTACACTTAAATGCTGCATACACATAAGTGTATAGTAACTTAAATGCTAATGAAATTTGAATACTAAGAAGAATATAAAGCAGTTTAAAAATTTCAAACAGCGAAGAAAAGCAATACAAACGACGAACCTCAGCGTTAAGCAAAAATATTTACTATTATCGTATATCATATATTTAGGCGTAGAAATATATAGTTAGGACGCAATCACAGGATCGGAAGAATTGAAGATTATTTAGCACGAAATCAACAAAGTTCATCTCTGTGTATAAGGTGTAGAATTTGAGGAAGGTCTTTAAATTTATAAACATTTATATATACAAATGTATATATAAACAAATTAGAAAATATTGTATGTGTGCGTGTTTTCATCCAATTTTTTATATACATATATACATCAGAAGAGGTGAGACAAATAGTTGAGAAGAACCACAGCTTATTTTTGATATTAGCCTTGTGTTTCTCCCTTTTGATGACCGGTCAGTAGTAAATAGGAGGTTCGTGTAGAGTTAGAGTAGAGTTAGTGCTCTCGTATATCTTTCGGATCGCTCAGATCAGTTGAGATCGCTCAACATGGACGAATCACAGCCAAAGACCCTATATGTGGGCAATCTTGATGGCTCCGTGTCCGAGGATCTACTCATTGCCCTCTTTGGCAAAATGGGGCCAGTGAAAAGTTGTAAAATCATCAGAGAGCCTGGTAATGATCCTTACGCCTTCATCGAATATTCCAATTATCAGGCTGCTACCACAGCACTGACCGCCATGAACAAACGCGTATTTCTCGAAAAGGAGATTAAGGTAAGGCCTCTATTTTTATTTTCACCGCTGGCGGCACTGCTAACATTGTTATTTGCATTTTTTGCAGGTAAATTGGGCCACTAGTCCTGGCAATCAACCGAAAACAGACATTAGTTCGCATCACCATATATTTGTGGGTGATCTCAGCCCGGAAATCGAAACAGAAACGCTAAGGGAAGCATTTGCACCCTTTGGCGAGATCTCCAACTGCCGCATTGTGCGCGATCCACAGACCATGAAGTCCAAAGGATATGCCTTTGTCTCCTTCGTGAAGAAGGCCGAAGCCGAGAATGCAATACAGTCCATGAATGGCCAGTGGATTGGCTCGCGTTCAATTCGAACCAATTGGTCCACGCGTAAGTTGCCACCTCCGCGGGAATCTACCAAGGCTGGCGGGCAAGGTGGTGGCATGGGCGGTGGCGGACCTGGAAACGGTACTGGTATTAAGAGTAATCAGCGGCACACTTTCGAAGAAGTGTACAATCAGTCGAGCCCAACAAACACCACCGTCTACTGCGGCGGTTTTCCGCCTAATGTCATTAGCGACGACCTGATGCATAAGCATTTCATGCAGTTCGGTCCGATCCAGGATGTGCGTGTATTCAAAGAGAAGGGTTTTGCGTTCATCAAGTTTGTGACAAAAGAGGCGGCCGCACGCGCCATCGAGCATACGCACATTAGTGAGGTTCATGGGAGTCAAGTGAAGTGCTTCTGGGGCAAGGAAAACGGCGGCGACAACAATTCGGCAAATAATATAAACGCTGCCGCAGCGGCAGCAGCATCCGCCAATGTAGCTGCTGTGGCTGCAGCTAATGCAGCTGCCGCTGCAGGAGCAGCAATGCCAGGCCAAATGATGACGCAGCAACAGATTGCAGCCGCTACTGGAGCTGCGTTACCCGGTCAAATGATGACGCCGCAACAAATAGCAGCAGCTGCGGCGGCACAATACCCTTACGCTTACCAGCAAATGGGCTACTGGTATCAACCAGCGGTATGTTGACATCGACAATCATTTTTGGTTTACCCATCTAATTAATCTATTGTGTTTCTTTTCCATGTCAGGCATATCAAGCCAATCAGATGCAAACACAGTACTTGCAACAGGGCTACTATCCCTACGCCTACGCTACCGGTGCTCAGCAAGCGGGAGGTGTCCGTAAGTACCATAACGAGTCATCGTAACATATACTAGTCGTTTTCTGCTTGAAAGTGAGTCAGTTCTAAAGCCACTACTCACAAACAACGACCAAGAAGCTGGTATCTTGACTTGAGAGCAATAAATTTAAGTTAATTTTTGTTTTTGTTTTGTTTTTTTTTTTTTAGCTGCTGGATATCGCATGGTGCCGCCGAATGTGGCATGGGGTGTGCCCGGTACAGTAGTGCCAGGTGTGACTGCCGCTGCTGCCACAGCGGCTGCAGCAGCCAATGGTTCACTTGCCCCACAGATGATGTACAGTGCTGCAATGCCGCAATATCAGACCCAATGAGCAGAGATGTGACGCCTGCTTCGACGCCGTCTGCAACATCCAGGCAGTCGCTGCAGCCAACAACGCCCACTATTGCAACTGGAACCGTATCGACGACTACGATACTTAGAATACCATCAGGGATCAGTTGCTGTCCCCGTTACGTTAGAGACACAAGCGGAGCCCGCCGGCAACACCAACGCCAATATCATCAACCAAAACGGGTTCAGCAACATAACACAGCTGCTATGATTTAGGCAGCATGCCAATTGGGTTGCTTTGGGCGTACAAGGCATACGTTGGATAGGCATGGCGTTGTAAGGGGTCACTCATCTCACACTTGTTTGGCCATATCTATATATTAAGATATGGTCGGAGTCGTGTAGGTTAAAGGTCCAAAAGTTAAGCGTGGAACTAAAAGTTGAATCACGCGGCGACATTCTGAAGCACTGGGCGATGGGCGCTGGGCGGGTAGCTGTAACAATCTAATCCAATCTAAGTACATGTTACAATAATTTAATGATTTGTAATTTAAGACCAGAAATATAGGCGCGTGAACACGAAACGGAAACAGAAACGGAAAACAACCACATATATTAGAGAGGAAATGAAGACAGACAACAAATTTAGAAAACAATCCAAGATGAAGGTAATGACTAAGTGAAATGGTATAAATTTAACTCATTGCGAGCAGAACGTGTGTGTCAACATAAGAAAATAGGTAAAGAAAACGGAACGAAAGAAATGAGTGAAGAAGAGGCGATAGAAATATAGCCACAAACAAGCCGAAAGTAAAAGTAAAACAAATCTAGTTACTAAGAGATTGTAAATGCGAACATACATATTGTATATTTCCAATGTGGAAAACGAAATGCGATATAATTATGTAAAATGTAAAATAAAGAAACAAAAAAATATATAAAACAAGATAAAAGCAAAAACTAATGCACTTTTATTACATAAACCAGGAATCTTGAAAATCAACGTAAATACTTAAACTCGTAATAATAAATAAACAACTAACGAAAAGATCTATCAGAAATAATATTTTGAAGCCTACAAATAATTAGAATTCTTTACAATTCTTAAAATGTTTAATGTTTTTTTTTATGTCTTGGTGATGTGTTCAAATCTATTTTATTTAGAGCTTTCTATTATTTATATGTCTGTATGTATATATTTAAACATATTATATATTTAAATGGTGTTTAGTATCTAGGCGTAAAACTAAAATTTTGTGTGGAAGAGCAGCCCAAAAGCTGCTCAAAGCGAAAGCGTCGCTGTATGTATGTATGTATGTGTGTGTGTCGGTTTGTCTAGGTACATTATTTTGGAAACGTTTCTATTTAATATATAAATATTTAAATTAAGTTTTATATTTATGGCTTGTAGGTACATTGAAAAGAAGGAACTAAACACTATCGATACCATGGTGAGGAAAGAGAATTCTATAACATAAATCTGATTCTGTTATTTGTAACTGGTGACGAGAGTACTATATTTTATATCTTCAATCTTATGGCTATGCTTATGTCTAGATTACGTGTAGCAATTATAGATGACATACAACAAAAATATGTGCTACTTTTCCTTTAGGGATATAGCGAATGGAAGATTTCCTCAGTTGGACTCATCGGCAGAGAAATAATAATTTATCATTAGCCATATAATGTCGAAAGGAATGTTTATGGATATACAAAAATTTATCTTACAACTAAATTAAGATAAAGAGAAACTTAATTAAATCGAACGAAACTACGCTATAAAATCTTCATATACAGTGTCGGATGATTTGTGAATAATGAATACTTCATAAAAATCGTAGCAAATAATTTTTTAGTATATGAGACATTCCAACTTGAAATGTGGTAAAGTTTTCTTCGTATTACAAATAAGTTTTACTAAATGAGTATTTGTAATTATTCAATGTGATGTGACGTTTTCGGGCACCAGAATTGAAACGTAGAAAATAATCTTAGCCTAATACATAGAAAGTTCTCAGTTATACGTATGAAAACAAATGAATATTAATTTTAATGGTAATACAAATTAACAAAGTTTGTGAGACAATTACGCTTCAAAGTGAAATATATTAAACATTCCAGAGCTTGGCAAAGAATAAATAAAAGCTAATGATGTAACAGAAAGGAAAAGTTTTGATCTGTCACTCACATCATCTCGCAGCCGGGGAGCCGATTGAAAGGTGTGGACAGAACTATATGGTTATATCGCCATAATCCTGTGACCATTTCTCATAGGAGTTAAGACTCTGGGGGGCAACGGAGCGACGGATACGTTTTAAAGAATTGTGGAAATCCTTTTCAGTGATTGGTCGCATAGCACTTATATCAAGACACTTTACTTGCTCCACATTCAATTCACGTATGGGCTCTAGGGCGGCATCTTTGGCCAAGGCGGTTAAATCAGAGCCAGAGTAACCTTCAGTAATTTTGGCCAATCTTTGCAGGGCTTCCGTATCCAGCGGACTTCCCTGCTTTTGTAGTAGACGATTCAAGAGTAACTCGCGTGTCTGTTCATCAGGCAGTGAAACATAGACGCGTTTCGTGAACCGGCGTAGAGCGGCCTCATCTAACTCCTGCGGTCGATTGGTGGCCGCCAGAACTACAATGCGATCACCGTCGGGGTTACCAGGCAAACCATCGAATTCAACAAGAAACTCAGTTTTTAGGCGTCGTGAAGCTTCATGTTCACTACTGCTGCGCTCAGAAAGCAGCGAATCCACTTCGTCAATGAAAATGATTGATGGTTGCATATTACGAGCGACAGCAAATAGTGCTCGTACCAATTTTTCTCCATCTCCCACATACTTGCTGGTTAGAGAGGCAGCCGAGATGTTAAGGAAGGTTGCGCTACATTCCGTAGCCACGGCACGAGCCAGTAAAGTTTTTCCATTCCCCGGTGGTCCAAATAGAAGTAAACCTTTAGCTGGAGCACGCAAACCTACGGCAAGCAAAGAAAAAAATGCTATAAGAAAAGGCACAGTTCCTTATAACGCAAATCGATTCTTACCCGTAAACAGCTCTGGTCGCACAGATGGCAGTATTACCATCTCCTGAAGTGCCTGCTTGGCAACATCTTGGCCGGCAATGTCTGTCCACTCCACTTTGGCTCCACCTTCGACGATTTCATCAAGAATGAGTTGCACCAGTTTCTGTTCTACTCCTTTAACACTGACCATAGGTGTACTGGCACCACTGCCGCTTGAGGCATTATTGTTGATAGGAGTGCGTGAACGCTGAGGAGGCGTATTTCGCCCGGAGGACTAAACAAGCAAAGCGACAGTTATCAAGCATTAAAAATGAGATTGTTGCTACTAATTGTGCGTCTAACTTACAAATTGACGACGTACGGCTGGGGGGTGTGGCTGCTGTTTTACTCGGCTGTCGTTGCACGGCTCCCACAGTTGTCTTTGAACCCAAATTGCGTGGCAAAGTTTGCGACTTATTGGTCACGGGCAAATTACCAGGACGCTTGGTGCCTACAGTTAGTTTGCGTCCAGACGCTGTGATAAGATCAGAAAAGATGTAAATCAATATTATGATTAATTATGCTATTATGTATATTTATAGCTAGAAATTTTGTTAGGAAAACTAAAAAAGTAAACTGAATTAATAATAATCTGTGCTTTGTGAAAGATGAGGTTCGCGGTTGCGCTGCCGTGTGGATCTGACTGAGTGCTTTTGCTTCTTTGTTGTCAATTCTGCACTTACCCCCCCGTTGCCGCTTGGCCTATAGGAGCGGGCCTTGAACTAGAAGTTCCATTCTGTTTGGGTCCATATCCACTGCTGCGTACTTTCATTTTGACAGGATCCGCGTTGAAGCTTGTCAGCATTGGCTGCTTAACAGGTTCTTTGGTCTGGGACCTCTGAGGCTGTTTGGGAGCAGGCTGTTTCTCTTTGAGCGTCAGCCGCTGCATTTGTAAATCTTCCTCACGCAACGCTGAGTCGCACAATAGACGCGCATGGGTCAAAATTAAGGATGTGAACAACAAAGGAAAACACGACACATAATGAAGAAACAAAACAGTGCAAAAAAAAAAAAATAATTGAAATAAAATAGTTATACTACATTTGGTTAGGATAAGCGTGAGCACGCAGAAGAGACCCGTCCATCGACTTACCAAGAAAGTGTAGGCGATCTCTGGCCATGGAGAGATTGGTTTGCATTTTATCGTGCAGTCTTTGGGCACGGTCCCAAACGTCACCACGACCATTCCAACAGTCCACAGCAATGCCATCCTCCAGCTCCTTTATACCTTTGCGGTATAGCTCAATGGCTAGTTCCTTATGTCCTATAAAAAAGAGAAAAATCAGTTGATTTATTTATAAACAATTTCAACAATGCCTTAGTTCAGTTTATTATATAATAAGATAGCGAAAAATATAGGATCTCTTCATTTGTCCCTTAAAGCTTGAGTCAGTTATTACTTTTGACAAGAAGAAACACTCAGAGGTAGTAGTGAGGACCTTAAGAAAATCTATGATGGAGTTTATTACATGCTGTCAATCAAGTCTCACTACGCTGTGACTTTGAACGAATATTGATTCTCTGTCGACAAGATAGACAACAAAAGCGCAGTCACACAGAGATACACACACACACACACATGCATACAAGTCGATGACTCATAAAGCACCACTTCACATAACTTTTTGTGTAGAACAATCCACCCGCACTTTATTTGTTCTCTCTTACCTTCGTTTTCCTCATCAATCTTGAGCGCTTTGGATATGTACTCAAAGGCACGACGATGATGATGCTTTTGCTTCGCCAATAAAGGATCACCAGGGCCGGGTGAATAGCCTCCACCTGGTCGATTGGCTGCCATCTCCAAGGGCTGTAAGGCGCGAATACGTTGTGGCTGCACCTGGACTTGCTGATCAGCTTCCACTCCCCTGGAAACTCCACCGGATTCAAGTGAATAGCTAACGGTTTGGTTGTGCGGAATCTGCTGCTGTTGCTCCTTTGAATTTTGCACGACAATCTCAATATTACAGTCGCGACGGTGAGGTCGATACAGCACCTTTGTGCTGGCACCGTATAAATAACGGAAAATGCAGAACAGCTGATAAATCAGCGAGCGCAGAACGTTAAACAGAAAAATAATGGGGAAAGAAACAACGTAAAGATTTTGTTTATGCACCGACGAGTGCCCTCTGCCGTTGCAGCTTCTTGGGGAGCTGCCTGTTGGCGTCAAATCATCTGTGGTTGTGTCGTCGTCGCCATCAGGAGAAGAGCTCCCTGATGTCGCAGTAGCGGGACGTCGACTTGAGGACGACACGTTGGAGTTTGAGTGTGCGTGGGAGCTAGACTTGCGTTCATCGATCGAAGTGCGATGCGATTGGCGGTGGGAGCTACTGCTGCCGCCTCCACCAGCCCCGTTGTTTGATTTGATTGGGGACTGGGACTTTTGGCTGCTGCTACTGGCACTGGAGGAGGACGACTTGGTACGTACCATCGATATTGATTGCCCACTACACCTACTTTTATTTCTTTCGTTTCGCAAAGAAAAAAAGAAAGAACAAAACAATACGACCCGAACTGTAAGATACGCAGTAAAATTTTTAGGCAAACACACGGCGCACTGTTTGCTTAAATATTGTTATCAATCATTGTTTGTTGACTAAATAACTTAAATTTCCTAAATCAATTTTCTCCGTGCGAACTACATATGTATCACGTCTCTCTCTTTCACAAAAACACAATAGTTCAGAAACATCGGTGCTATCGATTGTAAGTTATCGAAAAAACTGAGCAGGCCGTGACTGATGGAATATGTGTGCTAATACCAAATGTTTTAGAACAATTGATTAATAAAAAATGTAATTATAAAAAAGTTTCTCATGTAAGCTAATCGAGAAGACGTTCCTATACTTCACAAATAAAAAAGAGTAAAGTATTTTACTATAAAAAGAAATGTTAGATCCCTTGAAATGGTTTTTGTTAAAGGTTTATATATACGTGACATGCAGTGTATGTTCCAGTGCCACTGTACCACTTTAACTGGAAACGTTGGGAATAATCGGAAAAAAATATTATCGAAAGAAGGCGTCGTCATTTTATGAGAAATAGCGTTTAATAAAAAGCGATTAAATCTATAATAACTTTTACTTTATTAAGAAAATGGGAACGTTAACAGATTTCGGGCAGATTGCATTAAAATGGGATCCCAAAAACTTGGAAATTCGTACAATGTCTGTGGAGAAAACACTGGAGCCATTGGTTTTGCAGGTGACAACGCTTGTGAATACGAAAGGCCCAAGCAAAAAGAAGAAAGGTAAGAAAGAAACTGTCCGCCTAGTGCACAATGTAATACTTACACACAATCTGTATGTATGTATGTAAGTATCTGAGACATCGGTTTGTATCTTAACAGTGCAAATTAGCTTCATTGCTTACATACATTCATATGTGTACATAAATATGAGTATGTATGCATTTCGAAATTAGCCCATTTACATACATACATACACAATTATGTATACAGTGCTTGTGCATAAATACATATAGTACACATAGAGCATAAAGCATGAAAAATACATATGTATTTGTGTACAAATGTATCTAAACCTGTGTGAAAGCTAAACATGACGAATGAAACATTGATTGAGTTGAATAGTTTTTGTTTGCGGTGACAAAAGCTGGGTACATACATATACATATACATACGTATGTATATACATATATGTATCAACATATACCGATACTCAATGAGAAACAAAACATTGTATGTTTAAATAGCAAAAGCCGCTCAGAATTGGGGAACGTTTACAATTTTAGACAATCTTTTCACAAATTTTGATGGACTGATTGGTGAATAATTTGTTAAAAAACTTAATTAATTTACGGTTGTTTTTTGTTTTACTTTGTTAACTCATTCAAGGCAAATCAAAGCGGGCCAGTGCATTGGTTGCAGCTGTCGAAAAGGCTACGGAAAATTTTATTCAAAAGGGGGATCAAATTGCATATGAAAATCCAGATATTACCCAAGAAATGCTCACTGCCGTGGATGAGGTTCGCAAAACTGGAGACGCTATGAGCATTGCGGCCCGAGAATTTTCGGAAGATCCATGCAGTTCTTTAAAACGTGGCAATATGGTGCGAGCCGCTAGGAATCTCCTTTCAGCTGTTACTCGGCTGCTAATTCTTGCCGATATGGTTGATGTTCATCTCTTGCTAAAATCTCTTCACATTGTTGAGGATGATTTGAATAAACTGAAGAATGCATCGAGCCAAGATGAGCTAATGGATAATATGAGGGTAGGTCGCACAGTGTTATCCCATCTTATTTTACAAGTATAAATAAACAATTTATGCATTTTTTAAAGCAATTTGGACGAAATGCTGGTGAATTGATAAAACAAGCAGCTAAACGCCAACAAGAGCTAAAAGATCCACAATTGCGTGACGATTTGGCAGCGGCTCGAGCAATGTTGAAAAAGCATTCCACTATGTTGTTGACTGCATCTAAGGTCTATGTTCGCCACCCTGAGCTGGATCTGGCTAAAGTCAATCGGGATTTCATTTTAAAACAAGTTTGCGATGCTGTAAACACCATAAGTGACGTAGCCCAAGGCAAGTCATCCCAGCCCACGGATGTTTACAGCGGAGCTGGTGAGCTTGCTGCTGCTTTGGACGATTTTGACGTAAGTTGTTCTGTTTTACTTTCATCAACATAATAATTAAATGTTCTACTTAAATGGCAGGAGGGCATTGTAATGGATCCAATGACATACAGTGAGAAACGGTCTCGTCAACTGCTAGAAGAACGCTTGGAAAGTATCATAAGCGCAGCTGCCCTAATGGCGGATGCGGATTGTACCAGAGATGAGCGTCGTGAACGAATTGTTGCCGAATGTAATGCTGTGCGACAAGCTTTACAAGATTTGCTCTCTGAATATATGTCCAATGTGAGTTTTAGATTTCTGTCTATTCACTTTGTGTTGAACTGTATTTAACAAACAACACTCTTACAGATGGGACAAAAAGACAATACCCCAGGGCTAGATCGTGCAATTGATCAAATGTGTCGCAAAACAAGAGATCTTCGTAGACAACTACGTAAAGCTGTGGTTGATCATGTTTCCGATTCATTTTTGGAGACGACAACTCCTTTAATTGATTTGATTGAGGCTGCCAAATCAGGAAATGAGAAAAAAGTTCGCGAAAAGGCCGACATTTTCACTAAACATGCTGAAAAGCTGGTTGAAGTTGCCAATCTCGTTTGTAGCATGTCGAACAACGAAGATGGTGTTAAAATGGTTCGATATGCTGCAGCGCAAATTGAAAGTCTATGCCCCCAAGTTATCAACGCTGCTTCAATACTGACTGTGCGTCCTAATTCGAAAGTAGCTCAAGAAAATATGACCGCCTATCGACAGGCGTGGGAGGTGCAAGTTCGCATTTTAACAGAAGCCGTTGATGACATTACAACTATTGACGACTTTTTGGCTGTTTCTGAAAATCATATTCTGGAGGATGTAAACAAATGCGTAATGGCCTTGCAAGTTGGTGATGCCAGAGATTTGCGTGCCACCGCTGGGGCTATTCAAGGTCGTTCGGCCCGTGTTTGCAATGTCGTTGAAGCTGAAATGGACAACTATGAGCCGTGTATTTATACCAAGCGGGTGTTGGAAGCCGTCAAAGTTCTTAGAGAGCAAGGTGTGTATCAACCTTTTACTTAAATTTGGCATAGCATCGTTACCCCTTAAATTTACTACTCCCAATGATGATTTTCATATGGAAAAGCTTTTATCTATAATATTGTTTTATTTTTGTATTGCAGTGATGACTAAATTTGATCAGAGAGTTGATGCCGCCGTCGAAGCACTTTCAAATAATACAAACAAAGATGTTGACGAGAATGACTTTATAGACGCCTCTCGTTTGGTTTATGATGGTGTACGTGAAATTCGCCGCGCAGTTTTAATGAATCGAGTAAGTATACAATTGAAATAAGGAAAAGATCAACAGAATGTGTATAGTGGGCAATTTTTAAAAAAATACTAATATAATTGTGTTTTGTGTTTTAGAGCTCGGAAGACTTAGATACAGATACTGAGTTTGAACCCGTTGAGGATATGACTTTGGAGACACGTAGTCGGTGTAAGTATTTGTATATCATCAGTTATAATGTGGTTGATACATACTTGTTTTTTATATTTTTCTTAATGTTTAGCAAGTGCCCATACTGGTGATCAGACAGTTGACGAGTATCCAGATATTAGTGGTATTTGTACTGCTAGGGTAAGTTGATTTTAATAACAATTAAACGGCAACTTACTTAATACAACACTTTTTTGTCTTAACTAATTTAGGAGGCAATGCGTAAAATGACAGAGGAGGACAAACAGAAGATTGCTCAACAGGTTGAGCTCTTCCGTAGGGAAAAGCTAACATTCGATTCAGAAGTCGCGAAATGGGATGATACTGGCAATGACATCATATTTTTGGCTAAACATATGTGTATGATCATGATGGAGATGACAGATTTCACCAGGTACGTAACAATCATTACAACTAGTCACAAAAACATGAATGTATACAAAATTCTTGCAGAGGACGTGGACCTTTGAAGACCACAATGGACGTTATTAATGCTGCTAAAAAAATCTCAGAAGCTGGAACTAAGCTCGACAAATTAACACGTGAAATAGCAGAGCAATGCCCGGAAAGTAGTACCAAAAAGGACTTGCTGGCGTATTTGCAACGCATTGCTCTCTATTGTCATCAAATTCAGATAACATCCAAGGTCAAGGCGGATGTTCAAAATATTAGCGGTGAACTAATAGTTTCCGGGGTAAGTTTGAATTAATTGCAATTTAAAGTAATTCAAATTTGTGTAACAATATGTGTATTATTATCTTTTTTTAGTTGGATAGTGCGACTTCTTTGATTCAAGCAGCTAAAAATTTAATGAATGCGGTTGTCCTTACCGTTAAATACTCGTATGTCGCATCAACCAAGTATACCAGACAAGGAACTGTGACTGTAAGTACAACGAATCTAATTAACATTTATTGAAATGACAAAAGAAAGTCGTCAACATGGTATATTAATGACAACAATTATATTTTAGTCTCCAATTGTGGTATGGAAGATGAAAGCACCTGAGAAGAAACCATTGGTAAGACCAGAGAAACCAGAAGAAGTTAGAGCAAAGGTTCGAAAGGGATCACAGAAGAAGGTTCAAAACCCAATACACGCCCTATCTGAATTCCAAAGTCCTGCTGACGCCGTTTAAGTAGTGTTACATCTCGATTTCATTAAAGTATTATAAAATTATACAATACACATACATACCTACATTATACAATATAATATGTATATGCACAGACATAAATACTGCAAACATTTCTATATGCGCACTAGAACAAAACAGTTGCTTGATAAATAAAAAATATATAAACAATTAATTTAAAATGAAGGCAAATAACACAAGGTTTAACTAATTTGAGAATTCAAATCCAATTATAGACAAAATTATCTTTATTCTGAAGGAATTTGTAAGAAAAAAATACATAATTCAAAAACGTAATAGCATTAAAAGTCTCTCCACCGTCTTTTGACCGTTGCAAATGCAATGTAGGTCATCTCTGTAACTGATTTCAGTAGAACCTCCAATTAACTCTTCCACTCGGCTCAAGAATCACTTCATAAGTGAGTATACTTATCTGCGAGGGGGAGTTTAGTATTAGTCTTTACATAAAATTAAATTAAATTATTGGAAAAATTGTCACCGCAAATTGATTTCGCTTTGGCCTGTCCTCTGATCTACCCACACATACACATGCATATATATATTTTTGTCAGCTTCATTTAAATTTCGCTCCTGTCTTGCGTATTTAATTGCTGCTCGTTAATACAAAGAAGAAAGATTCTCAGATATGAGCAGTAGAACACTGGAAAATTCTTATTTATGAAATTTGATTTAATTAATAGATATTTTTTTATGAATTTCAATTTATTTTTGTAGAAAAATTCAAAACCAAACAAATCTAGGACATCACTTAACTTACATAAGGATGAAATAAATTGGTAATTTGCTTTATTCTACAAAAATTAAAAATATTTAACCACAGTACTAAGAGCTTTCAGGTTTGATGAGCAAAATGCAACTAAACTTAGTAGTTTGACGACGCTCAGTCTAAGTAAAGCAAATCTCGGTATATAAAAAGCATAGCTAACACATCGGTAAATCATTTAATTAGTTTTTGTTTAAGTTTTATTGAATTATATATTTTATAAAGTTGTTAATACACCAACTTATATATTTTTATAATTTAAATATTTATATTTATGTATAATTTGAGGACTGTGCTTTGACATTTCGGTAAAACTATTAATATTTTGTTAATTTTACATTATTTGACTGCACCATTTGTTTGTTCAAAACAATAAATAAATTTTATAATCAGACCTTAAGAGGGGAGTATATGTATATTGGCCGTTCAACCAAAATGCATTATTATAGAGACCAACACACAGGAGTCTACGTGTAACGTAAAACCAATCAAATTTAAAATAATATTATAATTAAAGTAATAAGACATTTTATTAGCCATTTCAATAAATAATAAAGTAAACTTTTTCAGTCTTTAACAAAAAATATTTACGTATTTAGTTTAGTTTGCTTAGCTATACATACATGTAATCTAGTTTAATTTGAACTGGACTCTGATTATATATTGTGCTTGATGCTTTAATATCTAAAATACTAATAGAATGGTATCATTTGATTAAAACCATAACGATATAGTGATCACGAAAAGGTAGAATCAAGATCATATATCAGTGCATTGTTATCATTTTTTGTTTTTAAGTACAATGATGGTAAATAAGTTAAATTTTTTTTAAAGAAATTTACATTTTATCTCCATCTTATAGGGAGACATATTAAAGTTACTAAAGTCCGTGAAGTCTATTTGTAAAAATGTTCATCTGAATGTTTAAACTTTTCAAACTCTTGGTGCCAATGTTAAGGGATAACAATTGGCCGGCAAAGCTACACATGCTGGATATATCTTTATAGTGGAGAGATCCACACTATTTATATTATATGACTGTATGATATTTGCTAGTAGAATGAAACCAAATCCTCTTACCAAGTTTTGACCTATGCAAGTACGTTTGCCAATGCTAAATGGCAGAAAGTATGGAATATTCTTCCTTAGCTGATATACATTTGGTCTGTTGCACGCTCCGTTGATTTTGACTGGTTCTTGAGTAGCAGTCGACATCGTGGCTTCCTTTTCAAATTCTACACCCGAATCGGATCCCTGTGAGCTTCGTCTCTTTTCAAATGACTTTTCCGATTTACCCTGACTCTCGATTTTCTCCTCCAAAAATCTTTCTGGCTCAAAATGATCTGGACTGGTCCAATTCTTTTCACTCATATTGAGTATGTAATTATTGATAAAGACAATAGTGCCACTCGTGACCCCGTATCCCGCAATCACGCTGTCCTCGGTGGCCACATGTGGCACAATGGGTGATGAAGAGTAGCGCAATACTTCGAATATTGTGGCCATAGTATAGGGCATTGCATCCATATCGTACAAATTAATCTTACGTTTTCCATTATTCGAAACGAAATCCACTTCGTTCTGAATACGATGGCCAATTGTTGGATTTTTGGCAATATACGATAAGGCCAACATAACGAGGTTGCCAACAGCCGAATGTCCACCGATAAAGTCTTCCAACATGAAAATAATTGTGTTGCGGGATACATTTTTATCTTCCTTTAGACTTTTCAGTAATGCATCCGTAAAGTCATTATCCGGTTCATCTAAATCGATATTCAATTCCCTCTGATTGATGACCCGATCCAAAATAAACTTTCGTATTGTTGTTGACCAATGTACAATTTTTTTGGTATGATTCTTATAGAACGGCAATAGCCATGGCAGAAAATCCAATGGGTATCCTTGATTAATTTCCCAGAATATCTCATCGAAATATCTGACAATCTGCTTGAATTCCGTATCGTCATAGTCGAAGCGCGTTGAGCACATATACTGGCTAAACATGTTGGCGCTCGCTTCCAGAATCAGAGGTTTTATATCAAAGGACTCTCCTGGCACAATCGCCTGGCCCAATTCGTGCATTAAGTTATCGATTTCATTGCAGCCTATTTGGGACATCTTTGTGAAAAACGACGAGGATTCACGTGGCGAGCAATGGCGTCTCGCCAAATTACGTCTCTTTGTCTGCAGTTGTGACCAGTCGCACAAGGCCAGTGCTGCAAATCAAAATAAATAGAAAACAATGTATCCTTTTTAAGTGCAATGAAGAAGGACTTTTATAAGTTAAGCATATAAACATAAAAAAGCCAATTCAATTCTAAGGCTCACTTAAATTCAAAGTAAACTTTAAAGTGCTCATTTGTAATTAAGAACTGAAGTTATTTTAAACATTGAAAAGTGCTAAAAATCTATATAGACCCTTAAACTGGTGAAGACTTTGATAAACTGCTGAAATCGTTATTCTGTAGTCCTTCGGATAGAGAGTTCAAAAAGCTTTGCCTATAAACGTTTTAAAGTAAAAAGAAACTTCCAGACGACTGTAAAAACTCGTCAGAAGCTGTGGGAGTCCGGACATATCAGTGATAACTATCTTAAAACTTATCTAAATTTCCTTTAAGGCATGTATAAAGATAGCTTCTTACAGGCTTTTCATTTGAGAACCTAAGCTTGTATCAGAGAGTCTACATATCTTGAAAATGCCAGAAATTTCATCTACAAAACAGCCTACATTTGATCATTCCTTCCGAAAGGATTCTTAATTACTTACAGTTATTTCGATCGCCACCAAAGAGTTTGTGATACCGCAAAAAGTCCGGTCGTCCGCCAAAAAATTTTCCATTTTGATTGAGAACTTCACGTATCAGCTCCAGATTATTAACAACCAGGCATCGTGTATGACCAAGGGTCAATGAGTAAATATCACCGTATTTTTTTGTTAATTCACCGAATCCTTCAAACGGATTATGCTTAAATTGTCCGAGAATGTCTAGGTTTCCAATTATTGGCCATGGCTGTGGTCCAGGAGCCTGCTTGAATTTGCAAACTCTTTTTTCCGATGACAAGTGTCCTCCCTGAAGGACGGAGGCTTTTCTCTTCGTTTTTATCATAATTAACACATAAGATATAAATGTTATGGTAAATAACATGCCGACTAACGAATACCACAATGCAAAAATCATGATGATGGATACAATTTTTGTATTTTTTTTTGGCTTTTGCGATTTAAGAACGTGGAAGAAAAAAGAAACACGCAGAGCAGACCAGCTTACTCAATATTCTCGACTAAACGGAAAATCGTCGATGGCGAGTTTTTATAGGCACAGACTGAACACCAATCCTCGTCTCGGTGTTCGCTCTCTGAATCTTCTGATTTTTAAAGTACTTTCTTGAAGTCGAAGAGCAGAAAATTACAGAAAATAAATCTACATACATACACCGAGAATAGCTACATACCTACATACCTATATATGTACATATATATATGACGTTTATATGAAGTTCTTATTTATACAAGTTCGTACACTGTGTACATGTGTATAAATTTTAAAGGGAAATATATTTATCAAAAAAATACGTAGATATATGCATGTGTATAGGTATGTACGTATAGCAAAAATTTATTGGCAGGCTTAATGAATAGTTGTGCGGAAGTTTGGATACTCTAATCAGTTATTCACACACACACACACAGAGAATGAATATATAATTGGAAAAGACCTTTGTCAAGGAAAAGGAAGTTGTGAAAAATATGTACATACATATGATAGAATGGTTTCTTGTTCCATTTCTGAACGGACTTTAGGCTTTAAATAATACACATATGATGTTTCTAGCTTTCCAACTTTCCTACTTACAATTTGTCTATAGGAGATAACAAGCTAATATCTTAAGAATTACAGAAGAAATTATAAATAATTGCGTATAAGGCGATGTCCAGCTTTGACATCAATTTTTATTTATCCTACATTGAGTTTTCAAATAGAAAAGATCTACTTACAATATGTACACATATAGTATATTTCTGTGACATACATAAGAGTGTCGTATGGTGGTGTTCAGGGGCGGATTAGCAACATAGCTGGATTAACACATACTATGGGACTTGAGGATCTAGTCGTTTACTCTTAATCTTGATTTTGGCGAATCTATAACTTGGCCAAATTCCAACCGATATTAGAAAGTAATATATCTTTTTGATACCTGTAACTTCAATTTTACATTGGAATGTAAGTCGGGTTAATGATTTAGTGCTTATGTGAAGCAAGACGACAAAAATGCCCAAGAACCGCAAATTATTCCAATAAACCCAAATTTCAACAAGCTCTAATTTGGTCAATTTTTGGAGTATTTCAAAAATTCATGTACTTATTTTCAATTTAGAATAATCTCTTTCGATCTGCATTAAAATCTCGAGAAATAAATTTTTGCCAATTTTTGACAAAAATTGTGATGTATACATCATGATTTTTTTGAAAAATCGAAAAAAATCTTAATTTTTTAAATATCCAAATATTTAATGCAATTTGAAAGTATGCTAAATTCCAATTAAATTGAGATATAACTTTTTGAAATCGGTTAGAAATTGGCCAAGATACAGCGTGACAAAAATTCAGATTAAACAAAAATAATAACTTGAGAATTTTAGAAGAAATTATAAATAATTCCGTATAAGGCGATGTCCAGCTTTGACATCAATTTTTATTTATCCTACATTGAGTTTTCAAATATATTCAAGTTTTAAAAAAAACGGTCAAAACACATGTGTGTGATAAACAAGCCACGACACGTTTCGCTGACGTCACATGCGTCTTTGGAGAGATGCTCATTAATGCAGTGAAGATTGATCTAGGTGTCTCCATATCGATGGACTGATCAAACCAAATACTTCCGTCTGCCTGTGTTGCCTTATTTCCCTTTTGTTTTGGAAGGTGTCAAGATATTTGTTGAGCCGTTGTATGTACTTTTTAAATTAAGTTACCCACATGCATATGTATGTATGTATGTATGTATGTATGTAGATGGAAACATGCGTGTGTCTTTATTTATAAATAAGCAATTTTCCAAAACCGAAATCAAACAAAAAATAAATAAAATGCTGACCCTACACAACTGAAAACCCATAAAAAATTTAGCACTCCTGTTCTTAAACGATTATTCTGTTAATTTGTTTAATTTCCGTTATAATATTTTCATTTGATTTTATGGCCTTACATTTACTTTTTATGTCATGAAACCCCATTAAAATGAATACACCCGTTCAGAAAATAAAAAGGGTATTATGAAGACCAATTTCAAACTGCTGATAATACAAAAGTGTGTGATATATATACATGCATGTGTATGTATATGTATTTGTACCACTCTGCATATGTGAGGTGGACTGGTTATTTTTCCTTGTAAACGAAGTGAAATTTTTTGGTGATTTTTAATGATTTTCTCAAGAAAACAAGCTCGATTATCATAGACTGAAATAGTTTACTTTTTTAAACTCTCGCGAGATTCAATTTTGGATTCTTCAGAGGCTTAAAAGAAAAATCACTCATACGACATGGTATGCAATAGATGCAGAGTTTGGGTTTTAAGACTGGTGGTCTGAATAGGGGCCACTAGTTTTACGGACTCTCACTAGTCATTTTACCTAATATATTGTATTAGATTTATCATTTCCACTAAAAAGTCAATTCTTAACATATAGATCCATATTATAGACGTTCGATCGCGATTGCAACGCGATTTAGCTATGTCAACGTATCTCGCCGTACTGACGTAAAATTGATAAATGAACATTCATATATAACAGAAACCAATTTTTTGCTTCCTTTCGAACGAAACTCTTGTGAATATTATGAAAAGGTATTCGGAAAAAGGCATCAGGTTTCACTGCAATTCCTAAGTTTTTCATGTGCTTTGAGTTTTTATTCTTTGCTTTTGTTTTTGCACAAAAATTAAGACAATTGAGACTAAAGTTATGTCATACTTCTGTAGACAGACAGTTGATTTTATATTCCACAATTTACTGAGAGACGGAATCAAGAAGTTAATAATTTAAAAAGCCAATATTAAACACAAACAAGAATCAGTCAACATTAAGTAAGAACTAATTGTATAAAATTGTTTTTTAAAAGTGTTTTATTTATTGGTAAGAGTATACTGAACATATATAGTTCCTTCGATCCTATGGTTTGTTACACATACGCAAATGTATTTAAGTGTATGTGTGTGTGCAATTGTGTATGCAGGCCAAGGTTATGAAAAACCAGTTTTTTCAATATTTTATATAAATTAATTCACATAGAACCTATTGAGCTGGACCATGGACTAAATTTACGTAAATAATACATATTCTGATACAAACTGAACTGTTTTCATTTTCGTTTTGATCAATTTACATCTTTTGTATTTACATATTCACATTTCAAAAACTATTCAGTGTAATAAGATCGCATTTCCATTTAGCACAATTTTCAAAAACTCGTACAAGTATTTTCCTATTACATTGCCAACAATTCAATTCTTTTATCGTTAGATTTCTTTGGTTTTCTGTTAGAGTTCAAATATGTTTATCATTAGAATAAGCTTAGAACAAAGAGCTCAATGACATTGTTACGGTTTCGAAAATAAAAACAATGTTATATATATTTTTTTTTTAACTTTGAATATTTCACTCTTCAAGCATACATGGCCATTTAATGGGTATCAAATACACGATTTCAATACAGTTCTTCATCCAGCATGTATTTAGATTGTTTAAACTAATAAAAGAGAATGAAAAGCTTCTGTAAAATTAATTAATTTGATGCAGGGTATCACGCAGGCAACCAAATTCAAAGAGTTGCATTTTGTTTTTAATGCTTGAAATATACATAGAATATCCATACATATATCCTATAGGCCCAGTTGCTCAAAAACTGTGTGAATTCTGAATACTAAAACGTATTAAATTGAGTATTGCTTAAATTGTATTGTTTAATTGAAAATAGTTACATAGAAAACTTTTAAAATTCCACAAATCTTCAATGCTCACATTGTTATAGCAAATTTATTATTTATTTTTTTAATTACATTAGAATTTAACAATTTTTCAAGTATGTATTTTAATCTATTTAAATGATTATTCCATTGGTAAATACAAATACATACATACGCTCACGTATATCATTAGATAAAGTATTTGTGCCCAGTGCAAATGCACCAACATATCAACAACCAATTTATATTGGTTTATTTGAATCGTCAATATAACGGCTGCTCTGTGAAATATAAATTAAACATGAGTATTTTTACCTCTGTACATACACAGTTAATATTTTCAAACTGAAAGAATTAGTTAATGGTGGAAATGTCAATCAATTTATTTTATATAAGTCAGGTATGTCGGCTGTTCTCGATCGTTTTAGAATTTCATTCGAGGCACTGCATCAGGCCAACTGAAAGGGTTTCGTAAGAAACGTTCAAGTGGCTGACTCATGGAACACAGCTAATTGAAATTCAATTATATGGTATAATGATTGGACAAATCTAGGTTTAAAGGCAAAATCCTGTTGAAATATATGGTAAACCGAATTTCAGACACCCTTAAAGTATTTAGGTCGTTGAATCAAAACAATTAAACGTCGTTATAAAAAATACCCTCAAATCTCTGGATCTTAGAGATCAACTCAATGAATAAATCAGTTCACTAAAAAGAATTACAATTATATGCAAACGATTTCGATGTCCTAATTAAATCACCATATTTGTAGATAAAGAATGTATGCTTTTGGGTTGAATATGATTCATGTTTTGTTAGCTTAAGAGGAGTTCCGTGAAACTCTTTGCAAAGTGTATACCAATAATGTTAAACACCTGCACGCACCTTCGAATATGGTGATAACATTTAGTGATAATGTTAAAAGCTATCAATATTCCTAGGAGCGCTGTTCTCTGGGACACCTGCAATTATAGTAACATTGATTAATCATATTTAAGGTAGTTCTTGCAAAGTTGTGTCGCGGTCAGTTCGTGCGAGCTCCAAAAGTTGGCAAACGGTTGGTGAGAAAGTATGTATGAGATATTTCGAAATCTCCAGTCAATTAAAAGGATGATATTGTATGTTAATCAACGGAATATCAAGTTTCATTTGTGTGAAAAGTTTCAAGTGCATTCGTCCGGTGAAAAGTGTTTATTTAACTGGATAAATCATCAATCATCATACTAGGTCAAGCCCCTGCCAACGTTTTGTTTCCCGGTTCGAGGTCAAAGGAACCTGATATTTCGATAATCAGAACAGATTAAACAGTTATGTTCTTATAAATTTCTGTTTGAGTTCTTGTGATTTTCTTGATTTGAGATCTACATACAATATGTACATATATAGTATATTTCTCTGACATACATAAGTCTGTCGTATGGTGGTGTTCAGGGGCGGATTAGCAACATAGCTGGATTAACACATACTATGGGACTTGAGGATCTAGTCGTTTACTCTTAAAATCTTGATTTTGGCGAATCTATAACTTGGTCAAATTCCAACCGATTTTATAAAGTAATATCCCTTTTTAATACCATTAACTTCAATTTTGAATTGGAATGTAAGTCGGGTTAATGATTTAGTGCTTATGTGAAGCAAGACGACAAAAATGCCCAAGAACCGCAAATTATTCCAATAAACCCAAATTTCAACAAGCTCTAATTTAGTCAATTTTTGGAGTATTTCAATAATTCATGTACTTATTTTCAAGTTAGAATAATGTCTTTCGATCTGCATTAAAATCTCGAGAAATAAATTTTTGCCGATTTTTGACAAAAATTGTGATGTATATATACATCATGATTTTTTTGAAAAATCGAAAAAAATCTTAATTTTTTATATATCCATATATTTAATGCAGTTTAAAAATATGCTAAATTCCAATTAAATTGAGATATAACTTTTTGAAATCGGTTGGAAATTGGCCAAGATACAGTGTGACAAAAATTCAGATTAAACAAAAGTTTGAGAAAATCATTAGTTTAGTTGCTATTTTTTGACCGATTTTCTTTGGATCACATTGGAAACTTATATTCGGGATTCTTTGAATGCTGCAGGCTCCGTGCTGGCTTAATCCATCACTGGTGGTGGTGGGTCGAGAGAGAGACTATTGAATAATGTTTTTACTTTTAAAGATTGAACGTCATGAAAACTATAACAATTTCACCTCCATCTGAGACTATTATTTTTCTGTGTACACACACACAAATACACATTGAGTCTTTGTTTATTTTCACTATCTTGCATGTGTATCCGAATAAGTATATGCACATACGGATCGTATGTTAATTGATCAGCAGAATGTACAATCCGTACATCTGTGATTCCATTTCATCTGTTAGTTTAAAAATGTATCATGCAAGAAGATTGTTGCTGCCGTTGCCGTTGCTGTTGCTGTTGTTGCTGCTGTATTCAGATGAGCAACGGTTACCCAGAAGCACCGGATAAGGCTGTTTATAAGAATGCCGGTATTTTGTTTGTGCGCATACCCAATCCCTTTTTTGAGATTGTCACAAACTAAAGTTGGACTGGAGAAGACAACGAATTAGCATACTATAAAAACTTTTGAATATTTTTTCATTGTACTTGCAAATGCGTCAACTCTCAAGCTTTAAAGGAACCACCGTTACACTCAACTAAAGTTCCTCTGATATAAAAACAGAACACATCGCAATTTTGTATTAAGTTTCGACAATTCCCAATCACTTGAGTTCGAGGCCATATTAAATACAAAACTTACTTATTAAACACCTCACTCACCTCACTCGTTACCTCAAGTGAATCAATTTGTAGCACTACTTGTTAGTATTAATATTAATTTTTTTTGGTTTTTTTTTGTTTTTAGACAACAATGGATCTTCCGTCGTACTCACTCGTGTTCTTACAAGTAGGTGAACTGATTGAATATGTTGACCTTTCAGTAGTATTAGCCTTGTTTGCTGTTATTCTTATAACTGTATTGTTTTACTGGATGTTCTATGTACCCTTCGATTGGACAAAGGTATGTAGATTTTATATTTTGTATTTATGCTGAATTTATAATATAATAAAATGATATGAACTACATAGTATGACCCAAATCGATTGTTAATGATTATAATGAATTTTAGATCTTAGCTTATAAGAAAAGATTTGCTCATTTAAAAATAAATCTCATGGAGTAACTATTTTCTAATGATATTGATTTATATTCAACCTAATAGCATATGAATGACGTCAGTTACACAGAAGTATTAAAGTCAGAAAACCTTTCGAATGGAGCCCACAAGCGCGATGCAATTAACCGATTAAGAAAGGCTAGAAAAATTGGCTCTACAGAATTGCCTCCACCATTTCCAAATGGTTGGTACGGCATTATGGAATCATCGAACCTGAAGGCTGGTGAAGTAAAGTATACATCCTGTTTGGGAGAACATTTTGTGGTTTATCGCACAGCAACCAATGAAGTGTTTATATTGGACGCTTACTGTCCTCATTTGGGAGCCAATTTGGGAATTGGGGGACGAGTGGTTGGCGACAGCATAGAATGCCCATTTCATCAATGGCGCTTTGGAGGCACTGATGGCAAATGCACTCATATACCCTACAGCACTTCAGGTAAGGGTTTACAGATGCAACAATATTCGAAAGCCCAAATAAATGTATTTCATCAGTTCCTCAGGGCTCGAAAGTCAGAAAATGGACTTCTCAAGAGTTCAATGACTTTATTTTTGTATGGTATCATGCCGATACTGCGGAAAAGCCTTGGGATCTTGTCGCATCTGTTAATAAAATGAACAAAGATTTTGTTTTTCACGGCCGCAATGAGTTTTATGTTAATTGCCATATACAAGAGATACCAGAAAATGGTGCCGATCTTGCCCACTTTGGAGCTATTCATAACGAAAGCATTTTTGCCGGAAGTCTTACACCAAAGACAAGCATGTTAAGTAGATTCGGATATCACCTGTGGTCAGCAAGGTGAGCAAATCTTTATGCAGACACGAGCTCTTGTTTGTTTCCTATTCATTTTTTTCTTATGGGACATAAACATTGAAAAGTGGTCAATCCCCATAGAAAGATATATCTGATTTCATATTCTTGGTTAGGCACAAGTCTCGTGATATTAATTTACTTGAATTTACCAAATGTTCGTTAACACCATTTGCAGTTGGAGCTCGTCGAAGGGGCCTGAAAAACATATTGCAGAAGTTACTTTGAGCCATAAATTGGAAATATTTAAGAATCTTTACTGTTTTCAAATGGATGTTTCCGGCAAACAGGTAGCTTCCTTCAATTACCAAAAGAAAATATTTAAATGAAATTTGGTATTCAATTTAGATCGGTCCCTCTTATGTTAATCTGGCTTTGTACTCGCCAACATTGGGGCATTTCCGTATTTTGCAAACAATTATTCCAGTTGAGCCGTTAATGCAAAAAGTGGTACATCGATTTTACGGGCCCCGTTGGATGGGTCCCCTCATGAAGATCTTTATTTTCGGAGAAAGTGTTATGGTTAGTCCATTCATGTATTTTTACAATCAATTCTTACTAAACACATTTCAATATATTTTCAGTTTGAGCGCGATATGAATATGTGGAATCATAAAGTTTATCGGAAAAATCCCTTATTGGTTAAAGAGGATATGAGCCTCAAACAATTTCGATTATGGTTTGCACAGTTTTATGAAAATAGCAAATCATATCCTGAAGTAACCAATGTTGGATGGTAAAAGCTTTAGGAACTTAGTTATTCTTTTCTATGCGAGGAATCTTCGCACCATATAATTGACACAAATAAATATTTTTTTATATTGTATAATTAAATAAATTTAAAAGTTTTGTCCTTCTTATGAACATTACTTGTTTAAGTATGTGTAAAGCACAATATTTATTCAGTTGTACATATAAACATCCAAAGGTATTATTGATAACAAATCGCGTATACAGCAGTGATAAACAGCCATAGTAAATTCCTTAAGCTTGTTTGATCCATGAAAATTCAAAACATCAAACGAAAGTCAAACCGTAAAGATACCAAGAAGCTCTGTGAATTTGACTATATTCTGGTATTAGGAAATATATTATATTGCCTGTGTTTCCTTTTTCAGCCATTCCAAAGTGAATGAATCCCCTTCTTGTTGTAATATTGGAGAAAGAGTTTCCCACACCAATTTGTGATATTCATTCAGTAACTTGATCTGAAGAATAAAAAACATATTAACACGCCATTCTAAAATTAGATTATTTTCATATCATACCTCCAGATCGGTCAAAAGCTCTTTAATTATAAGTTTCGTTTGTTTTGGGCACATTGTGATTGTGTGGAAAGTCAATGCACCACGGTTTGCAAAATTATTTTTAATTTGTGCTGGAACTATCTGAACAATATCTTCAATGCGTATTCCAAACTCTCCATCCTGGTAGAAACCGGGTTCTAAAATTCAAATAATCAAGTAATAATTAAGCTAATTACACTTATCGGTTGTCAAAAACAAAGTTGAAAAACTTACCATTTGAAATAAACATATTTGCTTGAAGACCAGGGTCATCAGGCATTGGTCGAATTCCCACACCCATTGGCCCCTCGTGTACATTTAAGAAGTGACCAACACCGTGGCCAGTGCCATGACCGTAATCTAAACCGACGTCCCAGAGTGACTTTCTTGCAAGAGTGTCCAACACTTGCCCCTTTACTTTTGCGGGAAAGATTGTTGCTCCCAAGGTTAATTGACCTTTAAGAACTCGAGTGTATGCTTCTTTTTGAAATTGGGTCGGTTCGCCAAAATGCAGAGTACGTGTCACGTCTGTTGTGCCATCCCTAAAATAAATAGGATTAACAAATCATTAGAAAATATATAAGGATGTGCATTTTTGTCTGCAATGTACTTACAAATACTGAGCACCCGAGTCACATAAATAGATTTCCTTGTCATTGATAGCTCTGTTTGTTTCTTGTGCTGGATGATAATGTATAATGGAACCGTTGGGTCCAGAAGCACTTATTGTGGCGAAGCTTAGTCCAATATAATTATCCTTTGTGCTGTTAAATATAAAAAGCGATTTGACTGTTTAATAAAAAAATCCATAGTTTTATTTGTTGTGCTCCTCTAATTTTGTTGATAAGATTGAATAAAGCAAAATACAAAAGAATCACACCCTGATAAGCAAACCTCTTTAACACCAAAAACCACAACATTTCGATGTCTTAATAAAGAAAGCCTTATCTATATAAAATTATATTACTTGCTGAGTAATCCACTTACATTGAAGCGAATAAACTTTGCATTACTTAATGAATTCCTAAGCTACAACTTACCTTCTCAGCGATTCAAGTTTATCAGCTCCGGATATTTCGTCGACTGCTTCACCCAGTTGTACCTTTTTTTCAAGCCAAGCGAAGTACTGACACAATGCAACTCCATCACGTACATGAGAATTCACAAATCCCTTGATTTCCACGTCGTTTTTGATTGCTTTTAATAAGCAGATTGGGGTTATCTGAATGATCAATTAAGTTATTAGTAGTTGGGTTTAAGGTGGGTTAGGAAGAAAAATATACCTCTTGATGGCGTTGGGATTTTGGTACCAAAGCTGTTAAATAATAACTGCTAGTCGGCGCAATCCAAAATTTACCCTTAGTAGTCGACACCTAAATCACAATTTATAATGGATTGACTAAGATATTTCATTGCAGATATTTCTATTGAATCTTACAAGTTGACATAATTCCTGGCCAATCGATGCATAAGGCTTGATGGTGATTTTCACTTTGTTTTCAGATTGATGCTGATCGAAATTTTGAGGTAATTTTTTATCATCGATATAAAGAACGAGTTCCTCGTAACGTATAATTAAATAGGCGAAAAATACGGGGTTAAAATCGATGTCGGATCCTCGCATGTTTAAAAACCCTGTAACAAAATAAAAAATTAAAATAAGGTTACATTCCTAAAAATTCAAGAAATTCATGATGGTTTCTTACACGCTATTTCATCCAGAGCACTAATAACTAGAACATCCGAATTCTTTTCGTCCAGTTTTTCACGCACAATCTTCCATTTTTCCTCAATCGTGAGTCCAGAAAATTTCAAGTCCAAAGTCTTAAGTGAGTTTGAAGTTTGTGGTGGTTGATCGGAACCCCATACTTCATCAATTAGATTTTTCTCAATGGGCACCAAACTGCACTCTGTGGAAGATCATGGGTAAAAATTATTTCTACATAGAATGTTATCCAAAGTTTAACAAACCAGCTGAAATAAGTTCAGTTTCTATCGGCTTCCATAGACGGAAAGAAAAGAGCCTTGGATCAACGCCAACAGCACTGCCTTTGGGTAGATTCTTGGCTAACCAAGCCCCTACCGATGGAGTGGTAGTTAATCCATCCTTCATAAGAGTCCAATTGGAGTCTAGTTGTTTCTCCGCTTGCTGATAATAGCGGCCATCAGTCCATAACAGAGCTTTGTCCAAAGTTATCACTGCTGTTCCCGCAGATCCATCGAATCCACTAATAAATGCGCGCCTTTCGTCGTGTTGGCATTGGTATTCACTCTGATGTGCATCATCCGAAGGCACAATATAGGCAGACAAAGAACTGGCCTCCGGCAGCCAAGGCTGCTGCATCAGCTTCCGTAGTTGCGACAGAATTTGCGTGGTGTCTTTCATCTCGTTGACAACAGTGAACTGCGTTTGGCTATAGCTTAGCTTTCTTGTTTTCAGTCCGGTTCGGATTGTAAAACGTATAATTCGTGATAAGATATAAGTTCCTTTATTTATGGACATGTACGTAAGTATTTATGTATGTATGTGCAGGCCTTTTTATACAATTGCACATTAATACATATACATTTATCAGAGGTGAGCAAACGGTAAATGTTTACTATTACTACTCGGGCCCAAAACGCGCTTAAACTACATAATTTTGGTATCAAACGAAAGAGAAAAATTGCACGAGCACGACCTCAGGTGCCCCTTGGCGATTTATTTCGTAGTTTTTGAGTAATTAACAAAAGAAAATTAATATTTTTAGCGGGACTACAGCTAAAAGTAGCTTTTTCCGGCTAAAAAAAGCTGTTCAATTTTGAGATGGTGTTGCCAAATGCCGAATTTAGGATTTTTGAATCTTTTGTTCGCACTATTCTCAACAAAAGAAAATACTGTTGAGTTTACAATATTTCTTGATTTTATAGAACAAATATAGTTTAGAATACAATATTCGGCTGCCAGAGCACTGAAATCTCGAGTAGTAATAGTAAACATTTACCCTTCGAGTGTATCAGAAGTACTATATTACTTCTCCAAACCGGCATGAATTCCGGGTAAAAGATTCCTGGATTTATATTTGCGGATATAAACCAGATCGATTCATTAAAATAATACAAAATTTCAAATAATGTAATATATAATAATATATTAATATAATTCATAACCATAACAGTATACCAGTATATATATAAATTCATAAAATATGTTCACTGGGTTCAACGTCAACATGGCGCGCACTCAGTGCTGCCAATTTAGCAAAACAAGAAAACAGGGATAAATTGTGAATAGCGGCTAGCGGGAATGGTAGGCTACCATTTAAAACAACGAAGGAATAATATTATTAATTTATGATAATTATTATATTAGTTAACAGATTGTTGTATCGTAGCCCAGTAGAATAAAAGTAAATAAAAACAGTTAACACAGATTACAAAAAATAAGCAACAAAAAAAAAAACAAAGGTGTAAGTGCAAGGAGGAGGAAGCGTCGGCGTCAGTCTTCATTTGCAAGGAAAGTGGAATTGTTGAATTGAAAATATGTCAAATATATTTGCATTGTCTAATTTAATTATTAACGAATTGAAAGAAATTGGAGTAAAGCACAAGGAGAAGAAAACAAAACAGACTGAGGTATGAGTTTTTTGGCATATTTATTCTTCATACATATGTATATCAGTTAAATGCTTCCTTTTCAGAACAAGTCCAGCCAGCGTTTGTTCCGCCAGAAACTAGATAATTTAAGGCTTACTGATGCCTTTCTGGCAAATGGCACAGTTGTTCAGGTCCCACAGTTCATAACCGAAGCGTGTAGTCATATTTTAGAACATGTTGATACGGAAGGCATCTTCCGTAAAGCAGGTTCCATGGCTAAGCAGCGGGAAATACGCGTAAGTATTTATGGTGGGTGATAACTGAAAAGAGAGTACAATTCTGAAAATTGCAGAAATTCCTTGAGGCTGGTCTTCCTCTGGGTAAAAGTCATCGCGTAATCGACATTGCCAATATCCTTAGCTACTTCTTTCGGGAGCTACCTGAGCCGCTCATTCCTGTTTTTATACATGAGACGCTCCTGAGATGCTTACAGATCGGCGATAGGAACCGCATAAAATCCTTAGAATTGACATGTTTGCTTTTGCCGGCACTGTCTCTTCATACATTGGCCTACTTTATGCAGTTTCTCAATACAGTGACCGTACATGCAGAGATCAACAAAATGACAGCAGAGAATCTCGCCATAGTGTTAGCTCCCAGCATTATGCCATACTCGGATCTCAATAGTTTGAGATTTAAAAACCATATTAAAGTTGTACAACTTCTGATTCACAATGCCAACCATATTGGAACTATTCCAACTAATATCAGAGAACAGCTGAAATCCAAGAATCCAAGCACGCCAGCGCGATCATTAGGTGTCACTATGCACACACAGCTGAAGCAAAGAAACGCCACTGTTGAAGACAGTGCCATGAAAACCGCAAATAAAAAGAAGAAAAGACGAAGTGGTAAGCTAAAAATATATTGTTATTGTTAATTAGTAAATTAATAACGAATTTTAATTAGAAATGTTTAATGGACTGAAGAGAATCGTTGGATCGGCCATTGGGAGTTTAGATAATTTGGACTGCTCTATCGATGGATCAGAGAAAAATGATGTTTTTGATGATTCAAAGAAGAAGCAACCTTTAGGAAAACAGAGCAATCCCCTCTCCACCATTATGTCCCAAAAGCGAAAGTTTACAGAACCCTTAATGTTTAATTCGAAGAGGAAGTAAGTTGCCTATAAACCACAAAGACATAAATGAATTGAACTAAACCTTAATCTTTCACAGGGATAATAAGATGTCCAGACTTAGTTTGGCCGGTGATCAGCAAATTCAAAATCCTCCGATCAGCACAGGACAAACAATGGAACGAAGATGGAGTCTAGTTAACACGGGATGGGCCAAAAAAGAAGCCAAAAGAAAAGAAATAATATCTCACAGTAGTAATACTGAAAAAGATGATCTTAATGATGCCATGTGCCAACTACCAACGTTAGACGACTCAAACCCCAATTCTCTTGATAAGAGCACAGATTCGGGCAAAATTCACATATTCAAAAGTGAATATGAAGCTATTAAGCAACGTGTCACTGCCATTGAAAATCAGATATCTCAAGAATTTGAAGATGTAAGCCAAAAAGTGTTATCAAACCCTCCTGTTGATAACCTTCTAAATGGTCCCGAAGTAGTGCAAAATAAATTTGAGAAAATTCTAATTGAGACTGAAGCTTATGCAGCAACAGAACAACTGGCACAAAGCCTAAAAAAAGGACTGAAAATCACAAGAAGGATCGATCAGCAAGTAATTAGATCACCCAGTGCTAGAAAAATAGGAACAATACGCCGACGATCAAAGGAGCGAACCCGCATTACTAGAACTAAAACTTGGCACGTTAGTGGTACCTCTGTTATCAATGAATCGCTGCCACCGAACAAACCATTACCTACAAATCAAATAGAAACTGCGGTAACCCCTCTTAAGTCAAGTAGCAAACAAAACGAAGAAGTTATTTCAGAAAATTGGCTGCCTGCAGAAACATTTTTTGAAAGTTTACCTAGTTGCCATTCAGTGATGGCAACTAACGACAAATTAAACTCAAAATATCGGAATTCACAGTTATATAAATGTGCTTTGTATACTCCAACATATAATAATGTGAAGCCTACCAATGCATTTCCAGAAATGTGTAACACGCCAATGCTTCCCCCTAAATCAGTTTCTGTAAAACGTACGCCAATGTGCCTCTCGAGTCGTTTAGCAGCGGCGACACCAAGTAATGAGGATAACGGTCGTGAGTCAATAGCCCGACTGAGATCTCAGAATGCTGGCATGGTTAGGGCTAAAGCCAAACATTTCGATAAGCTCGAAGACTCAGCAAAATCGAATTCTAAGAGTCAAGAAGATGGTTTAAACATTGACTCCGATAAGCGTACAGCGAAAGTTAAAATCAACACTCAAGCTGATCTGAATAAAATATCGTCAAATAAAAACGAATTGTTTAAGGAAACCCCAAAAAGTGTCTACAAAAGACCAATGATAAGCCAGAAACCTGGGCAACCTCTTAAACAGCTCACTCAGAAATCTCCAAGAAAATTATACTCAAGTAATGTTGAGAATCGATTCAATTTGCAGTTAATAAATTATAAAGACTCGCCTCAATCAGAGAAATCTAAAACCATATGGAAATAATTGAAATTATTTAAATGTGAAAACTATACAATGATTAAATAATAATAATTTTAAAATCTTTTTAATGACTATAATTTTGTATTTTACCATATTGTCGAAATCAATAAAATATGCAGAAAGCAAAAAATCGGCAATTATTTTTTTCAAGATTAAATGTAATAAAATGCAGTCACCGTTAAATATATTTTATAATATTGTATATTAATTGTAAAAGGAATAACAGATCTATTTTGCTTAATAGAAACACGAATACACTTTTGACATTATTGTTTATTTTATGGATAACTAACTTTATGACTTTTGAATTTATTTATTTTAATATAACATTTGCATTTATATAATTTATTTTTTTTCTTTAGCTATTTCGGAGTATTCCTTTATGAGAGTCGTTATTTGGAAAGCCTGCAAAAAGCAATGAAATATTTTATTAATGTGATTCCTTTTTTGCGAATTGAATTTAAAGGACAGGTACTATTCACTTTCCGATTTGTATTAACTTAGTTACGCTTTAATTACCTGTGAAGTACTTAATATAACTTTGGATTGCTTTTTCTCCGTTCCGGTGAATATCATTAAAGAGTTCATATTCGGCGAGAATGACAAAATTGATTCATAATCGTGGGTACATAAAATATTTCGAGATCGATGCTCCAGTAAATGAATACCTTTTTGGTCGACAGCGAGCCACAACATTCGAGGCCAGTTTGAAGTAAAAGTTTGCTAAATTATACAGAAATATGATGTTAAAAATTGAAGAAATTCATATTGCCTTACTCCACTCACCATAACATCAAATATGGTCGCTCGGTGAAGAGGCCAGCTTTGAATTAGATTTAAGAATGCTTTCTTTGCCTCTGCTGGTAGCATGCCACGTAGACTCTGATGATGCATAGCGACCGCCTCGTGAGGTATGTTGGGTACAAATCTTGGGGGAAGACAATGACTGGCCACTGTTCTATAATCACACAAGGTTTCACGGCAATCACCAAGTTCCAGTTGACCCTGAAGTGCAGTCAACATAATGGCTTCCATTTCAGTAATTGGATAACGTTCACTTCTCAGGCTATGTAGATTTTGATGATAGAGCAGCTCCTTTTCAATTGAATCGTCCAAATTAATGTAGTTGTCGCAAAACAAATGCTTTTTAAATAGGAACATATAATGGTGCTGTCTTGGAAGGATAGCATTATTTGGCTAAAAAGAATGCAAACATTTTATACACAAATTAGCTTAGCAAAAAATACCAATTTTTCTTTTTTATCGTATACGAACCTGATTTGCAGCACCTTGTTGGGACGCATTGCGATATTTTTCCCATTTTGCCATTATATCGCATACTTTCTCCTCTCCCAACAGACTTCTTTCAGTATTTCCTATTACTTCATACAGCGCATATCCTTTCGAGTTCTCTTGTAAGCCGATTTTCTTTTTTATTATTTCTATCACGTCATTCGATGTTGAGCTCGGATGAAATTCTATGGAATAATATTGGCCATCCATGAAAAAGAACTTGGAGTAGCAAAGTCTTCGGTTGGTTGTGCATAGAATCTCTTCACAACTTGGTGTCCATTGTCGTCGACGTGTTCCTTGAGTTTTGAAAAAGCACTAAAAGGAAAACAATTAATTTATTAGATTGAACGGTAATAAAAGCGTTTGCTTTAATTAAATATCTTTACATACCTTTTCGGCAAATCTCGCGTATTTCCCCTCTTCAGATATATAGTCACTGGCGCATCGTTTTAAATGGGCAATTAAATATTTTCGAATGCATTTTATGGTTGGTAAAATAACGCTGCATGCCACTGAGAGCAAAGCCCAGTTTTTAAGATTTATTCTTGAGTTAGCGTCCGGATGGTCTGTTGTTTGTTTGATTAACTGCAGATATAGTTCATTGAGCAAAGATTCTTTTTTCATGCATTTATCCATTATGGACTGCACGATGCGTATATGTTCATCTTCAGCTCTTTTGATTGTTTCACCTGAAATTTGATAATAGAATAAATTTAGAAATTATTGTCTTCTGTATCCAAAAGTATAGTTTACCAGATGTTCCAAGACCCGAAAATGTTAATATAGAGTCAAAGATTTGAACCATTATTGTTTCATCTTGGTCGGAAATTGTGCTTAGACAGAATGGAATTTGTTGCTTACTGAAAGCCCAAAACGAATGAGTAAAACCCTTATATGTCTCGCCATGATCCTGAGTACTTGTTCTCTGTTCTGTTCTCAATTTTTCAATGCGGTGCTTGGATAGGCGACGTAGTGTATTTCTTAAGAACCCACCTGATTCATGGGGTTTTCTAACAACATCCATATCTATTAATTGCCTTCGGCATATAACTACATTTTGATATAATCGTGCTCTATCTTCATTTGTTATTCCCTTACTCTTTTTGGAGCAATCAAGAACATTTAATATCCAATTCGATAATGCAGGACAGTAGGATATTATCAGTGATCCTATTTCATTTTTCTGCAATGTTTCGAAAACAAAGCACTTTTGTGAGTCCAACACAGAACTTCCATCACGAACATGCTTGGTTATTTGCTGTGAAGTTCGATTAAGTGATATAGTTATAAAACTATCACTGGGATCTAGCATTATTGATTCAATGTCTGTATATTTGAATTGGTAAATAACTAATTTATCCTCCGGCTGAATGAAGAGAATTCCCTCACAATTAACGCCGAGAATAATGTTATTAACAAAACTCCAGTAGCCCTTGTAAATAACGCTAAACATCGTTGTACCATACAAGGGGTACTGCATTACACAACTCAGATATAACACTTTTGCCGTCAGTTCATTTCTCGATGAGCCATATTGTCGATGAGCTTGAGCTAAAATTGGAATCCAGAATTGTTGCTCTCTTGTTTTTGATATACGGCTGGGCAAAAACGTATTGATGTCACAATAATATTCTGGCTTTGGCTGATTTGATGGATCGCCTAAAGCCACTTGTGCTTGCAAGCCAGCTAACTGAAGCGCAACTTTTTCGCTTACTGGAAAATCATCGCACTAAAACAAATGAAGAAAAAAAAAAACTTTAAACTATCCCTTTTTCAACAAAATGTCTTTTAAAAGTACTTACTTTAACTACGCTATATACGGCTTGTGCATAAAGCATACTAACTTCCACGGGATCTTGTGACAGCTCACGCGTTGACTTAAACAATCGCTTTTTGAAGACAAAACGATTTTCCCCAGATGTAGAGCCATTTGAAAGTCTTTTCATGGCAGTTGAAGATGTTTGCTTAAGTTCCCATGCGGATATAATATCATAAAGATAATCAAAACTTTTTATATGTTCTTCTCCATCTGGACGTGATTGATAGATGGCCCAGCCCTCAATTGATGCGAGACTAAGTTTATCGGCGAGTTTTTGCACTGCATCTCCGGCAGTGTCGGTTGGGTGCACATCAATGGCTTTTGTCCGGGCATCCAAGAAAAAAAATCTGCACACAATAGTTCCAAGGCGTCGCATGGCCTAGTATATGAGAATATTGATTAAATCTATATATAACAGTTATTATGAACAGAACATTGGTTAAACTTACAGCAACTTCAACACTAGATGGTGGATACAACCTCGTAGATACTTTAGTGCTTTTACAATTGTCAAAGCACCACTGAGCATACTGCCTTAGTTTTCCTTCCAATACTTTCAAATTTTTTTTAAGAAAGGAAACATAATACCTATAATTATATAAGACCCCGATTTATAATTTCTTGTTAATCTTGTTAATATTGATTTAAATTGAATTTACCTAAACAACATTTTGCTTGGCTGAAAGGCGACAATTAGAAGACACATTAAAAGCCATAATCGATCAGTCCAGTCTATATTCGGATTATTCGTTGTTTGCCTCATGCATTGAACAAAAAATTTCATCACGCAGCTCTTCCCTCTCAATGCCCAAACCAATAATGTATTGAATACTTTGAAGTTCACGTTCGGAATTAAGTTCGCCGCGCATGTACTTCCACAATTCCTACAAATGAAGAAAGATAATTATACAATAATTTAAATATATTATTAGTCACAGAAAGATTAGACTTGCTCTAACGAACGCATGCTACAGAATTCTTTTCGCTAGAAAGTTTGATAAAGTATTACTCACTCGAAAAACATTACAAGCCAGCAAGACATTTTCTGGATCATACATGTGAATATGTGATGTTGGAATTTTTTCTATTTTGGAAAACGTAATCATTTCGTATTTTGGCATTATATCCATTATCTTTTTGCCCTTTCTTGTCAATGTTGCAATTAACGTGCCGTCCATTGAACGTTCATGCGCATTATAATAGTTTTCAGCGAATTCCAAAATATTGTATTGAGAATCATTGTTACAAATTTCCTTCTGTATTTCCCCATTTAGGTTATGCATTTCCTGGAGTTTCTTTTCTACTCGATGCTTGCGCCTTTGCTCCCTTTCGTCATCCTCTCTCATAAACGAGAGTGGAGAGGTCGGCGCAGCAGATTCCTTTTCCTTTTTATTATGCATATTTTCAATTAACTTGACATCCTTGTTGTTACCATTTGAGAAGTCTGGCACTATTTTTGGTGGAGTTTGACTAATTTCCGGCTGTTTGACTGCTTCGTATATTGGTTCCGGTGTGAACTTTTGCTTCGTAGTGCTATTTTCGACAGGTGCTGTGGGTGGAGGTGGTGGTGGCATAGTTGGCTCAGGAAGTGATGGTATGCCTTTGTTAGTTATAACATTATCCTGATCACGTGGAATATGCGCAGACTCCTTTTGCATGCAGATTTCGATCTGAAATTTAATCAAATATTATGATATTGTAACTTTAAATGAGTTTCAACAGGAAAGCACTGAGTTTTATATGTTTCATTCAGATTATTTCTTCCACCTCTTGCTTATATTACTTACTTCCTCATCAAGATCACTAACTAAATTATTCATTTTGTCATTTATTTCCTCAATAAGTGGATTAGGCGGTGAAGCTGTGGTGACTTCGCTTAGGAATGCAAACAAATTGTCCAAGTCAACTGGATCTAGGCCTTGTGAAGCTGTCTGGTCTCCTGAATCGGGAGAATTCTTTTCAACAACCGCTTTGTTATTTGTAGAGTTGTTGATATGCTCAGCCATTGAAGCGAGTACCGTAATTTCTTTCTGCACAAGTCTGGAATCAAGAATTGCAAATTATACATATTAGAATTTCAAATGAGAAGATAGCTAGACCTATTGTTACTTATATCACTGCCTCACTCACCTTTCAACATCGGCAATCGCGTCAGAATGAATGGGCGATTCCTTCAACATTTGATCACGTTTTTTCATTTCCTCATCAACTCGACGCATTTCACGTAAAGCTGCTGCCACCTGTTTAGTTAAGATGATTTAATCTGCAATTGTGTGTATATAAATTTAACCTCTTGTACAAACCTCTCTGGCAAAAACTCCTCTCAAACGACTCTGTATAATAATGGCGCTTCGACGCATTCTCATAAATCGAATTCTCAACTTCCATCCTCTGTATGCATGCTGTATTTGCAACACAGCCTTCTTTATTCTTTGGTACTGCTTAAAGGAATAATACCCTCTCCAGTATTTTTGTATTATGATGGCGTTCTTACATATTATGTCCTTTCTTTTGTCTTCCAATGGTTCATAAGCAATTGTTCGCAGAAATACTTTCGTTTTTCCGATTTGCCATTCGGTTTTTGGAACTTTCAGTTCTTCTAGAACATGGTTAATATCATCACGAGTTCCTGAATATGACTTATTTTGTATTAAACATTTGTATTTTGAAATAAAGTCTTCGTAGGTTAAATGAATAGGGAATCCTTCCCTACGAATTCGAATTATATCGAGTATTCCAAGATATTTCAGCTGATCCAACACCATCGAATCGTTGTAGTTGTTTGCAAGTTTCAGTGAATTTGGTTTTATGCAGCGGACATACCTGTTCAAAATAAAATTTAAATTTAAAGTGGATTAATTTTTTACTTAAAAAAACGTTAGAAAGGATGTGTACTTACCAAGGTTTTGTGTGTTGAAGTACATCTATAAGAGATTGCAGCTGATGGCGAAAATGATCACTTACTGTAGCCTTAGTTTTAGTTGATCCACGTGGATATGTTGAACAGGTCTGCAAATTATTTGAAAACTGTTGATCCTGATATTTAGACAGTTGCTTAACAAAGGCATCTTCACTGCGGCTCATGAAATCAAATAATACATCTTGTTGAACATCACGATTTTTATCAACGAATCCATCGACAGTATAAAGAACAACACCAGCATAATGCTTGATGCCAAATTCAGTCTCCCAGTGCCTACGATCTGCACCCTTTATATATGTTGGATTGAATTCAAACTCCGCATGCATATTGTTCAAATAAGCTGAATCAGAGCCCTTTGGCATATGGCACTGCTCTGTTAATAGTTTAAATATACATCTTGGAGGCTTCTCAATCAGTTCCAAGCATAAAGAGTTGTCCGTAAACTCTACATGTGTGTAAATAATGTCTTCTTGTTTGTACTAGAAATATAGAAAAATTATGGAAGATTTAATTGGGGACTATGATAAATAACAAATTAGATAGTAGTACTTACAATCGACTGCTCTAGGGCAAATACATAGTGGTTAAAGAATTTGTGCAACTTTTCGTTGGTGTAATTAATGCACAATTGCTCAAAAGAGTTTTGTGCAAAATTTTCGAAACCAAAAATGTCAAGAACTCCCAAAAATTTGGTACCATCTTGTCCAGGATTCGTGCAACTATTTATTTTAGTAACAAGCCACGTGAATGTTTTGGAATACAAAGCTTTTGCCATTGCATGTCTATTCTCTATTGCCTAAAAGGTACAAAAACATAAATATTAATGAAACATGGATTTTGCAACCATGTAAAACGTCAAGATTACTAACCTCTGGCATTTTTAATGGTATTTCAGTTATATTACCACGCACATTTATTTGCCGAAGTAATAGTACCTTTCTAAGATCGTCGGAGTTTAGACCCAAAAGCTTTGATAGCGTCAATATGATATCATGATCGTTAGTGGAAAAATCACAACGTTCTCCATCAATGTCCATGAATTCAATATTACCAAGCCATAATATAGAGCTCAAGACCTTGAAAACCCCATCAATTATCGCTTGCGGAATCTGCAGTACTGTGAACGCCATTGTAAGTGCATCAAATTTAATTGATTCCAAATCTAAATCGATTGGAATGTCGTCTGAAGTATTTAAATATTTATAGAATTCTGGAGGTTTTAAATGAAGTGCCTCTGCAATATCTGCATTCTTTTGGCCCTGAGCCACCAACTGATACATAACATGATAGTTTCGTTCTCCATGACTTTGAAATGTTATCCGTGATTGTTCGAGTAAATAGTCCTGTATCACGCAACCCTTAATGGAATGTGCTCCATCGAAACAGACTTGCATAAATTTACCAAACCGGGAACTATTGTCGTTGCGGATTGTCTTTGCATTACCTAGAATCAACAAAATATATGCAAAGTTTTATATACTCATTGACATTGAATCCTTCACTTATTTACCAAAAGCTTCTAGTATTGTATTAGCCTCTAAAATTTGCTGTTGCACCCACGTTGAGACATTTGAAGTAATTGTACAAAGATATTGAAGAATAAATTTGGTAGTTTCCGTTTTCCCAGCACCTGATTCTCCAGATATGACGCATGACTAAAAGAATCAGAATTGTAAACGTTAGAAAGAACACAAGAAATCAAAATAAATTTTCTTACACTCTTACCTGATTTATTTGATCATCAACAATGCTTCTATATGCAGCTTCTGCTAATGCAAATACATGAGGCTCCAGGGATCCCAACTTGCACTTGTGATACTTATGGACATGCTCCTAAAAAGAATCAAAACCAATTTATTAGACGAGGTAAGACTGCAATTATGTATTAATCTGATCATATGCAAAGGTTAAAGAACTCTGCCATGGGAATCAAATCAATGTAAATGTTATTTTAAAGAAGAATGCTTGACTTTAGAAGCTTTAATCGAGTTTTGAAATAAACCATCATTCCCTGTGTATGCAGTCTTTTTTAACGGGTCAATGATGGAAGTGGAAAATGCAAAATTTACTATAAATACATATGAATATGATTTAAAATGGGGAAACATCAAAGCTGGGGGGCTACTTGACGTACGTAGTTATTGTTGCAACAAATGGTTGCTTCATTGCCTGTGCATTGCCAAATGATGGACAAACTGGTAAGATTTATTAAAAATAATAGCTTTACCTCTCATTTTTTGGATTTGTATTAATATTACGAGAAAAAGTATAAGATTAAATTTTTGCTATAAAATATTATTGTATATTATATATTATGTTTATTGTAAACAAACACTTACCTTATTAAATATATTAATAAATTTATATGGATTAACTGCAATTAATATTGAGCCGGTGTAAGTCTATTGTTAATTTGTAGTAAGGAATAACCTGTGAGCCTGTTAATCTTTGAGGATAAGGTGACTTAAAATGTCAAACCGAGTTACCTTTGAGTTTTTAAAATTAAATTAAGTAATATTTGCTAAAATTAGACCTTGTCTTTTTCTTTCTTGTGTAAAAGGATACATATATTTTATCGCTATTATAACGAATGTTAAGATTGCAGTTTATTCCATTTTCGTCTATTTCTGATATGGATGTCATATCCTCAGTTCCGATATGCTGCCTGGCCGCCATATTTGTCTGGAATTAAGTTAGATTAGTTAATACAACTATTTTAATATCGTTTTCGAAACCTGCCCAAAGAATATTCACAGAGTTAATACTGTTTAAAATGAATTTAATGAATTTTAGAATAAACAAAAAGTCAATATGATATATGAAAAATAAAAATTTATTTGCCTGGGAACTAGAAAATCGAGTAACGTTGAGAGTTTTGGGAGTTGGGTTGGGAGATTCTTAAAAATAACTACCTCCGATGTATGTATGTAGGAATATTTCAAGGGTTTTAGTAATACTTGAAACTAAGATAAGGACAGTAGTGGGTGAGTTAGTTCGGCAGTATCCAGGGTGACAATGAGAGTAAACGCAGTCCTGTATATGTATAGGCAGAACAATTACTACCTGTAGATGGAATCTCACTAAAGAGGTCGTTTTACACCGTTTCGGATTCTTTGTCGAAACTTAAGAGTATTATTGGTATATGATAGTTAAGTGAATGGAGTCGCACAATTAAAAATCCAAGAGAAAACGCTGATTTCGCAAATTTACTTAGCACTTTTGACAAATACTTGTGCAAAAAAAAAAAAAAAAAAATAACAATGCACACTCATACAAAGGGGAATGCGGGTCTACATATGTATGTATGTATGGATGTAGAAACGTAAAAAAGACATTGTTAAGAACCTGTTTATCATGCATCAGCTGTTTTATCTTCTATAATAGCTTGTTTTACTTTTTATCTTTTCTTTCTTGTGTGTTTTACGAATAGAAGAAGAATTTCATGAATGTCCTTTTAAAAATTTAGGGTGTGACGACTATTTTAGCCCACTGTACATACATACACACGTATGGACTTATTTAACTCCTCACATATGAATGTATGTATATTATTCATCATAGACGATCGAAACGGAAGTATATATATGTATGTACATATGTGTGTGTGGAAATATGTATTATACAGGTAAAAGAAATACCTGTTACATTCAGATATTCAAAATTAGCATAAACACAAATGGTCTTAAGTATGTATGTATATACATATGTACAGAAGTGTGCAAATACACATATGTATGTATTTAGAAACATACACACACACATATGCATATTCCCTAGAACTCCACTGGCACTTTAACACCATAAAGGGAGTGTGTCCTTTTATGGTATATAAATGAAAATGAATAATGTTGAAGAATAACAATTGATTAAAACTGCACCTTTTTCTTATCACTTCGCGAGGGTTCAATCAACTTTTCCCCGTTAGGGCGGGTCTTTTTTGAATTTACATAAAATTATTAATATTTGAACACATTTTGGCACATGTCTGCATTAATAGCCACTACGAATAAGAAACACACAAGCCTTAGCGCATTAACAACAATTAATTCATATCCTTTTTTTTCCTTCTCGGGATACACATGAACAAAAACTGGATCCTTTAGCTCAGGATAAACATAAATACACATGCAAGTGTATGCTTGTTTGTGTGTGTGTTTACATACATACACACATACAGCATCTCGAAGCTATCAAATATGAATCATCGATAAATTATCGATAATAGTAATTCGTGGTACTTCTACACTGACAAAAATACGAAACTCTTGGCACACATTTTGTCATATAGAAATTGAATAAATGGACAGAGCCTCAAAAATAATGTTTAAATTTGAACTTTATTATTTTCAGCCTAAAATTGAGCCTTTACTACTCCAATTAATTTTATCTTTCTTCTCAAATATTAATGGGAAAGGCAGGAAAACTCGTAAATTATTAAGGAATATTGATATATATTAGTTTCCTAAATATTGGGCAACAAATTGCTGGAAAAATGACGAAACAGTTTATCATTTCTCTACACTAGTTTTCTTGCTGACGAGTACCCTTAACACGCTTCGTGAATGTATACAATAATGTTATCGATTAATTGTGTAAAAGTTATCGAAGCGAATGTATTTGTGTAGTTAATAATTGGTAAAACTGTATTAGAAAAACAATGTTTTACGAACATATAATATTGGCCAAAAAGGGCCCGTTAGCCAGAATATGGCTAGCAGCACATTGGGACAAAAAAATAACAAAAGCGCATGTTTTTGAAACAAATATTGAAAAGTCAGTGGAGGGCATTCTGCAGCCCAAAGTGAAATTGGCGCTCCGCACCTCCGGCCATTTGTTGTTGGGCGTCGTGCGGATCTATTCAAGAAAAGCCAAATACCTTTTAGCCGATTGCAATGAGGCGTTTGTCAAAATTAAGGTTTGTGTTTGTTAAATAGTGAACAAGCCAGAAAAACTAAAATCTTCTATTTTATAGATGGCATTTAGGCCTGGAATGGTTGACTTACCAGAAGGGCACAGGGAAGCAAACGTCAACGCAATTACATTGCCAGAAGTATTTCACGACTTCGATACGGCTCTGCCGGAATTAAATGACATAGATATCGAAGCACAGTTCTCCATCAATCAATCCCGGGCAGATGAGATCACCATGCGGGAGGACTATGGCAGTTTGTCACTCTCATTGCAGGACGATGGCTTTGGTGACATTGGTTTTGAAGCAGACACTCCAGAAATAATGCGAGGATCCTTATCTGCAAATGTGAGTTTCTAAATACATTATCGAACGTAGTTTCTTTAAGTGCGGAGCTTTTTGAAAACAACATTTTACACTTTAAAAAATATAATCAATATAAGAAAATGTTCCAATAAGAAAAACCATTTAAATTTCCTAAGGTACAATTGACGAAAACATTTCAAATTGAGTTATAATGTTCTTTTGGTGGTTTTTCAGGATCAACTATTCCAAGATGATGTGTTGGCCGATGTTGAATCAAGTGACCCAAATATAGGATTGGTTCAAACCGAAATACCCGATGACCGCTTAGACGGAGATGGATTTGGAGATTCGCTGGGACGTAAGTAACTGCTTTAATCATAGCTTTAGTATGTAAAGCAAACTAATAATTGTTTATTATTCATTGTATATCAGCACCGGATCTATTCGTTGATGATGATGACCTGTTTCGAGAACCTCCACCAGCTGAGAGTATAAGCAAGGAAGTTCCACCAGTCAATATGGCAGACGACTCAGATGATGGCGTTGACAATTTCGATAATGTGCCGTCACCTGCCTCGTCTTGCGCCAATTCAATTGTTGGAGAGAAGGAAGGTGTGTATTGAAATTCATGTAATATTGTGTAGTCAGAGATAAAAAGTGAAATTTGTTTTTCCAGATAATAATGAAGATCCAAACATCAGTAACGAAGTAGCATTGAATGACTCAACTTTAATACAAAATGAGGACGAGGGATTCGCACTAGCTCCCATTGACGCAACTGTCTATAAAGGATCTACAAAGGCAAAACGCAAGAGGAAGCTTATAATAGACGAAATAAAGAATATTTCTGGCGAGGAAATGAAAGCGCAGTTAGCTGACACTTCGGATATATTGACCACTCTCGATCTTGCACCACCCACAAAAAGGTATAGTTTAACTTTACGGCAATTAAATACATGGATTCACAATATAAATTATTCATTTCCCAAAGGTTAATGTATTGGAAAGAGACGGGAGGTGTTGAAAAACTCTTTTCGCTACCATCAAGATCAATACCAGCCAGAGCGCTATTAAACAACTATAATCGACAACTATTATCGCATTCAACGCAGTTGGAAGACTTCACTTGCGTCGCTCCTATGGATGTTCTAGGTATTGAGCTGTATGCACATGAAAACGAGACGTCATTACTCATCGTAACGAAAAAAGGACGAAAGCGAAAGAATGAAATATCTGCACTTTCTGCAAATGATCCAAATGAGACACTTACTCAAAGTCTGGCAGCTCCGGATATGATTAGAGAAAATGATAAAACATTAGGATTGTCTGCAGTATCATTGGATAATGTTACAAAGGAAACCGAAGGCGAAACCACGATGTTTGATAATATGCGAAGTCCACCTCTATTATCATTTAATGACATGGAACAATTTTCTACATTAAACGAGCTACCACTTACTCCACGAAATTGTCAAAACGACATGGGAGATGACTTTCATCATGAGGATTTATCGCCCAGTGGTTTGGATCATGGCCAGATGTCTCCGGTACATGATGGTGAAAATGATTCCATTCCCAACCTACCAACCGACCAAATCAGCTCAATACTTAACGAAGCTGATATAAGACCCATTGGAGATGTCCCTTGCTTTAATAATAAGTCATGTGATATATCTACCGATTGGAATGATTATGATTTTGCACCGTCCGTTCCAGTTCCGGTAAGTTGTAAATAGACTAGTTATCCAAATTTCTAGTTAACGAATCGTTTTAAAATTTGTTTTTGCAGAATCCCAATGAAGAACAATTGGAGAACGAGACGGATGAACAATTTGAAGAAAGAGTTTTAAATAAAAGGGCAGCTCAGCTGTTCAACGATGTTAGATCGCATTTCACTAATAAAGATCAATTGCTTCTCTCACAATTAACAGTCCGGAACTCAAGGAAGCAGGTAATTTCAATATTTCAATTCATAATCCATCAATTATGCTTGAAAACTCTTTATTATTTTAAAACTACTCAATCTATGACTATATTTGAATCTTCATAACTTGAAACTCAGCGAAAACTAATTATTTTCTTTTTATATTTCATTTCAGGCGGCCCAAAGGTTTTATTCTCTTCTTGTATTAAAGAAATGTAAGGCGCTAAATATTACACAACCTGCGCCTTATGCTGACATTACAGTAACACGTGGCCCAATGTTTGAGAATCCGAAATTATAATTAGCAATAATTTTTATTATCTAAGATTTAATTATATTATATTTTAAAAGAATAATAAATAACCTGTTTAAGTTCCCACTTTTATTTAAATGATTTAACCGTTTTTCTATTGTCGGAAGGTTAATGGCGTTAAGAGCTTATAAAGTTTAATAAACAAATTGACATCTCTCCCCAAAACTCTGCGTTTTAATTTAGGGTTTAGAATTGTGTGTTTAAATCAGGCACAATAAAAGAAACAATTGACGAGATTAGAGCAATAATTTATTAATTCAGATCAAATATAATCTTCTCAATAGTGATAGTGTTTGCTGATTTACATAGTACTTCTGCTTGGAATAGGATTTTAATAACATTTCAAAGTGAGCAAAAAATGTTATTAATATCTTGTTTTTTTACATTTTCATATGTATACCATTGGAGAAGAATATAAGATTTGGTATTTCATAAATCTAAATCTAATGTTAAAATCTTGAAATATACATTTTTACACGTATTATATAGTGAATATACAATGTTTTCATAGAACACTAAAATATTATTAAATCGTATCAATTGTTGAACAATGTTCTTTTTCATTTTCTTTAGCTCATTCTGTCACAGAAATGCCAATTTAATTAACCAAAGTTATTTGTGGTTGCTATTAAAACACTGAACGGTTTTAGCCCTCTTGTATTCAGCGATTAAATAGTTGGCATCATTTTTTTTCTCATGACCCTTGAGCTGTTCTTGATTTAAATAATAAAAAAGGAAAAAAATGGAACTCAGGGCTGTAAGTAGACTTTTTGCTGTTCGTGTACGGTGCATAATCGATTCAAGTTTATATCTTTATTCCATCTAATTATTAAATTTGGCTATATATACTTTTATTATATTCAACTATGGTGTTTTTATATTTATCAAGCTTTTATGATTTTAACAAAGTTATATAAATGAATCGGTTTTAAGGCCACCTCGATTCCAAAATAGTTTATTTGCAGCCCTTTTGAAATATAAATGATTTTCTTACAAAATACAAATTGCATTTCATGTACGATTTTAAATTTGTGAAAATGAGTATTTTTTTTACTTTTAATTTATATTTTTTATTCATATTTGTTTTATTAGAGATTTTGAAAAACGAAATTGAATATTATAACTACTCTTTATGGGGGAAAACTTATTAATTACATAGTTTCCACTTGGATTTTTACAATTCTTTCTCTTTCGGGGTTCAAATTTAGAAAATCCTTGGTGAAAATCTAGTTAATTATACTATTTTTTTTAACAAAAATTGATTTAGAATCTGATTTTGAATCCCCAAGGTTACAAGGTGGACAATTTTGTTTCATATAAATAACCCAATCAAAAGTATCATATACCTCAACAAAAAACTCAAATAAAATCATTTAGCTGAACTTTGTCAAATCGATGTGTTCGAAAGGGTGGATTTAATATAATATAAGGACTGAGTTTTTGAAGTTATATTATACAAATCCAATAGTTTTGCTGAGCACGTATGTATTTATGAGTATTTTTTGTTTTTTTTTTTTAAATTATTTCAAGATCCGAGATTATTATCGCTGCATAATTATATCACAACAAAATGTTTCTTTTTTTAAATTATATTATATCTATTGGAGCACTAATTATCTAAATGAAATTATGAAATCTTTTCAAGCCGAAATATAACTTAAGCAAAAATCTGTATATATGTATGTATGTATGTATGTTGTTTGAATGGAATACTCTGAAGTGTATGTATGTATGTATGTTTGGGTGTATTATGTATGTACATTTCATCATCTTGTCATCCCATTATTTTAAAAGCTGATGTGCTCTTTGGTTGGCTACAGCTATTCTTGCTTCATTCGATTCACCCTGTAAAGGAAACAAAGAAGAAGAAAACAATTTGAATATATGTATGTATATTCTCGCCCGATCTTCAAAGTAAGAGCTACTCTTATTATTACTTACCTTGCGATTAATTCGATCAATTTGACGATTTTGATTTTCCAGCTCGGAGCCCATATCAAGGGCCATGTTTCTGAGGTTACCAATCATCGTATTAACCTGTCCCATGTTTTCTTCCATTTCATCTTCCCTAGCATCGTTCGTAATTCTGAAAACAAATATGATTTACGTAGTAAATGTACTTGATAATTGACAAACAAATATGTGATTTTGTTGACCAAGTTTATGTCGTACCTGCCAATATAACCAGCTTGTGCCATCATTCCATTCCTGTCATCCATTACCCTCTGTGGCTGGTTATTCACAACTTTTCCATCGTCATTTCCTTTCCAAGTGCCATCATCTTCTTTAAATGACTGGCTCCTGGAAAAAACAAACGTAAATTTTTTGAAATTAAGTAATGATAACTAATTACTACGTAATATTTTAATTAAAAGTTGCTTTTGATACATACTTATTGCACGGTAGAACGCAGATGCCGCAGCATTTCTCCATTCCACTTAAATTTTTTTCTGCCTCTCTCATGTCTGCATTTATCTGATCCATTCCTTCTTCAATTCGATCAAGTTGCTCTGAAGAGAATTATAAAGTCGGTTAGCATGGCCTAAATGTTTATTTCTGTATGTTTATTTGTAACGGACAAATCGTGCAAATGAATTATTTTATAATGAACATTAAATATACAACATCCTACATGACATTTCAGTTAACTTTTGCTTGAGATATTGGGCCCAAGATACATTTGAAGACCACTTCAGAATCAAATAACTTTATTATTTGTCGACTGCAAAATTTCAATTACATTTTTATTTGTCTACCTGCTTTCACAGTCCTTTCAACACAGGCAAAGCTTCACCATTGGCCAGATTGTCTATATATCTTTGCATTCTTAGTGAAACATTCAGTATTTCATTTGGTTTATTACACTTTTTTTTCAGTCAACAAAAACATTTTAATATGACTGTCAATGTATTTCACTTTACACTTTCAATTCACAATACACAACTCACACAAAAACTTTTTAAAATTATATTTAAAATTTATAAATAAAAGCAACGATTAGATTAGATTTCAAATCATCAACTTTTAATATAAAATAAAGAAAAGTGCTGTCAAAGTAAATTTTGATGGTTCCCACACAACTTTATGGGATTTTAGAAAGTCAAATGAAACTAAATAAGATGATACGATAAGATTACGATCCAGGAAATGCAATATAAAATGCCAGCTTTCTTTTTTTTAAAGGAGTAAAGGCCAATTTTTTGCAATATGTAATTCGATATTGAAAGATATTTTTAACAGACCATCTTCTTTACCATTAAACCTACAACCCCAATTAAGTTAAGTAGACACTGCTATGGGAAACGTCTTAAGTCTTATAAACGGACAAGATATAATAATTTAACACCTGGTAGCGGAAAATACATCAGAAAAACGTGGAGTTCTCTGTACGTAGATAAGGTCCATTAACTATTTTAATAGTTATCCCACATCACAGAAAATTCTACACAAACAATTAACCAAAGTGTTCTTACCTCCTTGCTCATCCAACATAACAATGCTTCGCATTCCAACTTCCGCACTCTAAAATACATGTGCATTTTTAAAAAATATTAGCAAACTCCGAAATTAAAATAAAAATTACTACACTCTCAGTTTATGTTTAAAGCTACAATATGTATGTACAGATAAATCTAAATTAAAGGATGTTTAAAAACAACAAAAATTTCGGCTTATTGCCGAAATTCAAACTAAATATAAAGTTTGTAGATCTGCGGAAACATTCACATTGAACGATTGGACTTAAATGGCTTAAAATTATATATAAATTTGCAAGTTTAACATGGTACTCTTTTTAACGACTTCAAAATCGATTGTCGCATCACGATCTGAAGATTATTATACCCAATAGCAATAGGCCAGCAAACAAACTCTTCAGAACTTACAAAAGATATCAAAATATAGTTAAAACCATCAATCTAAAAGAAGACCAGAGGCAAGATCTACTATGTAGATAGTAAGTCTAACAACGCTAGATGAGATAATCCGTAGAAAAGAACCCAAACTATTTTCACATCTATTTAGAATCTATTGAGGTTTGATCCTGATTCTGATTCTGCTTACGCCCAGACTGAACTAACCATTATTTGTCTAATTATTATCATCCATTGAATTCTTTTGAAATTTTATTTAGTGTTTCGATATGCTGTGATGTTCATGTTTGAAATTGAATAATTTAAATGTTATTTGGAAAAGTATTGAAGTATCTGTGGCCTTTACTTCATGTCTTAATGGAAAAATGTACTAGTTATATATATGTAGGTATATAAGTTGGTTAAATAAAAAACATTCTAGAAAAAGCGAAGAGTATTTGGATAAAAAATTTAAAACTGAAATTATAATTTTCGGAATTAAGAAATTAAATATTTTGTTTCTTTTTTTGGACCACTGTGGATTTGTGTTTTTAATTTAAGCACAAGTTGTTTTTGTTATGCTCATCTTAGATTGAAATGTGAGCTCGTTGTTTTTGCATGTCACGTTGGTTTTGTTATATATATATATATATTTTTTTGATTCGTTGTATTTGGGCAAGTCGTGATTGATTTGTATTGTAGGTAGCTTTTGTTTCTTTTTTATTTTTGATAATATTTTGATATAGTAGTAGGTATGTTTAGTTGGTATAGGTATGGGTATAAGTATATTATATAGATGTTGTGATATATTGTTATGTTTAGTAGTGGACTCACCTCCTTGATCATCAAGGGCTACAAGTGTACGTATTCCTGCTTCCTTGCTCTGGGTGTGCGGCAAATTGGAATGTAAATAATTTGTTAAAGTGTATAAGTATGTGTTAATACAGTATAAGTATGTACGAACTAAGAAATAATTGTTTTAGTATAGTAAATTATTTTAGAATTAGTTTTTTATACTTATGTATTTGCAATAAAAACAAAGTAGTTTTCTTTTCATAATTTTCGAATCTCTTGGCATACATGTATGTACGAGTAGGTATATTAGATTAAATGGATAAACTTCAAATCAATACTCTATCTGGCAATCCTATAATAATTAACTTATTAGAAATACTTGATCAAGCAAATATTTATTCTAATCTGTCTGTCTGGGCTAAATTTTTGCGAATATACCACGACTAACATGTGTATATATCATCAATTTCTTGCTGAAATAGGAACCTAGAACATAATTATGCTATTTGTCGACCATTAATATTCAGGATCAAATAAATAACCGCCTCTCTTTATTTATTATTTTTATACGTAACTAGGACAATAAAGAATAAGTCCTGTGGGGCTCCTAACCTCACAATGATTCGGGATACAACTACAAAATTAGAGTAATTCAGATGTTTGTCGAATATTAGGACAAAATATCAGAAAATATATTTAAATGTGTTTGTGTATGTATACATATGTAAATATAAAGAAATTGGTCAAGATATACATATTGTTGAAGTGTCTTTAACCCAAAATATTTCTAAACACATTCAGTAGGAGCGCCAAAATGGTTAAGTGAAAAAAACCCTTAATCGGACAACTGGGAAAGGAATAACTTTTCCACAAACTGTCATACCATAACGGCGAACACTAAGACCTTCTAGGGATATCATCTGACTTACATATAACGAAATCGGTTTTGACCTTCAAAGGATTGGATAAAATTCATGCATTTATATACAAATATGCAGCTGGTAGCAAATTTTTTCATATTTTTGTTAAACATATCTTAAACTAAACTTATTTATTCGATTGCAATATGGAAAATATGCGGACTGACAAACGAATGAGCAGACAGACAACAAATTAATTATTGTAAATTAAACATATTTACAAAATTATAGTAAAGTTTAAGAAATTATTAAAAAAAAAAAAAAAGGAGAAACACTTACCTCTTCGCAGAGAGCAAGCATCCGTCTTGTACTTTCCAAGGACTGAAATGAAAGTGTATTACATTTATTTTAGCTTGTGAGTTACTGAATTAATAAATAAATAGACTTAATAACATTACCTCATCAGCAGTCCCTTGTGCTTTTATCTGGAGCTCCTCTAGTTCCGTTTTAGGAACCTGAGGGCCAGGCGCTTCTTCTGCAGGATCTGCTGGCATTCTGTAAATAGACACAAGTTTAGTTTTTAATTATAAAACGTTTAGTGTGTAATAAATAAGTCTTTTGTTTGCATTCTTTATTGATTGCAATCTTCTATAGATAGTTTATCTCAGAAGATAAAATAAAAATAATTAAGCTAGAGCTATTCGGTAATTTGGTATTGGTATTCGGTACTTGTTTTTCTAATAGATGTAATCTGTTAATGTAATTTAAAGAATATTGTCTGGTTCCCGTATGAATTTGCTGTTTGAAAATTTTAACTCTGATATAAATAAATTATATACAGAAATTGACTAAGTAATGATGCACGTGACTTTATTTCTCCGATTCTGCGCACTACTTCAATTTTCTGCTGTTGTGTAAACGTAAAATCAATAAGCTTCTGCAAATGTAATCTACAAAGAAAATGTTTGATACCAAGCCCCTTCTATTGTTTTTCGACATAAACAACGTTATATGTATATTTAGTTAATAAAGGTGTGTTTAAAACTAAAAATATTTAACTGTCATATACGCCTCTTCTATTTTTTTAGAAGAGGTTCAAAAGGGTTTTTTTTAAATATATAAATACATACTTGTTTAATAGGTTTTTGACGTCGACTTTTCAAATATAGTTTGTTAAGTTTGCTTTTGGTACTTTTTAGGAAGCCCAAAAACACAGAAAAATATTGCTTAATTTGGGAGTGTTGTTAGGTACTGGACACAAACTTAAAACAACCAGATTCCTTTATATCCAAATCTCTGTGGTCTCTATGATTGCGTGCGCATGTCCAAAAGTATTTTTTAGATAACAGTTAGTATATTCATTGGTTATCAAAATTTTAAGTAAATATACGTTGCATATTACAATTTGTTATATTTTTTAGTTCCTAATATTATAACTATTAGATGGCCTTTAATGCTTTTTTAATTTATTTGATTAATATAATCGTTTTAAAGATTTTTTAAAGTGTCTGAAGACACTTTTGAGCGGTGGAGGGTTAATGAATAAAATGTTTACTGCATTTGCTTTTGACTAACCTTGTCAATGATTAACTATGTGTTTTTTAAAACAACTAGATTAATATTCGTTTTAAACTACTTATGTATAAGCGTTAAGTCAGTAAAGAAGGAAGCTGACAAGAGCATCTGGGCTAAGATATCGCAATCTACTCTGATAATGCCGCTGCAGTTAAAACAACTACTAGCGAATACTAGCAAAAGTGACCCTTTAACCGGCTGCATTACTACCAATTCTTTGGGCACCCATGTCCGTAAGTAGACCAAAAGATCAAAGAGCGCGCCAAAAAAAAAACACGATAGGTTTTGCTCCGATAATGTTGATTAACCGATAGGCTTGCTCCGATAATGTCAATTACGATAGGTTTTCGATTTCGAACTGGTTCCGGAAGCGATATTTATGCGCAGATTGGTTCGATACATCATCATCGATATTTTGCCTTATACAAACACATCGATAACAGCTCCTCAGCTCTAATCGACCGTCACAACAAGAACAATTTCTTAGGTAATTTTCATATAAAGAAAATTAAATTTTTTGGCTTTAATACATTCGTTTTTCTCATTAGAAGCAAATCAAGATGCAAGGACTGGGATTGCAAAGTATAAAGAAGAACCCAGCGGTAAGGAAACACCTTCGAATTGAGTTTTATAGGTTACATAATCATTTGACATTACTTTTTTGCAGCTCATCCCGCTGTATGTTTGCGTTGCAGCTGGAGCTATTGGTGCAGTCTACTACATGGGTCGCCTGGCCACTAGAAATCCAGATGTGACATGGAACCGATCCTCCAACCCAGAGCCATGGCAAGAATATAAGGACAAGCAGTATAAAGTAAGTTTAACAAATTGCGCAGCTGACGTAGATGTGACTAGTATGTAGATAAAATCATGCAGAGGGGTTGTACATAAGTAATTTAATTTGTATTATTTTTCATCAAAATATTTACATAATAAGTACCTGAAATGTTTAATACACAATTAAGGTGGAACCGTGTTTGTTAAGAATAGAAGTCACAATGGCTCATTAAGCTTATCAAGAGTTAAATGTCTTCCCACACACTGCAGTTTTTTTCATATTAAAGTACATATATTAGTTTTTATCATCTGTTTTTCACCCAACACAGTCTGTTATTTAAATAAGAAGGTTCGTAATAGGTACTGAATGAGTTACAACCTGATATCATAGTGAAAGAAATAGATAATTAATTAACCAATGATTTTCTTACCACTGCACTTTATGTATGGATATTAATTTGTTAAGAATGTGAATCGATTTTAATGAAATTTTTATTTTGTTTCTTTGCAGTTCTACTCCCCGGTCAGAGATTACTCGAAAACAAAGAGTGCTGCTCCCAACTACGAGGAATAAATTAAACTTTTATTAACATGTAATTTAAATAAAAATGTTAACCAATTACATGTGTATGAATGGTTGCTTATTGCAAAGCATACAAACTTAAATAAAGAAATAATATTAGTAGGATAAATTCCGCGCTACCAGAAAATAAGTAAATGAACCTTTTTTTGAAAGTGGTTTTCATAAATGTGGAAGATCCAGGATACACACTTTAAAATTTTTATTCAGTACCAGAGCTTAAGAGGAAATCCATCTTTTTGGTTTTATTTGTATATTTTGATTGCGATTAAACTAACAATTTTACATTTAAAAATGTTGAAAAATTATTAACAAAAGCTCGACACTTATAATATTTATTATATTATTTTTTATTGGCACTATATAGTTAGTGTATTGGAAGATTTGTGCAGAGATGAAAACAATCAAAAAATCTACAAGTGTGAATAGCACATCGACGATTGATTTCGGAGGACTGAAGAAATTTCTAATTAAATTTCAAGTAGTATCATGCAAATATGACTAAGCCTTGTCATGGGTTACTGAAAAAAGGTATTCGATAAGTAGTTGGTAAAGTAATAACAAAACAAACAAGTTTAATTATACTTACACCTTTATAGTTTGTTACGGATCCAGCTAATATAATGCTGGATGTTGTATTATTATTTTTAATTGCTTTGCTATTATCAATAGCGGACGAGCTATTCGATGGAACACATTCAGAGACTCCAAGAGTTTCAGTGCATTTCGTAATTGAATCGTGATTTAAGCAAGAATCTTCGACTTTCACATCACATGAGGCACTATTACTGCTTTCCTCACATATGCTGCTACCATCAGGATTTTTAGTTTGTTCAGTCGTGCTAAAATCCTCGTTGTTAATGCTTTTATTATCGACATTGTAATGGGCTGCATAGCTATTTGACATTTTTTCATCAAATTTTAGATCATCGTTTTTAGAATTTCCACATCCGGCCCTAATAAGTGATACTGGCACTATACCATATACGTAAAATAAAAGTATTGGTACCCCAACAGCAATAGCGAGACCAGCTAAAATTGGTGCGACTAATATCTGAAATTATTAGGAACACGAATAAACATTGTTCATAGTTGATCGACCATACTATCGTATATATACACATACCGATGCCGTTACGCCAATTGCAACGGATATGTTACGCTTTTTTCTTTGTGTCGCTTTGTATTTGTTTAATAATTTTCTTCCCGCCCATACCGGAACACCTAAAATATTAAATTTATAGCAATAAGTGGTCTGAAGACAGAAATTTGATCTAAAAAATATACCAATAACGATCGATGGCACAGCAATTCCAGCCAAAAGTGCAATACCAACTGGCGCTCCTATAAGGGTTCCGATTTGCCATACAATTTTCTTCTTTCTAGACCATGGCTTTTTACCCCAAAAAGTACACCCAGACGGACTAAACGGAATAGATATTAAAAATAAAAGTTTTTTATTATTTATCAAATAAATTGTGCATTTAACTCACCTCAAATAATGTAGGTCGCTAACTTCCTTCATACATAGCCAACAAAACTCTGAGCCACATAAAGAACACGCCATATGATTGCATGAACCATCGTTCATTTTAACAATTAAAACTTGACATCTAGGACATGGCTTTATTTCATCAGTCATCTCTAATGCAAACGTACCGGAAGAGGTAAGAGCATTTTTTTGACGAGAACTTCGGGCGGCATCACACGTTTGATCAGGGTGCCAAACAGCCTTGCAATGATAGCAAAAACGCGTACCACAGTTCGGCCGCTCACATTTGATCTCTGGGCAGGATGCGCATCCCGTTGCAATCACGGCATAGCTGAAAGTATAAGTTTTTGGAATTAAAGAAGTTGAGCTTATGACAAGTAAAGAAACTCACTTGCAATCTGGAGCAGGGCACCATCGACAGTCAGGATCAGTAATTAGATATCTTCTTATTGTGAAATCGTGATACTTGTTTTTTATGTCATTGTGGTCTTGCAGTAATTGTTCCACGTTGTTCGGATGAATTCCAATTGAGCATTGAGGACAAGCTAAATTTAAATTTAAAAAAGAAAAACAAATTATAATAAAATTAGAATATCTTTTCTTAAAAAAATAGGAGAAAAAAATGTTTTCATTACCTATATCTGTGCGGGATTCACTTATTTCATTTTTCAGATACTTAATTAAACAACTTGTACAAAACTTGTGGCCACAAAGTTCCAGCGTAAAAAATGGGACATCAGAAAATTCTTTTATAAAACAAATGTTGCATATTCCCTGATTGTCAGACGATTCTCCGTCGCCTGGTGGATCAGACGACAAATCAATATTTATAAAATGGGATTCGTTCTTTACCTGTAATTCATAAGTTAAAAATTGATTTTGAAATTATTATGTTAAAGTCCAAATTCTTTCTAGATTTCGTTGCTTGTAAAGTGTACGTTTCAGATTGATCATATATTAATTATCTAACAAAATTAACAAATTAAACTTTTCGATAAGCATGATTTGAAGTACTACTAATTGTGTTGTTCTCGCTCTTTGTTATCTATAGGTCTATTTAATCAAAATGATCAAGAAGCGTAACTCAGTTACTAAGACACTTTTTATTAATATTATAAGTATTCCATTCTTATTACCGTATCCGGAGATTCTTCTGCTATTTGTCCACATTCCACATCGTTTAATATTTGATTACGGTTACTTTCAGCTAAGCGAACCGTCTGCAGTAGAAAGCGTCGCAACGATAAACCCTGATTCGGTGTCCGCCTAGACATAATATCTGAAACAAACAAAAAATAAAAATTGTACATTCTGCAAAAAAAACTTGAAATTATTTATTTTATTTTATTTTACAAATCACTAAAGAAATTTAACTTGACAAATGGACTACTATAGATTAAAGTTATTTTTATCTTTGTGATAAACCTTTCACTTTATTATTTTATTTATTAATGACACATTAGCGGGATAAATAATAGAGTTGGTAAATTTAAATTTAAACGGAAAACACAATAAGTACTTGCGATTAAAAGGAAAAATTTGTTGGGCAGAAACTTTTTCAGGGCACTGTACTATTAAACTATACATACATGAGTGTCGAAGGACACCTTGGATCTTCGCTTCGAATTTCGCAAACAATATTTATGTGAAATTTTACTATCGCTGGCTATTTTTTTACTGACATAGTATTTAAATCACAATGCCATTACTTGAGGTCCAGAGATTTGTACACAAACAATAAACAGTATAAAAAACAACGATTAAAAACTATCCACACACTCTGGATGTGGGAGAAACGGCAAAGTCGTTATAATTGATTGAACGAATCCACCGAACTCAATGTATTGTTAATATTTCTATATTCTATATATAAAGGCAAACAAAAACCACAAAAGAAACAATTTTATTAATTGCAGCCCAGCGAACATTTCAAGTGATCCGAATATTATACGACAACGTTTTACCAACACGAGATAGCCCAATAAACATTTTTGCGATGTATCCGGATAGATACCCCTATTCTTCGATAAAATAGTTATCAACTTTTTAAAATATAATCGGTTTTTAGCGAAAACGGCGAAAGTGCGTTTATCAACACTTATAATACCGAGTACAAAAAAATTAAACAATTCGATTAAGAAAAAATTAAGCGATATTGGTGTAGTTAATCGAGCCTCATGAATTCTTATTGGTATTGCATTATCTAGAAGTATAATATTAGCGGCGAGTTGAATAAATTCGGTTCTTGTCCCAAAATCATCACCTTCCCCTGCTCCACCGCCGCCGTCGAACGATTTTTCTTGCGCTGAGTAATAAATTGATAAAATGGCTGAGCGCGAGCGTAGCATACACGAAATGCTAAAAGACACGCCATCCATGAACGACACCTGCGGGGCAGTGCACACCGGCACAGAAGGAGGCGGCATTGGAATGAATATGGGGATTAGTAGTAGTAGCCATAGCATTGGTAGCGCAGCCGCTGGTGGAGGTATTGGACCACCTAATAGTTTGCCGTTAAGGAATCACTCGGGTAATTAGAAGCGGTATTTTAAACTAAATTAGCGACTTAAACCTTCTGTCTATTTGCTATAGCACCCACTACTCCGATGTCTCCTATGACTAGTCCCAGCACTCCTGGCAACGGTGTTCTAACCTCGGCCGATGGCAGCGGCAGCCTAATACGTACAAGTGCTTCCAAAATTGATAGTCTCAAGAATTGGAGCATATCCACCTACAAATGCACTCGTCAACTAATGCTGGAGAAACTGGGTAAATCGCAGCGCACAGTGGACTCTGAATTAGAGGCTCAAATTGAACAATTACGGGAAACGCAGCGAAAATATTTATCCATTTTACGCCTGACACGAGCGTTTAGCTCACATTTCCATCATGTGGTTGTTACTCAGCATGCTCTGGCCGATTCATTTGCGGATTTAGCTCAAAAGAACCCTGAACTCCAAAAAGAATTCACTTGCAATTCGGAGACACAACGAAATTTAACCAAAAATGGTGAATTGTTGCTAAATGCACTTAATTTCTTCATGTCATCGGTGAATACACTGTGCAATAAAACTATAGACGATACATTGCTTACGATACGACAATATGAAACAGCAAGGTGGGTGATCCATAATGGGATTAAAATTTTATAATCATTTTACACTTATACATTTGTTGTACCCTTTCAAATAGAATTGAATTTGATGCCTACCGCATGGATTTGGAGAATACCAAGCCGGAGGTGACACAAACAGCTGCTGGTACCGCTACTGCTCTAGAGGAATCCCAGCGAAGTTATGCCCAGCATAAGGAACAATATGAGAAGTTACGGGCTGATGTGGCTGTTAAAATGCAATTTCTTGATGAGAATCGCGTAAGATTATTAATAATCCAATTTGAATAACACTTCTGCTAATGCAATTATCATTTTTACAGATCAAAGTGATGCATAAGCAACTGATTTTACTGCACAATGCAATTGCTGCTTATTTTTCGGGTAATGCCATGGCACTGGAAAGCTCATTAAAACAATTTAATATCAAGGTAAGTGATTTTGAAGTCATAAAAAATACAGATACATTTACATGGACTTCTTAAAAAATTCAACCATATCGAAAGTAATAGTTCGTCAGATTTGAAAGATAATTGTTTTGAACGCTAGATACTAATTAGATTATTGATTTCCGTTTAATTTTAGCTTAAATCTCCAAATGCTGTCACTGGCTCCTGGCTGGAACAGTAGTCCTCGAAATATCTGTCGGCATTTGCTGCTTCTATACACAATCCCTTCGTCTGTCTTTGCTGAACGAGATCGCTCTCTTTAAAAATAACAATTCCATCTTAAATTCGTAAATATTATCATTTAGGTCAAACTCTTAGAATTCCTAAAAAAAAGCGGGAAGTTTGATTCGATACATTTCCAATATATATTACTACAATATATCCCCTTTTTGTTTGTTCACTTTTAATTTCGTTTAGTTATTTTCGAATTTTGACCCAATTTTGCTGAAGTGCAATATTAATTCAGAACTCCCCTATGTATGTGTATTTGTTTTAACTAATTTATATGCTAAACACATTGTAATGATGTAGCATTGTTTACTAGTCAACGTATTATTTACAATTAAATGGGAAACTATATTAAATAAAACTATTTATAATTACACCAACTTTTTATGCTTATATATTTAATTCTTCTCCAATTTTAATTCGCTGAGTTTCTCATTTAAGGCCGCTGACTCATCCTCTTCGGCCTTAAACATTTCTGGATCGTAGATGACTTTAATAATTAGCGAACAACTAGGACAGGTGGCCACTTCTTCACCCTCAATAAGCTCCTCCTGCAAAATGTGCATTGACTTCAAGTGGGTATTTAATTTTAACGATTTGGTGGTCTAGCGTTACCTTGGAGATTTGAAATCGATCGCCGCATGGACAGGGATAGTAATACATCTCCTCCTCCTCGTCGTATTCGAAATCCTCAATTTCAACCTCGTCGTGATAGATGCTCATGGCATAATAAATAATGTACACCCAACTAACTAATATTAACTAAATATAATAGTAATTACGCTGCCGCTTTAACATGCACGTTGCGAGTCAAAGGGTTGTCAACTTGGTAAATAAAACAGCTGATCGACAGACAATAACTAGAGCTGCCAACTCATCGTTAATCGTAATGCGGCGAATTCGTTCGAAAAAGCACAGCGAATTTGGGGCTTGTTTCTTAAAAATGCATGTAAACAGTTCGCTAAACGTTTGTTTCTAATTTTTAACCGTCATGTCTAACAAAAAGAACCCCCTGTTCGATGTGAATCTCTATGACTTGCTGGGAATCTCCCTGGAAGCGGATGTCAGTGAGATACGTAAGGCTTATCGCAAACAGGCTCTGAGTTGTCATCCGGACAAGAACCCCGATGACATCAAAGCGGTCGAACGTTTCCACGAGCTCTCCAAGGCTTTGGAAATTCTTACCGATATCAGTGCCCGCGCAGCATATGATAAAGTTCTCAAGGCCAAAAAGGCCGCCGAATTGAGGACTAAGCAATTGGATAGCAAGAGACAGAAATTAAAAGCCGACTTGGAGGAACGCGAGAGGGCGGCTGGCGTTAATTTATATACCAACAAGAAATCGGATGAGGAAGTATTGCAGGAACAAATTCTACGCCTAAGAACAGAAGGATCACGGCTACTCGAAGAAGAGCAACAGGCTATGAGAGAACAACTAAAACGCAACTATGTGGAACCTCAATTAGTACCTTCAAGTCCAGCATTTGACTCGACACAGCATCGCATTAAAATTAAATGGAAAAGCAATCAGGCGACGGACTACACTCAGGAGCAATTGCTAAAGTATCTCAAAAAATATGGTGAAGTTGTGGGCTTAGTAGTAAATAGCAAAAAACCTGGACGTGCCATGGTGGAGCTAAAGACACGCGAGGCCTGTGATATGGTGTTGGCCTATGAAAAGGGTGATCCTGCAAATCCGCTGCACTTTGAGTGGGTAAAACCACCTTCATCTGATACAGTGGAGGAGCAGAAACACAACGTCTCGGCTTCGGCCAGGGATTACGAGAATTTGGTCATGCGGAAATTGCGACAGGCTGAGGAGCGCAAACGACTTATTGAACAAATGATGAAAGATGATGAATGAATAAATATTAATTATAGATAATTTAGACATTTTACGATGAACGCTTCTTCTTAATCCACATGGCTAAAAATTGAATTTTCCTTAGGCTATCTAATCATTACTTCAACAATTTTATTTTCAAAAATCTGTGCGTTTACAGCCAAAAGCTTCCCTCACTTGGGCGCCGCATTGCTGGAGGAGGCATCTACCATGGCTGCGTAGGATTTATTTAGTGTGCTAGTAGCTGAAATATTAGAGAATGGCGTCGGGCCGGTGGTAATGCTTTGCGGTTCCACCAACTGATGTGGTTGCGGTGGCGGATTCTCAATCTTCTCAAACACATTTGTGGCGTCACGTAAACGGTATCGGCGTAAATTTAAATAATGCTCCTTTTGCTCCTCAACTCGTTGGTGCACCTCGTGCAGGCGACCAGCCAGTGAGATAAAGGACTCATTCAGTTGACGGAAGCCACGTTTTAGATCCTCTGGTGAAATACTTTGCGGGTTGGTCAAAGCGTTCATGTGGCGTTCGGTTAAATTGATTTCTTGCCGGAACGATATTAAATCCTGTTCGTATTTGGCCACCAAACACTGGAAATATTGAAATGGAGCACTATTCTCAAATTGAAGTCCAGCTGGCGTGTCCTGAGTGCGTTGGGCCATTTCTAGCGACTGTATGGCTTTGGCTGTTTCGTGACGTAGTAATTTAATTTGCTGATTATTCGCATCCACGGAATTTGCCATATTTTGAAGGGCCCACTTTAGATTCATTATTTCGTGGCTGACATTCGTGAATTTCGATGTGGAGGTACGTCCAATGTCGGAGGAGATTGTCTTTTGCTGTTTAATAAAAGTTTTCAGGGCATCTACAGTTTTAACTATTTCATCGGGCACTTGGGTTTCTTTTATCTGCAAGCATCGAAATGAGCTAATCTAATTGTTTAATAGAGGCCTGTGACTTACCTTAATCCCGTCTTGTTTATTGTCTCCCAATTTCGGTTGCGTAGCACTCACATCAATGCCGCCCAAGCCCACAAATGTTGATGGAGCTGCAGCCGGTTGTGCTGGTTTTGAGCCAAAGATTCCTCCTCCCCCGCCGATGCCAACTCCCAAGCCACCTATCCCAGTTGGGTTTGTCGTTCCCAATCGCAAGCCCGTATTAAATGGTTGTGCTGTAGCCGTTGTTGTTGTCGTGTTAAAGTTTAAACTAGCGCCTGCAGCAGGCTGACTGACTGCTGGCTTATTAAAGCCGAAAGTTCCCAAGCTAGTGCCTAATGTCGCCGGCATTCCTAGGCTACCTGTTGCTGTTGGAGCTGCTGATGTTAGACCAAATGCTGGAGGAGCTGTTGTTGGTGCAGACGTCGCCGCTGCCGTGCCAAAGCTGAAAGTGGGCGCCACTGCACCCACTGGGGCTCCAAAAGCTGGGGCAGCTGTTGTGGGAACGCCAAATGTGGGAGCGATGGTTGCGGCTGGAGCAGCTCCAAAAGTAGGTGCTGCAGTGGCCGCGGCTGCTTGTGCTCCAAAAGCGAGAGTAGGAACTGCACTAACTGGAGCGGCACTTCCACCACCCAAACCAAAACTATTTGCACCAAAAGCCGGCGGAGCGTTGACAGGCGCAGTGGCTGCTGCAGTTCTCGCGCCAAAACCGAAGGCTGCCGTCGCAGCACCCGGCGCTGCTGCAGTCAAGCCCGCATTAGTTGTGGGCGTAAACGAAAAGGACATGTTTTAGTTGCACTTGAATTTATTTTTGCCTAATGTTGCTAAATTTCGTATTTATATTACGAATAATTTTTACTGTTTGTGACCACAAATTATCAAGACGACTAAAGTCGAATGATTGAGCTCGATTGAGCACACAATTATCGAAAATCGAGCACGACATCGAATATCAAGCACACCGTTATCGATCAGTATACTATCGAATATTGAGCACCACATTATCGAATATCGAGCACACACTTATCGATTGCTCAATAAAACACGGTCACACTGGTTATGACTAGCCAAATCTGTTTGTTGCCGAAAAAATAAGAGCGAAAAGTTGTCAAATAAGTGCTGTATAATAGTAAACCCCGTCTTTAAATTTTAGATAAAAAAAATGGTAAGCTGACAGTTAAGAGTTACGAATCTTTAAATACAAAAGCAAGTTATTGTTTGTTCTTAGGGTCAAAATCAATCGGCTCAGGGGGGAGCTGGGGACAAAAAGGATGATAAGGACAAAAAGAAGAAATACGAGCCACCAATTCCTACCCGTGTGGGCAAAAAGAAGCGTCGTGCAAAGGGTCCCGATGCAGCCATGAAGCTGCCTTTGGTGACGCCGCATACCCGCTGCCGCCTCAAGCTGCTCAAACTGGAGCGCATCAAGGATTATCTGATGATGGAGGATGAGTTTATACGCAACCAGGAGCGACTAAAGCCACAAGACGAAAAGAACGAAGAGGAGCGTTCTAAGGTCGACGACCTGCGAGGAACACCAATGTCTGTGGGCAATTTAGAGGAGATTATCGATGACAATCATGCCATTGTGTCTACTTCAGTGGGTTCGGAGCACTATGTGAGTATCTTGTCCTTTGTGGACAAAGATCAATTGGAGCCTGGTTGCTCTGTGCTGTTGAATCACAAAGTGCACGCCGTTGTTGGCGTACTGAGCGACGACACAGATCCCATGGTCACAGTGATGAAACTGGAGAAGGCCCCCCAAGAGACTTATGCCGATATTGGTGGCCTGGATACCCAGATCCAGGAAATCAAAGAGTCTGTGGAATTGCCTTTGACTCATCCTGAATACTACGAAGAGATGGGTATTAAACCGCCAAAAGGTGTTATACTTTATGGCCCACCAGGCACAGGCAAAACCCTTCTTGCTAAGGCAGTGGCCAATCAGACCTCGGCAACTTTCCTGCGTGTGGTGGGTTCTGAACTCATCCAAAAGTATCTGGGCGATGGGCCAAAGCTAGTAAGGGAATTGTTCCGTGTTGCAGAGGAACATGCTCCGTCAATTGTGTTCATCGATGAGATTGACGCTGTCGGCACCAAGCGATACGATTCAAATTCTGGTGGCGAGCGCGAAATTCAACGTACTATGTTGGAATTGCTCAACCAGTTGGATGGCTTTGATTCGCGTGGCGATGTCAAAGTTATTATGGCCACAAATCGCATTGAGACTCTAGATCCCGCGCTTATCAGACCTGGCCGTATCGATCGAAAAATAGAGTTCCCGTTGCCCGATGAAAAGACCAAGCGACGTATTTTCACTATTCACACATCTCGAATGACCCTGGCCGAGGATGTGAATCTAAGCGAACTTATTATGGCAAAGGATGATCTGTCTGGTGCCGACATCAAGGCCATTTGCACTGAAGCCGGTCTCATGGCATTGCGCGAGCGCCGGATGAAAGTCACCAACGAGGACTTTAAGAAGTCCAAGGAGAGCGTACTCTACCGCAAGAAGGAGGGCACGCCCGAAGGATTGTATTTATAAGCTTTTGTTCGATTAACATTTCAATAATTTTTAATAGTGTCCTCACATACATGCATTAAAGCCAGGATTAAAGCCAGAAAATCATTTGGAAGTAAATAAATTACTAGTTTCGGGCAACTCTGTACTAAATTGACCCAATAAATTATCCAGATAGGTCTTTTGCTTATCAGAAACCACGTGCAGGGATTGATTTTGATGTTCCAAATATTTAAAATGTTTTTGATCAGTGGCTTTACCAAGCTGAAGCTTCTTGTATATGTCCATTTCATTGTTTTCATTATTGCCAGATGTGGTATCAAAAAAGGATTTGAATTTAGCCAATTCAAAACCTGTAGAAAGTCCATCGGCATAACCCTGATCGAAGCTGAGTTGAAAAACCTCTTCACGTCCATCTGCAATGCCGTCCGCATAGTTTATCTAAAAAGTAAAGAGTATATCTCATTCGACTTTAATTCTCAAACACTTCTCTCTAAAAGTATTTTTATTCTTTTAGTATTTTTCTCCCCCATCCCTAATCAATTTGTTTGCTGTACGCTTTGGTTTACCTTTGTGACTTTGTCCTGAATTCTCTGGTAATTGGCGGAGCTGACAGCCTTAAAATCATCTTCCTCATCTGAACTGGGAATTTGTGACATACTAATTGATTAAGTGCGTAAGAGCAACAACTGTGTAGTTTAATTTAAGCTTGTATCAGCTACCAAAACAAAACGTGCCGTCTGCAAGTTTCTTCTAACACTTAGAGATGAGCAGCGGATTTGCGTGCGTACTATATTTAATTGGGAACCGTTAATTTCAAAGAATATTTTTATACAGATTATTTGCAATGGCAGCTGCAGCGGATATTGCGCAACTAGTGCTCGCTGTCATAAAGGGTATTCCTGCCGGGGCCACCAATGATGACCTGACCAAAGCTTTAACTGATATTCCCGCAGCCACACGAGTCGAAGGTTTAAACATATTATTACAACAGGGAGGCATAGAAATCCTGAAGAAAGGTGAGAAACTTATTTATCGAGCCAAAGATCCGGAGAAGGTCAGTGCACTTCCCAAAGATGCGGACAATGAAGAGAAAGTCGTCTACGGTATCGTGGAAGAGGGCGGCAACAAAGGGATCTGGATACGTGATATACGCATGAAGTCAAATTTAAACATGACCCAGTTAAACAAAATCCTTAAAAACTTGGAAACAAAAAAAGCTTATCAAAGCAGTAAAGTCTGTAAATGTAAGTAAAAACATACGTTACCGATTTTTTATTGTGGTTTAAATATCTAAAATTTACCAACAGGCCAGCAAAAAGAAAGTCTACATGCTTTATAACCTGGAGCCTGACCGTACAGTCACCGGCGGTGCTTGGTATCAGGATCAGGACTTTGAAGTAGAATTTGTTGATGTTCTTAATCAGCAATGTTTGCGATTTTTGCAAATGAAACGGGAAAACGCAGAAAAGAAACGGGAGGGACCTCTGGTTCTCAGGGAAATGTCCTGCTGTACGGTAAATGAAGTGCACAAATTTATCTCAGATCTGGGCGTTAGTAAAGTAAATCTGGACGAGGACGACTTAGAGACCATACTCAAAACGGTTGTCTATGATGGAAATGCTGAACGTGTAATGAAGTCGGATGGATCATATGTATATCGTGCGGTTAACTCTCCCTTGGCACCGACTGGATTAATTCAAATGCCCTGCGGCATATGTCCTGTAATCAAAAATTGCTCAGATTGTGGCGATGTTACCGCAATTAATTGTCAATATATGAAAGATTGGCTGGATTAAAGATTTTGAACTGAACACTTTTTGTTTCAGGGTGACCATCACACATAGAGAGTTTAAACAGGGTGTTAACGTGTATTTAACAGAGCTCAAAAATGATGCTGTTAATTTTATTAAGTCGGGAATTTTCAGTGGAGAGCGGAGTTAAAAATTTGTTTGCTGGCGAGTCTTGTTTTTAAACCGAATCAAAGAATTTATTTAATTTTTTGGGAAATACTAAATTAAAAAAAAAAAAAAGATAAAGACGTATAGAACGGGCACATCAAGTGTATTAATACAGATTTCAGGCCATCGTAAAACAAGGTTTTGTTTAACATGGCGTTAAGGTCGGATTACGAGGTGAGCTCAATATTTAAGACTAAATACTAATTTTGTTACTAAACAATAGCTAAGTTAATTAGTGACAAATTAAGAGCAAGTGCAAACAATTGTTTGACTGTGACGTCAGCAAAAAGGAAATTAAAAAGTTTAAGAAAAACTAAGCTGAGCGGGCGTTTTTTTTGTGGGAAAAATCGAAGTGTTTTGTGTATGTGTGTGTGTGTGTATTTTGCTATTTGTTTTGTTGTTGGTAGTGTAGAGCAGCGCAACAACAACAATAAGAAAGCTGCAGCCAACGCCAACGTTGGAGCTGCGCTGCGCCGGCGACGCCCTAAGTTTATTAATTTGTTTTGTGTTTCATCAGAAAATAGGCGGGGGAGAGGCAGAGGCGTAACATAGCCATTCCTATTGAATAGGGCTTGTAATCTGGTAACTAGCCCTTTGCTCCTAAGCTGTTTCATCCGGCTGAGCAATAAAATAGAACTTGGCCCAGTGTCCATGCGGCTGCTAGTTGGGCTGCTTTTTTTTTTGTTGTTTTTTTATTCACATCGTTTTGTTGGAACGTGAATATGAGGATTTTCTTAACGCTGCGCAACAAAACAACTTCTAATGTGCTGGCGGCAGTGCGAGTGGAAGAGAGAATGGCTTACAGACTCTCTCAATTGTTATATCTCTCTTTCTCTATCTCTCTCTCTACATATCTGGTTCTCTCCCAGGTGTGCACTTCGTTTTCGACAGACTCGGCTCGGTTCTTGCTGCTGGCCACCTTCAAATACACGTTTCAGGCAGTTGTTGTTGCTGTCGCTGCTTCTGTTGATTAACCCTTAAGCGCTGGACATGCGCAGTAGGTCGACTGGAAAACAGCCTTCTCTCATTCTGTTTCTAATTTATTTAAATTTTACTCTCTTTTTTATACATTTTCGCATGGAAATAAAAGCTTTCTTTTCGTCTGGAAAATTTCCACTTTTCGGCTTACATAACCGGTACAATTTTGTTTGCCTGATGGCTGTCTCATGCAATTGCCACACCTCCACACCCGCGCCACTTCGCCAAGTTCTTGTAACAATCGACAATTTCATCTGTTTCAGGTTAATGTATTGGCATATCCATCCTTGTAGTTTTTTTTGCTTTTCGCTTAATTTCTCTAACGTTATTGGTGTCATTGGTAGAAATTGTGCTCACACACATATGTACATACATATGTACATAAATAAGTCTGTATGCAAATTTTTTAACGTTTTACTATCCTCTTTTTATTGTATTATCTTTTATCCCCAACCTATTAATGACGTCACCTAATTATATTGCAAAACTTTAATGAGTTGCCCTCATGGGAGGTTGGGGTTCTTTATGTTAATTATGACAAACAATGCTCCCAATCGTAACCTCTCCTCCATATGTTTACTTCTATTGTGTCCAATCGATTTGACAGGGGTAGGCCACACCTACACATTTTAATTCATAATATACGAATGTTCATATATGTACCTATATTAAAGGAACTTATGCCCTATACATACATACATACATATCTACTCAAAAATTAATTAACAGAAATATGAAGAGCAATGTTAATCCATTTTAGACTTAAAGTTAATTAAATTTTGACTATCTTATCAGCCTAGAAGTATGCAATATAATTTATAATCAGCATCGCACAGTGGTGTAAAATCATTCAATGATGGATTTTTGAAATAAATTAGCGTAGAAAACTTGAGAAATTAAGCCTGTGTGGTTTAAAAATGTTTTAAATCTTTAAAAACTAAAATAAAAGTGGATCATATATTCTCAATTCTTTATTACATGCTACATAGTACAAAACAGAATTATGTGGCAACCCGAACCCGTTCTACTCTGCGTCCATTTTCAGCTTCATTTCGTATGCTGAGTCATGTGCCTTCAATTTAAGTCAATTTAAGAAAAAAAGCACAGCAAAAAATCAAGAAACTACAATCTGGATGAGGTTTACTATGTGTATCTACAAGTAGATTTGCCATACGACCATGATGATAATGAACTAGATAAAAAATGATAAAGGGCAGTTGAAGCTAAATTTTAGACTTGCGAAAGAGATCTCTTTCAGCCCTCTTTCTATATTAAAGCCAAAAGTTTTATTACTCAGAAGTAAAGTTAATCTACACTTAAAATTGATATAATCATTGGATGCTATCTACAATTCACAGTCTAGCTGGGACGGGGCTCTGTCACATTGTTGGCTGGGTCTGCCTCTGTTTTGTTTGTCGGCATTAATAAATATAACAGACAACTAGAAATTCTGATAATAATTACAACTGGAAAATACCAGAAACCTGACTTGTTTGATTTTACTTCACTTGTTTTTTCAGCCGGCAAAGCAATCAAAGCGTGCCAGCAAAATAATATTGCCCGTTTTAATTCAATTATATGCCAATAAAAAATCTAATCAACTGACAATATGGCATGAGTTTTAAAATTGCCATTCAATTGGCAACTGTGTGGGTTTATTGAGAGTTATCTTTTAATACTAAATTTTTGAAATAGAAAGTGCTTGGGCATAACAAGCTATTTGTTTGTTGTGATATTCTTCAAGGACTAGCCTCATCTAGACACTCGTTTTCTCTCCTTGATTCTCGATTATATGCAGGTCTATGTTATATTTTACACTGTTCACGCTTACGTCAATCGGAAAAGTTTTAACTGTTTTGATTGCATAACATGTGAGCATTTCGTTATATATTTATAAGTATCCATTTATATATATATACATATATATATATATAAAACATTTATGTATCTATCTTGCTGCGACTGTATCTGTAACTGGCTGCCGTTTCTATTTGCCTTGCGAACGATTGCTTATCAGATGACAACACTTGTAGATTAGGCTTTTTGGTCGAGTCGTTGAGTTATTTTTACTCTTAGGCTGTTAACACCTTAACTGTAGGTGGGTTGGTTGGTTGGTGGGTGGTCAGAACTTATCGATCAAACGATTTGAACCCCGAGACAGTGTGTACGGCAAACTGCTGACGTCGTTGGGATATAGTTTTTGTCTGAGACGGTGTCATGGAACACATGTATGTACATTCACTGCTGGAAAGGCCAAAACAGCGAAGGCTACCAACGTGTTGTTTGTGTCATTTGTCATTATTGCACATATACAAAAGACCCTTTGTTAGTGGCGAGTTTTTAAGTTTGGCTGCCGGTTTAAAGCAGTTCTTGTAACTGTCTCAAGCTGAGTTAAACTGGAACTTATTGTGATCCCACACACACTTAGAGGCACGCACAAATATTCATCCTGAGAAAAGTGAACAATTACCGTAATTCTTATGATATTCATGTTGTGGGAGGAAGTCTAAAAGTTAATTATTCTCGTCTAGCTTTAAAGGAAATGACATAACTGCCAAAATTTTAGTTTTTTTCTCTTATTAAGTGTATGGTGAAAACCTGAACAAAATCATCTTTATTGATATAAATATGTACATCTAGCATATGTATACACTAAGAGTTTTCATGCTTGGAACTCATGGAAAACTGTTGACCTCGATAAGTCAATTTTTTGCTCTTTGAATACTGAGATCTATCGATGCGGGGTGAATGAGTGAGAGAGAGCGTTTTAAAGAAGCATTGTTAAAAAATAAATAAATAAATCTCGTTCAAACTAGTTGAAATCAAATTTTATTGCAATTTAAGTTTTTTGGATAAAGCGTATACTATTAGTTCTCTAGCCGAAGTTTACATACCCTAACAAACTTACCAAAGTTAATATTAGATAAATCCCATTTAGTCACCCTAAAGAATCTGCCTTTTGGCTGCTTATATCTATTTCTTTATAAAGACAACAAACCACATTTTTAAGGATTTATAAGAGATTATATTATAAAACGAATGAATTTTGCAACAATCTGTTAATTTTAGAATTTCACTTTGTTGAGAGTACCCTTCTATGTTTGGAAATTCTTTGAAAATTTTCCACACCACTCGCTGAATCTGGATATGTTATTGCAAACATATAAGTTTTTGTGTGTGTATGTGTGAATAGAAAATTAGATATAAAATGTATCTTATAGCTCGGGAAACTAGACGATGGTATGCATAGGTATATGTACATATGTACATATGTATATGTACATATGTATGTATGTACATATATTGTTTAAATGTAACTCAATTGTGCATGGAGTCAATTCGTGTATATCCCATCATCTTTTTATTCGCACTTTATGTTTGTTGTGGCCAGTGTGTGTGTGTTGATTCTTACTAAATCGTCACAATAAATTTTTATTTAATTTAATGTCATCCATATGTGACGACAATATCAACAATTGCTGTCACTTATTTACACTACGCGACATACATACAATATATGTATGATTGCCTGCACGGCCTGCTCGTAATTTGTTTTAATTTAAATACAATTTAATACACATATTGCTGCTGCTGTTGGTGACGGTTACAGTGACGCCGCTGCTTTTGTCTGTATATATACATACATACATATTGTATTCTTTCGCATTCGTATCTGCAACATTTCGCATTGCCAAAGCAAATGCAAACAAATTAAAGACAGCTTTTCCCCAAATTTGTTTACTCGACATTTTGGCCATTCATTTTTATAATTTAGGTTTTGATTTGTTCAATAATTATCGCACTGTTACGTATGTATGTATGTATAATAACAAGCGAATCAATATCAACAGGCTTAATTAGTTTGGCGTTCTTTAGGCACTTGAAGTAAACTGGTTTGCGTATTTGGTCGCTGGTCAATGGCGTCAGCAGATAACCGCGATAAACGCGAAAAGCACAAGTACTTTATACAGTCAGAGACAACCATCAACCTACGAAAGCAAAAATCTATTTAAACTTTGCTCAAAATGATCAATGTCTTTTTATATGTAGAATTGTTTATAATTTACCCTGGCTTTATAAAGAATGCCGTATTTTTGTCAGATTAAATAGAATTATTGGTGGGTGTGGAATTACTTTTAATGAATAAACATATACATATGTGCTACTATTCGATTTTGATAAATTTGAATGCTGGAAACCACCCAGTTTACTGATCGTATATTTTGAATCACTTTGTGATCTACAAACTGCATAAACTGCCCTAATTCATCAAAATGATTTACCTATTGGTCATTTAGTCTCTATGATCGGGGATTTATTTAATGCATGAGAATTGATAATTAATAATGACCAAGGATAATTAAACATTTAAATATGTTATGTGTTTTTCAGCCAAGAAAAAATTGTTAAAAGAAAACTTTAATTGAAGAGAATCTGTCTCATCTTTGGCCTTCTTATTCTATGTCTAAACTTTCAGTTAGTATCAGTACACTCATATTTCAGTAGCCAGTAGAAACAAAACCAAACTATAAATCTAGCTGCAATGCACCCTTGTTTTTAGCAGGTGCAACTGTGAATTTTGAATTAGAATAAAAATCTGCAAGCGTGCATCCTGTCTCTCTTCATCTACATACATATATGGAATAGGTTATTATATTTATATGTATTTGCATAAATTTATATAATAAGTATATCCAAATGACAATGACAAGACTAAGTGTGCACACGCGCTGAGTGAGACTACAGAAATCGCGACTGTTATACTAAAGATACACACACACACACTCATGTGTATATGTGTGTGTGTACGTATCTAGTTACTTTGCTTACTTTATTATTATGTATATTTTAATTTTGATTAGAATTTATTGCTCCATTTTCAACACACTGCTCGCATTACCCAGCTGAAACTCAAAGCCACAAAACGAAAGATTTGACCGCCCACAATGTGTTGCCTTCTGGGGATTTGGAATGCCCTGTCAGGCATTTTTGGCGGTCAGTTAGTTGGTCAGTCTGTCTCTTTGTCGGTCTGTCTAACTGTCTGTCCGACTGGTTGACTGCCTGGCAGATTTCCATTGCTCCACTAAATTAAACGCAGCATAACAATTGGTTTTTTCCGGGGCATTTCATTCAACAAGGCGACTGACTTTCCTTCGTCTTCATAGTCAACGTCGTCGTTGTCGTCGTCGACTTCTAAGGTTTTTTCAGCTACTTGGAGATGGATGAATAGCGCAAATTAAGCGCTCGCTGTACTCATAAATCTATTGTCATAACGCCTACGAATAGCGACAAGATGTTAGACTAGCAAATTATTCCAGTGTCCAAATGGCATCATACTATGAATTTACACTGGGTTGAGCGAAAAAATGAAACACTAAAACCATTTCAGATGCAAATAAACTAGTAACAACAAGATGGAAACTTTCTCTCGGTGCAGGCCCGTTGAGGCTGCTTTCCATTCATATATATGTATACACACACATTTTAATCAATGCTCAAGTACGAAATCTAGTCAGCTCTATATATCAGCCATTTATGCTGATTACACATATGTACATATTTGTATATATGCTTTACTCGATGATTTGTGTCTCTCACAGTTGCCATGGTCATGAACGCAATTAAAAGAAGAACAGAAAATCAAAAAAGGCATTATGCAAGTCCTCTAAGTTTTCAAGTCTTTTGTTCTAGTTCTCTTTTTGACAATTAACATATGCCAGACAAGGTTTTTAAGAGCATGCGAATTGAGTTTGTTTTTTTGCATTTCAGCAACTTAGCTTTGGAGTTTTAATTGCCCCATATTGATAAATACTTTGAATATTTCAAATGTTTATAAATCATTTTACGCAACATGGTTTAACTAATACAAAAATAGAGCTTACTTCTTATGTACATACGTAACAGAAACAGTAGGAATGAAGAATGTGGTGCCCTATTGATAAACAACAATCCACGAGTCACTACATTAGACTCGATATCGAATATGATATGGGCTCTATATACATATGTATGTATATTGGCGACTGTATACGTCAAATTACATTTAAATACACTGACCGATAGATATGTATACAAATACGCCGATACTTTGGTATGTCAGTTGACCAATTGTCAGCTGAACTTTTACTTTTTATATATTTTTACTTTACATAAGCAGGAATAATACTTAAAGTATTACTTCATATCGTTCATCTCAAACCAAAAAGAAGTGAGACCCACATAACTGTATCCTAACTGGGATAGATGTGTAATCATCTCAACTGCCGCTTCAGTTTACATTTAGGAGCCTCCAGCGCCGGCGAAGCGACCACTCAAAAAGGAGTGGGACCATGTTTTGTTTGTTTGTCCTGGCCCTTGGCTATGAATGAGGCACAGGGGCACAATAATCGACGGCAAAAGCTATTTCGGCTCTACATCCTAAAGAAAAGTTGTATAACCAAAATTTAATTCACTACAAGAAATCGATAAATGGAATTTAATAGCTTCATTTTTAGTTTTACCCTTTTCAAGGGACCAGAAGGAGGTTTGCAGAGTCCTAAAAATATCAAATTTTCAACTACAAATTTAACCGAAACAGTTTACACTACAAAAAATACGTTTTAATAAGTATTTTTAGAAAGTTGTCATCTAATTAAGTGGCGTTCTAAATTATGTCATTGATAGAATCCTTTGACATAAAAACGAAACCAAATGTAGACCTTAAGTAATATCACAATTTATAGTGGTCTAAAATCGAATTGAATTGATTTTAACCACTTCAATATTCTTTGATAATCGTCGCATAAAATTATTTCCGTTTCCTGTAACTGCATTTGCTATTTGTTGTAGCCTTTTACAGATTACGCAATAACCTTCAAAATCTCTGTATGTAATCTTCATCGCCATCGTCGTCCTGTGGTGACCTTTTTTTTTTTTTTTTTTTTTGCCGTTGTTGCTGTTGTGGTTTTCAATTAAGCAGTCTTTTCTTACCCTGGCATTTGGAAATTGCTTTGTATACTCCCCCCAAAGACAACCCAAAGCCCACTACCCACTATTCATGGCTTCTTGCTTGCTCCAAATCCCCTTACATAGTTAGTAACTGTTCCGCAGCTTTTACGATTTAATGTATAGATACACACACATACACATTACATACACACATACATATTACATAGTATACATTTGTATGTCAGTTGGTACACATTCGTTTGGCATTTAGTCTAGTCTATTGATTTTCTGTTGTCGTTTTGTGTTACTTGTCAGGCCAAGTTGGCTATAATGGTGTGTGTGTATGCGTGTGTGTCTGTTTCCAATATCATGTAATTAAACTAGACTTAAGACCAAGAACAGAAATAAATGTGCACGAGTTGAGTGTATGTATGAGCTGGTTAACTTCTGTCCGAGCGAATATTAAACATGTCCTGAAGCATCATTCTATATTTTGCTCAGTGAAGTGTATTAGGTAAACAGCACGAATCTCAAATAAATATACATACAAAGATGACGATATAGAAATATAATAAGGGAGGGAAGATTTGACAGGGTTTGTTCAACAACTGACAACTGATACTCCAAACACATTTGTGTATGAATAATTGGAAGCACTCTGTTACAGAAGTGACGTCATGCGGCAGGGAGTTCTCGATGGGCGATTAAAATGGCCAAGCTTATGGTAGAGAATAGTCATGGCGTGCCTTTTTATTTTATCATACGCCTTGTTTTCGTTATACAATTTATGTAAATTTCGTTCGTCTGTCGTTTTCATATATTTCGCCTGACATACATTCCTTTGCACTACATACAAAGGCAAAAGACGGGCTGCGCAGCACACAACCCCTAAGAGTTGCTGCTCTCTTTAATGCTCTTCTTTCCCCTGGTCGCATGTCTGAGGCTTAGCCTTTGCTGCTCCAGTTTCGGAGCACTCGTCCCACTGTGTATCCTCCTCCACCTCCACCACCTCCTTCTCCTTCTCCACCATTATCTTTTCCTCACTTGTCACACTGCCATACTTTTCGCTATGCTGAGAGTTCGAAAGTTTTTACCGGGTGGAAGGTGGTGGCGGGGGTGGTGTAATATCTTTTGGTGAGCAAGAGAAAGCTCAGAGCGCGTCACCAGCACATTTCGACGTCGAATTCGAAGCGGTTAGAACTTTTCGCTGCCATTCCGTTGTTCTACGAAAGCTTATCCACTCGCGGCACGCTGAAAATTTTCAGTCGAGCGTTGTTACCGAACTGGGAAGGTCGGTCTAACTGTAGCAGCTACTAAAGAGCTCTCGTATTTGTCGGGTGGTACAGCCAGTGTGCTAGTACTAGTACAGCTCCTCTGCTCCGCTTCGTAGCCGCCTGCGTTGCGCTGGTGTGCGCTGCTGCTTACACAATAACTGTGCATCATCGATAAACTCGAAGAAGAAGCACACGGACAGTGGAAAATCAGGATACGAGAAGAAAAACGGAATCTCTAAAGCTGAATACGGCTTAACGAGCCAAAAAAATAAAAAAACGCAACGTGTGTGATTTGTAGTTAAAGTAATTAACAAAACATATTAAGTGCGCAAAAAAAAAAAAGAAAAAAGTTTCAAAAGTTCGATACTATTGTTTAAACGGGGTAGTTTTCTTCAAAACCCCCAACAGAATCTGCATACGCAAATATTGTGTAATATCCCCCAACGTGTAAAAGGTAGAAAATTTGTTTAAAAAAAAAAACCCACAAACTGGGAAATAACTTCTATATATGCTGCAAAAGTAGCAGTTGGCCCCCCCCATGAAAAGCGACCCGAAAACGTCCTTGTACAAAATCGATTTTTCCAAAATAAAAAAGAAAAGAAGAAAACTCCATGCCCAACGTAATGGATATACATTTGCAACTAACACAGGAGAGAAAAAGAGAGAGAGACAGAGAGGGAGAGAAAGATAAAGTAGTAAAGTAAAAAATATTGAAATTTTAAATTTCTGAAAGTGCAACGAAATTTCTATAGATGACCTAAAGCATTAGTTTTTTGTATGTATTTTCATTTAGGCGACCGACAGATATGCATATAGCTGCATATCCACACACATATGTATGTACATATGTAGATAGATCCAACATCCATCTGACGTAGTTTTTGTGGCAATGAAATCGTTTAGATTCAATTGTCGCGATTTATATTTTGGAATAGCAGCAATTTCCTGGCCACCCCACACAAACATCATGAGTGGGCTCTATAATGTAGAAATGGGATATAGAATGTTTGGGGGAGGTCGTTGGGAGCGACCACCCACTGTTGGTTATTTCATAATTCAGCAGCATAAAAACGATATATATCAAAAAAAAAAAGTGAAAAAAACCTCAATCTTGGAAATATACTAGAAACCTCTTACATTACATTTCCCTTGCTTTTCAAAAAAAAAAATGATTCTCTCGCTGCGCTGTTTACCGCCAGATTGTGCTCAATTTCGAAATGAATAATAGTGCACTCGAAATCTCTGATTTCGAAAAGTTCGCCCTCTCTCTCTCTCTCTATGTAGTTCTCTCATTCTCAGTCCCAATCTTTATCTACCTTTCACTCTCTCTGGCTCTCTTTCTCCCTCTGTGATTCTTGTGTCATGTGCCGTTATTTCGCATCTTGCCATGGCCTGCAGTTTCCAGTCTGTTTGCATGCTTCCATGTTCCTACATATCCATTCCAATATTGTATGCCTTGACTTTCCAATTGGTTGGCAGTCCACTTGCTGCTTTGCCGCTTAATCTCCTTTCTCCCCAGCCCCCTTTCACATCCACATCCCCATCCCCATCCCTTAACCTTCCAGTGTCTGCGTACTATCGTAACGCTGCAGAGTTGATACTTTTTGAAGTTCTCTGCAGATTGTTGCATAAGAAAGAAATTCAGAATCATTTAACAAAATTCATAAACATCGATAAAATTTGTATTTTCCCTTGCTTTGTTTCTCATTACAGTTTCCTGTTTTTTAGTTTTGTTTTTTATTATTTTTTTTGTTTTTTTGTTACGTTGTTTAAATTGTTAAACGGTTTTTATTTTTTAAATTGTAAATTCGTTTTGTTATCGCTAAACATTTAGTGTATTTGTCAAATTATATATTTTGAGAGCTTGCGAAATCATTATGAGTGCTCAGGTGGGTAAAATACAAAATGCGATAGTTTTGTAAATTTATTACACATTTATTTAATTTACATACGTATGTATATTTTAAGTTATCATTCGGCTTTGACCTTATATAATGTCCTTTAAGCAAAAAATTCGCTCTCATTCACATGTTCAGATTGCGTGCACTTGCACTTATATATCCTAAGTGATTAACTTGTTGTCGTCGTCTTGTCTCTATCACCTGGATAACAAAAAACCAGAAAAGGTGATAACAAAAACTTTGTAATGAAACAATGAAAGACGAAATAACCTAACACATGGGTTGCTGGGGGGGTAGGTTGCCAAAGATGAAACTAATAAGCAGGCAATTAGCATTAAATTGTTAAAAAAGTAAACCCAACAGATTCGAAAAATTATTTAAATTAACGAACGTGTTTAAAGCTGGAAACACTTCTAGCCTTTTTTTTTGTGGGGCATGAATCCATATGGGGGTTTTGAGTCTTTTCACACAACGATTCTAATTCAGACACAGCCACACTTTGATGTATGCACATAGATATCAAGATACATAACTGCGCTTTGTGTTTTGTTATCAAGAACTTGTGGAGATAAGTACGTACATACATATGTACATATGTACATACATTATGTACGTATGTATTTGTGGTTTCCAGCTGCTTTCAGAGACAAGGAATATTTGAAATTTTCACGTGATTTCCCTTCTTGTTACTTGTGTTACTGTTCAATCTGTTACACCTGTTGTTGTTGAGGGCTTAGGTTTTCGGGGTGGGTGGTGGAAGTGGTTGGGATCCACTTTGTTCTGGTTTTCAAACTGGTTTAAACCGCACGCACACAAATAAAGCTGCTGTTATATGCATTTTCTCTCGGATTAAAAAACAAAAAACCAACAACGTTCATACATACAATTGACTTTTGTGTGTGACTTAATTTGTTCATTTTCGGTTACGCCCGCAAGTTTACACGTATGTCAGATAATTTTTTGCATTGATTGAACAATTAGCGTGTCAATTTTGTATCTCTTTTGCTCTTACTCTTGCTATCTTGCTCTATCACTCATCCGCCACTTGTGCATTGCACATACTATGTATAATATACATATACTTGCTGTTTGCTGGTCTATTTGCTTTGTAAATTGATATTCAAGTTCAAATGCCAAATGATTTGCGGCAAAATTCGCGCAAAATGGGGAAAACAGCTGGAGGTACACATACCTACATACGTACACAGACATAGAGTGTGTATGTGTATGTGTATAGGATGTCTGTATATCTCTGTGATCGTCTAATTGGCAATGTGCGCCTCTGTATGTTTCTATACTAACCGCACTTATGTAAGCTTTTTCTCTGTGCGCATTTTGATTTATATCGCCTCCTCTATTCATTCAGCACTGCGACACAATGTTCCCAGCTTTAGATTAATGCTAGGCCAACCGAAATATAAAAAACTAAACCACCGACCTGCCACCTCCCACCACCCACCACCCCCAGCTACTTTGAATCCTCTTTGTCTCATGTGAATTGAACCATAAAAACAGTTTAAGCCGTTTCAAATTCAATTCAAATTACTTTCTATAGGGAAATCGCGTTCAAACATTCAATGTTAACAATTGTTTGCACTTTGCTCTGCAAACATACAGATACTATATAGAAAATTAAGCTTAAGTTAATTTAAAACCTACAACTTAATACTAATCCTACCATTTTATCATAGATTTAAAACGAAAAACCTAAGAAATCAATATCGAAACGAAACCAACGTAAAGATTATTAACAGAAGCTACTAAATAACCACAGAGAGAAGCCACGTTAGTTTCGAAAAGTGCGTAAGCAAAAATTCAAAATTACAAAATCAAACTTCGGCATACCGAACATCAAATACCCTTGCAGTTGTTGTAACATATTAAATATAAAGGGATATTAAACAATCCAAAAGATTGTCTGATAATTGCATTTTTATACAAGTTTAAAATATTTTTCTTTAAGTTATTTAATTTGATATATAATTGTTATAGGTATCAGGCAGTCATCATTCTTGTTTATTCTGTGTTCAGTTTTATAATATTTTCACTGCAAGGGTATACAAATTGTCATAAGAACCCAAAAGCTTATACACCAAAAGTACAAACAGTCAAACCAAACCGATCCCCCACTCTTCGGAATACAAACAAACATACAAATAAATCAAGAAGAATCGTGAGGAATAAAAAAATAGAAGAAAAAAACAAACAAAGCGTAATATTCTTACACATATAAGATCGAAGTCCCAAGCAGCCGGTATCGAAAGAGCGCGACAGGTTTGCCTTCTCCTGATGTTGCCCTCTCAAAATGTTTATAAAAAAAAAAATTTGTTTGTTGTATTTTTAATTAATTAAAATTCTGCCTCTGATTTGATTGCCCATGCTCTTTTCAATTAGTAGTATACATACATTTATATATCTACATACATATAGTATGATTCTCATTTTGCATGCGGTTTTTCGATTTCTTTTTATTTTTGTTGGTCTTGAGCAGAAAAAATATTTATATTGTTATTCTGCTGACGTTAGTGCGTCGCCCTCTCTTCGACCATTGTTTGCTGCCATAATGTGAGTCAGTCCGACAGACAAATGCGATAAGCAAAATAATCAACAAACGCGACTTGCCAAACAACAAAAATTCTACTTTCTTTGCTTATTTTTGAAACTTCTAAATAAATGTTTTTCCCTTTGAGATAATGCGATATACATTTTATTAAATTTAAACCAATTTAACGTAAATTTCAGACCCAAAAATTTTAAAAACTTTGATTCATTCAATCATTCTATTTTCGGATTGATAACACTGGCCTATTTATTTTGCAGCCTTCGCAGAGTCATATGTGTATACAAATATATACATTATACACTGGTCGTCATAAATATTTAGATTCTATTGATTAAACTCGGTTCAATCAAAACTTTTAATGTATTATGAGACTTAAATAAGGCTTTTGCGGTCATTTATCCCATTACAGAAATAATCAAGCCATGAACAAGTTTAGAAAAAGAAGCAAAACTAATAATGCTAATGATAATGCTAGGAGCGTATAGTTCAAATACTTATGACTGCAAGTGTACCATATTTTTTTCCATAATATAAGAAACCCAGAGTAATTTGCTAAACTTTAGTTTATCATAATTCTTTATATTTTTACATACCTACATATAATAATCATAAGTTTTATACGCATATTGTATTTGTAGTCTATGCATTTGTTTATACTTTTGTCTTTTATTTTATTGTCATTTTTGATTTTGTATGTACTTATTTCTTCCCGTTTTTCTTCATCGTCCACACACATCAACATCAACATCAAAATCATCAATCAAAACCACCCAAAAAACCAAAAACCAAACCCTATTGCCCCACATAGCATGGGAGAGCTGACTCTTATCGAGTCGCCACGGTTATTGCAACCGATGACGACAATCGCACAGCCGATGGCCACTACAAGGTAAATCGAATTCTATACATTTTTACGTTTCTTCATTCACTTAATGTTTAATTGTTTTTAAACTCTTATATTTTTCCAACTAACATTTAACATTTTCATAAAATTTTAAAATACTTTCATTTCGTTTGCTTTTTATTACATTATACAATATACATACATACATACATACATATATTAATGGATGTACATAGTTGATTTGGGCATAGTTCCAATGGCTGGCATTTACCTCTCCTTCTCTTAAGAGACGGTCTTTGACATTTAAATATATTAACCAAAAATCTATAAATATAAAATCATCATGGCCAATAATTCTGCCATAAGGGCAATTTTAGATTTATAGAAACGAACGCAAATCCATCCATCATCTAGGCAAATGTTTTAACTAGAACGTTTACTTCTTAACATGCATATTATTTCTAAGAATCTATGCAATAACTATGAGTAATATCCGTCGATAGTCGAATATATTGTTGCCAAGTAAAGAGAACATTTGCTGTTGTCCGTATATTATATACATATGTAGATATGTATATTTAGAACTGTTTTTGGGAATCTTAATTGTGACGTCAAATAAGTAGAGAAAGAGATAAAAAAGCGCACTAGACTAGACAGCTGGTCCTAGGATTCTTTTTTATTTATTTTTTGTTGTTATATGTATGTATCTATATTTTGTCTGAGTATTCATTGGCCAATTTTCGCTAGACTACCGAGGTCAGTCAGTTTTTGTGTTTGGTAAAAATAAAAGTCACTGTATACGAAAAAACTTACTTATTCAAATAGAATACACGTTTGATATATGTAATTGCATATATGTAGAATTCATCAAACAAATGTTCATTTTCATTAAGCTTTTATTTCATTTTATTTTACTTACATATATATCATTGTTTTGTTTCTCTTTTGTGTACATTTGTTGTGTATACATTACGTATGAACATTTATTTATCTATATATAAATGTGTTCTTCATTCTGTTCAATTCATTTACGTGATCTTCACATTCAAAATGTTTTGCACCCCAATGTAGCCAATGTAGCTTGATTAGAGCAACAAATAAAAATATTCTCACGCTCAAGCGGCGTTACATACCATAGGAAAATATTTGTTTCTAACTAATCTATTAACGTATATAGTACATATGTATGTAGGAAGACTCAATTAAAGCAAATGTGTAACATTTAATTGGTAAGTAATGGATTAGCCATAGGTTCCTCACACCTTTTTTACTTCCTATCTCCCCTTTCTTCTTCTAATTCTATATTGGTGAACGGTTTTAACCAGCACAGTTAAGACAAATCTTGGCAAATCGATTTTTGTATCGGCTTTTGGGTCTCTTTTCTACTCTCTCTTAAACATTTGGAACTTCAATTAATCTTAACTAATTTAATATTCCTCTTCATAGTCAAGACGCAAAATGCCGGCCAAAGCAGCTAAGAAGGAGAACTTGGATGATCTCAAACAGGAGTTGGATATTGACCATCATAAAATCTCTCCTGAGGAATTGTATCAGCGCTTTCAGACACATCCCGAAAATGTGAGTTTAGCTATTGGCAATTTCATCTTTGAAGCATATAATTGATTGATTTTCTTTCACAGGGTCTAAGTCATGCCAAGGCTAAGGAGAATTTGGAACGCGATGGTCCAAATGCTCTTACGCCACCTAAGCAGACCCCAGAATGGGTGAAATTCTGTAAGAATCTGTTTGGTGGTTTCGCCATGTTACTGTGGATCGGTGCTATTCTGTGCTTTGTGGCCTACTCTATCCAGGCCAGTACCAGCGAAGAACCAGCCGATGATAACTTGTATCTGGGTATTGTACTTTCCGCTGTCGTTATTGTCACGGGTATTTTCTCATACTATCAGGTGAGACTTGTGAAGTATTTATTCATTGTAGGCGCGCATTTTTAACTTTTTATTGTATTTGCCTATTGTAGGAATCGAAAAGTTCAAAGATTATGGAATCCTTCAAGAACATGGTGCCCCAATTCGCCACTGTTATTCGTGAAGGCGAGAAACTGACGCTGCGCGCCGAGGATCTCGTGTTGGGCGATGTCGTTGAGGTTAAGTTCGGTGATCGAATTCCCGCTGACATTCGCATCATTGAGGCACGTACCTTCAAGGTCGATAACTCCTCGCTGACCGGCGAGTCGGAGCCACAGTCGCGTGGTGCCGAGTTCACCCATGAGAATCCCCTGGAGACCAAGAACTTGGCCTTCTTCTCAACCAATGCCGTGGAAGGCACTGCCAAGGGTGTCGTCATCAGCTGTGGCGATCACACCGTAATGGGTCGTATTGCTGGCCTTGCTTCCGGTCTGGATACCGGTGAAACCCCCATTGCCAAGGAAATTCATCATTTCATCCATTTGATCACCGGCGTCGCTGTGTTCCTGGGCGTTACCTTCTTCGTGATTGCCTTTATTTTGGGCTACCACTGGCTGGATGCTGTTATTTTCCTCATCGGTATTATTGTGGCCAACGTGCCCGAAGGTCTGCTTGCCACTGTAACTGTGTGTCTGACGCTTACTGCCAAGCGTATGGCATCGAAGAATTGTTTGGTAAAGAACTTGGAGGCTGTCGAGACCCTTGGCTCCACTTCAACCATCTGCTCCGATAAAACCGGTACTCTCACCCAAAACCGCATGACGGTTGCCCATATGTGGTTTGATAACCAAATCATTGAGGCCGACACCACTGAGGATCAGTCGGGTGTTCAATACGATAGAACTAGCCCTGGATTCAAGGCGCTCTCTCGCATTGCCACTCTCTGTAATCGTGCTGAGTTCAAAGGAGGTCAGGATGGTGTGCCCGTCCTCAAGAAGGAGGTCAGCGGTGATGCTTCTGAAGCTGCTCTGTTGAAGTGCATGGAACTGGCCTTGGGTGATGTGATGAACATTCGCAAGCGTAACAAGAAAATTGCTGAAGTACCATTCAATTCGACCAACAAGTATCAGGTGTCCATTCACGAAACTGAGGATTCTGGCGATCCACGCTTCTTGCTTGTCATGAAGGGTGCCCCCGAACGTATTCTGGAGCGTTGCTCTACCATTTTCATTAACGGCAAAGAGAAAGTACTGGACGAGGAGATGAAGGAGGCTTTCAACAATGCCTACATGGAACTCGGAGGATTGGGCGAGCGTGTGCTCGGTTTCTGCGATTTTATGCTGCCCTCTGATAAATATCCTTCCGGCTTCAAGTTCAACACTGATGATATTAACTTCCCCATCGATAATTTGCGTTTCGTCGGTCTAATGTCCATGATTGATCCTCCTCGTGCCGCTGTCCCCGACGCTGTGGCCAAGTGCCGTTCTGCCGGTATCAAGGTCATCATGGTGACTGGTGATCATCCCATCACTGCCAAAGCTATTGCCAAATCTGTCGGCATCATTTCGGAAGGCAACGAAACCGTTGAGGATATTGCCCAGCGTCTAAATATCCCCGTGTCCGAGGTTAATCCACGTGAGGCCAAGGCCGCTGTTGTCCACGGTGCTGAATTGCGTGATGTGTCAAGCGACCAGCTGGATGAGATTCTGCGTTATCACACCGAAATTGTATTCGCCCGTACCTCGCCTCAGCAGAAGCTGATCATTGTCGAGGGTTGCCAGCGCATGGGAGCCATTGTGGCTGTCACTGGTGACGGTGTTAACGATTCTCCTGCTTTGAAGAAAGCTGATATTGGTGTTGCTATGGGTATTGCCGGCTCCGATGTGTCAAAGCAGGTAACTGCCTTTAATGAACACTCATTTCTTTGAATGGGGTAATTAATTTGCGATTTTCTTTAATTATCAGGCTGCTGACATGATCTTGCTGGATGATAACTTTGCCTCCATTGTGACTGGTGTCGAGGAGGGTCGTCTGATCTTCGATAATTTGAAGAAATCAATTGCTTACACTCTGACCTCCAATATTCCCGAAATCTCTCCCTTCTTGGCCTTCATCCTGTGCGATATTCCACTGCCATTGGGTACCGTGACAATTCTGTGCATTGATTTGGGCACTGACATGGTAAGTTTTAGTACCCTACCCACCTCTTACCTCTCTAAATCAGTATATTACATTGTAATCTTTAACATTAAGTCGTCGAGCAAGTTAAATTTAATATTATCCATATTGTATCCAAAATCTATGATGATCTTGTTAACTATTAAGTATTGTTAGCCATTGTATAATGCATAATTTTGAATTGATTTGAAATGACGAGCAGATACCTGCCATATCGCTGGCCTACGAAGGACCCGAAGCTGACATTATGAAGCGCCGTCCACGAAATCCCGATGTGGATAATCTGGTTAACGAGAGGTAAAACGTTAGACCACATTGAGTCAGCTCGTTCCTCCAGTTCCCCTGCAGTAAAGATGCCAGTGGTTAGGCTATCGAGTAGTTAACTAAGTGCTCTTTTATTGATAATTATTGACCTAATATTATTAATTATCCCCTACATACTATATAAATACACGCACACATAAACACGAGACGAACGCCGAACCGATGAACAGATCGAGAAATTGAAATTTAAAGAAAAAAACGTTGCTAATCTTACCAACTACCCATAATCCAATACTTAGGTGCCAGCCATTTCTTTGGCCTACGAACATGCTGAAGCCGATATTATGAAGCGTCCGCCACGTGACCCATTCAACGATAAATTAGTGAACTCAAGGTGCCAATCAAGTCAATTTCTACCCCCAATCACACACACACTCACACTAAAATCACACACAATAACTAATACACACACACACACACCCACCCATACACTAACTTAAACGGTGTGCAGTAATTTCTATAAAAGTTAAACCTCGAAATTACTGCACCAATTAAAAAGAAGCGCAAAAATGAAACATATAACTATAACGTATGTCTTATGTGTATGTGGCTGGATTGTAATTAGCATAAGTTCGCGCAAAAACCAAAAACTAAAACTAACCAAAAGTTCCATGTTTATGAATTTTTACTAATTTACTCTTAAGATTATCATTTAATATCGCCCAACTATACATACGAACAAGCATACATACATACATACATACACACAACATACATTTGTACATCATTTATGTAGCTTTTGCATATACATTGACATCAACATAGTCTATTCTTCCAAGTGACATTTTTCATTCTCATGTCACAAAATCTGAATTTCCTTCCATCCCCTTATTCTCATCTATTCTGTACATTTCCCCAACAATTTTCCATAAATTCAACTTTTATTTGGTACTTGGCATCATCCAACATAATTTCCATATTTCCCTGTACTAGATCCGTTTCAAACAATTTACCATCGAAATGAAGGGAAATCGTATCACCAGACGTTCATTATAATTACATATATGTAAAATTTGAACCACATTTCGAATATAGTTATATATATATATATACATATATTACCATAATGCCTAATATTCTAAACGCTCTAAATGTTAATTGGTGTGCGTCGTACCTACATATATCGTACATATATCTATACGTATATATCGTTTCTGTCACTCCAGTTTTTCAGTTATTTTCTCAGACTGAAAATCCACCTGAAAACTCACATAATTATGTTTAGCAAAAACGTTGATTGGCAATAACTTTTGTTTGTTTTGTTGTGCATTTTCAGTTTGTAATTTGGCAAAAAAAGAATAACTAAATTCAATCAAATCCAATTAATATTTGCACTCTTACCAAAAATTCGTAGCAAAATTTAATCACCAATGCATAAACAAACTGAAATCCAAATTCCAAAATTTCACATAAACTTTAGTATTTATTTTTAAGTTGTAATCCGTTTTATTTTGTTCTATAAGTTTCACCATAAACCCAAAGATCAAGTATTCGTATGTCTTACAAACCTGATGCGACAAATTTAAGTTAGTTTTGTAAGTTTAACTATAAGTTAAGTTATTTGTGCCAAACAGATTTAGAACCAGTTACAGATTACTCAGAGAACTCAATTTCACAGGCAGTGTGTCCCTTCGAAAGAAAAGAACGATGCTTTGAGAAACAATTTACTTTTCCCCGCATAATTTATCGTACTTTATTTTCACTTTTATTTTTCCCAATTCTTTTATACCAACAAAACGAAAAAACCAAATACAACGCTTGCACATTCAGGTGCCAGCCATTTCCTTAGCCTATGAGACGGCTGAATCCGATATTATGAAACGCCAGCCCAGGAATCCATTTCAAGATAAGCTGGTCAACGAAAGGTAAAGTTTTTCTTTGTGCTGTGTTCACCAAACGAACAATCGAAAAAAACAACAACAACTATTCAACACAAATCTTAGAAAAAAAAAAAAAAAAAAAAAATAAAAAAAACCAATTGCAAATGCAAAATCAACTTTTAAGACTTTCAAAATGGCGTACATAAAATCTATCTCTTAACTTCTCTGCAACTATTTTTCTTATTTTATCTTCTATCTCTATCTACCACTAATAAATGCTCAATATTTTTTCCGTCACTTTCTCTCATAATATGAACAAGCAAATATTAAAAAAAATAAAAAAACAAACCAAAAAACAAAATATATAATTGCGGGCAACTCTGTTAGACCAAAATGATCTGATCAAATCATTTTTCTATCTACTTTATATATTTATATCTACTAACCAAATCTAAGATATTTTCAAATTAGCTTCAAGTACAACAAAAAATATATACATTTATATATATTTTCTATTACTTTGCCTATTTTTCCTATACGATTAATTGCTATATGCATTTAATTTTCTGTTTTATGTTTTATGTTCAATGTCTTATTTTCTTCCTCTTTTTCTTCGAATTTTATATATTGATTTATTTTATTGTTAAATGTTTTATGTTTTTACATATTTTTGTTTTGCTTTATACTGTGTGTAGCATTTGAAAATATTTCCTAGAGGTTTTCTCTAGACTTTACTTTATTTTTATAATTTTTAAGGACTTTTTCTACTCTTTTGTTTTATCGAAAAGGGGTGCTTAGGCTGGATTTATTGATTTTTATTGATCCCTTCGTAATTAGTTTTCTTTGAAACTTCATTTTTTCCGTTCTTTTGTATTTGCAATATTGATATGAATATATTATATATATATAACTTTATATACAGTTTATATGCGCATTATTGTAATCGTAAAACTATCTATTAGCAACCAAATGATATTCATAATCAAATACAGGCCTGTACTCGTTTCCGATTCTGAATGATTTGATCATAATCGGACATGAGAGACATCTCAACAAAGTAACTTTTCCTGGGTGACTTTTGAAATCGAAAAGAAAAGTCCGAGTCAGTGATTCTCTACTCAGCTAGTGCCTTTCTTTCTATCTCTCTAACTACCTTTTTGGTGCTTGAATAACAAAATCTATGCTTATTTGTTTTGCTTATTTTCTTTTACAACAAACTTGTCTTCTTTTAAAATTCTGATTGATTTTGAGTTTGTTTTCCCAATTTTATATGTCAGCAGGAGATTTCTATACACTTTAAAAGTGTAATCAAAGTTTTTGTTTCCATCGATTAGTTTAGATTCATCTAAGGTAAGTGGCGTCTCTTACATTGTGTGTCATCGGAAGTGAAGATAGTCCATTGAAACTCGAACTAGAAGAAGATACTCTACTCCATATAGCAGTTGGATCAATTTGCTGATTTCTTTTTCTCACGCACTCTCCCTCTCTCTTTATCTCTCTCTCTCTGTTGGATTGCTCTATCTCCTCTGTATGTAATAGATCAGAGCATTCATAATTTTTGAGTCGAATTATATAGTATTTTTAACTAGTGCTAGTGCAGGTTTACTTTAATCTTAGTGAGTCTATATAATATATATATACATGTATACATCTATGACATTAATTTATCTTTACTTAATTATGCTAACTATATAGCTACATACATAAACGAGTAGTAAAAACATTTTCGATCATAAAGTGATTTCTATAAGATATAGTTACTTTTGATCATATACAAAACGTCGCGAAATGTTCTTCATGCAGTCCATAATACCTTTACTCCTACCAACCAGTCAATCAATCAATCTATCAATCAGACAGTCAGTCATTGAACTCTCATAGTTCTGGTTTTTTTTCTTTCTTAAGTTGTAGATACACACACCCACAGACATCCACACATACATATTTACAGATACATCCTTCCATTTAAATCTTCACCAAAAACTGAATCATCCAACTCAAGTTGGGATTGTTTTTACTAGACTTAGTGCAATATTATCTACATTTACCTATGTAACAATTTTTAGTGCAAGTTAAGCTCTAAGCTCTCTTACAAGACACACAAAAACACACCTCCCCACCCCATCTCTCTCTCTCTATCTCTCTCTTTTTGTCTATCTCCCTCTGTTCCTTAATATATATATATATACGAGAATTTTGTTTATGGGTACCACATATGTACTCTTTTTCCAATCCCCTTAATCAATTGATTTAGTTTTAGCTTCTTAAGTACGCAGGAGCTAAACACAATTAAGTAACAAGCAAGTAAACAAATCAAATGAATCCACAAGATCCACATGAAACTTGTACAACTTGACACACTTCTTCTACTCCTTAAAAGATAAATCTATCTCTGCCCTATATACATACTATATCTCTAACTCAACTGTCTTAACATTAGTCAAATATTTACTTAGCATTTAACAACAGACAAAACAAAAAAAAAGAAGAACATTTACATATCGATTATGGTTATGAATTTGATTATCATTATTATTATTATTACTCTTACCTATTGTATTATATATTATTCTCCAGCAAGAATCAATATATAATTCTTGTAAATCTTTAATCGGATTTTCTTTTTTTGTATTTTCCCCCCTTTACATTTTTCAACTCTTATTATGTCTTTCTTTTGTTAACAACTAACCGAACAACAACAACTTGCACAAACCAAAAATAAAAAAAAAAAAACTGATTAACACAAAAATATCAATGTAATACCGCTATATAAACTAAAGATTCCGGCCATTTCACTCGCTTACGAGCAAGCCGAAAGCGATATTATGAAACGTCAACCGAGAGATCCATATCGCGACAACTTGGTCAACCGCAGGTCAGGACAAATTTAAGAATAAGGAAAAAAAACCAAAAAAAAAAAAAAACAAAACAAAAAATACCCATTTTACTTGTGTATTTCTTTAATGTTTTAGTTGATTAGTTAAGAAACTAGAAAATGAACAAACATGCAACCCATTTCCTCTTTTTTCTTTCGATTACCGATTTGACCTATTTTTTTTTTTGTTGACGTCTGTGTTTCGGGTGTTTTTAATTCCCATCGAATCTGTACAAATAATTAGACTATTAACCAACTTTGGAAGACCAGAGTTCATATGCCCTTGCATTTAGTTTCAAGAAATGCTTCAGAAGCCGGTTTCAATGCTTTGTCGATTTCCTAAACTCATTTAAAGTAAATTTTGAATGCAATTTCAGTTATACAACTGTCTAGATTTCGACCATTTCGAAAGGTTACAAACGTTGCTTAGTTGCCGGTTCGTCAATCCCATTTTAAGATATCCTCAACACCTAAACTCGTTAAGAATTCAATTGAAACCATTTCGTCTGAGATACAAATGGGGATTATGATGCCAACCGAAACCTTTTCTTAGCAAGGGTATATAATTCGATATGAAAAAGTAAAACAAAAAAAACATTTGTAATGCAATCAAGATTTGCGACTGTTTGTTCGTTTGCCGATGCGTTCCTGCAATTTGTTGCTTTTTTTATCCTTTCAACCTAATCCTGTCTCTCTCTCGAGATAGACACTTCTATCTGTCCCTTGTTCTCTACACATCCAATGAACTGAAATCCAATCCAATAATTTTAATTTAATTTACATTATCTGAACTCTTAATGTGGAATGAAATCATATTTTTACTCTCTCTCGCTCTCTCTCTCTTTCTCTGATCATTGAGTTCTTCAAAATTCCAAATATTTATTATGACAAATCTGTTTATTTATTTATTGAATGTCCTCCTCTTTTGTTTTCAACCAAAATGAAATACCAATCAATGTGTATTGATTTTATTGTGTTTAGTCGCACAAATTGCAATACAAAAACCAAATTTCACTCGTTTTGTGTGTGTTTGTCTTAAGCGCAAAATCTAAATGAATATCAAAACTCGAATTTAATTGTAGTCTATCTCAATGAGACAAAAAACAAAATGCTGCTGCTTTTAGAAAATGTTTGGCGCTATTTGCATCCAACATAAACAACACAAGGACAAACATACTGACAGACTTTTTCAACGATAACACGGCAAACAAAGTTTGACAGGATGCCCGATACATACACACATATACATACATACATATATACAGGACACATTGTTATAAACAAAACTCGATCCAACAAGGCTTTCTGCTGATGTTACTCTTAGTACAAAAGTATAGTGTGTTACTTGTAGTTGAGTTTGTTTGAGCCAACAAATCATGAAAAACCGAAAGAAAAAAAACCAAATCAAAATCAAAATAAGCGCTTCAATTGTATTCTAGAATACATATTTAACAAATATCTACATATCTATATACATACATACATATATCTAAATATAGTCCTCGTAGTCCCTGTCTTTGATTCCAAGTGCAAGTGGAATCAAGTCGCAGTAAGTTTTGATCTATGTGAGGTAGCCATAAAGTTTTATTTTCTCATTTAATTATGTCTAAGTTTACATGTAAGTTTATGTTTTATGTTTAGTATTTGTTTTATTCTATCTATAATTATTTATTAAATGACATCTACTTTGAACGTAAGTAAATGAAAGATTGTAAAGAACCAAATCATTTATAGCACCATTTATTTATGCAAATGCCTTGTCTTGTGATGATTGTTTGCTTTCTGTGTGTAAATATGTACATAGATTTTTATATTAGCTATAGCTGCATGTTCCTGTATACTAACAAATATTTTTGCTTTTACCTTATCCCCCATCACATTAAATATAACAAAAAGAAAAACGCTTTTTTTGCCAAGCATAATATATATACTATACATAGAACAAGTTTGCTTTTGCGCGCGCTCAATTCAATTAAATCAAGAGATTCGCTCAGAACGCCACAATTCACGCTGTAAAGTCTTTAACACCATTAAAACTTAATTAATTAAACTTTAAGAAAGGTAAAGTGGCAAAGATGTTCAAACATGATTTACATGACTAACAAAGTTAACATCAAAAAGAGTATAAACAAATTTGAAATATACTCAACTGCACAAGCGTTGCAGCGGTTGGTAGGGTTTTTGTTAATGTTATTATTAAATTGTTTAAATGTTTTCTATTCCTCTCGTACTCTCTTGTATCTCTCTCTTACTTTCTTTACTTGGCTTTTATTGTTAATATACAAAAAAAGAGACAAAAAAAGTCTTTTATTATTCTATATCTTCTTTATTTTACTGCTCCCTCTCCTAAATATCAATGATTTTTTTTACTTTTAATTAAATTTTACAACAAAAACCTTGAACCAATCGAAGCTCGCACAATACTCAAGAATGCCGCATCTTTACCTAGAACAAAACAAAAAAGAAACCTGTAACAAAAAGTGTCTTGCGTCCTGCAACATAATGAGAAAAAAAAACAACAAAAATCCCCACACAACATTAATAACCTTTTAGTATGTTTTTGAAGCGTTACTTAATTATATATCTTTGTTTATTTCCGTTTGCCCACACACACACACACACATGTATGCACAATATTTCTTGGAAACAGATTGATTTCCATGGCCTATGGACAAATTGGTATGATTCAAGCAGCTGCCGGTTTCTTTGTGTACTTTGTCATCATGGCTGAGAATGGTTTCTTGCCCATGAAATTGTTTGGCATCCGTAAAATGTGGGACTCAAAGGCTGTTAATGATCTAACTGATTCCTATGGACAGGAATGGGTATGTACATATTCATATAAATACATAAAATTATCAACTTCACGCTCTCTCTGTCACTCTCTTAGACCTATCGTGACCGTAAAACCTTGGAGTACACCTGCCATACAGCTTTCTTCATTTCGATTGTGGTTGTGCAATGGGCCGATTTGATCATCTGTAAGACGCGTCGTAATTCCATCTTCCAGCAAGGCATGCGCAATTGGGCATTGAACTTTGGTCTCGTTTTTGAAACCGTATTGGCTGCCTTCCTTTCATACTGCCCGGGCATGGAGAAGGGTCTCCGCATGTACCCATTGAAGTGAGTTATCAGTCATTATCAGAAATCTCTTTACGAATAGAGATTCAATGTACATTGCAATTTCTCCGTTATAAACTCAGTTTAGAGGACAATTCTAATATAATTTCTTTATTTATTTACATTTAGACTCGTCTGGTGGTTCCCGGCCATTCCATTTGCGCTGGCTATTTTCATCTATGATGAGACTCGTCGTTTCTACTTGCGTCGCAACCCCGGAGGCTGGTTGGAGCAGGAGACCTACTATTAAATTCACATTCTCCACACACACACCTACAAAAAAAAAAAACACACACATACACCACACACACACACAACATATACCGCAACAAATAGTAATGTTTATGTACCACAAAATTACACTCCCACACACACAGACACAAACACAACCACCAACCACAGCGAAACGAACCACAACCACAGAAATTGTATTCGTGGTACTTCAAAAGCAACCGCAAACAGCAATGTCAGCGAACAACAACAACAACAACAGCTACAGCAAGGAAAACAATTATTACAATATATTTTATTTTTTTAATTTAATTATTTAAAGTAACAAAACAACAACAACAACAACAAAAATGCAAGCGATAATTATTTTAAAAGTTTAAGTAAATTTAAATTATAAATTAAAGCTAAAAATAAGATTTAAATAAAGTAAAGAAAACAAAACAAAAAAAACCAGCAACAACAACAAACGAACAGATTTCGATACCCCGCAAAAAGAAAACATAATGAAAAAACAACAACAAAAAGCAACCAATAACTAAATAACAACAAAAACCCCATGTTTTTAGTAAAAATAACAAAAAACAAATGAAAAAAAAAATAACAAAAAAAAAACCAAGCTTAATAACTAATACCAAAAAAAAAAAAAAAAAAAAATTAAATGAAAGAACAACGCAAAATGTAGGCAAAACAACAACTCTACGAAAAACCCGATACTGAATCTAAGCTAAAGCTAAAATACATTCATAATGTTAACACACACACACACACACAAACACCCCCACACACACACACACACACAACACCCTACCAACCATACATACATACAACGCATGACAAGACAAATTATATGAAAAACAAAAACAAGTGTTTAGAAAAAATTATGAAAAAACGAAAATAATACAAAAAGAAAGTGAAAGAAAGAAAGAACAAAAAATCTAGTGTAGTTACCATTTAAGCCGTGAACATGATGAAGATGGAAGAACAGAACATTTTTTGCTAACTTGTTGTGTGGCAGCCCTTAAATGCAAGGCATATAAACCAAATGAGCAAACACACACAAACACACACAGAACATACAAGATATATAATTGTTTATATATATATACATATATATATATATATACACCCCCCCCACACAAGCATATTTATTATATATGAGAACAATTTGAATATATATATAAATGGAGCTATACACAAGAAGAAGAGAAAACAAACGAAACCAAAATGAAATGAGAGATAAATAAGAAATCTACCTACCCGAAAAAACAACTGCGAGCGGCATAGAGCCGGACTCTCCTGATACTGAGACGTGGCTCTCTCTCAGAAAATATAAAATCCAAGTCAACTGATTGATAGGCAGCCGACAAAGCAGTTAAATTAATTTGTTAAAATACCAAGTAAAAAAAAGTTTATAAACAAACAGCAAACAGCATCACTTACTAACCATCTGAAATTGTCATGCAATCGGGCTTGTTCTAGATTCCGATTCGAATAGCACCATTCTCTAGGTGTCCCCCCCAATCCCTATTTTGTAATGCCTATTGGAGAAAATATATAATAAATTTCTAGTTGAAAGATAAGTTTTAAACAAAAGGATACTCTTTGGAGATATTTTATATTATTTCAGCAAAGAATTTTTGAAAATATTGGCATTAACAATGAGAACATTTTTGGCGGACTTTGCGAATCGGAATCAGGGGGAACAGCCTTGAAAATATTAGGCTTTTTGTTGTGTGCATTTAAGATCCACATGAACAATCCACACAAACACACCAGACACTCACACACACACACAAACACGCAGAGAGAGAACAATGTTTGTAAGTTTTACACACGGCACATGGCCCCAAACAAAATTTTTGTTGGGGCACGCCCAAGGCAATAGCTAACAGTATTGTGTTAATGTTTAATTTGTTAGTTAATTTTGTTTGTGTTTTCGCTCTTCACATTCACGCGCGCGCGCTCCTTTTGAAAACTCGGAAAAAACATACTAAACTGGCATTAATCAGAACGATCAACTAAGTATATAATAGTAATTGAAAATTCTATGATCAATGATTTGTGACTGCCAGAGACAAGAGAGTGAAGATAATCATATAGAGATATCAGATGGTCACGCCCATACACACACACACAGAAACACACACACACACCAACGCATCCCAGCCACCACCCCCACACGCCCCCCGCCCTAAAAAAAAAACCCAACACAACCATAATGATTCGCTGCCGTTTTTTCTAATTGTCCTTGTTTTCTAATTTAGTGAAGAATGATAAATAATGATCATTAGCATTGGTTAATAATAATGATTATGGCATGTTAGTTATGAACAAAAAAAACAAAACAAAAACGAATATAAAACAAATAAAAGAAAAAAACAAAGAACTAAACAAAATTATTATTATTAGTTGTTAACAAATTCTATTGAATAATATTGATTGATCGATGAAAGCTGATGTGAAAGAGTACTAAAATAAAATGATTAACAACAAATATTTCATAATATGGAACAAAAACAAAATATTTATAAACAATGGAGTAAACGTTCAATGGTCAGAAAAACAAACGACAAACAAACAAAAAACAAAAGCAAAAATGGGTAAATTAAAACCAACAACAACAACAAATCGAAAATTTGTCAACCCTAAGAAACAAAAGTAAACCAAATAATAAAAACAAAAACAATGAGTAAACATTTTTAATTTTTTGTTCTTTCGCCCTCCGCTGTAAATGTATTTGTAGATTTAAACAATAATTAAAATAAAAAACTACATAAATAAAACTTAAAAAAAAAAACAAAACAAAAAAACGGACAAAACCAACTCATAATATTGGCCATTTAAATATAATTTTAGCGAAGACCAGGCAAGTATTTTACAGGACATGAGTTAAAATTCGAAAATGAGGGCTTGAGCATAAGCCATGTACTAATTTAGAAAAGCTTAAAACCCAACGGTAAGAACAGTCACTTATTGACACTCATCTTTTGAATGTGTAATACTCATTTTGACTATATTTTCTTCAACTAAACTCTGCAGATACTTTTTCCTCTCTCCTATTGTAAGCAATTGATCCGTGTAAGATCCTGATCTTGTGTGAGCACTTAACATCTGTCAAATAAACAAAGGATCTCTTTATAATAGTTGTACTCTTATATACTTTTTGTGTTTCAAAGCTCAAAACGATTTGGAGTTACTTTTGTGGAACCCACTTATAACGAATAACTTTCAAAATTTTTTTTCTTTTTTTAATATTAGTAAACAGTCAAAATTTTAATATTTTTATGCGATTAGACTGTTTGTGTTTTGAATTAAAAAGAAAAGTTTTTAGCTTTATAGTTTACCACCAATTTAGCCAGCGCACTGTGCGTATACGTTATTTTTGTGCAAGAGCTATAGACATGGCATGTGTAAGCATTATTTTTGGCGATCCATTCTCTTGAGCAAAATTTGAAGAAAAAAAAAATTGATTTTAAAGAAAAGCTTTATATTGACTAAATATTTGATAAATTTAAAAAGAATTTGTTTGATTTTGCCAATGAACTAGTTCTTAAACCATTCAAACTGTAAATACATTCATGAATATTTTGTGTGTATAGCGAAAAAGCGCCTAGTTACCCCCTCCTCCTTCTCACCCCTTGAACACAAAACAGTGGGCTACAAAAAAAGGTAACAAAAGGTTGCGAACGCACATTCAGACACACAAACACACACACACACTAGACGGATACATTAATGTACCTATATATTGTATTTTGTAGGTGAATGGGGCCATAAGGGGAAAGGAGAGAAAAGAATGTTTATATTGTTGCCGTTATTGTCGCGTCAAGTCCCATGGGCACGCGGGCACGAGGGCACGCGGCACGCAGGTTGTCGCATTGACAGCGGCGACAACGCTGCAACATTTGGGCCTTATTAATTTCCGTTTTTGCTTATTTATTTTTACGATGTTTCAAACGCAGCCAACACACACAATCCGAGCCATCGCCAACTCATCGGGCAACGAAAACGCAGACGCAGACGAACCGAACATTTGTTTAAAGGTTGTTTCTTTCTTTATTTTTGGGTTCAGCATTTGGGAATACCCTATACGTTGAGGTATTAGCCTACTTTAATATGCAATTTGCTATGCTTTTTCGGAAATATATAACAGTAAGGGGAGAAACGCTATTTACTGATTCAGGGAGGAAGTCCTTAAACTGGCAAAACGCCCCTCCCGAAAATTACAGAATTTCCTTGGCCGAAAATCTTTATTTCCTGATCAAACACCCATCCAAAATATTTTATAGATTCCTAGATCCGAATGAACGATTTAGATGTTTGTTAAGAGCCATTGTTAACGCGCGTTACATTTCTTGGCTACATAATTTTGGAAAAATCACTTTTTGACCCGAAATATTGAAACTGTTTTTGTATTATCTAATTGAAAATATGGAAATTACTATATTTAGAGAGATGTGACATGATTTTCAGAGATCCTGATATACCGAAGTGGAGGGGTAGCGCACAACAGAAATGAGAACGAACATATTTTTCTTTTTCCACTAGACTTAACACGGGCGTCAAAAACTTACGCGCTTGCTTGTCTAAGAAAGCAGGCGGTGGCGTGGGTGGCTAGGCTGGCCCCTCTCTCATCCATCCCCACACCTACTTCCACCCACATTCGCACTTTGCGCCATTGAGATTGCATTTGTGGGGCCGACCACCCACCAAAGAGACAGAGAGACAATGAGATTGAGAGAGAATGCGAACTATAGAGATAGAGAGAGAGAGAGTATGAGCGCGAGAGAAAGGGAGGTCTTATCGTTTTGGTCTGTTCCATTGCCATTTTGTTCCTTATCCTGTGCAATGTTCGTGTTATCTATGCGTTTGGCATTCGTTAAGGTTCGTGTCGATTCTATCGGGTGTATTGTCGGCACTTCGTTTTCCGTCGCCATCGTCGTCGTTGTCGTCGTCGTCGTTGGTTAGTTTAGTTAGTTAGTTAGTCTATCATTATCCGGCGTGGGAGCGTGTAACGTTTTTTCGCTGTGAACTTTTCGGCGGCGGCATTAACAATCATCACAAGCAACAACAACATCGCAAGCAGCAGCAGCAGCAACGGCAACGGCAAACGGTACTTCTTCTATTTTGAGTGCCGAACAATTTTTACTATATATTTTTACTACACAAGTGTGTGTGTCTGTGTGTGTGTCCAAGTGAGAGAGAGAAAGAGAGAGAGTGCGCCACTAAGTACATACTTATTAAAAAAAATAAAAAGTGTTTAAAATTTATGTTTTTGGTTCGAAATGGTCTTCCATAAATAACTTGTGAGTGAACGTAAAATGCAAGGCACAGATAGCCAAAAACTAGGCTAAATATCTGTGGTGTTTTTTTTTTTTTTGGCTGTTGTTGTTACTGTTGGGTCCTGCGCCTGCGGTCGCCGACATTTGAACCTGTTTTGTTGGCCCCAGCATTTGAGTTGACTTGACCGGCGGGCAGGTCTTGTGCTAGATTATTTCAGCTCCTACAATCAAGTGCCAAAAAAAGATACAAGTGAGAAAAGCAACAACAGCATCAGCAGCAACAACAAGACTATCGCGAAAGAGAAAGAGTTCAGTGGTTTTTGGGAGCTGGTGCATCAGTTCAACAGCCTCCGGGCCAAACTCTTTGAATTTCGGGCTGCAACTCGTCGTGCTCGTAACCGGCTTCGTGTGTGCGCATCCTGTGTGTCCTGCCAGTGTCCGTGTTTCTCTGTGCATGCAAGAAGTATATGCGAGTGTGTGTGTGTTTTCTGCAGCAACCGCAGCAACTCTGCAGCAGCAAGAATTGTGTCAGCAAAGTTTGAACTTCTGCAGCCGCCCAACTGGCGCCGGGAATACTTTTAAATCTTTCATTAGCCGGTAATACATAAATACATGTGTATGTACATACATACATACATACATACACATATGCAAATGTATTTGTATATAGATTTCTAGATGCAATTTACTTATACTTAAAGTCACCTTTTGGCTTATAGTCGCCACCCCTCCTACACCTGCTCTTTGGCTTACCTTGACAACATTGGATCCGTGACAGTTGTCCGTTTGTTTGTGCTATCGATTAGACTCTTGACGCGACCATTTTTTTTTTTATTTTGTTGTGTTTTTTGGCTTTGCCGCTTCTCTAGGTCTCCGTTACATTTCACTTTTGGCATTGTCTTTGTCCATGGTTAGCTTGGAGAGGCTTCTGGGTTTTTGGTACTTTGCCTCATCCAATGTACGGGAGGTCCAATGTGCTTTTGTGATGCGCCTAATTGAGTCTTTTGTGCAGCTCAAAAAAACAATAAACAAAAGCACAAGGCAAGCATAAAGCACAAAGCACGAGTAAACAAAACGAAATGTCAAAGTAGTCGCAGTCGTGACTCCGAGCTCCACAATTGTCAACCACTTAAAGAGCCTCTACCACTTGACTTTCTCTTTGCCTTGCCTTTGGGTGGGGGGCGTTGATGGTTAGGAATTGGTGGTTGGGATTGGCGGTTGGCATGTCATTTGCCTTTTGTCAATATCAGTCAAATAGTTCAATAGTCCAATAGTCAAAGGAGAATACGTTTATCTGCATTTTGCATATCAATTCATTCATTTCATTCATGTTCGATTCTCACCCAATGACAAATTAAAATGTAAAGGTCCGTTCTCAATTGTTGGCAGGACAATGAAGGACCCTTGAATCGTTTCAAACAAATGTCGTTCAAATGCAAATAACGAGCTGCTAAAATGAAAATCCCTTTCCCAAAAGATTTCCTTTATCTGTCTAACTGTAAAGAAAATTATTCTAAAATTGAGTGACGATAAAAATGAGCAATAACTTGAGAATTTAGTTAAAGGTTTAACCATAGACAAAGAGATTAAGGTTTTTTTTTAACAATGATCATTATTTAAATCAAAATTAAAGCAAATGCATAGTTAGACGCATATATTTTGAAATCCTTTATGTAGCCAAAAATAACGTATACGCACCATTGTGCCAGCTAAACTAATAATATTTATTATTACACTGAAGTAAATAATGATAGGATAATATTCATATCTTAAATAATATAAGAAGAGCATAAAACTAACCAGAACTTATAAAAACTTACAGCTCTTCAGTAAAAACAATTGCACAATTTTTGTTTAAAGTGTTTATTATTTCATTTTCTGGAGTATCTTATCGGCTTTAATTGCCGTCAATATTATGCCAATTAAATGTCTAAATATCAGCATGACTTGTTTTGGGGATTCTCGATAAGAGAAGTCAACCTCTCTGCAAACCCAATGCGAAACCTGATCTAAGTACTTAACTGACCATCTATGTATGTACATGTGCTTAATATGCAATTTAGAAGAAGAAGGCATAAAAACTAACTAATGCCACACAAGTGGCAACTTTCAACGCTTTGTTGACGCTCAAGTGGCAGGCTAACAGCAGCAGCAACAGCAGCAGGAAAGGAAGCAACAGACAGGGTGGCACAGTCAAGCACTCAACAGCTTATGGGTTGCATGGGTTGAAGCAACAATAACAAGGAAACGCACCCATACATATCCAGACACCCACCAAAACACAAAAAGTGGGCGTTGGCAGTGATGCTGTACTGTACTGATGTCAAACAGGATGGCAAAAGAACAACTGAAAGAGTATAACTTTGATAAAACCACCAAACCAAACAAAAAAGACCACAATTCACCATCTAACATCGCGAAAAACACACACACACGCAACCACAAGAAATCAGCAATAACAAGATTTTGCCATGTTTGATTCATGAGACAGTGAGCCAAAAACCCGCAACCAATGCCCGGGCCACATGGCGTATGAGTACATAGCTTGCGCCAAATTGAACAACAATGGCTAAGGAATAAACACCAGTAACACACACAAGCAAACATACACACACACACATAGTAGTTGGACTAGCAGTAGTCATTGTATGTACTTTTGGCTTTCCCTCAGTCGAGTTCAGCTGGCAAAACTTTTGGCCAACAAAAACTACGTACAATAAACGAGAGATATTGTGCATGATATGAATTCCATGGGATTCTAAACCAAAAAACGAGAGAAAAAGTCTTTCAAGCGTAAACTTTATGCAGAGTTTGCCTTGCAGAGTTAATCATACGACTGACAGTAAAAAATCACAAGCTTGAAAGATAATGGGGATAGGTAGGACGTGGGGTTATGTGGATGATTGCCATTTTCGTTGGAATACGTGTGTGTGCTCTCAAATTATGCCACCATCAAGAGAGGAAAGGGAAGCTTATGTCCAGAGAATATGTTTAGAATGGGAGATACCATTACCATATACCATATACCATATACCATATACATAGAATAGTATCGAAATTCTGGCCCTTATTGCTTTCTATTGACTTTTTAGCTTAAAAAAAATAACAATTTTATGAAAGTTATTTGAAGAATCGTGACTTTGAGTCCTGATAGTCTTGCTGGAAGCTTAAATATCAGATTCCTTCACTTAGAATATATTCTTTTTTGTGAATATACAAAAGCTTTCTTCATCATTTAATGTATAAAATGTTCAATGCCATAAATTGGGAATTTGAAGGCAAATGCTGGAAAATATTTCAGGGATTACTTTAAGCCCGAACCAAGTCGAGAGGCGGGGAGAGGGACAAATAAAAAAAAGGGCTCGATTGCGTTGCGTTTCACCCAGGCAGGGCAATTAAATTTTGACTGTGATGATGAAAGCAGCTGAAAATAAAAATTACAAGAGATAAAAATTCCATAAACTTTGAAGCAAAGCACCAAACGCACACACACACACACACCAAAAAAAGGGACGACAAAATCACAAGGCAAGAAAAAAATTCACAAAATTAGAAAAAGGCTCTACGTAGGAGAAAAAAAAAATCAAAAAGCAGACCAAAATTACGACAGTGAAGACAGCGATGACTTAAGTCAGCTTTTGTGGTGGTCCCTTACTTTCCTTTTTTATCTTACTTTTGTGCGAAACAAAAGAAGCGCGAAAAGAACAAGATATAATGATATCTAAATTGCCGTTGTCACGCATCCAATATACACACACACAGACACACATATACACGCATACACACACACCATCACATAGGAAAAACCGTCACCAAACAAACTCGCATTGTATCGGCACGGAAACCAAATGTGAAAAACCTTTAAATGCTTGCCAACAAAAGCAAAAGAAAATTATAATTTTCCTCTTAGAATACAGACATTTTCATACCTACATATGTATGTAAATATGTATGTCTGTAGTTACATCTGTATGTGTATTAGATATTATTTCAAATGCTTTTCAATTAACCTCTGATATTAAATTACATGCCTCAGGTGTATGACTAATTGATCACAGATTTTTCTCGTATTAATTTGCACTCTATCTAATATATATTCCAATGAATTATTAATGAGCCCCATTTGCAAATGTGGCCAACTGGAATTTAAAATGTTGATAAATTTCTATAAATTATTGATACTTAATTCATAGACTTACTTGGATTGGGGGAGAAGAGATACAAAGAAAAATGATTAAGTATTCGAGAAATATTTTTCAAAGAGAGATGCATGAGTCGAATGGCTGAGACAGACAACAGAAATGACAGGTTTCCATTGGAGACATACATTTTTCTTTAACAACATTTTCATTTTCCATTTCCCCATTTAACAGTAAAATTTTCGTAAATATCTAACATTCGCGTCTGGCATGGAAATTACACATAATTTATGCTAATATCAATTTCTGATCATAAGAAAATATTTGAGTGGCTGCGAGGAGTGGGGGGAAGGTGATTCACTTGAAAACATTTTACTATGCCAGTTAAGTTTTTTGCCTCTAACGAGAATAAAAAGAAGAAGAAAACGGAGAAAAAGAAGTAGGTTGCCTCTAATGGATTGCAAAGATGAAGCACAACAATTTGTTAGGGCCTTGTTGCTCTCTACACGGCTATGATTCTGATGATGATGATGATGATGATTAGAGCATGAATGATAATAATGATAAAGATATTGGCCATGATGATGCGATAATGTAATTTTTCTTTCCAAACGATTTTAAGTTATGTAGATAATCGCATCATCATTTGCCCTTTTTTCATGTCCGTAATATAAATCACTTGGCTGAGTTTATTTGACTAGAGCCTAATGAACTTCCACCAACAGTGAGGCTTTAAGGCTAATGCTGGACAACTGATTGAATGACTGATTGATTGGCAATAGTTTTTTCAAGGCTGATGCACAAATATTTGCCATCATCTATCAAAGAGCACCAAGGAGGACTACATTGCAAATTGTCGAGTCTCAACTCTGGCTATTAACAAGAAGCAATTTTGTTTTTGTCTTCGGGTGAGTTTTCTCATTTAAAGTTCAGTGAGGGTAGGAAAAGTTTGCTTTCGCTCTATTGAAAATGGAGCAACCGCAGCCACAGTTGGGCACATAGTTTGGCTAACAAATAGTTCTACTTCTATTTGATATGTCCAAGGCGAACAACAACTTTAACTAACGGTACGCAATCTAACCAACTTTGGCACGTTAGAATTCGGCCCCCAACAAGCTGTTGGCCCAAAGAGCTCTTGGGCCAAGAAAATCAATACCAACTTGCTGCGCGTTTCATGTTGACAACAACAACAACAAAAACGAACCATAGCCCATACCATAGATACCCTAAATACAAGCATACATATTTATGTGCCCAGCAGCGTGCAACGTGACTGTTGCCTTCTTGTCGTTCCCGTTTCTGCCAATAAATCATAGCCGGTAAGTGAAAATATGTCCTCATCCAAAGCTCGACTATTTGTCACCTGGTAAAATGTCAAATGAACTAAAATCTATGTCTGGTTCTTGATTTGTTTTTTCTTGAAGAATCTTCGAAAGGTTTAAAAAGTAATAATGAGGAAGAGTCTCCTCATCGATGACTTAATTATTGTTGACCTGACAGCCCGAATAAAAGTTATAAAAATTTAATCGTACAAACATTTTGTAGCCTGTTTTACATGTATCTACCTTCACTAGTCTCTTTCGAATGTCAAAGTTCTTCCTTTTTTGTCGTTTGAGGGGAAAGGGAGTTCAACTTTAGGGTATCCCGCATGTATTAATTCGTCTTAGTCGCAATGAATTCATGGAATGACTCAAACAAGCTTAGTGTACCCCATAAAAAGATATTCTCGTCGTTCATGGTCATGCCAGGCGGGCGGCGTGTTGACATTTGGATTGTTGGCAACTTGGAAATCAAATCAATGTCAATGCCAGTATTTCGTTTATGGCATTTTGTGATGCGCATTCATGTGCGAATTTTGTTTTCTACACAAGATTTAGCGATGGCGATTGCATCAATTCGATATTGTCAATGCGCAATGAAACATAGCCAGAGGCATCGGCATCGGCATGGGTATGGTTTTTTTTACTTTGGTCTTTTGTCTAATTGATGATACGCCCTGGAGAGATAGATAGCCATTAGCTGGCCTCTAACATCTAACATAACCCACAATTTACGCATGAGTTGAAGATGAAATGTGCTGCCTACTTTTAGGCTGGCGTGTTGATAAAGTTAAAGACGTGTTTCCGGGTTCCGCACCGCCTAAGGACATGACAAATCAAGATAAAAGGGTGCGAATGAGTAAAGAGACACAGAGATAAGAAATAGTTTACGCCTTGTTGCGTCCATTGCGTGGCCATGCGTCACGAATGGCCCTACACTTCTTGCACACTCCCTCCAAACACACACACACAAGCGATTTGGCAAGCTTATGGTTAAAGCAATGTAAGAACGTGTGAACTACAGTTATAAATAAATAAGAATTCTCACAAACACACACACACACACACAGAGAACAGAGAATATTGTTAAATAATAAACAGTTTACAGACAAGGCGTGAAAATGTGAGGTAGTTACCGTTATACGGGCAAAGGACTGAGTGTGTGTGTTGGTGTGTGGTCGCTCAACTGTCAAACGTAAAATGATACACATCTAAGCCCACACACACCTTAAAAATGTCTGTGTATAAATGTAGGTACATATACGCACACAGAAGTTTGTGACAAGAAAGCATTTCAAATCGACAACTCCTCCGTAACGACCGTCATCAAACATGCCGTTGTTCTTGCTCCAAATGTCAGAGCAACGGCAAAACCAAATGTCGCCAATAAACAAGAAGAGAAATATGCTGACATCGCCAACTGTTTCCACCAACACCAACAACAACACCATCAACCATCAGCCATCATCGCCATGCGCGATACGATACATATTAAACATGTCATTTGCCGTTATTGTTGTTGTTATGCCTCATGTTGTTGCTGTAGTCCTCCACCGTACAACCATACCATTCTCTACCATCCCATACCTTCCCCATACCATCCTATCCCATCAAATTCATGGACAACTGTCAGGCATTTTCTTGTTAGCATAACGAATCTGATATCTATGCTTTGCAAGCTTACCATGGAGCTCAAATCAAACTCCAAACCTTTCCCAAAACACACACACACACACACACCCACACAAAATACCCGTGCACAAAACGAAAAAGGAAATATTAGCGTAACTACAGTGGAAATTCAGTACATGAGATTTTAGAATTAGTTGTTTATTAAGTGTTGGACTTTGATTAATGGGGCCCAAGAGCTGGGGGCCCGGGGACCTATCTGATCCAATCCAAGCAAAGCGATAAATAGCTTCGATTATGTTCTTTATCAGTTGTTTCCTATGATTGCTTACCATTAGTCGATATTAAATGCGACTCATTGATAAATAAATGGAGCTGTTATTTAAATACTATTAACAAAATATATTTATAATTACTGATATTAAGCAGTCAAACGATAACCAGAACTAATAACAAACGCTTAAAGTTGACAAAACACAAGCCATTTATTAAAACGAGTTTCTCCTGTACTCTGGCTGACCTAGGGTAAAGATTGTCTTTAGCTATGGATATGGTTTCGACAAAAGCGAAACACTTTTCCTACATATGCACATCTGGGACAAACAGACAACTGAGCCCACTTTCAGTGTTTGGTTTCGCCTGTGTGTGAGTGTGCCTGTGTGCCATCTCTTGTCATGGCAACGTTGACTGCGGTTAACGTGGCGTATGCTAAATATTTAATTTATTTACTTTTTAGGCCAAACTACTACCAGCAGGTAGCTAACAATAAGTGGTTGATTTTAAACCACTTAGGCCCATAGTGTGGGGTATCTTTTGTTCTGCCAGCTTTGATTCTTAATCAATTATATAAATAATTGAAACTAAAAACTTTGTGTTTGGCAAGCACAGATAACGTTAAGTACTGTCAATATATTTCATCATTAAATTAACAGGGTAGATAAGGTCTAGAAGTAAAATAATAAAAATAAAATTACTTTTAACTGGATCACATAACTGAAACCCATCAAGATTGAAAAGCACATACTAAACATAGTCTCTTACAATCATAATAGTCAGTGAAATACTTATCACAAGGTACACATACCTCAATTTCTAGTTGGTGTTAGTTTGGACAACAGTTATCAAATGGCCCTATCAGATCGCGTTTTGTTTGCGTCATACTATAGAAAGGTGATATCAGTAAGTGTCGCATTGAAATTGAAATTGGCGATACGGTTTTTGGTGACGAGCCACACTCGTTCACTGATTTATACTTCACAGAGGTGAATAAAATAGAAAATGGGGCAGAATATTTTGAATAAGAGACGTAAAAGGACGTCTAAAGTGTGCCGCGAAATTACATGCTAACTGGTAGAAGCGCAGGAAGCACCCGCATCCCTCCCCCTCAAGCAAGCCAACCAGTCGAAACAGTCAAGGTAAAAGGGTGCAATTTATATCTCTCTCCTTCGCTCTCTCTGTCTGTCGTCAATAGACGTAGGGACACATGTGCGGGTTAGTTGCACTCAGAGAATCGGGCAGGAAAACTAAAGGATATATATCTATGAATTATACATATGAACGACATATCCCCCGAACAAGTTGATGTTAAAGCTGAACTCAAAAGTGGCTGTTCCCCAAAGTGCGTTCGTTGGAATATTGAAAGTGTGCCACAAATCCCAGTCAAAGCTAAAATCAATTCGTATTTAACCCAAGTGAGTATGCTACACATACATACATACATGCATGCAACATGGGTTCCTTCTCATGTGCCACATTGATGATGGTGAAAGATGGCTATAAATATATTTAGGCAGGGCATGGCGAGGCAGGCCAAGGTAGTGGGGGCTTGGTGAATTGGACACACACGGATACATATCACATGTTGTTAGTAGAGATAGAATAAATTGTGTGTACTCACACACACACACACACACACACACACACACACACACACTAAAAGCCCACATAAGTATGTACGTATAAGTGGCCATAATCTTCAGTGTGAAATCGTTATATCTATGGATGGATGATGCTTAGAGAAGAAATTTCATTTCGACAGGCTACCCCCAAATGCCAAATATTATGGCCAGAAGTTCATTTAAATTCAGCTAAACTATAGTATAGAACAGGAGAGAAGATGATAAATAAACAAATGTCAAATGTGCAATGCAGAATTCGTTCAAATAGACAGAGAGAGAGAGAGAAAGAGAGATAGTGAGTCAAAGAGAATGCAGTGCCATAGAAAAAGAGGGAATGCAAGGAAGACAGGGACAGAGAGAGAAAGTGAGAGCTTGGATAAATGAGTAGGCAAAGCAAACAAAACGATTGAATGGTTAAAATAGCAAGGTAGATACATACATGAGTATACAGTCTACATTTATAATCATGAGATAATATTTATAGTTTAAAACACCCTACAATAGAATTAGTTTCGAGTCATCTACTACATTTGTAAAAGATATTAAAATTTAAAGTACTTTTCTTTGTAGTTACTCAAACTTTGCCAAACTAATTAGAATCCCTTAATATCCCATAACACCTGAAGGTAGATATGATATATTTCGAAAATAATTCAATTTTTAGGTAACGTTTCACACATTTTCATTCCTATAATGGCCAAATGTTGTCAACTGCCCACTGAGCAGATGAACCAAAATAGTGTAGAGCACACAAAAAATAATTATGAGCTTTGGGGGACTCGGTCAGACTGTTCAGGACTGGGGACCAATGGCGGGGGTGACCGTGCAGTAGATTAGTCGTGTGCGTTTGGCTGCCAAACACTGTATGCGAAATCATATAAAAACCACAAGTAGAAAATAGAGAACATAAAAAGTAAAAAAATCAAATCTGTGAGTTTTTCGTGAATATGTATATAATATGTATAATATATACACATCTGTAATTACTTAACAGCTAATTTGGCAATAGATATAACTCAATTAACTACAAATAGACACGACTGCTACTAAGTTATTTGGCTTTGTACTTGAACTTGCCACTCGAACGAAATAATATTTTGTGTAAATTCAAACTAAGTAAAAGAAAAAGAAACACTACGTAAATGGCGCCACGTAACGTTGAAAAGAGAACGTAAACAAACCGAATTGTACCCCAATACACCCACATACACACATACATGCATATATGCTCCCATGCTCACATATGTATGTATGTATGCATGCATAGACAGTTTGTACCCAATTCCACCCATTCCACTTTTCAGTCAGTCAGTCCTTTGCCAAACGCCGCGCGCGCTACTTTTGAGCGTGTTCGTTCGCATTTCGTTCCGTTGTTTTGTGTTGTTGTTTCTACTCTGTCTGGTTCTGTTTCTAAATTTTAATAATACATTTCTACGTACATAAATATTTTCAAAAATGTGTGAATGTATTATTAAAGCTGATGCCAGAATTTTAGAACCCCTTAAATCACTCAACAACGTACGCCGTGAGATCACAATTTTCTGACAAGACACCTTTCAGTTGTCGGGAAATGTAATCGAAAGCAAATTATACTTAAACTTAACAACTACCTACAGATAATTCCACACGTATGTATGTATGTACACACATGTGTATATTGTATGTCCGTAGTGTTATCGAGATAAAGTTTCGATCCAAAGCTTTTTAATTAATTTGCAATCTCTCTTAGCTTCAACGTGCAATAACAAAATTTTCCAATAATGGGCCAAAATGCAATTTTCTATGGGAATGAGAAGAGCTGGCTTGCTCCGGAGGCCAGTGGCAGCTCAACAGGAGGGGGTGGTGTGGTGGACATTCTATAGACAAATTCTCCCCTCTTTTCACCATTTTCCACAAAACTTTAGTTGTCTTCAAAATTGGTATCTATCGAGTTCTCCTCCCCCCACCTTGTTCCGCCACTGTCTGGGGGTCAGCTTAATATATGTAGATGTATGCACGATATGGGAGATTCTTTGGGGATGAAGGAATGAGAATGAAGGAACAGTGTTTCCCTAACTGTCTGTCTGTCTGCCTCGTTTGTCGGCCCTCCTGCTTTCGCCTATTCTGTTTTACCATACACAGATATCTGCTGTCTGCTTTTACCTTTTCGTTGCTGTCAGCTCTTGTTGTAATTGCTAAATTAATGCAAGCGTTGATGATTATCTGGATGGCGCTATTTCATAAATGAAAGGGTATATTGGCTTTTCTAGTTCAAGTTCCAAGTGTAACTATTGTGTCTGAGAAAGAAAACTTTGTCATTTCGAAATATATGAATCCAGTTTCAAAAGCCAGTCAAAGTGCTAGATATGCTTTGATGTTTATTCTATAGTCCATTTAAACTTTGAGGCTTCCTTCAATTATGTTTAAGTCTTCTTTCCTTAGGAAGATATATAGATATATAGTATGGTATTTTATTATAGGGACTTTAAAGTTCTATGAAAATATCTAAAAAAAGATCTGCTCTTGATTTCAATTTAAATACAAAGTATTAATATTAATAGGTTTTTGATGGTATTTTGTATACTAAGAGTCAGAAATAGTAAGGACATTGGGGGCTGGTTATTATTATTTTAATAATAGTTCTTAGTTCCCAGAGTCTTCAATACCAAATGAGGTTTTAAGAAACGTTTAAGCAGCGTGCTTGATTCTGGTCGTCATATTGGGAGTCCCCAATCCCATCTTTTGGATATGCCCATGTATGTTCATACCATTTGAGTATGGTAGTCTTTCCTCCTTTTGTGAACAAATGTAATTGGCGATTTTGCCTCTGTGTGGTCTGTTTCTGGTCTTCGTTTCTCTTATCCATTCCTCTGTCCCCAAGTCTTGGTCTGGTTTTTGCGCCATTCCCATTCATTATGCTCAATTCCTGTTATTGACAATTCCCCTTTATGCATTCTGTGTGCATGTATATGCATTTAATTTTATCGATTTCGTTCGTTTTTACAGTTGTGACTTTTTTGTTTTTGCATTTGCAATTAAATTAACTTTCTTGTTTAGTTTTTCATACACACACACACACACAATGACGAAAAAGTTTTTGTTGTTTTCCTCTGAAACTGCAAGTTTCTGTTTCTCTTCTGTTTCTCTATATATACATACATATATCTGTTTTAAGTTTTTCTATTTTTATTGCTGCATTTTGTTTATGTTTTATGCTGTCTATTTACGCATTTCATTTCGTTTTTGTGTAAATACACAAAACAGCTGAAAAACTGCTTGTGCTGCTTCTTCCTCCTTCCACCCTCCCTCCCTCCCACCGACCATCCTTCTTATCCACCACCACCTGTCTCCTTGGCCATCGTCTTTGTCATCATTCGCTGCCCTGGCTTACACCAGCAACAACTATTTGCGGGTGCAACCTTCGCAATGGCATTGCCGTCTGAGAATTTCTTTATTTTCTTGTCATTTGCGACATTCGTGATGTAATGCCACTAGAATAGATAGTAGAAACACATTCATAAGTCAGAGAGCAGCCGTCAAATGTTATACTTTTTGCCCTTCTCCCATGGCGTCCCTAGCAACTGCTGATCCTTCTTTTCCCCCTTAAGTATTCTGTATCTGGGCCTTCCACTCATCATTCTCATTATCTCTGTGTACTTGCAGGTGTCGTCGTGGTGGTGTCCAACAGCATCAAAAGTGTTAACTGGTCTCACAACAGCGAGAATGCTGCCACGTGTTCATCATTAGCCAGTGCCAGCAAATTTTAAGCCAGCTCACGTTCTTCTCTGCCGGGTGTGTTTTTTTTCTTCAAAATTTAGTTTTTTAGCACAAACAGCCAAAACGAACGCAACAAAGCTTCCAAAAGTTTCACCCATCTGAAGTACTTCCAACAGGAGCAGCCAGCACAGCAGCAACAGCAGTCGTCATGCAGTTGTTACAAAAGCCGATTAAATCGATCGCTGCCTGCGCATTATTTTTGGTTTTTATCTACACAACGGCCCAGTCTCTGGCCCAGACCAAAGATGTGTCGAGAGACTATTCACAATCCTATTCGCGGCTCAACGTGACCAATATAAGCCAGAGCCGGAACAGTCACAGTCGTCGCCACCTGCTCCAAGCAGGTGAGGAGCAAGCAGAACCTGAGGCCGACGATGAAGATGTCAAATCGGATGATCCCGGTGCTGATATGGAAGAGGTGCGCACGTGTTCCGAAGGCCTTGTATTGCCCTTATGGATGCCGCAGAGGAATATATCAATCGGTGACCGATTGATACGCGGCTTTGTCTACTTTTTATTTCTCATTTACCTCTTCGTGGGCGTATCCATTATTGCTGATCGTTTTATGGCCTCCATTGAGGCTATCACATCGATAGAGCGGACCGTTGTGGTCAGAGGACAGAACGGAGAAAAGCAAACGATGCATGTACGCATCTGGAATGAGACGGTGGCCAATTTGACTCTAATGGCCCTGGGATCGAGTGCCCCAGAAATTCTGCTCTCTGTGATTGAGATCTATGCAAAGGACTTTGAGAGTGGCGACTTGGGACCGGGCACCATTGTTGGATCAGCTGCCTATAATCTGTTTATGATCATTGCCGTTTGCATGATCTGGATACCGGCGGGTGAAGTGCGACGCATTCGGCATCTCCGGGTATTTATAGTCACCGCTGTTTTCTCAATTTTCGCCTATGTCTGGCTGTGGCTCATTCTATCGGTTATATCGCCAGGCATCATCGAGGTATGGGAAGCAATAGTCACATTACTCTTCTTCCCAGTCACCGTGATATGGGCCTATATAGCCGAACGAAGACTACTCGTCTACAAATATATGGATAAAAACTATCGTGTCAATAAACGCGGCACTGTCGTTGCCGGCGAGCACGATCAGGTTGAAATGGATGCCGAGAAGGCGAGAACCATTGTCACCTTCCAGGGAACGCGGTCAGCCGATGCCGAGGCATTTGATGAGGCGCGGCGGGAGTATATTACAGTCTTGTCGGAACTCAGGCAGAAGTATCCTGAAGCGGATCTCGAGCAGTTGGAGATGATGACCCAGGAGCAAATGATCTCGCGCGGCAATAAGTCGCGCGCCTTCTACCGCATCCAGGCCACACGCAAAATGGTGGGTAGTGGCAATCTGATGCGCAAAATCCAGGAGCGTGCGCACAGCGATCTCACTGAAGTGAAGGCTCAGTTGCATCCAACAGACGATGACTATGATGATCAGCCAACGCGAATCTATTTCGAGCCAGGCCATTACACAGTCATGGAGAATTGTGGTGAGTTCGAGGTGCGTGTAGTGCGCCGTGGTGACATCTCCAACTACTCGACCGTGGAGTTCGAAACCCAAGACGGCACAGCCTCAGCTGGCACTGATTATGTGGGCAAGCGGGGTGTGCTTAACTTTCCGCCTGGCGTCGATGAGCAGCGATTCAAAATTGAGGTCATCGACGACGATATATTTGAGGAGGATGAATGTTTCTATATACGGCTCTTCAATCCAACAGAGAATGTGTTTCTCACAGTGCCACAGATAGCGACGATTATGATTCTGGATGACGATCATGCTGGTATTTTCGCTTTCACCGAATCCAATTTTGAGATTAGCGAATCCGTCGGCCTCTACGAAATAAATGTAATGCGCTACTCTGGCGCTCGAGGCACGGTCATTGTGCCCTATTGGACTGAGGATGACACCGCCATGGCAGGCCGAGATTATGAGATGGCGCGCGGAGAGTTGGTGTTCGAGAATAATGATACACAGTAAGTAGTTTCCACACACACACACACACTTACTTCCTATTGTTGTAAATGTAATTGCATGTGCCACTGATTTCATTTGACTTGTTATTAACCATGGGAAGAAAAACCTAATTTCGACTGATTGAGTTCCTGGCTCAGTTGATTCACAAAATGTGCCACGGAATGCCAATTCCCGTCGGTGTCTTTTGGCAGCACGCAATTTCCGCCCTGGGAATTGGCATTCGGCTGTGCGTGAGAGAAGCCCAGAAGCCCACGAATCGATTAAAGTTGAAATAATTTCGGGGCTTTTAATTGCCGCATCACATGGCGTCGATGGTGACCTAGTGTCAGGAGTTGCCCCAGCCAGAGCCAGAAGCCGCCGGCACCAAGGTTTATGTATGTATAGCTTTTGTCTGTATCACAGGAGGTCGTCCCCGTAGCCATCAGTAGTGTTGTGTGGGTGGGAGTCGACAATGGCATTGTCATCGGCATAGCCATTTCGATTGCTATGGCTTCCGCCACAGAGCCTGGAAAATTATTTTTGCCCTCTCCTCCACATATGTATGAGCATATGAACATCACAGTGTCATGGATGCCTGGTTGCTGTCGGCTTCCTGTGTTGGCTGCGGCACCCCCATAGCAAATTGTAATTAATTTTGCAAAATTTATTCATTTATACGAAAGTCGGCAGCCCAAAATGTAGTTAACATGTTTTGCATATGTTTTGTGTGGTCTTCATTGCGATGTCCAAAGTGGCCAACAACACGCAACATGGCCACAGAAAAGAAAAGGACAGCAACGACCAGTCGACAATATGTCACAAAGACAGAGACATAGTAATTAAGTTCAGTTTCAGTTGAAATCTCTTTCAAGTTCTCTGCATTAGTGGCAAAAGTGTCTTAAATAATCATATTAAAGGACTTTTAGCTTAATAGTTTTAAAGGTCATAAGAAACGAAATGTTTGAACCATAAATTTGTCAGACAACCTGTTTTCATTTGCTTTTTATGTTTCCTTATATAGACTTAAATATAAATCTCTTCTGAGTAAACCATTCTCAACTCAATATTTGGTCCTTGTTGAGATTCTGGTCCATTGTTTGTCAGTCTCCCTTAATTTGCCCATGCTTAAGTTTCCACTTAATGTAATGTTTCTATCGTGAGTGGAAAGTAAAAAATTGTTGCCAACACGTAGCTGACATATTTTGCCCTTCCGTTTTGCCGGCAGAAAATTTTTGAGGTTTTTGCATTATTTCGTAATAAGGAAAAGCCAGAGCAGACAATTAGAGGGAAACCCAGCGTGCCATTCTGTCAACTTTCGACGGGGGAAAACTTAAATAAAATTAAGTGCCAGCGTTTTGTTGGAATGTGGAGAGGCAAACGAATGAACAAAAAAAAATCCCCCCAAAATGGTCGTAAAGCTTTAGCTAGAGTCAGAGCTAAACTGTTTTGCCCATTTGCCATGACAGTTGAAATAGTTTTTAATGTCTCTTTTCCCACTTCCTGTGCTTCTCCCCCGTAGTTGCTGCACCTATAGCAGTGGAGTTTAAAGTGTTTCATTGTTGCCATTGACAAAAAAATTTATATATATATTTATTTTGTATTCTCATTTCGCCGTCTCCGCAATTCTTTGTTGCTTTTGCTTATAGCAGCATTTACAGGCACTCAAGTTGAATGCCTGGCGGTGCTTTTGGTAATAATGTTTGTCTTAATGTTGCCAGTTTTCCCTCTGCCTCTGGCCGCAAAGTTGGAGGTTGGCCGAACGCCAACTTCAGATCTGATCTCTGGGGTCCGTTTGACTTGTCCGATTTGCCTTCAATTCAAATTCAATGGAAAATGCTCTTAAAGTTTACCATAGTTTAACGATAACAGTCTCGTCCTTTCGTTGTGTTATTAAACTCCTTTTGATGGTTTATTAAACGACCATTAAAGACATCGAAATATGTCTAGAGAGAGAGTAGCGAGAGAGTAGTGTAAGGGATTCTTAAAGTGAAATTAAATCAAATAACTTTTATTCAGCAGAAAATTTTGTTGGAAGTCAGAAAAACAAATAACAAGTGAAAAGTGAAAAAGTAGCTACAAATTAAATTGCTGGCAAATCCACTTTGAAGTTGATGCGTCTTGTGTAGGTTGTTGTGGCTGCAATAAATTTTCATTCCTTTTTTTTTTGCTTTTCGTTTTTTCCATTGCCAGAAGGTCTGTCTACATACAGAGCTTTGCATTTGGCATAGTCTACCCACAGTATTTTCGCTTGAAACACAATTCTGGATGTTTCAGGTTTTTCTGAGCTATGCGCTTTAATGAAAATCCAAATCTGCGTTGCCATGCCCCAACATTGTAGGGCGGTGGATAGAAATGCGCAACAACCCAGAAGCCCATCATAAAAAACAGTAGTGAGTAGTGCCATAAAATTTTGTGGCAAGCGAGAGAAAACAAAAAAAAAACAGAAAACAGAGAAAGAGAAAAAATACAAGCAAGCAAATGTCCGGAAACCCAGAAGCAGACGGCAGCCAGGGCTACAAAGTGCCAACACTGTTGCATAAATTTGTATAATCTGTTGAAGAGAAAAGTGGGAAAAGTGGCGGTAGGTGAGGGCGGGGGAGGTGGTTCTGGCACAAAGATTGAGTTATAAGGCTTTAAACTACCGACACTTGCCACATGCTACAAACAACTGGGTGAGGGTAAAAGGTAAAAATTCATTGCCTACTTTCCTGCGCACCATTAAAGATAAGCCTGGAAACGCAACTCGGCTGAGTCTGTTGGGATTTGTTAATTAGCCCCCATTTTGTGGGAAACTGCTCTGTTTAGAGAACCATGGGAATCACCAACTGTACGTAAGTGTGCGTGTGTGTGTGTGTGTGCACATCAAATATCAAAATCAAAAGTCAAGGCATTAAATATGTAATATATGTGGATGACTTTGTGATAATATAAGGCCTAAAAGCAAATATTTTATTAAACCCACATAATCTAAAATTGAAATTTATGCAAAAAGAGACAGAGGTATCTATCGAAAAGAGAAACTGTATATAAGTTAGAAAGAGATGCCCAGAGAACTTACAAGAAATCATCATCGTCATGAGTTTCCTTTTCTGTTCTTTTTTCTCCATGTATGCAGTATATGAAACATTTCCTGCGGTCGCCGGGGAAATGAAGAATGAAGCATAGGAACAGCAAAGTGTGCGGCAAGTGTGGGGAAAGTGTGGGACTGTGGACCAACTGCTCTTAACTGACTGACAAAAGTAAACGAAGCTAGTCCGACTGTTTCCTTCCATTCTTTCCTTCTCTCCGGCAAAATGTGAACCACAATGCTTAGTTGTCTAAGCCCATTTAAAGGCACTCAGGCAATCCATGCTTAGTTGTCATCGCAATGCCAACCTGTCCGGCAGAATAAAAATGCGTTGAAATCCTTATAAAAATATTTTAAGGACGACACACAAGAATGATATTGAATCGGATCTATCCATGTTCGTGTTGTATATACGTTTCCCCTTGAATTATGGCCAACAACAGAAAACTTTATCGATAGTAAGTTTCATATTCATTTCGTTTAGAGCATCTGCTGTTCGGTTTACCCCCATTCATAGGGGCAAAAAACTTTCTTATTTGCGATTCAATTTGCTTTGGGCTTGGTGGGTCTCCGTGCTCTTGGCTTGTCTTTGGTTTCTTCTTTTTCCTCCTTTTTGGTTTTGGTTTTTTGTACGGCATATAAATTACCAGGCGGACGGCAACAACCTTGCCAATGTCGATTGGTTTCAGTATATGGGTGGAAGTTAATGCTGGGGAGACTCCCTGGTTCGAGTTCTTGTGTTTATCTTGGATGTCGTTAGCATGATTGTTGCCTCTGACTCCGCTGTTATTTTTCTTGCTGTGAACCATCCGTAGAGCTGAGCAGCCTTTTTCTTAGTCACTCTTGTTGATGTTATCCCACTCTTAATGTTGTTGTTGTTATTATTATTATTATTACAACAAGACAGCAAGAAGAGAACATCATCAGCCAGCAACATAGACGGCAGTCTCTGTCAGATGCGAAAGCCTGACATCTGTTGCTTTTGGTTTGCCAAAAGAAAAAAGGGGTTTAGGCTTGAAACCCAGAGGAAAAAGGTTTTTTTTCCTCCCAAAAGGTTATCTATGGTAATGAGTTTTTCTTTTTCCTCGTCGTAAAGTATTTCTTTTTGGGTTCAATGGAAATACAATTTAAGTCTCTTTAAACAAAAAATTGAACTTGTTGCTGGGCCAAAGTAATAAAAAAGTGATTTGCTTTGGCTAATTAAATTTACCCTAGGCAAAACGGGAGAGAAGTAATTTTGCTATAAATAAATTTTTAGCCCGCATATATTTAGCGCTGTAATAATTTTAAAAGACCAGCAGAATGAAATCTATATATATTTAGAAGCAAGCGAGGAAAAGAGAAAGCCAATTGGGCAAAGTGCTGAGATGCGGGGGATTGTAAGTGAGGAGAAAGCCATTAATCATGCCGAGTTTGCAGTGCTTTGTGCGGTTTGTCTGCCTCTGTTAGCCTGATTTATGCAGCCAAGCTACAACTCAATAAACTGAGAGAGAAACTGCCAGCCACAGACATTCACAGGAGCTTGGCTACAAATGATGAAAAGCACCAAGCTGACAGCCAATGTCAAAGGTCACATTCACACACACACACACAAACACACACATGTCGCAGTTAATTGTGAGGGTTATGCTGAACTAACAACAACAGCTGCTTTGATCTTCGTATCTTCATTAAAATGCCAACAAAGTGTGACTTGGATATGTAAGAAGAAATCCACACCAAACATTTCACCTGCCTCCAACCTTTATGGAACCTACCATCTACCCCAACCTCTTCTTTCACCTCCCTTCAGTGTCACATGCACAGATTACAGTACAGAAAAATATTTAAATATTACAGTCTAAATTTAAACTTGAAAGATTTGCAGGCTACCCTAAAACCTACAACAAGAATTTCATTTCTACCTTCCATATGGCCACATAATCTTAGACTCAATCGGTTCAGTAGGTAAAACAATAGATAGAAATCAACTGTGTCTCTTCTATTCTAGGTCTAATATCATCATTATCATTAGCATTTGTCCCATTTTATGCTTGAATGTACATATATGCAAGTATATTCAAATGAATACTCAAAATACGAGTTATTTTTAGAAAAATATTTGAAAAATAGATTCTATGAATAAATAGTTAAATGATTACTTTGTCACTCAGTTGTCAGTTCACTGCGAATAATAATCTACAAAGGTTTTTTTCCAAAGTCGATAATCACCTATACTAAATGTTATTCAAGCTCATTATGCCTAGACAGGTGTTGCCTAACAAACTACTTACTCTTTGCGAGCTTGAGTATCAATTAAGAGAAATTAAAACTAAACAGTTTTCCATTAAATTCAACTCGAAAGGATCTAATTAACAACCTGTCCTGTGCACAAGGAAACCGAATGCCTGCCATCATGTGAAATTTATATAATAAGTTTCTTTCAGCCCATTTTGCTTTCTCCACTTTCTAAAGGCATTTCCACACGATTTGCATTATCAAAATAAAAGTTAAGGAATATAACACAAAAGTTGCCACCACAATCGTGTGGCGAATCAATTGTGAAAACAAAAGACCCCAGTCTGCCCTTTTAATTTATGTATTGCTTCTCTACGCCCTTTTTTTGAATGAAAATGGAAAACTTTTTGCCAAGTCTTAAGCCACAAGACGGCAAGAGAGACGACCAGAGTAATGGCTTTGACTTGGGCTGCAATGGAGCAGCAAAGTGAAATGTGAAAAGTACAAGTACTGGAATAATGTAACACCAGAAATGAGAACGATAAGAACGATGATGATGAGAATGAGGAGAAGTTCATTAAGTTTACTTGCAATTAATTCAACTTTTGCCATTACAACTCAATAAGTAGGTAATTATGGCTAGCGGCTGTTGGCTGGAACAACAATACAAAACAATAGAAAAAAAACTACAACAACCCAGTGTTAATATATTACTTATGTATATATGCTTGTGTTCATGCATATAATTTCCAACAAATATTTTCATTTAGTAGTCTTCTTCTCCTTCTCATTCACGGCATAAGCGTGTTTATTGCTATTTAATGAATGAAATATTACTCATACGACCCGGCTGATTCCTATTTGGTTCGTTTTTAGTTTATTTCCCTTGGCTTTGTGCGCGCAAAACTAACATTAAATTGTCTAAACAAAAACATATACAGCACACACACACACACACACACACATGTGTTGTGTGATGTACAAGGTTTTTATGGCTCGGGGTCTGGACAAGAACTTGGAAAAACATACATTCATACACACACACACACAGACACAGACACGTACACATACGAGTAGATGCATACACGTTTTGTTGCGCGTTTTTAGTGTATGCGTTAGGGGGAAGCACTCTTAGAGCAATGGAGGCAACTGCCAATTAAATGGCCATTTAAAATTCTAACAACAACATCTCACGTCTTGTTTTGAAGAGGCAAAAATTTCAAGATAACTTAAAATACTTAAACTATGGTCACAAGTAGCCTTTAAATGTGTATTCTAGTCAAGAAGCTAGAGCTTCAGACATTTCTAACTAAAAATTGAGAATTGCTTGGACTTTTAAGTAGATAATAACATTTGAAAATGGGACAAATTTAGACATTTTTCATTTAGAATGCCTCTTTAAAGGCAGCAAATTGTGTGACAGAACTCGAGAACCACTATTAGATCAGGATATGTTTGATTCTCAGCAAATTTACTGAGACGAGAAGTAAAACTGTGTTGTTACTGATTCATTTTCATGCATATTTAATACTTGATTTATAGTTTCCTTAAACACACAGTAGTTTCTGTGAAACTAGGGAGGAGTAGCAGACTGTCTTCCCCTTGATGACTAAAGAATGTATTTATCAGTTACGCCCAAGTCATTTGAGGTTGTTCTGTTCGAAGTAATGATTAATTGTGACTTTGTTTGTCCTATTAAATACTCATATGAAACTTTCTAAAACGCTTAACAAATCAATTCAAGTACTCCATAAAAAATGTCACACTTTGTTGCAATTAAATCCTTGTCCTACAAGGTAAACAGAGCTCAGGTAAAACGTGAGGGATTACCAAAGAAGTCCAGCGGGACAATTATTCTCAAATGTTACACGACACCTTTGCAGGCTGTCTCTAATTTAATATTTACTTTGTTTTTTTTTTCTTTTTCGCTATTTGTCGTTTCAATGGTTTCCCATGGCATGATAATAGTTTGTACATATTTGTTAATTTCGTGCCTCAACAGGTAGCCGAGTTACCTGTAATTTGTTGTGTGGGACCCGCACAGCAAGAAAAACACAAAGGTATTTATCTGTATCTTGTTCGACATGCATTCAATTGCTGCTATCTACTTGTTTGCATCGGCAAATTACTATTTGTTGAGCACAACTGCACGGTTATGAAAGTCAACGTAGGCGGTTGGGGAGGAGAAGGAGGAGGAGGAGGGGCTTGGGGAGTTCACTTACCTATCTGTCTCTGGAGTGACAGGTATTGATATCAGAGTTTTCACGAAATGGCAAATGTTCAACAAATATTACACAAAATGAAAAAAAAATTGACAGTTAATTGACAATTTAATAGACTAACCCAATCATGGGTCAATTTTGAACGTCAGTCATTAAAAAACAACCTTCAGCAGTCGAACTGATATGGCAAAATGGCCAATGGGTATCGCCCAGGAGCCGTTGGCAAGGACTTGACAAGAATCCGAATACGGTTCAATAGTCGGTTCAGAGATATTTTCTATAAATTTTAAATGACTTGCGCATTCGTTGAGTCAATATTTGACAGACAGGCAGACGGACGGACAGACGAACGGGCCAAACTATAGACCAGCCAACAGAATGACAGACTAACCAAAGACTGTCGATGATTGGCTTTTAAAAATAAACACAATTTCATTTTCAATTTAATAAATTTACGCTCCTGAACTTTGCACTTTCAAAGGCTATAAATGGGTTCATATCTGTGAGAGTGTGTGTGTGTGTGTGTGTGAATGTCTACCTCGGACAACCAACCAACTGAAGTGCAAATCATATTTACTGACTAGGTCAAGCATTAACAAGGAGTAGACAGCAACGATTAAAACAAATACTATATAAACTTAAAGCTTGAAGAATCCAGGAGGTCCTCAATTTGATTAATTTTGAATGAAACAGAGTTAACCAACTTCAGTTCGATACCCATTCACAGCAGGTATACAAACATATCATATGTGTATATACATATAACTGAATCTGTGTACATTATTCCATCCGGTGAGAAGGCCCAATGAATTATGTATGACACGCGGAAATTTGATTGAAATACAGTTGCTGCCAAAGATTGCCCTTGGTGCGGACGTACTGCACAACTTTTCACCCACTCGGTTAAAGGATTTAAATGTTTCGTTATTGCAAAATAAACTGTACGTCCATATGTACCTGGATGACGGCCATTCATGGGCAATTTGAATTTTAAATTGAAATACTCTAAAAGGCTTTCGTTAGAGTCCCCCAATATATGACCAGAGCGTCAGGGCAAATAGCTTTGAGCCACAGTTATTGAAGAGAATTCAACAATAGATATCATCATGCCCAATGTACAAATAGTCTAATCCGATTTACTTATATTTGCATGGCTCATCGCATAATTTGATGATCAGTAGCTCAAATGGCTTCTGCTTTGTGTGTAGCAAACTTTTATTCAAAACTAATATGCCTCTTCTTATGATATATATGTATATAGATACCTTTTCTTTCTCATTTTTTTGCGTGAGCGTAAGCTAACAAAAGGCAAAAAGTTTACCTTTAGCTACTCCGCCAGGTGCTTAGCGCCGAGTGCCGCCTGTCTCCCAATGCCCAATCCACAAACCACAAATCCCTATGCCCCACACCCATCCACAATTTGGATCTGCTTCGCAGTTAGTAGGGACCAACCCAGGGCATTGCTCATTGCTATGCAAATTGCTGTATTTTTCTTTAATTTTATTTCCAAGCGAATGCTTGAACCCACTCACTGTCTGCGGATACCCGTAACCGTGTCCGTGTGTCCGTACTTCTTGTGCCTCCCGATTCCAGTGATTGTGTGTGTATGAGTTTTTAGGTTTGCATGCTGCTGGTTTCAGTAATTGAAGTGCTTAGTGCAGGGACTGCCCAACAGATTGCTGTCAGGTGGATTAGTAGTCTGACCTTTGCCAGCTCTAAGCGAATGGACCAGCAGACCCGTATCAAACTCCCCGCCACACACACACACACACACACGTGCGATAAGATGAGGCTTTCTATGTAATTATCATCTGTTTGAGAGTTTAGCAAGCCAATTAGAAATTGTTTAGCCCTTCACTTACATTTTCAACTCTTGGTCAGTTCTCAATTTATGATTTTGTCCATGCACTTGGCACATTTGGAGAAATCCTTCCAGTTTAGCTTAGCTCGTCCTTCATTGTGTCCCTTTTTCTAATATAAGCCTCGGCAAATGTTAGGGACTTCAAGATAGGTCAAACAGATGTTGGAATTTTTCGCAAAATAATATAGAATTTGTTTGATAAGTGTGCTCAGCTAACTATAATTAATTTAATAATACAAGCGTCATATTAAAAAAAAGAATCGAATTGGCATTTAAAAACTTCCAAGTGTCTGTGTGGTCCGCCTTTTGTATGAGCCGTCAAGTGTCGTGGGTCGTGGTTCACTTGATAGTTTTGCAAAATCAATAGAAGCGTTAAACATTGCTAAACACACACACACAAAGAGAGAGAGAGAGAGAGAGAGAAGAGGGCCGTCTGCAAGAGTATTAGTTAATAATAGGCACTGCAATGTCGCAGTCGCCATTGAAATCAAACGGCGGAAGTGGCAGAGGCACAATAAGAAAATTAGCATTGAATGTCAATGGCAATGGCAATGTCAATGGGGGTCCAAGACCGTCCAAAGGGTTGTGGGTTATTTGCTGGTTAAGTGGTTGGCAAGGGGAATAAGGTCTTGACTTTTTTTCTATAGCCTGTGAATGTGTCTTTGCTTGGCGGATATAATTTGTCTTTCAATCGACTCGGAAATAGAAACTAGCAAAATTGACAAATACACACACAGAGAAAGGGTGGGACAAATCCTTTTTCCAGCCAATTACCAAACCAATTTTAAACCATTCGATAATGCATATTTCCTTGATGATGCGTCATCATCAGCTCTAATGGTTTTAATTGCTAAAATTCGTAGCTAACTGCCGCTTTTAGCCAGTTTACACAACCTTAACCCAAATACTTGCTCTAGTACCCAAAAACCAACACATTTTGGCCAGCACACGCAATCCAACCAGGTGCACATTAGGTTGATGAGTTTTCAAATTGAAACGATGAAGGCAAAACTTGAGAAGGACGAAAACTTTTTACACCAAAAAGGAGGATATGAACGGATATGAAGAGTGTGAGTGAAGGGGCAGAGATGGGAGGGAGACTGAGACTAAGAGTGAGAGAGAGTAATAACTTACTTTTGAAAATTGTGGAAATTCGCTTTAATTCAATTTACAATTTGCATTTAAGAACTTGACAGAAGAGTGCGGGGGGGTGCCTTGAGGACGGCGGTAAGGCTGGATGATGACGATGTAGCAGGAGCAGCTCAGGATCGTATAATAAACTCAAGTGCATGCGAATGCAAATGGCAGTTGCTGGATTTAATGAGCTTCAAACTTAATTGTTATGAACGCCAGGCATGCTACATGGCTACATGGCCACATGCCACCACCTTCTCCACCTCCTCCCACGCCTATTTCTTTTGCTTCGATTCTACGCTGCACATGGTGTGACCTTCGCCCAAGCAAGCGGCATACGCCATTATATGGGGAATGGTATTCTGCTCATAAATGCCGGTAAACAAGTGAGCCCAAGGGCCCAAAGCAAAAACTGGTACATCATCGCCGCCATGGGAATCATTTCCCATGGGCACACCCGATGGATACCTATCGTGTTTTGAGCCAGTCAACACAGTTGTAGGATCATTGCGTTCTTTCTCATCTGAATTGAAGTTCAGACTGTAGCCAGGGCCATTTGCGTAATTCAAGACCATGTAGGGTTTGCCATCGGCTGCCTTATTAGGTGCTGCAGCGAGAACATCTTGACCGCGTTTCTACGTACAAAAGAATTGATTAAAATTCGTGGGATGGCGATAAATTTGAATTCACTTACTCCATATCCACCGTAGGTAAACACATGAGAATGATCAGCAGAGACCACTATGAGAGTATCGTCCTCGTTGGTTAGATCACGAGCTGCTTGAATGGCGCTAGAGAATTCTGTGGTCTCATTGAGGGCCATGCGTGCCCAATTCTCGTGATGAGCCTGATCGATGCGGCCGCCCTCGATAAAGAGGAAGTAACCGTTTTCGTTCTGGCTCAAGTGCTCGATGGCCTTACGTGTCATTTGCTCTAGGCTCGGCTCGGTGGTATCTTCTTCGTTCTCCATGCGATACTTCATATGATCGGTGTTGAATAGACCAAACAGACGATCCGTCTGGGTGACATCCACTGCAACCAATTGATCCACAGTATCCACATAGACATTACGCTCGTTGGCCACTTTAAATTCCTCGATGAGATCGCGCCCATCTACACGTGCACCCCAGCTTTCGATACCAGAGTCAACGAAATTCCGCTTTCCTCCTCCCAAAATGACTTTCAATTGACTGCCCACTTCACCATTGGCCAGCTGATAGCCAATATCATGGACATTCTGGTCGCTCTCGCCACAACGGTTCCTCACATCTTGGTCATTCTCCCAGTCCCGCTCCGAAGTGTGAGCATAGACGCCAGCCGGAGAGGCGTGAGTCACTCGAGTGGTGGTCACTACACCGGACCATTTGCCTGCATCAATTGCCCATTTGGCAATCGACGGAACATGCGTGGCCTCGTCATCCGTGCAGTTTGAACGCGCAAGGCCCCCAATGACACCAATGGTACCCTCCTGAGCCTTGACACCACACAAATAGGCCGTGGCCGTGCAGGCAGAATCGGGTACAATCCTATTGACGGCATAGGTTTTCGCCAGGCCAGTGTAAGGGAAACGTTCAAAGGAGAGCTCCTTCTCCTCGCCGCCCAGTAAATTACGAGCCGCCGATGTCGTTGTCACACCCATTCCATCACCCAGGAAGAAAATTATGTTCTTGGCCTTATTCTTGTTCAGCTCAGCAGAAAGTTTCTCCTTGATGTGCTGTGTTGCCTTCTCTCGCCAGTATTCATTGGTATTCTCACCCTCGATCGCCCTCGACTTGGTGGCAGTCGGGACTAGGGGTAATTCCGGGTGCATGGCCCGATCCTGACAGTATTCCTCGCTGCGCGTACATTCTGGTGCGGCCAAGGAGACGCTGACTAGCAGCGATAATCCAACGATCGCGACGTATGCGTTTGACCAACGGAACATCTTGCTCATGACTGGTTAGCAGGGCTAGCAACATGGCCAGCTTCTGGCCAGCCAATATCTCTAGAGCACGTCGCTTTTTGTATCGATGGAGCGATAAGATTAGACCCATAAATGGCAAATCGCTTAAAATCTAATACGCCTTTAATTCCTCTAGTCGTCCAACTCGTGCTTTTATTTACGATGGCAAACAACACATTTTATAGATTTTATAGATTTTATAGATTTATTGTGCCATTCCGGGTCTCGGGCCATATAAAAATCCCCAAAAAACACCTCAAACACGTGAAACCTGTACCCAGCTTGCGGGTCAAGGGAGGAGGGTAGGTCATGAACATCTCCATCGCCATATACAACATGGACGATGAACGTCATCGTGGCCTCTGGTCAATGTGTGTAATCAGCTACAAAATAAAAACATATACATCCGCATTTGAGTGGGGCAAAATGTTCACCACATTTTTCAACGTTTGAGTCATAAAAAAAGGCCAAACTATATGAGCCACCATTGGCCTGAACTAAACTAAAGAGGGGTAGACCAAATATGAAATATTTTCCCCTACTAAAGACTTAAAGTATGTTCTGCATTGATTTCTTTAATCATATCGTTTCTACTTTCTAGTTTAGATTTGAAATCCTAGATTTAAAAGGAATTCATTAAATGTTACTCGTATTTATTCATAAATTTTCGAGAAATCTCACTTTCTCACACAATTCTTTTGAATTTTATAGTTTCAATGTAATCCCTTATTAAAACCCTCGCACCCCTTGCGCCCCTGTCTTAGCCAGCTATATAAATTCTATACTAACCCACGCACGAAACTTTTTCCTAGTATGGTTTTTTTTGTTTAGTTTTTATTAAAAATCATTGCCAAGATATGGAGAGGAAGACGAGGGTTGGGGAAAGCCAAAGACATTGAAATGAAAAAGCAGCTGCCAACTGCAGTAGCAACAAGAAAAACCACTGACCACAGCGTTCGGAAAGGTGAAAGGCGGCCAAAAGCAGTGAGGAGCTTTAACCTTGAAGGCAAAAGTGGAAAAAGTTGCTAAATGCCACCGGGTAATCAACACTTGAAAACTCTCTTCAACCGACCAACCGACCAACCATCAACCAACAAACAAAACACAAGTACAAAGCTAAGAAATACCATCACGTAAAATTACTACTAATTAACTACTTATCATTATCAAATCTACTTATAAATTTATTATTTCAAAACTCTTAGCCATGGGCGTATGTATACATATATGTATCTTATCTGAAAAGGAATAGATTATAGGTATTGAAGTGCAGTTTCAGTTCAAAATATGACCCTGACACTAGGATTTAACTAGTTAACTGATTAGCTTAAGACTCTCTCTTTTTGATTAAAGACCTAAAAAGAAGGCATCAAATTGCCAGCTATGTTTTATTTCCCTTTATTGTGGTATTAAGGTTTCTACATCTATTTGGCTCATTTGGCTCAAGAGGAGAGTACTTTTGCTTGGCAGTTTTATGGCTGCTTCTGCGCAATTATTGCCCGAGTGATGCTTGGATGAATAATGCGCATATTTTGAGAGGCCTATTGGTCGTATACGTGTTTATGTGTTGGCCAATAAACTTGAAGAGTGTCAAGATTGGCAAGTCGTTTCAAGTAAACCAATTCTTGAGGAGGCAGGATTAATCAAAATGTTTGTTCAAGGTTGAATTTTGACCGATTTGCCTGGATATGGGTTGTTTGTTAGTTGGATCCATCTTGACTTTTGTGTCTTGTGTTTCATTACAGGCAGACCATAACCATACCAATTCTAGAGCAGAGCAGCTATGAGAAGGATGTCAGTTTGAAAGTGCACATCGGAGAACCTCATCTGGCACCAGGTAAGTTTTTTTTTTTTTTTTATTTCTTCTATTTTTCAAAGAGTTGACCATAAAACTGACAACTCAAGGGAATTGCACTGATTCCTCCTGTTCCTTTCCCGCCTCACTGGGGTCCATATCCTCCCCGAAATACTGACAATGCAAAAACGATTTCCTCATAACCGACAATCCTTGAAACATTAAAAACAAAAACGACTTGCACGTGGAGAGAATCTCTGGTTGCCATCTGTTCCCCAAGAAAAAGCTGACATGCTGGACAAGAGCAACAGCAATATATGTATATATGTACATTCACGCATACATACATACATATTTAGTATGCTTCAACTCCATTTCCATTTCTCCTGTCTTCATCCCTATTCCCATCTTTTCCTCTCTACCCACATCTCCCACCTATCTCAAAGAAAATTCCGTACACTCGAGAAAGACCTTTTTTTTCGTTGGCTCGTATTTCGCCATAAAAATTAAGGACAGTCGGAAAAGGTAGTAAAATGAAGAAGAAGAAGAAAACAAAAAGTGAAAGAGAGCAGCAAACTCTATAAATTGGAAATTCCAATTTTAATGAAAGCAAATTGTAACTTGGTTTCTCGTCTATCTATATCTTATATATGTATATATATATCGCCTTACAGTGCGTATATCGTCCTTCATTTCCTTTCCGTCCCTGACTTGTATTTGTAGGTTCTTTTTATACGTTTTGGTCTTTTAATTTGTGTTCTTTATGCTTCTAGATTCCGCTCACTACCGTAAGCCTTGAATTGTGCATTAATTAATTTTATTTTAATTGAACACGAAAGCTCCAAAACAAATGCGGGAAAAACAATTGAAAAGAAAATCTAAATCCCAATTTCCCATAACGATTGGTGAACACATTATTGGGTTTTTTAACTGCACATAAAAATTTTCTTTCCATTGGCCAAAAAGAAGGAGTTATGAGTGCAGAAAATGCGGACAAAGAGTGCAAAATAGTTTTCCCCCTTTTTTCGTTCGCCTATTTTAGTTTCCTTTTATCTATATACTATCTACTCTACTTAGCAGCATTTCCATTCTGTTATGTATTTAGTTACTTATGTTTTTTTCTTTCGTTTGTTGGTTTTTGGTGTCGTTGTGTAAATTACAAAAAGTTCTTTTGGTATATTTAATACTTTCTAGAGCATGTGCGTAGCAATCTGGATGTGGCAAATTATTAAAGGGGGATTATAAACAAGGATAGAGTCTCTACATTTGAAAACTAAGAACTTAAGAATTAAATGCAAGAACTCTGAAATTCATTCAAAAAGGTTCAGTTAAAATTTGAGACCTTTTGCTTTGGCCATTTCCGATAGAGAAACGAAAAAGCGTTTAAAATATTTAAAAGTTACTTGAAGTGGTCATAGAAATTGTTTCAAAACTCCAACATTTTAATAAAGAAAGGTTTTAAATGTCTAAACCAAATATTATCAAACAATTTAGAACTCTTAAGAGTAAAACAAAAGTTTAAAAAAGTATTTCAAAACTAAAGAACAAGTAACATTCATTTTGTTTGATAGAATCAATTTGTGACTTACCGATAATATTTATTAAGCTTAATATGTTAATTTAGTATAATCCAATTTGCTCTATTCAGGCTCCATGACTATGCTCTAGAATTCGGATCTGTTTGTTTACTGATTTCTGGGTAGATGGTGGGATAAATAATCTAATAGTAAAAAGAATTTGAGAAATTCATTTCTAAAGAAATTGTTGTTGTTGTTAATTGTCAGTGTGATTATTTTATTATCTGTGTGTGTGTGCGTGTGTGGGTGTAAAATGTGTAAAATGGAATACCAAATCAGCCAGTCCATAACCAAACACATATGCATACTATATAGATTATATATAGACACATAGAAATGTTCCTCAAATCCATCGAATGCCAATTGTGTTAGTACTAAAAACAAGTATATACTCTGCAGCCCCATGACCCCCTCCACCCTCAATATATTATCATTGTCAATAGTTTTAAGCAATTTCAGACATAATTAACTTAAATTAGAATGCTATTCATAGTACAAGTACGAAAGTATCCCCAACTTGCATTTGTTTCTTTTGTTTTCCATCTTAAATTGATATCCCTCTTCTCCCTCTGCACTGACTAGTTGCTTTAGTTTGTAGTTAACTGGATACACACACACATCATCTTTAGTAACTAACTCTAAATCAAGCATACTCCAATCCAATGAACTAATCAATCTTTGTTAACATAAACCAAACATTTGCAATGCAATCTCGTTTTGAATCCACACACAGATGACACAAATAAGGAATCATTTTTCCATCGATTTTTTGGTATGTAATAAACGCCTCTTCTCTCTCATACATATATAATTTAAGACAAAAGCATTTAAAGTGTTCAGTTAATGAAAAGAATATGCGAAAGAAAAAACCAAACAATTCAGTTCTCCATCATTTACACATTGTTAATAATAATATTAAGTGTAGGTATTATTTGGAATTTTTTTTTACTTTTGGATTTTTTGTGTTGATCATTGTATCCTTATTCAGTATATGTATGTACGTATGTGTTAAATGTGTAAGTTGTATGTATCTGTGTATTGGTAAACGTAAACGTAACCGTAACCGTTCTGAAGTGCATCCATCCAAGATTATTGCGCTTTTTCGACGCAGGCTCTGCTTCTCGAAACTCAAGGACTCAATCCTTGTGAATCGTTTGAACTTTTGCAAAAGGGTTTCGTCTTCAATTCAAAATAAAATTATTTGTATTGTATTTGGGCCCACACAACAAATGCCGCCTGTGTGCGTGTGTGAGTGTGTGTGTGGGTGCGTGTGTGTTTTTATGGTAATGTTTATTTTGGGCTTTTGGTTAACCTGCCACTCCTATGCTCGGCGGATACGTATAACGCGCTTGTGCCCGCTTCTCTCTGTGTTGTGTCACAAACCACCACCACCACCACAACCACCACAACCACCTCAACCACTGCTACTACTACTACAACAACAACTACTACTACTTCTTCACTACACGATCTTCGAATACTTTTCAAATTTGTAAGTAATACACGCCGACGATCAAGAGAAAAGCAAACCTATTATTAATCAAGCGAATCTCTCAGTATTTTTTGTGTTCTTAATCATAATTAATAAGTACCTACATATATATTTAATTGATGTAATCTGTATGAATGCAAACGAAAGGCTTTATTTTTGATTTGATATCATCATCTGTAATGCCAATCTGTTGTCTATATATGTAAATGTGAAACATATACATACATACATACATATTTCAATGTGGCTGTGACCTGATCCTGTAATGCCCAAGAAAAATCAAAAAGAAACAACTAAAACTGATCAACAATTAGTTAAACAAAAAGCAAATATTAATTGGTCAATTAGCATATTTCCTTAACTGAATATTTAATAAGTGATTGAATGTTTAAACTAAGAGACCATTTAAATATTTCTTCCTTACAAAAAAAAACCCAAATCATATGTTGTCCAATTATGTCGATTGAAAAAATATAGAAAATCACGAACACACTGGAGATCATACTAGTGAGTCATTATCATTATCTTGTCGTTTGATTTGCATGCATACTTAAATATTGTTTTAAATGTTGTTAAACCACACTCCCTACTCCCCACCCACCACCGACCACCCCCACGTCAAACACACCAACCACAATCTGCCACCTTGTTGTGGTTTGAGTGCTTAATATTCAGTTTTCTTTATTTCCCATTCTGTTTTCCACTCAAATGCTTTTTTGATGGCACTTTAACACAATGTGTTCGATGTGTTCTCAATATTACATAAAATAAATTCTTTTCAACTTTATTAAATACTCTACTACACAAAAGATTAGTGTCCTTTTTCCAAATCAATTTCGTTTTTTTTTTTCTTTTCTTTTTTGTTTGCCACTTACATTAATGTGGTTTCCCCATGAAAATTAAGACGTCAATTTATTATGGCCGTATGCTTTTAATTAGCTTCTATGCCCGAGTGTGTTGTCTCTCTCTCTCTCTCTCTTTACCTATTCTCTACTCTATTCTATATACTGTGTTTCGTTCTATTCTCCCAATGGCCGTTTTCCTTGTATGTTATATATGTTATTTTACTCTATAATGTGCTTACCAAATGTCTGTCTATCTATTGCATGCGAGCGAGCATATCCCATGTTGGGAAGGCTCTTGCATTAGAATTGACCGCAATTACATTTCACCCATGTCTACTGCACATGGGCTTTAACTGGTTGAACGACACTAATTGTGTTTATTTCACATTGATGCTGCCTTAGATGATGAACTATTAGCCCAAATCCAGGAGGTGGAACAGAAGTCGCCCAAAGACCTAACCGAATTGGATCGCATTTTACTGTTGAGTAAGCCAAGAAATGGAGAGTTGACCACTACACATGTTCGCATACGTGAGAGCCAGGAATTCAAGGTAAGAAATCGCCAATGCAATGCCAACACACAAAGCTGGCAAACAACAAGCAATTCAATTCATTTCACATCAAAAAGGACAACAGGAAATTCCTATTTGCCAAAGTCCGAAAACACTAAACACTTGGCAAACAGTTTCATTTGCCTTTTAGTCAGGAGCGGCCTAAAACTAGGAAAATCACTATGATTAAGATTGTATGATCTTGTATGGTTAGTTCTTTAGACTCTTGAGTAGAATCAATAGAGATATTCAATTGATAAGAAAGTAACAATCAAGTTCTTCAAAGTCTCTTCCTCATGAAAAGTGGGTTGCCCTTGCAATCTTTAATCCGCCTCTGTTTTGAAATGAATGCCACAGCCACATCTAACCCACACCTTATAAAAGTGGCTACATTCGAGGACATTTGTAGTTGCACCTGGTGTACCCTTGTCAGATCAAGTTACCGTTTAAGCACCTAATTGTGTAAATCTCCAAATGGCCACTTGCTGCTCGTTTTATCAAGTATTTGCATACTAATAATAACAACAACAAACTTTGTGGTATTCCACAGGCTACTGTCGATAAGCTAGTGGCTAAAGCCAATGTATCCGCTGTCCTTGGCACTTCATCGTGGAAGGAGCAATTCAAAGATGCCCTCACCGTTGTACCCGGTAAATATGACTAATGAGAATGATCATTGGTTTTATCACTAATCGATTCGATTCTTTTACTCCAGCCGATGAAAGTGAATTCGAAGGCGACGATGATGTGGAGGAAGAGGTTCCCGGCTGCTTGAACTATATCAGCCATTTCATTTGCCTCTTCTGGAAGGTACTTTTTGCATTTGTGCCACCAACAGGTGAGTTGCAAAGAAAAGAGGCTAATTCAATCAAAAGGGGCTTGACAATGGTTTGTTCTTCTGTTGTGTCACAGATATCTGCGGCGGCTATGTCACCTTTGTGGTCTCGATTTTTGTGATTGGTGTGATTACCGCCATTATTGGAGACGCAGCCTCGTATTTCGGATGTGCCCTTAATATTAAGGACTCGGTTACAGCCATTTTGTTTGTGGCCCTGGGCACCAGTATACCAGGTAAGTGATGGCTAATCATCTAATCAATGCAAGACAAGATCTTTGGCTAATGGCTGTGATTTTGCATTCTGACAGATACCTTTGCCAGTATGATTGCGGCCAAGCACGATGAGGGAGCTGATAATTGCATTGGCAATGTGACTGGCAGCAATGCGGTGAATGTATTTCTTGGCATTGGACTGGCCTGGTCCATAGCTGCCATCTATCACATGTCCCATGGCATGACCTTCAATGTGGAGCCGGGAACGTGAGTAGCCAGACGGCGAGTTATCCATCTCCTTTTAATCACATCTCTCCCATTCTCCAGCATTGGCTTTGCGGTGGCACTGTTCTGTGGCGAGGCCTTGATTGCCGTGGCCCTGATTATGTTCCGTCGTTGGAATAAAAGCATTGGCGCCGAATTGGGTGGTCCGGCCTTTTCCAAATACGTCAGTGCTGCTATCTTGATGTTCTTATGGGTGTTCTATGTGGTGATCTGCATCCTGGAAGCTTACGACATTATTCGAGTCTAAGTTGGCATCGAACAAAATGCTTAATAGCTGCAAGAGAACCTTGTCGACGCAAGGAAGGGTATGCTAAATCGAAGCTAAACTACCAAACTGCGGCATACCAAATGATGTATTTCGTGTATGCAGCTCGTACTTTAGATATCGTATCATATATATATGTATATACATATATGTGTATATGAGAATTATGTAAAATTTATGTTAATAATAAAATTATAAATTGTAATGTTTAATTAGTTTCGTAAGTCTGGCTTATTTACGTGAATTATTTTAAAGAATTTTACAACAAAAAGAGAAATATATATGTTATATTCATAATATGTAAATACAAAGGCTGCCACAGCTCAGCAAAAAAATCTTGTAACGAGATCGAGATCATTCATTGTTATGCCATATATACTTAATTAATTACAACTAGTTTACTATCTATAAATATTTATTTATCATTCTGTATACTATTGCTACTTACTTATAATATCGATGTAAGTCAGTCATTGCTGTTGTTTGTTAAAGCTGTACTTAATGCAATGCATACAATATACACACACATACATACATATATCCAACTTGAGAATTGTTTAATTGGTTCGATCATGTTCAAATTGTGTCTTCATCCAAGCATTGTTAATTTAAATACATGTGTAAGTCTTAGCAGAAATTGTATACATTATTACCATCCCCAGCCCCACTAAAGTCCCCGGATATTACAAATACATATACATACATATATTAGTTCTAGTCAAAACTCTAACTAACTTGTAACTTTCTCATCAACTCTCTGACCAAACCAAATGCGCCACTATTTACTTAATATGAGACCAGAAAACTACTTACTTAAACCAAAAAGACTATTTCATTTTGCTTATCTCACGGATCGCTAAACGAAGGATGGATTATGGTTAAATAAAAGGCAACACCAAAAGGCGAAATAAATTTGTTAAACTAAAATAATGGGAATGCTATAGAAATCGAATGTAATAAGCAGGTACATACATATTTTTTGTATACATAATAATAATAATAATAACCTTTTGCGTATTGTACTATTTTTTCATAAAAGAAACAAAGAACAAAAACAAAAACCAAAAAAATTAAATAGCAAAAAACACAATGATATTCTTAGCAAAAAATAAAAAGCATAAACCTGTATTATATATATATACACCGATATATATATATATGAATACACCTACTATATACTTATATACGAGTATTTTGCAGTCACAAACTGTATGGAGAAACTTGTTAAGAAAAACTGCGCCAAATTTAGAAATAATTGAAAATTGATTACCAATATTAAACAAAGAAGTAAATAAGCTAAATAAAAACAAGAACCCTTATATATTAATTAGATAAATTATAATTCTATTGTTAATGTTTAATGCTAGACAATTAAATTATTGTTTTAAATTCATTTCAATTTGTTTCTTTTTGTTAAATGTTGCTGGAAGAATTTCCAAATTTCTTTCTTTGTGATTTTCTCTTTATAAAATTGAAAAAAAAAAAAAAAACACAAACTTTCGTATCCAAAGTCGTTTATTTTTTTTATAAAATTTAAATGTCATATAATTTAAATTTTCACAATATTTTATAGTCATTAAAATTATTGAATTTAAATTGTCTCTATGTGGGATTGCATTTTTGAGATTTTTCAAAGCAATGAATACAAATTAAAGGGTGGACATTTTTTTTTTTTGAATTGGAATTCCTGAAAAATTGAATTATTCTCTCTCATAAATGCATCTCAATCTTTAAAATATATATGATAGATAAAGCAGCAGCTAATATGCTCTCATTTTGGAGTCGTCCAAGAGTCAGGGTAAAGGTTGAGAATTGTAGCAATCGGGTTCATAGAACGACGGATGGTGGTAACAGAGAAGAAATGGCGGGAAATACCCTTTCCACCCTACAAAACATTATATAATGGCAAAAAGGCAAATAAAAACGATTTTAGTGCTTCCGATATATAGGATGTAGGTACAGTACATACTACTTATAAACGACTACGACTAGTAGTAGATAAGCTTGTAAGCAACAAAAGCAGAAAGAAAGAGTTCAAAAATGAATATACATTAATAGGGAATCTTTCAATTTGTTTATCTTTGGTCCAATTGATTTGATTTTGAGTTTCGGTTATTTATGGCTTTCGTTATTTCAATTCTATTGATGTTTTTGTTTTGTTTTATAGATGTATACAGATTATCAATGAGTCATATTGGGTAAATCTAAATATTTAATATGTATATTTCAATATTTGTTATGGTGTATTTTCGAATTCAAAGTTTACTAACAATTTTTATACCTTTATGTATACATACAAAAAGTTATATATATTTATATATATGTATATGTGATTTTACCCAACAAATGAATCCATGAATTAAATAATCAAACATTATTAATTTATTAAACAAAAATATATGTATGTATATAAGAAGACGATGTTTAGCGTAAAAAAAAACTCTAATAATGATAATAATTATAAAATACATGGCAAAAAGCACTTAAATATCCCCAAGAACCTACATAAATACATAGAATGTCTAGTACTAGCTTCTGTAGAATATAACAACTGCATTACACACACACACACACACACACACAAAGACACACTCTAAATTACTAACTAACTGCATACATATATAAACAAGCAAACAGATCTTGCATAACGGTATTATATATACACCATATATTACAAGAAGCTGAAACTTTCAGACAAAATACGAAAATTCTTTACTTACTACCCCTAAACAAATATATACATACATACATATATGTATGATAGATAAACCATGGAATATGTATTAACTATGAGAACTATCAGAAGCAAACTTAAAGTTTTACCTAATCGACTAGAAGCTAGTTTTTAGGGCAAAATTTCAGCATTATCCCAAAAACAAAAACGAGAAATCAAAATATATAATGAAATATAAATTAAATAAAGTTTTACATATATATATGTATGTATTTATGTATGTACATGTAATTCAATTGAAATCCAATAAACCACACACAGAATTGATTTGAATGTATAACTATTTGATATAAACTCTTGCTTTTAGGCATCCAGATCAAAAAGAAGTGAATTAATGGTGAAGCGCTCCTTTAAGTATGCAAGAGGCGCTCGGCCGTAGCCTATTTAAGGGAGCAAATTTCCACCATTGCTCATTGCTTACTTACCAATGTGATTTTGTTGAAACTTTGTTTTCTTCGTTTTATTTTTCTTCAAGTGCATGATCACTGTTTAAAAGTTATCAATCTAGGAAAGCGGCTTATCAAGGTTGCTCATGCTCAGGGGATCGCTCACTTGCTATTACACAATTGTCATCGAGAGACCCAAAAATTTAAAAAAAAAGATAGCAGAACAAATATTACGAGCAAGATAAGCGAAATCGGTGCAAAAAAGCTTCTTGCGGAAGATGAGAGACAACGACAATGGATGAGACGACGGTCAGATAAAGTTGTTTACGGTAATTGGAACTCGCATAGAGCCAACACAAAGGCAAACAATCATAAAACAATGAAACTTGCTCTCGCCCTAGTAAGAGCTAATTTAAGTTGAAACAAAACAAACATCAGTCGCCAGTTGTTCGCGACACAGCAACCAAATTGCAGTCCCAGTTCGGAGTGTTTGAAATCCTTCAGTTCCCCTTAGTTGGACCACTCGTGTTGCCTCCTACTCTTGGCAAATATGTCGTGCGATGAGAAAACAGCGCTGCTAGCAAAAGAACGAGGCCATCAGCAACACATCTCCATTGTGGTAATGCCCGCGCCGAGGAAGGATCCAAAGGATTATGAACCCATTTTCACAACTGCTGAGTAAACGCTTTTCCCTCGCATTTCATTATAAAACAAAAAAAAATAACTTCATTACACAGCATTTCGTTTGCTTCTTGTTTCACCCCTACAACATCGCCAGCTACTCCTATGGCCTCTCTTTGGAGGAACTGTTGCCGTTCACTTTGGATCCCTGGTGGCAGAATGTGCGACGTCTGTGCTTTGTCTGCCTCTGGCTGACAATGGTGTTGACCCTGCTGGCTGCCATTTCCATTGCGTATTTCCATGATGCCAACGCTGTCTGCCGCGCGAATGCCACTACCACAACCAATCTTCCAACATCAACATCATCTCCTCCGTCAGCATTTGCCTTGACGGCAAATGGCACACAATTGCTGTGGGCCAGCTATTAGAAGTAGTAATGGAGCCACTAGATGAAGTATTGGGGGTGATGCTGCAATCGTACTCATTGGATTACATCAGCCGCTTCCACAATTCTCGCGTTTGTTTGGTTTACCGGCTTTTCGCTGCCCATCCCCCCTCAACCTGCTTCTCCAGTTGCCTCATTAAAGCGATAAGCTTGATGGCGGAATCGATTGATTGTGGGACAAATGTGTTTGTTTACAAGCTGCTTATTTTAATTGTCATTATATGGCATTAATTTTGTTGCTTTTATATATTAAATGTATATATACATATATACATATAAGGAAGCGGCACCATCTATAAATTAATCTGTACATAACTATGTAAGCATATTGTAAAAGAATTAAGCTAGTATGTATTAATAAGAAATTAAGTTAAAAATTCCATTCTTTTGTTAACAAACTCTATTAAAATTATCTGTTTTTAATCGAAATATTGCGACAAACAATCGTCCAAATTTGGCTATGAATTCTTTGTTAATTTATAGGCATGTATTGTCGCCAATTTTACCCCGATTTTTAAAAGTTATATCTCAATTAAATGGCGATTTAGAATTTTTTACAATGGCTTTACGACTTGGCAGTAGTTCAAAGACAACTTTAAAATTTTCTAAAATATATTTTAATATATTTACTCACGTGAATGAATTTTAGTCAATTGATGACCAAACTTTATAGATTCTCCAATTTATGGTCATCTCCCTGTATAGATTTTATTGGCGCCTAAATTTAAGCGCGCTGTAATTTGCCCGCCATTGTTTTGTGCAGTGTTGGCAAACAATAAGTTTACCAGTGTTGGAAATCTTCCACAGAACTTATCGACTCTCAATTGTACATCTCTAAAAAACACTCACTGCGTTCTGTAATGAGTTTACACTACACTGCTTTTCCTACAATGTGTTATCGAAAGCAAACGCATAATAAGTGATTGTAGTAAATCGCCCGTTTGCGCCAAACGCAGACGCAGACCAAGTGTAAACACCCAATTACCAAACAAAAGTGCTAAAATTATGTTTGGTTTGTTTGTTGTTTCATAAAATTAATTTTAAAAAACTACTGTACAGTAATTATTCCAATGGGCAGACTTACCACTTCTTGTTATTGGATATTGATTCTAGAAACTTGAAACAGATAAAGTGTTCTGTAAAACTTGGAGTTCATTGCGAGGCAGCTGTAATTAAAATTGGATTCCCATGGCCACCTGGACACAAAGAGAGCCGACAGGAGTCAGCAACCGTAGACGTTGGAATCTAGAAGGTGGAGTATGAAAATACGTTTTGATCTCCTTCTTTTAATACTAATTATGTATTTGGTGTTCTCAGACCGCGAATCGCTGAACAAGTTAAAGCACCACATCGCAGAGGAGGGCTGTTCGCAAACACAATATGACCTGGCCAAGGAGTTGTTAGAGAACCATATGGGTAAGAACAACTATAGGATTGCGTGCTAACTGAGTCCAAATATCTTCAATCTCAGTAGAACCAAATGTGGCTAACAGCAACAGTCGTAACCAGAAGGCTATCAACTGGCTAGTGAGTGCATCCCAAAATGGTCATGAAGATGCCGCCAAGTTGTTGCGCAAATGCTACAACAATGGTAGTGGAATTACTGCTGAAAATGCAGACGAAGTGCGTCGGTGCTTGGCTATGACTCCTGGCGAACGGGCTGCAAGAAAAGCGGCGAGGGAACTCTTTGCTTGTTTATCGAATGGCAACGAACACATCACGCCAAAGCAACTGGAACGGAAGATGCGTCGCATCTACAATTTGCAACGCAAGAGACGCAGACGTCCACACCAGGAAGAGGACTACTCCAGCAGCGACTGCGAACCAGAGACGGAATGTGAACCACTAGAAGACACTTCCAGTATTGGATTGGCGAATGTTGAGGATCGTCGTTTTATAACAGAAGCGCATCTGGTCTCAGCAGCCTCCAATTATAGTGCCGGACGAATGCCTGCCGTAAATGATACATTGACGCTATCAGTCCCGCATCCCGCAAGTCTGGATCACGTGCCATGCTTCTACCGCCTGATCTTTCATCCTTTGATATTCATTACTCTGTTTTACCATCGCTTGCTAGAAGTAATTGTCTCCCTGCCCAAACTGCTACCAATTAGTGTACGATGCACTCTGCTGGTTCTGCTCTCTTGGTGGAGTAGCCGGCACATGTTGCCACTGGTGTGCTATTATCTAAGTCTGGGCGTTATGCTTTGGGCCACCTGTAAGATGTTGCAGACTAAGCAGCAGTTTGTGGACTTTCGGATTTGGTCAGGACTGTTTCTTAGCTACGGGGACAATCACATAGAGGCGGACATAGCCGAGCAGCGCTTCCTAAGGAACAATATGAAGCCGTATCTATATTATTTTTGTGCCTTTATTTGCAACTTAATTGTGTATCCGCTGGTCACCGATGCCTGGCTGCCGCATTCGGAACTAACGATCCTTTCAGGAGCGTTTACCTTCCTCACAATGGGTGTCTCAATGTATGCCACTTCACACTTGTTACCGGATTGGCTGGTTATTATTTCATTCGCTGTTAATGTGCTGGCCAAATATCCCTATGAAAGGGACGAAGTAGTCTCCACGCGTTGGCGCTTTTTGGACCTACGTGTACCCACGTTTTCTTCTTTTGTCGTTGGCAATGGTATCGAATTCTGCCTAAGTTGCCGAACTGCCCTATATCTATTCATTCCTGTGCTGCTAATCCTACTTGCCAGGCGCTGTCGTTGGCATGGCGTCTACACATATCTTATCCCACATTGCGTTACCCTCAGTTGGTTGCAGGTGTGTATAGCTACGTCGCAAAGCGCCACTACGTTTGGGATGACGCGTGCCGCCCTGGGTTTGGCAGGAATTGTGCTGTTCCTGCCTCTATTCGGAATTGTGGCTCTTCTAGTTCCAGTGTTTGTGGCGATTGACAATTTGGGCCTAGCCAACGAGGAGTTGCGGTGGGCCAGCACAGCAGTAGCCTGCGGATTGGTAGCTATACTTTCATGTGTCCTGGCCCTAAATCGGGCCACAAAGAAGTACATTACAATACTGCAAGTAAGTCGATTCTATTGAGTAACATTGTGTTGTTTTCTAAAGTCAATTTTTGGATGCTTCCAGGTGCTTATGGGCTTAACGACAGCCTGTGTTCTCGTTTTCCCCTATATGACTTCAAGTTTTAAGGATACGCCACGCTTCAATGCCATTCCCAGAGTGGGAATGTCGTTCTCAAACTCGGATACTCTCCAATGGGATCGCTTCCATGCGCTTTGCGCACAACCAGTACAGGAAGAGACCAACAAGATCAAAGCACAACTTCGTTGTTCTCATTTAAATGGCATGCACGTGGCATGGGAAGGAAGTGTGGACAAAGTGCAGATTGGACGTGTCAGCAACATTCTGGAAGATATAATATCCAATTATCTGCCCACTTGGCTGGCCCGCATTCTGCGCTGTGTGCACGGAGAGAACATTGCCCAACATTTTGAATGCGATCCCAAAAGTGAATCTCAATGTGAGACATGGCAGCGCGTCATCCAAACACTGGAACGTTGCTCTCTACAGAATTGGGATCGTTACGAATATGAGCTCCTGGTTAAGGTGGGTTCGGGCAGTAGCAGCCGGTTGCTAGGACGCTCCACTTTTACAAATGTGTTACTAAAGGCTCATCACGACTTTGGAAACTTCACGCGTCGTCTTAGTCATGGAGACCAGATACTTTTCTATGGTGTTCTCCACGAATCTCGGCTTCTCGCTAAAAATGTTCAGATTCAATTAAAGACCATCGAGTGCCTGTCTTGTAATTCAGAAAACCTTGGAAGTGTAAGCATTGAGCGATTGGCAGCCACTTCTCCGATGGACGCCCGTCTCCAGGATCTTAAGAGAGGCATCAAGTATTTACTCAATGCTCTGCTTAGTCCGTTGATTACCTTTAAATAAGACTTGGAATAAAAGTCGATGAAATAAAAGAACAAACAACCGTATCTACATATACATATGTATGATGAATCTCCGGAAAATAACAATTATGTCTTTATACTGCAGTTTTGAGATCTCCCAAAGTTTATAATAATGTCAACAATCATTAGATACCATATTCCTGTCAATTAAATTTTAATAGTTTCTTAAGGTAGAAAGGTTCAGTAGATCCCAATTGAAAAATGACTAAACAGTTTGCGTATAATATTAGACACAAATTTTTAAATTAGAATTTTTTTTAATTTGCCCGCTTCGCAACTTACTCGCGAACTCGAACATGTTCGAGCGGTTTACCCACGCGTTTTTGAAACGCGAGGGTTTTAAACCGCGAAGTGAATTCTTCAAATCTGGGCACACTAAATATTAGTATGTTTTAGTACTTTTGGATGTTATCGATAACCAAAATAATCGAAAACGTGATTCGCCGATGTTAAATTTTTACGGCGAATATTCATAGTTTTGCGGCGCGGGCGAATTTGTTATAGTATCGATAGTAATTAAAAACAATCGATGGTGGCGCAAAAAAGCCAATATTCGATTACTCGATAGTGCCATCGATAGTTTCCCACTATTTACGTGGGTGTTGGAATGTAGGCGGTATTTAAGCAGCGAGCGGCGCAGCTGTTGAAAACAAACGCGTGTATCACCCACCTGCGACAGACTTCAGAGTTATCTATATCTAAAAACAGTTCGGAACCGAGCAGTAATTCAAGTGAAGTAAACCTCACCTCGTCTGTCATTCGTTGCCTTTGCTCTGTGTTTAAATAAAGAGCCTTAAATCATGATACCGACAATTACGAAAAATTACCAGAACGTGGTGATTAGCACAGGCAACATCATCAACAAAGAACTGGGTCAGCGCCAATCCAACGAGGAGCTTTACGATGGCCTGAAAGTGACTCTACAGAAGGAGCCAAATGCTGAGCGCGTGGTCGTGGAGATAGACAAGCTGCATGGTTGTGTACAGCGTGACAGTGAGGAATTGAGCAAGCGTTTGACTGAGAATGGTCGAAATGAGATTAGCATTGGAGCAAAGATATTTGTCAACAGCAATTCGACAGAGAACATCCAACAAGCTGTGGATGCTCTACTTGACATACTTAAAGTGAAGCATGTGGATAACGTGGTTCTGGCCTATCACCCGAATGCAAATGCCGTCACTCCTGTTGCCAGCGCAACCTCTGAAGCCACAACAACAAAATCTCCCTGTTCGGAGGGCAACGCCGGCACGGCCAACGTCAGCAATTGGAGTATTCGCAATGGACAGCAAGGGGTTGACGAACTCAAGGAGTTGTACAAGTGCCTGGAACAATATGCCCACAACCAGAAGATAACCCAGTTGGGCATAGCCGATTTGGATGCAGAGGCGCTAGAGGAATTGCACAAAACCGCCAGTGTGGCCCCAACCATTGCACAGGTCAATTTGGCCACTTGCTGCGTTGTGCCTCCCGAATTACAGGAGTTCTGTACCGCTCACGACATACAGTTGAATACTCATGGCGACCCGGAGCTCATTTTGCAGGAAGAGCAATTCGCTGGGCTAGCTCCCGGCTACACCATCGATTGGTCGTTGCGCTATCAGGTTCATGTTCGTTGCCGTGGCGTACTCACTGCCAAGGGCTATATTGTGGGCGCCTCTAAGCCGACCGAAACATAAGCTTAGCTAAGATGTAGTCTGTGTACTATATATATTTATATACAAATATTTGTAATGTATACTCTATGTAGTGCTGTACTTATTGTTTGTTATACAAAACCGAAATCAGATAATGGAAAAAAAAAACAGAACGATTGATAGATCGATTGATTTTTTATAGTAACCAACCAATGTTTGTATATTTTTTTTTCTGTTTTTTTGTAAACATTCTTTGTTGTCTGAGAATTTCATACTTCAGCATAAAGTAAATTACAAACGGCAAACTTGCATTTGATTGTCTCTGATTGCCGGAGGTCAGAGGAGTTTGAGAACCGGTTTTGACATTCTCGCAAATTAAGTATACGTCCATATGGTGTAATTTATATGTATTTGTTTGGTTTAACGATCCGGTCAAGTGCTCCCCTTTAATTTTCACTTGGACAAGTTGTGTTTCTTGTTAGGGTTTTTTTTTATTTCGTTTTGTCATTTCCCTAGACTAGAGGAAATCTAATTAAAGGCAGGCGCGTCGGACGTCTGTTATGACGCCCCCGGTCTGACCCGATTTAGATCACGTGGCTTCTGTGTTATAAATTGGGAAACCGATTACACTTATAATATACTATACATATATATAAGTATATATAGTATACAGCCAAAGTTTGTGTGGCTTAGAAAATATATTGCGTTAGGTTTTGATCTTAATCATAGATGGTCAGGAAAAGTGATTGGCCATAAATATCATCACGACATGTTCAATAATAACTAGGCTAGGTATTTACTTATATTTAATCAAATATTCGATTCCTAATCAGCACTCGAAATTTATAATGACCATAAATGGTCCAAGTGTCTGAGATTGAGGTTGGAGGGCTGTCGATTTTGTCTACAATTTAAAGGTTTCCTGTTGGTTGGAAACTCGTCAAGGTCTCTACATGTACAAACCCGAGTTGAAAGCATTTAATACTCAATTAAGCGAAATTCATCACTGAATGCCTAATTAATGAGCCTACTGGACGAGACGGTGGCGGAGGCGGTGAGGAACATGACTCAAATTATTGGGTTAATTTTAAATAATGTTTGTACATCACACATACATACGTATATATATGACGCAGTGTGTTAGAAATCCCACAAAAATTAACTAGCCAAAAGAAAATACAAAACAAAAATCGAAAAAATTGCGCTTATCGCTTTGTTCAGTGTTCCGTACGGACTCGGCCTCGTCGCCGTGACTTGCGTTTTCTATTACACACATATGTACATATAAATATAAATACATATACATACAAATGTATATCTAAAATTATATGTGTATTCCCATTTGAGTGTACCACAACTGATCGTTATGACTCGGGAGGGAGTTCTCTCTAGGGCTTTCCATTTTGGCCTGACGCTATGACGCATAATGCCTAAATTTCACCATTCAACATGTTGCTAAACAATGTTCCTGGCTGAGGTTTCCGGCAACATGTGTGCACCAGAGCGTAGTAAGGAGGGACAGTGGAAGTTTGCAGCAATGAATAAACAAAAAATCAATCAAACAATTTAGCTGGAACCAAATACAATGCATATTGGAACTAGTTTTCTCAATCGTAAGTAAGTCTGAAGAAGATGAAACTTTGGAAGCCAAAAATTCGTGAAAATGATTATGAAATTGAACAAATTATTAAGAGAACAAGTAAACAAGTGAAAGATTTTCCGAAAATTAAAATATCCCTCGAGTGTGTTGCTGAAACTTAAAAACGTGTCCATGTATTTTAATTAACCGTTAACATATACGTATACTTAACATATACGTATACTTAATCTTTTGCTTAGTGTGCCAAGTGTAAAAGAAAGCCCAGCCTATAAAGGAAAATCTTTTACCCTATTCTTAGAGTCATCAAAAAAAAATATATATATGTATGTATATATATATTAAAATAAACAAAAGTTGGGCTATTAGTGTATTTCGTTTCTTATCAGTAACTGGCGAAATGACAGAATGATGGCGAACCTAATCAACTTAATCAGCTTGTTATCATATTTTGTTTGTTTGGGTGTTTTTTTTCCGTTTTTTTTTTTTTGACTTAGCCGTATCCAAGTGCACTTGTTCAATGAGTAAACCACAACACATGGCTTGCCTGAGGACTCACCTGGTGGGCACTTGATAAAAATGATAAGAAAAGGTTTTAAAATATACATATGTACGTATTTATCTGCCAATTATCTAAATTGTGCATTGCCTGACTACATAATCGGTCACAATGAAATGAAATTATAGTGGAATTGATGATGAACGATGATGATGATGACATGCTTTAGTGACCATCTAGAATATTCTATTCATATATGTATGTATGTAAATATCCATATTAACCCCATCGAGAAATAACTAATTGGCCAGAAATTACACCATAACAGTTGTTGAGTCTTTATTAAGTTAATTGAATATTCACCGAATGCTTTCTTATTCACTCGAACCATATCTAAGTAGTTCCACCACATTCTTAGCCACACTTCATTTGATGCATTCAGTTTTAGTTGCCAATTGTAATATGAATATTTGTATATTATATGCATATGTATGTATCTTTCTGTTCATATTGGTGTTGTACATAGTTAACATACACCAAAAATATATATATATAATATCTTTTTGACATGCAACATACGATTGATGTTTGTTTATATTAAGTTTCTACTCCATTTTCAGAAACATGAAGATATCAGCTAGGCTACAACATTTATCATACAATATGGGTGTGTGTGTTTATGTGTGTGTGTATGGTTCACATTTATTTATGTTTATCATATTTCATATCGACCTTTAACAATTAACTACAATTAGATTGCATTATAAATAACTAATCTCACTTTATTTGTAAATTTTTAAATAATACTATTTAACTTTATGTTTCGATTGCAAATCCAAATGAAAGAATTTAAGTTAACCAAATGAAACTTTCCTTTCTTCTGTTTGAGGGGGCGGGACGGAAGCAATTTACAATCAAAATCTAGGCGTTCATTAATTTGAAAATACAATTTGTCCACATTCGTTGTACAGATTCCAAATTTTGTTTTATGCAAATGAAAGGAAACATTCTAACGTTTTGCCTGACTTTTGGCTGACTGAATTTCAACATCATATATATCAAAAGAGTAACTCAAATTCTAAACATTTATCAAAATGAGTTTCACTATTTATATACACATACATACATAAAAAATACGGTCTTGCACAACTCTTTCTATTGGTCGTTTTGAACATCTTATGTAATTAGTTTGATACCTTTTTAATGGACTTTAATTTCTAAGTTGTTGCACATTATCTAAAGTAAGTGATTCTCGTCTAGTTTCTCATAAGATTCAACATTCGTTCAACTCGTCCATTTAATGTTTAAAGACCTTTTCCATATACCGGGATATCATTTAAATTGGTCACAATTGTTTTATATATATGTTCTCGTTCAACGTGAATAGCCGTCACGATCTCATAATGGCCGGCAACAAACTTGTTCTCTCAGTTTTTAAAGCTATATATAGCAATGATATCTTTGGCATATCATTGTCTGATTCGTTAGTTGGACATAGATATAGCCCTGATTTATAGCTGGAAATGGAAAGTATTTAGTTTGAAGAATTTCAGAAGCGAGAAACATTCCATTTTTGAGCAATTGCAAGAGGACATATATGTATCCTTTTTTTTGCGTATTTCAAGAACTTTCATTTGGTAGATAATAAACTCATTTACACATAGACTTGAAGAATTTTTCCTAATTTACTTATGGTATTTCGGTATTAAGTGGTTTATAGTATAGACAATTACGGTTCTGCACATTTAGATAGCCAAGTTAACGAAAGTTCTAATGAGTTGTGGGATTGCGGCTAAGTGTCGAGTAGATAAGCTTAAGGTGGAGGGGGAAAAAGTATTACGATTCGATATTTTCAACTTTTATCTTTTGTTGTGCCAATATATTTTTAAAAAATATTTTTGCCATTTTCTTTTCGTTTTATTTTACATTAACAGACTAATTATGTAATTGTTTTTTGCTCTTTCGTTTTACTGCTAAAATACAATATATATTTATATATATTTGTATAGTTCAATCAAATTGCAATTAATTACATGGAACACACACGCAAAACGCACATCAAGAGTGACACTTAAAATGCATATTGACTTTTGCTTTTTATACTAAATTTAGTTGTTGTTGTTGTTCACATTTTGGTTTTCAATTACCAATTTGCTATATTTTTTTTTCATATTTGATTGATTAAACATTTAGATTAGTTTTCAAAAAATGTGCGCCTAAAAAATGCCACAAAAATACAATCAAAAAACATTTTGTTTGCTAAACTACAAAAAAATACATAAAATATATTAAATTACATACATTCATATACAATCTACCATAATTACATACATACATACGTTTGTATGTACTGGTATTAGTTTTACAAGTATTGAGCATGATTTGCCCTTCTCTTTGAAACACAGTAAATGGAGTTAACAATAATCTTTGTGGGCTTTGTGTGGGGTATTTGGGGGCGTGCCTAATGTACTATATGACATAAAACTATTAAAAATATAATACCATTTTCAATACATTTCTCTTGTCTTTCATCATCTTGTATTACTTCTTTGCCATTAACCATAATTCAGTCTAATTGGGGGGAGGTGAGGTTGGAGGAATTGGTTGGTCGACTTAAGTTTCTTTCCATTACGCAATGGGATCAAAAACGAAACCAAACGATGAACGCAGGTGAAAATTGTGGATTCAGATCAAATGGGATTTACGATTCGAATGCTCGATGGCCGCCAGTAGCTCGTGCTTTTTGCGTACATAGAGGCGACCCTTCTTCCAGGGATTCTGCAATTGCAGTGGCTTAAAGTCATCACGGAGGCAACGTTCCCTGGCCCCAATCACAGCCACCAGGCAGAAGTTATCCAGCATATCGGCACTGTAGATGGGGCCATTGTTGCCCTTCAGGACGACAGCCATGTTGAGTTGTTTGACAACGAGATTGATAACTTCCCGAGCCGTGGTTTTCGGTGTGACATGCAGTTTGAGGCTAGTTCCACTGGCCAGTCCCGTGTTGTAGGCAGTGTACACCTGAATAATTCCTGGCGTTTGTTCTGTATTGAGGCTGGAGCAGCTGGCCGTGTCCTCTTCGCTGCTCTGACGCGAAAGACTTTTGGTGGACGATGCTTTCGATGTGCTGGCCACGGGATGCTCCTCACCATCCGCACCGGCACTGGCACCCACTGCCCTAAGCTCGGACAGAGTGCTCTTTAAGTAGAGACCACCTTCCCGTAGATTGGCACTGGAAGCTGCTTTCCCCGTTGCATTGAGAGGCTTGTGTTCCAGATCGGTGACAAATGTGCCGCTTCTCAAGGACACACTCGAGCCAGCCAAGTAGGGAGCCGAACTGGAGCTGTGCACTGTAATGAGTGGAGCCGTCTGTGGACCAATATTCGAGCTGGTACGCTTACGTTGAGCCGCCGATGATTGAGTGTGTCGCAGGGCATCCGCAAGAGTGTCATCCGAACGTGATGGTGGAATAGCAAAAACACTGCTGCTACTGTTCCCATCCGAGGCGGAGTCCACCGCCGAATAGAAACTTCGTGCTGTGTAGGATGAACTCACGGAATCGCCGCTGTTTTTACGCAACGACATTTCTGAACTGCTGGAAGCTGCATACTCACTGGTGGTCACTTGAAGCAATTGCTGTTGCTGCTGCTGTTGTTGCTGTTGCAGCTGTTGCTGCTGCTGTTGCTGGGACAACTGTTTCGGATTACCATCCGCTGGTGTAATGGCTGTGAGTCCCAGATTCTGTTCTGACTTCGAGTGCTCTGGCTTGACTTGATTTTGAGCCTGATCCTCATTTGTACCCGGTCCGGGCCAACTGCCACGTCCGGTGCCTGCCTTGTTGAACTTAGTCTCGCGTATGGGCAGCTGCAGAAGTTGCTTACCCGCCACGGCACCCATCGAGGACCCATCATCATGACGCTGCTGAGCGAAATTAAGAATCTCACGCATGGCCAACGAGGGCTGGGCATTCTTGTTGCGGGCATATGCCACCACATCCATAAGCCATCGTACACTTTTCCACACCAGTGTCAGACTGGAGCTAAGCTCTTGCAATGTGGCCAGTCTGTCTTTGGCCGCCTGCAATTCACTGGTCGAGAAGGCCTCTCGATGCGAATGCGTAGCCAGGGCGGTGTCCAGTTCGAGAATGCAGGAGAGACGGGCATATTTTTGTATAATGGCTGGCTGATAGGTACGCAAGTGGATCATCTCGAAAGCTTGGATACTCAGGCTGGCCAGATCATCCCGCTGCAGTAGTAACTCGGACTGGCCTGGCACAGCACAGGACGCTTCAGCGGAGGGGCATACAATCAGAAAACTTATATCGTGGCTATGTTCTATCACTTCCACATCGTAGAGTCGATGCGTGGCTGCATCCGAGGCCTTGATGTTCATGCTGGCGAAAAGTTTATGCATGGCATTGGTGAGATCATACAGGAACAGGCGTTGCACTTCCGTGGACGTGTTGCCGGGCTCTCCTTGTGGAGAACTAAACTCCAGAGGCAAACGCAACGGATCTCCGCTGCGATGAAGCACCTGCCATTCCTCAGCCGTTATGTGGCTATTCTCGCGCACTTTGCAGTGGGGCAGAACATTTGGCGTCTTCACTGGGACCACCACTTGTATCTGATCCATCGAGCATTGCATCTTTAGGAAGCCAATATACAGACCCGGTTCGAGACGCTGTAGTGCCGCCTGCTGATAGTGCAGCTGATCCCCAATGGATGATATGAGCAGCTCATTGATGTTGTAATCCTCGTGAAGGGCTCCTAGTTTCTTCTGCAGCTTGCTGACTGGCAACCATCGGGAGTTTAGTATGGAGACCGCCTTTTGGCTTTTCACAGTTTGGACACAAGTCAGAACCACAGTGCCCTGGGCATCTCTCAAGGGTTTATAATACAGCTGTCCAAGATCCGTGAAACCCAATGCCGACTGCATTTGGCACACAGCCGATAGCAACTTGGTGCGAAATTGCACTGCCGAGGTTAGATTACGCTCCATGTCCGTGCGTAGTGACTTCACATCGTCCCATGTGCAGGCAATTTTCATTAGCCAGTAATAGTCCATGTGCAGGGCACTCGGATAAGATTCATCGATTTCAATAACTGGTGGAAAATCCTCGCTGGTAACCAGAATCTTGTCATCGCAATGGACAATGCATGAGAAGTAAATGCCTCTGCGTTTGAAGGAGAACAAAATAGCTAAATGAAACGAGTTAAGCAAGAATTTCTAGTTGAGCTCACCTTCGTAGGGTTTTTTGGAACTTGGATGTAACGGAAAAGAGCTGTTTTATAGTTGTCTTCTTCTTCGGATTGCGACGTTGTGCCCCAGCTGGGTCTAGAGTTAGTTCAGAAACATCTGCTGGTCGGGCCAAGCGAACGGCTGTGAAAAGATTGTCGAGAATACGTTGTCGACCCAAGAAGCGATCCTCACGATTGTCCAAGTCACGCCAGGCTGTCCACAAAACATAGATTAAATTTATTTTAAATCACAAAAGAAAGGATGTTATCTACTTACTCGAAGGAACTACACTAGCTGGCACCGAATTGCGATAAGCTCCCCATCCTTTGACATTGCCACACGCGGCACGCAGGAAATAACGTCGTCCCTGCGTTAGTCCGGCAATGTGACACTGGGCACCCATAGTTCCATGAAAACTTATCCATTCGAGCAGCTCACTCTCTCCCACCACATTGTTGAAGTCTGCGCGGGTTGACCATTGAACTGAGGGGGGCAAGCAGAGTTAGGATGGCATCACAGAGCGTAACAACAAACACAAATCGGTTGACCACAGAGCGGTGGCTGGCCGCACATCAGCAACCCATTCACTTATGCATGTACGTAAACAAACTTGTATCTGACTATGCGGTTTACCTTTGAACTTTGTGCCAATGGCACCCTCGAATGGCTCCAAGATTTGAACGCTGATGGAATTGTCACCAGTGACATCGACAACCACTGAAGCGGGGGCATCTGGTGGTCGGGCTTGATCCCAGCCCAACAGCATTCGTCGCAGACCCTTGACACGTCTTTCCCATATGCCTATTTGTTTCTCCACCTCACTGCCAGTGCAACCCGTGACTGAAGAGCCAGTGTTACCTAAAAGAGACAGAGAGAATTGAAAGAGAATTAGAGTTTAATAGAGACTTTATTGTTAATGTCTTACTCACCAATTATGATACTCGAAATGGACGGTCTTGAGGCAAACATTGGAGGGCAAAGACCTTCCGGACCGCTTAGATCATGTATACGCGATTCGGCATCTTTAAGCAGTCCATTTAGCTTTGTGCCAATGCTGTCCACTGAAACTATGGAGAGACCAAGTTTAAAAGATTGGCCAATAATTGTCTTAAACGGATCCCACTTACACTGAGAGCCCTCCATGGCGCCATGTTGAAGCAGCATTTTGGTCATGGAGCGATTATTACTCAAAACTGCCACATCCAGGGCGGATAGTCCATCTGAATTGATGCTGCGAATGCAAAAGAAATCATTTACTACAAGAAGGATTTATATTTCGGTATATAAGATATCTACCTATTCACATCCACATCTGTGGACTCGAGAATGGTGCGTGCTTTCTCCAGATGTCCATGCTCCACGGCCGAGAAAAGAGCTGCAAAAGCAAAAATGCAAAACGGATTAGTCTAAAATTTCCATTTCACTCAAGATACTTGAGGATTATCAAATGGATTAGTTGGATTAGAGGTCACAAAGACGAGGCGTGCCAGTGGTTACCATGTAAATGCAAATTGCTTTGGGTCAATTTATCCAGCTGAGCCTGAGCTAGTTTAATCTGCTTCTTGGACATTTTACTGGCCCTTGGATGCGGTGTATTCCCAGTGATTTTAGCTCGCATTTGCACCGGCTGACGATGCACCGATAATTGTTGAACATTCCCCGAACTATTCTCATCCCCAGAGGCAGTATCTGGTACATTATGCCCACTACCATCGACTTCGTGCTCATCCCGCAACTTGGCATTCTTGGGCTGTGAATGCCTCGAAATGCACAATTGCTGTGGTCCCTCGGACACGGGTCGGGGCAATAGAAATTCCATTTCCTTGAGATCCTGCGTATTGCATGAAATGGCAGTACGTATCTTGGCTACCGTGGCATGCTGAGCAAACTGCTCCGACCAGCGTGGCGAGGACGATGCCAGGGAACGATAATTGTAATCCTGAACCAAATCCCCTTCCTGATCCTGATGCGGTTGTGTATAATTCAACTTGGGTCGCAGCTTGACCTGATCGCTCTCGATACTATAGGTGGGCAGAATATTGTCTAACCGTGAAGAAGGGGAAATAAAATAAATTAAAAAACAAAAACTAAATCAAAAGGAAATAAGAATCGAATGCAATAAAATATTTACAAAAAAGGAGGGTAAATAACCAATGAGCCACTTTTTTATTGTATATGTGAGTATATGAGTATGTTTATATGTGATATAATTACAATTTTGTTGTTGTTGCCAGAACAAACAAATGCAATTAATTAAATATTAAACATGAATGCCGATTTCCTATTCTATGCGAAATGCCAGCGAAATGACCAAGCCAACCAATTTAATTAATTATGCAAGAGTTTGTGTGTGTGTGTATGTGTTTGTGTTATACGTGTGTGTGTGTTTGTGGGTGTACCGGTGTGGCATGCTTGAAAGCAACGCAAAAGGAAGGAGTCCATGAGAAGCTAACCTAACCATTATTCACCCATCACATTAGCTCATTCAATTCAATTCAATTTATCAATTGCACTTTATGCCGCCGCCTCCTTTTGTACAGTTATGAATGGTTAAATGGATGGATCGTCATTGATGGAGTGTACACCTAGTACGGGAATCGGTTAATTTATATGAAAACCTCGACTTTAATTGCTACAGATGTGGGTCTCTTCACGCCATGTCTCTCTTACCATCCACCGCATAGTGACTATGTCGACGACGATGTGAGAAAGGAATCGACTGTGCCCCCGACGTTGATGTTGTTGTTGTTGTTTTGGTTGTTGTTGATGTGGGCGTAGGCGGGGTGGCGGACACTTTCAATTGACAGAACTTGGTCAGCTCATTGAGCGTGTGAAACGATTTCTGGCGCATAAAAACCGCCGGCGAGCGCAAACAGCTGCTCATCTGCAGCTTCTGCGGCGAGGGAATTTTATTGCTATCGATGTGGTAGCATCTGTAAGAGCATAATATTAACGACCTCATCTGGATATGGTTCTAAATCTGGGTCAAGCCCACTTAAATTATACAACAAACGAAAGAGTTCACTTGGCAAACACAAAACAAAAAAGAGACACAATCAATTGAGTTATATTCCCCGCTCTAATTATATAGACACAAGACACCTACGACTATTTAGATAAGGCATTGGCTTTCTTATGGTAGCCGTACGCATGCGTGTTGTCCCATAGATGCCTTGTTGAGCATGCCGCCGTATATCATCCATGGCAGACATCTCCGCAGAGCTCTCCAAATCCGAATCGAGTGTGGCTCTGGGTGCAAATTTCTCTTGTGGCCGGCAATAGGTATCGGGTATTTGTAGCAGTTTGCAGGCTTTTCGCGGCAGTTTCACCCCCACTGGCAGACTGGACATTAACTGCTCAATGCCCAATTCGTCGTGATCGTTTTGCCGCTGGAGGGGCACAAACTCGTTTTTTCCCTTCACTTTGGTTGTCATGACAGCCACCGAGTCGAGATTATGGCCTGGCTGTCGCCACATTTGTAATGCCCGAGCGACCTTGCTTTTGTCTAGTTTTCCTGATCCTGATGCCGCCGCCGACGATTGTGCTCCTGCTGTTATCCTGCCGTTGCGATTGCGCGTATGCAAATGGGCGCGCAGCTTGAAAGGCGATTGCATGGATAGGGCGGGGCTATGCAGTTTACTCTTCAAACGCCTCAGGGAGGAACGCATTGAGTGTGAGCGATGCAAAGCCGGTAGGACATCCGCTTCATTCTCCTCATTCTCATCCACGGCATCCTCGTTCTCAGGGTTAAAAGCCGCCGCCGCCGCCGCTTCATTCCTGAGCTTGGCATACGAACTGATGGCTTTGCGTCGTTCCATTTTTGCACTGAACTGGTTTTACTGTTGTTATTGTTGTTGGTCGTTTAATGATTAAATATTTTTATCCGATTTCATTACAGAATGGACCGAAGTGCACGTTTCCCATACAAAATTCCAACTGAGGCAGCAGCATCGAAACGTGATTCATTGTCCACCAACCACCAAGGAAAAAGTTCTCTCCCTCTCTCGCTCCACCAGTCCTCTCTCTGGGAGAGACCCTATTTATCTACTCTCATTCCCTGTTTATCTGGTGGTGGTGGTGTTGTCTACCTATCTACCTACCCCTAATTCCGATTTCTCAGCATTGTCAGGAAATATCGCTCTCACAATCTACTTGATCCCTTTTTATGTGCTCACGGATTTTGGTTTAAATTTAGAAAGCCAAGTTCAGCAGCTACCTGCATAGTCATTTTTCTAGACATTCGCGTTTCCACAAAATTCCTCAAGATGTTTTGTGTGTGTGTGTGTTGGGGTGTGTAGGTGTATGTTATCCCTAAACTCGTAAAATCAATTAACGCGGTATTTTGGTAATCGTAAACCAAACAAATAAGTCTCTTCTCTTCCTCCTAGAACAGCATCAGCACCTTCCTTCAACGATTCCTTTTGCCCTGATTTATCGAGCGTGCCTGCCACTGGGAGTCGACGTCTGTCGACATCTGTGTGAGCTGTGAGCTGTCGGCACCTCTAGGAAATGAAAGATAAATGGCAATTTGTAAACCGTACTAGGAGTGCCGCTTTCAGTCAAGGCTGATTGGTCTTACAAATGTTCCCAAAGCAAGCCAGAAATGAAAACTAATTGGAATTTGGCGACTTGAATTTGACTTGACAGTTTTGGTTGTTGTTGTTGCGTTTAAAGGGAGTTTTTACCCAGGAAACCGGTTATTTCTATTAATTTGTTTGTTTTCCCAGACTGTCTTATTGTATTTGACCCATTCGCTTGCTAATTTCGGAGATTGTCTCATATTTATGGTATAACAAACGAATTTCGCACGCTTCTCTGATATGAAATGGTTACAATAATACCTAACAAAGGATTAGTCAGCTAGTCGGTCTGTGAGAAATCACTGAAAACATATATTTATATATGTATGTGTATATAAATCTGAACTTGTTGTTGGTATTGAGAAAGGTCAGTGCCAGAGGGCTTCGGCCTGAGTCAGTTTGAATAACGAATTGTAAGCGAGCATCAGTTGATTCATTTTTTGTAATAGCAATTGAAAAAACTGTTTTGCACTCATAAATGATTTATTGTGCATTATTCATTTAATAATATAGTAAAAATAGATGCCTTATTTATTGTAAAGTCACCGACTATTACAATGAAATGTGTGAGTAGTAATAAGGAGAATTGATTCTAGAGATATATAACTTCGGACACTCTATCCTTAAGCCTACTTCGAGAAATAATGAATGAAATTGATTAGTTTTCTTAATGAAACTGTCAAATTATAAAATTTTAATTGCTTTTACCAACAATAAATGTATGCAGTAAACATTTGAGCTTGGCTTAATTGCCCTTAGCCATAATTTGAAGCATAGTTATACAGCAAAACAAATTATGTTTCAGTCAATGGACTTGTCTGTCAGCAGTTTGGCACGTATTTGATATTAGCCCAAGCTATTTGATAGATATTATCTAAGATGAGCTCGATATCTCATACCATTAGACGGACCAGCAACTAAACTGTCAATTGCGGGCGTGTAATAAATAAAATTTGCTGACCCATAAACTTGAAAAAAGAAAAACGAAGACAAGAGACAGACACAAAAGGGTATGGGGGATAGAGGGATGACCAAAGTTAATACGTGTGTGGCAAAGGACGACACCGAGCTTGCAATTGCAGGATAATCAAATTTATGAAGCTACGCAGCACAAAATTGCCCAACATAAATCACAGTAAAGGCTCTCAACAGACCGGAGGTCATCTCTTTCTACATTCCCCAGCCCCATCCTCAGCCCCATGCACCAGCAGCAGACCCAGCACAGTGAGAACAACAACATAATCCACTTAATAGAGAGGCGACAGCACACTGGCAATAATTGTGCGAGTTTGAGTCCTGGTTGACAAAGACCGACCTCATCTTACTTTCACCCGCCCTCCTCGAACCGTCGACCCGTCGACCCATCGAGTTACTTGCCACTCGAGAGTCTGTTTTAAAGTCGCCTTGAATTATGCCGATTCTCATCTTGCATTTTGTGCTGTCATAATTGTCAAATCTGCCACACATTAAACCAACTTATGAGCAAACTCGAGACAAAGAACGAGTCTCTTTTTCTCTCTCCCTCTGTGTGTGTGTCTGCCTGTGCCCACTGAACCTAGAGTAGTGTATGAAAAGTATTTTTGACTTAATTTAAATAAATTTGTCGCTTCCTCAATAAAAAGCTTGAGGCACAGGCAAAATGAACATTGGAGCTGCCTTGAAAGTGATGGCGAAGCTGGCAAAAAGCATATTTTATGTCGCACTCTATCTTTCATCTCAGTCTCTCGGTTTCTCAGATTCTCAGTGATTTCGAGTGCAAATCGCATTATGAGTGGTGGCTCTCCGTTATGGAGTTCAACGGAAACGCCAATTGAATTTAAGTAACCAGGCATTATGCCACACAGACTGGCCAAAGAGATAAGGGCCCTTGCCCCTACTAGCCTGACCTTTGCCTTAACCAATGTATTTTTTGCAATCAGCATCGCATTTAATTCTATTGGTTTATTGTGCCAAATCACAAAACTAATGTATTCATATTAATCAGATATGCAAATTGGACCCTCGTCGACGGGCGACAAAAAGAGAGAAAAAAAACCAAATGAAAATGTGCCAAGACCATGAGGAAAAAGGAACAAAAAAAAAAAAAGAAACCAAAGATGAAATAGCAATAAACGTTTTGACCGGGTCACTGGGACCCGCTTCCTGGGCCAGGGCCAGTCCGCCTTTAAGTTTTTACTTACTGCTCCTCCTCCTCCTCTTTCATTCGTTGGTTTTGGCCCTGTATGGAAACAAACACAAACCAATAAGCCAGCATTTAAAATTATGTAAATCTCTCGCGATTTGCACAAAGTTGGGTTTTTTTTTTCCTCTGATTTTGTTGCCTTTTTTTTTTTGCTGTTGGGTCGTGGGGCATTGCTGACGGTCAAGGCGCAAATCTGGCGTGCATAAAGGGATTTCCAGTTTGTACTCTGGCTTACTAATTGAAAAGTTTTCGAGCAGCCTGGATTTGGGTCGCAGAAAACAAATGTATATACATATATCTACATATTTGTATACATAAACAAATGAAAAGTAAAAACACCAAATGAATTTTTAGGATTTTTTGTTCTTGTGGAATTATTATTCACTTGTTTTCCAAGTTACACTCAATAAGCATTACTTTTAGATTGGGCTAATGATTTGCTTATTTACTTTTTGCAGGGTATTAATTAAGGGTATTTAATAAGCAATTTCTAGATTTAGGAAGTCTTTCCTTAACTAATTGGAAAGCCCGTCAATTGTAGGATGGCAATATATTTGTAGGATAAACTATATATTCTTAAAGCTTGTAGCAACTATTATATTCGGGTCAGATGGTCACATCTGTGTTATCCGCCCTGTGACCTTTTTTCGTTTTTGTTTTTGCTGTTGGTGGATGGACATTAAGTTCAAAAGTCGTACAAGCTTTTCTTTGCTGCCATAGCATTTGACATATGCGTATATATACACACACTCTATCCGACTATTGCCGGCCATTTGCATGAACATGTGTGTGTGTGTGTGTGTTTGCCTATCTGTGTTTTGGTGTTTCTGTTTTCTTTTTTTTTGGTGGAAATCCGGCTAGGTTTCAGACCAAAGTGTGTGCACCGTGTGGGCGCTACGTGCTTATTGCTTTCCATACGGCCTCCCGCAACGTGACAAACGAAACTTCAATTTCAAAAAAACGTTTCTACAAAATCACAGCAATAACGTCGATAGAAACAGCAACAACAACCATTCCATTCAAAATGTTGAATGTAAAAGTCGTTTGATTGATTCTAGCCGCTTATCTGCTTTTGTACAACGAAATTTCTTTTCTTTTCTTATTTGGAGAACACACACACGCACACACACACAAAAGAGCCAGCACATCCCAATGAGGTAACCGGAGACAATGTCTAAGGTCAATCTCTGGCAAAAGGTTGAACCCCGAATGGGCTGAAGAAACTGGAGAACTTGATGAGTTTTTTTCCCCCAATTTGCGTGAATCAAGCATCGGTTTATATATTCTAAATTGTATTTTAACAATTCTAGAGAAATCGATAATTATATCCTTTTAAAGTCTAAATTCCTGGAAATTTCTCTTATTTAACGAAAGAATCACTAATAGCTGCTCCGGCTTCCTCTAATGAGAATTAAAATTGAAAGTTGCAAAGTATTTACCTCGATAGTGATTAAAAGTTGGAGAAATTAAATGCCTTTGTGCAAATTGAAAACTGAAAGTTAGTTCAATTTAGAACTCAATATTCAGGAAAATTCACAAAAGTTTCCAGTGAAATTTAGTCTTAATTGGAGTCAGTAGAGAATTATTCAACATTTGAGTCTTAATGTCATCTGATTTGTATACCATGTAACAATAGAGTGGAATGGCATATTAAAGACGCCAAAAAGTATTTAACTAGAAATAGTTGTTGCATGGTATATCATTGTTGATGTTATGACTTACTAAATGCTGCCATTTGAGTAGAAATAACAAATATTTTCACTCCACAGCTTTTGTGCCTCTCATCCTATAAATGTTCTCATGGTCAATTCTAAATTTGCGTAATATTTGTTATTCAAATTTTCTTCTCCGAACTGTCACACGGTACTCAATCATTTTGCCAAACCACAAACAATGACCGGCGATTCACACTCAAGGGTGTAAACACACACCACCTAAGCAAATGTAGGTACATATTTGTGGATACATTTGTTATGTGTTTACATACAAACTTATGTACTTATATATGTAGGGACATGAAATATCTGAGATTGTAGCCCAACTCGCTATCTTTTGCAGACATTAAACAATATCTTGGCGACGCAACGAAAAGTAAACTATTCCTATGTTTATTTCAAATGGCAATTCTTATCAGTCAAGAACCGTTTGGCTTTCATCATGCATACATATGTATGTATTTATCAGGTGATAAGCAAAGAAAAATAATGTAGAGCTTAATGAATCAGGTGAAGGTGAATGAAAACCTTCAAGACTGTTGCCACATAAAAAAGAAACACAAAAAACTGTGATGAATTCTTTTTTAATCAAGCATTTGAAACTTTTTAATAAGTGCATAACTGAAATAAAATAGCGGTGAAAAACTTCGACCTGTCGATGTCCTGGGTCTCCTTAAGTGCACGGCACTATTCTGGATCTCTTCTGAGTTGGTTGAGGGGTGTGGCCGTGTTCAAAAACTGAACTCTGATAAAGTTTTTTTTCCCCTAAACTATCAACTTTGCTAATACCCTGTTGTATCCATAAAGGGGGCATTTTAGCAGTGAGTGGTAGTAGAATCCCAATAAAAGCTCATAGTCAACATCAAAAGCCGCAAATCGTGACTAATTTATTGTGGGTTAATTATCAAATGAAATTCAAAAAGGATTAAAATGGACATTTCAATGACAAAGAAACTATTTTGAAATGTGTATCTCATGTTTATGTCTCAGAGGGAAACTAAAGAGCAGAAATTATATATAGTTAGAATAGTAAGTATATGAATGATCTTATCACTTAATTATTTCTTAGTTTTTCGAGGTAACTTCAAGTCGATACTTTCAAAATTATAATTTGGCGTAGAAAACTTTTTCTATTTTGGTTGTTTTTTTTTTTGTGGCTTTTTATTTTTGCAAGTAAACCAAAAAGCCAAAAATAAATAAAGTATACATCACGTGGTCCCTATGCTACTGCTGACTGGGCCAGGCACGAGGGCAGGGGACTTAAAAAAAGACCCAATACGTTTTGCTAAACGAGCAAGAACAAAAATAACAACAACGACAACTGTAGCAAGACTTGCATTGGTCAGCGCCAAGTTTAACTGAGCGGGGGGAGATTTGTTTTTGGGCATGGGGGAGGCGAGGGCCTTTGGGAGTTTCTCATTGCGTGCTGTGCCAATTTCCAACTGTCAGCTGCAAAAACCACAAGGCACAAATGTTTATACATGGTAAGTTTCACAAATGCTAAAGACCAACACAAGAAACGCAGTCAAAAAAACCAAAACAAAAACGAAGAAAGAGAAACACGCACACTACAAAAAGAAACCGGTAAGATAACTGGCAAGAAAACAAATGAAACCTTTTCCTTTTCGCTTTTTTCTCTTTTTGCTTTTCTCAGATGCGACAACGACTTTGACTTTCGTAAAATGTGAATAAACTTTGGTATGAACAAACAAAAAGCCCTCCAAGTTGAAGACGGCGTAAAAAAATGCTGCAATAGTTCAAGTTATCATACTCTTGCCAAAGTCATAGTCAGTCATATGCATTTTGGCCATAAGCTTGTTATTGCTGGCATCTCTTTATAAGGTTATCTTCACAAAATACAAAATGATCGAGTGGTCGATTGATAAATTGTCTAAAGACTGACTGACTGTTTATCAATCTGAAAGATTGTTACTGATGATTAACTAGGATATAGTTTTGTTCTCACCGACATCAGATTTAAATAAAAAGGGGATCCCCAAAGACAATCGCAGTAAGGACAACGAGTTTCTTTTGTAAGACAATTAAGTTCTTAACCCGTTCTTAAGAATGCAACAATTTGCATTTGGCAAGGGTATTAACGCTATGTCACAGATAATATTAGCCTGGCTCTCGGTGGTTTTTGGTTTTGTATCTTTTTGCCTTGTCTATCTTTTAGTTCATGTCGTTGCATATTTTTTCACAACAAAGTAAGAAGTGAGTATCTCTTGGTATCTGTGAGTAAGTAAGTAAGTGTATATGTGTGTGTGTGTAGAAACATCTACATATGTATGTGTGTGTGTCTGTGTAACGCTGTGTGGATTTGCTTACCTGTTCATTGTGCGGTGAGCGTATTTAAAATTGCAGCACAAACAACTTTAATGAAAACGTTGACTGCCAGCAACAACAATATCAACCACAACAACAACAACAAGATAATACTCAAACCAAGCAAACGTGCAAAAAGAGCTTTATTTACAGTTGCCCCTCGTTGCTCTTGGCATCTCACATTGGCAGTAATTATGTTGCAGAAGCTACGAGTCAGTTGATAGACACGTGAGTAAATTGCAGCTGCTGGCCAAGTTTATTTCTCTCTCACTCTCTCTCTCTATATCTCTCTCCCTCTGACACACCCAGAGCTTACTGTATCTTACTGGTCTGTCTTTGTCACTCTATAGCGAAAGGCAAAAGCAAAAGTTCACTTTCGCTGCCCTCGCCTTCGCATTTCAATTGTCTTACGGGTTTTGTTGTTGCTTTTTCTACAGTCTGAAGATACTTTTGTTGTTGTTGTTATGGTAGAGAGCAACAACAACTAGTCGACGAGTTGGACATGCAATCCAATTACTGTTGGAGCTGATGCTGTTGTACTGTAAATTGCAATTTTACTGGCATGTAATATTTAATTAACATTACAAACGTTTTTGTTGTTGTTATTGTTGTTGTTTTTGCTACAAATTTCTCTTGGCCCCGCGGTTGTTGAACGAAGGAAAGCGTCGAATTTAGTTTTTGACACTTCTTAAGATACTCTCGCTCTCACGTTGCGTCGGCGCAGGTAACACAGACACCTTAACGATCGTGCTCTGACTTGTGCGAGAGACTCTCTCGCTCTTTCTGTGTTGAAGACACTCACTCACACACACAAACACAAATTCACATATTATATACGGTTAGATAGCAAACAGGTAGTCGCAGGTAAACGGCTCTCTCACACCAATGCACATACATGGCAAACGAAGCAGAAACGAAAATGTAGAGAGACGCGTTTCTTTCCTTTTTTTTTTTTTTTTTGGATTTCGCACTATTTTAACAATTATTAAACGATCACTTTTTGTTGTTAGCACATTGAAAAATGAAATAAAATTTTATCTATTTGATGTATCTTTTTAATTTTCATTAGATTCAATTAGCCAATTTCGATTCTTATTAGCTGGCCAATCGTGAATTCATTCACATGGATCTCCGGTACCGACGCTCTTGCTCAAAAGTCGTTCGTCAACTGAAAACGAAGTTATTTTATTGCAGCACAAATGTTGGGGGCTGTGGCAGAAGCGTAGCCGTCACCGTCGCTGCCGACTGCGGCTGCGACTGAGCAGTCGGCTGAAACTGAGCGTCGAAATGGCCGTTAATGGTCAGTGCTTCACAGTTAACCGCAGCGCCCATATCGAAATCATATAATAAAAAACACAAGAAAAAAACTCAGAGATCGTTCCTTTTCAAGTTCTCTTTTTCCGCTATCGCAGCATAAAGTGATTAGAGCTAAAGGGGGTTTGGGATGGTGGGGGAGGCGGGGTGGCATAGCAGCCTTCACAAATCATATTAAAACGTTTTTCCGCGGAAACTGGTCTTGCAGATAAACCCAGAAGCGATCTTCGAAAATGGTTTAGTCAGCTATATCAGCAAGTACTAAAGGGCCCCCTTTTTTATACCCTTTCCCAAGAGGGAAAGTGTGCAAGGGAATTGTAATTAAGTTCAGCTAAGTTCTTAAGTCCGCCCCTCTGTATAAATCCTTGAGGGTGTATCGAAGTAGTTCCCTCATACACCTTTAAAGCTATTAAGTTTCGTAAATGAAGGTGCCATACAAGTTCAATATAAACGATCTGTCAAAACTGTTATATCCATCACAAAGAAAAGTTAAGGTATGTAAACTTCGGCGTAGATCAGCTCTCTGTTTTTGTGTATTTTTGTCATTTCCTGGCGTGGGAGTTCTGTTGCTAGATTATACGAGAGTTTGATAATAATAGATGTCATTTCGGAGTTGAAACTTACAAAAACTATTCATTTACTGTAAGCTCTATATAATCGTGTAGTTAAACAACTAACTAACTAATATGCTTGGAAAATAATATATACATATATTAATAGACGAATGTGCATCAAATTACATGCCCTTCAAAAGTTATGCTTCAATTTGATGAGTCATTTTATGTTATAGACGCTAATCTATCACAAAACATAGACTTAGTTTTGTGAATTACTCAAAATGATAACCTGTTTTGATTTAAGTTTAGTCAGTTTTTGACCCACTTTGACAAAAGTTAGTCATTAGAAAGACCAGATTGTACTTTAATGTTTAAATTTATTCCAAGAGATGGAAAAACTTTGCCTTCTGTGAGGCTAATATTTAAGTGTCGCTTTGAGCTTTCGAAGGCTTAACTCTTGTTTTAATATGGCCTGTGATTCACTTTGATAAACCACCCCCAACCATCAGCCAAGATATGCTAGGCAATCTTTTGCTCAAGTGGCAATCGATTTAATGCAGCGTCTAGGCATCCGGGGCAAGTCAAGTGCGCATTTGAATTTCAATCAGGTGGCAAGAGACCAGAGACTGTTGCAAAATAAATAAGCAACACTGAGCTTTTGAGCCTTTTGAGCCAGTGGTCCAATGGCCACTGATGATGACGATATGGACTCAACTTCCTTATCAATATGGCACGCGTCGCCTTTGCTGCACATTTGTAGCCAACTGGAAATTCCCCCGTCTTTGCACTCACCATTAACGATTCTGGTCAGCTTGGAGCGTCGCGTTGACGATGGGCTGAGCATACTTTCCCGCCGGCTGCTGCCTGCACTGTTGCTCCCATTGCCTGGATGCTGATGATGATGGCCGCTAGTTGAGCCGCCGCAACCAGTGCCCTGGTCACTGTAATTGACATTCAACTGAGCCTGCGTCTGTGTGCTAAAAGAAACGGATGAGGAGGTCGAATATAGACTGCTTGCCGAGGGTCGCTTGCTGAACGGAGATGGTGCTCCTCCTGGCCCGGTCGTCACTGCCACGCTGCCTCGTGGTATATCGAGTGAGGGACGCGGCGAATCACTAAACACAATCTCGGCAAAGGAGTCAATGCTGGCTGAGCGTTGGAGTGCACTGCTATCCTTGCGCCTGTAAAAGACAAAAATCAAAGGCAACCACTATGAGAACAACGACCAACTCTGTATAATATTTGTTGTTGCTGTTGTTACTGCTCTTACTGCAGTCAAGTGCAAACTTATAAAGTATCGTAATTACTTGATGCTGTCGGACATTTTAATGAGCTGCCGCCACACAGATCATTAAGTGTCGCCAGCATCGTTCCCGGTCAGTGGCCGGCCTAGTTACCATATTGTGGCCGTTTTTAATGGCCGCCAGAGAGAGAGAGAGACAATAACTAGAGAAAGCCAGGCTTTGTATTACAAGCAATAACCAGCTGACGCTAATGTTGACAGCAGTTGCTCATCTAGCATTTCTCACTCATTCATTCTTGCATTTCTTCAGTCATTTAGTTTGGCGGCAACTCGTTTCTTTTGGCCTGGCACGCTTTTGCCATGACTGTCAACTTTATGGACCCGCAAATCGAGGTGACTGCTAAATGTGGTGGCTAAACATATTAAAGACCATGAAAGTTTGAAAACCTAGCGACAATTAAATACCCTTCCTTGAGAATGGAAAGATTATTGGAACAAAGACCTAGATAGACGTGTGTACTGTGAATCTTTTTTTGCAGTGATATGGGTAAAAGTCCTACGAATTGCAATACTTTTGCAACTTTTAGACTTTTACTTTGAAAATCACGTCTTACTGAACTTTCATTTAATCTATCTCATAACAAACACAGTGAAAATCCATGGTTAAGTCATCACTAGCACGGTAACCGCAATATAACATCATCTGTGTAATGGATTAATTGGCCATCTGCTGGTCTCTGGTTGGGTGTCGTAATCTACTTAAAGAATGGGGTACTTTTTAATGGCATTTCCTTCTGTTCTTGTCAGGATAATGCGATAAACATAATAAACACTCGAAAGTTTATAGTATCACGTAAAAAATTTAACGTTCGTTATAAAAATATTAATCGGTTTATTTAAGATACCGCGTTGACATGATTTTGGCATTGTCTGTGCGGTCTTTTATCACTCAAATGCAGTTAAAGTCAACTTAAAGACCTAAAACTAGTCAAGTCTCATTCCATGATTTAAATAAAACCTGCCATAGAACTGGATAACAAATGAACAAATTACCTATCAAAAACATATAATAGCAAATATTGTTAGCCATCTCAGTTTTTGGACACAGTAAAAGTAAAAGCAATTATCGCTTAAAATTAAATGGATTGTTCCATACGTTCAATCGGTGTTATTCTCACGTCAGCAATTGTGCACCAAAATCCAATTTACTATATTTACTTAACTTTCGTCAAATGCCGCAAAGCTTTTAAGCAATTATACGAAACTATATTCACAGCTCCCTCTCTCTCTCTCTCTCTCTGTCTCTCTCGCTCTGTAATCGGGGCAACAGTCCGTTTTGCCTTCGGTTTCTAGTATATTTGCATAATCAGTGTCAGGCTACATACATATGTATGTACATATATACCGAAAAGCAACCACATTAAAGCCACGCAGGCAGGCATAACCTTGTGAAAACTCTCTATACATAAACATAAGTCAACAATTTGTCCTAGAAATATAAGTACTTATGTACATATGTATGTATGTATGTGTCTACCCTATAAGTAATTGTGTGTGTGTGTTCCACATGTCGTATGCGCAACATTTTCAATTAAAACCGCTAAAGCTGTTTGCAATCACGACAACATCGCCCTTAATAAACTTTAGGTGCGGGTATTGAAAAGGTTTTTCGCAGGAAAATGCATTTGTACACACGCTAATTTCGTTAATCCGAAATCATAATAAACAAGCAGACACTGTCAAGTTAGAGTCCCCCCCTTAAGACAATTAAGTCAATTCCCAATTAAACACATTCATAATTTCCCAACAGCTAAATACGCTTAATCAACGCAAATTCAATCAAATTACGACGCTTTTAAGCAACCGACGAAGTGCTTTCCCGCCAATCCTTTTCCTACCCCCCTCCCCAAAAAAAAAAAATTACAGAATTGTTGTAGAAAAGTTTTGCTCGTTATTGCCGCTTTGGGGGCTGGAGAAAGAAAGTTGGGGATGATAAACGTCAAAGAGGTTTGGTGTTGTGGGGGGATACCCAAGTTTCAGCCACATTTCATGCCAGGCGACAGGCAGCAAAATAGACTCGAAGCGGCTTGACTAGACTCTCGACTCAGTGGTTTGTAGCAAGTAGAAGTACTCAGTTGTCAACTTGATAGTGTCTTAGTGTGGGTGAGTATTTGTGTGTGTGTGTATGCAGGAGGGAGTGTGTGACAAGGCAAAGCCTGTCATGCAGATGAATCTTGGCAGGGAAAAGGAGAATGGAACAAGGCAGAAGCAGCTTGCCAAGTCAATAATAATCATTGTTATTAACTTATGTGTTTGAGTCTGTATGTGTAGTATGTACATTTGTGTGTGTGTGAGGTGTACATCTGTGTGTGGTTCGTTTGAAAGCACTTCAGCCAACTGCCTGCCAACTGGTGGCAATAAGTCAACAGCATAACGAAATGAACTTAGTTGTATTTTCTAGGCGACGCTTGCCAAAACATCAACATTGCCTTTCCCTTGACAAGGTCGAATTCATTTGACACCACCCAGAGCCAAAAAGTCAATGGCTCGACCTACCTATACACACAATCGTTGTCACGTTGTTCAAGGATACAGAAATGCGAGGGTTATTTCACAAGTTTCCATCAATACGACAAATAACAGTATCATATTACCTTCAGCCTTCCATCACCTTTAACCCCCAAATGTAAGCAGTAAACTATCAAAGAAATCAGCTTCTAAGCTACCAAAGTTTGCAATATATAAATTCTGTAACTGGCAGATCCACCATTGGCTTTTGTTCTAACGATCAGGCTCAGCCATGCCAAAGAATTGCCTTGAAAATAAGAAACTATAAAACTCTCATTAATCCAGAAGAGAGATTTTTGTGCCAAGTTTATAAAAATCTTTCTTTGATTTATGTCCTTACTGGGAGCTGTAAATGTGACCCTCTTGGACAGATACACACATATGTTGTGTCCTTTTGCGATGGCTTTCTTATTCAGGCCAAAACTGAGCCTGTTTTCCATTTTACCTCTCCTCATTTGCACTTTACACAAAATCCTATATTCAGTTGACAACTCGTAACTGATTTCTTGGGAATGTATTGTGGCCAAATGTAGCACACAATCACATCCACACACACTCACTCCCTCACATAGACACAAGCGCACACACACACACACACACACCAACAGCGAATGAATCCTCTTTATTGCCGCATGAATTTTTCGTGTGTTCTTGGCCAAACTTGCATGAAATTCTATAGAATTTTTCAAAGCTTTTAAGAGGGAATTGATGTGAACTTAGTGGGACAATTTCAATGGCAAATGCTACTAATGAGGACAGCCAGAGAAGGCAAATGGGTTAGCATAGAAAGACTGTGTTACAAAAATGGTAATCAATTTTAAACAGGTAAATAGAAAATATATTAAATTAGTAAATCTTTTAAAGCAAACATATGAAAATTCGAATGGAAGTAAAGTATTGCAAAAAGAAAATGCTAATTCTATACGACACTTTAAACAATATTTTATATATCTTTCTGAATGGCAGACAAGGCAAAAAGATTTCATTCTCTTATTTGCTTGCCAAAGTCATCAGAGTGGAAATGCTTTAATTGCTTTCATAAATTTCTCTAGAAATTTTCTAAAATATATATTTTCAACTATCGATATAGAGATTTAGACAGAGAGAGAGACAGGACCTGCCAAAACTAATTTCACATTCACGTTCATCCCACTTAATGAATATTAAACATAAATAAATATATACAAAAAACCTTTATATATTTGGGGCGTAGACTGAACATTGTTCTACATTATAGTTAATATTTTGGGCGTGGTCTAGGCTCAACTTCTTATGGCTAACCAGGCAGCCAGTGTACACTTCATCAATTCCATTTTATATTTTCTTGTTTTTTGCTTGGCAACATCTGTCGTTGGCGTTGTCGTTGTCGTCGTCGTCGTCGGCGTCTCCTGTCGCTCATAATCACTCCGCAAATGCCCCAAAGTGATGTGGGCAAAGCAGAATGGGACAGAGCGGAGTGGAAGCAAAAATTTTCACATTTTGTGACCTTTTTGTGGCGCAGACACACACACACACACTCATCAGTGGCAATGGCAGAGGCAGAGGCACATTGGCACATCAGCATGCGACATCAAACGACACAAAATGAAACTGAAAATGAATCAAAAATAAAATGGAAAAGATGCCACACAGCATCAGCTACTGCCATTATGTTGCCACCATTGCCAACAACGTGGCTTTTACTTTGCTGGAGCCGCATGCAATTTATAAAATTTTACAGTACATAACTCGCCATTGCTGTCGACAGTCGTGTTTTCCCTTTTCCTTTTGCCCCGACCACCCGCTAGAAAGGTAATGAGTTTTGTTGTGAGTTTGTTTCGGTGTGCGTGTGTATGTGTGTACGTGTACCACATGACGTATGCGCATTTTCATTTATGGTTCGTTTGCTCGAACTTCAGCTTGTTGTCTTAGCTAGTTTTTGTTGGATGGCGACAAGAAGCAAACCAAACCAAACTTTATCCGCCACATCTTGACATCAGCAGAAGATTTTAAGGCACAGTGGCTTCTTATATATAAGTATTGGCCCGACTGACTGACTGCTTGTTGTCCTTCGAGTCCTCCCAGTTTGCTCATGAATAATGCATTCACAATTAAGCCAGTAAGAGGGACTGCAGGACTCGAAGAGCTACGCCCAAAACGCAAAAAAAAAGCCAACATAAACCTAAACCAAACTCAAACCAAAAACAACAAAAAAAAAAAAAAAAGCAAAGGGAACTCTCGGTGTAATCTCCCATTCCCATTTTGCTGTTGTAGTTATTATTATGCGAATTGTTGTTTGTTTTGCGTAAAAGTTTTCTAAATTTAGCAAACAAAGGCAAGAGGCAACACAATTTGACTCCTTTTCGTTAAATTCGGTTTTTGTAATTGTAAATATCAAAGTTTAAATACATAAAAACAGCATCCCGAAAGTCTGAAACAATGCAATCAGTGCCCAAGTACCCTTTCACTCCCATCACAGCAGGAATGCCGACCACGATCCCAGAAAGGAGCACGAGCAATGACGACATTGCCAATGCCAAGTCATGCAGCGTCCCTCTTCAAAATGAATTCCAAGGGCTTGGTGGATTGTGGGCAAATAAAATAATAGTTTCACTGACTAGACTGCTAATTAAAAACCGAGAAAAGGTTGTATTTAAACATTGTATCAATTAACATTAACACGGCATTCATTAGGCTGCTACAAGAAAAACCACTTTTCATATAATCATTTTGGGTAAGGTCAATTTCAAAGTTAAATCATTTATATATGAGTCCTATTTATAACTAAAAGTAGCCCTTTTTAAAATATTTATATACAAAAAGGGCGTTTCCCTTATTGTCTTTTTTTTTTTTGCTGACTGAAATATTTGCTTAAAATGCTTTAAAAGGTCTAACAATAAACACTTTTTATTGGCCAAATATTGGCCCTTTGTTATTATTACCTTTTTTCTGAAATATTTCAATTGCTGTCTAATGAATAGCGACTAAATTTAGACTGGCCTCAGCTACGACCTGTTTTTATAGTCCTAGTCGGAATCGTTAGCAAATATAATTTATCGACTATTAGTAAAATAAATGCACTTTTAATTGGTACAGCAAATTTACAATTCGTCGAACTGAAAGATTATTTAATTAGCTTCTAATTGCAATGAAATTTCAAACAAATTTTCAAATATCAACTTGAAACAAATCAAATGTGGACTTTGCCAAAGGCAAGTTTATTTAAATATTGTGCAACAAATTAAGGAATATATATGTAGCTAGCTTTAATCCATGTAATCTGAGCAATAATCTAGGAATAAAGCATGTAATGAAAAGAAATGAGTAAAAATAATAAGTCAGTTGCACAATCTAAACTTAAAAGTTAGTCTCAATGTCTTCTGGCATTTAACTTCCATTTGACTTATTGTTGAAGGACAAATGCGAAATACAAATTTGATTATGCACAGGGACAAATTTTACTAAAGAAGAAAAGGGAAAATATCCATGGCAAAATAGCTCTTGAATTTCCTTTGCATGGGTTGTGTCCTTTAAAATTCTTTTGAGCCCGGAGCTGTTGTTTATGATGAGTGTAACGTGCAACAGAAAGCACAGTTAATTAATCCTAGGTGTCTTCCACATGGAGGACTCACTATTTTGCAGCTTCAGTTAATCTCACCGCAACATGTGTCTCCATTAGGCCACCTTGACCCGCACACACACACACACACACACACACAGAGGTACGAACGAAAATGGTTGGGAATGAAGATAAATGCCACATGCAGACGTAGAGTAGACTGTGACACATGGAGCATCAGGAACACACCAGAACTGACTGGGGATTGTCAACAACCTTAGGACGGGTGACATGATGCATGTGACCAGCAATTAGAGGGACACGAACACGTGCTGCTAGCCTGCAGCAGGTGCCGCTTGTGATCAACTTTCTATCATTGCGGACAGAAATGAAATTAGCTAATTGCACAAACGCTGCCACCAGCCATGGAGCAAGTTGACGACATGGATACACACAGATACCCACAAAGACACGCACAGTTATACAGACCGCAGAGTGAAGAGAAATCTATAAATTACGCACCTTTCCCAGGATAGACGACGTGGCGCCTCTTCACCCAAGCCGAGGCCCAAGCCCAGACTACTTTTTGCTGCTCCTTCCATGTGCGCATTGTCGCCTGGCGGCGGTTGCAGATTTGACCTGGCACTTGATTGATGCAGCAATTTGGCCAGACGCGTAAAAGTCGTCCCAGAACCGGCAGATCCACCCACAGCCCCAGCCATTGGTAGCTCGTGAAGTGTATGCTCTCTTGGCATTGGCGTTGTGGCTTCTGAAGATGCTGCGGCACGTTTCCTGGCAGCTAGACGATAGGCACGTGCAGCCACAACATGCGGTGCGGGTATCCTGTGGATGAAAGTATACGGATTACATCAACGCACCCACAAGGATGTAAATTAATGCCATATATGTATATTGCATATATGGGTATACATATGTTAAAGTCATGTTATAAATTGCAACTCAAACACACTGAATCTTGCGATCTATCAGAAACATTAAATGCCATCCTGTCTGATTGCCTGACAAAGGCATTTTTTTAATGGAAGTTACTTGTTACTCACCTAAGTAAAAGTGAGCCATCTGCATGACACTCAAAGTCATCGGATAACTGAAATAACGAACTATCCGCGGCATGTTGGGCATACAAATGTTGCTGATGTGGCAGGTACTGCTGTTGCTGTTGCAGTTGCAGTTGTTGCTGCTGGTGGATTGATGAATGATGCGCCTGCTGCGCCTGATGCGGTGTGCTGCCCGAGGATTTACGTCGATAAACCAATGAGCTATCATCTTTGGGTAAATTCAATGATTTCACCATTAGTGTATTATTGTTGTTGGTCAAATGGGTGTTGTTGTTGTTGTTGCTGCTGCTGCTAGTGCCACCGCCACCGCCAGCACCAGCACCAGCTCCGGCACTGCCGCGTGTGAGCAATGACCAACGATGACCACTGGCACTGCCGCTGCGGCTTTTACTACCCAACAGTCGTTCATCTGTAAATATGATATAGATTTTTCAGATATGTACATACATATATAGTTGCCATGTGAAATGAGTTTCAGTGTTTTTTAATTATTTTTCAGCAAACATTGTCAGCAGCTGTTCGGCTTAAATCATATATAATTTTTGCAATTTTTGAGTTAAAATTGCATTTCAATTTTTGTATACTGCAAGAGAATTTTAAATTCGATTTCAACAATCAAAGAAAAGCCACAAAACAGAAACAAAAATACAAATATTATATCAACATAACAATCAATATTTCCAGCTGGAAATATGGGCATGGAATTCGACCTGGTCGTGCTTAAGGACTGATATGCAAAATGTTTATTCAAAACTCTATTTCAAATAGTTGTCTGTATTAAATATTTGCCCATGTTCCAAAAGGGCGCTAAGCTGATTATACAAAAGCAGAAAAAATTGAATAGAGAGAAGCAAATTTAAAGCTAACGAATATGGCATACTCTAGCTATAACTACTTTCTCTGAATCAGAACTTAGTGTCGTTATATAAGTATAATCTTTATCGACATTGAAAACCTCTTATTTTGAAAAATGAGCATATAGATTGGGCATATATGTAACATAAAGTCAGATAGTTACTCTTCCATCTTAGTGCTTGACAAATTGAGTATACCCTTTTACAATTGTAAATGCCAATGCATTTATATAGTTTATTGTATTATATTTTCCATTGAAATCTCGCTCAGTTCAATATACTCTTAAAGAATTTCCGTATATAAGTAAAAAGACAATGACAGGATTGGAATGGAATAGAATGATTTTTACCATTTTTCACAGTTTGTTGGAGGAAGTGTAGGTTCTCCATGATTGACTTGTGAAACAGGAAATAGCTTAAATATATATATATATATATTCTGCAATCAAAGTTTGTGCAATGACGGATTTAACTCATAACTTTGGTAAGGGAAATCGACCTTTTTCAGGCTGCATTTAGGCCAATTTCTAACCAATCTTAATAGATCTGATTGGTCTGCGCTTTGACTAAGTTTTGACAGTTACCAAGTTCATTTCTGAATCAATTTGCCTTTGATGGATAGTTAAATGAACAACAATTAAATATTATTGTTGTTTAAATATAAAGTTGGTTGGTTTGTTGGTTGGTTTGATACGCACCCAATTGAAATGTTTGTTTATCCGTATGGAGCGAGACAATCGGAAGTCCAGGCACAATAATGGCCGGCAGTGTGCGCGACCGTAACAATGGCGGCGGCAGCTTACGGCTGCCCGTCCGCGATTGTGAGCCTGGGCCACTTCCAGCACTGCCACCGCAGGCGCCACCGCCCGCAGAAGCGGCGCCACTTTGTTGAGCCCTGAAAGCAGAAATAAAAGAAGAGAAGAGAGAATAAAATGAGATTCAGTGACAATAATAAGTTAATGCAATTAATTATTGAAATGCTAGTAAAATTGCAAGAGAACGCAATTAGTTGCCATTTCTCATTTCAGTTCATGCTCAATTCCAATCCCAATCCCTATCCCTATCCCCGTGGCCCTTGCCATTGTCATGGATGCGCACTTCCACTTCATTTGCATGCAGCAGCAGGAGCAGCAGAGAGTCGCCTCTCACATTCGCAGTTGGCTGTTCGTCTTGTTCGTGTGTTCGTCCTTGGCCATCCTTGTGCCGGTCTCTCTATCGCTGTCAGCTGTTGATTTGCGCATTTTTCACACATGCGAATTACATTTGATTGTTGCCTGGAAATTATTTTTCCTAGCCCTTGATGCCTTTGTCACCCGTTTGCATTCCATTCCTACTGCGCCCAGTTGTGTGTAGCTGTCGCCGACATGTGGTGCCACACCCTCTTACCCCGCCCTTCCCATCTCTGTATATACAGACAAATGTTCAACTTGATGTGAGATTGAATTTCTGGCACTTGATGTCGATGCCTATGCCAGATGCGTCTCCTCAAACTGACAGATAGACAGGACCATCCCCCCTCTTCACCATACTGTGGCCATCCATCCAACTGCACGCATAACGAAACGAATATTTGGTTTTTCATCCTTCTTTATCTCGATTTGCTTCCTCCTTTTTTTTTGTGTTGAATCTACTGCAAAGTTTTCATTTGATTTACTTTGACTTTGACATTTTGCCAAGGCACCCGAAAAGCTGCAAAGAGTTGTTGCCATCCATGGTCCTCAGATAGAACACGGAATTGTGCGCATTATTGATGATGATACTGCCACCCAGAGGGAGGAACAACTTTAAGCTGCCTCCTCTCCACCCTGTCGTGCCTCATCAGCGAGACGCTTGGCTAGGGAATCCCCACTCAACTCACCCGCCCTTTTCTCGTAAGCTGCAACAAAGTTCCAATGGCATTTTTCTTATTTTTTCGCAAGCAAAAACAAAAAAAAAAAATCATGTAAGCAATTTATATATGTCCTTGCCGAGCAGCCAAGCTAGAAGAATGAGCAACTGAAACAAAAATGCCAAATAGCTGCTGCAGCGTACAACCTACATACATACATACACACACATAAATAAAATGTATTGTAAAAGAAAATTACATAACGCTTTAGCGAGCCAAGTTAAAGGAATTTTTTTTTATTTTTTGTTGCCATTTTTTTTTTTTTGTGTTCTTTTTGCGCTTTTTGTACTTTTTGCACCCTTTTGTTTATACTCGTAGGAGATAGACGTTGGGGGCGTGTTAGAATCATATTTAAGTGCGTTAAGCACACATTACGCCACGAAAAAGTCAGAGGAGCCGCCAGTCCGGGTCACAGCAGGCAGTCTTCAACAGCTGGCGGCCCATTTTGACGCCCCCGAGTGGGTGTAGGCATAAGTGAGTGTGCCAGAGTATGTGTGTGGGTGTGGCATAACTCAAAGCGGATCTACATAATTGACGTGAAATACTCGTAACCGTAAATCGTACATTACCCCGCTTTATAAAGAAAAAAAGAGTAGGTACAACAAAAGAATAACAACCACTTGGCACCTTTTTGCCACTCACACGCATAGAGCTTGGAAGAGGAAAAGTTAAACATGTTGCCCGAATTACCGTAGAATAACTTAAAGATGGGCTCCAACATAAAACTGTATGTCCTGATAATGGGGCTTTAAGATTAAGGTCCCATTTACTGGGCACGAGTGCATCAAATGTGAATTCAAACAAATGCCAAAAGGTCAACTGCCTGAATTAGTAATTCATTATTTAGGAAAATTTCCAACACACACTGATGATATTTACAGGCCAGAATGGGAAAGGCGATTCCCATAAAAGTTTTTCCTAGTGCTTGTTTCTTTTGCACAACTTCTTAAAGTGTTCTGTGAACTATAAGATCAAGTAGTTTAGACTTTAGTTTATTGTTGGTCAAACTGCGTCATTGATTATTCCTCTGATCCCCTCCATCCCTATATTCTAGCTTAATTACACATGCCGCATGCATGCATGCCGATAATGAGTTACCAATAAAATAGACAACAGCAACATTCAATTAGAGCACACATTTGGCTATATCTAAATATATATGTATAATGACTCTTTAAAGAATGTAGTTAGCTTTTGCTAAAGGAATCATTATTATGCTAGGATAAACTACAAACCCATGTTTCAGTATAATAACTTATTGAACTAAGGGTAAATCAGCAAGTAGCAGCAATAAGCGAGTGAAGGAAAAGATTAAAATGATTAATTGGAAAGCTGCTTCATTATTAAATTTCATGTATATCGATTTACCCAATTGTGCAAGGTGTCTGACAGGCTATTTTTAATGACTAATTAGTTATGATTTTAACAGTATATGCATAATTGAGGCATCAACTTGAATATTTCCAGGTTAATTACTTTGTATTCATATTCACATGTGCCTATTGAAGTTTTTCCTGATGTCCCAAAAGCAACCTGCCTATCATCTAATCAACTTTGTTGACCAAACAAAACTTTTATTCATCCGGCTAGTTTCACATGGGCAACACAGAAAATAAAATCCTTATCATCATCATCATCATTATTATTATTGCCAATTTTGTCTACAGGATTTGTGGCCTCTTTCTCTGTATCTATTGCTCTGCTCGTTTTCTCTCTCTACTCTTGCTAAATTACACATACGCACTGTGTGCCTTGTAATCTAATGGGTGAGTATGGAAGCGTGCGTGTGTGTTGTATGTATGTATTTATGTGTGCGTTTGGTTGAAGGAATTTAGGTTCATGTAATTGCATTTGGTCGTGTGTTTACATGTGCGTGCATAATTAGAGCAAATGTTGCTCATGTAATCAAATTATTCGATGTAACCCTCTTCTTATTCTTAACCCCTTTCATTTCTCATTCACACCAGTTCATGCCACGCCCAACACCCAACACCCAACGCCCAATGCTTTTTCTTTCGCCTCTAAAATTTTCTGTTGTTTTTTTTTTTTCTTTTCTAATTTAATTACGAGAATTTCTTAGCATTAACTTGGCCCTCGGCTGAGGAGGAAAACTTTAGACAAACGTTACGCATCACTTTCGTCACTACTCCAGCGACTCCATCAATTGCTTCTTGCTGGTTTCTTGCGCCTAATTGAGTTTATGCTGCTTAAGCTTAAGAAAATGTTAAACATGAAAATGCCAAAGCATAAAAAGCATTTTCATTACTCTGATGCAGCGAAGCAAAAAAATTTGGAAAATTCGCCATAGACCGAGTAAAAAAAAGAAAGCGCAAACAAAACAGAAGTAAAAGGAACAGAGGCAAAGAATTTTTAACGAGTTGCTATCAAGGCAGAGAGAGCGAAAGTCTCAAGCTTAAATTGGGTAGGTAGAAGCGAAACCAGCACTTCTTTAACCAATTCAGCCGCATGGCTGTGCCAAAAGGTGTTTCACATAGTTTCTAAATTGCACCCAAGTCAAGACATTGCTAAACTTTTTTTGCTCCTAGTGCAAGTATAAACTTTGGCATTAAGTTCGACTGGGATTTTGGCTATTTGCCCCTTCTTGCATAGATTTTTACTAAGCCCATGAGTTACTCTTAATGCATACGAGATTATCATGTGAATTGGGATTCTGATTGGTTTACCCATACGTCTGTCCGTCTGTCTGTCTGTCTGTCTGTCTTTCAGCCCGCATGTTGAAGCTGTTGTTTTCCTTTGCCAAACATTGCACCTGCTTTTACCACAACAACTCGAAGCTTTTAAGGCGTCTCACTCAGGTGCCTGGGACACCGGAACTAGGACGATGCATCAACTTTTTTACCCATCTCAGCATCGAAAACTCTTTCTACACTCTGACACAATGGAAATTGCGTTTTACGATTTCCATTTCAATGCAAATCTAGATACTCGATACTCTTATCTCTCAGCAAAGCGGTTTATGATTGAAAATCGGTTTTAATTGCACAGAAATCCGAGAAAAATCTACTGATTTTGTTTACACAAAAGTTAGCCCCCAGAATTATAACGAATTGAAAATTGTGCCTTATCTTTGTGTTTGGCTTAATAAGCGAAATCCTAATAAATCCGCCGTCTAAATTCAAAACGAAACGAAAAGCGAATGGCCAAGTAAAGTAAATGCAAACATTCTTACTTACTGTCGTTCTTTGCGTTGTTGACGCTTCTTTTTGAATGCCTTGCGGACGCGCAGGAGCAGAAATGCGGCCCGATCCACTGACAAGGTGGTTGAGCTCTTCTTGGTAGCTGGCCCCGGACCTGGTCCGGCTGCAGAATCCTCCATTTTGGCCTCTCCTTTTGCTATTGTTGCCTGCCCCGCTGCCCTTCTCGAGTCCAACAGTGATTCTGTCGTATTGAAATGTCAATTGCCTGACGACGACAAAAATGAGGACGACAAGGAAGATGAGGACGATGAGGTTTAAGCAGAAGCGTTGACAGCACCGTTTATGGCGAACAACTTTCTGGCTCCGACTCTAACTTTGTCTCTTGCTCTGACTCTGGTTGTGGCTGACATTTGTATGCGCTTTGCGTTATCCTTGCGGGGTTTTTGGATGCTCCTGTTTGTTGTTGCTATTGTTGAATTTTTATTCCTGGTTCCTGCGAGTGCTTGTTAGTTTTTTTTTTTTTTTTTTTTTGGTTGTTGCTGTTGTTGTCGTGCGTGTATATACACTTTGGTTTATGCTTTTAGGGCTTTTGTTACACTTGCTTTTATTATTTGTACTATTATCTTACGCTATAGAAGAGCGCACATGTAATATAGACACACACAAACGCACACACACACACGCTTACACGCATATCAGCACACACAAAACATGCTTATATCATGACAGGACATGCCACACGTGTCGCCTTCCCTCGCCTTGCCCAATTGCGTGCTAAGGAGCAAATGATATTCTCAAAGATATTTGCCCTCATCCTAATATATATATTATGCACGGAATGCTCCAACTCTCACGAATCGCCCGAATAAGCTTCTTTTTATATACTTATGCTCTTGCCTGCCCGTTGGGTATATGCAATATGATTCAAAATAGGAGAATGATATTTATGATAACACTATTTTCCATTTGAATAAACAGCAACGAATTTCTTTTATAGTAAATTACATTTTAGACATATAATCCACTCCGTTCACTTTTGAGAATCTTGAATCTTAAACGAAAGAATACTTTATTGGATTATTTATATAGTTTTTTTTAAATTTAATGGAGATAAGTTTGAGAAATGGTTGTCATCAACATGTTAGCATCACCTGACTAATCCAAACCCCGTTTAGTTTAGATATTGAGCATAAAATGTTATTAAATGACGAAACGATTTGTCTTGTAAATCTAAGCTGATTAAGTTACTAGCAAGACGAACTAGAATTCATAAAATGATAAACACATTTTGGATAGGGTATCAAGGCTTCTCGATGAGCTTTTCGGCTCCTCTCTTTTTACTCACAGATGAAAATGGCCAGGAAAAGGTTACTATGCATTTATGTGATATTGTTTTATTTATGATTTCTTATTGCTGCTTAGGGTCGTTGCAAAATTTTTGCGTTTTACGTATTTCCATACGCAATTTTATGAACCCAACTCACAGGCCGAGTCGCACATCGTCCCCGCACACGCCAACCCCTGCCCCATATCCAAGGACATTTGTCATGGGGCGTAAAAGCAAAATAAAATTGAAATTCATGTTCTGGCGTCAGTTGGTTTGGGCTGGTTGGGCTGGTTGTTTGGCCCCTACTCAAAGCTTATTTGTGACAAACTTGCATGGAGAAACCGACAGGTTGAGGTAAGTAGCGGGTCTGAATGTGAACACGTGACTGAAACTTCAGTTATGTGTTATATTTAACACTTAAACACAGTTGACAGAATGCCGTCTTTTTAGGTGTCTATCAACTGTCAGTGACATTCTCATTGTCATACCTTTTTTCCAGATCAATTACGGATTAGCTGTCAATTTCATTTGTGTGCTCATGACGACGACGGCGATATGCTTCGGCAAGGGCAAAGCAATATCTTATTGCCAAATTGAAATCCCCGCATAAACTTGAATATCTTTGCTGTCTACTGTTTATGTCCCTCAGCCAACCCTGTCTCTGCTTTAGAATCGCCTCAGATGCTGCTTCTGCTGCTGCTGCTGCTCCTGACTGCCGGAGGGTTGCCATCCCATCAGCAATGGCTTTTCCAACTGACTTTCTGTGAGCTTGAGTGGATTTTCAAAACATTTTAAGCACTCACAGTTACACACACACACACACAAACACCTGCATATACATTTATGTGTTCGTGTGTGTGTGTGTATTGTCTGACGAAGGATAAGGAATCGTCCCACAGCTGAGCTAAACTGAAAGACATCCCGCAAAGCATCTTAGTGGTTTTTGTCAGTTAACTTAATATTGACGTATCTCAAAATCCCCTTTTTTCTTTACCCCCACCACAGTAGGGCAGAGCAGACAATTGAAAACTATTTACGAGGAGGATTGTAACCAAAGGTGACATGCTGCTGCCACTGCTCTTCCAATGCTGGTGGTCATGCCTTCGCTTTGTCCTTGACCAACATTGAATGAGTACAGGACTTTTCGTCTGAATTTTTCTACCAGTCAGTAAAGAAGAAGTACACTTAAATGCTAAGCTTCTGAGGGAGCGTCCATTCACAGATAATCTTTGATAAATTGTTATGAAGCTGTATCTGGGTCAACGATAAGGTAAGCTAAGCTGATATAATTATTTGGACGAAAGTGCTTGGATCAACTTGTTTGTGGCAATAACGATGATGAGACGGCAATAATCGAGAGCAATTATTCTCTTTCTTTGATTCTAATCACAGCCAAAAGCCAGCTGTCAAAGCCAGTTGGAAAGTGATAGTGTTTCTTTAATTGCTTAGTGTTTGTTTCTTAGCCAATGATGCCAAAAAGAAAGTTTGCCCATAAAGAAGAACAATAATTCCATATTAAACATACTGTTGTAGTTTCTAGAATGCTTTTTGGCAAGCCAAACTAAAAATTACTTACTTAAAAGAGCAGAAATAACAATCATATCTCAATTGAATACAACTGTATGAATATTTTAATTAACACTCATTGCCTTAAGTCGATAAATAGAATGCAAAAGCAGTATCTAAGAAATATATTTCAACATTTTGACTAAATAGGGGATATGCACTGACGCAGACTCACCTACACTTAATACAACACCTGCAACTAAGTAAAACGAATTTACTAATTGTAGATACTTTTAAGTATGTACTTTAATCAAAGACCTCTAGTTAAATCACTATCTGATTTGAATCTTGAGAATATATATCATTATCATGAGATTTACTTAAACATTCCACCATTTCCATTCACTAAGACCTAACATTTAGCCCATTTAATCTTAGCCAACATGGCTTTCAAAAGTTAGTTTCAATTATCAAATATCCACAGTTTATGGTAGAATATCGATTTCGATTGATTGAAAAATGTAGTTTTCTACTGTGGAAATATGCGAGTGAATGGCCAACAAAACGCACAAAAGTATGCTATACAAATGCGCAGGTAACCAAATGAATTCGTAATGGTTCGGCGATGGAGGGGAAATTCTGTTACACAGACAACGATTGTGCTCATTTTAAAATGACTGGGCAATTAGAGAGCCTTTTCATGAAGTGCATTTGCACCTCTTTTACATACGTATGCTCACACCCACTCAGTCCAACACACACACACACACATAGCGCACATACATAGATAAACTCGCTTGCGTAGCGTGTGGTAAATGTAATTGACATTTACTTCTTTATGGCATTCTGATTCCTGGTATTGAGTTAATTGAATGTCATGCCAACCTCTGACACAGACCGGGCTCGACTTGGCCCAAAGTTATTTCCGCCTGCCAACCCCATAAATTGTACAATTTGACTTTAAAGTCAATCATTTTACGCTCAGTGCGCTCTTTTTTTACCCCCCAGCCCAACATTCAATTCTAGCCATGTTGTGTGTGTCTGTGTATGGGGGCGGGAGTGACCCAGTGACCACATCAATGGTACGTCACTTGCAATGCCTCCACTGTTGATTTATTTGCCATTATGCCAGTACGTGACCAGTTGTTATCCTGGGCCAGCCGTTCGAGCAGAGCGAGGATGCCATAATTAAATAACAATTTTCCAGGGAACACCAAAAGGGACTATGGCCACAGAAAAGTTACACAAGCTCAAAAATGCGTATCATTCTCGTTGTTGGCTTCTGCCCAAAACGACAATAAGGACGTTAGCCAGACTTTGTCGTCCTCGTCATCGTCGGAGTCGTCACACATGTGCGTCTGGGGAGATGCTGTTATTCGTATTTAAGAGCTACCATCTTCAAGTGTTTGGGCATAAAGCGCATTCGAACAAGTCCCTTAATGGCATCTTCACCAGCTTCTTCAGGTAAATTTTTAAGTCTTACTTGTTATGTACTTTTCATTCCCAACAAACGAGCTGCGAATATGGCTGGATGTTGAGTTTAGAAGAAAAAAATATATTTATTCTATGTTTTTCTTGTTTCTTTTTCATGTTCGACCATCGCTCGGCCATGTTGAAAAACGGACCCGAATCAGGGAAATGAGTGCAAATTTATGCAGAAAGTAATTAAAAGTACCGTTGTCCTGTTATTTCCCTCTACACAGCTGGCTGGCCACTTCCGTTTTTGTTTTTGTTCTGTTTGCCGTTGGCAAAGTAGGTAAAGTACTGAAAAAGGGCAGAGTGGGGCGTGGCCAACGTCTGTGGCAAATTTTAGAGATGACTTTAACGATTTGTAGCGTGTAGGCTCGTAAAAGGCAAAAATTTAATGAAGTTGCTGCATAAAAGATGCATAAACACAAACGAAACTGTCTTGCTGACCTTTCTCCGTTTAGCCAACATCATTGCCGGATGGGTCCCTGTTTCTTTTTCTGTTTCTTTGAAGTCCTTAGCAAGGACTTAAGTGGTTTCTCAAGTGGTTCCTGGCATTCATACCCTCCCTCTCTGTCTTTGGGTCCCATCTTAATTACTTGACTTTCGTCTTTGTCCATCGGCAGCAAAGCCAAACACCAAACACCTTGAGCTAACGAGCTGTTCAACATCCCACTACCACAAGCTCTCTTAGTCCTGCCATTTTTTCTTTCTGCCTTTGCGCTACGCATTTCGGTTTCATTTGGGGGGCAAATGTAAAGTAACCGCAGCAGAAAGCACAATCAATTTTATTGGATGGAGCTGGCCAACATAAACAGAAACACGCCCAGATTCAGGGAGCAAGCATAAAGAGCAGCATAAACACTTCACCAGAGAAACCACAACTGGTTATTGGTCTCTGGTTGCCACCCACTTAATTTGAAGACTAATTGTCAACATGCGGTGCTTGACCAAACTTAAACAACGAACGGCAAATGACTCTCCAAATTGGTCTAAAGCTGAATCGAGTTTTTGCCATCGGCCATCGTTTGTCTAGGATTAATGTGCTAGCATACAAGAGGTCAAAGTTAACTTGCAGTTGGCATTTCAAAGTCAAATTTATCAATAAAGTTAAATGGCTTATGTTTAACAACAATTTGCACAATTAAATGAAATTTGTCCTATTTGCAATTGAAAGCTTGTTCCACTTGAAATAAATTCCCCAATGTTGCAATTGGTAAATGACAATTATGTGCATTAGCCATAGATTTCTATAATAAAATTAAGTGCATGAACATAGTCAATAAAAGTCAAGTGACATTCATTTATCTATCTCATGAAAACTTAATAATTTGCCAACAAAACAGACATAAAATATAGCTTAGAAACTATCTACTAAAATCGGTAGGGAAATACAAATTTCACTTTACAAACTTTACTTTAAATGTTGTGTCTTCATATCTCTCGCACATCTGAACTTCTCCCTTAGTAAGATATTTCACAAAGAATTGTGACATTCCACATTATAACACTTGCACGTGTAAATGGGAGGAACTGCTGCACCTACAGAATGCTAACAATTAACACTAAGAATTCTACTGCCCCTCCTTAATCTAATTGTAAGCTTGCCACTTGGCCATTGTTGTTCTCCTCTGTTACTCGACGTTTCTAACCAAATCCCTCCTTACGAGAGGAAGAGACACCAAACACCGAGACTGAAACGGCTGCTGCTTTTACCATTGCTCACATCTTGATACTGGCATTGTTTGAGCATATCAAGTGAGTTGCCAGCCACTGAGCGGTCATAGCTATCCCAGCAAGCTGGCGGCAATTGCCTGGCTAAGTAATATGTATGGCCTTATCTCTTCATGGGCCACAGTATTAACACTTGACTATAATTTCGCCACAGAACAGAGAGAGAGAGTGTCACAGAACGAGAGCTTGGTGCACAGTTTCAAGTGTAAATAGCCATAGAACAAAATGTGAAAAAGAAAAAGAAAGGCGTGCATAAATAATGGCGAATAAAGGATGCGACGTGTTAACAAGAGAAAGCCCCCAAAGAGTTTCGGAAGGGGGGAATTTTTGTTAAAGCTAATCGCAGACTATGGGGCCACGTGAAGGCTGTGTTTATCAACTACCTCAGTGTTTTAAGAAGGGTGCAACAATAACTAAATAAAAATCCCCTCAGGCAAAACAAATTTCAGGCCAGGCAACTAGGCGTATGAGTGTTCCCCGGACATTTAAGTTGTTTCTTTTTGTTTTTGCTGCCATTTTGTTGGGCTACCAGCCATGAAAATACCAACCCCGGGCATGTGTCTGAGTCTTCGATTGTGTGATTGTGTGCGAGTCTGTCTTGCTCGCCTTTTATGGCTTAAATTTCCAAGTTTTCCTTTCTTAGACTATATTTTTTTATGTCTACCCAGTAGCCTTAAGCTTAGAAAGGGCATATCAAAAGTCACTACAACTTTTTGGTTTCTGAATTGGAATATTTAGTTTAGAAAATTTAAATGTGAACTTGTTTCACAATAAGTTTAGTGTCCATCAATCGAGTCTTAAGCTAATCGATGGGTTTTCAATTGATTTTAAGATATTTCTGCCAATTTGCAAGGTATGTTCCAGTCGTTACCCACCACAAGAGTAGCAAAATTGCCATGTTGTTGTGTGTTTTGTTTAGTGGAAATTCTATGCCGCCATTGACGGCCAAAAAGAGATACACATAAGTACATACATACATACAGTGGCAAATGTCTGGTTTTGTGTATGTTTTTTTTTTTCTGCCTGCGTCAAATAGCTTTCGGGCACAAGACAATTGAGACACTCTCCTTCTCCCTTTTCGCCGTCTCTTCTTGCTCTTTCTATCTGTTAGCCAGAGGCAGCCAGTCATCCAGTCAGTCATTCAGTTAAGCGGCAGCTCAACCAAAGCAAAAGCAAACACAAAAAACTGCACAGATTTCATGCCCCAGCGAATGCAGAAGGCAAACTAAAAACAGGACCTCGATCATATGTGTAGTAAATGTAGCAGCAAAGACTCTTTAAGTTAACCCACTAACTGCATGGATTTGAAAAAAACTTGAAGACCGATTCAAGAATAAAACAATAAGTAGAAAAAGAAACAGTATTTATTGTGCTTTTTTCTTATTAAATTTTGTTAAGTTATTGGTTTCTTTAGCTAGGCTCTACAGTGCCTGCGCGGGTGGCAAACAGCCGGAGAGGAGCTTGTTCAATCTCTCTTCTTTTTTTTTGCCAAGTCTCCATTTCCCCCGTTTTCTCTGTAGCCGTCTATTATCTTTAGCTGGCCAGAGCCTTGAAAAATGACTAGCTTTTAAATTGAAATTTCAGACTGCAGCTACTTGGAAAGCAAAGCCAACATAGAAGTACATAGGGCATGGGGACAGAGCACAGCAGAGTCATGGCATCGCAAACAACGCAACAAATAGAAACCAACAAAACGAAGATGAGAAAAAAAAACGAACTTGTTTGCCAGATGCGGATACTTTGTTGTTTATTATTATTTGCGGCTTTATTATTCAGGGCACTGGCCCAAAGCAACTTTTTTTGGCAGCAATTTCGCCGCGGCTAATCAACATTGGAATTCTGTAACATGTTACATGTGCGTTGCGTATACGCCATGTTTCCTCCAACACACATCGCCTACATGTTTCTCTCTTTGTGTGCGTGTTTCTGTGTATGTGTGTGTGTGTGTAGCTCTGCAATTTCGAAATTATAGACATAGCTAATGTATAAACTTGTTAACTTGTAATATGTAGCTGCAGGAAAAATATAATTAACAAATACTGCAGATGCCATTCCATGGCCGCATCTTCGTTTACTTTATTTGCAGCTTTGTTATAGCACACAGTATCTTAATAAGCTAAATCTATTGATTGGCTGATGAACATGCATGTTCTCTGAATGGAAGTCAATTAAATTTTATTCGAACTGGGACCAAACTTTTAGTGTTTACAATTTTAGCCATTTCACATTTAAGGTCAGGCTAAACCATTTCAGCAAAACGGTGTTAATTAACAAACCAATTTCAAAATCTTTCCCTGGTGTAAAACCCCCGAAAGCCAATTAGATAATTAGATATTTTATTTAAATCAAATAAATTCTAAAACCCAACAAAACACCTAACCATGAACGCAGCCACAAAATGTTTTAGGAAGAGGGGTAAACCCTAATAAATTATTGATTTCGATAATTACCAAATTCACGTACATATTTAATTTATTTACATTCTAGCAACTTTAACTTGATTTGGCAATTACAGCGAGTAAACTTAGAAGTCAGAAATTCGTTAACCATTTGCTGACATGGCAAGAAAGCAGAAAGATATTTGATAGATATATAACTCAATTAGCCAAATATTATTAGTTTATTGCGAAAATCAATTACTTATTTTTAGTCTGACATGAGCTAAAAGTTTAACTGAATTCATTGCATTTCATAATTAAATAAATGGCCGAAACACTCCCAATTTACGGGCAAAACTAAATGAATATTTATGCTAAATACTAAGTAACAATTTTGGCCCAGATTACGCTCGTAAATTGTCAGCCATGGTAAGGTCCAATGGTCAGTTACAAAAGCCAAATCGTAGCTAAGAGCCTTCGCGTGCCTGGCCACAAAGGGCACAACACAACAACAACAACAACAAAAATAAGAGGAATGCCATAAAAATAAAAAAAAAATAGATATAAAGTAACATTACGAAAACGCTGCCACACGGCGTATGCGTGTTGATTGGCATTGTCGGCCGTACACAGCAATTTTCATGGTTTTCCTTAGCAAATTGACAAACACACATACACACACACACACACACACATACATCCAACACAGACAGATAGACGGAAAGCAAGGAGAAAAAATGATTGGGGAAATCCCCTCAAAGGCAAATACGCCAACACGTGAGGCAACCAAAAAAGAAAAGAGAGAAAAATGTAAAAAGCAAAAGGGAAGAGAGACATGCTGGCATACAAAATAATACAAATCGCGCTTCAATAAACAAATCCCTGACTAAGGCGACCATATTAAAGCTGTTCGAATAACACAAATACTAAGGACCCGGCTGTTTTTCAGCTCTGTAAATATTGACAGGACCGGAAATATGTATGTATGTGAAACGGATCGAAGTGGAGCAGGAGGGAAATGGAGAGAAAGTTACAACAGATCAAATGAAATTTGGCCAGCCATTTGGTCCCAGGCAACACCAAGTTGAGCCTAATCGACCCACAAATGTAATTTTCCTACACCAAATCGATGTGCAGATTAGAGTAACCAAAAATTCAAATAGATACACAAATCAACCACAAATAACATCAATACAAATCAAATCCTTATACACATAGGCATTAGGGTAGCCCAAAAATTGTCTAGATTGGTTTGTGTCCAATCATATCTATCAAACATTTAAAACAAAAGGAGTCGCTTTCTGTTAACTTATTCTATTTCCTTCTTTAAAGTGTCAAAAGGTCATTTAAAAAGTGTTTACACAATTATATATACACTCCGAGTTCCTGTTGACTGATTTTTGCCTGATGAACCAATTGTCAAAGCTTCCGCTCATCGAATTAAGTATATCAAATCAATGGGTACTTCTGACTTGCTCAATTTCTACCGAACGAGACACCCTAACGAAAGTGAATGTAGTTGTGGGAGACGACAACTTTTGTTTAGGGGAAGTTGGAAATTAGACAATTACTATTTCCAATTTCTATAGAAAACTGTTCTTGCTCCATGCCAGACAACACCCAAATAGACTGAGACGACAACAACGAAATTGGTTCTAATTGTAATTTAGATGCAGTCTCTGTCTGAGGAATGGAGATGGATACGAATCGATAGCGTGTCGAGGCATTAAATTGCGCGTTGAAGTTTCTGGGCGTTGACTGGCCTCAGTTCGAGGGCCATTCATATTGCCATCCGCAGTTCACACATACACACACACGCAGACACTGAGCGATAGAGAAAGACAGTCACACATATACACACACATAAACAAGTGTTTTTTTCTTCTTTTATTTGTTTGCCTGCGCTTTCAAATGCAAACATTTACATGCTTACTCTTTTACTCTTTAAATGCCTCTCGCTCCCCTACAAACACTATCTCTCCCTTTCTTATTAAGCTATTTTAGTCTACACTCGCCATAGTTCTTGATCAAGGTCAATGCGCATACTGCAATATACAAAAAATAGACCTTAGCATACTTTTTTGGGCGCCGCCATTTTTGACACTTCATTAGTTCGCGTGAATGAATATTTCCTTTTGTATATAAATAATTCAGGCAAGTTAAGGCGATAACAAAAAAAAACATAGCACACATACACATACACACACACACATACACAAACACCCAGGAACAATACAGGCCAGGATAAAGGCCCTGGTGTCGGGTGTTGGAAAAGCATAAGCCAACTTTTTATGATTTGCTTTCAAACACCTTTTGGCAGGAAAAGAAAACGGAGAATGAAATTTGCCTACAAAACTTTGCGAAAAGGAAACTTTCCATTTGTAGCCAATAACGAATTGAAGGCAACAGCAACAACAATAACGAAACAGAACAATAAAAAAAAAAACTTTCCCAAACGAAACAAGAAAAATTGTGCAATAAAATCGCTAAAGGCAGTTGGGTAATCGTTAGTCTTACTGGGATCATAGCAGTGAATTGAAAGGAAGGGAGACTTTCACATTCATGATTTACGATGCGTCTGCTTTCTGGATTTCCCGATAGCTCGATTCCCCTAGCCACATGGCCTGCCATTGAGAGTCCTGATTCTGCCATTGTTTCACCTGCACAGCATCTTTCAGCATCAATCAAGCATAAATGAAAACGAAAAGTAACAGTATAAGAGTAGACCAGCAATATCTTAATAGCTATATGATAAGCCCTAAGGATATCTATGATAATTGACTTCTGCATCCAGCCAAACAGAGAGAGAATGAGAGATAATTTCTTAAGTAATCACAAAAACCCAAGTTCTTACTTCTCATTCATTTACTCGTACTCTGTAATCAGAGTCTAACCGGAAATTACAGATACTTAAGCAGAAAGTAATCAAAATGAATAAGTGAAAGCAACCAAGCAAAAGAAACTGTTTCAATTTATTTCAATTGCCCGATGAGAAGGTGTTTCAAATGTTTAACCATTTGCCTGGCTTTAATTAAAAACTCAATTTACAAAACACAAATGACAAAAAGGAATTAAAAAAACCAAGAACTGAACAAAATAAATCAAAAAATAAATTGAAACTAAAAAAATGTCAAATGCATAAAACCAACTTGCAGTGTAGAGAGAAAAACCAACAAAAAAGTAAATTAAAGCACGCAATGAAAATGAAGCCCATGAAGTGAATAAAAGATTTTATTTTTTATTGTAATAATTAACTTTTAGATATGATGCTTTAGGTCATCTTCAATGGCCAAACGAATGGAAACAAAATCATTTCAATTTCACATTTGACCTTGGTTATAAAAAGTTCAAGTTTTATGAGTAAATTCCAATTCTATCACACTCAGAGGGGGAGAAATTTTGAATTATTATTTTTTGGTTTATATCTTGATTTCGAAGCACACTTGAGACATTTGACACTCTATCGTAAAATTTATGTTAATCTGAATTGAATGTGCTATAAAAACAATAATAATATAACTATTCTGATAAAGCTTGATTTAGTTTTTGATTCATATTTCATTTTGAGGCAGTTGTTTAAACCTTACTGAAAATGCAGCACAAAAAGAGTAAAAAAGAGAGAACCAAAGAACGACCTAAACGCTCCAATCAATTGGTTGGGTTCTTTCTATGGACAATATTGTTATTTCATTTCAAATATAAAATTTATATGTATTGTCAACAAACTATATTTATCACAGAGTAAATTGTTCCATAATGTATAAATAAAATGATCCATTTTAGAACAAAGAGGCACGAATTTTAGCTTGAGTTCAATCGAAGTCTATTACTTAATTGCATTCAGACAAATGTTGACATTTGACATATGGCAATAACAACAAAGAAACAGTAAAATCAACAAAAAAAGAAGTGAAAAGATATGTATATCGAAAGAAATGGCAACCTCCCACTCAACACTCACACACAGCTAGTCACACACACACACACACACATACACAAGGATAGATAAAGAACGCTTTACAAAACTGTGTTGTCGACGTTGCTTTCGACGTCATTGTCATGAAATGCACAAATTTATTGAGTGCATGTCGTATACGTAATATAGCCAGCACACATATATACTTTAGTGGATGTCTATGTGTGAGTCTGTGTATTTGTGTCTACTGCACCATCGTCATCATCATCTTTATTTTACTCTTTGTTGTTTTTATCCAGTGGGTAAGTGTGTGTGTGTGTGAGTGTGTCTGACATAATTTTAAAGGGAGCCAAGGAAGTTTGCTGTTGTTTATATTTTTAGTGGCAATTTAAATTATATTATTATATCCCCTGTTGTCAGGAATGTTGCCAAGACAAGACGCATCGTTAGCTAAAAATAGCAAACGCTTTTGCCTAATAGCCTTCTTCAGCTCCCTCCCTTCAGGTTCTGGTGCCTCTGGTGCCTAAAAATAAGCGCTTAATCAATTTTCGTTAGCTGCTTTGGACTCATTTTCAATTAAATGTGAAATGAAAACAAGTGAAACAAGTGCCAGCAAAACAATATTAATCATACGTCATGTTGTCAGCTTTATGAAAAGATTGCATAAATCTTTTCGTCCGCAAAATGCAGCCGGGTGTGAAAATGCAAATGTGTCTTTGTGTGTGTGCGTGTTTGTGTGTGCGTGCTTATACGGGTTTTACCATAAAATTGCTAAAAATGTGCGCAATTTGAGTGAAATTGAAAACCAAATTTCGTTGAAAGAAAGAGTTTTCCGTTAAAAGAGTTTTCCCTTTTGACAAATTTCCAACCAGCAACCTTTCAGATGTGTGTCTGTGTGTGTGTGTGTGTGTGGGTGTGTATGTTGGTAATAAACTGCCGAAACCAAAAAACCACAGCGAAAGAGAGCGAGAGGATGACGGTGAAGAGGAACAAAACGAAATAAAACAAACAAAAAGAAAAATATACATACATACACACATACATACATATATACGTATACATAGAAGAACAGAATGTAAATAGCAGTAGAAACAAATTGCTGGGTTTTTTGCTTTTCTCATTTTTGTTTTGTTTTATAGAAAAGTTTAAATTGTGTCAATTTTTTCCGTTGTGTCCGCTGCGAAGAGAGAGAAAGAGACAGAGGGAGACAGAGAGGAAAACTTTTCTTTTCTGCGGATAAAAACAATTTCGTAAATCACAGACAAACCCAAAAAAAAAGAAAACAATAGAAATGATAAAACCAACAAAGTATATTTTATGCAAACAGTTAACTCTTTGCTTCCCGGCTGCCATGCCCTGCCCTTTACTTTACCCTATCACAATGGTCCACCACCTGTCCCCTCGGGTTAGTTTTCTTAAATGGGCCAGGTACCTACTGAAATCAAAAGGTTAGCCTGCACTTCTTAAATGTCAAAGTAACTTTAAGCTCTGATTTTTATTACAATAAGATTCGCCTAAAATTAAGTGGCATTTCATCTCTAAGGACTTTGATTTGTTTATCCTTCATCATCTGTGTTAGGATTCCTTTTTATTAGTCGCATTGACTCTCCGTGACGTTTTTTCGAAAAACTAATTGATTATTCATAATTAGTGAACTCGAATGACCCAGTCGAAATGTTTTACTACCCAGAGAAAGAGTTCAATGAGCTATAAGTCAGATTCCCTTCTAAGGATTCCCTTTGCGATTGCTTCAATACTTAAAGGCTGCAGGTTTCGTATAAACTTTAAACATAGCCAAGGTCGAGTTCTTTAATATTTTCAACACTTAAACTATTTTTTCTTTAGCCGTAGTCCAATTTTGTTAATAATTTCAAAGCAATTTATTATTGAATTGCCACAGGCATTTGCTGCTCACTGCTCGTACAAAATTGCAATATGCAGAAGTTCAATTGAATTTATAAAATTCAATACGATTGAGTTTTCAAAATGCCTGCAGTGTCTTGTCGATAAAGTGAAAATAAAATCGCTTTCGATAATTGAATAAAAGCCATCACTTTGTGGAGCAGTATCAAAGTGCAATGGACTTGTGTTTGCTCCTTTATAAATAAATATATATATTTTGTTTCCTCTTTTTGTGTTAGCCTTGTTTTCAGTTTTCCACTGCGAGTTGTCGAATCGGCAAAAACAAACAATAAAACTTGCATCAATTGGCGTTGTTTGTCATATAAAATAATGCAATTTGAAGGCGGAAAAATATCGTGACATGAATCCAATAATATGATGTTCTTTTTATAAATGCAATTCGAAGGTTTTTATATAAACATTGTTTTTGTGTAAATTGTTAACACAAAAGTCCTCAAGAGAATTGAATGAAATTTTATTATGGGATATGGGATATCTTAATAGACGTTTCTCTATTAAAAGGTTTTTTTTTTTTCAAATTAATAACTAAAATATTGCCTACCCTTTTAGGGGAACTTAATAAGAAACAACAACTAATTTTATAGCCCATTAACAGGCCTTAGCTGAAACTTTTAGTATCTACTGTATGCATATCCAACAGCTGTTGTGTACAAAAAGTATTAAAATAAAAGGATATACAGGACTTAAGCCAGAGAAAGAGCAAATCTTGGATGAGTGCCATATAATAAAAAAGAGAGAGAGATAAACTAAAAGGAAGGAAATGTTTAAACAGTTTAGCAAGTATGAAATTCTATAATCTGAGTACTCAGAAAACATTTAAGACACGTAATATTATGGCGTAATGAATATGATAAAAGTAACTAAAACTAAGTCTAAGAATAGGAAAGTTCACCTAATTAACGACACCAACATTAGTTTAGAAACACCTCGTAAAGGTGTAATCCATGGATTTTCTATGATATCAAATCAATTTCACTTTCATAAATAAATGAAAGCGTTTTCAGGTGAGTAGGCCTAATGAGTTCTCTGCCACCATCGCATTAAATATCCAAGCTTAATTTAACAAATGAGCTTCATTTACAAGGACCGCTCTGACTCATTAGGAAAATGTGAAGCGGCATTAATTGCATTTCCTAGGTCAAAAAAAGCTCAATTTATTGATTTTATATATGGATATTGTAAATTAAAGACAGCCACCAATAAGATTCTCTAGCCAAATTATTAAGAATGAACAACTGGAAAATAACATTTAATTACATTTTGGCCATGTCATTAGACCAACAAGGGAATTATAGTTAAAACTTCCAGTGTATGTGCTATGCAAACAAAGGACTTCCCATTAATCATGTATTTTAATTCAAGACAAAAATTGGACAATGTGGTAAATTTATGTCCACATTCCCTTGGAGTCCCGGCACACGTCATGCACATGGAAAATGTATTCGCCCTCTGGGTTGGGGGTCCTCACCCAGAAACTTGGCAAACAAAACGTAATTGCTTAACAGAATTAGAAAAGTCTCGCTGGAAGCTTCATCACTAAAATGCAAATATCCTCGTTCTCTTCTAAGGATAATCCGACGGTAAGTGCTGAAAAGTTAGCTTGAGCAAACTATTTTTGGTAGTTTTTTTCTTGGTGTCTGTGTGTGTGAGAAGGGAAAATTGATGGGCATTTAGGATAGGAAGCGGGGTGGTGGGGACGATATGTGAACTTTCCAACTGCCCACAAAGTATCCCGCAAAAACCCAAGCCAAGCTAATACAATAGAACTACTAGCAGTGGCACACCGAGGCCGAAGGGTAAACTTAGTGAATAAGTTTTCGACAATTCAGTTTTGGGTAGCCAGTAAAAGAAAAGTTTACCCTAAGTCCCCCGAAAAAAAATTAAAGCCAATTACGACGGGGCGGAGGTTTTGGGGTCTTTAGGTTCCTGGGCATCGCTGGGATTCGTTAAGAATTCAGCGAGGCAATTTACGAGCTCTAACACCCAGGAGACTTGACCCGTTACGTGGGGTTTTCTGTCAACGAATCTTGATATGGTTGTGTGTGTGACCGTGTATGCGAGTGTCTGTGTTTGTCCTGGCGTGTGTATGTAAGTATTGGTGTCTTCCAATATACTATAATAGCCGATAAATTAATTAACGCCCGATAAAGCCATTGTCGCATTAATTATGGCAACGAATGGGCATTTAATAGTTTTTCGCACGCCCATCTCCCTGTGCAATTAGTTGCAATGGTTTGAGCCAGAAGATTGAAATTCACACATATAGAATGTATATAAATTTGCGATAGATGGGGGTCTAAGTTTTATGACATTGTTAGCTGACTGAAATAAAGACGCGTGCGTCTAGGCCATGAATTTAATGCGTTGCAACAGTTAATGATTTTATTGGCACTTGACTTGACTTGGCAGCCAAGTACGGCAGCAGCGACATCTCATGAATATTATCAATGTCAAGAGCACGACGCCAACGCCAACTCAGACGATAAATGGCGTCTAGAGTAGCCAAGCTGAAATCAGAGAGTGCACTAAAATCCAGACGGACGCGAATCTATAGACTTGGACATGAACACAAAACACGGATAAATTGTAGATGGAATTCCTTAAATGGTTCTGGCCTGTTCAGGCTTTGCTTAAATGACATTTCAATTTGGCACTTCCGTTTCCGCTAACCGCCGCACGACTTCACCACCAAGAACACTGTCGACGTTGCCCCTAATGTCCTTGCCCAATGCTAAATGTTTCCTTATTACCAAAACACGCAAGCACATTCATACATATGCATGTCTGCACAATCTTAAAAGGATTCACATTTTTTAAATAAATTTAACGTTCACACTTATAGAATTTCTTAAGCACTTCATTAGTTGTCAATTAACATTCATTTAATTACAAATTTATAATTTCGAGTTCAAAAATCTCTTTGAAACTTTCTGCTCGTTAACACTTAAGTTCCGCGCATTCATCCAATTGGTTAGAAAGTCCCGAAGTAACTAAACTGACAAACGGCTAACAGAAACCGTTGCTTAAACAAAAGCTTATTAAAAGGACTTTGAAAGGACAAATAAGCTCCGACCTATGGGAGTAAACCGTGTAACGGTCAAATTTGCTCTTTAACAAAAGCTGCTTGCTATTTCACTAACACAGATAGCCGTTTTAGCTGTTTTTAAATGTTAATGTGGTTTTATCAAACCCCGGAGAACTGGTCACACTAATTTAAACATTTGCACAAAAAAAAACAAACACTTTCTTAATATTTTTGTTCATCCAATAGCCAGGAGTTGGGACTAAGACATGGCCCACTATAAGGGTGCCGCCAGTGAAGCGGGCCGAGCCGCCCAGCTTATGAAGAAGCGCGAGATCCAGCAACAGGAGATCGAGTTCCGAAAGAAGAAAATTGAAGAGGAACTGAAGCTGGACAAGATTGAGAACAAGTTTGCGACTCACTACGATGCCGTGGAACAGCAGCTTAAGTCCTCGACAATTGGTCTGGTCACTTTGGATGAGATGAAAGCCAAGCAGGAGGATATAGTACGCGAACGTGAAAAGAAATTGGCACAAAAAAAAGACGAAAAGGACCGAGAGAAGCAGCGCGCCTTGGAGGCTATTCAGGCGGAGAAGAACAAACAGAAGCGTCAAATTCAAGCCTTGTCCTTCAACTTAGATGATGATGAAGATGGCGGCGAAGACGAAGATGGGAACGATAATATTGATAAGATCAAAGATCAGGATGCAGATGTTAAGCCCAAGTTAACCAAGTGGACAGAAGCGGTACCGGTTAAGAAGAAGAAAATTTGCAAGAATCCCGATGTAGACACATCGTTTTTACCCGACCGCGAGCGCGAGGAACAGGAGAATCGTCTGCGTGAGCAACTACGCCAAGAATGGGTCATGCAACAAGCTGAACTAAAAGATGAGGAAATTTCTATAACTTTCAGTTATTGGGATGGTTCTGGCCATCGGCGTAATGTTCTTATGAAGAAGGGCAACTCCATTTATCAATTCCTGCAGAAATGTCTGGAACTCTTGCGTAAGGAGTTCATTGAATTAAAAACGGTTATGGCGGATCAGCTTATGTACGTGAAAGAGGATTTAATTCTGCCTCACCATTACTCATTTTATGACTTCATTGTTACCAAAGCTCGTGGCAAATCCGGACCGCTTTTCCAATTTGATGTTCACGACGATGTGCGGATGATAAGCGACGCCTCCGTCGAAAAAGAGGAATCCCACGCGGGTAAGGTTCTACTTCGTTCCTGGTACGAGCGCAACAAACACATATTTCCAGCCAGCCGTTGGGAGCCATACGATCCGACAAAATCCTATGACAAATACACCATTAAAGATAAAGACAAGAGTAAAAAGTAGTTTATACTCCAACTTATTAAAAAAATAAAGCAAATAATTTTCTATTGTTGCAAACTTTACATAAGCAAATTGTTATTAATATATTTTAATATCTCCCTAAACGTAATTTCTTAAACCGCCCATGTATTTGCTTAATTCCTATAAAAAAAATTGGATTTTCCCGCTAACATTTTTAGCGGGAAAACATTTTTAGAGCTGAACACGATATAGGCATATGGTCACACTGGTTATTATTGTTTATGGAGCTGGATCGAGAAAATCGGGCGCAAACCTTTAAATGAATATGTTGACGGGTAGAAAACAATATTTTGCGTTCGAGCTCCACAGCGTGCAGATCCCCATCGTCGGCAACGGCAGCAGCTAAAGCAGAGTTCCATATAAAAGCTCGCCACGAAGTGACGTGTATGTGAGTTGTGTTCGTAATTGTGATTGTGGGAACGCGCTAGTTGTTTATTAGAAAGATAATATGAATTTACATAGTGCAATCAGGAACGGCAATGAATATGAGATTTGGGGGCAGGTTCCCCCATGCCCAGTACGTGTGTGGGTGTTAACAGTGGTCAGAAATCTTTGCTAACCCTTTTGCCCAATCTGGACAACGTAAGCAAACGAAAGAAACAAGTTTGATTTGCACAACAACAAACCGAGTTTTCACTCTCACCTGCTTGGTAAATAGTCTACCTGGCTACCCGTCTATTGCTGTTTGCCACAGCAGCTGAGCCTAGTGGAACGTATTGCAGCTGTAGTAATTATTATTGCAAAATTCTTGTCAATACTCGATGATCTAAATGTAATCTATTGTAGTATATTTTGTTATTACAGTTTAAACGTTTAGCGATAACGAAGAATAATAATTTAGTTGGTTTTAGTTTTGCATATTCAATTGCGCTGAACTGCAGATTATTTTCTGTTTATTTTTTCGTCCAGTCAGCGAATTCTAGGTATTTACGGTTGTTTGGGGTGGCCTAATGAAACTCGATAAGATTTCACAAAATTGTTTTGTAACAAGAGTATAGAATTAATGATTAACAATGTGTTCAAGTGGGTTCACATAAAGCAGGCCAAAATATCAGAAAATTTAATATTGTTTAATTATATTGTTTACTTTTAGGACTTGTTTGTGATTCCCTGTTAATCAACGAGCATCTACATTCCAGTTTGAGGCTGGGAATAAACATACACTTTGGATTTGACAGCATTTTGAACTATCAAAAATGAGATATTTTGGCGGTGTTGAAGGGTATGTAACGTTAAATATGTATAGATAATTGAATTTATGGCAATTATCTACAGCTTAATTAATGATAAAATAACATTTACCATATCAACAAATTTATTATGTATATTAATTTTTCACAAAAACAATCACATTACCTTTACTGATTCGATTTGATGAATTTCACCAATTTGGTTTCGGGAATCCGTTTGTTTTTCGTTATCACTTTCTGATCATCCATAAAAGGCCTGAGGACCTTGGGTATTTCAATTATGTCTCCATTTTGATATGATTCAAGCAGAGCAATCAGCAGTCGTGGTATGGCTGTTGCCGTACCATTGATGGTATGAACATGCAACAGTTGGCCATCACTGTTCCGCTTATATTTTATGTCCAGACGCTTCGCTTGATAGTCCGTGCAATTGCTGCAGCTGGAGATTTCACCCCACATCTGTCGGCCTGGCATCCAGGCTTCAATGTCATATTTCTGGTACGCTGGAGCTCCCAATTCGCAAGGTGGCATATCGAGAAGTCGAAAATTAAGACCCAATTCCTTGAAAAGTGCTACTTCAATATTCTTAAACTCTTCCAGTTCGGCTTCAGATTGTTGCGGAGAGCAGATCGCAAACATTTCCACCTTAGTAAATTGATGGACACGATAAATACCTTTTTCCTCCTGCAATCCGGAAGTTTCGGCGCGGTAGCAACGACTTACAGCAGTCACCTTAAGCGGCAATTGCTCCTCGGAAAGATGTTTGCCTGCAAAATAACCAGCAAGAGCCATTTCTGAAGTGCCTGATAGACATTCGCCGGTGTCCAGTTTATAGACCTGCGTCCTTTCTCCATCTGTGCGCATTCCACATGACTCGATTACCTCCGGCGGGAGAATATCGGGCACAGACATTAGTTTAAACCCATGTTTCGTGACCGATTGCAAGGCAAACTGTATAATAGCCTGCTCCAGCATGGCCAACTGGCCCGTTAAGTAGTAGCTCTTGTGTCCCGTATAGTTGCCCAAGTGATCCATGCGAAACAGATTCAGGGACCGCGCCAGTTCAGAGAACTCTTTTTTAGAGGTCTCCGAATCCAATTGACGATGTTTATATTGGGCCAATTCGTGGGGTTCATTGCCGTAACTAAGTAGTCGGTGATGAGTAGAATTTGGCAACTGTCCTATCTCGGCCACTAATTCTTGTTGCTTCTGTTGATTGCCCTTTCGCACCTCAGCCAACAGGCTACGAATGAGGGGAATGTTGTTTTTGTGTTGGCGTAATGTCACATTCCTTTCGAGCTCATCCAGTTGAGTATTGGTTAGTGCCGGTTCCGATGATTCGTTGTCATGTGCTTTAGCTATAGTTGATGTGGTTGACCTTTGGCGTCGTAGGAGCCAAAGCCGCCTCTGAACATTCATCAGCAATTTCATTTTAATTAATTAAACTTTTTATTGCATGCCGAAGCCGGAGGCAAGCAAGGGAAGGCGACAGAGAAACGGTTAGTTAATAATAACAAAAACTAACAATTGCAGCCCTGTGTGGCGTTGCCACTTTTTCGTAGTCTTTTCATTACGTCATACGTTAGCCAAATTTGAAATGAGCTCTTTTCTTTAAATAGCAGTTACTTTATTTATTTACCTATGGACGAAATAAATAAAGCATTTGCCTTAATAATAGTTTCTCAACGATAACAATACAGACAGATTTACACCAATTGAGCGCATTAAGCGTTGCATTTTCGCAAGCGTGAATAATGCATTTAACGGTAATTGGAAGTGCCCCCATATACTACGCATTTTCCTGGATTCTTCCATTTTGAAACTCACCCGCATTTTCAATAGCAATTGATCTATATGTATAGCACAGAACAAATTGGTACAATTTGATATTATGTCTTCCTTATCGAAACCATTTTGTGCGTGCCACACGTTTTATAAATTAATTAACTTAACAAACAGATGACAAATATAGAACAGGCCACATACATTTGTAGTCAATTTAGATTGATTTAGCTGCGGTCATGGCCCCTCCAGCACAACCAGCAACACCTATTGTATAGTAATCAAGCTTGGCCGGAAGTCTAATGGTTCATCTTCTCCTTGTACAATTACAGTGGAGCAACGCACTCTCGCCTGGTGATCTGTGATGAGAGTGGCGAATCCGTGGGTTCTACTAGTGGCTTGGGAACTAATCATTGGTAACATTAATATATATATAAAGTTAGAAAACATTATGTGTATTCTATAAGATTTCAGGGGGATTGGCATAGCGGAATGTGCTCGACGTATTGCTGATATGGTCGAACGAGCCAAGGAGGAAGCAAATATACCTAAGGACACACCACTGACAAGTTTGGGACTCAGTCTGAGTGGATGTGAGCAGGTGGGCATACAATTTACATATTCGTCATGCCATGTCAAGCCTCAATTTATATTTTTCAGGAGGCAACTAACCGAGAGCTAGAGCAGGAGCTACGCACCACGTTTCCCAATCTCTCAAACAGCTATGCCGTCTCCAGCGACACAATGGGTAGTATGTTTACGGCTTCCTCCATTGGTGGAATGGTACTCATCTCGGGCACAGGATCGAATTGCCTGCTGCGCAACTCAGACGGCTCAACATACAACTGCGGCGGCTGGGGGAATTTTCTAGGTGACGAGGGCAGTGGTGAGTATTGGGGGCCATCTGATTATCATATTGTTTTTAATTACGTCAGTTATTAGAATTCAATGTTAAGAATAACTAGAGCTGATTAGGATTACTTGATAGCATTATTTTATTGTCAATCGTATGCTTCATTGTTTTGGACTTTGTGTTGACTATTCCAATCCTTTTCTTTCCCAGCCTGGTATATATCACATCGAGCCGTTAAAGTAGTTTTTGATGACATGGACAATTTTGTAAAGTCACCGGCGCCGGTGGACAAGACATGGACGTTGATCAAGGAACATTTCAGCATTGAGACCCGCTATGATTTGTTAACACACTGTTATGCTAAATTTGATAAGCCCTTCTTTGCTAATCTTTGCAAAAAATTGGCTCAAAATGCTGAACAGGGCGATCAATTGGCACTTGGACTATTTCGTGAGGCCGGAGTTCATTTGGCACGGATGATTGCATCCTTGTTGCCCAACGTGCATAAGGATCTGGTAGAATCCGGTGATTTAAGTGTAGTATGTGTCGGATCCGTATGGTCAAGCTGGGATCTGCTGCAAGAGGCGTTTAATAAGGAACTATCCAAGCAAAGCATCGATTACAATCTAAAGCTGGTCCGGATAACCAAAAGCAGTGCCTATGGAGCTTGTTACCTTGGTGCCGATAATGCTAATTTCGATTTACCCCGCAACTATGCTGATAATTTCACAGTCCTTCACACGGTCGAATCATCCAAGACCAAAGGACAGAATGGCGTGGCAGAAGAGGCGTGTAAATGATAGATTAGACAATGTACATTCAGATACAAACATTTCCGACACTAAGATAATATATACATACATATCCAAGAATTTGTAATGTTAGTAGGTGAATTAGATTTGCAATTTGAGAGGCATTGTGATAAAAGTATGGTGATTGCTCACAAATATGTATGTTCCTTGAAATAATTTTATTTCCCATAGTAATCCAATTGTTGTTGTAGCAGTTGCTTCAACGTCTTCCTTTAGCCGACTTCCAGCTCCTTTTTGTTTATGTTAAATCTGCCCATCCCCTTGGCAATAAGACGCACAGAACCATATGATTTTCAGGGGTTTGTTAGAAATACAATACGTATGAAAATGTTTATTCGATAAAATTCATTGTATTAAGTGCTTGTAATGTCTATTATTGGGAGAAGAGGGTTTTGTCCAATGTCCCTCTTCACATCATCCACTATTATATTCGTATATAAATTGTTGTTTAGTTTGCTGCTTCTATTTTGTAATACTTTGATTTATTGTATTTAAAGCCAATTCGTTTTTGTATTATTTGTTGTGTTTTTGCCATGTGCTGTCAATTCTTTGGCTAATTTGATTCTCAAATCATGGAGCAAAGCTGAAGAATAAGAGGTATAGGCAGGACAAACATAATATCGTAGGATTCTTACAATACCATTTTTTGTTATAATATAGTTCATATAGAGATAAATATAATGCCATAGTTGGGAATAAGGGTACATGTCATAACGCCCATGGGCCTTATGACACGGGGCGTTATGACATGAACCCTGGGAATTAATATTAATATCTATGTTCGATATATAATTGCTTGCATAATACATAATACCGAAAAAAAACCAATAACGGAGAATTATATTAAAATCGAATTTCGACACTTTGCCAAATAAACAAAGTTAGATTATTTTGTCAGGATAATTATAAAATGAATGAAGCGATTCCGCCATTTGTGGATTCAATAAAAGGTATTGTAAACCGTAAATATGGTTAATTATTACTTATTCATCTATGATTGGCTTAAATGCATCATTAATGCCATCTGTATGTGTCTGGCTTTAATTATTCATGCTCTGGCGCAGCTTTTGCGGATCTTGGTAGTGCGATGAGGAGGATATAACTGACGGATGCTGTGGCGGTGGAAAGCAGCGTACGTGCTCTACATTTGAGCCCTCGCCATCACCACCTTTCAGATATTTATTGAGAATGGAAAATATTTGTGAATTTAATACTTGGAAACGACGAATGCGATCCACCATTCGTTTTAATTGCTGAAATCGTATAAAATCGCATTTAATATTTTGCTGAATTTAGGCTTTCCATGCAGTAACTTACGATCCCTTTGACATCCTCGTCTTTGCCGTCGACACGCTGAACTCTCAGTATGTGGTAGCAAAAGTCTAGGGCCTCGAAACGCCGCTGTTGTCCCAGCAGAACAATCATTACACAACCGGCCCAGTTTAGACCTTCGCCAAATAATTCCTCAATGGTATACTCTGTGCCGCGCACGGGAATGCAATAAACAAACTGTAAGGCTGACCACAAACGATGAAACTCGGAACATTCGTCCACATGAAGTATGCCGTTGGCGGGAGGAGGACCACACCATACGGGATCATCCAGATAGCTCTTTACACGGTTCAATATGACCTCAAAGATGCTTAAACCGCAACAAAGACGCTCCCGCGTCAAGAGATCACCCTCTCGGGCAATCATAGCTTGCTAAAAAATAAAATTCAAATAAATTTGATTTAAAAAATACAAATACGCTGAATGCTCACCTTGGCAGTGCCTATCTTTTCCACATTTGAGACAATTTGCAAGTTAGCGAATTGCGCCTCCAGGCGCTTCTGTTTGGCCTCAGGTTTTTCATTTTCTAAAAAAAAATCGAAAAATCGTTATAAATAGGCAATGGAGAGGCATAATCTCAGACTCGGCATAGCGACATATCTCCGACGACATATCTCCGCCCAGTACATATTTCTGGCGGAGATATGTCGCATTTTTAACGGCGGAGATATGTCGTTTTAAAACGTCATATCTCCGCGGTTAGAAATACGACATAATTTCGCGCGGAGATATGTCGTTTTTCTAACGGCGGAGATATGTCGTTACCGCCTCAGACTCACCTTTGCAGAATGGCCTAGGGAAAATGTTTTGAAAGAGTGCTGCATGCAACAGATCACACACCTCCTCCTGTGACAAGGCCTGCTCAATCAACAGGCAAAAAATAATGCAGTTGCCAAACTCTCTGAATGACTGAAAAAGTTCCGTTTTGGTATCCGGATATTGCACAATGTCGGTAAGATGGGCTTGATAGTAGCTCAGAACGCCGGGCGATCCGTATTCGCATCGCGGCAATTTGCAAGACTTGGGCATGGCAATCATTAGCGTTTTGGTGAACTGTAGCAACGAGCCCTGAATCAGAGGCTTTACAATATCCTTCAGTATAATGTCCATGACAACGGCTATACCCTGATAGCCAAGCAGACGGCACATGGCATGGAAATGTGGAGCTCCCACAAATCCTGTGTATTGGCCATATTGCGTGGAATAGGCGGCATTAAGTTGCTTTGAGCCCCATAAATAATAATGGGCCATCTGTGGTGGCTTCTCGCGCTGAATCGCCTGCGATGACGACAGATTGACTTTGGTGCGTATAAAACTAAACAAGAGAATCGAAATTTATTTATCTTCATCAACCGATTGGCGAGGTTTCTATTTACCGATTTGTAGCTGCATTATAGCAATAGTTGACCAAGAAATCATAGTTCAGTTCCACAAACACATGCAGTGTGATGCGTCCATACGGTGCCAAAACATTGTGATTAGCCTCCTTAACCATGCCATCAAAATTATCCAAGGCAAGATATTTACTCAACAATTTGTGACAAATACGATTCGCCTCCAAAAGGCCCTCTAATTCCTAAGATATAATGAAACCGAGGGATAAAAGTTAGTGAGAATAATCTAATCGAAAACTAGATTAACGATAACTTACCACAATTCCAGTGATATCGTTGCCTTCAAAGCGGCTTATAGCCAATTCAATGCTCTTATGCATGTTGGCATTAATACGTTGCGTGATCAGTTTGTTCAAATCAATAGATCGGCCTGAAGAATAGATAAAATATTCATTTTTGTCGCATATATTAGATCGTTGCAACAACATACCGAGTAATTGAACATGTCGTTGCTTTAGCAGAGTCTCGTAGCGATTGTTACGCGGATACGATTGGAAGTTAAAGCCCAATACTTCGCACTCAAGGCGAAAACGTTTGTCCAGGAAAATACTGCCAACAAGTAAGTGACAAATCGATCGTAAAGAAGTGCTATTTACAAAAGTCATTAAAACTTACCTGCCTGCCAATTGCTTGTAATGGGCAAAGATTTGCTCACTTAGCTTGTATACAAATTGATCAAAGCATAAATTAACCTCAGCCTCAACCTCATCATAGAGGAATTGCTTGCGGAAGACAGTGAGAGCATAATGGGCCGAATCGTTGTACAAATCCAATGGATATAAAACAAATCTTAAACAAAACAAATTCCCAGATTATATATGGTATTAGGTGAAACCTTATTCTGTGCTACTTACTCCATCATGGATGGTTCCTTTGTCTGTAGGATGTGATCGGTGAGAATCCATGGCATAGACATCTCTATGGGAAACTGAATTCGCTTCTCCATGGTGATTAAATCTTTACACTCCTCATTGTGCTGATGCCTAACCATACATTTATTAACCTTCCTTCCCATGGTCATTTCCAGATAGAATTCGCGGTACCAAAGCTGTGAAAGATCGCAGCATTTCTGTAATGTATCGCTGAAATTGAGCAAGTAGCTCCAGTAGAACGATGTTTTATGGAACGTGTCGATCTGCATGAGACAATTGCCGTCAATGTCCTTTCGCAACGTACGTTTTCCGCCGCTCTTGTCAGCAATCAAAGACTCCAGCATGGTGCGTACCATGTACAACTGAGTGGAAGAGGGACCCACATTAAGACGGGGCACATGTATACGAAACCCGCCATCAGGATCTTTTTTCCCCTTGGCCACTGGATCGTCGCTAGGCTCGAAGCCCTTTTGCCAGTCAGCAGAAGTCTCTCGCACAGACATGATGATACTGCGAATCAAATCCTTCTTGTTTTTCACAGCTTTGCGCAGGGGTTCCCGCAGAGAAAGCTGCACAAAGTCCTGCAACTCGGAGTAGATGTTGCGCCGAATGGCTTCGCATAGAACAGTTTCGATGCGAGCCATCAAAACTTGCAGGCCTTTAATCATAGCAATAACCTCAATGAGGGCGAATTTCTCTTCCGAAGTGTAGTTGTATCGAGTCGCCCGCTCGTACTCTTCCGCTTCCACGGGGCATTCCTTGTTTTGATGATGGTCTGTGGGATGGAGCAGCTTCCATGAGTAGAGTTCGGTGACTACACTGGTCCATTCTGACAACAATTGCAGTCCACGTAAAGCCAAATCCGATGTAATCCTGTTCTCTGCATCTGAAGGATTCTCCTTTACAGTGGTAGTCACTTCGTTGGTGTAACGGGCCAGCTCCGATATGTACTTGACATGATCCTCACGTATCTGAGGCAAATGTACCATCAAATCTGCTTGGGGGCTTATTGCATTCGAGCTGGACAATGGCCACTTGCTCGAATCGAAATGCTTACTTCTCTTAATATAGTTGAAGGGAGCAATTTGCATATCGCCAAACAGGGGCACCACCTCCAGATTCTTGAAAATACGATCGATCCGATCCAATCGAATCTTTTTCTTCTGATCCAACTTATTGATATTGCATGCATCACTGTCCATTAAAAAGAGGCCAAAGCCCATAACCTTGACGAGCATGTGCTTCTCCTCCGGAGTCAAGTACATTTTTGTTTCGAACATGTGCACACAAATGTTGACTACATCTGATAGCAAGTCCTCGTACCCCACAATCTTCTCCAGTGTGTCCTTCACAGTGTCGCGAATTTTGTTCTGAGTGGCCAGAAACATGGATAGGTTCTGAGACTCCTGCAGCGTGTGCGAATCGGACATTACCTTAAGAAATTGCGCAGCTCTCCTATAAGTTGAGTAGTCGTTTTTCACACTCGACTTCATGTTTTTCAGCTCGTCGAGTACGGCAAACATGTTGATGAATTTGCCCAGCGTGAGAAGGTAAGCTTCTGAGACAAAATCCTTTCGCTTCTCGGCATGACAAAGACGTTTCACCTCTCCTGAGAACGCTTCAATAGCTTTGCGTTGAAAGTACATAAAGTTCAAAAGTTTGTTCACTTCCGGAGCCAAGACTTCCACAGTTTTCTCATAGATCTCCACTCGATTTGGTTGCTCGTTTGATTTGGGCTGTGGGATGGCCCGCGAACAGCACCGCCAAGTATACAACATGACAGCATGTTTTTGGCCCTCATCAAGCAGTACATTCTGGATTCAGATATAGATAGTAGCAGGATAGTTATCAAAACAAGGAAGTAAAAAGGAATTCAATATTTTCCTACCAAATTGGCGTGCGTCGTGGCCTCCTCGATGTACTTGGCAATTCCAGTAACAAATCCATTGCGGTCCTCAAAATTTGTATCAAAGTTTGCTTTGTAGATAATGGAGCAGGGCTGGGCCTCTATACATGGTTGCTCATCGGGTAGCGACAGCTCATCCAGCACTTCCACATTGGACAGCGCATCAGCTAGCGTTATCTTTTCCGTCATGTTCCCTCAATGAGCATTACTTTCCCATCGAAGTGTCCAAAATCTTTTCTAAATATCTTAATTTACGCAGAGATGGAAACGCCTAATCACCACTTTGCTGCTGCTCTCATTATTAGACTCAAAAAGAGCCAAAAAGAGCATTTCCCACTATTACTGCCATTCTGCCACTATTTCTGCTGTATTGACACTATTTCACACACTCAAACGAAATATCGATCATTTGGTCCAAAACCAGTGTTTGGCAACCCTACCGCGCGAACACTCTGTCTGCAACTTTGATTCGGCGTCACTTTCCTTACCTGTTGAGGTTTCTTATATTTTGTGTTTTGTGCATTTTACTTTAAATAAAAGCATTAATCAGCATGTCAATGTTCTGGGGTAAGCAGCAATATTATGTTTTATGTATCAATCTGTAGTTAAGATGCGTACTTATACTGCTTCGCTGGAATTCCGGTCTCTTGCGATTGCCACGTGCTAGCGGCACCGGCACGGTTGCAGGACCGCGTGAGGCTAAGACTTCATTCGAGTCTTTTGATAAAATTGTTATTTCTATGATTTAATCTTTTATAGGTTTAGTGTTAAAACCCAATAGGAAGTACTCCCAAACTATTGGGAAATCTTTCCACATTTCGAGCGTTGCTATCGATAAGGGGGAGGAGGCCAAGCTTTATCTTACGGCTGAAACGCAAAAGTATACTGTGGCAACAGTTAACAAGGCTATACCCCAGGTGCAGTTGGACCTTAATTTCAGCAAGGGAGATCAAATTATTTTCCAGTCAACTGGTAAGTGTGTTTGTAGTTGGAAATGCGTTCACCATGTGTTAACACGTTTTTTTTTTACATTGCTTTGCAGGAGATGCTCAGGTTTCTCTATTGGGCTATATGCATGATGATGTTGATTCCGAAGATGAAAATGACGACGAATTTACAATTGAGCAATTGGCAAAGGCTGTCAAGGGGAGCAAAGGTGCTGATTTAGATGAAGATGATGAGGAAGAGGAAGAGGAAGATGATGATGATGAAGATATTGATGATAGCCAACTTCTAGCGGAATTAGAAAATGGCCAGGACGATGATGATGATGAGGATGACGATGACGACGAGGAGGAACAGGAATCAGATAATGATGAAGAAGAGGATGATTCCGATGAAGAGGAATCAGAGGAGGAAGAAGTGGCTGCAGAACCCAAAGCAAAGGTTGCTAAATTATCGCCCACAGCTACCGCCAATGCCAAAAAGCAAAATGGCGTTTCCAAGAACGAGCAGCCCAAACAGCAGCAACAAAAGCCTGCAAAGGGCAAAAAGGAAACCGAGCCCAACAAAAAGGAGAACACTAAACAGCAAGCAAGCGGAGGTGAGCGTACGGTTGCCGGTGGCGTGAAGATTCTCGACCTGGCTGCCGGTAAAGGCGAAGAAGCAAAGGCTGGCAAACGCGTGGCCGTGTACTACAATGGAAGATTGCAATCCAACAACAAGACCTTTGACAGTCTCCTGCAGGGCAAGGGCTTCAAATTCGCCATTGGTGCTGGTGAAGTTATCAAAGGATGGGACGTGGGAGTCGTTGGCATGAAAGTGGGCGGAAAGCGTCGCATTACATGCCCACCACACATGGCCTATGGTGGTCGCGGTGCTCCGCCCAAAATTCCGCCAAACTCTACACTAGTTTTCGATGTGGAGCTGAAATCTGTTAATTAGATTGGTCGCTTGATTTTTCTTTTATAAAAGTAGCATTTAAGTATTCATCATAGCACACATTGGAAAAATCATCCGTTGTCTGTGTTCCCACATGCAGAATATGTATACAAATAAAGTTGAAACATTTCCTTAAGCCACATATTAATTTATTTAAACATTTTTCTCTAACGGTAGGTTAACGCCAAGAAGTGGTTCTGACGGGATCTTCCAATGTTCCAGTACATAAGGTAACCGTTCGCTGGGGTCTGTGCTCCAATGGTGTAAACGGCATTTGAGCTTCGCTTGCTCGAGTTTGTTAATTGTAATGGTGCAATAGAAATCTTTGCCTTCCTTTTTTAAATCGGGTCCCTCAATACGTTCATTGGGCAAAGTTATGCACTCGTCTTTGCAATGAAAGCCGGCTTTGCGCAGTGAAGCCTTAATGTGCCATGGTTCGATTACCCAAGGCTGATCCTTGTTCATTACCACAGCTAGGACTATGGACTCCAGCATGTTGACTGTGCGCTGGGCATAAGCGGAGCTATGCTTCACAGTTGACTTCTCGGCCTCTGTTTTGGCATACTTTTCAATGTTCTCGGGCGTCTTGTAGGCGGCTAATCCCGGCAGCAAGAGTTTGTTATAGACAAAATTAGGCTTTAGAGACACGACATCGCCCTTATCGCCAACACCCTCGACAAAAGTCTTAAGTACAACCTCCATGTTAGGCCGTTTCTTCACCTGGGTGTCCTCCACGAGCTCGTATATGAAGTTTTTAGCACGCATACGCCGTGGTTTTTCGTTGCTTTTGTGTAACAGCGGGTCATATTTTCGCTTTAATATAAATGTGGTCTGGAAGGAAAACGGCTGACATGAACAAAGTTCATGAGAATGGACAATGTGCACTTACCCGAACTTGTTGCTGCAAGCTGGTTGCACTTTTCAGTAGATTAAAATGGACTTTTAATTGACTAATACTTTTCAACATCTTTCTATTATCTCCAACATGCCATTAAATGTGATCGGGTGGCAACGCCTTACGTAAGTTTAATCAAGGGTATGGCAACTCTACTTTCATGTTGCCGCGACCAAAAATAGGAAATTCGAAAGTAGTCTATTTTTATTTACACGAATAATACATTCACAAATAAGAATTCTAAGCCTCGATTGTATTTTGGATCCAGTCAACATATTTCCCTACCATTGTATACACCCCGGGCCAACCAGCCAAACCACAGGGCGTGGGACCAAATGAAACTACTCCCGCCAAAAAGTAATAGGTGTTCACCTTGTTTGTATCAAGACCTATAAGCGGTCCACCTGAATCACCACGACACGAATCGATACCTTCCTTGCCACCTGCACACATTTGTGAGCTCTCCAGCAATATATTTTGTCGATTGTAGACAGATTGACAATCGTCCAGCTTGAGGCCCTCAACTGTTGTCTTCAGTTTTAGATTACTGGCCGACAATTCTTCAGTCTTTCCCCAGCCAGCCACGTCCATACTTATACCATCAAATGTGGCTGAACGCAAATTAGTATTCAACGGCAAGCAGATGGGGCGAATGAAATCCGTGTATTCCACTTGTCGGTCCAAGCGAAGCAACGCAATGTCATTGACCTGATTCCTTGAGTTTGGATCGTATGACGGATGTGGAATGGTGCGCTCCACAGGCACATCCATGTGTGGGGGAGCACAATCCTTCATGCCACGCACATCAACCTCGCAATCCGGATTGGTTAATGTATCCCATTCACCCAAACGTACGCCAGTTAGGCGCCAGTCCGCCGGCAAGCTTTTGCCATTCACACAATGGGAAGCGGTCACCACGTACCGAGTGCTTATTAGAGATCCGCCACAATGATGTCCTTTATTGCCGGCGGCTAAAATAAAAAAAAATATTAATGAAGGAATTTTAGGACTAATGCCACGTGAATTGTATACCTTTGGTATATTCCACCAAGGCCATCCAAGGAAACTCATCGATTTTGGTTTTAACACCTCCGTATATGCGATTTGAAAGCAGGTTTCCACATTGACCTGGTAGAGGTAACAACCCATTGCTAGTTATATTCGGCTTTACAGGTTGCATATTAGCGGGAGAGCTGTCCCGGTAACGATCTGGGCAGCATATCAGCACTTTGCCTTTAAAATAGCCACATTGACTTCGACTAAGGTATAATTTATCTTCATCTCGCAATGGCGTAGAAGTCAGAATTCCGTAAAGATATTTGCAGTCTTCCAAATGGATACAGAGGGCACGTTCTCGATTTGGTGTCACACAACGACCATAGTTAGGCACTTGTGCCGCCTCATTGGGGAAATAGAATTCTATGAGACGATTGGGAGTTTATCGAAAACAAAGACGTTATTTTTTGCTTTTGTTTACTCTGCTTATTTGCACATATGTAAATGTATGAAATGACTAAAAATGTATAAAGTTATTGAGGAAACTGGTTTTCTCTGATTTATGATTTTATCAAATCTTAGCGAGAATATGAGTCTATGAACATTGTCTATGTAGGTACTTACGACCTGCGGCCAAATTTACAAAAAGTCCCAAAAATATAACGAATATGACTAGTTTTGTCATATTTATTGCTTTTTAAAATGATAATCTCTTCAATTCACTTGATAGTCCTCGGTCAAGGCGTCGTCCAGTAGTTTTCACTTTGTAATATTCAACCTTATAGAGAGAAGAAGCTATCAAAATAAACACTACAATAAAATCTCTGACGATCTTAAACAGATAAGGTGAATACGATGACTAAAACGGAATTTCCGTTAAACACTGATGAGAAAACAGAGAGAGAGAGAGAGAAACCCAAAGCGAGGCTTCAAGAGACTAACCAGCTTAGCTTAGGCCACAAAAGCTTCGGGCTCTCTTAATTACCCAGAAACTTATTAACGGATTTTTGGTATACACTTTTCTTTGTAAAGTATCATAATTTTTATGTGTTTTTTGTAACTCTTTGACTTTAGAATATAAAATCTTTTCAATAAACAATTTAGATACAATTTATATCTCTGGATCCGTAACTAAACATTTAAAATTTATTTGGTTCACATATCTAAATTTGTTTTCTTTATAGGAACAATTTTTAAAAATAAGCTTGATTTGTGGTGATGTTAATCAAACGAATTAGGGGTTACTCCCTATATAACAAATGTATTCTATGGGTTTCAAAAGCCGGGCTTTCAACTGCATAGTTACTCACATACTGCCCCGTCCATTTGCCCAATTTTCTTCCCAGGATCTGCCACTGAATGTGAATATTACAATAGTGTAAAAGATTGCAAGGGTATATAGAATTCGCGGCACCAAAATTAGCTTCTGAGGTGTTACTTATCCTATAGTTAATTATTAGTTTTTTGGAAAGATAACTCATCTTTATGCTAGACTTTGGCTTTTGGAAAAGTGTTCCTGAACATTACTCTGTCCTTTGAGAGTCAGCCATTGTGTTATTTCCGCTGATGCCATTGCTTATATTGATTATAATCCAGTCAACAAAGCTGCTGACCAGCGTATAAACACCTGGAATGGTTGTAACGCCGCATAATGTTGGCCCAAAGGCTACTATACCCATTAGTGTGTATTGTCCATTGTTGGCAAATAATCCAGAAGAGCCATCATCCATAAAGGGTCCGCCACTATCTCCGCGACAAACGTCATTCATCGCCTGACCCTGGGCACAGAGATGACTGTTGGTTATGACAATCGGTTGTTGGAAGTTTTCACTTAGCTTGGCATAGGCTCGAGCACAGCTGGTGGTATTCACTATGGGCAATCGTAAGAATCTGACGGTGCTGGAGTTGTTGGAGCTGTTGCCTGCCAAATAATTGAGAAAGCGGAATAAATTTCAGATTGCTTTGCATTTCCAGTTAGATCTCTTCTATGTATATACAATCTGTCACACAATTATTATTTCCCAGATACTCAACTCACTTTCTGGATTTGAAGAGCTCCATCCAGCTGCCACGCCCAATTGCCCAATCAGCCTATCAGCAAGTCCAGCCGAGCTGTTCATAGGTAAGCAGATGGGTGTAAAATTGCCTACAAGAACACACAATTTACTTAGGAAATTATTTATAAGATTACAATTTACTTACCCGCCGTGTTGTTAAGCCGTAGAAGAGCTATATCATTTGCATATTTTGGTTGGTCATAGTTCGGATGGACTAAAACTTGGCTAATATCAAATATATTGTCTGCATCTTCTAATCTAACATGAGAGCTTGGACAAAAAGAGTCATTAAGAAATGTAGATGGGTATGGGTAAAAGAAAGTAAACTCACAGTTCTAGGTCACTGACCAAATTAATCACACAATGGGCGGCCGTCACAATGAAACTCTCAGAGATTAGGGACCCGGAACAGCGATAGCCGATACGATTATTACCTGAATTTAAGTAAAAAATCCTTATCCTATTAAGATAGTGAAATTCTTAATTTTCTGACATTACAGTAAAATGAATAACGCTGCCTGCCCCTGTGCGAATAAAAAAAAAGCTGCTTACAACTCTCCATATGGTGCAGATGGAGGCAGTGGATTTCAAAAACAAACATGTGGCAGTAACTATGGTCAAGCGGATGGACCACCGCAAGGGCAGAGTACAGGCTACAGTTATGGACCACCTCAAGCCAAATGTGTCTCTCCTTATAGTCCCACTGGCCTTGAACAGGGTTCTGCACCACAACGTCGTCCGCCTTGTGGACCAGAACCATGTGGGCGTCAAACATGCCCGAAATCTGCTAAATCTTTAAACCCCACCCCCATTTCCAGTAACCCAATGGATGCTAAATCTACAAACTCCATTCCCATTTCCAGTTACCCAATGGATGCTACATCTAAAAACCCCACTCCCATTTCCAGTAACCCAATGGATGCGAGGCCACCTAACAGTCGGAATGACGGAGGTGTACCCAAAGGATTCGAAATGAATAATGCAACGTTTTCACTGAGCTTGGCCGTCGCCCTCTTCTGTTGTGGTGTCTATCTCACAAAGAAGATGGCCATTGTGGCCAGTGAGTTGGGCTAGAACCATCTAATTGATTTTTTTTTTTGTGTCCTGTTTTGTTATTTACTGTTTTTTTTTTAAATGTGAAAGGGATTGCACAGACACGGACGCTGACTGACAAAAAGACCCACTAATACCCAAACCATTTATGTGTGGAGTAAATTTTTGGAAAAAGATAATGAAAATTCCAAATGTAAAACTCTTAGATGTTACTGTTTACTTCTTTTACTTACTTCGATTCCGATATGCAATCCTGGCAAGCCATGGATATTGGCCTGGCATGGCTTCGTCGCCTCCCAATAGTCGACTATTCAGACTGATTCCACATTTGGGAGTATTGGAACGCTCCATTAATACAGGCAACGACCGCGGAGATTGTATTGTTAAATTGGTATCATCTTCTTTATCAAAATCCATTTGAAAACGTAAGTCCCCAGGAAACACAATGGGCTTATCTTCGGGCACAGGTCGTGGTTTGTGATGACTCTGATGATCTATTTCATAATGAAAGCCAAAGCGATGATCCAAGAAATCCGGTCCGACAGGTTGAGGGCAATTGCGTTGAGCCTTGACATCCCAATAATCATGCAGTTCCCTCTCAGTATCAGATAAACCTTTATCATCATCGAAACTATCCCAAATCCAAGGTCTATCTGGAGGGGCGAATCGCAACATGCGCCCTGCATCTTGGGGGCAACAGACTAAGGGGTCAAGACCTTGAAAACCACAAGCAGCTTCATGAACCTGGGCAAACACTGACAAGCGTTCCTCGGTTCTGTGATGCAAAAGGAGACTGGTGAATTGTGTGCATTCTTTAAGGCGAATACAATTGCAGCTTCTGGAGCTGGTAACGGAAATTACGTCTGAAATGGCATTAAACGATAACAATTATCCCAGTGTTGTAGCCAAACCAGACCTCCACCTTCGACCCAAGGTCAATGTCAAACCCCTTCCGAAACGAATAGTAGACCAACCAATGGCAGACAACAGCAATTATTATTCACTCACTTTTTGGCCAGCAGTCTTTTGGTTTGTTGCCCTTCGCTTTGTTGTGATTTTATGTTTCTTGAAGTTTTTTTTTCTTTTGAGCATGATGTTAGCACATTTATCAGCGGGGAATTTCTAGTCATTGACCTTGACCCATTGCCAGGTCCGCCGCCACAGTTCTTTAATTGGATTCCCCTTTTGAGTTTGTTGCTCAAGTCTTTTGTTTTTTTTTTCCCGCTAAGACTAGTCTTACAATCAGTGATTTGCGTTACTCACAGCTTAAGCACACTAGGCAAAGGAGGATATTTCCTACCAGCAGTTGAATCTGTATCATTTTTGTTTCTGTTTCCGTTAAGAGCGGCGAGCACAACACAACGTTTTTCGTTGACGTACGAAATTGAAATAAATTGGTTCAGTATGCAAGCATATCATAAGTATGTATTTTTTTCAATTTCCATTTCGATTTCGACAAAGCGAATCAAAACCAAGAGGGAATATGGAAAAAGAAACCAATTATCAGTCCATAAACTTAATTTAGGCAAACCCATAACGAAAGCCAGACCCGTATATAGCGAATAGTATATACTCTTAATAGTTAAAGAAATTTAAATTTCTTTAATCGATGTGTTGATAATTATATTTCTATATAAAGTCTTATAAGAACTTCTAATACAATGATCCAAATGATTTAGTAGAGTTAGCTTTTCTCATTGCCCAATGTATTTACCAAGTCATTGTACTTGCTGGAAGAGAATAAAACAAAAGAGCTACGCATGAAGCCGATGCCGGCAAAGTGAGTAATAACAACAAAGTAAGGCACACCAATACATTCAGTTTTTTAGAGACGATAAGAAACAAAAAGAGAAGGCAGATGTAAGAACTTTGATTGCAAATAGAATTATTCATTTTAGAGCATTCAAGCATACGCATAGTTTTAATAAGAAAATTATAATTTTTGATTCATATTCTGAGATTTCGAATTGCAAATTCTTATAGTTAATGGAAATAGCTTACTAAAACATTTTGGTAAACCATTTTGCTAGTGTACGCTTGAGAATAAAATATGTATAATAAAATGATCTTATATATAAGGATTATTCGAAAGTCTTTTAACTTAAATGGCTAGGAATGCTTTTGATGGAATTCTTGAAGATTGCGAGATGGCAGATATCTAACAAAAAACTTTTTAACTACTCATTAAGTCTTTCTTTCTTACTTTATTCTTGTTTTTCTATGCCACTGGTGGCACCTCGGAAGAGACTGTAACGTTATTCGACTCGACCTGTTCTACAGGTTCAACAACGACAATCGGCTGCGGTGAAGGGGGCGACGGGGAAGAGGTGGGCGATTGTGGAGATGCATTCACCGCAATCGTTGTCACTGCAGCCGGGGCCGAGACATAATGGCCATTTATATCGGCATTGCCATCAGCGCCAGCATCCACATCGTCTACTGGAGTCTCTTGACGCAATACCTCTGCTAAATGGTTATCATTTTCTGACGCCTGGTTCTGCGCTGTTGTGTCTGCTGTTGCTGCTACTGTGTGCTCCATTTCTTGTTCAACTTCCAATTCATTGTCTCCGCTTGATCCATTTACATGTAAATGAACAGCAACGTCTCCATTGTGACCCGTCGGCCCCTTTAGCTCGTTGATAATCTTTTCCCCCACATTGGCATCGATTTCGTTGATTTTTTCCTGCAGTTTGCATTTGAACTCGATTGGCCACTTGGGGCTCCATTCACGAAACAGTTTAATCTGTTGTTGATGAATGCACCGTTAATTTGGCTATGAAATATTATTATGATACCTATTTTGTACTTACGCGGCACTGAAAAAGACTCATGGGCTTGTCCTGCACTCCTGACGACGCTAACGAGTTTGCAACGCCATTCACATAGACACCACCACCACCGCCGCCGCCATCACCCACATTTGTTAAGTATTCCACCAACACATACACAAAGTCATCACGTTGCAGTTCGCTCCACTCATGAAACCATTGAATAATGTAACGGAACTCGCCGTCCACTGAAAGATTACTCATAGACATGGGCTGATCTAGTCGCGGAATTTCTTGGTGTAGTCTTAGACACTTTCTCACTCTTCCGTTCGATTTGAAATTGAACCAATCCCCAAGACTCCACAGAAGCAACTCCCCAACACCACAACAACAACAAAATAACTTTGTTCTCTTGCCAAACCCAGTATAAAGTAAAGAATCCCAGTATAAGGCTACTCGTGACTCACGATAAGCAATCAACAATACATCTGTTGCGTTAGTCGTTGCACAATACTGAGAGTTTAGTTTGGAGCCGTTGCTTAACACTTAATAACATCGGCGATCAAAAAAAAAAAAAAATTGTAAAATTATTTAGAAAAGATGTTGTCGTCCGAGTTAGAGGTAGAACAAAAACCAACAGAAAACCAGCAGGAACAGCAAATTACCCCAACCGCGGAAATAACTGCTAGCAACCAAGATGGAAGGTCAGACACCGATGCTGCGACACTCAAGATGGAGCAAAATTTTGCCGCGGCCGAGCAGTACAAAAATCAAGGAAATGATTTACTGAAAAGTAAGTGGCCCCCAAATGTTGATATTCCTTGAAACATCGATGTATGAGGCGGATAGCCAATTTGTGTGTCAAAACGATGTACGAAGTATTTTAATATATGTACATACATACATAGTTGCGAATGGATATTTCAACATAACCTACAAAAGGTTGAAAACTTAAACGGCAACTATCAATGGGTTGATAATTTACAACTAATTAGTAACTCCTAGTGACTAATTTCTCTTCTGTCCCTTTTCCCATTCAACGCTTTGCAGCCAAGGAGTTTACGAAAGCCATCGACATGTACACCAAAGCCATAGAACTGCAACCCAACAGTGCTATCTATTATGCCAATCGATCATTGGCACACTTGCGTCAGGAAAGCTTTGGTTTTGCCCTACAAGACGGGATATCTGCGGTAAAGTCGGATCCCAGCTACCTGAAGGGTTACTATCGTCGGGCGGCGGCTCACATGTCGCTCGGAAAGTTCAAACAAGCGTTGTGTGATTTTGAATTTGTAAGTAGCAAAAAAAAACATATACATAATTTCCCGCCAATGGCTAACAGTAGTTTCTATGTCTCTTTCAAGGTGGCAAAGTGCAGGCCGAATGATAAGGATGCCAAACTGAAGTTCACAGAGTGCAACAAAATTGTTAAAATGCGGGCATTTGAAAGGGCAATCGCTGTAGACAAGCCAGAGAAGACGCTGTCGGAGATGTACCGCGATCTAGAGAACATAAGTAAGTGTGATGTGTGAAGCTAAATAATCGAGCCTAATCTCTACTTAACCACTTTTAGCTATTGAGGATGACTACAAGGGACCTCAATTAGAAGATGGAAAGGTTACTTTGCAGTTTATGAAAGATCTGATGGAGCATTATAAGGCACAAAAGAGACTGCATCGAAAGTTTGCTTATAAGGTATGTATTGACATAAAAATCAGATCATATCAAGAAGGGACAATTGAGCTATGACTTATTGATAATGCGCTGTTTTTTCTGAAAGATACTCTGTGAGATCGATGTGTATATGCGGGCACAGCCTTCCCTTGTCGATATATCGGTGGCGGATGATAATAAATTCACCATTTGCGGCGATATACATGGTCAATTCTATGATTTGATGAATATCTTTGAGATAAATGGATTGCCATCCGAGAAGAATCCATATCTATTCAACGGCGACTTTGTGGATAGAGGATCTTTTTCAGTGGAATGCATATTCACACTGTTTGGCTTCAAGTTACTTTATCCCAACCATTTCTTCTTGTCGCGAGGCAACCACGAGAGCATTAACATGAACCAAATGTATGGATTCACGGGCGAAGTGACAGCTAAGTATACCAGCACTATGGCGGATATATTTACGCAAGTGTTCAATTGGCTGCCACTCTGCCATTGTATCAATCAAAAGATTCTTGTCATGCATGGCGGCCTCTTTTCATCGGACAACGTGACATTGGATAATATACGACGAATTGAACGCAACTGCCAGCCACCTGAAGAGGGACTTATGTGTGAGCTACTGTGGTCCGATCCGCAACAATGGATGGGACGTGGACCCTCCAAGCGAGGAGTCGGCATACAGTTCGGACCGGATGTAACTGAATCATTCTGCAAGTTAAACAACTTGGACTACATCATTCGCAGCCACGAGGTCAAGGATATGGGCTATGAAGTGGGTCACAATGGTCAATGCATAACTGTCTTCTCGGCTCCAAACTATTGGTTAGTAAACTATAAATTTCCTGCTACTTCAAACACATTTTAACTTATCTCATATTATTTACAGTGATACCATGGGAAATATGGGTGCATTCATAACAATAACAGGCAACAATTTGCAACCAAATTACAAGTCCTTTGAGGCTGTGGTAAGTTCTTCATCTTTCTACTACATTTGTTTATTTATAATTCGAATGATTTTTTCTTTCCAGCCGCATCCTGATGTAAAACCCATGGCCTATGCCAATAGTTTAATGAACTGGTTGACGTAGTCAATGCAGCCGGTAATTTCCAACCAAACAACAAAAATACAACAGCCTATAAACAGATACACAACATACACAGCTTGAAACCCCATTAACGAACAAACATACAAATTCCGAGATGCTCAATAGACTTTTATGTATGTGCACAGCGAGCTATTTCACTGCTTAAGTATTTGTGTCAATACTGGCAATAAGAGCAGCGAGGAATCATTAAATTTATAAATTCAGCCTATATTTGATACAGATCGAAAACATCCACGTTTATATATATATATATACATATATTATATCTATATATATGTATATATTTAGAGTGGCTTTAGAAGTCGGGATGCAAAGTTTGAAATGGTGCCAAGCATCTGCAGTTCCGAATCCACAATGAAATTTTGAAAATTGCGAGTCAAATGTTTGTTTATGCCTAGCATTTAGTCATTGGCCACCAAGTCTATATACATTTACCTTTTATAGTTTTTTTCCTACTTATTCAATTATAATTATACTTTATTCTGCAAATGTGTATAGTTTTTGTTCAGCCCTTGCCTTGTTTATATTATATAGGAATCAAATTTAAAACCCAAAAACAAAAGAAAATAAAAGGTAATTTTTAGAAACAAAATACCTCAATTAGAAACTTTAATTTATCTTTCCTCTGTGCGCTTGAGAATCAATAAAAATTACTTCTATTGCGAATATACGTACGTATTTGTTGATAAATGTGTACAATGAATTAAAAAGTAGTTTAGAATTGAAATTTACAAAGTTTACAACTGATATTTTGTTGTCCGACTGAATACATTCATGTTTATATCTCTACCTAGTAGAGACGCATAGTCCTTTTACATACACATTTAAAATGAATCACAGTGAATTTACTTAAAGTGCTTATTTCTGAAAATTAAGAATCGCAATCTGGGTTTCTCAAATTTGTTCACTTAAAACCTTAGTCAAATCGATTGAAACGAATTTATGAATTACTTTTTTATTAGGTGTAATCGATTTCAATTTCATTTGCTGTACTGAAACCCATGGCTTTTAATATACTGTCCACATTGACTTTGTAGTCCTTAAGATGAGCTCTTTGGAGCAGTGTTATATAGATGAAGGGCCCGTTGTATGGCACAAGTTGTTGAAAGCACTGCCCAGCCAATGACTGCAGTTCTTTGGGTTGCGTCTCTGACAGATATAGGGCCACAGTATCTAGCAGCTCATGCAAATGCTTGCCGTCTACCTGCAAGCCTTGTATAAAGTCCGATAAGCTATGCAATAGCTTCAGTTGCAATTTATACTCCTGAGTTTGAGCTTTTGATGTCTCCAAGCAGCTGTGATTACTAGCTGCCCATAGGAATTGCTTCAATTGTGGTACAACGTCACTAATAAAACAAAAATTAAGAAGAAATTAAACGTTTATTCTTCAGAAATAAATTACTCACCTCAGACTACGTTTAAGTATAAAGTCCTTTGCATGAACACCCATTAAATGTAGCAAAGAGAAGCAGCGATTTAGCACTAATGCATCCTTTTGACGAAATTTCTCCATCAGGGGCTGCCAGATGAGATGAATCAGAGGTAACAATTCGTTCTCGTACTCTGAGAGGATTGGTACTCCGGTCGAAAGGCATTCCAATGCCAAAATCTGTTGACTTTGCTCAGAGTTGGGGAGGAATTTGATCACCTGGCTTAAAATCTCCTTCGTCATTTCAATATGGCGAGGCAAAACAGGTTTACTGGGTTCTGCCTCTGTTTCGCTTGCTGCCTCCGCGTCAGATTTTTCAATTTTCTCTTCTGGATTGATATTTGCCCTCTCTGGAGGTTCAAGTAATTCAGACATTGGTTTCTTGAGTACATTTAGCCAAGTGGTATAAATACTCTGCTCCTGCTCAGGTTCTGTGTCAATTTGCATGGGCATCTCATTAATTTCGTTAGTAGTATCATTTTTCCAACTTGACACATGCTTAAGGAATGCGTTGAATACTCGAAGATACGAGTAAACATTGTCTGTCTGATGAACCTTTGCGCACTCCTCTTGGATGGTCTGGAAAATGCTGTCCAGATGAGGCACATTACATTTTGTACTATACTGGAGGATCACAGTAAGTATATCGACGGCCGCACTGCTTTCAGGCGACTGAAAGAAAGAAAAAATGACACATTCTTATTCCTTAAATGTCTAAAAACGGCTCACCCTTTTAAGCAGTGCATTTAGATGGAATGTAAGGTAGTCCGTGGAGCATTCGATAAAGTGAGAAGGCTCTGCATATTTTAGGGCCAACTGCATGGACACAAAAGCAAATGTGGCTGCTTGCTGGACATATGTATTGTTATTTGCCAATTTTAGTAAAATTTTATATAGACTCCGGAATATATGACGATCAAAAGTGTCTCCTATAAAACTAGCACAGTGTCCCACAGAATCCAGTACCAGGCAAGTATGTAGTACGTTAAACTGAGCATCCAAAATGGTTACCCGGCATGACACCTGGTCATCCTCATCATCGGAATCACAGTCTTGGGTGCGGACCTCAACAGCTGATGTGTAAAGGCCAGGAGTCCGATCTTCAAACCAGTGCGAAGGCTAAAAAAACATGAAGAAACAACAAAAACTAAATTGGAAAACTTTTGATAAAAAAAATAGTCCTCACCTTGTTTACTTTAAGTCGCCAAGCTGCATCTGGCTGTAGCGCCAGTTGCCAGTGCTCGTCTCTCAGCAGCTGTTCCAACAACAGATCAGCTAATACCAAACGACTATCACGTGCTTCTCTATGGCGAGGAGTTATCATCACAGTCAGCATTAAAATGCATTCATTCATTGACGCTGAGCGTTGTTCAATCAGTTCTAGCCCATAATCAAAGAACAAGCGATTTAGTAAAGGTTCTGTCCCCAATAAAATAAGTATATCAAATAAAGCTTCTATACAACGCTGTGAGGTCAGGTATTTGAACTGACGCCAAATCAATTTGACCTTGTTTCTTGACTTATTGTCCTGAACGCTATGTAACGTGTAGTCTTCCTTGAGAAGATCACGAGTGCTTAGCAGACGTAGCCCCATTAACAAGCAGGTAACAAACATCTCCAAATTTTTTGGCACTAGAAGAAGAACCTGTAATTTCTCCACGCTGACATTGCTAAGAAAACCTTTAAAAAAGAGTAGCAATGCAAATTGCTCATTTTCCTCACAACGCTGTAGAATTCTTGGCCATTTGTTGAGATAAGTGTCCAAGAGAAGTTCTGCAGTTTCCTCAAAAATGCCTTTACAGGTAGTTCGTTGTTGAAGATCACTCAGTGTTTGCCTACAACGCTCAGCAATTGTGGCATCCTCGTCTTGAGATAAGGCCACAACGCTTTCAAGGATGTGGATGAAATTGTGTTGTAAATTGTGGGAACAGTGCGTAATCAGCATGCAGCACATATCTGCATAGGCTGAACGCACTTTGATGCTACTGTGGGCCCGAAGTATACTGGTATCCACAAAGATGGTGCGCAGTCGTTGTGCGGTAGCTGAAACCCAATTAGGAGACCTCAGTTCTGTCTGCATTTGTTCTAGTCGCTCCTCATTTTCCTGTGCAGATGATTTTCGGCTCCCGAAATAAACGTAATCGTTTCGTTCAACAAAATTCTCTGACGAACTCAGAAAAAGCTCCCGAAAGGCTGCGACGTCGTATCGAAGTTTGAAATACTCGTCTGTTGTCTCCTCAAACATAATGCAGATGATCCGACCCAAAGCCTTTACAGCACTCTGAAAATATCAATTTAAAATCGGATATAACGCGAGATTTCCTGTTAATGCTTTATTACTCACCGATTTAATGGACTCACCCACTTTGTCGTCTTTTAGCGATGTTTTAAACAACACCACTAACACTTTTGGTAGGAAAATGAATATTGTATTGGCCACTTGACTGCGCAGCACCACATCAACCGGATCTGCCTCGTCGTGGACATAAAATAGTACCATCAGGCAATCCAATGCGGATTGTACCAACTTGCGATACTTTTCCCGTTCAATTAGCTCCAAAAGGGTAAGAAGAATTTGTCCTATGATCACAACGGCATCCTTTCCATAGAATGCCTCAAGAACATCGGTCGTGGAACGACGCAATGCCTCCACTATGCAAGAAACTGCCGCTAGTTTGATTTCCTCGGAAAGATTCGGTCTTAGTACAGCTGCTTTGGAGTCTCGAACTTGTTGCAGCACCACAACCAATATGGATCGCAAGCCTTTCTCATCCGATAGATACATGTGAGAGATAATGTTTCTTAGGCAGTTCATTAAACTGGTGCGAAGTTCTTGATTTTCCCTAAATACGAAAGGTGATTTTAGTTTCGGTAGCATGCAGATTTATTTCCTTTTTTATTTACCCGCTTAAATCGTCCAGCTTTACGACTAGAGGCACCAAAGTGTGCACTTGGTAGACTCGCATTTCACCAAAATTAAAGCCCTCAATCTCGCGTTCCACTTGCCTCAAAGTGTCCTTGCTAGGCTGTTGTATGAAGCCCTCTATAGCGGGCTTAATGCGTGTCACATACCTCTCTAGGTGCAACATTTCTAATATAAATCCCTGATCGATTCGCAATAAATTTATTTATTTACTTGCATTACTGTTTTGATGGAACTAAATTAGTGGTGGACAAAATATCGATAGATTATCAAAAACAAAAGAACTATTGAGCGCTTAATTCAAAACTGCACAACCAACGACTTTAATAGCATATTTATTCATTAACATAGCTAATTGTAAAACTCATGCACTGCATCATCCTGGCGAACACTGGACTTATAGCCCTTTTCAAAATCCTTGAAGGTAACCACATAGCGGTTATCTCTTACAGCATGCATTCCTGCCTCCTGGCAAATAGCATTAATATCGGCATTGGAAATCTTGTCTGGACGTGATATCATGTCTTCGAAATCCACATCCTCGGACAAACTCATCTTACTGGTAATGGTGGAGAAGACCAAACGCTTTTGCCTGCGATCTGGCAATGGGAATTCAATTTTGCGATCTAAACGGCCCGGACGTAAAAGAGCCGGATCCAAGGTGTCTGCCCGATTGGTGGCCATAATCACCTTGACGTTGGTGGTCTCATCGAAGCCATCCATCTGATTTAGCAGCTCCAACAAAATGCGCTGGACCTCACGATCGGCTCCGGTCTGAGCATCGAAACGTCTAGTGGCAATAGCATCGATTTCATCAATAAAGATAACAGAAGGCGAATTCTCTTCGGCCAAGCGAAAAAGGTCGCGCACCATACGCGGACCCTCACCCAAATACTTCTGCACAAACTCAGAGCCCACAACACTTATAAAGGAGGCAGTAGTATGGTGAGCCACTGCCTTGGCCAGCATGGTCTTGCCGCATCCAGGCGGACCAAAGAGGAGCACGCCACGTGGGGGGTCAATACCTATAATTACAGAGTGTTAGCCCTGGTGTTAGTTCGAAGTCCTAATTGATGTGGCGTTTTTGTCTTACCAATCTGCTTGTACAACTGAGCATGAGTCAGCGGCAATTCAACCGCTTCACGTATTTCCTGCTTTTGTACGTCAAGACCACCAATATCGGAATAGGACACATCAGGCTTTTCGTCCGGTGACATCATGGTGATGGTGCTATCCGCCTCTGGAGGAATTAAATCCACAAGGCTATTGCTCTGCTTGTGAAGAGCCACCGATGCAGAGGGTTTGAGTTGCTCTCTGTCAATGGTGGACAGGACACGAACATAATAGTTAGAACCAGTTGTGGAAGCCACAATACCGTTGTTCTCATCGACTGCCTCCAGAAACTGACCAATTACCAAGGGAACAGCCTTAATGCGCTTCACCTCCTCCTGGGCGTGAGTAAACTCCTTTTTCAGATTTTGCTGCTCCTCCTTGATGTAGTCCTCCTGCACTTCAATAATCTCTAGCTGCTGTTGCAATTTTTTGTACATTATATAAAGATCCTCATCTTCGAATTTGTCGTATTTGTTGACAGCTTTCTCGTTAACATTAGAGCTAACACCTTGAAAAATATCCATTACGTCTGAAAATAGTTCAATTTGATCCTTTTGTGTGCGACGCGAGCTGAAGTTTGATTTTCATAGGATGACTTTGAAATTTTAAAATGTCAAAGCGACAGTGAACAGTAAACGAAGTTGACAAATTTTTAAATGTCAACCCTATGACAACTCTGGATAACAGTTTGGTCTGGTATCTCAAACATTAATTCAAAACTTTATATAATTATTTGACACAATTTAATAAATACTTAATTGCAACAAGAAAAAAAACAATCATTTGGTTTTTTGAAAACATTTAATAGTAAAAGAATTAAAACAAGTACTGAAGCATATACCTATTAATTCATGATATTTCTGATAATAATACTTAATGGTAAAAGGCAAATGTGTGATAACCCTTTTTTGTTTTTGTCAGTTGTAATTTGAAAATTTGGATTTCTTCATTTCGAATTGGGCTCTGGCAACTCTGTATCGTAGAAAAAGATATGGCAACACCACGTCAAGAAACCTGTTGTCTGCTTGCGGCGCCGACCAGTTCTATTTATATTTTATTTATTTCTATTTTGGAGTGTACTGTATATTATATTCCATAGACGGCATATATTCAAATAGTCAAAGAGAGAACTTAGATTATAAAATCTAACAATATAGTTTTTGCTGAAACATTTGTGTAGGCCGGTATTTGAAATTAAATGGTACAAGCGTAGTTACAGTGCAATAATACATATATAAATCAACTACTTGCAAATATCCACAAAGGAATATCTAAATATACATATACATATGTGTATATACTTATTGGTGTCGCCAAACAATATCGACAGTTATGTAACAGACCTGTTGGTGTTTTACTGACTCATAATTAAAGTTCCAAAGACTCTATTTTGATCATGGATTTGTTGGTATTCTTAACGGCTGCGGCACACCTAGTTTACACTCCCTTTACGAAGGTTGAGGAAAGCTTCAATTTACAGGCCATGCACGACATTTTATATCTACGAAATAACTTCACACAGGTAAGACAAATTCGTTAAGTCTTTAAAGTCAAGCTTTAATTAATTCTTTTCATTCAGTACGATCACCATGAGTATCCAGGGGTGGTGCCTCGCACATTTATTGGCCCTCTGGTCATATCAATTGTGTCTGCCCCATTTGTGCTGCTATTCGAGGCGCTGAACATCAATAAGTTCTGGGCACAATATGTAGGTAAACAGAATATAAATCTTCTAAAGTTTTATTTTTGTTAATGCATTTTTTTGTGGTGTTACAGTGCGTCTTGTACTCGCTGGTGCCATCTCAGTGGCTTGGAATAAACTGCGACAGGCGGTGACAAGGATCTATGGCATCGACGTGCGGCTGTGGTTTACAGCTATCACGATTACACAGTTCCATTTTATGTTTTATATGACTAGGACATTGCCAAATGTATTTGCTTTGCCCTTAGGTAAGTTTTTTGTTGGAACTTCATTGAAAGCTCTTTGGTTTAATTAAATTAATTTGTTTCAGTTCTTTATGCGGTTGCATCGTGGCTGCTAAATCAGCAAAAGCAGTTTGTAATCTCGTCAGGCATAGCCATACTTGTATTTCGCTCGGAATTGGCTCTGTTTTTGGGCCTTTTGTTGGGTGTAAGCTTGCTGCAAAAAAATCTTTCCGTCGATAGGTAGTAGATTGGCTTTTTTATGTTTAATTCCCATAATACTGTTTAATTTATAGACTGCTGAAGATAGCTATACCAGCAGGTGTTGGAATTTTGACAGCCACTGTGCTGGTGGACTCGTTTTTCTGGCGGCGTCTGCTTTGGCCAGAGGGAGAGGTTTTGTGGTATAATACTGTGCTTAATAAGAGTTCGAATTGGGGAACATCCCCACTCCTTTGGTACTTCTACTCGGCTCTACCTCGTGCTATGGGTGCTTCATTGGCATTTGTACCAATTGGTATTTATCTGGAACCTCGTGTTCGTAAATTGGCTCTGGCGGCAATAGGTTTCGTCCTACTTTACTCTTTATTGCCGCATAAAGAACTCCGTTTCATCATTTACGTGTTTCCTGTGCTAAACATAGCTGCCGCTTGCGGTTGCCAGAGAATGTAAGTTAATGTCGTTAAAAAACCGAATGTAATTAATTTTGTCCTTTATGCCTAGATGGATGAACAGCGCCAAGTCAGCATGGCATAGTTTTCTGGCGTTGGCCTCTGGTGGACATCTGATACTAAATGTGTTTGTCACCGTATTCCTTCTGGTCATTTCGGGCACAAACTATCCTGGCGGCGCTGCCTTGTCCCGGTTGCATCGCTTGGAAGTAAACAATGGCAATGTTTCAGTTCACATAGCCAATTTGGCCGCTCAGAGCGGTGTGTCCAGGTTTATGGAGATACGCAGCGAATGGGCGTACAGCAAGGACGAAACTATGAACTATACTCAAATGGAAATAGCGAAATACAGTCATCTATTGGTAGAAGCCAAGAATAAGCAGAACAGTGAATTGTGGACAGTACTCCAGGAAAATTTTGATACTCTGGAGTTTGTTGATTGCTTCAATAGCATAGGAATTCAATACAACTCTCTTCTACCAGTGCGAATAAAGACTAAGCCCTGTATTGGCATTCTCAAAAAACGTGTGCCAAAAAACAAAAAAAACGAAATCGAAACGGAAAAAAGAAACGGGAGATCCAATTGCAAAAGTAAAGACACCCATGGAAGAAACTGGATCTATAGAATCAATCGACGTCATTGCGATTGAGGAAAAAGAACACGAACCATTAGTATTACTTCAACCGGATGTCGATGAGGACGATGGTATTGTATCAACTGTAGAGGAAACTTCATTAGAGATCGAAGCTGAAGATGGAACAGATACTGAGGCTGAAGCATCAAATGCACCTGCCAAGGAAATCAATTTCCAGGAACTACGGAATTTAGCCTTGGGACAGGCCACTCGTAAATCCCGAGTTGCAACCAAATTGAAAATCAGAAAAATTATCGAACAACATTACCGGGCAAAGGGAAAATATATTGAAAACGACTCTGTAGAGCAGGAACATCAACATAAAAACACTGCCATGCGGCAGTCTGTTAAATCTATAATCAAGCAGGAAAAAATAAAAGAAATGATTGAACAGATTGCCACCATGGATCTGACACGTATTTGCGATTTGGAAAAGACATCTACAAAGGACTGCCTGAAACAGGTTATAGACAAAATAGATGATAATAATAGTGGAAAAGCGAAATTATAATATGAAATTTTAATACCAAAGAAAATGTTTGCCTAAATTATGACCGAAACAATAAAAGTAACAATAATTATGTTTTAAATGCAATGGCTTTGTACTCGGCCTACTCGGATTAAGTTTTCAGCGGAAATTTGTTTTAAATTTCAACGGTTCATTTGCCATCCAGTGTAAAATCTAAAATATGGCAACGCCTTATCTTTCAAAACATTATCTGATCTGGCATCATACCACCATTAGTGTGGCAACTCAAAATTAATTGTTTTAATAATTTTGCGGCTTGTTCTTATCGCATTTTTAGGTAATCAACGTGGCCGACAAAACTGATAAAAGTAATTATTTTATGTCGCTAACTCTTGCAACAGAGTTGTTCCATTCGGCTTCTTCTGTTTTTCTCACAAACCACCCACAGCGATAACACGCCGACTCATAGCTATCATCTGTTTGCTTATCACCTTCAGGTTGACCTTAGTTTGTTTTGTTGGGCAGCTGGAAGAGAATTGCTATCATTATGGAGTTGACTGGCTGGGTGAAAAACTATGAATGGGGACGTGTTGGCATCAATTCAGCTGTGGCGCAACTGGCTATGGCCAATGATCCCGATTTTAGTCTAAATGAGACGGAATCTTATGCCGAAATGTGGATGGGCACTCATTTGTGCGGTGTATCCATAGTCAAGGAAACGGGCGAGACTCTAGACCGCGTGCTAAAAAAGGATTTGCCTTATTTGTTCAAAGTGCTGAGCATTAAAAAGGCTTTAAGCATTCAGGTCCACCCAAATAAATGCGAAGCTGAGCGCCTGCACAAGGAGCGGCCGGAGATCTACAAAGACGCGAATCATAAACCAGAATTGGCCATTGCCTTAACACCATTCCTAGCTCTGGTGGGATTTCGACCTGTGACTGATATAGCAGATTTCATTGATGAATTTCAGCCATTGACAAAGCTGATAGGGAAAGAAGCTGTGCAACAGTTACACGCAGATCCCAATGCAGATTCGCTTAAGTTATGCTACGAAAAGCTTATGAAATCAGATGACGCAGTCATAGCAAAATGCATCCAAGATATAGCGAAAAACTATCAGAAAGGTATAACAGCGTTATGTATAGTTTACATAAATATCAAAACCTTTTATAATTCTTTGTGTATCTCTCAGAATTGAAGCAAAGCGAACTTCTGGACGTGTTTAATACAATCAATAAAGACTTCCAAGGAGATGTCGGTGTCCTATCTATATTTTTCCTCAATCTTGTGCGCCTACAACCCGGACAGGCTATTTATTTGGGAGCTAATGAGATACATGCTTACTTGGATGGCGATTGTGTTGAGTGTATGGCCTGTTCTGATAATGTAATACGCGCCGGTCTAACTCCCAAATACAAAGATGTCGAGCAATTAATTGCATCAGTTATATTCCAAGGTGGCGCTGCTCACAGCAAACTGTTCGTACCCTATCGAATTGACGATACCGTGCAGGTGTATGTGCCACCTGTGGATGATTTCGCCGTGATAAACGTGGCCATAAAGCACACTGTTGACACTTATAAGCTGCAAATCCAAGCATTTGGCTCCATTCTCCTATGTCTGGGAGGATCACGTACACTGCGACTGAACACCAAAGATGGTGTCAAAGAGATAACCCTGACCCGAGGCAGCATTGTGTACATTCCTGTTGAGGCGGCTCCAGAAATAGAATTCGCCTCAGCTGAAGATTGCGGAGAGGATTTCACTGCGTACATAGCCACATACAACTACTTTAGATTGGCTTAAATTCAAAATTTGTAATCTTCCATAATGTGCAATAAATCCATAAAATTAAACAAATACGTCTCGAGTTTTCTTTGCTTTTTTTATCATCGAATAATTGCAATTTAAGAGCTAAATGAATTTAAACTAAAGTGGCAATAGTAGCAATTACTGTTCATAAAGTATACAATCTAATCAACATACACACATACATAATAATACATTTATAATAATTAACAACAGATATATTAATTTACGACCACAAACGATTTATGTGTTCGGTTTTAATTCTTTTTTCGGATTGGGATTTGTTTCAAGCAACTCATTTACCTAAAGTAAGATAATTCAAGACTGGGCTATTTGTATATTGGTTGAATAAGCCAAATGGTTAAACATTAATTTAGCCACGATATGGACAACATCATCGGCTAAATAAAACCATTCGTCATCCGTAAATCTCAATTGCGCTAAGCTTGTATGAGCAAGTCGTGCGCATCTTGTTTTTCTTTTTCTTTTTTTTGTGTCATCATTTCTGACTTAAGTTTTGTAGTTGTAAATATATAAATATATATATTGTAGATACATTTGTAGTTCACATAGTTTGGTTTCACAAAAGGTAGTATATATGTACGTAAAATGCCTCAAAAAGTTTTGTACCCAAAATTAGAGTACATCCATACGGTAAATCTCATAATAAATTGTGTGTTCTTTTGTCTTTTTTGTATACAATTGTAAAGTTTAGGTAGAGTTGAGATGGGTTAGTTGCGTTAGTTAGTTCATACATATATGTATGTATATATGTCCATTCACTTTGTATTTGTATATAATATAAAGAGTTTTGGATGACACGGGGACCGCAACAAAAAAAAACTATGTAAATTCAGATACCATCAGTCATCCGATCTACATATATGCATTTTGTGCCCATAACATTTGTATTTGTTTTTCCCTCTATCAGGGTGGGAAGGGGGAAGTTAGTGGGGTGGTGAGAAGTCAATGAGTGAGTGGTGGATCGTTCGTTTGGCAAGTTTGTGAGAATTTAACTTTTGAGCAGATTATTTGCGCGCTTATTAACACCATCCATTCGTATATTATTGGCATCGCCTTTGGCATTGATGCGTTCAATTTGCTTGTTCTGATTCTCTAGCTCGGATCCCATGTCCAGGGCCATGTTACGCAAATTACCTAACATGGAATTTACCTGTCCAAGGTTTTCGTCCATCTCATCCTCGCGAGCGTCATTAGTTATGCGAGCCACATAGCCCGATTGTGGGGGAGCACCCATGCCACCACGTTCACGTTCATCGATCACCCGCTGGGGTTGGCTGGCTACCACTTTGCCGTCGTCGTTAGCCTTCCATGCGTTGTCTCCATCATCTTTGATGTTAACCTTCTTCCAGGGCAAAACGCAAATGCCACAGCATTTCTCCATGCCGCTTAGATTTTTTCTCTGCCTCTCGCATATCGGCATTAATACGATCCATTCCTTCTTCAATGCGGTCGAGCTGCTCGCCTTGATCGTCCAGGGCCACTAGAGTGCGAATTCCAGCCTCTTTGCTTTCGTCCATAAGGCTTAACATACGCCGTGTGCTCTCCAATGACTCATCGGCCACCTGGGCTGATTTAAGTTGCAGCTCCTGAAGCTCCGTACGCGGTTCGTTCTCAACAGCTGCCATCTTAATACTTATAGTTTAGATCACTGAGAATGATTGAATATCTTAGCTTCAGCAAGTGGTTGCGTTGAGAATGCAAAAAATGTACAAATGACTCACAATATCAATGCGGATGTGGCTGCTGCAACAGATGAATTTAACTGTATTGTGTATAAAGTTATGTGGATATTTATGTGTTGATTTAAGCTCGATATAGTTTTGGTCAAGGAACTGAATTTTTCTTGATTTTTGGAACAAGAAGAGTTTTTACAACCCAAAATAAAATCCGAATTTGTGTATATATATAACCCAGCAAACAGAATCCAATGAGTAGTTTGCACCGATACAATTTACAACCGATAACCCATCGATAAACAACATCGATAACCTTTTGTTTATCGCCACTTTGAAATTTTTTGAAAGTGTTGATCAACAAGGCTTTTTTAAAGAAAATGTCAAACGCTTAGTTTACATAAATTCTACCGACTAGGAAATTTTTCATTAACTTCAGTTTTTACCTAGCAATAAGGAAAATTTAAAAAAATATAAATTTTCGCCAGGCCAATAATTTTGTTTAACGCCGTTGCGCAAATTTACGCGCGCTTAGTGTTGGCTAATGCATTTTAAATATTAACGCTTTAAATACAAGCGTCGTTTTGCGATCAGGATACAAATTTTATTCAAATTCAGTTTGTTTTGTTTTGTTGTTTGTGTTTACAATTTTGACAATTTATATCATCATGGACAACTCCCGGCGATCGGTTGCCGCAAACGAGGACAGCATTAGCATGTATTTGTCCTTTGATACCGACAATGATACTATGTCGTCCATAAGCAAATGGCAATCTGTGGCAAGTCACATTGAGGTGCAGTCCACCGAGTTGGATTTTAAACTAGACAACACTCTGGAGGAAAATCAGGGCAAGCGTAAGATTTTGCAGCAGATTAACTCGATTGACAACGAAACGGATCATGTTTCGCCTTTGCGCCCCTTTGACAAAAGTCTTCTAAACAAGCACAATGCCTTAAGTTCCACGCCTTCGAAGATGATCGTAGTGCCAGAAATTAATTTAGATTTAACCCAAACTGATGCCGAACAGATTTCAAATAAGGAAAACGCTTATCCTAACGAGGAATCGGGCAGCGGCAATACTGGAGATAATTCAACACTATCTTCTTCTGTGGACATAACAGCTACCACAGTAAAAGCAAATACCCTGATGATTGATGGTACAATCGATGAGCCTTCTACTTCTGACTATCAGAACAATAAAACCAATGGGAATAATGTTTATCCCTTAAGTGCTGATGTTATTTTGGAGAACATCACCGAGGGTGAGTAAATTCCATATAATAAAATGAGCACAGCGCTAATTTTAGTAGATTTCGCAGTGTCCCATGAAGAAGAACCATCAGTGTCTCTCGCTGAGGTTGATAAAAAGGCTGTCCAAGTAGATGAAGTGGTTAATGAAGTTTCACAGCTAATTGAAAGAGTTCTGAAGATATCTGAAGGTTCGGTCAAAGCTCCAACATCAAAGCCAGTTCCTAAAGCCGTAAAATCAAGGCTATCCAGCATACCAATGCCTCGGGCACGTCGTTCGATGTTGCCCACATCTGGCGCGGAGACGCGTGGCTTTACAGTTAAGCAGCGCATGTCTGTTGTGGTCAAGACCACGCTTAATAGTCCAGCTCGCAGGCTGAGTACAATGGCAATGAACCGTCGCAGTTGCCTCCCCACGGCTTCCAAGGGCCGTATTTCCATTAATCCAACTGCTAAAGCAGTAAAACCTGCTCCGATTAATACCGAATTGCAAAATAAACCAGCTCCTCAGGCAATCACTTCCCGGTTGAAGAATGATAATGGGGTAAAGCCATTAAAGAGACTCAATATTGGATCAGGATCGCAATCGACAGTTAATAAAAATCGCTGCAAATATTGCGACAAAAATTTTGCACTGGAACGCGCACTACATATTCACCTGATGCAAAACTGTGACAAGATACCGCCAAGTGAGAAGCGAAAGTTGCAGTTCACTGAGCTGAATCATGTAAGAAAGGCAGAATTACCTAAACTGGGGGCAGCCACCCAGCAGGCCGCCCGTCCAAATATCAAGACACCCACTGTCCCTGTGGGAAAGGGTAAGGAACCTCAATTAACATTTTCTTGATCCCCACAAAATTTATAATTTTCCCTTATTTATTAAGCTTCCTCGTCGAGTGGATCTCATCAAATGGCACCTCCATCTGCTAAAAAGGTGCCAAAGAATGTGGCTCATGCTGGTGTCTGTCGCACACCCACCAAGTCTGTGCTTTGCCACACTTGCAAGCAATCTTTCAGGAGCGTTCTTGATTACACCAATCATTGCCTGACTAAGCATTCCAAATCGAACAAGGACTCGGCTGAAGCAGCTAGAGCTTAGTATTTAGTCAAATAGCATTTCGTTTAACCTAAGTTGAGTTCATATTTAATTTACTTCAGTTCAAAATATATATTAGCAATCATTTTGACTTCTTCTCGGGAGGTGGTTTCATGTCAACGCCCTCCGTTTTAATGTCCAGCGGACCGGTTGCATCTGTGGGATTGTCACGCGGACTCAAATCATCTCCGCCTGGCATATGCTGCGGAAGATTTTGCAGCATGGGTGGTATTGGCGGTGGAAATTTGCGTAGGAGTTCGGCGAGCAGCATATCTACACGTTGCTTTTGAAAGAGAGTGCCACTATTCTCATCTTTGACGGCATTCGAGTCTTTTTTGTCGGCCTTAGCCTTGTCCGACACTGCAATAATGGAAGAGGTTTAGTTATCGAAGGGTTATTAAGACGTTCAACTTAAATTTACTTACAAACTTTATTGGAAGAAAAGTCCCAAGTGTATCCCTTGTTGGGATGGTATCGGGCATAGCTACTGGCCTCCTCAAAAGACGATTGCAGATTAACCACAGTGTTAAGCTGCAAATATAGATAGAAATGTGTCAGATGTTTCCACAGATGTCCTTTCAGAACATACTATTCTGGCATTTATAACGTTGGCCAAATCGGGTGCTTTATAAACAGTTCCACCAATTATATAGTAATCTGCTATAGGTGTGGCTTCAGACGGATTGTGCCGATGCTGTTTCCGTATCACATATAAGATAGGCTCCGCCACGTGCAGAAGTATATACTCTGTTCCAATCATGTTGCTGCAAAATTTTCAATTGATAAATATATATTGAATGTACATCGATGATAGGTTGACTTACTGCAAATGCTCCGGGCCGAGACGCTGCATACGTATTGTTTCATTGTTACAGACATGATCGTAGAAGGGATTAGATTTTCGACAAAAGTAATCCATAACGGTCTGTGGACTCAATGTGGCCATCATTTGGGTGTCGTGCCAAGAGAGGCGCAGATGATTCTCTGGGGCATTGGCATTGCTATTGCCCTGGGCGGCCATCTGTCGGTTAGCCATGCCGGCACGAGACTGCAGGAAGCGTCAAGTCGACCTTGTTATCTAGTATTAGTAGGTCAATGGCGTCGACGTTGGCGTATCTTTCCTCTTTGGCGGATTGTTTACTTTCTATTTATAGTTTATATTTGTTGCACTTTTGTCGATAATTCTTTTATTTGATTTATTTGTTGTGTAATAAATAATTTAGTGTCGTCAGGTCGGGATCGAAGGAAAAAATTGCTGCTCCCTTTCTCACTCCTTATAATTGACAACAGTAAAGGTAATGCAATAATACCGTAAGTTATTTCTGTTTTTTTCACAAGTTGTACCATAAACTACGAAAAATCGTGTTTATTTACTTGTTGTTTTTTTGTTTATGGTGTGTTTTTTTTTTCTATTTATCTGTTTCCGCCGATTTACAACACTGTTGGCCATTTGCAATACTCTTTGATGTGGGTGACTTTTTTGCAGCTAGCTGGCAACATTCGTGTTGATGATTGTTAAGAAACAAGTGGCAAGGGGGAGTGCAACTAAAACAAAAGTTTAAAAATAAAAACAACTTTTAACGGCAACGCGCGCTCGATTTTAAACAAAGTGATAATTTAATATTAGCTCTCGGGCATAATTACATATATCGAAATAAATTCCCAAACACATTCCCGCGCAATTCATTATTGGCTACAAATACATAGAAGCAAGCCAAAGCAAGTCATAATTCATATTAATGAAAACAAATACAAATTGCTAAAGCGCTCGCTCTCTCACGCTCTATAAACTTGGCCCATTTCCTGGGGATCAGTTAGCCAGTCAGTCAGAATTGGTAAATATATCAGTTCGTTTTGTACGCTTCGTCGTGGCGCACGGGAGGAAATACAACAACAACAGCAGCAAAGAGCTCTCGCAATGGTAACCAAATCGGAAAATCAATGAACCAATTGTTTTGTCTATGTGTTAGTGTAATATGCCTATGAGACACAAGTCTATGTGTATGTGTATATAGAAGCTACTCCAGGCGTTTAAACACAGTCATCACCATCTGCATTTGAACAAACTCATTAGGTTTTCCAATTTTATATAAATCTCTATTTAAATTGTATATATGTACATATATTTGTATATCTAAGATTGTATATGTGTAAATGTCTGACGAACATATGTATATGTATGTAGAAGAATTCTGTATGAGGCCAGTCAAGGCCGAACGATTTGTTGTTTTCAGCGGATTTCTTTTTTTTTTTATGCCTCACCTTGATTTTCGCGGACGAATAATATTTATATCTATGGACGAGAGTCACCCCAAAGTTTCCGGAAAAATTATAATGGAAACAAATTCTACAATTCTTTATGGTTTCATAACTTAAAAACCTATTTCTGACAACCCTAATAAAGTCCATTGTTGGAGTGCCAGTTATGTTTTCAATTTTAAATATTTGCAAGTATTATATCAATTTCTGAATAAAATGAGATTTGATTGTGTATTCTATTTGGTATCATCTGCTAATTTCAAACAGAGTTTTGTTTAAATTCATAATATGTTTATTGAATAGTGCTTAGCATAAATCAAACATATGCAAAACGGATAAGTAACTACACTTGTGTAACTTCCGGAAACTTTTTCAGGACCCTCGCATGAAAACGTATATGCATTAATGTTATGTGTTTTTGATAACTTGTTATTCCGTCGTTGTAATTAATTATGTTTTTATACTTATTACTTCCTATGTAAAATACTCCGAATACTATGTTCTTTGTGCCTATCAGTTGGCCATCAGTTGACTATCCTGACTATTCTCTTCTAGATCGTTGCATACTTACGTCACGAGAGTAGTAGCTTCTGTGGTCCAGATCCAGGTCCAAGTCGAGTTTGTCAGTTTCAGCAATATGCGCTATATAAAACCGGAGCCGTACTATGAAGTAAACGAGCCGATCTAGCAAAACCTTAAACTCGTTTACATCAACAATATTCAATTAATTGATTGAATTGTTTATTTTACAGGGGCTTCCACCATTTAATGTCACTGGCAGTCCATTTAATGTGGTGCCCATACATAATTATCCCGAGCTAATGAAGGAAACCTGCGCTCTGATCAATGCCGAATGGCCTAGATCGGAAACAGCGCGAATGAGATCACTGGAGGCATCGTGCGATTCATTACCATGCAGTCTAGTGCTCACCACGGAGGGCATGTGCCGTGTAATAGCCCATCTCAAGCTAAGCCCCATCACATCAAAGAAGAAGGCCTGCTTTGTGGAATCCGTTGTTGTTGACAAGAGATATCGCGGCCAGGGTTTTGGCAAGCTAATTATGAAATTTGCCGAGGATTACTGTCGGGTCGTGCTCGATCTGAAGACAATTTATCTATCGACTATTGACCAGGATGGTTTTTATGAGCGCATAGGCTATGAATATTGTGCCCCCATAACCATGTACGGTCCGCGACATTGCGAATTGCCTAGCTTACAAAATGCCAAAAAGAAATACATGAAAAAGGTCTTATAGACATCAATACCAGTTGTAGACACATTGAAATGCACCAAACAGCAGCAGCAATTAGCTGTTAACTAGTCGAAATTGAATTTCGTACAATAGCAAACGCTTTATACAAGATCTGCCCTCTGTAATGCATTTCCCTACCAAGGAGGGGAAGCGATTCGATTAATTCCATTACACCGATAATGATAAAGCTACATACATAGATATATAATTGAAACATTCATATGATACGCTTGTGTTGATATTTAAATATTACTTTCTGCATGTATTTTTTAATCTTTTTGGTTAATTTTGTATGACACAAAGTTGTTACAAATTGTCCACACACCCAATACATACTATATTGATTGTTATCCCATCCCATTTACCCAATTTAATTAGTAATTTATTGTATGTAGTGTTTGCTCAAATGCGTGCATAATGGCCATAAACTAAGATAGCTCAATTCTCTTCCAAAAAACAAAAAGAAACACAGAAACTATACATAGCATAGACAAACATATCGAGGCGTAGCATTAAGCACCATATTTAAGTAAAAAACTATACTTCCCCACAAACTAGAAAACGAATGGCAATAAATTATGAATCAATAATAGTATATAGAAAAGTCAAACGGCAAGTGCAAAGTGTTTTTTCTTTTGACTTATTTCTTTTACACCCAGACAGATGATGGCCACATCCCAGCAGCATAAACGGAAGCATGTGCCTCATTTAGATGACAAGTTCAAGTTCACGGATGCGACAGCAAATGTTATTTTTAATGCAGGCTATGACTGAGATGTCGGCGGGCTATGCCTCCGTTGGGCACGGGGGAGTGAAACAAAGACGTAGGCCGTAGATGAGTGCATTGCCAGGTCGGTTGCCCAACAGAGCAGACAGCGTCACACAAAAATAAGCCACACAAAATGATGTAAGAGAAAAATCTTTGGCAGCGAAATGAACGAGGAATGTTTAAAATGTTTGTTTCACTTAATTTAAATTCAAAATTTGAAATAATTCCACTTTTACATAGTTTTGGACAGTACGAAAATGTTGTTAACAATAGATACTAGTTTTAGAATAATCCATCCTTTTGGGGCACATTTCATTTCTCTTCATTTGCCAAGTCGTTTGTCGTGTCGGAAATGTGAGGATCTCCCTCGCATAGACACAACATAGTGAAAGAATGTTTATTTTATTTATACATCAGCTAAGGCTCTCGAGATCTCTGTTTTTTTGGGGAGCGGCACACGCCTAATTGTCGTTTATTATAAAAGCGGAAGCTTCTGTCGTTATCTATTGTTCAATTTATCTTGTTTTTTGGGTCTCTCTATGGCTATATCTTTTGTAAATGCAAATATCTGAAATTCGTACATGACATTCGAATGCGACAGGTGCTAATGGGTTAGAATTTCAGGTGCCCAATGCCAATTGATATGGCATGAAGCAAATACAATTTATTTTTATCTTGTTAGAAATGGAAAGTTTAATTACATATATGTAGATATATATGTGTATGCATATATGTATTGTATATATGTAGGTATTTACATAGGTAATCATTTATGAATAGAGTTGTTTATAATGAGCTTGAATATCAAATTATTGTTTACCCCTCAAAAGGCGCCGACTGCAATTAAAGGCACATTTGTATGCACAGCCGGTTCCGATAGCTCCTCCATTTTGATTTAGGCAGTTTTGGGAGCTGCTTTGGCTATGCCACAAACCTTGCCATAATGTTCTGGCTGGTCCAGGCTCTCTATAATGAACTTACCCAAGTCATATTTGGATACCAAGCGACCAGGTGCTTCGTCATGAATTACAGTATAACCACTTGCCGCTTCATCGGCAATATGCGGTGGCAAAATGGCAATATAATCCAATCCAGATGCTTTGGTCAGATCCAACATACGTTGATGCTCTTCATTTAAACGATGGAACACAGCAGGCACTTCGTTTAGTGGACGCAAAAGGAACGACGACATGACAATGGAGAATTTGCTGAGCTTTGCCTCCTTCATGGCCTTGATGAGGTTTTCGGTACCCTGGGATAGCTCAGTAGTAGTCTCCAGTTTGTTACGTGTTCCCAGAATCACACTGACACCATCTACACCCTCAATTAATCGCTTGACATCTTCGTAATTGGTGACATCGCCTTGCACCAGCTGAACTTTGGATTTAAACCTTTCGGGCACAGTGGCCTCTGTACGGTAAAGCAAACGCACCGTGAGACCTACAAAAAATTTGATATGCTCAATTACTGTTACCGGAAAATGGGACGGGGCCCCCATTATTATATGTACACACCTTTCTCCAATGCATAATCCGCGGCACATTGGCCGGTCATACCGGTTCCTCCAATAATTGCAATTTGTTGCATAATGCTTCTTGGATGAAATTTACAATTAAAAAATAGATTTACAGTATAATGGGCAACTCTCGGAATAACAAATGCAATATCACTCGACTCAAACACCTGGCAGTTATCAAGCTAAATGGCAAATGAAGTGATTCCAAAAACCAGCGCTCTCAGAAAAACGACCGGCTGATAAAACTGCTTCTCACTCACACACGCACACACGCAATGGCTGCCAACGAATTGTCAGTTTGTGTGATTGTATGTGATAAGAATAATATTCGCAACTAACGCGATAATACGCCTGCTATCTGCCATTGGGAAATTTATTAACATATTATTGATATAATCATATTGTCATTTACGCCTAATCTAAATATTTATTTTTAAAAAATTGTCTCAGCTTAACCCAGCACTCTGGCAACGCTTCGCCTGACAGTGTTGCATACATGTGGGAGTTTAAAATTTAACCGCTCAAGCTTGTGATTCGTCGGTATTGGCCCCGGAATACGGATTATCAGCTGGATTTTTTACTCGTCTCAGTGTAATGCCAAGTTTTAATTCGCTTAGAAAATCAGTAACTGGTGGTTTTCGTTCTGCTCGTGGTTTGATACCACTAATGGTGGCTGCTTTCTGGTCAACTTTCTGTAAATGATTTGCAGACTCGGTGAGATTTTAGAGAAAAAAAAAAAACAGAAAATAATGACTATCCAACGCACCTTAAGTGTAACTCCTTGGCGGATACTTTCCAGAAAGGCATCGCGATTGTCACCTGTGGAGGCAGCAACTGGTGTAGATCTTGTAGGCTCAGACTTTTGGCTTGGAATTTGTGCAGATCCGACATTTGGCGGTGGCGGCGGGGGGAGGAGGTGCCATTCCATTTAATGCAGCTGGTGCAGGAGGTGGCGGTGGCGGTGGAATAGGTACTTGGCCACTTGAAGCTTTTGTATTCTGCATTGGAGGAGGCGGAGGAGGTATTGCTGATATTGTAGGGTTTGGTTTTACCCGAATTGGAGCTGGTGTTGGAGTCAAAGTTGGTTTGACCAAAAGTGGCGCTGGTGTTGGCAGTTTGGACGCATACTGAACTGATGAAGTCATGTTTGGATTGGTATTGGGTAATATTGTTGGCTTTGGAGGCGCAGGCGGAGCAACACGCATCGTTCCTACTTTTCGTTGTGGAGCTATTGTGGCAAACGTCTCATTGGTTGTCTTTGCAGGAGGCGTAACTGCAGCGGAAGGTCGCACATGACGTGGATCTATAGCCGCCGGATAACCATATGTGTTGTTCGCCGTAACAGCCGATGGGGGCGGTGGCACTTTGGGTTTTTGGATTTGTTGCGGCTGCTGCTGGACACGCACGCTGACCACAGATCCCACTTCCTGTCTGTTAGATGGTGGTGGTGCTGATCCAGGCGTTTCCATATCCATATCGGATATGTCCACAAATCGCGAAGTTAGCGATGCATAATTGGAGAAAGTCGGCTTTGTTGCTGGAGGTGGGGAATGAGGCGGCGTAATTTGATTATTCGTTGATATTGTAGCATAAAGAAGTGGCCGTTCCTGGATTGTTGGCTTCGCTTGGAGATCTTGCTTCGTTGGCTGTATGAAAGATTTGATCTATTTATTCCTAATTGGATGAGATTTTATTTGCGACACATACCATCCAGGTAAAATTTGAATGCACAATCTTTTTGATCACATCCTGACGTTTCATGCCACGGATGTCCTCCTCAGTTATGCCACGCTCCATCATATACTTCTTCAGCACGTTATCATTGGTACCAGCATTCAGGTCGAAAGCATTCCGTGTTCTATCGCGGGTCACATCTCCGGATACATGTTGGAAATTGACTGGCCCGCTAATCTCATATTTTGATCCTTTGTTGCTGACAACTACACTGGTGGCAAAACTCGGCCCGGGCATAGTTCCAGTGACCTGAGCTCCTCCATAGCTGTACAAACTGTTCGAGGAGGAGGAATTGCTCATATTGCTCTCAATGGAATTGGCTACTTGGGGCGGTGGGCGTACTGCTGGTGGCGGATGAGCAAATACGTCGCTACTCACTTGCATAGAAGGGGGCTGGAATGAAGGAATGCAAAAAGATAACACAAATGTGACATGATGTGATTTCTAAAGCACCATTGGCACACGGGTTTGATGTAAGCCGGATATGATTCAGCTGCCTGATGACTCTGTATGATTGAAAATTACCACCCAATAGCCGGGCCCCTTATTGCTCCTAATTATGTCGTAAACGTAGGCCCTTCTCTGCAGGGCAGGCAGTCGTTCAATATCATCGGACAGGTTGGCTCTACGTAGATACAATTGAAGCATTTCATCTGTTCCATGGCCACGCAAATCAAATGTCTTGCGAAAATCAATGGATTTGCCCTCCAATTGACGAAACTCCACGGGCTCGGAGATGTACGCATACATCCGGTAATCGTTCATAATGCAGCCCTGCAACACTGAAAAGCACGGATACGTAGGTGGGGACTACATTAATACGGCTGCAATAGGAATCGCCACCCACTGGCAATATACTTAGAGGTCCCATATCCGTATCCACACAAAGCATTATCTTGTAGCCATTTGAAATTAGATAAGATTATATTTTTGAGCTGGCGTAAATTGAGATGACTCATCATCATCTAATGACACATTGCAGCAGGGAAAATCCAATATCCGAAAATCAGCCAACCCCTTGGGTGTTAAAGGGTAGACAATTACCTTACAAGGACTCCCAAATGATATCCAGTTTGGAGGTACGGAGAGAGAATCAATTCGATCGAATTGCACCGTAAAAAGCAGTTTGTCCGACTGATTAACACACAGTGGTATGTCACACTAGGCCCTGGCGTTTACTCATTTCGCGAAGCCAAAAGCGTCTTATCTAGAAACGGAGGCATTGATAACTAACTGCCTGGCCAGTAATCACCTGGAGCGTTGGCACAAACATCGACAGTTTGAGCCTAAAAGAAAATATAAACAATATATAAAAGAGTATTTATGTTATTTTTTGTTTTTGTGGTAGTCTACATTTTTATTTATATAGATACGTAGTTTTTATATGACAAATGGTTCTATAAAGCAGCAAGGCATGAATCAAACCTTTAAGTAATTAGGTAACTTAAATTCTTTTTGCGAATAATTTGACTGGGTGCCCATGAACTCTATTGTACGAACATTCTTTGATTTTGAAGAAGGCAGGCAAATGCTAGGATCGGATGCATCCTGGCTATTAATCTTTGGAACTACAAACAGCAGTTTTCTATTCCAATATTAAGGCAGACAGCCATAGACTAAGACATTTAAGATTAAAGAATAATATATATATATTTTTTTCGATTTCTTCAACTAAGCATAATTTGGTTACCTTTAAACATTACTCCACAGGGTTACGACATTTACGTTCTATATCCGATATTCAGCCTGGGTTTCTTTCTCCAGTGATCTTGAAATTAAAAAATGGGTAGCGAGGGGATCAGTAAAAACTGGAACAGAAGATAGATATAAGTATTATTGTACTAACAATAAAAGTTTAGAATTTATGAATCGTTCAAACAAAAGACAATTTAATTACCTTATTATAAAGCTCATTATAATAAAACAGATATATGACATGAATGTATTCAAATCATCTTCGTTTGTTCCATTAAGTTTTTGAATTTCGATTAATATAAGTCTTTAAGAGATCTCTCAATACGTTCTCGTTGGAACATTGGAACGTACGTTGGAACACCAAGTTTCTTCACATCGATTGTTCATAGATTTGGTTGTCAAAAGCGAAGCTTGACATCTTTTGCTCACTTTCAACAACTGGGAAAATCTAATTCATTCCCAATTGTGTCGGAGAACAGAGAACAACGTCGCTTGTCTTAAATATAAAAATTTAAAATTTGTGTGTTTTAATCATGAGTGACTTAGATTTGTGGAACTTACAGACGGATAATGCTTCCGGTGAATATACAGTGGCTGAAATCGAGGTGGAAGATGGGGAGGACTTCATTGCTGAGGGACTGCAGCTGGGTGCTACTGTACTGGCCTCCAACGAGGGTGATGGCACCGTGGGACAGGTTTTTGGCAACGATGAATTATCCAAATTATTTGCATCAGCGCCAAAGGCCAATGTTGAAATACCAACAGAGGTGGTGGTGCAGCGTACTCTGGCGGACCCGGCTCTCAAGCAGATTTTACAGGAGGCTGATGGCACAGCTGGATTTGATCCGGAGGCTGAACAGTTGAAAATTCGAGATTTTTTGGCTGGCGTTAACAAAGGCAAGATGACCATGGAAGAGAGCGTTTTTCAGGGTAAGCTTCTGCTCTCCCCATTACAGTTTTCATATTCATTTTGATCTTAAAGCCCCTCGTGCCGGAACATCATCTAGTGCAACAACAAGTCGCACTATCAAATGCAGCAAGTGCAATTTGGTTTGTGATGTACATTCCATTAGTAAGCATACAAGTGAATGCGAAGGCGATGGCAATACTAAGGAGACTGTTGCTGGAAAACAGGACAAGGAAGCCACCTTGGTGTCCAAAGTGGAGCCGTCGGAATCGGCACCGCCTTTAAGTAAATCGGCCAGTGAACGCGTCTTACAGGAGAATCAGATACGATTGCGTCGCTACATCAAGGATGAGCTGAAATGCGATCTGACTACTGGAGCAGTGAACTCGCGCACGAAAAAAGCAACAAAAGGACCCAACGAGTGCACCATGTGCGAGCGTAAGTTTGTCCACGCATCTGGCCTGGTACGTCACATGGAGAAGCACGCTCTCGATCTGATTCCCAATAACAACATTCAACCACATGTGGTTACACCACCAGCTCCTGGATTGCATGTGGTTCTCAAGTGTAATTCCTGTGGACGAATCTTTTTTAATGTCAAGTCTGCCACAGATCATGTCCTGATTCACTTTCCACCGCAGCCGCAGTTAAGTGAACCCAAAGCCACAATTAAAGATAGCTTTGACATGGGTCAGTTCTTGTTAGAAGGGGATCAACTACTCGCCACGTTGTCTCAAGACATTTGTAACGTTAAGTCGCCTTTAGATTCGAAAATGTTCGAGACTCTGATTGTGGGCAGCGTGTTGCAGTGTGAATTCTGCGAATACATATTTGCAGGCATTTCGGAACTGCTCCTGCATTCAGCCACCCATTACCCTGAAAGGCGGTTTGAGTGCACGGCATGCGACTTGACCATGAACACGGCCAAGGAGGCTAGTGTACACTTTCAGACCGACTGTGTTTTCATGCGTGAAGGACTTAAGCAGCTAAATGTCACATTGAAACGTTATTTCGTGTGCAATGTATGCGAACTTAAGTTCTCTAGTGCAGAACTACTGCAGGAGCATCGGTAAGTGTTACATACAACCAATCAACAGGCAACAAGTAATCTTATCGTCCTTGGAAAAATCCTCATTTATCTCATTCAGATGCAGCTCCTATCATTACTTTCCTCGCCTCAGCGAACATAGCCAACGTCTGCTTTTGCCATGTGAGTTCTGTGAGGTTAATTTCGAATCCGCCCATGAGATATTTCCGCACAATGAGGAGAAACATTTGAACAAGAAAAAACGAGAAAAGGAGGCCCGCAACACTGGACCCGGTCGAGTACGTCAATATTTGTGTGATATATGCGGCAAGTCATACACCCAGTCCAGTCATCTCTGGCAGCACTTGCGTTTCCATCAGGGCGTTAAGCCCTTTGTTTGCCAGGAGGAGAACTGTGGCAGGAAATTTACCATTCGTCCGGATCTTAATGATCACATTCGCAAGTGCCACACTGGAGAGCGGCCATATCATTGTTTGGTATGTGGCAAGCGTTTCCTAACGGGATCCGTGTTCTATCAGCATCGTCTGATCCATCGTGGGGAGCGTCGGTATGAGTGCGATGAGTGCGGCAAGCGATTCTATCGTGCGGATGCCTTGAAGAACCATCAACGTATTCATACGGGTGAGAAACCATATAGTTGTCTATTCTGCACCAAGACCTTCCGCCAGCGCGGCGATCGCGATAAACATATTCGTGCACGTCACTCTCATTTGGATGCCAATTCACGACTCATGATGCAAATGCAGAAATTTCAACTGGAGGCCAAGGCCAAGAAAAATGGAAATAAAAAGAGTAATGAACCTGGGCCAACTGAGGACAACGGTGTTCTTGATGCCAAAGATATTACAGCAAAGCCAGAGCAGCAGGATGTGGAGACTTCTGGGACTGTCATAGAGGAGCATCTTGAGACTCCAAATGAAGAGACCATCAACGTTTTAATGGATGATAATGAAGTCGTCGTGGCTGAAGATGTTGTCTATCAGGAGTCGATACAGGAGGATATAACCAATACCAATGACGACATTATCATGAGCATTTTTGATCCTATTCCAGAGCCAAGTCAATCTTCGATTTTGGAAAGCATTCCCTTGCTGCACAGTCACGATAATGCCAAAGTAGTGGTAGTCAGAAATAATCCCTCACTGCCGATGTTTTCCGATGCTTATATGTAAATTTTGATGAATGAATAAAAACGAAATTGGGTCACAATATGCTTTTATATCGTATGATAAAGGTAACTGCCCAGTTGCTATGATTTTTGAATTATAATGTCTTACCGTTATTAAATCTGCACCAAACCCCGCCTTCGGTTGTTGCAACTTAAATAGTTAGAGCACGTTGCCAGATAGTCAAATAAAATTAGTCCAGTGTTAATTAATGTAGCAGAAAGTATGACCAAGTCGTTGCAGTTATTGGTATTTTCGAATTTGCAAGATCTGGTCACTCTGCTGGTTCCTTCTTTCTTTTCGCTTTATCTCGTGTATACGCCAACATGGGTTTCGCTACTCTCTGGTACTCGCATCCCCGCAAATACGGCCAAGGATCCCGGTGCTGGTAAGATTCATCTTCCTTAATAAATTCCACATCGAATGGTATATTTATCGCTGCACCGCTTGTTGATTAAAGCTGTTTTTGTTGCATAGTTGCATGCTTTGTAGAATGTGAGGTTAAGCACGTTTGCCCCCAGCCCCTACTTTTTTTTTCGTTTTGTTCCAATACCATTTGTAGGCTCTTGCCTTTTTGTTATTGCATTTATCGTTGTGTGCACTCCGCTCCTGCCCCCCGGTTGAGTACGGAAATGTGCTGATATCTATATTTGACAATTTCCTTAATAAAGGGTGGCCAAAGCAAACGCCTTCAGCTGGCGGGTTTGCCTTATTTCGATGGAAAAGCATTAAATCCAGCCAGCTGTAGCAACAACTATGCAACAAAAAACAGAACTCCTCGTGTAGACACATCGTTTCATCCATATTTACCAAAATTTAATATACCACTTGCATTTCAGCCGCGCCTGCTCCAACCGTCATGGTTTGATCCGTAAATATGGTCTGAACATTTGCCGTCAGTGCTTCAGGGAATACGCCGGCGACATTGGCTTCAAGAAGGTAAGCGTTTGCCACCGAAAATCAATGAACGAACGCTACTAATCTATGATTTGTTTTTGTTTGCAGCTGGACTAAATGTCTACTATAAAGAAGAAGAAGAAGAAGCAACAACTCGGCATATTAATATAGGAAGCCGTCAACAGGGGACTTCCTAAATTAATATGTCGGCAGCAGCAACAACAAACAGCAACAACAACATAATCATCTGGGGATTTAAATGACGACAAAGCGAAGAAAGTGTGCAAACGACGCGCATTCATTCCTCTCAAGCACAGACACATAATTTAATTTATAAAAGTTGCCACCACTTTGTCTAAAAAAAGTAGTTTGTTTAAATCTCCCTTTGATTAAACCCATAACAAGCTATGTAAAATTATCTGTATATTGTATTTTCATTTGCACTTTGTGACAACGGAGAAGGGTTAGGTTGTGTTTATCGTGAAAATGTCAATTTTAAGATGTAACATGTCTGAGACGAATGGTGAGTTTTTTAACGTGTGTCACGTTCACTACTAATTGCAAACAGTCTGCGCTACAATTGGGTTGGCCAATGAAAGCAAAAACATTAAAATATACCAACCAATCTGTTACCAGCAGCAGAAATCAGCGAGCATACCCAATTTCATTTTATAAACAATCAAAGCTTGTTTGCCTGAAGAGCGGGTCAGCCCCCCTTAGCTGATTGTCAATCTTATTATTATTGTCATCATGCATGCTCTGTTTTACCTAGTTTCGGCTCGTGCCATCCTTCATCCCACATTCATTTTCATCTGCTTGGGATCTCAAAAGGTCCGACGGTGACATTTCCACCAGACTTCCTAAAAATTTCGTAGTAAATAAAAGTTGTGAACATCAAAATAAAACTACAAATTCAAAATGAATTGTAAACTACGTCGGCTGGATCTGCTGCGTAATGGCAATAAGTTGCCCAAATCGGATTGTGAGCTACATGTCTGGTATGGGGACAAGGCGAAACGCTGTTTTCGCCAGTTTCACTGTCATCGCATAATGTTGGCATCCGCCTCCGAAGTATTTGAGAATCTTATCAATGCTCCGGACTTTGAGCAGAACAAGCGTGTAATCAATGTGGATGATGCCTCACCGAATGCCTACGAGGCACTGCTCCTCTATATGTACACATATGAGGTATATCCAGGTTAATGTGTGCATTCGAGACTTTTCCATTGATTAATTCTTTAATAGGTTTGCGATGCCATCAATCTGGATATGTACAGCGAACTGGTCTATTTGGCTACCAAATATAAGATCTATGACTTTGTTGCTGGCTTCATTGAGAAATTGGCCAATCAGGATTGGCCCATTAAAACGGTGCTAAAACTTTTCCATTTGGCCAACAAGCATAGCAGTCCAACCATAATGGACTTGGTAGCAAAGGTAAATCAAAACCCCAAATCAACAATGCATAAAGGACTTCTTTTCTTTTTATCTCATAGAAAATTTTGCCCATTGCAACCCAAGTGCTGAATGATAACTCCTTTCTTCATCTTCGTGTGGATGAACTGAAAGCATTAATTACAATATTAAAGGAACAGCAGATCGTTTCGGATGAGGATCTCTTGAAAGCTCTTAAGAAATATCAAATATCGAACAATTTGCGCTATAATAACATGGAAGTATTTCAACAATTTGTAGAGGTAACTCAGCTATTTGGTGAGGTTCTCTTTGAAATTGATGGCACATTGGCCGTAAAACATTCAGATATGGATCAGGAGCAGCAATCATCCTCCGCAAGAGCAAGTAAACGTTAAAGGATTTTGTTAATTTCTTTTATTCGGTTCAAAACTGTGAACAACAAAATTATGGATTCCACCTTATAGATAATAAATACTAAATATAATTACATATTTATGTATAATTTGTAAATTTTAGATATAAGTATGTATATAATTTGGTAATACCCAAAAGTATTTCATTCTGTGGAAACAAAACGATCCAATGCAACAATCAAGAAAAAAATCGATGTGGCAAAAAAAATGGAAGAAAAGAAGTAAATTATCAACGATAAGTGTAAAATGAAAAGAAAACCTAAATCTAGAATGATGCTGTGGCTGCCATAGGCATGCGGATTTTCATCGGTGCCATTAGTACATCATCCGAGTCATTGTTGTTATTGTTGTGATTAACAGCAGTAGCAGAAGCACTGCTGCTTGGCTGGACATTGAGGAAATCCTCGTTATCTAGAACCACATCTTCGTCATCGTCATTGACAGAGGTTGATAGCTCCTCTGCATTCTCCTGATCACTAACGTTGGCCCTTCCATTTGTCTGGCGTTCATATTCCTGAGTAGATTTCACATCTTCTGCTGGCTCTTGCTTTGGCATCTCCAACTTGGCTTTGCTCACATTCATTTCACTTAGACCCGTCGAGGTAGTGTCAAATTTACAGACCACAGCGATACGCAGATTGACAATTAGAGAGAACAATTTCACCGCCGCACCAACTTTTAGTTTAAGATATTCGGATATATCGTTCCGTCCTAGCATGAGTAGAGCCCGTCCATCAATATCCTGCTCAAACATATTATTCGCTATCACTTTTGAGTTGAGGGCACGTTCCACATATTCGTAGACATCCCATTTCGTCCAGTAGAGTGGATTGCTTTTAATCTTGTCCAGATCGAAGTCACAATTCTTTTGCCACAGGCGATAATTGCGCTGGAACTGAGGACCATACTCATTGACAATAGTCTTAGCTATGGCCATGGAACGAACATCCAACAGTTTCTCAGCTTTGCCAGACATCTTTTTCGGTTTGGGCGCCTCCGCCTGTGATTTGGTTTTTGGCTCTGTTTTTATAGTTATTGGCGGAGGTGGTAGAGATGACGGTGCCGCCTTAACGGGCTTCGAAGGTTTCTTGTTCGGAGATCGCTTGATATTCTCAGGTGACACACGGGCCGGTTTAACCGTTTTGGAGCGCCATAGACGCCAATTTTCCGGTGCATAGGGACAACAATCGCGCAGAGCGTGAACATTGAGATTGAAACGTTTGGCATTGCCGAAGCCACGGCAGCCATCCACATCGCAAGGCATTTGGGATTTGTTCTGTAAGAAACCGGGCGGTGTTTCCAATTCATGCGAGGTTGCCTCACACCAGCCAATAGGATGCAGATCAGGGCTATCGTCTTCGAGCCAAAAATAATATTCCGTGGGCCAGCAATCCAGATGGAGCTGGACGCGATAGCCCTTACGGTTCACCACTGTGGCAGGTCGAATAAGGCAGGGATTGCGCTGATCAACTACCTCTAATTTCATACGCGACTGAAATTCCATAGGCAGTCGCGGCTTAAATAGATGAGTAGGAGCCGCAATGCCGCCCGACTCTTTTATATATTCCGGCCAACTGAAAACCACATTCTGATAGTCTGGAGGTACAATCAATTGCTGACGTCCATCGTGCCAACCGCATGGATGAATGTACGGTGAATTTATATGGACCCACAAATCGTAACAGTCATCCCAGCCATCGAAATGAACGCGTATACGTTCATCCAATATATCCGCCACAGTGGCCACACAAATCTTGCCCGTGTCATTTAGATCCTCCGCCTCCAGATGCATACCTACACTAAAGCCATTTGTCATCGATGGCTGCGGTGACATATTCAAATGGCTGAACAGATGCCTAGGTGCTGGCTTCCCATCGATCTTGATCAGATATCGTGACCAACTAAACCGATCCGAGCAGTAGCCTTTGGGAGCTTGCAGCACACGGCCAGTGCTGTAACACCATCCGGGCGGAAAAATGTCCATGGAATCGGCATTCACATAAAAATCATACATACTGGCATAGCCATCGAAATGAAGCTTCAATCGATAGCCACGCACCTCGACTATGGTGCATACACAGAAGAGCGAACAGTTCTCGGGATCAATGGCCTCCACTTTCATGCCACGCTGAAAGCCATTCGGATTGATGGGAAACGGATTGAAGAACAGATGAATGGGTGCAGCAATATCATTGCCCTTTTTCGCCAAGTACTCGCTCCATCGAAACTGTTTCTTCACCTTCTCCTTTGGATGTACGACTTTGCGAGCTTCGGTTGAAGCAGCCTTAACCACTACCTCCGAGACAAGCGACGATGCGGCTGGCGCTGAAGCTGATGAGGCAGATGATCCAGATGCTCCTGATGATATGGCCGCTGACAATCGACTCATTTTGGCCTCCACTTGTGAGTTGTTGCTGCTGCCGCCAGAAGGCAGTCGTCGTTTTTGTCCACGTCTCACACAAGCAAGAGAACAGTAACCTACAAAATGGGAAAAAGGAAAGCCAGAATTAAAGATTTTTGAAATCATTTGCCTATAATCCGAGCATGGAATTTGAGATGAAAACTCATTACTCACGCGGCGCCAAAAAGTCAGCTGCGGGTCCATGGCAATTGCAGCGCTGACACAGATAGAGCAACGGATCTGCAGTTGCTGTCGGCCGACGGTCAGGACGATCGAACAGTGAGCGCTCAAAATAGTTGGCCGGCCCCTGGCGAGGCTCACACCTCTCGTTCAGTTGCAGCAGATTAAAGCGATTCAATTCAAAGCGCAGCGTCGAATTGGGCAATTGTCCTGGCTGCTGGCCACGCCAACGTACCATGGGCAGAGTTTGTAATACGCTTCTTTTCAAATTATTCAAAATTTGGCTGGGTCTGCCACCACTGGAGGAGGTGATGGGGCGATTGGGTGCTTGGTCGTTGACGGGTAGTGTCGGTCCTGATGCAGCCAGAGAATGAGGAGAAGTTACGCTATTCTTTTGCTTGGGTTTAATCGAAACGCTTGAAGAAGAACTCGATGAGGGCGACACTTGCTCATCGCAGCGCAATGAACGCTCAAAATCCTCATTGGACAAATTTAAAGTTTCCGCTTTTAGAATGCTTATGCTTGGCATTGTCGCCGCTGATTCTTCTTTCTTGAATTTCTTTCCGCTTTGTTCAGCATGGATCTCTTCTACATCGCTGCTGCTGCTTCTCCTACTGCTGCTAATGCTGCTCAAAGTGCTGGTACTGGTCGAGGAGTTCTTCCTCGATGATTTGGGTGTGGGTGTTGGTGTACACTTGGATGTCTTTGTGGTTGTTGTTGTTTTGGTCACGGTGACTGTTGGCTTGTTTTTTATTGGCTGTTGTGGTTTTGTTGCTTGTTTGTCCTCCTGGTCACTGTCATCGTCGTCGTCTATGGTGATGGTTTCAATTGTCCTTGGCTCTTCAATGACAACATCCACCTCTTTGGCCATAATGGCAACTGAATGCCGTCTTTCGCTCCCCGGCGAGGACTGCTCAGTGGCCACAAAAGATTTCGAACGTTGCAGTTTATGTTTTTTCACACCAATAACAGCTGAACTGAAGTTTGGCAAATCCCTCTGCACAACTGATGGTGCAATCGTGTCTTTTTGTACTTTCATTTGGGTCAAATTAGGCAATGGTGTAATGGAGGGTGCTGCTGCCACAGTAATAGAAGCAACTGTAGCAGCAGGTGCAGGAGTAGGAGCCTTTGAAATCGTATCGGCCAGAGCAGGAGGACCAGGAAGAACAGCCGGATCGAGAACAGCAGCAGTGATGGTGGCAATAGAGCACGCAGGAGCAGTAGTTGGAGCAGGAGCAACATCTGAAGCGGAAGTCACAGTTTGAGTGGGAGGAACAGCTTGAGTTGGAGTAACAGTTTGAGTGGGAGTAACAGCTTGAGTGGGAGTCACAGGTGGAGTAGTTGTAGCAGCAGGTACAGTTTCAGGTGTTGAGTCAGGTTTCGACATAGGTTTAACTGGTGGCAAAGACTTGATTTTGGGCGGATTATTATTATTATTATTGTTGTTGTTGTTGTTGTTATGATTCTTATTATTGCTCAATAGAATGGCACTAGGATTGGCCTTAGCTTGATTGAATTTCATCCTCAGTTTGTCCACAGCCGCCTTACTTAGAATAACGGGAGCCCGTGAATTGGCCAACAGCGAGATTTGTCCACTGGGCACTAATGTATTAGATGTTACCTTAGCCGGAACAGAAGAAGAAGCACCCACAAGAGCAGAAACAGGCGCTGAAACTGAAAAATAATACATACATATAATAAGTATAATAGTTTATTATTATGAGTCACAATTGCCAAATCTTAAAACTTATATAGCTTCTGATATTTTATACTATTACTTAAGTCTGGCTCATCTCATCTTTTCAATGCTTTTATATTTAATTTTTCATTTTTATTTCAGTTTCAATGCAGCTGCAAAAACCTGATCGTCATCATCACGGTCATTGTTGTTGCTGTTTGCTGTTGGTGCTGCTGGCACCCCGCCCGCCTTTAGCATATATTGATAAAAAAAAAACCAAAAAAAAGAAAAGTAAAACCAACAAAATAAACTAAATAATAATAAGTGACATTTTCTCAATTAATATTTTTCATTTACCATGCGAAAGTAATACGCAGAAAATACCAAACTCAATACAAAATGCAACTATTTTTTACGTTTTCCAAAAACGATTCTCATTATGAAATCTACAAGAGTAACAAAACAACAACACCAACAAAACAGGGCCGGACTATAAAGTGCAACCAAGGGGGCGGCATACCAATACATACATACATATGTACATATAATGCAAAGGGCAACGCTTACGGATGCATATGTATGTAAGTATGCATATATGTAGGTACATATATAGGTGACATCAGATGAATCAGAATATACATAGTTAAGTAATGACAACTTTGTTTCTTTTTAGGCGCTGTTCACAAATTTCAATTAAAATTAAAATTAGATTCTGAATTAGTATTTGAGTTTTTACAAATAGTTAACAAATTTCTGACAATTTTTAAACTTTTAAAATGCAATAACAAAGAAAAACCTGTTTAACGACTTGGATAATTCACATGGAATTCAGCAACATTTTTAAATGATACATGCATAAGGCTCTTTAAATTTTTAATATTATTAAATACATACATTTGTAGGTATGTAAATATGTATGTATGTATCATCATCATCATGTGCAGAAGAAGAAGAATGTGACCGCATTATTTTTACTTTCACTACCCTCTAAAAATTGTTGCTGCACGTTGGTTGTGCTTAATTAACAAATTTTCTTCTTTTTTTGGCCCCTGTCTTAATTTAAATTTTAAAATACGGCCATGAGAGCAACGACATTAAACTAAACATGTAAAAATACAATAATTTCAACAACAACAAGAGTAACAATAATAAAAAATTAATCTATATATACAGACAAGTCAGTCAGTTAGTCTTGTTCCCGTTGTGCCAGTTCCATACTGTGCAGGGCACAGGAATTTTGCACCTTACAATGAAATTTTATTGAAATTAAAAGAAAAGCAATCTACCTACAATTATATGGGGAACTTTGATGATCTGGGCGTTATAATTATATAACTCCGAATTGTGACTTACCTGTTGTAAGGGTACTCGTTGTTTTGGTTGTCTGGCCGGGATTACCATTTATCTGCTGCTGATGTGGTGCCTGTGACTGAGAAGCAACTGACGACGATGCGGCTGTCGAACGTATTAACATTGGCTGAGCATTTCCCTTGGCCGATGAAGCACTTATTAGTGCTGTCTTGCCACTGGGCGTTAAAATGGCCAATAAATTCGAGTTTGACACGTTGCCAGCTGATCCTACTCCCACACCAGTGGTTACCAATTGTATTAAAGGTGGTGTAGGAGAATGTCCCACTGTTGCCGTTGCATTGGCCACTGCCCCAGGACTGGCTTTAATGGTTAATGGTGGAACCACATTAATTGGCATTAGTTTTGATTTTATGGCCGCATTATTGTTATTGTTCTTGTAAGTGCCTAAGGTTATATTTGTTGATTTACTGGAACTAGTAGCCGAGGACATGCTTGTAATAGGCACAAAACGCAACTCCTCTTTTGGAATTGTCGACAGACCTCCGCTGGATTTGTTATTTATTATTTTGGTGGTCGTCAGTTCCCGCTTCATTTCTCCATTGGTTGGCAACATTTCGCCCGTTTATGCGAAAACTTTTCGCAACTTTTTTTGAAAACTATATTTAGGTTTTTTTAAATATCACACTATTCACAAAACGCGTCCTGTTCTCAATTCTGTTTAACTGGAGGACAAGATATTATTTTGTACGTTGCGCCGCATCAAAGTTTCTAGCATTTTTCGCTCCGTTTTTTAGTGTTTTGGTATTTTTTTAGTTCGCATCCAACTTTGAAGTTTATTTCCTTTTTAGTTTTTATTTTTTAATAAACTTTACCGTTTTCAATGGTTTTAACTTATATCTCGATGAATTTGATTTTTTTAAATCGATTCTTTTTATATTTGTATATTTTTCTTTTAAACTCGTTTGGTATATTTGAATTATTTGGTATTTAGAGCTGCAGAGTTACCAGACTGCTTTTAGTTTGGTAGTTGGCAGTTTTTTTTCGTTTGTTTAAAACATTTCAAATGCGATGATTGTAAACAAGAACTGAAAACAGTTAGAGAAATTTGTTAGTTATTCACAAAAAGCTAAAACATCAAAAGTCTAAATTAAAAAATTAGAATCCAAATTCTCATGGCCTACATCTGCCTTGAGGTCTTGTAAGAACAGGTGGTTGCCAATTTACATAGCTAAGTAACAGAATTCGACTAATAATTTGAGTACCAGAATTGTGTATAATTTTATATTTTAATGTAGATACATTAAAAATAGTTAAGTAAAAATGTGAAAAAAATTTTTTTATGTGAAGTTCCTTTGATTAAGAGAAGAAAGTGTATAATAAAGTAGCTAATCTTTTTTGTTTATGCTCTAAAAATCTTACAAGTTTTATCCATTGACAAGAATATCGTTTTTCTTATGGAATTTATTGTTGTAATTAAATTTGAAAACCTAACATTCAAATCTCTGCTAACGATTTGGCAAAAGTAATTAGTATTTTATCTTTATTGCCAAATTTGCCAAACAAAAATACGGGCACACTGCGTATTGAATATTGAATTTTGATACCATTTTTAGTTATGCTTTAAATTTTATGATTATTTACAAATTGGCCATATACTAAGATTCCAATATATTATTTTTATATTTTTAAAGTTGTTCTTCCTCGCCTTTAGACGACAACAACAAAAACTTTTATTCAGCCAATGCATTAATGGCTTTGTTACGTAGTCTTATGATGCCTCAATGTCAATGCCATTGTTACTCTCTTATCTAGGCTAGCCAAAACATTAATTAATTTCTGCTTATGTTTTACTTTTGAAAGACTAAATTAAAGTATTAACAATAATTCTTACCGTACATTTAAAAGTTATAGCAGCAGGAATACACATTCGCAAATCAAATCATCAGGTAAAACGAATATAAGGGACAGCTCTGAAACTGATAAGTGTAGCAAAAGATTAGCCAGCGGATATAAAAATCGAGCAAATAAATATATTTTATTTTTCTTGTGTTGGATATAAGAATTTGTTTTTCAAAATGTCTCACCTGGCATTTGTACAATCCGTTTTGGTTTTAGTTGTAGGTGCAAGGGTGTTTATATGATTGACCCCGCAGTACATACAGAACTGAAACTGTAGCGTACTTTATGCACACGTCCTAGTACAAGTTTATTTGTAACTGTTTTTTCCAAAGTACAGTGAATATACCTTATACAGGCACAGCACACTTTGTATATTTAACACACTGTCAAAATTTTGTTTTTTTGCTCTGCAACTTTTTTGAGAATCTGACAAGATATGTTGCAAAAGCATGCGTGTGTATTAAACTCATATACGATCAATTAGGTGGCAACTCTGCAAATAGTATTCGGTTATTTTTGAAAACAAATTATTTATACATAAAATTTTTGTCATAATAATATCGTACAATTTCATGTGCTGTCTAAGTATACGTACACATATGACAAAAGCAAACTAATTTTTAGTGGAATTGAATTAGACTGTTTAACTCTTTATTTTTTTGACGTACGCTTGTACAAATTTTCATAGGTTTATTATATTGCTTTTAATTTGCATTTATAATACTGTTTTATATGCTCTTGAGCTATTTAACCGTGGACCAGGTAAATGTGAAAAAACTTGTTTAAAAAGTGACTTCGTCAAAAAACCAAAAAAAGTGGACAGTTTTACTTATATTTGCACCATGCTTCCTCTTCATGTCAAACTTCTTAAATTGCTGCTAGTATTGGGCAATGAGAGAATACATCCAATTGGTGATGGGAAAAATGCTAGCATATCAAAAAGTTTAACAGGGCAAGTAAGAATCTTGGAAACTTGAAAACTAGAAACAATTTTATAAATATTCAATTTTGTTTATTATTTTATATACTTTGTTTTTACTAAAGTTATGTCGTGACACGCTTTTATTCCATCGACATCTCAATTCCACAGTGTTGGGTAGTGTGGAAGGTAGAAATTTTTTAGTGTTTTGGGCAGTTAAGTGAACAGAAAACAAAAGTTAAGAAAAATCATTAACTAAGGTCCCCGATTTTAAACCATTAACCATTACTAAAGAGTTAATAATGTCCTTCATCAACAATGATGATACCATCATGCCTATCGATGAAGACCCACAGGGTGAGTTGGGAGTAGGAGTGAGAGTGGGCGAGGCCAATGACAACAACGATTCTAATTTTCTTTTTCCTGCCTACAGTTGTCATTAATGATGATGAGGCATCGGCAACTACACACAACATGCCAAATGGACGCTCAATGGATTCGCTGCGCTCCTCGTTCACCAATCGTAGCTCGACGCCGGACTCCTCTCATAATTCTCTAGATGCCCTCGAGATGGCCCAGGACGACCGGGAGGAGAAGGCCCGCCTAATAACCCAGGTCTTGGAATTGCAAAACACATTGGACGACCTCTCACAGCGAGTAGACTCCGTAAAGGAAGAGAATCTCAAATTGCGCTCGGAAAATCAAGTTCTTGGCCAATATATTGAGAATCTTATGTCCGCCTCCTCGGTGTTCCAGTCCACCAACGCGAATGCTACGAAAAAGAAGTAAAAACGCTTCCCACATTCATCGATACTCTCAGTCATGGCCTTCTCAAAATGAAACACATAAAAGGTTGCTTCTAAATCTGTTTTCTAATCCAAAGCGTTTACGTACAAAATAGCAAAACATTCTCAATAGTAACCTGTTTAAATATGAATAGTTTAGTTAAATTGGAATTGGAAGCAACCTTGATATATTTACAAATCTATGTGCTTAGCTTATTGCTTAATGTTATTTGTGTTTTGCTGTCCCCTCGAATTTTTGTGCACCATAAAATTAATGTAATTATAATAAGTTTAAAATAGGCATGCGTAAGTTATACATTTTATTTATTTAACCATTCATATATTTACAAAAATATATAGATTATTAATAAATCAATATTCAATCCACCGCAATGACCAAGGCTTTCGCATGTCGCAAGTGTTATTTAGAAGTACTTTTCAAGAGACCTGGCAACTCTGAGTCAAGTAACAGCTGCCAGCTGTTGGCAACAACAAATATTTAGACAGAGATAGAGCTAAATAATTTCGTATTACAAAACGTAGAAAGCGTGTAAAATTTGTAAATTCTGTGTTCAAAACTAATCAAACAAACTAAACTGGCTGTTAAAAACAAAAAATAAACGGACGGGCAGGTGTCTGCAAATCTCCTTTACAGATAAATTTCTTTGCTGGGCAGGGAATGAGAAAAGTGATTGCGAAATAAATGAAAAAAACCAACACGAATTTTATAACGCAGGTGAGTAAAACGACGTCAACAAACAAGGTAACAATCAAAATTTTGGTTGTTGTAATTATTTTTCATTATTCAGCAGTAGTGCATTATAAAATGCAAAGCTATACTATGTAAAATGTCTTTGTATGGGAGATTTATTCTCCCCCTCCCCCCATTAACATCATAATCATCTATTGCCAGTGTTGAAAAGCATTCTAATTGTTCGTGCTGCCTCGTACATATGTACATATACATACACCCACACACATGCTGATGTTTATATCAAATTGATTGTTTTTGTTCGTGTTATTTTAATACTAATGTATGTACATACATATCAAACAATTAAAACATATTCGCCTCTCTTCCTCAATGCAATACAGGCGATATAAAGGAGGCCAACGGCCATCGGCCACAAGCCCGTATCAGTAACAGTGCGTCAACCTACGGGGCGTATGGCGGAAATCTTCGCAGCAGCAGTTAACAAAGGCAACGTCTTCTATTGAGAAAGAAAACCCATTTGGAAAATGTGCTGACCTCCAGAGTGAAGCACTTTTTGCTGCTTCCCTTTCTGAAGTTGTATCTTCTCCTGTGCAAACTATATCTCAAAAGGAATATCTCTCCCTTCATCATCAATCGCCTATACAAGTGTCATCATGTCATTCTCGGATTTCGATGCCATTTATGAGGATGAACAGCTTGACGAATTGGAACATTTTCAGGATCAAACAGTGGCGCCAGTGCCCGAACCCATTATTATACGAGGTGCTGGCAATATGACTGTGTAAGTTGAGAACTACTTAAACAATAATAAAGCGACTTCCGCTTATTACCTTAGACCATTAGTTACATCCAAGTTCATTTGAGTATATTAAAATGCCCAAGTTATGTCTACTGAGTCGTTTCTAGTTCCGTTAAGCTGTTGGTGCATACATATGTTTCAGGGGTTGTATTATTTTGACTTTCTTATAAAAAATAACCAATAATATATTTAAAAAAATTAGTTGATGTCCACAGTACCAATGCATACAATGTGTAGAGGAACGTTTATCGTCTACATTCTCCTACCCCATCAGGGTTTAAATGTAGTCCAAGGCTTTTGTCGCCTATTTCACTTTTGATATACACAAAAGAAACTTACTTAGTTATTATTATTATGGGGTTCGTTTGTTAATATTGACCTTTTAATGGGATCTAAAGTGTTGTATAGTGATAGGGCATGTATTTTAACGAAATATAGAACAATTAAAAATCATCTCGTATCTTGCTTTTCCGCAGTTTCGGTCTGAGCAATCGCTTTAACACAGAGTTTCCGTGTGGCCTGTTATCACGCGTAGCTCCCGAGGAGTTCAAGGCAACTGTTGGGCGTATCAATGGTGTATTAAAAAAAACCCTGCCCGTTAATGTCAAGTGGCTATTCTGTGGATGCGTTTGCTGCTGCTGTACGCTGGGCTGCTCCCTTTGGCCGGTCATTTGCCTCAGCAAGCGTGTAAGTTTATAAAAATGTTTTCATAATTTCCAAGCTATTTAATTATACCTTCTTAATTTGCAGACACAATTAACTCTGGATAAACTATTCGAATGGGAGAATAATCATCTATATCATAAGCTGGGCCTACACTGGCGACTGCATAAGCAACAATGTGATTCCAATTCCATGATGGAGTATGTTATTTTAATTGAATTTATACCCAAAACACCAATTTATAGGCCCGATTAGAATGCAATCCAGTTGCTTATGGGTATATTGGTGTGAACTGGGTCAGGGCGGGGTATCATCTTAATGGTAATTGTAAAATAAAATACTAGTTGCTAATAACATTCGCTTTAGACGTTTACTCTTCGTGCAAAAAAAACAAATAATGCAAAAAAACAGAATGAAAAGCCAGATACTAACGTAAACTAACAAAAATGGGCATTAAAACTAGTTTAGTGCACTCGCAAAAGGTAATTTTAAGCTAGTTATACGTACATTTAGAATTTAGATTAAACAAATTTTTGAAAGGAACCTACACATACATATGTATGTAGTTAGTAAGCATAATTATTTTTTCGTATATACATATATGCAAAATTTATATGTGTATATAAATAAGTATATCATATTTTTTGATTTTAGTTCCATATTGCTAATTTTGTTTTCAACTCATGCAATATTAAATACATTTCTTGTTAGAAAATTGAAATTTGGAATTCTGCTTAATTTTTGGGTTGGCATTTTCTGATATCCTTGTTCAAATATTTAATTACTGTCAATTGGAATCTATATATTGAAGACTTTTGAAAGATCCATTTTAAAACCAAATAAAATTCAAAATATTTGGTAAATATTTACAAAGGTCCAAAATATTTCTGACTGTGACTTCGAAATTTTGCTTGCGTTAAATGATGAGTTATGCCCAGTTTATAATTTCTAATTAGAAATATAAATCAATTTCGAATATCTAATGTCCCTGTCCAGTTAGTCCGCTTAGGTGACCCCATAGAAATCTAATGACTATTGTTGTGTTCCGTTATCAACATAAAATTGTTTTTTTTTTTGTTTTGTTTGTTTATTTTTTACTGATGGTTTCTTTTCTATATGTATGCATATGCCTAAATGTATATACATATATATTTGTATATATGTGTGTGTGCACATGCATTTATGTATTTTGCTTGCCGTTTTAATAACTTTACAGAAGAACAATAAATACAATCCAGATTTGTGTTTAATAGAATGTTAAAGCTTATATCATAATCAAGTCTTTCTTTTTAACAATGCGGGTCTTTTTCTAGGAATATATAATATATATGTAGGTATTATTATATTTGCTCTTTTTTAAAACTTAAGGAATGTGATTGGAATGGTTGAGGATTAACAATATAAGTATATCATTTGTAATAATACTCAAATTTTGGGATGGAATTAAGACTATTTAGACATCAGCATTAATGCCGTCATACTCGCTCATAGCGGATGCAGACATTGCCAAAGTGGACATGTCACTTTCATTGCTGCCATGTGCCTCATCTCCGTCATCCAACTGTGTTACTTCGTCTAGCTCCTCTTCGTCATCAATTGTCTCAGTGCTATTATGACCTTTTTCTATAACGAGATCAGGTTCTAGTAGTTCCGTTTCCGGCACTTCTGTGGTTTTAGTTTTATCGCTACTTCCTGATCTATTATTTTTCTTAAATTTTCTAGTTTCATTTGTGTTGGATGACATTCCCAGTAGTTCGTTGGCGGTGCGTAGAAGAGTATCTGTTTGTCTGCGAAGAGCCTGCATTATTAAGGTATCCTGCCTCATTTGGAATTCATGCTCCCGGCGCGCGAATTCTCTTTGCTGCTTAAAGAAATCTTCCAGCATTTCTTTTTGAGCCTCTCGCATGGCATCAGCGAGCTGACTTAGCTCATTGGAAAAGACTTCGTCGAGTTGCTGCTGATGTTGCTGTATCCGATTGCTTTGGGGCTCTTCATTAGTAAGCTTTTGCTCTTCATCATGGAGGTTGCCGCGTGCAGTCCTGGAAGTTGTCTCATAATGCGTTGAACTGCGTTGCAGCTTGACAGGAACCGGTGAATTGTCAGGGTTTGTACGACGCTTGCGCTGCTGATGCTGTTGGCTCATTAGCTGCGCTTGGCGGCTGGTGGAAGCGGCATAGGGAGGAAGGCTGTATCTGGGTGGCTGCTGACCTCTAGACAGCAACAGCTGCTGATTGTGTGTTGCTTGAGTTGGCGAATGTGGAGGTGAAATGGATTGCTCTAGATCTGGAATGTTGCGCTCTGGTCTAAGTGAGTACCCCGTGTCCCTGATGGGCACAGGCTTAAGACGCATTCCAGCCGGCTGAACACTAATGTCACGAGGTAGACGTACGGGTATTTTCCTCGGCAACATTAATTTGCTTGTGGGATGTACAAAATTAATATTGCTGGTGCTCTGAAGTGGTAGCGAACGATTCTGTTTGCCTTTTGAGAGAGCAGGTGTCTGCCGATCTGCCCCATGCATGTTGGCTGGTTGGGAATTCCGACGTAAACCATAGTCCGATCCCTTAGCGAAAGATGCCACCCTTAATGGTGGCATTGGGGTATACATATCGTCATCGTGACTATCGCCGCCATGGGCACCTGGTGGTGGAGAGGGCGATGCTGGCGCCGTAGGTGGCGGAGTATTTGTGCCGTCCATACCCAAATCCATTTCCGGTTCATGTTTCACTGAGACAACAAATGGCATGTGATTCGCCATTTCGCTATGATCGGAATGTGTAATCTCTACACTGGGTTCAAAGTCAAGAGTTTCCCTTGTATCCTGCTCAGATATACTATCCGGTACCTTCAAAACGTCATCATAGCCTACAGGAAAAACGCGTTAAAGTCGTTGTCAGAAGTTAATGTACAATTTTTTTTTCAACTTACCAGTATCGATTGGTTCTGGCTTAATGGCACCCAAACGGTAGCCAAATATGGGATGTTCCACACCAAGCATATCTTCTTTTGAATCATCACCAAGCGTTTTTGAGCTATCCATGGAATTGTCACATTCACTGATGTTGCTATTGCTGCCACCAGCTCCAGATCCACCACCAATCGATCCTCCATCGCTGCTGTTACCAAGCATACGGCAGAGTACCCGATAAACCTCCTCTGGTACCACTTTGGGTATTCCTGTGCCATGTCTTGTAGTGGTATTATATGTGGACTTGAGGAACTTCCATTTCGTCCAGATTTGTATGCTCGATTTTTTGACATAATTCTTGCTACGCATTATTTGCTCGATTTGCCGAAAAACATGTTCACTCTTTATATTTCGATCTTTTAATTGCTCCAAGGCATTGATATTTTGCATGATGCTTAACATTTCCAGCATTTCGGCACGACTCCACAGGTTGCGTTCCGCTCGTGTTTCGCCCTTACTAGCAGCGACGGCGGCGGCTGCAGCTGCTGCTGCTGTAGCTGCTGCTCCTCCACCATTGCTAGTGCTGGAGTAGGGCTGGGGCTTATTGCGCATGGGCGTCAATAGGCCGTCATCCACATCTACATCAACCACAACACCATTGCCAGTGGCTGCTGTGTGGATGAGCCTGTTGACGTTTTGATGATGCTGCTGCCGTTGGTGATGACCTTGCTGATTTTGGCGCATATTCTGCTCCACTTTGCTGAGCAGTCGCATTTTTGTATGGGCAGCCACTGTACTGCTGCTTTTGCTACCGTTGCCTCTCCTAATATTTCTAATGTCTTCAACTGGTTGTGATTGAAATCTAAGTCCAGAACCAGATGCTGAGGGAGAAGCTAATGTATCGTTTTGGCTCTCCAGATTTTTATGATATAGCGGCATTAACATGGATGCAAAACAATTGTTAACTTATCGGAATCTGCAAAAAACAAAAATAATTCAATCAAAATCAAAAACTTTATTTAAAATAAATTTTCTAATTTCTCGATATTTATCGATTTGATTAGACTTTTCGTCTCGAATACCAATTCTAAGCCGTCAAATTCTAACCCAACATACGAATGGAGCGAAAATATTATATAATCATCGTTTGATGTTGGCTCATTCACTTCGCAACTGTTTAACACATTCCAAAAACCTATCTACGAATAACATTAATACAACGAAACATACCTTCGTACATATGTACATACATATGTTTTTTGTTATACATATATAATTCAATACAGAGACACGAAATCTTAACTAAGGGGGGAACAAAAAAAAAAATACCTATATAATGTTTTATCGATTTTGATTACGAATTTCAAAACGAATAATAGGCGACAAAGACAACGTAGAAACCGAACAAGAACAACAACAACCACTCACACACACACATAAACACAAGTACATCACAATACACAATAACAAAACAAATTTTAGAGATAATGGGTAAACGATTTTCATTTTTAACAATAACAATTCATAAACAAATAAATAAAATTATTAATAATGCTGCTACCGAATTATGTATGTCGATCTTTGACCTCAGAGCACTAACATTACCAATCAGTAACATCTTGAAACTCACACACACAAGCACACATTTCATCATATTTATATACATATGTATCTATGTACATATGTATATAATTTCAAGATTTTGATTCAGTTTTTTTCTGGTGGAGTTCAAAATTGGGAGCGCCACAGTGGTAAGTAAATTATTTTTGAACGTTTCAAAATTCACAGTCACTCCACACAAAAATGTGATATTTTTAATTGATATCTTGATTAGGCATTGTCCAGTAATGTTTTTGTTCTTGCTTTTAGAGTTGCCTTTATTTTATAATGTTTTTTTTTAGTGGAATGCCTTTACAAATTCTAATGGCTTGAGGCCCACTGTAATGGGGTAAAAGAAATAAATATGACAAGCCGGGAGAGCCAAACAACCATGGCAAGAGAGAGAGAGAGCCGAAGAGAACGAAAGAGAGCATGCGCTCCCTCTCTCTCTCTCTCTTGCACACACACATGGCTGATGAACATTTTTTTTTTAACAAAATAGAATAAAACAATTACAAAATATTTTCCAACATATTCGCGTTTTCTTTAAAGAACATGAAGTGAATGTCCAAATAGACAAGCAAAGATCTGTAGACACTTTAATTATATATATTTTTATAATATTTTAATTTTTTATTCGCGTTGTACTTAATTTCAGCAGATTTTAATAACATTTGAACTATTTTTCAAGAGAGACACAGGCGCACACACACACGCACGCGGGTGCTACATCCATTTGCACTCACACAAGTCCAAACACTTACCAGCAAGAGAGCGTATAGAGAGCCGCCCCAACCAGTGTTTTCAGTTTAACGGCGATTTCAATACTGATTCGAAAAACTCGAAAAGCAACGGCCTACAAAAACAAACTATATACATTTCGCTTGTATTGTATCTCTATCTGTATGTGTGCACAGAGTGGGTGTGTGTATGTTGTATTTTTTCGGAAAGGCAAAAGGCACAAAAAAAAATGGTTATGACTACACATAGTTTGGTTCTTATTCGCTTTTTTTCTATCTTTATTTTTATATTTTGAGATTGTGAGCGATTTGGAGCGGCTACGAATCAGTTTATTGTTTTTCTTGTGCTTGTGTCAGTTTTTAGAAATGAGGTTATATCACTCGCTATCTACATATGTACATACACACATGCACAAGTGTATGACATATGTATCTAGTTAGTTCAGATAAAATTTTAAAATTGCTTTAAAATAGCAAAAATTTAACGTTTTTATAGATATGCGCACTCATGTCTACACATACAAATGCAAGTATTTGAATTGAAGTTTAATGTATGTATGTATGTATGTAAGTATGTATGTATGTACATATCTTTGGAATGCATATTATGTAGATTTTTGATGAATTAAACGCGTTTTCTTTTGCTCTTTTTAATCTTCTGTAGTCTTTTTTCCCCTCTTTTTGCGAGTGGGGGTGGTTTTCTTTCTTTTACTTTTAAAGAATGAAAAGGGCAAAAAAAACCGTTTCATGTACACAGATTTGAGTTTTAAATATAATACGCATAGGAAGCGGCGCTCTTCAAATGCCCTGACTGTTATTTACTCTTGTAGTAACTTAACTAATACTGTTGAAGAACTTGTGCCCTTTGCAGTCTGCCAAATTAATCATAGGTTTTAAAATGATTCAGACAATAAATGCATTGGTAATTCGATGATTCATATTTACGTAATTAAATAGGCAAAGAATATTAAAAAGATAATTTAAATGTTGTGCAATGGACCTTGACATTTGGCCATATGGTAAGAAAGTTTCTCAGCCAGTAGCACATATAGCGAGGGTTCTCTGTAAAACCAACGGACGTTTCTCGCTTAAATGATAATGATAATAATATTACAAGTTCTGTTATGGAAAAGTAAATAATACTTAACGCGTTTTTATTTTTGGTGACAAGTATTGAAGATAAGGTTTAAGTATGTATGTACATATGTATGTACATATCTAGTCCTGCCTATTCAGATGCAAACAAGATTTACAAGTATTCAGCATAGCCATGGCTAGATTTGATGAAAGGAATGAAGGGGAATTTGACGGTAAGAGATGGCAAAGATGGAGAAGAAGTCAATTGCAAAGAACAGGAAACTTGAACTCGTTAAGCATATACATACATATGTACATATGTATGTATGTACATATGTACATAGATACAAATGTACATTACAGCAATGGAAAATGGTAAAAAATGCGGAAAATCTCTGACAGTAAATTGAGACTTTTTTTATCTACTTTATCATAAGCTCATACATATGTATGTATGTACATACATTCATCTATTTATATATGTAATTTACAAACTTATTACTGGCCGTATAATATTAAAGCTTGGAATAGTTTTTTTGTCGCTTGATAAAAAGTTTCATAGATACACACATACATACATAGATACACCATACCGAAAGACACTCGCCGAGCGACTCTGGAAAAGTATCTTTATACATTTATATATAATCTATATATACATAGATATATATACATATGTGAAAGAAATGAAAACAAACTAACTCTCACGACAGCCAAAACCGATGATTCATTCGATTTCGAAATTCGTAAACGTTCGTACCCAACTAACAAGAATCCCAAGCAACAAGCAAGGTAGAATCACGAAACTCAAACTTGCGAAAAAGAAAAACCAGAATCTTCTTCTTCACCGAAAAACAACAACAACAAAAACAAAAATTAAAGCACCAACAACATGTATGTACATATTTTTGCGCATATTTTGTCGTTGCCCTCTTCTTCCCCTGTTTTTTTTTAGTTAACCACTCAGCTGATTTGTCGCAAGGTTTTGGGGAAAAAAACACAAAAGCAACTACAACTACACATATTGTATGTATGTACATACAAATGTACAGGTATTTGAATATCATGCAGTGGAGATTGCGATGAGAACTTAACGGCGACTCACCGATTCAAATTTTACAAACATGTCAATGATAAGCGGCTCTATTTATACATCCATGCATGTGAATGTGTGTCAGCAAGCATTTTCGGGGATTCACCGGGACATGCTTCTTTTCCCGGGGGCAGCCTGTGTATAAAACTTTGGAAGTTTTTGGTATGGGAAAAGGATATGTACATATATGTAGGTCTCTATTTTGTCACAAACATTACTTCTCAAAGGAAATATTTAGATGAAAAGAAAATATTTTAAGTTTTGTTGAACTTAAATAAAAAAAAAAGTACCGTAAAAAGCTTTTGACAGCTTTCAATTTTTTGTTTTAAGAGGTTTTCGTTAATTTCTATTAACAAATTATTCGATTATAATCCATAATTATGGATATTCAAGAGACTAGAAGATCATGTTTTTACGCATTTGACATTATAATATCATAACTTGAATTTAAACTCCCTTCGCTTTACATTCATTAAAATTTACAAATCAATGCTGAAGATATGAAAACCTCAAGAGTCCAAGGGTATCGGAATATAAGCATTCACTTTATCCAGTTGACGCTGCGAAACACATTCACATATCCAAATGACATTACGTAATTCCAATTGCTTCAATTTGATGTAGGAGTAGAAGACACCGAAATGGAATTGCTGCAAATACGAATGGACATGCTTTTTGGCCTCGAGCATTAGGAAGCGATCCTCCAGAGTGATTAGACCATCAGTATCCCTTTCGATATTTTCGAACATATGACTATATTCGAGAAAGCTGCAAGCTTGTTTTACAGCATCATAGTCCAAGGCGTTCGATAGAGCCACCAGGCCATCAGGAGAAATATTGCCGCAAGTGGGAAAAAGCTTCAGACGAGCTCTCGGAGTCAACTCGCTATTAAGGGCATTCACTGCAATAGTGATAGCTCGACGATCGGCCTCAAAGGCCAAGATATTGCACATGACATCGGCTGTGGTGCCACCCAGATTCTTGCAATAACTGTAAAAATCCTCCAGATAAGCTCTATTCAGAGTACCGCGAAGAATCTCTACATCGATATCGTGAAAGGAGTCCTCATCATAGCTGCTCGGTATGTATTTTGCCAGAGGACTATCAATCAATATGGCATCAAAAAGCTCATTTGAATTGGCAGCCACATTAATGGCTGCCAGTTGATCAAAGAGTCCCAGGGGATGGCACATTGCAAGTAGTTTTCTTATGGGTCGTCTATTGTTGAGTCCTGAGACCAGCAAACAAACATTATCGATCATATGGGGGTAGCGTATATACTCGAGAAATGTGGATAAAGGTTCAGTGCTATGATCCCGTATATAGCTATATTCCACCAATAGCTTGTCACGCATACGCTTCTCAATCACATCCACACGAACCGGAGATCGATCTTGAACAAATATATTACCATATTCAGTGCCCTGAATATTTAGTTTAATGTCATCCAAATTTTCGCATTGGGTTAGATTCAGGTAGTCCGAATGTCTAAGCATTCCATTCTTAAAGCCCCGCGTTAGTCCTTCTAGATAGCCGTTCTCCGCATTAAACTGAAAGCTGAACGTCATTGTGTTCTACAAAATAATCAATGGCAATCATTGACAGAAAACACCCATTCCACTCGGTTTTAAATTTAGCCGCCTAGACGCTCATTTTGAGTTCTGCTCAAAGCTGACAGCCTCTCGCAACCACCTTGGCAGCTCTGCTCTGTTAATTAACATCCAAGCGTTAACTAACAGACTCAGGCTTGAGCAATTTGTGTGTGGGCAAAAATTTCGAAAAATTATCAACGTGTGGGAGCGTTTTTATTTGCAGGTTCGAAATTTATTTACAGTTTAGTTTCGAACGAACGCTGAAGAAAATAAGAGTGTTTTTATTTCAATTTGTTTATATATTTTATTATTGAATAATTGAAACAGACGAACAAAATGCATAGCAAATTATTGGATGAAGTGAGTACTTACAAATTTCAAAAGCACAAGTTTAACAAGTGAACAATATCAAAATTTGTATTAGATCACTTGAAAAGTTTTTAATTTATGATATTATGAGCTGACACAGTGAATAAGTAATGAAATGAAATAGAGAAAGATCCTTTAAATCCCTTATTTACCGAAATTCCGTTACCAATACAAACAATAAATTTATAATACCCTCTGCAAGGGTATAGGAATAATCGCTTTTTCCCCCCAAATTTGAACTTTTGTTTGTTTTGATTCTTTTGCAATCTATTCTTGTAGTCATTGATTAGTTAGTCATCTGCATGATCTTTTCATTTTATTTCTTTTTCAACGTCTTTAATTTTAAGTGTCATCTCCATAAACATTTCTTGGAGGAAAACTGTTGCAGGAAAAGCCTTCTCATTCTTTGTTTCCTGGACAAAAGGTGACTAAGGAAATTCTTCGTAAACAACAACCAAATTGAGGAAACAATTTTTAATTATCTGAATTTCTCTTCGGGAACATTTCCAGAAGAGGTCTGACACGTGCAATTCTTGAATATTTCTAGCATCGAATAGACAAAACATTTAAATTTTTAATATTTGTTAAACTGGTTTCTAAGCTCTGCCAAACAAATACATACATATGTTAGCTAATATTAACTAATGAAAAACAAACTCGTGTTAGAATTCTTGTTCAACAAATGATAATAATTTACCGGCTCTATTATGAAATGCCCGCCCTGTCCACACACACACACACACACACCATATCAGCTTCAATTGAATATGCAATATTATCAAATTGGTTACGATTATGTTATGACATTCTGGACTTAAACGTATGACCCTCAATTCTCAATCTAGTTTTTTTTCTTTCTCTTTGTAATTTTCCATGCACACGCCGTGTACTAGACCCACATACGAATCTACATAATTTCCTCTTGCCTTTGTATGAATTACCTTAAGTTGAAACTCAGCTGATCTAGTTTTTGATCACTGCAGGTGAGGCGGCATATACATATGTATGTATGGATGTACATGTATGTGTTAGGGGGGGCCGCCACTTGAGTCACAGTGACTATTTTTACTCTCGATTTTCATTTTTCATTTTTATTTCATTTAACAAAAATCACTCAAAGGCGGAAAAGCGGGAACGAAACTCACCCCCACAAAATAATTTCCCTAGCGTGACGAGAAATCATCAACAACGCATTTGAAATACTCTTCTTTTTGTTTTGAATAAACGACAGAATATATACATATATACATATATTGAACTTTTCGATTTAGCAAAGTGTCATTGTTTTGTGTAAAATTTAAACATTTGTCTTTAGAAAATGTGTGAATTTTCAATTTCACGTTGAGTGATTTTCAATGAATGAGCACGAATTTTGGTTTTACTTGCCAAAAGGTTTTTATTTATTTCTTTTTTTTTGCATGTGTCAAATAGAATTAACATTTTGACATGCATAGGAATTTGTTAATTAGTTAGCAACATTTTGAATGGCAAACAAATCGAACAAAGAGTAAACTGTGAATGAGATAAGCCAAGTGCCGCATGTGGCTATTCCATCGATCGATCGATCGTTGGGTTGGTCGATCACTCCGTCAGTGGGTCGTTGAGATTACCAGACTAGACGGCGCAAAGATAAGGGGGCAGTAACTAGTTTATGTCTCAATTTCAAGACCTTCATCCGCTTGAATAATAATAATTTATGTAATTTATCCATTTGCAGCTCAATGAGAATGGCTACATTGTCATCGAGGACTTTCTGACACCGGAAGAGGTCGATTCGCTATATCAAGCTGGACGTGCTCTATGCATGGAGGCTCCACAAACGAATCGAAAAATTTTCAGTACCATCAAGGCGGAAGATGCTCACAGCAAGGAATTATATTTCATGGAATCGGGCGATAAAGTGCGCTATTTCTTCGAGAAGGGAGCTGTGGGGGTAGAGGGTCAGCTGCTGGTGGATCCCATGATCGCTTTGAACAAAGTGGGCCATGCCCTGCATGTGGAGCATTCAACATTCAATGCCGTGACCTTTAGCAATCGTGTGCGTGAGATTTGCTGGCAACTGAATTTCAATCGTCCAGCAGTCTGTCAGAGCATGTACATCTACAAAAATCCAGGCATTGGCGGTGAAGTTATTTCGCATCAGGACTCGTGGTATTTGCATACAGAACCAAATTCCGCTGTGGGTTTCTGGTTTGCCCTCGAGGACTGCACACTGCAAAATGGTTGCCTTCAGTTCATCAAGGGCTCGCACAAAAGTGGAGTACATCGTCGTTATGTACGTAATCCCGATAAAGATGCCAATGAATTGATGGTCTATGATCGTGCGGCTCCCATCTATCCACAGTCCAGTTTTACGCCATTGCAAGTGAGCAAAGGTAAGTAAAGAGTTGAACTATTCCTATCATTCCAAAACAATAACTTTGAATTTTGATTCGCCAGGCACCTGCATCATCATTCATGGGAATGTGGTTCATAAAAGCGAACCAAATCGCTCTCAGAAAAGTCGCCATGCCTACACGTTCCATGTGATTGAGACAGAGAACAATGTGAAATATTCAGAGGATAATTGGCTACAAGCGCCGCAGGATAAACCCTTCCCAGTACTGTTTGAACGTAAAGACTAGACTAGAGATTGAAACGCCCATCCTGATCGTGATCATTTTCTTTTGGTATTCTTTCCACCTAAGTTTATAGTGTTTTTTAAGCTGCTGTATGTACATACATATGTATAACTAACTATGTATTCATAAATAAATGAAACGATTTCAAAGTATCGTAAGAATAAATCGAATAACCCTAAAAGTAGACAAAACATTTCCATGAAGCAATTTTTCAAGTACATTTTACCATTACTCAAATGAGTGTTTGAGTTATTTAGATCATTCTTTCTGGTTTGCCCAATCAAAGGATTGACACTTAGTTTGATAGTTAGCTCCTTCTCAATATATGCATATGTTTATAGTTATTGAATAGTTTCTTTAATATTTCCTCGTATCATTTTGTAAAAGTTATGCTTATTCATTGTAATTTTTGCCTGATTTAACAATATTTACTGAATCATAGCAAATTTAAACAAAATTAGATTCAGCATATCATAATCTATTAATAAATTGTATTCTAGTCTCTGGATCTGCTTGTTATCGGGTCGTTTTACCTCTAATCTTTGAGATTAAATATTTTATATTAATATTAAGGTAATCTTGATCTTAGAGAACAATGCCTTGATTGATGAAAATACTTTTAACGAATTCATTACAAATTTTTAATTGGGTTAATCCTAAAAACATTTTGTACTGCTTAATTTTAAGATAACGTTGAGTGGAAAGTTAATTTCTAGAGCTAATAAAAGTAACTTACTTGTCGAGAACTTATAAAACAAACTTAACTTTTTAATAATATTCACTTTTCTATACTAAAATTACTTCAAACTTAAAACTAAAGTTAAATATTTAAATTATTAACATTACTAATTGTATTACTAAAGAGTATTGGTTATTTCTGATAAGTAACTTGGATTTTTCCATCTTACAAGAAATCAAATTTCTAGGCCAGTGACTTTCGATTTGATTGTGTCTTTTAGCTGTTGATGTGATAGGTTGAGTTTTGTGATAAAAAATAAAACACACATCATTAAACATTATCAAAAAGGCACTTATTAACCTTAAAGATAAACTAAGATAGACTGGACTTTCATTTATATATGTATATATGGGTTTTCAAATCTTCTTCTCGCCCACTATCGCATAGTGTAAACATTTGAAAATTATATAAAGAGCGATAAGGTACAGTGAAGACTTTAAATACTCTCTATGTTATGTGCATAGATGGGTTTCCATGATAAGCAGCATTCACTGTAACCTAGATTGTCTATCTTGAATAGAAGGTCTTTACTTTTAATATATTCGTAAATTCCACAAAAATGTTTAAATTTGATAAAATTATCTGTATCCGTCAACGCGTTGGCGTTTACAGACTATCATCGTATGTACATAGAAATAAATCAATTTTGCTGGACAGCAGCAAAACAAAAACAACAAACTTGATCAGTTCAGTAGCATTTGAGCTGGCAAACACAACGGATCGAGGTATAGCCGGACAGATAATGGATGCCAACAAATGGGAATCGAATGAAGAATTGGAATACTTTAGGGAATATCTGCGCATTCCCAGTGTCCATCCCAATCCAAATTATGGTAATATAAATCATAAATTTCATTATATATATCTAAATGTGATTCATGTTTCAGATGCCTGCTTGGAGTTTCTACAAAAGCAGGCAAAACTATTGAATTTGCCTGTGGAAGTTTACTATCCGCTGAATAAACAAAATCCAGTGGTCATTTTAACCTGGCTGGGTCTGGAACCCGAGCTGCCATCGGTGCTGCTTAACTCCCATATGGATGTGGTTCCAGTTTTTCCCGAGAATTGGACTCACCCACCATTTGGAGCCGATATCGATGAGAAGGGTCGCATCTACGCTCGTGGAACTCAGGATATGAAGTGTGTGGGCATGCAATATTTGGCTGCCATAAGATCGCTAATACGCCATGGTGTCCGCTGCAAACGCACCATACACATCTCCTTTGTGGCCGATGAGGAAATGGGTGGACGCCAGGGAATGCGTCCATTTGTGCATACTTCGGAATTTCGTTCACTAAATGTGGGCTTTGGCCTGGACGAGGGCCTCGCCTCGCCGACAGAAGAGTTTCCCGTCTTCTATGCCGAACGCAGTGTCTGGCGTAAGTTCTGAGAGAATAATAACTTGGAGAATGTTTAATTTTATTCAATTTATATTCGTTTATAGGAGTTTACTTTAAGATAAGTGGTTCAGCTGGTCACGGTTCGCTTCTGTTGCCAAATACAGCTGGCGAGAAGTTGAACTATATTCTTGGTAAAATGATGGCATTGCGCCAAGTGCAAGTTGAAATGCTGGCAAATAATCCAGAGTTGAGCATTGGAGATGTGACCACTATTAATCTGACACGTGTAGAGGGTGGAGTACAGAGCAATGTAGTGCCACCACAGCTTACAGCAGGATTCGATTGCCGTCTAGCCTTGGATGTGGATCATCAGGAGTTCGAAGCTAAGGTAGGTTATCTCTCTATGGAGCCCCAGATTCCGCCTATAAGTCTAATACTATTCTCTTTCTAATGACAGTTGCTTAAATGGTGTGAGGAAGCTGGTGGCGGCATTGAGCTGGAATATGAGCAGAAGCAACCTCGAGTAAAGCCCACATCCACAGATGCTAGTAATCCTTACTGGTTGGCCTTTAAGAAAGCCATTGACGATTTGTGAGTTGGCAGTCTAATTACCATGACCTTTAAATGATAATTCTTTGCATTTGCAGAAACCTTAAAATTAAACCACAAATCTTTACGGGTGGCACTGACAGTCGTTATATACGCCAAGTAGGCATTCCTGCCCTTGGCTTCTCCCCCATGAATAATACTCCAGTTCTATTACATGATCATGATGAATATCTTCAGGCTGACATCTATTTGAAGGGTGTGGAAATCTACACAAAGATTATAAGCAATGTGGCCAATGTTTAGGAAGATGCTTTCAAATAAACAAATATTTCTATCTCTTCGTGATAAGACATAATTTTAAATTTATTTTAAGACGCATTCCACTCACTGTCTGTCAGTTAAATTTGAGAGATTGAGAGTAGCAAACGTCTCTGTGAAATGTCTTCCAATACGTGGGAATCCAATGAAGAGTTACAATACTTTCGCGAATATCTACGCATTCCTAGTGTACACCCGAATCCAGATTATGGTTTGTTTAGTTAGATAAAGTTTCTAAAGAAATTTCTTTTGAATCGTTTCTTTCGACATAATTCATATAGAACCCTGTTTGGAGTTCCTTCGCAAACAAGCCAAGTTGTTGGAATTGCCTATAGTTGTTCATTATCCCATCGATGAGAAGGCACCGGTTGCTGTTCTAACCTGGCAGGGTCTAGAGCCAGAACTTCCCTCTGTCCTGCTCAACTCTCATATGGATGTGGTGGCAGTTTATCCAGAAAACTGGACTCATCCACCCTTTGCCGCCGACATTGATGAGAAGGGTCGCATCTTTGGCCGTGGCTCTCAAGATATGAAGTGTGTGGGAATGCAATATTTGGCCGCCATAAGAGCCCTAAAGCGCAATGGAGTCAGATTGAAGCGCACAATTCATATATCATTTGTTGCAGGTAATCGAAAAACGATTTTCATATTGTGTAATCCATAATTGAACCCTTCAAGTAGATGAGGAAACTGGTGGACAACTGGGAATGGCTCCCTTTGTGGACTCTGCTGATTTTCGTAACTTGAATATAGGGTTTAGCCTGGATGAGGGCATGGCTTCGCCTACAGCCGAGATTCCAGTCTATTATGCAGAGCGCACAGGACGATGTGAGATTTCGATTTTTGGCATATAAATTTTCAATCAACTTACTCATCGTTCAAGGTGTCACCTTTAAGATAAGCGGTCAAGCTGGCCATGGTTCACTTTTACTATCAAATACTGCCGGTGAAAAGATGAATTATATTCTCGGCAAGATGATGGACTTTCGACGCAGTCAGGTTGAAAGATTGGAGCAGAATCCACAGCTCACTGTAGGTGATGTGACCACAATCAATCTGAATGCCATAAGTGGGGGAGTTCAAAGTAATGTTGTTCCTCCCATGTTGAGTCTTTTTTTCGATTGCCGTGTAGCACTCGATGTTAATTTAGAGCAATTCGAAGCTGATGTAAGTTAAAGCAGCAATTGAGCTTCTAAATTCTAACTCTAAGTTCTAAAGCTCTTAAGATGGGCTGAAGAGGCTGGCGGTGGAGTTGAGGTAGAATTCATGCCTTGGCACAGAAGACCGCATACCGCACCAACAGTGACGAATGAATCGAATCCCTTTTGGATGACCTTTAAAAATTCCATTGATGAACTGCAAGTAACCTATTGTCTATAGATGAAACCAATATAAGCGGTGGGCATCTTTTTTTCAGGGGGTCTCGCCATCAAATTGCAAGTGTTCAATGGCGGAACGGACAGTCGTTACCTCAGACGGGTGGGCATACCTGCCTTGGGCTTCTCGCCCATGAATCACACACCAGTTTTGCTCCACGATCATGACGAATGGCTTCATGTCGATACCTATTTGAAGGGCATTGAAATCTATCAGAAAATCATAACCAATGTGGCTAATGCATAGAAAATTTGCCACATCTTTTCAGTCAAAACGTTCATAAGTTCCTTTAACTAGCAAGTTTTAAGAAGAATAATGGTAAATCAAACATTTTTATGTATTTTTCACAAGTTTAGAGGGTTTCTGGGCATTTATTTTAACATCATTAAACATAATTTCTTGGTCGGATGAGCATTTGGGCAGATTTAAGAGAACGCGAACTACCCCAGGACATTCTTCGCCAATTCCTGACTTCAGTTTCGGAATACTTTGCGTTGAGTTGGCTAATAATAAAGAACATTTAATACAAAAATGGTTTAGATTCAAATTATTTCATAGCCTACATCTCGCCAGATGATAAAGTTCCTTTATGGCATATGAAAAGGAGAAAGAGCATCCACAATGGAAGGACACTTTGTGCAATCATATCAGAATAAAATTTCCAAAATAATTTAAATTTAATATTACTTTAATAAAATGTCTAAACGTAAGCTCTAGAAGTCTAAGACGACAATGATAAAATAATTAAAATATGTTGTCTAATAAGGTTGTCCACAGAAACAGTTTTAAAATTTCTTTTGAACCATAAGCTTTTATCTGTTTATTTTTATTTTGAAGACTCTGAAACTATTTAAAGTATACTTTTTGGCTGTAAGTGAGTTTTTTTATTGCATACTTCTATCTACAGCTTAATGTCTAGGAGAAAAGACGTTTAGATAAACTAGTCTGAGAAATTCCAAAAACCGAAGATAAAAAATGGTCTTGAGTTCTTGATGTTGAAAATCTCTTGAACATTTTTCCCACATTTTAAAGACCAAATATCTTAATCTTCGTTTGAAATGCTAAGAAAAGTTTAGCTTTCTGAAATATAAATTAACAGATTGCATTATCTCCATCAAGTTTAAATTAAATTAAGGTTTTAAAAATGAATTTCATTTAAAAAGATGGAAAAATCGGATTTATTCTCCGCAAGCTAAATTGCTATTAAAGTTAAAACTAAAGTTTAGCGAACTCTATCCAAACGACTACACTAAATTTTCAATAATAGCAACTTTTATGAGTCTTCTCTACCTATTTAATTGTAAACTAAAACTCCTTTCCCACATCAATTTGAGCAAGAACCAAACAAGAAAAGAGACCATCACGATATCATATGGCTAAATGGCAAGGTAATCGCTGTCCAGAAGCAAAAGATATCCCTGATGGGACACTTTTTATTTTGCTCTTTTAGTTGGGCTTTTTGTTGGTGTTGGCTTTGTCTTTTGGTCTTCTTCTCTCTTTTATACTGTGTTTTTTTTTGCCCCTTCTTTTACTAAGTATGTAATGTTCTTTCATGTTGCAAAACGATTTGTTGGACGCAAGATTTATGAACTTGTTTTCTCTGACAGCCGACAGTGGTTAAGGTAACACACACACACACACACACACATACACACTGACAAGTATTTGTGTTGTGTTGGTGTGTGTGTGTGTGCGTGAACATGCCGCCTAATTAGAAGATTTTAATTATCTGTTTTCAATCAGCTTCCATTGAGATAATGATAATGCTGCCCCTGCCGTTGACTTGTTTTTGTCACAGTTTTGCCTTTTTGTTTTTATTTATATAGATATTTTTTATTTGGTTTTTATTTGCGGCTACCTTGTGGCCATTTAAGCCAAAATGCTGTTGACATTTTGCCGGCTAGTTGTTGTTGTTGTTGTTGGTTGTGTTGGCTGTGTGTGTTTTGAAGGTGTTGTTTGGTATCGCGTCCACGCGCATGCTGCCAATAAATGCTGTCAATGTGTCCTAAATCGATTAGAATTGATTTTGAAGAGCTCGCTGACAGGAGTGGACCCATCCAGACCGAAGAGAGACCATCCCGAGCCTCATCATTTTGTGTACAATGGCGCGGATTACAGTTGTCTGTCGTGTTTCATCTGTCCGGCAGTCGCCTTTTGCCATTGCGTTGCGTGTTTGAGGCCAAAAGGAGGCGATGTTGCTGTCATTGACGATTTATGTCAACTGACGCTGCGACGACGACGATGGCAGCAAAATATTCAAATTCTTTGCATTCACTTATCACTTGTCCCCCCGCCGCCGTTCCACAAGGCTTTTGTAAGCTTTTGAAGGATGCGCGCTGATCTGCAAGAATTATGGGCTCAGGCCAAAGGAATACCTGGCCGAGGGACATTTTATCGTTATGCCATTATTCAATTATATAAACTAATGCAGAACTTTGCTGGCAACCCACTTTGGGGCCAAACTAATGTATCCCTCAGCTCGTTGAAACGCAAACGCAAATTGAATTGAGAATCAAAATTTCTTTAACTCTAATGGATTTGGCAAGCCAACTGAGTGGTTCACCTGGCCGTGGCCTAAGAACAGTCTTATCCTCATCGCGAGAACATCTGAGCACGTTGCGTTACTTTGATTTGACAGGATTCATTGTCTCCGCCACTTCAATGACTTCAAGCTTACGCGCCGCATGTCTCTGTGAGAGTCGAGAAGCCAATGGGTATTGACGTTTTAAATGTGCCCATCACTTTTGGGTAGAGCCTGGTCTGGGTCTTGTTGGCTCGACCCGTTGGAATGGAATTCATTTAAATACATTTCGGCCCCAAGGGGCAAGCGCTGGATTTTTCGTGTGGAAGTTTAGTGGGCAGTAAATTGGGCCACAATCGAATGAAATTTATAAGCATTTCGCATTTTCGTGGCCAAGCACTCTGGGAAGCAGTGGACGCTTTGATTGACTTGTGTCACTTTGTCTCATTTGTCAGACGAACGCCTTGGTACGTGATTTTGGTCCCTCGTCCTTTTGCTCGTGGCTGTGGCGCTTAAGTGTCAGGTGTCGGTGTCTCTCAATTGAAATATCTGCTGATTCTCCAACTCCTCCTCTTTCTCCTCTCTCCTCTCATGCTGCTTGCAAATGACAGCAGGCTGCATTCAAATGCCCATCAAGACTAACTAAAAAAACAACAACAAAAAAAAAAAAAACAGAAGTAAATTGTTACACAGTTGAACGAGTAACAGCAGCAGCGTATCCCTTTAGGCAATATCCTGCCACAAATCCCACAAAACTCTCGTATATGCGATTTTATGACAGCTCGACGGAGGCGGGTTGAGCCAACGGAAATGTCCTGCCTGCTAACCGGAGATATGTTTCATATCCGCTCACACTCAATCCGCCTCCGCTCACCCCTTAAATGGACCATCCTTGGTTACTCCTAACATGGAATTGGATTCGTTTGCATTGCATTCATATCGCCGATGAATGAGACTGTGACAGCAAAGATTTGTTTGTTTGCCAGTCAGTTAGGAGCCATCAAAAGGACTTGAAAGGGTTTCCCACACACATAAAGCCCCAACAAATATCCATGGACATGTATGTATGTATGTTTGTAAGCTTGGAGCGCATTTTCAATGCTGTCCAAAGCCTTCAATACATTTACGACAGCCTGTTAAACCCCTGCCACAGATGTCCAGATTAGCTCAATTCCGCCATTAACATGGTCATTGATAAAAGATTTACTCGAAAACGTTGCCAAATGAAATGTTGAATTAAATGTTATGTCATGTCTTTGGTAAAATTATAGAATTCAAGAGGGTTTCCTTTTATTAACATACAGTAAAACTACATAGTATGTATGTATAAAGAACTGTATTCTAGTTTAATATAATTATGAAGTCCTCCTTTATACATACATACATATGTACATATGTACATACATATGTTCTCTTCATCAGCCCGATGAAACGAGCTTATTTAGTCTTCAAAGGCTTTACTACTCAAATTCTCCATTTAGGCTGCTATTTATAGGGATCCGATAGTAAAATAAAAACAAATTACAATTAAGTTTAATTCTGCTAGCATTATAATTGAAAAGAGTGCAACTTTTCTATTAAAAGTAAGCAAAAGCAGTTCCTTTAACTCTCCTTCTCTTATTACCGTTTTTCTTCTCGGTGCTGCCAGTTTTCAGTTTCAGGTCCGTCAATTCAGCCTGTTTTAGCGAGTTTCAGCGTGTTTCAGCTAGTTTCGGCTAGTTTCTGCTCACCTAATCAGTATTTTTTTATGTCATATGGCAGCACTGTCCTTTTTTCTTTTGGCACGCGACGCTTTGGTTTGTTTCTTAATCTTCTCTTATTTCGCGTGTGAATAAATTGCAAATAAATTAGATCGACATAAAGTAAAAGCAATACGCGATTAAATTATTCTATTCGCAATCATCTTGGTCATATATTTACAAAAAGGTAATATTTCGGTAATTAAAACATTAAGAGGGGCTCCGCTGGCAATGGCCGGCGAAATGTCGCTGCCAAAGAAGCCTCAACTTTTAATTGTGTGTGTAAGATCAGTGTGTGCGTGTATATGTGAACTAAAGTGTGTAAGTTCAACTTATTGCAGCCCTGAAACAACGACGGCAAACAAAAATTCTAACGGAAATAAAACTTGAAAAGGTTAGTTTATTTTTGATTTAAATATTTTTTTTTAATAAACTCAATTTATAACAAAATGCATAGCAAAAAAAGAAAAATATTCCTTAGAAACTGTATTTTTACATATTTTGTTTATTTTTTTTAGTTTTTGATAATATTTTATACATATACCCAATTTACTTTTATATATTCCAATTTAAAAAAAGGCAACGAATTAATAGAATCTTCAATACATAAATGTTTTAATAAATTATCTTTGAATTGATTTAAATATTTAGAGACTTTTTACAATTCTTAAACTTTTCTTAAAAATAAACTTTATTTTGTTTTGGCTTACCAAATTAAGACATCTTACTGGCACTTTAGGGACTTGGTAATTAGTTAATTTAGATAATATGGCTCCAACCATCACCGACAGCCGCACTTGGACTTGCTTCTTGGCCAACAATGTTGATGACCCCCCCATTTGCCCCGTGTCGATTTACCTGTTGCAATTATAATTATGAATTGCGGCAAAAGTTGGAGCTGCAACGCCCAGAGGTGTAGCCAGCTCGATTGCAAATTGAAAGCCAAATGCAACAGCCACACAAACGCCCCCAAGCAACACGCCCATGTGCAGTCGAAATTGAAGTTGATGGCGATGGAGTTGGTGCAGTTGGAGTTGGTAGCTTGGTATTTGCCACAATTGCCTGGCACTTTGTAACTGTCGGCGGCTATTAACAGGCTCATTTTTTTCTTACCACTTTTTGTTGTTGTTTTTGTTGTTGTTATTGTTGTTTTGTGTCGACTTGGCCGGTGCACTATGCAAATTCCTGCCACTGGCTACCGATTTCAAGCGGCAGCTGTAAACTCCTTTTGTAAACCAAAAAAGAGAACAAGAGGCTATATTGGATATCCGCCAGTTGCGTAATTTGGTCAACTACAAAGGATAGAACAAGAGAGGAGTAACCCTCGTTCGAATGGGCCTGAAGTTGAATGGCGGCAGAGTTTTTGATTTCTTTCAAATTGGCAACCGTCGCGCAATCAAGGAACCAAAATGCCAATCGCAACTCACACACACACACACATACCGTCCCGCCCACCAGTCCTCATCTCCTTCTCCTCTCTTGCCTTGTACTCAGAGATGCAACGGGCAACGGCCTTTTGAATTGAATTCAAATTTCAATGCAATTTTGCATATCCAAGCGCATTATAACCGCTTGCCAACTTACTTCAAACCCGCACCCAATCCCCTCCGCGCCTCTTCCTCCCTTTCATCCATCCATCTGCAAGCAGCACAAAAGCCTATTGAACTGTGAGCCATTTTGCAAGCTTTTTGATCTGCCGCCGCCCGTTGGTCGGCCCGCTTTTGTGTATTCCACGTGAGATTGAGACCGAGCCGCCCCTTGCATCTCTCTTGGGCTTGTTTTTTTTTTTGGTTGTTGCCTGATATACGCCATTTTGGCTTACACACAGTTCTCATCTCATCCTGTTGACCAGAAGAGCAACTGCAACTGAATTACGCAGGATGGATGTGGTGGAGATGTGAATGCAACTAAGCTGCTTGCCAAGATGGACAGCGCGACATCAGTTCGCCAGGGACTAAAGGGGCATCAAGCACTGTGGAGCGGGGGAGGGACAAGACGGTGATGGGAATTGGGATTTTGGATGCGTTCGTTTCATTCGTTTGGCTTTTCGTGGAATCAGAATATTGACATTTTTTTTTTCTGCAGCAGCAGCACCAGCACTTATTGCTTCCAGTCTTAGCTGAAGAGAACAATGGCCAAAATGTGCCAGAGTGGGCAGGCATCATGTGGCGACAACGACCCACGACTATAGCTGGTTAGTTGTAGGTTGCTGGAGCAGTTCGATTCCGCGTTTTTTTTTTTTTTTTTTTTCTGTTTTGGTCTCGTTTAATGCCGCCAATTGAGGGAAGCTTCGGCGTTCAACTAAGATGGAGAGATGAAGCTGCCGAGATCTGTATGTGAGACCAAGCGTGTGTCAGTGTGTGTGTGTGTTATATACCCCCAGCATGGGCAAGTGCTCTCTTATATTTGTTAGGCCAGTTGGACTACTTAAATTACTTACAATTACCAATTACATTGACTGTCATTCTACCCACTAAAGAATACTAAATACCATCCAGAGGAGAGTTCCACGGGTCTGGGGACATATTTCTTCCCAGTGAGTCCTTGACTTGGTTGTCCAAACCCGATTAATACTTATACTGTAAATCGAAAATAATTTCAATTACTGAGTCGAAAATCTGGATTTATATGCTATATTCGAAAAGTTCTCTCTCATTTACAAACTTAAACCAATTTTGTAGTCTTTTTTTGGTCTCCTTTTAATAGTTTATAATATCTGATATACTTTTGATTCGTCTAGTGCCTTAATTAATTTGGAATATGGGACTTATTAAGCCTTTTTGGATCATCTTCGTAACTAATTAGTTGGTTACAATTTTTAAGGCCGACTAAAATGCCCTATTAAATGTAGGGCTCTGGCAACAATTGCCGACAAAAGTGCACTGGGATTGGGATTTGTTGTATTGGTATTGGGGATTGGGAACGAACATTGTCTTTGTCTTTGTCATCATCGGCCATCGATGTGTCGGCGGCAGTTTAAGCTGTGCGCTTTTTTGTGTTTGCTACCAGCTACCGACTGCTTTGACTGTTTGTTGTACTTCTTCTTCTTCTGCTTGCCGCTTCTTGCCTGTTAGTCAATGGAGTCATGTCCATGTTATAAGCACTTAATCTGATCAGCGTTCCACTGGCCTTTGTTTCACAGTCTTGTTGTTGCTGATGTTGTTGTTGGTAGCATTCTCAACTAAATTATTTGGCGACTTTTTGGTCAACGACTAATTTGTTGCTGAATGCATAGGAGAGGTAAAAAGTTTTCACAAATCAGTTTGAGATCAATTAAAGGCAAAGCAATTTGAATGAAAGCCTTCAAACCCTACTCAAGATGTCTATCTATCTAGGGGTAAAGGTTTTTGGTTTTTTTTTTTTAATTTGAAATTGAAATCAGTGCAGGATGCTCGATGAGGAAGTCGTAAATCGCCTAACAGTTTTGCCTTCACCATCAAAAACTATTAATTTGTGTATATACAAGTATATATTTTTGTTTTATACAAACTGCGGTAGGTTAATGGCTTTGTCTATGCCTCAAGTGGCCAGAGAAATGCTTTCACTTGCAGCAGCATATGGAGTACGAACATAGGACCACACAGCGTTTTTTAGGGACCAAGCACCAGGCGCACCACTCGTGTTAGATGTCACACATAAACACACACACACACACACACACATACAAACAGCAAGTGATGGTAAAAAGGCTATCAAAATATTTGGAGAAAGGCAACAGCAAGGCTATATACATAAATAGTGAAAGCAGCCACTACTATTAGGCCTCCGCCTCCGCAGTAGTAGTTGTAAAATCTAAGATGCCCAGCAGGAGCTAACTAATCCAAATCCATGGCAGGTCAGCAGCAACATCAGTCGGCATCCTTACAATTGACTTTTGCGGCTGAAACACAAAGGCAAATCCAATGCGACAACTGCGACAAAAACAAAGAAAACGACAATGACGACGACGTCCCATGTCGGTTGTCCCGACTCCCCGAGACATTTGACTCTGACATTTTGTGCCTTTAGCGCATTATTTCACTCTTAGCTCAGGCGATACATTTGCATATCAGAGAGCCAGGTTGATGTACCCAGCTTGGTATCTTGTGGCCAAAAAGCCGCTTTGCCATTTCGTCATGCTTGATTGTTCCATGGCAAAGACGTTGCAGAGCCTCTGCTTCCTTTTATGAGCTAAGCTGGTGATCTGTTTGCTACCCGCTGAAAATTCGTAGGAAAAATCTTACGTATATAATAAGCCGACAATCGACAGTGTCTGCAAAGGTTCTGAAACCTAAATGACATAAAATGAATCCAAGACACTTGAAATTAACCTAACCAATTCGAAAGCATTCGTATTAGTCTCATTAAAATGTATTTTGTAAACGGATTTTATTATGAAAATGTAGTTGTAATTCTAGATAACATTAGCAATCAAATTTGCATTTGTTGTGAGAGAATTTAAAGCTATTAGTCCTGTAGAAAACGATTCTTATATTAACTATCATTCAAATGATCATCCCAGTATTAATATTTAACTAATATTTATTGAAATTTCTAAAAGACTTGAATACCTCAACGCCTTTTTAAATCTTCTGTCAAATATTTAGTACCTTAAATGATATCTTTTTTAAAATTCAAGAGCTCAAGGGGACTAATTATATTTTAGGCAGAGTTTCTTTGGTATCCTAGCTAGAATTTACATTTTGATTATGATAACTTTAACCACTGTGAATTTGCTTAGTAACTGTGTGAATCGTCCTTGGTTCCCCTCCATTATCCAGCATCCGATTGCCCAAATAAGGTGCAACAATTGAAGCCGACAACTGCAACTGCAACTGCAACTTTGCGGTGTGTTTCTTTTGTTTTTGGTTGTTTTTTTTTCTTCTTTCTGTTGGTCTTTTGATGAATGATTGCAATTTATTTGTATTGTTACATTGGTCGCATTTATAGCAGTGCTCCACATACAAACATATAGAGCACTTTTTGATTACATTTCCGTTGGCCAGCATCAAAAGCGTTTTACCGACTTGTCTCGATTGCCACTGCCATATATATATAGGTAAATGTTTCGCATTTGGATTGGATTTGGACTATATAAGTATGTATGTACATATGTAGTGCACTTCCTTGGCAGTGTGTTTTTTTTGTCCAATTCCAATGCCACAAATTGTTGCCTCAATTTGTTCTCTTTGCCTTCCGAGTTGGTGGTGTTATTTTGTTTTGTTGTGTTCCCTTCTGTTTGTTTGTTTATTTATTTCAATTCGAAAGTCCGCACAAGCTTCTTGCTCATGTTGTTTTTAAGTGGTGGCGCCAATGCCCCAAACGCCAGGCTCCTCCACTCCATTAGCTTCTAAACACCATACCATCCGGCATGCCCACCACTAACATTTCGATTCTCAATCTCAATCCAGATCCAGAATGACTTTTGGCTGCATGGCGCATTTTTGTTTAAACATAAATTTTTCATTTTTTTAAATCAATAAAGCTAAAAGCCCCCACCCCAGAACAAAACCACAAACAACGCCACGAGACCAATGCCCATAATCTTCATCTCTGTGCCCCATCCTAATTCTTCCTCTCTCTCTCTTTCTCTCCCTTACTGACTGCCCTTTACGACTAAACACTATTTTGCAGGTTTCCATTAGTCAATTGATTGCTTTTTAAATAGAAAAACTGTCAAAAAAATTCGTATCAATTTTAATGATAACGTCTTTTATATCGATTTAAACTGATGATTCTGAACATTGCCAATAAGTCGTGATAATCGTTGTTGTTTCTTAGGATTAGCTATTCTCTCTCTAGTTCTCTCGCTCTTAAATAAGTCAAAAAGGTCTTCCTTTGCCTTGGCTTATACTTTTGCTTTATTTGCAAGGACTTTAGTATATATTTTCTACAGATTAAAAATTAAGCATTTTTGCTGCTATTGAAAGAGAAGGACACCTATCATTACCATGTTGCTTGGTGTAAACCAAATCAAAAATTATATTTATATCCTGTTCCTAGTTGTATATGTGTGAGTCTAATTGAGCTTGACTGAAATTATATAAATAAACAAAACACAATTCCAGGCATCGCCGTCTGAGGCATCATCATCTTGGTAGTCGTCGTCGTGGGTCATGGTGCGTCGTCATCCTCATTGCCATCAACGCTAACCAGCAGAAAGATTTGTGTGTGTGTGTGGCAGAGTTTGTTATTTGAGTTTCGTCTGGCATACCATTGTCGATTTCGATTTGAAAACTGATGGCAAACATAAACACAATGAAATGCTACAAATTAGCCAAGAGGAGTCGTCTAACAAACAAAAACTCAAAATTCACACCCCAACAAAATGTTGCTCACAAAGCGCGAGCCAACTATGATAGATTTGCTATCAACTGATCGATTGCCGATTGTCTGACAATGATTGTCTATCAAGCCTATAAATCTTATGATGTTTAGTTTATGAGTGTCATTAGAGCATTAATGGAAAGTTCACCCATTCATTCATTGATTCGTTATCAAAATGAAAGTGTCTCTCTAGAATTGAGTGAAAATATATATAATCAATCTTTTGTTTACGATTCCTTTAAACAAGTTTTTTGTTAGATACTTAAATCTATACATCCCATTGTAATGCAATTCTCAAATGTCTCTGATTGTTGCTATAATACCTATTATATACGATTTGGAAAGTTCTGGTCGTATACTTGATTTAGCAAACTTTTATAATGATGTGTGTTGTTGGGTTTTTTCTTTGCACAAATGAAACTATATCAAAAATTCTTGCTTAAAGTAACATGCGATATAATTATAGCATAATGTTTATATGAGCAATTTATCAATTTTTTCAGCGCCGAGGCATTTATCAGATAATTACTGTTTACACACACTTGAACGGATATATGTACTATACACACGTACAGAAAGAGGGGCGCAGTTGAGCTAAAAGTAAGAGAGATAGAGAGAGGGGGGTGAAAGGAAAACCGCAAAATCATCGGTCGAGTCTTGGGGGCACACAACAAATTGCAACAACGAACAATGAGCATTGAGAACCAGATAACATGCAAGTTAATTGGCCCAGAGAGCAGCTAACTGACAGCTAAATTGCAATATCGCATTGAGTTCTGTTTTGGGTTACCTAACCTTTACATTTTAACCATAGCCATAACCATAAGGTAAGCCTCCTGCCTTGTCCCCCCCGTCATCCATCGCACACTACTCAGTCCATTTGATTGCTCTGCCAAAAGGTAATTCAATGTGATTCAATGCCATTCAATATCAAATGGAATTCATTTGATTTCAATTCATTTGGTGCGCACTTGTTGCTTTGATTTTCATTAGACAGCTTTTCGCTGTGTTGTTGTTGTTGTTGTTGCTGCTGTTCGACTCCCCCTATTTGGTTTAACATGCGCCAACTAGCCACGCCCCAGCCAAATGGCCAGCCAATCGGAGCAGTCGCCATATTTGAAAAGAGATGGCAGCACATTAAAGTTGAAGTGAGAGGCAAGCAACACATCACACTGCTACAGCAACAACCACCAACTCGCATTCCAGGGCCGTAGCTGTCATAGCAAGGGGGTGGACCCCCTTTCTAAACAAATGTTTACTTATTTTTTATTAGCCCAAGATAAGTTTTCATATCTCATTCTTTTTAGGGTATACAATTGAGATATATCTTATCATTAGCAAAAAAATTCATCTAATTCAATATATCTATTACATTAGTTATAAGCAGTTATTACAGACTGAATATTATATATATTGAAAGAAAGAAAGTACTTTTTAGAGTAAATGGGTAATCATCTTTAAGTTGAATAAATTATTTGAACCTGCATTTTTCTTCTTCATTAACCAATACAAAACAAATTCAACAATTACATAACTTCAAATTTACAAAGATTAAGAACTGGAGAACTCGTTCTCCATTTGCCGATCTGGATATGATTTGGCATTAATACCTTGCAAATGATATAGATTTTAAACCGAAACTCGAATTAAGTAACAAATTTATCGAAAATCGATTTAAAGATCTTTTAAAGTATTTGCGCCTGAGCCCCTTCAAGATTTGCAATTACGGCCCTGGACAAAATCATTGAGAATAGAAATGCAGTGGGTGAGTTTTCTTCTTTATACCCAAACTCATGCTTATAGCAAGTAGTTCAAATGGAGGTCGCTAGGCGGCGCTATTGAGGCATTAATTAGCCCCTTCTAATTATTTTCATGCATGGGTTTTTTTTTGCGTTTTATTTTTTAGTGTGGGAGCCTAATGGCGTGGGCGTTGCAAAAAAGAATTTGTCCAATAAAATATTTAAGTGCTGTCAATCAAAAGCGTTGACAAGCCCCAACCCCTCACTCCAAATTCTCTTTCCTAGCCCCACAACTTGTGGACGCAGGGAAACTAGACTGCAACAAAAATTGCAGCCTGTTTACCTTAACTATTTTAAAATTAACTACTTGAGATGTGTTTTAGCCGATAAGAGAGCCTTACACGAATGCTTACCAGCCTGATGATTAATTACCTTACCCCAAGTAGAAGCAGCAGCAGGAACAACAAAAAGAATATGGCAGGCAGCTGGTTTTTAGTTATAGTTTTCGGTGTTGCTGTTGTTGTTGTTATTCGTTTCATAGCTATTGTATGTACCCTCTGTCTAAATTAACTTGCTAGCCAACAGCAAAAATGCATTGCAATGCAGCAAATGTCTTGGCAACATGACGACAACGTTAAGGGACTCCACCTTCATTCCCCTTCCATTTAGATGCCTGTTTTAAATGGTGGCCAAGAGACGATCAACATGGCAGAAGAGGGCAGGCAAAAATTCAAAACATGTAAAAAATGTTACGCCATTTACAGGGTAGAAGGGGAGCAAAAGAAGTACTAACTACCCCAAAAAAGAAAACAAAAACTCACAAAATAGGGTCAACACTTCATTCTAAGGTGACTTTGACTTGTCCAGGAACGGACAAGGGCAACAATAAGCGCCCAATAGTTGTAATTTCAGAATTCTTGTAGATCCTTCGGGTTGTCGCTATTCTATCATAACGTGATTTCCACTTTTTTCTTTCAAAATTATCGTTAAATTTATACAAATTGACCTGGTCAAATACTATTATGCAATTATATATGAAACGTTTTAAATTAAATCAAAAAAGAGGAGAATTCCTATTAATAAGATCTTGAAGACTGTTAAGTCATGGTCCTATATTACATAGAATGTCATGAATCTATAAACTATGATCCATTCTTTATTGAAAAAACAAGCATATGTATGTACATATATTCGAGTAGTTTTCTTACCAGATTCTAGTCCTATTCTATCAACATCGACTGACATTAGCAGATCCTGAAAAATTATGCAGAAAGCTAAGGTCAGAGGACTATTGGACGCTTTGAGTTTATTTTTAAGGAAAGAATTTTGTTGTTAGTCTTTACGTTTCGCTCCTGGTTAAATGTCGCCTGACCATTGTTGCGTGGCGAAGGCTCATTGGCCTAGGCCCAGGCCTAAAACCCAAGCCCAGATGCGAGCTCCCTCACTCGCATAACTCAAAAGAGCGAGCACACCGTTAGCTACGTACGAAAATTGCATTTACATATGGAGGCAAACAAAGCATAGACATACCTTGCAATAGTAAAAGTTGCAAAAAACACAACAAAAAACTTTAAAAATAAAAAAAACACGAAACACAACAAAAACCGAAAAAAACTGCACCCAGTTTACAGCAATCGCAATCGTCAGTTGTTGTAATGGTAATGGAAATGGAAATGGTAATGGAAATGGTAGAGGTAATGCCAAAGCTAATGGCAATCGTAATGGTAGCATGCATGCATATAGGAAATGCAAAGATTGCAATCGCCCAAAGTCTCGACTGGGACTGGAACTGAGTCTGAGACTGGGGCTGGGGCTGGGCTCGGGCCCGATTCGATCCGCTCCGCTCTGCTCTGCAATGAATGAACGTAGAATGAAACGACACAATGGCCGGCGGAAGTGATAAATTAAAATTATTTTTCGCAAGATTTTCCCCCAATCAAAACCTTTACGCTGCCATCTAGTCAACTTTTTGTTATGTTTCTTGGCAAGAAACAAAAAGTGCAAAAAAACAAACTTTCAAGGCACTTTGATTTGATAACACACCGCGAATAGGAGCTCTATTTGTATGTATATGTGTGTGTAGTGACCCTTATTATTGCGTGTGTTTAAATGTGTGTGTACATATGTTGTGTTGTGCCTTGCTATAGCATACATTTTTGAAATTTTTTATGCACTGTCGCACAATGAAGGCTTGACCAATGGAACAATTCAGTTTAGCGCAGTTTTTTGGGGTGCGGCGGCGCAAAACTTTGACTTGAAAATTGTTGAGAAATTTTCTTCTTTCAAACAGTACAGTATACAAATTTTTTCGTTACTGCATGTAGAGAAACATTTTTTTTTGTTAAGAGGAATGCATTTCCTAATTGCAATGACAATTCTTTAAAAGATTTATGTTTAACGGACAATCAAGACAAAGAAATTAAGGTAAATATATTTTGGCAATTACTTATAAACCCCTTTAGGTAGTCGAAGAGAGTAGGCAAATCTTTGTTTGTGTATTAAAATTTGAACTTCCTAGTTGATTAGAAGAGAATTACCTATTAAAATTCTTAGGTAATAAAGGTTTATTGGAAAATTTTAAAAAGTACTTTATTAGTTTTCTCTTAAGTCAAAGAAAAACTTATAATATAACAATTTTACAGTTGATTAATCGGATTAATTAAGTTTGTTCAGCAACATAATCTAAATTGACAAATCCCTTTAACCTTTCCTGATTAAGGGCTAACAATTCGAAATTACACAAATCTAATAACGATCTCAAAATAAGATCCTTTAACCAGGATTATGTCGGCTGACAAATGTTTTGTTTCCCAAAAAAATTACTTTTATTTGTCAACCCTTATCAAATGTGCAATATATAGGGGAAAGGTGTTCTATCTTTTCTCACAAGACTATTAAAACCGGTTAAATTTTACTTATGTACCTACATAAATTAAACTGGAAATCAGTTTTCCCTACTTGGCATTCTGATAATATTCAAAATGCATATAATATTCAAATTTAAGTGTTAAAAGACACAAGAAAGTTGTGTCTTTGTTGATTTATGTTGATAAAGAGATGTTCTACTGTAACTACAAACAATAAACGACGAGTTGCCAAGTGTTTTACAAGTAATTTAGTAGTGAAAGTCATGTATGATGTTGGAATGATGTTTTTTATAGGACTTTTTAACTTATTATTTAACTAAATTATCATGACATATTCCATGGCCCTGCCCTGCCCTTTCACCAAGCTATTCATTGCCAAATGCTACACTTAATCGAATAATTGCACTTGAATTAGCTTCAAGTGGTTATGGCTATGAGTAGATATGTACATATATGGGGGGTTTATGTCTTGGCACACACCTCTTGAAATCAGGCACACTCACAGTAAATGCATACAGCTTCAGGCATTAGGTCAAAGACGCCACCGGTGAATTTCAGTGTCAGTGTTGCGCCTGTGCCCTATGGAATGCCCCTGTGCCGACGATTGTCGCCTAATCGGAGTTTATGCTCGCCTCTGTCGACTTAAAGCTCAGGCAGGCAGGCAATGGGCTATCCATGGTTGGCTGGCTGGCCGGTGTATGCGCAGGCGTGTTGGCTACATAAATTCGTCGATTTAAGTGCTGCATGCAAAGATTGCACAACGAGAACAACAGCTACAACTGGACGCGGATTGTTGGCAAAAAAGGAGGCAGGGAGGGGCGTGGGGGCACAAAGACTACTGGCTGCGATCTGGCAAGGGGTCTCTGGTCAGTAAGTTTGGTCCGTTTGGTCGGCCTCTGGCTTGGTTGGCGCATGAATTTATGGCACAGCGTCACATAACTTTGCTGCCGCGCGTAACAAATTGCCAAGGAAGTAACGAGATTTAGTGGAAATTGTTTAATTGTGAATGCAGATGCAGTCGTCGAAGAGTCGAAGAGTCACAGCGCCAGAGAGCCAAAGCGTCAGTGAGGGCGACAAAATACTTGTTGCTGCATCTCACATCCCATGCGAACGACCCTTTTTGGGACGTTGCACGATGAGGAGGAAGAAAAGGAGGAGCTGTGGATCTGAGAGCTGGAAGCGCGGCATAAATTAGGCTTAAGTCTAGCAAATTTATGCCTTATGAGTGTCGCTTGAAATGAAGTTGTTAGCCGGGGCAACATCATTCGAGACGAGACGAGCCGAGCCGAGCCTCACACAGATAATATACGATTTTATTTTTCTTTAATTTTTATGGCTGAACGTTTGTCAACCGCAACGTAGGTGGCACAAGCAACGGAGATATGTTGAGAGTTTTCTTCAACATTTATTACTTACTATTGCACATTTTCTTTTTATATTGTCTTTTCCCTCTTGCGTATTATTAATTACAACAAATTTTCCGTGTGGGCTGATGCTGGGAGCGAACATTGACATAAATTGCGTGTTGCTTGTCCAATTTTTGCTTGTCGCACAGCTGCATAGGTAGTTTTGGTTAGATGGGGATATTCGGAGTGGAGGGGGTTGGCAGGGGGGGCCCGAGTTCGAGGGAGTTACAAATGTTACCCAGCTCATTTGCTTCAATTCCATTATCGCCTTAATTTTTTATCGCATCAAAGCGCAAGGCTGGAGAATTGGTAACTCTTTCGTCTGGCCCCCACCATGGGTATCCCCACATCAAAGGATATACACACGGCACAGTTGGCGGCCGTCCAGTGTATTCCAGCCTCCAGCCGCGCGGGCAGCAGTCACTCATATAGCCAGCGACCAACACGCAATCCCATCGGCCAGTCGGTCGGTCCGTTGGTCGCGCGCATTTTGTATAAATGGCAATCGAGCAACAGCATGACGTTGTGCAGCCTTAAATTATCATATGCCCCAGCAGCCGCAGTAACAATCAGTCGTCCCAGAATCCCAGGTTCCAAGTACCAGGTCCCAGATCTCCCTCGATTCTCTGATCTTCAAGCCTTTAGTCTCTTCATTTTTTTCGCTTTTTCCCTCTCTTTGAAAATTGAGCATCCTGCTGTGCACCGCATTTACGTTCGATTTTTAATTTGAATAGTATGCACTGTCCCCCTCACTCTCCCCCCCTCTCTTTCCATCTCTCTCTATCTTTCTCTGCTCACCTTTGAGGTATTTTTTCTCTCATTTTAATTATGAGCAAAAAATACAAGAAAAAAAAAACGAAAGGGAAGAAATCAACTTAAATAATATTTATGCTGTATGCGCTTTTCGATTTAAATAAGTTTCTTTTATTCACTGACCCCACCTTAAGTTGACGGGACGATTCCCCCGGACCTGTCCCTGCAACTGTTCTCTCCAGATGGAGACAGATGTCCAACCAGAGTTAATAATACATTCTTGATCAGCCTTGATCAGTAAACTTTCAAGTAGTCCAGGTACATTAATTTGATTTGAGAACTTTTTTTTAATGAGATGATTGACCTTGCGCTGGAATAACTTTCCCGTTCTGAACAGTAAAACTATAATATTATGGATAGAAAAAACGCTGAAAACCCTTTTTATTGTTTATCTTTACAATGGTAAGCCCCAATACTACTCGAAGTGAAAGGAAAAGGCAGGCTTCTAACAGTCCTAAAAATCAAACCAGATCTCTCCGATCACATAACAAAACAGCAGATCTCCTATAGTCTGCCTAGTCTATGGTCAATTACACAATAATGGAAGGTTTAAGCAACATATTAAATGGCCTAAGACTATCCCAACATACCCCACTTTATTTTGTTTAAATAAATATTAGTCAATTTTGTACAAAACTTATAAAGTCTAATAGAAATGCAATTATCTTCCCTCTGTGCATAGGCAGAAGAAGGAGATCATCTTCGTCATGAAAATCATATCTTTGAATATAAAGAAAACACATAATCCTGCTCTAAAAGTAAATTCTAATCTAAGGAACCTCTTTATAAGGAAATTTCAATTGTGATCAAGCAAAGATCTTTGATTAGTAACAGCAATTAAATAAAATTATAAAATAGATATTGATATAAGATGTGAGATGCAAAGAAACCAAATATATTATCTACAAGTTTTTACACCAATAAGCTTAACAGATTTCAAACAAATTTTATTACAAATTAAATCATTTATTTATGTGCATTTTAATGGAAGAAAACTATGTTATTTAGGACTGTGATAAACCAAATGTAAATTGTAAATATATTTTAATTAGATATTTAAAGGTGATTTGCATAATTTAACAACATATGTCTCTTAACCTTAGACACAAGGATCTGTACTAAACATAGCTACTAACTCTCATCTTAACTCTTAGCCAAGCGCCACTCTTGTCGTGTTACCTTGCTTTGTCCGAATGACAAAATGCGGCACAACAAATATGTCAATAAAAATGCATAAACACCATTTCAAATAGATATGAATTCTTGTTCAATAGATAATGATGGCAGCGCCGACTAACTGCCTGTCTGATGATAATGAGTCCACTGATGACCGACGATCACGATGAGCTGTAGATGTTGGAGATGGAGTTGGAGTTGAAGTTGAAGCACTGCAGTTAACCTATCGAGCGATCGACCTGTATCTGACTCCGCCCGCTGCATTAACATAAATAACAAATACGAAATGAAATTTCTTAAAGATTTTCTTTTTTTTTGGTTTCTTCTATTTATCAAATTTGAAAATATCAACATAAACATGAAATAAATGTGTCCGTTGATAGTCTTATATACAATTCAGATACGTATCTGAGAGATACCACACGAAGGAACGAATAGGTCGCTGCTGGGTCAGATGACTGAGGGGCACGTCGGCCAATTTGAATTTCGGTTTTGTGGCCACATTAAAATACTCAATGTGTAAGGTCTTAAATTTAAATTTGAAAACCATAAGCAGCAATTCAATACCCAACATTCATAGATTTGTCGGCAATGTTAAGCATCAGCAATAGCAATTTTTCCGGCTTTCTGGTCGCTCTGGCTCGCTCTTGATTTGATTTGCATCTAAATCAGTTGCACACACACACACACACTGACTGATGAAATGGGCCCCAATCTGTTAAGGAGCTGTAAGTGTATTTCAATCTATTTAACCATAACTCTTTTTGGGCCCTTGAGTTGAGTTTTCAACAGGCCGATCGCGTCAGTTTTCCCTTAGCTGTTTGGAATTTTAATAATTATTTTTCTTCTTTCTTTCTGTCGATTGTGGTTTTATTTTAAGTGTTTTCTTTTGTGGCGTTTGGTGGGGGGGATTGATTGTCATGGCCAGAGTCCCTCATAGATAGATCATTAATATTTTAAACGTAGCCAAAAACCCAAAAGAGAGATAAGTTATGGCTATCACCGATAGCATATTGAATGCTTTGATAGTTTATCCGATTGGTTCCTTAAATGTCTCAACAGCTGTACCATCGGACACAGCCATTTGGATGGCATTTCGGCATGTTCGAATGATGTTGGACAACCTGCTGCTATCCTATATACCCACACCCTGCTGTCTTCAAGTCTGACAAACACATGTCCAGTCCGAGTCTGAAAAAATTGCGCAATGTCAAACAAGAGAGCGTCAATGTGACGGAACTATAGCCGTGTCTTTTTTGCCTGCCTTCCTCTCTTTTTTTTTTTTTTTGTTTCTGTATATTGTCGCATGTTTTCGGCGCACTTGAGAGATTAAAGCGATTAACATTTGGTTCCAGTGTCGGTTGGACGCTTGGTCTGCAGGTCGTTGCGCATGCGCCGTCTACTCCAGCTACTGCTCCTCCTTCTCCTCCTCCTCCTGCACGTCTTCGATTCAGTTTTCGTCTCTTGTAAAACCGCTCGAGTTCTTGGTAAGCATGGGCATAAATCACTTAACCTGACACTTGTCCAAAAAGTTGTCAGTTTATGGCTGGCAAACGATCCCGTGCCCAGTCCACCAGGCCACCTCTCTGCACCTGTAAAACGGCAGGTCAGTCAGACAGTCAGTCCCTGACCTGGAGATTCCACAGAGGTTGAAAGTTCATCAGATTTTTGTGTTGTTGTCGTTCGTTTTACAAGCATCATTACGCGTTGTTTCCGTTCATAAAGATAGCTCGGAAGACCCGTCCTCACCACACTTGATAGTTATAGTTTTAATTGCCATTTAAGTTGAATTTCCGCCAAATGCGACCGGAAAGTTGTCATCCAAAAGGGTGTGTTTATGTGTGTGTGTGGCCATCTCAGCCATTGTGAGTCATGGCGACATTTATGCGCGTTTTATGGACTACTTCCACCGAAAGCTTTCAAATTGGCATTATAATGGCATTACTTCTCAAAAAAAGAGATACTAATCGTTCGAGTTATGGTCATCAGACTTCTCTGAATGGGAGAAGCAGATAAGTATTTTGTATATGAGGGCGTCTGTTTTGGTCAAAAGTCATAAGCATTGTCTCGCTCTGTCGTTTCTAGTTTGATTTTTTACGAGATTTTAAAGAAACTCCATGAATTTACTGTGGGAGCCAACAACTAAATGAATGTGGAATGGAAATGTTTAAAAATAAATAAATTCCGTAATATCAAGTGAGCTAAAGTAATATATGTGCGACCTTTATGACGACAATCACAACAAACATTATGTTTATTTGTTTTGAATTACAAAAATAATCAACTTGTTTATTGATAATTCAACTTTTGAGTGTTTTTTATTGCAATTAATTCAATTTATGTAGCTTTTTCTAATTCTAACTTCTTGTATAACTTTGTCCTTAGCCCATTGATGTTACCTTCGAACGACGTCTTGAGGTTTTCCTACCCTTGTTTTGATAATAAGACTACAAAATTAGGTAAAATTTTTAAAATTGCTAAAAATGGAAATCAAATCTTAGCCTGCCATTATCTAACTTTCACAATTAAACTAGAAACATAAATATACAATCTTTAATTATACAGAAGTATGTAGATATATATAACTTATTGGCATCTTCAGATGGAGGCACTTTATTATTGAAACACATCAGACCCATCCATAATAGATACTTATATCACCTCATAACTCACACTACACTCATCCATTCAGCACCTACATTAGTTTTTGTTGTGTCTATCTTTGAAATCCTTACAAATCCCAAATCATACTCTCACATTGATTTTCATGTGGCTGGGATTTATGTTAATCCATCTAAATAGCTGCCAACTGTTTGGACATGGACACAACTATATTTGGTTGATCTTTTAGTTATGTATGTACCTGTGCTCGACCCGCACATCTATCCATTTGATCTGATGGATATAGTTTTTCGTGTAAGAGGGAATGCGGCCTATTCGTTGTGTGTGTGTGTGTGTGTTTTTCACTCTCTTTGGGTTCTTAGCCTTTTGTCGGAGTGTTATCCCTGTCTGTCTGTCGCAGCGGCTTTTCTAGAAAACAATTTAAATTGATTTCAATCAAAAAATGCCTTTTTGTTTTCGGGATTTTTCAATTTGGTTTTTTTTCTCTCCCTCTCTTTTCTTTTCTCTTCACTTGTATTTCATTCTTTCCTTCCACTGCCACTTGGCGCGATCATGGTTTTGGTTTTCGGTTTTGGTATTGGGATTGGGTTAGAGTTAGGGTTATTTTTTGGGAAAAAGGGACACACGCTTTCAGCGTAAAGATCGCATTTAAACGAAATACAAAATTTGACTTTATAATAATGCCTGGGCCTGAGCTCATGATGTTTGTCAGTTGTGGCCCTGTCCGTTTGGTCTAAGCCAGTCAGCCAGCCAGCATATCCAGCCAGCAAGCAAGCCAAAACGAACGACGATCCATGAGATACAATACCGGATTAAATGCCTTTGTTGTTGCTGTTGTTGTTGCCGTTTGGTATGTAGATATGGCGGCACGAAGCTCTGTGGCTCTTTGTGACTCTTTTTTTTCTCTGTTTCGGTTTTGGTTTGAAATTTTTTTTTCTTTGAGCATTCTTTTCTCCTTTGGCTGCCTTTTGTGTGCGTGTTTTGTCTTTGTTTTCGTTTTCGACTTGATTGAAAATCTAGAAAATCAGGTTAATAGCTTAGGTGACAGCCGCCAATGTTGTATATGCGGTTGAATTGTTTAGAACCACACTCAGTCAGATACCGTAGCTTCGTGTGCCCGATAAGATTGATTTGAGCTCGAGATACATTGGGACTGACTCGACGACCAGTGGAGGGGGTTGGGCGAGGAGAAGAAGAAGGCTATCCCCAGAGCAGGTCTTCTATGGCTCATTGTGCCCGGCACTCAATTAGTTGGTTTGATGTAACTTTTGTCAGTTCGTTTCGCTTCACTCCATTCCGCAGTTCTCCACCACTTTGGCTCGTCTACTCAACTCCTTTTCGGATCTCTAGACAGCGTGTCAGGGGCGGTGCTTTTGGGGCCATTATGCTCATGTCTGCGGCATGAATATGCAGATTCTATATAGCTCTATCTGTATCCATATCGGCACATGGGCCGATACCCAAACCCGAAATTGACGAGAAGTACTCACCATAGATTCAATTACCAAACGGTTTGCCTCTGGCTAACCTTTTGGTTTGTTGTTATCAAAAGAGAAATCTCTTTGTAATTGATTTTGTTTTATTCATCTATTGTCAAAGTTTTTTTTTTTAATATTATTTTTTATTGTATCACAATTTTTTTTTTTTTTTTTGTTTTTGGCATTTACTCTAATAGCTGTTTAGGTTATTTCATTTAGCCGCCAGTGCCGACAAACAGACATGTTTCGTTTCGATTTGTTGCGCTTTGCCAAAAATATATCCATACCCTTTTCTTGAAAAGAAAAGCTGGGTATATTGGTTATTAAAAAAACCTCCTCGGATTACTTAATAGATGCTTTGGTTCCTCCTGTTCTTCAATTCAAGTTTAGAATGCCTATTAACTGTAATTGAGGTGGAAATTTTTATGCTTAAAAAGATAATTCTAAATTTGAACGGATCCTTTAGTATTGGATAGTTACCAATAAAACTAAAAGCTAACTAACACACACACACAAACTCAAACATATTATGCATACAAACTTATATGTAGATAAATAGTTGGAGTATATTTTAGTTATCTAACTTGTTATTTATTTTCCAAAGTTTGTTTAATTACCGCAATCAGTTTTGATTTGCATTCTCATTGATATGCAAAATTGGATCCAAAGCCGTCCACTAGTTATTAATTAATTTCCGTCTCCCCCAACTCATCTCCCCAATCATGGCCCACTACAAGTTGGCCTATTAGACGCAACATTTAACAAGCAATTAGCAACAGCAGCAGCTAATGCTGATTTGAAAAACCAATACCAAAAAATTAAATACTAGGTATACAAGTCAGAGTACATACACGAGTATGTATATAGATAATCCCGGATATGGCACACCATCTCTAGATGGCCTCTCTGGGAGTGTTGTTTTTTTTTTTTCTTGCCAGCGCATTTCTAATTATTTTTCATTACTTGACTTGTCGCGCGTCGAGGCTCGAGTACATAAAATCATCTAGTTTATTGGCCCATCAGTCATTTTAGTACTGAGCTTTTGCGGTCGCAACGGCCATTACATTGAGTTATGAAATGAATTTCGAATTTCGCGCAAAAGCATAAAAATTAATTACTTACTAGCTAAAAACAGTAGCCTTACCCTCGTCTCGTCTCGTCTCGACTCCAGTCGACTCCTCAATCTGGCATTCCCAGATAGTCCTCAACTGACTAGTTGACTGGGCTTTAACTTCTCTTCGCATTGATACGCGCTCAAATGCATTTGTGATTTATCAGTCGGCCAGTAGCTCATCTGCCATCATGGCCAGCTGTAGCTACTGCTAGTCGTGGCCTAGTCGTGGTTCTGGCTAATACATTCTATCCATACACATACATAGATACATTGGCCACTTGGCCACGCTCAGCATGCGTTCTTGGCGTTTGTTAAATTGAAAAGTTTTCATATTAAGTTTATGGCTTAGGCGCGCCAAAGAGGAGGGACTAAAGAGGGTAGCGGTGGGTGGCAGTGATGGGGGTTTATATTGTATTGTATACAATATTTTGTGTATGCCAAGCTTGCAAATCAGTTTTTGAGAAAGAGTTTACTATGTTACCACAAGATATGATCAAATAGCTGACACACAACACTGCGCTACAAAATATTATCAAAAGTCTGTTGCAGTTATAAGAAGGCAGCGCAAAAAACTGTAAAAAATCACTTAAATGACTTTAGCCTTGATTATTATTATTCCTGTTTTTGTTTACCAATTAAAAAGTTAGTTCTGAGAAAGTTGTCAAATTTAAGAAATTTTTGGCTCGATTTTCTGTAATTTTAATTTCTTTTTATTTGTATAACAATTATAGTTACTGTAACGGCATTTCACATCGTTTTTGAACGGGTCTTCAACCTATAATTGATGTAATTACCATCTTCGACTATGTATGTACATACTGGCTGATCAGTGTTTTAGTTTTCTTTTCTTTTTCACAAAATAATTTTGGACCAATGTAAATCGCTTGAAATTATAATCCAAGCAATTTGGCTCAGCCCATCTCTTGACTTGAAGGAGGCGCCCCATGGCGAACGAATCTGCTGCTGCGAATCTTTTTTTTTTGGATTCGCCATGGCCATGAAGTGTATGGAGAACATTTGTTGGCCATGTTGCCTGCAATTTTCATGATAATTAAATGCACGAACGGAGAGAGACAGAGAAAGAGAGGGCAAGAGGGAGGCAGAGTGAGCAGAGAAGAGGTGAATTTATAAAATTATTATAATTAAATGCACCCGCCAATGCGCATTTCAAGCGAATTGTTTTATAATTTTCAATTGCAATGGCAGCAGCTGGCAGTGGCAACGACAACGGCAACAGCAATGCACCTGATCTTTGATATGCCTCCCGGCAATAAACTTAATATATCCGCTCTTAAATTATTTATATTCTTGTTATTGTTGTCAGTTTTTGTATTGCCCCCCGATATTTGCTTAAGACAAACAGTAAACGAGTGGCATTCGGACAAATGTTTAACAATATTTTGATAGCCACCGTCGCTGGGGCATAGTAAATTAGCCCAACAAAAAGGCAGCAGCAGCTACAGCCACAACCAAAGCCAAAGACTTACCATCGATCGACCGATGGATGGATGGATGCAGATGATCATTGCATAAATGCATGTCATTGCTCAGCATGTGCTGGTGCTGTGGAGGTAGAGGAGAGCTGCCGCCTCTTGATATGTAACACCTTACAGTGAGTGTCGTTTTGGCGTTCTCCTGGCCACAAAATGAATATGTCAAAATTTACAATTCTTATGATCGCGCGAGTCAAGTGATCGACGATGACAGTACAAAATAATAAAGACCATCGTGACCATCTTTTTTCCTTTGAACAAATCCTTCACAATTATTTTCTGTTGATTCATAACACTTGTGTGAGCCAACAACCACAACACCAGCAACAGGAACAGCAACGAGCCAAATAAAAATGGAAAACAAATGTCTAGAAAACCGCAGCTCAAAACTGAAAAAAAAAAAAGATGGATAATAAATCAAGGCACATTAAAAAGTGTTTTCAATTTCGTCGTAACGCAGCTAAAAATGGAGGAGATGGAGATGAAGTTGCTGATGCTGATGTGGATCTCCGTCTCGATCTTAGATGGGGGTATGGCTGGGATTTGGCTGTTGTTTCATGTCATGTTCTACATAATTGTGAGCACCATTTGCCGGCAGTTTCTTTTTTTTTTTTGTTTTTTGAAAACTGGCCCATGATTTATGTCTACTATTGACGAAAGCCAAGTAGCTGAAGACCGAACGATGCTCAGCAATCTTTATAAAATAATATATTATATTTTATTGATTCTGTCATGGCGAGGCATGGCGCTATCTATTGTTATAGCCCATCAAATGCCAAAGTAGTCTTGGTCTCCATCCATTCAAGGTGCTCTCTACGAGTGTGTGGCCTCAGCGAATCGCCTCCTGCGGTTTTTCACGCATGCGCGCAATTTGATTTTCAAAATTTGTAGTTTTATTTTATTTTTCTCCTTTAGTTTCTTAATTTGTTACGCATTCCTCTAGGTCATTTCGTTACGCAGAAGTTGCCGCCATGGCGTCTCCAAGTGAGTTCAAATTTTGTTCGTGTTCATTTCGATTGTAGGCTCCAGCGCCCATTAAAGTGGCTCCCTTTTTTCAGACATCGCTTGGCTAATAAAACGTTTGACAAATGATTTGACATTTTCATTTAGGGAAATGGGCAAAACGTTTTCACTCTCTCATTGACATGAGACTTTCTTTCTTTTGACTGGCTGATGATTATGATGCTGACAGCGCATGCGGGTCCCAAGTACTTAATCGAACTTGGCAGCCAAGTGTCTATAATCCAGTGCAAATATATGATGGTGCTCGGAATGATCTGATCTCATCATGATTATCAAGCGCTGATGATTATGATGATGATGATGATGATGATGATGATGATGATGATGCTGATGATGATGCGTAGATTGACAGTAATTTAAATGCAGATGAGCAACCTTAAACTAACTGAAGGCCTAATGAAGACAAAGCGAGGCATTAAAAGGCACTATAGAAGATGAGGGAATTCATTGATCAACCGATATCAGAACATATCTTCACTTAGTTATTTAATTATTTACACCTTGCAAAAACTTGACTAGAGCAAGTTTTATCAGAATCTAGAATGGGATTCAGCTCCAACTGAAAGCGTCTCAACTATATATATCAGAGCTAAACTAAGCTATATATCATAGCTAAACCTTCTAAATAAAAAAGGTGAACAAGCACCAATGCTTGTAGACATCAGCGTTTTATTATAAGCGATGTCAATCATTATCATTTGGCCTATTTTTCTTCTTTTTTTTTATCTTCCTTACCGGGTGCTGCCTCAGCAGCCTCACGGAAAGCCCGAAAACGAGCGCGTTCCTGCTCCCTGAATTGATGACGCTCCGTAGCATTGGCACCACGAAGCATTCTTACCACAGGGTTTGCTGCGCAATAGAGCTGAGGATCATATGTGGCAACCACGGGCTCGTCATCCCAAGTGGTGTCACTTGTTTCTACTTGTTGTTGCCTCTTTAGCTCTGGCAGTTCTTCGAAGCAAATGGGCATCTCGTCTTTTTTTCTGCTTGGACAAATAGCCACATGGCCCTGCACAATTCGAGAATGCGCAAATGTTAGTATTAGACAGTTAGGCTTATAATTTCTATAATTACCTCCATTTCATTAACCTTTAGTACATGGGTAATGTCAAATGGACAACGCACCATCTTGAGTCCGGAATGATTGCGAGCACATCGATTCAAATGGATTACCAACCGAGTTGGTAATATTCGATGATCTTCGTCGAAAGGACACTTGACCCAGTTCAACAGAACCTCTTGAGTTTTTTTCTCCAATGCAGACATTGCTAATAGGTGTTGGTGGTTGTGGTTGTTCAGTTTTTTCACAGTTTTTTCACAGTTTTTTTCAGGTTTTTCACAGTTTTTTCACAGTTTTTTCACAGTTTTTTCACAGTTTTTTCACAGTTTTTTCACAGTTTTTTCACAACTTTTTCACAACTTTTTCACAACTTTTCACGACTGTTTTTCTTTACTTTTTTTTTTTTCTCTGGTTTTTTTTTTCTCTTTTTACAGATGTAGTCGAGACGGAAGCACCTGAACGACTGAGATTAATATAGTTCGTCTCTTACATCAATAAGTACATAGAAACTGACAGAAAACACAAATTGCTATGATTGAAATAAAAGTTGAGTTTGTAAGAAATAAAATCGATTTATCGATTGATATTGATAATTTTATCAGCTTCCAAACGAAAGCAAATGAATTTATATCAATATCGAATAATGACTATACCCACATAATCCCATTACCACAAATCGATGTGTTCATCCGAATCTTTCAATTCCAAACCGTGTTCCATCTTTTTTGATGCCCGATTGCCCTGCATTTTCATGGACTTTAGATTTGGAACAAACATAAGTAGCGTAACGAGCGAAAACCGCAATTTCCAAAAATAAGTTTCACATGATTAGATTATAGGAGTAAAATGCATAGCAAACACTTCATACTGAGTTTGGAATGAGGGGAAAATGAATGGATGTGAAAGTGATGTGCCTGGGCTGGTTGGGTATGGTTTTTGTATTTGTTTTTAGCAAAGAAGACGAGAGGAGAGAAGGCGTCATGTGCCTAATTCAATGTGTCAATTGTGTTGCTCAGACTCAGTTTCAGAGTTTCGGTCTCGGGCTCCGGCTCCGGATCAGACTCATTCTCGTCATCGTTGGCGGGCAATGTTGGTCGTCTCACTCTTGCTCTCTTGTCTTCTCTGAAGAAAAAGGGAGTTTGATTAATGTAAAAGCTGCCACTGATATGTCACACGCATGTCAAATTCTGACATTTGACATTTTGCCAGCCGACTGACGATGCCGGCGACTCCGACGCCGACGCTGCTCTCTCAGGCTGTGGCTGGTTTCGGATTGCTTGGATGAGCAATACAACTGGCTGGTTTGGCCAACCACCAGCAAAAGCGTATTTGGTGGTGCAAGTTTCCAAGTTTTCCTTCATCAGCTTATTTTATTTTCCCTTTTTTTTTGTTCAATGCAAAGCACTCAATGCGTTAATACATCCGTTACTGTATCATTTTGTTTGTCAGTCCCAAAAAAAACAACATTTCTCCCTACCACTTTCCCCCCCTTTTCATTTGCTACTTTTCTGCTTATCCTTCTGCTGGTATATTGGTTCTGCGCGATCCTGTGCGTCCTGTGACCTGCGTTGTTGGCACTTGACAACGACGACATTTGCGCATAAAAAATGCAACATTATTTGACTGCGAATTAATGTTAAATTGTTGTACGAGTCGTGGCACTTTTACTTCCTTCAATCCTCCGCCATCCATCCATCCATCCAACCATCCATCCACTGGTTCGTTGATGTGGGAAATGTCACTTTTTGACAGCCAACACCGACAAGTGTACGTACACATTTTTTTGCTACATAAATATTTAATTATATTTTTGTTTCAATTTTGTGTTTTTTTTTTTTCTTTTTCGGTGTTTGCCCGTTCCGTATGAACAACTCGCAGTCCATCCCTCTGGCCCAGATTCGGTATAAACATTTGATTAATCACACAGACGAACGTTTTACACTCTGGCCAAAGATCAAAGCACTCTTCATTCCTCATTCTCCACTCTTTCATTCTTGGGCTCCACAGCTTCAGTCCGTCAATGCCTTCTGCCTTTTTGGGGCCTCCTCCTCATTCAACTAGTGAGTGAAACTATTCGCGCATTATGTCTAAATAAACAAACAAGCCACAAGCAACTAGAAGAAAATCAAAATTGGGAAGAAAAAAATCAAAATAGAAATCCGTCGATCGGTAATCAATGTAAGAAATGTTTTTCCAATGTTCAATAGTTTCCATTTTTCTTGCCTCACTCTCAGCATTAAGATGTATGGCGCTCCATTGAGGAGGCCTGTGTGGGTGGAAAATTTATTTGAAAAACAATTTTCATGAAAAGTATGCGCATACAAAACTGACAGCATTTGGGTGTAAAGAAAAATCAACAAACTGCCTGGCCACAATAAATTGCAATCTACATACTGAACGGGACTCCAACTTGGAGTGGATTTTGGCGACCAATGCGCCACGGAGAAGAGAGAGATAGATAGAGAGAGAGAGATAGAGAGGGAGAGATCTGCAAACAATCAAGTTTCAATCGATATTGTGCAAATTGATTGATGGAAGTAAATCAGATGTTAAACGGTTTTGGAATCACGCCAACATGGTTTATTTCGGTTAACAAAATAAACAAAATTATTAATCATAAAATTAGCTCTGTAACGATCTTTAGTTTATCATTTTCTAATCATCATTTTGTATATTTATATATCATAGTCTAAGGGCCTAGAATGCAAAGTATTCTATTTGTAAATATTGTAAAATCTACTATGATAACAAAAATTGTTAATTAGATACGATATCTAAATGTTAACAGCAGAGTCTTATGAGTTAAACACATTTTAAATAAACTTTAACTGCAAATCGGTAATGTAATGCACTTAAGTCAGTTAAAGATTGTAACTAGGCAAAAAGCATTAGCAGTATTTAGAAAATTGAAGTGTAATTAGTTTAAAAGTCCATACCAGGGAGATTTCTTTTAAACAAACTGATATATATGTGTACATATGTGATGTAAGTGAGTGAGTGTTACTTACATTTGCATCTGCATCTGCCTGCCCACCTGTCGCCACAGCATAAATTCACATACTCAATTGAGTTGGGCCCTAGAATGGAAGAGATCCATTTTCATTAGTGCAAAATGCTGGGCGTTTCGCAGTTGTATATGCAATGAGCTGCCGACATGCCAAAAAGTGCAGCCATCAGACATATTTACGGCTTTGATGGCGGCGGCATTTACCACCATTCACATTCACCATCATAGCCACATATCTATACATCTATGTATATCCAAGTGGCCATCCAATGAGTTACGGTCTGTGCATGGTAATGTGGCTAGCGCCATGGAAATTTATGCGATTCGCTCCTGCTTCTGCTGGGCCAGCTAAAATCAAAGGCAAGTGCTCATAAATAAATATCGGCCGAGTCGACTAAATCAAATTTGATTACAATACATACTATCTATCTACATACATACATATATCGGCTAATACTGTTACCTGTGAGGGCCCAATATACCTACATATAGATAATTAGTTATGCTGAACTTTTGGTTGACACACGTGCAAAGAGGGGAGATCGATGGAGACGATGAACAGTGACCGCATTTGGACTAAGCCCAAGTCCATCTTCATCTCTTGTTAGTTTTTGTTTTTTTGTTTAAACAAATTTGAAATGTATCTGTGTGTTTGTGTGAGTAATTTGCATATTAATTACATTACTGCCAAAACTGAACTGAGCTGAACTTTTGCTTCGACAGCATCTAATCTGTAACCCCGAGAAATTAAAAAAAGATTAATTTAAAGCGATCAATGAACGCCATTTGCTCATTAGCCACAGACCGGCGGATCGACCAGCTTGGCGCGTATTTGTTGTGTTTTTTTTTTCGGATTTTTGGGTAGCCAATCAAAAATTTAAATGAAGCTGCTGCAAAAGTTCCGAAACTAAGTTAAAATGCTTATTTTTTGTTTTCCTATATTTAGTTTTTTCCTCTTTTTTTATTTTGTTAAATTAATCCCAACAAAATTAAAATAAGCGGACCAAAGTCGCAGCCTTTGAGAAGTGAAATAACAAAAAAAAATAATAGAAATTCCCACACTTTAAGTTAGTGTATTAACGACAATATACCCTGTGGTATTTAAGGCTAAAAGGAATGGAAGCTCATCATCTCTACGTGATGAAATTCTACATTGCTCAACCTTAAGAGATATATCCCTATAATGACCATTGAAAATCTTTTGGAAAGGGGAGTTTTAAAAGTTGTAAAGACTTTATAACTATTGACCCTTAGAAATAATTGTAAGAAAGATTGACTTCAATCGAGACTAAGATCAAAAGAGCTATCCAAAAGCTCCTTCCTGACTAACTTCTTAACCTTAAGAGCTTATTGTATTTAGGTTTCAATTAATTTCAAAGCAAACATAAATGAGTGGCGAGATTTACTATAAGTCTTCAGTACGATATATAATTTTGATAATTATCGTTTTTGTAATTTGTAACCAACTTAATATACCCTTTAGTCTCTATTTCGTGCTGGGTATTAAGTTCAAAATGTTGCCTGAGCTATTTTTGCTTGCTGACGCATTTGAAAAGTATAAAATCAAAGTCATTTTTTGGTTCAAAATGTTTTTTAGTTAAATTTTTTCTTATGCCAAAATAAAAAAAATAAACTCAATTTGCAAAATAACGCAGACGACAACAAAAACAACAACCACTTTATATTTTTATTACACATTTTAATTAACATAACGAAGAAATGCAAAATTCAGAAAGAGAAATAAAATTGACAAAAAGTTCACCTGGGCAGCTACATAGCTGCGATTAGAGACAAAAGGTCAGTTAGGTCGGGGGGCATTAACAGCCGTAACGAATTCCCCCTCATCTCTTCCTCTCTCTCTGAATAGTTTAAATCAAGTTCATCCCAAATTCTCATTCGAGCCAAGAAAGTTTCACATTTGACTTTTAAATGTTGAAATATCTAGACCTTGGACATTAGATGCCATAGCCATTATGGCGATTATGAGCTAATGTCTTAAATTAGTTTTCTTTTTTCAGGGGGCGGGCTAAAGGGTTTCTGATGAAAACTTGATTGGGTTATTGACACACACACAATCCAGTATAATATCATTTGAAAACAAAATATTTATAACAGTCGAATCAAACTTTTTTTGCTACAAAAATCCTTAAAACGGTTGCAAACTGTTGTTTAAAGATTGAAAGTGTCACATATATTTATTTTTTAAATCGAAATATAACACATTGAAAAAATATTTGCCATAATTTTGTCACATAAATTGTCATATTGTTATAACCATAAAAAAACAATAAAGTTTATTAAGAATAAACCATAAATGAGATAATTTGACTTTAATTTTAATAATAATAATTGAAGAGCGAGACAAAACTTTTACAAAACGTTGCAATGTAATTTAAGAATTTTAAATTAAGGATCTAAATAGATAAGAATAGATGTGGAAATCCTTCCGTCTGATAAATAGGTAACTAAATATCTCCAATTAAGTTATTATTATTCAATAATTTGCAAAAAAATATGTGCCAATCCATGGATAGAATAAGCTTATCCAGGATTACACAAATCTAGGATCAAAAATTAACGAGCGAGGCCATGTGACAGGATAAAGTGGCAATTTTCGTTATAGAAGCCGGAAACGAATGTGTGAATAAGAATGAATATGAATCCAAGGGTCAGCCTCTACCCTTGATCTGCATAGCTGGAGACGAGTGACATGATGAATAGCGTGCTAATTGTTGACAGACAAGCAGCAAAAGCGCATGAATTGCAAATGCATAACAAACTACATTTGATTGAGATCACCAATATGGATGAATATACATATAAAAATTTCTCTGTATGATGGGGTAGGTACATACATAGGTAGCAAACAAAAGAGCTAAAAGGAAACAGTTGACAATGCTTGGGCGGTGGGCAAAAACCAGAGCCATTCATACCAACCCATCGGGTTTGGTGGTGGTCGAAGTTGACATTGAGCCGCGTAACTCGTCATCATCATCCACATCAACACCAAAAGGCAACACAAATTTGAAAATATCTGGTTTTTATCCTTACCCCTTTGTTGCCCAAGACACATCTCTCCAGCTGCCACTTCTCTCTCTACCCCTTGCTGCTGCTGTTGTTGTTGTTGCATTTGCCAAATATCAAATTGACTTTGACTTTTTGACAATTATTAGTTTAACGCATGTTCTGTTTGCCTTTTTTTTCGCTTCCTTCTGGGTTGGGCGCTCCTTGCCTGCCTTTTATTTGCTTTGCCAAGCGCGAAATTGTTTGTTGTTTTTGTTGGCCAGGCACTTTAATTCAAATGCATATAGAGTCAGGGTCGTGAAGGAGAAGGATGTGATGGTGGAGGAGGTGGAGAAAGCAACGATACTGCTGTTTTGTTTGAACTTCCTGCGATTGTTCACAGTCTCGCTTCTCTGACAGATCTGTGACAGGCAAAAGCAAACGGCTCCATGGACCAAAACCAAACCAAACCAAACCGAACCATGTGGGGTGGGTGGCTCGCTCTCTGAAACCGATTTTGAATCGGAATCAGCATCAGAATCAGAATTCTGTCTGGCCTGACTGCCTGCCTGCTGCTGTTGCAGTTGATGGATGCCACTTTGGCCATTGTTTGTAAAGTGTTAATGTGTTGCTGTTGCCATTCTTCCTGAATGCTCTGGCGGAAATGTTTCATTTTCTGCTCGGCTTGGCCAACTGAATGTGGCCTATTGAAATTAATAAGCATTTTTTTCTTGTTGTTTTGTTTGACAGCCTGCAACCGCTGTGTGACTCTTTGCAATTCAAATTCAAATTTTCCAAAAATCTCTATATATGTGTCTTTTAAACGAAAAATTCAAACCAAAATGAAAATAAAAATCAGAAGTAGAAAAAAAAGAATACCAAAAGCAAAAGGACTCAACGACCCTTCTAGAGACTGCTACAGAGTAATGATAATACCCAAGACATGTGCAATGTGAAAGTCGAAAGCAGCGAAATAAAGAAAGGAATCAAGAGAGAGAGAGAGAGAAAAAAGGAAAAACAAAATCAAGAAGGAAAGGAAAAAAAAAATAAAAGAAGAAAAGATTTAATGTCGACTTTAGGTGATTTATTACCAACAAAATTGCGTCCAGAACAGCAGCAGCAGCAGCGGCGTTTGTTGAGTGCAACACAGCAACACACAAAATGGAAATGGAAATGCTATAGAAAATAGAATAGAAATAAAAGGCACTGGCAAAAGGACACACAGAGCGAAAGCAAAGAGCCAGAAACAGAAACAGAACTAGAACCAGAGCCAGAGCCATCTAAAGCCATAGAGCTAAAGAAATAGACAATTTGGTTCACTTCAGATGCCTGGGCAGGGGTAAGAAGAGGGAATGGTATGGGCTATGTATGGGGGTTGGGGGAAGATGGAACTAATAGCATTAAAAACTTGCGTAAATGCACAAAGATAATTTCTATTTTTGAGGGTGTGAAATGTATATAACACACACACACACAGACACACACACACACTCATAGCACGGATAGAACAGATACCAGGCAGCTTCGTTGATGGTCCCGTTCCCATTCTAGTCGCAGGCCACGGTGAAAGTCATTTCGGGGTCGAGATCTAGATAGATATAAGAAGTCTGTCTGTATCTTTCTATGGATATGTCTCTGTGTGTTTGTGTGTGTGTGTGTGTATCTGCAGGCAGCGTGAGAAATTTGTTGCTGTTTTTAATTTCTTTTGTATCGATGCGACGATTTCGATTTCGTTTTCATTTTCATTTTGTGTTTTATTTTTTTTTTTTTTTTTTTCGTTTTTGTGTGTATTGTGTCTTCTCTTAGTTTTTGTCGCCTAAAATTGGATTTGTTTGGTCTGAGGGGGCGATTTAGACCAGGCAATAGATCAAAATCTTTAAGTTGCCTTTTCAAAGACTCTCTGTCTGTCTGTGTGTGTGTGGGTGGGGGGAGGTAGTGAGGTTTGTTAATGTCAGCAAAGCAATTTGCCCCTACTTTAGTTCATACGGATCGGGAGGCAGATGTTTATAGGTTTGGGATATATTTGGGAGATTGGGGATGGGACAACAATTCGTAGTTGGATCCCATTTTAATAATTTAATATGCCAAAAATGCTGGCGCTTTGGCTCTATTAAATATGTATTATGCTCAGCTGCGTATCTGTTGGATACATTTTGCACTTGTCTTTCGCAATGCCCTTCGAGAGACCCGCTTAAATATTTATGTCATCTAATTAGTGAATAAATTTTCGCTGGGGTCACTTGAAATTAGCTAATTAAATAAAAGGTAAATAAACCAGCCAACAGAAAATGGCAAATAACATTTTTTAGATGTATGTCAAAAGTTGATAAGCGCATTTTGGCTTAAACTAGAATTGGGGAAAATCTCTGATATTTGGGTCCATTTTTTTCTGGTTTGGGGGGGGAGGAATGATTTATGCATGTTGCAAAGATTTACCGAAAATGTGACAATTTGCTGGGGATCTAGGGTTAATTAAAATGGATTGGCATGGGATTAAATCTAGGAAACGTAGCAAATTGAAATGTCTTCATTGGAAATTATGTGAAGATGGCTGGAAACCTGAAATTGGTTCGTTGATTGGCTACAGCTTAAAACTGTTTTAATTTTATCTCTCTGCTTCTGATTAAATATGGTTAAAGTTATTGTTAATTAAACTATTTATAGAGAGAATTCATGTGGAAGTTTTCAAGGCAGTTGAAGGACTATGATATACCTGAAATATATGTTTATATGAATATAATAAGGATAATAAAGATTACGGATACAAAACTTGGCTAATGAGACTTAAATTGTTTTAATCTGCTGCCTATATCTGTTCTGTCCTTCTGTTGCATTCAATCCTAGCTGAAAACTATTATTCTCATCCTTTTCTATAATAAAATAACAGCAGCAATTGCTGAGGTGGATAGGACTTTGATTCGTGACTTTCAATTTGTGTTGGCGGGAAGATAAAGTCTCATTTGGTTCCTTGATAATACCTACACTTTACTTGGATCACTGCCCTCTTTCTGGCCAAAATATTATATTGCATAGCATTAAAATCAGAATTTGCCATACAAAGTATAATCAAAATTTTATTAGGTTGATTAAAAAGGCCCCAATGGAGCTTCTTTTCTAAATGATGTTGAAAAGCTGTCCTAGTAAGGACAAATCTTGGCAAAGAATTCGATTAATCTCATCAGGTGTATATAGAAAATTGTATCGAAAACAATGTGCGATGGTAACTTCAATCAAAAAGTGGCCACACTTCACTTTTTTCCTTTCAAATAGCTGAGGGGCTTATAATTTCATAAGACATTTGAAAACTTCTCTCTTGTTTGATTGACATATGGTTGTATTGACAATAATGACAACGCCTACAAATCGCCAAGAATATTTCCATCATAAGTATGGAGTATTATTTCAACTAAGGTAGTTGATCCCACGCATTTTTCAGTCAATCAGTGCCACACATTAACCCAAACCCAAGTAGATCAAATGAGAGACCCAAACGAAGGGGCTATCGTTGACCAGCTGCTTCACTGGTCGCAATATATGAAGGTAGCGGTAGAGAGAGAGAGAGAGAAGGGAACCGAGAGGGGGGAAAAAAAAGAATAAAACCAAAACCAAATCCCACTAATGTGCTTAAATAAATTTTGCCAGCGTTTAAGCCAATTAGTCCGTCGGACATTTTACTTCTTGTCAACTTTGGTAGCTTGGGCTGCTTGCGTTTTTGGCCGGGTTTGGGTTCGGGCCGGCCCACTTGCAGTGCGTTGGCCGCTTCTGCTGACAACGTTGGTTCTTTAGTTTCGCTTGGTTTGTTTATTTTTTTTTTTGTCGTTTGCTGGTTTTTTATATTGCTCGTTTATGTGAGTGTGTATATAGCTGCTAAAGCTACTGGAGCCATCCCAGTGCTTACTGCAGTAAAAGTCCGTGGGATTAAAATTGTATCTGTATCTGTATCCCATCGTCCTCTCGTTGTTGTTGCTGTTCTCGACATCGTCGTCGGCTGCCGCTTTTCATGCCCTTTTACGCATTTTTGCCTTTTTGCCTGGTTTGGCTCTCTTTTTTCGGGATTATTGAAGTGCAATTAAGCTAAAATGTCAACGTGGAAAAAATTAATCGTTATACTACCCTTTTTATGGCTTCCCCCTGTCAACTTTTTGGGGTATCCGCAAATATCCTTATCTGCTACGTCGCATCATGAGTTTTACAAGCAAACTCATTTACCGTCAGAGCTTGACGGAGCCGTTTCTGGAGGCTCTCTGCAATTGCCGGCCAGAGGCAGGCAGGTTCTTCTTGGGGTTTTTTGTTTTGGAAGAGTTCTAATTCATGTACATGTCAAAAATTGTATCGCATTATTGGCTAAAAATTTGAAGAAACGTTGGAAAGATGCCGCCGCCGTCTTCGTAATGATTTGTAATTTATGATTTTCGGTTACTACCAAAGACTATCATCATCATTGAGAGATTGTGATTGTCTTTAGCCTGGCCAATCTTATCAGACATATATAAGACTGCAATTGTTTGCTTACCTTTTTTTTTTTTTAAAACGATGCAGTTGCTACCAGCAATTCCTCATCTCCGTCTGTGTCTTTATGTGTGCCTGTATGGGTGTGTGTGTGTGTGTGTCTATCTTACCCCGGTTTGGGCCACTAATCGTCGAGTTAACATTTTATCGCTACTGTTCTGGCACTAGGCAAATATGTGCCTTGAAAAAACTCTGAAACTGAAGCAATTCAAATATTTTCATGTTTGCCAGACGGCTCAGTTCGGTGACAGATTTGCGGCCCGGCGCAATAAATCTCAGTCATTTTACTACTATTACTATATATATACTTACATATATTTGTATATATTCCAACCGTGAGTACATAGAGTACGGTTTCTGTGCGTGTGTGTGTGTACACCTCTACCTACTATAAATTTTTATCACAATATCTGGGAAACAGAAACTGTTTAGAACGCAGTAATTTTTGTTATCTTGGCACCGCCGTGCGCTACATGTCCACCTATTTATACAATATACGAAGAGGAGTAGTGGGTCTGAGGGCAGAGGACCGTTGCTTTCATTTTTTTTCTTCTTTTTGGGGGGGCCTCTCCGTTGCTATCTAGCCGGCTATCTCTATCAAGCCATGACGTTGTTGTCGCATTATGTCAATGACGACAGCAACAGCAAACGACGACAACAAACTCAGCATGAATGCAGTGTGTTGTGTGTGTGTGTGCTTTCAGCTCATTGTCAGCTAAAACTGTAACAGAAAATGATGAAATTATCCCCACACAGGTGATCATAATTTAGTGCTTTTAGTTGACAGAGCATCTACATACGTAGTCAGTCAGTCAGGCTCTTTGTAGTGTTTCAGCGTGGGAACTTTACATTTTGAACAATTAATGCAATTTTATGTAGACTTATATATAAAAATGAAGATTTAACTTACTCTTAATACTTGTCAAGTAGAGTACTTCGAAAAAACGAACCATTGTATTTCATCTTTAGTATATATTCAATTATCCCTAAGCTATTAATCATATTGCAGATAAGGGAATTTGGCGTAAATTATACCTGAACCTGTGATTCTCGTTAAGCCAAAATGCAGTACTGACCATTCTATAATTATTAAGATATCCACATCCATTTATTAACTACATTTTATTAACTTATTAACATTACAATGTTTAGAACTCAAAGCACAAAGTTTATAATCTAAGAATTTTTAATTTAAAAAAGTGGTTTCAAATGCTGAAAACTCAATTCATGCCATTAATTGTGTCACACTGAACCAATGTAAAAAATGTACATATATTTACCACTTTCCGTTTCTGCGAAAGATTATACAGAATTATTATATTATACTCGTAAACTAACTGCACTTAAATAAAGTCTATGAATCACATACATGATTATGACATTTAGATACTATAAAAATCAAATGTCTTTACTTAACTGAGTCGTTACTTGATGTCCACAACGAGAATAAAAACTGGCAAATTGGTCATAGTGGTTTTTATTAGAATTTAGCTACATTTAAGAGCGGATTACATACCTCGGAATATGCAAAAGTCTGGATTAACTAGTGAACTAGTTTGTTAGTTTTGTAAGTATATGACACAATTTTTTATGCAGTCTGCAGGAGCTGAGATAAATCAAAGGACTTTGTAACTTACTAAAGCGATTTCTAATCAATATAAGTGATCGAATTACCATTTGATTTAAACCTGAAATTCATCGGTGGGCAACAATTTTGGGTAAGTGTATTAAAATTGCCAATTATGCCTCTAGTTCTTTCTAAAAATATAACAAATATAATACGTTTCACATGATAAGTACATAAATTACTCATCAAGCTAAATGTGATCTAAATTGATTAGATAAGTCGTTACGTTATGGGTACCAAGAATCGTCAAGTAAATTTTTAAAATCTTATCAAAAGTATACTTAACTAAGTGCATTAGAAAAGAACTTTAGGTGCAAAAAGATTTGCTCTATAAAAGATTTATCATATAATCCGTTCATATATCTGGAAGAACATTGTAAATGTTGCTAACGTGTTCATTGAAAGGTCGTTCAAGAAAAAGGAATCGATTCTTTAGACAAAGTTCTCAACTTTAAAAAATCTAAGACTGAAATATTTTAGTGGAGCTTGATAACTATAGCTCATTTATGTAAACGGTTAAAGATTTAAAATAATACCTAACTTTAGTTATGTTAGAATACATTACTTCACATAATCGTTAAAATATTCTTAATTACTTTAATAAAGTTTAAGATAACAAAAGTGACAAAATCCATCTTTTATTAAGAAAATATGCAATATACATATAGAAGAACAGATGTATGGAATATGTCCCTTTATGTGATTCATAAGCTTACACTTTGGTCACGCCATTGTCATCAGTAATGTAGCCATCAAGGGTCCTCCAGACCTCATTCCCCTCCTTCCAGTTAGTCTTTAGATCGTAATCGGTCTACAGATATGAATGTCCACTTCGTGATGATGAATTCAGCTTGTCCGCCCCAGTGATATTAAACATAATTTTTTGCACCTAACAAATATTCCACAAAAAACACGAGAAAAAAGTAAAGTTAAAACGAGGGCGCCATGTCGCCAACATGGCTATCATGGTAAAGGTGATGATATTCCGTTGACATCAGCCTGGCACTTTGGCCTCTGGGCCAACTATTGGTAGCTTGACTGTCTCTCTGGTTTTTTGAGTGTGTGTATTATGAGAGATAGACACGCATAACTAAAATCACGTGCCTTCTCAATTGTTTGGCGATTTTAATGGGTCTAAACATGGAAATATCTATATAGGTAGTTTCTCTTCTTTGTGGGTTGGGCCGCGTGTGGGTTAAGCAAGCTAAGCGAACTATTTTTGCTTAGGCATAAATTAAATTTGAATAAAAAACCAATTCATCTTCGTTAGGAAATGCGTAGCGCAACGAACGATCTCGCCCAAGAACCGAACAGAAAATTTGGAGGGGGGAGCAGGAGGTAAAACAGTTATGACATTTGTAGGACGGCAATGCCAAATGAAATTAAAACAAATGGATAAATGGAGACCTGGTCAGCTAAGTGGTAGCTACGCCCACGCCTCCAAAAAGGAAAACTAAAACGTGAAAAGGGGCCTCAACTTTTACATTTTTTTGGAAAAATGGGTAATTGCTTAATTATGAAAATTCCTTTTGTAACGCCTAGACAAGTCACCACAAGTCCTTGACACACACACAAACAAAGAGTGCGTGTAAAGTCAAGGGCTAGGCTGGTCTGTTTTGGTTTTGGTCGGGTCGAGTCTGGTCTAGTCGGATTCGGATTGGGACGCATTTTTACAAGCAATTGCCAACAACGTGGTCTGTGGTCAACACAGTCCATTCGTCGCACCATCTGTCCGGTTGGCACTCTAATTAAATTATCAAATATTCATACTGACAGTGAGCCGGGGAGACTGTCACTCGTACAACATGTAGGCATACAGTATGTATGTATGAAAGTAGAAGGTACATATTGAGACGACTGCTCATTAATTTCCATGTAATTTAGCTCATCCTTTGCGACATTTCTGGCTGTCGGACTGTGACATTTATTTGCCAGCTAAATATTTTCTGACATTGTTTAATTGCCATGCCCGCTTATCAGCTGATGAGCAACCCGACCCGATGGTCATTTGATAAATGGAGAGCGCGTGTTCAATCCACTCCACTTCACTCCATTTCAATCGACTCATTGCTGCTGCTGTTGCTGGCCTGCATTTTGCATTTCAATTTCAATTTGTTTTGCCTTTTTACCACAATTTTTACCTGCCTGCTTAGCTGCTGCTGCCGGTCTTACGGGTCGCTCTGGTCTCTGGTTCCCACCAAAGTGTCATCGCTGATCAGCGTTGACAGCTGTCAAAACTTGGCGCTTTTGCATGCGCACTGACTGACTGAAGCAATGGGACACAAACGGAATCAAAAAAAAAAAAATCGATAGGCGGCAGCTTTCCTTCCTCGCTCCAGTCTCTCGCGTATCCGTATCCTTACTCCGCCGGCTCGATGAAAGCTTTGTCGCTGCGCACTGAGAGAAAGAGAGAGTGCAAGAGAGACATCTCTGAGAATAGCGCCACATCTTTTGTTTACAATGACAGCATGCTGGCTGGCTCCAGCTGCTGCTACCGAAATGCTCCGGGCTGCAGGACATACGTTGATGATGGCCCCGAGCGTACTCTCCAGAGTGTGTGCTGGTGTGTGTGTATGTGTGTGTGTGTGTGGTGAATGCAGGAGAGAAGAGTCAGAACCAAAGCCAAAGCTGCTGCCCTACTGGGTATGTGTATGTGCGAGTGTTGAGCGCAAAGTGTCAACGCGTGCTTTGGAATTTCCTTTTTTTCATATTCTTTTTGTTTCTTTTTTTTGGTACAGGACTCAAAGCAAGGATTCTGCAAAAGCAGGGTATCAATCTGATAACATAGACCTTGTCAAGAATTAACTAGAGACTTCATACATACTTCCATGACTTTCATTTTGGGTAAAGTTATGAGTGTTCAACCCAACAACCAACTGAAAGTCCTTAATCTTAATAGGTATTAACGTCACATTAAGGAATCAGACATCCTTGATTATTTGTACAATATATCATTGACATTAAAATTTAAATCAAATAAATATATTTTTTAAGCCGCAAAATCTAAATGTTTCCCTTCTAAATGAACCTAACATAGATTATTCACTAGTCGCCGAATTTCATTTTTCTGTGGCACGTTGGAGCTTTTTATTGTTTTCGGTTTTTAGACGCAACAACAACAATAGCGAAAGAAGAGAGGCTGTTTGTGTGTGTGTGTGTGGCGGGTTTTTGGGTGGGTTATGTGGGGTTTTGGCACTGGTGGGTCGGTTGGTCGGGTTGAAAACTATTCTGTCCCGTGCGCTTTGATGCTCACTTCACTTTTTTTTTGTTTTGTTGTCTGTGTGTATGTGAGCCTTTGTTTGAGTGTGTGTCTCTGTGTGTGCGGGCTTTGGTGTTGTTGTTGCTGCTGCTAGATGGCGGCAACGGTTTTGGTCCTTGTGGGTTCACTGGGAGATGTGAGATTTTGGCGTTTGTCGCTCGCTGCGCTACTCTTTGACAAACGCAACGCGACGCGTCGCGAGTGAGCAGTCAGTCAAAGTTTTTTACATTACAAAAAAGAAAACACACACTCACCAAAAAAAATAATAATAACGAAACAATAACGGAAATAAATATATATTTTTAGAAACTCCACGTTAAATATTTTTCTAAATCGCAAACGGTGTGAACACACCACACAGTGTGTGTGTGAGTGATATTGGAATTTCCTCTTTGAGTCTGGCAAAATCGAAGGAGACGCGAATTTAGAAAATTTTGGTGCTCGCTGAGGCTCTGGCCCACGTCTGGGGGGCCATTGCGTCGCCATGTTAGACGAACGCGAAGTTATTGTTGTCGTCGCCACGTTGTCCATGGAGATGCCATTGCCAGTGTCAGTGCCAGTGCCAGGATGCTGAGCGTTATCTCGGCGGTGTTCAGCCTACTCCTAGCCGTAAATCTAAGGGGCATTCAGTGGGGCATCGATGGCAACATGGTGGGAGCATTGAAAGTGTTGAAGGAAGCGCGCCAGCAAAGAAAAGTCCTGTAGTCCTTTAGACGTACCGTTATCCGGCCCCGTATTCCCCCCACCCCGCATGTCTTACCTATAGTTCCGTAGTGTTTTAGTCACACTCTCGCACTTGCTCGCTCGCTCGCCCGCCCGCTCTCTCTCTCCGCGCGTGTGTGTGTGTGTGTTTATCTCTTGTTCGCTCTCTCTATCTCGCTGTCATCTCTCTCGATGCTGTGTGCGTTCTCTCTCAGTAAGTGGAAGCTGACATGTTTACGTTTTGGCCACAAACGGTGCTCTCTGTTGCAAATTTTGACAGTTGCAAATGTCAGTACCGTGGTACAAATATCAATGAAACTCACGTGTTGACTAAACCTACAAGTAACATATACACGGTAACTGTTTAATCAGAGCACTAACATTATAACCATGGTTCCTAGTTGAAAATAATGTTGATAAAACCAAAATATGAGGATACAAGCGAAGACTTTAACACAATGGCTAAGTTAAATGATTGGTAAGTAAATATGAGTCGAAGTGTCCTTATTACTAGGTATAAGGATGTTTAATTGTCTCTTAGGGTCAAATCCCGTATCAATTTTAAAGTACCATTCAAATAATTTGTAAAATAAGAAGATATATAATGATATATGTACGGATTTTTCTATATTTGGTGAAGCTTCTCACTAAGCCTACTTTATTCATATGTATCTGAGAGATTTCATAATGAAGCAGGTAAGCGTTTCCAACCTGTAAAGTCAGTATGTTTTGTCAATTAAAACTAGCTTAATTTCGGTTTCAATCAGTGCTTAACCCATTTGAAGAAGTACCAAGGACAATCAGGCTAGAAATCGTCTAGATCGATCTAAGTTCAGTCATATTCCTAGCTGTTGGCCTAACTCGTTGACCTTTTGTCTCTTAGTTTCTGTTTTCAATTCAGACAAAGACATGTTTCTACTTATATAATTAATCTAAAATACAGTTCGTGTGATCCATTTTCACATACACACATATAAAGCGAAATGCAAGCAACTTATTTAATATTGATAGCTCGACCACCCACACAAAATCTAATTTAGCAAACCGTGCCATGGTGACAATTTTAAATCAATTTGCTTATTACAAATGCCACACAATCCGACCCAACACACACACAGCCCTCCCATTCGGAGCTGATATGTTGGAGTCTTGTGGGTCCCAAAACACAAAACGCAAACACGCAAATATGCAAATTTGCTGAATGCAAAATGTCGATTTAAATGCTGGCAAGCAAGCAAAATTCGTATTTAATTAAAAGTGCATTATTACGATTATTAAATATGTTATGCATGTACATATGTATATGAATGTATGTAAGGATGTACGGAGAGTTCATTCCAGCACAATTTGACAGTCAACCAAGTGAGCCAGCCAACCAGACAGACATTCATCAACTACCAGTGAGAAGCTTGGGCACGAAAACTCATTATTTTAATTAACTTTCTCTTCAAACCGAGTAAAACCAAAAAAAAAAAAAAAGAAAAGGCAAAAAAAAAAAAAACTGGAAAAAAATCAAGCGGAAAAAAAGGACAGGCAACCATTTCGTGCCGTGGCCACAGACATCGACACCAACGCCAAAGGCAAACAACAAACTGGGAACGGGATCGGGAACGGGAACGAGAATTGTAATGGAAATGGCGGTGCAGATGTGGCGAATGTTTACCATTTCGCTGCACTACTTCACGAATGGAATGACAGGGCAAGACAAAACTCCATACAGCTGCCTTGCGGCTGTCCTTTATCCTGCTAAATCGCATTACTAACCTGTCATGTGAAATGTCAACTGTAAAGCGTTCGTTGATTGTTAATTTCACTTTTATTATTGTGCCATATACCGCTCTAGTTGTCCTCCAATGCATTGCAGTCGGACCGCAATTGCCCAATTGCCGATTGCCAATTGGCAGTTGCTTTGTTTTTGTTTTTTTCCATTCTTTCACTCTGCCGTTTTGTAGTTTTGCCCATCTGTAGTTAAAAGAGACAACTTGCTAAGCTCTCTAAATGGGGATAAGGTGTTTGGGCCATTGCCATTGCTTAACTGCATTAAGATAGATATATAAGGAATAGGAGGATATCGTTGTGGTTGTAGTAGTAGGAGGACATTGTAGTGGGATATAGTAGAAGGCTGAAGTAGTCTTAAGATATTTTTTTTCTGATATATTAAAAAACATTATATTATATCATTAAAATGATATATTCTAAATAGGTGTCAGGTAGATATCAAAGGCTAAATAAGTATTTGAGTATTTAAAAGCAATTGCCCTTCCAGAAGAAGGGAAAATCTTCTGAGATTAGGTTAGAAGTTGTATTCATCCAATCTGATTGAAACTCTGGAGTTTAGAATGTATTTTTCTATTTTCATTATATAGCAAAGAGGTCTGATCTCAATTCAACGAATAATCAATCAATAATATATGTAGATATACAATTCGCTTAATAGCAGCAATTAAAGAAGCATCCAGGTCCTTGGTCAACAGTTTTTCCAGCTTCCCATTCAATAGACTGTTATAAGTCCTCTAATGGATTAAGGACCTTTAAATGAACATTTTCGGTTACTAAACATTAAAAATAATCGATTGTCAATACTTAATATAATCATATTATTTATTTTATCATTTAATTGCCTTCTACAAAGGTTTGAAATAAGAGAAATTTATTAGAGATAATAATGAATGATAATTAATATTCATGAATTGAGTTGTCCTTTTATGATTTCAACTCTATAATATTCATGTTTCACCTGGTGTTGGTTCGTGGTGAACTTGATGATGGGAAGAAATCTCCTTTCATTTAATGATGACAATGTGTCACCTGTTTCATTCAAAAGATAGAGACACCAATTCTCTAGCTAACAATCAAGTCACAACATAAACTCATGGTAACATTTGGTCAATTGTCTCGTTTACAAATTGGCCAACGCACCAGCAGCAACAGGAACACTAGCAGCAACAACAACAACAACAGCAAAAGCAACTCATTTTCATAAATGCAATGCGAGAGCTGGCAAAAGTTCGCCCAGGTTGCATGTGGGCAATCCAGCTATTTCCCATTTCCATTTGGCAGACCAGGTCCACTGTCCGCTGGCCATTATCGTGCCACAGTCACCACTCCCCCAACTGCCACTTGGAACAACAACAACTACTTACTACTTACTGCTGCTGTTGCTGGTGGTGCTGCTCCACTCGTGCGGCGGCGTCTGTCACTGGCTATTCCCAAAGGTGCAAACAAAGTGATTATACTTAGCTATTGTTCCGACTGTTTCTGTTGTTGTGCGAATGTAGGGCGGGTGGCAAGGGTCGGACGGTGGGGAGATGAAGTCGCTGTCGGAGTCGTGGGAGGCACAAGGAGTGCGTGTAGTGGTGGCGGACAGTTTATTAATTGAAATGTTAGTGCAACAACGGCAGCAGCAGCAGCAGCAGCAACTCTTAAATAATAGATTTGTATCGAGAATTGTGGCAACAAAGATACTTTTAGTATGTATCCTACATTCAGTTGGATATTTGATGCTCATTAAGTTAAGTGGTTTTAGTTTTTACCCTGTCTCAATTTGCAATATACATACATATGTATGTGTGTGTACTAATACAATACAATATACACCACACACATACACACACAAAAGTATATATGTATGTGTGTAGTTTTGTGCTAGTTCCAAGCCAGAGACAAACTGAGACAAAAAGAGTGTTGGTAGGACAAAAGGGGAGCTAGGAGGGGCTTAGGCGGTCCACCAAAAAGGTTTGAAGATGAATTGATGCTCGTTTATTTTAATGCTCTGTCGCCGCAGTGGGTCGCACAGATGTCTCAGCCTCGCGGTTGTTTGGCCATACCCTTCCAGCCCGCCATGCCCCCCCTCTAGGCTCCCACTTCCTCACTTCTCCCACTTAAAAATTCGTGACTCTTTTTCTTGTTGTTGTTGTTGTATTTGGTTTGTGTTTTTTCTGGTGGGATGCTTTTGTCTATATGGCATACAATACATATACAGTGCCATCCAATCCTAATCCGATGTGGTTCCAATTGTGTCGGGCGGGTTTGTGTTGGCTTTTGTGTAAGGTGCACATTAGTAGTAATTTTTAATGGTTTACTTTTTCGTCCACTTTGTTCGTCGTTGTATGAACGGTTTTTTATTTAAATTTCTATATTCTTTGGTGTCGCTTCTCTGTCGGTTTTAGTGGTTTATTATTTAAATGAGTTTTAAGTTCCTCTCCGGCATGCCATTGTCTAACCCCAAACTCCCCAAATACTCAGCCACACTCACACACACATGAGAATTCTTATAATATTTATAACTAACGTTTCTGTTATACCCTTGCAAATAATGGGCATATTCCTGCCTTAAAAGATAAGTTAAATATCTTTAGTTATCTTTATTATCAACACAATATTAGTCACGTTCTCAGAATATTTTTGAATGTAGATAAAGATTCTATTTGAAATAGGCTAAAGTATACTTTTAATTTAGTTAGCCAGCTAATTTAAGCAACAGTTTAAAAAATAAAACTGTTTTTCTTATTATTGATTATATAAACCTGAGATTGATCCCTTGGGATCAAGTACCAAGATCAATCAGTCTCTTAAGGATAGGGTCATAAATACCAATAGAGTATATGCATATCGGAAAACTATTTCGAGTTATCGATTTAATTGCTTTGATGTGTCCCTTGGGCACATTTAAATATTCAGAGGCTTAGAATTTTACTGACTCATAGTCAAATAGTTTTGGGTCATTAAACACGATTTCGTAAGAGTATACAAACATAGACCGAATCCAAAAAAAATATTTAAACCCTCAAGTTCTGTTTCGGTTTTGTTTTTTTCGGTCTGTTCGAATTTAATCAATTTGATTTATTTCCTTGGTTCATATTGTGTTGAAAATATTGTACAAAAGCATTGTGTCCATGCGTATCCATAACCATATCGTATGGCATTCAGGAAAAGGAAAATAAAACCGATTTGAAGTTTCTGATTTGACTAAAGCGTAGCGACCTCTCTATGCCATGGCGAGGGGAAGAGGGAAGATCGAAATTAACATAAGCAGCCAAGGGCAATATTGGAGACTCTTTTCAGGCATTGTAAGTAGTTTGAGAGCGTTGATGTGGGGCGGCATCCATCGCTGAATTTCGTAGCTGGGAAAAAAAAAGATTTCATTTCTTTTTGGTTCTTTTTTTTCTCTCCAGATTGTTACGATTTATGGCTATTTAGAAATTTTTGTGGGCTCAGGGCATCATCCAGACAGGCAAATGCCTTGTAATTGGAGCTGTCGTCATAGAGGCAAACAACCCGCAAACAACATCCAACATTGTATCAGAAAAAAAGAATTGGAAAATTCATTGGAAAAGCGACAAATACATTGCATTTACTTGAAAATGGAAAATAATAAATATCCCCGAAAACTAACAATAAATCAAAGGCATAATTGTATATTTCGAACATTTCCAAAATGCAAAAACGATTATGGAATAGTTTCTTAAAAACCAAATAAATGTTTGAAATCTGTAAACTTGAGACAATCAAGAGGTGGAAGGAATTTCCAGTATTTAGATGGAAGAAGGAGTAAACAAGAAAAAGTTGTCCACATATCTATGTTATATTCTCAAAGAGAAAACCTTTTTCCAATAGTCAAACAATTGGCAATATTTTATACCAATAATTTGCTGGAATTTCTATGAGCTTAGTTATCAAATCTTCCTTGTAGGAAGCCAGAAACAGACTAACAATAAGAGATTAATTTTCCAGAGATATCGACAAGGCTGATAAAAGAAGAAACACAGAAAACCAACACCCACCATGAACCACCCATCATTCTAAGCAATCAAGCAAGCGAAAAACAACTAAGAGACAAACTGCAAAACTTATCTTTGCCATGGTAACATTGTGCAAGGAATACATACGTATATATATTTACCTGCATGCGAGTATAAACAGCAGGACTTGGTGCTGGGTGTTGGCCGACTGGAAACCAGGAGGAGGCACCACACCCAGGCCTACTTTTGTTGATGAGAAATTACATTTGAACTGCAAGCAGCAGATGCCAATCTTATTAATGTTGTTGCTGTTAGTTAGTTGCGGGCCAAGCCAAATGTCTTGTCGACTAGCCAACATTTTTGCATACAACAACAAGAAGAGCCACTAAGACTGAAGACTCTGGCATACCGGACCAGGCCAAAATGTATCAAATTTCAATGCACAATCATCACAATCAAAAAATAAAAATTCTGAAATCAACTTTTGTCCACACTGACTTTGAAACTGGCTGACTCTCTCCCCCTCTCTCTCTCTCTCTCTATCCCTCTCTCTTGCACTCATACTTGGCATTCATTGCTAAAATATTTGTTGTTGCTGGTGTTGCTTGGTTGTTGTTGGTAATATAAGATACGAAATCAAAAATACATCATTGCCAACAAGCTCAGTCTCAGAAACTCCATTGCCCGAGTGCAGGAACTACATAGCATAGCAGCGTGTTTAAACCCACTAAGTCTGATCTTCTGTGGTGCTCCTTTGGGGCTCACATCTGCATCTGCATCCCCGCTGCCTGCTGGTGGCTGCTTGCCACCACCGACCACCTGGCCCCGGAGTTCTCCATTTGTCTGGCCAACGTTGATTGTATGCATGTTTCGCTTTTCTTCTGCCGCGCGCTAAATGAAGTAAGCAAACGTTGATTACATGGCCTCAAGTGTGCGCCATGTTTTGCAGTCGCCTCCAATGTCCAAGGAGTCCAAGGGGAAACGAAGGAGAAAGGGAGAAGCAGAGGATCGTCGTCTGTCTATAGCCCGTCGGATCGGTCGTCGTCGTCGTTTTTAATGATGACTTCAAATGAGACGCTGTTTATACGTTTTTCATGCAGATACAGCCAATCTTGGCTGGATTGGATGGGTAGCAATGGCCACAAGAAGGCCATAATAGACTTGATTTTTGTCTGATTAAACGAATGTTTGTTGTCTGCTTCATTCCATACTGTACAGAAGTGTTGTGTGTGTGTGTGAGAGTGTGTGTCGGTGTGTTAATTTTTAATTAGAGTTGTACTGTTATTTGTTGTTGCCTTTACTTGATCGCTGCATAAAAGGGTTAAGAATGCAATTGACTTTGGCTCGCCCTCTTGACATCCACAGACACAAATTTGCAAATGCAACGAGACACGAGGCTATAGAGCAAGCAATGTGTATAGATAGAATGTAAGGGAAAGGGTTAACAGGGGTGGGGGGTGGTAAGAACAGCGAGACAGGAGACAACCATATAAGGTGGGGCAAGCAAGCGATGCGACACAAAACAGCTACGACTCCTCTTTACAACTTACATGTTCTTAATTACAATAAAATGTTACAAGCTTAAGGTGAGGTGAGGCTCTGATGGTGCTGGTGGTGCAACACGAGGCAACAACAACATCGATGATTCCCCTGTTCAATCGGTACTGCTTTGATGTGAAGCCAAGACAAGCGACAAGAGAAGCTGACTGAAGCGAGCAAACCCTGACCAAGGTTCAGCCCACGGGCCCATCCATTTTCAATATTGTATTCTGATTATTATGAAATCAAGCAACGCGCGCTTCAGAGCTCACAGTCGGGTTTGATATGCATATAAATAAATAAAAGGAAAATTGACAAGCTCATAAACTCGCTAGATGTTGGCTGCTCTCATCTCGCTGGTTGGCTGGTTGGCTGGCTGGCTGGCCGTGCTCTGCCGCGCCTAAGAGAAATTCAATCTTGCAGATACAAATGAAAACGCAATCATATTTTATGTATGAGTCTGACAAAAATGAGAGAAGAAAAGCAGACAACAAAACCAAAAACCAAAAAGAAAAAGAAGAAGGGGGAAAAAAAAACAACGGCGTGAAAAGCCAGCAAAGATATGTAAGATACAAACACATATGTACATGGTATAATCAAGAGAATTGAGTGCCTCTCACATATGGCATACTGGTCACTTGGTCCTTGGTCACTCAGGGTCGATGTAGAGCCTCAAGATTTGGCCATTTACAAAGGTTAGCCACGAGAAGGTGAAGATCCCTTGAGCTAATGTTCAAAATCTGTTAAAATTATCACTCAATTCTCAAAATATCCCAACTTATCCTTAGTGTAGTATCTTAAGTTTGTGTGTAGTTCTTTAGCAGATAACTATTTGCGTGAGTAACCCTATTGAATTATATGTGCGCGGCTTTTGAAATGCATTTGACTGGGTTACCAGAGAGCCAAAGCTGAAGTTGAAGCTGGAGACGCCAACGAAGGTGTTAAGTTATGGCACAGTCTGCGACTACGACTACACAGCTGGGCATCCAATTTGGATGCTGGTCCGCATCACATTTCGCATTTGCCAGTTGCCAGTGAAGTTGTTTCTCTGTGTGTTTGTGTGTGTGTGTGGAACATTCCATTGGTAACTGTGACTGGGTGGTTTCAACTGCGACTGTCACACTCGTTGGATACCAGAAAACCACACGCCCTGTTTGCACCCGCCTTGCGCCAGCTATATGCTATTTGATTTATTGCCCATTGTCAAATTATCCTTGATAAGTCATTAATATATTTTTTGGCTGGCCCCGTTTGTCGTCTCAGTCATTATTGCTCTGCTGCCTCCTGTTTATTGTATTTTGTGTGTTTTTTTTTTTTTTGTTTTGGGCTCTAACTTCAGTGACTCTTATGAACTTTAATGCTCAACACTTTCGCATGGCCATAAAAAAAGAGGAGAAACAAAGCGAAAAGAAATCATTTAGCTAAGTAACCACAGATCGCCCCAGTTCTTAAAAAGTCCATAATTTATGTCTTTACAATCTTTCAAATGAAGTGGCAAATTCACACTTTCAGACCTTTCGGAGTCTGCATCCCTCTCCAATTCTCTCCCTCTCTGATCCAAGAAAGACCATAAAAATGTAATAGTTCACATATATATATACACTTATGGTTATATGATGTAGTAGGCTGACCAGGACCAGGACGGGGGCTGATGCTGGTGATGCCACAAATAACATCATCATAAAAACCAATTCACAAATCATAAATATAAATGAATTCGTGTGGTGGACCACAAACCAATTGCCTTCTTCCTTTCTAGCTGCGATCATCGATCCATTTCGCATACAATAAAGCAATCTGATTTTTGTATCATAAACTTAAAATGCATTCCCATACCCCGTCTAACCCCTTCTCCTACCAGACTTGGTGAACATTTGCTTGTGCTGGCCGTAAATCTTGAGCCTGACCAGGTCGATTCGTTGGCTAGCTGGCTGGCTGGCTGGCTGCCCTATCAGCATGTACATGAAATCCAACAGATACCCAAGTTCCAATCTGAAATGTTCCAGCTACAGCTACAGCTCAAGCTCCAGGTCTCATACCAGATTCGGTGTTTGCGCACGCGCACGCGTTCGCCACGGCGTTGATAGATTTATGGCGCCAAATAAAATGCCTTAAGACAACAAGCCAAATCACCAGAGAGCTCAGACATTGAGAGTCCTCTTGCTCCTTTGGAGTGAGTACTGGACTGCGAAATGACTGCATCGCTGGTTAATCAAATAGTAAATGCGAGAAGAGTGCAGTAAACATGATCTCAGTGCGATTTGTGATCTTGTTCAAAGTGAATAGATGGGCATATCAGTTACCTAAGCTATATAATGGACAGATTTCAGAAATTATGACATTATAAATGTGTTTTCAAAAATAAAACGGTAGCCAAGTTCAGAAAATGTCAACAAATATTGACAATTAGTTTTATTTTGATAAAGGATAAAGGATACCTTCTTCTTTCTGAATTTAGGTTTATGATTATGTGTTTTATCCTTGTAAAGGAACAAGTCATTGCCTCCTAGTTCTTCTAGGTAAATATTGGACATTGAACAGAATAAGTTAATCACAGCTTTCGGAGTCAAAGTCTTGCTAAGTCTCAACAATTTAATGACTATGTTTGCTACAGGGTATATCCTTAGTTTAACAACATATTTTTGCATATATTTTTATTGCCCTGCACAAAGTATTTATGTTTCAGGGGCCCTGAGTTGCCGACACGCCCCAAATCAAATCTAATCACTTAGTTGGAGAGGAGAATCGCTATAGCATGCAATTTGCAAATCTCCTTTATGGGCACCATAATAATTCTGCGATACGATAATTAGTCCCAATGCGATTATAAAACATTTTCCAGGCGGGCGGCAACGGCAACGATGGCGGCGATGGTGGCGATGCTGGGTATTGAGATGGTGAATGGTGGAGGCTGGAGGATATCTCCTCTGCGCATGAGTAACGCGCCGCTGTGCCAAGATTTATGGGAAGTTTGCATTTGCATTTTGGACTCGATGGCGACACACAGTTGACGTTCATTTGAGCATGCCGCATGCCGCCGATCTCTTGTTTGCCTCCTAGGCTCTAGTCTTAATATCGCCCTCTCTCTTTCTCTCTCTACGTGTGTCTGTCTCCTTTACTTTCTGATAATTTATGCCTTTTGCCCGTTGACATAATTGCACCAGCCTTACGAACGAGTGGGCGGGGGGAGGCAGCAAATTGATTGAAAACTTACAACAGCAAACTCAAAAAACAAACTAAATAAAAAGAAGAATGAATGTGTGTCCAAGGCGTTTTGGAAGAGAGAGAGAGAGAGGTAGATGGAGAGACATTAAACAACGTTGTTGGCTTGCACAACAATTTTATGAAAAATAATTACACCTTTGTACTTTGTCAATCAAAATGAAAACATGGAGCCCGTTTGCAGATATAAGCCATACCACAACAGAGACAACATGTTGAAAAATCGCTACAACTTTTCATTGAGTCAACACAAATGGGCCAACGCGTTGACTGAGCGAATGAGCGAGTGAGCGAACGGGGCAGGCGAGCGGTGTAAATCTCATTTGAGCCTCTACTGACATGTCGCAGGATTAAGTTGTCAATTGGTTCAACGATGTAGCACACCTCACACCTCCATGGGTTCCCCCCCTTGCTACCATACATATATCTCGGTCCTTGCGAAAATATTGAAATTATGTTGTATTTCGAAATGAAACGTGGCCTGGGCCTGGGCTTAGTCTGCAATCTCAATACAATGATCGCATTTTGATGGATTCCCCACCAATTGATTTACGATATTCTGTTCGGTTCTGTTCTGTTCCGTTCTGTTCGGTACTTGGGTTCTTGGGGACTGCAACAATTAACAAGGTTCAGTTTTGGGTGCTGCTGCGGCTGTCTTCTGTGGTGTTAATGCCACAACCGTCAGACAGACGGCAAATGAGATAGAACAGGGGCAGGAAGGGCAAACAGTTGATTGAATGACTCGCCTGGTTGGATTCTGACTTGGGGTTGTCAGGTGACTGGCTGGACATGCTGCCAATAAAGATAATTTATGTATGCGTATACCAACCAAAAGTGTGATGGGCTGGTCCATATCTTGGCGGCCTATGTCTCCAGACTAACAAGACTTTTCTCTCTATCTCTCTATCTCTCTCTCTCTCTCTCGATTTTGGAGTCCGTCTGGCTTAATGGGCCTCACTGATTGCTGACGCTTTCACAGCAACTCTTGGCCATAAGTCAATTATGTAGGTTGCTCTTGCCGATAAGATTGGCAAATAAGATGCAATTGATTTTGAGGTGGCAAGCAACATTTGTGGAGGCTCACCTGGATATGGCTTTTGCCTTTCAATTAAGTAGTTATGTATGTCAATTAGGCTCAATTTCTGAAATGCATTTTTCAAGTTCGGAAAATAAATCAGACTGATATTAATTGACTATCTTGAAGGGGGAATAAAACTTTGATTAAAGACATTACAAGTAATGAAATTTCTAGCCTTATATTATGAAAAACTAGTTAATCAATATGAATATTTGTTGATGTTGCCAATATTATCCTTATGGCCAAGAGAAACCTATTATTTATTAAAAATTTCACTTGTAAATTAATAGACACATATTTTTGTGTCAAATTAATTTAAATGAATTGTTAATTATTTTAAAAACCAAATCTGCGGTCAGAGCAAAATGTCCACATAATGTTTGTCATATCATCAAATCATTTTTATGCATGTGAAAATATCTCAGGATAAATGAAAATTTCATGAAGAGACCAGAAAGACTGTGATGGCATTCGTGTGTGTATGTTCGTTGTGATGATGATGAAGACGAGTTTATGGTTATTGTTGTTATACCAATATCCATATATATTTATATATGTGCATAATTGCACACGCGATGGCCATAAAGTTGGCATCCAACAAGCAGGAAGAAGGAGTAGGCTTTAAAGGGGCACAGATGGATTGGTTGTGAGTGTGTGTCCCTGTGTGTCGGGGCTTGGGATTTTGCATCATATAATGGCAATGACGCAAGCTGTCAACTTCCCGCGGTGTTCATAAAAGTCTTGTTTTGTTTGATTGTCGCCTGGCTCATGGCTCACACACACACACACACACACACACACACACACACACACAGTTATAGTCATTGCATTTGCATTGTTATCTCATAGATACGGATGTCCGACCAACAGGCCAGAATGTTCCCACTATCCATTACCCGTACCCGTTCCATACAGGATAGCAAACATTGTTCGACATTCCATATCCATCAACTGTACATACAACATTCCTGTTGCACTCTCTCGCTTTCACTCTATCCTCCATCTATCTCACTCACTGTGTGCGTTTGTTGCAGCGGCACTTATCACTTCATTGCAGTTTTATGACGCGTCAAAATTGATGCTTAACGGTTTTTCGCGTTTCGCAGTTGGTGCATTTAGAACTCACACACAGTCAGTCAGTCATTCAGTTGGTTGTCTATGTATGTAGACCCGGTCATGGTCATGGCAATACAATGAATTTGATTTTGATGCCAATTGAGATAGTTGGCCATGTTGCAGCAACTGTTGCATATATGCAGCTTGCACTTTTTATCAATTTTACTGTCAATGGTGATGATTTCTGTTGCAATTTTTTGGTGTGATTTACATTGAACTATTCTTTAATTGAATTGAACTGATGACATAAAGTAAAACTAACAACTTATCCATAAATTTGAATAGGCATTTCCTTACTTTGATCTTTAGTTTAGACAATTTGAGGTCTAAAGAGCTAATTATTATGATCTTAGCATGTCCAACAAACGATTATGGCTTTATACAAACAGGAATAAATGTTTGGTTTAATGTAGTCTATAAAATTATATGCTAAAAATCTAGTCTTTGTTCAAGTCCTTTCAAACAACCATCTACTAACATCTTCAAGCTTTTGCAGTCAAAAAACTATTTACTTTAACTTCGATGCAATGAAAACTTAACCATCTTCTTCTTATAATCTCAAATATTTTTGGTAATCTCTATTCTGTAAGCCAAATTATTTTTCATTTTTAATACAAGAATACATATAAGCATTATCTTATGTTTAATATATGTTGATTTGTTTTTATCAATTTGTTTGGTCTGTTTTCTCTTCATCAGTTTCGTTTGATTTTATTAGAGATTTAAGGTGATTTTTATGTTCTAACAATAATCTGAGAAGTTTTTATGACAAAATAACTTTGTTTAGCGCCTGTCTCTTTCTCTCCCCTTGTCTCTATGTATCAATGAAACCATTGAAAAGAAACAAACTTTTTACGATCATTTAATTGAATCGTGAACATTTCTATTTAGTTTTTTTTTTTTATTTTCATGACTGTTCGATTGGAAAATGCACATAAAATGATTGAACAAATGAGGCAATGAAATATGGTACGAACCTTTAAAGAAAATGATCATAAAATAGTTTTCATCACAGCAAAACCAAGGGATAAAGTGCTCATTAAAATGGGCAAAGGGTTTTTATTTTTATTAATAATAATATGATTAAGTATAGAGCATAAAAAAGGCAAAATTATATATATGTAAAATAAGATACCCATTTAAATTGAGTCACTCGCGCATTGCTACGAATAGACGACAGCTGAAAGTAAAAAAACTGTACAATTTACACAACTGTCGGGCATGTGGCAAAGACTAGGACCTAGGAATAAGGACCTGGGACCCAAAAGGACGCGCATCAGTCAACACAAACAAACGCAGCCAGCCACAGGCTCAAGAATACAGAAATTACTCAAACAAAATGGTCGTAAATCGAGAGTTTGACTTCTTGTCGTCAAAAATGAGGACAGTAACAACCACTAAGCGGATTTTCAGGTAGGCAGGACCAAAAACCAGAAACCGACAAAACGGTTTTCCATCGAAAAAAGCAAAAGCAAAAACAAGAAAACCGAATATTAAGAAAAGGAAAACGTAATTGAGAAATGCAGCTGAACTTGCTGCCATGAGCGAAGAAACAGGACATACTTCGGGGAAACACATTGCAATAACAACACAAGAACAAGAGCACTAGAAAGAGAGATAGATAGATGAAGGCAGAACAAGGCACTTAGAAAAAGTCCTTGTCGTACATATAAGGGATATATGTACATATGTATGGTCCCTTGCTGGTTTTGCTGTCAAGGGGCGCAACCAGAAAATGAAACAAAACAATTGTCGATGCGCAGCAAACGATGCGTTGTTAATTTCATTACCCAAAAATTCAAACTGTGCCTCACTTTCGCTTTCACCTTCGACAATGCCAAGGATCGCTGCACATGCAAGATGACACCTTGCCCAAGGGACAGACAGACAGACAGCAAGAGAGAGACAGAGTTAGATAGAGATAGAGACTATGGCATGGATGACTTCTTGATCAACCAATTCTTTGATCCAGCTTCTGCCACTTTTTTTCGATTTTATTTCCTACACCCCTTTTTGCTGTTTTATTTCCATTTACCTTAGTATCTGTCATTTTTAATGTGCACACATTAAAATAAATTCATAAAAGTTTTGTAGGTTTCGCGTTTTTATGATCAACCCGGCCAGCATCATCGATGCATGTGTTGAATGCTTTTGCTGTTGTTGTTGTTGTCGCTTCTCAAGGATCATGCAATTTAACACATAATAGTTTATTTTGCTAATAGAAGCCAATCATAAAAGCCAACTTTTATATGCAATTTAAGTGCCGCACACACCCGTCCGTGGCACTATCAGTATTTTAGCATCAAATTAAAAACGTTGCACAGCCCACAACCACATCATGGATATGGAGGACGTCTGTCAGTCTGTCTCTCGAATCGTCCGTCGAACGAACTGAACATATTGTTTTTTATAGCGATCGTTAAAGTTTCGCATTTGCCCAAATGCTGGACATGTTTTTTGATGGCATTCGCATGGGGTAATTTTAGCAGTAGTTTTATCTGTGCGTTTAGATTGCGAATCGTGGGCCGTGTTGATTGCAAGAAAAAGATTTAAGTTATCGATATGGATGAAGATGAAATGGACTTAACCACTTGGATGAGTCAGTTCATTTAGGGAAACAAACCCTACAACAAAAATAAGTAATTATAAGTATAAAAGTCCAATTTCTCTCCAGTTTTCATAAAAATTTAATGTCAAATTACCTCAAATCAAGGCTTATTCTTTTCCAATATGTTCATTCCCACACTTCGTGGCGAAAAATAAAAACTCCTAATCATTGAAAGTCGTCTGAATATTATTGAATCTTCCCACCGTTTCGAGCTGAAGCCAAGATCGTGTAGGAGGAGCAGCACCTTAGGCTACGGTTAGACCCTGCGGGACACCTGTTTTTGGGTGGCTTCTTTTCTATTTGCCAACAGACAGCTGCCCTTTGGCCCCTTCGGTGGGGGCTTATCAGTTCAGCAAACAATCACGTGGAATTCATAACCCCGCCAACGCCAGCGTCATCATATAGTATATATCAATAGTGGAGCAGCAACAACAATGAATTCAATTGAAGGTAGCCATGTAGGTATATCAACCACCCCCCAAGCCTAGTCGTATCTTGTCTGACTAATACCATTGGGCTAATGGTAATGTTGGTTGGTCGGTGAGTCGATCGGACGGACAGACGTTGGGTTGAATGTGGCAGCAGCAGCAGCAGCACCTGAACGAAATATCAGTGATTGAGCGATCAGTTAAAACGTTTGTCTGAAGTGAACGTAGAATGATTGAGTGGATTTCACAGAGCGACTCCCTCTGTCTCCCTATATGTATGTATGTATGTACATATATCTCTCTGAAGCTATTTGCTACAATATGACGTTTATTTTTAGGGTCCAACGATAAATGATAAACGGGCCAAGACAAAAGTGTAACAACAACATTAACTCGCATTAAGTTTTGTCAAAAAAAGCATTTACTTATTTCAATGGAACATTTACCTTGGTTGTGTGTGTGTGTGTGAGTGTTTACCTTGTGGGAATTTTTTAATTTCGCCTGAAGACGACAACTAAACATGATATGAGATAGTTATGAAATGTCCAACTACTTGTGTCTGTGTTTGTGTATGTGTGGGGGGGCTCAAGTGGCTTAATTAAAAGACCCACAATCCTAACTGGGTCGGACAGACGAATATATAAAAAAGAATGAAAAAAAATAAGCAGAGACTGAGACAAACACAGAGTCTATCATCAATTTCATGTATCTAACCACGTGGCCAAGGATCGAAGTAAAGCCCATAGTTCAGCTATGTCTATGCCATGGCGAATGGTCTATAAGTTGAGAGAGTTTATGACAAAATACTTGTCAGTTTTGACAAGTTCGTTAATGGGCCTAGAAAGCAAGTGCAGTCAAGGTGTGAAATGCTCAATTAACATGAAATTTATGGCCATACCTTTTAGCTGGGGCCTAGGATCGCTCATACTGCTGCTGCTGCTGCTCAGGCTTGATGCCTTTAACCCATTAGGACAACCTGTTATTGGCCAAGGACCTTGAAGAAATGCCGAAACACAGAAACAGAAAACACCAAAAAAAAAAAAGAATTCACTGAATAACTCACCGGCAACAAGGCCAATATAATTTATGTCCCTTTTCTCGCCTAGTTCTGGGTGGGTTTTTTCTTTCTATTTGGTTGTTGCTTTTTTTTTTTTCTTTTTTTGTGTCGGTCGTAAAAACTTTCTTTTGTTTCGACGTGCGCAACTTTACGACTTTACGAGTGCCTTGGAAATTCTATCCTTGTCTCTATGTTATTTGGGAAACTCATTTTTGGAAAAGCAGTGGAGCGGCCATATAATGGAAGGGGACGAGGCCAAATCACAGCCAGCGGCCGCATCGGCAATGAAATATCAATAAAAGGAGCAACAATTTAATTTACACAACAAACTTTGACAGCTTGTAAACGATTTGGGATAGAGCTCACTCTCTCTTCGTCGTTGTCATAATGACAACACTTACTGGGCCATCAAACTGACGCATCGGGAATTTTTACGAGCCGCCGCCGCCGCTGCCGTCGAATGAGTGCGTTTTGTGGCCAAGGGCTACGGTGAAATGGAAGGGTCGGGTCGCTACGGATTGGGATTGGGTAGGGTCGGGTCGTAGCAGGTCGTACTACTCACTACTACTTCTACTCTTTCCCTTTTGTATTCCTCGTAGAACTGTCATAATTTTCTATTTATCGTGTAATTTGTAGAGCAATTTGTTGCTCGTAAAAACTCTCAAGTGAAAAAATATCATCATCATGGAATGTAATGTAATGTAATGCATGGATGGGTCATATAAAAATCGTAAAATATTTGGAAACACGGACGGGAGACGAGCGGAAATGTTGGAGAAAGTTGTGTAAACATCAGCTGAAACATTGACATTGAGTTAATGGAAAATTATAGACTGGTTTATAGACTTTGTATTTATAAACTACATGCATAACAACCAAAAGTAGTCAATTCCGTGGTATCATAAAATGTTTGGTAAGGGGGGCGGATTAAATGAAGACATTTTCACAGTAATCTTGTGATTTGATGTACGTTATAATATGGGCGTAGTTAGATACTAAGTAATCTAGTGGAAGATAAGATTCACATCTTCACTGTAGACATCCAAGTGCAGAATGGAATATACATTTGCGAGAAAAGATTTTAAGTATAATGAATAATGTTGACTCTAAAAACTTTTTCAGTAAACGAATTGTAAGTAGTTCTAGTCTGGCAGAAAACGAAGGATTAATTATAATCATTACCTTTAAAGGTATCGATTTCACTCTTAAGACTACTGACCATTAACTAGACCAAGTCAACTGCTTCCTTATCATGGCAGAAGGACATTACTTCAATGTGAATTCTAGTAAGAGGACTATATAGTATAATTCCTAAACTATGTTGACTAAAAGAAATTAAATAGAGTTCCTTAATTTGTATTCTAAGAACTTGTATTTGTTGAAAGACTTGGATTTTGTTAGGTTTTACCTGCTTTCCTATTGATTCCAAACTCAATACATTATAAAAATTAACAATATTTTTTACTTTCTTTTTCTTTAAGCCTACTTTATATTATTTCATTGAATTTATTTCTTTAAGTTACTAATCAGTTATAAAGGAAAAATTTGTCACTAAACAAGCTGCAAAAGATACTTGGCATAAGCAAGATTTCAGAGATTGGCTTACTCCTAAAACATATCCTATATCTAATTAGCAAGTATTTATATAAATAATCTCAAAAAGTCTTAAGTATTTCAAGATGTTCCTTAAAAAACTGTCTCACCTTAAACCAAACCAATAAAAAGTTAGACGAATCATAAACTCAATTACTTGGAATAATTGTTGTTTGATTAGTTTAGGTTAAGATTATACTTGCAATGAACAACCTTTTAGACATATGTATAAACAACATCTTTTAAGCCATACTCAATATGAGTAAACACATCAAAAACTTCATTTAATTTGCAATTTGACCAAAAAAAAAAAAAGAAAAGAAAAGATTTTCATAGTGATGAATTGCTTGTGTTGGCTTTTACTTTAATTAATTGCGCTTGAATATTTCAGCATTAGATTTCGATTTGAGGCAACGACTAACGATTATTTCCATTTGCATTTCGAACATAAAAAACATGCCTTTTCGAACGTAAATCAACCTAAATCCAAATAAGATTTGAGAGCCATAAAAAATTTGCTTTGTATTTGTTGCACTCAATTGCGTAGTCATGCACTGCGTATACGCAATCTAAGATCCATTTTTAGCCATATCCATCATCGTATCTGACCATAATCGTTACGCACACAAAAACACACACTCACACACAGTCACACACACACTCAGTCGACTCGAAGAGGCGCAGACACACGAAAGTATTTTGCAAATTTGCGCTCAATTAATTGCAAATAATTCATTTGTTGTTTGGGAAACGCACACAGGACAAGAAGCGCCTCCCCGACTCCTGACAGCAGACCAAACAGCTCCAAGGGCCCCAGCATTGGGGATATTTTATGGCATTTTGATTTGATTTTTGTCAAACGTGGTTGCTGCCGCCGTTTGCTCCGGCTCCGGCTCCGGCAACGGCTTGGTCCCTGGCCATAGCAATGGCTATGGCTTCAGCTTTTGACTCCATCTCTGACTCCGAATTCGTCTCCATTTCCATCTCCAGCTTCGCCTCTGACTCTCCGATTCTTGCAACTGGCCCACCCCCCGCCCACCATTGGACTCGATGGTGCTCTTTGATTTATTGCCGACCTTGTTATGTGCAGGCGCATTAGCGATATATCCATTTCACTTTCCATAATATAATGGTGGCGGGTCCAGAGCACTGAGCACTCTGCCACTCTCTGTGACAGCCCCTCGTCAAGCATCAGTGGTCGAGAGCGAGAGCGAGTGAGACAACCACATGGTGCTTTTTGGGCTATGTAAGCTGTCTTGTAAATTGGCTGGGGAAATGGCCTAGTGCGGCAGCTTACCCCTTAAATTTTATGGCAAGCCATACCAAGTGGCAGAGGGGAAAAGGCGAACCCAGTGCAATGCGGCAAAGGGGAAAATGGGGCAATCGTTTTGTATTATGGCGGATTGAATTGGTCAAGGAGATGGAGTTGGTCGGCAGAGGGGGCCGTTTGAACGAGTGAAGGGGAAGGGGAAGGGGAACGGCTATTGGCGGCGGAACGGTCATGGCTGATCTCGCATCGATGCGCCGTCGAGTCATTAAACAAAATTTATGAGTTTTGATAATTAGGAAATGCGGATTAACAACCTGAAAACGACGTCACCGCATTTAAATTTTTGCCTTCATTCCTGAAATTCGCATTTAATGTAATTCAAAAACATTTTCCTTTGATTTTTTGACTGGCTTCCTTGCAATTAAACTTTTTTAATTTGACATCAATTGGCCATAACTCGTGTCAATCTCCATATCGAAAAGATTCAGTCGCCGCATCCTTTACAACGAACAATTTAAATGTATTTTTAGTCAGCTCACAAATTTTGATTTTCGCTTCTTCTTATTTTTTGTGTATAATACAATAATCAATTAATAAATTTCATTTACTGTCTTCTAAGTATTTATTTTTGTCATGCAAATATTACATTTTTTTCAATCAGAGGCGTCGTCAGGATGCCATGTGAAAACTTTGCAAGGATTTCTTAAGCTTTGTCTCGAGAATTTAGTTTTAATATTCACCATTCAAATCATAGTCAAAAACTAAGGCATAAACCTAGTTTAAAAGATGAGAACTGTTGAAATTAACTAATTAGACACTTGCAATCTATTTCAAAGTCTTTAGTGGTGATTTATAGTTTAGTCTGCATCTAATTTCTCTCTATTTTGTAGCTTTACTTACAAAATGAAGTGCCTAATTAGGGTTTAGTCGATTAAAAGTACAACGTTTTGGTCTATTCCAATGCCAGTCTCTAAGAAATCGGAGTATTCCCCTGACTTGGTTATATAACAGTCCAAAAGTCTTCTTTACAACAATTATATTAATATAGTTAATATATATATTATGAAATGTATCTGTGTATTATAATGAAATTCAAAAATATGCATTGACGTCATATTATTGCCATATTTCCACCACTTTTCCCCCCGCCGTTTTCCTAATAACTTGTCAATCTAGCAAAGTTTGTTTTCCTTATTTGCAATCGATTCAATTATTGTGTTTAGCACTTAAAAGTTATAGTCTATAAATACGATTCTCACTACGCCCATGCCAAATGTAGCTTCGGCGACTCTTGAGCCAGTTAATCCAGCCGGTTAGACAGCATTTCCGAATTCAAAGAAGATATGAATTCGTTGCCCACATAAATCAAAACAAATTTATTTTAGTAATTTCTCAATGTTTGGAATGTTTCACTAAACCTGCAGCAACCGCAACTAAAATTTAAAAAAAAAAAAATCATGTATATGAAACTTTAAAGAATCTGTTAATCTTTAAAGTCATTCCACTTATTGCACAATGCATATTTTGTTATTAAACATTGGAAATCTAAGTATGTAATGCCATAAATTATCTTTTATTTGGATATTTGCTATATAAATATAAACTTTAAGCTTAATAACAGTTGTAAATTTCTGCAAAAGTTAACAAATATTGAAAATTAATATTCATAGACTGCCAAAAATAATGTAAATTTTACTCAAATAAAGATGTTTCGATCAAAATGATTATCTTTGGCATATATTTTTAACCTAATCTAAATTATAGCTCTGCTTTAAATGCAGATGGGAATATTTTCCGACGGCATTTTGTGAGTTAATCCTTTTTCAAGTCTATTTCATAAGTCTTATTTTTGGTTGAATCAATTTGAATCTTATCGATGACCAGGTGATAGCATGATAATTTCATCTTTAAACTGACTTTATATCGTTTAAGTGTCCGAATATCATGTTCTTTATTTGGTCCTGAGTCAATTTGGGCATGAGTAATCAATTTTTGGTCCAAGTGTATAAATATTTAAGTGTCTTCCATTCAAAGGACGGATGACCTTGCTGGCTGGCTGGATGAAAAATTAAAAATTGTTGCACTCTGTTGATTGGTCAATGTGGCGGCTGCCCTTCTCTTGGTGTAAGAGGGTGGGGGGAAGAGAAGGACTCTTCTTATTTACTTTGGTTTTCATTGTTTGGCTTATGGCTAAACAGATTGAATTTTTGGCAAGTTTTAACAAGCCCAAGAACAACAAGAATTGGAGCCTCTACTCTGTGACTCTGACCAAGTGCAAAGTCCGATAAATTGAGAGACTGAGATAGGGTGGAAAGGAACAGCAGCAGTAGCACCAGGAGCAGGACATGACCGGGCTTGGTGTACCTTATCGAAATGCCAACACACTCGAAACAACGTTTAATTAGAGTTTGTTGTTTATTTATTTGCTTGGCTGCTCCTGGACGGACGGTGGCGTACTCGTAGTCATCGTCATCGTCGTCGTCGTCGAGGTTGGCGGCGCGTCGTGTGCCGACCATTTGGTTGACCATATAGACTGTCGGCGTTTGGGAATGAGTATGGGTATGGACGTTGGGTATGTGTCTGGGTATGGGCCTGCAGTTTTCGACCATTAATAATTTCATTGAGTGCGTTGTGTTTTCTCGACTCTCTCTCTCTCAGTCTCTCTGTTGTTGTTATTATTATTTGTACAACGAGCTGGTGGCGGCTTCCGTTCTTCCTACACCCAGCAAGCCGTCAGTGTTCCTTCCTGTTAACCCCCAACCATCTAGGTGGCCACCACCTACTTCTCCTCCTTCTCCTCGTGTTTTCTCTTGTAATATACATAGAGTGAACCCGGACGCCAACATTATGGTTTGCCATGTGGCTGTCAATGCTAGTTGAGGGGGTCAAAGTAATTTTGGAGTAGAATATATTTTTGAACATTTCATGAGAAGCATTTTCTTCTTTGTGTTTTTGGCATTATTTAAGATTTTCCATGTTATTTACTCTCTTGTCGCGGAACTGACGAACTATAAACTAGAAATCGGCACTTGCACACACACACACAAAGAGTATTCTTGGCTTTCGATGTCCGTAGTCCGATGTACATACATGCATGTCCTTGCTGCTTGCTCCTTACTGCTGGCTTCTGGCTCCTCTGTTTCATTTCTGCTGTGGTCATGCGATAATAATATTTGTTATTTACTTTAACGGAAGGAACAACAAAAACGGAAATGCACATAAATTTATTTTTTCCTTAGATTATTATTTGTTCGCTTTCTTTCTCCTTCCCTTTCTCCAACAGTTTCTTGCTCTATCTCATTCTCCTTCTTTGGTTTTCTTGGCGACAGTTTTTTCTTTGTTCTAATTCTTTTCTCTTTTTTTTTGGCTTTTTAAATTGCTTTTTTCGACAAGTTGGCAAATTTTGTTCGTAAACTTTGATTAAGAAAAATATTTACTTGGGTTTTCTTCATTTTGAAATTGTTTCTACAATATTTGATTTAATATTTAAGTTGGTTCAAATACGAAATTTGATATAGAGCTTCGTTTGGGACTGGGGGCTTCCTTCTTGAGTATCGTATAATGATTATTAGAAGTCATGCAATATATATACATAAGTATTATCTCGATTGCTAGGATTTGGTATTCTTAATAATTCCAAGTGTTTTTATGCTTAAACTTAACTAAGAGTCTCCCCGTTAACATCGAAATGCCAAGTGTCTCCTTCTTTCTGTTAATTTAGTTATCAAGTATCAATCCCTAAGTAGTTTTTCATTAGAAAAACGTTTTGTGTGTGTGTGTGTGTGTAAAAGTGATTTTCACTTCATTCCATTGCCCTCCCTAACACTCACTCACTCCCCTACACCCCCTCTCTCCATGACAGTTTCAAGTGGTTTTTCTGGGCAATCAATCAAAAAGAAAACATTTTTTCTGTCTACCAAAAACAAAGGCCAGACAAATGTGCCCATAGAAGATCATTTTAGCCAGAGGAAGAGAAGAGAATGGAGAGGAGGATGGCAATGGGGATGAGTAGAAAGACATCATGAGTCAGAGGAACACATGTGGTCACAGGCTGACAGGACAGTGTATAGGGAATGTATATCTTAATCCATGCCGTTTCCTCATTTGCATTTGGTACATCCAACATCCAATATACATACATATCTAATGACAAGTTTTAAACAAGATTCTTTTTCGCTTCTTTCCGTTTCAGGTAAAGTATGAGTGAGTGAAAACCTAGCACACAGGTAAGTGTAGAAGATAAAGCCTTAATACATTAAGTTTTGACCCACCAATGAATGTTAAAGTTATAACTGACAAATGGCAATCGTTTAGTAAGTGTTTTTTGTTTTGGTTTGTTGGCTTTAAACTTTTGGCCCAAAAATGCCAACAGAAAGAATGAGATAAGTTAAAGCGTGTTGGTGTTCTCGACCTGAATCCGGATTCGGTCATTTTGTTGACGCCGTCGGCAGCCGCCATTGACAGTTGTGAACTAGTTGTTGTTGTTGGTTTGGATGTCGGGGGCTGCTGTCAAAAGCAGACGTCCCACTGACGGAATAACAACAACGTGTCCATGTCAGTCTATTGGCCAGGACTTTTTCGGGCGCTCATCCTGGGCGCCGTCGTCGCCGTCGCCAATGACCGGCATATTTTATTTATATCTTTTGGCATCGATTTTTCGTCTGACATTTCGCCTTGAATCATGGGACAAATGACACTATATATCAGCAAAAATTTGCTTGCGCCCGAGTTGAATGACTTGCCGGGACGTGGGTGGGTGTGAGTACGTTGTCCTGCCGCGTCTGCTGCCTCTAGGACAGGTAGAGAAAGCAAAGTCCTTAAGCCTTTTATGGCTCCTGAGCCAAGGCAAGCGTTGAAAGTCACAAATTTCGTTTCGTAAAATGGGCAAAAATGATTAAGGGCAAAAAGGTGAAGTTATAACTAAAAATAAAAGGTGAAGGTAAAGTATGTATGTAAAAAGGACATCAACAGGTAAAACGTATGCATCTCTCTTTTAAATACAGGTAAAAGGTTAAACCGTAAAAGAACAAAATATGTGATCGAAAACTCTTCGGTATAAAACTCCAATGTGCAACGGCTCTCAAACTGTACGCGCCTGTTCAAACAGCTGATTCGTTGTGCCATAAACCGTTCATTTATGTATATATATAGTGCCGACTCTTTCTCACCGAGACTGCGGCGAATTCGGTACGCGCGCGAAACAAAAACAAACCATTAACAAGACATGCTCTCTCTCCGGTTTGTGTGTGTGTGTGTGTGTGAGAGAGCCATATGTGTGTTTGTGTGTGTGTACGGTGCACTTGTCTGTCAAGATTATGGCGGTTTTCACTCACAATTTGCCGCCGAGTTTTTGGGGGGCTGGCGGCCAAATAAGAAAAGCAACGCGCCATTGCCCCATCGCCCCATCTCAAAACGCCGACGGCAACTCCTATTTTTCTTTTTCTTTTGCATGCATGTGCCATTTGCCATTTTCTTTTGCATAGAAATAGGAATGAGTGCCTTTTTGAGTGAGTCGAATGAGTGAGTGAATACGACTTGCTCTCTCGAAGGTCCTTACGCAGCTTCTGCTTCTGCTGCGAGGAGGAAGCAAAAGGCTGGCCATCAACTTGATATCGTGTCGTCGTCTTCATCTTTGCTGTCGCTCGCTCGTCGTTTTCATTTGATAAATTTGCGTTTATAAGAAAGAGATGAATTGTCATGCACAACAGCAGCAGCAGCGGCAGCCAAAGCAGCAACAACTGAAGGGGGGCGTGTGTACATACATATAGATGTTATGGGCTCTCTCTTCTCTGCATCTGTGTATGTGTGTGAGCGAACAACGGTTGGCGCTCAGTTGGGGCCGCTTTAAATCATATTGGCTGCCCCTCTGTGTATTGGTGTGCTGCTCTAGTGGCTGTGTGTGTGTGTGGAGCTTTCTCAACGCCACATTTTTCGCTCGCCGACGACCATTCAATGTCGCTCAACGCCAGCTCGCTCGCTCGTCTGGGATTGGAAGTTTCCAAAATGCAATTTTGCTGCCTTTTGCCTTGAGGTTTTCGTCTTATTATCAGAGACGACGACAACGACAACGACGACGACGACTACAACCAAGACGACTCCTTTTTGTGGGTGGAGACCTGGCAATGTTTTTTTTTATTTCTCTTGCCATTTTTTTTTTTTTAGCAGTTTGTTCGTTTTGTCTTCTTCTTCTTCTTCTACCTCTGTTTTGTTCTGTTTTTAGCTGATTTAAATTTCATGGTCTCTTCAATTTAGCCAAGTTTTAATATTAAATTAAATTAAATTCCTTTGGCATTTTTCTTCATTCAGCAATTGGGATAAAAAATGTATATAGGCATTCTCTCCTCTCCCCCAACTAGAGATTCGCCATACAAATACAAATTGTAAATAAAGAAATGCTTAAGAAATAGAATTGTTTTTATTTGAAAATATTTTAATTTGATTTGAAATTCTTCTAATCTCAGCTAAAGTATTTATATTTTTGGTTTATTACTTATCAATCAAAATCTAAAGACAAAACTTTTTTTGTTGCTTAAGATATAGCAATCAAGTCTTTGAAACTTGAGTTATTTATTGCATTTAATTGAATTCTCAAACATTGTTTCTTATTGCACTTTGAGCAAGAGAAGAAAAAACGAAAAATTTGCATTGAAATTTCAACACCTTGCCCAGATGAGATGAAAGGGGGGAAAAATGTATCGCAAAACCGCAAATCAATCAATGTCTCATAAATTTGTCAAAGTGCCGACAGTTAGACAAGAGCCAGACCAAAGAGCCGATACTTTGCCTCTCCCCTTCTCCCTTCCAAACACACACAATGTTTCGTCTCTCTCGTTTGCAAAATGATCAGCTGATTCAGTTTATTATTTAACTTGTAAAAATGAAATGGAAACCAGATTAAGTGCAGCATCATCATCGTCATCATCATCTTCTTTGATGCCACATCCTTGCCAGAACTAGAGCCAACGTAGCCAAGCAAAACAAACAACAGAGCAATTTTTCATTTTCCTAAAAACGCAAAAACCGGCGCGGCCAAACATTGGCAACATTGGAGCTTCGTTGGCGTCAAAATGAAAATGGCGACGGGCGCCGCCGTTAGCCAAGCTTGTTGGTTGTTCCATCCAAAAAGGATGCCCAGAAACCAAAAAAAATAAAAAACACACAGAAAGGAAAACAAAACGTTGTTGAAAAATTGCCTGGGAATATGTGTTAACTGCTTTTTAAACTGCCACGAGGACGACGACACGACAATGTTGCCAGCAACAGCAACCGAAACGGCAACAGCAACAACAACAACTGCAGCAATAACAAAACGTGGCCAGGATATGCATTTTTGGGCAGTTTAATTTATCGGCTCGCGATTTGTTATTGCCTCCCGTTCGCCCCTCAAAAACAAAAAATAAAGTTCACGGCGCGAACAGCTGTTTGTCTCGTTGTTGTTGTTGTTGTTGTTGGTGGTGTTCATGTTATTGTTGGTTTTATTATTGCTGCGTTTATTTGGTGGCAGGATCATTGGCCAAGTGGCTGGATCACAACGCCATGACGTCGACAACGACAACAACAATAACTAACGTTCTTGCAACTTTTTTGAAGGCGTTGCCTATTTGTCTGTCAATGTGTGAGTGCGTAAGCTTGTGAGTGTGTGGAACTTGAGTGAGTGACTGTCTGTATAAAAGTCTGTGTGTGTGTGAAAAGAGTGCAAAAAAATGCGGTTGAGCGAAAGCTGACGGACACTGTCTGGAGGTGGAACTGGAGCTCTAAAGTCGGGCTAGCAAAACACCTGAAAGCACTCACTGAGGCCACTCACAGGCACAGGTGAGTGGTGACAAAGGGGGCGGGGAGCAGTCGTTGAGAAGACTGAACGGCAAACTGATGCAAACTGCCACTCACTCAAGCGAAAATAACAAATGGGATTGGTTTTTGCTGATTTTCAACGCACGCACCAGAAGAGACGTTGTTACAGCAACAACAACAATACCAACACCAACAACAGCAACAGCAGCGAAAAAACAGTCAGCAGCAACAGCAGAGAGCGGCAAACGGCCAAAAAACCTATAAGCCGTCTCCTTTTGGCCAAAGCCAAATAAATTTCAAAACGAAAACGCACGACGACAACGACAACAACGACGACGACGACAACAACGACGAGCGTTGCGCAAAAAGAGGCGAAAAACAAACACGAGCAACCAAAACGAACAGCAACGACAGCAGCAGCAACAACAAGAGTAAAAACGGAAAGAAAAAAAAAAAAACAAAAATTGAAAGAACGCTGAGCGCAGCAGCGACAGAGCAACAGAGCAGAGCAATGTTGGGGATTGTGACAAGTGTGTGTATGACAGAAAAGGCTACAAATCCGTCATCATCCTTGTGGGCCCCATTTTGTTGGGGCGAAGAAGAGAGCGAGCGCTCGCCGTCGAAGAAAGCGCCTGCGCTCTGCAACCCTAAAGCAAATTCGCCGCACCACCACACACAGACACACATAAACACTCACACTACACTCACCAACTCACTCATTTACTCACAAACACTTGGGCACTCAACAATTCGCCGGAGCGTGCGCATCGAGCAAGAAAATGTATTGTATAGCCATCGCATTCGCACCACTGGGAAATTTACGAGCCTTAATGGCACAATTGTTGCGTCGCCTCCCATGAATGTATGAGTATGAGTGTGCAGCTGCATGTATTCGTATAAGTGTGTGTGTGCATGAGTGTATGAGTGGGCCTGGCCTGAACCAAAATGGCCCAAAATGATTGACAAGCCCAGTGTGTATTTGCCTTCGAAACGCGTACGACGTGTGTGCTGTCTGTGTTGTGTGCGAAGTAGCGAGAAAACGCCGAAGCCGTCGCACTAAACGCCGCCGCAGTCGTTGAGAAAAAATTATTATTATTATTATTATTATTGCTATTGCCCCAGCATTATTATAATTATTACCCATTGCCGCCGCCGCACAATAACAACATCGAAAAGAAGAAACACAATAATAAAGAGAAAAAACCGCGAGAATCAAGCAGCCAAAGCAAACCAAAGGCTCCGCGATCATTTCACCAAATATATGCATATATAGAATATTAATTCGTTCGATCGGCGGGTAATCGCGTTATTCCGTCGTTAAAAGTGTGTGTACGTTACCGGGGTCCGCCGTGGGCCACCGTCACCGCAGCCGCCGCCGCCGCCGTAGCCCTTCGTGCCGACGCTAAAATCGTGAAATTTTCACTGATCATCCCAGAATAGAGACAAATATATATCTATAACTTGATCTTGATTCTCTGTTAGCTAGCAGTTGCCACAGTTGAAGAGACAAAAAAAAAAAAAACTAAGCCCTCAAAAACTCTTAAGGAACAAAAGTCTCCGTTTCTTTTCGATTCATTTCATCACAAGTTTTCGCGTTTTTTTCGTTAATATTATATAGTATATAGTATGTAGAAGCAGCTGTGATAAATAGTGCGCATATTATACGAAAGCAACAAAACAAAACAAGTAAAAATAAAAAGTAACACAACAAAAAAACACAAAAAGTATACGACTAGAAACAACAACAAGAACAACTTCAACTACAACTGCAACACGAAATTGAAGACAAGGCCGAAATAGAGAGCAAGCAGGCCAGCTGCAAGGATCACAAGAAATGGATTTATGACAACTAACAACAAGATCGCTTCAAGGCAACAACAATTATGTTGTTTGGCCAGCAACAGCAAAACCGACAACAACAACGGCTAACTAAACTAAATGATTACAAATTGTATACGATTTTTACAAACAAGAATCAAGGAGCAAATTAAATATGTAAATATTCTATAAACATTTATACTTAACAACACAACAACTGCAACAACAAAAACATAAAAATATATATTAAAAAATCAAGTTGAAAGATCTCCCGCAACGCGCGCGTAACTACAACAACAACCAAGTATACCAACAAACAAAACAACAACAAAATTATTATACTAATAATACATAAATCTAAATAAAACAAAAAAAAGTAAAAGATTTAACAAATGTGCCTGTGTTAAAACCAACAACTACAACAACCAACAACAACAACAACAACCAGCATCAAGTTGATGTAGAATAATAATACAACAAAAAAAAAAAGTGCAAAAGCAGAAAAAAAAGAGAGAAAAATAAAAAGAAAACTGCATATTTTTATTTGTGAGTGTAAGAAAGAAAAAGCAAAAAAACAAAATCTATAAACCGAAATACCAAAGCATCATAGCAGGAGGCCCAACTGAAGATCTTCATCTCTCCGGCAGCAAGAAGAGCAGCCGCAACAACAACAACAACAACAACAAGAATCCAAATCATCATCCAGACGACCGACACAAGGGACGTGGGCCCCTAGTTTTGTGTTGCGCCGCCAACTGTCGTCTCTACACTAAAAGTGGCACAAATCGGGTTAGAAGTCGCTCCCAGAGCATTAATGGCTCAGCCTAGGGTAAGTACAAATCGAAACAAAAAAAAAAAAAACAAAAACTTCCATTTGATGAGAGCAAGTGTCTGTGTTCTGTCCCAGTGTCAATAAGCGACGGCAAAACTTGAATCATTCCACGATTAATTTTTCGCGACGGCATTTTCCTTTTTCCTTGAAACGAGTAAAATGCATTGCCGACGCTAAAAATCAAAATAGAAAAGTGACAAGTGCAGTTGGTCTTAGTTGAGGCAATAGATTAATAATGAAATCAGTGTAAATGAAATGGTTGAAGTTTTATAGAACCATTCTGAATGGTTTGTTTAGTGCAAGAAGCTAGAAAACTAGAAACAAACTAATAGAAAGACTTCTTTGCAACTCCAGAGTCTAACTACTTATAGAACTAAGCTCTCTATGTGCTATGCTTAAGTCTTAAGACAACAAACTTAACTTCAAGTTACTTGCTCTTGCACCTTGCATACAATATGCCTATATATAAACAAGTTCTCCTTAAAGAAAAAACGTCTAACATTTTTTGGAAACGAAATCTTCACTCAATGAAACCCAAAGATAATTAATATCGTCTGTCTGAGAGTCTACACATAGTTTAATTTGTAGCAACCTTTTGAATGATTTATGCGGGTCATTAGACTAGTGTGCGTAATTATTTGATTTATATATGTGTGTGTTTGAATACATATATATATAAATATTTCGATCTTGGCATTGGCATCTTCTGAATCTTCAACACTTGACATCAAATCAAGAAACACAAAAGTCTCCCTTTTAGTTTGTATGTATGTATATTGATTTACAATGTTTAATACTTGTTTATAAATCCTCAGAAGTTATCATAAATAAAATGCTAATCAGCTGACTGATGGAATACTCATTCTCTAGTTACCTAAATCGGAGTTGGTTATTTAGTTAGTTTAGGCTTTTTATCAATTGATTAGCATGCATATGCGAAATGAACTTGATTCTTTTTTACTCTCTTTAACTTGAAGTTTGTATTGGTAATTAGCATGTGTGTGTGTGTGTGTGTCTGTGTGTGTGTGTTGAATTATGACAGGCCATATACCTACATATATCTCTGTATATATAGAGGTAGACCGAATCAGCTCTGGGACAGCCAGTAAAAATACAAAAATGAAAGAAAATGCAAAAATGCCCGCGGGAATTTTTGTGGTGATTTTTATGTGGTGGCTGTTTGCCGTTCTCCGTTCTCCTCTGGCGAATAAAATTTACGCTTGTGGTTTAATACACAATTCCTGTCCCAAAGACCAATGGGTCTGCCCCACTCCTTTAGTTGTTGTTGTTGTCGTCCTGGTTTCCCAATCCCTTCCCTATGGTATATTGTCTCCTGCTGTCGGGCATTTCCATTCCATTCCATTTCAATTCCATCAAATGAATTTTTTTCGGTGCCGTATATATGTACATACATATATATACGGGTAAGCTCCTCTTGGTTGCCGGAACGTGTGTGTGCATTTGATGCATATAATTTTATTGCACAGCACACACACACACACACACACACATATATACATTTTGGTCCAAACATTTTACCATATTCATTCAGAGAGCTCTGCGGTTTTATTATTTACAATTTTATATATATATATTTTCATTTTTCATGGCTCGCATTGTCGAGATGCTCTTTTATAATTTTCACTTTTGTGCGTTACGCGAAAAATGGCGGGAAGCAATTTTTATATTTAATTTGATTATTTTATGCCTTTGCCCAGTTAATGAAAAAAAAAGAGAAAAAAAATGGCAACAAATCTGTTGCAACAACAAATGCAATTTCTGCAATGCAGCTGCCGCATTTACCATCTCTTTCCCCACTCTCTCTCTCTCTCCCTCTCTCTTTCTGTGTGTTTGTGGGTCCCCAGCCCCCCACTCCTTCAAAATGGGCCCAACCACGGCAATTCAACAAAAATTGTTTTGGTGTTATTTTAATTTAAAGGTTAACCGCAGCGTAATTTGTGGCATAAAATATAATTCGTCTAGTGTGTGTGTGTGTGTGTGCAAGAGGAACAAAAAAAAAAAAAGAAGGCTAAATCAAATAGAAGAAATAAAATAACAACAAAAACCAAATTGTAGCTCGTAGTTTGCTGCAACTGCAAAATGCCATTCAATGTGGCTATGTTCGTTCGACATTCAAACGATTTGCAATTTGTGTGTGCTCAGAGTTTTTATTAGAGAAAAAAAAAAGAAGAAGAATGTTGTATTTGTATTTGCAGTATATACAAAAATAATGACTATAAACCAGATTTCTAAGAAATAAAACAAGTCCGAGATGTGTTGTGTATATGTAGTTGATCTCTTTGGGTGGCATTAGTTTGATATGAGTATAAAAAGAATCTAGATTGTTGTATTGAAAACAGGAAAAGTCTATGAATTTTACTATGATTATTATATGTATTTAAAACTGATTAAGTTTGAGTTCTGAAAAGGACAAATTAACTAAAAATTCAAAGCCAAATCTTTGTCAAACCTTATCGAATACTTTTAGATTGAAACGTTGTCTCATTTTGGAATGAGTCAGCCAGAGTTGAAGTTTGAACTTTTGAGTTTCGAGTTTTGAGTACCTTGTAACCCCCCGCCCGCCCGGCCCTTTTTAGAACCGAAAATGGAAAATATTTATAAACAAATTATATATGCATATTTTGCAGACCTTATAATAACTTCTCTCCTCTCTTTGACCCCTATCGACTCTATATGTATGTAGTTGTTGTTTCGTGTGCTAAAGAGCTTCATGTTTAATGATCAAATTGCGTGCCTCGCCTCGGTCTTCTTCTTCTTTCTCCACTTTTCGCTCATGTTCTCTACTTCTACATACATACGTACATACTTCTGATGGCAGGGCTCCTCTCACATCGGTTGCGCCTCCTGGTGCCTGGTGCGTTAGTTAGTTTGCCAAGTTTTTGCCTTTTGACGAGGTCGTCGTCGTCGTCGTTTTTTGTGTTTTGCTCTGAAAATCGTCTTATAAATTTTTTAAATATTTCTTTACAACAACAACAACATCAATATGATTTGTAATTTCCCCAAACATTAGGCCAAAAATGCTGCTCATGGCTAATTTTCCATCAAAGTCAAGTAACTTACAAATGAAACTGACTCTGTTCAGTTCAGTTCAGTCTCTTGCTAGTCTATGCCCTCGAAAAAAGAAGAAAAAATGAAATAAGTTTTAAACTCATCCGCACGGTTGGTGTTGGTGTTGGTGTTTGGGTCGGGATCGAGGAGGCAGGCAAGTTGGTCGGAGAAATCATTTAGACAAGTTGCACGCCGCTCATTAAATTAAATGAGCCATCAGCACGCAATTTATTTTAGTATTTTTGAGTAACTTTTTGTTGCTGTTGTTCTCTTCTCCGTCTTTTTTTGTTTTTTAGTCTTTCTCCTCTTAGAGAAGCCACTCACTCTCTCTATCTCACTCTCTCTCTCTCTATTAGGGCAAAAATAAATCACTTTTGTTGTGTATTTTGTTCGGAAAATTTAATTAAATACATTGGCTGATGATTCTTCAAGTGCTTAAGTAAATTGCATAAAACTAAAGTGTAGGAAAATGTTCTTGTCATTGTCAAAATAACAACAATAACAACAAAGAGATTTTTTTTTTAAATGTTGTACAACATTTTTGGTGCTAATGTTCTTTTGGCATTTTTTTTGTTTAACAATATTTGTTATTCATTTTCGTTCTTCTTTTAATTTAATAAATGCTTCAAACTGACGTCATTTGTTATTTGATTTTTGATAAATGTTAAAGCGCCAAGAATTCTATTTCGCCTGATTTAAATTTAGCAGTCTCTCTGTCTCTCTCTCTCTCAGAGTTTTTTAAACTTTTCGAAAAAGCAATTTAAAAATATGCGCACGTTTTTGTTGCTCTATTAAGAACATAATTTTCGATCTCATTCCGTTGGCATTTATGTTCTTAATCAGACATTAAAATAATATAAATCAAACAGGCTTAGAAGAAACTAAGTGATTAACAGGACCTCTGACAACTTTTTAATCTCAAGGAAGTGAATTTCTTAAAAAGTAAACTTCAATTAAATAAAATTAAGAAGATTTAAACTAATTCAAGTCATTCTATTCTCTAAAAACCTCTTCTTAAAATCTTAGAAAGTTTGTCTGAATAGTTTTTCATTTGTCATTAACTTCCATTTCGATATTTTTGCACAGATCGAACAATTATATTAATGTTCTTTGAGAATATTGTTTGAAAAAGTATAAAAAAAAGATGCATATTATAATATTGAGATAGTTTTCTTAAATACATAGACAAATCTATATCTATGTGTGTCTATATAGAGCGTGTTTCGAATGTTGCAACTGTAAATTAAAATAACACCAAAGCACGCAACAAAAATTAATTGTCTAACACCAAATAAACTTTGAAACCAAAAAAAAAAATACAAAAACTGGGCGTGGTATGCCTTGAAAATGACTTGAGGCACACCTACTATTATTCTGAGGGTCGGCTTTTGCGGCTCGTCTGCTAATTAAGCAAGCCAAAAACCGAAAACCGAAAGAAATTCAAATACAACATGATAAACAATTAATTTTGATTAGCCGCCTGCAATTAAGGCAAGAGAGAGAGAGAAAGACCACAAAAAGAAAAGAAAAGCAAAAGTTAAAGTTAAAAACCTCCTAAAAAAAAAAGGGGGAAAAGAAATCAATAGACATATGCCTAAACATTTATATGGAGCATCGCACACAGATATAGATATACACAAACACAAACACACACACACATATGCAGGCATTGGCGGCCATTGTCACCATTTTGACCAACAAACACACACACACGAGAGAGAGAGGGAGACGGAGCCTAGGCTTGGCTGCATTCTGCAGTTTTTGCCACCTCTCATAACTCTTTCGCTGTCTGGGCTCTGGTCAGTTAGATAAAGTTTCTCCCTGGCCAACACACACACACACACAACAACAGCAATGTCCTTGTTGTCCTCTTTCCAGCCTAGTTTCAAGTTCAGTATGAATTTTAGGCAAATATTTCTCAATATCTGCGTGTGTGTGTGGGTTTTCTGTTGGCCATGGCCACAGCTTTAAGTGGGTAAATGATTTTCATTAACATTTAAAGCTGACTGAAAATAAAAAAACACACACATACACATGCACACTACAACTTCAATTGAGTTGACTTAATGTCGCTTAAACACGACACACACACACATACAACTAGGACATTTTACTGGGGGTCCTCTGAAGTTTGAGCCTGCCAGTGACAGTTGAGCAAGCTAAAGCAAAGCCAGTTGCTGTTGTTGTTATTGTTGTTGGCTGTTGCGTCATAAATTTTTGAAGGATTTCGGCGCTGAACTTGTCAAAATCAGACAAATGCCTGGGGCTCGACTTTCTCTCTGTCTCCCTCCCTCTCTCTCTCTCTCTCCAACTCTCTGTGTATATATTTAGTATATGTTTACAGTTATTTTCAGTTGGGTGGTTTGTTGGGCTCTCAGGGTTTTGGGGTTTTCTGGTTTTGGTTATTGATCTGGGGCCGTAGCTGTCATAGCCAAAAGCTTTCATTTCAACAAGGTCAATGGCTTGGCCAAGAGCAGCCCCAAAAATAAGAAATTAGAGCGAGAGCAACAGCAGAGAGCAGGGAGATGTAGAAGGAGACAGAGAGACAAATGAAGAGATCATCAATCAAAGTTTGTTTTGGGGAAAAGTCTTTAAGTGTATTTGCCTGTTGTTTTCTCTCGCTCTCTCTCTCTCTCTCTCTCTCTGTCTCGGTTTTCTTTTCTCTTTGTTTAGCTTCTTACCTTTTCAGTGATATTCCCACATTACTTATGTACAAGTACAAATTGTGGTAATTTTCAAGATCTCTTTTGTTTTCCTTTTATTCAGTTGTTGTTGTTGTTGTTTCTGTTTGGAGCTATACAATTTCCTCATTTCTAAAAAACACCAACAACATTCGCTCAGTTGTTGGATTCTTTTTGGCCTGCCACCAACACTAAAATTAGCATAACAACTTTATAGTTTAACTGCCTCCAACTCTCAGTCTGACTGTGACTCTCTGGCCTGTTTAGTTCTGTTCTGTTCTGTTCTGGCCTAACCTAACGTGGCCTGGTCTGGCCTGTATCTAGAAGTTTGTATCTTGCATGTGCACCACCGTCACCGGCACCGTCACCGCCGCCGCCGCGTCATGGTGACTCGGTGACAAACAACAACGAAATACAACCAAGACAAAAAACAAAACTAAACTAAAGCAAAGCAGCAAAAAAAAGAACCCGATTTAACCTAAAATTCAGTATGCCTCGAGTATGCCCCTTTTGGTCACTAAACTAATCTTTGGTATGTAATCTGAAAGGATTTCCACACAGAGTCCTCGACTCTCTTGGTCTTGCAGGTGGCTAGAGGAAGCAGCTGCTTTTGTAATATTCAGATTAAAGCCAAAGATAGTCAGACGATTTTGAACATAGATCATTTTGTAAACTTCAGGTGCAAATCCTTGACATTTTCGCTAACTGACAAAAAGCGCAAGTCAAGTGCTTCTCACACCTTTTTTTCTGTGTCTGCTTGTCTTTTTCTTTCCATTTTTTTCTTCGCCGTCACTCAGTCAATTGCTCATTTAGTGTCAAAGATTTTTCCAAGCTGATAGGAACACACACACACACTCACAGAATACACATACAAAAATCTTATCCAAAATAAATGAAAGAAAAAAAAAAAGTGCCATCATCTCATGTCAACTCACTCTGTGGCCCGTTTTGGGGCTGGGCCATGTAGTTAGTTGGAGCTGTTGCTCCTTTCAAAAATTATGCAGTGTGAAAAGAGTACAAAAAAGAGGTAAGAAGGGGGCAAGTGGAGACGACAACGACGCCACTTGAGTATAAAAATGATAAAAATCTTACAAACCCTCACACACACACACAACAAAGTAATCACTGAGGCTGAGTGGGAATCACTAGCAGCAGCAGCAACAGACAGAGCACTAGAAGCACCACCACCAATATCAGCAGCACCACCAACAACATTTGAACTTTTCGTTATACACAAGTCTTCACTTGGACTTTGTGTTACTCTATACTCTATAGAAGCAAAATTGTGCCCGAAAAGGGTCTTAATCAATGCTCTGACGTCAGCAATGAATGCTTGTGATTAGAACAACATTTCAACTTTGTAAGAGGGCGTGAATTTTAGTTAATATTAACACTAGCTGCCCATATATTAGGCTTTGTTGTAGGGTATACAAAGATCTCTTAGTTTAAATTGTTGTTGAGGTATTGCACAAAAACCAGTTTGCAATTGCGCTGGAAAAAAATCGGAAAAAAGGAGGTAAAGATAGACACATTTATAGACAGATTAACTGATAACATACAAAATTGTCGTTAGTTCTTAATTTTTTGTTGTCGTTTGTCAGAGCGCCTCGTTGTAGTTGTTGTTGCTGCTGCTGCTGGTGTTTGGTTTTTTGTTTTTTTGGCGCTTAATTAATATGCAAAAAACGTTGAAAGAAAAGAAGAAACAAAATGTACAAACTGACAGAGAGACATACAGATATATACGTATGTATATATATATATATAATAACGCAGCAAAGTAATCACAAGGTCAAATACACAATACACAAAACAGTTTCTGGGGCTATTGCCATGTTGTTCTTCAATTTTTTTTTGTTGTTGGTCGTTTCGTTTGTGTTTCGGTTGATTTTAGCCAAAACGACGTGCTTGGAAATAAATATATAGATATAACCAAAAAAAATGTATAACGTGGGGTTTGTGTAGGGGGTAGGGGAAAGGTGTATGGGGGGTCTATGTATGATTTGTTTGTGATTTTAAATGCTGGAAACACAAACAGACACTGCTATCTCTCTCTCTCTCTCTTGAAGTCTCTCAGTATTTTAAACTTTACTTAAATGTTAATCTAATCAATTGTTGTTTCTCTTTTTTTTCATTTGTTACAGTATGACGATGGCCTACATGGCTACGGCATGGATTCCGGAGCCGCAGCCGCAGCCATGTATGATCCACATGCTGGCCATCGGCCGCCCGGTCTGCAAGGCCTCCCCTCGCATCATTCACCCCACATGACGCATGCCGCGGCAGCGGCCACAGTTGGCATGCACGGTTACCATTCAGGTGCCGGATCGCATGGAACACCTAGTCATGTTTCACCGGTTGCTAATCACCTAATGGGCGCTATACCCGAGGTACACAAACGTGATAAGGATGCGATTTATGAGTAAGTATGATACATGCACAGATATCAATGCGAATTGGCGGCATAATAATTCAAAATTTTCAAATAAATTGCTCTTAAATGTGTGCCAAAACTGACATGGGCGAGAGATATACATATTTAGTCGTGGTGATAAGTCATTAACTAGAAAATATTATTCAAAAAGCTTAGCTTGCTGGGATTATTCAGAGATTTACTAAGATCCAAGGTCACCTGTAGACCCTTCCTCTCATTTATATAGATCATTTCATGATAGATGTTCATTCTCTTTGATCCTGGCTTAATTTATTGATCGATCGAAGGGAGAAACCAAAAAAAAGGAACACCAATTGACCACCTGTTTTGTTTTATTGTCGTTGATCGCCTGTTCTCACCTCTCTAACTGAAAAGAGATAGATAGATGGAGCGAGGGAGTACCATAAATTTAACGCACGCGCGACTCAAAATGACGATCCTTATAGAAATGGGCGTGACCACATGCGTTTTGCGCAAAATACAAAATTATGGGTTTCCTTTTTTTCGAAAAATTTCTTCTCTCTTTCGCAGAGGAGGAAGTTTTTTCTTTGTGTTTTGTGTTTTTTTTGGGGGAGTGGCACATGTTTAGTGACGGACACGGAACATGGACGTGCTTAGGCATTAGGGAGTCCATACAAAATGAGTTGCTCTTGCAGTTGAGCCATCCTTCTGTGGTAACATGGTGTTAATTTGCCAAATTGTGGTTTTTTCTTTTTATGTCTTTCTTTCTTTTTTTTTTTTTTTTTTTTTTGGTTACGGTTTGCGTTTGAGTTTTTGTTCTAACCGAAAGTGTCATTTGGCTTGCGTGTCTTAAGCCTGAAAGTGGCAATTTTCATGTGTTGCAACTGGTGATCGGTCAGCTGCTTGATTTGATAAATTTTTTGCCCATTTTAATAAGCAAATATTTTTTATCTGTTTGTTTTTCTTTGTGTGTGTGTTTCTTCTGTTGTTTGGTTGTCAAGCCATCCATCAGCTGTTTGATCTTGTCTGCAACTCAAGTAGTTCTTTCTCTGATCAAACATGACTTCATTAGCACACATTTTCCATCCACCTGCAGTTTGAACTTCTTTTTCGAAATGTTGTAAAATGCATTTTTGTTATTTGTACAATTGACACCTTTGAAGAGATCATTGGGTGGGCGAAAGGGGACGGTGAGGTAGGGAGAGGGACATCAGCAATCTACAAAAAAACAAAGTATAAACGAAACGAACTCTCTTAACACCTTCTCGAGTGGAGTTTAACAGCAACTTCAGCTGCCATTCGGCTTGTCACAAATGCCAAGTCATGGCAAATGAGTGCACACTTTTTTCTTTTTAGCTTCCACTTCCACTTTTTGTATGGGATCCTGGACTCGGGCTCTGGCTCTGGGTCTCCGACAAGGTCTGGGCGCGCACTCAACTGTAAAACTCTGGGTTAGCTAGGGTCGGTCTCTACTACGTCTGCTTATTAATACATAGTTGTTAAGCGCAGGTCTACACCCTCTCTCAGTCAGTCAGTTACTTACTCTCTTCTTCTGGTCAGTTGTGCCATCTAATGGCCAAGGCAGGGCACAAACAGGGAAAAAGGAACTGCCCTTTTTTTTTTTGGTGTTGTTCTTGCTGGTTTCCCTAATTTTGTTCAGGTGCAATTTGTGCTTAGAGCGTGAAGGAGAGAGAACAAAAAAAGAACAAAAAAAATATATATTTGGGGTTCAAGAGAAATGGTCAAATCATGTCGAGTTGTTGAACTAATCCGTCAAAAAGTAGAGCCAACTTAAAGAGTGTGTGTGTGTGTTTGAGTGTGGGGGGGATTACCATAGAAGAACAGCTGCTCTTTTTTTCTGTATCCTGCATTGTGACTCTTTACATTTGCATGGCAGGAAATTGTTCAATTCGAGCATACTAATATTTAACATATTTCCATTTCTCTCTCTTTGCAGACATCCGCTATTCCCGCTCTTGGCGCTTATATTCGAGAAATGCGAATTGGCCACATGTACGCCGAGAGAGCCTGGCGTGCAAGGTGGTGATGTTTGTTCATCGGAATCGTTTAACGAGGATATTGCAATGTTCAGTAAACAGGTAAGATACAAACCCATCATCGTCCTTAGCCTCATCCTCATTATTATTTCATGTGTAAGGGTATACATTCATATGTATATACATATATATATTTTTTTGGTAATTGGAGCCGATTTCCAAAAGTCTCAACACATGGCCCACATGTGGCACAATGGAAGAAGAAACGCGGCACACGAACTTAACGAAGCAAGCCGCTAAATGATCGGATTACATACCATTCAGGATCATCATCATTGGAATCGGTTCAGTTTTTGGTTTTCAGTTTTTAGTTGTTTGGTTTGCTCCTCTTTGCCTTTGCCTTTTTGGCACTTAATTACAGTTGCAGCAGCATCGGCAGCAGCATCGGCAGCAGCAGCAGCAACACCAACAACAATGTCTTGCCGCCATATGTCACAAATATGCGGCGCTTGACACTTCCTCCCTTTGCTTTCATTTGTTGTTCTTGTTGTATGTTGGAGTTCATAAAGCTGAAGCAAACTGAGAGAATATTTGCCACACACTGACATTTAAATAATTTACGATGTTTTAACATACAAATTATAATGTTGCAAGTCGTTTGCGGGCTGCCATCGTTGCACACTCATATCCTGCCCTACCAAAAGCAGTCTGCTATTTTTATGAACGAGAGATGACACTAAAAACAAAACAAAACAAAGAAAAAAAATAAATACCCACAAAACAGCAGCAGCAACCAAAGGAGCATCCAACTTATGGCTCCATCTAGAGATTTTCATGGTAGCGACATTTTTGGCGCGCCAAAATAAGCAAAAATAAAGAACCAAAAAGGAACCAAAGCGAAGGGAAACGAAAAACCAAAAGCATCAACATTGGCCAGTTGAAATTATAAAAATGATGTTTTTATTTATGGTCCATTTGGAATTTTGACAGGCCTCTGCTATGGGTAATAAAACCAAACACAAGACCAAAACACCAAACTGAGAAATCATTTATCAAGATGCGATTTTATGTTGCTGTTGCTGTTGGTAATGTTGTTGCTGGTGTTGCTTCCTCAGGTTGTCGCTGTTTGCATGGCGAGATTTTGATGAACTTTTGTCAAATTGGCCATCAATATGTGTCAATAAAGCTGGCCATTTCCCCCTCAGACAACCAATAAAGATAGTTACATAATTAAGACATGTAGAGAATTTTATAGAACTTTAGCACTCAATGTTTGTATATGGATAAGTTCATATAGTTTTCTATATGCAACTGTTTGCTTTTAGTTGCTTATTCCGCTTCGTTCGTTCTACTAATTTGTCGGTTTTATAGCACAGCTCTATAAATGATCCAATTCACCTTCATCCCGACGTCAACAACTAAGTTGTCGCTTGCATTTGATTTCATTTTTCTGTGTTTTTTTTTTTTTTGTTGTCTCTCGTTGGCTACTAAATTGCCGCCACTGGCACTGGCAGCCGTCACCGTCGTCAGCATCACCATCCGCTTGCCATCGCCACTTCTTTTCGGGGCCATCGTCTTCCATCTCACCCTCTCTTTCTCTCTGCCTTCCTCTCTTTCCATCTCTCTGGTTGTCGCTGACAAAAATAACTCAAAAATGTCATTCGCCCATCGAATTTTAACAAACGAGCGGGGCCCCAGTCGAGTGAAACAGTCACTCGTAGTCCGCTAAAAACCAAAAAAACATTGCTAAGCTAAAAATATATAGAGTATTTATATGGTATACATACATACATACATATACACTTTGGCACTTTTTTAGTAGTTGCTGCTGCCGATGTTGATGATGCTGATGCGTTTTATATAGATAGATTGCATAGATATATCTCATGTCTCATGCATTACGCCAACGCCCTAGTCTCTCAAATGCAGGTCCCAGTTGCAGTTTCCATTCCTGACTGTCTGACTGACTGCCAGATCTTGGCAGTCACATACATAGTTAGGCGACTTTTGGTGTTGGCGCTGCTAATGATGCAGCTAAGGAAACGCTTTATAATTTCTCTTTAAAAGCAGAAACATGTGATGCAAATGAAAACAACAGCAGCAGCAGCAACGGCAACAACAAGAAATCAACAGAGGATACAACTAAAACGAAACAAAAAGCAAAGAAAAAGAGAGAAAGAAATAAAAATAAAAACAATATTTATAAAAATATAAGCAACAAAACAAAAAAAAAAAAATTAAAAAACTGAAGATGTTCGTTGCTCCCTCTGATGATCATGTTGCTGCCGTTGCTGTTGCTGTTGATCATGAGGATGTTGCTGATGATAATGATGATTTCTGAAGATTTCTCTCCCCATACGAAAATTGCTTAATGTGACTGCAGTCTTTGTCTTTGTCTGAGATAAAAGTGAGGATACAGATTGGTGATTGGAGGGTGAAAGAGGACCCATGCTGACTGCCGAAATAATTTTTATGATTTCATTTTAAGTAATTTTTAATGAAAATCAGTTGTCGTTGTCGTTGTTGCTGTTGCTGTTGTGGTTTCTGTGTATTGCTGTTGCTGTTGCGGTTGTCGTCGTCACAGGCTGACATTGTATAAACTGTAGGCTGACAACTTTTGGCGTTTTGGCTAATAGTTTGTACATGCGATGAGTTGATTTTGGCGCTGACAACGAAACACTGGCCCATTGTCTTCTTTTGGGCTGTCGTTGTTGTTGCCATTGAATGCAACCATGCGTGTGCCGCAGACGCGTCTCTTGGTTGGGGGCTGTCTGTTTTGGCATGATGATTAATGAAGTGCGGGTAAATGATGATGATGATTTCTGATTTCTGTTGCTCTCAAGCTGTTGTATCTATATCTCTGTGTATCATCAGACACAGACTCACAAACACACACACACGAAATGAGTGTATAACGAGTGCTTCTTCCTAGATCATGTTGTCAGTGTGTCCTTGACATTAAACAGCAACGAGAAAGAGAGAAAAGACTAACTGCCATAACATTGACACTGTCATATAAGTATAGATAGATAGACTATTTTCACTAGTCCATAACTCACTTGCTAAAAATGAAGAGACGACCCGATCACATCACAACGAGATCAGACCAGGCATCAGAACCTTTTCTTTTTTTTTGTGTGTGTGGTTTTGTTTTTTGTCCAGGTAGATCGAAAAGAATAAATTCCGAAACAGGTTAAGGCATTAATACCAATCAATGCCTTAGCTATGCTTTTTGGTTTTTGGATTTCGGTTTTTGGGTTTGTTGGGATTGGGATTGGGTTTTTTCTCCCTCAGTCTATCTCTCTCTCCCTCTCTCTCTCTCTTGCTTGGCACAAAAGGCAATTTCATGTCGATTCTCATAGCTATTCCCATTCTCATTGTTTTGCTTTTCGTAAATTGCATTTTCTGATTTCGACTGAATCCCAAAAACAAGACACACACATAGAGAGTGAGTGTGTGTGTGAGTGAGAGAGAGATAGCTAGAGAGGGAGCATCTCATAATCAGGTATGAAAGGTTACGCTTGCCCAGTTGTATTGTCAGCAGAGGCAACAGCAGCTTGGAATGCTCACTTGCCGGCTGTGGCCCAGGGTCGTCTCTGGGTCTCATCTCTGGTTCTACCTTCTTTCTCTACGCACAAGGAACTTAATCTCTTTTGTGCCCCTCTCGCAGTCGTCGCAGTTGTCGGTATGAGGTCTCGTTTTGTTGTTTTGTTCTTTTAATGATAAAAAATACAGAAACCTTTACCTTTTTATTTGGAATTTGGTACCTTTTTAATCTGCCCCTCTTTCTCTCTCGCACACACACACACACACACACACACACACATTCATACATTCCTCGTCCCTCTGCGCAGTTATATTATTAAACCATTGTTCTTTTGGCTAAAGCAACCCCTAGCCTTTAGCGGGTTTTGAGTTTCTTAAGTCGAACAAAAGACTTGTTAACAGAACTAACTGCCAAAAGAGCAGCAATGCGCAGACGCAACTGTTGCCACAGGGGGAAGGGGCACACAATCAGGCAATTGCGACGCAAAAACTGAAAAATTCACAAAAAAAAAAAAAATAAATGAACACAAAAGCTGAAAACCCGAAAACTGAAAAACTGAAAAACTCTGTGTGTTCTCTCAATGATTGCTGCAATTGCACAGCGTGAATTGATTTGCCACAGCCACAGCCTGTCAGAGAATGAGACAGAGACAACTGACAGAGAGAACTGCACAGGGGGGGAAGGGAAAGCATTTTCCACCCACAGGTTTATTTACTTTACAGCTGCATTTGATTACACTAGGCATTTCACTCTCTCGCATTTTCATTTCCATTTTCAGATGCTTTTTCAATCTAGTTTTTCCTAGTTTTAGATATATTCAAATATTTGTTTATGAAACCACTTGGCGCCTTTTAAATGTTATTATTTAGTTTATATGTATGTATGTGTGTCTATGTCTATGTCTATGTTTTCTGCTTTTGGATAGTTTTCGTTCGCTTTTCAATGTTTGTACAGTAGTTTGACCCTTTTTAACAGCTCTATATACGAGGCAAATGTATCGTGCATTTCATAGATACATTATCGCTGTGTGAGTGCCACATTACTTAGACTCTAATACGCTCATCAAATATTGTGTGTGGCAAGTTGCTGCTCGATGGCTGTTAACCCATTAGGGCATCGATCTATATATATATAAATATATGCATGTATGTGTATATATATAGACACATGTCGATTAGAGTAGCAAAGGAAGAAGGGCAAGGCAGGGCAGGGAAGGGCAGGGCATAGAACTTACTATAAATCGATTCAAATTGTACAAATCGAGTCAGAAGAACAAAATGGTTCTGATGATTGCTAGAGAATTTGAGAAATCTTTCATTTATGCTCTCTTCTCTCTCTCTCTGTGTGTGTGAGTTATGCATTTCTCATTCATTCTGTGGCAACTCTTTCGTTGCGCTTTTATTTATGTGGCGTTACTTATGAGAATCTTGCCAATGATTTATGACTCTCAGTCGTCAGACTGCTAAACGTTTTCAATTAAATAATAAAAAAGAAAGAAAGAGAAAAAAAAAATCAACTCAAGAAAAAGTCCCACAACAAAACAAGAAACAAGATGAGGACAGGCCAAGGTGCTGCTTTGACAAATTTGGTGGAAAATGGTTTTTCACATTATCAAAAAGAAGAAGAAAAGAAGATGAAGAAAACCCAACCGGATGTCTGTGGCAGACGTCAAGTGATGTAAAGTGAGAGCATTGGCAACAACAGGTATCATTTTGTATGTTTCCCTCATTTCAGACACAAGAAATTCTGACTGTCTCTCCAGCAGTCTCAGTTGGTCGGTCTATCTGTCTTGTACTTTTTCCCCCAATGCAAATATTGACCATCTTCTTCATGTTGCCAATGTTTGCCCGCTTCTTCGTCTGGTTCTTTTACTTGTACTTGTTCTTGTTCTTGTTCTGCTGCTGCTGCTGCTGCTGGTGCTGCTGGTGAATCGTTAGAAGTATCTCGAGAAGCAGCTACCTCACAGTGCGTTTGTCTTGGTTTGGTTTGGTTTACTTTACGTCGTTTGGGTTGTAAAACGGCGGCCCAAGCAGATACAAAAGAATAATGAACGGCTATGAAATGAAGCGATGCGTTTGCACTGAGCTATAAACCTCTAAGTAAATCAAGCCAAGACCTACAACTACTACTTTTCCCTTCCTCTTCCCTCTCCTTGAACTGTATACACAGAACTTGCTGGTTGGGGAGTCATCCCAGTTATAGTTTTTGTTCTTGTTATTATTATTATTATTGTTGTCACCTCAATTGTTGTGTTTGTTTTTGTTTTTTGTTTTACTACCGATATTGTATGTGTACAGGGCACCATTATAAAGATATAGAAAAAAAAAACCAAAAGCAACAACGACAACAAATTGTACACATGGTTTTTGTTTTTGTTTGGGGTCTTTGTTTGCTTTGGGTAAAAGTAATCAGCCACATTAAACAACTACAACATCGTCATAATCATCATCATCAGGCCGATTAACATCATCATCATGGGTGTTGTTGGTTCTTTGGTATTGCATTACAAGAAAATTATTCCTTCGATGCATGGACGTAAAGAGAGGGAAACAAGATCGAGACTTTTCATTAACATTTTCCTCGTATTATTGAGGAGATTCGAAGCATCCTTGATAGTACAACGTTCTAAGGTCTAAGACGTTTTTAGAGACCTTTCTAAAGGAAACGATTTAAAGATTACAAATCTCTTTACAGTTCTGCTCTGGCTCCCCTTTTGGCCATGTCCATGTCGTATGGTGTGGGTTAAATATTTTTGGAATTGTGCAAGCTTTTAGGTACCTAAGTGTCGTGTGACTTCAATATTTGTTGTAGGTGTGAGAAATTTGATAGGCTTATGTTGGTTTTTGGTTTCTTGCAAAAATGAAATACAAAAAAACTGTTGCAGTGGCTGAAACAGATGCAGATTGCTCAAGGGGGTGGGGCGGGGGTACCATGACGTGTGATTTGGTACAATAATTTAACTCACGTGGCAGCAACAAAAGTTTTGAAAAATTGTTGCCATTGTTGTTGTTGTTGTCTAGTTGCCCCTTTTGGGGAATTTGTTATTTCAAGCCACAAGGGAGATAAAAGTCTCGATAACATTTCGACAGCGTCTCTCAGCAATTGCTGTTGTTGCTGTTGTGTGTTGTATTTGTTTTTGTTTCTTTTTCATTTGTTTATGATGATAGCGAGGAGCAACTGAGAGAATGAGATAGAGAGAGAGAGAGAGAGAGCAGTTTACCCGCATGCGGCCGGCGCCGAGGCACGCAACATGAACAACAAAAACAAAAGTAATAATGAGAATTAGTGTAGCTACGTGCAGCAATTTAGGCGCCGCATTAGATAAACTAATAACAGAGACGTGTGTGTTAGTGTGTGAGACATGACCTGAACTAGTTCCTTTAAGGTCACCCGCCACACACTGCTTTCTGTCTGACTAGTTGTGCTCCCCCAGCTTATCAGAATGCAGTTTCTCAAGTGCATTCAAAGCTTTTTGGCTTGTCTCGCCGCCCATCCATAGTCTGCGGCTCTCTGACTGTGACTCTGGCTACCGTTTTGTGCGCTGATTCCAAAAGTCGCATAAATTGCTTTATGGCCATTTGCTGGGCAAGCTTTATGGCCATTACTCAAGTGCTTTTACTTCACTACTCACTACACTCTTCCACTTCATTGTAGAGTCTTTCTCGTCCCCTCCTCGCGCCACTGAGTTTTCTCCCATAGGTTTATGGCCAACACAATGCCAGGGCTATAAACTGCTGCTGCTGCTGGTGCTGGTGCTGCTGCTCCTAGGTATTGGCCTAATAAAAACGTAGCAAAAACAAATGCTCTACAACATTTTTATGATTGTTGCTTTTGGTGTTTTGGTTTGAGTTTCGATTTTTAACGTGTTCCCTCCGCCCCCTTCCACTTTATTTTCTATTTCTTGTTGGTTTTTTTCTAGTTTTTTTTAGTGGCTCAAATTTCTATAAATTTATCATGTGAGACATTAAAAGCAATTTTGATTGAATCATAATTTTTAGCTTTTACTTTAGTTTTCGTTTTCGATTGGCTCTTTATGACAACTTGTTGGCACGTGGTTGGCAAAGGGGTCTTTACTCTGGATGAGTCTTTGGTTGGAGGGGGTTTCGATCAAAAAAATAAATAAAAAGAATTGATTTCGAAAATTCCCCTTAAAATTTATGACCACCTACGCGACGTATTGTTTGCCATGGTGTTCGGATGGTGGGTATCTTTTTTTTGTTTTTATATATTTTGTAAAACGTTATTATTGCGTTGGCCCTGTGTTTCGGTGTGTTGTATAATTGCATTTATTGGCATCATAAAACCGTTTGAAGAGCAGTATCTAAACAGTAGTGATTTTTTGTCGCCCATGGATTGCAAAATTTATGAGCTGCTCATGTGAAACTGATTAGAATTGGGCGCGTATAGAACTTTGTGGCTGGAATGACGTGCAAGTTAATATTTTATTATTATTTCTTTGGCTTTTGTTTGTAGTTTTTTCTGTGTTTTGTTTCCGTGTCGCTTTTAGTGGGGTTTTCCGCCATGAATTGAGAATATATATATGTGTATATATATTTTTATGTTGGATATGAGAGAGAAAATGTTTCTACTCTGCTTGGGCTATAAATATGAAATTGTCAGCTGCAGCCGCCCACGCAGCGTGTTGACAAAATGTTGGAAGAAGGAAAAATTTCATTTTCATTTACCATTTCCACACACACAAACACACACACACACATACACAGAGTCACATATAGATTTTCACGCCCCAACTGGCCGATTGATATTTATAGACTTGTCTCATGCTGTGAATTTACTAGTTGGAAAATGATTTATATATTTTAAAAAACCTCAGACATTGGACGTCGGACTACTGACAAAAAGATTTGCAAGGCTTATCAGTTTTGGTATGCTGCAACTAGTTTGAGGTTCTCTCCAATTAGCACAACAAAAAAAACAGCAAAAAGGGCAGCCATTTTGTCGGACTCTGGGCATTCGATTTGCCATATACCTACATTATATAGTATATATAGTAGAGGGAGTGCGCGAGCGAGAGAGAGAGAGGGGAATACGTGCGTGCCATATGCCTACCATTTGCTTGCTTTTCATATCAGCAAAAGGCTAAAAGCGCGACCTGGCCATATCATCATGGCAAATATATAAAACCAGTTTGGCAACTTCTCGTGGCAGCTCCTACTCTACAACACTCCACTATCTCCCTCTCATTGTGTGTGTGTGTGAGTGTGTGTGGAGGTCTTTTATATTGTGTCTGTATGTGCAACGCCGGCAGCAACCAACCAGCATTTGAAAATGCAACATAAAAGCCAAACACACAAACCCCAAACGACTTTGGCAAAACTCTCCATCACGCAACTCTTTTTGCTGTGCCTCGTTGTTGTCGCTCTCGTCGTCGTCGTCGTCGTCGTAGTCGTCAATGGCTGTGCTTTGTATTTGTTATTAATATTGGTGTGTTTGGATGTGTTTTTGTTGCTGCCACACAATGGGGCGTTTTTTTCTCCTCTTCCACCCCCCACCTTTGTGCAAAAGTCCATTCGATCTGACTGTAGGCAAGTGTGTAATTATTAGCCACTCAGGTCTCAGTTGATTTCTAAAATTGCCGTTACTGGTACTGGATCAGTAGGTAGGGCAAATTGCAGTTTCCAACTTTCTGTGTTTTATTGCACATTGAGTTCAGCATGTGATCGATTTCCAAGCGATCTAGTCAATCTCCGACTTTCTACTTAATGAGATCGATATTCAAAACTTATCAGTTGCTGAGATCAGCAAATTCATGGACAACCTTGTTGCAAATTGCTGTGTGTGGTCAGATAATCTAAAGACTTCTTTGTGCAAGGTCAGCTCTCACACTCTGGCGAGGGGGGGCTAGGGGCACTCAGCGGGAGACACAACATGATATTTATTGTGTCGGTTCCGTGAGAGTTATCGTCAAACGTTAACAACCAACAGATAGATAGTTTCAAATACATAATTCGCAGCATTTATTTGACCTTCTGTCGCATTTTTTGCCTGCGTTTCTTCTCTTCTGTGTGTGTGTTTTTTGGGGTCTCTGTTTTGGCATTTTATCTAGCCAGATATTGCTTTTGTGATTTTTATCTACATGGGTGTGTGTTTGAGTGTGTGTGGTTTATTTTCGGTTCGCCTTGCTATAAAAACGAGAATCTCTTTTATGGTCACACGGCAGAGTCACCTTTTGTTGGATGGATGGATGGTTGGATGGATTTTGATGAGCATTTTACGCAAATGTTGCAGTTCCCATGGTATCGTGTTTGAAACCGATGTGCTTGTTACTTTTGTTGTCTCTTAATACATTTATAATGTGTATACAATATTTCTATATTTTATTATTATTATTTTTGTTATTGTTGTTGTTTTGTTCGCTCTTCTTATCACATTGCCCTCTATGTGAACGGGTGGGCATCATAAAAGTGCGGCAACACCAGACAACACAGCAACCTACATACACACACACACACACACACATAAAGGTAGGGAATATATCTAAAAACCCAAGAGAGGGAGTGTTGCATTTTACCTGCCACCTGCCTGCATTTGTCAAGAGATAAAACAGCTGTTTCTTCCCTTTTTTTTTGCCACGATTTGCATTTTCTTTTTTATGTATCTCATTCTTATTCTATATCCTCCTCATCTCTTTCTTTCTTTCTCTTCTCATTGCAGATAAGATCACAGAAACCCTACTATACCGCAGATCCCGAAGTCGACTCACTGGTAAGTACACAAAACCAACAAAACAAAAAATCTAAATTCACGTGGGCAACATTGTTGCGGCAACATGTTGACTGTATGTATTTTGCGGATGCCAAAGATCATGGCAAAGCGTGAGACAGAGTGAGAGAGAGAGAAAAGGAGAGCCAGTTTCTGATGTCGGTTCGCAATCACCTTGACCCAAAACAAACGACAACAATTGAATAATTTTCTTTTATTTAGAATAAATCACTGCGAATTTAGTAACAGAAGCTGCCGCTGCTTCTACCACGAACTGTGCACAATTTATGAGCATTTGCTCACTTTGCTTTGGCTTCGACTGAGTTGTTTCGACATTTTATTGGACAGCGTTGCCATACGTTTTCATTTTGCATATGCATTTGCTGTGCGGAAAGTGTGGGGGGCACAACCAACCCGCCGGGAGCTGCCGGGACCATGTTCAACGTTGTCGACTACAATATGAAGCAGAACGATTTAATGATGCATATGACATTTTTGCACTCTCTAAATGGGCAGCCGCCTGCCTTGACTCGATCTGTCCGTATATATATATATATATACACGAGTGTGTGTGCACAGTAAAAGCAACAACAAAGCATCGACCGTTGCATTCAGCGAGATCTATAAAGGCAAATGCCAATAAGACAGGCAGAGAGAGAGAGAGAGAGAAGGCAATGGGCAACCTTGGCGGCAATTTCATGATCTTGTCGTTTGTTAGTTTTGAGGATCAGTTCATCAGTTAAAAACTAATGTTCCAGTCAAGCTTAAATCCCTTTGATAAAGATGAGATACTCTTCTGATTTAAACGGAATTGTAGAGTATATTCATTTACACTATCAAAGGGAATATTAAGTCATCCAATGGGGCCTTTAGTTAACCAAGTGATCAAATGCAGTTTCGACAGTTTTTCGTAAGTGAAACTTATCTCGTGTCATCCTTAACACGCATTTCCCTTTCGTTTTTCAGTCTCTTTTGACTCTTACCTCATTCCTTTTGGCTGGTTTTTTGGGGTCTTTGTTGTTGCTTTTACAGTCGAGTCATAATATGTATATAAATTTTTTATGGACGCGCACACATGAGTCAGAGAGATCGAGATTCATGTAAATGAAGACGGAAATGCCGCATGCAAAAAGTACAAAACGAGCCATGCAATTGGGCTAAACAAATCGCATAAACTTTTGGAAAACCAAAAGATGAGAATATAAATGTCGATGAGGATGAGGATGAAGATGAGGAACAGTTGCTGCTGCCGTCTTATAGAGAGATTATGGGCAAAACTAATTTTAATTGCGACTCCTCTCAGTCGTAAATGTGTCACTCACTCACTCACACGCACTGTCAATGTTTTATGCCTTCAGTTTTTATGGCGTATTAGTCGCCACAAAATGACAGAGAGATAGAGATGGATAGAGAGTAAAAGGAGAGCAACAGAGAAATCTCTGGTGGCCCTAATTTTATGCACTTGCAGATTAGTTTATTAGTTGTAGTACACACTCACTGAATGCCGCATGGCAGTGGGACAGACATTTGGACAGAAAAAGACCCAGTCTGGGTCTGCTCTGGTCTGGCCTGGCCTGGCCATGGCCGTGTGCGCGCCTGCGTACTTTGGCCATAAATCATTTTGGCATGCCACTACTCTGTGGTCCACCACAGAGGCCTGTACCTCCCCCTGCCCCCACCACCCCAGCCGCTCTCTGCTCTTGGGCACATCATGTTTTGAACATTTAAAAGTGCATTTAGTAACACTTATTCAACAACTGAAAAAAAAGACCAAAAACCAGGGGGGGGAAGCAAATCTCAAGACGAGAAAAACTACAGGGAATATTGTTGGCTGTTGTGTGTGTGTGTGTGTGTGTGTGTTTGGTATTTACTCTCGCTCATGCTATAAAAATGTTTATAGCATGTCTTCTCTATGTTATTATCTCGCGGTTAAAATGAAATTCTTCAAAGTTGGTTCGTTCCGATCCTCGGATCTTGCAACTTGCAGTAGCAGTAGGCAGCTGGAAGCTTGGCCACACAGCAGTTAGCAGCATCGTAAAAATGTCAAATGTCAAACTGACATTTTAATTAGCATCTGGTCACCCTAGAACAACAAAATGCCACTCCCCATGATGACGATGATCATGATGATGATGATGATTATGATGTTTAATGTTATTCAATACATTTATTGATTATTTTCTTTTTTTGTATTTCTATTTTCAGATGGTGCAAGCAATACAAGTACTTCGGTTTCACCTTTTAGAATTAGAAAAAGTAAGTACCAAGCAAAAATGATTATAATAAATATAAGTAAATGTATTTAGTACGAGCATTGCAATACGTTTTTACCCCATAGTCATGCAATTAACCAGAGATTGTTGCCAAGTCAGGCCGAGTAATTTATCAAATGGCCACCCAAACAGGCTCTATAAATGAAAAGCATATATATAAGTAGACTAGAAGATACCCTGGAAAAGGATTTCCATCTAAGAAAAGTAGTCAAGTTCAAGAGGAAGTCGAATAGTCATCTTAATATACCCATCTTGCAGCCTGACTACAGGGTATACGAAACATTTGCAACATGGACAAACTGGCATTTCAATTACCAACATTTGTGTTGACATTTTATTGAGCTTGTAAAGCCGGGCTAACCCCACAGCAGGCGGGCCCCCATATATCAGTCTATGTCTAAATTAGAATCGGATTTGGTTTCGGGGAATGGCAACGCATTTGAGTTGAAAAATCAAACGATTGGCCAATTAACGAGAGTCACAAAATTTTCTATGGCAGGATGCAGTTTTCAGTTTGCCGCCTGCCGCCGCGGGGCAAAGCAGGTGGATTTCGAGTTTATTTGTTAGTTGGCCAGATAAGAGAACATTTGAAGTACAATAGTTTTACTTTATATAGAAATATTCAAACAATGCAATGCATTCATTTTCGGCATTTGTCTTTTGTTGTTAATTCATGAGGTGTGATGCCTCCCAATTCCCTCACTCACTCACTCAGTCAACCAGGCCCCCCACTCCTGTGTTTGTTGTGTAGATGCCTGATAAGGGCGGGAGATCGGCGTGTACATAAATTAAAATTTCAACTATTGTCGGGAATGCTTAGTTTGGAGTTTCTTTTCGTCGGCAACACCTACTTGATTATTAGACACTTTTTTATAGTCTAAATGGAAAAATTACAGGTTGCCTAATTTGTTTTAATTTCAAATAATATGCAAGAACTTGGTTAGATGGTTTGTTCGTTGGTTGGTTAGTTGGGTGCGTGTGTGTGTCTGTCTGTCTATGGACTTAATGGAAGTTGTTCCTCAAACGTGGTCGTAATTAATGCCCCCACCAACTGCCCCTTGTGCCGTTTGTTGTTGTTGTTGCTGCTGTGTCGAGAAAATTAATTAGGCAAATGCGCAGCGAAGCGTGGAGCGTTGGCCGTTTGCCTGAAACTGAAACCGAAGCTGGAGCTGAAGCTGAAGCTGAAGCCGGAGACGGAGCCGGGCTTTGAGTTAAGCTAAACCCGTCCAAGTTCTTTTTTCAATTAAGTCTTAAGTAAGAAATTATGCAAAACATTCTAAAAACAACAACAAGCAACAACCATTGAAAACAAGACAAACGTTAAGAGAATATTTACTGAGGCTAAGCTTGAAATTGGTAGAAAAATTCATTTTGTATAGAGTGTGTTTCGGAATGTCTCAAGAGACTCGAGACTCGAGTGTGGGGCAATGGGTTAATGACACAAAACAAACAAAACAATGCATCAAATGTCTGTATGCTACAGCACAACAAAAGTCAATCAATGTGCAATTAGTGACGGTCATGTTAATTATCCAAACGCTTTCTAAAGAAACTAAGGCAGTAAGCCAGCCAAACAGATAGAGACTGACTATGACTTGTCGAGGGAATGGTATTCGGTGTTGGCCAGCTGCAATTTGTTGCATATGGCACCCTGTATACATACATACATATAGAGAACGAGAGACAACAGCCAACGATCGAGATCTTTATCATCATCTGAGAGGCTCTGAGAGAGACCACGACAGGTTTTTGTTTTGTCATTTGTCACTCACACAGCTTGCGAGACACACAAACAGCAACAACAAAGAACTGTAGCAACTTGTAGGCAGAAAAAACAACAGCAACAACAACATTATCGGATTGTATAAAAAAACATTCATTTATATGCAGCCAACAAAATGCAGCGGGCGATTTTTTGGTGTATAAAATAAATATAAATACAGCGAAAAAAAAAAAACGAAATACAAAATATACTTAAATAAAATGTGCGGGCTGACTGACTGACTGGCAAAAAGAAATATATATATATTTATTTCTATATACGATTGTATATCTGTGTGCATATTTGTTGCTGCTGCTAAAAACAACAGCACACAGAATCAGTTAAAAAGACGTTTTCAAGTCTTGTGTCTGTCAAAACTGGTTTGCCAGCCAGCCAGAGCCCCATCGTCATCGTCATCGTCGTTCAGCACACGGACAATTCTCGTCAGAGAGTCACATGCAAAAAACAACGGGCACTACAGCAACAGCAACAGCAACATCAACAAGGCATTGCAATTGACAAACTGACTGAGGGACAGACAGACAGACCAACCAACCAGCCAACCAACGAACAATTCAACCAGCCAACCCAACCGACTGATAGACAGACAGACGGACAGACAGTCAGCCAGACAACACGTTGGGTCAGTTGCACACGCTCCGGCAGGGGGTAGCATGCCGGCATGGGGGCAACAGCAACAGCAGCAACAACACCGATTTTGGGGCCTTGTTTTGATGGCTTGGCCAGATCACTAAGCTAAGCACTAACAGCTGTATCTCTCTCTCTCTCTGTCCATACAGACACAAAGACAGACAGTCAGACAGACAGATAAGTGTATAGTTGCCTATAAAAGCAGCTAAGCTACTTAATCTTTAACTTGGGAGAAAAAAACACAATTGAAGAAAAAAAAGAATTTACCAAAATCTGTACAAAATCTGTCTAAATCAATTTCAAATTCAAAGCGCATTTAAACTTTGTTGAATTCCAATCTAAAAAATTCTTAATTAAATATAATTTAAATCGAGGGGGAACAACAACTTCCATACTTGTTAGACAGACAGAAGGCGCTTTCTTTCTTGGGTTTGAGCGAGGCAAATTAAATGCTCTATCTATTAACGGAAATCGAAAATTACCACAAGGCAGATTCAAACGATTTGCATTGAGATTAGAAGGCGAGTAAGAGAGCAAGTCAGCCGGACGCTAAACGATGCCTATCATCTTGGTAAAGGAAGCTGTAAAACAGACAGTTTGTAGGTGGAAGTGGGGACTAGGAGGAAGAATATGTCAGAGACAGAGAGAGACGGAGAGAAATGAGACTGTGAAAAGTTTTGCTTAACAGGATGTACAAATGATGGTAACATTTACAATGCTTTCAAGTAACAAGCAACGCCCTCTGTTGCTGCTTGCCCGATCTCTTTAGATGCCCACCCAATGTGCAACTGCAACGGCAGCAGCAGCAGCAACTACGTGGGGGCCCTCCAGTCATAAATATCGCAATGAGCTGTTCAAAATGTCACATACAATGCTGACAAATTAATCAAAAATTATCAGAGTCCAAGCATCGCAGGCTCTGAAGGGCCCAGAGTGGCTGAATGTGTGTTGGGGACAGAACAGGGACAGCGCAACTGAGACTGAGCATAAAGTCGCATAAACATATCAATTTAGTATTTATGTTGCCAGTCAGTCAGGCTGTCACGAAGGGAGGCAGGCCGAAGGGCTGAAATGTGTGTGCGTGCAACATGTTGCTGGCGTGCTAATTGCAAGCTTTATGGCAATCAAAACCGCCAGCAACATGTTGCAGACATTACAAACAGCGCGCTGTTTTGTGCCGCTTATCAGCAGCAGCGACAAATTTGACATTGTCCTGTCATAAACCAGTTTATCATCTTATATATTTTTTGGTGACAATAACATTGAAAGCCAAACCAAGGTATATTGGCTGGCTGGCTGGCTGGCAGTCAGTCGGGCCAGAAGTAACAGAGTCAGCGGTAGCCTGCAAACAAGTTTGACAAGTTTTGGCCAATGGGCAACAACAACAACAACGACGACGAGTTAATAGTCGAACCGCCAGCAACTGTTGCAGCAGGCAAGCCAAAAAAACAAAAAATCCAAAAATATATATGTGTATTGTATATAAAACACAAAAAAGAAAGAATGAAAAGAAAACGGCAGCAATTTGCATAAGCAACGCGCACTTTTTCGTAAATTAAATGCCCCCAGTTAAATGGAGCACCCTGTTGTTGCTGGTGTCTGCCTGAGCCCAGTGCAATTAATTTCTTTTTAGCCGTAGCGGCGGCTGCATTCCTCTTTGTATGCATATTTGCATATGTGCTGCATCTCAGTCGCCCCCTTCCCCCTTAGTGGCCCTTCTGACTCTCTGCCTGCCTGCCTGACTCACACTCACTTTGGTCTTATCGCATTTGTTTTATCACACACAACACACATAGACTCTGACTTGGTCAGGCAGATGGTGAGGAAGGGGGGAACATGGTCAACGCATTTTGTTTCTGCTGACGCCAGCGATCTGCTTCTTCTTCGTCGTCGTCGTCGTCTGCATCAGCATGTTGCACGTGCTGGTGGTGGATGCTCTTCAAAGTGTGCCCCGAGGCTAAACTTGACTCTGCCCGGGCACTTCCTTTTTGGGGCTCTCCGTTGGGCCTATGCATATTTATGTACAGAGGTTTGACTTGGGCTTAGCCGGTTGTGTGTTGCCGTTGTCTACGCCATTTTTGAGTACCATCATCAACCATTTGCATGGTGAAAAGAAATAAGATGAACAACAAAGAAGGAGAAGGCAAGGGCGAAGGCAAAGACGAAGGGTATAAAAGCAATTTGCATGCCATTTGTGGCGGGAACAGAACCTGATCAGGTTTTTTTGTAGCAATGGCGCTAAGTGTTGCAGGAATGCAACTGCAAATGGATAAAGAACGTATTGCAATGACTCATACATTATTATTATTCTAGGTTAAGATTAGTTTTAAGCACTTGCACCCCCCATTTACCCACCCTAATCCTTTTAGAGTGCACCAACCTAATATAAGACAAGTTCTTACAACAATTTACTCAATATTCAATTCTTTCTTTCTTTTTTTCCCCCTCTCTCTTTCTTTCTCTCTCTCTCTCTCTGTGTGTCTCGCAATGGGGTGCTATTCTCATTACAGGTACATGAATTATGCGATAATTTCTGTCATCGATATATCTCATGTTTAAAGGGTAAAATGCCAATAGATTTAGTGATCGACGAACGGGACACCACCAAACCACCAGAATTAGGTTCAGCAAATGGTGAAGGAAGAAGTAACGCCGACTCAACATCGCACACCGATGGAGCTAGTACACCAGACGTTGTGAGTACCCCCTTCGCGGGAGCACATGGTCCTATATTGGCGAGCTACAATGCGGTGGTGCACCCATGTTCGTAGTACGATAACGACCTTCTTGCAAAAACGAAGCGGGTGCTCACAATGCCCTGGGATTAATAAATGAATCAATAGAAACTAAATCAATAAATAATACAATAATACAAAAAGCAAATGAATGAAACTAAAAAAAAAGCATAATCAAATCAAATGAAATGAAACAAAAAAAGAAATGTTGCGAAACTGCATAAGCCAATTAATCCGAAAGAAATTAATTAACTTTGCAAACCAACAACAACAAGTATAATATTGATGAATTTGAAATCCAAACTTTGAAAAAAAAAAACGCAGAAGAAGTTGTACGTAATTATGAACAAGAACAAGAACACACACACACATTGTAAATTAGTCAAGCAAAAAGAAGAAGTGAAGAAAAAAACGAAAGCAAAATGCAAAAATGAGAAACAGAAAAAACTTCATAAATCAACGGCAAGCAAATATCTAACGTGCAACAGCAGCAGCAACAGGCGCAAGTAGCAGAATGCCAGGACAATGATAAGGATAAGGAAGCAGCACCAGCAGCGGCCAAACAAACACTGACAACAACCACAACAACAACGACTACGACTACGACAATGACGACAACGACAACGACGAAAAAAGAAACAAAACGTTTATGCAACGCCAACAAGACAAACGAGCTTCCAAGATGCCCGCTGCTGTTACTCCTTCTCATCCTGGTCATGTTGCCAGCCATTGGGTTTGGTTGTTGTTGTTGTTGCTGCTGCTGCTGATAATGATGACGGCCGTTAGAAATTTGTCTGTTATTTTGTACAGTAAACGCCATAAATTTAAGTTCCAAAAGCAAAAAGTACAGCACAACAAAAACAAAAGTCATGTTATTTTTGTTTTCAACTTGTAAATTACTAAAAAAGAAAAAAACAAACAAAAACAAAACCAAGAAACAGCAACTGAGCAACAATAATTAGCGCAAAAAACAAAAATAATTGCTTAAATTGTAAAAAGTACCAACAACTAAAGCAAAACTCAAAAATATTAAACAAAAAGCAAGAAAATAAGAGAAAATTAAGAACAAAAGTCAAGAAAAAAAAGAAGCATAAGTAAAAGTTCCAGTACTTCGTTTTTGCAAGAGGCCCATATAGCTCGCCAATATAGAATTATCCAAATATATATGTATATATATATACATATATATTATTAATAATTATTAAAAACATTTAACAACCTTTTTATTATTTTCACTACTTAACAAAACCAACGCAATTATATATATATACATATATATATAAAAGTTTACTAACCCCCCTCTCCCCAAAAAAAAAAAAAAAAAAAACTAACAATTTTAAACATTTTACAACAAACATATGCACATAACTCCTATATACAAGCTATACCATATGCAGATATCTAGTATCTGCATAGACCTATATATATATATATATACTATATATATAAATTGTCTGTGAATTATCGTTTGGGAAATGAAAGAAGCCAACTGATTCTTCTGATTAGCTGGCTTTACTTCCTGATCCCTAAGGATATAGCAGATAACCCGCCATTCTCTCATTCTGAGTACAGTCAGGTTAGCTAGCGATAACAATATTTATCAATAGCTCTTGATGGTTAATTTTTTTTTTTGAGTTTGTAAACTTGTACATAAATATAGTATAAAATGACTCCCCCTCCTCCCCCACAACCAACACACACACACACCAAATCCCCATATATTCTACAGACAGACATACAGACATATATAAACCATATATAGAAAACAAAAATATCTTTCTCTAACTCTGTGCCAATCATATTTGGAAATCAAACACAGCCCAACCATGCCCAAGACTTTGCTCCGCTGGAAGAGACCTACGCCAGTTATCGCATCAAACACGAGGCGGACTTTTAGTCTTAGCAAATTAACGCCTCCCCCCGCCCCCCACAATCTTCCCAGCATAAAAGAAAAGAAAGAACATAACTACGACAAAAACAAAGTCCTTATATATATATAGAGATGATATATGTATTTGATTAACTCTCTATAAATTATAACTTTAGCAAGTAGAAAACGCAAAGAAAAGGAAGGAGATGAACCTAAAGCCTAGGCCGATATTTATAGTTTGATTTCTTTTTATTTTGAATATCAATCCCCCCTCTCCCTCTCTCTCTCTATCACTCTCTTTTTCGTTCAATATGTTTTTTCAACAATTTCATCATCCTTCGGCAACGTGTATACGATTTTTCAAATACTAAAAATAAAAAAAAAACCATTACGTCCTTTTTTTCTTAGGTGTTTTACAACACCTTTGAAGAACTTGCCAAAATAAAGTGAAGAAAACAAAAAATTCAAATATATACATGCATATATATATATATTTTTGTTTTTATATGTGAATCTTTTAATCATTATTATTATTAATATTATTTTTCTAAATAGTTTTCCATTCTTATGCTTATTTCGATAAGTTTGTAAACACAAAAAGAAAAGAAATGAAAAGAAAATGCAACGCATATACGTAAAATAATTGAAATCGAGTAATGAAAAAAAAAAAAAATACCAACCTGAGTTCAAATGCAAAGTATACGAATAGAAGATACGAGTTAAACAAAACATAAGTATTGTATTTATGTTTTCTTAACCTTAATTGTTTAAAAAGAAAAGAAAAAAACCACAAAAAGTTAAAGTTAAATTGAAACGGCAACGCGCATATACGATGACATTTTAAATGAGCTGCAAGACCGTGCGACAAAAACAAAAACAAAATCCTTAACTAAATATACGTAATGAAGAAGAAGAACAACAACAACTAAAAACAACTTTAAGCATTTACTAAGCAAAAAAACAAAACAAAAAAAAATCACAACAACTTTTAACTATATATAAAAGTAAATGCTAAACGCGATATACATACTATTATTATGATAAACTAAAACTAAAACAAAACTAAATGTAATTAATTAAAATCTAGAAAAAGATGATGAGAATAATACGTAGCAAACAGCGCAGCTTTTGGTGCTCAAAACAAACAATATACTATATATATATATATATATATAGCAGATGAGATGAGTTTAGATCAGATGATATGATATGATAGGAGAGATGGTCAAGTAGTAACTATTGTATTACTCTTTCCCCTCAGCTACTTAGATCCCCACCCCCCAACAACAACAGAGATAAAAGAGCCTAACAAGTTCTTAGCAAAAAGTACATTATGCTAAGCTTAAAAACTAAAAAAAAACTTCAACTAACTATAAACCAAAATCTAAACACAATTTGAAACTTCTATCTCTCTCTCTCTCTCTATAACTCGCAGTTTTAGGCATTGTCTCTCTGTCTCTATCTCTCTCTCTCTCTATTTTTCAATTTCTCACTTTTGTTTTTGTTTTAAGTTCATGGCTTACTAAAACAAAAGGAAAAAAAATTTCAAAAAAAAAATGTACTTAAAAACAAGCTGCTTGCAAAACTATTTGCAATTCCAGCTATATGGGCAGTCATTTGTATAATTAGACTAAAACAAGGTTTAAATATTAACTAACTAAAAACAAACAAAATGGGAATATGTCAAAAAGCTTTTGTACTATTTTTTCAATCCAAAAAAAAAACTTACTATAAAAAAAACGAAAATCTTGCAAAAATTCAAACTTGCAAATCAAAAATAGTTGTTGTACTTTGTCTCATAAGCAAAACGAATTAAAAAAACAAAAAACAAAAAAAAAAAACTAAATTACTATGCTAATATTATAAACAATTTTAGCATAATTCGTGCTAAAAAGCGAGTTGCTTTTTTTTAGTTTAAATAATACAAAAAAAAAAAAAAGAAACGTAAGAAATACATTTCGAAATTGTTGCAAACTAAAAATTGGCTACAATTTCATTTGTTTCCTATGATTTTTTGCTAGCTTTTTGTCTATTTGTTGAAATACTTTCGTTTTATTATTATTTTTTGTTCATTTTTTAAATTAATTTTTTATTGTTGTACTGTAAAAACACACAAAACTATCGATAAAATATAAAAACAAAAAAGAAGAAACTGAAATACGTAATTGCTTTAGGTGATATTTTATAAAAATATGTAAAAGATGAAACGAAAAAGTAAAAATAATAATAATAATAATAATGAAGCAAACAAACAAAACAATTGATGCAAATATATATACATATATATATTAAATCTAGTATATACATACAGATATACGTAATTAGAATTAACAACAAGGAAAAAAACTATTGCATATTGCTTTTTTGCTATTTATTTTTACAAAATAAATCTACAAACAAAAAATAAAATAAAAACAAAGAAAGAAAAACTAAAACGAAATGTGTAGAAAACAGAAATTCATTCATTTGATTTGTCTTTGTGCAGAAATTTTGATTGATTGATTGATTGATTGATTATTATTATTATTACTATTGTTTAATTGTTTTATTTAGTTTTTAGCAAAATTGTGTAAAATGAGATAAATGTTATGTGAGAGCAGACGACGACGAAGTAAAAGAAAACGCAATCAAAAACAAAACAAACAAAAAAAAACTAAAAACTAAAAAGAAAAATCTAAAAAAAAAAAATGAATATGAAGAAAAAAAAAAGAAAACCAACAACAACCAGCAACTTCTATACGATATACGAATACATTTTAATGTAATATTTTTAATTATTTATATGTATACTAATAATATAATTAAAAAAAAAAACAAAACAAACAAACAAAAAAAAAAAAAAACAATGCAAAAATTAAGAAACAAAACAAAAACAAAACTACAGAGTAAAGTTTAAAGAGTTAGCCAATAAATATATGAAAAAAATATATTTGAAACGAACAAAAATTTGAATTTTTTCTTAATCATAAGCCTGAAAAAAGGACAAGAAAGGATACAACGAGAAGAACCCCAAGCGCCGTCAACTTGCTGGAACACTAGACGAATGATCAAAGGATTCCTTGACTTTTGTGGATTTTTCAAGATCAGCATTCAATTTTTTTAGGATACTAAACTAAGGCATTGACCTGGACCTTAAGGATATGGACAACTTGGTCTTCTATTTCAACTCAACAAATAAGGACTTCTTTCATTTACTTCGTTTAGCAACTGTGGATAATCGAATCCAAAATTTGTGACTTTCAACGCAGGAATTAACTACTTATATTGTATATGAAAATCTTTTAATAACAATTCAAAATGATGACAAGTTGTCTAGAATTGAAGCTATTTGGTCTCTCTCTATTCAAGGGATTCAAATTGTAGAGCCCCCTACATGATTGAGTGTATGGGAATGAATTCTTGATCTTTTATAGCCATTTAAACGATTGCCATTGTCTTTTAAGTTAGTTTAAGTATTTATAGTATTAAGTTTTACGTATGAGATGAAAATTTAAGTCTTTGAAAGTAATGAAACCCAAAAAGAATTCAAAAGCAAAACTCTCTTTTCATGCCGTTTGCTTGTTGTAAGTCGAGAAGCCTACTCGAATTACATGGCAGCAATTTTGATATTATGAAAATTTCTATATCCATCTTTTCTCCCCCACTCATACACACACACACACACACACACACACACATTTATAGTTGGCACGTGTAAGCCGCTTAACAGACGGATAACTCAAGGGGAATGCAGTCCAGCTCATGTGTCAGAAAGAAGAGAACCAGTTAGGGATCAGCAAGGTCCTGATCTCTGATCAGCAGTTGCGACTGATCAAGTTGCTTAAATATTAAATCTCTGCCAGCTGTGTTTCTCCATGTGATTATTTATTAAAATGTATTTCGATTTCTTTTTATGTTCGATTCAAAAGTGAAAAACACCTCAAATGACTTTTTCTTCTTTGACTTGTGGATCATTTTGGTCCGCCCGTCATTTGGCCTGGTTTGTTCTGTTTCGTCTGCGTGTTAGATGATTTCGTTCTGTTAATGGTAGGCACATGTAATTTGGCATTTTGCGTGATTGCCTTGGGGCGTGTGTTGGAAGGTTCTTTTTTTTTCGTTTTCTTTTTCGAAAAGGAGTTGGAGGCATTTTCCTTTTATTTTTTTGTGTGAGTTGAAGAAAATGTTTCGTGCTGGCAGCATTTGTATTAATTTCTTAAGCAACGCCCCGCACAATTTTCCAGCCAGAAAGAAACCTATAATTTTATAGGCATTAAGTCAATGTTGGACTGGTTTTGTAGGTCCGTATTTTCACTGCTCCACACACACACACACACAGATACACACTCAGTCAGTTGTGTTATTGTTGTTGAATTGTGCTTTGTCTGTTTGTCTTGAAATCGAAGACTAAGGGCAAGAGTAAAGGATACCAAGTCAGATTCAGACATTTGCCTCATTAGCCACTCTCTCGCTTCGAGTTAGGTGAAGGAGCTCCTCTTCTTTGTTGTTTTTTTTTGCCCTGTTTTTTTGTTATTGCAGCTTTTTGGCCAAGCGTCGTCATACTGTCTGCGTCTGTGGCTCAAACCGCAGGCGGCGGCTGTCCGAAATTTGTGCATTCATTTGTGAACGCAAAGACAGACAAAGAGAGAGAGACAGAGAGACCAGAAGATGACCAAGGCTACAATTAATAAAGCAGCAAAGCCATACAAATGCGCAAAGACTTTGAAACTGAAAAAAAGACCAACTGAGTCCCACTTTCAGACTCGATCTCAATCCCAAGCTCCATAAGCTGTGCAATGGATCGTGTGCGGACACCGACTTTGACGAGCTGCCCGATCTGGTCAGCGATTTTTATTATGTATGAAGTGTTGCGACGGCAAGAATTTCTCCCAAAAAGCAAAAAAGTACAAAAAAAAAAAAAAAAAAAGGAGACAAACAAACTCGACAAGAAAGCCAAAAGCCCACAAAACGAAGCCACAGCAGACGCTTCACAGACTGTGACCGCAAAAATGTCATCACTGCTAATGTTTCAATGCAGTTTGTCCACGATGTTGTTGTTCCCCGTTCTTATTTGGTGCGACTTTTTTTTGTTTCAACGTTGTTGTCAGCTTTTGGCCAAAAACTTTCAACAATTTTTGCCGCACTGTCGAAGGGTTTGGGGTTTGGAACACAGAAAGATCACCTCTTGAGTTTCGCCAGGGGAATTGTCGGGCTGTACACGAAGGTCGCTTCTCATCATCAATTGAGAAGCGTTGAATGCGATACCTTACCGCATTGGCGTGAAACGACATGCCAATGTGACAACGGTTGCTCGCTCTTGCTCCATTCACTGATTCTGAAAGGATTCCGAAAGGATATACTTCTCAGAGTAGGGATTAGATGGCTGATTAGTGGCTCCTTCAGTTTGTTCTAGTCTCTCTTCTCTATTTTATATATTTCTAATGATTTTCAAGACTTCTTTTCGTTTAAGCTAAACTTTGTCCCTTTTCCAAGAAATATCAAAAGTTTTTGGTTAATTTTTTTGTTGCTTCCCAAGAAGAAGAGTAATGAAATCTTAATGAATTTTTTTGTTGTTGTTGTCTCTCAAAATCCAATATCTTTGTGGTCAAGTGTTGGCTTCAAACGGCAATTGCCGCTCTGTCTATATAGAAGCTATATCTACCTGATTGTGTCAACCTTTTGGCCTGAGCCACAAAGTATCAATGCTCGTTTTTTTTTGTTTTTTCATTCTGCTTTTTCTTTGGCGCAAATTCAATGGAAATTTATGCCGTAAAAATGCCACAAAAACGAAAATCAAATAAAATAGCCCAAGCCAAAAAGAGATTTTTGGCTCTGCCAATCTTTCTTTGTCTTGGACCGCAACATTTTTTTTATTTTCCACTGAAACTGTATATATAAGCCAGTGTATTTATATTTTATTTCACATTTTTGTGTCTTCGCCTTATTTTTGTGAAATATTTCGTATCGCACTTCCTCGGTCCAGGGCGGGCAACTAAGCTGCAAATCGGTTTAAAAGCTTAAAAATTATACAGCAAAAAAACGAAAAGAAGTCCATTCGCCGTTTACTTTTGTGTCATTAGGCAAATGCAGTCGACCGCTTAGCTCACATTAGCCAAGGTGTCTCTGGGTCTTTGGTTGTTCCTTTGGGGGAATCGAGAGGGAAGCCCTATGTTGGCCAAGCCTGTGCTGCCTGAACAATTACCGTTAATTACCAAGAGCTGGCCAGCGGCATGGGCATGTGGATCGGCACTTTGCACCGCAAATGCAATTGAAGTCAACTCAAATATCAAAAGGACAATTTACGCTTGTTTTAAACTCGATTAGCTCTTGGTACGTTCCACACCCTGATGATGATGATGATGGTGGTGGTGGTGGTCATTGAGTGCTTTTCAATTATTGTCGATGGAATAGCCCTAGCCCTTTAGCCCTTTGGATCTAGCTCTAGCATTGGCACGCATGCATGCATATGTACTTCATGTGGGTGGTTTGGAGGTGGCACTTACTCGGGGCCAAGAAGGGGTCAACGCGACCACAACCAAAGAAGGGAACATAATGGGTAACTTGTTCGTCCACTTAAGCCCCGCTTAGCTTGTATTGGCCACTTGTAAATTGTAATTTAATCCGCCTAAACGAAAACTAAACTAAAAAGGGTTAAATATCAAAGGGCAGCCCAGTCTCTATAGTATGTATTCTCTTGTAAGTGACCGAACGACCACTCGGTAATTGAATTTCCACTCAGTTTGCCTTTAATATTTAATGCAAGTCGAGTCATTTGGCATTGGGTCTTTGATTGATTTTGGCTAAAACGACTTAAGACCATTTGGTATTTGCAATTTGGCGCATACTTTATGTCTACATCAGCTAATTTTGTCTCCCCCCCTATCCACTACCTCAGTTCTATCTCCCCAACCCCAATCTGAGGACACATAAATCACTTGCACTTAAATCCGCTGCTGGCGACGTCTCAGTCTCAGTCTCTGTCTGCTGGCCATTAGGGATTGGGGTTGCTCTGATCCTTCCTCTTCTCATCTCATCTCATCCTTGCTTTGCTTTGCTTTTGTTTGTTGGCATTTCTATTGGCCCGGAAGCAGTGCGGCCAACATCTACAAAATAGTCAGACTCTCTAGCCCTCTCTCTTTGCTTTTGTGTTCATGGCAAATTTTATTGCCTTTTTGTGCTTTATTTCCTTCTGCGCACTATTTGGCCTACGCTCTTTTGTGGAATATAGAAAGTAGCCGGGGGATTGGGCAAAAGAATGGGAGCGGATAGCTCTTTATGCCTGAATGGCGCGCCGAGCATTAGATAATGGTGTTCCTGCTTATTGCTTACATTGACTTTTCCCTCTTTTGGGGTTTGGGGATTTCTTCTATAATTTGCAGTCAGCTTAGGAATGCCAAACGAAGAGTGAGAGAGACAGAGGGTGAGTGGGACAAACAACTAGCCAAAAAATAATTTATTGCATATTTAATGGCGCACGTGTCGTGTCGCCTAGAAATGGGAAAAGCCTTGGCCTACTAAATATTTCGTTCAAGTGACAACTGCCATGGAATTTGGAAATAAAAATTATAGAAAATTGTCTCCACTTTAATATTTCAATTAACTTTGTAAAGGTAAAACTTAGAATTTCCCTTTCTATATATGTTCCTTACTTTGAGTTAAGGCATAGACGAAGCGAAACTACTTAGCTGCTCTTACTCCCTCTACTCTGGGAATTCCCATTTGGGCATCTGCCTACATATGGCCTGCATTATCGAAAATTCTTTTATGCCGAGCGTCTGCTAATAAATGAAATATGATGCGGGAGAGACAGCCACCACCATCCTCTGACACATTGTCGTAGATCTGGCTACAATTTTCAATATATGAATCAGTATTGCTATGTGTGTGTGTGTGTGTGTGTGTGGCTTCCGCACGGCGACACAATTTTCTATTTTTGGCAAATTATTTTTCTGTTTGGTATTGGATTTCCTCACTCAACTCACACAAACTCCCAAAGTCCCACTCCCACTCCCACTCTCCTCCACATTCAACAATAAACCCAAGAGCCATTGCCAAGTTTTTGGCTTCTTCGTTTTGGTATGCGCGGTGCGAAAACAAAATTGACGTCAATTACGCAATGCACACACAAACACACACACACACAGAAAGGGAAGCTTACCAGTAGAACCACTGAACCACCCAATTGCCCAAACAACAATCCCCCAGTCTAGAATTCTCTGTTCTGCTCTGTTCTTTGCATGCCTTTGCCTTTGCCTGTGCCTTGCGCCTTTTGCTTACTAATCCGCTTCGGGGATTTTGGGAATACGCATAGCATACTTTTCTGCGTTTTGCGGGTGGATGGGAAGGATTTTTAAGCTCAACGCTTCAACGCTCGTCGCGTTTCATCTGGTCTCTCTAGTCTCACCTCTCATCTTTCCCCCCCGCATCAAAAGGTTCTCAAGTTGCCTTTGGTGTTTCGCTTGGTGTTTGTTGTGGGTTTTCGCACCCTCAGCGGCGGCTGTTGCTGCTGTTACCGGCTGCTGCTGCTGCCAATGTTATTGCTGGGTGCTAATTAACGCATTAAATCATATTAATGTCGCCAAATGTTTCAAAGTCATTGCCATCCCACCACCAACGACTTCAGCTCCTTTGCATATTTTCATCTCCTGCTGACATAAATTGAGGGCAAACCTTAAAGCAAAGAGCAAAAAAAACGTGGGCATCATTTTTGCTGCAGATGCAGAAAAATCACAAATTAATTAAAGACTCTTCGATATCTCTCGTCTTTCGCGACTGGCTAATAAAACTTATTTCATAATTGTTCATAAACTTTACAATATTATGAGTTTTGTGAATTAGTTAGTTAGTTAGTTTCTTTGGTCCTACTGTGATGAGTCTAAGTCGGAGTCTGAGTCTCAGTCTGGAGAGTCGGTTGTCTTATGTGTTGCATGTTGCTTGCTGCTTGTTGCATGCAATGGCAAGGCAAAAAAAAAAAATAAAAGAGACAAGGCGGCCGGCCATGCCGTGTTGTCAACTATTTCTTCGGTTCATAAAAATTGTTATTAATTGGCACTTAAATGCTCAAACGCAAAAGTTGAGAGACGATGATGATGATGATGACGATGACGACGACGACTACGACGAAGCGTCGCACTTTTTGCTGTTTCTGTTGCTGTTGATGCTGTGCCTCCTCTTTTTCCTTGTTGCTGTCGCCGAGCGTGTTGTGAAATTTAAGCTTTTTAGCAGTTGTTGCCGTTGCCGTTCGTTGCATGTTAACCTTTGCCTCGCTTGTAATGAATGCAACGGACTGAAGGCACGGAGAGGGTGCCAGGCGGGGATAAATGTAGGATGGAGGACACACGGCTGGAGACTTGCTTAAATCTTTCATATAAATTTCTCTACTTCATGTGGCACTTGTTTAAAGTCCATTTTGGACACTGCGTGAGTGTTTATTAAGTATGTTTCGCTCTCTAGAGAAACGGAGACAAGAAGGAGAAGAAAGCATACAACTTGAGAGGAGGCCAGAGACTCATTTTGATTGAAATTTGTACACAGAGAGAGTGTGTGTGGTTGTTGTACATAAATCTTTCACACACTCGGTCATTGAGCAAGACACATTTAAATCCGTTTCATTTGAAATTTCTGCTACCCTCCGCGCTCGCTTCTTGCCCCCCTCCCCGACGTTTCTTATGTCATTAAAGAAATTAATAAAATGCCATAAAATGGCAATAAAAATACAAAACAACAACAACAACAAAAAGACACAACGATCGCTTCATACATATGAAATCAAGCAAAAGCCAAAAGCTTATTAACTTTTGTTAAACATTTATTACGATTTTTTGCTGTTGTTGCTCTCCCACTTCATCTCTCTCCCTGTCTCTTCCTCCCCGCTCCTTTTCTCTCCTGTGGGCTCAGTGTGCTGTGAATGCGAATTGCAATTTTTGTGCGGCAACAGCAATGTTAATTAAAATTTAAAAAAATGTGCAAAAGAACACCTTGAAAATATAATTTTGTTATTTGCGCGCCACACAAGAGAACTGGTGCCTCCCCCTTCGCAGTCCCCCCTGCCCCTATCGTTCACAATGAACCAAAAAGTATTCATAAATACAACAAAGACGATGCGTCTGGAGCTCTAAAGATCTTTCTGTGTTGGCCTGGCCTGGCCCCGTGTTGCCATTTTTGGCCGACCGACCGCTGTGAGAGCTGGTCAAGAGTTGTCCGATTTCGATTCCGATTCCGAAGACCGACCAACTCGATGCGAGTGTAAATGATATATGTGGGCAGACGGGCGGGGCAGGGCGGGGTCCACCGCATACAACCAGCAGTGAGCCATTCAAGTTGCGCTGTCTTGTCTGTCATTTGGAGCCACACACAAGCCAAGCCAAGCCACAGCATCAGCATCAGCCAGCTTCATCGTTCATGGGGTCCAAGACCAGGCCGAGTGCAAATGACTTATAAGAATTTAATATTTAACAACACAAATCAATTCAAAAATCATCAGAGACCTGGGTAGAGCTGGGGCAATGGTGGCAGAGGCATAGGGAAGGGAGGGACTAAGATTGGGACTGGGCTGCGAGACCTGGACCCAAAACAACAACAAAACCAAAACGAAGAAGAAGAAGAGGTAAAAACTCATTTGGTGCTGGTTTTCATGAGCTCTCAGTTCACCATTCCATGGACACAAAGTCTCATTTCATTTGGATGTTATTCACTTTTTGGTATCACTGCTTAAAGGTAACGAAAATGAAACTTTTACGTTAAGGCAACAATATACAAGGAGAGAGAGTGATGCAGAAAGAGAGAATTGTTGCTGCTGCTGATGATGATGATGATGATGAGGATGGAGCTGGGCCCCAGTCGTTAACATGGTGGGTCGTCGTTCGTGGCGGTGGTCGGTGGTCTGTCGGTCCAACGGTCTCTTGCCTTTTTGTTGTGGTCAGTGCAAAAATTATGAAAATCAAAAACGTCTTTTTGGCCCTGCCCTTGGACCTATACCTTGGTCATTCTCTTTGTATGATTTCTTTTTCGATTTTTGTTTTAATTTTTGATCTTTTCCCCTTTCCACCCCTTCTTTTTTTTTTTTTTTTGGGACTTTAAAGAGTTCTTCTCTTTAGTTCTTTGGCAGTTGTCGTTGCCTTATAGAAAAATATATATAACCAGACATAAAATTAAAAAGACATACAAAGTGAAACATGTAGAAGAAGAAGAAGACAAAGCAGCAGCAGCAGTTGCATCTCCCGCTGCGACCCCAAAAAAAAGAATCTAAAGAGAACAAAAGGAGAAAAAATAAAAAGAACAACAGAATATGTAAAAGAAGAAAAGAAACAAAAACTCATTCCAATGGGGCCGACGGGTCGCCAAGTTCGATCAGCTCGTCAGGCGAAAAGCCACAAAAAAGACGACTAGGACCATACCCTTTAACTTCGGTCCTCATTTAATCTTCAACTCGAATGTCAATTGGTCTCCAATGCAGTCCAATTCTTTAGTTTTCCATCCAATATGCCCTGACTTGGTCTATGACTAATGGGTAGAGATATGCACACGAAAATTATCGAGCATTTAACACTGCCCCAGCTATATGGATCGAAAAGATTTTAAGATTGAGATCGAGGCAATGGCAGCGCCATATTGCATTTGGGGTGGAATGGGTGCAGATCGGATGGGATGAGATGAGCTGGTGGAGCATTGTGAAAGGGGAGTAGAGGCTGGCAATACAAACACTTTGCACTCAACACCCATTTAGCTGCCTGCCACTGCTGATGCTGTTGCCTGTTGCCTGATGATGATGATGACGATGTGGCCGACAGCAGAAGCAGCAGCCGCCAACCAAATTGTTTACAATAAAAAAATTTGCGATCGATTGCTGCCATGGCATGAGGAAAAGTGTGGGTAACCGCAAAGATCCAACACTAACACAACTGTAAACTATTTACAGCATTGCAGGCAGCAGCAGCAGCCTTTCGAGATCTCGATGATTGTTTTGATTCAGTTGGTTGTTGTTGTTGCTGTTGTTGTTGCTGCAGCGCTTCTATACAATAAAATTTATTTGATTTCTTTACGCCGCTTTCATGCCTCAGTATTTTTCTTCAATTTTCCTGCACTTTTGAACGTGATCGTTGTTGTTGTTGTTGTTGTTGCTGTTGCAGCGGCGGCGGGAAAATGAAAATGCGGCAAAAGACTACTACAACGACGACGACGGACATCGCTGGCGGCGGCGGCTTCGCTTCGCTTTTATAAAAATAAATTGTTCGCAGACGTAATGATGCGAAAGCAATTGAGAATTCTCTATATGCATTTGTCTATATATATATACATACAAAGATCCATGTATCTATATATCTTTCTCTCCGTGTGTGTGTGTGTATTCGTATGTGTATTTGTTTGTTGTTTGTTGGAATGCGTAGAATTTCAATTGACTGTGGGCAGCGTGTACAAAAGAGAGACAGACAGATTAGTAAGGGGAAACAGATAAAGAACAAGATCTAAGACTTACTTATGCAACAGACACAGACAAGTGAAGATAACAAAGCAAACAACTATCAAATGCAAAGATCTATTCATTCTTCCCAAATATCCTTTATCTTATGATGATCAAGCCTAATTGAAGTTGCTTCGCTCTTAATCTCAACTGTCCAATCAACTGACAATTTGACTGACAACATTGTCACGATTCATGATCGTTTTTGTTTTGGGTTCGTCTGCAGTGTTGGCAAATGCTCACAGCAGGATCTCTCTCTATCCTTCCATCTCTATCTGAGTGACTGCTCGTTTGAACGGCTTTTTGCCTTTTTTTTTTTAGTTTCCTCATTGAGACACGCCCACTTGGTGGAGAAAACGCAGCCAGCGACTTGCTCAACCTCAATACAAAAAGTTAATTGTTTGCCAGTTTTGCTACCCCCTGGACGGGATTTGGTATCCTCTTGCTGCGCCTGCGTGAATTTCGGGCGGGTACAGTCAGAGCGATGTCTGCGGAGTTAATCCGATTTGTTGCGCCCTCCTCACCGAGGGTGAGTTATGCGACTCTGTGATTGATTACCCGATTTTGCTGTATGTGTGTGTGTGTGTGTGTTTTTTTCCTTTTTTGTTTTGTTCCTGTTTTTTGTTTTTTGGCTCAGGGTTGTTCTTACCCTGTCTAGATGGCTTTCGCTTTCTCATAGCATCTCTCTATCTCTGTCTCTCGCTCACCAAAGTGGCCCAAAGTGAAATTGTTTGAAAACACATTTAATTGCTGCCCATTGGCATCTGACGTGACTCAGTTGGTTTATTTGTTGTTGTTGTTTCGAAAGGTGAAAATTTGATTAAGCAGGCCTGAAAATGAAAATGTAAACGAAAAACTTGGCTTTTAATTATTGCAATTACAAATTGCTGCCGAGCGCAAAAATTGCAAAAATCACGCATTTTATTGATTTTTAATTGCAGCTCGTTGCATACCAAGGCGCCTTTTACAGCTCTCAAGATCGGAGATGGTGATGGAGTCGATGTTGATGTTGTCCATTCACGGGCAAAAGACATTGAGCATTTGTGCCTTTAATTATGTTGTTGATTGCTGTTGTATGAATGCATGTATGTCCAACTGTCCAACTGTCCAGTTGTCCAATTGTCCATTTGTCTGTTGACTTGTAAGGAACCTAAAGCCTATACCTTACTCTCTCTCACACTCCACCAGTTAGTCAAGTTAAGTTGTCATAATTTTTGTCGTTCAACAAAGGCGACAACAACAACAACAACAACAACAATCGACAGGCAACAACACCTGCAAAAAGATTGGCCAGAGACCAAGTCCAAGCCAGCGCGCCAAATGCCGCAAATAACTCAGTTAATATAATTAAGTTTTGCACGAAATGTGCAACAAAAATATGCGAAAAATGCCACGCAATCTTAACCAAACCAACAAAAAAAAAAAACGCCAACACACACACACACACACCTGTATACAAGTTGAAACAAAGTTTATGAACTTGTTCAAGTGCAGACACGTGTATATAATGGACATGGTTAGTACGTTAAAATTGCAGAATGACATGGCCCATATGTAAATTACGCAATGGCCAAGCCATACCAAAAAAGTGGCCAAGAGTTTTTCTAGCAATAGTAGAAAGAGAGAGAGGGACTTTTATAAGGTTAAGAAAGTTGATCAGAGACATTTTAAGATTGTTTAAAAAGGATTTTCAAACTAGTAAGCCATAATTCCATTAACTAAAAGCTTTATTCATCGGTTTAACTTACTTTTACTCTAACAGATAGTTCAAGTATCTCTAAGAAGAACAATTTTTATATCTCATTGGTGACTGCTTTGTTTTTTCGACAAAAAACGATATTGATCTACTTAAATCAATCAAATTTGATGCAGCTGTAGCGTAATTAAATTAGATTTTATAAGCGGCTTACACCCCACACACATCCACGCAAAGAGCACCTGTTTAAACACACTTTTAGAAGAATATATTCTGAAATGAAATCAAATTCCATGAATTTACATTTCGACCACCGGGCATTTGCATACAAATCAGAGCCACAGGCTTGATGGGCATTGAGAGGCATCCACTGGTTCGTTGTCATTGTCGTCGATGTCGTCATTTGCAACCCTTCAAATGCTTTAGACTCCAACGAGAGGGGAATGAGAATAACACCAAAAACCAAAAAGAATGAGGAGAAGAATACAAAAAACAAAAACGAAAAACGAACCAACAACAAGCATCTAATGATATTTTGATGTTGTCTCGATGGGTCTTCAATGGGTGCTACCGTCTCCTTTCTCTCACCACTCCACTGTTTGGATGGAAACCCGCAAAATGCGTGTTTTAAATCCAATTTAGACATTATCTAATTTAGGGCATCTCTTTGCCACTCACCGGTCTCTCTGTCTCTGACTCTCGAGTCGCACGCTCGTTCCGTTAACATTTTATGCAAATCTATGGAAATTTCATTATCTTGCACCCCTTTTTTCCAGTCTCTGTGTGTGTGCTCTCTGATTTTTTGGCTAAATGCTGTAAACGCCGAAAGATGTAATAAACTCATTTAAACATCGCTACCGTTGGGTTCGGCCTTGCCTTGGTTTGCCATGCCATGCCTTTTTTTCTTGCCTCTCTATGGTTTGGGTAATGAAATTTTCAGTAAAGCATCTTGTGTCTAGGTTCACGATAATATGCAAATGGTCTGGCCCAGTGGGACGTCCCGGCCAACCGGCGAGTAGCAGTCAAATAAGTGACTAAGTGAATGAGTGAATCTCGACCGCCAACGTTTCGTGTTGCAATAATCAAATTTTCTAATTTTTATGGCTCTCTCTGGGGCAAGTAATGGCCAAAAAAGCAGACAAAACCCAAAAAAAAAAAAGGTGAACTTCACGACCAACTCTAATTGATTTTGCAGTGGCCAGTTTCCAACGGACTTGAGGAGGCCAAAAGAGACTTGTGCCGCGTCATGGCAATGGCGACGGCGTCGTCTTCTAGTCTACTGCGCCCGTTCGCAATGATGCGACAGTTTTTTATTTCGTTTTTCGTTTTTCGGCCAGGCTTTTAAAGGCGGCATGCCGTCCGCCCATTTTCAGAGGCCTTTTAAGACAAACCTTGGACGGAAAAGTGGCAAAGGGGCATATAATGGATTGAGGCATGGAGAAGGGGGCATTATATAAAAAGCGCCGTGCTGAACTTCGCAGCAAACGTGACACAGCAGAATGCTAAGATCGGGGCGTTGCTTGGATGTGAAGTGTGTATTTTTCGGCTTTTACAATAGGCTTTTGCCTAGAGTTCTGTGAGAGCCGCTCCATACATTTCATATATGGTAATAACAATAACAAAAGTGCGTGGCTGCGAATCTTTTTGATCTACATTTGAGTCATTGCGGCATGGAGCCATTTATCAGAGCGTTATATCAATAATAGTATATGAATTTCAAATTATGCTTCCCCAACCCTCCCCCCCAACCAACCAAAATGACTGGGCAACATTTTAACGATGATGATGACGACGATGACGATGACTGGCCTGGACTTGATAGTGTTAGGAGTTGTTGTAGTCCGTAGACTCTGTTCAATTCAAGTCTCAGACAAGCTGGACAAATCCTTGTAATACCTTGTCTATGGGCATGTTTCCTCTGCCGTCCAGCTAATTTCAACTGTCAGCTTATCTGGCCAAAAACAAGATGGGGCGATAAGCGGCCAACACCTTGGCTGGCTTTTTGGGATATGTGTCAGGCGAAACGAAAAGAAACAAACATTATGTAGGGAAATATCTATAAAATCTCTTAAATCCAAATGAAAATGTCTGCAGCGGTATATGGCTTGGGTTGGGGTTTCTTTTTGGTGACTTTTCATTCGCTGACAAGCAACTGTCCACGTAATTTGCAAATGAACGTTCAAGTCGGGCAAAGTCTCCAAGTTGGGCTGCATATCCGATCGAGCTGCGATCCTTTGGCACGATGTGTTTGTGTTGGCTGTCGTCTCTATCGTATTGCGGAATCTATTTGACACTGTGTTGTGGTATCCTCTGGTCCTGATTCTGGCACTCTGACTGTCTCTCTCTCTCTCTCTCTCGTTTACAAGGCTTGTTTTGATTTTTGTCTTGCTGCGAGGCACGCTATGGCTTGAAGAGAGGGTTGCGGGTGTGACACTTTACATGAAATTACTTTGCATACACATGCATCAAATTAATTACACGATTAATGTTCTCACATGCAACGAACTGGCTATAGCCTATAGTCTCCCTGTCTGTCCCTCTCTTTCTTTCCATCCGTACCGCCATCTTACGCTTATGCAAATCTATTTCTCGCGATCATCGCAGCATTTGCATGTTGCTATCTTGATATCTTGCCGGCAAGAAAATGATTCCATTGCCTTTCGTGATTCGCTTTAGCCCCCATGCCACATGCCGCACGTCCCTGCACTGCTCACTCTCATCCGCTGTCAGCTTTCTTTGGTTGGACTGGACCTGCCAGTTATTTAGACGCAAAGAATGTGTGTTGGAATTGTGTGAAACATGCCATTTGAATAATTATCTTATTTGCATTGCAGCAACGGCAACAAATGCCCTCGACTGCAAATTAAAAAAAGTCCAAAGTCTGCTTTTCATTTCCCCTATACCTATCTCCCTCACTCTTTCTCTCTCTCTCTCTCTCTGGTTCACTCCCTTTCTCAAGCTAATCTCTACAAGCTCTGAGCTGAGTTGCATTTGGTTTAGCGAAAAATTTCAAATTGATAGCTGAGATTGGAGGCAGATAAACCCGCCCTGACATTCTGTGTGAACATTGCCCAATGCAAATCGCGTGCTGCTCCATTTCCGTCCAAAGTCCCGTCGCAAGGCTTGGCCTGGGGCCCGAGGAGGCCGGAGGAGGCCTTCAGCCACCAATGCACCATCAAAACATTGCCCCACTGTAGTCCGCGTCGCATTGCGTTGCGTTTCGTTGACTACTTTTCCACTGTTTGTGTAACATAATAACAAAGGCAAACAAATGATAAGTTGATAGAGCCACAATTGCGCGCCACCGTCCTCAAGCCGCTGCTGAGGCACTTCGCTTATCTATTTATTATTTCTGTTGTTGCTGTTGTTGCCGTTAGTTTTTTTTTGTGTTCAGGTAGCTTCTGAATTTTTATTATCAAAATACTAATTTCTTTGTTTGCACAAGATTTCCAAAAAAAAGAAAAAAGAAGAGAAACGTTGAAAAAATGTTCTACGGATAGGGTGTACCTGCTTCAATTTGTTATCAGCTTATAAATATTTAATCACAGACTTGTACTTAGGCGTACTTTTTGGTTTTTTTTTTATATATTTTTGGTCTGCGATAGCAGTTAGAGATTTCTTTAGAGAGAAAGAGCAAGGCAAAAGCCAGCCACATGGCGTATGAGTAATGTCACCTACTGTTCACCTATTATGCTCGTTCCCACTCTCCCCCGCTCTCCCTCTCTCTCTATCATACCATCTTTTGGTATCTCTCTATATATATATTCGAAATAGTTAGAATTTTATAATTATGTCAAGTGTTTCGACACGAAATTAACATGTAGCCACTTGAGTGGCTTTTGGCCGGAAACTCACGCGACTTTTTGTTTGGTTAAATGAAGACATGTTTTATTATTAAATTTGTTGCGAGCCACTCAATCGTTTGGCATGGGGCAGAACACCAAAAAAACCAACAAAAAAACGAATGTTATTTATGTGAGATTATGTTTTCACAACAAATAAACAAAAACCGTTTTAGTTTTTTGTGAAGTCATCATCAATATTATAAAACATTTATATAAATTATCAATTACAGTCGAAGAAATTATGTTTCAAGGTTAAATTTGTAATTAATGATTAAAAGAATTCGATGGAATTTCAATTTCTAATAAACTTGTGAACGGTTTAGCAGTTGGACGAGAGGCATTTCCTTTAACTTGGCTAAAAAGTTGAAATCTCTTTTGAAATTTTTGCATTCAACTTGGAAATTCCATTCAATTTGCCAGTCAGGCAAATCAGACTGTCTATCGGTTTGTTTGTCTCTCTGTTGTCTGTCTGTCTGACTGTCGCTTTGTCTGCTGTCTGAGTATGTGTGGAATAATTGTGTGTAATTAACTTGCAATTTGATTGAAATTATACCTCGCACACGTGATACATGCCATATATATACATATATACACTTATATGTTTGTTTATGTATGTATATAAGTAAAGCAATTTGCGTGCCAACCTGTGTTGGTGGTGGGACGGGGATGGTGGGGAGAGGCAAAGTCAGCCATATTGAATTGTTTTGCCAGCGCCAATGATGGGTCTTCCAAGGAGCAATGAGCTCCTCCAATCCAACTGTCAGCTACTTTAATTAAAAATTCAACCCTCCAACACACACACACACACAAACACACACATGCACACACACATGTGCGAACACATTTTACAACTTGAACAAATTTGAAAAACAATTAAATGCCATGCGCGCAATTAAATACACAAAAGGTGGCAACAACAGCAAAAGCAACGGCAGCAGCTGCTGCTCAAGTGGCACACAGTTCCAGTTCTAAACCCCGTTTCAGTCTCCCGTCACTTTTAGTGGGTGGGGCCTTGGCATATACCGTTAATTAAGCAGCAGTAGAACCCCAAACCGAAAGGATAACCAAGCCAAGGACTTGAGAGGGAATCTAAACATGGCTCGAGGGCGCTAAAAACCACCACAGCAACAGCAACAACGACACAAACAGACACTCACACACACACACAGACACACACATACACACAGCCACACAAAGAAACAAGCAAACAGACACAAAAGCTTTATGCCAAACAACAAATCCATCAAAATAAACAGCTGGGAGGGTTTCTTAGAGGCCTAGGACAGGGGAATTTCATTCCTTCTGCTTCATCTCCTGCCACAATCAGCAATCGCCCAGACCCAGACTCAGACTCAAAACCAATCCCATGGAAAGCCGCAAAAACTTTCCGTGTCTTTCAGTCTGTGCGGCCGTGTAAAAAGGATTTAATTATTTGTTCTAAGGATATGGATTAAGCCAAACCGAAAAAATAACACACACACACACATTCCCTTCCTTGTCTGAGGGTGCTTAGTGTGTGTTTGGAGTGTTTGTCAGACAAATAGGAAAATATGTTTCACGTCCACTTTGCCAGGGCTCAGTAAATATAGCTCGACAATGATTATTGGGTTTGCGTTCCTTACCAAAAAAAAAAATGAATGCCCAGAGTTCAGAGTTTTTAATTGTGAAATGAGCCTGAAGCCACCAAGACCATGACTGTGTTGGGCCCTAATCCCAGGCCCAGGTTCAGCCTGAGGGCTAACTAACCCCCTGCCCAATCTACCTACCGACGAATGTCAAATGCAGAAGAAAGGGCTGCAGGCACACACTCAAAACATACGCTGCCACGCCTCTATTGATGTTGATGCTTCCCACGCATCATCCAAATTGTAGTCCGTTGTTGTAACTTGTATTTGGAAAATATATTTCCCATAGTCCTTGGCCATAATTTGATTGTTTTGCTTACTGAATGGCTGGATGGCGGGTGGATGGCGGGTGGATGGCGGGTGGGTGGGTAGGTGGTTCTTTCAACTGTTGATTGTAGTGATTAATACTGAATGAAATTACATGGCCTTCAGGCGAGAGTCTAGTGAAAATTGCATGTTTTGATTTGCACCAGGACACGCGCCACTGGCACTCAAATTACGTACTCGTTGGGCGTCTGGAGCTGATCCGACTTAGTCAACTCATTTGGAAGGCATTGAGACTGACCAACAACAAGCACAAACAATTGAGCAAGCTTCGTTTTCTGTTTGACTCTCGCTTGGCATTAGCATTTTGTGGTAGTCAATCTTTAAATATTTAAACAAAACGATTGTCATGCTGCTCCTGCTGCTACTTGGGTAACTGGCATTAAAAATTTAAAGAGCAAATGTCAGATATTTGGCGCTTTTCGTTCTGTTAAATAAATAATTTCACTCACTCCCCGCCCCAAAGACCTCACACCATAGAGAAAAGGGGCCCCAAAAGCCCACAACAACCGCCCATTTCCACTCCCACTCCCACTTCGGTGGTTGGGGAGCAGAGAGGTTGGAAAAAGGTAAACGAAAATTGTTTCTTGATCATTTTAATGCACCCAAAGGGCCTGAAAGTGAAAAAAAGTTTACGTGACGTGGCAGTGGAAGTGGAATTAGAATTAGAATTGAATGGGAGTGGGTTGGTTGGTAGCTTCACTACGCTTGGGTTTCATTAATATTAAAAGCAGACCACAGGAAGAGACAAGCGGCGGGCTTGGCCCCTTGGCACCTGGGCAGCCTCATCATTTAAATAGAAACCAATATTTGATAATAATTGTCACAGGACATGCAATGTGATAAGAGTATCTCTGTGTGTGTGTGTGTGTTTGTTTTTGTGTCTTGTGGCAATTCGATAGCTTAATTTCTTGCCCCGGCTGCTAATTGAAAATGTAATTAATGCACGCATCGATGATTCGCCTGCTCCACTTCCAACCTTTCTGATGCTCCTCCTGCGAATGATTCCCGCCTGGGAGCGCGCCTGGCATTTAGCACGAGAACTCTAGAGGCAAATATGTTAAGGCATGCCGCTCCCAGGGTACCCAAAGCACTCAGAGATTCCATATCCTCTGGTACTTTGGGCTCATCTTCTTCTCGACACTCGTCGTGTTCGTAACTCGATACAGTTTCAATGGGCCACAAGCCGCCAAGCCGATAGACAGAGAGAGAAGAACCCCAAAAAACTTAATATAAACCAAGAAGTCAAAGTGTGCGGCAAGTGTGAAAGATTCGTAAAGTTGACCAGACCTCAGCTCATCAGACCTTAAGTCTCCAAGCAACCAACCGACAGACCTATCAAATTTCCGCCTGTCATAAAAGGAAAGTTATTTTGTTCCATGTGAAAATGCAGCCCTTTGTTTCATTGCACTTAATTAAATGGCCAGAGAGAGAGAGAGAGAGAGAGAGAGACTTTGGTCTTAATGAGCCACAAATTAGCCATCGGAATCGAGACCAAGTTCCTTTCGTTTTATGGCCCATAAAAAGTAATGACAATTGCCACAATTGGCAAGAGCCGGAATAGAACAAGTCTCTCAGTTATTGTTTATGCCACTATCGAGAGAGACACCTTGTGGCTAATAAAACTAAAGTTATATACAAGTAGATACATATAGTAAATATCGTAGACCTTAGATCCCACACAAAATATTAGTATGCAGACAGCGTGTCTAATTATTAATAGTTTAGCCATTTGGCCTATGCGTTTTGAAATTGAAAGTAGCTGGAACTACAATTACCAATTGGAAACTGGCCAAAAATCGAATCAGTTAAACTTTCAACTAAGGTGGGGGGGAGTGCCTCATTGCCCCTTTATGCCAAATTGTCTATAGCAGGGCGCCATTAATATGCGATTTAACAAATATTTAGCGAAAATATCTGCGTCGTTCTCTGCATGCCAAATGAATCAGCAAAATATATAAATAAAATATATACGTAGTCGAAAATTTATTATTGAACGAAAGTCAAGAATTTTTACGAGCTTGGGAAAATAATAATTTTATGGTTAAAAAATTAACCCTACCCACCGATCTCATCATGATGTCGCCCTTCCCCCTCGCCATGCCTGGGGTCCAGTTCTTTGCACGTGCATGAAATTAATGCGAATGCGTTAAATTTTTGTTGACAAGAAATGCTTCGTTATTAGCAGAATTTAAATTGTAGCGCTGCTTACCACATACATATCTGTATGTATATATAAAAATCGAAGACCTGGACATTGACATTTTTGGTTTCTGCAAAAGTTAAAAGCATTTAATATGCCGTCGTTGTCGTTGTGGCCAAATGATGATGATCATGATGAAGCTACTTCTCTGAGAGAGGTTCCTCAACTACTCCTAGTTAGAAAACTGTCGGTTGGTCGGTCAGACGTCCAATGGCAGTCGCTGCATATTAATTTGATAACTTTGGTATATAGAATATTTATTTTTACACACACACGTCTGTCTGGTCGTCTGTCTAGGCCTAGGCCATACGGTTGATCATATTATGGTCAGGCTGTGGCAGTTTTGACAACTTGACAGACATTGCAAATAGACTGGCGCGGGGACTACTGGGGGTTCCGTCGGTGACCAGCCAAACGGACCAACAATATATTGCCTACCTTCATGTATGTCCGAGTTTATGTGGCTCAATTTTATGGTTGCTTGTGACAATTTAAAGCGACATTTATAAGCAATTTGTTACTAATTCTAACAAACACCTAATGCATGTATACATAAATAAATAAATGAAAATATATAACTAACAAACATCTATATTATGGCGAATTGAATTAATTTGTATCCGCTCTCTCTTTCTCCCCTCTCTTTCTTCTGTATTTGCAGCGGCCGCCAAGCTCATCGTTGTCCTATGGCGGAGCAATGAACGATGATGCTCGATCGCCGGGCGCTGGTAGTACACCTGGTCCATTATCACAGCAGCCACCTGTCCTAGATACATCAGACCCTGGTAAGTATTATTGAAGGAATTTATGCCAACTTATAAACCTATATATCGTAAGGCCAAAGTGTTTGGCTCTTCACACTTCTTTTAGCCATTTGATTATGTTGTTTGACTTCAGCCTCAAGGGTTCGAGTTGTAGGAAAACTACTCGACAAAACAGTGTAACACATAAGCAACAACAACTTACACGGCACTTTGAAAGGGACAGCCCAGAGCTTACCTCTAGACTGCCTGTCTTCTCCATATGGTTGGAGCTCTTCTGTCTCCCTCTCTCTCTATCTATCTGTGTGTGTGTAAACTCTTCAATCGCCAACGCCAACTTGAAGATATAAACCCATGGAGCTTAGCTTAGCTCTTTAGACAAAAAAAAAACGAAGTATTTATACTCTTCAAACTCAAGATTTCTAAAGCGACTCCTTCTACATAGGGTTATAGATGAAAGTTTATCTGATTTCTGATACAATTACTAAATGAAAGACAGCATCTAACTACAAATCATTTATAGTAGAACTGAGTTTCTAGATCATTTAAATGCTTAAGACTTTTCCTCATAATCTCAAGTTTCTGATGATCTAAAATATTTTCACTTTTAAATTGATTCAGTTTCGATAGTGTGTATACCCTTTCTGATGGGTTAGAGTAACAGCAAAGCTAAAGTAGATTTTTCAATATTTTTTTTTTTGAGTGCGACTGACGTAGTTTGCACTTGGCGCTTCTTTTTGAAGATTTTTATGCGAGGATGGAGGAGCTTCATCTCCAGGTTGAATTATTTATGGTGATAGGCAAGAAAACAAAAACAAAACTACAAAATATATACATACATATATTTTTATGTGCATGTACATAAATGAAACTGACTGTGTGTGTGTGTGTGTGTGCATGTGTAGTATTTATTTATTTTTATACCATACACCCATAGGGTGAAATGGTATATTAAAGTCGCCAAAATGTATGTAACAGGCAGAAGGAAGCTTCTCCGACCCTATAAAGTATATATATTCTTGATCAGGATGAATAGCCGAGTCGATCTAGCCATGTCCGTCTGTCCGTCCGTCCGTCCGTCCGTCCGTCCGTCCGTCCGTCCGTCCGTCCGTCCGTCCGTCCGTATGAACACGCAGATCTCGGAGACTATAAGAGCTAGAGCCACCAAATTTGGTATGTATACTCGTGTAGTATGCACATGTTCAGAGTTAATTGGAATTTCGGCCACGCCCCCTTACGCCCCCAGGAATCACATAAAACTGTTTTTCTTAAAAAGTATAACAGCTAGACACATCAAATTTGGTTTATATACTCGTTTAGTTGGCGCGCAGAAACTAATTGTTTAAACTTTTTGCCACGCCCCCTTCCGCCCCCGGAATTTACATAAAACTGATTTTCTTAAAAACTATGACAGCTACCGACATCAAATTTGGTATGCAGACTAGTTTAATAGACGCGCATAAACTGGCTATTTAAAAATTTTGCCACGCCCACTTCCGCCCCCGCAAATCAAACAAAACTGATTTTATCAAAAACAAACAAAGCTAAAGTCACCAAATTTAGTATGTATACTGGCTTAGTATTCGCGCAGAGTATATATATTTTCATATTTTGCCACGCCCACTTCCGCCTCCATAATTAAGAAAAAACCGATTTTCTCCTGTAGTTTTTTGACTATCGCATTCAAATTCGGCAGACTAATTAATCTTATCTATTTCTATCAAACTACCAAATTTTATTGAAATCGGACTAGAAACATGCAAAATACGCGTATGAACGTATTTTACTAAGCGGTCCACAAGGCCAGAATTGGCCGTTGGCTAGTAGCGGCGCTAGAGTGCTCGTGTGTTTGTAGAGTGAGCGAGATAGCACATACTATGAAACATGTAAAAACAATTTAATAGACATACATATGTACATTTGGTTTTCGAAATTTAAAAAAATTTGTTTCACCTGGTGTATGGTATACCCGAGTCGACGAGTCGACTTACTTGCTTCATTTTTGTTTTTTTTTATTATTTGCCGGCAACAACAAGCAACAAAAGCGCTAAGAAAACAGCACTCGAAAAAGACACTCTTGGGCCACTCGTCGACATCATCGTCATCGTCGTCGTCGTTTGCCTTGTTGAGTGCTAGGTCCATGGTGATAATGCAGTTTACCCTCCATAGAAATGGCAACCCACAGTGGAAGAAGAAGAAACTAGAGAAGAGTCTATAACTTTTTGGCCATAGACCAAGTTCATCTTCATCCTCATCGCTCTCTCTGTCTTAGGCGGTAATCCAAAGCCAATTCAACTGACTGACGTCAAAAAGTTGTTGTAAAACTTTAAAGCAAGCCGACAAAACAACAACAACAACTTGTACTTGGAACACGACAACGCGCCATTTTGATTGATTTATCTACATGTCGCTTTACTTTGTAGACAAATTAAATTTTGGCATAGTTTGAGCTGCACTTTTTCCCTGACTTGTGCCTGAGAATATGAAAATTATCTACACTTGAATGATTTTTGTGTTACAAGAGACACAGAGAGACAGAGAGAGAGAGAGAGCGAACAAAATTTTCATATTATGATAAGGCAAAATGGCATCACCTCCCCCTCCCCCCTCACTTATATACATTATTCCTCTACCACTTAGTTCTTTGTCATTTCTCTTTTTTTTGGGAAATTTGCGGCGCGTATTTCGGGCGTAGCAAATAGATATTTTCTACATTTTAAGTAGACATGACGACGGAGAAGGAATGTGGTTACCAAAAGATATTCTCTCTGCTTCTCCAGAGAAATTCCATTGCAATGGCTGTGAGACAAAGGGAGGGTGGGAATGTGTGTGGAGAGGGCAGCGTCACTGCTTTTTGGAGGGTTCGCCGTAATTTTATGCACGAATTCGTAAAATGTTATTCAAATGGAAAATGTGATTTTTATCAATTTTGACAGGAATTTTTCCTTGGCAAAAAGCATAAAGAAAGTGTGCATGAGAGAGAGAGAGAGAGTGAAAAGGAAGGAGGAAGAGAGAGCGGTGAGGAAAAACTGAAGGAAATGCCTTCCCGAATTTTGAATTTTCGAGAGTTGGTAGCAAAATTTATGAGGTCAGGGCAAAATTGCCTGGCAAAGGTGAAGGACTTTAAGTGCATAAATACAAAACAATTCTCAAGTAAATTTAAAAAACAAAATAGCAAAAGAACTGTTCATCAAGTCACACATTTTTGGTTCACACTTGACAATTATTTCACATAATTCTTATATTTATAGATCGGAATCAGTTGAGGGCATGTTTGTTTCCTAGGAAATCTTTAGTAACAGAATTAAAACTCATTTTATTTCAGTAAAGTTGTGAGAAAATACAAATTAAATTCTAGAATTTTCCAACATACATATATACATATACCTATCTATTATCATGACAAGTCTATTTGGGCGTCGACCAGTTAGTTTTCCATATAAATAATCCAAGCAATTAATAGTTACAGCCAGCCCAACTCAAGTCTATAATTATAGATCACCCTCATCAGACAAAACTGGGGAAAATTGCTGGAAAAAAGTAAAAGAGAATGAAAATTATGATCTATCATCGCCATGATGATGTTTGTTAATGCATAATTATAGACCCAAAAACCCAAGTGATAAGTGTCAAGAGTGTCTATTTGAATTCCAAGTGTGTGTGTGCGTGTGTGTATATGTGTTTATTTAGATTGAAATGAGGTTCAAGTGTCGCTTAAATGCAAATCAAAATGAGATCAATTTGATTGCCTTTGAGCTGCGAAAATGAAAATAAACAAGAACAGCGGGCAGCAGTCAACTAAGACCCACACATTCTACCCTATTTTTACACTACCCTCCTCTCCTCTTTGTGGACCTAAATATATGTACTCCCGTGGTTCGTCACTTTTCTCTTGCTGACATTGATTGAAAATGCTGCGTGACGTAAATTAACTTTCATGGCTTGAGCCAAGCCAAGCCATCCATTTGGTAGGGGTAAGGATAAGGGTTAGGGAAAGTTGTGATGGTGGGAGGGGGTTTTGCCTCAGAAGTGCGTGTTATCCTTTCCGCTTTGCCGCAAGACCCACACAATTGCCAATTGTTACAATTTTAAAGTTCAAGGGGTGGCTAGTCTCGCTGTGTGTGTGTGTTTGTGTGTGTGTGTGTGTGTATGTTGTGTTTGTGGCAGCTTGTTTTTGTCATTGCGGCCTTTAAGCCGCAGCCGCCTCATTTTCTCGTCATTCACAATTCTCATCCTCATGGTTGACATGACCTTATGGACGTTGTCGAAGTCGTCGCAGTGCCTCGAGTGCACTTTTCGCTACTAAGGCGATTATCTTTATTGTTGTTGTTGTCGCACAACATTTCTTTTTTTGTTTTTGCTTATTTACATTGATGAAATGTGTTACAGCTACAATAACAATAACAGGAAACTATAGCCAGGCTAGGCTGTCTTGCTGTTTGTTATCTTACCACGCACAATTAGACAATTTTCATTTGTTTTTCCACTCCACCCCATGCCATTCCATCCATTTGTCCCCCTCCTGTCCAGTTTCATGCCATTCTGCTTGACAGTTTCTCATGGAAGACGGCCTGGGAGTTTCTGTTCTTTCAGTTTGATTTCATTTTGCATTTCCTTTCTTGCCTATTGTGAAAGCATTCTTTTGGTTTTGCTTTTAATTGCATTGCATTTGGTCGGTTTAACTGAGACTGAAATTCTTACATAGGAAGGGGGGACAGAGTCAAATTTACAATGGAAAACACAATCACACACTTTCTTTGGGAAAGATCTCTTGGCAAATCTCCTCAATCTTCTAGTAACTCTTTTAGCAGTTCATCAAACATTTCGCACCTCACGGGGCAAATAATGTGATCTTAAAATTCATTATGACATCTGCCTGATACAATATTTCCCACAACTTTTTAACTCTTTTGTCAAAATTCTGACACAATTTCCGCCACCAACGTGGCACAGCAACAGCAACAACAACAATAATAAGAAAATTAAAATTTTACGCATTAAAAATTGAAATGAAAGAACTTTTGTATGGACGACAAAACTCCCTGATACTCCATGTCAAAGGAACAAAAAAAGGAATTGCCCATATCTGTGTTGTATCTACCCGTAGACGTAGAATGAATCCCTTTCCAAATAAAGGGCACCAGCTGCTGCACGTTTATGAATACATATGTGTGTGTGTGTGTGTACCTAACTAACACCCAAAAAATTCACAATCATAAAAATTGAAACAGAAATATTGCCATAATGAGAAGGAGAGAGCAAAGGAGAAGCACCCCCCTCCTACCTCCTCTTTATACATTTGAAAGCGGGTAGAGCTTATGTAACATTACGTCAAATTGCACAAAAGGGCAATACATCTTCATCCCCTAAAAAAAACAGAACGGAACAGAACACAACTGAACACAGGGGATTGGCACACGGTGAATGTTGAACGATGAACGCTCGTTCTTATTTTACAATGAAAATTTACGAACTGACTGTTGCGTTTTTTCCGTTTTCGCCTCACATTATCATATTTCGTAGACCCGACACGCCAATGAATAGAATGCGCATCGAATTTCCCTTTGCTGCTTTTGGGATTGGGTTTTGGCTTTGGCTTTAGGTCGGTCTATCTCTCTCAACAGAATCATCAACACCAGCATTCAGGGTGGGCAGGAACAGTACTAGACTGAACTGAACTGAACTCAACTGAGAGATACCCAAACTCAGTTGACAAACAAGCAACACCAACAACATCAACAGCAGCAACAATTGCAGGAGGGTTGCCGCGTGCAGACAAAATGCAAACTTCCTATTTCCTTTCCCCGGGTTCGTTTTTCTTTTTCTGCTTTGTTCATGTTTTTTAAGGCATAAAATTCTTGGAACTTCCATTGGGTGGTCGATTTTGACTTGAAATTTGTCTAGCTTTAAACTTACATATATCATTATAATATAGCTATGATCTGGTTTGGTTCAGGTCTCACACTGGCTGTGGCATAAATTAGACACAGCTGGATGGCCAAGGGCTGATAAGAGATGTAGAGGTCACTTGTTTATTGTGTATGTATATGGATTTATTTACTTCATTATGCCGACATGATCGTCATTCAAGAAATAATATATAAACTCATGTCTTTTTGACTTTTATTATTCATTATTTTCGCATTTCATTCATATGAAATGATTTTTGTGTTGCTGCCATTTTTGAAGAGGTTATTTTGATTGGCAAGTCGTAGTCGAAGGTGGAAACGTTGATGGCAGGGTGTAAGGGGGGTAAGGGGTCGGCAGTTAATAGAGCTATCAAGAACTGCATGCTGCTGATGACAGTGGCTTATCAAGTTGCCAGTTGCAGTCGTCGCAAATTCTCCCCGTTTAAAATTGCATTTCTCAACACACAAATCACAAATCACTGCGAGGCATGCAATCTCTCACACAAATCATTTCATTTTTGCAACGACAACGACGCTGACGACGCTGACGACGACGACGACGCCAAGTGTCATTAGCGTCACACGTCCCGATCCCGATGGGCCCCCTTTGCCCAGTTGCCCAGTTGCCCGATCCCCGCAATAAGTGTTTATTAGTATGAAACATTTATCAGCAATTATAATTATATGGCTATATGTAAGTGTGTGTGTGTGTGTGTGTGTGTATACATTAAATGGCAGCCAGCCCCGACGACCTCAGAGAATTCACACACACACATACACACTCAAATAGAGGCAGAGATATAGCTACATGTCGGTGAAATCAATGGCAGATGATAGCAGACAAGCTGGAACTAAAAGCTAGACATACTTTTACTGGACACTAGTGTAGGCCTAAATGCTTTTTAAATGCTGCCCGCAAATTAAGCAACAAATGCTAGAGGCAGGACAACAGCAACAATTTCTCGAGTGGGCACACACACACAACCACACACACGCCCATTAAGTGAAATGCTAGACTGCCTCTTTTTTCAGGGTTTTCAGGAAGAAAATTGTGTGTAGTCCCCACTGTTTTTTTATGCAAACATTCACAAGCAACACCTAAGACATTACCAGAACGACCCGAATTCAAACATTCAATGACAAATTATGCGCTTGTGCCTGGGCGTGTATGGGTAGTCACCTGACCATGTTGTTATGCCACCTACAACCAACAATTCCAAACGACAACCTAACTACCCAACTACCTATACCTATACCTTATACCCCCGTCATGGGCGTCGTTTTGTTTGCCATACCGGGATGGAGGCGTGGCACTGTCTGTCTGTGTGTGTGCCCAGAAAATTTGACATTTTGTAATGGTAGCAAAGTGAAAGCAAATTATCTTGCGTCAACAGGAAGAAAATGTTGTATGAATACACTCTAGACTTTATGTATTTCTTTCTGTTTTTCTTTTTTGATAACTAGTATAAAATTGTAGGCTAGCCGCCTAATGATAAATGACATTAGTAAGAGCAATGGGTCTGGGGTGGGTGGACAAACTAATGACCTGGGTAGGTGCCAGGCAAACGGAAATAAAGTTGTCGAAATTGTAATATCAGAGAGTGGAATAAAAGTCATAAGCGTAGCATTAGGATCTTATCTGTAGTAAGGGGAGAGAGGGGGACAGTGGTTGAATTGGCCTTCCAAAAGTAATAAAGGTATTGAAATTCAAGTTAGTTGAGAGAGGTTTTCCATTTTGATGATGGCAAGCAAATTGAATTACTTAAAAAAAAACATGTCTTTACCATATGAAAGTTGAAAGACCAGACTGTGATCAGTGATCTGTCTTCTGCTTGTTTTTTTTCCTCCTTGTTTTTTGGTGACGATCATTGAACTCATCTGGCTGCCTTTTGTGTCATGTTCTGTCCACAAATAACATTGTCAATTGTGTTTCATGTCTCCATGAAAGAACCAAAAAAAAAATAACCAAAAAAGCTGAAAAAAGAAGAAAAATGAAGACAAGAGCACAAATAACGCAAATGTGGAATTGCTTTTCTTCCACCCTCATCCACCACACCCCCATATACACACACATGGGTGTGGATGTGTGTGACTGTGGGGCTAAATTTAAACAACTTTTGCCTTATGCTTTCAATGGAAAAAATATCTTTGTAGCGCCAAATGGCGCCGTGGCAGAAAAAGTTCCATTTTGTTTGGTTCTTTTTTTTTTCTTTGGCTCTTCAAATATTCATTGAGTTTGACTAAAAGGCAGCCCCAGCCCCAGCCACAGCGCCAGCCCGAAACCCCAACCCCAACCCCGACCCGGAGAAAACCCGGCATAACCAACGTCCAAGGCACTTTTCCCCACTGCCATTTCATTAGCCAACATATGGAACAGAGACAGGGAGAGACTGCGACTGCGACTGAGACTGAGAAAAACGCCAAAAGCAGCCGGGATACTGGAGCAAACTCTGGAGTCTGGAGTCTCCTCTTCACATTTAAATGCGCACATAATTTCTAATTTGTGCGTCTAATTTATGTGCCCGAGCACCGAGACCCAAAACTTAGCACAACAAACTTGCCAATTTAACGGGGCACAAGCAAAACGAATACACCAAAAGAAAAAAAGATACTAACCGACTCCAAAAAATAAAAGACTTTGAACCTTAAGTAGGGCTAACGACTTCTAGATACCCTGTAGTTGGTAAATCTTCTTCTGAATCATCAAATCTCTTACTTGTTAGTTTTACATTTTCCATTATCTATAGGATAATCTACCTACTGAGGGCTTAGTAAGGGCTGACTTGGCTCTGATTATCCCAATATTACTTTTTGGCTACAGGGTATAAAAGAAGGCAAAGAAATGTACAAGCTAAAGGAGAAATCGAGCAAAAAGTTTTTGCCGCCACTTACATATAAAGAAATAAATAAAGCCATTTCTTCTAATATACAAAAAGCCTCGAACGAGAACAAGAAATGAGAAAATTACTTTTTTTATAAGCAGGGCGAAAAGGACCCACCAACCCCCGTACAATACCTTGACAGAATCGAGGGGGTGGTGGTGGTGGCCAAGTACATTGGCAAACATTGCCTAATTTCGAATTGCCTACGAAATGTGCATTAAAATAACTAGAATCTACTAGGCAAAGTGAAAGCCCCCAAAAGGTGTGTAATAAAAATAAATGTCAGTCGTTTGTTTATATCAGCAAGGCGACAATGCCACCTTTCCCTTCCCCCTTTGTTGCTTCACCCCTAAGCAAGAAGCTTGCTTAAGGATATTGCGTATACGCAGCGCTGTCTCTACAAAAAACCCAAAAAAAAAGAAAACACAAACCCTTTTCCTCTAACACCTGGTGTGGTCCACACAAAAAACAATAAAAGCAACAACTACAACAATAGCAACAACTTCATTGATTGTTTTTAGTGCCAAGACAGAAGAGGAACGAAACGAAATCAAAAGGCAGCAACAAAAACAGCCACAAAAATCGAACTAAATTTTACGACATAAACATAAATTTTATGACAGGCAAAAAGCACACACACTCACACACACACAACTACATGAAAAGAAGAAACAAAAATTCCATATATCTGAGCGTTCAAGTATCGACTGAAAGTTACCCAGGAAAAAATTTACTTATGACCCTTTAAACTAATTGCCAATAGTCTTTCTCTCTGTCAAACGGACTTGGCTAACTCCAATCTTTATTTCCACAATGAAATATCCCAGATATTTTATCCTTCGTTTACTTTTGACTTGATATACCCCAACAAATATGTATTTTGGATTTGAAGCAAACTCCCGAGCCCAGCGCAAAAAGGAAATCAATTTTATGGGCTGGCCAAAATAACAAAAACAAATAATTTCCATCAAAGCGCATATAGCAAATGAAGAAGACAGACGGAGAGAGAGAGAGAGGGAAAGAGAGACAGAGAGATGACGAGAAAGCAGCGTAGAAAAATCTATAAAAAATATGTGAGAACTATTAAAAAGTCGTAAAGTCGTAGCAAACCCGAAAGGCACAGACCAAAGGCAAATCCAGCACCAGTCAGAGCACCCTTTCAGGGCTGAGGGGTGAGTGTGATGTGTGTATGCGGGGGGTGGGGGGGGGCGGTGTAATGTAAAGTGTTTTACGTTTTGGCTTAGCATGTCGTAAAGTCGCTCAGTCGAGATAAAGATATATCCAGCAGACCTGGCCCCTGTGTCTTCTATTTTTTTATACGTTTTTTTTCTTTCTTTTTTGTTTTGAGGTATTCCGGATATGGTGTAACACTTTGTGTTTCTTCTTTTTCGTTGGTGTTGTTGCTGTTGTTGTATTTCAAATGAATAATGCCATTAATGGTCGCATTACAAGTGTAATAATAATTGTCCTTGATAGAGAGGCAATTCCCCCTGCGCAGCACCCGCAATTAGGCCAACCGAACCAACCGACAAGGCAATAATAACAACAACATTTTTCGACTGTCCAACTTGGCTTGCATTTTGGCTTAATGTAAACGCATTTAAACGCAATTACTTTTCACTCTCTGGTGTTTCTCTGTCTGTCTGTCTATCTGACTGTCAGCCTTTTCTTTTTCAACTGACACGTACCAAAGCAATTTCTGTTGCTGTTTCTGTTGTTATTGTTGCTGATGATGATGATTGCCGCCGTCGCTTCGAGTGTCGTCATAAAGATCTTTTATCAAAACGTTAATGGATTGAGTCATACATACAAAATATATACACAATATAGATATATATTTATATATACATATGTCTACAGTTATGTTTAGTTTAGTTGCGTGCACTTCTTTTGCATATGGAACACAAGTTACACGTGTCTCTTGTCGAGTTTTAGGACAATTGCATTGCTCGCTGTTCTCGACTAGTAATGCCAAGTTAATGAAAAGTTGGTAAACGTTGCGGTGTGTGTGTGTGTGTGTGTGTGCGTTTTGTTGAAAATGTTATTAATTATAACGCACCCTAATTTTCTGTAGGCCTAGGGCCTTGTCGACTTAGTTGCCGCCTAGTTTGGTTAATTTGCCTTTTGGGGTCCCAAGGCATAAATGTGCTGAAAACCTATATTAATTGCATTTTAATGAAACTTACTTCGATATCATACACATACATACATTTAGAGAGAAACTAGAAACCCTTTTTCTAGAGAATTTCATAGATTATGGCTCAAATGAGTTGCGTGGCACTTTTAACTATTGAAACTATGTTGATCATTCTGACAGATATCTGTAAATAAATGTTTGAAATGCATTCATCAAGGACTCGTTAATGATAGCAGTGGTATACATAAGATATTCATCTCTCTCTCTCTGTCTCTCTCTCTCTTCTTTGCATTATTAAAATTACATTAACTTGAAGAGTGTAAATAATATTTTAAGCAGCATTCAATTAAGCTTACTAAAGGACTTTTAAGTTCTTAAAAGGCTTTAGCTTTGTTTAGTTGGAATCATTTTGACTGTAATGCTTTAAACTATAGACTTATTTGCTGATATAGGGTGTTGATTAGTTAGTCACAATTGTTAAGAAAGTCTTTAGAATCTCAAATTTCAATCTCTCAACTTAGACCTCAAATGGTTTTTAATGCTAAATCGCTTACAATTTCTAGATAGAATTCTTCTAATTGCCTAATTATTAGAAAAAATCCAAAAGTAATGCTTCTAATCATATAATTAAATGTAAAAGCTTAATGGAAACTTTAATCAAATTACTTGAATACATTTTGTATTAGATTTTTCGAACAAAAACAAGTTATGAGTTTATGATTCCCTTTAGAAATTAACATATGGCTATATCTAGTATATATTATATATATATATTTGTTTCATTCTCTATTTACTATCTCTATCTCGACTGCTCTTGAGCTTTGTCTCTATATAGTTGTCCCTTTTGTGGGCGGGCCCCGACAACCACAAATGAAATTAAATATTGCTGGAAAAAAAAAATGAGTAAAACACAGCAAAAAAAAAAAAAAAAAAAACAACACAATGACAAATAACAAATAAACAAAATGAACAACAACAACAAAAAAAAAACAGAACGTTCTGTGGTTGGCGCATTTGTTGTTTTCATTGCATTATCAGTGTCATAAAAAAATGCAAATAAATAAAGCTTGCATATGCAATACGATATAAATATATAGGCTTATACACAGTGTGTGTGTGTGTGTGTGTGTGTGTGTGTGTGTGTGTGTGTGTGTGTGTAGGTGTATGGGCTGATAAAAAATTCATTAATTCATATGCAAAATGCAATTAAGCGCAGTGGATGCCAAAAAAAATAACGAAGTCAACCAAAATCGGTGGAAAGACAAAAAAACGGCAGCATAAATAAATTGGCATGGACTGTTGCAGAGTGCAGAGAGAGGAAATAGCAAACGCAGCAGTTAAATTAACAAATTGCATGCATATTTTAATAAAAATAAATATTTTAATAAGATTAAACTATAATGCAGCCAAATGTCAAAGCCGACCATGTATATATATATATTCCCACTGGAATGCCAGTCAAAACCAAACAGAAAAAAAAAATGGGGAGAGCAAAGAGAAACCAAGCAGGAGGCAAATATGATAATAAAAATGCGCTATTTATTTTTTTCATTTTGTGTTTTTTTCTTGGTTTTAATTTATGCGGTTTTCAATTACCCTTTTTGATATGAATTAATGACCGAGAGAGAGAGAGCGAGCTGGTTTGCTGGTTTCTCCTTTTGACCAGATAATTTAATTAAATACAAGCCACCCAAATGGCAGGGCCAAAAGATGGCCAGAGAATTGGCAGGTGTTTAGCCTAGGCCAACATTACAACAAGTCTTTTGTTTGGCCCTCTTCCCCGTCTGGCTATCTCTTGGTTAAGGCCAAAAAATGCTTTAGTATTTTAAGCTGCAATTCTAGCACAAATTCCGGTAACAGCAACTGCAACCACAACCAAGCTACAACATTCTTTGTAGTCAGCCTGTTGGCTGTTCCATGGCTGCTGGCCTCGTTTGTCTGGGGCCCAGCAGCAAAATTTCATGCTTGTGTAAACTATTTGTCGACAATTTTGTTTGCTACAAAAAACGTCGGCATGCCACAAGCCCCCCAAGACTCTCTAGAGCCGAGTGACTTAGCTCAAGCTCCTTGCCTTTCCTGCACCCAGACACAAATACATAGGTAGTAGTCAGTCTATCCACTAAAGCGTAAAAGCGCACACTGGCACGAAAACTTTCAGTTCGTTTTGGCCCCTGTCTTGCCGCTCTAATGACTCCTTACCTCATGCCTGCCTTATGCCAATCAAGCGCACATCCTTCCTTTCCCTATTAAAATGCCCAATGATTGAAATCAATTCTCTAACTGGCCATCATCATCATCATCATCATCATGGTCGTCGTCGTCGTCGTCGTCGTCGTCGTGGCTCTTTATCGCACAAAAAGTTAACGCATGTAAGTAGGTTTACGTGTAGGCCGGCAAAGTGCATTGATAAGCCAAACAACTGGGCGAACTCCATTCGGCACTTTCTTTCTCAAACCATCCAACACACTAGCTGAAAGACACAAAAGTAAACTCTGTTGGCTCTGTCTGATTAGTCGATCAGTGTTCAGTGCCTTTTAAATATGCGAAAAAAAACAAAAAACCAGAAGAGAAGAAACATCGAAAAACGAGGGAATTGGCTTTTAAGAGACTCCTATTCACAGCCCAGACCAAGGTCTCAGCTCCATTATAGCTCATTATCGCCCCGAGCAACGTCTTACATTATGTTGATGAGTTCCCTCACGGTTGGACTCGGCTCAACTTGCTCAACTTCAGGGTTTTCGCTAGCCATTCTAATAGAAAACACCAAACCACATGATATACTAAAGCAAAAATTGTGCTGTTCATTAAAAAGAGGCCACGCCCATCTACCAGACTGACTGATCGAAGTGGTCGTTCATTAATTGTTGACAATGATTACCTGGAGAGCGCCAAAGTAAAGCAACAACAACAGCAACAAAGAGATAACTAAAGCATCATTGGAATTGAAATTGCCCAAGACCAACTCCAACTTCAACTTCAAGTCCCCGGTTCGAGTCCAGGCAAATGCAATTTCAATTTTCAACGACAGGTGATAAATAAATCGAATCGATTCGAATCGAAACGAATCGAATCGGCATCGGTGGCATCGATTCGTTGCATTGCGAATGAAATTGCGCCATATTTGGGCGTTATTTGTGGTCGTCACTGAAGGAGGCCGATCAGCGGCAGCAGGTTAAGGCGTTGGCAACGACTAGCGTTGAAGGCATTTAATTGCCACCAGAAGAACATCAGCAGCAGCAGCACCAGCACCAGCAGCATCAGTCGCACTTTGACGTCTACGCATCAGTCTCGCAGATATAGAGCTCTTTCCCCTCTCTGTCTCTCTCTCTCACTCAAGATGTTTGCCATGCATTTTGAAAAGGTGTTTTGTCGCGAGTCCGAAAGGGAGTCCTCCTTGGTCTCCTCCATCATCATCATCACCCATCGTCGTCGTCGTCGTCGTCATCGTCGTCATCGTCGCCATTGCGACGAGTGCGAATTGGCATTTTATTTCTGCGCATTTGGCATTTTCGGGGCGCGTTGATCATTTAACCGTGTTTAGTGTCCGTTGATGTTGCGCTTTTTAATTTCGTTTTGTTTTCTTTGTGCTGTGTGTTTGACAACACCAACAGCAACAACAACACCAACAAAATGATTTAAGATGTTCGACTGTCAGTGCTGACAACATTGACAGTAAAATTATTTCTACGCGCTTCGGGAAGGTTAATTATCGTTGATTTATTTACAACAACACCAAAAAAAAAAACACATACAACTTACAACAAATCCAGAAGAAAGGTTGAAGGTCTCAATATCGCAATATCCACCGTGGGGCGGGGGGGGGGCATGGCCAACAAAAACTTGATACAAGATCCTCACATCTTTCTCACTCATTTCTCCTTGGCTAAAAAAAACTTTTGGTTAATGTTTATGATAGGTCTTTTTAAATAGCCATTAAAAGAGAAAAAACCAAAAGCAAAAGCAAAAAAAATTGTTTAATAATTTATTAAAATAAAATGCGTGCAAATAAAATGCAGTAAAACGAAATCAAGCCAACAAAAAACAAAACAAAAAATCCAGTCCTCTGACAACCATAAATAATTAACAATACAAAAGCCAAAGGCAACAACAAAAACATTGTGCGTTAATTTGCATTTTTGTTTTATGATAACAAAACAAAAAACCAAAAAAAAAAAAAAACGCAACAAACGCGCCAAACCGCAAACAAAATTAAAACACGAGACAATGTAAAAATATTAAATTAACATTAACATGGCCCAAAAAAAAAAAGGGAGAGGGGGCATAATGGAAAGTGGCAAGTGCAGAATATATGCAACGAGGAGGCGTGGTGGATGGGCCAATAAAAATTGCTTGTCAAAGTGAATTTAAAATAATTATTGTACATTATGCGGCGCATCGTGTATTAAATTAAATGCTGCACAATAATAAAATTAATAATAAAAAATTGCACCAACAACAAGGTGTGGAAAATGACATAACAACAACAACAACAAATTGAACTATTGCCATTTTAATGTGCAAATTATGCAAAAATCGGAAAACGATAGGAAACAAGAGAAGAAAGAACAAAAAAAAAAAACGTACAATGAAAAAATTAATGATATTTTATCATTTTATATATAATTATTTTAATGCATGCGGTTGCCATTTGGTTTGTTGTTGTATTAGTTAGCTTTTAGCTCTAATGAAAATAAATGGTCTTAATTCGATTTTTAATAGTGACTAATGTACATTTCTCTCTCTCTCTCTCTCTCTTTTTTTTTTTTTTTGCAGATGGTAAGTTCTTATCATCACTCAATCCTTCAGAACTAACATATGATGGTAAGTGACATTCCACATTAAGTCCATTTAACACATTATTTAATATATATACTATATACTATACCATAAGACATAAAGCTTTGCCTTGCCCCTGTTAGAGATTAGTATTTGACTAGATAGAGACTTGATCCTACATCCCTTTTGATACCCTTAATGGCAGTATTTCGCACATCAATCAAATGGCCAACTCGCACTCTCCAGTTGTCTGTCTGTCTGTCGCTAATCATCTGAGGGGACCGATCACGTTCTTGAACCCACGCCCAGTTTGCTCACCGCCACCAGCCACGCCGATCTTGTCTGGGGTCCTGTGGCTCTTCCTCTTCCTGTCTTGCTTAAAATGAGAAATTTCTTTTTAATTTAGACTTAAACAGACTTGGCGGCTGGCCGGAGACAGCTGATAAAAAATCATTATAAAGTTAAATTTTAATTAAAAACTACAATCGATTAAAACGAGACGTGGAAGCCATGGCAAGGGCTACTTTCCAGGGGCTGCGGCTCGGCTCGGCTCGGCTCATAAATTGAACATTGGCGGTCTCGTAGCTTTCAACGTGCTTCTGGCCACGCCCCTAGAATGTTGTTGATGCCCATGTCGATGTCGACGTTGATGAACTTGTGCCACATTTTCTGAACAAGTTAAATCAGCGTTTCGCGCTAAGCGCAGTGGCAGTTTGATGGCAAAGGACAGATATTTTGTGGGATGGTCCTCACTCGATTTCATCATTATATAAGAAGCGCTTTTCGCTTTCATTAAGTGAAGCCCCTGAGTCAGTCAGCCCATTTCCTTTCTTTGCCTCTTGCCTCTCGTCTGGCACGTGAATATTTGCCTCAAATTTTTGATTTATGATACACATATGTATGTATGTGTGTGCTTGGTTGGTGTCTTGGCTAAACTCCTTGAGTCCATAAAAAGAAATCCCGTCCAAAGTCGGCAGGCAGCAGCTGCCTCGATTTTATGACGTTACGCTGTGTTAAATTGAAAAATGGTGTGTAAAAGCATTTATAAATCGTTAAATTGCGCAATAGTCTGGCTGCCACTTATGGGCGGATTTATATACATACTAACTAAACGTTTATGCGTTTCTATTAGAGAGCTGAAAGTCGAAAGAGAAGCAGATCATAGATGACATAAATGTCATAAATTAAAATAATGTTCATTGCCACATTCAAAAAGTCGACTTGGAACATGTAAATGTAGATTTTTATTTACTTCTTTCTTTGAGTTTTCCTTTTGGATGACCATCACGTTAGGAATTTCCATTGAGTTTTCTTGCTTTTAGAGCATTTTAAATCACTAACTAACATTTAATAGACATTTAAGATGGTTAAACAATTAAAGTTTCATATTTTATAGTTAAAATTTAAATATATTTCTTAAGAAATTCCAACAGAAGTTTCTCAAAAGAAGTTTCTTAGGAGGGGGAAAGTAGTTAAAAAGTAGTTAAAACTCAATTTCCAATTGACTTAATTAGCGATCAAATTAAAGTTAGAAATTCATGTACAAATGTTGGCTATTTGAGCAGATTTTGGTTTTTGGCTGAAAGACCTACTAACCCACTGGCAGACAGGAACAAAAGCGTTATGCCAAAAATGTAATTTGTCTACTGAAAGAGGTAAGGCCACTGGCTGGCTATGAAGGCGGAAAGGGGAGCCACAACTGAATAAATGAACAAGTGAGAGGGTGTAAGAGAGGAAGGAGGAGGTAGACATTGGCCATGGCCATGCCCAAAGACACACACACACACATACAGAGATACAGTTGAGAGAGCATTTAAGCACAACTTTAAATAATCGTCTGTCAGAACTGTCAAACAAGCCGGCAAGCGCTAGAATTAATGGCACACAAACACACACACACACACACAGACACAGTGCGGGAAAGGGAGAGCGAAAGAGAGGGCAACAAATGCGACTGCTTGCAATTTGTTTTGGGGCCCTGCGCAAGCGCAAAGCGTCCATTGAACCTGCAGTTTACGAGTATGTGGAGCAGCAGCAGCAGCGGCGGCAGCGGCCCATATAGCCACAAGTTGAATTATTGTTTTGTTGGTGTTGCTGCTGACTCTTTTTTTCTTGGTTGTTTTTGTTTTTGCCTCTGTATTTATTGCAGAGAGAGAGAGGTAGAGCCAAGAGACGGCGACGCAGACGCAGCGAGTTAAAAACAATGTCTGCCCAAGCAATGGCAACGGCAATGGCATCGACGTCGACGTCGACGTTGGCATTGCGGTGCTTTATCACTTACTCTATGTGTGTCTGTGTGTGTGTTTGTGTGTATAAACTTTACACAAAATTAATGCTCTGCGCCGCAGCGGGCGAACTTTCAACTGTTGCTGGTAACGCAGCGAGCTTCGCTGCCTCAAGATGAAAAATTATTGCTTTTAATTTATTGCATAAACAAAAGCAGCAAAAAAAATACATACATATATATGTATTCGCTCTTTTGTCTCTCTGGTGCGTGTGTGTGTGTGTGTCGGTGTAACGGGTCTCAAGGTCATGGTTAAAGTGTGCGGCTGACGTTAACTGCGCTCTGCTCTGCTCTGCTTACTGGGGGCTTTCCCCAACTGCGACGTCAACAGCGCTGCCAACTGTCAAAAATGATTTAGTAGTTCAAAGCCGCGTTTTGTTTCCCATTGCAAAAGTGCGAAAAATGATGCGACAGCCGCAGCGAGTTAGCTGTCAAATGCAAAAGCAACAACAACAGCAACAACAACAACCATTCTGACAACCATTTTGACAGTTAGCTAAAGGTCAAATTGAAAGTAAAAGTGTCCGTTATGGGCAGACATTTTTGATAGATTGACATCGAGAGTGTGGGCTTCGTTTCATTTCATTTCATTTCGTTTCGTTTCGTCGTGTTTCGTCTGCGGTTGCTTGTCAAGTGCACTACTAAAAATTTTTGTGAAACATTAGTTTTTTATAGTTCATCGTGCCCAATAAAAGCAGCTCATCATCATCATCAGCAGCAGCAGCAGCAGCAGCAAAACAAACCAACCAAATTAACTAGTCATAAAAAGAGTCGAGGCGAGACAGAAAAATCCATAAAAATCCAAAAAAACAGAGACAGAAATCATCAACATCAACGCCAAAACGGCAACTGTTGATAGATCATTTGAAATAAATATAAAACAAAAACAAAAAAAAAACTTTAAAAATTTTGTGCTGTTGTTGGCTGACAAAATCCAAAATAACTGAAACTGAAAACTGAACTGAAACTTTGATTTATGATGTTTGATAAATGAGAATTTAATAAATTTGCTTATTTGCTTTTTGACTTTGGCCAACAAAAACAAAAAAAGCAGTTTCGATTTCCGAATTAAATAAAAACTCAACCAATTAAATGTGAATGGACTTTTTTTTTTTGCCCATATCTTGTTTTGAATTTGATAGACAAATTGCGGCGCTTATTTCTACGATAGATTAACACGGACTTAATGTTGTTTGATTTCGGTTTTAAGATCTCAGATAGTATTAGAAAGATACATAATTAGAATGCTTTAAAGAAGTTACTTAACATTCACAAGTGGGTTTCGCATTTCAACAGGAGACTTCACTTTCTCTCTTCAATTTCTTTTGGGGGGAGGACAACACATACTCCTTTTTATGCTCATCATAATTCCTTATGCTCATTCACCCATCCGCCCGCCTCCCTCCATCACAAGCACTCACAATGGGTTTCACATAAATCCACCACAATATCCGTGTCGGCTGGTCCCTGTTATCCTGCCGATTGTCCTCCTGAATTATGCATGCAACAAATTGTATAAAAATTTCTGCAACTTTATGTAGTTACGTGCAGAAATTTGGAAATCAAGCGAATAGGAAAAGCAACAACAACAGAAATAATTTGAGGCATACTTGTCAGACAGGCAGCAGTCCTTGTCCTTGTGCCTGAACCCAGACCCAGACCCGGACCCGGATCTTGTTTTCGGTTTTTGTGCTTAGCCTCAACTTTAGCCAACCCCCAAAGGAGATGGCTAAAAGTTCTTGTTGCCATTGCTCGTGGTGGGTGGAGGGGGCTGGGGTCCGCCCAACGTTTACAAAGTGATTACTCCTGCTTAAAAATTGATGACTGCTGGCTGTTGGACACGTTTTCAATTTGAAAAAAACTTCAAGTATATGAGCATGTGCCTTTTCCCCTTACTCCTTGGTTGGCATTCAATTTCCAATTGATGTGCATTTAAAGTCAGAAGCGGAAAACTTGTTTTCCATTTAACAGATTGTCAAATGGAAAATTCTTGGTCCATTGTCAAGTCGTTAAACACATTGAGCCGTCTTTATGTTTATGGCCAATCATCTGTCGAACGGTAATTAAACGACACAAGTAAAAGATCATCCATCCGTCGTTAAATCATCATCGACGACGACTGCTGCTTCTGTCCTTGAGAAAAGATTTACTGCCGTTCGAAACCGTTAAATGCCACAAAAGACAATCAAATGTCACAAAAGATCATCAACGCATCAGCTTAGACAATGGAATAGACGAAATAGCCGCCGATCGAATTTATTTTTTATTCTGTTGTCACATAATCGATTCTCGTGGTCAAGAGTCGTAAACCATTAACCGGTTGCTGGATATCTCAAAAAACAAAATACATATGTTAATTGCCGCCCTAGAGGTAACTGAAAACTGAAAAATTTGTCTAATAAATTGGTTAAGGCCTCCATAAATGGCTTTTTAATTTGGCCAAAAAACTAGTTGGACTACAAATATGTGTGTATGTGTGTGGGTAGTTGTGTGTGTGAGTTTCTTTGTTTTTGTTTTAGCATATCTCGCTCGAAGGAATGGAATGTGGTTGGAATGTTTTGCATGTTTGACCAGCGCCTGTTGGTATGCAAATGTTTTTTGAATAAATGGCAAATACTTCAGTTTTTCTTTAAGGGGGTTGCAACCCCATGAAAAGGTGTGCAGAAGGCATACCATACACATACACACACGCTAACATTTAGTGATAAGTTTTTGCTAAAGTTCAGTCTGCTTTAATTTGTTTGTTCGAATTTCATTTCAACTTTCAACTATCATTGGGGAAATGCAATTACTTTTCTTTTTTTTTTGTTTGTTTTGTCCACAAAGTTTGATTAAAACTTCTTAGCATTGATAGCCAAGCTCTATCTATCTCTCTCACTTATTCTTTGTACATATATAGACAGTTATTATATATACTTCTCACTATTTGTATATGTGTTTAACTCTGTGTGTGTGTGTGTGTGTGTGTGTGTGTAGTGGGTAAAAGCAGAGTATTTTATCCATTTGCCAAAATAGCAAAACTTGCATAAAAACTTTTTGCGCAACAACTTGGACTTTTTCATCAAACAAAAGCAGAAGCAAAAACAACAAAATGAAACAAAGTTTTAATGCAGCCAGGAGCCAGTCAGCCAGTCAGCCATCCAGCTAGTCAGCCAACCCAGAGCCAACTCTAACACACAGACACACAGACAGACACACATGCATACACCCACAACAATCTCGTCCTTGTGCCCGCCCACACTGCACAGCTGTCAGTCAGTTGAAAATATTTCCACACACACATAGAGGAGACACAAGAGCAGAGGGAAGACGGTGAGGGAGGGTAGGCAGTGGGCGAACAAAAGTTTCCTTGCTGCGGCAAAAAGCGGAAATGCATTCAAAATCTAATATGGCAGCCATGGTCATGAGCAGCAGCGGCAGCGGGAGCAGGAGCTGGAAAAGTAGAAGTGGGAGCAGCAGCAGCAACAACAACAACACCAACAACAGCTGAGACTCTCTCTCTTTCTCTAGTTTGCCGGGGAAAAGTAGCAGCTAAACAAAAAGGCTAAAGAGTGCCAAAGAAGAAAATGCAATTTTCTGAAAAACCCATTAAATGTTTGCCATAAAAAAAGCAAAAAAAAAAAAAATAAAGAGTAGCATGGCGAACAAAAAAAAAGAAAGAAAGAAAGAAGAAAATACAAGTGGAAAGAAGAAACGAGGATGAGAACTGCAAATAAAGCAAAAGCCGTGGAAGCCAGAGGAAGATGGCGTCGCCTATGGCAGGATAGAACACACAAAAAGCCAGAAGGAGACAGAGAAAGCGAGAGAGAGAGAAAAAAAGTGGTTGGGACTATCGGGCGGATCGGGTGATAGACTGGGCTATGTATGGAAAGTGAAGTATATAAAAAGGCCAAACCCCATGGCTCCATGACTTGTGTGTTTTCTCCTCCCCCCCCAACAGACTTCATATGAAGCCATTAAAAGCACTTTAAAGCAGACAAAACTTTAAAGCAAACCCAAAGCCTCCACATGTCAGAGAGTCACCCAAAAAGTGAAGAAGAAAAACACAAACCAGCCAAACCAAAAAAGCAAAGAAAAAGAGGCGGCACACAATGGCGCTGATAGAGCCATTTACGACGTCAGCACATAATGATGATGGCGATGATGACAATAACGATAGGATTGTGGGAGAATGAGGAGTTGATGCTGGTGCTGGTTGTAGCAGCTGCAGCGACTGCGCTTTCTGATGGATTTCCCTTCTGGCATATAGCAAACATTGGTAAAAGGAGATGCAGACAGTGAGTGGACAGTGGCAGGAGCCGCCATACAGGGCAGCAGCAGCTGTTGTTATTTCTATCCCAGAAGCCATGTCCTCCATCGTTCTCGTTGTCGTCGCCGTCGTCTTGTTCTTCTTCTACCATCTCCACTTGTTCTTCTTCTTCTTCTACTCCTTCTTTGGGTGTCTGTGTGTGGCAAGGATATATGCCTGACGATGAAATTTAATGGGGTGCTTTGATGCGATTGGTTTTCATATAACGCAGGCGCTTAAAATCATCGAATCATTCAAAAGAAAAGTGAGCTAGCTGACTGCTCCAGCTCACACAAACACACACCGACACACACAAGCTCAGGGAGAGCAAAGCTTTGCCTGGAACAGACACACACACACACACACACACACAAAGAAGGATAAAAAGGAAGAAGGGGAAAAAAACGCAGCTTGTGTATAAGAATTTTTCTGCTGACTGGAAATAAAAGAAATGTAGAAAAATAGGAGAAAAAAAAAAACAACATTATGTTGTTGCTGCAGCGGCTCTGCTTGTGTGTGTGTAGCATTTCCTTTTGGTAGCAGCTCCATTCGGTTTTATATAAAGAACGAGAAGGACGACTAGGACACGACGTACACGAGAGCCGGGCAAAACAGCAAACGATGTCAGAGTCGGAGACGGAGATGAAATTGGAGTCGGATCCGCAAGTTCTCGCCAATACGCATACAGACAGCTGCCACACAAACACGCACACATACACATAGACAGACACATGGGCTAGCTAGAGGAGGAGGAAGGAGGCAAAAAATCTCAAGCTTTTCTTCATTTTATATGCTTTTAATTTTATTTTGGTTGCCATTTTTTTTTTATTATGCTCTTTCTGCAATTTGCAGTTAAGCAGACCACAATATATATATGTTCATATATATAAATGCAATATCTACTTTATGGCCAATACCAATTAAGTGTAAATGTAATTCAACAAGTTTAAACAACAGAAATTTAAATGACAGGACAAACACACAGACAGAGGGAGGCAGGACAATGCCAACAAACTGTCGTCAAAGCTGAGCTGAAAATGCAGCAGCAAGGATACATATTAACACTTTAAACAGCCAACAGAGCAGAGTCTGAATTTGGAAAAATGGGAAAAATTGCTCGCGGGCTCCATGACAAATGGCACAGTCGTGTCTGTGTGTGTATCGATGTGTGTGTGTGTCTGTGTCTGGCAGCCTAAAACGCAGTCAAGCAGTAACTAACCAGCCAACCAAGCAACCAACTAAGCAACACACACACACACACACCAACACACTAATAACCTTACTACCCATACACTTATCGATTATTGTAGCATACTTACAGGCATAATTTGTGCTTGTATCCTTTGCTTTGCTCTCTCTGCCTCTCCGAGTGTGTGTTTGTGTGCTCTTTTGATTTGCCCCCCGTCATGCATACAAAAAAAAAAACCTCTTCAAATGAAAGTCATGCTTATGTTTCATATTTCTCCAAAGCAATTCATTGATATAGTCAAAGGACAATTTAGAGAAAAGAAGAACAAAATGATATAAGCTTTTCTTTATGAACTGGTAAAGTTGAAGCAGACATACCTTAAGTTTTGCCAATGTTTTTCTCATTGTCTACTGTGGCAGTGACTATTTAACACGCATCATGGCATGAATTTTATAGACACACACACACACACAAACACTCGTATTAAGGGGGTGTGGAGTGGTAGTTGGTGGTGATGAGAGTGACTGACTGTAAAAAAGAAAAACCAGTGTCAAGGTTAACGACCAATGAATTTATTTTGCTTGAATAAATTTTACGATAATGAGGAAATTGTCGTTGTCGTTTTGGGTATTTTTAATGGTCGTAATGTTGGCGCTTGGCTTTTGCCAATGTTATGGCTATCTGCGCCTGCGTGAGCAACAAAGAAAGCAACACACACACTACAGTAGAGAGAGAGAGAGAAAGATATATCGAGTGTATGTGTATGTGTGACAGAGAAAGCATAGTTGTGGCTAGTGTGCTTTATTAAAAATCATCAGACAATTAAGTTCATGCCTTTAAGTAGTTGTACATTTTCCTCTCAATGTCCTTCTCTTCTTCTTCTGCTTATCAGAAATGCCACAAACGTTTTTCAATTTCCGCCAGGCATACAGCCTTCCATTGGAGTTGTTCTCAGGCCTTTTCGGTGGATGATGATGGTGATATTGGGTTAAGGATATCTTGCACTTACTTACTTACTCCCTGCCAGCTTCCATAGAGATGGACATCATGCCAGTGCAGTGGCTGGCAGCAAACTCCATTTTACGTAACATTAATTCTGTGATTTATTAGGGTCACGTGACCATCAGAACGGACGACTGAGTGAGCAGTCACGAGTCAGACAGGCGACCACAAAATAGCTTTCCAATATACCAAACTTTATACACACTTACATATGTATGTATATGTATGTATATATATGTATTCCCCCGATATGCTTACCAATTTAAATCAAGTCGTGCAAAAATTGACTCAAAGCATTCACATTCTATATTTAAGAGTTGAGTATGAACATATATAAATGGAATTTCTTGTGCGTTTTAAATGGAAATTACAAGCAGGTAAATACACAATACAAAACACACACTCACACACACACACACACAGACATGCATACAAAGGCAACAATGGAGAACAAGTTCCCTGTTGCTGTTGCTGTTGTTGGTTCTCTGGTTAGGTGTCATAAAGTGCATTCACATGAATGCGATAAAGTTTATTGTCAGAGGAGAGGCAACAACAAGAAAAATTAATACCAAAACATTTGCTTCCCGATGTTGTTGTTGTTGCTGTTGTTGTTGCTGGTTGGCTGACTGTCTGACTGGCTGGTTGACTTGCTTTTTCGCTGTCCCAGAGATCGCACACGCCTACGCAAACATGTCGCAACTGTCATTTCAGCTTAAGTTGGTCCATTGTACGTTTATATTAGTCGCGGGCCTGCATTCAGATAAAGAACCTCCATGAGATGATGATGCTCTGTGTGTGTGTGTGTGTGTGTGTGTGTGTGTGGGAACACGAGACAAGAATTACGAGCTGCCTTTGCTGACTTTCAAATTCATTTCAAGTGTAAAACGATATGTGGCAGGAGCAGGAGAAGCATTGCAAACTGCAGGATGTCGCCCAAAACTGATGACAAACCAAACCGAAAAAAAAACCCAAGCGAGATACAAAAATTGCATAGCTTAAGTTACAAGTCATGTTTGTCATGTTCCTGTTTTGGTTTTTCGCTCTTTCTCCTCTTGCCGAGGTGTGGCCCCAAAAAGAGAAAAAGAAAATGTGTGTTGAATTTAAGACTTAAAGCCCCGTTTTGTGGGGACCAACAACTAAAGCCACAATTTTTTAGATAAATCCATTTAGAACTAGAATTTTTATATAGAAAAATTCACATTCCATCCTTATTCTCTCGCCCTGTCTCTGTCTTCCCCTGTGGGCTCTGTCTCCCTCTCTCTCTTTCTCTCTCTCTCTCTCTCTATATGTGTGTGTGCATTATTTTCATAACTATGAGCGAAAAGCTTTTTCATTTAAATTAAGAGCAAGAAAAAATTGCTAAAAATTGTCAATTTCTATTCAAGTTTTCTAGATACCCTTTAAAAAGTTATTAAACTTGTTTTAAGTAAATTTTTTATGATATTAATAATAGAGTTTAAGAATTCTTTGCATAGGATCTTCATTTTGTCTTCACTTAACGGTAATTTCAAAGACTCTATACTCTCCCTTATATCTCCATCTCAGATTGCAGGGTATTTAAAAACAAAAATACTTTGGCTATAGAAAATGTTGTGAAAACGGCAACGGAAAGCAACAACAATGGCAGCGACAGAGCAAAAATAGATAACTGTTGTTGTTGTTGTTTTTTGCTCGTAAAGCAGCTGCAGCAGCGCCACCTTCCGGCCATGATGGCCATATAGTAAAACAAGAGCAGAGAGAGAGAAAAAAAACCGGCATTATAAAAAAAAAGTGCAACAAAAAAATGGCGCACTACAAAAATTGCATATGAAATTGTTTGTGCATGTGAATAATTACACAAAAAGCAAAACGTTGCCATAAATAAAGCAACAACAACAACAACTGCAACTCATTGGATGGGGTTTAAAGGGAGTAAAGGAGGAGGAGGAGGAGGAGAATGGTTAGGGTAAGAGATGAAATGCCAAATGCAATTTGTGAGATAAAAAAAAATGCATATTAAATAAAGTGCAAGTTAACAAAATAATTAAATTTACAATATGAAGAGTTTAAATTGCATAATAGTTAAACAATTAATTTTGGCTAAAAGAAAATGTTGTACTTGAAATGGTATTCACTTGGCCATTGATTGTTGTCAGGGAGGACAATCTGTGATAAGAGTTATCTTATAATCAGAAATTTGTTCTATTTCTTTCTTTCGTTTCGTCTTATCAAATTGGCAAATTCTGATGAAATTGTTTCAAGAGCGAAATCCCCAACAATTCATTCATTTATTCATAAACCGTATTATCGAGGACTTATTTGAAAATTCTATTTTCAAAAGCCAATTTATTAATCAATACTACGTGTTAACTGGGCTTATTTTTTGGGGTATAACCAAAATTTGGGAAAAAAAACTAATAAAAAAAACCAAATATCTATATGTATTTATAAATAATTGTTTGTTGTTTTTTGTTGGTATTTACGAGCATTTCATATAGATACGTGTTTTTTTTTTCATCTGGTCGTTACACATTTTTGCATTTACAACTCCAAAGTCGCCAGACTAAAAGACTAAAAGCTCTGGCCCTGCGGCTTTTTGGGTGTTTCTCTCCATGTGTCTGGCATGGTAATACTCTCCCAGAGAAAGGTATAATAACTATGCAAGGCATAATGGAGAAACTGTTGTCAAAGACTTTCCTAAAGGCATCCTTAAAGTTATGGAACAGTTTTGTCAATCTTCTCTTTCTTTTCTTTTCTTCATTTGAATTGAACAACTTTGTAGCATAGTTTCCCTTAAAGGGTATAGAACTGACGTCATAGTCAAAAGTTAAATGGTCTGGTTCTCTTTTTTCCCGTTTGTTTTGTCTGTTTCAGTCATCGCATTTGTTTTTTGGTTTGTGCACAACGCACCTTGCTATACCCGCCGACGGCAATGCAAATGGCCAAAGCCAGACTGTGGCAGTTTTTGGCCAGTCAGAGTCACATATGGGCAGTGCCACACGACCAACCCCAAAAGATACTTTCATGCAAATTTTCCTTTGTGTTCCTCCTGTTGTCGCCTATTCATTCATAGTTGGCATTGCCATTGCCACAATGTGATCATTAATTCCGGTGGCACCTGCCTCAAAGATCGACCAACAACAACTTGAATGTATCCAAAAGATATTATAATCATAGAGTTAGGGGACAGAAAGAGACACGCCCATTGACTAAGTTATTGTGTTGGCACAGCAAAAACCACCCTCAGAATTTAATTCATCTGTCTCTGGCCTGCCTCCTGCTTCGACCCACCTCCCCATCCCCATCCCTCGACCATTTGGTTTCTCTCACACATTTTACGCGCTCAACCAATTGGAAAATTTACACGTGCAAAATGTTGAAAAATTGTTGCGGTTTATTTCATTTTATTTTTGCATATTCTTTTTTTTTTTTCTTTAATACCCTGTAAATAGGCATATGTATGAAATGAAAGAGTATTCCTATCCTGGAGAATTATTAAAACTTAATGAAAACTTAAAAGAAGACAGAATGAAATTGAAAGATTTCCAAAGGCTTTTCTTTGCAACTTAGTAAGACCTAAATTTAGTTACTACAGGGTATCTCAGAGTCATCTACTCCATACACACACACACACACATACATATATCCTGAGTTCTTTTTTTTTGAATGTCGCACGAAATTGTTGGGCATAAAACCGAGAGAAAAGCCAAAATGAAAATTTCCACAGTAACATTTTCATTTTAAAGCTTAAAGAGTTGTTGTTTTTTCTTTCTCTCGTTTTTGTTGTTGATGTTTCTTTTTTTTTTTTTGTTTTTTATGTTATTTAAATGTGTGAGCGTTGTTGGTGTTGTTTTGTAATATTTTTAATTTTGTTCAGGCAGCGACATAAATCATTTTGTCGCGCATTGCAAAAATTCCAAAAGAGCAAAGCGAAAAAATTACAAAAATTTTTAAATTAGCTCGCACGGGAATGATGAAGGTTGGAGTTGCTTCAGCGGTGAGGAAGGAAGGCGGTGTGTGTGTGGGTTGGGGTTTTGGGCGTTTCGGTATTAAATTTTCATATGAAAAACTCAGCAACGACTGAGAGAAGACCCCTAACATAGGGGAAACAAAGTCAAAATGGTAGAAAATTGGAAAGATGAAGTTGCCAGTGATAAAAACTAGAGCTAGAGGAACTGGGAATATTAGGAATAGAATGCAGGGCAGGGGGTCGGGAGATGGTGGCCAGCGGATGGTGGTCTTCTTCTGTCTGCTGACGAAAAAAGCAATTTTCAATTTTTCTACACAAAAATGCCAAACATGCAGCAACAGAACCGGCAGAGGATGAGCAGATGATGGGGTGGGGGGAGGGGGGCAACAGCGTTGGCGAGAGCTTGTGCTAAAAACTTTGACGACAGCAGCGGTACAGAATCGGTGGATATATGTATGTAGAAGGGACCCATCCAACATCTGGGGGGGCTTAGGAGGGATGGGAGTGGGAGGGGCTGGCGTTTGCGCCTTGCAGTCACTGGCAAGTGATAAATCATTTCAACTGTCACTTTCGAAACACAATTTTATCTAAACACACACTCACACACACACACAAACACTGAGACAGACAGACAGAAAGAAAGAGAGGGACACACACACTCAAACATAACTGTAAAATAGACACTCATATTGTGACTGAGAATAATAAGAGGTGTAGTGGGGGAGGGGGGGAAAATGTGGAAAATTCATTTCGACTATGGCCTTTTTCAACAGATGTGCTTTCTGTAGAAGGGTGGAGGGGGGTTCTTATATTTGGCTTTTCGTTTACTGACTGCAACTGCATTTGAACTTGCTGATAACAGAATGCATTTTTGCCTCCTAATCAATGGCCCTAGCGCCATTTTTATCAAACACTCTCAGCCACTTCAGTCTGCCATGTCATTATGATCCGAGGGGGTGAGAAGGAGTACACTTAGCAAGAGTGCCAGCTAAATGACAGCAAATGGGGTCGAACTATAAATAGGTTCTCCTATTTATAGATAAATGAATTCAAGACAAAAGAAAACTCAAAAACAAGACAAAGCACAAAATTTTTCACCCAGAAAGCGAGCCAAAATGAGGAAAACAGGGAAATTGGAATACATTTTCTTGTTTATTAAAGTTGGTCTTAGTCAATTTTATTGATTTAACATTGCATAACTTGGTTAAATCGACTAACAAAAATCATTAACTAAAGAGAAACAAAGAAAAATAGCTTCTTATTACATATTATTATTATTATTATTATTAACTCGCAGGCGGCATATGAATTCGCCTTCAATTCGCTTGATTTGCCGTTGTATTGGTACATTTCTCTTTGCCCTCACTCACTAGAGTAGCTTCATCTCGCTCACACTCACACACGCAGAGAGAGAGAAGCTCATGCTTGCCAGCAATGGCGCTGCCTTCTTACGATATTAAGCAAGCAAAGACTTACGATACGATAAGCCAGACAAAATGTATGGTACGGAGGGGAAATGAGAAAATGAGTGAATGAGTATTATGTCTCTGTGTGTGTGTGTGTGAGTGTGAGAGTGGGAGACTGAGTGAGTGTTATGTGTGGCGCTGCTGCTTCACTCTCTTTGGCAGCGCAGACTGTTTGGCTGCTGCCTTTTCAGTTGTTGTTGTTGCTGTTGCTGTTATTGTTGTTATTCTATTTCTTTACAATAAAAACGACAATAAAATTTTTAGTGCAAAGATTTATGTGCGAACAATTTGGTTTAGTTGCCCGATGTCTTTCCCCTTTCCCTCGCACTTCACCACGTGCTTCTTGCCCATGAAATTCGTTTTATATTGAGCTGATTTGTTAGTTAATTATATTATTGTCTCTTTCGAGTTTTAGCATGAGGGGAAACAGGTTAAATAATACACTTTAAATGAGAGTATATTCACTTAATCATCATAATTAATACATCCTGTTAGATCAGGAAATAAGGAAAAATCCGAGCCAAAAGGGGAAATGAGATGAATTTCTTCCAATTTTGGTAGATTTTTTCATAAAACTATTGAAACTATGGTGTCAACCCTCGATTTAGATTGCATAGTCCATTCACAACCCCCCCTCTTGACCTGGCCTGGCCACCCGTCTTGTGTGTACACGATAAACACCCCACAAAAGCGTCCATAAAACGTGCCCATTACTACCAAGAAAATTGCCCATTAAGGAAAACGAAGCAGCTCAAAAGTTGCTGCTGCTGTTGTTGTTGTTGTTGCAACTGGCCAAGGCAAATTTAAATAAAGGTGCGTCGTCGTCTCCCTCGTTGAGCTCAAGAAAGTGCTTAAAAAAATAATAGAAATTGCTGCTGCTAAAAAAAAAAAAAGGAAAGAAAAAATGAAGACAGGAACAAAAAATAATAACAAAAAAAATGTATATGGAAAGAAGAGGAAACACACACACAAGGGTGGGCTCTTTGTCTCGCTCACTTTGGTCTCTTGGCACGCCCCTCAATTTTTACCGCCCAGTGTCTTCATTGTGCTTTAAAGCCAATAAACCAAATTATTATTAGCGCCATTTTCATTCTACTTTTGGTGTGCTTGGTGCTTCTTGTTCTTCTGTTTTCTTTCTTTGCCACTACGTATTTCATTTAAAGTTTTATGTTCTTAAAGTGTCCATTAGAAGGTTAAGAGGGGTGCACACTGGGTAATTGAGTCTTTAAAGTGTGTAAAACAGGCAGAACAAAGTATATGTAATAAATATGCATTTTTGATTAGCAACAGCAAAAGTGGAGATTTTTGATAGCAGAAAGAAGTTAACTCTGGGCAACTAGGCTCACCTGTCAAAACGATATTCTGATGAAAGCCTCATGGCTATTTACTACATATTATATATGTATGTATTTGTATATGTAAAGACTACTTAGTGGGCCCGTTGGCTTAACACATTCAATGGCAGCTGTCAATGCATCGATGAGGAGGCTTTGTGCTTGACAAGTGTGTCAGTCGGTGGGCTCAAAAGGGGCTAGCAAAAGTAGCTTAAGATCTTAGCACATCTTGTCGTATGGTATCTACATTAAATATGCTTTTACTGGCATTTGCTTATAACACACAATACACACACACACATAACACACACACACACATATAGATTTCCTTTTCATTTAATTTACTTTTTGTTTGCAATTAATCGAAACATTTTGTCTAATGAGCGGCTTTTCTATCATATTTTCAGGACGATGGTGTCGAAGAGAATGGTCCTCACCTGCCGATGCTCGAAATGCAGACGCCTCCAGGCGATTGTATTCCTCAGTCTTCCTTGGTAGTCCTGGTAAGTGAAAATCATATTATTATCAATAGTTGTTGTTGTTGTTATCAGTTGACCAAAGATTGACATGGCTAGGGTTCATAATTTTACAGCTAGAAGCTTTTATTTTGGTTTTTAGTTTTTGTTTTTCTTTTCTTTTTTTTTTTGGGGAGGTAAAAAGCCATATAAGATCTTGACGGCCAGATTGTGCCAAAGAGTTAACGTTAATGGCAAAATACTAACAATGGCTGCCTCTCTGCCGGGTCTGGTCTGCTGGCTGGACTGCCTTGCCATGCCCAACCAAATGGAGAGTAGGTAATTTCTATAATGATATACGAACTAGCTGGAGCCCAACGGCCAAACAAAAGCCAGTTCCCAGTCGAATCGAGTTCCAGCCGCGTCCAGGCCATTTTAAGCCAACTGGTTGGCAAATGTTATGATGCTGATAATGGTGTTCATGGCGAAACGATGGCCGTAACCAGCAAACTGTGGCCACATCCCACCACCAGCAGCACCATCACCATCATGGATGGGGATGGATCAGCAAAACAGAAATAGTATCAAACTCCGACATAGACATCGACGTCACAGACGATGAGGCCATCCTCAGGCCTCCTTTTTTTCGACTTGGCATTGGTATGATGGTTAATTCCATTGTTCAATCTGGTCTAAATCCAAATGCGTGCCAATAATAAGCCAACGTCGCTCCCCTCGCTCCTCTTTGTAACTATGTATGTTGCTGTGTATTTTAATTTTAAGAGTATCTAGCTTGGCCTGCCATCCAAGCGATTCTTTTGCCTGTAATCAAAATTCCATAACATGGCCAAAAGGCTAAGCCAACTGAGCAGGTTGCTGCTGCTGCTGCTGCTGCTGCTGCTGCTCACTCGAGCAATTCGTTAAAGTCAATTTGCAAATCATTTTTCCATTGAAACTCAATCTACGGCTACGTGAAAATACCAAAAGGCAAAAACTGAAAGAAAAAAAACTCCCGAGTCAGAGTCAAAGCCAGAGACTCTGAGCCTCTGCTTGGGCCATAGTCTTTGCCACAGCCTTTTGCCGCATCGATAATAATGATTTTCTTTGAAATGCATACTTGAGAGAACTCAGCCAGGTCTGGTCTTGGCCATGGCTTAAAAAATAAGAAAGAAAGAAAAAGGCAAGAAAAAAAAAAAAAAAAAATAAACCAAGCAAACTGACAGACAACTTTGTGTGTGCCCCCCCTACGCCTTCCCCGCTCGGCCCCCCACCTCAATAGCACCTCAACTCAACTCATCTCATCTCTTGTGCCCGCCCTGCGCCCCCTCCTTCTTTGTGGGGGCTTCTTTCGATGGCTTCGAACGTGGTGTAATAATACTAAATTGTTGCTGATTATCCTTTTGGCGGTTTGCCTTTGGACATCTACGGGTCGCTTCAGTCTCTTTTGCATACGTTGGGGGCTTTAGCTCCTCTGAAAATGGCGTCACAGTTGCTGCACATGCAACAACAACAACAGCAACAACAACAATTCGAGCATCATCTTTGGGCTTTGGTTTTTGGGTTCTTTGGCTGCTCTGCATCTCTATTTCGCGGCTCCGTCTCCTGGCCGTCGTCGTCGTCGTTGATTTTGAAAGAAATCAAGCAAAAATCAAAGCCAAAGCCGACAAAAAAAAAGCAAAAACAACAACAACAACAACAGTTTAGAAGACCTAAAGGGTGGGTAGGCAAAAGAAACCTCTTCACCTGGGCCCAAAGTATTCAGAGTTTAAGTTTTGTCTGAATGTTGAATGTTTTGTAGGGACCCAAGGCCCACTTCAATAGTCACATAAATAGACTTGGAGTCGCGCTTGAGAGTCTCTGCATCTCTCTCTCTATCTCTCTCGCTTCTCTCTATATGTGTCTGTTTGTGTGTTTGTTGTTTGGGGCAAAATGGAAAATCGTGTGGTTTCTTTTCATTACATTGCAAGTTTTTCTTCGGCTTTTTTTGTGTTTTTTTTTTTTTTTGGGTGCTTCATTTTTATGCTTCACTTGGTTTTGCCTTGCCTTGGCTAAGGCTTTGTCGGCACTTGAGCTCCAGCTCCAACTCCAATACGGAGACTGGCTAAAAAATAGTTTGGAAAATGAGAAAATGAACAAAACAACAACAAAAAATAGGCAAAGCAAGCGTTTTTCGCGGAAAGCTTACTTTGGTAATTACCGTTAAATGACCCAAGTCCAAGACTCATAGTCTCATAGTCTCTCAGCTGTCAGTTGTCTGCAGAGTGTGTGAGGGAGCAGGAGAGAGAGAGAGAGAACGTGTGAGATAGAGTAAGTGGTGTACACGCAGACGCAGCTACTGCTGCTCCCGCTGACGATGACGATGACGACTTTAAGCCGCCAACTTGGCGCAGTCCTTGACAATTGTCAACCATTTGGCAGCCTCAAGGCTGCTTTGCCGTCTGCAAATTAATTGTGCCCCCAACCTCAGAGGAGAACCCACCTTCTGCTCCTCGTCGTCGTCTTCATCGCCGTCTCCATGTCAGAGACCCAGAAGATGTCTCTTTGGGCTTACAAATTTTGCATACCAAATTCTTGATTTTGTTTGTGCAAAGTTTTTTTCGTTTTTTTGTTGTTGTTGTTGTTGTTACCTCTTCCCCCCTAATGCTCCTCTCCACTGTTGGGAGTTGCACTTTGCATTTTAACCAACAACTTCCCAGGCGAAATCAATTAACAAACAATAAACGTTTGTTGGCCAAGCCAGACACGTATTTTATTTAAGTATCTAGAATATTAAAATGGGATCAGACACGACAAATGTTGTTGTTGTTGTTGGTGTTGTTGTTTTTTGGCGGACAATATATGAGAGGAAGGGAAGAGGGTGAAAAAATTGAAGCACTGCCTCGGCGACATTCATTGAAACGTTTTTGGAATATTTGAGCAACTCTCCAAATGTTTTGCTTTCTTTTATGCGTTTGCCACTGCAGTGCACAAAGAACGAAACACACACACACACACACGCAGAGAATCCAAAAGATACTTTTTTTTTTGTTTTTCAAAACAAAAACGAAAAACAAAAAAATGCAATCGCTGTTAAGTACCGCAGAGCTTGGGAAGCCGCACCAGGCCTTAATCTGTCGCAATGCTGAGAACTGAGAAAGAAGGCTTTAGCTTTAGACTCGACTGGACGGGATGGGATGGGAAGGGACTGAACGGGCCTGGACGGGACTGGAGTGAAGTGGACTGAAAAAGAGCCACCCAGAGGAGAGCAATCGCTGGCAGTCGCCACATTGCCATCAACTTAAGACGATTATTTATGAACTGTTCGCTTTGGTCGGTGGTGGGGCAAGCAACTTTAGTGGGGGGGCGGGGGGTAGTGCAATGGATTGGTTGGAATGGATTGCAATGGCTGCCACAGTCGCTGCTGCAGGACACTGACATTGACTCGACAACAACAACAGCAACAACAACCAGTCCGACACCGACACCATGTACAATGTACCAATGCGTGTTCGATGACTTAAATGACAAGAAAGCGTCCATTGCCAAGGCGAAAAGAGATGCCAACCAAGTTCACAAAATACTCTTAGCCATGTTATTACAAAGTGACTAAATGACTGGGCCATCTCAATGACCAGAGATGGTAGGAGGGTAGAAGGAGAGGCAAGTTACTGCCTGAAATGGCATAAGAAGATCAACAAGCTTCAAGTCATCGGAAGCTAAAATGTAAAGAAATGTTTACGAATATTTCAAACTGATGACCAAGATGATGATCTTGGCTAGTCTACCTTTCGAAATCGCCTTAAAACTTATTAAATCCATTTGCATAATGCTTTAAGCCACATAATAAAAATCTCCATAAAAAAAAAGATAAAAGAAACAACCTACAAAGAAAAAAATGGCAGAAACTGAAAATGATTTGCGTGCGAAAATGCCCAAAAATATAATACGTTTTGCAGGTCTCCCAAAGAAAAATTTGACTAACCAAACAACAAAAAATTAATAACCATTTCATTTAGATAAAGCAACGACCAAGAAGATACCCTAAGAAAACTTGGACTCTCTTCTGGGAGAAAGAATTGAGAGCCTGTGCGAAAAAATGTTTTAATCTTTTACTTTTCTTTACTTTATTTTGCTCAGAGACAAAGTCCCTTTCCTGATTCGGTTTATTCTCTCATTTCGAAGGACTGCATATGCTCTGTCTTAAACTAACTAGTTACTGGGTATATTTTAACCAAACACAATGCTCTATGGCTATAATATATAAGCAAGGGTTTTAAAGTCGTATCCAACTGGATTCATCTCTTTTATGTGTTTGTCTGTGCGAGTGTGTGTGTGTGGTTTTTGGTTGGGTTTTTGTTTTGGCTCCATTGCATTTGATTTGGTCCAAATATTTTTGGTTCACACTTGGCGTTGATTCCAAAAAGGCTTCACATAGTTTTGATTGATTGCCGCCGCATCCCTGGCAGCCCTTCACTTTCCACCTCATTCGATGGGGTCTCTCTCTCTCTCTATGCGTGTGAGAGTGTGTGAATATATATCATATTTTTATAGCAACAACAACAACTACAACAACAATTTGCGGTCAACAAAGTCTGCACGAATTTTTTCAATTTTTTTTTTTTTGTTGGGGATTTTCAGTTTTGTTTGCTGAGCCTTTTTTGGTTTATTCGGTTTTTTTCTTTTGGGGGTTTCTCAAAATACGGCAAGATTTATTAGAGTTGCCAGTTCTGGGTGAGGGATTGCCGGCAGGGGGAGGGGGGTCTGAGAAATTTTCGTGTTGAATGTGTTGTTTAGATTAATTTAATTAGGTTCTCGATTAAGAGATAAGCTTTTGGGCCTTTTCCCACAATAACTAACTAATATTTTCCATCATTTCTTTTCTACTTGCAGACAATTTTGGAACGAGTGCCAGCGGTAAGCTTTCCCTTTACATACACATACAATTCTCTTAAGTTAAGTTTGCAGCAAAATGGCCAAGACCAAATAACCAACCAACCAACCAAGACAGAAAATTGTATGGCTCTGTGTGACTGGCCAGCAGGCCGCGGACGACTTTGATGGGGCTTTCATTTAGCGTTTGACAGGACCTATAATTATAAACGAGCATAACCCATCATCAGTTCGGAGAGGAGGGTGGGAAGGGGGGGAGAGAGGTTGAGCCTACAACGAGAACAACTAAATGCTGGGGTATATAAATTTTCTGATTAAGAGCCATCTTATCATTATTATAGACTGTGCGCACGCTCGGCCTTCTTGAGGGGATCTCAATGGGCATGGGGGCATGGGACTCCCAAGATAGGTGCTGTTGCTTGTGGTGCTAGTGGTGGTGGTGGTGGGGGTTGGGGTTAAAGTAGATGTGAAACCAAAATGAGAAACGAAAAATGAGAAACAGAAAAAAAGAAGAAATACCAAAACGAACCGAAACACACATTTCAAAATGTAGCCGTGCGTGAGTGAGTGTGTGCGGGTCGTCGTCGTCGTCGTCTCAGGGCATTATAGGATTTAGTTTTTGGGATTTCGATTTCTCACACACACACACACATGGAGTAAACCGATGAACATGAAGATGGAGTTGGAGTTGGAATTGCTTGAAGAAGCATAAGCAGAAAGAAATGTGTAGAACATATTGTATAGTATGGTTGGTGCCTGGCACTGGCATTGGGACTAGGGAGTGGAATCGTATGTGGTGGTGGTGGGGGGGCGAGGAGAAGGGCTACGCTGGGGTTTCGTTTCCAAAGATTTCCTGTGAAATACTTTAAGCCATACCCATCCATGCACAAGTATAACCCAGAACGAGATGTTTCTGTTTCTGTTTTCGGTTTTCGGTTTTTTGGTTTAAACATACTTGAAATTCTTGTTTCAACTTTGTGACTAATGCCAATGATGGGGGCGGGGATGAAGACGGCATGCATCTTCCTACAGATATATATATATATATATATATATATATACATATGTGTATTTTGTGTGTAATTTAATACGCTTTCAAAATTAAGAAAAACACACAACACACACACACACACACATTAGTTATGTGTATATAGTATCTCGAGATATGCTTGGCAGGCATGAAAGGTCACAGCATAAGATTTAAATTTGAAATTAGTTTGGTCCACGTTCTTACAACATTTGTTGTTTTGTAGTTTGGTCGGTTTCCTACCCCCAATCTGCCCCTTCTCCTTCCCTCTTGATGTTCTCTCTGTTTCGTTTTGGAAATATTTCATTATTATTAGACAGTTGTTGAGCAGCCTCCAAGTTAGAATCTTCCATAACCTAGGCAGGTCATTGATTTTTATTCAAGAATCTCATTTTGATGTGTGTGTGTGTGTGTGTGTGTGTGAGTTTGTGTTAATTTATGCTGCGACCGCCTCATGTTATTAACTGTAATTTGCATATTATAAAACAGAAAATTTCAAGATACATTTTTTTTAGTTTTTTTCCTCATCTTGTTGTTCTTGTTGTGAATACCTTATAATCATAGTGTAGCCCTTGGGGTATATGCAAACCGTCATACGGATCTACTGATATGTTTCCATTCTTAGGGTATCTCTTGGGTTTACTACCCTCCTAATACTGGCCAAAACGCCCCATTTCCTTTCTTAATAAACCATTTTGTTGTTGCAAAAAAACACTTTTTTCCCTGTTGTGTTTTAGCTTTTTCCATTTTTTGCGCACTCTTTGTTCGCTTTTCCCCTCCAATATGGCCGACACAGTCAAAGTGCAGCAAAAATGGTCGAGAGTGAAAGAGTGAGCAGGCAACCAAGTAAATGAGAGAGTCAGAGATAGTGTGTGTAAGAGAGAGAGAGAGCGAACAGTAGAGAGGAAAACGTTTTTGCACTTTTGTGTTGAAAGATTTTCTCACATGCAGCCAACACATGGTTTGGCAGGGGGGCTTCGTTGTGATGGGGAGGGGAGGGAAGGCAGAAGGGCTATTGCCTTCGTGTGTTTCGTGACTGATGCGTTATAATTTTCATGCTGTTAAAAAAGCATTTCCAGTGTGTTATTAAAAGCAACAAAAATAATAATAATAATAATAACAAGAAGAGGGCCAACAAAATGACTAACAGACCTTCCACCCTGCCCGAGCCCTCCCCCCATTGGATACTCCTTGCCAATCCTCCAATGCTTCAATGTCTGGTGGATGTTCTTTTTTTTGGCCAAGAGAGAAAGAGTCCTCCCGTCTCGTGCCCCTTGGGCTTGACTTGACTTTGGCGCGTTGTCTGCGCTGCAATTTTGATGTCAAAAATCAACTGCAGATATTCCCTTTTGTTGTTGTTGTTGTTGCTGTTCAGTTAAACGAAATTACACGCTTATGAATTGCTTAATATCATGTCGAGAATAAAGAAAAACAGGAAATTGCATCAGATATAGTTTACCGAGACATGAAAGGTATGTTTTCAGGAGATAGAGAGTGAGAGAGGAAGGAAAAACATGCTTAGACAAAAACCTTTATTTTTTAAATCAATTCTGACATTTAGTTATGTCAGTGTCTTTAAATGTGATTCCTATAAAACACGAAACCGACCTGATTGTATTATGGCTGGTTAACTCATTTAATTGATTTAATAAACGTTAAAAAAAGTTGGGCAAACTTTTTAGTCTCACGTGAGTCGCTTAGAAGTTGAATTAGAGAGTTTAAAGAGTGTAGAAAGAGAACTTCTAATGAAAGCCTTTCCGAGTTATTCAGAACTTCAATGTGTCTCAAGAACAGTTTGTTGGCTAAGCCTGTGATAGAATCCCTTATCAAAGAACCGTGTTCATCATAATGATCCTCGATGCTTGCATTCAAAATCCGATTAAATGTTTAAAAATATCCAACAATCCAGGGCTGTATGTATGTGGTTGCACCCAAATCAAATGACGTGTCAATGTGACTGACTCGGCATAGGAATTATAAACTCCGACACTCCGACAAGGAGAAGGACAAAAATAACACCCGAAACCCAAGAAAATAAACAAATTAAACGCATTGCCATTAATCTTTTCACCAGCCAATGGGTCTGCGACGTCTTTGGTGGCTTGTCCCCAACAAATCCCAATCCATATGCCCCCCCGCTCGTACCCTTTCCCATCCAGGTATTCATATAATCAAGGTGAGATGCATTTCAACATGTCTCATAAATTCGTGGCCGGATTGAGCGCAAAGCGCACACAAAAATCTTGTCCAGACGTCGCAACATTTGTGTATGGATATTTGCATAAACTCGTGAGGAGTTGCTTCAAACGGGGCGGGCGGGGCTATGGGAAGGAAACTGCAGTCAGCAGTCAATCCACTTTATATATCCGTAAGATATTCTCGTATATATATATTTCTTTAACGGCGTTCATAAATTTGGCAAATTTGACAATTATGCGCATTAATAATAAATAAAATTGACAATAATTGAATTTGAATAATTTGATTTTGCATATGTAGGAAAGAAGTAGAGAAACTGAAAGTTGGACAAGAGAGGGAGAGGGAGGGAGGGAGTGTTAGAGCGGAGGGGAGAGCTACATATGGAGCTAATCTGCATATAAGGCGGTTGCTCTGACAGCGTTTCATTCGACTGTTTTTTGTTTTTTTTTTTTTTGGGTAGGCGTGAAAACATGTGTTGGCTTTGCTTATATACTTTTTGTTGTCTGTTTTTGTTGCTTGGAATTTTAATAAACTTTTAAGTTGTGTTGTTTGCTGATATTTTTTCTTCTTTCTCGTCTCCTTAGTCAATTTTTGTTCGTTACTTAGTTAACAAACCGAACAAACTGAACAAAAAATCGAACAAAAAACCAGCCACAGCTTGAAAACAGCCTGAGAACTCATGTCGAGTCGAGTCGACTCCAAGGCTAGGCTCGGCTCTCAACGAACCGCAAAAATCCGTATAAAAATAATGAGGCATGAACATGTTGCTGCAGCATCCCCGGCAACAGCAACAGCAACAGCAACAAGCTTTTTGCAACATTATTATTTTTATTATTATTATTATTATTTTTTTTTTTTTTTGTGCCGGTAAAAAGCAAACAATGCAAGCAGCCGACAATGATGCCGGCCCAGACTCAAAATATTGCCGCGGATCACACAAATCCGCCATAAAAAAAAGTATGTACTTGTATATAAATATATATAGATTGTATATATGTATGCTGCTGGCTATCGAACATGGCCAAAGCCAAAAGGTAAAGCCGCTTTTGTGTTAATACCTCCAAACTGTTTTTTTTTTTTTTTGCTCCTTCCTTGAAAGAGGCAAAAAATGTATATGTATGGCCACAAAAATTGGTATTGCAACCTGCAACCATATGCCTGACTCGTTGTTCTTATTGACCTGTTGCCGTTTTGTGGCGTTGCTCGATTGGTGATCCATCATCATACTGAAGTCTCTCATAATTTGCAGTTTTTCGCCTATGAAAATTGTTAAGGAAATTGCAATTATTATTGAATGCCAGATGGAAAGGTAGAAATTGCAAGGCAGGTAATTGGTAAATGGCTTAAACGTTTTCAAGACACTTGCAGATTTCAGAAACCAAAATTCATTCACACGAACAACTGAAAGATAGATAGATCATCGGATAACCAAATCAATCTCAAGTGACAATAACAAAAGCCAACATTAAACCCCGGCTAATAGAGCACCATCAACCATTATGAGAATGGGAACGAAATAAAACTTTGTAATGTTTTTTTTTAGAGATAAAAACCCCGCAAGGCCTGCCATCTATCAATTATCTAAGCGCCGTGCAATTTTTCAATATTTAATTAAGTCATATGCCATCCATTGCTTAAGCTTTATTAATTTGCCGATCATACGGCGTGGAGGTATATAAAGGTAATAACTTTTAGCTAGTAATTGTCAGATGAGAGGCAAAATTAATGGGTAGATCTTTATCACGATTCAATAAGGTTTTCATAAATCAAACTAGAGCTAGGCGGGAGGGCCAAGGGGGGAATTGGTGGTAGAATTGTGTGGCTAATAAACGGAATGTTGGCAGCATTAACACCTTGGAGGTCTCACTTTTGGACCTAAGCTCAAGTGTTTGTTTTTCAGCCAGCCACCCACTTGAAGTACAAACAACAACAATAACAGAGATGCTGATGATGATGACGCCCTTTTCTTAGCTTTTGTCAAGAGTACGTGTGTGTGTGTGTGTGTGTGTGTGAGTGTGTTTGTTGTTGCCGTGTCCATGATTTACTCAAGTGCTCAAGTTGGGGGCTCAGAGCTCAAGCGCAGCTTCTTTGCCTACACTTGAGGGCCACAACACTTCTAGGTGTATGCAGGGCAGGGAAGGGGGTGGCACTTGAAGTGTTTGCCAAGCTGCAGCTGAAGCTCTTTTGGGCCCTCTTCTGGCCGTGTGACAAACCGTTGAATGAGCATGACTCGAAGACAAGACAGAAAGAGAAAGAGTGAGAGACAGAGAGAGAGAAAGCGAGTGTGGTCCAAGCCTTTGAAGCAAAGATGCCACTGAAGATGCCACCCAGGGCGTTTGCTGATTTCTTTTGACATGTTTTGAATTCAATTAAAGACCTCAAGTTGCCACCAAAGAAAAAGTCGCACAACAGCCACGTACTTTACATGAATATATACTTATATATGTATATGGACTACTCCTGCCACTTTTCCCATAGTTTGATGCTGTTTATTATCATTCTTTTAGTTTTGAGGCAAAACTCAATTAGTTTCCTTCACAAAAAGTCCCTGTGTGTGTGTAGGGTATAGGGGCACACACTCGAGAGTCGATAAGTTTGTGTGTTCATTGAGCTTAAGCAGACTTCCGCCATGTTTCAGTGGGCCAAAATGATTGACAGACGATTGGCATGGATATTCATATAAACAAAAAAGAAAATGCTCCGAAAGACGAAGGCGCAAAAACTGTTTTAAATGAAAATTCACACATACACACACAGACAGAGAGAGAAATACACCCACACCAACATACTCAAATGCCTAATGTAAAAATGGAAAGTTGGGCGTTTGGTTTTCATTTGCCGTTTTTGTTTTTTCGGGGCGGCGGTGAAAATGTGGAGAAAAAGTTTATTTAAAAACTAATTGAAAACTGCTAGCAGGCTTTTCCCCCACCCCTCCCCAAACCATCTATCCTTCCATGTTGTTGGGCAATAGTATGTAGTTGTTGTTGGAATGCATCTTTGCCTTAATGAAACGTAGAGACAGAGGCCAGACAGGGAAGAGAGGTAACGAAGTTTTCCTTCGTTTTTTCAAAAAGCAATTTGTTTGTTTTTCCATTTGCAATTCAGTTCAGCAATGAAAAGTGCATTTTGTTATTGAAAATAATGCATAATCATGCTAGAAATATTTGTTTAAATTGTTGCTTCAAGTATTTTCTATACATTAAGGAATATGGGGAGGAATTTTCCGTCTCTTTCTTTTTTGGTTGGTTCATTTTGGCCGAGCAAATAATGTGCAGCTGGTTGAATTCCTTCATTCAATTCCTTTTGCCATCGTCTTAGGGCAGGACGGGGCGGGGCTTTGGCTACATACATATGTATGTAGGTGGTTTTTTCTTTTCTTTTTTTGGTTTTGGGGGATGGGGAAGGTAGGAGGACTGCTTTCTCTGGCTGTGCGGAAAGAAAAGCCAGCAGGAAACTAAAAATGTTTTGTATGTCCGTATAAAGGAAAAATCGCAAAATTTACTGCAAATTGGAATTTTGCGCAATTGTAGAAAAAAAGAAGAGAAATGTGGCAAGAAGGAGAGCAAACAAACAACCGTATAGCTTCCACCCAAAGCCGCCTCCTGCACCACAGAAATTTCCTTCTTTTCTTTTTCTAGGGGTTTTGCTTGCAATAATAACAACATACAAATACATATACATATATATAAAATATATGTATATATATGCTCACGTCTGTCTGTCTGTCTATCCGTCTGCCTGCCGTTCTGCCTGCAACGTCCTTCGTCCTGCGTCCTTTAAGCCAATAATAAATAAAAATGCTTGTTACAGCAGCCAAAGGCAAAGGCAAAGCCAACCACCCACAAAAATGGCAACGAAAATTGCGACGGCATCAAATTTATTTGCCCAACACAACACAAACTTATGGTGGTGGTGGTGGCGGTGGCGGTGCAGTGGTCGATGGGTTCCATAAAGTCGACAAAGTTATAGTGAAAATTAATTAAGTTTTGCTCTGCGCTTAACAATTCAATTAAAAATTATCGTCTTGCCTGCATTGGCAACAGCGAAAAGCACTTTCGGGGAAAAGCTGCAGAGATGAAAACGAAGAGAGATCTCTCTCTGTGTGTGTGTGTGTGCTCCTAATCTCTGTTGCATCCCAGCCCAAACAACCAACCAACCAACCAACCAACCAACCATGCCCCTTTCTCAAGTGGCACAAGTGCTTTTGCACATCGTTATTATAACAATAATAAGCAGCCGCCACTCTTGCCAAAGATTAATTGTCTGTTTTGGTTTGCCAGATCCTACCACTCGGCCAACTAAATGTAAAATCGGAGCACATACAACCCGAAAACGAGAAAAAAACATGAAGAAAACGAAAGAAATGACTTCAAATTGTTGAGAGTCGTCGGCGTAAAGTGCAATCCACTTGAAGGAATTTACATATCACCAGCACCAGCAGCAGCGGCAGCAGAAGATACCCGACCATCGACCATCGTTCCTCCATCCGCCACCACCTCCTCCAAATGCTGCTCAGTCTCTCCTCTTCTTGCAGCCAAATGCATTAATCAATTTCATGTTTTCTTAAGCGCGCGCCCGACGCGATTTGAGTGCCTGGGCTCCATGCCACTCCACTTCACTCCCGCGTAGCCGTAGCCCATTGCCTCCTGATCGCCCTCTCACTCTCTCTCTCTCAGTCTGGGGACGCTTTACGTATGAGTGGAATAATCAATTTCGAGGATCATAAACAACTTTTAATGAAGTTGTTAAGTGCCAGCAGCTAGTTGCTCAATGTGGCCCGGCTAAAGTGCAGCTCACTTCTTGTCCGATAAGCCAGAAGAAGGCGCTCTGTTCTCTGCTCTCTGCTCTCAGGCCATAATGGACAAAAGTCTCTTCCATTTGGTCAAAGACGACAGAGCGAAAGAGCAACTACATTTCCACATTGACGCATTTCCATAATTGCTAAATTATGCAAAGCCCATTGAGAGCGACAGAGAGAGAGAGAGAGAAGGGCTCTAACAAGTGTCTTCTTTTTTGTTCTTTGTTTTATTTTATTTTATTTTAATTTTTTGGGAGTTTCTGGTAAATTAATTTTACAACTTTTAACTACACTTTTGCTTTAGAGTCTTTCCGGTTGGTGTCTAAAATGAATTCATTGAGGGAAACCTGCAGGTAGAGAAATGGGAAATCTGTTTATTATACAAATTTGGTTAGAGTATTTAGCATTCAGTTATCTAAATATATGGCCTTTAGATTTCTTTTATGGTTTGCTTAGAAAAGCATGTCTGGTTGGCTGGTTGGCTTGACCACTCAACGAACGTATCCATCGGCAACCAAATTAATCAAAACCAACTTCCGGTTTACGCAAAATGGCGTGAAGTCTGGCACTCTGAATATTTCACTACCCTCTAGGTGTGTGTGGGTGTGAGAGAGGCTTTTATTTGGGCATGTGCTACTGTGAATTCTTTTACGTGGAAAATTAATGAATGAGTTAAATGAAAAATTAATGAAAAGCAGCCACTTGCCACCGACTACCATCAAGACGCAGTTGCCTTGGCTTAGCCAAGTGGCAAGTGGCAGGGGCAGGTAAAGGCGAAAGCAAATGCCAAAGGTGTTGTGCAAAAGATAAAGCATGGAAAATTTAGGAACTGAAATGGGTAACATACAAAAGTTTAAACATATTTTCATAGGCGACGCACAATGTTGTTGCTGTTGGGAAATATTTGTTTTGGCATACACGGGATCAAAAAGAAACAACAACAAAATGAAAGAAAATGAAATTGCGGTTCGGGGTTCGAGGGTTCGAGGTTCAAGGGGGCAGAGCGTGAAATTATGCAATATTATCAGAGATAGAAAGAAGGGCAGGGGGTTGTCTTTAAAGGCCCCCTGTTTCAGATATATGTATATTGTTTGCATGTACTCTCTCAGCCATTTGGGCTTCCTGTTTCGTGGCATTTGAGTTACTTAAGTGTAACTAAAACTTTAAGTAAACACACAAATAACATACTTAATATTAAACAAAAATATACAAAATCATAGACCTGATGTTGATGTTGATGATGATGATGCTTGAGCCAAGCGGAAATGACTTTGTCGGGAGGTTGGGGGCGGAAAAATGGTAGACAAACAAAAGATAAAAGCCTGGAAAATTTAAATTAACCAAAAATTATGCATGAACATTACCAAAAGCAGCCACACAATGATAAGTGTGTGTGTGTGAGGAGGGGAGAGGGAGGAGTGGAGTTGGTCTTAGAAGGCCTGCGTATGACAAATATTAATTTCGTTTATAAACAAGACCAAGACACAGTCTACTAACTACTACTACCACTGCTACTACTACTACTACTACTACTGACCTGCAGTGTCTTAAACGGCAGCCACAAACAATGTCATCCATATGATTATCATTATGCCCTAGAGCCGAGTCAGTCGCCTAGTAAAGTAATTTTATGCTCACTTGACAAACAGCCATAAACCAGAACAACATCAACAACAACAACAACACAAGCAACTGGATGAAATGAGCAAACATAAAAGTTGTCTTGGAGAATGTGTAAGAGAAAGGGCAGAAAGAAGTGGATGAGTTGGTGGATTGGTGGGTGGGTAGGCAGTAGTGTGACTATGAAAGTGCTCTGACAATATTGACTTGGGTTAAACTAAACTAAAATCTCTCTCTCTCTCCCTCGATCTATTACAGGTGATGCTAGCAATGCCAGCATAGGAAGTGGCGAAGGCACCGGCGAGGAGGATGATGATGCGAGCGGCAAAAAGAACCAAAAGAAACGTGGCATTTTCCCAAAAGTAGCAACAAACATATTGAGAGCGTGGCTGTTTCAGCACTTAACGGTAAGTAACTAACATCTAACTAAACTAACTAACCAATGAACCAATGGCAGCCATTGCCAGTCACACACACACGTCAGAGATCTTATCGGGATTCTCGGACCAGTTACATGCAACTGGCCAAAAAATAAAAACAACAAAATGTTAGCCCCACCCATGGAGACACCTCGTTTGCTTTATGTGGGCTTGATAAGAGACCTCGACTTGCTTGTTGTATTTGTTTTTGTATATGATTTTGTTTTGTTTTTGCCAAGTTTTGATAAGATTATCGAAATGAGCTCTCCAATGAATGGCCTCTGATCAGACTAAGCAGCCAGAGAGAGAGAGAAAGAGAGGGAGGGGCAGTGGAACAAATAACCATGAATTGAGGCGCCAGGAAAACGTTGATTTCTATTGATATCCAAGTTGAGGTCTTTAATGATGTCATTTCCACCCATTGGCCAAGTGAACCAATTTAACCCCATACATGAAAAGGAAAATCTCTGGCAATTTCCACTTGTATACATATATATTTGGTTATTTTTCCTGTCGTTGAATACATTTCGGTCATCGCTTCCAATTAGATTTCCATTTTGGGCCATTCAAAGTGCTTAGATAAATGGCTAGAAGAGATACTAAAAACAAATTGCCAAAGCCGAGATGAAAAAACTATTCCAAACCTAAACTGCAGTTCAAACTTTTTCAACCAACCATAACGGAAGTCCCAGCCAAAGCCGGATGTTGGACAAATAAACAGATTTGTTATGCGCCACTTTATGTTAAGCAGAAGGATGTTCGCCGGTAAAAAGGGCCAGTCAAAGGGATAGATAATAGACATAGATGTCCTGTTCGTTGAAGGTAAAAGGGTTGCCAAAAACGACCAAGAAAAGAAAAAAGCAAAACAAAGCAATAAGACTTTATGTGCCTGGTCAACAACTGGTCAAGATGAAGTTGCTGGTGGTGGATGCTGCCGCTGCGTATGTAAAATGATAAAAATCTTAATGGAATTGTGTGTTTGTGTGTGTGCCGAATGCGACCACCAAATGACCACCAAAAGTCCAAGCAAACAAAATCGGAAATTAAAGTTAAAGGGAAATGCGTTTGTTTGTGTACATCGAGTTTTATCTGCTCCTGCAGGCAGGAGGTTAGAGAGTTTTTAAAATATCTGGCCAAACTCCTCCCACTCCTAATGCTGCCACCCTGTTTCCCACCACCATCCACAAACCCTGCGACTCCGCGCTGACATTGATGAATTGCCGTTTAAATCAGCGCATCACTCATGTTTACCCAGAGGCAACGTCTCCGGATCTTCGTCTCGTCTTTCACAGAGCCCGCCGGAGGCTAGGCTCAGTTTCTGCCTGCATATCCTTGACTGATTTTGTTGTTTTTCTTTTGGCCTAAGCTTAATGCCATTAACAGTTTTAGAACGCATTAGGAAAATTGTTTTCTCTCTTTTTTTTTCTGTGTGTTTCGGCAGCAGCCACACTTTAATTTCGTATTCAAAAGACTTCGATTTTAGATAATGCAATGTTTGCCAATTTGATTTATTGCCCAAGGCATTTGAGCCATCAACTGACGGGGGTCTTCAATTGTTGAATTTCAACTGAAGGCAGCCATGACGGATATACGTCGGCAATGGCGACGATGACGACGGCGACGTCGACGACGACGATGATGACTTCAATGTTGGTGCTAATGAAGTGCATGGAACTGAGTCTTGGGGCTGGGTTAAGCGCACTGGCTGGCCAACCAAAAAACAAAAGCCAGACTGGCAACAACAGCAACCACAACGAGGGCAATGCAATGCTTGGTTGATTGTTAGCCGACTGCCTGCTTGTTGTTGGAGTTGCCATAATTATGGCAGGCGCGCAAATATTTTGTTTACATTTGGCGCGCATTTCAGACAGCCAACAGCAGCAACTAAGAGAGAAATGAAAAAAGTTTCATTTCGCGTGCTCCGCCTACTCGAAATACCAGCCAGCAAAATATACACATGAGTCCATATGCCTCAGGTCTGTTCCCATTCCCGTTCCCATTTCCCATTTCATTCGCCATTCCCCTTGGTGTGTGTGCAATTTTCTTCCGGCTGGCGTCGTCAACGTCGTCGTCTGTGTTTGGGCCTACAAATTTTGCGCGTTGCCTTGGTTAAAAAATACATCCCCTTTTTAGCCCCCGTGACAACACAAGACCGAAAAACAAGGGAAAAGAAATGAGGCTAGCAATGCGCGAAATATTAAACCCTGGCAAAATGGTCAAAGTAGGTGGAGAGCTCAGTCGGAGGGAAAGAGTTGCGGCGCTTAGGAATTTGTTTCGCCATCACGAAGTTCAAATGCTCTGCCTAGTTAGTTAGTCTTCAATGAAAGTTAATCAATGAGTTTGAAGTCAGTTTAATGACCTCTGCTTATTATAATATTGTAGTCATAAGCTAGTGCATCTGATTAGTGTAGGGGAGAACTCTTTATGACTTAATGACCTCGCTTTTGCCGCCCTTTTTGTGTGAGTGAGTTGAGTGACTTGGGAGGCGACTGTGGCATATTATTTTCTGCTCTATTCTTGAGGACGACAAGCAACAACATTGCGATTAGTGCAACATTCCTCAGCCCACTCCCACCACGTCGCTTTTGGTGCTCACCTTATGACTATGGCTATATCTTGCTCGGGCAAAGAGAGTCAAAACACTCATTTGGCTTTGTTTAGACATGTAGTGCAACTGGAAAAAATCTTCATAATGGCCACCAGAGGCCGTCGCCTCTTTGTTGAAAATGCAATTTTCACATTGCGCCGCCGCTGACTGCAATTTGCAGTGCATGTTGTTGTTGTTGTTGTTGTTGCTGTTGCTGTTGCTGGTGTTGCTTGTTTCACAAATGGCGTCGCATTTGGCGTTGTTAATGGCGGCGGAATCGTTGAGGTCTTCTCCTCCTTCACTCAGTCTCTCACTCCCCATCCTTGGCTTTTGTACGTGGTGCATTACCAGCGACTTCTTGGGCTTGTTGTGCCATGTGTCACGGCGTTGCAGTCATGTTGACATCATTGGTGGAAAGAGTGGGGTGGGTTGGGTGTAGGGGACATCGTATGGACTATCCCCAAGCCTGTGCCTATGCCTACCGCCTGCCAGGCACTTGTCAGCGCCAGGGGGAAGTGGCTGGAGGTAAGAAGAAGATCCACCCGTGTCCATGTGTGTGTGTGTGTGATGATTGTTTTAAATTCATTTGCCAAGTTTAAATAAACACACAACACTGGCGAAAAGTGGAGCGAGTTAAACACACACACACACACACACATGTCTTGGGAGTGAGAGACAACGACAGAAATCAGAGACGTAAGGGGGGTGGTGCAGAAGACTAAGACAAAGTCAAGGGGGCTGGGCAACATGGCAAAAAGCAACTTAAAGGCGTGACAGTAATTAATTATTTTGTCGTATGGTAAATTAATAAACCAAATGGACTTTGTTTCACTTGACATGTTTGCCATCGCTTGGTTAAATTTTAGTATCTTGTGTTATGTCGATGTGTATTCGTGTGTGTATTCGTGTGTGTGTGTGTGTTTGTGCTAGTGCAAAATGCATAATTGCTTTCATTAGTCTAATTGGTAAAGTTGAAAGAAAAACGCTTAGAGCTCTGCCGCATGCACTTGGAATAGGCGTTAAAATGAATTCCGAATCTCTGTGCAGATTTCTCATATGTCAATGAACTTGGAGAAGTGAGACTAAAAAAGAGAGAAGAGACCTGCAAATTATGCATCCATGTATATTAAATTTAAAGTTATTTGCCTTAAATCAATAGACCACCTCTTCTCCGCTCTTCTTGCCTCAGTCTCTTGTCTAGATGTGCGCCACAAAGTATGCAATAAATTTCATTTTAATTTACCTGCATGTAATTTATGCCTTTTGACTTCTTGAACGAACATTTTATAAGCAGAGCAACATGAGGTGCAGCATTGGCATTAGAATCAGCCCGAAGCCGAAAGGATCATGAGCATAAGCATGAGTCTAAGAATGGGGCTGAGGAAGCGACAGCAACATGGCCATTGGCATGTCCATTGTATTTACATGGTTTCTACGTTTATTTGTCAATACGCAAATTTCATATAGTTTTCTCTCCTCGTCTTCCAAGGGATGACCTTAGGTGCGGGTGTGGCTAAGGATAGAATGGACTTGCCTGGCTTGGCCTGGTCAGGACAGCAAAACAAATATTGCTGTCGGGTCGGACAACAACAACAACGAAAACAACAAGAACAAGTAAAATTTATTAAACACAAACAATAAGGCAAATGCATTTAAGGAGCTGACAAACTGGGTGTGGCTTCGTGTGTGTGTGTGTGTGTGTGTGAGTGCGTGAGGTCCTGGACAAGGACAAGGCAAACTAAATTGCATTACACTGAGACTGTACAGACTGACATGGACAAGGATGTGAATATATATATAGAGTGGATGTAGATGTGCAGCATTGCACATTTCGATTGGAATTACTTGGACATTGTGTGCAGCAGCAGCAGCAGCAGTTTGGATATATATTGAATAAATTGCATATACTTGAATGTGAATATATATAGAGAGACAATATATATTAAGGTGGAATGCTTATATACTTAACCCCACACCCCGCACTGGAAAACATGAAGACAAGACATGACAACGGTAAATTTTCAAAAAGCAAATTGCATTTGCAGACAATTGTTCAATCCACACACACACACACAGCTAGCTTTCGGTTTAGGTATCCCCTTCTAAGATCCTCTGAAAACGCCCACAGCTGCCGGAAATGTTTGCGGCATGCCAAGGGTTAAGCAAACGAAAACGAAATAAAAAAAGGATTCAATTGTAAAATCAGAGAATCCAAAACAATGGCAAAAGATTGACAGGCATTTCCGTGGCCAGGTGACTGTTTGGAACGCCCTCGCGCAATCACCTTTCCTTTCTCCTCCGCTCCTCCTCCCCCACCTCCTCCTCCTCGTGTATGTTGTGTTGCTCCTGTACACCACATTAATAAATAAATAAACTAAACTTTTGTTTAAGATCAAAATCAGCTTTAGGAAATCATTGAGTCAACACAAAACAAACAACGACAACAACCAAGTAAATAGAAAATTGTAATAAGCGCCAGTCGAGCCAAGCCGATTAGATTAGCGAAAGAGAGAAATAGTGTTAGAATGATGTAGTGTGGTACCAGTAGGGGGATGGAGGCGAGGGTTCCCTCTTCTAGTTACCCCTACTCCAGGCCACTTTCACTCTTGAAATACATATTTGGTAAATGTTTTGTTTTTTGGTTTTTGTTTTTGTTTTTGGGGCGGACTGTTTGCACACTGACGCCACTGTGGCGGCGAGCCAGTTGCAAGATTTATGGGGGAACCAACACAATGTCTCGTCATAGTCATAGCCATTGCCTTTGGCCTGGGCTGTGTGACTGTGGATTGTTTGTTTGCCCATTTGGCGCTAGACACGCGGCGTTGCAACCCAAAAAATTGAGGACACATTTTTTGAGTGGCACGGCCACTCGCCACTGATAAGGAGCCGGACGGGAATGCACTCCATGAACCAACATGAACTGATAAGCAAAAGACCAACAAAAATGTCAATTTTCCTATAGTTAGCCATTGCAAGAAGCATTTCAAGTGCACAACACAACATTCGGTGACAGGTTTTCATTTACTCTCTCTCTGTGTCTCTCTGTGTGTGTGTGTTGGCAATGATTGATCGATGAAATGTTCTGGGGGGCTACCCGATAGACAGATTGTAAATTTTGTGCACTGTCAGAGGAGAGAAGTCAGTCCATCAGGTGGGCGCAAGTGGAAACGGAGTTATATTTAATTAACCATTGATTTCACATTATTCGTTCTGTTTCTGTTTTTGCAGCATCCCTACCCATCCGAAGACCAGAAGAAACAATTGGCCCAGGACACGGGTCTGACGATACTGCAGGTTAATAATTGGTAAGTTCAAAACGAAATCAACATCATTAACCTATCTGATAAGCAAATGCAAAGCCATCAGTTTTAAAAGTTTATGGGATCAAGAATCACAGAAACATGAGCCGAAGTTCAAATACCCTTACCTGAGCTGAGTTAAAAGCTCTTTAGAAGTTTGCAATAATTCATTTTGAAACACTTTTTCATTAGTCCGCCTAAGCCACTGCAGTCAGTCAGCAGACTTTATTTGGTAGATAGAGTATCTAGGCAGACAAAGTCAAGCTGCCAGTGGGATAAAAATTATGAACCTTGTTAGGTGTAGGCAACAAACTAGAAGGCAGATAGACACATAGACAGACAGATAGTCACAAAGTCAAATCCTAGGCATAAGAACTCAAATTTTACACATTATGCGTCAGGCGGCTGAGCTTGACACTTTTGTAGCCCCATTGAAGAGGGGGGAGGGGAGGAAGGAAAAAGAGTTCAAACCAAAGTCCGGACTACACAGGCAAAGAGTCGGGGGTGTCCATGGTAAAGGCTGAAAGCAAGTTAAAAGCGTTGCTGAATCTTTTATGCAGTTTGGCTTCGTGTCTGGGGCCATGGAATGCTTTTAAGCTGGGGACAGGCCATAATAAAGTCTAGCGAAAAATGTGTGAGAGCACCACTAGATGGCAGCCGGGCAGTCAGAGCGCTGAGTAAGGTTTTGCAGGAGGAGTATTTTCTCCCCTACACTAGGGCAGCGGGCACTCAGCTCAATTAAATTGAATTTCGCGCTCACTGAAGCACACTGCAAATTAACAAATAGTATGGAAGGACCGACCCCTAAGAACGAAGAGCGAAGACCACCCCTGCCCATTTCGCTTAGGCACGCAACACTGCGTAAAAGGAAGACGAAGACGAGGAGGGCGGAAGGGCGGTGAAGACAGCAAAGACGAGAGAGAGAGAGAAGTAAGCAAGAAAAGAAAAAGAAACCTTTGCAGAAAATAGCAAAATAAAATGTTGACACTTTTGGTTATTTATGGGCCTGGGCCAGGACGACACCTTAGCCGCCAGCATACTCCTCTAATCCATGGGGAATAGCCAATGGGCTTTTCCTACTCTAAATGTGTATTTATTTTCCGCAATTTGAGGCACAAAAAAGAAGTAAAAGAAAACAAAAACATGCTCTCAGCATTAGAAGCAATTCAAATGACCAAACACATAGCAGTCAGATTCAGAGTTGGACTCTGACTCGGACTTGGACTTGGACACTTGGAGGAGGAAAAGTCCATTAACACCCAATAAGATGGGGACAAACCGGAGAGCAAACTTGTTGTAATCGAAAAAGTTTCGGTTCTTGTAGCCAAGTTTTAAATATTAACGCTTAGTTACAGCTGCAGAAGAGAAAAGTTATAATTATGCCGTAAGTACATAAATAACACGGCAAATGTGACTTTTTCTTTATAAATCAGCTCGACTCTCAGTTTTCGGTGCGGGGGCGGTTCACTTAGGGTCCATCAGGGTTAAAGCCAACTCTGGTTAGTCTGTTTTTAGCCAATCAAGCGCACTAACAACATCATCGAGTGCATGGCCAGAAAGAGATGAGGGGCCAGGGGGCAAATCGATTTCCAGCTTCATCTTCAGAAGCAAACGGAATCAAAAACTCACTCTCTCAATGGCAACGGGAACTCAATTCCATTTTTGTCGTTTTGATAAACGATTTCAGGGCGTTGCAACAATTTCCGCCCGTTAAATGAGTAAAATGACTCAAAATCCAAACCGAAGGAGATGAAATGAACTGCAAATTGAAAAAAAAAACAGAACAGACAGACGTTCAGCCAGTCAACAGGCAGGCAGTCAGGCAGGAGTATATCTCTGATTTTGGGAAGCAGTGCATTAACCTTCCTGTTAACTGGTCAAAAGTTGTTTTTTTTTTTTGGCTAATGCCGAGTATCTCTACACTGTTTTCTTTAGTTTTTCTGCTTCTTCTCTCTCCCTCTCCCTCTCTGGATTTTATGTCAACCCATGCGGTTAACATTGTCAGAGGTAGAGTAGTGACTGTCACTTCGATGGCGGCTTTTTGCTTTAATCATTTTTTTTCGTTTTTGTTTTTGCTGCTGTAGTTGATCCTTTAGCGGATCAACAAGCCAAGCAACGCCAGCAGCAACTGCTTATTATTTCTTATTGCATTTATTAAACGACAATCATAACCAAAGTCGGCATGGGCCCATTCGCCATTGATCTCCCGGCATGGACTCTGTAGGGCATCAGCAAAAAGTGTGACTCTGGCGGAGATTTGGTTTAGTTTATGGCTAAGTTGCCCACATAAAGTGCCCACAAGAAGCAGCAAATCCGTTTCATTTCATAAATAATTCATAGATTGCGTCTTTTGCTTTTTCGCTCGAATCATTCCTGTTTTTAATTAAACATTTGCCACTAACAAAAACCCATCTCTTTCTTCTTCTCCTGCAGGTTCATCAATGCGAGGCGAAGAATTGTACAGCCGATGATCGATCAGTCAAATCGTGCAGGTAATTATCACTTGACCCTCCCAATAAAATAACCATAACTAGGAAATGGCGCAGATGAAATGTTCGCAAAATTGTCTGTGCGACCTTTTTTTCTAATTTCTAACGCAATTTCTAATTATGTGCATTTTGTTTCTCTGTCTCTCTCTCTCTCTCTCTTTCATTTGTGCCATGCAACAATTCAACAGTTTATACACCGCATCCAGGTCCCTCCGGTTATGGTCATGATGCCATGGGCTATATGATGGACAGTCAGGCGCATATGATGCATCGTCCGCCGGGTGATCCTGGCTTCCATCAAGGCTATCCCCATTACCCGCCAGCTGAATACTATGGCCAGCATTTGTAATGCAACGCATCCGATGAGAGGGGAGCAACAGCAACAGCAGCAACAATAACAAGAACAACAACAACAACAACTGTGGATGCAACAGAGTTAGATGCTGAGCAGCAGGCCAAAATCATAGCTTAAATTTCCTACTAACCCCACGCCCATTCAAAGGGGCATAGAACCAGCTAGCATACCGAGTGGCAATATCAGTCAAGTAAATAGTAAAAACAAAACTCTGCGAAAATCAGCTGAAACCGATGGAGAATTGTAGTGAAAATCTTTTGGAAATTGATATTAGCGAGAAAAGTAAAAATAACAACAAAAAGGCAGCAGCAGCAACAACAGCAACAACAACCACAACAGCAGCAACAACAACAACAATTTTAAAGAAACTATTTGTGTATACCTTAAACAAAAACAAAAAAAAAAAAAAACAAAAAAAATGAACATAAATAACAAAATGGAAAAAGATATTTATGCATAAACAAAATGAAACGCTTAGCTATAAGTTAAATAAACAAAATAAAACAGAGCAGAAAACACACACACACATACACACTACACACACACACACACACACACACTCACATAGCAGCAACAACAACAGCAACCAACGTATACATATATAAATATAACAATTTGAAATGCAAATTTTCTTTCACTTTCAAGTTGAATGCAACAAAACGAACATTTTTTAAAGCATGAATTTAGGCGCAAAACCCCAAAACGAAAAAAACCAAAACCTTAACAGAAAACAGAAATTTAAGCCAGATATTTTGGTCCTTTAAGCCAAACCAAAAAGCAACAAACGATTTGAACTTTAATATAAACGTTTTCTTTTTGAATTAGATTTTATTTTTGAATTTAGCTAAAAAGAAAGATAAAACTGAAAAATGCCCCGCCCACACAGCCCTGAGCAGTTTAAATGAACTGCCTCAAAATTGTTTTAATTTTGAACAAAACGATGAAATTCTTTGCTAATTAGTTTTAGTTGAAACCCTTTTTTTATTTTATAATTACAAGTTTAATAACAAGTCAGTTATCTGTTTTCATTAAATATATGTATGTATGTATGTATATGTAATTGTACATATAAACAAATCAGCAAATAACTATGAGTAATATATACATATATATATATATATAGACGATAAAACCATACTACTTATAATCAACATACATTTAGATGATTTTATATTAAATAAATTCAATTGTTTTCTAATTTTACGCAAAACTTACGAACGAAGGAAGAAAAAAAAGAACAGCAAAGATTATTACACAAGAGAGATGGAATTGATTATTAAATTTCGACAAATTCAAATTCAATTTTTTTGTAACATTCAATTCAATTATTGAATACTTCAGTTTCTGTGTGTGGTTTTTTGTAGTATTATTATTATTTTCATGGACCGATTTGATTGAAATGCAAAAAACTAACAAAAACAAAAACAAAAACACAAAACAAATGAAAGAAAATGGTGGAAAAAAATGCATAATAAATGTATGGAGGAATAAGATATAATGCATAAATATTAAATATGTATACGTAAATATATAAATAATAATAAATTATGATTACAATTAAATTTATGACTTTATTTATGTATTTTAATTTGTATCTTGTATGCGTTATATTTAGTTAACTATTATTATGATTATTATTATTATATTATCGCCTATTATTATTAAACTTACTTAATTAATGATTTAAATTGAACTAATTAAAATTAGAGAAAACTACTGAGCAAAAGAAGAAGCGATGATTATGATTTATTGACAAAACAAATTACAAATGAAATGAAATTATTGAGAAAAAGAACGGAATAATAATTATAATAAAACAATTACAAATTTGTGTTTTTATTTTTTGGTTCACTGGAAAAACTACTCCAAGAGAATTTTTCCAACCCTTTCCTTTGGTTTTCCTTAGTTTTGTTTACTGTTGAATCCGATTTAAGCCTTATTTGCTAAACGAACTGAAATTCATTGAATTTAAATTGTTTAAAGAGAGAAAAAAAAAGAAAAAATTGTAACGAATATACGTAAATGAAGAGGGCAACAAATTTGAAATTTAAATATTGTATTTAATTTGAAAATAGACTCGTTGTATGTATTAATGTGTGTGTGCGTGTGTGTGGAAAAGTGAGTACCTATTTTAATGCGAAAAGTTTAAAACATTAACTAAACTTTTTAGCCAACTAACATGGAATGAAACTTGAGCTTCTTTTCAATATATTGATTTTGCAGACACAAAGAATCAAACCACATTGCATCTTCTTAACTTCTTATTAAACCTACACTCGAAACAATCACTCAAAATGTATACGAACTTCTCTAAGAATCAGAAAAACCAAGAAGAAATGTAAAATTATGTGAATATTTTGCACATCAACTACGAAAAAAACAAAATAAAATTATTTACAAGAAATTTGCTAACACTTTGGGACAACCAAAAAAAGAAAGGATAACAAAACCCAAAAACCAATAAAACGAAATTTAAATTTCAACAATTTCGCATATATATACAGAACTATACGATATACGAGATCGCATGCATCGCTAGTAATAAATATATTTAGATTATATTATACATAGTAGTTAATTAATGAATTAATTAATCCACACACAAGAAGAAATTGACTTGAGCAACGTTTAAACGCAAATTGTACAGAACGCCTTAAAAACCGAAACCGAAAATGAAATTGAACATTGAAACGGAATGAATGATGTATACGAGTCTATATACAGAACATAAACTATAGTTATATACATACAGATACATATATAAACATAAATGATATGAGAAGTAAATTTTAAAGCAAGTCTTAATACTTGATGCATGTATGTTTATGGCTTAAGCAAAACAAGGAACCAAGAGCAGAGCACAGAAAGCGATTAACTAACCAAAATACTAACTAAGCAACACATTTGAATGCTAATCGTCGAGAAAGAAAACTAAGAGAACTAGATGAGATTTTAACTTCTATATCCTTGCATTTAAATCATTCAGAACTTCATCGTAGACAATTTCACAGGGATAGACTCTTTTCAAGGCAAGGATATGCTGAATTTCATTCGATTTCCCACAACTTTCTCGACAATAACTGAATCGGACCAGTGAGATTAAACATTTTAAATGGCTTGTAAATTGAAAATCGGCTAATTGTATTAAAGCAGCAAAAAATATACATAAAAGTAGATGGCAAACAAGACGAGCTAATCCAATCAGAGGAGCCCATTCGAATTTGAGTGCCATTTGCATGTGGCAAGGTGGTGAGCGCCATATTCGAATGCTGGCAATGCTGTTTTGTGGCAGTGTTGATTAACAACATTACAAGAATTAAGGATAACGAATGCTTTTTTATGTTTTAACACTTTCGTTTGTGTCGGAATTTAAATTAAAATGTGATTTTTCTCGAAACTTTAATGTATACGCCGTAAATAATTAACATATGATTAATAAGATTAACATTTAAATTACAATTATTATTACGATTATTGCAATTACATTATGAATATTGTACATTTTTCTCTGACTAAGTAAAAGTTCGCCCATTGAAAATACATTTTGTATATAGCGCAAATAGATTTGCATAAATCGTATACATACATATGTATATGTACATATATACTATATCGTATGGGTACATCTATATAAACTAATCTATTGAATATGAAATATAAATCTAATCTAATGTTAGTTGATAATGAAAAAGCGGAGCAAAAGCAACCCTGAGCATAGACTAAAATTGCACAAACAATTTATACAGAACTTACCCACGCGACAAGAGCATCAAGTAAACCAAAAAGATACCCTAAAAAGGAGTAAAATGCTAAAGAGAGAGCGAGCGAAAGAAAGAGAGCGAGCGAACACAAGGGCGAGCGAGCGAGCAAGCTATATGATCACAGAAGGATCAATCTTGAAATACACAATGGAAACAGAAGAAGAAGATTAATATAAATAAATGAATTCATTTGAAATAAATTAAATAAATGTTTGTGCGTGTAAAAATTAACTTTAACTAAAATTGCTAGTTTTAAACAAAAAAAACCAAAAACAAAATGTCAGAATGAATTAAATATAAAAAATATGAATATATATAAATATAAAACAAACAAAAAGTATCATTAAATTAATTAACTAATTGAAAAAGCTTCTCTGTAAAGAAATAAAAAATTTAAAAGAAAAAAAACTGAAGTAAAAAATGATCAACAATGGGAAATTCTGATATGAAAGATAGAACAAAACAACAACAACAACAACAAAATATGAGAAAATATTGAACATAATTTTCAATTGTAATAAATTATGAAATAAAAAATTATGAAAAACAAATAAAAAAAATAAACCTCAGTCTTTCTTTTATCCACTTTCCCCAAAGGCATAAAATTGAGTAATGGAGTAAAAGTGTTGGAAAGTTTCGTTTATGTCAAGTTTTTAGCTCTCTGGTTTCATTTAATTGGCGATTTGTTATGCCCTTTCGTTTATCCACTATATAATTTCGCCCACATTCGTGAAAAATCCCCCCAAAAAAAGAATGGAAAATGACTGACATCTGACATGGGTTCAGAGCTCGCAATTTGCCAAACTGTCAGCTGGTCAACTGTATGCTGGACCCTAAGTGACCCGCTTTTGACCAAGGGTTAGAGCCAGGACCCGCTATACATTGCGTGCCTTACTAGTAAGTATCTCACTCGTTTTTGGCCCAATCCAGAATGTAGGCAATAATTGAACTATAATTGCCTGGAATTTTCGTATATAGCACGCTTCATCTGTTTCTGTTGGGTGAGTTTCCGTGACCAGGTCGAGTCAAAGGCGGTGTGTGAAAAGTGCACCATCCATATGTCTCTCTCTCTCTCAATCGTATGGCACATAGATAGTTAGTGGCTAACAGCTGCATAGATTGCCACGGACGGAAGAGACAGTCTCTGCTCAGTAGTGGCCAAGAAATTCAATTAATATTAATTAGCCAAGGTGGCGAGCTCATGCTGTTGCACACACACACACACAAGCACACACGCACTCTTTTTCACACACACAAACACACACTAATAAATGGAGTTTTAATCATTTTCCAAGTGTGAAAATTAGTTGCGTTTAAGTTGCCTATAATTAGTGGCCAGTCCGAGAGACAAGACATACCCGCCTCATTTGTGACACCTCCGCCCTCTATTCCTGCCACCCCCGCTCCCGTTGGCATCATCAACAGTCGACTGACTGTCGGCAGCTGTAATTACTTTTACGAGCTGTTTACAGCTGCTCCGAGTGGTCATTATGTGGCATTCCAAAAAGAGAAACAAAAAAATTATATACAAGAAAATTCTTTGCTGTCAATTTATGCAAATTTCTTATTTCCCCCCAAAACAAAGACCAACCAAAATAAAAACTTTTCCCACTCACTGTCCACCTACACACAAAGTTCGTATATGCGTGTGTGTGTGTGTGTGTAATCCCTCGTCCTTGTCTTCCTTCTGGCATGTTGTTGTTTCTTCTCTTTTTTTTTTTGAAAACTTTAATTTATTTTCATTGCGCATTTTGATGCTCGTAATTCCCTCGTTATTGTTGCCCTTTGTCGCCGCTTACCTCTCCCCCCCTTAGACGAGATCTCTGCTCCAGTTGTTGTTGTTGTTGTTGTTGGCATAATGTCACGCCTGGTGTTCCTGGTGGCATCATTACTTTTGCCCATTGTTGTTGCTCTCGTTTTGCATATGAATATGATTTGAGTGAGAGACAGAGACAGAGAGAGAGAGACAAAAGCCGCAATGTCTCGCCCTCCCAACCCTTGGATTGCTCCCTGCCCCATGCCACTTGCCCTTTTTTTCTCTGTTGTGGTGGTGGTTGTTATTTTAATTTCCTATGTATCTTTCTTTCCCATTTTTTTCGACTCCACTTTTATAATTTCAAAACAGATTAATGTTGCGCATATGTGACACCATTTTATGCGACGGGTTTATCTCTTTTATGGCATCATCATCATCATCATCCACATCGTCGGCTAGGCAAGTGTAGGCTTTGGCTTCACCTCTTGCATTCGCCGGGGGTTCAGAACGAAAGGACTTAAGTGGGATCAGTAGAGGCATTGGGTCAGATCAAAGCAGGTGCAAGCCCATTATGAGGCATAACCATAAAGGAAAAGGGAAACTCAATCTCTATTCGGGGTGTTGTTAACTTCTGCCCAGATCAATAGGCGACTTGAAAGTATTTAGTTTTACATAACAAAACTTACCCTCAAACATTTAGATAAACCAGCATAGAAATGTCATATTTGCTCTGAAACAGAAGAAACATCATTAAATCCTTTTGAAATGACAAGGAAAAAGGAGAATTGCATCAGTTCTGTCCTTGGTGCATTAGAGTCCCTAAGAACTTGAAGTTGAAAGAGGCCAAAGCGTCTTCAAACAACTTATTGAAATCTAAATTCTTGAGATTGAGGATTTCTACTCTATATTTTGTGTTTCTTAAACTTTAAGTAATTCCATTTGGTAATCCTTAATTCAGCCTAGATCTGCATATCCTTTGTGAAAGTGAAATTGAAGTCCTAACTCAATAAACTTTCTTTCTCTCTTTTTAGCCAATTTGGGATTCATTTGAATACAGCTCATCCGTCCATTGTCTTTTGGCTGTAATGTGATTTCCTCAGTATATCCATTACCATTTCATTCATGTATCTAGTCATTCGTTCATTTACTCATTCAATTCATTTATTCATTCATTCATTCAGCAAAACAGCCTCAAGCTTTCAACTCCTGGGTCCGAAACTCATTAATGCACTTTGCATAATCGCAAAATCATTCAGAGTCTGATATGGCGAGGACAAACAATAGGCTATATACTTGGGGATGTGGGTGGGGGTGCTTGTGTGTGTGTGTGTGTGTGTGTGTGTGTGGGTGCTGTGAATTGAAATGTTTTCGGATAATTTAAATGACTTAAATTATGTAAATTGTCTCAGCAGACAATGACAACCGAAAGAAGAGAAGAGAAAAAGAATACGTTCCAAGCGAACGATGCACATTATTTGCTTGAGGCAAGTTCAGGGGAAAGAAGACGCTCAGACAATGCTCTAAAGTCACTCGCAGTCGTGGGCCTGCTCTATATACATACATGCACACATACATAGATAGATTCACTTACAAATTTAATTAAACTCAATTGAAAGTAACACCAGGGCCGTTGCCACGTCTCGCCGACAGCTCCAGGCGGACCACTGTGTGGCGGACAATCCGAAAAACTTTGTTTTGACAATTGATTCAATGAAATATTTAGTGCACTGGACGACGCTTGCTCGTTGAATGCTGGTCGCGGGATACCAAACCGGAGGCTGTTGGCCGCGTGGGCAGATGTCTGACAGCTTCAATATGTCATGACGTTGACTTTTGTCTCGATTAGCTTTACACTTTCATGTCGCGTGTAGCAATTGTTCCACATACAGAGAAACATACAGAGAGCACGAGAATGTCGGCGGCATTCCTGGCATAATTTTTGATATAGCCTCAGCTAGATATAGCACAAACGAATCAGCTATGTGATAGATACATATGTATATATAACTGTAGAGATCTGTATATGTATATATCAGTGTTGATGTCTCTGTCTACATTTACATAATTGAATTTGTTTGCTTGATTGTCGAGCTGTCGATGCCCAGGCCAGAGTCAAACGAAACCAAACCAGGCCTAGGCAACCATCCCGGACTTGAATCTGTAATCCGTGCGGGAGGCATCAACATCAACATCAACATCGGCATCGGCATCGCCATCAGCATCAGCATCAACATTGACAATTGCTAGTTCCGGTCGTTTGCAGTTTGAAGTGCCATTGATGCGCCTGAATCCCAGCCCATCAGCCAGCCCTCATGGCAAAAATCAACGCAATTTGTCAATAAAAATGTAACTCGAACAGATTGTGAAGTGTGCGAATGTGCTCGAAACAATCGGCATCGGCGGGCATAAATTATAGTCCATATATATAGATAGATATCTGTGTATCTGTGTATGTGTGTGTGTGTGGTATATTGTCGGTCTGCTGCTGCGGGCTTGTTATTACATTTCTTTCTTCTTTTTTATATATGTTTTGTGGTATTCCTCCTACTCCTACTTGACTTTAATGCGTATAATGATTTCCAATGCAGATTAAATGATCAGATTATGGTATACTTGAGAAATCAGAGAAGTGAGCAGAACGGTTAAGATTCGTTGGGGAAAAAAGTGAGTGTGTTTGGGTGCTTGAAGTGTTGCCCTGCGGGCAGACGAATTGATTGCATAAAATGAGTTAGATAGTCAATGGAAAGGCACCAATTCCATTTCAGTTTCATTTTAGTCTCCAAAATTTGTTCGTAGCATACTTTTGGGAACTGCTTTGAAGTAATTAAAGCAACTTGGTTAGGGAATGTCAATTAATAACTCTCCCTTGAATGAATTTAGTCAGATTTTTGTGACTTTTGATGGAAAACAAAGTCAAGAACTGTCCCAAAGACATCTTTCCACTTAACTTTAACTGCATTTGGCTCAAATGAAGACTATTTAATCTAGACATTATTAATTTACATATAACTTTTACTTGAAATCTTTTCAATTGCGTTGCCTAAAGAAATTTAATTAATGTTAAATTCACTTCAATGAGTTTTCAACTTAAATGCAATTTAATTTGCATTAACCATTAGTAGATAGATGCTCGCTCTCCCTCTCTCTTTCCCCCTTTCTCTCTCTTTATCTCTCTCTTTTTCTTTGCATATATTATTAGCAATCAATTTTAATGCATTTAACTGCAATCAAAAATGGGTTTTCTTCTTCTACTTTACACACACACACACACGAAATCGTTCAATCTGAAATTTATACAAAACATGTCAGTTGATGCCACGCCCACTCAACGCCCAACTGTCTGTTTTGTCTGCCAAAAGATGGAAAAATACTTGTGTATCGAAAAGTAAAACATGAGACGAGAAACTTTTCCACAGGCTATCTGCATTTTGTATTGCAGATACTTTTAGGATATATCTATCACACACACACACACACACACACACACACATAGACACACATACTTGTATAGAATTTATATTAGAAAGTTAAGAAAATGTTGCAGTTGCAAATACAAGAAATTTTACAACAATTGCCAAATGTCTGTGGCCAAAAATTTTGCGCATGTCAACAAATTTGTTGGCTGGTTTTGCTGTTAGTTGGTTATATTGTTATATTGCTGCTCAATATTATAAAAGTCACAACAATAATTTCTTAAAATCCAAGCATATTTTTGCCTGGCCCAAAGACAGAGATGCTAGATAGAGACAGAGATATATATACATATAGAGACACATTGGTTGGGAGTATGAGATTGAGAGTCGAGAATGCAGTTGCTGCATTTTATTTTATACTTCCTTCCGCTTTTGCCTTCAAGACGAACTTTGCACAATTTGCCCCCTTCACTTCTCATTGTTTTCTTGCTCCCTCAATCTTTGTGTTGTCTTCAACCCACTTAAATACACACACACCCACACACACAGCCACACACACACGAGCATAGATATAAAGATTTTTTGGTGGGGTTGTTTATATATCCGCACTTAATGCTTAATTCAGTTACAGCTGCTGCTCTGCTCTGTTCTGCTTTGCCCTGACATTGTCGCTGCTCTCTTGTTATACCCTTTACACATTGAATTGAATGGCATATTTGGAACTACTAAACGGGGACTAAAGTTGTCTATATAAATCGAATAATCAGTTTTTCCAGGGGAATGAAATCCGAAAACGTTGACAATGAAGCATCCAACTCCAAGTCTCATACATGACACGACAAGAAACGAGAAAAGAACTGGACTTTGAGTCATCTTCTTCTCTAAAGAAGTTTATTGAGTTCACTTGGCTCACTGGGTATTTCGAATTCGATGTCGTTGTTTATATGGAATTTATGTTGCTGTTGTTTTTCGTACAGTGACTCCGTTGCTACCATTGACAATGACATCATCATTATTGCGTGCTCAGCTCCGGCAGCATCATCAGCATCAGCTTCCAGAATCCAGCATCCAGCATCCAGCATCAGTTTCCTTGTTTGCTATACTCCTGCTGAGGATGCTGGTGGCGCTGGTTGTCTTTGTCGTTGTTGCTGCTGTCGTTGCCGTAGTTCTTGCCTGTCACATCTTTGTTATATTTTTGCGCAGAATAAATGAAGTAAAGTAATATTATTGCACTTAGACCGCATTAACTTGTACGTGGCAATCTGTGCTTGCTAGTGGGAGAGCGGGGGTAAAGTGATGGGGGTGATGGTCTTGGGTTTTAGTTTTCGAAATTTAAGTGCCAAGGATTTTCTACGAAATTAGCCAAAAGAAATGGCTAAAAGGAGATGACAGAGCTCGGTGATAATAAAACCATAATCAAGTATACGTACGTACATTGCAGTCAACCTCCCCTAGTTTCAATTTAACCCCACCTCCGCCCACCAACCATGCCCCCCTCACTCTCTCCCTCTCCTTCTCTCACTAGTATAGAGAGGACCAACAACACACAGTTAACAATGGAAAATTGCTGTTGACATGATTTTGCACTTTCGCATCGACTGCATTCGGCAATTAGATTTGTCTCTGTTTCTCCCTCTCTCTCAGTCATTTGCTATCTCTCTTTCTCTTGTGAATTCTCAGTGCTGCTGATGCTGCTGCTGCTGCTGTTGGTTCGTGTTTTTGCAGCCATTTCCAAAAGTGCAACGTTGCATTTTGTTGCCCGTTACCCATTGCCATTGCGTAATGTGTGGCTGTCAATTTGTTTGAATTATATCCTTACCGTTCCCCATACCACCACCACCACCAGCACCACCAGCACCACCACCACCACCCGATTTGAGTCGGCAAAACGGAAAACGCTTTTAATAAACTCAGGGCACCCACTGCCAACGGGCATTGGGATACCTCCACTCCCTCTTGGCTTTGCACCATCCTGTTCCCGTCTAGGTGTCATTTATGCAACAGTTTGTGTTTTATGACACACCAAGACAAACCCGAGGCTCAAGCTTTGACCATTTTAGCCAGCTTTCGGTGGGCTGGTCACTTTTGCAGGCCATAAAACAAAAATATAATTATGACGAAGGTTTTGTTTTGTGTGCGAAATACTTCAAATGGACGTGGCACACTATTCGAAGGTAGAAACGTTTGCCCAGTTCGGAGGTAGAAACACTTTTGGTCTTCAAGTGCGGCTTTAAGTCTTAATAAATAAATATATATGAAGCGTCAGTCGTTTTTAGTCGTAAAACGGCATAGCTATATAAGGATAAGCCAATATGAATACTTGGGTACTTGCATATATCAGGCATATCCGACCAAGATAATGCCCTAAAAGGTAACCCCTGAGAGCTACAATCGATGATTCCTTCTCAATGACTATTGAGCAAGTTGTCTCTGAAAAAGTGTCTTTTAGGACTTTTCTCTCAAATCTTGAACCCAAATACCTTATAGGGACTGTGTAGGGAACTGTATTGAAAAACCTATTGTTATGGGTTATGTCGAAAAAGCAGCAAAACTCTCATAAAAACCGCAAATTGAAAGCAGTCGACGCAACGAGAGTTGCAACAGAGACCAGCAACCGACAACAGGAACAGAAGTGCCGCTACGAACTGCTAGGATTGCCAGTGTCAGGGCGCTGACAGACAGAGAGACACAAAGAGAAAGAGAGAGAGAGAGACACAGTTGGACTCCGGTTGACCAAGTGCAGCGCTGTGCGAACTGACTGGCCATATCCATTTGGTGGGTGGACACCACTTTAATTAGCCTGCGTTCGAGGTTGCATTGAAAATGCCGACTGAACAACGATGAGATAGATAGATGGATGGTCGGATGGATGGACAATTGGTTGGACAACTGGACGATGTCGGCTAGATGGATGGATGGATGGATGAACCGAACGAACGAAATGCAATGAAACGGACCAACGAACCAACGAATGAATGAATGAATAAATTCTTGAGTGGTTTGAAGTGAGCCAATGATGATTTGTTTTGTTCATGTTCTTCTTTCTTTAGGTCTTATGGGTGGAGAGGGGGCTGTGGCTGAGGCTGTTCCTCTGATTGCAGTTGTTACTTTGCTCCTGCTTTTGGCGCTTAATTAATTTTTACAACAATTTTTCACATTTGGGTCCCTGAATGGAACCAACAAAAACTAAAATGAGAGCAGAGAAAAAGGCAAACGAAAATGTTTTGCTCAATGAAAAGTGCCAAAAGTAATTAATTTCATGCGAAATGCAACGAAGCATCACTGAAATCTTTCCTATATTACAATGTATACATATGTGATTGTTGTTGTTGTTGCTGCTGGCATATTGGCAACCATGTTGTATGTGTGTTTTTGTCATTTGCTGCTGCTGCTGTTGCCGCATGTGGCGTGGAATTACTCATGCAAGGCAGAACAAGTCGATTTCTTCGCCATATTTTCCGTTTTGTTTTCTCGTTCCTGTCTTTTTTTCGGTTGATAATTGCTTTAATTTTCTATTAATAAGCCACAACAAGAACGATATAGGGGCAAGCGGAGGCAAAAGGGACGAGTGTGACGAAGGAAGCTGCTAACAATTAGCCGCTGTGTTGCATACAACTTATGACACGGCAAGGGCAGAGGGGGAATAGGGGAATAGGGCCAGACTTCTGTCAGATTTCACTTGAAATTACAACGCGACGACAGCAGCAACGGCAACACCAACAGGAGCAGGAGCGATGGCAATGTTAGGTTCCTTTATGACAACAACAAGAGCAACAACAAACATGGCGACAGTTGCCAGTTGTGGCAATTAATAATTTTTCGCCCTGATCACATACGCAATTAATTATGGGGGCTAGGAGGCATTTTTTGGTTTTCTTTCTTTTTTGTAGTTTGAATGCGGCAAACTGTCATGGGTTGCAATTTCATTGAGCCGCTTGCCACAAAAATAGACAATGAATATGGCAAATATGACAGTGTGTGTGTGTGTGAGTGTGCTAGTGTGTGTGTCTGGCGACCGACCATTTTCATTCATTTTCCAATTAATTGAAGCACGCGCGTTACTTTCACTTCCCATTTTCATGGTTGGGATTCGCTTTCGCTTTCATGCCGGGACTTGGGTATGGGCTTGGGGCGTGCCTGGCTTAATGGCACTTGAAAATCAAATTGGTAAAAGCAATTAAATGACGCCCCAAGGACACATTACAACAACAACAGCAACAACAAGAATGAAAGAAAAGGCAGACACCCCACACACACACACACACACACACACACACACACGGTCACATGATTGCCTATAAAAAAGAAATTCTAATTATAATTTAACGCAAATTTGCTGTCTGTGCCATCGACAACCTTTTACGTGTGTGTGTGTGTGCGTGTGTTTGTGTGTGTGCTTCTGCCCGACTGCTTTATTTTTGCTTTAAAAATGATGCCACAGGCTGGCCGAAATTTTTGCACCAACCACCCCTCGAAAAGAAAGAAAAAAGAGAACACTCCTGGCCCTGTTGCCCCTGTTGCGCGACGATGGCGATGACGACGACCGCTGATGCTTTTGTTGGCTCAGTCCTAAAACAGTTGCCGCACAATGCGCCCGTCAATTGCAGGCCCCAGCTCATAACACTGCAGCTGACAGGTTTCGTTCGTCTCTGTGAGGATTCCAGCCAAATCCCACCCAATAAACCCAACCAACCAACCAACCGAACCACCCACTTAAGCAGAGCAGAACATTCAGTCCAATGTCTGCTCGATTCCATTCACTCCTCGGCAAACTTATTCATTTTTACTCTTGAATTTCAAAGTCGCGACATTTTCATAAATGCTCCGCAACGCAAATTGGTTCCATAGCCATCGTTTTGCTTCATCTCCTGCCCCAAACTGCTCCTGCCCTCGTCCTTTCGGCATTATTATTGTCGTCTACTCCGTTTTATTGGCGGCGGTTTAGTCGCATAAATCTGTGAGACGCCATTTTGTCTTATTTATTAAAATTAAAATGCATATTTTGCTCTTCGTTCTTCGTGTACAGGATTCTCATTTCCATCTCTGTTCGCTTCATGTATGAGAAGTTTTTGTTTCAACTTTTAGTCCATTAAACTTTGGCATCATCAAAATTATTAAGGGAACTGCCTTTTAATGGGGCACTTTCATGGGTATATCAGCATTTTCCTGTATTAAGTTCCATTTGCAGGTGCTTCGGGGGTATCATCCATTCGCCACTCAAACATTCTGGATTACCGCATTCAGGATCTTTGACTTCTCTTACTCACACACTTACTTACTTATGTTTAAACATGTGAATCGGAGAATTTATGCATGCCGACAATTCGGATAGAGTAAGGAGCAAATATCTTAGCTATGCTAGGATGTAGTGTATTAAATTATAGCACACACCGAAGGTCATGAATTCCTATTTTCTCATTTAACATATTGCTTTTTATACTTTCTGAGCCGCACACAAGAAAGCGACTCTGGCAACAACAAATAAATGAAAATTGTCTAAAAGCAGAGTGAGAGAGAGAAGGCCAAAAAAAAAAAAATAAACTAAACTCGCAAATTCGCATTTTTGTCGAGCACGCAGCAGCCCCGACACCCGAAAGAAACCTCAATTCAACTCACAGTCTCCCTCGAAACCCAACCACCCAACTCATACCAATTTCATCTCATTCCTTTAGCTTACCCCAAACAACAAGCAACAACAACGTGAAAGGAAAAAAGGCAACTAAATAAGCGACAGAGAGAAAGGAAGAGAGAGAGAGAGGGATCGAGCGAGAAAGCAAACAAAAAAACGCAAAAAGTAGCGAAAAAAATAAGAGAAATTGTATAAATTGAAGTCCTTTCGGACCATATATCACTTTACTTGACAGAGCAATTCCCTTATCTTTGAGAAATCCTGTCGACTGGAAAGTGCGCAAGGACGCGACGAGCAGGCAACGCTATTGGATGTATAAAGGAGGACCGAGGACGGCAGATGGAGGTGAAAGGAGCGGACCAGAACGACAACTGCGGGCCATGATGCTGGCTGCTGGCTGCTGCCCGACTGCGAGGAGGACCTGACGACGGCAAAGCTGCTAAGCTTGAGTTTAGCAAAACCCACAATGTTGAAGGCAAATGGAAAATGGCTCAACAATTCGAGAAGGATGGAGGGATGGGTGGGGCAGTGTACTGGGAGGGCAATGCTAGGCTAGGCTAGGCTAGGGCGTGTGCTAGTCAAAGGCGTGGCAAAGCTTAAGATGACAGCGAGCGCGGTTTATTTGAATTTCTTATTATGGCGAATACCCAGAAGTAGAAGCAAAATCAGGAAAACCAAGCAGCAGGCACAGGCAGCAAGGACTAACAGGCGGCTGCTATTTTTTAATTTTCCAGCTTTTCCTATGGGGTGAAAATCCTTTCAGGCACAAGGGTCGCTCGCTGGCTTGGTTGCTTGCTTATGGGCGGATTCAATTAGAGCACCTTTTTATGCAAATTTCTGCCGGTAAAAGTTCAATAATTGGCGATGTTCTACAAGTCAAATCAATGCCGTCAGGTAACAGCCCACCCACACAAGCCATCCTACAAACCATCCCAACCCATTCCATATCATCTTGGCATCCTTTCGGCCGCGGTACCTTTATCTCGGGCTTTCTTTTTCGTTTCGCTTTGCGGCATAATTCAAAATGAAAGACAGCTCCGACGACTGGTTCTGCCATCTTGGGGTTGCTTGGGAATTAGTTTTCTAACCTGGGGGCTCGTAGCTGATAATTAAAAATGCAATTTTTTATACGTATAAGATGAGAAATAATAAAGAAAAACCCTCTTCACAGCGATGGGAGGCGGAGATGGAGAAAGCACTGGCGGAGGTGGAGTTAAAGGCAACTCAAGACAATGACGACGGCATCTTCTGCGCATCTGACGCATAAACCAAAACGCATAATGTCGCCCCTGGGACCAAGTCAACCCTTTGATGGGTCCAGACCAATCCACAGCAACAACAAAACAAAACAACTTCATTCCGGATGGACAGGGGTGGTGTGGATTTTGCATTATCCTGTTGCCTATAATGCAACTGGCAAAGCATCTTACCTTCTTCTTCCTCTTCTTATTGTACCGCAAAATCTTAATGGCAATTTGAGCTGATTTTCAATGTTACAACTGGGAGTTGAATGTCTCCTTGCCCATGCATGCCAGCCGCCTGCCAACTCTTTATCAAGCCATTATGTGGACCAAAACCAAGTCGAGCTGATTGAGCCATCGATAAGTTTTGCCGTTATGTGGTTATGTGGCCGACTCTCTCTCGGCCAGGTGGGAGCGGACGAACGTTTAGCAAAGGCAAACAAATTCATGCTCTACTACCTGGCAGTTTCCCACACATTTGTTGAGAAAACTTTTCGACAACCTTTGCGGTTGGCTTTATTTTAATGAGGCGTTAATTAATTGCCCCTCTTGCGCGTTTTGACACGGCTCGAGCGACCGACAGACCGACCGACCAACCAACCAAGTGCGCGGGTCCACGGCAAAACCAAAAAAGATTTATTGTTCTTTGCCACTTTTTTTGTTTTTCATTTTTGCTGCTGCTGTTGTTGTTGTCTCAGTTTTCGCTGTCTTTGGGAAAGTGTTTATTAAATTATTAAATTTGACATAATTGGAATTTATGTGGCAAAAAATATTCATTTGAGTAACAACTGTGTGCCACATTTCATAAACGAATTGCATTCGAGTAACTGAATATCTGAAAATATTATGATAAAAATATTAACAAAACAAACTTTCTCATAAAACGGATCTAAGAGATGTGGATTTGGTCTAATTTGTATTGGTTCCTGTGGAAAATTATGAATAGTTTTCTTAGTCAATAAGTGTCTCAGTGCCGGATTAAGCCAGCGCGGGGCCTGAACCAATCAAAAATTAGTTTTCGGGGTCGTAATGCAAAGATAGAAATTAAAGAAAACGATTCGCAAAGTGGATGGTTTTTTTCACCATAAATTTTTGGTTATCTCGACTTTCTTTAGACTATATTTTCGCCAATTTCCAACCGATTTCAAAAAGGTTTATATTAAATGAATCAGAATTAAGTATATTTTAAAATGACATCAAATACTTCGATATATAAAAAATTAAAATTTTTTTCGATTTTTCAAAAAAATCATGATGTATACATCACAATTTTTTGCGAAAATTGTCAAAAAATTTAGTTTGCAAGATTTTAATGCAGATTGAAAGACATTATTCTAACTTGAAAATAAAGACAAGAATTTTTGAAATATTCCAAAAATTTACTAAATTAGAGCTTGGTGAAAATTACGATTTTTGAGTTAGTTTGCTGTTCATTCGAACATTTTGTCTCGCTTAAAGGGATAACTGGAATGATAATTAGCTTAAGTAGCATCGATTTCAATATCAAACTTATAAGCATTAAAATGAGATATTACTTTTGAAAATCGGTTATCATTTGGCTATGGTACAGTTACCCAAAGTTATGAGTTTTTAGGAATTTTGCAGAATTTGTTAAATTTTCTAATTTTCTAATTTGTAATGGTTTTGGTTGAAAATTATGAATAGTTTTCTTAGTCAATAAGTGTCTCAGTGCCGGATTAAGCCAGCGCGGGGCCTGAACCAATCAAAAATTAGTTTTCGGGGTCGTAATGCAAAGATAGAAATTAAAGAAAAGGATTCGCAAAGTGGATGGTTTTTTTCACCATAAATTTTTGGTTATCTCGACTTTCTTTAGACTATATTTTCGCCAATTTCCAACCGATTTCAAAAAGGTTTATATTAAATGAATCAGAATTAAGTATATTTTAAAATGACATCAAATACTTCGATATATAAAAAATTAAAATTTTTTTCGATTTTTCAAAAAAATCATGATGTATACATCACAATTTTTTGCGAAAATTGTCAAAAAATTTAGTTTCCAAGATTTTAATGCAGATTGAAAGACATTATTCTAACTTCAAATTGAAGACAAGAATTTTTGAAATATTCCAAAAATTGACTAAATTAGAGCTTGGTGAAAATGACGATTTTTGAGTTACATTGCTGTTCATTCGAACATTTTGTCTCGCTTAAAGGGATAACTGAAATGATAATTAGCTTAAGTAGGATCGATTTCAATATCAAACTTATAAGCATTAAAATGAGATATTACTTTTGAAAATCGGTTATAATTTGGCTATGTTACAGTTTCCCAAAGTTATGAGTTTTTAGGAATTTTGCAGAATTTTATCAATTTTCTAATTTTCTAATTTGTAATGGTTTTGGTTGAAAATTAATAATAGTTTTCTTAGTCAATAAGTGTCTCAGTGCCGGATTAAGCCAGCGCGGGGCCTGAACCAATCATAAATTAGTTTTCGGGGTCGTTATGCAAAGGAAGAAAGGAAAGAAAAGGATTCGCAAAGTGGATGGCTTTTTTTTCACCATAAATTTTTGGTTATCTCGACTTTCTTTTCGCCAATTTCCAACCGATTTCAAAAAGGTTTATATTAAATGAATCAGAATTAAGTATATTTTAAAATGACATCAAATACTTGGATATATAAAAAATTAAAATTTTTTTCGATTTTTCAAAAAAATCATGATGTAAACATCACAATTTTTTGCGAAAATTGTCAAAAAATTTAGTTTCCAAGATTTTAATGCAGATTGAAAGACATTATTCTAACTTCAAATTGAAGACAAGAATTTTTGAAATATTCCAAAAATTGACTAAATTAGAGCTTGGTGAAAATGACGATTTTTGAGTTAGTTTGCTGTTCATTCGAATATTTTGTCTCGCTTAAAGGGATAACTGAAATGATAATTAGTTTAAGTAGGATCCATTTTAATATCAAACTTATAAGCATTAAAATGAGATGTTACTTTTGAAAATCGGTTATAATTTGGCTATGTTACAGTTTCCCAAAGTTATGAGTTTTTAGGAATTTTGCAGAATTTGTTAAATTTTCTAATTTTCTAATTTGTAATGGTTTTGGTTGAAAATTAATAATAGTTTTCTTAGTCAATAAGTGTCTCAGTGCCGGATTAAGCCAGCGCGGGGCCTGAACCAATCATAAATTAGTTTTCGGGGTCGTTATGCAAAGGAAGAAATTAAAGAAAAGGATTCGCAAAGTGGATGGCTTTTTTTTCACCACAATTTTTTGTTTAACTCGACTTTCTTTAGACTGTATTTTCGCCAATTTCCAACCGATTTCAAAAAGGTTTATATTAAATGAATCAGAATTAAGTATATTTTAAAATGACATCAAATACTTCGATATATAAAAAATTAAAATTTTTTTCGATTTTTCAAAAAAATCATGATGTATACATCACAATTTTTTGCGAAAATTGTCAAAAAATTTAGTTTGCAAGATTTTAATGCAGATTGAAAGACATTATTCTAACTTGAAAATAAAGACAAGAATTTTTGAAATATTCCAAAAATTGACTAAATTAGAGCTTGGTGAAAATGACGATTTTTGAGTTAGTTTGCTGTTCATTCGAACATTTTGTCTCGCTTAAAGGGATAACTGGAATGATAATTAGCTTAAGTAGCATCCATTTCAATATCGAACTTATAAGCATTAAAATGAGATATTACTTTTGAAAATCGGTTATCATTTGGCTATGGTACAGTTACCCAAAGTTATGAGTTTTTAGGAATTTTCATAATTTTTTCAATTTCCTTTCAATTTTCCTTACATGGCTAATCCGGCACCTATAATCTTTGCTTACTATCTTTAAGCTTATACCAAGTAAAAATTAGTATTAAAAGGTATTCTTTCTTATCCTTGACTGGAACTCAAGAGGTGTTCTCTTACCACTGCCTCAACACTATGGCACAATGAGAACAAGTATCTTCGCCTCCCTTAGCCTAATTAAAAATCATTTAAAGCGCCTTAAGCCAATTGATATGGTCACCCGACACACAAAAGAAGGCATTCAACCAGCAAACAAACAAACAAACAAACAAAGGACTAACAAACACTAAAACAAGCGACAGGCGAATATCAACGACAATGGGAGACAGCGTCAACCCTATGGCCATGGCCATCTTAAATGTCTGATCTCTTGTCTAAACGCACATAAAAGTCATCAAATTCACTGAAAACAACATTTGGCTTTACGTTTACGTTTTGTTGTCATTGTCACCGGGGCGCGTTTGGCTTTTAACTTGTTTTTTTGCCATTTGGTTTTTTGGTAAGCATCACCACCACCACCAGCACCAGCACCACCCCTCTATCCTTTTTACAGGCTTTTACAGTGTACACCCCGCAGCAATCAACAAGAGTGGCAATGGCCAGACCAGGAGAGAGCAACATGAGCACTGTGCACTGTGTCCTGGTGCGTTTTTGGTCTCAGTGCGAGGCGGCAAACGGCTTCGTCGACTTCCCTCAGGGAAACGTCAAACAAATGACAGTTGATTAGACAAACATCTCGACGGCAGCACCACGAAACGAGCATCAAATGGAAAATTGTGAAATTATGCAATACGCTTTCGCGCTCACCGTGTTTGGAGCCACAGAGTGAGAGAAACGAACCGAGGGGACGGAGTCAAATGAAGTAGTTTTTTGGACCCGGACGTACGCAATGTCGTGTACGATCTTAGCACGCTGATAAGATTAAACTTCGGCGTACGCACCACACTCCAATTCCAACACCAAAAACACCAATTCGACCTTCCCACACCCACTCAGCCTCCTCCCTGCCCTCCCCCATCTTGCCTGACAGGCTGCAGGCGTTTCTCTTTCGCTCCTTTATTTTTGTACTTCTTCTTTTTGTGAAGACCGAGAGACAGACAGATAGAAAGGAAAACACAATGCCGAAATAATTGAATGCGATGAGGCTCATAGCCATCGTTGTTGGTGTCGTTTTTTTTTTTTTTTTTGGCATCAAGCCGTTAAACAACAGGCGTAACAACAGCAACAACAATGGAAATGGTAGAAATGGGAATGGGGATTGTCGAAGGACTTGAAGGCACAAAATGTGCCTCCAAATGGGCCTAATAATAATTTGTGAAATAGGCAATATCAGTCAGGCCAAGTAGTTACAATTACTTAAGTGCTGATGCTAAATGGAAACCTCTACGAAAATGAAATCGAAAGCACTAAAGGAAAGAGAATTAAACCTTTAGCATGGAACTATGAATCTGTTGATATTTCAAACCCTTCGTAAAAGACATAACTGGGACTTTTAGAGTTTGATTGAGAGTTTATTGAATTTTAGATAAAACTTTCCTTTAATTACTCTCGATTTCAAGAAATTGAGTTCCCCAGCAAAGAGTTTCATTGGATAATTCGAACCAAGTTGCTTTCCTTTAACCCTTGCAAAGCATTTTCCCTGGGAAAATTCCATTAAAATGTAAATGCCACTCAAGAAACAGTTCGCATCATGCATAGACCACAATTTATCATAGTCCTTGGAACATTTAGCGTATGTTTTCAAAACCAAAATTCAAATTCTCTTCTCCAAAGTAAAGGAGGAACAACGTAGGGTAAAATAAATAAAAGGAAAAAAAAACGCATGAAAAAACTAAACCTACTGGAAAATCCCCCTTGAAAATGAAAACAATGCAAAGCGCAGCAGTTTTCGTTTTGCAGTTTTCAGTTTTCTACCTTTGTGCAATGAGAATGGGAATGAAATGAAATGCAAGGCAGCAGCAGAAGGAGCAGGAGCAGAAGCAACCACATCCACATAGAGGATAGCTCGAGCTCAGCTGCTGTTGAGTGGAACGTCTGTTTCTAGAATTGTTGTAGGCGGAGGGTGGAGAAGAGTTACCACAACAAAAAAAAGAGAAAAAAACAAACAAGAAGAAAGAAAGAAGAGAAAAAGTGTCCCCTGCTCTTGCGTGGGCGATGCTTTAACAAACAACAGAAGCTGCTGTTTCCCGTTTTGTTGCTGATGAAATAAAATCCGCCTTTTGTGCATTTAATTTTTAGAATGCTCAAACAAAGGGACAGGCAACAACAAAGGGCGTACCCCAAAAATATAACGCAATGCCGGCAACAGCAACAGCAACAAGCCACAACAACAACATCACCCACAACAATGGCCATTGCCTCACAATAAAGACGGAGGAATCCTGAGGACACTCAGACAAAAAGACCTGGATAGGTTGTCTAACAAAAGGACACCAACTGCAGCCTTGCAATTTGATGCCAAAAGGTAGAAAAAAATGGGCAAGGGTTACCCTCAAGGCTGAACAGTTCTCCTGCCATGCAGGATGACAGCAACAATAGCAACAACAACAAAAGCAACTACAAACAACTTAATTATTGGCACGCGCTGCAATTTTTCGCATTGACTTTTGCAGCAGCGAACCTGAGAAGCGCCACGTGTCGTATACGCAACCAACCACCGCAACAATGGCACTAACAAACTATTAAACAATAACCAAAAGTCCTTGTCATAATAGCGCCCACACACACACACACACACACACACACACACACACACACACACCCATAAAACAACTCCCCACTTGCTCGTTTTCCAAGCGGTGCGAAAGAAACCAAGAAAAAAAAAAGGAAATAGAAGTGAAAATAAAAAAAAAATGTTAAGAAAATGCGAAATTGTTTAAGGACCCAAGCTGGCAAACGGCGCCAGAAATTCTCAAGACACAAGACATTGTAAAAATTACATCAACGGACTTAGCCTGAGATCCTCTCCAGAGTTGCTGCTGTTGCTGGTTCTTCTTCTTCTTGTTCTTCTTGGTATTCTTATCTGCTGGCATCCCGCTCGTGTATTCAATGTGAAAATAATTTCTTTATCCTTTTTATGTGCCCATTTGGCATGTGCCGTTATGCCAAAGCTGATGCCAAAGCCAAAGCCCAAGTACCCGGAGCAATAACAAGACGAAGAAGGGGAAGTTAATGGTGGGGGGGATTTGGAGTTGTCGGTGGGTTGGCCCGTTGTAATAACATCCCCCAAATGGGTCATTTGCGTATCCTCAAACAGCGAATAAAAATCAGTGAATAAGAAAAACAGGAAGTGTCAGAGGACATCCGCATGTTTGTTGTTGTTGTTGCTGTAGCTGTTGTTATGCTTCTTGTTTTCCCATCTCCCTCTTTCTCTATTCCCATCTCTTTTATGTGTGTGTGTGTGTGTGTGTGTGCGCCATAAAAGGACCACAGTTTTTCGGGTCTCAATACTTTTGATTAAGAGTTCGACATCGTAGCCACACTGCTAATTGCAAACGACGCTCTGTCTCACGATTTATGTCGTGACCGAAATGGTCATCTGTTGTCCTGGCCCAAGCCAGGGTAAATGGGTAAATGGGCAACCTCTAAATGGGAATGTCTACTAATTATCGAAGGGCGTGTGCATTGTATGCTGTCTGTAGCAAAAGGTTTTCGTTTCAGCTAAGCAAATCGAAATCGCTTTCAAACAATATCGATCAATATAAGGACCAACCACTTAGAAATCCGAGAGAGATGTGATTACATTTGTATTCACATTTGCCATGGTCAAAATTAAGGCAATTTGATGTTGAAACTACATGGGCTTATTCTTAGTCATTGAAGTTATGAAGAGATATCTTTTAAATTAGGCAAACTTTTCATTTTCCAATAGAAGAATTCAATGGGTCATAGATATCTTCTGACTAATGGAGAATTTGAAATAAATGGAGTGCCAAGATATCGTTGTTAAGAGTAATTGGTTGGCAAACATGGCCACTGATTTAATTCTGGCAATTAATTTGAAAAATGTGAATATGCAAATTCTAATATTCGGATCAGACAAAAATCTATTAACACTCAATGTGAACAAATCCCTAGAATTCTTGCGACTTTCTAAATACTCCCATGTAATTGCCGGCAGGTTAAGCGCTGCATTGCTATCCCTGTTGCAGTTGCTGTGGCTGTGGCTGTCTCTGCTCCGTGTAATCCTTTTTTCGCAATTAACAACACATACGCATGTCAGCAGCAACAGCGGGTAGCAGCAGCAACCACAACAACCTGATGGCCACAACACATTGCAATGCAGATGCAACCATCCCATCGCATCCCATCTTATGCCCTGCCCTGCTCTGTCTGGGTAAGATTAATGTGCAAGTTGCGTTCAGTTTGCTGCATCTTGGCGACTTATGGAAATTCATCATTATCTCTCTCCGACTCTCCTGCGAGTCAAAGAGTCGGAGTGTGTTTAATGAGTTCTCAAGCGATGTTCAATTCAACTCATTAGCTGCATTTTCCTGGCCCAGCCAAAAAGTGCAAAATGTTTCGCTGTCGCCTGGTTAGTTTTCTTTTGCATACATTACCAATGGAATGGAATGGAATGGATGCGGGTTTAGAGAGTTGGGTCTTGGTGTTGGTGTCGCTATCGGTGTTGTTGTAGCTGGTGGTGTGCGTATATTTGTCATTGTCAACATTGGTGTAGAACATGGCGATGTCTATGGCTTTCTGGGTATGTCGGCTCGGTCGACTGGCTGATCGGTCGGTTGTTCCTTGTTCTTGCAGCTGCCTGGGCTTTCACGCAGGTGATTAACATAAATGCCAAGTGTCATGTTTTGCACTTTTAGTCCGAATCCCAGACCATTTAAGCTGGCCACGCATGATATCTTTTTGCCAAACAAATTGTCTAACTGTAATGACCAATTCCTCCCATCTTCCTATCGGCAGCAGCAGAAAAAAGTCTTGGCACGCGTTCTCTTACATATCCAATAGCAAATGCCAAAAACTTGAAGCCATAAATCACAGCGTTTGGCAAACAAACAAACAAGCAAACAGCCACCCACCCACCCACTTCCCTTCCCACCGCCCGGAACCGCAGCTAGGCAAACAAGCGAGGGCTGAGCCAAAAAGGCGGACCACCTTGATAAATTCAAAAGCACGCACTTTTGATTTAGGCAAATCCCCACTAGGATATGTGGCCACTATATCATCCATTGGCAGAAGTCATCGCATCGCCCAACCGACCGACCGAACCAGAAAACCCACCCAAGAACCAAGAAGAAAGCGAAGGCGAAAGCGAAAGCAAAAGCTAGCCGGATAGAAAGAAATCTCCATAATATATGCCGGAACATATTCCGCACACAAATTGCACAGCAAGCGTCATGACCGACCATAGTCCAAGGTCCTGCGGAGGAGGTCCTTCGACTGTGTGTGTGTGTACGTTGAATTGCAATATTATAATTCAAATTTATGCAGTCAAGAAAAACCCTTTTCACACGCACTTTCTTATCGACGCCATACGATTAAAGGAATGGGAGCGACAGCACAAGGGAAATGAAATGAAAAATAAAAAAGAAAAACATTCAGTTCGCTTGCCCCATTCACCATTCTCCATTAAAAGCACCAAAGAGTCAGGAGCAAGTGTGAGGAAACGGAAATGAAGCCAAACGGAACAAGTAAAACAAATTTACAAAATGAAAATGCCACACACACACACAGACTCGCACACACTCGCACACACTCGTAGAAATTGCTCAATATGAAGCTGGGAATGGGATAGTGACAGGGACAAGGACAGTTGTTCTAGTCGTAGTAGTAGTAGTAGTCGTAGCATCCTTTTCCCTCTTCACCCATGCCCAAACTCTATATCTGTCCGTATCCGTGTCCGCATCCCCAGTGGTATTCGTTTGGCGATTTGCCTGTCACAGGGTTGCCCGTCCACCTCCTTCTAACTCACCAAATATCGTTGCTGTCGCCGTGACTGCCTGTTTTATTTATTGCTTTTTTAACCCTTTTTCGTTGATTTGCTTTCGCTTTGTTTTTTTTTGTTTTCTGTATTTTCTGTCCGCAGTGTTTCCTGCCATTGAAATCGAACTAACGGCTATCATACGAGTGCCTCACCCTCCCCCACCGTAAACCCTTTATATCCCACATTCTGGCAAGTTTCACTTTTGCGCGTAGTGCAATTCAACGTTCGCTTAATGAACTTCACTTTACTCCACTCTGCTCCACACGAAGTCCATTCGAAATGCATCGATTTTCACATTGTCCCAGTAGTTATTTTTTTTTTTTTTTGGGTTTTTTGGCCCACCTATTGCCATTGATAGTAAAGTCTTTCTCGTTGGGTGCTTTTAGTTTAATGAAAGGAAAGTGGCAAGCACTTGGCTAACAGGATTTGCATAAGCCTACATAAGGCTTGGCCCAAATGCCAGTGCTCAAAGTGAATATTATTGACAATATTCGGATTAAAATGTCGCTTTAAGCAGTTGTTAACTTTGCCACCAAAAATATGAGAATAAATCGAGTAAACTTTTATCTTCAGTTGAGCTTTAACTACTTGCTATGGCCAAGGTTTGTCTTGTTAGTGGCTTATCTCTAGTTGCATCTTGTCAGAGGTTTAACCACAGTTGACATTTTCATTTTCACAATTCTTAACTGCGAAATGCCAATCCTTAAGTATCTCTGCAACTGGTAAAACTGGGCAACTTTATTACAAGCTTGCCTGTTTTTGCGATTTACAGTGGACTCTTAATTAAGATGGCAGCTTGTCTCGACTTGCCAAAGTTTACAACTTTTTCATTAGTTATATTAATTAAATGGCAAATCGTAGACACACACACACACAAAAAGAAACAGTCAAGGCACCAATTTTTGTCACCAACAACATTTCTGTACCCTGTATTTATAGGCAAGGTGAGGTATATCAGCCCATAGTTTCTATAGAGAAAAGGACCCACAGAATATCAAACCAGCTGACTTTTCAACAGTTAGGCTCCTGAGGAAGGATGAATAAGGCTTTAGATTTATGTTAGTTACAGGTCATTCCAAAGTCTATCCGACAAGGGAAACCTATAGAATTTGTCTATGTAAGTATTTTTTGTGGATTTTTTTCATTCATTATTATTATGACTTTGGTTTTTTTTTTTTTTGCTGGTATGATGTATGAGATGATGGCGCTGCTGATGACCTCATTGGATTTGAGGGGAACACACTCACACACTAGAACACTGGGGAATATGCATGAAAAAAAAAAAAAAAACCTGCGCTTACCAAACTCGACTTCATCTACCTCATCTTTGGCTAATAATTTCAGTTGTTTTTTTTTGGTTGTGTGTGTGTGTGTGTGTGTTGTTTTTTTAATGTTCACTCACTGACTGCATAATGACAAAAGTTTGTGGCGCTCACAACTCGCTGCTGGCTGCTCTCTCTGCTGGCTGCTGGCTGCTGGCTGCTCGTCGGTGGCCAGTGGTGGTCAGTGTTCATTTGTCCAGTGGCCAAGAGATGACAATCATTTAATTAGAAACTTTCCCATAGGCTCGAGCCAGCTCTCTCAATGTTTCTGTTGTTTCTCTCATTTTTTTTGCAATTTTTGTTTGTTTTTTTTGTTTTTTAATAAGTAGTTTTGCGAGCTGTTAATTAACTTGTTTGAACAGGTGTGAAAAAGTTGTCAAAGCGATGAAGAGAATATGCCAGGGGGGGAAGAGAACCGTCGGGATGCTGCCGGATGGCTTGAACTGGTAATTACAGTTGGTCAACTTTTCAGATGCTGTCTGGATGCTTGCCTTGATTCTGGTCCCTCATATTTGCATAAGGCCTTTGTGTCTGTTGTTGTCCTCCTCTCCTCTCTTGCTTTATGCATTTCTGCAGTGACATTCATCAGACAAGGAGCCACTTGGATGAATAGCAGACCTTTTGCTGAAATTAAAAATTCCGATTGAAATTCCCCGATAAGTTGTTGCAGTTGTTCTTGTTGTTGTTGGTGGTGGTGCCGCCGCCACAGCGGCAAAAACAATTAAATATCGCTGGCGTCGTCCACGACACGATTGGCATTTGTTATAGGCGCCTTGGTGCTCGCAAATGCGTAGCAATTGGCGCTACATTTGGCCACAAAAGTGCAGCGGGTGCTACGTGACCGATCGCTGTTCAAGATTATTTAGCCTGCTCCAACGGGCAAAGGCAACATCGGCGGCAACGGCAACATCGATGACGATGGCGTCGCCAAATAGGGCTTGCCATGGCATGGAGACACGTGAGAAGTAAGGGGGGACTCCAAGAGACAAAGACAAGACAAGCCAGTCAAATTGTCAGGGCGCCGTTCAAGTGGCAACGGATTTACCATTTGACTGATGATCATGATTAGAACTGAAATGAGTTGAGCTGCAAATCCAAGTCTATGCCATTGCGCCCTCGATCCCAGCCCAAGCCCAATCCCCTCTAGTTGCGATCTAATGACTCTTGGGGCGTGATTAAAGACTGATCTGGGAATACACTCCACATTTCCAGGTGAACGTTCATTAAGCGAACGTTTTGTATAAATTATGCTAATGATGCTTCAATTGATTTGTAATAAAAATCCAAAAAACGTTGCAGAATTAAGATAAATATGCTCAAAGCACGCACTTTGCCGGCATCAAGAAGAAGGCAAACATGTTACCAAGATGTGGACTGGCCCAAACTCTCGGCTGCTATTCTCCATGGCACCACTGATCTCTCACTGGTCTGGGCACCTTCTGGTGCATGTTATGCTATGTATAGTATGTTGTTTGCCTGTCGTCACCGTCGTCGTCTTCGTCGTCGTCCTCGTCGTCATGGTCATGGCCAACGGCGTTTCTGTTGATTGTTGTTGTTGCAGCTGAGCTCGGCTGCGGCTGGGAAAATGGCAACTAGCGAACAAACGAACGAACAAAACCAACCGACATGGAAAACAACAACAACAACAACATAGAGAGAAACTTTACATAATTAGAAAGCTGCCACATATGCTGCCGCCCACACACCCATCACCCACACACACACACTCACACCCATTACCCATAAGCAAAAGCAACCATTGCAACCACCACAAACACCGCCAGACAAGTTCAAGTTGCCTTGGCCTGAACCCTTTTACCAATTTCCAAGCGCAACATTTTACCGTTGTTGCCCAGCTGCTGCAATTAATGCCCCATGTGGGAGATGGGAAAAGCGGTTTGATGCGGGGGGGACAAAATTGAGAAAACATGCCTAATTTCGTGTAATTGCTATTTGATTTATTGCAATCTACAAAATTTGACTTTTGGCGCTGCCAGCCAACAAGATGCCCATTCCGCCAATGCGATCAATTGGCTTGCCACACAAGTAGTTTCGTTACGCATTGCCCAGACCTGGCCAGACCACATCCCACATCCCACATCTCATCCAGATGCTACCAACTATTTTCTAATAAACAATTTACGCGCTGCTCAAAGAACTGTCAACTGGGAATTGGCAGTGTGGAACTGGAAACTGAGCTGCCCCCATGTTAATGATGCTCATGTGGGAGCCAAGGCGTGGTCTTTGCTTACTTAGTTTCTGTTGTTGTTGCTTGATAAGATTAGAGTAATTGCCCAAAAGGGCAGAAATCTGCGAGTTTGGCTAATCATATCAAACTAAATGTATCCCAAAAACATTTTCTGATTGGAACTGACATACAGAAAAGTTAATAGAATGAATTAGAAATCCTTGCGATGAGTTTTTCCGCCATGTTCAAAGTCTTTCAATTACTTAATTCACCTACTTTTACGCTGACAAACTTTAATTGTGCTTAGTTTGCATCTGAAAAGACAATCTCTAATGTGGCCTACCCACCTGACAAGTGCTAAGTAAATTTGTCAGTTTTTTTTTTTTTGCCCCCCACGTTAAACCGCTAACTCGGTAGCTCCTCTGGCAATTAACCATGGAATACTAACAGTGAGTGCTTCTACTGCCTTCCATTCCTGCTAGTTGCTCCTCTGATGTCTGATGTCTGATGACTTTTTGCGCGTTGACAATTTTCCCTGTGTGATGTGCTCAAGATTGATGGCCTGCAATTATCGTTCGGTAAAGTAATTTATATACCAAAAGTGGGCGTGTCACACATGTGACAATGCGCGAACACACACACACAGAGAGAGAGAGAGAGAGTAAATTTGTGTGTGTAGGGAGTAAATTCAATTAAAATGAAGTGCATTGCCATATTTTATGCAGCAATTCGAATTAAAATTCAAAACTAAATATCGATTTCAAAAAGGGCAACCACAACGTTAGAGGGGGTGAGGTGAGGCTAAAGGACAGGCAAAGAAAGTGCTGGGACATATGCAGATGAAAGTGTGTGTGTGTAAAGTCGCTCCTTCATGTGGCAATAACACAAATTACGCAACATATGGTGCCAATGATGTTGCCCTTTTTGACGGCGGCAACGTCAATTGAAGGCGGCAACAAAGGCCAAGCCATTCATTCGTCTATATGTATTTGTAAGTGGAAGTTCGAGTGTGTGTGCGTGTGTGTGTGTGTGATTGTGGCACAATCCTTTTGCCTGTCAGTGATTTTAATGCCTTTATTTCTTTGCCGAGTGAGTTTCCTTACATGCCTTGCCTCACCTCACCTTGCCCCTCACGTCTTTCCATCCATTGCTGCTTGCTTTCTTCTTCACATTTCTTTCTTTCTTTTTTACTTTCGACAAGCTTTTTACTTTTTTTAATCTCAGGTGACGCCGCCTGGGTGTCGTAAATCAAGCTGCCGTCGACCCCAACTCTCCGCCTTTCCCCAAACCACTAGCAACCCTCTTACCAAGAAGGGGTTACTCTCTCGATGTGTGTGAGTGTGTGTGTGTACGATAATTGAGTTGTGAATGTGTTTTACAATGTTCCTTTTTTTATTTTGTCTGGAAATTGATATGCCGCACAGGATGTTGCGAATTATCGCATTATGTATTTGTGATAAGAAAAATAATGCGCTCTGCTCTCAATGCTCTCCCGCTGAGGCTCTTTGTCTCTTGGCCATTCAGAGTCCTTGCTCCGAATTCACATTTTCCATTAGTTCAATTTCAATTTACCATTGTTGTAACCCTCTCATAAAGAATTATAAAATGTCTTAATGGTCGCATAACAATTTCAACAATGGCACGGGCGACACTAATCGTCCAACAAAATGTAATTTAAACAAAAGTCTTACCCCTTTCTCAGTTAGCTGTTTGCTTTTGACAAAGGCCAGATAGCTTTGCCTAGCGGAAAGTGTTAAACATGTCGGGGAATTTGTTTATTGGGCTTTTCAGGGATTTCCTTTTCAGATGAGGGCAAGGCATTGGGCATCTGGCAACTCTCCTCCTCTTGAGTCGCACTCTTCTGGTGTCTTGTACAAATTCTAATTACCAGCCTCCGAGTTTAATTAAAATTTAACTGTAGTTCCACTTTAGGCCCTCAATCCCAAACACATCAACTCCACCTCCGGGCAGGTGGTGTCGGCATATTTCTTGCTCAATTTTCGTTGCTTCGCCGCGCTAATTTTTAATTAGCTAAAATTGCAAAAAAATCTTTCTTCTTCTGCCATTCTCTCTACTGCGATCTAACGTGCCTCCTTTGTCCACATTCCTTGCCACAATCAAATTGTATTTCAAAATGGCGGCTGGCAGCAAACGCAATTACAATTAGCATTGCATACTTTTGAGAGTTCGCTCGCCCCCCTCGCAAAATACATAACCTCAAAAGTACCGCTGGCAAATGGCATTAAATAAAACTTAATTGACAATTTGAAGAGCCTACCAAAAAACAAAAAGAGAGAGAAAGAAAAAACCAACTAAAAACCAAAAAGGGAGGCCATATGAAGAGAGAGTGGGAGAGTGGGAGGGGTGAATTTGTTGGCATTGCAACAGTCAATTAAATTCAGCAACAATAACAGAAACGAGCGACTTTTTGCATTTATTTTGTGGAAAATTCCCAAACAAACTGCACAAATTAAAAACTGAATTGGCAATAATTTAGCACATCTCGGCATTTATCTGAACACATGATGCCGTGCATACACTATGTATGATTGAGAGAGACGAGGTGGGGCTAAGGGGAGGTATGCACAAACGAATTGGCATGCAAACAAAATGGCGTTTTAACGCTAACTGACAGCTCAAGTTAAAAATGTCTGCTTATCGAATTGAAAATTATTTAAATATGCGTTGCTAATTAGGCAGCAAACAAGTTCGTTTATTGTTCAGATATGTCTGCATATATACATGTGTGTGTGTGTGTAAGTGTGTTCACTGTGCATATCTGAAATATGTCCAATTTGGTAGTCCTTGATATGGTTAATGTACGAGCCATGCAACGTATTGAAGTTGTGTGCATTTTCACTGAGTTTTTTTTTTTTTGAACTGTCAAAATATTGCAATGAAACCTAATGAGAAACAAATTCCATTTGTAAATTTGATGCATTCCCTAGACTAATATCCACATTCAGACTTAATAAATTCACATTGTATATTTATTACAAAATATCTATCGATATCTAGGGGACAGAGGAAACGGACTAAAGTTTAATTATGCAAACAATCAAATGCGAAAAAAAGGAACTTCTATGTTTAACAGAGAGACAACAGACCAAAAATGATATACAACTAATTTATTTTCAATTTTCGGAAATCATGAGAGCTATTAAAATTGAGTTCTCTGCCAAGGGAGGGGCGGGGCATTATGGTGGCTGTGGGTTGACTAACTAACTAAACTAAACTAAACTAACTAACAAAGTTGCCGCATAATCAGACTCGGATAGGCCAGAAATGTGGCATGAAAGTGACACAAAACAACTGGACAGAGGAGTGAGAGAAAAAGAGAGAGAGAGAGAGAATAGGACAGGATAGCAGAATTGTGGCAGGATTCGCGCATGTGGCGCACATGTGGTTTCTGGTGGTCACTGGTGGTAACTGCTGGCTGATTGCTCCATTTCATGTAGGTGGAGAGAGAACGATGGCTTTTTATTTTTGCATTAACAGCAACAAACACGACAATGAAATGACATCTGAAATGTCCGATACGCAAATAATATGCAATTTTATTTTATTTTAAACAAAAGAGTGGGCTGTGTGTGTGTCTGTATGGTGGTGCATGTTATTTGCTATGCAACGGACTCTGCCACCGTCCGGTTGCCATTGTCGGACGGATGTTAACTTCCACTTAAATGGCTTCGCTTCCGCTTGTCGTTTATATTTGGCTTTTTAATATAATGTACATAATTTTTCAATTTTTATTTATATCCATTTCATTTGCATGTGTGTGTGTGTGTGTGTGTGTATGCATTTCATTTGCAGGGCATTGTTGCTGGCATGCATTATCGGTCATAGCAAATAATAATAATAATTATAATTATAATGCATTTGCTTCTTTAGCTTCTCGTTTTGTAGCGTCCAACTGAGTTGGACTGAGCGAGTCCTTTCGCTCGCCTTCCTCCTCCATGGGCCACAATCATGTCCTCCGCCATGGACACAAATCAAACGTCAGCATTTTTGCACATTTCTGCTGCCTTTTTCTGCTTAATTTTGCAATTTTTACCCACAAAGAGCAGCAGTTTTTTTTTTCAACCGAGCTGTTTCCCCAAAAAGGCTCCCTCTCTAGTCACAGACTCGGCCTTTTCACTTGCAGCTGTGTGCGTGCAAAATATATGACTGTATTGTATGTACATCCACATGTGACTACATGTTGTGGATCAGGCAGACAAGGCGACAGTCAGCAGAGACAGAGCAGACACAGTAGACAGACATCATGACACACTCACACATTGACATTTTGGGCATTGTTTATGAATTGCAGCCATGGCAGCCAGCCCCTGGTGACAGACAAAATGGCCGAATGGCCGCAGCTGGGCCCCGCTCTTCAATTAAATATGAAAATTTGTCAATTATTTTGCACAACATGCGACAATTGTTAAATTATTAATTATTACGGTATGCTTGGCACAAATTAAGTTTTCAATTCAAACTAATTTAATACAACACACACACACACACACACACACACACACAAAAGGAAGAAATGCCAAGCTATACAAAAGGAGAATGTTGCAAGAATAATGTGAGAATTGGCGCGGGAATTGTAAATTGACAGACAAAGATTATACTTATAATGAATAAAACTCATAGGTAGAACGTGTGCCATATTAAATTTACACAAATTAGGGAATAATTCTCAATAGAAACCCTTTTTTTTTTGTTTATTACCCTATAATTCTTTTGTTCTTGACTTCAAATCGCGACGTAGGTCTCATTAAAGGTAGTTCCATAAGATGTAAATAAAGAGAAATGTAGATTAACAATTCTTTTCTTTGTTTCTTACTTCTATTTTGGACAAGAAAGTGGATGTGAAAACCTACTGCCGTCGCTCTTCCTGCCCCAAACAGTATGCTATACTTTTTAACAGTTTAACAAGTATCCGTCTATGAGTGCACTGCAGTGGCGGATCCAGATGAGTAAGTTTGAGTCACAAATATAAATATTATAGTGACAATCTTCCAAGCTGATATTGTTCATCAGTCAGCTAAACCAATAATAGTTTTTTTATATATTTAAGAAAAGATATCTTGAAATCGTTTTCGTTTTATAAGTTGCAACATTTTAACTAATTGTAAGATCAAAAATGCAACATCAATTAGCGAACTTTCCTATATTACTATACAATGGGCGATATGTACACAATGTGTTTTGACGCGGCGCCAAAGCACTATCAAGGGGCTAGACATATGCATATGGAGTTCCATTTTCATTTCCCCCCCAAAAAATATGCTCAGTTCCTATCCGCCTACACAATTTCTTGCGAGGATGATAGAGAGGGCCTGGGGAAAGAGTGAAGGCGATGGTATAGAAAGGAATGTTGTTGCCTTGTTGCTCGTAATAACTCTGCAGTCATATCTGCATCTGCGTGTGGTGGAGGGGAAGCAGAGGCAGAGACCCTGGTCGGCCGCCGAAGCAACGTGCCTAAAAAGAAATTGCGGTTGTTTTTGCATTGCCGTTTGACATGCGCTGCATTGTTGTTGTTGTTCCTGTTGTTTGCTGCGTGTGTGGCATTTAACACTATCAAGAGTCAAAAGTGCGTAGAATGCTGCACTTAGGAGGTGGAGCAGCAGCAGCAGCGACAGCAAAAGCAACATCATGAGCAGCGACAGACCCCAACCGAAAGTTAACTCAAAAAAATGTTTGCATGTTGCGTGCCAGGCAAACATTTTGAACCACCTCCAGCACTGGCAGCACCAGCACCACCACCACCAACAACTCCTATCCACCGCATCTCCTACACATTTGCATGCAAGATTGGGCGCGCGCGCATGTCCAAAGTGAAGTTGTTCCTGTTGTTGCTATTGTTGGTGTTGCTGTTAGCTATGGCTACAAACGACATCGTTGGCGGCGTTGGCGTATTTGCCCTCTAGCAACAGCTCTGATGCAGCTGCGTTTTGCCATTGGTTGCTTTGGTCATGCCCTTTTGGCCATTTTCGTGTGCATGTTGATAAGCCAAATGCAATGCAAAAGTTCTCCCCAAGGCAAAGGCAAAGACTACGTCGTCGACAACAACGACAACGACGACGCTAGTCTCTTGGCCGTCTTCCCCTTCCGTTAGTTTTGTGTGACATTCAATCAGAAAATGGCGTTTTCTTGTCAACGTATGCCACAGCAGCACCAGTTGAGAGACTGTCACGCCCACTATCTTTCTCTTTCCTTGCCATTGCCCATGTCCATGTTCCACATTCAAGTCCATGTCAAGCTCCCCCCCAAAACAATAAGTCAAAGAAACAAACAAGAAAAGTGAGCTTGGACCATATAAATGTCATCATTTAACCGAATGCCAAACTACTCTTTGGCAACAGAAGAAGAAAATGAGATAAACCTGGATATAGTGTCTACCAAGTCAAGCCTAAACTGATCAATATACGATAATTATATATATAAAAGAAGCAACTCCCCTTGAAGCCGATATTAGCAAATGAAAATCTATATATATCAGAGGTTTTCTATATCCAAAAGAAGAATATATAAAGGGGGTAAAATTGGTAAAGAAAGGATCGAATACTAAGAATGTAATCAGTCTGATCTCAAGTATTAATGAGAAAGTCTGATCTTATAGATGATCCCATTAAATTGATTTTTTTATATGTTTTTAGAGTATTTGGTTTGCTGGCTTAACTTGAGACAACGAAATGGTGTTGGTGCAAGGAATCACAAATGTTAGTATATCGGTGATTGGAGGCTCGTGGGTCCTCCGACTTGAGTCAACAATCAAATGTACGCGACAAGCCTTGTTCCATCGTTTGCTGCTGCTGCTGCTGCTGCTCGTAAAAATGCACAAAGTCCAAGAAATGTCAAATAATTTTAGCAACGATATAAACCCATTTCATGTTTACGACAAACATTGCTGGTGCGGGTAGAATTTGCATGGGCCACGCCTTCATCCAAAAGCCCACCCCAATGAGTATGTGTGGGTCCATGTGGGGGCGTCGGTGTCGTCGTTGTCGTAGTCCTCGTCGTCGTCGTCATCATCATCATCGTCGTTGTAGTTGTTGTTGCAGCTAGTTTCACTTTGGCCTCGTCTGGTGCTTTGGTGTTCTGGTGTTTTCTAATGTCCTGTCATGTACTTTATGAGATGTCGAGCGCCAGCGCATTGCCAAAGATGGTTGGCAGAGAGATGTAGGGAACGGATGTAGGGGTATGACGGGGATAGGGGCATTGCGCGTTATCGTGTCAAAATGAAGGGACAAACGACAACGACAAGAGCCAAACGACACGAAATGAACGACGCGTTAGCTGCGCTCTCTCCCTCCCTCCCTCCCGCTCAACTACTCTGGTCAGGAACAGAGACTGAGTAGCCTCTGTCTGGGTAGTCCGCCTCGAGTTTGTTCCTAACCAAACCAAAGCTATCCCAACCCCCTGTCACCCTCCCTGGCCCCACCTTGCTTTGTCCACTTTGATTGTTGGTTTTTGGCTTCGGCTGGCTCATTTCTCGTAGGCTCTGTGGCATTTGCATTCGCCTGACAGGCTCACAAGTGCAGTCTTTTTGGATCTGTATTGGGATTGGGATTGGTTCAGCCTGAGCACATCGCATTAGCTTAATTCGTGTGTGTGTGTGTGTGTGGGTGGACATCATTAGAGACAACCAGTGAAAATCTCTTTGCACATCAAAAGTATTGGATGGATGTGCAAGAGAATCAAGTTTGGCAATCAGTTTTAAGTGCACTGCACCAATGTGGCAAAGACATGGTGGCAATTGAGTGCTTCTGAATCCTTTTCAAATAATCATATGCCAACATCATGCTGGTGAAAATGCTGAAAATGTGTTTCATAAGACAACCTTTTGCCCCAAGAGATGTCTGCTTCTTTCACGCGCCAAAAATTAAAAAACAAAACGAAAAGGAAAACGAATTCAATTTCTCTATCTGCCAAGCAATCACTTCGTTCAGCTCATCCCCCGCACACACACACACACACACACACTGAACTTTCATATGGAATGTGTGTATACAATTTTTGTTTATTTTAGCAACTGATTTATGCATGAGATAAAGCAAACTTTGTAGACATTCTAAAGCAAAACTCGAAATATAGTAGCAACAACAACAATTCCCCCTAGAAAGAACAGAAAAGAAAAACAGACGGGGGCCAAACAAAAAATTTATATTGGAGCTAACAAAATATGCATAATATTTGATAATGCTTTCAGCGGCATGTCCTTGCCACACACACACACACACACACACTCGAGTCGAGGACAACGTTTCAGCACGTTTACGCAGCAAACGAAACGAACGAAGGACGAAAGGAACACTACGGAAAAATTTACTTTTGGCCCAGCCAAAAAGATCTTATCAGAGGCGCCATGTGAGCATAAATTTCTTGCTGCCACAGCGAAATAATCAAATAGAAAAGAAAAAAATAGAAAAACAGAAACAACTTTTAAAAGGTCACAAGCAATATGCTCTCCCCCTCCCCCTCGAACCCACCAACAGCAGCAACTCTTTTGTAACTGCCACTTAAAGTCTATATCAAAGGATTGGCCAAGAGCAAGCGAGGCCGGGGTGTGGGGGAGGGTTAGCAATTGCAGCAAAACAGATTGAAATAACTATCTTGCCAATTGGCAATGCCAGTGGGCGTGTCAGCTGACCAGTTGCTGCAAGCAATTACAAGACGATACCACAATTATATCTAAGCCGGGCATTGTTATTATGGCCAAGAATCGCAAAGAGTTAGGGAAAGAGCCAAAGAGTGAGTCGAGGCCAACTGGAAGCTGGAAAGTTTTGTGCCGAGTCCAGGCAATTAATACCAAAAATTACACACTTCCATGAGATGGCCAGAAGGCCTAAGGCCAAGAAGATTTGAAGCGGCTGCTGGTTACTTTGCTTGCTTGTTTAATCGCTGATTTCCTGCTCAAACAGAGAATGAGACAGACTGAGAGAGAGAGAGAGCGAGCGAGAGTCCCAATCCCAAATAGCAGGACCAAGTTCAATTCAGAACTTCTGGGTGCCCCATTTCCGTTTGCACTTGAGTGATTTCGTTTAGTCTTTTGTTTCTGCCACACCCCACCCTTCTGACAGTCACCCATCTCCGCAGAAACAAAACAAGAACAAGCTCATAAATAAATGTACTACACAAATAAATTCCATGGGCATGGGTTCGGTTCATAATCAAGCGTTGTCTTTATCGCTGCTAAGTATCTGACCAAGAAGATATCACCAAAGAAACTTTTCTCATAGGATTGATGCCCTTTTCTTGGCTGGCCTTTTGTTTTACTTTTCCCCCGCATCCCATCCACACTCCACACTCCACTCTCCAGTCTCACCCCATCCAATCCAACGAACCAGTGAAGCGTCAAGGTGTACCAATTTGCAGGGCATGCTTCACTGCCTCTAATAAGTTTACCAAACCACATGGAGAAATCTTTTATTTGTTCCAAAATAAAAGTTGCCCCTCCCCCCACCTCACCGACCAAATGAATAAATTTTGAAGAGAACTTTTGTTTAGTCCGCGCGGACAGAGCGGGTGGGGCACGGGAAAAATGCTTTTGATTTTCAACTTGTCGCCTGATTGTCACACGTAAACAAAGCTTCAAATTTGGCATACAATCGGGTAAGGCAGGGGTGAGGAGGTCAGGTCAGAGTGGGCAGTCAGATGATATGGGTGTGGGCAGAGGGGGGAGGACGGAATGTGCGCAGCAGCGTGCGAATGATTAATGGATGGCTAGACAAATGGAAATTGTTTGAATTACATTAAAGTGTAGTTAGTTCGAATTTGGCAACTGAAAAAGGAAAAAAGAAAATAAACTAAAAAAAAAAGAACTTTCCAAATGGTGGACTTTCCCCACCCCACCTAACCCCCTCCTCCCCTTTGTGACTACCATCAACTAAAATTTCAAAATGATGTAAAAGTTTTTGTGGCAGTTGTTCACGCTGAACCGCCGTCGCTTGACGGTGGTTGAAATTTGTAAGAAAAAAAATTTAGATAGACAAATGGTTTGCTGGCAAAAACCAAAAAAAAAAGGGAAAAAATACTTATCAAGGGGCAAAAGTGGCGACGAGGCGGAGAGAGAGTAATCTTTTGCTTACCAATTTCGACATCAACATTAAATTGTCTTCTCGCAACTTGTCCAACTAATTTGCCGTCTAGGAAAATGTTTCGTTTCCTATGAAATTACAGTGAAATGCAACTAGAAACGACAAAGCAACACAATTTATGATTTATGACCGCAGCAACAATTACCTTCCCGAAGATGTTCCCAAGGTATGAGACGCGGCCGAGTTATATTAGGCCAACGACAATTGCAAAACAAAAGGAAAACCCAAAGGGTCCAACTAACTTTGACCAACTTTTCGATTGCCGCACTATTCAATACCCTCGCAAATTGACAAATTCTGAACAAATTTAAGAGAAATTTAGGAAACGAAATGCCCCAAATAAGATTGGATTCAAAAAATTCTCAAAAATAAGCCTGCCATATGATATGAAAAGTTGTGGTTTTATATTGAAGCTTACAGAAATTGAAGTTGGAAGTCGTCTAATCGGATGGCCTCGAGCCTCGAGACAATTGCCAAAAAGGACTTGATATGGAAACGTGTTGGGATAGAATACAGAAAGAGATTAAGTTAAAAAGTTCTTGCAATCTAGTTAGTCCATGTGCCATTTTATTGTTAGGGTATAGAAATGAAAATGAAAATAAAACGAAAATTGAAGTCATGCCAGGGAACAGCAACAGCAGCAGCCCCCTTTAGCTTTAATTTCCGATTAAACTAAGGAAAAAGCTAAGTGGAGGCAATAACAGCAACAACAACAACAGATGAGGAAAAAAATAAACTGTAACAACATAAGAAATTGGCAGAAAACAAGCAAAATGCAATGAACGATATGCGGGTGAGAAGAGGAGCGGTATATGCAATAGGATAATGATGGAGGAAGCGAGAACGAGAGAGAGAGAGAGAGAGAGTGAGTTGAGGTGTGGGGGCATGGCAGAAGAAAAAGGAACGGCCATTGCAGTTGGTGTATCATATAATAATAACAACAAACGAACCAACGGATAAACGAACGGATGGTTGGATGGCTGGCAGCAGCAGCAACAAAATTATTACAAAAAAGACAGGGGCTGGCCAGGCGAACAACTTTTGGCTTAGCCCCTGCCAATGGTCGTTCTCTCCGTCCCTTTCTCTCTTCTCCGTCTCTCGCACAGACTGGGTCTTTGCACTGGCATCGTTTTGGAAAATCTACCTTGAAGGTAATTATAGTAATTACTTCACGAATCGCAAGTAGTGAACGCTGCTGCTGCTGCTGCCGTCGCTGACGACGTGCGACCGCCTAAAAACATCAACAGTTGCCTCAGCTCAGCCATCCCACTCCACAGACCATCTCGGGCTTCTCGATTCCATTGCCAACTGACCAACATGGCCGGACCAGAAACAGAAACCGAAACTCATTGATACCCTTGGCTGGCAGGCAGGCAGGCAACCAGGCAGACAGTGTCGGTCTTGGTCGGAGTCATGGCTGCTCCTGCTGCTCCTCGCGCTTATCTGCGCACTCACCGCAGGCACAACTGGATCTCTTTTGGATCCGAGGCCAGAAGAGCGCCTGCTGCTTTTTTCTTTTTTTTTTCTCATTTCATTTCATTTTTTCTCCTCTTTTTTTTCGTTGTAGGTTGTAGCCTCAATCGGATTGGATTTAGCTTTAGCCCTTGATTAGTTTTGTGCAGCGTTGAGGATGCCGCCAAGTTGCTCTTATTATTATATATATATATATATGTATATATAGGCACATATATATGTATTGCCTTATTCGTTCCTTGCTATCTCTGTCGCTCTTGTGTGTTGTCGGCGTTGGCTTTGGGCCTTGAGGCTTTGGGATCACCACAATCCAACCAGCCAGGCAAGACTAATTTTCTTGCACACGAAGCAATTTGAATTCGCTGCTCAGGCTTACAGAGATCTTTTAAAGGAATTTGTTGCTGTTCTTCGTCCGTCGATCTGTCTGTTGCTGTTGCTGCCGTTGTTGTTGCTGTGGTTACTGTTGTTGGCGGGCGCTTGTTGCCGTTTTGTTTGCCTGCTTGCTGTAGCAAAATTGCTCTGAACTTTGTTGCACTTTGAAAATTTGCAGTTTAAGATCACGATGTAATTTCGGAAATTGCCATGTTGCAACTGGGAATGCTGTTGGCTGCTGTAGTCAGTTGTTGTTGCTGTTGTTGTTGTTGTTGTTGGTGTAGTTGCTATTGAGCCTAATTTGTCGCCGGCTGCAACATTTGCTCTTACCTGGTCTCAACTTATGACTTTCCGCTTGGCCCAAAAGCCTGCCATAATTATATTGAATCTTCAAGTCCTTTCCTTCATCTGTTCTTCCTCTCTATCAGTATCTCTCCTTCTTCGTCTCTCTCCCACCCATTGATAAATTCTAATTGTTAAATTTAATAGCCATATCGATCGCTCGTTTCGCCTTGCTTCGACGATCGTGGTCTGATGCGAAAACAATTCGAATTTATTGGTACAAATGGCATTCTTAATGATGGTCAGGTTACCCCATCGTTTTGCCCGGGACCTGGCGCCTTCTTTGTCCTGCTTTGTCGGCACAAACTCTGGCAACAACTGGTCAAACTTTGTCCAAGTTGTCGCAGTAGCAAAAAGAAAAAGCAACCAACAAGAAGCAGTCCAAGGAAGCAGACTTGCAATTTTCCCAAAGCATTATAAACAATTTTTATTGCTCGCCATATATTTCATCTTATTGAGTCGTTTGGCAAGGCAAAGTTGGCGGTTTCGTTTGGTACGGATTCGATTCGATACGATTTGATTCGATTTCAATGGCCTGCAATGGCAAGTGAGCTGAGAAATGTGCAGGAAACTGATTGGGGAAACTGTGACAATCAGTGTGAATTATGCCTGAGAACTTTGTAACCTTATCTCTATCGGAGCCCTCCCCATCGGTTGGGCCCCTTCGTCGAATCACATGCCAAAGCTCTGACATCAGCAGCGTGGATCAGCTAGCTAGCAATGCAATCAAAAAGCCACTCCCAAAGACTGAGCAGAAATGATAGGGCATAAATGTTCTCTGACTAACTGAATTAACCGGCTAATCAGCATGAGACTAAACTATTTGTATACCATACAAAAGAAATGACTGAATGCCTAGACATAGCTTCGTCTATGATAGCCATCAATGAAGGGAGAACATAGAATATAAGCAAATGCGTAGGCAGAATGAATCCGTCTCTCTCTTTCTCTCTCTCTCTCTCTCTTATTTCATTGCAAGCAAATAAATGTCATTACAAATCACGATGGAATTCGCAAACCGAACCGTGTCGAAGTCCAACTTGCCGACTAAGCATAGCCCAGGGAGCAATAAATGGCAGACACAGGCTTCGTAGACTTCGTTTTCGTGTTCGTCTTTGCCTTCACCTGGCCTGGCTCATTATTTAATGGACTGATCGATCATAAAAAATGAACCACATGTTAAACCTTACCTTATAAAAAGTACAACTTGTAGTTGAAGTTGCAACTCGGAATGGAGATAGAGCTGGCGATGGTGGCTTTGGAATCATAGTCCAAGTCCAAGTAGGAGCGGCCACCTTTGAAACTGAAATAGAGCTTGTCATGTCTGGGCTGGTGAAGCAGGAGTCGACTCCTGTGAGGAGGGGGAAATGGTATGGTTACACCATGAGTTGTACAAATGTTTTAGGCCACAATTGGAGCACTTCTGTTTGACAGTGCGTATGATTTATGTGCCTGCTGTTTGTCGCTGCAAACTGCAACTGGTCCGACGCGAAGTTCAAATCTTTAGTTATCCAACCCTTTACCCACTCTAAGGCTCCAACTCCAACTCCAAAACTCAAAGGCAAGAGATTGCCATGCAAACTTCCGGCGGAATTTCAAACTTGACTTTTTGCCTGTCCGGCGGTTTTTAAATGCAACAGCTTGTGGCAAATGTGGAATGGTTGCTGCTGCTGTGAAGTAAGAAGAACTGGAGCAGTTTATTAGAGAGTCCTGCAGGAGCTGCTCACTTTACATCCGTTGACACAGGCAGGCAACAACAAAAGCAACAACAACAACAACGATAACAAAAAACAAAGTCGAGCAAAAGAGCAACCCAACAAAATTCAGTGAAGCAATTTCTATGAAATTTATTTCACATGAAGATTTATCGCGATTTCAGACAGCTCTGGCGACACCTGCCAACGCCTACAAATGTAATTTATGGCTCTCCCGCATTATGCACACCAACAAACACACCAACACACTCACAGCATGACTCTCCTTGGGCTCCTCCTCTTACAGCTCCTCCATTCCTGCCTTCCCGCACTTAACACAAAATGCTCATAAACGAACGCTTGATTCAGTTGCCCCCAATGGACGGCCAAGGCCCCGACCTCACACCCACGGTCCACTGCATAGAATACATAGCATTATGCACATATATCAGTATAAACATATAAGTATATATATATCTGTTGTCCAAATTTGACTTTTTGTCATTCAAAATGCAAAAAAAAAAAGAAAGAAAAAGACATTTGAGGTTCCCCCCCCTCTTGAATATATAGTTGTAATTAAATTCAAGGACAACTCATAGGTTAAACATAATCTAATGACTGAGGATTTCTCCCTTATCACTTTTCCACTGCCGCTATACCATTTGTATGGTATTATTCACCATTCTTTTGTGATAAAAATAAAGTCTTTTCGCTTTGCAGTTCTTTGATATGTGGCAACAAGAACATGTCACTTGACGAAATTCTAACGAAAGACATTATACATTTGCATATGCAACCAACTGAGCCAGACCGAGTCTCAGAATTCAAACTCAGAGCCATATCCATACTCAGAATAACCAGAGAACAACAAGAGCAACTGTCATTTTGAGCTTTTTGAGAAATTCATAAACTGAAAAAGTGGATTTTCATATGAAATACTTGCGAGAGAAATTCAAATGCGGTACAGTGACAGACCAAAACTCCAACACCAACCAAGTGCTCCTTTTGCAGTGTCTCGTTCTCTCTCTCTCAGTCTTTCTCTTGCCGTCTCCCTCAGCGTGTCGCACGCATGAACACCTTCAACTGGTCTAAAGGATCTGCTAAAGGCAGAGAGGAATTGTATATTTCTGGGACAACATAAGTCGCACTAATGCCCATAAAAGTCTCACCTATCTCCTTATACCCCAAAACCGTTGTCTATCTGCATAGTAGTTTCTCCTCATCCTCATCCTGTTGCTGTTCCCTTGCTGTCGTCGTTCGTTCGTTTCGGCTAAAATGCTTGAGATAAAGTTGAGCACCTGGAATAGAGTGACAAGTGGGCAGCATTTCATACAAATTGCACTAGACGACGGACTGAACGGTCGACAATTTAATGATAAACATTCTGGAGGCCTCAGTCCCACAGTCTCCCAGACGCAGTCTGACTCTGGGTTTGAATCTGAGTCTCAATGCTGGCCCGGCCTCTTTGTCTGCGGTCGTCCACAACTCAATAAAGTTTACGGCAAATGAAATGTTGCAACAAAAACGCAATTTAATAATTAACAGCACGAGCAGAGAATAGGCCAGCAAGCACATCAGTAAGAGCGGTGTTTATTATTGTTATTAACATTTTTGCCAATGCCGTAGCCCGCCGTTCCCGATCCCGTTCGCATTGCCATGGCCATTGCCCGTGAGGCAAGTTTTAATTGATGGTCCGACCGTGTTGGGGAAACTCTCCTAATGCAGTTGTACAATAAGCTGATGGGCCCATGTTGCTCCCTTCTTTTCTGTCTCTCTGTCTTTCAGAGGCAGTCGTCGCTCTTTTGCATGTGCCACGCCCCCGATAACCATTCCCAACCATTTCGATATGATGAAATTGCCCCATCCCTCCTATTCACACACACACACAAACACACTCACACACTGGGTAAGAAAGAAAAGTCGCGTTGGGCTATTATAAAATTATCGTCGTAGTCGCCGTCCAGACATTGGCCAGTCCTGAGGCCCCTTAGGCCATAAATACATGAACCGAATGGGTTCTACGCGATGTTGTTGTTGCTATTATTGTTGCATTTGCAACCAGAAGCCTAATTGCAATTTACCTTTCGCCCGACTCTGGCTTTGCCCACCAGCCCCTCCCCCACCCGTTTTTAACCATACGCAAAGGGTCTTTAGAACCTTAGCTGGCTGCTAAGAATTTTAAATTGTTTAATGGTGACTAAGTTACGATTCCAAGCCAAGTTAATTACATCGGGGTGCATATTTGCCGATATGCCTGAACGCATAGGCCCCCGGGGCCTCGAGCGGGACCCATAGAAATGACAGACTCACACTCTCACTCGGTCCACAGAGAGGCAACAGGTGCAGTAGGCTATAGAGTGGGGCAGGGCAGCAGGGCAGAGTAGGTAGTAGTAGCTCTCGATCCCGCTCTTACTCTCTTGCATTTTATGAAAAATTAAACAAAATGAATTTGTAATTTCATGTCATAAATAATTGGCCGCTAACTCGCTGCTGGAGCCACAGCCAAAGTCGAAGCCATTGGTAGGCGCTTTTGTAGGACCAAAAACCAAACAGGAGTCACAGATAGAGCAAGACAGAGATGGCCTAAAACCAAAAGAGAGACAGGGATCGAGAGAGAGAGAGTGAACGCAAAGACCAGTCCAGAAATTGTAAAAGCTAAAATTACGCTAAATGCTGATTAAGTGAACATTTATCATCGCTCGTTGGTCCGTTGGCTTGTTGGCCGGTTGGGCTGTTGGCCGTTTGTCCAGTCGGTTGCAGCTGTATTGAGGAAGTGAATGGAAATGGCATGCCTGTTTGGTTAGTTAGTTAATTTTCTTGGAAAAACGACAGGGAACAGAAGCACTCCTAATGTAATGTCCGTTCGTTGTAGGAGTCATCAGCTGTTTCGTTTCATTTATTTCTTTTGCCCCAGAGCCACATATGTAATATAAAGCCCAGATGCGGAATAAATGAGCCAAGATCGAGGTAGATGAGACCTCGAATTAAGTGGTAAAAGTTGCAAGACAGCAGCAGAATGTAGTTCAGAATGTGAGTGAATGATTCAGACTAGGCTAGCAAAAGTATCTTGAGAAATGTTATTACAGATGTAATAATCAGTTTGATAAATGAATACATATCACGCCATTTCTCTATACCCTTTATCAACATTTTAATATTGTGGTTGTTGCCATTCTTCTAAGGGTTTATGGCGTAGCATACTTTAAGGACACTTTTTCAGTTTCGTGCAGGTGCAGGTAGAAATCTTAATAGGACTATGACTAGCTTAAATTTGCCTGAAAACTGCTTTGCTCTTTGTAGACATTTAAATTTTACTTTTGGTAGGGTTTGTTAAAGTTAAACTTAAAGTCAATCAACCCACAGCTACTATCATCATCGACATGTGGAGAATCTAAGGCGACATTGTCGTCTATTTCTCTATTTTCCATTGAGTTGGCTTTGGCTGACAATCTCATATATTGACTATGCTTTGTGCTCCAATCTTTATAACAAAGTTCAAAAGAAACAATGCACCTTCCAATCCTATAAGGCACACCACAAGACAATTGACAAACATGATACAAAAAAAATGGATGAAAAAAAAGCAAAAACCAAACAACAACAGAAAATGTCGGCTTATCAAAGACACGCCCGTCCTGAAGTCCATCTCTGTCCCGTTCAATGGCCAATGGACAATGAGGCGAACGAAAAGGAGTTGAGGAAAAATCAAAGACAATGACAAGTAGCCAACAGATGAAAATTCAAGAAGATGCAACGTCAATTTGATACATATTTATGATAATATGCCCAGCCAAAAGAGCAACTACATAGCTCCTAAAGAAGGAAGCGACCGACGAGACCTTGCAATGGCCAAGGAGGCAGAGACACTGGCAGAGACAGTGGCAGCGGCAGAGGCAGAGGCAGCGGTGACGGCGGCAGTAAACAAACGAATCTCATTGAAACGTTGAACGGTTCCGCTGCTTGTTAGTGGATGTGGTTGAGGACGAGGTGGATGAGGTTTGGTGGTTTGCGATTTGCTGCGACAGCAACCGCTAGGCCAAGCCAGCCAAAGGACCAGGCTGAGACTTCAGTCTCTTCACCTCATTGTTATCGAACTATATCAAAATGATCGGCAACGTTGTTGAGCTGGTTCACATTTGCGTACCCCCCGAAGACGAAAAGACGAAACGCTTTTGGGGCTGTGAAACGGCAACAAACAATCGCCGCCAATGATCTGGAGACGAGTCCGAAAGCAAAAGGGGAACGGGAACGTTGCGACTCTAGACAGACCGAAGGAAATGCTTGCTTGGTATGCAGATCAGCAGCCACAGTCGGCAGCGCATTTGCATGCAAGAAGAAAACAGAAAACAGAAAAAGGAAAAAAAACAGAAGCGCACACTCTTCTCAGTCTTGGATAGGATTTGCAGACCCAGAGACGACGACGACGACGCTGTGACTCCCGCCAGGAGCCAAAAGAAAGACCATACCAAGACTGGGACTCAGTCGCAGTCTGGCCATGGCGATGCTGCCAATGATTGCTGGCCATTGATAAAGAAGCTGCGGCTGCCTCATGTACGCGCTGAAACTAAAAACTAGAAGCATTTACCGCAATTGTAATGTCGAAAGTACATGATATAAGATCATAGATAAATGCTTCAGATTCGGTACCATCTCCAGCCGAGAGCTCCCCTCTCGTCCACTGGCTCTCCCTTTGCCACTTGTCGGCTTGTTCTGCAACTGCGTTTGTTCTTCTTTCATGTCCCTGTATAAGAGCAGGAAAAAAAGTTAACCAAAACGACAAAAGCGAAAACAGGAAAAAAAAAAGCGAAGAACATACAGAAACACAGTTGAATCGGGAGCTGTGCTCCTGTCCTGGTAATCCACGCCACTATTGGGTGAACTGGTAGATTGCTGTTGCTCCATAGTTTTTCGTTTGGTTTTGGTTTGGTTTGGTTTCGGTTTTATTAGATCATTAGTTGTCTGCAGCTCGATAAAGATCACCCAGACACACAGTGCTCGTCCGACTGCTTAACCAACATCTACTCCATCGATTGCCGAGGAGCATCCCATCGCATCGCGTCGTATCGTTTGCTTCACATTGGTTTGGTTTTCTTGCAGTTTTTCTTATTCCTACTTTTTGTGTTCTTTCCCTTTTATTTTTGTTTTTTGCTGTCCATAAAGTCGTTTTGTTTGTTCTTAATGACTGCGTTTAGATCTTGATAGTTGGCATACTTCAAAGCGACATTGCCGCCGGCACAGACTGTTTATTTTATTTAAGCAGTTATTGTATATGGTAAGTATTCCCCTGGCCCAAGACAGAGACAGTAACTTACAGGTGCCTGAACTCAGACTGTAGAAATGAAATGATTCGATCATACTTTATTTCTGTGCTTTTGGTTCTATCTAAAAATCTTTTTAAGTAAACAACATTTTCATAAAAACAATTCCATTCAATGAATATGTGATCAGTCATACATCAATGAAACTTTTAATTGTAGGTATAAAAAATTTAAATATATTCAATAGCTCTATACACTCTCTTTTAAATTAAAATTGAAGTTGATTCTTTTGGGTTTAACTACCAATGAAGAAGAATTTTAGTTCTAAAAACCTTGAATTTTGTATTATATACCTACAAGATAATGCAATATTTTTTGAAATTGATGTAAAAGTTGATCGAGCTCTCGCATTTTAGGGAAACACGATTAGAAAATAATTGCGAATTCAAAACTTAAAATGTATTAAAAATTATTTTAAATTTTTTAGTAGCCAAGTTGTTTAGTCACAATTCAGTACTATGCACAAAGTGATTTTAACATTATTTGTGGGATTCTTACTTATCCATTGGCATAAGGCGGCCTATGTAAAACTAACGAATGCTGTCTGTGAATCCAAAAACCAATCTTGGGTAAACATCGATTATTGCCGTCTACGGGCAATCAGTCGCAATAGAACGGATCTAACCGTCGAGGTGACTGTTTATCATCCAGCCAAAATCATTCATGTCGGTATCAAGATGGAGAAAAAAGCCAATGGCTATAAGCCATGGCTATTTGATTTTAAAGTTGATGCTTGTGCATTTGTACGGAAAGCCAATAATCCAGCCGTAAAGCTTTTGTTTGAAATTGTTAAGCCTTTTACCAATATAGTTCATCCGTGTCCCTATGTGGTAAGTGGTAATATGTATGAACATAAATTGAATCGACATTGTTGATCTTCTTCACAGGGCAAATATTTCATAAGGAATTTCCATTATGATCCCTCCAATCTTACACTTCCTGTGCCCACTGGTGACTATAGATTTCTATTTAGTTGGTCCTTTGAGCGTAAGGTTCAATTTACATCCGATGTGTACTTCCATTTCGAGCAAGATATTGGGAAAGATTAAAACTCACAATGCTACAATAATTTTAAAGTTGGTATTTGATAATATGGTAAACTTGTACTTCGAATTACGTTTCTTCCTTATAAATGTATTAATTTATGTGGAACGATCAAAATAAATTAAGTTAGATAACGGTTTGTTATACTGATCTTTTTGAATAAGTGTTAGCCAAGGACAAAACACGAAGAAAGAGGATTTGTGTTTGCTTCTTTCTGATTCTTCTGATTAAGTATTTAGTAAAAAACGTAGTTTGATTTGGATATTGTGGCCTCTTCTAATCTTTGCCTACATGGTTAACAGAGAAAGCTTATGAAGCTGTCTGGTCACCTGCAAAAACCACATAAAAGAAATGCTGGTCAAGAGGATAGCCGGTCCAGGACTATAGAAGTTCGCGCCATTAAGCAAACGAAACGCCTACCAAAATGCAAAAGTCCAGGCTACGGCCATCCCCTGGCCCAAGAGCAACCACATTAGATGCTGTGAAGTGCATAAATCGATGAAAATGGCATGGACTATGCCACTAACAACCTAATAACTGCAATGGCCAGGTGCGGACAACGACGACGAGGACGACGATGGCATCTAATCATGGCAGCAGGAGTATAAAATGCCCAAAGCAAAGCCACTTGCAGCAGCCTCAGTTCTGGCTCCACCTTCAGCTTCAGCTGTGGACAGAGCCGAGCAGGCGGGCATTGTTCTTCTGGGCAAGGCATTGAGGTTGAGTCTACAGTGTGTTGTGGGGCCCCCACTGTCACCCCTCTGCCATCTCTGGCAGAGTTCTGGGTGTTGGCTTTGGACCGGTAAATTTTGCACTTTAGCTAGGAAAATGTCATTGGCAGGAATGGACGCAAAAACCGCAAGTACACTTGAGTGGTGCACTCCAGGTGCCGTTGTCGTTTGCCTAGACCGCTGCTTCATCCTCCGCTCGGCCTATTCTCTTACTCATAATGTGGATGGTGAGTAGAAGAGGTTGTGGGATGGGGGTCGGTTGGAGCTATATGCGAACGTGGCTGCGACATGCACGACGATGTTGATGTCTAGGCACAGGCAGGCAGGCAGGTCTTGGCATTCTCCAGCATTCTCCTCCTATATGTATGTATGTATGTTTTGAAGCCAAAAAACCACCAGACATGGCCCGGTCCAGGTCCAAGCACAGGCACAGGCTCAGGCACAGGCCAATGGTCGAGCAGTCGGCGAGAGATTTCATGTGAAATTAGCATGTCGTGACACAAATGACTTAAAAGCACTCAATCGCACTGAGTACCAAACAGAGTGTAAGCGTGAGTGAGGTAGTGGGAGAGGAGTTCAAGTCCGAGTCGATATTGTGTGTGTGTGTGTGTGTGGGTTAAGCCTTTTGCAAGTGTCGCTCGCCCGCTGCGTGCAAAATAATTTACATTCACACGTAGAGTTCATCAACTCTGTTTGTGGCAGGCAGACGGCTATCGGCACTCGGCAATCGGCAGTTGGGTACACGGCGGTACCTCTATGGCCCTAACCGATTGCCATTGCCAGTACATGTTCCTGTTCTTGTTCTCATTCCAATTTTCCATTCCTCCACAACTTAATTAAGCCAGCAAATCAGCATCGTCGTCGTCATCCTCATCATCATCATCATCAATGCAGCCGCCGCCAACTCAATGCATTTCGCATTCCAGACAAACATCCCATTGATTGCATTAATGTATTTCTTCAAAATTATTGTTTGCCCAGGCGCGCCTGCTTATCATAAATTATGTAAATGGAAAAAACGCGAACCGGAAAACAGGCTTTTGGCTTAACAACAATTCTCAATTAATGAAGACCACGATATCAGTATCAGTCAGCCAGTTTGCCAGATAAAAAAGCAAAAACAAAAACGAAAAAACACACAGGCAGCCCATGAAATGAAAGCGAAAACAGGACTTCATTGCATTGGAATCGATGGATCTACCTGAAAAACAAAAACCAAAAAAGAATCCAAACAAAACACAGAAACACAAACTAAACTTGACTTGAGTGCGCCAAAAAATTAAGCAGTGACAGTTGATAATTTGTCAAAGCCACAGAGACTCCCATGGGTAGCCATAAAGAGTTCGGAACACGGAAACTTGTTTCAATATTCAATACTCTAACTTGAATACAGCATCTGTAGTCAAATGGTTCGTCTTTTTGAATAAACTCTGAAAATGGATGAGCCGATAAATCTGAAATGGAAGCAAAATGTTCAATGTCTATCTTAGAAAAGCCAAAAAAAAAACGTTCAAAAGAATATACGAGGCCTGCATTTGGCTTGTTGTTAGGGTATCTGAACTTCTTTATATTGAAAACCATTTTCATTCCCTTAGTTTGTTGGTTTATTTTTCTCGTTTGCTTACTTTTAATGATGACACCAATGCCGCCTGCTCATAAGTTGCCTACTCCAGGACATGGACACGCATGCGTAAGTTGTTGCCAATGTAAGTGTCAGTTGGTGCTGATAATTAGCGATTAAAATTGAGCATACACAACTGTACCAGAATAAAATTTATGGTTAAAACCACGAGTCCTGATTAACTGCACTCGCGTCGAGTCAAGAGTCTACAATTGCCGAGAGTCGACAGTTGCAGTTGATGGTGATTCTAACTATGGGCCATGTGGTGATTGTTGTTGTTGTTGTTGTTGTTGTGCTGGAGTGCTGGATGAACACTGGCAACACGCACGCACACTTTGAGGTTAAGCACGAACATTTTAATGCGATAATTTAACCAGAATTTGTGGTTACATTGACTAATTGAACAGGTGTGGCTATTAAACAGCCGCATAGAGGCATACAGGGCTAGGGCAATCGAATTTTGGGTGCATTAGCATGCAGAGCAAAAGGACACTGCCGTTACTTGGCATTTGCGTGACATTCCGGCGACGAGTTGACCAGAAAGCCAAAATAACACAGCGACAGCATGTTAATTTGTTAGCTTGCTGAGTTGCTAACCGGCCCAGGGGAGCGAAACGAAAGGAAGAGTCGCTTCTCCACATGATAGTAATAATGCGACGCTTCCTTTGAGCTCTGTCTCCCTCTCTCTCTCGGTCTGGTTCAAGTGGTCAAAGTGCATTGCGGTTTTCGCACAGGTCGTCCGGCACCAGAATTTGTTGCATGCATCATACGATACAACACGGCAGGGCACGGAAAAGGGATAACAACAACATGGAGACGAAAGAGAGGTCTGAGAAGACTCCGAAAATTAAACACTGTTGACAGCTCGCACTCACACACAATTTGAATAATTTGAATGCATTCTCCCAAGTTCCAGTTGAGTTCAGTTTTGGATAGTATCCAATAGCTGGTCAGCACATCAACGACTTGACAGTTGCATGATATCTTCGGCTTTTGTGGCAGGCATTGTTTGAATCATGCTGCGGTTTCACTTGCGCCAACTCCAACTTCATTGTATTGGCCAAACAAAAGAAATGAAATTGATTGGGGAACTTTTCATAATTCTTTGGGTCTCTAATTAACTGGGTAATTTGAGTGGCCAACCAGCGTAGCCCAATTAGTAGACTTACCATATACATGGCCAGATTTGAAAAAAAAGAAGTAGTAAATCGATATGATATACATTTCCACCTTGGAATGCAACAAGCAATTACGTATAACGAAAACTAATTTGTTTTCAACAAACGAAAATTGTTTACAAGAAAGAAGAGAGAGAGAAATGGAGTGATTTAAGGGAAAATGCACGCAATGGTAAAATGTCGACATGTAACGCATTTTACATGCCCATTGGAAAATGAGGTAACTATTTTCCATGGCATTTCCCTTCATCATTGGGCTCAACATCATCACAATTCTCTTTCTTTATGTGAATTGTGGATTTGCATAGCCAACGATTTTTTGACATGTTGACAGTTGATTTTTCTGACAATTTAACTGGTTTCAATGTAAAATCAGTTTGGAAAATTACTCTCCAAATGTCGGCTGACAACTTTAAAGGAATTCCCATCCCTCCCTCCCTCCCTCTGCCTCTCTTGAACTCTATATAGCTGAGCCATTTGCCATTTGACTTGACCATGGCGTGCAGTAAATTGTTTTCAGTTTATTGTGTTTGTATCATGAAACTACAATTATTATTATTATTATTTTTGTTGATTATTATTATTGTTTTTATTCTACTATTAAAATAGTCAACAAGCTAATTATTTAAATTGTTAAAAACGAATTGTAATTATCTGACCAACAGAGTAATTAGTTTTACAGTTTGTAAACCGTTTCGCTGCTTCGCTTTTCTCAAAAAACGTTCACGAAAATTTGGGGAGAATACAAAAAATGTGCAGCATACTTTCAGGGTGAGCGAAAGAGCTGCCGCATATCCACACAGCACAGTCCGCTTAATTAATTAATGCACTCTAGCAATTTATGAAAATATATCAAAAGCTGACAAGCTGGAAATTTATGTGCCTGTGCCCAACTGGCCCGCAAGTTCGCACAACCTGATATGGCCTGGCCTGGACTGGACTGGACTGAATCCCCAGACCCAGAGACACATGGCAAGCGGCGCCGCTGCCAATACAATTTCGGCTCGTTGCAGTTGCAAAACAGTTGCTGTCGCCGATGCTGCTGTTGCTGCCACAGTTGCAACTCTTATGAGCAGCAAATGCAGCGCAACTAATGCGCTTCAAAAATTCCTGCCGCGGCTTCTGCTGATGCTGTCACCGGCTCCTTTCCCGTGCCTAGTGGCCAATCCGTTCTGGCACTTGTGAACATTTTAATTATACAGGGCAGTGCAGTCAGAGTAAGAGTGTGTGGGGGAAAGGGCACGCAAAGGAAGGCAATTGAAAAGGCTTGGTTTGGGGGGGAGAGATGGCATGGAAGCAGCAGCCCGCTGAGGTGATAAAACACTCGATAATCGCACAGATCGTTTTGCTGCCGCTGCTGACTCTGCTGCATCTTCAGCGCATTTCGCCGCATGGCCACGCTTGGCTCGCATGCAAACATTATAATTTAATTGACAAGATTTATCGCATACGCAATTAGTGTGGCAAATGTTGCCATTGCCATCGTTTCCGCGTAATTCGGTGGAAGCTCCTCTCAGTGCCCGCTGCCAGTTTTAGACAATTTTTCCTCGGTTTTCTCTTTTTCTGCATCAAGCCTTGCATAAATCTCTTCGCCTGGCAATTATGTGCATTTTGTTTTAAACGTCCAAATTAATAATTTTCACTTTGGTAATTATGACATGCGCGCTAAAGTGACAACACATCAAAGAACCAAATGCCAAAGTCGAGAAAAAAACTGGCAAAATTATATTGAAATGGCGAAACGAAAGGGGACCCATCCCGACCCCCAACCTCCATAGCCAACAACGACTCCTAGTTTATTGAGTCTGGTGTGGCTGCAAGTTGACTTGCTGCCTTTTTGCTCCCCATAACTTTGGCCAATGTCTGCGGAATGTTTCGAGCATCCCCGCCATGTGTGCATAAATTTTCAGCAAAGTGCCATTAGAGGAAAAGTGGGTGGTTAATCCATCGCTATCGCCAGGGCAGGTGTGACTACAAGAGGATATTAGAGAACTATCTAGCAGTAATCAGACGAATTTTGAGTTTTTCCTAAAGAAATAGTACAAATCATTAGAGACTCAAACATGGCAAGAAAACTTGTTAGGGAGAGAACCACAATTTAATTGAGAAAAACGTCTTTAAGCTCAACAATCTGGCATTTGAAACTCAGCATTTAAGTTAATATTTAGTCGTATTGGGCAACAACTTTATCAGAGTCTAAGGACTAACAAAGGATATGCTTCTTGGTATATAGAATCATTCTCTATAATGGATCTTTTCATCGCTCATAATTATTGAGAATTGAAGAGAAAGAGAATAAGACTCTATAATCTATATATAGTGAATAGAATTTACGTTAGAACCAAAAACTAATTAATTTTGCTTAATTAAAGTCGTGAAAGGATAAGCTTCAAATGTTTCTTCTTGTTATAAGGAGAGAATTTAAGTCCATAGAAAGTAAGGTGGCATTTTGGGACCTCTCTTAAAATAATTGTAGATATTTCTGTCTTATTCCGGATTGTAGTCTAACTCGTACACGGAATGTTTATGTGTGTGTGTGTATACGGAGTGTGCCTGCAACACCTGCCACATTCTCAGGACAACCCAAAAGAAAAAACCGCAAATGCTAATAATTCTGTCAGAGCACACAGTGCCACACGGCAATTCGCCTGAAAAGGCTGAAAAGCACTTTGGATTTCAATTTGTGCAAAACGAAATATTTCAGCTGAGCTCCTTTTGGTTTGTTTCTGTTGTTGTTGTTGGGACTTCTACGTAACTCTCTGGCCCTCTCCCGTATCTGCTCCTTTCTTTCTGCTTTAATCTTCTGGATTTCTCGAAAAAAAAAACAAAAAAAAGGGAAAGAATAAAAAATAAAACGAAGCAAGCAAAAATAGATAAACAAGAGACAGCAAGTTGGAGAACCCCAAAAAGCTGAGATGCAAGCCGCGGGCTGCGGCTGTAGATGCGACTGCGGCACGCGCGTGTTATCCTTCGAGGCACCTGCTCCGATGCCAGCATCATCCAGCTCCTGGTCTCAGGTCTCAGGTACCCGTATAAGCTCTTTGGTATGCATGAAATGTACGAGACGCCAAATTTGTTGTGCGGCGAGGCGAATGCGCAAAATGTTTCCAAATGTAGCTACATGTTCACACACACACACACACTTACACACCCCCATACATACTCTTATATATATATGTATATCAATTCATATATTTTCCGATTCTTATTGCATATAAATTCGCACGTGGTGCGACTATAATCAACCCATGGTGAAGCAAGGACACTTTTAAAACGCCTCCCCTTCCCGAACCACCTCCGCCACAGCCATGCGGCATCCTTTTCACAGAGAGAGAATCTTTAAAATGTTTCATTCTTTCCATTTCCTCATTAATCTTACTAATGATGCTGGCCAGCAAATTGCATTTTGAGCACAACGAAAATAAAAAAGCAAAAAAGGAGAACAAAAAATAGAACTGAAACCCGAACTGAAAAACAAAATCAGTCAAGCAAAAGCCAAGACAGCAAGTAATGAAAATGATAAGAAAATTTCTGCAGCAATGCACAGGCCAGAAGAGCCAGAAACCCCACAAGAAAAAAACTCGGGGAGTGAAATAAAAAAGAATCGAGGAATATATAATTAAAATACCTTCCATCATTAGTTTTGGAAAATGGTTTTTCGTGACATTTTCTCCGGGGGCAGGCAAGCACAAAACTGCGATAAGTGAAAGGACGAACAACAAAGACAAAACAACAGCAGAAGAAGGCGAACAAAAAAGAGAACACAGTAAAAGATGAAGACGAAGACGAAGGACTATCGCAATGCGAGCATCAAAAAAGTTAAATTGAGGCAAAGCTGGACCAAAAAAAGCAGACAAACCAAAAAAAAAGATGAAATTTTCATTAAAATTAGAAACGAATCAATATTTTTTTTACATGTACAATGTACACACATATATATATATTTGGGAGCAAAACCGAATCAAAAGTCAGAGCAGGCAGCTAACAACAAAACAAAACAAAATCAAGACAAACAAGAAACAAGGATAATTAATGATTTTTGTGCGCTTATTTGGCAGCAAGAGAAAGGCAGAGGAGGTTGGGGGAGGTGTATGGGGGTGGAGTTAAATGGGGGCGAAGTGCTCGTTCTGATGGGAGTTGGGGAGGGAAGGACAACTTTTGCCATTGTCTGGCATATCTTTTTGCTGTGCGTGTGTGTGTGTGTGTGTATAGTCAGCCAAGCACAAAAAAGGTAACTGGGAAAAGAACAAAAAAAGTTGCAGCCACATTTGACCAAGAAGCGCGCGGCAGGACATGCGCCCGAGCGCCTAATCTTTAAATTCAAATCTCATTTGCCGAGCCACCGGGCTCATCCTAGCCTTAACCCCACCCCGCCTTCGCCAGCCATTCTTCTTGTTTTGTAAATTAAGCGCAGCGAGTTAACTTTTTCCAACTGCCTCCACCCAATGGCCATGCCCATGCCCATGGCATGCCAGACCATCCCATCGCAGTCGCATTTGACTCAATGGTTGCTTTTGTTTGATTACAATTTAGCATTTCGTGACTGAGGACCGAATGAAGGATCTATTTGTTGTCGCGTAATCTTCTGCAATCACTACAAAACGGCAATAAATCAGGATTATGCGAATGTGGTGCGATGCGTGTGAGATATGTATGTATGTACATACCTACAGCAATATATGAACCGTATAGACCAAAAAAGAATCCAGAAGCCAATGAGTCCAGCTCACAGTTGTTCCGTTTCTTTTCCGGTTTCGGCATCGTGTTTTTTTTTTCTTCTCTTCAGTTTTTTTGTTTCCTGTTTTTGTACCTTGCTTGCTGGCAACCCTCCTCGATCTTGGCAGAACCCAGAAAAATAATATACATAGAAAGGGCATCTCTTTGGCTATCGGAGCTTGCTGGTTCGCTGCTTGGGTGCGTGAGTCATGATTTATGTTTGTAAATTTGAATAATTTATAATTAAAAACGCTTTGCATAGAATTTGGTTACTTAATGTCGTTGACTTTGGGCTGCATACTTTCAGGCGTTTTCCAGTTGTCCCTTTTTTGTGTTCTTTTTGTCCAGTGTTCCTCCTTCCCTTGCTGTACGTTTACAGTTTCAGCTGGCTTTAATTACATTTATCCTTTTTTTTTTTTTGCTTACTTCTTACATTTTCTTTTGCTTGCTATTTCTATTTTTTTTTTATGCCCTGTCTGCCATTTCCGCTATTTCTTTCTGTTTCTTCTTTTCGTATTTTTTCGCTTTTTTTTTTGATTTGGTAATCTAGTTAGTACCTTATGGCTTTTAATTTCCTTAACTCACAGTGTAATTTATCATGCTGTTCATTGAGCCAGGACCAGCAAAGTCAGAGATACATATACAAAGCAAATTCAAGATAAACTCATGGAACTCATTTCAAATTGTAGGCATCATTATTGCCCGATTATTTTACTTAACATTTTCACATCATTACTTTAGTCTTTTAAGTTTAATTTAATTACAAGAAAGGACTAGAGATTTATATCGAAAAATCGAATGATGAACTCTAGATCATCTCAGTTTTATCAATTTCTCAATGGTCTTTGAATAACTGCCAATTACTTCTTGTTTCATATCAATCTATAAGTCCTTTATGAGTCCTTGTAGGAATTAGCTTATTGTTGCCAATTTTAGTTGAATATCTTATGCGATTGATATGTCTTTTAAAAATCGGTGCATTTCCAATGAGAACTGCAGCTGCATCCTGTGTGATTTTAATAATTCGCATATGTAAGTGAATACTGTCATAGATCATAATATTGTCCATATACCTGCACTTATCTAATGACTTCTCAATCTGTCCCCAAAGTGCAGGCTCTTAACGGCGATTTCCGTTGCTTCTTGCTGCCAGCAGTAGAAGACGAAGCCCAAAAGCACTTGCAGATTCAGATTGAGATTCAGCCTTAACCATTCATTCATGACTCCAGAACTCAAAAGTTAAGTCAATGCAGAGTCCGCCCCCCCTCCCGAATCGTCTGGAGCTCGTTTTGGTCTTTGATAAATGCGCTTTTCGGGTATGTAAGTCAGTAGCCAGTTGTTGTCGTCGTCATCGTCATCGTCGTCATCGTCATCATCATCATCGTGGTCTTTGGTGGACGTGGGACTTGGTTTTCGCGATCTGGGAGCTGAATGTGAAAAATTATTATGCGTTGACTGTGTGGCTTTGAGACGCTGCCGCCGACGCCGCAGCAGATTAAATAAATTCAACCCAGCACAAACGAGCCAGCCAGTCAGCCAGCCAACCAGCTTAATCTCGAAAAAATCCGCAATCCGCAATCCGCTGGCCAACAAAAACTTGCAAACTCAATTGACAAGAATTGCTGATGGGGTTACAGCATGAGCTGAGGGGTTACAAAAGAGTTGAGAGGTAAGCGAAAGGGGAAGGGTATACGTAATCCCAGTTGCTCCATCAGTCTTGTTCGATCAATTGCACATGCGCACAGGTTCTCGGCTTGTTTCTTGTTTCTCAAGTATTGGCCATTGCAGCATTGTTTCCAGTTTCTTATACCATTGCATCGGACTCTGGCGATCCCCCCTTAACTTCTTGCCACCACCTGTAAGCGATCGCAGCGGCATTGCCGGCCAAAAAGGATTATGTTTTATTTATGTGCCGCACAGCGAACTTAACTTCAATAAATGTCCGGCAAATATGTGGAGCATGTGTTTCTTGGCAATTTTTGTCGTAAATTTTTATGTTTGTCGTTCTTTCGTCCGTTCCCGTCGTCATTGTGACGACCATTGTCGGCAGTTATGTTCTACATTTCGTCATATTATTCGCAGCATTATTGTCAACTGTCCCGGGGCTGGCAAAAAGTGATGAGACTATGTATTCCATCCTACCTCTCTCTCTCTCTGTCTCTCTCTCTCTCTTTCAGAAATTGTGAAATGCAATTACAGAACTCGACAACGAATTGGAACGCCCCCCAAAGGCTGCAATGGATCGATTTCACAATGTGAAAAAACCCAATTATCATGCTTGCCCATGGGCCAATCGACGCCTGAGTAAGGCTTTTGGTCTGTAATTGACTGTGGTTTAATTATAAAATGCCTCTTCCTCCTGCCATTGTCTCTACATGTTGGCCACATGCAAAACCGCATTCTCACACAGTCGGAAACCAACACCTACACACACCCATCCTTACAATTGACATGAGAGTATATGGGGTATGAGTAAGACACTTTGTATAATTTGCCAATCGCCTGTGCCTTCTATTTGACACTCGCATAATATGCATTATCAATACATTTAAACCATTGTCTGTTCGACTCCTTTCCAACCTTTTCACTTACCTCCTTCCCCCTACCCTTATCCTTAAATGCATAAGCACCTGCCACAAAAACTGAAATAGAGTTTTGTGTGCGACCACAAAAATTTGTACCAAAAGCAATTATGATTTTGTCATTTCGACATCAACTATGTATGTACGTATGTATCCGAAAGATACTTACTAGTCGATAGCACGATACATATTTAACTGCGATTGCTGCTGGTGTTTTTGCAACTTGCGACTGGATGGCTAATGGATCCTCCCACTACCACGTTAGCCACCTTTCGACCAACAGTTTTGGCCAACTTCTCCACTCGTCGAAATACACAAAATGACAATGGCAAAATAATTTTGACATTGGCATGTTCTATAATGCATTCTGAGTTATCATGGCTCATGTTACCATTCGTTTCGATTCATGTACAAGTATTTGCCTTGCAGCACTTTTTTGGTCATGATTAGATTTTGGTATAAACCGAATTGCAGCCAGGTGGCCTACCTGTCCACAAAAGTTGCATGTTTCCTACATTATGTCTACTGTTTATGATATAATCAAAGAGAGAGTTACTCAGGGAGAAGGTATTCAAAATGTTTTCTGTTACTGAAGTTCTATGTAGTAATCTTTACTTCTTATTCCAATGCCTTCCATCCACTCTTTGAATTGAATAAGAAAGACTTTAAATTGCCTTTAAAGAGGCAAACAGCTAAAAATAAACTAAATGAGTTAGTCAAAAGTGATCTAAAGAGTTCTTGGTATGACATCTAACTTGAATAAGCTTTAAATTCTCAATTGAAGAGGTTCTTACTTTAATGAAACTCTTTTCTCGATCCATTATATTGCCATAAACTAAGACAAATCAGATCCAGCCGAGCATTATGATAACAACACAAAATCTAACAAAAGCAAACACGAGTTTATTTCCCCCGTTTTTTTTTCTAATTACCAAAGTTAATGGATAAACCCCTTTGGGGGGTTACCATTGGGCAAATCTCAAATGTGTTTGTGCAATGAGTGTGGCTAAAGGGTTGACCAGACAAGACACTGTGGGCTGGACTGACTGTAAGGCATCGCTTAGTTACCCCTTTTTCAACTGCCAAGGACTAATTGACAAAGTGTTGAATTACATTTTTCGGTGAAACTCAAATTCAAATTCTTTACTCAGGGTTGACATTAAGTAAATTATTTTTAATATGTTTATGGACTTGACTATGCGAACTATGAGTGTATAAATATGATATAAAGCATGTGTGTCTGTGTGTCTGTGTGTTGTAATTATGTAATTTTCACATGGATGTGATTTAATTACCGTAATGGGATTTGAGTCGAGCGGGCCGAGAGATTGTCGAGATGAAGGGAAAGACAATGTGTAATAAAACACTTAATATGATGAATGATGAATGAATCAGCGAAGGGTTCGCTGGGAGCCCTGCTTTTGCTTGGCCCCTTACTGGCCCCTGGGATCAACCTTACAAGTTAGTCAGTAGTCGCTCGGATCGAGGACACATACATACATACATATGTCCATATGTATATTCCATTGCAGCTGTGCAATTTCCCAGGCGCCTTTTAATTTGGCGCGTGTGGCAAATTGCGCCAATTTACTTATTAACAAACGCAAAAGTTGCTACCAACAAAATGGGTTTCTTTTTTTTTCTTCTATTTTTATTTTGCATTGCGTTTCTGTTTTACAATTCTACAACTTGGGGTCCTGACATTTGTTGGAATTCTCCGTCTTTTATGCATTTTGTTGTTGTTGCAGCAGCAGCAGCAGTTGCCGAGTAAATTGCGTTTCGTCCTGGCCTGTCAATGTCAAACAAAAAATTTCACTTGCTTTTTGTTATGCTTTGTTTTGGAATTGATACCCTTTACTCTGATTAGTCTTAAGGTATATTAAACTCGATAACTTTTTATAACTAATGATAAGACTAGGAATATATGGGTCTAATCAATCTCTTTCTTTCTCTTTTTTTCTAATCATAATCGGATACAGGATATCTATTAACGTGGCCATATTTATTGTACTTCTTTTAGAATTTCATTTCAATAAAGCCAACTGATCCAAATGATATATAGATTGGTATAGGTCATATTTGCTGTCGCCTTGTGTCGACTTCATTTGAAATTATTCGGTTCTATATTTTTTTTTTAGCTTTTGATTTTTGTGCTTTCTTCTAAATCGAAAGTCAAAAAAGTTAAATTATTCATAGCAAAAAAGCAATTTGGAAAGCGTGCTATATGGCCAGAGGGGTCGGGGGGCGGGTGGGACAAACTTTTGTAAACGCAGTCAAATTGCAATTAGCCTTTTTGTTTGGGGCGCCTTCTTGATTGTTGTTGCACTTTGATGCATGCGTGCTGCTGATGGCTGATGGAGAGGGAAACGCAAGAGGTGGGGAAGGGTAGATCAAAGGATGGCGGACAGGGTGGCGGGCTTCTACTCTGGGAACCATGCCATGCCATGGCTCAACTCAAAATTTCTTCTTACAACTAATACAACTACTGACAGCAATTTTCCAGTTGTGAATTATGTGAAAATTTTCACTGACTGCCGTGGCTAATGGAAATGATTGCCACGCTAAAAACGCAATGCCCATAGAACCACCGCGAGAAGGTGGCGCAAGGGGGGGGTCTTTGGACTTTGGGTATTGTTGGTATTGCCGCTTGTTGGGCTGTCAGTTGGCTTTAATTTAATTTTGCACACGAATTATAAATGAAATCAGCAGTAAGAAGCCCAGAAAAAAATACGAAAAAAAGAGAATATACAAGGCAGCAAATAAACAAAAAAGCATTCCAAACATGGCCAACATATAAAATGGGGGCGGGTCTGTCAGAGCAAAGAAAAAAAAGAAAGAGACTGAGGGAGAAAGAGAAAGGGAAAGGTAGAGGGAGATGCCAACAAGCGCAAAGAAATGTAAACAATTCATTGAATTTGCAATTACACGCACATTTGGCACACACACAGAGACACAATCACACACACACACACACCTACAGCGATGCGTGTAATTTTTGTTGGTTGGCTGTTAAATGTATGGTCCACACATTCCTCGTATGTATGTATTTATATGTGTATGGAATGTATCTCACAGATACGCATCATATATCCATGCGTATGGCAACCGTGTAGTAGAGAAGTTAGCGAAATCACATTGGTTAAAGGCCCTGAAGAGTAGCAGCAGCAGGAGGAGAGGAAGGGTCCTGGTGGAGAGGTAGGGGGGGCGGGGCGGGCGGTGCCATTTAATGTTTGCACATATCATGACTGCTGCGATACGCTTTTGTAATCACAAACCAATTGGAAATACGTTGAAAAAAAATTAACAAACGTGTGTGTGTGTGTTTGTATGGGCTAGGGTTAACCTGTTAGACTATAGATAAAATAAAATTTAAGTCGGTAAGCGGCAAATGATAGGAAATTGTTGACTTTATTGACACGAATGTGGCATAAATGCCACAAAATAATACCTGAATTTCGTTCACTGATATAAATACTGGATAAAATAGCAAACTTTTCTGGTAACAATTTATATTGAAGTTGAGAATAAATAAAGAAAGAAATAGCGATTAAAATAAAAAATATTCTCTAACTATTTCACTTGTCATAGTAAAATATAGAATTTTGTTAATTTCATTGTTTAGGTTTGAAGGTTTGCTCTTTAATGGGTAGAATTTTTTTAAATTTTTCTGTCTTTTCTGTCTGTTCTATTTATAAATGAAAGTAGACGATTTCGAACTGTTTTTTAAGATGAAGCTATAAGTTCAAAACTATTTTAAATTGACATATTCATAGATCTTCCAACAAATCTGGCACTTCATCAAATTTGCCCTTCAAAGTATGCAACAGAAGGAAATAGATCCTGCGGATCATTTGTAGATAAATACTTTTCCATCCTTTTCCATTCACTACCCCTTAAAGTTACCACATTTTACATAAACTGTTTCGCTTGAATTGTTATAAATTTGCAATAAAGAACTCTTATAGGGAGTAGACCTTTTCATACTTATGTATATAGGGAATATGTAAGTCATATCAACAAATCTTTAAACTATATTTGAAACCCATTTAATTGTAGTTATATAAACAATAATGTAAACTAAAATGATAAGCGCTTCTTTCAGTTTATTTCCGATTGCAAAAGATTCAATATTTGATTCTGAAACAGCAATAAATATTTTACCTATTGAGAGATGCAATTTAATACAAAAATATCATTGAAACTATGCTTTAAAATGTTTCTTTCATTTAAATGGGATTACACAATTCTTTTTGTTTTTAAATGAATCACCCTAATGCAATTATAATGCCACCATTTCGCATGTCAACCATCTATCTGACCCGGCTGGGCACCTTGCCAAAAATTTGTTAAATTGTGTAACGAACAAAAAATTCCATTCGTCGGTGGTCAGCCTATAGTTTATAGTTGGCTATTGCTTTTTTATACGCTTTATTCATTTGTACAAAAAAAAATTGGTGTGTGTACACAAAAAATGCATTTAATTTGTTAAGAATATAATGGAAAATGGCTGCCGTCTCTAGGGTCCCAGACACAGCCCAGACAGAGGGAGAGAGAGAGAGCGAGAGAGTCCGTTTCCCTGCCGCTTGGGGAATCGGGCAATAAAGCAATTAAAGTCGCGTCTCTGGAATGCAGTTTACATTAGAAGCGACCCCAAGGTTGTTGCCTTTGTTGTATTGTTGCAGTCGGGCAATGATTAATGGATCTAGAAGCTAGTCTCATCCTCCGAATGGGCAATTGAAGTGTTGAGCAATTATAAGCCAAGGATGGCGAAACATTAAAAATCTCTCTGGCATACGTCAATCAGGGACTCGGATTGCATAATGAAAACGTTTTCACTGTGGATAACTATATGCTACAAGCCGCCACTTGGTCCACGTACAAAAGGCCAAATTAATAAAATCAAAGCAGAAAGCAACAAGAATTTAATAAAAACGGCAAGAGAGAGTGCAATCTGCCAGCGTGATGGGATGAGGGGGCGAGAAGAGCCAAAAGAAGATTAATGATTGCAATAAATCCAGCGACAGGCGGGCCAGGCAGACGCACCAACAGTCAGACAGACAGACGGAGACGCTAATAGTGCCACCAGCACAAGGACACAAAAAAGGATACTAATAATACGCAAGCGAATGTTAAAGAAAATCGTGGTAAGCTTAGAAAGACCACCAGCAGACCAGATGCTGCCCCCGCATGTGAGCCTGAAGAGCAAGGACTAACGCACCATTACGCTGATTAACACACGCACAGGGGTAGTTACTCCCTCCCCCTAACCCCTGCTTCTCCTCCTGTTTCTGTTCCTGTTCTTGCTGATAACGTCGCACAACATGCCATAAGCTGGCGTGGCTCGACTGCTCATTTGACCGGGACCCTTGGGCCCCTTGGCAATTCTGAAACTGCACCATGCCGAGACCGAAAACAGACAGGAGTAAGAGAAATTCATCATCTTGCTATGCCGCTGGTGCCATATCCTTAAATCTAATTACGACTTAATCGACGCCAGTGGCGACAGTTGCAACGAAAACCAAACCCAAACCAAATCGAGGCATAAGAACCACCACCAACAACACCAACCAAGATGGGCCCAACATTCAACCCTGCAACCCTGGCCAAGCTTATGCCGCTCAATTGATAAAGTCAAACCATTGCCCCGGGTCCACATGTGCTCGCCATATCCCTGCTGTTGTTCTCCATGCATTCCTCGCCGGCAATCGCTGCCCAACTGCGAAGCTTTACATGTGTTAATCACAGTCAGAGCATTGCTCATCGGCGGTTCTTTTGTCCTTGCCGGGCGACGCATTGTTAGTTTTAATTGTCTAAAAAGTGCCAATGACAATGCATTGAAAACGCAGTAAAAACAACTCCAAACTCAAGGGAGTTCTTGACCCTGTAGATACTCTAAAAAAAATTATAGATAAGGTCAAATAGGATTCCGATAAAGGTTTAACTTGATTTTGGTTTTGACATTTTCTTAAAGATTTTACAAAAACTTAATAGAATTTAAACTTAGATAGAAACTTCTAATAGTCTATATGCCTTTTGGTGAGTATATGGAAAGTGTTGCATACTGCAAGGATGAAGAGGCAAACAAGCACCAAAAAAAAAAAACAAAAAAACAAAAAACTAAAAGCACGGGAAAGAGAACTTTAGACAACATTGACGATGGTTTTGTTTTTGCATATTGTTCAGATGGCTTGTTGTTTGAGTCCAGCTTTTGTTTTCTAACACCCGCTGTGGCACACACACACAGTCAAATGTATGTGAGTGCAAATATTATTGCATATGTGTGGGCGTAAATGAATAAAATGGCTCGAGCCGCCGAAAAACGATAAATTCAATCGAAAATCGTTACATGTCAATGCATTAATCGGCCATAATCCCATTATGGCGCAAGGATATGCCACCAGCATGTCCCCTCTCTCAATTGTCCACCATTCCACGCCCCTCACTCTCTCTTCTGTTCTATCCCTGTTGCTCTCTATCTTTTTCTCTCGCGCGTGAAAAATATTGCCACGCATCCTTTTGTTTTCGTTGTTGTTGCCTGCGTGTCGCATTTTATATTCATGTTGTTGCTGTTGCTGTTTTTGTTGTTGTACTTTTTGTTTGCCTGTTTGATGTTTGTTTTGTGCTTTCCGAACGGTTTTATCTGCCGGCTCAGAGTGAGCGAGAGGTAGATAAAAGCCATAGAGAAAGACACACAGAGAGAGGGAGAGAGACAAGGAGGGGAATCGCGTTGGCGACGCATTTGACAAATGGCTTCTGTTTGGCCAGGACTACGATCTGGGATTGGTTTTTGGGATTCGTGTGCAAGGCTTGTGGCATACACAATAGCACAGCAGCAACAGCAACAGCAACAGCTCTTAGCGAATGCATTCTGATTGTTGTTGTGTTATGTTTTTTCCTTCTTTGTTTTATACATATATATTTGATAAAAATACCATCTATTGTAGTGCTATGTGTATTTACCTTTCCACCACACCAATTCCAATTCGAATGGCAATGTTGATGCGGCTAAAACCAACAACAGTTGACATTAAATCCTCAATGTGAAGGCATGGCATTCCAATGCAAGCCATGCCGTTAAATCATTTGATTGAAATTCAAAATGACTGAAACTTTATATTTGAACATTTTGAACCGCTCACATGAAATCAAGTGGGACAAATACAATGACATTTAATCAACTAAATACTTAAGCAAGTAAAAAGAAGTTGACTGAGAGTTTGCTTAGTTAAACAGTTCGGCATAACTGATAGGCCATGAAAAGTATCTTATTGTAAACCGACTTTAATCACAAATGCTTCATTCGAAAAGGAATTCAATTCACTTTCTTTCGCAGTTCAAGAAAAATTAAGCTATAGAATAAATTAGTGAAGAAAAATTGATTTGAAATTGAGTTTGCGTTCCTCCATTTTCTGCTTTGGCTTTTATTCTCCTCAACAGTTTATACTACAAATAATTCTATCATTTACATCAAAATGATTCAATTAAGCCTGATAAAAGATAAAGGATATAGATTTCAGATCAAGCAAATGGCCATAAAAAGTCACATTTGTTGCCCAACTTTGGCTTATTCTCATTAGAGTTCTAAAAGTCTTTAAAAATCTTGACCATAATTGTATCGTTTGGCTATTTATCAGTGCAACATTTGGCAAAGAGAATGCAGAAGAAAAACTAAACGAAAACAAAACAGAAAAGAGAAGAAAATAAAAGGAAAATGAAATATATAAAAAGTTAAGACATTTGTACGTTTTCAATATTAACAGCCAACACGGGCGAGAAAATTTATTAATATATTTCACTGAAACCTGAAACTTGAACTTGTTCTTCTACTCTCTCCTTCTCTCTCATTCCCGTTGCGCCTGTCCCTGTCTTACTCATATGTCATATTTCAGAAAATCATAAGCTCAATGCGACAACAAATAATAAAAAAAAAAAAATATATAAAGAAGAAAAAAGTAGCATGAAATTGTAATAATTCCAGCAAACCAACGGGGACGCATGTATGGGGAAACGATGGAGTAGTTGGATGTGGGGGTGGTTGGGGGCTTGTGTTATAGGGGGGAGGTGGGGTTGGAAGGTGGCAGTGGCGGACGATGAAGCACGACGACATTTGAACGCATAAAAATGCCAGTGCGACGGTGCGGTTGGGTTTGCTGTGCCTTAAGGCTGCTTTTTGCTACTTTATATCCACTTTATATGCTCACAGGATGTCCCAATTACTTTGAGACACACATGGATACATACAGAGGTATGTGTGTGTGTGTGTGCGTGTATCGTATTTCAAGTCAGCCATGTGCGAATAGAACTTAATCTGCAACAAAATGTCGCCAAAGGTGGTTGCCAAGAAGGACGAGCATGAGGATGAGGACCAAGACGAAAATGAGGATGAGTATGAGGTCGTCGTGCCTGTGCAAGATTACTTTCTATATTTTGCCCCCAACCCGCCTATTCTCATCTCTTTCTCTGATTCTGTGCCATAAGTATGTGAGTTCCATAATTTTTTTCCCATGCTTGCTCTTGCCTTTCGGAGGATTTGTGACGGGATTTCCTTTTCTATTATTGGCATTAGGCATGTCCTGTGTGTGTTATGCATTTAAATTGCGTATTTTTCTCAGCGATTTGTCTGCTTATCGCCGGGGCTTGGGTCGTCGGCCCACAGTGCTGGGATGGCAGGGGGCGTGGTCGTTGGACCTGGTTTTCTGGTCTCCGTTAATGTTTATGGGCTAACGTTTTTCATTAAATTTTCTTCCTATATTTTTCTTCTTCTTTCGCTTGCTGCGACCTGTTCTAGGCCTAACTCTAAGTAGTTTACGATGTCGTGTAAAATTATGGCAGTAAAATGCTCTTTTAATATGGCCCGGTTAGTCCTTTTACATTTCCTTTTGGCCTCTTCGTTACATTTTTTAAATGCTGGGCAATTTTTATGTAATTTTAAAACAAATACTCGACTGAATGAAAATCCCAGCATGCTACATTACACACACATATTCCGAAAGAGAGAGAGAGAGTAAGAGAGAGGGGGCGAGGAAGGTTTGGCGTAAAGGGGAGACAGACCCGCATTATCCTTTTATCCTTCTCCATTGCTGCTGACCAACGCTGCTGGCCATGTTATCAGTGGCAACAGCAACAGCAGCGACCACAGCAATTTTCAACCCTTCTCATTAGAGGATTTTGAAGGATAAAACGCGATACTCGGGCTCTTTGTTGTTGAGTGATACTTTGCCTAGTCGCAGGACCTTGCCATATACATATGTATATGCAAGTGTGTGTGTGCGTTTGAGTGGGAGTGGCAATGGGGAGTTTGGCGTAGCCTTCGGCCATTTGGTCAGCATTAGTTTTGTGTCCTAGACCAAGTCCAGCTTGCTGGGATACATTTCCGTGTTTGTTTATTCAAACGGAAGCAAAGTCGTTCTGTTACAACGCCAGAGAGAAGCAGCAGCAGCATCATCATAGACTCTAACCCTAACCTCTTTCCATTCATTCTATACATCCTTTGCACCCTTTGTTGAGCATATCCTTCCACTACAATTCTGTTGCTCTTGCTGTTGTTGTTGTTGTGTGCATGCAGGCGATCAAAGCTCAGGGCAATTAATCATTTTGTTTGCCCTTTACACCCATTTATTCAGCCTGAACGCCCCAAAGCGAGCTACCAAGGGTTACAATGGGTTCGACTACAACCCAGATTCAAGAGAAAAGGCGAGAGTGAGAGAGGACGGGAATCGGAGCTCGGACAAACTGGCACTAGCAAGCACCTAAGCAGCTTGCCTAGCATCAATCTCCTGCCTAAGTAACATTTCGCTAGCGCAAACAAAAATGTTACCAGAACTTCCACCCATTTTGTCGGTTGCCCCATAGTTTCTCATCTTTGGCGCTACTCGAAATCGTTAGCCCGAACTCCGCCTCCACCGCCTCCACTGACTTTCAGACATTCCCTTCATTTTGAAAACACAGTGAAAGAGAGTGTGGGCGTGGGCATGCTTTTTACACTAATGGAGGCGTGGTATGGCACGGCACGGCACGATATGGCACGGCTTTCACTGATGCCTGATGCCATAATGAGCTCAATTCCCAAAGAATGCTGTCGTCTCCCCATACTCACTGGCTTACAGGCTCCTTCGTCTGTTTCCTTTTTCAGAAAGCATCACATTTCGGGTAAATTTTAGATTTCAGCTCTCTGAATGTGGCCATCAATGGCGTCAATTATTTCATTGTCCTTCGGATCATTGCTTCGTACTTGTTGTTGTTGTTGCTGCTGTTGTTCAGCATGTAACTGATGACTCTGCTCATTGCTGTATCGAAGGATTTTCTGCTGATTTTGCAATTCCACATATACAATCAGGATGTCAGAAGACTTGTATACCCTTCACAATAACAAAACGAAAAGCCAAATAGTAAAAATGAAACTTGAAATCAAAGTTTATCACAAGTTTTAAGAAAGGATTGTTCTTCTAGAAACTTTCATTACAAATAATATATCATAATCAATCTCTGATCTATTCTATAAAGAAATTAACCAAAAATCTTATAATAGGACGCAAATTTCATTAAATATATAGAGAGTAGATCCAAATTTATGCAACTTCCATTCCGTTGAGTGTTTTCTGACTAATTTCTATATATATTCACTATGGAACTGCATTTCTCTCAATGTTTAGAGGGTATCGCCTGCAGCAAAGAGTGGGTTTTATTTTGGCTCGATGGTTGATGAATGGGAAAGCAAACAAGTTAGTAGTATCACAGAACTGGGCGTTAAATAGCCAAAAGGCATCATTAGTCAAGCTAGCTGACAAATAAATGTGTATACACATAAGTGTGTGTCTAGTAAATCGGGATAATCCGTCTGAATGTGTGATCATAAGTGACTGGAGAAGAGATGTAAATACAAATATGCATATTTCATATGTAAGTTACTTGAAAATTCAATCCAATTCCTTGGCCTACCCTCTGAATGTTTCATGGCTTTCACATGGATTCTGGGCTGCTTAATATCTCATAACCTTAATACAAGAATCGTAGCATTATAGAGCATTGCGACACTTGTGTTCACCTGTGTGTGTGTGTGTGTGACTCGAGGAGACATGTCAACATTTCTACCCCCAATGTGGAATTATTCCGTGCTTTTTCCCTCGCAGAAATGAACGAAACTGTCACATTTCAACTTACATTTTTATTTATTACATTTATTATGAGAAATTTTGCATGCGCGCATAGTCGAGTGTTGAAATGCAATAAAAGTGAGATGCCAAGTACCCGCATTCCCTTTCATCCCTTCTACCCTTATCTCATCCTCCGCCATTCTCTGCCTGACGTGGCTTCCCTTTAGCTACATACGTGCATGAATATTCGCTCACCTTGTGCACATTTTCTTTTTACTCTTTTTCATACGCAATTCGCATAATTTTACACACGAAGTAATTTTGCAACACCCCTCACACACACATGCACACACACATAAACATGGACGCAGATTGGCAACTCCTTTTGAATTTTCACACCAATTTTTCAACTCGACAAACCCGCTCAGCTAACAAAAAAAAAAAAAAAAAGAGGAAAACAGCTACAAAAAAGGAAACCAACGAAAGAAGGAAAGCAAAAAAAAAGAAGGCCCCATTGCCATATACATATGAGTGGAGGAATGGCTGAGGATACTTGGTTGGTTGACTATCAGCTTCGTTCCATAGGAAACGCACGCTGATGTGCGAGAAAAACACATCCGCCTGGCCGACCGACTGACTGAAGCTCCACTCCACTCCACCCGACCCGACTCTCGCTCTTGGCCAGTTTCGTTGGTCTGGTTCGTCTCTGCTGTTAGCCCAATTTGAATGCGCTGGCGCATATATCATTCCAGTTGACAGGACAATTCTCTTATCTGCGCAAAGCCAACACAACAGCCACAGTCCAGAGCTGAAACTGTAGATGGAGCTAAAGCTTGAGCGAATTTTTTCCTTTTTTGTCCTTTTTCATATTTTTTGTTTTTCTGTTAATTTGATTTTTTGTTTTTCTCCCCCCTCTTAGGACTTTGAGCGCGGTTCTTGTGTGGGCAGGAAAAAGTGTCAGAGTCAAATGAAAGCAATCAACATACTGTTTATGATCAAGGACTCGGCTCACAATTGATCAACATTTGCCATTAATAAAATGATTGCTTAAAGACTTCTCTACCCTTGACAGCCTGGAAAAATGTAATTTCTATTAATAGGACAACTTTTTGATGAAGTTGCTCGAGTCCAGTCACAACACTCATCTATTTAGCGACTTGTACGTGTGACCCATTTATCAGGCAACCCAAAGACAATCAAAATTAACGTATAACGTCCTCGGTCAAGTCAATCAGAATCTCTGTCTCTCTATCTGACTGTGTGTGTGTGGATGTGTGTGTGTGTGGGCTTGTAATTTGTACAAGCTGCTGTTGTCGTCGTTGTCATTAAAAAGCCATTTCGCCCATATATCATCAGAGACATCCGCCCACACTGCGAACCCCCAACCCAACGGCACCCGTACCGGGTCCGCCTTCCGCCAAAGGCTCCTGGCCAGGCATATAAATTACTTTATGATATTGTTTTGAACCTGCGCGACAAATAATATTGTCAGCCATTCGGTCATGGAAAAAGGGAGGACGTGGATGAAAACGGGGACAAGGGGATGAACTGCAATGCTATAGAGGTCATGCCGTCAGCTGGCAGCATCAAAAATTGAAAGTTCTTTGTCCTTGAAGCGAGACTAGGCAATGTAAATTGAGCTCTATTGAGATGATGGACTAATGGGACGTGGGCAGGGGGAGGGGCTGAGTGGGAGCAGCAGGGAAAATGGGATTGAGATTTAGTCAAGCGAGTGAAAAGCTTTAACCACACTTATGGGCCATTTGAATATCCTGTGTGTGCGCCTGTGTGCCCAGGCAATAAAAATGTCACTGGCAACTGTCACACAAACATTTTTTTCGGGGCTCTTACTTATCAAGGCAATAGCAGACAGGCTGCCGTCCTGGCAGTCCGCCGGTGGCGTGAACTGTGTGGGCTAAGGGGGGGCTGGGCCAAAGACATCAGTGTCAATTCAATTTTATTTTCATTGTGTCATAACAATAACATAAAATTAAAATAACATAAAAAGGAAATTGAGGATGCAGGGACTGCAAATCAACGCGGCGTAAAATCGTCCTGACTATAAGACACAGTCAGCGGAGACGGCGGAGTATGAGCAAATTCCTGTTATCCTTGTTGTTATGAACATCTCATCTCATCAGTGGTAAAAAAAAGAAAGCATAACAAAACGACAGAAGACACAGAGAGCAAACAAAAGTTGTGCATAAAACAGGAAACGGAAACACATCAGCGTAACGGAAGTCAAAAAGTCGTCACATTCACATAACAATGATGGCAGTCCATGTCCATGGAAGATTTCATTGTTTTCCTTTGCCTTTTTTTAACCCAACCTCCTCCTCCCACCACCCCCACCACCATACAATATGCATTGGGCCCGTAGAAGGGGTTGTGCCATGACGTAACAACATTTATGGCGTAAAGTAAGTAACGTAATAATGTCGCCAACAGTTACCAAAAAAAAGAAAAATCCCCCCCATACAGAACAGGGCACAAAAAAATAAACAGAATAACAAAAATATAAGAAGGATACAAGCGGGTCCAAGCCGACAATGGCTGCCCCCATTTCTTCTGTTATCCTTTTTCCTACTGTCTGTCTCTCTGTCTGTCTGTCTGACTGGCTGCTGTTGTTGTCATTGTCATTGTCTTTTTGTCGTTGTCAGGAATTCATTTGGAAAATTAATAAAAATATATACACAGCAACAAAAGCGTTGGCGATGAGACAGATATCCCAAGCGTCCATATACATATAAGTAAACTGATGCGGGGCAGAACTTTAAGTGGCTTTAAGAGCAACTCTTCTGGTTAAGAGCATTGTGTGGTGTTTGTTGTTTGCTTTGGGCACCCAAAATATGCATAAAGCATCCAAGAATTGGCATTGTTTCTAACTTAAATCTCAAATTTCATGTGAAATCCTAATGGAATCCTATGGAATACTGATTGATGGGTAACACTTCCTTGAAGGGAAATCATTTCATTTAAAGGCAAAGAAAAAACTTAATTCTTCTTTTTTTTCATTATTTATTTACCATTTGAGTCTTCCTGTTAGTTGGAAGGAAGTTATCAAGGTTTAAATACCAAATATTAAGCCACAAAGCTTAAAAGATTGGCCAGGATGACAACATTGGGTTAAAACAATGACTACATTAGCAGAAAGAGTAGATGGGACTGATAGTTATATTAGGTTGATAGTTTGTTCAGACAAGATCGAACAAAGCAAAAGTACTGACTGGTAAATCATTTACAATTACAAAAACGAGAAAAACGAAAGGAATTATATAATACTCTGCCAATTTATATAAACTATTTACTCATATTATCTCATTTGGCGGATAGAAATCTCTACTTTCTTATGCAGTAAGATAAATTAAGTCGTCAATATAAATTAAAAGTGCAAAATGTCATTAAAGTCGACAAAGATAAAAGAAAAACTGAGATTTAAGACTATGTTGGCTGTCGTTTTGAAAGATGGGACTATTCTCATTCAATTTTTAGTAAGTCTTCACTCAAGATATAATAGCAAACTGTAAGTTTAACTAAATGAAATAGATTTCAATCAAACCATGCTTTTGAGTTAATGAACAATACTCAAATTACTTCATTTGCCATTTAACTGTTATTACCTCAAAGGCCCCCAAAAACCCCCAAACCCCATTGGCAGACGACACATCATTAATGCCAAAAAACAATCTGATAACCACAATTTACCCCTCGATCAAAAAAAATGTAAAATGAAAATGAAAAGGGGAAGTGCTAGTATCCAGGCCAAAATACAACAAACAAACAATTCAAATTTTCTTTTACCGACAACAACAACAACAGACAGACAAACAAACAAACATCGAGGACAATTTTTCAATTTGCCCTCCATACTACACCCTCTCGGGCTTAGCTTCCCCGTCTCGTTTCACCTCATGTACCCACATTGAATAAATGCATTGAAACGCGTCGCGTATTTTGAATACAATTCGATTAGAAATGCTTTGCTTTTCGAAATAATAAATTAAATTTTGTTCCCGCTCTAGCAATTGGCAATGCCATTAACACCATCCTAGCCCAGTTTGGCATGGCCCATTCCGTGATCCAAGAAGCCCCGCATCCCGGCAGTCTCAAGTCTCTTTGCGGGGTGCAAAAAGGTTGCGAAATTGTGTTGGGGAATTCCTGTGGCAACGGTCTGGAAAAAAAGTAAACGCGGCATGCGACGCCGAATCAATTTCCTCAAAAAGCAAAGCAAAAAAAAAACACACTCACACACACACAGAGAAAAGAAAGCGGGAAAAAATACATCAGCAGATCCTTAGAGCCTGCAAGGGCTTTTCTTAAAATAACAAAATTACTTTTTATATGCAAGGATATGGCTGGAGCGGTAGCAGAGGCAACAACAACAACGGCATGCCATTGACAACCATTAATCATGGACGCCTGTCAGGGCGGGTTTGGGTAAGGCTTGGGTGAGGGCTGGCAGCCTGCTTGCCTCCTTGCCTGACTGTCTGCTGATTGTCCTGCGCTGCAATGGTTGTGTGTGTGTGTGTTTTTTTTTTTTAACTTTGCCTTTTACATGCTAATGCCTGGCACTGGGGCTCAAGTCATGCTCATGCACGGACCACGCCCAGCTGCGAAATTGACAGGCAAACCGGAGAGTGCGTTGTGACATGACACTTGCAAAGGACCAGAAACAGCAGCAGCAGCAGCACGAGGAACAGGAGCAGTAGCCAGAAGCCAGGACCTAGGCGTGGGCAGGTTATGTATGCCATCATTAGACTTGGTCCGTTTGCCACGCCCGTGCTGTTGCAAATTGGCAGCTCGACCATGGACGGGCCCATCATGTCACATGACAAGATGATGGCTACATCAGAAGTGTGAGTAGGAGGAGGAGGAGAAGGTAAAGTCAAAGTTCAATGCGAAATGCCAAAATTCCGATTGCCAAGATATGTATTCAAAAGAGAAGTTAAAGGAAGGAGAAGGAGTTGATGCAGAAACATTGTCTAATTGCTGAATTTATTGAAGGCTCTCCGCTGCCCCATCTTTGCTAGCATGTCATAAAGTGCAAATACTTGGCCCCGCCTAAAAGCATGCAATGAAATTCACAGTGATTTGTGTTTTGCTCTTACTTGACATGCATTTTCAATTTAGCCAGAGGCTTTAAGAACGAACCCCAACTATCCCCACTGCTACCCACCCTCGTGCCAATAATGAATTCCATTTTCCATCCTCCATGTCCACTTCTCCGTCTCCGTCTTCTTTGCCTCCATCCTACGACCGACGTTGGTGGTGTTCATTTATGCAATTGCAAATGCATTTCGTTGCCGGGTAAAAGTTCCAAGAAAACGACGTGACAGAGAGCCAGAGGAGAAGACGCAGCCAGGTCCTCCAACTTGGGTACGATAAAAGTTTATGTATGTACTACAGTGCTGGCTACAGAGGCTTGGCGGTGTGGCTTGCCTTCCCAGCATTGACATTTCAAGTGGTCCTCGGGTTCACGGAAACGCCATCAGAATAGTTTTAATAATGCACAAGACGATGGCAAAACGAGTCCAACTAGCATAGCATAAAATGCAGGACATACGAGGACAAGCCCAGAAGAGTCAACCAGCGCACAGATAAGGCCAGGACTGTCCAAGTAACAAGACCAAACACAACCAAAAAAAAAAAAAAAACCAGAAAGAGCAAAAAAAGGATACGGAAAAACAAACTCTTAGGGGCAACACAGGAACTAAAGAGAGTATGGCGGGACAAAAGAGGACAAACAACATGAAAATTCAATGCAACTTTGTCTATTCGATGTCAAAATGAATACTTTTGCATTATTTATGTCGCCGTACTTATTCCTCCTCAGCTCAGCTGAACAAAACGAACAGGAAAACGGAACAAATAGCATTGCAATTTATGCTTCCAAGCAAAGGCAAATTTCAATCAACACATAACATACTTTCGGGCAGCTTTAATTAAATGATCGCCCAAATATGAAAAAAAAAAATAAAATGGATAGCAAAACTAAACACTAGTAACTGTTTATTCTCTTTTGTTTTTAATTTGCTTATCTGTTTCCACTAAAGCAGACAAACAAAATTTATTACTCAGCTTAGTTTTTAAATTTCTTTAGTCAATATTTTGAATTGAACTTGAAATCCGTGAGTGCTTTCAATTCATTTTCCTTTAATTGATTAATATTATATTTATGAAGATGGTATAATTGTTGTTAAGATATAGGTAGGTCCGATCTTCATTAAGAATTGATTGCTTAATATGTGTGGGGAAAAGTCAATTGTCAGTTTCAAGATAAAAGAAAGTTAGCACACATTTATCACTCGTTCTTTACTAATTAACTGACTGATATTTCATAATTATTCTAATAAAACTTTAATATTTACTTTAAAATAATATTTGCGTCTCTGTTTTGTTTCTTTGTTTCAAAAGAAAACAAAGTAAAGCAGCTAATATAAAGTAAAAGAAACATTTATCAAATCTCCGTTATTTTTGCGCAGTGTTATAAAATAGTAAGAACAATTAAAACAGTTTACTTACTCAGTACCTCAGCAGCGATCTCTTCCAGTACAGCGACCCCGCACAGCTGCAGCAACTGAAGCTTCCCCCCTCAGTTGAAGTTTCTTTTATAAGCCCAAGCAGTGAGAGAATCAATCACTTGCTGAGCACCGCTCGCGTTCTGTCACCTCCCACGCATGCACACACACACACATGCACCGCTCTGACTATGCAGGCTCATATGCATGCACACTCACAAGCTGTCAACTCCCACGCAATTCACGCACACACATTCACTAGCACCGCTCTCCATATGCCCGCTCAAAAGCACGCTCAAATGCACGCTCACCCAACGAAAGCCAAGCTTTGAGAGAATCGATCAATTGCTGAGTACCTCTCGCGTTCTGTCACCATCCACGCATGCACACACACACACACATACACTAGCACTATGCACTCCCATATGCACGTACACTTAGCTGACGTCAGCGAGTGAGCGAGAGATGAATTTTTCACTTTCTCCCGATCAGCAACTAGGTGTGCGAGTGACAAAGCAGTTCAGTGGGAGAGAATTTCTCTCGCTCTTTGCCGTCGCTGGGCCTATAAAAGAAGCTGCAACTGAGGGGGGGACGTAGATTGGGAATAATTAACAAAAATTCTTATTTTTTTTTAATGGTTTTTAATTTTTGTAAATTTTTTTTTTTATTTTTGTTTGTTTTTCGTTAATTTTTGCTCAATTACTAATTTTAATGCCAATAAAATAAATATCATAGCATTGTTTTTTTTTTTCAATGGCAATTAAAATTTAATGCTAATGCTTAACGGCCAAACTCTGTTAACTTGTAAACAACCCACATTCGCAAACCTTTAAATAGCTTTGCCCTAAACTGATTTATCTAATACCATCAAATGTTTTCACTAACTTCTTCTTAAATTCCTCTAATACATTCACACATTGTATCAAGTGTTGCTTTTTTGCAGAATCACAGACAAATGAGGTTGGAGGGGTCACCGCATATTTTTGGTCCAAGTACTTATCTTGAAGTGTGCCAAGTGTCCTTGCTTGTAAGAGAGGAAGCATAAATGAAAGTACATATGCATACTTATGGATGTTCATGCAGACATTTTTATTTCTGGAATCATTCGCTACGCTCAACAAACTTGAACTTGAAGGGCATATTTGGTTTAACAAAGAACTGGGTCTTGAAGGCATTGTCGATGGGATAATCGAAACCGATGTCAAAGTTGCGTACCAGCCTGGCGACGGCAATTTCTAATATCATGTCGACAATACGTTTCCCAGCACAGGCACGTGGACCGAATCCAAATGGTATATACATGAATGGAGTGGCCGTGTCGCCCACTAGAGTTGAATTGGATTGATCGCGTAGCCATCGTTCGGGTAGAAATTCACGAACTTGCGGAACAAACTGCTCCACATTGGCCATTTGAAAATTGGCTCCAGTGCCGACGTCAGTGCCAGCCACAATGCGATAACCACTGAGGACCACATCGTGTGGCATGCGACGTAAGGTTCCTGGACCAATGGGATACAGACGAATGCCTTCCTTTATGCAGGCACGTAAATATGGTAAGTTAGCCATATTCTCCATAGTCAAAGGGGAGTTCTTTTCGGGCAGTGTTTGCTTAATCTCTTCCAGAAGGCGTGCCTGTTTTGCTGGATTCTTTGCCAGACTAAGTAGAATTCCACTAAGGCTGACCAAGGTCTTTAAAAAGGGTAAAGAATAGTATGTATTACTTTTTCTCAACACCAACTAACGATAGTTTCTTTACTTACAGGATCTGAACCAGCGAATAGCAAGTCCAGGGCTATTATAACTGCTGTTTCTCGATCTACATTTGCCAATTTCTCCAACAAACTCTTCTCCAAGCCAATATCTGTGCTAATTTTACCAGCTTTGGCATCTTCTTCAATCTTTTTGAGAGCGTGTTCAATATGGGCATAGCATATATTGAGAATTGTATCAAACTGTCTCATTAGACGCTTGAATTTTGGCACTGGCAAATATTTCCAAACGGGTGGTAGTATATCCAACTCGAAACCCGCTTCCAGAACATCCTGTAAAGCTTTTGTAAGCTGCAAGCCCTCAGCACTGTTCCGATTCTCGCCAAGGAGACCCAATTTGGCATTGAGGGCCACCGAGCCAATGGACTCCAAGACCAAAAAGCGAATATCCTCAATGAAATCATCAGGCATTTCGTTCGTGCCAGGATCACGAATTAAGCGTATGCTGCAAAGGATTAAACAATACTCAAAAGAATCCTTTAGCGAATCTTTATGTCAACTTACCGCTCTAGAAACTCATCGTTGACTTGCAGTAAATTACCCACATATAATTTGGCATTTCGTGGTTGAAGAAGTATGGGATTCACGGCCGTTCGCATTTTACCCCAAGCTGGGCCATTACTAGAATATTTGCAACATTTGTAAAAAGCATAAATTGTTTGGCACTCAAGGCCCACCCCGATGTAAGGCCATCCTTATCGCCAAATATCTCCTTTCTGTGCACTCGTTTGAAGTATTCAAATGTCTTGAAGCTCCGTCTATAGGGCAGTGGTCCCTCGTTCCTAAAGATCACCGAGTAATCCTCAGGATTCATGGTGAACACCATATCCACACCGGCCACACTTGGCATACGGAAAATGTTGCCATAACGTTTATTCAAATCCAAGAACATATGATGTATAGGCGCATTTCGATAGCGGCCTGTAATTGGTCAAAGAAAAGAGGGAGAGAGAAAGAGAAAGTTGTCACACGTCTTCCTTTCCCTTTCAATAGTGTATACATACCGCCTGGCAAAAAAGCTCGTATCATATGAAATCTACTGGGGCCCGGCAAATCGGCATAAGGCTTGGCCTGTTCTAAGCTCACTGGGTCCACCGTGGAAGAAGCCTACAAAGACGTTTGTTTAATATACGAAATATCCTACAATAAGTCATGGACCCATCTTACCCTAGTGGCCATCTGCCTATATAGATGCGAAATTTGGCATGGGATCTGCCCCGTTGCTTTCAACTGCTTTGACAACATATTGAATACTGACAACATTCTTTTAGAATCTTAATGAATTTTTACTATTTGTTCCAAGTGAGAAAGCTTTCAAAAGCTTTTATGGTAGCGCTCTCTACGAAAGATTACCCATAATTGATTAATTTAACTTTTTTTTCGTTCTTTCGCTTTGTCCATATTATTCGTAATAAACAACAATATCTCAACTGACCTTGGCGGTCTCTTAAAGTCAGCGATTGTGTGCTCTTATCGCAGTTCTCTTAAAAAGCTGATGAAATTATTTAAATTAAATGTGTAACATATATTCCCTTACAAACTACAAAATCAGATAAATTTATAAATAAAAAATAAGAAGACAATTAAATTTAGGGAACATTTGTGAATTCCAATGTTGAATATGTTTCAAAACTTGTCGTAAAGGTCAGTGGAAAGGTCAGTTTTTCCTTGCTAAAAGAATATTATAATTAAAAGCCAATTTATTTATAAATATGGAAATATGGACTGACAGTAGTCTCGGTTTTCACGGTTTTCTTTTTGAAACTGAAATTATGGACAATTATTTATTTATTTCTTTGCTTTTCTGTGTCATTGACCCTGCTCATTTGAAAGTTACCAGCAAGAAGAGGTCACAAGATTAGTCCAACATAACGTATAAACATAAATCTCTTTACTCAACCGATGTCAATTCATAATACTCTTGGCCTGTTCCCATTTGTGGAATTTAATACCTGAATTGTTTTGCCTAAAACATCGAAATCTAAACAAAAATTTAAGCCTGTCAGAGACAGAATCGAAAACAACAATAAAAATGGAGTGGAGTGGAGCAGCAGCAGCTAGCAGACAAAAGCAATATCAGAGCTGACAGAAAATCTATATAGACGACAAAGGCCAGACTGACGGCTATAATAAAATCGATTTTTTATGCTCGTTTTTTCCTTTTTTCAGACAAGGACGCGTCGCATCGGGACGCGTCTCGACCAGCGGGCCCATAAATATGGACACACACACACACCCATCCATAGACATGGAGAGACCAGACAAACTGATGATGACGGGCAGGCGGCATACAAAAGTTGACCTCGACTTTGGAGCTGTCAAAGCCAGCAGCCAGCAGTGGCAGCAAAACTAAACTGACCTAAACCAACAAAAATTGACTTTTGCAGCCTAAATACAAAAGCCTGAACCTGAGCATGACAGAGCCAAAAAAGGGAGAGTGATGGGGCGGGGAGTGAAAGGGGGCTGCAGACGGGCGTTAAAATACAAAATATCAGCATGACGCAATGATTTCCGGGCCAGAAGTGAAAATGAAACCTGTTGGAGCTGTTGGCAATATAAACAAATTCAATTTGACAGCTGACAGCGATGGCGGGCGGCACACACACACACACACACACACACACAAACACACATACTCATAGACACATAGCGAAAGGGGGAAAAGAGACACCCAGAGAAAGAGAGAGAGAGAAAGCCGCAAGTAATAAACTTTTACGATCTGTTTTACGGCAACGCGGCACGTGCAACTAGGCCCAGGATATTGAGCCAGAAACCATGACAGCGGGGGGTAGGGCGGGAGGTTGTGTAAGCGGGGAAAAGGTTGCAACATAAATTTAATGAAGCTAAAAACGCCGACACAGCCACAATGCAGACACACACACACACACATATACACAGCATCCACGCTTACATATGCATGTGTAGGAAAGTCGAGCCGAGGACCGCAGCAGAAATGTAGGCAATAAAAATAAAATAAAAGTAAATTGTTCAAGGACAACAATATTTTATGTTTATATTTTACAAAGCGACAGATACAATGAGATAACAGACAGCAGACGACATAGACAAAGAAGGCAATGGACCAGCGAGAAGGAGAGTGAAATTTGCTCGTTTTACAAATTTCGCTGCATTCTCTTCCCCGTTTCTTTTCTCTTTTTTTTCTGAGTAAATGGGAACAGCCCATAACCAAGTGGGGGTGCGTCTGCGACACAAAAATGTCAGCGACACTCAAAAAGTCCGACATTCGGCTCTTTGCCCATTGATGGATGATTCTTTTGGCCAGTGCCGCGAGTGCCAGCACAAGAAGAGAAAAAAAGAATACCGAACGAACGATAGAAAAATAAAAGCACCAGAAACTAGCAATTTGTATGGAATACATCAGAAACAGAAGTCCTGGAGTTTGCCGGCGACGGCCAGAAAGAGGCAGCATGATGCCAGAACACAGAACAGAGAATGCCGGAGAATTCTGAGTTATAGAAAGCCATAACCTGCACTCTCTCTGGTTTGAGACTCTTCCTTTCCCTCTCCCACTCGCACTCTCCACTGTGCTTGCCCTCCTATCCTTTGGCTTTCTATCTCTATCCTGCTTATGCTTGCTTGAAGCGCGCTTTATGATTGCCAGGCATAAATAAGCAGCAAAAGCATCCCCCATATGATGATGGCCCATGGGGTGGTCCTGGCCAAGTGCACTTCCTGTATGTGTGCTTTCAGTGTTTTTTTCTCCCACCAAACCATGCTGCGCAGCTTTGGAGTTCGACTTCACCTGCTTTACATTCAGCTAGTCTGTCCAGTCTGGCCAGCCTTTCACATACAGCAGCTCCTTCTTGCCGGCTTTCTGTTTCAGCGTTGACAAAGCCGTCGACAACTGGATAAATGTGTATCTCCCTTATATACATACATACATATCTGTGTATGCATATACACATGTAGATGTAGAGGTAGACCTAGTTGTTAGTGCGTTTGTCTGCGCATCTTCTCTCTGAGCTCAGCCGATGTGCGGGTGTATGTGTGTGTATGTGTGTGTGTGTGGGTCTGTGTGTTAAGCAAAAGTAGCAATTCATCATAGAAAATGGCGGAAATAATCGTCCTTTTTATGGGGGTGCTTACAGATGTGGGTGTCCATTTGCCTATTGCCTTAGTATCTTGCATGAACATCAATTAAATTCTACTCTCTCTCTCTCTCTCTCTCTCTCTCTCTGTCTAGGTGTAATAATTTTATCTAAATTTATAAAGCTTCAGATTTTTTTCACATTCCATAAGTTTATAGTCATTAAAAAGTATAAATAATATTATTTTACTGATAAATCTTTTTTCAGGACCCTTTTTGTTTCTCTAACTCCAAGATTGATAACATTGTTCTAGCGAGAAAAAGGACTTCAAGGACTACTTTATATGTAATTTCATTAAATTTCAATCAATCTATTAAAAACTAAGCCCAGAAGCATTAATTTCACTTTTATAGACCAATTCCCAATGGTAACTGCCCGTTACGAAATTCTTGCCACATGTCCTAAAAGCTATTCCACATGGTACATGAAAAACGCATCTTCCCATCTACTTAATGCGCCACCAACAAGAATGAGAGATGGAGCCATATCAACTCACGTTTTATCACCCAAACGTAGTCACTCCCATTCCAGACATCAGGCTAGGCCAAAGGCCAAGTCATCAAGTTTGGCTTAAGAGTCAAACATTTAGTTAATTTTAAATGCTTATTAGCGTAATTTACAATTCCTCACATGGCATATGGGTCACAAAATCGGGCTAAGACCCAAGTGGATCCGCTTTGGCTTCTGTGGCATATGTAAGTGGAGGCGAAATTATAATTTTATTATCATTACCGAATGCCAAGACCGAGTGCGAGTGTCTTATCACCAAAGTTTTACGAGCTCTCACAGAAGACCCTTTTTGCAGGGGTCAGAGGACATGTTGTTGTTGTTGTAGTTGAAATGAAAATAAACTGAAGAGAGAGCTTAAAATGTTTACGATGCGTTGACGACATCGTCATTGTCCTTGTCGTCATCGTCATCGTCATCACCATTGTTACTCGTTGTCATTGTCGGTCTGTCCGTCTGTCTTTCTGTCTGGCCCCGCAGCAGTCAGTTTATGGGCTTTTTATGCGCTTTTTATGTTTCATTCTAACCTCAATTTAATTGTTTAGCCGGTGACAATCATTACCCCAGTGTTTTTTTCCCAACAACAACATATGCTAGTGGCAACTGTTGAACTTTTACGACTCCAAAGGAGCTGTCAATTTGATGTCCTCCAATGCGCCATTGACATCTGCCATTCGCATACGCAGCCACATCCGCATATCCGCACATCCGCTCTCTCTCTGTGTGTGTGTGTGTGTAATAAAAACATGAAACAGATTACAGTTTATGACCATGCCAAACTTAACGGAAGTTGTAAAACACTCAAGAGCTTTGCATCCGCCTCCGTCCGTTCATTCGTTCTAATGCCCGGACATCGCCCGGTTAGGCTGGTGTGAAAACTAGCTATAAGATTTTCATTTAGCGCCCCGCAACTTTTGAATTCCTTTCAACCGTTTTACGACCTTTATTTGCTCACCAAAATTTACGATGATAACAATCGTTGATGCACTCGCTTATTATTTAAATACACTTTGAATGGGTAATGCGAAATTGCTCATCAGTTTTGTAACGCTTTGCCATATTTTGAAACTCTTCTATGAATCCACATTAAGATGTGGGTCATTGATTGCTGAATAGACTGCCAAACCTTCCATACATTGTAGCCATAATCCTTAATTGGATTCATTACTTTCTAGTCCAGAAATCATGACAATGTAGAGTATCTAAGTAAAAGTGCATATAAACTTCGGTGGCACAAAAGCAACAAGATTTTCTATTACATAATAATTTACAGCATTTGGACGGTATCGTGATTTTGTTGTTTTTACGATCATTAAATGCCAGGACACACAGATTTGTCAATTTTGGTTGTTAAATAAAGCGCAAAATTTACAGGTTGCCTCTGAACTCTTGGAAAAAACTCGTAAACTTCCACCCCGATCCGTTTGAGCTATTTGTGGTTATTTTTACGACCAAAATGCTGTCTCTGGTATGTATTATTATTATGATTATCGACTACGGAATCCTTGATCCTTCCATGCGATGTCAGTTTTTTTTTTCTTCAACCAAGGTGTAAAAATGTTCTTTGCCATTACTATTATTGTTTTTACAGCTCTTCTGTCTGGCTCTCTTTGCCCTTTTTGGTATCCTTCTCCCGTTCTTGCAACTTTCCCATCTCTATGGCTTTTCTTGGCATTTTCCTTCGACACTTGTTTACTCAAGCGCGAAAATGGATTTGTTTTTTACGACTTGATTATTATGACTCTGACTGCGTTTGATTACAAATATTATACCATCGAAAGTTATTCAGTGTTTCTTTGTTTTTTTGTTTAGCTGGTAAATGGTTTTGATTTTTTGCCATTTTTGTTTGTGTGTTGTTTTTTTTTTTTCTGCTTATGTTTATTAATGAGAAATCATGTATTGCATGCTAAAAGTGAAATTTATTGAACCGTTCAAGTGAAAAATGCTTGAAACGAATATAATGACATTTAACATTTTGTTTAACTCAATGACAGATCTCATATAGAAGAAGAAAATGGTTTCTATTCAATCATTAGATTGTATTTGATCGTTAGATAGAGCTTCTATTTCTTATATAAGACATAATAGACTTACAAAAGGATAAGGATAAGATGTGGTTAAGAATTAACCACATCTACATAGAATTTAGTCTCAGGGTGAAAAGTTGCTGGCTTTCGCCCACTCTCACCCCCTCTGTCTATTATCACAACGATTCAAATTCCGATTTAGTCTCAGAATGTTTTCTATTACTGTTTAATGTCATGGTATTTAGCTTGAAAAGAAACAATACAAATACAAATTTTTGCATTTATTTCTGAAATTTCTGAAATTTGCATGGCTTAACTAAAGTTTTACCTCAAGTTTGTTTGATTAAATTTTCTTTGTGCTGTAGCAGCTGAAAAACTCTGCTTTGCATTTAAAATCTATTGCATTTGCCCATGCCCGATGCCAGATACCAGATTTCTGTCAATCCGCTGTCAAGTCTGGGCGACCGACCAACTTACAATATAAAGAAACAATTTTCTTTTGCCACTCTGTGGAAAAGTGCAATGAAAATAAAATTAAATCTGCAATTTTGAGGTAACCATAAAAAGTGTCTGTGTCTGAGACGTTTGTGCTTACCTTTTTGGTTCTAGTCGTTGTCGTCGTCGGCAGCCATGCAAAAAACTTCATCATCAACTTGAACTTGATTAAAAATGAAACAAGTTTTCTGCATGTCCTGGCTAAGGGCAAGACATTGTCATTTTCATTGCTATTGACTATGGCCATTGTCTGGCGACAGCGTCAATGGACGCATAATAATCTTACTTTCACTTCCTATTCAAGTTGTTGTCCATAAAATTATGTTTAATGTGCAACAAAAGAACATAAAAGATAAGCTCGCCAAAGTAAATTACTTGGTAATTGAAAGTGTGGCCAAAATGTGGCGAATCAATGGCATAATGGCGAATGGGCTAAGGGGATGGTAACTCTGAGCTAAGCCTTTTGGCTACGCATACTCGCATAATTTGGCTTGGAAATTTTTCGAAATTCAAATTTGTTTACGCTGATAAGGCGAAGAAGCTAACCCGCACCCCATGTTGGCTGACTTTGGCATCACCTTCTTATCTCAGCTGAAGAAGACAAAGGCTTAGGCCATGATGAGTGATGGTTGCTCTAGCGCCCCCAGCGCCAGCTATGAAATTTCTACGCCAAACCCAAAAAGAAAGAGATAAGATTACCTGGGCCTTTCTCCACAGACCCCACCATTACCTGGCTGGCTGGCTGGCAGTTTCAATGAAAAATGAGTTAATTAAAGCCACGTTCTTTGAATGCCAAGGCGATCAAATTCATTTGGCAAAGTTTTCCCCCTTGTTCTCTCTGTGTGAGATAAAACTGTAAAATGCTAAACATTTGAAATTACCTCTCCCCCAACCACTCCACCACCCCCTCTGATGTCGATGGTGCTGTCCAAGTCGCTTATTAAATCAAGTTAATAACTTTTAGAGCCGCAATAAAAGTGTCAAAGATTATAGCATAGTTATAAGGGCATGAGCCTATGGATGGTTGGCCTGAAAGCAATTAAATTCGGTTTAATTACGACGCATTTTTGTTTTTGGCCCGGATCTGCCAGGATATGCCAGGATGCCAGAATGTTTGTTAATTTCAACGCCTCATGCGGCTGAGATAAAATTGCCAGCCAGAAATGCGAAGAGATGGAAAAAAATTTAACTTTTTTTTTTGTGACCAATGCCAACGTCTGTCTCTCTCTCTCTCTGCCCTCTTCTACACTACCCTTTTACTATCCTGATCCCCCTATCCCACAAATTCCCACTCCACCACTACCATTCTCATACTCATTCTCGGTCTCGTTCTTTTGCCATCGTTTTGCATGTACAGCAAATTGCTAGAAGAGATTGGGTGTGGAGAGCGGCTTTGGCCCTGCCCGCCCCTGGCATGTTTATCTGCACGCAGACAGATACCGCCGCATGTCGAGGAGCCCGGGTAGTGTGTGCAAATGTTGTGCGAGCCATTAATCACACGATTTCATGAATACATCAGCCAGTGAGGCACAGACGACAACGACGACTACGACGACGGCAACGATGGCCAGGACGACTCACACAGGATGGCCCCCCCCTCAAAACAACATAAACGCAACAAAACGAAATGACTCAAAAATCTTATTTTCAGCTCATGTTGTGCTCGTTTGTTATTTTAGGGTTAGCCTTTGGTTTCATCTACGTACGTACGTATCACATGCGGTTCAGTTCGGTTCGGTCCAGAGGTCCAGAGGCAAGAATGGCAGGGAGGCAAAACCAAACGGAAAATGCAAAGCATTTTGGTTTGTCAAGGCGGAGGCCAAGCTTCGAGTTGCATTAATGACATCAGCCAGGACCCGGAGACCAAGTCGAAGTCAGAGCCAGTCAGTCAAACTGCTGCTGCTCCTGTGGCTATGCCTGTGCCTGTCACTGGATCTGTCCTATATGTGTGTCTGTTTGTTGGTTTTTGTTTTTGGGGGGGCATGGAGTTTTTCATTTTAGTTTAGCTATTTCTATTCTTTCTTTTTTTTTGATCTGTGCACTCATTCCTTTCTCTCTCTCTCTCGCTCTATCTTTTATCTTACTTTCTCATTCTAGCTAGTTGGGTGTTCTGACTCTAGTTTTTCTTTTTTTTTTTTTTTTTTTTGGTTGTCAGAAGCAAACCATTAAGCTCTTGACTTGTCGCTGGCGGCTGTTTTGTTTTGCCCTGCTTTAGCTTCTATACCAAAGCCATCTATGTATGTGTTTGACTGTGTTTGTTTGTATGTGTGTTTGTGTAATGGAGGCGTGTCTAAGTGGGCAGCTGCCCTGGGCATGTGTGCGTTTATAATGAGGGTTAGTTAAGAAAATGCATTACATTGAAACTCAAGTTTTTAGACAACTAAATAGATCTTTTAATCCGAAAACTATAGCAAGCAATTGAATCATATTGAAGATTGGCTAATTATGACAATCTTTTTAGCTCGCTCTTCATAGGTAAAGCTCTTCAAGTTCTTTTCGAACTGCCTCGTCAAGTTTTGGTAAAAATTATTCACATTTTATTTGAAAATTCAATGCAAATTTTGAAGATTTCATTCAGGAAGGTCCTGTATTCAGTCTTATCCGAAAAACTTTTGCTCATTGCAGAGAACTATATACACAATTCTAAGTTAGTATCTTTAGCGTTAATTTGTTTTACCTTTCTAAAGAAGATTTGATTAGAGAAACGTTAGTATAATACCATTTCTATTAGGCCAGCTCAGACATTTCGAATGCTTATCCAGAGAAAAAAAACTTTGCTTCTGAAACTAATTAAATATACAAAGTTACCCTTATTACATCCTTTTTATCCAACACTTTACCCTCTCTCTTTTTCTCTCTATCTCTTTTTCCAACTTACTTTTACTCTTGCAACTGCCTCTTGCTTCTTGTATAACAGTCTCGCATAAAAGTTATGCCAATTTGGCAGCTCATTTGCAAAAATCCCCTTTTTACACATTCTCATAGCTGATAAACATGCCAGGGAACTTTTATAAATGTATTCCAACAGCATGCGGAGAGAGCAACAATCCTTTCGCTTTATTGCCTTGCAACATAAACAAACACAAAACTCACTCACACACACATACACACACACACACACTCACATACTCTGACATAGGAGTCATTTCCGCAGGAGACAAAGTTTTCTTTGGCGGCTTTAAAATAAAGTTTTTTATATTTTTAATTAGATGCACATGAGGTTTTACTTAACAGAAAGTTTTTGACAACTCACACAAACTCATTCACACTGGGCCGGGAGGTTATGGCATCTTTAAGGCCCTAGCCTATGCTGTGTTTGTGTGTGTGTGTAGCCCTCCTACAGCCACCTACTTTGCATTGCTGCAACTTCCGCAGCCGTTGCGCCAAAAACTTTTTCCAACACACACACACACACACGCTCTCTCATGCACACAACATTTTTCCAGACAGCACACATCCTGGCACATTTTGTAAGTTTGGTTTTTATTTTTTCATAATTTTTCGTTGCATACTCTAAGGCGCTGCTCTGATTGGCCAAATCATCATCAAAAGTTGGCCAGCAAAGCGGCTTAATGGCAAACTTTCTCTCAGCCCACACTGCAGGTAAATGTCAAAATTGATGCCACTCAAAACAAAAACAAAAACAACAAACAACAAACTAACAAAAAATACAACAACAAAAAATAAAAACAACATCGCAAAACTTTTCACTGGCCGCAATTTTCTGTATGTCCAAAACAAGAACCGAGAGCAGTTAGGAGCCAAAAGTTTTGCATTGTTTCCAACCTGACCTGACCTGACCAGACCCTGCCAGAGCAGAGGAGACCCACCATTTTGCCCACAATTAGCCGATCCAGCCACAGTTGGCCAACTCTTGGCTTTGGGCCTGGGCTTAGCCTAATTAAAAAACACGTCAGCGTCACATTTTGCGGCCAACTGAGAAATGCCAAATTGATTCAACTTGAGGACTCATAAATTTTTCTACATCATTTTGCAGTTTTTTCACCCTTTACTTTGGTTTTTTTTTTCTTTCTCAGCCTGACGTCACTTACAGCAGAAGAGTTTGTGGCTGCTGTCAGTACCAAGATACGAGAAAGTTTTATGTAAACTCAATCAACAGAAGAAACAACAGCAATTTCTGGCTGCAACATTTGGTCTAGAATCTATACTCTTGTATATGTATTTCTCTCTCTCCCTCTGTGTCTGTATGTCTATGACGCCCCCAAAAAGTGTTGGCGCTTGTTAATTGCACAGTTTTCTTGCAAAAGGTTTCCAAGAAAAGCCAATTAAGTTGTCAGTCAATCAGCTAGTGATGCTACTGCTGCTTCTTCTACTCGCTTTTTGTACCAAATTAATTACATTTACATACCTCTTCGGCCAAAAGATAATTTCCCAAAGATGCCTCTCTCTGTAACAGTACAACAAATTTAAGGTAATAAAAACCAAAAACACCAAAATAAAAACTCGCAAAGGCAACAGGAAGAAAACAAAGCAAATGTTGACAAGGAACACACCAACACAACCTACACAAATGTTTATATGTGTATGTATGTATGTGTGTATATGTACTGTACACAGCAGCGTGTCGCTGGGTAATTTAAATTTTAATTTTGATCTTAATCTCTTAATGCGAAATAAAATGCCGCACACTGGTGCCCCACCAAGACCAACAAGAACGATGAAACCGAAACCGAGACTGGCACTCGCAATCAGAGCAAACCAGCCCACCACGCCCCCTTCGCACGCCCACCTCCCACAGTAAGAGCCACAATACAGTATTCTACATTTTCTTATACAAGAATATCAAATATTCTTATCTATATAGTCGCAGTTGGGCTTCTAATTTACTGCCTGTATTACATAAATTTATCAACTTAGTATATCGAGTAAATCGAGTAGCATATTTTTATTCTATTGCTCTTCAAATCGTCCATCAACTTATTAGATGTCAAAGTGTTTGCCCAGGAAGTCAAGTTCTTGTTCAATGTTCTTGACAGATTTTGAGTATATCCTTTTAAAAGTAACATTAAAAAGGATTAAGACTTCTGTCTCATCTTTTCTCTACTCTCCTTGCAGGGCATGCTCTTTCTCTCTAAATTATAAGTCTTCCTCCTGGACTCCCTACAACCTTATAGTACTTACCAAGCTATAACTATCTAATTAACTCCAGCTGAATATTTGGCTATCTTCATTGTATAAACCCACATAAAAGTATATTAAAAGAAGAAGGAGATTCTAAAATTGAGCAAACAATTTTTCAAACAATTCTCGTTCGTATTTTGTTCTTTATATATGTATGTATATATCTCGAATCTATGGCTGAAAATGGAAGCATATATTTTTCTATGCCATTTTTCTCTACTGATGGCACAGGAAACCAAGTTAAGCCGAAGGACTTACTAAAACTGAAAATTAAACAGAAAATGTCATGGATTTTGCATTCGAATTGCGTTTAGCATTGGCCATAGAGTCCTTCACCATCCTTACCAACTTCAATTCCAATGCCAATAACAACAATAACAACAACCACAATAACAACTGGCCACTCACTTGGCATTGGGAGTTTGGAATCGAAATTGAAGTTCGAGTCGGGTCTTGGCTATTATACAAATGGTCATATTTAATTCGTTCTGCTGGCAATCGAAAAAATGAAAACCTCCACAACGAGAAGATGTGTTATCTATGTGTGTGTGTGTGTGAGTGTTCATTCTACTAAATCCTGTGTCTAATCTGTGGCAATAATGCTGCATATAAAAAGATAAAGTTTCACAGTGGACAATGTAGGTAAGGTGACCATAAACTTGTATGATTTGTTTTATGGCCAACAAAGGACGTTATTATTGCTAAAAGGCACGCCCACATGCCCTCCATTCTCATTCCACAATTCCATCAAGGCACTTTTCCTCCCCTGCCCGCTCACCCACATTCATTTCTAGCCAGCATACAGGTACATAGTCCTTGGGGTATTGGTTAAGGTTATATCTTGCCTCGACTCGACTCGACTCCGGTCGAGCATCGAGGGAGAAGTCAATAAAGCATAATGTGAGCACGTTTTTAATTGGCGCCTGGTGAAAGCTGGCAGCATACCCTAAGTCTGCTGACCAGAAACCAATTAGCGGCAGCGCCAGCGACAGAAGGTGGCAACCAGAAGGTAGCCAATTTTCGTTGATATGTTGAGTGTGTGTGTGTGAATGTGAGTGTGGCAAAGGCAAAAGTCTAATTACGCTTCAATTGCGCCACTTGCATATATATAGCTAAATTATGGAAATTCTTTTCTCTTTTTTTTTTTTGCAAGGCGCATTTCTTTCGTGGTGTGTGCTTATATATGTGTGGGTGTATATGAGTGTGTATATGTGAGTGTTTGAGCAATTTTAATTTCAAATTGACAAAGCGCAATTAGGCTACTCTGGAAATCCTTCGCTGTCCTTTTGCCTCTAACCATGGGCGTGACAGGGGATGGCCATAATACCCTTTTCCATTCGATGTCCTTGTTTGGAACTCTATCGAAGTATTATCATCTTCTGTAACTGTTTTATCGCTCTACTTACTTAGTTCTTATAAATCAAAGGACAGAATATTTCCAGAATATTTCTTTAAATAAATGAAAGCATTATCATGTTTAACATCCTTTTTCTTGGCTACGTCCTTGATCTCTTCAGTCCATTCGCAATCTGCCACTGCTCTGGGCCTAATGTATTTTATTGACACTGTCGAGGTTATTGCATTGGGCATAAATTAATTTCACGACGCGTAAATTGAGCAGTTTTTGACACTGCACCATTCCACACCATCCCCCACCAGTTCCCCCTCCCACACCTCACGGAACTCGCCCTTCTTTTGGCATTCACACACACACACACACACACAGAAAGCCAATTACATGGCTCTATGTTTTACTCTGAGCCGCCTGGTGACAATTTTTGCTGCTTACCTAAGATTTTCGTTTTCGTAATTGTGTGCCACACTGCAAACCATTAATTCTCGTTAGCGTCCAAAAAGAAAAAAAGAAAGTATATAGAACAACAAAATATAGCAACAGCAATAACATCGAGGGTTGACCTGAAAAGACGTTTGTATCGGGGGTTGTGGGAGGGAGGAGGAGGGAGGCTTCTGAAGGCTTCTGGTCAGCAAGTTGGCAGCTTCTTTGACTTGCTTTTTTCATATTAATTTAGTTGATTTTTGTGTGAATTAATTAGGCAAAAGGTGAAAATGAAGATGAATGTTTTAATTAGGCTTGGCAGGCAGTCAGGCAGGCAGGAAGACCAGGCAGGAGTGGGCGACACAGGGTGACAGAGGTGAGTGAAACAGCGCGGATTTCATTGTGACACAGGGTCCCCGCAAAAGACAAGGCAAAAACCTTAAAGCCTTTTAAAGCAAAAGAAGAAAAAGGCAATCTCTCTCTCTCTCTCTCTGACTCTCTCTGAACTGAAATTCCCGGACAAAGGCTTAACCCAATGTCTGACAAAACACCTGAGACATTCAATTATAAGACCAAACGCAGCAAGAAGCCAAAGACTCGCACCGCAATGGCTTATAACATTGTCAACTGAACTGCAGGAGGACAAAAAAAATATGAAAAAAGAATTTAAAAAGTATAAAAATTATACAAGCAAATATACACAGAGAGAAATTATGCTTTTACCCTGGAATTGCCTTATCCTGATCATCAAGATTGGAACTTTAAATCATTCTCGTTTTATTTAGTTTTAGATGACTTGCCTTGAAACAACAACAAATATATATGTATTACAAACAATTAAATAAATTTCCGTTATCATCAGCCTTTTTGCAATTTTGTGAAAATGAGTGTAAGAAAAAAAAGAGAGAATGGCAATTTTGCCTTCATCTTTATATAGTGCTTACGTTTAGAGGCAACATTTTGAGGCTGTGGGATTTCAATTTAATAAGCAGCAGAAGCACCCAAACAGATGCGACTACTTCTTTCTTCTTCTTTGTCTAAGGAACTCGTTCTTGGGGTTTGTTGTCCTTGTTCGTTTTTGTTGTGGGTTTTCAACTGCTTGCTCGTATTCATTGCAAGTGTCTATGCCAGGATGTGGGCAAAACATCTGTTTTTAAATATATTTTTTGCTTATTAACAATTATCAAATAAAATGTTAAATAGTCGCCAAACATTTAAATTCCTTTAAAGCTCAGTAAAATTTGATAAACTTCTGTAGAGTACTTTTATCTGGAATGAACCTGAAACCTAAAAAGCCAACAAACTTGATTAATTGAAACACTTGTCAGAAGGACATATGAATTAAGATGAAAAGGATTGAAACTCATCTAGATGAGAGAATTCTCCTGGATCATAAGAAATAAACTTATCATACAACTTCTGGTTATAACTTCTTTGTTATTGTCCCTAACTAATTTGTATACTTAATATTAAGGAGTCTTTTATAGGTAAGCAGCGGCTAAACCTAAATACTTCTCACTATAATGACCCAAAAGCATAATTCTTCGATGAATTGATAGCTCAGATGCTTTTCACTCAACATTCCAACAAATTATTAAGTCTGTAGTCCTTTAAAATTTAATCGACCTCAACACAGTTTGAGTGTCCTCGTTTTTTTTGGGGGGTAAATTAATAGAGCAACTTTGCGGTATAACTAAACCAAGTTTATGTTTAACACTTGAAAAACAAGCAACTTAAAGCACTTCAGAACAAACATGAAAGAACCCGCCCCGGCACAACTCTAATTTACCCCACCTCCTCCCCCCCCCACACACACACACATACATACGTAGAACATCCCACCAGCAGTTTGTTTAAAAACAAAAGTGTCCCCAAAAAGCTCATTCATACAACATTTAAACTGTAACGGTAGCCGCACACATACACCCACATACACACATACAGACGCATGTCAACCTTTGGCAGTCAGCGTAATCGCTTTCAACCACTTCAACGGCCATTTTGGGTAACTATACATGTGTGTGTGTGTATGCGTGTGTGGCCCAATATAAAGCTCATGTTGTCATGGCTGAGTGGGATGAATGGTTGGGGGCAGGGAACAGGGATTGAGGTGGAGGCATCCCAAAGATCCCATCACACACATACAAACACCCAGACACACATACCTTTATCGCTTCAAAGCACAGAAGCCGTGCTGAAGAGTGGAAGATTTATGGCGGATGTTGGAATTTAATGAAATTGCAAAACGAAAATGTAACAAACACACAGACACAAACACACACACACACACAGAGAGAGAGAGAGGAGGTTGGTGAGTGGAGAGGTTTGAGGGGCAGCACGCACAAAATGGCGGCAAAGGACAAACAACAGCTGCTGCCAGAAAGAGCTCCCCTCTGCTCTTTGCCTCAACTCCTCTCACTGTCCCATCAACCAACCTCATCTGCCTGAAGGCATCAAGAGCAACCCTTTTACTTTGCAATCTTTTTTGTCTTTTTTTTTTTTTTTTTTTGTTGTTTTCCTGGTTCTTTTTTTTTCTCCACTCTCTTTCTCTGTTTGTTTCTCTAATTTGAATTGCTTTTGCTGATGCCAAAGTGCATTGTTGGCATGGATGTGGGTTGCCTCAGCTTAAAGTCCTTTGTGTCCCTCTCTCTCTCTCTCGCACACACACACTCACTCACACAAACACACGCAGTGCATTAACACGCACTTGAAAAGTGCAATCTGGCCGCAATTGGTATGAATGCCCGGCCGCGAAATGGCGGCGCGTGATAAAACACGTTTTAATATCCAGCCAGCACTCACAACCAAAGTTGCCACACACACACACACACACCGATTGACAATAGCAGGCACCAGCAGCACACACTCTCGCTTCCTTTTGCAAAATGTTGCACATAACGTTTTACAAAACTTTCGGTTAGCATGTAGGCGCCGTTAAAATTCAATGAATTGAAATTGTAAAGCGCGACAGGATATGGGCACACAAGAGTCCTAGCCCCAGGCTGCATTTGCTGGAAGAGCACGTGTATATGTATGTATGTGTGCGTCTGGCAACACCGGTAATTACCACCACGTGACAATGAAAATTACCAGCAAAAACACCACAGGCAGTCCCAACCCGTACACCCTTAAAGCCAGTTCAGTTCAGTTCAGTTGAGTTCTGTTCTCCTTTGAGGTTGAGGTCCTTTATTTGGCCTGCATAAATATTTAAACATTTTGGGGAGGCATTGGCATCGGCATCAGCATCAGCATCACCATCATTCCCCATATTGAGTGTCAGAAGCCATTGCTCTAAAAAGATCTATCGCCGTGCGCCTAAAATGACTCCACGAGCAAAAGTCGAGGACACTTTATGTGTAAGTCACAGTCCATAACAGGCAAAAAGCCTAGAAGGATGACCATTCGAGAATGCCAGAACTAAGCAACAACAAAAAAAAAGAAAGGAGGCGAAAACAAAGACAAGCAAAACATGGAATAGGGGCCATGTCCAGTGCAATGGACATCTGAGAAAAGCGAAATTGTTGGCTGCAAATTTTGTCTAAGCGACCAAGGGACACCAGGGATGCAATCTAATGCTGGACACCCTTCACATGGAAGATTCATTCCAACCTATCTACCCAAAAGGTTCCCGATGCAAAGGTTAGTATCAGTTCCTGGAAGAACTTCCTACAAGAGAAGAGGCTAATGATAAACTATGTATGAATGGCACATAGTTTGATTCGATTTAATGGTAAAAACAACTCAGCGAAAACTCCAGAGTTCTTTTCCTTCCAATCATTATAAGTGCACCCCTGGCATTGGATATTGCAGTTCCAGTTGTGCTCCGCCCATTTGTGTAGCAAATACTCGGAAAAGAGGTTTGAGACAAGAATTCACATCACTTTGCCTCGTAAATAAATCAATGAGCAGTTTTGTATTATATCCTGCGCCTCAGGAACAGTCGAGCAGCTACAGTATGGAGAGAATGACAGTATTTTTTGTTTTCTGCTTTTAGCTTCCATGGCCAGGACATAAATTTATGCAACTTGCTTTAGAACTTGGACCCGCTCGGACTCTCGGACTGGGAGTCGAACTGGCATCAAGTTGAGGTTCTTCTACATCTCGTCACTGCTGATGTATGCTTGAGCTTGAGTGGATTTTATTGTGACAGCATCAGGATTTACTCGAGACAGCATCTGGAACTGGCAGCCAGTAATGAGAACCGTTGCCTCTTTAGGACCCTTCTCCAGCTCCTTAAATTACACCATGTGCCATGCAATAGTTTTTGCATAGTTTATTTTTTTTTTCTTGTTTGTTTTTTGGGCTTTTGTTTTCTGTTTTATGCATTCCGCCTGTAAATTAATTTGAACAAGTTTCGTACGAACTTAGCTAAATTTATTGACTGCATTGCACACACATTGCGTATACGACGCGTATCCCAAAGGAACTGACGTCTAGCTGATGGGAGACAGCGGAATGGAATGAGCGATGGAGATCGACTTGGGGGCGAAATCAATGCTAAAATATGCAAATTTTTATTTCCGCGACAATTTCAATTTAACGACAATGACAACAACAACAACAACGGCGACGAGGACAACAACAGTGAACCATTTTCTATTAACGTTGCTTTACTTGTTTGCTTTTTTCACTTTTTTTTTGTTTCTTCGCAGCGAATTACTCTCAGTAGTGCCGTTAACACCGCCTCAACGCAACGCCCCCAACTCCCTTCCCCGCCACCCGGGCAACGATGCGCGAGGATGTGAAGAAAAAGCAGGGAAGGGGAAAGGCGAAGGCGAATGGTTTTTCGAAAAATGGAAATCTTTAAGCAAAAAGTTTAGCCAGAGCAAGGTTATGTGATGAGGGATGGGAGAGGGTGGGGAAATGCCCGTGGTGGGGGACACAAAAAGGACCACTTTTAGTGGGGCCACGAAAACGTCACGCATTGAGCCATTCAAAGCTCATTATGCTCACCACGTTATGGTGCCTAAAAGTGTCGTTGGGTGGTTTTTGGCTCCGGGGGATTTCACTTTCCCTTCCTTTCACCCCACACCCGCGGCTGATGGCGTAAAAGTTTTGCCGCGTATATGCAAAGGGAATTAGTCCAGTGAAAATGGCTAAGCGAAAATAAAAGTTCTGTTGAAATCTTTGATTCGCAACGGTGGGAATAATATTAATAATAAATATATGTATTCAAGTAAGTGAAATTCCTCCATAATCTTGTCCCTCTAATGTTTACAATAGATAGTCGGAGAGTGTACTCTTTCAAAATGATTAGAAAGTTCTGAAATGTTCAGTAGTGTTACCTCTTTATTGTGTCTCAAAATCAATGAAATCTAAGCAGATCAAGTAAAGCAAATTATTATTCAGATACATCTATTCTATGTACTTTAAGACCAAGCCAACAATATAAAGATATGAATTCCTTGTATGTAGTTTTCGAAAAGTTACTTTTCTTTTCCAATCATAAACTTTTCTGACAGACCCCACAAGGATCACTGTTTCTCCAATGCGTGCTCTAGAACAAAAATGTCGGATTAATTACTTCAACTAAGTTAATATCGCATTCGCATTGATACAATCGTATTGTGTATTATTTATTGACAAGATTTTTAAAATTTATATCCAAGCATTGGCATTGGCGTATAGAAACTTAAGCTCCTTGGCATATGCGCCAAGTCAAGCCAAACAGAGAGTTCCAACTGGGGAACTCGACATCCTCGAGGATGCCTGCTTACTCCAGCCTCACTCCTCCCACCCACTTGACCAAAACGCTAAGATTTATAGCAGCTGCTGACTACTGGTAGAAGGAAAACTCATGCGAAAAATAACTTTAGCGGAAAAGTGCCGACAAAATACAAGAAAATGCTTAACCAACGAGAGAGCACAAGAAGAGGATACAACTTGGTTTGGGCCAGGGGAGGCATGGGGTATGTGGCATGAGACTGGGACTCGCTCCTTGTTTCTGGCATCGAAAATGGGAGAAAGCTTCGCTGAGCCGTGCCAAAAACTTCATGAATTTAATTACCGAATTTTTTCGCTGTAATTACGAAATTCTTTTGGCCGAAAATGGAATTTTCATTTCATTTTCATTAAAATATTTTTGCTTGCAAGTGTTTACAAATACATATATGTATGCTTGGCCACGCCCACTCGACCACACATCCTTACAGACATACACACTTGCATATATCTATAATCATATAAGGATCTAGAAACTCGACTGTATTTATTACTTCCATTTCGGTTGACGCAATTATTCAGTTATTGACCCACAAAACCACAAAATGTCAGCAGAGGATTCCATGCAGAAGCAGCAGCAAGTTAACCAGTCGACCAGTCAGCCAGTCAACGGGCCATACATTTGCCCAGTCCTCGACAATCTTCACCTGTGCATTATTAACTTGACCACGATAAGCTCATAATGAGGCCGAGCTAATTTCTTACTCCTGAGTCGAGTTCGTCCTCAAATGTGCGGTCGGCTGTGCATTTCGTCCTGTTTATCTATAAAGGAACCAGACAATTGCATTTGCCCTGAAATCATAATAAATTTTGTTAAATGAATTGAAGGACCTAAGAGAGAGAGCTTTCGTTTGGTAACGTGGTCTTTATTGGATCTTAATTAGTTAGTTAAATTATATCTATCGTAATATATTACACAATGTTCTCATATATTTATGTTTTAAAACTAGCATTTATTTAATAACATCGAATATTGTGGAATTTTTAATAATACTTAAAACTTTGAAAGTAAGTTAAGTTTAAAAATATTTTAAGGTGTTTTTTCCAAAATTACTGTTATCAATTACTGTGGCGCCCTCTTTGAACTGATTTTCAAATTATCATAACAAAAGATTCAAGTCCTGGATAAATAAAACGGGAATCTGACTTCAACCACTTTTTCGCACCCAATCACCATCCCACCCTATCGTAAAAGTTAGAAAAGTCATTTCAAATGTTCCGCCGATAACGATAAATTGATTGATGATTAATTATATTTTTTAGCTATTTTTTTTTGTTTTGGCTTGCATTGCTTATCTAGCTTTTTTTCCTCAAACGTGACATCACTAATAACGACATGCTTGCATAATTTAAACTCATTTAAAAAACTAAAATGAAACGGCGTTGGCAGCTGGTCAGCTGTCTGAAACAACATTGGCGAAGTCAAAGCCATGTTGCCGGCTCATCAGCATCTCAGCCAGCACCAGGGGCATCTTCAACTCCACGTGAGACCTTCTTAAAACGAGTCACCTCGGGGCCCGGGTTGCAGGATTTCTTTACAGCAAAACCAACTTCCAGGCTGAAGCAGAATGAGGAATTGGAAGTGGACAATAGTGTGCCATATCTAAATAGCATTGACTTCAATGGACAAGGCCGAAAAGTACACTTTGAAGTGTATGGCTGCCAAATGAACACCAACGATACGGAAGTGGTTTGGAGTATACTCCAGGAAAATGGCTATCAACGATGCCAAGACCAAAACGAAGCTGATGTGATTATGTTGGTTACCTGTGCCGTGCGCGATGGAGCCGAACAAAAGATTTGGAATCGTCTGCGCCATTTACGAGCACTAAAGGAAAAACGCTCCGGTAGACGGGGAGCATTGCAGCTAACTCTGTTGGGATGCATGGCAGAGCGACTGAAAGAACGGTTGCTGGAGCAGGAGAAAAGTGTTGACGTTATAGCTGGACCCGATAGCTACAAGGACCTGCCCAGATTATTGGCCGTATCGCGACATTACGGCAATTCGGCTATCAATGTGCTCCTCTCACTGGATGAGACCTATGCGGATGTTATGCCAGTGCGTTTGAATTCCGAATCCCCCACAGCCTTTGTGTCCATTATGCGAGGGTGTGACAACATGTGCTCCTATTGCATAGTGCCTTTTACACGAGGTCGCGAACGATCGCGTCCACTTGAGTCCATTGTGAGGGAAGTGCTCACACTGCAGGAGCAGGGCGTTAAAGAGGTGACACTCCTTGGGCAGAACGTCAACTCCTACAGAGATCGCAGTGGGCAAGATGAAGACAATGCTAAGGATGCTCCGGTGCCTGGCTTTAAAACTGTTTACAAACCAAAAAGCGGTGGTTTACCCTTCTCAAAGCTGCTCGAAAGCGTAGCCGAGGCAGTACCAGAGATGCGAATTCGTTTCACTTCGCCACATCCAAAGGACTTCTCCGACGATGTGCTGAGGATTATACGCGACTATCCGAATGTGTGCAAGCAATTGCACCTGCCAGCCCAGTCGGGCAATTCACAAGTTTTGGCTCGAATGCGACGAGGTTATACTCGCGAAGCCTATTTGGAGCTAGTCGAGCACATACGCAATATTCTGCCCCATGTGGGTTTGTCCAGTGACTTTATTTGTGGCTTTTGTGGTGAAACGGAGGAGGAATTCGAAGATACTATCTCCCTAATACAAAGAGTTCGCTACAACGTGGCCTATCTCTTTGCCTATAGCATGAGAGAGAAAACCACCGCACATCGTCGCTTTGTGGATGATGTGCCGCTGGCGGTAAAGACACAGCGCCTACAACGCATGGTTCAAGCCTTTCGCACTGGGGCCACGCAACTCCATCAAGAATTTGTGGGTCAACAACAACTAATTCTCATCGAAGGAAGAAGCAAACGTTCCGCTTTGCATTGGTTTGGACGCAATGACGCGAACATTAAGGTGATTGTACCTTCCATGGAGGTGTCTATAGCCGGACAAGATTCTAGCGAAATGAAATCCTTTGGAGTCGGTGATTTTGTGGTGGCTCGCATTGAGGAATCCAATTCTCAGGTGCTTAAGGGCACACCCCTGCAACTGAGCAGCATTTCCAGATTCCACAGTACAGCGTAGCAATTTTAATAAACAAGATTTATGATTTATTTGTTAACTATGTTTCCGTTTCCATTTCTTTCACCTCGCTCGCTGTGCTAGACTTTCTACCATGGTATTTGGCTATATTATCACGATAGAACTGAAAGATATTCGCACTTGCAGAGCGGCATAGGCACTCTATATCATTGAATTGGGCTATTTTAAAGGATCCTTTTGTCTGCACCAGCAGCAAATCTCCCTCCAGGGAGTCGAAAGCAAACGTGAAACTGGCACGCTGATGTAGTGTTTCCCTCTGATCTGGATCCAGTATATATTCGCCATCTTCATTGATAATGCATTGCACTGCAGCGAAACTGTATTTCATGGGCAGGCCTCCGATAATCATGGCCAGACATGCGGCGTTTACCGCACATGCGTCTATCTGCATTGTGAAATATATTAGCCTTTTCTCGTTTTTATTTCATTGATTTACTTACACTACCACGATCCTCTAGCTCCTGTATTTGAACTGACATCTTGGAACGTGGATAGGACTCGCCCAGCACAGCCAACTCCAAGACATCTTGAATCACCGATTCTCGTATGCGTTCCTTCACTTGCGGCAGTCCCGCTTTCGGTCGATAATTGCACTCCAAGTAACTGCCATCTATGCTAAGGCTTTGGGTCTTTACCTCAACGGGCCCCAAAACGGCGGCAATGACAACTGTTGATCCTTATAAGGAGAAAACAAGTAGCAAATTTTAACAATTGAACCGGCTTTGTTTTATTCAACGAACCTTGGCTATACATCACTGAACCATCGCATCGCGAGAGCGGATTAAACTCGCATCGCATCTCCCTCAGCTTATCATTGAGAGCTTTTCCATTGTCAGCGGCAATTTCATTCATTTTTATTTATATTAAAACAAAATGCTAAAATAAACAACGTGCGCTTTTGTAGAGGTGGAAAGTTATCGACGGTGTTATCGATAGCCCTCATACCCAGTATTTTAAGTTAAGTTAAGACAAGTGCCGGCTTAAAAAATATTTAATAACTATTTCCATTGTTAAAGCACAATAATTCTAAAGATAAATTGTAATCTATAATTTATCATACAAATGAGTAAAAAGAAATTGAAAGCAAAAGTGAGAGGACAAAAACATGGAAAAAACTGGTTGATAAGAGCGGGCAAGCAGTGATGCCGCTCACGCTTTTTTTACTGCCAAATCTGGCTTGTGGAAGAAACTCTGATTAAATTGTGAACTTTCCTGTTTTTGCTGCAGTTTTATGTGCTTATATAGTATTTTGCTGAAGAATTTTGTGAAATATCCTGCAGTTGCACATTCAATGTAATATTAATTCCATAACTGCTGCTGGAAATGGACCATGAAAATAAGCAAATGGAGAAATAATAGCTAAACTGTCATCACTGGTCCAAGCACTTGGTTTCAAAAGTTTATAACTTAAACGGTATCATCGGGGGGGAATCAGTTTTTAGCTTTCGCTCGTTCGCAGCAGGTTCAGTGAAATAAATTTTGCTAGTGTTAAACCTCGGAAAGATGTCAGGCAAGTATCCACCAGCAACAGAGAATTGGAATCCTTAAACTTATATAATTCACTATTTAATTACAGGTCCCAATCCGTTTGCCCAATTCGAGAAGTCTTTCACCCAGGCGGGTGAAGTATATAAATACTTCGATTTGGCTTCCATTGATGGCAAATATGGTAAGTGGAGTAATGGGAGTGGCTATCTGGCTGGCTGACTACGTGGACAAAAACCCAATAGAACCCAATATCTTAAGCACTTGTCGGTGTCCTAAAAAAACCCAAAAAAAAAAAACAAAAAAACTACCTGTTGAAATGGGGCTCTGTGACTTGAAGTTTGACCTTTCCTTCTCTGTCTGTATCTTTCTCTCTCCTTCTTACACTCGTATAATGTTGAGACTTGAGGAACGCATTCATTTGCAAGTCCAAGTAGTGTCAATTGGTTAGGTGTTGCCGCTTGGACTTAGCGGGAAGCGAAAGTTATCAATAGACAGATTTTGCTCATAATAATTTTAGGGCTCGTCATGTTTGGTTTCGCTTCGAACAATCCAGACACACACAAAACGAAAGATAAGCGAAGGCTGCTAATCGTGCTCACTTATCAACTATCACCACCCTAAGCACAGAGGGAAACATTTGTCAATCTGGTGATTGTGTGGTCCGATGGATGTAGGGGGAAATATGTATGTATGGAATATTTTATATTCTTTTGGCGCGTGTCCGGTTGCTCAAGTTAATTGCTCAATGAAATCTTTATCAATTCGTCAATCTCTCATGTTATAATATGTATTTCAGATCAATTGCCGTACTCGATCCGTGTGCTACTGGAATCGGCAGTGCGTAACTGTGATAACTTTCAAGTTTTGGAGAAGGATGTCCAGAGCATCTTGGGTTGGACTCCCGCTTTAAAGCAAGGCTCAAATGATGTCGAGGTCTCCTTCAAGCCGGCTCGTGTCATTCTCCAGGTTAGTAAAACTTAATTTGCAGTCTTAACCTTTCCTAAATGCATTCTTTACTCTCTTAGGATTTCACTGGTGTGCCAGCTGTTGTGGATTTCGCTGCCATGCGTGATGCTGTCCTTGATTTGGGCGGTAATCCTGAAAAAATCAATCCCATCTGCCCCGCTGACTTGGTCATTGATCACTCTGTACAAGTGGATTATGCAAGAGCCCCAGATGCTTTAACCAAGAATCAGACACTTGAGTTTGAACGCAACAAGGAGCGTTTCACTTTCTTAAAGGTAGATAATATATAAATCAAACCACTGGAGCTCCATTACGTAATATCATTATCTTTTAGTGGGGAGCCAAGGCCTTCAATAACATGCTTATTGTTCCTCCCGGCTCTGGTATTGTCCATCAAGTGAATTTGGAATATCTGGCTCGTGTTGTCTTCGAGAAGGAGAATGCTGATGGCTCAAAGATCCTTTATCCTGACAGTGTTGTTGGCACCGATTCGCATACCACTATGATCAATGGCTTAGGTGTTCTTGGTTGGGGTGTGGGTGGCATTGAGGCTGAAGCAGTCATGTTGGGACAATCAATCTCCATGTTGTTGCCCGAAGTAATTGGATACAAATTGGTTGGTAAACTAAGCCCCTTGGTCACCTCCACAGATTTGGTATTGACCATTACCAAAAACTTGCGTCAATTGGGTGTGGTGGGCAAGTTTGTTGAGTTCTATGGCCCTGGAGTGGCAGAGCTAAGCATTGCCGATCGTGCAACCATTAGTAATATGGGCCCTGAATACGGAGCCACTGTTGGCTACTTCCCCATCGACGAGAATACGCTCAACTACATGAAACAGACAAGTGGGTACCCAGAAGAAAACTAACAGTGACTAATCTTATTTATAAACCATGTCTTTGTAATTTGACAGATCGTTCAGAGAAGAAGATCGAAGTGATTCGTCAATATCTAAAGGCCACGCAACAATTGCGCAATTATGCTGATGAATCCCAAGATCCCAAATTCACTCAGACACTTACTCTGGATCTGTCGACAGTAGTAAGTTCCGTTTCTGGACCAAAACGCCCACACGATCGTGTCTCTGTCTCTGACATGCACACCGATTTTAAATCCTGTCTTTCAAACCCAGTAAGTTCATCTAGTAATCCTTAGGATGTTCTTTTGATGACATTTCATCTTTCTACTAGGTTGGCTTCAAAGGATTCGCCATTAAGCCAGAAGCACAGGCTGACTTTGGTGAATTCCAATGGGACGATGGCAAGACATATAAATTGCAACATGGCTCAGTTGTCTTGGCATCTATTACATCTTGCACAAACACTTCCAATCCCTCTGTGATGCTGGGCGCTGGTCTTTTGGCCAAGAAGGCTGTAGAAAAGGGATTGAGCATTCTACCCTACATTAAAACTTCTCTATCACCTGGATCTGGTGTGGTTACCTATTATCTCAAGGAATCCGGCGTCATACCCTTCCTGGAGAAACTGGGTTTCGATATTGTCGGCTATGGATGCATGACTTGCATTGGCAACTCGGGTCCCTTGGATGAGAATGTGGTAAACACCATTGAGAAAAATAATCTTGTTTGTGCTGGTGTCTTGTCGGGCAATCGTAACTTTGAAGGACGTATTCATCCCAATACCCGAGCCAATTACTTGGCCAGTCCACCGCTGGTGATTGCATATGCCATAGCTGGACGTGTGGACATCGATTTTGAAAAGGAACCATTGGGAGTGGATGCCAGCGGCAAGCCTGTATTCCTTAACGACATCTGGCCCACGCGCTCAGAGATTCAGGAGGTGGAAAACAAACATGTCATTCCCGCCATGTTCCAAGAAGTCTACAGTAAGTAATTGGAAAAATATGAAAAATTATCCTTATCCTTATTTGGTATCTTCTAACGATTTTTAGGCAAAATCGAATTGGGTTCTCCGGACTGGCAGACTCTGCAGGTGTCCGATGGCAAACTCTTTTCATGGAGCGGCGACTCAACCTACATTAAGCGTCCGCCTTTCTTCGAGGGAATGACCCGCGAGTTGCCCAAATTGCAGAGCATTCAGAAGGCACGTTGCTTGCTCTTCTTGGGTGACTCTGTGACCACAGATCACATCTCGCCCGCCGGTTCAATAGCTAGAAATTCTCCAGCTGCACGCTTTTTGGCCGAACGTAATATTACAGCACGCGATTTCAACTCGTATGGATCCCGCAGAGGCAACGATGACATCATGTCTCGTGGTACCTTTGCCAATATTCGTTTGGTCAACAAGCTCGCCTCAAAGACGGGTCCACGTACCCTGCACATTCCCAGTCAGGAGGAACTTGACATTTTCGACGCAGCTCAACGCTATCGGGAAGAGGGCACACCTTTGGTCTTGGTTGTGGGCAAGGAATACGGCAGTGGCAGCTCTCGCGATTGGGCGGCAAAGGGACCCTTCCTTTTGGGTGTTAAGGCGGTCATTGCTGAATCTTATGAGCGCATCCATCGCTCCAACTTGGTTGGCATGGGTATTATACCTTTGCAATTCTTACCTGGCCAAAGTGCTGAGACTCTCAAGCTAAATGGTCGCGAGGTCTATAATATTTCTCTACCCGAAAGTGGTTTGAAGCCTGGCCAAAAGATTCAAGTTGAGGTAAGTGTCAGGCAATTGTCAAACAAACTCTTTCAATATTCATTACAACGATTACTTGCAGGCCGATGGAACTGTCTTCGAGACTATCTTACGCTTCGACACCGAAGTGGACATCACATACTATAAGAATGGAGGCATTCTCAACTACATGATACGCAAAATGCTCAACTAAGCTAATAATTTGTTTATGTTTCTCTTTGTTTGTTATACTTTTATTCCACTTGCATTTTTTATACCGCTCATTACATAGTCTTAAAGAATCCCTTTCAATAATTCGCGTGGTGGTGCTTTTATTCAAAGAATCAAATATAACCAGTAGCCTACCCTTTGAAATATACAAATATCAATTCAGATTTTTGAATATCTAACTTTTGTTTGAATCTTTATCTATAAAAAATGTATTAAATGTCTCCAGTGAATGAACGTCCATGGTTACGCTATATCAGAATATCAGATATCATGTAGCTGATTGCTTGGTTCGCGAGTGCCAGCGACTAAGACTATAACTAACTAAACGTTAGAATAAAACCATCAGTTTCTAGCTTTGTTCGTTCGCAGCTAGTTCACCAGAGCGGTAAAAATTATAAAAACCCAACAACAACAACAATATGTCTAGTGTGTGTTGTGATTTAGAGTGATTTGTGTTTGAAATAAGCATTAGATTAATTTCAATTTACACTTTCAGGCAACAGCAATCCATTCAACAAATATCAAAAGTCGTTTACTCTCGATGGAATTGTCTACCATTACTTTGATGTATCATCCATTGATAGTAAATTTGGTAAGTTTATTTAATGTGCTTAATCTAAGGTAATCATACATGCAAAAACAGAATAGAAAATGCTAACATTATGTAATAAGTAAATATTTTTCTTATCAAACAGAACAGGTTTTTGTTTTTTTTACACCTTTAGTGTGCTATCTGAAATTATGAACTATTAGTAATGCATCGATTAATTCTCTATGCTTTATTTAATTAATTTGTATACTGTAAACACATGTTCATAGGTATTTACTTATATACGCAGCTTATTTCCTCCCCATTAAGGGGCATTAAATGTATGTACACACCATATGTATAAATATTAAGAGGGGCACGATTTTGAAACCAAAATAAATCTGGCATACAGTCACTAATGGATACCCTTTCAAAAATTCTCAAAGAATTTTTAACTGCCATTTAATAGCCATTTTCAAAAATACTGTATAGAAAAGTCTTGCTCAATGATAAGAGTTGTCAAAAATCTGTAGATCCATCAGAGATACTAGGGCTGTACATACATACATATGTCCAACCAGCTCCCCTATTTAAATTTTTTAAATGTCGCATTTATTCTAATTAAACTCTTCCTAAAATTTGTAGATCCAAAATAATTAATTGATAATTGATTTTTCATTTCAACCGTTTTTTAATTTCACATTGTTTCTACAATAAATTAAAGGGAAAAAAATCGAATCTAAAGATATAAATATATTTCAAACAAGATAAAGTATTTTTCAGCACGAATTAAGATACAAAATTATTATATCTAAATCATAAAAACCCTTTATAGCATTCCACATGATGTTCCATATCGGGGCCTACATTTTCTGCCTGCTTTATTCAATTGCCAGTCTAAAAATATCTAAAAAGTAAAGTCAAAGTTTAAGTAGTTTGTTTGCTTGAGTATCGTAAGGTAATGGAATATTTTTCGGTTTGAATGGGGCATGTGACGGCAAGGCGAACACAAGTCACAAGCCGAAACTAAGGGTATTCTGGAGTGATCTTTGCCGCACTTCAATCACAACTGATAACAACAAGACAAGCTAGTTGTGGCTATCTATCTGTGCCTCCCCAGGCAAGCGCCTCTAATCTCTATGACGACACTGGGTTTTATTTTTAATTACAGATCGTTTGCCTTACTCCATTCGAGTATTGGTTGAGTCGGCCGTGCGTAATTGTGATAATTTCAACATCACGGAGAAGGATGTCAAAAGCCTTCTCGAGTGGACACCTGAGCTGAAGCAAGGAGTCAATGATGTGGAAGTACCTTTCAAGCCCGCCCGTGTCATTCAACATGTGAGCTTACCAAAAAATCCAATTTTAATAAACCCAACCTTACTCTTTGTATCAGGACTACAATGGAATACCGGCCATGGTGGATTTGGCATCTATGCGAAATGCTGTCCTTAAATTGGGTGGTGATCCATCCAAAGTGAATCCTGTGACGCCGACAGTTTTGTCCATTTGCCACTCGGTTGGCGTAGACTTTTGGCGTCAATCCGATGCCTTGGCCAGGAATCAAGCAGCTGAGTTTAGACGCAACAAGGAACGCTATGCCTTCCTGAAGGCGAGTGAATATTATTAGAAAATTTAATGATTAATTTCAACAAGAAATGTCAACTTCCAGTGGGCAGCCAAGGCCTTTAACAATTTCTCCATTGTTCCGCCAGGAGGCGGAATTCTACATCAAGTAAATTTGGAATACTTTGCCACCGTTGTCTTTGACCAGGACAATGAGGATGGCTCAAAGACCCTGTATCCTGATAGTTTGGTTGGAACCGATTCGCATACCACGATGATCAATGGCTTGGGCGTTGTTGGTTGGGGTGTGGGGGGCATTGAGGCTGAAGCAGTTATGTTGGGACAATCAATCTCCATGTTGTTGCCCGAAGTAATTGGATACAAATTGGTTGGTAAACTAAGCCCTTTGGTCACCTCCACAGATTTGGTATTGACCATTACCAAAAACTTACGTCAATTGGGTGTGGTGGGCAAGTTTGTGGAATTCTATGGCCCTGGAGTGGCCGAGCTGAGCATTACGGATCGGGCAACAATCGCTAATATGGGGCCAGAATACGGAGCCACAGTTGGTTATTTCCCCGCCGACGAGAATACTCTGAATTATATGAAACTAACAAGTGAGTAGAGCAAAATTTGTGTTATTAAATGTTATCTCTAAAATAATTGTATTTTGAACAGATCGTTCAGAGAAAAAGATAGAAGTGGTGCGTCAGTACTTGAAGGTAACTGGGCAAATGCGCAACTACAACGACGATACTAAAGATCCACAATATACGCAGGTTTGAATGCAGTTTGGATTAGTTAACACTTTCCACAACTAACTAATATCTAACTCACCATTTTTCAGTCTCTGTATCTGGATTTGGCCACGGTTGTTTCCAGCATTTCGGGACCAAAACGACCACATGATCACATGGCGGTAGTCGATTTACCCAAGGACTTCAAATCCTGCCTGTCCAGCCCAGTAAGTTGAATTAATTTCTCCTCTATGAGATAAACAAAGCCCAGTGATGCTCGTGGAATGCGACAAAACTGAACTTGGTGTATCCCATAAATTGAAACCGGCTGACACTTTGAGTCACTAAGATATCCTCACTAACTGCACTGAGCACTCTTTAGGCTGCTTACAAAAGAGCTATCTAAAAGAAACAGCAACTGTGATATGTCAAAGATTTGAATAATTAAAATCACGGCTACTATTTCCTTAGATAACTCGATATAAATTCATTTCGATGATGATGTGGCTTAGTTGAATCACTCGCGTTGCATTCGTTCACATAAGGTTTAGAACTGAAACCTGGCAATTGGATTGTCCAGCTCTTATAAGCTGGATCCAATCACCTCCAACCATATACGTTCATTGGCCGCTGCCAGCGCATCAAATTTCCAGAAAGCCGGCTGATCGTCGTATTGGTTATTTGGCTGTAAAATTTGCCGAGCAATGCATTTTTCCTTTTCTGTTTTTTTTGGCACGCTCAACATATTTATGCCGAATTACCAAAAAGTTTCTAGCAACTTTTTTGCCCAACACAATGCGAGCATTGGGTTCAGTGTACTGGATCACAGTGGGGCCTCGAGTGGCTTCCGCCACACAAACTGACCTACAAAAACGGTGCCAAGGGTCATTGAACGTTGATTGACACTAAGTTTCCTGTTGTTGTTACAGATTGGCTTCAAGGGTTTCGGTCTCACCCCGGAGGCCTTGCGAACAATTGGCGAATTCCAATGGTCCGATGGCGTGACTTATAAACTGCAGCATGGCTCTGTGGTTCTGGCGGCCATAACAGCCTGTACCAATACCTCGAATCCTTCTGTGATGCTTGGTGCCGGTCTTTTGGCCAAAAAGGCAGTGGAGAAAGGTCTCTCAATTCTACCCTACATTAAGACTTCTATGTCACCCGGGTCGGGTGTTGTTGCCTACTATCTGAAGGAGTCCGGTGTGCTAACCTTTATGGAGCAACTGGGTTTCGATATTGTCGGTTTTGGTTGCATGACTTGCATTGGCAACTCGGGTCCCTTGGATGAGAATGTGGCAAACACAATCGAGAAAAAAAAATCTTGTTTGTGCTGGTGTCTTGTCGGGCAATCGTAACTTTGAAGGACGTATTCATCCCAATACCCGAGCCAATTACTTGGCCAGTCCACCGCTGGTGATTGCCTATGCCATAGCTGGACGTGTGGACATTGACTTTGAAAAGGAACCATTGGGAGTCGATGACAGAGGAAAGTCTGTGTTCCTTCGAGATATCTGGCCGACTCGTTCAGAGATCCAAGATGTGGAGGCTAAAAGTGTTATACCCAGCATGTTCCAGGATGTGTACAGTAAGTAACATAGAGCACTAAATTATATATATTTAAATTCAATAATTTCTCTGATTTGTAGGCAAGTTTCGGCTTGGCTCTGTGGAGTGGCAAGGCTTGGAAGTGCAGCATGATCTTTCTATTTACAACTGGGACTCGGCTTCCACTTACATTAAACGTCCGCCCTATTTCGATGGCATGACACGGGAAGTACCAAAAATAAAGAGCATAGAGAAGGCACGATGTTTGCTCTTTCTGGGCGATTCTGTGACCACAGACCACATGTCTCCGGCAGGAGCAATTGCTAGAAACTCGCCAGCCGCTCGTTTCCTAGCGGGTCGAAATGTTACACCTCAGGATTTCAACACCTATGGCACTCGACGGGGCAATGATGATGTCATGGCACGCGGATGTTATGCAAATATTCGTCTCGTGAACAAGTTGTCATCTAAGATTGGTCCCTATACCGAGCATATACCCAGTGGAGAGGAACTTGAGGTTTTTGGAGCTGCACAACGTTATCGCAATGATGCTACTCCATTGATTGTGATAGCTGGCAAAGAATACGGCACGGGCAGTTCCCGGGATTGGGCTGCCAAGGGACCCTATATGTTGGGCATTAAGGCTATTATTGCCGAATCTTATGAGCGCATCCATCGCTCCAATTTGGTGGGAATGGGTATTATGCCTTTGGAATTCCTGCCTGGACAAAATGCTGACACTCTAGAGTTAAATGGACGTGAGGTTTTTAATATATATCTTCCAGAGATAGGTTTAAAACCAGGTCAAAAAGTCCGGGTGGAGGTGAGTGGTCAAAAGCAATTAAAATTATTATTTCATAATGATAATTTGTTTTCAGGCCAATGGAACTACATTTGAGACAATGCTCCGCTGCGATACGGAAGTGGACATCACATACTATCAGAATGGAGGCATCCTGCAGTATATGGCCCGCAAAATGTTATCCGCAAAATAAATCCACCCAGGCATTTGAAAAGAACTTAGTTAATAATAGAACATTAAACTATCTAAAGATTTTGTAAATAATGCAATTCAAAAGCAGAAACTCGTTTCTTTAAATATTACAATTCAAAGGGAAAACCGTTATTTTTTAAATCTAACAGAGCCTGCGAATGGGTCATAAATAATTACTTTACCAAATACGAATACCCTTAATCTGTCATTTAACAGACTCACATTCAGACAACATAGCGTTAACAGCTGTTATCGATAAAAATTTAACAACAACAACTTTCGATAATAAGTTAAACGATAACAGACTGTCAACTTTTTTCTGTTAGTGTTTGTTTTTGTTTTTCGCGATTGTCGAAAATTTAGATTTTTCTGAATATAAAACTTTAAATCTAAAAAAAAAACTATAGGTATACCGTTAAAGGATAATAAAGTGTGCATAAGAGCCTGCCTATGTATAGTACAGGCGAAGCGGTAGCTACCCGGTCCGGGTAGAGAAGACCAGGCCGAGTGAGCAAAGGATAACGACGAAAAGAAGGAGGAGGGTCAGCGAGAAGGAGAGAAGAGAAAGAAGAAGCAGGGGAAAATTTTTAAGTCTGATTTAGTTAAGACAGTGGAATAGATGCAATGGAGACTGACTACCAAAATTACGTCGAGTCATTGTCTGGAGTTTCGTCCGATGATGACGATATCTCAACGGTGGACAGTTCCGATGAGGCAGCCACAGAGGATGCAATGCCGGCGGCGCCCACACACCAGCCCACACAACAACATACTCGAAATCTTGTGCAAATGCTCTACGACAGAGAGGTGAATTGGTTTATAGCTTTAATTGGGTTATGGTCATCATGACCTTGTATCATTCTATATTTACAGCGCACTGGATACTTTACGGGTTTATCTCGTGCGGGCCAAAAACCAAAGCTTCCATATGAAAGGGTGCCAAATAGATTAAAGTTACATCTCAAGGACGTGTTGGCCAACAATGTCATGGACGGGTATGGAAGAAGCACTAATACGCTTAAGTTATGAACAATTGATCTATATACTAACTGCTTTCCTTTCAGACACATTTTCATGGGATTGACATCCTGTGGTCAATATATGCTTAGTCACCGTGTTGTTTGCAATGATAACTCCTCCCTTAACCATTATTCCTTCAACATGGGCTACAAATACACGTAAGTCAAATGATTAATTCTCTTCTGTCAGATACTAATTAACCCATCTGCCGGGAGTAGTCTTTATTTCTGGTTCTTCCAGCCATATAAGAAATTGAGGCAGTTCTTTACTCGTCGTTTGTTTGATGATCATGTAGTAGATAATATTAAAACGGTCAGCATGACGCAATGGAAGAATGCCAGCCATCAAATTCTAGTGGTTCACGGTGCTGCCCAAGAAGAGGGCGAGGAGAGCTATATAACATATGTAAAAGTTCCTAAACTTGGTTGTTTGGAGTGCAAGAAGCTGAACGATGACGGTCCATGTAAGTCCTTTCAGTTGAATCGTGTCATACAATCTAATTTACTTGGCACACTTATTCTAACGATTATTGAGCTCCAAAAATGAATAGAGACAGGCTGAACCATTTCCTCCTCCTTAGAAATAATGTCTTTCCTTCATAAATTAAACATTTACAAATCATTTTTGCCTCTTGTATACAAGTTATTATTAACGTCCTTTTTTCACATTCCCATAGATTCCTTCTACAATGCTCACTGCCTGAATTGTCATTTGACTGTGCACACAAAGTATTCATCAACAGAGGCCGATCCCTCATTTGAACCAAAAATTAATTTACTTTGCCCAGAACGAATTTTAATCATCTCGAATGGTTTTATGCATATGCTGCGCATCGATATTGACACGCCGGCCGTGTCGAATGGTGGCAGCTTTTTATCCCAGCAAGCTCTAATGCAAGCGCGTTCCATGTTGGTGTCCAATCCAAGTGAGGATGATCGTTGCTCACAAGCATTCACAGCTTCTGGCTCGGAAGCGGAATCTAATGGCGAACAGAGTGTTGTGGCTCGCATTATAGCTGATTTCAGTGATATAGAAACGGAACAGCGTGCCATAAATAACAACAACAATAACAACAACTATGACACTCTAAATAATACATGCTGCTCGCCAAAATCATATGAGAAGCTCATATTCTCGCCCAACTACAGTACCATGGGATCAAATCTTACATTACCAGAAACAACTTTGCCAGTTGTAAAGCAAAGTCCCGAGACGAGCCAAGCTCGCAGGCGCAATCAACGAATTGTAACTAAATCCTATCGCAATGGAATCACCACCATAGATGTTCAGGTAAGTTTTCATTCTTTTTGCTTTGCAATGATGATGACAAGTTCTTTTTATCAGAGTCCACCAAGCTCTAGTTCAATGACTGACAAGTCCAATGCCTATGAATTCTCCGAGGATAATGAGAAATGCGAGAAAATTTCATTATTTCGCAAGCGAAGACTTGCCGAGAAGAAATATGAATTTTCCGAGGATAACTCGGAGAATATTATACCATTTACCAAGGTGCGATCAGCTGGTCGAGCCTCTGCGGGCACATCGGCGACACGCAGTTTGCATCGGTTTTCGCCTACAGCTCACTTCTTTCATAATTCACCGTGCGCTTCGCCCTCCTCATCGCCACATCCGGCTCAATCGGCTCAAATGCAGACACAGACACCTCCCCATTTGGGTTTCCGTTCGCCGCCCTCCAGTTCGAATATGATGCGTTCGCCTAGTCGCAATGCCGCTTCGGTGGCCGCACAAATCTACAATCAGAAGTCACCACCGCTTTCGCAGGCCACACAACAAATGCTTAGCTATAAGCCCGTTGGCCCACTGGGCGCCCTCTCGCCCCTTCAGGTGTCGATGGCCAAGCGTTTTGGCGAAATTGGCGGCTCTATGTCACCAAATGCTGGGCTATCGTTTTTATCGCCACGCCGTGAAGAGCCACGCATTGTTGAAATGCCCGTCCAAGGAGGCGTAATGCCAGAGAAACCAGTGTGTACTAAGAAATTTAGGCGTCGCTATGTGGAGGAAGACGATGCCACTTCGGTCATAACTAGCGAAGAAGGTAAGCTCATCCGTTAAACATTATCATTTTCATTGTATTGTACGTTTCGCCTTGCTTAGATGATTGCATATCGCCCGGATATCACACCTCTTTGCCCATGGAGGTGCATGGGTCTTGCTATTCCGAAATGCAAATGATTTCGCAGGCATCTTATCATCGTCTGCGCTGCAGCAGTGTTGTTATAACACAGCACTCATTCGATCTGGAGACCTTCACATACTATGTAATTAGTATGCTCTGCCAAAAGCATCAGAAGATCTACAACGTTTTCTACGACTGGGCCTATGAGGTCATCAATGTGTGTCCGCTTAGCCAGACTATTAATTGCTTGCTAATGGCTCAGTTTTCTGCTCGAGATCAGGTTAATTGCTCGCACTGTGCGGGACGCTTGGATTGTGTGTTTCATAGTCGTCAATACGAGTGTCGTATATTGTTTAACTGGAATATGGAAACGGGACAATGGCAAGTCCTAGACTATGGCGAACTGAAGGAAATGCTTGAGCTGTTTAGTCCATTGAAGCGTTTGGGCAAGTCGCGTCTTACACTTGGGCAAATGACCCAAAAGATGGCCCTAGACTTGGTCGGAAGTTTAAATCGGCTGCCCGATTATGCAAGCAACTTGCGTATCTTAAACGCAGATATGAAAAAATCCAAAACATTTATTTCGGATCTGGATAATATGGTGGAGTTTCATCTAAAGCGTATCACACAAAATGAGTCGCCTTAGGGGGGAAAGGGCAGAATATCCTAAACTTGGCCGTGCATCTAGTTCAGTTCTAAACACAAAAGAAAAAGTGTGCTGTTTTTAGTTTTTAGTTAATCTTTACCTTACTTAGTGCAACGAAACGCTTATGCAAAACAAAAACTGGTTGGAATACGCGTCCTAATTTCGACTGAAGTCATTTAAGTAATACAACAAAAATATTCAACTAAGATATCTAGTTATAGAAATGCGAGCATTATCTATCCAGATAATTGACCACTTCTATCTCTTTGTATAATTTTTGATATTCGACATTTCAATTCAAATAATAATCTTTAGTCTTAGTTAGTGGTATAATTAATTACAAATTTACTTACATCTAGTTAGCGGTTCTCCGAAATATACAAGTCTATTCACAGTACACATTATGATGAGTGAGTTAATCAAGTAATAAATGAATAGACATAATAAAAATGATATTATATTTAAGCCGTTCAAATCATGACAATTTCAAATAAAAAAAAATTTTCACAACATCGAATTAAGAAACTTCACTTTCATTTCTGAAAGTGATAATATTTACTTAACATTAAATTAAAAAGAAGGCTATTCTGTCTGCAAATCTTTTAAGAAACTTACCGTTTCTCTTATTTTCCCTGTCCCTACTAAGTTCTTATACTCTTGTGAAAAGGATGTATTAATGGTAGTCGAAAGTTGTCAAAGATTAAAGCATGTACGACTTTAGATAAAGCTTATTTATAGTTATTGTAAAACTAAGACATCAATTAATCAGATATGGGGTTTAACTTGCTCAAGTTACTGAGTCACTGAGGTTACTAAGGGATATAATGAGAAACATTTGAAGCAAACTTTGTAAGGGATTTGTTTAATTTTGTCGAATCACTCACAAGTGATTTCTATGTCTAGGCGATTCTAATGCTAAATCTGAAATTTTTTCATTACTTAGTCAGCTGTGTCAGAAGAGTCACATATTCCTCTCTCTCTATATATATATATATAAATGATATAATACAAATATCATTTACAAATCATGGATCATTTGCTCATTTACCTTAGTCTTATGTGCGCTGTTTGGATGATATTATTGCGGCCCAAGATGACAATGGATAATGTATCGAGTATCACTTATTTGGGTCTAGAGGTCAAGAATCCGATGATGATGTTTCTACAGGCCAATTTCTACATTATGCCCACAATGTTGGCTTATCGTGTGCCAGCCAAGTTTTATCCCAACACACGGTTTCACTATGAATGGCGTTTCATGTTGATGTATCTGTTTGAGTGTCTATATGAGTTAAACTTAAATACTGCTCATTTCATACAAAACTTCAAATCATCCCTGGCTGCCAAGGGTGCTATATATGCTGGCATCCATGATGTACATATCAAGGTCTTGATATTATTATTCATTCAAGGATTTCTCATTGTTAAATCTATATCGCTTATGTTTTATATAATCAAGATCAAGTATTCTGCTCATTATCCTACAAATGTGGCCTAAATACAAACAGAAATGATGGATTCCTCAGATTTCTATCCCCCTGAAGTTTTCTACTACAATATTTGAATGGTTTTGCCCTGATTCCTGATGTTAAAGACTTTTCACATTGTTTGATTTTATGTTTTTCAAATTTATTACATCTGTATACATATAGAATATACATACATACATATGCATAAATAGGCAAAATATACCTATGTTTATTAAACAATTACATAATAGTTCATTTAACAGTACCGCCAGTAAATATAATCGTAATCATCGTCATTGTACATACATTTGAATAGTAAGGAGGGGTCCATAAAACACATCGATAATTTTTGTGCTACAAACTTTTAGTTTAAACGCAACAATTTGTTTTTTTTTTTTGTTTTAATGTAATATTAGAAAATGATAAAGATTTTAAACGAATCTGTATTCAAATAGTTTCATTTATACACAGACAACACACAACTTTTGATACATTTTTATAGGATAAGTGTTTATTTTTTGCTTTGCTTTGCGTGAATAACAAAAATTTCAAATAACAATTAACTTAAATGTTAGATAATTCATAAACGACCGCATTTCGAAAATGAAAATTGGATTAATCAGTGTGTATTTGTTTTGTTTTGTTTTTAAGAAAAGTGTTTTGTTAATTTTTTTGGTTTTTTTTTGTTTGGCCGGAATCGCAAGATGTCCAACAAGTTATGAAACTTAAAAAACTTAATTTGTCACTAAAATATATATATATAAAACTTAAACAGGTAACACATACATTAATACATAGAATATATGTAATTTAATTTTGATTTATTTTTTCCTTTCATTTATATGTTTTTTGTTTGTTTTATTTGTTGCTAATCGTATGTACACTTAAATTTATAATTTGTTGGTTTTTCCTTTCTTTTTTAGGGGTATTTGTATACATATATATATATATATATATATTTCCTCGTCTTACAAGTTCTTTGACTAGTGGTTTAATATATAGTATATATACATATATATGATTTAGAATCACACCATATAGAGTAGCGGACTCGTTTAGTTTATAAACTACCTGATTTGAAACCACAACACTTAATTTTTAATTGCAAAAAAACATTACAATTCTAAAAATACATTTAATTCACAATTAGTTGGTTTTGTTTTCCGTCCGTTGTCCGCATTATCCTCATCTCGACATTGTTTAGAATGCGTGACCCACCGACTCGATACTTGGCATCATTTTCTATAGACATTTATGCTGACTTTTCATTTCATTTAAGTTTTGTTCAAAATAGTTTTTAACTAACTAACTAGTAAAGGTATTTAGCATTTGATTAATGTTTTCCAATTTATGTTTTTTGATTTAATTTGATTTGAATGTGAAAATATATGTGTGATAGGTTTAGTTTTTAGATGCAAACGCCAAGCGTTGCGTTTTCTAAATTACCCTGGGTCTTAATTCGTTTGTATTTCCAAAGATTTCATTATAAAAAAATATGTTTTTCTTTTATTTTTCCTATTTGTTGCAGCGGACTCGAATTTAGTATAGTTTTTGTTTTTTTTTTTTTGAGATTAATCATTTGATGATTATTCACAGAAGTACTGAGGTAGTGTGGTTCCTCCTCCATCTGCTGATGCGAGCGAGAGCGAGAGAGCTCTACCAGCGATTACCGATGACCTGCTCCAGCTTGGCCTGGTTGACAACGTTGACGACACTGGTCAAGGGATCAGTAACTCCTGGCCCAGGAGGCACTGCGACGACCGTGGATGAGGATGCACCACCGGCAACCACCGCCTGTTGCTGCTTCCTTAGGATATTGGCGGCTGCTGCTGCCAACAATGTGGCGGATGTGGTGCTGGGCATGAAATTAACATTGATATTGATGGGATGAACCACGGGCATGCTGGTGTAACTTTTCTCTAACAGATCCATGCCATTCAGGAATGGCACCAGCACATTGTAGTCCACATTGAGGGGCACATAGTAATTGCCCTGGCCATGCAGGGCGAAAATGGGCACCGTGAAGGACGAGTGACGTGGCGGCGGCGGTAGAGGAGCTGTAGTGCTGCTCGGTGTGCTTAACTGGGCGGCACTCAGTTTGGCTAACAGTGGACTGGAATTGGAGTTGCTGTTGTGCAGCTCCGATTTGATATCCTTGATGTCACTGAAATTGAATGTCGACGGCGAGGGCTTATCATCGCTGCGTACCAGGACCAGAGGACGTGACGGATTCGTAACCTGACTGGTGTCGCCGTTGTGGACATCTATGGACAACTCACCATTGGCCGCCGCTTCGGCCAATTTACGCTTTTTGGCCATAATGGGGGCTATTTCTGGCTCAGTGCCATCCTTGGAATGCTCGGACAGGGCTTGCATGTGAGAGTGATCGCTCTGGAGGTGAGCTGTCACTGGACACAGCTCGCTGCTGGTCTCCTCGTCGTGGAGCTCGTGCACAAACCGTTCCTTAATGTGATTTTTGTACTTGTAATTGTTGTTGTGCTCAATCTCGTGCGAGGATTCTGAGTAGTTGCGCATCCGCACCGACAGCAGGCTATCTTGAGTATGATTGTGTGCCAAATGTGGATGCTGCTGCAACAGGGCATCCCGTGGCGGCGGCGAATGCATGTTTGAGGTGTCTGTATGCAGGATCGGCTCGCGTGATGACTCAAAATCATGCTGACTGCTCTCCGTGTGATGATGCGTGGCCGTCGACGTTATCACCGGTGCCTGATGTGGCTGTTGATGGGCCGCCTTGGCGGATGAGCCAGCGGCCGTAGCGTGGCAGGTGTTGTTGGTGGTGGTGGTGATGGAACTAGCCGTAATGCTACTGCCGGCAGCAACATTTGGGCCCGTGGAATTTGTGGGTACATTATCAGAAGCGGCGGCGGCAGCGGCTGCTGCAGCATTAGCGACAATAGCCGCACTTCCATTGCCATTGGTCAGACCAGTTGGCTTATGGCTGCCATCGTGGCTGCCATTTGAGGAGCTCCCATTGGCCGCAGCGGCCACAGCAGCAACAGCGGCTGCTTGTTGATTTCTCTGCAGCTGATTGAGATGATTGCGAAAACTCAGATCTTTCACATCGTTATGATCGTTGCTATGCTCCACATCCGAGGCAGTGCCCAACATATCCCTCAAATGGCACAATGGCGGATGATAGGCCTGATGTGGACTACCACTGGAGGCGCTCACATTGTCCGGCATATGACAACTGCGTGTTGACTTATAGCAATCGGCTGGAAAGGACAAAAGATTGAATAAGTAAGATGTTCTAGGTGCAGTCTTCACAGGCAACTCACTTTTGAAGACCTCATCGATGTGCTCCTGCAGACGGGCCAGCAAACGATAGCAAAAGTCCTGCATGTGACTGTCGCAGAGAAATTTGGCAGCCTCCTTCATGCAATCCATATAACCGCTGCGATATTCGCTCTCCTTTTGCAGGCACTCGCTCTGCAAGTGCTTCAGGTGTCTGATGGCCATCTCGATGATTTCCGTTTTCTCAATCCGCCCGCGTCCTTTGCGCTGATATTGCGGTGGTATTAGACGTGAAAGATCCGCCAGACAGGAGTTCATGCGATCACGGCGACGCTTCTCAATTATGCGATGCGACAGAGGATCTTGCTATAGTTTCGAAAATATTAGATTAAAGTAAAGTTAATAGGTTAATTTCGAGTTCCAAAAGTGTTGGCAAAAATTAAATAGGCATTGAAGAAAATACAAAATTTTCTAGTAATTGGTTTTAGTTATTTTATGTTTTTTTTCTTTTTTCGTTTTTTATTTGGTTTCCAAATTAATTTTTAATGCTTGTTTTTTTTTTTTTTCAATTACAATAAAAAAGGGTCAAAAGGCGGTGGCCTTGGATGCGTCTTGGGGGCGTGCAGTGGGCATGGCATCGACATCGACATCGATCGAGCTTCTTCGTCATCATCTTTTGATCCTTTAATCTTGCTTGTGTGGTTGTTGTTCTTGTTTGTTGTGAGTTGTGTGATTGATTCAATTCAATGATTCATTTTGCATTTTGCTTTTTGTTTTTGCTCTCTAAAATTGTAATATTTACCCTCGATGTTTTATTACGTCTTCCTGTGGCATATTCAGCATCATCCTCGCTGTATGCCGTTGCCGATGTTGAAAAATTTAAGCTAGATTCTGTGCAATAAGGAAAACTGGAGACAGCTGCTTCGCTATATATTTTTGTTGTTCGTATGCGTGTGTATTGATTCAGATATGCAAAAAGAAGTGGGAAGGAAGGATAAGAGAAACACAAATAAGTCCAAATCTTGTTCATAATAATTTTTACTATAATGTTGTTGTTTTTTGGCGGTCATTGTTTTCAATTTTTTGCCTGTATTGATATTTGATTTCGGTTTTCGATTTAGTATAGAATGCATTTATTAGGCGCATAACTTAAACTGACTTAAGTGTAATAACTTAGGCTAAATTAATCTAGGTGGGTTAGAATTAAGTGTGTAATTATTTTGTTTTGGTTTTCGTGTAATTTATTTATTTATCGAATTCAAATAATATCAAGTGATACAGTTAACTTAAAGCTGCAATAGAGATAGAATAAATAAAGAGAAAAAAAGAGAAAAATAATGTTTGGATTAAACAAAAAAAGTGAAAGGAAGCAGAAAAATCAATCAATCAAATCAATCAATTTGCCAGTGGATCGATCACAGTGAAATTCTCAGTCTGTCATCTCTTCTGACTCATTTCTTTCTCTGTTTCTGAGTGACTGTCTCTTTCAGTATCTCACGTCTCTCACTCTCTCTGATGGTCGTCGAAGAGGATCGTCGTTTTTAGTTGGTAGTATTAAGACTAATACAAGTATCTTTATAGAATATTTATACAGCATATTTATAGATAGTTCCATTAGGAACATCGGCTAGCAGTTTCCAAATCAAACACTGAGACACTCGCGGAGCATAAGGTAGGCACGAGACGTCAATCGAAATGTATTTTTTGCTCTTACGTGTTGATCAAAAGGACTTTGGGTGGGTGGTATCGACTGACCCTGAATTATCCCTGGGGGTAAAACCTACATACTGCCGAAAAAGGACCCCTAGGGCCTAGGCAATCGGACAAAATTGCTAAAACAACAACTGTTTATAATTAATCCTTCAAAGGAATGAATAAATTATATAGTATCGTAGTAGATTACTGATAATCATCTTTGATATCAAATAATGGCCTCTATAACCTATCAATTTAAGCCATTTATTTATGTATATATAAACTGTTACCAGGCGTCCACAAATTGAACGTGAAAACAAACAACAACAAAATGTATCTCCCAATTCAATTCAAGCAAAACAAACGCTTTAGGCCATAATAATAAAATATAATACTAATAATAATAATAATAATATCAACAACAACAACGACAACAAACTGCTAGAAAAAACAACCAAAATACGCGAAACAGAAAACGCTAGAAGAGATGGAAGAAGGCCACGCCACTTTCTGGCAGCGATTTGGACCTGGGCCTGGTACCTACTACTGGGGGCGTGATAAGCGGCAAATGAAGACGACAACGACGACGACGACATGCAAACATTGGGCAAATATTTATTCATCCATATAGTATATAATCTATATATATGTACATATGTACGTATATAGTATACATATATGAGATACTAGTGCGCACCAGACCATGGCGCTTGGAACTTGTTTATCACCCCAGGGGACAACGTCAGCAATGGCCCCAGCAGCCAGCCTCCGCTGGCTCTTTAAAGCTGGTTTTCATCTGAATACAAAAATGTGATCAAAGTGGCTGGAATTTCTAACGAAAATTATCCAAATATATAGCATAGAAAGTATTTAGAAACAGTTTCGAGGCAACAATGCCTCTAAAATTCTCATTTGGCCTTATTTTTTTACCCGTGGCCAGGGCGTGTTATCTATCAATTTACATCATTAAGATGTTTAATCTTTGTACTGAGCGCGTCAGCCAAAAGAATCACTCACTTGATTCATGCTATAGTAAAGTGGGCACGTTGACGCCACGCCCCAAAATCTGGCAACCATTCTCAAAGTAATTGGCATTGCATTTGGCTTGGCGCCTTGTAAAAAAAAAAAACAAACATGCACTTTGTTTACGATACCCAATTGTGGGTTGTCGCACTATTAAGTAATTGCTCTATATAAAATTCGTATATATAGATCTCAGAAAGATGCATCAGGTAGTGGTTCAGGTAACTAGCCAACCGACAATGACGACAATTCCGACGCCAATTGCTTGCACGTTTGTTTCTGTGTTGTTGTTCTTGTTCTTATTCTTGGCTTTTTAAAGTGAAGGTTATCAAGAATTGATAGTAATCTTTCCATAGTATCGTAGTAGAGTAGTTTAATCTATAATTTGCACACGCTACGCCTTCAGTTTTTGTTGTTATCGTTGATGATATCGTACATTAACCTAAAAATAACATACATATTCATTGATGCATATAGACATATAGATATGTATATATGTATGTATACTTTATGTATGTATGTTTATTTGTTATTCGATTTGTCATGGCTTACATTTCCTGTTTTTAATTGGTCAGATAGATAAGATACTATTATAAATATTGATGTTCTAAAATGCACGTGATTCCTAACTATACATACATATGTATAAGTATATATATATGTATTCATGTCTATTCGTACTTTAGATGTTTAATCAATAGACCACTTACAGCCAGTTGTGTTCAGTTTAAATCTAATCTATTTCTACAGATCTGGGAATTTCCTAAATAAAACAAAACCTCATGCGATTGCAAACAATTTATGACCACTCAAAAGATGTCAACTTAATTAGTTTAAATGTTTCCCCAAGGCATATATATATATCGACTAATTCAACAAAAATTTTACCAATTCACTAGAGTGCGTCAAAGAAATTGTTTTAATTTTAATTAATTATATATTTTTCTAATATTTATATGACAAACACTTGCGGAAAACTATTAGTTACTTTTATTTAGTCAAAAGACACTTCTAATAGATAAACAAGGAAGTTTTAAAAACATTTTATTTGCTTTTCAAATTAGTTTTAACCATTATTAGGAAGTACTATTTTGACTTTATATTTTCCTCTTATATTAAAGTTCATATTTGTCTCTTCTAGCAGACAGTTTTTTTCTTTTTGACTCATTTCAAGTAAATAATTCAAATGAATCATTGAAAAATGTGACACACACACACATACATTTAAACAAATACCTTGTGTATATAGTAAATATATACAAATACGCTTAAATTTTAATGTGAACACGATTTCCTCCTATAAATTTTTGTATTATTTCTGTTTACACCCAAAAAAAAAAAAAAAGCGACAAACAAATAATTTACATTAGTCAAGCTTTATTCAATGCCAAGCAACATTTCCGTTCGTTACACAAAATCTGTGTCAAATCTATGGGTATTTGAGTGTTCGGTTCGTTTGTGAAGTAAGGGGGAAGGGAAATAGGCATTTGAAAAATTTCCATATTTCCACACTTGATATGACATTAAGCAATAGAGTGTATAGTATTTTTTATGTCACCAAAAAAAAAACTTGTGAAATAAACAAAATGGATAAACAAAAACATGTCTGAAACGATGACGCAGTGGAAGTGCGGGATAAATAATATCATAAATTAACAAATGTGGGCAGGTTCTCTAGAACCAGTCAGCTGATAATGATCAACCGATGAGACCCGCCCCCGTCCTCCCACCCACACATACAACACCCCTCAAATGACCTTGATGTATATGCAATTCAAGTCGATAAGATAAATGTCATATAAAAAAAACACACACAACCTAATTAACTAGTCATTTATACTAGATTTTGCAACAAGTTGCAGGCAGGTAACTTCAGAGTCGAATTTGATCACGTGAGAAACTGAAAACCCCAAAAACCGGTTCATTGTCTCAAATGTGTATATGCAACAGAAACTACTGGTTGAATGGGCACGTGATATAAATGATTGGCAATGCCAAAAAGTCCAAAAGTTCACCAAATGAACGCTGACTTTGCTAATACCCTCTACACATTACAAATGCTTCCAATTGCCTGTTATACCTCCTCTTTCTGCATACACAAATTCCAAACAATGGCGAACAAAGTGCAAAGATCGAGATGGAATTGTGCTGCATGGGCGAATATAAACACAGAAAATACATACATACATATGTACATAGGTTCCTATGAATTGTTGCCAATGAAACGTGTGCACGTGTCGTACGGAACGCTTGGCAACCAATTCCAAAGTAAAAAGCCCCCCAGTCAACTCAATATACATACTTATGTATACATAAAACCATTTTGGCGTGCCGCTGCTGCTGCTGTGTGAGCAAAAATAATTCAATATCCAACAGCTCACACAGATACACACACCCACACACACAGACATCGGCAGAGAAAGAGGCAATTGAAAATTTGCCTTAGTAGCCATACACAATCAAGTAGTCAATGTATAAATAAAAATAAAATAGCAAAAATGCATTATTTTATTTTTGATGACAGAGTAATGTGATACAATTTGTGAGACGTTAGTCTCTAAATTAAATAAATGAGCACATTTAAAGAGCTGTCTGAAACTATTTGAACTGCTAACTACTTCAACTAAACTATTCATCATACGCCACGTTGTTCCACAGGATTTACTTTTTATTTGAGGCTTGTGTCTTCTTAAGATCATTTCATTCTCTAGGTGATTGATTTTCTAGACATTCTTAGGCAATTAGAAAAATGAAACCCAAATACATAATAACTGGGTCAAAAGATATAAAAAATCCATCTATTTAAATCATTTAGCAGCAGCAGCAATCAAATGCAATAAGCACTAAAATACTATGAATGCGACTGCTGACTCACATTGCCTCAGAAAAGAGAGAGAGAGTGAAAGAGAAAGATAGACCCGGGACACCAAAAAACGCACATTGAATGCATTAATCATGGCAAAGCAACAAAAAACAACAGAAATACTAGCACACACACACTCATACACAACATACAAAAGTATCCACTTAAGCGTATAGAAAATTGTGTAAATTTCTCAATATTTGCGGCACGTTTATCCCCCTTACAAGTGGGGGAAATGGTAGAAGGGGGAGAGGAGAGGACTGGGGGCAAAAGCTGCATGGAAATGCTTTAGACGGGTATCTGTCTACGTGCCCGCCACGGAAATGCCAATGGACGACCGTTGGCGATGGCGATGGCGATAAGATGACGACAACACGACCAAATGAAATGAAATGAAATGTTTTGCTTTGATTCAACTATATATCGAATATGAATTTCCAAACCAGATCACACACTTTATATCTACTACATGGTTATATTTATAAAGAGAGAGAGAGAGAGAGAGTGAGAGTTAATGCGTTTTGTTTTTTGTATCTTGTTGTCTGCTCTGACGTGTTGTCTTGCTGAACATTTGTGAATTAATTAAGCCTACACGATGCCAATAAAAAACATTGAATCATGTAACACAAACGTAGACCAGCAAACAAACACACTTTCTTAGAGTTCTCTTAGAGTTCACTTAAACACTTTTATTAATTGGAATAGTTCACTGGGTCGTTAATAAGATCCCGAAATCGAAAACAACGAGAGACAGCGGCACAAATAATTACAATTCCAAAGGGAGGGATTTATAATTGCATTGGGGTGTGGGTGGGGCGTGGCAAGGGGGGGATTAGCGGCTGCCTCATCGTGCAACAAACCCGAGATCTTATAGGACGCTTGGCAACACACAAAGAAAAAAATATAAATACATACATATATAACGAGCATTTACATCCATTTACTTATAATAGGGGCTGGCTGTGCGTCACGCCCGTTTTTGTTTTTATCGCGTGTTTATGCTTATCTCTCACTTTTATGGTTGATTTGTTTGTAGTTGACTTTCTGGTGGAAATTTATAAACATTTCAAGTTGTAGACGCGGCAACAGACGCGTGTGTTTACTTCTCAAGTACCAATTCTCTCACAAGGTGCGATAGCGACCCGGGTCAGTCGGGAAAGGAAAAAACCTTTTTCATATCATTTTTTGAAAAACCGTTTGCCTAAAATCCAGAAAATTGTAACCAACATGTCGTTGACAATAACCGAAAATGTTGTTATTCATATGTTTATGTAGGTCGTTGTTGTTTTTTATGATGTTTTCAAGACAATTGAACTCAATTACATATGGCTAGACACGATAAACACGTGACTTGTTGATGAGAAAATGGAATTTTTCCTTTACAAATTCCCTTTAATGTGAAATATTTGTTGTTTTAATTGGAAATTCATTAATAGGAGTTCCAACAGGCCCCCAAAGTAGTTCCCCAGTCAATCCCCAGGCAGTTAGCAGTGGACAAAAATAGATGAATAATATTTAATCAACAACAAAAACTTGTTGACCTTCAAAAGGACACACACACACACTGCTATACACAGACACGTGTGCACCAGCCAATCACCAAAAAGAGTCGAGTAGGGTGAAAGGGTAGACAACTATTTATAGCCACACTTTTTGGCCGTTGACATTTGAGCAAAAGGAAAAAAAAAATAATACAAGGGAAGGAATCAAGCTTTCCATGAGCTTCCACTATAAATTATTTATAAACCAAGAAAGCAAGAAAAAAAAGAACCAAAAATTGTGAGAATTCGTTTCTTTTCACGTTCAAAATGAAATTCAAGTTCAAAAATACAAACCGAAAGAACGTCACGTTTAATGCGAGTCGTGTGTTTGTCGTTCTTTCTGTTTTTTTTTTTTTTTCTCATCAGTATTTTGTTTGTATAAATAAATACAAAAAGAAACCCCATACTCGACTGGGAGATACCTCCGAATTCCTGTTAAATCATATTATTTTAGATGCTACATCTGAATAACTAAAGCTCCTTAATTTGCTTGTTGTCAATGCCCACAAAGAGTCTTATAGAATTCCAGCTAAAACTATGTAAAAAAGGAATATACCTCTTTGATTTTCATATGCTGAGTATAACAAACTAAAAACAACAATTTTTTGATTCTAAAAATAAGGTCAAAAACCAGTGAAAAAAAAGATTGAATCTGCCCACGTTTTGAATATATTTTGCACACTTTTTTCTAGCTCAAAAGCTAAATATAAATCAGACGACGACGGCGACGTCGACGATCCATCCACACCCAAATCCTTATGCTCACACTGACGGCAAAAAATATCATAAATAAAAAGGAAAAAAATACACACACACACCACAAATAAAACTTAAGATAACAACTAAAAAAAAATTAATAACTTACACTTAACTTAAAACGCGCACAGGTGAAAGTGAGTTTGTAGTATTTTCTTTGGTTTAATTTTGTTGGTTTTTTTCTTGTTGTCGTGGTTGTTTTTTTTTTTTTTTTTTTTTTGTTTTTGTTATACCTACCTCTCATACTTAACCGGATGTGCGGCATGTCCATTTGCCTCGCTCCAATAAGGCTCCATAATTGGATGTCGGCTGCTGCTATTGCTGCTAGGTAAAATTTTTCCTGCTAACCTAGACTGAGTTATGGAATAATCCGCCTTCTCCTTCTGCTCCTGCTGCTGCTGCTCCAGCTGCTTCGGCTCCTGCTGCTTCGGCTCCTGCTGCTGCTGCTGCTGGTGCTGCGGCTGCGGCTGCTGCGTCAACGTGGCTTGCAGTTGTGGTGGAATGGTGGAAGTGTTTTGTTTTTTTCTTGTTTGGCCAAGTTAAATGCCGGCGCACGAACGAACGAACGATGTAGCACGTGGGCAGAGAGGACGTTGTGCGGAATAGGGGGGGACCAAAAAAAATGCCAAACACACAACGAAATTTATGACAGAGCAAACAGGTTGTTCGGCAATTGACGGCGAAAAAATTCGGCGAATTGGTTGGTTGGTTGGTGGGTTGTGTTACACAAGCTAACTAAAAGGTGGGTTTTTTTTCTTGAATTTTGTGTTGTTTTTTGGTTGTTTTTTATCACACACACACTTGTTTACACTTTGTGGTGGGGCAATATCCAATATTCCTTAAACTGCACTCTATGTTGATTTTTTACAAGTAGCATAACATTTTTCGTCGTATTTTTAGCATGAGAGCACAATGGAAAGTGTGGAATTATCTAGACTGAGACACACACACACAACTAAAGTGCCTTATCAGTAGGGCTTTCGTTTCTCTTACTTTTTGAGTATGTGTGTGTGTGTGTGTGTGTGCGTGTGCGGGTGAGATAACGATAAGTAAAGAGACGACGACGACAACAGGCTAAACTGATAAGGTCTTTCTTTTATTTCTTATTTTCTTTTTTAATAATTTATAAGTATGTTTATTTATACATTAGTGTGTATGTATGTATATTTTGTCAGTTGTTGTAACTCGTTTTGCCAAGCCCCGCCCGTTTCTGCGTTGTCCCACGCTATTTTATTTTATTTTTTCTTTTGTTTTGTTGAAAACCTTGAAATTTCTTTGCACTCACGCACGAATGTCGTTACTGTGTGCGTGCACTCCTCACTCTCTCGCTCACGACCGACGAAACGAGTGTCAAAAAAACGTGATTGGAACTTTTTGTTTTAGTCACTCGGCTCTTTGGGTTTTTTTTTTCCTTTACACGTTTAACACGTTTTGCACTTTTTTTCTACATATAAATATATATTTGTTTTATTAATAACATACACACACACACAAAACAGTGGAATTTTACCAGCAACAGCGCCGCCCATGCGTGCATATATATAAAATTGTATATGTGTGTGTGTGTGTGGGTGCGTGTTTCACTACAAAAGCACTTTTTTCTATATGTATGCGTGTGTATACAATTTTTTTTGTTGTAGTTGCTAGCTGCTGCTACTGTTGCTTTTTATTTTTCTTCTCTTTTTTTTTTTTTTTGTTAAACAAAAGCACTTTTTTTTTATGCACTGTCACCGCACTCTCGCTTGCCGTCCGTGTCGTCTCAGAGATAGAATTGAAATGAATGAAAAATAACACGGCGAATGACACGAGACCCCAAAACATGGTGGAGCTACCCAGTGTCGGAAATGTTCATTATTATATCGATTACTAATGGATTACTTCTTGCCTGTGTGCATTCAATAACCGAATACAAGCTCAATTACTTTCTTGAATTTTGTAATGCAGAAAGTAATGATGTGACGAAGTTTGCTTCGGTTCTCCATTGCCTGTGCGTACTTATTACTTATTAAATATTGTAATGCAGGAATTCCGCAACTTGAAGAAAACCCAGCATACATTTTCAAAATCGCTTATGGGTTAATAATGTGAGTACATTAAAACCCAATATACCAGCAACCCATTTTCCCACTATATAGTATGGCTTACTTCTTTGCAACGTAATTGCAGAAATAATTGATTACGAATGAAAATTTGGTAACGCTTCATAATTTCGTTATATATTTTTGTGGTAAATGTTTACTACTACTACTCGAGATTTCAGTGTTGAAAAGTGGAAAAATCGGGTAAAGCTAGATTTCAGTGTTGTCAAACGCTATTTCTTATTTGGCGCGCTGTTTGACCGCCCTGGTAGCCAAATATTTTAATCTAAACTCTAAAGTCGAGGAATATTCGGCTGCTCTGGCAGCCGTTTGATACCAAAATTATGTAGTTTAAGCGCGTTTTGGGCCCGAGTAGTAGTAGTAAACATTTACCCATTACTTTACTTGTCGTACGTAATGCATTATTTCGACCGACCCGATTTACATAGCTCATCGCCACTGGGTGGGTATGTCTAGGAGAGAGAGCCGTTTTTACGTATGCGAGAGTTCAAATTGGCTTCCCATTCATATCTGTGTGTTTGTGTGTGTATATGTGCGAACTTCGTGCGCAGCGAACGTGATTGCCACAGTGAGACAAAACATCAATTTTATTAAAGGGCATAAATAAAAACACCTTAATAACATAAACACTTAAAAAGGTTTTGGAACATAAAATGAATAATAAAAAAAAATATTGAAACATTTATACATATTAGTTAAATCGTAATTTTTACATCAAATACTAGAGTTTGTTTAACGATGACATTAATCGGAAACCAGGGTGCATAGTTTATTATGTACTTACATACATACATACATACAGCGTCATGTAAGTATGTATGTTAGTATGTCTATCTATTTGACATAGACTTACACAACAACAAATCACAATAACATTTTGTTATTATTATTTTGAAGCAATGATCTATCCAAATAAAAAAAAAAAGAATTTCTACAATTTCGAGTTATAGATACGCGGCTCGTGTGTATGTACGAGTGTGTATGTGTGTATATCTAACTGGCCATATGTTCTGCAGACATAAATACAACAAAATTTGTCTCCCGCACACAAACACACCCGCACGGACGCACAGGCACACTCGTGATAGAGATTACCGTTACAGCTCAAGGCAAGGAGAAACAAAAGCACGAAAAACGAGAGCATCACTCAGTCATAAAAAAAAACCAACAACACGTGAACGTGACAAATTCCACAACGACAACTTATGGTCGCCACATTCCTAACGCTGAGTCTTGAACATTTAAACAATTTAGGAAAAACAAAAAAGCTGTCGCTTCAAATGTTTGGCAGGTGATCGTGGTAGAAACAAAAACATTGCATTACATTTGATTGGGCGGCGGCCATTGCGCCGCAGAGGCTCAGACTCACCCACCAGGCGGCTGCTTGGCAACAACAATCAGCTCAATACACACAGAAGCAAGACACACACATGCTTATACAATAGCAGACATTTTGTTTTTATTACAGCTCGCAGCTCGCCGTTGTCTCTCGTTTAATAATCGAAATAATAATCATACGCTGTGTTGTCCCCGTCATAGACACGAGCAGTTATTTTTTTGTGGTTTTGCTATCTCTTTTTCACATTTTGAAAGTGGCAAACAAAACAAAAATATATATATGTATATGTATAAAAAAAACCAAATTCATGGCGCATGACGTAATTTCTCACGCGAGGCGAGCATGTCAGCCGCACAGTCACACACACACACACACACAGGCACGATTTGCACTCATACAGGCAAACCTTTTGAGTTTGTTGTTGGTCACGTGTTGTACAAATGTTTCTCTTTGTTTATTTTAAAGTTGCTTTTCAGTTGAATGCTGCAGTTGCTGTTGTTGTTGTTGTTGCTGTTTCCAGCATTTTAATTAAATTGAAATGCCAGCAAGCTATTTTTAGATACTTTGCCCCACAAAAGGTCACCGTCATATTGCATAAGTCACGGCGACGTGTTAAATTTTGTTGGCCTGGAGGGCGTCGGGAGACGGGAGTGGGGGACAGTCGGCAACTTGCATAAGTTTGGAGCTGATCTCACTGTGTGAACTGGTTAATTGAGCGTCACGTGCAGCCTCTGTGGAATATCACATGTCGTATGCGAAACAATTTCCGTCGTTACACATACGCCCCGTATGCGGCACGTGCAAAGTCATAAAAAATATAATATTTACTTCAAAAGGTTTCATGTTACTCATTCTTATCTTACGTGGCATTCTAACACACACGCACACACATACAACATTTGTTTTATTTATTTATTTCGTTGTTTTTTCCTTTTTTTTTGTTATGCCTTTTTATTTATTTTTTTTCGTTTTTCTGCTTTGTTTATTACGGTCACGTGTTACTAATCGGAATGCATTACGTGGGCTTATGAATTTCCATGGAAATGCAAGTGCACTTCAAACACACACACATATGTATGTACATACATACATTCATACATAAAGCGAGAGGCAACAAGTTTCCATATGTGAAAACAGGCCCCAAAATGGAATGACAATCAACACATCGATACACACACACATACATACATATGTAGCTAAACCTAAATATGCATAGGTGTACCTACATACAAATTGAAGGAGGACAACACTGAACATTGGAGCTGAGGCTTATCAATCAGCCCACAGCTTTGGCTTTGTGCATGACGCCCGATTTTAGAAATTGCGTAGATCTCTAAGCACAATTTAGAGATATACATAGACATACATAAGTGGGTACTTACTTGCTGAAGAGTATTTAATATTAGACAAGAGAGACAAGAAGAGTATTTAATATTAGACAATTGTCAATGGCATTTAATATTAATCAAAGTGCTGGGCAAATACCATTAGATTTTTGTTTATGAACACCGAATATTTTCTAAATAATGAAAGACTTGAATAGGCTGTGAATTAAAAGCGCAAAAGCGACTTGCTACCAATTATTTAACTTTCTTTATGCTAAATATTGGCGGATCATTGTTATTCAAGTACGAATTGAGTTAAAATCTTATAAACTTATAGACTAGAACCCACTGTTCTATGATAAACTCAGCAGACGTTTATGATATTGGCAAATAATCGTGCTGCTAAGTGAATATAAGATAAATAAGTATATGTATATATAGAATTGACACCTTTAATTAGAATAAGCAAATGACATTGATCGAAATAATAAAAAAAAACCCGAAACTTGCAAGCCAGAAGAGGGCGGGACTGTTTGGGGTCTGTCGTCGCGTCGCTTGCAAAAAGTAAAGTCAAGTCAAAAAGTCCAGAAGTAAACCTAGACAAAGGAAAATAAAATGGGTGTGCACTAGATCAACTAGATCTCCATTTATTTATTTAGCAACTCATTCAAAATTCATGTCATAGTCAACTTAAGTGACGATCTAGAAATACACTGTAGAATGTTCAGAAGTTCAAACATCATTAGTTTTTAGAGTAGATCTATAATATATAAATTCAGTTTTACAACTGTTGGTTATACCCTTTTGTGCAAAGACTATAGGGTATTTACTATACTAAAATGACAGAAGCATTATTTAGGCATTACAAAGCACTATATAGTATATACTACATATACTAAAACATTGTACGTTTGTATATATATATGAACTCATCACGCTTTTTCATCATAAAAACCTGAACAGCACAAAATGTCATGAAATTGCAAATTATTCTTATCACTGAATACAATTTCAATTTCAAAGTCGAGGTAAGGCCCCAAAAAAAGTGAAGCAGAAGCAAATAATCGTTGATAAAGCACAAAATAAAATTAGCTCATAGAAAACAAACTTCAATAAAGACAAAACACAAGTGGAACGAGTCAGATTCTAAGTACATAGTATAATAAATTTTAAAAAAAAAAAAAAAAAAACCAATGTTTTAGTTGTTGTTATGTAGATTAGAAATCTCACGAAATGTTTATAAAAAAAAAAAAAAAACACAAAAATACTTACCGATAAATCCCCATGCCATATAATACCAGTTCGTTTGAGGGAGGGGGGACACCGACACGTGCGGCCTCAGCTGGACAAATAAATATTAAGAGTGAAGCAAAATTTCGTTGAAGTTTCTACACTCTTTCATAAAATTTTATATTGACAATAAGGAACTTTCCAGCAGAGATTCATTGAAGTAGATAATGCAGACCCACAGAAAACTCTATCAAGAATGTTATTATACATCTATTGGAAAGTTATGGAAATTATTAAAGCTAAGGACAACTTAGTTAATATGTATATATATTCCCTGACTTGGGGTAAAGATAGTGTAGCTTAACTAAAATTTGTCATCAAATTGTTGAAATATCATAATTCAGAATGGTTGTGGATATTAACTAGCTGTGATTGATTTATTTCAACCATTAACCTTCAATTGAACTGGTTTATATGGGTTTTTTTCATTTTGTTTGGCTGGTTTCAAGTTCTATTTTTGTGTTTTTTTTTCCTCCCCACTCATTGTTAGTTATGTAAAAGTTACAAGTTGGTTACACGTTTTGCATTTAAATTCTAGTCTTGCTGCTGCTGGCTTTTGATAGATCAGACAAGCTGGGTTTTGAATTTCCTATTGAGACCCTCGGTGCTTGAGATTCCAGCGACAAGGTGACGCCGACAACTAGCACCCTGGACTTTGCAATTCATTTTGTTGTATGAGATTTGTATTTTGTTTGTGGAGGAAGTTGTGTTAATTGTATGCACACACAAATTTGCGGCTTATAATAGTATGCAAATGGACAATAATGACATTTACATGAGACTTTGGTTGATAGATTAAGTATGTATGAAATGTAACTGGGTTTAACTGATGCCAGCAATGTATGTATGTGGCTGGGCCACAATTTCTGGATGGAAGGAAATTGTATTCAATCCCAATGTCGCCAGGCCGTCTGGCTGATGTAAACGATGGCGATGGCACTAAGTCTGTTACACATACGCCCTGTTGCACATGCCAACGTTAAGCCAAGAACAAAGAAACGATGCCTCGTAATGGGGGTAAACGCTGTGTTACGTGCAACCTCACACCGATACATACATGTATATATATTGTATCTCTTACATACAGTATAAATGTCAAGTGCCAAATGCAAGATATTGGTTGACGCATTTCCTTCTTCTTCTAATGCTACGTAATTGAAAAGAACAAACAAAAGCGAACAATCAACAGACAAGATAAAAGGTATAACCGACTAACCATGGCTTAGTAATGAAAGTATACTTAAATTTATAATTAAAATTAAATTAAATTTATAATTTATTCTAGCTAAATTATTATCTTTGGAAGCAAGGACGAAACTATCATATAAACCATTGTCTGATCTAGGTGTAGAGGAAGAAATAGATCTTAAATAATGAGTTTTCAGAGGTTTAATAGGGTTTCGAGAATTAAACATTGATAAATTAGAAAAAAATGTTCTTTTCTCTCAACTGACAAGTCGAAAGTTTTGTTGTGCACGTAAAATTTATATCTTTCCTATTCGAAACTCTAACACAATTTCAAGGGCAACGACTAGCAAGTATAGAATTATTAGAATGACTTTCGTCACTAGTCCACTGACATCCATTGAGATAAATTGTGTTAAACGTGCTCGGGTCACCCAGCTTTTCGTGTCTGTATTGGTACGCGTGTCTATCCATGGAACCTGCAGATGACAGCAACAACATCAGCAACAAGCAATAAATGTCAGAAAAATGCAAAAAAATTTACAATTTTTAGACAGGAAAAATAAGAAAAACAACAAAACAAAAACATGCTCACCTCTGCGGCTGACCGCTGTCAACAAACTTATGTATGTGATGGGAAAGTTAATAAAAAGCGGCGTAGTTAGATAAATATAATAGATACATAGATATAAAAAGTTACATTCCAGGAGCAAGCTAATGTGCAACACGTGTGCCCACCTGTGTGGTTAATCAAGAAAACAAAACAAAAACAAAACCAAACCAAACAGCAAAAACAACTAAACACATTTAAGCTTACCACTTTTATTGCTTCATTCATGTAGCCGTTGTTGTTGGTGTTGTAATATTTGCTGTAGTTGTTGCAACTATTACCGGTCAAGTGTGAAAATTACAATTCGCAACAAATTAATTAGTAAGCAATGCACAACTGATTGATCACGTTTTTCTGAGTGCCTATTTTTTTCACGGAAATTGCATTATGGTAACACAGGTGCAGGCTATTGACAATGAGTGAACGTCACAGAAACGGGCATTCTAGAAATATTTGCTTCATTAGTAAATGCCATTGGAAATTCTACTTAATTAAGAAAAGGTGTTAGCATCAAATGTTTTTATATATATTACACATTTTAAGTTGTTCTGAGATTCAAAATGCCCGCCAATTGGATGCCAGTGTTCATCAGTCTGCATTGTTAAATATAACAGTTATACAGTTATAACAGTTAAAGTTAAATAATATACTATAAAATTATGAAATTGTTTTGATTGTAAATTTCCAAGTTAGTAGAATTTAATATTTTTAATAATATTTAATTGTCAGACATATTTTTGATTATCATTTTGACTTGATTATTTAAAATTTAAAACTACCGGCTTGTTTGACTGTTCGTTAACATTGTCAAATTGAGACACTCTGTTAGAAAATTTAACAGTTTGTGTCTACTCATTTGCGAGCCTGTTAACTCATTCGCCATAAAAACAATGTTAACCAACACTAGCAATATCGTGCAAAAACAATAACATTAATTCCTTTAGACTGTGTAACAACTTGCGGGCGGCGATATTACATTAAATTGGGCCAGCATGATTGAACTGATTGACCAGTTGGATAGAAAAGGCCGCAAACCAATATGAAGAGGTACCCACTGGCGACACCTGCACCCACATCGACACATCTGTGCTTTGTTTTTGTTTTGCTTGTTGGTTGTCAAGACAACCTTTTGTTTGGACCTTCCGGTCCAATTTTTGCACCGTTATACAGTTTTTCCTACGCCCTCACATATCCCGGAGCCTAAATCAGGAAACGTTTCCAGGTTTCCCATATTTCACAACCTGAAGCAAAGACGGACCAGTCTATTTTCTGAACATAATTATCATCAACGTGGATCCGACTAAAGGAATCTTCGGGCCATGGGGGAGCTTGGATCATAGACCTGGCTAAAACTACGCATTTGATATGGTAAGTTCTGGAAGGAGGGGCCAAGAGCCCAATCTGCGTGTCACTATAAGCAAGAACTTTGTAAGCATAAAGTGCAATTACAACGCTAAATTCAAGTCCAATAACGTCCGAATAAGCTCTACCCTAGACTAGGATACTAGTTTGCATACAGATTCAGTCTAATTAGAAGGCAGTAAGAAAAATGTAATGTCCTGGCATTTGCTTGACTTAAGCTGAATAAGAATATGTGTATGTATATATACAGATTTGATATTTTTAATGTAACTTTTTATCTCATTTCGGATTAGGGCAGGTACTCAAATTTAAAAGATCAAAAGCAGGATAACTTTTCTCATTTTATAAGCTTCTCAACTTGAACTTGGAAACGTAATCAACGAATTTTCACTGAACGGGAAAATGAGAAAATTAGACACCCGCTCGCGGTTTTGCCTCATTTTCATTTCGACTTTCTTGCAAGGCTCTCTCACTCTCTCCTCTCGCAGACATTTAGAGGCAATTAAGTCGAGTCCTTGTCGCGGTCGCAGCCAACCAACCCCCAACCTCCAACCTCAAATTCCACTTCCTAACCCCTCTCTACTGTCAGGTGGCATAGGCAGGTACGCTGGCAGTGGCAGCGGCAACATCAGCAGCAGGACGCACATGTGCCACCCGGTCTGGTCCTTTTTGCTGGCAGAGCACGGACGGTTGCACATTACCGTCGAGTTGTCTGTCGATTCGATGTCCGCCAGGTGTAAAACAAGCATCTATCTGAACGTATACATTTCCGCTTTGCTGCCTTCTTCTCGCATTGCGTTTTGCTTCACTGATTCCTGCTCCTGCGTCCTCGAGAAAAAGGCAGGGCAACTAAAAAGGACATGTAGCGCATGCCAAAGGGCAAACGGCGCTCGCCATCATCTTCACCGATGACTGATTGTTATGAATGTCAATATCAATATATGTATGTACGTACAATATTTCAAATATTTTCTCAGTGCGTCAGCTGGATTAAACACCATAAGTTCACTACTCCCTACATAGAAACTTGAACTAAAAACTAACCATCTAAGCATATAAAACCCCATACTTAAGGCTGATCGGTAGCAGCTATATCCAATCAATATTCATTATAGCTTTCCCACTTTCTAGGAGAACATAAAGAAGTTTTCCAGCTTAAGAATTAATGTCCGACGGCCAAACGATCGTAAAAGCTTTTCTATAAAATCTTTTTAAGACTTTTACTTATTCCAGACATTTTCATGTGCCAGGATCTCAAAATGATAATTCACTATTCGTTTTTCTTTATATTTATATCAAAATCTTAAGCTAAAGTTTAAGAGCTTCAAATGCATTTCACTTAATACATGTATGTAATTTTGCTGGATTATCGTTTAGCTCTTTTGAGATAGATCATTAATATATCCATTCTTTTGATTCTTTTAAATGATATAAATTCTTTCAATTCGTTAGACTTTTCAATCATTAAAAACTTTCTTTTACTTCATTTAAATATTCATAAACTAATGCCAATCAATTATTGGTAAAAACCGTTAAAAAGGGCCAAATATAGTTTTTACCAAAGGGTGACACAGCTGCCACAGAGAGATGTACATGTTTGTTTAAAGGGATAGATGATGGTAGGGAATTGTACTTGAACAAAGGTGTCATTGCCATATGGAATGCGAGCCAGAGAAGGACTTTCCACACCCACTCCCATTCTGAGTGACCATTAAGTCGACATACATTGTACACAAATGTTTATATGTATTTGTATGGAAAAAGTAGATACTCTCAATTCAAATTTGAATGCATATCCATCTCGTTCTGGCCAGGTGAATGCAATTCAACCACAACTGACGAATTGTATGTTTGTGTGTGTGTGTGTGTGTGTGTATGCGCATTCTGGCCAATTCCCTATTACCAAAAACCTAAAATAACCAACCCCCTATATAGACTCCGCCAGTTTGCCCCTTTAGCCTAAAATATTGTTGAACAACATTTCCTTTGCTGTAGTTGCATATTTACGCTCGAAGTAGGCAAAAGGCAAAACGGCTAAGGAAAAACCAAAAAAAATAAATAAAATAAATGGAAATTAAAACGTAGAAAAACCCAACAGATATAATCGAAATCGGTAGTGAACTGCAAATAAAAACATAGAAAAAACCCTACAAAAAATGTTGTAAACGACAAAAAAACCAATACAAACAAACATGGAAATGCTAAAAAACCTTATTTGATCAATAAATTTTCCCTTGCGCGTCCTTAGTTACTTAACTACCCGTGTATATGTATATGTTTGTGTGGGTGTGCAGGTGTAAAAAGTCTTACGAGTGTGTGTGTGTGTGTGGGGGAGAAGTACACCCACTCACCTGTCAACTAACCCTAAAAGCTGCACTTTTCACGCGTCAAATTTATGAGCTTCGCCGCCTCGCGCGCGTTTTTGTTTGATTTGTGCACTTCCAAACACTTTGCATTTCCGTTTGGGACAACGCACAACCCATTCAATCATTCTCCTCCACCTCCAGCAATCCTGGATTCGTCACACTCCCTCCAATAAAGTATCCGTACGACGAAGACGGAGACAGAGGTAAAGACCCTTTTCCCCCGCGCAGTGTATATGCTTGAAATGCAACTGGACTGAGTTCGTTTATTGTTTATAAACAACAACTATGACTTCGACTCAACTTACATGACGTATGCCGGGTCGTTTGCTATGTTCCAGGGTGGTGTCCTATCAGCGCCCCACTACCAACACCACCAACACCAACACCATCATCATCATCATTTTGTTTGGATACCCTTTTCTAGATGGACGTTGGAGTTGGCGTTGCCAGCGGCATTTCCGTAAAACATTATTTACATTGAACCGGTTGCCCAGTGAACAAGTGCATCGCTCAACGTGTCCTGTGTGTGTGTTGTGCATGAGTGTGTGTGTGTGTGATAAGAGAGAAGCAAATTATAAAAACTTTCAATTAAAAACTAAATACTAATTAAAATCGTAACAAAAAATCATAAACAAACTTTTAAAAATGTTTCAAAATGGCTAAAATTTAAGAACTTTTAATTAGGTATATGAACAAAATGTTGTCCAACAATAATACCAACAGCTATTTTAATTAATTAATTAAGGTAGAAATTGCTGGACCTTTAACTAGAAATAATGAGTGATTTCCTAGAATCAATTAATGAAAGTATTCCATACGGAATAGAAGCTTCTTCAATTAGTAACTCCATTTGCTAAACATTTTAAGAAAATTACAGAGAAATTATTACGAATCGAGCAACATTTATGATGTTTTTCCCAGGTGTTTGCATTTATATTCTGAGTAATTGGCATAACAAAAAATCAACTTGAAACTTTGTAAATTCAAGTGCCATGAGATTGAGGCCATAAACAAAATGGCTGCCAAAAAGAAATAAATAAAGGAATGAATGTCGTAGTCGTCCTCGTCCTCGTATATAGACATATTCTTGTTGTTCTGCTACTTTAGATGATGCTGCTGCTGCTGCGCAGAGAACAAAGGAAACGGAGGAAAATCAAAGTAAGAAGAAATACCTGCGAAAAAGTTTAATTTCATAGCAACGCCCTAGCGGAAACGTACAACCCCCTCCCATCACAAAAAAAAAAAAAGAAATAGGCAACAAAAGACACCAACAATATAAATAGAAAAAAGGAAGGAGAGTCGACTAGAGTGGGGCAGAATCAGGAAATAGGAAAGCAGAGGAGGAGAGATGCTAAAATATATATTTGTCACATTATTATTACTTTCACTTTCCTTTTGCTTGCAGCTAAACTAAGGATACTTAAATGGAAACTAAACTGAACCTAAGCACCGACATTGCCTTAAACCTCAAGAGGATTAGAGAGAGAACGGAAGAGAGCTAACTAGTATAGCATAACTAACTAACTAAGTAACTAACAAACTAGTCAACGAATTTCAAGAGGAACAAACAAAACGAAACGCAACGCCTTTAAAACAAACCAAAAAAAAAAAAAACAAATTACCAAGAAATATATATCAAACAAATTAATCTACCATCATATAGTCATAGTCTATATAGATAAAACGAAAGGATTTAAAAAAATTAAGCAAATGAGCACACGCCTGGCGCCGCAACGTCAGTTTATCATCTCGACACGCTCTGCTGTGGCCGCCAATGCCACCATTGACACTGTTGTTGTGGATGCCACTCCAAGGGATGCCATCAACGAGGAGGAGCATCATCAGAGCTCCGATATCCTTACCGTGGAAGTGGAAAATGCCCCCTCATCGCCATCCAACAACCTCAGCAGGACCACCACTGCTGCTGCCACTACCAACACAACACATCCGGAGGAGTTTGAGTTCTGTACCGAAGATGGTGTCGTTGTGGCAGCCACACTGGAGGATGTTATGACACAGGTATGCACAAACGATTGACCCCCACCCACCACCAAACCATGCCAAGTTTGATCTCCCATAATAATTGCAGAATTCCCAGCTTTTGCAGAAGAAACTAAACAGCGCCGGGATAATTGATGATGACAGCAGAACGGCCACAACAAATGTAGTAGTCGCTGGAACTGGAGCTGGAGCAGAAGCATCAGCAGCAGGCACACCAACAGCAAACACAACCGAACAGCAACTGGAGGTAATACGCGTCGTTCTGCCCATGGATGCCGGTGATTCCAGCAATGAGGCGGCACATATCCATGGCCATGTTGTCAACAGTAACAACAGCAATGGTGCTGGCACCATAACAACCACTGAAACAGCCGGCACTGCCACCATTCACACCATGTCCAATCTAAGTGCAATAAAAGATGGCGTCGATCTAGCTCAACAAGTGGCCAATGGCCAAGTGACTGTGGTCCAGACAGCAGAGGATGAGGATGGGACACCTTTTATAACCGTAACGGGTAAGTCAACAGAATTATACAACATCTACAAGACAATTTATTATACAACTTTTCATTAGAAATATATAGCAATATGATATTTCATTGAAACTTTTATTAACTCTAAGAGAAATTCAACCTTAAAATGTCTTATTGGGTGATAATTAGAAAAAGGAATCGGTCAAATAAGCTTTATTTTTATTGCAAAAGATATGAGATACTAGTTTTACCAGTTACATTTCATTTGTTGTTTCTTTATTAAAATTAGAAGATCGATCTCTGTTTCTTATTAAATTTAGTAAAGAGGTTTTAAGATTAGTAATTTTTCCTAGTTTTGTGTATTTACCTTTTCATTTTGTCAGTGGCGGATCCTTGAGGGGAAATAAGGAAATTTCCTACACCCAAAAGCGTGACTTATGCCAAACTAATAAAACTTTGTTATCCCAGAAGAATTAGTCCTGCAAAATGCAGGATTTCCACCCTATTCTTTAAATGCATTTTCTTTCAAAAGGAAAATTCAACGTCTGAATCGTTAGAGAGTATTCCCCATAACTTGTGAAAAGGAGAATTGTTTCATATACAATTAGTCAAAATTTATGAAATTTTTAATTATTTACTTTAAAAATGGTTTAGGTACAAACTTTTCGACATTTACAAACATAATTTAGATTGGCCTAACAAGCATATACGATTCCTCATAACTTTGAGAGTATTTCCTTTTAAAACATTTTGCTAATCATTGAAAATTCATTGATATTAACCAATTTAAAAATACTCATAAATTGGATCTTCTATATATCTGTAGATCTCATCTTATCTTTAAAGTTTTTGACTTTTTGGTAAATCGTTCCTAGTTCGATTTATTAAATATAATTGGGTTATATTGAAGATATTGAAGTAACGAAAGACACAGCATATCTAAATAGAAAACTTGTTTTGAATCTGTTTAAAGTTTCCTTTACTTTTCTTAACTTATTTATCGATTACGTCATGTTACAAATCCAAATCGAACTTGACTCTCTTTTAGTACTTCGAACGTTTCGATTTTTACATTTCTTCTCCGTTTTTATGCGCTCAAAATTAACCTTTTTGTGCATTTTAATCTCTTTTATAACAGATTTTATCATGGTTTAATTGAAAACACTTTAAAAAGATTGAAAATTGTGATTTAAAAAAAAAGAAGACATATTTTCTGGTAGATGCTTGTTTGACAACTTTTTTAATTAAAACAAATCTGAATGGAAAAGCCAAAATAAAAAATGAAAAGATTGGCAATGGTATTATTCTTTTTCGTTAACTCCATGTACGCGGAAATGCCACCGAACAAAAAATGAAAACGGGAGATGAAACAGAAACAAAAAGCGGAAACAGGAATTTCGCGTCATCCGTATCACGACCTGCCCCTGCACCTTGCAGCGTGTGAAATCAAAGCGGAAACCAAGAGCAAACAAACAATAAAACGGCAAAAGTCGCGGCATAGTAAACAAGCATTAATGACAGTATCAACAACATGGTTGGTCCTCCCCTGGGGTTTTTAACCGAAACAGAGTGTGAGGAGGGTTAGGGAACCAGAACCAGCTTAAAATCCGGGCAAGTTTTAAACGTTTGCCTTGATATCACAATTAAAAGGACTTAATTTGAAAAACGAAGCGCACGCTCTACCCAAAGAGATACAGGGAGAGGAGGGCACACCCCGTTGTGGGATAATACTAGTAGACAAGCTTACCTGTGCATCAGGAGGTGGAGGGAAACACGGCGAGTGCGCCACACCAGTTTGTGGCACGTGCAAAAGCAAAAGTAACAAAAAGTGTAGCAAAGTGCAGCTGGGAGATGACAGAGAATGAAACTGAATAGTGATGAGGATGAGGAAGAGGCGGGTGGCGGAAGGAGAACAATGATAGTGATATCTCGTACACACATAATTATTATATTCCACTCCAGTGCCAAACAATGAACTAATCGAGATTACACTTGGTGAGCACTATCTATTATTATTATATCTCTCTCCTGTGTGCAGCAGGAGATCAGAGACATTGATGCCGCCGTCATCAGCGGAAGGGTCGAATGTTTGCCCATGATACTTGATTTTATTAGCGCACAAATTACCACCACCAGTCGAGGGTAAATAGCAAAATTTCTACTATGTAGCTTTATATGTATGTATATAGGTAGACAGACAGACATCGGGGTAATCACAACAAATTGAGAGGTTTGAACTAGGGACAGGACCATAACAGGGCAGGGCAGGGCAGGGGGATGACAATATAAAGACTCTTTTGGACAGAAGCATTTTGTTGACTAGACGCAACAACTCTCTAATAACCGCCCGCTGCGTATTAATACACTTGGAGAAAAATAATACAGACACTAAATCCTTTTTACAATCCTTCACAGAGAACTGTTAGCATAATATTTAATGGAAAATCAATTTAAAATCTAAGCCTTTATCGATTTTAGAATCAAAATTGCAATTCAACAAATTGTGAACGAATTTATTTCGAAACGAAAGCAAAGTCATGTCTTTCTTTTGAGGTAGAATTAAATGATCTAAATCATAGCCTAGTCTACTTAATTTTTTCAAGTGTACTGCTTTAAATGCTTAGCCATATGATACAGAGCATATTGATTTGATTATATGCTTTGTCCATTAAAAAAATGTTTATCAAATAGAGAACTGAAATTTCTCTATTTCAATTTTTAGATATTAAAATGAAGACTTGGCTGGAAGTCCTTTTGAATCAACTCCATGAAGGATTATTTTTGAAAGGGTATACCAACATCGTTGTGATTTACATTTTGTCCATGCCAAAGAGTGCACTCCATGCCGTGTCCACCCTCGCTCTCTCTCAGCAAATACATGTGTATAGAATATTTCAATTGATACGGATTTGTTAGGTCCTCATCAAATTGACGAGGCAGAAAAGCTTAAAAATTTAATAACGACGACAGCAACTAAAAAAAAAAGTACAAAAATAGAAATAAGTGGAATACGAAAGGGAATCCATACCAGTTTCCAGTTCCAATTAACTAGTTTTTGAGGTGGGTGGAAACTTTTTCGATGTTATTGCGTAGCACAGGGGAAAATGAGCATATGTTGGGCTTCTATTAATTGTGCAAATAGACCAAAAAGAAGAGAAAAGAAAAAAAACATTCTACATAGTGTAAATCAAGATTTGATGTAAACGATAGAAAGACGTTTATCGTTAAACAAAATCAACACCACAAAACATGTTGAGGGGTGAGCTGAAGTGGTGGAAGGTTAACTTTGTTTACAATGCACTCGAGATTTTAGCCCAGATAAGCTGCTGCACCCATCTCCCTCTCTCTATCTCTTAGATATGACCAATTGACAATATAAACAACAACAAAAAAGATGTCCCTTAGCTTGCTGCACTTGTCGGTTATCCTGACAATTTGTTTTCGTCTAAGGTTAAAAAGTTTCACCCATTTTCCATGGCATGCATCGATTTGGTTAGCATTTTACGTTGATTTATTCCAAGAGGTGTACCCAGTCGTTGTGGGGTGAAGTGGAGATGGGGTCTTGTGTGCGGTTGCTCGGTTATTTGAGCATTCTATTCCTGAGAATCTGCACAAATGTTTGAGATTAGACCAACTAAAGAAAAATTGATAATACAATACATTTTGGAACTCTATTCACAACTAAAGATGAAAGATACAAACTTTTCTTGTTAAATATTATTATAAATGTAGAATGAGTAATCTTATTGAGGCAGAATTAAATGATCTACATCTTAATTAGTATCCAAAGGTTACTAAACAAATTTCTAAAAACACTTTAAGTTCAAATAGTCCTGTAAAAAGAAACTATGTAAAGTCGAAAGTGGTTCAAAGAGAACTATTTCACTTTATTACTCTATACTGAAACAGATTGTTATAACTTAAACTTATAACTTATATTTTGCAAAAGAATTTTGCCTTTTTCATAATCTTGAAGATCCTTAATCATACCTTTCTATATTTTATCAGTTCTGGAGCTATCTATATACATATATTTGACTTTAAGTTTAGCTGAAGGCGTATTCATCCGAAATTTTTAGTATAGACATTCTTTTGTTCTTAAAGGTCCTTTAATTGAATTGATCTATGGCAATCAACTTATTTAAGAATATAAATTTGAAGAAACATTTCACCTTGAAGAATGCAAGTGTTTATTGATATCAACAGACTTATAACTTATCGTGTGCCTTGTAACTTCATTATCTAGAAGCTTTATTTGCTTTGAGAATTACTTTTTTATCCGCAGGACTTATCGAAATGTTCCGAAAGGCGTATTTTGCAACTGTTTATTGCATACTTTAGAGGGACAGTTCCTTCTAACCGAAAATTGAAATTGTAATTAGCTACATATCGGTTTCGAAATTTAACATCTCTTTGAAATAATTTAGAAAAGGTAATTAAAATTTTATTTTTGCCTCTTTTTATAACCTGATTTATTAGAAAACTAAACATAGTTTTGCAACTTGAGGGTAACAATGTTAAATATTTTATTTAGTTGAGTAAAAGTTGAGCTGAGACTTTTGTTACGATCTCTAAGAGAACATGTTGGGAGAGAATTATTATTAAATTCAATTAAAGTTAAAATATTATTGTTGAAACCTTCTCGATGACTAAGTACATAACTTGCAGCGGTCTTCTTAGGAACTTGAGCGAAATATCTTTAACTTTTTGCAAGTTGGAAACTATAAAGTCAGTTGCTGTGCTGCGGTTTCGGCTAAAGCCCTTAGATACCTTTGCTGCCCTGAAGGAACTGGCTTTCGCCTGATTATAGTTACATGTGAGCGCGCCTGACCACATAAAAACCACACACCACATGGCAATGAAGAGTCACAGAGATGCAGCCACACAGCTTGACCTTACCACAGATGTGCAGAGCTGCATTCCCCAGGAAGAAGGAGCGCCACAGAACGGGCAAAATTAATATGACAAATATTTCTGAGTCCAATCAAGGATATTTCCAGAGAGATGAATACATGAGGAGACGTAAATGTAATACCACGTAAAAAAATATGTGAAAAATTCCATAGACTTGTTCATAAGCAAAATTTTCAAGCAGGTTCCAAACCCCAAATCAGAATAAAACTCCAACGGGAGATACACACACACACACCCACCCACATACACACTCACACAATCATCAGAGGGAACAATGGCGCGTGCCGGCAGCAAACGATTTGGTTGGCTAGGACCAAAGTACAGCATCCGGGATATTTTGGGGTGGTTAGCTGTGGGTGGGTGGTTGAGTGAGCAGGAGAGTGCCAAGTGCCAGAGAATCAAAAACGTTACCGACTATAGCCGAGAGAGAGAGAGACTGAGATGAAAAGAGAGCGAGAGAAAAAAACAGCCTAGCAACCACCATTGACTGGGAGTGTGGCTGGGTCGAAGGGTGGCGCCTGATTGGCTGCGTTGCCTTGACGTCCCGGCTCTGGTGCTGTTGCCATCTCGCTCGCATCTCATGCCGGACTGCCACTTGTACAGATCCGAGAAAATGCGACTTTGAGCCCGGAATTAGCTGGCATCGTTTGAAAAATAAAACGACGGGGGATGCCAGTTACTACTATTGCCTGTGCCTCGTCCTTTCAGCTCCAGTGCTTTAGTTTTGTTGCGTTGCGTTACCTTTTATTTTCCTTTTTTGGAGGGGTTTGGGTTAGATTACTTGCTACGGCGACGCGACAACATGGCTTCCCCGCGTCGCGTCGTTGGCAAGCAGTTTATGGGTAAGCAGCATCCAGAGCACACCCACTCACACACCCGCTCCCACCCACTCATCCACCGCAGGCCGCCGCCGTTGTTGTAATTTAATTCGTTGCTGCGTCGCTGCTGCCGCCGCCGCTGTCGTCGTCCTCATTATTTTCGGAGGCATATTGCTAGGATAACATTTGATTTTGGATTCAGTTGTAATTCTACCGTTCGTACGTACTGGTTGCTCCGTTTCCACGACGCTATCATCCGACATTCGAAACACCACCACCACCAACACGACGACCCCACCACCCGCCCCATTGCCATTGCCACCTGCTGCCGCCCAGAAAACGCGCACAGGGCAAAACTTTCGCTTTCGCTTTCAATCTCTGCAGCGTCAAGTTCGTTTTGGTCCCTCACTACCGTGTTTCCTCACTTGACTGGGCAGTAGTTGGGCAGTTGCCCAAAGCAACCAGCAGCCAGGTAGCAATCAGGTCGCGTCTCGGTTTACATTCCCCGCCATCCGCATGTGGTTAACACGACCGTTCCTTCTGCCACTGATACGACAAACACTGGTGGCTCCATTGGGGCACAATCTGCAAGATATCTGAGAGTAGTCCGGTGGAGCAAAACCCGTACAAACTTTCACTGGCTGTGGTTGCCACCTCCCCGCGCAACATTTTAAAGTCAAACGAATGCATTCGCGATACGGCTTTGACTGCCAGACGCGTCACCATCAGCACCAACACCTCCAGCATCAGCAGCAAAATCAACCTTACCAACAACAGCAACAGTATCACCATCATCACCTGCATCACAATCATCATCAGCTTGAACTAGAGACCAAACCGCCATCCCCACCACCGCATCCAACGCCGCCCCCGCCTCCGCCAACAACAATAAGCGCCGCAGCCACCGTCTACACAAATCTTCTCGAGAAGTGTCGCTGTAAACTGTCGCAGCGTCAGCAGCAGTTCCCACCAACAGTGGCCACTACTGGACTGCCACCGGAAGCCATTCCCAGCCAGGCAACGACGCAACCGCATCCGGCTCCCGCCCAATTGCAACTGCAGCTACATCATCATCATCATCATCACCACCATCAGACATTTGTGGCCAACGCAAGTGCTGCTGCCGCCGCTGCTGCTGCTGCTGCCAACTACAGTAACTACTCGTCCCTGTCGGTGTCCTCCACATCGTCCTCTGGTGCCGCCACCAGCTGTCTAACTGCATCGGCTACTTCAGCTGCAGCAGCAGCAGCAGCTTCCTCAACCTCAACAATGTATCACCACCATCATCGACGTCACAACAATTTGTCCTATTGCGGTGGTAAATATTGTGCATCTTCTTCGAATTTTAATTGTCACAAACTCATCTGTGTGTGTGCTTGTGAGTGTGTGTGTGTGTGTCAAGTGCTTCCTTTTCAATGTCAAACCAAATCAAATGAAAAAGCAAATGTTTGTCCATCTACAACCCACAACAAGTGCCATTGAAAACCAAGTCTAATCAATAAAAGACAAATTGATTATGATGAAAAGGCTTACTGAAGGATACGCCAAACTCTTTTACAGTTCACAAGTTTTTACAAATAAAGGAAATCAACTACTAGCAAATGAACTTCTCTCGAATATTTAAAGAAAACTAGTCAAAAAATTATTAAGTGAACTTTTGCTAAACTTTTCTATTATCCAATAAGATAGCAAGAAAGTTTCTAGGCAACTTGTCCAACAATTTGTATATTTTCCTGTGTAGATACTTAAAATTTATAGTGTGTTAATATCAATTAAGTCTTGAGGATTCTAATAAGAATAATTACAGCTGCTTAAGCAACTTTCTTACCTCAAAATCAAAACCTCAAACGACATTGTACCTAGACTTCAGAAATCCCAAAAGAACTGGTCATATATGATTACAAAATATCGCTATAGATTAAAGCAAACTGGTTTCAACAGTAAAGAGTGTCGAAAACTAAAGAGTTTCAAAACTGTTTTGGAGGGAAAATCGAATCTTTTAAATCGTTCTTAGATTGAAAACCATTTGGAAATGGATCACCATCCTTTACGAGAATTCGGCACTTGCATCCATCTCTAGATCAATCAAAGGAAATCCTTAATAAATGTAAAATTCGTGAAACGCAGAGAAGTAGACGTTTCTGACCCCGCAGATGTGTATATAGGCAATATTCCACACTGTAGACACCTCCCCATTGGATGTTGGATTGATATAACCATGTCTATTGATTTATCAATTGAAAAACTTTTACGAAGAAACTTAATACTGCAATTTCAGCTTGTTTCGTGCGATTAACTTTGTGTTTCAGTTAAATTTTCATCCATTTTTAAGTAAACCACAATATAGTCGTTTGAAATCTTTAAATTTAAGACTAAGAAGTAAACTATTAAGTGTAAGTCATTGATAGACTGTTTCAAGGATTACCACAATGACAACTTTGAGTTCATGAGTTCATGTCTTAAATCTTAAAATCCATCCTAAACTCTACGATAGACTAAGGAATCGTGAGAAAGTATGCGAGTTATTGAATAAACAAATACAAATACATTCCCTTTATTAAAAGTTAATAATTTATTGTTCACTTCTTGCAGTGTCCGGTCAGGAGCAGAACTATCAAGTGCAATATGTGGACTCTGATTTGTATCACAGCAATTCCAGTCAGACGCAAATGTAAGTTTAATGTGATGAGAGAGGAAATATGAGATCTTTGGAACCCAGTTGACCAAATGATTTTAACCCACATTGTGTGTGTGTGTGTGTTTGTTTTTTTGTAGGACGTATCCATTTTGTCCGGTGGGAGATTACCAGAGCAATGGCCAGACTTACTATTCGACTACAGCGACTGGCAACTATGGGCCAACAACGACGACGACGACGGGCAATACACCAAATGCCCACTCCACAACGCTGCCCTACCTGGTGCCTGTGGAGGAGGGCCTGCTGCTGAATGGCTCCTCGCAGTCTCATAGCCGAGACTCGCCGCACAGCCTGACGGTGAGTAGGGAGCGGGAGTGGGAGCCAACTGACATGCCAGTGACATTGACTAACCCTTGGGAAACGCTGCAGCATGAGGTTGCCTACATACAGGAGGCACAGAGCACGCCCCAGACGCCCACCTCAACGACGACAACGAACTCGGCCAGCGGTGGCAGCCTGGGCACAGGCGGTGGAGGCGCTTCACCCGACTCTGAGCAGAGCGCCCTGGGCAGTAGCAACAAGATTGCCTCGGCAACGGTAAGTTGCCCACCCCCCCATTTGAATGGGGGTTAATACTTCAACAGGGGGGATGATGGTGTTTACGCCCCTCTGCAGGATACAGCATACAGCATACTGACATCTCGCTTTCTCTTGTTTAAGATCAAATGGTTGTCACGCAACTACGAGACGGCCGACGGTGTGAGCCTGCCACGTTCCACTCTGTATAATCATTATATGCAGCATTGCAACGAACAGAAACTGGAGCCAGTGAATGCAGCCAGCTTCGGGAAGCTGATACGCTCTGTGTTCTCCGGCCTGCGCACACGTCGCCTGGGCACGCGCGGAAATTCCAAATACCATTATTATGGCATCCGCATAAAGCCCGGCTCGCTGTTGAATCAACAATCATCCATGGAGGATAAATCGTTGCATGGCCACAATAGTTACGGCCCCTCCTCGGGCAGCTCGGGAACGATTATGAGTGTTAGCAGCAGCACTGCAGCATCCAGCCAGCTGGGTGGTTCCTCCAACGGCAGCAATGGCATGGTCTGTACCCCAAATTCTCATCGCAGCAGCAACAGCAGCAGCAGCACGACCGCCAAGAAGCACAGCTTCAAGCCAGAGACCTATGAGGCATGCATTCAGGTTGGATCCAAGCTTATCTTGATCCCATTGTTAATTTTTAATTAATTGTTTTGTGTCTTTTTCTGTTTTTGTGTAGTACATTGGCGATGGGACCAGCGCCTTGCCCTCATTTCCGCCCATCGAGCTCAGTCACAATTTCAATAGCGAACTTACTTTGGAGGATGTGGACACGTTTCGTGCTTTGTATCGTGAACATTGTGAATCATTTTTGGATGCTGTACTCAATTTGGAATTCGGCACGGTGGAATTTCTATTACGGGACTTTTGGCGTACCACGGATAACAACAATCTGGATGAGTGCGAGGAGGAGAAATACCTGAGCAAGACGAAACTGTATCTATTGTGCCATTGCGCAGAAGTGCAAAAATTTGTGCGCGAGGTGGGTGAAAAAAGGAAAAACTATTCACTTTGAATAGGTCCCAATGATTGAATCTTTTCTCTCTCCTAATCAGGTGGACTATCAATTCTATCAGAATACTGTTGATGTCATAATACCCGATGTGCTACGCTCTATACCGAATGCTCTCACCCAGGCCATACGCAACTTTGCCAAGAATCTGGAATTGTGGCTATGCGAAAGTATGCTGGGTGTACCCGAGCAATTGGCACAAATCAAGACAAGTGCTGTGTCGGCCTTTTGTCAAACATTGCGACGTTATACCTCTCTCAATCATTTGGCTCAAGCAGCACGGGCCGTTCTTCAGAACGGGGCACAAATATCACAAATGCTAAGCGATCTTAATCGTGTGGACTTTCACAATGTTCAGGTGGGTTGTAGAGAATCAGAAATGAGAATTTTCAAGCTAATTTTGCATTTCTTTTGCGTGTGTGTCTGTGCTGTAAACAGGAACAAGCTGCCTGGGTAAGCCAATGTGCTCCGGCTGTGGTTCAGCGTCTAGAGAATGACTTTAAGGCAGCCCTGCAACAGCAAAGCTCACTGGAACAATGGGCTAGCTGGCTTCAATTGGTTGTTGAATCAGCCATGGAGGAGTATACTGGAAAACCAAGCTATGCCCGTGCTGCCCGCCAATTCCTATTGAAATGGAGTTTCTACAGTTCCATGATCATCAGAGATTTAACATTACGCTCTGCTTCTAGTTTTGGTAGCTTTCATCTGATACGTCTGCTATTTGATGAGTATATGTTCTATCTGGTGGAGCACAAAATAGCCGAGGCCCAGCAAAAGACAGCCATTGCTGTTATCTGTGAGCGTATGGTAAGATCTATAAATAAATTCCATTCGAAATTCCCAAACTGATCTGAAACCCCTTTTTCTTTTAGAAGAAAGAAATGGACTTTGAATTCGAGTGCCAGTTCGCCTACATTACGAATGAAACGGAGCAGCAGACAAGCCGAAGTTCGAATCCCGTCGATGGCAGCAGTGGAAACGAGGCCAAACGTTTGAAACAAGAATGATGAGAAACAAGAATGGAAGTGGCGAGGATGGTGGGGGGGATTAGGTTGCCGATCCTACAGCTACGCAGCTATATTATTGAGTATTCGTAGTATTTTATGTAGTCTGTAATCTGTTTTTCCGCAACATTTCTTGATTTTTTGAACTTGCATTTACTAGTCGAAGAAGAAATATCCCTGTGTTTATATGTATGTTTGTATGTGGATGTGTATGTGTATGTGTCTAATGTACGTGTGTGTGTGTCTGTTAGTTTATAGTTGTTTAAGTTAGTTTTTAGGCAGACTCATAATTTTGTGTATGATTGCCCGCATTCAAGTGAACAACCGTCCAAACAGCAAGTGTAACACCATTAATGGCTAACCTTGTCTGTTCCGATTGTGTATGCATAAAATATAAATATATATAATTATATACAAACATACATACATACATACATTTATTTAGTTTAAGTATATGGATGTGCATTAGTAATTGTAATCTATCTGAATATAAATGCTTTGTGTTTTTGTTTATTTTTATAATCCTTAAGAGAGAGAGACAGATGTTCAGTCCATCAGTTTTGTCTGGTTTCAAATCGAAAATCGAAAACAAATGACTATAGTAGTAGATATATACAGCACAGGGCGCACCGCGCACCGCTCACTGCATAATAAACACGCTCACCAATAGCCAAAAGAGGCAAACGAATGTTATTAGAGACAAAATTCGAAGCTCATATATCGAAAACACTTTGCTCAATGATGGATCCACTTAACTAAGCTAAGCTAAAACAAACAGGCCTTAAATGTGCAAAATACTTACAAAAATGGAAAAACAAACACCGACTTACACCCAAAAACACACGCACACACCCTCAATTTACCACACCAGATAAATATTAAAATCTATATAATATATAGGTATATATTTTAACTACAAATGGCTAATTTTTTATTATAATTCCTGAACCATATTTATATAAATATGTATATTTATATATACAAGAGATATTTGTATTTTAAACACAGAGAGGCGCTTATCAAAAGTATTTTATGCCATTTTTTAGATAATTTACTCAAAGCAGCAAGCAAAAACATCTGAGAACCCAATTTTGTAATAAGCAAATGAATTAATATATATATACATATTATAAATAAAACTATCTAGTCGTAAATCCTCACATTTGATTTAGTATATTCTCACAAGAAACAATTAATTAAGCATTCGGCTGTCGACGAATTCATCCTCATCTAAAAATTGAAACCCAGAGCTTGATAATTGAAAACGTTTTGGAAACAACCTGTGTACGATATGTACATATATATTTATATAAGAGAACTACGAGTTATACAGTAATAATAGCCCCACGCACAACTGGCTTCAACTCAATTAAGCTAAGAAACATAAGCAAACAAAAAGTACAGAAATGATCCAACAAAAGTATGTCCTTAAGAATTACCTAACAATGATTTGTTTTTGGCCATGCATAAGCAAAATCTATGAAATATTTGACAATTTATCGGAAATATTTATGTATGTGAAAATAAAACAAAAAAATGTCCTGAAATTTAAACACAAACTTTGTTCAATGATTGGGTTTAAACGGAAAACTTTTATCTTAATTATAATCATTCTATTAACAAGCTAGTCGAAGTTGGATCTTCACAACGATTTTTAAAAGTTGGATCTCCCGCGGAACCCGTTGCAGTTGCTTGTTCGGCACTGGATCTTCAGTAGCTTTGGAACTTCGTTGTAAAATCTCAGTATAAGAAAAGCTTCCACAAATATTGATAAAAATGCAGCTGCTTAAGTAAGTTAAGGTCTTTGATGGTTTAGTTAAGCTTTGACTTTTCGTTTTCCAAGTTTCCCTTTAGGATCTCTATTTCTCTGCTCAATTTGGCTGCCATTTTTAATAGCCTATATATTTTAACCAGTTTATTTCATTTTCTAGTCAAAAAAGTAGTAGAAGTTACCACTTATACTTTTGTTACGATGCCAATACTTTTTGCCTCACTGTATGTCGTCTGACAGGACCAAGTTCCATTGCAAACTGTCTTTTAACTTGGAAAAGGGCATATTTCTTTGCTAAATAGTTTTTAAAATTGATAATTCAAATTGTTTTTTGTTGGCTTTCTGTTTATTGGTTTTTATGTGTTTTTTTTTTTGTTTTTGTTGTTTTTTTTTTTTGGTTTCAATTTTGCAATAATAAATTGATTTTCTTTCAACAATTCTCTGTACAAAAAATTGTATCATTTGTAATTTGTTTTTGTGAATTTACAAAGAACTTAACTTAAAATCTAAAATTCGTTAAATGCTACTTACAACTGCATATATATTTATATATATGTACATATATAAATGTTGTTTTTGTTGAATGTATGAATGTATTACATTAAATAAGTATTACAACAATCAATTTATATGGAAATGGATGCAAATTATTTCTGAATGCATAGGAGGGAGACACAATATAGAAGAGTTTGAAGTTCATTTTGAAACAATTTTGTATATTCTTGGCATGAGCATACAAATAGATAGAAAAAGGAAGGAAATAAACCTTAAACTGTATTCAAAAAAAAAAAAAAGGAAAACATTTCTGTTTTTACACGTCTTAATTCTTAAGCTAAATATATGCTCTTTTGTACTATTTAAAATTTGAGGATTGATCCGTTTTACTGTCGTTTTTTCAAGTCTTATTGGTTCACGTTTCTTTTTGTTTGTTTTGTTGTTTTCTATGATGTTTTATCCTGTTGTTTCCTGGTTCTGTTTTATAGCAAATGGTACATTCTTATTACTAAATTATAGTATACAAAAAGGTTTTTTTTTGTAAATTTATATACAAAGCATCGTATAGAAGTTAGTTGTAGTTTAATTGACTGAACTTTCTGCTTTCTCACACATTTATATAATTGAATTGTTTCGGTTTATTACATTTTTTCGTTTTCTTTGTTTTATAGTAAAATATACATATACAAAAAATTCTACAAAAATCCGATGTGGCATACGAATACTGGACCGGCAAGTTATCTGTTTGTTTCGCGTGTGTGTGTGTGTGTGTCTTTGAGTGCGTGCGTGTGTGTGTATGTATATATATGGTATGTTTTTTTGTTTTCAACATTAACATAATTAATATTTCATTCGCTGAAAATCTTTCACAATTATATAGAAATAACAAAAAATTTTAATGGATCTCATAGTCATAATTCGTTGTTCATAGAAAATCGTCAAGTGTTTGGTTCATAGTTTGTTTGATTTTGTTTCGTCAAGTTTTTCTCAATTAATGCAAATTGATTGTGGAGATCAAAATTAGGAATAAAATTCAATGTATAATATAAAAACAAACCAAAAAAAAGAATTCGGAGAAAAATGGAATAAACATAAAAATAGTTTTTTTCTTTTTATGTTTCGTCACACAAAAACTGATGATTCTTTCGTTGAGCGTCAATTAAAGGAATTTATCAAAATGATTACATGTACATTAATTGTTGTATGAATGCGTATAAGTGTGTGTATGTGTGTGTATGTTGTATGTTTGATTAACAAAAATATATTTGAGGCAAATTCGATTTTGATTTGAAATCAGTTGAAACAAACCGAGAGTGAGCAATTTGAACTAACTCTCCACACGAAAATCAACTTAGAAAATAAATTGTTTTTGTTTCTTTGTGTTTTTTTTTTTCGTTTTTTGTTTTTTGTTTTTTAAGCGTAGCAAGACTACAAATACCCTAAACACTAAGTGAATAAACTACGGATATATATATATTTATATATATATAAAGGTATGTATATATAGAGAGACAGAGATATATGTGTATGGAATATTTTTCTTATATGATGCGATTGACCAGCGGCATCTTGCGACGATTGTAAGTGGGCGTCGGTGTTGGCTGCATTTGCACTTGGACGACAGGTTGCACTTTCACCTTTTGACCATATTGCTGCTCCAATTCACCGGCTGGACCAATGGCATAGTTGATATCAAGACGCGCACGCTTGGCGGCCAATTGATATCCATCGTTGGCATTCAAATCGCAGGGATTTAGCTCAATAATATGTGTGCCCCCATTGACAATGGATCGACGCACTGTCTCCTTGTCATCCTCAATATCGATGGCGTCGTACAGTTCATCAACCTGGTAAAAAAAAAAAACAAAAATTAGTACTTAGTTTTCTTAGACTTTTTACGTTTCTCTGCCCAAACTCACCTCAATGTCAAAGTCGCCATTCTTTTGGACAAGTAGCTCGTGCTCGATGGCCGCATTGGAGGCAGCATTATGGGTGATGTCATCTTCCGTTTCGAATTCATCGAGTAGCTCTTCCTCATCGACATCATCGTCTGCATGATATTGCAGCGTATCGACAATAGTATCTTCGAAATCATGTTCCTCCAGATCGGAGGATTCTTCAATTTCTGACTGCGAATCGAGTTCCACATCTGAATCTGCCGAGCCATGCTTCATTTCGCCACGTTCCAGAGATTCCAAATGCTCTGGATAGACCATGGCTCCACGTATGGCCGTTGGATCCTTGCGTGACCATTTCTGGACCTCCTCATCCATTTTGGTAATACGTTCGGGATTCATGGCCCAGCGACAACCCTTACGTTGATTGCCATTCGTTACGGGTCTTTCGATTTTCTCAAAGCATTTGTTTAGCGATAGATTATGTCGCACACTATTCTTCCAGCCGCTGGGAGCATTCTCAAAGTAGGGAAAATGTTGACACAGGAAACTATAGATTTCCGATACGGGCAAAGAGCCGGCACGCGAATTCTTCAAAGCCAATGCAATGAGGCAGGAATAGGAATAGGCTGGCTTTGGAAATGCGTTGCCCACCGGTGGCAGTTTAATTTTCTGCTGCAGCGGCTTCACTCCACTGTTGACCTGTCCTGCTGAAATGCTGCTGCTGGTACTTGAATTGTTGGCTATATTCACCAGATTGCTGCCATTGCTAAGAGGTGAGGAGGAGGCCACCGATGAGGAAGAGCAGGAGGGTGACGGGGGAGCCAAGACTATAACTTGTCTGCATCTGATGATGCGGTGAATTGGCCGCTGATGCAATGCTCTTTGGTGTACTACAACTAATATTCATACTGTTGTTGTTGCCCATCTGAAGTCCTCGTTTGCCAAGTTCCTCACGCTTTAGGACAATCTGTTGGCCTGTTGAGCTAATTGTTTGAGTACTACCAGGCGACTGCTTGACCAGAGATTGCTGTTTCAGGTTATTATACGTGAGGCTGTTGGCAAATGTCAGACCACCTATGCCGCGGGCCAGTTTAATCGTATTGGTTGAGAGATTTCCGCTGGTCAAAAGACTGCCGCTTTTGACCTTGGTAACGTTGCCGTTGCCATTGCCGCTGCCATTAGAGGATGTGACTGATGAGCATGAGGTGGATTCCTCCACAATGGGAATCGGTGAGCAGCGGGCTTTACGCAATTCGCTGCTCAGATCCTTGCGGACTGAATCCACGGAAGATGTTGAACGACGCTGTTGCTGCTGCTGTTGCAATACCGAATTAGTGGCCATTGTCCCTGGGACTGTAGTACCATTGTCTGCAATCACCGATGAGGACAGAGGCACCGATATCTGTTTGGGTATGTGCGCCATTACCTGCTCACGGCGCATTGATCCAGCTGTGACCTTCATTTGGGCCGGTGAGAAAGTCAAGTGGGATTTGTGATGACCCGGTGAGGCGGGCACGGCTCCAGACGATCCACTTCCTCCTCCTCCAGATTGAGCACCTGAAGTACGGGACTGCGTTGCTGTGGATGAACTCTTTGATCTCCTCGGTGATCCCAGCATCGATGAGACCGTCGATGAATTGGAATTTATCAAAGGCATCACCGATATCGGATTCACACAGGCTCCCACATCGGCATAGTAATCTGGTGTAGACCAGAAATTTGAGCACGATCCCATCCATTTGGCTGTGGGTGAAGCATGCAAAGCGCTGCTAGCCAATAGATTGTGGTTACTGCTGTGGTTAATGTTGCTTGTGTTGTTGTTGTTATTATTTATGGCCGATATAGCCTCAAGAGCATTATCCAAAGAGGAAGTATAATCACTTGAACTGCCCACAACGTTGGCGATCTCGGCACGTATATCTACATCCAACATATCCTGCATGGAATCGGATACATAAAAATCCAAAGATGGACCAGCAGCATCCTAAAAATATCAGAGAATACATCAAAAAAAAAAATCGATGAGAAAAGAAAGTTTATCATGGAAAAGACAACAAGTGAGCCTTCATTTGTTCGGTTCAACCTTCCTCCTTTAAGTGCACAGTGTCCAGTCTAAACAAGAGTTTCGTTCTGCATAAAGAAGAATCTTATTTCATCCCAAACCCATCCTAATCTCTTATCACAAATTGCAACTTGTTGACATAAGCAAATTATTTCCCGCGCTTTCTAGTTCCCATTCTTTTTAGGTTTTAGTGTGTTTTACTCTAATGAAAGTCGTCTCTGTTATCACATCAACCAGGCGCAGGGATAACATTCCAGAGCAGACACACACACACACACATGCAGAGGAAAATATGTAACTCAATCTGTTATGTCGGTATACTATGCAAGTCTGTATGTGTGTATGTATGTATTGGTTTTCATTTTCTATATGAGGCAGCAACATGATGACGAGGGATCAGGAGCAAAAGACCAAAAACCAGTTTCACGCGCCAAGGGCAGCAGCAGGAGTAGACGAGTCGATTGTGCCGAAGGAGGTGGGGGGAGGGGGGAGGAGGAAGGAGAACTGGGCACACACACACAAACACATACAACGACAAAAATAACTCATGTTGCAACACCAGAACCACAAGGCGGCACAACAACAACAACAACAAAAACAACTGCCTCAACATGTAAACACATATAGAGTTACATTCACGCAGGATGATGATAATGATGATGATGACCATCATGATGATAATGTTGGCCGGGAGTGAGTGAAGGAGGAGCGGGAATGGGTGTGGCAAAACAGACAGAGATCTCCCATCGTCTGAGAAGGCCACAAATAAACCGGATATCAGCAAAATTGAAAGTTTTATGTCCAAAGAGGAGCACAAAACCAGGCAAAAGAAGAAGAAGGAGTCTGACAATGAGATCTGACCAGAATTTTAAGTGGCGCCTCCTCCGCCTCCAATCCAAAATTCATATGTACAACTCTTTTTCTACCCATAATATATGTACATATGTATGTGGGTGTATGACTCAAAAATTAAATTTCAAATGCAAAAAAAAAGAAGGAAAAAAGAATTCACAGAAACAAGAAACAAAGATACATCCCATCAACGAAAACCAACCACCAGTAGATACATTTGTTGCTAGCAACATGTTGCCAACTACCACCAAATGGTAACAACAAAGCAAAGGGGGAGACTAATATACATACATATGCATGCCTATATACATTTGTAAGTCTGTATGTATGTAAGTATGTATGTACATACATTTTTTATGTGTCTGGCAGCAAACAACAGCAACAACAACAAAAAAGGCAAAAGAGAATTAAAGCCGTACAAAAACAACAGCAACAACATTCACACACTAAATGAGACAGAGCGAGAGCGAGAGCTAGAGCAGTAGAGTGAGAACACAACTCTGTTAACAGAGTTGCGGCGAAGCCCGAAACGAACAGAACGTTGTACAGTTGGCAACAAAACACGAAAAAGCAAAAACAAAACCAAAAACAAGCAAGAGTATTAAAAGAGAGAGAGAGACACAGAGCAAGAGAGTAGATTTGCAGGCAAGTAATTTCTCTTAAATAAAAACAAAAGCAGGAAGGGCAACAGGAAGACTGTTTATTTAAATATTTAAAATGTACAATTTGTAAACATTAAATAACCCAAATGCCAACAAAATAAATAGATAAACCAAGAAAAATATAAAATTGCAGTCAACATTAAGGAAGAAATAATCAACAATTTGATAGCAAGCAAAGTCTCTCCGTTGTGAGAGTGAAATGGACAGGTATTTGAACAATTAATCTGCCATCCTGTTAATTCTGTCAAAGTTGCAGAGCGGGAGCTCTTACAGATTCTCTGCCGACTCTGTTAAAGAAAGCAAACAGCGTAACTGTTATTTGAAGGTTATTTGAGGGAGTGGGACCGAACCTATGCCAATGTCAAGATGTCCTTGAGGCGCAGAGCAAGCACTGACCTGACCCCAACGGTAGAAATGGTGTGGAAATGGAATGTGGAGTTTCACCTCACTCTCTCTCTCTCTCTCTCTCCCTCACTCTGCTGGATGTTCCTAAAAATCAATATTTAAGCACATACACACAAACACATAAACAGCATAAACTGGGAATACAGGATAAGAAGAGATATGTATAAAGAAAAAAGCAAAAAGAGTCCAGTTTCATCTTATCGAAAGTGCCTACTTTTTACGTGTTACGAAACAAGAATGACCATTAGATAAGAATACTGGGCATAGAGTGTCCGAGATAAGAGAACTGAAAGTAAATCTTTTTCTTGTCCTTTTTTTTCTGTCACGTGTATTTCCACCTTGACTTAACTTAAACTCGCTAAGAGTCATGATATACCCAAAAAGGTTTTCCCGAATTGAATACTGAAAACCAACTGAATTAATCAGTTGGAAAACTTGATAGACAGATAAATATATTCATCGACCGCCTCTCGCACGTTTCTAAAAAAATAACAATATTGAAGAAGAAGAAGAAGTACAGATGGAAAAGGGATACCAGAAATTCTCGCCAGCCAAACACACACACACATTCGCATCCTATGAAGGCACATAACAGTCGCGCAATGATAAGTTGCATAATTTAGCAGGATATCATAAATTTGTGCACAGGCAAATGAATGCCTTTTTTATCAGCAAAAGTTATTTTTTACATATATTTGTGTATGTATCCCCTACATCCTCCCATCCATCCAACAACCTACTTCTTCTTCTGTACGGGAATCTCGTTAGGGACACACCTTTTCCAGCCTGTCATCAAACCACTGTGCTCTTTCTTCTATTACTATACCCACCAAGCCTTTATTCCCTTGTCTGGAGTTCCCTTCTTCTGTATATGAACACATCATGCATGCTGCAGCCCCAAAGCAGGCGTGGCCGGCGGTCTAGCCGTACTCGTGGTGTCCGGTTTATAATGAAAATCCAAGCGGCAATTCAAAAGTGCTCTACCTATTGCCATGTAAATATGGGCAATTTACATTTTCTATCTATATTAGCCAAAGTCAGTTGACCGTTCCACACTTTCTTTACCATTTCCAATTACAGAAAGGACTGTAAAGTGTATACGAATATCGGGGAACTACCAAAGTCAATTTTGTTTTCATTTTACTCCACATCCTCATTGAGAAGGGCGGCAGGTGTCGTTGTTGGCGTGGCTGCTGCCTCTGGTTGCCGTTGCCGTTGTATGTAATTGTTGCACTACGCAAAGCAGACCAGGCGCAAAGACAACGCCTGCCAGCTGGTAATAATCAAAAGCAGGCGAACAGCAGCTCATTCAGCCGCAGAGAAGGCAGCTGTCATTTAAAAAAGAAAAAAAAAACCGAAGAAAAACAAAATAAAATAAAAGGGAACAACAACAACAGCAGTTGCGATTCCTTTATGCACTCCCTTTTGGAGGGCTAAAGTCAATGTTTATGATATCTCTTAATTGAAATTCGAAAATCATAGAGCAGAAGGGCCCTGAAAATGGGGTAACTTCCTTGGATAATAGGTATAGGAAAATAGAACATTGGAAAACTTCATTATATGTATGTATGTATGTATCTTTTGAGCAAAAGTATTTTAAGAACATAGTTTTGAAATTGCTCAAGGAAAACTTTAGGGTTTTAGGTTTATGTTTAATACAAGAACGATATTCCCTCGCAAAATCTGCCCCCGTTATACCACGTACTTTAAAAGGGCCATAAATATTCCATTATTATTATTATATCCTGTAATCCATATCGAATCAATTGAAAATGTTCTCATATTTCGATGTGTCTCGTTTTCCAGAATTTTCCATTTTTCTTCAATTACATGCAAATCCAAACAATTTATCAATAAATAGTCTCTGTCTCTGTCGCTTCCTTTTCCTCTTCTCCCCCTTGTTTTCCAATGCTAAATGGAAAACGGCAAAGTAAATTCCCCTTTGCATTAATTGAGAGAGCATTACATTAAAAATAGAGTTTCGAACCATGATGAAATTATTAAGGGTTACGGTCTGCTATTTCTCTCTCTGTATGTGTGTGTGTGTGTGTGTGTGTCTGTGTGATAACCTTTTGGTCTGTGTGTGGCAGCTGCAACTCGGGGGTAGCTGCTGCGCTGCGACGCATTCACTGTAAGTGGAAAACAACAAACCTCTATGTAGTTGTTGTTGTTGTAAGTTCTAGAACGGAAAGCAAACTTCCTGAATCTAATTAGTTTTGTTGCTCCTTTGGCAGTGTTTGTTGTTGTATTTTCTTGGCTCTTATCAAGATAAAGTTTTGTCTCCAATAAATCACCGGATTTATAAAGTGCAGCTTTTAAATATGTAAGTCTAAACAAAAAATTGCCCACATGAAGAAAGAAAGAAGGAAAATGTGAGACAGAGAGGGAAACTTCGGAGTAAACTTAAATGAGAATAGCTTCTTCTTCTTCTTTATGCAGCTGCACTGCGGCCTGATGGCCTGCCGCGCTCATTCCTTTTCTTGCCCTCTCCTGCTCTTCTTCTCCATCTGTCTCTTGCGCACACCTTTTGCAGTTGACCTTTTTAAGTTGTGCAACGAAGCAGCAGAGGACCAAGGAGCTAAACATATTTTTGAGGCATGCATCAGCATGTCTCCGACTGCACATACACACACACACACCCCAGAAGACCATTTCTTAGGTATCCTCTTTCGATCTGCCTAGGGTGGGATTTTCATTTGTTATTTCTTTTGTCCTTTTTGTTAAAGTGTATGGTTTTTGGCTGATTTGCTTTCACCTTAAAAATTATTTTGTGCCTGCCGAGAAGCAGCACACAAATCGTCTTCTTCCTTTTGACACACAAAACGTTTCGTTCCTCATCGTGAATTGCAGCAGCAGCATCGTTTGTGTGTGTGTGTGTGCGTGTCCTCAGGTAGAAATTGTTTCTTCAACCTTTTTAGCCTTCTTTGCGTTCGAGTTGTAATGTCGCCCATTTGTAAATTACTTTATGGTGCAATAAAAACTCTGCATTTGCCTGATGACTGGGACGAGAAGACACAATCCTTAGGCACACATACAAATCGGTTTTAAATCTGCCTCAGTCAGAAATTTTTGCAGCTTTCATTGGGTTATTTTCATTCATTAAAACAAATGTGCATGATCTTTGTTTATCCCAAAAATAACATTTCATAAAATAACATATGTATGTATGTATGTATGTACAATACAAAGATAAATATTGCAAAACTGTTAAATGACTTGGTCTTTTAATTAGGCCTGTTCTCGTTCCTTGATTTTAAATGTTTCATTTACAAATAAATTTGACTGCTTAATTGGCTCCTAAATCGTTTCAAAACTATTGGAATGAATTGGCTGTGACTGTTCATATAGTAAATCCAAGTCGGCTACAAATTTATTTTCTAAGATGAATCCGATTTTGCATGGATATGAGAAAAAAGGAATGAAGTGAGTCTCATAATCTTCTGGAATCTGCAATTATACGAGGCCGTGAGAAAATCTATGCGGCATACAGCTGGGCGCTCATAATATACGACAAGTGACCACATTTGTCGCCTCCTCCCCCTCAACCCGTTTCATCATTTCCAACGTTCCCATCCATACATCCATCCGAATGTTCTTGTGCTGGCACGTTGAACTTCGTCTTGGTTTGTTTCAGCAACAAAAGTTGCCGAAACATCGCAATTTCAATGGAAGTGGGGAATAAAGACAGAGACAGAGAAAGAGAGCTTTTTGCCTTTGCTCTGCTCTGCTGGTCTGCTGCTGCTACCCTCACCACGCTTCGTTTTGCGATTTGTTTGTTTTTCTTTGTTCTTCTGTGTTGGAGTTTTCGCATGTTGCATTTAACAGGCGCACATGCTTTTGGGGGGTCTTCTTGGTCTCTGGGATCTCATTGTCTCATTTGATAGTTAAAACTTTGCAGGAGGTCAGGTCAGGGTTGAGAAGATGATGATGAAGACGATGACGATAATGGTGGTTGTCGGTTAATGGTTCATGTTCAGTCCTTAAATCATTAGGGTTAAAAATATAATAAAAAATAATAATAATACAAGAAGAAACTGAACCGAAACCGCCACAAGGCGGAACACATACACAACGTTGGCCTTCAAAATGAGCAGAAAAAAGCGCAAGAAAAATGAAACTTTTACACAAAGCGCCTAATACCCTTACGCATTAAAATTGGAAATAATAAATAAATAAACGGGATTTTCTGGCTAAACTTTAATATTCGAGTATCCAGACTTTCGATTAATGTGTTGACCATTAAAATAAGTCAATAACAAAAAATGTAGACGAATATTTAAAGTTTTATGACAAATTGTTATTGAAATTAAATATACACCAGAAAAAAGGGTACAAGAATTAAAAAACACGAAGAGTAACGAAAAGAAGAGGAGAGCAAAATTAAAACAAAAACTCAACAACATCCAGCAACAACAAAAAAGTAGTTAAATAATTGCCAAAGACATTTAACAAATAAATATGTGCGGAAAAACTTAAGCTGAACAAATGTCATCGACTCGCAGCATGTTGCGAAAAAAAATTGAAAGAGGAGAAATGGAAGGGACTGTGGAGAAGGGCATGGGAAGAGCAAGGAGGAAATGCCGATAAGTTGGATCCCATTGTGGACTAACAGAGCTCTGTTATATTGGGGGTCGGTCTCCATTCTAGCCAAGTTAATAACCAGGCGGCGATGGCCAGACGCAGAAGAAGTATAACAAACGAATTGTAACAATTTTTCCCTTTGTTCTTCTTTTGCCTTTGCGCCATATACCCGTCCTCTTCCCCCTTTTCATTCTCCTTCCGTTTGCTGCTCTAATCAACAGAGTTAGAGCTTAACGATCAAAAGTAAACAGACCGACATACAAACACACACTCACACTCCCGCACACACACACTGGCAGTTTTATGCGCAAAACATATTCGCTGTGCAGTAAATTGAAATTCAAAAAAATAATACGTTACGGCGAGAAACTGCTTGTGAGAGCAAGCGAGGTGGCATACCCAACCATGCAAGGGGAAAGCATACGTGCAAGCAGGACAAAAAAGTTCGCCATAAAAGAGAGAGACAGAGCCTTCTCGCCAGTGGTGGGTTTTCGCAAAGTGGGGTCACGTCGACAGGGAGGGGGACTGTGATGAGTATCAAGTGCGGAAATACTAGGAAAAAAAACCCCAGCACACACACAGACACACTCTGTTACAGCGAAGCGAACGTTAAATTTGAAAATAAACGATAAAGACAAGGCGGCAAGCTTTTTGTGTGTGTGTGTGCGTGTGTGTGTGACAAACTTCAACCGGCCGGCAAATGAAATGTGTGCAAAAACAAAGTCAACTTATTAGCTGTTGCCTTTTTTGTGTGTGTGTGTGCCTTTTTTTTTTGTTATTCTTTGTTATTAAACAAATACTTACCGCATATTTGTTGAAGAATCCCTCGTGTATGCTAGAATATTCCTCTAATTCAAACATTTTTGCCGAATTGCGATTCTTTTCCAAATTTTGTTTTGATCAAATTTCTCACCACTGCTTTTCCCATAAACCGTTTCAAAACCAAACGCCGTTACTTTTTCCTTCTGGATTTTGTTCTTCTCTTTCTATCTCCTTTTCCTGGCAACAATTTTGATTATTATTAGATTTCTAATTTATCTCCAACTTCATTTCAAATTTATTTATCCGTTGCACAGGACATTGTTCTCTTTTTATCACTATCACACACATGCAACGCGCACAAACTCAAGTCGTTTAAAATTTCGTTCAAAAATTATATCTTCCGACAACCGACCGCACGTCTGCCCACGAAGAAAACAAAAACAACAATAAAAAACATGGCGAAATGAATATTCGCCACAACAATAAAAACGTGTCGAAATCAATTCGCTCAGCGAAATCAATTCGCCCAAGCCGTTAAAAATATGAATATTCGCACACTCGCCTCATACCGATGATGCCAACATCGAACAAAGGAGTCGAACTCCGATATATTTTGCTCCGATAATGTCGATTAATCGATATATTTTGCTCCGGAATGTCGATTAACCGATAGGTTTTGCTCCGATAATGTCGATTACGATAGGCTTATCGATACAACTTGCGCGCTCATACGAAATTCGAAAATGACTCAATGTGACCATCGAACACTTTGCCAGGGGGGATTAGAAATACTTCTCCCAATCAGCATTTTTACGGTATTATTTTGTGCCTACACTTTGACACTGGGATCGGATTTTGTATTTTAGAGTAACTTGGTCTGAAATGTTTAATGTTCTATGCCTATAGCTTCATTTGTTGTAATGAATGGATCGGAAGTTGATTTACCAAATAAGTAATTTTTCTTTTATAAGAGTAATACAAATGATCCTGCAAGTTCCATTCTACATAAATTTCATTACGATTGACTCAATTACAAAAATAAGCTAACTAAAAATGAACGATAAGGATAACAAATTTCAGATTTCAATACTCTTTATAGGACATTCGAAAAGCACAACATATTTCCAAAGTTATTAAATTAATTCAAAGAAATTAAAATACTGCGAACGAAAAAAAATAAATTTATTCAAGCATATAATGCGCTTTTCCATACAATAGTTTTAAAACGCACTCAATCACTCAGATTGAATCTAGTGAAATCATCGATTTGTTTTTACAATAAACAATTAATCAAGGATCAATCCTTGGCGTAATCTTCACTTCCGCTACAATTCTTAACTATTAAACTGGCATGTTCCATTAACATAAAGAAAATTACAAAAAAAAAATCTGTAAACGATTTGGAAAATAAACAAATAATTTCAAATTGAAAAATAAAGAATTAAAAGTAATAAAGCGATGGGAAAACTCTACACCTTGCGGCTTAAAACTCGATTCTTAAAGCGTATTGCCGCATCTGTAGACGAATTGGGCTTTCTGCCTCCTGCTACTCCACTTGAACGTGCTGCTTCCGGCGCTTTTTGCTTCTTGGCAGGCCGATCCTTTGGTGTTTGGGCTACCTCTTGGAAGCAACGTTTCTGATTTTTTGGAGTCGGAGGCATCTCTTGGAAGTATTTTGAAGTTGGTGTGCATGGCTCCACACGCATAATGCCCGATCGGGTCTTGATTAGCTCCAAACCAGCCCTTGGTGGAGAATCATCCCTGTAGACATTCACATAGCCTGCATTGTTTTTAAAGCGTTCGATGGGTTTCTGATACGAATGATTCTCTTCATCGGAACTCTTAATGGGCGACACAATTGGCTTTTTATTCTTTTGGGTTTGCTTTGCCGACTGTTTGTCGTTGGCCTTGTCGGCCTTAGCTTTAACATTTGCAAACGATGGCTGTGGTGATAGCTTCCGTGCCAAGGATTGTGGCTAAAAAAAGAAAACAAGTGAAAAATCTATACACAACATAATAATATCTGGCTGTTACCTCCTTTTGAACCAAATCTGGCGCCAAGAGTGCAATGGCCCGATCTACTGCCTTTTGAATAGCCTGCTTTTCGCCTGGCGCTAGACGTTTGACTTTCTTTTTCGCCACAGCAATGGGATTGGGTTCCACAGTCTGACTAGCTACTGGTAAATCCTGGCGTTGTGGTTTCTTCTTTGGTTTTTTAACACCATTTGCCCGAGCTGCTACTGCCTGTTATTTGCAAAATGTTGGATTAAGTATAGTTCAAGAAATTTTCAGTGTATTAACTAACCATTTTTTTTTGTTCCAACTTGGCCTGACTGGCAGCCTGTAGTAAGTCATCACAATATTTCATGTAATGATCAATACTCTTCTTATCGGCTGGAGTTTCAACGGAGTTCGTTTCGGCAATAATTTCCTTCGTCTTCTCTTGCTGCTTTTCTTTGGGCAAGGTGTCCATTTCCGGTTCTTTTTGATCAGGGCTCAGTTCAACTGGTTGTAACTCCTCCTTAAGGACTTCGTCCTCGGCAGTGCCACAAAAACTTTTGGACAAACGTTGACGTTTGGGCAGTTGACGCTGTTTTTCGGCCATCACTTCCATAAAGGACTGCGAAGGATTGAAGTCATGCAACACGCGTTCACTTCTTCGTTTTAGCTTTGGCTCCTTGTTGGCCACCAGTTCGGGACTGGGCATATAAAGCGATTGACGTCGAGCTTTCTGCAGAGGATTGAACATTTTTTGCAAGTGGCTTAAATCACTAGATGCCAATTCAGCCAATAGGGCTTCTTCTTCGTAATCGCGCTTGGCAGCCGATGTAGACGGTTTAGGTTCCTCAGCCACCGTCACCGCCACTGCCTCCGCTTCCATCTGCGGTTCCGACTCAGCGTCTGATACATCCTCCACAGTGGTATTCACTTCAATGGTGCTTATTTCCAAACGCGATGATGTCTTATTAAGACATTCCGACTTGCTAATCTCATTAAGAAGGATTTTGCGTGAAGATTCCAATTCAGGGTCATCGTGCTCGTTGTCCTCAATGCTATCATTCAGCATTTTGGCCGCCTCGCTTAATTTGCTGGCATTCGAAGAGCAGCTCTGACTGCTGGTGGCCAATTTCTCGGGCTCCGGTTCTTGAACATCCTCATGCTCATCACTAGAGGAATTAACGACCATTATGCGGCGACGTTGTTTTTTGTCTATCGAGGTTTTAGAGTCGACCTCCTTCTCTTCAAGCTCATCAATCTCCCAACAGAGTGGTTCAATATCATCCACATCTGCCGCTTTATCCTCTTCTCCTACATCATTATCCGAAACTATAAACGAATCGTCCGACTCGTCCTCGTCTCTATCCGATTCAATTGTGTCCTGGCTACCCACAGATTCACCATCGCATGGAACTTCATTTTCTTCAATTTCGCGACGCTCAGAGCTGTCCATGGAATCACCCGATTGATAATTATCATCTGCAACCTCTACTTCGTTATCAACAAACAAGGACATATTCGCCGCCTCAGCATCTGAATCATATCCATGCTGCTCTTCTTCTTCTTCATCATCTTCGTCGTCATCATTGCTGACTAGACGCCGAGGGACAACATTCGTTGAAGGCGATGGCGCAACTGCAACTTGTACTGCTTCAACCAAAGGTTTAATGGCATCGATTTGAGCTGGCGGTTGAGGAGTAGACTTGGACAAGGAGATCTCTTCCCCTTTTTGTATGGGAGTCGAACTGTGACGAGCTTTTAGAATTTCTGGCTTTATGGGGGTATCCCGCTCCTTCTCCATGAAACTCTTAATCATTATTGTTGATAATGGGGGCTTTTCACGAGATGGAGTTCTTGGAAATTCTTTTGCTAGACCGGTTCGAAAACCACTTTTTGTCTTTTTTTTCTCATCTTCATCACAATCGGTATTAAAACCAACGGTTTTTTTAGGCTCAGTCCTGTTTTCAGCCAAAACATCCGGCAAACGAACATTGCTGGGATCAGGTTCTTCAATATTGGAAAGGACTTCGTTGCCATTGGCTTCTGTTGGTTCCATTTTATTTTCATCTTGCTGGTCTACAGCTGGAGCTGACTCTATAGAAATATCAGCATCGATAATCTCCTCGAGATCATTTTCCTCCTCAATATATACTTCTTTTTCGGATTTCGGTGGTTCTTCATTCACGGATTTAAAAGAGCTGTCAGAATCGGCTACTACGATCTCTTTCTCTGTAGAATCGACCTCAACCGAAATAGTATCCTGCTCGGTGGAAATTTCATCAGTTTTTTCGACTACAGTTTCCTTAACGGATTCAATTTGCTTGACAGGTTTTTCATCAAGAACCGAATCCGAAAGTTTACCAATGGAAACATTTTTATCTCCGCCGGGCTCGTTTTGAACATTTTCAAATAATACTTTGCTTTCCTGCAAAACGATTTCCTCAAACGATTCCGATTTCTGCTCGTCTGCAGCCATGCCATTATCAGCTATTGATACATCTAATAAATTATTCGAGCTTGTTGCTTCAGATTTATCTAAAGATGCTTTTTCCACATGTTCTTTTGTTTGCTGGGAAACTTCTAATGGATTAATTTCATCTACATCCATGGGAGTAACTTCAGCGGATTCGTTTTTTCTTTCATTCTCCGCCGCCTTCTGGGATATTGTTAGGGGACTTGTGAGAAGTGTGCAGGAAACTTCGTTGACTTTCACAACTTCTGTTGATTCTTTGCTTCCTACACTCTCCACCGACTTCTGGGATATTGTTAGGGGACTTGAGAGAAGTGTGCGGGAACCTTCGTTGACTTTCACAACTTCAGTTGAGTCTTTGCTTCCTTCACTCTCCACCGACTTCTGGGATATTGTTAGAGGACTTGTGAGAAGTGTACGGGAAACTTTGTTGACTTTCACAACGAGCTTGGAAATTCCTTGATTCGGAGTGTTTTCAGATACCGGTTCAGTAGCTGTTTTTGCTAGCTGCTGCTTTACTAGAGCCGGCGAGACAGTTGCTTCTCTGTTGTTAGAAGGAGGAACTGGTGGAGTCTTCGACATGGAACGTGTTACACGCTTTTCTCCTGTGGGTGTAGGCGTCCGGGAAATTGGCTCTTCTTTTATGTTGTTCGAGTCCTCTTCTTCCTCGTGTAGTGGCAGCTGCTTACGAACCGATTTGGCTGGAGTACGTGCAGGACGCTTGGTAGCCGATGCACTTGGCGTCGTCGGTTCGGGAGTCTCTCCACGTGCCATCGATCGACGCGTGGTGCGTGTCGGCGTCCTTAAATCGATTGTGGCTGAATTTAGACGAGTTCTGCGCAACGGGCGCGGCGAGGCCGTGCCTGGAAAGATCAATGTTTGGTCAGACCTAGCCTAGTTGATTGACCAATACATATGTATGTACCAAGTACTTACCGCGATCAGGTTCCAAGTCAAGTTGCGGTGTAACCGGTCGGCTATCAGTATCCAGCACCGACAGACGCCGGGCGCGGGCTCGAGTAACTAATTTCATAATTGTAACAAAATTCTTTATTAATCTTTAAAAAATAACATGTGCTCCGTTTTGTATTTGAAACACGTTACAGTTAAATCAAATTACAAACTAAAACATGGAGAACGAAAATGCCGTTGGATTCAATTTCAAACGGGACGCACTAATTCCGTTTAAAGTGTGCGTAACAGCGTCTGTGTGTGTGTGTGTGGAACTAATGCCAATGCATTTGTAAAAACCATTGACGCAAACATCTATAAATTCTGTTGCCTTTATTTTTTCGACTTACCTCGCAAGCCGTCTGTACTTTCCATATTCTCTTCCATCTTATTAATTGATAAACACAAACTTTAATTATGTGAGACAAACTTTTGACGAATTTAGATTAGGACGAAATCACTGACGCGCCGAATTTCACATGGAATAATGATATTTATCGATAACGGGATAGTCGATGTATGGGGTACTCTTGCCTTACAACAAAAACTGCATTCTAATCAAACGGCCATATACCATAATTCCATACCAATCAAATAGTGGAGAATAGATTATATTTAGATAATAAATTATATATAGATAATAATAACGCTGAATTTTTATTGGGGTAATTATGGTATCTTCGATAACGCTGAAAAATATTTCTCAACACTGCATTTTACGGTAATCGGTCAATCGATAAACGATATGTATAACTAGATGATAGGGATGAGTGCGCGCCAGAAGTAAACACGAACCCATCTCTAATAGAAGGGCATGGCCAAACACAGCGGCTTTTTGATATATTTGCAGGTAAGAGGTAATTTTTAAATAACTTAACTAAATTTAACTGTCTAATTCGTCTAAACTAAGGGGCTTGGAGATGTGGCACCTGATGCAGCAGCTGAACAAGTGGCCGACGCAATCGAAAAGGAGGTCCGTCAAACGGATACAGGCGGCGGCGGCTCTGGCACGTGTATTAACCAATCCACCTTGAATGTGAATTTCCGTGTCTACTATCACATAGTCCACAAATATGGACTAGAGGATAAGCATTTCCGAGATTTGCCAGAAAGGTTAAACTATACGGAGACGAATCTGTTCCTAATGTTACAGTCTATGCTTCTGACCGAGCATTGGTCGCGCTTAGACTGCCAGCTTTTAGAGGGGAAGTGCCTCGATTCGATTAAGGAGGCTCTAGAATTCAATAGTTCCAGTTTGATGGCCATCCTAAAAGCGACAAATTTGCTAGTTAAAAAGTTTCCCAAACTTGAATTGTTGCCCATGAAATTGGACCATTTCTATCAGTGTCTGCAACGTCAAAGTCAAGCAGTGGGCTCCCGGGAGGAGACCCTAACACTTTTCAATCATTGTTGCCGACAAAAGAAGAGAGCCTACTTCTATTTCCATTTGATTATGGAATTTTGGCCATGGACTAATCGAAATAAGTATTATTTACTTAGTGGCATACTCAATTCTCATCCGTTGAACGAACTTTTGGATGCATGTGGTCACAGTGAAGTGGGATTCTTTCAAGGATTACGTTTGAGTTTGAGCTATAAAGGTCTGCGGGCGGCTAGTCAATATCCTGTGAAAAGCTTAAGCAACCAGCGTTCTGCAGCACTTGTGAGTCTGGCAGTGGATCTTTTAGTCAATGGAAGCGTAGCTGAATTGCAAAATTTCTATAGCCAATGGTTCTTGCGGATACAAGAGCGAGATGTGCTCTTTCAACTGCTACAATCGAAGCCGGAGATTGTGGAATTTCTGGCCAGTTCAGAAGCGGCACGTACACCGAGTGAACAACTGCGTCTGGTCTTGATCTTTAGCATGTTTGCCAAAGAGATCTATGCGGCTTCTAAACTACATTTCTTTAAAATAAGCACCGAATTGCTAACCAATTGCCATAGCTTCGAGATGGCCACACAGTTGATGGTATTTAAGTTCCTGGTCGATAATCTAACTAATTTTGCTGTTGAAGATTGTCTGGAATTCTTTAATGTGTTCATTGAACGCCATCGAAATGTGGATAATGCTGAATTTCGGAATACTTTACTTGGCAAAATGCCAATAATTATCAATCACACGGCCAAGCATTACAATCGAGCATTGAAAGTGGATCATTTATCTGGCTATGATGCCCTCGCTGAGAATATTAAACGTTTCTTTAGCCAATTGCAAGAGCTTATCCAACGAGATGTGAAAAGTGATATATATCAGCCGAAAATATTTGCTCTAAAGCTATTAGAAATTCTCAATAAATCTCTCTATGCCGAGCAGGTGATAAAAAATACAAAAATGTGCAGTACACAACAGAATCAGCAACTGGGTGCTTATCTCTTGGAGTCGAAAGTATTTCAGCCAAAACTAGTATCCGATCAATTATTTAGCTGTCTCAATGATCCCCAAGGATTCGATGATGCCCTGGAATTAATAGTCTCCTTGCTGCTCCAGCTCAATCATATTGATCCGCAGTTGCCTGTGGAACACTGTATAAAACTCTGTCAAAGTTCGGAAGTAGATGAGTGCTCCTTGGTCTCGCTGTATGCCCAATTGGCAGGCGATCAATCATCGCATTTGTATGACCAATGTGTGATGGCATTAAATCAGCAAAAGAACTTATATCTAGATGATCCCTTGCTGGCATCAAAATCAAATGGAGGACATATTTTTGGCTATCTTGTGGTTTTGAATGAATTGGTCAAAGCAAATATTACGATAAAGGGCTCATTTTTGGAACTATTGTCGCATCTGGAGGACATTCTCAATGGCATTTTGCGGTTTCTCAATTTGGCCAACATCCGAAATCAGGCTGGCAATCAAGAAGCTGCCGCAGCAAGTTTTCAGGATATGGATGAGAGCCTACAGCTTTTAGTTAGCAAAAGTTCTTATAATATTGGCGAGGAGACGGCGGAGAATTGTCGAAAATATTTACTCATGAGTTTCTGGTTGACTTTAAAGGTACGTTCCCATAGAAAACTTGAAGAAACTTGCAAAATCTAATCTAATTTTTCTTCTTATTGTTAGGGCTGCTGCGACTTGTCTACTAGTATTGGATGCTCATTGCTCAATCCCCAGGCAAAGGTCAATTACGAAGCTCTTCAGCGTTGCCTGGATATTAATGTGGCGGTTTTAATTCGCTGTCGTCATAAGGGAGCCATTGAGGCTGCCGGTTTGAGCATAGGTCGTCTGACAAGGAACATTACACAGTCTCTAGATAGTCAAAGTCAAGGATTCCTGATGTTGCACGAGTGCTTGGACAGGGAATTGCTCTCAGACAGCCGGCAGGTTAGCACTACTCGTCGTGGTGCTGGATTTGCCATAATGTTCCTGCATATACTCAAAAATGATAATCCTCGTCAGCGTTTGCTATTGCACAGGGCGGTGCAACGTATTTTACAGCGCATAAGCAATGCAACCACCGCTGATGGTAATTGTGCAGGCAATCACGATCGCTGGGAAGCCTTGGCTCTGCATTATCTATGTGTTTTGGTGCGGGATACCGAGTTAAGGCCAACCATGTCCAAATATTACAACGAAATCATGTTGGTGGCCATGGAACATATTGATCACGCCGAATGGACTATATCCAATGCTGCCCTGCAGCTATACGGGGCCAGTTTGGGTAAACTTGCTGGCCAGCGTCAAGCCACTGAATTCGAAATGCCTTTAGCATGGGAGCCCTGTGATCTGAACTATGACGAACTCTCCCACTTGCTGCCCAAAGCCAGCGAGCAAATGCTTCAATCATGCCAAAGTGAACAAGTTACTACCTCCTCCATTATTCTATTTCTGGGATTTCTTTCGAAAATCGAGCATTTACGGACATCTGGCGATAGGGAACTCTTGCCGATGCTCCACAGCTTTCGACGTCTCAGTTGGCAACTGTTGCGTCACAAGTGTGAGCAAGTTCGCCAATTGGCCGCCACTTGTTTTGTGCGCTCTCATGAATTCCGTTGCGATTTGCCAGCCGCCTTGTTGGCCACTGCCAAAGTGGCTGCCCGCCTGAATGAGGACAATTTCTATGAAGGATTGCTTTATACCCTCCATGCTGGGGTGCTTAAGTTGCAGCATGAGGCTCGTCATGTGTGGACGGCTGAATCGTTGGATAAGTTTCTCAGACGTTTGCTCGCCACACTGGAGGTTACTGAGCAAGTTCGTCGTTTCCAGCCATACACACTGAATGTGTTATTGGAATTGTCGAGGCTTTTGAATGCTAAAAGCGAAATCGACTTGGTTCAACAACTACTTAAAGAGGCTAGTCAATTGGATTCTGCTTAAGTTTAGTTCTTAGTTTTATATATATTTTTTAATCCAATCAAAGGGGTCTAACTAATTACTAAGTAGCTGCAGCTTAACTTGGATTCAAATTTGCATTGGATCTGTAAACATAAGTTTAGTTCTAAGCACAAAATTTAGCAATATACCTACTCCATGTAAGGGAGATGAAAAGCTTGTGCATTAATTTATTGTATTAGTAATAGTTAAATACTTCAAGTAATTTAAAAAAAAAAAGTGTAATACAACAAAAAACAGTTTTGTATAGTAAGGCAAAAGAAGGGGAAGAATTCTCATCTCACTGGGTTGGTCTTTCTATGATATTAGCATATATCCTGCATTGACAAATAGATCTCATCAATGGCCGTTGAGTCCATTTTTAAATTAAGACAAGTTTCAGCTTAAAGTTCAACTTTACATCATGTAAAAATAGATTCAAGAATGTTTGTGTGAATAGCTCATATCATATTTTTGTCTTCTTTTTTTTTGACACTTATCCTTTTCCTCTAAGGACAAACACACAGCTTGCCAGTCATCGATTTGCCGGGCATAAATCAAGCGAAACTGGCGAACCAACCACTCGGATATGTCACTAACACTTATATCAAAGCCAATTTAATTTGATTTTCGGCACTTGGGCACACATATTCCCAGTTCAGTTGGGAGTCCAACTTCAGTCCAGTGTGTTAATCATATTGATGGCCCCTGATGTATCGTTGTCGATAAAACAAAACAAGGACCAACGGTAAAAAAAAACCACAACTCCCCAAAGGACCAAAAGAAGGGGCTGAGACACATCACACCCTGGACCACATCGTTTAACTAAGTGCGTCATAAAAAACCATGTCCAGGGGGTGGTTGAATCGAAGGATGCCCATTCCTCTATTTTTTATATGTTTATATATATTTGTGTATGTCTAAATATGCCAGGAGATATCCTGACATAAAGTCAACTTGATGACGACTAAGGCAATTTAAGTCTGTGATTAGATTTTCGTTTTTACTGCAAAAGCAACTCGGTACAAAAGAAACTATTCTTATTTCCTTGTAGAGGGTATTCCGATGATCATCTTGAGAAGCCAAATCGATATGTCTGTTTGTTTTAATCTCACAATCCTAATTTAAACGAATGAAGTGAAGAAGAATCTTCCTTTTCCAGTTCATTAACTAAATCAAAATTAACCAAAAGTAATTGTTCTTATCTCCTTCGTCTAATCGAGCTAAGAATTTCATAACGTTGATTGGCTTTTCAAAATATTTGTTATCAGAGATTGATAGTGATTATCATTTCATGCCTTACGGGGATTTGCCCAGAGGTGGTTCCTAACATTTTTCCCCCAGTTTTGATGATTTACTATAGGGTTTCGAAAATGTCAAGAAAATTGGATTCGGTTGAGCATATAAAAAGCTCCTCTGGCCAAGCAGAAGTCAGTCAAACGATTTGCAATTAAACAACATGAAAGTGTTTCTAGTTCTTGCACTAGCCTTGGTATCGGCATCCGCCAATCCCTTGGAAAACCCATTGGTTAATCCCAATATTCAAGGACGCATTACCAATGGTCAGACTGCCGCCGAAGGACAATTTCCCCATCAAGTGGGTTTGAGTTTCTCGGCATCTGGCTCTAGTTGGTGGTGCGGTGGCTCCATTATTGATAGCCAATGGGTCCTGACGGCTGCCCATTGCACCAGTGGGTGAGTATTTTCAACACAATCTGAGAATTTCCTATCTAATCAATCAATCTTTGGGTGCAGTGCCTCCTCTGTGACCATCTACTATGGAGCTACTGTGCGTACCAAGGCTCAATTTACCCAGACGGTGGCCAGTTCCAACTTTGTTCAGCACGCCAGCTACAATTCGGTTTTATTGAGCAATGATATTTCCCTCATTAAGACTCCTTCCGTGACGTTCTCTTCGCTGGTCAGCAAGGTGAAATTGCCATCCATTGCCAGCAGTTATTCCACCTATGTTGGCTCTCAGGTGATTGCCTCTGGTTGGGGACGTCTCTCGGACTCGGCAACTAGTGTGGCCACCAATCTGCAATATGCCTATTTCGAGGTCATCTCTGTGGCCACTTGCCAATCCACCTATGGCTCTCTTTCGGTTACCAGCAAGGTCATTTGCATTGCTACACCCAACAAGACTTCCACCTGCCAGGGTGATTCTGGTGGCCCCTTGATCCTGGCCAGCAATGGCTTGTTGTTGGGCGTCACTTCATTTGTGCATCGCGATGGCTGCGAATCTGGTGCTCCAGCTGGTTTCACTCGTGTCACCAGCTACTTGGACTGGATTAAGGCCAACTCTGGAGTTTCTTACTAAAAACAAAAATTTTAAATCAATTCAAAATAAAATAAAGCATTGCAAAAGGTATTTTTGATTTTTCAATAGTATGAAGGACCAAGTAAATGAAACTTCTGATATTAGCCTTTCATATTATGTGGTGGTTCATCACAATTTTAGAAGATTATGTTTCCACATGATATTAGTTAAGTCTTTTACTTGTTAGCTAAAACCACCTTAAACTCTAAATTCTTAAAAAGATTTTATTTCAAGGAGGAGTTCAAGTCAGGAATAGACATTTATGGCAAGCATGAAATGGAAACGAACTTAATACCCACAAAGTGAACAGCAACAGCAACAAGAAAGGCAGGAAAAAAGGAAAAAAAAAAGGAGGTAAGAACAGGAGACAGTTCAGCCCCCCCTTCATGATGGGTGTGAGGTAAGCATTTCCTCTGCCAGCAGGCAACCCTACAAAACACTCTCACATCCATCCCATTCCATTTGGCGAGGAGTATACAGACTTCTGCTTCGTTTACCTACAGCCCCACTGGTCCTCATCCTGCCTCTCCTCTTTAGATATATGTACGTATACATTATCGCTGTCATGGCCGCAGTCATGGCTTCTGCTCCACCTTAGACTTTTCTATATGTATTTCAACATCGTTGTCGTCGTCCTATGGCAGCTTTGCTATCTACACTTTGACTCTCCTATACACACACACACACAGAGAGAAGGAGAGAGATAGAGAATGACAAGGATGGCATTATGTAGTTTAGTCGGTGCGAGAGTTCGTGTATCCTTCGACTGCCAGGGCCAGGAATGGGTCATGCGCCTGAAGCGTGTATCTAACATAAATACGTATCTGCTTCTTATATATATTATACATTTCTATCTTCTATATATGTATCTAACGTCAAGTATATAAGCCTTATGTATCTGATTTATCCAGGGTATTGGTTAGGCAAATACAATAGCAATAGCAACATTTTGCTTCACTTTAAACTCAAACCTCAGTGAGGATAACTCTCACATTTGAACAATGTCCTAGCAATTACTTAAAATAATCCGTTTTCTTACATGATAAAATCTTAAGGACATCCTTTCCCCATGCATTTGGTCTCGTGATGAACCCTTTAAGTATTGACTTACTTGGCTTTTCACATTGATTGCTTGGCATAATGCAAAATGTCCTTTAGATTTTCATTTTAGATTGAGGTTTAAGGATTTGTTTCTTGCAAATTGTAAGCAATTTTTATGCATATCTCTTTTATATAGAAATTTTATGCTAGAAATTGAAACGTGGCTTATACTAACTTTAGATTTGCCTTAAAATTAGTAAACTCAATAAAAGAGAGATTCAAATTTCGCCATAGGTATTTTCATTTCATATGTTTAATTGGTAAGAAATTAACTAAACTATTCTGGAGAATTCCACAAATCAATTAAGATTATCAGAATGAAAGATTAGCACTTGATGTTTTATGGCCAGTTGTAAAACATTCTAAAGTGTTCTTTGGGTTTTTACCCAGAAGTAATTCCAAGCATTTTCCCAGATTTTATAATTTATGTTTTCGAAAATGACAAAATGTCAGAGAAACTGATTTAACTGATCATATAAGAAACCAGAATGATTTGATTCAGCAATGACCCATTGGTGGGATCTTACAATTAGTCCTCGATCCTTTTGATTACACCTTTCAGTATTGCTTCATCAGCGAAAATGGCGAACTACAACTACTTCCAGGATCAAATTCGAAAGCAGCAGGATGTCATGGGATTAAGGATAACTCTAAAGTAAAAAATATTCATTGTTTGACTTTTGAGTTCGTTTCTCAGTCCTATTGAATCGATAAACATATTTTGTAGCAAAGTTTCATCATTTCAAAACCAATTCATACAGCCTTGAAGTCATTTCGTATCGTTTCCTTGTGACATTTTTCTTAATATGCAAATAATTTGCTTGGCCAAATGGCAAGCCAACTGTGACCCATCCAAGCCAAGGATGACAAAAGCCAACGCCCCCCATTGAACAAAAAGAATGTCACGATTTGAAAAGAAAAGAAAACGAAATCAGATTCTGAATCTGAATCATCTGAATCCTATTCAAGAAGTCAAGTTGACAACAATATGGTCCAGGCCTATGTGGCACTTGGTCTATGAAAGAAACCAGAAAAAAAAGGGAAATGGCCACATTTGAATATGACATACAGATGACAGTTGTCGTCTGAGGACATGGGGGTGACTCTAACCCCTGTGTGTGTCTGTGTGTGTCTCTGCTCCCTTCCTTTGCCCCTGATGAGGCGATCCCATTGTGCCCATTTGACGTTTTGGTTTATTAATCAGTTTGGCCCGAGGCCAAAGAATCAAAAACGACGCCAGAATATTTTCCACAAATGAATAATTTCTGTGAATACAAAAAAAAAAAAAAAAAAACAAAGTAAAGGACGAGCAGCAAACCCACAAAGGACCTCGCATTTTAATTTCTGTGTGGAGAACACAACAAAAAAAAAAACCTGGCAAAAAGTGGGAAAAAAAGTCAAACAAATGTCAGTTGCGTGTTAATCAAGTGTAAATAAATGGCGCAAAGATTAGAGAGAAAAAGTTGTATGAAAAGTCCCCGAAAAAAACGCAATTCCCTTTTAGGGTGTGATGCAGACTGAAAAAAAGGACAAAACATTAATGGTTTTTTAAATGTTTTTTAAATGTGCGTGAAAAATTTGTCAGAAGTTTGGCTTTAAAGTTTCGTCCATCATTTCCGTTCTACAATGCAAATTAGCCCAAAAGACTGAAATGGAAATGGAAAAAAAAAAAACCGAAAATCATCATGGTATATCTATGTCTGCAAATCCTTGAAGCCATTTTCGAAGGCACACCCAAATACAACGCCTACTTTAGACCTCTTGAGCTTGTGCATGTCCTTCACATTTTGCGTCCTGAGGGTGTTGATGATACTATTATCTTAAATCGCGGTTAGAGAGGATCAAGGACCCAAAAAATGCTGTCGTCACTTGAACAAGCCGCCTTCTTGTCCTTCTTTTCCTTAAGCCTCACACAAATTTTCACAAATTTTACAAATTCATAGATAGAAAAAATCGTTTTATTGGCTTTGTGGCAAGGAACCTTTCTTCAACTGCCCCCAACTTCCGACCCCCCACCTCCCTTCAGCAAAACAAAACAACTCAACAAGAGCAACAACAAAACGAAGCATCACCAAACCAGCCACAAGGACATAAACCGCAAATAAGTTTAACATTTTGTTTAACAGTTTACCAGGGTCCAAGCAATCGGATTCCCGCAGCCAGAGGGTTCGTCTTTTGTTATTGTATTTACTGTGATTTGTGTGTCCTTTGGGCGGGGGTGTTGGCTGACTAAAGGGCTGGCATGGAGCAAAGGATTTTCAAATTTCAGTCCATCTTAGAGCACAGTGGGACAATGGCCATGTAAAACTAAGTGCCAGATCCCTAACAGAAGTTATAAATTATACTAGAAATGACTTAGTACTGTCTAAATAGACGTAAATATAATATGTGAGGCTATGCTCCCCCTTTAGAAGGTCTTTAAGACGCTTAATGATAGGTATTATAGGAAGTCCTTTTGATTTTTGACTGTATTATACAGTTTTTGTTCCACAGTTTCAGATCCAATCTCTCAGCACTTGAGTTGGTAAAGGGGTGCCAAATGGTTGCAATTTGTAACATTACTTGTTGTTTCTTATTTTTCAAAAATTTACCCCCTCACCACTCTCTCTCTCACTTTCTCTGGCAGCAAATCACAGGACACAATGCTATCTAATCTTATTTGGTATTATTTTTGCGTTAAACTTGCATTTCAGCACTTTCCAGCGGCTTCTATTGTTCGGGCCAAACACAACAAATTTGTCTTTAACAAGGCAAGGCAGGACTTTAAGTCTCTCGACTGTCCTGCGAAGAGGGCAACGCTTAGAAATTTTAATGATATTTACAGGAAGTGGCAGCAGCAACGGCAACGGATCATCAATCATTTGTCAGCCATAAAAATTCGTCACACATGAGTATTAAATTATTAAAAAAAGGGAACCTTAAAAAAAAGAATGAAAAATTCTTAATGGTCCAATATGAAATGACCTTGTAAGTTATGGAAAAAGTCGAAAAAGAAATGCTTCGAGCTCAGTTGTGCGCCCTTTTTGGGCCAGAAGGCAAGGTTCAATTCAATGGTCACTCCAGTGGATTGACTGGAGGATGTGCATACATCCATATATGAAAGTCTGGCCAGGACCAGGAGCAGGAGCAGGGGTAGAAATTGCTCTTGTGTGCTCACTCATATGTGAACATTTATTGGAAAACATTATTATTTATGACTTTTTCAATGACATCGCTTGAACTTTTTTTCTTTTTTCTTGCATCCATAAAATAAAGCCACAATAACATTTCCTCCTGTACGACAATTATCCCAGGAATATATACTATATGTATGTTTGTGTGTGTGAACACACAGTTCTTTTCCTTTCCCTTTTTTTTTTTTTGATAAATTTTGAAATTATAAAGGGAATTGTTAAGTTTCATCCGGTTCTAGTGATTTATGAAGACCAAATAATGATTCCATGTATGAGGTTGGCGGCTAGGAGTTTTAGTTTTTGTATTCAACTAATCTTAGGAGATTTTAAATGTAAGTTTAACTTGAAATGTTAGAAGTTATTTAGTCAAGTCTTACAATTAGCAAAGTTTACCAATAAACCTTAACCTTAACGAGGCTCTAACTTAGTCAATTTTTGGAGTATTTTAAAAAGTCAAGTCTTTATTTGTAAGTCAGAATGATGTTTTTCAATCTGCATTAAAATCTTAAGTACCAAATTTTTTGTCAATTTTCGCAAAAAATTATAATGTACCTATACATCAGGAGGAATTGGCCAAAGTCAGAAATTATGAAAATTCTAAAAAAGAAACAATATCTTTGAGAATCTGTAAGTTTTAACCGATTTACATTCAGGTCCTAAGGTTGATATTCGAAGTCCTGCATCAAAACCAGGAAAATTTATATTTTGGGTTTTTGATTGAGCAGTTGGCAGATCCTCAGAGGATTGATTTCAACCCAATGGTTGATTTCCTCCTACAGTCCGCCACTGGCCATTGGGCTTATCAACCGCAAAGTTAAGTTTTTGACCAAATATTAGAAGCAAAAAATATTTCATACAACATTCTCAATATTCTGTTACTTCTCTAATGCTCTTTTTAAGACTCTTTACTAGTCAATGATTAATGACACCACTAAGTTACAGTGTTTTAGTTTGTATTTATTTTTTACTCCCTCGTTACGCCCATGTACTTCATCGGTGCCCCTTGGGGCAAAATAGGCAAGAAAAAAACAAATGCACCCAAAAAATCACATTTCTGATTTATAAACATTAAGATTTATATGATTGCCAATGCCAGGCACACACACACCAGCACATAGTTGTCCACGCCCACATACTCAAGATACTCATAAAATTGATAACGAAATGCTTTAGGTTAGTTTTGTTCACATTAATGGGACATACAATCTAATGGTTTTTATTTATGGAGTGTTTAATGTTTGGACCATTTGAAACAATATAAACCAGTCGCAGATACTTAAGATTGAATATCCCGGGGGGAAGGAGGATGGAAACGCAAAAGCCATGGCTAATCAGAAGCTTTTGTCTTGAGGCTTAAGCCATTAATCATTTTTATTTCAGAAAAGAAACATATACATACTGTATGTACTTACTATCCTTCAATTTAAATTCTTATAAAAAAAAAACAATTTTATATTTACAAATTCAATTTGTCAATCATAAATTTCATGCTATATTAAAATAAATTTTCGCCAATTTTCAAGAACTTTTCAAAGTGTTGAGAAAAAAAAAAAAAAAAAAAACAGCCACCCAAAATTTATGACAAGTCAAGCGGCGGCCTATGTCCTGACACATGACTTGCATGTCAAGTGGGCAAGGACATGCCCACATACACACCCCAAAAACGGAAGGAAGAAGGATACAGCAACAACAATGCCTGGCTAAATTTTTGCCACAACTTTGCCAGTGTGTAAAAGTTTTCTGTTCTCCTGTGCATAGTTGGCTTATAAATAAGGAGAATCTTGAATAAGAACAAAATATCAATATCCACTTTTCGGTACGGCAACTGCATGCGAATGAGTTGCAAATGGCACCGCCTGAGCAAACATCTTCTATCTACGGAATTGCAAATGAAACGAAATGAAATGAATTCTATTTCTATTTCTTACTTTTGTTTTGCATAATTCGCACAATTCACAAGAGCTGCAGAGGCAACATATTGTTCAAATTTTCAACGCCAAATGCAAAAAACTTTCACAACAAAAAAAAAAACATTCTTTAAAAAAGTTTAAGATTATGTTTATAAGAGAAAAGGACTTTTGTTCGAAATACCAGAAGAATTTTGTACGAAAAATTCCTCTTTTTGGCAAATTTAAAAGCTCGTTAAAGGACATCATAATATCATTGAGAGAGAGAGTTACCTACGGGTAAAAAGAGCTCATTCCATAATCTGACATTGTCCAGGTTTGATGAGACCATAAACCATCAAATCCCTGATTCAAATATTGCTTTGCATTGTTCACATATGACGTTTTTTGGGCTTATATTCAAATAATTTCGTTTGCCTTGCCTCAGTGGCTTTGATGTGAAAGTCCTTTGACTGAATTGCTTGCATCATGTGCTTAAGGGGGTTGACTTTGTTAAAGGTTTCGGTAGATTAATTTCGGGTCATGCATATAATATAATTTTTTATGTTCATGACTTTTTCTTCATTCCATGGTTGGGCTGAGCTTTTTATGCCCCGGCAATCAAGTGTATGTAGATGCTTGAGATGGCAACATTATTTATTACCCACAAAATGTCTCAAAGTTTGAGTTTTTAATCCTTTAATTTAATTTATTGCCATTTTGTGGGTAACATGTGTGTTTGAGACTAAGGACTAATTAAGGGTAATAGATCTTACACGAATGAAAACTATGATGTGTGTGGAATGAAATGTGGGAAGGGGAAGGGAAGGGAATTATGGATACATCAACTGATGGTCTGGCTGTTCTTTGAATACATATAAAATCTTTGGCTTGACTTCCTTCTTATGAGCATTTAGGCTCTCCGTATTTAGACCCAAAACTCGTCGCAGCTTGTTGAAAAGTTTCTCCATAGGATCCTTAATAGTTTGAATGTGTATAGTTCGCATTAGCCAGTTTTTCGGGGGACCCATTGTAACAATCTCCGGTTTTTGGCAAGTTTGCTTATCCATATCCTTGATGTTGTAAAATGCATTCTGATGATCGTCATGCCTATAGGGCTTCCAAGCTGGACATGTATTCAAGTTATCCATTGGATTGGTTAATATATAACTTTGACTTAATAATATAAAACTTAGGCCTACAAGAAAATGTTTCAACATCTTGCCGGTTCGTGTAATCAAAAGAAACTGTTTCAGTTAATAAATTCGATCGAAATATTTATACATATATATTTTTATAGGCCTTGAACTTGTTGACATGAAAAGTCAATAAAAAATTGTGTATACCAGCTGTCCCATAAGCAAGTTAAGCAAATATTTGGTTGAAGTTTTTTTTGTTGTTGTTAAGTATTGTAAGTATTTTTATTCAGAACCGAACTCAGTCCCAAAACACGTAACTGTCATTTGTGGCCAACATAGTCTGCCATCCTTTGGGATCCTTTGAGAAATCTGACTGTAAGTGACACACACTTGGCGGAATTTGTTACCTTATGAAAGTGACATGAATTCGAAAAGCATTTCGTCCCCTCATAACATTAAACACATTTTGTTTTACTTTTTTTTCGCCCCCCTATACCTTCTACTAAAAGAGCTACTCTGGGAGGAAGCTTTGGTTGTTTTTTCTTTTGTTTTTGGCTTTCACCGGGGGGGAATTATAAGTGCCTTTTATTTGCATTTGGGAAATACTTTGAAAACTGAACTGAAAGACAATTTACTCGAGTGAGTTTGAAAGTTAAGATTTATGTTTGTATGTCACTGGCAGATATCTAAAAAATTAACTATAATTTACTAACATATGCTTGGTCTGTCAGTCATTTGTTTATTAGATTTGTCAATGCATCGGTTTTTGTGTTTTTTGTATTTCGATTTCGTTAGTTCCTTTGGCCATTGTGTCTGAGTGTGGCCATAAAAAATCATTGGAATTGCAAATAGATTTGCCATACATACAGAGAGCCGGCGACAAATGCTTCCAAACTTGTTGGTGTCACATGCAAGAGATGCGTATAAATTAGAGTGGATCGGTGTGTACCTTCAATGGCCATTGAGTGGCCATTGTGGTGGCATCTTAAATGTCAAAAGTGACACCCCTAACCGCCCTCATGCCGCCCTCGGCTGACCAGTCACTGCACCTGAAACAATAAATTTCCCTTTTTTTTCGCTCTCTCTCTCTGTATCCGTCCAACATCCTTGGGCTGGGCAAGAAAAATGATGACCACATTGAACGCACGGTTGAACATCATCAGGACATAAAAAATAGTACTGTTAGTTAAGGAACAACTTGTGGGCTAATAGAATGTGAGTAGAGAACCCATTTCGAATGCACTGAAAGTTGAGGGTGTTTAAGCGGCAAAAAGGTAAGTGCCCATTGTAGTTGAGCTTTTAGTCAATATCTCAGGCATTTTCGCAATTTTTCTTCATTCGGTTGTTTTTTCTTTTTCTTTGTTGCTATTCTCTAGTTTTCCTTTCCTTTTTTTGGGGGAACTTATGTGAATATATACGGAAGTTAAGCTCTTGTTTATGTGTCATAATAAATCATGTTCAATGTACACGAAACAGAGGTTTACTCGGCTCTTTGAGTTGGGTAATGACATGGACTAGTTGCATAGTTTTTGTTTTAAATTTCAAGAGACTTAAGATTGAAATATAGATGGTAAAAGAATTCCAAGAATTTGCTTTATAATGATAGAATAAAGCCATATTTAGGAAAACGAAACAGCTGAACCTGAGATAAGGTAAAATAAACTGACTTTCCTAAGCTTAGAAAGACCTCAAAAGAGTTTAAACCAAAATTTTACAAATATTCCCTCAAGATTCCTGTTTCAGGGATAACTTGATCTTATAGAGAAATGATATAAAACTCAGATTGGAAAAAAAAGGGGAAAGAATCGAATTCAACATCCTAAGAGAATTCCTACTTAAACTAACAACTTAGTTTCCCTTTGATAAATCCATCTTATATGTCCTATGAACCACATGAAAATCTGTGTTGTGCTATAACATTTCCTTTCATTTAAAGCAAAATGAAAGGTAAGAGAGGTATCTAACCAGGCATTTTTATCCTTATATTGTTGGTTAATTGCTCTCCTCACATTGTTCAATTGTTTTATGGTTCATATGCATTTTACACCCAACACTCACTTTGTCTAATTGGGTCGTCTCATTATGCTCGAGCTTGTGAATGGATGAAAGGAGCAGAGGAAAGGGCTATAGAGACCCAACGACGTGTCGTGCAATGTTCCACTTTTGGCTGCAGGGCTTGCCTGGTGAGTGTGGGTTGTCAAGAAAAGACAATCGTTTGACAGCTTCCTTGGTGCTAGATGCTTGGTATACTCTCCTACTCTTCCTGCGCTTATTCAACATTTAACTGCTTGAGGTTTTTTCGGTTAAATGCACTGACAATGTTGTCGACTTGGTTGGATGCCTGCATAAGCCATTAGGGCTAAGTGATTTGTGTTTTTGTCTGCACTCTTTCTAGACAACTCGCACCTTACAAATAGCCCACTGCAGTGGAAATGGAGAGCCACCTAAGGAGGGAGAGAGAGAGAGGTGTAAGGTGGAAATGGCTTAGGTAACTAATTGTGCGAAGAAAACTCTGCTCCAGTTTTCTTTTGCTGCATATCTCTGAGAATAACATTGTGTCAAAGTTTATGAAAATACTTACTCTCCACTTGCATTGTTCTCCCGTTTGCTGGACGACCAAAAACTTTGCCCCGAAGTAACTAAACTTTTGCATGCCATACAAAAAGATACAAAGTTTTCATTACAAAGTTTCGCCTGGCATAGTCATCCTTTAGGTTTTATATCTGGTTGAAAAGTGTCATCGGGGTGTCCTAGAGATATTAAACATGGTCAGTGGAAAGAGTCAGTTGTGTGATATCTGGTCATTGTTAGACAGGATGACATGCGTGACATTTGCCAGTGCGAGGCAAAGTCACAGAATGTCAAAGAAATGTGTGAAACTCGGATGTTGATTTCTTTTCGACTAACAAAAGGGGTGGCAAACACTTACTGAGATTATGTCACAGTGGTGACTATTAAAACAAGCTCTGGGATTGTAATAATATTCCATATTTTCTGCATTCACTGAACCAATCACATCTCATCTCCTTGGAAAGGTCTCTCACCTATCATATGTATACATAATTACCAGACATGACCGTAACTATCATTTAACAATAGAAGCAACCCCCAAGAGTGAGCAAAATGCAAATTGAAATCGGGCCAAGACCAACAATAACAACATTTTACAACCACAACACAAAACTTTCTCTAATCATATGCAAAAGTTAAAAATTAATCAATGATTTACAAGAACAATACGTGTGCACATGTCGCCAGCCAGAGGCGGAGGCGTTGGCAGTGAGAACAGGCCAACCCAATCTCAAAAATGAAACCCGCTTGTTAGAGTCCGTGGCCACCCACTGGCCCAAGGGCAGACAATGGCAAGAGTTGGTTGGGGGTGGGCAGAGGGTAACTGTAGTGTGCTTAAACCAGGGGCAGGTCCAGTGCAATGAACAAGAACACAAATAAGGCGTCGGCCCTGATCCTTGTCAACCACCAACAATAAACAGAACCAGGAGGTACAGAACCCAAACTTTGTCTGGCCTTTGCTAATAATTCAATTAGTTGGCCTCAAAAAGATGCTGAGCATGGTGTTCATGCTGGTGGTGGTGGTGTTAGTGATGCAGAAGAGGTTTCTCCCATTTGCTTGTGGTGTCGTGGTGCAACGGGTTCAATAATCGAATTGCCGCCGGCGGCCAAAAATCGCACCAAGTGCATAAATTTGCTCAGTTCTCTTCTCAAAAACGAAATGTGTAAACTGGTTGGCATTTCATGAATTGAGATTCAGCTGCCTGGTTTATTATACTCTCAGTTGGTTCGCAGTTTATGGCAGATTCGGTTGGAAGGAGTCGAATTGCCATGATAAGCAGCACAAGTTTATATTATTTGCTGAATATGGCTTAAAAATAATGAATTTTTACAATATTTTCACTCAGTTTGTTTTATTATAGTTTTGTGGTTATTAAGCTAAATTTGTCTGCTATTGTAATATAAAAAAGAATGCTTATTGAGAATTTTCTGAAATTTAAAGTATATGTCTAGGTTTTAGTTAATGATTAAATAATATGGCATTTAATATGAAACTCTTTGGAGTTAATTTGTATTGAATTTTTAGTGGTAATTAAGACGAGTTGCCAAAATTGATCTGTTTTTTCATAATATTCCAATTTCATGAACGTTTTTGGTGTACTTTCTGAATTTCAATTGAAAGTATTTGCTTAGTACTTGAAAAAGTATTGTATTTAGATTGGTTATGTTGATTACTTCGTTAGTTCTTTTTGCCTAGGTATATTTTAGCAATTAGATAAGCTCTCTAATGCGGTTTAATACTTCTTAGCTCTCTCCATTTCTCTCACATCACAACAAATCCTCTGGATAAAGCCAAAGTTAATTGTGTGATAAATAAAAAATCAACATATCAAGATACAAGTTGCAGAAAAGATGTTCAAACCGTGGGAGTGAGGAGAGGAGAGGAGAGAGCAGCAGTGGGTGCTGCAGAACATGATGAGAGAGAAGTGGGTGGGGGAGGAGGTGTAACAAGACAGCAGACAAGTAAGTAAGATCCCGGGCACATGTAAATTTTAAATTGTAAATAATCGTAAATAACGCAAATATAGCCTTAAGCGATTCGGTTAAAGCGACAAAAGGCATGGCAAGTGTGAGTTATTTATCCCCTTACCATTTCTCCTCACACTTTTGAATAATCTTATAAGCCATTGCGGGATAGAAACCAAGTGTAAAGCCAAATCAGTAGCCAACGTTTGTCTGCCTGGGAAATGACTGAACTGAGCTGAGCTGAGCTAAGAGCTAAGAGCCAAGTTGAGCAACTGCCGCGGGGTAACACACACATCCCTCCTCCCCGTCTCAATCTCTCTATCGTTTCATCCACCTAGGCAGAAGCTGCTTGTAGTCGTTAGACTCTAACAGATTTATAGAGCAACACGATGGCTTCACTACCCACTTTTATTCCTTGTCCTTCTCGACTCGACTGCTATGCAAAGTGAATTTATTGAGTTAAAATGCAAATTTCATAAAAAATACAGAACACAAAAAAAAAAAAAAAACAGTGAAGAGATTTCACAAATTTTCGCATAACACGATGCGTATTTCAGTTCCTTTTTCTTTTAGCTCTGATAGATTGCCAACTGAAACCAGGTTGGAATGGATGATATACGTGTTGGAGGAGTGAGACGAGGAGTGAGATGGGAAGCGTGTAGGGTGGCCTGACAAAGGAGCTTACTATTTATTTAAGCTGTCTGTTCGAGTGTCTTGCAATTCGTTGAAGATTAAATGCCATCTTATGTGTTGACAATTTGTTATTCTAAAAGTGGAAACATTTGCCTGGGCGAGGCCCATTGAAATTGAGCTTCGTTCTCATTTGGGTGGGAGTTATGTGTATATGGGAATAATTGGTATGAGTAAGTGCATATATACTCTATACTTTCTTCTAACAATTGCTTCATTTGCTGAGTCTTAAACAATCGACAGACAAATTTATTAGGATAACAAAAATTACTTAAATTTCATGTCTTAAAAAGAAAACTAAAACCTTTAATGAACTGAAAACTCTTTTAAATAGATAAAACTGAGATTTTATATACTTGTTCTATAGATCCATTTATTTACCTAACTTAAAGAGTTCTTAAAACTAAAACCAAATGATGGCCATTTTCGGTATTTCGGTTTTTTATACCATGTTTTTTTTTTGGTCTTGACTTAAACCACTTAATGCAAATATTGTTTCAGAACCGATTACGTTATCTGTAGGAAAACGAGAGACCATCCATGCCGAGCGACCTGACCAAATGTCGTAATTAACCTTTTGAGTCTGCTGGGGCGGAGGATGCAGAGACTGGAGGACGACTGGAGGATGTGGCAAACAAGTTGCGACTAATCCTGAATTATTATTTGCCATAGCGTCGAATAAGATGATGGCAAAATGGTTTATTTTCAATTTTATGTTGGCCGCACTCTGTGGCCCAATTAGAAAGGGTTCGGTTTGGGGTTCGTTCATTTGCATATGAATTTTCAACCTTTACGCCTCTGAGTTGAGCATTCAAATTACTGTTATTATTATTATTATTTTCACTCATATGGCACAAGTCCTGCGGGAGGTCCTGCCATTAAAAACCCAGCACGACCTTTACTTTGGAGCACTTCCGCGTGAATTTTAATTCTATTAAAGAAGACTAAAGGGCACAGATAGATGGGGGGGAGGAGACGAGGTCTAGCTTATCGCGACAGAGACACACACACTCACACACACATGGCACTGGTTCTTTCATCCCAGCCCTTGTCCAAATCGTGATATTCCAGTTGTACAGAAAAAGGTTAAAAATTAAAATTTTCAGCTTTTTCCACTTTATTACACTCTGCTCTTTACAAGAATTAACGAATATTTTTGGCATTTTGCCGTCGACACGCTTAATTTCATTTTTGGCCACATTCATAACATTTGTTCAACATCATGTATACAAACTTCTTTTCACTTCCTCCCTGTCTCCCCCTATCTCACTCTATTTCACTCTTTCTCTCTCCTTTTTGTGGAAACAAAAGGGATTTTTAATGGCTTTTGTGGCGCTTCTTATCATTGACGCGGATATCCTTTGCCGCACAAAACAAATAAAGGTTAGTTACGAGTGTTTGTTTTGCCAGGGGAACACACAAAGTTTTGCCACTTGTTTAAGGATTCATTCCTGGGGTCCGATAAGCTAGCTCTAGCAAAAGGTTTTTGAATTATTTCGTTCGTTTTCCTTTCCACAATGAAGTGAGAACATTAAGGAGGCAACAAGTTAAGGTGTCTAGTGTAAACAACAACTATGATATGTGTAGGAGTTGGAAACCCGTCTGACTTGGTGGGCCCAAACCAAAAGGAAGGAGGGATTCTAACGCGTTCCGAATATTTGAGAAATTTCATTTACATTTCATAGAAGTTTTTACCATTTGGTAAAATAAAATTGATCACTTGAAATCCAGTGCCCATGCACTTCCCACCCACGTAGAGGCAACTAATGTTTGTTGTTTCATTCATTAGGCAAACAGTTTTGACTTGTAAACACTTTTCAACAATGACAATGTTCAAATCAAATCAAATTAAATGCAAATTTGGCAAACTTTCTTTCAACTTGTATGCCAAATCAGTTGCAAGTTGCAACGCCTACGCCAACACGAAACAAAAAAGAAACAGACAATAAGAGCAACAACCACAATTGCGGTTTCAATCAACTGGTAACCTTCACCTCTTTTCTAGTGTTAGTGCAACTGCTGCAAATTGTGGCAAACCGCATAAAATGCTTGCAACAAATTCAATGAAATCTTTTACAAATAAACTTAAATTAATAAAAGTCGAAAGTCTAGTCTTTAAGATCATCATCTCAAAGTGATTCCAAATGTCAAGCAAAAAGTTGCACTAATTAAAGAAAACAAGAATTATTCATGCTACATAATTAAGACAATATGCGGCCACACAAAGGATAAAGGGTTGAGAGTATCAAGTAACCAAGCAGAATATTTGTAATCATCCAACTGCTCATCCTTTCACGTTTACTTCAGCCTCAGTCCTTTGCTTTTCTCTCATCTACAAAGTGTTTGTCATTTTGTCGTATTTGGCGTAAAACAAAAACCTCCGACTGGATTTAATTACACACAATTACCGCATTTCACAAGGCGATCCATTTTCACTTTAGCCTCCGCCACTGGCAACAGGTAAGCCTTCGCCCCCACCCCTCCATCGCTCCATCACATTTTTGGCCACGCTTATTAACGCCATCAACGCCATTGGACAAAATGTTCAACTTGAACGAATTTTATGCAAATTGAAAACGGAAACACTTTCAAAAGTGAGACACCACTGCGTGGAGGTGGAGTTGGTGGTGGAGATGGAATTGCTGGCGTCTGTTGCAATCATAAACCAACACACTGACAGCGACTGCGGCTTAACTCCCTTGGGTGCCCAAACGCGACTCAACTCAACTCTTTGACAACAGCAGCTTGTTTAGTCGTTTCGTGTTAGTTGAGTTATTATTATAAATTAATTTCTGTTCATTAGATTTTATAATGTCACCAGAGCCGCCCAGTGCCACCGCCAGATGAGACTGCTAAGAGCTTTCCCCCCATTGGTATATATCAATTATCAAAAAAGGGAAAGGTATGAAGGTTTAAAACTTCAGGGTGAAAGGCGAAACATTGTAATTATTATTGTTCAACGGAAAAGTCCAAAAGAAAGAAACATTTTGGTTGGAACTAGCGGTTTAATTTTAAATTAAATGGGATCCTGATCACTTCAAGGCCGAGCCCAAATGAGGATGAATGCCATCAGTTTGAAATGATTCGATTGACATTTCGCTATGTATACAGTTAAAAGTGAATACTTATAAAAGTAATTACCAATTAATATACAAAACATAAAAAAGGCAAAGACAAATATTTAATCCAACTGCTGGCAATTGACTAAATATCATAATACGCATACACACACACATACAAACACACATCTGCGATGCTCTTCACAATGGAAATGCGAATCCAAATGGGAACAAAAGGAATTGGCATCCAGCTGAGTGACTTTTGTGCAGGTCTTTACAGGATTACCACTCGATTACAGGATACATTACAGAACGCCAACGGGTGGTTTGCCTTGTGAGGCCTCGGGCCAAACTCCCGCTGGGAATGATCAATCAATTCAAAATCAAATTTCATTTCATTTCATTCAGTTGAGTGAGTACAAGTCCAGTTTGGAATTATAACTCTCTCTCTCTCTCTATAATATGGAAGCCATGTTAATTAAGAAATTGCGATTCGGTTCCATATTTGCCGGACTTTGGGTATTGAATTGAAGCTAAACAAACAAATCATTTTGCAGAATACAATGTTAATGAAAACCGGAAATTTCACTTGTACCAAACTTGATGGCGTGTCTCTTTGGTTGGCTTGGCCCAGCGAGTGATATCTGTTTGCTCTTGTACTTACTTTGTTTTTAGCGATTAATTAATGCAATTAATCTGAGCCTGAGCATGGGTCTGAGTTTCAGACTGTTTTGTACATCTTCTTTCATATCATTGATGGACTTGTTGTGCGCATTTGTATTCCCCTCAGTACCAGAGAAGTGGGCGAAATTTGTTGGGGATGTAAATAAATGGTTAAGATTAAGTAAAGATTATTAGTAATAAAGAAATTAATTAAGTTCTTGGAATTTTAGGCGGACGCTTTAGCCGTCAGTTGGATTTATTTCGTAGAGATGTTTATTTAATGGTAACTAACTAAAGATGGAACAACTCAACTAATGTTAGTCCAAAACATCTTTCTATTTGGTATTGATCCCATTCCAGTATTTAGTTTCTCTACAATTAGTCATTGCATACTTTTAGGGTATGCTTTATTTGAAATTTATAGAACTCTATAACTTGCAACTATATCATCACTTGAACAAATTACCATATTAATTGCTACTAATTAAAAATTCATTAAAATTGCCAGTGGCAAATGCCAGGAACCAGGAGCCACACAGAGTTGAGTGCCATTTATTATGCTTTGTCATCTCTACACTCTATCTCACTGTCTCTCTCTCCCTCTCTCTTTCGAATTCACTGCCAAATGATAATAATAAACATTTTCATTTTCATAATTTCTACGATTTTATCATGATTGAAAATCAATGAGTTCACAACACACACATACACAGACAGTGTATCTCTTCCACCCTCAGGATTTGTGTGTACTTTCAATTAAAAGCCAACTTTTAGTACATAATTCAGAAAACTGCAAAATGTTTGTAGGTGTTTCTAACCATTACCTATCCATTGTCGATTTGCGACCATAATTACACTGAAAACTTCAACCAGAGAGAACTCCAAGCCCCGAACCCATGTGCATGTTCCACTCACCTGCATACGAGTTTACCTGTGCGGAAGCTTCTGTCTGCTCAGGCCATAAATATGCTCACATATCCCGGCAGTAATTAATGTGCTTTTGGCGCATTCGAAAGGATTATTTACAATCCATAGAAATTTCAATATGTGTGTGTTTAGCAGTAATTTGCTTCTGTCAAAAGATTAGTTCTACTTCAAAGACAAAATAATTCAATTTACTAGTAAGTTTTATGTAAATGCAATACTTAAAATATATTATAATGTAATAATTTGAAAAATATGAGTACTTTCGAGACCCACACTATAAAAATAAGCTCAATCTACTGCCATTTGCCTTATTTTGTTGGACTTGAAGACCCTGTCCAGGTCTGTGAGCACATGCTCTTATCGGATGACATCGAATGTCAGTAGGGCTTACCCACCATTCAAATTTATCTAGCCGAACACGACGCTTAGCCTCGTTTCCCTCGCTTATGCCTATAATGTCACCCACAGTTTCAACCCACGTGGAAGAGCCGCAGAGTGGGGGTAAAGGAAAAAAAGAAAAGAATCAAAATCAAATGCCATAGCAAAGTGGATTTTCCACCCTTTTTATTAGCAATTCAACGAATACCAAAGACCGGCGAGTCGAGTCGCTGCGCGTTGCGTCGGTGGTTGCGGCTCTGTAATGGGGACTTGGACTCGGTAATCCCACAATGAGCTGCCATAATAGATGGCAAGCAAATTGAAGAGCTTTGTGGCCTGGTTGTTGCGGTTGTCACCGCCGTTTCTACTGCCTTCGTTCCGCAAAAGTTTTTGGGTGGTTGGAATTGACTTGTGTGTTACGTTTAACATTTTGCGGTTTCGCACTTTTGCAACAATTCCGATTTCTCGGTGGGCACAATGGGGGAGAGCAGAGAAGGGGAGACTGTGAGAGAGAGAGGAAAAGTGAGGGGTAAAGTTGCAGGAAGATTGGATTGTGCGTACGCAACAGGGTGGAAAGTTGAAGTGCATCCGGCAAATGGTCAGTGGGAATTAAAGGGACTGCTGTTTGTTGATTCCTGTGGCTAAATTACAAAAAATCAGACGACTTTCTCTTGTTCCTGTTGATGTTGCTGTCATTATGCGAATTATGAGCTGGATAAAAGGTATTAAAAATTGTATATATGTAGCTGCCTCTTCTTTTTGGTTTTTTTGTTTAGCTGTTCGGGTTTTAGGCTAATTGAAAAGGCCCATCTGTGGGACAATGGGTAAAAGAAGAAGGACATAGACACAGGACACAGGTGTGTGTCTGTGTGCAGTTAGCTGGCAATTTGTAAATGAGGAAAAGTTTTTGTTTATTAATTTTTCTTTTTTTCGGTTTTTTAGATCTAAAATTTGTGCGACATGAGTTCTAAGGAAAGAGTCCTAGTAGGTAGTTATTAAAGGATTTATTCAAGTACTTATTTCTCCATTAACAATCTATATGTAAGATGACGACTTAAACTTTACTTACTAATTGAGAATAGACCATGGTTTCGGGAGTTTCTTATCAATTACAGGACACCTTTTCAGTCCTATTATCAAGAATATGGGGTCTCGTTATTACCTTTATTTCATCTAAATACTAAAGCTAAGTATCAAGGACTATATTTTGATGTACCAGGGTGAAATTCAACCCCTAACTAATGGATAGTCAATACAGAATTCTTATCAAAAGTATAAAGAAGTTTTGGAATGCCAATTTAACTAGAAAACTATTCCTATATATTCCGAATTTCCCTGTCCTATATCGGCTTTTTGGAGTACTGATTTTAACCATGCTCTCCTTTGAGAGGAAGCACGTGTTTCTTGTTTTTTTTTATTTTGGTTCAACACCTTTACTTTTTTTTTTTTTTTTGATTTCCAGTCAACTCTTTGTCAAATTGAACATTAAGCGAAAAATCCTTATCAGGCTTTCATGCATGACATGATTTCACATATGGATTCAGCATCTCTATACAAGAATAAAGTCACATTTTTTTCCCGGAAATGTCATTTTGTGATTTTTGACATTTTTAAATTTCAGATTTTTGACAGCTTTCCGAAATGAGGAAGACAGCTTTACCTTGATGAAGCAATATCATGATCAAGGAGTCGATATTAAAGAGTAACTAAAAGTTACTTCAGTTGGTTTTATGCAGCAGCAGTTGAAAGAATTTGCATTAAGTTGTGAGCTGCGAACATGATGACTCTTTGTCTCTCCATTTGATGTAATTAAATTTGCGACTGTGACAATTTCATTTGTCGGCCGCCCTCCCCCTTGAAGGATGCAGTAAGGGATTGTGGACCAACCCTTTTGCTGTTGACAGAATGTGTCTCCCTTCCTCCTCCTACTACTACTCCCATCTATGCATAATTTGTATTTTTTTTTTTGCCTTTGCCAAGAGGTTGAGTGTTGTTACATTATCATTGACAATGGCGTGTCCTTCGTGTCCGTGTCCTGTTGCTTGGATGTCTCCCGTTTTTATAGTCGTATTATGTGTCACTTTGCCTATGAAGTGGTTTCAAATGTTCCCTTTTAAGTGATTTAATGGATTTTTGCATATATGCATATGAAGTTTGTTAATTGCAAAGCTGGCGACTTGGCTTGGCTATTGATGGCTTTCAAAAATTGACAAATGATAAGGGAAATGCCATGCATTTTGCTCAAGTGGACGCTAGAGAACGCAATCATGTGAAACATATAAAGATGCTTGATTTTAAAGCGACATCGATGGACCACTTCAACTGTGACTTTATAGCTACATACAAGCGGATAAATAAATATAATTCTATCATAATTAAAGAATAACAAACTTCTTTTCTATCCATCAAGAAAAAACCAAAATGACAACTGTCAATTGGGCCAACAATTTAACCAGTCCATCTCAATGCCCCTCCAACCCCTACCCCGATCCAGGCATCCCAATCCAACAGTCATTCATTCTATCAAACTGTCAATAAGCAATTCATTTGCAAATGCGATTGGCGTCAACGAGAGAGACAAAGCAAGAAAAAAATGGGAGAAACAAATGGCAATGGCAAAACGTAGGTGAGTAGACCATGTCATTGTTTGTCAAAAAGCCATTTGGTAAGAGTATCGAATTTCTAGCAAAAGAGTACAAAAAGTATATAACATCATTTGTGCATCAAAAAGGACTTTGATCAAGTCGCAACGAAATACAAAGACACTAACATAAAAAGAGTCCTAGATCAGTTGGGATGGGCTCAGACTCATTCTGGACAATTGAAACTCATTAAATTTAAGCACTAAGTTGTTATTTATAACTTCAATTCTTACATTTCAGCTTTCTGTAATAAAAAATAGGGTATTCCATGAACGTGATATACCTTTCATGGCCATCCTTTGGGAGTCAGTCATGTGACGCATATTTTGGCACTTCACAACTCACATCAGATGGGGGAAGAGCACCTTTAGCCAACGTCGCCCCCATCAGAATGAATCGAAGGTTGGAGCTGGAGCACAACCTATGTATCCAAACGCTACCCCCTTCATCTAACCAAAAAGGAAAAAAAACCCTGGCTGACATTTGTGCCTTCACCGCTTCATGCACAATCAACGGTTCGATTTAATGGAAAAAATGAATTTCTTTTCCAGGTCTTGTTTCTTCTTTTTTGGTTTTTTACGTTTTGCGGTTTATTTTTTTCTCTTTTCTGAGTGAATGGCACAAAAGACTTGTCGTTCGTTTTCGAATATGTATGAATGTGAATGAATGAATGTTGAAATTGGGATGGCAAAGCGTTTAATGAACAATTTTTTGCTTCTATTGCCCGCCTATTGGGAATGCTTCGAAATCGTAATTGAAGCCACTCTTTGGCGTTGGCCTATTGTGAAAACTTGCAAAGGAGTGAGTAGAGGAAAACTGGAGGATAGACTGTCAATGAGTTTTTGCATTGTTGTCAAGAAGCTTGGCTTAATTAATTGTGGTTTGAGGTTTTTTTTTTTGCCCCACCACACAAACATCCTAAATCTACTCACACACCAATATAGATAGATAGAAAGATACATATGCAAAAGTTTAGATATCCGTTTTTGGTTTAAATTTAACACAAACCATTCAAATTGAATGGCTAAAAAAAAAAGAGAGTGAAATGAAAAAATTTGCAATTTTTTGGTTTACAAAAGCCACAACTGCGATAAGCACTTGTGAAGCGTATAGGAAATTAAATTTTTTCCAATCAAAATCATTTCAATGGCAGCTCACAATTTCCAACCCAGACCCAGAAAAACATACAAAGACCCAGTAAAAAGCAAAAAAAAAATTGACTGAGAGACTCTGAGATATGCAATCAACATTCAGTGAACTGAAATTTGGACTCGAATGTGGGGAAATGAATATATATATATATTCACATATATTTTTATTCACAATTGTGTCAAATATAGAATCGGATGAATCGGTTAGATGTGTAAAAGAATACATTAATTTAAGTATATATAATCAATAGCCTCATGCATTTCCCATTCTCAAGAAGTGTCATAAAAAATATCGAAACTCAAGTACTGGATTAAAGAGGTTCAATAACTAATCGTTTTACCTATAATTTATACGATTCGGAATCGACTTAAATCGACTTATCTTTGTGTACTTTTTCCCCGTTTACGAATTGAACCATTTCCCAGATTTTCAGATTTATGATCATAAACTTATCAGCAAACCATTAGAGATAAGTCTTTTGTATTGGCTGGATTGATATTAGTTACTATAAAAGACTTTGCTTTGTCTGCAGAATTTAAACATTTCACATTCGTTCACCAAGAATCAATATGAAGACCTTTGTAGCTATCGCTCTGATTTTGGCCACCGGTGCCTTGGCCGATCTCTCTTCCGATCCTTCGATTCAGGGGCGCATTACCAATGGTCAGACTGCCGTCGAAGGACAATTTCCCCATCAAGTGGGTTTGAGTTTCTCGGCATCTGGCTCTAGTTGGTGGTGCGGTGGCTCCATTATTGATAGCCAATGGGTCCTGACGGCTGCCCATTGCACCAGTGGGTGAGTATTTTCAACACAATCTGAGAATTTCCTATCTAATCAATCAATCTTTGGGTGCAGTGCCTCCTCTGTGACCATCTACTATGGAGCTACTGTGCGTACCAAGGCTCAATTCACCCAGAAGGTGACCAGTTCGAACTTCATTCAGCATGCCAGCTACAACTCAATTATATTGAGGAACGACATTTCCCTCATTAAGACTCCTGCTGTGACGTTCTCTTCTCTGGTCAACAAGGTGCAATTGCCATCCATTGACAGCAGCTATTCCACCTATGTAGGCTCTCAGGTGATTGCCTCCGGTTGGGGACGTCTCTCGGATTCGTCAACTAGTGTTGCTACCAATCTGCAATTTGCCAATTTCGAGATTATCTCCCAGGCCACTTGCCGATCCACCTTTGGCCCTCTTTTGGTTTCCAGCAAGGTCATTTGCATTGCTACACCCAACAAGACTTCCACCTGCCAGGGTGATTCTGGTGGCCCCTTGATCTTGGCCAGCAATGGACTGTTGATTGGTGTCACCTCGTTCGGACATGAGGATGGCTGCCAGATTGGTGCTCCGGCTGCTTTCACCCGTGTCACCAGCTACTTGGACTGGATCAAGGAGAACTCTGGAGTGTCCTACTAAAAACATTTTCACACAAAATAAAATTTCTATGAGCAGCAAATTAAACTAAATTCCCTTCTATTTAGTCCCTTTCCATCTTTATAAATTAAGGAAAGTGCATCAAAAGGTTATCTGCTGGGAAAATAGGGAAAAGAATTTATTACTACTTCTGTTGACCACTGACAATTGTCAATAATTAACATAATGAAACCATAAATTGCGCAAAAGAAAGTCCAATTATAGAGGGTCAGGGAGAAAGAATTGCAAATATTATCATTTCGAAGGATGGGCTGGTGGAGTGGGGGGTAAGAGTAGCATAATAAATTCTAGAGAAAGCGCCAAGCTAAACAAAATTAATGTAACGCCTCATAAATTAATTTGAAATGTGCATATGCTGGACAGTCTGGGTGACTCTGGGATCGTATAATTCATCCATCCATCCAACCCAATCCTCCTCTCTACGACTCTCCTACTCTCTGTCTAACAGTTTGCAATGACCAGCAGTGAAAGTGGCGAGTGTGTAAGTGAAACTGGAGGCTGCTAACTGGTGATGATAATTGCCACCAACAACAAGTAGCTAAGCTAAGTAGAAAGTCCAAGTCCATATGGCTGGACTCACTCTTTCTCTGTCATTGTCTTTGGTTAATTACCAAGATGTATGCGTGTTGCGCACACAGTCCAATTAACCCCCATTATGGGCCCTTCAGTTTGGGTGGGTGATATATCTGATGCGGATCTCTCAACACTCTCGACTGCCCCCCAGCAACTCCCAACTCATGCATTTTGTCCTGGGTGAGGTCAAGCGTTCGCTGGGCAAGTAATTAAGATTTCTCTCTGTATTCTTGTTGTTGTTTTTTTCGCCCTCTACTCTACAGAGGATTGGTGGTTAGCCAGCGGGGCGTGAGCACCACATTCATCTATCCAAATTGCTTTATGATGTTGCAGATTATATGATAATGAATGCCATCTGGAGAGTGCACTTGAGAGAAGCAACGGCCCTCAGTCCAGTTGACACTTTAAGTGATTTAATGTTGCATTGGGTAGTGTAAATAAATTAATGAATATTAAGGCAGGCCATTTAATTGAAATGTTTTTGTCATTTCTGGTATTTTAAATATTTAAACACAACGACAAAAAACAAAGACTTTTAACAATAGAGCCATTAGCTAAAATATATCCCATTCCATATGCCAAACCGCAAATGCATTGTTGAGACCAAAAAAAAAAGTATTTTTTTTTGCGGGTAATGCACATTGCATCTATATAAATACAGCGAAAAAATGAACATAATGGTTGTCCATTTGAAAAGCCAAAATATAAAGGCGAAAAGCAAACAATAAGCCAAAATGACAATTTTTCGACTTAAATCCTCTCTTTAGGAAAATGAAAACTGAGTAAAAGTCCTTTCTAACATTTTTCTATAAACTCTTCTTCTATAAGCCAAGAGTGACTTCTTTAGGCCAAAAGAAACTTTCAACTAGCAAATCCATTAATCAATTTGAACTTTTATTGGCCTCTAGTATTGACCTTTTGTATTAGACTGAGGGTGACTTCTATACTTCCTGCTAGTGTTCCCCTTTTATTTAATCTTGTGGGTGCGAGTTTTGTTTCATTGTCTTAATTGTTGTTTGTACAAATTGTTCTACGTTAACAAGCCAACGATTAATGATGTGGTCAATCTTGCCCCCTTTTTTGTGGTATTTCTTTTCTCCACCCATCCGTGTGGCTAAAAGGATGACTCAGAGACAAGGAAATGCCCATAAAGCGCATTGGTGGAATATTTTGTAGAGCAATTAAACTTTCACTAATTACCAACAAAAAGACAATTAAGAAAATATGCTTAAAAATTATGTAAAGGAAATTAGACTACTGGAATGAAGAAAAAATTACCAAATTAAATAGCCCATGAAAGGATTACGAAATCCTTAAAGCAGAAAATGCATAAACTGAATTTATGGCCATGAAGAAAAGGAAATTGAAATAACTTTTTAGAATGCTGATTTATTTTCCGGTTCTCGCATAGAAATAGGAAGGTTTTCTTTATTACAGATTGAAATCTTGGCGCCTTTGGTCTCGATATTTTAAGTGTCATCGTCGTGCTTGAAGAGTATATAACTGAGACGTGGCGTGTCCATCTTGATTTCTGGTGGAGGCAACTTCTCCAATGAAGCCACCATTTGCTCATTGTAGTTCAGTTCGTTGACCAGTTCCATAAGCATCTCATATGAGATGCGAACTATGAGTTTTTCATTATTTATGGATTCTTGTATGTTTTCAGAAGAATTGGCAATTTCGTCATCCGTGCTTAAGAAGAAGTACTTGACGCGACGGCCACGATAACCCTGTAGATCCACCGTGGTCACCGACTTGTTCGAAACACTTCTTTGCCTCTTGCCTAGACGATGTCCAAACCTTCCATAGTCGGCCCTCCTGCCACTGCTCGTGCTAGGAGGTTCCGTATCTTGGCTGCGCTCACTGCTGCTGCCAACAAAATTGATTGACAAGTCCACTGGCTGATCAATGTCATCGGTTAGACATACTTTGGATCGGAAAACATGAATCGGGCGAATTTCCAGCACTATCAAATAGTGGTGCTGCCCATCGGGGCGTATACATTTCACAAACAGCCGTGACTTTTCCGTATTTATCGGCATGGTGTCGTAAAGCAGACGTAGCATCACTTGCGAAGTATTGACATGCTCAAATAGATCGGTTAGCTGGAAGCTCATAAATAGTGATGCTCTGATGGTGTCTGCATACAAGAGAATGGCCACACCATCGCCCAAGACTTCACCCAGCAATTGGCGGCAACGTACGCAGACCACAGAGCATCCTTGCGCGTTACTGAAAAAGAGTATGCCACGTGTTCCCAGTACCCTCGGCGAGATGACAATATAGTTAAGGCCATAGAAGATACCATCATCTCGTGGATTGATGTTCCTCGGATATTTCGAAGCAAAACAGGTCTCGGGACGCATTGTCAAAACTGGAAATGGCCTGATGTACCCAAAACTGCGGGTCTGCACAACTTCATTTGCACACTGACTGCAGTAAAAAGTCGAGAGTACATTTTCCTCAATTTTCAATTTCAGTTTCTCCACCTCCACGTTGATAGTATTCCGCTCCAGTAAGAAGCGATTAGTCCTCTTCAGAGTTAGACCAAATGTTATGTCTATGCCAGTTTCCTCAGCATGGCCCAGCACCATCTGGTCATCCACATCGGGACTGACTTCGAATATGTTTTTGAACGGCACACGCTGCTCAACATGTGCCTCACTCCAGCGAAAGCCAAAAGGATTGACATCAATACGCCTGTCCTGGGAGCACAATGGATTGGTGTACGGTTTAAGTATATCCACGGACTTCATCATTAAGATATTGAGCCAATTTGCGTCGCGTACATAGGAGATTACAATGTGTTCCAAAGGCATTTTAAAATGCAGCTATTAATTGATATGCAAGATGATGAGAATGCGAGAATTTATTTAAACAAGTCAGCCGCTTTGACAGGCTGCGTCAGTTTTTTTTTCAGAGTTGGCAAATCGTTTGAATTGAACTTTAATATTGTTGCCACCTTTTCCAATGACTTTCAAACTGGCTACCCCTATTTTTGAACCTCTCTGTACGCTATGAAACTTCTATTCTATTTTTGGTTATTTTTACAAGGATTTCGTTTGAGCCCTTTTGCCGTTTACTTTTTGGCGTCGACAAGCAGAGATAACGCGGTTCATGAAAAAGGTTTGCCACGTTGGAGGCCAAAAAAAGTTTTGCGTCATAATAAATAATTTCAATGCATTCGTCTGGAAGGATTAAAAGTGCAGAGCAAAACGTGTTTTCTCTCCCATCCTATCGCTTTAGTTGAGTGTTGAGTTTTCATTTCTGAAAATTTCCTGTTTCCAAAAATGAATTTAAATTTCTTAAATCTAAGCCATTTAGTAATCGATTTACCTAGCAATAAAGTGTCAAGTGAATTAAGAGAATTTTTAGAATTAAATATTTAGTTCTGTGAGATGATTTAGTAAACTAATTAGACTTTGATTGCAAATCTTCCGATCCTTTGAATGTAAATCAATTGAAATTCTGTTCTTTTATGTCAGAATCCAAAGAGAATATAGTAAAAGTAACTTGATAGATGGCCATATCATGGGCCCTAGATGACAACCTGACTACGCCCATGTGCAGGAAGAGCTCTATCTCTTATTGGTTTCTTATCAGCCGAATGAAGAAGCTGTCGAAGAAGTTTTCATTATCGATAGATATGATAAAAGATAATGAAACTTAAAACTTTCAAATACTTTTCACTATTTATTGTCGAGTATCGGTTTTTATGTCTTCAATTTTAGAACTTTTCTTTGAATATGCCAGATGCCTTCTTAGCTCAGTGGCAGAGCACTGGTCTTGTAAACCAGGGGTCGTGAGTTCAATTCTCACAGGAGGCAATGCTCAAAGGGGATGCTTTCCTTTCTCCTTTTTTTTTAGACTAACATCCATTTAATTTGTAAGTTGGAAAAGCAAATGTTTTACATTCTTGATTAGAAACGCATACACAAACACATGCATGGTAATATGAGAGGGGTGGGGCGAGGGCAAAGGATGATGGATATGATGCAGTCATGTGTGACATTATCATTGACGATATATCAGACACGGGCAAAAAAGCCAAGGACCTCCGTTTGACACTACTCCCCCACCAAATGTGGGTAAACAATTGAGCGTGAGCATTCAAGGACCTGCTGCTGCTCCTGTTATTAGTTGAGTTGACATTCTTGAATAAATCAAATATTTACACAAATGTCGGCATCGACCTGCGGCTGCGAACTTGTTCTTACTTCTTCGTATGCTTATTTTACTTGTTGTCTACTTTTAATTATTTGTTTATTCTATCTTTGGCTTCATATCTTTTACCAACTTATTTGTTTATAATTAAAACAGTCAGGCTTTTCCATTTTGCTCGATTTTCCTATTTTTTTTCTCTCTCTCATTCTCTGTGTCTCCCTTGACGCCTTTATTACTTTAATTTTGATTTCATTCAGAGGGCCTTAATTAAAAATCAACAAGCCACCCAACGAGGCAACCAAAAAACAATGTCAACCAGTGACGCCGACGCCGACGCCGCTTTGTTGTTAATTAATTTGGCCACGACTTTTTTGGCCTAGGCCATGATGGCATAAAATGCGCATTAGCCAATAAATCTCTCTCTTTCGCTCTATCCATCTGGTGCATTCATTGCATTGGCTCTTTATCTGTTTGATGATGAGCGAACAATTGTCCATTGTTTCGTTAAATTAAATGAGTATAAAACTGTTGTTTAAACGTGGCCGTGCTGTGTTTCATAGTCATTTTTAATTAAACTAACTCATACTTTAGCTTAAACTAGATTTCATACTAATTAAAGTTAGATGGCTTAATTTTTTTACTTTAATTTATTAACTTAAACTAGAACAAGTAGAAATTATATATTTAGTAGAATCCACTCAAAAATTGCCCGCCCTTGATTTTTCTTGACTCGCCACAAAGTATGCAACACTTTTATTTTTGGTAGTCAAAAGTTTTACTGAGTCAGCAACAAAACAGAAAAAAAATTTGTTACGATGACAGGCCAGGACAGTGAAGAAGACACAGAAAAAGTAAAAAAATTCGAACGCTGGTTGGCAATTTATCATTTTGAGGGTGTTGACTGATGGGCAAGAGGGTCGTTTGTTCGGCTGTGGGTGGTCTGTGGCTGCGGCTGTGGCTTAGCGCCCCCTTTTAACTTTTGAGCTAACCAAAAAGTCTGACAATTGGCTTTCCAGTGGGCGGTTGGCAGTTGTCGACGTTGCCTTTTGTAATTAATTTTGATGGACGACACATTGCGCTTAGTTTGTACCAGGTGAGACAATCAAGAGAAGGACAACTTTTTATGCATTTGGGGAAAAACTTTTTCTTTGCCATGGGATTAATCTGTTTGGCGTTTGGTCTTGCCTGCTAACGGAACTGTTTTTTGGGTTGTTTTGTGGTTCATTTTGTGGTCCATCAATGTCTGGGGCTGCTAAAGAGCCAAAAGCTATTAAGGGAATTAAAAATGCATGAAGCTGAAAGAACATTTCTATTAGCCCACACAACCTCCTCGACACCTCCAGCCACTCCTGGAGGTGCGTGGTGTGCTTTTTTCTCGCACTTTAGTTAATTAGACAGAGACGAGTTTCTGGCATTTTGCTTAGAATTTAACATTTTCATAATTCATAATTTAAATTGTTTCTCTTTTCTTTTTGTGTTAAATTGCATGTTTTCTGCAATTGTTGATGGCCACGCCCACAATTGCTTGCTCTTCATGCTCATCTGCTTCATCTTTTCCAACTATTCTAATTTGTGGCCTTTTCTTGGGAATTAGAGTTGAGAAATTATAAACTCGCAACATGCATTCGCTCACCCAGTCAGTCAGTCAGTCATTCATTCACTCATTCATTTATTTATTCATCTTGCTTAATTGCCAAAGACAACAGCAACAACAATAACAAAACTCTTGTCACATTTTGCTCTAAAGAGTTCCGCATGCGGAGACTTTTATCTTTTTCAATTTCTGTTTCTTTTCTAAGTTTTCTGTGGGTGCATTAAAGTTGCGTTTGTGGTTCATTAATTGTTCTATTAGTTTTAATTGATGGAGTCAAACATTTGCAAATGTTGAATGGTTATTAGACTAGATTACCATCTATATACAGATATTTTCCTATTAAAACCTTTAAACATTCGATGGGAGAGACTAAAACTGCATAAGACACATTTCAAAATTCCCTTTCTTTCCAAACTATTTAACTACTTTAGCCATTTCATACAATTATTTAATTCAATTCACTTTTTATTTCAAAGTTTATTTTGAAAATTTTTCTTATTACTATATGGATGCACAAAATCAAACCATAAATCCTCTTCGACAGCAAGAAATAGCACTCAAAAAGCAATTTCAACTATTTTCAACGCCATTGTGTGCTAAGTAGATTTGGAAAAGGCGATACAAATTTTCGTTTTGTTTTGTTGCCCCAAAACAGTAGAAGAACAATTCGGGAAGAAAGACAATGGACAAGAACAAAAACAACAGCAACAACAACAACACTAGGCCATGATGCGTGGCCAGTTGCAGTTGCAGTTGCAGTTGCATAATATGTAGCTACCAGACGCAGTCGGAGACGCATTTCCATGACAATAACTTTCCGATAAACCAAAGAAGAAATGCAGGCTAAGGCTAATCTATGTGGCAAGATCAGGGTCTGCCATATGCCTATTGCACACACACACACACACTCGCAAGAGGCAAGTAGAAGAGGCAGATGAGAAGGCCAACTCGGACATTGTCCAGTTTTGCTGAATCAATTTGTTAGAACCAAAAACAAATGTGAGCAAGGATAAACAATGAAATGAAATAGGCAAACTGGAAGGGCGTGTGACATTTACTAAAATTGTGGGCTCCTTAAATACATCTATGAAGAGGGTGGATTTTCTGTCATTTGTATTATTTGTTTTGAAATCGGATTTATGCCAAGACTGTTGAACTCGTAATTTGTGGGTTTCTTCTTAGGCCAATCAGCTGCCGGTCAGGGCCAGAAATAAACATATGTATGTAGGTACATGCAAATGTCTTACCACTTTCGGAGGCCAGCGGGTGGCTTAAACGCTTATCGACCATAATTCTCCACTCACTCAACACATCTTGAAATCAGCAAAAGAATCACATAAAAATAAACCCCCTCCTCCCCCCACCACAAAGGAATTCCAAAGATGAGGAAGCAAAATGAAAGGAAAACAGTGCAAAAAATGTGTCACACATGCAACGTCATCGTTGCAGTTGCTGTTGTTGTTGTCGTTGGCGTTGTTCCTCCGCTTGTTGTCGCGAGCCATTCCAAGATGCATCTTGCCCAGCTCTTACACAGCTGACCAAACAGGATTGCGCCCAAAAGCAGCCGGCAAGCAACTGTGACGTTTATCTGATCGTCAGCATCAATAAGTTTTACCTATAGAGAGATGACCAATATGCTTGAAAGGTAGCCCACAACATGAACATCTAAAGATAAGGCGACCGCAACTCTCAAGAGAGAGAGAGAGAGAGAGGCAGAGACATGCCAAAAATGTGGTCAAGATGTTTGCCAGCCAACAAAAATTGATGAGGCATAAATATTGAACATGTTTCACATTAATTGTATATGTGAACATATTTTGCATATCAAAATGATAGACACAAATTAATAATCGTATTCACTTTTATGTCTTTTGTTTCAAATCAATGCTTATCACTCAGAAATTAATGGATATTCTATTTATGTTCAATGAAAATCTAATAGGAGAAATAGTTTTTATGTTTTGTGATGACCTAAAAGGTGTGAGTTGGAATAAAGACTGAATAAAAAGGTAAAAAGATAAGCCATTTTCTGTTTATAAATGACTCGTTTGTTGGTACCCTATCGAAGACTTTCTTTGATAGGTCCTTTAGACAGCTTCGACGCCTTTCTTTGAGTCATATTTTTGCTGTTGTTCGAAGAGTTATTTTTGAGTCTTCACTTATTCAAGGATGAAACAAAAGAAAAGGAAAGTATATAGAGGGAAAAATTTCTTAATTTTACATAAGCTTTCACTAGATGCAAAACTTTTTAATTTTTTCATAACTTTTCCCTTTCTATTTTCATCGAATTGATATATAGAGTTAGCTATATATTTGATTCCGGGTTCAATTAGTGGAGCCATTTATTGTTTGGTTAACAAATTGAATCAACTTTTGGCTAACATGACTTTATATTTATTTGCATTTCGCTTGATTATTGCCAGACAATCAATGAAGTTCGCGTCGAATTGAACCTTAGCCAGCAATTTGAGTTCACTTTGCAGGTCAACTATTTCCTGGCTACTGAATTTAATTCAAAACTTTACTATTTTTTTTTTTTTCGCCTAGACCACAAAACAAAATTTGTATCTAAAGTCGAGCAGTGGAAAAAATGCAAAGCGATAAAAATCTTAAACGAAAATATTTGTTAGCGGTTATTTGTTTTTGAGGTTTTTGTTTTGTTAGCTTGTTTTTTTTTTTTGGTTTTTTGTTTGGTTGGTTGGTTGGTGGTTTCTGTCTTCTCTTCTTAGTCGAACAATAACGTGCCAAAAGTTTGCTACTGCATTTTAAATATTTATATCTGCAATGTTGGTCGGGCCCCGCCCTCCGTCTTGCCCATTTGATTGCCGCACTATCTTCGCCTCTAACGTTTTTGTGTGGCAGTCGCAACTTTGTCAGGGTGCACGTTTTGGTTGTTCGAGAAAATTTTTGTGCTTTTCTACATGAAAAATATCTTGTTTAGATTATATTTTTTAGATAGACAACAAGTAGACTTAATTATCATTCATGTTTTTTTTTTTTTTTTGTTGGTTTGTGTTCTTCTTTTTGTTTTTGTGGTCTGGCCAATACATAAAAATACATTAAACATTAGTCAGGTTTTGGAGTTTAGAGGGCGGCTTGGTTAGTTTTTTTTCCTCAATTTTTTTGTTGGTTTTGGCTTTGGCCAACTTTCCCCTCCAAAAAGAAAATACAATCATTTCCCAGCAAATCTCTATGAGCATCTTCTTTAGCTCTCAGCTCTCAGCTCCCACTCCCACTCGTTGGCTATGCAAATGCAATCTTGTATATCCAACCGAATTAAGCCCAGAGAAAAGAATGCCAGGCCAGGAATAGAGTGAGCAGAAGAGGTAAACATATTTTCCATGTCTCTCTGTTCGATGCCCATCGATTGCGTTATGCAAAATATATGCAAATGCCATAAATACGAGAGTTGAAAGCGCTTCGCTGCTCCCAGAGCCCCAAAGAGGAGCCTCGAGCAGTAGTAGGTGGTGGAGGAAGAAAATACTGTTTTTCACCAGAATCCTATATTAGTAGTAGGTATTGGATGGGGGCGGGGGTTGGGCGGGGACTCTTTGAAGAGTCGCGACGATTTGAGAGATTTGTGAAATTTATCGGGGCCAGTCAGTCAGTCAGTAAGTCAGTTAGAGTCAGTTAGTAAGTGGGAGAATGGAGAGTGGGTGGACACAAAAGGTGTCATCGCAACGGTAGTTTCGATACAACAACAACAACAACAACTATCAACAATCATTTGAATATCGTTTTACAGTAGATGAATACAAACATAAATCTGCTTAATCACGAACTTGAACCCATCTGTCAAAGAGTTTGTAATTGAGCCAGGAATACCAAAATAAATACAAGTGCATCGAATTGGCATAATGATCAGGAGAAAGGCAAACCATTGGAAAATTCGTCAGCTGAGAAGTAAAACTACTACTACTGCTATTTTTAAGTTCTCTTGCTCTTCTTATTGTAAGTTCATAATTTAAATTTTTCCTTTCGTCGTAACTTTGATTCAATTGCAACACCTTTTTTTTTGGTTTTGTTGTATCTTCCATCTTTTTCACAGTTCGTCACGTACAAATCGCAATAATTTGCAACACGTTCGCCCTGGTAAGTGCAGCAGCAGCCGCAACGGCAATTGCAGCATCTGCATCTGTTGCATCTGTGGCAACATCATCAAGCTGCAAGTATATATATTCGACTCGTATTCTAATCGCACCGACACACGCAATAAATTCTCAATCTACAGACTTCAAAAAGATGCAACTCAACCAAGCAATCAACACCTGTCCAACTGTGGCTCCAACCCTTGCAACATATTTAATTGGGTATGGGCATGGTTTTGCCTCTCCCCCTGTCTCTCCCCTGTCTCTCATGTGTTGCCCGATGATAATCCGTGACGATCGATATTCCTTGCCATGCAATTAAGCCATATTTACCCGTCCAAGGAGAGCCACATTCAAATTACATTTATTATTTAGTTCACTTATCGAATTCAGATTTTCCCTTCTTTTCTCTCATCTTGCGGTTTGCATCGGCTTATCTTTTGGTTCAAAAAGATATTGGCATTTATGTTGTTATTAGGTTATATTAATGGTTGCGGTCGAGGCTTTTGATAAGCATTGACACCGACTGGCTAGAAAAAAGGGAAGATGTTCAGTTGGCAATGGAAATGGACTTGTCCATGTGCTACTCCCAGGGTCATTTTCACGCAGCGGCAAAAGGAGGAAAACCAAATCTAATTCACAAAGCACTTCCAACTAAAAACTCGAACAGAGTCTGGCAGAGTCTAGAGATGCGTCAAACTTATCCAAGAGAGGGAAATATTCATAACCAGTTAAATTAATGAAATGAAACGATTCACTAGGCATTAGCATTGTGTATATATGAAATAGAGAATTCTAGGATTCGTTCTATATCTTTGGATTCCTATTTAAGCTCATCTGTAGTCAAAGTTTTGGCCATCGCTGCGACGATCTCACACAGCGATTTGACGCGTGTTTGGTGATTGCCATTGGTCGTCGTCGTCGTCGTTGAAGTCGTACTAGCTTTCCATTTAATGGTGTCCATATGATTCACGGCACACAGTCGACGCGAGTGCGCACCTTTTTGTGCAACAACAACAATAATAACAACAACAGGAACAACAGCAGAAAACCCCGCAACGAGGTAAACTAAAATTCGTTAAATACAATTGGATTTTTCTTGGGTGCCTGTCGATGATGCTGGGGACGCTGTTGATGATGTGCCTCCTCCTTGCTGTGTGTGTGTGTGTGTGTGGAGAGGGAATCGTGCAATCGTTTGAGCTGGGCACTCCTCCCCCGCGGTGTGACCTCGTCCCTCCGGCACTAGGCTAGTGCAGTATGGCCCCTCTCCGCCCTCTATCTAGGGAAAAACAATTGCAATTTTCAACTAATGCTTATTGCTGGAAATCAGTTTAGAAACACAAAAAAAAAACCTATAAAAAAGAAAGAAAACTAAAGGAGCCCATCGAAGTGAGTGTGTGTGTGTGTGTGTGTGAGCCAACGTTAAAGTCACCGTCACAGTCACCTGGCTGAACTTTGGGCCTTTTGCGCCGTGGTGCCAGAGCAATGAAAAGGTGAGTCCAGTCCACTCTAGCAGTCGCCTCTTTGATGAAAACTGTAAATTTACGAACTTTACTTTAATCACCAAACATGAATCGCGCACAGCATGCAGCGGCAGGCAATAGGCAGCAGGCAGCAGGAGCAGGCGGCATGAGTATCCTCCTCATCCTCATAATCAGAGAATAGGAGAGTGGCGAGCAGGGAGCGGGGGGAAGCATAAGTCGCTGTGTTTCTGTGGCTCATCTGAGCTCTTGGCTCTGCCATTGCCTCTATCTTTGAGTGTTGAAAATCTCTCGACATTGGCAATCCGGAAAGTTATTCAACTTATGAAGCCACGCTAAAAGGGGGAAGAAAAAATATTTATAAAGATTTATAATCAATGAATTAATTGAGTCTAATTAAGCAGATAGAAACCGAACATTTTGCTTTATGGCTAAACCTGCAAGATAAATGCACTTTAACCTTAACTTTTTGCCATGAAGTTGCAAGTGAATGAAAACTATTCATGCGATATAAGATCGAATACGATTTGCTTTGTAAGTATTGAGTATTTTTCGAATGTGAAGTGAAAGAAGGTTCAAATCAAATAAAATTTGAAATGGTTTCAAAGGCTAAGAACCAAGGCAATCCAATGAAATCGTGGTCAATAAAAATCATGTTTTATTTTTGCCCATAAAGTTATAATAAAATTTGGAACTTGCTTTTTAAATGAAAGGGAACACGTGGTAAAACTAGTCAGAAATTGATTTATGTGAGAATATAATGAACTATAAGCTTGTTTAAGGTGCTTAAGGTAGATAAGGGCAGGATTCAAATTCAGGATGTTAGTTAGTCTAAAAGGCCTAAACCACACCTGGATAATGATTTAGCCGTTGCAGTGGTCCACTATGCAAAATGTCCTTGCGTATTGGGTACTTTTTTTCCCTGATTCTATTCCCCTTTAAGACTTTAGTCACAGTAAATATTTGAACTATTTGAGGGCTATCAATTTACGAGACAAGAGAACACCGTGAAGCTGCTAAATGAAATCGATCCAAACCAAAAAGGAGACCCCTAAACAAAATTAATCTCTGTGGAGAGAGAGAGAGTGAGTGAGAGGGGGGCAATGAACAAAAGTCAAAACAAGAGAGCTACATGAATGAACCTTTTAACATACTTGTAGTTACTAATTCCAGGTGACAGCCGGACACAATGAGAGTGTCCAATGAAGTGGATTTTCGACAAAAATCCTATATATAAAACAGAAAAGAACAAAGTTGTTACAACACCAACAACAGAGTCAAATCTGAGGCTACCAACAAAACAGATGCTGAAGATGCTGAAGGCGAAGGTGTTGGCCCTTACCAAAGTGTATGTCTTTTCCCGCATTTCGGCGGCTAAACAAGCTGCTGAAGAGAAAAGAGAGGATCTTGTTGATTTTTTTTTTTGTTCAGTTTTTCGTTTCGTTTAGTTTTTGTTTCTTGGGCACACGACTGTCCGTTTTTGGCGCAAGTCGGGCAATAAATTATCGAAGAGAAGAGTCAGGAGTCAAAACAAAAGACCTACAATAACACTCGATGGACTTGAGCACGCACCCAAAAAGCAAGCAAAGCAATTGACAAACAACAAAACACAACATAAAAGACCAAAAATACAAAACGCACATAAACACTGGACAACATGCTGCGACATGGAAAGGTTTCAGTTATTTTTTTTGTTGGTCTTTAGTATTGGGCATCGGTTTGGGTCTGGTTATCGGTCCACAGACGGAAGCAGAAGCAGACTCAGCAGCAGGAGCGGCGGCAACAAATGACAACTTCGAGGGCAAAGTCAATGAGTGCCTTCCTGCTCCCTGTTATGGCCAGCTCCCTATCTGCTGCTCCTACTCCTACTCCCTGCAGAAACGCATCCCGGTGTGTTGGCAAATCAAAACATGAAGACAACAGACAGTAAACAAAACTTGCAACATGCGTTGAAATGCTAAGAATTATCTGCTGAAGCAGAAGATACAAACATGCAAAAAAGGAAACAGTTACAGGCCAATGAAAAATTCCCAAACGGATACAATGTATATAAATTTGGACTGAGACAAACATAAAGAGAAGAAGCTCAAGTGTTGGTACAAAGTTTACTGAACCAGTGGAGGATCTAGCTTACCCTTTTGGTAAGGGAAATTTGAATGAAAATTTACCAGTTTCAGAGGTAAAAAAGGAAAGGGACTGACTAAGGTCTTTAGAAAAAAAGTTCAAAAAATGGGACTAATTAAGATAGTAAACGAAACTGTGGATTCCATTCAATATATAAATCAAGTATTTTATCAATTTCTTAAAGAACAAACTAAGGTCAAACAATTTCAAGTGCAAAAGCATGAATGAAATTCATAAGATTCAGTTAAAAACAAATTAAAATGTGTCGCAGATTAAAAATACTTGCAATGGAATTTAGCTGAAACAGTTTCTTTGTGAAAGAAAAAAAAAAAACTCGTGACAAACAAACCAAAAGCCAAAAAGATTGCAAAAAACGAGACAATCAATAAAAGAAGAGAAACGCTTGAGAGAGAACAAACAAATATGGGCGATACTAGCGAAAGACACCTGCAGCTGAAAAGACGCTTACAGAGAACGTATTTAAGCCAAGGTGAAGGCCAAAGAGAATACAGTTTAGTTCGGAGTAGTTACCAATCGAAAGCAAAATGAAATATATCATTCTTATAGCCATTTTGGGTCTGAGCCAGGGCCAGGAGCAAAATCTAACGAGTGTGGTCACCGCTACAAAACTAACTGAAGACCAAATAATTCTCAACTTGCTCGAAAGCAATGCCAAAACTCTGAATACATCTATCCTTCTGCTGGACAACATTAGTAAATTTAATGTGGAAATTGGAAACAACATTACGAATCAGAGTAAAACTCTTTCTCAACTTGACAAAAGTTTCCTTTTACTCAATAAATCCTTCGAACTGAACTACGACAATGAAGAGCTTGCGAAAATCTCTAAATCCTATGTGAATAACACGCAACTTGTGGATAGTGTTCTTTACCTCGAGCAGCTGCAAAATGAAACTAAACAGAAAGTCCAGCAACTGGATAAGCTACTGTCCTCCATTCAGACGAAACTACTACATGACATAAAGGATATTGATGGCAAAGTTCTATCATTGACCAATATTCTCGATAAATATGTCTTGAGCAAAATCAAACATCTCAATGGATCTTTCGACAGTTTTGAAAAACTGCAACTTGAAACGGAAAATCAACTCCAAAATGTTTCACTGGTTAATGCCGTCAATCGAGAGACCATTAAGAAACTAAATACCCTGGAGAAGGACCTCTACAAAACCGCTTACACTCAGAATGACAATCTGGATAGATTGTCAGCAGCTGTTAACAATTGGTCAGGTGAAAATTTCTATATAGATTACAATGCTTTGGACAATTTGATCGTCTCGCAAAAAAAATGTTGAGTTGCATTTGGCTTTGAGCAACGATTTCTACTCCAATGCTAATGGAGGTTGCTCAACATTATATAAAAGTATCTTTCAAGGGTTCTATTGATCAAAGGACAACAAAGTATTTGGATTTACATAAATGATATTAAAATTATTTAACTGAAAATGTATTTTTTTATAAATAAATTATAATTTGAGAAGGATACCCTTAACCTAAAAACTCCTCTGGCTCTATAAATCTCAGACATATTTATATATTTAATTTTTGTTTTTGTTACTTTTCCTTTTTGTCAAATTGCATAACCACCCGCAATTTATTGAGGCTGCCTGCAAAACTGGACATGTGCCTTACTGATTAACATATTATGCGACAAACTGCCACTGGACACACCAACCACCACTGAGGTCCACTTCATGTCCAAGTCCAACTCCGATTCCGAATTGAAACGAAGCCAAGCCGAAACTGTTTCAATTCAACGCCTGTCACTGGCTGTTTGCACAGATAATTCACGCCAACGCCACACGACGACGACCACGATGATGATGATGATGATGATGATAATGTTGTCCCAGACCAAACCTGGGTGTAATTGAAAAAGTTGCCTTGCCCCAGGGTTCTCTTGCTTCCGCTGTGGTTGTTGTTTTTGTTGTTGTTGCTATATCTGAAATCTCTTCACGATGGCTATCAATGTCAGCGATAGGTGAACCAACCACACACAAAACTGTCCACATTCATCCAACTCCAATACGAATGTATGGGCCAATTAAGGGTTAAATATTGCTCCATATGCAAAAAGGATGCAAGACCCAGACGAAAACAGCAAAAGAAAGAGAGAGAGAGAGAGACAGAGAGAGATGGAGTTACCGCAGTCCCACAGCTTTGTGATTTACATAATTTCAGCGTCGCGTCGTTGGTGTCCAATTTCATTAGGAACATGGTCCGTTGTCTTTTGTCATCAAATCCGTTCCCCAAAATTTTCTGGGTTTTTGTTGTTTTGAACCAAAACTTCACCAGATCAGCATATCTGTCATTTAAATGTGTTTCCCCCTTTCCCATGTCCCATGTGTTGTTCCTTTTTACAAGAGAATTTACATTACAAATGAAATTGAATATGACAAAAAGGAATTTTTTGGACATATGTACATATGTATGCATCTAAGGGGTTAGATATTTAAAGGTTGGGGGATTCTCTTTTGTCGTAATTTAATTAGCCAAAGGTGAAAACAACATCCCCCCACCCTCCATACAGGCAGACGCGGCTTAAATATTGACCTCGAGGAGCATAATAAATATCTTTGGTCATTTTCAAAAGTCATAAATTAGGCAATTGGAATTTGTTTTCCAATTACACATATTTCACACCGCATGCCAAATAATTTATGCAAAAAATCTAAAAAGAATGTGAAGAAAAAAATCAAAGGGTCAATCTCGACATAACTAAGTCGAAAGTTTTTATACTCTGAAATATTACAGATGACTCTATAACGACATAATGTTAGCATCAAGTCGCCAATGTTTTTAGATTTGGATGAATTGCAGTTGAGGACTTGATTCCCTAGCCAAATGGAAAGAAAGTTCCATAAATTGTGATACTTTTGCCATACTCCTATAAGTTAGGGTATAATTGAGAGGAACAGAAACGTTTTTCTATTTCTATTAATAATTTATAACGCACAGCAGCCGAGGCCAACAAGTACAAATTGTCAAAAGTCTTTTGCATCTCTTTGGGGCCACCCATGGCGTTGTATGGCAAAGTCTGCCGATCTTTGGGCCACGCGTTCATAACGAGTCACAAATTCGCAGTGACTACGTAAGACCAAAAGATACTTCCACTTCTTTACACCTTAGCCCACCCTCTTCACCTTGCTCGCAATCATAATTTTTCAGCCAACAACACCTTAAAGACGAGGTCCGGTTTCGGCCCACCCGCCTGGTCTTCAGTTCTCACTTAAGTTTCCTTTTTTTTGCCACCCAACCAGTCTCTCTCTCTCTCCCTCTCTCCGTCTGTCTCTCCTTTTCCTTTTAGCGTATTAACGCGCGAAATAATATTTTATTTTGACCATCATCAAAGGATTGAAAAATGCCCACTAATATCTTAGGCTTTTTGTCAGATGGACGAGTCTTTGTATGCAGTCGGAGTCGGATAGACACATAGTTTGTGGGGTGAAGAGCAGCTTGTAGACTTAAAAGTTATTATTATGCCTGCCCCCTGCTTTTGTTGTGTGTATAAAATCTAGAGAAATGTTTGCATTAATCCCACTAAACCTTAGAGGAACCACATTCGCTTAGCTTGTGCCCCAGTTTGATGATGGGCTTTGTCTTTTACCATTATATTATCTTTGATCTGAGTCAAGCCAGCCCCTTAAGAAACGCGACATTCTCTACTCTTTGCCTCGATCTCAATCTATATCTCTCTTTCTCTCACTATCTTGTACTTGCTCGTTCATTTGTGAGACATATAAACAATTAAACTCATTTGACGATTAATTACGAAACGCTGCCATCGTAATCGCGTGTCGTCCCAAACGCCCAACGTCAGCTATCAAAACAACAAGAATTCTACGGCAGAAAAAGGAAAACAAAATTAAGGCAACAATAAGAAAGTTTACTTTACACTGATGTCGATATACCCTGTTTTTTACACAGCATTTAAGGTTTAAACAGGATTATCATGGCTACTAATTTACCTCTTGCCAAAGATTGGTAGAAATTGGTAGCGAAATTCGGCCAAATCCAGACTAAGTAGGTCAAAAAGAGGCTCAGCTCTAATTGAATAACTAATAGGCGCAAAAACCCAAATTGAGTCGGTATCTTTCTGGGATTTGAGTATATCCCTTTTCTTGCCCTTTCGACTGCAGGGTAGGGAAAAGTAACTTTAAGCCGCAACAAGTACAAATTCATTTGTTGGAGGAGGCCCCATTTGCTGATCGGAACTTGCATGTCGTGTCATAATCTTGATGAATGCATAATTGCCTGAACCCAAGCCGCATCAGTCGGTTGCAGACATTCTCCTGGCTCTTCTCTTATTGCCACCCGCACATCCAAGTGTGTGGATGAACATTTTGTGGTTACGTGAATGGGTTCTAATGGCTTTTTGGAGGGGTTGGGTGGTTCGTAATGTCAACCAGCATTGAGTGCTGGTGGTGGGCAAAAATTTTCAAAATATTTTCATATATTTCAATAGAAAGAGCAAAAGTGTTTCCCCTCTCGTTCACCCTTTCCAACATGCAATTAATGAATTATGCGGCAATTAATTTATAGAATACCCCCAATATTCGAACCCACATCTTGACTTTTATTTCATTCACATACACCCAAATAAGTATTCATATTGCTGCTGCACCCATCATCATCATCTTCAACATTGTAATCGGCTACCCGTCTGACCTAAATTATTCAATTCATTTTTATTTATTTTTAATTTTTTGATTTCTTACAATAGTCATAGAAGTTCTTCCCCCCTCTCTCTCCCTTGCGTCTTGCATTTTTCAAAGGGGTCGGGTCTTACATGTTTGTCTAACTATTTATTCTAATTTGACCCGCTTTTACTTATTGGAACTGGCTGCCAAGCTACCCCCGCTTACCCCATTTTCTAATTGCCTCAGCAAATGCTTAAATGATGAATCACTTTTTCATTAAAATTTGACTTTGAGTGTGACCCTCATGGTGTTGTTACTATTGCTCATGTTGACTCTTCTGTGGTTAATTTTCATTGATAAGTCAAAGAAGAGCATAGAAAAATTGAAAAGAAACTCTTCCGCTTCGAAAGGAATTTGCCAAGACTTTAGTTTTGTTTGTGGATACTTTTCTAGCATATTGCATACTTTAGGGGACAAAGTTTCCTCATTTTCCAGCCTATGATCTCCCAGCTTCTCGATATTTGATCATTTTTCCGCCTTCCTTTTAATATTTTCAGATTTTTAGATAAATTGAGACTGAAATTTCTCATATATTTTAATAATGACAAAAAATAAACAAATATTTCAGAATATTTATGGGCAATCTGTCGCCTCGAGTTACAGTTATCTTTGGATGGCTTGCTACGAATATTTTATGCCTCTTGTTCCACTTAACACCAACAACAACAAGGACAAAAAGGTGGGCATATATTGCCGCATGTTTTTGGCAATAAATTGGCATTTAAATTAATACAATTTGAATTATGTGCTAAAGGGGTAAGATACAAGAGACAGACAGACAGAGAGAGAGAGAGAGAACCCCCCACAGCGTAATTTTCAATCAAAAATTGCACATCCGCAAAATTATCATGAACTCAACTCCTTGGGGAGATTATCAAATTGATTCCAATTAACACTTGCCAACAGTCACAAACAGAGAAGCGAACCAAAACAGATTGGCTCCAGATTTTAGGATGCATTCCACGAGCTTGTGCATACATATATGCAAACGTTATAAATATTTCACCTCGTTTCGAGAGGGGCAAATTCAAGTTTATGAGCCTCCAAGTTGTTTCTGGGTCCCTTTCATCCACCAAGTGAAATAAGTTAAGCGCACTTTGTCGTAATTCGTAATTCGAATTGACAAACGTTCCTTGTCCGCGGCTTTGTGTGGCTTTTGCCTTTCTCGGTGGCCACAAACCAAAGAGTCTGAGAGTTGAAACTTGCAACTGGACTTGGTCAACTTGGGCCTGGACTCTGGGTAGTCTCGTGTGAAATGATAAATATTCCATAATTTCGTTTGGCATTCAATTTCGATTTGTGTGACACATAAATTACGAATTAACGCTTTAAGCTCATACGCCAAAAAAAAGGTAAGAAAAACCCTCCAATGTGCAGTTGCAGAAGGCTGTAGCTGCATTTTGTGGGTCAAATTTGTTGTCTGAATTCTTTTTGTTGATCAATTTTCTGCTTTGACAGTTTTTAAGGGATTTATTTGTAAGTTACATTACGAAAATGAACTCAAAAGGTGTAAACTTTTGTAAATATTATGACACTCTCTTCTGAACTTGGTAAATTTAGTCTACAACTAATTAATAGTTCTTGTTGCTTTGACCTTTAAATATTTTGCAATCATATTTTTTAATTTAATCTGACCATTCACTCACAGCTCTATTTACATTTATCTCACGTTCTTATCTTTCAGAAATGTATATATATACATAGGTATATGTAGCTTTGTATATCTGAGTAACAATTTAATTAAGTTGAAAATTTATGAAGTGGCTTTTATCAACAAGAAAAATTCATTAGCCCCAAAGTAGATAGAAAGTCCACAAGTCAAAGACAAAAAGTCGAAAAAAGCAACAAAAACCAAAAACCAAAAATAAATTTCATTAGAAGAAGGATTTCCTGAAGTCACAGAGAGATAAAGAGAGAGAGAGGTGGGGAGATACACAAACTTGGTTCAAACAATTCAAAAAGGAGCAGGTTCAGGTTGTAAGGAGCAATATGCGGCATGCAATGAGCCATGCTACCGAATGAAAACTGAAAGCTGCGCACAAAAGATGATTAATAATCTCCAAGACAGACATTTTCTCTCCCTCTCTCTCTCTTCGACCACTTTTGTGAATTAAAAAGGAAAGCTAGCGTAAAATCCTTCAACCGGGGCAAAGACAAATGTCTTCATGGCGTGTTCTGTTTTACAGTTAATTTAAGTTTGCCTCAAAACGGATGCACAGGACCTGGGGAAACGAAAAAAAAAACTGCTGATTTTGTCAACTGTTTGTCGCTGATAAAATTATTAGCTTCTTTTGCGTTTGGGCTTTTGTTTTTTTTTTGTCCTCTCTTCTTTCTCTTATTAAAATGTAAATTTTTCGCTTAATTTTTGTTGTTGTTGTTGTTCTGGTTGTTTAATCAGTGGATCCTGCTGCCCTGTCTAGCGGTTGCACATGGCTGATGATGAATAGCCCAGGACGAGTATCAGGAAGCTCAATTTTACAGCAGCCTTAGGCTAAATTCTCTCTCAAATTTCACTTGATAATTGGTTAGCTGGTCTGTGTTTTTAATTTCCTAATTCGAGAGGGTGGAGAGTCCTCCGTAATAAGTCATCTACATTCGCCAAGAGTGACTTTACTTCCTCAATGTATGTACATACATATGTGCACATTAAAGCGAACGTGATGAAAGAACAACCACATCATGCGGTGGTGGTGGTGGTGAAACACAGAGAAGTAATAAATGCTCAAGTCATGCATTTGCCTGCCGCCGCCCACCCTCCAAAGAAACAAAACAAAAAAAAAAATGACCCAAGTCCACATGAACAACACTTGGGCTTGGGTCTGGGGCAATTACCCATTGCTCAGGTTCGAACTGCTCTCAAAATTGCCAATAATGAGACATGCAACTTGTGCGCTTAGCCTCTGTAATGGATTGCCGAGGATTGGTATCAATTGCAGGTCAATTGAGGTTCGAGTCGGTGAGGGAGCGGCAGCGGGACTTTCACGCGCCGACAAGATAATCGTAGCAAAGTAATGCCGGGATTCCCTAGTTTGCTTCAAGCGCAAAACCAGCTTAAGGATCGTGCACAGGCAGACAGAGTGTAGCCAGTCCCCTCGAGTCGGATCGGATCGTCCGAATGACAAATTAGATATCGAAAATAACAATTTGATCGACAGCCGATCGCCACTTGGCTTGGCGCAAAAAACAAAAAAAAATTACACAAATTGCCTTCGAGTTGGAAATAAGGAAGGCAAAGTGCCTTTTTGGTTGCGGTTTTCTTGTTGTTGTTGTCTCTCGTTTCTCGATTTTTCGGAGGAGTTGATGAAGGTGTTGATTTGATTACTTTTTATGTAAGCGTCGAAGCGTAGTCCCCCCCGTCACTGCAATTGCAAGTTCAACATATTTTTCTCTCTCACAAATCGTGATCAGAGCAATTTTAGTTTTTCGGAGGGATTATGGTTTTGTTGGCCGTTGGCCGATTCTCGGCTTCAATTGAAGCCGCCACCACCACTACCAACAACAGCAACATCTGAGCATCGACAACTCGTAGCATAAGCATATAGTCATGGCCAACGGCCAATATCTAAATGTGAAAAATGATTTGACTTTAATGGCCACTGAGCCACTGAGGAGAAGCGATGATCATCGCTCCTCAGCCTTGATGATGAATGGCCAGCCGGATGGCTGATGGTGAAGGTGTTAAGATTTTGTGACCAATTGTCCAAGTGATGTGTACATGGCTATCTTATTTTCAGTTGCACCTATTTTCCATGGCCCACAAAATGGTTGGATGATAGGCAAATGATTGATTCGTTGCCCTCCACTTGAAATTGCCTGTTTTTGTTTTGCGGTTGCCGGAACGTGGGAATTTGCCAAAGAAAATTGTTTAAAATTATCCAAACTATATTAAATTACTTAGTTATGTGTGAATGAGCTATGCTAAATTTGGAAAAATGTGTTCATGGTGAATTAGTTTTGACTGAAAAATGGCTGAAAATTAATCTAATTATGGCAAAGTAGAGCTTACTTTTTGGAAGAGATAGCTGGGAAGTCCTGTATTCCATAGGACTTTGTATTTGTCAGAAATACAGTGGAACCTCTCTTAACAAACGCACGGAGGACCATCAAAATGAAGCTTGAACTAATTGCGCTCATGAATCGAGGGTTTACTGTACTTCGAAAAGGTTTCTTTAAAATTCTTGGCTTGTTTTTTTTGAAATTTTCTTTTTTTTTTTATTAAATTAAATGATTTATTTAACTAAATTATGACATAATTAAAAGAAAACAAACACATTTTTGTTGTTTTTTTCCTTTTTTTGGTTTTATGCTAATTGAAATACTTAGTTTTAGATTTGATTAACATTTTCCATTATGTGTGTGTGTGCACAGTGGAAAATTTTAATTGATTGACTGACTGAGTAGATGCTGCTGTAAGTACTTACACATAAATGTAATGAGATAAGGTAATGGGGAATGGGAATGATAATGGATGGAAGAGGAAAAAGTACATACAATCCAAGTAAATACTATATATACATATTTGTATATAGTAAACAATTATTATCGCAATTGATGCACTGACACTGACAATTTCAATTACTTATTTATACATATATTTATTATTTACCTTTTTTCAATTTTGTTGATTTTGCCTTTTTATTTCAGTATTTGTTTTGTTGTTGTTGTTTGGCCTTTTATTATTCATAAATTTACAAAAATTACTTGAATTCACACTTTAATTTGTATTTACATGCGATTATGTGATGCAGAAAAATGCATTTGGTAAGTAATTAAATTGATTTCATTTATTTGTATTTACATAAATTATTCAATTATTATTTATATACAAACTTTTGCCTGAGGGGAAAAAAAGAGATGCGAAAAAAACTCAAAATTAATTCATTATAAACGCAATTTTTATTAATTATTATAAAATATATATATATATAAAATTTGTAATAAATTTTTTGTTCGTTTGTTTTTGCTTTTACTTTTTATACATTCACACACAATAATAAGGATAAATAAAAATAATGCTTAAAACTTAAAACTTGCACTGAACATTTTTTAAATTTATTTTTCGCTTTACTTTTGATTACAAAATGAAAAATTTGCTAAATTTTGTACCATTAACTTTGAGTTAAGGTTGAAAAATTTGAATTTTACTTAAAGTAAAATAATAAAATCAATTGCTAAAGCACTTTTACATAAAAAAGAAACATTAAAATTGCCACACATTGCCGCGAAGGGGGAGTAATTGAGAAAAGAAAAGTAATTATATATTTTTGGTATAATTCTGGAAAAACCATTGGGAATTGGAATTTAAGAATATGCTGTTCATATACATATATATTTTCCTAACATACAAACATACATACATTGTCTTTTTTTTTTGATAGAGTTTGTTTTCATTTTTTTTTTTTTTTTACTTTTTTGTTTGTTTAAAAATTAAGTAGAACTCAGTGCCTTTATATATTATTATTTATACACATATTTAGATTTAGATTATTGCCGCTAATTTCTTTTTAGATATATAAACTTGATTTATATATGTATATTTTTTTTCATTATTATTGCGCGGGGGCGAGATGTGGTGGAAAAACTTTTAAAGTTCTCCAGGATATGTCCAACTGTGTGGAAAGTTTTCACAGTTAATTGGGCGGCCTAGAGCGAGTAGAAAATTTTCATTTTTTTTTTTGGGGGGGGATTTATATATGTACAAAAATACAACAACTTATTAAGTGGAAAAATTTAAACAATTAAACTACTTGTATTACAATTTATATACTCCTGCCTGTGAGGGGAAAGAAACTCGTTCGGACTACATCAAAGGATATAGGGCTCCTTATAGAGATCTGGCTGGATAAAAGACCAAAGCTAATGCAAGAGTATATCGCATTCGGTGAAACCGAAAGAAAAATTGTTGTCTATTTAGTTTACAATTTTTGCATAGAACAGGTTTTTGTTTTTGGCGGTAAATTTACTCTAACTTGGCCAAAACTATGTCAGAGTAAACAAACCTATTATTTTCTTTTTTTTTTGTATTTTTTTTGGGTTTTTTTGTTGTTTTTGTTTATGTAGAGATAAATAATTACACTACTTGACATCCACAATGAGAGGAACTTCACTGATATCGATTAAATTTGGCGGCGACTGTTGCTGTGGGGCTGGCAATTGCTGTTGCTGCTGCTGTTGCTGTTGCTGTGGTTGCTGCGATTGTGTTAGTTGATGTTGTTGTTGCTGAGAGGCTGCTGAGGTTGCAGTTGGCGTCGATGAGGCAGATGACATTGAACCAGCAGATGATGCAGAGGGCATTGCAATGGATGCGGCTGCTGCAGCAGCGGCGGCGGCGGCAGCAGCAGCAGCGGCTGAAGTTAAATGATCGTTGCTGCTGCTACTGTTGCTGGAAGTTGTGGATGCCAGCAACATGCGATGTTGTTGCAGACATTGATTTGCATTGACAGCAGCAGCGGCCATCATCATGGTGGCTGCATCGCAATAATTAGACAGCATTGTTGTTGTGTTCACAGTTGATGCGGCTGCTGTTGCTGCTGATGTTGCCGTTGCTGGTGTCACATATGGAGAAGCGGTTGGATGATTGGACATATAATCGCTGGGGCTGTTGTGAATGTTGTTGCTGTTGTTGTTCATGTTTATATTATTGGCGACACTGAAGAAACTGTTGCTGCTGTTGCTGCTAATGTTGTGGTTGTTGTTGTTGCTGACATTGCTTGTATTATTGTAGTTGATTTGCTGATTGCAAATATTGCTGCTACTGTTGTTGTTGCTGTTGTTGTTATGGCTGATGTTGTTGGTGCAATTGCTGCCGTATGTCGACTGCATGCTGACAGCAACATGCTCATGACTGCCAGCAATGGCAACATTGTTAATGCCGATGCCAATTCCATTGCTGCTGCTGCTGCTGCCGCTGTTGCTGGCGCCACCACCACTGCTGCTGCTATTGCTGCTGTTACTGGGATTGTTGATATTGAGCGTTGCAGCCGCCACAGCTGCGGCCGATGATCAAGTTGTTGTCAATTGGCGCCACATTGTGTGTCACATTGAAGGCAGATAGGGCCAAGAGAAACTATTGCCACTCAACAACATGTCGCGTATCAGTGTTTCGATGGGCGTTTTGCCGACTAGACGCACAAAAAACAATTGCTCAATGACCTAAAAAACAAAAACAAAAACACAAAACCAAAGATTTAAATTAGTAAATTAATTAAAAAATATTACTAATCTAGGCTTTCGTCTCGAAGACTTTAATAAGGTAAGTACATCAAGATTAATAGTTGGCTAAGTTTATGGATCGTTTCAACTTACTTGTGAGGAGACAGTTCGCAGTGATGGCAATCTTAGCAACAATTTACCAAATCTTGTCGGCTGATTGGGATACTGTGTTCGACAATATTCCTCTAAAGCGCATTGGGATTTCTCTTGCAGGGATTCAATGTGTGTCACATCAGATAGACCGCAGGCATCTAAAAACATTCAAGTTAATAGAAAAGTATAATTATTATTAACATAAATTTGTCACTCATTTGTCAATGTCAAGTATGCAAAATTTTAAAATATTATAATGCTTTTTGTTTTCTCTCTCTCTCTCTTGATCATAGTTTGTTGCAGATCACCTGGCGCCATGTACATATATCCAAAGAAACTTAACTGATGGCCACGCCCACACATATACAACGTCAAGTACACAAACAATTTCAAATTACGAAAACATGACATCGCCCAAAGAGAGACAACTTGCGGCTTGCGTCACTTTAATGATTTATATACGAAGGCAATTGATGGCAAGTTGAGGCAAGAACGAAATGGTTAATTGAATTGGAAAACAGAAAACACAAATAGAATTGTGACAATATGTATTGTTTTATGGATCACTTCTTCAAGTTTTTAGGGTCGAGCATAAACTTAATGTCTTTTATTTCTCATGAGACATTGACTAAGGGCATAAAGGGGCTAGGGAATTAAGGACAGAAACAGCAGCCATTTCGAATGTCAGTTAAGTAAGAGATTCGATTCGGTTAGAACTCGAGATTGCAATTGTGAGACTATAAGACTAAATATCTAAACTAAAAACAAAGCCCAGGAAAGGTAGTTGGCCCTTTTTACCGCCAAAATAACTTCAAAAATGTAAATTAAGTTTCAAATATCTCTCTTGAAGGGTATTTCAAAGTCGACAGTTCAAGTCAAAACATCCAGTTAACACACATAATGATTCATTTTTATTTTTTCAAAGTTTTTTAGTTGGATTTTTGTTATTTAGTCAGTTTGTTTGCCTGTTTGAAATTCAAATTAGACATCAGCACTTGTAAATTTGTAAATTTGCATAGCTTTAAGCATTTCAAATAGTTGTTTTAAGAATACGCCATGTCGAAATTGCTGTTGTTGCTGTAGTATTTGCTTAATTAGTCAATGCAGACAGCAAAATTTGTGTTTTTGTTTTTCCAAAACTCTTACGCAAATGTGCGAAGAAAAAAATCTAACTTCAAAATCGGATAAACTAATAAGAAAAATGCACCCAGCGACTAGCATTAAAACACTCGTATAATTTGCAACTGGTTTTATGATTTTAGCCATCCCCAAACTGGCCAAAACAGTTTTGTGCCTCGTGCTAATGAATTGAATTGGCCAAATCTGAATGGATCGTACATAAGTAAGTATTAAATTGCCAATTGCCAGAGTGTGAATTCACAGGTTTGTTTTTTCTTCTCTATTTTTTTTTGATTACCAAATGGCCAGGTAGTGTTTCGTTTTTCTTTGGCTTTTCCTGTGTATGCGTTTTTGTTTTTTCTTGTTTTGCCAGCTCGTTTGAATTTCATTTACTGCCCATATCATTTAATGGTCTTTGCGTCTAGGCAAAAGGCATAAAATCACGTCGGTTGTAATGATTTGTATTGGCCAGCAGCATTTAGAGTCATGCGATGAGGATTAAATTGCCATCCCGAAATGGAAATGTCAATTGAAAATTTATACTTTGAATGATACAAAATTTGTATTTAAATCTTGCATCTTAGATAAGCTAAAAGACGAAATTTAATTCAATCTAAGCCATGAGCTATAGCCCCTTTGTTATTTGGCAGAAAAGTTTTTTACTTGAGAGCAAAAAGTTGTTAGTTCTATATTCATAAAACTATCTTCTTGGTCTAATTACATTTTCATATCTTGAGGCTTTCTGCCTTTTAACTTAACTCAAAGAATTCATAGCTAAATTTCTTTTACAAGTTCACAGTTGACCCTGTAACCCGCCGACTAAGAAGAAAATCCAAAATGTTTATTAAAACTAAATAAAGCCATAACTGTTATACTTGGACACGAACTCTAACTAACAGTCACTTTGCCATAAAACTAATATAGTTAAATCTAATGTAGCAATTCATAATTTTTGTTAAACTGTTTTGTTTTTGTTCTTGTTGTTGCTGCTGGCGACGTTCTTTTGGGATATGCCCTAACAACCAAAAATTGGTTGCTCCTTTTTCGATATGTTAGCTAGTTGCTTATGCTATGGCTATGGCTGTGGCTTTTGCTTGTGATTGTTGTTGTTGTTGTTGTTTTTTTGGTTATTGGCAGCATCACAATTTTAGTTACGTAGTTGGCAACAACTACTTTACGGTCATTATGCATTTAAAACACGCGGTCACGATCTCTTGGGCTGGCGACTGCTACGACTACTCCGACTGAGTTAGTAACTGCGCAAACGACGAGACCAAAAAAAAATGCCAAAAAATTTATATGTATGTATATATATAGAGGAAGGTAAGTATGTAAAGCCCAATGGAGAAAAAAATCGATGCCTTACAAGCAGAAAACAGTTAAAATGCAAGCAAACCAAAAAAGCCAAGCAAAACAACAAAAATCAAAGCCAAGTTAAGCCTCGAGAAAGCTGCGCATTTCTTTTGGGGCCGACCTGGAACTGGAATGTCTTTCACTTTGTGTGCATGCGACGACTCCAACTTCAACTCCTCCAACTTCTTCCAACAACGTCATTGAAAATAAAATCTGTTTCTTTTTCCTCTTCCTTTTCCTCCTCCTTTTCCTTATTCCTTGGCCAACGGACTAACCGACCGATCACTGGATCGTCAAAGCTAATGGAAAGTCAATTGACAATTATGATCATGGCCAAAATGAAATGATTCGTTGAGCATTTCATCTAATACCCAAGCTGACCAGGCCATGGCTAATTTGTGATCCAGTGTGGTCATTGTGCTTCACGATTGTTTCGATAGCTGGCTGCCTGATTGTTGTCTATGAAATGAAATGGTTAATAATTGCTAATTGAATTTCTGTTGCCTTTCGGCGACAAAATCATTTATCTTGATTTACGCTTATTGTCTTTAAGCCGGCGGGTGTATAGAATATATATCTATGGATGGTTTTGTTTTGTGGGTTTTCGCCCAACTTTATGACAACAGCAAAAGTATTCATGGTGGTCCAAAAGTTACTCGGAATTAATCAAATAACTTTTTAGGAAGTTAAAAGTGCTTCAATGGTTGGCGAACGAAGTTCTTTAAGATCAGGTCAACAGAGGTAAAGTAAACGATATTGTTATCGGATAGTTTTATTTATATAAAAAGCATTTAACTATTCCCAAGGTTTATATATACTTTAACAAAGATCTACTAAATATTTTCAAGTGTACTTTTTACAATTTCGCAATTGACCTTATCGCTTGCAACTAAATCTTAAGTAAACGTTTTCCCAAACCCCAAAAAGTATTTCATATCGAAAAGAGCAAACAGGAGAAGCGAATAAAAGGTAGAAAAAAAAAAAATTGGGGAAAAACGAAACGCGCCCTAATGATTCTAATCAGCGACGTCTGCCTCGAAACTGTTAATTACACAAGGCACACAAAAGGCAAGGCTCTTGCAATTTTCAGGAAAAGTAGCTCAGACCGATCAATGAGAAAAAAAAAAAAAAAATTGGAAAACCGAAAAACAAACAGAAAATGTTGGTCAAAAAGTGTGGCCAAGACATGAAAGCTACAACTCTTAACAACTGCAACAAACGACAGCAATCAGCAAGAAACGAGGCACAGAAGGATGGGGAGGAGACGATGTTGATGGAGGCGAAGTAGGTGAAGCTTATGGATGGAAGATGCACCATGAAGCCAAGCCAAGACATGTCGTCAGAGAGTAGATCTAGTAAGTCTATACCCGGTATTTTACTACCGCGATCGTGTCTGCCTGGTACAATCAAAGGCAAAACGACGACGACGACGGCGGCGGAGATGGCGAAGCGATTGATCGGCTGCAGTTTATGGACTCATGCAGCCAATTCAAATGCAATTGCAAGTCTGCGTCGTCTTGGTCTTGGTCTTCGTCGCCATCTCCGTTACCCTATCAACCGCTTGGGTCTTCAGGTCTCTAGCAGACTGAGGTCTGTTGCTCTGGGGCTCGCCCCCTCACAAAATGTGGTTAGGAGGAGAGTTTGTAAGCGACACACACAGCGTTTGGAAATTGGAAAATTATTTTTTGGTATGAGTTCGGACCATGAGTTTGCGACCCTGAAGAAGAAGGAGCTTGGACAGACCTGGCCTGGCTTGGCCCGGCCTGGCCTAGACTGGCTCTGGCTCTGGGTCTGTCTGCAACTCTGCGGCTCTTGGGCTCTTGTTGGTAAGCGACATAAACGAGTGTTGTATTAATGTTCATAATGTGGTATCTCGACGTCAATAAACGTCGCCAAGAAAAAAACCATTGCGACGTGAGCTTGGACAGCTGCTTGACATGGACTTCAAACAAAAGGGGGAGACTACAATGACTGGGATCACTTAATGGGGACACCTTAACTTGACACAAATTCATTTTCATTTTCATTGCTTAATTTCTAAACTTAAACTTATGCACTAAACTTAATTGAGCATAAAAGAAAATAAATAACATTTAAAATCTCCAAAAGTTTATTTAAGACGAAAAAAAATCAATAAAATTTATAGATAAAATAATAAATAGATGTGTGTGTGTACGTGTGTGCATATGTTAGGCGTGCATATGTATGAGAGGGTGTTTGTGTGGGTGTTGTTGTGGTTGTGCTTGTGAGTGTGCCTTGCGATTCCGAAATGTCCCAAGTCTTAGGCCTTGTTGTTGATGTCTTTAAATTTTGTGATGCTTTTGTTAAAACAAAAAAAAATAAATAAAATTAAATGCAATATTAGTAACAGGAAAAGCAAAACTCAAATAGAAAAAACTGCAAATGTCAAGGCTAAAAGCAAATTTTCTCTTGCCATGTGCAGTTTTTCCATCACCAATTGAGCTGAAAAAAACAAAATAAAATAAAATGTTATAAACCAAAATAAACCTTTACCATGTTTAAAAAACCAAAATCAGTTAATTTGCATCACTTTAAGGTTTAGAAGTCAAAGGAAAAGGTTATAAGAGGTTTAGAATTAAGTATTACCTGAATTTTTTGTTACCTAAATAACATGTGTTTGATTTTTCTTGTATTGAAAGATGAAATTATTTTAGTTTCTTATGGCCAAAAGTAAAGTAAGCAACTAAAACAAGTTAATCTTTGTGTGTGGTAAAACTGTGAAACTATTAAAGCTAGAGACAAAATTCTATTCATTAGTCGGATGTTAGAATCAGCTGGAAGGTTTACTAGGAAAATTCTTGGCAAAGGTCATATAGAGCCAATCTTTAAAGTAAAACACTCTAAAAGCAGTGAGTGTAATATTTAATGAACCCATTTAGAGCTTCAACTTGTTAGGTGTTTAGTTTAGTACTCTAATCTTACTCTTTGTGAAAAAGAAAGTATTTTAATTATATTCAAATTTCTATAGAGGAATTGAAGTCTATTGCAAAATATTCGCAAAATCTTGAAGACAATTTTTTATGGAATGTTAAAGAAAAATCTCCATAATGAAAAGTATTTTAGAGTACTCAAAAGAGTTGTTGAAGCACTGAAGATTCCTAAACTTGAAGACAATATTTAATCATATTCAGAAATTTCAAATCGTCATTCCACCAAGAAAACCATTCAAAAATTATAAATACTTTCAAATGTTTAGTGATGAAATAACAAGTTAAAATTTCAATAAATTTCTCTTTTATATCCAATATACATACATATGGATCACATCTTCCTTAGGGTTTTTTCAAACGATCTAAATCAAATCTATTTCCTTTTATCAATCTGTTTGAAGGATCTACGACTTCTATAAGGTTTCCCCAAATATAGATATGTAAATTAATAAATTCAAAACCATTTTTAAGTGGTCTTTAGGTGGGTTAAGCAGTTAGTAATTAGATTATGCCAAAATAAATTAGTAAGCCAAAACAAAACAACAAAAGTAAAACATAAAAAAGCGATTGTTAGTTAGCCAATGGAAAAACAAATGTTATAAATTAGTCAACGAAAAACAAAAACAAAGTTTAGTAACAATTTTAAAGTGAAAACACAAGCCAGGATTAATTTTTGGTTTTAACAGCAACAGCGTCTTTATATAATATATATATTCTTCATTCTCTTTCCATTTTTTGGGATAATGTTTTTTGGTAAAGTTTACGAACTAAAATAAGTTAACCACTAGAAATAGTTTTGGACTTAGTGTAAGGCAATAAATACATACATAAATACATACATAGATACATAATAAATAAGGTAGGCACTAAAGTAAATTTACGATATCGATATATAGATACATATGTTTACAATTTACATATCTAGTTTAAGTACAGTGTAACCTAGCTAAACTGTTTTTGGGGACACAGAGGGATCCTACAATTGCCATCTACTGCCAGCTATATGGCTATATGGCGAATATCTATAACTGGGACTCAGTGGATGATGAGCTCCCACGCCCATTCCCAGGCCGGCTCCTGCCCCCACTCCTACACCAAAGGGTGTGCTGTGATGGAACATATCGAAGGCCGAGCCGAAGGCACCACGTGGCGGAGTCTGGTAGTGACTGAACATGGCCGAGGCTGGCGTCTGATAGGCTCCACCCAGCGTCGAGGATGGTGCTGAGGAGGAGGAGGTGGTGGTGGTGACCGTGTGGGGCAAGGCGGACGACAAAGATGTTGTTATTGTCGTGGAGGAGGTGCCCACAGCGGAGGCAGGGACGGAGGAGACCAGGGAATTACTCAGAGGCGAGGCGGTTAGGTTAAGGGAGGACGAACCGCTTTGCGATTGAGTAGGCAGCGATGAGCCTAAGCCACTGCTGTTATTGTGACTGGTCTCGGTACTCGATGGAGTACATTGCAGAGAGCCAAGAAGTTCTCCTTGCTCAGCTGAATTGGTTGCGGACTTGGCGCAAGTGCTGAAGGCACTTGACGCTGATGACACAAAGGATTGAGAGCTTGTCTTGGGTTTTGTGTCCGCTTGCACTTGCACTTGCTCGGCCTGCTGCACTGCAGCCTCAACACCGGCCACGCTCTTCATGAAGGCAGCCAAGTGCAAGGGAGCCTGCTGAGCCTGGGACTCATATTCAGCCCGATTCAAGTCCTCGAGGTGGTCGCGTACCACCGCCAGGACATCGTCATTGGTGCAGCCACTGCTCAAAGGCGCATCCTTGCCCAGAAGCAGTGTCGACACCTTTGTTAGCAAGGCGGGCACATCCTTGTACAGAATGTCCAGCAACTTACCGGTGGTGAAGAGTACAATGGCCTTGAGGCAAGAGTATTCCGCCGAATCGACATGCAGAGCCTTTAGCTTCTCCACCTGCTCCTGGAAGATGCGTATGTGATCCATGAAGGCCACCACACGATCCGCTGCCATGGGGGAGGCATGCAGACCCGCCGCCGCCAGCAATGGTGCCACATGCAATGGCATCGAACACTGACTCGCATTCAGGACAAACAGCTCGGACCACACCAGACGCAGCAGGGCCACCTGATCCGTAACTTGCAGCTCGGGGAAAAAGGGTATGTTCTTGGCCCACTCCACAGCGGAGAAGAGCAGACGGGCGGCCAATTCGCAGATATTGTCAATGCCCATTATATTATTCGGTTGCATGCATTGGCCATAGCGGGATGTTGGATATGGTTCCGCTCGCAACAGCAGCGAGATATAGGAACTGAGGTACGAGTGACCATTGAAGCCGGCCATGCTCATGGGATCACCATTGGCCAATTGATATTGGCTGTGCATGCCGGCCAGACCGGGCTGTGTGGGTGGCACGCGTCCACGTTGAACGGCTGGAAAGAAACGGGAAACAGAAACTTTGAAATTAATTAAAATTGTTAAAATAATTATCTAAGAAATTCTAACAAACTTATGACTAGCCGATGAATGAAAGTCTTAACTTGGATGCGTAACTTAAGATGCGTGTATCTTTTGTGGACTAACTGCTATATAGTGTCTGCCCTATACCTATATACCCTTTTTGGGTTTTGTCTAATTGTTCAACTATTTTGACCGCCATATCACACTCGGGACAATGGCTGGCATTCAACTCTGTTGGCAAAGCTGCCACAAATGCATACAAAAGACGGCACGGTACACGGGACACTATCTGGCCACCTCAATCTGTTAAGGCAATAGACAGAACATCACATCTTAGCACAGATCTGGCTTTTGTTATATCGTATGCTGTTCCCGTTGCCCAAGACAACGTCATAAGATACTTTTCAACTTCAAGCAACCGACAGAAGCATATTTTCTACCCTCTGAGACGACACATTATCATATCAACCCCGTATGCGGGATATACCTGCCTCTCCCCAAACCCTTCCTTACACACACACACACTCACAATCTTTACATAATGTTGCCTCAACTGCTTAGTTATGCAAATTTAAACTAAATACTTTCACCACATCTTTGGAAAAAGAGAAAAAGGGTAGAGAAAATATTTTTGAACTGAGCAAAAAGTGTATGCAATTTTTATATTTAGCTATTTAAATGCAGAGTTTTGCGTTTTAAGTATTTATTTATAAGCATTATAATTAACAATGGGTAAAAAGTGAAAGGTTTTTGGGCAGGAAATGGCATTTTATGGATTTGGTTTAAGCCAACAAGCCACTTGGACACGCTCCTCAAGTGACATGAACTTAAGCACGTGCTGTGTCTCTGGAGGAGAGAAGGAGGAGCAACAACAACAACAACAACCACAACAGATGGAGCAGATACATTCATTTAGTAATCAGCAGATAGAGAGAGAGAGTGAGACAGAGAGAGAAAAAAAAAGGGATGGGTTTATTGTGTAGTTGCTTTCTTGGCTGACTTTAGCTAATCTCCAGCATCAGAAAAACCACAAGCATTTTTTTTATGCATTTTCGGATTGAGCTTCATCTTTTCACTTCTCTCTCTCTCTCTCTGTCTCTGGCTTTGTGGTCAGACAATAATTTTCCCAGGCCTATAAATTTTGAGACTGGACACTGGGCAATGGTTAACCGGTTTTTCAGTTTGGTTCAGTTTCTGTCTTCAGTCTTAGTGCCTTTCTTACCTGTGCCTATTTTTCAAGACAGAGAGAATCTTCTCTCCATCAGCACCATCTAGCACCACTGGCACCACCACCCCAATGGCACAATTACGCAAATGTGTATTGTGTAAATACATTTTTCACTCGATGTTGTCTTAAACTGGACACTGGTCAACTGGGTGAGTGGTCGACGGGTTCTTAGATGAATCAAATCAACCCCTAGCCTAGCTTAATTGCTTGGGTAAAGCAATAAACAAACACTTTTGTCCCTGAGCTGACCACCAGAGAATGCTTTCGCTCTCGTTTCCTTTTAGCTTAACAAAAGACGTTACTTTTGCAGTCCCAGGTAAAGGAATCCAGTTTCCGTTTCCAGGTGTGCCAGCCAGCCAGCCTCAATGCCTGCCTGGTCAGCTCTAGAGGTGAGCACTTGGCTCGATCAATATAAATAATAATAATAATAATGCTTTTGTTTCTCAATGAGTAGAAAACGTATGGGCCCAAAGGCTTTTTGTTGTTGTTGTGATTCTTGTTGCCAGATTGTGTCTGTGCTTAGTTGAAGCCTTTGAAGCGGGTGGCTTTGGCTTTGCTTAGGTGTTTAGGTGTGGTAGGATGTGTGTGACTCCAAACTCTGAATCTGAATCTCTGAGGCTCTGGCTCAAGGTGTGGAGCTGTGGAGTTTCTCTATTGTAAGAGGTGTAAAACAACAACACCAACAGCAGAGAAAACCTTTGTCTGACCTAGTTTTTATTTTATCAAAACCAACTAAAAGTACTTTGAGCCATTGTTTTGGTTAAAATATTTGCACAAAATGCGTTCCGACCAAGCCTTTGAGCCATATTTGGGCATATGTACCCCATAGATCATGCAGGTGGAGTTTGATATAATAATAAATTGTTGTGGGTCAAAGTTTACATATGTATGTATGTATATAAGAAAACTCCAAAGAAACTCACACAAAAACTACAAAACTTGGAAAGTGAAAAGCCTTAAAAAAATGTTCAGTTTTTAATTTATATTCCTTCATTCTTATCTGATTTCCATCTTTTCCCTAAATCCCTTCACATATGTATATGCATGACTATTTTAATTGTTTTCTCTCAATAATTTCACTATTTCTACCCTTAAAAATGAGAAAAACAAGTTTCCAGTCCAGTTCTGTCCAATTGACACTGAAATTTAATTAGAGTCGACCCCGAACAAATGCTGATAAATTTTTTCACATCACTTTTTTTTCTGGTTTTTCGTTCGAAATAAAAACTTCCTGACCATGCCCGAGGTCTTGCTTTTAAGCCCAAAAGGGTCATTCTGGGGCATGGCCTTTGTCCGCCTTTTTTTCTGCTAAATAGCGCCCTGGTCAAAGTAGGCAAAAAAGGCACAGGAATTCTAGTGCAGAAAATTATTATGTTTATTTCCCACGATTTTTCAACGCTGATATGGGTAGAGACCAGATGAACTAGTTTCTACTCTCATTTCTTGTCACCAGAACTTGTCATTAAGAAAAGCGCTACCAAAAAAAGGTGTTGAACTCTTCTTGTTTAATTTTCGACAAGTGTAGAAACAACAACAACAGCAACTCTTAGAAAGACATCATATTTAAAATGGTTAAAACAGGTAATATTAAATAGTTGGGTTCAGACTGTGTCATTAGCTTGACTTCTCGAAAAAAAAAAACCAAATAATAACCCACAAAGCTGTTTGTCTTAGGTAAATTTGTTTGTTGTGGTTTTTTGTTTTTGCAACCTCGTCGGTTAAAATAAATGTTTATATACATTTAATTACAAGTGCATTGAGCTCGAGCTCAATTCTTGTCTACTAAAGGCGCAGGCGCAATTTAATTACCCCCCCTATACGTTCTTAACCCAAATCGCCAATAGCAACAACAACAAGCATATGTTGTCCATTGGTCGGTTAGTAGGTGAGTTTGCAAGTCAGTTTGTTATTAGCAACAAAACAAAAAAAAAACAAAACCTGTCAATATTAGTGCAAATAATAACAGCTTAGTGCACTAACTGCGCATAGTTGGGTAAGAAACTGCAACCCAAGCTCCAAACCGAAAGCGAGACATCAACGTCTCCATCTCGGAGACGTTGTTAATTGTTAATGCTGACACATGTAACTGGCCATTGGCTTGCGCCGTCATTTAGTCAATCAGTCAGTCAGTTAGTCAGTCAGTCGTTTCGGCCAGCTCTCAAAACTTGTCAATGTTGTCATTGGCAATTTGCGAATATTGTGTGGAACTACTCACAAGTATGCCAAATATTTGCCAGTAAACGGTAGTTACAAATTACTCCCATATATTGTCTGTAGGGTGCGTTTCATTAATGTGAAATCAGAGAAACCTGTAGGCCAATTTGAAAGCCAAATGAAGCCAATTCCAAGACCATTAAATGTAAGGCTAGTTATACCTTAATAGCTATGCTTGCAGTTTCATTGTGATTTTTCTCAGTGTAGGCAGTCCATTTGAATTATTATATAATAAATCATTTGAGTGTGTCTCATTTGAGTTAGAGCAAAACTAATAAATTCCTTTTCAACTTGCTCAAAAGTGTCGACATAAGGCAATTAGAATATTGAGCTAATATGGTATAATAAGTACTTTGTTGTTTGTTTTTGTTGTTGTTGCTTTTGTTGGATAGTTCTTTTGGGTTTTTTATTATAATTTTTTCTGTTTTGTTTTGTAGTTGTTTTCTTAATTATTAACAAGCGAACGAACAAGTTTGCATTTGATCTTTGGGGTCAATAAGTTGCACTCAATGCTTAATTGTTTTTTTTCTTTTTGTTGTTGTTGTTCTGTAGTTGATGTGTTGAAATTATTTGTGTGTGTCTAAATTCGCATCTGAACCGTTTCGATCTAAACTGACCAATGGCCACATTCTTTGGCAAACGATCTATCTTTCTCTGGCAAATGGCTAAATGTTGTGAGGCAAATTCCTAGCATGCGACATTTAGTCTCATCTCATCTCACCCAATGAAAGTAAATTTCATTTGATTTGTATGCTCTACTTCCGTTCGGCCTAGCCTCAATGTTTGACTTTTAATTGACCCCCCTTCTTTTAGACAAGAGACAAAACAAAACGTACAAATTAAATTGATATGAAACTTACCTTCACGTCTCATGCCCATTTTGAGGCACTTTTTCAAGCGGCAATATTGGCATTGATTGCGATGATGTTGATCTATGGGACAATTTCGGCTACCACGACAGGAGTAGGTGAGATTGCGTCGCACTGAACGCTTGAAGAATGATTTACAGCCTGAAAAGGAAAGGACGAGGACATATTAGTAAATTATGTAGTGAAAAAAGCATCTCTAGATGCTAACAAATTCTTTGGCACCCAAAAAAATGTACATATATAGAGGGACCGAGGACTAGAAGCAGCCTTTGACAAAAGAAGATTGGAACTTCTTGCCACTCCACTTCCATATGGTCCTCCGCGCCTCCCCGTTAATGTCAATGGTCATGTTACACGTTTCATGGCTTAACGCCTCCCATAAAATTACCTTTAATGGCTTTCAATTAACAAAGTGTATCTTGGGCACGAAGATACAACTGCCTACAACTGGCAGCAGCCGCCAGAGCATCGAGCCTGGTCTGGTCTATCCAATGAGCCCCAGCAGCAGCAGCTCACAATGTTGCAGCACTTCACGACGAAAATTTACTGTTAAGCCTCAGCCCCAGTCTCGGGTCTTAGACTTAAGCTTAAGCTTGAACTTCATAGGGTCCACTTAAGACACAACTACTTCAACTAGCCAAGTTAATGTCGCCCCGCGTATCTAAACATGTGTATCACTTTAGTGCCCCCCTTCCCCTCCGCCACCCCCTTTCCACCAGTAGAAAAAGCAAATTTCTGCATAAAAAGGCATTGTCTGTATTTACATGTTTCTCCTTAATTTTTTCGTCTTTAGTTTGGCCCTAGGACAGAAAACCGAAACTTTTCTCACAATAACTCAAAAACAATGGCATATGCTCATAAAATTCGTTTTAAGCTGTAAAATCATCATCAAAAAGCCAAAACGAAAAAAAAGGAAAACCAAAAATGTAAGCCTTCAATCCCATAAGCCATACAAGATCATAGGCTATAAAAGATTTCAGTTTTGTTTTGCCAATGCCATCGTCGTGTGGCTAAAATCCCCCGCCCCACATAGCCCCAAAGAGAGCGAGAGAGAGAGAGAGAGAGAGTGGGATGAGGTAAACGTGGCCAGATGGAAAAAAAAAATTAAAACTGATTGGAAATTGAAGTCGTTCGATTGATGCACTACAGGTGGGCCTCACCATGGTAGAAATGTGATGGACTAACTGAATTCTTAGGAGTGACAAAAAAAGGTGGAAAAATTCTTAATAAATCGCAAAACGATACGATTTTGTTTGCTTCAGCAGAGAGAGAGAGAGAAGGGCATTTAGAAGGCTCGAATGCCTTAACTCTTAGCACACAAGTCTAGGAACTGCACACACAAGTTTTACACCATATGATCTACGAATAACGATATTGTACCAAGTCACGATTTCTGCCAAAACGTACCGTTGGCTTTGTTACCTATCCCACTCCCCCTCCTGTGCACACACACACACACATACCTATTCTCACCGCTTCCTGACCTCCGCCAAAGCTCTTACAACTCTTTGGCTTAAACAAGAGGAGGAAGAAGTAAAAGAACTGCAACAACAGCAACAACAACAACAACAACAGGGGCGAAACTGCCCATATGCGCCTATCGCATCTCTATCTAGAGCTGGAAGCTCGAAGGTTGGTCTTAAGGCAACCAGCAGTCCAGTCCTCAGTGGACGCGATGCGAACGATGCGCTTGGTTATTGATGAAGATACCGTAAACAAAATCTGACTATGCCAGTGAAGAGTGGTTTAGGGAGGAGTGGTAAGGGGTAATATCGTCGTGTTATATCAATAACCGAAAAAGGGTGGATCGCGGTGGATTTTCTTAAAGTTTTAGCTTTTGCGCTGATAGATGCCTTAGATATACAGCTGTGGGAAGTCCAAGCAAGCCAGATAGAGATAGACAGACAGACCAAAAGAGATAGATGGATAGTGAGAAGCCTTAGGATCCCTAAACGAACAATTTCATAGGGTTTCCTCAACAGTTTAGGCTTAGCCTCTCATCCTCTTAAGCCTTAACATTTAGTAGTTTCAACTAACTTGCGGTAGTTTCAATTACCGCTGCACTTTTTTTTATGTTTAATTGCTTCGAAAACAAAAAGAAAAGGTCTTGCGTGCTGTACGCGCCATAAAGCGTTCAATATACACAGTTAGTTTGGAAATATTTCCAAGAACTTGTCTTAAGCCAAAGCGTTTTATTATTAATTGAACTTCCTCAACTGCAAAAACGAGCAGAAAGAAAATAGTGTGAGTGAATCTCACGAAATGGTCAAATAAAATGAAAGTTAATAGCCATTTCATTGAATGCCCTTCTACCAAAGAGAGCCGACAAAATAAAGTGCGAAAACTAAACTAATAATTGGAATAGATTTTTCCTTCAATCTTAATCAATCTATTAGATGTTTTTTAGTTTTTTGCAAGTCTTAAGATAGTGCATTGAAAGTGCCGCTAGATGGTCTGATCTTTGCGGTTATTTTTGTTGCCGCTTGGCCGCGCTATTTAAAGCGTGAAATTAGTTGGCTCAACCAAAAGACGCATATACTACGAAAAGCAATCTCATCCCATCTTGCCAGACCATATGCTATTATCTATGTATCGTTGTTAGTTTGCCAAGCCAAGATATAGTGTAATATTTGTCTACTCATTTGTTTTCTAACTGTTGTGCAATTTTATTTTGGAGCATTGACCCTCGATCCGATCCACACAGAATGTGTAACGAAGACAAAGTCAATAGCACTGCATCTACTACCTTGACTTGAAGCTCATTTTCTAATTATTAATACGGGAGAGTGTGGCCAAAGAGAGAGGGAGAGGGAGAGAGAGAGACAGGCCCATCATTAAGGTGCAATAATTAAATGTTAAAGCTTACACGAGGCACTCAGGCCTAGTCAAAGTAATTAGCACAGGCAAAGAGTCAGCCAGGCAGTCAGCCAGCCACAGTTACAGCCACCAAAGGCGGCTAGACAAAGTCGCTTTGGCCATAACTGGAGTAAAACCGAACCGAAACAGAAAACATAATTACAGGCACCAAGCCCCCCCATCATCAGACACGAAAGAAATCGCATGCACTTGGAGTATCTACAAAATGCACTGATTATGAACGGTTGGCTTGAACTTCAGAGTTTTCGATCTCAAGCTCGAAATTGAAGGTGAAGGCGGAAGGAAACAGGTGGGTCCCCTAGAGTCCCCAGGGTGCCAAGAGATTGAGTAGTTGGCCATAAAGCTGTAGGCTTTATAGCTTGATATAGGTCAACGGTAAAAGAAAAATACAAATTAAGTGAGAACTTAACTAAAGCCAACAAGAACAGAGGATCAGAAGAAACATTGATTTGTTAAATGCTCATTTTAATTACATACTTTTGGGCCAGAAACGACAGAAAATTATAGTTAAACAAATGACAGTACTTCAGTCAAGTCAGAGTTCCAGTTTCGCAGGCCAACAAGACCAACTTGTGGCCCATATGCTAGCCCAACTTTAAGCTTAATCCACACGTATAAACATATATACATACATATATGTACATATATGTATAAAGCACAACAACAACAGCAAAATGCCGACGAAAATAAAGATAAGCGATTTAGCTTTGATTTAACTGATGCTATGTGAAGTTATGCGGCAACCTCCAAAAGAGTTGCATATTGTTCTATCCAGTCTCTAGTCTCTTGCGCTGGTCATGTACACCGACATGAGATCTCGAGCTAGAGCTCGAGTTTGGGCCTGGGCTTTTGACCAAACGACACATGGCGATAAGGAAAAGGTTATTGCTGCAGACTTAAGACTATTAAAGAGAGACCTGGGCCAACAGGCACTGCGGGGCATGTCGTCGTCGTCGTCAGCAGCAGCATGAACCTCCAGTTCTCAATTCTTGCGGCCAAATGTTGCAAGTGCAAGCAAAAAGATGCACACAAAACGTGCCAACTAACCAACAGTAGAAGAAGAAGAAGAAGAGAAGAAGAAGTGAAATAGAAACAGAGAGAGGGGAAAACTATTTCTGGGTTTTCTTCGTTTTGGTTTTTTTTTTTTTTTTTGGGGGGCTGATCGATTAGCCAAGTTAGTTTGAAAACGAAAATTGCGCATGAAGTGGCAACAACAACAACAACAGCAAGAAACAGTAACCGGCAAACGGTCCCCTTTGGGCCTCTTGAGCGAGCTTAACATAATTAATTAAACCGTTACATTATAAAGCGGATCAAGTCGGTAGTTCACGATTTTTTCACTATATAGTACAGTATAGAAAGAGATCGACTGAGAGAGAGAGAGAAACTCTTTTTCTCGTGTCAGGATAAATTTTTTGCGCCTCATTTGGCGCTAGGGCTTTTAGAAATAGTAGACTGACAGGGGTAGGGGGTAGGGGGCACCGATGGTTGAATGGATGGAGACGATGCTGCTGGCTGATCCAGTGGGGCAGATGGAGAAGTTTCGAACATTTTCTTCTAAGTACAACGATTTGTACTACAAGGCAACTTTTAATGATTACAATGTCTAGCTCTGTATTGTTGTTGTTGTTGTTGTTTGTTTGTTTGTTTTGCCTGTTGTTGCAATATCTCTACAATTAAGTTTTGTTTTGTTTTTGGGTGATTTTCCTTCTTTTTTGTGTTTTTTTTGCTTGTTTTAATGAAGGGTTTTGAGTTGAACTGAGCCCAAGTCAACTTTAACTTTAGTCGAGCTCATTAATGTTGACAAAATGTTGAGCAATCGATGGGAAAAGTACACAGATTGAGACAGAGACAGAGATGGAGACAAAGAGGGAGACAGGGAGACTACTAAGGAGTGCCCTTGTTTTTGTTTCTCTAAAAACAAAACTAATAACTAAACTTTGCTTACTAAAAAGTGGTTAAAGAAATAAATGAACAAAAATCTAATAACGATTAACTTAGATGTACATATGTATGTGTGTGTGTATGTAGAGTAAGGGATTGTATCATTTACTTTTATGGCCACATATTTCAGCCTACGACTTGTCATAATAATTTGTCCTAAAATATATAAGTATATGTGGCAGGCTATAAGTTAACCGGGGGACTCCTTGTATTCCAGAGCTACTGAGTTGCCGTGTTGTTGTTGTTGTTGTTGTAGACTATGGGGGGATTGTAAATCATTTGGCACACAAATCGCTCGCACGGAAGTTATAAATGTTTATCAAAAGGCGATTTAGATGATAAATGGTTATGGTTAAGCAATTGACTTGACTTCTTTTCGCTTTCTTTCTTCGGCCTCGAGGATTTTGGCGAATGCAAATTTTTACTGCATACAAGCTTTAAATTTATTAGGAGTCTTGTTACTAATTAATAAATACAAAAGTTGAATAAAAAATATAAATCCAAAGTAATGCCATATGCCTAAAGCGGGACACGCCCCAAACGCCTCCCCGAAATGAAACTGCAGCGTCATAAATTGCAAGCCAAAAAAACAGAAAGCAAAAAAAAAAGACAAACCAAAAAAAAATCCAAAAATTCGCTGTGGGCGTTGTTAATTTCTGCAGTTGTATTTACTTTGTTGTTACTTATAATATGATTTTTTTTAAATTTTTTTTTTTAATAAAAACGACAGCAAATTGATTTATGTTTTTGGCTTTTTGTTAAATGTTCAACATTCTCATGTGTGTGTGTGTGTGTCAGCAAGGGGAATGAATTTTCTTGACAGTTTATTTTCATTTTCCCCATGTGAAGAGGTGAAAAGTAAGAAAACTCTTGGCTATAAACATAAAAAACAAATTAAAAACAGATTTTAATAAATAAAAACATTTTAAATTTGTTTTTTTGGTTTGTTTTGGGTCAAACAATTGCAAATACATTTCTCTGGGTTTGACAACATCATAATGAAGTTAATTAAAAAGCCACACATGTTGCTTGGGGAATGAAGTCAAACGAAAGGACAATCGGACAGACGAATGTCCAGAAATTCGCATTTCAGTGGCATACAATTTTATTTTGCCTCCATTGCCCTTGGGTTTGGAACGTGGGAACTTCATTTAAGTGACTTCCCGTTGCACTTTCTTAAGCTAAGCATATTTATGCTTTTGGATGACAAATATGAATGTATCTCAAAGATACTTTTCGCACACACACAAATTAAAGAGAACTGACATGGTCTGGTTAATGCGGCTTGGCTGGCGCTTAACAATTAGACATGATGGCAATTTTTTATACTTTTTGTTGTTGCTGTTCGCGGTTTGCATTAATTTTGTATTAAATTAATTGCATGCCAGTCTAGTTACTACTTTTAGTAGCTTGAGTAATTTTTCACTAAAATTTATTTGTCATAGTCATGTAGAGCAAGCAGGTTGAATGATAAATCATGTTAGTTTAGATTTTGACATGAGTGCTGAGTGAGGGGTGGAGTCGCCATAACAAGGAAATGCTTTGGACTTTCCTACGAAATGTTTACCTAAACATACTTGACTCCTCAATAGTCCATGGCAAATGGGCATTAGGCTATGTCTTATCGGAAAACTTTTAATCAGCGCAAAAAAGCAGAGAAGAGTTCGCTCGCTCGCTCTTCTTCACCTACAAAACAACAGCTGGAATCAAACAAGTTGCTACCTACTACAATAGGAGGAAGAAGATGATCAAGGGCTGGGTAGAGCAACACGGAACCGGCAAACAGGCAACGCTAGGTAAGAGATGTATGTATGTATGTATGTATGGATGTGTGTGTGTAGACAACACTCGTAAGCTACAATTAATCTTCTAGAGCTACAAAAAGCAAATGCAGTGGGGTGAGTAAACTTGGCATAAATTTCACATACTGCCATGGACAAGCTCTCTCTCTCTCACTGTGGCGGATCTTCTGCCGGACAGACTGGCAGAACGGGGGGTAGATCGGGACAGACAAGTGAGACAACCAAAACGAGTTGCGATCTGCACCTTGAAGTGAATCAGCTGAAAAGGACGACCCGACCCCGAGACCGACCCGAGAGCACATTATGGATTTTAGTAGAAAATCTTCTTCGCATTTGGCAATGATATGAAATGGTTTCTCTTCTGATCTCTCAGCTTTCTATGTTCTTCTTTTTTAATTTTTTTATACTTTTTATTATTATTATTTTTATGCCCGGGCATAGAACAAAATAGATTGCTATCGTGGCAACATCATCAGGCTCAGAAGAAAACCCAAAAGATATCTTACACACACACACAGAGTAAGTGGAGGTAAGTGTATTGAGGTGGAGGCAAGACACCTTCAGAATGCAACGAGGCGGTCACAGAGCAACATTTCTTGTTGCAGTTGTTGTTGTTGTTGGCCGTTGCACATGCGTACAAAATGCTTGTGTGATTAATAATAATAGCAGCGCCTACAATGGGACTGAAAAGTGCCAGAATCGGTTATGTCAAGTCTGAATCAAATTTCTATATATGAAATTTAGTTAACAAATTTTTAAATTATGCTCACTTGCAAAATTGAATCCTTGTGAATAGTTTTTTTTGCACATTTGTTGGCCCAAATTTCTCATTTGTAGCCACTGTACCGCATCTATATATTCAGTCAGCCCTCTTGGCAAAAAAAAAAAAAAGGGAAAGAAACGAAATATACCCAAGAGTCATTTCATTTCAAAGTAGACTCTGCTCACATCTAGAACATTTGAAGAGATATGATTATGACAAGTTCAACTCCAAGTTGCACTAAATGCCAAGACATGCAGTTGGCAGAGACCTCTCCGGTCTGGTCTGGCCTGGCCTGGCTTTCTTCTACCCCATCTTTTTCTCAGGTTCTCTCTCTCTCTCTCTCTTTATCTTTAGCCCTTCTCTCATGTCTAAGACAATAAAAAGGTGGGCGCTTCATTTAGCAGCCGAGCACAATTTGCATGTTTGCACAATAACAGCAACAACAACAACAACAACAAGAGAAAACGTAACTACCAACAATTCTTTGTGTCTAGTACAAAGCACACCGTATTTTATTTAGATAATAATTTTCTTCTGTCTTTTTATCTAGCGATAAGCTAACCAAGTTAAGCAACGGACGGGTGCGTGCCTGGCCCGGCTTAAGAGGGCGAGATCTGTCTACACACATATATATCTGGATAGATAGATAGATAGATAGAAAAAAAGCTGGGAAGAAAAAGAAATACTAACTAAATCGTAAAAAAAGTGAGATAAGAACAATTTTTAGTTAACCTAAATGACTGGTAATCAATAACTGACTCTAATAAGACAAAGCTAATTCTTTGTAATGAACAAATCTAATCAGCATTGAATTATCCTAGACTCTACCTCGGGAGGATATATATATGTATATACATCCATATTCAAAAGCTTTGATATCCATTGAAACGTTTATTTCTATTAAGCCATCAAATGTCATACTTTTGATTAGAAAATCCAATAGAATCTATTCTTTTGCACTTCTTGGCTAGATTCGCATTCTTCTTTGACTCGAGATTTGCATGATCGCACACACACACCCACATACACACACAACATCGTCGGTGTGTTCTTTTTGCCAACTCATCAAACTGCCATAATTCACGGTAACTGTCAAAAATCAACCGATCAGCCGTTGGCAGGCTGGCACGCTTTTATGTTTTTGTTACACAATATATTTCTGTTTGGTCATCATCATGATCATCACCATCCATGTCGATGTTGGTTAAGATAGAAAGATTCAATTGAACAATTACTCACCTTCACAGGTAAACTGTCCGTAATGTTTGCCGGAACTCTTGTCGCCGCAAACAACACACTCGATATTCTGTTTGGAATCGATCTGTGATCCACTATTGCTGCTCTGCGAATGTGAGCTATTGGCCTGCGAGCTGGGAGTGGTGCTGCCACCACCGCCGCCTCCACCGCCTCCCGAAGAGCTGCCCAGACAACTGGATGACTGCGAACCCTTGATAATGGGTAGCATGTCTGTGGTATGTCCCGATGGGACACCACTGGCATGATGTCCTGTCGCCGATGAGCCACCACCATTGGCACTGGGCAGGCTGGAGAGATCCTCTTTGATTGTGTGATGAGCGCTTTGGTTGAGATTCGCCGTGGAGGCAGTTAGCCCGGACAGATCCTGTTTGATAACCGCCGACTGTTGGCTGGCCACACTGCTGGGAGTGGTGCCGCCGCCGCCAGCCGATCCGGCTGTGCCTGGACCAGGGCCCGCCGACGCAGAGGCATGCAGGTGGCCACCAAGATTCGGATCATGCCAGGCTGTATGCGGCGGCACCCCCAGACCCATGGAGCGCGAGAGTCCCAGATCGAAGGCGGACAACTCGGCCCCAGATTGGGGACGGGGATTGAAGAAGCCGGGAGCTGTGGACGGGGAGGCGCACATGACGCCGCCACCGTACACGCTCAGAGAATTGTGCGTAATAATTTTGGCGGCCGGATCGGAACACGTGGTAAAATTCGTGGAATACACTTTTGATCACACTCACTAACACACACACTGACAGATCGGTAAGCAAATCAAATTCCTTTGGAAATTTTCTCGCCCAAGCAGCGTTTACAATTTATTTATTTATTTTCAGAAATTAAATTTCTTTTCGTAATATTTTTTGAAAATTTTTCTTTTATTTTTTCTTGTGGAAAATATTCTTATTTCAAATTGATTTGTTGAATCATTTTCCAAACACTTCTTTTTCACTGGCCACACAGAAACACTTTTTTCCTTTCTTATTATTTCTCTCTTGTTTTTCGTATTTTCTTATTATTCCGAAAGACTTAAAGATTTTTGAAAAATATTTCTCTTTTTCTTTGCATTGACTTGTATCTTTTGACTTTTTTTGAAAAATGCGCGTCATGCGGAGCAGCGAAAATCTCAGCTGTTCTCGTAAGGCCTTTTAGAGCCTGACTGGCAAAACATTCGTGGCAAAAGGTACACGACCCGACCCGACTCGACCTAACGACACATCACACAAATCTCTCTCATTCCACACACAGCCAAACGAGACGAGTGGCCACAGACACATATCTCTGCGCTCCTTGGACTCACTGTGGATCAATGGTTGAGTGGAATTGCCATTGAATCTCGCGCTCTCCCTCTATCCGGCTGGCTGGCTGGCTGGCCTGGCTGGCTCTCTGGTGGCGGGGCAAGACCTTCAATGCGTTTGGCTGATTTGCTCAACCACCACCACTACCACCACCACCACCAACACCACTACCACCACCACCACGAGTCACAGATACATTTCTTTCTCTCTCTCTCTGTTTCGTTGAGTTGCCTTCTTTTCACTCATTTTCAACTCGAGTCTCTTATGAATTGGACTTTTTCCGTCCACTAGGAAAACTCGTTTCTCGTTTCCTCTGCTTTTCTTATTAGTTTGCTGCCGTTGGGCACATCTGTTAGCTCACTTTGGCTACTTTACCGTTAACATTTTAACTTTTTTTCATTGACTTTTGCTGTTGCTGTTTACTGACTTTTTAATTTGTATGACAACTTTAAAATGGTAAACCGTTAGTCTCCACCCCAAAGTAAAAAACGCAAAAAATTTATTTGTTTTAGCCGCCGTTAAAGTATCTCAAAGTCTTCTGGTTGGCCAGGTTAAAGTGTTTTGTTTTTGATAAATTTTGTTGGCTCCTTAAGTGCGTTTTTTTATCTAGTTCAGACTGGCTGATATAGCCACAATTTTAAAGCTGTCTTCCCATTGGCCAATGCTCCAATGGCTAATAAAAATGAAAACAATTTTGTTAGTCATAGATTACAAGATGAAATCATTTTGTTGAGGAATAACTTTGTGTGGCTTAGTAGAAAACTACAAAAAATGGCTAAAGGAATTTGTAACTTCAAAATTAATGAAAAGAATTAGTTAATCTAGCTTAAATATGCTAAAGTTCTTCGATTGACTTACGAGTTAGAAAATTCTTCGCATTGAAACTATTTAAGTGACTTTGCAATTGCTTAAAATATTGACGGATGGGATGGTGGGGCAAATCGATCATTTGTCGGAAAATTCTAACATTTTAGAGTAAAAATAGTTTTTGAATATCGAATTTTGATCATTTTCACAGGGAAAATCTCTGTTTTGGTGGGGATTTTCCCTCATTTCGAGGCTCCTCCACTTAATAAGAAATTTTAAAGCACAAATTCTTGATTAGTTTGTTAGAACTTCTTAGCAATTAAATGTATAATTTGTTGGTATTTTTCAAGTTAATTTTGAAGTTGATTTTGACCTTAATACTATATGTATTTGGACTCCCTCTTGGCATTACTACTGAAGCCTACTGACTGCCATAATAAAATTAAAAATACGTCTTAAATATTTCTTCTGTTTGTATTTCCAACTAATTGGCTTTACGCACTCAACTTTCGACTTGGTCGTGACTCACCATCATAATCATCCTGTGTGTTTATACACTTGAAAAGTGCCAAAACATGAAATAATAATTTAATTAAATTTTAACAAGCCCGAGAGGGAGAGAGTGAGAGAGAAACCTGATATGCCCTGCCCAACTAACTAACTAAGCCAACCAAAGTGTCTATCTACTATTTCATGCCCACACATCATAAAAAAATCTAAAAATCCAAGAGTCTTGGAGATGGAATGGAAATGAAAATAAATATGGAATGGCTAACAGCTTTCAATTAGAAACGCCAACACAAGAGATATAACTATTTATTTGAAATTAGCATTTTGAAGCAATTTGCACGCAAAAAGGTGATGAAAATTGCAAATATCTTTAAAAAACACTTTACAAGCCACGCAAAGACAGTCGGGTCTGTCGGTCTGACACTTCATTTCACTCGCAGCTCTCGCATCTCCAATGGAAATGGAAATGGAAAACACAAAAAATTGTCACAATTGTTGGCTAAAGTTGGCAGAAAGAGTCCAAAGGGCCAAATTGTGGGCAACGCACTTTGCACTCATATCATGGGGCGTTAGAAAGGAAACCAAAGGGAAAAGGTGAGAGGCCGATGGTTTGGTTTGGGTAGGGCGAGTGGCGCCCTCTTGTGTGTTATATGGGTTGGGAAGGGCCAAACGTTCAATTGGATGATGAATTGGAATTGGACAACAGTTCCTCATTGGGGTGGCAATTTTCCAACTCACAATGCGATTCACTCAGAGAAATGTCTCTCGAATGAGTGAGTTTCGTTAAGTTTTGTTGATTCACTCATTCTTAGGCCACGCCTTATCTCTACGACTATTTCACTCTCTCTCTCTCTCTCTCTCTCTATCTCACTCTCTGTGTGTCTGTCTCCCTCGCTCTGTGTATGTCTCCCTTTCGCTCAAGTCTTATCATTAACTGTATCGGAATGTTTTGCTTTTTGTGTGTGTTTGCTCTCATATAGAAGAAAAAAACCAAAAAAAATTAAACCAAAAAATGAGAGAAAAAAAAAGTGATTTTCTGTTTGCTTTTTATTAACACTGCTAGATGTCTCTCTCTGTCTTCCAGCAGCTTTTGGAGTCCCAAATCTAATTCAATTGCCCGGCAACCATCCCTCTCTGGCCAAGGGTTATGGACGGGGGAGCGCTCTCCACATGGCCACATCTCCACATCCTGCCTTTGAACCTAATCTCTCGGGTTCTCGGCACCTCTTGTTAGTACATCGTATGTTACTCGGGCCCCCCCATTTTCTCGGTCTGCCCCTGCCTCACCCAATAGCACGGAGTTCGCGCAGTCAGGCAGCACCTCCAACCCTTTTGGGTTAAATACTGACAACCCCATTTGAGCGCCTTTGCTGCGCTTTGCCTTGGCACCTAACCCACAACTTTGGCATCATGTTGGCTAGTGGCCATTTTTTTTCCTTTTTTCTTTCTTTGTTCTCTTCTCTTCTCATCTGTCTGTTTTTTGTCTCCTCCGGTGGAAAGTGTAGAATGGGCGAACTGTTGAAGGGGGCCAGTCTATTGAAAGCACACTAAAAGGGGGACGCATGCTCTTGGCACGGATCCAAACGAACGATGCAGTCTCCTCTTCGAAAGTAGACACATCTATATCCGTGGTCCTTAGCTACAACTAAATTTTAAAAGTGCTTTATAGGATATGTTTTTGTAGGTTTTGAAGACCTAAAAATACTATGGTAAGACCAAAGTTAATGTTTCCTTAATTGGTATTTCAATATAAACATAAATTCCTAAGAGTTTTGCCGAACTGCATTCAAATGTAGATACATATAAGCTTTATGTGCATATTAGTATATATAATGGATATATCTAGCAAGGACTTGCACAGGATATGCACTTGTGAATAAACCTCACACTAATACTGCTTCTCCACCCCCCTCTATATCCTATTCCCCCTCCCTAGCTCTTTATCGGTGGCATATAATTTACATTGTTGCTTGTTTCCTGGTACTCTCCTTTCTCCTTTCTCCTGTTTCCATGTCCGTTTCAGTTGCTTTCTCTGTAAACTTTTACATTGATAAATTTTTAGTAATTCTTCTTCACTCTAGTCTGTTTTTTTCATTTTCCCATGTTCTGGGTAACTTTTGTTGCTGCTAGTGTTGTTTCTTGTTCTTGTTATTGTTGTTTTTGGGCGGGCAAGGACTTTATGAATAAGTGCTAAAATGCCAGAGTCCAGGACCGCAATGGACCGGGCCATGTCATGCTGGTTAAACTGACGAGCACGCGCCGTCTTTCCTCCCACCACCACCACCTATTGCCCTTACCCCGCCACTCTGCCTTCTTCTTCTTTTTTTGTGGTTTTTCCCGTGCTCCTCTTTACATTTTCCATTGTTTGCTGTTGTTTTTAGCTTGATGAATCATTGTGAAAGTGGAGCTGGTTGCCATTTGCCGTCGCTGCTGGAAAATGGGCGAAACGTACGACACTCTGAGAGCTGGGAAAAAGTTGCCCGGAACTTTGTCATTTCCAAAAAAGGGAATCCAATATGCTTGATGAAGCTGCGTCTAGATGATGGATGGCGGCGAATGTAAAAACAAATGGAACAAATTTAAATCATTTCTTTTTGTTAATTTAAACAAATTCCCCATTTAAATGGCACCAAAAAGGAAGAGAAGATTAGTATTGATAGAAAGTGGAATTTGTTTCAATATCTTTTCAATTCGGTTTTTTGCTTTGCGATTTTTCTATTGAATCGAAAACCCAATCAACTTATTGAAGGGCCAGAGAACTTTCAAGGGTTTCATTTGCTGCTTACGTATCAGTAAATTGTCGTCATACACACATACATATATGAGTACCTATATATACATACATATGTATGTACATATATCAGTATCTCAGTATATAAGCATGCTTTTAATGCGCCCATGTGTTTCTGCTCCACTCGAAATGTATTTCGAGAGCGCATGTCAAAAGGTCACCCACTGCTCACATGTGTCTGTCCCTGTCAGTAGGTAGGTATCTGTGTGTGTGTGTGTGTGTAATTACATACAAGAGCCCAGAGCTTCCCCCTTTATATGCAGTATTTAGTATGAGCAACTACGCCCAATTTTATTTATGTGTCTGCAGTTGTTTTTCCACTTTTTCAGCTTGTTTAAATAAAACCCCAGAGAAATTCTTTCAATGAATTAAAGATTTTTATTCACATAAAAGCTTCTAGTTAGTTGCTTTCGAAATTAAAGCAGTAAACTGTCACAAATAATTAGCACATATTCAAATTGAAATGAATGTATGCAAAAACCGAAATCAAATATAACGAAAATATATAATATCCTTTCTCTCTCTCTCTCTCTCTCTGTCTCTGAGATGACCTCGGCAAACTTTTTGCCTAATTGCGTGAGGCATAAGGCGAAAAGGTCAGGAGGCTGCAGACGCTCGTCAAATCTTCTTTCTTTCTTCAAAAGATCGCCAGCATCTGACCAGGTAGCAATTTGAACTCGAGTTCGAGTGTCTATGTCCAGATGGTGGGGGGGTCATCCTCATCCTCATCCTCAGCCAGCCAGAAGCAAAAATTAACCTTTGTCTGCGGTGACAAGTTCGAAACGATGCTGAGTTGCATCATCAACCCTCGAAACCGAGGATCGACATCGTCATCATTCCAGTCGTCTGGACATTGTCCAGTTGTATAATTTTCTGCTTGATTTTTCTTGAAATTTGTAAGAATATTTTCGTTTAAAGGGTTTCCTACCTGGTTTTTGGCTAGATTTTGGGTTTATTTTTTTTTTTGGGGTTGATTTCTTTCATTTCTGGGGTCGCATTTTATACGCATTTTCATCTTTGGTAATTTGCGTTTTTGCATACGCCAAGGCAAGACATGGTCGAAGATTTACCGAGTGTCCTTTTTGTGTTCAGCGTGTCCAGCGTGGGAAAAGGGACATTGGTCAGTTGGCTGGGCTTACATTAATCCGATTTTAATGAAGCGCAACGTTTTGTGGTCGCATTTCAAATCCAAAAGAAAAACGCAATTTTGAATTACAATATGAAAAATGAGAAAGATTTCTCAAAAGGAAAACAAAAGGGATAAAGTTCCAGATTTGAAATTATATTTAAATACCAAATATATTTTCCTGTTATGCGGGCTCCCAGAAAAAAGGTCATCCAATATACCCAATCGCCACTGTTCGTTTACTCCAAAACAAAACAGCAACAAAAACCAAAAAACTGATAATTGAGCAGTCAAAATCGAAGAAACAAAACATCTTCTCCAGCTCCAAACATATCTCTTGTTGTCTCCCCCCAATCTTTCTCTCTCTTTTTCTCCATCTCTCCATCGTTTGCCGACTTATAACAATGGCAACTCATTTTACTCGGTTTTCTGGTTGAAGTTTGATGAATGATCTCATCAGCGAGGTGTCGGCTTCGTCACAAAACCGATGATTGGCCATCCAGAAGGCATAAGCCCCATGGACCTGGACCTGGACTGTGAGATGTCTGTTGGATGCTGATTGAACATCATTTGTGTGGCAAAGTGTAAAATTTAAAATTTAATAATTAACAATTGTTTTTTAATTTCTCACCGGGCAAAAAAAACAGTTGTTACTTTCGCCCTGAATTGGCCCAAAGCCACTTTGGTAGCTGTCAATTGTAACGAGACGCCTCTGGTCGAGTTGCCTTCTTTATTGTTTCTGTCTCTGTATCGGTATTTCTTGTTCGGCTAGCCCCAAAGTGATTAATGATGCAAAATTATGAACTCGCTTGTTCTAAATGATGTTGGATGTGTGAGGCAAAAAGCTAAAAGGGGCAGGGTTAGTGACGTGCCTTGTAAGCAGTTTTGTTAATCGGTTCAAGAAAAATGACTTCATTAAATTCATTAGCGCCCGTGTGTGAAATTCGTTCAATTGGTTTTGGTCGTCGTATCAGGTATAGCTTGATGATGGAGATCAAAAGCTTGGATTGATAGAAAGTCAATCCGATTGAAGACTCAGCTCAGGCTAAACTTATGACAATGTAGGATTCCTCAAGTAAGAAATAACCTCTGAGACTTATTAATAGTTGGTTGGTCCACTTAGTAGAAGGCTATCAATTCCATTATCAATACTCAAATATCTAAACCCTTTGCCGTTAATCAATTTTGACATAACTTCCTTACCAATCCTGGCTATTATCTCCCCCAAAACAGCAAACACGACTTTCCCTAAATCTTTCATATCCATTAAACCACACATTGGCCTCCATTTAATGGCCACCTTTCTTACATGTAGCCAATTGCCCACTGATGAGAGCTAACCACAACGAAATCCGAATAATCACCAAGTTTAGCAGTTTTTGAGCTTTTAGCTATTTGTTCAGCCTGGGAAAATCAATAGGTGCAATTGTAGGAGAGAAATAGATAATCAAAGTGTTGTGGTGGTGGTGGTGGTGGTGGTGCAGCCAAATGTGTAATGTGTTGGTTATATAGATGGATTTATTTTGCTATTGCCTGAAAGTGGAAAACCTGAGGACCAGTAGACCATAAGTCATCGGCATTGATAGCCATCAATCGCCACAGCTTTCCGTTGTGTTTTTCACAAACATGACCGCAAGAAAAACGACCAGGTCCAGCAGCCTTTCCAGTTGGCGCGAAATGTAGCCACAATTAGTCGGCGCGGGAGGGGAAGTAAATATGGCTAAACCGCAGTGTTTTGTTTTGCTTTTGCCTTTTGGCCAAATCTTTTGCTGCTCTCGCAAGTTGCATATGAAAACCTCTGTTCAGCTCAAGTTTTTGTTTTTTTTTTTTGTTACAACTCCGACGCATTTTCCAAACTTGGTCATTTTTCTTAGAGGCGGCTGCCCAGGCAACCAAGCAGCCAGACTGAGACCTAAGACTAAGAGCCTGAGCATTGCCTCCCAGACCACGTCATTTTGTCAGAGTTGTTGGCAAGACTTTGTTGTTCTTTTTTTTGGGGTCTCTGTCGGCCTTCTCTTCGACTGACTGACTGACTGTCTGTCTGCACGGCTCTGTGTCTGTCTGCTCGTTGAACCTTTTTAACCGTTGCTTGGTCAAGAGTTGTTAACCATATTAAAGTGTTCAATGATTAATTACACGCGTCCAAGATTAATTGAAATCAATCAAAGCTGAAGTTAACTAATGGCAACACGTTTGTAATCTCTGCTTCATTCTCAAGTGTGGAATGTCTTGGTCTTGAGTTACTCCAACTCCTACTCCTCCTCGTCTTCGACTCCGACTCCTGCCAAGGCGCATTTGTACATTTATTTTTGTTCACAGTGAATTTTATTGGCCACATTATTCGGATTTCGGATTTCAGTTGGTTTTATTTTCCCATACTTAATTACAATTAGAGAATTTTTGTGGGCTTACCACATTAAGTCGAATGATTGAAATGAATGTGGGAGACTTCAATGAAAACCAAAATTCGATTTAGCTGCAAATTTGATTTAAGAACAAGAAAAGCAGCAGGCTCTTAGTAGGCGATATTAAATAATATTTCATCACCTGTAAAAGCCAATATTCAGTTTATGTTAACCCTCTTTAATTTTATTTTAAAATCCCATAGTAATTAAAATATTTTCAATTATTTAACTGAGTTGCGGCAAGGCAATATCAATTGCCTGTCAGTATGCTAAATTATGGATTATGCCCCTGGGTGTGGTGGGATGGGGTGTTATGGTGAGGGAGGAGTTGGCAAAAGGTACAAAAGACAAAAGGAAGGCGCTGAAATGACATGGAAGGAGTTAAGGGACGACAGACAATCGTTAAATCGGTTACGTTATACACACACGTGACACATGAGGCCGAGGATGAGGACAAGCGGAAACGGTGAAAAGGACACGTTAAACCGTTTCCTCCCCTCACTAACTTAGCAACTCGACTCCCCATCTCCTTCCAGCCATCAACCTGACTGTCTCAAACCCACATGTGGTTAATTATAATTACGCAATTTTAATATCAAAACATGGCCAAGGCAACAAGCCTCTGCTCCGACAAGGATATGCAAGGTATCCTTTTCTGCCTCTATGCTCGGGGGTTGTTGAAAAGGCGAAAAATGATGAATGAAATACGATGATTTTCAATGAGCAGCAACCCCCAAACAAACAGAAGGCAGGTTAAAGTTACCTCACCCTCGAGCCACCCCTCTTAACCACACCTCTGACACCTCTCCTAGCCGCTCTCCTCCCCACCGCCCACCACACCGAAAAACAAGTCGCAACACGCACACTTTGAGCTTTGATTGAGCATATCCGGTGGGATTAAATGGCATTGCCAGGCAGATGGTAAGGGAAGTCACATCGTCAAGTCAGTCAGTTAGTCAGACAGTCAGAGAGAGGGAGAGAGAGAGAGAGTGAGAGACTCTCGCCCAGCCAACCGAAAAATATTAGCTTTTATGATATTGATAGAAGCCGATGTCTATTGACAATTAAACAATGCCTAAAACCAGCCACATAAAGCCCGACTGAGGGGCGGTCCGTTGTTTGGGGTAAGTTCCACCAACTTTGACTGGGCGTTTTGTTGCCGCAACACAAGGTATATACATATAGCGGGGGCAGGGGGCAAGGGCAAGGACAGTGGCAGACTGATAACCATCTTATTGGTGGATTTATACCAAAATTAATATGCACATGCGGAACATGTTTTTGTGTGCCGATTCGGTTTATTAGGCTGGCGGTGGGGGAGGGTTAGATGAAAGGCGGATGATGCAGCGCCCTGGCACCCCTCCGCTCTGGCTAGTCGTAATTTGCGTTTATTAGGCAGGGATTAATATGTCATTAAGTGTGCTGATCTAATAAAATTAAATTATTGCCAGCGACTTTTGATGGCATCTTTAACGCATATGTTGCAAATTTTTTGATTAAATGAAACGATGATTCCATTGATTTAGATGGCAAACAAATTGGCTTACCAAATCATAAAAAATATTACTAAAAATTAGAGAGTAAATAAGTTGATTGAAGCACAATCAATGACTATAATAATTAGAAGAATTAGCCTACTTTAACCATGTGTTACTAGTCGTATGAGTAATTTGTAGACCTTTTTCCACTATATAAGGGAAATAATATTACCGACTCCATAATATAACTTCAATGTCAGTGAGATTACTCTACTATCTCAGCCTTTAGTTTGTGCAACTCAATCCTCAACTATTTTCTTAAGGAAAAGCAAACTATCTGACTCTATTTCCCGCCAGAATGTTGTGTTCTGCATTCTGTTAACTTCAACCCAAAACCCAATCTGATCTAACCCAGAGTGAAACCTTATTCAAATCCGCACTTCACGCCTAATCAGTATGGGTCCTAAGAAAACGGACAATGCAAATGCTGCATAAATTTTACTATACAAAAATGCAAGTAAACTAGAAATGTAGCAAAATCAGAGCATTAGCTGGAAAGAAAATTGAAGGAAAATAAAAAATTTATGTTCCCCTCTTTCGAAAATCAAGTAAACGAAAAAGGAGAAGAAAACACAAGAAAATTACAATTCTGTCAACATTGATCTTTTGACCTTTACGCTTGAACAGCTTAAATCGCCAGACATGCAAAATAATGCATATGAGAATGCATACGAGATGAAGGGAGGTAAAGAAAGACAGACAGACAGTCCGTCGTCTTGGGGTTCTAAGTTTTTAGGGGTGGAACTGGACGAAAGGCGCGTCTGGGTGACCATTGACAGCAAAAGGACATGAAAAATGCGACATTAAGAATAGTGACCGTTAAGCCAGGGACAACATGTATATGGAAAATATTTGCATTCTCTTTACAAGAAGAATAAGAATTCCGAAAATACTTGCAACTTTTAAGCCAGCTGGAAGAAAAGAAAGCCATAAATGTCTTACTCTTGGTTATTGCATTTTTCCATCTCGAGAAAGGATCGTAAAATTGATATTAAATAATGAATTTCTCAGGTTGTTGGACTTGGAGGAATGGAAGATTCATAATTTTATTTGCCTTGTCAAACACTTGAGAATTATCAAAATTTACGAGCATGGCCATGGCCGCCGTGTGCCATGAACCCTTTTAGAATCAATCAAGCAATTCATTCAGTGAAATTGCAAGCACCAGTTGAGGGCGGATGAAAGGAAAGAAACTATACTCAAGTGGTTTTGGATTCACTTTGGTGGGGGAGCATGTTGACAGAATACTTAGATCTGTTGTAGAAGAAGCACGCGCCAATGCCAACTTCAAAAATTGTGTTCGCCCGAGGCCTGGGCCATAACTTTTCCAGTTGTCAGGCATTTAGGCTACTTAAACACTCAAAAGACATCATGCGGGTTCCATCTCTCTCCAGCCGAAGAGATGATTTTGACTCTGTTAATTGCATTTCTTCGATTCCACACATGCCACTCAGTAGCCATCCGGCTACTTGGCGCTCCATTTCATTCTTTCTTTGCGCCCCCTATCCCTATCCCCATCCCTATCCATCTCTCGGCTCTCTTGGGTTGTATTAGTAAATTTATTTGGTTTTTGGCAGAGATTTCGTCTCTCTCTTGGAAAATTTATTAGCACATTAAGATAAAAATGAAGTCGTTTATGTATCGCTCCCTCCATGCATTCACATTAAATTTTATTGCCTTTTTTGCTCATCAGCGCATTATCGCTCTTGACTTCAGACAGCTTCAGTTCCAACTCCGTCCAAGTTCTGGAGCTCTTCCCCTGCCAAAAGTAGAAATATTTGAGGAATTTGGTAGTTTGTGTGTATTTTGAATAATGTCAAGCATCTTTATGGTAGATTTATTTGGGCAGGGGGAAACCAAATTTTTGTGGATGAGATTGACAGGTGCTTTCGGTTTGGGCTTACATCGAATTAAGAGCTTATGATTTCGATAAGTATAAAGTTTATTACAAGAATTCCTTTCAATCATCAGTTGACTAGCGTAGCTCACATCTACAAAGTTGCATGTAGCGGATTCTGTCTGAATGGGGAGTTCGTTTATTCTAAAAATATTCATTGGCAAATATTTAAATGCCAGTGAATTCTAAATTCATGCAAACCAGAAACTAAAAAGAAATTCCAAATCCAAAAACCGGAATTTTCGGGCACAATATGCTATAAAAGCGACTCTCACCCACATTATTGAAACAGTTGAAATCAAAATTTGAGTGGAGGAACTTAAAAATGTGAAAATGCGTTATCTAATTCTAGTCGGTTTGATTGGAATAGCTTGGCTATCGTTGGCCTATGGCCAGGAGAACTTTGATATATATAGAAGTGATCCCTTACTACATAGACAAAGACGTGAAGATGCCAAAGACAGTGGAAATGATAAGTCAAAGAATTTTTTCAACGACTTGCCCGGTTTTGGTGTATTGGCCTGGTTTGTTCTTCACACTATGTATCGGTATTACAAGCTGAAGCTAACAAAATTGGATAAAAACGCCGCAAAAGATTTGCCGTCAATAGATGATATTTGATCTAATTGTGATGTATATTTGAAATAAATTGTTTCAAATTATTTGTGTATCTATCTAAATCCGGTCCTGTGGCTTAACAAGTCTTTCTTCTAGACGAACAACTACTTGTGTGTATGTTGGCTGTGTGGCAAAGTTGTTTTGGGTTTCTTGCAAGTGGCTAAACAACTAAATGACGTCTGTAAATGTTACGCTCGATTGAAGATCAGCAGCAATTCGAACAGACAAACAGATAGAAGAAACAGGCAGACAGACCGGGAGACTTTTCGAGCATGGTAAAGTGAGTTAACATGATACACAGACACTGGCGCTTTACTGAACTACACAACAAGTCGACAAGTAGATGCATTGTGTGTGTGTGTGTGGTTGTGTGTGTGTGTGTAGTATCTATATCTCACTCTCGGTAACAGATTGAGATTCGCAGATACAAGACCGACCGATCTGATGCTGCAGCTGCCATCGATAAGTGCGCTGATCATGCAAGCAAATGTGACAAAACACTCCTCATGTCGCGCAGTCGTCTTGAGGCGAACATCTTTGGATTCGTTTCGAAAGCCAGCCACAAGAGAAACTGGAAGGAATCACTTGACATGCTGCAGAAAATGAAGAAATAATTCCATTGACTTGGCAACTATGCCGAGAATCTCAAGCGAAACGAAATTAGACAAGAAGCGTGATTTACGGAACCCTTAAATCACATGACAAACAAAGAGAAAATTCGATTCGAGAAAAACCAAATAAAATAAAATGAAACAACAGCAACAACAGCAACAAAAAAGTCTGCCAAGCATATGTGAAGACCCGCCAAACTGGGGGAGGAGAGATCCCAACGATCCAATCGATCGATGCTTTCCTCTTGGGTGATTTATAGTATAGAATATTTGATTCTTTCACTTCCATGTTGTCTTCACATTGCAAGATCAAAGCACATCAAAAAACCAGAGATCTCCAAATCAAAAACAAACCACAATCATTTGGTAATATTATATGGCTAGGCCATGGCGGTCTGTTCATTGATCGTGGATCAAATAAATTAGTTTATTTGCCCATTAAGCAAATGATGAATTCGTTTTTTAAATAAACTAAGTAGTTAGCACGTTGATTCGCTTCCTTAATGTTTTGGCTGTTTGCCAAAAGGTGTTAAATTTATTTATTAACAACTTCACAGAGATCTTGGATTGACCGGTTATCAATTGTATTAACTCGATATCTCGGATTATAACTTTATAGAAATCATTAACTGATGCAATGGTATTGGTATTCGCTTTATTCAAACATCTGCCTAAGACATAAGTTGACTGGAAAATATGTTTTTTGATGCTCTAGTGGCGGGAGCATTGAATCAAACATAAATATGTAAATTCTCTATTCACGTTTGGCAAACAATCAGAATGAAATCGAAATCTAAAGAAACTTTAAATCCGAAAACCGGAATGGGAGGCATAATTCTCTCCACATCGAGACACAAAATGTGGAATACGTCAACTAATATTAGCCGGTTTGATTGGAATGATTCCACAAAGAATCAGAGAAGAACGTTGTCGGACTATTTAACGATATTACAAATTGAAAGTAAAACTTTGAGATGGAAAATCGAGTGTGAGATTGTCATTTTGCTGACCTGTATTGGCTAGAGAAATGTGGATTCTGTTTCTCACTTTGTACTTTAAAAATAAATAAAAGAAAATCTCCATTTTATTTATGTGATTTTTGTTCTTAAGTAGCTGCAGTTTATTTATCTCGCCTGTCTGAAGCTGTCACGATTTGGTATGTACATATGTCTAGTAAGTATATCTGTCATGTCCATGTATGTGTGCGTGTGTGTGTGTGTGTTTGGGTCTGTGTTTCGGTGTTGTGTGTGAGTGTGTGGGAGGGCTTTCGCTTCACAGGTTTACATTTTTGCCGCAATTATCACGTACGATTGTCATAATTATCATTTAAATTTTTATTAGTCGTGGCCCATGGGCCAATCTGTTTATATCCCCCCCTCTATCTTTCTCTCATTCACTCACTCCCTCCCCTATTCTCTGTCCTTGTTTCTTTCTTTAAGAGTGTCTCTCTGACTTAGTCTTTGTGTTCTTTGTTGATTCGTTTGGTTCTTTAACAAGCAACTGCGACATGTTTTCAAAAATAAATAAATAAATATTTAATTTGTTTGTTTCTTTAAGCTTGTTGTCGTTTTTCTTTTATATTTTAGTGGAAGTGACGGATGGGAGGGCGTTGAATTCGCATAAATTAGCTTACAGCTCTTTTGCTTGAAAATCCGGAAAAAATATCTAATCGTTTTGTGTAAAGTAGAAAATCAATAGATATTTTAACTTGTTCAACTCTTTTTGATCATATTATAGTATACCAAAATCAGATTCTCCGAACAGCTTTAAGGAACTCTCATGAAGAAGGAGGTGTTTTATTTGAATTTCTAGTCCTCTCTGTGAAGGATAAAGTCCTTATTGAAATTTGTTGTGTTATCATTGTATATGTACAATGAAAAAAACATTAAACATCCTTTAAAATTGGGCTTCTGAAACAACAGTAAGCGGACTCTATCGAGTCGAGTCGATCACTCCATAAATAAAAACTACATTTGCCTAGACTTTTCGATTAGGGTCAACACGGTCTAATTGAGGTCAGTTTTAAAGCGAATATCCCCTGGTGACCATTAATATTGTTCACAAACATTCTTACAACACGTTACGCCTTATTATGACCATGAGAACAAGGACCTCCATAGAAATAAAAAACTACAGCAGAAAATAATCATCATTTTTTTGCCCCACTTAAAAAATTTGCAAACTTGTTTTGCATACACGAAAAACCAATCAATAAATATTCACATCTATTCACAAATATCAGATATTCTATAGAAATTTTTGCAACCACCATCAGAGGACCGCCAACATATCCAGCTGCTTTTGGGTGCTCTCCTATGGATTTACCTGAGACGATGAGGCGCCCCTGCCTTAAGAAAACTCAGACCCTAAGTCAGACCCAAATGTTTTTCTAGAGCAAATAAATGTAGGGCGGCATGTGCGAAAATCTACCCCATAATACCATATACAAATGAAAGAAGAAAATTGAAAGAAAATTCCAAAATTCAAATGAATGTTTATTTGCGTATCGAAATGTGTAAATTTCAATAAATTTAAATTTTTACCATTGTTCGTTTTGGATCTATTGTTAATGTCGCATGATGGATGTTTCCGTTCAATTCCGTTCCATGGTACAGTTACATCGTAGTTGGACTAACATTAATTAGTTTGTATATCAGATCAATCCCAGAGACAAGAACATATATACGATGGCTATATAATTGGTGTCATAAAAGTTAGTTAAATGGAATTGGATGTCAGTCAGGTGACATTTCGAAATTAGAAAAACGAAAAGTTCAGGTAACTTCATTGCGTGTGATTATTGGTTTAATGTCTGGTGTCCATTGTTTCTTGTTGAATGACATGCCAGATTTTGTTATTGCCATGTGTGTGTGTGTGTGTTCATTTCACCTGTCGACAGTTAGCCCCCAATTCCCTAAAACCTAAATCACGAATGAAATGGTGAATTTTGCGTGTCTATCCACGCTATTTCCCCATATCAGACAAGCAATTATGATTATGGGTAATAATGTGATATGACAGGCCCATTCATTGTTCAGTATGAGTGGGGCGTGTCATTCAGGGCGCCATCTATGGCGTCTTTCTCCACCAACAACAACAACAACAACAAGACAAACAATAGTAACAAATTTACAGCTCATAAATAGTGACAATGTTATGTCATTCAGAATGTTTATTTCTGATTGCAGTAATTATTTGTAAATTAATTATAGGCTTCCATATATAACTTTTGCTTATGTGAGCTTAGTCGCATACATATGTATATATATTCGTGTACTTGTATATAAAAATAAGTGACCTTTGACAATATACTATAAAAGTGGTCAAACTTCTTAAAATAAATAGCTATCTATTTTCAAACCAATTGACATCAAGCAGAAATTTTATAAGCAAAAGTGCAAAGGAGTTTGTAGTTAATAATAAATAATAATTTTCTATTAAATCATATTTTTGTTTTAGTAGTTATAAGAGCTTCTATGCCTTCTTACCATAAAGATATCCACATTCTATTTCCAATTAATACAGTCACGATAGCCAACCTTTAAGAAAAAGTGGCCAAAAGTAATCGAAAAATCAAAAATCAAATTTATGTTAAATATTTGACTATTCATTTTAGACAATAGATCAAACGTTCTTAATCCGAAAAGAGCTAAGAAAGTCTTTGGGGCCGACTCTCGCATACCCTGCACAAGTCAAATTTTCTTATTTACAAATGATAAGTATAACTAAGTTTACTTTATTGAAGTACTTATTACTGGAACTAATGATGAAAGGAAGCTTGATCATTGAACACACTTAGATGAGCCTACATTTTCAAATTTCAAGTTATCGTTATGTATTATTGAAAGACCTTAATCTTTTTTTCAGTATTTCCAGCTTTTCCATGCCATGAAGTTTCCAGTGTTTCACTCTAAAAATACCTAGAGATATTTAAAACTTATTTCAGAAGTTATTACGTTTTAATTACTACTAAATAGTTCCACTAAACTTACCAAACAAACCATAAGTAACCACGATTTCATTTGCGTTTGCTGCACCCTTCTAGCTGCAGCTGAACAGAATGAAATTCCCATAGAAGGATAAACAGAGTAAGTTCCGCTTAGGAAGTCAAACTTCCTGCTTGAGGCCGCCAGGGGTAACACCCACATTGCATGGTCCTTTGGGGGTGGCTAGTGTCCTGGCTGTTCTCGTCCTGATTGAGTGCATGACTGACCAAGTTGACGGACTCGGACTCCTGTCGGGACTAGCTGCCTGAATGACTGACTGACTGACTCTAGTTGACAATTAAATGACACACAGCGGAAAATGGAAGCGCCCCCGCGCATGTTGCGTGCCACATCAAAGCGGTTGCAGGTTCGTTTGATTTCTCCTTAGTCAGTTGTCAGGTCCACTAGGACCTGAGTGTCCAGTCAGCAGCAGCCGTGTGAAAAAGTGACTTGGAGATTTTTGTTTTGAACCAAAACAGGAAGTTGACGTTACACAGGAAATGTGATTTGTAGTTTTCGCCTTTGTTTTATATACGAAAATTTCTGTTTATTTTACATGAAAAGTATGTCCTGTGTGGACGGACAGGTGAGGCAAGAGTTGTCACAACCAAGTTGAGTTTCCAACCAACTCTCATTCCGTGTTCCTTTTTTTCTAGACAAGACGCCATTTTGTATATATTTCAAACAGACACAAGTCAATGATCCTTGCTGCTGTACCTACTTTCATTTGATACATCATTGCAAAAAACAGATATGCCAGTGCGACTGTCGCGTATACCCTAATATTAAACATCTGCGATTAGTAATGACTCATCTTCCGATTTTTAAAAACATAAATAACACATTTAATGGTACAAGAGAACCTGTCACATGGCTTAAAGGCAAACGATTTTTGGTATCTAGTGTTATTAAATACAAATGCTTTAGAAAGTCAAGCACTTCATACACCTTTAAGCTGTGTTGTTTGTTTGGAATATTTTACAAACTAGTTTTGTGACTCCCTCGAAAAACAAAAAAAAAAAACCGAAAATCCCCTTTAGCAAACAATTATCAATCACAAAACCACAAGAAAAATAAAAGTAGACAATTTTCTATAAATTAGTTATAAACAAATTAAAATATTTTTGCCCAAAAACCTGAAATTTGTTTGTTTACTTCGTCACAAGAGAAACAAATAAGTATAAAGAACTCATCTTAGAATTGGGGAGTAGTGAAACTGGTTTTATTGTTCTCTATTTGGGGGAATTTTCGAGGTTTATAGATTGTTATTGAATTATAATTAGCATGAAGACGTTAAGCGTCCAGAATTTGCTATAAAAGCAGACTCTCGGCCACTTGATCAAATCAGTTAAAATCGAAAATTTGCTGAAAAACCTCATAAATAGTCAAGAGTCAATATGCGTTCTTTAGTCCTACTCGGCTTGATTGGGATAGCAATGCTATCGTTGGCTTATGCCCAGGAGAATATTAACGGTGACCAACTTGTGCCTGCCGGCCTTCAGGAAGCTGTGGAGGAACAAGTCCGTGCTAAGCGTCAATTCGGCTTTGGAGGCTACCCTGGCTTTGGATATGGAGGATATCCTGGCTTCGGGGGAATTGGAGGATATCCCGGGTACGGCGGTGGATATAGAGGCTACCCAGGATATGGTGGTGGCTTTGGAGGCTTTGGAGGCTACGGAGGCTATGGAGGCTATGGACGTCGTTATCATCATCATGGTGGTTTCTTTGGCTAATTTGATTCCTTAAAATATAAATAAACAAGAGACTGAAACGTGAAAACAAACCTGACAAAGTATTTATGTGTTTATGTGAGTGTGTGTGTGTGTGTGTGTGTTTTGTGGTTGGTTTATGCTAGAATTATGTTTTTGGTATTCCAAAAATAGTTGATTGAAATTAGATTAAAACTTGACCTCGCCCATGGAATTGTGTTGACCTGTTGACTGGAAAAACGTGTCTTTTTCCTCTCGTTTTGTATATAAAAATTAACAGAAAATCCTCATTTTATTTTTGTCCCTCCTGTGTGAAGCTATAAAATTCGTATGACTAGAGTTTATATCTTGCTATAGTATATCATTCCTATTTCATCGAAAAATTCAACATCATAATGACTTTAGCAAAGAGTATTTAAACTTCTGCTAGATCTTTGACATGTCTGACTTTATTTTTTATAATTTTTTTCCATTTCCTGTGCCTTTTTCATATATATATTTTTTTTCATATCCATGTATGTGTATATTCTTTTTTGGCGCATGTCCTTTCTGCGGTTTTTGTGGCTCAAAGGCGGAAGCGAAGCTGACGCTACGTTGGCTCTGTCGGTCTCATGTGTCGCGCCGTGTGCCGTGTGCTTGTCGTTTTGTTGTAATCAACATTTTTCGCAATGCGTCTCTGTCTTGTTTGTTTATCAAAAGAGTCAACTGTGGCAACCTGGCTGACTGCTGGCTGGCTGGCTGGCTGGCTTCACTTTCTATGTTGAAATTTTCAATTTAATTTTCTCCGCTGCCTTTTCATGTTTGCTTTGACTTTTTGTCTTTTTTTCATTTCTTTTTTTTTCTTTTTGATGCATGACATAAGGACGCAACGTCTGACGGCTGTAGCACCTACACACACACACATAGTGACTCTGAAACTCTTGTTCATCCTGCAGGATAATGCAATAGGAAACACACACGCGCTGCTCATTTGTCTGATTTTTTGAGAGAGAGTTTTCTGCAAGAAATTGAAGTGTCAAAATTTTTGACATTTGCATTGTGCGAAATGACAGATCGAGGCTGAAACTGAGACTGCCAAGGACAATATGAAAACGTATTAGCCGAAAGGCATACGACATATGGTTGGCTATATCCTGTAACTCAAAAAGATAATCGTTTAACAGATCCCAAAGTCAAATACTGCCACAAAATATTCAACACAATAGTTTTATTTCTTAGTATCGTCGTTCTAATTTCAAAAGCGGAACTTCATTAAATTTGAGAGTCACAGAGTGAATTGGCTTTAAGTTCTCAAAAGGAAAATCTGTATGAAATTTGTAGTTTCTCAATAATTTGGCCAATGTTAGTTTGCTCATCATCAATGCATAGCGCCAACCTAAGGAAGATGTTAGGTTTGAAAATTGAAAATTTTAGTATTTCAACGGATGAAATCTTATATACCTATGCAATTTCTGGGACCTTTGGCAAATGGTATATAGGCATATGAATGTTTATCCTGGATGTTATGTGGCAAAAAATGATCAGGATTGAATGTATTTGCATCTGGGCCCCATATGTCCTTACTTCGATGCATGTGAAAAGTACTTATGGCCACATTGGTGAATTTGGGCACTATAATATCATTCGAAAGTCGCACATCCTGGGCTGTAAGGCGTACAATAATCGGTACGGGTGGCATTAATCTCATAGTTTCACTCAGCACTCGTTGCAAATAGTCCATTTTCTGTAAATCCTCATGGGTCACATCGAAATCACCTGTATTGGGAAATATTTCCTTTAACTCCTCAAATACCTTCTCCTGGAATTGTGGAAACATTGCGAGTAGCATTAGAGTACAGCCAATTGTGGTATAAGTCGTCTCAAAAGCTGCAAAAGTCATTGTGTAGCATTCATCTACAACATCTTTATATGAAAAGTTTCCGATCCTCAGGTGCTTTATTGCCAGGTTAATAAATTCATTTTCATTATTTGACGATATATTTGTATCCATATTCATTTGAACTATCTAAAATTCACATTTAGTAGATAAATTGGGGAAAAATTAGTTCAATTTTGGGAACATACAAACCTTTTCAAAGCAGTTTCGCATTGTGGTTTTAATTTCAGTAAATTGGTTTTCTTTTTTCCAAAACGGTCGTAATATTGGTATATACATAAAAAAAACATCTCCAATTTCTAATACCCTGCATAGGAAGAAAAAAAGATAGTTCAATTTATGGATAACCTTAATTTCATTGGCAAACTTACATTTCACAATTTTTGAGTAGAGTATTATTCTTAATGCAGTCCTCATTCTTTGCATTGCTGCCCAAAAAGGATTCTTTACAATGATTCGAATTAATTTTAAGCTCGAAACTTTTGGTAACTAAACTCACGTATAGATGTTAAAAGAGTCAGTTTCCTTAAGGGCCTAAAAAGATCTTTTCCTCCTTGACCCACATAAGTGTCCATTGTTTGCAGCAGACTTTTTGTTTCACTATTGAATATTGGCAAAAAACTAATCAGATCTTTTCGTTTGAATGCTGAATTTAGTATTCTTCTATGTTGCATCCACGTCGCACCATTTGAAGTTAGTAGGCCATTGCCTAAGACCTCATTAAAAAAGATAGAAAGTTCTGGACTCTTGTTAATACAATGCGGAGATGTCAGGATGTCCTGTGCCACCTGGGGATCAGTCGACAATATAAACGGTGTTGGGCCGAACCATGCTAAGAATGTTGTACCATATTTTTTCAAAAGTTCTTCGCAGATCGATAAAAGATTATTTCCTTCTGTTCGATTAGCAAATATTTAAATTGCAATTAGCACTTTCCTAAGAGAATATGTCAAAATATGCTTACTCTCTCCTTGCCTCATTTTGTATGCTAAGCCAATGAATGGCAACCCCATGGGACCTGGTACTTTCAGCATTAACCAGTAATGTCTACGACGATTCCACAGATAGGACATCAACATTAACAGCAAACAACTGAGACACAAATATAGCTTGATCATTTCGACTTTAGAGATTAATGGCAATAAGCTTTATGAGTTTTACATGCAATTGAAACAGACAATTTATAGAAACGATTGCCAAAAGTCTGGGCTACGAAAATGATCGTCCATTAACCCATCAAAGTAATTTGTTAAATGCGATCAAGCGTGTTACACGCTTTCTACTAAAAGGTTTTTATGGGTGTCAAACATGCAAAGGAACATAAGATCATAATAATTGATGTCTAAGATGTGCCTAACCAAGGTCAAGCAGTGTTAATATCAGTTAAATTGTTCTGATTACTTTAAAACATTTTAGATGCAATTTATTTAGAGGTTAATTGGGTCTAACAAATTATAGGGCCAAAATAAAAGTATGAAAGAACATTTTTCAAAAACGACTTGAAGTGTATATATTCAGTCAACACAGCAATATTAACATTACCCAATGTTCGAATCTGATTGGTAATATCACACTATTTCACCCTCTTCTCCAACTCTAAAAGTGGTGCCTTCTCTAGCTTCATGGCCACACGCACAACAAATCCAAGGTCTTCATAGCGAAATTTCGTTGTGAATTTGTAATTCCTCAGAAGTTTTACCAAAGTTACTTTTGCCAACATATTTCCATATCGCATACCTGAAAACAGACAGGGAATAATTGTCAACTGGTTGCGATTGGTGAATTTGTTTAATTTGCTCACCTATGCAAGTTCTTATGCCTTTTACAAATGGTATAAAAGAGTACGGATGCCTTTGTTGTACGTTGTCAGAAAGGAAATTATCGGGATCAAACGACGATGCCTTTGCTCCCCAAATATCTTTATTACGATGCAAGTGGAATATACAGATTGCGAAATGGGTACCTTTCGGAATTAAAGCACCGTTTGAGAGTTTAATATCTTCCGTACACTGCCTAAATATACCAGGAACAGGTGGAATCACACGCATCGTCTCATTTAATACGCGATCCAAATAGTCCAATTTCTGTATATCCTCATAGGAAACATCAAAGTCATCTAAATTCGGGAACCATTCCAGCAGTTCTTCGTAAACCCTTTCTTGATATTCGGAGTGCATGGCCAAGAGAAGCAATGTGAAAAATATGAGACTTCCAGTTGTCTCATACCCGGCTGCAATAATAATATTGGCTTCTGATTTGGCATTTTCGTAAGTAAAGTTTCCATTTTTCAATTGAGCCAGTACATGATCAACGACAAAGACAGGATTGGCTTCTTCACTTTTTGAAACATCATCTGAAGCAATCACTTTGTCTTCTATCATCTGAATAGTAGAAAGTCATTATTTAAGAATGGCAAATATTCAGCGCAGTTATCTAGGATTGACCTTTATAACAGTTTTGTTCACAATGGCTATCGCATCGCGGATTGGTGTATGTAAACCCATAAGTTTGAGGACCAGCGTATTACGCATCCAAGGATATACAATTTGCTTTGGGATTAAATCTTGTATACTGTAAAATGGAAGGATTTTTATTTAACTGCAACATTTAACATTTAATAGTTCTGCTTTACTCACTGTTCAATGCTGCGCATCAAAGTATTTGTTGTATAAGTTTCGTGCCCTGTCACTTGCGAACCTATCGTGGTTTCTGCAATTGTCATTTGAGAACATAAACGTATAGTTTTGATATCTTAATTTTATTACTTTCTACTTACGCGTTGTAATTCTAAATGCTAAGGTCAACAGATCTGTTAGTAAATCTTTTTCGCCAGTTCCCACATATGAGTCCATCAGTTTTAGGAAATTCTTTGTCTCGATATTGAAAATAGTCAGAAAACGATTTAAAATGTTTTGCTTAAATGCTGGATTCAGTAATTTTCTATGCGTGCTCCACTTTGGATCTGTGTCAAATTGAAATATGTATTGTCAAATCAATTCGCAAAGTAACCAGTTTCACATACTTTCGGAAGTCATTAGTCCATCGCCCAACATGTTAGAGATTGTGCTGTAAACTAAGCTGCTCTTCTTCACACAATGTGGAGAGTTTAATACTTCCTGAATCAATTGTGGGTCACGCATTATATAATATGGAAAAGGTCCCACCCAGGTCAGACATGCATTTCCGTATTTATTAAAGAACGTTTCAGTTAAGGGTAAAATATCTGAAAAATAAACCCAAAAATAAAAAAATTCCTCAAATTTGATTTTGTAATACCTTTTTCGGCTACGCCTATATAGCCTAATCCCTTTGGTCCTGGCACCCTCAGCATCAGGGCATAATATCTCCGACGACTCCATAGATAATAAATCCAAACAAGCGCAAGAGAAATAACTAGCAAATGTAACGATATCATACCGATGGACTGCTCGAACTACTTTGAGACGAACCATATAAAGTTCCTTTATTTATAAAATAAAATCTAGCTCAATTGATTCAACCATTTATTTAAATAGAAATTATTCCACAATTAATGAGATTAGATAGTTATTCAGAAACAGGTTTGAGATTTGCATTTGATTGCTTAACTATATCATTGAGCTTGTGTATTATTGTATTGGCTTTGACTTATTTAAATAGTAGGGAGCTATTATCTAGTTAAGCTAATTTAGAAACGATTAAGTTAAAATAATATAGGGCAGTAACCGGTTTTAGTGTAAGTTGGTTTTTTAGTATAAAATAAACATGATTTACGTAAACACTACAGTGGCACAATGTAAAAAGTTTGATGGCCCCATCTTTTAAAGTCTCTGAAAGGTAGGAGTTCGTGAGGAGAAAGGGATCAAGAATATAAGCAAAGGGCTTAAAAATGCATGCTACCACCCGTCACAGCTATGTATGTATTGGGAACTTAAAAGTCTGACCCTTGTGAAGCCGAGTTCTGAGAAAAATGATAATTGTAATAATTACTGTAACCAGAAAATAAACTGGTAATAAACTGGTAATAGTCAATGGAATAAATTGTGTTTCTATTTATTTATTATAGAAGCCAACAGTCACAAATTAATACTAAAAACGATTTATGCAAATATCAATTATGTAATAGATGTACATACATAGGTGTAATCTATATAGGATATAGTATGTATTAGCTTTGGCAGTTGACTTGTTATTTATAGATAGATTTGTACTCCTTTACTTGTTTCTTTTTTCCAAAGTCAATAACGGAATCTCGCCAAATTTCATGGTTACAGAATCAATAAATACAAGATCTTGGTATCGAAACGTTGTGCTGAATTTAAAATTCCTTAAAAGCTTAATCAATGTTATTTTAGTCGACATCAAAGCATAACGCCATCCTGAAAAAAATTAAGATGTATATTAATGTATGCTTAATGTTACTTTAATCCTCGCTTACCTATGCAATTTCTAGAGCCTTTCGAAAAGGGTACAAATGAGTATGGATGCTTTTCTTGTATGTTATCGGGGAGAAAATTATCAGGATTAAATAGCTTCGCCTCTGGCCCCCAAATATCCTCAGTACGATGCATATGAAAAAAGTTGAGTAAAATATTTGTACCCTTTGGGATCAAAACGCCGTTTGATAATGTCATGTCTTCAGTCGCTTGCCTGGCCGTTATGGGAACGGGGGGAATCAGACGCAGTGACTCATTCAATATACGATCCAAAAGCGTCGATTTCTGAGTATCTTCATAGGTAAGGTCGAAATCACCTGTGTGAGGATAAGTTTCCTGCAATTCCTCAAAGAGCTGCTCCTGATATTCCGGAAACATGGCCAACAATGCCAAGGTACTAAATATGGAATTTGCAGTTGTTTCAAAGGCAGCAAGCACCAAGCCAATAGACTCGTCCATAACATCTTGGTAAGTCAAATTGCCACTTTTCAGGTGAATCAATGCGTGGTCAATAAATATATCCGGTTGAGATTGAGTTGACACATTTTTTACTTGCAATCTCGAATCGATCATCTAAAATGGGTATTTTGGAAATAAGGTGAATAATATAATGTTAACTTCATTTACTTACCTTGGTAACAATACTGTTAATATTGGACTTGGCCTTATTTAATGGTTTCTCCAAATCCAAGAGTTCGCGTCCCAACCTGAGTAACAGCCAAGGCGCGAACAAAATTCTAGAAAACATTTGCATGACTCTGCGAAATAGATTAGAATATATTTCTGTAATATCAATACTTTTTCTATTGACTTACACTTCGGCGCTATGTTGTAGGGAGTTTTTTTTTGAATTTAACTCTTTCTTATCGTGGCCCATTGTGGTTTCTAAAGTAAAGAAGATGGTTACCAATGTGTCAGATACGCTTCACAAACAGGCACTTACTTTGCGCCACTCGTAGTGCAAAATACTCCATATCTCGGAGAAGATTCCTTCCGCCTGATCCCACAAATGAGTCCATCAGTTTAAGCAGTTCCCCTGACTCATCGTTGAAAATTGGCAGAAAACTCAGTAGAACACTATGCTTAAATGCTGGATTCAATAATTTTCTACGCTTGCTCCATGTTGGGTCTGCACGATGGAGAAGTAGTTATAAATCTATATTGCTTTCGAAACTAACCTGTTGCACTTACTTTTTGATACAATTATTCCATTGCCAAGTACCTCAGACATGATATCGTAAATATGTACAGATTTGTTTAAGCTAAGTGGAGAGTTAAGAACCTCTTTCACCAATTGCGGATCTCCCAATACATAGAACGGATATGGTCCGATCCACATTAGAAATGTCTTACCAAAACGTTTGAAACATTTCTCCAAATAGGGTATAATATCTTTGAAACAAATCCATGAGAATTTGAAAAAACCAAAATGCTTTGCCACAAATTTTACCTTCTTTATGATAGCAAGCCACGACTGCGCCCAGTAGTGGATATCCAATGGGTCCTGGCACTCTCAGCATAAGAGCATAAAATCTGCGACGACTCCATAGAAAATATAGCCAAGCAAGAGTAATGAAAATAGCAAGCAATTGTAGCGAAATCATCGTTAACGAGTAGAGCCTAAACTGTTCTGAAATGGGGTTACCTCAATGTTCGTTTATATACCCCACAGCAAGACACATTAAAGGTGTTAAAATAAAGTTTAATATACACATATTATTTTAATTGGATAATTTGTTTTTGGTGCTTCAAAGTTTCTGTATTTTCTCATATTTCCTTTCAGTTCTAATTGTGGTTTAATTAGTACTAAAGGGTTACAATGTTTCTATGTTTAATTTTCACCATCAATTCAGCATTTACGTCACTTGAGCCTCACCTTCATAATGACAGAACCTCTTTAAGTTTCATAGCCACATTAGTAAAGAAAACAAGGTCTTCGAAACGAAATTTTGTGTTAACTTTGTAGTTCCTCAGCAGGTTTTTGTCGACATATATGCGTATTGTCAGCCTGGAAGAATAAATCTTGTTTGTATTTTCAAATCAAATTTGTCAAAAAACTTTGATTAATCTTACCTATGCACCTCGATTGCCTTTTGCGAAAGGTATAAAAAAGTATAAATGCTTAGCTTGATCCTCATAGGTGACATCAAAATCACCAGCATGTGTATACAGCTCATATAATTCCTCGAAAAGCTTCTCCTGTTACTCGGGAGCTTCCGCAGATGTCTCGTGGGCTGCACCCAGAACATGAAGGGATTGATCTATTACACTTTGATAAGTCAAATTACCCTTTTTTCAGATGAATCAATGAGTTTTAGAGTCAAAGACTGAACCAATCAATGGATATCCTTTTAGTCCTGGAACCTTTAGCATTAAGGCATAATATCTCCGTCGACTTCATAGAAAGTAAATCCAAGCAACAATAATGAAAACACCAAGTAATTGCAGCGAAATCATCTCATCTGGGGAGTTATTTTACTCGTCTGTGATGTGACAATCCAAAATTCAAGTTTATATACGATTAGCGCGGCATTTGAGAATGCATTATTGCATACATTTTTATGGGAATTTCAGCACGTGCCCATTAAAAGTAAGTATTAAGCACAAAAATCTAAAATTTTTAAGAGCAAGTCTCTAATACAGTTTTAGTACTTACGAATTAGTTCTGAGCCATTCTTGAAATGTGTTTAGTGAGTCAATAAGGCAAAAGCATGCAAGGGTTGATTTCCTTTTCTTTTTTTTTTTTTTTTTTGTCGAACGGAAAAGAAATATTATAATTTTATGCAGCCGCCGTAGCCGGACATAGATTCATTGGGTGTCATCAGTCAACTTGATGGTGTAATTATTTGACATTACAAAAACAACAGAGCCAAACAGGCCAAGTTCAAGTGAAAGTGTTAATAATAATGATATGATACAACGAAACGGGATGCTGGCAAATGAATAAACTGGAAATGGGATACGGGATGACTGCACTTACATACATACATACATATACATGTTATGCCCAAGGACATTTGGGAGTTTATTAATTTAAATGTCAGAAGAAGAGCCCAAGAGTCTGTAAGCAACAAAACAATGTCAAAAGGTGAAATTTTAAACCCAAACAGTAGAACCCAAATTGCTACCGCAACAAATACATATTCCACGATTTATCTTCATTAAAAGTTATACTCTAGAGTAGACGAGTGCGTCATTTAATGATCCCGGAAATGCACTACCTGTAAAAGACTTCGGTTAGTTCAAACAAATATGTGTAAGTTTAGTGGCTTCTTGGGAAAAGTGAGAGAATTAGCAAGATCTTGAGATGGCTACATTGTCACCTGAAAATTGAGCTGCAGGTGTCACAAAGGTGGTCGTCGGTTAACTTAGCTGACATCATAAAAATACAAAACAAAAAAGAAACAAACATCAAAAAACCAACAGCTCGCATTTGAGGCAGTTAAACAAAAAATATCATATAAAAGTAATGTCTGCTCTAGAAAATAGAGTTACACCGTTTAAGTACCAACATTTTTATATGGCCCACGAGTCAACCAGGGCAGGGGCCAGTCTCTGACAAAGTTCAACTGAAAACGATTTCTATTTTTTCAGGTACAAAAGCACCGGATATAAGTATATGAAGGCCCAAATGAAATTAACAGGAAATGAGCAAATAGATGAGAGCAAAGTAAATTTGATTTATTTTAAATTTATTTATTAAGAAAATTTGACAAAATTTATGAATTTTAGAGTGGGAATAATGTATTAAAGTTCAAGTCTTGTTAACAAGAGATAGTTTAGAGATATTTGTATTAGATTTGTGTAGAATCCTTTTACATATTAAGAAACGTTAATGCCAAGATCTCCTTTAGCCGAGAGGGATTTTCCAATTAATGTTAGCTGTTTCTTTTAGTATTATCTAATGAAAATTTCTCAATTTTCACAAGGTAAAATGGCCACCAAATTACACACTCATACTCAACACACACATGCGCCCTGGCAACCTCAACTGTTGCCCTTCAAACATTTGACCCTTTTTGCATGACCACAACAACAAAAACAACAATAAAACCCAAAAAAAAGAACTTGAACTAGCATTGTAACAATAGAAAAAGCTGATGTTGTAGATGGGACATTGGCCATTTTGTTGAATATTCGCACAGCTTGACCGATTGTTAGACTCGGACGAGCCAATCCAGGATATTTACTCCCCTCCGTTCGAAACTGGCCAAACAAGAAAGCCAAAGCTAATTTGAATATAAAAATCATTAAAATTCATCGTGAAAACGTCTTAAGTTTCCTTCATGCCTCAGTTTTTGGGCTGTGAGAAGAAATGACGAAAAAGACGGTGCTGACCTCTGAACTCCGCCCGTTTTTTGGGTGCTGGACATGTCCTGTTTTATGGCGTTATCCTTCTCCCAGGAGTGTAATGCAAAAATTATGTGCGTGACTGACCAGTGACCGATGTCTTGCTGCTGACCAATGTCCAGTTTTCAACCCTTTTCTCGCTGGTTGTCCTTCAAGCAAACTACACCGGTTGGTATCCCGTCTTGGGATACATTTGTCTGTCCCGTTGTCTTGCTGTCGTCTTAATGATTAATAAACTCTAATTTATGAAAATAATCTATTTGCCCAAGTCGACTTGAACTTGGGCCTTGTTTGCTCGATATCCTAGAGGATCCTATCCAGGTGTAATACGATTCCTCGCATACTTCGTTGATGCGTCAATTGTGAATTTTGCATATCTTTGGCGAAAACTGACAAATCCAAACAATGCCAACATCAATCAAAAGATTTGATATAAACATACAAAGGATGGTGGGGTGATTAGCCTAATGGATGAAAATGCGCAGAATACTACGCGAATGAATTGAAGAAGTTTTATAAGACCAAATCCTACAATTCGACTCTAGAAGGTCCTTATGTTTGTTAATGTACTTTAGTAGTAACTATTTCTAATATTGGACATTCTGTTGCTTTTTGGCACGTGCACAAAACCCAAGATGAGAGTGCAAAAGTCAAACTCAAGATTAAACAAGAAGCATTAATAGCTTCAGCTGCAATCCCAGATCAAGATCTGTATCACCTTGGCATATAAATCAAAGAAAACAAGATCAACCCTTCAGGCCAAACATTTGGATCTTTGAATGAATGGATGAAGAAAAACAAACAAAACGTAATAAAAAGAAGGAGATGAAAAGGAAGCTGAGTGCCCTAATTTGTCGAGCTCGGGAAACAAGAGCAAACCCTAAACAGCAAATGGGTTAACCATCAGCAGTGGAGAGATCGAAGGAAAAAAGGAAACCGCATACACTAAATGGTCGTCAGGGCTAGCGGCAGGGGCAAGGGCTTATTGCCAAAGATCGGGCTGCCTGGATTATGTCTGTTCATTCTCTTACGGGATCTCTTTTTCCTTTTTACTGTATCCATCCTTTCCTTTCTTTTTTTACCACTTGAATGCTCATTGAGTTTTTACGCATCAGTTGTTGATGATTATGATGATGATGCTGCTGCTGAATGATTAGCATTTGAAATCCGCTTTCGAGGATCTAAAGGGATCTTTAACAATTGCCAACAATTGTTTATTGTATCTTAACACTTTATAAAACGAGGGTTGCTCTACTATTTCGTGGGCGTGGGCTGACAAGTGATGACAATTTTCCCACACTTTTAGCCAACGACTCAGCAGTATGTCCGCCCTTCGCCATTCCCCTCCCCATCGCTCATTTCTCATTGAGTGCCATTGAAAAGGCGTTGAAGCGAACACAATTTTCACGTGTTATTTTCGCTAAATTGCGCTAATCGCTTAAACTTTTCAACCAACAACAACAACAAAACCAATGGCAAAGGTATAAGGGAAAGAAGGGAAGGGGAATAACCACTTGCTATTAACAATAGACTTATTTAATATGTTGTCATGGTGAAAAGTTTAGGGTGAAACATATTTAATTTATCACTAGGTACATTATATACTTAATACATGGACATAGGTATGTACCAAGTATATAAGCAAAGCCTTTAATTTAATCTTTCATGGACATACAACATAATGACCACTTAAAAGATTCCATCTTGCTTCTTCTTCCATTCATTCATTGAAGAAAATCACATTTTCATGTAAAGTGCACAATGAACACTGAATAAGTCCTGCCTGATGAGTCTCAAGTGCTTCATAAGCATTATCCTTTTATTCACATCCCTTTTGCCTGACACTTGTATAAATGCCAGCCCCCAGAGTCAAAGAATGAATAAACCAACGAATACTCTATATAAATACTTGACATATGCAAATTGGTTTCATCATCAGGGGAAGCAATCGGAATATGAATATTTAACACTATGTGAACCCTATCTAACAAATTATCTAATCTATATATTCAATAATAAAAGCCTAACTCTTTTCTATTGGATTCGCTGACTCGACTAAATAACATTTTCCAATCAAGTCTTTAACTGAAATGAAGAAAAAGCGGATGCGGAAATAAGGAAATGATGCCGACATACAAGAACATAATTCAATCTAGTCAAGAGACTTGGGACTTGGGACACTTTGTGGTCAAACAAAGCCAACGGACCAAACACACATAAAATCACAAGAATTATGGCTAAAGTGGCCCGAAACCCAGAAAATAATAAAAATGAAAAGAATGAAGTGGATATCCTTTTTGGTGGACCGACAAGATCTTTTCAAAATAGTCAAGCTGCGATGGCTCTCTGGAGCCATGTGTGTGTGCGTGTATCTCATTAAACGGTATTTTTGTGGTCCCACACATATCTGAAAGATGCATCTTGTTATCTGACAAGAGATTGTCTTTCTCCCTCCCTCTCTCTTTCTCTCTCTGCGTTGGCGACACTTTTGCGTCATTTGCGGTTGGTAGCCAGTCAAACAAAAGACCTTCTTTGTGTTGGCCTCTTCAGGCAGCAGCCGGCGGCATAATCAGCATCTTTTTGCATCTTTTGCAGCCGTTGCTGCTCCTGTGAGTGGGCCTCAAAGTTGCTAATGCAATTCTAATATACGTATGTGCAGTGAATATGTATCTTTTGTTTATCACAAATGAAATGAATATCTTTGTCTTTGAACGAAGCGTGGGATAACGCTCTCTCCCCCTCTTTCTATGCATCTCGCTTTCTCTATGTTTCTTTCTCTGTTTGATGATCGTTTAAAAGTCTAGTTTCATATTGGCACAACAATTGCATCATTATCAGAAACTATACATTGTCATCTTTCAGTCTGGTACAATCTGAAATCATGGTTCAATGTAAACCTAATTGAAATTGTTCACCCTAAAAATTATTGTCGCACTTTCCTTTCTCGCTGAGATCAGGACAAAAGTTCAGACTGAAACAAGCTTTCAGTATATACTATGAAAAATTGTAATCTACCCATCTTATATAAACACGTTGATGATAAGAGACATAGACATTAGACGTCTGTTTATTTCCCCCATATAGTATATAGTTAAACTTATTCATATATGCGTGTATATATATTTTAATGTCTTATTTATTTGCTAATTATACTAAATTTGCGCCATGCACGTTTTGTTTACATTTTGTTGTCATGAAAATTGACAGCTTGACGAAACAAAAAGTACATACATACATATGTTTGTATGTGGAGCTATAAAAAATAACTGAAATATATATACGAATATATAATATACAAAATTACTGACAGTTGCTCTCTAGAGAAGAGGCGGAACATCTTGATGGGGGCCGAGGCGCATTTGATGGAGCGCCTTTGCCTTAAAAGCAGGTCAATTGACCTCGCATCGCATCTCCGTCTCAGTTGAGAAGCATTTTAAATGGCGCTTATCAGTCAGTAGCGTTCTCAACAAAATGAAACAAAATGCTTCTTATCACCACAAAAAGCAAATCGAGGAAAAAACAAATACAGTCTGCAATAAGAGCATGAACATCATTTTGGGGAGAACAAAAAAAAAAAAAAGAAAGAAAATAGAATCATCCAGTCGCTCGCCATGAAATAGATTTCTTTAGAAAAACAATATTTTATGATTAATAAAAACGTGGATAATTCCAAAATTATATGAACTGGCTGAATACATACATCACTTTGTATTCCAAGTCAATTTTAGAAATAGAAAGTGATATTAATAATATTAATACTTAAATCTATATTAATAAGTGGAAACTACAGTCTAAAGGATTTTTGAACCCATCAAATTCGTTGTGACTGGGTTTATTTGGGTTAATTCAATTTGCCAGCTTTCATTTATTTGGTCAATTTGTGATTTAAAATGTAGATCATTAATTATCACCCTAATCCATCAGCATCCATCATGAAGATGGTCAACCTTTCGCCTTCTTTTTGGCCGTTGGAAGTTCTCACACTCGTCGAGGAGCCAGAGAATAATTAACCATGCCAAAATAGCAAAAACTGACCATTAACACTATGGAATCGAGAATTGACCAAAAACGAAAAAAAAAACCATTATCTCTCTAATAACCGAAAACACACGCGTTGTCCTGTAAGGGGATACTTTCTGGGGAGATGACGTTCAGGTAAATGTGTTGAATATATTTCATAATTCTCAAATGGGCCATGGGCAGTGTGTCCAGTTTGCAACCCTTTTGGCAGTCGAGATTTCCTTTTCATTTCGTTCCTTTCTCTTTACATAAGCCCTTTGTTTTTTTTCCCATCTTCTCATTGTCCGGCAAGACCAAGCGGCGAGCACTTTGCATAATCAATAATCCTTGACGCTGCTGACCAACGAACCAACACGTCGTTGGTCTGAAAAGAAAGATAAATTATGGTTTGTAGTCAAATTGAAGGCAAACAATCCCGAGACAAAGACTCGGCTGGATGGCTGTTCGGACTGCCTATCTTTTCTTTGAAGACAGCTGCCCGCCCCGAATGTCCTTGCTGTCCTGTGAAGTGGACAATGGTCAACAAGAAGTTGTTCTTCCCTCTTTGCAGTGCAGCAAAATGTTGCAATCCTTTGTAAAAAGGGTTTCCTGATTGTTTAGTTTAAGTTACTCGAATAAATATTTTAATTTAATTGCTCTATTTAAACAAAGTCTTGTCGATAATGAAATAAGTCATATTTTTGATACTAAATGAATACATTACATACATTAAAGTATTCGTTTTTAGTCAATGAGTTTATCCATATGCTTTAAATATAATTTCTTTGAATTGATTGATAAGTTTGCTTATTGTCAATTGACCCATGAAAATGCTAGCATTTTATGCCAAATTCATCAGGCACACTCAAGACAAACAAAAAAAAGCAAACATAATTACATTTTTATTCAAATTTAGAAAGGACACCTATGAGGTGCGAGATTTGAGTGACTGGTCCTTCCCCCAATTGACCTATAGCTTGGTTTTATTATCTGTCCCGTTGCAGAGATTCTGTGGTGGAATGACCAAAAAGTCTTGGGACAAACGATACAGCTGTGCAAATGTCAAGACGTAAGTGTCAAAATGCTCATTAATAACGCACATCCTTAACGGACATAACAAGGATAATGCTGCTGCTGCTACTGATTCTGCTGGTGATGTTAAGCAAACAGAATCGATGAGAATGCAAAAATTGAAAGTACACATCCTGTGAAACAACTAAGCCATCAAAGACTATCATTGACTGGACACAAAAGGGAAAAAGTTGCGTCAAAAGGATGTTTAAGGCAAGTAAACATTGAAACTATAGCCGAGACCCAGCCAGGACACGGGACAGGACACGGACATGCCATGTGTTAAATTGAAAAATTATGATAAATAACAGGAGATGAAAAAGTTGCTCAACAACATACCAAAACATCCCACTGAGAGGACGAGAGATATGTACGTATGGAAAGGCGGCTTCAAGTAATATGCAAAAGGATATTAATAGACCAGCAAAAGCCAAAGGGTTTGGGGTGAAGGTGAGGAGTGTGTTCGCGTGTGTGTGTGTGTGTGCAGCGGCCTTTAAGAAAATCCATTCGCCACGGGATATCATTTACGAAGCTTCCGCATTTGTTCTTTGACCGCCCCGTTGAGGATAGAATAGGACGGGACAGGACACACAATGCTTTGTGCTCCTTGTTTATCTTCTCCGCCATAGTTCACAGCAAGCTTATCTCCTTTGACGCTTATGTACACATACGTGGAAAATATTTGCGAAAAGACAAAATATTGGCAAGGGATGCGAAAAGGGTTAGCATGCCAAAGGCGGTTGTAACTTTCGGTATGGCTTATTCTTATGGGATATTCACGGCTTAGTCATGTAATGCCTTAGTGCAAATGTCCTTTTTTCTGTGATTGTCTTTATTGGCCAACCGGCAGTTGGCGGACTATAAACGTCACGTAAATTACATACAGAGAGATTTGAATGGACGTCGGCGGGTTATCACCAAGTGCGTTACTTTTATTTTATTTGTCTTAAGATTTGAGTAAAAGTAAATTCACACACCAAAAGGGAAGACCTGCATTTCTTTTAATATTATGTATATTACAGATTTTTATGATAACGAATGATCTAGTTGATCCTTATTATTCTAGGATTAAGGAGTTTTGATATTTTTCATGGGTCAATGGCTATATAAAAGGTTTTTTTGGTAGATTTTGGTAGTCAATCCCCAGAATTTTCGGTTTCTATGGCCTGCATGAAGCCCTTCAACTGCCACTCTTCATCTTGCAGATCCTTAAAATAAGGTCGTGTCCTTGCTGAATCAATGGTGAATACATTGCCCTCGAGTGTCTCACCCTTTTGATTCAATTGATCAATTCTGTCGTAAATAACACCCACTAGACCATATCGCTTTAGCGTATCTCGGAGATTCATGTCCGTATTCCTGGATCCCCAGACTATGCCCCTTAGATGATTTCCGCTTAGCAAATGCAGAACTATAGGATGATACAATATCGAGTTCGTATGGAGAGCGAGTCCAAAAAATTCCAATGCGCTGGCCATATAAACGGCATTCTCCAAGACATTAACACGCTGATCGAAATACTGCACGAGCTTGTCGGGATCCTCGGTAATTAGAACTGCGGGATAGCGATTCTGTTTGTAGCGTATCATAGCACAAATATCCGCATCGAAAGAAGAGAATATGATTCGTCGCTCTCCGGCATTTTTAAGCACCACGTCCAATATGGTGTCCACATAGAGATTCCGATCGAACGTAGGCTTGAAGCCATTGTCCTCCCATCGTCTAGTGCTATCCAGTTGGGTCCACTTGATCTCGATGTTGTAGCCCAATGAAGTGGGCAGAGACTCATCTTCATTCTTCAAAATATCTATAAGCAATGGGAAAGGCATTTGATCCGGTATTGAGCGTTCACCGTGTGTCGGAATAGTGGCGAAACGCAAGGCGTAAGCTTGACGTAGCTGCTCATACGTAAAGGACTCGAATGGCAGAGCGAAATAGTTGGAACACTTTGAGCCTCCCATGGCCAATAATTTTAGGCGATTAAATTCCTCATGCGGAAAAACCATTAGATCATATTTTTCCAATAATGCCTCATAGGAGGGTGTATTCTGGAGGAAAAATCTCAGCACATGGTCGTGATAGATAACCACTTGGCCATCTTTGGTCAATTGCACATCGAATTCCACCATATCGGCATTGTGGAGTTGGGCGCGCTTGAAGGCGAATAAAGTATTCTCACGATGAATGTTATCATCCAATTTGTATGTAGAACCAGAACCTCGATGACCTATATCCAAGGGCTGATGTGATTGTCTCCAATATCTTTGATACGTTAGATGCATATCACAAGTAAACGAGGTCATGGGACGTATGATTAAATAACGTACACACATCTCTATCAACGGACGATGGGTGGAGGCACAGATGATTTTAACTCTAACAAAACCCTCCGTATTGACCAATTGTTCGGGCATAATGAACCCGTAGCCATAATGATAAGGTGGCTCATCCGGGCCGGACTTATTGCTAAATGTGTACAAATCCAGTCTGTATAGAGTATCCTCTGGATGGGCTATGGAACAATGGTATAATTGCATATCATCGCAGCCACAAGGTGCCCCAAACTCAGGTTGAAAAGCCAATTGGCCCGAGCTATGGAGATTCGCCACCTCGGTGTAGGCCAAGCGTGAGCTCTCCTTGAACTCACATCGTTTTCTTGCCATTGATGTGTCCACTTGGCCATCGCCCGCACACTCTGGCATCTGAAACATCGGCTGAATATGCACATAGAGCAATCTGCGAAGCTGCTTCAGCCATATAAAAGGAGCATTGAAGATCTTTAATTGAATATAAGTCTCTGTGGTAGACCAACCGCGATTTACTTCATACTTAGCATCACCATCATCGTTCTGATAGCCAAAGCGATCGCAAGGCTTTAGCATATTTTGACAGGGTCGTATCAAACGAGGTTTTAGATGTACCTCCCAAAAACGTATAATAGTGTCACCCGAATTTGGATCGTAGGCAACAATGCAATAGCGATACTCAATATCAATATTGCGGGGTACCTTTATAGTCAACTCGAATCGACACGTACACCCTTCTTTGCTCTGACAATCGGTGCATCCCATCAGGGCCACTCTCTGTGGATCCCAATTGCCCAGTTCATCACAATTACCAATAATGCCCATATACTCATTGCCCGCCAAGGGCTTGTGATAGGTCACACAAAACGGCCAGTCTGTGGTGGGTATGGGTTGTTCTGCAGCAGCATCCTGCTGATCTGATAAACCAGATCCTGAAACCTTTTCAGGTTCCGATGGAAGAGAGCAACTTTCGCGCTCAGTGACAAAGAACCAACGATGCATTAAACGGCAACAACGAAAATTTCGGACAATTGAAAATAATTTGGATAATAAATACATATATCTTTTTTTTACTGGATACAGATGACAATAAAGAAAGTGAAGTAGCTACTCGATTTGGAGTCGGATTTCTAGAATATTTTAACTTAGCACTATTGATCAAATGCCATTGGTCTTTATTAAAGTCATCTGTTTAATATGCCCCCTTTTCTGATCTCCTCTTGTGGCATGTGTCTTTGCGCCTCGTTTGCCTCTTAATCGCTGTTGACGTACATAAATTTCCCATCAGTTTTAGAGGCAATTAATAACAACAAAACTCTCGATTTTTTCACTCTGCCCATTTTGGTGTGTGTGTGTGTATCACCCCTTCTGTTTCGGTATTTGGTTCTGTTTGTTTTGACAAAACAAAGGACTTAGCCTGATGACGGGTAATACGATCCAGCGATCAGAGAAGCCCTTTAAAATGTAATGTAGTGATTTTAGAGGTAAGGTGAGAATTCCAATTGGGAAATGGTTTCATTCATGACAACTGTCAGGCAAAATCTATTTTTGTTATGCTTCTCCTCAGAAAATATTGTTCTCACAGTTTCATAATTAAAGTTGAATTTTAAAATAAACACAATAATTACCCAAGGCTCTTGGTTTGACTAATTTTGTTGTTCCTCCTAGGACTAGGACTAGGGTGCGATAGCCACCCCTCTGTTTTAGTTCTAATTGTAAAGTTCCTGGCATGTCTCATGTCGCAGGTGGTTTGTTTCATGCTTTATTCCCCCCTGACTGACTGAGAGATTGAAGATTGCGTGTACTCAAACATTTTCCGAAAGACACACACAAACTCAGAGATTTTACCTGCCGGGTGCGTGTGTTTGTGTTGGTGTACCAATTTTTATAGTTTCCGGATCAAAAGATCATTTCCTGACAGGATGCTTACTAACTGGTGGGAAAATTATTAACAGAACTTCTAGTTCCGATAGAGAGTCCTGTATATCAAAAAGGATATAAGACATCAACTTCAGTAGTTAAAGTTATTAACTATTTCAAATTTTATAGATCATTGAACTCCTAATATTAGCCTTTGCCAAAGTATACCAAACCTAGACACTTATCGAGTGTCCAACATACAGCTCATTGTTTATCCAAAGTCCACACGCCTGTCACATGGCCATTGCGGCTGACACTGCATAAATTAACAGCGGAACCAAAATGTGAACACATGTCCAAACCGCAGAACGAGTGCTAAAAGTGCTGTCCCATGGCCAGCTGTCTGCACTGCGGAGAACTGAACTGAAACCATAGACGACTGATCCGTTCGAGCATATCCTGGACAGCAGGTAGATCTCAACCTCAACCTTCCGACACTTTCCGTTATCGGTGCACTTGACTTGGCATTGGGCTTGAAGTGATTTTCAGTTTTTGTTTGTGTTTTGGCACAAAAACCGCAGCATGTGCCAGCAGGTAGACCCCTCCTCAATTCCCTCATTGGGCCAAAGATCATTGTCGACTGTCAAGAGGAAAATTTGCAGCATTTCCCGTAGCAACATCTAAACAAGGAAACTCCTAACATCAAACACTAATTAAGCATAAAGAGACTAATTTTCCTACTTACGTGTTTGTGTGTGTGTGGGAAAATCAAATTGGAAATTTGTCCAAACTCCCGGAGGATTATACACAAAAAAACAAAAAGAAGAAAAGAAAACGCTGCTTTTCTCGCGGTAGTCAAATTACCATCTGTGCGCAGGCGCAATGAATGCTCATTGCATTGGAAGGGGGGAAAATGTGGGGGATATCCAAGGAAATTGCTTACAGTTTTTCCTGCTTTTGTTTCTTGGGTCTTATGTAGTTGAATATCCTTGGGAATCTTGTGGGTTGCCTGTAGATTTCTCTGCATATTTGTATTGGTTTTTGTTTTTACGTGATTTTTGGAGCAAGTTGATTTCCTTTTGGGATATCCGGGTCAAGGTAACAGGATGTGTTTGCCCATAGACAGGTTTTTGTCAAAGATCAAAACAGGTGAAGGAAAACTAACAAAGGAGTGTCTTTTCTTAGTCAACTTTTTTCATAAATCTTTTAACCGAAAAAAATTTGTATGAAACATAAATCATTACCTCAAGCCACTTGAAAGTCTTCATCTACCCACTGTATGTCACTTCACTTCTGGAAGTGTCAATAAACTGGCGCACAATGAAAATCAATAGCCGGAAAATGGGAAAATAGTTGACAAAGCAACCGTAAAACAAACTCGAAACCGAAAACAACAGAAATCACAAATTAGCTACACAATCGAATGTGTGAGAACAAAAAAACAGAAAATGAACCAACCAGAAGAAAATTTAAATACTTAAAAGAGGAGAAGGCGAGAGGAGAGAAAAAAACAACGTGGAAATCGACACATGGTCTGACATCTGGAGGAAAACAATATATATATGGAATAATATATATGACATATACTGCCATCAGGATCTACACATCTCGACCATGGAGCATAGCAATTGAGGACGACGTGCATATCATAGACTCATTGGAATTTGTTACACCGAGTTAAGGGGGGGAGAATCTACATACGTTTCCGTGAGAATTATAATACACACAGGATGTGTGTACCAAATGCGACTTTGGGGATACATAAAATGACAAAAAAGTTCTTCTAGTTGCTTGTTTTTTTTCCCTTACTAACTAAGATATCTTTTAAAATCCTTTCTTCAGTTTAGTTATCACTAGTCAAATGATTTATTTACAGTTTGGAGAATTTGAAGAAATTTGAATACTCTTTCATGGAATTATCTCTTGAATATTGCTCTAGTTTATGCCAGTCTTATCAGTAATTGAACACTTTGGAATTTTATTTATGTCTCAAACGATAAGCACTCGACAGGGAGATAACACTTTTTTACTTTAACCATCCCTGCTGGCAATCCCCTTTCATGTGGCCAGCCACATTATGAGTCAATAAAACTCTCAATATTTATATGAATTGTTATTAAAATTGATTTTGTATGGCAATAAATAAGAACAAAAAACAAGGGGGAAAAATTCAAACTAACAACCCTTTAACAGTAAAGAAAAATGTGATATGTTTACTCCGCTGGCTTTATTGGAAATTGGAAACCCTTCGGGCAATCAAAGTCAAGGAGAATTGTGTGAATTACATATGTGGGGATTCAGCAATTAAGTCGAGATCCGGTGACTCTTGCTTGAGAACGGTTAATTCAAGCAAATGTATAGGAAGTGATTAAGTATTTGCTTTAAGGAAATCGTATAAATAGCTACAAATGTCAAGCAACTGCAGGGCCGGATGTTCCTCGATGACGCCAAAGAATTCAATTTGCATAAATACATACATATACTCCAACAAGAAGTTGGGGGAAAGGTAAACTAATGCATAGTACACAGATGTTTGATATAGTAAATGAGACATCAGCACCTTTTCTAATGCGGTCAGAAGAGACCTTAGGCCATCTGTCTGGACAAAATGAGGACAATAAACCAATTTCAACGCCCACAAAATGACCATGAAATTGCTTACGGAAGGAAATAAGTTCATGTGCCACAAAAACACGGCCCGTAAAGACAATTGCTTACCAGAATTTAGCACGGGTCATGCCAATGGGCAGGTAGTAGTGGGAATGATGGCAAAAACTATTTAGTTGTCATTTTCGTATACATAATGGACAAAAAAGGAAATATGCCGACATAAAAGGCTAAAATGTCCATAAATATGCTCAATTATTTTGGTAGCAGTCTCCGTTACTGGTCATTTGTGTGTGTGTGTGTGTGTGTAGGAGGTATCTCTGCTAGAGGTATCCTTTTCATCAGCACGTAAATCAAGGAACAATAGTGTATTGAGAATATACTGGTAGCAGAAGAAGGTGTGTCACCTTGCACAATAGAAGGCCAGGCGACACCTTCTTCCACACACACACACAGCATAATGTCCAAGACAAAGACATCAAAAGTCAAACCTCTGGCCTGACCAAGGGCTCATAACTATTTTTGTATGACTTTACCATCAGTTTGTAGGTTGTTTTTTGATTTTTGTTTTTGTTGTCTTTGCAACCGCACCCACTGCAGATGTCAGTCTAATGCGGTAATTAGATAATGCCTAGAGGCAGCCTGGTCTGGTAGGCACGCGGCATAGCTCATACCCATTTCGATGCCTTTCTCTGTTATGGGTTAAAGATTGCAATCTTTCGGGGTAATGTGATACTTGAGTTGATTCTGTTTCAAATTCACTACCTCAATTGTCCCATCGAAATACAGTTTCATTTTCAGGCCCACTTTTCCCACCCCTTTTTTTGGCGAGTCAAGAGATCTGTATCATAATTTCGTACCCCTGTCGGAGATTCTGAAAGAGCATCCTTTTTTTTTATTTTGGAAATCTAAACCACATAACATTAGTAAACCCATTTTTTTCCGTCGATTGTTCTTTACCGCAATTGTAATTTTATCATCCAATTTGCGCATTTTTTTTACTGTTTGTGGCAATTAAAAATGGGTTTGAGTTTGGGTTAAGGCAAATTGAAATGGTTGTATTGCTGAAGGAAATGAAGATATTTGATATTTTTTGGCATTGTTACAAGAAATATTTTGATTAGCCTTCATTTTTGGCTAATTTGTGGGACTTTAAAGAGTTGGGCGAATTAAAAAATATGTGAAAGGATTATCAAATTAATTAAAAACTTTAAAATTAAGTTAAAATATTAATAGAAGAGGGGTTTCTTACTATCATGAAATTCCTTTTTCCTTCGATTAGCAAAGAAATGTCCTCATTTCTCAAATGCTGGAACTTTAACCTGTGACACAGCATCTAACCTCATCTAAATAAACTGCAACCCTTTGAATATAACCCTTTCCTGTGACCATTGGTCAAATGTCAGTTAGAAAAACTTCTAAACTCCGACTTTCGTGGCCAGGGCCAGCTGTCAAAGATCGCCGAGAAAGAAATTTTGGTATTTGCAGTTGAGTTTTTCTCATTATCAAGACACAGCATCCCCTTGAACAACCCTCGGGGTTAACATCTTGTTTCGCAACTTTGTCAAACACAATTAAAACATACAAAAAGTAAAGAAACGAAACAAATCATAATGCAGTTTTGATTGAAGTGCCCTGGCGAAGTGTCAATCAAGGAATTAAAACGTATTTTCAAAGAATTTGCCAAAAAGGCAATTGTATTATTAATTAAGTGATATATATAGCTCTACACACATGTACAGACATATACATGTATGTATATGTATGTGTATGTATTTATGTACCTACCTAAGCGAAAATAATAAATATCAAATGGTTCAGTAAACATTTCAAATATCCTGAAGAAAAGGGAATAGGGGAAATTTTCTTTACCAAAAAGCAACGATTTTATCCCAAAATGAATTTCAAGTTTTGTGTTGTTTTTTTCCAACTCATGCACCCAAAAAAAACATAAGAAAAACACTCAAATTTAATTCAATTGTTCAAATTCATCATGCAAATGCAGAAACCGTTGTAAGGTCCGCTGACCTCAAAGGTCAATGCTGACCGAAGGGTTGGCGTGTCTTCCTTTACTTGGCTGTCTATTTGTCCAGGTGCTGCAAGCTCAGGCGATCTTACGTCATGATGAGATTTTTCATTAGAAAATCATAAAAACATATTCCCCAAAGACAATTTCTAAGCCGTGACAGATTTTATCGTAACGCAGTTAGAACACTGAAATCTGAAATTGAAGGCAGATGTCTCTGGATTATACTTTGCAGATACTTGCCTAATTCAATTAGTCCTCAAAAAGGAGCCAATTTTTATGACGCATATCAAATGGGCAAAGGACAATGGACGAATCCTTACTATTAGATTGCCATTTATGGTATGGAATTGAGGAGCTATCATTTTATTGAAGTGTGATAATGCCAACTGAAATTGATTTCTCTATTCAAAAATCTGATGAAAACTCAAGCAAACTTAATTCGTTATTTAGGGCTGCGAATGCTGCTCATTTGCCCTATATAAGAACTGGTCGAAAGGAAGGATCTCTTCTCTCGTTTCTCCTACCATCTTTGGGGATGTGGAACGGAACCACATCTTATCTCCACCTTTGTGCTCACCTTCCGTTTTTTTTTCAAAATCTTCGTCTCTTTTCACTGTCAGTTCCCACAGCATTTTTCACCTTTTTCAGTTGCTATTTAAATTACTTTTGGTCCATGGCAACTATATAGAAGTGGGGAACTGCTGGGTTGTTTAATGTCTAGAGCGACCCAGATGCACTACAATCATTATTATCATGATTATCACAAATATTTGCCTTAAGATAAACCGCTGAGTTCATTTCATTTAGATCTCTGGTTTGCTTTTTGTGGTTTGCCTCTTGGATGTTGACTTATTACTGCATTACGCATACTCGCACTTCCTCTTTGGAATTTTCAGGTGACTTCATTCATAAAACTAGGCAAGATCTTGGTGAGAAATTCTGTATTCCGAGTATTACAACATCATTTTTTGGGGGAGGTAAATACATATAACTGAAAGATATTTCTAGATTGCCACTAAAGCAAATTTGGTTTGCTCTAGTTATCTTGTTTTTTGGGAGAGAAATGATAAAAAAAAAGACATAGATAGAAATATATTTGTAAGATTGCAGCTGGCTTGCCCTTTCCCACAGCCAAAGACGTGGAACAACAGGAACTTAAGTATTTTTTGGCTAAGTTCAAAGGTCATATTAGGAGAATTTAAATTAAAATTGAAATTTTTTGGTAGAAAAACGGGTTTTATTTACTTCTTCTTCTACTCATGTGTCCCATGAGAAGTTTTCGTCCATTTTGACCTTTGACACTGGCCAAGCAAGAGCCACCCCATAAAGGAATAGCCAGTCAAACAGGATACGAAAACTTTCCTTGTCCACCTTTATACATTATTGTCGCCCGGCTCTCTTCTTTTGGCCAAACTTCAACTTTAGTTAAGCCAAAATCTATTTCCCACATTTAATAATAATCTTAAACAGATCAGAGATCAATTGTTCAATTAAACTGAAAAAAAAAACACAACAAAAGTTATGAATGAATTGCACAGAGAGAGACCAGAATCGCTGAAGGGAGCTTGCTGTGCTTCCACAGTCACTTAATCATGTTAATGGCATTAAGCAGCAGCTTAATCGACGGCAAAGATCTAAGCAAAACCTCGCGTCGATAATCAGCCATGGAGTACTGGCAGTCGAGGAGCTAGTGGGTCAACTGGAGGAGCTGTATCGAACGGTATCGGGAGTAGGGAGAAGTGGTGAACCCAAAGACCACCCAAGTTAGTTTAACATTTTGCTCATTTGCTCGACTCTCTCATCTAATTAAAGACAAGTAGAAGAAAAAAACAAAAGTGAGCCGCCTTGTAAAATGTCAAACAGATCACGAACCTTTCCCCCTCGACTTCCCCTCATCGGAACCTAAAAGCTGCTTTGTAATTGCAAAATCAAAAAGCATTTAGTTTACAATTAAATGAAGTTTCTTTTCCTCTCGTGGTGGGTGAGAAAAGGGGGACGAGAGATATCATAATGAAATAATTGCCGGCAAGCTGGACCCCAATGTATTGACATTTCGACCACTTTGACACTTTAATATGTTTGCTTGCCAAATGAACAAAAAACTCGACCACAATAAAATAATAAAATAAAAGCAAAGTAACAAACAAACTGCTGACCGAATGTTGGACTTGAAAGGGGTTAAACTTTTTGCTGATCTCGAGCTGAAAACAAGCAGCAGCAGCAGCATCTTTGGGCTTAAACGAGTTAGAGGTTCGAATAAAGTCAACTAAAAAAGACCACTAAAAACGGAATTCTAATAACTAAATTTGGTTAATATTCATGTCTCAATGTTTTAGTCCTTAAGGACGTTTTTCAGCTTTGTATTTGCTTGTTCTATCCCTTAGTTTAGTAACTAATTGGTTTATTTCCAAACGATTTCTCTAACCGACAGAAAAAAAAAAACGAACAGAACAAAAGTCGAACATAAAAATCAAATTAGTCACACTAGCACAAGCGATAAAAATTATAATTAATGGTTAGCTAAAATCAGAATTTAATTTTTGCGCTCTATTTTTACTTTTTTTTTTTTTCAATTTGTTTTGTTTCGTTTCGTTTTGTTGCCTAAAATCCAAGTGAAAAATGTCGAAATATAACTGAAAAAAAGAGGGAAATACTGAAAATGAAATGCATGCAATTATTTGCAGTTTTCCAATTGTCGAAGCGTGACGAGAGGAGGCGATGTTCGAGGGGAGGAGGGGATTTAGGTGAATGGAAATTCTAAGGGAAGGAGGTGGAAGGGAGTTTTTGCATACTCTCTGTATGCAATGGCATAGAAAATTGTAGCGAAATTTTCTTCATACAAAGCGTCGGCGCCCTGCCACACCCTAAAAGACTGTGTGTGTGAGATAACCTTTGACCTAATTCCTTATGGTTTGGCAAATATTTTCACTGCTGTTGCCTTTTTGTTGTTTTGTGTTTTCTTTTTTTTTTTTTTTTTGCATATGCAGCCGTCTTCGATCCTTTTGAATATTTAACATTACGTTAAATGCCGCGTTGAAAGCAGGGTGAAGAGAAACATCAGGGAAAATGGGTCAAAGGAAAAGCCGCATGGCATCAAGAATTTGTTTTCTCTATTCTTAATATTTATATATTTTGCATCTTTGTTCATATTTGACTTTATTTCAAGACATCAATGTCTACTGACAGCTCACTGGGAGCCATGAATGGAATGGATTTCTGAAGTAGATTAAAAAGATTTTCGCGAATTTTCATTATAAATGGAAAGCAAAAGTGAAAGAAATTATGGCATGAATGTTGATAATGTTTTTTCCCATGAAAAAGTCGTTATATTTTGTGTGACATTGTAACGGTCAAAAATGTCCATCAGAAATTTCATCTCATTTGTAGAAGGTCGTTGGTCGTCTGGTCAGTGGTTTAACTGGACCAAAGATGAGAAAAACCTTTATCACCTCTGAACTGGTTACCCTCTCTCTTGCTTTGCGCCTCGTGAAATGTCAGCATCAATTAATAAAGAAAGTTCTTTAAATGAAAAGTGAACACACTTCTGGTTCTTTCCCCCTTCACTCCATTACTTCCCTCCGTTGAACCCAAGGAGTCAGCATCTTTGATCTCGCAAGGGGTTTTTCCCTCTCAGCATCCCTTTTTTCTTTGTTTTGGGTATCATTTTGATGAACTCTTTACCAAAAAATATGAATTTTTTCCCGTTTCTTTTTAACCCAAAAACAGATTCTTGATCTTCGCAAAGAAGGGTCTTGGCCAGGGCAGGGAAGGGCAGGCACAGCATCTTTCGGGGTATTTTTTGTTTGTAGGGTTCAGTCGATTGGTTAACGATCAGGTTCAAGGGGTTGTGTTTTTTTTTGTCAAAACAACTTATTAATTATTTGACTAAAAATAACAAACGGATTTCATCTATTAATCTGTTGCCAGCTTATGTCATTGGAAATTTCGTTTAGCTAGCTGATAAGTGAACATCCAATCCTCAATTCGAAACATTCTTTTTTCGTCTTTTTGTGTGCTTGTTTTAATGGCCATCCCGAAAGAAATCCGAACTGATAAGCGTTGAATGTGATAAGGAACAAATGTAGACATTGATTTGATTTACAAAAAATACATTTTTGTCTACGTCTTTTTTTCGGGGAGCCTTTTGCGTATGCTCCATTTCACTGTTGGGTTGGTTGCCTGTAACTGGAAAATGGAAAATATTTTCATTTCTTATGTGGTATAATTTTCCCTTTTGGAAAATTGTATAATTCTTTATGGGTTTTCTCTCTCAGCCCCATTCTCGACCTGGAGGTTAGAAGAGCACAATATTTGATTAACAAATAGGAAAAAAAAAAACAATCTACTACTAAGTAGTCTCTCTCTGTCTTTCTCATAAAAAAGGGGCGGGTCTTGGGTTTAAAACTGAGTGTCTCAGTCGTTGAGTTTTGCAAGCAAGCCGAGTGGAATTCAACTGTGAGTGACTTTGAGTGAGTGAGAATTTCCATTTGGAGTGTATTCCAATTGGCCTGACTTAACAGAGACCCTTAACAGAACCTGAAAGCAGCTTAACAGAAGCACAAGTTTATGGCAGAGAAATTTATAGGAAAATATAAAAGTAAACTAATTTGAAGCCTTGGGATTACAAATATCAGACCTTGTTCAATATAAGATCTCATAGAGATTCCATGTGGAGGGATAATTAAGCCAAGTCTGAGATTTTAGCCATTACAAAAATGTTTATTCCATTCATTATATTAATCCTAGTCTCTCCTATCAAAGTACACCAAACGCTAGTTGGTAGATCACAATAAGTTTATGCTTGGAAAAGAGATCTGCCCATTGTTCCGGTAATCCCACAAGGCTCCTCCGTAAAACTTGGCAGTCCCACATAAGAGCAAAGGGAAAATCCAAATGGGTTATTGGTTTCAAGTTAGGAACCTATTTGACTCATTCTTTTCGGGTTGCTTAGTCCTTACATATATATGGATCATAATGTGTCTTGTTCAAGGAATCCTCTCACACTCCTTGGCAGGAGTAACAATGGCAATAATAAACTTTTCCAAAGCGAGCCCTAAAGGCAGCAATTACAAATCGCGTACCCATACAACAGGATACATATGTGTTTAAGGAGAAAGGTGGGAGGCATATGATGCGAAAGGATAAAAAGCCGGATGCTAAAATATGGATAATAAATGCGCCAAGGCAAGATGATACACTTAGACACACACACACACACGCACGCACAAGGATGATGAGTTAAATGGCAAATGCTAATGGATATATGACAAGGCAATGAACAGGCCGGGTGCGTGGGGGGGAGGAGGTGCTGGTGGGGTTGCTCCAACTTTATTGCCATCTCCCTCGACGACACCACTAAAGCATATGCAAATAAATGTATGAGCTTGTGTACCATGTGAGGCGTCATGTGAATTTAGTGGTTCCGGAAGTCTTCCAAAAGGCGAATTTTATTGCCATCTTGGAAAGTTTGCTTACGCTTTGCGGCATAAATGAGACGAGGCAACGCGGAAAAGGAAAGCGAATTGAAATTCATGAAGCATATGAAAGGGAGAAGGTGGCTACTGTTGACTTGTTACCAACTTGCGTGCCTTCGAGGCGTTAATCCGTGGGTGGGCCCCAAATGGCACCCAAAAGCCAAAAACCACAACAAAAAAAACAACATACATATGTTTGTTTATTCATTTGGTGAAATTGTAGGCAAACAATTAAAATGTTTATCACACTCAAATTGAAAATTAATTGTTATGTTTTGTTGGTTCTCCTCTGGCAAGGAGTTTAATTAAAAATTTCGCTTCAAGATGGAAAAGTTGAAAATTTCCTACATTCTTCAGGGTGTGTGACACATCTTCCCGTTATGGTAATAAAAAAAATAGTAATCAGCATTTTTAGAATTTATGCAGACAGGCTCCACATGTGAAATATGTGAAAAATTCCATTTGGCCATTTCGATTAATTAACAATCTTTTCACCGAGAAGAGGAAAAATTTGAAACCAGTAAGAAAACAACAACGAAAAGTATTGAAGCTCTTGCAACTGCAACTTATCCTCACTTACCGCCTGCTGCCAAGGCTTCCAATGCCTTGAGATAATTAATGATGTGACACGCCGATTCATCCTAAACTCAAGCCAACTCAAACCGAAACTCGGATTCAACTTTCTTGCCTCTTGTGCAAATATTAGCAAATTATTTTAGTTTTAGAAAATCTGCCTCGTCTTCGTCAGCGTCGTCGTTGTCTGCTGTTTACATTTCAAGAGCCTTTTAATTTTCTTAAATGGTAGCTAAACTCGGGCAGAAGAGAACCCATCCGCATCCCCCACTCTTTATCACAATCCTCTTTCATTTCATCAGAGGGCACTAATGATGTTCTATGTGGGTTTTGCACTCTCTCTTTTTCTATCTCTCTCTATCTCAATATTTGCTTTTTTCCATTTGGTTAAATGTTGCCCCGAGTTGACTCAGTCTCTGGCTGATTCTTAATTGTTTCCTTTTGTTAACTACTTGGAGTAATTAAAAACACCTTTCAAATGTCGAAGGATAACAAAAAACTGAACTCAACTCAGCATCGGACTGAAATACATTCTCTGTTTGGTCAAAAGAAAATTCCATCTTAACGACACATTTTGTTTGATTAGCAAATTTGTCAAATTTGTGCAAAAAATCCATTTATCAAATTGCTAATGATTTTCCTACATTTGGTAAATGAGATTGATGCAAGACCGAAAGAAAGAAAAGATTCCATCTATCTAGAAGGAGAGATTCCAGATATTTAGTCTGTTAAGAATCTAAAAATCATGGTGCTGCGTAATGAACATAGACCATAGCACGTAAGGATTTTGTTGTGCCGCCTCCACGAAGGTGGTGAGGATGTCAGCAGTGTGGACTATAGCACCTCTGGATATTGGGCGATGTCTTTTTGGGATCCTTCTATGTGGAATTCGATGTAGGCTACCAACGTGTACCTCTACCTGCAAAAGTGTACAATTAACTAAACCAAATTCAGCATTTTTTTCCCATTTTTCTAAAACTAAAAGTATTGTTCAAGTATTCAACTATAAATCATGTTTTTTGTATACTTTTCCATATTGTGAGCCAGTGAAAGTAATTAAAACACGGATCTAATTGAAGGCTAATTTATAAGCGCAAAACAAATTGTTCCTCCTCCAGGAACAGCCACCTAGCAAATGTTTTAATGTAAATCCTGGGGTTGTGGTTTGCTTTTTTGTCTGTTATTTGCTGCTACTTGGTTATGGAATCATCTTGCTAATTTAACCTCGAGTCGATTGATGACCCAATGAGGAGGCTACTGATTGTTGAACTTTTGACTTGTATCGGTACTTAATAGAAACGCAATCAAATAATTGCGTAAAGTGTGCCACAATCAAATATAGCAACAAATTAACACAAAATGCCAACACCAACAACACCAACAACGACAACAACAAAACAACATAACAACAATTTATGAAAAAAGAAAAGGCGGTTATTAGAAAAAAAATATTTTTGCTAGCAAATCGATAAACCGAAGAAGAAAGACGGATAAACCGCAGACACAAACGCAGACATTGGCTTTGGGGGATCTGTGAGGCGATAAGTCTACAATTGCCAATGGACTTCAATTAATCTGTGAAAGCGCCTACGCAGTGAGAATCTAACTCTATAGAATAGAAATTGCAATGCTCACCAAGTTCAGCAACGGTTTCAGGCTGTGGATTCAAGCTGGGAATGCGAGGTGAGGGGCATATGGGTTTGGAAACCGCAAACGCTGACGCCGCCGCCAGAAGAAGACAATTGACCTGAAATTTTATTGAAGATGTTCATTTTCGTGGAAAGTCTATAGAAGCAAAACGAACGGTAAATGAGCAAAGCTTCTGCCTATGCCATGGCATGGTATAGATGATGATGAGGATGATGCTGCTGATGATTGTAATCTTACGATCATTATAATTATTATTGGCCTTTTCGACCATTATTATCAAAATGAAATCGCCATTATGTGCATGTCCAATATTAGGAGTGGAAAGAAACTTGAACCCTCACGCATCCCAGTAAAGGGAACTCGAAAGAAAAAGGCGAAGGAGGAAGAACATCAGTGGATTGAAACCTTAGCTTAGCCCTACTTCACACACCCACACACAATCGCCACATGTGGCAGCCACAACACTCTGGGGGCAACTTAAATTGCCTTCCTCTTGCAACTTAAATCTTGAACTTGAACATTGCACTTTGGAGGCAACAGCAACTACAACAAAGTACTTGATTTCTATATTTCTGGCTACAGTTATGTATCAATTCAATTAGTTTTTGTATAATAGCTTGCAGGTGTCCTTCTTAGTTGCTTCATTTGCAATTTTGCATGAAATGAAATTAGAGCTAAAAGTGGATATGGTCGGATATGTGTAAAGGGGCCCAGGTGCTCAAATTGGTTTACAAGCTTTGAGCCAAAATTTGAAATACAAAATAAAAACAAAACATCAGCATCATTGGCCACACACTCGTCCAGCATAGCATCCAGGGAGGTTAAGCGAGCAAAGTTCATGGCCAATGGACGTGTCGGTCTGATGATGCAGTCGTCGGACGCGTGTGTAGATGCATCTCAATTGCATGTGCAGCTGGGCCAGTAGCTGCCAATTTCCTCTGTTTTGTGTATGAGTGTGTGTGTGTGTTGTATGTGTCATTTGGGGGAAAAACTTCTGACCTGCTCACGCACACGGCAAGCAAAAAAAACTAAAAACAGACACGAAAAAGAAACCAAATTACTGAAGCGCCGCATCTAATTCAATAAATGGCAGGCGCCATTTTTGTCTAAAAGAAATTTGAAAAGCTGATTGGGTTTTTCTTCTTTTTGTTGCCGCAACGAATTTTGAATTTATTAGATGGGGAAGTACGAGTTAATAAATGAATTAAGAAAGTGGTCACCAGTTAATTTATTTCACCAACTAGTTTATTTCAAAGAGTAGCTTTAGTCAATTGTCCTGAGTTCATAAGTTTTTAAGGATATTTCAGTTACATCCCTTGCTGATCGTTGAAGCCACATTCGTCCACTAAATCATCGAGATCTTTAATTAACTTCTAAGATTTTTCTAAATAATGGGACATTTCTTAATGAGATTTTTCGATATTTCTAGAGAGATTCGTCTCAATGAGATGGGTTTCTAAGGCAGCTAAAAGTGGAGATAGGGACATGGCTATATGGACTCGCTTTCTCATCCTGATCAAGAGTATAAGAAATACTTCTTACAAGCCACTCCGACGAAACTTAAGTAAAAACTATTGTGCTAAATCTTTTTACATTACAAATAATCTATCATTTTTATTAGCTGATGTAAAGTAGAAGTTGAAATGCCCAAAACTAATCTGACTCTCATATAAATCCGAATTGATAATGGTCTGACAATATGGATTGGTTCCGGTTTAAAAACATTTAAGCCTTAGGTTAATATACCTACATAAATATTTATTTAGTAGATGACTATTTCGGCACCTATGAAAATAATATGTGAAATTTAATTCCTTTACTAATTAGACGAGATTTTGGGACACAAATCACTTCGTTCATAAGAAGTTAAAAGCCTGTTAAGAATTCTTGGCCCCTCTACTAATCGTAAAATAAAAGATTTGTGCTTGGAAAATGGTCAAAACTAAACATCAAACTTTCAGCTGGCCCATTGAAGACGATTCTTTAAAAAAAAAAAGAAACAAAAACCAAACCAAATGCAGGAGCAGCCATAAAGAAGCTTTTACGGCCGAACTTGGAAGCCAAGTCGAGATGATAAATTGTCTGACATGGTCAGTTGGCTGGTTGTTTGGGTTGGCTAGTGGTTTTTTGTTCAAGACATTTGTCGATATTTATTTTGTGCTTAGGTCGACAACTTTTCACTGCCGGCGACACTAACGGCTACCATAGATCAGGGTTCCTTCTCTGCCCCCTCCTCCACCCAGCTCCTTGCAAGAGATTAGACAATTTGTAGAGGCAAGTAAGAAGAGTTTTGCCTGCAAGCGCCATGATCCCATGGAATTTTCAATGTTTCATCGTTGTCTCTCGCCTCTTCGATTTTCGTGGTATTCACAATTTTCTTTCGTGTTAATTGAAAATTGTACGGTAATGTTGCTTATCGCCTGGCTATCAGGCCACATGGATGCTCCTCGCCTGCTGTCGCTGTCGCTGTCTCTGTCTCTGCCGGTCTGTCTCTGGATCTGGCTCTGGCTCTGGCTCTACGTTTAACTCTGTAGCGACTTTGCGTGTCCCCGCAATGTTCATGTGGTTGTCGCCACACCTCGACACGGGGGCCTCACGCATCGGCGGTGGTGGTCGTCTTTGGGTGTTGATAAACATCCAAAAAGCTATTGCTTGGCGCGGCCTGCGGTGAAAATTTTCTTCTTCTAACACTTTTTGACAACTTTCGATGAAAAAACGCACTTAAAAACAATTTATCGCCGCTGACATTTTTTGTGACTTTAATTGCCTAGGGAAAGAGTAACCGAGGCCGAGTCGGCGGCAGCTACTTTTACAATGTTGTCTACTTAGCTTCTTGTTTGAATTTTATTCGCAGCTTTTTTGGGTTGTTGTTGCTGCTTTTTAAGCCTCATAATCGGGCTCTTAGACTCGTAAGCCAGTTGACATGATTCGCGGCTTAATTGGTTTTCGAAAATGATTGATTATATTCCATTGAAATACGTAATAACAAGTTGTCGTGTTTTCCTATAGGAAGTCTTTGGATCAGTTTCAGAAACACTCTTGGCAACCTGTGATATTTATTTCTAAAATCTTTTGCATTTACATATGTATATATTTTCAAAATTTTGTAAAATGGCTTTGCCTTTGAGGAACACATTTCATCGTCTAGTTGGCTTTAAGTCTTTTCGATTCTATTGCAAAGATTCGCAAAGTTCTGGAGATGAAGCGAAGGCTAAATATAAGATTGTGATGGTTCGACATGGTGAATCGGAATGGAATAAGAAGAATCTCTTCTGTGGCTGGTACGATGCGGCCCTCAGTGAGGGTGGATTGGCTGAGGCCTGCTCTGCCGGCACAGCCCTTAGAAAGGCCAAGTTGGAGTTTGATATTGCCCACACATCCGTATTGAAGAGGGCCAACGATACGCTCATGGCGATTCTCTTGTCCAGCGGGCATAAGGAAATTCCGATTAGAAAAACGTGGCGCCTGAATGAACGACATTATGGCGGGCTAACTGGACTCAATAAGACTGAAACGGCCAAGAAATTTGGCGAGGAAAAAGTTCAAATTTGGCGCCGAAGCTTCGATACACCTCCTCCGCCCATGGAAGAGGACCACAAGTACTACAACGAAATACGTAACGATGCGCGTTATTGTGAAAATGGCCCTGAACCCGAGGAGTTTCCCAAAACGGAATCCCTTAAACTGACTATCGAAAGAACCTTGCCCTATTGGGACGAAGTGATTGTGCCCCAAATACGGGAGGGCAAAAGAATTATTATAGTGGCCCATGGAAATAGTCTTAGGGGCGTTGTCAAACATCTTGATGAAATTTCCGATGAAGCCATCATGGGCCTTAATATACCCACTGGCCTTCCATTTGTCTATGACCTGGATGAATGCATCAAACCTGTGGGAAAAATACAATTTCTTGGCGATCCCGAAACGGTTAAAAAGGCCATGGAATCGGTTGCCAACCAGGGCAAGGCCAAATAATTGTTTATTAAACTTTTTCTCTAAATGATTTTGTGTTGACCACCAAAAAAGAAGAAGGTCAAAATAATCATCATACACAAAATAATCATTATAGCAGTGGCGCCCCGCTTAAATGGGCTTTAATTGAAATATATACATATCTAAGCCAAGTATATTACAATCGAGGAGGGAACTCCTCGGTCAGTTGAATTTATATATTTTTAAGAAGGGGATTAAAAGCCTCTCTTTAGTCTCCCTTTCTTCTCTGTTTGGCTTGACCATGATCTTTGTTTTTGAATCAGTGAACGAACTTGGCCATCGAAAGTCAAGCAGGCAAATAAATTTATTTGATTTTAATTGACAATGAAAAGTCAACAAAGATGGCAATGTTTGTTTGTCCCTCTGGACAATCCGGGGTCTCCGGACTCTTTGGACTCTGTGGACTCTGAAATCAGCCAGAGTCATATCCATATTTTCATTGCATTTTCGTTTTAAGAGCAACAAAAATAAAAATCAGGGAATCAACTTTGGAGAAGCGTCAATTTTAATTGTTGAGGAGTCTGCACAAAAGTCTGGAATTTCTCAAATGGGTCGAATTCTTAATTTGTTTAAATGAAATACTCATTTAGGTTTTTATTGACAAACAAATTGAATTGATTGATCTAAATGAATTTATGTACATATATGATGGGGCTCTAGCAAATACATATATGTCTCTCTCTTTAGAGAAGATACAAACTAAAAGAGGTGAAGGGGCAAATGGGAAAGGGGATGATTTCACTTTGTTTTCACTTGTTTGACCCGCTGTTAGCTGGCTTGACAGGGAAATGCCAGATTTTTTATGTTAAGCCTGAGGAGCATCATCGGATACCATATCGAACTTTCGAACTGGTAAATTGAGAGCGTGAAACGAGCAAGTAACAGATTACACTGTCAAGCAAAGTTTTCAATGGGAGAATTGATAAAAGCCAGTGTCAACTTGGTTTCCACCCATATCCGTCTATCTAATCTTTTCGTGTTGTTTCTTTCAATTCATCTAGATGATTGCTTCCTACTTTGTGTGTCTCGCACTTTTGTAGTAAAGTGCTTGGAAAGAGAATACCAAACCAAGACACCGAAAAAGCCATGAGCTCCATATTATTTGAACTTAATTACAAAGCTCCACAGAGCGCCAAGACGCCTCAGACTCGGCAAATAGAAAATGCAGCATAGAAATTGTTAAAACATAAAAATGTTTGCACTTCGTATTTGTCGCACATAAAATCTAATATCGAATTACAGCAAGGCGCACCACAACATAGCATGGATGGGTCCATGGACCGTGTCGTGGAGTCCAACTTCAGAGTTGAGAGTTGTAGTTGTAGTCGCAGTTCATTGGCGTGTGCGTGTCAGTAAAAGAAACTTTGTCTTGGCTCTGGACCAGACCAGACCAACAGACCAACCAGACCGCACTTCGAGGAGTCCTCCTCGCCCATAAAGAAACTGAATTGAGTTAAATGTGCGATAAATTGCTTTTTGCATTTATCATGGTTGCCCATGCCCAGTTCCATGCCCTTGCCCACTCCCCCCATTGCACAATGTTGGAGTCAGGCCAAGCCCCAAAAGGCCTAGCCAGGCAGAAGAGTCGTCTGTGGCAACAAGATTTTTAATTAGTCGCCAAAACGAAAACCAACAACCAAGTAAAACGCAGAAAAAGAAAAACAAAAATGTAATGTAAGAGGAATTTATTTCTCCACTTTTATACGATGTCAGTGGATATTTATTAGGGCAAGTCCTGATTGATAACTTTGCTGATGTAGGGCAGAAAACTGGAGACACGCGTATAAACATCTGGATGACCTTGGGCACAGGTGGCACTTCCATAGGACACAATGCCCACCAATTGAGGTTGAAGACCCGGTTTTATCAATGGTCCCCCAGAATCGCCCTGTTCCCCAAGAGAAGAGAATTAAATTGTTTTCAGACTTGTCTGACCCAATCCACTCACCATACAAGCTCCTTTACCGTGCACGGCCAAAGCACAAATCTCATTACCCGTAACACGAAATCCTTTTTGCTTGCAGTCCTCATTCGAGATGGTGCGATAGTTGAGAACCTGCAAACGATCTGGCAGGCTAGCCGAAGCACTAGTCGATGTTGTTGAGCCCCAACCAGTTAGACGAACTGGTACCTTCTCGCCTATGCGATCGCTGTTACCCAAATGTATGGTGCCAATATCACCGCGATGCAGACGAAAGGCTGGCGTAACTTTTACCAAGGCAATGTCATTGATGATGCGCGGACTCATCGAGTACTGAGGATGAACATGCTTGCCCACCACCTTGTGCCGTAGTCCACCCGTCTTCCAGTTCAGAGTGCCAGTTACAACACTGATATCCTCCACCCTCATTTTCTCCACACAATGGGCAGCCGTAAGGACATGCTGGGGACTGACTATGGAGCCACCGCAGAAATGTTGCCAACGCCCACGACGAAAGATTTGCATCGAAACTTGATAGGGAACCGTTTCATTCACCGATTGACCGCCATTTATACGTGATGGTTCGTCCAGTCGTTCACCCACAACGAGGCTCACAAAGAAAAGGAAAATGCAAATTACTGACATGCTGATTCCGTAGATAATGCATCTGTTAACTCTCTCTACCAGCTTTTATAGCACTTGATGTAACAGTTATCAGTATTTGTCAACGGATTACAGAGTTTAATTAAGCAATATTTTATCTATAAACAAAAATGGTTCAAGGTTGCTTTGGCCAAGAAGTATAACAGACAGACATGGCTTAAAGTGCTTTACTTTCATTCTGAACTTCAGAGGAAAAGGTTTTTTCTCTGTACAAGCTTAAAACTTGTCCCATGGACTCTGACTTTGTCGTTTTTGGCTTTGCAGATTTCGTTAATTTAAAATTCTGGCTAATAAAATGCATTTTAATCATTTCATCATTTGTCTGTCTCTGCCTTTGGCTTGCCCTTGTGTCTTGTGTGTGACTTCTTCTTTTTTTTATTATATTTTATTGGACTTGACGCCGGGCGGCAACAGATCGGTGTTAACAAGATAAGCATCCTGTCTCAGGTCGAGTTTCAGGTACCAGGCAATGGCCAATGGCCAGGTCCATTGGCCTCACCGCCGAAACGCCATCATTATTATGACATTTTGGTTGATTGCTCCTCTTGGTGGCCAAGTTCGAGTTCTTGTGAATTGTGCGTGTGGCCACCACAAAAGGAAACAAGGGAAAAACAGGAAAACATGCCACATTCACGGTGCAATTTTTATGACTGCCGCTTTTGATGTCCAGCAAAATGATTTATTAACTTGACTCTCTTTTGTTGGTAAATTTTGTTTGAAAATCGTGAACTGGAAAATATTTCCATTGACACAATCAAGTTGATTATGGAAATATTCCTGGAGCAAGGATTTGTTAGGCTCAAGCCAATTAATTTTTCATCTCGTACAAACAAATAAAATTAATTGCATGTTTTGCTTAATCAGTTAAATTGGTCGTTTATTTTAGTACTTAATTTGCTTAGCATTTGCTAGGTGTTTACTCACCCAACTACCTCCCCCCTCTCTCCAGCGTATCCAGTGTGGAGCATATAAATTATGATACTCCATTGGCAACAAACACACAGACACACGCAGCAGTTGCCAGGGACAGATTTTTTTATTTGCAAATCAGATAAGCCATGAAACAGGGTAAAAAGATCTTGGCCCAGTCTAAAGATGCAGATACAGATACAGAAATTTATTTATCGGTCGCGTGAGCTTGTTACCTAATTGATGACAACAGGTAGGCGCTTCTGTCAAGTGGCATGAATATGATTGGATCTTATGGCCATAAGTTGAAATTAAGCTTATGATATTCACACACGCAAGCAAAGTGGTTAAATAAAACAGTTGGCGATCGAGCCAAATGCGAACTACTGTGTGTCCTAGTTAATGGCATGAGACATACATATGTACATACATACATATATGAAGTGTGCTCGAATGGACCAAAAACTCGATTCTCTTTAAGCTGAGCTAAATCTGACTCTCTGTTTCTTGCCCTCTTGTGGCTTCCTTTCATCTGTCATTCCATTTTTTGAAGTAAATAAAGAAGAAAAACAAAAATATTCATTCAATATTCTAATAAGTTATAGTCAGGGGATTAACCTATCAACAGGCTGACTAAAGGCAAAAGTCATATGCAAATTATCAATACTCGAACTAAAAATAAAATTTATACAAGCATGAGTTGTAGGGCAAAAGGGATATAAGCCATGGCCATGTCTCGTCGTGACAGGGTGGTCCAATTAACAAAAAGCCAAGAGAGGCGCCAATACACACACAGACACACACACGTACACACAGGGCTTATAGTAATAAAGCCATTTTAGGTTCAAATCGGTAAGAAATATTTATCCATAGTGAAATCCGCATTCGCAGCAACAATTAACACAGTAGTCAAAAGATCAAGACCTTCAGAATCCGCGAATCCTCCGAAAGGTGTGCATAATTAATTTGCGCCACATCCATGCCAAAGCCACACACAGGCAGACATACAGACAGAGAGCAAGAGAGAGAGAGAGAGAGAGAGAGAGAGTGAGACGGACAGTTTCAGTGCTCCACAGCAAAATGATTCATTAGGTGGATGCAATCAGGCCGGAACTGACACAGAGCACACACAGAGCAGAGCAGAGCAGCCCGCCCAGACATCTGATTTGCATCGAACATGTGAGCCACACAGAGATATACCCATGCCAGCTCGAGTCGCGTATCGAAGGTGTTGATTGCCAGAGGCAGGCAGGTTGGCATCCTCCTTCGTTCTGCTGGCTGTCTGTCTCCTTTGCTGGCGAATTAAAAGAAATGTCGGCTGCCAACGCCAAGTTGCCTCTTGTTTAATCGGAATATTTAAATTATACGCTGATTAAAACTCCAACAAGATCAAGCTGAAGGTAGTCGGTGGCAATTGGAACAACTTCGATGCTTTGCCAAGACGTGGGCGTGTCATTCTCAGAAAAACAAAAACAGACCTTGGAGAACAACTGTGGGGTATAAGGGAACTCGACCCGACTTTCATTGTCTGCAGCACTATTCTTTCATTATCAAATTGACAACCTTGTACTCTATTGCAAAGACCACCCACAGCTGCAACCACCCAGTGGCACACTCCACCACCAAACGATAAAATTCTAATTCATCCAAATTAATTGCATTTCGGGGTATAAAAGGCCGCAGTTAATGCATTTCCAGCAGTCGATGGCAAATATTTAAACACAATGTATCGAGTCATAATCCAACTTTTGGTGGCTTCATTAGCTTTGGCGAATGGCCATGTTCATGATCGTAAGTGCAGAAGAATCCTGCTGGAGCCCATTGAATTTCCATTCCATTCCTTTACCAGTTGACGCCTATTTTGAGGAAGCCGACACCAATTCTCAGGAGCGAGTTGTAGGCGGTTATGATGTGCCCGAAGATGAATATGTGCCCTATCAAATCTCCATGCAATTCCTTACACGCAACGGCCAACAGAGACACTTTTGCGGCGGTTCTCTAATCGCACCCAATCGTGTCCTGACCGCCGCCCATTGTGTGAATGGGCAAAATGCTAGTCGAATCAGTGTAGTGGCGGGCATAAGGGATCTCAACGATTCCACTGGCATACGCTCGCAGGTTCAATCCTATGAAATGAATGCCAACTACCAGGAATTGGTTACGAGTGATATTGCCATACTGAAAATCGATCCGCCCTTCGAGCTGGATGGCAAACGCATCGACACTATTGATGTCAGTGGCAGCGACTTGGTGCCATCCGATCAGGAGGTTCTACTCACTGGCTGGGGTTCTGTTTTCCACTTTGGTACTGGTCCCTTTGCCAAGTATCCCACAATATTGCAGAAATTAAATTACAAAACGTTGAGTAACGATAAATGCAAGGAAACAATGACCCAACTGACTGCTACTGAAATTTGTGCCTTGGAACGTTTTGGCAAGGGAGCTTGTAATGTAAGTCCTGGAAATGCCTAGGAAAGTTCCACTCTATTCAATTGGAAAATTCTCTCTTCACAGGGTGATTCGGGTGGTCCTCTCGTAATGCGTAATGGAGAGTCATTGAAACAAGTTGGCGTCGTTTCCTATGGCACTGCCTTTTGTGCCTCCAACAGTCCCGATGTCTATACTCGGGTATCTATGTTTGATAGCTGGATCAAAGAGAGAATGGCTTAGAGGGAGCTAACCATCATCATATATGTAAATCCAATCTTTGTTATTTAAAAATCTGAAATATATTTAAAAATATAAAATTCATTTCGAAATGTTTTAGAAATATCAAATAAAGATCAGTTCCTTAAAGACTTAAAAAGATTAGAGATTAAAACTCATATATCTTTGAGTAGAGACTTGGCTCGCATTCTGGATTTTAAACTGTAGATATAAGTTTATACGAATTGTCTCATTGATTGATTTACCCTAAAATTCATTTTAGAAAGTACATTTTTTGTCTGACCCATTAAATTATCCAAGTACCAGCATAATGTTATTTAATTTCTGTTGCATTTCAAGATCAAATATAATGGCATAACTTATATATTGTAGTTGACCTAGTTACATACGCTTTTGCAATATCTATGCAAATTTCTGCTAATGGCCCTCATGCTCTCTTTCAATATATGTATATATATAGCCATAATGCTATAAACTTTTAGAGTAGAAGCAAAGTAAACATGGAACTAACGCATCTAATGGTTATAATGGGTCTGTCTTTTGGCCTAGCCGCAGGGCGACTTAATTGTGAGTGTTGTGTACGAATATTTGGGCAAGTTCTGATACTTATGGCGTTTTAGCTCGCCAACCCAGTGGCTATACCCCGTCGAGGATAGTGGGTGGAGCCGATGTGCCAGCCGGTGAGCATGTACCCTATCAAGTATCCCTACAGTATCGAACAGCGGAGGGACAAATGCACTTCTGTGGTGGATCTATAATAAAACCGAATCGCATCCTGACTGCCGCTCATTGCTGTCAGGGTCTGAATGTGACGCGAATGTCTGTGGTGGCCGGAATACGTAATCTGGGGGAGCGAGGATCACGCTCTCGGGTGGTGGCCTATGATATACATCCAAATTATAAGGAACTGGTCACCAGTGACTTGGCTGTGCTATCCATTGAACCGCCATTGGAGCTCAATAACAAAACCATTTCGTCCATAGAATATGCCAGCAGCGGTAAAAATAGTTTCGTAGGCGGTGGAGTTCCCGTGACCCTAACTGGATGGGGTCTACGTCTTCCAGTTCCATTTCCGTTTTTGGATGCATTCAATTATCCCAGCATATTACAACGCATGAACTATAATACTATAACGAATAGAGAATGCCGGGAAACGGGCATGGAAAGTGTAACGAATACGGAAATCTGTGCACGAGGACCTCTCAGAGGAGCATGTTCGGTAAGCTAGTTGAATCTACGAATTGTTGTATTCTATTGAATTCTCTACATTGGGTTTAGGGTGACTCTGGCGGCCCGTTGGTGATGAGCACTGATCACGGCTTGAGGCAAGTTGGCATTGTTTCCTACGGTCTAGTGGTCTGCGGTCTTTATCTTTCGCCTGACGTTTATACACGGGTGTCCACTTTTAGTGATTGGATAGATGAGAAGTGCCTTGAACAATAAAACATGTTTCTTGGGCGATAACATTCCGAAATTTGTTGAAATATCAAGTAAAATTCACAAAAACAAACAGATATTATATTAATCCTCTGCCGGAACTGGCTCCTCGGCGGGGATGTCTTCGTCAGGCGGTGGTGGGGATGCTTCAGGGGTTTCTACTTCAGGTGCTGCTTCACCTTCAGTGGGGGTAGCTTCTGCTTGTTCAGCAGGTTCCGCTGTTGCCTCTTCGGTAACAGCAGCGGGTGCTTCATCAGTAGGTGCCTCTACTGGACCAGCTTCTTCATCTGTGGCTGCGGCCGTTGGAGATGCTTTTTCTTCAGCAGGAACTTCTGCAGCCGTTTCTTGAACAACATCTGCTTCTTCAGTTGGTTTTGCTTCTGCTTCGGGAGCAACTGATTCCTCCGGTATGTCCGGTTCAGCTGGTGGTGCATCTTCTGTTGTTTCAGTCGCCATTGGAGCACCAGATGCTTTAGGTGAAATTACAGCTGATCCCAGTACGGTGGAAGACGCGGTAGCTACAGCTGTCTTCGAAGCTTTTTTAGCCGAGCGCGCAGAGCTTGAACGATCGCTCTTTGTCTCCAAAGTGTCTCCGCAAGGATCAGCAATATGGTGTTTCATTATTCCACGCTAGTTACAGCAAGAAAGCTTTTAAAGGAAAGTAAACTTGAGGTAAGGGTAACTCACCGAAATTTTGCGGAAGAAACGCTGAATAACCCGTGCTGCTGAATCTCGAATGACTTCCGTGGGGTCATCTTTTTCCTCCTGGAAGGTACATAATGTAAGAAGTATTATAAATATATATTCTGTGCAGAAGGCTTACCATCATACAGGTACAAGTGCATATGTGTTTGATAATATGACTGCGCACCCAATAGCCACGCCAGGCCGATTGTATTGTGATGGCAGCCTGATTTCGGGTCATTTCTTCGATACGTTTCAGCTCACGATCTCGAAAATATTGATAGAGCACATCTGTGCCATCAGAAGCGCGACCCGCTGCCATGTAGGCTTCAGCAAAACGCTTGTACGCACTCTCGATCGCTGGCCTGGATATGGCCATTTCTTCATCCGAGAAGTTGCATTTGTATATTAATTCCTCAAATATGTCAATGTTATCGAAAGTGATCGCCTCCTTGCCACGACGCATCTCACAGCGACGTCTCTCAAGAAAATTGCGAAAGCAATCTTCCATTACCTGGGCCATCAAATCGGTTTTCTCTTTGGATAGATCGCATATACACAGATCTGATATAATGTTATCCACTTGACGCAACGCACGATCCAAAATGCTTCTTGCAACTATAAGGAGACAATAAATAGCGTTTACCATTCCAATCCAAAGGGATTTACGAGTATTGACTCACCCATAGCCTTCTCACGCGTAACTATCACCGAGTGAAGATAGTCTATTATAAACTGGCACAGACACTCCTTGGTCGGCTGACATCGCAGAGCTTCCCGTGTTATATCTGATAGCAATTCAGGCAATCCTTCAGGCACACTAATCGCTTGTTCGCGCACTTTACCGCGTTGTATTAAGTAATTCATTGTTTGTGGTTTAATTGAAAAATCTGTGCCTTTTTCCTAATAAAATAAATAATTTTGGTTTCGTTGTTGTTTTTTTTTCTGTTAATAGATTGAAACTGAAACGAAAATCCCACTTGGATTATATGTACATAGCATTCTATATAAAAGTAATGTATATGAAATTGAAAATGTGATGCCTACTTTTAGGCGTTGCGTTTTAATTCACTGATCATTTCTTGTGGTAAAGAAAATAGATTTGATGACCATTATTTCTTAGCCATAAGCTTTGGCTATGGATTTCGAGTACTTTTTTAAATGGAAACCATTGAAAAAGATTTCAATTTTGCTTTCTAATTGAATGGATGGAAGTTTTCAAGAATTGAATCACAGTTTTATTTGAAACATGATGGTTTCATTGTGCCATGTGCATTGAGTAGGAAGAAACAATTAGAACATTGTAGAACTAAGTGGGAAAAGTGGGTGTGTTTGAAAGAAATGGAATATACAATTTGAAATTCAAAAAAATTAGCATTGCATACAATTTCCGAAAAGCGTTGAACCTCTTTTCCGACCTTTCTACCTGGCAGCGTGTGGCTTTTGGACAAAAACAAAAGCTTCCAACACACAAAGAAACTTATCTACTCAGAATATATACAAACTTTAATGTCGTTCCACTGCATATCAATGCGGGGGAGAGGCGGCGTCATTAAGGAATGACTAAAAGGGGAATACTTTTCAAGTTACTAGTTGACATCTTTGTCCGCGAATTTTAGTTTAATTGAAAACTAAGCAATTCTAGCCATTCATTAATGTTTGATTCTTGGAACTCTCCGATTCAGTCGCTGCAAAAATAAGCTTTTTATAAAGGGCAGACGCCTCTGGTTTTTGTGGTTTCTGAGTTTCCCGCATGCATATAAAAGCTATTTCCAGCTGTGTAGTTCATGGGTGGACGATAGTCTTGCTGGTTTCTGTTTGTTGTTGCCAGTACGCGAAGAACGTTTCCGCGAGACAGTTAAAAGCGAAAGCTTTGCCGATCGTGCCGACATGCTGCAGCTGCTCAGAACGACATTGGCACTAGGCAAGGCCATGATGACGTTAAATCAAAATCGAATATAAAATATATTTTGCAGGTCAACGAACTGGCGTTAGAAGCATTGCCTGTCTGTCTTCCCTTTCAGAGACTCATCAGATTCTACAGAAGACCTGTCGAGAGTTTGCCAATGCCGAATTGGCTCCTTCCGCCCGTCATCATGATCGTGAAGAGCTTTTTCCTGCTGAGCAGATACAAAAATTGGGTGAACTTGGTCTTCTAGCAGTCACAGTAAAGGAGGATTATGGTGAGTGCCTGAAACGAAGGTCATTTTGATGTGTCATTTAAATTGAGTTGTCTCTACTTTTTAGGCGGTTCAGGTTTGGATTATCAGGCCTATGCCATTGGAATGGAGGAGATTGCTCGTGGCGATGCAGCTGTTTCGGTAGTTATGGGAGTAAATAATTTGTATGTGGGAACAGTTCAGCAGCATGGCACGGAGGAACAGAAACAGAATTTTTTGGAGCCCTTCACCCAAGGCAAACATATTGCTTTTTATGCTTTGTCAGAGCCGGGCAATGGTTCCGATGCCGGCGCAGCCAGCACCACTGCCAAATTGAATAATGAAACGCAAAAGTATTTGCTCAATGGCACTAAAGCCTGGATATCAAACTCCAAGGAAGCCAGTGGAGGGCTTGTGTTTGCCACAATAGACAAAACACTTCGACACAAAGGCATCACCGCATTTCTTACCCAGAAAGATGTCACCGGACTGAGTATTTCCAAGAAGGAAAATAAAATGGGTATGCGAGCAAGCTCCACTTGCCAACTAGTCCTCGAAGATGTCCAGGTGCCACAAAATCAGATTTTATCTACGCCTGGAAACGGTTTTCGCATAGCCATGGAATCACTAGACTGTGGGAGAATAGGTATAGCTGCCCAGGCAACCGGTATTGCTCAGGCTGCTCTTGAACTGGCTGTGGATTATTCCCAGAAGCGACTGGCATTTGGCAAACAATTATCCAATATGCAAATGATCCAGCAAAAGTTGGCGGACATGGCGTTGCGAGTGGAAACATCGCGTCTTCTTACCTGGCGCGCCGCATGGCTCAAGGACAATGGGCTTCCAATAACCAAGGAGGCTTCCATGGCCAAGTTACATGCCTCCGAAGCGGCAACATATTGTGCCCACCAGTGTATTCAAGTGCTGGGCGGGATGGGCTACGTCACAGATATGCCGGCTGAATTATATTATCGAAATGCCAGGGTAACCGAAATTTATGAAGGCACCTCGGAAATTCAGCGTTTAGTCATTGCTGGAAACATACTCAAGGAGTATGCTGTTTAAGCACCCAAAGAATTGTCAGTTGTGGTAGCAATCCTTTGAGTAATTCTCCTATATTTACTCTTAGGCCCAGATCATTATCGTGCCTAAGCATATAGAAGCAGGGAGAATGAGCATCCAATTGAAAACCGCTGCCGCTTTATTTATTTATTTTTTCTTTTTAACCTTTTGAAAGTAAAACAACACAATGCAGTGATGAATAATATCGATAGTTTCCAGTTATGGTGTGACCGTTCTTAATAAAACCGTTGGCAAACGGTCTGGGAACACAATTTTCTAACCCCATGAGCGTAATAAAATTTCGTGTTCCAACACTAATAATCTTTCCAGTGTTGTTACTGTTTTTGTTTGTTGAAAATAGTCCGAACAAAAGATTCAAAAAGCCCGCGTAATTGAGAATCTGAAATTTGGCATCTGGCAACGCTATCTTGAAATTTGTCACTTTTTTTAGCCGGAAACAGCTACTTTCACTATAGTCCCGCTAAAAACATACCCCGCGGTGCCCTTTTTTTTCTTTTAATTTTTTAGATACCTTGTTAGCGATAAATGAAACCCTAATGAAAAAAACTAGTTAAACAAACTTGTTTAACACATATTACTTGTAAATTATTAAATGATTTAAATAAAACATCACAGAAAAAAGTTACATTGTCCACCCTAAAGTCACAACAATTAATTGCGAAGTGAAATTATCAAAGTTATCGATAACCAAACAGCTGAGTTTCGATAGTCATCTAAAGTTGTTTGTTATTAATTTTAGGTAAAATGACGGCAAGCTTGTTAAACTTAAATGTGGACACTTTATTCGAACAGAACAATGTGTCTGAAGTCGATGCCGTGCACAAGAAGATCCAGACAGTGGTCGAGAACAAGCGGGAGGAATTGCGAACACAAGTGGGGTGAGTTATTGCTGGCGTGGAATGCCACATCATCGGGTAAAGTGGAAATACATAAACAAACACACCTTTTTCAATATTTCTTTATAGAGAACGCTATCGGGATTTGCTGAAAGCAGCGGATACCATAGCAGCCATGCAAACCTCAGCTGGGACCCTCATTGAGCAGGTGCATCATGTCCAGGAGAATTGTAGGAAACTGAATGAACAACAGTTACTGGGCTTCAAAGATACCCAGTCACCACCTGGTCAAAATGCCATGCTGGATGGGCTTGGCACAAGAACCAAAAATAAAAAATTACAGAATTATTATAGTTGCATGGTCCAGATTAAGCTCCTCACCTCCTTGCCTGAGCTAATTTGGACACATATCGACAATGAGCATTTCTATGCGGCCACCGAACTATTTATTTTCAGTCGCCACATCAGCACAGGCCTCCAGTTGGATGGACAAAGCGAATTGATGCAGAAGCTTCCTGTGGCTGCAAAACAATGGGAAATCCTTCGACCATTCCATGTGACCATTAAGCAGGCAATAATGTCCGTGCTGGAGAGAGAGACTATAAATAGCGAGGTGGCTGTGGATTGTCTACAAAGTCTTTTACTTTTGGATAAATGTGATTTGGTGGCTGCCATCAAAACTTTTCTTCATCTGAGAGCAACAGCCTTTTTGAATTCACTAGAGAGTAAAACGGGAAAAGAGCCACGTCGTGTTAAGGAGCGTATTTTGGCCAGTTTAGGCATACTCAACGATACCATATATCTAATTGAAAAGTGTTTGTTGGGTATATATATTTTTGAAATCCATTTGTCCCTCCCCACTCATTCTCGTTTTATTTTCAGAGAATGGTGGCCTATTGTTTTCAAGGATTAAGGATTGCAATTCATCGGCTTGGGCGCCTACTATTAATCGTATGGAGAGCAGTGAAATTCAATTGGCATACCTTCTTCCCGATATTATAGCAAATTTTAAGCCACAATTTGAAGATCCTAAAGTGGAAGTGCATCAAATGTCCACAGCCATACAGCAATTTCTGGATAAGATCGATTCGTTTGCATCAAAACAACTGGAGCAAATTTTTGCATTAGTCAGCAATATGCAAACTATACAGGACATAAAGTCCACAGCCAGCGCAACGCAGGAAAGGCTAAATTTCAATCACTTGGAGCAATATTGGAATTTAAAATCTAGCCAGATGGATTTTTATGGCTCGAAGTATACACCTTTGATCCATAAGCGCATAAGAGAAATCATCCGAAATAGTTGGTCTCTAGCCATGACAAACACCTACGAGAGAGTACTACAACAAGTGGAAACAGGCCAACTGCCAGTTGCTGAACAAATCTGGCGGGAACAAAGCGAAGATCTACCCGCGAGTCTGGCCGCGGCTCTCAGCGATCAACCGAAGCGTTTGGCCAATCGTACCAAAGGCTACGATAGCTCCACAATTGATGTTTGCAAGCAATTTGATTCCGATCTAGCTGATATCGTTAACGAAATGAATGTCCTGTTGCAAGAGCAGCCCAGCAAATCAGAGGATAAGCTAGAACTAATAAAATTTCTAAGGGAAACAGCCCAAGAGCAAATAACTCAATATTTGGGACGTCTCAAGAGTCTAAAGCTTAAGGAGCGGCGAGCTTTGCTGCAGGCGTTATCAAACACCTTAGCTATAGTGGAACTGTGTCCAAACTTAAAGCTTTGCTTTTGTCCACCCTCAAGCTGGCGGCAATTGTCGGCTAATTCCATGGGCTTAGAGCATTGGCCACGTCTTTGTGGCCTAATTGAGGACGAGATGTTTCAATTTTGGTTGCTGGTAATCGATAATGTTCTTTCTGCAAACAGCTGTGAAGATAAAATGCCCAAAACAATGAACCATGAAGTCGTACTTAGAGATTTTCCAGTGAGTAAACTCTGCGGTTAAAGTGATTTCTAATGACCTAAGTTTATCTGTCTTGTAGCTCTGGCAAAGCCAAACACTGGAGCAGCGCGATGAGGATGAGCCAGCTGAAAGTGTTCAGTCTACCATACGCATACCGATTCAGCCTCGACTCTCGCTTCAAACATACCTCCATGATCTAATTCATTCCCTAAATCAGGCTGTGCCCCAAACTCTGCCACCCAAAGTTTTACATGCCTTTAATCAGAAACTCTTGTCTGAGCTTCTTTCCCACTATGAGTCCTTGTCCACATCGGACTGTGCTAAATCTAGCCAAAACATTTCCCTTCAACTTTATTTCGATTTGAAATTTCTTGAGCGTTTATTTGGCATAACTCGAGAAGAGCGTTCATTATATGATCGATTCCATTCTCTTCAATTATCTCTCAAAGATTGTATTGATCCCTTTGATTTTGAGCTATTTGCTGAACATATTTCTACACATGTTGCCCGTTCGTCGAATCGTCTGCACGGGGAATTCGGTGTACTAACACCCAATTCAGTGCAAAATCAAAAGGACTCGATAGTATCGCCCAGTAACTCTTCCCCATTGGCCCATGAAGCTGATCCCAATGTCTTGTGCTTAAGTTCTTCGGGCTCAACATCGCTGTGGTTCCCGTTGTTGCCAATTGTAATGCCACCCCAAGGACTGACAGCTCCGACTATGGCCGCTGAGCGTAAAACGGAGGTCATGGAATCAGAAAAGGTAAGTTCTGAGCTCAATTATTATGTAGGGGAAATTTAGATCTGTTAACCATCGTATATTTCTATTCGATGCTGTCGAATGTTCATAATATTTCTTTTATAGGATATCTTTGTAATCGTTGATCAATAATAACACACAATTTTCATCAGTTTGCTCAAGCTGGGTATGATTTGGAGTACTCGTACATAGTGTTGATAGTTTACAATTAATACCTTCTTCTAATGAGTTGCATGAATGTGTTTGTCGTTTAATGTTTATGCATTTCCCTTGACATACTTAATTTGCCAAATCAGCATAGAAAATGCATTGAAGTTTTTGGGGAAAGTCTCTCTTTCAAAAAAAAAGAGAACACTTGAAAAAGCATTTTAATTATACAAATTTGATTCCATCAGCAATTAATAAAACCCAAAAAATGCCGCAAAACAAATTTTAATTAGCTGCAACTTGCTGCTGCTGCTCCTAGTGCTGTTGCATCCTTCCAACTCCTTCCCCTTTTACTGTATTGGCTCCTTCATTTTTAGTCCTTCATCAGTAAGGATGCTTGGTGAAAAGTTTGCCAAAACCGAACTGAAACCTCAAACTTGCAAGTGGCCAGGAACTGGTCATACATATATATGTATACACACACATATCCATATATTACAGGAGTATGCCCAAGTGGGGGCATATATATATATGTGTGTGTGTGAGTGTGCCTGTGTGTGTGTGTCTGTAGTGCTGTTGAGTGCCTTAAATGCTAATTAATGAATCGTTGCAATTATTGAAATCGAATCGTTAAGACACAAATTTGTGAATTTATAGCCAAAGTCGTTACCAGCATGCGATCTCTAAGCTAATAAATCGTTTCTCTAATTATGCCAAATGCCAAAATGCTTTGTGTTCAATACGAGAGTATGTATGAAGAGTGTGGTCCATGTTCAACAGAATTAACCATAAATTAACTGATTAATCACATGGAATTAGGAATTGATATAACTAATTAATAAATAACATTGTTCTTCTCCCTCTCTCTCTCTTTCTGTGTCTCTTGAACACATAGACCACACCGACAAGAAAGCCGGCGGCGACAACGCGCAAATCGGAGGGCGCCAACAAAAGCAAATCGAGTGCAGCCTCGTTCTTCGGCATGTCTCAGGAGTGGTTTCGCTCCAGCTAAGTGAAGCGCAACCAAGCGGAAGAGAGAGAACGTTGAACGTTGGCATTGTTAACTTTCAAACCAAACACATTTGTAAAATGATTTAATCAACAATTATAATTAATATTGTCATATTTATCCCTGATATATTTAAATCTGTTATGTATCTTCATATCCTTGCAGAAGGTTTAACTGAAGCCAAACTTGAAATCATTCAGACCTATACCAATTTATAATTGAAAACGAATTTGATTTGCATAGAAACAAAATGAAAAACAAGTTTGTGCTACGCGTAATCTCCCATTCGGAATGAACCAGGAAACGGAACGGTCATAACGCGCTGCAAGGGTATAAAACCTTCGGTGGGCCGAAGCATCTTTGCACATTTTCAATGTGTTTTAAAAAACTTAGCAATTAATTTGTTTATGTTTATATTGTGTATAGAGTAATTTGTTTTTCCATTTTTTGTAGTTGTTACTTTTTGCCTCCTTTCTTTGAGCCGCCCCCCGGCTGGTTTTTGCTCTTGTCCTTTTTTGCCTCCTTTGTCAGCTCCTCCGCCCGCTTTGTTTTTATTTCCTGCCGGCAGTCCTGGAGGTGGGCCACTTCCACCCTTTTTCTGTTGGCCATTCAAATAAAAAGAATTTTCAACTGAGTGAAAGGATTACAACAAAATAATGACACACAAACGAAATAAGTTTGATTAAGTTGAAAACTTACTACTTCTATCCACTGAATAGATAATGACTAATGGATAGAGCCAATTAACTAACGACTTAATGAATAAAGACTAGGAGTGAAAGGTAGCCGAGAAATAGAATGTATCTCAAAAAGTCACGAAAAGACTTTCATCTTTTTTTGTTCACTTTATGCATAATGGGATTGTAAGTTAAACATTTTCAATAAATTATTGATAAGGGAGAGGGATAAGATTATAATTAGACACAAATCAGATATTTGCCATATATTTTTTGCTATGCTTTATAGTTACATCTCCTTTTTTTTTCTTGTCTGCCAACAATGTTGCAATGTAGCAAATAATTTTGCGATTACACCAACAACGAACAAGCATATAATTATGTCATGCACTGTACAGACTTTTTTTATTTTAGAACCTAAAGGAAGTAGGAAATTCTGCAACTGTATAGCTATGAGAGATTGAGGAAAAAATGTGGAAAATTGTAAATGCATTTAAGCGAATTGAACTCACAATTAATAGTTGAGTTGCATAACACAAATATTGCTTACATTGCCACCGCCACCTCCTACTGCACCACCTGCACCTCCTCCTCCTCCACCGCCACCTCCCTTGTTTTTACCCATTGTAATCAGGTGGTTACTTGAGTCAAATAAGATTTAAAAATTTTGTTTCGATTCTATTCCTAAGAACGAGCAAATTGCAACTAATAAGCATTGCATAAATTTGCCAACGAAAATGAGAAACTAGGACATGAAAACCAAAAGAGTGTGTAAACGAGGCGCCAATTTCCCCCCTTCCCTCAAGAGACACACGGTAAAAATGAGGACCTTGAAATGACGGGAAACGGTGTGGCAATGGCCAATGGCTCTTAACTGATTTAATTCTCAAGAGAGGGAGAGCAAACGAGAGCGTGAGAGAGAGAGAGGGAGAGATATGCATTTAATAGAATACTTTCCCTTAGATTATTTTGTTGGATTTCGCTTTGTTTTTCTTTTTCTAACCTTTTGTATTCACATTTTAATTTCGCGTATATCTGATTGTCATGGCATTGACATTGATTTCTTTTTATACCCTGTGATATATATGTGCGTGGGAGTATAGAAAACTATTTCAACTCATACCATATGGATAGTATCTAGTAAATGTTATGGTTATTTAATTTTTTTGATTTTGTAGTAAATATACGACCATTCCATGAATGAAATGGGACCGAAACATATCACGCTTTAATCAATTGTTAATTGACTTAACGCCAGATTAGATACTATCTATAGCAAACGTTTAGGAATGGATAAATTAACTTTCTACCCGAATGTGTTACACACTTCGAGTATTTCTCACTTACTAAGTAGTTGCTTCTATTTCCCATTCTTCAACTTTTTCGATTACCTCCCAAATGACATGGTCGAATTCATCAAGAGCGTCCATAAGGGGCATTCCACGTTTAATCATTGCTGTTATCTTTACAATGGGCATCAGAGAAACACCATGACAAAAACTAAATAAAGCACCTTAACCTGTCGGAGGAAGATATTTACCACAATTTAAACAGTTCTCAAAGACAAGCAGTATAGTACTGATTACTGCAAGGTATTTGAAATAATATCTCGATAATATTCGAAAAATATTGATTTATTTGGAACGAATTTAATTCTCTAAACTTGAAACTAAAACGAAACTAAGTCAGTTCTGTAACTCAGTGTTTGGAAAAGTCACTTTTCATTTTCCTTTTATCAAATATGATCTTTAAATTTTATATACAAATTTATTTAACCGTAACATCCATGTTTGCTGCACCGTTTTACAACTAGATAAGCATGATAGCAAGCCTTAAAGTATGGATAAATATGACAAACAATTTTCTCCCAGAATGTGTGACACACGTCCCTTTCTTCTCTCACCCAATATTTCTGATACCAAGTACGTAGGGGTGTTGTTCGTGTAAGCTCTATTTGCCATTCTTCAACTTTCTCGATCTCCCCCCGAATGATATTGTCGAAACTATCAAGAGCTTCCATAAGGGGCATTCCATTTTCAATCATTCCTGTCATCTTTATAATGGCCATCATGAAAACGCCATTTTCATTATCTCCGCATTCCTTACTAAGGCTACAAAATGGAGAACAAGTATTTATAATTGGAAATGCATATGGTTCTTCTCTACAATAAAAAACATTACCTATCCAAAAAAAATTTCTCAATTTCAACCATTACCATGTTGTGCAAATCATTTGTTGTTATAAAATTACCGCAGGTGGTTGTAACAATGGAAAACCGGATTCCGATGACAAAAACCAAATAAAACAGTTTGATCTGGCGGAAAACAACAACAAATTATACTTTGACTAAAATTTAGAAAGACAGACTTACCATAACTTAAACAGTTCTCGAAGACAAGCAGTAAAGTACTGATTACTGCAAAGTATTTGAAATAAATATCTCGTTAATATTCGAGAAAAATTGATTTATATGGAACTAACTTAATTCTTTCAACCTCATATCAAAAAGAACACTTTTCACATTTAGTTTATATAAAAGTTGTTAGATCTAAATAATTTACTTAAAACCCCTTTCTACTTAGGCGCCAAAAGGCCACTAAAAGATGGGATCAATTAATAAAAATTAGTTGATATTGGAAAACCAAAATATATTCTACCAAGAGAGGCATTTGTTAAATGGTTTATGGAACCTAATGTTTAATAATAAATATTTTTCATATTATGCATATTTTTTTGCATTCCAAATGTTATTTTGATTTCTTCATATGCTAATTAGAGTTATCAACAAAGTTTTTCCTTTCCAACTTGAATGAATGAGAATGAGAACGAGAATGGAAACTCAATGCATACCTAATGAGGGCCAAGAGCTCCAATTTGCCTTGTCTCCTTTTCAGGTCATGTCCAGTTAATTAAATTAGATGTCCTGTACATACATACATACATACACACAGTGTACGTGTATGTAACCAAATATTTAGGTGTATGTTGCTAGTGAAATGGATAACCAAGTAAGGCAAAACCTGTGGCCAACTAAGTAAAATGGCTGTGGCTCAACAAGTTGAAATCTGCACATGACAGTGGCCCAAACGTAAAACCAAATTAGAAGTGAAAAGTATAAAATAAGCTCATAAAAATACATACACGCACACACACACACACATGAACATTTGGTGTATGTTTCTACCAAGGATGACCTGAAGCTGGCAGACTAACAAAGTTGGGGCAAGCATTTGCTGCAGGTACAGGAAAAATTTGCAGTTGAAAGATAAAACCACCTTCCCCGCCCCCCAAAAAAAAAAGCAAGCCGCATGCAACCAAGCAAGCCAGTGAAAAGACATTTTAGACAGACAAACAGCGAGACAGACAGACAGACAGAAAGGCAGGCGGATAGATGGACAGACAGACAGCCCGAATTTAAACGAAATTGGGAATGGGACGGAGAGTTGGCTAAATACATACATAACGAGAGAAGCAACAGCGAGGCAGCTAAAGGAAAAAAGGCATGAAAAGTGCGGAACTTTAATTAAGTTTTGGTCCTCCCAGCTGACTGACATCTTGAATTACAAATGAAAAACTTGTGTGCAGCAGCAGCAACAAAAACAGTAGGAAAAAAATTACTCGAAAAAGGAAAAACCCAGGGCATAATAACACACTGCTAAAGGTGGAAAACGAAAGCAGAGCAAGATATAGGATGAGCCAAAAAGAAAGAAAAAAAAAGACGAGAGCAAAAGTTGCACTGCCAGCAATGCTACATAGTAGTCCAGTAGTCAAGGAAGCTAGTTAACCATTATAAAAGTAACTCAGCCAGCAAAGCAAATCTCTCTAAACTAACCAAGAGTGCGGGGAACATCTAACAACCTTTGAAAATGAGAAAAAAAAAAAACAGATTTTCTTCTAAAGGATGCCAAAAATCGAAAAAGGCGACCAACGACAACGCCAATGTCAGTTAAATAAGAAAAATTTCGCATTCATCTCACCGAAATAGATGAGCAGCAAGGCGAATGATAAAGAAGCCAAACCACACTACAAAAGTTTAAGTCAGTTGAGAAACAACGACTTGGTCTATACACTCTTATTCCATGGAAAGACAGTTCTTCATCGAAACTCCTTTCCCAACTGGCATCACGTTAAATTCTGCAATATTTTTTATGTACAAAAGTCTCCAGATATATAAAAAGATGACCGAAATGAATGAGGGCATACCGAAATGTTGTGAGTCATATTGGTTATATTACTGGTTTGATAACTTAAAGTAATTCTTATCTAAGTAAGTTTGCAAATTTTAATTAAAATTTGGGTATAAACCCATTACAATGCATAAAATCATGAAAACTATCTTTATCTAGTTAGGTATTACGTCAAGAGTCTAGTATAGATTGTTCTTGTTGCTGTGGTTTAACCAAATTAATAATAAGGAAGTAAAAATGATAAGAGTAGAAACCTCTCTCAAGGCCAATCTAGTGATTGGCAGCTGACTCAACTCGACTCAACTCAACTCAATCCCGCCAAATAGTGTATAGAAGACATCTGCGGTAAGGATGAATGCGGAATGCGGCGGAACTTCATCATCATCGAGGCGACAACCACAGCGTTTGCTTTGCGGAGAACAGATGTTTGCAAATATCTCAGGAAAAACTTTTTTGCTAAGGTATTTAAATAAAGGTTCGTTGTACAAACTTTTTCCCCAACTGCAACTGCAATGAAAACAGACAAAAAAAAAAAAAAAAAAAACAGAAATGCCAAAGAGAAGAAAAGAAAAACGAAAACCTGTAAGTAAAGTAAAAATGAAAGGCAAAACGAAACCAAACCAAAGCCAATCAATTTCCCAGAATTGAAGGATTTCCAGTTGCCAGGCAAAATCAAAAGGGCACACACAGGAGTCCTCACCAGCGATTGCATTTAAAATGCTAGAAAATTCAATTCAATTCTCAGTGCATTCAATTATAAATAAAATGATATTTTTTTAATTGATAACTTTTCGTTTTTTGTGTTTGATGAGCATTTTTGTTTTTTTTTTTTCAAATCTAGATACTGATTGGAATTTTGGCAATTAGAAAGCTTTGGGGGGACTTTAAACGCGTGCCAAATTAAGCCAAGTGACTAGATTAATAAAGTCACAAAGGTTGCGAAAGAATCAATAAGATATTTAAATACTCTGCAAATGACTTTTATGTTAAAATAAAAACTTATCCTAATCTTAAATAAGGTTTATATATTTACTGCTTCAAATAAACATTTACTTTGCTTACATTTTCCCAAAGATCGAGATTGTCTATGTAGTTAATCGCGAGAATATTAGAATTGCAAGCCATATAAAATATTCGCAAATACTTTTTCCCACGTATATTTAAATTTTACTTAATTGGATAATTCCCAAATTCCCAGCTGGGACCATAAATAGAATAGTCGCTCGATAGAGCGAGCGGCTAGTGAAACAAAGGGGACTTGAATTAAATTCAATCACGGCACGCTGAAGCAAATCTAAAGAAATTTATCTAATCAATGAGGCACAAGTAAATAAGCATTATATTAATGGGTTTATTTCTTAAACTGAACCATTGTGAATTGGCCTAGGCCATGCCTTATCATTGGAATAGAGATAGTGCTCGATGTTTCATTCAACTTGAAGTTTAGTCAAAGTTATATCTAGGTTTTCTTTTATAAATATCAGTTCATTGCCAAGAACTGAACTTAGATAGATTCAGTGTGTGATCAGTGACAGACGAAGATGTTGTCCATACCAACAACATACGATGAGAAGACAAAAGTCTGGAGTGGCAAGAAATTGGAATCGGTATATAAAAATGATACATCAGTGGGTAAAATTATATTTAAAACCATGAGAAACTGGCCACAAAATGTTTGCCAGGTAAGTTTGTCTGCCCTTGCTATCAAAATAGTTCTATAAGATTTATAGTTCTGTAGATATCGGATACTGAAAATGTGACCGTCACCTACGGCCAAGCACTTACATGGGCGACACGGGTGGCCTTATATTTCAAAAAATCCGGCTATAATCATACCGATGTGATTGGCATATCGGCCAAGAATTCAACCTATGTCATGCCTGTGGCTGTGGCATGTTTAATGAATGCAACACCATTCCATTCAGTCAATCCATTGCTTGATGGAGGTTTGTTGACAATTTCATTATTAATCATTTCATTTAGTTTCAATACAATTTTGTTTGATTTCTATTAAGGCACCATCAAACATTTGTATAACATAACTAAGCCAAAGATTGTATTTTGTGATGCCGCCGATTATGATAAAGTGCTATCTGCCACATCGGAATTCCAACCGATTATAATTACCTTAACCGGACAATTGGATGGCATTCAAAAAATTGAGGATTTCTTTGAGCCCTCACATGCCGAACTGTTTTACGAGTGAGTGATAAAGTTTATGCTCCTTTAATAGAAGTTTCAATTTCTTTAACTAATTTAATGTAGACCCGAACCATTACAAGAGGAACATCAAACTGTGGCCATTTTATGCTCATCGGGTACGACGGGATTGCCGAAAGCCGTTTGTGTGCCAAACGGAGTCCTTATACAGGATAGCATGTAAGTTCGATTGGTCCCATTCGATTAGGCCATCTCATCATCAACATTTTTTTCGCAGGGCAGTGAATAGTCAATTGATATTTTTCGTATCGGCCAGTTTGGATTGGATAACTGGCCTGTGGGCCTTTGTTTTCAGCGCCGTTTTTGGGGCAAGGCGTATTATTACGACTAGCCCATTCGATCCGGCTAATTTTTCACGAATGGTGGAGAAATACAAAATCAATTATTGTATCATACCGCCGGAGCATATATCCTCGTTGGTTGACTGTCCCGAGGCCACATCCGAGAGATTAGCTTCGTTGAGGCGATTGAACTATGGCGGCGGTTTGGTCACTGTGGCCACACTCAAGAATATTCAAAGCCTTTGTCCAAATGCTGTAATCAGTTCAGCCTATGGCATGACCGAAGTTGGTTCCATCGCTTTGAATCTGGGACAAGTGAAGCTGAGAGCAGCGGGCAAACCTTTACCAGGCAAACGTATTCGAATAATTGACGACCAGGGCAAGAATCTGGGCTATCATGAGATTGGCGAGATTTGTGTCCATACGGGACGCGTCTGGAGTGGCTACTACAATGATCCCGAGGAGTCTCATCGTGTACAGGACGATGAGGGATGGTTTCACACCGGCGATATGGGTTACTTTGATGAGGACAACTACTTGTATATAGTCGATCGCCAAAAGGAAGTTCGCAAGTATAAGGGCCTACAATATTGGCCCACAGAAATTGAAAATGTTATAGCCGAACTGCCCGATGTGCTGCGCGTCTGCGTTGTGGGCATTTACGATGAGCACTGTGGCGATGAAGCCGGCGCTCTGGTAGTCAAGCGAAAGGGTTCCGACTTGAGTGCGAATGATATAATTGAACATGTGGCCAAACGTCTGCTGGACCCCCAAAAGCAAATTCGAGCTGGTGTCTTCTTCACCGATAAAATGCCCGCAAACCTCAATGGCAAAGTTATGCGCAAAGCAGCTCATGACGCATTTGTTGCCCTTTCCAAAAAGTAATCTTAATCTGCCGGCGAAAAAAAAAAATATAAAACAAACAAAATATTTAATTGACCATCGGTTGGAAAAGGAAATTCTTATCTTAAATTATGATTAATAAGTTTATGTAAATTTATCTTTGTATTTTGTGTATATTTAAATAAAGAGACCATATTGAACAATCTTTGGTTCTCTTTAGGAGTCTTGAGCAGATTGGGACAAGTTTTTCGAATCAATCTCTCCACACTGAAAAAACAATTGCCTCCCCCCACCCCAGAATTTGTGTGGATCCCTTGGTGCCGCTCCTCCTTTCTGCTGGGTCTCTCAACAATTTTGTAATAAAAATATGTGTAAAAAAGAAAAATGAAAAATGTCATAACTCATCGATGACAAAATATCTGTAGATGTATTTATTTATGGCTAAACACTTCGAGTTCCTGCATCGCACTGAGTAAACAAAAATTTGCCATTTTTGCGTCAATAAACCGAACGACACACTTTTCATTCATCCCCCCTAGTAAGGACATGGATCCTTCAGTATAAAATCCTGTTATTTAGTCATAAAAAAAAAATTTCGAGCATAGAATTCAACAATTGAGAGGGAAGTGAATGTTGAACCAATAATTCCAACACATGTTGGATCGAATCGACGGGGAGGATTTTGTTGGCTAACGGGGGAAGGGGCGGAGGAAATAAACATTAAATCACTGGGCGGGCAGAAAAGACGCTTTTGCACGAAATTAAAGGTAAATAAAATGTTTATGAGTGATTGTTGTTGTTGTTGTTGTTGATGTTTGTGAAGGTGGAGTTCATATGATTTCACATTTGATTGAATAACATTTACACACGCAAACGCCACATGAATCTCATTCGAGAAAAGAGAGTGAGGGGGGAGGGGGTAGATTTTCCTCGCTTGGTTCCCTTCTATTTTATTTTCCTTGTTGTTTCTTTTCATTCCATCTCACTCGATTCGAAGGCAATAAATTCAAACATGTGCACATAAATTTTTATTTCGATTTTGCCGAGCCGCCCAACGTTCCAATTTTATGAACTGTGAATATACTCGTACCCACCTACAAACACACTTACATACACATACGTACAGACGAATGATGAAGTTGTTCAAGGCAGAAGAAAACGAAAGGAAGATGCTCCTTCGACAAGAAGAAGCCAGAGCTGGTCGGGTCTGAAAAACGTCATTGGAATCACAAATTATTGCAGCGCGCACTTTCAGTTGCAGACGGCAGAAAATTTGTTGGCGTCAGTCAATTGACATCATGTCATATCGCCTAAGCCGATGTCGATGACAGCCACACCAACACACCAAAGAAGCTAAGATGCCTTCCTTCTATCTAAATGGTTGAAAATTCATACGTCAATTTCTCTCTCTCTCTCTCGTTTTCTGACAGAAGTCACAAATCAGTTTGACGAAAAAGATTCAATTTGATTTTAATATTTCTAAAATCTCAGTAAAGTGAAAAAAAAAAAAGAAAAAGGATGCCTCCTGTGAGGATTGAACTCACGACCCCTGGTTTACAAGACCAGTGCTCTACCACTGAGCTAAAGAGGCTCACATTTAATGAGGGTTCCATAACTTAATTTGACTGATAGCAACTAACATCTTCAGCATCTGTGGAAATGTTATCTATCAGTATCTTCTACTGATTTTACGAAACTAATTAACTTGAATACTTCAATCAAGATAGTTCATAGACCGTTATCATGTAGGAAACTCTTGTTAACGAACCCCGACCAGGGTTGATAATTAGTTCATTTCTAGCAATATCCATTGTGATCATCATTTTGGCCGGTTTGAAGTCATGTGCAATTGGCTTGCTGTCTTTCAATGGTTGGTCAATACAATTATCTTTGCATTGGCCCTAGTCATAAGTCGAAAACTGGGCCTTCAATTTCCTGCACTTGTATATTTTATTGCTTTTTATTAAACGCTTGACTAACCTTAAACTCGGCTACACTTTCCCTATTGTTCGGCATTAAGTGTCAGGAAATGAACAGTACAAAAGCAAAGCACATACATACATATGTATGTATGTATGTATTGGATGGGGAGGGGAGGTGGCGTTAGGATTGTGGACTTTACATTATAACCGACATTGGCACGTCTCGGTTTCGTTCCATGTGTGTATGTGTAAGTCTGGCAACAATCTCGTTAAGCGTAAAAGGCCAAAAATTATAGTAAAACTAACAGAAGGTAAAGGTAATCACATAAAAAGCTTGTTAGATAACAGCAACCAAGCCAAAAAGCAGCGGAAGCAGCGGACATCAAAAGCGTCATTCGAGAAGCGAAGGCTGGGAAGGTGGGCGCCCAATGGGGCGGAATCGGGTTGCCATTGCCACCTACGGACTATCCGGCTGCTAAGCTCTGACGGGGCGACACAGTGTCATGCATGTTGATGTGTGTGTGTCAGTGGCAGCTGCTTACATGCCATGTTTCTCTTCCCTTTTCCCATTTTCTACTATTCTCCCGTTAACACACTTAAGCCGCATACAACCATCCTGAAGTGTTGGTTGTGCGTGTATTGTGCGTTTATGTGTGTGTGTGTATGTGATTGTGTGGATTATAATTGCCATGCGGCTGTCAGTGACTGCCTGCCATTCTGCCAGTTTGTTCTTCTACTTGCCCTTTCTCTCTCCTACTACATATATCCTTCTGCTTGTTCATCTCTTCTTCTTCTGCTCCTTGCAGCTGGTTCTCGCATTGCATATCATTTTTAATGCAAACCGCATGCCACATTATGCAGCTGCATTGCCACGTCGCCGCTGTGGTTGCTTCTGGTTTGGGTTTGGGTTTCGGTTAGATCTCATCCCCATTCTGGCACTAGAAAAAGTGGCGGCGGTTTAGCGAAAAGAACGAATACGGCCAAGAATAATGCCCCAGCACATAAGTAAGTACTTACCCAGAGCACAATCACAACAACAATACCAACAGAAGCAGCGACAAGAACAAGAATAACAGCAGCAGCAGCAAAGTGAAAAACCGCTTGCATACTTTAGGGCGCGCTCGCATGCGATAAGCAGCCTGCCTTGTTAAGACCCTCGCTAAGAGTAAGCACACTATTTTCCCATTTTAAATGACACAGGACATACGCCGAATAAAGATATTATTTAATATACACAAAAAATTTAAACAAATCTTACTTGAAAGACAGAAATTGAAATACTGAAAAGAAGGAATGGAATGGAAGATGTTTAAATTAAAATCAAATCTTAAAACGAACTAATAATTTGAATGGATCTACTTAAGTTTTTTAATTGATTTTCCCATTGTCAATTATGAATTTACTCTGTTATTATGATCTTCTGCAAGTGTAGGGCATTTAAAATTCTCAATTAATCCGTTAAATGTTTCCCTCATATTGTTTTTCGTTGTACCATTCGTTGGCAGCGCCTCTGCTGGTTCTTCCCGCTTTTGTTGCATAAAAATTAAAATTTATGCCAGGCAACTTGTGCAAAAGCACTGCAAATGCCATTGTTTCCTACCGCCATACAGTACTCCTGAGTCCCCACCCCCTCCCTCGACCCACCTGCTGGTGGTGCAACGCTGATGTTTTTGGCTCTGGAAGGACTTTCCGGTTGGTTGCATTCAACTACAACTACAACTACAACGACGACGACTGCGACTCTCGTCAAGGCATAAGTGAGCTTGACAAGACGTTGGGGGTTTTTTTTTTCTGTGTTGTGTTCTTGTTTTTCCTACTTATTATTATTGTGGTTCTTATTGCTATGGCGTAACAACAATCAATTCTTTACTAAATGGAACTGAAAGTGAAATCGTAGTGAAAGAAAAAGTAAAGAAAAGCAAATGTTTTTTGAGGCCCTTAAGTACTGACGACAATTCCCTCAAGCCTCCATTCCTCCCCCCCCACTGCTCCTTCTGCTAACCCTAGGTGAAAACGTTGTAATTATGTATGAGGCAAATTACACAAAAAAAAAAAAAGGAAAAACGAAATTACACAAGATGTAAACCTTAATTAATAGCTTGGTAAACGGTGGGGCAATTAATATTTATATAGGTAGGTATACATCATGATTGATTTATGCAGGTAATTATCATAAATGGAAAAATGTGTAATTTCAGAGAACGAAAGGTGAGAATGAATTAAAGTTGAATATCAATTAAATTATTGTAAAGAATTTTTCCATTAATTGTTCATGGAGAGGCCGAATAGCTTGTCCTCACTGCTCTCCTCTTCTTCGGACAAATCGGAGTCAAAGGCGTTTTCGGGTATATGATAAATCCTTACCATAGGCTTGTTTGGATCCTTCATGATTAGGTATTTGCCATCTGGTTGCATTCTTATGATATCAACAAGGCAACGTAGGATGCCCCAACAGTTATCCATATTCAAGTTGATTTGTGTGGCAAATTCCTGGGGCTTGAACTGCTGAGTGCCCAGGATGACGTGACGCAGATGATCGCGAGGATTCACACGCGAGACATATCCCAATTTGAGTTGATCCGAACCGGCGAGAACAGACTCCACAGTCCATTTGGCCAATTTACAAGCGTTGTTACGCAATTCAGTGGATAAAACTGCTCCACGTTGACTGTCCAACTTCTGACGCCACTCAATGCTACTGGCAGCCTTGGAGTCCCATTCGTTTAGGGCACGTATCGATAGGAATTGCATATCCCCATTGGGCAATTGGGCTACTCCATTATGTTTGCAACGGGCGACTAGAGTGATATCATTACCCAGATCCCATTGCTTGTAGCTATAACCCATACTGGCCAACACTACCCCAGCTTCTTCGAATGGATTTGGCTCTGCAAGCTTAAATTTGTTTTCTTCTGCACCCATTTTGAGAACCTGTTGACTGAAGTTGTGATTTATTAAAGTGGCCTCCATGGACAGACTGTGGGCTGAATTGTTGGAGCCCTCTTCATCCATTGGCGGTTCCTGGGATGTCTCGTTCACAGTCAGCAAGTCGAATTGGACACTGTCACGTTTGTCGAAGAAGATTTTTGTGCCCAGCTTCTCGATAACCACATCCCAAGAGTAATTGGAGCGAGTGCAGCACATTATGGTGGCCAATATGTCATCGGTGGCGAATACATTGCCCATAGTTTTGGACAAGCGACGAATTATTGGATCATCTGTGGTCGTAGCTGTATGAACAATGCGATCGATTTTCATCAAAGTGCGCTCATTCTTCAAATTGACACGATCATAAGCCTTGTCATAGTAGTCAAGGGCTCCGCAGGTCACAATATCCTCACCCTCCTTCATATTGGGCAAGCTAAGCTTCAGCAAACGGGGAAAGTCTATCTCCTTGACAGAAACCCAATCCGACTGCACCATCACAGAACCCTCCCTCAGGCGAGCGGGAAGATTACGAAACTTGCGACCCTGAGGACGGCGTCCATCGCGTCCCTTACCGTACCTCTGAGTGATACTTGCTAGCCCGGGACCCATGCTACTGCCCATGGCATTACCTTTTCTACCCCGCTGATTGCGGACATTGCGTGGATTATTGTTCGCACTCGGACGGAAGCCGCGCGACCGTTGATACGGCCTGAACACTTTGTTGCCAGCCGAATCGACCAAGCGAAAAGATTCATCATCTTCCTCATGGAAGTACGCATATTGGTTATTATTGCCAAACGACGAGGCGTACTTGTTTGTGTACTTCTTATCCTGCGTCACCACAGTCCAGTCACAAATCTTACCCAAACGATCACTCTTGCTGAATGGCTGATACGGCACCTCCACAACATCCAGTTCACATGGACCCCAGCCATGCTCATTGTACTGCATATAAGGCTTAATAAACGGCGCGTACTGTTTAGACATCTTTCTGTCCAACAACAGACACAAAAAGCAATTTAAAGGCAATCAGATTTTAGCAAAAAAATAGGTATATGTATTTAGATTTTTATCCACAAGCCAACTAAGTAAAACTGATTGTTAGAGAAAGTGAAAGCGATTTCATTTCTTTATTGTTTCTCACTTTCAACTTTCAATAATTTCACATAATTGGCCTTACCTCAAATGTCATCTAAATTTCAGTTGTCAATCCTAATGAAATTTGTGTATTGTTTGGCCTCACCGCAAATTTATTTACAATAATCAAACAATTGCATTACATTAATTTTCATTGGGACTTCGATTTACTTTGTGGCTTTCGACTGCCTGCATCTGTCAAGAATTTGTCTCTCAGTTTTGTTCCCACTTTACCCTCAGGCCAAATGGTAATGACACACTCAAATCCAATTCACAGACGACTTATCGAACATTTTGTCGAAGCGTCAATGCGCGTGGCAAACTTTCCATTATTAGTTATTTGAGGGGAAGAGAGATCTGCACCACAGTTAAGGCAATTGATTTGCCAATTTGCCGAATAAACAGAGTTACACACACACAACATATTGACGTGTGTGTGTGGTAAGTATATTTGCTTCATTGAATCTATCAATTACAGGCAAGACGATACAGGCAGCTTGTGGATAGACAGCCAAATTAAAAATTGATTGAAGCCATCACCATGAACAGCAATTAATTGAAAAGGTTAAAGATTCCTAGCCATGGAACATACAAATTAAGCACTTTAATGAGTCGAAACAAAAGTTGCTAGAAGTAAGTCTTTAAGAAGTGTTGATCAAACTGCTAGAAAAGTTATGGAAATATTTCTGCCCTTTCCCTATAAACACAATAATTAAGTTGATATTTATAATTGAACACTTTTTAACTTCTTAACGAAAACTTCTTACCCCTTGACATAGAATTTTGAACTCAGGTGTAATTCGTTAATGTGAAGAACAAACTCAGCTTAAATTGTTGCTCCATGTTGCTCCTGAGTTAAACTGACTTTAAGAACTGTTTTTATTGCTCTAGTGTATTAATTAATCAAGGTTGTTAACCTTTAAGAGCATATTCAGTTTCTTGTCAATTAAATTGTCATTTGGCCAGTTTCAATGCAAAAAGGCATTAAAACAAATTTAAACCAAGAGAAATAAATTGAAATTTATTTATGATTTTCCATGGCAAATGTGTCTAAAAGGGCTGCAGTGGTGCATATTTCATTTCACAAATGTTTTGCTCTACATACATATATATAGTGCTGTTTGTTGGCCAACTCTCTAGTCTGGCCAATGACTCGCAGCATTTTGCTGCCAAACACACACAAACTAACCCCACCAGGCATCATACCTTCTGTCCAATATTTCGGCTACATTTTATGTGGTTTGTGGGCCGTTCTGATCGAAACTCGAGTGCACAGCAACGGCGAGTGAGTGATTTTATGATTTTATCAATCAGAATGTATGAAAAATATTGATCTCAGTGATTTACGAATGGCAATAGGTTTGCCTGGTCCTGGGCTTTGCTTTGGCTAGCACTCGAGATTTATTGGAATTGCAAAAAAGTTTACATACATATGTACATATCTGCATATATTTACCAATTTCGCTGGCAACGGCAAATATTTTGTTTCATTTTGTCTTATTTTCTTTGGTTGAAATTTTAACTTTGTTGATGTCATTAAAAATTAAATGCATAATAAATGGAAAATGCATTTACATATATGCATAAGGAATTGGGTGGAGCTGAACGATGGCTGACAAAGTTCTTCCTTTCTCCCACTTGCCTGCCGATTGTATGAAATTAATGGTTAATGATTGATCTTTGAGTGACATGATATACTCTTTTTATTATGATATAAAAAATATATAAAAATCAAATACAAAAGTTCTTGTAACATTTTCATTGAACTAAATTGTCGATTCAGTGCTGAAGCTACCTTAAGCACTTTAGCTGCAGAGTATTTGTAAAATGGTTTCACACTTAAAAACTCTTCAATCTTATTTTCATTTAATTTATGAATGCCAACAGATTGACTGGGACTTAAAGGATCATGCTCAATCGACTCCTTTCGCCATTTACAGTCGTTTCCGTCTCGCTGGCCGTCATTTACGATATTTATCCAATAATCAGGCCTTTGTATCATATACACATACATATACACATACATACTTGAATGCATACTTATATACATACACACATCTGAATGTTGCATCTGGCCTTGTGTGTATTTATTGTTGATTTTGATTTCATTTTCGCTTCTTCGTTTTATTTTCCTTGTATTTTTTGAGGTTGCTTTTTTTTTTTTTTTTTTGTTCGGTTACATTTTCCATCCCACCAATAAAGTCAATAAAGCGACAAAAAAGGGAATACGATGTCAGCGGGGATTGTGACTCTGTGTATGTGTGTGTGTGCTATAAATGTGCCTTGAGGCCATAAATGGAAATTGCGTCAAGTCGCGAGTTTCACATTTTATTGCACATGTTTTACATTGCCCATGCAGCGATATTATATATCGTATAAGCTGACAATTTGTTTGACTCTCTGGCTTGCAAAACGATTAATAAATGTTGCTTTGAATTAATTAAATGTATGGTAACTGCCTGAGAACTATAATATTTCAATTTCTGTGCTTTTAAAGAGGGTATAATAATGTTTGCAACGCAGAAAGAAGTTGTTTGCCGTCCCATAAAGTACTCTATACTCTTGATCAGCATAAGAAGCCGAGTCTGTATACCCTGATCCTGTCATTCGCCATCAACTTACAAGCCGTTGGAATGAAATCCTGTCTCAGAAATTTGCACACTTCATTAACTAATTTAATACAAAATCATTAATTTATTTATGGCAAAAAGAGACTAAACAATTCAAATTGATTTCAATTGAATAATTTCCTCTATTCCAACTGTGGCTAACATGCCAGGGGTCACAGTGTATAAACCCATTTGACTCTAATATGCAGGACAATTTCGGAATTCGGACATTGCATAATTAGCATTGATTACCCCAGTAAATGCCAATCGTAACCAATATTTGAAACTTTTTAGTTATAACAAATAATAATATTAGATGGCCCAAATAGAAGCAGAACCAATACTAAAAATGTACAAATACTCTCTTGCCAGCGGTTTGTGGTTTAATATTTGCAATTAAGCGTTTGAGCGTTTGCTCTCTCCCACAGACCCGGAGAGTTTTCGAATATGCCAAAACTAGTACAGCAATTTGCAATTGTTTGTCCATGATGTGGAGAAAAATGCATAATTAAATGTGTCCGTCTGTTCGTCCAGCAGGAGTGTGCAAACAATTTGCCAAACGAAATTAAAGGCATTACTTTAATTAAAATAATTTGTGTAAAAGTTGGCAAAAATTATGGAGGAAAACTCATATATGAAAAGTTTTGGGCATTTGCCATTAAATTTCCAATTCGATTTTCAATTGCAAATATAACTAATTCAATCAAATTAGTATAGACTGAAGGCGTTTGTCTATACTGGTTGGTTGGTTTAATCAATTGGTTAGGGTCTACTAAAGTTTCTAAGTACTTTAAATGCTTAAATTGAAGCACTGATTAATAAATAAGTGCTAAACCATTTTGTTTGTATAGTATCTAAATGTTTCTGCAATCATTTTCTATAATTAATAAATATTTATATATCGCTGATTTTACCTGATTTGACGCCAACTTTAAAGATATACATATATATATATATATATATACATATATATATAGCATATTCATAATAAATTTGATAAATATGCCATATTTTTACGCTCATTGCTGGCTGCACAGTCAGATAACTGAATTAATTGCGCAACGTTGCGTATGAGTAATGCAGCCAGGCAGTCAGGCAACCAGCCACCAGCAGCACCACCGCATATACCACCATTTGTGTGGCTGTCAGCCACCAACTCATCATTTTGTTAATTCCCCCATCTCCCCCGCCCACACACACACACACACACACACTCAGATCCCACTACGTATGCACACTGCTGCATCCTCATCCTTTCTGACGCTTTTAAGCATCATTAATTTGCTGTGGACGACCAAGAGTAATTATGTATACACTGGGGCTAAGCTTACAACCGAATGCAGATGCAGATGCATGGTAGATGTATAGTAGACAAGTGGGCGACAGAAGGAGTTTGTTGCCAAATGGCGCCGGCCTTCATGTGGGTCCATTGTTAAACTAAAGCCGGACAAGAGAGAGATTGGGGCAGATGAAGGAGAGTGTCGAAGGGAATTGTTGAGCTTCTCATCAGTTTTTAATGGGCTGTGGCCAATGATGGGTTAACATTTTCTGTTTGCTGGTGGCCATTACAATCTTCCAACTCTGAACCTCATTCGCATACGCAATTTTTGATAGTTGGGGTTATACATTTTCCCATTTTCCATTTTCCATTTCCCATTTTTTGGTTTTCATTTGATTTTATTGATCAACAAGGTGTTGCTGTATTGCTGTTCTATTGTTATTAATGATTTCTGAAATGGATGCGGAATGAGCTTAGCTAAGGACTAGACCCGCCTCTGACATTAAATGGCTGTCATCATTCATTAGCCACAACCATTAAGCAGTTGTTTTTGCTGGACTTGGGATATAAGCTCTAACGTTTACACATAACTGGCTTATTTCCTGGTCAGACCACACGCACATACACACACACACACACTTATATAGAGTAAAGGAGCATAGGAAATGTGACACCAAGAGAAATTATGGTGGTTATATGAAACTTCTGTTGAATCCAACTGAAAGTGGCTTTTGAAGCATTCTCTCAGTGCATTTTTCGAGATGACCTGGTTTGTCTCTGTGTTTGTCTCGGGCTTTACACATGGCATACAAGCAAAACCTAGGCAAAACCATTTTGGTACTGATTGTGATTAGATAGATATATGTCCATGCGTTTGTCCCTTCCAATACAAATTCATTTAGAACATGGTCTAACCAACGCTGGACAACTTACATTGCTGTTCAGACCATCATGGGTGTGTGTGTGTGTGTTTGTGTGTGTTCCTCTTCTCATAGCAATTATTGTTGTCTCAGTATTTTAATTAAAATGTGTTTACTTTTGCTTCCTGCTTGCATTCGAGTAGTAGAAAATTGTATACATATAACTACCAAAGTCGAAATATACTATAAATCGCTCTTCAACCTACGATTTTCATGTGTTCGCTCTTTATGTGGTTATATTGCAGACCAGTTGCTTTATTTGTTCACACAACAACATAGACATTTAAATGTTTACAACTGAAATCTTCAATACAGATGTGAGCAAAGCTTGTAAATAATATTACTCAATAAACGAGGCATGTGAAGGGAAGGAAGGAAGGGTAACAAGGAAAGGAAAACTTTTTGAAAATCTAGAAACATAAATCAATTTCTATCAAATAAATGTAGATGAAAAATAACTAAAATAACTGTGAATATTTGTAAATACAAACTGTTTTTCCATCTGAATAATAAATTTTGAACATTTCAAGATTTAAATCTTTAGATTTTGCATTTCATTGCCTAATGGTTTCCTGTCTCATAGAATTTTTCTCGTTTTCCTTTATTTATCTATTGGTGAATCTTATCTGGAAAATCTCTACTAATATTTGAATTGTTTTAGGCTTATATTTATGTTTGAAATTAATTTCACAAAATTAGGTTAAACATCTAGTGGAAAACATATAAATTTGTTTAATGGCAACTAAAATGATAAAATTTTATTAATGTTTTATGTGTGTGTTTTCTTTGTGCGCATCATCGATTTAATAGGGCAAATGGAAAATAATAATTTATTAACCGAAACATTAATTTTCTATTGCAATTTTAAAACAAACTAAACATGAAAACATATTTAAACGGAGGCAGCCAGCAAGATGTCAAATAAGAAAAGGTTAAAAGGCATAGATATATGTTTGTATATAGCATATGCTATGTGTTTGTATGTTTTTGTCTGTGAGTATATACACACACACACACACACACACACACACTTAAAGAAAGCTAAGAGGCCCATCAATCAAGTCAAGTGGAAATTTATAGCACTTTTGTTTTGTTATTATTCGTTTATGCATGAGTTAATTAGAATATTGGCATTAACCTTTCCAGTAAGTTGACCCTTTTTATTGTTGCTTTCCTTGGGAAAACTAATGCACAAAGATTTACGATGGGCCAACAGCTACCACTTGAAAATATGTGTGTATGTATGTGTGTGTTTGTACATACATACATATATAAGGGTGTTTATTCAATCGTATTGTTAAGAAAATACTAAACTATAAGATGCCACGTGCCTTTGTAAATTAGTTTAGTTTTGGCTTTTTGATTTTCAATATTGTGATTCATTCCTGTGGTTACATTTTTGTTTTCATAAATTAAAGAGCTGGAGCTTAATATTACAAATTTATGTAATCTTCTTGCTTTGTTTTTATTGTGGTTAAATGATTAAGTTAACATAGTGAGACTTCCCACACAAAAGCATAGTATTCCTAGTTAAACGAAATCTTTTCTATAATTTTGTCTAGTTTTTTTAATGGAAAGAAACCGATTTATGGTCATATGCCTATCTGAACTTGAAATCATTACAAGAACAAGGAACTCGCACACTTACTCAAACATAACGCACACACCTTAACACTAAATCACAATTTATTGTATTCTCACGTAAAGCCCATTAGAGAAGCATCAAAAAATTATTACCATAGCATTTTATTTACGATTATTTGATCAAAATGTGTGAGGACAACAAACAGCAAGGAAGGTCTCAATGCTCACCGAAAAACAACAAAATCAACAACTAAACCGCATAAAAGGACCGCTACATACAAGCACTCACACACACACACAAACTGTTACACACACACTTACAACCAACTGGGCGTATAATGCGACGTGTTAAGGGTCATAAAGTTAATACAAACCAAACACTAACAACAACAAGGATAAGGCAGCACGTCCCTTAAAAAAAAGAGAGAAAAGAAAAGGTGAGAAACAAATTCGATATGTAAGTAAAGAAAATGCAAATGAAATTCACGAGAAAAAAAAAAATCAAGAAGAAATTTAGATAGGAATAATAAAATAATAAAAGTGTAATGGGTCAAATTTATTTAAGCCAGTAAGGAGAACCGATTTGTATAATTGAAAAACGAATTATAGACAGATTTTTTCATATAAAAAGTATAGCATACATTTCACAAAGCCTTGATTGTATTTTTTGAGTACTTATGGGGATTGGTTGTGCTAATTGCTAGCTAGATTTTCATCAGCCATCTGGAACTTATGGGTATTATAAACTCTAGTACTAATCCCCAAGCCATCATCATCATCATCATCTTCATCATCCTGATGGAGCAACTAAAGGTGTGTGCCACGTGCAATGCAGCGGAAATGCCAATTAGAAAATATATATGTCAACAGGCCAATAACAGCAAAACAGAGAGACATAATCCCAAACAATTCTCATGCCGAATAGAACGTTTTTGTTTCACAGGACTTGTTTTACTTTTTTGTCCTAGAACGAGCCAGATGCCTTTGGGATAAATACAGAGAGGTTGACGCATGCGTTTTATATGAAACAAACTCTTTTGCTGTTAACTGACTGCTAACCGAATGTTAGGTTTATTGGGAAGAAAAAAACATTTGAAAGCCAAGACGACGCACCTTGCCATGAAGAAAATGACAACTTGTCAAATTGTCAACTAATTTATGACAATTAATACATTAAAATGTTATAGCACATTTATTGGCACAATAGGCTTGATAACGTTTTATGATCCTGTGCTCCCCCCTTGCCATCTGCCACTTACCGTATACTTGTGTCTTGCCATTTGGCTTTCATTTGTTGTCTATAGAAATTAATAGCAAATATTTGTGCAACAATTTGTTTGCCTCGAGGACTAAAGCAAAGTCAATTTTGTACTGGGGAGAGGCAGCAGGAGAGCCGAGCGGAGGAGTAGATATAATCAATTTACATTTTCGTTTTTTAAATTTTCTCCTTCTATGGGGGGCTTGTACCCCAGCTGCACCTAAACAATAAAATTTGTATCTTTTAGATATTTTGCTTTGCCAGCTGGTTGCTTCTTTTTTTTTTTTTTTTTTTTGGGTCTCAGTTTCGGTCGTTGCTATCAAAAATCTTCGCTAATAATTTGTCAATATTACGTGAGCAGAAAATTGAATAAAAAGCGTTTTTGCATTCAATGGAATCAGAATAAGATGATGATGATGATGATGATGACGATGATGCAGGACCTAACGTTGAAGCTGAAGCCGAGGCAGCAAAGGCAGCTACAAAAAAATGGCAAATTTTTTCCGTATTGTTACAAAATCAAATAAATTGTTACAAATGAGTGCAACAATTTTTTTCCTTCTACGATTTTCCATTTTGCTAAGCTGATTTGGCCCATTTTTCGCCTTCACAGTAGAAACTTTGCCTCTTCCAAACGAGAAAAATATGAATAATTCATTATACGATTTCTGGTTTTAGTATTTCAATTCTCTGACCAAAAATATAAAAACAAATGAATTGATGAAAAGTCGCTTACTTCGTTGCTTTGTTTGCATTTCTCTGATTCGAATCCTACAAATACATACAAATGTAGGTACTCTGTATAGTGAAGTTTACAATGTATAAATTGAAGGGGGAGATTTCAGTATTAAATGTCAAACATATTTTAGTTTTGTGCAGAAATTTTTATGAAAAAAATTTGAATACATATCAAAGCAAAAAAACATGCAACATTGTTTTACTTTAAAAGTGTCAAAGCATAGAAACCAATTAATATTCAGATTTTTTGTTAAAGAATAGTTTTTTTTTTGTAATTGTTTTTTTATTACACATATTTTTCGTTTGTTAAAAAATTTGTTTCCCCATTACTATTAATTAAGTTTGTTCAGCATCTTGTTTTTTGTTAACCAAACTAATCAACTTCTTCTTTGGGGGCTCGGGTCTAAATTTAGTTTATTTTAACCCACAAAAAAGGTGAACACGTGTACCAGTTAGTTGTATGGATACATAGACACCTGGATACCTTTTGGCAAGCCAAGTTAATTACCCGAACCCTTTGGCCTTTGACTTCAAAAAAATAATAATAATAAACCTAAAACTCGACACAGCAAACCTGAAATTTGTAAAGTAATATAAAATAAATTTGCATAATAATACTGGCAGTTGCAAAACCAGAAAACCACAAAAATTTAACCACACGATATTACAGAGAGTGTGTGGAAAATAAAACCAAATTGAATAATTTATTAACCTTAATTATACAACGCAACAGGAGATGGGAGTGGCAAAGAAAGGGGACTATTAACTAGTATTTGTAGTTGACAAATTGAATTATTATATAATTCATATATGAATGTGAATCTTTAATCTCTTTTTGTGGTGCTTCATTATTAATTTGCAAGTATTCACTGTATTATTAATATAATTATAACAATTTGTAAACAATTTGCAACTCAATGCATTCATTTTTCATCGTTTTGAATTCCATTCAAGTTTAAATTTTTAGCCAGCAAGTGGTAATTTCATTGAAGAATAGAATAATTGACTGGTACTAAGCCAAGAGAATTAGGTCGGCAAATTGTCTTCGCCGGAGACCGCCTACAACCCTTTCCAATTGAAAGACATTAGCATAAAATTATTCGGTAGAAGTAGAAGCAGAAGTAGGTGGAGGACTCAAAAGAACTGGCAGCAGGCAAAGCCATCGATTTGAAAGACATTTGAAACTATTAGTAGAGACGGGCAGTAGAAGCAATTGATGCCATTGCCTCTGGCCGGGACTGGTGCTGAAAGTCCGGAACGTTGAATGAGAGCGAGAGTGGTGAGTGCATGGGGGGTAGGGTAGAAGTTAGGTCACATGCAACAAATTGCCGAACGCCACTCGACTCCGTCAGTGGCAAGCAAGACAAATTCCATTTCAATCATTGCCAGTGTATTGACAGTTGCTTGAATAGCCAGAGAGAAATACAAAAGCATCTACTGGCTCTAGCCGCAGAGGTAGGGACCTCAATTTGTTCGTATTTGCCAATGGTCCAGCTGCTGATGATCGAGCCACTGTATGTTCTAAATGTAGACATGGAAGTGGTTGCTATTCCCAGGCAACATAAACTTGGCCTAGACTAAAAGCTGACCAAAGCTCGATGGTACCACCAGCAGCAGCTCAATGCCTCATAATGCAAACATTTCGAAGAGAGTGCACAGGGCTCTAATTCATCCCCGACTTATTTCCGGATTAGAGACAGTGGTTCAAAATCTAATAGCAGCTACATCTGAGAGTCGGTGGGTGGCAGTTGCCGGCGATGTGGTTCTCGGCATCGGTAGGTCTAGTGGCGGGATACGAAATCAGTTGCCCATCCTGAAGATACAGTGTTAAGTCATCCAACTCTTTTATAAATTATTATATAGAATTGGATATATCCAAAAATTGATAATGCTTAAAAAAATGTCTCGTTTTACTTACATCTCGATACACTGTGTTGCATTGAAAAGCGTTGGCTATAGTGGGAGGTCGAGGTCAGTCAAGAAGGATTTGTGCAGATGCAGGAACTATGTTTGTATGTATGTGTGTGTGTGTGTGTGTTTGTGGCAATGCACTGGCACTTGGATGCCTGTGTGTGCATTTGGGGGATGCCTTTGTCGACATTCCATAGAAAGCCTGTGTATGGCCGCTGCTGCTGCCACTGCTCATTGCTTGTCCAGACTCCTTGCATCTCCACAACCTTCCTCATGTCCGCCTCGCTCAGACTTTCCTTTAACCATTACCCTGACTACTTAAAGCGAAAGTAAACTTTGCTTTCGTGCAGTCTTCGAGGCATTTCGCTTTGCTGTATGTATGTGTGTGTGTTTGTGTGTGTGTGTATATGTATGTATGCGAATTGTTGCCAAACCATGCATGCCTGGCGGTTGGTGGGTGTGGGGGGAGTTTTGGTAATGGCAGTGGGGAGGTGTTTGTGGTTCTTGTAGGTGTGTGTTTCATTGCGGTCATTTAGCTTTTCCTCAATGCAGCGTGTAATGTGGTCGCTTATAGGATAAAATGCTTCCACACACACACAGACACGCTCACACACACACATTCATGTATAGGATGCTTACAGCTTGCCCATTTACTCTCACTCAAGGCACTTTCAATTGAAATTGAAATCAAAATACATTCCCACAGATCGTTCTGATTGCCGCATTTTGAAGATTAAATGAAGAGTTTAAGAGTCTTACAAATACATATAAATTGCATTGAGGGTGAAAATAGTGTGCGGAAAGTTAGATAAAAACAATTTAAGGCATAGCCAAGTCTGTAGTTCAGCACGAAAAGGAAAGCATTCTGATATCTTCATTCTGTTGCCTTGAGAGTCATATGCCCTAATAAGTAGGCTACAATTTTTATGGCTCCACTAAAACAATAATTGGTTACTAAAATTCGGATGCTCTGTCTTACCTTAATATTCTTACTTGAATATTCAAAGATTCGCAATGAAATTCCACGTAAGAAAAATGAATTTCCAAACAGGTAGATCAATGACTAGCCGAAAAAGAAATCAAAAGAAAAATCATACGCCATGTATGCCATTGCACATTTGTTTATGCTTCAACGTATGCTGACCCCCTCCCATACTTTTTTTACCCCTTTTTTTTTTGCATGTTACCCTTTGTTTGACTTTACTATTTATGTGTGTGTGTGTGTGTGTGTGGGGTAGAAAGTTTTGTATTACAAAACACAATCAGGGCCAGATGCATTTTCGAAGTACCCGACAGAAACAGAGCAGAGCAGAGCACACAAAGTTTAAGTAAAGCAAAAGAGGAAAAAAATGGGAGAGAGTAACGAATTTACAATGTTACAAAACGTTTCGTTCTAGGTAGTAGCCGCTAGGCGTAACTAGGGAGAAGGGGGCGTCGTCGGAAACGCATGCGACATGCTAAGGCCTTAGGGCAAAAGTCTCGAGCTCTGTCTTCGCTTCCATCGCCGTCGCCGCATAATAATGTCAGACGGGCGACGTCTTTTTCCTGCTGTAAATTGCAAATACAAAAAGGGTAAAATGTATATGCAGCCAGCTACCAATACACAGGCATACACATACACATACACATGTTATTTTATTTTTTTCAAGTTTCAAGACCAAACGGAAAAACCTACAGGCATGACAGCAACGAACGAGAAAAAAAAGAACCTATTTTATGTACATTTAATACGAGGCAGCAGGCAACACGGAAACAGCACAATAAATCCAGGATACATTAAATAACAAAACATGTACACCCTCACACACACACACAGATAAACACCTAGCTACACTCACACATATGCAGTACCTCAGTCAAAAAGACAGACAGAAGGTCGCATATGCAGGCCAGGGGCCAGGGGCCAGGGAACAGGTCCATATGGTGGTCAACTTCCCTTTTCGTGTCTATGCGCTTGTTTTTACCACGCCAAAAACTTTTTTTTGCCCTACAATCAGGGACTAAATGTATATATGTTTGCGAAAGTGTTAAAGGATCCTTTTCAATTGAAAAATTATATATGTAAAGAAAAGTTTCAATAAAATCAAAAACATTCTTTCTTTTCTTTTAACAACTTTTTCTTTAAAAATATTAAACCTGAAATGAAATTTCAACGTTAAAGTTGATCAAAAAATTAGGACATTGGTTTATTGAGAAATTATTACTTAAAAAAATGAAATACTCTTTCGAACTAAAAAACCTTTAGGTTTGCCTTATCAAGTGGCAGTTAACTAGAACTAGACTCTTTAAATGAATTCCATGTAAGGTAATTTAAAGTCGAGTCTTTGATATGTTATTCTGTTTTTTTTTTTCTTTTTTGTTCCCCCTGATGCCACCCGTCGACTGTTTATGAAAGTTGGTCACCGTCGGCATGTGTGTGTGTGTGCGTCTGTTAGTCTGTTTGTATGTATGTAGTTCAGCGGAAGTTAAACATGACTGAGAGAAGGAGAATCCGCAGTCCGCCTGGCGTCTCCTTCTTCCTCCTTGGTGATTATGGCAACTGCTGTTGCTGCGGTGCCCAGCCGTATGGTCATAATAATTTCTTATTTAGTGTGCGACCAGCGAGTGACCAGGTGATGGTGGATGTTCCCTTCTATCCCTTCAACCACTGGCCTCTCATCTATCTCTCTGCTCTACATGTTGTTTTTTGCCAACATGTTTTGTCTTTCTTTTTTTTTTTCTTTGGCGTTCATTTGCCACATTTTTGTGTGTCAGATTTATCTACTTTGTGTTGGTGTAGCAGTTTGTTTGGTTTTTTCTTCTGCTTTCATTGTCGCATGAATTCTTGTCTAGAGGGTGGAAGGTATTTAAATTCAAATTAAGCAAATGTCATGTTAATTTCGAGTGACAGGTAAAATTCAAGGGGGTCGTGGGGCATTTGGAAAAGGAAGTCATTTCTGCTGATTAGCGTAAAATTTGCTTCATTCATTTTGTGGGTGACATAAATTTGAAATAAAAATATGAAAAATATATCTAATTAAAGTAGGAGATTAAATTTTCAATTAAACGAACAGCATAGACAACAGAAGAAGACATTTATTTATACACCAATAAGGAATATTTAGCTTCAGATAATAAACTTTTAATGAAAGGCTTGCCGAATTTCATTTTTGAACTTATCCAGTGGAAATCTTCTGCAAAAATTGTTATGGGGAAATATTTTATAATCCATTTAAGGGGCACATGCATGTGTGGAGTTATTATTATGTTTCCGAACATATTGCCAGTTGAAATTAAATTAATTAAATTCTCTTGGTCACCCATCGACCCATATTTTGCTACATTTTCCATTGGTCCTCATGTTTGTGTACATACATACATATGTACATATGTATGTGTGTCACTGTTCACCTACTCACTTCCATGTCCGGGGCTGTTCTTCTGGTCACTTCATGCATGTACGAATTTCACTCATTTAATGCGCTTACGAACATAAAATTTAATTCAAATCAGCTCATTAAACGCTTGGCACTTGACACATACACACCCACACTTACACACACACACACACGGAGACCATTAAAAGGAATAACAGCAATAAGAACAACAACGACAAAAATGGCTGCCACCAAGACAAAAAAATTGTTGTTCGTTTTGGCAAAACGCCGTAAAGCAGAGGTTTATACGAAAGAACATTAAAGGGCGGAAGTAAGTGCCGCATAAAGCAACTGAAAGAAAAACTAAAAATGCAAGGACAAACAAAGTGAGTGAGAGCAAGAGAAACACATTAAATATGATATATTAGCTAAAAAAAAATATATATATATAAGATATGGCTGTCGGGGATGTGAGATACATTTTTATGTGAAGAAGACTAAAAATGTGGCAATAGACAACTTTGTAAGGGGCACAACCTTGAGTCTCCTGCCTCTACAACAAATTTCAATGATAAACATATTCTATATTCCTCATACAGAAAAAAAGAAGATATTGATCTTAGTTATTTGTCATCAAAACAATGAAAATAAAATTATAATCCCTTTGTTTAATCAAATGAATTTGTAAGGTAGAGAGTAGTTGTAGCTATAAATGTGAGTTATTTACTAACTTGAGCTTGAGTTAGGTTGTATGTGCAGGCTGAGACTAAGATGTTGGATTTAACAGTTTAAAGCATGTTTCAGTAAAAAGAAAGAACGAGACGGAAATATTATCAAAAACCAACTTGGAATAAAATTTTTCTGACGCCAACAAGCGAGGCACTTGATCTTTTTCTTGGCACTTGCCACAGCATTGAGATGGTGATTGAGATTGACTATATACTTTAATTTATATACATATAGATGTTTGTATATTTTTTTGAAATTGTTGTATATATGTATGTGTGTGTGAATAGGAATGTATGTTTGTATGTGCGCTGACTAGTTCAATAATGCCCAGAGAATGTTACAAGTTTAATGAAAGTTTTCAAATAGAGAGCCAAAAGGAATTTAATTTTAGACATCAGTTTCGAAGCATCATCATCCCCATTAACATCATCATCATCATCATCATCACCAACATGACTCTTGGCCAATTCGTTCCAAATGAAATACGAACAAAAGAACTTCAGTAAAACAGTGTCCTTCTATTGCAATTGAAAATCCGACCAATTGAAGACAAATCTAGACAAATTGCCTCTTCTATGCTCAAAGTTGCAGTTAAACTTCAAATTGAAGAGTCTGAAATAAATTTGTTTCGATTTAACAACAAAAAAATCAAATCAAAATGCATTTAAATAAATTCTTACTAATATGAAACTATGAAACACAAACGTAACAAAAAAATGAAAATAAAATGTCGGTGCTCACAATTCGTTTATGCAAAGTCTACTTACTGGAAAACAATCAGCTTTTAGGGACGTTGTCTCTGGAAGCCCTTTCCCCACCTATGCAAAATGAACTTAGATATACATGTCACAGACACACACACACCCACGAACTCACACTCACAGAGAGACACAAATAAAGTTACATATAAGAATATTTTCCATTTCGTACAGGTAATCGATTTTCATGCTTTTGGGCAAAAAAAAAAAGAAAAAAGAACGAACAAAAATAAACCAAGCTTTGTTGTATGTTTGGCTTTGTATTCGTTTATTTTGTTTTGTTACCTTTGTTGGACGGTTTTTTTTCTCTTTTTGTCTTCCCCCCTTAACTTATTCTTATGCTTTGTGCATATTTTCTCGTATGTATGTATGTATGGGTGAGTGTGCGTTGATGTGTATGTGTGTATGTTGCGTATACTTGATATTTATGTTGAAAACTTAAAGCGGTTAAGAGCTCGTCGAGCTTAAAATATTCTGACGGTGTTCTGACATGCTAAACCAAAAAGTTTATCCAACTTGTTGATTTACTTTTTCTTCACTTTGCTTTCACTTTCGCTTATTTAAAACAGAGAATCATGTTTGGAATAATCTCTGAAGAAAATGTGCTTTTCATCTAGTACATACATACAAACATACATAGCTTTGAGGTTTTTCTCACAAAGGTGAGATAAATGCATTAGACTTAATTTTTTTTCAACTGAAACATATAAGGGTGCCTCTACACAATAATTCCTGAAACCAAAGTCGATTTCCCATTCAATTCTATAACTCACAGTACTTAATAAATGCACCGATCTACGAAGCTGATTTAGTTATTTTTCAAGTATTGAAATCCAAGACTATTTCTTTAACGTTTTCGTCAAGCTGATAATATTATATAAGACCATTCTCTAACCTAATAATCGAACTTTCTTATACCCAGATAAGATGAGCAACCCTAATGAATAAAGGAATGTTTATAAACATGTTTACTATACATACGTATATAATAAATGTATGGGCAAAAATCTAATTTGTGTTTGTAATGTATTCAAATTACAGTATTTTTTCGCACGCGTTTCCTTTCGCACGACCAGTCCACGACAGCAACGGCGAGACAAGGACATTCAGTGCTCCAAGGATACTTTGCTGTATGCTGGGCATTCTGGCTGTCAGTCTGTCCGACAGTTTTCTTATCAAGAAACCTCAAAAAGACCGACAACTACAAGAAAATGTTCACCGTCAGTTTACAAATCTGCAACAATAGTGATAATAATAAGGTTTGTCCCTCGTCGTTTTTTCTTCTTTCTTCTAGCTTTTTCCCAACTTTTGCAAACATTTTGACAAACTTTTTGGCGTCAAATTTGCTGCTACTGCTGATGCTGCAGCTCCCACTCCTCCTTCCTCTTGCCCATTTAGTTAGTTAGGTGCTGCCGGAAACATGAGAAAAACGAGCAGTGGTAAAGTTTTCACACAATGTGAGAAAAAAGTAAGAAGAACATAATTCGTTTCTCGCTTCTAGGGGGGTTGTCGGTCCACAGCTGTTTAAATCATTCATCCATTGGCATGACAGTTGCATAAAGTTGCCTCAACTGCACCAGCCATAGAATTGATGGGAAAAGAATTATCGTCCTGGGCTACGGAAATCATTTCTATTCCACCAAATAGAGCAAAAAAAAAAAAAAAAAACAGAAAAGGGGAAATTCGCAAAAGATTTTCATTTTTTACCATCCCAATAGTCGGTAACTTCTGTTTTACACATTTCTAATTCGTTTCCTGTACCCAGACTTCCCAGATTCAGATCCAGTCTCACCCAGTTCACCCCAGCTACCAGCTCCAGACACAAACACAGAGACAAGTTCGTTGGCATCCGGTTCGAGTTCGATTTCGGGTTCTCTCTCTCTCTCTGTCTGGTTGAGGCTACAAATCTCGAATTAAATTCATTGAATACTTGTCAAAAATATTTCATTCGTAATTGGATTTTTGCGTAGTTTTGGCGCATATGTGGACTTCTGAATCATTTTCTATGCGTTTTAGTTTCTCAGATCTGTCTATGATGGCATAGCAGAGCCCAGCACGGAAACAGCACAAGAACAGGCTTCCCAATTGAATTTGAGGGGGAATTGGTAGGTACCTATGCATGATAAATAGTTAAATCGCAGTTCTCAAAATGCATATTTTCGGAAACTTGTCCATATTTAAGAAGACTTACATCTTTGTTTGCTTTCGGCATTGATTTTCATTTCTACTTCAGGTTTCCTCTACTCACAAATGATATTTAAATGAGCTGCAGTTGAAAAGTTTCCAAAATGAACGTAGAAATGTCCAAATCAAATTGACAGGGCCAATAATGTCACTGGACCCAAAAGTAACGAAAGAAAAACTGACACAAGTCAACAAAATTAAATATGCCGAAAGGCAGCCTAAAACTTTTTTCTTTCATTCGGTATTTCTTTATTTTCTCTCTTTTATTTTATTTTTGAGCCCTAAACTCTTGGTCTTCGTTATTTTTGTATAAGCTGAAACAAATCTCAATCAAAATGTGGTTATTTAAACGGTTAAAGGGCCCTGGGCGGAAAAAGATTTCAACTTTAAGTCGCATTTAGTTTCATTGAAATGAAATTGAATTTTAGTTGTGTGACCAAATGTGGGTGGTTAGGAGTGAAGAGGAGGGGAGGAGGCTAAGTGGTAGATGGAGAGGAGCACAAAAGTTGATGTGTGTTAGAAATTTTTTATATTTACAACTATTTCTCGTATGCAAAAGGGTTTAATTTGCAATTTGTCGCCCTCATTCAACGCTTAACTTTTCACTCAGGCGGTGCTTGTGGTTGCATATGCAAATGTATGCCTGCAATACCCCCACTCCACTGCAAGCTACCCTACCGCCGTCGTAGCCCACAGCCCTGCATATGCGATAAAATGTGTACAAAAGTTTTGCGTTAAGGCCTTAGCCCCCGCCGCACTTGAGTTGCGTTTTGGCTTGGAGTTGCTCCACTGGCAGTTTGTTAAACGCCTTTCAACGGCGTGGTTAACCAAGCGCAGACCTTGAAATGCCATGCCCAGGAGTAGCTCCTCTAAAGCACTGGCCAGTAGCAACGACAGCAGCAGGAATAACAGCAAGAGGTGTGGAAAGGGGCTGAAGCCATTGCCATAGCCACTCGAGTAGCTAACCAACCGAACAACTTTTCTGCGGCAAATGCTTTAAAGAACAACAACAGAAACTCAACTCAATTTCAGGTACAACGAAGTTTCTACACCCTTGTCCTTGACAAAATTCTAACCTGAAAGCAATTATTTTTGCATTTCATTTGAATTTTATTTAATATTCCTCAACTACAATATCCTTGAACAGGATATGAAACCAGTAATCTCACTTATTTTAAAGCATCATCTTCTCTTCTGCTTATATGCCTTTCTCTGTACTTTCAAGGGTATTGAAACCTTCATAGTCATTCACAAAAGTCATTCCGTAAGTTTGGCCCTGCCCATACACATACTATGCAAATGTATATGTATTTATATGCATATGTATATGTTGATTTGGCAAACAAAAATGTTTTAATTGAATAACACTTGCTGTTGCATACAGTAAGTACTTTTGCGTACTTAGCTGCAATTTGTATTCACTCTTGAAACAGCTCTTCAAAATATTTCATTGTCTATATATATACACACTTGAATTTTAAAATGCAGATAATCGAATTAAAGTTGTGTTTAAATTCACTTTAAAGGAACGTATAATAGATGCAAGAAGTTATCTAAGAAATTCTCAAGTAAGTAGTGAAAAAAGATAGTAATAATTATACATTTTATTTCATATTTAAATTGAGCCTAGTTCGTTGTGAATAGAATTGCAGCTAACTGTAATATGAACACTCATTGAACTGTTAACTAATCATAACTAAAAAATTGCAAAAAAAAAGGATTTAGTAAATTATCAAGTGCATTTAATGCAATGAGATTGACAAATTTAATAAAAAAAATAGTTTTTCCCATCACATTATTGTGTGTAAAAGCAACCAGAATTGATATTGGTTTCCCCTTTCATCCATTGTAGTAGCTAAACCCCAGAAAAATGATCTGCTGACAGTTGATACATGAACCAAAATGACATCTGCGCTCGAATGACACAAAACAAAGAAATAAATACGAACGAACAAATACAAATACAAATACAATTTAAATTGAGTTTCTGACCAAGTGCAGGACACATCCATGAATACATGCAAACATACAAACATATGTATGAATATGCTCCCCATCAGATATGTCACATATCCAATGAACCCCGCTGATACCCTCTAGAACATGGGTGAGAGGAGGGGGCAGACAAAAGTCACAGTTATTTGATGATAACATGCTAACATCAATCATTGTGGTTCCCCTCAATTCATTTCTGTCTCTTTCTTTGCTTCTCTCCATCTCTTTCTTCGCTTTCTCTCCACATACACACATACATATATGCAAAAGAATACGAAATGAAACCAGGGAAAATAAATGTGCATTGTGTGTGTGTGTCCCATATTACAACAACTGACAATCAGAGTAATTGAAGAGGGGTAAGACATAGGGACACATTGAAGGAGGGGATGGGCTTCTATATTGTTGTGCTGACAAACCTCAGGTTCAATAAATCACCAAACAGCATCAATCAATGCAAAATGCTGATGACTGCTTTGTTTGTGTGGGTGTGTGTGTGTGTGTGCGAGTCAATTTTCAGGCAAATAACTAAAAATTTAATTAAATTTAAGGCTCAGTCAACAAATTCAATGCAATTTTTGTTCAACCAATCGAACCGTTATAAAAAATTCTGCAAAATTATCCCCAAATGGAAAATGCAAATCGCTCAACTAAACTCCCAACAACTATCCTCTTACTACTTATTCAATGCATATACATATGTATGTGTGCACACCCACATATACCTAGACAGAATGCATTTATTTAAATATCTTTTTGTTCTTTTAGATTTGTTTTCATATTTTTAGTTTCCCATTTTTGCACTAAATTGAGTTTGCCCTATTCAATTTCCACATTTTGCATGGCTGAGTGTGTGAAAATATTTTGCAACATATTTAAATGCAATTTATTTAATTACTCCATTTATTTATGATTTATGAAAATCGCGTGAAAATTCATAGAAAACTAATAAAAGATGACAGAAAGAGAAAGAGACTGAGACCGAGAGAGAAAGAGTGATGCAGAGTAAAGGCATTTGATTGATATATTGATTGATTTATGGACTATTGGGAATTGATAAGCTTTTTAGTTAGAGTGTGAAAAATGCCATTTCTAAATATTGTAAATAGTTAAAATTAATTTTAATGTAGCCTCATACAATTCAATATATTGCCCAACTGATTTTAACTATCGACTAAGGGTAAGATTCCATGCAACGGAGAATCTTAATGCATAGCGAATCAGGCAAATCGTGTCAAGAGATAACCTAGTCTTCCCTTTTCCCTTTCAAATATACATAGTTTATAGTTCATAAGTAGCAATAATAATTGTTTATGTTTTAACCTAAAGAAGTTGTTTGTTGGTTTTCAAGCACCTAAAATTTGCCACGACACGTACATATACGCCACGTTGCCCGGCCACTTAAAAGAGATAATCACCAGGGGAAAGTTATCGCCCTGTTTTTCTCGCTCTCACCATCCACTTGTCCCCAACTCCTGCCCTTGCATACTTAACAAGTATTTATCGAGTTTTTCAATATTTTTAATGTCACTTTAAATACTTGACGCGATTATTTTCCAGTGATTTTGTTTTGCATATACGTACGTAAAAGTAAGTGAGTACGTCCTTCTTTCATATATATTTTACTTTTTTTGTTTTGCAAAATCGCGAAAGAAACTTTCAAGTGCCAAACACACGCAAACTTTTTGGTTTTTTTTCCTCTCATCCCCCGTTGCTTCCTTGTAGAAACATGCACCCAGAGACATAAAACTTTTATAGAAGTTATTAAAAGAGGCAAAAGGAAAGAGTGCTGGGGTGCGAGGAGAAAAAGACTGTGCACTCAGTTTGTTTCCAGAGCCAAAGAGTTGAGACCAGACGGGTGAGAGGGAAAGAGAAATGATTCATCTGCCGTTCAATAAATCTCTTTCTCTTTTTTCTTTACTTTTGCATAACTCACAGTTTTTGCTACGGCTTCTGGGGCTAGTGCTTGTGCTGCTGCTGCTGCTGCAGCGGACGCTTTAAATAATGACCGTGGTGACCCCGACGCCGACGGCGCCAGTTTGTACATTGTTATCTATGTAGTAGGTAGCCTGGCGTGGATTGCAACCCACTTGACAAGGTGGTTGTTGGCCTAGGGCAACCCACTGCATACCTCTGTGCCGCTCGATTCATTATTCAAACGCATTAACTGAAACTGAAGTTGCCCAGCTTTACAACTCGGCAGGATAATTTTGCATGGATATTCTTTGACTTGGCATAACTTTAGCTCAAACTGCCTGCAGAACTCCCTTCCACTTGTCGCTTTTCTTGGCCAGTTGTTGCAAAAGTTTTCCTTGCTCTGCACCCGAACAATAACAGAGCCAAGTATTTAAATGCAAATTAGCCCCAAATGATGCAATCATAATGCAAGTGGCTCCAGGACGACCAGATCTAGAGAAGCCGAAAGAGAGTTGCTTCTACCTCTCTGGGTCCGTGTGTATATGTGTGTCTCTGTTCGTTTTTAATTTCCACTTCACTCGCCCAGAGCTCATTTAGCACAATTTGGCAGATTCTCATAATTTTCCTCTACAATTTACCCTTTTCCTTTTGCTGCCTCTTGCTGTAGGTCTGAAATTAATTTCCACCTTTCTTTTCTTTTTTTTTTTTTTTTTGCTTTTTGCTCTTCTGTTTCATCTTCTGTTCTGTTTGCCCTTCTTATTGCAGTTGTTAAAACCCAAGTCCTAAAAGATAAATGCATTTTCAACACATGTTGTTGAAAGTTAATTTCCAAAACGCTGCTCATTTTCTTGGCTAAATGTGCATTTAGGTTTCATTTCTTTTCTTCTTTTTTTATTTTTAACATTTATCCATTTTTTTTTTTTTCATCTTATTTCTGTGCAAATGTGTTTTTGATACTTTTGATGACTGGCGGCAATTTCCACTCCTGGTTTGATGCGGTTTAAATGAGCTAATGATTTAGTTCACGTAGAGGACTTGAAGAGGACAAAAAACGTAAGAAAAAATGGCAGAAATATAAGGTGAACTTTATAAGGTAAAGCAGACTTAAAGCTAAGCTTTTGGAAAATTATTTTAAATCAATTACACTCGAAGTTAGCTCGAAGAAGCCTCAAGTGAGAGATCAACTCTGCTCTATAAGCATCAATTAAATTATATTCATTCATGATTGTTTCGATTTTAAAATGTATTATTTTTAATTTAATATAAACCATTGAGTTTTATCCCATTTTTTCCTTATACATGCTACCGAATGAACATTCAGAATTCTTTCCCCAAAAATGGAGACCAAATCGAAAGTAAACAACAGCAAAACTACGCTAAAACGAGCATCTTGAGAGTTGAGAGTCCAAAACGAAACGGAAGCCAAACCAAACAAGCGAGTTTTATCCAACTGCAGACCAAGAGTAATGGGCAACAACTGAACAAAGCAGCGCAGAAGAAACTTTGGTGTTATAATCGGTGGCAAATTTAAGTGCTCTTGATATTGCTAATTAACACACAGACGCACACCCTACATCACACACACACACACAGACACACAATCACGATGAGAGAAGAACGAAACTCATTTGAGGGGTGCTCTGAATGGGCAGCAATGAAAGCAATTTACAAAATTAGAAGATGAACAAGAAATAAGCAAAAACCAAAGAAGAGAGAGAGAGAGACAGAGAGAGAAAGAGAAAGGGCTGCTCCCCTTGGTGGCAAAATTGGCATTGTAATTGTGTTTGGCTTTTTGGGTGAATTAGCAAAAAGTCGAACCAAGAGTCAGCGATTCCGATGACTTTCGTCTTGGCAGTTTATTATTTTGCCACCAATTGGAATATTCTTAAATATATAGTAAAGTTCTGGGGATTCATACATTATAAACAATATGTATTTGTGGGCTATTGCCAACGAAAAAAGAAAAATGAAAAAAAAAGAATGTAGATTTCATTTGCGACACTTTTTGGCAGCAGCAGCAGCTTGCAACGGGGCGTATGTGTAATATGTTTGTATGTGGGAAAAGAAGAGCACTTTCAACTTGAATGGGAAATGCTTGAGAACACACTTTAAAGTCCATTAGCGTTGAGTGGCTCAATAACAGGGAGAAAAAAGAGAATACCGAAAAGAGAATGGGTGAGTAAGTGAGTGAGTAGAGATTTGATTTGGTCTTCCTTTCCACAACAACAGAAATAGCAACAAGAAGGCGTTGCGAAACAAATCAAACAATTGTTATAGTTGCATTTTTCTTAGTGTTTTTTTTTTGCTCCTTCTTATCTTTGGCAAAAGTTTGAGTTTACATATTTAGCCCAGTTTTTGTGACAAAATTCACAGTCATTGACATTTTGGCCATAAAATATTCTTCTATTTGTATTGCGGTTGTCAAATGTTGCATAATTCAGCAGGAGAAATTCTAAGAAATTCCTTTGCTTATTTCGTTTTTGTCAGATTAATGGCTTTTTCTTTTATATTCAAGTTGAAGCAAAATTTTAGGCAAACAGAAATAGAATTCCACATAGTATATTCTTGTATATATTTTTCTTATTTTTTTATGTATATATATGTATATATAGAGCCATGAAATATTGTAACTGCTGCAAATTATCGTTTGCTCGTTCCCAGCCAAACATAAAAACTTTTCCCCACAGACAAAACTCTATGCAAATGGGTTAGACATTTACAATTTGAAGTTTTCTCTCTTCCTTGCCAGATTGAAGTGAAAAGAAAAAGTGCGTCGAGTGAAGTAAAGCGAGTTTAAAGCCCCATACATATGGCCACTAAGAAACGGAAGTAACAATTTAAGGTTTAAATAGTTTAAATAAATAGCCCTAAGATTTATTCTTTATATATTTATAAAAATATCCACTTGATGGTTCGTATTCTCAGATGTTAATCTATTTAAATATTTCTGCATCAACCTAAACTCAAAATATTGCTAGTTTTCTCTTTAATTTCCACCATGACTGCCCTTTCTCTCTCTCTCTCTCTCTCTCTCTTGTTAGAAAATTAGACTAGTTTCTAGTTGCTCTAGTTTCCATTGCGAACAATTAAATTTTACAACATTAAAAGGATTTCATTGTAACACGGTTGGAAGGACACAAGGTCTTTGCGTATCATACGATGTTGATATACTCACAAATACCCACAAATTCTTAACAATGAGCAGAAACAATGAAAACACGATTTGCTATTATAGCGGAAATCTTCGATAATTTCACATAATCCACACAATCACACACACAGACACACACACACAAACACTCACACGCACACACATGGGTACACACATATGAACAAGGAATCGAATTGCACACTCTAGACAGATTCATTGATAGGAACACAAGAGTAAGAAGGGAGGGTCATGTCGTCTATGACAATCAGTACTCGAGACGAGACGGCAAAAGAGTGAAAAGAAAAAGAAACGTCTGCAAGATTGTGGCTTCCTTTTATGGAATGCCTGTCAGACGGACTGTGGGACTGACTCACCAAGCGAATGAGCAAATGAATGAGCGTGCTTCTAGGTTAATGTCAGAAGGATAGCTGAACGAAAGAGAAAAAGTGAAATGTAGAGTTGAACAGTATTCTTCTTCTGGTTACAAAGTAAGTATAAAACTTTTGCCATTTCGTTGCAGCAGAGAAAAGAGAGTAGAACTTTTAACATTTACTGTTGTTGTTTTTGTTGTTGTTGTTGTTTTCAATGTTTTTGTATGTTTTGCTGTTGTAAGAAAGTTACAAGTAGCATTTGAAACTTGTCGTCAAAAACTTCAAGTCGGACGGAGTATGAAGTTTCAGTTTGCTGCAGGGGGACTTCCCCATCAATGCGTATGAGTAATTTTTATGAGCAACATTTGTGTCTTGTTTGTCTTTTTGTAGTTGTTGTTTTCTTAGGTTTTCCGTTCACCCTCTTTTCATGTCATCATTCCAGCCATCTTTATTTATCTATTATTTGAACTCATGTTTACTATATTAAGCCCTAAAGCCAACGTGCAATTATTTAAGCATGACAAGCACAATGAGCCAAAGGCATTTCTCATACAAAACTTCCGCTTCGGCTAACGAATTTTTGTTTGCTGTTCCTGTTGCTGATTTCACTTAGGCTCTTTGCTATTTGCTTGTTGCCACTTTTCCTAGAATCTAATCGAATTAGCTCACCTAATTGCATAAATTAGGCCTTAAGATTGAAAAGGCAAAACCGACTTTTAGAAACTCCAAACAAGTGCATATGTCTTTGTGCACAACATACATAAAAGACTTCAAGTTAAATTTATTTATGCATTGAAGCTCCAACAATGCAGCCAATAGGAAAATAAACAAAATAAAATAAGTTAAGGAATTCAGGTACAAGACGACAATTTGAGGAGAGTATTGTGCAAGACTTTTTCTAAAATCCCAGACATAAGCCAAATTTGCTTTCTCTTACAAAATGAATTGGTTTCTACAATAAACCTCAAGAGGGTAGAAAAATCACTGCTAAAGACCAAAACATTAAAGCTGATTTAAACAAAATGTAAAATGTTGAAGTCTTGAAAGTATATCAAATGTGTTTTTAACTTTTTATTCTTACCAAATGCTTTTGATTAAAAGTTAGTTGCCCTTAATCTGACTTAGCCCCGAGAGGAGCAATTAAGTTGTCAGTTGAACTAAACTGAAAGTTCTTTTCTCTAAATCTCACTTAAACTTCAACCTTTGCATATACTATATATACATGTATATGGGGAGAATACTATGTATGATATTAGCTTTGAGATGTGAATATGACAAATCTAAAAACTTTCTAGCCACTTGGCAAGAAAGTTTTCATTTTCATTCTTATGTTCGTTTCGTTTTGTGTTTTTCCATTTCTTAAATTTGCTTGCCACAAAAGTTTCTGCTGCAATTGCCTTGAAGAGAGAGAGAAGTCAAAAGCAGCATTAAAGAGCGAGACATCAAGTTGGACTTTTGCATTGTTTGCCCTGGCTTTTTGGAATCTTCATTTCGCTTTCCTTTGTGTTTTTGGTTGCGTCACTTGCTCATTTTTCTAGCTAATTGTGTGTGTCCTTTGGATTCCGTATCGCTCTCCGTCCCCTTCTCTGTCTCCATTTCTCCCCCCGTTGTTTGTTGGGGTGTAGAAAACTATGCATAAGAAATGCTGAGCCATTGAGCACACAACTCGAAGAGGATGATGCCATAAATCAACATAGATATATGCATAAATTATCACTGGAAGCTTTGTAACTTGCCCTGTGGCAAAAACTCAATATCAAAGTGCCCAGAGAAACGCAAGTGGGCAAGGCAAGAGTGCGGATGAGAAGTTGAAAAACAAAGCAGACGATAAACAGAGCGACATTTAAGGATTTAACGAGAAAAATCGCTGTCACGCGGAGGGCATCGTTTTAATCAGTGCAGCAATGAAGGAAACCAAACTCTCTGGGCCAGGGGACACTTCGACTGGCACGTGCTCATGTCCATTTGCTTCAGCTTCGTCGGCTTCGTCATTGGCTCTGAAATGGCAGCAATATTTTGTCAGGTCCAAAGTCAACATGGCCAATGGCCAACGGCCAACGGCCAATGACCAAACACAGAGCAAAGAGGCATTTCCACCCAATACCCAGAAGACAAAGGAAAAGAAGGAAATTTACATTGGCGCTGTGAAGTATGCAACGCATATTTCCACTTCACTTGTGTTTGCTCTCTGCCTTTGCTCTTGCTCCGATCTCAGCCATACATTTAAATGTATTTATTTTTAACCCAAGCCACAAATATCTCAAAAGACAGAGCGTGGAACCAAGAAGAAAGAAGAGATATTTAAAGGTGCAGGCCATCTGACCCAAAGGAAATACATTGCAACTGGCTAGGGGCGACAAGACCACAAATACTTCATATACATATATATATAAATAATGAAACTGATATCGAAATACGCGAATACTCTGTTTTTCATTTAGCTACGGATATTGAATGAGTCGACGTCGGGTCTTGGTTAAAGCAAATCCAAGAGAATTACAAGACAGTTTAAAAGTTCACATGTCTATAATATTTTTGGTGGTTAGATTTTAGAATTTACTAACTTTATTTAATAATTTTGATTGAACTTTTATAATTTTAAATGCAGCTATCATTGAAATTGGGCATTTGGTCGATTTGAACGCCCACAACGCGTAGAACTTGCTGCGATGCAAAGATACCAGTCCTTATACAATAATCGAGGGGCATTTTTTGAACCAACTGCGATAGAAAACCGCCAACGAAGGCGTCACCACAACCATTTGTATCCACAACTTCAGATTTGGTTAGCTGGGGCACCGGATATTCCAGTATCCTTTCGTTTTCCTGAAAGCAGAGCACCGGACAGATATCATCTGTTATCATAATTATTCGCGGTCGTCCGTTATGCTTGGGTAGAGATTGCATTTGCTTGCCAATTTCAAAGATATCTTTTGTATTCCAGTCATGCGTTTCGGCAAAGGCCAGGGCTTCTTCCTTATTGCTAATGATGAAATCAATATAGGGTAGTATCTCGTCCAGCTGTATCTTATGCGTTTGCGGCACAAAAACAGCACTCAGATTCAATATAGTAGTGCGTTTAGTGTCGCTTGCAACTTGTGCCACACGAAGAGCCGTACTTGGACTCACCGCTAGAAAGAAACCAGTAATATAAAAATAGCTGGCACTATCCACCACACAGGAATTCTCGTCATTGTCCATCCAATCTTCAGAGAAAAACGCAGCGGCACCTAGATTGGCCACAAGGGATCTATTTTGGCCACTGATGATTACGGCACAGGTTCCTATGGGTTAGTATCAATAAGTCATTTAGTTCAAAAATTTCCTAGTTGGGCTTACCTGTGGGTGAATCCTCTCTTACTTGGTAAAGCGTTCCCACACCGTCGGCTCTGGCTCTCTTTGCAACTACCTCACCGAACTTATCATTGCCAACGGCGCCAACGAATAATGCCCTTAACGGTGTGCCAACAATCCATTGGAAAACTCGCAATGAATTCTGACAGGCTCCTCCAGCTGACACTTGAAGATTCTCCTGATTGGCGATCTCGTCAAAGAGTGGCATATGCTTCTCTTCAGCTATGATGGCAGCATTCGGTTCCAAGCCATATTTCTCCAATAGCATGGTGTCTTCGATTGAGGTTGTCAGATCGAGCAGAGGATTGCCAAAGCCGATAATTACACCCTCTGGCAGCTCCATTTTCTTCTTATCCTTTGCCGGCTCCTCTATATCCTTCTCAAGACTCGAATCGTGTTCTTTGTTGATGTCGCCGCAGGATTTGCTGCTTAATTTTTGGCAATGCGCAAATTGCTGCCAAAATGGTTCAGTCTGTCGGGAGTTTTTGACGAAGTTGGTTGGAAACGAATTGGCAGTTCTGCTGTGCCTCAATTGCCTGGATATAAAAGTGACCAAGGATGGTTTTGCTAGGCGTCTCATATTACGAACATTTTAATACATTTTTTATATCGAAAAGTGTGTACATGTTGTGAAGTGTTTCAAATATTATTGGATACTACGCTTTGACAAGCATAGAAAAGGCTTACTCAAACGAAATTTGTAAATGAAAAACGATAACACAGATGGTAATATCTGAAGGCTGACTTTACAAAATTTCCTGTGGCCAAACAACGGACATTTCCAATTTTACAATTTAAATGTGTTGAGATTCACATGGTTCCTAAACTGGCCCAATACTACACCTTGCGGATAACATGGCCCACGGCCAGTCAGTTCCCTAATAGCCTTGGGGAGAAAAACCTTTATTCGATACAAACGATCGACAGACCAGAAGAAATTCCAGCGAATGTGCAAAGCCATTCAACAGAAAACTGGGTGGAGAGGCGGTTGAGGTGGATAATAGCCACTAGGCTAGCTGCATGTGGATATGTAAATGGTAACTGTCCAGAGCAGGAGGAGATGCACTAGGTGGGGGGTAAGTGCAGGGCAAACAGGAAAACGAGAACCCAAAAATCCGCTCAGCGGCATAATCAGTGCAGCCAATGCAAAAATTGTTCACAAAATGAAAACTAATCGATGGTAGCCGAGGCGGGTTGGCAACGAGTGGGATATTCAGCAGGGTGAACTACCGCAAAAAGTGGGCGAGTCCCCATTGCCCTTACCCTTACTACTCCTTCTGCTGATGATGATGGCGTTCGTTTAGGTGTTTTACACGCTGGACGTGCATAAAATTGTGCGCAGCCTGGCGTATGTACGTGGCAGATGGCAAGGGAAGTTGGTGGGGACTGAGGTTAGTCTAAAATGATGCTATATAGTGCCATAGCCCGAGAGTATTCTCGGCACGTATCGCAATTTAAATTAACACTTTTTTTTCCTTTTTCACATTTTTTTGTTGTTGTTTTTTTTTATCTGTGGCTTTTGGTGGGGTAAACGTGCCGCGGTTTTGCCTGCTCTATGGCTATTTTTCGTCTGTTTGACTTTCATTCCGCGGGGCGAGTTAAGTAGGGTGAGAACGAAAGGCATTGAGGATGCATACACTTTGATTACAACGTTTCTATTTTAATTAAGCTCTCATGGCTTATGATGCGTATCGAATATGCCAAAACAGAGTCACTCAGTCGTTAGTCAGATCACTCATAGATTCATTCGTTCGTTTAATAATTTACTTAACAATTTTGTTGCATTTGCGATTATTATTTAGCTGACACAATTTGTTTGTAATTAGTTGCATTGTTGGACCAAGTTTTTCCATAGTTTTGTACCAATATCTCGACATGACAAGACGTTGTCAAGACAAGGTATATTGCCATTAGATTTGGCGATGGATGGAGGAAGGGCGTCTTTTATGAAAATGCATAATTGTAGGGTAAAAAGTTCTCATTTATTTTCACGCTGAATTAATTAAAAGTTCACTTATGCACGGAATTTGCATAAAAATGACATTTTAATTGCGCTTCATTTGTGAAGAGCTTGGCTATGACGAAGGCGCCTTGCGTCTTCCTTGTCTTTGCTGTTGCGTTATGAAAAATGGTTCCACTAACCAACAATGGAAGGCAACGATGGCGATGGTGATGGCAACGACGACGCCGCTGACTCCGAGGAGAGAAAAGTACCCTCGAGACAGACAAGAACACTTGGGATGCCACTAGAAAACGCACTTGCCAGTCGTAATGAAAAAACACATTTCCTTTCATATAGTCGCATCTGTGTGCACAAAAGTTGTATTGGAGTCAGAATTAGTATTGATAACATTCAGGCTTAGAATAAAGACTGAACTATGTAAGTATGTACATCTTTATTCTTTGATCTGAGGGATATAAGGGATAACCATTTGTTTTGGAAAACTGCACAAAACTCGAAAATTGAAATATATTGTGACAGTAATTTTCAGTTCATCGCATTAAATGTGCCCCTATTAGCTTTAACAAGTACCTGACAAATAAGTTAATTCCCTAGCGTAAACATGAGCGTACATTAAGGCCCCTTCCCCCACCCACTGCACACACACACCACATTACCCCATTGAAGAGAAACCCCTGCTGTTTGACTGGATCCCACAGCATTTCATCAACTTGCTTTAACGCACACACAAATAAAGAAAAAACGAGGAGGGAGAGATAGAGAGAAGGAGGAAGGTAGATGGGGAACCCCCGCAAACAAAAGTTGCTCTGAAATATTCTCAAGTTTTACGTTGGGAGTTTTGTGTTTTGTGTTTTTTTTTTTTTGTCTTGATTTGGATTTTTGCTCATTTCCGAATACGGGCAACCTGAGGTTTGTTTTAATTTGCCGCTTTTTCTATGGCTCCCGTTTCTTGCCTTTGGCCCGCTGATGCCGTTACTCTCCCTTACTCTGGCATTGTCTTGTTCTGAAGCAAAACTTTTGCATTTTCTCATTTTCGGAAAATGTGCAAAGGGATTTGTTTTCATGGCTCCTGTTCCTCGACTCCATGGCTATGGCTAAGGCTATGGCTATGACTATATGTGTGTATGTGTGTGTTTATGTTATTCGTATGATATGATTTCTGCCTTTGTCCCTCCTTTGAGATTATATGCAGCAAACAGCAGCAGAAAGAAAAAAAAAAAAAGATTCAACACAAAAGACAAGACAATGTGAACAATTGGAAAGGAAGCTTCTCCTTCACTCTTCCTAAGCGGTGTGAGAGGGGCAGGAACTCGGCCAGGGTTTGGGGGCATGACAAATAAATAAAGCCAAAATACATCTGTTTTGGCATAAATTTTGTTTGTAAGTACAAGAGAGAGTCATTGGAGTAGGCACTGTGAATACAGTGAGAGATATAGAAATGTAGATATAGCATATGATAAGTGTATGTGTGTATCTGTGTGTGTGTGTGTATGTGTGTTTGTGTCTTTTTGCTTGTCTTTTACTTTTGTTGCTGCGGAAAATTTGAGTTTTCTTTTGTGAATGTTAGTTCAAGGATTTGCGAGAGGAGAAAACATCTCTGGAGGAATGGTAATCACTTGACAAAATCTTAATTTGAAACCTAATGCATTTATCATTTAAATATCTTGTAATCGAAATATTAAAGCTCTTGTGTATTAATTGAAAAGCTTGTTAAACACTTGTCAAATATGCTAGACTTGAGCAAAGTCCTTTTCCCTTCTCCATTAATCGTTTAAATCTGTTGAAAAGAATCCAATTCAATTGTATTGAAATTGTGTAATGACTTTCGCCTGGAAATCATTTTATTTCCATAGATTTTATTTTAGTTTTTTAACCTATTTTAAGGTTTACAGTTTATTTTATTGTCAACAAAATTGTCAAAGACCTATAAGTCACCATAGGTGGCTTTATTTACCTTATTTAAGATTCCGTTCCAGGAATAAAAGCAAGCAGATTCCTAAGCATTCAGTTTCCATATAAAGATGTCTGTGGGTGTGGGTGTGTGTGTATGTGTGTGGGTAAGGTACATTACATTGTTTTATTTGAATTACCATTGGAGCTTCGACAAACTTTTGGCTGGTCAGAGGTAATTTGTCCTCCCACTTTGGGTCAGAACATATAAAAGCAGCTTTGCTGTAATTTAATTTGTCCCACTCTGAGCCAAATGCGTGTTTATGTTTATGTCATTGCCTACATCTCATTCTTCTTACCCTCCGCTACTTCTTGTCTTGTTTTTTCTCTATGATATTTGAGTGCTGCTGGTAGGCGTAATGTGAGATAATGTTCTTAAACAAACTTATTTCCTTTGCATTATTTTGGGTGTTAAAAGCCATAACCTCCCAAGACTAATTATAAAATTGAATAAATCTAAATAATGAGATGTCTGTAAAAATTCCTCCAGATTCAATCTCGGTGTCTTCACGACGCTCAATGTCTTTCAGTGGCTCGTACGTGAGGCTCTTGTTAAACAATTAACTTTAAAAAGTTTTAAATCCTTTTCACTGCAAAACTCATGGCCATCGCAGTTCAACTCAAACCAACTAAAGCACTTCTTCAGTGTTCTTTCTTTTGGCTCGTTTATTTTGTCTGCACGTTAAAAAAGAAGAAAAAAATCCGACAGGAAGAATCTGCGCTTCAGGTTATGGCCCCAACTAGCTTCCAATCCCTTACCGCCAAAAGAATCGCATTTTTTGTTACTTCGACTCGACTCGTCGGGGCTGTGGTTCTTGTTGTTCTACACTGTGTGGCACGTGCAACGCGGTGCAAAAACAACTGTAAATACAAGGATGATGACTTACTTAGTTGGCAAGGTAATAAATGGCCAACATCGTCAGCAGCAGCAGCAGCATCAACATCAACGTCAGCAACACCAGTGGTCCATGTCCCCTGAGTTAAGGTTCTGACGAAAGTTGTCCAGTGACAATAAAAGTGATCTAGTTAAGCTCCGGTGATTTTCTTCTGCACTTTGTACAGAAATTATATAACCAAAGTCAGCAAAGACCAAAGATTTATATAAGATTAGAAAAATTCGATCTAACTAACATATATTAAAAAATATTTGAAAATTGTAGAGTATAACCAAATGAACACGAGGATTTGGTAAAGTTTTATGAAGAAACAAACTTCTTCTGTTGTCCATATAGATAAAACCATCCACAGACACAAGCAGATAGTTTTTTCTCTTTCTCAACTTTCTAAAATGTGCAATTTTTCAACGAATAATCAAAATAGAAAAAAGCTAGTGAAATGAAAAAGTGCGACTAGAACTGGACAATGCAAGACATTAACGCCAACAGGGAAAACTCACGTACTCAGGAATCTAGCCAGCAGAACAAATTTGTTAAGTCGGCGTTTATATGCACTTACAGATGAAAAAATATGATAAAATTCTTCTGAAATCTTAAAACTTGATACAAATTTTAGCTAAAAGAGTGATAATTGATGGTGGTTTATATGATGGTGTGTAGACTTCCAATCAGTATTAGTAGTATACATATCCTCTGAAAGGGAATTTAAATGAAAACTTTTCAACTTTGGTTCCTACGTATTCTATATGTGTATGTGTGTGTATGTTGTTTGTTCGAGAAGACATATGCTTGGCCACTTAGGAGCTTAAGGTGTGGCTGAGTTGGCCCTAGCCAAAAAGAGTGGCAGAAGCGTTTTTCTTTCGTTTTTTGACTGCCTCAGTTTTGCTCTCAGAGAGCTGAGTTTTCGTTTTAGACTGCCTTTTTCTTTTTGCACGTTTTTCGTGTTTACACTCAACCTTCGCACGTTTGTTCGTATGTTTGTGGTAAATGTTTTTCAATTTCTTTCGCAATGCAACCGTAGAAATGTACACAAATTTAGCGTTTTATTTGCACCTGCGTCAGTGTCTGCCTCCACTCTATTCCGCATTCATTCTCTTTCAGTCTCGCCATCTCATTCACTCTACAGGTAAGTGCAGGCAATTTGGTGTGGAAAGGCGGAAATAGAGCTTATTATGGCTTGCCCATCTCCTTGTATCCACTGGTATTCGCTTTACGCTCATTTCACAGTTCACAGATGGCTTTGAATCGAATTGAATGAAATGGCAATGGGAATACATACGCAGGTAAGAGGAATAGCACTGGGACTGGCTCTGGGATTGCGAATGAAGGAACACCGATGTGTGTAAATGTTTTGGGTGAATAGAATTCCCATATAATGGCCCAGTGAATGGAGCACTTCATATGTGGGATGTTGGAATTTACATACGTACATACATATATGTTTTCCCAATCGGCCAACCTCTTCACATAGTTATTGTTTAGCACATGTTGGAGAAGCTCTTTGCTAGTTAATCTCTTCTCCTTTGATTCAAATAATGATTTTTAGCTAGAAATTTAGTAAGAAATGATGTTGATGTTTTTAAAATTTTTCAATATATTATATATTTTGTTGTCCCTACAAAGTAGGCAACGATTTGCGTGCTTCCGTAAGGGAAACAGCAGCTGCACTTCACCTAGCCACCATCTGTCACTCAGCTGATTCGCATTCTCTCTCTGTCCTTTCCGCTTTTGCAGTCTCCATTTGTTTTATTGAATTTATCGAGGCACCTATAATTTGTTTTAAATTGAAATATTTTGTTTGGTTTTATTCTTTCCTTCGTTTCCATTTGACATTTGACTTTAAAAAGGATCATAAAATGCTTACCTTTAAGATGAACTGCTACCAGTAAAAGATAACATTTCGAAATTGTTTATTTATTCTCCCATCTTCAAACATCTGCCAAAAAGAGTTGAGGTAACACACATATCTTTAAGGCAGACAAACAAAGTTGAACGTCTTGATTTCATTTGGAGATACTTGGGCAAGATGTTACCACAGTAAATGGATATCCAAACAAAGACTTGTTTCTAGTTTTTTTTGGGTTTTCGGTTTCAAAACGTGAATTTTCTCTTATTTGTATATATATATGAAACACATGAAGGGCTTTTCAAGAAATGTCAATTACATTTGTCGATGTGGCCGATGCTGAATGCTGGCTGCCTTCTGGCCAGAAATTTGAAATTTCATTCTGTGGCACTTAATCCTCCCCTCTCTTCGCTTCCCTCCGACCCTTTTCCAGGATCCTGTGACATTTGTTGAGTTCAGTTGAGTTGCGTTCTGTTGAGTGAGTGGGTGAGTGAGTATGTGCCTTGGTCTTCAACACATGTCGAGACCTCAGGACAAGAATTATTCTTGTTCGTTGTCTCCCTTCCCCTCTGATAGCACCCGAATCGGCCGTTGGGTAACTGATGTCGTCTCTTCTGGTATTCTTTTGAGGAAAAAAAAGTTCCAAAATTTTTACCATCACGCACTCATACAATTTATGAACTTTTCATTCAGCTGACACCCAGCTGTCCTCTGTGTTTCTCCCTCCCTCTCTCTCTTGTCTCTTCTGCCATTCTATCTCGCCTTTTCTCCTCAACAATTCAATGTCTGTCTCCAGCTCTGATTTTAATTTTACAAAAAATGCTCTTTTGTCAGGTTTCAGATGCAAAAACAGAAAATGCATTGTTTGTTATATTGCTACAAAATGGTTTTTGACCAGGTGCCAGGTCGGCAATAAAACTAAAAAAAAACAAAATAAATGTTCGTCCCATAAAATGAAATACAAATTTACGGGGTAATTGCATCAAATGGTTAAAGTTAAATGGCAGTAAACTAATTACATACAAACCCTTCCACTTGTTCAACATAATTTTCTTGTTGCTTTTTTTCTCCCTTCTTAGTTTCTTTGCAAAGTTTTCTTGCTTGTGGTAAATTAACTTGAATGCCGCAATGTATTTACCGCTACTCAAACCATAAAGAAAACAAAAGAAAAGTGTGGAAAAGTAAGAGGGAGCAAAAGAGTTAAAGAGAGCAAAGAGAAAAAAAAGAAAAACAGAGGCCAAAAGCAAACAAATCCAGCCAGATGCAGTTGGTTAAAACAAAGTAATGAAGAAGGAAGGCAGCCCGGGCCAAGGGGCACCTCCTCTGGAATGAGGAGAGACAGGGCTGAGATGGCAGAAGTCGCGTAACTTTTATCATTAGTCCGGTGGGAAATTTAACGGGCACTTAAGTTTTTTCTCTGTGTGTTTCTTCTTTGCCTCTTGTTCATTTTCACTCGCTTTCAACTATTGTTTCGCCATTTTGGAGCTAGTTTCTTTTATTTTCTTGTCCTATGCTCCTGTCACCTTTAACTTGCCAGGCCCAGGATCAGACTGAGTTACCCTTTCTTCCCATTTTGGCGATAGAATGCTTTTTGGATAGGGGTCTTTCCCCCCTTTTGTGGAAAATTTATTTTATGCGCTATTTTAACGCTACTCCTCCAGAGAGGTTTTCATTCTGCTTCCCCCCCGTCTGGGCTTTTGGTTTTTGGTTCTTATGTCTGCATGGATATACGTACGTAGAAGCCCACTCCTGCCACTGTCTTGGTCGAGGATATTGTTGGCAATTTATTTTATTGCATTTTGTATACAGTTTTTATTTTGAATTTAATTTAGTTTTGCAGAGAAAACGAAAGAAAGCAAAATCCAACTACCAATTCATTCACAATTTTAACAAGTTACCAACTTTTTAATATGAGGGCCTCAAAAACTTTTTCGATTTAATCTTTTCTTTTCTCTCTTCAGTTGTTGTTTTGCTGACCACCGTTTAGGTTAGCCACTGTTGTTGGGTAATCCCAACAATCCATTAGGATTAAGTGAGGCCACTTCATTTTCCAATTTTATTGTATTTCTCCTCAAAGTTGACGAGTTTGAAGTGGGTAAGACAATTTTTGTATAAGTAAATGGAAAGGGATCCAAAAGGTTTCCCTTGGTTTTGTATTTAAATTAGTTTACAAATTATTGAACAACTTTTCTGCTGAACTGGTTTATGAATAACATTTATTCTAGACCTTCGTCAAGTAAAGTGTTTAATTGATAACATTTAAAGGACATTTAAGGTGCCTAGAAGAGTCGCCCAATTAAAGTCCATTTTGTTTTTATTAATCAGTCAACCAGCCTACACTTCGATTCTTGCTAATATAAGCTATATATAATTATATTTGTTCGTGTTATTTATAACTATTGTTTGTTCTGGTGAACCATCGGACATCAGAGTTCGTAATAAAAATGTTTCATAGCCTTTGTATTGATTCAATTTTAACAAGCAACAGAAATTTTCGTTCAGCAATTTGTTGAATTCAACATTTATGCATTTATTTGTGTTAAAGTGTGTGTGTGTGTGGGTGTGTGTGGGTGAGTGTGGCTGAGTCTGCATTGTATAATTTATCACTTACTTGAAAAACAATCACATTGTCAAGTGTCAAAAAGTTGTGCATGCTCGAGCAATTTTTACCACCACTTTCAATGCAAATAAAATGCATAAAATATGTAGTAAATTTACCTTATCATTGTTTTTTTTACAGATGTATTTTTTTGGGGTATATTTTTTTTTGAATATTGTTTTTTGTTGTTGGTTGACCGCAAACTGTTGGCCAGGCTAACGGCCATTAACTGTTGGATTCAGATCGGCCTGAAAGGCTGTCGGCCTGTCGGTCTGTCTCCCTGTCTGACTGACTGACTGACTGACTGGCGTATGTTAATTTGAATAATTTATTAAAGCACGTGATGAGAGCGACCTTTCAACCCATTTACTGCTTATTCCAACCCTTTACTCCCATACACCCCTAGAGCATTCACACACACACAGAGACACCATCACTATGCCCAATTGGGATTGCAATTAAGTGCGAAAAAAACCAATCAAACTGAAAATAAATTGCAGCCCATACGGTACAAAAATTGCAGTTCCAGCAAAACTCTTCAAAAAAAAACAGTTGTATTATTCTCCTAGGCCTCGCATTTTCCGAATAAGAGGGGTGGAGCGTGAGTTTTCCTTTTCCTCTGTCGCTGCTTTTTAGCAGCTTCGCTGTTTCTGCTGCTGCTGCTGCTGATGTTGTTGTTGTTGCTGTGGCTGCTGGGCAAAATTGTTTGCATTTCAATGTTGCTGATGCATGCGAATTGAAAAATATTTGCAATTTAGCAAAATGCGCCCGGAAGCATTTCAATGCTTGAGCTCTGCCCACAGCCTCTGTCTGGCGCCTCTGCCCCCCCGTTGCTTCGATACCGATTCGTATTTGGTTTTTGGTTCCCAGATTTTTCGATGCCTGCGGTGCGTGCAAAATGACGGCAATTAAGTTTATATGTTTCGCCCATTTATTTTTTTCATGCCCTTTCACCCTCTGTTTTTGTTTCTTTTAACTTATTTGCGTTTGGTCCTCTTTGCCTTTCATTTTTTCGTGGCCTCTTGTGTTCTCGGCACCCCCGCCCACTCTTTGAAGCGCTGTGCCATGCAGGAATATTATTTCAAATCTGTTTCTGTTTATTTCTTCTTCTTTGTGATACCTTGGGGTTTGGTTTAATACAAGTTAAATTGAATTGAATATTGGATATGGCTTTAAAATCCGTTTGAAGAGAATTGGCAACTAATTTGATACTGACAAAATATGGCCATAAGATATCAATAAACTTATTCGATTTGCCAACGTCTGGGATGTATTCATGCAGAACTCTAAAATTCTTGTGGAACAATACATAAAAAGGAGTAAATTTTCATACAGATTTGAGATTTCCCACGCCTGATGCGATGCCATTTCCACTTATCTTTTGCTATTTGCCTGCATTTTCCTTTCCCACAGCCGATGCGATTGATTTATCGTACAAAATAATAGGCAGCCAATGCCCCAACCTCAGCCCTAGTTCAAGTTTTTGCCATTGCCATTGCCTTTGCCTTTGCCCTAGCCAAAGCCGTCGACGCTGCCATCGCCCTTCGATTATATCCGAATGCCTTACGCTTAAATGTCAATAATACGTGAAATTGAACTGCCAATTCAATCTCAACCCAATGTCTTCTGCTGCTTGGAAATGATTTCCATATACTCGTAAGCGGATGAATTTTTCCTTTTATTTATACTTTATTTCTATTTTTAGTAGAGCAGAGAAAGAAAAGAGACGAGATGGAAAAGTGCTTCTTTCTCTGTTCATATGGAAAAACTATTTGCAAAAGTCTCAAGTGTGTTGAGGAATTTTCCTATATAGATATATATATATGTATACATATATTTGTTTTTTTGCCTCTTCGTTTTAGATGTTTTTAAACGACGGCTGCAAATTGTACGCAGATCACATTACACTTGCTCCAATGGACTCCTGCGGAGTTGCATGTGGACCTGCATCCTTCTCCATCAGAGAATTTCCTTCACATTTGGCTGCATTTTATTCAGCACTCTTCTCTGAAATTGAAAGATTTATTTCTTAGTTCTTTTTGCGATTACATTTTTGTTGCTTGCTAATGTGTTCCGATTGAACGGTTTTCGTTGTGGCAGTTTGTCAACTGTCAATGCAGAACCCGAACAGACATTGAATATAGTTGCAAATGTAAGCTCGATGGTCGACTAGCGGGAGAAGGGTCGTCAAGGGAAGAAGGGTGCTCCTGGTCTGGTCTGGTCTGGTATGGTTTGTTGCATTTTGTTGGCAAGTACATTGCAAATACGACAAAGTAATCAGCATTGTGTAAATATCAAGCGAAAATGACAAAGGACGATAAACGATATGCCATCAGAGGGAAAAATTGACAAAGCACAGAAATCGTTGAACAAAATTTAGCATAAACGATATAAATTCAAAGCATATCACCTTTTTGGAATTGACAAAATGCATATGCATGTATTTTCGATTCTGGTCTGGTTTTCTTTTCTTCTATTTTGGCTTTAATCGGCTTAAATTCATTGATGGCAACTATGCCAAGTATTGCAACATTTTCATTTAGTTTGTCATTCTCAATGGGCAGTTGTTGGACTTCGCTTAACTAACGACAAGAGGTGAAAACATATTACCATATTTATCCAACTGGCCAGTTAAACGCGTGTTTTCCAAGCAAAAGGTTGTTCTAGTATCTACAGAGAGAACGAGTTCTCATATCGGTACAGAGCATAGATTACGGACAGCGGGATAGAAATGATTCAGAGAATGTTTAGGGCGATTTAATCAACATTAGGACGTGTTCAGCCCTCTATTGACCGCTAAGTCCTTAGTCCTTTCAAGCAATTTGAATGCACTGACCGAGCAAGCTCTTTCCATTTCAATATTTTAATACATATTTGTAACACTTACAAATCTTATAAGAGCCACTAATTATGTTTCTTTTTGGCACGCCGCCAAAGTGTCGCCTATGCAGAAAAAATCAATTAAAATTATCGATTGCTTAAAAGGGACTAAAGAAAAACAACCTTTGTTTGTTGTTCCACCATTCGGGTATTTGGCTCTTCTGTTCTTTTCACCTTTTTCTCTTTTTGTGTTTAACGTAAAATCAAGGTCCGTGGGTTCTTCAAGGCAACAACCCAATTCAAGGGCATTGTTCAACCGTTTTTTTCGTGTTTTCTTTTCCTTTTGGTTTAGTTGCTTCTGGGCATGACTTTGAGTTTGAGAATCTTAAGGTGGAAGGAACAAATGTCTTAAATAGAGTCAAAAGGGTTAAGTTTTTTGATTTAATTCTTAGGAAAAAGTCTAAAAGTCTATTATTAAAATGGAACCAACGCCCCAGTTGGTACCAGCAGCTATTACAACTGCACAGGCAGCACCATCAGTTGCTGCGACTCCAGTGCCAGTTGCAGCCGCACCACAAGTAGTGGCTGCGACACCTACACCGCAAGCAGCAGCTGTAGTACCTGTTGCGGTTCCGGCGCCAGTCCCGACTCCAGTTGCCGCAGCACCGCAACCAATTGCAGGAACTGCAAGTCCAGTTGCTTCCACACCGCAAGTTGCAACTGTTCCGCAAGAAGCAGCTGCAACAGCATCTCCTGTACCGGCAGCTGTTCCAGTCGCCGCCTCAGTTCCAGTTGCTCCTGTTGCCACTGTAACGCAAACAGTTATTGTCCTTCCAGCAACTCCAGCTTCAGTTGTATCGCAACCAGTTGCAGTTGCTGAAGCAGCTCCAATCGCCACTCCCCAAGCAACTCCGGCTGTCACCCCTACAGCAGCTCCAGTTGTTGCTCCAGTTGTTCCTCCAGTTGTCGCCCCCACAACGGTTCCAATTGTCGCCACGTCAGCAACTGCCCCAGTTGTTGCACCCACAGCAGTTGCACTTGTAGCCACCGTACCAGCTCCAGTTCTCGTCGCCGCACCAGCTCCAGTTGTCGCCCCCGCACCAGCTCCAGTTGTCGCCCCCGCACCAGCTCCTATTGTCGCTCCTGCACCAGCTCCAGTCGCAGATGTTGTTCCACCACCTGTTGCAGATGTGCCAGCCCAAGTTAAAGTTGTGCCGCAGACAGCTCCCCCAATTGCAGATGCTACTCCAGCAGCAACTTCAGTTGTTGCCGCACCACTGCCAGCTGCTACTTCTCCTGTGGCGGCACCTCTACCTGTGAATCAACCTCCTGTACCGCCACCAAAGCCAGTGGTGGCAACTCCGATTCCTGTTGCAAATGTTCCTGCCACCGAGGCACTAGCCATCGCTGAATCATCTCCCGTTCAAATTGAAGATCCTGCGCCCGTCCAAAGCGCTGTGGAACCTGTTACTGCCGCTCCGACTCCTGAAGTTGTCCCAGAACCAATTCTTGAAGCTATTCAGCCACCAGTTCTTATCCCCGAAACTCTTATAGAGCCAATAAACGCTGCTGTCGTTCTGGAGGACACCGGAGTACCACCGGATACGGTACCTGCTCCCACAGCGTTCGAGGAGCCTGTGACACAAGAAGCGCCGATAATAGAACCTGTCAGCACGACAGTTAGTGCTGTAGCGCCAGATCCCGTCGTAGTGGCTGAGGAGACTCCGATTCAACCACCATTGCCGGCGGCAGCAGAAGCAAGCGAAATTCCCGAGACCTTGGAACCTGTTGTGAATGCCGTCGCAAATGCCCAACCTGAAACAGTAGCAGAAACAGTTGCTGAAATAGTGGTACCAGTACCTGAAGTAGAAGACGCCCCAAACTGTGAATCATGCGTTGCTGCTCCTCAAACACTATCTGAAGTAACTAATGTAGATCTTCCAGAGCCTGTGACTGCTGCTGCGGAATCATTACAACCTGATGTTGCTGTTGTGGAGACAGATCAGCCTATTTCTGAGCCAGCTGCAACAATCGAGTCAGTAGAACCCACACCAACTGCTTCGCAACCGGAAACTCTTGCTGCTGAAGCCACAGAATCACAAGCTGCCACAGATGCAGTTGCATCGGAGACGTCAAAGCAGGCAGAGGCGGTACCGATTGCTGCGGAGAACTCAGAAGCACAACCAGCTCCAGAAGCATTAGCTCCAGTCGTTCAAACTTTGGAATCAACGCCTCTGCCAGTTGCCCTCGCTGCTGAGTTGTTGGAAGCATCGCCTGAGCCAGTTGTTGCCGTTGTGGAAACTATAGAACCAACACCAGAGCCAGTTGTCACCTCTGTAGAAGTTTTAGAAGCATCTCCTGAGCCAGTTGTCGCCGTTGCTGAAGAACCAGTTGTTGCCGGTGCAGAATCTACAGATTCAACGCCTGTGCCAGTTGTTGCCGCTGCTGATTCTGTAGAAACAACGTGCGAGCCTGTTGTTGCCCCTGCTGAAACAGTACCAACGTCGGAGATAGTTGCCGCCGTTGCAGAACCAATAGATGCAACTCCTCAGCCTGTTGTTGCCAGTGTAGAATCTTCAAAACCAACGCCAGAGCCAGTTGTTGCTGTTGCAGAATCTTTAGATCCACCGCCTGATACAGTTGTTGCCGCTGCTGAAGCTTCACAACCGACTCCAGAGCTAGTTGCCGCTGCTGCTGCATCTGTAGAACCAACATCTCAGCCGGTTGTCGCATCTGTAGAAGCTTCAGAACCTTTACCTGAGCCAGCTTCCACAGCTCCAGAAACATTAGAACCAACGCCTGAACCAGTTGTTGCCGGTACCGGGGACACTGCGGTGCCTTCTCTTGACTCAACTGTTACTGCCATTGAAGCTGTAGCAGAATCAGATGTTGCCGCAGTGGAGATTTTAGAATCTCCTCCTGAATCTACCGAACAACCAGTTGTTGCAGCAACAGTTTCAGATGGCGAAAGTTCTAAGCCTGATGAATCTGAACCAATAAAAGAATCAGAAGCGTCTGAGGTTTCTTCATCTCCAAATCCAGATGCAGCCTCAGTTCCGGTGGCCAAGATAACGCCATTGCTAAGGGATCTACGAACAACCGATGTGTCCTTGCTAGCAATAGCAGCAACATTAGACGCCATTGGCGAAAAGTTGAAAGATCAAAAGGCACGCAATCAGCAAGTACTCGATAGACTATGTGAAATTGAGAAAATTCTCGGGGCACCAAAACAAAACTAGAGTAGCCGTATTTAAAAAATTTCATTGAAATAAAACCACTTTAAGTCAGATTGTAAAACTTCAAATTAAAAAAAATGGGTTTCATTACTCGCTGTCATTTGATAATATTCATGAAAACCATAACAAATCCACTCGCTGCTATTTTTGGACACAGCAACATAAAATGTAAAATAAATTGCACTGAGCCAGGCTTCAGACACATTTCCCTAGCTACCAATGTGGGCCTTCCCTACTCCTCGACAAAGCAGTAGAGGAATACATTTAATGCCAGCATGGCGAAATTTTCATTTTGTAGAAATTAGCATTTGACAATGGGTAAACAGCAAGGAAGGAGATGAAGATGATGATGATGACGACGCCGCCGACAGCTCAGCTGAATGTGAAAATGAATGAATCATTACCAACAATTGTTTTCCATTTCAAAGGCCCCACTAGATGGCAATCAAAAACAATAAATTCATATTAATGATGTCACCGATAAGCAGCTTGACACCCCAACTTTTTGGCCAAATTGAAAATCTTATGATAATTGTCAATAAATAATATTTAATTAGCTCACCTGTTCAACTTGTTCCACAATGTCACCGACAGGCTGTGGCTTTATAAGGCAGTATCCAATTAAAAACTTATTTCAATACATCATTTAATGGATTTGGTAAGAAAACGTAAATCAAAATTACTGGCCTTAAAGATTCAATTGGTTTAGTTTCGCTGATAAATTTCAATAATTGATTCAAATATTCTAATGAAAGTTTCTAGGTCTTAGTAAGAATAGAGAATAATGCTGATAATTTGCTTCTCTGTAAGTTAGATTTTTCGACCTTTTTCCAAAACGGCATTCTAATGCAAACAAACTATAATATAATTTCATCAACATTAACTAGTAAAATTCACTTTGGACAGGACTTGGACGCTCTTGTCTATGCCCCTAAGCCAATTGAGAGTCATAAACATTTTCTGGTTGCTGTTCCTGTGCGAAAGCAACTGACAATTGTAAAGTTTTATCGTCGAGCTGGGCAGAGAATGTTGTTTAAGTTGAGCTTAGCTAAGTCAAATACCTCTAGGCGATTATTCTAATCATTTGTATCGACTGAGCATGAGCCTCAAAACTTGGATGTTCGACAGCTGCAATCTAAATCTATGTGTAGGCAACCCATTCAGACAAAAAAAAAAACGAAAAACGAAAATATATACCAAATGCTAAAAACCAAATTCCCAAATGGCCATTTTGGACTGAGGGGAAACAATAAAATGACCTCTACCACATACACACACACACACACAGACATACTCTCAGACTTATATACTCATCCCATAAATGTTGCAAATAGAGCAACAGACTAAAGTTGTCAGGACAGACAGACAAAAAAATAACAGAAACAAAAGAACCTTTTTTTCTTCATTTTTTGGTTTCTTTTTGAAAGGCACGTTAGACTTTTTGGCACTTTTAACATGCCTGTTAGACACACACGCACACACACATACAAAAGTTATATAAACAGAGAAAAAGCGAGGGAGAAACAGGGAGGAAGAGAGAGAAAAGACAGAGAGTGGCCTGGTCTCATGCGGCTTTGAGTTGGTTATACAATCTCCTAACCGCATTAATGCTACATCCAGCCAGACGTCAAATGTGTAAAAATCAACCCAGCAGCGAAAGACCAAAATCAAAATATAAAAAAACAAAAAATTGGGAAGGAGAAGGGCAAATATTCTCTCGCACAAGAAAAAAAAGTGGAAATGTGTAATTGTTGCCTAGAGGATTTAGGCCGAAACATTTTCACAGTCATTTAAATTTAATACTTTAAGCACAATGACTTGTATGTGGTGCTAAATGTTAAATAAGATAGGTAAATATTTTATTAGCTAAGAAATGAGCAATAAAAACCAGACAATCTGGCGATCCGAGACCAATCAAGCAATATAAATGATAGAACTTGCTATTACTTAAAGAGGTGATTCAATTGCGGAATTGAATTCTAAATTTTAGATTTTTCATTTCTCCATTTCGACTTGCAACATGTCGTATGAGTGATTTAAAATAAAAAGCTTTGTAGCACCTTGCCATGAAAAGATTAAAAGTCAAAGTGATAAAAGTAAACACATGAGACTGTTATTCACTCAAGAAGTCAGTCTTTAAGTTATGTTATTCAGAGATATTTACAAGTGCAATTCGAATGTCATTTGGCTTAGATAGATTATGTGATATCATCTCACTAACTGTATTGAAATTTCGAGATTGATTGATGCCTTGCACTTGCAATTTGTTTCCACTCGTAATCCAGTGTGGAAAATCAAGTTCTATGCCAGCTTAAAATGTCGTTTTATGTCTGTGCTGTGCCTCATTTAGTTGTCTCCACTTAATTGGGTTCACCAGCAGTTAGATGAGTGCCTCTGGAGTGCCAAATCAATCAGACGGCAATGCATAAATGACATATGCAGGGCAACCAGTATGGCATCGCCTCCATCATCACATACAAAAGTCCTGTTGATCTCTCTCCCCCAAGTCTACCCTGTCTCTATGCTGTCTTTGCGTCTTTCTCCTTCTCTATGTGTCACCGGCTCGTTACTGCTGTCACACATTGCCATTGCGGCTAATGCGGTCTAGTGTCTGCTTCTCTTCTGTAGGGGGACAAAGCCTAATGCACAGCTAACATTAGAATTCCCTTACGAACAGCAGCTCCCCTATATCCACACCCAATGGATCTCCTCTACATATTAGCTACAGCCCGCTACCATCACCACCGACACGATGAATGCTTCCGGGCTGGACAATGAAGCTTTCAGTGTGTCCGTTCATGGGGTATAGAGTACGGGTGTGCGTGTGTATGTATGTAGTTGGTTGGCATATAAATTTTGAATTAATTGCACTCTCAACTGGTCTGGCTGCCGCTGCTGGCCAAGAAATTTATGTGTTCGCCTCTGTTTCGGGCCTGAGATAAATGTTTGCGGCCATGAATTTGCACAAACTGTGATTAAGCAACGCCTTTTGGCAATTATTAACTTTTGGTGGGAGGAAAAGTGTTTTCCATTTTTTCCCCCGATTCTCTTTGTCTGCTGTTTCTTGCACTGATTTAGCAATTTGTTTGGCTATTGTTTTGGTTGACAGCAGATACATGTTTATCTTAATTAAAACTAACTTCTCTTTTAGTATAAATAAGTAAATACAAGAAATTGAAAGAGAGAGAAAGAGAGAGACAAATAGAGGGGTTAAATAATCTGCTTTTGAATATAATGTGATTATCTTTGTGTAATCAAAACAACAAAAAAATAATGAAAAGAATCGACCGTGTCAAATTAAACTGCACTAATACCTCTGACACATTTGAGACATCTGTCTGAGAATGCTTACATAATTTTCCCTTCCCTTCATCGTATTTATCTTTATCTTTAAGTTCAATTTATCTCCTCTTTACAATTTTTTCCCTTTCTGATTTTGCCGTGATTAATGACTTGTAAAAGTGAAAGGTGTGCATTAAATTGATTTCAAAAGACGCATGATTGCATCCTATTGAAGGTTGGAGAAAACTGTTTGCTATAGTAGGCAGATTTTTTAATGGAAGTACTTATGCACTTGTATGTAAGTGTCTTAATTGCAAACGGTCACTTTCGACTCATTGATTAATAATCGAGTTAACTGTTCGAAAAAGAAAGTACTCACCTGATCGTTATCACATTTCTTTTCAGTTTATTTTAATATAAGAATCTTGAGTAGACTGATTAAAACTTGGCATTCATTTTGCTAAATATTTTGTTTATTACAATTTGGAAAGTTTCATTTCATGTAGACCCTAATGCTAGTCATAAATGCTCTTGAAATCTGTGAAAATAAATAAGGCAAAGTTTGCCAGTTAGCCAGTTTGGTAAAATAGAAATTAAAACTTTCGCTGTTATGTGGGCTTTGGCTAAACCACTGCCAGTGCTTTGGTATTATGGAGAACCTTTGTGACCTCACAACTAGACCACACAAACTGCCCACTTAAAACTAGTGTCAATGGAATAAATTGTTTACGGTTTGCCAATAATTAACAACTGCGGGCAGTTAAATGAAAACAGTATAAAAACAGCAAAACTTTCTTAATTTGCTTGTTCATTGAAGTATGCGCGGACTCGTTGAACTATAAATTTATAAAAACAGAGAAAGGAAAGGCAAAAAAATGAAAAGGGAATGTGCGTGTGAGTATATTAAAAACTGAAAGTGTCATTGGCATATGCAGGCCATTGTTTTACAGAGACCAAAAACTGTCAGTGACAGTAGGACACACTCCGTAAGTAATTTCGCGCATATGTTACGCTAGGTCACATTCACGAGCCAGAGGAGTGCGGATGGATGCCGATGTAGTGGTGGGGGGAAAAGGGCCAGGCCAGGCCAGGAACCAGGAGCCATGAGCTTGTGGAAGCTAGTGGCCCAGAGGTCACAGGGCAGCGTCACCAGCGACATCATCAGCTTCGGTTCGGCATATTCATGGCTACTGCACACGACAAATTGAATTTTATGCAAAAGCTTCCGCTGCCAGAGATTCTCGCTGGATATGTATAGAATGGCGGAGGGGTGCACAAGCGGGGCCAGGGTGCAGGGACGAAACGATTCGCTTTCGTTTGCACTATAATTTGGTCTTTTGTTTTCGTTTTAGCTTACTTATACATCTCCTTCTGCATTTTTTTCTTTTCCTTCTTTCGTTTCTTTTTAGCCATCTCTTCAGGATATTATGGTTATCCTTGTGTTATGCACTTTGCCAACGCATGTGGCTTTGTCCTAGTTTCTATCCTAGGCGATGCGTTTGCAGTTTTCTTTTTCGGCTTCCGTTGCCCATTATGGGCATGTGTGTATGTGTGTGCCGCGACCCGATTTAAATTTGGCGCTAATGAGAAATTATGTTATGACTCTGTTAGAACTGTAAAAATTAATTTTTACATTGTGCGTGAATAAATTTTAAAGGAGCTGCACACTCATTCCGAGACTTGGAGGGGTCGGTTATGATTTAATTTGCAGACTAAATGTGGTCTTAAATTTAATCTTGAGCTAAGGAAAACCATTAAACCCAGACAATTCATTTTATTTACCTGTTAAAATTTAAATATGTTTTTTAAGTAATACTATATCAATTTATTATCCATTGGAGTTGTAGTTAACATTGACAACTTAAATGCTCTTAATATTTAACTCTCTTAAAGAATATTCTTTCTCTTTCGATTCCGTTCTCTCTCTGTCTTTTCGCTGTTCTAACAGCTGTTATTGGTTAACAGCATCCAAAGCAAGATGATTGCGTATACGCCACCGACTTCTCGTTCATGGTGGCAGTCGCAATTCGGTGACGAAGCATTTCGTGTCTCAAATTGGTATTCAATGTGGAAACTTCTTAACCAACTGAATGGTATTAGTTCAGTCTTCTTTTAGCCGGTGTCGAGCTTGTTACGTTCAAACGCATGTTGTTAATGTGTTTGCAAATTGATGAATGCATTTCAAAGGATTTTGTTGAATCCCGTTAAACAGTCTCGTGAAAACAATGTGATAAATTGTGAGAATATCGGTGTTAATTAAATAAAATTTATCGAAACAAACACTCAAAACTAAATGAACGTCAAAGGAAAACATACATATTTAACAATACGTTTAATCAAAATGTAAAATTGTTAGTAAAATGGTGAAATCTCTTTTGTTTTAACTAACTAAATTTCATGAGAAGAATTCAGTTTATTAATCTATCCGTTTTGTGGTCTGTATTAGGCTATTAGTTAACCTCATTGTTGTGTGTATTGAATGACACAAATTGTGAGTGAATTCCAATACAATCAAATACAATATTCGATAACAATAATGATAATTTTAACAACATATACGACAATATAAAGGGAAAAATTGAATAGTATTTGCAATAAACTAAATTACAAGACACGAGCAAAATTTTGTGCTTTCCGGACCGGCGAGCAACAAAAGTCCGCCCAATTGAATCGCCCACTGCTTCCTGTCATCATCGTCATCATTATCATCATCATCATCGTCATCATCCTACACAGCATCGTCATCATCAGCCCTGTGTTGTGTCTTCGTTTCGAAACGAAAGCAAAGAGCAGAGGCCAGAAAAAACATGGCCCAATAAGTGCACAAGCAAAAACATTCAGGAGAATAGAAATTGTGTTAAATCATTTACACTTCCGATTTGTTGTTTCTGTTTGTGCAATCAATTTAATATTATTTGCTAAAACAGAGCAGAAGGCTGCTTAATGCATACTTCCCATCTATTCCATTCCCTACTCTCCATTCGTCCGGAACATTACATTTGTTTAACATTTGCGTTAACGCTTCATTGAGTCACCAACTCGTTTACCATTCCATCCAGATGCTTCTAGTATGTATATATATTCGAATGTCTGGCATTTCTCAAACTCTACAGCAATAACAGAAAGAAAATACAAAACAAAACAGCATTTAAATCATTATTCCCTGCCAGTATGTTGTATAGCCTTAACCCACACACAAACACACACACACAGAGAGACACACCTAGCGAATCCTTTCATTCAGCCCTTGTGCGCGTGTCTTGCATTTGTAAGAAGTGGCCTCCTTCGTCTAAGTCCGTGTCAGAGTCTGTTCTCCTTCTCTCTGGTTGTTCGACCATATGTACTCCTTTTACGCCCGACTAAACACCCGCATAAATAAATTTCGTTAATGCCAAATAGTCTCGAGCGTAAAAGAAAGATGAGGTAACACGAGCACCAGTAGTGGCACCGGCAACAGCACCAGCAGCCAGAACACAAAAAAGAGAAGCCTCAGCCGGCCAAATGTAATGCCCATGCCCACACAACTACACACACACACGTTCATAAATACACACACACACATAAGCATGCATATGAGTGGTTTTCAAAAACTATTTCGCCTGGAAATCATTTTCTTCTTTCTACTCTTAATGAAGTGCCCAAAAAAGTATGCTATAATTAGCTCAGTTCAAGATCAATAAGAGAAACTAATACAAATTTTCTCCTATAATCGATTCTGAACAAAAAAAAAGGAAGCAGAGATCAAGTGATAAATTAATATCAATTATATTAGAGTTTTTGAATTCAGGAACTTTGTTTTCCACTTCAACTAATGCTAGTTGGCCCACATAACTTAACGTGAAACTGGCAAGCACACATACAAGATCACACACTCACCCATATACTCACGCCCACAACAAACATATCAAAACAGGATTTTGCAGTAAAACGACGTTGGCATAAAATAGCTTTCGGTATGAAGATACCCCCCAGCTTATGGCATAGACAAAAAGAAGAAGGCCAAAGCTATGCAGAAAGAACATTGTGGGAATATTTAAAAACGGCCACGTGTTACGTTTATTTTTGCTAACTCCTCGATTTGCCCAACCATTCACCCCCATAGAGGTATGTTTTTTCGGTTTTTTTACTCATGTTTTATTATCCATAGCAAAATATGTTAACCTGGCGGAATAAAAAAGATAGGAGCAGAGCAAGAATATGCATATGCAGTTCCTTCGCTCGGCATAACCAAATATTGCTAATGGTTTAAGTATAACACAAGTGAAAAGAAAAGAAACAGCAAAAAACAGAGAACGGGGGTAAAAAAATAAAGCACTGAAAAAACATTCCGCATTGCCTTAAGCTGCCCCCCCGCCTCTTAAGTCAAATAAGGACCACCGCAGCCAATGTGACCTAGTTAAAGGGATTTTCACTCCAACAGACGACAACAAGCACAAAGGATTATCAATTTGGCTGGGCAAATTTTAATGAAGTTTGCCAACATCATCAACATGCACATGGAACTCGCATCGCCGTCGCCTTCCACCTCCACTCCAACCCGGATTGGCCAGAGGATGCTGATCAAAGCTATCATCTTGTCCGTGCTCATCTGTTTGCCGGGTAAGTTTACGACAACAAGAAATATCGTACATACTTATATATTCCTATAATTTGAGCAGACAAAAAACCAAAAAAAAAAAGGAGTGGAAAAAATTGGAATAATAATTTGATATGCGCGCAGCTTAAAAGCATTTTGTGGCCATATTAAAGCACTTTGTGGGTAATACACCTCAATTCACGCCCCTTCATCTTTTTGTGCATATTTTAATAGAAAACAGGATTTTCATATGTCTGAACTTAACAAACTTTTTAAAAATATATTTCTTTTGTGTTATAAGTAATAGGTCAAGGGATCACAAGAGAAAATTAGATTAGATTCGCAGACCATTGATGAAGGTTAAAAAAAAAAAAAAAAGGGGATAAAATCAGAAATCGAAATTTTTCAACTAAATTTAAGAAGTTGCAGTAATAGTAAAGTATAACGACTTCAGTGTCCAATTGACTGGAACATGCAGAAACCGAAAAGGCAAAAAAAAAAATCCTCAATAAAACATACGAAAAGTGGCAATAATTTATGCACCTTTGACACTTGTTGGCATCAGCCCTAGAGCAGCAGCTACCTGGGTGCCACCTGCAGCGCGAAAATTTCACAAGCTTCAACTATAAATTATCCATTCAAGTGAAGCAAATTTTTGGTCTGCCTGCACGATAAGACTTCTAAAGAAAAACCGACAGAAAAAGACAGCGAGAGAGAGAGAGAGAGAGAGAGAGACTTAAATTTAATTAAAATTGACTGCAATTTCTGATATTCGATTTGGGTAAAACTTTGCTAGTTGCTTCAACCAATTAAGTTCAGTACAGACTTATTGAGCCGCAAGTGAAATGAACTCAATCTAATCAAGTCAAAAGTTTACTACGCTTCTCGCCTACTTTCACTTGACGACGGCAAATGCGAAGCTCTCGAGGTTTACGAGTCCTGTACGAGACCTACAACTCATCTCTAGTTGTGTTTCACTCCGCCTTAGTCTGTCCGTCTGTGTATGTATGTGTACATAAGCGTTATCATCATGTTTTATGTTTATGCTTCATGTACGCGCAATAAAGATAAAGCGTTTTCCATATAAAAAACTTTTTAATTGCCTGCACTAATGATGCACTGCAGCAACTTGATTATAATAAAGTTGCAAAAATTTCATTTTACCACCTCCTTCATTTCCACCTTCCTCTCGTCTGACTGGGCACAATCGGTAGAAAATTGTACATTTTCCAGCTGCCAGACAAGCAAAATATTTTTCAATTAAAGTTTATGAAAACAGAAAAAAAAAAAACCAACGAAAAAAATTCCTTTCCCATAAAATACTTGATGAAACTAATGAAAATAAATGACTAAAAGTATTTAACATTATGTTTTTTTTCTTGACAAACGAAATTGGAATAAAAATGTCTTCAAAGTTTCTGATCATCCATAAGGTGGTTAATATAATTAAATTTACTATGCGTTGATTTGATATATTTCATATAGACTACTTATAGGGGTAATAAAATTTTTTTTTATAAAACCTTCGAAATTGTTTAACAAACCATGAAACGCCACCCAAAAGATACCAAATTTTGCTTGGCTCTTCTCATAGTCAATCCCACGGTGCTAGGATCTCAACTCATTTGCCCGCAAACAACAACAAATAAGTAAAACAACCAACAGCTGCCGACAGGAAATGCTTGGGCGTAGACACAAGAGGCGTGCCTGACTGCCGCGGAAGAAACAAATCAAAACCGCGTAAAAAACTGCAATAAAACAAGTCGAAGAGGCAAAAGAAAAACAAAGAAACAAGCCAAAGAAAAACAAAATAATAAAGCGAAATATTAAAAAAGAGAAGAAAAAAAACAACAACAAAACAAAACAAAGACACAAAAATATCATCACTTGAGATGGAGCAGACTGCCATTAACTTTAAAGTTGGCTACAAAAAAAATTTGCTTAATCTTGCCAAGACAAACTAAAAAGTTGTAAAAAAAACTTCTCCTTTCGCCCTCTTTCCCATTTTGCATGCCCCACCCTAATTACGTAAAATTAAATTGAGCGCAATGCAAAAACAAAAACAAACGAAAAAAAAGAACCTATAAAAGAGCCACAAGGTTCGGGACAAGTCAACAAGGCCAAATCAAGTCGAGCTATATAAAATGAGTTGGCTCATCATATGGCATTTGCCAGGACTCCGTAACTGAAAGATTCTGTCTCACTAAAAATTAACCAAGTAAATCCCCTCGAGCATTTTTAGTTAATCAAATGCTACACTTGGCAAAAAATATTTATCGAAAGAAAGCCAAAAAGTTAATTACAAGTTCACTTGTTGTTCTCTTGGTACTCTTTTGTTGTGATAGTAAACAATTAACTTTTACTAAAAGCCTGAGAATTAAGCCATCTGTGCACGTATTTTTCATTTCATCAAAACTTACAAGGATAAAATACCACTGTTCTTTCACAAAGGATGAAGGCGAGGAGTTTCCTAACTGCTAGATGCTGGCCAAGAACTAGACACTGTAGAAGAGGGCTTTGATTGGACAATATTGAATTTTTCTCTCAGTGGAAGCCTGAGAAATGATCATCATCATAGTATCGTAATCATTATAATGGGCATTTCGCTGTCTGACAACATTTCGGCACTTTTCCTAATTATGATGGGCATGTTGTTGAGTTAAGTTTGAGGATGATGAAAATTGCTTCACCCCTGGGCCACATTCACCATGTAATCTTCACTTCAATGTCGGACACTCGCCAATAATGATGACCAGAACTAGAGGAGTGGTCCGTAACTCGTGTAATAATTGCTGTTAAGCGTTTAAGTCCAGGCGTGCCAGTTTGGCGGCTAACCAGAGAATGGCACAATGCCATTCTCCCAGGGGATGGACCAAAGCAAAAGGGTCTCGGGTCTGTGAAAATGGAGAGAACTTATCGCCACCGCAAGTAAGCCAGCTAGCCAACCAGCCAAAAAGCCAACAAAATAACAATAAACGAGGCGAAAAGAAGGAAGCGGTTGTAGAGGACGACAATGTACAAGTGGCTATGCGGTTGAGTTGGGTCAGGATTCCACTTTGTACCCAGTATGCCTCCGGGGGTAGTTGTTTGCCCCGCCAACCAGTGTATAACAGCAATTCAATGGCTCTCAACTGGGCGGGAATTCGAATTTGATTAAACAAAAGTAAAAGTTTTCAACTTGACTGACCAACAACAGCCACTTGATTGTTGCTGTTCCTCCTGTTATTTTGATTGTTGCTGTTTCTCAACCAGCTTCTCGACCTGTAACCCCCACCCATAACCACATCACTTTCATGGCCAAATGGATGTAGGCAACTATGAACAAAAAACAAATGAAATCTACCAGAAAAAAAAATTAACTGAAAGTTTCCTGTTTTCAACAAAATTTTAAACTTAGAGCCACGCCCTTCTCCAACCTGAAAATTGGCTCGAGCCGTCTATGGATAACTTTTTTTTTTGGGACATTTTGTTAACAGTTTTTCATGGCAGGTTTTGCAATTTTGTGTCCTTTGGTTCTATTCATTTTGGAAGCGTTTGATCGAATTTTGTTTCATCAGTGGCAATATTTTAAGAGTCATTTTCAATGCTTGTGTTTTTTTTTCATTTTTTTCATTTTTGTTTTATTTTGTGTGCTTAAACCAATTTGTGTGGCTTTTCATGTTTTCCCTTTGGATATTAATTACCTTTTTTTCGTTGCTGCATATGCAATACACAGTTGTGCAGTGTCCTTTGTTCTTGGTAGTCTTTTGGCTAAAAGCTTTTCAATTATTTGAAAAATGTAACTCTTTGAACTCTCTATGCCTTTGTCCTAATTTAAATGAAACAGCTTATTGCCAAAATGTTTTAGCTAAAACTTTATATAGATAAATTATAGTGTGAATTGAGTTTCTCACAGCTTCAATCAAGATTTTCTTTCTTAGTTTTTTAATCGAAACTAATTAATATGGGATTCCAATGCTTAACTGTTTCGCTTGTATTGAGAAATTTGATGCTGATCGTATTAAAAGTTGATATAGCAATCGCATTAGTTTCTACTGTTGGCAATAAATCCAATTTCCTTAAGCAATGTTTTTAATGTTTTTTTTTTTGTTGGGTTTTTTGTTGCTTTGCCTCCTGTAAAATCTGTGGTAAGCAGCTTATGGGCTTTCTGGTCTCTCAAGCAACGTAATCTCATTCAAGTTTTCTTAGACAAAAAACATTTAGTTCGCCGAAACGAAACATTTGCCATGAGTAGCAAAATGCCAATTTACGGTTTAAAAAAATATGAAGAACGAAGAAGAAGATCCCTGAATTGAAAGTGAGAATTTGAAAAGGGCATGGAAAAGTTTAATTTTGATAAGAATCTTTTGTTTGTCCATTGAAAAGGCCAACTGTCCTCCCTAAAACGACCCAGTTTCAATGGAATCAATACAATGTCCTTGAAGGTAATTAGCTAATTAATTTCAAAATTGTTATCAGTGGGTGAGGGCGGAGTGTGGATTGAAGTGGTTTGAGTGGGCGAATGTACATACATAGTAGGGAATTGTAGATTAATTTATTGAACTGCGATTAAAATTGTTTTTGTTTATGGTTCAGTAAATCGTTTTAATTGTAAGTCGTAAGGGTATTTTAGATAAATGGGATTAAGCAAAGGGACAAAACGGCAAACAAAACTTGGTCATTAATTATCTATCTCTCTCTCTCTCGCTGTAGGTACCCAAGGCTTAAGGGAAGCTACCAGATCAATGATATTGGACAGTACAAGAATAAATGAGAAGACATTTGAAACTCAAACGAAAACTCAATCAAAGCAAACATCGTTGACAGCGGCAACAACGGCAACCAAATCGTTGGCATTAATTTTGGAAGCGACACAAATTACCAACCATCAGACAGAAAAACTCGTTGCAGCCACTGCACCAACACATTCAAACTCTGCCCATTCCCCAAGTTCATCGAATGGATCGTTCCTTGGCAGCAATGTTGCCATTAATAACATTAGCAACAATGGAGACAATTCCACAATGGCAACCAATGTGTCTATCGCTCTGGAGGCAAATCTTATTATGAGCAATAGAAATGTGCAGGACGAACAGGATTCTATAGAGCACAATGCGACAATGTCATCAACAGACTCCGCCACATCAGCTTCAACTACAACAACAACTACAACGACAGTCAAGCCAACAACAACAACCACTCGTCGTCCGGCGCCAACAACCACATTGAAGCCACCACCAACAATAGATGATTACCAGACAATAATTAGCCAGGCAGGCACTCATGCCTATCTGCCATGCAATGTAAGTCTAAAGGAGCAACTGCACCCATGTTTACACACACACACACATCCTTCAATTGAATTCAAATAGACATTGTGTGTGTGCCGAATGAGTTATTGGCATTAGATTGACATCAAATCGGAGCACACAAAGAATATGAATACAAAAGGCTCTTTTTTTCCTTGCTGAAAAGGGATAACAAAAGGACGCTCTTTAGTTGTCTCCACTTTGACATAGTGCTATCATTCCACATTGAGAGTTGTTAAAGCTCACTATACTGAGTTGGATTAGTTGGCACCAACTGGAATCAATTTGCAACAAGTTCTCCCTAATCTGAAGACGAACTATTGCATCTCCTGGGCATAGAAAACTCAATAAAAGTGATAATTCTGTGGCGAATTCCCCTCTCGAGTTCCCTTTTTTTTCTGTCAAAGGACAACCACAGAAGAATTTTACATTCACTTTTAAGGGAATTATTTTCTTGAAAATTAATTTCCACACTCATTCTCTCCCAAAGACCTCCCACATATGGTTCGTTTGGGCGCCACTCACCCCAGATCAGTATTGTGTGTGGTAAGTTAAGTCAAAGACAAAAGAATAATCTAAAAATACATTCGGTATATGTATAAAAAAGCAACAACAACAACAAATACATAAACAACATTAAAAGGAAACTCAAACTCAAAGACTTGCTTGGGGATACTTAAAAGGTAAATAAAATATAAATTGTAAAAAGATGAGAACAGAGAAAAAAAGGAGAAGAAAACTGGATGTTACCTTATTTTTTCACTCTTTGCATCTTTTAATTAACTAACATCATTGCTTTTGTTGCTGTTGTTGTTGCCGCTTTACACTCGAGTTCATTTGAATAAACATAAAAGTATCCGTTCGTTGTGTTTGAGAGGAGCATCTGCAGTTGAGTTGCGAGTTGAAATATTTATTCCTTCAGCTACTTTCTCCACATTTTCCCAGTAATTTCCTGTCCAAACAGAGCGGCGGCGGCGGCAGCAGCAGCATCTGGAATGGGGTGGGGAGAGTGGGAGGAAACGCCAATTATAATTTTCCTAGATGAATGCAAGGATGCGAATGCGAATGCGAAATGCAGGCAATCCGCAAGACCATTTGAAACCTCCAAGTGAGCAAGTGAGCCAGCCATAACCAAGTTATTAGCGGATGGACTCTCTTCTCACGCTCTGTCCCTCTCTCGCTCCTAGTTGGGCTCGCCGTCCCAAAATTATATGCGTACATACATAAATACTTATAGAGTCTGAACACTTTCCACTCGCACTCTGAACTATTTGGGTTATCATCATAGAAGAATGAAGAAAGAACAAAAAAAAAAACAAGGAGGAAGAAAAAAATTACTTGCGCTCCGTTTTTTTTTTTTTTTTTTGTTGCTTTGGGCGTGGCAGCGGCAATTTCCGGTTTTGTTTTCTACCCAGTTCCGACAGCTCGAAAGCGTAAATTAGTTCAAAAGCGCCAAAAACTTGGCCACCCCAAGAAAGCGGAAGTCAAGCCAATCGACATCACTTCCTCCATGTCCTCCAGCTTCTCATCGCCCCATTTGGCCCAAAGTCATAGGAATATCTTGATTGAACTGAACAACGAATACCGTGCAGAGTCAGGCTGCATAGTCAGTTGCTTATTATAAATTTAAAAATTGATTATTAAACATCAACAAAAGAGCAGTAAAATTTCTTGTAAATATTTATTTACTTTTCATTATTTCTGAGTTAAATACACAAAGGGCTAGACGAAGGACGAACAAATTTCATAGCTTGTGCGGCAGTTGATGGAATTGAATTCCTGCAAAAATCAATCAATTTGACCCAAAATAAATATTTCCAAAAAAACAGACTACCTGATTAATTTGCACACTCAGAGAAATAAAGTGTCCACAATATTAATATCATATTTTAGCCCAAACTTGAAAATCCTGTGGGCGAAAGACCCCTAGGAGATTCTTGTCCATTTTAAGACTATTTTTGGAACATTTTACTTGCGAATATGAAATTTAAAATGAAACAACTTTGCCATAATCCTGAGATATGCTTAAATCTAATCAATTAATAATATAAATTTTTAACCGTGGGCGCTGTGAAAGTCTCAGGAATGAAGGAAAATGGAATATCGACACAAAGGAAATCCGCAAAAATGTTTTGGTTTTTCTTCTCCTTTTTTGTTTTTTGTGTTGTTTTGTTTTGTTGTATTTTCGGTTGTGGCTGCAGGGCGCTTGATTCCTTTCTAAGAAACGACTTTGGATCTCCTTAGCATTTTTCTTCTTTTTGCCATTCTTTTCTTATTGTATTTTTATTTTTTCGCAAAGTCAGCGAAAAGTTGGAAAACAAAGCAAAAAAAAAAATATGGGAGAAAAGGAAAACTGAGGCGATACAAGGGCTGCGCCTAGAAGGCACTTTGAGGTGAAGTCTTGTGTGAAAAAAAATCAACAAAATAAAAGAAATTATTTACAAACAACTTTAGACAAGATTCGCAATGTTATGAGCAAACTTTGATGATGACGACAGCAGCAGACAAGCACATAAAAAGCAATCGACTTTACGATATGGGAGAATGTGTGTCTGTTTGTGTGTGTTAGTATTTAATTTTTTGTTTGTTTTGTTTTGGGTGACTCTCTGATACGTCCAAAAAACTAATTAACGATATTTAAATTGCAAAAGAGTCTACGAAAAATCTTGATAAATTTTGTATATAAAATTGCGGTCATTACGTTTTGCCAAATTAGCCACAATCTAATACCGAACAGTCACCGAAGACTGGAAGCAAATTTAAATTAGCTAATGCCCAGGGATGGTGGCTGTAAACAGAGCGACCTGTTCCTGTTAGGCCAAAGCCACAAGGATATTTGTCTGACTAAGAACGAACGAAAAGCAAAGTCAAGCCACAAGGCGGATATGCGGATGAGGCTGGCGTTGACGATGACGATGACGAAGGCAGAAACCAGAATCAAGAAGCCAGAAGCCAAGAGACTTACTTACACTTGCCACGTACCTACATACATATAGCATGCTCCTCCCTCGTATGCTGCCCAATGCTGCTGTAACCGAGCCTGAAACTGAGCCCATGCCAGTGAACAGGATAAGCATCTTCACTTAATACTGAGTATAATGTCGATGTTCAAACCTGATAATAATGTCCTTTATGCCGCCGCACAGCCTTTGCCGCACATAGCACACTGTTCAGCTGTTGCCAGAGACTTAATAAACTTCGCTTTTACCAGCATGGGCATAGTAGTTATAGAGCTTATATAAAATATGTATTTAATTTTGATATGAAAACCAATTTTCGCCATATTTATGCAGATTGAATAATGCACTTTTCTGATAACACCAAGTACTTCCCATAGACAGAATTTAGCTCTTAAAAAGCAAAGCTGAAACCTAAAGCCAATGAGAGAAAGCGAATAAACACAGAAAATCCCAAGGAACTGTGACATATCATGCCGACTTTAAGTGCTGGTCACTTTAAATTCATTTAGCAAACTGAATCCACTGTATTAACTTGTTCACCTAACTAGCTCCAAGCCTTGAGTTTCCTTTCGTTTTTTGCTGTTGTAAAAATCTCATTGTCCTGTTCAGAAAAAGACTTCAAGCAAGTGCTAAACCTCTTCAAGTCTTTCTAGGAGCTTTTGAAGACGAAGGAACGCTGATATGAGATTATTTCTCAACCCCCCACTCCATGTCCTCACTTTGATTATTTCTCCCGGGGTGCTTGGCTGGAAAATGTACTCTGATGTCGAATTGATGCCTGATGGCCTGGCGCTTAAACAAAGTGTGAGATGATTTGTCGTTGATACTTATACTCATTTAAGGCCTAGGCATATTAAAATAGTTTTGACAGCACGTAGCCGACAGAGACAAGCATAACAAAAAATAACAAAAGCGGGAGGCAATCAGGAATAGACAGCATGGAGACCATATCAAAAAAGGAGCAAGACTTCTGAGGGTTGGAAATCGGAGTTCGGTATGAGCGTGTTGTGCGTGCCTCAGTCACTTGGCGACGAGAACGGTTGCCACAACTGCCGGCAACCAATGAAAAACAACAAGAACATAAAACACAAATGATTATAGTATCTAATCATGACGTCGTCGTCTTCTCTTTCCCCATCCTCTTTCTTGCTGTTGTTGTTGTCGTCGTCGTCGTCGTCTCCTCTGCCAACACCGACAATGTAGTTGATGACAGCAGTTCAAACACTGTCATTTGCCTCTGCCACCGATTCGCAGTCGCCATTTTGGCCAGTTCCCACAAGTTCTCTATGATTATGTATGCTGGCTGTGTGTTTATTGCCAAGTTTAGCATACACTGTGCAAAAACTTTGCAACTAGTTTGAACTCGAGTTAATGATTTGACATTTTAAGTAGAAGAAAATGTGGCATTTGGCCCAACTGATTTTTATATGATCTACCTTAGTTTTTATTATCTTTTTTTTTTGGATTAGTACCTTCCACTTGATACAATGTTTCCTGTGTAAACTTGTTTAAACGTCCTTTAATATGCATACACTACACAGTTTCCCCTTTTATGTAAAGAATCTTCTCCGCTAGAGTTGAACACTCTTCATTAGTCTCGTCAGGAATTCTCAAACTAATTACATACTTTTATTCCATCAGATTTTGTCAAGTTTCATAAAATCAAATGATAATTATACTCAGCCCCCTATGTACCTACATTTCGCACGCTCCCTTCACACAAGCTGAAATTGTGTCAAGTGTAATTAGTAGAAAGCTCCAACTCCATGTATTTGCCATACTGATATTTCTAGCTAAAGTCTTACAAGTGGTCCACGGAGTCACATAAATATTTCCACATATAAATTCTTGCCCATGTATGTGTGTATGCCTAAGACCTAGAACACTATAGCGCTGCTTCGCCCTTCGCCATCGTCGTCGAGGGGAAAGGTCCTTGTCGAGAGCAATCTAATGTATATTATTTTGTTTTCCTTGATGCTGCTGCTGTTGCTTCTGTTGCTGGTTTATTAAATGACTGCTAAATTATTATTGTCATTATTGACAGAAATGAATCGTTGTCGTTTTGTTATCGTTATTGTTTACCGTCTTTCTGCCACAGTTGCCCTTTCCTTTTGCTGTTATTGTTGTTGAAGTTTACTCAAGGAAAGGTTTTGCTGACATCATTGACTGAGTCAGCTGGGAGTTCACGTGGCCAACATACAATAATTGAATTAATTTTAAAAATTGAAAATCCAATTTTCGAATGATGGTTTCTGCCAAAACACTCTGCAGTATACTTTCCCCTGCCATTGAGAATTGATTATCATTTAATTCCGAACGTCATTGCGGAAAGATACATTTGTTGAACACTGTCGTTGAATAATTTAGAGCTCATTGGTTTTGCCATTTTGCCGTTTTGCAGGTGAAGCAGCTGGTAAAGAAACCCATATCATGGCTACGTATGCGAGATGGACATATATTGACAGTCGATCAGACTACATTTATAGCAGATCAACGTTTTCAATCAGTGTTCTCGCCAAATCCGGAGCGTTGGTCGCTGCAAATCAAATACGTACAAGTGAAGGATGAGGGTACCTATGAGTGTCAGGTTTCCACAGAGCCCAAAGCCAGTGCCATTGTGCATTTAAGGATTGTGGGTGAGTAAAGGAGACAACCGGTGGTTTTCTTTTTTGACAACTTTTTGGAAAACCAAAACACAAAAGCTAACCCTACCAAAACTCAAACAGCATTCTCTCTCACATAAGGCCATAAATCACCTGGCCGCAAGACAATAAATCAATGACATTTGCAGTTTTTGAACAGATTTAACCTAGATAACCAAACTCTGATTGTAGTTCATTTGACTTGTCCTCACATTCGTTACTCATTTCTCTCGCTCACTCTTTCTCTTTATCCCCCTTTACTTGAAGAACCGAAAACCGAATTAATTGGAGAGTCCACGCGTCACGTTAAGGCCGGAAGTCAAGTGAAATTGCGTTGCATTATTAGTCAAGCATTGGAGCCGCCACTTTTCATTAATTGGTTTTACAATCAAAAGCAAATCTATTTGCATAATCGTCGCGGTTGGCGTACGGAAATTGAACGTATCGATCTGCCAACGGAAGCGCCGACAACAACAACAATTGCCACAACTACCAGAGCAGCGACAGAAACTTCAGCAACAGCAACAGCAGCAGCCCCATCAACATCAACAGCATCTGCATCGGCAGCAGCAGAGGCTTCTAATGGTTTATTAACCATAACACGTTCATATATTTTAGATGCCATATCCGTAATTGATGGTAGTGATGCCATCACAGAGATAAATGCACCGACGACAGCTCCAGAAGCAGATAATACCGGCAATGTCACCGCCGCAACATCAACACCGACTACAGCAACATTGATTTCAGGAGCTGGTGCAACGGCAGCAATAACAACTACGCCAGCAGCAACATCAACAGGATGGCCAAGTACCACATCGACGACAGCTGCAACGACAACAACAACCACAATGGTGCCCAGCAGTAGTTTCATTAAACAAATAACAGTAAGTGGCAAAAACAAATTAGAGGATCAACTTAACAAAACAAACTAATCTTAAAAGCTAAAAGAAGACCTTGTCAAGGCAACAAACAACTTAGATATGAATGTATGTTTATCCTGAATAGGCAAGTCAGATCGAAAACATTTCATACTCTGAATAATATTAAAGCTTCTCAACTATATGGCCACTCTCTGTCAGTCTTGCTATTATTATTATGGTTCACCTCTTGACACTCATGCATTTTCATTAAACTGCTTTTCATTACGCAAATTGCCGTAAATGCGAGCGTCAGTCGAGTAATTTTTATTAAATTATATTCCATCCAAAATGCTGACACACACACACACACACAGACAGACACAAGCCTCAGCTAGTGGATAAACGGGGAAGGAGGCACAAAATTGTCAGCGTCGTCAAATTATAATTTTAATATGGTCCAAAGGACTTTCATATATGTATATAGGTAGAATGCCACTCGATTTCTCTACCATTCATGTGTCTGACAACTGTCTCGACTTTTATATGTATATATGTATATGTTAATATGTGTGTACTTATGAATGTGTAAGTGAAGTGTATATGTATGTATATAATCGTATTCGTATATTTGTTTTTTCTCTTTTTGCAGACAGCGTCACTCATCATTCCAGCTGTAGTGAAACTGGATTCGGGCAACTATACATGCAGCCCCTCGAACAGTGCCCCCCGCACCATTGTTCTACATGTGCTGAACGGTAAGAATACTAACTCCCTATCCCTCCCATCACCAACACCATGACCCGCATCAACGACCCGCTCCGACGACTGTGCCAACTGTTTTTATTGTATGGCATGCCAATTGAATTAAGTTTTCATTTAGCTTAATTGAATTTTATTTCGTTTGTATTTGGCAATGGCCGCACGCATTTGGCCTTTTTTGATGCTGACTTTTCATTCTTGTTGAGCAACAATGCACATTGGTCCTAAAGGCAAAAAATGAAATCGAAAGCAATATCATTTTATATATTAATTGAAATACTCGCATAGATTATCTTCTTCATCCAAGGAACAAAATATCGCGCATACGTCGTGTTGACAATATGATGTTAACTTCAAGTTCTAAAGCTGATAATATGATAGGTATTTTGCTAAGCTAGATAAGTCGACCACAGTGTGCATGAGATTATGATTATATCTAGAGAAAATACCTTCCATTTTTTCCCCCATAAAAGTTTATTGCCCTCATTTCAAAGTTTAAGCTAAATTGGTCAACTCATTAGGCACGTTCGAACAAATTATTATACTTACTTTTTATATCCTTAGATTTAATTTCTATTTTTTTTGTTGAATATAAAAGTTTTTGCTATTACCACAACCACTGTGCCTTATATTTGATGAGTTTTTATTTTGTTTACACAACTTTCAACAATTGCTAACCAGCAGCGAGCTGCTGAAGCAGCGTCCAGAATGGAACATGGCTAACGGGGTGCAGTTTTTATTGTCAGCTCGAAATGGCCACAATTGGGTTATTTGTTCAGTGTTCACAATACGAGCACGGAAAGGACACTACAGAAACAAGGGACAAGGGGAAAAATAAGCGGAGAGAGAAAAAAAGAGAGAGATGGAGAATGAGTGAGGTGATAGGAATGACGATAGCGATGACTATGACATTGATGGCTGACATCGTCTGGCTGGCGACCTATAAATCTTGTCTCATTTGTTCAATTGTTTGTTTTGTTATTATTATTTACCCAGGTTGATGCCACATTTCTGTTAGCATTTAAATCGGTTAGCTTTCGCTTTTGTTTAATGTCGCTACTCCTGCCGCTTTAGCAGACACCAGTCATGTCAGCTCTGCCACCTTTTGACATGTGTTTGGCTCTGCTTAAATGCCAATCTCTGCCCGGAGAGTGCTGAAGAAGTGGGGCAAAAACAAAAGCCAGGTGAAATGATTGTGAATGATGACACATGACAGAGAACATGGAACTTCAGCTGCGGCTCATGGATTCCCAGTCAGTTGCACAGAGAAATAGAGAGACAGGTACACGTTCTGTTGGCTGTCGTTTACACGCTTCTGTCGCTGAGTGCCAAAAACTGTCACGTTTATTGCCAAAGGATGTTAAAAAATAATGGCCGTAAAAATGACAATTGACAATGCTTATTGAAGTGGGTTCGTTTTTTTTGTTCAAGTGTTAAATCTGATTGAGATTTGACGATAACAATGGCTATGATACTTATGAACGTCTAGGCCAGAAAGGGCAAACAATAAATAACCTTTAACAGAGAAACTCAAAAGTTACTTGTTAAAGCTGAACGAAGGAACTTAGTTATTGCTATGGATAGGAATTACTATTCCTGTTTTATTACCAATTCTAAGGGGAACTTTAATAAATTATTTGCACATTTTAGTAATTATTTTCATTATTTGTTTATATTTCGAAATGCCACAACATGATGAAATCAAAGAATAACATTCCAATTCATGCCGCTTAATTTAACAAGCAGAAAAACATGTCCAACAAAAACGAAATAAAGAACATGAAATGATATGAAAAGCAAGACAAATATTGCATAAAATTTATGTATTTTTAATATTCGACTAATTGGCGCAGATAAAAGGCAGCAAACCAACATCATATATACAATTTGTTGTATAATTTTTTCTTGTTTTGCTGTAATGAGTAAAAACATGTTCAAGCGCGGATAATGAAAAATCACAGCATTCCAAGGACACAGTGGGCCAAGGAGGCGCGGGTGCTTTTTATGTGATTTCAAGCGAAAATTGCATATGCATTTTAATGGTATAATATATCTGTATGTTTATATACATATATCTACATATATATGCATTATGTATGTATATATATTGAGATTGTGGCGTCATTTTGTATTATATGGAAAATTTTACATTCATTTTACACAAGTGGCAAAAAGGTTAATAAACTTAATGTCATTTTTGCGGCTCATTACAATACAGTGAATGCGGAGGGGAAAAAAAACAGAAAGAATTATTGAGCAACAACAACAGCAACAACATTGACAAATGATTATTAATAGCTTAATGATATTATCATTTATTCATTTATAATATTTTCTCTGGCGCTTTTTACCTCTGATTTATTCAATCTGTGAAGGAAAAGTCTGTCTGTGGAAAACCACTTTATGTTATAATTAATCTACTTATATTCAATAGAACCACGTGATTTTGAGTGGAGTTTTTCTCTTTTAAAATTTTTTATAAAATTATAATTTAATTATTCAATTTCATTGAACAAACATTTGCGACAACAACAAAAGTTTTAAAGTCAACAAATCGGATATAATAAAGTTTTGCTTTATTTTTTCTTAGGTCCATGTAGTTAATCATTTGTTTTGTCTGTGCGCTAATAAGTAGGCAACATATTTTATAACTATCCTTTGTATTCAGTTTGCTGCTTGCTATTTGTTAATTTATATAAATGTTATCATCTCCATTATACCAATCAATATAGATATGTATATATATAGCCCGCATAATGAGATAAACCATTGCTATGCAAGGATCATGAACCAGTTGCCACCGCAGAGTTTATTTGTTAGATACTTTGAGTTCATTTTTGGGGTATATTTGCGCAATTTCAATTTTAATATTTGCTGTGTGAGCATTTCAAGCGTTGGCCACAAACCCATCGCCTCTCTTCCCATCACTTCGGCTCCCCCTTTTGATAAATTCCATTAAATTTTGCAATAGAAATATTTAATTACAATATGTACCTACATATTTCGCACAGTATGGCAATTTATTTGACCAATCAACAGAGGAGAGGGAAAGGTATTTGGGTTTTTTTTTGTAAATTGGTTGAACATGACATCGAACCTCCAAATTGATAATGATGCAAATTCGAAACGATTTTTGGGCCTGGCTAGATTTATGCTGGCCTGGTTAGGTATATAACTATGCATATATGTATAATATATCCCAACTAACCCTGCTCTTCCATCCTATTTGCTGTTTGTTCTCGTTGTTACAGGTGAATATTCCGCATCGGCCATTAAATCCGCCAGCAATACGCTAATTGGATGTCGTGGCTATTTACAGTGGCATAGTGTTTCAACGATTTTGACACTTTTGTGGATTATAAAATTTGCAATGGCAAGAAATATGACAGTTTGTACAACAGCCGTAACAAGGAGAGCAAATACCAAGAGTCAAGAAGGGAAACGAATTGTGGTACGCTATCAGCACACGACTAGTTCAATTAGTGGCGCCAAAGTCGTTGAGGATAAAACTTGAGCAAATGCCATGGAACGAGATCAAAGGAAATCCCAAAACTAAATAGTGAATAGTGAATTTGGGTTCTAAAACAAAAAAATACTCGTATGTGTTATGTCTTTGGATTAATAATGTTTTCAAGCATATCGCATTTAAGTTTGAGTGTGATTTGAACTGTTCTTACCCTTTCCTAACCCCCCGATTCCCTCCTAACTATCCTAAATGGAAAACTTGATAAGTACGGAATTAAAATATTATATTGTATATGCCTATATGTATGTATATCTATAGGTATATATACCTATACAAGTATGTAAGTGTATATTCTACGATAAAATCGTCAAGCATCTCACTTGTTCTTCATTAGCAACTGTGTAAATAGTAAGCAAAAAGTATTGAAAAAACGAGCATCTATACATTAACCGATAAAGGAATGCACTAAATTCTGTTTAAGCTGTCATTTCATTAAAATTATGGTTGTAACAATTAAGCAATTCACTAAATGATAAAGGAAGAATAAACAGAATAATACAATAAATGTTTAAACATTATCCTTAAATAGAATATATAATCAAAAACTAATAGTCTGGATTCAGTAACGAAACATTGTCCCATAAAAAAGTAATGCAAATATAATGAAGGTAAGAGTTCAGTATTTTGAGTTTAACCTCTTTCTATCTTAAACTGAGTGACTGGAGTATGCTATTTAGTTAAGCTCCAAAGTTTGTAGATCCTTGCAGGCTGAATAAAATAGTATCCATTGGCATCCCCTTTTCAGTTTGTTTTAAGAACAAATGAATTGTTTATATCAATGAAATTATTAAGAAAAGATATATAGGAAGTATTTGAAATGCTTTTCAACTGCTGCAAGGACTTAAATTGAAATAGGCAACCTTTAGATTAAAAAATGAATAATCTAAGAAACCAGATATGAAATGTAACTAAAGTTTGATTTGAAATTTGAGAATTTCTCCAAATTGTAAATATGTATTTAGGCATAAATCAATTAAATATGATTTCATAATTTCTTAGTTAGTGAATTATGCTTAATAATGCTTTATACCAAGTGAAAACGGAAAGTGAAGATAAATGAACAAAAATAAACTCTAAATTAAGCCAGAAATGAACTGTGTAAATAAGAGAATGAAATAAATTATAAATGTGTGTGTGTGTGTTCCTTCAGCAACAGATAATTAAATATTTAAACAAAAAAGAAAAGCTCAAAACTAAATATGATATACATACATATACACATACATATAGTTAGTACATAAAAGACTTGCCGTTATACTACTCCTGAAATCGCCAAGCCAAGCAAAACGAAGCAACACACAACAAAAACCAACAGAAACCATTTGAATTTGATAAAATGTAAGCATTCGATTAAATGTTCTATGCCCACATGATTTTCAACAGTGAAATTCCAAATCAAATGTAACAATTGCAAAATTAATTTCTAAGCCCCTAACAAATAAGTAAACAAAACAAAAAACCATACGAGTAAATAAAATAACATAACATTTCTTCAATGAATTTCTTTATTTCGTTTGCTTTCCTCGAATTCTGTCAATTTTCACACCGAATAAATTCAACTGACTAACAACTAGTATAAGTGCAAATTCTGTTTTCATCAAGCACATCTGCTAAGCAAAACATGAATAGGGCTTTTGTGTATCCTGGAGTATTCATCACACAAATTAATGGGGCGCTTCATGGGAAATATCGTTGCAAGATTTTTAGCTCAAGTACTTTAAAGTTCAAACCTGAATTCTAAATCACACTGAGAATCGATGATCAATGACTATATAAAGAGAAATCTAGCCTCAACTTAGTTTTTATATGTATGTCAGATGCACCTTACAAAATTATGAAGACCCATCCATGTTGAAATATTTTCTTTACAGGGTATGAATGCAAAATGGAAAAAAAAACTACCAAAATGGTAATGAAATCCCTGTGAATGCTTCGTGTCCAAGCAAATTTATGCCGTAATTTCAACCTTCCAAGCATCCCCATTCCTCCTGCCCACCCTCCTTGAAAGAGAAAAAATCTAATATGCACACAAACACATGCTCCCCTGGACTGCCTCAAGATAGATGAGTTGAGATCCTCCTTCGTATCTGGCTCCCGTTGGTTCGCCGTTGTCCGAACTAAAATATTCAAACTGAACTCGTGAATTTTGCACAAGTTTGTTAAATATTCATTCATTTTTCGGACCACAAGTGTGGTTAGTTGGTGTAGGGTGTCAAATGCTCACAAAAAAAATGGTAGCAAACCAAAAAAAAAAGCACATTTGTTCAGAAATATATATCCTCTGACGTCTGACAACTGCAAACCAATAAATATGTGTGTCCTTTTGGGTGTGCCCTTCTGTGTGTGTGTGTGTGTTTGTGTGTGCTCCAAAAACCAACTATATGTCCAAATATATTCACGTTTAGTTTTCACTCCTTTTCTTTTTGTTTTTGTTGTTTGTTGTTGTTAAAACTAAATGAATTTCAGACTAACTATGTAAATGAGTTTTCAAAATAATTTGATGGTTTTTATACTCATTAGACAAGGTGTTAAGGGGTATATACAGTTCCTAAAATTCCAGGCAATAAATTAAGTAAATTTTACCTTTTGGGCGTGTGTGTGTGTGTGTGGAATAAATTATATCATGATTATTCATCAATATCTTTTGTAATTAAGGGTCATTGGCTCTCTGTTCAACCCACATAACACATCGAAATGCCAGGACAATTAATATTATATTCACAAAGTTTCTTTTTTTTGCTCTCTTCATTTAGTGAATCTCACTAATTAGGATATGCAGTAAAATTTCATTATTTTGAACTCTGAATTCTATATTTTGCAGACTTATGCATACCGAGAATAATAACAAATATACAAATGCCATTGGAAGCCTTTCCAAAACATATTTGCATTCATATGGAGTAGAATATATGCATACTCGTTTGTGTATGGAAATGGGTAGGTATGTGTGTATGTTAATTTTGCTGTAATTGCCCAACATTTAGTTTTTTAATCTCGAGGAGAAAAGGTAAGGAAACTTTTGCACTTTTCATTCTCATCATTGCCGGCAGCATCCATGACAACAATTTTTGCGGTGGTATGCAAATTGAGTTAAATGTCAACGTTTGGCTAAAAAACATTCTACAAATACATACATATACAGGTACTTATGTATATATGTATGTACCATTGTATGTTTGTATGTCCTTCTCCATGTTGCTAACGAAATGTCAAAAATGGTAGAGGAAAAGAAAGAAAATAGAGAAACAGTATCCACATAGCAAATTCATGACAAAACGTAGACAAAATGCAAACGTCAACCAATTCACTACCATGTGAATTGTACATTGACTGAAAACTGGGTGACAATGATGTTAACTAGAGTGTGAAAACTATGATTGGCTGACAAGCGAGTGAGACAAGAAATGCATATTGGAGAGACTACCCAAATAGATGGAGGGAGAAAGATACAGTGAGAGATGACTGGTGATGTGTAACCAGCCCCAAAGGTCATGCCTAGCAACCACTTTGCCTATGCATTGAAAGAATTTTCATTTTGTACATTTTTGCCCCCAATGTCATTCGATTCAATATTTGAATATGTGTCATTTAGAAAATTTAGTAGAATATCTCATAAAATTTCAGAAGAATCTTAATTGGCTAAAACTTAGTAGAATCGCCGGGTACTTGAAATTATCAATCAAATTGGTTTTTCTAAGAGTATGACAAGGCATCTGAATCAAAATATATAGTATATACACTTGCTACCAGAGATTGCCACATGACGTTTGCAACCTGCAGCTACCACTCGTGGCATCCAATTTCCGGTGCTTGGGTAAATACATTATGCATCTTACAACTACTTAACCAAAACTGTGGGCTGGCGGTGGTGCAACGACTGGATGGGAAACTGAATGGAAACTTTTGCTCGATACAAGGGATGCAATAAAAGCGTGTGGAGGTGTGCGTGTCTGTGTGTGCTGTGAAAAAAAGGTGAAGATTACCTACTGAATACAGGTGAATCTTCTTACCCGCTAAGTTGACTTTCTTTTATTTTCCCAAGGGCTTGCGTGCTGTGTGAAAGTTTCTTCTTAGACGACGGCTCAGACTCGATTCATGCATATGACAAACATGTGCGATACGACACTTGTACACCTTGCCACAACCAGAAGCCCAACCCACAGACGGTTAACACGACCCATCCACATCCACAGCCACAACCCTATCCGCATTCTCATCCACTCCTTTACCATGTCAAGGCGCGTCTATCAGAGCATCCTCGTGAAAGTTAAGGACTTGCATAACTTCTGGCATTTATGTGCGCTTTTCAGCGCCACCGCTCATCACCCGAACCAGCAAGAGCAAGAGCCATTTCCTGCACTTCGTCTCGCACTTTTCCATGCTTCATTACGCTAATGCCGTGTTTTCAAATTATTTTACATGCTGCAGACCCCTTACGCCTCCTACCTTATATGGCCCCTTTATCGCATACACCTAGAACTCGTCTATCCAGCAATGTGATTCTCACTCAAAGTCTACGTGCTGGTAAGTGGTATTTTTTTCTCCTTTTTTTTTTTAATGTTTGTTGCATATTTTATGAAGAGCAGACGTGGAAAGACGACTGAGTTAGAAGGAGACTTGTGGCTAGAGGATTGCAGCTGATTAGCGTCAAAAGTTTTTGTTGTTCCACTTAACTAAGCTTGGTTAGCACTCAATGAGGGCTGAAGAAGGATTTACACATCCCACCAACCAGATTTACCAAGACAAACCACAAATGCTCGAAATCGTTAATTATCAAATGGTAACATCTAAAATTGAATCAAGTCAAATCAATCCTTTTCAATTTGTTGGATTATATTATGAGATTCAATTTCTGCTGGAAGCATTTTTTATTACAACTTGAAGGACATTAAAAAATCCTTTACGGAAAACATTCTTTTGGCTCATAAACATCAGCAAAAAATGGAAAAAGAGGCCAAAACATCTGTTTATATTTTTTATGTTTTCCAGACTCCTCTACTTTTCATTCTCCACATTTTCCTCTTTCATTTTCAGCTTAGAAATATGTGTGTGCGGGAAAGTTTTTATAATGCAAGTTTAATTTCCATTTTTCGTTAGACCCAGAGGAAAAAAGGGGTCAATAAATTACGAAACAATATATATACACGAGTATTTCATGCTGTTTGTATACATATATTTTACATATTTCTATATACATTCACTATGTATTCTTCCAAGAAGAATGTAAAATTGTTTGTTTGGTGATTTTGAGGCAGGCTGCTGCTGCTTCTAGTCAACAGCTGTTGACTGATGCCAAAGCCGTTGAAAAGGGACCACTGCCAGCCCAGGAGAGGAGAGTCCTTTGCAATGGGTCCTGGTACCGGCAAGATAAAGTACACTTTTGTGATAAATATAACAACAAGTACCCAAGGCACGCACCAAATAGAGGGAGAAAGCGAGAGGGGGCCAAGCGAAACGCATCCAAATTCATTTCATAACCAACGGACAGACTCTTGGACGAATGGATGAAGGGGTAAAGAGGCAGCTGTTATAATGATGCCAAACGATACATCATCGCAAATGCTAAAATTTTCGGCAGTCAGCGCTCCTCTCAACAGCTGTTACCACTGATGAATCCTTTGGGTCCGCCTGGCCTTACTCCTGCACCTCCTTTTCTCCCTTTATGCCTTCCTGACTTGTCTCTCTGTCCTCTTTCCAGCTTTCTCCTAATATTTCAATATTTCGTCCATAAAAAAAGGCGTAAGTTATTTTTCATAAAAATAATGCCTGAAACCGTTTCCCCTTACCCTTCCCCTTCCACTCGCACCATTCACACGCTACTCTGCTTGCATTTCTGGCTTGGCTAATTTCCCCGCATAAATCTAAAAATCCACAGACAACAGCAGCAACAATAGGAGCAACAATATAATTAACTATCATAGAATATTCCAGGCACGCGTTTCGGGTTCCATTCTCTGGCTCAACTCTGTCGAAAGTGTTTGCCATTTGTTTGCCAAAATTTGTTGTTTCTTTCTGTTTTGCTTCGCTTCGAATTGGTTTTGTTCAGTTTCGGTTCGGTTTCGTTTTGTCCGGGTTTTCGGTATTCACATTTATGAGTTGTTTTAATTTGCTGTTCGTGCTTTGTTTATACGAAATCTGCATTTTCCTAGTTTTTGTTCTCTGCTCCCTACGTTAAGGCTGCTCCCTCAAATCGGCTTATAACCAAATGCATGTTCCACACACACACACACACAAAAAGAGAGACTTTGGCCATGAAAGAGCCCAGTAAGCAAATTGGAACTTCTCAGACTTTGCTTCTAAAAGCAATTCTTCCAATGAGAGTGAAAGAAAAAGAACCAGTCCAGAAAACAAAGAAAACGAAGCTGATGGAGTAGCTAGCCAGTCAGGTAAGTGCCTTTCGTAAGAGGATGGGCGAACAATAAGCCACCCACATGTGAGATTCAAAGGCCACAACAGCAAAGAGAACCTGACGATAGAAAACTCATTCAGTTGTGGACTTAAATACTTTTTCAACTTCTTGACATCTCTAATTTCAATTTATAAACTTGAGCGAATTTATAACTCTATTCCTGAATTCAAAACAAATACATAAAAATGGGAAAAACAACAGTAAATTTTTCTTAGCGATTTCTTTAGATTTAAGGATGATTGAAAGCCAAAACAATTGAAGAATTTCGTTTGATTGGAATTGAGTTTCCGAATCGTGTATGAATGTAATTATGACTTGGATGTTAAGTAGGTCAGAACAATGCACTAACTGATTGGATTTAGTTGAAATTAAATCAATCCGCTTACTTAGTTAGTTGGCCTCGGCCAAATGCAAGTCAATTTGTTTCCCCCAGCCCGTCCAGTGACACGAGAGACGGGAGACAAAAAGGCAGACAGACATTAATTCAATATGCTTTTTCGGGGGTCAACTATCATTAGCTTTGCCTGCCAAGATCCATTATCCTCGTGCTAATCATGGGGATGATAATAAAGACGATGATGATAATGATAATGATGATGATGATGATGATGCATGTGTGTGTGTGTATATAAATGAATTAGTTCGCATTAAGCATACGCCACAGAAGCCAAAAGCAAAGCAGGATTTAAGAATATACATATATAAATTTGTGTATGCCATCTATATGTATGTGGATATGTCTGTGTTCTGTGTCTGTATGTGTGTAAGGACTTGTGACTCCTCGCTCATTTGCTTGGTCTGAACTGGGGAAGCCAGGGGATATGAAGTTCTGCTTCTGCTTGTGCTCTCTCTCTCTCTCTCTGGGTGTGTGTGAAGCATGGAATATTAATTCCTTAAGTAATTCACAACATTTGCAACTAATGTTTGTTAATGAGCTATGCTACATTCCCTTCCATCGTCCCCCCTTTGCCTCTGCCCCACACTGTTTCAGCCATAAACCATCCCCCTTGCCATGAAGTATTGCCTGGAGGTCAAGGCAAAAGCTATGAAATATATTTTTCTTTAGTCTGACTGCCGCTTGTTAAATGCGCAAAATTACCAAGTGGCAAAAGTGAAAAAGTGCAAAAAGACGAACATGTCCTTAGGTGACTCCTGTCCGTGTGCCCATGCCCTGTTTCAGGTAGGTGAGGTGCCAAGTGTCTAGTGCCATGCGGCGGCTGCCGACTGGCGTCGAGGGCTCCGAACACTTAATGAAATAATTATGTAAAGCAAACAAGATTCTCTCCTGTATTAGGACACCTTTTTTGGCTTACTCTCCGGTTTCCGTTTCCCCCGACTCCCACACACACACACATACCTGCAGTTGGAATGGATGTCAGTGGTTTTGACATTCATTAATTTTTGTGATACTTAATCCTTGGGATGGGGCGGCCGTAGGGTCTAGAGGGCTGCTTGCTTGTGGACCAGCTTTTAATTATTATAATTATTATTGCCTTGTTGCCAAGGGCATTAAGCTTACGTGGATATTATCGTTTCATTGTTTTCAATTGCTTAGAGAGTTTAATTGAAATAAATAATCAAAATATAGACTATACATAGGCTAAAATTCCATTATGCATATTTAATTCAATTAATAACTTTAAGAGATCATCTATTGAAAGCTTTTGTAGCCCCTTAAACAAAACAGTCAGGTGATAATAGAAAGAAGACTGAGATTAGAAAAAAGACATATTAGAAAAGGACCAAGTTCAAATGGTAATGGCATAATGCACAGGACACTTCTTATATGTCCACACTCACAATGTCACCCACTCAGTTACTCATAAATTTGTATGTGGCACAAATGCAAATGTCAGTCATATTCAAGGATATTGATTGATATGCAATATTCTGTACGCGGTGCAACTCAGTAATTTGCATGAGTTCATTATGGACATGGGCGTGGGCCGGGCTTGAACATAGCCAGCAAATGGGCCAAATGGACAGTGGCCAAAATGTAGGAGGGTGGCGGGCCAAGTGCCGGGATGGGCTAAGGGACTAGGGTAGGTGACCTGCATTTGACCATGTGTGCCTAATTCGATGGCATTTGACTATGACGATGAAATATGCGGTAGATGTTTGGGGCCGATTTAGGTGCCAGCATTGTGTGGTGCCTGATGTTGCTGTTGTCGTTGTTGCTGTTGTTGTCAGGTACTACACTATTTACCATTTACATGGACCTAAAGCAGTAAAATTAAACAGCTTGATGTATACATATGTATATATGTATATTGCTGCATTTGGATTTGTTGAAACTTCAAATGCTTTATGCCAGAGTTTTGCTCAGATTATTGTCATCGTAAATAAAATCTAGTTTCAACTGCAACAAGAGAGAAAATATATATGTATATTTAATATTAAACATGACATTATTGTCTTGGCCCTGACTTCTCGACAATTTTCCTTTTTGTGCATCCACCCCTTTTCCATTTCCATTCGTGTCTCTCTATCTCCATCTCTTTAGATTTTGCTGTGTTCATTCTCTATTGCCAGCATTGACATCATTATTTTCTCAAGTAGATGTGCGTTGATAAACTCACAAAGCGTAACAATTTTATTCTCCGATTCTCTGGCAAAAAAACAGGATAGCAGCATAGCAGCATCCCTTGGCATCGTCATCCAGCCAGGCTTGCCTGTTTGGGTCCTCTGCTTGTTGGCATATACTTCATCCTTTATGCTAAATCAAATAAAGTAAATAAAAACACAGCGGACGGGGCACGGAGAAAACTTCACTGGCAATATATACATACATATTGAAAAAGAAATCCGTACAATTTATTGATTTCATATTAGCACACGCACACAACACACAGACGCACAGGCAGACGCATTTTTGTTTTTGTGTTGTGTGCATAAATTTGGTTTGCTGCTGCCTAAGAGTATGCAACGAATTTTATAGACTTTACTTTTACTTTTCCATCTCGACGTTTGTTTGTTTTCTCCTCTTTGTCGCTCCTCATTGAACTCAAAACGAAATATCCAACAAAATTTGGGTCAATTCGTTTGATTCTTTTTTGTATATATTTTTCTTCTTTTTTTTTTCACAAGTCCAAATTGCCTTGCTAATTGTCGATTGGGACACCGAAAGCCAGCAGCAAGGCAATATCAAAGTTGTCCGTGAGTTGGTATGCGTGTGTGTGTGTGTGTTTGTGCTAATTGATTTCAATCAAATTCTAACTTTGCTGTCGAATTTCGATTTCTATCAAATAATTTTTGAAAGCTTGGCCAGAATGGAAATTGCCAAAAGAAAATAAACAAAAAGGTTATTTATAATTAAGTGGAGCGGAACTCTGTAAAATCTTTAAGAAAGACCCTATAAAATTAAATAAACTTATTCAATGAGTGTTATTTACATATATGAATTGTTAATAGCCAAATAAAAACAACATTTGTTCATTAATAATAATAAGTATTATCAAAAAAACTCAATGTATGGAAACGTCGAAAGGTTTCACAGTTTCACAATTCCTCCATTGATTGACTTCCTAATGTAAATTTCAATTTCATGCATAAGTTAAACTTTAGAATATGTCGAATTTCGTTATGCATAATTTGAACTAATCTCAATTGCATTTGCCTTCCGAAAAATTCACCACACAAATGCATCATTTTGTTAGCTGAAATATTGTATAGCAAATTAGATGGCAAAAAACAACTGAATGTCAAATGAATGCTGAATGATAAGCTGATTTATGTGCGAGTATTTCGGAATTGTGTTTGGTTTGCGGATTGGTTGACACAGAAATCATTAGGCTAATGTCCATTTTGTGTGGCAAAATGCAAAATGTAAACACAAATATGGGGAATTGGCAAACAAAAGGAACAATAATCCGAGAGCTGGGCACATAAATTAAATAGGAAATCAGTTAACAGTAATCGGCCAACCATTGATGCCCAGTAAATTCAGTAACTCTGAATGGGCGATATGCAAAAGTCGGTTTTAGTCAGAGTCACTCACTCAGTCAGCCGCAGAGAGATAACAAATGTGGCGCAATTATGTTCGCATTAACCATATGGTTCGATAGAGTGGAGAGCGAAGTGAAAATGGATGGAATCTGCATCGATTGCCTTAAGTTGCCCTAGGGATTTGCATAAATCCAGCCGCATATGTAGAAAATAGAAGAAACACTCGGACCAATCGGTTTTAAGACCACTTAATAACCCACATTCAGGTTACTCTTGCTGCTGCTACTGATGCTGGAGCTGTTCATGTTCCTGCTGATTGCCCGCACACACAGTTGGCATTGATTTACGTATGGACTTGGTTGGCCCCTAACCCCGAACCCAAAAGATTTCCAATTCCCCAATCCTATTCTATGCAAATCGAATACAACTAAATGTAAACACATACAAATGCAGCTCTGGCAAAAAGGGTTCTAATACCTTAGTACATGGGGAAATAAAAGTGGAAGTAGAGAACTAGAGAGAGATGCGAGTCTGTTGTGGAACAGGGAAAAGGGGCAAGTGGTGCGCTGTGGCAAAAAAGCAGGAACCTGTCTGGGTAAACTTTTGCTTTAACGGCTTAACTTTTTTCTTGCTTTCCTTGCTTTTCTTTTTTTCTTTTTTTTTTTTTTTGTTGCACGTGGCCCAACTCTCTGCTAAGGCCAAGGATGTTAGCCATACGTATTTGTGCTAGAACTACAGGAGATTTGTAACATGCTGGCACATACTTGTACACTGAAAAAAACATAAAAGTATTCTCAAGATTATCCACTTACTTTTAAAATGAATTAAGTCTAACACTAGGCATGCTCTTGAAATTAAGCTAGTTTATTTCTTTACTTACAGATTTTGGAATAACTCTTTTTAAATGTTTTCTTATGTAACATATTTGAATTAGTTTATCTTATCAAAAAATATGAAGCAGTTGCTTAATCCTAAATCATAAATGACTTTCAGTGCATACAAGACAAGAAGAAGTCCCTTCTTTCTTTCGTTTTACTTTGGTAATTAGTCGCAGCTCATAAGCTTGGTTTACTTTGAGGCAATGAAGCTCCAGCTGACCCACCAGTTATATGCAGTCCTGTCATTGCAGTTAGTTGTACAATGTATTGCAACGAAAGTTTATCTCTGGTCCTTTGACTTCAACAATGTTAAGCTGACAAGTCAAGTTTAGTTATTTACTTAAATTAAGGATATTAATGTCATATATGTTACTTTATGGTAAAGTGTTCAAAGGAGACAGTTTGCTAAAATTGATTAAATTGACTAAAAGGGAAAATACACAATATTATTTCAAGTATGACTAAGTTGGCAAGACAAAAGCGTTGTCCTAGACAAAGGGGTTTACCCTTGAGGCAAAGTAATTACCTCTACTTAAATGTTAAGTACAAAGAAACAAAATATCTACATGATGTCCAGATGCTGTCACCCACAATAACAATCATCATGATCGATGCTTGCGGCCAACGACATGCAAATGAAAAGGAAACCTTGGCCAACAGGTAGAAAAACCCTAAGCCATTTAACTTGTAACGCCTCCAGACAACAATGGGGCAATAAAGCCAGCCTTAACAGTAAATCCAACACCAACAAGAGTCACACCTGCGCACACACCTTCACTTCGCCATCGAACATGTTCGAAGTGAAGTCAGTTGAGATCTCTTTGGTTCGGCTGCATTTCTTCAGCGTATTCAACGTTTCCAGTTCCATCGCGAACTACCTGAAAATGGGTCAGTCTATATAAAGCCAAGTTCAAGGCGATCGCCGTTTCAGACGACTTTTGATAGCGAAGCGAAGCAGACGACAACCAAATTTAGTCACTAACTTGGACGCGTAAAGTGAAATCCGTGCAACGAAAGTTTTTTAGACACAAACACAAAAAATATATAAGAAACAACCAAAAGAAATTAGAAATTTGGTTAGTGCATTTGTGGAATTTTTTGTGCAAAAAAAGTGAACTAAAGTGATATTTTGGGTGTTTTTAATTAAAACATTAAAAAGTTAAAAGCAAACAAACGAACCGGTGAAGAAGCGAACAACTTAAAAAGGTAAGATAAGTTAGTTGGTATTACTCTTGATTATGCTAAGACATGGAAAGTTAAAACTTTATACCCCAAGACTAACTAGTTCCCCATTAAATCAGCCCAGTTTAATTTACTTTACATTTTAGCCTGTTGAGAAATTTAATAGCCATTAACTTGGTCTTTCCCCCATTATTAATCAGCAATCACAACTTGATTAAAATTCATTCCTTACTTTGCCAATATCTTGAGCTGATATCCATATTTAATTTAGTATAACTTCTGAAATAGAAATTGAGAGTAAAATGTTATTTTGGTTTTCGTTTTTAATCTCGAAATTTCGAGTCAAAAGGAATGAGTCAAACGTTTTTTACCTCTATTAGTTGTTATTCGGTACTCATTAAGTAAAGTTTATGATTAAAAGAAACTAATAAGTATAATTTGTGGTAACGATTGCATAACTGATCTTATATGGCCCACCTCTCGATCACATTGGAATGCCTCGGATGCCTTAGCCAAAGTTTCTAACTTTTGCAATTATCCCATTTAGAATTAATAAATAGAAAGTTATTTATTCAAAATTAAACAAACACTTTTTGATCATAGTGGCGCATGGTGTGTTTGTTTGCCCAACAAATTGGGGCTACTCAATGGTTAAAATTTGGGTCAGGCCAGTCAAGAAATAACAGAACTTGAAGCATAAATTCACGATAAAAAAAACACGAAGAGAAAAAAAAGAATTTCAGTTAAACGAGTTAACAACTTTGCATGAAAAAGCAAAGCAAACAAAAACCCAAAGACCGAAAGGCACAGTACGTGAGGAGTGATAGAGAGAGAGGGGGCAAGAGTAAAGCAAGCCAAAGCGGCATATAAAGCATGAAACATGTCAAAAAAAAAATAAAACGAAAAAGAAAGAAAGAAAGATATTGGCCAGAGGAGAAGAGGCTGAAGGAGATGAAGAGCCACAGAGGCCACAGAGAGGCAAGGTAGACGCACACTTGTCCATTGACAAGGCCTACTCGCATATGGAAATGCGCATTGAACCAAGTTCTTTTCAGGTAACAGCGACGGCGATGATGGCCGCCCACTGACCCAAATAGGGTGCCAGTTTGCCAAAGAATTTCGTTTTGTTTTCGTCCCCTCACCCTCAGAGTTAACATGTGTGTGTGTGCGTGTGTGTACACTGGCTGGCTGGTCTGTGGCCTTGATTTCATGTGGGTCTTGTCTTTGGTCAGCCAATTAACGCCTTTTGGCCTTTGCATGGCTATATAACGAAAGAATTCTTTCTTTTTCGTCATTGCATTTTGTTTAATTGGCCCATAGAAGGTCACGTTTTTTTCTAACTCATTTTCGATTTACTTTTTTTTCATTTTTGTTCGAAGCTCAAATTTCATGACTTGGTACTTTGGCATGAAGCAAGTTGTTGTTGTTGTTTTTGTTGTTGTTGGCTTAACTTTCATTCATGGACGGACACAGTTGGATATTTTGTGTGGCTTTTTGGCTTGGCATTTTGCGGCTTCTATGTTGTTGTCTCTCTGTTGTCAAGTTGTTGTTGTTGTTGTTGCTGTTTGGTGGAGGTGAAAGTTTTTGTTCGAATCGTGTTCGATGCATTTGTTTTTTTTTTTTTTTCGTTGAAAAACCGAAACAATTTCGTTAAATTTAAAATGATTCAGAAATTGTGTAACACAAAAAGATATTAAATTTAAATAGTCCAGAGGCTGAAACATTTTCAATTCAATAATTTGTCTTACTTTCACCCGAGAATTTGCGTTCCAGAGCTGACATCTGAAATTGCCTCAATTTGTCCATCATCTGTGAATGAAGTTGAGTGTTTTCGGTGCTGTGTCAGGTGCTGCAATTTGTCTATCATACCGTGAGCCACCTGCAGTCGGCTGCATTTGCTGTCTTATAATAATAACAACAACAATCATAATAATATCATTTCGTGGCTGTAATTCGTTCTGCTTTCATGGGGTTTGCTGTTGCATTTTAAGGTCAGTAAAAGTTGTGACTATTTTTGCGGCAAGTTTAAACGGTTTTTTTTGGGAAATTCAAATGGATGGGCGTTGCATCATTTATGGTAATCAAATAATTTGACATTTTTCCAAAATAGTGAAATTAAAATGCAGCTCACGAGGCGCTTGACCAATGCCGAAACAAATGACTTAAGACACAAACTCGTTGTAAAGTTCAAATGAATTGGTGAAAAAGAACTTCCAATGAATTGGCATTTCTTTTAATTACATTCACTTCTTGGTCAATAAACTTGCACATCCATATGTGTATGTGTGTGTGTGTGCGTGTGAGTGTGAGTGAATTCTGGGCAGAAAAGAAAGTGAAATGTTATTTTGTTTTCGTTTTACTTAAAGTTTCTCTCTTTTTTAGCCGGAAACCAGTCAATGACCAACAAACCCAGACCACTTCACAGAGAGCAGAGAGAGAGAGAGAGAGAGAGAGAGACAGAGAATGATTCATTGCTCCGCTCTCTGGGCTGTGCCTTTTGCTCATTTCAACCACAAATCACGAATATACTTATAAACATATATCTATTTTTTTTCTTCTTGTTTCGCTTTCTCAGCTCTTAGCTCTTGGATCTGCCTTTTTGACTTTGACCAAAAACCCAGTGGAGTGTGTCTAGGCACGAGACCACATAAAATTGAAATGAAAATGAAATGTTTATTCAGGGACGGTTACAGATTGATAAAGGTTATCCATATTTTGCTCTCCACTCGGACTGGGTTCAGAACTTTAAGAACTGCAGCTGAGCTTGCAATTTAGTTAGTAGTTCTTGCCACTCCAAAAATATAAACTAAATAGACCATAAGTGGCCTTATACTGACTCCAAGAAGAGATTTTAAAATCTCATTACTTAGTATTTCTATGTCGTTTTCGAACCGCTCCTGGCCAAATTGTGGGCAAGTCATTAGTAAAGCAAAAGTATTTATTGCAAATGTGTGAAGCAATAATTTTGCCATTTTTATAAAGAACTGACTTTTGCAATTGTGTGTTATTTTATTTTCTTTTTGCCCCCAACCGCAGTTGGCGGTTTCCATTTGGCTGCTTTCTTTTCACTTTGTCGATGTGATTTTAAGTGTGCAATTGTTAAAACTAAATAAATAATTATGGATTTTATAGTTTTTAATTGCTGGCAATTTTCGTTTAGTAAAAGTAAAAGTTGGCGTGTGAAATTTTTGTAATTAAAAATAGAAATTGAAACCATCTTATTCAATCGTTTAAGAAAACAATGAGAAAATTCGATTAGTTATCACATGAAAATGATTCGTTCACGCCAAAAACCAAAAAAAAGAGACAATTCCCGTTTTTCTAACAGCTTTCTAAATTTACATGCCACTAATAATTTTCATTAAAACTGTGTCAAATTGTGTCACAAAACAATAAAACTCAATTGGCTGAATGATTATGATGGAGGGGCATTGATTAATGGGTATTGGTTGACCCATTCTTGGAACCTGTTCTCATCGAAATGTTGTCAAACAATTAAATGGTAATCAATGCCGCAACTCCCATGGAATTCTTATAGAACTTGGACATTCTCCTTCTCGTATCGTTATATTAATTGTAACGGTAACCGTATTGCATGACTTCATAAGACATCACAGTGTGTGAGTGTGTGTGTGTGTGTGTGTGTGTGTGAAGTGGAGAATTAACCGCTAGACAATCGGACAAGTTGAACTGGTTCTCTTCAAGTCGCCAGTCCATTCCATTCCCCTTGGCATTGGCTATTGATGAAGTTCAGTTCGTTCTAGTATTTTTTTCCACATTTTTGAGTAGCTAATTTCCATTCGAATTGCATTCATTCGATTCGACTTCAGCTTTATGAGGAAGAAAACTTTATAGCTTCCATAATTCCCTCACTCTCGGTGTCTGTGTCTCTGTGCCTTTATTTCTCCTCTAATTGTCTGCACTTGCCACTTGGCTTTCTAAAAGTTGTTCAACTTGGGTGTTGTTGTGCGAGTGTGTGTGTGTGTGTGTGGTGTGTGTGGCATTTGTGTGTTTGCTGGCTTGGGCAATTTTCACATGTTATGGCAAAACGAGTTCAGTTTGACCGCATCTTTCTTTTAATTGTGGGGCAGCAGCAGTTTGACTAGTTTCTTTGTTTCGGAAGTGTCCAAAATGAGAAGCATTTTCTTTTTAATGCATTTAAATTACAATTACAATTCAACTTTCTTTCTCTATTCTCTTTAACATTACGAAAATACTTTGTTTTTGCCGTGTGAATTGGAAATTCTATGAGAAACTTGGAGAACTTGGACATTAAGTGAAAAACAATTAAACAACTAAATCTAGAAATTGGGAAAAGTTCACTAAAAGTAAGCTTTGAGCTCTTTTAGAAGAATGACCACTTATTAATACCCTTAATTTGGTTAATATGTAAATTATTCACTCTAAGATTGTTTTATTTGAAATTAAAGACAATTTTGTAATCTATTGAAATGAGTTCAAATCGAATTGAGGTCTTTGTTGTTACATGTAACACCACGTGGCTCTCGTTTTGTATAATTCAAATCGTGCCTGGGTTCAGGAAACTCAATTGGGCATTGTGAAAGTATAATTTTTATGTGACTTTGTCTGAATTTCAAATACGAAAACTAACAAAAAAGGTATATTTGTTTTGATTTGCAGTCAACATGTTGAATCAACGTAAGATCCACGCCTACATTTTACTATCCATAGTGGTCAGCAATTGTTTGCTGCTCACCTATGCCTATCCCCAGCAAGAGCGTCAACAGTTGACCCAGTCGCCAGTTTATAGGCCCGAAGCGGAGGGCAGGAAATTTGCCGTCAAGCCAAATGCATCCAAGAAGGTGGCTCTGGATGATATTGAAGATGACATCGAAGGTAATCAGATACAGGATACAGTGGGCGGTGGTCCCGGAGGTTTCACCTGGTCTAACATGCTGTCCACTGTGATGACCATGTTCTTCAATGGAGCCACTAATACGGCGCCCACCAAATCCGAAGATGTGGATGGTTCTATCGGTCTAGGCGGAAGTCCCTGGGCCAATGTCATCTCAATGGGTAAGCAAAGCAAATTTCACAGAAGATTTCTTGATTTAATTTATACTCTACTTTAGGTCTTCGCATTATCAACACTTTGTTGGGCGGCGGAGCTCCCAGTGATGGCATTGATAAGGTCGACAATGGCGGCTCCCCCCATGCAGGTAATTTTGATGTTTTATTTTGCATAGCGTTTGGTGTTAATTTTAAATGCTTTTGTGCCATTTTTTATTTACTTCTGCATTTTTTGTAATATTCTTTTTTTGTTTGGAAAATTTTTATACTCATTTTTGGTGTCTGGTTTTTCTTCTCTTCTCTTTACTTGTTTGCGCTTACACCCGTCTTCTACCCCTTCTCCTCCTGCTACCAACTTCTCTTAAAATAAAAAAAAAAAAAAAACAAAAAACGACAAAAAAATAATGCACAGGGCATCTTGGCGGCTGTCCTGTCGTCCGTGTTGGGCACCCGAGATCCAGATCAAGTCAACTCAATGGCCAAGCAAGCTGGCGAGGTAAACTAAATTCTTTATACGCTTTTTACATCCAATATAATGTTTAAGCATGCAGACACTAAGCAACAAAGTTGATGTACAAGTATAATAACGATTTTTGTAGTTTTAAAAAGAATTTGTTTGTTGCTTAGTGTACATTGTATGTAGACTTCTTTAGTACACACACACAGTTTTACACTTTTACACCTTTTTCACATACAAACACACACACTTTGACTCTTTTTTGTTACATATTGGCACAACAAAATGCAAAACTAATTGACTAATGCTTCATCCTGCCCCTCTCTCTCACACACACACACACACGCCTATCAACTCTGAACTCTTCCTTCACTTCCGTTGCCCATTCCACAGTTCATACAGATCGTGATGAATCTCTTGGATGCCCTGAAGACCTCATTCTCGCATCGTTCCCTCACCGCTCGCTCCATGGGTAAACGTGATTCAGTCAGTGACGCAGCCGTCGCCGGCATCGCCCTGCTCAAGGGTTATGTGAGAACCTATCGCAACTCGGACGACAAGTGCCTGCAGCGTTATATGTGCGATGCCAATACGGATTGTGTGCGTGAAATCGGCGGCAGCAGCATCTTCTGCCAACTAGGATCGTAAGTTCAGGAGCTGAGCAAAGAAAGGCCACACAGTGAAATCTCAACTCAATTGTCGTCTTCTTGCAGATATGCCAGTAGCTACGTTTTGGGACGCAGCAGCGACAGCAACACCAGCTTCGAACAGTTGTACGATGCCGGACGTAGAGGGCGTTCCGGTTTCGATTGTCACCAACTTTACCTGGAGTGCAATGAGGTCTAAGTCGTCTCTTGGCTGATGGGACTTCGTCTGAAGCCTGCTGCTTCTTAGTGCTTATGACTGGACTTTCTTTTAAATTAAACTTAGATCTTAGCTATTTATATATTTTATTTATTTAAAATTTTGTATTTATTTATTAAAACCGATTGTGAGACAAAACCCCAAGTTGTGACCAACAACAAAATTAATTAAATCAATTCAATCAAATCACAATTTAAACTCTAAATGTTTCCTGCTAAAGCCTTAAAGCCAATTGCTACAACACTTGGCTAACAAATAGCTTTTAGCCAATTTAGTAACCTCTTGGCAAGAATCCACTTAGCTGTAGAGCTTTTGTTGAGGCTGTGATACCAACAATTTGAGAAGAACCTTTTGTCAGTGTGTCTTTTGAAAGCTTTCTAGCCAGTATTTAGCCCATATTTTTGAAACAGCTTTCCTAACGGACTTTTGCTTTGCATTATAACGTTCATTTGAAAATGCAATTACATGGTCTTAAAGAAAATATTTGAGAACCTTTGTTTAGTTAATCTTGGCCCATAAAGACCTTGAAAGAACTTAGCAAATTGCAATGAACTTTGTGATAGCTAGAATTCCCATTCAAAGACCCATTTAAATATAAGCCCAAATCTCATCGGATGATTATCAAAGGCATAAATAAACTTAAAAGAAACCCAATGAATTGATTTTAAATGAAAATTTATGGTATAAATAATAACCCACTTAGTGTTCAATGTTATTTTGAGAATATCAATTAAAATGTTAGAAATCCTTTAAAATGGGCACTCCTTTTCATCAGTTCTTACCTTATACATCCTTTATACAAGTTAAATACGACAATTTTAGAAAGATTGAATATTGGGCGGCTATGCAGGTTTCCGCCTATGAATTTTTAAACCCCTGGTGAGTGGGGGAACTAAAACAATTAAGTCAACTAGTCTCAATTATTATGTCAACATAGTTATTAGTCGTAAGACGTATTTGGAATGGAATTTCAAATGTGCAATTAACTAATCTAGCTGACACTTAATTGGTCAGCCTTACTATATAAGGATCCATTACAAGTTCAGCCTTTGTCATTTGAAGAAGGAGTTAAACTGTGTGTCATTGCCATGAGTCGTCTATTCTTGCTGCAAGAGAATTGTCTGCGGGTGATGGGTCACCGCCGGGATATGAAAAAGGAGAGCCTATTCAATTTTAAGTACATGTGGCCACTTCTCATACTCATTTCCACCGAATACCCTTTGATTGCAAATATATACACAAACCGGGACAATATGGAACTTGTCACAGCGACTTTGAGCATCTTGTTTAATAACACCTTGACACTAACGAAAATCATAACATTTATGAACTATAAACAAGATTTTTGGAGAATGATGAGCAGTTTTAGGTATTTGTATGAGAAATGTAAGTAAATAACCATAATCAAGTACAAATTAGTTATATTCAGATACTCTTCTAGCTATTGATAGAAAGTCAAAGGACTACAAGTACGTCACGCTGGCAAATACATTGGCCAGTCGTCTGAGTCGCTCCTATTGGATCTCCTGCAGCTGCACGGGACTTTATTTTATGTTGGGACCCATTCTGAAAATTATTACCAATAAGTTAAGAAGTGTTGTCTATATACGAGAGTTACCCATGCCAATGAAGTAAGGTCAAACTAATGTGAGAAGAAGACATTCGCGAAAGAAGTGCAAGTGTTATTTTGAATTTACAGATTTCCCTTTAATACCGAGAATAGTCCTGGCTACGAGATTGGATTTATCTACACTGCTGTCTTTACCACAATTGTCGTGGTCTACGCCTCAGCCATTGATGGACTATTTATCTCTTTTGCCATTAATTTGCGTGGCAATTTTCAGGCCCTTCAGCATGATATACGCAAAGCGGTATACAATGACAGCAAAGGCAATCGTCAAGCGAGCATCATATCCATAGTAGATTATCATGTAGAACTCTTGACCCTAGCCAAACAACTCCGTCTCATCTATATGCCTATTGTGTTTGGGCAGTTTTTGATCACTTCCTTGCAGGTGGGCGTCATAATCTATCAAATGTTCACAGTAAGTTAGACCCTTGTTTGATTGATTTTCCAACTGTTGATGCGTTTCTTACTTTTATAAGAACATAAGCTCTGCCATGGCTCTTTTGGTTTACTTTTCATTCTTTGGATCCATTATGCTGCAATTGTTTATCTATTGTTATGGAGGAGAAATTATCAAGAACGAGGTCAGTTAAATTATCAACAATACGACTTGCTCCTTTTTAGCATTTTCTCTGCATTAGAGCTTTCAAATCGGTGTGGCGCTTCAGTTGAGCGATTGGCATTTGGCTAACCCCCATCAAAGGCGTTCATTGGCTTTTATCATGTTACGTTCCCAGAAAAAAGTCGTCATTAAGGCAGGATTCTATGAGGCTTCTTTGGCCAACTTTTTGGCGGTATGTCAAATATAGTTTAAAAGTTGTCTTGGTTTATATAAATTGGGGTAATATATTTTCAGATCTGTCGTGCTGCGATGTCAATTATAACAGCAATCAAGACAATTGAGTAATTGGTTCCAAAAATTGTATACAAGCTTAGCTTTAAACGGATATTATCACTTGAATTATAGTTTAGTAGTTTACTCACATTTTTTTTGGTAAAATCTAAAAAGAATAAAAGAAAATTCCCAACGCAAGAGTAGTCAGCCATTCTAAATACAATTTGAAGTACATTGAATTACACAATAATTAAAGACAACTAACTCATTCCATAACTATTCAAAAACGGATAAATTTAGCCTACACCCTGAAAACTTACTCAAAGTTTTTGGCATCTGAAGAGTTTTTGTTTAGTTTTTGCCTCGGAGTTTCTTTTGGTTTGCATTGAACAAAGTTGAAATTTTTCCGAGGTGAAAGACAAAGTTTCATCTCTCATCCTACTAATATTAATTTTGTTCTTTGTGCATTCTTTGTTTGAATTGCCAAAGGCGGCATCTTCACGTATTTGGATGTCATTGCGCAGCTGCAGCCACTTAAAAAAGAAACTTTCATTGCCATTTTTGATTAATGTCAGAGACGCCAAACAAACAAGCTGCTGAAAATTTATTGGAATAAGCAACCGAGAGCTGCGTGCTAATATATATGTACGTACATACATTTGTGTATGTGTGTAGTATTATATAAGTGTGTAGTAAATCTGCAAGTGTAGGTGTAGCTGTATAAAACAAGAACCTAACCCACTTTTAATGGGACTAGCAACACCAAGACAAAGTCTGCAACTGCATCAGGAGCCCACCAGTCGAGCAGCAGCAGTTTCTTCTTCCCAAAAGTTATGATTAATTTGTGCGGCCAAGTTTTGGCATCGTCTTGCCCAAAAAAAAAAAGAAAACTTCTGCCTCCTCTCGATGTAGTTGTCCTCGTCAGAATGAGGTTCCTTGCCGTTGCAGTTGCTGTTGCTGTTGCTGTTGCCACTATCTCTGGCTAGTAGAATGCAAGTAATTAAAGGCGCTTTGGACCAACTGGCGCATCGTTTAAAATTCCATTTAATTACGTTGAGTGTTGAATATCTTTTAGTGTGCTAATTAGGGAACTGGTGCAAAGTTTTTTGGACAGCAACTGCAATTGCAATTGCAGGATGTCTCAGTTTCTGCAATTTGTTATTGCTGACTGGATCTGCCCTCCCTCCCATCCAGTCCGCCAGAAAATTAAACAATCGAATTTTCACCCAACAATTCTAATTTCCACCCAAGAGCAGCCACTTCCCAGCAGCAGCCATTCTCATCGTCTTCTCTTCTCCATTTGTGCTCAGAGCGAAATTGGTCATGACATTTTTTGGCAGTGTTGCTTAAATTGTTTTTCACAGAGATTATAATTTACTTGCTTCCATCCTTCTGGTCCCGAACTGTTTGTACAACGAGTTAAGTTTTTGAGCTGTTGGCTGATTGCAATTAAATTTGAAAGCCTTAAGCAGCTTTATTATTCTTAACAGATGAAATTGAGTCAAAGTTGCGTCTTTTCGGTTTCTATGTGACCAAATTGCGGCATGAAATGAACGAGCAATTAAACAAAATTATTATAGTACAACAAAACTAATAACTTAATCTACAGTGATTGCAAAACCACCCAAAACAAATACTTGTAAATAAATGAAAAGCAGCATAACAAATGCAAATCACCAAGCATAAAATATTCCCTTTAAATCAAAACTTTAAACAAATTAAAATACAATGAATATTCAAATGAGAAATTGATTTATCTAAAGTAAATGTTGAATGGCAGACTAAGTATAGAAATAACACTTTTGTTTCTTTTATCACCAATGTTCCAACATTTAGACAGTATAAGCAGTAAAGGAGATAACTTTGAGCAAAAATTGCTATCGATGGAATATCGATATAAAAAGGTGATGCATAAGAGTATGAATGTCGGATACATAAAGAGTAGAGTAAAGTTTTTTGAGGACAGAAGAAGTGTGTGAGTTTTCAAAGTGTGTGTCGATTTGTCTTCTAAACAAAAATACAGTGAACGACTTCAGACAACATTAAAGTCATCCCACAAGTTGGAAGTCTCTTTATAGAAATCCCATATAAATATGCAATACTTTTGAAAATTGACTCCATTTGGGCCAGACAAACAACTGACTTGATCTCAAAGGATATGCATAAATAATTTAATATTTTATGGTAATATTTTCAAGCTGAGCTAAAAGGAAGTCAAGCTAACTCAAGAGCAGCGCCCAAAACGAGAAGTGTATAAAAATAACACGTAAATGTCGGCCATAAAATGACGAATTCCAGCGGTTCTCTGAGAGCCCATAAAGCCTTTAAGGTACATAGTCAGTCTATTTTATTGCAGTGGAAATCACAACTCAGTCAGAGCCAACAACAATAACCAAAAGAAAAGCACAACAAAATAAGAAACAACACGTAAAATTTGTCAAAAACAAAAAAAGAAACAGAGAAGCAAAACGAAACAAGTAAAAACTGGCGAGGAAAAAACACCAACAAAAACAGAAAAGGCAGTAAATATTTTTCACTATGCTCAGTCTTGATGACTGACTTGGCTGACGACAGCAACAACCAGGAATGGGCCAGTGGATGGCGACAGAGAGATGATGGTTGGTGGAGGGTCGGGGGAAAGTCCAGCTCAGCAAGCCGTCAACTGGCGGAAAAAGCCAAACAAGATGAAGCCAGTTGAAAGTGTCCTTTTCTTGGTAGCAGGAGGAAAGCATAAATATACAAAAAGATAAAAGTGGAAGGATAAGTGAAATGGTAAAAGTGGAACGCCATCAAGAAGGACAACCAAAAGGCAGTCATTTCTTTTGAGTTTAAGCTATTCCATTTATTTAATGATAAAAAATTTTTATCTTGAATTCAACTATCTGCAACTATTTGTGATTCTACCTTAAAAGCTTAATAACTTTAATTAGCGTTACAATTTATAATTAAGAAACTTGTTTATTGGAAAAAACATTGCAGTATTTGACATCTTAACGAAATTTTGAAGTATCTAAGTCTCAAAAATAAAGATTTTTAGTATTTGGTCCATTTGAGTAGAATGTGCTAAGCCCGAGAAACAGGACCGAAGTAAACGAAGAAAGACAATAACTTAAGTGCCCAACTAAAAAATTTCATAATTTATCCCTTGTCTCATTCCTCTTTACAGACGGTTGAAAGACTTTTTTAAACTTTTTCGCTTGGCAATGGCAAAACAGCAAAAAGGAAAAAAGTAGAGGAGAGAGAAAAATGAGAATAATGACTAGAAAATACATGGGAAACAGAGGTGGTAAAAGGCAAAAAGTAAGTGCAGAAAATGACATCCTGATCCTGCACTGAGTTTCTGTTCATCGTGTACAAGTTTTCTTTTTTTTTTCTGGTGACCCCGAAACCATTTCCACATGCCCATTTAATTGTGTTTACTTCGAGAAAGACACTACTGGGCAGTTGTGCGTTTTATGCCTTTGATGTTTTCTTTTTTTTTTTTTAAATCAAAATAAAAGAAAAAAGAAAATCACAGGGTCAAAAAAAGATGCTTGCAGAAGCATTTCCTCCCCATATATACAGGCCATCATTTTCGAGCTTTTCCTCTAGCTGCTTTTTACATATTTCTATGCTTGTCAGTCGCTCCTTTTTACTGGCCACGACTGGATCCCAGTGCTACTTCGCCTACTCACTTGTCCTCCATCTTCTCCTTGACGCCTTCTTGCAAGACATTTAAGTTGAGTAAAAGTATTTTTTGGTTTAACTTTTCCGCATGCAGGCAAGGATCTGGGTTATTTGCCTCCTTTGTGTGTGTAGGTATATATATGTATGTATATGTAAGGGCTATTTGCGGGTGTTGGCCGAAAGTGGGCAACTTTTTTGTTGAGCGGTGTCCAAGGGAAGTGAGGAACTGTTGGGTCTTAGTTGTGTTTGCGGTTTCGCATTTCGACAAACAGTAAACAAGCAAGCAAATACAACAGAAAACCAACTACAACAGCAACAAACTCAACTCCTTAAATGGCAAGAGTAAATAAATCAGTTTGGCATGTCCTCCCCGACAACAACTCGCCTCTCACTGCTACATCGGTTGCTGTTGAATGTGAACAAAAGTATATATCTTTATCTAATTGACTTGACACACAAGGCAAATAACTTTCAATCGAGAAATACACAAAATAACAAAACAAAATATTACAAAAATAAAACTAAATCAAAGTTCAACAATTCTAATGGTCTGAATTCTGTAACAGGTTTGAAATATCTATGCATTTGTATAAATTTTGTGTGTTAGTTTACAATTTGCTCTTATTCCATTTAAATGGGAACTTTAAATGCTCTACATCAGATATTTTCAATATTAAAAGGCATTAAAGCTATTTATATTGCATACTTTTTGGGGATAAAGCATTTTTGTGTGTTCTTGTTTCCTTTTACCTTTGTATACAGCCTAATGCTGTATAAGACAATTGCAAGATGCTATGAAAAGAAAACATTTCCCACTCTCTGATTTGACCATCTTACATTTATTTGTCTTGTATTTCCCATTTCAAATTCTCAATGGATTTCCATTTCGAGTTTGAATATCCTAATACCAGCTGGTTCTGTCATTTGTTTTGCTATCGCTGGTGGCTTATCATGAATGCATCTAAAACATTACGAATTTGAGGATGATAAATTACATGCAGATTGCGAACGTAAAAGAATTCCAATCATTTCGCATTAGCGTGAGCTGACGGCTGAATCCTGACGAGTTCCTTGCCGCTGCGTAGGCAGAAATGCGCGTAAATGCAAATCATTATCAACAAACATTTGCATTGGCCAGAGGAACAAGGACCAAGGATGGAACACAGCGTACAGACACGGACAGGGCAAGAGCAACAGAGAGACAACCGTAGGTCACCGCAATCGATGGGCTTCGCCAGCGTAGCCAGAGCGACCAGACTCAAATGGGGCTATCAGCGCTATCTGCGGTAGGGATTACTGATAGGTGACAGAGGGTGGAAGGAGCAACCAATTGATGGCTAGCCAACTACTCCTCGTCCATAACGTCCTTGTTCTCTCCGCACGCCCCATGCTACTGTCTGCTGGTCATGCATTGTTCCTGATGCTATTAGCACTGATGAATTTGCATCGTAGTTATAAATATTTGCACATTTTGCCATTTGGCGAAAATGCAATTTGTGTGTGCAGCAAATAAGCAAGTGGAAATTATGCCACTTTTAATGAAAAGCCTGTTCTGTTTGCCTCTTTCCCCTTTCTCTCTCTCTCTCTCCCTTAATGTATTCTGAAATAAATACTCATTTCATTTACATACCCCATACTCATCTCGTCATTCTCTTTGAGGAGAAAAGGCAAACAAAGAATCACCACAAAAGAATGCGTGTTGCCAGCAACGAAAAATGGAAGAATGGATACTCTATCCATTTGTGAAATTTATCACAATGGTAGAAAACTTACAAGGTCTTTGAATTAATAGATATAAAGTGTCTTATAGGTTCTTGATTTATCGCCATCAGACAATAAGCAAAAGATAATATTCACATAGATAAACGTCTTCTCTACCAAATATTTAAACATGCCCAACAAACTATAAGAGTATACGAAAAAAAAAATGAAAGCTGTAAAATATTTAAAGGAACCCCACAAAAATTCTTAACCAAAGTTATGTTTGTTATTTTGTGGGTGTATCTTCACCCATTCTTATGCTCATTTCCGTTTTAGTCAAACTTCCTTTCACCCATCTTACGTCTTTCTTTAGTTTTTTTTTTGTTTTCTTTCTTTCGGTTTTGTTTTGTTTGCTCTCTGTGGAAACTATGAGTAAATGTTGAACTGTGCATTATTCTTAACTTTTTGGCGTTCGATAAGCGGCATAACAGAAAATTATGATGATGCCCTTGATGATGCCGATGATGATGTTGATGATGATGATGATGAGGATGCTCTTTTAGTCGCCAGCAGATACTTAGAGAGCTGTGGGCCGAGAAAGCAAGTTTAAGGGCAAATAGCAAGTTTTCAGCATTATTTTTTGTTGAGCCAACACATTCTTTTCTCTTGGCCATCAAAAAGATAAGGGCAAGAAAGTTTATTTTGGTCAAAGTGATTACAACCTACGCTCTATGAAATTGAGTGAAAAACCACAAAGATAGTGTATACAAACTGTGTGTCAAAGTGCCGGCAAAGAAGAGAAATGATGATTAAAGTTCAACTCAAACAGATTTGCCCGATGCCTTCCTCTTGTAAGAGGTTGTCACAAGGTTTCAAGTTTGGTTCTTTTTTTCTTTCCGTAGCCAAAAAAACTTTTTCCCTTTCCCAGATAAGTTCATTCACCCTGCAAATGAGCATCTCATCACAGGGCAAGCATGATAAATTATAGAAAACTTTTATGCCCATAGTCTTTTTCTGTTATTTGTTTAAAGTGGGATTAAAGTTCTTTACCAGCCACCCTTAGCTAATTAGCAACTAGCCTTAGACTGATAGTAAAGTTAATCAATTTTAAAGTAAGTACTTACTTGTCTAGGTACCCACTAGCTTCTTGTGCGTTTCTGGTTCTTTTTTTCGCCCGATTCCTTGTTTTATTTCCCCATAAAGTTCAGTCAGTACCTTGCGGCTTTAATTAAACCGAATTTGTTGAGCAACATTTTTTAATTAGTCCTTGGCCAAATGAAGAGCAACAAAAATGGAACAATAAAATCGACGTTGTTGTTGCTTTTGTTCTTATTTTGTTTCCAATTTTGTGGCATTGTGTTTATTTGTAAAGTTAAGGCCAAGCAATTGTTTTAATTTCGCTCAGGAAAACGTTTAAATGTCAATAAAAAATTATTCGCCATAGGGCAATTAAAAAGGCTAATAAGCCGGGCCAACACAACAGAAGAAAACAACAAAAAAAAAATAAGAAATTTCTCCGTTTTTATGACCCGAACATATTTATTATCGAAGGCATAAAAACTCAGCCAGGACACACAAAGACAAGGTCCAACAAAATGTCAGCTGCGTTGAGGATTTTTTTTATTATCTATAGGTACTAGACGGGGTTTTTTATGGGCTTTTCTTTTGTACACTTTGAATTTTCTTTTTATGGCAAATCTTAAGCAAAAAATATACGAATTCAAGGGGCTTTATGAGATTGCCTATTCGATCCGATACTTTGTAGCAACTGCTGAGGCAAGTGGAAAATTTATTTTCGCATAAAAGAATAAACAGAAACAACAAAAACAACCAATAAGAAAAGCTAAAAGAGTTTATCGATGAGATAAAGAAATCAAAATGATGAACTTGGCCAAGTAAAAGGGTTAGCCCAAAGAAAGTGCAAAAAAGAAAAAGAAGAAACAAAAGTCCTGACCTTTTTCTATAGGAATCGACAAATTGTTACCCTCGATGAGTAGGTAACTAAGTTTTTCATTGAACTGACCATGCTAGAAGTATTTTCCGCCACTTTCTCAAGAGAGACTATAAGATAATAAGTAACATTAAATGGTTATAGTTTTGGTTGCCTTTTGATCTCATTCTGTCTAATTCAATATCGAAATATGTCACAATTGTTATAATAACAGCGACAATCAGTCACATTTACACTTTTCTACCAAATGAGTAAAGGGTATATAGAAATCTCATCAATTAATCAATTTAGTGAACTAATTCAAATGGGAAAATTAGTTGGCAAACTGAACACATGGCAAGAAGAAGGCAAGTTCAACAAATAAATGGCCATAATAAAAAGATAATAGTATTGGCCATCAATCGAATATTGATTTGACTGAGACAGGCTCGAAAGCAAAAATAAAGAAAAATATATAGAAAATAGAAACCAATAAAAGATAAAATGCAATATATATATAGAGAGACACATATCTACATACGTACATATATAGACCAAGGCGAAGGCCACTCTACTTGGGGTGGAACAAATGCAGCTTCAGCAATTTTCCAATTTAAGCAATTTGTGCTCCGGAAAAACGAAAGAGATAAAGATAGAGCGAGAGCGAGAGAGAGTCTGGGAGATAAAGTGAGAAGGTGAAGAGAATGGGAGAAAGAGAGACAGAGGGAGAGAAAGAGTATCATCACTAACATGCCTTTAGCATCAACTTGTTTGCCTGTCTGCTTTCGTCGACAAGTTGAAGGAAGTGTTGCCGTCATTCTCCATCCATTCTCTTGGTTGGCCAAGTGTGGGACAGTTAAATTCGGGCAACAGCAAACCGATAAACATTTCAGTTCCGTTTCTTCATTGGCTTGTGGTCGTGGCATCGGCCACACAAAGTGGAATTTTGTATGCGCTAAGCGGTGGCGTATACGTAATCATTTGTAGTGACAAAGAAATTTGCGTTTGGGTCAGCAGATAATGGAAACGAATTGATTGGGATTAATGCTAGTAGACGATGTTAATCCTTAAAATGCCACAGCTGATTGGAAAAGTACATTAGTTAGTCTGTAAAAGAAATTTCGCTTTAAGCTTCACCGTATTATTTTCTAAATGTTTAGTTTTTCTTTCGCCTCCTCTTGCAATTGTCAAACAACCCCTTGGAGTAGGGAAATTGTTTCTTGCGAAAATCAAATCGCTGTTAGCCTCTTTGACAGCTTGTTTACATCAACATCTACGCAACTCAGACAACGACAAAGGACATCAGGCAGTAAACATTCCATTCCGTTTCGATAAGGCCCGGCCCTAAATATGCTGGTGAGTCTAAGAGCCTCACCCTAACCGAATCAATACCCACAATCCCTACTCGAAGCATTTCTGGGGAATCACTTTGGGATTGCAAGGGGCAAAACGGAAAGTAGTTAGCAGGCAAAATGGCTTTGCAATATTTTCATTTTGCAGCCACCCACTTAATAGCCCTTATATCAAATGCAGAACGAAACCTCAAATTAACCATGAACGGACGCCAACGGATCGAGAATGACCAACAACAGAAGCAGCTGAGGGCAATCGGCAGTTTCAATTAAATATTTAAAGGGGTATAACCAAACCCTTTTTTAATAATTCAATACAGAAATCCGCACATTTCACACAACAAAGAACTTTCAATAATTTACGTTACGTGACCCAAACAAAAATATTTTGCGGAAGTGTTGCCTTAAAGTAGCAAAAAGGAGCATACAAAATACATACCCACACACAATAAAAGGAAGGCACAACAACCAAAAGCCAGCCTTTTCGGTTGTGCATAGTTGAAAACTCTTGACTGGAAAATTTTCAGCCATCTAAAACTTGCCATAGAGAAATTGAAGAGAAAATCGAATGTCAATTGGACCGAGGTGGAGGTGGTTAGAAACGAAAAATGCCAAATTCTCTTACAGTGGTCATTATTTACGAAAAGACAAAAAAATGGAGAGAAGAAAGACTTCAAGAGTAAAGTAATAAAAATAGAAATTCATAAACAACTTTACATAATGATATAAATAGGTAAGAAGTCATTCAAAGAGGACTTTAGAAATAGAGTTTATAATAATAATCCCAATTCCAAATTCTAACCTACCTACCAATGTGTAGTGTTTAGAACGTAAAGTCATTCTATATCTACATACACTTTCACAAATTACTTTAGACAGTAAATTTCCTCACCGAAATCGAGTTTCTGCTGCATGAAATATTTAAAAGTATCAACTGACATTTTACATTGTTTTCCCAGCATCGTTAAGACGCATAAGCTTTTGAGATTTGCTTATAATAACAATACCCATAAGTACTTCGTAACCAGCTCGTTGATGTTAGCTGGTTTCTTAAATTTCTCCGTCTCCAGAATGTGGCTTTTGGCCCTCCTACCTGAATTTGGACCCTTATCATTTCAATGTATTTCCACAGTCTTTCACCTTCAGCTGTAATAATATCTTATGAAAAAATAAAACACCCATAAAATTGCAAAACTCATTTTACATATGTACATGTATGTGGAGCACACGGCGACTTTGTGATGCGGCCGGCTCCCAAAATTCGTGTGGGAGTGGTCGCCACCAAGCCACCAAGTAGGGTGGATATAGGGTGTAGAATGACTTTTTTTTCCAGAATAACGCGTTCCCGAAAGCCAATATCGTTGGCATTGACGCTGACACGCGATGGGTGAGCGCTGAACGGCAAATGGCAATGGTGGCTGATGCTGATGGTGACAACCACTGACATGGCCCACAGCTCCACACTCACAGACATCAAACACATACATACATACATACAACGACCACGTGCACACATGTTTATGGCCCGGGGGCCATGGCAGGGATATATCTACATGAGAGGGGAAAAGACAAATGCAAATTTCTCCTTTTTTTTTTTTTGGTGTTTGGCTCGCCTATTGGTTTTTGGGCCAGTGTATCGATTTAACTGCCTGGCTCGGCATCCCGCTGAGCAACCTCCGGTCCTGGTTTCTGCGGTCCAGCACCCACACAAGGTTTCCAGTACTCGAGTTTCGCTCTTCCTATTTCCTGGCTTGTTCATTGCGGTTGGTGTTCTACATTTATTTTGGTTCTGCGTTTTTTCTTTACACTATTGCTAAAGTTCCTTGGTTAACCTAAAGTCTACAACAAGTTCGGTAAACTTTCTGTAACAGATAACTGATCATCGATCCATTAACTCGTTAAATAGTGTATGAACAAAAATTGTTACTCATAAATTTCTGAATTAACTAAGAGGGTATATGACGTTCGGCTTTAGCTATAGTCTTCGTATTCCCCTGGTTATATCCTTCTTTGCTGAATTTCACAGCCTGAAGTTCTGTTGTAGTTGTCAGTATCAGCATCAGCATCAGCATCGGCATGTTGTTGTTTTTGTCTCTTTTTCTGGAAAATGTTTGTATGCAAACATTAAATTTTTAATAGGTCTTTTTCTGCTTTTCCGTTTTTGTTTACTAAAAGGCATCGCCCATTGGCTTGGTCCTGGTATTAACGTATTTATTTGTCAATTTTTGATTTTTTCTGGTTTCGCAATTTTCCAATGGCATCCAATAAAAATTGCCCGCTATCAAATGGATTTTCGCACATTTCAAGCGCATAAAATGTACAAATAAACAAATATGATAAACTTTAAAAGCTAAAATAAAGTGGGAGAAAAATATTTCCATTTTTTATAAATATATAGATATACAAACCTGCACATATGTACATATAAATACAGATAGTTTAACTAATAGTTTTTTTTCCAAACGTTTTTCTGTTTTCCCAAATGATTGGCACCATAAGCAGTTAGCAATTGACATATTTGGTTGCAAAGATTTGATTATTATCGCAATATTTTGATACCAATTGAATTGCCAGAAGTTATGATAAGTTCTTTATTTCGGTCAGATCTCTGAATAGTTTTATTTGATATTCGAGCCAACAGTCGATTTGGCCAAATAAGCGAATAATAAACTTACCAACTCCATCAAAACTAATTGCTGAAACATTTCACATGGTGGCCCAATTGACAATTAATTATTTCAGTTTAGTTTTGTCAAACAAATCTCAATGAATGAAATCTGATGAAATCTCTTTTATGATTCGCCAATTGATAATTAAATATTTCCATATTTATTATCTCTTTAACAGCAATTTTGATTATTTCAAATTGAAATGAATGAAAGCGCATTCCTCTTTATTTCGATTTAGACAAATATAAAGTTTCAGTCATTCGCATTCCCAGTAATTTAATTTTGCAATTCCATATTCAATTGCCAATTGATTGAATCAAACACAGAAATATGGCAAAGAGTTATTATATTCACATCATCATCTATGTATGTATTTACTTTTATTTTCAATGGGTTTGATTTATAAGTTGAATGTTTCAGTATCTGTTTTACTATTTTATTTTTCCTTATGTTTTTCTGTTGGCAATAATCTAATTATTGATTTCGTTCACAACTTTAAATATAGAGACGATGTTTTCTGCATTTATCTATGTATGTACGTATGTATATCTAACTGTAAAATATAATTAAGTTCCAAAGAAATTTACAACACATACCCAAACTTAATTAGAGAGAAGGAAAAATTTAGATCACCAGTTATATACAATTTTGCCTGCCCCAGCCAGCCGTTCCGACTTGTTTAATTAATCTCTAACCTAAGTGATGTAACTGCAAACGAAGCTTAGAAATAATTGAAGTCCGTCGTCCCGATGACGTCCTGGACGGACGCCTTTCCCATCCCAGGGGTCAATTCAATAAGCGAGTCACGCGGAGTCACAAGTCACGTCTTGGCCAATGGCAATCCTTCTTGGCCCATTCCCAGGAGCTCTGGCATCAGCCTGAGGGTCAGCAATAGCACTAACAGCAGTTGGGACGTGCTCCTAAGATGCCGACACAACGAAGCCCTGGACATGATAGCCGATGCGGAATATTCACCTGTTGTCGAAATGACCGTAAAAACAAATGCCATTAATGATTATCTATGTATCTATGTAGTTGGCCGAATCATTCAACTTCAGTTGACAAAATAATTCACACGCATTCACAGTTCGGGAATAAACATTGACACAGGCATAAAAACAAAAGCTAGAGAGCCTTATAGGCCAACTCACCGCTGAGGACGTGCAGGTCAACCGAGACAGAGATACTGTTTGATGGCTGGCACGTATAATTGCCGGAGTCCTCTTTACGCACGAGCGGTATGATTAATGAACCGATCTGTAATTAATGTTGATATTTACTCAACTAATCCAGTCCTCTCCTTCCTATCATTAACTCACCGTATTTTGATTATCGCCCACAGTGCCAAATATATTTCGATCGATTTGTGTGTACCAACCAGTTCGTTCATCACTTTCGCTGATTTTCTTTTGGCCACGAAACCATATGATATATTTAGGCGGATCTAGAGTGCCTCTTACAATGCAGTGCAAGGCCACTTTGCTGCCGGCCTTGACGAAGCGACTTCGGTCGCCAATAAGCTCAGTCTTAGGGGCTGTTGGAAGAGAACTCAATGAGTTGCTGAGTTTACTAGATGCAAATGAATATGTACTCACTGACTATTTCCAAATGAACTTTGGCACTCAGTTTGGGCTCTGTGGCCATTTGGCATTCATACCAGCCCTCATCTTGAGGCTGCACATACTTGATTTGCAGTGACCAGGTATAATCGTGATCCTCTTGGAATATAGATTGGAATCTCTCATCTGCTATAAAAGTGGATTCATCCACACTTATGATGTGATTATCCCGCATGCGAACCCATGAGACGGGCTTATCCGAGAGCCGATGTATCTAAAGGATTGAAATTATAATTACTTTTAGTATAAACAGATAAAAATTGACTTAAATTAAAAATATTCCACTAATATGTACGACTTAAAGTTAGTTGGAGAAGGCACTCAACTGAATTAGTTCCTTTCGCATTCAAGCAATTTTCGAATGGTTCGCTTTATGATTTACTTTAAATATGCCAACGCTAAGCTTAGTTAAAGAGTGAAAAAAAACCTGGTAAGAAGACTCACAAACACACACGCACACACACAGCCGCAAATACTTGGCCAAGTAACCGACATTTCAGTAGATTCTTTCTTAGAATTTCTTTTTAATTTCAGCAGACCAGAGATAAAACTACCATTTACATATTCTATGTATACAAACACACCCACACACTCATAGACTGGGACAGAGACATTTGCATACATACATTCATACAACAGACATCACATTTGCATGCATTTCTTTAGGTGTTGTTGTTGTTGTTTTGTATCTTGTAGATAGAATAGCCAAGCTCTATAAAATATAAATTGTATGAATGTAACCGGCAAATACCGGAGGCTGAGACTCAGCCTCAACTAGCTGGTCGGTTCTATATCCATATCCAACTCGTCCCTTTCCTCATCCCCCTTATTTTCTGTGACTGTTTACGTCATAAAAATAAGCGTAAACAAAATGAATTGTTGATATGCAAATGAAATTATGCTGATCTGTGCTGAAAGTTTTCTGGAGCCTCTACCAAACATAATGTATAAAAAAATAAAGGAAAAAGGTAACCATAAGCAACGGATTTTTTTCGTTTTTTCTTTGGTCCAATCTGCAGATGAAAGCCCAAGGCAACTAAGAGACTGAGAGTACAGGAAGTTGGATGGGGGACCGAGGGTGGAAACTTGGCATTTTCATTACCATTTTGTTTCTGGCTCAGTAGACAGGCTTTGGCTGGGATCAGATTTGCTGTATATTAATATGGTAACCCACAACTGAAAGGATGTTAAACAAATAAAACAATTTGTTTTGAAACGATTTCTATTTTTAAAGGCATATCTTCAATTTCTAAAATTAAAAAGCTTTTCCTTTTCAAGGTCGTCTTGATTCATAGATGAATAGTTAATAACTATTTCTTACAATTTCTCATCATAAGCCAATAAAAAGGACGATGCCACTTTCTATCTTTGCTTTGATAATATTAAATTCGTCAAACCCACTTTTAAATTAAATCATCTTGGCAACAGCTAAAGCCAAAGCTAGTCATGGATTTCGTTTGGATGACCAATCTTACAGACACAATTATAGATGGCACCTATGAATATTGCATGCGACCAATTAAAATTAAGCCGATTGGATTTAAAGGCTGTGATGCAGTGCTTACATCACTTGTCAAAAGCGAAGCTGAGGATTTATCGGTAGAGTACGCAGGAGTTGAAAAAGGGATCTCATGACGCAATGCGGTGGGCTGGGATTTTGGGGAACGAGTCAAGAGTCGTTACGAGCAGGTGTCATGTGTGAGGTGGGGCTGGACCTTGGATTATAACTCTCTCACTCACCTGACATGGCATATAAGCGTGATTTCCCATCTGAGCGGTAAGGTTTAGCACGGGCATTGTCAGATTTCTCCGCTGGCCATTCCGTGAGACCAAGTACGAATGTTGCTCATTAAACATTTTCCGGCGCAGCTCCGCCGGTGACATTGTCGTGGTGTAGGCTACAACCGAGGATGTTTCTGCAGCTGCTGCAGCAGCGGCAGCGGCAGCGGCAGCGGCTGCAGCTTCTGCCTCGGCGGCAGCTCGGGCGCGGTAAGCTGGCAAATCCGCTGCCGCAAAAACGGGAAACGGTGGCAAAAATGTGGGTATGGAGAAGCCCTTGGTCAATGAATCAGCACCATCAACCGGATGAGGTAGCACAGCCAACTCACTCTCTCCATCCGTGGCATCCATCGACCCCTCCTTCATTTCCTGCGGTGGCAACTGCGTTGTGTGTGTCGTCTCCTCGTGCGTGGCTGATGTTGCTGCTGCGGTTGTAGCCATTTCAATGGAGTTGTGGGCATCCGTTTCCGTGGGATAAATTGTTGATATGAGCATCGCTACTTCTCCATCTTCTTCTTCTCCTCCTTCCATTTCGCCTGTTTCACCGTTTGTTTGTTTTTCTGTGGTTGCTGTAGTTAGCCCAATTTGCGCAGACTTAGTTCGCGTCCTTCTCATCAGTGTGAGTATTCTTGTTGCTGCTGTTGTTGTTCCTGATGACATGCCCTGGGCTAGGGGCAAACTCTCTGGTCCCGCACCCAAGCCTGAACTTGAGCCTATTCCTGTTCCTGTCACTGTCGCTGCCTCTGTTGTTGCTGTCGCCAAGTTGCTGGCTGTCGTAATTAGATCGTTTTGTGTTGTCATTGGCCTATCTGGTAAAATGGATCTGCTGGCTGTTGTAAGCTCTGCGTTGTTTGTGCCAGCTGAAGAGGTGGAGCTGATTGTGCTGCTGCTGCTGCAGGTGACAAGTCCTGTGTGTTGTATGATAAGTTAAGTAAACATATAATACAAAAAAAAGGACAAAAAAGTACTTGATGTAGTTTTAGCTTATGAAATGAAAACATTTTTTAAAAAAATATTACATATTATATGAAAATAAATGGGGGAAGCTTTAAATTTACTTTAATGCTTATTTAAAATTTGTATTTTTGGTAAAACATTTTAAGAAATAATCGTTTATCATTGGCAACAATAAAATTCATTAAGATTTACTTGATTGCCTTCTATGATGGTCATTTGGCTGAACCCTTGAGCTTATTATTGCTTTTAGGGGTTAACTCAAACATTGATAATGATAAAATATAATTGATTTTAATTTCATTGGCTGATTACAAACAGTTAATAAAGTATCCCATGTAATCCCTTTGACGTCCTAAATAAATACAGAGAGATTATTAAAATTTTTTTTTGTTTGGATTCAAAGTAACATTGAAATTGTCTACCTTTTAGAATGTGTGTGTCGAAAATTTCCATCAACATGTATATGTATGTTGATTCTGCTCCCTTACCTTTTCCGGCTCCCCCCTTTGTGCATTTATATATTTTTGTTTCAGTTAATTTTCAATTACGCTTTTATGCTAATTAAAATCATAAAAATTTGCCGCTTAATGTCACTGCTGTTGGTCTGAAGGGAGAAACACAAAAAAAAAAAAAGTTTTTTCCTCTTCTTTTGCCTTTTCCTTTGGCAGGCAACGAGTTTTCATTTCCATGCAAAAGTTGTTATTTCAGAGTGTTTGCCTTAAAGGCAAAAATGTTGCTTTGACTTGTTATATTAAGCAAAGACTTGAGCTGTATTTAATTGTGTTTAATTGCAGCAAAGAAGTGAACAAAAATTGTGCAGTAAATTTATGTAGAATGTGTGTAAGCAAATTGGCTTATGATCTAATGTTTTTGCAACAATCAACTTGATATTTTATTGTTTACTTAAATAAATAAAATGAAAATATTTCAAATTATTCGTACAAACTTTTCTAGCAAATCGCTTGAGGCAAAACTACAAAAAAAAGAATAGAAATTGATATATTTTCCTTTTTCATCATTTTCGTTTTGCCAATGATTAGCTGAGCACACAAACACACAGACATTTCCGGAAAAGTTTCTGCCACAACACTTAAAAAGAACATGTAGCATGCCTCAAGCTGAGGCACACACACACACAAGCACACACAGACAGACACACGCCCACAGAAATGATGGGGGCGTGAACTGGAGAGTCAGCCAAGTGAAAAAAGTTTTAGCCAAAGCCGCAGCAAATTGATGACGGCAAGACGACAATGTCAAAAATGTTAGTTGAACAAGTTGCACTGATTTCCCTCGTACATATAAGTGGAAAGTCTCTTCAGACATTTTCACATTTTTTCCCTGATACGTCAACGAAATGAGTTTATTTTGTGGCAAGAACAAGAACAGGATTATGATGTTTTCAAACTAAAGTCAATATTAAAGTGGCATCATTTCCCTCTAGTTTACAGCAAATAAAATAGTTCCATTTGAAATGTCATTGGCATTTTCAATGAATAATAAACAGGATTCTTGTTTATTGACCTCAAAACTTTGCGATAACTTCAAAATTTATTCAAAAGTCGATGACTCTTGACCTTTGAATATTCAAATTTGAATACTATCTGAATGTGTCGGCAATTAAAACTTTGAAAACTTATTGCAAAACGTTTTGAAAGATGAAAAGATTAACCGTTTATACCGATTAAATTGATATTTTTCATCTATTAACTTAATGCTTTCTATTTGAGCTAATATATTCTTGGGGGTGCGAGAAATCTTCTAGCTAAGTCGAATCTAGTTTAGCTAAAGTTTAATTGGTTTTAATTTTCTGGTGAATTGGTGTACACGATATTAGAAGGAGGCAACACTTAAAATGTTAAAATGGCTTATTAAGATTGCCCAAAGGAGCCTCATTAACTAAGTTATCCGCAAGCCACAAGCCACCGCACTGGGCAAGGAGAAGCTGGAATGGACTGTCAACATAGCATAGCCTCACATATACACACACACGCACAAGAACTAACTATCAACTGCAGAGCCTTGAGCAATCTGAATCTCCTTGCGCGTGTTTTATGTGTACTCCAGGCGGCCATAATCCCCAAGTAGTCCCCAATGAAAAGTTTTTGCTTTTATGTTTGTGTTTGTATTTCTATCTCTCTCCTTCTCCCTCTTTCTTTCTGACTCCTTCTCTCGTGTGTGTGTGGTATGTATGTATATCCCGGACTCGACTTTTGCATGTTGCGGCCCGTAAACATCAGCTTCAGATTCAAATGGCCACGAGTCAAGTGGCCCCTCCTGCTCCTCTCTCTTAGCATCTAACCCAGACTCCTCATGTTGTTGGATTTTTAATTATGACCGCCGTCGTCGCCATTTTCTGTGTCCTTACTGCCAAGAGTCAGGATTTTTTATTGGATATGTAATTACTTTTTCTGTTTTTTTTCGTTTTTTTTGGTTTTATTTTGCTTTTTGTGGCCCTCGGCGGCGCAAAAATTACAGACGCATATTTTTTATAATTACATGCGACCACAAAGATATGTATGTACTTAGGTACGTAGAAAAAGTTGTTATGCCTCATTTTTGGTAAAAGTTTTGATGCCTCGCATCTTGATACTTCTCCGCTAATGATGTAGAGGCGCAAAGAGCTAGGCTCGACTAGAAGATGATGTGAAGATTATGTGTTTGACCTTTACCGTGTCAGGAGGCAATGAAGTACATCGTCATCGTCATCATCATCATTATCCTGATTATCAGCAAGAGAGAAAAAGAGGGAGAGAGAGCGATGGTCGTCTCCAATGTTAAGTACTAAAAGCTTCTTTAATTAACACATGTAAAAATGTGAAACTGTTAAGAGACTAAAATTTTAGTCGACCAAAAGGTCAGATGATCATATTTGCTTTGCACAGAGAAGAAAATAAATATGTTATATGGCAAACAGGTGGCCCATATTTTTTAGACTCTAGCGAAGTTAAAAAAGTGTAAAGTTACAAGTAATAAAAAAGATATACAAAAATATAAAGATAGAGCAGTGCGTTTAAAATCTAAAGAGGGAGAGAGTGGAGTTCGGCAAGCAGTAAACGATTGAAAAAGAATGACAAAGTTAAAGGAAAAGAGGAATCAGCACGATGAGATGATAGATAAGTGAGAGCGATTCTTATACAAAGCTGCGCTTAAGTAGAAGAGCCAGGGAGAGCTAGCAATAGTATGAGCGAGTGAGCGGGAAAGAGGAAGCAGAACGATGAGAGCATAGATAAGTGAGAGCGATTCTTATACAAAGCTGCGCTTAAGTAGAAGAGGCAGAGAGAGCTAGCAATAGTATAAGTGAGTGAGCGCCTAAGTAGATGAGACTGTGAGTGCTAGAAAGAGAGGGAGAGTTCATGGGGAGTGCATTGCTTGCACTTTCTCCCGTTTTCGCTTGCGCTGCGCCTAAAAAAGAAGCGACAACTGTGGGGGCGAGCGTCAGTTTGTGTGAGTGAATTGTGCCGTTCGGTTGTCGTTGTCGCGAATTTCAGTGGCGTGATGCGAATTCATCTGATGTTGTCTGATCTTAGTGGGTAAGTTAGCAAACATTAACAACATAAAAACATAAGCTTTTAGAATTATTTTAAAATAAATATTTCTTCTGGATTTTATAAAGAAAGCTACTGCCATTAAATAAAATAATGTGAAAAGTTCTTCTATTTTTTTCTAGAAGAACTTCTAAATCGACCATTGATCAGGTGTTGCATTTATGTATGTATATTCATTGATTCGATTGGCGGATTCTCTATCTACAGAGAATGAGAAAATTCTGAGTAAGTACATGAAGACAATTAAAAAATTTGTAAGTTTCTTCTTTTTTTTGTGCAATATTTTGCGGCATTTAACAACACAAACATATATCACAGTTTATATTACTGTAATTGGAAATCCCTTTTGAAAGGGGTTCCGCAATATTTCTATTGGAAATTTTAGTATTTTTTTTTTTCAAGATTTTGAAATCTGGTCACACCAACTGTGACATTTCACAAGGAAGTAAAAATCATGAAATACTTTTACTGGCAATATATTTAAAATGATTTCCGAATGATTTTCTTGGGATTTGCTATGTTTTTACTGACGTCACTGATGACATTGAAACTGCTGATGATCAAGTCAGGCAAATAGGGAAAGAAGCTACCTACACATTTGTAATTTATAGTTTTAGTCTGAAAAGCAATTTGGATATAAAATCTACATACATACAGCAGCACACTAACACATTCGCATAAATAAATAGATTTTACCAATAGACAGTTCCCGCTGAATCGGACCAATTTGAGTAATTTTAGCCTAATTTGTAGACATTACTATTCAGTTCTCGTTTCACAAACAAGAGGAGACAGCTTGCCTTTGAGCAGTTTAGTTCATCCTAGCTTAAAATATATGTATAAAGATAACCCTCCTACTGGTGGGTGCCGTGCTGCTATTGCTGTGTAGGCGTTTTACAGACTCCGACCGACACCGACATCAACTTGATGGCCATGTTTCTGGTAGGTTGGGGGCCACTTACCATGCCAACGGGCGAGAGCAATTCAACTGAAACTTTTGCCGCAAAGCTAAAACAATTTAGGTGTTATTGCACGTTTCGTTTACATATCCTTTCTGGACAGGACACGGCCAGCAGGGGGCGCAGGAGCGCAAGGCTTGTGTTTTTGTTATTTTGCTATTGCTTTTAGCTTGTTTTGCTCGGTTTTTGTCATCAAGTGTAATAAATGGTAAGATCACACTTCATGTCCGAAAGCTATCAACGCGAAGGCCCACAACCAGAACGTAAGAATCCAAGGAAATTAATCGGCTTATGTACACTCACACACACACACACCGACGACATACGCAAAAGAAAATCCAAATAGTTTTTCATTCTGTTTCTGTTTGCAAATTACAAATGTGCTCAATGTACCACAAAAATGACCAGAGGCAACCAGAAAAAAAAAAGAAATTGTTTTTCTTTCGTTCGTTTCATTTTTTTTTCGTTCGAGTGAAATCAAACCAATTTCTGTATAATCGATTTTAATTGAAACACACAAGTCCTTCGCTGCCTCCCACTGTTCCTGCTGATCCTACTGCTCTTAGTGCTTCTGGTTTTGCTGTTAAGCCCCATCGGACTTACTTTCCTTTGTGAATAGAAGAGAGATTGTAATCTTGGCAGTCCCGTACAGAAAAACTGCAATCAGAGTATATTTCTTTTTGGGGTTAAAGTTTACTATTTCATCGGTTTGAGCAAGCCTTTTTCAATTTGCATTTTTACACAAAAATTTCACCTTTTTTGCTTTTTTGCAAAGCTCTTATCATTACACCCGAATCACACGCATTCGTTCTTTCGGCCCATTCGTCCAAAAATCATTTCGTTGGGAAAATTTATGCGGTTTTCAGTCTTTTTTCTTTTTGGGGGGGCAGCTTTATGTGTGCAAGGTAAAACACGTAGATTCAAGATTCAAAATGTTGCGCAAGGTAGAAGATTTCTGTACCTAAATCATGGCCTGACAAGCACGTGAAATGAAATAATTTAAAAATGCAAATTCTCCTTCTCCTCATTCCACCTTTTAGATTTTCTTATTTTCTTATCGAAACATTGAAATCTCCTTTTGGCTTAAGTCCGCCAAGGTTAGTAACCAGCTGAAGACAGCAGCACATTGAACTTGGGTTTGGGCGAAGATTGGAAAACCTTTTTTTTTTATATTCTTTCGTTTTTCTTGTTGGCACAATAAATGAGTCCTTCGTTTACCCTCCTTCCCACTCTCTCTCTCTCTCATCTGCTTGTTTTGCTTTGATTTGTGGCCGAACAATATATGAATTATAATGCTTAGGTATCTAAGCCACCTCAAAAATTTTGGTTGAAAAGTTCATAAAATTAAGGTAGGAATGGCTTGTAATTGAAGTAAATCCTGATCAGCCTATGTCAGCATCTTTGTTGTTCCATTCTATTTTGCTTTTTATTATATAAACAACTTAATGGCAACAACTTAACACTCAGAGGTGAAAACAAGAATATTTCTTTAATCGCTTTTCTGCATCATCAAAGATTTTCAAACGAATTCGGTTTCTTTTTGGCAAGAGAATCTCATCTGAATAAATATACGAATGGCATTCAATTGATGCAATTATGTCACCTCTAACCTTTTTGTGTGTGTCTCTCTCTGTGTGTGTGTGTGTGGTAACCATAAATTATTCTCTACCCGAATTATTTATGCATTGTGATGACATTTTTGTATCACAAGTGCATGAAATTCCCATAAATATTTCGGTTTTTTTTGTTGTTGAATCTGCATATTTGTATGCGAAATCGATCAATAAACAATTACCACGAACAAAAGCCACCTATTTATTTCTTCTCCTATTTTTATTTAACTGGAATCATATAAATAAATAAACAACAAGCAAATTCAAAGAGCAGCCTATAAAATCTTATAGAATTTGTATCTACATATATGCCAAGTAAATAGCAAGAGAAAAAAAAATAAGCAAGGAAAATTGTTGTCTACGCATTAAATCGACATTAGCATGATGAGGGGTGAGAGGTGCGGGGCGAGAGGCACTAGGCAGAGATAGGATTCTTGTTTGCGTGGGTGTTGGAAAATTTCTGGGAAAGGTCTGGCAAGGGAAGCTACTACGGGGGGAATTGGAAAATGTTGTGTTTAGTGAAAATTGCTCAGGCAAACAATTTTCCTGTAGTCATTGAAACTGAAACATATGTTGTGTGTCACTTTGTCTGAGAATTATATATATATTTGGCATATATACGCCAAAAACTCGCTTTAATCGTGAATAACCATCCTCTCCACACACTTTGCCGACCCCGTACCACCACTTAGACCCCCCCCCCCCACTCCTCACCCGTCTCTTTGTGTGTACTTCAATTTATTTTTATGGCAGCGTGTTCGGCAGTGTTGTTAAGTGTTGTATATGTGAAAGTGTGTCTCTGAATGTCTGTATATGCATGTGTAGGCGTCTGCCTGTGTGTGTGTGTATGAGTCAAAGTGGGTGTGCCAAAAAAGAAGTTCTCGCTTTCGGCTTCAGTTTCAGTAAATTGAAATTGGAGCAAAAAGAAAAAGCAGCCCAGTCCTTGCCTTGCGTTGCGTTGCGTATACGCACTGTTGTCTCTCTATCTGCTTGCTTCTTAATTTTTTTTTTTTTTTTTCTGATGTGGTTTTAAAAGAAAGAAAAACTCACCAAAAGGCTTGGAATTGGATAACAATACTTCAACGTTAACTATTTCAACAACAACAAAAACAAAAGCACTTTAGTTTGTTTAATTTGGAAAACAAAAATATAAAAGTTTCGAACAGAATGCTTCTGGCTGAGATCCCGTAGAGATATTCTATCCTTTTTAAAATATACTTTAGCAATTAAAATGTGAGGAATTGCGGACACAAAAGCTTTTGGTAGTTGGAAATTAGATAACTTATTATTTGCTTTTCCTAATTCGTGTTAAGTTTGTAGGAAATGAAACTTTTGGCACTTTGCTTTTTTGAAAACATTTCACTAAATTGCCAATAATATAAACGTCTATATCAATTTAAATCCCCAGCTTTAGTACCTTTATTTACTTTATTGTTCGTTAAATTTTATGTAGAACAGCTGAAAAACTCATAAATATTTAATATACGAAAAGAGACAAATATAGCAGATTTCCTTCTGATCCTTCAAAGGATGACACGCCATGCCAATTTTCTTTCTGTTCATGTCATATTGTGCTTCATTGCCGTGGAATTTCAATTGTAAACGCCAGATTCTCAATTGAATCTGGCTCTAATTTGGCCTACAGAATATTTCTGATGTCGCTTTTGCATATTTTGCATTTTTTCTTGAATTTTTATTTGTATTTTTTCATGAGTTTATTAAATACGTCTTGCACAATCTGCCTTTAGAATCTCTTGCGACTTTGGCATATAAATCAAGTGAAATAATTATGCAATATCTCGAAAAGGACATTACAATATCTGCTTTTGGTTTGCCTTTCCGCAATTGCTTTCGTTTTTATCTTGCCGCTGCCTTTTTATTGCTCCCAAAAACCAAATATTGACTCAACCCCAGGCCAAGCCAGACAAGTGACACTGAACCTTAGAGTGGACCCGCCACGGGCTATTTTCGCTGTCGCTAATGCTGCTTATGCCATAAATAAGTCGGAAAACAAAACATTTTTCATCGGACTGGGCCCTGCGCCATGGAAATATTTCATAGACTTTCAACGTTCTGGCCTGGCATTCCGATGTTCCTAGACTTCATCGTAGCAACCCCCTTGGCATTTGGTTAGTTAGTTATTTTAGGCCGCACACAAGGGAGAGCACTCTTTCTTTTTTTTCTGCTTTTTCCCTAGGTTTTCACACTTCGACAAGAGGACGGGCCAGGACAATGGGCAACAAAGACTGCACTTTGTCAGCATTGTAACAACAAAGTGAAGGACATAAGTGCCACAGACAACAAATACACACCCTTCGGGAAGCTTCCCCAGCCAACAAGTCCACACTTGTTGTGGCATCGTCTTTGATTGCCTTGAGCGACGTCATCAGCATCAGCATCAACAGCGGCATCAGCATCGGCATCTGAGAAACACCATAACCCCTGACCTGACCGTCTGAATAATTTAAGCTCTTATTTTGCCAGCCAAAACAGCAGCAAAGCGCCAGGGTCAGGAATGTGTGCTAACGTACAGGAAATTGTTGGGTCGGCATACGTGAAACTAGTTATGCGTGCACAATGGGGAAAATCATAATAGTCGGAGGAACAAATAGCTATCTCTTGATAGTTCTGATCGATTTAAATGAAATGCAGTATGCACACTCACATCAAATAGATATATCCCAAATATAGCGGGAAGATTTCAAGATTTAATAATGAATGGTCTAATTAGAATTCAATTAGATTGGAAAGATTGGAAAGAAGTTCTGGATTTAAATTAGCCAACTTCTTGTCACGTAGTTTCTTTTGTATTCCTTTGATTTACTCTTAAAGGTGAAATCCTTGAAAGGAAATACTAGTAAAAATCTAGAACCATGACCTATGTAACTATGGATACCATGTTTGTGGGTTGCTGATTCTGGTTGCTGCTTTGGTTCAGTGTACGACATAACTTTGGCTTTACGTTACAGTTTACATTATATTTTTGGTCTTGTCGTTGCCCATCCTAAACCCTCATGCTCTCAGACTCGGCCTCTGCCACTTGTCGTTGTCGTCAACAGGCAGAAGGCAAGCAACTTCAACTTTAGTGTCAGAGGTCAACCGACATGTGTGTGAGGTAAGTGTGGTGCTAGTGTCTGTGTGTGTGTGTGTGTGTGATGTATGTGTACCTCACGTAAACTTGTTGTTGCTATCTTTCCGCAAAACCCATTTATAATTTATGAAGGTAAGCCCAAACACTTTTGGACAACGCCCCAGAGCAGAGCAGGAAGAGCTTTTTGCGACTACAGCGGCCAGACAGGCGAGGCAAACACCCTGAACATGTTGACGTTGGAAATTGGCCCCGACGTGGCAAGTCAACCTAGGGACGTGTTTTGATTCGAAACTTTTTTTTCCAAAAAATTAGCAACCACAAAAAAAAGCAACACAGAAATGAAACAAAACATAAAAAAAGTGTGCACGAATTTTGAAAATATTTTTAAACAATATCCTAACTAGGCGAAACTTTGGTCCTTAATTTTCGGTCAATGTTTTAGTGCATTTTTCTATTTATGCATGTATTTTGGTACTTTTTGTTAATGTTTTGGCATAACGAGCTGCTCTAAAAGTTGCATGAAAAGGGAATTGGCTCCTGCCCGCCTACCACAGAAACACCGAATACGCCGCAAAGAGTTTGTGGAATTATGTGTTTATTAAAACATTTTTGGCAAGTTTTCAATTTCGTTAATTTTAGTTTTGCCCCACCTCTTCCCTTTTTCAGCTATGGGATTTTTCAATAGTTTGCAATTTATTGTTGCCATAACAAAGTTGGGATAAGTTTTGTTAGGGTTGTAAGAGCCTTTTAGTCTGATCATTAATAAGTTTCATACTTGTTTTAGTGACTTGTAAAATATTGTGATTTGTTGGAATATTTTTCACTTTTACATTCCGTACTGTGACTATAGCAATCGTTGATAGAACTGCCAAAGCAATTGACTCATTCGCTTCAGTAGAAAATCAAGTCGAAAGTATGGAGAATTTAATAAGACGCGAGAAGCTTGGAGAAGGAAGCTATGGGGTGGTCTATCGGGCAGTCAATCCCGACACCCGTTGCCTGGTGGCAATCAAGAAGATTCGTTTTCATCATGACAACGAGGGCATACCATCTGCGGTGATTAGAGAGATTGCCCTTCTAAAAGAACTCAAGCACCCGAATATTGTGGAACTTCAGGATGTCGTCATGATGGAGAAGGAGGTTCAGTTGATTTTCGAATATCTGTCCATGGACTTGTACAGACATTTTGAAATCGTACATTCGAAGGGAGAGAAAATGCATGCCAATTCGATACAGAGTTTTCTTTATCAAGTTACGGACGCTATTTATTTTTGTCATCGTCGTCGTATCCTGCATCGGGATCTGAAGCCGCAGAACTTGTTAATCGATAGCACATACACACGGATTAAAGTGGGCGACTTTGGCCTGAGTCGTGCTTTTGACTTGCCCGTTCGCTCCTATTCGCCGGAAGTGATCACTCTCTGGTACCGGGCCCCGGAACTACTCTTGGGCAGTCAACAATATTGCTGCCCTGTGGATATTTGGTCAATCGGCTGCATATTCTTTGAGATGTTGACGATGAAGACGTTGTTTCCCGGCGAGTCGGAAATCGATCAATTGATATGCATATTCAAAATATTGGGTACACCCAATGAGGAAAATTGGAAGGGCATCACTCAATTGCCAAACTATTCGAGCTCTTTTCCAATATATCCCATCAATAAGCTGACCATGTTCGTACGTAAGGACCTGGACAAGAATTTAAATGCTTCTGCTGTCGATTTACTTAATCGAATGTTGTGCTATCAACCATCGGAACGCATCATAGCCAAGGACATAATGAAACATTCATTTTTCCAGGGTATGCCGGTCCTGAAGCAATAAATTTCCAGCCAATGCAAAGCCTCTTCTGTATATAATTGAATTAATTTAACGCTAAACTTGGATTTCCGAGAACTAAATCAAATAAAAGCTAATTGGCCAGACTTTCGCTTGACTGCCCCACAGAAGGCAAAAATCAGGCACAGTGGGCGGAAACGTTTTTCAGGTGTGTTTCAATTTGCTTTAAGAGTTTAAGATTCTGATTTTGCTGATTCGAAATAATGCTCAGGTTTAAAGTTGACTTTCATGACAGAACATTTCAAACTTATTTAGCATTTCCGTACCACAGTACATCAACAATAAAAGTTAAAGGGCAGAAACTTATTGAGCGGAAGATATAACTGCCTAAACAAAACAATTAACAACTGGTAAAACTGTTTGAGTTTTCGGACTCTTGTATAACGACAGACGTATACCCTTACCACTTAAAATTACATTTATGTCTTGCCATATTTAGTTTTTTCAGACAATATAACAAGAAAGTAAATTTGATTTATAGCTTGTCATCAAATGTTTGAGAAATGTCAAAATATTACAACTTTTATCTAGACGAAGCAGTGTATAAATGGCAAGAAACAAAGAGTCGATTGCTTAGGTTATTCAATTAACTCGTCTGGTAGTTAATTGTGGATAAGTCAAATGGGCCCGCAAGGCAATTGCCTTCACAAGGCTCTCAAGCACATGGGGGTTAAATAATAATTTTGCAGCCAGGACAAAGTACTAACGGACATATGGAAGACATGTCCTCTTATGTCTGGGGGATCGCCAGTGTGTACGACACGAGAATGCGTTAAATTAAATCAAAAATGTATGAAAGGCGGCAAAAGCCCCGAGCTGTACTTACGCGTCCCAAAGCCGACAGTTGCCATCAGGATGATGCAGTAGATGGAGATGCCGAGATGGTGGCGCTTACGGAGGCAAAGATACGACAGCAGCAGCCAAGATGTTTTTCTCGATGTGCGTAAAAATTGGCGACTTTGTTGGCCAAGGGCGGCAGATGCTCCTTCTGCTTTTGGCTCCTCTACTGCTGATGCTGCTGCTGTCATCTTTGGAGTTGTCACCATCGTCACCGTTTTTCGTGTCGTCCTTGCCTTCCTGCTAGTATACGCCTTGCTTGTTCTGCTTTCAGTTGTGCTGCTGGTCCCAATCCCAGTCCCAGTGGCCCAGTTCCTGGCTGCAATGACACTTACAGAGCCTTTTGTATGCTCATTGCCCGCCCAACCTCCATTTGGGACTCGTTTGCGGCGGCATCGACTTTGGCTCCTTGGCTGATTGCAGTGCGACGCAGGCATCGTCGTCGTCGTCCTGGCTGGCATAAACTTTGTCGCATTCTCCACAGAGTCAGAGACGTAGTCTGAGATAAATAGGTTTATTGAATTAATACACTGGGGTATGAGTTGGCAGGATGGGCGAATCTCTTGCTCTTCAGCAATTGCACTTTGCTTTTATGTATTTTGGTATTTTATATGCCCCGACTTATACTTTGATTTTATTGCCATAAGTTTTTATTCTTGCAGTTATTGTTAATGTTTTAGCTAAAATTATTTTTATTTTCGTTTGAATTTATTGGCGCTTTCTACGGAAAACTTGTTTGAAACTCGAAAACTAAAAGCAAACTTATCTTTTTGTGTGTCCATAAAATGAGACCTTAGACCTTTTCACTGTTCCTCTTGCTGATTTCTTAAAACTCTTTATTGCCAACTCCATTATCCATGAAGTATGCCAAACATTGAAATAAATAATTATTTCGATTATAATCGAAATCTCATCTCACTTTTTCAACCAACCATATTCAATCGATCTAAACCAACGCCTAGGAATGGATTTTAAATTTAACATTTGCTTTAATAAACTAACCATGAATCTATTTGCATCTTTAATTTTTGGCAACTATATTTCCGAAATTCAAAATTCAATAAATTTCTAAAATTTACACATTTGCAAAAGTTTGAGTCTTCTATTCATGAGATTGCAGGACCAAGTACATGCAATATGCTCAATGAATAATGGCCCCGCTAAGGAAAGTTCTTAAAACTTAAACCATTTATTTAATTCTTTATAGTGTTGAACAAGTTTTTGGTGACTTACTTTTATAATGGCTTTTATTAGGGTGTTAACTATTTGAAAAGTTTATGTTCCAACTTGAATATTATGACCATATGGCAAGTCCCATTGAAGAAGATGATTAAATTTACAACATTTTATTTTTTGTTATTTTATTTTTGTGTTGTTTGCTCTTCTATTTTTTTGTATTTAACACGTGCAGAAAGAAAATTTACACTTCAGTTGCATTTATATAGTATCATGGCCTTAATCCCTTACTTGAGAATATTTTTTAGAACAAATAATTTCACAGTGCTCTGTTGTTGTTGTTGTTGTTGTATTTGTTGGTTTACTTTACACAATAATCCCTTTTTTATGGCGGCCGTTTCCGCTTACTTGAATATCCTCTTCATTGGTGGGTTTCTCTTTGCTGCTTTCTTGTTCTGGGCTCTCGTTCTTTGCGAAAACAAACAAACTTCAAAAGTAATTTTTAGGCAAAAGACACTCAACTCGACTACAAGTGACTCAGCACAAAAACAAAGGACACTCAAGTGGATTCACTGTACTTTTTTGTTGTGGCTTTTTCTGCTCTGCAATTTGAATATATATTCCGTATTCTTGCCCAACAAAGTGGCAAATTGTCGACTGTCGGCGAGTTTTTATTGTTTTCTAATACGCGGTTCACTTCCAAGTCACGTCCGCGCGCAAAGGATGCAAATTATCAACTAAATTGCTTGCAACTTGCCAGTCAAGGAAGCTGCCCCCTGGTTTAACATTTCGTTTGACTCCTGTTCGCCTCTGTCGGCGTTTGTTTTTCAAAATGTTCCTGCTGTTACTCCTGCCTGAATGTCCTGTTGCCATTTCATTCCTGTTAACATTCCGTTCCGGCGGGGTATGTAGCCTTACCACTCCTGATTCTCCCCTGTCTCACTACCGTTTCGGCTTATGCCGGCTGTTTGTCTGCGCCTGCGCACTCGATTGGACTCAACATTTTAACCAATATACTAAGTAAGGCTAACAGAGGATTTTGTAATTTATTTGTTTATTGCTTGTTGGCTATTTGTAGATGGCTAACAAAAACATGTGTATTTTAAAAATACTCAGTGGCTGCCAAATTAATGGGCATTCTACTCTTGGCTAGAAAAGCAAAGCAGGTAAAAGTTAAAATGAAGAACAGAGCATCGAATTGAGTTAAATTTTATATATGGTTAAGAGAAACATATATTTCATACAGTGATCCAGCAATCATGAATGGGACACTTCAGACATAATAAATAATGATGACCACTTTCTATTCTCCTTTTTCGGACTTGAAATCGAAGTTATTAAGGATTGTTCCTTTTATCTATTCAACTTCTGCTTTTTGTTATATTTATGTAAATGGCTTCACACCTTGCTGAAGCATTTCCTGAAATATTTCACGGACATCTTACTATATCGAAATAGATGAAAAGTAATTGAGGACATAAATCAGACTGCTGACCACTTTGGCATTTCAGAGTCAGTAAATTAAGTTAGCATTGCTCTAGAAAATGGCATGTCCTTAGCTATTCTCAGCTTTAATTTACAGCTTTCTTTCTCTCACAAAGGAAACCGCAGCTTCTTGTGTCTGCCTGCCAGCGTGTATGTGTGTGTGTGTGACAATAAAACTACGTAACACCATTATATGTTTGTATGTATGTATCTGTGACCCAATATGCGTGGCGTGATAAACGGGCCTAAGGACTAAGGGCTAATCTTATGTGCGGATATGTGTCTGTGTGCATGGATTTTGTCAAAAGAGCAAGTAACAAATAAATATTATTGAACTTTTAAGTCCCTAGAGATGAACGAGGGTGACTAGAAGGGGGTGTATATCTTTGTAAGTAGGCGATGGGATGCAATTTGGAATGGGGCCGGGCTAGGGCCGCGGAATGTGGCATTCTCACAAAGTGCCAACATAAATTCTTGCACAGTTCAATTTATTGTGTATTGACACAGCTTACAAAGAAACAAATAAAAATGTTTACAAAGTGCGGGTTGCCAAAGGCCAGAGGTGCTGAAAGGGGCGCCCCGGAATGGATGTGAGTGGCGGTGTTTTTTGTGTGTGGGGATACTCCCCTCAAGCTTCAGGAATTCCAAACGGCTCTCTGCTTAAGCTCCTGCAATACTCACAGCAGGCATCCATCGAAAGAGCCATTGTTATTACCTCTTTGTTGTGTTTACACGCCATTTGTGCGGTATTTCACTCAATTCCATGTGGCAGCACCCCCCCGTCAACTCAGATTCCTTTCAACTTCAACTCCGTCTCCTCGGCATAATGGTGAGCGAGCTGTAAAAAAATATATTTAAAATGCAAATGCCTGGCAAGGCCCAAAAATGTTCAACTTTTGGCTCACAAAAATAATCAAAATATACTTTATGTCACATTTGGACCCAGTCCACAGTTTTAGCTTCCATTGAACTAAGAACTGCAAAACTGAGAATTGCCAACTGGCAGCTGAAAGCTATTAAAGCAGCTCATGAATCGAGAAGTCAACAGAAACAACGAGCAAACATCAAACCGCTTATTAGCCACTCTGCCATCGATTAATTCATAATGTTCATAACAAAATTAAACCTGAAAAGGCATAAGCCAGATGGAAAGTTAGCAAATCGATTGAGTGAATCGATGTACAATCAATTTTTTAAGAGTATTCGAATAAAACAAATGTTGCCAGTATAAAACCCGGAAACAAGGGTAAGAGAACACTTGCAGCTGTTAATTTTAGCATTTAAAATAAAAAGTAAAAGGCCACAAATTTTAAATGTAAAGTATCGAAACCCAAATGAAAACAAATAAAGTGTCATCTCGTCATCATCATGACGAAGAGAATAATAGATATATGTACTTATTTCCTACATGTATGTATGTATATAGAGGAAACATACTTTAGTCGCCATGTCAATATATTCAATTTTGTGCAATATGATTGCTTTTCACAATTTTACTTCAGATTTTTTCTCGTCAAATCCTTGTAGTTTGGCAGAGAGCCGCTTTCATATCCTTCCTCTTGACATGCGGATATATTTTGTTGTAAATATGCATACATAAAAGAAGATTGTTCACAATGCGTTTTATTTGACAGATTGACGGAAGTGGGGTTGAAGGAGAGGTGGAGCCACCAGAGAGACGCACGAACGAAAATCAATATAATTTATTAAACATTTTTCATGTCTAACAGACATAACTGGCTGCAAAGAATTCAAATAAAAATTATTGATTCGAGACTAAAACCGCAAAGCAGTTCAAACAAATCAATACTAAATATTAAAATCATGAATTTGACTAGGCCCAATAGAAACTCTTTGACTGGTATTCAATCAGAAGACAAAATTAGTCTATAAGTGGTTACTTTGCAAACTCTTGCTGCAAGATAAGTCATCAGACCTCTGATAATGAAATGAAAGTTCATTTTACAATTTTATAATTAAATTCAGTGGTAAAAATCTTTGCATTACGAATTTCTTAAAATAATTAAAAAACGGGAAATTAAACAATTTAATAAAGCAAAGAAAAGGTGCCATAGCCGACAGCGAATATCGTTTTTGTGTTTCTTCTTTCATCATTTTATATTTTCGCCAGGTAAATATTTTTAAGGGCCTGCATTTTAACTCTTTTATGTATGGTTTATTATTCGTAGTAAGTGCATATGTATATGTATATGTACATAAAAATTCAAGTGCAGTGAACGATAAAAATGACTGGAAATCAATTCTGAAATTGCCACTCCGGGGGGCAACGGTTGTACAATTATTACCATTATTATATGGTAAATTGTTTAAATGTCGGCGTTTCGAGTGCAGCATCTGAACTGAATTGAGGGTACGGATATCAACTGCACTCTCAATTATTCATTCAATGCCTGGATACATTTTTAAGTTCTTTCTGCTTCTGCTGCTCCTCCACAGGCTTGCAAACTTCCGAGTGTGCCGTCTCCCGGCCGTGTGTTTGCAGGTATATTGAATAAATAATTAAGTGGCAGATAAACGTGAGCATAATGAGTAATTAAGCCGGTAAGTAGGCAAGCACTCGAGTGTCTCAAACGACAGAAAATGGCAGAAAATTTATGGCAACTGAATGGCGAGCGCGAATGAATGGTTGGAGTAAAACGAATGAATGAATTTTCAACAAAATCAAAAGGAAAATATACATTCAAGCATCATTTGGTCTAGAGTTTTTGCTAAACGTTGCTTTTATCCTACCAACCACAAGTGAAGTGAGTTTCCCTTTTCTTTTACTTTCACATATTTTTTGTTTTCTAAAAGGAAATGTGGCCAAGTGCCGAGCAGTTAACCCACCATACATATACATAGATATATATATGAATGTATGCTAGATACTCGGTCATTATGTGCTCCTTAAGCTTTCTATTTTAAAATAACATTTCTGTGTAGAGCAAATTGAGTATTAGGAATTTTTACAAAACGGAAGTGGTTTTCTTTTACACACACAACCTCAAATCACCCCCACACACACACACACACACATGTATACACAAGCATATTGCCTGACAGGAAACAGGAAGCACTGACTTCATTCAGCATGCAGGAGTAGAATACACTAATGATCATTATGAACAAGATGGCGATGATGATGATGAGAATAATGGCCATGGTGTCCAGGTAAATTGATTGAAAGGCTTCCAAGTATTTACAATTGCTGTTGCCAAATGAAATTGTATATTTTTTTGTATTGATCTAGGTATCAAAAGGGCAAACCAAAAATAAAATAAAGATTATAAATACAAATAAAATAAAAAAAGCGGAGACAAAAGCTAAGAACAAACAAATTTTACTAGGAATTTGTTATACCAATAAGTCAAAAGGATTGGAAATTTAAACCCTTTTCAGAAATATTCTTGACACTCCACAACAAGAGTTTGTCTATGCAGACATTCACGTTTAAGTCAAGAGTTTTCTTAAATTAGTCAGTATGCTGTAAACTGGAAATCTTTTCATATTTAAAGCTGATATTCCACCTAAAACTATGAAATAAATATCATAGCACTGCAACTTGGTCGGATAGTGTGGGAATTTTCCTGTGAAACAAGAGAAAAAGTAAATGCATCAATATAATTTTATGGCCACAAATAATGTTGCTAGAATACACAAGAGAGCAATTTATGGAATATATATATATATAAATTTATGGCATCTAGCAGGGGTTAATAAAAAAAGTTCGATAAATAACTAACAATAAGTCTATCAAGTTGTCTATGTCTACAAACAGACATAAATACAAATACAAATACATATGTATGTACATATATTTCGAGCAATCATCAATTAGCTAATTTTATTTTTGAAAACTTTTCTATAACTTGGACGATTAAATTGCTCGAACCTTTCTTCATTGCTTCGGGCATGTGTATATATAAAAATCATCAGCTTAATGGACTGATGGAATGAACGAAAAGAAAGTTCAAATATACCTAAACTATTACGTCACGGTCACATCCTTTTTTGTACGCCCGACCGTCTGGCTGGGATGCCTGTTCGCCTGGCTGGATATTCGACTGCCTGTGGCTCACTCATTGCTCACTTTAAATCTCGACATTTTGACTCACAAATTAAAATAAATGGCATCAAATTTTTTTTTCGTTTCTTCTACATCACTTTCTCTCGGTCTGTCTTATCGTTGTCTCTCGCTTTTCTTGTGCCGCAGCAGAATAAGGAAGTGGAGTGGTTATCCTGGGCGACATTAAGTAGACTATTTACTTTCAACGACTTGACATTTCATTGCAGCATGTTCAACTTTTTACAACAGAAAGAAGTCAAGTATTCGCCTTAAAACCCGAAAAGAACCGAGACAAAAAAAAGAAAGGAAAGCAAAAAGGACGAGTCTGAACTGGCTAAGTAATTTGGTTGTAACTGATTTAATTATAAACTTTGAGGCCAGTCAGGTTGGCTAGTCGTGTGTTAAATTTGACCAAAAAATAAGAAAGAGAACTCATCAAAATGCATAATCTTAATGTCAACTAATGAGGCGTGAACAAGTCAGAACAGTGGAGAAAGAATTCTGTAAAACTTTGTAATGAATTAGTCCAGTAATTTGTTACGAAAAGGCAAAGGAAATCTCTGCCTTAGCCGAATGTCAAATTTTCAAATACCCTAACATAAAATCAAGTGAACAACTTTACAACTTTTTTCTTTTCTTTAAGGACATTTTGAGGCTTTAACTCAAGAAATATTCCCATAATAAGTCTGGATATTATATGATCAGCAAATTTTCTTGCCAAAATTCACATTCAAAGCCTAATAACCAAAACTGAGAAAAGGCATTTCCGCCACAAAGAGGGCAATTAATTTTTTGGGCACACGACACTTCAATTCGGGTAATAACGAGTAGCCGCTCTCGAAATATTTATATTAATTTTACAGTTATGATGATGACAAGAGAAAGAGAGAGAGTGAGGGGCAAAAAACATTTTACTTAATTGGGCACAAACAGGCCCAAATATGAAAAGTCCTCTCATGTCTTCCCCTATACTATGCCATGCCTGAACCCTTTTAAAGATGCCCGAAGTGAGCCCCAGTACAAAGTCATCAACAAAGACTTTGCCTTTGTGCCGCTGGTCGGGTGAAGTAATTATATTTACCGTTAATTCCAAAGCTTTAATCCTGATTTACCGACACCAACACGAAAAGGTTAAGAGAATGCGTAAACAAGGTCCGCGACACAAAAGGGATTGCGGATTAGTCGATAGAGGAATAGAGGGGATTGTGTTGTGAGTGTGAATGTGGTTTCGCGAGAATCGGTTGTTAGTGATAAAAATAAGGTTACAGTGGTTACAATCACAAGCCAAGCTCCCATGGTCGTCACCCCACCGCCTCCCCTTCGCACGATTTGCATTTCATTCGAATTACGTTTTTTGTTTGCCTTTAATTGCAACGCTCATCCATTTCACTTTGCAGTTGGTAAGCACTGTTGATGCCCTCCAACTCCTTCCAGCTTTTTCTTGTGACACTTCTCTCTTTGACATTTTCAATGAATGCGAATGAGTGGGCAAAAGGAGGCGGTGAGGAGAAAGCGTAAAGCGTAAAGTGCGTTTGGTTTGATTGCGTTGACATAGAAGCGAAATGCCAGCGACTAGTTAAAACGAATTCGCACTTTAAGTGGAAATCCACATGGTTGTAGTCGGAAATGGAATGGGATTAGGCTTCTGAGGTGGGCACATTTAGAAAGCTCCAACTGATATCTTTCGGATTGACAGTTGAATAAACAAACTAACTTCAATGATCCTTTCAAAATCAAAGAAGTTAAAAAATTCTAAATTAATAATGATCGGGATAAGAAAATTATGGTCAATAAGTTTTCCTTTCTGGCCACGTCCATGTAATGTGTCTGTTACGTGAGTCTGTATCTATGTAAGTGTAAGCGTGGGTGTGTATGTGTGAGGCCATGTCTGCGTGAGCACTCATTGCAATGATTCGATATGTTGTTTCCCACTTTTAACTAATTGGCTGACAAAATGAACAATGAAAAACCAGAGATAAGAAATTGAAAACGCTTTCAGTTTATGTTTTTTTTTTCACATCGAAAAGCGGAATCGGAATCTACAGCCTTTAAATTACAAATATTTTCGTTTAAGTACTTTAAAAAAAATTTGGTAAAATATTTGCAACGATTTTTTTTAATCTAAAATCTGCATCAACAAGGGGAAAGATAAAAAAAAAAAAAAAAACAGTCAGACATTCACATTACTTTTATTTTAATAATGCAGCGAACGGTTGAAGGCAAGTTGGCATATGTGCGAACATTTTATACGAGCACACACAAAAGCACACACACTCGCCCCCTACAACTAAAAACATGAAGTATAAAAATTGTCTATTGTTTTGTTTTTGGTCTGGAAAAAGGCGGTGGACAGCCAGCCACATGGACGAACATGGCTGATGCGGATGTGGAAACTTTGTGTCTCTTTATCTCTCCCTTAGTGTATATGTGTGTGCGTATATGTATGTATGTGTAGGGGTTTGTGAGTGAATGTGCGTGCTTAAGTGTATGAGTTTGTGTGTTTGTGTCTGTCCATTTCAACTAGACCCCCCACCCAGCCACTGCACAACCATTCGACCAAGGCCAAAGCGTGCCGTTGCATTTTCCACCAAAACAATTTCAAATTATGTCGGGGGAAAAACCGACCATTCTCGGCCCCCAAATAACACAAATAGACCCCCTAGCCCCCATCCGAGTCCTTCCACAACCTTAACACGCGCACTCAGGCACAATTGCAATAAAAAAGTTTGTGATTTCCCTTAACAATAAAATAACTATGTGGAAAATGGTAAATGCATTTTATTAAAATGTTTTCCCAACCACTGTGCCAACATATTGCAACTTTATTTCCCCTCATTTTTCGCTCTTTTATCTTAATTTTTTTAACTAACCTCGAGTTGATGACTCAAGGCTATTAATATTAGTTGCAAATTACATGGAATTTTAAATTAAGCACATAGAAGAGAAAGAAATTATATACAGTCGTTTTTGGATATTGATCAAAAGTATACTTTGAAAGTGTGCTTAATTTAATTAGTTTGGCATAAATATTAAGTATCAATAGCTTTAAATTCTTTCTCATCATTAGAAATAAAGGAAAGTTTTCATTTTTTTTCCAACAAATTAATTCAAAGTATTGATAAATATTTACATATTTTGTCTGTCATGTCCATGCAGTAGACCATTGCATAATTTGTTTGCTAGCTCAAATATTTAAAACCAACTTTTGCATTCAAACCGATTTGCATATACTCTTTCAATAAAAGAGTTTGGGGAATCTCAATAAAGAATTTTGCATCTAAACGACTTAAGCCAAACCAAAGTGAAGAACATTAAAGGTTTAGATACCACAAAAAGCATTATAGTTTGTCTGAAGGCATCTAATTATGCAGATCGAACATTTCAAAACGTTTGACCAAAGTAAACAAATATTTTGATCGAAGAGTAGAAATGGGAATTCTATTTACAAAATTGAATCTTCATCCTAATGTTTCTGTCAATTGCCTGCCAAAACGGACATAGTTCACACCAGGCAAAAACAGGATTTGTGAATTTCTTTTTTTGTTGCTTTTGCAGGAAAGCAAAAATTAATTCATGTTTGTTTTCACTTGCCAAATTTGGGTCAATTGTGTATTCAACAGCTGGGGCAGGGGCAGGGGCAAAGCAGAAGAGAGGGGAGACACAGTTGCGACAACTTTCCATGAGAGTTTCCCAACACACACACACACACACACACACCAAAAGGCATAACACGAAAGAAAAAAAAAACAAAATTAAATATCTATTTGTACTCAGAAACCAATGGGGAATTTTACCAAATTTTTCATCAGTATATCAGGGTAAAGTGTTGGGAGTCCAGGGTGGGGGAATTGGCATTTTCCATCCGAGTTTTTCCATGCGCTTTGTTTTTGTATCTGGTATTTCACTGTGCTGCACAAATTTTATGTTTGTTTGTTTGCAGTTCTGATTTTGGGGCAGATACAAAAAAGGAAAAAAAATAATAAACCAGAAACTTTGCTTTTAATTAAAACATATTTTACATAAAGAAAAAATCAAATAAATTTCAGCTCTCAAAAGGAAAATGAAAGCTCTGCAAATGGCCCATTCAAAGTCAACAAGTATCAGCCGCAATGCACATTGACAGACTATTCAGTTGCCGTTCCCCACCCTTCACTCTTCTTTTCCTTTTTATGATGACCTGCCATTTTAGTTTTAATTAATTAACAGTCAATTAGTCCAAATACTTGTAAGTGCAGTCTCTCGGTGCCATTAAAGTGGCACTCATGCAGACATTTATTCATCTCTTGATCACTAATTCCCAACCATTCAAATGTTTAAGTGGGTTTAACTAGATTTTCTACACACAAAAATATGAGCCATCTACAGCTTAGTAATTCGAAGCTGATGGAAAAATCTGTTTCAGAACGCTCTCTTTTCAAACCAGTTTGGCTCATTAGAAGTTTATTTAAATGTATATTAATTTTTTTTCTTTTTTGTTCTGCGTGTCGCCCTTGTATTTCAAATCGAGTTTCGCACTTAAGCAGCTGTCCGTCCTTCCTGTATTTTTCCATTCTCCATGCTGATTTTCCTGTAGTTGCATGTTGGAAGGAAAAAAATCGAAAACAAGGTTTTGCAACAAGTTTTCCGCTTTTCTTTATGCGAGGTTCAAGAAGGCCACCAGGAGAAAAAAAAAGTTGGGAAACTTTTAAATCATTTTACCAACTTTTTTACACAAAGGACATCTTCTTAGTACGCTTTTTCAAAAGGGTTTCTCCTTAGATCATTACAAAAAGAAATGACACAATTTTCTATTCGATGATGACACCTCAGTAGGATCTTTCCTGAATTTCTCTAACTAATCATAAAATTATTTCAGTTTGGGACCGTTAAAACCAGATTCTTTGCATTGAAATAGTTCACCCGTATTGAAAGTAAATTTAATATGCTTTTAGCTTTGGGATTTTGCAGAATAAAGTTTTGTTCGAAAACTGGAAATTGTATGTCACATGCAAATGCAATTACAATACTTTTCAACAACTCTATCTCTATGTGGAACACATTTTTTTGGCCAAAAAATGTCAACTAACTTTATTTTGGATGTTTTTTTTTTTCGTTGTTGTCAGTGGAAAGCCAATCGATAGGTGAGCGTGCTTTTTGCCCTATTTGTTGCTGGCAAGCAGTACGTGAGTGCTCAGTGGGCCCCATCACAACTTTGACGTTTCGACTAATGAAAGTTCTTCCCCCAAGGTAGTGTGTGTGTTGATGTGTGTAAGTAGCTGCGTGTGTGTGTTAAATAGATGTCTCTGTCAAGGAGTCATGGTTTAGTTGATATTGGATGGCTTTTGTTGACATAGCGCTGAGCTTGCTCTAGGTGTCATTGCAATTCCTGCCATAGGGCCAAAAAAGAAAACAAAGTCACCAATAAAGGGAGAGAGGGAGACAGACACAAGAGGGTCTAAAAATACTGACCTTAATTGGCCTCTACTCTATTGCAAAATCTAAAATTAGAACAATTTGATAGTATTTCATTTTCTCCATCAACTCCTCCCAAGAGATAAATGTCATTTTACTATTCTAAACAACAAGACAGAATCTGTCAGTAGTTTGTCGTAGACTGTTTGGAGAGTACATATTGTAAAAATTTATTTTTAACACTTTCCGGCTAAAATTCCTATCTTTTCTTACAATGACGAAATCCTTGATGTCTCAGCGAGGCACTCAATTGACGAGATTGGCCATTGGCCAATGGAAGGTTAGTTATTCGGCGGATCCTTCAAAGGTATTGCAATATTTTTCGTCTTTTCCATAGGCTGCACATCAGCTCCGCTGCACGGTGTCTCTTAGAAGGTATTCCGATGGAGCTAATCTGAAGGAGGTTTTGGCCAAACAGGTTCCCAAGGAGCGGGAAAAGATGCTGGGCCTTAAGTGTCTCCATGGCGATAAAAAGCTTGGCGACATTAAACTTTCTAATGTGATGGGAGGCATGCGGGGATTGCTGTTGCTTATATGCGACACATCGTATGTGGACCCCAATAAAGGTATATTTTACCGGGGCATGACGCTCAAGGATGTGGTGAAGGATTTGCCACGCGTCCAGGAGGGCAGCAAGGAGGGAACCCCAGAGGGAGCCTTTTGGCTGCTAACAACCGGTAAAATGCCAAGCAAAGGTCAAGCCGAGGGATTGACCAAAGAATGGAACAAGCGGGGCAATGTTCCGCGGTATTGCCAGCGCCTTTTGGATTCCATGGATCAACGAATCCATCCCATGGCCCAGCTGTGTGCTGCCAGTTCCTGTTTGGACGCGGAAAGCAAATTCGTTAAGGCCTACAGAAAGGGTGTGAAAAAAACAAAGTATTGGGAATACATTTATGAGGACGCAATGGATCTATGTGCCTTTATGCCCGTAGTTGCTGCAATCATCTATTGTAATGCATTTAAGGATGGTGCTGGATCTCGAGAGTTAAATCAAAAAGAGGATTGGTCCGAAAACTTTTGTCGCATGTGTGGCTACAAGGACAAGAACTTTGTTGACTTGATGCGACTCTACTTTGTCCTGCACGCCGATCACGAAAGTGGCAATGTCTCGGCTCATGCCACCCAGTTGGTGGGATCAGCTTTGAGTAGTCCTTATCTATCATTCACGGCAGGCATGGCAGGTTTGGCAGGACCTTTGCATGGTCTGGCCAATCAGGAGGTATTGATCTGGTTGGAAGCAATGATTGAGGAAATTGGCGATGATCCCAAAGACGACGAGATAATTACTTATGTCAACGAGACTCTGAAAAGTGGAAAGGTGGTCCCTGGCTACGGGCATGCAGTACTCCGTCAGACTGATCCACGTTTCGAGTTGCAGAACGACTTTGCGATGAAGCATTGCAAAGATGACAAAAAGGTCAAACTGGTCACCCGACTGTGGAAACTGATTCCCGAGATATTGAAGAAACTGGGCAAGGTGGCCAATCCGTATCCAAATGTGGACGCACATTCCGGTGTCCTGTTGCAGCACTTTGGCTTGAAGGAGATGCAATACTACACTGTTCTTTTCGGTGTGTCTCGTGTCTTGGGCGTAATGGCACAAACCATATGGGCTAGAGCCTTGGGCGCACCCATCGAACGTCCCAAATCGTTTACCTCTGATTTTCTATGCAAATACTTCCAGGATAAGGGCGAAGATAAGAAAGCTGGAGGTGGAAAAAAGAAAGTATAAGAAGTAGTTTTCAAGTAGTTCAATTCCTTATTCTATAAATAAATTAGAAAAATTACACATGTAAGAAATTATAATAACCTTAAATTGCGTGCGGTTTCACTTGCATTTGACATTTAGTAATTGGCAGTCTGTCATTAAATCAACATGATGATGCGGCTTTGATATCTAAATTAACGTTGAATATAGGGATAAACGTCATCAACATACGCTCAAGTCTGTATACAGCTGCACCACAAGCTGCCTCAGTGAACATATTAATTATGATGAACCAAAAATACTTCAACATATGGGCATACTTAATAAAGATTCCTTTGATGTCTCGGAATGGGATTTGATGTCAGTTAAACAAAATTAAAGCCGTCGTCTCCCCGTTTTGGCTGAAACTTGAATTTGATACATTTTCTATACATTATACTCTCCCTAATAAATCAATCTCTCTCGTAATATAATATCAAGCGCTCATAATGCTTAATTAATTTGAAAACTCAACAAGCATTGTGCAACGGCATTGTTAATATTTCTCGAATACAATTAGGAAATTAGATCCTATATAAACTAGATAATTGGCAAATGGAAAACCAATTAAAACTTTTTGTATTATTTTCCGTTGCACGTGACTCTCAATCTCTTTTAAATTGCAAATTGACACACATTCACACTAAAGCCGAAGCAAAGTTATTTTAATCTACATAAAGTAGATGTATTAGTTTGCCAACCACTCGTCCTACTATCCCACTCCCCTAATACTCGCATACCGCATTGTCATCTACTTCAGTGGGTATCATTTATTTGTGTAATATTTATAAAAGCATTTCATCAACTGATTGATTTTTGTTCTAGTATTCCATTGTCATATGAATCCATTCTATTTTGTTCTATCCCTTCTATCTCCCTGTTGGTTGAATCAATTTTTTAGAACAGTTTAAATATCAACAGAGCGTATTACTTTTGCATGATTGCACAGAAATCTATTTCACTCAATGTATTCGACTTGTGATTGCTTTCAATTGGAATAAAGCCCAGGAGTTGCTTTAACTATTCGCTGGGGGGATAAACCAACCAACTGGTTATCCACTTGACAAGTGAGTACTTTCGATAAACTTGCAACAAATTTCTCACTAATGAAAATGCAGGTCTAAATCAAAGAGTCCAAAATCAAGGTTTAATATCGCATTTTTATTATTTTTATATAGAAATGACATTCCGAGTATCTTTCCATGTGCCTTGTTTAATATTTAAATTCAAGCAGTAAGAATAACTTTCTCATGGTCAAAGTAAACTTTATGACTTTGTTGCACAATGGGGGGAAAACTATTATTACTTTTCTTTTTTCCAAATTGTCTAGCAGTCCGCCCCGCCGCCTTGGGTCCTACTCTCTCTCTCTATCGCTGCTGGATAATGTCTCCCACAGACACTTGTTATTGTTAGAAATAAATAGTCCTGCCGCAGCCAACAGTGTGCAAGGAGGGGGGTAAAGGGATATTCTTAAGATATGCAAAAAATATCCAGTTGCATCTCAAATACATAGAGGAATATATGACATTGTGGCTATAGCAACAAAATAAAAGTTTTCTTTAGCTCGACGTCGGAAAATTATGATTCTTCCTCTGCTAGACAAATGCAGGAACTAAAACAGGAATAACTGTTAGACCAGAACGAGCATCAGAGACAGAATATGACCATAGTTGGAGCTCTTTTCCTGCCTTTATTGCTAGCAGGATGTTTTTAATGCTTACTCAAAATGTCAGAACTCCATGCATATTTGTATATCAGGCTTTGATATATCAAAGCGTATACCCTTACCAAAATGGAAGTATAATTCTATGAGAAAATAAAATTGACACGATATCATGGAACTAGTTAATGAGAGTATATGGGAATCGATATTCTCCATTGTCGTTGTTCATTTCTTTTTTTTGTTTTTTAATAAAAATTTAACAGATGTCAAACCTAATTAGTCGACTGTGTAATCAATTTCTCATTTGATTAAAACAAAAAATATAAATATACTTACATACATATGTACACAGTTACATACAAATGTGCAGTATGTTTCGATTGCAATTATATAAGCTTGACTTTTTGAGTTTAATTGTTAATGTCATTTGGCAATTGATTTCCATAATTGAAAATGCTTTTGTTGTACTTAGTAATATATTTATTATTTAATTAATATGATGTTAAAGATGGAAGCTAACAATCAACACGTGTTCAATTTATTTAACCCTAATAGCGGGTTAATTAAATCCATAAATAGATTATGTGGCATGCAAAAAGTTATATATACATATATATGATTTAAACATTTCTCAAAGAACTTTAGTCTCAGGGGTGACTAAACTTTGGCATATCCAATTTCACACTGACGCACATAGGAATAAAGGATGTGAAACAAAAAATCGCTTGATGCACGCAAACTGGCGAGAAAAACCTGACAGACCTGAAAGGCATCACAAAGCAACTTCAGTTCGTATCTGCTTACGACAGGTGGCAGCAGCTCCCAGCAAATAGAAGACTATCCCCATCCTCCCAACATCCTCCATTTCTAACTCCACCAAGCTGGCAAAGGACTCTAGCCCTTGGGCCGCTTTCAAGCGAAAGAACAGCAAATGTAATCGCAATTATTTCTACCTAAAGGCGCTTTTAACACATTCCACCACATTCCGGCGAGTAAAAAGGCTATGTGCAAATATTTTTCCAACTAGAGAGAGAAACAACGAAAAGGAAAAAAAAAAGTCAAAAGAAAATGCACTCGAAAAAGAGTTGAATGGCTGGAAAAAAATGTAAACTAAATATGTATCTTCAATGGCGGGGAAGGAATTCTCTGGCTTTCAGTTTTGGATTTCTCAGCCAACAAATGAGCAATTTATGGGGATCTTTTGTTAACTTTTCCTCTGAAAAATGTGGCTTTCCATCACTGACAAGGCAAATAACTGAATTGTCGGCCCATCCATTGTGCTCTAGATGCTCTTATGCTCTCGGCATTATGCATAAATTATTCGAGCTTGCGTCTGGGATGTGTGTGTGTGTGTGTGTGTGTGGGGGTGTGTGTGTGTGTGGGTGTGTGTATGTGTTAAGTATAGTGATGAAACACTCGACAAGGCCAATACATCTAATCAGATAATGTTGGCAAGTGATAAACGCTTTGACAGCCTTGATAGACGTGTTGGCATCGCCTTTGAAAGAATGAAAATCGATGGCCAATCGATGACACATTTGTATTATGCCATAAAAGTGATAAATGCTTGTCTAAGATTTTATGCTCTAAACACGAATTTGATTTGAGGTACTTGACTTTCTTTTTGTAGACATGTGTGTTGATGATTTTGTAGGTAGCAGCATAATTACATACATTTGTAACTAAGTTAGATGCAGATTTCCTGCTCTATACGTAAATATCCATCTCAATCTGTCGTAGTCACTGATGATTAATCGTACGAGTAATAGAAGAACTTTGACTTCCATCATGTTTTTTTCCATTCCTTGATTTTTTTTTGGTTTTCAATATCATTAAATCGCAGACTAAGTCACATCAGATGTTTGTCAGGATTATTCTTCATAAAAGAAATAGAAAAGACGAAAAGCAAAAACCAAGGTTTTTAATTTCAATTTCCGTTGGCTTTTGTGTCATCTTGATTGACAAATTGAAACAAATAGCTGGAGGTAATTCAAATGTCTGATATCTCTTCATGTTGTGCCTTTGTATACGTCCCATCTCCTCTTAGTCCACCATATGGATATTGATTTTCCGAGAGTGAAGTACATTTTGAGTCAAGCTGTTGATGTTATTTATCAATTTTAGTCATTTAATGCAAAGAATTGCTCATAGTTCTGTTGTCTGTTTGTTTTGTTTGTTTTGTTTGTTTATCTGAGCTGCATTATTAATGAAACAAAAGCCTTAGCCTCAGCGAGCGCGAACGAGAGAGAATGGTTGAGAAATAAATGAATTCGTTTCGGTGTGGACAGATGTATCATGTCATAGAAAAGGCAAAAACAATGATAAATTAATTAACTTTCTTTCTCAAAAACAAAAAAAGGGCAACACGTGCTAATCCTCATTGTGCATGAGACGTGAACGGAACAGAACCAGAATCTTGTTAGGCTAATTAAATCAAGTTAGGGGAATTACGAAATACGTAGACAATTACATAAATTTGCCAAATGCCGCTCTTTAAATTTAAAGCCACATTAATCTTTCACTGGCAAAGCCTGCTAAGCGAGGTGGAACGCATAATTCTCGTATACTGCCAAACAAAAGCTATTCAAAAGATAAGAATAGAGTCAAAAGTAAAGTCTTGGGCCAACACCTTGTCCGTGGCTCCGTTATATAATTACAAGGCCGCACTCGAGCGACAAGCGACAACTGCACTCCTATCAGAAATTAATTCTCTCAAACAATGGTGCCATCCACTCACTGGGGGATAATGACAGCAGACAGGAATCAAAAGTTGGCAATCAGGATACCAATTCGTTTCACAAACAATGCCGCACAAAAAAACTTTTGCGCTTGCGTAATAATGTAAGCAAACCGCGGAAGCTGGTAACAAAACCGCCAAACAGAAGTTCGACATGTTTGCCTTCGTTTCGGTTAAAGGCGAAATCAAATTTCTAATTAGAATGTCTAACAAAGCCCTGGAACCAGAGTTGTTGAGGAATGGTGTGACTACATATACATATATAGAAACATGGCTGGTTGTGTAATTTGATTTAAATTGAATGTGCACAAATGTTGAACATGTGAAAGAAAACAAACTTTAAGTTTCAAATCGACAAACAATTGAATACAAACTGCATTGACATAAGAAAGGAAACAAAGAAATCTTACTAAATCTCTCAAACAGGATCAATCAGGACTTTAGAATGCTATGCATTTATAGCCAAATCTCTTTTACAGTCAATACGAAATCCTTCTACTTTTGAACAATTCGTTTTCTTTCTATACAAATTGTTAAGGAAAGTAAAAATGTTGAAGTTCTGTGATTCTCAATCGTAAAGTATTAGTAAAATTAAAGTGAACCTAAATAATTTATATATTTTTAGCCTACTTCACTTAATTGCTGGCACTTTCAGTTTCGTCTTGTCATATTTTCAAACTAAATATGAAACTTTTTGCCGCTCTAATTGCATTTCATACGCCTAGAGAACTTTAAGCCACCTTTTCTTCCTGCACTTTTCCGGCCTACACATTTTAAATAATCTTACTGTATTTCAGATCCGCACTCAAAAACTATGACAGTCGTCCGTCATCACAGCCACACACACAGACAGACACACACACACTCATATAAGCAGACATATCACATTCAACTATTTGAACAGAAAATGTGCAAACTTTTACAATAAATCAGAAATTTTGTTACACATTACAGACAGAGGCAGAAAAGTTTTTGTGTGATTCTTTTCTCATTTTGCTGTTGTTGTTTTTGTTTTTTTTTTTTAATTTTAGTTCAGTTTCTGCCACGCCAAATGGAAATTTGTTTACAATGCTGTTGACGCTGATGCTCTGCTCTGCTCTGCTCGAAAATTGCTGCCTGCATTTTCGAATTTTGGAGGAAAAACATGCCTCTGGCTATACACTAGCATGCCCAGAGCTACATACTTACGTACATATGTATGTGTGCTTTTCCCAGGGCCAAAAGTTTGAATATAAATTGCGCAAAGTTTCCCCTCCCTGTAACGAATAGCTACGAGTGCGTGAAAATGTGGCAAAATGTGTGTTTAGTTGGTTTACTCTAACGTATTTTAGGCCTTAACATGAAGAGACCAGCTAACAAGTGCAACAGTTATTATAATCCCATTTGACAGGTGTAACACCGAAGCTCATGCAAGCTCTATAAATTGCTTACTTTAGAGCTGCGTTTAATCAGTTATTAAATTGTTTGCTTGTAGAAAATTCGTCAGGCTTACAGTCAAATGCACATGGCAATTCTGGCTGGAGGTAGGAAAATATTCTCCCAGTCCAGACCCTCGCGCCATACGTATCCAACTGGCTCTAACTGCGACTACATCTAACAATCCATTGAGCACATTGTGTGCGTTCAGCTATAACACAAACAACACTGCTAAAGCCAGATGGAAGTGGAGCAGACGTCTGCACTGAGAGTAGAAATGAAGTACAGTGGAATATTTGCCGTGGGTTAGATTCAAAATGCTAATGCCGAATATGGGAAAAATATTATAGAGACTACTTTTAAGGAAGGAAAAACCTATACATTCTTATAAGGAAAATTGTTATTAAAATCCTCAATTCAGGCCAGAATGCCAACCAAGTCGTACTCAGAAGTTGACCCTTTTCTCTTTGAATCTTTTTAGGAGTTTCATGATATTCCACCTTGGTAATTAGTTGTCCTTTAGTTCAACTCGCATTTTCTGAAATTTCAGAAATCTTTTGATTCCACTGCTGAATGTTCAGACGATGGCTTCATTGCCTCGGTGGGAGCAATCAAAGTCCGTGACGAATGAACGATTTAACGATTATGGCGATAAAGAGATTTATCGATGAACAAATCAACTGAAACAATACATATACACACACACATACACACAAAGCCATACAAACACACACAAAACACTTCTAGCCGCGCCTTTAGAGACTTCCTTCCGCTTTTATGCGCGTGCCAAAAAAGAAGAAGACCCATGAAATGGTGGGCGAAAGGCGTGCAGGATGCGATAGGCGTGGCTAGCCAGCAGCACTCGCGTGTGTTTTATTGAGCACTTCATTGAGCGCTCACTTGAACGGTATATGGCGACGATTAAAATCGATTAAGTCCATTCAAAGCATAAATCAGCGAAGAGAAGCCAATTCAATCTTTTTGTATGTATCTGTATCTGCCAGTTGAAGGTCAGTTGGCAATTGCCAGTGATGAATGGGCCAAGTTAACAAATATTTATGCCATCTAAAAGTACTGACCACAAACATAGAGTGCTTTAAATGGCTGTAGAGTGGTTGTATCCATCTTTGTATAACGTCAAACTTGTCCCATTTATCATTTTTGTATGTTTGATGATGATTTTCATCCCCAAAGAGAAAGCCGCCGAGCAACGTATGTAAGCAACTGAAACAAAATGCAATCCATCGATAAATGGTAGTTTAAATACAAATATTTTATTTGTATCTGTATTAAAAGTTGTTTATTGTTTTACAATATGCACACATACATTTCGAACAGAATTGTTGCACAAGTGCAATCACAACAGTAACCTTTGTGGATATCGGTTGAAACTCTTTGTGGGATATATTCTAGGTAAGTAAACAAAAGAGTGTCAAAAACAGAGTGTAACTGTGTATTGTTTACGTTTTTCTCAAAAGAGTGGTCATATATAAAGCTGAGTTTCATGAGTGGCTAAAGAATGCGGAATTCAATGGATTTTATGGGCAGCACTTTAAGAAGAAGAGTGCACCTATTATTATTTTATAAAAAATAAATTCTTATGCATACTTTAAGACTTAAATTGTTGATACAATTATCAGAAGCATAAGTGGAGTAAGTAGAAGAAACGATGCTCGTTTGCCAGCTTGTTGCATTTGCCATTCGACTTACTGCAGATGCCATTGGCACATCTCGCTCTATGGCCCATAAATATTCATGGCAACTAATCGGTTTATGGCTGCCTTGGCATAATCGTATGCAATTCGCACGTCTTCAGACCATGCAGTTGGATTTTCCATCTCTTTATTTAATATGCTTCTAGTCAAGTCGAATTCATATACATATAATGTAGCTATTTGCCTGAGCCATGAAAGGCGGCATGAAGTTTCTCTATCTTAGAGTTTAATGCGATCTAATCGTTTGGTTTTAGTCAGTAATTAAGCAATTGCTTAGACACCATAATTTGATAAATAAATGTTTTACAAAACGAGCTTGATTTGAGTTTTTGCCACTCGCTTTTTCCCTTCTGCTTGTCTTTAACATATTAATAATTTGCTTAAAATGCCAAAATAAAAAAGGTGAAGGCACTTCAAACGCTTTCCGCGTTGGATACGATGTAAAAATTCAGCTAGCTCTGTTGCCCGGGTAATAAAATATTTGTCGAGCGCCATTTACAAAGTCATTTTCAAGCTCAATGTACTTTGAAAATAATGCTTACCATCTGCCTTTCACCTGTACTCCAACCGCCTTAGACTTAGTCCTAGCCAAGAGAGTCCTTCGGCCCTTATAGTAGCTGTTGTTCTAGTTTTTATTGCTCTCGCATGCCATTTTATGGTCTCGTTTTAGCTTCTTTTTCTTTTTCTCTGCCCAGGTGTGGGCGTGGCGGTAAGGTTTTTAAGGCGTTAGTATCGGCTTTTGTCGTTTGCCTTGCGAAACACGTGCTTTCATTTAAAATGTCATAAATATGTCGCGTATGGGCCCCAGCATTTTCTTGCCTCAAAGAAACACTTTACTCTAACCAGCTTCGGTTTTTTGTTTTTGTTTTTTTTCTTTCCTCTTTCTTTCTTGACATTTTTGCCAAAGCATTCGTATATGTATAACTTATATTGCATTTTTATTGAATATTTTTCATTGTTTCAAGATTTACCAAGCGTGACCAAAATGCGAAAAGAGTCACCGAAAAGGCTAAAAAAAAAATGAAAAGGATTTTCTACATGCGTATAGATATTGATTCAGGGCATATTAGAGTCGAATCCTGGGAGAAACTAAAGCTGCTGCAATGAAATATGTATGTCCTTCTATCAGCTTTTAACCCTGAGAGAATCGACAACAAGAAAACTTAAAATTACTACAAAAAAAGATTTAAAAAGTCTATAAAAAATATACGTTTTTGTGGCTAATTTTTGCTTTATTACCACAATTTTAAGGACCAATTTTGCACACTTCTCGGAGATTGATTAAACCAGTGTTGAAATTTTCAAATTTCAGCAACACCTGCGACTTGAAATCGTTTTGTGCGGGTAAAGTAAGCTGAAGAGAGATGCGAAAAGGAATTGTGCCTGCGGCTGGTACTGACCCGTGGACCTGGCTGCGGTTTTGTGGGCTCTTTGCCTGGCTCTCATGATGTTGGAGCTGGTTTTTAGCTATCCTCTTTATGTCTGCCTTTTGTCGCCGGGCATTGTTTTTGCTACATGACCATTGTTTAGTTTTGCATCCGTCAACAATGTTTGCTCTCTCCTTGGCCAAAAGCCATTGTTTTCATGGTGAAAATTTTTCCATTTCAGTTTTTTTTTTTTCTTTGGTTTGCTTTGTTGTGTTTCTGTTCCTCTTTGGGGTAAATGTTGGCCACGCTTCTTCCACTGGCGTGGCGAAAACGAAGCCTTTGACGTGGTCGATGCGGCTTTTAGCCATAGGCAAAGGCGAAGATACAACTTCATTATGAGTTTATTACACACACAGAGACTCCTTGGCTGGCAAGAGAACAATTCAGCTAAGAAAATTAACGCCCGTGTTGAGATTATTTCTAACTTAATGTCGTCGTCTGGTCCCAGACTTGGCCTCAGCCTCTTCGTCTTTAATCGCGGGTTTCCCTTTCGTGGCATTGTGTCTAGTGAAACTGAGTCTCCGTACGCAGGAGGCAGTGAGGCCGCGTAGTTTGCATTAATTTCACGTTAATTTTACGCGATAATCGTATTTTCCTGGCTATAATAGTCGAGAGTCAGCCGCTTCCATATTGTTTTAATGGCAAGATAAAATGTTCTTAATGGCATCTATTACAGATTTTATTTATGCACTTGAAAATCACATTAAACGCAATTATATTGGAAAGTTCCATGTCAAAGGAATTTGCCACAAAAAAAAAACACAAAATGAAATTCATTCCTTATAATCAATTTTCAATGACCAGAGTCAATTCGAGGAAATTCCATTTTATGGCCAATGTTCCTTAAAAATTCATTCATTCCATTTGATTTCATGAATTTTAAAATATACTTAACATAATGTGCAAATAAAGGATTCAATATAGAGGATAATATAGAAATTTTATGATGCCAAATGCAATGGGAAGATAAAATTTAGGAAATATTGATATCCTTCGGAATGTTAACTTCCAACTCCTCTCTTTTTGGTTCTCCGAATGTGGAACCTATTTAATCTTAAGGATAAGTTATATCAAATAAATTTCCTTCATACTTACTTTATAAACCAGGTAATAAAACTAATTGTCAACAACTGCTTTGTTATTTCTTTTCTGAAAGAAAGATAATCTGTTAAACTGGTTAAGAAGTTACGCAAAAAACAGTAACCCCTTTGAAGTGTAATCAATATTTGGGTGAACATCGACTATTTTCAAGCATGACTAGGCAAAAAGCGTAGAGGATTGAAATTTGGGCATATCTAAAGTTAGCTTGGAGCTTTTCATTATGTTTATTTGCTGCACACAACTAAATGTCGCCAAAGCTAAGGGACGTCCGTGCAGGGAAAAGGACACGACTACTACTATGTAGACCTTCAGTGAATTCTAATTATTCATTGTCGACGCGCCGCTCACGCTGACAGCAAAAACAATGCACGCACTCAACTGTGAAAACTGCAACAATGCGGCGCATTCCACACCCAGACAGAGATGGAGTGGGACAGCAAATAAAAGGGATGAAACGGGAGGGAGGAGACATTGGAGTTAAAGTAGGGATAAAGAGAACACGAGAAATATGTTGGGAAAGAGTGGAGACGCACAAAACTAAAAATGGGAAATATAAAAGCTTTGGGGCAAGGATTTTGTTCATGCGAAGGCAACATTTTTTACAATTTTCTAGTCGTTATTTAGCCATTGTTTTCCATTGTTGCCATTGTGGCAAATGCAGATACAAATGTATCTGTGCTCGTATCTGTATTTGTTTCTGTTTGTTATGGCAGCAATTTGCAGCATTTAGCCCAAGTCCATTTAACTTTAATGCACTTGTCCATTGAAGTTACGGCAAAATATTCACTCCATTGGCAACAATCAGTTAAGTACTTACATGTGTATTTCAGTTGCCAAACAAGATACAAAAGGATCAATCAATTAGCTAATATTTAACATGTAATAATAAACTTAAGAAGCTGAACATGGATCAGATCGCCATTGTAGATTTTAGAAAGCTAAAACACAAAACATTTGATTGAAAAACTGTTTACACTTTTAAACAATTTAAGTATTCAATTAGTTTGCTTTCCTCTTTGAAAAAAATACGTCAGTCTAATAATTTTCTTGTGATTTCGACATTTCCCTTTTGACCCTAAAGGCTGCGATTAGGTCACCATCGTTAGAGGCAATTACAAACATTTGGCACTGGCCAACAAACAATTAATGGAATTTATTTATTTTGGCTTCAAGCCAAAATTTGGTGTCAATGCTTTGCTTTCATTTTTATGTCACTTGGGTTCAAGGAGGCAATTGCTTTCTAATTTTTCATCATAATTGTTTAAAAAATTCGATGTAAAAACAACAAAAATTTTGGTTTTAATTCATGTGTAAGTTGGCATTTAAGTTGATGGCGAATTCGAGTTAACTATGGCTGTTCTTCCTTTTTGTTTTCCTGTTTAGATGCATACTGTTGATGGTACCGCTGTTTAACAGACGAGTGCAGTCAAAATCCCAGTAGTTCCTTCCTTGTACGTGGAGTTCCATTGAACGACGAAAGAGACCAACCATGGCCGGCAGTAATGGAATCGTTGTGAACACAACATCGCCCCTGGTCGGTCGTCGTTTGCATCGCGATGTAAATCGTCTAATGGCCTCGGGTCACCGTACCACAGTTGATGATGATATGATTAATTTGAATGTATTGTTTGAGGGACCGATGGGTACTGCCTATTCGGGCGGCGTTTGGAATGTGAGTGTGGTCATGCCACAGGACTATCCCTTGAAGGCTCCACGTGTGCGTTTCGTCACCAAGATATTGCATCCAAATATTGACTTCACTACCGGTCTAGTATGCATGAATGTATTTAAGCAGGCCTGGTCGCCTAGCTATGATCTAGTTAACATATTTGATACGTTTCTGCCACAATTATTGCGAAACCCGAATCCCAACGACCCATTAAACTGCCGTGCCGCCGCAATGATGAAACGCTCTGAGCATTTCTTTCATGAACAAGTCATTGTATGTGTCAAGACGTATGCTCTGCCCAGTGTTTTGCCCAATCGGGGTCAGAATGGAGATGAACTGGAGAAACGTTCTTCGGATCTAAGTTTGTCAGACCTCCTGTCCGATAATGATGAATGAAAGTAGGCCAAGTTGTCTCTTTTGTTATGTATTTTTGATCTTTTATCTTATCCATATATGGTATATATATTATTTTTCTTTTCGAAATTGCGTACAAGGGCATAGTGAAAATATTTGTGAAATAAAAACGAAACAATTGAAATTTAATCGTCGTTTCTTATTGACCATGACTATGTTGCTTTCTATTTTAAATCAATTGAACGCGTTGTGGCCAAAATTCAAAATTTCTGTTGGCCAGGCGGCTTCTATTGGTGCGCTCATGTGGAAATAACAATTTAATTGTGATAATTGTGCCTCGACAGGCAGCACAGACAATTGCATTTGATGGGGAAAAACGATGAGTGAAAGACGAGGCCGTTGTCATGGAAAAAGTGAGTTGGAGTGAGATGAAGATAGTTCTTGAGTTATTGAAAGATAAATATTTGATGAATCAGATTACGGTATGGTTCATTGACTCTCTTATCTTTCAGATGACAAACAAATAAATTCCAAATCATTTATCTGCGCTTAATTGGTAACACGAGATAAGTAGGCAAATACATTCATTTATAGCCATAGTAAATTGATTGTTGAAGTACATTGAAAGAAGGAAACAGCAATAGGGGAATCCAGTCGATAAACTTCAATTAAATTTTGAACAAAGAAATGTAACTAACTATTAATATTTAGGCATGAAATCTATTCAAGCTTTCCTTCCCTTCCTTAAGATACGACTTTCCTAATACTTTTGGCAAAGGAACAGCAGAAATTACAAAGGCAATTAGCCAAACAGTTAATATTCTTAGCAATTTCGTCTCATTTATTGCATTTTAAAGCTGTCTGCAATCCCAAATTGTATTTTGTGCGGTAAAATTGCTGCCGATTTCAATTTCCTTGGCCAATCAATACCAAAAAAAAAAAAAGAGGAAAATGAATGAAAAAGGCGATAATTCTGCTTGCTGACAAAATGAATTCGTCTGCCTGCCGAAATTGGTTTAATGCTGGCTATAAAAGTAGAATGGGCAATGGGAATTGTGCCACCTTTTTTTGGTTTGTTGTTTTTTTTTTCTTTTTGTGCCAATGCCAAATGTGAGTGGAGCATTGCCACTGTGCACTCTTCCAGACAGTTGAGCAGACAGAACCGAATCGAACAGAATCCAGACAACCAAAGGAGACTGGGAATTGGAAGATAGTGAGGCAAATTGTTAGAGCATGGAGGAGGCAGTGGAAATGAGAGTGGCATCGTAGTACCAAATTAGAATTTTTCTTTTGTGGCCCAACAAAGTTTGTATGGAAAGAATCGTCGTTGACTTTCAATGACTTTATCTGTATCAGGGATTTCGATAAAGAAATGATGCCATTAGATGAGCATTCGATTGTAAGTTAAAGTGCACAAACAATGTCTGAGAATTGTTAAAAATTATATTGAGCAAACAGTGTTAGCCAATGCACTTGGCCAAATAGAAGAATAGAAAATTCGCGATTGAGTTCAGTTTAGTATGAAATACTTTATAAAGACAACAAAAAGAAAATCAAAACTAAATTGACTATGTAAATTCTTAAATTTTAAATGAGGGATCTAAATTTTTAATTTTGGTTCTGCCATTCCATGAAAAGTTTGTTACTTAAGGCCTTTAACTTACGCTATTCGATAACGAATATTAAAGATGTTTCTTTTCAAAATACTATCTCCATTTCCATCAACAACTGAAAAGCAGCTTCAAAAACTTGCATCAAATCAAAAAAAAATTTTCATAGACAGAGCAAAAATAGATCATTTGTATGCCAATGGCCTGGCTTCCAAACTTGGAAGTAGACAAATATTTGTTGAGACATTAGAATATAAACCCCTAGGAATGAAGGACAAAGTTGAAGCTCCGTTTGGCAGCTGTTCTAAGACGTTTGTCTCATTTGGGAGAAAAGTTGAAATCATTTGCACGCTTCGCTTGCATTTTGTCTCCGCTCCGCTTTGCGTTAATTTATTCAAGTAAATTAACTCGGCTTTCGATGGGCCGTCGCAGGCGACTATATACATATAGAGAGAAGAAAAAGGGAGGGAGTTGCTGTGGTTACGTAGGAGTAAAGTGGCAGGTTCTACTCATTAGCATATTCTAATTAATTTATATTATTCCAAAACTGCACCGAACTTAATTGCTATGGCCACTTAGTTAATGAAATTGAGGCAAGTGAAGAAAAACCAAAGGCAGAAATTATTTAAGATGAAACAGAAATGAGGAGAGAAAAAATAATAATACTTTAGTAGTTCATGTAGTTTCAACAACTGTCGCACAGGATGCCAACATCTTTTTGAGATTACATAACATGCTAAGGATCTTCGCGTGGGTAACTCTATGGCTGGGTGGTTAATGGGGTTTTCTGTGGTTGCTCTGCGGTGCTGGGTGGTGTGGAGGAGTGTGGTACGGTGAAGTGTTGTGGGCTGGTTGTGCGTGCCTTTCATTAAGAAACAGCAAAAGCAGCTAGTTGAAGAGTTTTGTTGCTGTTGTTGGCAAACAATTTTAGTTACTGTAACTCTCAGGACTTCAGGACTCCGGGAGTGAGGCCTTCTGAGTTCGAGTTAGTTATGACTGCCAACTTTCAGGCACACAATTTGCATTTGGCCAAAAAAAAAAAAAAAAAAAAAAAAACAAGAAAACTTTTGGTTTGAGTGTTTGTAAGTTATTTCTGTATCTGGTTTCCTCATTTTCTTACCATTTCCCTGTTGCTGTTGTTGTTATTGTTACAGTTGACACATGTTTTTTCTTTTGGCACTTCTTGGTCTTTCAATGGGGAGTCCTTATGTCCTTGGCTCTGCATTTGACACAATGCGGTCTGAGCCCAGCCCTAGAGCTAATTTATGCCAAACAGTTATTCTTATATACGAAACGAATTCCAAGCACCTTTACCTTTGTGTGTGGCCCGCATAAATGTCTTCTCTAGTTAATAACACAGCTCTGGCAATTGCCATCCTCCACCATCAGCATCATCATCATCGTAGTCATCCCATCTCTGTCCCCATCTTTCCGGCCTATCAGCCCTGTACAACATATTCTCAGGTTTCTCCACTTAATGGTCCCTCTGTCTGTATGGTTCCACTTGAAAGTTATCCTCAGGTTGCTGCTGATTTCTCGTGACCATTGTTTGCCTAGACAATTGTGACTTGGTTTGTCTTGTTTGGGTGTGGCTTGGAATGTGCATCCTCAGCCATAGACTCAGCCTCATCCTGTAGAAAGGTTGCCAAACAATGCAGGTGGTTCAATTACCAAGCCGTTTTACAGCATGTTTAGATGACAACGTTTGTTGTCCTTCCTTCTGCTGGTTGGCAAAGTACATAAAACGACTCACTTTGCTTGCTATGGTAAAATGCCAATAAAAGAACAATAGACTCAAGGGTTATTTTAAAACTTACGTATATAAAGTTTGCACGAACTTGTTTATATAAAAATGGCAGCCCATTTTGTTTATCGAAAAATAACATTTTGAGGTCCATATACATGAATTAACAAGAACGGGCCAAGTCTTTAGTTTATAAACTTAAATTCATGTAAATTCCATCTCTAGAGTTTCGCCAAGAATTAAACCCAATTATATACCCAAAATTTTAAAAGATTTTTCAAACATGGGATAGACTTTAGTTCCAGGCGATTATCCAGTGATTATTAAATGCTCGATTACATTCCTAGCTAAATGAGTTGTCATTTAATCTTCTCCTTGTAAGCCCAATCCAGATTCGTTTCGGCAAATCTCTCTCAATTTAAATTGTCCCCATCAGATTCTAGAATGTAGACAAATCCGACACACTAACAGAGGATGTGATTTTCAAAATAATTGCTTTGGAAAAGAAAAAATGGAAAAATTGTGAAAAATCGAACCAGTATCCGTTCAGTACTTGCGGCGACCTTCAACGAATCAGCAAACAGGCGAATCGAGTTGAACCACACAAAAAACGAAACAAACCCAGACCAAAGCGATGAGAGTTCCACTTGCGCAATACCACAGTTTCCATTCAAATTGCTGGACATTAAGCGGATGTCGATAAATGAGATTGACAATGACAAACATGAAATCGAATGCAGAGTAAGGTTAACGCAAAGATGAAAAAGAATGCCAAGTTGAGTCAATAAAAATCGCTCCAAAATAAAATCGTGCTGAGGTCAAATGGCAAACAGCAAGCAAAAAGCAAAAAAAAAGGCAGAAAACAAAAAAAAATAAAAGGAGAAAATCCTTCAACCAATGCCAAACGAAACTGGAGAGCGAGATACAGGACAGAGGAAAGAGAAAGTAAGAGACGGGGCAGAGATTGAGTGACAGCTGGAACCTCTGGGTTAACAGATGGCAGAACATTTACGGTCACGGGTGGCACATGTGTCAACCAGAGGATGATTGGAGAGGGAATCCAACTGCCAACTGAAAATGACCAAATGTCAAGTGCACCAAGAGCAGATACCCCGCTCACATCCCTAAACAGTAGCGGAGTCCAATATCCATCTAACATGAAAGGGGGCTTCATTTCACTATAAATTTATAAGAAATGCTAATCATAGTTTATCTTTTTCGGACATTTTTATGCGAAAACTGGTCTTTCAGTTCTTCTTCCCTATCGGGAAGTTCCGCCACTGTCTTTACATCATCATGCTAAGTCCCATAAGTTTGTTTGAACGAGAATTAAAAAAACCCACTCTCCGCCCAACCAAACCAAACGAAGATGAAGGATTTGACTATGTATTCTGGAATAGCTGGCCACTTTTGGATGAATTGAATTTCAGTAAACATTGGCTTCAAAGGGGACCTCTGTGCTCCAATCCAAACTGAGAATGGAGGTGGAGCGGCGACTTTACCATGTACCATTTGCATAAATCAAATTTGAATATGCATCGCTGCCTGCCACTGGCAAGCTGGCTAGGATTTTAGCCAGAGAGACAGCTGGAAAGTTGGAATGGTGGTACTACACAAACAGCATCTGCCGACTTCAACACCCAAAAGCATCTCTCATCAGCCACACACACAAACACCACGTTCCCACCATATATACATACATATGCTCAACCAGGCAGCTAGATAAACACGTAAACAAAGCTTCAGGGAGCGGTGTGTCTGGGAAGCAGAGGCTTCTCTAGGTACTCGGTTGGTTGCCATGTAATTGCACCTATAGATGTACCCGTGTCTATGCGTTTGGCTGTGTGTAGGCGCTCTCCCGAAAAACGCAATGGGGAATAAGCACGCATCCGAAATTACGCACGCTCGCCCACAACACAAACAGAGAAGCTGTGCTGTAAAGCAGCAAACAACCGGAAACGGAAACACACCAGACAAAATATATTTCGCATTTTTCATGCTTGAATATGTAAAAAAAAAAAAAAAACCGGAAAATGTCACAACGATTATATTAACAGCTACGCATCGATTGACCTAAAACCATTTTTTTTTTTTTTGCCTTTTCTTTTTTTATTATCACTTTCAATTGATTTTGGTGGAAAATTTTGTTCTTTCACTTGCATTAGACAAAAAGCGTATATTATAACCATGTGTATGTATACATATGTTAAATAGCCAATTGTAGATAATTCTGGTATCAAATCGTTAATCATAGCTGATATTTCTTTCGTCTGTTAGGGCTGACTATTCAGCATAGTCGAATGGATGTCATCAATCAGTCTTGTAATGTAATTCTTATCATTCTTATCCGTGTCCTTTAAGTGGTTTCGAGAAAACGTTTGCTAAACTTTTGTCTGTTGTCTCCTTGGTGATTTCTTTTACCTAGAGTTCCTCGCACATTAGTTGGAAAGTTTTACATGCAGCTAATTTACGATGCACACACCACCCACATTCGCATTTGAAGTGCATTAACGCCTTGTTTATGAGTGAAGGAGTGGCTCACGCACGCTTTTCACCATTGCCTATTCCCTCCTTGCCATGTGTGAAAATGAAATAATAAATTTGCCTTAGAAAAAGGCAAAAACCTTTTACAAATATACAATGTTAAAACTCAATTTTAGTTGCACGACACGAACTTACTCGATGTAAGTATGTATGTATGTATGTACCAGTCTATGTGAAGAGTTTAAAAATTTTCGTACAACTTTGACTTGATTAAGATAGTTAGTTAGTTGCTCATTTTTGTGGTTTCATGTCTATAGTTACCTGTGACAGAGGTTAAAATGAAATTAGTGTCAATTAGCCAGAGTTCTAGGATGACTGCTAATTTGGCAAATTTTACACGCAGAGACACAGAATTCAATTTCCTTTCTTAAGTCTTAGCCGCAATGAAAATATTTTGTTGGTTTTCCATTTATTAATAATGAAATTGACAAAAACACTAATCAATAATTACTACATTACAAATAACTCTGGGGCTTTTCGCCACACCTTTCTGGAATTTGGACTCATTTCAAGGCACACAAGATTTCTTTAAGATTTCATGAATTCCTTATAGATCTGGATGGCCAGGAGAGAAAATTCTATATGAAAAAGTATATTTATCAGCTTTTTCTTGTCTAATTATTTCCTGCCAAAGTAAAACTTCATGACCGGAAATGATGAAAATTGGCTAGAATTTCACTTTGGCGTGGTGTAAATAAACTATATTTTAGTACTTGTATTAGTGGCCTTTGTTAATGGATCCATCTGAGAGTCCATGTTTGGTGGCTTCCTATTTTCGTCTTGACTGTTGGGTGACGCTGCTGGTCCTGATGTGGGTGGCGGTAACGTAGCTGGTGGAGGTAGTGGTGACTCCTCTTTGGCGCCAAAGAATGGCAAAAATGATGGATACCCGTTGTTGTTGTTATTACCAGCACCACCGCCTCCTCCTCCACCACCGGCACCACTCTTACCTTTTCCAGATTTCTCGAAAGGCGTCATCATTTCCATGGGGAATGGGTAGATAATATGACATTGACGCTCTGAGGCTATCGATGTTAGAATTTGCAAATGCCTCAACTAGAAAAAATAAAGTAAGAAATATAAAAATCCTAAATAAAACGTTCATAAACTTGCCTGCAATGTAATTTTATTCTCAGCCATGACATCAGAGGCATCCTTAAGTGCCTGCGACGCCTTCAGCTCACCCTCAGCCGAAATAATCTTGGCTCGTGCCTCTCTATGAGCTTCAGCCTCGCTGGCGAGGGATCTCTGCAAGCTTTCTGGCAGACGAATATCCTTTCTGGAACAAATTCAGATATTGGTATTTTCATTATATATTTAAAACGAACCCACAATTCAACCCTTTCCACTCTCACTCCCCATCTCGCAGTTATGCCATCCACTACATAGCCAATCTCTCGCGACAGAGCTTCCCTAGAGGTGAGCAATTGAATCAGACTCTTGGATCCCACTATAGTTCTAAGAGTCGTCTGGGCTATCATCATGGTGGCCTCATACACGTTGGCCACTTGGATGACGGCATCCATCGGACTGTAGATGCAGTAGTAGAGCACGGCATCCACGCGAATCGTCACCGAATCCTTGGTAAGGATATCCTGGGATGGTACCACTTCACAAATGGTTCGCATATCCACATTTATCCAAGAATCGATGCAGGGAAGAACCCAGGAAATGCCAGGACCTAGTATACCCTTTCTGCAATGCATTTAGAAGACGTTTAGAAATTCGAGTCAAACAGAATATATGGGCCACCTGACTCGTCCCAGACGAAAGACCACCAATCGCTCATGTTCCTTCACCACCGCAATACACAAGAAGAAAGCAATGGGGAAAAATATTATTGCCAGAGCTATGGAACCAATGTACAATATTTTCTCAAAAATCGTGTCTTCTTCGTCTTCAGCTAAAAAAAACAAACTCCTTCATTTAAGGACTCTATGGACTACTTCAATGTCCTAACAATTGAGAATTCTCACTGGTTTTTATAAATCTTTTAGGTTGTTGGTTGGGATCAGGTTGTTGTTCTTGAGGAAATGGCCGTTCAGCTGGCGTCTTGCCTCCTGCAGCTGCTGTTGGTGGTGGAGATGAATCTGCGTAGGCAGCGTCTTTTGTATCTGGAGTGACATCTTGGTTGCCAGGTTGCTCTTCGCTTTGCCTTTGTTCGTTATTCATAACTATTAATTTTGGAGAAAGTTTTGTAATAAAAAATATTACATATTTCTAGATGTTTTGAAAGTATTCACATAGAAATCGGGCTAACGAAAGAGAGAAAGAGTTGAATTATACAGAAAATGAGAAGCATTTGGCACATTTAATTAATTTTGAAGAAAAAAAACTAATGTTTTAATTGCAATATGAAGCAAAACACGTTGCATGTTAATTTGAGACTCCCCCTAAAACAATCAAAAACTGTCGATGGGAATAAAATAAACCAATTTCCTGCCGCATTGCCGTTGGCTTTTGGTGGTTGGGTGATTGGGTGGTCGGCGGTCACCACAGGCGCGGATGTGTGTCGAAAATTGTTGGCATGAAAAGCAAAAACTTTTCGCCCCAAAAGTTGTGTAAATGTGCGGATTTCTGGTAGTCGGAAACATAAATTTCAATATAACCGAAAAATGTCACACTTCCGCTTGCCCGCCAGCCGTTGCGCCCACCGAAACCGAACCAGGCAAAAAGTACAAATTGAAATAGAAACAATTTCAAGCGGTTTCCATATTTTCCTCCGCACGTTTTAACCCAATTTTCGGTGCTCATCGAGCCACGTTCGTTTTAATTGAGCTCGCCGTCCTTCAGCCTCTCTCTCTCATCTAATTATACAATATAATATTGAGGATATTATTTTGTTCTTCTCTCAGGCCCATCTCTATGCAGAGCCGACATTGTGTCACGTCCAGAGCCAAACATTTTGCCAGGAGTCACAAAGTGAGTGTTGAAATCGGAAACTCTGTGTGAACGAAGTTCATTTTTTCCTGTCAGATTTTTGACACGTCGACGCTAAAGCAGTCATGCGAAAAAATACTACATACTTTCCTTTCGTTTTATGCTTGGTTTCTCGTTTCTTTTTTTTCCTTTTGCCACTGGAAATCTTAAAGAAGTGGCTGGCTTATGGGGTAAAGTAAGTACATATAGCATAGGATGCCACTTCTAAGTTGATTGCGGCTTGGCCTTGCTGCAGCTCTAAGGCTCTTTGAGTTTTTAGTTTTCAGTTTTAGTTTGAGCAGCTGCAGGAAGACGAAAACGGAAATTTATGAGCACTAGCGCTGTTTTCGCATTTCCCTATTTGTCTGGGAAGTAAGCAATTTTTCCATTTACCGTGACAAAAAAGAGGAAATGAATTAAAAACGATTTGGAGACCATTAGACAAACTGCCACCAGAGATGAAATCAAACAAATTTGATTGACTCTTTAACTACTTGGAAACCTTTTCGATACACCGAAGTGTCTATATAGTTTTTAAATTGAAGTCCTATCAGTTTACCTAACACGTACTAGCTTGTACATATGTATGTCTATCTAATATCCAGCACATGCCCATTTGGTATGCTTATGGCCAAGCTCATAATGGGACCGCAGCTTAATATGCAATGCCACAACATCGAGAATATGAGGGCCGAGTGAGAGGAGAATAAAGAGGATGTCCATGCCAGTGTAGAAGTGGCCTACAAGTGCTAATGAAAACGAAAATCACGCGTACGCCAAATGAAGTTAGTTGGCCATGTGCCTGAGCTAGAGTGGACTGCCAGGCATATGGAAAAGGAGATGAGATGGGTTGGGATGGGATGGAATGTCAGAACAACCGGGTCAGAGTGCGGCTGGGGCCAGCTGGATAATGCACTTTGAATGCACTCGCCGCAGAAACCGAAAAACCGAAAACAGAAAACACATAACCAAGACCGAACCTCAACCGAATGAATGAATGAGTTGGAAGACAGGATATGAATGGGGCCAAAACGCTTGAGCATCATCTGTAGGCCAAGACAACAACAACAACAACCAAAAGAAAAACCAAAAGAAATAAAAAACTCAGCTAAATGACCTCGTTAGTGGTAGTTGCTGTTGTTCTTCTTCTTCTGTTGCATGTCTACATCTATGTATCGTTTTATGTCTGTCTGCCCTCTTGTACTCTGTTCCATAAATTGTAGCCCCAAAAAGGACACACTCAGCTAACACTTACACCCAACGAAGAATTACTAAAAACCATTAAAGGATTTATCTATCAATTGAAGCGACAAGTTCATGGAATTTAAACAATTGTGTGCCAGAGACTGTGTGTTAATGTGCAAGTGTTTGTGTGTTGGTGGTGTATGTGTGCGTGGAATCATTAGCAAGACATTTATATGACTCGAGCGCTCCATTTCGAGTCCTGTTTCGGCTTATGTTTATGTATATCAAGACCGTATGTCGAGCATAAATTAAGTAAGTCAAACCCAAAAGAAAGAAAAAACTTTGCGACAAGAATGGAAAAACAAACATGTTAAAAACATGTGTCGCCGTATGTTTAACATGGGACTTTTAGTCTACATCTCAAGTTTGTTCTATTCCATATACTTTTCGTTTTCTGTTTTTAAAGAAATCAAACTTTTTGTGTTAGCAGGTTTAATCTCTCAATTTCGTCATTATGGGAAACGTTTTTTGAAGATTAAATCGGCGTTTGTGTTGCTTTAATGCTTACAAAACAGTTTCTTAGGGCGAGTTTCGGTTGCTGCATTTTAGTTAATGCAAAATGCATTACTGAAATAAAATGTCCCTAAGAGCCTTTTCATTACTAATCCTGCAGTTTGTTTCTGTAAATCTGACAACGAATTGCTCTTAAGTGTTAAGGACAATATAAAGCACTTGCTTGATACTCGTTGTCGATCAAACAAAGGACGAGTCATTCTTGAAGGAATTAAAGTAAACTTCCTAACACAACAAAGTCTCTGCCAGTCACCTGAATTTGTTTTTTTGTTTTTGTGGAATGGCGTGAGTCCTTTTGTCCCTGCCTTATCTTTATCCTCCATTCACAATCGCCATTTTATCTGAAGAGAGTGAGAGTTAAGCTGGCAATCGTTAATGCCAACACATTTTCACTTTTTTTGCACCCACTTGGCAAATTTACGTATTCTTTTTACTTGAACCAGAAAAAAACAAAATCCAATGCCACACTTTGCCACCCTGCTCCTGCGGCAAGGAGTCGTCTCATGCATTTTGTGTAAGCGGACAGCAAATCCTTACGGAAAAAATGGGATTTTATTGCTCAAATGCTCCTGTTGCTCGTTCTGTTTCCGGACTAGAATTTTATCGGATGTCTCTAAAATTTATGTGGAATGGGCCATGTCCTGGATGATGCTCAGCTCCCAGCACTCAGTTTCTGTGACTTGAAAGATTAAAAGCTTCACTTATTCAACATTAATATATTTGCGTCATGCTTGGACTGTTTGGACCATGCCTTAAATTGGTAAGAATTTTGCGGACATAATTTAATTTATTAGAAACTTTTACTACCACAATGTCTATTGAGTTGGCCAATCTTTAGCCAGAGCCTTTCGGCCAATGCCGTTGTCCTGTATTCAATTTTGTCTCTGACATTTGTCGATATCTCAAGTCAGTTGTTCAGATTTCCATGCCTTGACTCTTTGTTGTCAACTGCGAACAATAAGCGAAAAAGAAGAGAAATTTAATGAAATTTCAAATTGCCACTCGCCTTCTTCTCTTTCTCTTTCTTTTGCTCTATCTCTGCTTCTTACTTCGTCTGTGTATCTGTCTGCCGTGTCCATGTCTGTCTTGCGTGCATTCGTGACCATGTTCATGTCCTGTGTATACCGTCTTTCGTCTGCCATCTACCATGCTCACTGTCTCTGTCCATGTTTCCTTTGTGCTCCAGTGACAGCTGCTCATTTCACGCTTGATAATTTCAATGAATTTTTGTGCCCACCCCAAAAGAAGGAGACTCCATTACCATCTAACACCCATAACAAGAGCATTTGTATGCTGCTTCATTAATTAAATTTGACTTTTATGCCAATATATATGTATATGAATAGTTCATAGTTTCATTTGTTTATGCAAATAACTGAACTAATCTCAATTACTTACTTCAGCGACTCAAAGCAAAGCATCACTCGACGCTGACTAAAACGAATTTAACTTTGAGGTAATTTGTCTACCAACCTTTAAGATGTATGTATAACAAGATGCTCGTTTTTAGAACCTTTTACACGAACTGACACTTTATTTGCATGAATATTTTGTAGAAATCCAAACAATGACAAATAATTATAATTCATCATATTAAATTTAAAAATTTAATAAATTCGGGATTTTTAATGTGCATCTCGCTTTGCTCTTTCTCGACGAGCATCAATCATATTTCGCTTACAGCCGTTCCAGGGTCGTACTCGCAATACATCATCGTTCCTAGCCGGCAAGTAGGCGTAAAAGTTGCTAGTGCCGTCGCCCCCCTTTGAAAACTGGGCTCCCATGAAGGACCAGCAGAAGGCAGTGTGATGCATTAGTTTCTCATTGAGAGCACGATTATATGAAGTCTTCAACTTGTTGGCCATTTTATCTATTTTGCCACGATTGGCATAGTTCAAATTTGCGTTCTGGTATTTCTTTAAGTTCAGAGGTGGCGGTGCCCGCTGCAGTTCGATGACCGCCCTGAAGGCAAGTTTGGCATATTTCATGGTGGCCTCAATTTCTTCCTGCGAATAGGTTTTGCCATAGCGTCGTTTTATCCACTCTCGCAGCATTATGTTCTTGTGTGAATCAGGAAAACTGGCAAAGACAAAGCGGGGATCTTGTCGCAGTATGGACATGCCATCGCGCAGCATTGTTTCCATTAAATTTTCATCGTTTGCATCATAGTAGGTACGATTATATGTTAGTTTGACATCGTTAATATCTTTTTTATAGAAGGTGCCTTGCTTCAATGAAATGGTGCAAGCTTTATCGAAGGTATTTATGGATTTTTGCCACATGGCCTCGGCACATTGTACAATCGCCTCGACGACATTGGCACGAGTGCATTCAGTTGGTTCCCTGCAAGTGCAACCGACTTCTTTGGATGATAGCTCTGGTTCTGATAAAGCCTTAAGAGAATTCAACGCCTGGCGATGTATAACTTGAATGGGTTCCAGGGGTGCGCAACACTGATGAAAAGTTTCGTGATAATGGAACACATACGGCTGATGTAATTGCTGCGATCTAAAGTATCTGTTGGATGTCGAAAGTTGAGTTGCTTGATCGACAGGTTCCAATGATTTGCTGAATTTTGTACACCGAGGTCTTAATTTTGTACACGAAGGCTTCTTCACAGAGCGAAGCAGAAGTACTGGGCAGTCAGGTTTGGATGCATCGTCATCGTGTGACAAATGGTCACATCTTTCCTCTTGGCCACCTTTACATCTACTTTGTACTTCGACATCTCTAATCTCACTCACAAGGGATGTTGCTTTATTCTTTAGGTGGGCAATCGGATCAAAATCGTCCATCCCAATAAGGCACTTAAATTTACTGTCCTGTGCCTCTGTCTTCACTATGGAGTACTCACAAAGTTTACAATCCTTTACCAGCATAGTTTCGGTATATTGCATTACTTTCAGTTTCTCCCAACGTTGAGTGTATTCCTCGACATCCTTATTCAATTGATCGATAATTCGTTTCTTTCGTTCCCTATTTGCCCTGGCGTTGACGTCAATCAATTCGAGAAATTTGTGGTGGGCCTTGACAATCAGCTCATCCCTGATCAATTGCTCCTGCTTCACAGCTTCTCGATGAGTACTACAAAGCATTTTTTTCTCAGAGTCTTTTATTTGATGGATGCTGCAGCTCTTGGGCCAGTCCTGCAAAATGACTCTGACCATATGATAAATCTCACCCTTCATTGGACTGAGCGTGTAGGAGGCAAACCAGCGATTTGCAGAATTGAACTTATACTTGGGCTGGTCACCAGCAGGCCAAAAAGAAAAGTTAACTGTATAATCGCTTTTTTTGCTGTTCTTGGATGTCCGAATTTGCTTTGGTCTGGGATGTCTCCAGAAATAGGGCGAAATATTCGTTTTGATACCAAGCCGCTTGAGAGGCGGCCGTGTTTCCGTCGTTCCTTCTTTAAGTCCCTTCTTTTTGTCCAATCGTTCCTGATTTTCAAGACTTAGATGTCCTGGCGGCAGTATGCGATCGAGCTCATGCAATGTCATATGCAGATCCAAATGCATCACGCTGGACATCAAGACCTGTTCGTTATACGTGTATTCAGTGCGATTGCACTTATAGAAACCTTCCCAGAGGAAATATAAAAAAGCCAAATCGCTGCCGCGGCTCATGACAATTAACTTCTTGAGCCACGTTCGGTTAATCAATGGATTGATACCCAATTTGGTGAGACAAGCGTGCACCCTGTATGTGCTGCCCTGTTCCCCATCATCTCGCAGAGCATTAATAAGGCCCGACAAGGCATCAACTTGACTCATTGAAAGCTGTCGATACCATAAGGCCACATCATGCGATTTGCGGAAATCAGAAAAAATGTCTTCAGAGTTTCTTTTTGGGTTTGAACCTTTAGTCGCGGCTGCCATTGGTTGATTTCTATAAAACTTTAAATTTTGATAAAAAGTTTTTTCTTTTATATGTATAAGTTTTGTATTCTGTATACTGCTCTTAAAATCTACTCAAAAACTAAACATAATTTCATCATCTCCATGGAGTTAAAAATACAAATGTGTCAGTACAAGTCAAAGCCAACTTTTTACAAAATTCATTCATTCATATGAAAATGATATCTTCATTCCAAAATCCTCTTCTCAGTTTTATTTTTAATAATCCTTCTCTACACCAATCACTCGCATGGCAATCAACAGGTTTCCCCCTTTTTCCTGACTTTCGATGCACTTGTCAATTATTCTCAATTATTACTCGTACGATGCCACACAAAATAATGGTATACTCTGCTTCTGTCCCATTACAAGCACTCTGAATACAGTGGACAATGACAGATTAGTCTGCCAGCAACGGACATTCATTTGCTCTCTTCGTGTTTTGGTCCATCCTTGGGGACTAATAACTTTATCCCCACCACCCAGCCATCAACAGTGCAGGAATATAATAGACTAATTTTCTATATGCTCGACATGTGACGCGCCAGGATAATTGGCTGTCACAAGGCTGTGGACAAGGAAGAAGCCAAAGATCTAGGGACCAAGACCCCGAGACCATATGCTACCACAGTGGCAGATTCTGCTGCACATTTGCAATCAGATAAAAATTTTGTTGCTATAGGAAAGATAGAGAGTGAGAGCAACAGAGGAAGAGAAGAGGAAAAAGGATGGAGCCAAATCACATAAATTACTTTATGATGGCATCTCGACGATGGCATGAATCTCGGTCTGTGAGAGAAGAAAAAGTTTTTTTCTTTCATTTTTCTATTTTGTTTGTTTTTTATTATCATTCCAGTTCGGCCAGCACATGTGGTCACGGAGTAAAAAGTTCCCAACTGCTTGCCGACTGACTACTGCCACACAGTGCATCACAAAAGGAAGCAACAAAAGTCATTTCGAAGTTATTATGCCCCAGCCTTCCAATCCATCCTTCCACTCTCCCATCTGCTCGACTCTGGATGGCCCGTGCCTTTAGTTCACTGGCCAGTTGCCATTTGTTTGTCGCTCTATAAAAAAATCCAAATGGAGGCGAGAAAACAAAAGTTTTAGTTCTTTGCCTCTGAACTTTTGTCAGCTGTGATAAAGTTTTGTTTCCCCTTTATTTTCCCCCACTCTTCTCTATAGTATATTATATTATATTATTCTTTTTGTGACTGGGCCCAGGCCACTCGGGCAATTTTTGACCATTTTGCATTTATTTGGTAATATTTTTTTTAGTAAAAAAAAGTTTCTCATTTGGCGATATTGTGAAAACGCAATTGCGAAAAAATTTTCCAAGTTTTCAGTTACTTCTAAAGTTAAAACAATATCCACCATGCAAATGATTAAATTTTTTTGTATACCTCTTGAAAAATTTCCCCAACACCTTCTTTTAATTATTCACTGATGTCGCCTTTTATAATGACACTCGAATCACAAATACTTTTATTATTACCAGAAAGCAACATATCAAGACTAAAGTTCAGGGTGTGTGAACTTTAGCTGTCTGAATTTGGTAGTTGATACATCATTTTCTCCGCAAATGTTTTCAAAAATCATTTCTCTAAATTAAAGATTCTCTTTAAAATTTCAAGTTATGAGAAGAGAAGAAGAGAAAGATTCTAAGCTCATAAAGGCGACAGAAAGCGGTCAACCTCCTTTAGGTTCCAAGGATGATGGCATAAAAGATATATCCCCCAACCAGGAGGAACCCCCACGTTCAGGGAGAGGGACTCCGCTACTTTACTACTTTCGTAAACTCAAAAATATAAAAACCAGTAAGAATCATCATCAGATGAAGGAGATAGTCAAAAGGGTATATAAAAGATATTTTTCTTTAGCTGAAGACGAAGAAGACACGATTTTTGAGAAAATATTGTACATTGGTTCCATAGCTCTGGCCATAATATTTTTCCCCATTGCTTTCTTCTTGTGTATTGCGGTGGTGAAGGAACATGAGCGATTGGTGGTCTTTCGTCTGGGACGAGTCAGGTGGCCCATATATTCTGTTTGACTCGAATTTCTAAACGTCTTCTAAATGCATTGCAGAAAGGGTATACTAGGTCCTGGCATTTCCTGGGTTCTTCCCTGCATCGATTCTTGGATAAATGTGGATATGCGAACCATTTGTGAAGTGGTACCATCCCAGGATATCCTTACCAAGGATTCGGTGACGATTCGCGTGGATGCCGTGCTCTACTACTGCATCTACAGTCCGATGGATGCCGTCATCCAAGTGGCCAACGTGTATGAGGCCACCATGATGATAGCCCAGACGACTCTTAGAACTATAGTGGGATCCAAGTCTCTGATTCAATTGCTCACCTCTAGGGAAGCTCTGTCGCGAGAGATTGGCTATGTAGTGGATGGCATAACTGAGAGATGGGGAGTGAGAGTGGAAAGGGTTGAATTGTGGGTTCGTTTTAAATATATCATGAAAATACCAATATCTGAATTTGTTCCAGAAAGGATATTCGTCTGCCAGAAAGCTTGCAGAGATCCTTGGCCAGTGAGGCTGAAGCTCATAGAGAGGCACGAGCCAAGATTATTTCGGCTGAGGGTGAGCTGAAGGCGTCGCAGGCACTTAAGGATGCCTCTGATGTCATGGCTGAGAATAAAATTACATTGCAGGCAAGCTGTTAAATGCCATTTTCGTGAAGTGTTTATGTAATTTGGTAATTTTCAGTTGAGACATTTGCAAATTCTCACTTTGATAGCATCAGAGCGCCAGTGCCATATTATATATCCGATCCCAATGGACATGATGACACCATTCGAAGTAAAATCGAGCGGCAACTCCAATAAGCCAGATGACGGCAACGACAGCGGCATTGACGATAGGCCAATAACATTTATAACAAGCAATTTTTCTAACCCAAATCCACAGCGAAAGATTAGCTTTAGGATCGATGTTCCAGATGTCGATCCTTCTGAGCCGAACGAGGATGTCGACAGAAAACCTGCTGCGGATCAAAATACAAATAACACAGATCGTCAGCCAATGCCAAGACGATCTCGAAGGAACAGAACCACTTTAGATCTAATGCCGCTGAATCCAGAGCGCCCGGAAATCGGAAGTCGATTGCAGGTCGTAAGATCTAACGATTCCAATACGAGCAACGACAATCAGCGAGCTGAGAACCCTCCAAGAGATGAAACTAAGCCGGGTGATTTTTTTTTTTTTGATCAAGCCAGTTATCGAAAATTATGCTTTCCATATGTATCAGTAAAATCGTTTTATTTGCAATTTGCATTTGTGGTTTTTGATTTACGATGACATGCTGTCAAAATATGGAAAGGGCTTTGTGTCAGTAATTGACAATAAAAGAAAATCAATTTGTCAATTGCAATAATTTTCATTTTAAAGCAACTGTTAAAACTGTTAAAACTTTTAATTCCATTTCGGGCATCGGGCATCGGCCATCGGTCGTATCGGAAACGCCGCAACAAATAAATCAAAGTCAGGCGGCAACAAGGGACCAACTGCGGCGGCAGCTGCAGCGGCCAATGAATTAAAAGTGCAAACAAACAAACCAACAAACAAACCAGCAAAAGTTTTCAATTTCGTTGTGATTTAAGTGCCTCAGCCGGGACACCGGGATAGCGGGAGACCAGGAGATCGGGACACTGGGACACCGGATTGCATGGTTTGTGTATCGCCGTCGCGGCATGTCGAAGCCACTAAAATAAATTTGTTTTACAAAAAATATCTCATAAATTTCTTTCTGCTGGCCATAATTTGAGCAATCATTTAGACATAACATAAATATATAAAAACGTAGTTTTGCCTAACAAATTTTGTTTCAATTTCAAATTAAATGCAATTGATTTCTTTTTTTTACGGGCAATTGCATGAATTCAAAACCGGTAAACAACAATTGAAATAAAACCGAAAACGTAACACGAAAACAAATATCATATACATTTTCCCGTATCGTCAGCGATTAAGGCCCAAAACGAGTGTGAGGAGTCGACTATTTATAGGCAAATGTTGATCCGATGCCAGGCAGGAGCCAAGGGCAGACGAGATACTCGTTTGTATGTATGTGATTCAGAAATTGGAATCCGAGTCGAGGGCTTCGGTGACCCTTTCAGCTATACATATAGCCACAGCTACAGCTTTAGCAAATGGCAATTTTTAATATGAAGAAACAGTGGTGAAGTTCTAGTGGTTAATGTAAGAATTAAATGCTTGCCAAAAAATATAATAATTCGATTTTTCTATTTATGAGTTGAAAGTATATTTCAGCTACTTAATTTTGTATTTACTTTTGTGGCAATTGTTCAAAGCACTTTAGACCAGTGTGAGTCCCATGGAGAATATTTATTTGTTTTTGTGTTGCCCGCTGCAGTTGTTTGACTGTTTGTTGGCTCACAAAGAAAGCGTAAAAAACTGTATAAAACCGCTTCCAAAACAGTGAAAGAAAAAAATTCACAAAAAAAAGAAGAAAGGAAAATGAAAATTTGAAGGAAAAAACAAAAATAAAATGGGTCGAAACACATTTCATAAATCTTCTCCACGATTGAGCACAGCTACGACAGATTTTGAATTTGTAGTCTTTATTTTTGGCTGAACTCTTCTATTCATTTTTGCTCAATTTTTGATGCTTTTGTTTCTACTCTTGTGGAGTCAATCAGATACCAATATTTTATTGACTAGCTTCCAGGCAATAGAATGATGCAAAGTATCTCTTTTTCCTTCTTTTTGGTAAGGGATTAAATGCACATATATAATTGGAAACTGACTTGTGCGTGATTGACCTATCTTTTATTCCCTTCCTTTTAAATGAAACGAATTCGCTTTACATGCTTCAGGAATGTTATTTATTTAGTATGCAATTAGTTCACATTTTCAGTTATTGCTCTGATTGCACTTCAGCCAATTGGCCCATTGAATTCCATGGCCAGGTTTCTTAGTGTTTTCATTATCTAAAATTGAGGATGTTGGGCTGGCACTGGAACCATTGGAAGTATTGTTACTTTCCGGCGACTGATCTTCCTTAGGGGAGGAAGTTTCATTGCTAGATTCGTTAGATTTTATTGCTGGTAAATTTAAGTTTTGCAATGGCACTCCTATTTGATAGGTCTTCCATAGCTTGGAGGGTATATTTAAGTTGCCAAAGATTTTATTTGATGCTCCCGCTTTGTACCTGGGATAAGAGTAGGGTCTACAACCGAAGAGATGCCCGCGTCCACATCTTCCATTTTGATGTATTTCCGTACTATAAGATTGAATTTCCTCTCCTCCTAATTTTCTCCTTCTACGTCTTTTTCTGGGAGCTTTCTGCATAATGCAGCTGCTGGAGATTAACCAGATGCCCAAGCCTATTATAAAAAAAACAAATACTACGATGAGAGCAAAGAACATAGATCTAAGTCGAAAGTCCTCATCTTCATCCTCATGTATATCCAACTCGCGCTTCAGTCGCAAACAGTCATGAGTTGTCATCAGTTTAAACCGCTCTTCAGACATATCTTTTTACTCAAATTCTAATCACCATTTGAGGCAATACTGAGTTCACGTCAATTAATTTCGAAACAAACATATTGTTAGTTACAATGCTTTGAATGTTCGGTCCAGCACACTGAGATATTCACAAACTCACAAAGAGTATTTAAGCTCGTTTGTTGCATATTTCAATTAACATAGATTTCTATCAAGCATAAGTGCTGAATATTTGCATGGAATTTAATAATTCATTTTGTTGATTGTGTAATTGACACACATAGTTTCTATGCTTATTCACATTCCAAATCAATTTAATGAATAAAACTTAAAGTTTCAAGTGAACGCTCTGTGGCCAGCTAAGGAAGCAGAAGCTGATGATGAAGCAAAGACCTACGCATGCTTTTGGGCGGCAACATTTATAACCAGGCCAATAGCTAGTGGAATGAACGTACATTTAGGGTCGACAGCTGGCGGTTTGGTTTGTGGGAAGCAAGCGGCAGAGCCACCAAGAACAGCATATTAGAATTTGATAAATGTGCAGCAAGTGAATGTGAAACAAAGCGAGTAATGGGAGAGAATCAGCTGTGGGAGCAGCTCAGGTACACTAAGAGAAAAAAGGTGCAAGTTTTGCACTATAAAGATATCTAAAATGTAGATTGCCTTGTTCTTACTACAATGTATATCACAGAAAATCACAAATGATTGCAAAAGTTATTTTTATATATTATTTTGATAACTTGATAAGAATAATCTCTATTTCTCTCTCTGTATTGACAGCATTGAATACTTGCAGCTTTATTCTTTACACGATTTAACTCGTTGATTTTGTGGCTTATACTCATTAAGCTGGGCAAGGCCCTCAATGGCATTGTTTGTATGGTTCAGGACTAAGCGAGCCTGCAACCGTCTTTTCCCTCGTCCAACGGTCTATTCCTCCATGCATTCTTCTTTCCGGATTTTTAGTTCAACCATAAACTCGTAGCCCAGATGGCTCTTTGTTTAACTCGGTCTCAGGCTTGTACTCCAACTGGCCTTAAACTGGACTCCCTCGCATGTGTGATGTGGTACGTCGTCCTTTCTGCCCCGTGTCCCCGTCGGTTGCCTGACAAGGATGTGACCTGCATGTTGAGGCTTGATTTTTATTCCCTTGGTCTTGATTTATTTTTATGCTTTATGCCCCAACAGTTGCCATTGTTAGTGAAGAGAGCTGAGACTCACTCACTCCCCGACTCCAGTATTCACGAACTCAAACAAAATGCGCCAAGTGTATGGAAAATATTAATAATAATCTTTGCCTTCTGGTTGCTTCGTTATTTATTAATGATCCTCATGCTGCTGAGGTCAGTTAAAGCCGAGCATAAACAGAAATAAACAAGAGTTCACTAATTCGATGATGATTTTTAAACAAACCTTGTTATAAATAATTCAACGGCTCACAAATTGCAATTCAAATCGTAAATCAGATATTAATGTGGAATTTGATTGAATGTCGATTTAAATTTCACTTTGAATTACATTTATCTGCCAGTTAATGGCAGTTAAGTAACGAATACAAAATGCCAATTTAATTAATAGAACTGTCGTTAATATTCCGAATCAATCACCTATTAGGTAAAGCTTAAGCTGCTAATGGGTCAGGTCATGGTTAATAATTAAACTATTAAATCATAGTTAATAACTAAGAGTTTCGCACACACACACACACAAATCACAATGGATAGAGTTTCATCAGGTTCAACAGTCTTTTTGATGATGTGCAAAATCAGCTTTCACAGCAAATTAGGCAGGCAAACATTAAAAACTTTGACAGACAGACAGAGACAGGGACCGAGGTTGAGTTAGGTCGGCACCTCAGACCTCGACATAGACTGCCAGACAGACACAAAGTTTGCCCAGCGGCAGTGGCAGCGGCGGCGACTCCTCAGAATTTACACATGTTCCTCTGTCTCTCTCTCTCTCTCGCTCTCCATGTATGTATATGAGGAGTGCAAAAGTTTTTAAACCTCATCGAGTTGAAGGGTGAAGGATTCTCTGATGCCACAAAACGACAAAAAGTCACAAACCAAGCAAGAAGCACAAAAAAAAGGATGAAAGAACAGAACCAAATAAAAACTTTAGCGGCCACAGGAGCCAAAACCAAAGAAAAAAAACCCAAGAAATTTATACAAAAGTGCAACAGAACTTTTCAATGTGGCATGGTGGAAGAATTTTTATTTCAGCAAAAGTTTCTTTGTTTTAACCTTTTCGTGACGGTTTTTATCTTATCGCTGCGACATTAGAAGGAGACAATTTACATTTAAATTCTTTTTCCTTAAAGCAAATATTCAGCAAAAAATTAAAGGCACTTTTATTGAGCAAACAAATTATTGCCGACTCAAAGTGGGCGACATCTTCGATTGGTCACAGAAAACCACATGAAATCATCGAACTTCAATTGGCTTCTTTCAATCCTTCTCTCCGGCAGTCGCTGTCCGGATGTGGATGATGTAACCCAACGTGGTTTGGTTCATTTCATGTCTCATGGCTTTTACTTTCATTTCTATTCGGGCGTATTCCATTGCTTTTTCCCATATTTCTGGCTCTTGGCATGTTTTGGTTTTTAAAGGCAAACTGTTGCTTGCTCCACTAAGGCGGCGGCAAATACTCCTCAGGGGTCGGTTGTTCAACTGCGCATGTCTGTTCCCAAGTCTCGTGATATGTTAACCGATTCGCAAGCACCTGAATAATAAACCCAGTTTTTTAAATGTTCAAAATGAAAGGAATAAAGATTAAAACTAACTATCGTTGCCTATCCATAGAACGATATATATATCTCCCAATCACGTTTGCCTTTGAAGTAAACTAAAATTAAATTGAAATGGGAGTAAAATGTTAACCACATTTAACTAAAATATGGAAATCTGTAACTTAGCTGCTAATTTCTTTTTCAATTTTTTTTTAAACGCCTTCAAAGTTTTTGGCCTAGCCTTGTTTACATTGACTTGGCATGTTCTTAGCCCTTTTTCAATTACATGGTATTTTTACTCAAGAAGAAATTCTACCACCTAACGTATGGAACTTTTTTAATTACTTTCAATTTTGTAAAAAAAAAAAAGAGGGAAAAAACTCCAAATGTTGCTGACGTCAGGGCATGGCAATTTGCCCAACTGAGCGGGAGGGAGATAAAGAGGCCTTTGGCGATACCCGAAGAAGACCATGAAGAAGGCAAGCTTCTGCTTGTGGGTCGAATTGACAGATGCCAAATAGTAGAGGGGCTAAGCAAGCAACAAACAGCCTACCCAGGAGAAAGTCACAAGTCAAGTAGCCAGTTGACTGTCTCGCATATTACATGGCCTTTTAATTTGAAACTGACTTTGGATTGTGTTGACACAAGGACTTCTTCTTGGCACAAAATACGCTTCAAAATGAATGCGATTAACGGACCTACGAATGGCAGTAGCAATAGCCAGGGGCAAGTTAAAAACAGAGTGGAATAGATCTGCCCACTTCATGAACTAAAGCTGAGCCGAAGGCTTCGTCCTTGTATTGCTTGTCACTGCTATTCATGGACAGTCTATTTGTCTGTGAGTGTGAGTGTGAGTGTGAGGTACTTATAAACAGGCTTAAGGTGTGCATTGCAATGGTCTACTCTCATTTAATTAGTAAAGTGGTGAACACAATTATATAAGTATGTGTATGTAGTCATATAAATTTAGTTTGATACTCGCAAGCAAAGCTAAATTTAAACGAAAAAAAGATATTTTGTCTGGATTCATATTACGGTTTAATTAATGTTTTTATATCCATTTTCACGTATATAAATGGATATCTGCAATAAATGCTCAATAAAATTGCAATCACTTTCATCTTTTAGTAGAAATTATTTGAGTCTAGAGTTTCGAAGAACACAAAAAATTAATGATCCTTTGGAGACGCAACAGTTAACTTGAATTTCATACTAATTGGAGTTCTTTTTCTTTGGAATAATAACTTAAACCTGTAAATTTAATTGAAAATCGACAGTTGCATAATATTAATTAATAAAATGTTAAACGGAAAAAGCAACATATCAAATGATTTCATTAACTTGAGTGAAGAATTGCTTTAGTTTTTCTTCCCATGGACGTTTTTATATTTATCAACTATCCAGTGGCATTTTCATTGTGAGTATTGAAGACCAAGATGTTCCCTGGCAACCAAAGTGCTGCTCCCTTTGGTGTTTTCCTATTTTCTTTTTTGATATTTTCCTTTTTTTTACCGACGCGACGCCTGTGTGGAGTGTATTGACTTTTCGCTGCTGAAAATTGGGTACGTGACTTGACAATATGGCCGTGACTATGATGATGACGACGACGGCAACGAATGGTGATGGCGACGACGACGACGCAGAGCCGCATGAAATGCAAATTTGGCAACATTAACTCTAGTATCCCTGAAGCCTGCAGTATGGAAAAAGGGAAATAAGTTTTTGGCTTAATTTCGTCACAGCCAGCTTGTTTTCATTAACTGGCCATGGGGTCCTGTAGAGACAGAGGTCATAACACGGTTCTTCGGGACTTGTTAGTCCATTTTATAACAAGGCGCCGTAATCATCGGGAGGAGATGGAACAACGGATAAAAACGAGAGACACATGTGAAGGAGCAATCAACATTAAGCATTTAGCTAGTAGCAGCAGATTGAAACGTCGAACGTTGCAAGAATTAACAACGTAACGGTCTTTTTTTCATCCCGCCCCTGTCCTTACCTCATCGAAGGAGATGGAGAGGATGAAGGAACTCCTCTTGGCATCGACAATATGCTGTTGATTATTAAGTGGGATTCGCCTTAATGTCTGCAGTGCATTTTTGTACGCTCTCCTCGCCTTCGCTTTCGAGGGCTGTTGGTATTCTCTTCTGCTTTGTTCTTGCCGTTGTTGTTTATGTCTGCCATTTCTTTATTGCACTTTTATTTATCAGTTCAGTCGGTGCCTGTTTCACCATCGTTTACCGTTTCAATTTATCGACTGCATATGGCCAAGTGTATCCTAGGGGAGAAAGGAAAAGGTGAGAGACAACCAAAGAAGTGGATGGGCAATGGAGGCCATGACAGCAATTGCCGGAAAATCTTCATCCTTGTTGGTTAAATAATTCATAAAGGTACTTATATTTGCCGCAGACATCTGAGACGCTTACCAAAGACCATTATTCTTATCGGTAGGGCTGCGTCTTTTAATTTTTATTTATTTATAACTACCCTTGAAAGTGGTAGCTAAGAATCTGTTTTAGAATGGATGTGGAATTTAGTTCTGCTATTTAAACAAAAACAAATTTGTTGAAAAGTGTTCAGAACACGCAGAAGGAAGCTTTGCAAATTCTATAAGGTAGGGCTATATCTTTATGATTAGCATTAACAGACGAGTTTTAATATACTATTTATACATTTCTTAAGATTTCTCAAAAATTCTGTTATTCTCAGACTTCTTTTTATCGGAATTTGATCTCCTAAACTGTTTGGCAAATTTTAACAAAAATAAATAGGGATTTAAGACTTAAAATTTTTTACTTGGCTTGCCTTAATCTGCGTGACATGCATTAAATATTTAAAGAAAAAAAAACTTCTAGGATTCACTTGTTGTATTTGAATTTGGTTTGGTCCGTAACCGTTGTAATATACAATTTTTGTCAAGGATTCTTACTATTTAGTTAAAATCTTAAAAGCTCTAAAGTTTTATTTGCCATATACAAACAATATTTTATGGCAAAGTTCTTGAACAACTTTTCTGGTTGCGGAATTAGATTCTTATAGAATAATACTTTTGGCTATGAGCTTAACAAGCAGTGAACTTTAGGTAGAGACGTGAAGCTTTTTTTGTACTAAAAGTCCTTGAAAACAATCTGCTAAAAAGTTAACAAGGTTCTGTTGTTTACTAAAAGTGGCACAATATTTAAAGTTACAGCCAAAAGCATATTAATTGGTCCTAATAGAAAATGGTCTAATGGAAAATCCTTTAGTTAAATAGATGTCTTACATTAAGTTTGATTTTATTATCATAAAATATTTTTATACAAAAGAACTAAGTTCATATATATTTCAAAATTAGCACTTAAGCTCCTATTGAATGGCTTTTAGGAATGTATTTGCTAGGCATAATCCTTTAAATACTGTTACTATTTTAAACTAAAATCTTTAGCCAACAGGATTGTGAAAAACTTTAAGGAATATCTTTTTTGCTTATTTAATAAAGTTTATTTAACTTCTGACATGGAACGTTATGTAAACTAGATTCATACATAATCCTTGTATCCATATTGCAACATTCAAGTACGAGTATCTGCGATTTGTCAAACTTCTATCCGATGTGAGTGGAAACTTATTACATGTTTTGATCCATCCGGTTTTCTTGTGCCGCCTGCTTCAAGCTGTTGCCTTATGCTTTTGGCATAAATGAATATAAAACATAAGTTTACAGCTGCCATTTGACAAGTAGAGTCACAAAGTAGTGTTCACTTATTCTATGTAGTGGCTGTTGCGTTGTTAGTGCTTTGCATTTCCTCTTGCTTTATAAAAAAATTATGAATTATGCAAAAAAAAACTTGGCTGATAATCAGAGTCAGCTCTGTTTGCGTGAATGGTTGAATGACACTTCTCAGTTGGCAACTTGACATTGAAAACTGAATGAGTCTTGCTCTAAGTTCCACACATTGTCGGTTATGGCAGGGGAAAGTATGTATGAAAGCGAAAGTCAACGACAAAAGTTAGCCAAATGGCAATCTTTGCAGGTTCAGCTCTTAACCTTCCATATTTTATACATACAAATGTACGTACATTGTACAATATACAGATATATCTAAGAATATAAAAATTGCTGTTTCATATGCAAACTCTCAAAGATTTGGCAAGAGCCGAATTTGCAATTCAGCTCGTAAATTTACTGATTTGTGAAGTGAACAGACAAAAAGGTGGCGTTTGCTAGCGGCTGCGTCTGCGGCGGCGTCATCATCTTCTGATGAGTCACGAATATCCCTGAGATACTTAAAGAACATGGACCAGGTCAAGGTTGAAGCAATAAGTTTGGTTCATTGATAGCCTCCAGAAGCATTGGCTTGTAATCAGTTTAAAAGGACCAAAAGCAACTCTTTCGATTCAGTATAGATTTTCATTCCAAAATTGCGTGTGTGTACATATCCTTACGTGGTAATCCAATCTCTGAGAATCAGTTCACATATATGTCAAATAGCGTGCGAAGAATTTTCGGCTTTAAATTCAGCAATCAAAAGGAAACCTCAGTGCGGCCAATGGAAATTTTGTACCTACCCACCCAGGAGAGGGTGGCAATACAATATAAGCCTAAAGAAAATAACCGTATTCACATCATGTAATTTTGTTGGATGGGTATAGAACCTTTTTTTGTCTGTGCCTTATTCTGTGTAAATTGGTTTACTTTTTGCCTGTTTGCAATTTTATTTTTGTTTTATATACTCGCCAAGTGGCTTTTTACCCGCAATATTTATTGCATAATTCTCGGCAAAATACACACACATACGCATACTTTCGCGTGTATTTGGTTACCTCGCTCTGGATTGTTATTTGCATAAGCAAACTCAAATATTGCACATCCCTGAATCAAATTGACAGGTCCTTTCTTTTTGTTGTTATGAGGCCCCTTAATTGGCTATAGAAACCTTTTGATTAAATTTAAATGTGAAATCTTTCCTTTGTTTCAATTGAATTGGCACCATTTTGGCATTCTTTTCGTAAACTACTTTTTACCATGTTTTGATCTTAGCCAAAGTTTATACGTTAAATTCGATTGAACACTATTTACATAACCTTCTTTATTTCAAATATTTGATTTTCGTTTTTTATGAGACAAATTTTATTAGGTTAACTTTTAACTAATACTCTGCACTGTGGTTAATTGTAATCTTTTATCTAATCTTGGGTTGTCTGGCTTTACCATTGCCCCAGCAAATATTTGCCAAGACCGAAATAGAACAATTTATGCTTTAGCGCCTTTCACATTCAGTTCGCTGAATGAAAATATTCTTTTTTGTTCCAAAGGCGTGGCAGCAGTGGGCTGAACAAGTTTTGTAATTGTGTAGGCATTGTTCTTAGAGAGACAACAGGCAAATTATGCAAATCCCACATTTTGAATGGCTTATCCTTCATGAATTTATATCGAATCGTAAACCCAATGACGATGAGACGACGACGACGACGACGACAACGACGGAGAAGTTGGTCGGCTTTAAGGCCCTCAACAGTGTTGGAACAATAAAAGCTCATTTGTTGCTATTATCATTTCACTAACAAATAACAAATCATCGAGCCAAACGGCGACCAAGCGACCGTCTGCGACCTGCGTATGGGATGGCTATGCGGAATGGTGGAGCGGTGGTAAATAAAACGTGTCCCTGCCTTGTGGCTCGCACCTCAACAGGAGCTGATGCCGCACAAAGCGGCTGCCAATAAATTCTGTTAATAAACCAAAAGTTGTTAATTTAAATGATTTATATCTGAGAAGGCAGGGCCCAAACAAGAGGCAACGATGAGAGGAGGAACTATGCTCCTCAGTTTTGGGGGGGTGAAGAATGGAGGAACGAAGGAATCCTGTTATTGCTGAGCCTCAAAAATTTACGTAATTTGGCCAGGACGAGGACTTGTTGTTTGCTTAGTCCCTGCCTGGCTCCTCAGCCTATCTCAGCCCACTTACCAACCTCTGCACCCGCCTATTCTGCGTGCCTGGGCAATGGGTCAAAGTTGGGTCCACAGGCTGATGCCAGCTTAAACCAATTTAATTTGCCCGATGTCTTCATCGGGCTTGCCAGAGAGCCCAGCGCCGTGTGTCATGAATTATGGCCGCACAACTGTGCGTATGCGTAATTTTTTGGGACCCTCTCTTGTTGTTGTCTATGCCTTCCTGGTTCGCATCCTTCCGTTCCCATTTATATATACATACAAACATACATACATATATATATATATATATAAATTTATGTCTTATTGTTTGGCTTGGAAATTATTTCATTTGTTTGTCTTTATTGCAAAACACAATCATGTTCAATGCCATCATGTTCGTTCATTTTCCACAGCGTTTACTTTTAATGGGTCGGCAGCTTTTCCGGGGAATTTTCCACATCTTAACTTTGGCCCAGACCCACAAATATTTGATGCTCGCTTGTTGTTTTTGTTGTTGTTGGTATATATGTATAAACTTGTATATGTATGCATTGTATCGTTTAATTGATTGAGGCTCGTATTGGTTGGCTGTAGTCCTACATATATATTGGCCATGGCCACACAGATTCAGGGTCCGATTCTCATTGTTGGCCGTCTCTTTTCATGCGTCCACTGGCCCCACAGCTGTGGATTGATTTCCCGTGTCTTGCGACAGCAATTTAAAGTCTTCAAGTTCATCTTGATCATTTTTAACAGATTAAGTTAAAATAAAGACTTATGCTCAGATTAGTTTAATAAAAAGTGATGTGAATTGTAATTGATTATTAAATATGTTCAAAAAAACATTCCCCCGCATAAGTAACTCAAAGTATATAACACAGTAAAAGACTAAAATGTTGCGCTATGTCCATAGACAATATTTCTTGCAAGTTTGTGTCAACGTTTTTCAGGAACTAAGCTGAGTTCAAAGAAATATGAATGTTTTCCGTGTTACTGCCCTTTGAAATTTAATTTCCTTTTCGCTTTTGATTTTCGGGCAATGGTTTTGAGTTCGCTTTGCATTTAATTTGACACGTGCCACCTCGTTGAGAGGCCAAACAATCGACAACCAAAAGCAGAATGAACACAAACAACTGTTGAACAGTCAACGGCTGTGGCACGTGGATGAATATGTATTTGCCAGAGTTGATTTGAAAGCTGAAGCAAACCTGAGCCTTGGGAGCAGACAAAATGCTTTGTTTAGTCACATAAAATGACGTCAGCAGTATAAATATTATCTACATCTCCTAATATTCTAGTCGGAATTGACTATGAAACAGGATTAACACGAAATTAAGACCAATTAAACATTAAAATTTTCAATTCTTAACCAAAATAAAAATATGCCCAACAAATTGAGAAAAAAGCACGGCAAATTGAATGCCAAGCCGAAGAAAAGTTTTTCATCAACTTGGTGGAAGCTAAAAGCATTCAATATTCATTTCAATACGAGTAAATCTGGGTAAATCAATGGCTGATGATGATTATCGCTTTATTATCATCATGCTCTTTGAAAGTCACTGGCCATTGTTAACTCCGGCCAACGATGAGGTCAACACTGACAATCGATGAAATGGAAAATCTAAACAAAATCATTTGTCAAAATATTTCCAAAACCGAACCCCAAACCAGGCAACAAGAACAACAACAGAAAGTTCACACAATACACAATAGAATGTTGAAGGCGGGGCGTTAAATCGGAAACGGAAAAGGAATCGGAAGCACAAGAGTGCCAGACGACGACCAACTTTAACTGGGTTGCCCCCCCACTACAAAATGGAGGTCAGCCTCAATGTTACCCCTGCATCAGCAAATCCTTGTTGGCCTGACTCTCTCATGATTAGTGATAAGATTTTTTCATGTGATATTTTCTTTTTCCTCTTCTTCTTATGTTTTTAACTTATGTCACTTGAGAAAAGAAAATCAAGTGTCAAACGACTTGTTTCAATTTCGCTTCTTTACTTACTAGATTTACTTTTCTTACTTTTCTATATATTTTCTATTCACTGTGTTAGTTGCAGTTAAATATTTCCAATATTTAATAGAACAAGCCTCAGGTTTCAATATTATCCAGCATATTTCCATTATAATTGGAGAAGCAAATTGGAAAAGGATTTGCATAGAACATAATAAAGGGGCGGGTGGAGGGAGGGAGGGGTTGTAAAAATTAATCAATTTTGTTATAACCCAATTATTGTAAATGCTAACAACACAATTAGGCTACTACTACATACGGTCAAATGACCACAACGAAGCACCATGACCACGCGGCCAGAACCAGGCATCAGCATCCCATATAGACAGGTATCCCATAGCCAACGTATTGAATATATTGTACATAATAACAAACACAAACAATAACCAGCAAACAAACACACACACCGAGCTGCCAAATTGTTATAGTTGGTTCAAAGTACGGGTGCATAATACGCGAATTTCATACATTATTCCAATGGCAGTGAAAACGGAATGGTAACGTATACATATAAATATTTTTATGCCAACGACAAAATTTGCATACGAAATATAGACCAAATTAAATTATGTTAATTTTTAGGCTCTGGTCAAACATTCAAATGAAATTCGAAATTTTTGTGATAAATCTTTATACCTAGGACTTAGCATAGGAACAACAAGGAACAAAGCCACGTGTTGAGTATTTCATTGTAATTTAAAATGAAACTTAAAGACATAAGTATTTCTTTTTATACATCAGGCAAAGAACAGTAAATAATGATCTAGATTGAGATTGATCCAGACGTTACATATACATAGAAGCTTCCATTCTTCACCTATTCAAAGACATTAATAATGCTAATTGGATTTTTAATTTCATTTAGACGCAATTTTTTTTTTTGTGGTTAAATTTTCAGAATGTGACAAATTGCATGGCTCATTAAATGAATATTCAACATTTATATTTGGATGCCAAAAACAAAAAGAGAACCAAAATTAATTGTTTTCAAAACTTGTGTCTTGTTTGGACATTTGCAGAAACAGCTGGCAATATAAATAATAGAATACTAAAATATAAGTACTCTGAAATCAATTCTTTATCAAAAACGAACAGAGATCGAAAGTTTGCTTGCAATTTGCTATGCAAATCAAATGAAATTGTTTATGTAAAGTGCAAAATGTAATTTTACAGCAATATCCATTGATATTGATAGAATGTGCAAAGCACAAATTATGTACAATGCATTCGTTGACCCCGCTGCAATTTACTGAAAGCAAAAAGCATATTTGTATTAAAAATGCAAATGAGTTTTACAAATATATTTCAGATACAGAGGCATATATACATAAATACTCTTGTGCTCAGTTAAAATTTTTATATTTGTATATAATATATACATATATATGTGGACTTTGCTGCGGCTTGTTTCGTTTATAAATATAGATGTATACCCTCTCACATATTTCATATGCACATATACTTATGAAGGTATACATATACGTATGTATATACATATAGAGAGCGAAAAGTCTACAAATAGAGGATGCAACACCTATAGATGGAACAAGTTCTGGAACAAATGCAGCCGGCACTGGCATTTTCCTCACAGTCGACTTCAACGTAAACACATGTAGAGAAAAATGTTAGAAAAACGAAAAATCATGTTCTAATTATACACAAATGGCCACTCTCTGAGCATTGTCAATATGGAAAAGTTGAGAGCAAACAGAAAAAACAAAACTGATGTACATGATGTACACAATGATGATGAAGATACTGAGAGAAGGGCGAGAGCGAAAGTCAATGTGACAGGAAGAGAGCAAGAGAAGTGCATCTAGTAGCTCTGAAGTGATGCCATCATTCGCCCGAATTCAGAATGTTTCAAAAAAGCGTTTACAAATCAACAAATTACTTGTTAACTAACACACAATACTCTTTAAAAAGTAAAACATACGGTTTGTCAAGTTCTTACTTAAAGTTTTAAGCCATAATTGTAAAGACTATTATTATTTACCTAAAAAGACAAGAAAAGAGCAGACCTAAGCTTTGGACTTAAACTTCTTATGTCTTTTGCTTCATTATTAAAATCATTTTCAATATACCTCATTCATTTCAAAGAGTATTTCCAAATGTTTATAAATAAAATATGTGTAGGATTGTGTTTTTCAAAATCTCCCATACGGCAACAGCTGCAAGCGTCTATTTTATTTTGCTTTTTCATCGTGGTGGTGGTGGTGATGGTGGTCTTTGGAAAATCGAGAATTGTCTGTGAGAAAACGGAACGCCAGATGGAACGATCAGTGCAAGAGAGCGCGTTGTCGAGCGAGGAGGCCCCATCGAGAAAGAAAAAACCGCAAGCAAATCAGATATACCGTGCCGGCCAAACGCCAACGGGAATACTAAAAACTGTAGCCAAGTGAAAGTGTGAAACTTTATTTATAGATAGGCTGATACATACTCATTCGATTGTGATTTTTATTTCGGTTCTGATCTCGCTTGTTCTGCCCGCTTGTCTGAATCCACTGCAATGGCGGATGTTCCCGAACCCGTGCGCAAGTGCGCCACTCTGTTGAAGGGCACGCGCAGCGATACGGAAAAAATTTGCTGCATTGTTCATGGTCACGAAGCTGGTGAAGGGCAAGGATTGTGACAAGGCCGGCAAGAAGCTGCTGTTCGAGGCGATTGGATTTCCCTTTCTAAAGAAGTTGCTTGTATCCAAAGATTTGCCAAGCGATTGTCCGCCCTTGGTGTACAAGAGTGTGGCCCTGTCCATTTTGACCTGCTTCTGCCAAGAGGAAGAATTGGCCACTCACAAGGATATCATTGATGCCATCCCCACGCTGTTGGAGATTGTTGAACAGGCCGACGATGAGGACTATGAGGATAATTTGATAGTGGTGAGCGAGGCGTATAGTTGCTTAAAGAGCATTGCCAGCTATGAGCCGGGACAGCAAGCTCTTTTGGCCACTGGTGCCATACCAAAGATGTCTCAGATCTATTCGGCCCAGAGTTTCCAAACAGACGAGGCTCTTCATCTGATTGTACTTTTGGTGAATAAATTTGGCATAGTCTCATGGCCAGAAGATCCCACAGCTTTCCATGCTTTGATTCAACGCATCGCATTGGATATGGAAACCGATCATACGGATAGAAAATACGAATTGTGCAAGATTTTGTCCGACATACTGATAACATGCAAAAAGGAAATTGTTCTTAACTCTCTGGAGGGTCAAATTTGGCCAGAATCCCTATTCAAAGGCTGCGGTGACATTTTAAAGGCCAAAATCGGACCTAAGCAGCGTGACCCAGCTCTGCATTTGATAGCCACCACCTTGCAGGTCTTGGGCATTCAGTGGGCTTTCATGGATGAGCAGAAACAGTTCTTCCTGATGCTTCTCCAACTGGCTGCCATTGAGGTGCGCATGCAGATGGATGAGAAGAAATTGGAAACCACTTTTAAGCAGGCGGACCTGCTGACCTGCTGCTTTGTCATCTTAGAGCAGTGCATCGAGTATATGGCCACTGATCAGCTCGATCTGGAGCCCAAAGAGAAACAAACAACCTACACAGCTCTGAAGGGAGCCTTCAACCAGGTTTTGAATGTTCTGAATCGTGTAAGCCAGGACAAAATTCGAGAGAGCAGCAATCCCAGGGATAAGAATTTCATTTTCGCAATTGTCAGGATACTGTCCGCCTGGCTGCAGCAGGAAACCACAGCCATGCGTCCGGCCATCTATAAACTGTTGCCCTTCATGCTCAAGATAGCAAATGAGAGCTTCCATGATCTGAAAACTTGGCGTTCGGGTCCCAAGGATGGCGAGCAGCCAATTGACGTTCTACGGATTATGCTGCCCGCTCTGTGTCACTTTGCTGTTGAGGAGGAGGCACGTCGCGTGCTTTTTACGCACAAACAAGATGAGGTCTTGTTGGAGTCGTTGGAGCTGTATTTCTCTATTGCCCACTGGAAACGTCCACCAATTCCAAGGGCGGAGCGTTTGAAGCGTATGAATGAGCCCGATCCAGTGCCCACCCCAGAGCAACAGGCCGAAATGAAGGAAGCTCGTGGTGCCATTGTGTCCCTATGCAACATTCTTATGAATTTCACCGTGCTGGAGCCCAAGCGTGCCGAGGATTCTCCTCTGTTCGCCAATCTTCTCAAATTTGTTGTGGAAAACCTTCCCGAATTGAAGGACACTCCCGATAACCTGGTGATTCATGGCAATTTGGCAGTCCTGGGTCTTCTTCTTCTCAAACAGCAATCGAAGAAGGTTAAGCAAAATGATTTCTCCATTTGCCGTTACATTCAGGCCACCATCCGTTTCCTCTGGGATGCCTACAACATTGATGAGAGCAACGATCCCACTGCTTTGGTGGTGTCCATTGCCTACAAAGGCTATTGGTCCGACTTGTCTGAGCTGTGGTTCCTTGGCATGCAGACAATGTGCGGTGTCCTCCCCCTAGTACCTTGGCTCTCGGAATTCGCTCTGGAGTCTGGCTGGGCAGAGGGCATTGTCAAGACCCTCAAGAAAGTGAAAATCGGTACTTTGCCACCCAATGTAAAGTCAGCGTACGAGGATTTCCTCTCCCAACTGGTCGATGTCAATGCCGATGTGGTGGCCGTTCTTAAGAAAGCCGATGCTTTGCGTGTTTGCCGCAACCACAGGATGATGGATCTCGGCAAGAAGCTTTTCGGTGACTAAATATTAAATAAACAATAAACCCAAACTCAATATACAAATATAAATTAAAGTCAAGAATGCGAAAATATTTTTTGTATGCAATTTTATATTTTTTAAAATATTTTAACAGAAAAGAAAAATAATAAAATTTCGATGGAAAAAAAAAAAAAAAAAAAAAAAACACAAAACGGAAATACAAATTTTCTACATTGCCAGTTGCTGACAGTCCATTCATTTCTTGCTACAAATATATATAAATATCTATGTATATATTTTGCTTATACATATATTTGGACAGTGGGATTACCATTAGTTGAAAACAAAAGCAAATAGAGCAAACCCAAAACGAAGAAAAAACACGTCACATTTACTTTTGGCTCAAAGTGAGATGAAGAATAAAGAATAATGAAACAAAGAATCGGATGATGACGCGAATGATGACCAATTGCTAATGACAAATATTGTTGTTATGTATTTTGGTCAATTGAGCATAGATATAGATTATATAAAAATAAATAGACAACATGCAATGGAAAAAAGCAACTTGAATCTACAAAATGAAAACAGTTTACGATTCTTTTCTTAGTTTTTGAGAAATAATAGATTTTGAAAGTCAGTAATATTGTATTTAATAGGAATTTAAAAACCTTGTTAAGGAAATGAGCAAACACCTAGATCGGATACAGATATATGTTTAATCTACAGTTTTTGTGATAAAAGCAAAAGCCGTGCATAAATCTGTAATAAATCTGAAATACATATTCCACTGGCTAGACAATAAGAAGACACATGCATACACACAAAGACAAGTGGATACATACATATGTATGTAAGAAGAAAGGTATCACGAAATCGCCAGATAACATCGTTTGTTGCCAACATCGCCAACCCCCTCATTTCGGCACATTCGGTCCTTTCCACTCGCCAACACTCCATTCCTCAGGCCTGACAGTTCTCTTGTGGATGTTTTTTATTACGATATAATATTTTATCGTATACCTTTTTGGATATTTGAATATCTTTTTTGTTAGCAACCCTTTTTGCTGCCTTGGTCTACGAAAATGTGTAAATTTGCCTGAGCCGTTTGTTGTGTTTTGTCGTTGAAATTGGTCTGTTGAGAGGGGATTGCGGATTGTTTGGAAGGGGGTCGATTGGGAGGTTTGCTGTTTGGTGTGTAAATGTCAAAGGAATGGGGAATGCGAGGCTCTGGAAAAGGGACGGGTGAATGGATTGTGGGCTATTTGTGCATTTGACAAAGGTAATAAAAAAGGCCCTTGGCATGCTTGTTGATGTTTGTATTTGTTGAGCCTAAAGGCTAGAGAAAATGTATGTACATACATACATGAATACACAAAAATAAATAAATAAAAAAAAAAAACGTACATCTTTGACTTTGTTTTACCTATGGTTTTTATTTTATATTTCAGCTTCAGTAAATATGCTCCTTCAACCGTTTAAGCCATTTTTCCTTAGCTTAATAGCAATTAATTTATCGATTTATACGTTGGCAAAACAGAAAAGAACAACGAAAGCCACCCGAACCCAAACATGCACTTAATGAAATGAGCCCTTCATTTGGCCAGTCAACTCGTCAATCCTTTTACTGAAGCAACAAGTTGAAGTTATCCTGATTGCAATTAGTAGCACTTTCTGACAATCTCCTTGCCTTAATGAAATGAAAACAAAGGGTAAGAGGGAAGCAAAAAACACGCTAGAGAATGAAGCAAGAAAAATGAATCCTTGCCAACATTTAACACTGATGATGTTGCTGCTATTCACTCTGTGTGGTTGATCGTACACTGCGAGAAAAAACTATGCACGGGCTCTCTAGAGCACATTACTATATAGGCAAGAGCTTGGCTTAAATAAATTAATATTAATCATTCGTTTATATATTGAGAAAAAGTTCTCAGCGTTTTATTTTCGCTTGAACTCATTTGGGATAACAATAATTCTTCTTTGAAGTGTATGGATTAGGATGATAATTGGCCATGATTAAGTTCAGTTCTAGCATTGATATTTAAGACTTAGACTTAAGGATAATTGGCCATGAGAACTGAAACTGGCGTTTTAAGGAGAATATCCAAAAATGTATGAAATTTTGTTCTTATTTCTCCCCACTTGTATTTCGATATGTTTCTTTGATTTCCAGATTCGATTGTCATTTGCCACTTGTTGGTTCCGATGCTTTTTGTTTGGATTTCACTTCTCCCTCTTTGCTAACACTTAAATTTCATTTTCAATTCGCAAACAATAAGCCACCGACAAGTGGTGAATCAATTGATTCTTAAATAAAAGGAGAAAACACTAGAAGGGAGCAGAAAATGCACGCACGAATGCGCACCCCAAACAGAAGGAGGGTTTAGAGAAAAAATACAATGAACAAGTCTCACGACAGACACTTATAATAACAATAAAAATAATAATAATAATAATGTTACTCACACAACATTGTCAATTCATTTTTGCAAGCAAAATTGTAAAGAAAAATTGTTGTCGAAGATTGTTTGGTCGAGAGGGGTCCCTTAAGAAATTAAAATTAATGCCAGATAGCAGCTGCTTGGATGGATTCTCAAAATGGGTTCAGGTCATAAATTATTCAAGACACTTGTCAGCTACAACTGGCAAATGTATCCCCCATACACAATCCCCGCTCTCAACTCAGAAACTACTCAGCGAGTCTCCAGCAGTCGTAGCATGTGCAAGTGAAAGTGAAACTAAACTAATTTCAAATTAAAAGAATCTTTCATATATTGTATCCCTTCACACATGTGAGCCCCAAAAAGTATGCTATAAATTTAAGGCACATCCTCCTTTTGACATCTTTCTGCTGACCCTGACCTTCTGGCATTTATTTCATATCAATTTTAAAATTTAATATTGATTCGCCAAACGCCTTTTCTATTTTGGGCTGCTTATTTAATTAAATTTCCCTTCAAAAATCACATCGCACATTTGAAAAACTTACGCCCAAGAGAAGGCAACAATTTGTTAAATACAAAAGAGCAAATTCCGAAAAATTGTTTCACCAACAATGAAATTTATTTCAACACAATCTCTCTCTTAATTTCTCTTTTGCCTATTTTTAAAAGCTTTGCCCAAAAAGCTTTTGTTTACCATAATTTCCTGGTGGGTGGTGGAGCTTTTCTCCCGCCTCTTGCTGCTTGATACGTTTTTCGGTTTGCGTTCTGTTGTTTTGTCTGTCAATGTTAATGATGCGTTAAATTTAAATGGCTATAACAATTAATGATTAATTGGGCTTTAAAGTTATTGGGTACGGTATATTTCTGACTTGCACTGATGGGCTAAAGAAGTCATTGAATAGAAGGTAAAATAAGATACATAGGCAGGTTAAATCAAACAAAGTGAACAGTTTCTTAAGGTTAAATTTTAGAAATTTTGTAAAAGCAATCCTGAGTGACTTTTGCAGTTTTAACGCTATATCTTTGCTCAGCGTTTCTTGATCTTCCATCTCTTATTTGTATGACTGTTTCTCAGTAGTTTCATTCTTTTTTTCATCCTTTCTTATCTTGCAACGAACAAGAGGGAAGCTAAAACATTGATGATTGCTGTTTTAAAGCCGATTTCGGTAACTGATTTAGAATAAGGAAATAACCGACACTTTAAATACTTAGTCTGTTGAGTTTTTGTTAGTCATGCTTCTAAAATACTAATAATATACCTTAGTACAATAATATTTCAATTATGTTAAGAATGCAGGAATATATACAAATATACATATATTCGTTTCAATTTCCTGCACTTTTCCATTATGCTTAATGCCAACTAATCAAAAATAATCAAAACTGTGCCAAGTGGCTCCTATTCAACCCTTTCAATTCACTTGATATCAAAACGCAAAGGTAATTTGCCAACTTTTATTTTGTATTTCTTTACCTTTAAGGGGCTTGAAGCACGCAGGAGCAGGATGCATGTAGGAGTGATGGTGCTCCACAAAGGGTAAGGGGTGTATCAATGAGTGCACTTGTTGCCTTTCATTTTTATTACATTTTCAAAGCACCAACAGGTAAGAGAAACTTATATTTCATTGGTTCCATCGATACGTTGGGGGCGGGGGCGAAAATTGTTTTCGGCCAACTTTTGTATTAGTAAATTTCTGTGTGTAGTACTAGAAACAATAATACAAAAATTTTGGAAAACATTTCAAATTAAAGTTGCATGAAAAATGTCCTTTCGAAAAGGACAAAGAGCGTTGTGGAAAATTCAATTGCATTTTCTTTATTTGTGTGCTTTGAGTGCACACGCTGCGTATACGTAATATCATAAATAATCCACGTGGCGTAAGAAAACGATGCCCATTCCAGCGTCAAAGGTTACAACAATAAATAAATTGCAAGTGGGCGTTGACGTCGTTGTTCGCATCGTTGTTTGTAGTCGGCAATGTTTGTGTGTTTCTGTATCTTAGTTTTATATGCCTTTGTGTGGGTATTGTGTGTGTTTGCTCCTCGTTGATATCAACAAGAAATTTAAATAAATGCAGTTTAATTCCTATTTTCGTTCTTCTTAGCCAGCTGTCGACACTTTTAAAGCATTCGCATTTAAGAATTTATTTCACTTCCAATCTATCTATTCCCCTGGCCGTGTTTTCTCACTTGCTGTTTGTTTGTGTGTGTGTTGTTATAAGTTGTCATTCTTGGCTCAAAATAAGATGCATACAGACTGATTTGCATTAAGCTAATTGCACAAACGGCAATATAAGTTTTCTTTACAACAAAAAGGAGGCCAAGGAGACAAATTAGCAACCAGAGTTGCCACCCAATTCTTGGTATTAGAGTGTAGATATACACTATATCATATATTTTAATGATAATTTTAAGCCGCCAACCAATCCAATATTTTGACTTTTCGGCTTTAATTAGTTAATCTTATCTATTACAAGATTTCACATAGATTTCGTTTTAATGGTTTGATAACCCTAACAGCAATTTCCGTTACATCATTTGCCACCCTTTAATATTTCTTATTATTTCCTTTTTGTTTTTTGTCGCTGTGGGAAAAGTATTTTCCTTATTTTCTTGATGCCTGAAACAATGCATTTTATCTCGCTATAGCGAATGAGACTCTTACACATTTTATTTTATTTTTTTCCAAACAGCTTTGACATAAGCACACACATACACACGCACACACACACACACACACACACACATGCTCTAGAGTCTGAGACGCTTACTTGGTTAACATATTGGAAGTAGAGTGAACCTTATTCCACGACATATGCACCAATTCATGTAGAAATCGCAGGCAATAAATTGATGGCAATAGAAATAAATATTTCGTAAGCATCTTATCAATTAGATTAATCAAATTTCGATGAAGCTTTACCTTATTTCATTACAAACAGAAGATTTTACCTTCTTAAGCTCGATAAATGACTGTGCCGTGCCACCCTAATACAAAGTCAACCTTTAGCCACATGGAGCTGGGCGTTCTCTCGCATTCATTGTCTGCCTACCCCCGCTGCATGCCTCGTCACCCGGCTTCAGTCGCTAAACTAAAAAATGCAAGCCAGAATGTATGTCTACATAGATACTACGGATACGGATAGTATACAACTAAATACTTAATTTTGCTCTCTGCCGTTGCCTTTGATTCTTTTAATTTTCCAACATGCAAGAGGCAAGAAGGCAAGAGAATTGTCCCCTAGTCTCTACCCCTCTCTGTCTGGTGGCACTTACAACAGCCTACGCACACCCACACCCACACAAACACACACACACATATACGTATATAAGGCAGAGGAGGAGCGAATAGAAGAGTAGAAAGAGATATGGTAAGAAGGGGAAGGGGTGCAAAGACAGTGGCAACTGCCTGGAAGACAGCTGTTGTTGTTGTTGTTGTATTTGTTGCAGCAGCAGCAGCAAACAGTCAGTTCAATGTAAATGCAGCGTATACTACAGAATAAGTCGGTCTTTCATTGGCAACGGACGCGTTCCGAAAAAATAACTCTCTCCACCCATAAACATATTTCCATATATTACTCATACGCCGCGTGGTGGCGCGATCAGAACGAAACGGTTCGGAGACGACGCGGAAGTGAAATTGTTTTCTGATTGAAATGTAAATAAGCAAAGTTAGCCAAAATAAATATTTTGTATGTAGCGACGTTAATCAATTTTCAACTTTCCCTTCCCTCCCCCCTATCCATACATCCAACTTCCCATCATCTAGTCGAAAAGTGCAATCCATAGAATTGACGCCGATGGCATACCAAGCTAAATCTTACTATATATAAACTCAATATATACTAAAAATGCATTCCACTAATCAACGTCTATGTTTCCATGTGTGTGTGTAGTGTTCTGTGTTTTGCCATAAATCAATTGCTTTCAAATAATTAAAAATCTTAATTCTGAAACGAAATTATTTTCAAAATGCTTTTAGCCTATTTTAAGTATACATTTTTATTAACATTTGGTTTTAAGTTACCGATCTGGTCAAAGAAACTTAAAACAAAATTGCCGGGTGGCAGAGTGACTGATTTATTGACAAGTTATTGGCCATTAAAGTGCCACAGTGGTGTGAAATATATAGAAAAACCAATTTGGCGAACGGCACGATAAGAGATCTTGCAATTATTTGCAACAAACAACCAATTGTTATTCTTAGAAGTAAGAATATCTCGGATGAGATCAACAAACCATAGATCTATTGCCATTTACTTGCAAATCGGATAATATATATTCCATTGAAATTGTTTAATCAGGTGTTTTTTCTTCAAATTAATTACACACGCTTCTCAAATAAATAAACAATTTCGTTTTGAGGAAATGCCAATGAAGATATTAAAGAGTCTTCGAACAATAGAGCCCAATGGGAAACAACTGGAAGCACCAAAGTGATATATAAGTTGGTATATAATTAGACTTGACAGTTGGGAAATTGCCGAAATATTTATTTGACAGATTTTTAACTGCAAAGGCGTTTGAAACGATGTGGTGGGGGGTTGGGAGATAGACCAGAGGAATGTTGTTCATTTAAGTTCTTCAATTTTAATGATTTATGATCTCTGGGTAGATGACTTTATTAAAATTAAATTGTTGCAAGCGTGTATTAACTATAAATAAACCAAATAAATTATTTAATTTGTTAATAATCAAGAGAATAGAATAGAGAAAACAAATGTTAAGACGAAGGGCAAACAATTGATGAGCTCACACACATATCAATTACGTATTGTTCAGGTATTACGTCGATATGCGTAAGTTTGTGTGAGTGTGGGGGTGTTAATGTGTGTGTTTATGTTTCAGTCTATTAGGGAAATTGACCAGATCCAGCAAATGAAATGAAATGAAACACAACAGTACTATTGCCACCTAGTATAAGAAAGTCTAATCAGACAGTTCGTTCTGTCTAGTATAAAATAAACATACCTATACCATCGCACACACACACACACACACACACATATGCAGACTAACAACAAACACACACCACACGGAAAGAGTACCTACAATAAATTGAGGCAATACACATGTACCTACACATATGTGCAGACATATGTATGTATATAATTGTATGCACAGAGGGAAAAAAGTACAAGAAAACACAAATATCGAACACACAATGGAAACAAAATAATGTGCGAAACGATTGGAAAATGCCCCCTGAACGGGCGGGCAATGGGGCAACGGACAACGGCTAACAACAGCTAACAGCTAACGGGCAGTGTCAGCGTCCGCTTTCAGTCTCATTCAGAAGCGTAAGGCGTCGACAACAAAAACAAATATGTTGAGAAACAACAGAAAATAGAAGCAAATCAATTGGAATTATTGAAATGCGAGTGTAAATTTGTTCATTTTCATTTTCAGTTTATCACCAAAAAGTGTCAAAGTCAAGCAAATGTGAAAACTTATAACCTTCGATCAATATAAAGTGCATAAAGTGAAATGAATCAGTCGGAATCCTTGCAAAGGGCGAGCCAACCAAAGTGATTGCAGCTACATACATATATCTTTACCAAGTGATTACATATAAAGTTATTTGAATTAAAAATATATTTTACACAAAATTCAAAGTCAATGGGTTACAATGACCCTTAAAATAGAAATTTCCTACCATTTTGGGTAAATTAAATCCCTGACGACTTACTATGTGATCAATAACCCGTTTGTGTATCAATCTCTAGTGATTAATCGCAAGTCACGCACACATCTCTAACTAAGCCAACTGGTGTTAAAAGTGCATTGTGCTAATTGCGTCACACACGGCGTATGCTTTTGTTTTTCTTTCGTTTTTTTGTTTTTTGTTTAATGTCGCCAGTCGTGTAGTGAAGAAAGATAAAGAAAATTACAACAAAACAAAGCCAACAACAGCAACTAAATGTTGAAAGGGCAAAATCATTTCATCATACTTGTTGCTGACTCAAAAGCGTCGAGAAAATGAAGTGTCAAACCAGGTGATGGCATATAATCAATTTTTTGGATATATTTTTTGGGTTATGGATAAATCTGGTGTAAAATAATGTCATGCATTGGCTCGACGGCATTTCTTTGGATGACAATTTAATTAGCGGACGCCCCAGCGGCAGTGGCAACGGTGACGACAACAGTGACGGAGGCCATCCGAGGAAATCAACGCAAAGCTCATCACCGACAAAAACAAGTAGGTTGCATTCAGGTGATGCAAACATCCTTTATACTATCAAACGCTGTGTGAGTATATGTATGCATTGGGGCGGCTCTTATTTGTCATTTCCGAGATAACTTTCAATTACTTTCAACCTGCAATTAAGATCCGCCCCAATGCACACATACAGATGTATGTATGTAAATTAACCCTGGAATCCATGCAAAAGCAAGTTACTCTTGCGGCTGACTGGTCTTCGGGTTCAATTTAGTTAGCGTGACTAAAACGAGCGTGTTTATTTAGTTTTTTCTAACTTCTACAGAATATTTGTAAGCGCAAAGGCATACCACTTGCATTTCCATTGCATTTCGTCTACAACTTTAAATGCAAAAATGTTCAAATACATTTGATTTTCTTTTTCATTTAAAAGCATTTCGTAATTTCAATTATTTGCATAAAATGTACTTGAAATTGTTTTGCCTCTTGTGTGTTGATTCTTTAAATGGATTTTTCCTGCTCAACGAGGCAATTTTTCAATAAATTTATTATGTTTAATAATCAGGCAAATGCCAAAATTGTTTTCAATTCCATAAAACCCAAAAAACCAAGACAATTTGTCTTTCGCTTCAGAAAAGAAAATTGATTGTATTTATGGGAACCCCAGTCCCCGGACAAAAAAAAACGAAAAAAAACCCAAACATAAAACAAAATAAAACCACAACATTTAATTGGACAACACACTATTTGAAGTCAGGTCCGGACTAGTACCTGTTTGGGCCACTAACCAAAAGAATTGTATGATATATTTGCATATTAGAAAAGCATTATAAATATATTAGAAACACATACTAGTTACTTCTCTGTAAATTAAGTTGTAGTTTCCCTTCAGATCCTTTTCTTTTCATTATGAAGACCATTGACCAGCCTTCGCTCACCGCTCCTGGAACATATTCAATTATGATTAAAAACATATTCATAATTTCTCATTCAATGCAATTAGCAGCGTATGAAATTAAAATCAGACAAATGGGGGGCAAAAACGTTTGAAATTATTTTGATATTATTCACTGAGAGAAGCTCACTGAACTGAATCGAACAGACTTTAGCGAACAGTATTCGAAAGCAATAACAACAACAACAACACAACTGAGTAAAATGGAGGAAAATTTTAGCCATTTTCCTGTTGGTTGCTTGTTATTGTTTTAACGATTCCGCTATAGATTGTTAAATCTTTTTGTTGGATAATTAAATTGGTTTCGCTTCCGTTACCTTGATCGTTTTGTAGATCATTTGCAAAAATTGCCTTACTTCAATTAGCCCAGCCGGAATGCTTTCTTATGTGCGTGTGTGTGTGTGTGTGTATTTGTGACGCATTGTTTGTATTTTGGAAATAATTTACAACAATAAAGCAGAAAAAAATGTTTGTTCTTGCCGTATAAATCTCATTTGGTCAAATTGCTGGCATATGGCAATTTTAATTTTAATTTTATTGTTTACCATGTATTTTGTTACAACTGACTCAAACTTGCTGCGACGGCTTTAAATAGAACATTTGGTTCACTTCACTCACCTTCGCTCAGTTGACCCACTAAATTGCTAGTCTAAATTGTGGAAAAACTATCTAATTTAGTGGGAATTTCTAAATGCATTAAAATAAATTAAATGAAAAGTGTGGAAATTTCTCACTTTGTTTCATTTTTATTATGGACGAATTATTTCAAATATTTTTATGTTAATTGAAATGTGAAAAAAACGAAAAGCAACTGCTGCGCAACGAAGTCTTTATACCCTTTTCTTTTACGGAATTTCCATCTAAAGCAATTCTAAGTTAAATTTCATGAATTGAAGTCTAAATATTAAAGAACTTGTTTTTCTGGAGCAACCCAAACATTTGATACATTTTATAGTATCCAACAGATAGGGTATGAATATGCAGCGTAAATTCCTCTGTTGAATTTCCATTTCCACATAAAGCCGATATGAAAACAAATTTTATTAGCTCACATTTGGAGTATTTATTTATTTTTAATCTATAAGCTAGTCCAACAATCAAATTAATGGCCGTTTCTAAGAAAAGACTTTCTCTTTCTTTCACCCTTTGCCACACCTTCTTCTAGAAGTGTGTCCCAAAACAAAATGACACATAAAAGTCATATGTTGGCCATTAAATGTGAACTTTAACTGCTGCAGTCTGCTTTGCAGTCACGTCAAAGAACTAATAAAGAAAAACAAACGAAAAGAAGAAAGGGAAAACTTTTACATTATGACTGTTTATGAAAAGATTTTTTTCACATAAATTTGGCCAGTGGTAGCCAAAAAAAAAGAAGGGAAGAAAAAAACATTATTACAACTGACTGACTAGTCGGCCAGACGAGGCCTGGCCCCCATAATAGAATCATAAACTGCAACAGGCGATGGGCAATAGGCGGATGGCCGTATAGTTGGCCATTGGGTAGACGGACGGAAACGGGGGAATATTCCGGAGGAAGAAAATAGACGTAAAACAGAAAACTTTGCTGCGTTTTGCTTATTTGTTCGAGTTTGAGTTGGTTGTGCATTCTCTGTTTTCTCTCTACCTCTCCACCCACCCCAGATTTGTTTTCGGTTTATTTGTTGCCTTTAGCTCACGCATGTTGTCATGTTCTCTCCAAGTTTTTTTTGTTCTCTCGATATTTTTGAGAGTTGTCTAGTCATAGATACAATGCGGTCCATAAAACTATGATCATGTATATGTGGGATATATGTATATTTACATATATTTTAATATTGCTTCAAAATTCTTCAAGATATCTTTTGAAATAACATTTACTCAATGCATAATGAGGGCAATTTCATTTCTGTGGCACTTCGCACACTTCATTATCCATATTTCTCCATAAAACTAGCTGCGATTTAATAACTGAATAATATTCTCTTTGTTGTGGAAAATTTGTGGCCTAGACTGTATGTAGCTCACGCACATTTTGGCAGTTTATTGGCACGGCCGTAACTTAGCTCTGTCTGGCTGGTATAGTGTATGCCCTGCTACCAGCTGCTGGTTTCTGCTCCCTTTTGGCCCACTGCTGGCTGTGCTTAACACACATTCAAATACACGAAAAACGAACAACCAAAAAACCAAAACAAAAAAGCAACAAATAAATTTGTGTGTACGCAAATATTTAACACGAAAACGCAGAATACAACTCAAAAACTAAGGCGAAGTGGTTGCAGTTCCCAGTCGCGTGCCTGCCGGGCCACAACGTACCCGTAACTGATCCGTCGACCTCACACTCGTCTGTCTCCTCGATTTCTGTGCCGTGTCGTGGAGAGGAGTATCATCCAGTGCATTCATCCACACTGTTGAGATATATGAATATAATATATTTTTGTTAAAACAAGCCACTCATTAAAAATAAATATTGTGGTTTGTCGTGCAAGTGTTTCTGCCCACCAACGAATTAAACCATCTTCTTTATGTGGGGACCGTGTTAATTGTTCACTGTCAGTTATCACAGTCGATTCATTAAAAATTCGCTTATTTTGTAAATATTTATGAGTTCTTATTACGATTCTGAGTAAGTTTATTTATAATTATACGAATTATTAAAAAACAAGGGAATTTTTAATATGATTTGTTTATAACAAAAAATTCAAAAATGTTCTTTGTCTTTCTTTGCGGGAATGAAATGTGTATGGGCCATAGAAATTTAAAAATACTTTAAATTTCTATGCTGCATCTATTAAAATTGATTTATGAAATAACGCAGTAAATTTTTCCACATCTTCAAGAATTCAGAAAGCAATTAAATATCTTATCCTTTAGTGAAATGAGAAATCCTTTAACATATGTTTTCTTTATGGTCTGATCCTCCAGATAATGATTCCATTTTATAATTATATTTGCATATCAATCTAACAGTAAGACTTCTACGGTTACGATATTTATTGTAAGAGTAAGGACTCCAAATATGTTTGAAAGAATATAAACAGAAAATTTTCTCATAAAAGATCTTTTACAATAAACTTTAGAAAAGAATTTTTGGCAATAAATTAACACAAACAACAACAACAAAAGTTGGCATGTTTGATTATGCATACATGTTTTACCTAGATATTTTTATGTGTGTGTGTGTGTGTGTGTGTGTGTGAGTGTGTATAAGTATAAAAGTGTGTGCATGAGCCAGTTACATAATCATGAATAAGAAAATCCTTTTCAATAAAAAAAGAAAAGAAAGACAAATTCTTGCAAACTTATTTTTCAATGCTACAATCACACACGCGTATATAAAGACACACTCACTCACACACACACGAAGAGTGTTAAGAAAAGAAGTCTGTCGGGAAAGGGGTGGTAGGAGGGCAAACCATGGGGATGGTCCCCATTGATGGAACGACAACGTTGAATTGTAACACATGTAAATATTAATGAAGGATGACAATGTGTACTTGACAACTTAATCGATAAATCAATTGCCTTTGCCAGATAAAGCTTTTACCCTTTTGAATAAAATACATACTTACTAGCAGGAGCGGATCAAGGAAATGTGAGGGATTCATCTAACTAGATTTAGACTCTTGAATGTGCTTTTATAAAGAGTACAATAAGTATTCTAGACTCAAGTCTGTACAAATGTTTCATGCTTCGATCAAACGACTGATCGATGAGGATCATGATTTAAGTCTGCCATTAGTCAGTCAACCCCTGTCACTCTGCTGTCACATTGAACTCCGCTTCTGTGTAGCAATCTTAGGACCTCAGTCTGGCCTATTGTCGTGGGTGTGGCTGGGGGAGGAGCGCTGAAGGTAGTGCGTGTATAGCATACATCTGGGCGCTGACGGCGCATGGTTTAACAACCAGCGGAATCCAGACAGATGGCGTCGTAAAAAGTGGTTTTGTTGCTTGAATAATGTGTCATTGAACATCAAGATTTTAAACTAGGCATTATCCTTCCAATAAAATGCAGTCATGTGAATACCCTTCCCTACAGTTTGCCCCAGACAATGCGATGGAATGCAATGCGCTTACACACTTTGGTTTTGTCTAAATAAACACGCTCGTCAAATTATTTGTAAACAAAACACAAAAAAAATGAAATAAGAAACGAAAACTTTGAGAAAATGTAAATTGATGAAAAGAAAAGCAAAAACAAAATGTTAAAGACAACAAAATAATTTTCCAATTCTCTCATTTTCCTTTTTGTTGTTTTCTCTGATTTGTTTTGTTTTTTACAACTTTTTTGGTTTTCCGTTTTTCTTATTTTATTTACATTTGTATTGGTTCATATGTGTGTGTGTGTGTATGATTTTTTTTTGTGTTTTTATTGTGTCTTTTGTTTTTTGTTTTGTTGGTTTTTCTTTCACATGCGGAAAACTAATGCACGACTATGCTACGAGAACGAAGACGTCATGCACACTATAAGCTAAATAGCAGGTAACTTTATAGAATCGTAAACCAATTTAAGATATATTTATATGATTATAGTTATGTGTACATTTAATATAATTTTAAGCTATAAATTAAGCGGAGAAACTTTCGTTTTCTCTTATATCAAATATAAGGAACTGATCTTTGCTGTTTTGATCTGAAAAAGCTTTCACTTTTGGATTCATTGTTTGTGTTGAGAGCTTTAAGAACTCAAGTATTTTCAATATTTTCTTTTCGAAAAGGTTGCCTTTATAATCACCAACAGATGGCGCTGTTTATATTGCAAGATTCATGATATAAATGGTTTTCTGGAATGATCTGATCCCAATGTAATATTTTGATGAACTCGTTTTGCTCTTTATCGTCTGGCATTTTGGCAATCGTTATCCAGAGAAATTGCCTGCAAATTTTCTAGTGCTCAGTTGAAATAACATATGAGAAATCCTTTTCGTTGAAAAAATTCAAAATATCATCGCCAAAGATTAAACTGTCCACGTCAAATTTATGTCAAAATAAACAATAGATGCTGTTCCATAGAATGACAGCGGCGATTAGCTTTGATAGCCAACAACAGAGAGAAATTGGCACGAGTTGGCACCAGAAGACAGGAAAGAAAAAAAATCACACTATCTTCTCTTCCACAGACATATTTTAACGCTCTGCTTAATATTAATTGGTTGGCATAACCTTTGGCTAATTTTTAATTGGCTGCTAAATAATATGAAATTCCAACAAAACACATTCACACATTATTCATATTAAGAATTGCTTTATTATTTATTATAGCGAATAGCCAACCCATGAACTTTACATTTCAAAGGCAAAACAACCAAGCTAACAAGTTGTAATATTTATAGCAACACACAATAGGCTGGCCAAGAAGAATATAATTCTATTTTGCATATACATATACATATGTGTGTCCAAAATGAAGGTGCTAAAAAGCTTCTATTTAATATATATTTTATATATATAAATATGTAGACGGCCATTGCCAGTGCCATGACACATTTCAAATACATATAATATATATATTTTCACGCCATACCCAGCAGTTAAGAGAGCGTATTCACTTTTTGAAATAGTTTGTTAAAACTTCTGGTGCGAGGAAAGTGCCATTGAGATTAACAATACAACCTTGAACCTCAATTCAATTAAGCCCCAAAACCCAATTGGAAAAACTTCATTCTTTGGGCCCCTCAAGTTGATTAAGTTTGAAACAAGATACTATATATAGATACTTATTAGCAAGATAGTACATTCTCTCTGCATTCTGGGTCTGCTAACTTATCTAATAGGTAAACCAAAGTCGTGGCCAAAAATGTTGGAAAATGATTTTTGGAGTTTTTTTTTTTAAGAATTTGAATTTACAGCAAATAATCTGATTGAATTTGTTATCAGAGTAGCTTGAATGTTAATTTAATTGAAACTGCGGTTAACAATATCTTCCGATGTTTATTGTTAAAACAAATTAAATTTTGCTGTAGCAATGTTGCCTTTGCTTTTTTTGTTTTTGCCCTTTGGTTGTTTGGTAACGAATATCAACTAGACCAATCATTGAATGCGATTAAAACCTTGATTAAGTTTAATTAATTTTCTATGTAAGCCGACAAACCAAAATAAAAAAAGAAAGTGCATTAAACAAATAAATATTTAAGCAAGTAAATAAAGTCAATACATCAACAAAAAATAAAAATTTTGCATAATTAACTGTATAATTAATAGTGTAAGCACTTTGAATTAATTTATAATATAAATATCTGTCAAAAAAGTTAATTGGTTTATTAAAAAAACAACCAAAGAATTTCCTTTTCGCATTCGAATAGTCATTTTCGTTTTGAGTTTTTATTTAATCTTATTCACATGGTATACCCCAACCCACTCCTTAACAATCGTGCTAGCAAAAAGGCAAAGCTTTTTTTTTTGTTTTGTTTGTGATACGCTGACTACGTCAAAAAAAGAATGTTTTTTTCCAATGCTAAATCTCTTTTATAATATGCCCTATACTCGCGAAAGAGTCTATACAAACATAGAGTATCAAAGTTTTATTCTTTTACTTGACTTCATTTAAATTTAATGGCATAAACAAGTTATTTTCTTACTTTTTAACAAATTCAGGAAATTGATCATGATTTGGAGTATATATTAAAAGGATAATGAACAGTGATTTCATTTGATTTAATGTTTAATTACAAAAGCAATGAAAGGAAGACACTTTTCCTCTAGATGTTCACTGTCTCTTTCTATTGAAATAGCAGAGTATTTTGGTATTTAAATGAAATCAAGTTGGCCAACTCTCTTTTATACGATTTGTTTGCTGAGCGGTCGTCGCTGCTGTTGTTAATCCTATAAACGAAATTCTTAACACAGCGTGGCGTAGATTTCATTGAGAACGGGACGAGTAGATGATTTGTTGTTATTTTGTGTGTCTGTAGTGGCCCCTTCAAAAATTTTGGCTGCTGCCGCGTTTTGCTTTATGAAACATTTTCTTTTTTGTTTCTTTCTTTCTTTTAATAAAAATTGAACTGAACCCAGTGAGCCAGTGGGGCAGTGGCCAGTGGCCAGTGGCGGGCCATCGTCATCGTCATAGACAAAGCTTGTTGCTCTTGGCGATGGCATTCAATGCCAGTCGTTGGCGTTCGTTTTGAACTGTTGTTGTTCTAGTCGTTTGATTTTTTTTTTTTAGCCAAAACTGATCTCGCCCAACTGTCAGTTTTCGCCTTATAGTCGAATCGTGCGGTAGACGTTGTTGCGGTGAAATATTCATATGTTAGCTAATTTTTCAAAATTGTCGCATTGTTCGTCATAAAAAAAAAAGAGATAAACCATATAGAAAATTAAAACAAAAGAAAAAATCATATTGTGAAATTTATATATATACAAAAATGTCATTAAAATGATGCTTTTGGATATATAAATAAAAAAAATCAAAGTGTTTTGAAAATACATAATTGAAAAACGAACTAAATGAAAGGTGCAAAACAAACACGAACTCAATATGAAAGAAGTCGCAAGAGCAACAAACGTTCCGAAAAGTCCGCCAAGTAAGCGAAATAATAAATTGTTGTTTTTGTCTCTGATTGTAATTGTTTGTTAGGTTTTTCCCAAAGTTTCGACCAATTCCCTCAGTCACTTATGTATTTTTGGCCACGGACATTTGCTTCTCATTGGGGTCTTGCTATCGATAAATATGAAAAGTCATTAAAATTTCAAATATCCATACACTTTAGTGATCGTTAAATAAACAACGCAACTCAAAAAGTGATTCTAAAAATAGTTTAATTATTATTGTTTATCATACAGCGAGTTGTGTACATTCATTGTAGTCGATTTGACGTTGATTTTTACATTGTAATTTTATTTTTATTGGCAAATGTTTACACGACTTTTCAACCAAATCGAAACTCTGAACGCACAAGTTTCCCCTCCCACTCTGAGTTGAACCGTGCGAATCTCTCGACATCATTAAAATAAAACTGCCAAAACCTAGCATTTTCCTCCATTTTCTTTGTTTCTCCTATCGATCATATAATTATCGATTCGGTTTTTTTCTTTGAGCTACATACATATAGACACACATGTGTTTGTGTTTATGTCCGACAGCAGAAAACGTGCTGACGCTGATTTTTGTGTATATTGAGAACATCGAAAATAGAATACTAAAAACTAGGGCTGCATCAGAGCGGTAACATTTCATCGTTTGTTTAAGTCACCAAAATTAAGAGGAAGTCTTTTAAAGTTCAATGACCTCCTAATTATAACTGTAACTCTTACCAATTGGCTAACAACTTTATAGTTCCAATAGTCTTAGCTCCCAAATATCAATCTGTTTAGGTATCCAGCAATCTAATTAGTTTTATGGTGGTTTAAATTCCACCTATTACCTTTTTGACTGATCTGAAACGTTCTGTTTGAAGATTTGAGGTCACAACTTCACTGTAATGCGGATATCGATATTTATTTTGTTTATTAACCTTAAGTTAGCAAATTATATAAATGGAAGATGTCTGTTTAAGGAGATTAAAGAAAGAAAAACAAATAGAAATTAGATATGAATTTAAATGTAAATATATTCGAAATATGAACTGACATGAAGATCGGATTTAATATATTTTAATGATATTTAAATATTTAAATGAGTAATCCTTGAAAATTTTTACTCTTGCGTCAAAAAGTATGCTACAAATTAGACATCTGAAAACTTACAACTTTTAAGAGACCGGAAAAAGAGTGAAAAAAGCTCCAGTTCTCTTGATTTTGTTCAAATACTTGAACTTTCTGTGAATGTGCCATAAAATTGGAATAATGACAGGTTGACTTGTTGTGTTAAGCGTGGTCGGACGCCCCCCCATTCAGCGACACTCTGGTGTCAAAAATGTATACAAATGTTGGGGCAATGCTTTGCAGATTTAGGCATTCCATACAAAAACCGAAAGCAGCAAGAGACACCGGGCCAAAAAATATGCCAGACGAATCGAAAATATTTATAAAAAATCTATGTATCTATGTATATGCATTCTTAGAGTCGAGACAACAAATTTTAAGAGTTTAAGACAAAACAGATCGTGTGGCAGTTTGTCAAAAATTCTCAGACTGGATAGCAGCAGCAGCGGCAGCTAAGGCAGTGTCAACAGAACAAATATTGAATAGATCCCAAGTAAGTTGTGGAAAAATTTCGCATGTCAAGCGTTTGCTATTTTATGGATCATTTGGGATTTGAGTATATCTTTTAATTGGCCCAATTTGATTAGACAAAAAATAATGAAGCGATTTAAATTCGTGCAAACATTTTCACTCCTATAGATGAAAAGGGAATACTCTTAACAGAATACATTTGATAGGAAATTGTATGTAGTAAGTAAATTTATATATTTTCCATTACATGTTTACAATGAAGATCACAGAAATGGTAATGCTTAGAATTTTTTTATCGAATTCTGAATGGATGTGGTAAAGAACTTAAGTTCATTCCGCTTACATTTTTGATTGATATGAAACGAGTGGAACGGCCTGAGCAATATCTTTTGTAATTTATTGCTTTGCCTTCGTCGAATTTGTGTTTTGTACCTTCATGATTATTTTTTCCTCTCAATCGGAATCTTTCCAAAAGCATAAAAATCAGTGAAATATTTATATTTATTTTTTCTACGTCGCCTTTTTTTTGGTTTTTTTCTGTTTTTTTTTTTTTTTATTATTATTTATATTCAGCGAGTGTTGAAAAGTCTGCTACGGCCTGTGGTGCTAACAACAATTGGTCAAAATATCATAAAGAAAATGTTCCAATGTTGGATTCAGTTGACTTACAGCATTCACTGAGGAATGATCCACAAAGTTTAGAAGAGTTTTCTGTTCCAGTGAAAGGATCTATTTGATAGCTAATTGATTTATTGAAAAAATGTTAATGGGTCGCCGTTCACCCTGGCAACCACTGACATGTGAAAGGCAAACAAACATTTTGATGACAAATTTGAATTTGGACATTTCTTTAATACTTTTAATTGGCCTTACAGATTGGACAGAAAGTCATCACGTGGCATGATATACGAAAATGAAGAGCTCAGGTTGCGTACCATTAACATAAATGCCGAAGTCGAAAGAGGTAAATACACATTTCGTAATTAACTTACCCGAAAAACCCATAAGGAAAATCATTTGTTTAAACATTATTAGAAGCCATAATCGTTAAATAAATGTTTGTGGTAGAAACAACCAAAAGGAACCAATTAAAAATACATTAGAAGGTGGCAAGAGATAAAAAATATAAAATTCACTCTTAGATATACACAAATAGATATGTATATGTATAGAACAAGAACTTATATGTGTGTATATGTATATAATTCTATATGTTTGAAAGAAGAAACGTTTTCATTGCCAAAACACAAGATAAGCGAATGTAAACAATGAGATTTGAGGTGACCAAAGGTCTGACAGCGCTGACGATTCTTAGATTCATTCATAAGCTCTTAAGATTATGAATCAGAATTCAAGTCAAAATAAAATAATAATAATATTTTAGCCAGACATTTTTATTAGGGGACCTTGAACATTTAATAAATATAATTTGCTTGTCTTTTTAAAAGAAATCTGAAGCAATGTCTAACAATAAGAGAGGCTCTGGCAGTTTCTGGCTAAAGTTTTATATACTTATTTCCAATAAACTGTTTCATCGACAATTGCTTTCTATTTTCTAGGCCAATCGGATATTAAACGTCTGCGTCGCGAAAATGAGCAACTACGTCGAGAGATCTGGACCCTGCGCGATGAGTGCGATCGTCTCAACAAGCGATTCAAAGCCAAGCTAAATGAGCATGACTTTGGTGGCGGTGGATGCAGAGGAAGTGGGGGTAGTGGCAGCTGTCATGCCCGACGTTGCAGTGGCGGTGGTCGGGGCAGCGGAGGTTGTGATGTTAACAGTGATGTGAGTGCAAACATAATCAAATTTTTGTTCTAAAGTTTTATATTTCTCCGTTTGTCCTTACAGGACTCTGACTCATGTGATACGTGTCGCGGAGCCGACGATGGCAATTGCAGCGATGAATGCTGTCAGGAAGGTGGCTCCTGTATGCCAATAAAGCCACCACTGCCTCCAGAGGTGCCAAGCATTCTGAAAGCAGATGAAACTCAGGCCCCAGTCAAACATTACGATCATCTGTCGGTGGTGTCCGAGGAGACCCTGAGTAATCCAGAATTTCAACTGGCCCAACAACAGGATCAGCATCTAATGATCTGCACACCTGATCTAAATGGCTCACAAAGCACACTGCCCAGTTTAATGGGTCCCTTGACACCGCTCACTCCCATTGAGTTGGTGGCAAATCAATTGAACGATCTGCAGGCCATGGTGCCGCCTTTGTCATACTTTGAGAATATCCTGCATCAGCATATGAGCAGTGGGCCGTGTTCAGGTGAATATGAAGCAAGGACACAAAATGACCATACCATTTCTAATCATTATTACGTCTTCTGCAGCGGTTTTAACACCGACTCCCGAACTGGGGACCAACTCCAGCACCACAACGGGCAAAACGATGCGCCACACTAATGGCTGGGACTATAACCTTCAGTCGCCATTCACACAACGCAAATACTCAAATACGTCATCGCCATCTCGTTCACCGCCACCTCCACCGCCGGGTTCGGTTGCGGGTCCAATGACCACATTTGTGCCAACCTCAACACACCAGGCCATGCCCAAAATAGCTTTAAATGCTCTTCCACTGCCCAGTTCGGGGCCTGGCGGGGATATCGAAACTGTGGCCATTACAACAAATGCAACGCAACAAGCGCTCAACAGTCCGAAGCACTTTTTGCCCCCATCAAGCCTCGCCTCAAGCTGAACACCAAATTGGCCAATCAGGGGCAAGAGGGTCACCAGGGACAAGAGTCAAACGATGCCCTGCCGCCGGGCTCTCCGCCTCCGCCATTGCGTGCTAACCCGCCGGACATATTTGTGAACAATGCCCTGGCCTCGCCCTATCAGAGACAAAACCAAGTAAGTCCGCGTCACCGTTCTTCGCATTGCCAACTCGCGCACTCTTCGCATGCCCATCAGCACCGCCAGCGTCTATGCCAACGGCAAGAACCGAACCAAAACCATTCCAATCCTCCCTCGCAATGCGCCCTCCATCGGGCGGTGATCAATGTGGCGGCCGCTGCCGTCGGCCTGGGTCTCGTTGGCGGTGCTGCTGAGGCTAGAGCCTATCCCGGCAGCGTTGTTGACATCTATACAGCTGCCCTTGCTGCCGCTGGCTATTCGCCATCGTCCGCTTCCGCGTCAGCGCCAGCAACACCTTTGCCTCCGCCCCGCTCTCATTTGGAGCCCATCTATGCAACCGCACAAAAACGTTGCCATAGCACCTGCACCTCATCCACGGCCTTGACCAAGCCATTGATGACAGCTACCACCAATACAACAAAGACCACCACGTCACCCCCTGCGAATGACCAGCAAGCCAACGGCAAGAATCGCGAGTCCCAAAGGGGGGGCTGGTGCTCGTGGATGCAGGCAAACATCCAAGGCTAGCGACTTGGACAATGGGTCTCAGGTGAGAGGGAATTTTCGAACAGATCATCCCCTCATTATCGTTAGTCAATGTGGTAGATCCATCCACCGATTCGACTCATACTTAATTTTAGAAAATTTTCAGTATTTGATGTGTCCCAAACTAGGACATTGCTTATATTATGAGTCGTTCTTGGTGCCTAATGATTGATTCATTTTGCCAAGCAATGACTCAAATATGAATAGTGACCGTAAATTGGGCGGATTACATATTATTTCTGGCAGATTTCTGGTGCCGATTTCTGGTTTCGTTTGATATTATTCTTTTACTGGCTTATATATTCATTTCTAAATGAAAATTTTCATAGTTGCATATATGTACTTCTACTTTTTGGTTTTTAAAAAATCTTATAAAACTTCATATGTTGTAAAGATATAGAAAACTAGATGTAGAAATGAATGTTTCAATGTTTAGGTGGTCGATATTTGTTACATTTGTCTATTGCTTTATTGGAAGCTAGATCCAAATTAGAACCTGGCTTAGCTTACGCCTCTGCTTTATTATTGAAATTATCAAAAGATTATTTCAACTAATTTTATGTGACATTTTGTGTAGACGGAGTCTATTAACCTTGAATCTATACTAAACGATATTGAAACCATATCGGAGGATATACTGGCCATTCAATTGGAGAAAAGCAAATCGCGCGATAATCTCATATCTCCCGATCCTAATAAAGACACGGATAAGATGAAGAAACCCTATCGGTCCGAAATGAACTTGTATTTGCAATATGGAGACGGCACAAATCCCACCATTTCACCGACCACAACTAACAGCAGCAGCAGCACCACCACCACCACGGCTTCGGCAACATCAACAGCTGAAACCACCAAACTTATGCGGCGCACACGATCGCTAGAGCGGGAGCACACAGACAGTCCGGCGCCACATATACCGGATCCCATGGCACCGTTTCCGGATAAGTGCACTTACCTGGGATTCGATCAGCTCAATCAAGCGGCAGGTAGCCAGCAGCAGCTTATGTCGCCAAGTCAACGCCCACCCATTGCTATTAAACCAAATGTACCAGCAAAGCCTCCGCCACCATTGCCACCTGCCCGTCGACCAGCCATGCCAACTGAACCGCCGCCGCCACCACCTACATCAGCAGCAGCCAATGCCACAGTGGGTCTGTCGCCCAATAAAAGTCACTTGTACAAATCTCTGGCCTCGGCGGCGGCAAAGAGAGCCATTTTCCGCTCATCACCATCACAGACGCAGACGCGATCCCTCGATGTGGACCTTACAGCAAAGGAGGCGGATGCTGGAGAGCTCGATGCCGAAGTAAGTTCTTAGGTTAGAAAAGAAAATAAGGCGAGATTACTTAACCTTATGCTCCATTTAGGCGACCGAGGCAGCCAAGCGTAAAAATCGACGGGTTTCCATTGTCTGCGGCGAGGACCAATCCGTGGCACCACCCGTGACCACTGCACCCACTGTCACAGCCAGTTGTGTGGATCTCAGCTCTGCTCTTCTCACACATCCGAACATCAAGGCCTTTAAACAAATTAGCCATAGTACACCAAATTCACCACATTCCTCGCGTCGGCGCACCAACAGCAATGCCACTCCACCAAATACACTAGGGGCAGGAGCGGCAACATCTGTTGGGAATCCGCATCCGGAATTGACAGCTTCAGCCTCAGCTCCGCCTAGTACCACACATCATCAGCAGCAGCATCATCATCATCGGAAGGAGAGCAGCGATCCAGTACCCATGACGGCCACTGTTAGCCGCACAAAATGTTCCCGGCGCCACTCCGAAGGGACCGTCCACAATGTGCATCGCATTAGTAATGCCAGCAGTGGTGGTGGTGGTGGTGGTAATGGGAGTGGAGGACATCATCATCATCATCACAGCCACAGCCATCATGGCCATGGCAGCAGTTTACTCATTAGTCAGAATCCACATCATAGCCATCATTCCCATCAGGATAGTAATCATGAGACAGTTACCTCGTTATCCGATCGCAATTCAAATAGTTTTGCCTCCTCTCGCGAGTCCTCAACCAGTTTCAGTATGCGCTCGAATCGTAGAAAAATATCAATAAGCTCGCATACCGGTGGCAAGATTCCCTGGTGCGGTTGTTGGGGCAATGGCTGCCTTTAGAAAGTTTCACCTTTTCAAAGAACACGAGCGTGTGGTAGGGAGAATTATTAGCTGCCGTCCAAAGAACTATATTGCATATACCTGATCACATGTCATAAGTTTATCCCTGAAAATTTATACATATTCGTATTGAAAGTCGCAATGGTAAGGAATGTCAAATCCACATGTTTTAAAACTTTTTCATTCATTCGAGCCGTCCAAGAGAAAAATCGTAGAGAGGATAAGTACAAAAGCATAAATCATCCTAGAATCCCACCACCGCAAAAGCAAACCAAACTAGTTGAAACAAAAAATTGTTATTTCTAAAATCAAACAATACTCAATTTCAATTCCAGAACTTGATGAAATTTTCTTTGTATATACGATATTTCAATTCAACTGTAGCATTTAAATTATTAATTAATTGATAATTCTGTAAACTATAAATTAAGATAGTAATTCTTGTTAAAATTTCATTCAGAAAATCGTCAAAAATTATGCATACATATATTTGAAAAATATAAAAATCAAATAATTGTTTATATATTGTTATTAGGTAACAGGAACAATTGAAATTACCAAGACAATTTAAACATCGGATGTCTTTCGGAATGCAATAAGACAAGTTTGTTTGGTTTGATCATGTAAATGATATTTCAAATGTTAAGTTTACAAGATTTCATTTTTATATTTATAACCACATGAATTTTTGTTAGTGTTTAATAGTTATCACTTTTTACTTAATGCTTACAATCTAGGTTTCCCTTCATAACTGAGATGTAACAGAAACATCGACCCATGATACACAGCCAACAACGGCCACGTGCCGATCCAAGTTCAAAAGTCAAAAATAGACAGTACAAAATTATCCAGAATATTGTTAGTCGCATTATAGATTCGCCGGAGAAAACTTTCGTTTTGCTTACTTCGCTTGACTGTTTGTTAGTGGCTTTTTTTGTTTTTTCCCCAACCAAGAAATGTACGATTTTTGAGTTATATTGAAATTCCTAACTAACTGTTGTGAAAAGGTGCACAAACTAATTAACTGAAAGTTTTTTTAACGTATGAATTGTTCGCTTATATTTGTGGGTTTCTTGATGAAAATGTGGCAGATTTGCATTCGTAGAATATATAAATGAAGTGGGATAAAAAAGTTGTTCTGAGATGGAATAGTAAACCTTTCTATTTTTCTTATATAATTCCAGTTGGTTATTAACAATTTGTATTTACCTTTATAAAGAATCCAATTTGACTCGACTGATTTTAAATTTTATTATCAACTCAAAATGTAACAATCTAAATTCTTAGAATTCCTTTTAAAGGAAAGCCTCGAAGGGTAATTTAACAATTTTCTAACAAGTGAGGAAAGAGTTACTACATTTCACAAGTCCCATATTTTTTTTGCAACATTTTAAATTTCACACTCGTTTGTTTCAGAGAGCCTGGTCAAAGAGCCAGCAGAGCGTTGGAGTGAACGAAACCGCAAATAGAAGAGGCAGGCCGTCAGCCAGTCTGGCAGGCGAGTGGTTGGGTACTTTGAAAGGATGCCTGCAATGGGTGCAATCAACGACAGGGAACGAGATGGTGCAAGGCTGTAAGAGGAAGGAAGTGGTTGCAACTGAAATTGCGCAACAAGCGAAAATATACAATATGCAAATTAGCCGCAAATTAAGGTGTAAAAATGCATGACACACAAAACGCCTCCCGGATATATATGTATCTATGTATGCACTGTATGTGTATACGGGGAAACAAATTTAATTTTCAGGTGTAACTCGGTAAAATTACACCAAAGGGAGACCATTTCAATTGCTTTCTGTTACTTTACGCACATTCATTCAGTTCAGTTTATTTAAGCATGTTAGCCACTGGTTGGTCATTGGCCACTCGCCACTGGCCACTGGCTATCTGCCAATCAATTTCATTTTCGAAATAACAAAATTTATTGCATCTTAGCCAAAAATAAAAGTACCAACTTGCCAGATTGCCACGATTTTCAATTTTTACTACATCGTGTATGTGTATGAGTGTGTGCGTGTTTGTGTTTTCTTTGTCTCTGCTCATTGTCGCCGATTGCCAGATGCATCATCCTATCATTATTGTCATCATCATCATCATTATTATCCGAGCATGAGAAATCAATTTGTGATCTCATAACATTTTCTGTTTATTTGCCAATCAAAATTGAATTGAAATGGGGCCAATAAAGTAATGTGTATAGGGAGCTACAATGCATATAAATTCATGTAGAATTTCAATTTATAGCTGTAGTAAAACCGAGTCAAACCCATAAAGAAGATGCCACATGAAATGCGATTAGTTGTAAGAAAATCCATTAGAATTCATTTGGGAGTTTTTCCATTACAAACTTAAAAATATGTTTGTGCTTTAATTAAGGGAATTGAGCTAAAAGAGGAAGTGCATTACCACCGAGGAGTTGCATTGACAAGTTGTAATTGAAGCTCGTCATTTTTAATCAATAATTTTGACAAGAAAATTACATTTTAAAACTAAGTTAGTTAGAGTAATTAGTATAATAAACGCTGTGGCTAGGAGTGCTAACTCCAAGCTCCTGGCCAATTAGTGTACAGGGCCTTCAACTGGTAACCGATACTCAGATGGAAAGCAATTTGCATAACGGTTATATAGAATGGAGAATTGTTTGATGTTTGGGTGTGTCGTATGTAGATTATTTGTTTTGCGAACTTGCAAGTGACACCAATCACTAATTGCCATAGGGAAGATGGTGGTAAGGGATAAATAGAGAGGGCACGAGGGTATTCAATCTGTTTACAAACCATTGAATATATTCACCATTTGCCATTCAGTAGTTGGGCAATCTGAAGGCACTTAGCACTACCCGCACTGTGGATTGTTTACATGGAAACTGACTTAAGGTTACAATGGAGCTAGCCGGACGGAATGTAACAGAAACTTCGCTTGCTCTACACACCCACCACACACACACACACACACACACACACACACATCTTCATATATAGAGCCATATACATACACAATCCACAAGTTTATGAGAATTTGCAGAGTCATAAACTAGACGACGCAGTGTCAGTAACAGAGAGAGTGAGTAAGAAAGAGAGATGGTCATAGAAAAGGGAATGCAAGGGGGTGGAGATGGGACAGTTGTCAGTGACGTTTGGTAGTTTTGTTTTGGATGAGCAAATACAGAATTTTGCTCTAGCATATGTGTTCCTGTCATCTCCTTGGTTCCTATATAACGAGCGACTTTATGTGCATGTACATATGGAAATTACAATTCCGGAGTGCAAAATATGATCCCAACTCGTACTGCCACTCCTATTCAATCTTACACTGCTGCCCCCTTACGTTTCCATCAACTTTCTCCCAATCTTACTCTCAAATGCCTCTCTTTCGACTATTAACTTTTGTTCGTGGGGGGGCGGAAGGATCCAAATGAAATACAAGGAGTTGGCGGGTGCCAATTTCTTCAGTTTGTGGTGAGCGAGTGGTGAATTAAAACGCACGAGAAACTTCGGTTAACTAAATGTAGGTTTTATTATTTATATAATATTCACAGGTAAACCGGCACACACGGAAATGGTTCGGGTTGAAAGTGATTAACAAATCGTAAAAAAATGCAAGAGAACGGGTGTTCGGGTGAAAGGCTCGATTCTTAGTGATGGCGGTGCCCATTGGAAAAAATCAAGTCACTCCTCCTGGTGTGACCGTAGACGCCGAGGATCAAAAAACCCTCCTCACTCCTCACCGCTCACTGCTCTTCGCCGCTCACTGCTGTTCACCCGGTGGCGTGAACATACCGCCCCCCTTGCAACATGTTGCAATTGTCACCCTGGACATATAAAGGATGGGGGACGGCAACGTCCTGGAGCGCCTAGATCCCACAGGAGCCGGAGACGACCCATCCGAACACGGTGCTCTGGGCTGCGGGAGTACCGCTATGACCGGGCACACAGCCTGGTTGGATGACCTCAGGATAGAGGTCTGCCCCGAGCACCACGGATACCGACGCCGGCCGATAGAAGTAGGGGTCGGCCAGGATCAGGGTTGCGAACTTCTCTCGGACCGGCGCCGCCACTTCCCGGATGGGAGTGCGGATGAGCAAGTCCTCTTCGACCCGGAATATAACGTTCCGTCGGAACGTCTTGTCGGACCTCGACTCGAGGACGGCCGTACAGGCTTGGTCGACCCCGACCGTGGTCACAGCTAACCCCAGGGACCGGGCAAAGGAGAGATTGATGCGGCTCTCAGCCGCACACGCATCAAGAAGGACGCGGGTCTCGAAGGATTTCGAGCCATTGCCCAACCGTAGGACTGCGGTGGGCAGGACAGTCGTCGTCCTGGCGTGGAGCAGGGAGGATAACGAAATCTCGGGTGCGCCTTCTGGGGAAGCGGAGCGGTCGGACGATGATCGGGAACGGGGTTGTAGCGGGGGTGCAGCACGACTGGAGGGGGGTGATCGGCTGCGACGCCGGGCGGAGGCACGTCGTCTCGGCGGTTGGTCGGCCATGTGGAGCAGGGTATGGTGCCTTTGCCCGCATCGTCGGCAACCATGGCGAGTCCGACACGCGTCGGATGAATGCTCGTGGGCCAAGCAATTGGGACAATATTTATTGATGAGCACCGCCCGAAGCCGCTTTTCCCCTCGGAGGTTTAGGAAGCGCTGACACTGCCGGAGTGCATGAACCCCCCGACAGACCCGGCATCGGTACACGTTCGTGCCCTGTGGAGCTCGTTTGCTGCGGTGGTGCGGCAGACGCGTGGGGGCCATGTCGCTATGAAAGGGCGAGCTGAATGAACTGTAACGAAAGAAATTACGTATGGGGGAGTGGATTAGTCTATGCACGGGAACGAGAAACATGCACGGAGACGAGGACATTCGGAGGAAACATAGAGGGATTAGGAGTCACGATAAGGTTTTAGACTCAGGACTCCTGCTGTCTTGCAACAGAATGAGCTTCGCTACGGGTCTTCGGATAGACCCACGCGCGGTGGTGACATCAGCCACTCGGACGAGGCCGTCAGCCCCGGGCAGAGTGCGCTCAATTCGCCCTAAGCGCCACTCGTTGGAGGGGAGATGATCTTCGGACACGATCACGAGGTCGCCGGTCTGGATGCTGCGAGTCGGTGATTTCCACTTGTTCCGTTTGTGAAGCTCCTTGAGGTACTCACTCTTCCAGCGGCGGCAGAAAGCCTGCTGGATTGCCTTTAGTCGCTGCCATCGGTTGATCAGCGACATAGGCTCGACCAGAATTTCCGGTTCCGCAATGGCTAAGAGTGGTCCTCCAATCAGGAAATGTCCCGGGCTTAGGGCCAGTAGATCCTCTGGGTCCTCACTCATGGGAGAGATTGGCCTGGAGTTTAGGCACGCTTCGATCCTACACAGGAGAGTGGAAAGTTCCTCGAAGGTGTATTTGACAGTGGACGAGGACTTGTAAAACAGGGTCTTAAAACTTTTGACCCCTGCTTCCCACAGTCCTCCCATGTGGGGCGCGCTTGGCGGAATGAACTGCCAGGATAGGATGTGCTGGGGGAATGCCTTCATTATTTCAAGCTTGGTGGCGTTCAGGAAATCTTTTTCGAGCGCCTTTGAGGCCCCCTACGAAGGTTTTGCCGTTGTCGGAGTAAATGCGCTGTGGACATTGTCTCCGTGCGACAAACCGAGAGAAGGCTGCCAGAAATCTTTCAGTGGTGAGGTCGGAGGTAGCCTCGAGATGGATTGCCTTCGTGCTGAAACACACAAAGACGCAGACATAACCCTTAGTTATGAGACACGCACGCCCGGTGTAATTTTTGATCTCGAACGGCCCTGCGAAATCAATGCCCGTGTGGGTGAAGGGCCTGGAATACGTGATGCGTTCTCGAGGGAGATCACCCATCATCTGGGTCTGTAGTCGTCGACGATGAACGATGCAGACCTTGCACCCCTTGATGTGGGACTTTACCATGTTCTTTATCCGTGGGATCCAGAATTTGGTGCGCAAATACCGCACCATCAGTTGATTGCCGCCATGCAACGTGATGCGGTGGGCGAATGCGACAAGCAGGCGAGTGAAATGAGTACTATATGGGAGGAGAATAGGGTGACGTTCATCATATCGGAGGGACTCAGCGGCCCGGAGTCGTCCGCAGGAGCGGAGTAACCCATGCTGGTCGAGAAATGGGTTCAGATTGAGTAGAGTGCTGGATGATGGCAGGGGTCGCCCTTCGCCCAGGGCCCGTATCTCCGCGAGGTATTCCCGCCGCTGAGAGGTCCGAATCAAGGCGCGCTCGGCGGAAAGAAGTTCGTCATTGGTGAGGCGAACCGTGGAAGGCGTCGAAATCCTCTTGGTGGCGAAGCGTAGGATGTACGCGATGACTCGTAGAGCCCTACCATAATTCGAGAACCGTTCGCTGACGTCCTCGAGTAGCGTGGTCGCGGTGGTGTGGCACTGGACCCGTTGCTCCAGCTGGGTGTCTGGGAGTTCGTTATGGGGAGTTGGCCAATACTCGGGGGCTCTCTGGAGCCAGTCCGGCCCATGCCACCAGAGGCTGCTGGCCGATAGCTCGGCCGCGGAGACTCCACGGCTCGCCAGATCCGCGGGGTTGTCCTCGGAGCGCACATGTGACCAGCTTTGGCCACTAGTGCTTTCGGAGATCCTGGATACGCGATTGGCCACGAAGGTGGACCAACTGCACGGAGGTTTATTGAGCCAAGCCAACACGATGGTAGAGTCGGTCCAAAACTGGGAGGTTGCAGGTCGGATTGGAAGTTCAGGAACGATCGACGCCCAGAGATCGGCTAGCAGAACCGCTCCGCACAACTCTAGCCGAGGCAGCGAGACTGTTTTGACTGGAGCTACACGGGTCTTAGCCGTTAATAAATGGACGTCTACTTGATTGCCGTACCGAACCCGCACATATAGGGCCGCTCCATACGCTTTCTGTGACGCGTCACAGAAGCCATGAAGCTCCCACGAGAGCTTATCGCTGGTGTTTAGCCAACGGGGAATGCGGAGTCGACTGAGGCCTGGGTAATCCTGCAGGAATTCATGCCATTGCTGCAGCAGGAGAGGCGGCAGAGCATCATCCCAGCCCAGTTCGGTAAGCCAGATTTGCTGCATGAATATCTTCGCTCGGATGACAAATGGGGCTAGCCACCCAGCGGGGTCGAAGAGCTTAGCGATATGAGACAGAACCTGCCTCTTGGAGATCGACTCCTTCAAGGGGGGTCCGCTGTGGTGAAGAAGAAGACGTCCTCAGCAGCTTGCCATCGAATACCCAAGGTTTTTGCGGTGCTCGCGTCTTCCAGCTCGAGAAAGTCCTCTCGCAGCAGGTGCTCTCTCGGAATGGCTTGAAGTACTTCCTTCTTATTGGAAGTCCACTTCCGAAGCGGGAATCCCGCAGATTGGAGGACCGCTTGAAGCTCTCGTATGGCGAGACGAGCGTCGGCTTCAGTGTGAGCGCCGGCAAGGACATCATCAACATACATGTAGTTCCGAAGGATTTCGCTCGCCTGAGGATACATCGTTTGCACGTCTTGTGCCAGTTGTAAAAGGACTCGGATCGCCAAGAATGGCGCGCAGTTAACCCCAAACGTGACAGTTTGTAACTCGTAATCCTGAATATTGCCGCAGCGGTCTCGGTAGAGGATCCGCTGAAAGGGGGTATGCCTGGGATCGACTCGGATTTGTCGATACATCTGCGTTATGTCGGCATTGAAAACGAATTGAAAGAACCGCCATTTCAGTACCTGAAGCGTGAGGTCGGCCTGAAGAGTAGGACCGGTGTGCAAGACATCGTTGAGGCTGACGCCTTGTGTGGAGGGGCTCGACGCGTTAAATACCACGCGTACCTTAGTGGTGGTGCTATCGGGCTTAAACACCGCATGATGGGGGAGATAGAAGTTTTTCCCATCTTGAGGCGGCGTCACCCGAATCATATGACCCAATTCCTCATATTCTTGAATAATGGCATCGTACTGCGTTTTTAGAACCGGATCCTTGAGAAGGCGTGCCTCATTCCGCAGGAATTGAGCCAGCGCGATCGGTCTTGAGTGGCCCAAGTCAACGCTATTCGGACCTTTGAACGGTAGGGACACAACATATCGGCCGTCCTTTCCCCTTTGGGTGGTCTCCTGGAAGTTCCGCTCGCAGAATGCGTCATCCTCCTTTTCCGGCTTTGCGGGAAGGTCTTCCACCTCCCAAAACTTGGTGAGGAGTACATCAAGCTTTGCTTCGGGACTAACTCGCGTCTGTGCCGCGAAAACGGATCTAGACACCGGGGGGTCAGGAGTGATAGCCCCACACAGAACCCATCCAAAGATGGTTTCTAGCCCGACAAAATCACCAATATCCTTTTTGATCCGTTCTCCGAGGATGTGGGGAAACAGGTCTACACCGATGATCATGTCAATAGGCGCGGGCTTGTTGTAGTACGGGTCAGCCAGGGGGCGATCGAGGCACTGCGTCGGAACCGTATTAAGGAATGGAGCTGTTGGAATGGCCCCTGACAATTTGGATACGACCAGGGCGGAGACCTCAATCTTGTTCAATCTGTCACACGGGGGAGACAGCATTAGCAGACACACCTTGTCGGCGCAGCCTCCATCACTCTGGCCCATGCCAGTAACCGCGGCGTCTACTGGGTAGAAGGGGGGCTGGACCATGCTGAAGACGCGTTCGGAGAGAAAAGTTGAATCGGCTCCCGAGTCGATCAACGCCCGAATATGATGATCCACACCACGATGGTGCAGAGTGACAATCGCAGTGCCTAAAAGGCCTCTGCCTGGGGTAGATGCAAAATAACTTTGAGCATTTGTGAGCTGGTCGCTCGCGGACGGGCGCTCTGTGACGCTGGATGGTGGGACTTGCGCAGCGGATGGCGAGGGCACGGACACATCACTAGGATGCAACAGCGTATGATGACGTTCCTTGCAGGTATGGCAATTATGCGCACTGGAGCAGCCCTTCACTTGATGACCGCGGGCAAAACAGTTCAGACAAAGTCCCTGCTGTCTAATGGTTTCCAGCCGCCTCTGAACAGGCATATCAAGGAAACTAGGGCAGAGCCGTATTGGGTGATTTTCCCGATGGCACAGCTTGCAAGACGCCGATTTGAGCTGAGCTTTCGCTGGAAACGCTTGGACTTTCATCGTTGCAGAGGATTTGCGGGGGCCAATGGGGATGGCTTGGACACTTGGGGCCGACTTATGTTCGTCGGTGGCATCCAGGACCCGATACCGATCGGTAAGAAATTGGTTCAAATCGGACCACGTTGAGACGACAGTCTTATTGGGCACTGATTGCTCCCACAGGAGGATTGTGGCCTTCGGCAATTTACTAGTGCAGATGGCGATAAGTAGGACATCCCAATTCTCAGTACTAACACCCGAACGCTCAAGTGCGGTAAGACACCCTTGAAACGCGGTCTGCAGCTCTCGCAAGGATTTGCCCGACTCTTGTGCCACCGCGGGAATCTGAAGGAGTTGTCTGGCTTGAGTCATGACCAGCAGACGGCTGTTTTCGTACCGTGCGGTGAGGTTCTCCCACGCGGCCTGGAAACCCTCATTCGTCAGGGGGGACTTAGCCACGATGGTTCTCGCTTCCCCTCGCGTCTTGGCGTTCAAGTGATAGAGCTTCTCCACTTGTGACAAATACGGATTGGCGATATAAATGGCGGCGAACAAATCGCGGAATGTGGGCCATGCTAGGCTGTCGCCATCAAATGTCTCTACCTCACACGGAGGAACTCTATGCCCCGGTGGCCCCGACGGAGCGGTTGGCTGACGCCTAAGAGTCGTCATCTGTACCGAGAGCTGTTCGATGCGTTCTCCGAACAACGTCCCGCATCGCACATATGCCGCGTAAGCGGATTCGTGCTTCGCCTTGATGTGGCTTATGTTTGCCAAGCTTTCCTCGTCGGCTTGGATTGTCAAGGCCTTGTGACAACGGGAGTATTCCATCTCGACAGTTGACCAAAGGGATTTGAGCTGCTCTAAGTGCATTTTAATGGAAAACAAGGGCACTTCAGAAGTTAGAGCTTCACTCTCGCGAGCTTCAAACAGAGTCAATGCGTCGCACGCTATAACGAAATCGGAAAGGGACATTCTGGAGTGTTCTCTACGCTGTTGTGATACGGATCGGGTGACGGGAGCGTCAGAACAGTGCGTCACAACAACGTGCGGAATCTGGGTCTGAGTTGAAAGCTTGGAACGACCTTGGTGTTCCCTCGAGTCTTTAACCGAGAATCTGCGACCCTCAGGTAAGCTGGACGAAGACGGACGGGACCTTGGGGATTCGCTGCGGCTGCGAACTGACGAGAACTTGCGCGAAATATCCGTACGCTTCACGGTCACCGGAGTTGTCGGAGGCCGAACCTTCTCCGGAGTTGCAGAGGGAGACGAAAGACTGTTGGACTTCGGCGCAGTCTTGGACGGCTCCGTGGACATACTCAGGGGACGAGCTTACCGACGAACACCGCGTTTGTGCGCGTCCCTTTTTTTTGTTTTGGAAGTGAGAAGTGGACTGTATGGGGACGCAAGAACTTCCTCACTGTGCACCGCAGGATTGCGGGAGAATTTTCTCGCGTGTGGCTCGGAAACGAAGCCTCTTTAATGGGGATAGATGCGGAATAATATACGAACGCACGAATGCGGATTGAAAATTACCGATGGGAGTACGTATAAAACAAAACACGGATGAAATATATAAACAAAGATGTATAGGATAAAAGGAAAATACGTTTTTATATAAATCTGGATCTGGATATATATGTGTGCGCAGAATAATGGCCGGAAAAAATTGTATATATAATTTATAAATATGGACGGAGATATAAATATGGGCCCGATAGTGCTGGAAAAAATATATATATATGTATTTATTTAGAAATATGGGCGGATATATATATGAGCGCAAAAGGCTGGCCGGAAAAAATATATATATAGTTTTTAAAGCTGAACGGATATATAAATATGGGCCCGATAGTGCTGGAAAAAATTTATATGTGTTTATTTATAAATATGGGCGGATATATATTGAGCGCAAAATACTGGCCGGAAAAAATATATATATAGTTTTTAAATATGAACGGATATATAAATATGGGCCCGATAGTGCTGGAAAAAATTTATATGTGTTTATTTATAAATATGGGCGGATATATATATGAGCGCAAAATACTGGCCGAAAAAATTATATATATAATTTATAAATATGGACGGATATATAAATATGGGCCCGATAGTGCTGGAAAAAATATATATGTATTTATTTATAAATATGGGCGGATATATATATGAGCGCAAAATACTGGCCGAAAAAATTATATATATAATTTATAAATATGGACGGATATATATATGTGAGCGCAAAAAGTTGGCCGGAAAAATTATATAAATGATTTATAAATATGGACGGATATATAAATGTGGGCACGATAATGCTGGAAAAATATATATGTATTGTTTTATAAATATGGGCGGATATATAATTAGGCGAAAAAAGAGAATCGGAAATAATGTGATTTAAATTTGGCGCGCTTGAGCCGCCTATCGATATCACGACTCGACTCACGTGTCACCACTACTCCGAAAACAGCTGTCGGCCGCTGTTTATATATTTGGTTTTTGATTTTGTTGTTTAATTATGTATGTGAATATTTTTTTTTTTGTGGTTGTGCGGAAAAACCAAGAACAAGTGTTGTGCGGAAAAACAAGCGAGTGTTGTGCGCAAATAAAACAACCGATCAATGCATATGGACAGATGCTTTGATCTATGTGTGTACGTACATGCATAAGTACACAGGTGAGTATAGATATGTATGCACACGCGTTGTTCACAACAACAAAAAAAACGTAAGTAATTGTAATTTAATTGGATGTGGGGTTGTGTTAAATCAATGCGCGACACCGAAATGTATTATGCGTTGTGGATATGTACATATGTATGTGCAATGTATGACTATGTAAGCATATACATATGTATGTATGTACGTATGTAAGCAAGTGCACCGGTATCCAAAGACGCGCGTGAGGAAATTAATTTCGCACCTAATTCGAACGCGCAAGAAATCGCGGTGCATACGTGAAGTGCTATTTAAAAAAAGAATATTTTTTTTGCCTTTTGTGTCGTGGTAAATGTGCGAAGGGATTGTATGTATATGGATATGTATGTACATATGCGCGTACATCAACAGGTGACGATGTATGTATGTACGTAGATACGCGCGTGTGGAAATAAGTTTGGCATTAAAGATTATTATTCCAACACATAAGAAAACGCGGTGAACACTTTGATTTTTATTTTTCCCTATTTTTTATAACACTTTAATAATTTTTTTTTTTTTGTTTTTAAACTTTTACGCGGATTTGGCAAACAGCTGTGGAAATTACATGTACATGTGAATGCATATGTAAAAAAGGTGGATTTGGACAAGTGCGAGGAAAAAAAAACATAAATGAAAATGGATAATCGTGGAATGTAAAATGAGAACGTTGGACAATCACGCTAAGGATTAGGAACTACCATGAAACCTTGGAACAGGTCAGGTATGTACATACAATATGTAAAAGTGTGTAGGTCGCTATGGAGAAGCGGGAAAACCTCACACTTTTAGTAGTATGTAAATGAAATGAATAATGAAATTTTGTACTTATCAGGAATTCCGCCGATGCAAGCTGGAGGAGCGGAAGGATATCCGGCTCGAAGGACCAATGTTCGTGGGGGGCGGAAGGATCCAAATGAAATACAAGGAGTTGGCGGGTGCCAATTTCTTCAGTTTGTGGTGAGCGAGTGGTGAATTAAAACGCACGAGAAACTTCGGTTAACTAAATGTAGGTTTTATTATTTATATAATATTCACAGGTAAACCGGCACACACGGAAATGGTTCGGGTTGAAAGTGATTAACAAATCGTAAAAAAATGCAAGAGAACGGGTGTTCGGGTGAAAGGCTCGATTCTTAGTGATGGCGGTGCCCATTGGAAAAAATCAAGTCACTCCTCCTGGTGTGACCGTAGACGCCGAGGATCAAAAAACCCTCCTCACTCCTCACCGCTCACTGCTCTTCGCCGCTCACTGCTGTTCACCCGGTGGCGTGAACAATGTTGAAAGCACCGGGAGGACATATACACATATATATTTAGATATGTGTGTGTGTTTTTGTTTCTGTAGTAAATAAATAGTAAAACAAAACATACATCAAAATTCCATTTGCTGAAAAACATGAAACGGAAGAGATTTATGTATATATGTATAGGGTAGTAACGTTATGTGCCTTTGTACATATATGTATGTATGTATGTACATATATAATCTACACCATCTTGAACAACATATCCTTTTGCCCACACCGGACTTGCTAGAACAATGTGTGTGTCACTACATTGGAAAGAAAGAAAAGCCATGAGTTGCTATAAAGAAATATAGTTGTAAGGGAACATATCCATGTGTGTGTGTGTGTGTGTGTGTGTGTGGGAAGCCATTATACAATTGCACCACAGTCTTGTATAAATCCACATATTCTTCAAGTGGTACAAATATGACATTTGTCAGGTTCTTTAATATATTAAATCTTTGAAGTCCTTTAAAAAATTATTGATACAAGACAACTTTTTTACATTTGGACCGAAATTTGATTATTATATATATAGGGTTATTCCATTTTTCAACTTTGATTTGGATTATGGGCATAAATTACACATGTATTTGAGATTGATTACATTGAGAAATAAATATAGTTACATTGTAATTAAATCGTTTCACATAATCCTTTCTTATTCATCAGAAGTAACTCTGTAATTGGTTCTGCTATCGTATGCGTCTTCTATAAATATACTTTAGACACACAGCCCTCTCTTTTGCTGTATCCATGGTCGTAACAGATGCTAATCCAGTTGCGCTTTTGTGTCAGTAGCTATCCTAGCTGTTGTCGTTGTCATTGTCATTTTCCTTGTCGCATTGCTAGGTCCTCGTTGATAATGGGCCCCTTTTATTGTTCCTTTCCTTCAGACATTAGACGCCAGTCAAGCAGCAAGAGCAGCAGCAACATCCCTTCTCCGATTGCGCTGTCAAATTACACACGCCACTTGACAAAACTCATCTCATTAAGCCTTTTCGCATGTGCAGAAACTTCAAGTTGTTCTTCAATTTGCATTCGTTTCCAATCTACATACATCAAAAGACACAACAGACACAACAAAGACATTGATTATATTCTGAAAGAGGGATTAAAGAAGGAAAAGCTGAATCAATAGGAATTTCAATGTGGGGCCACGTGCAAATCGGTAATTTTCATAAAAGAAAACGCAGCATGAGAAGAATTTATATGATGAGATCTTTAGGTATGTATGTAAGTATTTGTATTTGCTAAAGCGAGTCAACAGTGCGGCTACTCAATCAATATTGGCTTTTGCTCTCACACAAACGCACACACATACATATAATATATTACATTATATGCCTTCTTTGTATTTGTTTGCTGACCCGTACAACGCACATATTCCGACTTGTGCAAATAAATTAAATTAAAATGTATACAAAACATAAATTATTTAGGAGATAATGTACTAAGGGGCCATCGAACACCCAGACAGACAGACATACATACATACAAACCATCCAACCAACCAACCAACGACCCAATGGTTAAGAAGAAGAAAAATACTTACTAGTCACACAACTTATTTCTACTGAACAATAACCAGCAATAAAAGCAAATTCAATAAGACCACAACGAAGAAGGAAAAAGCAGCAAAGAGCAACAGAAAGACAAATAAGCCAACATCAGCCTCGGGTTGGAGGTCCCAAAAGTAAAATTCCTTCAGATAAATCACCAAAAATGAGAAGAAACAAAACGAGCAAAAAACCAGTCAGAAAATAACTGGCCGAAATCAAATAAAATATGTGTGAGAGTGTGAGAGTGTGTGTGTGGGTGTGGGTGTTCATGTGGCTAGATGTGGGCAGGTTATTCACCTGATGATGAAACTAGTAAAGAAAATATTTATTGAATTTCAGCAAAAAAAATATAAATAAATAAAGCTTAGCGAAAGTATTTATAGATTTTTCAATATGAAAGCGAAAAATATTGCATTTAATTGGTAGTATCAACAAAATTTCCTTTCCATCCTTCCTAAAAATAGAAGTCGACTTGAATAAAATGTACACGGAGATGATTTGAAGGCAAAAAGCGTGTAGATATTTTCAAATACCTTTGTCAGATTTTTAGTTTTATTTTCTGGTATTTTGTTTACCTTTTTTTGCTGTTGTTATTGTTGTGAGGTAAGTAACAAAATGTAAACTGCTTTTCTTATGATTTTCTTCGACTTATCTAAATGCAAAACAGTTGAGCAACAACTTGTGTCACAATGTAAATGCAGTTGCAGAATGTCCTTGCATATTTCTTTTATTCAAATATTCAGTTGGTCATATTTAAATCGCAGCATTATGTTGACTCTATCCTCCTCCCTTGGGGCATTGTATGTTCAATTTGGAATTGCAAGTAGTTTCTATTTGTGGAATTTAAATGTACAATGGGAAAAAAAACACATAAATATATAGAGGTGGGTATTAGCATTTTTTGCTCTCTATTGTGCCATATTTATTGGTCTCTTTTTTTCGTCTTCGAGGCAATTATTACCATTTGGATGTACTGGCTAGCCATCAGTAGGAGTTATTTATTTAGGGGAAATAAGGTATTCTGTGCGACAAATCTGAAGTGAAATCTGAACTGTCGTTACTAGTTGGTGGTAGGTTCTTTCCTGTTTGGTTTTCAATCTTTTCTCATCTGGATCTCTGTGTCTCCCCTTCTCGGCCTTCAGTTACCTTTTTCTGGTCTGTTATCCCCTCCAGCGGGAGACGGTGTATGTCCAGGGAACAGCTAGCAGCAGTTTGAAGTAAAGACGAAGTACTTGCCAAGTTCATAAAATATTCAGCTGCACTTTAGCCAACAAACTGCCGCTAAGAAGTTGCCTGCAATAATGTTATTTTCCCAGCCGCACCTTGACTCAAGTGGATGGGCGGAGGTGGAGCGAGAGGGAATCGAAGTGGAAGTTGAAGTAGTAGTGCCATCTCGAGTCAGAGGAAGTGCTGAGATGATGTTGTGGGGGCAAATCCAAGCGGTGCCAAATGGCAGATTAAAACGGTGTTAAGTTGCGGCCTGCCGGAGATTTCACTTGCGGCTCGAACCGGCTTCAGCGGCAAGTGCTTACAGATTACGCAAAGCGCATAAATAAGCGGTTGCTGGAGGCAAATGGAAAGGCAAATGGAAAGAAGATTAACTTATGAAATGTTTTCTACATATTCTTTTATGAAAAATTACTTGAATAAGAAGATTTTATGATCGATTGCATAGATAAAGAGGTTTTCTTGAGCAATATTTTTAACAACTATGTTGGATTCTGCCACTAATTATGCCATACACTCAAAGTAAAGTATAAGCAATTTTTTTCTTACCATGAGAGAGTCAGTCGACACCTTTGTAACCTGTCACCAACAGTGGGAGCGGCTGTAGCAGTCCACACAGAAATCTCCTGTTATCCTTTTAACTGAAGGACAACTCACATGAATGCAGAGATGTCGTTGTCGTTGGCATTCGGATTGTGTAAACATTTTAATTTCAGCTGCAAACAAATGTACAGCAGCCACATCAGCGGCAGCCAAGCCACATCTGCCAAGCCAAGCAACGTCACCTTGTTGTGTACCATGTCCCCTCGCTCTCTCTCTCTCTCACACCCTCTCTCTCTCTCTTAGCTCTCTAACCAAGTGGACCGCATTCGTCCAAAATGCTTTGTTTCCCCCTCTACTTGGCCCCCTCCCTTGGTCCGTGTGTGTGTGCGTGTATGCTTGCGACAAGACCAAGACAAGTGTGTGTACGAGGCTTTGGGTCCAAAACATTTACCAGCTTCAATTTCAATGCTTTCGAAAATGTAAAAACCAAAAACAAGGCCAGAATGCTTTAGCCCGGGCATGAGGTAGTCGAGGTATCCTGGCACATAGTAAAAGTTCATGCCAGAGATGTAATAAATGAATTATTGCATTCAGATCCTGCTAAATCCTGGCAATCTTCAGAATCAAAAAGCAATTTTCACAAATAGAATCAACATTTTGTGAATTCAATCGAATCAAGACCAAAGGAATCAGCTATCGTGTTAAATGAATACGTTTACAACTTTTGTGAGTTGGTTTTTAATATTTAAATTAAACAAAAATATTTTCATTTCCAATAACCCGAGTGCCAATCCACAGGAATCTGTTTCGTTTGGCCAATGAAAAGAAACGATTAAACAGAGATTGAAGTGATTATCAGATTTAGTTTGGTAATTTTATTTATTTTCCAATGACTTGATCACGATGCATGGCCATCTCTAAATCGTTCTGAGGCATTTTATCTGTTTTCTTCGCTTTAAAAATGTCCGTTTAGCTTGCAACCATTTCATTCACTCGCATTCATGCACTTAGAGTGGGACACAGTCAGTGAAGGAGTGAGAGCGGGGAGTGGGCGTGAGGTGACATTGGTGAAACACAAACACGAGAATATGTTTTTGTTCATTTTATGGCCTTTTCTGCTGCCATAAACACCAACACCTACTACATCTGCGGTTCTCCCCTTTGTCTTCTGCTCTCCTACGAAACGGTTTGCATGCAAAATGCCATAAAAAGATGGAAAAAGAAGAAATTTGAAAACCGCATTTGGTTTCAACACACACACACACACACACACACACATACACATAGACACACTGCATAATGTTTAAATATATATATGCATATATTATATTTATAAAATAGAGAAAATGCTGCAATGCTTTTTATGAAAAATGGGCAGATATGCATTTCAAGGATACAATTACAAAGCGAATAGACTCGCTTTTTACATACTCGGCCCACCCACCAGTAAGCCACAATCCATTCTCCGCACCTTTATAGCCTTTCCTCTTGCCAAAATGTTTAGTTTGAAAACAACAAACAACACACACAAAAACACAAACAAAAATGAAACGTGAGATGAAAGTTTACTTTGCCATGCCTGCTGCATGCTGCTCATCCCCCTGAAATCCTCCTGCCTCTTCTCCTCCTTTTTCGCTTATTGCACAATTAAAGTTGAAAATTTTACAAATATTTCGCCTTCATATTTCGCCCCTGACAGTTTATTATTATTTTTAATGAGGCATATTATAACTATAATCAGCAGAGCCCAGAAATATGAAAGCTGTAATCAGCAGGGGCAGGAGCAGGAACAGGAGCGGGGCCACAGCAGCAATGCAACCAGAGGAGAATGCTTGTTAGTATTTGTAGTTGCCTGTTTTTGACAGGGAAATTAAAAATTGTGACAGGCTCCATTGAAATATTTACTTATATACATTTCAAAATATGAAAGTGAAAGTTATCCTTGACATGGTAAATATATTTTTTGTTCTTTCTTTATGTATTTTTTATATTTTTTTGGTATTTTTGTTTCATGTTATTTGATGCGGGTGTTTTTCAAAAGCTTTATATACTATATTTATTTGAATGTTTTATAAACGGAAAATGTATTGCAGTTCTATTTATCATATTTTAGAAATTTCAGATTCTATCTAAGAACTAATAACCGATTAGTCTCAAAGATTAATAAAACTTGTGGAAAGACTAAGAAGTCAAATCAAAAATGAAAGTTTTGTATCTTAAGAAGCGTAAATTCTCAAAGTTTTAATAAGAGCATTCCATAAATTTTATTTAAGGGATTGCTAGGATATTTATGTTGCCTGATTTGGATTTTATAATAGTACTGTGACTGCATCTTTTATATGCTTTTTAGTCTTAAATCACTGCATCATATGCAAACTGTGGCAAAATATTAATTAACAGCATAACTGGATTTATTTTATGTATGTTATGAGTTTTTGTTTTATATACTTACATTTTATGATAGATTTCCCTGTTGCCACCGCAGTCTAGTTGCTCATAATTTATGAAAAGAATATATCCCTACACAAAGTCTCTGGAAAAGTTTCACATCATAAATTAATTTTCAATGTTGAGGCAAAAGTAAAAACCGTACAATGACATTTATTATAATTCAAAGTGGGAGATAAACAGTGAACGAGGGAGAGAGAGAGAGACGAGAATATATAATATGTGTATTCGTAATATATTAGGGTTGTCTAATGTCCTGAAAATTTCTTGCAGTGCACTGTACTTGTGTGTGTTTGTGTTAAGGGATGGGAGGTACATAAAATAGAACATAATATGCTAGTAAACATGGGAGAATGGCCCGCATCCAAGCAATTTGATCTCGTACAAACAATTTTCGACTGGGCATGGTACTGCTGGGTCAAAGGCAAAGGCGTTGCTTGAAGTTAGTATCAGGAGTATCAGGAGGAGTATGTACCATGGATATGTATATGTATGTATGTATATACATACATGAGTGCCAGAATAGCCAGGCAGCCGCAAGCCAGAAGCCACAGACATAGACACAATGTATGTATACCCTTGTCCACCTCCATTGGGGAGTTGAGATGTGCAGAGCCGGAACAGTATGACTATTATCCTTTGACCGCTTGTCGTGATGCTGCTTAACCTTAACCATAAATTGGCTAAATAGCCACGCAACATGCCAAGGGTTGACAGCCCGAGTAGAGTTGGTTCGGGGGCCAGCAACCGATATGTGTGGGAGAGTGTAAGTGTGTGTCTGTGTGGGTTCTTCCAATCAATTTATCACTTGAGCAGCAAGCAGACATAGCACCGAAAAAAAAACTAATAATTTGCCCTCCATTAGAACATTTATAAACAAAAGGATATTAGCGTGGACAGAAACGGGATACTCGGGCAAAGGGCAAAAGGTATTAGGGCGCACGTTATGGGGCTCATTGAATGTGTCGCCAAAAGATTTAATGGACCATGGAGTTGTGTGCACCATTATGATGATGATGACGATGCTGCCAAAGATGATGATGAAGTCATAGGTGGAAGTCTCGTTTATATATCGATATATTTGTATAGAAGTATATATATACATACATACGTATGTATGTATATACATTACATTATTTTCAGCTACGGCCACGTTCGCTGACCAAACACAATAAATCATAAAATAAAACTGAGCCAGAAACCTTTAGGTTTATTGATATTGTATGCATGTATGGCCCGTACGTATTACATGCCCTTGTTTATGTATGCTTGTAGGATATGACATTAATATTCATCAATTTTATACTTTCCCTTTGGGTATATTGCCTGGCCAATGTGCAAGAGAACATTACAGTCTTACATATGTGATATTTTTCAGTTTTTCTAATTTAAAAGAGTATTGAAATCTGTATATAAGTGTGTTGGTAGTTCACGATTTTAATATGATTAAGATTTTCAAAGTGTATGCAAAATTCATGGTGTGATTTGGATTTCACATGTGGGCTCCCTTTCCTATTTATCTTTACTGACTATAATTCTTTATATGATGCCAAAAACTTTCACTCACTTTATTGACTTTCAGCTGTGGCCTAACAATACATTTTCTTAGCTAGTTCTACTTGGGATAAAGTTTTACAATTTGTTTTTGTTTGCCTTTGCCCAAAGAAAAAACAAAAAAGTCACTAGTCCTGTTTGCAGCTATATTATGTTAATTTAGATTTTATGTGACTCGTCTGGTGTATTCAGTTAGTTCAATAAACCAAAATCCATAACTCATACATAACTAATGCAAAAGGGAAAGTTATTAGAGTTTGTCTCAACTAGAGATTACGTATACGCACCATCAGCCAGCAGCCAGCTACCATTCATTTTGAGTTCGTCCTTTGAAACACAGTTTGGGGCACAGGAAATGTGCGTTTTTATGCCTTCCACTCGCACATCAGACATATCAACAAATCGCTGGACGAAAAACGACTGCAACAAATCAACGGACAATTCAAGTGGAGTGTTTTGCAGGGCCCAGTTAGGCAGGTTGACAAATTGCCACTCACTTGTTATGGGCGGCAGGGCCAGAGGACCAGAAATCAGGGGGGACCCCAAAAGGCGTTTGTTTATTTGGTTTTCATGTCGCGCATGTTAAATGCAAATTATTCAAAATGCTTTTAACCTGTTAAGGCTCATGGCTTAGCACACACACTTACACGGGGATCCTTCGTTGACCTTTTTGCCCAGGACATCCTTGCCGTCATCGTCATGTGTAATTTCTGACATTTTGTTTTGCCGCTTTCTTTTATTTTCACAAATAAGCTTCACGCGATTATGTAAATTTTTTTTTTTGTTTCTTGTTTTTTGTAACAAATTTTCAGTGAATGAGTGAACAATTCTTTCTTGGCTCATGGTAAAAAAGGCCAGTTAACTTGACTTTCGGCTTAAGGTTTGGCCTATGAAACGTAGCTAGCCCTTTAGATGAATAAATTAGCAAGAGATTTTGTCGAGTCAAATGAATGGCAAATATATATTTAACTGCCAAAGCTAAAGGTACTGACAAATTGTATAGCCAAGATTATTCTTAGCATCTCGTATGTGAAATTATGAACTTTAAATAAACATGTTCTCAATTTTACTGAAAATATATCTTAAAGCAGTCATTGAGGTGGTAAGTAATAGTTAAACTCAAAAGAATTTCCCAATGTCTATTGGAAATTCTTTAAATGTGTTCTATTATGTCTTTTAACAAACTTCTAACAAAAGTCGAATGCCTCTGCACCCCACTCTTTTTGTATCTGCCACCCTTTTTGCTTCTATGTGATATATATTTGTATACATATATGCTTTATTAACAACAAACGTACATAAATAACTTAAACAATAGAAATAATAAAGTGCCCGTTGGTCATCTCCCACCCGACTACCATTTTTCAGTTTGTGTTTGTGCATTTGATATATTTCTTAATAAAAATATCGCACACACATAGTCCAACAATGTCAGCTATGGTAGAGCTCATGTGTCACGATGGAAGCAAATGAAAAATGATCAAAGTGAGTTGAAAGTGTGGAAAGAAGAAAAACTGCTGCACTGGCACAGATGCTGCTCCACACCAGGGACCTCATCAGTATATATGTACATACATACATGTGTATGTGTGGGTGGGTGCTCGCATCTCTTTTTATATATATGTCCATTCAGCAAGTGCAGTCAGGAAGGGTCTCATCTGTGGTAAGCATCAAGTAATCAGCATCTGTGACTCGAGTTTGTTTGGGGAGTAATTAGTTCCTTGGGCATTGATTTTTATGCTTTGCCAGCTGCTGCCACTATGGCTTCTCTTTCTGTTTAATTTCGCATGACAAATTGCTAATACGTCAAAGCTAGCGGCTTGACGAGATAAAAACGAAAAGAGCAACAAGAATTTATGTTTATAAAAGCCATAGACATGGCTGCCGCCGCCGCTGCTGTTAACAAACCCCATAAAACTCACATATATATCCCACAGCATTGTCTACACACCAAATTCTCTTCCTTCTGACTCTGATTAAGAAATATGTGAGCCGACAGACGCAGACACAAACACATAGCTCGGTGAAGTCCTGACTTCATTCTCTCCACAAAATCATAAAATAAGTATACGCCGCGTATGTTCCACCAGGCATAAATCATTCCACAAAGCCACCATTATGCAGAACGGCGTTACTCGTGGGTGGGCTAACACCACCTGTCTGCACCCTTTTTCGTGTACTTTTTCCTCTTTTTGATATGCCCCACAAAACATTCGTAAAAATGTTTATAACTTTTCAGCCGCAAAGCAATTACTTAAATGCAAATAATGCGAAACACTTTGTATGCCACTTCCGACCGTTTCTCACTTACCACGTCAGTTTATTTGAAAGACATTTTTGTTTTTCTTGGGGTTATCATATAAAACGCTACGATTAAGTTGATTGTTTATTAGTCATGGTTGTTAAATTGATGCAGGAAAGGCAAGCGGAAGTACGAAGCATATGCCAAAATATTGACTTATCGATAGAGATAACAAAATACTTTGGAAATTATCTTTCACATTGTTTAGGGCTTGATATCATTACGTATACGCCATGTCAGCCATGTATTTCATTTATTTCGTTTGATTGAAGAATATTGCTAAAGTGTTTATAGCCAACTTTGTAGACATTCTGGCGGCAGAAGAAAGTCGACTTTCTCTTTCCCATCGATCGATCCATCTGCCGCTGGGCAGCATAATTATTCCCATTAAACATAGCTACTCTCGCGAAATAGCTAAGACCCATTAAGAGAGAAGTAAGTCTTCTCCTAGAAATGTCAGTCGTCGCTTTGTAGTCACTTAACGGATGACAAAATACAATCCAATAAAATAAATGAAGTTAAATTTCTTGCGTGGCTTAGTCCTCTCTGCTAACCTTTAGTTACGATAACTTATTATCAAATGGCATTTCATATGCAGCATGAAAAATATTTCAGTTTCTCAATCTTTCAATTACACTCAAGTCATTCATAAGTTTGCCATTTTATGTTGATTGCAGTTTGAAAAACTTTTATTTTAATCTTTTGCCACTTTGCATATCAGAAAATCAGTGAAATGAATGTACACACCACTACATACATACGTACATACATATATGCTGCATATGACAGTTTTCTTGAACTTTCAGTCAATTTCATTTTTGTTTCATGGCTGCCACTTTCTGACAGGATTGCAATATTGAGACGTTGTATTCGTTGCCTCCCCATGTAGCAATTTTGGCCTTCGCCCTTATTTAGCCTCCTCTCCCCGCAATCATCTAGTCTCTCAAGTCGGAAAGTCAGTCAAGCGGACGAAAGGAAAATTCTTATGTAGTCGGCAGAGGCAAAAGATGTTGGCTGTTTTACAGTGAAACGACTGCTTGTTAGCGCTGATTTTATGCAGATTTCCACGAAAAATTTATGTAGAGCTATGCTACTGGGGGGAATACACACTATCTCCATTGTAACATTGGTTGTTCCAAAGTCAACGAGATGGGGCGGCACAGTTGGTCGGCGGACGGATGGCTAGGGTGGCGATGCAGAAGGATGCCAAAGTAGCGAAATAAGCATCAGCGACAAGCAGACAAAGTACACGAAGTGTTCGTTTCATTTCAAATTGATTTATGCACGGCTTTCTGTTTCATTCTGTACCGTACTCCCTACCCAATGCATCGCTTCTCTATTTTCCTGGATTTTCGTCCGTAGGAAGGGAAGTTTATATATGTTTGATTACTTGCTAATGTCATTTCATGAGCTAATCTTAGCTATAAGGATAAAGGTCACTAAAGTAACTCCAACCCAACTAAACCTAAGTAAATCGCATAGAATACTCAAAGAAAAGGTTGTCCTTCTGTCTTTCTGATATTGTTGTGTCTTTTATTAAAGTTAGTTATAATCTGCAAGTGTAGCCAACAATCATGATGAATTAAGAAGCACCAAAAATAATTTAATAAAATCTTCGCTGCTCAATCAACAAAGCATTCGAATATACTATTTATTTGCTAATTAGTAGAAAAGTTCTCGACCTCTAATCACACATGAAGACACACATACAAACAAACGCACTCACATGTTTATAAAACACGCACACACACTGACATGCAAATGTGATTCAAAACTTCCGCCATTGGCAAATTAATTAGGGGTTCGTTAAGGTCGAGTTTCACCCGTCAGACAGATTAGTCTGTTGTTGTTGCTGCTGCTGTTGCTGATGTTAGATTTTGTTGCTGAAGCGTACAAATTTTGTCGATGAGAGAAACAAGAGCAAGAAGAGAGTATGAGAATGGGAACTCATTGTGACTGTGAGGTTTTTGGCATATGTTAAGAGTATGGAAAATGGGAAAAGGGCGATTGGGCGTATATACCTACATATACATATATATAGAGATGGAGCAGAACCAGCCTCGCCTCTCTATTAGGCGCCATAATTAATAGCAGCTTAACTTATAATTACGGTCACCAAAACCACAAGCACACATTTTAGCCTAATAGTTGAGGTAGTTTAGTAATTTATTGAGGGTTTTCGAATCGAGGGTTGAGTTTGATTTGGGTCCGATTAAGAGACATATGTAACTGCAATTAGCGAGAGATAGAATGACAAAGAACAACATATTCTGACTTGCGAAGGCACAGAGACTGGAGCAAAAATATAAGCAGTGTACGTGCCTTAATAAAATATTAGCTATTGAGACACAATTATTGGATTACATGCTAATTGCGTGTCACCATTCAATTTTGTGTATTTATATATTCCAAGAAAATTATTATTAAGCTTAGCTTGCCACATCAAATAATCAGTTAAAGACAAATTTAGCTTAACTTAATCCTAGACAAGCAATTATATTTATAAAAGCGATATAAATTTGAATAAGTTTATCAAAAAGCGTCAAAATAATAAGTAGCTTGTTTACCTATACAAAGCCTTCAGTTGAGTCTTAGGCTAAATTATTTAAGTATCTCAATTGATTTGTCAATATTTATCAATGGGACTTGTTGAGTTCTTGTCTTCCTTAGAAACTAACAGACAAATAGAATTGATGAGCATTTTGCTATGATCGTCTACGACGAGTTTAGTCAACACTTAAACAAATCTCATCTCTTTCCTATCAATTTTGATGAAAGATATCTTAGGTTTTGCAGTAATAGTTTTGTATTATTATGTTGACCCAATTGTTATCTATGACGAGTTGCCTAGTGACCAATATACTCTGTCTTCAGCCACGTGCTGTAATTCATTTCAATTTCCGTAATTTTTTTGCACACAATGCGATAAGTTGCCATATCATTTTTGTTTTTATTTTGCTCTCTACATTTTTGGCGACACAGGAAAAGAAACTTTTGAAATAACTTCAAATGCTTTGGAGAAAAAAAAAAAGAAAGCGCAAGAAAGCGTGGGATATAAAGAAATCCTGAAAGTGGGCAAAGTGTTTTTGCGCTTTTAGAAGGCAACTAAGCGCGAAAAGTTTCCCTTTTTCCAGCGACATCGAGGACCACGAGCGGCAGTGCCAGCATGTGGACGAGAACAAGGCAGACAAGGACGAAGCGCAGCTCTAAATAAAATAAATTCGATTCGCATTTGGGAGGGTAAGCCTCCGCCGACAGGCCTCAGGCCTGAGTCCCTAGACTTGCCAGTTCCCTTAATATCCAAAAACACCCAGCCCCCACCCATTCCCTCCACTCCACTTCCACTCTCCACAACAATCAGTGGCATTTTCTATTCTTCCTTTCCATTTCCATTTCTTCGCTCGCTGCCACATTAATTTCACTTCTTATAAATCTCGCTAGATTTTCTCACTGCCCAGTTTTTTTCTGTTTCTGCCTCGTTTTTTCCCCCGTTTTCTTGGTTTCTTTCTTGCCTCCTTGCCGTTTTCGCTTTCAACGTCGCTGTGGCATATAAATTCAAGTCTCGTGGCTTTAAAATTTCGTTGATTTTAATTTCAATCATATTTCATTCCTTATCAGTTGCTGCTGCAATGGCGGGAATATATTGTTGTTTATTTGTGTGCTTGCTTTGTGTCATATTTTCAATTAGTGTCAATACTTTAATCGCATTCGATTAGTATCAATTTGCTTGGCCAATTATTCACTGTAAAGAAGTGAGCCAACAAAACAAAAACCAAAATGATTGTTTGCCCACCATTTACTGGTAAATATTGACAACAAAAAAATGTAATTTAGGCCACCAACGCATAAAGAACCATTCACTTTAGTTCGGCTTATGGCTAACATAAAAATTTCGGTACGGTGCACTGATGCAGAGCCATGGGCATGGCCAAAAGTATGGTGATGGGATCGGTGGAAAATTCTATAGCCCTGCCATAAACTAAATAAATGTAAATATTTATATAGACATTTACATATTTAAACTGAATGTGTGTGCAGAACCACCCAAATATTTGTCTATTCAAAATGTAAAAAATAGATTCTATATACTCTATTTGAAAGCAGAGCATTCAAGTTTGGTAATAAATAAGCAATCGCAAGTCTACTTTAGGGCATCGTCCTTGGCGATCAAGCTTACACAGTGGCAAAAGATAGCTTTAAAGCCTTAAAACTAAGAAGATTTATTCAAGATAAGTTTGAATTCAGCTTAGTAGTTATCTAATAAAAAAAAACTAATTTGGAATCTAGTTTTTTTCGTATATGTATAAAATATTTCCATATGTGTAAAATATTTCCACCGGAAAGTATGTTAAAAGTTCTCTAACTACTGGAATAGATATCTTAAATTTTTATTTTGATATGCATTTAAATTGACGACAGCAAACTAATTTAAATTCATTCCCATGCACAGGTTTGTTTCTTTTTTTTGTATAATTTTTTTTTTGTATGTGACCAAGGTAACAGTAAAAATATGTTGAAATTTGTATAAAAAACAATTGGAGCAAAAAGTAAAACGACAAACACAATATTTTGCTGTCAATTGCAAGTGAAAGTTGATAAAATTTCCATTGATTCCGAAAAATAGAGCAAAACAAGCGAACGATCCTACTAAAATGATTGGATGTATAAATGGGTAAGAACCAAAAAACTCGTAAAAATCGCCCCAAAACGTAATCAAAACAAACAAAACTATAAATTTGCAATCCATAAAAGCACTTTGATAGACAAATAAACAAATGCTTCTTTATATACCTACACAAAGACAAGCTATACACACAGATTGTGTGTTTGTTAATCATATTAAAAGCCTAATACCAATATTAATACGACTTAAAAATGGTTTCACCACTAAACCCAAAGACGACAAGTCAAGTAGCTAGTATCGACATCATTTAAAGCCTTCTTTTTAATTTAAGACTTGATTTTTGGCCCGTATTTATATAGATGATGTTTTTCTTTTTCCTTCATATACCTACCTGCAAATTTTAGAGAGAATTCTATCAGATAAACTTTAGCTAACGTAAGGACTAGAAACAAATCATTAGACTTATAAACGCCTTTATGCTAAAAGTAGACAATGAAGTGAAAAGTTGTATAATAAATATTAAAGAATTTTATACAATCGGTATGTTTTTTTGATGTAAATTCTTATACCTATATCATAATTTATAGCTGGGTATTATGTTGCTTTATTTGAACAAGAATACAGAGTTGAACTTTTTGACAGATTCATTGCCATTGGCCTGTCCCTGCTTCACATATCTGTAAATTTATTCACTTATGTGTACAATATTTTAACAAATACCAATATTTATATATGTACATGTGTATATACATATATATCTATACAGAAAAAGCAACTCAAATAACTTCACTTCCATGCCCCCCCGGCATAGATGGCATATGATTTGATTTGGTAAAAAGTACTCCAATTGAGGGGGGCCTACATCAAAACTGACGTGTCTGCCGTTCGAATTTTTATAAATCATTTGCAGTTTCAATAGCATTTTTGTTGTGGGTCTTCCTTTCGTTTTTTTGCGTTCCCGTTTAGCCTGAATGCGGAAACGAACCAACGACTGAACGAACTCTTGGTGGCGAAAAAGCCACAAAACACATTCATCAAATCCGCAGAGTCATTCATCATGGGTAATATATTTGACATTGTCAGTGATGGATAAATACTACCACTATGTGTCCTCTGCTAGATGGGGGCAGACGGGAGCAGTATGACTACAACTACACGGACAACGACGATTGAGGCAAAATATATATTTTGTTAAAACAATACATAAAGTGTGCAGATGTTGCAGGCCGGAAGGAAGGAAACGTATCGTCTGCACATTAAGCGCAAATTTCACATTCCAAACGAAAAGGCAAAAAGAAAAATTTACGTTTAACCAACTACAAATAAGCTAAAATTATCATAGAGTATCGTAGAATTCTAACTTTGCGGTCGGAACAATCGATTCTAGCTTCCTGCTTGTTAAAGCCGAGTTAGTTATAACATCAACAGCAACCCATTTTAAGTTTAAAGTTTATAAAAAACAACCGCTTCACATATATGAATTAAATTTGTTGGTCTTTTTCCCGAGAACTTTTGAGCTATTCATTTTATTTTTTTATATACAAGCAAAACACGAACTAATTGCAAACGCATTTCTCATTTCCTATCGCAATTACGAAACTTAATTTTCCATTTTCTTTTAGTTTTTCTTTTCTCCAAACAGCTGCAATTTCATTTAGCAACTACAAATATTATTGTTTTCCCTGTCTTCTATGTCTCGCCTTCTTTGTTCTTTTCTCTCGGTCTCTCTGTCTATTGTTGGTCATAAAAATTAATGGCACAAACGAATGAAAGATAAGTTGAAGAGAAATTCGCTTGCAGTTCATAAAACTGTTGAAAATGCTAAATAAATAAAGTGACGACGAGAAGGAACAATATAAATAGTTAAAGCATAAAGGATCAACAAAGGAGTTGAATGGCGTGGAAGAAAAGGTGGGAATGGAACTAGTTAGGGGAATAAACCAGGACGAATATATTACGCACCCACAGTCGAAGATGGCACGTTCCTGTAATAATGGCTGGTCAATTTTAATGAGAATACGTAAGAGTTCTGCCCAAGGACATGGACGCACATTTATAACCAAGAGGAAATGATGTGCTCCCCACTCTCTCTCTTTCTCTCTCTCTCTCATCATTCACCCGCTCAACGCATTTTGGTCTGATAAGTCCATCTGGCCAATTGGTAAGAGTCTGGGAGCCTGGGAGCCTGGGAGGTGTCTGTCAGTAATGCCCGACTCCTTTGGGAGTCAGTTTGTATGAGTGTGTGTGTGTGTGTGTGTATATATATAATGTGTGAGTGTCCTTCGTAGAAGAATAATGTAGCGGTAATTACATTAACTGCACTCATCCCCTACCCATCATCTGAAACAGCCAGGGAAATGTTGTTTATTGAAGGAAAAGCCAAAGTGAAACTATTTTCATTAAGATTGAAATATGTTTATTATGGTTAAAGATTGTATAGGATGGTAAATATAGTATAATTGTGTTGGTATTTGGTGGAGAATAATTGTTCATTTCGGTCTGTTCAACTCCGATAGAGCTCAACCAATGCGAGTTTCATAGAATTGTGTGGTTGGACCATAAAGATAGTCATTAATCAAAAAGTAAGCAATACGTTGATGGGTCTATTAGAAAAGTCAAAATGTATGTAACTGGCAGATGAAAGGGTGGCAACAGTTAATAAAGTAAATATTTTGGATTGATGAATTTAAAGTAGAAATTCCCCTTGGCATAGATGATACAAATAGCCTAAGGATAGCTTACAATAATACGATTTTGGTTCGCCAATCACTTTCTGTGATGAATTAACTGCTCCAATAACCCGTTCTCTGTCATGTTATTTCCGTTCGATCAGCCCAACCCCAACGACCTTTCTCCTGCCTCTTTCCATCTTCATCTGCAATCGGAGATGTGGCCAATATGTTGTTTCCCCCACATTGGGCTAATTTCGCAAGCGTCCGCTAATCCTAAGCTAAAAACAATTACATTACTCAAACTCAAGTGGCAAGCCTCTGGGGTTTTGGGTTACTAACAATGAATGGCAATAATGGGCGACACAGGGCGAGGGGATGTGAAGTCGCGTTGAGGGAATCGCTGGGTGCTGGGAGAACAGCAATAATCGGGCAACGCACTTAACAAAATTTCAAGCAATTAAATCTTTAAATCGCATTTAAAAGCTGTTTTACCCACAATTTTCTCTGCTCTTCTTCGCGTTCTTCTTGTACTTTCTTCACAGTTTTTCTTTGCCTCTTTTTAGCGAACTAATTATAAAACGGATGCGCTCAAAAAAAAAAGGAAAACAGAACCGAAAAAAGGACAGCTAAATGCGACGCGGCCGGGCTCTAAAATAACAGTATTTTGCATAATTGTTGACCCAGAACCAGGCCAGAAAAGAGGGGCAACAACAAAATAGCAGACAAAATATATATATAGCCAAAGAATGTAATTTTACAGCTAGGATGATATTTCTTCTCACAGCTTCTTCTTTTACGTTTTCAACTTGTTTTCTCGTTTTCTTTTTCTTTTTTCTCTCTGTTTCAGTTCTTTTCTTTTTGCTGGCCACTGATTTGTAATTAGGAAACGGCCGCCAACTGTCGCCTTGGTTGCACAGCCACGCCCCATTTACACCGCATCTGGGCGTTGGTGGCTGGAGGCATTAGCGCAACGTTAAATGCCCAAGTGCCATCTGCTAAGGGATGGGTCCAACCCAACTACCACACTTTAGCCACTCAAGATAAGAAAATGCGGCTCGAATGAAGGTTTCCCTTGAATTTCGAATCCCTTTAAAATGTCATAGATTTGAGTTCACTCTATAAAAAAGGAATATACCCCTTGCAGAAAGGGTATGAAAATGGTAACGGGGGTTAAATTAAATGAATGAACGAAAAGTGTAAAGCAATGACGCCTCATTCTTTCAATTCCCCACTCGCTCACTTTTTTATTTTAACCATGTTCCCCGTGGCAAGCATACTCTGAGACTTTGGCTTTCAAGCATTTTGCGGCTTTTCACTGCTGCAGTAAAGTTGGCAAAAAAAGTTTGTTAAACAAAAAAACAAAAAAAACAAAAAAAATGAATTTTAAAATTCAGTTTTGCCCTTTTCTTGGACTCCCAGGTCGTTGCCGTTGCCATCTTCATGGCAGTCGTTTTGGACTCCTCCGTTCAAGTAGGAAATGGGCAAAAATTGAAATTATTTCATGTCCGGTGTCACCATTTTGTCCTGCTTCCGGTTGGCACCCTTTTTCGGTGGCAAACTTTAATCCCTTTTCGGCCATTGATGCAGAACTTTCTTGTGCCCTGAACTTGTACGCAATTCAAAGGAAATTTCATAAATTTTCGGGTCGAATATTTGGGCTCTGATTGTTGTGGGAGCTGTTGCATATTTCCGGTCCTGTCTTATGAAACAAAAATTTACATTATTTCATTAAATTTTGCATATTTTTTTGTTGAACATTTAATGCATTTTTATATTCCATAAACTTTGATATGTCAACATGTTGCCATTCATCATTGCTAATACAGTTTAAAAGTCTTTTTGTAATAAATAATGAAAATAATTTCGATTTGACGTTTGTCAAGAAATGAAAAAGATTTACTTTAATATCTTTTGGCCTGAAATGTTATTAAAAAGACTCTTTCAACAAAAATCTTTGACTGAATTATAAGAAAAATAATCTTAAACTTAAACATATTTACATATACATAGATTCCATCATCAATATTCTATAGTTCAATATTACAACTTTTACCATTGTTTGTTTTGTTGTCAATATCATTGCAGCCTCATTTATTAGTTTAATAGTTGTTTTCTTCTATATACAATGATCTTGTTTAACTACAATGATTGATTTTAGATATCTTATTATTGAGATAATTTAAATATTTCTTTTAAGTTATGCTTATTAAAGAGCATTTCATCTATTGACATAATTAAAAGGAAAGGCCATCATCACAGGACCGAGGAATCGAGGACGAAGTGCAAATGGTTGAAAAATGAGTTAGTCAAACAAGCCCAAGGCCATACGATGGAAGAGGCGAAGGTCGAGGGGGGCTAGAAGAGACTCAAAGTAGAAAAGTAAAAAAAAAGAAACGAAAGCGTGAGCAGGAAAAGCAGAACAGAAAAAAAGAGTCCCAAATGAAAATGAGGCGCGCAAAAAGAGGACACGATGCGAAACGGGATACCCTTCCCTATGTGAGCTTTTGTAAGTGTGTGTGTATGTGTGTATATATGTGTGGGGAGTGGACAACTATAGCTCTGTAGAGCATCCCCAATCCCCCCATCCCTTCCCACCACTCCGTATCCCGGTACATGGCCAGCACCGCGTGGCGCGCTAATTATGATGAAAGATTTCTGCATCTTTTAGCGTTAATCCATTTGGAAAATTAGAAATGAAAATTTAATGAAATTTCCACCAACTTCTACAGCATTTCCACACGTTTTTCATTCTCCTTTTTCATATTTTGCCTTGAAGGCAATTAGATTTTTTCCCCACGTTTCGCATAAGCAAGAACTAATAATTGACCCAGGCAACCATGGGAAAAGCCATATATACATATTGAATGCGTTATATAGATAGATATCCCGTTAAGTGTTAAAATTTAACATTTCAGTTAAGGTTTCTCATTGCTTGGCAATGACAATTTGTTTTAGCAATTTATAAGTTTCGTTTAGTTTTTATTCCCCCAGTGCTAAGGACTTCTTCATAAAACATGTTTTTAATTACCCATTCGCCATCAGCAAGGACATTGCCAGGGATAGGGCAGATGACAGGACAATGGCACAAGCAATGTATAGCAAATACGACAAAGAAAACAATTAAAAATGTCGTAATTGTCGCATTAATGTTTTTCTGATAACTTGGCAAGTGGCCAGGCAGCCCAAGCACAACGCAGCAAGGACTCCTCCTAATTGCAGGCACGCAAAGCAATTTCGAGTAAAAAATAATTCAATAAAATTTAATTAAAGGCCATTAAACATTACAACAATTTTAACAGTCAAATATCATGCAAGGTCTCAACATAAAAAATACAACACCAACAAAAAGAGAAACCAAAAAAAGAGAGAGGACAACAAGAAAAACTTTTTAACGTTTTTTTTTTTTACTTTTCGGGTCCAATGTGTTCGGTCTGTCATAAAACATAACCAGAGGCTGTAGTTAATGGCTTATCCAATGGTTTTCTAGCCGGACTAGCTTTCGAATCGTTAACTGCACTTGTGGCATCGGCATAGCCATAGCCACTCTCTTCACTCTCCGCTCTGCATCCTTCATACCCTATGTCCCTTGGACATGTCCTGCGTATGGTTTGATTTGCTTTCCGAGACCCAAATTAAATGTTAAAATTGGCCGTATCAACAAAGCAATTTGATATCAAACTAACCACCCATTCAGGAGTTTGCACTATCCTAGAATTTGCACAGATGACAGACCTGCAAACTCTGTTTAAATTTATAAAAATGGTTTATATTTCATGGCTTGTATTTATACACTGGTTGGAATGTTGGAATTTTCTGGCAAAAAACATTCTCTTCAAAGTCTCAAAGATATGATTTTTAAAAATAATTTAGTTAAATGCTAACAGTATTTAAGAATTAGTTCACCTTCCAGTTTTAATTGCTAATTGGTAATAAACAACTCCATAAACTAGCTCCTCATTTCCAATGCAAGTCCTTATAATAATTTAATGGCCTTACCCACATATTTCTTACACGTTTCTATATCAAGTGGCTGCGGTTTTAGTTGAAAAACTTTGGCGCCCAATCAAAGTCCTATCTCTATGTGGCCTTGTTCATGTGTATGTAGGTGTGATGTTTATATGTGTTGGAGCATCCCTTCGTGAAATGGAAGTGACATCATTAACTTTTTCTTGGCTGATGGTGGGAATCGGCTTCGATGCAACTATAATGCCCTTGTTGCTACCTTCAGTTCTCCGTGTCATTTTGTCTGGCTCTGACTCTGGGTCTTGGCCGTGGTCTAGGTCGGAGTCTGCTTAGTCAGAGTAAAGTGTCTAAAAAAGTTTCTTTTCTGCCATGGTGGGCCATGCAAGTAGTCTGCAGTTTGCAAGGACTACATCCTGCCTTGCCTTGCACATCCTATGCCGCCTGCATCAACTTGTTTGGTCCTTATTGATTTGTATATTGGAAACTTCATTACAAGTTGAGTGTTATAGGTAGTTTGGGGCGTAGTTTATTTTTAACTTTTTATTTGCCCAGAGAAAAGTTGAGTTGGTTTATTTATTTGCTTGTTTTTTGTCTTCCTTTTTTTGGTTCTGTTACAGGTCAGTAGTTTATTTAGGGCTATTTGTTGCATGTACTGCGAGTTAGAGAAAAATTGTTAAACTCGATTTTAAATTAAGTGAGAGAGAAATGGAAAACATTTTTAGAACTTGGATTTAAATGTGAATTATCTTACTGCATCGACTTGCATACAATTTTAAGGAAACATTTGATTCATTTTGAGAACGAAAGAGGGTAAGAATGAATGAATGAATGAAGAAGCGAATGAATGACTAAATGGCTGGCCCCAAAAGTTAACCAAGCAGACATGATTTTGAACTTGTACACGACATGCCGACCAACAACTGGCATGCGGACCTGACATGACAAATATATAACACACCATGTACGATGGCATGCAAATGCTTCTCTTGGTAGGTGGGCGTGTCCCACACAAAAGGCTTACTTACAAGAGGGATTCCCGCGAAGTGGCCGACTTTCCGTTATTCATATTTTAGCAACCCCAACCTCGTTATCCGCATACAATGGTCGAGAACTGCAAGTTCCTAGAAGAAAATTCTTACTATAGAAAAAAATGGTTTCAATTGAAATGGACTTTTCTTTACTATAGGTTAACAGGAATGTTAACATCTATTCTGTATAAAGAAATGGTTAAATGGGTAAATACTTGCGGTTATAATTTGTCATGGCTTGTCCACACTTTGTTTCGTCTTTCGTAGCAATTTGAATTGTTGCTTATGCACTCCCGAGTCTGGAGTCCAGGCTCATCACTGTCAACGCTAGCTGCATGATTTCACCTACTTCTACTTTCCCACGGTCTCTAAAGGACGCCCCTGCAGAATTCCACTCCTTCGGAATGGCTCAGATGGCATTTGCTACTTATTTTTGTTTTGCCCAGCGGCAACTGTATACCAAGTGGCCCCGTCTCCCAAGCAAAATGAGGGGGGTCTAATCTTACATCGCTGCATATCGAGGTTACAACTTGACAATAGTTTAACATGACTCTCATGTGGGGTGCGTGGAGGGGCATAGAAAGGTCTTTCTAGTCGCCGAATATATGCCAGGGCTTAGCCTTATCCTTAGCCCGTTGCTGTCCCAGTTCGTGACCTAAATTATATGCACAACTATATATATAAGACGAGTCAATGTGTGTCTCTGTGTGTGACTGGGTGTGTGGGAGTGTCTTTTATTCTTCCTCTTCATCGTCATCAGCATTCCTGGGGAATGCGGATTGCAATTCCAAGTGTCTCCAAGTGTCTTTCCTCTTAACCCCTCAGCCACTTCGCCAGAGATGCCTTATACAACAAATCAGCATTTGCTCGTGCGCAGATTTTCGAGGTTAATGCGTGCAAAAGTTTGAAATTAGTAAATTTCCTATCTTCAGTTTACACCACCTCGCTTTCTATCCACCCCCTCAATTCACTTTACACCATTTCCTTTCTTTTTAGATATACATATTTGTATGTAAGTGCAACTAATTTATTTGTATTTTGTAGACAAAAAGCCAAGAGCAGCAACACTCGTTTAAATTAAACTTTTTGACCTAAATTTATGCTTAGGAACTTGATATGCATTTCGCTTTGGAAATAGTTTTATTTTCCTCTTCTCGTAACATCGTTTTGTTGTGTCTTTGTTGTTCATGGAGTTTTCCTTTGGCTTTTTGCGTAATATTCTAAAAAGCAAGCACATACGACGTGACAGTATTTTGTAATTTCTTGCAAGCAAAATGAGTTCATTTCAAGTGACGGAGAAAGAGAGAAGAAGGACAAAATGCACTTCAACTGGTGAGCCTTTATAAGGACATTGCTTTCGTTTTTCCGCAGTGTTTTGTGGTCGATGACAGCAGAACCCGCCGACCATCCATCTGGCCAGCCACGTGCAAAAGTTGTTTTCAATTAAATTGGATTTCGGTTTATTTCAAAAGGCTTACAAAGATTTTATTGAACGTGTTGGTCCTTACATTTCTAAGCGTAACATGTACTGATATCTTTGAGACCTTTATCCTAGTGTCTTCCTTTTATATAATCGAAATTAAAGCTCCTCGAATCTGTTTAGCACTTTGATCGTATTCTGAAGAATCTTAGTCACCTAAACTAAGTAGGACAGCTATTCAGTATTATTACTATACTAATCAGTTGATGAAAAACATTTTAATGCCCCAATTCAAGAGCAAAAGTCGACGTTTTTTTAATCATGAAACAATGCTTGGAATTGCCTCAAAAACCCATTTAAAATTCCTTCTCTATGAGGCTCACTTTTAGAATCAAAGGACAAAGTGGTAGCATTGTGGTCTTTGAAATTGCGAAATGCAAATCTGCCACACAGCAGCCGCATAATTCACCAAATGAGAAACTAATGAGTGCGCATATTCAAAAAGGAAGAGGAAGTCCTGGGCTCTGACTCCCTGGCATTCTGTGGGGAATTTTGTGGGTCAAACTAAAGAAGGAAATGCAAAGTGCATTCACATTTTGATTTCATTATTGCCATTTTATGAAAAAGGAATCAAAAGAAGCAAAAAATGAGAACTGAATCTCAACTTCCGAGTGCAATGTCCCCCAGCCTTAGGAATGAAAGTGAGGAGATGCTTTGCAAGAGGTTTCATGTGCAGGTGAGAGAGTGTTTGTGTGTGTGGCACACACAAGGTGAAAGCAAGGAATTGTGCCTCAAGCATCTGATGGAGGAAAGGGAGGGCTAATGCTAAGAATAGTAGGCAAAAGATCCTTACAATTTGTGGAGGCGAAACTTGGGTTTTTTGTCGCTGCAGTTGTGAAAGGGATTTCTGGCTGCATATATTCCGTTGGCCAAAAGCGATTTTATGGCCGACAAGAATATCTTTTCATGGATTCTTGGCTTGTTCGGTCATTCGGCGTGTCGTTTGAGTTAAGTTTCTTTCAAAGAGAGGCAAAGGCATAAAATAAATTGTCAAGCCTTTGGCATATCCTTTGAAACTTTCTTTTTCATTTCATCATTTAATTAGACATCTTGTAGAGTTTATTCAATTTATTATTTATTTATTTAATGCAATAAATTTTCTCAGTTAAAGTTTCTCATAGTTTTCTGTTTTGTGTTGTTTTTAGTTTCGTTTACATATGTATGTAAGTACTTTTTATATTTAATTAGTTGGTACTTAACAATAATTTCGCTATATTTCTTTTGCTCATTTTTGTGTAATTTACCTTTATCTTATTCTTTGTTTTGCCTGTTTAAAACGTTAATAAGTATTGGGTTTCTTATTTACAATTAGTTTTGGCTGATTCGTATCGTATTTTGCAACCATTTTCTTTACTAAACTTTCGATGAAAAACACTTAAGTTCTTAAAATTGTATTTTGATTTCGATTTATAGTTTTCTTATAGCTAAATCATTTGCCATTTTTTTGTTCTTTTGTTTTCTTTGGTTGGTTTTAGGGGTTTTGAATGTGCAACGGTAGAAGGATGAAAAGTGGTTTAATTAATGAATGGAGATTGTGGGGAGAGGGGCGGGAAAAAGGGCAAAAAGTTAAGCTGTTTGACTGAGTGGATGGTGGAGACCTCTCAAAGGCGGTTAACCGCAACATCGCCAGCAATAACCACAAAGCATTTCAAATGTGAATGTGGACAGACGAAGTGTTAATTTCCACGCCTCTCAATACATAAAATTCCCTCATGATGACCACAACTTTCCACATCCTTCCCTCATCAATTGGCTAAAGTGTTTGCTCGCACAGAGTCGGTTGCGGTTGGAAGCGACCCCCGAAAAAAAATTAATACAACTGTCCACATGGCTTTTAGGTCTGTCGTCAGAGGCGTCTTTAGAGGGGTCACAGCCAATAAAAAGGAAATTTAACTGATCAATTAACTAAAGGGGTTAAGTGTCAGATCTGTTGATCTATAACTTCTGAAATTGTAAAGACTCTCCTCCTGAAAATGACAATTAGTGCATGAAATGACTGTGAAAGTAGTTATCTCTTCCTCCCGACGCCTACCCCTGTCGATAATTAACACTTTTTTGATTACTTCGAGGTCAGTTTTAATTGCAATTAAGGATTTTGTTGTCGTTTGCCCCATTTTCGAAATAGATCCGCTCACATTCGCTTGTTATTTCAATTAATTCTCGCGAAAAATCTTATAGAATTTGCTTGCTATATATATATGTAATTATATATATTTCGATATAAATGGATTTATTATGTTTTTTTCTTTTTTGTTTTAACATTAAACTAAAAGTAGTTTATATTGTTTCAGTTACAGGTTTATGTGATGTGTGTGTAATTTAAATTGGACATTAATTAATTAAATAAATATGCAGTGTTTTCTTTTTTTTTATGTATTTTGGCGATGAGTTTTGTGGGTGTGGGTTTATTTTTTTATTTTTATCTTCTCCATCTCCTACATAAAGAATATATATATATATATATGTATGCATGTATGTATATGTATAAGTATATATGTATTGATGTGAGTAGAGGCATAATATTTATTTGATTTCTTTTTGCGGTATCATTTAAATGCAATTCATTAGTATTTGGAATACTCATCGGCGTTACATTTTCTTTATTACTATATTCATGTATATATGTATGTATGTATTGGGGGTTATGTTTTTTGCTATTGTTTCCATACAGACCAGACATATATTTATAAATATATGTGTGCATGTATGTTGTATTATACTATTATGTTGAATTAATTTACATGTTTGCTGTGTACTGAACAGTTCTCGCAATAGAGTTACACCATCTATATATACAATATGCGAGTTCGAGTCCGAGTCCACTTAATATAATAAATTTCACTATCGGCTATCAATTAAATTGTATGTATGTATTGAAATTGGATTTTTTTTCGTTATTTCCTCTCTTTTTATTTATATATATATTCTTTTTTTCCTTGTGGTTATGTAAATGGCACCGGCACAGAGCACATAAAATAGAATTTCACAAATTGGTTTTTCGTAAACATTTTTCTATGTTTTTATTTTGCTGCTGTATGATGTGAGTTTTTGTTCTAAAGTTCATAGTTGATTTGCCTTGACATCTAGTTTGAAAGAGCAGGAAAAACAAAAAAAAAAAAGAAAGGAAAACGTAAACTACAATTGGGACGGTCCATCATATGCATTTGTGTATATAGAAACCCAGAGAATACAATCGTAATTTAAATCGAAACCATAGTATTTTTTTTCACAAAGCGCTAAGACGTCTCTTTCTGATATATTTTGAAGTACAAATGCAGTTCCTAATGAAATATTGAATTGCCTTTGTTGTTGTGCCAGAAATACCTTTAAAATTTCATTTTATAATTCAAAATTTCTCAAAGGACTGCATTGGAATTTCATTTGCTTTTTGCATTTAAGTTTTTTCACCTTTTGAAGCACTCTGAACATATTGAAAAACAAGAAGCTTTTCATTGTGTTCTATTCGAAGACAAATATGCATATTTCTAATTGAAAAAATCATCAAAATGTCACACCCTCCCCCCACTGCCCATTGAAGTGGTGCCTGCTCTATAGCCTTAACAACAAAAGGACAAACAAATATTTTTGCATTCGATTGTATTGTGAGTTTGTCCAACATTCCATTTGTTTTATTTTTCAGTGCTGTTTGCTGCCAGGGGGTCAGTGGGGAGAGGCTGGGGCGGAAGTTTGAGATTGAAGTGCAAGTTCACAGAATATCGGTTGCAATTTGCATTTTATGCTACATAAATATTAACGTTTATGCATTTATGCAGAAGAAAAAAGAACAAATACCAAAAAAATATTGAGATAGACAGATACCAAATACATGTACATAAAATTGAATGAGTGAGTGAGACAGAAAGAGAGCAAACCAACTAAAATCAGATTAGAATTCATTTTTGATCCGCTTATCGCCTAAAACTTTTACAACTAAAGTCGCTTAGAGCTTATAGAACTTACATTTACTTCGATTTTATGTCTTTTTTACTTTTGAAAATTCTTAAAGTTTTGTTTGGTTTTGTTGTATTTTTTATCTCTCTGCTTTTGTTTATAAGGTAAAATCATTTTGCTTACAACATGCATACGATTATTTTGTTAATTCTTTCTTTGTAATTTTAATCATTTTATGTTGGCAGAGTTTCACTTTAACTTTCAATCTCTTTGGTTTTGAATGCATTTGCTTTCTTTTTAAATAATTCCTAATTTTTAGCCTGATTTGGCTGGAACATGTCATGTTCGATGTCCACCGCCGATAATAATGACACTGAGTAATAGAGCCATGATGCAGAGAGTGTATGCCCGGGTTGTGGGTGCCGACGAAGTGACCGCCGATGCCGATGATTCACCTTGATAGAGGGAAAGAGATAGTCAAATATATTTATACAAAATATGAGTGACAATGTTATCAAGACGAAAGGTTAAGAATTTTCTCTGTATACATAATGTTTTTTATATATTAATGTGAGTACCCAATGAGTAAGTAGTTTGGCTATCCAATATTTATATGTATATTTTTTGGATGGTTATGTCAGACTTACCATTTATTATGTTGAGCGTTACTGTTGCACTGGGACTATTTGACGGGCTACATGTGTAATTGCCAGTGTCCCGCTTCTTGGCCGACTCAATGATTAATGAGCCAATCTGCAGTTGTCACGGGGGAATGAGCGAGAGTAAAATGAAGAAAAAGTCACACGTAAGTATGCAGCAAGCCAAAAAAGAAGGAAAACAAAACCAACAAAAAAACAGAGAAGAAACTTTTCCGCAAAGATAAATACAACTGGCCAGAGAGAGCGAACACGACACCAACTTTTGAATTATATTTTTTTTTTTTTTTTCATCTTCTGTTTCGGTTTCTGCTCGTTGAACACGTCTTGCAAATATTTGCCATGAGCCAGAGCCAGGCGAACTAATTTCGTGTCACGAAAGTTATTGCCACCGCCTGGCCAATTAGATGAAACAGAGAGGATAAAACTTTTATGGCAACAAAATATGCATGATAATTTCACGTGACAAGCTAGAGAGTCATTTTCAAATTGACTATAATTAAATTAAAATCATCAGGGGAAAACGAAAGCAAAAAAAAACGAAAACTGAAAAGAGAGAAAGAGAGAGAGAACCACTCACCGTGCTCTGACCCTCGCCATTGGCCTCTGGCAAATTCGGATCCAATTGCGTGCGATGGCGTCGTGAGTCGGCGGCCAATTGCTCGGCCCCATGATACCACATTATGAATGTGGGTGGTTCGAGAGCACCACGAACAATACAACGTAGCACCACATTGCTGCCAGCCTTCACGTAACGATCTGGTTCGCCCAAAATCTCAGTGCGGGGAACTGCAAGATGAAATAAAAAGAGAAGTGGCAAAAAAACAGTGAGAATCTTGCCAAACACCGAGGAGGACGAATGTTGATGAAGGGAAAATTGTGTCATTCAAGGCTAATCTATTGAATTAACAGCTTGACAGTCACGTAGCACACGTAAATCTGGGCACCTTTTTTTGGCGTGCTCTCTGTAAATCCGCTTTTCAATTTTTCACTTACTGAAGTTTTGCCGACCACCACCCAACGCTCCGCTCCACTACATCTCCTTCATCTCTCTCTGCCTTTTGCATCTACGGCGCACGCACATGCATAACAAAACTAAAAAGAAGAGAGCCAGCCAGCGATGAAGCGATGGTGCGATGGAGCGACAGGGCGGGAGGTTTCGGCCGAAAAAATAAAAAATACATAGAAACCCATTCCACTACAGCACCACCCATTTAAACACCACCCATTGAGGCGGCGAGGCGTCTTCATTTGGTTTTTGGACGTTAGGGACGTGAGCTTTGAAATTTGACAAAATCACGTATACGCCCGAGTTTTCACTGCTGTTACACAAAAATATGTGTGTGAAATGAGTGCTCCCAGAATATCTACTACGAAACGTTAGTATGTATCTGTGTGACTGTGCGTATGTGTGTGTGTGTGTGTGTGTGGCACATGCTTTTCCAAACACGCGCCTCACTTTTTAGATTTGACACCCAAACTGTGTCAGCTTGTCAAAATCGTCATGTTGTGCATGTTAGTTTCCTAGCTGCTTGACTGAAGGACCAAAAGGTGGAGCAGAAACGGGAGCTAAAAAAAGGCAAATGCAATGTTATTAGCAGCAAACGTTCTTCGCCCACCCCGCAGACAAACTAACTATTCCAGCGAGTATTGGCAGCAGCAGTGAGTAATTTTATTTTAGTGAACTACATGAAATGAAAATTGTTGCACATAGTTTTATCTAGCAATTCCCGACAGCAGCTCGCTATACGTGGGAGTCCATACATATAGCATAGCTTTGGGGGCTTCTTCTTAACTAACGGAAAAATGTTGAAAAGTGTTTTGCCAACTTGCAAAAACTTAAGCATAATAGCAAAATTAAATATTCAAGACAAATATAAAAGAAAACAAGCAAACAAAGTATGGATAAAGCAGAAGAAGGTAGAAGACTTAAAAATCATAAAACGTTTTTCTGATTCATAGTAATTATTGACCAAAACTAATTTTATATGCTACAGAGAAGATTTGATGGCAATGACGTTTAGTCCTTTTTTTTCACAAAGATTACAAGTTTCATAGATAAAATCTCGAAAACTTGTGTTGTGATGAAAAATTGATCCAAGGTTTGGTTTTTCATGAAAAATATGAAAAAAAAGATTAAAGAATTGATAAAAACTTTTCATACTAATTAATTGAAATAAAATACACACTCAATGGTCAATTAACTTAAGCTTGAGCTATCGTTAACATGGGAAAACCAAAACCAAAATCCACAAAAGGAAAACCCAACCACAGAAAAAGAGAAAGATATAAACCAACAAACTTTGAACCAAGTTAACCACACTTTTAGCTAATTTCTACCCAAAAAAAAAAAAAAAAGAAAAGAAAAGAAAGTAAAATGCTAAAATCTCATATATTTCGATAAAAGCGAGAAAAGAAAATTGAAACGAAAACTGGGGATAGTAGTGACAAGCGAATTGCAGCAACTTAAATTAATTGAGTTTATGGCGAAATGCTTTTAGGGAAATTAGTTAAGTTTAACAAAATGAAGCAAAAGCTGGCTGGCAAAGGTGCCGTGAAGAATGGCAAGGGCAAGAGAGAGGGAGGGAAGGAGAAAGTGCCAACATCACAGGGAAATTGTCACTTTTGATGGCCAGATAAAGAGTAACAGAGAAGCCGAGAGAGCAAAGCCAAAAGAAAAAATTGGCTTTGGCCCTACAAGATTAGCAGCAAATTAAATAAGCAGACACAAAAAAAGGAAAAAGGAGGAAAATGAAGAAGAAAAAAAACTGAAAGCAAACGAGATGAACAGAAAGCAAATCTCATAAAACCAAATCTAGTTTGTCATTCAATGAGGCAGAAAAAAAATATATATATTCATGTCATTTGCGGGGCCATGTGTGTGAGAGCCGTACGATGGGTACAGATTGAATTTTTCGGGGTTAAAATTCAATGAAATGTAAAATCTAAACCTAAATTTACATATCTTTCGTTGTAATCGAGAAATATTAATTTTAAACCAAACCAAATACACAAAAATACCCTTATCTCTCTGTTTACTACTGTGTAAACTTGCAGTCAACTGACTGATTTGTGCCCAAACTAAAAGGCAACAAATAGTGCTCGTCCCGGCATCCACACCCACATGCCCATAATGCTAAACAAATTGACCGAAAACTACGAGCCTATTACAACGAAAAGCAGCAAAAAAATAAGCAAAATGGCCAACGGCTCAGAAATCAAATACATTTCAGGCTAAAGCTTCGGCCTATTCCTTAGCCTCTGCCTCAACATAAAACCCATTGGTCGGTCCTTTCATTGAATGAATCGGAACATGCAAAGGGAGTTCTACTCGTTGGCACAGACAAAACGATGCAATAAATACAAATTACATGGCCAACCAACCAGATTCGACAGAGAAAGAAAGATAAATAACGTAAGACAGAGAGAGAAAGAAAGAAACATCCTAAATAGTAAGGATATAAGACGAGGCGGCTCTGTCTCTAGGTGCTGCCGATAATGGTTATATGAAGGGGGAGTCAAAAACGCACAGAAAAGAACAAAAAAAAACCAAGCAAAACCAAAATCCATACCAAACCAAAAATTCTACGTCGAAGAATGGAGTGAATGGTTTGAAGACTTGAACAGAACGGTCGAACATTGCCAAATGACTGCAAATAATGGGAAATCTCCTGAACCGCTGACTGTCTGACTGACTGCCTGCTGGCTAGATGGCTAGCTGGCTGAAAAGCATTGTGGAAAATCTATCTATTTTTTCTTTCACTACGTCTTCGTTTCGAATGCTCATATCTTCCATCCATAGACATAGAGAGGAAGGCATGAATAGAAATCTTTTATGCTTAAACATGTCGTTAGATTAACGCAAATGTGGCGAAGCATACAAAATTTTCAGATACCTGTTGGGTACCACCCATGGAGTGGCCTGATTCCTTTCATTTTGTCTTTCTCACACACTCACACATACGCTTGGACTAGTGTTTAGCATACAAATTAGCTCAACCGGAAATGCGAAAATCACTTTTGGCAAACGCCATTATCCAGTCTATTGCCCTCTTGGCCCTCTTCTTTTTGGTCCATCCATTTGGCCTCTTTTTCTTGCCACATTCATTTACCCCATCCTTTTTTTGATTTTTTTTTTTTTTGGGTTCCATCTTCTTCCATTGGTTTGGCTTTTCTTTCTCTTTTGGTTTTTGGCATTTAGCCTTTTATAGATTTAAGCCAGCATGTGGTATCTACACATTTTCCATTTTCTCGTTCTCTCCATAAAACCAAAGTGTTTGTTGCATAAAACAGAAAATTCAATTTGTTGCTCCAAATGTAAATTTACTTTTACTCTTTTCTCTCGGTTCTTGTTATTTTGGGTGACAATGAGATGACCTTAAAATGTGCCTCCATGGAGAAGTCAGCATTTTAAGTTAGTTAAGAGATGTACTACGTTTTTATAGCCCTTGATTGAAGATTGTCTAAAAGATCGCAAATTTCGCAAAGTATTGAACCCTAATTTACTTTAGTACTGTAAGTTAGCACCTTATTTATCAAGATTTTATTTATAGTAAATAAAATGTTTAAGCTCACTACATCTAAATTGGTGACTTTACAGGATTCGCTTCTATATCTTAACTTTTAAATATGTACTCTTTCCTGAAGCCTTTTATTTAACTACAAATGTTACTTAAATTTCACTCCTACATGGTATACAGATGTTTTGTTGTAATTTGCTAAATTGCTTTATAAAACAAACATAAATAACTTGCAGAGTCAAAAGGATTTTTCATTCTCCATGAAAAATGTGTCAAGTGTAAAAATAGAAATCTCGGCAAATAAACAAAATTCCTTAGAATCAAAAATGTTTGCATTGATTTCAAATGTTCTCCATGAAAATCTATAGAGTTCTGTGGCAAATTATAGCTATCTATAGTTTCCTGTGGGAGGAGGGTGTAGTAAGTTTGGGTTAGTTGTTATTTAATAAACACACACGCACACACCCTTACACATGCATCCTGTTAAATTTAAAGTATTTTACATCAATTACGTTGGAACTTGCCTTTCTCATTGGTCAGCTGCTCTCTCTTTAAAATAATTCTGTCTCTGTTCTTCCGTCTTTGTGTATGTGCAAACATAAAATTTAATTAACTTTTTTCAACACCCCCGAGTCGACAAGTGTGTGAGTGTGTGTGTGTGTGTGTGCAGAGAGAAAAGTTTTCTCGTTAAAAAACTTGACCGAGCAAAGAAATTTCTTTGTGGTGAAATTTTTCGGCATTGGGCAAATGCAACTAGCCGCAATTTGAATGCAATTTACTGAGTAATTTCAAATGCAGCAAAGATCTCAACCCCACAAAAACTCAATTTCCTCTCTAGCCCTTATCATGCCTCCTGCCTCCTTTTTCTTCTTCTACTGAACTGTGTCATTTGCTCAGTCTGGTTGGGCTTTGGAAGGCCAGCAAAGTGGGGCAAAGTTTTTGCATATGTCCATGGAGAAATCACTTGACCTTTCCCAAAATTTTGGCCATCTAATTGCATGTGGCTAGGATTTGGAATATTCATTTCCATTTTCATGTTCATGGTTCATGGTTATGGCCCTGACACTTACCCACAACATGAAGCTGTACTCGAGCGCTAACTTTTGGCTCTGTCGACACTTGACACTCATAGGCGCCGGCATCTCGAGCCTGCACATATTTTATTTGCAGTGTCCAATATTTATCTGGTTGCTTGATGGCCAAAAAACGTTGATCGGCTATGAAGACAGCTCTGAAATAGATAAGAAGACGAAGTTTCAATTAAAATCCAAATCTTTTCAATAAATTTCCTTCTTTTAATGAAAAACTCTTCTCCATACTTTTTTGCTGCTTTTTATCAAAGTGCCTAAACTTATTTTCTCATAAATTTGATTATTTACCATTAGTTTATTTCACTTCAATGAAGTGCAAATGGTCAAACTGAAATGTAGTTAAAACTTGAAATTGAAATTAAAGTTTTCCCCGGGCCGTAAGAAGTTAGTGTGGAAGGGCAACTGGCAATGCGACAGCTAAACAGGCCTCACTTAGTCGCCAAGTTTCTACTGCTAATGGCCACTCAAAAGACACTCAAAGTTATTTAGTTGCGGCATTTAAACAGCTTCTCTCTCCCTCTCTCTCTCTCTCTCTCACTCTCTCTCTGACTTTCCCAGAGAAGTCGAAAGGGCAACATTGTGGCAACTACTCGATGTGTTTGTGTGTGTATGTAGGAGAGGAAGACGTATGCAAATGTTGGGGCAGAGGTGCATGGGGGGTGAGGCACTAAAATAAGTTGCATTTAATGTCATTGTTGCAATATTTTTTAGTCCCCTCCTTTGGGAGTCTCTCTCTCTCTCATCCCTTTCTTGCGTTGTATACGAAACTGAAATTGTTCCCTGCACTTTGCCTAAAGTGCAAAAATGTTTCCGTCTTTTCCCGTTGAAAATGTGCAACGAGCCAACAAGCCACACCCCCACACACATGCGTTGACACTGCTTATTATGGGACATACCCCTACTGCACACTCTTTTTCTCATTTCTTGGATCACCCTATTCGGTTTCTGCCCTGCACTAACAAGTTTTGATACTAAACCCAGATTAGACCCTTGCGTTTTGCACTCGTAAAACTCGACATTTTATGACTTTTGCCATTTCCTTTTGGCCTCGCCTCCTCCATTACATCCCGCCACACAACCCCTCCAACCAGTGCTTTTCCATCTTTTGCTTTTGCTTTTTTTGTTGGTCCAATCTACAACTCTCCTCACCCACCCAGGACGATTTCTTGTCGCTGTATTTCTTATCAAGATTTTGTAGTTACTTTATAATTTTCATTTCGTTTTAAAGTTTTCCCAAGTAGCGGTGACTTTCCTTTCCCTTTCCTCTTGCTCTAAACATTATTTGCCATATTTTTACTCTACTCTATTCGGCTCCTTTCTCTAGATTTCCCTTACCCACTTGTTCTCCCACTCTTTTTTTCTTTCTCGAAATGGATTCTCTTTTGTGTGGTTTTCTTTCACTCGACTCAAGTGCCTCGGAAGTGACCCCCGATGCCGCATAACTTTTTGGTCTGCAATTTATTGGTTTCTCTACGGGAGTAACAACAGAAACACCAAACCAGAAATTCTATACGGGCCTAATAAAAAAGTTTGGCAGATTATTCGTTTCTATACGCTACACATACATACATAGCAAACAGACAGATACAAAAACGTGTTAATAAAGGGATAAATATCATCCAATAAATGTGTGCAAGTGGAAACGGTTTATAATTTTTCGAATTTTATGCCAGTAAAGGGAATTCACAATGTATTCACTTGGTTATATGGTAACTACTTTCATAGAGTACAATTTAATGAAACTTGTTAACAGGAACCTAAAGCTTATGTCTGATTAAAAATTTATAATAAATTACTATGACCTTTTATGAAAGTCATGACCTGGTCATCGATTGATATAAAAAGCTATTTATCCAACGGCGCTTTGATAAAGATACAAAATATAGCGTGGGAAAAAGGAATATCGACATAATGAATTTCTTTATGGGATAATATAGATTTCTTTTATTCATTTTGATGTATTTTCTGCCTTAGTTTTTAAACAGAAGAACTTAATTCAATTGGATTGCACTCAGGAGTTACTGCAGGATTCTTTCGTTTTTCCTCCTGTTTGGTGATTCTCATTTTGAAAATCCATTAAATGCAACTCGTTTGTGTGTGTGTGTTGCATGGTAAATTTCTGTTTGTTGAGAGGAAATAAATTGCAAGGTGCGAAAGATAAGAGATAACAGGAGCTGCTCTTGGGCAGATGTAATTACCCTGTCCCTGGACATTCAGGAGTATTATTGTATCCTTGTACTCTTCAGTAGCCAGACATCCAGCCAGCCAGCCAACCAGCCACCCAGAGTAAACAGAAATAATCTATTGTGTTGGGGCTATAAATTTCAAAAGCTGCCATATGTGTTTACACGAGTGTATGTGTGTGTGCGAGTGTTTCCTGAGGACAAACAAAAGATCGCCTTGCACGTGACATTTATATGATAGTGTAAACACATCATTTGCGCTATTATACCGACAATACACAATTTCTTGCCCCAGTGTCTTAAACTGTGACTCGCAGTGAGTGGCTAAAAGTTTTTTCTCCTTTTTATTTTCTTGTTCTTGTTGGTCTTGTTGCAAAATCTATTGCCATTATGCCTGATATGTCAAGGAAGGGAGGCTGGACAAACAGTTGGAGGTTTTCTTAGAGGCTAAAGGAAAACTTTTTAGATAAATGGGCAGGAATGATGCAAGGTGCAAGCCTTGGGGTGGACTTGCGGTCCAGCGGAAGTCTGCCTTGAATGAGTCAGGACTCTTGAAGTTGCACTGCAGGAAGCAATCAGTAAGGACACTATCTCAACTAAATTTCAATGGTTTTCCTTCTGTCTCTGATGGTCGGAAAATGTTCTCTCACTCTGTTTGCCCTGCCAGTCATTCATTCATTCATTCCTGCCTGGCCATTCATCCAAACGCACACACTGAAGCGTGTCCTTATCTAATGTGAAAGGTTCATTGGTTTTACTTTTCTATCAATGTAATAAGCTGGAAATGTTTGCTGCAGGAAAAACTACAGACACTCGGACAGAGAGAGCGACAGATAGACAGTCAGATACACGGACAAGCAGACAGTTTGAAGTGAAGTGAAGCTTTTGCTCTGGATTTTTGTGCAATGAAATTGCACACACTTGTGTTTCCGCTTCGCCTGTCACACATACACAAACAAACTTTTATACATCCACATATCCATATACATATGTACTTCTGGGCAGTATAAAAAGGACATCCACAGCTACTCAAGAAAAAGTGGATTCATTGAGGGCTACAGAACTCAAAGAGTGAAATTGAAAAAAGAAGAAAAATAATTCAAAGGATATATGGAAAGTTTGTGCACTTAATTCACTTTGTCACAAATCGTATTTGCTTCTACTTCACTCAATTGAAATTTGATACAATCAATATCTATTTTACTTCTTACACATATGTGTAACTAATTAATATTAAATGACTGGACAGTCATAACACTTCTAGTGACAATTACGGCAAATAATCAACTGCTTCACAATAGAGCATATTTTGGCATTCATTGGCATTTGCCATTCAAGTTGCCAAACACATTTTGCCCCGCAGCCACACAAATGAATTCAATGAATACAGAGAGACAGTATTCATTCTAATAATACAACAATGATGGTTAATGTTAAATAGTAAATTGCCTCAAAGTAAACACTTGATTTGTGATACATGTAAATATTTCCTTTGAAATTGAATTTCAAATTAAACCTCGTTGGTTTTCAGTAGCTTACCTGTCGACAGTTAATATATGGCCATCACGTAGACGTATCCAGGATACAGATTTGTTGCCAAGTTGCTTTACCTGTGAGTGCAAAAGAAATAAATTTACATATGTGTAATAACAATTTTTACAATTTTCACAATATTTTTAAAATCCAACACAACAGTATCAATTTGTCCTCTTTTGATTAATTAATTTAATTAAAAGAAATTTGATCTTAATGTAGTTAAAAGGAAATAAAGCAAACATGTTTATGAATTTTTGAATACGGTTTTAAAAAAAGGTCTGATATTTGTAACTCAAAGAAGGAGACATTTATGACCTCAGAAACTACATGTAACTTCAATTAAACAACTACCTGAATGAAACTTGCCTTTTTAAGTTTTTATTGGCCAATCCTTTTCCCTGGAAACACATGCAGAGCTGGCATTCAATCCAATAGCCTACTTTGACAAATATGTCGGTAGAAATGTAAATGTTGACACTCATTTTAAGTTAGTGTGCCCAACTTCTACAAATGTAGGCTTTGGGCTTCAAATTCCAAAGAGTGTGGCTTTAAAAAAATGTAATCGTTGCTACCCTTTTTTCGTGGTTCGTCAGTCTGGTCGGACTGCCAGATCGTCTATTTCTTTCAGCTCACTCTGGTAGGACTGGCCATATTATAGTGTCAGACAGTTTCTATAAGCAAATGCGTGCACAAAGTCATCATAAATTTAAATTACTTTGAATTTAATTCCGTTCGTAACACTCATAAAATTAAACGTCATCGGGAGTGATTTTTAAGCTGTACCATTGGACGAGTTAAATGCTAAATATGCCTTTTAACATTTATATACTATGTGTAGGTATGTATACCTAAACCCAATTAAATCCGACATATGCATTTGGTTTGGCCCTCATTAGATACAAGCATTACAACCAAATTAAGGGCATCGATGCGGGGAGGCCTGGGAGTCCGGCCCGTATCGTTGACATGTCTACAGCATTAAAATGGATCTAGCATCTGTTCCATGGTATGTCCTATGTCTATGGTAAAATCAAAACCAAAGTGTTGAATAGACAAAATAATTTCAATGTAAATTGAGTCAGGGCATTTGCTACTAACCCCACTTGAAATGCACCCACGCCCAACTATCGCCTGTTCTCTCTTTCTATGTGTGTGTGTGTGTAAATGCATTTTAGATTTACTAACTACGACACATTTCGATAATATCTGAAACATGCGGATGTCTGACTTTATCTGCAACCTCCCATTTCCGCCCACTGCCTTCTGTTCTCTTTACTATACTCTACTCTACTGAGTTGCATGTTCATTTTGGTATTTAATTACATTTCAATGTAGTTTCTGTGGCCATTTGATGAAGCGGGAAGCGAATTGAAAGGAGGCACTGCATTTGGGAGTGCACTAATTTACTTTTGGCTCATTTGCGGGCAGAACTTGGGTTGCCGAATCGGAATGCAAGAGGCAGAGAGAGCAAGGCACACACTCTCCTTTCACTTGTTGAGCTAAATCACTTGAGGATTGTCGATGTTTGTTAATGGAGCGTAGAGACGACTACAACGACGCCGACAACTCTGCCTTGAACTAATGCTAATGCCATTTAGAGTGAAACAACAACATGCACAGCTCAAAAGCGATGTCAGTGAATGAAACTGCCAAATAATCATTATGCCATATGGAATCACATGAACGAGGCTGCAAATGAAAGGATGCCAACTGTCAGCATTGAAATTCCTTTTCACTTTAAAGATTCATATTCCAAATATGTTCCTCTGTAGAACGAAGACATAAAACAACATAGCTTATTCTACTCTAGTTAGTTGTCAAAAGTGGCTGGTCTCTACCCAAAATTGTTTAAATTTAAACAATGTTCTTTGAAGACAAGCAAAGCAAAAAAAAAAAAAAAAACAATTCAATTTAGTTGGTAGAATTTATTGGAGCATTTACACAGAAGGCTCCACTTTAGATTTCTTTGGCATTGTTCGGACGGAGTGCAGGACAAAAGTAACAACTTCAACAATTACAAATAAGCTACTGCTGCTGCTGGTGCTGCTCCTTCGTATATTTCAAATAGGCCAGATTCGAGAATCCCTAACAGTCCGTCCATCTTCACCTGTTGTTGTCGTCGTCAGACGGTAGATGGAGCTGAACATGGCCTCGGACAAGTCAGGCCAATTTGAAAAGTAAAAGGGAGTCGTCCAACAGAAAAGTCACTCAACTGTGGCACTTAATGCAGCATTTGAACAAAGAGCAAACCAGGCACAAGGATGATGATGGTGGGCGTGGTCATACAGATAGAGATAAACAGAGGGAGAGACACCGAGCAGACATAAAGTGTAAAGCGAACGAGTAATTGACGAAAATTGAGATGCGAGAGAGCTTTTTATACTTTTGTCCTTTCCGCCTTTGCAGCCCCTGCCCCTGCCCCTGTCTAGGATATGCGTTGAAGTTTTTGTGTGAAAAGCACTTAATTGACCATGACAACGAGAAATTAACATTGTTCTGCTGGAAAATTACAACAAGCATGCATTAAATATTTCCCAGCTGCCTTCCTTTCGAGTTGACTTTTTGGACCCAGGATTAATAGCCAGTTTGGTTTTATTTATTCTTTGTTCTTTTTCTCTTAATGTCGGTTTTGTCTTTTTTTACATCTTCCTTGACAGGAATTTGAATTACATTTTTAACTTTGAGTTTGACTTTGGGTTTGGGTTTGGGCAAAGAAGAATGTTATTTAAAATTAATGTTTCAATATGAAAAGGAATTCGTTTAGCCATTTCGCAAGGATGTTATAATTAGCTGCCATTCTCGAATGCTTAAAAATAGATAGATAATTTACTAGATTTTCGAATTTAAAATAATATTTAAAGAACAGCTTAGTTTTTTCTAAAATTTGCACAATAATTATTGCTTATTCAATGCGAATTTTTAAGCTGCTGCGACTAAAACTAATCAAATGATTCAAAACAATTCTATTTGGATAAAAACAAAGCCGATTTTTATTTGAATATTTAATAAAATTATTAAAAACGTTTTGCAAATGGACTTGCATTTAATCATTTCCGTTTGTCATTATCGTTATGTTTATGTTATTAGTTGAGAGCCACGTAGGGTTCGACATAAAATTAATTTGTTGAAATTGAATTTTCGGATTTTCGTTAAATACAAAATTTATGAAATATTTACAACTTGTTAGTAAGCAAATTTTCAGCATGTGATCAAAAAAAGGAGAGAGAGGCAAGTGCCAGCCACTAAACACCTGTACAAATAGACCGAGGGAGTGGTGGTTAAAAGAAGAAAGGCACACACAACCAGCCATAACCGCACACACACACACACACACACACACCTTTGAGCAACTTGACCGATACCAACAAATATTTACGCAATAAAATTTAATGTGTTTTCTATTAAGGAAGACCAACAAAACGAAATAAAAAGAAAAGAAGAACCCAAAAGGAGGAACGGGAAATAATAATTAGAAATAAAACACACGCAAACCCAAGCTAAACACGCAATGGATATTTTGCTATATATATGTACATATATATATTGTATATTGTTGCTACTCACCCGACAGGGCAGATACGCATGTGTTCCAATTTGTGTAGTCACATTGGATGTGGCATAGCCATCCAGATATGGCTCCACCATAGTTGCTGTTGCCGACAGGGCGGCCACCTCGGGCAGCAATGAAGACACTTGAGTCAGACTGGAGCTGGCAATGGCAGCAAATGCGGTGGACGACGATTCTAACGATGACGATGATGACAGAGATGATAATGATGATGTGTCGCCGCTCTCATCGAAACTGGCTGATGTTGCTCCTGACGCTGCTGAATGCGATGCTGAAATTGAATTGGGCCGCAAGCAGAAAGTGGGGAAAGAGAGAAAAGTGGTTTTGTTGTTAATCGAAATGACAATTTTTCGTTTCTTTTTTTGGGCTACTGTACGATATTCAACTCCGCCCATCACACGTCACGTACGTGGCTTAGGAGTGAGTGCATATATGTATGTATGTTGATTTAGGCCATTAAAGCTAGATTCAAATTCAGATTCACAGACACAAAAATTTAACAGTTTAGAAGAAATAATCCAACCCCTGGGAAATCATCAACTCAAGTTCAATGCTCAGCATCATCTGGCCATAAGTCAAATAAGGTCTGGCAACTGAAATGTCATTGTTCAAGATTTTTATTTAAAAGAAAATAACACCCTCCATAAAATGATTATTTGTCAGTTTTTCGGTTTCAAATTAATCAAACACCATTTAAGTGGCTTCTGATTTTTGTACTGACAAGAAAGTTTTTTTTTTTTAATGAATGGCGTTCATTAAAATTGATTGTTGCTTGCCCCCCCAATGTCGATGTCGATGTCGATGAGTTGGCAATACAAACACTCATCATTCACATCGCCCTCATCAACCTTCTAACCATCATCATTATCGTTATCATAATCATTATCAGGGGCAGAAGGTCCGCCCAGAACGCATTCGGTATTTGCTGAATTGCCAATTAACTGGCAATTTCCACTAAAACGTACAAACGAATCACCGTACCTTGGTCTCACAGAAGCACTTACAATATTTCAAACTGAAATCTGATTCAGAAAACAATTCAACTTATTTTAAGTTTATTTTAAGAATTAAGAAAACCTGCCTTAAATAAGCCCCAACCCTCAAGTTTATTTGGACTTTTCCTCGCTAAATAGATAAACTATATAGAGGGAAAACTAAAACTAACATTTCAAGGCCACTGTGCGCATTGAATTGATTTTTCTGCCGACTATCTTCATTTTTGGCTTGTGCCAAGGCAAAAACCACTTTAACCGTATAAATTAATTTCAGTAATGCGTGAGTAGAAGAAATGAAAATGACAAGAATGTGAATTGGCGGAGGAATTGGAATGGGTATAAATTGGTTGCATTTTCGTTTCTTTTCTTAGCGTTTTTTTTTTTTTTTTTCCCCATATAATTGTTGCTGTTTCTGACAGTTTCAATTTTGATAGATTTGATAAGAGGGAAGAAAGTCGCTTAGATATTTTAGTTATACATGTGATCTGTGGTTTTTACCCTGACCCAAATATCTATTGGGTTGGAAACGCAACTTAGAAAACAGATAGATATTTTCAAACATTTTGTTCGATTTTTTCATGACAAGTTTGGTGAACAAAAAAAAATTAATAATTCGACACTGAAAAGTACATTCGAAAATGTGGCAAACAATGACAATTTCTAACAATTTATGCATAGGTAAAGGGAGAAAAAGTTACAATCAACAATGGACAATGGAATCCTGCTGAAATTGTCTGTGAGATGGGGTTGTGTGTTTTTGTTAGCGTACGTCTGTTGAATGTGTGTGTGTGTGTGTTCCAATTAAAACGACGATTGTAGCGTAAAATGATTTCGAGTTTGACAAGTTGTACGTCAATTTAATTGGTACAAGCTTTTCGTTTTGCAACAGAACTCAATGGAGACGGTGGAATCCGTATGGAACGTTGGTGACATGCATAGCCTGGAATCAGCAATCATTTCATCTATGCCTATTTTTTTTTTTTCGAGTTCTCTTCTGTTACTGACAGAGTCAGGCGGCAGCAGCAACAGCAGCACCAGCAATAAAAAAAAGGAAAAACCGGGGGAGGTGGGGAAAATTGGAAGTGGAAACGACGGCGGCGTCAACGTAATTGACAAAAGGTTTCATGCATTCAATGCCAGTGCCAGGCAGACTTTCCTGCTGCCAATGTCCGCCTCCACTGACAAATACACGCACGAGTGGCTGGCTATGGCACTCCATCCGCCCGTACCGCCTTCACTTCTATCTCGGCCTACACCGCTTGACACCTCCCAATACAAAGGCCGTTGGCAATCGACACGCAAAATTTTTGTGTCGTAGAGTGCTGAAAAGATCAAAGCCGTTCAATTGTCAGTCACGACGATGACGACAGTTCGAGGGCAGAGAGTTGGGCGGCAAGCAGTGCGTGATTTGTCAAAGCAAGCCATGATTTGGTCTACTCCTCATACATACATACAGTAGATACTTATATAGCCTCAAGGCTACGAGGCAAATTTCCCCCTTTTTTGCTACATTCTTTTCCTCTTTTTTTTCGTTCGTTGGTATATTCTGCGTTTGTTTGGCGGAGAGTTTTCTATTCTTGCTGATAGAAATGAAGCAGATTGCTACAGAAATTTGCTTAGTTTGCGTTTGCACACGAAGCGGTTGATTAACGTTTACATATAGAAGAGAGAAAAAAAAACACCATAGTTCATGTGAAAAGATGTAGAGAGACGTCGAAAATCAGAGCAAAAGAAAGTTGTTTAATTTTCGTTATCTAGCTAAATTGAATAAAACCAAATCAATGAAAGCGAAGGGAATGTTTTACCCAAAGATAAATAATAGCTTTATATCAATTCTGCTTAAACAAAAGATTACAATTTTTGCAAGCGTCGACTTTATTTGAATTAATGTTTTATATTAGATATAGTCTTTTATGAAGAAGTTGGCAAAGACGCTTTAGATCCTCTCTATGTTTTCTAATTCTAAGGCATTGGCTCCGATTGCCTTTTGTGTTTACATCAAAATATTTTCTAATCAAAAATGAAACATATTTCGTTGGCAACCTTCTACACAAACACACAACACTTTAACAAAATCTTTTCATAACACTCAAAAAGATTTCTCTGACGGGCTCCAAGTAAGTTGGTATGCAGGATACTAGGTATTCTTCAGGATACTCATCACTTTGCTTTCTATTTGTCTTTCAGTTTACGAATCGAAAATGTGCAGCCCCTGCTGTTCATCTTGCTGTTCGCCCTGCTGCTCGCCCTGTTGTTCCCCTTGTGGGCCATGCTGTTCCCCTTGTGGACCATGCTGCGGCCCTTGCTGTCCACCGTGTGGCGACTGCTGTGGATCTTGTTGCTCACCGTGTTGTGGTCCTTGCTGTGGGCCATGTTGTGCGCCCTGCTGTTCGCCATGTTACAATCCCTGCTGCGGACCCGGCTGCTCGCCATGTGGAAAATGTTGCTCACCCTGCTGCCCACCATCGTGCTGCCCACAATCATGCTGTCCGCCGGCGGGTAAGTGTTGCAGCCCATGCTGCTCACCATGCTGTTCTCCATGCTGTGCTCCTTGCTGCAATCCTTGCGGCCCTTGCTGCAGTCCTTGCTGTACCCCATGTTGTGCACCATGCTGCGCCCCATGTTGTTCCCCATGCTGCAGCCCCTGTGGACCCCCATGCGGATCGAAATGCAAGTGATGATCTTGATCCTGATGGAACAGCAAGTCAGTGTGTGTAAGGGGAGGATGCACGAACTTCATCATAAATTCGTTATAGCCCGTTGGAGAAAATCGAAAAAAAAAAACCCTACAAGAAAAGAAAAACTGACGATCCGATTAATGTTCCCGGTTGAAAAAGTATAAAAAACATTCAATGCAAACTTCTACAGTTTTTAAAAGATGAAATCCTTTGGCGTTTTAAAAGAACACAAGAAACAAATGTACAAACAACTTGCCATTGAATACAAAACTAAATCTCTTAGCAGAAAATTTCTTTCAAGAAAGTATCGATTTGTTGCACTTCATCTGAACCTCAAACTAAACTGAGTTACAACTTCAATATTTACATATCTCTTTCACCTAAAGCCAATTTCTTTGGGATGCGCCTCAAAGTATGCAGTACGTAAAAGAATTTGCTCTTTGTTGCTGTTGCCCTTAGATTGAAATTGAGTGTTGAACTACAAACACACACCCACACATTGACACGCATCAGAAAAAGGGGCGTGACGCCCTTTGGATAAAATTGGATTTGTCAGAGAAGGTTTTTTCATGTTTGTTTCTTTTTTTTATGCAAATTGAAGTTTGAAGGCTGTAAAAATTCATTTAGGTTCAATTTACAGGCTCATAAAGTTGCCACTTGTTTTTTTTTTTTTTTTTTTTTTGAATGTGTTTGCCTGCTTTTGGTATTTATCGTAAAAATGTGAAAATTTCGATTCCCAAAGCAATTAAGATAACCTACACATTTGGTTGGAAGGTAGAAGAACACAAAGCAACTCACATAATTGCTGCCTTCCGGCCTTTTGGAAACTCATTTCCTGTGAGGAGACAAAGAGAGAGATGGAGAGAGAGAGAGAAAGACAGCTTTAGCTCCATCTCCCTATTCTGCTTCGTAGTATGTGTTTTTTTTTTAGCATTAATTAACCCTAATTAAGTTCACATTGCCCTAGTTCTAAGCGAGGCAAGACATAGCCATGCAAAGGCAAAAATTTTAAGCCTCAAGCTTTCTTTTTTCAAACAGTTTTCTTTGAGGGGAAAGTGCTGGTATCTCTGATGTTGTTCCTGCTGCTTTTGCATGTCAAAGTTATTTATTTTGGCTAAATGTCATTGCAGCATATAACATGAGTTTATTTTAACTTTATGCCTTGTAACATGTTTAATTAAAGTATACTGGAAAGTTGTTTTAGCAGCCGCCGTCAAGAATGTAAATAACTTCCGGTTATTTCTGTAAAAGTGAAACTCTGAGGTTTTTACTTGTAATTATCATTTATGTAGTTCTTGTCAAGTTGTTTGCTGCAGCTGAAACTGATATTTTAATTAATTCTTCGTTAGACACACATACACACACACAAACACACAAAGCCAACGTCTTGTCGTCTTCTTCTTCTTCTTCATGTTTTGATAATTCATATAACTTTTTTTAAATGACCAACTTTGCCAGAGCTAAAAAGACATCATATACACAAAATGTTTCATTAACATTCTGCCAGGAGCAGCAGCAACATCCTTAAACTTTCGTTGAGTATAGCAAAGTTTCTTACAATAATCTACTTCTTAATTGGCTCACCTTAAATTTCAAATTTTTATCGAAGGGAATATAAACTTCCTTGCCTTATGCCTTAGAAGAACTTCAACAATTTCATTAAAACTTTAGAGTATGAGCTACTCTATATTGATTTAATTAGATATCTAAATTTGTTTTCAAAACTGACACAATAATTTCGAAAAATCAGTTGTGCGTAATACTGATAGGAAAGAAACTAAAAGATACACAAATCCTCTGTGCAATTTATTGAAATTGAAGTTGTCAATAAATATTTGATACAAAATATCATTTTATGACCAATTTCAGCTTTTAATTATGGTCGTAAATAAACAAAAGCGACCAAAGTTTGCATTTGCATTTCTCTTTCAATTTTTTTGTTGTCCCATTTTTATCAATACCATAAACATTTTCCAATTTAGACTCTAGAACATGATGGAAAAAGGACAGGGAGGCTGCGAGGATGCACTTATTTAAATGCATAAATAAATAAATATTTACGGAAAAATAAAAAGGAAAGAAAAAAACTGATGACTATGGAGGTCAGGACAGGGGCGAAGGGAGCTAGCAGAAACATCAACAGCAACAACATTCGACCACACTGACATTAGAACGCGTTTAATAAACCCTAATAGTCTGTGGTCGCTCGTCAACGTGTCTATCAAGCGCACTCGTTTCACGATCCACACATTCCATTCAAAATATAGAAGGGTATATGCATTCTGATCAACTGTTTGGCCAGTTACAACTGAACTTGATTGTGAAGAGGACTCAGATCAGTATATAATCATAGGAGTCCCTTATCTTAATGTTAGATAAAATGGAAATGTATTAGCAACTTTTGGCACAAAGTTTGTGAGGGTATTAACAATTTCATTCTAAAATTTGTATTTCAAATTAGTTGTTATTGTAATTTTCTATATCAATTATGCAAAGCGAATTACGTGTAAAAACTAAAACTGTCAGCCTTTAAACCACAAATTGTAAACGAAATGCAAAAAGTTGGCAAAGAAAATGCTTTTTGCGGTCATTTCAGTTGCACTTATTTGGTTTGACATTTCGAGGTTGAAAATAAATTGCAATATTTTAGGGATGAGTACATGAAAATTAATTCATTTTGCCAAAAACCTTTTAACCAATAACTGATTAAATTCTATTAAGAAGCTATGACCCAAAGGCACCTAAATTATTTATATAATTTGTGTGAATTAATCGTCTGTTTATGTTAATATTTTCAAATGGTATGAGAAGCTGCCTGGAGAGTCCTTTTAGGGTCATCCAAACTAAATCATTAAAGTAAATTACTCAACCGTCTTTTGGGGAATTTTTTTCAGCCAAAATTAATTGTGCCACTCACATTTTTGGCTTACTAAAAACAGACATATTTCTGCAATCCATATCATATGATAACCCATCATTAGTTGTATACAAAGAAAAAGGATTTTATGAGGTGATAATGTCAGAGTATAAAATGTAAAAAGAAAATAAAAGACCAGGCAAGGTATTTTTTATGTTTTATGCCTTTTAAGCAAACAAGTTGGCATATTTTTGAGCTTAGCTCCACGAACATAAAATGACGGTGGTGTCCTTTTCGCCCACCAACACACACACACACACACACACATGACTCAACCACATCATTATGAGACTTCTTTCATGGACACACGTACTCTTGGCCTGACACTACGTGCCGCAGTGTTTGCTTAGTGTTTTTATAGTGTAGTGCGGATGTCTGAGTTGTGTGTGTGTGTGGGTGTTGATGTAGCTGTGGCGTGTGTGTGTAGTGAACCATAGTTGTTGCCTAAGCTTCGTAACTCTATGCCATGTTGCATAACTTAGTTTCATCTACGCTTAATACAGTTTTACGGGCCAAGAGAAGAATCCAAACTCAGACACAGCTCGAAAATACTTTAAAACGCATAAAAATTCCAACACGTCGTAACCTCAGTGCTTTTAACGGCCTTCCCTACCGACAGCAGCAGCAGTCAGCAATCAACTACAGGGGACAGAAGAGAGATGAAGGATAGAAGGGTCACAGGAACATTGAGGGGAAGAAAAGGAGTGTTGGGGACTATCGCTTTGTTGCCAGTCATGCACATCAACTGAAGTTGTTGGAGTTGTTGTTGCTGTTTTTGTTGGTGTTGTTGTTGTTGTCGTCTCGCCCTGTCTGTTCCGCTGCAGTTAACCTGCAAAGTAGCGCAATTTGTTGATAGCAGGTGAAATTTCATTTGCGCGCAGTTTATATTTTTTATAACACCAACATCTAATGATGTCCTCCATACCCTTTTACCCTCTCAGCCCAGCATCTTCACAGGAGCAGTAAAAAGTTCCACGAACAACCAGAAAAAGTATGTTATAATAAATGGCCAAATGCATGTGCAAAAATGTTGCGCATCCTAAACACGTTTCGCCTGAATAATAAACGTAATTGTTTTTCTCTGTCGCAAATTATGCAAGTGACATAAATGCAGATACATACATATATGCATTTTTTTGTTTTTTAATTTTCTTTCAGCAAACAAGGCAACAACTGCTAAAGTACATTAGACGACCCATTATCATATATAGTGTGTATAAACAACTATGCAATCCTTTGTATCCATAATTAAAGTGAGAGAAATATTCATTTCAGCGGTCAGCTTCGACGTCTTCATTTAAATTTCTAATTGCGGCAGCAACAAAAGCTGATAAAAAGTTGTTGCAAAAACTTTTAATATAATCAGAAAAATGCTTTTGCAATATAAATTGAATTTTAGGTGACAAAAGTGAATACCAACAATTTCAAAGGACAGTCAGGATCTCACATCATCAACATAATAGATATTTTACAATTAGTTCGCTTAAAATGATATCAAATCAATATTTTTAAAATAACTCAGTGAATTTAGTTTTATTTAAGACATTTTAACTAGATTTCCAGTCTGTAGATCGTAATCTTTGCGCCCTTTGTCTTTTTCCACAACTCGTTTCTGATTCGAATGCTTCGTTTCCTAGCTGAATTCTGCTGAACTAGAGTTTTGGAGTATTAACCAAAAGGTCAAGGAAAGTCAAATACCAAATGACAGGCTTTGCTTTATTCAAAAGTCGTTTTTAAAATAGTTCTAAATTTTTCTGATTGCGAGAATACAACTTTTAAATTGTCGTGTGAGCTTTTATTTTGTTTAATTGAATATGACGCAAATGAAATGTTTAAATAAAAGTTTAATTTTTCGGCAAAAAAGGTAAAAGTTGGTCACACAACCAGCACACGGAGTTTTTCGTTGATGTGTCATGTTTGTGTTTTCGTGGAGGAAAAGGACTGGGACTGGGACAGGGACAGGTACAGGAGTTGACATTAATATCACTTTACCTCAATCTGTCCAATTTACCAATGAAACCCCTGAATCTCAGCTGAAAGTGCTTTAAACACGCTTTGAGAAGAGAAGCGGCAGACATTCTATCGTTCTCTGTCTCTCTCTCTCTCTCTCTCTCTCTCGCTCTCTGACAGTCTCTTTCTATTTGTATTTGGATTGGTATGGCAGGGTTTGGGTTGGTGCAACAAAACTGCCTTTTAACTTTTGCATAAAAACAACGCCAATGCCGCCGGCTGGCAGCAACAGCAGTTTGTTGATGTAGATGAGTGTGGGATGGGCTGCAGCAACATCGTTTCGTCCAGGCCAGGGCAGGCCAGGACCGAAAAGATGCAAAGGATGCAACTTTCCAGCTGCTAAACGAAAATATAAAACACTTAACTCGACTGCAGGGCGACATCAAACCCCGAAACGTGCCAGAAGAGATCCCTTCCAGCAACCCGGCAACCAGAAAGAAAAAAAAAACACTCCACCTAGGTTTGAGTCTGCTGTTGTCGCCATCATCGTAACCCGCCCCTGGCAACAATTTGATGGCACTGTGCAATCCTCTCGCCCTGCCAGCCCAATACTCTACTTTTCTCCACTCCCTTCTGACACTCAGCAAACAAACAAGAATAAAGCACACACCACAAAAAGGAGCGACTCTTCCCCGTGCTGTTCCAGCCTCTACTTGGCTGCTGGTTGTAAATTTGGGTCACTTTTTGGCAACAGTCTGTGTCTGTGTCCTAGTGAGCGGGGCTCCAACCTCAAAACAGTGGCCGGAAGTTAAGAAATTTGGGTTAAAAAATTACATTTATGCCTTCTCATAAAATTTTAAGTGTTGCTTTTATACTCAAATATTTTTTAAATGCAAAGTTAAAAGGGAAAAAGAAAAATAAATAAAAATCATTATTAAGCCTCTCCAGAAGATTCTTAATTTAACATATTCAAAATTTATGAGCTTATAATTTATAAATTTAAACTAGGTGTTTGTTTTCTCAATACTCTCATTTAAAACTCTTTCTATTCTTTTCCTCTTGTGTTGGATTGAATACTCAAATATTTATATAGTGAAATAGATATAAATCTATTTGATGATGAGACATTATAAATGTTGGTTCAATCTCCATAAATAAAAATTCAATCAAATTCTTACGTTCTAAAGGTAGAAATTGACAATTTTCTCCCACTATGCGACACATTGAATTTAAAACGCGGCTTACAGTGACCAACCTAGAACTCCGCCTCTTTCTTTTGGCTGGAACTTTGCTTTTGGCTTTAATAAATAACAGCTGAAGTTTAAATTGCCGTTAGCATAAATTATGAGTAGTTAGAGGGTAAGAAAAAGGGCTACCGAGACGGAGACAGGCATAGAAAGCGCGAGAGATAGAGAGATATAGTCAGGGGGGAAATGGGCTGCTGCTGCATTCAGTTGAGGAAAAAAGAAAAACTTTCCATATTTAGGCTGCCGCCTTTGTGAGATTTCAATTTGCCTGGTGCATAGAGAGCACCAGAGAAAACTGAAAACTGAGGAAACATGGAAGCCAGACTCTCATAAAGCATTTCCTGCACTCACGAATCGAATGGTGTTGTTTGAGTTTTCTTCCGCCACAAGCCATAGAAAATGGGAACGCCGTCTGACTGGGAGGGTTCTCTTCTTCTTTTTGTTTGTGTGTGTGTTTTTTTTTTTTTTTTTTTTTTTGGCCAGAGGTTTGTATTACGCTCCGCGGGTTGCCATCACATTTACCTAACAGCTAACAGCTAGCTATGGCAGCCATATCCGGCGATTCAACCATTCATAGCATATTTTTCTAGCCTTTTCTCCTTTTGTCTCACTTTGCCTTGCCGTAAATGTGAAGCCAGCAGCCGCAAGTATTTGCCATTGTTGGCGAGGAAAATGAGATGGAAAATACCGAAGCCCAAGATATGTTGGCTTGTTTGGTTTGCCTGTTTGTTGGCTGGTTGGACTGCGCTGTATTTGTTTGTTTGTTTCTTTGTCAGTGGGTATGCCAAGTGAGTGCTTAAGCATACGCCGCACTCTGGTATGCGACGGGCATGACATGGATAGCAAGGACACAATGTTGGAGTTTGGCTCGTGGTACCTTGGCATTTTTCAAAACATTCCTTAACGTCAGGACCGGACTTGAACATTTTTACATTTAAATTTCTAAGCAAGCTCTAGCATAACTAAGCCAAAGTCTCTAGAAATTACAATCCTCTCCTGCGACAGTTCCCTTCAAGAGGTCCAAACCAAACCAGCCATTTTTTCTAGTCACTTGGTTCTTTTCATTCTGTTGTTAAATTTCAGTTGGTTTTCGTGTGCTGCGGCGCAGCTGATGCAACAAGGCTGATTGGCTTATTAGAAGAAAAACTAATTTCACTTTTAATCTAGCAGCGGAAACCTAAACCGGAATTTGGGTAACTACTGAGCTATCCGCTTCAGCCTCCCACTTCCCTGCCGTGCCCACTTTTCCTTCTGGGGACATCATTTGCATTTAAAATGCAAATGACTGAAAATGCATAGAAAACGGAATTTCTGTTCGAATGAAAATGTGTGACACTTTGTGTGTGGGATGGGTATGTGTGTGTTGGTGTGTGGGTGTGTTGGTGTGTGGGTGGGAGGAGGTTAAGTGCAGTGCCAAGTCAAAGCCAAAAACTGGCAGCAAAATTCACCAGTGGGAATTTCGTGTGGCGAAAAAAAAGAAGGGCATAGCAGTATAAGTGTAGAAAATGATATTGAGGGTGTCGGTGTGAGTCGCTGTAACCTAACGTCCAACCAACCAGCCAACCAACCAACCAACCATCTATGCAAATTACGCGCAATGCTCTCTGTCATGAATTGTCACCCATTTTCCAACTGAGATGCTTCGACACGCGCTCAGGCCGCGCACCACGACCGCAGAGCATTTGCAGGATGACAGCAAAAATGGTGATGGCATGGTGAATGGGTGAAGATGGAACGAGAAGAGGTGGAGAGGCTGAAACATTCGACATGAATATATCTGCTGCTAATATGAACCATCCACCCACACAACACACGCACACACACACACAACAGCACACCAAATGGTTTCGAATTGCTAATTTTATCAGAACGTATAGTCGTATATGTGGGCGTTCAGTTTGACTTCTTTCGGGGACTCCTCAGTTCGGCTTGTGCACGGCTTTTACACTTACCCAACCAGTGAGCGGACATTTTGCTTTATCGCGGGATCTACGTTTTCATTTTATTGTGAAGCCGGGGTGTGTGTGTGTGTGTGTTTCCCTCGTTTTTATTTCATGGCAGATTTTCATTTTGTATTGGTTTTCCTATTTCTATTTCTATTCATGGTGACCCGACTCTGGTTCTCGGGTCTCTCTAGTCTCGGATCTCGGTTTGATTGCAACCGGGGAATAAAAAAGGACAAAAAAAAAATTAAAAACAATTCTAGGATTTGCATCAGTCAATTGACATTGTTACCAGGTTGGGACAAGGACAGATACGTTTGTTTTTTTTGGTTGCCATCTTTTTTTTTATTTTTTGTAGGACATCATTTAACCTTAAATCCAAATCGACACAAATAAAATCGCAAAAATTTTCATTAGTGTGAGTGGTTTATACAAATAAAGATTCATCATGGCCTTCAGGAATATTCAGCTCATATTTTTATGTAACTCAAAGATGGAAAACTACGTTAGGGACTTAATACCAAGTACTAAATAAAAGTTAAGTTCGATCGGTTTAAATAAGCTAGGTTTGAATTCCTTCGGGAATGATTAGAATTTTAATTATTTACTTTGATAATTTTGATTTATTGATCGGAATTAAACCATAAAGCTTTCATTTCACTATTTTTGTTTGCGTAATCGTTTGTTTTTCTTTCGTTGATCACGACGCCATTTCTTCCAGTATTTTTGAATCTTATGAGCTGCCCGATTCATCATGAACTTAATAACCCGCTGTTGATGAGCACGACGTTCGGCATCCTCACGCTTAACCACAATATCCTTGTAGACTTGCTCCACTTTGCGAAAGCCAACCATGAAGTCATCCAAAGCCTTTTTGGCCTCACTGAATTGTTCATTCAATTCCATATTCTCGACCATTTTATCACGAATGCCATGGTCATATTTCTTAATGATATCTTGTAGTTGCAGCAAAAGTTTGTTTCTAATTAAATAAAATAGTCATAATTCTTCTTAGAAATAGTTATGCCTGCCGACTTACTTCTCAGCACGTGCTTCTTTCTCCTGGATCATATTCTGCTTATTAATACTCTGATCTTGGAGTTTCAGTCTGTTCAGTTGTTCTTCAAGTTCGGCTTGCTTCTCCAAACTGGCCTTTTGATTGACACGCAGGGCCCGAGTACATTTCTCACTTGGGAAAAGACATAGGGAAGTTAGTAAACTGATCTACCAGCAAATGTGGCATTTTATTCTATATCTCACATTTCACTTTGCATTTGCTCACTGTTTTGTCGCCGTTTGTTGGCCAAATCGGATTCACATTTCTGCAGATATACTTCTTTGGCTGCCATTTTCCAACGTAACTGAATCTTTTGCACATATATCTTCTTCTTAAGATCGGCAATGCTATGCTTAACGACCTCGTTCTCCAAATACATGACATGAAGTTTGCGCTCCTGAGCTATGGCTTCCTTTGAGGTGCGATGCAAACGCTCCTTGGCCAGCTCGTAAAGCATTTCAAAGGCAGCCAGTAGCTTCTTCTCATCGGGTTTCAAATTGTTCATGAATCGTGGAAAGAGCTGATACATTTCCGAATTCCTTTGAAAGTAATCGATAATTTGTATGCAACCATGATCCATCAAGGGAGGCCGTTCCTCCCTCACTATATACTCCCAACGTCGAAAGAAATCTTCGACCAAAGTAATAGCTCTCTCATATTTGGTACCAGTAAGAACATTTGCCAATTTGTCTCGATCTTCCAAGAGTCGGGGTAATATAAGAGAAATTTTAACACGGGTTATGGCTTCGGTCAAGACACCCAAGACACAACCAATCTGTGTGGTTCGCACATTTGAGAAATCTAATGGGATATAGGGCACTAATTTTAGTTTCATTTGACTCTCATAGACCAAACGCACCTTCAATGGCCAATCGTATGTCGGGCATCTTCGATGATTCTTTTAATTTGCTGGCGTGCAATTTTTTTTTTTTTATATATTTAATTAAGTGTATAATTATGTGTATGTAGGTTCGTGTTTGTTTCTTTAATTTACAACATTAGTATTGATATTTGTGAGTTGACATCAAAATAGTTCAACTCTCAGTTCCTAATCGACTATAGTTAAGTGGGTGATTGTATCTACTTAAAAACTTGGATTTACTGGGTTTTTCCCTGATCCAACACTATCTAATCCATCCAACTTTGTAATTCCTATACAAATTTTTGACCATAATTTTGGAACTAAAATTACCTGCTTGGTAAGCCAAGTCATATCCTCCATCTCCTATAACCCTTTCACTATAATGGCTCAAGAACAAGCATTTTGACTTTGGCCATAAGGAAACAACTTTTAACCCGCTGCGCTATATGAACAAAGTTCTGTCACATTCTCCTTCCCCGCCCCCCTAATGCACTCACGAGTTCAAAATACAAATGCCTGAAATTTGTGAGTACAAATACCACTACTTGTTAGCCATTCATTTTTTTTGTTTTCTGTTTTGCCATGGTTTTTTCTTTTCACTGTGTGTCCTGTGTTCTATTTGTTGCCAAATTTATGGCTAACAATATTTTTGAAATGCGCATGTAAAGCCAATGCAAAAGACGCATAGAGCAAATGGCAAACAACTGGCAACTAGCAACGAGGCACCTAAATAAACAACGCGCACAACTCGGGGCATCTGTGGGGGAGCTGCCAGATGCCAAGAGGGGGCCAGAGTGGATTCAGGATGATGCCAAAGTTGTAAGCGGGAACAATGCGGCAGTGTAATTTGTATGCACAAAGCCACCACTAGCCTTTACTCTCTGCGACGATGATTCGAAATCCGGCGTAGTATCCTGAATTGAGCAGCTGCATAGCTAAGTGAACTCTTACGGTTTTTATCTCTATTTCCCATGCTCTTTGTTTTTGTCAATACTCTATTTAAAACTTATTGATATTAGAATGAATCTGTTAATGATTTGAACAAAATCAAGATTTTTGTTGAACTTTTCTTAAGGAATTCTAGAAATTGTCTCTTAAAAGCAGAGTTAAGAATAAGTTGTTTTGAAGTATTACTTTTTTGTTACCTAATGATGAAAACTTTAGGGTATTAGTAAGTGCGAACTTCTCTTTTGTATACTTTGTTTAACAATTTTTAACAACTTTTTTTATGTCATTCGTTTTGTTTCGTTTTTCGTTTTCCTGTTCCTCTTGTGTTTTACGCTTATTGCATTTGTCTCGATTCGTTTGGTTCGCACAAAAATAAATTGCCGGAAGTATGCAAATGTATGAGATGCAGCTTATCAGATATTGTTTGAGAGCTTGCACTTGGCTGTGTGTCATTGTGTGTTTGTGTGTGTTTGTGTGTGCATGTGGGTGTGAGTGTTTTTTTTTTTTTTTTTTTTTTTTTATAAATAGGGGGGAAAGCATTGAAAGCCGAGGTGTGGGACTTGGTATCGACCTTGGTTAGTGGTCACCGCACCGCACTAAAACCTACCCTATGCTCCGTATCCCTCTCGCGGAACCAACGCTGAAGTACTACTTCACGAGGGGGAGATGGCACGTATGCCTCGTCTAGAGTTTACCTAGAACTGAAGTTTTGGTTACGCTGGCGTTCAGCGCGACGCAAGGATTGCATGATGACTGCTGCCATGTGGCTAACAGCTAGCCAATTGTTTTGCGAGCTAAGTAGGATATCCATAAAGTCGTTGACTATAAATGGCCTCCCAATGCCTAGGCTTAGCTCTTCCCGTTCAGCAGAATATCTAGGACAGACAAACAGGACGTGTTCTGCGTCTTCTATATTCCCCGCACAGTGTGTGCAAAAGGGATCCGTCTCATGTTTAAACCTATGCAAGTAGGATTTAAAGCATCCATGTCCCGTCAGTAACTGTGTCAGATAGAAGTCAGTCTGACCATGTTTGCGATTAAGCCATGGCCGAATGTCGGGGAGAAGGCGCCTTGTCCAGCTCCCATGGTTTGAGTCACGCCATCTGCGTTGCCAGTTAGTCAGAGTCGTCTCTCTTCTAACTGGCGGCGGATCTCTATTTCTAGCCTCGTTAGCCAAGAGGTCTAGTGGGGCCATATCAGACAGCACCAAGGCGGCATCTTCGGAGACTGTCCTAAACGCGCATATGGTCCTGAGCGCGCATGTTCGGTACGACGATCTGCAGTCCCGGCTGTAGGTGGGGGATGACATCGCTGGTGCCCATATGGCGGCGGCATATAGGATGATGGACCTTACCACTGTCGAGATGAGCCATCTGCTCCGTTGCTTGGGGCCGCCGACGTTAGCCATGAGGCGAGTTATAGCTGACGTGGCCTTCGCAGCTTTATCTGCGGTATACTGCAGGTGGGCTTTGAATGTTAGCCTATGGTCCATCATGACTCCAAGATATTTAATGGCAGGCTTTGATGTTATTGAGCATCCGGCGACTTCGATCCTGGCTGTTTCCACTTTTTTCCTGCTGCTTATGAGCACGGCCTCGGTTTTGTGTGCGGCTATGGATAGTGAGTTTGCCTCCATCCATTCCAGAATCCTGAACACTGCTGCATTGGTGTTTTCTTCCGCTTGCTGTATATCCTTGGCCACAGTGACGATGGCGATGTCGTCCGCGAATCCCACTATGCGAGTGTCAGTTGGCATGTCCAATCGCAGGACAGTGTCGTACATAACATTCCACAATGTTGGCCCGATCACTGATCCTTGGGGTACTCCACCTGTGATGGTGTGTTTCCGTGGACCAGCTGCTGTGTCGTAGAGTAGCACCCGATCCCGGAAATAGCTGCATATCAGGTTAATTATGTACTCAGATATGTTTAATCGCTCTAGGGACGCGATAATGGAGTCCCAGCTGGCCGAATTAAAAGCATTCCGTACATCCAACGTTGATATAAGGCAGTATTTTTTGTTGCCGCCTTTCCAGCGTTGCCCTTCGATGGCTTTAGCGGCTATCTCTACCACCGAACTGATGGCGTTGATAGTGCTGCGTTTCCTCCTGAATCCGAACTGCCAGTCCGACAGTCCATGACGTTGCTCCAGTTCCTTCTCCAGTCTGTTGCAAATGATGCGCTCAAAAAGTTTCCCAATCACATCAAGCATACACAGGGGTCTGTATGCAGATGGGTCATCTGTTTTATCACCTTTGGGAAGTAGGACCAACCTTTGTAGCTTCCACCTCGTAGGGAACTCCCGTTGCAGCATGCATGTGTTGAAAAGTTCCACAAACGTCGACGCGTGTTTGCAAACTAGCAGTTTGATTACAAGAGCCGGGACCCCGTCCGGGCCCGGGGCCTTATGTACGTTTATCCTCTTCCCTGCTTCCACGACTTCACCAACATCTGTGAATATCGGTGCACATGGTGTTCCGCTCGCTGCTAAGTTCCTCGTCGGCCTTGAAGGGAATAGCGTTGCTACAATGTGACCCAACTTGGTTGGATCCGTTGGCATTATGCGCCTGGCGAGTTTGCCCATAACTAGTTTATAGGCAGTCCCATGTGGCTGCGCATCTGCATCTGCGCACAGCTTCTTCCAGCAGTCCGCTTTACTTCTCTTGATCTCCATATTCAGGTTGGCTCTTTTCCGTTTGTAGTCTGCAAGCAGCTCCGGAAACGTGGGCATTCTGCGGGCACGTTGCTGTCGTCGTCTGGCCTGATGACATTGCCTCCTGGCATCCGCAATCCTGGCATTCCACCAATGTACTGGCTTACATTTGTTGAGTCCATGCCGTTTGCGTATCATGGCTGCATCACATGCTCTACGAAGAATGTCGCCCATGTGGTTGGCCTGGGTGTCCGCGTCCGCGCTGCTGCTCCTTGTCACTTGGGTCATCATGGTGAATAACGCTTCTTCGCTCAGCGTGCTTGGGGCCCAGCTGTAGAACGTCGTTGGTGTGTGTGCAGGTGGACAACTCTTGATAGAGCACACAATGGCGAAGTGGTCGCTGTGCGTGTAGATATCCGAAACTGCCCACTGCGCGCTGCGGGCTAGGCAGGGGCTAGCAAACGTGAGGTCGATCACGGAGCCTCTGCCAGCCTTATTGTAGGTGTGAGTGTTGCCTACGTTGAGCAGACTGATGTTGAGTGTGGCAAAAGCGTCCAGCAGGGCCCTGCCCCTTCTAGTGGTCCTCTGGCTACCCCATTCCGTTGCCCATGCATTGAAGTCGCCGGCTATGATGGTTGGCGTGTGGGTTCTGGCGTCCTCCACTAATCCATCCAGTATGCTGCAGAATTCGTCGATGTGTTTGCTCGGTGCTATGTAGCAGCTGTAGACATATACTCCATTGTACCTCGCCCTTACATATCCGTCCGCGCTGTGCTGATTCTCCAGATATGTCCTGCTGTTGCTCCAAATTGCCGCGCCATAACGGTGGTTTTGCGTCCAGCTGTGGTCCTGTATATGGGAATATGGCTCGCACAAGATTGAGAAATCTACTTTCAGGTCCCGCACAGTTTGTTTTAAGAGGTCCTGTGCCGACCTGCAGTGGTTTAGATTAAGCTGTAGAAACTTAATCCTTCCTATTACTGCCAGCCTCTACAAACAACGGGCAAGCTCTGCTGAGCGTGTTGTGCGCCGTATTGCTCCGCTTATGTCGTGTGCAAAGTATGCACGCTGCCTTCTGGTCACACTGCTTTGAAGCGTGATCCTTGCTACCGCAGTTGAAGCATAGCTTGGATGCGTCGTGCTTGCTTCTGCACCGAGCTGCTGTGTGCCCAAAGTCCAGACACTTGGTGTCTGGGTGTGAGTGTCTATCTGTCTGATTGTGCTGAGTTGTGCCTTGGTTGTGGGCGTGGCCATTTGGCACTCATTTGACTTGCAAAAAGGCGATCGAATCCGAAAACGGTCCCAGGACCCAAGCGATGTAAACAAAAGTGTAGGAAGCGACAGCAAATAAGTTGAAGAGAGAGTGAGAGAGAAAGAGAAATGGAATTGAACTGTCAGTTGCAGTCGACACACGCCCCAATCCGATTCACCTCAACCCCTTGACCCTTGACCATGACAACCAGGAAGTTCCTATAGAGGTGGAATATTCAAATTGAATTACATTTTCACTTTATCTATACTATAAGTTAAAAAAAAAAAAATGCGATACCTGCAGGTGACGAACGCGAACGCGATGATAGATAAAAATTAATTAAAAATATTGAACGCCATTTTAAAGTTAATACTTTATCTTCAAATATTTCCTTTTTACTTTTGGAATTTCTTTCTGTCCTAACTGAAAAGTTGTGTTTGGATATAATTGAATTCATTAAAGATCAAGACGCCAGTTTCCAATATTTCACTGATATTTATTTCCACAGTGACCATTTTATGTGTGATATGACTTGGCCTTCATTTTGGCCAACTTTTATTCGAATGCCTGGGCTATTGTTCTGTTCAGTTGATGCTCTTACTCAATTGCCGAAAATTAATCCATTGCCGAGTGGCAGTGGCAGTGGCAATGGCAACGGTGGCGATGCTTGATGTCATTTATCATCGCACGAACTTTGTGACATTTATGGTGTCTGACAGGAGGCGAGATGGCAATCTTCATGGCCACCAAGAGACTTGACAAACTCTCGTTTCATGTTCCTCTCTCTTCTTATAATCGTAGAGTACGAGGACAAGGACATTTGACATATTTTTTTTCTCTACAGCCCTCTCTTCTACACTTTATTATTTGATATTTCCATACATTTTGCTCATGTTCTGTTTTACATTGCCTTATCTTTTGTTTTTTAACTTGTTCAGGTTACTGCTATGTCCAGAGAAAACTTATTGATAAATGATTCTGATGGATTTTTATGGCCAAGCCTGTCAGCTAGGATAACAGGATGGCTAACGAGACGAGAGGAGATGATTGGTAGGGGGTGAAGATAGATAAACTCACATGTGCTAGGGCTGCTTATCAACAGTTTAGCGGCTTGTGTGCCTGACAGGTGAATAAAAGCAGCTGTCAACACTTTTTCATACACTCGACTCTCTCGTTCTAGGTGTGTTTATCTGTATGTGTGTTTTGTGTGTGTGTGTGATGGATATAAAATTGCAGCTCCATTAATATTGATATAGAAGGTATTGATTTTTTCTTTGCTTTCCACAATATAGATATATTTTCTTTCTTTGTTTCCGCTGGGAAGCTGGGAAAGAAATGATTTAAGGCCAAGCTTATTGTAAATAAAAGATTAATGTTTCTCTTCCTTCCCTTTTTTTGTTTGTATTCAGAGAAGGGTCAAAAATTGAGTCTCACACTTAACAAAATGAAGTTAGTCAGCTAGTCAAAATTGAGTTCAAACCCAGATTCTTATACACAAAAAAGCTATTAAGGTGTTAATCTTTTATAGCTGGATCAAAACCAAAATTGTTTAAAGATTTTACAATTGAATGTTGCTGCTAATATTAATATAATTTCTATGTACAAATAATGATGACTTACTCCCTGTGCATTATTCAAGTGGGTCTGAAATACTCTTCAGTTGCTAAATGGCTTTGTTCTCTTTCGAGGAATGTACCATAATATTTTCCATAGAATTTTTGCCTCATTGCAGTTATAAGAAGCTATTAGCGTATTTTTTGGGCTTCCCTTTTCCTCTTTTGGCCTGTCGCAGCCACTAAAAAAAGCTCGAGAAGCCAAACATAACACAACAAAAAATTGAGAAAAAGTGAAAAAAGCAAACATGAAAACATAATTCATGAGCTCTGGCAAAATGTTGAATTGTAAATGATCAGGCAATGGAAAAGCAAAACGAACAAAGTTATGGCAAGCGAAAGGAAAAGCAAAATCCGCTAGAAAAAAAAAAACACTTTAAGACCAAGCAAATGGCTAAAGAAAAGAGAAAGTTAAGAAGTAAGCAAGACACAGAAAACAAAAAAAACAAAAAACAACAACAAATAGAAGTATTATTTATGTTTGGATGCTAGTTGGTTGGCCATTAAGAATTCTACAGAGTTTTTATGGTGGCGAGGCCATACCCTACCATATACATACATACATACATACATACAAATACATACATATGTATGTATGTATGGCATAATATTTCTTAAATTCTATTGATTTTTCCTTATGGCCGACTTTTCTTAAGTCTTGTTTTTTTTTTTTGCCGCCTCTGTTTGTGAGAGTGTAAGATTGATTTATTTTCTCAGTTTTTGCTTTCATTTTTGCTCTTTCTCTCATTTTTCATAACTTTTCCTTTTTAGCCGTAATTTATTTGTGAAGCGAAAAATAAATTGTTGGAAATTTGTAAGCATTTAAAAATGATTTGCTGCAATGGTATAATTTTTGCCTCATAGTCTGTCTGTTTTCGTGTTTTCTCTTTTGATTTGCAATAAATCCAATGAATGAAAATTATATGCATGAGAGGGAGCGATGAGTAAAGAGACGATGGTCGGTTATCATCGAAGAAATGCTGGCAACTGCCACTTAAGTACTATAAAGTGTGCATTTTGTGAAGAAATTTTGCTCGTACAGCTGCTAAACGAAAAATTACGTATACGTATTTTGGCAGTCGACTAACATCTCGCAGCATATAAATTATGGTAATAAAAATAAAATCAACATAGCGCTACTGAGCCTTTGTTTTTAGTTATGTTCTTCTTTGGTTTCTACCAGATCTCCTTCGTTTCTTTAGAAATATTTTGAATTCAGGGCTTACCCTATATCTAGGTACTAAAGAGGTGTTAATTTAAGGCAAATATCTAGCCTGGATGTATTCTTTTCCCTTTTTAGTCATAAGACTTAGTTCAAGAAAGTAAGAAAATCGCAGACAATCGACTTAATTATGTTGTCAAACTGATCAATCATTTAAGCATAAGCCCTAAAAATTGATCGAAATGAAAGCTACAGTTATTTAGATAGTTACAGGGTATACGAAACTCGATGCTTAGCTTAATCGTTTTATATTTCTTTTGCTTTCTCGTTCACTGTTTGGCTGGGGACATTATTTTTCTGCTTTCATTTCCGTCTGTTTGGTTTTATTGCAGTTCTTACTGTGCTTTTTCTCTGCCATGCTGTTGGTTTCACATTTTCCCACTGAAAATAAATATCAGACAAAGCAGCAAAAAGAATAAAATAAAAATACCAGAGAAAAAGAAAATTTTTTGCCAGCTTCCAGTTCCGTCAACCATTTTTACGAATTTTCACTAGAAAAGAACAAATTGTTATAGTTGTTGTTGCTGCTGTCGCTGTTTCTGTTACTGTATTTGGTTTATCCTTGGCGTTCGCTTACGCTCTTTTCCACGAAACAAAACAATGAAATGAAAAATTATGGCTGCCACCTCCTCCGCCTCCTTCTCATCCAATCCGGTTCCAAAACCCACTTACCTACCCAACCAACCAACCGAATTCCCGTGCCGACAGCGAGTCGCTCTGTGTGTAAATGTGTTTTTGCCATCAATTTTTATGGCAAAGCAGAGTGTATCAATAAATTATACATAAAATGCAACTCCATTCCCTCCGGCTCTTCAATACCTCGTCCACTCGCTCTACGTTCGGTTTCCCTCGATGTCAGTCCGTTTGTCCTTTTCACGTTGGCTATCAACTTAAATCTTGTTGAGCCATTGAATTGATTTTGTGAGCTAGCACAAAATGCATTTTGAATTTTACCAATTGGCATTTCAAGTTGCCATTGCTGTTGCTCAATTTCTTCTTTTTTTTTTTGCCCTTTTGTCCCTTTGATGCACTTGTTGGTTTCTCTAGAGGATTTACTTTTGAGGTTTTTCATTGAGGTTGCTGAAGCGGTTTATTTCCTAATAAGCTTAGTTGAAGTGCACTATGAAGCAATTAGTTGAGACTTTTTTCAAACCGAGATGCTTTCAGTTTTAAAGCTGGATTATTGTTTGCCAATTAAAACTAAGCTAAGCATATTCTGAGAACTTACAAATCTCCGTAATTGAAATCTTTTCACCTTGCATACCAATGTCAATTTATTATGGCATTGAATGTGAGTTGATCAAGTGGTTCACGGTGCATGGTTAAAGTGCGCGAGACATTTGCACTTCAGCCTTTGGCTCAATTGCAATCGTCTGGCAACGGATGCATGAAAAATATATGAATGAGAGCCTGGTCTGAAACAGATGTTTTCCTTTCTCTCTCTCTCTCTGGCATTCTCTCCCTGAATTCTACTCATACGCCATGTCAGCCCAGATGCACAATTTACACAATTCCTGATTGTTAGCGTTGCGTCAGTTCAACAACAACAATTATTAAGTTAATTGCTCTTCAAAATAAAACGAGAGAAAAAACCATGTAATAAAACATCTCCATAAAGTGGTTTTGTTAACACACATACACACCCACACGCACATATGTACATACAATTTGTTTCGCATATCCTCACCCCATATAACCACTTGTGTATTCAACCTGCACTCAATGTCAAAACAGTTCACACTCTAGGCCAAACATTTTTCATGGTTAAAATTCAATTTATCATCGCTCTGCTTCGTCTAGCATTGACAACGACATTTGCCAAGTGGTCCAACGAGACCAAAATGAGGCGCCAATTGCATTAACAACTACTGTCAAATCGATGGTTGCCCTCTGCAGTCAGAATAATTGTATTGAACAAGCAAAAGCAACTAACTATCCATCGTTATTCAAATTTAACGACAATATTGATAATGGTTCAATTGACACTTTGGCCAAGGCAAATAATCTGCGAGAGGGACATAACATGGAAATAGCTAGACTTTAAATTCTTTCACTTGATTTTTATATTATTGAATGATCGTTGACAGAAAGCAATAGTAATTTAAGAAAAAGACAACAACTTTAGTATTCAAGCTGTTGATTTATGAAAATTTCGTTCAAAAGTTATTTGGTTTTGAGCAAGAGGAATAAATCTTTATGACATTTTATTTAATAAAGAAATCTTTTTTACTTGTCTTAATTTCAATCTGAACGGACAAACACATATGCACTCCAAACTACAATTTCTTGGCTACATTTTGCAATTCACTTACCAAATATCATGTAGACAATGCCTCCAATAAGCAATTGTGTCATTTGTGGGCAATTTTGTGCGGGCCTTAGGCCCAATTTGAATATTCGCATTTTCAAGCGTTTCTCTCACAGGCGCATTGCTTTATCCCTCGTTTCGTAAAAGTGTTCACTTACGTAGAAATAATGTGCAAATCGGCACTTTTACTCAATGAAACCGATGCTGAAATGCGGGTGCAATCCGCCAGCTGAGATATAGATATAACATTCAGAAGCATTTAATACATGGAAGCAAAGTTTTGTTTTTTGTTTTCTCCGTATTCCTGCTGAGATGGCAAAAGATATGGTTAAATGTTTTTCTCTTGTATCTCTTGTACGTTTTTACTTTATGCGGTGTAAACAATTTTCACTTTCACACTGACAGTTTGGCTTAAACAAAAATGGGGAGTGGCCAAGAAGAATGCGGGAAGTCGATTCGTATATGAGATATATTTTTTATGGCCAATTTTATTGCACAAAGTTTTCATATATTCAGTTTTGGTTTTATGTCGAGTTTCTGTTGTTTTTGCATATTTTCGTTTTGTCGAGTTGAGTTGAGTTCTATTGCCATTTGGTTTGACAAATGCATTTGTTTATTTAGCTTGTCTGTGGCATTTAATGTGAATTGGTTTACTCTTTCGTTGTGCTAGATGTTATTTATAACATTTTCCATGGTCCGTCTCTGGCTTTGACTCTGGCCATTCGCCGTATTCGAATTGGTTGCCTCTCCCAAACGATTTGTCTTTGCTTTCTGCTCTCGTTTATTTATCTGAAATGAAACAAAAACGGCAATCAGGATTTTTAATGTTCACTGTTAATAGGGAATCGATTTATTTTCATACTGCTAAATGCCAAAAGATTTACTCTTGCAATGGACACATGTGCTTTGCTATTCGTATGTTAGATAATTGCTTTTGGCTCTGTGTTCAATTCCGTGTTTAGTTTTGCTCTCAATTAATTATCTCAAGTTAAGCCATTTTGTGGGCTTACTTTGGTCTCGAAGATTTGGTGGTATTGGTATTGCTTTTCCATTGGCTGGGGGCCATATGCCAATAGTAAAACAACAACAATCCTTGTTACAATACAATTTGTATTCAATAGGGCCAAAACTAATCATTGGGAAATGCCATGGGAATTTAATTAATTTATGCGCAAAAAGGGTTACAATCGCTTTCGATTAAGAGTTTTGCCTTAGTTGACTCCAATGGTTTTTGATTAAAGTAAATTGATATATGGCTAAAGATCAATGTATTACAATTATTTACAATCGATAACACTTTAAGTTGTAATTGCTTACATGTTGTTGTTTAGGGACTTAACTATCAAGCTTTGCTCGAGCGTTTATTTTAAATTGATTTGTCTGCAACAATTTGAGCAATTTAGTCATCAATAAAATATTAATTTGAAATGTAAGCAAACTTTCTCAAATTTCGGTCTTAAATTAATTAAGAAATTTACTTCAAATGGCATAAACAAAGGAGTAAAAAGGAAATGATAGAAACTTTCTTAAATATGTCGAATTTAAATGCTTTCCATTGTTCATAACACTTCCTCCTTATCAACGTGTTTTGCTTTCGATTTAGCCATATTTAAAAACTTCTGCCGGAAGCCGAACCTAAAATGTGTTCGACTTCATTCGCTTGGAATAAGTAAGTGCTGCTCAATTTGGTCGTTCAACTATGTACTTCGTGGTTTCGTCATTAAGCCATTAGGGTAAGGGGTTGTTGGGAGTTGGTTAAAGGGCGCTTGAAGGGGTTTTGTTTTAATGGCGTAACCCCAAAACCAAACACGTGCGAGAAAAGGAAACAAATACCGAACCGAATTGAGTAACATTTGTGGCAAAGTTTACCCAAAAACCAAAAAACGAAATAGAAAAAGGAAGTGTGCGAGGAGAGTAAGCAAGAGACTGTCAGGACATTAATATTCACATGAAATAGCAAAAACTGTTTTCGTTTTCCCAAAAACAATTCAATGTGAAAATATTTAATTAGAGAAATTGTTTAGACAAACTTTTTAATTACGATTCGCTTGTGTGAGCATTATATATAGTGAATACAACACATGAACATTCTAAGTCTGTATATGTGTGTATAGGGAACCGAGTAGGTGACCCGCATAAATCTTTTGAACTGGGAGGAGCTTACATATGCCATAGACAAGAAGCTATGGCAAAAAACTGTTAGTCGAAAAGAAAAAGTAACAAAATCCTCGACCCTTCATCAGGCAACAGGATGCAGGCAAGCAGGCATTCAGCCATTTTCATTTCAGGCATTTTTGCATTTTGTGCTCTTAAAATTTTCTGGCAGCTGCGGGAAATACAGCGGACCCTCAGACTCTATGGCTGACTCCCAGTAGCCTGAACGTCAGCTGCATAAATTTTAAGCGACAGGCAACATTAAAGTCAACATTCTGCCTACAGTGGCCTACATTTGGATGAGGGAGTGCGGCTCTTAGCATTACTGCCTCCGCTTTTCACTTTCGTTGACATTTTCCAGCGCGTTGCAAGAGTGTGTGAGCCTGTGTGTGTGTGTGAGTGTGCTTATGCAGATGAGTTGCAAGTAACGTGTGGAAAATTATGAAGATAAATTTCTGTTTGTCTTTTTTTTTTCTCTCATGTGTCCTCGTCCTTCTCAAAGAGCGCGTCAGTTGTGTGCCACTTGGCGGCGCCAGCTGCTGGCGACATACAAAATGTCTATGAGAAATTACCTCGTAAATCTAACTAACAAAAATATGAAGGCAATAGTTTTTGGCCCAATGAAAAAAGGGGAAAATCGAATCAAGTTCTTTAACAAAAACTATGAAAATTAAAGCCGAAAATTACCTAAAACTGTTCTAAGAGAAAATAAAATAGCAATAAACCATAATTAAAACCATCCCAAACCGAAAGATAGGTAGGTCAATTATACTAAACTCATCTGAGTTTCTATTCAAATTGTGTCAGTGAAATTTCAATCGACCCTCATACACATTAAAGACATCGCCCCAATAAGTAGGCAATGTTTTTTTTTTTTTTGCTGATTATCTTCATTTTATTTCGGCCTTATTATGTAAATACTAATTAAATTGCCAATTTAAGAGTTTTCATTCGTTTTATTTCGACAATTTAAAGTACTAACTGCTATATAACAACTGAATTGTTCTACTTGAATTGGCCAAGTTGCTGTTATTTCTCTAGCAAACTACATCATTTCCTAAGGCCTGTTATAGCTCTCACTTTTCTTCTACCCTGCTGCTTAACTCTCTGGGGAAATTTATCTAAATGTTGTTTCAAAACTTTAACTTGTCTGTGGGTGGCTTTTGTGTGTGGGTGTGTGTGTGTATATATGGGACTCTAGCTTCATAGACAAGTTTAGTTGGGCTTTGTTGTTGGCGTTTTTTTCCTTTTTTCGCACTCACTCAGAATCAGTTTTTATGCTAGAGCGGAACATTGGCTCCGACCTGACACCCTACCCAACACACAACGAAGTTGACACAACTAAAGACATTACACAACAGATTACAGAGCGAAAGGGAGAGAGAGAGAAAGAGGCAGAGTTTGCTATTAAAAGCATTCCATATACCCCTTACATCCTTTTCTAACTTCACTCCTTGTTGTTGTTGTTGTTGTTGCTACTAAGCAGATTTGGAACAACAAATTTTTATGAGGGAGCAAACTCTATTCCCCATTTTGGGAGGAGATGTTTTAATGCCTCCTAGCTTCTTCTGGAGCCTCAACCCCAGGGTCTGAGATGTTTATCTTAACATCCATAAAAACATCTACCACATATTCCACACATACATATTCTATATGGATGGGGTGACCATGCTCTTTATACGTGATTCTTTCCGTTACCAAGCTTGCTGGCTGTCTAGTCACAAAAATAGTTGTCTCCATCTCGCCTTTTGTTGTGCCTGTTCTGTCATCAGGTTGAATAGTTTTACTGTTGCTTTTAAAAGCTTGAGCTTTCAGCAAATACTCTTTCACTTTCACCTAGAAAAGGTTCTTGAGATTGTGTATTAAATGTATTTTGGTTGTTGTGTGTGAGATATTTCATCAAATAAACTTCAATTGCTTTCGGGGACTTTAATTTTGATACAAAAATTCGGCTATTAAACGCAGGACTTACATCGATGCACAACACCCAAATGAGGGCAACTTGAACGAACTTTGGCTTAGTGCTTCCCATATCTTGCCTTATGCAACGGACACAAACTGCCAAACTTCATTTCAAGTTATCGGAAGGAAGTCTTCGTTTACCATTTTTTCTTCCTTTTTGGTCCGAAATATTGCCAAGTTGCTGGTTCTGCTGCTGCTGCTTCTTGTTTTTCTGTCCTGACCAGGCCTCAGCTTTGTGTAGGCAACGGTCAGTCAATTGCTCCTTAAAAAGGGCCAAACAACTTTGAACGCTGATGAACAGCACAGCAGCAGGAAGCTATGGCCCAGTACAACCATTTACAGCAACTGGGCACAAGAAATTCCAAAAGAAAAATAACTAAGAAAAAACACACCAAATATAAACCTGTGATTTTTATAGTCGACTTTATTCTTTCTTATTTGTTAGTGTACTTTTTCCAGGAGCGGATTAACTACGACTATGTGTAATCCTCAAAGTATTCTTCAAGCAATTTCATCAACGATAAAAGCAACTTTGCTTTCAACTTTAAAAGTTAAAAAGTCACAATATGAAAATCCGTCCCTGTATTTCTGCCTACAGATGCCGTCAGCAGGGAGTCAAGACAGAACAACATTTGCTTTTATGGACTTCTTGTGAAAGCTGCTTTTGTTGGCATGTGATTCAACGGAAAACATGTTCTTTTGGCCACAGTGTTGTGTGTTTTAATACTTAAATTTAAATTATCTATAGCTTGCATAATGGAACGGAAACAGGAAGAGAAATGAACTATATAGACCGGAGACCGTATTTTGGCAAAAGCTTATATAAACAGCATGCATAAATACATAGATGTTTGAAATTATAGAATAGAATCGTTAGCTGTTTCACAATTTATTAGCAAACAAAAGATTTATTAATGCGAAAATTTGCAGCATCAGCACACACAGAGCTTGCCCCTCCTCCTCCATCTCATGTTTGCTATTTGCCTGGTAAATAGAGCTTAAGTTGCATCTGTGCTAAAGCAAACGCACACGCACACACACAAATTCACACATATCCAAGCTGTATAAGCACACACTGGACGATGTGTAAAGTAATACACGAAAAATGTTGACCAAAAATAAATGCACTTTGCATTGATTAGTTTACTTATAGCTACACACACACACACACACACGCACAGAGTCATTCTCAATTAGTATGCATTTAACTAATACGCTTCCGTCCAACCCCTTGCTAACACCCTGCACTACATTAGAGCGAAAATTTTCACTAGTTCTATAGCAATTTTACCATAGCACACACACACGCACACACAGTCACATAAACACAGATTGCGAGTGAGAGACACATAAAGTGGCTTTCCTACGTTTTAATTGCATTAGGGATTTTGCTGTCCCTGTTTTTCCTCATGCCCCAAGAGATAGGCAAATGGAAATTGCTCTACCAGCTTCTCGATTGGTTAATTTGATCTCATTCCACATAGCTATCTGGAAGTCCATGCACCAAATTCTTTTCACCCGTTTTGTTTGCTTAAGTGATAACTTATTTGCCTTCTCGACCTGGCTCATATCTAAATATTAAAGATATTTCTCCTACTCGAAAAGGTGCATATATTGGCTTGGCAAAGTTTTTATTCGCATTCTGACATGATTAAGTGTAGGCAATTTATTAACAGATCAAAGTTTATGGCAGGAGACTGTAGATGTGGGTAGATGTGATTTATAACATTTTACTTGAGCAACTAAAGCAAGAGAAAACCAACAGATTAATGCCCTGTAGTTAAGTGAAAATATTAATTTTTGCTTTGGTATAATATTTTAACATCAACTGAGTAGGTTAAAAGATTAAAAGTACAATAATCCAACCTTTTGCATGTTAAGATGACATCGATTCCGCAATATACCTGAATCAGGGGATATATGACGAAAGCAAGAAAAGAGTAGTGACTAAATCGAATCACATGAAAGAGTACCAGGTTTAAACTGATTGGCAAGTTTTTGGCTAGAGGGGGGAGGCAGAAGAGAAAGGCAATATGCACTTCAGTCTGGTTTCGTCTCTTTTTGTGGAGAGAGATTTCTGTTTACGTCAGCGTTGAAGTCAGGGCAAGTCAATTGGCAGAGATTTGCTTTTGGGGTTCATTCGAGTGACTGTGTTGCTTGTCTTTGACCACTTGTTACCCAAAACGACACGTGTCACCTGCCAAGTGGGCGACCATTAACCAACCAGTGTACATACACACACAGAACACGTTGCAAAATTTCCAAACAGTAGATAGTATTAAGTACTTACATTTTTCAGACCATTTGCTTGGGAAGTCTTTAAACAACATTTGTGAACGACAACGAATAGAGGAAAATAGTAAAGCTATTGAAATTAATCAATATCTTAACTGATAGATCAATTATTTATTTTTAGTTGGCTTTGGGGCCATTTGGTCTCGAAATGAAATTGTTTTGTTACTTTTAATGAAATATTTACCATAGCTTTGACCTTCTACAGTCATACAGAAAATGCAAATAGGCATAGAGACAAATCAATTGACCGAAAAGGCCAAAACAAATCCCAAATGACATTCAATGTCAATTTTGGTTTTCAGCTCTGGTCCCTTTTCACATTTTCGATTTTGCCAGTGCGTTGGTTGGTTTTGTGTTGCGTAGTCATATATATTTTTGAATATTTCATGATAGAAGCCAACAACTCTACTCGATGTCGTTTGCTGTTTAGCCCTTGTCAAGCCAATGTCATCATCATATGCATTCCCATACTCAACTGTATAAGGGCGTAGTCAGAATATTATCCAATGGGGAGGTACGGCCAAATCATCAAACGCAAACAAAAGGGTCACTTGATGTAAAGGACAGCTAAGGGTTAAGTAAGCCAATGTGACTTTCTGTGTAGTCTATAGAGTTTTAAATATCAGTAATTTAATAAATTTTTATCACCTTTTGGCTACGCCTTTGAATCACACGTTTTCTTATATAGAAAATAAAAGTTCCAGCTTTTCACACGTGTGCCAATTTTTGTTTTTTCCTATCTCCTTTTTTTCATTTTTGCTCTTTTTTTGTGTGGAAGGCGGGGGAAGCCAAGCTGTCAACTCTTTACACAAATTATTAAAACATTTTCCCACGAGTGTCAACACTTTTGGCGGTCCAGGGACTATCATAACCACAAAGGGGGAACACAACGCCGCTGAGTGGGGTTAGTATGGGGTGGCGATGGGGTTCCAAAAGCACTTTAATATTTAAGGCAAGTTGAAAAATGCAAAAGACAAAAGGGCAAACACACAGAGACAAAAGCTTAACCGCGCTGAGCGGTTAAGTGTAACTATGTTTAGATGTGGATGACGAGCTGAAGAGGAGATGATGGTAGCAAAGCGTTGGGAAAGATGTAGCAAAGCGACGCCAAGCGGATTAGGTTGTAGGCGTAATAAAAGTTAAAGACAAGGCCGGAAAGGTCGCTCAACTGTGTCAGTATGTGTGAGTGTGTATGGCTATGGGCTGTGTATTTAGGTTGCTGGCTCTGCTTCTGGGATTTTTGGGGGGGCCAGACAGCTTCATTAAGATAAACCAATAGCTGCTAAATTGTTAACATTAAGCATACATAATGAATTAAAGCTAGCAAAAAAATTTAAGTTCACTCCGATAGGAGCTTAACCCACACAGCTGAAACTGAGACTCATCTACATCAACATTCACATCCACATGCCATACCAGCCATCCAAGTCAGCTGGGACTCATGCATACATGTCTCTGCCTTCAGCCCTTGGCTTTGTTATGTTCTCTAGCCTACTTATCTGGGCAGGATAACGGGAGGCACTGGGTACGTGTGTTGCTTTGGGTTGAGGGGTTGAGGTTGAGGTTGAGGGCCTGCTGCTGTTTAGTCATTCGTTTCGCTTGTTAACAATTTCAGGGATCTAAACAGGAGACAGAAGACAGTAGGCTCCCAGGCATATAATTCTGTCCCTGTTTTTCCTTCTTGTCTGAGTTTCATTTGCCGTTGTCTTTGCAGATGACTGGCAGATATTGGCTCATCATCCTATCTCTTTCTCTCTCTCTCCTCACCACCAGCATCTGGTCCACCTTCACCTCAACCATCTACTTTACCTTGTTATCACAGATGTTCGGCATTTGCCGGCTGCTTCTAATGTATTCATAATTTAATGCCTAACTTACTCATGACGCGACACTTGAAGTCATTTCACATAATTTACCTCAATTTCCCCAGCTCAAAGCCAGTCCTTGGTGTCGTGCCGTTGTTACAGCACTTTAATAATAAATTGCGCTCTAATGAATTTGACTTCGATTGAGGTTTTTTTCACAGCTTTAGAAACCATTTATTTAAAAGTTTAAGTTGCCATTTACTATACATAATTGAAAATGGATTATATGACATATAATACTCTATATAGTGCCGTTTCGTTGATTGGAATGCATGAATTTGAAAAATGAAGCTAGTTTTAGTTAGTTTTCAACTAAATTTTTTCAGTTACGACTATGCCAATTCCACTTTCACTTTCTGTAACTATTTTTCACTTTCCCTTTCCCATTGTTTGTTTGTTGTCTGCTTAGCATGTTCATTTGTTCAGTGTTACCCTGTGTGTCTCTTTGTTTTCCTTTTGTTTTCGCCTTCAACTTTGCCAGTGGCCTCGAGAGGTCATGATGTGCTTTTCGCTTGCTTCGCTTTCATTTTGCCTCCATTTTCAGACAATTTTTCGTACTCGCCTGGTCGGACCTTACAGTCATTTCCCCAGCCACTGCCAGGCCCGACTCACACCCTTGATTGTTGACTTTTTACATAATTTTGTCGCTTGGCTGGCTTTGTCCTCCTTTTTGTGTGCGACTGCCTGTCAAACTGTTTTGTGTTATTGACATTGTTGTTGGCCATTTCAACTTGTAATTCATGTGAGGCAACACACAACAAAAATGGCTAAAATGACAACATTTACAGTTGGTGTTTTGGTTTCTTAGTTTTCAATTTAAGTTTCCACATCTTGCTTCCAATACAGTTTATAGAGCCCTAACTCTTACCATGTTTTCATTTTCCATTTCGGCCCGAAAACCAATCGCTAAGTCTTTAATACCCACAAAGTCCGTAGCATGCGTTTCAAAGGCTATGATTTCACTTGATTGCTTCGATTGTTTGCCCAAGGGAAGAGTGTGGACTCAGGACTAAGTGTTTCTAAATTCTAAATTGAACTTGGTGGAACTTTAATTGGGCACACCCTCTGTGTGTGTGTATATCGGTGTATGCGGCCAACATTTTCCACTAAATAGAAGAAGTGGTCCTTGCCCCAGGACACGGCGGTGAACAATCGCGAGAACTGAGCTTAGGGCTCCATTAAATATTGACACGCCTCACAAAGACCATGGCACAGTGTATGTGTTGGGGGGAAGAACGACTCGGGGCCAACTAAATGCCACAAAAGAACTCATAATGGCGACTTTGTTGGCACTCTAATGCTATTTTATGTGCTTTATTAAGGACGAAAGCCGAAAGCCAGTATCATAATGATAATGCTGACGATGATGATGATGAGGAAAGTCTTTGTAAAGTGAATAACATCAAAAGCAAAATGTTGTCTGACAGGTGAAGCATTAAAATTGCCAAATTACTTGAGAATACAAAAACTTATTGAATAGATTAAAACTTCTAATTGCAATTACGATAAATGCGAAAAAAAACATTTTCATTAGAGAAATCCTCTAAAAAATAACCTAAATCAAACCTTAAAATTGAAAAATTAAAGTGCCAAAAAATACCATTTTATGACTTCTTTAGCTCTCTATCTCTTCCTTCGCTCTACGATTTTCTTTGCCATAGCAGAAAAGCAAGAAGATTTTACACAGCTGTATATATATATACTCGTATATGAACATTATATGTAGCCGACTTGCCGTGGTATGGTCAATTTATTACATTTCGCGCCTTTTGCCCATGCATGGCTGCACATTAAAAAGCAAATTTAATTAAGTTTTGGCCAAACTTTTATTAATATTGGCAACGAGCTTTATTGTGCTGGCGCACGCCCACCTCCCATTTTCACCATTCGACATCCTACGTCTGTCTGACGCCTGTGGGCCCGGGGCGTTAACTGGCTGCTAAGCAACTTTAAGCCGTAATAATAAAAAGTAGCGCATAAGAAAATAAATAAATAAAAGACATACCACCATAATCATCGGCACGCATTACGTACACAATTTACTTTATTACACAAACTGATTATAGTTTTAATGCCTCGTCGTCTGGAATGCAGCCGGAAACGAGAAAGGGGCAGGACAGAGACATGAGCGGATCCCTTAGAGGATGGCCAAGTTGGCAATGGGAGGCTGACTGCTAGCTGGCTGTCAGGAAAACTTTAATATCCTGACGTTATTATCATTATTAAACTGTGAATGGCATAATAAACGCACAGGGTAACCGCTGAGTGCTGCTGTAACAACAACGATAACAACAACAAGAACCACAACAAGAACAGCAGCGAATGCGCCTCGTGCCAAGATGTTTCATGCACAGTGGTTGACAATAGATCGAAATTGGAATCAAAAGTGTATTTTTCTTAAAGCTTAAGATTATTATGTGCACTAGATATCAAAAGTTTCAATCCCTTGATTGAGCAACTTGAAGATATAGCATTTTCTATGAATATCTGCGTAAATATTGAGGAAAGATCTAATGATGCTTATGGTCAGAGTTTTATTTTAAATTCCAGATTTGTAAAGACTGCAATTCCCACATCATAAATTTTATAAGCCAAATCGATGGGTGATGTTTTAAAGTTATGAGGAATGCGGACGCGTTATAATAATCTATTGAAATGCATTTTATTGCGCATACGCCACGTATGCCACTGGGAAAAAGTTCATACATAGCAGCAACAGCAGCTATGTCCTTTTTACGAGAAATCGTGAGCTGCACTTAACGGGCAGCACGAGCCGCATAAATACATTAAGTGCCCCTTTTGGCTTTTGCTGTAGCTCCAAGCCAACTCGAGCAAAAGGACCAAAACAAGCTTTGGCGGAATGAAGTGAATGAGAATGAGAAGAGAGTAAAAGGATAGCCATAATGGAGAGTAGTGAAAGATAAATAGAGTGAGAGAGAAGCCAGTGAGAAAGGGAGAGTGTGGCTTAACGATGCACTCGAGTGCTGTTGGCACACGCTAATTTTCAAATGCTTCACTGCTTAATGCACTCCTCCTCGGATTGCCTCCGCTTGGTTGGTTGGTTGGTTGGTTGCTTGGTTGGCCCATTATTAAGTCTGACTTGCCTGGCACCTGTGCATGGCATTGATTTCGCTTTCCAGTTCATTTGTTTTAACTTTTTACCCTTAACTAATTAGTCACGTTAATGATGCATTTCCACAACTACTCGTATCCGTGGCTATGGCATGTCGACACGCACATTCCGTACTTAATCTTCTCTTAACTGAAAATCACGCAATATTGAAGCCCTATCGCAAAAAAAAGTCTCATGCCCGCATGCCACATGAATCTGTATTTCCAGGAATTACCTGCAAAGATAACACACACACAAAAAAAGAAAGAAGGAAAAATGAAATGAAAATAAACGCCAAAAGAGCTTGATTAAAATATCCAAATTCGTTGGCATTTCAATTTGCTTGCGCATATGATTAAATTTACAAAATCCTCTAACATGTTTACATCTTAGTAAGCAATTTGCATAAATCCATGCAAAAATATTTGCATTACCTTTTCTTTTAGAGCCTGGGGGATGGCTATTCATTTGCATTCAATGAATATTTTATACCTTTAATATTTAACCATAAGATGTCAGACAATTTTCTTAGAATTTCCCTCATTTATTTATTGTTTGTGTCGTTTTTTGAGTTTTCTTTCCCCCTTTTTTTCTTTTGTCTATGCAATAAGCTTATTAGGAATCATCGAACCGATTTTGTCTATAAATGGCATTAATGAAAAGGCAAATTTCTCTCCTTTGATGTGGAGGACCGACCTGTGTGTTTATATTATACAATATAATAACTCAGTATGCAAGAATGCTGTGCTTATAAGTTTAAATCTGCAAAAATTTATTAAGAAATTCTGTTTCCATGAAATAAAATAGTCTCGGGCCATAATTAATATCATTTAAGTTTAATGGATACCAAAGAATTAATTTTCGTTGCAGAGAATTCATTTCTAGATTCTTTTATATATATTTACAAACATATATCCTCCTACTATCCCGATTGTGCCAATTTGTTGATGCAATTTCTGATTGCAATGAATTTGTTGGGTTTTCATTCTTTTAATTTAATATGAATTTACGCGCACAACCAATTGACATATGGATTTATTTTGCATTTCGATAAAACGAAGCAAAAACAAAAACTGAAAATTACGACCTCATTATATTTTGCTTGTACAATAATTTAATTTATTGTTGTCGTTATTGTCCCGGTTGAATGCGGCTGCTGTTCGCGTTATTATAGCCTTGGCTTTTGGGTGGGGGCTTTTTTTTATGATTTTCATTTGCTTATGCTTGCAACTCAATTTGTTGTTACATAATTACAAGAAATAACACTGCAGGGCACTATGTGCATAAAAATAATAATAAAATTAATAAAAATAATATGTAGGTAATATATAAACATAAGAATGATTTTAATTCTCTCATTCTCACTCTTGCCATAATGGAAGTAAGCAGAGGAGAATGACCCTTAAATTAATTAATTCTCATCTATTGCAGAGCATTCCACTTGCCCAGCTCTAAATGGATCTTTATATTACGACTGTAAAATCAGGCCAATAAATAAATAAACGAGATTAATGTGGTACATTTCCGTTTTTGAAGCCCATTTCCTTGATATGAATACACTTTGTATCATTTTCATAGAGTTCTCCAATATTTAGCATCTGATTGCGAGTATTTGTTTCTTTGCCATTTCGTTCTGTGTGTTCAGTGAATAAAATATTAATTGATTACATGTGCAACCGCCCGGGAGCTAAAATAGCGACAAAATCAATTCGTGTTTAATTAAATTTTAAATGTTGATTTTATCAAATGTCGCCAACGGCATCTGGCATATGCCAGATACGCATAGGAATCATAATTATTTTGGCTCAACGTTTAAAATTGACAATTCTCAATCAATACTGAGAATGACCTAGTTGATAATAAATATTTCATAAAAATTGTCTTTTAATGTGTTTTTTTTATTTGTGCTTCCAAACATTCACTTTGTATACCTAATTAACGTTGATCTTTCGGTTTAAGTGATGATTAAAATTTGTTATTTTCATTTATTACGAACTCCAGTGTAGCGAGTGTATTTATGTGCCCTGTGTGTGACTCACATTAATTATAGTTTCATAAACGAAAGAGAAACCATTTGCACAACGACTTTAGAGTTACTCTATAGTAATAGGGTTCAAAAATCCAGGGACGGATCTAGAAGACGATGCGTCTGTGTTTTTAGGGCTAATTAAAAATAAGAGACAAACAAAATATCTTGATTTATCCTATTGTATGTTCTGTTCTTGATCGATTTGAACCGATTTCATAAATATTCAACAACAAAAAGTAGGACAAAAGCCTTTTGGGGTACTCAATATACCCGTTTAGACTCTATGAAGGGTATAAACTGGCGGCTATTTAAATATTAATTTCAGTCATTTGTTTGTGAGCAGCAACCTGAATCGGGGGCGTGGGCGTGTATGAAGAGAGAATTAGGGTAGACACCCATGAGTTGCCTTTCTCATAGGATACAAAAAATTACCTTAGCACACAAATTGCATTTGCGTGTCAACCGCTTCTTGGCCTGGTACAAAGACAAGGGCCTGAAACGTGGAGGGCTATGTTAATCGGAAGGTTGTCTTTGTATGTGTGTGAGTGAATGTCTGTGTATGTGTGGCACATGAAAAGCGTGCGTAAGTCGGCAACATGTAAACGCGTATTAATTAAGGCAAAACAAAGCGCCGCTGTTTGAGACGTAAAGTCGTCGAGGACGCAGGGAAAACGCCTGAAAACAAAAGGAGATGAAGGGTACGAAAAACTTGGGAGGGAAGTCTTCTTGGAAGTCGTAGCAAGTGAGACGAGACTGAAACATGTTTTCTGCCAATTTCCACTTTAGTTTTCTGTCAAGCACGTGTGTGTGTGTGTGTGTGTGTGTGTGTGTGTGTGTGTCTGTCTTTGTCTGTGGGAAATGGAAATGTCCTTATAATATGTTAGACGTGATACATTTAATTTCTTTTTTGTGTAACATGGAATGAGTTTTTTTCCTTTGCTAATTTTATATATGTTTTAATTACCGAAACACAGATAGAAAAAGGTCTCACCAGTTGTGCGATATGTTAGTATTCCACAAGTTGAACGAAATTTAAACCATCGAGTAGGGAAAAGATTTAGGAATCATATAAACTTTTCCACGTTCTGTCTTCTCTGTGGCAAAACGTTTTTGATAATAACTTGTACTGTAATTATTTAAAAGTTAAGTCAAAATAGTATATGCTATTAAATGAACATAAAAAAAATTTGATTTCGTTCAACAATCATTTTTAACTCAATTTTCAATCTATCATGAGTCGGTTCTCATTTTCCGGTAGGTTGCACTTTGGTGTTGGACAAAAATGCCACGAAAATTGGTTAAACCAAGTCAAACATGTTAGTGAATTTCAGTACTGAAACAGTCAATCATCATGCGGTCGAGAAAGGTTTTCATCGTTGGACTCACAATCCTTTTCGCAAAATTTTTAATTCTTATTCCACTTAATGTAAGGTGAATAAACTACAAATAAATGCAAAAGATTTCAGTTTCTTTGCAATCATTTTTTAGGAAGCTATTGTGTTTAAACTAACAAATGCTGTGTGCGAAAGTTATAACGAATCAGCGATTGTTATACCCATATGCCGATTAAAGGCGATCAAACGCAATCGAGCTATCTTAAATGTGTCTACAAATATACTCCATCCTGTAAGCGATATTAAACTGCACTTGCAAGTGCTGAAAAAAGCCAATGGATACAAGCCATGGCTTTTAAAAACTGAACTGGATCTCTGTCAATATATGCGCCACTCTAACAACCCGATGGCTAAAATATTCTTTGATATGATTCAGGAATTTACTAATTTAAATCATTCATGTCCCTATGTGGTAAGTATTCTGAATAGAAACATTAATTTTAGTTAATGACAATGTTTGACTTCTTAGGGCCCAGTGTTCATTCGGGGATTCTATCCCAGACCAGAGTTACTTCGTCTTCCATTTCCAACTGGCGATTATATATTAACCACCAGATGGTATTACTATAAAAAAATAGTTGCTGATATTAATGTAAGTTTCGTATTTGTTGAAGATTTATTAAACCAATAGCTTACGAGTATCTGAAAAGATTTTTGAAATTTCAAAGTCTGTTTGTAAGAAATCTGTAAACAAATTATAAAATTTTAACCGACAATATAAACAAGTTTCTCTTATAACTCGACAATTTTTTGATACTTTTTGTACCGATAGATAAAAGATTAGAACATGATCTGTTTGCCCACCATTTAAGTTTATATAGCCACCAATTTTGGTAGATCTATCTCGTCCGTAATCTTCGAACATGAGTACATGGTATAAAGAGGGGATCATCAGTTGGTTTCAGTCCAACGCCCAATCATTACAAACTCAATTTTATATTAATTTTCGATGTATAATGAGTGGGTTCTCATTTTCCGGTAGATTGCATTTTGATATTTGACAAGAAATTGCATATACTAATAAATTCTTCATGTCAAGCTACGTTGTTAATAAATTTCAGTAGTGGAACAGTCAATCATCATGCGGTCAAGTGAAGTTTTCGTCTTGGGGATCACAGCCCTTTGCGCCACATTTATAATTCTAATTCTGCCTAATGTAAAAAGCTCTACATTTATTTACCTTATATCTCACTATATATGTAATCATTTGTTTTAGGAAGCGATTGTGTTTAAACTAACAAATGCTGTGTGCGAAAGTTATAACAAATCCGCTGTTATTATACCCACATGCCGACTAAAGGCGATCAAACGCAATCGAGCCATATTGAATGTGTCTACGATAGTACTTCATCCAGTTAACGATATTAGACTGCATATGCAAGTGCTGAAAAAGGCCAATGGATACAAGCCATGGCTTTTGAAAACCGAATTGGATTTCTGTCAATATATGCGTCACTCTTACAATCCGATGGCTAAACTATTTTTTGATCTGATTCAGGAATTTACTAACCTCAATCATTCATGTCCGTATGTAGTAAGTTTGCTAAGAGCATATTTTGCTTTAGTTTATGTAAATTTTTGGGTGTTTCTTAGGGCCCAATGTTCATTCGTGGATTCTATCCCAGACCAGAGGTACTACGTCTTCCGTTTCCAACTGGCGATTATATATTAACCACCAGATGGTTCTATAATAAGAAAGTAGTCGCTGATATTAATGTAAGTTTCATATTTGTTGAGGATTTATTGAACCAATAGCTAGTGAGTATCTGGGGAAATTTCTCAAATGGTGATTTAATCTAACACGATTTTGATATTTCAGAACCTGCGTTAATTGTTTGTCAGATTTCTATATATAAATTATATTCATTTACATAATTTTATAGTCAGTTTATTTCGTTTAAATAAAGGATATTGAAAGCTCAAATTTTGAAAATATTCCACTCACTTAGTTATGCAATGAAATGGAAAATTTCAGCCTTTTATCGAAATCGCTGCAATTAATTCAATTTTTCATGCGGCCAGAGGATGAAAATTGTTTTTTAGATATACAAATTTTTAGGAATAACAATATAATTGACCCATGAATATGAAGATTGATTGTTGAATGCTTAACTCGAGCGGTTGAAGTTTAGCCGTATTTCGTTTGCATAATTTCAACTTATAGACCACTGACATTTTAATGAGTTTTTATCGATTAATAAAGTATATGCTTGCCATTTGTAAATTGATTTTATTTTAGGCAAGAGTTAAGTGTGTTTTGACATCATGAATAAAATGCTTTAATCTTAAATACAATTTATATTTAATCTCTTAAATAAACACCTAACGAACATAAGTATTTATGGCTATAAATAGCACTTCATATGACACATTTGAAAGTTCTGACATTGCTTGCGACACCTTTTCCAGTCATTGACAGCTTGTCACAAACACATACATACTCCCACGCATACACACACACACACACACACATCAAGAGCAGACGTCATTCAACATCAAATAAAATGTAAGAACGAAACAGAGAGAGAGAAAGGAAGAGCTTACAATATTTGCATAGTCATAAAAGGGCGAACGAGAGTCCTTTCTGGTCGGGCCAACTGTAATTACCCATTCCGGATTAGCCAGCTATTTGAAAAGTATGCCAAAGCCGTAATTGAAACAAGCAGCAGAAATAAAAGTCGAAATGGTTCATGTTGATTTCTAAATATCGTGCGCATTTTAATTGCAATTTGTGTGTTAATTTCGGTTTGGCAGGTAAAAGGCACTTCATTGGTCATTACAGTTGGCCATAAACAAATCAACAAACACCTTCTCGAAACACTCCACCCCCTTTGCGTTATTGGCGACCACAGCCCCACCCACCCAACCACGACACTACCGCCATCAATAAAAATAGTCAACACTTTACACAACCAACACAAATTACATGTTACACAGCTCAAGAGGTCTTTCTCCGCCTTCTTTCCTCCTCCACTTTATGCCAAGAAGTAGGCAACACGAAAAGTTCGAGAAACGGAAAAGCGAAAAGCAGGGAAAAAGCCACCCAGAAAGCAAAACAAAGTAAGAGGAGGAAGGCTTGACAAGGGCAACGGAATAGGAATGAGAAAATCATTCATTATCATGTCACGTCAATCGAAAAACAATCTAATGACTGCACATGATTTCTATCTTAAATAGTTAGCAACGAATGCCCACAGCTTTCTGCCCAGATTGCTCAGAACAAAAGGTTGGGTTGAAAAGCAAAAAGAACCAAAAAAAGGAGAACGAAAAACGAAGCACGAAACCCACTCGGCCTGAGTGTATTAGCTGGAAAAGTTTGCCACAAAACGTTTATTGTGCATTAGACATGCTTAAATGGTTAAATCAACTGTAAATCTCACTTATGGTAAGGTTAGAAATGGAAGACAAGGTCAACTGGGCCAATCAAGTGTGTATTGATGTGTGGCTCGAAAAAAACCAAATGCTTCCGAAATGGAAAGATAAGTTATCCAAGATAATATTAGCTTTCTTTACGTACATACAAATGTTCCAAGAATAACTTCTCTTTGATCTTTTCAAAGTAGATTGAAAAGTAATCATAGTAGTTACATTTTTTGATAAGTGAATATATATGTTTAGTTGTTCATAATTCTTTGAAAATTTTCTGAGAGATTTTCGTTAAGCACCATGAGCCTTTCAGCTGATAATCTCTCGCCCGCCGAGTTGGAGATGGCCATGGCAATACCCAGATATCCTCAACTGGCACTGCCCTTGATCAAATATGAAATGGTTCACAAGTTAAAATGTACACGCAACGAACGGGTTAGTTTGCCCTTGCTAAAGCATAAGCATAAGCCAAAAGGCATGGGCTTGGCAAAAGCTGGGAAATCAACTAAATCTGCTGCTAACATTGGAGATGTTGCCGATGAAGAAGATATTATATATTTGTGGAACTCACCAAGATTGATGATTCTTTTCGATGGCGGCGATATCAATTGTGCTGTTCACTATATAGTACAATCTTTGCATGATCCATTTGCTGAGAATGCAGTGGCCACTCTCCTGATACAGGAATGCGTGCTGAATGAGTTTATAGACCGCTTGTCCGATCGCTTTCAGGAGATGCCAGCTCCAATTGCCAATCATCCCATCTTTTTGCGTAGTATGGAGAAAATAAAAGCATTAAAAGCCACAAAAATTGTAGGCAATGCAATGAAAGACACACCCAACTTGGTGACCCCCATTCTGGTGTGTGACTTTTCTCATAACTTTTTGGGAGCAGGACCCACTGGTGTCATAACCCTACACACCTTTCGCACACCCAAAGAGGCCACCGAGGTGTACTTGAAAGAGTCTGTGAAATTTTCATCGGTTTGCATATGGAATGAAAACTTAGCTAGTGCCTACGAGATTGTGGCTCGCATAGCAACTGTTCAGATATTTCTTATCAATTGCTACGATGCCGATTTAGATCCCATTAAGACGGCCTTTATCACTGATGAAAATATGGTGAAAGTTTTCAGAGGATATCATTACGAGACAATTACATTTCGAAAAATGCGTAAACTTATTGTCTTTCCCATAGGCAATATATGGAGTAATCCTTTTTAGTAACTAAAAAAAATAAATCAATCAATTAATTTAGATTTCTTTGAAAATTTGAATTTCGTCTTTTGTTAATTGAATTCTGATAATTATTTTGCTCAAATAGTTGAAGTTTTAAGCATAATTTAATAATGAACTTTATTCATTAATTAGAATTGATTATTTTATGATTTGTTTGAATTTTCCTCTCATTGATCTTTGGCTTCATTTTTGTCGAGTTGGCTAATTGACTTTCCAGTTGAGCGACCCAATTAGCAATTTAATTGGAAAAAAATAAGTTTCCACTAACTCACGCCTCTTGTGACTTCAATTATTTGTAAATTTCACTTGCGTATTTCTAATTTCCACAGAAATTCAACAAGTCCACAGTCCTACAGTTTGAGTTGCTTTCCTCGTTGTTTCGCTCTCTCTGTGGTTGATGAAATTAAAAAATTCTTTCCGCGAAGTAATTTGGCTAACGTGCCAATAATTTCAAAAATTTACTTTGCGTGTCCGCCTCACCCACAAAACAAACCTAAAGAAACAACGCTGGAGGAGAGGAGACGGCTGATGTTGGCAGCCTCATGTTACTGGTAACAAAATGCTAGTGAAACTCCTGCTCCAGGCCGCCATGAACCCGGGACAGGACCTCATCGAAACAGGACGAGGTGGAATGCCAAAAATGCCATAATTACTCTAGTTGCTGGTTGCTGGTTTTGTAAGTGGCAGCGGGAATAGATGGATGCATGGGGAGGTATGGACGATGGATTGGTGTGTGTTGTTTTGGGGGGTGTTTGCGTAGTGGGCTGGTTTGAGTGGCTACCACTGAATGGAGCGGGAGTGGCTAGTGGGGCAACTTTATAATGTACTTCCGTTTGCTTTTATTCACATGGCAGCGGCATATCAAAATATTTGACATTTGCATAAATAACATACGAAGAGAGGCAAATATGCCATACATACATATCGCTGACAGAGCTACACGCCCTCTCTCACCGACAAATACTCCCACCCATATCATGACCAGAATTGGGCAAATTAAAAAAAAAAAAAGAAGAAAGAAACGTTGCAAAACAAAACCATGGAATGTCCGTTGACGAGCCAACATGGCGGATATCGGGTCAGGAATGAGTAAATAAGATTTGCGTGGAACGCTGCTGCAGGGTTTGGGCTTAGATGGCAATCGCGATGGCAATGACTAAGGGGAAAGCGAAGCAAAACCAGCTTACTGAATAAACAAATTCATAAATAAACAAAAGGAAAATCATATTATCCTTCCACAGAGATAGAAGGATTACATACCCTAATTAGTTTTCTGACATGTATGCACAATGATTTTCAACAAAATCAATTCTCATTTTGACAGAGATAACTTCGGAAACGACAATTTCTAAAAATATCAGTTCTTTGTCTTTCCAATAAATTTGTTTAATTTTATATTCCGAATAAGCATAATTCGTGGCAAAGTCTTCTAGTTAAAAAAATATGTTTTATCCATAATCTTCATGAAGTTAACTAGAAAACTCAAATAGCCCGGAGTGAAAAAATAAACGGAGTTCTCCAGAAATGAAGTTTATGTATCCAGCGAATGGGCAAAAATTAGACGCGGCTGCATGCAAATTGGCAATTAGGAAATCCTTTATTTTATGAATTTGCCGGAGCGCCGATTTCATTTTCTTCTTCATGTTGTTTGTTTGGTTGGTTGTCGGTCTGCAAATGCAAATAAACGACTCCCGCCAGCTACCCTTGGCCTTTCCTCATCCTCTCGCTCCTTCTCAATTCAGACTCGGTTTATCTGGGCTCCATCCGGTTCCCCCTCCGCTGCGGTGTTGAAGGCCCATTTAGGGCTTTTATTTCTATAGGTTGTATGTGAGTGGAGTGTGAGTGTTAGAGGGTTTCATTTTTCACGCTTTTATTTGGCATTTATTCAGCAGGGTTTGCCCTGTACTCGTATTTAATTTCATTGCTCCTGGTTTTTTATTTTTTTCGCCCCTGTATGTTAAGTTTCTCTTCGTCTATTTTTGGCTTTCAGAAATTGCGTATGCTGGTAAAGTTAATAATAAACGTGGCGAATATTTGCAAAACACTCAATTGAAGTGGGTCATATAATAAAATGAATAAACACCCAAAACAAAAAAATATATAGCTATATATGCGCATAAAATGAATTAAAATTGTCCTTAGGTAATGAATTTCATATTTCAAACACATTCATAACTGTAAAAAACAGGAACAATTTTTGATTCGATTAACATTCTAAATCAATAACTTGTGTAAAACAAAGCCGAACTTTATAACCATGAGTAACAAATCTAAATCTGATACATAAGTTTTAAACACTTTTAAAGAAATATTGAAGAGCCCCCTTAGAGCCTTAGCGCCTAGTTGTAAATACAAATAGGCTAACCTTAATTAAGTCTTCTCTAATATAGTAATTTAAGTCTCAATATTGATTCAAATCCCACACCTTTCTTATCAATTTCTCTATTGGCATTCCCCTTCACCCCCACAGCACCAAGTAAGCATTTTAAATCGTCGTTTCCGGAATGAGAAGCAATAAGTTTGAACTTATCTCGCCTTACGTTCACGTCGCAACGCGTCCCGAGAGCACAGCAGATGAAATGTCGAAAATCTCTTGAAAAATAAATCCAGAAGCGATAAATTTTTGTTCTGATGTGTCTTGTTGTTGGTTTGCGTGTTCCGCTCTTCATGTTGGCCGGGAAAACGATTCGATGGGATTCGTTTGGACTTGACTTTTTGTTCTGTAATTGCCGACGAGCGCTGGAAGAAGAATGAAAACAAAACAAAAAAGGAAAAGCAGGTGGAAAGCAACGAAAAAGCAGGAAAAGAACGTTGCCAAGAACAATAGAGAAAAGAAGAAATCTCTGTTAAGATGAAAGATTACATTCTCTGGAGGGGCTGATGGGGGTGGCGGACAACTTTAACTAAAAGTCAATTCCCAAATCAACAGAGAGACAAGAAGTTGGATAAAAAGTAGCTTATTTCAATCGACATTGTTAAGTTGCAATGTTTAAATTTTTGTTTAAATCTTTTTATTTTAACAATTTGACGTTTTTTGGCTGGAAAACTTTAGCCGGATTTTGGCCATGACATTTCACCGCCCATTCAGTTTGATTTCGGACTTACCCAAAGTATCCGGCTTCCTAATTTGTCCAACATTTCGTTGGGTTTCATTCAGTTGTCAAAATAAGAGAGGAAAAGCAATGAGGAAGGCAACTTGGCAACCTGTTGCTAGGCAGGATTAGTCGTGCGTTCAATGCTTTGCCAGGGCCACCAAGCACACACACACACACACATGTATATGTATAGAAAGTTTTCACTTTGATATTTGATTTCTGTTTTGAGCTGACCCCGCCCCCATTTACTCTGCCCCCATCTACTTATCCCTTACTCCATTTCTCTGTCAATATGGGCCAGACGTAGGAAAAAAATCACTCAAATGGAAAAAGGTTCAAATTACCGCGATGCTTTCGCTCTCTTTGGGTTTTTTCCTTGTTTTTTTTATGCAGTTTACTTTTCGGCTCCCTTTTCCGCTGCTGTTTTGACTTCTTGCCTTGTTGCTGTTCCGTCGTTTAGTCATTCTTAAAAGGGAATTGACTTCATTTTGGAAATGGATTTCGCTTTATTAACAAACATGCTGGGCATATGAGTGAACACAAAAGCGTTTCAAGGACTTTTGTTTGTGATGTGAATATAAGCATTTTACTACTCGAGATAAACTAACCCACAAAAGTCGATTTAGATATGTATGACCCAGTTATTGCTATTTGAGTTGGTTTAATAGGGGGACTAACCTTTGAGCTTGGAAATGAACAAATTTACGTTAACTTAACAGGGGAAGATATAGCCATTTAAATATTTAAGAAAATTTTACTAGGTTTCACCTATTCTGATCTCATTGGACAACAAATCATTTCAAATGTGCATTGAATACACACTCAACCAAAGTGAATATTTGATATATTCGTTGATGCAGTTTATGATTTATTTTATATAAAAAGTTTTAGTTAATAGTTAAGTAAAAAGAAAGTCGATGTTCATTTCCGGTCGCGTATGTATGTATGTCTACTTGTCTTTGCTCTTAGGCAAACAATTATTATTTATAAAACTCACAAAAGTATGCAATGAAAATTGTTATTAACCAATATTATCATCAAATGAAATGCCAAGCCTCTTAATGAATTCCCCAGCTATCTTATGACATTTATCTTATTAAATTGGTTTTACATTTGCCATGCTCAATGAGTCGTCGATCGATTCAATTAATTTCCGATGCGCATGAATATTTCATGTTGATTAAATATTAACCAAGTTGACATATTTATGCAATTCAAATGTGCGAATTTTCTTTTCACAGATAAACACTGAGGGCCAAAAGGCAATGAGGGCGTGGCTTGTACTTCTACATAAGTACAAAGCTACAAATAAATATATGTACATATATGTAAAGAGAGCATGACAGCCATTAGGAATATTGATTTCCATATCGCACTCGAAACATTAACCAAAGTCACAAGGCAAATGCCAGGATACGCAGGATTCACATATATATATAGACACCAACACACTCAGGCTCACATATACAACTAAATGCGCTGACGTAATGTGAAAATTATGCGTTGTAATTTGCGCCAAAGGCAAAAGCGGAAAAGGAAGAAGACAACGCACTCCAAAAAAGAAAAAAAAGGACAAAAAAATAGAAGGCAAATGTATTCCAACGAAGCGAGTCAGTAGCAGAGCCCGAACATAGGAGACAAACAAACACTGAGAGAAAGAAGATATTTAATAGAGGGAAAAGATATACACACCAGAAGAAAAAAAACGAATACTACATATGCAGATGTGGACAAGAAAAATTGGAACACTTTAACAGTCTCCGTCTCCGCTTTTGCTTTTGCTGTTGTTGCTTTTTGGCACTTTTTCACTTGTTTCAAGGAAGTTGTAAAAATAAAACAACGCACGTAAAACGACAGATATGTATATAGGGAGTATGACAGACGAGAAGAGGGAGAGAGTGAGGAAGTAAAAAAAAAAACACAGACGAAAGAAAAATAACTACATGAAAATTTGTGGTTGCTAAAGAATGCGGTTACTCCCCTCTGTATTCTCCCCACTACCCGAAAACTATCCAAATGCCAGCAGCCAGCAGCAGAATGTAGAAGAAATATTTGAAACTCTCGACTCCCCGTTGCCCAGGGAGATGCTCAAATTTGTGGGCACTAAATGTGGCATGTGGCGTGTGGCGCCGTGACACACACAACAAACAAAACATAACACAAGCTGAGCCGTAAATGTTTAGAAATAAATTTGTGTCGCTTGCAACGTCGGCAAAAAACAAGAAAGAAAAAAACAAGCCCAACAACAACAACTCTCAGAAAGGAAATAAAACAAGACACAGAACAACACAGAAACCCCTCATAAATGTTTACACCTTGTCAAGGTATAGGTACCTACTTTTAGGCCCACTTTCCCCCATTACTGAGACTAAGGCAGCCGACGACAAGTGCGGGCAGAGTGTCTAGAATGATGCGAAAGAGTGCCCGAGAAACGTGTCAATGAGAAACGTTGCTGATAACCGCCGTTGCAAGTAATAATGATAATGGCTGACGTAGCATTACGTCTCTCTCTCTCTTTCTCATTCACAGTGGAGCAAACACTCACTGTGTATCAAATTGTGGAGCCAAGACTGAAAAACATTTGTTCTTTGCTTACAAAGTTTACTTTCAGTAAGACCCTGAGTTACATTTGTGTAGTTATAAGATGTTTACTTTGATAAATTTTCTGTTTTTATTGATTTAAAATTGGACAGATTTTTCCATTTTCTTCTCGACTTTATATATACTCATCCATTAGTTTTCCTGTTCACACAGTATTTTTCGCATTCTCCATTTTCTCCATTCTGCATTTTCCCCCTTTCTGTTTGGACCAGTCAGTCAGTCAGTCATCTCATAGTCTTTTTCACTTTTTCTTCGTACTTTTACATTGTTGCCGCTCGTATTCTTTTGAGTTGAGTAACTGCACAGATCTACTTGTTTCCACACACATATATATATGTATATATATGTATACTCGATACAATGGCCAGCAAAAGACATTTAAAATTGTTGAGTTGAGTACATAATTTGTTTAATGGTGATTTATTGTTTGGCTACCGAGAGAAAGCTACAAAGAGGTCTGCCGCGACTCTTCTGCTTCTTCTTATCTAACAAATGATAAAAATTTGCAAATTTTTGTGGAATAAATGTGCAGAATTCTTTATGGGTCACATTTATCTGGGTGTGTCTGTGTGTGAGCCACTTTTCTTTGCTTGTTCCTTTTCGCCCTCTCTTTGTTTGGCAACAACTTTCTGGGTTTTCGGGTTTTTTTCCCCCTCATTCGATTTTCTCATTTCATTTGGTTTAAAGTTTTGTTTTTATGTCAAAGTTTTCATAATATTTTTAAAAGTTCTTTTTTTTTTGTTGTATTTTTTGCTGTCATCATTTGTTGTTAGCTATTTAATTAAAATAGTTTTTCTTTCCTTTTCAGTTTAATTTTTAATGAGCTTAACTAATTTCAGTTTGTTCGACGGCTGAATATGTTAACAGTTACGCAACTTTTTACGCCCTTTGCCGAGGCAGTGTTAAGAGGAGAAGGGCAGCAGGCAGACTTTATGTGGCAGGTGGCAGGCAATAAATTTTATGAGTTTCGAGCAGTGGCAAACCTTCAGCCTCAATTAGTTTCATTAATGTGGAAAATTGAATTATGAATTCAACGAATTTAGCGGTCCATTCTAACGACATTTGGCTTAAACAGAAACACATGGAAAAACTGAAATCATATTGTTCAACAGACATTAACATTTAATATAAAACATAAAACAAATTTGTCATGTTAATTTATATTTCGTTAGACTATATGTACATAGATTACTTTCAATTCGTTTATTAATTTTTTTGAGATCCTATTTGTATTCGATTTGGAATTGAACAAATTGAATTCTGCATCAGATATATTTTTATTTTTTATTCATATTAGTTAAAAATCTAATGGACATGTTAAAACGCAGACAAACTTGACTCCTACAGAGAGAGGTAAAAGTTTTAAAGACCATTTGTTTGCACATTTTATTTCGTCTTTCACATATCGTTTTCATTTGTGTGGTGCTGGCGGTGTCAGAGCATATTGAAAATGAAATTAATATTAAACAATGCGTGACATTTTTGCCACAACCAAAAAAAGCAAAAAAAAAAAACAAAGGAAAACACAATGCAGAGCAAGGCAATAAGCAAAAGCAAAGGCCAACAAGAAAATGGCAAACAAAAACCGCAACTCGTTAAAATTGTATACCATTGGCCTGGCATGCGAGTTGGCTAAAAGTGAACGCAAATAACAAGAAGCCATTTTGCAAAAAAGTTAAACAACACAACAAAACACACATCCACACATCCACACACACACACACACACACACATACACACAAACAAAAACAAGCAGAAAGAATTAAAAATTCAAGAACACAACGTGAAAAACCAAAGGAAAAACCTAAAAAATAAAATGGTGTAAAAAAAAAGCAACACTTAAAGGTGTTTGCAGCAAAAAAATGAAATTTATATATATATAAATTACGTATACGCCGCATGGTATATGCCAAGGGCTAGTTAGTTAGCTAGTTTGTATGTGTGTGTGTGTGTGTGCTTGTGTTCGCTGTTGCTGAAATTGTTGCTGACAAATAAAATATTTAAATATTTCTCAAACATTCTGACATTTCACACTGACAAAGTGCCGCACCCACACAAACAGACACACACACACACACACACACACAGACAGAGACACTCACACAAAAAAGTTGTGGCAAATTGTGGTTATTGTGCAAAAAGAGAGCAAAAAAAAATACAAAATTTAAATAAAATTTAAGCTTGTCCCTTGTCTGCTGCCTCCCCCTCCTTGGCACCCTTCTTCATTATACAGGCCGATGACTTGCAGCAATCAAAAAATACAAAAAAAAAAAATTTGTATGCATTAAACTTTTAATTTTTTCCCCAGTTGGTACACAAAAAAAAAACTTTCCACACAGTCCAATGGCTCGGCACAAGAACTACAAATCATCATCGTCATCATCATCATCATCATGCAGTTTGAGGGACTCCTGCTGTGGATGGCTGAGCGAGAGGGGGGACTGAAATTGAGGCTCAACTTTTTTGTTGCGCATTTGAAACGGAAGTGATTTCATCAAATATTCATATTAACTAATTGGATTTGTTGCCATTTTTGCATTTTGTGTCCTTCACAACGGATATTGCCTGTCGAGTGGCAAAAACCCTTTCTACATTTTCCATATTTCACTTTTTTTTTTTTTTTTGCTCCTTCAATCTCTCACTCACTACATGTTTATTATGTGTGTGTGTGTTTTCTTTTGTTATTTTTGATTTTTTTTGGTGTTTTTGTAATTTAATATACAATGTTTATTTTAAATTAAAAATGTATTTGCTCATGTGTCAGTTGAATGACTAACTGAATAAGGGAGAGTGAGAGAGAAAGGGTAGAAATCAAAAGAGTCAGAGGCAAAGGGTTTAACCGTTTGTTCAAGGACATCCACATCAATTTGGCTTACCTGTAAAGATGTACAGAAAATATTCAAAATGAACAAAACTAAATTAAATTGTATTTTTATTATAAATATAATTATTGTATTTTTATTATAAATATAATTATTTAAGATATTCCTTTTTATAGTTATTATTATTAGTTTTAGAAGACTTAATATTCAAAGTTCATTTCTGCTTTCGAGTAAGTTTTGAATGAGTTACTGAACTCATCTCTTCGTTTTTTTTTAGTTGTATATAATTTAAAAATGTTTAATATAATGCTCAGCATAATCTCCACTTAGTTCTGTCTACTTAGGACAAACTTCTCATTTTAATAAAGTAAACGAAACAAATACTGATAAAACAAGCAACGAGAAAAAGTAAAGAAGCGAAAAAGAAAAGTAAAATTGGTAATACCCGTGAATTTTCTTTTCATTAGCATTCAAGGCGCGAGCATTTATTGGCCAATGAATAAAACAAGCAAAACTCTGGCTGGAAAAAAGAACCAAAGCTGCGAATACAACACGAAAATGTGTCAGTTAAAGTGATGAGAGAAGGGCATATACCACACACACACCCATGTGGAGGGGCAAAGTAAAGAAAAGAAATGGCAAACTGAAGTAAAGTGAAGGGTAGAAGCAAAAGCAAGGAATGGCAAGCAATGAACTCCAACCAAGAGCCAAGCCAACGCAGAAAAAACTTCACAACTGGCAACTGGCTGCGGCAACTCTTTTGCCTGCTGCCTGGTGTTGTGCCTCCAACTTGTTCTTCCCCACCTCTTGCTCTGCTCATCTGTGTACTCATTGCCATTACTTGCACGCTCAGTTCTGGGCCATGAAGAAAACGTGGCAAATATTGCAAAAATATTAAAAAATGTTGCCGCCAGGCGCCTCGACAAAAAAGAGAAACGGGGGAATACAAAAAAAAGGAAAACCAAAACGAACAACGAAAAGGAGCAACAAACAAAAAACGAAACAAAAAAAGGAGACCCAGCCAGCAAGCTCTACAAAATGGCATAGAAAATTAATAATCGCGCAATTTTTGCACCAGTAAACAATGGAGAAAAGTCTTGGCTCGTTAGTTTCCTCATTATTCTGAATTTTCAGCTTGCAGTTTACTTTTCCCATTTTCCCTCTTAGTTCTTAGTTTTTTTTTTTTTTTTTGTCTTCTCTGTGTCTGCACTCTGGCCGGGCAACTGAACGACGGAAGTGACAGAAAAGAGCAAGAGGTGCAGCGGGGAACGAAGGGGAAGATAAATAGAGGACAACTGTCTGACAAGATGAAGTACAAGACAAGTCTGCACCGGGCAAATGATGAATAATATGATTTGATATCATATTTCATGGAATTTGTTAGCCAAGAGACGAAATTTGTGATTTAAGAGAAGAAAATGCAATTCCTTGACATAATTTTCAGAAAATGTAAATGATTGTATCACCTAGTTATTCTATATTTTTCTACGCCATTACATCAAGAGCAAGAATCTGTTGTATTCTAAATTAATCGAAATATTACACCCAAAAGGCATTTGCTTTGAATGTTGATGTTCATGATAGCCAAATTATTACCACTGAATTCAAACTGGTCAGTGTTCTTGGTTGGATATCTTTGTGTTCATCCATCCATCCTTCAATCTATCATTCAAAGGTAAATGCAGACAATTTTCCTTTGAATCCAATCGATGGAAACGAATCAAATGAAATAATCAATTTTCTTAACAATCTATTTGTAGACAAACAAATTAACCTTAATTTAAATATTTAACATATGCAGAGCAGAATTTCATTATATTCTTGCAAAGAGGCATCAGGCCAGAAAAACTGAAAGAATTTCATTTTTTTCCATTCCAATTTTGCCCCCGGGGGGAGTAAAAAATAAAACGTTTTGCCGTTAAGTAAAGCCTGACTGGCCGCTAAAATTTAAACCGAAACAGGTGACTCTCTTTCTCTCTGCAAACGAGGCATGGCAAAACTTTTAACCGAATTGTTTATTTAACAGCAATGAAAAAATCATTACGCATTTTTATCACACAACTTCAAAAGGTAAAATTCCCATGAAGCAAAAACCGTAACGAAACGAAACAAAGCGAATGAAACGAAGGAAGAACAAAACAAAAAAAAGTTGAAAAGTTTTTAATGCATATCAAAATTATACACTCCACAAACAAGAAGAAAGTACACTAAAATGGTGATTTAAAATGCAAAATGAAATGACAAAAATAACAAGAAACAGATACCAAAGAGAGAGACAGACGGCAACACCGACTTACATGGACCCTCTCTTCGATCCTATATAAATGATCGCCCTATGAGCTTATACTTTCATCTAGCATTTGATACTTTATAGAATTGACATTTACGAACATAAACAAAAACCTCAAGGAAAAAGGGCAAAAAATAGAGGATATCTAAAAGAGCTATATTATCTTCCATAAGGACAAACGTAGCAAGTATCATACGCAATTTGCCCTCATATTATATTTTATTTGTTCTTGCTTTATACAAGTTAATGTAATTTGTCATTGCATTTAAATTGTTCATGTTCATGTTTTCTGGTTGGTTCTTGGTTCTGGCCAAACCAAACCGAACCGAACCGGACGAAGCAGTCCGTAGTAAACCGGACAAAGCCGTAGAGAACCACGGCAGAGCGGCGCTTCAAGTTCATTGTGCATTAATAATTTAGTTGTCGTTTCTGTGTCGCGACGAGTTGGCCAATGCAAAATCGAGTTGACACGCTGGAAAAATATTCTCGATTTTCTTTCGGTTTTCGTTTCTTTTTTTTTTGTCTTTTTTTCGCTGGTTGTGGATTTTGTGCTCCTTTCTGCTGGCGTCGCGTTGTCCTTTGCGGTTGACGCTCTTCGCTGTTAGCCGGTGACCATCAACATCATGGGAATACAGTGAATCGACTGTATTGTATTGCATTGTATTGTATATGATTCGCTTGGTTGGCAGTTGTATAAAATTTCAATCGATAATGGGACGTGTCAGTGTCTGTGTATGTGTGAGTCGCTCTATTGTAATATTTAACTATCTGACCACAAAATGTGGAATGTTTCTTGGCTTTGATTCAATCAACTGTGCCCCAGACAATATTCTACCATAAATGGTGTCATGGCAATTTACACCAGTTTATACCAGTCATGAATTGCACAGAAATGCAAAGAAAGGCACATAACCGAAAATTCTTAAAATTACATTGAGGCCAACTCCTTCAATCACTGCTAAGGCATGTGGTTGGAAATTATTAGTAGGAATAAAACTATAAACTCGATTTACCGATTTGAATAGAAATGTGACAAGCAGTATTATAAATTTTACATTAATGAATAGAGACTTTTGCAAAATCTTTTTGATGGAATTTTCAACCAATTCCCATCCTAATTTAACTTCCCATTTATTATATAGATTATATTGGAACTCATCATCCCCTATTGATCCAAAAGATTCTCAACAAATGTATAGCTAACATTTGCGTCAAGTTGCAATTTTCTATCGTAATACCAACGAGAGGCTAACAAATAATCACCAGTTGGATATGGTAGACGTAAAACTTCAGCTCTGGGATAAAAGCCCTTTATATAAATCGGACCCTGTTCACAAAGAAACACAAATCGAGGTAAAGTATTATCACAGAAATATTACCACTAAAACTCACCACATAGGGACATGTATGATTAAAATTGGAAAACTCTCGGGTCAAATTGAAAAATAATATGGCAACTGGATTGTAAGCTTGTCTATAGAAACGACAGGCATCCACCTCAATATTGAAGAGCCATGGCTTGTATCCATTGGCTCTTTTGAACACTTGCAAATGAATTCGTATATCGTTCACAGGATATAAAATCGTTCCATTGAAATTGAATATTACCTTGTTCCGTTTAATTGCCTTCAGGCGACAAGTGTGTATCACAACTCTTGACTTGTTGTAGCTTTCACATACAGCATTTGTTAGTTTAAATATGACCGATTCCTGAACAAAAAATGTTAAAATTTATATTTATTTTCCTCAATATTTTCCAAATACTTTACACTTTGTGGGGCCATATCGGTAACCAATAAAACTACGAAGAGGCCAAATATAAATTGAATTGACAACATGATGTCGGGACACAAGAGCAAAACGCATTTGATTTACATTTATTCAACAAGTTGTTAAAACTTTATTAAACTGAAAGACTTATATAGGCAAACGAAAAGAGTTAATTGTTTATAAATTAGGTTGGCTATAATTATAAAAATTATTTAACATATATTTTAATACATGACAACATTCCGAAATTATATTTAATTGATTTTTAACGATTTTAATTGTGTTTCCGCATTGAAGTTAAACAAATTGAATATCAATTAAAAAGAAAGAGATTAAAAAATCATTGCTACGTTTAACTTTATTCTTATTATATTTTCAAAATAACAATTATATTACAACGGGAAGACTAAACTCTTTATATAGAACGTTAACTGAATCACGAAGCAAACAAGTTTTGATTCATATTCAAAAATTCTTACAACTAAAGATAACACTTGGCAACACCTTTGAACTTTCGAACCAACAAAATAAATATATAGACAGAATCCTTTGTTACCAAATTTCGTTAGCAAGACTTGTATACTTAGTACAACAAGAGAAACAATTCTTCACCGAATCTCATGCTATCCTCAGTTCTATCAAAACTCACTTCCATTACTAGCTAATCCATTTTAGAGAAAATACCTGAAGCTTCCATGAAATCTACTTTATTCAATTAAGAATTTTTGTGAATTCAAATTCGTATTGACACGTTTCCATCGTTCATATAATCTGCTTAACCATTTTAATTTTCCACGTGATCGTGAAACTTTTCCACTGCCTTTTATCTTTGTCGCATATGTCAAGCCGTAGCAAGGACAGGGGGACTCACCTTGTCCTGTTCTGTTTTTTTTTTTCTTTTATAGCCGTCGTCCTTTTCAATAAATTCCCATCGTCGGAGAGTTTTGGGTAGGCCAAACAAAGATATCCACAACACGTGACAGATTTGCTTGGATTACATACGCTTACACGCATACGTATACAAACACACGCACTCACACATACACAAAGAGACACAGAAAGGACACAGAAACAAGGATGCGCCTTTTAACAGACAACGCAGAAGTTGTTGTTGTTGTTCTTGCTGTTGCTGTTAACGTAAATTCAATTATACATAATTTTTGGTGACACTTATGATTAAGATTTTCAATATTTATTTTTGCCTTTTTTCGCTTTCAAATTTCACTTGACTGATGCGATTAGCGGCAGCAACTTAATCACCGATTTAATCGAGCTGAAGTGACACACGGCGAACGACGGCACGACACAACACGGACAAAAACACGGCGGAAAGCAAAAAGCCGGAGTTTACGGTAATGGAACAGATACAAAATTATAGAGCAGCTTACCGTGGCACACAACTGAAGCCAACGACAACGGCATGCGAAGTGTTTGAGTACGAGACCTTACAAGAAGTGGAGAAGTCGTGAGCCGAAGGTTCGCAGCACGTTTGCTAAAACGAGAGAACACATTTTATAGCATACATTTGAGGGCAACGAAAGAGAGTAAAGGCTTTTTGGGTGTTGGTTTCGGGTTTAATTGATGAGACATGCGCCTTGCGCCAGCTTCACCAATACACAGAAATGGATATTAAAGAGAGAGAGATAAAGAGAGAGAGAGAGTATTCCAATGCCTTACTTTGCACTTGTCCCAAAGTTGTCCCAACTGACTCAACAGCTGTTTGTATGGGCCACTTCAAAATGACGCACTCGTTTTGGCCATTTGTATGCTTTGTACTACTTACTATCCTTAGCCTGACGTGTGTCTTAGGTCAGAAACACAACGTCGTCGGCAAGTTGCTGTCTCCCTCGTCGTCGTCGTCGTCGACGTCGTAGTCGTTGCTGTTGTTGTTGTCGTCGGTCCGTCGGTATCCTCATCATCACACTTTTTCTCACTCTCTCGCTTGCCCTTTTGCCGGTCTTTTTGAACTGAATTTTTAATTATGATAAATGCCCATTCATAAAAATAAATGGCATATATTTTACTGTCCTGCGTTGCGTGTTTTTATTTTTATCCGTCACAGTAGATTCTGCATAATTATTATTATTTTTTTGTTGTTTTTGTTTTTCTTTCAGCAATTTGTTTGCTTTCCATCTTATTCCCTGCTCCTCTGCTTTCTGTTTGTATTGCCCTTACGTATTCTGTATTCCGTAGTCTCTGCACATGACAGCTTAAGATTTATTTGGCTGCAGTTTGCTGGCGGTTGGGTTGCAGGTGTTGATGGCCCTGATGTGTGTGCCTCAATCACCATCAGCGTCAGTTAATAAAATCACTGACACACACACACACACAGACACCCACCTATACATTTGTACTCAACTATGTACACTTATGCTATAAAGCAATACTATGAAAAACGACAAGTGATGAATTGTTGCTATTTTTGCCACTGACAGCAAATGCTTTTAAGCGAGAAAATCGTTTAGCAATCTGATGTTGAGCAATTAACTAGAAATTGAGAGGCAATTAAAAAGTGATGTACATATATATATATAGATGCAGTTCATAGCTTATAGTTTTCAAACGTGAAATTAGGCTGGCATCTTGATTTATCTATTTGGCAAATGAAATTTGATTCCTTCAGTTTTCAAATAAAACTTGAAATCATCGGGTCTAGATTATTTTCCCTCAAAAGAAGAAAGAGCAGAAGTTTCGAGGAGACTGGATCTCTGAAGGCGCAAAAGGATTTAAGGTAGGACCTTTTAGCCATCACAAGAGAAGTAAGTATAGAAAATCACAGTTGAGACAAAACTAAAAATTACTGATAGAACCTAAGTAGAACTTCTACTTTGGTTTTCTTGTCTGTCGCCTTCAATAGACACTCGAAGGAGATGCAATTCTTGTTAACAATTGCTTCATGTTATGCAATTATTTGCAGACAATGGACAAGTCTGGCCCAGTCTAAGCAAATTCAATGGCCACAAAGAGCAGATCCATTGTCAATTTGAAATGTCCCTTAGTTTACATTGGAGTCTGAAAAGCGAAACTTATCGCAATGTAGTGCCAGTTTGTCCGGAAGCTAGCCCTCGGCAAAAACCAAATTGACCAAAGTTAATTTAACCACTGTAAACAAGACAAGCACTTCAAATGCATCGCTGGGCATGAGAGAAAGAAAGTGGAAGACCAACCAAGATGGTTGTAAAAACTCTAGAGCAGAAAGTGGAAGTAGAAGCGGTAGTTCTATGGGATGTGAAGGAAACTGACTGTAGTGAAAATCAATTGAAACGCCGGCAAACGCTTCAATCAATTTTACTTTGGCAAACATTGGAGTGCAAAATAAATCACAGTAACCAGGAGGAGGAAAAAACGAACCCAGGTAAAGTGAAGAGGTGGCAGCCTTTTAGAACAGGGTTAGCAGCATACATCCTTGCCAGCCACATGCTTGTATCCTTGTGTTTATCTTATTTATGCAAAGCTGTGGCAAACACCACCGCCACCACCTTACCAACAACAGGCAGTAATGCTAAAAAATGAATGAATTCTATGAAATGCGGGTAAAAATGCCCGCAGACAGAATGAAACAAACAAGAAAAACGAGAAAAAAGTTACAAAAAAAAAAAAAAAAAGAAAGGAGCTGCAACAAACCGATTGGCAATGTGTGCTAGTGAGTGAGTGTGTGTGTGTGTAAGGACATCATCCTACTTGGATGCACATCAAACATCTCAAACGAAATGAATAATTTATAGACGCATTTGCTGGGTAAGGGCTTGTCGCGTAAGCCAACTGCAGAATATATCAGAGCCTGAACTCTACCCAATATGGAATTGCCAAAGCGAAGTGCTGCACTGCAGATGCCATACAAGAGGTTTACCTCAAAGTGGCCACAAAGAAGGCAAATATACTTACATATTTTACTCACTTATGTATTTCAATATTTCGTTCACATTCACATAATCGAAACTCACACACAGTTAAGTAAAGTTCATTGTCTGAGGGTTTATCCCCAGCCAATGAACTCTTAATTTTAAATACATTTCCATTTTATATCGCACAATTTCTTAGCTGCAAACCCCACCACCCACTCGCTTCCTTTTTTTTCAGTCGGGGAAAAAAAAGTTTAAATAAATGACTGCATAAAACTTTGCTAATCTGCCTTAAAAATCCCCAACATGAAATATGAAAAGTGACAACAGTTGACTTTGACGTTGGCGGTTAAACCGCAAAATTCGTCAATTTCAAATGCCATCAACAAAAAAAAGAGAGAGAGAGAGAGAGAGAGAGAGAGAAATATACGAAATATTAAGGCAAATCCACACACAAAACTTTTGTCAATGCGAAAAATATTAATTTAACTTTTTGCGTTAGTCGGGCAATGACATTGGACTATCAAATACATAGAAGTACACGAGTATGCCAAAAAAGGACCTACCAACAGGAGAAGGAGCATAAGGTGGGCTACTAGAACCTACAATAAAGTCATTTTAGCCGCCGTCTGTCCACAACAACAACTAGACACAGAAACTCCTCCCAATTTTCCTGTTATTGGCGGTCGGGGCGTCTAATGTTTGTTCGTCTATTTGCTTATGCGAAATTTGATGCTCTTGACCGTCCGCCCAATCGTCCGCCTGTTTATATCTGTCTGTCTGATGCTACTGCTGTTGTTGTTGTCATTATCGTAAATTTTTATGCTAAATACATTTCGTTGTAGGACCAAAGAATCGCACACAAAAAACACCGAACAAACAAATAGCCAAGCACATGGAAACACCTAAGAGAGAGGAAATGGATATTTTCTTCATACTAAAGAAGTTCGAAATACTCTACTTAGGTAACTAATGCCCAAAAATGAAAGTAGACAACATTCTATGAGGCCAAGTTCCTTTAGGGAACTTACATTTTACATTACCTTACATTTTTATAAAAAAATTAAGGATGAATTTCATTTTTTTTTATTCGCCTTGTTTTAAATGGCCAACCAGATGAAAAAATGTGTTCAACTTTGTTTTTCTGTTGTATGCTCTTTCGTCTTTTTGCGGGACAACCGAAATTGACCTCATTTGGAGCAGCTGCTGCCACGTGGATGTGAATAGCAGCTTGGCCAGAGGACGTCGCTACAGGAACGTACGGCATAATCAAGGCGATTCCGAAATACATGCAAATGAACTTTAAATCGAAAGGTCGCCATGACAAATTGAATAATTTTTGTACAGATTTTTTTGTTGTTACTTTTCTATCAATGTCCTCCTCTCTTTCTAACTTTGTTTCGTATTTCGTGGTACAGCAAAATTCTTTTCATTGCGATACAAGTATGTGGTTAGTTCAGGTGACTGCATACGCGAACCTAAACCGATTTTCGCATCCAATTTTTCAAAGGATTCCAACATGTAGTCAAACAATTTTCTACATTGATCATTCAAATATTGAATCCTTTTAATTTCCTGAACTTTTTGCTTCTCATATTCTCTGGTGGGTACTAGCTTTGAAATCACACGCTTGATGTTAACTTTGGCACTCTCAAAAAGTGGATGAAGGGCAGAGCCATCATACTTGTCCTTTTCCATGTAGCGATAGCGTTGGCCACACAAGGCTTGTTCGTGCTCCAAAGTACGCTTAAACGAATCCAATTCACCAAGTCGCTTCTTCAAATTGTCAGCTGCTGCCCGATCAGCAGTGATCCTTTCTGTTAGATTATTCATGCTAAGATCGGATGCCCTGCGGCAAAGCTGTAGTTGACTTATTTGCTGTTGGAGTTTTCGATTATTGCGCTGCAAATTAAGGATCTCGGGACTGATTAAATGCTTGTTCAATTCGGTATCCACATCTAAACAGGGGTCTATATTGGGGCATTCGGGTATGCTTAGACCCAACAAATGATTTAATTCTGAGACTTTTAACTTCATGCTATTCACTTCATTTTGAATATCATCAATTTGTAGATCTTCATCGATAGTGTCAGGAGTTTTTGACTCTTCGCTTATTTCTTCAATTAATTCTCTGGAATCTGAGTGAGGACATTGGAACAGTTTTGCCTTCTTTACACGAGGCAACTCAAAATATGTGGATATCACTTTCGCATCTGCTTTCTCTTCGGTTTCTGGCTTACAAATGGGTAAGCCTTTAGCCCTACATTGCGGAAGATTATAAAATTCAGATTTAGATTCCCCAGAAGCCCATTTCAATGTTGGCAGAGATTTGTATGTTAGCAAATAGTTACTTAAATTTGTATCAATTGGAACAATTGGCTTATTCATGTCTTATTCAAGTATTAACGCTCAAAATATAAATTCAACTAAGAAATGAAATGAGTTTTGAAATAAAATTCAAGGAAATACGTAAATTAATGTGTTTAGTATCAACTTGGTTTAGTATTTAAAACTTTTCATTTTTGATTATTAATAACGGCATTTACTAAGGTATATTTTTCGTTACTTAAGGTTTCCTGAGGGGCCAATGTATGCGATTTACCATGGGTGACATTTACAAAAGCGCTTAAGCAGCACTTAACCCAGAAGTAACTAACCAACATAAACAACACACACACACACACAAAGCCATACCCACACACGTAGGGAAAAAGGCATGCAATGCAAACACACTGGAGATAGAGACAGAACAAGGCTAAAACCAAAGTCCCAGACCCAGTTGCAGTTCCAACAACAACAATAACAACCATTCATCTTCATAATAGAACTTAATGCCAAAGACAAACAAGTAGAAAAACTTAATGCGAATTTTAAAATACTTAACTGATGGCAAAAAGAAGAGCAGGAAATGGCAAACACTGTTGCAGCTTAATGTTAATTAATGAAAAAAGAAAAAAGGCAATCTAAAGCAACTAAGACTCTGATTTAAAAAGAAGGCAAAAACTGAAATAAAACTCTTAATGATTACTTTTTTCTAATTAAGCTATAACTTTAGGATGTCTAAAAAAAAGTTTATTATGAATCATGTAAATCATGAATTAAATGAATAGTTTATATTGTCTGTTTTGTGTTTTTATAAACTTAAAACTACATCGAGCAACTGGCTATAAGAAGAAGTCCACTAATATCACTCATTCGACACGTCAAACAGGTAATGCATTTACAGATAAGCCTTATACACATACATAGTTAAATCCCATTCATGCAATTTCGTTTTGAAAGCTAAACCACATAGCAAATGAATGTGTTGGTTTGGTTTAGTTTGGTTTGGCGGTGTTTTCAACATAGGAAAGAGAAAAGAGCCATCGCATTGAACATTGAATGACATGAGAAAATGAAGTAAAATCTAATTAAAACCTTTTCCATTCGACCTTCTCACACCCAGTTCAATGTTAAAATCACAATTGTCAGCACAATGTTCCAGCACACCTGGGCGCCAACCCACACACACACACACACACACACACACACATTTTGTAAAACAACACTCCGTGCCCACTCCCTCTTGTACCGTGAGGCAATAATACGCAAACAAATGCGAACGCAAACTTCAAACCAGGTGAAAAATAGACATTGGTCATCCCAGGAATCTGGTAAAAACACAAAGGAGTATAGAGGAGAAGCAAAAGAGCGGCTGAGAGTATGTAGGGAAACGGCCGACTGGGCAAATGAAATGCTCTGCTGCACACAAAACTAACAAACTGCGTTTTGGTCAATTCATCGAATGTCGGTCAGGGTTGCCATCTGGCGGCGTTCCCTCAAACCACCGCTGAACTGGCTGGTTAACTAAGCCTCGGCTTTACGGCCCACCAATTGCACCCAGGTAGGCAAGAGGCTTTCTGCCCATTGCTCCATTGTCCAAGAACAAAAAGGACTAAATCAAAGACGGACAAACAAACAAAATTCAGAATAAAAAAAAATTCTGCTAAAATTTCACAGTTGAAAATTTCATTAAAATTAATTGAGTCAACTTCAAAAAAGAACAATTGGATCCAAATTATAGGGAACAGAAATAGGGCTCGTCTGTCGATCACAACTTGTACCTCTTTCTAGACGCTATATGTATATTCGTTAGTCCCAATAAAAATCTTGGTCTTGGTATCTTAAGTGCAGGAACTATGTTAAGATTTCAACTAGTTTCAAAGTTATATGTGAAAGGATTTTGTGCTTAACTAAGTCTTTCTTCCATTTCGCTTATGTTAACTGCATCTAAGCTAAGCTAATATAGACATGCATAGAATAATATCCGTTGATGATATTGCCGAAAATTGATAGTCGGGCAACACATGTACATACATACATACATACATATGTGTATGTTTATACATATATAGTTGGGAATATTGGGTAGATTTAAACGGGCCTATCAAAGCTGACTGACACACAGTCGCACAATAAATCTTCGTCACAAGCCCAAATTGACATTTTACAACCAAAAACCAAAGCCAGATGTAGGGGACAAAGTTACTTGTGCTGCAGTTGCCGCTGTGGATGTGGCTATGGCTGTTCCAGTGTCTCCATGTCCCTGATATTGTTGTCAACAATGATGGCCCAAAGCATCAGCCACATGCGTTGTGGCAACAACTCATCGTTCGACACACACACACACATACACACACACACACACTTGAACACACAGATGGTAGATGTCACAACAGTAGACCATCGTCGAGGGGATATGTGGTGGGGGATGTCATTCCCGCTCAACTTTTATTGGCAGCAGTGGGGCAAAAAAAATTTAATATCTGACAGCGACGGAAGGCCACCCACTGTGGTGAGTGGGTGCGTCTCTAATAGAGTTATCCTGCTGTTGCCAACGATCTGAGCGAATGCATCGCATTATCCTTTGTTTTTCCTGCGGGCACTCGCACAAAATAATTGCACACATTTTGACGGTGTCATGAGGCAAACTTGCCTTTTTTCTACCCATATCCCATCCCTCTTTTTTGCTATGGTAATCTGTCAACGCGATGAGTATTTAAGGACCCTAATGTCATATATGTATGCATTAAAGACTCCATTTATGTACATGGCAGCTGTTGAAGAAAATTATTACAATCAAGACTAAAAAATGGAACGCTCGAATTTATTTCTATAAACCATTATTGTTGTTGGAGTTGGGCAATTGCATTAAATGAAACAAGTTAAAAAAGTGTTTTAAATTTTTTATCAATTTCAGAGTTTCCGAGTTTTGCCAAGTTGCCATTGAAATTTAAATTTCTAAGTCCAGTTGGCTAATAAATTTTCTTCTCCCATTGACAATTCATTCAATTATCACATTTACTTTTAGGATTTAGTTCTAAATTAACTTTTTACAGATTCAGTTCTCCAACCAAGACTAAAGAAAAAATAATGTATTTCTTGATTATCACAAGTTTTATATTAATATCAGCGGTAAGATTAATTTAAGGTATTATCACATCTTTTGCTTAGCCGTGTGTTACTTTCTTCGCAAAAGATTACCAAAATCAATGCTGACCTCAATGAGCATTTGGTGAGCGAACACAATCGTTTGCGGAAGTTGCACGGTGTACCGGATTTAAAACCGGACGATGAGCTATCCAAGGGTTGTCAGGCTTATGCTGAGGTAGAAATCGTTGCGATATATCGGCAAAACATGTGTATTAACATTTGGTTTTCAGGAATTGGCCACAACTGAAAAATTTGGACACTCCGCTGGAGCTATGAAAGGAGAATTCGGTGAAAATTTGTGTGCCATGCGTAATGACCCCAAAAATTGTGTGCAGCTTTGGTATGATGAAATCAAGTTGTACGATTTTGCAGAAGGGAAATTTTCAAAGGATACTGGACACTTTACGGCTCTTGTTTGGAAGGCAACTACGCGTGTGGGCGTGGGCTACAAAACGAAGTGAGTTAGAAAATGCACTTGCATCTACAAAAATACAATTATTTGCGTGTTCACATTCTTTCAACTTTAGTCAAACCAGTAAAACGACATATATTGTGGCACGCTATCTACCACCAGGCAATGTTAAAGGACAGTTTATAGAAAATGTTCCAAGACCACTTAAGTAAGCTCAAATCGGTATGATTACGTTAAAATGCGACTAATTGCAATGCCTTCTCTTTGTTTTAGTTCATGGTAAGCTCTTTCAACCTGTACAAGATTTATCAACCAGACTAAGTAGTTATACTATGGGTCGATAAGATAGTCTATTAGAAAATCGAATTTCATTGACTATTTCTGTTATATTCTATTTATTTTCACTTTTTTACAGTCGTGGCGGAAATCTCAATGAATTAACATTCGGACTTATCATTCTATTTTCTTGGTTGTTGAACAAATTTTAGGCATAGCCGCAGAAGGTAAATTCTAGTCACATTATATAAATTTCTAAAATGTTTTGGACTGCAAGTACTTGATGAGTTTTGCAAATTGCCATTGAAATTTAAATTTCTAAGCCCAGTTGGCTAAGAAATTTTGTTCCCCCTTGACAATTCAGTTATCACATTTTTACTTTTAAGGTTTAGTTCTAAATTAACTTTTTACAGATTCAGTTCTCCAACCAAGACTAAAGAAAAAATAAAAATGTATTTCTTGATATTCACAAGTTTTATATTAATATCAGCGGTAAGTATAGTTTAAGGTATTATCACATCTTTTGCTTAGCCGTGTGTTACTTTCTTCGCAAAAGATTACCAAAATCAATGCTGACCTCAATGAGCAGTTGGTGAGCGAACACAATCGTTTGCGGCAGTTGCACGGTGTCCCGGATTTAAATGAGGACGTTGAGCTATCCAAAGGTTGTCAGGCTTATGCTGAGGTAGAAATCGTTGCGATATATCAGTAAAACATGTGTATTAACATTTGGTTTGCAGGAATTGGCCACAACTGAAAAATTTGAACACTCCGCTGAAGCTATGAAAGGGGAATTCGGTGAAAATTTGTGTTACAGAAATGACCCCGAACTTTGTGTGCAGAAGTGGTATGATGAAATCGAGTTTTACGATTTTGCAAAAGGGAAATTTTCAAAGAAAACTGGACACTTTACGGCTGTTATTTGGAAGGCAACGACGCGTGTGGGCGTGGGCTACAAATGGAAGTAAGTTAGAAACTGCATTTGCATCTACAAAAATTCAATTATTTGCGTCTTCGACTTTAGTCCAAACAAAAAAGTCACTTATGTTGTGGCACGGTATCTACCACCAGGCAATGTTAAAGGACAGTTTATAGAAAATGTTCCAAGACCACTTAAGTAAGCTCAAATCGGTATGATTACGTTAAAATGCGACTAATTGCAATGCCTTTTCTTTGTTTTAGTTCATGGTAAGCTCTTTCAACCTGTACAAGATTTATCAATCAGACTAAGTAGCTTAAGTCTATCTCTCTCCTTGGGTCTATAAGATAGTCTATTGGAAAACCGAATTTCATTGACTATTTTCATTTTCCTTGTATTATATTAATGTTCACTTTTTTACAGTCGTGGAGGAAATCTCAATGAATTAACATTCGGACTTATCATTCTTTTTTCTTGGTTGTTGAACAAAGTTTTGGCATAGAAGCTAAATTCTATTCACATTATGTAAATTTCTAAAATGTATTGGACTGCAAGTACTCGATGAAAAATTATCATTTTAAAATTTATAGATTCGTAAAATTTTGATTTAAAATTTAATAAAATTTATAGTTCAATAGTTAATTTTCATTTTCAATTTAATTTGAGGCTTAATGAAAGTATGGAAGTAAAAGAAAACTGAATGAAATGACATGGCATAATGAATCAAGCATTATCTAACTGTTGCAATTTGAAACAAATGAATATATATATATATGTATAATTCATATCCATAATCAAAATGGTAAATATACATATGTGTATTTATATGTAAGTCTGCTTAACCATACATACATTAGAGAACGAACTGAAAATAAAAGGAGAGACTTTTGTATGCCACTATTCGATGCCAAGCTGCAAAAGAACCTCAAATTAAATTAAGCCATAATTTATATGCCATTTGAAATCAACGGAATGGCCAGGCCAGGCGCAGCTTCAAATCACAGAAAAAAATTAAATACCCTTTCCACATGATACCACCACAAGGGCATAGGAATAAGTTTATGGTGAAAAGAGAAAAAAAAGGGCAAGAGGCAGCGCAAAAGGTTGAACAAAGTGCTAGCAAAAAACCAGGAGAATTTATTGGAATTCCATCAATTTGAAAACCATGCTCTGGTTCCAATTTCGAATTGCTGGCATCAAACTGTGTTAGCAGACCTGCAGGATACACACACACACACACACACACACAAAGAGAGAGAGAGACGTTCACACACCCTATTTGACCCGCAGGAGATTGGCACTGGCCCTAGGTCTAAGAGTGGCGTTGGCGTTGGCGTTGGCTCATCATAAATACAAAGCAGGCAAAAGCTTTGTCACTGGCATCCTCTGACACTTTTATTGGCTGCCGTTGAAAGGTAGTTCCCATGGTTCCTTCCTCTGTGTATGGCTCCAATGGTTCTGGTTCATGGTGGTCTGCCTGGCCGGCTTGCCATCGATATGACCTGCTGCATCTCTTGGTTGCCTTTTGAAATTGAAAATTTTTATGATGCCAAGAACTTTGGCTACGTGGGCATCGATAAGGTAACGACGAGCAGGGGCGGGAAGACTTCGACCTTTGCCAGATTGTTCAAAAATTTAAGCAGCTGTATAAAAAGTTAGTTAATCTTCTCTCTAGCCTGATTAAGAAGATGCAATGCTCGGCCTCGTACCTTCCTATCAACAGCACCACCACTAAGAAGAAGTTCTTGGCATTAATGGCATAGCCAAAGTCAAAGCTTGTATAATTTTTTATGACCTCCAACAAGAACTAAACGAGTTAGCAGTAGCAACAAAAAGTAGCTGCCAAGTAACTCAGCTTAACCGCAAAAAGTTTTAAATAAACTTTTGTTGTTATTTCACTGTTTCTCTTCATATTTATACCCTGCAATTATTGAAATAAAGATTACGTATATGACCCTCAACTAGAATAAAAAGGAAAACAAATTCTATTTCACCTGAAGGCAATCGAGTAGAGTTTTTAATAAGCTAGTTTAAGGTACTAAGAATTTAACAGATATGCATATAAGTTGGAATATACTTTGATGGAGAAAAGGATATAGTTATGTCGGCTTCTTTTTTAGGTTGCAAAAATTTTATTTTATTTTATGTTTGGTATAAAATTATTTCAAAAGCGGCATAACTATAACTTCCGATTCCGTTGGCTTCTTGGCTTGCTGTTTGCCTTATAATACAGTTAAATATAAATTCAGGCAAAAAAGGAAAAACTCTTTTCCCTGTACTTTTTTCTTCTACCCTTTATTTTTTTCATTTTCGTTTTTCTTCTTGGCATTTTTTATTTGCAGTTACTTATGCAATTTGCATGAGCGGCAAACACCCACGAACAACTAACAAGTCTGCTCAACAACAACTACAGTAAACTTCCGGCTGATGAATAAGTGTCTGCTTGGTTGGAAATGGGGCGTGGCGTTTCTATGTTTCTTTTATTTTTTGGGCGTAAGCCCCTTTGTGTGAGTGTGTGTGAGTAAATTTAGTTTGTTTAACTGCAAAGAACCAAAAGAAGAGAAAAATGAAAAATAATAATAAAAACAACTTCCTAATTGCAAAAATAAAAATCAACAACTGCCACAACACAAACGATAACATAACAACAACAACCAATGGCAAAGAATGCCCAACAGTGGAATATCATCAGCAAAATTCTTGACCAGTAAACAAAACATTATAAAAATTCTAAATAAACACGTTTCCTATTGGCCAAAATGAGTTAAAGATCATGAAAGAAGTTTGTAGAGATTTTTACTTTGACCAAAAAAAATTGAGTATATTTCATAGAGATCTGTAGGAAGTTAACCGTTGAACAAGTTTAGTATATTTTTTGATCCTTTTAAGCCCGATTTCCTACTGTCCATTGTCAGCACTGAGAGGGAGAAGCGTCAACGATTGAGGCACAGAAAAGAGAAAGCATCGCAATGCTACCGAGTCAGCAGACTGGCATAAATTTAACGGAACGCAACACACAGCTCGGACTCGGATTTCCGTTCTGACCAAACCGCCATGTTGTTATGCAGCCTGTGCCTTTCTCTCTCCCTCTCTTTCTCTCTCTTTCAGTGGGTGAATGTGGGTGTGTGTGGATGAGGGAAGGGGAGGGGGTCTGCGTAAAAATATACATAGTATAACAAAAAGTAAAGAGGACCGACATTCGGCTAGTACAGAGGCCCAACAAGAGGCAAACAAACAAACAAAATGAAGTTATACAAATGCTGATAGCGAAACGCGATGTTAGCCCCGAGCTGCCAGCTATAGCAACAGCAAACAAACAAAAATGGCGACTCATATTAATTTTTGCTATCTCAGTGACGTTTTACATGCGTACTGACTTTTGTTACTGCAGTTGTAGTTGTTGTTGCTGTTGCTGTTGCTGTTGCTATTGCTGCTTGCAAATCTTTGCAATAAATTTGATTTGTTTAGCAATTTGTTGCATATCGCATTGCGCATACGCCCCGTACATTTGTATGTATGGACATACATCTCCACCCAGTCACGTCTATAGTCGTCATTCCGGTCAGTGTCCCTGCTTTATCCCTTGTTCTGTTGCTTTAACGATAAATAACGTGTTTTGAGTCTTTTTCTCTCCATTTGAATTTCTTTGTTTCTTCCTCGCTTTCTGTTTTTTGTTTTGCCTCCATCTGGCACACTTTATGCGACATTTGATGCACTCCCATTGACAATAATTTATACAAAAACGTGTCTACAATTTCATTCTTTAAAACGGCAAGATATCTTTTTTATTTTCCAAGTCTAAGCAATGGCCAATTAAAATTAAAGGGGGCATGAGGCAAATTCATTCTTAACCAAATGTGTAAAGTCTTTATCTGATCATAACCTAACCTAACCGATCAGGAAACTCAAATATGTTAAAGAAAGTACGCCTAATGTTAGGAAATATACAAATTCATTTAAAATTGGTCTAGTTTTTGTCTACTTTAAAAGCTTAAAGGAAACTCGTAGCTGACTATCTTTACAAATTCAACATCTTTATTATTTCGAATACATTTTCAAAAAAAACCGCCGAAACGAAAAGCAAACTCATTATTCATTTGAGATTCCACACTTTTGCGGATGCGAATACTGATGGTGGTGATGCCATCATCACTTCATCCAGTACTTCAGTGGGGGAGAAGCTGGTGAACGAGGTGGCCAGAAGAAGGTCGAGGGGCCTTTGCGACACTTCGTCAACTATTTATAACTTCAACTTGGTCGTAAAATTTATGTACATCGTAAACACGCGCAAATCGAGGCGAAACACTGACAAAATGTTATGAAATCAAATTTCCACACAAAGCGTCCCTAATGATGTCTTTGCCGCCATCGTCGCGGCCGCCGTTCCCGAAACGGAAAAGCGCCCGTCGTAGTATGGGTGAGAAGTAAAAGAACAGTGCTGGAAAATTGTTTAATTATCTCAACGCTCGCTGGGTGCTTAAATTGTAATGGCGCTGACCTAATTGAGTAATAATTAAAATTAAGTGCATGCTAAATTGTTATTAATTATTAAAATGCAAGCGGGCTAAGCCATAAAGTGAACCAGAAGACTTCCCATTTTCCAAATTTCCAATGATTGTATTTCCCTCGTTTTTTTTTGACCCTATTTTATGGTCTCTTTCTAGCTCTCTCCCCTACTACTGTCGAATAATTTGTTGCAAGTGTTGCCAATTGCCACAGACAACATTTGTTTTCTGGGGGTAAAGTTATGAAACAGCAAACCAAGCCAAATTACAATTGCATTGCATTTGCCACACCGGGAATTATATCTAATGGAAATCTATGGTGCAAAACTACGAAATAATTGTCGTGTGATTTTGCAATTGGGTTACTAATTTGTATTAACTTGCCACAGAGACTATAATCAAGCGGGATATTTTAATCTCCGTACTTTTTCTAGAACCTTATTCGTTTTTGGCGGGCTCAGAGCACAATTCTCTATGGCAACCTATGAAAGTACATCTACAACTACATTCTTTTTATACCCTTGCAAAAGGAACATATTAATTAGATAAGCTTTAAGCTTAACACCAATCAGTTATATTACGAGCTACCTGATTTACATCTTTTGTCATTGAGGTCCCCTTCTTTAAAAAAAAGTCCTTGTGTATCTAATGTTTGTATATCTCTAAAGTTTCTAATTACCGTGTTGGTTTTTATATTCGGTTTAGTAGATGAAGAGTTTGTAGGAGCGTTTCTACTGACCTTGTGGAGGAGTTTTATGAAAAAAGTTATATATAGAGGAGTTACAGGAGTTGGTTTTGTTGTTACATAAACAATCAAGAGGACACCTTGAAGGGTCACGACCACCAAAATGGTGGTAAGAACTATTAATTTGCTTAGTTTCATTTTGGAAATATTTTAATAATAAACTCAATGTCGTGGGAATTGTTTCTTACCAGATATATATGATTATATAATCCGCCGGGAGTGTGCCTTGTTTATCGTATTAAACTGTTTTGTTATGTATTCGTTTAAAAAAATATGTTTTCAATTTTAAACCATGGACATTATCCGTCTAATGTTGGAAACCAACTAACAGGGGAATTTCTTTAACCAAGAAAGATACTCACAGTTCCATTAATTTATTTAACGTGCTCAAATTGAAATTGGGCGGAAATGGAAACAATTTGAATGTCATTAGGAGCCACACGAAAAAACAACGCACAAGAATCCACATACGGTACACATTCGGTACATACAACAGGAAGCATAAACAGACTTGCAAAAAAAAAATAAAAAGAAAATAAATAAAACTTCATATCTGATTGAATAATAATGTGTGCTTAAGCATTTAATGCGCTGCTGTGGCAGCTGCTCGACCCCCGCACCACAATCCACAGTGACTTCTGTTTGGAGACCTTTTTTTCTTCTAACGCTCTCAGGGAAAACGGCGGACAAAAAAGGAAAAAAAGAACAGCCAAATGCAAAATTACAAAAGCAACATCATTTGAAGCCCATGTCGACGACACCAGCTCAGGCCATAAGGGAATTTGTGTTTTGCCTGATGCTGATTGCCAAAAGGAAGCCAAATCTAAAGAAAAAAGCGACAAAACAAAGTAAAAACTCAAAAAACATTTGACTTCTTTCTCTCTCTCTCTCTCTCCCCTAGAGTTCTGCTTGAACTACAATACTCTGGCTTCCCCAAAACAATGAGGTGAAGAAGAGAGAGATGGGAGAAATGGAGGTGGATAAAAATTGAATTTTCTTATCTCACGTTTTCAAATTAACCCAACAGAGCCACAAACCTCATACACACACACAAGTCTGGGCCACCCCTCCTGTTGACTTGTCACGCTTATTTGAATTTCAAATACAATTTTTCCCTTTTTGCCCTTTTTCTGTTTTGTTTTATTTTGTTTTTGGGTTTTTTTCTTGGCGGACTATCATCATTAGCACCACATTTAGTTAGACACTCAAATCCACACATATGTAAGCTAGCAGCTATTACGGGAAAAACCATTTCACATTAGCTGCTTAAATCTGATTTTTACTATCAAATTTTTTTTTGCATGCTCCTTTTTTGCCCTTCTTCAAGGCGTTAAATGTCATGACATTAATGAGAATTTACTGCTAAGTGAGGCGGCAATCCAAACAAAATTATTCTAAACTTTTAGAATCTTGCTCAATCTGTATCTGTAGGAACAATATAGATGCCAACCATTGCCCATTTTAGTGGCATTTTGCAATGATTCTTAGACTAGTACTTACTCAGGTAATTATAACAAAGATTAACTACTCTTAAGTGCCCGTTTCCTCGTAATTTTTCTTTCTTTTTCTAAACAAACAGAAGGAAATGTGTTTTTTTTTTTCAAATTATTACTATTTATTTTCATTTTACAATAAGCCTTAACAAACCGCTTGGGTTTAATATCCTCTTGGACTGCAAATTCTAGAAATGTAAGTATTTAATTCCACTTGCAGAGAAAATATTTATTTGCTGTTTTCTTTATATCTATCTATTTAACTTAAGTTGCAACAAAACTTGGCCAATCTGAACTGCAAGTCCGATTCAAAATAAAGTCATTTCGTTGTAAATTGTTTCTTGTGTTGTGTATTCTTTTTTTTTTAGGATTTCTCTTCACACTTTTCATTGAGCAAATGCATAATAAAAATAATCTGCTGTCGACTCATAAAAAAAAAAACTGCAATACATAAAGATAGGAAAAGACAGCTAAAGAGAAAGTTGCCAGCAACACCAAAAAACAGACAGCAACAGAAAATCGGTAAACTTTTTTCAAAATGAAGAAGTTGAAATTTTCTCATTAAGAGTCAGACAGTTTCAGTTACTGTGCAATTGTCATGGACGTAGTCGAGTCCAAGTCCCCTTTAAGTAATAATGAACAAAAAAAACTAAAATTTCTACTCTTTTTCAGATGAGATGAAATGATTCAGTAAATCGAGTTTTTGAAAACTTAGTTTTCGACCAATTGCTATTAGCTACGACCATAGCGAGACGCCACGCCTTCTTGTTGTTACGTTAAACGGAAATGCATCAGTGTCAGTTATGTCCGTAGTTGTCGTCGTTGTCTACGTCATCGTTTTCTTGCAATTTCGTTAAGAAGTGCGCAAAAGTTGTTAAATTTTACGATTTAATTGCAAAACTATTAAAAATTACGTTGCCACGCTGCTCAGTTTCGCTGGGCTCGGTTTGGGCTCTCAGCCATTCGCAAAATGTCGCAAAGTTTTAAGTATCCAAAATGGCGTACTTAATGATGCCACACACACACAGACTCACACACACACTCAAGAGATGACTTCAACTGGTATCTGTGCTGCACATTCACTCTGAACGATGATGGCAAGCGGCAACCGCGGCAGCTGTCAATTTCTCCTTTTTCCAAAGTCTGCACAATTTTTGTGGGCAGTCGTAAATATAATTTGCTTTACTTAAAAAAGAAAACAGTTTATTAAAGTTAACAATTTTTAATGTTATTTTTTTCTTTTTAATATTCCTTCCCAACTATTGCAATAAAGTTATTTAATGTTGATGATGATTGTTGAGCGTAAAAATAATACGGGAAGAGGGTCAACTTCCTTAAATGATTAGGTATAACTATATTAACTTGTGAAAATTGAAAAATTGTTCAGTTTAATCAAAATTATGAAGATGATTTCATTATCGTGGAAAACTCAACATAAAAGTAGCTAAAAGGTAAAATGTTCTGTTAAAACAATAGTTTTAAACGCAATTTAACAAACAAATTTAAATAGTTCTCTAACTTGTCTGAAAATCAACAAAAACTGATGCCTAATGAACTTCTTCTTGTTGAACAAAACCAGTTTATTTGTTTAAGAATAAACATCGTGTTCATCTGAAGCGGCTTCACCAAATCAGATGCACTAAAGAAATTATAATAAAACTGTACTTTGTCACAAACAAGTAATCTAGCATATGACTAGAATTACAATCAGCCACACACATTGTGGAAAAACACTTGTAGTTCTAAACTAACCCAAAAATCACAACGGCAGGAGGTCATGTGGCCGAAGCCGTGCCCAAGATAATAATAATTTTCAACCCCCGATAACGTGGGATTTGAGTCTCATTAGAATAAGATATTTTAAGAACAATTGTTATCTTCTAGAGCCTAAGATTCCCTATATAAACTCCATACTTTTGTGAATAAAATCAGTTCATATTTTGAATTCAACGAATGAAGATGGTGTTTTAGTTTGCGGTGCTGAACTCCTATTCATTATTTGTTATCAATGGTTGAGATAATTGAAAATACAAAAAATTCAGTAAATGCATTCCAAGTGTATCGGGCTTCATTCTATTCATGATAACCCGTTTAATTCTTATCAGTGTTTGAGGCAATCCTAAAACGCACAAATCTGCAAATCATAGTTAATTGAAAGGGTTTGTATTGTTGTAAATTGTCTTTAAATTGAGCTTTACATCTTAATTTTTGAAGTATGTTTATGTCCCCAACGAAAACGATTTCAGACTTCAGTCACATACATACTTATAATTTTTTGGTTAAGCAATTGCAATTACAGTGTGAAAAACATTTCGCATTCGAATTTTTCATTTTCAAAGTGCAAAATTTAGAAAAACCAACAAATAAATGGCCAACAAATACTTGTCTGCGCTAGATAATGTGCAGTGCACTCATGTATATCGTCATATTGTAGATAAACAATAATTACGCACATTTAAACACAGGCAAATTAACTTGAACCAAAGTGTTCGTGCATGTGGGTCTCACACACACACCTTGTGGCACACTGTCTGTCGGTCGAGGTCAGAGTTGATGTTGCTACTGGTGTTGGTGTCGTTGTCGGCGTTGGGTCTCTTCTGGTCATTACAGATTTATCGCAGCGCAATGCCAAACATAATGTAGGTGAGCAACGATTTATGCACAGTTTGCTGAGAGCGACAACAGTAACGATGCCAACAAATCACAGCCAGTGGCCAACAACAATACAAACAGAACGGCCCAACGGCAATAAGTATCTTTGTATGAGTCTGTCTATGGATGTGTGTGTGCGTGAGTGTGTCTGCTGATTGCCTCCCATATATGTATGTACATATGTATGTATGGTACCCGGAATAGGATGTCCACGAGTCGTTCATGTCTGCTTTGGTTTTCAGTTCAGTAGCATATCACACTTAATGTGTGGTGGCGTTTCGGTTAAACCCAAATGCGGAACCGGAAACGCCCCACAAATCGTGTCCTAATGATCTGCATCTTATTTAATTAATTGTTGATAACAGTTTCATGCCCAACGGATATGCGTCACAGATTCTGATGACCTGGTCTTTGGTAAGAGAAGAAAGCACTTTTAACTACCTGCGTGTTGTAATAAGCTTTTACTTCTGATTACTGTCCTCCATTTAACAGATTTTTTGCGGCTGTGAAATGCAATATTAACTGTACCAATCCAACCCCAAGAATAACCAATATAAATGACAACTTGTATAGATCCATGACGAGGGAAGGCAACTGAACCTACTGCCGGATGCAAGTATCAATTGGGGATTTCTTATATCTTCTATGTGCATAGAATACCTAATTCAAATGAATCAAGAGCCAGATTTAATTACAATTGCAGTTGATTTCAAATTTCAAATTATATCCTTGTGGTAAGGAGAAAATTGGAACAATCTGGGCCAAAGATGTATTGCATTGGGTCTTTACCGATTGTCGATTGGAAACTGTTATGTATAGCAGGGTCTCTTGATAATATCTGTATTTGTCAATATCTGTCAACTATTTTAAGCTAACTATGATTTACCAATTGAGCTTTGATTTTACACCACTGTGGGATAAACGAAAGGATGATGATGATGCCAATCGATAAAGATCATCAAGGACTTTCTAGGAAACCATGACCTTTCGTCCTGCGCCAGGATTTGTGGATTCTAAAGCTAAAAAACCGAAAAGGGATAATTTTCTCTAGGCCATATCTCGGCAGGACATTGTTCGATACCACCAGGACACGCTTTTTTGGAGCCTCCAGGATCAGGACCATCGATCTGCGTTCAAGGATTTCCATTATCCTTCCAAAAATATTGCTCGAATTTTTGTAAGGGGGAGAGTCAGAAAAATGGCCAAAAATCGCAAAAATACAAGAAATATCCTTATTACTCAGCCATTTCAAGGACGATCAGGATGTCCTTTGGTCAGACTGCAGTCCTTGTTGATCCGCATCGACTGACACTATCAGATCCTGGAATGTCCTTTTGGGAGCTGAGATAAAAGGACTTTTTTAATTATGACAAAATAGGAATTATCTTGGGAGTCCTTTGAAGGATCAGGACGAAAGTGGTGGCCAAACATTCCAATCATTGAGGACTACTGTTGGTGCAAAGGACATCCCGATAGTCCTGCGGAGAGCTGAGATATTAAGGATTTTGTAGTTTTCTCCAGATTTTTTGATTCTTTGCTTTAATTTGGGACTTAGAAAAAATTGCATTAAATTTGGGACTTGGAAAAAATTACAAGTCAAATAAACAGAAAAGTGCTCAAAACTCGGTAGTTTTAAGGATGAGCGGGATGTCCTTGGGTCAGATGAAAGTCCTTGCTCATGCGCGTCGACTGACGTTACCATGTCCTGGAATGTCCTTCAAATATCTGCAAAAAAAAGGTCCTTTTCAGAAAATTTCATGTCCTGCATCCTTAGACGACCCCAATTTTTTTTGATGTCAATCGATAGAGATCATCAAGGACTTTCTAGGAAACCATGTCCTTTTGTCCTGCGACAGGATTTGTGGATTCTAGAGCTAAAAAACGTAAAAAGGATAATTTTTTGGAGGCCACATCTCGGCAGGACATTTTTCGATTCCACCAGGACACGCTTTTTTGGAGCCTCCAGGATCAGGACCATCGATCTGCGTTCAAGGATTTCCATTATCCTTCCAAAAATATTGCTCGAATTTTTGTAAGGGGGAGAGTCAGAAAAATGGCCAAAAATCGCAAAAATACAAGAAATATCCTTATTACTCAGCCATTTCAAGGACGATCAGGATGTCCTTTGGTCAGACTGCAGTCCTTGTTGATCCGCATCGACTGACACTATCAGATCCTGGAATGTCCTTTTGGGAGCTGAGATAAAAGGACTTTTTTAATTATGACAAAATAGGAATTATCTTGGGAGTCCTTTGAAGGATCAGGACGAAAGTGGTGGCCAAACATTCCAATCATTGAGGACTACTGTTGGTGCAAAGGACATCCCGATAGTCCTGCGGAGAGCTGAGATATTAAGGATTTTGTAGTTTTCTCCAGATTTTTTGATTCTTTGCTTTAATTTGGGACTTAGAAAAAATTGCATTAAATTTGGGACTTGGAAAAAACTACAAGTCAAATAAACAGAAAAGTGCTCAAAACTCGGTAGTTTTAAGGATGAGCGGGATGTCCTTGGGTCAGATGAAAGTCCTTGCTCATGCGCGTCGACTGACGTTACCATGTCCTGGAATGTCCTTCAAATATCTGCAAAAAAAGGTCCTTTTCAGAAAATTTCATGTCCTGCATCCTTAGACGACCCCAAGTTTTTTTCATGCCAATCGATAGAGATCATCAAGGACTTTCTAGGAAACCATGACCTTTCGTCCTGCGCCAGGATTTGTGGATTCTAAAGCTAAAAAACCGAAAAGGGATAATTTTCTCTAGGCCATATCTCGGCAGGACATTGTTCGATTCCACCAGGACACGCTTTTTGGAGCCTCCAGGATCAGGACCATCGATCTGCGTTCAAGGATTTCCATTATCCTTCCAAAAATATTGCTCGAATTTTTGTAAGGGGGAGAGTCAGAAAAATGGCCAAAAATCGCAAAAATACAAGAAATATCCTTATTACTCAGCCATTTCAAGGACGATCAGGATGTCCTTTGGTCAGACTGCAGTCCTTGTTGATCCGCATCGACTGACACTATCAGATCCTGGAATGTCCTTTTGGGAGCTGAGATAAAAGGACTTTTTTAATTATGACAAAATAGGAATTATATTGGGAGTCCTTTGAAGGATCAGGACGAAAGTGGTGGCCAAACATTCCAATCATTGAGGACTACTGTTGGTGCAAAGGACATCCCGATAGTCCTGCGGAGAGCTGAGATATTAAGGATTTTGTAGTTTTCTCCAGATTTTCTGATTCTTTGCTTTAATTTGGGACTTAGAAAAAATTGCATTAAATTTGGGACTTGGAAAAAATTACAAGTCAAATAAACAGAAAAGTGCTCAAAACTCGGTAAAACTCCTTGGGTCAGATGAAAGTCCTTGCTCATGCGCGTCGACTGACGTTACCATGTTCTGGAATGTCCTTCAAATATCTGCAAAAAAAGGTCCTTTTCAGAAAATTTCATGTCCTGCATCCTTAGACGACCCCAAGTTTTTTTTGATGCCAATCGATAGAGATCATTAAGGACTTTCTAGGAAACCATGTCCTTTCGTCCTGCGCCAGGATTTGTGGATTCTAGAGTTAAAAAACGTAAAAGGGATAATTTTCTCGAGGCCATATCTCGGCAGGACATTGTTCGATTCCACCAGGACACGCTTTTTTGGAGCCTCCAGGATCAGGACCATCGATCTGCGTTCAAGGATTTCCATTATCCTTCCAAAAATATTGCTCGAATTTTTGTAAGGGGGAGAGTCAGAAAAATGGCCAAAAATCGCAAAAATACAAGAAATATCCTTATTACTCAGCCATTTCAAGGACGATCAGGATGTCCTTTGGTCAGACTGCAGTCCTTGTTGATCCGCATCGACTGACACTATCAGATCCTGGAATGTCCTTTTGGGAGCTGAGATAAAAGGACTTTTTTAATTATGACAAAATAGGAATTATCTTGGGAGTCCTTTGAAGGATCAGGACGAAAGTGGTGGCCAAACATTCCAATCATTGAGGACTACTGTTGGTGCAAAGGACATCCCGATAGTCCTGCGGAGAGCTGAGTTATTAAGGATTTTGTAGTTTTCTCCAGATTTTTTGATTCTTTGCTTTAATTTGGGACTTAGAAAAAATTGCATTAAATTTGGGACTTGGAAAAAATTACAAGTCAAATAAACAGAAAAGTGCTCAAAACTCGGTAGTTTTAAGGATGAGCGGGATGTCCTTGGGTCAGATGAAAGTCCTTGCTCATGCGCGTCGACTGACGTTACCATGTCCTGGAATGTCCTTCAAATATCTGCAAAAAAAGGTCCTTTTCAGAAAATTTCATGTCCTGCATCCTTAGACGACCCCAAGTTTTTTTCATGCCAATCGATAGAGATCATCAAGGACTTTCTAGGAAACCATGACCTTTCGTCCTGCGCCAGGATTTGTGGATTCTAAAGCTAAAAAACCGAAAAGGGATAATTTTCTCTAGGCCATATCTCGGCAGGACATTGTTCGATTCCACCAGGACACGCTTTTTTGGAGCCTCCAGGATCAGGACCATCGATCTGCGTTCAAGGATTTCCATTATCCTTCCAAAAATATTGCTCGAATTTTTGTAAGGGGGAGAGTCAGAAAAATGGCCAAAAATCGCAAAAATACAAGAAATATCCTTATTACTCAGCCATTTCAAGGACGATCAGGATGTCCTTTGGTCAGACTGCAGTCCTTGTTGATCCGCATCGACTGACACTATCAGATCCTGGAATGTCCTTTTGGGAGCTGAGATAAAAGGACTTTTTTAATTATGACAAAATAGGAATTATATTGGGAGTCCTTTGAAGGATCAGGACGAAAGTGGTGGCCAAACATTCCAATCATTGAGGACTACTGTTGGTGCAAAGGACATCCCGATAGTCCTGCGGAGAGCTGAGATATTAAGGATATTGTAGTTTTCTCCAGATTTTTTGATTCTTTGCTTTAATTTGGGACTTAGAAAAATTGCATTAAATTTGGGACTTGGAAAAAATTACAAGTCAAATAAACAGAAAAGTGCTCAAAACTCGGTAAAACTCCTTGGGTCAGATGAAAGTCCTTGCTCATGCGCGTCGACTGACGTTACCATGTTCTGGAATGTCCTTCAAATATCTGCAAAAAAAGGTCCTTTTCAGAAAATTTCATGTCCTGCATCCTTAGACGACCCCAAGTTTTTTTGATGCCAATCGATAGAGATCATTAAGGACTTTCTAGGAAACCATGTCCTTTCGTCCTGCGCCAGGATTTGTGGATTCTAGAGTTAAAAAACGTAAAAGGGATAATTTTCTCGAGGCCATATCTCGGCAGGACATTGTTCGATTCCACCAGGACACGCTTTTTTGGAGCCTCCAGGATCAGGACCATCGATCTGCGTTCAAGGATTTCCATTATCCTTCCAAAAATATTGCTCGAATTTTTGTAAGGGGGAGAGTCAGAAAAATGGCCAAAAATCGCAAAAATACAAGAAATATCCTTATTACTCAGCCATTTCAAGGACGATCAGGATGTCCTTTGGTCAGACTGCAGTCCTTGTTGATCCGCATCGACTGACACTATCAGATCCTGGAATGTCCTTTTGGGAGCTGAGATAAAAGGACTTTTTAATTATGACAAAATAGGAATTATCTTGGGAGTCCTTTGAAGGATCAGGACGAAAGTGGTGGCCAAACATTCCAATCATTGAGGACTACTGTTGGTGCAAAGGACATCCCGATAGTCCTGCGGAGAGCTGAGTTATTAAGGATTTTGTAGTTTTCTCCAGATTTTTTGATTCTTTGCTTTAATTTGGGACTTAGAAAAAATTGCATTAAATTTGGGACTTGGAAAAAATTACAAGTCAAATAAACAGAAAAGTGCTCAAAACTCGGTAGTTTTAAGGATGAGCGGGATGTCCTTGGGTCAGATGAAAGTCCTTGCTCATGCGCGTCGACTGACGTTACCATGTCCTGGAATGTCCTTCAAATATCTGCAAAAAAAAGGTCCTTTTCAGAAAATTTCATGTCCTGCATCCTTAGACGACCCCAAGTTTTTTTCATGCCAATCGATAGAGATCATCAAGGACTTTCTAGGAAACCATGACCTTTCGTCCTGCGCCAGGATTTGTGGATTCTAAAGCTAAAAAACCGAAAAGGGAGAATTTTCTCTAGGCCATATCTCGGCAGGACATTGTTCGATTCCACCAGGACACGCTTTTTTGGAGCCTCCAGGATCAGGACCATCGATCTGCGTTCAAGGATTTCCATTATCCTTCCAAAAATATTGCTCGAATTTTTGTAAGGGGGAGAGTCAGAAAAATGGCCAAAAATCGCAAAAATACAAGAAATATCCTTATTACTCAGCCATTTCAAGGACGATCAGGATGTCCTTTGGTCAGACTGCAGTCCTTGTTGATCCGCATCGACTGACACTATCAGATCCTGGAATGTCCTTTTGGGAGCTGAGATAAAAGGACTTTTTTAATTATGACAAAATAGGAATTATATTGGGAGTCCTTTGAAGGATCAGGACGAAAGTGGTGGCCAAACATTCCAATCATTGAGGACTACTGTTGGTGCAAAGGACATCCCGATAGTCCTGCGGAGAGCTGAGATATTAAGGATTTTGTAGTTTTCTCCAGATTTTTTGATTCTTTGCTTTAATTTGGGACTTAGAAAAAATTGCATTAAATTTGGGACTTGGAAAAAATTACAAGTCAAATAAACAGAAAAGTGCTCAAAACTCGGTAAAACTCCTTGGGTCAGATGAAAGTCCTTGCTCATGCGCGTCGACTGACGTTACCATGTTCTGGAATGTCCTTCAAATATCTGCAAAAAAAGGTCCTTTTCAGAAAATTTCATGTCCTGCATCCTTAGACGACCCCAAGTTTTTTTCATGCCAATCGATAGAGATCATCAAGGACTTTCTAGGAAACCATGACCTTTCGTCCTGCGCCAGGATTTGTGGATTCTAAAGCTAAAAAACCGAAAAGGGATAATTTTCTCTAGGCCATATCTCGGCAGGACATTGTTCGATTCCACCAGGACACGCTTTTTTGGAGCCTCCAGGATCAGGACCATCGATCTGCGTTCAAGGATTTCCATTATCCTTCCAAAAATATTGCTCGAATTTTTGTAAGGGGGAGAGTCAGAAAAATGGCCAAAAATCGCAAAAATACAAGAAATATCCTTATTAATCAGCCATTTCAAGGACGATCAGGATGTCCTTTGGTCAGACTGCAGTCCTTGTTGATCCGCATCGACTGACACTATCAGATCCTGGAATGTCCTTTTGGGAGCTGAGATAAAAGGACTTTTTTAATTATGACAAAATAGGAATTATCTTGGGAGTCCTTTGAAGGATCAGGACGAAAGTGGTGGCCAAACATTCCAATCATTGAGGACTACTGTTGGTGCAAAGGACATCCCGATAGTCCTGCGGAGAGCTGAGATATTAAGGATTTTGTAGTTTTCTCCAGATTTTTTGATTCTTTGCTTTAATTTGGGACTTAGAAAAAATTGCATTAAATTTGGGACTTGGAAAAAAATAACAAGTCAAATAAACAGAAAAGTGCTCAAAACTCGGTAGTTTTAAGGATGAGCGGGATGTCCTTGGGTCAGATAAAAGTCCTTGCTCATGCGCGTCGACAGACGTTACTATGTCCAGGAATGTCCTTCAAATATCTGCAAAAAAAGGTCCTTTTCAGAAAATATCATGTCCTGCATCCTTAGACGACCCCAAGTTTTTTTGATGCCAATCGATAGAGATCATCAAGGACTTTCTAGGAAACCATGACCTTTCGTCCTGCGCCAGGATTTGTGGATTCTAAAGCTAAAAAACCGAAAAGGGATAATTTTCTCTAGGCCATATCTCGGCAGGACATTGTTCGATTCCACCAGGACACGCTTTTTTGGAGCCTCCAGGATCAGGACCATCGATCTGCGTTCAAGGATTTCCATTATCCTTCCAAAAATATTGCTCGAATTTTTGTAAGGGGGAGAGTCAGAAAAATGGCCAAAAATCGCAAAAATACAAGAAATATCCTTATTACTCAGCCATTTCAAGTACGATCACTTACCGATTCGGTGCACTTACCAATCAGTAGATGCATGAATCAATAGTCAGTCATATGTTTGCGAAGCATTATTAATTTTTTGCTACAATGATTCAGAGATTTCTGCTTGATATTTGCATAAAAATTTCACCCGAAATGGTAACCCCGCGGTATCTCAATCCATTATGGTTCGACCCAAAAGCCATCAACGTTATCATCATCATCATCAAGCCCACTCTCACACACACTCAATGAGGATAATTAAAATGCTCGAAATGTCAGCTTAACCCACATGTGACGATAGCAAACCAAAACGTTCGCGACCTGAACTCAAAAGATTCGAACATCGACATTTATACATATATGTACATATATATACAGTTATATACATATGTATATGTATGTATGTATTCCCATTCATATCCCTTTCCGGATACGCAACGGTAACCAGGGCAAGCCAATGTCATTACATTGCAATTATCAGTTACAATAAAAAGCGGCCACAACTCAAAAATTTAATTGAAGCCTCCAGACGAGGGCGTAATTGTTAAGTTTCATTACGTAAAATCGTTTCATGGCCTTGTCCCCGCTTCCATTTTGACTCTGGCTCCAGTTCCTCATCCATTGGGGGATTATGGAAAACGGCAAAAAAGCTGAAAAATGGCAAAAATTGCAACGCTTTCATTACGCATATTTGTTTCGCAGGCTTCTGTTTGGTTCCCCGTCGAAGCAATTACGCATGAACACATACGCAAACTTATGTCTATATATGTATGTGTATACACAAATACACACACATAGACAGCTGCATGTGTGTGTGTGCATATATCAATTAATTACTTTTATGATTCCGTAAAACCCAACAAAAAGCCTTTGACCATTGTAATGGCAAAGGTAAATATTTGAAACTCTGGGAAAACTCTTAAAATCAAATCCACAAACAGATGTTCAGGTCGAAAAGCAAACATTTTGAATTGAAATTAATATCGCAATATAAATTGTAGTAATCTTCTCATCGGACTGAAAATAGCAATACCATAAATATATTAATAATATTCAGACCAACAATAAAGACGATCGCATGTGAAAATGATTACAGGACAGAACAAACAAATAGACATAATGTCATTTAGGATGACCTAAAGACCTCTTAAAAACTGTTAAATTCCTTAAAAACCATAATTCAGCAAATTTTGTAATCCATAAATTTCTAAATTTAACTGTTCTAAAAGAAAACAACCTATTCATAGCAATTAAGAAATTCTCTTTATGTTTTTTTTTAAGTCGGAATAACATGAAGCAAAGGAATTTATATTTTAAAACTTTGCAAAAATAATATTTCCAAACATTTCTTCAACTAAAACTAACTAGGTCTAGTCCCGAGCTCGATTTCATTTGCATATGTGTGTATGTATGTGTAAGTATGTACATATTTGTATCTGTGCTCTTCACCTATATTCATTTCGTTAGCACATACTTGAAATATACACAATGGCACACACACACACACACTTACTTATGTGTATGTGTGTATTTTAGGGTAACACATTCACAAATATCCCCGCCCATATGTTATACGATATATATAGTGTGGAGTATGTACGTATACATACTTACGTATGTATAGGACATTGTTTGGAAGCAGCAACGATAACAACAATAACAGCAGCAACTAGTGCACTAATGAATATTTATAATGCAGACATGAACCCCGTCACACCGTCACACCACCACTTCACTTCTCACCTCAGCCTTTGCCCCTGCCTTCACCACTATTTTCTATCTCTATCATCTTGGTTTTCTCCATTCCATTTCTCTTCTGGTCCCGGTCAAAGAAAACTCATTTTAATTTATTCCTTCGCACGACTTTCATTTGTTTCACTTTTCATCATGGAATTTTCCTAACTCAATGGGGTGCGGAGGCTGTGGAAAAAACTTATCCAGCTAAATATATACATATCTATGTAAGAATGTGTTTAGTTTAGGTATACAGAGGAAAAAGCGAAAACAACAACAAATGGACATACAAATATTGGTAAATATATTTTAAATAGCTTAAATGCATTTTCATAAGAATTTAATAGTGTTTTTTGTGATTTCTCTTAAAAATAAGTTAACCAAGTAACAATTTAACGACTGATTATTTTTTTTTCAAAACTGATGGACAAATACAAATTGAAGATGTGCCAACTCACGTATTAATTTTATGATTTTTAATTGGAAATCTAATAAACTGACATATTTCTATTGTTTATTTTGCTTGTGTCAATAAACAAAATTGAATTTCCTTACCAAAATGGCAATTGTGTTGTGTTGTTTGTGTCCTTGATTTACATCTCTGCCCAATAGTGAAAGATTCTATGTAATTTTACTCAATTTACATTGAGATTTGATTTCTGATTCACACGCTGTGCTTCGTATTTGTTTTTGTTTTCTGTGAGAAATCAATTTTACTTAAACAATTATCAATGGTAAGGGAATTTTAATTAAATTTTAAGACCATTTAATATTATTTACGCTTGCTGCAAACAAAAGCATTTATGTGATAATTAATTGTCTGATGAACAATAAAATCAATTTTCGGGGCATATTTCAAAAATGTCTAGGAATAAATTAAAAAATTGTTTGTCAATGGAAATGATTTTAATTGATTTAGTTATAGATTTGTACCTTAAAATGTCCATCCTTTGAGAAGTATTTCAAATGCTTTAATTCCATTGGATTTTTCTCTTACAAACACTTTTAAGTTGCCATCAGAAATTGTTGAGATATCTGGCGCAAAATAAATAAATACATAAAAATGTTTCAAGATTATAAATTTTATGCAGTTGTAAACAATTTGAGACAAGCGGCCAGACCGCAGACATAGACGCCGAGTTCTGTAGGCGGCCAAAAGGATCTGTGCAACTGGAGCATGGAGGATGTGCCACAGTTGCATAAAATTGCATACGGAAAACTGAGACACCACAAAATGGTACGGGGGGCAATTGGGAGACGTGGCGAAACGGAACGCATCCTTGCATCCTTGGCGGACATTTCGGTTGCGAGGCACGTTTTAAAGGCTTGATTTATGCGCACTAACTTGGATTTTACAGCGCGTACTCCCACGCCCTCCCGCCCCCCACACACACATACATATATCTATCTTGCTTTCTCATGGTGCTCGTTGAATTTGTGGTTGCCGTTGTTGTTGCTTCTTGTAGGGTTTTTTTTTTTTGTTTTCTCTTAGCTTCTCTCGCTCGCACACACTGGCGCCTGTCAGTGTCGTAGAGAAAGGATTATTTAGAGTCAGCAGCGGCTTGCTAACGTCTCAGCGATAAGAACGCAGGACGAACAACGACAATGGCAGGACGACGGCCGCCTCCTGATGACGGCAAAAGCGCTCCCGATCAACGAAGCGAAGGCAATGTGATGGCCCCAGACCAGCAAAGTGGAGGCCATGTAACAGGACTGCACAGTGTAACTGCTAGAAGCACTGTGGGCTGACTTTGATTCAGAGTGGCATAAAAGGAAAATACATGATGGCCAAGGACATGTATGGACCCTGTGGCGGATCAACCTCATGCATGGATTCGGATCAATTAGATCAGATATCTTGAGCCTTTAAATAAAGTTATATCTAATAGATTTGGCATATCATATTGTCCCAGTGTGCTAGATCTGTGGCTGTGTGTCAGCTGTGTGCCATTTCCACAAAAATATCAGCCACTTTAGCCGCAGATAAAGCTATTCCCCCTTCAAATACCCAACGGAGCCACACAACCACATACACACACAGCTTCTCTGCACTAGGAGAGAAGGCATTTGGACGTAGAAGAAGAAAGGCAACATCATAAAATGCACCTCAATAGATGGACGAGGGAAAACGTAATGCAGACAAAGATAGGGCAGATTTGGGAGTCAGTGCGTCGCCTTTATAAATTTTTGTCATTTAAGGCAAGTGTGCGTTTGTGTCTGTGTGTATGTGTGTGTGCACCCTTATGCGCTTGGATAAACAATTTTATAAGCATTTTCTTTTCATATGCCAAATGAACATCCGCTAAACCAACCAGCACGTTGTGGCAATTCTATTTCCGTTGGCTTGGAGTGATTCACGTATGCAAGGGAAAAGAAAGTGCATAAGCAAAAGATAAATAGATTAATAATCCAATAAGAAGAAAAGTAAATTTCTTGTTGATTGACTCAAAAAGCAGCAAAAAAAGAAGACGCTCTGTAGGGAAACTAAGAAAGTAATTGAGTAACTTGTCATCCTCAGACAAATCAGCCCAAAGTCCATAAAGGCAGATAGAAGAGTATCCTTCAGCCAGTGACTGACTTCCCCTGCATCAAAAAATATGAAAATTAATTAAAAACTTTCTTTTTGCTGCAAAGCAAAGCAACAAAACAGAGTAAAAGAATATATGTAGAGATGATGATGTTACTTTTTGTTGTTGTTGTTGTTATTCCTGGTGTTGATGCTGAGGCCAAAGGTAGGGAAGACAGTTGCAAATAGAGTGTCAGCAGTGGCATGAGAGAAGGATAGGAGAAGGCAGAGAAGAACTTTCGGGTCAACGCGTGCGCCAGACGTTCCAGCCATTAATCCATCCGCAATGCACACACACACACACACACACAGACACATTCACCCACAACTAAAAGAGGAGAAGGGAAGTCGGAGTCAAGTTCATAACGCGAATATAAAAACGCTGCAGGATATCGCTACAACAACAGACAATTTCCGGACAACTTATACTTGAAGACATCCAGGCCACGCCACACCAAGCCACGCCCCATTCCCATGCTACCCTTGCGCCTCTTTTCTCCCATGCATCCGGTTTTGTTTGGCAAAGTTTTCTGCTTGGATGATTCTCAATGCTGACCAGCAGTAGCAGTAACAGCAGCAGGATGCCTGCTGGCTCAGCTGTCCCCAATGGGATGACGAAAGACGCAAAGGCTCAGTCGCGTGTTACGGCAAAAGAAAAAAAATAACCAAAGAAAGAAGAGAAAAGAAAAGTGCAAAGAAAAAAATTAAATTATTAAAACATCACCGGATGTCCATTGAGTAAACCAAGCAAAAAGGGAGCTCTGAAAACGAAAGGAAAACTCAAAGGAATCTCTACCAGCTGTTGCCAAAGCTTGACTTGGCCTGGCTTGGCTTTACTTGCTCATTGGAGGACACTCTACTACATAATCTAAAAATGAGCAAAAGGAAAATTGCAAGCCTAGACTAATTTCCGGTGTAATCATGCCAAACATCACACCTCTATGATTCACATCGACTTATGTTAATTTTTTCATCATGACTAGCAAAGAAGAAAGCCTTTTAAATTTAATAAAATTTTATCAGCCTATTTGCCCTTCACAAAACTTAAAAAAAAACGAGATTAAGGAAACTAATGTTACATTAAACAAGTAATGAGAATGTTGATAAATTGTATTCGATTTTCCCATATATTCGTTAAGATCAAACTAAAATATCATTTCATTTCATGACTTGAGAAGGTAATCCAACGACAAGTCCAAGTTAATGTCACATCGAAAATTTCATAGGTTTACTTGCATTATTTGCTGCACAGTGTAAACATTTCATAACTCTCGATAATTTTGTATAAAATCATCAAATACTAAGCATAAATATGGAAAATAGAACCATCAAGGCATACAACAACACACTGCTCCACCATAAAAGCAGCTCCACCAAGTTGATGCCGACAGGTGTCGAGTCGTGCACCACTCGTGGAGCTTGTTAGGAGAAGTCAATACTTTAAGCAAATATGAGATTACGAATACAGATTCAAACATACTTACATACATACATGGGTATCAGTAATATCCTTGAGGGCAACTTGGTGGTACTGCTGAGCTGAAAGTAAACACAGATGCGAAATCCATGCGAGCATCCATTATGTTCAGGATTATGGCAACTCCGAGTGTCACCTGGTGGGCTATCAGCCACAACATTTGCAGGAGACATAAATATGAATTGCAGGAGGGGGCAGATATATTTATTCATTTAAATTGATCATCCTTTTATTTCTATTGATTTTTCTATGCTGCACTTTGTCTTTTTGTACGATATCAAATATTCTTATATGGTTAGCTCAGCGGTTAAGGTTTTCTCAATTTTTACTTAAGAAATAAAGGATAAGAAAAGAAAAGGAGCAACATTCTCACATGCTAGCCTAACTTGGCCAAATTATTTGTGCGTTCTGAGCTGCTTCTGAGCACAAACCACATGAAAAGTTTTTTAGACAACAATTTTGCAAAGTTTCACACAAGTGTAAGCCATGCCAAAGTAAGGAATAGAGTGCGGAGAGTAAAGTGTGGAGTCTAAAGGGAATAGGAATAGGTAGACCGAAATACCAAATGGCAATGTCGAAGATGCGGATGCGGATGCGAATGCAGTTGTGCGCCAACTTGTATTTGCCCACTTAGACAACGTGAACGAGTTAAAATTTATAGGTATTTCGGCTAAAATCTAGCCAAAAGTATAAACCACTTAGGCAGAAAAAGAGGCGGCAACCAGTAGACCCCACGCCTCCCAAACCCTTTTTTTTGTCCTTTTTGTTTCGTTGGAAAACTGCTGCACTTGGAGTACTTGCAACATAAATCAGCTAGGGGGAACACCGACAAATGCCAAGTTTTTGGTGGTTCTTGTAAAACATGAGCTGTGTGTTTGTCTGCGTGTGTGTGCACATTTGTGTGTGGGAGTTAAAAAATCTAAATAAATGACTAAAATTATACTTCCTATGAAATGACCCATAAGAACACGACGTTCTGGGAAAAGATCTTTGCCAGAACTGAAGCATCTAGTATGTATTAAATTCTCTAATTTGTTTTAATTTCTATTCTAAAACTATACCACATCACACATATGTACATAGCTAGCGAAAACTTTCAAACTTCTCCAAATTCTAATAGGACGAAAGTCTTAAAAATTTCAAACAATTTTCGTATTATAATTACCCTGTAAGGTTGCAAATCAATGCGAATAAAGTAAATCCTTTAATAAACTAATATTAAGAATTTCTATTCCTATTGAAGGCCCATAAATGTAATCAACAGATGAAAAACGAGTCAAAGATTCGTTATCTATAAACATCAATAGTTTGTTAGGCAACACCCAAGATAATAAGTGCCAAGTCAGCTATTTCAACCGAAAGGACTTGCCTAGAAAATATCGCATCCTCTTTGGATACACCATTAAAAAAATCTATTAACTTGTCTTTATCTAACTTTATTGTCTTCACTGTGAACTGATTCTATTTTTCTTGTGTTTATTTTCAGATTGAAAAAAAATATACTGTCTCGTCCAAGCATCATTGGCTTTTAAACGGTTTGAAAATTGAAATAAAAAAAGAATACAAATGGGAAATACAAAAACATTAACTCATACATAGTGGAGTGGCTTTCAGAACCATAGGCTGCCAGGCCCACCCCGCCCACAGGTGGAAAACAACAGCAAGCTGAAAAATGAGAAAGGAAAAAGGATTGCATTTAATTCCTGTGGTCATCCACATGGAGTGGTCTGGCTCGCCTTTTAAACACACGAGTGGCGAGAAAGAGAAAAAAAAAGGAAAAATGTAAGCTGCAAACTGGAAACTTCATTGTGAAATGGTGAAACAGGTGAGGACGCTCAAGAGAGACACAGGGAGAGAGGGAGAAAGAGAGACAGTTGGTGCAACCATTTGCAAGTGGATGCAGTGAATCCAACATGAGTTGCATATTTGCATACAAAAAGCTTTTGTGCTACTTTTACTTCTGCTGATGTCATCTCATTGAAACAAAATAAGTCTAAAGACCACATTGATGCATATTTTTTATTTGCTAGCCATTTACTGGCTTGTTAATATAAAAGTTTATACATACAAATATCAAAAGGTCACCAGAAAGGAACATTATATACATATATATGTATATGTATACGTATATATTATACAATTAGTTTTGTTTTAAATTAGAAATTGTCTGTTTTTTATACATTTACGTTAACCACATAATCAGACCAAGGGACTTTATGTTGACGATTTGTGGTTAAAAAGAAAAATACCCAAAAACGGAGCAGAAAATTGAAGACTACCGCAGATAATCCCCTGTAATTATACCTCAAATCGCTTAATTTTGCAAATCCACCACGATAATTAACTGAAAGTGTCATTAAGTTTTAAGCAGAAAATAACAGCAACAATGTCCAACACTCAGACTTGGAGGGGAATTTGGAGAACTTGGACTTTGTCAACAATAACAAGCAACGTAATTACGTTCCACAAAAAACACAAACAACAACAACCTCAAAACACAGAAGGACTTAAACAAAAAAAAAAGGGAACACGAAACAAGGATGTGCGGCAATATAGCAACTGAGCTGGGACTTTGAACAAAAGGACAACAAGGACGATGACGACGCCGACGACGATGAGGACGATTCTGGCGACTTACACTAAACATCCATTTGGGTATTAGCCGACGAGGCGGAAGCCGCACAAAGCGCGCAACCATTTGGCGCCCAAGTGTTTTCCACTGGGACACACGGCACGGCAATGCTCCAAGGACCACGGGCTATGGACTATGGACTACTGTCTCCTTTTGGCTTTGGCTCCGGCTTCATGTCCGTGTCTCTCGGACTGAAATGACCACACTAAGTGCAGGTTTACACAGGCCAATGATTATATAGGCGACTGGCAATGGCCATTGCGATGGCGATGGCGATGGTGATGGCGATCCTTATTACAGACTGCGCTAATTCCCGCTGGAAACTAAACTGTCACCCACATTGTTGCTACTCTTCTCCTTGCTTCTCTTGTTCTGTAGTCTCTGAGACTGACAAAAGCGCATGTAAAATGGCATCAAAAGCACTAACAAACAACAACAACAAAAAAAAAAGAAAACGCGATGATAAATACGGATGCCAGTGAAGAGAAGGGCCAACAGCAAAAAGAAAGGAAGTGAAAACAACTAAACAAGGAAACAATGTGAGTGAGTTAAAGAACAGAGAGAAAGAGTGGTTCAGGAAAAAAAAAAACCAGAAGAAAATTTCTGAGAAATATCAAAGAAGTTAAATTCGGCTATGCCGAAGTTTATATACCCTTGCAGTCCTTGACAATAATAATTTCACATGTTCAAAATTTCTTTTCTGCAACTCAATTCATTAATATACAAACAAAACAATTTTACTCTTCATACTATGTACAATTTGTTCTTCTTCTTCCCTCATTCCCTAAGCAAAGCAACGCACGCATACACATACAGTTTATGTAGCGTTGCGTCTGTGTGTGTATGCATGTGCTCTGTTAACAGATGGTGACGTAGTAGGCAGCAAGCAGAGCTGCCGGCAGCGATTGAACCGATTTATATAGACTGTAACTTGTGTTCTATTTATCCGATCAGGGTCAAATTTTGGGATCTGAGATTTTATATCAAATTCTATTATATTGGTAAATTTCATGGGGATACTCCAATTTTTGCAAAAATTTTTGTTCCAGAGCTATATGATATAGTAGTCCGATCCCAAAGATTTTCATACTTTATCTCACCCGGGTAAAAAAAAGCTCCCAAAAAAAATTTCATCCCGATAGCTCTTAAGATGGCTGAGTAAAACGCGTACGCACCGACGGACAGACGGACAGACGGACAGACGGACAGACGGACATGGCTATATCGACTTAGCTTCTTATGCTGATCAAGAATATATATACTTTATGGGGTCGGAAACGTCTCCTTCTGTGCGTTACAAACATCTGACCAATTTTATAATACCCTCTGCAAGGGTATAAAAATAGCTTAAATTGCTTCTCGAACTGCCTCCGGTTTATTGTTGGCATTGTCAATTGAGTGAACTAAGTTTCAGGATAAGATAAAAATATGGCAAACAATGCAATTGTCAAATGGTTAAAGATACTTTCTCCCAATTGATTTAGGTCGAGAAATACAAAACACTAATCAATGGAATGTTAATAATTAATCTAAAGTTCAATCAGCGAACTAAGGCCACGTGACATAAGCATAGAGTTTCAAAATAATTGGTATTTTAATCAATATCTATTATTTATATACATTCAACTTAAACCCATCAAGTATGATGATAAACACAGATAGAACCTGACATAGTAAACAAAATTACCAATTTATTTATTAAGTCTTATAGAAATATATAAAAATTTAGTTCTGCTGATGTAAGCAAACATTATCAGATGGATAAAGCAAATGGTAAAGAGCAACTTTAATTCACAAATAGTTATTTCCTTTTACTAGTTTTTTGCTGCCTTCATTCCAGGTTTCATGATAGCTCCTGTATGGATACTTTTGCAGCTCTTGTGGGTCAGCTTAGGAAGCCATTAAACTTAGTTAAAGAATTTTCTTTGCTGTTTCTTTATTCTCGGTTGCCAAGAGGAGCTAACAAACGTCAACATCAGAGTCAGCAGTTCCGACACCAAACCCAAACAAGTTCAACTTGCAGCAGCAAAGGAACGTAAATAAGTAACAAGAATATCCAATTATTTCACTTCTCTGTCTATTGTCTCTCTCTCTCTCTCTCTCTCTCTCTGTCTCTGTATCACTATGTCTTTTACTCAAGGATGTCAACAGCAATGATGGCAAAAGTAGCAAGGACACATTTTCTTTAAGAAGCATAAACAGAAAACGATTAAAATCCTTTTCGTCTTAGCTGTTTGAGAGCCCAAAGGCTTTAATAAATTTCCACATAATAAAATGAAATCTTTTGCCCAAACTTGCTGGCTATTAATACATTCACACATAGACACCCATGCACACACACACACACACACACACATGAGGTTAAGACAAGGATGGAAGAAAGTTTATATTCAATTCCCAGGATAAAATGCGCAAAATGCCTAGAAATCCATTTACGTAAATCCTCTATTTAGCATGCATTCAGGGCATTTTCATTGTTTTTTATACGTTTTTTTTTTCCCCCTCATATTCTTGTCTCTCTTTCTCACTGTACATCTGTCCATTTCTGTCTACTTTTCTTTGGTTTCCCCTTCGTCATCAAATTTCAAAGCTAAGCATTTAGGAGCGAAGGTTTGCCTGCAGTTTATTGTGATGGGTTTCCACATTTTAGTTTTTTTTCCCCTGTTTTTTTTTTTCTTGCTTTTTTTGGGCATCGATTGCTGACCCATTTGTGTGCCCGGAGGGTTCCTGTTCTGGTTTCCATCCTTATCGCTTATTTTGTTGAATATTATCGAATTTCGATTGTCTTATTCTCAAGCCCCAAGCGAAGCAACTTTGTGTATGTTGGCTTTTTTTCTAGTTCGCCCAAAATTATGCTTAGATGTCTGAGCCCCAACTGGAAATCCCAGGTCATTCTCTTCTTGTTGCTGGCAAACTTTAATCTCCATTGTTATGGTTGAAGATGTTTCCTTCCTATCCGCACCTTGAATTGGGCATCTATTGAAGATTTTTATCTTAGTAAAGTTATTAAAACTGCTACAGTACCGCATCTAAAAGAAAATAAAAATGGAAATGTTTAATGTTTAATTACTTATCCAATATTTCCACGATCAGCACGGAAGTCCATTTTAGGGTGCCGAAATTGAGTCCATTGAAAACTAAACTGAAGCCCTCGCCCTCAGTTGCATACGCTTTTATAGGCTCAGCCTCTTGTTGAAGCTCAGTTGGGAGCGAAATCTTATTCTTTCCCGCTTACTCTAGCAGTGGCTAGCTTATAAGAAGGTGTATGTGTGTGGGTGGGTGTACTTAAGTCGCCGTCTCACTGATCTTTCTCCCTCTGCATATGCGAGCTTGCATTTATGTATGTGGGAGTGAAGGAATTGCAGTATAACAGCAAGCTGCCTAGCTTGTAATAGAGTTATACATAGGTGTGTGTGTGTGTGTGTGTTTACCTGAAACGCCATCTTGCTGGTACTCTCTTTCATTCTTATACTCCCATATTTTTTCTGGGATAAGAGTCTAATGATTAGACTCTAATCATTAGACATAGGAGAGTGATTTAGAATTGATGGAATAAAGAGAAGCTTTCTCTAATTATTTCCATCAATAAATGGAAATGCAATAAATATTTAACTAACAAGATTTAATTGATCTTTTAAGTTTCAAAAATCGTCTTATTCTTAAGAGTCTTAGGTTTTTTAATTTAAGTCATTATATTTTGTGAAGTAGTTAATCATTGTTCAAACTGTCGTCTGCTAGAATGCATATCGAAAACTTTTGGTAATTAAGAATACAATTTTTGTTTTGTTTTTAATCTTGTTGCAATTTTCCCTCAATGTGTCTTAATTGTATCTCCTGCTCCTGCTCACTACTTTTTGACATTTGCCGCTCAACTTGTCCGACATCAAAAGAGCTCAAAGTGGCTTTCACTTTGCAACATTTTCCATTACTCGGTTGACTGAGCTCATCAAAGTAGTTCGCCACGGAAATGCATTTTTTTTACTTTGATGATGGGCTTTCCATTGGTCTTATCTTGGCCAGTTGAAAACTGCTCTTAATTGCACATCTCATTTAATTATGCAAGCAGAATTTATACTCTTTCTCTTTTTTTTTTTTGCTTCTCGCTCATTACGCTATAAACTTCAGGGAGGGAAATGTATTTCGTCGACCTTCTGAGAGACAGCGAAACGAAAGGAAAAGTTTTCTTTTGTTCCAGAGTCCAGAGCTAACTAATAATGCCCTAATCCGATTTGGGATTGAAAATTCATAGAATTTTCATAAAACCAACAGCAACAGTAACAACTGAGCACAACAAAGCTGAGGAATAAAACAATGCAAAAAGCAACAAAAACAATAAAATAAAAATGAATGGTCACAGGACGTGGTAAAAAATAAGAAGGACTGAACTCGGCAGCTCGGACGTGATCATCGGCAGAAAACAAAAGCGGAAGCGAGCCAAGCGAAAAATCCGCATAAATTTCAACTAATTACAATTTCAGTGTCCGGCATGGTGCACACATCCACACCCACTCATACACACCCACAGACATACACAGAGAGAGCTTGGCACTTTTTCAATCGATATGAAAACCATAACAATTACCAATACAAATGCCATATACAAATAAAGGGAACCAACAACAAAAAGTAAACTCAGGAACTGACCCACAGAATGCAGAAGGCGTATAGGAAACCAACCGAAAAGAAATCTATGAAGTCGAATATGAATGCTCTATATTATATTCATTTTCTTTTCCCTTGAAGATTACAGGGAACAGCAGTAAAGTTAATTTTTAGTTTGAATTGAAAACAGAAATTAACATGGATAAAGTTGGATAAGAGAAGTTTTTTAAGAGTATACAAAAAGAAAATGGTGAAAAAAGAAAACAGATTAGCTTTATGGCGAATGGGCGTAATGGCTGCGTATCTCGAGCAAGAAAGGAACAGAACCATTTTGTGGTCAGGGCCATGGCCATGGCTAACAATGAAGGAGAAGTTGCTATTGTACATCTCTACAGCTCTCCCACACCAACTCCCTGTGTTCCGGCTCCTCTTCGGTATGTGTATTTGTACTTTTGGCTTTCTGTTGTTAAACCCATTTTCGGTGGCCACCAAACGCCAGCGAACACAGTCGACCACAGTGAAAACTCATTAATTTATTCTTCTTTCGTTTGCTGAACTTAAAATAACAGCGTTAATCCGCTTAGCGGCTGTGCCATACGACTAAAACAACACCAGGCTCAGTTGTCGTCAAGCCTCAGTCCTAACCATGCCAGGGCCATGGAGCCATGAGGGCAGGCGGGGCTAGAGCTCTTGCTCTTTATGGCAATCAGAAAACTGTGGTTACCATTGTGGATCTTGCTTGCTGACAATGACAATGCGAGTGTCGCGCCGCCAAACAAACAAAATGAATTAAGGAAAACCGCAATGACATAGTTACAGTGGCAAACACACACACACATACACCCAGAGATAGGGAGGGAGAGAGAGAGAGGAAGATCGTGTGTGTACGAGAGACTAGTTTAAGGATACGCATATCCCTTATGAATTCAAATTGTGTGCAATTGTCAAAAGTGCTCAAGTTGTAAACTTATGTAGCTACCAAATTGTTAGACAAGATGAAGACACAAAAGTCAGAGGCAAACTACTGACCTCTGGGCTAATAGTTCTGACTTAAAAGCTTAAAGTCACAAATGAGTGAAGGATAAGTAAACTTCTATGAATTGGTAATGTGTGAGAAAAACTTTTACCTAGTCAAAGGAAGTAAATATTCAAAAGTGACGTCCTTTGCAGGACCAAGCTCAGAGAGGTCTCTAGATTATTTTCCTTTCTATTGTCCAAGTCTATTAATATTAGTTTTGCTTCATTACAATTCACGTGTACTTAGTGCATAGGAAAAAGGCAAATAAAGGATATTAAATTCCGCTAAAATTGTTACAAGAAATTAACCCGCTCACATCACATCAAAGTCAAAGGAAAATGCCTAAGAGACAGAGAGAAAGAGAGAGAACAAAAACAAAAAAGCAAGCAAACTTTGATTTAGTCATTCTCTTTTTTGCTTCCTTTTCTTGCCGTCTTTTTCATCTGGATGGTTTCCTTCTTTTTTTTCTAAGGCAATCTCTTGTAGTTACTTCGGCTTTTCATTTATCACAGTTTAGACGTGCTGCTGTCAAAAAGAACACCCGATTGGGCGGCGCTGGTGGCCAAAATGTCCTTTTAATTAGTGTTTAATTGAAATGCAAACTGGAATTTTAATCGAAAATAGCTGCTTGCCAAAAGTTTAGTTTGACTTATCCGCACATTAAACAGTTTGCATTGAATAATTTAATTGCTAATCAAGAGAAACTAAGAACTCATGCATTAAGCACTCGTTATGCTATTTAAAACAGTTATTAGTTTATAATTTTTAAGACAATTTGTTTTCTTTTTAGGAAGGACTATTGCTTAATCATTCAAATGAGCATTCAAATAATTACAAAACAACCTTTAAGAAAGAAATTTTTAACCAGATTAAAGTGTCAGCTCCATTGTGAGTTGGTTTTGATTTTGACTTTGATATTAGCCGCTGTCCAATGCAGACTTCCTTATGCCTCTTTGAGGATGAAAAGATAAATAGTTTACGATTTTAATCTAGGCAATTTCGGGAAACCCACAAATTTGTTGTTTAATGGCCCTAAAATTCCACTTAAAGTGAAAATTGAATAAATATGCAAATACTTCGATATATGTAAGTCAAATATGCATTTAAGAAATTATTTTGGCTCGAATGCCGTATTAATAGCAATGCCAATGAAATTCATTCAAGTTAATAAGCTACTTAACCGACTTTTCATCACCAGCACTGCACAGAGAATGTGTGTGTGTGTGTAAATGTGGTGTATGTGTGGTAGCAATGGAATGCATATAATTATTTCCTATAGCAAGTGCATATTATTGATATAAAGTGGAGAGTCGGCTGAGAATATTCTGCATAATTAGGTTGAGTGCCATATGCACTGACCACAAAATGGAATAATTAAAGGTCTACCAAAGGTACAGAAGTTAAAGTGAGAGTGTGGGAATAGTGAAATGCAATTAAAATGGGATTATGTATTATTCTCTTGGCAATTTAGCCAAGTAGAGAACTACTTATACTTTTGCATAGTTCGATAGACTTTGAATAACATTGAACTCAAAATTTAATAGAGTTAAACAATTTCTAAATCTAGCATCTAGCCATATACAGATTATTCTTAGAAATCGATGTATTAAAATTTTTAAAGTATATAGACGATTCATGCCCATCGATTTCTTATTAATTCCATTGGATCTATGCATTTTTCCAGAGTGTTGATAGATTGATGCAATGTGCAATGGTATCATTAACATCGACCGAAGGAAATATCAAGCCCAAGAACTCCAATAGACAAGGTTGTTCCGATACAACAGCAGAATAATCTTCATATGAAATGAGTCCATCTCTGTCTACATCGAATTTTTTGATGATAAACTCACACATATCCTAATGGGAAATGAAAATAATTATAACTTAGAGAGAGATCTTGAGCTTAATTCTAAACTAACCGCTCTAAGTTCATTGATTTCATCTTCATCGTCGCCACTGAAAAAATGCTCCACTGCATTGACTACTTGTTCACGATCGATATAGCCAGTTCCCTTGGTATTATAGACCTAATATAGTTGTTAAAAAAATATAAAAACTTCAATTACTTAATTAACGACATCTACCTCGAAAGCAAATTGCATTTTTGTAGACAAATCCTTGGTGGTATATAAAGTAAACAATTTAATCCATGCCTGGGCACTGAAATATTTCACGTCGGTGGCAATGGCCAGCAATATACGATCTATTAGCTTCTCATTCGATAGATTGAATAGAACCAAGAATAAATGATAGAACTGTGATTTTTTCATCATTTTGGCTGTTGGTCCATTGCTCAAAACGAACTTGTAGTAGACAATTAGCAGACAAGTGACATCGGTATGGGTTAGATGCGTGTTGACCGATAATTCTTTGGCCAAACCAGCGTACAAAGCAGCAAAACGACTGTTCTGCATGCTATCGATAGTCCCATCTAAATAATCCATTTTCTTTCGGGACGAAAAGATTCAAATACCAAGTCGATCTTGCTATAAATATTGGAAAAATGTGCCCAAAAAAAATGAGAGTTTAGTAAGTAATCTAAATACGATGTAAATTTAAAGTCAAGGAAACATTGATGAAATGAAAATTGTAAGATTTGTACTTTAATTATAGTTAGATTATCTAAATATCTTACGTAACAACTTGCGATTGATTTGAAATTCGAACTCAAAGATACTTTTACTGCCTAGATGCTTAAACTCATCTTTAATATGCCAAAAATGTTGTCCAGTTAAGCAGATTTCAATTTGATGTATTGCCACATCTTGTTTCGCCTTTTTAATATCAAAATTTTTATGCGAATTAAATTGTTACAAATTGTCCTACTCAACATTTGCAGATTTAAGTGTCTTTTGAATACCAAAATGTTAAAATGAATCAATCAAAAAATAAGGGGGAAAATGCGGAAATCTCTTTCTCTTTAAAGGCCTTGTGCAAATCCGTTAATACTTGTTGGTATATTTATACCCTTGCAGAGGGTATTATAAAATTGGTCAGATGTTTGTAACGCACAGAAGGAGACGTTTCCGACCCCATAAAGTATATATATTCTTGATCAGCATGAGAAGCTAAGTCGATATAGCCATGTCCGTCTGTCCGTCTGTCCGTCTGTCCGTCGGTGCGTACGCGTTTTACTCAGCCATCTTAAGAGCTATCGGGATGAAATTTTTTTTGTGAGCTTTTTTTTTACCCGGGTGAGATAAAGTATGAAAATCTTTGGGATCGGACTACTATATCATATAGCTCTGGAACAAAAATTTTTGCAAAAATTGGAGTATCCCCATGAAATTTACCAATATAATAGAATTTGATATAAAATCTCAGATCCCAAAATTTGACCCTGATCGGATAAATAGAACACAAGTTACAGTCTATATAAATCGGTTCAATCGCTGCCGGCAGCTCTGCTTGCTGCCTACTACGTCACCATCTGTTAACAGAGCACATGCATACACACACAGACGCAACGCTACATAAACTGTATGTGTATGCGTGCGTTGCTTTGCTTAGGGAATGAGGGAAGAAGAAGAACAAATTGTACATAGTATGAAGAGTAAAATTGTTTTGTTTGTATATTAATGAATTGAGTTGCAGAAAAGAAATTTTGAACATGTGAAATTATTATTGTCAAGGACTGCAAGGGTATATAAACTTCGGCATAGCCGAATTTAACTTCTTTGATATTTCTTTTTATTTTCTTTTCTCTTTGGAGGGGTTGTCAACATTAAGGATCTTGTGAGTTTTCCTCCCCTTTCGTTTTGACTGGGAGTGTGTGTAATGGAATGTGTGTGTGTGTGTGGGTGGATGGGTGTTCGGCGTGTGTATTCTTTCCGCTTGAAAGGTCTTAACACCCAGCTCGGCACTTTTGTTTGGATTATTATATTCGCGTTTCTCACATGTGCTCAAGATGATGTAATTTTTATGTTTCATTTTATTTTGTAAAATTTTCTTGTTGTTTTGTTATGGCTTTTAAATTGCTGAAGTAAGTAGGCTTTACATTGAATTTCAGTCAAATACAAATTTCAGTGAACAAAAAAAAACAAAAAACTTACACAAAACAAAAACTAAAGAAAAAACAAAAAAATAGCAAAACAAAAACTAAAAAAAAAACTAAAAAAAAAACTAAAAAAAACAAAAAAAAACCAAAAAAAAAACCAAAAAAAAAGCTTTAGTAAACAAATTTGCCAAAATGAATCGAATTGACTGTAGTATGGATGATATGGCCAATACCAAGTTTCTAACAGCCTATGGTAGCCTAATCAAACACTTTTCCACATCAACAGATTTTAATTATAATGAAGTTCTTGGCCTTCTGGTAGTCTATTATAAATTTGTCAAATTCAATGGTCCCACAGCGAAAAAGATGACCAAAAAGCAATTCTATGAGCTATTCTTGGTGCTATTCCGCATTTGTGATATGTCGATTATCGATCGTGTTTTGTTGTGTATCACAAACGATGTTCGTTTCGTGCGTCCAGAAGCCTGGATGCAATTATTTTCGGTTTTCCTCTCCAAGGACACGAAAATTCGGTCTAAATTTGCCTATAATGTGAGTCATTTAGGGAGAGATATGTTTTGTGTTCAACAAACCAGACGATTTGTTTATATATTCTAGGTGTATACGTATTCAGGAACAGCCACATTGAATCGTGAGGCTGTTTGCTTGGCTGTGGAAAAATTTTTCGAAGGTGACGATGACGATGAAGTCATTGAATTAAGAGCGGTATGTAACTATGATCTCTTCCTCTTTATTTTAATTGGCAATGATCGTATACCCTGCAGGACATGGTAGAGTTTGTTTTTAATAAGTTTGATTTGGACAAGGATGGCATTATATCTTATAGTGAATATGCAGAAGTTGTACAGAACCAGCCACCCTTAATCGAATTCTTGGGACAAGTATTTCCCGATGATAATGATCTTGCCTTAGTAGCTTTATGTACCAATATAGAGTCAAAGTTTAGAAGTGATGATTGAGAGGCATTAAATGCTAACAATGTAAAAACGAAACTTTGGTTGCATTTCTTTGGTTTTAATTGTTTATTTTCAGTTGGTTTTTGTGCCATGTTGTTAACATTTTTACGGTTGAGTTTATTAATTTTAATGCCAACGGCTAATTTTATGCTCAACAACGAAAGAGCGACCGAGAGAGAGTGGAAAGGAGGGTGAAGAAAGGGTGCGGGGAGTATGGGGAACAACATATGCTGCTTAGCCCACTTACACAAAAGAGTCGCAAGTGTTGAAAATAGGCGCTTACAAGGATTTCGCTGTAAGTTGAGCAAAGCTTTACAATGAAGTAATTTTCTATTAAGTACACACAAAAGTTGAAATTGCCTTTCGAGTGGCGGCGGCGGCTGCTGCTGCGGGTCCTGTATCTTCTGGCATTATGTTTTGTTTCACTTTCAGTCCTCATTCTTCCTTTTATTGTTGGTATTTTTTTTCTGCTGCTGATGTTGCTGCAAATCTGTGCGAATGTAATTGTCTGTGTCGTTTTTGTGTGTTGCCAGTTTGTGTTGTTTTTGTTGTTGTTCGTGTTTAACTCCTTCTTCTTGGCTAGTAAGTAAGGATATACAATCCCTAGGCCCTAGGCAAAAACTTGTTGTTGCTGCTGCTCATGTTGTTTCTACTCCTTGTTTGTTGACGGCAAAGCATTTATTTTGCGGCTTTGTAAAGCAATTAAATTTCCTATTCCTCTTTCTCTCTGCCGCTTTGCTTGTATCCTTTTAGCCATCTTTACCCCATCCCGTCACATATGCGGGCATACATTTTCATCCCATCCATTTTATTCCCACACTTTTGTTTGCGAAGCCAACATGAAATTTTCTAATTAAATTGCCCAAATTATATGTTACATGGGATTCACATATGTGTAAGTATGTATATATGTACATACGTAAATGCATTTACCACATACACACAAGTGTAAATACATGCAGATATTTTGTTGATTTTTAGTTAAACTATCTTATCTCTCACCTAAAGCAAAACACTTTAATTATGAATTTCATTTTAATTCTAAACTTGTTTGTCAGATTCCAATTCTACAAGGCTTGACCCATGGAATACATATATGATAAAGGAAGTGAGGCTAGTAGGAGTCACTTTTGTTTTCTTGCGTCCATTAGATAAAGAGGTTGTTCTCTTTATTTTGTAATGCCAAAACGTTCAAGTTTCTAGAAACATATTTTGTCAACACATCAAACAGAGCACAAGAAGGATAACTTCCCCATGTGTCACGAATTGCCCCAGTATTGGGGTAAGAATCAGTTAAAAAGTTCCGACTGTCTCACTTCAGCCCCGATCTCACCAATTGTAATCGAGCTTATTTTTCAAAACTCTCCTTGAAACATTTAAATCTTTTGCTTTTAGGCGTACATAGACTATCCCTAAAACATTTTCGCTTATTCATTAATTGTGTCGAAGTGTTTTCTATGTATTTAAATGATTCGAATGTGTGACAAATGCATCAGTATTAAGCTAATTGATATATATAATTTTTTCCTTCACCAATTGTGTGTTAATTTCGTTTGGCCATTTGGAAAATGCACAATTTGCATTTAACCAAGTGTTAATGCACTGTGTGACTACATAAAATGCCAACATGCTGCGAGTGCAACAAGATTTACTGTAGGAAAATGAAAAAAAAAGAGGGAAAACACATTCTGCAGGCGATAAATGGACTGACGAATGCAAAAGGATACAGAAATGCCCTGCAGCACTGACTATCAGTGTGTTAGTGTGTGTATGTTTTTCTTTCATTTATTTGTGTGTTTGTGTGTGTGTGTATGACAACATAACATAAATGCGAGGAAAAAGCCTGGAAAACAAACATAGCAGTCCGCTAAAGGGGCAAGTTAACAATGAAAAGAAAAAAAAATGAATTCCAGCAACTCAGTTAAAACGTCGACATTTTTTTTAACAGTCAATGCAACAGGAGAGACGTCTCGCGCAAGGAATACACAAATAGCAAAAGCAAAATAAGAATAAAAGGACAACAGCCAGTGCGACAGAGAGGGAGAGAGAGACCCCTTTTTTCTGTTGGCATATGGTTGAGGCCTAGCCTAGCAAAGGGTCAAGTCCGTGACGTGGTCACTTTTCATGTTTCTGCCCCCATTTTGGCCCTTGTCGTCTGGCAATGCGAAAGTCACGCGTTCAACTTTTAATGCCCAGCGGACAACTAGCCACGTCATTGACTGGGTCGCCGCCATTCGATGGCCAATCCGATTTCTGACATCTTTCAGTATAAGAAGAAAAAACGGCCAATACAAAAAATGAAAAACCTCGCTGGCTTATATTTTTGTTACTCATACGCTCTGTTGCACGCAAACGAATTTATTTCCTTTCATTCCCATCCATGACAAGAACTTTGCTTTTTGAGCCACAGAAACCGCACAGAGAAAATTTGTTAAGTGTTTCAACAGTTTTGAGTTGCTGAAAATGTATTTACACACACTGACACACACACACTCACTACAGGCATTACGTTTTCCTTCTGCATTGAAAAGTGGAAACGCCGCAAATTGTGAAATGCCATGTTGTCATGTGGTTAAGACCAGGAAACTTTTGGTTCCGTGTATTCTTCTTTAAATTGCCTGCATATTGCGATCCAAATTGGAATTGGAATAAACCAAACACAGAAGCCAACAATGAAAAGAGATTTCAAATTCCACACTGCGTGATGAACTTCGAGTTTAATATGTAATATAATAATTGGACCTCTATATGCATATATTCTTCTACTTCCTTATTTCTTATAATTTTAAGCTTCTAAGCCAAAAATGGAATTCCTTACTTATATTTTAAGATCTAATGATCCTTATAAATATTTGAAAGACCACTGCTTCAACTATGAGATCGAGCAATAATTCCAAGAAAGATTTTATTTGAAACTCTCGACTTGTTTCAAATTATTGTAATATCTTGTGTGATGCTTTTTTATGTTCTTTCTCCCTTTAATAATGTAAAAATAATATAAAAATTACCATAGAGATAATTGAGATTACTGCGGTAATAGAAACTTTCCCAGAAATTCGATCATTTTCATTTCATTGCAGAAATAACGTATTGAAATTCATTTTAACGGCAACAAATTGCCATGTGTTTTTTTTTTTTTTTTTTTGGGGAGAAGCCATTGAAAAAGTACCTACTAAAAAATCCCTAATGCCTTTATGCCTGAAATGAAAGGAAAATCTGTGTAACAAAATAAAAAAAAAAAAAAACCAAAAACGAAAAGGATATCCGCGCATAACATCTAACGATAACAATGATAACAATAATAATAATCATCATCATCGTCGTCGTCTCATCCTCCTTAAGAGCATACACCGAGAGAGGTGGGATGAGTTGGAGATGTTGAAGAAATGGGAGCTGGGAATTCCTGTTGTTATATCAATGGAGAAAAGGATACAAGGAATGAAATGTGTGCAATATTTACATCTATTGAGATTTCTCTCAAGCGACCTGGAATCGTTTTGATTGTCACATTGTCATCATCTGCATATTAAGTACAAGTGATTACACTTTTCTCTGTATGGGTGTACATATGGGTGTGTGTGTGTCTGTATATGGGGTGTGTTTTTGTGTGTGTGTGTGAGGATTTGGTGGTGCTGCTGGCAACGTGATGTGTGCGGCATTGAAATTTCGGCATTTAAATCTAACCAAGCAAAAAACGAGGCACGGACACACAGCACAGAGAACTCACAGAGACACTCACACACAAACACACACAGGCAGTGAAAATACAAAAGCCATTGAATAACGATACATATGTATCTCTTGTTAACGAGCACAGCACGAGTACACGAATGTAAATGCTTTTTTTATTTCGCTTTCTTCTCCTTTTTTTGTTTTGTTTTGTTCTGTCTAAAAGTGGATTGGTTGGAAATCAAATCAGTTTGGTATAGAAGCGGAAACGGAATCCATTTCAGGCACGTGAAGTCCTTTTGATTATCCTGGTTTTTGTATTCAAACGCGGCACAACCTCAAAGAGATGAAAAAAAATGCAAAATGTCATTCAATGTGAGAAATGAGCTAAAAGAGAAAAAAATTCCGTTTGCTTAGTGGCTTAATGCATTGAAAAGTTAACTAAATTTTTTAACTTTGTTATTTGTCTATAAAGGACTAATACCAAATATAAGTATATCGCTTGGGCTCTAGAACTTTGAGTCTGTCTTAAACTTTTTCGAAAGTTCTTAGTTTGTACTTGAGGTAGACCAGCCAAGTAACTACTGTTGATTAAGGTAATTATAAACTGCCTTTTACCATTGAAATTTCTTCTTAAGTTCAAACTCTATGTTCTATGCGAGAAACCCAAGCCATTCAAGTAAAACATTAACTTTGAAAAGAACTAACCACTAATTAAGTAAATACTTCAGTATTTGCCACTCATAAGAAGTAAGTAATTTGATAGCCACACACATGCACACTTGCACACACACACACACATAGACACTTCTAGACACAATGAGTATGAGTTTGTTGCTGCTGGCAATGCATTCAATGCTCTACTTTCTTGGTTTTTCATTGTTTCTCGCTCTAGAATTAAAACTAAGCACTTCAGAGCACACAGCTCGCATAAACAAGGGGAAAACAGAAAAGAAGAGACACACATACAGCGAGCAGGGGGAGAGAATGAGAAAGGAAACAAAAATGGTAGCACTTGAAAAATCGTAAAATTGAAATTATAATTGCCACTGCAAATGATTCGAGAGAGAAAAGGTTTTTATTTGCCCCTCTCTCGCCTTCTAACGTTCTCTCTTTTGTGTTCCACCGCGAAAATTGTCCGGGCTTCGGTGCGGTTCGTCTCTGTCTTGCTGTTCTCTTGTATTTTCTGACCTGCCAAAGATGGTCTAATTGCATTTTCAACTGGTCGCTGGTATCGTTAAAATGCTTGTCAAATAATAATTACACCAGACCAGGCATTTCTCCCCAGCTGCATATGTATGGCAATAAAATACAAAGAATGCCAAGCAATTTGCTTTTTAATTGCACTCGCCACATCACGTTCACTTGCCCGAGCTATGCAATGTTATGCCTAAGCTGCTCCCATTTGACATACAAATATGTTTAATATACGAGTATGTATATATGTATGTGTATGGGGTGTCTATATAAATAAAGCAAACGGAATTTCGAAGCTTGTAATCTACCCTCTTATGGTTTAACCTTTCGTATCAACCTTTTTTGTGTGCCAAAAAGTGCATGTGGCAAGCCGGATGTGTTGCGACATTTTTCGTAGCAAAAAGCGCGAAAATATTTCCACACATATTCTCTGAAAGGGAACGACATTGAAAAGCAGCTCTCTCTGTTTCTCTCTCTCCCTCTCTTTTTCTCTTTCCCTCATCCAAGTAACAATGCCCCAGGAATGACACTTGGTGTTTGCGACATTTCTGCAACAAACTGCAGTTTGTCTGTAACGGATTTGGTCAGTTTTTTTCCCACTCCTTTCCTTTCATGCTGCATGATATTCAAAAAGTTTGAGTTTCCCTTTTTTTGGGGTACAATTTTTATTCCATATCCGTTTGTCCGTAGTTGTTGTTGTTGTTGTTGTTGTTGTCCGGGATTTCAGTGGGAAGGCGGCTTAACAATTTGTCGATAATTCGACTTTTTAGGGTTGCACGTTGAAAATCAATGGTTTTAGTTTCTTCTTAATCCAAGCAGAGTGAATATGAAATTAAATATCAATAGGTTGCAGAGTGCCCAAAAATGTATGCTATGTTTTTTTTTAATAGTCGAATTTATATTTTTACTTCATTTTAAACACTTTTCAACTTCATTTGTGGTCTTATTAAACTCACACATGAATTTTCCATCACTCTTTTTTGCTGTGCGTCCCTCTCTCTAATATTTTCGCACTCTTTCATTGGGTCAATTTCTTGCAGTTATTGAAAATGCAACACAAAATGCTGCACTTGAAATTGCAAATTATTTTTAAGTACGAAGAAAACTGTAAATTGCACAAAAGCCAATTGTGAGTATTAGGAAATTGGTTTGTGTGAGTGTGTCGCTCTCTGTATATGTGTGTGTGTGTGTGTGTGTGTGTGTTTTAGTAAACAGGACAAACAGGACGATAGCAGCATTGAGAAAGAGGAGAATTTGCCAATCTATAGCAGAGGACAGGAGCAAACTCTGATGAGTATATGTGGTCTTTTCCTACAGAAGCTCCTCAGGACACTTTCTGCTTATTGAAGTTAAGTAAACAACAACAACAACAAAAAGAAACAATTTTACAATGTCTATAGATGCGTACACTAGTATAAAAGACATAACGACGCCAAGTTGAAGAAGTATGTACAAAAATCAGAATATCAAGAGGGAACAAATTGGATCTGGGACTGAATTTGAAATTTATCGTTTACAGTTCGTATCGCTTTATCAAATCTTATAAAATTCATACATAATATGGTAACAATTTGTTTTTATTTATCTTTGAATGATTTCTTTCAGTGTATTTTGCTTTTTGTTGTAGTAGTAACGTGAACCAAAGTGTTTGCTGCATGCATCTGATTGCAAAGGATTTTATGGTTGTTGCTGCCTTAGATGTTGCCCCTGATGTTGCTGCTATTTTTGTTGTTGTTGTTTCGCCTGGCAATTGCAATGCCAATGCAAAAATACACAACAAGCAGCAGCAGCAGCTACCGAAGCAGCAACAAGAGCAACAGCAGCGGCTGCCGATCGCATGAGATGCAACGTTTAAGTGCAGTTGCTTCGTTCTGTTGTCTGCTGCCTGTGAAAATTGTGGAAACAAGGAGCTTACCCCAATGTGGCAGAGGGATGGGGGTTACAATCTATCGATGGAGCCTTGTAGCCACAGAAGGTGTCGCTCGTTTTCTGTCTATTTGAGTGTGCCAGTGTGCCTGTGTGTGTGTGTCGAAAACAGGAGGAGGCCACACCAAGTGGAGTCCGCACCAATGTTGCCATGGCAGTAGCTGGAAAATGTCGACATCAGCATTACATGCGACAATTGCTCCAACTGCGGATTTGCAGTTTAATGCCAATGCAAACGCAAACGCAAATGCAACAACACGCCAATACCAAACTAAATGCAATTGGTGCCGGGAAATATGTTCCTGGAATGCAGAGAAAAACATCCCAAACGGAAGTTCCGTTTTCTGCTAGTCTAATTAAGCAGAGAAACGTCAATTAGTGAAAAACCTGAACCAACTCGGTTAGCTCCAAAACTTGTCCCCAATCGACAACAACAGACTCTTTGGAAGGTTTTATCAATATCCATTGGAAATTTATATCTTTTCTAAGGGTTGGTAATTATTTTCACATTATTTTCTGTTTGTTTTTATCTTCCCCAATGATTCAACAAAAAACTATTACACCTTAAGCCGCCTCGATTACAAGAGATCTCAACTTTTTCAATACACAACGACCTTTACAATTTTTATAGAATATATAGTTCTCTTGTTCAGTTCAAAAATAGCAAAAAACAAACTCCACAAGCTCGTGCTAGAAACAAAGAAACTTACTCAAGTTTTCCAATAAAATTAAAAGTTTGGCTGCATGCGCAGATTTTGTTACGATTTTGTTTTATTTTTGGTTTATTTTATTTATTTATTAAAAGTACAAAAATACAACTACAAACCATTGAATTGCGGACAGGCGTGTTAGCCAAGGGGAGGGCTAAAAAGTTTTGATTGCCAATAAAGATTTGCAGGTGATAATATAGCATAATCTGGGCACGTTTCAAAGTTGGAAAAAAACACAACAACAATGTTTAAAGTGCTTTACAGAAACGCTAAAACAGAAACTGTGTAAAATAATAATCTATAAACACAAAGGTAGATTTTTCTCTCCCCCAAGGGGAAGGACAATAAAAGATTTAGATATTTTACTCACACTATTTTCCCAAAAACTGTATCTTTACCTTGTCAACAAATGAACTAATTAATTTCCTTTTCGGACCTGGCAAACTCAACCATTAGCTGCAGCTGCTAGCAACTTGGGAAACTTTTCCATCTCTTGCTTTTTTTTTTGCTGGCAAAGGTTACTTAAGAAAATCTTTGACAAGTGCTAAAAAGAAGGCAAGAAATTATATTCCAAAAATTTAGTTGATATACCCTTTAGATATATGTATCTATATATACGTAAGGTCATAATATAGCCTTTGACCTGGTTTTTTGTATAAGAAGTTTGCCTGCATTTAATTACAAAAAAGAAAAGAGGGGAAAATGTCACTCGCCACTTCGCAACTCTCCCCCTCTGTCTCCTCTGTCTCTCTCTGAAAGCCAACAAAAGCAAACAAAATTTCAATAATAAAATTTTCAACATTTTGGCGCCATCAAGACGCAGACAAACAACTAAACGCAGAATGTGCGCCATCACGACAAGGGCTAGGACTCTGTCCAAAGAGCTGGCTACAATTGCAGCAGAATCATAATTACAGTCACGTTGCTAATGAATTTTGGCGGAGAAAGTGCAAAAGAAAATGCCATGAAAATGTAATGGAAATGCATTTAGAAGAAGCTTTGACCTTTTCATTTCAAATCAACTCAATGTCAATGAGTCTTTTCAAGTAGTGGAAATCCATCAACTTTGACTAAATAGCACTGATCAAGAACAAGTTAAATTGACCAAAGTGATGCCATTATTTCAGAGAATATTTAAGGACAATTCGGAGTTTAGAAGACCCTGAACCTAACCCTAACCCTGAAGAATTAGCCACCTCAGTGAATGGGAATGTAAATACATTATCCTATTCACAAACACCCATTGAATTCTAAGAAATTTCTTGTCTACTTTTTCTAGGAAAATTTAATTTCCAACTGTGTTGTTTAGCCCGAAAATTGATTTAGATGAAGCAGGAAAAAGCAGGGTAGAGGGGCGAGAAAGAAAGTCAAAAATAACTCATAGCCAAACAATGTAAAGTCCAAAATGGATGATAAAATAGAATTTTCTTGTAATTGCAAAAAGCGTGTTTTCTACATCTATGTTGAATGTTGTTCGTAGAAAGCTACCATTTCGCTATCACCGTCGAGTCGGTAGGAATCGAGACGAGCCAAGTCTGTCCGGAATATGTTGGCAACAACAACAACAACAACAATAAGAACAAGCATGAAATTTATGGGGCAACTGTGGAGAAGACCAGGGAGCCGTGGCAACCACGCCCAATACTTCAGTAAACATAAATTTATTTATGAGCATGTGTCCGTGTTCCGTTGTGCTCCACACACACACATACAACGAGTCCAAGTCCACCTCCATCTACTTCCGTTAGCTAGCTCCGTCTCTCTCTTTCAATGTTCCTGCTGCGTTACCAACTTCCGCCAAGCTTACAAATTGTTTGAGGGCGAATTTTAATTATTCCTCATTGTTTTGATAGCAAACGCGTGTCGTGTGCCTGCTGCTGTTGGAGAGAAAAGGACTTGGACCTGAGACCAACACAGCCTGTAGCAATGACAGGCTCTCCAGTGACCCCAGCCCACTACCCCACCAAGCCCACCCATCATCATCTTTCACCCAGCCCCCATAGTGGCTCGTTCGTTTGGATTTGGATTTAGCTTTAGCTTCGTCTGCTCTGCACTCTCTGACAACTGAAAATGAAGATGATTTTGGTTTTGGGTGACCTAGTCACAAAAACAATTGTCACTGGGACTAGTTCTGAGTTGTGTCTCTCTCTCTCTTTCTCTCACTCTCTCTGTGTTGTTGTCTCTTTCTCCCCTTTTGCCTCTTACTACTAATCTTACACTGTTCCACTTCAATTGTTACTTTGTGCCCCTTTTTTAAGGGGGGGAAGCTTAATTGAGGTTGGTCTTTGCTAGAATTTAAAAGAGAATGAATGAAACTAGTTTATGGAACTATAAGAGACAAAATTAAACCACTACTACAAACTAAAAATAAATACTTAAAACCAAAACAAGTTATTAATTGTTACAATATTCAATCATCATGTTAAAAGAATTTCGAATAGAAACTCTAGACATCTCTGAACAAATTTTAGAATGTTTTTAATTCTCTTAGTTAAGACTGAGAATATTTTTAATATTTAATAATTGTAATTTGTAAGAAAACGAACCAACCAAAAACAAATTCCATATATTAATATAAATCAACTTTTTAAATACAAAATAAATACAGAAATCTCTTAAAAACAATGAAAACAACAAATTGAACTTAACCGCCTCTAATAACACAACCAAAAAAACAAGAAAAATCAAAATTTTAAACAATTTTCATAACAAAATAAGTTTGTTTTGATTCAATTTATATACATGTCTAGTTATAACAAAAAAAAAAACAAAAAACTCCAAAAACAAAAGTTGCGCCTGCGATTTGAGCGCTCTGCAGAGCAAAGGACAACGACATCCTTTTTGAAACTCACCAATAAACCCGCAAAAACCAAGAGCTTAACTTTTTTCCAACATTTATGCGGGTCGTCGTTTCCTTTCTTTTTTTGTATTTTGTTTTTTGTGTGTTTTTGCCTTTTCAACAAATTTAGTTTCATGTATTTTTTTTTCTTTTTTGCGTTATTGTTAAAGGAAAAGCCTTTTAGCAATTTCACAGTTTAGCACAAAAGTTAAAATGTCAACGCCGTCTGATGTCGATCTTATGTATATATAAATGAGACGGATGATGGATATGGATGGAAAAATGACCAAGGAAATGTGAGAAATGTGAGGGCTGATGGAATATTTTATGATGGCTATTTAGTTGAAATTTAGTTAGTTAGAGTTTTAGTTAATGAAAGGCATTCAAAGTAGGTCCACAATTTGTCAGATAAGTTTTATGAATTCAGGCAAACATTTTTATCCTTAAAAGCCGGCACTCACTTTTGAGTTAAATAAAAGGACTCAAGCAACTTATTTACAATTTGTTTCAACATTACAAAATCATATAAATAATTAAATAAATATGACTTGGAAAAATAACAAGGCATAAAATGACTGCTTCGTCTTATAATTTGTATTATAAGTGTGGCTCTGCCGCCTCGACGAGATATCATTTCAATTTTGGTCTGGCTTATTTCATTCATCAGGCTGTCAATGAGTAAACAAACAAAAAGAGGCCAACATTGCCTTCAAACAGGAGTGGACTTTGGCAAATTAAGTGGCTTCTACTCTGTATTGAATCACAAATTTCATTAAATTCAGTAAAGGACATCTAAACATTTCAAATTAGTCTTAAGAAAATTCTATAGACTGAACGAAAGGTAAGAATAAACAACAAACAACATCAATTCTAAATTAAATGTTGTTATCTTTTTACCAAATCCTTGGCAAAACCAGTCCTGCTGATGGTCTACACATATCTAGTGAGAGGAAAACAGACAAACTGTCAGAATCACAGCTGCTGCTATTGGAATTTTGTATGTTTATTTGCTGTAATAATATTAGTATTTGCATTTATTTGCTACTACAGGAGGAGAAAATCAACAAAACACCAAAAACAAAAAAGAAAAGTCCTTTTGTTCTTGTTTCGATACTTCTGGTCCAAGAGTCAGGACAGCTTTCTGGGCATGTCTGCCCAATGATTGTTGTTCAGGAAATAAGATTAATGCAATTGGGAAATCGAGCATTGGGAATTTTGTCTTGGCTATTGCTTGTTTTTGATTTCTTCTTTTGCTTTCTCACTCTCTCTCTCTCTCTTTCTCTCTTACCTATCTCCTTGTCCTGTATTCAAATATTGGAAGTAATATGTATACATATATATTTGATTTCATATAAATTGTTGTGCCATTTCCATTACGAAAGCTCAAAGAAAAATTTATTAAATAAACAAAGAATTGAGTGCTTGTATAATCAAAAACCAATACACATATCAGGCTTTAAGTATATGTTAACTATTTCTATACGTTTTGATTAAAACTAGTGGACATGAAAGTTGGCCAAACAAATTTTGGGATAAGATAATTATAGAAAATTCTATTTGGAAATAAACAACTTTGGAAATACGTTTAATAAACATAGTAATATTTTTAGTTATTATCAAAACTTTAAAAATTTTGCCAAAAATGTTGCGTAGTTTTGGAAATGCCTTGCTTAAGCAAAACAATCGGGTATGGCTCCAGCCAAAATGCTTGGAACACAAGATGCCCGAGGACTTGAAAAATGTGGAAACGGACAAGAATCCGGAATTCTCATCCATGGTCCTTTATTACTATCACAAGGCGGCGCAAATAATGGAAAGCGAACTGATCAAGGATATGGATGTATATACATACATGAAGCCCGAAGAGAAAAAGGCACGAGTTAGTGCCATATTGAATCTGATGGGTAGTGTAACCACATCGGTTGAGGTTAATTTTCCAATTATTAAAAGCAATGGCACCTATGAAATAATCTCGGGTTATCGATCGCATCATATAAGGAATCGTCTGCCGCTGAAAGGAGGTGAGTGTGCTTAAGCAGGGGAGATAGCCCAGTTTATTATTCTATATGCTTAAGGTATACGCTATGCCATGGATGTCGATAGTTCTGAAGTCAAGGCCTTGGCCACACTCATGACCTTCAAGTGTGCCAGTGTCAATCTGCCCTATGGTGGCTCCAAGGGAGGTATTCGCATTGATCCCAAGAATTATTCAGTCAGTGAACTGCAAACCATTACCCGTCGCTACACCATGGAGTTGCTGAAGAGGAATATGATTGGGCCAGGCATCGATGTGCCGGCCCCAGATGTGAATACTGGTCCACGTGAAATGAGCTGGATAGTGGATCAATATCAGAAGACCTTTGGCTACAAGGATATCAATGCTGCGGCCATTTGTACGGGCAAACCAGTTCATATTGGTGGCATCAATGGACGACATGCGGCCACGGGGCGTGGTGTGTGGAAGGCAGGCGATATGTTTCTTCAGGACCAAGAATGGATGGATATGCTTCAATGGAAAACTGGCTGGAACGATAAAAAGATTATTGTTCAGGGTTTTGGCAATGTTGGCTCATTTGCGGCCAAATATGTCCATGATGCCGGTGCCAAGGTAATTGGCATCAAAGAGTTCAATGTTTCTCTGATCAACCAGGATGGAATCGATATCAGTGTAAGTAAGCATTTCACCCTACGGACATCTATTTCAAAACTAATTATTCGATTTTTCCCCATAGGATTTGTTAGCCTTCACGCAGGAAAAGAAGACCATCAAGGGCTATCCGAAGGCCAGCGAGACTACAGAGGATCTATTATTAGCCGAGTGTGATATTCTGATGCCCTGTGCTACACAAAAGGTAATTACCAGCGAAAATGCTGAATCCATAAAGGCCAAAATGATTCTGGAGGGTGCCAATGGTCCTACCACGCCGGCTGGCGAAAAGATTCTCCTTCAAAAAGGTGTCCTTATTGTGCCCGATCTCTATTGCAATGCTGGTGGTGTAACAGTCTCCTATTTTGAATATCTGAAAAATATCAATCATGTATCATATGGCAAAATGAACTCAAAGACCACCTCCCAGCTCATTCACGAGGTGATCAACTCCATAAATGAGTCTCTAACTCGCTGTGGTGAATCTCCAGTGGTAAGTTGAGCGAACACTCAGAGAGTCAATGTCGAAGAGTCTTGAATCTTTGCTTATAGCCTTCCATCGAGCCCAATGTTGGTCTCAAGAAGATTCGTGACTGCACCAAAGAGGCCGACATAGTGGATGCAGCCCTACAAACTGTTATGGAAGCCGCTGCCGAGGGTATTAAGATCACGGCCAATAAATTTGAGCTTTGCAATGATCTGCGAACCGCCACTTACATTTGGTCAGTTTTTAAAATCTTTCGTGCTTTGGAAAGCTCTGGAATATCTCAACAATAGAGAATTAGAGGAATTATGTCTTTTAAAATCTAAAAATTTTAAATATTAATACTTTTAAAGTCTTCGCCAGTAATCTGAATTATTTGCAGAAAACGAATAAAATTTAATAAATATAAGTTCCTTTTTATCAAATGTATCTAATCTAAAGGATTGTATAGTGGCAAGAAGGTTTGGCAGATAGAAACTGAAAGAAATAAATCCCGTCAAATGTTTGCTAAGATTTGTTTACTTTTCAGTTAAAACTTAAAGGAAAATTCATTCTAAACTTAAAACGATGATGGATAATGAATTAAATAGATTGACATATTCGGCATGAGGTAGAAACGAGTTAGAATCCTTTGAGCAATTGTGATCTAGGAACTTGTTTTGGTGCTGTTCGAATGCTCCTCTTCGCCTAGACCTAGGCCGCTTATGAGACCACCCAGAAAGCTATCGACGATGGGATTGCCGCTGCCAGCAGGAGCAGCAGGTGCTGGAGCTGGTGCAGGAGCAGCAGGACCAGGAGCTGAGGGTGGATTTCCACCAACATAACCACAATCGTACATGCGATTCAACTTTTCCACATCAAAGTCTGAGAAGCCAACACGTTGACCCATTTTATCAGCTCCATTGGATTGCTGTGATCATGGGAAATGAATTGAACTATGGGCTTTCTGGTTTGTAAAGGATTTAATTATACTCACCATTGCCACAATGGTTGGCTGTCCATTGGTTGAGAAGGCATTCTTCGAATAGTGCATCACACTGCCATAATCGTAGGGTACACCGAAAGCTTCAGTCTTGGCTGCCTTCTCAAAGTTATTCATAGCCGATGATTGAATGTTTCGAAATTGAATGGCCACATAGGCATCCCGTTCCATGCGATTCTGTTCGTGCAAAAAGCCCAAGGCATGCATCAGCTCATGCATGGCAGTGCCAGGACGACTAAGGCAACCAGGCGACTGAAGATTGACTTCCTGTTTGCCACCCACACGTCCCACGGAGGACCAGCAACCCGAATTACCGCTAACAATGGAGATGTAGTCCCGCTCAGTGCTGCGTGGCACGAATCGTATACAAGTGCGCTTATGGTACTCGGCAATGGCATTCTGAACGGTAGCCATGTCACGGGAATTGAAATTGCCACGGATCTCATAGGGCACCACACCTTTGGGCCAACGGGAGGACTGTGTGGTCAAGCCATTCTTCATGGTAATGTCCGTTTGAGGGACAAGAATGTCACCCTCCAGATAGCTGCCCAACTCCTCGGGATTCATTTCATTTGTTTCAGCACTGTAATTGGCCACCAAATTGGCCGTCAATTCTTGATCTGGCTTACCGAATAAGGAACTTCCATACGAGCTTAGATCAATGATGTCCTTGTTGACACCCGGCGGTCCTTCCAGGCCATTTTCAGGCAATTCAATGACTTCTGTGTCGTCTATGTCTTCATCATAGGAGACCAAAGGAACTGCTTGGCTGAGGCTCACACCCAAAGCTAAGAAGAAAAGCAAGCGGCTCATGGTGGGGTTAATTAGTTGCTTTTTTTTGGCTTCCAATGTTGGACTGTGATGCAGATTTGAATTCGCGCAACTTATATATCCAATTCCGGCCAATGGTTGGTGTTGACGTGACCGTCTTTTGGTTTCCACTTTACTTTTTTTATCAGACGCCGGTTGTTCTTATGTACATAAACATGATTTCGCCGGCAACCTTCGAATGGGACATCCGAATCGTCATCGTCTTGGACTCTCTTAACACGCTTTCTGCTGCTTGGTAAATATTTGGGCAACGTTGAACGCTAGTTATTACCATAAACTGTATCAGTAGTTTGTTTGCATATTCAAAGTTTAATGACATTTTCATTTCTCATGTTTTGTTTTGTTTTCTTTTGCCAACACCCCCAAACAATAACCGATAAGAACTTATCTGGGCAACCTTTTCGCTTTATGGATCCTTATGCGGAATAGTAGGCGATAATTGCCTGTGATTTAGAGTGGAAATATCACTAGGCTCAGACTGGTATACATAAATATTTAATTCTCAAGGAGCCACAATTAAATGACGGAAGAAAAGACAAGAAAATGAGCGACTGACATAATAAATTTACAAATCATAAATTCAAGTCTTTCATCTAAATATAGAAATTGCCTAAATCTAGGATTAAGAATACTAAATAAAACCTGTTTTGTTACTTGCCTGCCAAACAAATTTAAATATTTCAAGTACGAATCCTTTTAGGAGAGTTAATTTACTAAATTCACGTTTTTTTATATAATGACCGATATAATCTCCTTTTTGAGTTTCTTTTGTTGATCGTTACACAGATCTTTTAGATTCCAACGCAACTATAAGTAATATAAACTAAATGATTAAAACTCGCACGCTTAAATACTTTTAAACCGCCAAAACTATATAGACGGCAAGTTCAAATACACATGGGATGGGAAAAAACATATGAAAAAATCCCAAAGACTTGGCTCATTAGCCAAAACAGCTGTGTATGCGGTATTCATGGGGAATTAAGTTCAAGTGCAGTTAGCATATACATAGTATATAAGAGCGAGATGAGCCTAATGTGTGTGTATTTTTTGTTTGTTTTTTGTTTTATGTATCGAAGCTCATGTCAACAGCCATATTTGAATCTGTATTGGTGAATTCCTCTTCTTCATCGAACTTTAGTTTCATGCCATTGAACTTATCCGAGTTGAGAACTCGTCGACTACTATCCGTAATGGATTTGGTGACATCTGCCAATGCGGCACCGCAAATTTCATCAATAGTGGCCGGATCATCCATAAGGTCTTCAATGCAGGTTTTCAGTATTGTCGATGTTACAATGCAATCACGACTTAATGATAAACTCTTATGGAAATACTCTATGGCCGGATCCAGATAGCCAAGCAGAGCATGAATAAACCCAATTGAAGTGTATGTGGTAGCAGTTTGGGGTTTCAGGAGAAGAGCCTATACGCAATGATAAAATGTTAATGGAATTGCTTAAAAATGTAGAACCATCTCGTTAGAACTTACAAATTTAAAATTAACCAAGGCCTCTTCATATTTCTGCACTTTTCGGCAAGCATGTCCTAGATTTATATAGAGTGGCTCCCAGCGTGCGGAAATCTCCTCTCGATTGGCTTTGGCACGTTGTTTTACAATGTCTACCGTGCATTGGAAGATCGTTTCGGCTCCTTCATAATATTCATATTCATATTTTATCACGCCCAACTCGTGTAGGACACAAACATCCAGCGGAGCTATAGTCATTGCTTGTAAAAAGAACTTTTCGGCCAATTCCAAATTCTTGGTCAGACCGCACTCTACTCCAATATAGAGGAGGGGCAAGTGGCAGCCACGCATTAGTTGCGTGGCCTTGAAATATGCCGCCATAGCTTGCTCGTGTTCATTTTCATTGGCAAACGAGTGACCATATGCCAACCATGCCGGCCCGTAGAGACGATCCAAGGCAGTGGCTTTGGATAGATAACGTCTGGCTGGATCGCTTTTACCAATCATGTCGTAGTAACAGCCCACAGCATACCAAGCAATGGCCTTATCCGGATACCGATCCACCAGTTTGTGAGCCACATAGAAAAGACGATTGAAATCGCCGTGTTCCACCAGGCAGGCAATTTGTATGGTCAATGCATTGTTGTGAAACGGATCCACTTTAAGCAGGCTAAATCATAATACAGTTTAGTTATACAAAAGAATAACAAGGAGATGGTCAAAAAACATACTCATTTAAGATTTTAAGGCACTGTTTGTAGTCGCAGTCATAGAAGCACTTCTCAGCTTCGGCAGCCATAAGATCTGTACTTCGCTGAATTCGAGACAAGCAATCACCCAGAGACATGAGCAACATGTTTTCCAAGTCTCTTGAACGCCGTCGACTTGAGGAATCAAAGAGAGAACGGTGTGAGGCATCAATCATAGAGGATGCACGCGACAAACTAGTTTGCAACGAGAATGAAGGAGCTTTCAGATCTTCGAGAACTCTAAAAAAGAATCGAAACTTAAAAAACCTAAACTTAACAGCAACAAATTCAACACGGTGGTTACTCACTTCTGAGCTGGCGACATAAATTGAAACAGTGGAGCTTTCAGGACACCAGCCTTTGGCGCTGATGTTTCCTTTTCTGGTTCTTTGGTTTTTTGCTGATCTCGGACCGTAAACTCATTGATAAACTGAAGAACGTCCGGATTAACAATGGGCGAAATCTCATCAGCGGTGCGAGCAGTTATCAACTCGTAATATTTCTTCAATTTGGATTCATATAGTTTAAGTATAAGTTTGGCATCTGTTTCACTGGATTGTTGTGCCAGTGGCAAGTGTTGCATTAGCTCAAACTCTGCAATAGCAACAATAGAGTAAAATTACAATTGATTATGCTTAATCGAGCAACTTACCCTCCCAGGCCATTAGCATTTCATGCTGGACCAACGCTTCGAGAGCTTCAAAACAATAAACTGATTTATGCAGGGCTTGAATATAGAAATCCATAGCCATGCCACGATTATCCATAGCCTCGTAGACCTTTCCCTTCATCAAATAAATAGAAGAGAGCAGCTCGTTGCGATAGTTTTCCTCGCCACCAAAGACACTATTGCTCTCCATATAGTAACCGCTGCCTGCTTCCACGGGCTGATTGATTAACGAGATTGTCATAAGTTCCACCTCCACGGTTTGGATCACATTGACAGCCTCGTTAAACTCTTTGGCTGCATATAAACTCTCGAGTAGCAGATTGAAACAGGGTAGTGAGCTCTTCTCCAGCTTATGGTGCTGGATTGTGTGGGCTGCTCGATGATATTCACCCAACAGAAACATACACTGAGCCTGATAGTAAACATCTCGCGGTTCCTGACCACTTAACACGGCAACTTTTTCAGCCCAAAATAAAGCCGTTCCATACCGACGCTAAAAGACCAATTGGAAAATAAGAAAACATATTCATATTCAATTTAGAGCGCATTTTGTTTCGATGCCGGTGCACTTACCATTTCTATGAATTGTTTGACCAGTTTCCTATAAACCGATAGATCAATCTGATCGCTTGTTGTATCCGAACTACTGTTCTCTGTGTCTCCGGCCATTGCAGATAGATTTTATAAAGTTTTTTTTGTTTAAATATCCTGTCAGCGAATTAAATGTTTGGTTGTTTTCGTTTTTGCTGTTGTACTATTTTGCCCCCTATTTTAAATGCTATTTGTACCCCGTTTTTTTCAATCGAACAATTGCCAACACTGGAAAAATATCGCGGCAATTTATCGATAGTTTTGGAATGGCGGGCAATTATCTATCGATTAATTTTAAAAGCGTTAAAAATTCAACGAATTTTACCACCCGACAGTGAGGTAAAGTTTTTTATTGTCATAAAACGCATAAATATAATTAAAAATCAATTGATCAATTAAATGTATCGGTAATAAGTTGCCTATACCTTTGCTTGCAACACATTTTCGGCAAAAAATTGCGGAAGTGAAAAGGAACAAAAACCAAACTTTCAAAGTCAAATGGAACGGATGAAGAAGAAACATTGCATAAATTATGGAACGAAGTGATTGAATCTCAAAAGCAAATATTTGGTTTAGAAACATAATTTTGTTAGATTCAAGCTCAGAATAAAGTATTGATTTTTGAATTCTAAAAAATGTTACTCAATTACAGACTATTTACACTTACTTAATGGGTCGCCCCACTGTGCGTGCGCGGAAAACACAAGGGATGTCCAAATAATGGTTCTCTCTGCTCTCAAATACTGGGACAGTGGGACAACAGTGAGAAGTATTATGTTAAAATAGTGGAATATTTTGTTTTTTTCTTATTTGTTTTCGTCAACATGTGAAATTTGAAATTTCCTTGCGCACCCGGTTTCAACTGCTCGTTAGGTGAGGTTTGCTTTTTACGGCTCGGACGGCGAAAGCAAACCACCGTAAAATAAAAAAATAAATAAAGTAAAGTTTAAATCAAAATAAAAATATATTCTTAATAAAACAAATACATAGAAATGTCTTTTGCCATTTGAGTAAGCAATTTATACCAGTGTAATGAAAGAAACTGCGAAAGGAACAGTAGTACGCCGAGAACAGCAACAATAAACGGAATTTGGAAGTAACGGTTAAAGCGTGGGCAAAAATGTGCTTGGCATGCTTGGAGGAGGAGAACGACCGAAACAGAAACGGCAACAGCGACTCAATGCAAAATTAAAATTAAAATTCGGTACAAAAAATTTATGTGAAAGGCGCGTGGCAATATAAAAGCAAACAGCAACAAATTCAAGAAAGTTTTGTGTGTGTGTTTTTGGGTATGTATTGTGAGAGAAGTGGAAATAAAATTGGGGAAAAGGCCGAGCAGCAAATGCAGCCGGCACACAACAAGAACAAATTCGAAATTTGTAGCAAAAAATCGGCAATGAATGTGTCTTAAATGTAGTGCGAAAAAAACCGTTGAGAACTGAGAAGAAGAAAGTCTTAACTTCAGCCTCCTATTTAAGTCTCAGTCTTGTTTCCCTTGAACGTTTTACGTCGCTCACGTCATCTCAGCAGCAGCAGCAGCAACAACAAATACTACTGTTGCTATCGCTGCCTCAACTACACACTTCTTCTTCTACTACTACTACTACTACTACTACGGACTCCCTCCCCTTGCCTCTTTTACAAATACGCACGCAGAGAGTACATAGACATGGCAAAAGGCATCTCCAACTGCTCCATTCTAGTAACGGGCATAGGCGTAACGAAAAGGAACTGGCAAAAAGAAAAAATCTGTTATCTCTTGAAAAGAAAACAAGAAAGATGAAATAAAACGGTATTTTAGATTTTTCATTAATGCTACAAAAAAAAAGGATTTTTGTTAAATATCTATATATTTATATCATCTAAGTTAGGTTTAGGAGAACTTATTTGAGGACTAGAAAAAGCTATGTATGTACATTTAAGGAGGAGCCTGGCTACGCCTTTGACTGTCCTTCCTACTAGCCCCATTACAGCAGCCTAGGAGGAATACGCACACAGAAGAAGAGGGAGAGAAAGAGAGAGTATGTGTGTGTAGACAAGGCAAGGCAGGCAGCTCCAACTCCATTGTTGTTGGTTCTGCGGCGTTCTGCTCATTTCATGCTGATTTATGGTTCTAATAATAGTTTCGCTCAACACACAACTTCCTGTTTCTGTAAAAGGATTACACTCGTTCGCACTCGCGCAGGACACACGCCCACCGAGCAGCAAGTAGCAACAATTTTTTTGGGAACCCAGACCGGGTCCCTGCCCAAACGGAGGATACTTAATAGTTAGTGCCATAAAAAAGAATTTAAATTTAATGACAGGGAACGACAAAATTATGAAGTAACTAATTTTTGAACAATTTGCGTATATGTATAATAGATTGTATAGGGTAGATTGTCGGAAATTGGTTAATTACTGTTATTTACATATGTATATTCAAAATGATGAAGAGGGTATAGCCCCAGGGGGTGAATATGCCTTGAGCATTTAACGCTCAAGTAAACCGATTTGAGATGGTTCAACGGCTCATTTGATTTGTATTAGTTAAACGATTAAGATAGGAAAGTACTCAGTGAAATTTATAAATAATTTGGATCAAAAGAAATTAATTCAAGTGGATATTCGTCTTATGGCTTAAATGTAAATAGTCTACGTGTCTGTCCTTGGGGTCAACCGAATGAGTTTCCATATTTTTTTATTGATGCAGTAAATGGGTAACAAATCTCAGTACGTTTATAAGCACATTCACATCTTTGACACAATATTCAATATAGCATCCTTTTAACTACTTTATCAGATGGCAATATAAATTGTTTAATGGTTTTTTTCTTTTTCTTTCTTCCAAATAAACTTTATCCTTAGTGTAAGGCCTGGGCCAAACGACTACAATTTGCATCATTGATGGCGAGTATTGCGTGGATGAGATGACTATTTGCTGCCGCATCAACGTCAGCTGTTGTCTGTCCAGTCAAGTGCCATCCAAAATTCCAGCGGCAGCACCAACACCAACAACATTACCACCATCAACAACAACAACAATAAACATTACAGAACCAGCAAACATGTTTGCCTGAGGCAACCGAAACCAAAAGACCAAACCAATCCCGTTAAAAAAGGAAACGTTGCGCGCAGCTCCCCAACTATTGAGAGTGCATTGAAATAGAGAGAAAGAGAGAGCGGGAGAGAAAGCAAGCCACGAGAGAGCAAAGTGCGCGTCCACGTATATATATATAGGATTTGGCCACGCCGTTAGCTTCCACTACAAGTAACGTTTCGGGATATAGGAGACGTTTGCCATAGCCGGTGGAGAGCACACGGAAGTGGTGACATCTGTTTTGCCGCTACCGAAGCCGAAGACTACGTAAAACCAAGCACGACGACCACCAACTGGAGCAACACCACCACCACCACATCAACAAGAACGTGGACACACACAAGTGTGGAAATTGGAATTTTTTTATTCAAAACAATGCCCCTGCTGCAACAGGTATGTAAATAATAATAAAAATAACCCCAAAACCCATTCGCACGCCAAAAAGGGCGGTAATTGAAATGCTCACATACAACTGGCAAATGGCTCGGAAATGTCCACCAAAATCTCAACTTTTGATGTCAGAGAGAGAGTGAATGTGAAAAGGAGAGATAGAGAGAGTACCGGCAACTATTGCTGCTGCTGTTGCATCAGCTGTAAAGAACCTTAACCAAAACTCTTGGCCAAAAAAAAAAAAACTTTTCTATGCGGCTGATGCCTGCTGCTTGATACCAGATGCCGGCTGCCTGTTGGCTGATCCTAATAAGATTACTCTGCCTAACTTTATATTACGCCTCCAGCCAACACGAATCCTGTGTCTCTGAGTCTGTGTGGGTGAGTCCTCGTCCTCCCACGGACTAGGACTCGACACGATGACTGGAGTCGACTCAACTCGACTCGACTCTTGTTGTCTGTTGCACATTATGAGTAGTTAAATTCGATTAAACTTGTGGCGTTTGTTCGCTAGACACACAATGCACACACGGCTTTTGTCCTTGTATGTGTGGGAGTCTGTGCGGGTGTGCTGTGTGTGTGTGTATGTTGGTATTATGTGTGGGCGTGTAATTTGTACTCTTTGTTGCGCAAAATAGTTGCGTGATTTAATTTCCTGAGCTTTTATATATTTTTAATTCATTTAAATAAGGATAATTCGATTAGGCCCTAGAAAGCGAAAAAGCAAGAGGGAGAGAAAGAGATAGAAACCAACTGGGATATTGCGAGTTAGTTGGTATAACTTTCATCAAAAATTGAAATTGCTAGAACAAAGAAGACTAAAAATGTAACTTTTAAGTGCATTTTAATGCATCCCTTTTATGTCGAAATTGCAGTTGTCAGCACAAAATATTATAAAGATAAAGCAATAAGCCATAACCTTATACCATTCATTATTATAAATCTTTGTAATCTGACTTAAACTTGAAATGAAAATCCTTGGTAGCTGGCTTTCCAGATAGATAGATATATATATATTTTGTTAAGCAAAAGTATTTACTACATCTTGCTGAATGTTAAAATTGTGTTGCCTGACCTTTTTTGCTTTTAATATATGAAGTATAATATTTTAGCTATAAACTCGCTCATTAATCATTAGTAAATCTGTCAATTGATGCTGGCTATAACTTCAATTCACAAAAATTGGGAACACTTTGAGCCCTAATTCGCAGCATGTGACATATAAATAATAATAAATACATTGCAACGGCTCATTGAATTGCCCAGCATGTGTTTAATGGTTGTGTTGGGTAAATGGGGGGGATTTGAGGATACGGTTTAGTCAAGTGACACACATGTAATCATTATTATATGCCACTGGCTTAGCCAACGCACTGCCTCCTGTTTCTGTCTCGTGGCAGCTGACGCCCTCGGGTCTAGATTTAAACGCTTCTAAAGCGGCTGTCAATATGTGTGACAGTCCCTTTCCTCCTCTATCTCCTCTCTCTCTCTCTCTCTCTCTATATTTGTAAGACGAAAGCATTTACCATTGTTGCATGCGTTTGTTAGAGGCATCCTTCATCTGTGTATCCTTCGTAATACTCCTGCTGCTGGGGCTGCTGTTGCTGCTGCCAAAGCTAAAAAGTTGCTCATTGTCGACTGTGTGATGTTCCCGTCTATTGCTCATCATTCAAGCATTCGACGACGATGACGAGAATGAGAATGCGAATGCGGTATCTAGGGGAAGGATCCGAAGTCATAGTCGACGTCAATGGGGCTGCCTTGCATGTCCTTACAATGGCGCTGCGCATTTGTTACAATGTTTACACAAATATTTAAGGATAATCCGACGATTTCAAAGGGGTTATTATGCAATTTTTCTTCTCATTTTATTGTGAAGGATGGAAAAAAAAGAAAGAAAATCAAAATAGACAAAATAAGTAAATGCAAAATGTCAATTTTATGCCGTAAGCAGAGCAAAAGCTGCCAGACGAGACAGATTCTGGCCAAAGTAGGCAATTGTATATATGTACATTCAAACATATATATTTACTGGTAATGTCTAAAATGCGTCTACAACTATTACTACAATGAGACTACTTTATTCCTGGAAATGACAATGTGGCGTTTACTTTATATAAATATAAAGTATCCTTTATATATAGTGCATTCAGTTGTATTTCGCTGCGCCCGCTGTTTCAAATCTGTCTCATAAATAATATAAATTGCTCGTGTCTATGGCGAGGAAATGTTAAACACATCGTTACGACTCTAGCCAGCTGTGACACGATTCACTTTTTTTTTACTAGTTTGTTGGTTTTTTTTGCTTTACTTAAAGCTCCCAATTAAAATGGTTTTAGATTTCGTTAGCTGCCTCTGCAATTGCCAGTTATTAGCCATCAAGCGCCAAATCATTGGCATTATTCAAAGAGTAAAACGAGATGAATAAGTGAATGAATGAGGGGTCGAGTGAGCGGGGACAAAAAAAAATGGAAAAAGAGAATCATTTTTGATGCAAATGCAAATCATTCTGCCGGGGCATTTACAGTTAGTTATGTATACTTAAGTATATGCCACACCGCAGGCGTGCAAGCAGCTTAGCGTCGACAGACGGCGGTCCCAAGCAGGAGAAGAAGGACAAAGACGATGGACGACAACGGCGACGAGGACGCCTCCGTCTCTTGGAATGTCTCGACATCGCGCAAATGCCAAAAGTACAAGGCGGTTGGACAGACGGACGAACGGACAGACGTAAGGCGTACTTGGAACTTGGGACACTCAGAAGTCGGGAGTAGGGGAGTCAGAAGAGACGGAAGACGGGCGTAAGCGCCCCGAGGCACATCATTAAAATGTCGATACCAAGCAAATCACACGCCCGCCGCCAGCCAGCCAGAAGGATAAAAAATGCGACGCTCTTCTGCGGTGGAGTCTGAATGAAACGCGTGGCAGAGGCATGAGAGGAGGTGCTGCATTGATAGCTTGGTGCATAAGGGCGTCGCCCAGTGTCGTTGCAATATGAGCCGATGGCATTTAACAAAAAAAAAAAAAAAAAGAAAGACGTAAATAATAATAATAAAACGAAAAGACTGCAGAATTCAATTGAATTTGTTTTGCACAGAAACGTTCGCACATTCAACTAGCATTTAATGCATTGGCATGCGTGGGTTGAAGTTCATCTCTAGAAGGGACTACCCAGTTGGCCAACACCCACACAACATACATACACACACACTCACACCACACACAGACAGAGACAGAGATTGGTATGGCATGGCATGCTAGTCTGTTGCGTTATCATTAAAAACCAAACAAAAATGTGGCGAAAAGAAAATAGAAGCAACAGCAGCGGCATCGCCCACCAACAGCCAACCAACAACTTTTGAAATAAGCTACAACAAAAAGACAACCACAAAAGGCCAACAACGAATCAGGAGTTACATTATATACATATGGATACCTAGTATAAGGACGTACATAGGTTCGAAAGGGATCAAGTCATTTGCAACCACAAGCGATATTTTCTTACATTGATTGATTTGGCTAAGAAAAGGATTAGGATAAGGACTTACTAGGGCTGAAAGACTTCTGTTGAGGTGAGGGATATGAAAAACCTTTAAAGGGTATAAACAATTCGTATCTACTGTTGAATGAAACTCTTACTTTTGTATATTTTGTAGGCAGAAGGAAGATAAAACATTGTGTACGCCTAAAAAAATATGCTTCATACGCCCCGTTGTGCTCTATACCATAACAGTTTCAGATATTCAACGAGATAATACACAGTGCGGAAAAAGCGCGTGTTTTATTTCCACTTAGCACTCACACACACCCACAACACATCCACACACACATACACACCCCTATTGAATGCGCCTGTTGACGGCTGTTTAAAGGGAACGAACAAGAAAAAAATAGAAACGGGTGCCATGCAACCCAATGCAATGGACCTTTTTCTTTTCCTCCCTTTTGGAGGAGAAACAATAACACAACGGCACAACAAAGCGCATAGAATCGGAAATGTTGCCGTTGAAACTGAAATGTCGCTACGCTTCTCGTTTGTTTGTCGTAGTCCGTAGTCGTCGTCGTCGACGACGTCGTCCTCTTAGTTTGTAGATTGTAACTGGGTGGCAGGTCTACGCCCATGTTAACAGAAGTGTAGAGGGAGTTGGCCCTGTCAGTGACTTGCTTGAATTACGATATTGTTGTTATTAATAAATGGATACGTATACGAGAAGAGGTGTGGGTCTAAGGAAGGATGCTGCATGCTCGCCCCCACACACTTGTATTGATAGTTTGAGTTTTGAACCAGAAAGGCATTTAATGTCTTGTTTTCATATGTCGACACATCGTGTCAAAGCTCAAATCAACTGCAACTGCAACTGCAACTGCTTGTGTTTAAATGAAATGAAATTAAATGACATTCAACATGCAACTCAATAAAATTCATCAAAGTCCTAGAAGCAAGCCATCCAACCATCTCAAGCATTGGCATTTAATGAAATGTACAAGAGATGCACACACACAGACACAAACATAGATATGGATTACATGCACATAGAGTAAGAAGCTGCTGGAAGCATCGTCACCTTGCCTAGTCATTTTGGTAGGCGTAGCAATTACGTGACATTGCATTAGAACGTTAACTCGACATCAGCATGTCCTGCAGACATTTGCATCTTATCGAACTTTGCCCATGGATATAAATGTTTTGGGTTTGGCTATACCCATCTTTCTATATACATACATAAATCAGCCCAAGGATATAAACAATAATTTACCAGCAGCTAAAAAATCTTTTATGAGAATATAATAAATTAAATAGAAGCAATTGACAATCAAATTTAAATTTATTAAATCTCAAATGAATTTCTTATTGCCATTATAAATTTGCTGGCTTTTAGCAGCTTTGGAAAGATTGGCATCTTGTTGGCTTTCAAATTATTATAGAAAAAGAACGCGCAAAAGAACATGTTACTATTAAAGAAGTCCTGTTTGATGAGAAAACGATATAACCTTTTAACCAACTTAGTTAACTGGGCTTTTAACTCTTTGTTGGTTTTAGAGTGAGAAATTTAATTATTTTCAATTTTAAAGCGAGAGAAAATTTCAAACACTCGATTCACGAAAGAAAAATTCAAATGCATTCAGTCAATAACCGTTATCCTTTATGGACAAACAGAACACACATCACCTACTCACCACCTAGTTGTCAGCTGGATCTCTATGGCTTGGTCTTGAGGGTTTTTGGTCCAGAGCTGTTGAAGTTGGCAACATGTAATCGGCCATAAAAAATTACAACTGTGCATTAACCTTTTGCGGTCATTCGAATCGGAGGGGGGAGAGGAAATTGAATGGAGGAAAATCGAATCGTAATGGCGACGACAAGGACGACAGCAGCATCGTCATTGAACGCTTATCACTACATGGCCATCAAATTTTAATGTTGTGAACCCTTTGGGCAAAAGGACTCGCTGGACTGAAGCAGCTCTTGCCACTGCTGCTGCTGTTACAAAAGGGAGCAACATCTAATAAGTGTTGTAAACGATGCAAACATAATAATTTGTATGACTTTTGAAAGCAGAAACTTGTAATTTTCCAGAAGGCCCCCCACAGGCTGCCAGCTAGCCCTCTTTAGCCACTTCCCCCTGCATCTGGTTACCATATCCATCGGCCGGGAGAATTGCATATGTGTGTGCACTTAAATGCAGGCCAGGACATCGAAAATCCCAAAGCAAATGCTTGCCAAAAAAGAAGAAAAGGCAAAATGGCAAACCAAAGAATGTTGCTGAGCTGCCGCCTGAAGAGGCGAAGAAAATGCCAAAGGAGCTTCTATATATAATACATACATGTATATCTAGTATCTGGTGTGTGTATCTCTCTCTGTGACTGTGTGTGTGTATGTCGACAAGCAAATGCACAAAAGCCAAGTCAAATGGACATTGGATAAATAACTACTGAGTTATGGGGTGGCCTGTCTACTACTTGGCTAGTTGGGGTGCCTGCCTTAGCGTACACTTTCCTAAACGCCAAAAGAGATTTCGAATATCTTCATGTAGCAATCAGATGGAAGTAAAGTAAAAGCCAAGGATGTGGGGTAAAGAAAAAAAAAAAGGAATCCCTAGCAGCCATTGAATCAAATTTTGAAAATTCACAACGACAAAGCAGCAGGAGCTGGAGCAGGAGTAGTCCTAGACTCGGAGTCGATAGCAATGCGGTGATATCTTATGGGGAGTGGGTTAGTTTTGTCGTATGCGTCAAAGAGTAGTTAAGATTTTTTGCCGTATTCAATTTCTTTGTTTATGGCTTATTTGTTTCTTTTTATTTTTGGTAAGGAGGTTTTGTCTTTAAATTTATTGTCCGAGGGTATAAACATGTTTGAAATTTCCGAAAAATTTTAACCGATGCAATTCCTCTGGAATGCCGTTTTGTCTTTGTAAACAAAAATTCTATAAAAGTTTAAAAAATAGTAATGTAATCTCTAAATAAAAAGTTTTCAATAGAGATTACATATCTTTACAAAGAGTATTGCGTATTCGTTTCGAATCTACTCTAAATGGTGGTGACTTTTGCTATTTCCGTCAGCGAAAGCTTTTAGCATTTGGACTCTTTTGTAAGTCGGATACGGATGCGGATGTGGACGCGGCCTCGGCATTACAAAATAGCTTCCAAGACTCCAAGACTATTTGTAATTTGCATTCATTGACGCCGTTCGTCTTTTTTTCTTCATGGTGTGTGTGTGTGTGTGGGTGTCTTGACGTTGCTGGGCTAGAAACAAAGTCTAAAATCTCCTGCCACACACACACACACACGCACACTCTTCGCTATATATATGTGTCAACAGGCTACAATGCCGTCTTTAACTATTGTAGGATGTAGAGTCGTCCGGCTCCGGCCATTGCCGACGCGCCTACATACATTTAACTAACATTGACTGCGTGTTGGTAGTGTCGGAAACCAGGAGATGGGTAGAAGTGTGTTGCGCTGGGGGTGGGGCTATATGAGTGCGTACGTGTAGATGTTCGTGCCATTTCCGACTTTTCACGTACCTTCATCAAGTTGTCATTCAATTTTTTAAATCCATAGCAAGTTTTGTACTTAACATAGTTGTGACAAGTTGACAAAAAGTAAAGGAGATGCCCCCCGCCCTTCATCCACCAACGTCGTGTCTGGGCTTTGAATGGGCTCTGAAAACGACGGCATTCAAAACTTGTCACCAAACGACCGAACGACCGACCGACCGACACACACATAAGTTTTTTTTCCCCTTGTCTTACCTCTAGAATAAATAGAATCTATTTAAAATGTTTTTTTAGCTTTAAATTCGATGATTAAATTTCAGAATTGATTTGTGGTTGTAAATTATGTTTTGGGTTATTCATGAAGCTATTGTGAGTTCAAAGAAGAAGGATTTTTTCCCTTTCTCGTCATTGATTTTCTCGATTCTCCACAATTTGCTATTTTTTGGCCTTTATCGTCATGGTTGATTTTTATTAGTATTGCTTTGCTTTCTGTCTTATCCTGCGACTCCGGGCCAGTCCATGCCTTTTGCTGCATTAATCCTACGTAATGAGTTGTACGCCATTTTGCGCTAAATTGTTTGGTGAGTGCCTGATAACAATATTTGCACTAATTTGGCATTTTTAAGTGTGCTCCACTGACACTTGATGCGCTTTTAATTGCGCCAAGCACTCGAGAGTGCTTCTGACGAGCCAGAAGCCTGAAGGTGGAGCCAGCAGCTGGTTGGTTGGTTGGGTTGCTTCGTTGGTTGGTTGCTCCGCATTGTTACTTCCATCTTGCGGTGGCTGCTGCTGTCCTTGTGCGGTTGTCTCGCCAACTTTGCTACATTGTTGCATGCTGCCGGCAAGAAATGTGAAAGATAAACGATTCATTAGTTGCAACAATCGTTGAGTGTGCCTCTTCCTCTCCGGGTAAGTGTGCGAGTGTGTACCTGTTTCATGAAGAAAGACAATAAAAGTTTTACCAGCTGACGCCATTTCTTATTGTATGACGCCCTCCTATTTTTTATTACTATTACTTTGCTACTATTCAAAATCTGTGTCTCTATTTCATTTCCACTCTTTCCCTCGTTCTCTCTTTCTTTCTGTAGTACGAGACACCGGATTGCTCTGGCACCATGCGCTCCTTAAACGATGGCAATCCCAGCGATTTACTGCAGAAACATTCAATTAATTCATTGCTAGAACATCAGTATCATCATCAGCAGCAGCAGCAGCAGCAACAGCAGCAACAACAGCATCTCGATCTGCTGGGCAGACGCAACGATGATGAAGCCATAACGTTTATAAATGGTAAGTTATTTATTTATTTTAACCGTGTTTAGCTAGGGTCAAAGGGGCTTTAGGGAGCTCATTGGCCATCCTTGCGACTTTTTAGGATCATTTTTATAGAGGGCGAACTCGGTTCTAATGGGCTTTGGGTTTTTTTTTTCGATCACAGTTGCCATGCAAATTCGGACCGAAATTCTTAATGTAGGGTATGCTTGGCTTCTAATGTCAAAATAGCATAACTGTCCGTTGTTACACACAACGAACTCGTATACATCCATTTCAATCGTTTTTTACTTTTAAAAGTCGGCACACATACATAAATCTTCCAAGACAAAATATTATTATTTATTTACTTTCAAGTAGTTTCAACTAGGATAATAAAAATCCTTGACCAAAAATTTCAATTGTACAAACCCACAAAACATTCAAAAGAAAAAACAACAACAATTAGTAAGAAAGAAACGAGTAAGAAACGCGAATAGTGTGCAGTCGGAAGCGAAAGAAAATTTTCAAGTGATAATCAAATTTTAAATATAATCAACTAAATTCGTTTGTACCAAATACTCTACTCGAGAAAGAGGGTATATACTAAATACTCTCGCATTGGACGAGAAGAAGAAAGAAGAAGAGAGGAGTGCAGTAGCTTCCAGAATGTTAGGCATTGAGGAATTGTTTATCAGAAAGCCGCCAACTGTGCTGCCAAGTATGTCACCCACGCAGGAGTCATACGAATTTGGAATAAATGGCAGCGATGGCGGCGACGGCAATCGTCATAGCGGAGATGGCAGCGGTGGCTTTGGTAGCGGTGGCAGCGGCGTCGGCGGCGGCAACCACTCGTCCTCCGTCAGTAATAGTATCAGCAGCAGTAGCAGCAACAGCATTGGAAATTGCACGACTACCATTGCCAATGGCGGCAATGGCAGCAGCAGCAACAACATCTTACAAAATGAGAGTCTTGGCATGATGGCAGCCGGCGGGGATGGTGCCCAGAACTTGGCCTACGACAACAACGGTCAACATCAACATCAGCAACATGCAAGCAATAACGGCAATGGCCACCAATGCAATGGCAATAGCAACAACACAAATGGCAACTGCAGTAAGTTTTTAAACTCTGCCAAAAAGAGTAACATCATCGAGAATCGAGAGAGTCTTGGGGAGAAAACACATATTTACGCTTAATTTATTAGCAGTTTTTGAATATTTGCAAAATGCTTGAGAAAAGAAAAGTGGGAGTTGGGATAGCTTTGATTTATTTGAGGGCTGCGCAAACTTTGCGATAATTGTTGACATTTATGTGACTCTTTCTCTCATATTGCTTGCTTGCAGATCCAATCACATTGAACGATCTACTTGGACTATGCGGCGGCGGAGGCGGGACCAGTGGCGGCAATGGCTCTCAAGCAGCAGGCAGCCAGGCAACATCGGTAACGGGAATTCAGCAAGTAAATAACAACCACACTGTTACCAACAACCAGGCGGGCACGGGCACAGGCAACAACACTATGACTAACAGTAGCGTCTGTGTCAGCGGTAACGGCAGCAGCAGCGGCGGAGTCAACAATTTGCTGCTCACCAGTGCAGCTGCTGCTGCCGCTGCCGCCGCCGCTGCTGGAGACGGCGTCCAATTGTCCGCCAATGCGTCGGTCTATGCACCGCTCACACCAAATTCCACGCAATCGTCAGCTTCACCAGGCAATAAATCGAATTTCGATTATTTTCAGGTAAGCCCTGTTCCAACTTTTCTAATGCCAACTTTTCATATATAATAATTGCACTCAATTTGCACCAAGAAAAGTTTTTCAAAAAGAATTCTTCAAGTTTTTGCTTGTATATCCCTATAAATATGTATGTATAATCCTTAAATTTTGTCACTCTCTAACTGTCGCTCGTGGACTGTCCATCTAGTTATGATTTACTATCTCTTTCTCTCTCTCTATTTATATCTCTGTCTCTGTGTGTGTGTGTGTGTGGATTGATGGGGCATATCCTTGCATTTTGGTCTGTATTGATCCTGTTTCCTAAAACCTAATTGTTGTGCGAGGATATATGTTAACAGTTTTCGGTTGACCGAAAATGAATATTAATTTTTATTGGGTTTTGTTGTTGTGAATATTTATGTATATTTGATTTCCTATTTCTTTTCTTCCTTATCATTCTTTTTATGGGTAAAAATTGGCGAACTTAGTTTGAAAATGTTGCACAAAGTAATCCACTTAAGGCTTTCCAAAGAACAAACATCAGCTTCGATTGCTCTGCACCTTTATCGCCAAGTACGCCTACATCTATTTACAATCGCTCCTTTCACAGTTCACCTTTAGTCAGGTAACGTTTAATATGCGGCGCACTACTTGTCCACCTAGTTTTATAAAAACTAGGTTATTCACCAATGCTAAACATGTATTCCTTCCTATCTACTCCCATTGCATGCCATTTGCAGTGATAGCAGCAATTCGTCAAGCGGTAATAGTCTATCGATGGACTCCATCAATATGCTGTATCATCAGCAACATCAACAACAGGTGCAGCAGCAACGCCATCAACAACACCAGCAGCCGCAACAGCAGGGCTACGCTAATTCAAGCAACTCTGTGGGCAGTGGAAATTATGTTTTGAATCTTCAGAATGCCTCGACGCGTTCAAATTCACCAGAGAGTCAGAATAGCAATCAGTCTGTCAACGAGACTAATTTATTGGACATGATTGTAAGTGAAAATGAAATTGAGTTGGTTCCTAAGTGTAAGTTCATTTCCTTTCTAGAATTTGCTATCGGTGAGCAGCAACAAGCTGGCCTCGATGCAGCAGCAGCAGCAACAACAGCAGCAGCAGCAACATTTTCAACAGCAACAGGTGCAGCAGCAACTGCAGCAGCAATATGCCAACCTGAATCGTAATTTTGAACAACAATTGGTTTCGAATGGAACCCAGCATCAGCAGCATAACTTTGATCTCACTGGGTCTAACTCGGTCAATGATTCATCTTGTATCACTCAATGTGGCTTGGAGAACTTTGCCAATGTAGATATGGAACTGGCCAAGTTGCAGAATCTACAGCGTCTCAATACGCTGAAACTGCTGCAAGCTCAGACTCAGCAAATGCCGCTGCTTAATCACTTGCTCCAGAGCTATGCAGGCAATCTGCCGGCAACTAGCCCAGGCGGCGTTAACACAATGGCTAATAATATTGCTGGAACCAGTTTAACCAATTTGGTGGGCGTGGGCGGTTCGGGCAGCAATATGGCCATTATGGCCAATGGTGGTATGGTAAATGATAACTCCAGTGATGGCCACCATTTGGATCGTGTTGCCAAATTTCATAGAAGTTCGGCTGCCCTTTGTGATGCCACTTGCACATGGAGCGGGCAATTGCCGCCACGTTCGCATCGTATGCAGAACTACTCACCGAAGGTATTCCTTGGAGGCATTCCCTGGGATATTAGTGAGCAATCGCTAATACAGATATTTAAACCATTTGGTTCTATCAAGTTAGTTTAATGAAACAAAACAAAACAGCAGATTAGGTAAATTATATGATTAATTTTATCCCTACAACAGAGTTGAATGGCCTGGCAAGGAGCAGCAAGCTGCTCAACCCAAGGGCTATGTCTACATTATATTCGAATCGGATAAACAGGTGAAAGCCTTGCTATCGGCTTGTGTGGTCCAGATTGATGAAATGCATAGCGGTAGTAATTACTTCTTTAAAATATCCTCTCGTCGCATCAAGTCCAAAGATGTAAGTCATACTCTATTGCCCAGTCTCGTTTATATTGCTAATCGCGATGTTATTTTCAGGTTGAGGTCATACCTTGGATCATAGCCGACTCAAACTTTGTACGATCTAGCTCACAGAAATTGGATCCAACGAAAACGGTATTTGTGGGCGCCTTGCATGGCAAATTGACAGCCGAAGGCTTGGGCAAGATAATGGATGATTTATTCGATGGTGTTCTCTATGCTGGCATTGATACGGACAAATATAAGTATCCTATTGGATCTGGTCGTGTGACATTTAGCAACTTTCGCTCTTACATGAAAGCTGTTTCGGCTGCTTTCATTGAAATACGGACCACAAAGTTCACCAAGAAAGTTCAGGTGGATCCGTATTTGGAAGATGCCTTGTGTTCCATATGCGGAGTGCAACATGGTCCCTATTATTGTCGGGAATTGTCCTGTTTCCGGTGAGTTAAAGTCCAAATTTTGTGTTCCTTCCAATATTGTAATATTTAATTGCAGTTACTTCTGTCGGAGTTGTTGGCAATGGCAGCACAGTTGCGATATTGTTAAGCATCACAAACCTTTGACTCGCAACTCCAAGTCGCAGACTTTGGTGGGAATTGGTCCATCGTCTTCCACGGTATCGTTAGCGCCATCGATTAGCAGCATGAGTGCTGAACATAATCTGCAACAGCAGCACCGGCAGCAGCAACATCTTCAGATGCAGCAGCAGCTACAACAGCAACAAAAGCAGCAGCAGCAGCATCATCAGTTTCAACAGCAGTCGGGCAACTTGTGCCTTTTGAACAAATCTGGTGCTGCTAATGCAACAGCCGCATCCTTGTACAATTATCAACAGCAACAGAAACATCAACAGCAGCAACAGCAGCAGCAGCACCAGCGTCAGGCTATCTAAAGGCTGTCCCACAAATCAAAGCTGCGTATATATATAGAATAATTTTTTTTTTTAAACGTACCGCTTTAATTTAATTGCAAGACCAGCATTATTGGATCGAAAGAAATTTTTCAATATCAAGAGTGCTGAGCAATCAGTTGAAACACTTTTTAGAAAAATTTCATGCTCCTCCATGGTGGAGAATATTCTTTTGAGTCGAAGTTAATGGTGCATTCCCCAGATACTATCATCATAATCATGATTGATTATGATTCTGAATTATTGTAAATCACATAGTTTTATATTATTGTGTGTATACAGTTACGGTACGATATTAAGTAAACGTGTGTTGCATTATTCTTATAGGTTATAGATAGAAGAGACGACACCCCAACATACACACACACACACACACACACACACACTTACACGACACATTCACATATAATATTTTTTGATAATCATGCTTACATATCAGCATTTGAAGCTGGCATTCGAATGCTAAACACAAAGTAATGAACAAAAAGGGACATCCATGAAATGAACGATTTCATATTAAGTTAAACGCATTTCGAATTAAGTAATTTAGACATTTTTCGGCTAAGAAAGCTATTTAATATTTCATTATTATTTTCATTTCGTATTATGTGTAATTTTAAGTAAGAAGACAGTGATCAGAAACTGTCGGCATAAAAGACAATTTATCTTTGTTTTTGTTACATATTCTTTATATAATTTTGTTTTGCGCTATTAATGAGGAATTTTACGGTTTCTTTTTATTAAGCCAGAAGCATATATGTATCATATATGTATATATATAAATATATATATCACATTTGGATTTGTCTGTGAAGCGTTTCTTAGGGAATTTCAATTTTTAAGAGTCAATTTTAAAAATTGTAAATTCATTTATAGGATTAAACTTTATTTGGGTTTTGTTTCTTTATCTGTCACACCATGAATTGTTTATGAACTTTAGTTATTTACTATATACTCGTATATATATATTTAATATAACTTACATTTTTTGTTTATTCTGTTTAGTAGTTCTTTTTTTTTTTTTTTTTTGTTAAACACATCTACTCAATGCCTGATTGTTAAATCTTGTTTTAAGCTAATGTTTTTCAATTTGGCTTTATTGGCTGTTTTGAGTTTTTTTAGGGCTTATAATTTCTGTCTTTACATTATATTTCATGTATTTTGAGAAAGGATCTCTCTTAGCCTTATATATAATATATAAAAGAGGATAAAGTATCACATTACCTATGCCTAAATATATTGTATTAAACTTAACACGCTTTAATTTAATAGTTATGAATTTTGTATAAAAAAAAAAAAAAACAAAAAGAATAACACAAAAAAACAACAACCAATCTAACCACAAAACTATACGAAAATATATAGAAATCATTCTTTTGATCCTTTAGTTTGCTTACTTTACTTCTTCATTGATTTCTTTCATTCAACTAGCCCATTCAAACTAAACTATATATAAATATGAACTAATCTATGCTTAATCAAACCACACACTTAACCTTGCGCTTCCTAATGCTTATATTTTGTATTTAAGTCTAGTCGTATATCAAATGTTAAATTCAAACGAATTTAAGCATAAAAACAATCAAATTACTTTAACGGGCAACTGAAATACTCCAAAAACCAGCAACTATTCTAAAAAAACGAAAGAAAAATGAATATGATCAAGCGATTATTCATTGAAGTAATGTCATTTTTATTTGATAGTACAGAAAAACAGACTTTGCTGTTTTTTTTGGGTTATTAATTTTATCAGCACACACACACATACAAAGACACACATACACATGCATCTATAAGAGAACCTACAGGGATTTTATGGTAGTCTTTGAAAACAAAACAAAAACTAATTATAAAAAACAAAATGAAAAGAAAACAAATACCAATTGTTAGATTAGTTGCAACTAGTTGAATTGGTTTAGTTTTTATACAATATGTGAATTTTGCAAAAACCAAAAAAAAAAAAAAGGAAAAAAAAATAGAAGTAATAAGCAATTTTTAATTACAAAAAACTAGAATGAACGCGGGTTTTAGGGTAAACACGGATGCCTCTTAGTGTAATGGTTTCTGTTAAACTGTTGAGTCTCGAGTATGTATGTAGTAGAGCATTGCCTAGTTTCTTTGCCTATACCGAGTGTAGTTAGTTGATCTGTTAAGTATCAACTATTTGCAGCCGCTAAATTATATAATATTTTGTGTATGTATATCCTAAATGTGTTGAAACATTCAACTTGACATGAGAGAAGACAGTGTATAAGCATATAGCAATAAACAAAACTTCAAAACGCTAGACAATTATGCATAGTTATAGCAAAAAAACACACACATACACAAATACATAACTAATGCTTACCTAAACTATATCAATACCTATGTATACCTATATATACCTAAACCTATACCAATACCTACCCATACCTATCACATACATAAATTAATGCCTTCAATATTGAGAATACCCTGCTTAAGATTTAAAAGAAAACCAAAACGACGCTTTACAGCAAACCACAAATCAAAAAAGCTTATTAACTACTTTTAGTACTATCTACCTACATACACCCATGATGAATATAATAGGTACACCCCTTAAAATTAATTTTTTTTGACTTTAAATTAGCACAACTTTTTTTCTTTTACCTTAATCACCAAAATTTAAATGCACATTTGTTTATTGAACATTTGTGTATTGTTTACCATAATTTGGAAATGAAAAGTTATTTTATTCAAAAGTTACAACAAAAATATGAAATTTCAGAATTTCGTGCTTGATGAAAATAATAGGTACACTTTAATTGACTAAGTTTTATTTTTTTTTTTTTGGTTTTGAAATCACTGAAAATCTATTTTTGTTTCATTATCTGATTAATATGGAATGTATCCACCTTAATTTTACCGTTACTTTTCCCATCCGATTGGGAATACTCTTAATCAAAGCTTGGCAGGACTCTATCGAAGTCTTCTTCGACGCACTCCCACAATTGTCGGTTGTTGCCACTTTTTTCTGTTCGAGACTGATCCTATAGCTCACCCCACAAGTTATCGATGAGATTCAGATCCGGAGACTAACTGGGTCAAGAGAAAACCACTCCTAACCTAAGAAATTCGGACACTTTCGAGTCCTTGAGAGCCATTGGATCCAAAATGGACAATGATATTAATGTTTTTCCAATTAGGATATGACTACAAATGGCTAATCTATCAGTTCGTATCGCAAGAAGGGTTCCTTTGATGCGAACCAAAGATTTGATCATATAGCAAAGATTTCTTAACGACTACTTCACATGGGCAGCATCTGAAGTTCAAAAAAACCGGCCTAATATCCTTCTTAGCAACGAAACTAAAATTTATCTTTTCGGAAATGACTGTTCCTAACATTTAAGGCGCCCTATAACCAAAAACTTTGATCACCGCTACAGTGGTGCATGGTGTTAAAAATATTATAGTGTGGGGTTGTTTGTCTTGGTCAGAACACTATCCAATATTCCTAGTATCTGACATGATGGGAGCAGCTGACTATAGGGATGTCCTGGAAAATATTATGCTAGCATATTTAGAGGAAAAAAAGTCCCTGTGGTGGGTTTATCAACAGGATAACGACGTAAAACACACCTCAAAAATTTTAAAAACTTGGTTAGAGGTCAATATAGTGGTCGCTCTTACCTAGCCCACTTAGTCTCCGGATCTGAATCTCATCGATAACTTGTGGGGTGAGCTATAGGATCAGTCTCGAACAGAAAAAAGTGGCAACAACCGACAATTGTGGGAGTGCGTCGAAGAAGACTTCGATAGAGTCCTGCCAAGCTTTGATTAAGAGTATTCCCAGTCGGATGAGAAAAGTAACGGTAAAATTAAGGTGGATACATTCCATATTAATCAGATAATGAAACAAAAATAGATTTTCAGTGATTTCAAAACCAAAAAAAAAAAATAAAACTTAGTCAATTAAAGTGTACCTATTATTTTCATCAAGCACGAAATTCTGAAATTTCATATTTTTTGTTGTAACTTTTGAATAAAATAATTTTTCTTTTCCAAATTATGGTAAACAATACACAAATGTTCAATAAACAAATGTGCATTTAAATTTTGGTGATTAAGGTAAAAGAAAAAAGTTGTGCTAATTTAAAGTCAAAAAAAATTAATTTTAAGGGGTGTACCTATTATATTCATCATGGGTGTATATAGATATATATTATATACTGATGTATACATTACATACATATAAGAAACAAACCCTAGTTGTAGGATAATGTGAATGGATATCAAAGGTAACCTGGAATTATTCAGCCTACTTACACATCTAAATCTATATGTATATGAAGCGACCTAAGTGTATATATTTTAAAACCGAAAATTGAATACCCTAAACCTAATGGGAGGAAGAATTAGAATACACATACTTTAGGTTAGTTAACAAAGTGTATATACTCTTAAGGACACACATAAAAAATGGTGCTTTAGCTGAATTATTATAAATTGTAAGACTTAATAGCATATATAGAAGAGCTATATCTACTATATATGTGCATTATATATGTATTAATCTAATCAACTGCAAGGCAACTCTTTAAACTTGTTCACTGATTCACCCGATTCAAATTCATTTAACTTTTCCTCTTTCTCTAGTTTTTATTTTTTAAACAAACTAAACAAAGACTCGAAACGTTAACTCTTTTTTATAACTCCAATTGGATCTGAAGCGTTTTTACTAAATCAAAACATACTCGTTCACTCACACAAACACACATAAAAAAATTTTAAATAATTATACTTTTTACCTCTAACTAAATTTAATGGCAACATTAAACAAAAGAAACATTTTAAGAGAACATTTTTAAGAATTGGCATTCAAAACTAACTCACTATGCAACTTTTACTTTAAAGTTTTTAAATGCTTTTACAAAGCTAAACCAAAAAAAGAAGGCGTTTTTAAATTTCACAAAAACAAAAAACCAAAAAAAAAAAAAAAAATAATATCGACAACAGTTTTAAAGATTTTCCACTGAAAAAGCTTTTCGTATTACCAACTTTTTTGTTATATTTTCACTATATTTTTCAAGAGCAGCGAGCAGATAATTATTATGAATGATAAGAAAATGTTATAAAGTATTAAAAAACCAAAAGATATTTGAGAAAAACGAAATGTAAAGGAACCAAAATCGAACGCTTCCCACGCAAAAACCGATAATATTAAATTTTAGCCAAAAGAAAGAACAAATATAATAAAACATCTTCACACGAAACAGAAAAAGCATACTAAAATTGCAACTAAGTATTACTTATATACATACAATACATATATATATATATATATATACAAAATATTTTACAATAGATAATAGAAATCAATATGTTTATCTATACACACAACCTACATAAGAAACTATATATATTGTATTTTTTAAACTTTGCTAAGGTGAAACGAAATTCGAGAAAACAAAAAAAACAAAACAGAAAACAACAAGAACAAGAAATAAGGATACATTAAATACTCTTATACTCATTTAGGCCAATATCTCCAACAAAAAACATAATGCATTAACTGACTCTAACAACTAACTAACTAACTAACTCACACACACACACACACACACACACACACACACACACACACTCAAATACGCTACTAACATATTTTTAATATAAACATTATATACTGGAAGTATCTATTAGTCGAAACAAAAAAACACAAGCGACATGTGAGACACATTTTTTGGGGGAACATTAGCAAAACAAATTGTTTGCGAATTGAATTTTAAACTATAATAAACTACAACTAAAACATTTGCACGGCAAAAATGAAGAAATAATGCAATAAGAAACGGTTTTTAAAAAGACTCTATTATACAAGAACAACAACAACATCAACAAATGAAGGAAGAAATATAAATTATAAACAATTATACCAAAAACCAATAAATCTTGAAAAACCAAAAGAAAATATATATGAACTAAGCTTTTAATGCAATAATCAGATATACCAAACATACGATTATTATACATACACATAAAAATGCATACATATACATATACATACATACATATATATATTTTAATAACTCATGGAATGTATGAATGAAAAACTGATGGAAAACATAATGGTATATAGGAAAAAATAAGATGAAAGTATTAGTATTGAATTTTTTGGGTACTTGAATGATGAAAAGCTTCGTTTCTTCGTGGTCAGTGAGTTGAAATCAATTTTTGAAATGAATCGACAACTGTTGGAAACGATTAAAGAAAGATTTGCTGCATTCTAGCAAATTGATTTTCCCACCTTATATAGGAATATAAATAAAAACAACAACAACAAAATACTGCAGTGCCATTTTAAATAGCTTCCGATAAGTAAAAATAATATATATATATATATAAAAATCACACACACAAACACATTCACACGAGGAATACTAAAGTGGAAAGTAGATAGACATAAAGATCTAACACGAATTTGCATTAATTTTCTAGAAGTTTTTAAATTAAAATTGCTAAACTCTTAGCAGATATAAATAGATTTCTTTATGGATTCATCTGCCCTTGTTTTGGTTCAGATCTTTATGTCCTGTCAGCCACAAGGACAGAAAACAATACGTACATGGATACATACCTAGTATATAAATGCATACAATACATCTAATAACAACTATTTATGTATTTATTAATAAAAACTAAACAAAAAAATATTGTTATGAGCAAAGTTCAAATTGCATTACGCAGTTACAAATAAAATTAAAAACCAAAATAAAAGTTAAAGCAAATGGAACAAAGTTGAACATATTTTTTGTGTGCATAAACATTTTTGTGAACATTTTTGAAGCGTTTTCTTTGTTTTTTGGTAAGGCATTTGGAAAATGTCACACACACACACACAAACACAACCAAAATACTCATTATATATACTAAAAAAACATATATATTAACCATAAAACCAAAAGACATACATAAATACAAAAACCAAAAAAAGGAATGAAAATGAAAATGTAGTTAGGCATATTTATTATTGACTAATTAAACGAAAAAACCAAATAAAACCAAACCCCAATATCTATTTATAGACCTACATACATACAATATATCAAACTAAAGAGAATTTTAAATGAATGAACAACAACAACAACAACTACAACAATGTAAGAAAATGAACAAAATCTAAGCGCTAAATTAAAAATTTTGCAGGCTAACATCATAATAAAAACAATAATAATAATAATAGCTAATAAATTTCATTCATTCTTACATGTAATGAGCTTACAATAAAAACAAAATAAACTAAAGCAATTGGATACAAATCCAATAATTGTTAATAATATTTACATGCTTTAAAGTGTAAAATGTGGAAAACAAATTTATTTACCTAAAACATATTTAATTGAATTTTAAAAACAAAAAACCAAATGCCACTCATAATCAATGCATGGGACATTCAATAAACAAAACCAAAAACAAAAGAAATCCCAATTATAATCGTATAATATACATACATATGAGTATTTTAAATATGAATATAAGGGACTGGCTAAACTGACAAATCGTATAATCCGATATATAGAACTATAGGAGAGGAATCCGAAAAAAAAAAACACATACACACACACACACACAAAAACAAAACGACAATATAAGAAAATTGCCTATACATTATGCAATATGCAAATGATGGAAAAATGTATTGCCCTACACAATAAACACAACTCAATAAAATGAAATAACAGATAATAAAGGACACTGAGACCAAAAATTTAAAGCATTTTCTATAACTTACTTAGATAGGGAAACATTTTTCATTTTTCACAATTGAACGGTTTGTATATATTTGTGCCTCACAATTGTGAACTTATAATCTAATTACAATACAAAAAATATAGATATATCATCTGTTCAGTGCCCAATCACAAGAAAAAACATCGAGTTTAATGGAAACCTTTCCTGAATTTCTGTATAAATAACGAATGGACTTGATTATGCTCTAAAGGTGCATAAAAACTCAAACGTTTCCACATTAGTTGGGTGTAAAATTTTGCCAAAAGCAATACAAACTGTTTGAAACTTTTGTAAACAATTTACCGACTAGCTTTCGTTATCTGTTAAACAAATATTGCATATACATTAACTTTTAATTATATATATAGAGGTGAGTTATTTGTTTAGTCTTCGCTTAGCAAAGATTTGATAGATTCCCAAGCCAGCAGATATTGTTCCAATGGCACCAACTTGGAATGTGGTTAGTTTTCCTCCCCAGAGATAACCCTTCGGTAATGTGCTTACAGCATGAACAAAATCCAAAGAGATACGCACAATGGACATCAATTCGAGGCGATGTTTGGCCAAAGATTTAGTATCAATGCTGTTGGGACTAAAACGAAAAGATTCAATTAGTTTATGGTGAAAAGAAAACCAAAAATTAATTCACTTACTCGCATAGTTTATGACTGCGATTGAGCTTTTCCTGATTTAAAGAGAAATTTCGCATTGTTCTGCAATAAACAAAAATAAAATCAAACAAAATGTGGATCTTCCTCATTGAGAGTTCAAACCTCATTAGATTTAGATAGACTGATAGCACCCAGAATATAGAGTTCAGGTTATCCCAACTATCTGCATGTTTTACATCCACAATCTTATGCTCTGATAGCCAGCATATCTTTTCAATGGGATAGTATAGTAGATCGACAATATTGGCAGTTACACCCAGAATGGCCATAATCTTATCCGGTTCGTTCTCACCCAAGCCATACTCCAAAGCATATTGTATCATGGGTATATCATCGATCAGACGTAGAGTAGCTCTAGCTCCAGAGATTTTCGAACTAGCTATGGCGTATCGCTTAGCCAACTCCGGATTCTTCTTGGCATGATAACCGGCTACAAGTTTTGCACTATAGCATAATGCTTTCATCACCTGCAAGAGAAATATGAATTAGAACAATGCCTTTTTCAGATTCATTAGGTAAAAATTAGTCAACAGATTGAAGTTAAGTCTAAGATTTTATATTCAAAACGTGATCTATGTGCCTTGAACGCAATAAATATAGGTTTAGCACGACAGAAGTATATTTTTATCAGTTTTTCATCTTACACTTTATGGCCATTTGCGGAATTGCCTTGTTGACACAAAAAGATAAAAAATACATACAAACATATACATATATGAATGATAAAGAGAGCACAATAATTACGACACAAATTTCGGAATTAAAGTTGTTAAGAATCTTTAACCTGAGGGAATTCCTTTAATGACGAGCAGAAGGAGACGAAAGTTCCGTTTGTTACACTATAACACTTTCCATATTCTTGCTTAGAGTATAACAACTTCGACATTAGGATAGGTTCACTTAGTATATTATATTTGCTTTCGTTTCGTGTTTCCATCGACTGCAATCAATATCGTTAGCTACCTACACTATGTAGTTATGAATTATTAAACCAACAACACTTAATGGTTATTTGTTTACTTTCCCTGTTACTTCCACTGGCAAATTGACTAACCTTTCTCTCGTAACGTATAATTTTCTTTATCTGGCAGCGGTTTAAACGTTTGCCGGGTATAAGTTGAAACATTATAATCTTAACTTGATTGTTGGTCGTAGCCGATTGTTTGTCTGTGTGAGCAGAACATTGTGCGAGCCTGATAAGCCATTGAAAGACTGGCCAAAAGTAAGGCAAGGTTCAACTTTACTTCCTAGCCCTGTCAAACGATGCCAATCCCAATGTCGGCAACAATCAAAACCAGTTGGTTCGGTTTAAACCAAGCCCCCAAAATCGACTGCCACGCTGCATTTTGAAATATGCGTATGTGTTTCACTAAATTTGTATGCAAATATTTAAAGACAATTTTAATTATGTTTAAACAATTGCGAGCCCACAGGCAGATGTATTTAATTTCACTCACCTTATCGCGACCTCCATAAGAGTCAATAATATCACAGAATTCAATTACAAATTTGCTGGTATCGCTCATTTTATGGTCGCAGTACCGTTGTATTTCAGACTAAACGAGGAAATAAACAAAAACAGAAATGAAACGCGAACAACAAGTGGGTTTAAAAGGGGGTGGATAAATAGTGGAATAGTGTTTTTTTCTTCTTCTTAAATGAGGCGCTAGCTTTGACTCATTTTGCGTTAACATTGCTCATTTTGCGTTAACATGTGCATGTTAACATCAAGAGTGGGAGAGATAGAGAGAGACTTTAAAAATTAAGCGCGCAAGTTGTATCGATAAATGAAATATTTGTGACATCTGGCCACTCTATTTTACAATTTCAATTTGTACGGCGAATATTCATTTTTCCAGCAAATTGCTAATTGCGGCGAGAGGGCAAAAAGTTAAGGCGAATAGTCCACTGAGCGCGGTGAGCAAATTGATTTGAATTGAAGAGAGCGCCCGGGCGAATTGAATTAAAACGAAGAGAGCGCCCGGGCGAATTCATGTACGGCGAATATGTACAAAAAATTATAAGTAAAAAAATGTCGATATATCGATTTTTCTCCGAATATCGTAAATATCGATACTTCAAAATATCGATTGTTTAGCAGCAGTACTTAACATCGGCAGCACTACCACCACTAGATTTGTTATTGTTGTTTTCAAGGTGAGCGGTCGTGTCGCGGACGGTGTGAAAAGAAAAAGGCTGAAAAGTAAATAGCAAACGCGTTGCGAAAAAAGTAAGGAACCAATTTCAACTTGCAGATATTTTAATGGAAACTTTGTGAGAAATTTAGCTTAAATGGTGTAATTTGTGTAAATTTACATTTTATTAGTTCTTTTTTTTGTGTATGTGTGAATGGCTGTGGGTGTGTGTGTGTGTGCGTGAGTGTTGTGTATGTACGGCCGTTTCGTAGTGTATATGTATTAATTATAATTAAAATTTATTTCATGGCGCAAGCGAAAAAAATTGTAATTTGTGAATAAAACGGCATAACGGACGGGGCAACGACAGCAGCAGCCGCTACTTCGCTTACGGGGCAGAACCACCACCACTACCACTAACACAAAGACAAAGCCTAGGCAAAAATAATAATATTAATCTGAATCTGAATCTGACGAAAACTAGATATGGTAGACAAGTGCAAATGTAGAGTATTTCCGTAGTGCAAGTTCATGGTGGGGGTGGAGCCAAACAAACTGTGGCAATGTGACAAGTAAACTGTTGTTGTTTCAAATTCAAATGACAAAACAACACGCCAAATGCAAGGCAACAACAAACCAACACACACAGTCAGTCAGTCAGACAGATAGACAGACACAGGTACAAACCCAGAGAGTAGTCATCCATCGCCATGGTCTTCTCATAGTCAGAGATTCATATTGTGTTTTTCTTGTTGTTGTTTTCCACATACATACATACATTTATACATATATTTCAAATGAACTGAGACGAAAACATACAGTTTGAAGACGGCAGAGGCACACGTGGGCATGGGGTATGGCTATACAAATCCCCCATTAGCTCCAAGCCACTGGCCAAGAGGCAGAACTCGACTCGTGGTGAATTTTGTGTTTCTCTTGTTCTCTCTCGCTGTCTCTCGCACTCCCCCTTCAACAAAAAAAAATTGCCCTCACCCGGTTGTGTCCCCAGAGAATATACGGCCAGTTCTAGCCAAAAATACAGCCAAGTATCTATTAAAGTATTAAAGCAAAATAATTAAGTTATTATCACTAGCAATTGGTAAAAGATTAGATGCCACAAAAAACAACAACAAATAGAATTTTATACTCAGAAATTATCCACAACTCTGCCCACCAAATGAGCATCTCTAATTTTAGGCCCGACAGCCCAGACGGTCCGAGTGTGTGTGGTGTGTGTGTTGAGTATCAATCTTCATCGTGGTGTGTGGGAGTCAACAAGCAAGCGGACGAATTTTTCTTGGTCGAGCGTCACAAGCTTCCGTAATTTACAGAAAACGTCTTCTATTTGTGTGTACATATATACATACATATGTATATATTTTATAGTGTGGTGTGTGCTGGCCATTCAATTTGTATGAAGTAATAAACGTAATTAGTTTGTTTCGATGTTTAGACGAGAAAATCTGACGCATCTTTTGATTAAACTTTTACAGCCAACGGAAAAGTCAAAATAAAAGTGAAAAAAAAAAACTAATCGAAATCTAAAACTTATTTAAAACGTATTGTGGGTGAAGGCTTCAACGCCCAATCAACGAATTTATAACAAATTTTTCAAATCCAAGTGCAAGTGAAGTTTTACGTTTAACGATTTAGTACTCCGGCGATGTCCACCGCCGCTGAAACGGGGTCGTCGCCTGGCAAAAGCAACAGCAGCAACAACAACAATGGTAATCCCACTGCTACCAATCATCCGAAAGGTGTGCAGCGCCGTCAACTGGTGAGTACCACCTATTAACTGATATCGAAAGCAAAAGAGACATATGTAGAAAGACAGAAAGAGGGAGGGAATCGCTTTCCTCATATGTACATACATACATGTGTATATATATATGTACATACATATATGTTTATATTTCTCGATATTGATAAGCCCATTTCCAAATAGAAGTCATTGTCATTTAGTTTAAAGAGCACATTGCAAGAATCATCATTAATCTTCATAAATACGTACGGGGCCCCAATTGCTTTCAAATTTTCCACCTGTAAAACATATTGGCTAAACAGAAGAACCATCCATCGCCTGCTGAGCAGTGGAGCCCCACTGATGCCGCATGACCAAAAGCAGTGGGCTTTATTTGCCATATTTTGTCGTTATTTCGTTATATTGTTATTTTTCTTGGTATGTTGTTGTTCGTCGTAGACGCGAGGCGCGTTCATTCGTTTGGTCGTGGTGGATTTTCAGCCGCCACTTCGGTCTCTGTTTTCGTATCGTAGATAACAAAAAAAAACCAGCGCAGCGCAGCGACCCTCTCCCTCCCCCTTCCACATATTTACATACTATACAGGCCGTTGAGAACTAAATGCTGACGTTGACAACACATTGATGAGTATGAACCGTGAGAGAGGGAGCGGGAGCGAGAAAATAGAGTGAATAGGAATGTAGTGACATTTGCACTAACAGCTCTAGTTAATGGGATCAGCAGCTGTTACCGAGATCCCAATTTACCTGTCTCTTCTCCCATCATCCAATTTCTTCTTATGCCATGAATATTTCAGTGTGAACTTATGGAAAATGTATGGCTAAATTCAAAGTAAATTAAAGGCGGGTGGAGAGGGCCAACTACTTCACTTCCTTGGTAGGGCAATTAGCACCTTAATAGAATATATTAAATCACCCAGGTGGGCTTCTGATAGAGTCGGGTGGTGGTGAACCACTTGACTGGATTTTAGGTTCGTATCTTACCGACTCACGCACTTTTTATGCTGTTGTCGTTGTTCTTGTTGTTGTTGTTAATATTATTACTTCTACCTGCCCAGACACCAAAACAAGCTTTAAGAACACGCCAAACAAGTTTCCAACTTTTTTTGTTTTGTGGAGAGACAGACAGACAGACAGAGATGCTCAAAAAAGGATATACTTCACTTTACCCAATTGTGTGTGTGTGTGTGTGTGTATATATATTCCACCATACATTTGTTTGTTTGACTGTGTGTGTATAAACGAGGGCAGTTGCATTTTATAGATTTTTTTTTTTTTTTTTTTTTGGTCGGTCCAAAATAACACACAATGCAGGAGACCATGAACTGATTGCACTGAGAGAACTAAAAATGGCATTGATTTAATCGAAGTGTTTCCAGTAAATCCCCTTATCAATATTCATTACATTAAATCCAAGACAAAAAATCCACGTGACTTCCCTTTTTGAAAATAAACTAGATTTTTGACTAATTTTCATAAGGAGCTTTCGCCTAATCCTGTAGTATTACGTCACTCTCCTTTTGGGTTTTCTTAAGTGTACGTATAATCTATAGCCTTTTCTAGTTGGAGCAACAGCCGTTACGGCTTCTTTGCCCAACCGGCTGCGGATGCATTATAAGTGCATGCGCATAGAAAGGAGACAGCAACAGGAGCTCTCTTTTAGCTATCGATAATAGCCTAGCCTAGCCTAGCTCGCTGCTGTCCACAACACAATTTCCATTGCCCTTAACACGCCAAATCGAGCGCGCGGAAATTAACAAAAAAAAATACGAAATTAGAGCTACTTCAAACCATCAATGCGAGGAGCTCTTTCTGGCTGTTCCGGCCAACTATTAGCCAGCAAATGAAAACGAAATCGTAAAAGACCGCAATTTTATATAAAGTTGGAGGCTTGTTGTTTGTCTGCTTCGTTGTCGACGTTGTGGCTGTCGTCCGTCGTGTGCTTCTTCTGTGAGAGAGACCGTAACCGGGTTGTGGTAGTAGTCACAACTGTGGTGAATAGAGCGCCTTCGTCTTCGTCTCTTAATGTGAATCATTCACTTGATGGCGTCAGCAGCGATGCCGCCCTCTGGTTTGCTTCGGTTCGGATCGGGTCGGGTCGGGGTTTTATGTATTTTTAGGCTTTCCGGCTTTACCTCCACTCAACTCACTACCTCACCTTCTCTCTCTGACTCTCATTCACTTAAATATGGTTGAAATCATTTGCCTTTATACTTTCCTTGCCTTCTTCCTCTTTTTATAGCGCGAGCGCAAACAGCGCAAACTCTATCTGGAGGAATGGTCGCTGGGTGATGACGATGCGGAGGGTGCTCGAGGCTTCAGTGTAGCCGAGAAGCTAGAATCGTCGAAATTTGCACAGACCGGCATGGTGCGAGAGATGCGTGGCAGTGATCTGACCGTGGCGTAAGTAAAATAATTCATTAACATAACTAAACTAAGTATTTAATCATTAGATCACGAAGGTAGTTTGTCAATTATTAAGGTGGGAGTACAAAATCAAGTTTGTCAATTAGTAATTAATCATACAAGGGCTAACTAAAGTACTTTTAGTTCATACTGACCTATTTCTGGTTAAAGCAAATGAAAATGCATTAACATCTTATCTGAAACTGTTCCACTTGTAATGAATCAACAAAGTGATGTCACCTGATTTCAATTCAACTCTGGAAGGGTTTATTATATTGAATATATATTTGCATATTTGAAAATATTTCAAGAAAACTTGACTTGCTAAACTTTCAAATGTTAACTTTAGCTTTTGATAACATTTTTTTAGCTAAAAGTCATTAGAAAGTTTATTTATTTAAGATAAATATGTTATTGCAGAATAGATAACAATGAATAGAAATAGCTCTGGGGAAGTTATCAAACAAAATGATTAGATCATTCTATGTAAAGTAAATTAACCCTTGAAAATAATGGATTCGCCTGTATTACAGTAATTATTACCTTGTTCTTATAATAAAATAACCAGATAGTTATAAAACAACATCTTATGATCTGCTTGTATTCTACAACACGACTTTTGTTTTGTAATTTCAGATTTCTGCAACAGCATGGCTTCAATATACCATTGCTATTTAGGGATAAGAGCGGTCTGGGTCTACGAATGCCAGATCCTCAGGAATTCACAGTTAATGATGTACGCCTGTGTGTGGGATCACGTCGTCTGCTGGACGTTATGGATGTAAATACACAAAAGAATCTGCAAATGACAATGAAGGAGTGGCAACAGTACTACGATAGTCCACAAAAGGATCGACTGTTGAATGTGATCTCATTGGAGTTTTCGCACACACGACTGGATCATTTTGTACAGAGTCCCGAAATTGTACGACAAATCGATTGGGTGGATGTGGTGTGGCCGAAACAGTTGAAGGATGCCCAAAAAGAGGGCACAAATCTATTGGGCGGCATGATGTATCCGAAAGTGCAAAAGTATTGTCTAATGTCCGTGAAGAATTGTTATACAGATTTTCACATTGATTTTGGTGGCACTTCGGTGTGGTATCACATACTGAAGGGAAGTAAAGTCTTCTGGCTTATACCGCCCACCGATCGCAATCTTCAGCTGTACGAGAAGTGGGTGCTCTCGGGCAAGCAGGCTGACATTTTCTTTGGTGACACGGTGGAGAAATGTGCTCGTGTCTATTTAACGGCGGGAAATACGTTCTTTATACCCACTGGATGGATACATGCTGTCTACACACCGACACAGTCTCTGGTCTTTGGTGGCAATTTCCTGCACTCGTTTGGTATTGTAAAGCAGTTGAAGACGGCCAGCGTCGAGGATAATACGAAAGTTCCGCAAAAGTTTCGTTATCCCTTCTTCACGGAGATGCTTTGGTACGTCTTGGCGCGTTATGTGTATACATTGCTGGGTCATTCGCATCTCGTGGGAGAGCCATCGGCCAGTGAGACGGAAATGGCAGCAGGCCCCCACACCCATTTAACCCATTACGAATTGTTTGGGCTAAAGGAAATTGTCATGTATTTGTATGATTTACCGCCGCAAAAGAAAAATGTGCCCAGTCTGGTCCTTGATCCGGTGGCTCTTATCAAAGATGTGCGAACTCTGGTGGAACGCCATTGCAAAGATCAGCAAGATATGGCCGTAACTGGCGTCTCTGTGTTGAGGACATCAATAGAAGATCAGACACAATTCCAGCTCTATGATCGAACGCGTGTTAAGCAGGAGATTAAACAAGAGATTGTCCGTAAGAATGCCGAAGTGATCCGTGAACAACAGCAATTGGAGGCAGGCAGAGCCAAGGAGGCTGAATCGGAATCTGCTGTTACTCCAGGCATTGGACCCCATAGCAATAATAACAGTTATGCAAATGCTGCAGTTGCTGGCATTGAATATAGTAATGGAGTTATGAAGAAGGAGCAGGTGGAGAATGGTTCGCCAGTCACAACGACATCAGCAACAGCAACAACCACAACTCACGGATCTCAGCCAGGTTAGTGAATGTTGTTTTAGCCCTTTTCTAGCTCACTTTCATTTGTTATCCTTTTCATTTGCAGAAGCCACTTTTGTCCTGCCAACGGACACTCTTAAATATCGACCACCAAAAAAGATGCATTTGGCCAATGCTGTGGCAGCTGCTGCCAGTAGTAGCACAACAAATTCCAACACCAATACCAGCCCCAGTAGCGGCAGCAACAATAGCGGAGCAGGTGCAGTAGCTGCCTCCTGCAACAGCCCCACGGGTGGAACTTCCAGCAATACAATTAGTGTAATAGCCACCTGCTCCTCCAGCTACAACAACATCGACGGGATCTCATCACCGTTGGACAACTGCTCATCTCCGGGGGGCGATGGGGCAAAGCTTTCGCCCCATTTGACTGGCACAGGACAGCCACGACGTCGGCGTACACGCTGCAAGAATTGTGCGGCCTGTCAGCGCTCCGATTGCGGGACATGTCCGTTCTGCATGGACATGGTGAAGTTTGGAGGACCGGGTCGGGCCAAGCAAACATGTATGATGCGCCAATGCTTGTCGCCCATGTTGCCAGTGACGGCGCAGTGCGTCTACTGTCAACTGGATGGCTGGCGACAGACGCCAGTGTCACCACAGACCAAGCAACTGGCCCCTGTGGATGGCCCCTCTGCGTTAATGGAATGCTCCGTATGCTATGAGATTGCCCATCCGGACTGTGCCCTGTCGCAGCTCGATGGGACTGAAGACGCTGCCGATGCCAAAGGCATTGTCAATGAGGATTTACCCAATAGCTGGGAGTGTCCCAGCTGCTGTCGATCGGGAAAGAATTACGACTACAAGCCGCGTCATTTTCGAGCACGGCAAAAATCCTCAGAGGTGCGTCGGGTTTCCGTATCCCATGGCGGGACAACGGGAGAGGGTCATGAGACTCCCAATCCGTTGCCACCACCTGTGGGGCAGTATAATGACTTTGTTTTCACCAGCGAGTCGGAGATGGAGGGATCGGCGGGATCGACAGGTGGCCAGATGACCCACTGGAAGCATGGCATGAAGCGTCACCATCAGCTGGAGATCAAAACGGAGCGAAATAATAGTTGCGATACACCCTCGCCGGGTGTCTCACCCACAGCTGGTGACAAGGTGAAACGGCGGAAGAGCGACGATGGCGTCAGCGTAAGCAGCAGTATGCAGGAGAGCAATGATGCGGCATGCAGCAATTCTATGGATGGTCCACCAACTACGGGTGGAGGTGGAGGCAGCACGGCCACTGGAGGAGGTGGAAGTGGTGGCAGTCATGCCGGAGGCACCGGCGGAGGATCACGCAAAAAGAACTCAATACGCACACAACTGGCCCAGCAGATGCTCAACTCCTCGACGCGGGTGCTGAAAAAACCCCAGTATGTAGTCCGACCAGCGGGAACGATATCCTCGAGTGGTTCCGGCTCTGCGTCAACCACAACAAATGGCATCAGCAATGGCAACGGCTCGGCAACTGGCGCCAGCAACAACAGTGGATCCCACACAGCGGAGAGAGGAGCTAATGGGAATGGTGGTGGCTCTGGCAGTGCCACCAATGGAATCAGCAATAGCAATCATAGCGCACAAAATCTCTCCCTCGATCCCACTGTGCTAAAGATAATCTTTCGTTATCTGCCCCCCGAAACACTGGTCACATGCTGCTCTGTGTGCAAAGTGTGGTCCACAGCAGCCGTCGATCCTGATCTCTGGAAGCGAATGAATTGTTCCGAATTGAAAATGTCCGCTTCTTTGCTAACCGCAATTGTGCGTCGTCAGCCGGAACATTTAATTCTGGATTGGACGCAAATAGCCAAAAGGCAGTTGGCTTGGCTCGTTGCCCGTCTGCCGGCCTTAAAAAATCTCTCGCTACAGAATTGTCCCATCCAAGCGGTGCTGGCACTGCACACATGTCTTTGTCCACCGCTGCAGACGCTCGACTTGAGTTTTGTACGCGGCCTCAACGATGCAGCTATTCGTGACATTCTGTCACCGCCAAAGGATTCACGACCAGGGCTAAGCGACTCCAAAACTCGTTTGCGCGATCTCAAGATCCTAAAATTGGCCGGCACCGACATCTCCGATGTGGCTGTGCGTTACATTATGCAGTCACTTCCCAATCTCAAGCATCTGGATCTCTCATCGTGTCAGCGCATCACGGACGCTGGTGTGGCTCAAATCGGTACCTCCAATACGGCAATTGCTCGCCTTGCTGAGTTAAATCTGAGCGCCTGCCGTCTGGTATCCGAAAACTCGCTGGATCATCTGTCCAAATGTGAAAGCCTCATCTGGTTGGATCTAAGACATGTGCCGCAGGTCAGCACACAATCGGTGATACGCTTTGCGAGCAACTCCAAGCACGATCTGTGTGTGAAAGACATCAAGCTGGTGGAGCGGAGGCGTCTACTGACCACAACAGCGCTGCGTAATTGGAATGACTGAGAGGAGCGAGCTCGGATTATGCATTCGCTGGGCATAGGAGGATGTAAAATGAAGCGCTAGTGTTTCTCTTATTAGTTTTAAGTCACAGAAAAAATGCAACAAAGCCAATTTATTTGTTAGGTATTTATCGGTAGCAAGCACTGTCCCTGTCCCCTCCCATGTCGCTATGACCAACCGCCTACCCACCCACCTTCTTCTCCGCAATGCAACCAAAGAGAATAGCCCTTTACAAGTTCTAGTCAAAAGAATAAGTTACAATTTTGTCTGTTTGTCAAAAGTTTTAAGGATGTTTGTCCGTTTATTATCTTTTTTCGAAGGTCACTGATGAGAATGGTTGGCAACATTCGAAATATATTTTAATCTATTTGACCAGCCAGCAATTTTCTTGTAAAGGGCATTTTAAATGAATATCGGCTATGCCAACCGCTCCGATATTAAAAATGTCTTTAGTTTTCTTCTTTTTTTTTTTACTGTGTGTGTAGTCATAACGCCAGGTTAGGAATAAATATAAGCATTCCCAAGGGTAAATTTCATGCACAAAAAAAATTTGATAGATGGATCGATCCAGTGTCATATATATAAATACTACACATAATAAAGCAAAGCCCCACCCCCAAGAGAAAGATGTCTTAAGGACGGTTCCCAGCTTTTCATATGTAAGAAAGATAATGCCGCTTAAGCACTACAATTAACTCATTGATCTGGTTTACTGGGATCTGTTGATATTGGTTACAAATCTTTAAGGTTTTTTTTTTCTTAGTTTAATTTCCTTTCTGGGACAAAGTGTAATTTATGTTTCTATATTTGGTCTTTACGAAATCGATTCGAAATTTTGGCCTACATTATGTGATAAATAAGTGAGAAAAAGTATTCGCTTATTGGAAAAATGTTGCAATTTTTTCGTAACTGTTTATATTATTCAAATATCAAGACGATCCTATAAACCTATGATCTGACACTTTCTATATGTTTATCTAAAGCCATCCAAAACCTGGCCAGTCCTTGTCCCTCACCTCACGCCCCATGAATTGTCCAAGTTAAAGAATCAGATATAAACAAAATTATAGTGATAAAGCAATATAAGAATTCGATATATATCTATGTATATATATATATTATACAAGTACATGGCATAATTATATATATTTAGAGTTTTACAGCATTACAATAAAATTATAAAATAATGTTTCAAGAGAATTCTAATATTTGGCTGATTTGTATTCAGGCTCATCACTACCACCACCACCACCTCCTCCTCCACCACCACCATCTTTGGGCAACTTTCGCTTTTGTATAATAGTCTGAAAGAGAATAAGTAGAAAATAAGTTAAAAACAAATTGAAGGAAAATTCACATTCAATGTTACCTGAATTTTCTGCCACTCCCGATCCAACTCAGCCTTTTCATTCTTCTCCGTCTTGTTCTTGCGAGTCTTACGGCCATCCTGCATCTTGACACCATACTGAAAGGCTGCCTTGGGTAAGGCCTCCTTGGTGCTCATATAATCGGAATACTCTTCCTGCGTATCGAAGTCCCAGCGGCCAATTGGTCCTTTCTTATTGCCCAAATCCATTTTAGTGTAATCCACTTCATCGTCTGAGTCATCAATGGCATCGTTCATTTCCTCCAAACCAGGATAGCATTCAGCGTAGCCTTCTGGCTCGTTGGCAAACCTGGAAGCCATGGCCTTTGATATTTTTGGGGGCGGCGGTATGCTCGTGATGACTGGTTCAGCGGCTTCGGGCGGTGCATCACCGAAGTAAGATTGTGGGGGATGTGCCTTGGATGTCTGATCGTTATTTCGATCTCTTCGTGAGGCCGATGGCTGATAGTCGCCCACATCATCGTAGATACTGTCACCCATGGCTTCTGGTTTACTAGCAGCCTGTTTGCTGGCAGCATTGTTGCTGCTGCTGGACTGATGACGGCCACGGATGTGCTCAATTTCCTTCTCGTAGAAGAGTGGTTTGTCCTTGTCTCGCTTCTTGTTCTTCTTGTTGCGCCCACCGGCTCGGAGATAGCTTAAGATTTGCGACAGTTTGTTAATTACAATGTCATTGGTGGTCAGAGTGGCTATATCCTCACGAGCTACTGGCACCTCGAACTTGGAACGCTTCAGTGTGGTCGGTATATCCGACTCGCCCAGTTCGTCATCCAGATCGATGACATAAGCCATGCGCCCGGGGGCAAAGAGTTCATTGCGCGGCACCTCCTTGGAGCGACGAGCCTGAATTTGATTGTAGATACTGCGTGCCATGGAACTGTTAATGGCATTTATATCTTCGGATTCGCGGCGCTCTGCTTCCAGTTGCTCGGCGGCAGCTGCTGCCTCCGCCAGTTTCTCGCGAGCTACAGCAGCGGCAATTTCCTCCTCTTCCGCTTCTTTAGAGTGCAGTTCAGAACGAACCTTCTGCAGCAGCGCGTAATCCAAACCTTTCACCAAATGGGTGTGCTCCATGTCACCGCCCAAGAACTTGGATTCCTGAATGATACGGCGCCTACGTTCGGCGGCATCGATGCCCGATTTCATATCCGGGGCCACGGCTCGATATGCATTGGTACTACTGCCGTGACCGGGAGTACTGGCACCTACATAATCAGGATTGGCTCCGTCACGTCGTTCCCGAGCACGATCCCTGTACTTTTCGGACAGCTCCTGCAGCTTGACATCTTCTTGCTTCTTAAGCGCTGCATAGAAATTCTTTTTCTTTCTTCTCAAATCATTCCTCTCGCTGCTGCTGCTGCTTTTCTTTTTCTCTCCCACCGATGCGGGAGTTGCAAACTGGGCTGTGGCTAGGGATCCAGATGCTCCAGCGCCAGCGGTCGCTGTGCCTCCACCGCTGCTGGCTGGCGGGGCACGAGGAGTGGCCAACAGCTTACGGAAGTCATCGTTGGTAAGCCGCACAGAAGGTGGCGCTTCCAAGTGTGCGTCGGACATAGAAAACAAATTTTTCTCCGATTTTTAAAAAAACCAAAACAAAAATAAGCTAAAAATTTCAATGGAAAATAAGCTTTAATAAAACACTTGATGTATTTATCTTTTTATAGAAATTTTAATAATATTAATGTACTTTCCACCACTGTATAAGCTATATTATTTTTAAATATGACAGATATAGCCTAAAACAGGCCAAAATGGCAACACTGCACGATGTATATAAATAAAAACTCACCACGATAAATATCGATAATCTGCAATCGTAAAGAATGTATCGACATTTAACGATATCGATAGACTTTACGGCGAGAGGGCAAGAATTTACGGCGAGAGGGCGGTAAAAAGGTACAGCGAAAAAAAGCCTGATAAGCCACGATAAATATCGATAATCTGCAATCGTAAAGAATGTATCGACATTTAACGATATCGATAGACTTTCCCGCGTAATCAGTTTTCACAGAGAGCAAGCAACACCTGATTTTTTGCACAACATATAAATTTGAAGATTGCAAAATGCTGGATTTCTTAAAAGGATTGCCAAAAGTTGAACTACATGCTCATCTAAATGGCTCGCTAAGCATTTCCAGTTTGCGGGATCTCGGAGAAAAAGTTTACGGAAAGAATACGGAAGAGTTTCTAGAACTTTGTGATCGCTTCATCAAATTTGATGGGAACTCCAATTTGGACGAGTGTTTTGAAAAATTCACATTTGTACACGAGCTAACTTCAACGGAAAAAGGTCTGAGATATGCCACCGAGATCGCCATACGAGACTTTGCCCAGGACAATGTACAGTATGTGGAGCTGAGGACTACGCCAAAGGCCAACAGCCATTACACTCGAAGAGATTATCTGCATTATGTGTTGGAATCCATTAAGAGTGCACGCACAAAGTATCCCAAGATTATGGTAAAACTATTGGCCTCTATTAACCGGGCGGAGCCGGTGGCAGTGGCTAAAGAAACCGTGTCCCTGGCACTTAAATTTGCCAAGACCGATGGAGATATTGTGGTGGGAATAGATCTAAGTGGTAACCCTGCTCGGGGAAAGTTTAGTGACTTCATTCCAGCATTGAGATTGGCCAGAGAGCAGGGCCTGAAACTTGCCATTCATTGTGCTGAGATTGAAAACCCCTCTGAGATCAAGGAAATGCTGGAATTTGGTATGTCAAGGTGTGGACATGGCACATATCTTTCCAAAGATGATTTGACTCACATGAAAAGGCATAATATTCCTGTTGAATGTTGCCTCACCAGCAATGTGAAGTCGGGCACAGTGTCCAGCTACGAGGAGCATCATCTTAAACAGCTCATGGAAGCGGAAGCCCCGAAAGTCTTATGCACAGACGATAGCGGAGTCTTTGATACCACACTGACAATGGAATTTCACTTGGCCACTCAAACATTTGGCTTGAACCGAAGTCAATGCATTGAACTAACCAAAGAAGCAGTGCATCATTCTTTTGCTATCCCCGAAGAGAAGCAAAAGATGATCGTAAAAGTGGAGGAGTTTCTGAAGAAAAACCCATAAAATGATTTCGATTCGTGTTTTTATTTTTTGTGTCAGCTTGGTGCCAACTTTGTTTAGAAGAATAGAAGATTCCAACGATTGTGGTATCCATTAAAACCAAATATGTGGTTTAAGATAATTTAACCCATGTTCTATTAAAATTGTGCCGCATATATTTTTGTTGGAATGACAATTCTGAACAATTCCTAATTCGACCTGTTGGTCGACTACAAAGGAGACGGAAGCCATATAAACCAATTTAAAACACGCGCTCTCAAAATTCGACAACAGCTGTTGTTTAGCAGGTGATTGCTCATCGTGAGTCACGAGTAACCTTATACTGGGATTTCTTTAGCTTATACTGGTTTTGGCGTGTCAACGAAAAAACGTTTGTTTATTAATTTGTTAAGTATGACAACGATGCAATTAAACGAACTACTCTGTCGGGTTTGCCTGCAGCAAGATGAGCTAATGGTGGATATCTATGAGAAGGTAGAGGAGCTTCAAATGGACTTGTCTTCATTACTGGACAAGATTGGCAGCATTGACATTAAGGTAACACAAGAGTTTTTTGATGCGAAAAAACACTCCTTAATAGTTTCTTTCTCTTCTAGCTTGATCCAACGGATGCCTATCCCAAGTATTTGTGCCAGGAATGTACCAATGAGCTCCTAATCTCGGCCAGATTTCAAAAGAAATGTTCGGAGACGAAGCAAATGCTTAGCAAGCTTAAAGGCCAAATACACATGGAAGTTGAACCTGATGTGAATCATCTGTTGACAGAGGAAATAATAGAATTTGATCCCCTTGACTATGTGGAAAGCATTGAGCCATGTCAACAAGTGGAGCAAGAAGCCACCAATAAGCAATCTAAGCCAATTTACAGCTGTGATAAATGTGGTGCCGTCTTCCAATTGACTTTAACTCTTCATAGACATTTGGAAAAATCTCACTCGGATGCCAAAATCTACGAATGCCAAAAGTGTGGTCATGCCTATACAGTTAAAGAGAATTTCCAGAGGCATTGCTGCACAGATTCCATTGATGATCCTAGTTCTAGACAAGGCCATCGTTGCTCAGTTTGTGGGAAGTGCCTAAAATCACCATCTAGTCTGGCTATGCATATGAGATTACATAATGGCGAGCGGCCTTTTGCCTGTGCTATTTGTCCCAAAAGTTTCAAGACCAATGGAGCTCTCGTTAGCCATCAAAAACGTCATCAACAATTGCCGTGCCATGTGTGTCCCCACTGTGATAGAGGCTTTGTAGAGTCAAGCAATCTGAGGCGTCACATTCAGTCCTTGCACACGAATGAACGTCCTCACGCATGCACCATTTGCCAAAGGAAATTCTCTAGAGTATATTTGCTACAGTTGCATAGCCGGACCCATACAGGAGAGCGTCCTTATGCCTGCTCGCAGTGCGATCGTCGATTCGCCCAGTTGGCAGTGCTGCGAAACCATGAGACTACGCATTCCCAGCAAAGACCGCATCGTTGTAGCATGTGTCCAAAAACATTTAGCCGAACAAGCCAACTCAAAAAGCATGAACTTAGTCATATCAGTGCAATTGACCCTGATAAGCACTAAATTTGCATTGGGTCAAGGTATTTATTGGTATTATCAGTTATTTTTGTCAGTTTTTATTAATTTTCTTCTGTCCACAGTTTTCGTTGGGACCCAATTGTTTGATGTATTTCAATTGGAAAGGAATTGTCAACGTGAAATCATGGAGATTTTCAAAGTTATTGCCAGCATCGTTTGCATCTTCATGACGGACTCTGGCTGGGCTAATCTGGCAAGGGAAAGACGAGGTGTTCATCTCACAGTTCCTAAGGGGTAAACTTCTTCATTTCATTTACTTCATTAGATTTCTAACATGCTCTTTATCTTTTTATAGAAGTGGCAATTCCGCCGCAGTAGCCAGTGCTGTGCGTAGCCTAAACACTAAGATGGACAAACAAAACGAAGCTCTAAATCGTCTAGCCGATGCCACTGAACTGGCAACTAAAACCGTCCCTCGAAGCTGCATAATGACTGACAAATATGGTTATACTCGTATCCAGTTGGAGCCCACAAGCAAGCCCTTTGATGTCTTTTGTGAGCAAGCCATTGACGAAGGTGGTTGGACATTGATTCTCCAGAGATTTAACGGCACTTCGCGTAACGCTCAAGAGTATCGTAATGGTTATAATAGCATTCGGGCCGGCGAATATTTTCTGGGCACGGATAAACTATATGCTTTGACACACTCACGCAAGCATGAGCTCATCTTTGTTATGGAGTTTAATAATTTTGTCCTGCAAAATCCCGAAGCATATTCCTTGTGGGCCCAGGAGCATGAAACAAGACGCTACAGTTGGACGCAATGGCAAAACGATGCTGCCCGTTTGCAAGCTGAACAATCCTGGATCAGTTATGAAGAGTGTCAACCAGGCGAAGCTTTGTGCGGTTTGGAACGATTGTAAGTACAAACATGTATGTCTATATGTAGATATCTAGATCTGATTTTATTGTATAATTCAAGTTTGGTCTTCTTACTGAAATGGAACTTCACGAAAGATACTTACAATCCGTTGTCTGAACACCTACCCATCAGACTGTTTAAGCTACTTCTGCGACCAAGCAATGCATACTGGACTGTACCCATTTAGGGGGGTATTCTAGTCTAAAAGAACTAAAAGGACTATCCAGTCCGTAAAGAAACAGGAAAATTGTTCTTATAGTCACGTTTTCAATCCCAAGAATTTCATTTAGTTCCTTATATTTTTGCCTTTGATAACTTGTTTGATATAGTAAAACCCAAATTTTAAGTACATATTGGTCCAATCTAAAAACGGATATATGAAGAATTTCTAACCTCTTAAATTTTAGAGAAATAGACACAAAATAATTCATTTTTCAAATTGTTTATTGCATGCACGTAAAGATTTAGTAAGTTTTTACTTCTGGTAATTGGTTTACATTTGTTTTTTTTTTTTTTTGTGTTTCGTGTGTTCCTTTGCGATTAGCCTACAAGTTACAACAAATTACGTAGTTATATGCTTGTTTTATATATATATATCCATATATAATTTATATCGATTGTATATTTGTATTCATCGAAATGAAAAGTAACTTATAATTTTTAAGTTGTGTATACATATACATATATATATATATAAACATGCAATTAGTTTTCTGGGAGCACAAATTTATTTTTGATTTCACTTAAGAATCTCGGTATTAACTCGATTTGTACATTAACATTTATATATAAAAAAAGATTGTTGATATATTTCGAATGAACATTTTGGAGAATTTTATTTGTTGAATTTTTGAAAAATTTAATTAAATTTTGTTTAGGAAGATTTTCTATTTAATATCAACAATCTCTAAAATTTGTTAGTAAATTATTTTGGTTGTCTCTTTTTTTGTTTTGTTTCGTTTAGGTTTTATTTTGATTTTCATGCAATAAGTATTTCACTTAGTTTAATTTACATATAATATTTGTTAGTAATTATAATTAGTTTTTGTTTTTTTGGTAAGTGCTGCTTTCTATCCCAATTAATGTATGGCTCAATTCTCTTTGGGTTCACATCTCGAGCTACTCTGTTTCAGTGTCTTCCGATATATGGCGGCGGGTTAACTTGGCTCGTTCCATTTTTTGCCAGTTTTCAATTTGTGGGTAGTCAGGGGTCGGTCGGGGGTTGGTTGGACTCATGGGAGAAGGGACTCGGTTTCACTTAGCCTATAAAAGCGTTGCCTCTGCACACACACACACACAAGCACACATACACGCACACACACACACACACACACACACAATAACAATTAATCAGTAAATTGGATAATTCTGGGCATTAAGTTAGTTAGGAGAACAGCAAAATGGGTGAAGGGTTCGATATAATGGTGCATAAATCTGGTGCCGGATGCTCCTGGCTTTAATCCTTTACAAGGCCACACTTTGATCCGATTTGCGATAATACCTACGTGCCTGGACATTGAGATCATCGAGCAGCAGTTCATTGGAGGACTTGGAGCGCTTGGGAAAGATCAAAGCATTGCGCAATGGTGTCACATGGGCTATGGCCACATGAGAGCGTGTTTGTTGGGGTTTTGGTGGTGGCTTTGGTGCCCGTTTTTGTTTGTGCGAGGGTCGCTTTAGCTGTTGCACAAATGACTTACTAATGGTTGAGCCACGGTTAAAATCGGCCTGATTAAGCTGCTGCTCGGCGGGATATTTTTGCAACTTATGCTCCGGCTTCAAACGCTCGAAGAGATTGGTTAGAGTGCGTGAACGCGGCGGTGCCGGTGCCGGATATTTGTTCAGGTTCAATTGCGGTGTACTATGCTTGGGCGTTCGTCCTGCCGCCATTGTTGTTGGTGTTGTGGATGCTGTGTGCGATTTGGTAGCGAATACATCATCATCGAGTTCACTGAGACTGACCAGCATGTGCTCATCCTCGAAAAGATCATCGGTATTCGTTAGGGTGTTGGTTGGCTGATCCAGCGACGAGTTACCCTCATCATCATCGTCATAGCGTGAGAATATCTCATCGAAGGCGGCATTCACAATGAAACTCTCATCCTGCAGTTCCTCCTCGCTGCAGCGACGCGTTAAAGTGCCGCCAAAGAGATTCTTGCGATAATCATCAAAATGGGATGCGGGCAACTGCTCGGTGGAACGCGCCAAACGCGGCATAGCCAGGGATTTTAATGTTTGGGTGCTGCAGCTGTTTGTTAGTTTACTGTGCGGCTGTGATTGTGCCCGGTTACGTGACTGGAGCTGTTGTTGTTGCTGTAGCAGCTTTTGTCGGTGCATTTGCTGCATGAGACGCTGACGCATCTCCTGCGATTTGCGTTTGAGCTGATTGTATTTGCTTTGACTGGTGCCTATGCTTTGGTTCGCTGTGCTTGCTGGGTCGTACTTACTCAACTCACGATCCTGTTCCGCCTCGGCCAGGCGCCTTTGCAGGGCCAGTGTCTCAAAGGTGTGCACCACACTGCCCACATGCGTGTTGATCTCTGGAATGCCCAAATCTCCGCTAAATAGATCGGCATTGCGTTTACTCAATGTCGAATGGGCGTGCGATGCACATGTCCTCAAGGGCGGCACTGGACAGCTGCGCCTTTGCTGCAGTGAATCTGTGGGGAATTGTTCAACAAATTCGGCAGCTTCCTGTTGCCAGAGCAAATTGCCCAGTTCATCATGGCCGCTGGAGGTGGCATGTGTTGTCGACTGGTATTTTGGATTCGTATTTTTCGTGTGTTGTTGTATGTGTTGTTGTATTCGATGATGATGTTGTTGGTGGTGTGTTTCGAGTTGTTGGCAGAAATGTTTAAGCAAAATTTGTTTAATGAAACAAAATAAATAGAAGCTGATTAGCTAAAGGGGCAACTTGGTGACTGGTGAGCTTAGCCGAAGGGTGAAGGTGTCATAAGTTGTGGTGGAGGTGGTGGACAGGGGGGGGGCTGAGGGTCTAGAGGGGAGGACAATTCTTATAATCTACCATAACTTTATATATACTTAAATATATATGTATTTTTGTGTATATATATATCATAAGCTTAGTCTTTCTTATAAATATGTACAATAAGTTTACCTTTTTCTTGTTTTCTTTTAATTGGGTTTGTTTTCTGCTTGAACTAAGTTAAGTATTGTATTTTGTTTCATATTTTAAACTATTTAGACTAGTCATAAATATCATATATTTGTATATTATAATCTATCAATGAAACAACAACAACACAAATAGCTGTCAATAGACGAGATACCACGAGATAAAGAATTAGAGATAGAAAAACGATCTCCATTTTGAATGAATGAATTGTATGCATTTGTGTGTGCAAATATGTGTGTGTGTGTTGTTTTTGTAACTGAAGTGGACTCATAGAAGTTAATCCAACACGTTTTCATCTGTTGTACAGATAGTTCAACCCAGAAAAATATAGCTAAGCCTCATACAAAACTATTTCCCAGTCGATTAATCAAAGGCAGATCTAAATTTGCCCCCAAAAAGTATGCAATAGGCAGTTCAAAACACAAACTTTACCAATGTGCTGTTGGAAAGAAATAGTTGGTTTAGCCACAAAATATTCCTAAAATTATGAGCATTATTGCTTTAGATCCGCCAATGACAATAAGCCTATAAGTGCTTGAATGATGAGCGGGAGAAAAACGTTACTAGACTTATTGCGACTATAAAAATTCCTTCTATTTAATACATAGCCTTTGTAAGAAGTTTTCATTTATTGACCTCTAACTTTCTTCTATTTGTTTTCTTGTATTCCATTTGTAATCTTCTAAACCTTCTTTATAATTCTCACCGTGGAAAAACTGTATACAACAAATTTTTAGGACTTTGTCACTGACTTGTCGAGATTGCTTAAACCTCCAAAAAGCAATATCCCAAACTGAAGCAGTAAACTAAAATATTTAAAGTTATGGAAATAAACATTTTCAGCATACCAATTTGTGTTCAAGTGTCAGTGCATCTGTGAGATTGAGTTGGTTGATTGGTTGGTTGGTTAAGTGTAAGCATACGATTGATTATTGGGTTAGAAGATGCCATTACATTATAACATACACCAAGAAAGAGTCAGCAACAATATAGAAAAGAGAGAGAGAATGTGTGAATGTGTGTGTATGTGTATTAATTAGTATGTGTAGTAGAGTGGGCGCCAATCTAATAGTAGTTATTATCGAATGGCAGACTATCGCTGGAGCTGCTATAATGCTGATGTTGCTGGGGCAACATTTGATTGTTGCTACTGCCATTGCGTTTTGTTTGTTGCTTGTGGGTAGAAGTGGATTTTTGTTGCTGCTGGGCCTGCTGCTGTTTGTGCATGGCCTTGAAATCATCTTGGGATTTACTATTCTTTGAACTATGCTTATTTTTGTGACCCTTGCTGTGTTTGGTATGCTTCAGACTATGATGTTGCTGGTGTATTGGCTGCTGTGGCAGCTGCTGCTGCTGCTGCTGTACATGGGGATGACTGTATCGATCACTGTTGCAACTGTTGCTGCTATTTGGCTGCGAATGATAGTGATGCTCAATATGGGCTATATTACTGCTGCTATGGTATTGGGGATGTGTCTGCTGATTTGAATTATCGCTGGCAGTGCCACTGCTGCCATAGCTATAGATCTGTGACTTGGACTGACTGCGATGAGGCTGCTGCTGCTGATTGGCCACACTATAATGATCGAGGCTATCGAATGTTTGCAAATAGTGTGGATTGATTTGAGTGCAATAGTCGCCGCCGCTGCCATTGGCCATATGTTTGCGATCGAGTGTGTTGCGTGTGGAGTGTTGTTGCTGTTGGTGATGATCGAGTGAATTGAAGTGTTGCAATTGTGTTGTATTGTAGCTGAGGTGTTGGTAATGCGATTCGTTTGTGTGATGTTTGCCACCATTTTTCATTGGTAATGGCGGCGGTTGTTGTTGTGGGGATTTACGATTTGTGTTGCTGTTGTTGCCATTGGACTTAAAACTGCTGTTGCCGCTGTGCAAACTGAGGCTGTTGCTGTTGTTGCTGATGCTGTTGATGTTGTTGCTGCCCGTGCTGCCGTCTGATTTCGTTTTGATGGCTATAAATGAATTGGGCAGCGGTGGCAATGGTGGAGTGCCTGTTGGTGTAGTTGTTGAAGAACAAGTGGTGGCTGTTGTTGTTGTTGGCTGTGCTGATGGTAATGGTGTTTGTGGTACTGTTACCGTGGTGCTGGCCACAGCAAAGTCCCTTTCCCGATCCCGCTACGCTATGTGATGACCGCCAAATGTGCGCAGAACTGGCACGCTCTTTATTATTATTATTGTGATTGTTAGATTCGGGTTTGGTTTGGTTTGGTTTTTGGTGGTGTGGAAACGGTTAAACGGTAACAGATTTGGTTTGGTGGTGTTGGTAATTGTGTGGTGTGCGTGTTACAGTTGTTTGTTGTTGGTGGTGATGGTTAAAATGCGCATTTGTTTTCGTTTTTCGGGTTGGTTTTTTTTTGGTTTTCGGAAAATGAAATGTCAGAGCGTAAAAAGAGACGAAAAAAAAGGAAAAGAGAGTAGACACTTATCATATAAGTTGTGTATGATATAGGTATATAAATATTGCTTTCAAAAAGAGTATACTTAGGAGTCAGTTGTTGTAATATGTATGTATGTTAAGTGTGTGTGTGTTGTGGGATTTTGTGTATGTGTCAAAGAATGTTTACGTTTTGAAGGACTAGAAGGTGCGTCGGCTGTGGGGACTCGCCATATTTTGTCTATATGTCACATTTAAGGCTACAATCTTCAATAAGTTTACAAGTGCTTTTGGTTAGAATTGTGTTAAAATATTTGCATATATATAAATTCAAAATAAAATTCAAGAAAAGACTACCAAAATGATTAAAGTAAAATTTATACAAGTTGTTAGTTAATATGTACAAACACATTATATACACACGCACACACAAGCACACAGGAGACACACACAGACAGACAGACGCACACAGAGACATACATCTATTAGGTTAAAGCCTTGTGAGCATTTTAAAGTTTCTCTATCTCCAGGCAAAGGATATTTCATGCATGAATGCAGGCAAGTCACAAAAGGAATAAAAAATAACAGCCAGAAATTAAGAATGACTTCTTTCTCTCTCACTCTATCCAGAAAAGCTAATTAGCTAGGGTAATTTGAAATATATATATAAAAAAAGAAGGAAAAGTGAGCACAAGTTTTTGGGCGGGGCCAAGAAGTTGTTGCATTTAAGTTGCGCAAGCTGCGTTATTTGTGGTGTGCTTGGGTCGGGGAAGAGTTCAATTTTGGAGAATTTTGGGGAGACTCGCCTAAATGACTTTGGGTTGGGGTTTTTTTTTTTTGGGGTGCGTAAGTTGTGTTTGAGGCTTGGTAATTTTTACATTAAATTAAAAAAGTTTCATCTACTGTCACTTTGTTTTTTCCTTTTTGGCGTTCCCTTTTACATGGCACAGCCACACATCACACCAATATGTGTGTGTGTGTGTATGTGCATTTATTTGCATATGTGTGTCCCATAGAGACGAAAGTTTCCATTCATTCACTCAATGCACTCTCAAAAGACACTACAGGGTGTACTTGAGATAGAACTTGTCTTCCTTTTTTTTTTTTTTTTGCTGCTTTCTCTCAACATAAAAGTTGACAAGCGTTGACATAATTTTACGCGCAATGACAAGTTGAAGGAGCCGCAGGATGTGCCATTGCCATGCTGAAGTGCAGGCAAATAAGCGAGTAAGTAAGTGCCATCTTTCCTCCTTTGGACTCCTCCCTTGATGTAAAGAGCAAGTAACATTTTCTGCATCATTTACTTATGCACATTTGATGATGGAAATTTAATAGACTTGCCACATAATAATTGTGGTTGTATATACTTATTTAGCTAATGATTGATACATGTATAGATAGATGAATGAATATATATGAATGGATAATGCACTGGATGCACTTAATGTAAAAATATCATAAGAATGTCCATGCTTGTTGGGTGGTGAGGGGTGGTTGAGCAACATCATCAACAGCCGGAAGCAGTGACTACTGGAGGCCACAACGGGAAGTTCAACTCAGTGCCACAAAAATTTGAAAACTTTGTAAACAAAACTTTGCCAGCTAGTTCCCTGCACTTTGCTGTTTGGGGCGCGAAAAACGAAAAACATCAAGACCTTCAGCAATAACAAGAATATAAAAAAAGAGGGTAAAATCGCACAGAAGAAAGAGCCAGCCTGGAGGACTGTCAACGGCACAAAGTTTTCCACACGGCAAATGGTAGCCTGAACTTACACTAAACTTGGCTAAATAAAGAAGGAGGGGAGATGCCGCGGGGCGAAAGGGTGAAACTTGGTCTCCACTTTGCATACAACAACAAAAGCTTTCATCAATTGTCCAGCGGATGTTTGGCTCAGCTTTTGGCACGACAGTCGCTCCTAACACTAACACAAGCACAACTACAGCATCCGCCCCGTGCTGCATCCGGCAGATGGATGTACCCCGTCACATTCCGTCCCCGTCTCAAAACATCGCACAGATCAAAGCTAACTGCACTTCAAAAATGGCTTCTATATACTACATACTACCACTACTACAAAAAAGAAAAGTGAAAGAAAAACCTAAAAAGATACAAGGGAAAAAAAGTAGAAGAAAATGCTTTGGTAAATACTTCTCAGTGATGTGACGAGCCGGGGAGAACGTGGAGGACAAAAGTTGCTTGCTTGCTCGCTTTGCATTTCATTTGAAGAAACTGTTACAAGTTTTCTTATCACCCCTCCCCCCCATCAAATGCTCCACCTACTTAACTATTTGCCTGCCAAAACCCCCTCGAGTAATGTTGCTTTGTGTACAATTGTAATAACTATCTCAGCGAGTGTTTGAAATGCGTTTACTGAAAACTTTCACTACAAAGAATGTTGATGGTTGTTTTGCGCTTCTTTTGTTAACTTATTCTTATTTCAGTTTTTTGGGGAAAAATTTATAGAGTAAATGAAATGGCCCGAAACCTCTAATGAGCGTAGCGAGCGAAACATAAATTACACTATTTTAATTTCACATGCGTTTGCCTCCACATTGGGCGCCAGAATGTAAAATTGGTGCGTAATATTGTTGGCGTACTTAAATTAAATGATTAACACAGATATTTACAACATGGCCAACCAGAAAACTGACCACCACACTGCGGGGGCTCACCTTTCACACACACACACACTCACACGCATCTGTGTAACCACCCCGCCCGATGTAAAAGTAAACAGGGAACAACGTATTGCAACACCCGTACATTGGTCCACACGTACACGAAAAGTGTACGGTATACAGTTTGTGGTCATGTCCTGTGTCTTGCTTTCAGGTGCCTGGACAACGGTCAATTGCTTTGCTTAAACAGACGACTGGGCATGACGCTGTTTTGTTTGCTGATTGCGCAAATATTTGCGCAGGCATTAAACTCAGAATTGATGGGACTTTCCGTCCCTTTCTCGCGCTGGGCTCCTGCTCCTTGGCGGGCTCATCGCTTGGCTTGGCGGCTGCTCGGGTGGCTGGCGGCTGGTGTCTGGTCTGGCCACAATATAAATTTAAATATTAACGCGCTTCGCTTTCAATGACGATGAGTCTGTAGCTTTTGTTTCAGCCGCGTTGCCCTGACTTCTTGACCAACACGAAGTGAAAGGCAAACGTTTGCCTTAATGTTAACAGCCTCGTTACTTTTTATGGCACGCACAGCATTGCCAAAGAAAAAACCAAAAAAAAAAAAAAAAAACACCAAAAAAGGAATATTCCGTACGGTCATTACCAGCCAAAAACGTAGAAAAGAAACGGAAAGAGAAAAAAAGGTACGAAAATTGTGATTATGAACACAAATTTGTGCTTAAATTGTGGGCGTTCACTTAGTTTTTGTGGCCACAAATTTTTATAAAAAAAGACCAAACAAAAAAAAAAAAAGAAAACCGCCTAGTCATTAAATTTTATTACAAGTTTAATTTTTCAATAAGGCAAGGCAGCCAGAAAAGGTGTAATGACCTTCAATTTAGTCGCATTTGAGCAAATTAAACAAGCTGGAAATTCATCAGGACTAAATATTCACTAAAAGCATTAAGTATACGCCACGTAGCCCTAAAATATTATTGCCCCAACAAAAGTGTTGACTTGCAAGAATGTATAATTTAATGGAATTTTCATTTGCTCATTTTCTTGGCCAAATTTAATAAGCAGGAAATTAATCTGAATAAATTTAGCCTACAAAAAAAAAAAAAAAAAATGTATACATATATATTATATAAACGCGGCATTAAAGTCAAATGGCTGATAGTAAATCAAAAGGGACATATATATCTTAAACACATTAAATCAATTCACTTGATATGCAAATAAATGTTTGTTTGGCGCCTTGAAAACTATAATTTTGAATATTAAGCAGAGTCTTGAACTTTGGAGTTTTAAGGACATACTTAAGTGAAGTCGTTTTTAAGATAAAATAATATTGGAATTACTTGGAATTATACCCAAAGAGCTAAATTTAGCACAACTTTTCAGGTCTTGCCATCATTGCGCTTTAATTCTTGTGGCGTTTTAAGCTCTCCTTCGTGCCATATAAATAAATGACTCTAACTTACTAACATTGCCAGGATAAGCATTATGAAATCACTCTCCTTCGCCAGTTAGACACGAATTATACGTGCCAAATCTAAATAGACCCGGCTAAAACTTAACCCAAAGCTTTTGTTCTTAGGAAACATGATCATTATAGAAAACATATAAAAAGAAATTTGAATTCTAAATTTGCATTGGGACTAAAGAATTGAACTTGAAGTAATATATCGTATTAGAAGCAAACATAGATTTTTCAACAAATCAACTAAAAGACTACTAAGCAATTTTATGATACCTCGTGCAACATTATAATGAAGGCAATTATCACGTATAAGCCATTGGGTTTATATTCTTAAATATGGCAATAAATTATTTTGCATTTAACGGTGCCAAAATGTGAAAAGTAAATCATATGCAAATAGTCTTGGATAATAATATAATGTATAGGTAGGAGGGTGGTCCTCCCTGGGGCCAACGAAATGCCAACAGCTGACGAAAAATACACTATAAATTTGGTATTTATTAGTGACTTTATCTAAACATGAAAAATACGTAACAAAAATAGTGTTCAGGGAAGCATATAAAATTCAAATATTTGTTGTGTTGACTTTAAGTATATTAAAATATAAAATGCACCTGTATACATGGACAGAAGGTTTCATAATTTACATTTATAGTGGCAATGGCAGCCGAAACTTTAACGTGCACGCACACACACACACACATCTATACACATACACATGAAGTATGCCATTTATGACATCCGCGCCATGCCGAAAAGAAAAGGATAGAAAAAGTATGCAAGAAGTAGGCGAAAGAAAGAAAGAGAGCAAAAGATATGGCAAGGCATAAAAAGCATATTAAATGCCTTGCCGCTTCTTATGCTACTTCTACTTCTTATTTTTAGTCTTTGTTCCCTGTAACTCCTGTTGTTGTTGTTGTTGTTGTTGCTGGTGTCATTTTGTCTCTCTGAGGCTGCGGCGAAGGTTTGGCTTTCTTTTTCTTTTTGGTTTTCGTCTCTCGTTTTTGTTTGTCATCTTTTAATGGCGCAATTAGAGCACACAGAATGCGTTTACTGGAAATTTGAGAGCGGGCTGGCGCGTCATAAAGGATTTTTAATAATAGCACCATATTACAATAGACACAGACTCACAAATACAGACATACAGTGTGTTTGTGTGTGTGTGTGCTAACAAATTGCGTATACGCCATGGCACTTTGAAACAAAAGCCACACAAAAAACAATGCAAAAGTTGCGTGCGGGTGTGGCGAACGGTTGGTCCTCTTGCTGTTGTTGTTGCTTCTTGTTTTATTTTTGGATTGTTTGTTTGTCTGTTTGTTTGGTTTCTGCTTTTGTACTGTAATTTGATGCAGCATTGTTTTTAGCCTCTCTTCCTTTCTCATCTATTTCCACCTCCTAACTATGACTGCATTCCCATATCTACTTCATTTTAGTGTCAGTTGAGATTTGTGCAGGCGTTTTTCTCGCCATTTCTATGCGAAATTGGTGGCTTTTTTTTGTTTTTTGTTTGTTTTTCGGGCATAATTTATGCGCACATTGTTTCTTCATTTTGTGCGGCTTGTCATTAGGCACAACCACAGACTGTTCAGGTTGTTCTAGGGGTTCTAGTCTGCAACTAGCAGCAGTAGCAGCAGCAACAGCAGCTGTATGAATTTATGGGCAATTTTTCTTGTGTTGTGCTTTATTTTTCCTTTTGACTGGCCAGAAAAGTAAAACTTTCCTGCCGCAAGTTCATTTTTTTTGGGTTGGGAGTGGGATGAAACTTTTTCTTGTTGCATTGAAATTGTTTTTTGACGACCAGAAAGTTGTGGTTGTTGTTGTTGTTGCTGTTGTTACTGTCGGAATACAAAGACAATTTAAAGACGTTAAAGTCTCATTGAGTTGCCGAGTTGTTGGAGCCGCTCAATGAACTCGAAGCGGAAATGCTCAAGCCATAAATTATGGCGTATGCCGAAGGAAAGATGCGTTGTTGCAGTTGTTGCTGCTGCTGTTGCTGCAATATAAATCCTTTTTGAAAATTTATGGTACGTTGAACTTAAAATGAAAATACAATAAAATCTACCGACTGAAACAGAGACCAAGAGACGTAAGCCGCATCAGCAAAGAGACAGTACGTTGTGAAACAAAAAGCGCATAACAATAATACAATTTATTAACGTTGAACAATTTTTACATTTCGCTGGCGTACAAACGGCCCTCTACTATATATGTACACTGTATATATGGGTATATATTTTCAGTACTGAATCTACCATATCAAATTGTGAAAAAAGGGGTCAAGTAGGGCTATGCAAAGAAGATTAAACCTCAAGAATTGATTGGGAATCAACAGGAACAACAATTGATGTCATGGTTCTCATTTTAAGAGAGTAAAATCCATACGATTTAATGAAAACAATTAGAAAAAAGTTCGGTTGTCTTCAAGACAGACTCTTATAGAGTCTGGAAGTTTTCTTTACCCCCTTTAACTACGTCACTGTGCCGTTTCTATATGTACAAATAAGAAAGGCGCCTGGACCTCAAGATGTAATAAAATTAATGCCCCTGCATTATATGCTCTGTGTGCAATGGGGCATTAAAACAGTCCGATGACATGAGAATTGAGTATTGAGGGGGGATAAGTGAGAGGCAGAGAGAGAGAGAGAGAGAGAGATTGGTGGAGGAGAATATGAAAAATCATATCAATATTTATGGGAACATTCTCAGTTTAAGTATACTTACGTTTGTGTACATTTTTGTTTGTTTTTTTTTTTTGTATTGCATTATCTGCTTTGAATGAGTTTTACATAATTTTGACTCTTTGTTAGTAACTCTAGCTAGCTCACAAGGCTCATACAAGATGCAATTATTTGATGCTGGTTCTTATGCATTTTAGTTTTAGTTCTAGTGCAAAATTCGATTGGTGCTTTCAAATTATAATTTAACTAGCAAAAAACTTATAATTAGTGCCAGAAAAACCAAAAAGGGCAAGCTTAACTAACTAGAGCGAGGGTGCAAGGTGGGCAAAGTGGTTTTCAACTTTCGCGGGGGCAACGTAGACAAAGAGGAGGAAAATACAAGCATATAAGAATTATATATAGTAATTTATATAGAATTTTTGTAGTTTTTCTGCTGCAGGTGAAATGCTTAATTAAATTTTTTGCCAGTTTTGTGAAGCGAAAAAGGGTGGGGGTGAAAAAAGTTATCTCAAAACTAGTTAAAAAATAAAATTAACGATAAATGAATGAAAAGTAAAAAAAACAACAAAAAAAAAATGGAAACGAACAAACGAAATTCAACTTTGTTGTTGTCGTATGCAAATTACTTGTGGGTTTGGTAAACGGAGACGAGACGGGTGGTGCTGGGGGGTTGTGCACACTAGAAACAACGTTTTGGGGTGTTACATTTCACGGGTAGTTATGCTGGCTTCAACAACAACATCACAAACGATAAACAAAAAATATACTATATACTTTGTGCTATATATATGTATATAGAAGGTAAATTTAACAAAAAAAAGGAGATAACAAACTGTTTGGAGGCGTAAGGTCTCTCTTTAGGGACACATTTCATTCATTTGCAAACTTAAATTGAACGTGAAATTATTAATTGCTGGGGCTTAATTAATTTATAATGAGTTTGTAGCGGCGGCAGCTGTGCCATGTCAGAACGCGGTCGCGTCGGTGTATGTGAGATAGAAAGAGAAGGAGCATCAAATATTGCTGGTTTGTAGTGGTGCAAGGTGGTGCATTGCAGTGATGTTCGGTGCTGTGCGGTGCATTGCAGTGCGGTGTGTTGCATACATAATGATGAATGATCAGATAATGGAAAAAAATTCTCAACATACGTGCTGACCATTCTATGTGTGTGTGTGTGTGTGTCTGTGTGTGAGTGTGTAATAAAATGACTAATACGAAGAGTACATAGAAAGTTGAGTTGAGTAAAGTTTAGGTTTGTTGTTGTTATTGCTTTTGAGTTTTGCGTGTGGTGCGCATTAATGTTTTGTGTGTTTTGAGACTTTGTGTATAGCCTACTTATTGGGGCTAATGTATTTTTTGAATTGAATGTTTCGTGGATGTGAGTTTTTGTGAGACTGTGTCTGTGTGGATCAGTGTTTTGTTGAGAATCTCTTCTCATCATTGGTTATCACAAGAACATTCAGTATAAAATTACAATACAATATGCATTGAATGATGCTTTTACACTATAGACTATGGGGTTCGTAAGTAAGTATGTAATTTGTCTTTTTGGTAGTAGATTATCAAAGGCAATATAAGATATATAAGATATTATTATTGTTTATATATATATATCGGTTTAGGTATACAAATATATATGTATATATATAAGGTAAAAACGTTCGTATTCCGCTTGCACCACATTTCAAAACAAATCAGTTAGTAATTGGCAAATCACGATCATCACATCATCACAGCAGAACGAACGAGGAACGAATGGCAGCAACTTCCGGAGATGTACAGTGTGTGTGTGTATGTGTGTGTGGGAGTGTATATATATGCTTGATTATAAATATGTATATATTATATAATTTATAGTAAATTTCATATTCAGGTACATATCAAAGTAAAAATTCAATCAATTCAGTCCATTCGCTTAGTATTATTATTATTAGTATACATCATCAAAGGTCATCAAAAGTAAGAAAAATAATCGATCTGTTACATATAAATATTATATTTTATATATGTATTTTAAAAATATAAATATATATATATATGTGTATATATATATATATATTTATATTAATGGTGGTATATATGTAGGTCAATTCATCAATCAATCAATCCATATCAATTAAACAATTTACATGTATGCGTATATATAAATATATATATGTATATATATAGAGAGAGACAAGAGACAATAGTTAGAAGAGAGATATAGAGAGATAATGTGGAACGATAAGAGGGTTCGGGCGCTCACCAAGTTCACGTAATGCAAATAATAACTCAAAAATATTCAACAAAAGTATATATTTATATATATTTCTAAGGAAAATGCCCTAAACATACAATATTACTTTTATTTTCTCCTAGTATTTGTATTGACTATGCATTTTGCTCAGTCTTTATTGTAGCTATCTTGGCCTAAATTGGCTATTAAGCAGCCTAAACTGGCTGAAACCTAAGCAAGGTTAAGGTTTTTTAAAAGAGACTTGCTAAAATGTTTGCATGTTCATAACTTAATAATGAACTAAAAGCCAATTTAAGATCAAAATTTAAATGATTTGCTTCACTTTTAACTCAACTTTCTTTGCTTACTCATTTTGTTATTACTTTCTCTTTTGGTTTTATTGGTGCAGTGAATTCTTTCTGTATTTTGTTGTTTGTTTGGTCTTGCTTCAGGTGTAATTAACTTTAAACTTGCTTGCAGGAACTTTTTTACACGCAAACCTTTCATACAGGTGAAATGGAATCTTATTTCATATACATACATAAATATATGTGGAAAGGGCTAAGTAAAGAGGAATAACGTTCAAATTATACACACTAAGATTTTCTTTTTCTTATAAGTTTCAATAAGTAGAAGAAGCATATGCAAGATAAGACATTTGCCAAGGTGTTGCTGGGTATATGTGTGTAACTATGTGTGTCTGTGTACAATGGAAAGGATTCTAATAATAAGGTACTGCTTTTTACATGGTGAGTTTTGTTTTGATCTGTTTTTGATTGGATTCTAGTATTAACTAGCAGTGAGCGGAGCAGAGTTTATTAAAAAATTCATAGCAAACCGGAGGACAAAAAGGGGGTTGTTGATAGGAGACGAGCATATAATGCTCATTCATGAATAAATCAGAACTGAAAGCGAAAAATATTTGATTTTACTTTATGTTGTATGTATGTATGTATATGCAATTATGGATATCTGTTATATGTATGTGTGTCTGTGTGTGTGTAGTATATTGTTGAACGCATTGTTCGCATCATACAAAGAGAAAATTGTCCAAACGTTTGCACAAGGCACACAGCGGCAAAGTGGAATACAATGAACAAAATCAATATTAATAATAATGCTCAATGCAATATTAATGGAAAATTCAACTGAAAAGTTTGGTTTGTTTTTTTTGTTTTTGTTTTTTAAGGCACACAAAACTGAATATGAATATAAATATTAACAGACACACACACGCATTCGCAATTAAATTGTTTGTTGTTTTATTATTATTCGTTATAAATTTGTTGTTCATGGCATTAATGTATATTGTTACTCATCATCATCATCATCGTGATCATCATCATCGTTTTAATTATCATCATGGTTAACCCCAGTCCCCTCAACGTAATCATTAACTGATTCCATTTGAATTTCTCGTTTCTTGTTTCAGTTTGTAATTGTTTAACTCTTTTCTCTTTTCCTTTTTTATATAAATTACTTTTGCTTTGCATTGTTAATATTAATTATATAAATATTTATATAACTTATTTGGTTTTCCCTTTCACTTGTTTTTTCTTTTATCTTCGCCTCCTTTACAATACCATTTTGCATTACCACGAGGAACAATTAAGCAGGATAATGCCACAAACATGATCAAAGTGTGAATCAAAGTGTGTGGAAAATGAAACAATGCAATTTAATTAGACGATAATAACTAAAAGTTAACAGAAAAATATAGTTCACTAGAAAGGAATTGAGCTAAGTTTATGGCCAGCAAAGCTCCTGAATGGCTCCTACCTACATAAGTGTTTAGTATTCAGTGAGAAGATCCTTTATGATCAGTTTAACATTATCTAAATGATAATAATAGATAAAACGTATAACTTAATTTTATAGTTATGCTTGCAAACGGAATAAATAATGTTAAAAATTTTAAAAACTCTCAAGTTCAGGTGTAAAAATTTCTTTGCTTGTTAGGTCCTTGACAAAACAAATGAAACAAATAAGTGGACAAATAAATAATGGTAATAATATACGTACGTACTGCATTATATAATTCATTTATTGGTTGCAAAAATAAATTAGGCATATTAATAATAATTCGGTTTATTTATACACTTAAAATAATAAATAATTAAATACAAGGTGCATACATTTACATTGCATTTTCGTTCTCATTTCTAATATTGTAATGCTTCTTAATGCTTTGTGAGATTCATTGCCACGCCCACAGTTCCCCACATCCGTTCATTTGAAGGTGGTGGGCGGTTTGGAGGATTACTGCTCTTGGGGGCGGGTTGGGGGCTTTGTGATTTCAATTCTAATGGGCTTTTGCAAACGCGGCGTTTCATATATCTTTACTTTTAACTAAAAGGTATAAATGGGTGTTACTTAGAATCAATCATCGTTTAGTCGGTGTAAAGTAAAGTAAACATAAATCAAAAACAAATAACCAAGCAGAGCGCCACTAAACCAAATAAAGAAATTTTTCATTTCAAAGAACAAACACATACATACAAACATACATACATACAAACACAACATATGGGACACATAAAATTGTTATTACTGTAGATCATCATCAAATGCAATTAATTTTTATAAACAATTTGTTGCCAACACACGCACTAGCACACACACACACGCACACACGCGCAAACAATTATCGGACATAACATTAATAAAAATATGAAAACAGAAAAAATTCGAAAAAAATAAATGTGCTGTGAAATTGTATCACAAAAATTGCAATCAAGTCCACTCGCTAATAATTTTCATTAATTTTATTAATTAAATCAACAAACAGTCTGTCCCTTTGATTAATTCTTTAGTGTGTTTTTTCCTCTAGTCGAACGCTTTTTGGTTAATTAAATTTATATGATTTTTAACTTTCTTCTCTTTACTATCATAATGGTTTGCAATCAAGACCAGATTTTTAACGAAACATTTGAACGGAATTAAGCCCTAATTTCTTTACTGGAATGGCTAAGGACTTTTCGTAATGAATTAAGATCTTAAATTTTAATAGAAGAGGAGCTGAAAGAGTATTTACACTTCGATAAGTTAAACTTGAGCTGTTTGCTTTGGTTTTCGAACATTCGATCGACGACGAATTTTTTCTACATTTTTTTTTTTTAAATAACTGAGGATGAAATTAAATTATTATAATTGCGCTTTATGTTTGATTGTTTTGTTGTTGTTATTGCACTTGATTTCTTTGTTTGTTTGCATTTATATGTGTGGCTTATATTTTCCTGTCAATTTTTTCCCTTTTAATGTGTTGTATTTCCGAGTTATCCGCTTTGGGCTTTAATTGGTTGTAATTAAGAGTTATAATTGTCAGCGGAGTTGTTTTATTTTTATTTTTTCAGTTGGCAGTGCATGAAATGAATAATTTAAATTAACAAAAAATATACAAAAAAACAAAAAAATCCCTACATAAATACAAAAATATTTATGAAAGTACATTTACATGTACCCCTAAAATGGGAATTGAATATGAAAAAGAGTTCTTAAAATTAGCACAGAAAAAATTAATTTCATTTGTAATAGATATTCATACATTGTGAACTTGCAAGAGTGTGTGTTTTGTGTGTGTGTGTGTGTGTGTGTGTGTGGAGTTTGTGGTATGTGAATGTATTGAGGCAAACATGCTATGTGACTTTAATGTGTTTTGTGTGGGGTTTTCGGTGGTGTTGTTTGGTGGTGGTGCTCGGCCATAATATGCATCAAATTGTGCTTTTCAGTTTAAAGTTCAAAGTTGTTTTTGGTTGGATTTTTGCTCTTAACTCTCGTTAGCATACTTTATAGGCACTTGCATAATAATAATAATTTGCAGCTACCTTGAGTCAAATTATTTATGCATTCTCGTTGTTGCTCCTGCCCGAATAAAACTTAACAAAATTTTATTGCGGTTAAGCACTAACTTTTCAACCTCGGCTGCCAACTAATTGGATTATGTGATTAGCAATCTGCTCAAAGGATTGTATTGTGTGTCCTGGTTAGACCTACAATTGGCAGCTGCAATTGTTGAATTTGCTTTCCATTTAAGCCACTATAGAGGCGGCTTACCTGGGCGTAGGCAAATCCATAAGTTTTGGAAATTCCTCCTGCACTCTAATGTCTCTTAAATGTGATTGAATCTCGCCTATTTTACTAAGATTAATTGACCATTTATCTAGTTAGTTTGACAGTATTTATGCAATGAAAATCTATTTAAACGATTATGCCTGAGGTTAGGGTAGAAAACTGTTATTTGTTTGTCATGAATGGAAGTATTTCAAATGAAAATGCATTGCCAGCAATTTTCGATTATGAGAATTTTTAAGAAAATTCTTTTCATAATTAAAATGAATTGTTGAATTTATGTTGATTCATGGAGATTATTGCATTGAGCAAACATTTTTAGGCTATGTAGGGGAAAACTTTTTGGCATCTTGTAGGGCCATTCATTCCATTCTGTTTTCTCTCTTGTTGTCAGTTCTTCAAGAACTTGAAGAAACTTTTGATTTATGCACTGGCAGTTTTGTGGTGCGTGTCTTGGCCTTTATTATTTATGAGTTTTCCTCATATAAATATATATATTCTTTCTTTTTTTGATTTGCATGTTCAGTTAAGCAAATACAGTATACAATAGAAATAAAAAATGTAACTGAAATAACAATTGTTTACTAAAGGTCTTTAAGTCTGCAATGTGTATGTAGCTCTTCGGGGCGTTTATGTTTATTTAAAAAACTATTCAAAGGGTTTTTCATTTTATGATTAAACAAAAAAAGTTAAACTTAGACTCACGAACAGACATGCCAAAAAAATAAATGCCCAAATGGTAAAACAATTAAAGTAAATACGATTAAGAAAACATATTTATGCACACCATGATGCCTGACTCGTCTGATGGAATAGAGAACATGAGTATATATATATATATTATATGTGTTGTTTTTTTTTTGGCTCAATGCAGTAACTAGAGTAAGGTGAGAGCGTGTGTATGTGTGTGTGTTTTTTTATGTTTATGTTTTTGTTTGCTGTCTGTTTGGAGTTTAGTTGCTTTTTCCTTTTCATGGCTCATAAAACATGCCTCAATTCACCACATGGGACACAAAACTTTGAGAGAGAGAGACACAAAAACACAAAACAAAACAAAAAAAAAATGTAATATCTCAACGGAAAAAGACAAAAAATTAAATAACAGATTGTTAGTCTTTGTTGAACAAACAAGTAAAGGACAACAAGCATATTGCATGTGATACACAGAAAAAACGAACAAAATAAATAAAAATCTAAAGTTTTTATACCCATGTATTTCAATTAATTTTGTTAGAGATTGAGAATGAGATTTCAGATAACAATCAGACTACCTATAATCATCATGAATCATCAGATCTTTGATTTATGCAAAAGGGTATTCAAACTTGAACCAAAACAAAAAAAGAAATTAAATTGATTGAGTGTAAAAACGCGTACAACAGGCAATAAAACATCGTGGACAAGGGGCAGATAAAATTATAATTTAGCTAGTTCGATTCAATTCGAAGATATGCACAAAATGCTTAGATGAAGAGAAAGAGCACAGATATGGATACTGAATTACTGATTACTTGGTTTTTGGTTGTTTGGTTATTTGCTTTGATTTAATGCTTTTTACATGGTTTATATAAGGGTAAAAAGAGAAGGGGCACACATTCCTTTGTTTTCTTTTTTCATTATAGAGTATTATTACAATTTTGGGTTGTTGGTTTTTTTTTTTTTTTTTTTGGTGGTATAATCTCAGCGAATCTCATATGGAAATCAAATAAAACACTTAACCAATTTAAAAGAAAATTATGAAGAAAATTCGTCAGTAACATTAACATATACAATATATTGAAAAAAAAAAACTAAGTCGGAGCATTAGCAAATAAATAAATGAGAAAGATAGTTAGATATAGAGACAGAGAGAGAGAGATGTATGCGATAAAGATGACCTACAATTATTATTATTATTTATATTATTGGTATTTATGTACGTAAAAAAATGCTAAAGTCGTAGTTACTTAAATAAATGTGTTTTGTTTGTGCAGCTTTAGCCGCTCATATTTGGTTGCCATTTTATGTTGCTATTTGTTGTTTTTTTTTTTCTGAAGTTTTTTTTGTTGTTTTTTTTGCATACTTAAACCAAACGTTAACACACGAACATAGGCTTAGGGCAATTTATAATAAATTAGTTATAGAAAATGGTTGATAAACATAAAAGAACTTGGAATTTGATTAATTTCAATGCAAAAATTGCACGCTTGGCGGCAGTTTCAATTGGATCGTTGATATTAGTTTTGGTAATTGGTAAATATAGTTAAGATGCGAGTAAAAAGTGGTTAAGAGAATTCGATTTTGTTTTTTTGTGGGGAAGGCGAGTCATGGTCATGTTCGAGTGTGAGTGTGTGTTAAGTTGTTAGTTATGGGTTACGGATGTATGTATGTGGGTATAGGTGAAAAAGTGTGGCTGTAATCAGTCTGCTTCTTCTATAGTTCTAGCTAGTTATTGTGGTCTGAAATGGAAAAGCAAAATCCAATTTCCCTTCACCGTATTTCCCATTTTCATTCTGTGTCTTTGCTTTGCTCGTTTTTATATTAATTTATGTATGTATATGTTCTCGTTCTCCATGCTTGCCGATAAGTTGATGGTCAGCCATAAAGTAGGCAATGAATTATTGTTGTTCGGCGGTCGGCAGATGTCTCTGTGTGTATGTATGTATGTGTATGTGTGTATATACAGATTTACATTGACGACAGCCTGGCTGGTGATGGTGGCATGCATTATACAGCAATTGCTGTTGTCAACTGACATTGCATAACAGCAACAGAGTTTCGTCTTCCCCCCATATGCATAAGGACGGGAATTGGGGATGAAGTAGCCGTAACCGTAGCCGTAGCCGTAGCATCTGCCTGACAGTAAATTAAGCGGAAAAGTGTGTTGTATGACCGGCCAACTGACTGACGGACTGACTGACCGACCGACCGACCGACCGACTGACCAACCAACCATACCATGTGGCAACAATCGTGGAGTACGAAATGGGGTCCTGGGTCTCTCTCCTTTTCAAAAGAGGCTTTGGGTCTGTGCATTATTTGCTTGCAGTCGGAAATAACTCAACCGCAAATGAGATAAATTGCTTGCACACAGATAATTGCATGGGGCCATGAAGCATGGCCAGGAATTGCGCCTGGTTCTTGGTTTTGACCATTTTTTTTCTTCTCTCTGTTGTGTTGTAGTTGTATTTACAAATTTTTTGGTGGCTTTTAAATGTATATATAAGTATGTAGTTCTCTATATATGTATTTGATATTAACACAATTGCATTTCGTATTTAGACAAGCTTCATGTTTTACTTAAAGAATGATGCGGCATTTAATCTTAGCCATTTCCAATGAGAAACTGGAAGCTCTAAAACGTGTTTATAGATATTTATATTCTTTACAAATTTTTGCTTAGGATCTTCGAAACTGTCTAAATGAAAGCAATATAAAAATGATATTCTGATTCTGAGTCTCTCTAGTGGAATTAATTTTCTGACATGACGAAATTCCCTGTGTTTTAAGCTGTAACAACTGTTTTGGAAAGGCTAAACTTAACATTCATATTTAAACGTATCTCAATTGTTATTCATAGTGATAATGTTGCGGAAAATTCGTTTCTTTTTGTTTTTGTGTGTTAATTTATTACATTTACATAGATGAGTATAGGAATTCGAGTAGGTAAATGCTTTGTGAATCCATCAATTGAACTATATATATATATGTATATATATCTATAAATTTGATTTATTTCAGAGTTTTCCTTTCACATTGTATTTTTGTTTGTTTCAATTGCTATTAAAGTGACTAATAGATTTATGTTTTTATGCATTGTATCAATGGTAATTGAATTGCATTTATTGTCAGAAGTTTACGTTCTAATTCATAATCTTATACACAACATTGAACGATGCATGATACATATATAACTATAATTCTAGATATCTGTTTATATACTCGAATGAATATTTGCAATTTTCTAGCCTAACCTTTGATATGGATGCGAGTAATTGCCTATTTCAGTTTTGCTCCACATCTATCTGCTTACTGCTCACTCTCTCCTCTCTCTCTACCTCTACTCTATTCGTTAATCCAATCAGCAGGCTATGCCAACAATTTGTAATTGTAATTTTGGCCAAACGAATAGATTGGGCAATAACAAACAATTCGCAGGTAAACTGCGGGCCGTTTCTGCTTCACAATGCTCTGCCCATCCCCCCGGAATTCGATCGATAACAATTTAATCAGGCGCTAACATTCATATTCCAGTATAAAGGATTCGCTTTCAGTTGGTCCTGCTCCTCCTCCTGCCCCTGTTGGTGCCTGCTGTCGTGGATGTGAATGTGGCTGATGCAGTGAGGATGATGTTGTAGATGGCATTGCCCTGCCTAAATTTACTTGTGACAACATTGCGGTTGCCGATAATTTCCCATTGTATGTCAGAGCAGGCGTTTGTGTGGGCGTGGCTGGGACGGGTGTACCGTGGCCATAATAGTTAAGGGCCGAGGTGAGTGGTCCGGCACGACGTTGCTGTTTCTGTTTGGCCATGTAATCCGTTGCCGGTTGCGTGGCATTGCGCAATGCTATAAAGGTGTCGAAGTTGTCGTTTGTTGAGGAAGCATTCGAAGTGCTCGAGTTGCGACGCAGTCCTAAATGTTGCTGTTGTTGTTGTTGCTGATGCTGATGCTGTTGCGGCTGCGGCTGATGCTTGGGAACGGTGGGTAGATTTAGTTTCAGTTGCTGCGACATTGAAGAGTTCGATGATGAGGAATTCGACAATGAGGATGAGTTGACCGAATGAGCAGGCGGATGCTGCTGCTGGGTGGCATAGTATTTACGTAGATTGTCCATCATATATCGATTTGTGTTTGGACTGGTGGATGAGGCAGCACCTCCCATAGAAGGTGGTGGCTGCAACTGTTTGCTACTAGTGGCATAGACTACATCGGTGGTTGTACTCGTTGGCATAGTCAAATTAATGACACTGCCGGTGGCCATTGCTGTTGCCGTAGTTGTTCCTGCCGCCGCTGTCGCTGTTGCTGGCAGTGCCGTCAGTGGTGCACGTCTTTCCTCTTGTATATGTTGCTGCTGCGTTTCATCTGTGCAGCTGCTGGACACGAAATAACTTGGCATTGCTACCGTCTTATTCGAACTGCGTGAATAGTGAGCTTCAATGAGATCTGTCTGATGTTGTTTTGCGGCATACAGTTCCTGGGCCTCATCTTCTCCAGCAAGACCACCAAAGCCATAATACTCACTACGATTGCAAAGAGACGAGGGCGTTGATGCCCGCTCAAAATCATTGCGGCTGCGTTGACGTTGAAAGTGGGCCAGGTAACTCTCACCAGTGCCCAGCAGAAACTGTTCGGCACTGGCATCCACATCTACATCAACATCAACATCTGCATTCTCCCCAATGCCCTGGACTCCGGCATTGGCTTGTCGTTGCAAATGCTGATTGAGCGATTGATAGAATGTGCTCTCGGCAAGATTCTCATTATAGGATGTTGCCGTCGTTGTCGCTGTGGCTGTTGCCGTTGCCGGTCCCGTTGACGACAGCAGTCGCTGCTGGCGTTGGTACCAATCAGTCCTGTCCTCGCATTCATTGACTTTGACGCGAATGCGAATATCGCGGGCCATATAATCAGGCTGTGGACCATTCCGTTGTTTTAACTCCTCTGCTCCTCCGTCAATTGCCTCATCCTCATCGTCGTCGTCGTCATCATAGAAAAATCTTGCTGATTTAGCGCTTTCCGCTAAAAGCAAATCCTCGCTTTCCTCTAATGCCAAACCATAGCTCGTTAGGTTATCGAAATAATATTCACACATTTTATCTGGATGCTCGTAACGCAATTTATAATCTGATTCATAGCTGGGTGGCAAATCAATTGCACCATTACTTGGGATCTCCAAATCTCGCTTTGTTGCTGTTGTTATTGTAGTCGTCGGACCACTGAATACTGAGGCATAGTCCGAGCTGCTCATTGAATCCGAGTGGAGCGCATTTCCCTTACTCGTCATCGTTGCTGGTGTCCTAGAAGCCATGGGCAAAGTGCCAAGATTCTCATAGTTAGTGGGCAAACCATTTTGAGCCTGCGATTGGCTGCGCTTATGACGACGACGCGGTGTTCCTATTTGCTCCTGTTGATGTTGCTGCTGCTGCTGCTTGGCAAAAGATCGTCGTTGTGCTCCACTCACCCGTCCCACGGAGTGCGCCGATTGTTTGCTTGTGCTCAATTGTTGTTCAAAATTCTGCTCTAGATAAGCGTCCAGATAATGCAGATTTTTGCTGAGATCAATCTCAGACTTGTAGCTCTTATATATGGTGGCCTGCTTGCAGCGGGATTCATAGTTGGAAATGTGCGCTCGGTCGCTAATGAATCGAAAACTCTCATCCTTGGCCAAGGTATGAAAGCCGCTGAACTCGCCGCCGCCGGAACAGCTGCTATCATGTCCGGATTTGAAATTGCGACATTTGTCACGTATCTTTTGAATGCCTTGGCGGGTCTTGGCCTGCAGTCGCTCAAAGTAATTGGACTTTGGCGTGGCCGTGGGATGATAGGATGTGTGCTGTATGTCATAACCACCGCTACCCGAAGCACGCATGCTCTGTATGCTCTGTGTTCGATTGGGATAGCTTAGCTTGAGTTTGGGCAGCGACGGAGGCTCTTCGGAGCGGTGGTGCAGTTTCCGCAAAGACAGCTGCTTGAAGATGGCCTTCGAACGTTTCGAACTCTTGCTGTGCACGGTGGACGTCTCAGTTGGGGTCACCGAATCAAAATCTTGGCGTTCGAAACGACTAATTGGAACTCCATGTAGATAATGATGATCAGTGGCGGATGCAGCAGCGGTGGCTGCAGAGGTGGCTGATGTTGGCCTAGATGGCTCAAATAGTCGTCGGAGACCACGACCTCCGCCGCGCTGTACCTGAACACCGCTGGCCGAACGACCGACACTTCTCAAAGCTGCCGTCGCACTGGTCGCCGAACGTAAACGAGTGTTCACACTTAGTGTGAGTATCTCATCGTCATGGAATATGGAGAACGGATTTGTGATCACCGTGGAGTTGTCGCCACCAGTCGTTACTGTGGTGGGGGGCGTTAAGCTGCTTATGGATCTAGTCTTAACATTATGTGCACTATTTCTAGACTTACTTATGGCTACGGCTTCCTGTTGCTGCTGCTGCTGCTGTTCTTTACTATCTAATACAACTACAACTTTGGCTTCATGATGTTGGTTCGGTTTACATATCCCAACCAAATCCGCTTCAGATCTGCAACGTATACGACATGTTTGCCGTCGCAAACGTCGCAGTTCTTTAAGCGAGTTGCTTTGCTTACGAAAGCGATAGAACGGATTGTTGATACTTAGTTTCTGGAGCAGCATTTGTGTCTCCTCTGCACTAAGTTGCATTTCATCTAACTTAATGTCAGCACCTATAGAGTTTGAGTTTGAATGCCCCTCCTGCTGATGATGCTCTAGCATTTCATCTTTGGTCACATTCAAATTGAGTAACTTGCCTGTGGCCTGGGGCTTTAAATCACTATTGTTCATATTGTTCTCCACCTGGCTAGTGGTGGCTAGTGGCTTACTTTTGTGACTATTTAGGGAACTATCAGTCGAGGAACTGTTACCCTCGCTGCTGTTGCTGCTAGAGCTACTACTACTATTACTGTTGCTTTTGCTTTTGCTGCTTGTCTTGGCTACCTCAATGGTATTGTTATTATTGCTATTGCTATTGCTATTGGTCGTTGTTGTAGCCGTATTGTCTTTACTGTCGTTGTTGTTGTTTTGGGTATGGTTGGGATGGGTATTTGTGTTAGTATTGTTGTTGTTGTTGGTGGTGCTGCTGACATTGCTATCAACATGATGGTCTTGGTGTTCATGTTCCGTACTTTCGTTACTATCAATTGCCTGCTAGACTCTAGTGGGCGGTTGTAATATCATAGCAGCCATGCGTACCTTCATTGCCTCCGGCGATCCATGGCCCGGATACTGCTGCTGCGGATGCTGTGAGGCAGCATGTAGTGCCGATGCCGACGCTGCTGCTGCTGCTGCCGCTGCCGCTTGCTGTTGCTGCTGCTGTTGTTGTTGCTGCTGCTGCTGGTGATGATGGAAGCCAGCGGGCGTTGTATAAATCGAATCACCTTGAGGGCCACTCGTGCTATCCGAGCGTGATTTCAAATCGGCTTTCTCGCTGCAGGGAAAGAAATGAGATAAAAATTTTGTTATCGAAAATTTGTTGTTTGCCAAAGTGACAATTGTGTACATGGTTAGGGGGCAATTTCGCTGATGGTGATGGTGGTCGAGGGTTGTGGGTCTAATTCGCTATCATTGATTGCCAAATTTTATGCCTGTCGCATATCTGAATATCTATTTAGTTTTTCTCGGCCCACGACCCCTGCGGGCAACTGTTTACTTGGGGTTTTTCGGAAATTGTCTTCTAACCTCCCAGCCCCTAGCCGCTTCCCCCTTCCTCTCTAAATCAGTGTGGCGCGTGCTTTAATGCTTTGATTGATATGAAAGTTTCAGGGCATTGTTGAATTGCGGCATACAAACTTGTACATATTTATCCTTGGCCTGTGTACGGAATGTTATTGAATATGGCGGAAATTCAAAATCCATTTCCGCAACCTCGAAAGTATACCATGAAATTTTCACCGCACATTGTGCAATGCAAAATATGGTAATTTCCAAATATAAAATAAGACAAAAAAAAGGGGAAAAGGGAAGGAAAAACTATAGCCGCCAACAATGCCTCATAATTCATGTTGGGGGCTCGGCCAACAAAGTGGAGGCAACAATGACCGATTGTTCATAGGCAGATCCCTGGCTTTACCCTTCTTCTGGTTGTTGCTGTTGTTGTTTTCGCATAAAATTCGCTTGGCAAAAGGCGAAGCTCGGCAATATTGAATATATGAAATATGTAAAATATTTTCTACAATACACACACACACACACGCACGACGAGGGAGAACATTTTTCATGATGTATGTATGCGTGCCAGTAGGTGTGTGTGTGTGTGTATGGGGGGTGTGTGTGTGGCCAGTTGGGGAGCATAAATTGGCACGACAGCACCACCTGTTGGCTGTGTTCTCCTGCATAAAATTTGTATCAAAATGGCCATTTATCTCAGTGTATGTATGAGTGTGTGTGTGCGTGTGTGTGTGCGAACTAGTATACTTCAACTTACCTGTCTTTATCCGATGATTTATAACCCGTGGAACCTGCAATACGTTAAGAAGGAAATGAAAAAGAGAAATTTATATTAGAAATTGTTTTTGCAATACATTTCTTTGGTTAGAATGAAAACCATTTTAAATGAACTCAGACAAACTCTCAAATAGACTTTTTTAATATTTGGTTTAAAGAGATCTGTGAACTGTTAATGCCAGTTTTTCGTATATCTATTTTAAAAGCGTTTAATATGTTTCTTTACAAAACTTAACCACACAAAAGTTTAATTTGAAGAATATTCTTAGAATTTATTTACTAAAAACCTCTTTCTAAACTAATCTCTTTCCAGACTAACTAAGAGCATACAAATTTCGTCACACTGATAATCCTTTTAACTACCAGTCTTCTTCGTATACACATTTAACAAAACAAAGCGAGAAATTAGCTGTCTGAATAACTTGAAGACAGATAATCGTAAGTACGTATTCCTTTTATAAACTGATATGCACATAGCTCTAACAATTTTGATGGATATCATCAGATGGTTAAAATTTCATGTTCTGTCGCAAGATCTGTCAAATGGTATTTGACAGCTTGAAAGCACCTGCTGCAGGTCGAAAATTGACAAGTTGATTGACAATTGAGTAATTGCCCAAAAGCAGTCAGTCAGCTTCATAAGCTTCATATAAAATGAGAGAATAGAATTTCAGAGCAATTGTCCTGGGGGCACAGCAAACAGAAAGCATTTGGGAAAAAAGTATACAAAAGTTTCATTTCTTTAAATTGTTTTAATGTGGCCTTTTTTTTTGGTTACTTCTTTTTCGTAAATTGTTTTGCAATTGTGCATTTTAATTGCGTGCCAAGGCAAAAGTTTTCCGCTTTGCGGCTGGATTTTGATTTCTAATTAGGCAAGAGGCAAAAGTTGGCTCAAGTTTCAAACATTTGGCCAGTTTTAAAGCTGTTGCTATCAGCGCTTTAAAAAAAAAAAAAGTTAGTATGTTTAGATGGAGCAACGACTATGAAATACCCTGCCAACGAATGCATATTCAGAGTGAATAAATGGCAAATATTCTTTTTAAATCATGCATCAATTAGCCTAGAACATTCTTGGTGAAAATCCTTTTTAGAGTTTTCAATAACTTCTAAAACCAGCCCCTGTCTGCTTTAATGTACTCTTACTTTGCCTTCCGGCTAAAGGGTATTGAAAAGAAGAGAAATAGAATGGAATTATCCACTACGGGGTATGTAGAAAAAATGTTTCTGGAAAATGGAAAAAAAAAGCTGGCACTGCTGGCTATGCCTTTTTGCATAGCCGTTGCGTTACTTAGAAGACTTTAACCCTTTTGTTTTTTTTGCCGGGGCTTCTGTTCGACAGGAGCGAAGATAGGGGGCCGAGGGAAAAGAAAAACAAGAGAGACAAAGACAGAGACTGACTGCCTGACTGACTGACCGCAGGCACTGGAGGCGGCGTAAAACGCGCTAATGAATATTTTATGAGATTTATTTGAGTTTCGAGTTTCAAGTATGAAAATAGGAAAATAAAGAACTCAGAACAAAAAATGAAAAAAAAGGAAGAATGGCGCCACATCCTGGCCAGCCATTTTTTTCCCTTTATACCCTCCACTCATATTTCTATGCTTTGTTGGCAGCATTTGCTTTGTGTGTGCGATTTTTTCTCCTTTTTTTTTGTGATATTTTTTTGCAGTAAGTTTTTGTGTTTTTTGCAATTAGTGTGACAGCGGCGGGAAAAGTTGCTGTTGTTTCTGTTGACCACCAATCCCTCCGAAAACTCTCCCTTTACTTATTTTCTTTCTGCGAAATCGGCGGGCATATTGGGGGAGTAACAAAAGTAATGAAGAAATGTTTTAATTGTGGCGGCCTTGACGAGGCGTCTGTAATTAATATGCCAGCCCAGTGTTTGAGTTGGTAATTGTCTGCCTCATCACATTGTTTGGCTTCAACAACGTGTTCACTTTAATGAGCATTTATATTTTTTTGTCTGAAGATGATGATGATTATAATGATTTTACCGATCTGTTGATATACTTACTCTTGAAGCAACACTTTTTGCTCTTAATGGCATATATGCAGAGACAAACGAGCAATAAGATGGCTGCCATGCAGCCGCCAGCGACTCCAAGTAGATAGCTCATTTCATAAGGTTCTGCTCAGTCCAGGAGCGAAAATAATCCACACGAATGTAATGAGATATATATATATATGGATGTTGAAATGGAATTGTCCATGTTGAGGTTATATTTGTTGTTGTGGCGGATGTTGATTATGCAAGCATAAAAGGAATTTAATTTTCATATGAATGTAATGCTTGCAATTGAAATTAATTAAAATTATTGGAATACATATGTATATGTATATTATGTGTGGATGTATGTGTGGATGTGGGCTGTTGATGATTGTTGAATGAGTTATTCTTGTGTTATTGTTATGCATTTGTTTGAATGTTGTATGTGGGAAAAAATTCGTTAAATGAATCTCCAATGAATGCACTTAGAACAATTAAATAATTTATGTTGAAAAGTGTTTAAAACTCTTCAAACATTTTCTAGCCTCATATACAAAATTTTTAATTGATTATGGCGTCAACAATTGAACACTTCTAAATATTGAAAAATTGTAAATACATATAATGGGAATTTGAACAGTATTTATGTACATTTGTGATGGGCAACCGTTTTAAGTTGATTAACTAAGTGCATTCAAATGGCTTTTTTTGTGTTTTCGGGATTCTAAGGGTTTTCGGGGAAAAAATAATAAGAAAAAAATTTCTATGCACCTGCAAACGTACCCTCCACAATCAAATGAATGGCATGTCGATCGGTACCCCGTTCATTTTCCACAACGAGGTAATAGGGTCGCGAATCATGCTCATCTGTCTCATGGATATGCAGTGTGGATAGGTAGCAATCTTCTCGCGAATCCTGTATCATGTCATCGGCTCGGAAGCGCTCTGAAATGATGGGAAACGGAAATTACAAAAATGCTCATTGACTTTTTAAATGAACTAATAAATTATATATGGGAATGTGTGTTTACATAAATGTTGCCATTGTTCAGTTTAATTGTTGAGTTTAATTGCTCTAAAAATTACGCAAACAATTTGTCGATGGATTTTGTGTGTGTGTTTCTGTGTGTGTGCCTTCAAGACCACTTGAACCGTTAGAATGAATGTGTGTGAACTAAGGGGCGGCAATGCAATTCGCATCGTTTGATTTCTGTCAGTGGCAAGCATGCTGGATTACACGCACGATGGCGAAACGGACAGAGGAGCGGACCTACGGGACATACGCAGACAAGCTGAAAATGAAGAGTAATACGAGAAAGGAGCCAGAGCCAGAGCCAAAAACCAAAACCAGATTCAATGCAGTTTAAAGTGAAAAACGAGCAGCGTTTCCATGTGCAGAGCGCGGTGTGTGGCTGGCCCGGTTGCCTGTCCGTCTGTCTGTCGGTCTGTCTGTCTTTTGTAACAGGGATTACCGGTGGCTGACAGGCATGAGAATGAAGAGGCAAGCCATCCCAGAGCCACTAGTAGGGAAGCGTACCATTGTCACGGGATCTACGCGACTGGAGCCAGCTGGAGCTGATGGTCTAGCTACTGGTTGGTTCTGGTGCAGCTGCCTGCCAACGGCAGACGCGCGGACATGACAGCGGCATTTTCTTCCTACGACTGATTTTTGGATGCCTGCGATGGCCATGTAATTTGTCTTGATTTGCTTTCGACCAGCAAACAGCGGCACGTACCATGGAATGCCCTTTCGTTGCTCCTTAACGCCTTATTCAATGCCAAATTTGTGTAAAAGGTTTGTTAATGAGCACTGAAGCGTGCATTGGACAGGACCATGGTAAAGTCGAATCAGCTAAAGGAGAGGCGATCCGTTTTACTGTGCGTGACATGTAATACGTTTGATGCGTAGTCTATTCCCCCACCTCCCCCCTCTCTTATCTATAGCGCTAATTGAGTTGCGGCTTATTGATATAGAAAAATGAGGGAAAAAAATAACCCAAGAACTAAGCACTTAATTGCATTTTCATTAGCTGCCCAATGAAGCGCACTGCAAAGGGTAAAGGCGAGAGAGAAAGTGTGTGTGTGTGTGTATACGCACCTATACCCGAGCCGGCCTCCAGGCGTAGAGAACCCCATTCCCAGGCGACACGCTGTGGTCGCGGATCGGCGCAAACGACCATCGTTAGGCTAGCTGACTCGCCCCGTTTCACAGCGACCGTGTGCATCGAGGGATGCAGACGCAGCACTTGTGGGGCACCTGGAAAAAATGAAAGAAAATGAAAGAATATTTAGCTTGAAGGTTGGTCAGTTAGAAACAGAGAGTGAGAAAGCGAGACACAAAGAGAGAGAGAGAAAGAACGATGACTGCATATTTAATTGAGTTGGTGTGGCTGAGGCAGATACAAAGGCAAATAGCTAAAGAATTTACTGCGACTTGATTGCTATGGAAAAGTCTTAAAGCTTTATATTTCATATGGTAGTAAAATCAGTAAAATATTGCCTTTAATTTGCACAGATTTAAGGTAATTTTGAATTGAATGTTGCTCATGCAGTTTAAGGATTACAAAGATTATTATATCAGATGGTAGATTAGTTGGGAAATGCGAAAGAATAAGCTGAACAACTTTAATTTAGAAGGAATCATCCTCTAAAGGATTCGCTCAGTAGTTAGCCAAAAGGGTTGACAAATTTTGTATACACTTTTCGTTTTTCTGCTTTACTGATTTCGCTGCAGAGATGAATGTTGTCGCTGTTGTGGTTGTTGCCATTGTTGCTGTTGCAGCTGCAGTTGCAACATATAATGAGCAACTCTTTTGTTTCCTTTTTTTAAGTCATACTGTTGATGTTGTTATTGCTGTTTTACGTAGTTAGTTCGTTAGTCACTTTACACACTCACATAGAGACACACGCACACACACACACAAAGACAGAGAGATTGTGGTATGCATTTTTTGCACCATATATAATAGCCGTGGCATTTTTTTCGCTTTTATACTTTTGCTGGCTCTGCTAAATTGCTCGTGTCCTTGGTCGGTCATAAATTATGTACGTGCTGTGGTATTCAGCACTAAATTTAAATATTTCTTTTTTTTTTTTTTCGTCGTTCGTCCTCAACGCTCTTTGCCTGTGGGCAGTGGCCATGGCAGTTTTTTGCATGTTGTTTTTTTTTTTGCCTTTGTGCGCTGCGGTCATAAGTTCATTTTGATTTTCTGTTACGTTTCGGTTTTAGTTGCTGTGTGTTGCAACTTCACATCGCAGCCACCGCGAAATTGTGTGGGGAGCATGAGGCGAAATCGCAAGCGCTTAAAATGTTTTGCCGGCTTTTTCCAATGTTGCAGTGGTAATTTTTTGTTGTTGTGTTGTGTTGTGTGTTTCCTTTTGTTTAATGGAGTTTTGTGTTTTGTTTTAAGTGTGCATTAGTTGCACAGGGAGATGGCGACTTAAATGAGTTGCCCGAAGCGAGAGAAGCTTGGGGTGTTTCTATCGTTGGGACACAGTTGCATGATAAGCTTCATTTTTACCTTCTAAATGGATAATGTAAAAACATTGAGAATAGAATATTAATATTGTACTTAAAAAGATATCCTCCAATCCAATTGTAACTGCATTTATTTAATAGGAATCCAAAGAATTTAAATTTATATCGCACTTTATAAATATCTGCCATCAGCATCAGCTGCTGCTGCTGTAGTTTACAGTGTTGCGGTTAAACGATGACCACAGACAGTAAAAAAATAGTTAATCACGATAAATTTCTTTCTCTCTTACTCTATTTCTGTCTCTTTTTCTCTCTGTTAGTCTTTATTTGTTACTTACCGACTACTTGCAGTGATACTGGATCAGAAACGGCTACACGTTCCTGACCATTGATATAACTGGTGGCTCGGCATTCATAGTCGCCTTGATATTCATAGGTGACATTATCAATAACCAATCTTGGCTCATTGCCCCGCTCCACATACTTGGATCCATGAGAGATTCTGAAAATTATAAAGAAAACAACAAATATTATAGTAAATCACAGAATATTGGTTTGGGTTTAAAATGTTGGAGAATTTGAAATTAAAAATCAGCAAACACAGCTTCAAAAGTACACAAACTTTCGTTATCGTTTATTTGTTGCAGCACTGGCTTTGATTGCATTGACTTTGTATGCAAGTGAATGCAGAAAATATTGAAAGAGAAAACCCTTTGGAGCCTCCTGTCGAAATATTCGGGCCTTCTGCCAACTCCTATCCCTTTATACCAACACCATACCCCAACTCATTCCTGCTTCGGCAATATTGAACGTTGCGTATGAGTTATTTTTGTAAGAGAGAACGCTTGCAGAAAAAAATATTTGATACATTTTTTAATATGAGAAATGCCTTTTATGATGCAAAATGCTTTGCCACATCCTTCAGCTTGCGTCCACACAAAATTCCTTTGAAAGCAAGGGCCCTGTACTCTGTTCGTTGATACATTTCCATTGAATTTTAAGTAAAACCCCTTGATTTTATTTAAAGGTGAATCAAGGCGGCAATAGCCATAAAGCAAACCCCATTTAAAAAAGGATAAGAAGAAAAAAAAAAAAAACACAAATTCACGTAAATCAAAGTGACATCTTAGGGCCGGTTAAATGCATTTGCATTTGAAAGTGAAGCCAAAGTTTAGTTGGCCAAAAACTTAAGTCTGTCGACACGAACGTTACGGTTGTAGGCCATTGATTTATTGTCTTACAACATTGGAAATTTTAAGTAAGTACTTTTGTTGATTTTGACACGGCACGCTCCATTTAATGTGCCAGGGAGCATGATGTGGGGATACGCGTGGAAATTAGTTTTCAACAATTGACATTTAATTTCTGATAAACACGCGCGCGTTCTCGTACGCTTCATTAAGTCAACACGTCAATGCATTGCATGTGGTATTTGTGTTATTAGAATCCTGAGAATCACGTTTATATAGATGTATGTACATGAATTTATGTGTGTACATTAGAGTGGATATTGGCTATAACAAAAACAGAAATGTGTTAAGATACTTGATTTGATACAGAACAAATTACCAGGGAATAAAAGTCCTTCAAATGAAGGATAATTCTTACGTATTGTCTTATTCCTTATTTCATTTACATTTCATATACAATATATCTATTAATTTAACTGTTTACTTGTTTTTTTGTCAGTAGATATTCATTAAAAATTCGAATACTTTCTCTTCGACAACATGTCGTATGATTAATATTTTATAATTTTCATTCAGTTAATATAAAATTTTAATACTCATAAGTATATGATAAGAAGCCACTCTAATATGCATACATATATATTAATAAACGTACATACATAGAATTGTATGAATGTATGATTTCGTTTGTGGGGTAAGTGCAAACAAATGAAATCACAAAAATCACGTCCGATCTAGGCAAAGCCAGAAAGAAGCAAGAGCAAACGACGTGCATGAGAGTGTTTCGAATTTTTCTCTTTCCTTTCTTTTTTTTTTTTTTTTTGCCTCCGGCTTTGCATTATTCCTGCTTTGCATACTAATTTTGCTTTCAAAGGAGACTGTGAAGAGGAGACTGGGGTTTTGCCTATAGCAAAAGCATATACACAGTTTTCTTGCCATCTTTGTCGATGTTTTTGTTGTTGTTGTTACTTGTTGTCGTTATTGTTGCTTGCACACAATTTCCGCTGTGCAGCTAATTAAAATGACGCAAAACATCAGCAATTGTGTATGTGGTGGTGGTGGTGGGCGTTGAGGATGAGACTTAACGCGCAACAGGAAACGTTCTCACATACGGGAAATGTTTTCTTTTTTCTTTCTATGTACTAACATGGCCACAAAACCTAGATACACACACACACACACACACACACATAAAGGAATTATAAATATGTATGTATGTGGCTGCAATTCATTAGAGCTAGAAAAGAAATAACAAGTTTACGCCCTGAGAACTCAAAGGACTTCCAACATTGATTCCAAGTATCTTTCCTTTGACAGAGAATTATGTATAATTTTGATTCATTCTCAGATTCATATCTTACAAAGAACAAACAAAGTTTGCTAAAGTTTTCCAATGAACCTTAACTGGGCCATTTCTCTATTTCTCTCTATTTAAACCAAATAGGAAATTAACATTAAATTTAGAACTGAAGATCAAATGGCTAACAAGTAACGGAGGTTTTTATGAAAACGGAGTGAAAAATCTTTTAAATTTTTTAGTTAAATGATTATTATTGTTGTTCGATTTCGCTTACCTTTGTACCCATTTATAAGATGGCAGAGGATTGCCATCAGCTACGCATTCGAAGGCAGCTGGAGTGAAAAGTGGAGCAGTAGTGAGACGATCCGGGCCAGCTGAAACAATTTTCGGTGAATCTAAAATGGAGCAAGGATAAGAATAAATACGGCATTAGTGAAAAAGTTAGCCAAGCAAACTGAGAAAAGAGAGACAGAGAGACTTGAAGATAAATACTCCAAGTGTACTCACATTTCACGTCCAACTGCACCGACAGCTGCTCTGAGGTGCCCACCGAGTTTTGCGCCTGGCAGGTATACAAGCCGGTGTCGCGGCGTCCAACGGGACGCAATTGCAACGTTTCCTGCGTAGACGAATCGAGAGAGAGAGGGAGAGAGAGAGAGTGGAAGACAGAGTGGGTTGGCAATTTAATACAATTACAAATTTCTGCTACACTTAAGATAAATACACGGCAAGGAGCAGTAGAGTGAAGCGCATTGCCACCACCACCACCACCAACAAGAACAACATAAACAAGGAATGGATATGTAGCTAAAGTTGGTGGTGGCATCTCCAGAGTGAAACTTACCTGCAAGCTGGCTATCTCGGAACGTCCGGCCCTACGCCAAACGATGCTGGCCGGTGGATTGGCATCAGCCACGCAGCGTAGTACAAGCGCATCCTTATCCTCTTCCAAGTCGATTTCCGGTGAGCCAATTAGACGAATGGTTGGCGCGTCTGTAAGCAACAGAGAACCAGAAGTTGGGTAAGCAAAATAAGTAGAGCAAACAACAAGTCAACAACGACCAAGCCGACCAAGTTGTACTTCTTTGGTCAGGGGTGGTTGTGTTGGGTGTTTGCCTGCCTGCCTGGTTGGTTGGTTGGTTGGTTAGACTTAGACGTTGAGAAAGGACACAGAATCTGAACTCTTGAAATTGCTCAACAAAACAGGAAATTGCAGCAAATTGTTGTTAATTTAATTGTTACAGTTGTCTGTTTAGTTTTTGACTTTCAGACTAAATCAAATGACGGCACTTAGACCTTCTACATACAAACAATTTAAAACTAAATGCGAGGTTTTCTGTGTGTGGGAATATATGTCAGGGCTAGTTTGATACTCACATCTCACATCGATGCGGGCCTCCACTGGCACAGACTTTGCCGAGTAGGACTCGTGGAAGGCCAAACAACGTAGCATATCGCCATGACGTTCGCGCATCGCGGACACTTGCACCTCTGAGGTGGCCGACCAGGTGCGTGGATTATCCGGCTCGGTGATATTCGTTTGCGGGTGTATGGCTGGGATTTCTTGGTCGCCTGCAATGTTTGGGGAGGTAAAAACTTGATTAACACCAATGACAGCAAGAACTACTGGACAAACACTGGGCGAACACTTACCCAAATACCATTTAAGTGTGGCCGGTGGATTACCATAATGCGAGACACATTTGACAGTCGCCATGGAACCAGAATCCACTGTAATATTGTGTCCTGGCGGCACGTGTACGCCTTCATATTCGAGACGTGGTCGTTGTGGCGCCACTGCAGAATACATGTTAAATGTGAAATGCACTCGGATTAGTTAGCGTTAGTTTAACTTGCTGCTGTGTGTATGTGTATGTGTGTTGGCGATTTAATTAAAAGCTTTACTTACCACGCACAACCAGACGAACTGGTTGACTGGTCAACGCATCCTGTGTGGTAAAATCACTAGCTGTTACTTGGCACTCCCACGCTCCGTCGTCGAAATCCAGTGTGGCCGAGCGTATCCACAGGGAGCAATCGCCACCGATTTGCATGGGCGGCGGATGAAGATCCAGATGTAAGACATTGCCATTGTCATTCGTTGGCAGACGTGAGGCCCATTCGTATTTCTTTGTATAAATGCCAACGGGCTGAGGAGAGAACAGAGGAAGAGCGAAGGAGAAGGGTATTGCATTAGTAGTACAACAGCTAGGAAAATTGTTCGGGCAGGACGAGATGAGGCCAATAGTCTGGGCGTAGTGGACATGTTTAGCATGTTTAACTTTTCGATGTAGTCAGGCGTGTAATTTCATCTACTATTTTGCAAAGACATGCAGGTCCAGGATACGCCCTACCCTTCACCCACCACAGCCGTCTCCTATTAACTACGTGTCCTTTAAACTACATTTGCAGTTGGCAGTGTCGTCATCCTCATCATCATCATCATTATCATTATCAGTCGTCGGCGTCGTTGTCTCTGTCCGGTTGTTGTTTCTGTCTCTAAATTGGCATTAGTTTGTTTGCTAATTGGAAATTAAATTACAATTAGTGATCTTTGAGCGTGGCCGACTCGCCTTTAAGTATTTATGTACGTCTCTGTCCCTGTTGCTTTTTGTATGCTTCCTAATTGCATTTGGGTTTGGTGATTCGACTGTTGAGTGGGTTAAATTAATTATGACTCTGCATTTCTTTTTCATCTTTTTAATGGTACCTCAAAAATACTAAAAGCCGATGCCTCATTGCAGATGAAACCATCTGATAACAATTTAGCTTTTGTCATTTCAGTAATGTCATTTATTTTTCAATTTATTTTCTCAAAAGTCTCACGGAAATTGCTAGAAACGAGTTTTTATTTAATAAATGTGCAATAGAGTGTAGTCATAAATATTATTTGACATGTGTCAAATAGTTTTCTAACTTTTGGTATGTACATTCAGAACACGAGCGTCTTGTTGAAATTGTTTCAAAGAGGGGTAAACTAATAGAATTAAAGTTTGGAATTCTAAAAACTTATTAATCACTCTTTGACCACGCCACTGATATCAAGTATACGTACATGGTATCTATGGAATCTGTGTACATATTGATAAATATATTCTGAATAGCTTGCGGTGAATGTACACATGTATATTAATATATGTACATATATATATGTAGGTGGTATATAAGCAAATATGATTTCATATAACTGGGAATTGTCCAGCCTCTATCTTGTCATTCATTCTATTTATTTTTTTTTTTTTTTTTTTGATAACAATAGTTTTCTATTTCAAACATTTTTGTGTTCTATCTGTGGCAAGGCATCGTCTGGCCATGTGACCAAGGGTTAAGCGACTGTCAAACACGTATGGATGTCTGTGTGTGTGTGTGTGTGCATGAGTGTGTGAGACGGCACAAACTCTGCCAAACTGCCAGAATAACAATTTGGGTGCCACAAAAAAAAAAAAAGAGGAAAAACACCACCCCAACAAATATTTGCCTCTCATTGTTGTTGCTGTTTGCCATCAAGGCAAAAGCCAAACTATTTCTGAATCGATATTCATATGGATATAATTTTCTATATTTTCCCATTTTTGCCTAAAAGGAAATGCATATGCAAAAAGAGAAAGATACAGAGAAGAGTGGAGTGGAGCGGGAGAGAGAAAGTTGGCAGTTCGTTATGTTTGTTGTTTACGTTTACGGTTCGAACCGAAAATTACATTTACACAAATGGCCAACAAATCGATGTTTGAAACTTTCATCTTGAAAATTATTCGTCTAACTAATGCCAGGAAGTGCAGTCACAGAAATATCGATGAGGTAGGTGACTCGACCTCATAAAATTTCAAATTGGTCATCTTTTCATTTAAATTTTGGCATATTTAGGTGAGTGTCTGGCCAACGTGTATATGTATGTACATTTCTCATACACTTCAGATATCCAAATTGTCTACTTATGATAACTATATGCAAAATACATGGAAAACTACACAAACGGCATGCAAAAATGGAAGCGAAAGGCAACGTACACGAAAAATGGGATAAATATGCAAAACTAAGAAGAATTTTAAATGAAAGCCAAACACACTTGTGCCAGAGTGTGTTTCGGTGTGTGTGCTTATGGAAAAAGGACACACGATGCATGCAAATGCTGTTGGAGACACAAAGCATGTAAACATTTAAGTATGGAATGCAAAAGGCGTATCGAAGACGAAATATGTAGACGAAGAGGCGATGCGCAGCATATGAAAAACTACATTTGAAAATGCTTTGTGATTTCTATTGTGTCCTGCGATCCACTATACAAAACCATTTTCAAAGGACTTGGTAGGGAGAGTGAGCAAATAAAAGTTATGCTTCAAACGCATACAATTGCCATGAATAACAAATAAGCAGCAGTGGAAGAAGCAACTCCTCCGACAATCTAAAGTATCCCAAAGATGAGCCAAAAATTCGTCTGCATAATGAGGTTTGGCCCCTATGGGTTGCCATATACTACCCAAATAAACTCAGTTATACATAGCAATATGCAAATTAACGCTGTTATGTTTTGGTCCTGGCAATAACAATAATAACCTATGAGTAGAGAATACCTTGTGGCTAACAGAGTTAAAGAAATTCCAACATTATTTTTTTCCTTTTTTTTTTGCACTCGAAAGGTAAAACTAGCAAACATTTCTTTGAAATAAATTTGTGTTTTATGTCAGGTAAAAGAAACAGAAAATTAATTGAGTTAAATGAAAAAGAGGGGAAACAACATTTCTATGCTTCTTTTAATTTGAAGTGAGAGAAATATCTTGTATTCAATTTCAACAAAAATAAAGTAAAAATAAATATTTTTGAGTGCAATTTTTACGAAAAATTCAATTTACTTTACTCTACTACTAAAAGTCTTTATTTAAGAAACGAGCGTAAAACTTTCTAATCTCTTTTATTAAATTAACATAGTTAAGTAAGATGAAATTGAAAAATAAGTGTGACTCCAGTTTAGAAAATATTTTATGTAGTTGCCATTATTGGCTTTAAAACATATTCATATACTGATTCGTTTTGGGAAATCTAATTTAGTTTGTTTGTTTTCCTTTATTTTTTGGACCTGGGTCACGGAGTTTCGATTAAAACTTCAGCTGCCAAACGGCACCTAATCAAAGACCAGGCGGCTCTCTTTTACGACAAAAGAACTCCCTTAACTCCACAACTTTCATTATTGGGTTCGTTCTGGTCAGGGTGTAAATTACTTTTTGCACACATACACTCACACACACACACTCACACATACACATACAACACACAAGCATATATGCCATGTTGGTTGGGCTGGCAAAACAACACTTAATTGAACCGCAGGATGCGCCTAGCATACGAAATGACTTGCTTTGCTTGCTTGCTTGGTGTCCAGGACAAGCAGGACCAAAGCACGTATGTGCCAGAGTTTTTCCAAGTTGTAACTTTAATCAAAATATTTATAAACTATAGAGAGACGAAAGTTATCGTCGATATGCATTGTGAGATGATATAATTACCTTGTTATCCTTTTGCCAAGAGCATGTGCCACGTTTATCGATTACTTTGCATGAGAGCAGCGTATCTTGTCCAGGATTGACTTCCGTGTATTTGGGTTGTTCCGAAAATCTTTGATAGCCTTCAATTCCTGCAAATAAATAAAAGACAACAAACAAAAAGTTAAGGAAATTTTTAAAAGGAAATGCTAATATGTAAGAAAGTCAGTCTTAGCGCATTTTATTGCGTTGAAGCACATTTATCTAGCTTGTGTGTGTGTGTGTGTGTGTTTGTGTCTTCCTGTCGTTATCATAAACTACTTCCGCCGGCGCATGTAAGTATGCTATACTTTTTTAATATCTCTCGTTGCATTTGTCACGCTCTCACAGAATGCTGGCAATTATGAACGCTTCGCGCAGCATGGCCGCAATTTGCTTATCTTGCCAGGCAACATACATATATAGAGAGACAGGGAGACTATGACAGCCAGTGGCGGAGCCGGAATGGTTTTCGGTGGGGGTGTGTATACTACTTTCATTATCATTTGGGGGGACTCACAGAAAATTTATGTTAATTGCTGGCATGTTGAATATTTTCTCAGCACTTGCACTCAATTACACCAATTACAGGTAGAAATTACACGCGCTGCTTGCTCAAGATAATGGCAATGGGGTAGAGGAGTTTTGGTTTGCCAGTAAGCAGATGGTAAACAAGTATTTAGGTCGAGTACAAATACGAAGCTCCAGTAAATGTCAAGAGTTAATCAAAGCAGTTGGCTTTTTAATTACCACAATGGAGCTGCTGCTGAGAATTTAGCTTTTCTTCTAAACTGGGCAAGCCGCGCTCCCCTCCAATGGCAAACTTCTGCCCTTTTTCTGGCCAATAAATATGGGTATAAACAAACAATCGCAAGTTTTCGTATATGTTAAGCCGGTTTCGTTGCGTGTGTGCTGACAACACGTGACCAGTCGGGACCAGCTCCGTCATATTTGACATGCCAAGCATTATATACGCACAAACACCACACCTACAACTCGCACAAACACACACACACGCTTGGGGATTCGTTCACGCAATGATTTATTACGCGTGATTGGCGTGATTGCCACTTTGCTGCCTTATTTCATCTTCTCGTTATTCGTTCGGTGTCGTCAAGCATTGAACACTTGGAAAAATGATTGTCAACAATACGTTTTTCCATCAACTTTTTAAATTCTAAATGTTGGAATAGTTTAGTTTAAATGCCCAATATAGAATTATATAGTTCAAATCGTATTTAAGTAAGCTTGAGCTAATTGCATTATTATGTTATGTTTTTTGTCGTATTAATTTTGTTCAGTGTATTTATGTAGGACTTTGGCATTTTATCGCTTGTTTTGTGTATAAATTGGCTTTGTATTTCAATTAGGATGCGTATCCGGAACATGCAACATGCAATCGTAGGCCATTTGATTTATTCTTGCCACAAACCTAATAGAAGTTGGCTCAAGTTTCATGTTGTTTCGTTACGCTGCGCAACTTAATTGAAACGCATTGAAATGTAAAGATTTGCCTGGCCAAAAACCGCAGGGGAATAAATAAAGCCATGGAAAGAATAAAAGCAAACACAAAAGCAACGGAGGAGGACACAGAAGGCGAAAGGCAACGAAGAAGACAGCAAACGCCTATTTGCATGCGGCAAATAAAAATATTAAAAATAAATAAGCAAAGCAACGAAAAATTTGAGTTGCCAGCTGCGGCACGGCCATACAAAAAGGCAAACACACAAACAGACACAGATAGACAGGGAAAAGAACGGCAACGGCAATGGCAATGGCAACATCTGTGGGCCATATCTAACGCCCAGCTGCGATTGCAGTTTTGCTGACTCCTCTGACTGCGATGTTGGTCCTGTAAATGGTTCTGCTGCTGTTGCTGCTTTTCATCCAGGCTTCAAGTGCGTGTTGCTGAGTGCTGCTTACAGAGTGTAGTTGTTGCTGTTGTTGCTGTTGCTGCTGCTGCTGCTGGTGCTGTTGTTTCGCTCGTGCCATGAAGTGGCATTGGCTTAGTCTGTTCCACCACTCCACTCCACTACACTCCACTCCACTCTACACCATTCTACTCCACGTTTTTGAGAGTTCTACGTGCCTGTGCACTGCCAACAAGGATAACAATTACTCTAGTAGCATGTCCGGCATGCCGCTGCTGTCTCATCTATTCGGTTGCTGTTGCTGCTGCTGTTTGTTGTGTTTTCTTCTTTATATTTATTTTCAATTGTTTAGCGCTTAAATACTTTGAACGCCTGTTTAAATAAGAAATAATTTTTCGTTTTCGTTTTTGTATTTCTTCATTTTTTTTTTTTTTTTTTTTGGCTTAATCGCTATATTTTGCGTGTGCCTGGCTGAATTTATTGCTGGTGCCGCTCTTCAACATGTCAGACGCACACTTTGCCAAAAGCTCCACCTACTCCCTGGCTTCATTTCCTCCAATACTCCTAGCTCCTGGTTTCTGGTTCCTGTCTCTGTTTCTGTTCCTGTTCGTGCTGTTTACTTTTGATGATGCATTGCAGCGTAATAATTTCACGTATATGTCCAAGCCACAAACACACACACACACAACAGCAACAGCGTAAAAGCCAGTATAAATAGCGAGTGTGGTTCACAGTAGAACTCCTCTTAACGTCTTTGGTCAGTTATAAAATGCCTGAAATATCCAAGTGTTTGGCCAAGTGACATTACTCATACGCCATATAGTCCTCGTCCACACAAAAGTATGTATCTATATTTTTGTAATGTATGTATGAGGGGGGAAGAAAATTTAAGAAAATTCCCATTAGGGCAAGTCTCCTTTGCTGTTAGCTTCTATTCAAACACAGACAGTAGGAAAACTGTCCCATAAACTCCTTCCACCCGCCGCGCTTCTGTTTTGTCGGCAATCAATGAAAGCAATTTATGAATCTCTTGTGCAATTCTTGCCAAAATACAAACGAGCTCAAGGACAGCGTATAGAAAAGAAAAAATAAAAAAGGTATTGCCAGATACATACAAACGATACCATAAAGATGAACAAAATTCTATGCAAATCAAATATGTACGATGATTTGTAAATTTTCAAATTTATTACATATACCTGTTATACCTAACACATATACATAGATATGTATGTATATGTATCGTCTGTATATAAATATAAACCTCTTGCCACCAAAGCCCGTCTTACAAGGTGCTAAGCAAACATGCAAGCCGTGAGGATTATAAGCAGTGCTGAGAGAGAACCCCACACAATCAAATGTAAAAAAGAAAGAAAAGGAGGGGAAAAAATATGAAGAAAGAAAAAAAGCCAAACCCGCCCCAAACAACAACAGCAACACGCAAGATACAACAAAAGCAAAGCGCGCAAAAAACGTTTACATCTCCAAAAGGAAAGTTGCCGCCTCATGTTTGTAGGAGGTTTGTATGAACGATGTTACGTATGTGTGCTTGGCGCTCTTGCCTTGGGATCCTTTTGAATGTCCTTACCCAGACCACGCCTTCAACCTACTTAAGCATAATGATATATTTAGCTTGCCAAGTGATTGTTATTTGATATTCAACAGATTTCTCTTTTGCCTTTGTTAGGTTAAATCGATGCGTGTTGTTATTATTTCATAAGCTTTGGTCGCCCTTGTGCCAGAGCATTGAGTATCCTTAGTGGCAGGCAACAACCGTTTTTATGCCAGAATCTCTATGTGAGTGTGTGTGTGCATTAGTCACAAACTTGAGAAGCTCTTTGGGCAACACTGCGTATGCATTATCTATGCCAAGCTTCTTTTAAATAAATAAATATAGAAATATGCACTGAAATTCTTGCTTTAACCAGAATCGAAAAGTATTTATAAAGAATGTAAATGGATTATTATTCAGATGTAATTGCATTTCAGGGAAATTACAACCAGGTGAATGGAGATACTAGACTGTAATCTAAAGAAATATATATGTATATATTAATAGAGGTAACTACTTCACATTCCTTGTATGAAGAGCCAAAATGATGTATCACTTTGTTCACAAAAGATAATATGACAAGTGATTTGCAAATTGGCTTAAAACACTTGCATAAACACATACTCGTAAATACACTCATCGCACCACCCACCAGCCACCGCACTTGCCACCCGCCCCTTCGCTTTACACTTAGACAATAAGCGACAGTTTCTGTTGTTCACATATTTCATATTTTCATAGCTCATTGAATCGAACGAGAAATGGGATGGAACGGTTTTCTACCGCTCCTTTGCCGTCGCTTTGTCGACACCTTCCCCCCTTCCTCCCATCTTTCAATCTCTTGGATTCCGACTACGAGAATCGAGCCGATTCTTATTCCGACCTTCATTGTTGCTTGACACTCAAAGTTTATGCATTTATTTGTATGTAATAGCAGCAACAAGAGGGCCCTCCTGTGCTCCTTGATTTATTGTATTGTACTTTTGTATTGTAATATTTTGTGTTCGAGTGCACGCCAAAGAGGCAGGCTCTTCAATGACGTGTATCCCCTCTATCCCGTCTCCGCTTCTTTAGCTTCCTTTGGTGTTGAAATTCATGTGCCAGTCAAGTAGCTACTTGAGCCTGTCATTTCTTTTATTTCTTGAGTGGAGAGTGTTAAAATTCTGTTTTAGGTCAAAGTTTCGTTTAGTTTTACGAAACTTTTACAACTCGCAAACTAAAAACCTTTTTCGATTATAAATACACACACACACAATTTAAATCTCCTCTTTTTGTCAGAAGAATAAAAATGGGACTAATGTAATATGCCGTGTCAGAAACACGCTAATCCTCCTCCCTCTTCCCTTACCTCACTCAAACACATGCACACTCTCATGTCCATACAACGGCGACTATCTCACTTAATATGCAAAAAGGAATTTCCGTGCTTCACCTATGGCCAATTCATTACAATTAAAACACCCGCAGTGTCAAGGTGTATGTGGGTGTGTGTGCGGATTGGATGGCATGGCAACCCGTAGAAATTGTGACAAATAAGGGTAATAACAATTAATTTAGATAAATCTAACTCAAACTCCGTCTATTCGTATAAAGAAATGGCCGCGAAAAACGAAACCATTACCGTTTATTTTCGACTTGTTCTTTTTTTGTGCTCTGACACGCAACTTTTAACCGATTAACCCGTGTGTGTGTGTGTCCTTTTCTCTGATAATCATAAATAAGTCAATTATATTATAGGGCTTATGGTAACTTTTCATATTGCAGCAATCAGAGTGTTTCCCCCCAATTCAATTGAATGAATGCAAATGATAAACAATGACAGGCAAATTGCTGGTCTTAACATATCCTGATTCCAAGCTAGTTGACGACAACTTTGTTGCTTATTAATAAAAACTGATTAAATTGCACTTTATTATGCGTGTATGTGTATCGACGTGTGTGTTTGCGTGTTAACTGATTGGCTCTATAGAGAGATGGCGAGAAAGCCAGTCAAATTAAGCCATATTAATCCAGCAATGGGGGAGGAACGAAGGACTTTTTGTTTGTTTTACAAGGGCCATTGGCCGCAAAACACTTTTGCCCAAATTAGTATAGTTTGCCAAAGTTATTATTACCCTTAATAATCATTATAATAATATCAAAAGCAAATAATAGTCCAATTGAATTAATTTATACCATGGTGGGAGTTACTACTTTTGATTTGGCATGTGATTGACTGATTTGATTGATTAGATATGCCTAGAGTGGGCTTGCCTCTAATTGAGTATGCATATGGATTTTGGAGTTTTACACATTCTCAGGAGTGGATTAAATAAATAACAGGGACTAATGTTATTCGATTCTATTTAAAGATTTAAAACTATAACTAGATTACATTACATGGTTTTTAATTATATGAAGAGCAGAAATGAAAAATAACAAAAGAATCTAAACCTAAGTCCCCCCTTTACTCGTGTACGAATTGATCCTTCCCTGGTAAGCCACATCATTACAGTACATCTGCAGTTACTTGGGTTGCATTTAATTACAACATCTTGGCACACATTAACGGGTATTTGAATGCCTACTTCAGCCATTCATCGTTCCCCCCTTATGACCACCTACCACTCCGATGCTCTCAGACTTGTTAACACTTGAGCACGTTACGCCGTCTTTTGCAGGCACTTAATGTGACTTCTCACTCCTTTGTTGTATGCCGTTGCCTAAAAACAATGCAACGTCAACACAGACAAGCAAATTCTGCATCACGGAAGCGGAAGTCATTGTTGTCGCACAATGGCGAACGCGTCGCAATTATAATAATTTTGATTGCGCCCCTGCCATAGTCTCCATCCCCCCAAGGAAGGGTGGGACAGTTAGCCAACCAACCAACCAACCGACGGTTGGTCCCCAGGACTTGTTATGTTGACGATGGATCCTGCAGCGGCAACAACTTATAAGGATTCCTAGCCAAAAGCAGACACAAGTGCATGTGCATTCAACTTTCTGTTGTTTCGTCTGGTTTTGCTTTTTTTTTTTTTTACCTTTCATTAGAAGGACTCACCTAGCTATATGGCTGTCAAGAGATGACTATTAAGTGGTACAAGTAGTGCACATGTTTGTTTTCAATATATATACATACTAAAACTAATTAGCTGCACAAACAAACCAATTAAATAGGGTAAGTTTCTTGTGGGAGAGCGAGCGGTCACTTAATTACACAAATTATTTGCCACAAAAACCTCTGATATACACACACCCACACATACACATAGAGACTGCTTTTAAGGACATGGTCGTGGGCGGGGGAGGCGAGTGGGTATTTGTCGATGTTAGTCATCCTTGGATTTAAAAACAATTTTCTTGAAAGCTTCCAGACATTGGCTTTGATTTGACTAAGTAAACTGCCCTAGACCAAAAAGTCCAAAAGATGGTCTAAGAAAGAGAGAAAAGAAGCAAAACAAACTAAAAAAAAAAAAATAAAGAATAGGGAATAACTGAGAGAGAATTGCTTACTTAGGGCTGTTGCCTCTTGGTCATTGGGGGAAACTCTTAGTCATTTGCTTTTAATTTGACTCGAGGGCGTAATTAAAGAAAAATGCCAAGCTAAAGCCCTTTGATTGTGTCTAGCCAAGAGGAGCAGAGTAGAAATGCAAATCACAGCAAATAGAATGAAATGCAAGGCATAGACCGAGACAGAGACAGAGAGAAAAGAGGCAAAGTAAGTAATGTGATAATTGTTTTAAGAAACTAACTCTATCTCTATCTTTGGAAAGAGACTGCAACGACATACATACATAAATCCCGTTTAACCTGACGTTGCAAAGCCAAAGCGTTGACTTTGTGAGGCTCTGGACTAACACATAAATTTGCCTTTGTTTCCACTTACATAACATGTCCTGACGTGTTATATATAACGGCAACTTTTACTGCTGACTCGCTACCAGGGCTAACACAGAAGAAGGGTAAAAGAGAGCGAGACATGCATACACAGAGAGAGAGAGAGAGAGAGAGAAAACGAATGAGACAGACAAGTTAGCAAAAAAAGTGCCAAAAAGCTTGCAAGTTTGAAGCAGACGAAGTTATGCAAAGTCAGCAGCGGACATTGACATGAATGTATGTGTGTTAGTCTGTATGTGTGTGTGTGTATGTAGGTGGCCTGGGAATGGGCGTGGCTGTGACTTAGACTGCGAATGTGAATGCTGGGTGATTCAATTTGCAGTTGTGACACTGCAGCACACAGCACTCCCAACGTAAAGTCAAATTGCCATATTTCATCTATGACTTTTATGACTTTTTCTTTTATTTTCCTCCCAAAAAATACCCCACTCTTTTCCGCCCCCGGTTCAGTTAGTTTTCAATGTTTTCCTTTTTTCGTTGCAATGAATTTATATGCACACACCAGCATCACTTTATGAACTTTCACACACATTTCATTTACACGTACATATTCCTTCACGGAGGTTTTTTTTTTTTTTTTGCTTTATTGACGGATCTTAAACATTTGATTCAACATCGACCACGCATTGCAAAAAATAGCTTCTGGCCATTTTACAATTGTCAGTGTTCACCTGGAACTGTTGTGGACATCTCTGCATGGCAAGGATACGCACACAGATGGTTATCTGTAAGGCAAAGGGATTGCATTGCTCCTCCATGAATTCAATATCCGGCAGATGAAGTGTATAGCGTGATGAATGCCTCAGTCGAAATATCTCACATTTCTTATAGGCATCCATCATAAATGTTGTGGCATTATCTTTCGGTTCCGGCATAAACTTGTCAAGATTTGTTTGGATATTTGCCATGTCCAGTCTATATGGTGGATCGGCATCGATATAGCCAGAGCCAACAAAATTGCATTCCTCAATGCACTAATGTACATGTAAGACGAAGATTGGGTAACAAGAATTGGTTGTAAGTATAACTAACTCCCACTCATCCATCCATACCATGTTGATGGTGTAGAGTTCGGCAAACGTGAAATGTCTTCCGTGAGGTAAATTGAGAGTTGCTTTGCAATCAGCGTTTCCTCTGTCCAAGCTGGGATGGGTCAATTGGCAACAGGACAAGGATAGAAGCTGGTCGAAAAATAGGATATATTCTGGTATATAATTGATGTGTGTGAGAATTGAAGCTGATCAAGAAAATCGGCATTCAATTAAAGTCGGTTAAGCTATAATTGAGTATGTTTAACTTGGTTCAGACTATGGAATATGATCTTTTCAATCCCTTTCCATTGTTGACCTCAGATAATTAGGGAGAAAATCATTTATGATTACTTTGTAGCCAATCGCATTAGTAATAATGTGTTTGCACACTTTGGCAGTGCATTTTAATTAAAATTTTCTCGTTTAGAATTTTAATTTCATTTAATTTATTAATTAATTTCACGCAGAGAAATATTCCAATAAATTTTCACTTACAGTGGCATTTTTCTTAAGGGCCTTGCAATTTATATCACCCATTATGATGCCAAAGCGGAAACAAATCAAAAGCTATGAAAATTAATGAGAGAATTGGGAATTTCAATTGAAAATTTCTTGCATTGCCATTCAATATGACTTACCAACCAAAGGCTGAGATGGCCACGTTGTTGTCGGTGTGCCATATGGACGTCTATACTAAAAATAACTGACTAACAGAGCAAGCAATTCGATTCAGTTGAGTTCATTTCAGTTACAAATGAAACGCTACATTACATTTTGGCAATTAAAATAAATTGAATTATCTGTTTTTGTCTGGCCAATTAGCGTTGCCAATGGCATCAGTTGACTGACTTTAGGAATTTATGTGGAGGTCGGCCTGCAAATCAAATAAACACCTTTGTACAAAGAAGAGAAGAGCTTGGGCCAAAAAGCATGTGCAAGTGGCCAGCTGGCAGGATATGGTGATTAATTACATTGACACTGGCACGCAATCAGACGACAATGGCAACGAGCAGGCAGGCACGTTGCTCAAGTTGCTCTTGCCATTGCCATTGCCATTGCCTCAAGGTCAGTTAATAAATTGTTTGGCGTTGTTAACTAAATTTTGATTACCACAGTCAGTCAGAGGCGGTGGGCAATGGGCGATGGGGCGGGTTATGAAACACTTTTACTTGATTTATTGATATGCTAATTGAGTGTTTGCACGTTGGACCTTTTTCTTTGCTCCTGCTGTTCGCCTTTTTTTTGGAATTGCGATGTCGTTCGTGTATGTGATATTGGGAGGGGTGCCTCGAAAGGGGGGAGGATTTGGAAATTATGAGCCATGGCACGCCATTTGCCTGGTAACTTTGCTTGTTGTTGCTGTGCTGAAATTAATTGTAAATGGTTGTAATTTGCTGTTGCCAACGCTGTTCTCCATTCAACGTTCACCGTTCAGTGTTCGCTTTTACAGTTTAATTGCAGCTTACGATCCCGAACTGTGCAGACCTTGAAACGGACAAACGCGCTAGTGATAGGGGGTGCTCGGGGTGCGGGTTATGGAGACCTGCCTTAATTAATTTATGGCCATGGCCAGGACTCTCGTTAAATACACGTCATTTGAAGTTCGAGCGTGTTTAATGTGACGTATGACTGATTTATGTTGATGGAGCGAAGCAGTTTAACTACCAAAAGAGGCGCCAATTGACTTGAATTGTGGCCCAATTGAATGGAGGAGGGGGAGGAATAAAAGGGTACATCCAAAATGTAATGAAAAAAACAGGGAGATGATAAAAAACAACAAACTCATAAATGACAATATAAATTTGATTGCTTTGCTCTTTTTCGCTCAGATTGTTGTCTTTATATTGCGTTCGCCGTTTTGGGAATTCGCTCTGCATAATTACTTCCAGACAAGTGGGAATTTTTCAGCATGGCTAACCTTTTGCTGCCTCTATCTCGTTTTTCCTTGTCGCCCTCGTCAAACTCCTCCCTTTTCTTCCTTTATTCTCTATCTGTTTTGGGGCTTTCCCGCCGTCTCTTACTTAATGCAATTATTTGTGATTATGTTTTTGCTGTTGCTATCTTTTATCCCAGTGAGCTTACTTTAGTTAGTTTTGCACGCAATTTAATTATATTTACTGCCTTTTTTTGTTGCCTCCATACAAGAGGGAGAGAGCCAGTGCCGAAATTAGTAGGAAATTGTTAATGCGATAACAGATTCACACAAACCGTGGTGTATGTGTGTGTTGGCGGAATGGTGGCTGCTCGGCCGCACATGTAGAGCTTCTACTTTGGCTTCGTAAAGTCGCCTCGTCTTCCCTGAAATTAAAGCTAGAGCTGAAAGAGATTCACGGCGTACACATAAATCGTTGCTTGTGGTTTCAGAAGCTTGCTCTTCTATACGGGACACCCCACCTATGTGAGTAAGTGAGAAATTCATTGAAAATGCATTTGCGGTTAACTTAGAGGTGGCGGCAATGGTTAGAACGGGGCGGGATAATGGGCACCATGGCTTGGCAGCTAAATTAAAGACGCATCTCACGCGGTTGCTCCTTGGACGAAGCGAGCGAACGGGCTAGAGTACCGAGTACCATAAATCAGTTTTAAATGCGTATAAATAAATTGAACAGCAGCAACAGCAGACATCACAGGTAAGCAGTGGTGAGTTGGGGGAGAGTTGTTGCCCGTATAACTAGAGCTAAGTGAACAGAGGTCACACACTGAGAAACCCAAGCAGAGCGTAATCCATTGCCTTAGTTTTGACAATTTATGCGATGGTAGAGAAGCTGTGCGCAATGCCAAAGGGATTCGAAATGGAACTGGGACAGAGACAGAGACTGGGGACATGTCCCTCCAAAGTGGGCAAGATATATCTATCTATATACATACATAGCAAGTGAGGCGTTTGGTTGTTGGCAAACGACATTCCCACCCACCTAGATAAAGATGAAGCCGGAGCATGCTAATATGTCATCATGTTTGTCTTGTCCCTGCGTTTACTTAACTGTGGAGTTTGCTTGTTATTTATTTAAGCGGCTTCAATCCCTGCCTACCATTTGACAGTACTTAATCAAAGGATTTTCGCTTTAAATTTCAACTAATTTATCTTGTATTCTTGCTGTTTGATTTTTATCTACAGTGTTTGCTTTAACATACCCCACATAAACACACAAACATGCATACACCCACCCACACACACATACATTCGCAATTGCTTTGGTCTCGCAGCATCGCTCTTTACTCAAATTTCATAGTCTAATTTTGGGCACAAAATTAAATTTTAATTATACAGCCCTTTTTGGGCTCGATTGGCCTAATTGGAAACGCGAAGTGCCTGAGTGTAAAGTGTCCGTGTGTGTGTGTTTGGTAGTATGGATATGTGCGAGGCCTTTGAACAAATTCTAAGGTATGAGGAGCTAAACTCATTTGGAATGGCGTTATTAATTTTTTACTTTGGCTAAAAGCAACAAAAAAGGAAAGAGAAGAAAAATAAACCTACATAGGAAATATTTTTATATTTGCTATCCGCAGGCTGCCTAAATGTATTAATATATTTATGAAAAGCCCATTTAACCCAGTGGAAAATATTGTAAACTATGAAAAAATAAATAAATATAAAGCTAAAATCGCATTAGTGTGGCAGCCACACTTGACGACTATTTAATAATAGAACTATATGAAAGTTTCTTTTAAAAGTAATTATAATTGAAATTTCTTTTTTTATAATCTAGAAAATAGATCACATGTGACTGCGAAATAGTTTGCCAGAGCTAGACTTCTAAAAATAACTGCTCAATCCTTTCTCTCTTAGTGCTTTTAATCAACATTTTTATCGAATTAGAACAAATTTGCATTTAATTTGGTAACTTGATGAAAATCCCAGCAATCATTGCTTGCCAACTGTTGGATCTGTTCTAGGCTATACATATATTGGCAATGCTTTATTTGCATGGCAGCTGCAAGGACATGTCACAGCAAACGAACTGCAATTAACAAATTAAATCTTTACCAAGCGCTGCCAATAGCTAAGAGCTGCTAGGAAGAAACAATTAAGAATAGTTTATTAGGTTAGACGACAATTTCATCTTAAACAAACGTTCGATATTTTCGTATGGAACTGAAATATTTCAAGGAAGGTTACCAAACTCTAGAAGTGCGAAAAAGTTATCATTTCGTTATGTTTTTGTTTGCTTCTGCATAAGAATTTTCAATTTCCAACACTGCGGTTGTCCTGTCACTCATAATATAACATACAAACAGTCTCGCATACACTCATATATTGATAGAATCGCAGATTTCGTTTATGTGTCAGATGCACTTCATTACGTATGCCAAAAGTAAAACAAGAACGCAACAAAAATAAAAATGTTGTGAGCAAATTCAATAATAATTTGTGATATGGGGCCAAAAATGCGAAAAAAGAAACTTTTTTAATTTACAACTAATGAATTTCAATGAATATATACGCTGATAGATGGCTTGCTTTGCCATGCGATGCCATTGCATCGATCCATGTTATGCTAGAGAGTCAGTCAGTCTATCGCGTTGTTGACACTGACAAGTTGGCAGGCGAAGCGGCATGTAATCAATATGCAATATTTACATGTCCCATTCTTTGCTGGTAAATTGAAATGCAACTGCAACAAATAAAATAGACATCAATTTTGCTCAATTGACAACGAAACGAATTGAAAAGCGGGAGTCGACTTGGGAATAAATGGGAGGAGGTACGTTTTAAGGGCTGTGAATTTCAATTCATAACTCCTTTTTCCTTCCTTCTTTCCTTCTGCCTTCGTTTGTTTCATTTCTCTCTAATTGTAATCAGGCAAAACGCAAAACGTGCCTAAAAGTTTACAATGCGTTGCACTAGAGTTATATACATACAATGTTGTGTAATGCAACTTCATTTCAGCCTACTCTAACCACCCACACCCACACCCACACTTGGCTACTATATTTTGACCCTACAACGTGTTTGTATGTGCTTGTAGATTGGGGGAAAAGAGAAAAATTCTACAACAGGAAAAACAACGATATCAGCTTCAACATAAAATTTTACGAGTCGTTTACACAAATAGCAACACTGTTGCCAATAAACGACAGCAGAGAACCTTCAACTGCCCCCATATACCAACACCCCCACAATTCCCAGCTCCACCACCCAGAGACCCCTTTTGGTTGTGCTTCATTCTGTTCCGCTTTTTTGCAATTTTTATATTGTACCAAAATGTTTTCGTTTCAACGCTTTTATATTTATTTTGTGCTATCCCTTCTCTTTTCTCCTATCCTACCGGCTTGCTGTTGCACATTGCCATTGTGCTAGGATCCACTGCCCCATCCTCCCTTTGCCATCACATGCCAACAACACATGCATGTGTACCAGTGTGTGTATGTGTGTGTGTTTGCTAAAATAATGGATTTTTATGCGCATTTGTTTGCACTGAGTCGGGCGACGTCTACATACATATATGGAAGGCGGCGGCCCTGGCATTGTTCTTGGTCGCGTATTCGTGAAAATGATTGGAAAAATCAGTAAAGTGAAATATAAGAAACAAATAATAAAAGGAAAAAAATAAAATAGAAAAACGAAATGCGAGAATGTTGTAAAAACGAATACAAATGATATTTATGTGTGTGTATGATGTGTGTGTGTGCGTATGTGTTGCAACAAACAATTGAAAGCTTATAGCATTGACTTTTGATTGGCAATATGAGTTGTGGTTTGGGCCATGTGGTGCTGTGGCCGCTTGCAAATACAATGGTAATGAATTTCAATGAATTTGAGTGATTGAAGATTCTCGAATTATGCTGACTGCCAATTAAGATGATCATACGCACTGTGCGCCCATAGAAAAAAAGATAACCAAACAGAATACTTGGATCTTTAAAATTATTGTTGAGACTTTATAATCTAAAAAAACATTCTTAGATGAAATTAATTTTCATTAAAAGTAAATGCTTTAAATTTATTGAATGTGAAACGAAACATCTGCCAATTTATAGAGAGTGGGCAATAGCTACCTTTTCATTCCTCAAACATTTCATTGATAGAGGTACAAAACATGGGACAGAGAAAATAGCAAGGCAACTACTATTGGAAGGTTACGAAAGAAAAACAAGTGAAAAACAGGACTACAACAATAGCAATGGTAGGAAAAACGAAAATCCTCTCTAAGTGCACCCAGCTCCACTTGAGAGTTGTGCAAATGCTTATGGAAAAAGCAAGCGAGTGCACTTCTTCACTTTCTGTTAACACTCCCACCAGCAGCAGACTGAAAAATTGCTCACGTAGTGAAGCGAATGTAAAATAAATTTCTATTCTAGTTTACGTTTTTCGTGTGTACTTTTTTTTTCTTTGCACTCTTAACTTGTGCAGCAGTTGGTAGAGGCAAAACAAATTTACGTGTAAGCTCACACTTGTCTTAAGCCGGGATCTTCATTTCTCGATGTAGATATTTTGTAGTAGTAGTAGTAGTAGTTAACTAGATGGTACATACCTGAAACGATATAGAGAAAAAAAACAAATCAGATTTACAACTCATGTGTACAACTTATTGCAACAAATGGGGATTTTTTGTTTTGTTTTTGATTTCACATAAATTAACTGAGTGGGCTTAGACTTTAGAGGAATAAAAGGAAAAGAGTTGTTGGCCAAGAACAAGAGGCAAAGGCAAATGGGCAAGGCAGATCATAAAATCATATTTCATGGTTTTTTTCGGTTGAGAGCAGGGCACAAAGTGATAACGGGGACATATATATTTTGTAACTACGAACTACAAATGGCTGCACAGCACATAAAAGACATCCACCTCAACACCCCACCAAAAGCCCAAACTCTCACTCTCTCACACATACACACACATGGCTTCACTTTTTGGCATTTTTAGGGATACCTTTTCATTCCGCCTCCTTTTTTCTCGTTGCTGCTCTTTCCGCTTTTCTTTCTCTATCTCCTAACTATGTATGTATATACCCTGCCTTTGTCAACGACGTCGTTTTGTGCGGCTTTCACCTAGTTAAACTCGCTGTGTCCTCTCCTCTAACCCTCTTCTTCCCTTGCAAGCGGCACTTTGTTAAAGGTTTGCCCTACGGGGAGCAATTCACATTTTCCTCCCAGCAACCTTCCTCCCTGACCTGGGGGAGCTGACGACCACAGTGGCGCTCTATCATCTCACGTTTTTCTACTGTTTTTATGGGCATTCGCGCGCCTTTTGCTGGCTTCTCGTTTAGTACAATTTTTATATGAATTTTTGTGTCACATTTTGTTTTTATTATTTTTATTTTCTTGACATTTTTAGTGGGTTGCCGCCATCTTCTCTTCGATGACGACGACGTCGACGCTGAATAGGGCAAGAAGTAGTGCGTGTGTGTCATTTTGTCACATACTTTTTATGTTTTATTTAGCAACAGAAGCAGCAGTAAGAGAGTAGTACGAGTAGTAGGGGTAGTAGGAGAAGTAGTTATTGTATCAAGTCTCTTCAGTGACTTCATACTTTAGCACTTTGTGGTCCTGATGTTGCCTTTTTCATATACACTTTGATGAGTTCGTATTGGTCGCTTGTTAGTCCATGGATATACGTAGTCCTCGGGCTCGCTGTTCTTTTAATTACTTATCGCTTCGCTTGGCCATTGTCAAGTTTTAAATGTCCGCTTTTGACACTTAACTGTCTTTTATTGGCTTACTCACTCCTTGACCCAAAATTCCAACTCCCACTCGCCGCTTCTTGTTATTGTTTGTCTAGGCAATTCCATTTGTTGTTTTATGTTCTATTGTTCCGCTCTGCTACATTCTGTCATAAAAATATTTATGTTCTTGGCGTAAAATGTTTTTAATGGTCTTCGGGTCTAGGGACTGTCCAAGATTACGCTGATATTTATACGTCTAATTAAATGTTAATTTCAATTGATTGCTCTGATTTTCTTTTTGCCTTAAAAGCAGCCAAGCCAAAAAGTGTTTGTGTTTTGTGTCAACGGAGAGACAAACGGACTTGAAACAGAGGAATAGAATAACATATCGTTGTGCAGTCATTGTCGTTGTTTTGTGTGTATATATTTAAAAGGATTATGCACTCGTGTGCTACTCAAACTCAGACACTGGCACGAAAATCCATTTTAAGGAGTCGCGTTATTTCGTTTCCGTTTCTCAGCTGTGTGATAAATTGCCCCTTAAGTGCAAAACAATTGAACAGACATTGCAGAGCCAAAGAGAGATAGAGAGAGAAGAAGGTAAAAGCAGTGTTCAGAGCCAGGATCACAGCTGAGCAAGAAGGCGGAGCATACGACACTTTGTTCTGCTGCACTTGAGCATCTTGTTAGGTGCCACAACAAGAGGGAAAAAAGTGAGTGGAGCAGAGTGGAGTGTGCCAGCGGCAAAAAGACAATTGCACTAAGAAAAAGTTTTATTGAAAAACATTTGAAATGTATGACAGTTTTTGTTGTACATACATATTGTAGTTTTCTACCATGAACCATCCCCCGCACATTCCTGCAGCATGTTGGCACAATTTCCAATTGGGCTGTGGCCAGCCCTCAAAAAGTTCTTGTCCTTGCACCAAAGATAACCAGGTCAAACGAAATTTCTATACTCTACCCAAAATTTTGATAGCTTGATAGCATATAAATCATTAAATGATGGTTAACATTTAAAATTATTGTCAATATTATTTTTAAGCCTTTGCCTTTTAATAAGCTAGAGTTGCCTTTTGTACTAAATCAACTCATTTGAAAGAGTATAACAAAATACGAATGAACCTCACACATTATTCGTTTGTTTGAAGCACATGGGAATGTCGTTTATCTGGATTCGACTCGGATCCAGAACTCATCCCATTAAAGTATTGTTGTATGTTTGTCAAATGTATGTTGTGTGTTGTCTTGCTGCAGTTTTCTTGTTTTCTGATTTATATATAATTTGATTTGATTCTCTATTTTTATGCTGACTTATGACATTTGTCATGGAGTCAGGAGTCAGGGATCAGGCATCCGGATTGAGGGTAGAATATTATGTAATTTTAATAAAATTAATTTTTGCATTTGAAGCAGTTTCGCTCTGGCAACTTTTCACAAATGGAATTTAATTTATGTATTCGATTATATACGGAAATTGTTATTTTATGCTGAAATTTATGTAAATGTGTGTTGTGCCTGTATGTGTGTGTGTGTAGCTATAAATTCGAATTTGCTGCCAGCTGCTGCATCATTATTAATGCGATTTGTATCAATGTGTGTATCTGTGTTTTTACATTCTTTGTTTGTCACTTGTCGGCAATTTGTAGGCTAAAATCAAAACACTGATCAACATGAACTACTTTGAATTCACACGACCGACCACTTGGCTAATCCAGCAACCACAAAGTGAGACAGAAAAGAGGAAGTGAACCACAACCGGGACTATCCCCAGGACCAACTGTCAGCATGTCTGTTGTTTCCACATTTACATTGGGAATCTCTCACTCTACTTGTCCCTTTCTCTGTATTCAGTTACTAGATACCAACTGGCGGTTGCGGCCCTGTTTGCCAAACCATTTTTGTGTTTTTGTCTCACTTTACTTTTCTGTTGGTGTCCCCTAAACTTGGCCATGGCATTTGGCCAATTGTCTGTGGCATCGGAACTTTCCGAGTTGGTACGTAGTGCAAAGAATAGCACAGAAAAATGGAGACCAAAAATGGCTCTTTCGACTATGTTTCGCTTACGTAGAGACTTTCTTCGTTTATGTACTTGCCATTCTCTTTGCGAATTAGACCATCATTTGAATGCATATCGAAGGGGATGCTTTGAGCGGCTTTTGCACCATTAATGTGGCTAAAACGGAATTGCATTAAAATTTACTTACTGACTTAATCGACCATAAACTGAATCAGACCTACTGTAGCTTACTTTACGGCTGACATTTTGTAGACAGCAGGTGAGAGTAGAAAAGAAAGACCAAGAAAAACGACCAGAAAGGTGAACACATAGAAATCCTTTTTTAATACTTGTGTGTGTACAAAAACAGAAACGAAAACGTAAATGAGATTACACATTATACACACTCACACACACACACACATAGAAACCTGTATACATTTACATTCACACTGACACATATGAAGTTAATGCCTTGGACTCGGGACTGGTCAGCAAGTCCATTTGCTCAGCGATAAATTAAAGGGAAACTACAAACAGCACCGGCACCAAAACAAAACCATGGCACACTGCATTGAAAATATGGCAAAATGGCACACAAAATTGCAAAACTAAACTGCTGTTTGGAATAGTTGAGGAAGGTAGTAACTTCTAATAAGTAAATACATACCTAAGTGCAGGTTAATATAAGCCGTATCGGCTCATTGCTCTACTGTAAATCTTTCTTGACCTGTTATTTAATTTTTAATGCGTCATTATAAATGAACTTTGCAAATAGTTGACTTTATACATGCAATTTTAGGTAGCAATTATTATTTTATTCTTGAATAGAGTTGTAAAGTTTTGGAAATCTTTCGTTTTACTACACTGTGCGTAATTCAGTTGTTGGACGAGTCAGTCGTTTAGTCAGTGGGCCAGTTAGTCAATGAATGAAGTGAAATTACTTAATGGTACGAAATTGTACTTTGCTTAATTACTTGGCCACTGATACCACATACATTCTCTCCCTCATACACGCACACTTACACATAGTGGGAAGCATACCATACACACACACACACACAAACACATTTAACCAACACACGCGCATACATGTCATTCATACGCCGTGGGTGCCGTAAAAATAACCTTCTTTGCTTTCGTTCGTTTCTCTCTATCTCTCACTCTCTGAATGCCCGTAAACTTAAGGATGTTTGTGTGTGTGTTGGCCCTGTTTATGGCTTGTTTCTTTTGAGTTTGCTTGGTTTGGTTGGTTTTTGGTTTTGTTTTTGTTTTTTGGCTCTCTACTTAAATAATTTTCTTCGTGCTCCCTCGTTTAATTTGCGCTGCCTTCTTTCATTACGTATACGCAATATATGACATTTTAAATTGTTTATGAGTTTCAAAGGGCAAAGAACAACATTACAAATTGTGGCCCCAGCACTAACACATCGGACTGTCACGAATTGGCTAATAGAATTGAATAGAAAATGTACGCGTGTGGTTTTTGAGTTAATTGTTAAGAGAATTGCCAATTGACGCTACAGACAAGGACTGATTTGCTTGGGGGCGTTTTGGGGCTTTAAGTGGTTTCTGGTTAATTGGTAAAGTTGTTGTTGTTGTTGACGTCGTTTTTTTTTTTGGCCTTCGAGTTCTTGTTTTTTGTAGGCTTTGTTTTTGTCTACATTTAGCGGCGATTTCCGACTGACTGCCTGTTTCCTAAACATAGAGCCAGAGCCAATGTGCAAATATTTGTTTGCTCGACTTTTAACATGGCCAGAACCTGGCTGCTGAATCCGGCCTGCGTCATGTGCTTCCGGCTCAACGCACAGGCGCACCTACACTTCCAACCACTTTACTCACTTTACATGTATTTGTGTGTTTGTGAATACGGTGGGCAGCAGATAGAAAGGTAGACTTTAGGTAGCTCGATGGGTGGTCAGGTAAATGGTTATACGTAGGTGTTGTTGTGACATTGTTTGTACATGATTTGTTATACGAAATGTACACATAAGAGGCACGCACATTGTCATAGTTGACCTCCCTTGCTGTCAACCCGCCTTCATTCGCAGTAGTTGTTTACTTAACGCCAACTGGTTCCCCCCACTTGCTCTCTCACTCTCTCTCTCTTTCTCTGTTGGTCCTGCGTATCCAAAAATATTTTAATAATCACGTTGTGCATTAACTTTTGACTGCCTGCTGCTGCTGCAGTTGTAATTGCATAATAACAATGTTGTATGCTGTTGTTGTCCAATGGCCTCGAATCATTTGATGTGTAAATGCGTTGAACAAACAAGGCCAACGATCCATCCATATACCCACATGCACATCCACTCACACACACACACACATGCACACTGGATGGTTGCTTGTTTGCCGAATTTGTGTTTTCAGTAAATTATTTAGGCCTCATGGCATTTCAGTTGCCTCTGTTGTTGCAGTTATTCTATAAGTTTTTCCATATTCGGGTTAATTAAAAATGTATTTTAGAAATTCCAGAATGGTCACATTCCAATTGTACATGTGTAACTATAACACAAATGACAAATGAGTATGCACTAATGGATGCCCTGCTGCTTTACTGTTGCCTGGTATTCCTGAATAGTAATAGAACCCGCACACACACACACTCACACACACACGGGAATATTGCAAATACAATCGATTTTGCATTTGTCCAAAATGTATATCTGCCATATTGAAATTACTGTCATGTTCATTATAAAACCACCTCCCCCAAAATGACCACTCTAGTTCCTCTTAGTGACCCTCTTATCGTTGTAATTAATAGGAATTCATTGCAAGTGTGCGGAATACATAAAGGCTGCCTGTACGATGTGCATGCCCTTATTTATGCCATCAATTTACTTGGCAACAATGGGCCAAGAAGACAGAGAGAGAGAGAGAGAGAGAGAGAGAGAAGAAGAGAGACAGAAAGAGAATGAATAAGTGAGAGTCAGGCAAATGCAAATCCCCCATGCACCCTATGATAATATTTTCCAACAAATATCACAAATCGACAATGCCAAAAGTAAACGGCTAACAAATATTTATAGTATTTGAATGAACGAGCCAAGAAAGAGCGACGGAGGAGAAAACTTAGCAGTCTAAGCGTCATGTGGAGAGGAAGGCAAGGAAGAGTTGGTTGGGTGGGGCTTGGAGGCAAGCTCCTGCAATATTTATTACAAGTTGCATTCAAGACAACGTCGCAATCGACAATGGGCTGCCAGGCGAAAACAAACAGCTGAAAGGCAGCGCTGGAGTCAATGCCAGATGGCAGTCTATTGCCATTCAAGGAGACCTATCCGTCCCCACCCCACAATGCAACTAAGGGCTATATAGAGGCAATGGAAATCATTTAAATAAAAGTCAATGTCATGGCATGTAAAGAAGACAGCGAATAAATAGGCAAAGTCAGCAGCGAAATTGCCTGGCACGAAGACTAAAACTTTCAAGGAAAATATGCCAAGCATATGTACGTAGTATATGACTCTTATTTTATTTTTTTTATATACCCATAGTTATAATAAATAAAGTGTGCGATACATAAGTATTAATGACAATACACATAAAGACGAAACCATGGCCAAATAAATACTTCCCATTCCCCGAACACAAGGCAACGCAAGGATGACAGGCACAACAAAGAGGAGGTACAAATCTCGGCGGCAGCTTCAATACATTTAATTTGGCATCAAAATGGAGGCTGACAGATGGTCCGACGTTGCAGGTAGACAGCAAAAGAGCCAACAACAATGTGGCTTCTAATGTATTTTCGTTTTATGGGCTCATTAAATTACGCTTTATTGCCGTTAAAATAAAATATTATGTGATAAAAATGACGGGCAGATTTTAAGTACGCTAATAAAAGTGACTAGTGACAAGAGGAGCGAAGGACTCAAGTTCTTGCTGGGCTTGCATCTTAAAAAGGCGTCACTTGTTACTTAAGAAAATTGGCTAACCCGTTAACAAACATTATTTACCAACGTTGAATTAAGTTGGCGATATCAAAATATCCTGTATTAAAGGCATAAGGCAGAGCTATTGGGGAATACTTAAATCATTCGAATTTTCTTCTTTTGTGACTTGAGCGCTGAAAAGTATGCTACTAATTATAGTTTTTTTCATATTTTGTTAACCCTTTTACATATCAAAGACCAAATACGTATATACCCGTTTACCACAATTACAGGGTAGAACAAGCATATAAAAATGTATCCAAATTGAGTTTATATGTTGGCCCATTTCGGTTAACTGGCATACAAAAACAGAAAACCCGTCTTTTACTTAGTGAGAGGATACAATTTATTTGTATGCTTCCATGCTTTTTCGTTGTTTTTAATTATTCCATTTTTTGTGTTTTATTTTGCGACTTGTCGTATTTGAATAAACCGAATGAATGAGCTGAGCAGGCCGGAGCAGGAGGAAAAAGATGAGGAAGACGAGGAGGTGGGGAAAGTGTTGACTCTTCTCACACTGTGTTACGTTGCACTTTGCGAGCAGAAAATGTCAGTTGAACTAATCGGATTAGTGTGTCAGTAGTTTTTACAGGCAAACTCAGTGTGTATCTGTCCTCTGTGTGTTTGTGTGTGTGTGTGTGCGTCTATGACGGATGGCTGTTAGACGACTATAGAAGGAGATGGCCCGTTCGTTAGCCCAAGTGACCTCCATTCGGGACAGCGGCACGTTTTAGTGTAATTAAAAAGATATGTCTGCATGTATGATATATGCATATGACTGTGTGACTTACCGACGCAGACATATCTCACTGACACCTTTTCGGAAAAGCCTTCCATGCCATATCCCTCCCCGTCATCACAAAACAAGCATTTCTCACTTTAAATAACTTTTGAGGATATCAATGCAAAATTTAAGAGATTTCCCCCAAAAGCTTAGCTCGAGGATATGGATATGAATATGGGGAATGTGATGTCAGCATGACATATCATATCAAAACAAAAAGAACATAATTCTGACGTATGCGATTACAACTCGCACACATCGGGGAACGCGCGCAGGAAGCATGTTGTTGTATACAGGACTCATGGTTTGCCAGTTCAGGCAACAAAGGACAAAACGAAACAAAACAAAACAGCGTTGAGCAATAAAATGAGAAAGCGCGCCAAGGCAAAGCAAAAGCACATCAATCAACGGTGGGAACGGGGCACAGTGGACAAGGATAGAGGGAAAATATGTAAGAATAAACGTATTGTGCGATGGGAAATGTTTTCTTCTCTCTCACTATATCCCCCTGTCTCTCTTTTCTTATGTGTATTAGTTGCAATGCACTTGAAAAATTGTTTCACATAATATAAATGTTGATTTTGAATCAACATTGAGAACTATTTCAACGAAATGTATTTCCTTTTCCCAATTTTCTCTAACCTTTTCTTTTTCATTAGCGTCTGAGAATACATAAACCTTTGCAGGATTGTTAAAAGATTTAGATTTAGATTTACATATATAAGAAGCTAATTAATATGTAAAGTCCTCTATTAAGTTTTGGTCATTTACAAGCAGCTCTTCTTGTTGAACAATTCACTTTGATTTTTCTGAGTGTAAGCGAGTTTTGGTATGTTAGTTTGTTGTAGTTTTATGCCCCACCGACAACCGCAACATACCTTTAAGTCATCACAGTAGATGGGAGGCAAAAGGACTGGCTCCAGCAGTCAGTCAGTTTAGACAGACAAAAACATGAGCATAAATATAAAATATGTGAGTGCGTGCTGTGTGCTTTTCTTTTCTTTTTTTCGTGTGCAGGGCAACAAGATTAAAAGTGCTGCCCGGGGTAAAGACACACCGACACACATCACACACACACACACACACACATATAAACAAGTAGATGAAGTGAAAGCATAACCCCAGAAAAAAATGCTACAACTTGAAAATAGTAAAACAAAAAACCAAAACAACGAAACTTGACTCACTTTGGCCCACGCAATTAAAGGTAACATTTCATATTTAATTTGTTCATGTTAAAGCAGATGGCTGATTAAGTTGGCAAGCAGCAGCAAGAGTTGGCATAGAGTTTGTGGTTCATACGACTGGCCCATATAGGTGCCAGCTCATTGCACAATTAATCTTGGGACCGCATACAACTGGACATACTTATACATATACATATGTATGTATATACTTGCGTGTGTGTGTGTGTATACTACGCATATTTATATATGTATGTATTATTTTATGGTTCATGGTAATTACAGGTGTCGCTATAATAAATTACCTTTGAATTTACTGTTTGTCGTTCTCATCGTTGTCCTTGCTGTTGTCCTTTTTGTTGTTGTTGTCATGTTGCCTGTTTTTGTCAGTAGTGAGAAGCTGTTTGTCGGAGTAGGGCAGTCCCGATGATGGGGTGGGGCTTGGGATGGTATCGAATCAGACTGGACCCATGGCCAGGATAGTTTGTGGGGATAATTGGCTACTCTGCCCTGGCTATGGTTTGCTACTGCTGTTGCTGGCAGCTCGCATGTCCCGCCATTGATAAGCTTTATTAAAAAGGATAATGAGCCTGTGGGTGTCTGCATCAGCCTGCCGTGTGTATGTGTGTGTGTGTGTGTGGGTGTAAGTATCTGTGTCTGTGTGTGTGTAATGCGGTTTTGTAGTCTCGTATGTGTTCGTGTTCGTTCTCCTGTACATGTGTCCATTATAACTTTCGTTGTTGTTTACGAGTTGTTCTGTGCCGCTTCAGTAGTTGTTAATAGTTATGAGTTAATGGTTTTTTGTTTTCATGTTATTATTGCTGATGTTGTTGTTGTTGTTGGTTGGTGTCGGTGGTTGTTGTTTGCTTTTCCGTTTCCATTATGATTTTCGGATTATTATGATTACTTTTGTTTGGCCGCATAATCAAATTAACTCAATGCTAGCAATTTTAACTGCCACTGACACATTCAGGTTTTGCTTTATTATTGGCATTTCCTTTTATTTTTTTGTTAGCTGATTGTATTTGCTGGTTTTCGGGGGGCCAGGTGGTAAAACACTCCAGTAATTGCATAATCGACACGTGAAATCTTTCGACTTTCCAATAACTATAACGATAACTTTTGTCGATTTTTTTCCCCCTTTTTTTTTTTGCTGTGTTTTTTGTTCGTATGGCGTATTTTTTTCCCCCCATATAGTGGAAAACTTGCGTCAAATGACTTTTTGATGTTTGCTGATTCAGTTTTGATTAGCTTTCTCTTACCCTTAACGGGCCATCGGCAACTCTCGTCAAAGGCTATGTGTATCGTTTGCAAGAAATGTTTTTTATGTATTTCTTTTTCCAATTTTTTTCTTCCTTTTTTTTTTTTAGTGATTTTCAGCTTTGCCTCATGCCTGAGTGCAGTTTTTCAAGCTTTAAGCTCCATTGCACATTGGCCATTTGCACTATGTGGAGCTCCATGGGAGCGTGTACTACTCCCAAATGGGAAGCCTATGAAAATACCTCAAAGCTTGCTGGCCCCATTTAGAGCCACATATGTATGTGTGTGTATGTGTTTTTTTGGGGCACTGGCACTATTGATTTGGGCTAAAAGAAGAACAAACTTTACTTTGGCAACGTAAAAAAGAAATTGCCGAACGATAAAAATATTTTGCCATAGAATTTTCTTCACATTTTCAAATTGAAATGAACAAAAAGTTGGTTGAAAAAATATATGATTTGCTAGTCAATGATTTTTATAGAAGAAACATAAAAAAAACATTGTTCTTTAAAATTTAAAGCTTTAAGTTTTTCGCATCGTTCTCGATCAGAAGCAACTTTCATACCAATAATTATAAAGCTTAGCTTGTTGTTGATTGTAAATTTTGTCTTCTACCACACGCGAATTTTAGTTTCATATTTCCAAGTATCCTTGGGCTAACTAACAAGTTCTGTCATGTTGTGCATTTGTTTCGCTTAGTTAGTCATGGGTGACAACTACATGAATTCATCGGCCTGCTCATATCTTGTTTTTGCATGTCGCTGAAACGTTTGGCAACTTAATGAACGCCTTTGGTTATACACATACATACATACGTGTTCTTAGCATATGTATGTAGGTATGAATTTATGTACGCAGCTGCATGCAGCTACAGCTTAAGGTACAGCTACTCCGGGGGGTCCTTGCCTGCCACTTGAAGCTAAGCAGGAAACGGAAATTACTTTGCAAACACTTTGCACCAGCCCAAAGTCGCGTGGCGAAACGTGGCGTATACGTAACAGCAAAGGCAACAGCACGGCAAAAACGATGTAAAAGTCAAGTGAAGTCAGGTTAAGGTGAAGGCGTCCCAGGGCCTTCTTGCGTCATTTTCTTATACTATTCTTGGCATTTACTTCGTTGCTGCTGCTGGTGTTGTTGCTGCTACTGCCTTTTATGGCCATAAGCAATATGAAATATGAATTGCGGTTGCTTGAAAATCTGTATGGCAAAACCAAGTGAAGTGGGGGGCAAGGGAACAACCTCAACCGGGTAAGCCCAGTATCTGGGGTCTGACCACACTGACTGCTGGCTATTTGAGTGAAAACAAAAACAACAACAACAAAAAACATCAACTGCATTTAACTTTGTTGTGCTTTTTTTTCGTTGCCGTCATCGTCGTCGTGGCACATTGCCATTTTATGGCTAAATCCACTTTAGCTGCGCACATAGAAAGCAGCATGTGTAAGGGAAGAGACTGAAGGGTAAAGAATAGACGATGGGGTAATGTAATTCACCTGACTGCCTACGTTTGTTCCCCTGACTTTCTCTCTCTCTCTCTCTCTCTCTCCTGCTATTGAATGTTGTTGTAAGTTAAATTATGACCAAAATGTTGTTGGCTGCTGTTGCCGCAGCCTGTTTTGTCCCTCCAATACGAGCAAGTCTCATGTGAGTGTGTGTGTATATGGTGGGTTAAAATTACCTTTAAATTGAAAATTATTGTATGTGCGCGCGCGCTCAATTCGCATTCGCTCGTTGCCAGTATCTCTCCTCCCGCCCTTCCGCTTGCCACACAGCAGAGCAGCTAGATCCCTACATCAGGTCGGTCTTCTTGCTTATTGCACTAAAAATATAAATTTCTGTGGTTTCTGCTGAAAATTGCGGCAGTGAAGGCACTGAAGCAGCTTAAAACGTTGTCGAGCTTTGAGAATTACTTTTTCAATTTGAGGTACTCACGGCACACAGCCGAGAAGCCGCTCTACTCACGAGAGCACAGCAGGAAAATGAATTAATGTGGGATGGTGAAAACCCAGCGGAAGAGACTCTTAATTTATGTACATTTCTCATATAATATGCGGGTGAAGTGAATGGTTGAGATTTGAGACGAATGTCAATTTAGAAAATTTTCCGTAGCATACTTTTTAGAGCACGACTCGAAACCCAAAATGAGAGTGAATGGTTGGATGTGTGTGTGTTTGTGTGTGTGAGTGGGCCAGGCAGCAACAATTGTTTGCTTTTGTGTCCATTTTGAATGGGCTTTTAAAATGATTAAATTTCATTTCAGAAATATTTCTTTCCATTGGACAACATCTGCTTCAACATCAAATGGACAATATTGACGAGTTTGCTATCAATTTCCATTTTGATATGGCAAACATTTGACATGTTTATTAATAAATTGAAGTTGACTTTAAATCTATCTATAGAAATTGGCCACTTTAAGAGATGAAGAAGAGAGAGAGAGAGGGAGAGAGAGAGAGGGAGAGCGATGAACAGAACTTTTGGCCAGAGACAAGACATACGCCTTTGGGCCATAATTCTTGTTACTTGTCCTGCCTGTCGCCTGGCCAAATGTGTGGTCTCTGTGGCCTTCAAGTTGGCGTTGAACTCAAGGGGGTTTTGGGTTCAACAGTTTTGAACTTGTGTCTCTCTGTCTCACAATCAGTAGTGCTTGCCTTCTACGACAACTTGGCAAATTGTCGTACCCCAACCCCCATCATGTGCTCCTCCCCAACCCCACCACTACCCCAGCCCACTTTACTATATCATGCCCTGCCGTTCAGCTCTGCTTCAGTCGCCAAGCTGGCTTGTTTGTTTGCCTAACGGGGTCGTAAATAAATCATTTGATAACTTGACGCTGCCTCCACCTCTGCCAAAAAACGATACACCCACATAGCCACATATACACATATACTGCACACACACACACACGCCCTTTGGAGTTGTAGATCCTGCGGTTTGCCAATGGTCAAGGGCTTACCTAAGCGACGTCAACTTGGCTGTCCACTGTTACAAGATTTTGTGATTTATATGCTTTCGGTTTGACGTGACGCGACACGATATCGATTTGGCTCCGTTTGCTGGTTTACGAGCTCAATTCTTGTAGCCACTTTGTTGCTGGCACGGGCTACGAGTCTTATCTGTGGCCCTTCGGCCGCAGAGCAAACTTTAGCCAAAAATGAAATGGCGTCGTTAATTTTTACTGTCCACCACGCCACCAGGACACCAGAACAACACAAGGCACAGAGCACAGAGATACAGTCAGTCAGAACCACAACCATGGCCAGGGAGTCACAGCCACAGTCATGCCAAGGCAGAAAAGAAGTTGGACAACAGTTTCAATTATCTAGCAGCACTTTCATGTGGCTTGCTGCACCATGCCAACATGAAACTCTTCTATACAAACAATTCACACCAAATTTTGGGGTCGTCCTCAAAGTCAAATAGTTGGGACAAAAGTTACGAAATTGATTTTCTTTGTTAGGTAACACCTAACACCAGCTGAAAATCCTCCAATGCAAATCGGCTCATTTTGTAATCTGAGAGATTCCAAGCAGAAGTAAATCTTTTTCAATTACAAACCACAAAAAGTTTCGACCAAAAAAGAAAAAGGTGTCCTTCAATCAAGCTTAGCCATGTTTTTTGTTTGCACCTCATAAAAACTCTTAAAAAAAAAAAAGAGAGCTGAGTCGGGAAACAAGAAATGCGAAAAATACAACACATTGACATAAACACGATTTGCCACTTAGTCCATTGTTCCCTGGCGCTAAAAGAGATTCATTTGACCTACATTAAATACGCATTGAAGCATTTTGTGAACCAAACAGGGCATACGATGCCTGTCATAACTGGAGCTGGAGCCATATGACTTTCTATTTAAGGATTTGCTGTCAGAATCAATTTGTGGCTGCCTTTCCACATCCCATTCCAATCAACTATTAATAGACCATATGAGTCCGAGCCAATTGCTAGCTGAAAGCGGGAAAATCAGCTTAAATGTCTCACGAGAAGCAGACCAGACTTATGACGAACCGTTCAAGATTAAACCGTTTCTCCAACCCGAAGAAGAAGATAAAAAAAGGGAGAGAAATGTTATTTATAATCAGATTCGCATGAGAAACTAAGCCTCTGCCAGCGTGTTGCTGGCTTAAAGCTGCTTCAGCTAGTGCTACAGCTTCTACGTTTCCTACCATGCATGAGGATTAGGTATTTCAAAAGTTTTTGACCCAAAAGGATTTAGCTTTCTCTCCCTTTCTGCCTCTATCTCTTGGCTAGTGTGGTGTGTGTGTGTGTGTATGGGTCTCTGTGAGTGGGGGCTAACAGTCTGGTGGCCGGGTCTTTGTTTGCTTGACTTTGTTGCCACTTGGCAACAATGGGAACGTGTCTACTACATATTTGTGTGCCGCTTTTGACTCTTTTGCCTATTTGCCTGAATGGCCATTATCTTCATCTACATCATCGCCAGCAGCAACAAAAACAACAACAACAACCACAATTTGATCCTAAACCCCTTTGCGTTTTTGATCTATGCCACATAAAAGTTACCAAGCGCCACAAACTACATAGTCTGTGGGTCGTCATCATCATTTCAATCCTCAGTTGTCGTGGCAATTCAATTTGCTTTGCCTACTCATAATACTTGCAAAACAGTTTGAAGTGTGCCATCAGTTGTCGGTATCAACTAATTTGCTTAAATTATCCCAAAAAAGGATTGAGTCATTTATGTAGACAGAAGAAGACTTTGTAAATTGACATCAAACAAAAAGAGTCATAATCATAATCACAATCTTAACAAAAGTTTGCCAACAAAAGACAATCGAAATTGACCAATAGACAATGTGTAAGTCTTTAATTACACAAGTCAAGTCCATAAATTACTTGCACATTTTGTTTCCAAAAATTTATTGCAACTCGATGACTGTCATCTTGAGGTGTGTTTGCTGTTGTCAGGCAATTAAATTTATAGGTATTCTTCCCAAATACCCAAATACCCAACACAAAGCTGACATTGAGAAGAAGCTACAGTAAAATGACTGAACTCTGAAAATAGGCAATAAAAAATTCCAACAATATGGCAAAGCTCATAAGGCAGCATCAGCAGGTCTAAGCCTGGTCCTGAGCTTTCTTAGCTTTTGCAGCAATAACATTAACAACAACCACAAAAGTAGAAGCTGCATCAAATTCGAAGTGAAATTTACAATTTAAAATGCATGCATAATGAATGATGTTTGCAGCCAAAAAGTCTTTCAGGGTGCTGCATGCCACAGAATTAGGAAATCTGCAGGCCATGGTCAAGCTCTAGGCAAAAGGAGAAACAACAACATAACACAACAGGCACTTCGAAGAGGAGCCGAGAAAATTCGTAATCCGTACAACATAAAAGCTGCAGATAGAGAAAACGAGTAAAAGGCAACCAAACAAATGTGAACTGTTTGTTACAGATGGTTTTATTTTCGACTTATTTTTGAATTAGGTAAACAAGTACCAATGTAGATTTATAGTTTCTGTTCCCATGCCCCAAATAAGGAGCCTGTTACCCTTTACTTTATTCTTATATGTAGTGCTTCTTTCTCCTTTTATTCGGCCCCTTCTGCCTCTTTTATTGAGCACATTTTTGTGCCCCGTTGTGTGCCTGTTGTTCGTTCACATTTGTTTTAAAAAATTTTTGCATAACGTTTTTTTTTCTTGTTTCTGAGAAATATGCTTTTGTCTTTGCCCTGGCATCGATGGTTGAATTTCTTTCTTAAGCTCCCCACAGGTGGGGGATCCACCTGTGTTTGTTTTCGGATTAAAACTGGGGCAAAAAAAAGGTGCACGTGTGCTGGCGGCTGCTCTCCAGCATCATCTCAACGCCCAACCGGAAGCTCCCTTTCAGTTGAAAGCCGACACCGACTCATGCTCGAATTTCCGTTTTTAATTTAATTAGGCGCATGCCAACGCGTTTACCTATGCTCACAACCGGGCCTAACAATATACATATATTTCCAGCTTATCCACCTACTCACTCACACACGACAATAACACTATGTGTGTGAGTGTGCGTATCTGAAATTTAAAATAAATTTTATTTATCTTTGATTTTGAAATATATTTTACCCCTGCAGAGTGGCAATATATCGCTGCCTTGACAACTAACAGATGTTTTTTTTTTTTTTTATATTTTTATCAAGGTATCATATCACCATTTTTCCAGGATTTTCAGGCAATCATTGTATATATATGTATCATTTAATTGTTAGTTGTGGCAATTAGTTTTAAATGCAATATTAGAATATTAATTAGAGGTTTTTTGGTCGTGGTTTTATGTTTGGCATACTTTTTGTTCAAACAAGTTTCGAATTTTAAAATCAAATTAAAAATAATAAAACTATATCAACAATAATTTTGACATATCGTTCACTTAATTTTATTATTTATTATGAAAAGGGGTATAAATTTAAAATGTTGCAAGCGTATCACGTATTAAATTTCGAAACTTTCTGTTCTTTTCAGCCGAATTGAATATATTGTAAGTGAAGGTATATTGTCTATATATTTGTATGTAATATATACATACATATGTACATACATATATGGATCTCTCAAATTGAAAACTCATGTCTTTTTTGCATCCGATCCCTTTTTGCCATCTCATAGGGTTTGCCTAATGTTTAACATAAATTTGACTTTGAATAGGAAAGTTTTGGCAAATCATCATCTTCTGCTTAGTTTGTTGCCTTGCTTAAACTTTTACTTTGATTACTTTAAAATGTGGCCATAAAGTCAAAACGAAAAGCAAAGTCAAATAGTTGCAAGTGTGAGAATTGTTTCAACAAATCGCTTATCAAATGCGGCTACACCACACACGCACACGTCATAAATTTTGAGTTGGTTTCAACAAATTCTAGACTATGCCTACACACACACACGTACGCACACACACACTGACATTCGAATAGCTAGCGGAAGAGACGCCATCATAATGGCCAGACCATTATCCTGCATATAAAGTTGTTCATTTCCTTGTTGTTTTTTGGTCATTTCTGCTTTGATTTGACCGTCGTCTCCATTGTCCTTCTCGTACTTGATGTCTACGACTTTCGCCATGCACGTTCATCTGGTTGGCTGGGTGGCTGGCTGGCAGGCTGGCCCTTAAGGCCATTGTATTGCATACATAATAAATTTTATGAAACGTAAATTTTTATTGAAACCAATTTTTGGCACTGCCATAAAACGACAAGTGGGTCACAAAAGCCCAACTTTTTCTCCTCCCGCCACCGATGAGTTCTTGGAGCATTTATAATAAAAGTCCAAATGTTTTATTTATATGCTGTATTCGATTTGTATAGATTTGTAGCGAAAACATTTCCAGACAGAGACACATGGCCTCTACAGATTTGGCAAATTAATTTCACATTACCGAAAACTATTTCCAAATTCAACGAAAAAGCACAAAAACAATGTTAACAATAAGAACAAAGTACTAAAACTACTCTAAACGACAGAAAACAAAATAGGAAGAGTGCATGAAACAAAAAAACAAACATACCAAACTAGTTGAAAGAATCAACAAACGCACAAAGTGCAGAGCAACAACAACAAGAAAAACAACAACGTTATTTTGTGTAAATTTTAAACAAACGCAAATATGGCGAATTAAACGAAACTTTGAACAAAGCATTGGCCCAGCTGTTGATTTGTCGTAGACAAATGAAAAATACTTTACATCGTTTTTCAGTTGGGGGATATCGAATTGCAAAGACCCTGAATAAATTTCCGGGTCATATGATCACTGATAATCCTCCTCAAAATATTAACAATAGAAGAAACCAACTGCAACTTCTGTCTACATAATATTACGAACAAGCAATATGCCCTCTATCTATATATACAGGGTAAAAAAGTAGCTTACTATCATCAAAATCCGCCATTTGGGTTCATTGTTTCTATGTTTTGTTGTTTTCTTTTCGTTGACTAAAGAGAGGTCACAACACACACACACACACACACACAGTGAAAAGGTGGGGTAGGCAATTGACAGTTTTTTCCAATACATTATTCGACTGGAAATGCAAAAAAATGTTTACAAATCAGTGAAGCAAAAAAATTCACCAATTTTATTTTCGGGGTGTGGCACACATTGTACGTAAATCTCGTGTGAACTTGGTAGCTACAAATACATATAAACTATATTTGGCATAAGGTAACCGTTTACAAAAAAAAGAGGAAAAAAACAGTCACTAAGCCCATATGTGAAACGGTTTTTATTAGGCATTTGTATTGATCAAAAAGAGGGATCAGACTTTGTATGCTTTTTGTTGGTTTCGTGTTTGATGAGCAAATTCTCTAATTCATTCATACATCAACTAACATTTTTAACAACTTTTTGAAGGTAAAAAAGTTATCTAAGGCCTTTAAAATTATATAAAAGATCAGAAAACAATTAGCTGTATGTAGAATGTAGATTTAGACTTTACCTAAATCGGATTCGACACTAAATTGATGAGACCCTTAAACTTGTTGCCTTTAAATCAACTTTTAATAACTATGTGGTTCAAATTTTATTTACATATTTGGAACAAACAAAACAAACGGTCCATAAAGATAAATAAAAAAAAATTCGCTTAAAATTGCAAAAAACAAAATTGTTTCTCAATGACAGTGATTTCCGGTTTGGGATTGAACCTTTTCCTTTATTATTTTTTCAATTAATACCTCTCAGGATAGCGTATAATTGCATTATGTGGAGCAGCATTACACAGGCAATACAATTACGAATATGCAGATTATATATGTATGTATGTATGTATTTGAAAATGTCTGATGCAGGGCCCGATACAAACAGATTATGCTTGTTGAATGCTTTTCGACTCACAACAGACTCTCTCTTATGGACATTAATATCCAATGTATGCATATTTATTTATAACACGCAAAAATATTTATTGAACATTCTTGTTCAGCCGGTGAATGAGTCATTAAAAATTCATAAGCGACCAATGCAAAAATCCATGAAATTTTAATGAAATAATTAATTTATACATATTTATATGTACGGGGGGATATACAGAGGGATTCATTAGTGCATACGAAATATCTAGCAAGTTTGTACGTAATTATATTTCAATTATGGGTTGCACTTTGATGGACCTTTTGTTATCTAATTGCTGAGAAGGAGGAGCAAGAGGAGGAGCAAGGCAAGACAGAATGACAGCCACTTTACTTGATGGGTAAAAGAGAGGGAGCAACTGACCCAGTTGACTTAGTGCACCTCAAGTACGGCAAGCCATGCTTAACCTGACAAACGCAGGGAAGTCGCTGTGCATTGTCAAAACGTCATAACGTCGGGACCAACTCATCAAAGTACGGCTCATTAACACGCTTCTGGAAATGCCGAGAAGAGATGTGATGGCATGGAATGGAATGGTATAAGGAGCAGACAACTTGATTGAACTTCAATGGCGGCTGCTGCTGCTACTCCTTCTGTTTGGTGTCGCTCGTTCGTCTTGGGTTGGTTGGGCGAACACCACATCGAGATTAATGCTAATGTGACAACTTAATCGAAAGCCATTTATAAGTCATGTCAAGTGGAGGAGCCTTCGTCGCCCACTTGTCAACATTATGACTACGCCATAATATGGATGTCAATGATAATGATGACGATGGCTAAATGTAGCTAGGCTACCCAAAGCCATAGCCATACCCATACCCATCCATGACAACGACAAATCCATAAAAAGCACGTTAAATATTTGCATTAATTCTATGTTTTTGGACCAAAAGCTGTGTCGTGGTAGTAACACTGTTGGCAGGGACAAAGGAGAAGAAAAACAAACTGATAAGTTAGAGCCAAAAAGGGAAGACACAGGAAACAGGAGGCCAACCAGGATGTGTACATACATATTTTTCGTGCGCTTCGGTACTTACCCGGTAAGCATGATGCCAATGCGATGCTGATAAAGAGCAATAGTTGTGCTATCTCTACCGTGTTGATGCTCCTCCTACGGCTGTTGCTCCCACTGCTCCACCAGCTTCTGCTGCTGCCGCTGCTGCTTCTGTTGTTGTTGTTGTCGCTGTAGCTGCTCATTTTCTCGTTTATCGGTAGTCGTTTGGCTGCTGGAGCTCCTTCTCCTATTTGTTCTTATCGTAGAATGCGTTACTTTGTCAACGACTCGACTCGACTCTGTCTCTCCGTCTGTCTGTCAGTGTGTCTCTCCGGCTCGCTAAGTGGACGTTAAGTGGCGCACACTTGACTTTTATTGCACGGCACGATTCTTGTCACTATTTTACTATTTCTTGTTTTTGCCCGCTTTTTTTGGTATCAACTCACTTTCTACTGCACTTTACGTTGTTTTAGCCGTGGCAGCAGGCGAAATTTTATTTTTGAAAATTTTCGTGTTTCGATTTTTATTTTTACTTTATTTTTTTTTTTTTTGGGTTCACATCAGATATATCGGATTATTGCCGCACTTGCCGATCTCATAGATGTGTATAAACAACATTAACAAAAAATATATTTGGGGAACTGCATGAAGAATTACTGTCATGACAACGAATAAATAAATCAATTATGGAAATTTGATATATTTCGCACAGTATCGTTTGATGGAAATCAACTTTGAAACACAACAAATTACAAGAACCAATTTTACAATTACTATATGTATATGAAATATATTTGCAATTATTTTTGTTGCTCGTTTGGGTTTCTTTCTTTTTTTCGTCTATATTGTCTGCATTTGTTTATTATTTCACTTTGCACCTCGGGAGAGGTTTTTGTTTCTTTTTGTTTGTGGTGTTTTAATCAGAAATTTACACAGTCAACCGTCAATGGTGAACAGAAGGCGAGACGATGGGGCCAGAAGGTGCACGGGATCGGGATGCGGATGCGGATGCGGATGCCGATGTAGAGGAATCCGAATCGTGGAGGCGGTGAGCAACAAATTGGCAACGTTGCAGCCAAATGAAAGCACAATGAAAATTTTCAATCAAAACTTTTTACTCCTTTTGTTTTTTGCCTTTCGCCTGGCTTTTTTCGGGATTTTTTTTTCTTTTCTTTTTTCAGTTATGCTTTTTGTTGCTTTTTAGCGCTCGTTAACTCTGGCGATTCTTTTTGCCAGGTTCTTTTGTAGCTTGTTGTTTCCTTTTTTTCAATTTTTAATGCAATTTCCACGCTTAACTGCACTTTTTGCCATTTCTCTTTCCCTTGTTATTCTTTGTGTTGGTTTTTGCTTTTGTTTCGGTTTGCCCCTTTTTGTATTGCATTTATTTACACGAACAGAAACACACACACAATGTGAGAGAGAGAGAGAGAGAGAGAGAGAGAGAGACAACAAAATATGTACACAATTTGTTTTGGGTTGTCGTCTCTTCTTCCCTTCGTGTCTATATCCTCTGTCTTAGACACAAATTCAAATAACTTTTTCCTTTGCCTTTTCCGCTTAACGTTATTGTTGCGCGTTTCTTTTCCTCAAATCAGTTGACCATCAGTTTTTGCTGTTACTGTACCAAAGAACATGGCCCAATTTTGGATAGCTTTGGTTTTGATTTTCTTGGGCTTCGGTTTGGGCCTTGCCTTTGGCATCTTCACATACTCCTTGCCAGAATCTGCAAAAAAAGAGAGAGAAAGGAAAAAAAGACGAAAGTCTGATGAGTAAATTGTCTGGAGAGTCTTTAAGGGGGGCAAAGCTTACGGTTATTATGACCTTAAATGCAAAACTCATGTAATCTGGGGGTAACTAATTTAAAATTTCCTTTGAAGCTTTGGTTTCTTTCGTCGTGCTTCATATTTATTTTTCATAATTTATTAGTTCAGTTTCGCTTTCATTTCTGCATTTTATGCTAAACTTTTCGCTCGTGCTTTGTGATGAACTTTTTCTTTCTTTTTTCTCTCCTAGTCAGGATATATGACTTAGCCGGGACCGGATAATGCGTCAGGTGGCAAAAGGAGATGGCATCATCTTTTACGCACTCCCGAAGGTCGCCTAGCAAAAGACTGACGGGCTGAGTGACGGACTGGTTGAGTGACGTGTGTCTAGGCTATGAGCCTGTAGGTGGTGTCCTGGTCGGGTCGCAGTCAACCTTTTGTTCTCTTTCCCACACACACACATACTAAGTGCGAGGCTGCAACCATTATTATGCTTTATTTTCCGCTTGACACCTTTGGGCTGCGTTGCGCATTTCCTTTCACCAGGCAATGGCACTCTGTCTATGTGTGAGTGTGTGTGTGTGTGTGCACCCACTTGGCATTTATGCGCGACTTTTTCCCTCACTCGTTTGCTTTTTCTATATTTGCTACTCGCATAAGCCATTTTTTTTTTTTGTGTTTTTGTAGGCCCTAGCCCAAAGGCTTGGCCCAGCCACCTGCATGGAAATGAGAAACCTGGAAATGCTCCCTCGCACAACGTTTTCTTATCAACACATGCACGTCGACGTGAAGCAGAGACGTCATGTCCTCGTCGTCTGAATTGAAATTTATTATTCTGCTTTGTCGTGCGTATATGTGTGTGTGTGTGTGAAACACTCTTTTCGTTTTTTTTTTACCCTCCCTTCTGGTTGGTTTCTCTTCTTTTCGTTTAGTACTTTTCATTTGCCAAGAACCCCTTTGGAGCATTTAATATTTTTATTTTCCGCCATCTCCAGTCAGTTTTTCTTGCTTTTACTCTTGTTAATTGCTTTTCATCTGGTTATGGAAACAACGAAGAAAACTGGCTATGATGAAGTTGACTGGCTGAAGGAGAAGCAAAAGGAGTAAGGAGTTGGGGTGACCTTTGATGTGCGACCTTTTGCTTTGAGAATTGCTGTGCGCACTTAGGGATATTGTTCACATGTCTCAATTATCCTTTTTTGATTTCACACATATGTGCACTTCAACTTTTGCGCTTTTGTTGCTCCAATTTCAAAGTGAAATTGAACTTGATTTTGAGAGCAAAGCGAAAAGTGAACTTCCCTTCTGATTTCTTATTTCAAGATGCTGGTTATTACTTTGTTGGAAAACGAGACCTGTTAACTTAATGCCTTTGCTGCTCCTACTACTTGCTGTTGGCCATAAAAAAAAATCTTGCATAATTCCGCCATTTTTATACACGATTATGTAGGCTAAATGTGTGTGCTAATTCGGTTCCCAGTGCCCGAAGAGATGACCATCCGATAGCAGGCAATTTGTTGAAGGTCCTTTTTATTTATACATCTTTTTTCCTCATTTTTCTGTGAGCCAGCCACGAATGAGATACAAGCAAAAAAAAAAAAAGCGGCAAACCCAAACTTGTTTGGTTTTTTTTCTTTTCTGCTGACATTTGCCGTTTTCGCCGCTTAGCACGTTCGAAAGTGAACAAGAAGTAGGAAAAAACACAACTCCCAGCCACAAAATGGAAAGGAAAAAGCTGAGTTGGAAATTATGCAAAGATTATGTGCACAACTTGAGACAGGGCCGAGAACTAGAGCAAGAACTGGCAAGTTAACTTGTCCTCGGGCTGGACTCGAGGTGTGGTGAGGTCCAGTACCAACTTAAGTCGAGTGACATGTAAATCTGGCTCCAGGCTGTGCGCCATTTTGTTGGAAAGAGTTGAAAAAAAAGTAAACGAGATGATGATAATGTACCCGCTCATGCTCATTTGCCATTCTCCGCTTTTTTTAAGCCCATGCCCAGGAGCCACATTTTCTTTTCATGAAAATCAGTTAAATGAGTTTGTTTACATGTTTCGCTGTTACGTCTGTTGCGGCTCTTGCGGTTTTTTGTTACAAAACCTACAGACACACAACACACACTGACACACACGTCCTTTAATGTATGCAAGCATAAGGAATGGAGGGAACAGAGTGGCGGACAACGACGCGACATTGTCTGGACTCGGGGTTTTTTCTGCGGAAATAAATGTAAGAAAAATCCCCATACAATTTACTTTTGAAATTTGATATGCCGTTGCGGCCTAAAAGTAGGCAGCATATAATTTGCGTTCGCCGCTTTGCCATTGCCAGACAGCAGCCGTTTGCTTTATGTAATTTGCATGTAAACATGTGTTTATTTTTATGCCTCATGGCAACGTACATCGTACGTTATATGTACACACACATACACATTTACACAATCCTCTCCCAACCACCATACCCCGAGTATTTCTTAAGACCGTGACGCGCGAAATTACTCCAAACATCAAATGATTTTGTTTAACATATTTTGTTATTAAGTGTGGAAATGTGCATATTTTGCTTACGGACTTCGCCTTAAGGTTCCTAGCAGTTCCAGCACCAATTCCGGCAACTTCTGGTCTCTGTTTGAGAGTTTCCACCAAACCCCTTTTATCCGTGTGCCTTTCTCTCTTTCAGCTTTCTCATTTTTAGCATTGAGTCGTTCGTGCCTGCAGTAAATTTCCGTTTGCCATCTTTTAGGGCGGGCAAGCAGGCATACTTTACTTGAACTTTGTGTAGCGTGAAGTTCTTAAATTATTGGCCTAGACTATAAACTGTTTGGGGCCGTCTGACCTGCCCAACTACCCACACGAACCCATATACATATATATGGCAACATGCTTAACTTTGGCAGTCTTTGTTGCCAAGCGAATTATGTTTTTGTTGAGTTTAAGACAGTTTGACCTGCCCTATGACAATTCGACAGAAGTTTGAAGGCTAAAACTACTATATTTAATGTAGTTTCTTTGCCAATTAGTCGCGTTTTACAGTTTTCTATATCTTTTAAGGGCATGTCACGTCAGCTAGGGCGAAGTCTACCAATTTGTTTCTATACCTTTTTTTTTGTTCTCCCAACTTAAGGCAAAGATGAAGACGCACAAGTGGACGAGCACTTGGGGAGTTTGTGATAGTAGATGTAAAGAAATTGTAAGATAGAGAGAGAAAGTTGGATAAATAGATACCCGCTAACACTAACACAGACACAAGAACACGTTCACATGGACTGCACATGGACACAACAATTTTCTTTCTGGCCGTGTAATACGTGGCCGCACTTTATAATGCCAGCTGCATCGCTTTGATGCAACCCAATCAACTTGGCCACGCCTTGTGCCATTCCAAATGTGAAAGACGTTGATCCACTTCTATTTCCACTTGTTTCCCTATCTCCGGTTTGGCAGTAGCGTAAACAGAGAGTGCTAAATGCCCAGGCCCTTTTGTTGTATGGTGGGAGACGTAGCAGAGACTAAGCAAATACATCCGTATATTAAAACTCAACTCAATTCAAGTCAAGTCAGCGCGTCCGAACAAAGGCGTTGTATTCATTTCTTATTTAAAACTACCGCGTCTTACGGCACCCCCACATTGAAGATGGATCCGATTTGTGGTAAGAGCTGGATGGATGGATGAATGGATGGTTACGGGTTACTTCAGTTAGCACACACACATACATACACACAAGGTTTATTTATTGAACTGTGAATAAATATTTTGCCGGGCATAAACTTGAAGCACCTTTACTATCGACTCTAGAGTGGGGCATCAAAGCTAAGCGAACCCGTTGGCTAAAGCTTTAGCTTTATCCATTCAGGCGGAGTTCAAATCGATAGACACTTGAGGCGTAGACGCCGTGTTGACTTTGCAGTTTGCAGCTACGAGTATTGACTGTAATTATCTCAATGGGCGAGTACTGTATGTGAAGTTATGGCCGTGTGTATATGTGTTGTGTTATGTTTAGGTGTGTGTGTGTGTGGAACTGTAACCTAATTCCAAGGCTGGCTTAAATGGTCTTACAGGCTATTGACTTGCTGCGCCTCATTTTCGGGCTCCACTTTACTTACGCTCAGATCTCTCTTCCTAAAAGAAAAACACATAAAAATGAACCGAAGCTTTGGCGACTAAATACGTATTTCTATCCCCACCTCAATATCATTTTGAGTGGCGCAGCTGCTTTCATTAGAGCCAAGAGAAGATGGAAGGTGGAGAGGAAGCAGCAATAAGGGGGCGTCACTCACTCACAGGCAAAAGGCTCTTCAGCTTTATCGCTGTAATCAATTGTCTGCATTTGAATAGTTGACAACCGATTTATGGACCATTGAGTGAGCAGCAGCAGCAGCAGAAGCAGTAACAAGGACAGCATCGGCAATGGGCTTGGAAGTGGGGAAGTTCATTTCTTTTGTGCTTGCGGTCGTCTGCATCACCATCGTCTCTCTTCGGTGTACTTGTTTTCTTTTTGTGTTGTGTTTTTTGTTTTTTTTTTTTCCTTTCTCTTGTATGGCCAGTATCCTTTTCGGAAATCAAGTGGAATGACCCGCACGGTCTGTGTTGGGTTTTCCTTGTCTTTCCTTTTGCCTCTTGGTTCTTTTAGTAACTTCTGTTTTTGTATGTTTTACGTAATTTCAGAGCAAAAGAAAAGCCGGAAATGGCTAGGAAATTGAGCCAACAATAACAACAACAACATCAACAACAAGAGCCACAACCACAACTCACATCATGCACGAATAAGAATAATAACGAAAATGTCAGCCCATCGGGTCTCAGTCGAAGAGAACGACTTCTCTCCACTGTCGTCATGTCCTTGTTTCTTTTTCGTCCGTCGTCAGTTGTCAGTTTGGTCAGCCATTCAGTCAGTGGCCCAGATAATGTACTGCCAAGTGTTTTTGACCTTTTTTCGTTTTGCCATTTCATATTTCGTTTCTTCTGCTTGTCATAAGCTGAACTCCGACGACGCATCCTTTTGGCAGTTCTCCCAAACCAACAAACACAACATCGTATGGCTGCCTGCGACCCTTTTGCAATTACTTACCAGCTGCTTTCGCTACTGATGCTATTGCTGCTACTGCTGTTGTTGTCGCCCTTGTTTTTTGTTGGGTGTAATGTGACCCATTTGAAAATTATTTAAAACACAATGCAAAGACCCCAAAATGTATCCCCGAAATTGGGAGAAAGGATTTCAAGTTCAGCACCATTACCATTAATGCTAACTATGCGGCGCTTAGTCTTGGAAGATTGTTGGCTTTTGTTTTCAACAGATTAAATGTGGATCAGAGTGAAAATTCCTAGAACAGTTGGCAATGGGCATATTAAAGCAGATGGTAGATTTAAATGGCAGCATTTCATCTGCATCTAAATGTATACATAGGTATATCACATACATGTGGATACATGTCCCACAGGCATTTGGTTGCCAGGCTCTTGGCACGGCTTTGCATTTGGGTTAATGTAGTATTTGTGTATTTGTGTCTCATGTAGCTAGAGCAGTACCAGCAATAGCAGCAACAGCAGCAGCAGCAGCACGAGACAGATTGATGTCAACCCAAAACCCCAATCTCAGGCCCAAAACCCGTGCCGGCTCTGCTTTTCTCATCGTCATTGCATTGCGGTAACGGGCACATTTTGTCAGCGGCCTGGAAAAATAAAAAAGAATACAAGAAATGCACTGCACGTTGCCAAGTAAAAATATGTCAACGTCTTCCTAGCTTTCGCTTAGATTGGCTTTGTCATAAAATGCCGTACGTACATCCAACCACCGATTCGCCCACACCTACACCCCCTCCCACTGTAGCAACAAAAATGTGCACATGACTGTGATTCAGCTGCCTCATGCAGTCAGTTTAGAGAATGAATTGCATTTTATTGTCGGTATTTCTCATCCTGCCTGCTGGCTGCTTGGTATTTGCTTCTTGCTGCATGATGCATGCCGCCAGCCTTGGCACGTCTTCAACTTTAAATAGCTAAAATGGCCTCGAACGGGCAGTTGAATTCAAAAAAAAAAAAAAACCAAAGTGTGAAAAGCCACAAACGAATTTCCTTTTGGAACGTGTTGCTATTTTCAACTCACGCCCTACTATCACTTCCTCCCACTGCAATTCAAACCAATGCCACAAAGTATGCAACACAAAATACAACAGCAGCAGCGGAAACAGAGCTGCAGCAAATGAAGATGAAGGAGAAGAAGATGAAGCCGAGAGCGAAGTGAACGTTCTGAAAAATTCAATCAAAATTGTTGCCATTTAGTTTGACATTTCATTTTGATGGCTGGCAAAAATGATGATGAAGTGGACACACAATGATTGGGTGTGGCATCCTAGCTTCAGTTCGCCATTTTTTTTGTTAGAGAGCAAACAGGGAAGGAGTCATTGAGAATGGTATGAAGAAAACGAAGGAAATTCCTTTTCTACTTACTGCAAATTGCATAGAAAAATCTAAAAACTGACCGCAAGCTGTGGGTGGTTGCTGGGTAGCCAAAATTGATTTTGTAGCTTTTGATCTGGTCTGCTCTGGTGTGGATGGAGTGGAGTGCGATAAGAATTTGCCATTTCAGGGTTTACGCATAATTTGCCAGTCACAGAGACAGAAAGATAGAGAGAGAGAGAGAGAGAGAGAGATGGAAGCGCTGCGAGTTATGTTATTGATATTTCCCGTTTCTAATCATTCGTTCATAAATCAACGCCAGAAACGGAGCCGGAGAAGTTTGGTGGCTTTAAATTCTTTATAATGAAGTTATTCAAGCTTGAAAAAGAAAACTTTCCACACTCTCATATATATGAATACGAATAGTCGGGTCGTGGGTAGGGGGTGACAGAGACAGGAATGGGGTTTGGGATGCCTTTATAAATTCTTTCACACGATGGCAGCGTTCGCTTGCCTTGTTTCAGCTCCTACGCTTGAAAGCACATGAAAATTCATAAAAGTCTGAAGCTGCCTACTCCCGCACATACACACACACACTCACACATACACTTTGGAGACACACATACGAACGCCTGCCATAAGGAGCTATCAAGAAATCACAACAAATTTACAAGTGCCACACAAATGTTTGACAAAAACTTTCTGAAAAGCTTTTCTCCACTGATTTCGCAACGTCTCAACGATTTCTTCTGTCTGTTGGTTGGCTCCTTCTATGCCAAAAAAAGGAGGAGAAGCAGACATTTATGGCCCAAGATGCTATCGGGTTGACATAAGTTAAGCTGCTTTTGCTTTGCTTTTCGGCTAAAAACAACAACACCAGCAACAACAATAACAACAACAACAAATATTGGCTTGTGTATTTGTGGGTGTGTGGGTGCGTGTGTGTGACTGTGTTTGTATATAGCAAACAGTTGAAAAGGGTGTTCGAAGTGTGCCAACAATGCGTAAATTTCACTTGAAAATATTTTAAAAAGCAGCAACCACAAAACAACTGCGCGAATTCAAAAGTTTTGCCTGCTAGAGCCTAAGGGAGTTCGTGGATGAAACAGAGAGATGGCAGGAGCACAAAAACTGTTTTAGACTTGTCTGCTATTTAGTGTTGACACGCAAGGCAATTTGGCAAATGCAAACATTTTCAATGCTGCCTACACGACCATAGAACATAACGCATCACACGTCATACGTCGCGTCCTTCCGCTCTTCTTGGATATTAAATAAACTTGCGCCATTTCAGTTTCGCGCCTCGACAAACCGCAGAACACACGCCGCGCCCCATCGCCTAGCTAGCACCCCGCGAACCGTCACCCGGTCGCCCCGACGCCCGTGTGGTAACTGTTATTGCTTATTACATTGCTAGCGGGTTGTTGGCTTACAATTCTGCTTAGTTTGCCGTGCTCTGGTTAAATTGTAAATGCTTGTCTATGACAGTTGCCAGCCCCGAAGCCCCTCACTCCCTGCAAAAATCACAAAAGAAATGCTTCTAATGTTTTGCAGTACATATATGTCAGCTTACATGTGCTTAGAGTGTGAACGAAAAAATTTAAATAAATAGCATAAAAATTTTGCACAGCAGATTTGCTGCTACTTTGAAAAAAGATCTAAAGAAGGGAGAAGACCCAAGTTTAGCTCAGCTCATGTATATAATCAACTTCTATTCTAAGCTTTACACGCTTGCTTACGCCAGCTGCCAGCTTCAACTTGATGAAGTGTGCGAAATTGATATATGAAGTGTGTGTGTGTGTGTGGGAGGGAGAGGATTTTAGATAATGATACAAAGGGAACAGAGAGAAAGAAAAAGATGAGAGAGACAGGGAGAAGCGTCAAAGAATTTCCAACTATGCGATATGCGGGGCGTATACTTAATGAAGCTCAAACAAACATTTCACAAATGCCAACAGTCAAATCTCATTCCTTCATTTTCGATAATCTTCATAGTTCTTATTAGCAAATTTTTTGGTAGAATGAGACAAAACAAATCTCGATAAGCTTTTCTGATAACACTCACGAAAATTGGCTTCACGTGGCGTATACTTCTTTCACAGTCTCTCTCACTCTCTCTCTCTCCTACTACACCCGCCAAGTTCTGACTCGGGGAGTAAAACAGCCTGAGGACAAGCACCAAGGACGCCAAAAAAAGAATTGAAGTGGCAACAACAGCGCAAAGAGTGTCAAGGCAGGAAAAAAGGCTAAGCGCTAAGCATTTAAATGCTAAATAGCTGGTAAAAGGATAACGCATATCCTTACTGCCATAGAAGCAGAAGCCAAGCACCACGAAACGGCCCATTCGGACTAGCTTTCACGCTGCGTGCGTCAAAAATTAAACTGTTACCAAAATAATAACAACAAATTGCCTTAGTACCACGACAACAGCAACAGCAACACAAAATGTCGCGGTTCGCACAGCAGGACCATTAGAGGCACTTTTTAGCGACACCCAGCAGGCGGTCCCTGGAAGGGGTGTTAGTCACATGGTGCCACATTTATTTAAATTAAACAGTGAGGCCAAATGATAGCTGTTGGACATGCAATAGACCAAAGGGGCCAAACAATTGCAATTTTCATACCTTCGTACCCGAACTAGCAATGAGTAGGTCAATTTCTTATTGCAGTCGTGAATTGTGACCCAGTCAAAAGTCAATATTTACACAGAGAATGGTAGTCACACTCAGAGAAAAAGAGGCCTGACAACACTTTCTACTTAACAGTTGCAAAAGAAGGCTTATACCATGTCATTTCACAGTGTCGCGTAATTGTTTTGGTCGTATTTCCACACTCAACTCGTTAGCTTTTTGAGTGAGAGCACAACTCGTAACGCCTTCTCTTCTAGCCCTTTTTATTTCGCATTTTTCTGAGGCGGTGAAAATAAATTAAAGTGCAAAAGTGTTTCCTTTTTATGACCATTTCCATTTCTTTTGTGCGCGTTTCTTGTTTCAGTATTGTCGTTGAAGTTTTCTTTCCTTCTCTTTTTTTTTACAATGTTTGAGCAGAAAAAAAGGAACAGAAGAGAAATCTGAAAGCTGCAACCCAAAGAAAAATGCGACTGGAACGTGAGCAACGTTCTACGGATATCCGTTTACAAGGAAAGAAGTGCGCACAGAGACGGGGAGAGAGACAGAATGAGTGAGGGGCTACAGGAGAAAAAGCGTTAACTCAACCGGAAGGTGGGCAGGAGCTGTGTTCCTTAAATGAAACCTAAATGCCCGGCAAGCGGATATGTCGCGTAAAATTACAAAATGGTCGAATGCTAAATAAGTAGGCCACCAGCCACCTGCCACTTGTCAGTGAGAGGCAATCCAACGAGGCAATTATTATGCCGAAATATTTACGCAAGAAATTTGCACAAATATCTTTCGTCTAATTGCATGTTATCGTAAATGCTCACAGCTGCATTTGCTGTTGTGGCAGTTATCTTAGAAATAAGTGCATAAATTTATGAGAATTTATTGCACCAAACAAAACCAACAGACTATAAGCAATATTATTGTATACTTGAACGTGTTCCAACAGCGTTTGCTTTGCCGAATGCGTGCTGGGAACTAGCATGGAGCAGCCAACATCTGACGACGATACACAATTAGTTGAGCCGCATCAAAGCCAACACCAATACATATTATGCCTGGCATGCACACGTACAGATGACAACTAAATAAACACACGGCAATAATGTCGAGCCAACAGCATTTGTACAAGATTTGAATTTTAGGAGGCAACCACCGTGGACCGCATCCCAGTTTCTGCTTCTGCATCTGTCCACACTCAACTCAGCCAAATGCGAATGGGGAAAATGGGATATGTGAATTCAAGCCAAACCCTTGGCAAACATGGGCGAATGCGTATGCTTAATATTGCATAACCCCGCATGCATGCCAAAAAGCACATTAACTGCACACGAACTGACATACAAACATATACCGCATACATACTTGCATATGTGTGTGTGTACTGCACCCACACACAGAGAAAGAGAGAGGCATTCGAATTGCAATTGCGGTTGGTGTGAAATCGTCATGCGCCATCTACTGTTAGAAAATTGAATTATGAATAATTACGTTTTGTTGGCAGTCACCTATATACACACACACACACACACACAGACAAAGAGAGACACATACGCTTACACTTACAGAGAATGCAAGACATGCGTTGCCTACTTTTCTGCGTTCGGGGGCATATATACCATTTGCGGCAACTTTAACTATTTGAAATGCACGACATGTAACACACAGTGTCTCAATTACAAGAAAATTATGCATTTTACTGGTTATCAGAATGAAATTCAATTTGCCATCAATTTGTACACAAATTGTTATCGATACTTCAAATAGTTTAACTAAATTAGATCACTTACGTCTTCTGTGTAGTTTATGTGAGTTTACAAACTTTTATTTTAGTTGCAACTAAAATAACTTTCTATAAGTCCCACTGTGCTAGAACCCAGCGTGTTGCTCCACTGAGAATGAGTATTTGTGTGTGTGTGTGTGTCTGTATATGTGTTTGCCTTGGCTTTTGCATTATAGTCGACCACATTGCACGTGCTTCGTGGTGCGGTTGACGATTGCATTTCAACAGCATTAGCATTGCCTGTATACCTTTCTAGGTGCGTATTTGTCTATGTATGTGTGTGTGTATCTGTGTGCTTGTTGGTGTTGATGCAGTCAAACTCATTTAGCTTTTCGACAGAAGCCGTCAGACGAAGCGACTTCTGCTCAAAAGAGACATAAATGAAATTCATACAATTATATCCTTGGCCTGTGCTGGTAGGAAACTTAAAGAAAACTTCCCCTTGCAAGAGCACACTTACACACACAAACACACACACACACATAGAAAGTGGCCAATGTCATTGGCCCTAATCTACTTAGTGTGCTATTTCATTCAAGCGAATGACACAATGCCAAAAGGACACACAATGAACCTCTGGCACTGAAGGCGTCGGCATTCATTCACATCCATTGTGTGGCCGTTTTGGCCATTTGGTCGTTGTTCTCGCTGTGCTAACAAGACCAAGCAGTTGACTGACAAAATGAAGCGACAGCGCGACTAAGAAGGGCCAAAATCTAATTTAGCGCAAGTGAAGGTACGAGATAGGTGGGTACGCTGAGGTGGGTCGATGGTTGGTTGTAAGAATCCTGCCGTCGGCAAGGTTCCGCTATGGCTTCTGCTGGTTCCTGCTCTACGGAGCGTGCGGCATTTGACAGTAATTTGGTAAATATATTTGCCGCTTAATTTTTATAAACTGCCTGCCAGGGCAATTTTCAAGACTGGCTTACATTTTGCAATTTTTAAACCATTTTTCTGTGTGTCTGTTTGTTTAAGGAGGAAGGACAATGCCGTGCTCTGGCAGCTCTTATAATTTGTTCGGCATGGATGCTGCCATATGTGCGTCATGTTTGTCGTGTTATTATTAAATCGGCATACTCATTGTTGCTGCTGGGTGTTTAACATTGTTAGAAGGCAACCAGCAGATGCTGCGGCCCACTCCTCATACCGCGTCATCATCATCGTGTAATCATGATGAGTATCATTATGGAAAAGGCGTCTTGACGTCCTGCCATCCTGGCGTCCTTTGCCGTGCAAAAAGGCAATTGTTGCGCTTAATAGAGATTCAGGCAAGAGGGATTTGTGCTCTGCCAGTGTTCTGTTGGACAAAATGATACATATTTTATTATATTCGCATGGCATTCAATAAATTCACTGGGCCATGTGATTACGCGAACACACACAGGGTCACATATGGCACGACTCACATGCCATGTCATGTTGTCGCCCACCACTTCATTCTAATCAATTGTTATGCCACATTCTCGTCATCTCCGTCATCATCATCATCATCAGGAGCAACAGCAGCATCAACATAAGTGCCATACAATTATGGCTTTTTCCATAGAAATCTCGTTTACCTACTTTACTGAGTTAAGAATATGAGCGCTTAAAATTTAGCTACTTGACATTTCCAACTCTTCAACTGGATCAAGTTTCTATGCCAAATGAGTAAAAATAATTCGCTTGCTTCGCTTAGTCTCATTAATTAGCCATTGTCATGGCTGAAATTATAAGACATAAAACAGAAATAGAATGAAATATGCGATAGAGGCACGCGAGCTTGGCAGAAAACAGAAAACTGACGTCCTGCAACAATGAACTTTGACACAAAGTGTCAAGTGTACTGACTCGCTGCTGCCTCGGCCAGATCGGAAGCTGACAGTGTCACTAAAATTTTATACAAGAGAATCTACTTAGCAAAATTCAGAGCAAGACAGCACAACAATTAGGCAAGCACCTGCCCCCCGGGCTGGTCCCGTTGACTACTAAATGAAGTTGGCAGACTTTTTCGCTTCCCCTCTTCTCTCCCCATACACTACTACCACTCAGTATGCACTAGGCAAAGACAAAGATGCTACATAGAAAATGGCCAGCCAGAAAGAGGGTAACACGGCAAATGTCGCGCCCTGGACCTGGGGGGGTGGATGAATCTTTTACTTTCTTGCTCACTGATTTTTTTTTTTTTAGAGTGCCAAAAAGTTTTTGCCGTTTCGCAATGATGTGATAAGCAAACTTAAAGACTTTTCTTTTTGCTTGGTTTTTAAAGTGACGCTTCGTCTAATTGAAATTTGTGTCGAGAGAAAGAGAGGGAGAAAGAGAGAATAGGGACTGACACAGCTGTTTGTCATTTGCCGTTTGTCGCGCTAACGCTTCGAGCTATGGAGGGCAATGGAAGAGACGAGACACATGCACGAGCGCCTAAAAGTACACAGCATTGATATAGTAGATTACGTGCAACGCAACGCCATTGAGGGGTCATGGGCGGTGCAAAACTTTTACTCACGCACACACAAACACACAAACAGCGAGTACGATAAGGGGGAAAAAAAGAAAGCAAAATATATATAAGAAATAACACTTGACATTGACAAATTAGTTCCAGAAGACAAGAGTAGCAGCAGAAGCAACAGCATCCCCTACTGCTGCGGTTGGGTCGGCATGTCAGTTCAGTTGGTTAAGCGGGAACAACAACAACAAAAGCAAAAGCAACAACAACGACAAAGGCAACGGCTGCGCCACAGTTGTGGGTATGAGGTTAAAAATAATAAAATACCTACTGACATGATAGACATGAAAGAGACTTTTCTTTTTATTTAGCGTAGATTGGAAAAGTTTCGACAGTCCACTCGCAACTTGACTTTTCCGTACTTGCACTTAAGTAGCTCAGTAACAAAAGCAGCTGTGATTTACCCAGGAACTGAACTGGACCCCACCAACGAGCAGCAACAGCAACAGCAACAACCAACAATGCCACCAGCAGAACAACGAACATGTGTAGCTAATGCTGCTTATTATATAATATAACCAACCCATCGGAGAATGTATTGTGTCTATCTATGTTGTGTGTGTGTGTGTGTCTATTTGGGTCATGGCTATGTTTGGCTGCCATGAGAGAACGGAACAAAGTGAATGGAGAGGAAAGAAATTTTGTTAAATTTATTGCATAGTTGCTGGCGCAAGAGTAGTTAAAGTAAATCTCAACAGTGTCCTGGCAGTTTATGCATTAAACTTTGCCTAATGAGTTATGCAACGAGCTTGGAGCGAAGAGTTGAATACTGTGGGAGGATGATGGCACCGACTGGAATGGAAAACAATTATATGCGCGCCAAAAAGTATGCAAGCTATTTTTTCCAAGCGCCTGTTCAGTACATTACTTACAGTAGATGAGCGAAAACTTCGAGCTTACTACGACCCGCCCCCTCCCATCACGGTTGGGAAAACTTTTTGCTTTTCAATTTATTTTGCAAGTTTTCTGGAGTAGGACACACAGAGTAGCGCAAGTGGCATCAGTGGCAACAACAACAACAACAACAACAACAACAAATAAAGGCCGCAGGATCAGATCAAGCACAAAATGGGCCAAGTATGTATTTACCCGCTGGCTGCATTAGTGGGACTTCCACAGAAATACCCAAAAAAAAGGAAGAAAATTAAGCCACAAATAAATCTGTGAGAATTAAACAACCGCAGGCAACAGCACGAAAACGACGACGTCAATCAGGAGCAAGTTCAGTATATGCAAAAAGTTTACAGTTGACCGTCTTGACGGGCACAAGGACACTCGAAGCGAATGCCAGCCGCCAATCAACGACCACTGATTATTATTTACGAGTATTTCAATCTCGAGGATTGTTTTTATTTTTATTTTTCGTTTTTGGCCCATAAGCGCATTAGAAGGCTCAACTCAACGGACACTTTTACTTAACAAAAATTGTTTTGAAATTTTGGTGTAAGAGTGCGAAAGAGAGAAGAACAATTTTTTGAGTTGTTTGGCTGCCATAATTTTTATTTATTTTGTTTTGTTTTTTGTGCCAAAACTTTGCAATTCCATAAGCTAAGCTGACCAGAGAGTCGGAGATGGAAGAAGAAGCATGGGCTGTGGTGGGTGCAAAGAAGCGATTTTTGACATACTTTTTCTCCTTGTTGAAGTTTATTAAAATCGAGACGGTGGCACTTGGCCCCTGCTTTCTAATTTATCAGCAATTCTCAACATTTTTCCCTTCAATCTCTTGCTCTCTCTCTCTCTCCGTCTCTCTCTCTCTTTCTGTATTTTTCTCTGTGCTGCTCTTCCTCTCTATTTTTCACTTTACTGGTCGCCTAAGTGCGCCACTTCATTTGCATTTAAAATGTTTTCGCCTGCTCAGTTTCAGCCTCAACTTTGGCCATTCATTTGGCACATTTCTCATTGTTGGTTGAGTGGGTCAAGCGGTGGGTTCCTCACTCACCACAGTATCGGCTGGGATTTTCGCAACTTTTTACATATATGTATATAGAGCATATACCCATACATACATACGATCCGTTCCAGCTGCGGTTTTTATGTTCTTCGATTTTCTATGCGATGGTTGAAATGTTACCATCTTCTTAACTCTAATTCACTCAAATTAAATTCTCTTGAATAATGACCAGGCATTTACTTTCGCTGTGGTGGGCTGGGTTTTTCCAAGAAAACCGGCCCCTCTAAAGTATGCAATAAAAGTGTATAACAAAATACCTAATGAAATTTGCGTATTTAAATTATTGTGCAATAATACAAAGCATTAAGATAAAAAGCGAGTCTACCTTAAAAAACAAAATACGGAGAAAGCAGCAAAAAAGGGACCGAAAGCCTTTTAATTTATGACAAGGCCTATTCAGGGGCGTGTGCAGCTCAAATGTATTCAGAAAAGACAGATTGAGGGAAGCCCTAGCCCTGACCATCTCCCACCCCATTAGAATCCTTATGCCGCAAGGCTGAAAAAGAAATTTGTATTTGTTTGTCTTTTGCATAGAGACTTATAAATATATACATATAACACACAGTTAGGATCGTAAATTAAACGCTAATTGTACAACGGCGGATGCTGCCTTTGAAGATGATGAATTATGCGGTAAGTAAAGAGAAGCATATTAAAAATTAATTTAAATTTTTAATTTATTTTCTGTATGTGTGTGCACAAGTTGATCAACTCAAAGGAGCATAATATATGTATGTATATGTGGCCGGTCCACTGGACCCAATTGAAGAGCAAAGACAGCCAGAAAAAAATCATTTACGTTTCATTTACACCGGAAATTTATATACCCTACTAAAGTCTTAAAAACTTTTTAAGCTGTTTTCCTATAGTCAAAAATTCAGTATTCGTTTATTTATCTGAACATATGTTTCATATAGATGTTTGAGTAACATTAATTTAGCTGTAAAGTGTATAATTAAAGGTCCCACAGCTCTGTGTTTGTCCTTGGCCCTTGGCCTTCTTGCCCTAATGTGGCGATTGGCCTCTTAGTGCAGAGAGAAAATTTCCGGGGACAGCCTCTGGGCCATAACCGCCGGCCACTTCCGGCTCTGTTGCGAGACGAGAAAGTTTCTGTGTGTTTTTTTTTTTTTTTTTGCATGGGGCAACTTTGACACTTCCCGAAAATTAATTACTTTAAAGTTATCGTTCATTCTGTTGCTGCCTCGCCTCACCTAACCGGCATTTCCCCCCGACTGTCCTGCTCATTTCCCTGGAATGGGCGAAAATTAAATAATAAATTATTATTGCTAGGCAAGCCAATGAAGTGTGCCAAATTTAATGGACGCCAGCTCTCATAGTTGGGCTAGTGCGCCACTTCAAAGTAATTGTAAAATATCCATGACATGGAGCCGAGTCGGAGAGGGGGGAAGTATGCCGGAACTTCGGCTTCGACTGCGCCCGGATTCACACGAGCGAATGGCGCAAAATAAGTATAAATAAATTATAATAAATGACTTTAATCTTTCAGCATAATTTCAGTTGTGGCAATTATTGACGCCCGGCTGACTATTCTCGCTCTTTTAAATTAGATTTTTATTTTATTACAGATTTAAGATTTATCAGACCGAGCAAGAGCACGGAGCATACCTCCCTTCCCCCACACTCCACATCGCGACGTCCCATCACCGTCCTACTGGCCTACCTTGGCAATTCTAGTTGAAATGTTCATGGCCATTTCTTTTTTAATTTTTTTGCCTCGTTTTTTGCCCACGCACTCAGCCAAATTGCCATCCTCTTTCATTGCCCTTACCCTGCTAACTGTTCAGCATGGTGAAAATGCATTTATATGTATGTGTACGATTTTAATTTTCTGTCGTTGTTGTTGTTGTTGCTTTTCTTTTTATTTTCCGCCATATCTAGCCATTTTTTATTGCCAGGTGCAACGACTGGCTGGCAGACTTTACGTTACAGAGCACAGAATATTGTCAACAACGTCAACGACCAAAGAAATGACTAAAACCAGAAGCAGAACCATCAACTTACCAGAAACTTTGTTTGGATGTCATAACAGAAATATCTAACGTGTCTTTTGAGAGTATCTCAATTCACATTGCTTACCTGTAAAGAGAAAAGCGTTTAAAAATGAATTATTTAACAATTAAACTGTCGGTAGAATTTTGTTTCTAAATTATAGAGTAAGCCAATGGTAATTCAATTAAGAGTTTTAATTTAGATACAAAGAAAGGCAGTTGAAAGATACCAACTTTAATATCTTGTAAACTCAGCCCTAAAAATTGATTACTATTAATTAAACTGATAAGATATACATATATATAAATTGTCACTGATTTACGACCATTGAAAGAATGTTTAGGCAAACCTTCAGGTATTTCAACTTGGCGGAAACTCACAATGTTTTTTAGCATATTTCCCTTGAGTGAAAAAACCACTCACATGACGACACAAAAGACGCAACCAAATGAGAATTGATTGCTTACTTTAAAGACAGAGACCTCGACTCATCGTCTCTCTTACCTTCAAACACTCAAGGATAATGTCATGTGTATGTGTGTGTGGCATAAAAATCTTCTTAGAGCCCAATAATAATCAACACGAAATGTGTCAACACCTTTCATTGGTACCACTCCTCGAATTCTTTCAACCTGTCCTTGATATAAAAATTTACATACATCTATATATATATATACATATGTATGTATATACTTGCTTGCCTTTGCTTTTAGGCAACGACATGTTTTAGATTTTAGGTATACATATTTCTGCTCCTCTGCACAAACCCATCCCAAAGCAGGCAGTCGGTGGAAAAATCTATATTCATAGGACGCGCCCCACTGGCGGCCAAAAATAAAGCAATATTTTCATTTTTTTGCTCTCTTGTGTTGACTTGGTTTGGCTTGGCATGTAAACCAGAAACGGAAAACAAGTCGTCTGTATAAACACCAACGTTTTCCCCTGCCTGTAACCCTTTTTTGGGCAACCGAGAACACAGTTCTGCTGACAAGTCCATGCTGAAGTATGTATTTGCATTTAGTAGCAATTTGGTGAGCCTAAAAGCAGGCCACACAAAAAGGTTGCCCTTGCCATCGATAAGATGGCGCCCCGGGGTTCCGCTAAATCTAGCGACTGTCATAATTTGACACACGCACGAATCTGCTGGGTATGGACGTGTGTGTGTGTGTGTGTGTGTGTGTGGGTGTATGTGAGCACAGTGAGGCGTAAAACATGCCGGCAGATTTTCAGATTCATCCTTCGCCTGCTCGACAATGTCAAAGTCACCGTTCGGTCTTCTTCGTTGTCCTCATCTCTTGGCTCCCGTTGATGTCAAGGTGTTGGCATGCCTCTTTATCGTTGCTCACTTTTATTTTATTTTCATTTTTCTTTTGTGTGTGTGTGTGTGTGCGAGTTTTTGCCTGCCGATTTGCGTAATTTTCAGGTTCATTTAGCGTTTAATGCTTGTAAAGTAATTTTAATTTTATGGCCAAGAGCCAAAGCCAAAAGGAAACCAAAAGCAGCCGCAACCAGAAAGGTGAAAACAAATTTCATAAAGGATTATGCGCGCTCCAGTGGCGCCTCACCAAAAAACAAGCAACAAAAGAATGATGATGATGATGCTTATCGCAAACCAAAGAGGCGCTGGAAACTGGCAAAGAAGCAGCACGGAATAATCACTGTAATTGTTATCGGTCTACGTGCATCTCTCACATGGACAATGCCAACTGAAATGGAATCCCACTCTTCCATCCATCCATCCAGCCATCCATCCCAAACACTCATACACATTTGACAAGAACAAACGAAGGGATATGTTTTTGTCAGGGAAGAGGGGTTAGGGCGAACATACAAGCGACATGCGGTAAAGTTTTCGTGTTAAGTTGACAAATTATTTTGGTAAATATTTGCGTGATTTCAATAATGATGTTGCTTTAGCTCAGTTCAGTTCAGTTTTCGTTTGGCTTGGTTTTGCTTCGCTTTGGTGGGCCGTTGCGGAATTGTTGTGGTCTCTGTGGTTTTTCTCGCGTGTGCCAGCGACTACAAACTTTATACATACATATATACATGGATATATATAGATGTGTATGTGTGTGTGAGTGTGTGTGACTTGTTGGAGAGAAGGGTGTGTAGTCAAGCCAACGCTATTAATTAGCCGATAGTCACTGGCTCACATATTGAATATTAATTACACTTTCTAATCCACCCACATGAACACGACTAAACGCACCGCAACTGCTTCTAACCGCTCTCCCTCTTCCTCTCGCTCTCGCTCTGAATCTACCCAATCTCATTTCGTAGGCTAATTAAGGGCCATAGGCAAATGTGACCAAATGCAAACACTCTAATGTGAAAAACACTTTAGGCCATCTAGATACTTGATAGGCCAAACAATTAACTTCAATCGTGCACGGACATTGAGGTGTAATTAACACTTGGCTCGTTCGGCCAAGGATAGCTGCAGGCTTTTGGTTCAATTGTCTACATTTGCTATTAACTACAATCGATTGGCAAGAAGGAGGTGAAATTGACTTTCCCAAAAGGGCTTATACAATTGGATAGAAAAGAAATTCAACTTGTTGTCCGTGACCATGATAGATTTGTCTGTGCATAGCCCGTATCATGAACTTCGGCAATGGAAAACCACACCAACAACTAACAGCAACAACAACAAACAACAGACAACACTTTCTAATGAACTTAACAAAAAACAAAAAACTAACTGCCAACAATACCTGCAACAATTCTGAGGCAAATCTAAATTCAAATGGCATAAATGCGGTAAAAAAAGAAACAGGTGAATTATATGTCCATAGACCATAAACACAAAGAGGAACAGAGAGAAAAGAGAGAGAAAGAGAGAGAGAAAATGGAGAACGTCGAAAACTGTTAGCCAGGCGTGACGATGACGCAAAATTTTGATTGCAAACTTCAAATCAACTACTTTCTGTTATTTCCTCTATTATGAATAAACTTACAAAATGTGTACAGGCTTATATACATACATTTTTAGAAATTTAATAAAAAAAAAAAAACAATTTAAACAATTTATAGCCAAATCGGCGTTTATCAACTCGGGCACTTTTCTTGTTAGATCAACAACAAAAAGTCAAAAGATATACAGATCAAATTTTTCGGTCAAGATTTTGTAGTTTTTTTTTCAAATTTTTCTCTCCTACACTGAATTTAAAAAAAAAGGAGAGGCGTGTCACATCAACTTCTGAGAAACTCAAATTACAAAATCAGAAAAAAGAAGCCCAACTTATAGTTCCTCTCAGTTTATAGCTTCAGGTCACAGGTGAGGAAGGATGACCAATGCTTTGGACTTGGCCGTAAATCATTTTGATTGCCCTTGAAATATGTGCACAGAGTCCAAGTGTTTACCTCGGGGGATTTGCATCATTTTCTCGTTATTATGGCAGACAAAAACCAACATAAAGTCGCACAACCAATTGCCAATAAAATCCTCAATGTTAGGCAGAAGAAGGAGGAAGAGGAGGCGGGGTCAACATACGATGATATTCATGTGCCGCATGGGATAATTTCAGCAACTCCTGCAATTGGTTGCTTAGCCATCTCCTTGCCGCATACAATATCGGAATGTGCGATGTAGGTACTTGCATATATGTACGTATCTTGTATGCCTTCAATGCCTGAATTGATAATTGGCAATTATTGGCGCGCGCCTTTCCCATCTCCATGTACACTATCTTGTGTTTCTGACAAACTGACAACAGCTCCCCAAGGGCATTAATTATTTATAGACAACCAGCGAGAACCCACAAAAAGAAAACACAGATATTCTACCAGTCAAGGCCAGGGTCGGGGCCGGGGCCAGGCCAGGTTTATGAATATAATCATTTTGTTGTTTGTTTATTGTTAACGGTTTATATTGGCCATCATCGTTTACGAGCGGCTCTACGCACAGAGATGCGACAGGGTGAGTCAGCGCAAGTGTCTACCTGCCCGGGTCACCTGTGTTTATCAATAGCCATGCATTAAATGTCCATTAAGTCTGTCGCACCGGCGGCAGCGGCAAATGCAGCGCCGTCTGTTGTGGCAGACTGCTATTTGCGCAACATTGGTCCTACCCTCGTGGCAACAAATAGATCAGTCGTCTGATCGGTCGCATTGCCTTCCCTTATCGCTGAGAGTATTTCCTCCTCATATATTGTCATTGTTACAACAAATTCCGAGATTGCTGAGACCCATTTCCGTTGCACGTGTGCTCAGAGAGGCGTAAAACCAACCAAAAAATGCTGACGGTGCTTTCAGTTTGTGGTATGTGGTGTGTATGTGTGTGTAGCATTCAAATCAGTGGACCTGGAACCTGTTGGAATGTTAAATTCAATAAACTGCTGAGCCAGCCATCGAGCCATCGATAAACACCCGCTACAGAGTCGTTGTTGGCGATGCTGGACCAGTCACGATGATGATGTTCCCACAGCAGAGGCAACAATTAAAAGTATTCACAAACACAACTAATTTCGCGCCTTCTGACCCAACAGAGATCACCGCTGTTCTTTTGTTGGGTTTATGACGGAGCAGGAAACGGCAGACAATGACTCAAATCGGGTGGAATATGAAATAAGAAAGATTTTGTTTGTATACACACAAGAGAGGCCCTTTTTTTTGTGTTACTGTTGTTGTTGTTGTTGTTGTTTGTTAGTAATTTCGCACTTCATTTAGCGTTAAATTAAAGAACCAAATATACATACAATTCTCAATATGAGACACAAAAACCCAAGTTGCAGACTTGGAATTGAAGACGGAGCACGAAATGTCCATAAAACCGACGGGGCAGAGTATCGCACGAAATGCCATTTAATCGTTACTAAGCGAGGTCTCGTATTGCCTGAGCAGAGAGAGACAGAGGAGCAAAGAGAAAATGGGAGAGAGAGAGAGAGCGAGTAAATACGAGACGTGCCGATGCATAAATAAGAATGAGCACGCGGCTCCAAGCTGCAACAGCAGCAGCAGCGGTGATGCGCTTCAGTGCAGCGGAACGAACCACACAAAGCCAGTTCATTGTGTCTCCCCCTAAGCTACCAAAAAAAAGAAGGAAAAAATCACTAAGAGTGGTAGAAAAAACCAGAGACAAAGTTTAGCGACATTAGAGTCCAGTCTCAGGCAGCTTCAACTTCAAACAGAACGAGTCATAAATGCGCAGTCGCAACACCATCGGCAGCAGCATCTCCGATTCGGATGGTGGTAAATGTGAAGGCCGCACATCGGGTCGGGTAACCAAAGAAATGCCAAACGTTGTTGTTATGTAGGCACAGTTGCCTGCCTCCCCTTCCCCCACCCACAACTATGGCTATCCGCGTGCCTATGCTAACGATGCTACTTCGTCTTGGCAGCGCATTAAATGCTCAGATTTCTTGGCTATCCGCATAAAATTGAATTGAATAGAGAGTTGTCCATTGTTGAGGCATCTCTTGAGCATCTCTAGCCAGCGGCAGCATAAAAATAAACGTTGTTGTTGTTGCTGCTGCTGCTGCTGGCCAGGCAGCCTTTCATAATCGCAAATTGATGCGCCAGCACAAGCAACATCTTCGTCTCACATTGCTTACTACCCCAACCCCGCGCCTCTAGCACTATTACCATCATGTTGCTTGTCTCTACCATCTCCCCACTCCTCCAATGATTCCCTCTGTTGTGCAGTGGAGCGTGGGAGCGAGCTTGAAGCGAATGTGGAAACTGCGGGGCCGTATTGGCTAATGCCCCAAACATCGACATTGGCGTCGTCTGCCTTGCTGCTTTGGCCAGCTGTGCGTCGTCCAACGAAATTGATAACCGCGAAATAACAAAAAGCTTCTACAAAGAAGAAATGAATTCGTTTCATTCAATTTTATTTATGACTTCTTTGACTTGGCTTTCATTTTTTTCCCCCATTTTCTTCTGTTTTTCCCATTTTCATCCATTTCTTTTTTCGATGTTCGTTTTCGCATTGATTTCTTATTAATTTTACATTTGCAGTTCGTTGGTTTTTTTCTCTCCCAATGTAGGCGACACTTGCCCTTTGTTTTTCTCTGGACCTTGGTCCGAAATAATAAGAAAAACAAAAACTAGGTCCAACCACTGGCGCCAGTTCATGGCTTTTGTTTACGCTTTTCTTTTATGGCCCTTTTGCTCATTTTGTTAGTGTTGTTGTTCATCTCCTGTCATGCCCCACCTTGGCACGGCTGATGGACGGACGGATGGAGGGGCGGTGGTGTTATTGTTTTAGTTAAGTTGACCATTTGTATACAATTCGGCCTGCCGCCGCCCAAAACGCTTATCTTTAAAATATGCGGCCACCATCACAATTCTCGTCCTTGCCCATGGTCAGGAGAGCTGGTCGACTCTGTTGGCCGCTTGGTCGGTCGGCCGTGTGCATTTGTGGCCTCATTTATTTTCATTTTCTTTGTCATAACAATCTTTTTGTGCGCTCGGTTGGTATTTATTGTCTGATGCTTTGAACGCATCTTATATTGTGTCTCTTCTTAGCGGTCGTTATATACGAATCTGTTTTTCTGTTCTTCCTTTTCCATTCTTTTGTTTTATTTGCTTGTTTTGTTTTGTTTTGTTTCGGCCTCTTAATGCAATTGCCGCAACAAATTTGATTTGCTCATAAAAATGAAAATGAAATCAAATTAACATAATTGGCACAGATTTGTGACTAATACGGATTCCTTGAATATTTTATTTCTTTGGGCCCTTAATACATAGAATTCTATGCTATGAGGGCTATAACCCGAATGCTACCAATGGTCAAGTTGTTCTTATAAGCTACTTAATATTTTGGTTTGGCTTTCATCGATCTGTCAAAATTCATTAGCACCCCACAAATGAGGAAACCCGAAAACGATTGTTAAATTCTACATTCACTTGCACGAAACGAATGAAAGGTAAACTTAAGCTGCTTATGATAAGTGACTGATGAGGGGAGGCGGGTAATGGAGGGGAGGTTTGGGTAATAATAATTACGTTAAATAATGCCCCAAACAATAACTGACAATTGATGATTTATGTATTGTATGTACGGGCCACTAAAACCCAAAATCAACAACCAATTGGTGAGAGAGAGAGGGACGCAGAAAGAGAGGAAAACGAGGGAAAACCAGTTCGAAGAATCTGCCAGAAGATGGTAAGACACGAAGTGGAAGTTGTTTATTTTTTTACTTTTCGGGGACTCATTACAACTTGCACGTTGCATGCTGGCCAAGGAATGCCGCATCAGCACAACAGCAACAAAATATTGCTAATTAGATTGCAGCCAAAGATGTGGATTTTGCTGTCTTTGCCTTTGCCTGTCTCTGACTTGGACTCTTTGTCAGTTTTGTAAAGAGCAACATCATGAATTTGCAGCTTATACACATGAAAGACGTGAGCAGTGAGCAACAGTGATCGCAGCAGCAGCCATGACAATCTGAGCAACAACATGAACAACGTGAGCAACATGAATGATGACAACCAAGCACGAAGAATAAACTCGGCAATGAAGAGTCTACTTAGCCCAGAAATCATACAACGTATATGTGTAGGTACTAACTATCTATCTATAGATAGAGTGTTGAGCTATGTAAATGTTAGTAACTGGCAAACTGTGTCAATGTCTGTGAACTGGAACTGGAGCGTTGGATTGCCGACTAAGAGTTAGTTTTCCTCTTTAGCTTTATTTTCGTTGCATTTTCGTATAATTTACAAAGCCAGGCCAATTTACTGCAAAAAAAAGAATTGAGAGGGACCGAGAGGAGAAAGAAAGAGAGAGGGAGAAGTGAAGGGCCGACCATGAAATGCTGGCAGTTTCGTTTGCAGCAGTTGAAAGCTGTTTCTGCCTCTGCATCTCTTGTAGTCGCTGTGATTCGTCAGGTTGTGTTGGCCAGGTGGGCGTGAGGCCTTAAATTGGCCATGTGTGGGTACATAGTAGTAGTGGCAACGTAGAGGCAGGCAGACAGGTGCAGGCAACGGAGCGCGTCCATTGCGAAGCTGACGGCGTGACCGAGGCAAATGATGGACATTCACTCTGCGTACCTTTAGTTACATACCTCTACCCCACTGTACTCCACACCACATCACACCACACGATATGACCCCCAGGTCTTTAAATGACGATACGTTTTGGCCAACGAATCTTCACTCTTTATCCCCCACCCCCATCACTTATACTCCTGCCTCCCATCGTCATGTCGCTAATTAAAGTGGGCGTGAAAAGCAAACAGAGTGCAAATTTATCGTCATTGGCTCATTCTTCTCTTTATTTTTTCCTCTGGCTTTTGGCTGATGCTCAATGCCATTTACCAAAATAATATGGGAAGTGGAACCATTAAGACGCCTCCTAAATTGCCTTGGGTCAAAGTGGCAGGGCGTGAAAAAATCCCCTTTGGCGTCTTTGGCGGACGAGTTAACCCTTAAACAGCATTACACTCTCAGAAAACCACAAAATGTTGAAAATCAAATCACTTTACAGATACTTTATTACCATCGTAAAACATTTTTGTCTATTTTGTCGATTTTTGATTTAATCTATGTTTCTAGTATGTGGTCGATATTGCGGTTTATACATATACATATGTATATATGCAAATTTTATTCAATTTGTTTTGCTTTTGCTGAGTGGAGGCTTCCGCTCGAAGCACGTGCTAAGTGAGAAAGCAGCAAACAATCATCGAAATCATCTTCGATATGCACTCACATTTTGCACGGTGCGTAGCAAATTGCCCATAACAAGAAAATGTGAAAGTGTCGCTTCTCTTGTTATCCGATCCTCAGACAACATTATGTGAAATCATTTGGTTAATGGCCAAAAACGAGACAACAACTACATAATACCATGGTATACGCATAATGCTCGGTCTCGGGAACCGAGACAGACAGTCAGACAGGCAGACAAACTATCAAACTTTGGTGCTCGAACAATGCTCGCTGCCAAAACGCATTAAAACCCAATCAGAGTGTTTGGAGATGTCGAAGACAACAACAGACAAAGAGAGCTACGAGAAGGGGAAGGAGAGACAGAGCGTGGCTTTGGTATCGCATCAAAGTCATCAGCTAATGAGACTTTGACTGCGTTTAGTTTTCGATTTGTTCAAGAAACGTAAGAGAAAAAAACGAGTGAGAGAAAGAAAAAACAACAAAAACTATGCCAGACAAACTGTCAACGCATGTCAAACGAAGGAAACATTTGACAGCGACCAACGCTCAATTAAAGCTTCACTTTGCTTCATCTCCATCCCGCCATCCATTCCTTGGCACTCGGGTGGGGGAGGGGCCGGCAAAAGACAAAAGATATGCCAGCCAAGAAAGGGCATCAGTTTCTCTCCAAAAAGAAATCAATTAGTGCAAATTAGTGAGAAGGCAGCTGAATCAGCTGAGGCGCGAGACCAGACCATTTATTTTGGCTTAAGCTCTGTTGTATTTCTTGGTGCCAGTGCCAGTGCCAGGGCCTGGCTATTGGTTTGGCATTGTGAGTAAATTATTTTGGCTTTTTCATGGTCCATTGTGGTTGCCTTTGATATGGGTATACGATTTGTATCTAATGAATTTTTAAGTACAAAATTATTAGACATTTGAGTGAAAAAAAATAATAACTTGAATTTAATGGCCAAACGCCCGTTCAATAATAACTTAATCTTTAAGTGGTTTTGGCTTTTAGCCTGCTTGTCTGCCTGTCTGCCTGTCTGCCTGTCGAGTGTTAAATGGGGGAACCAAAATCATTCCCAGTGCACTTCACATACTGTCTCCGCCCTCCTCCCCCGAACTTTGGTTCCTTCGCTAATGTAGCCTAATTGCAGCTACTGTATCTGGTTCTGGATGCCAACTAATGTTCGTACTCGTAAAAAAAAGAAATCCACGCTTATCTGCCTAAACACACTCTCACACACAGGCGCAGTTTTATATATACTTTAGGGTGGTTCATCAATGCCTCGTTTTGAGGGGCAGAAAACAAGAGGGAGCTGCATAATGCCACTTGACTATTTCCAAATTATTTCCTTCTCTAGTTTCCAATTGTAATTATTTCTTTCCCATTCAAAATATCTCTTAGCGAGAATTTGAAGCGAATAAATACCGAAATTAGATTCCTAATAATCTTAAAAACATTTCAATTCTCTTGTGGAAAATTTCCCAATTGAACCACCCTAATATTTCTAGATGTATAAAGAGGATTTCCCGTTAGGGGTTAACAGCATAGCCACCCAATGTTCCCCATACTCCACTACAATCGCATAAATCACAGTCGAGTGCATTTAATTAATTTGCCAGAAATGAAAACTTGTTGGCCCCATCACAGCAAAAATTTCTAACCAACAAACACAAAAAAAAAAAAAAACACTGAAAAACCATGGAAAAAATAACGAAAAATGAAAAACCAACTATGTTGAATGAAAAGTTGGTTGCCATATGCAAAATTGTTTTTGTTTTACAAAATATGATATGGAAATTCGAAGGCAGGTGGCGATGTGGTACTGGCTTTTGTTCTTACTTTTTTCCCCCTGCATTTTCTCTCTGTTATTCGAATCCGCATTTGATTGTTTTTATTTCTTATTATTTGCCAGTTTTGAATTTCCAATTACTCGATTTTATAGCAGCTTATTAGTCGAATTGCAACTGCCAGACCGTATGCAAATGCTCTGATTGCAAATGGAGCTATCGATGCGGAGGCGGAGGAGGACACTAGAAAATACCATTTAATTGCAACGATTTCCACGAAAGCAAAATGCATTGATGCATTTTGCATGCGTGCCTAATAGGGGAGGAATAGAGGGGGAAATTATTCAAAGAAAAGCTCTGACCGCGTTTAAAGGCAGAGACAGAGAGAGAGAGTGAAACGAAGCTAATTGATTGATTCGAAATTCGCGGAAAATGGAAAGAACGGTCAGTAATTGCCATGGCGTTTCAATAGAATCAAGTCAAGGACTCTACAAGTTAAAAAGCGGGACAATAATGTGGAACTGGACTTATAAATAATTTGCGGCAATTGCATGGCAGACCATTCATCGACTATCTCAGGCAAAACAAAAGACAGTTAGAACTAGACATTCAGAAGAAGGAACAGACAGACAGGCAGACACATTTCCGTTTCCGGTCATTGGGGTTGGTACTTTGATAACTAACTTCTGTGCTCTATGCCTCAGTTGGCCAATTCTGGTTTAATATTTAAATTTACTTGTTTCAACAAAAGGTTTTCAGTCGTTTTTTTTGGGGAGGATTGCAGTGTGTTGTGTTGTTTGTTCAGGTTGCTGATGCAACATTCAGTCCATGCTGCTTGTTACTTAGGTTTGTTTGAGTTTTTGTTTGCTGGCTAGGTGGTTTGAATGGTCGGCAAATACATGGTGTGGTACAATTTCAGTTTTCTAAACTTGCGCCACCAATGCAGGCAATTCGACGTTCTGCTTGGCTTGTTTCAACAACAACCAGCAACAGTACACAAAAGGCAATGTGTTGTATAAAATCATAAACGGTCGAGTTTAACGAACTGGGCTCAGATCGGGCATTGCTTTTGCCATTTTACTTTGCCTCTTGCTTTGAAAATACAAAATTTCGCACTTCTTTCTTTGTTGTTTTGTTTTTTTTTTATGATATTTGCCTCTTCTTACATCATTTTGTTCTTACTCACCGCCCAGCAAAAGCCATGTGTTTGCAAAACTAAACGGTTCAACTAACGAAGGCAAACAACAACTCAAAGTTCTTTTTTGTGGCATCAATGGAAAACCAATTTATGGCTTAAATCTTTGTGATTTCTTCCTGTAATTCAATTAGTTGTAATCTCTTAACAATTCCAAAACAAGACACCTGTCTTGGCAAAGCAATCTTAAAAACACATTAAATTAAATAAACAAATCTAAATATTAAAAGTCCTATCAAAAATTCTAGCTGCTTGCATTTGCAAAATTTAATTTCGCTCAAAAAGCTTAGAACTGTGAAATAATTTTCATCTTGCCATTTTCTGTTTGTCGCAGGGAAAAATCAACATTGCATGAGATTGAATAGCCTGGAAAATGTTGATTGGATTTTGTAGTTTCAAGAATGAGAGAGTTCTTAAATATGTATATATACAGGCAGGAGCGGACACATGAGTTTGGGGCCATTTCCCAAAACAATCTCTTCTATTTAAGCATTAACGATATGGCATATCTAGTAGGTCGAGACTTTGGAGTGTCAAATACATTTCAAAGCTGTCAATAACTACAATACTGAATAAGAATATATATACTCAGTATTAAAACATCAACTCGAATGATAACATCGTATTAAGTAAAGAAAAATTCGTATAATTTTCAATATATTGTTATATTTTTAAGGAAAGTCACAAAAATGGATAACCCAAAGAAGCTACTCACATTCAATCTAACGACGGAACAGGAAACTGACATAAAGAAGGCATTCGATATATTCGATCCCAAGCGCACTGGTTTCATTGAGTTTAAGAAGCTGCGTCTGGCCTTGTACTATTTGGATATTGATTGCGCCACGGATGATTTGCGTGACTTGGTAGAACAAGTTGACAAGGAGAAGACCGGGCTTTTATCTTATCAGGATTTCTTTCAATTTATGAGTTTGAAAATGTCCGAAATGGGTGTTCTGAATGTTTTCATGAAGTCCTTTTCATATTTTGACGCTGACTGCACTGGATCAATATCATTTGATGATTTCAAACGCGTTGCCAAGGAGTTGGATATAAAAATAACCGATAATGAACTGCACGAGCTGATTCGTACAGCCGATTTCGATGGCGATGGAAAAGTGGGTCGAGAAGATCTAATGGCTGTCATGAAGGCCAACAGATTGATTTAAAGTGAAACTGGGGACTACCAACAGACAAAAGAGTTAAATTTGTTATATGTTATAAGATTATCAGTTATATATATTTGAAATTTCATCATTTAGATACTGACTTTTATTCCAGGAGCTAACGAGTTTCGCTTACCATACGCATATACGGGCCCCTTAAGCCAGCTTTGTAAACTTAGTCAATCCGACCCTGATAGTATGCAAAGTAGAGAATATCGAGTGAGATATTCTTTCTCGATTTTTGGCCATTTTTAGCGCCTTGGCTGCCGCACCACATGTGCAAACACACACACATTTCGGCAGGCGCACCAGCAGTCACACACATTTCTATACAAATATAAAGGAGGCATAGATAAAACTCCGATATTCCTAGCGGTGCTGCAGCATTTTTCTTATTTACGAGCCACGTAGCCATAAAACGCATACATAAATTTTCCTTTCCAGTCAGGCTACCCCGAAAAAAAGAAATGCAAGCCCAAAACCGAAAGGAATAAAGAAATTGATATAAATGTTTGAGCAAACACACAGAGACACCAACCACCACATACCCACACAGAATCTTTGCTTTATGTGTGTGTGTGTATAGGGCATTCTATGATAACGCGAAATGTTAGCAAATTCGTTGAAAATACCAAACGTAAAGTGTCGTCTAGAATATTTAGATGGATGATGCCAAATGTGATTCAATTTTGAATCACATTGCGAGTGGGGTAAGTTTTCAAATAAAAGATGAGATTCCCCGCACCCCCTGCATAGCACTTCACAAGATAAGGCAGATGGCCCCACTTAATTCTGTTTTGCTTCATCAAACAAAATAAAGCCTCTTCGTTCTCTCCCCTAAATCTTACTGAGATGATTCTTAAAAAAGTTTAAAACAAGCAAAAGTAAATTGAAATATTTTTCTATATTATGGCAAAACAATTTTCGATTATTACAGAGTTCTCCCAGTGACTCCCTTCGTCCTTTCTGTGCTGTTAAAGATGGTTCTTGGAAGCTTTTCCACTTTTCACTCACGGCAATAACCATTAATAAAAATGGCTGGCATTTAAAATTAAATGACTGCGATGCCGCACGTGCCGCGCCTCCCCTTCTGTGTGTGTGTGTGTGTGTGTTTGTGTGTAACCAGACTCTGCAGAACTTTGAAAAACAAAACTTTTAGGCAATTTCATTTCAATTCGAGTGTGGAATTTAAGGCCATTTGCATATCAAAACAAAATGGAATCGTCTTTGCCGTCGCCTAGCGCGGAGTCTGCAGCGAATTCTCTTCACAAACCCACCAAAAACACAAACACAAACACACAAATACATACACACAGCTGGCAACAAAATTTTGCTTCTCATCTGGGCATTTGGTTGAGAGTGTTGACGGGCGCGAAACAATTAGCGGAAAATTTCACAAGTTTTGGCCAAAAGGAATTTCCATGCCGCCCGATTTGAGTTAATTGCAGATATTTTTTGGGGCACCAGCAGGGAGCGAACCTTCAGCAAAATATCATTAACATGAATTTATAAACAATAAAACGCCAGCTTAATTAAATTTTATTCTGTGGCTGCCATCGGCAGGCTAGAAAGATAAGTGTGTAGCTTCGGGGCGGAGGGCAGATCCTTAAAGGTGGCTTGAAAAATATTTGTCTTTAAAGTATCTTCCCAGAACTGGAATATTGATGATGATGCTGATGATGATGATTATGATGGCGATGTGCACTACTCAACAAAAGTTATAAAACATTCACAGGCCATAAATGTGCGCCATGACCGACGACGAGGACGACTACGACAAACTGGCAAACACTTTGTGAGAACTTTCAAGGAGGGCCAACAGCCAAATAGCAACACTGGCAATGGCAAAGGCAATGGCAATGGCAATTTTTAAATAATCGTCCATAAATATAAGCGGACATAAAAAGGGCAACCAACCGTTTAATCCGTTGTCGCATTTAATATATTGGCCATTTCTTGGCCGAAGTCACGAAAGGAGTAAACTCTGAGTCCTTGGCTCGTAAAATATAAAGAAGATTTTTATTGATGAGCCAAAAGCGAACGACGACAATTCTTTTCAGGAATCTTGAGATTCTGTTGCCTTCCCCCCCTTCAATGTTGCCCCTGCAGCTGCGGCTGCTATTATATGACGATTCCCCTTCTCCCTTGTGTCGCTATTCCTGGAGAGTTGTTGGAACTTTTTTCGAGGACACAACGCAGCCGAAAGTTCAGAATTTAGCACGAAGTAAAAGTGTGTCAAAGTATTTTCCGCCGTTGCTTCTACTACTTGCACATTTAATACACTTGTTCGGGTTAAAAAATCCAGAATGGGGTGGGGTGGTAAATCCAAATATAATGGGCTAATACAAACGACAAGAATAACAAACACACTTGCCGCAATCGAATAAAGCCAGTTCCTTCGGTGGGCGTTTGCCAAAAGTAGACAAGAACAACAACAAAAAAAAAGAGCGCAAGGATAAACACAATTTTAGGGACACGTGATTTCTGTTTAGCTGGTTCACAATTTTTTACATTTATCCAAATGCTATATACCTTTTTCAATATTCGATACGATTCTATACGTATGTGAAATTGCACAGGTTTTGGATTACTACAATATGCAAGTATTGGGTTATGGTATTGGTCACGGTATCACTTGGATTCACTGTTCACGTTCATTCACTGGTTCTTGTTATATCTTTATCTTTAAGCTGCTTACGGGCAACTCGCGTGGGCCACAGAGCCAAACGTTCGATCTGCACGATATTCCGATATGAACTGAACGCTCTCCAACGAACATGGAAGTGAAACTGAAACATTGGGCTAGTCGTTAACTTCGGATTCGGATGTCGGCTTTGAGTTCGTGTGAGAGTCGGCTCGACCCAGCCGAAAGACCTACGCCAATGCACTCAAACTTGTTACCACACTCGGCCGCGACTCTGCAACATGTTGTGTTTACGTTTTTTCTTGCCCATGTTGCGTGGGTGTACCGGAAAATCACTCAAACTGGTTTGAGCCATGTTGCAGGCATCATGTTCTTAACTCAGCTAAGCAACATGCATAGACAGCAGCAACCGAAAGATGAGAAACCATATGGAACTGAGTTGGAGGAACAAAGCCTCTCAACATATATCCTTAAAAAAGTAATAGTTTATATTATGATGGCATTAGCTTAAACCTTGAAGTAAACCAATTGGAACGTCGATACCGCTTAGCCCGCTAAATAAATTCCCTTACTCTCGCTGATACGGAGTTAATTAGGCCATCAAATTAAATGAAAACTCTTAAAGGTCGTGGATAAAACCAAAATTAGAGTTATTGTTCTTCAATTCTGCTATCCCAAAACTCTTTCTTGCCCCCTCATGGAGACTTTAACGCTTCAATGGTTCATAACGATGCAAATGTAAGGTTATATACCCAACTTGGAGATATCTTGTGATTATATGTCTAACAAAATTGTACACACAACGCATCGTTGGGTTTGTCAACCGTTCGTTTGTCACACACAGTGTCTACGCAGTCTAAGTAATCCAAATGTTCATGTTGGTCTTGGCTCTTCACATGGTTTTTGTTCTTCGGTTTCGTTTTTACTATTTGTGGTCTACAATTAGTTTTTACGCTCAAGTGATTCCGCGCCCAGTTGTTAAAGAGACAACGATTTAATTAACTACTTTAATATTTTTGGGAGTAAAACGACGCGTCGTTGGGTCTGGGTCTCAGACTAAGCGGAGGTCATTTTGAAGATTTTGACAGGCAACGCCAACCCTTCGCTTGAATGATATTAACCCAATTTTGATGCGCGATAAGCCGAATAACAAGTCACATGTGCAAACACAAACGGTTATCTGTGTCTTCCACATGAACGGAAGCTTGCAGGTGTCTCTAAGTATATTAACTGCCAAGATTTTGAAGTATGCCACGCGCCCTGATAACCCAACGAAATTTTCCATTAAAATCAAATGGAATTTCATAGAGAGTTGTCGAGAATGCCACTCAGCAAGGGCTTAAAACTAAGACGAGGCCGCAGCAGCATCACCAGCAGCGGCAGCAACGTCAGACGATGGCACACTTAATGACTAATGGACTCTTAATGATCTAACAAGGTGTACTCACACTTACAACATCTATGTATAAGCAATGAAGCAAAGGATGCCGATGTCGCTGTTGTTCTTGCTGCCTCCGCTACTGTTTGGCGGATGCACGATGCTGGCAACAAAGTTCAAAACTTAATAATGGCACATTAGTTTCAACGATGGCAAAAATAACAACAACAATAACAACAGCAGAAGCAGAAGCAGCAGCAGCAGAAGTAGTAGCAACAGAACGCTAGCGAAAGAGCATTGCCAGGTACTTTATTTTGGTGGCATCGGTATTCAGGACACGCTACGTGCAGCACGTCGCGATCTACATCTAGTCTAGGAAGTGAGTGCAGACTCCGGAGGGTGCATATGCAAAGCAACACGACAACAACAGTGCAAAAACTCAACAAAATTGCAAAAATTAAATTAGTAAATTTTGTTACAAACTTGCTGCAAAACTTTTGGGGGCAAAGAATTCCATGGTTTACTGTAATACTTGGTTGGGGGTGGGGGCTGGGGATTGGTCGAGACCCTTGGCATAGGTCACTGGATTTTGTTGCTTGTTTGCCATTTTCTCGCTGCTGCATTTTGTGCCGTTCATTCGCTTCATTTATCACGCAGCTGTCAAGTTTCGCCAAGCCAAGCCACGAATACATAGTCGAAGACCGAAGATTGGGTGTGAGACGGCGTGGGGAAGGTTAAAGCACTTTACGAGTGCCATGCTCCATCTTGGCGATGCCAAAAATTAACCTTCAGCAGCCCAAAAGAAGCGGCAAGACCAACCAGACTGGGACAGAGCAAAACCAAAACAGTTTTACACGCCGCCGCACAAAGCAAACAGCTTCAACATATGTCAAGTAATCAGCAGGGCAAGTTTGCCGCCTCACAGATCTGGAATCTGGAATCTAGAATCTGAATCTGAGCAAACTTTACCTTCGCGGCACATGCCAAGCATAAAATTGAATATGTATCTAAAACTCGGCGAAATGAAGCACCAAAAAGGTAACTTTGCTAGACGACAAGCCCAAGCCCATGAGCTCTTTGCGTTAAGTAAACCTCACAAACAAATTTCAGTCAATTGATAGGCGAATCAAGTGGGGAGTGATGCCAGGGGGGTGTTGGCGTCGCCGTCGCCAGTTCACGCCTGAGTGCGTTTTGCGTTTGCGCGCCGTCGTCATCGAAAATGTTAAGGGAAGAAGGAGGAGGCAATTCTGCCACAAGGGAGGAGAGGTATATGAACGGACGGAACGACGCCGACAATTTTTGACTCGCCGTTGCGCTCGACTGGGTCTACGACGACTGGTAAACTGGCAAACGTTTCTGTTTACTTTGCAACAGTCAACCCACCACTACCACCACCACCAGCAAGCAAACCCCAGACTCGGGAGACTAAGTAGGCCCATAAGGTACACGGTAACCGCATGAAATTTCTCTACTATCTAAAAAAGGGGGTGTGGTTGAAATATATTCAAAGCGTGCATGGGAATGTTTTTGGTTGCTAACCAAAAAAGTGATATGATAGTTGCCAAGAAATAGTAGACCCACTCCAATTGCACATGTACAGCACAAATTGTTTGTTTGTCTTTTTGTTCTTGCCCCGTTGTACAAAGGCTACACAATCCCGAGAACAAAGCTCATTGAGAATGATAGAGATGGAGAGATGATGCTTGTCTATGCCAAAGCTGAGTGGCATTTCACTTTATTATGCGGCATAATCAACAAGGACAACTCAACAACAACAACAACAACAGCATCGGCAGCGAGAAAAAGTAAAGAGCCTGGTGACGATGACAACAAATATGTATATACACACATACGTATATAAATGAATATGTGTGTATGTTTGTATGTAGATACAGGGCTAACCCTCAATGCGCCACTTTGGTTGTAACTGTTGGCAACGACTGTTTAACCTGCAGGCTTCATTCATTCAGCGTTTGCATTTTTTCTTTTTCCTTTTTTTTTTTTTGTGCATCTCTTTGTTGAGAGGATGGGGCCTGTTAAGTGCTTTCCACCTGCAGGGCAGACAAGCGTTCATATCCCTGTCCCTCCGGTCGACTGTCGGCTGCTCCATACGTGGCATTCACCACTTTCAACATAGAACAGGAAGCTAGGTACAACATTTTTGCTCATTTGTTTGGCCTTTCTCATTTAACTAAGTGCGATGAAGTCGTCGTACGTTGGCCCCGGCCTGAGATTAGGCTGTCATATGACATAGCACGGCTCTGCTGGTTGGTTGGCTGGTTGGTTGGTAAATTTAATCAACTTTTACTACGGCCCGTTCACTTGGCCCCACACTGCCGAAAGGCATTCGCCTCGGTGGGCGCCAAAGTCACAAATGAGCGAATTTGCGCAAGAAAAAAATTCGTTGCATACATCCAGGCGTCGCTCAGTTCAAAATAATTCACCCTGAATTGTTTTGGGTAACACCGAGAAGTCGTTGCACTCCGCACGAGATGCCACAGAGCGTCAAGTGTCCACATGTGGCGAAAAGTATTTGAAACTTTTTTTTTCGCTTTTGCGGTGCGCAGAATTTAAATGGCAGTCGCCTGACATCGCTTGACGGCTGGTCTGTCGCTTAGGTGAGCTCACAAGTGGTCGCTGGGGCTTGACACGAACGAACACAGACCCAGACCCAGACACACACACACACATACACACACATACAACACACACCACACAGATATATAGACACAGAGCCAGGATTGCACTTTGTGCAGACCTCCCTTGGTTCCTTTTGCGCCACTGTGCCAACAACATCAACGCGCTCGAACACTTTAATATAAAAATATGTAAATTATGGTTGCCCACTACTCCTCCAGCTCCTGTTTCTGTTCCAACTCCGGTAGCTGCCGCTGCCGCTGCTGCTGTGGTCTACTCTAAATGCCAACGGCGGCTATGACGCAATGGCACTTTAATTAAAATTAAATATTTTTCTGTCCCAACGCTTTCCGAAAAGTGGTATGAACTGGTGCTATGGTGCCCTTTTTTTCGATGTATTTTAATGCAATTGAATGTCATGAGAATTACCACAGGCATTAAAAGTCATCTCTGCCAATTTGCCTATAAATATACATACATACATACACACACACCTTTACATATATCTGCAACACTATGTTATCTTTTAATGGCACCAATGCTTGTGATAATTTTTGACGGCTCAACTCACCGAAATTTGAATAACAAAATAAAAATCATTGATTTCAGTATCTATACATAAATTGTTATGACAGCAAATTATAATAAATGCGGGCAATGTATTTGTTCACTGAACCATTTCATGTTTGATTTGCTTTTTGCCCTCAAGTAAAATAAATGAGAAAAACTGCAGCCGACCTTTAATTTAAATTACAATAATTATGTGAAAAATAAAAGGAAATCACTTGCCCTAAGCCAAACTAATAGAATGGTGTAGTAAGATGGTTCAGTATAGGTTTTGACCGTTGATACTTTGGTATCCTTTTAGTTTTTATGTTTAACGTTTTCTTTCAAATCCTTTCATTTTATGTAAACCTCGAATAAGAATCTAGAAACTAAAAACAGAAAAATGTCTTTAAAGGGTAGAAAAGATAATGATTTGATTTCAAAGTCTTCTTTAAGTTCTCAAGAAAACTCTGTGCTTTTCTTTGTTTATCTTTATTTGTGTTAATCTCATTTGTGTGTTTATGCCTCTGTGTTTTTCTACTTAAATTTATTAGCTCTGTTTTGTATGCAGTATTTTGTCTGACTGCAATTAAAATTCCCCCCGTTGGCCTTATCAGAGAAGGGTCACTCAATTCAGTCTTAACGAATTATAGCAACGAGTTTGCTTCTTTTTTTTTTTGTGTTGCCGTCTGCAATGGTCTAGGCAATGGTCTTAAGGAAGATTGGTTGATAGTTGAAAATCCTTTTTAGTTTCGACTGCATTTTCACATTTACCCTACCCCTGAGGCATTCCCACCACCCCCTCCATCAGTTTTCTTAGCAAGGCAAAGTCGTTTTTCCATCTCTTTTCACATTGTTCACTGATTTGCTGTTTTAGTTGCTTGTTAAGCTGCTGCCGCTTCTGCTGCATACTTCTTGGCGCTACTTATGGCTGTTGACTTTTACTTAGTTTATGCCTTGGTCTTGTGGCCCAGCAACCGTTTGTCACCAACTGAAAGGAAAGCAAAGCCAACACAAAAAAAAAAAACGAAAGATGGATAAAAAAAACACAGAAACTAAACTAAACTGACAAACTCTTCATTAAGTTGGCATGGTAAGCAAATTTATCAAAACTTGGCGACTTTGACCGGATTTAATTTGCTGTCCAAGAAGAAATGAGAAAGTGCCACTGAGAGCAAAAGAGTAAAGCACCTTAAAGCCGCTTTGGATAAAGTTACTTTAAGGATTTCTTTTTTTTTTTTTTTTTGTTGTGGCAGCTGCATTTTGACCATTGTCGCCACGCACAATTTCAGGAAAGTCAGAGTAAAACCAAATCGATTTAATTTCGCTAGTGAAGCGAAAGTAAACAATGGATGGAAATGGAATGGGTAGGAAAGGGCAGACCAAAGATTTTGATAAAGTCCGCAATGGAGCAGCAACAGCGACAACAATGAGAGCCACAGCAAAGTTGTTGACAGCTCACGTTCACATTGGCCAATAGATGATGGCGAATGTCGCTTCCCTTTCCCATTTCTAACACCAGCTTCTAGTTCCAACCATTTGATCCGGCCTCCGGTTCGCATTGTATTCTTGATATTGTTGTTATGGCTGGCAGCGAGTGTGCGTAATATTTGGCTGCACGCGTTACCCAACCAACCAAAATGGAAACCAAATTAATCACAAATATTACTTTTTCGCAATGTCTGATTGTGTCAATGTGCCAGCAGCTCAGTTCAGGGCAGCGCGGCGCGGCGCAGAGTCAGTATATTTTCGTATGTCCTGGCACCATACGTAAGGACTTTAACGAATGACTTCGATGCTTGGGCTCCTCGCTTCACTTGACACTTGTTCGATTATGTTTTCAGTTCATGTTTTCGGAATTATTTCATTTCATTTTTGAAGTTGCGACTCAGTTCCTTTGCCAACATCTTTATGCGGCACGTTCGTCCTGCCAGCCTGTACGACTGTCTATCTGTCTGTCTGTCATTCGTATGGCTTTTGTGTGATGTGTGTCTGTGTGTGTATTTGTGGCTGCCTCGTTCTGAGGCACTGGCACTTCATCATCATTGTTCTTGTTTCTGTATATTTATTAAATTGACACATGCTGACAGTACGAAGATAACAGAAGAAGAGAACCAAGAATGGACATAACGCACCCTCCCAGATCTCAGCCAGCAAGTTGAAGTATATATCACTCAACAGCAAATGCTCTACTCACATAATGAACACTCGCCTGCAGCTCAAGATACAATTCCAGATATATGTATTTACTCTTGCCAGTTGCAGAAGAATTTTAATTTCTCGCAAAATTAACTTTGCTGAAAATTATTACATAGTGCAATGCAAATGTTGAAAATTACTGGAGCACAACACTCACTCACTCACACACACACACACAAGCGCAGTCTTAACCTTTAGCCTCAACCCAAAGAGAAGAAAAAATGGCGCCCAAGCTGGGCAGAGACTGCCAATTCACTTAAGTGGGAAGCTTAGCTGCTGCTGCAGCTAACAACTAAAACCGGCAAGCCATAAAACAATAATTGCAACATCAACAACAAGTAAGAGTGTGGAAGGGAGTGGAGTGGAGTGGGGGTTGATTGGGGCGTCAGCTGCCAAAGGGTTGGCTTAATTCTCCCACAGTTCCATTCTGCCTTCATCCATGTGGCGAGTTTTCTTTTTTGTGTTCGGTCTGATTAATACAAATGAGCGGCGATTTGTCATGTCACTGCGTTTAAATTTATCATTTTCCTCGACAGGCGCAAGCGCCCTTGCTGGAGCTACTCCACCCGCTGCCCGCTGCTGTTGTTTCCTACATGCCTTTTCGTATCGCAATTCCGCTTCTTCATTTTTTTAGTTGTTGTTCAGTTATTTCTGTTTTTTTGCCCCCCTTACTTTTTTTTCTGCCCTGTATTGCCTTCAACAACATTTTCTTGTTTGCTTTTCCTGCTTCCGGCTGCGTTTCCTCTCTCACCCACCAAAAAGAAGAAAAAAATGAAAGGGAAAATCGGACGCAATGGCGCCAAGATCGCAACCAGTGCACCATTTTTGGCATTCGACTCCAACGCTGAAGCCAGCAACGACTTCTGAGTCTGCTTCTGGCTGCCGAGCGAATTTTATGTGGCATATGCCGAGGCGCAACATTTTTGTTAATGGCTTGTACAATTTTTTCCATACACAAATCCCTGGTTTTTTTCCAGCAACTTTTTGCCGGAAACTCTCTTCTCTCTCTCTCTCTCTCGTTGTCCCTGTCCGTTGTTCGTTCGCAGTTCTGCTTGGCTGGCCGTTGACATGACTCCGCACATAACGTAAACCGGCAATCTCCTCCCTTTACCCTCCCCACAACCATTCCACATTGCGCCCTCGCATAATTGTTTGTTAGTTTTTGCTACCATTTTAACATTTGCCAAAAGCATAATTCGATAAGCTTTTATCGCAGCGTGTTGAACTGCAATCATTGCGGAAAAATGCCAATTAGAAAAGTTAGCAATTGTTCCATTTAAGCTCGGACTGTCAAATCTGTTTCTAGCTTTTTTACAGCTGAAATGTTCTGTTTCTTTCTCTTTCCGTTTTCATTATTTTTGCTTTTTCATATTCCTCTGTTTTCTGATTTTGTTCATTTCTATTTTGATTTGCCTCTGCTATCAAAAACTTCAAATAATGAGCAACATAAAGTCAATGAAACTTTACCCACACAATGCCAGTACCCAAAAAAGAAAATAAAGAACTTATGTAAAAGCAATATGCCAACTATAAGATACTCTGTAATAAGCAAGAGAATGACATGAGAAATGTCAACAATTTCAGCGGTTTTCTATTGATATTTAGAGTTACTTAAAGTGAAGTGACTTAGGCCTGTGGATGGTAAATGCTCTCAAGTTAGAACCACTTACTCTTTCAGTTAATTTTGATTTCTATTTGCTTCGACAGATGAAATAATAAATGATGATACCTTTTTCCTTAAAGGGCAAAGTTACAGATACAGAAATCTACTACATCTTTCGTGTACACAACACACACAACGAAATTTTGCAGCAGAAGGCACAAAAATTTGCGCACAATAAATTTCATGTTGGCAGCAGACACCACCAACTGCAACAACAACAACGACTACAACGACGACTGCCATGAAAATTGACAGGAAGACAGCATAGAATGAAAGACAGAGGGAAAAGGTGGTAAAGGTAACTGAAACTATCCAACACTACATCCAGGACCCACCTGGAATAACATAAAACACCGAGCAGCGTACATGGAGTAAAGTTCACATTGTACACCGAACACCTAGAATCTCTCTCACTCTATCCGCCTCTCTCTCTCTCTCTCTTGTTTCCTCTCCTCTTCGACTATTTACCAGCAAAAACTTAGCCGAGTTTCATTTTCACTTTAATCAAAAACTTTTTGCCACGCTACCAAAATTTGCATTCATTTTAATTTTACGCTAAATAAATTATTATCTAAGCAGAGTTTCAGTGTTTGTGTGTGTGTGTGTGTGTGTGTGCGGTTTTCTTGTAAACTTTTTAGCCCTATGTGGTTGGATACTTGTAACTTGATGCACCTAGTGGAGTAGAGCAAGAGGAAGGGAGAGGGTGATGGAAAGATGCTTCCATCAGCAAATGCATCTTCACATGTATGAGATGGTTGCACCTGAGTTAAAATTTTAAACAAGTGGTTGACGCTTGAAAATTGATTGATTTATGGTGAATTTAGCAAAAGTTGCCATAAGATGCAAGTAGAAAATGACTTGAAATATTTTTGCTACCCACAAAATTCCTTGCAATTAATAAACAGGCCACTCGACAGACAGACAGACGGAAAGAGAGACTGCAACTGAGACTGAGATTAGTCGCTGCCACATGTTACTCCCATGAGTTACTCCTTCGCCTCCGCAGTTCCTCACATCCGTTGTTATTAGTGTTCCACTGTCATTTAAGTTACATCGTCGTCTTCTTATGCTTCTTCGCTAGCAGCCTGGCGCATTTGCGGTCTGCAAGCGGAAACTGCGTTTTTGATAACATTTTAATGAAAACTGTCAGTTGCAATGTGTCTGTGTGCGAGTTGGCATTGGTGTTGGTGTTGGTGTTGGCGTTGGCGCTGGCATTCTTGCAACCAACACGCCCCCGGGCCGCTGCTGCTGCTTTGTCAAGTGTGAATTCAACACTTGTGACTTGACATTTTTAGGCGAAATGCGCGCAACATCAGCAACGGCAGCCGGCAATCTTCATAAGTTGCGCATACGCCCCAAAAAGTAAAACACCCTTCAGCAACACACACACACACACACAAACACACTGATGGCAACCGCATCCTCTTTTTTTGGTCGCAGCTGCACTTGGCTGTGCATTAGGAGAAACTCTTTGCCGAAAAATGACTCAAAATGAATGCACGAAACAATTCAGCGGCTCTTTGTTTGCCCAGCACTCCTACGCCTCCTCCCAGCACCATCTTTCCACCCGCTTTCCCATTTTCATCTTGGCATCTCTTTGCCACGCCTGGCATTTGCTCATTTTGCTAGCTATATTAAAATTGCATCCGAGCAAATGCGACGAGGTCATGGCTAAAATCAGGCCGGGTATGCACTTATTTAGCTAGTGTGCCGCCGCCACATCCAATATTTGCTTTGACTTTGGCTTAAGCATCAGCATTCACAGAATTTTCATTTTAAATTTTCACTTAATTGTGAAATTTGATTTGCCTTTTTCAGACTATCAACTCAAACCAAACTTCTGGCTAAATTTCTGCAATTTCCTTGGTAGCACAACCATAATGCACCTGCAGCTGGCAGCGCAATGTCGCCATGATTAACATTTTAATTGTGGCAGTGGCACTCGCCGCAGCAGCAGCAGCAACGGAAATGAGCTTCTCCAAGACGTTGCAGGCAATTAACGTTGACCCCCACATGGAAAGTAGATGAGAAAAAAAAACTTAATTTAGCTAGCCAAACTTTGCAGAACTTCAAAACTCAAATCACTTTGCTTCACTGGCTCCACTGATTCCCCATTAGAGTATTGCCCTTGGGGGTTAATAAGAAGTTTAACCATTTAGTGAATTGGCAACAAAATTAAGCTAATCAAGAAAAAAGTAAACAATCTTTGCACTATAAAAGTCATATTCAAGAGGTTTAAGAAACTAAGATTAAGTTTTTTAAGATTAGTATACATACTATAGATAAATTATTAACAGCCGCATGTATTAGACCATAGAATCGACTGAGAGACTGGCTAAAAACTGTTAGTACCTTACAAATGGATATCCCAATTTGAATGCAAACGAATGGGGAATAAGCGGCAGGAACATTCGGTGCCTCTGTAAAGTTTGTAGCAATCGGATTGGTCAGGTGGCTAGTTGGAATTTGTTTGTGCATCAAATTGCAATTGGATTTGTATGCATATATCAGCAAACTTTAACAACACCAGCAACCAGAGGCAACACGAACGGAAATAAAACCAAAACGGATATGCTTACTAAGTACCCGTACACACCGGACTCATCCGGCCAACAATGCTTAAATGCACAAACATCAACACTAGAAACCAGGTCAATTCCAGCTAAAAGTGTAAAACTTTCATTTGGCATAATTATTAAAGATTCTTGCATGAATTTTTGCCTCATTGCATTCAGATGCAATGTAAAGAAAGGTACCTGGGACAATTGCAAAATCTAACTACGCAAACTCTATCAAAGCCAAGTCAAGCAGCAGCAGAAGTAGCAGTCAAAGCAAGATGTACTGTAACAAATTGCTACAAGTTTCTGCCCCATCGAAGCCGCAGCAGACCAAAGCCGAGTCGAGTAAAACTGGTCAATAAAGTCAACTAGTTCTTGGCAGTGGCAGTGCGTTGCACAGATTAAATGTCATAGAGAAAAGGAGAATATCATATGCCCGACAAGGACAACTGACAATGGCAAAGTTTTTGGGCTGCAGCAGTAGCAGCCGTTCGTTGGCAAAACTTGCGGTGCCCTCAAACCTCTGGCAAAACCAAAAAGGATGCCATCTTTGTTCTTGGTGTTGTTGCAGCTTGCATACAATTTTGTCTTTTGTACATACATACATATATGCAAGCTATCTATTTTCCCAAAAATAAATCACACCTTAGACACACAGTAGAATCTGCAGCAACTGCTTCCTTTATAATTACACTGTGCTACAACAGATTTTTTTCTTTAAGTTCATTTGCCAACTACTTTTCTACATTTTCTTTTCAAAAAGATGTAGTAAACAAATGAACTGTCAATTTCAATCACTTAATCAGTTTTAACGACAACAATCCAACGAATTTTTAATAAAATAGAATAGAATATTTAATTTTAAATGAATTTCCTGGCATGCCATTTTGAATGATACGAAATTTGTTGCATGCTGTCATTAGCTTTGGCATAATGAACACAGTGTCTTGGTGATTTTCTTCCCTTATCATATTGTTGACACTTCCTCGAGCTGGACCGTTAAATCGCCTTAGACTCAGCGCTTAAACAAATTAATCCCTTAAATGAGATTTTGAAAGACATTTACGAAGGTCCGGGACTTATTTCACGCTGCTTGCTTACAAAAAGCCAGTGCTTTCTGCTTTTTGCTTTTGGCCACAGGGCGATTTAATAATTTGGCTATAAATTTATGTTGGTACCATAAATATTATACAAAAATTGAATATCATTTGTTTATACGCTCCGATGCGTTTGTCAAGTGACAACAAAGCATGTACTATGTGCATGTGTGTGGGTTTATTTATGCATATCCTTGAATTTATGTAGAATGTAATAAAATGCGAGCAGTGCAGGTGTCATCCAAAGCGACGGGCAACTGTCAGGCCACACTTTTGCGGCCAAAATATGCGATACATACACATGGCTATACACGACTATGTATGCATGTTTGTATGTATATATGCACACATACAATGGCATGCTCATATTTATGCAATTTAAAGTAAAACACAAAACTGTTGCCACTGTTGGTCAACATGGCGTATGAGCAATGTGCGGAGCCATCATCATGGCATGAGCGTCATGGGAAGCAGCAAGAGACGCCAGATCATGGATGATAGTAGTCGAATGCGTGATGGCATTTTTCTTTCTGTCTCTCTCTCTGTGTGTCACAGACACTTTGTGTGTTGGCTTTTTCAATTCTGGCCAAAAATGTCGAACGCGTTTAGTCTTAGCTCGGACGGCGCGCTTTGACACGAAACAAATTTAACTTTTTCATCTCGAGCGCACAGCCAAACAAACAAACAAACAAAACACACGCATCACACACACACACACATACACGATGAGATGAGCAGATTGAGAGGCTATTGAAGTGGTCGCGGGGGATAAAAAGGGGCCATCGGTATGCCGCCCTTTTCCATGCTTCATGCTCCGCTGCATACTTTCAGGCGCAAAGCGATTTTGCGTTTCTATTTTTTGTTTTTTGTGTCTTTTCGCATAGTGTAGAGAGCTACCAAAACGTCGTTGTAGGAACAAAAGTGGAAAAAAAGTGGAAAACAAAAAAAGTGAGCAGCGTTGGAAAAGTGCATAAAATATGCGCATATATAATTTTGACTAGGCGTACGGCCACCAGGTGGGATACATAACGTATCCAGGGTAGATCCAAGGTGTTGGTGTCGTCCCCTGTCTGCCTCTGCTATTGCTGGTGCTAGTGCTGCCTGGCATTACTATCCACTACCATTTTCATAAATATGCATGCGGCAGTTTTGTACTTTTAATTAAAATGCAGCGCTATAACGAAAAAAATATGAAAAGGCAAACCTCAAAGCCAAAGCAAAGAGAAGTGCCCTTTTGTATGTATAGATTTATACAAAAATTTGGATTCGCCTTGAGATTGATTTAAGCCACTTTCTTCAGTGTCGTTTGTTCAATTACACAAAGTACTTTCGGCAATTGGTCAGTTTTGGTTCCCACTAATTTCTTGAGAAACTTTAACCAAAAAGATTGCTAATTAATTCATGCAAATGCTTTGCCCGAAAATTGTCAGAGTTTGAGGCTAATTATGCGGAGCGTCTTCATGGCGCCCTCCTTCCATCCCACCACCCCATCCTATTCCAGCTCGAGTACCAGCCCCCATCCATTTTCATTCCCATTCCCATTCCTTATCCCCAGAAGATTCGCAATAGCATTGACATTTTGTCAATGTTGTCGACATGAAATCCCTGGCAAAAGTGTCATAAACTTTGGACAACACCAAGAAAGCAGCGTCGAGGGGCGGAGAGTGCTGAAGAACCCTGACTCTCTGTAAAATTAATTAAACAAAAATGTTAGAAAAGTACAAATAATTTTCTGGAGCGTGCTTGAAAGTCAGTCTTGCTTTCGCTCCCTCTCGCACTCTCATTCGTTTTCGCTTCCGACCTTCCTATCATCAGTTGGCTTTCAACAAAGTCCAACTTAAATGAAATTTTCAGCAATTCTTTGAGAGGGGCGCATGATGACACCGCGGAGAGGGGCAAGGGGGCAGGATATGTACAAAAATTTATATCATACTACTGTTTGAAAACTTTTCATTGGCTCTAAGTTCTTCAACGAACAAAACTTGCACTTGTCACTTTCGGGCGCGAATATATTTATATCCAACTCGGGCATATTTATTTCAAATGTTTAGAAGAATCTTTTTCATTTTTGCTTTCAGAGCAATAATACACAACGAACAGCACCAGCAATAACCATATAATTCCCAACAAAAGATCTCCTCCTCCTTTCCCATCCCAGGCAGCAGCGAGAAGAGCAGCAAAAGCCAATCCACCAAAAATAAAGACGGTGCGGGCCAAAAAAAAAAAACACACAAAAACAATGGAAATTGCACTTAAGAAAATGAATTGCATGCAAATGAGGTGCAAGCATGGTGAAAGCAGAACGAGGATGAGGTGTGCCTGGCTACCGCAAAACAAAACCGCAAGTCAACTAACGAACAGGAGCAGGAGGAGAAGCCCCCAGATGGTGTGCTGGAGGTGAGAGAGTTCGCCCAAACGAAGAGTTAAAATCGCGTTTACTGTGTCGAGCAAGCGATTTGTTGTTGTTGCTGTTGTTACTTACAGTTGCTTTTGTTGTTGCTTCTGGCAGTTTGCAATAAATTTTCCATGGAGAATTTCGTACATTTGATTTTCACCAACTTTAACGACATTTTAATGTGCGTGGAAAAACAAACAGGAAAACAACTCGTACACACTATACATACACACAAAAAAACACACATACATACATACACACTCACCGAACAAATGGATGCATTTAGCTGTTTTTCTCTTCCAAAACAGTGGGATTAAAAAAATCTTTAAAGAAAATAACTCAAAAATGAAACATGAAAAATGTTGTTAGAATATCTAAAACTATCTCCATTGAGCTAAAGAACAGCATGAACGAGAGAGACTTACATATTTACGGTTAGTCAAAGTGTCGAAAATTATATATTTTACCTTTTTAGACTGAAGGGAGCAACAAATTGAAGCTATATCAATTATTAGCAATTCCGAAAAATATGTTTCACTAAAACAGTATGAGAAAAATTTGTTTCACAATCACTATAATAAATCAACTTTTAATTTAGAGTTTTTATAAGACGCAGAATAAAAACTTTGAAACGTTTTCAAGTCTACGCTTTGCCGAAAAAAAAAAAAATTTGCCACTATAACTCCCAAACATATTTATACTCTCCCCATCTTACACTCTCCCGATCAAAAAACGTGTGAGAATGCACTCTCTCCCGCTACAACTCTTTTTACCGCTGCAACTGCGTATGCTGGCAAGCGTTAGAGAGCTGTATTAAGTCGGAGAGAGAAAGTGCAGTGAGTGAGCGATATTACCCTCTTCGCTGTCGTAGAGGGCGCGCGCTTTAGTAGTGGGGGCTGCGCTGCTTGCATGCATGTGAGTGAGAGACAGATAGTGAGCGAGATATATGGGTTCAGCAAGATGGCGATACTCCCGCTCTTCGCTGCCGCAGAGGGCGCGCGCGTTAGATGCGGAGCTGCGCTGCCGCGTTCAGTTGCTTGCATGCATGTGAGTGAGGGAGAAAGAGATAGTGAGCGAGATAAATGTGTTCAGCAAGATGGCGATACTCGCGCTCTTCGCTGCCACAGAGGACGCGCGCGTTATTTGCGGGGGCTGCGCTGCCGCCTTCGATATTCTTGCTCATTGCTGTCGCAGAGGTTATATATACAGCTGCAGCAGAGGGCGCGCGCATTTGTTGTGGGGGCGCTGCCCCTTTCAGTTGTCCGCGTCCCAGTGACCTAATATAATTTTAGCAATTGATCGTGAATACTTTTGAGTGTAAATAAAGATAACTATTATTTTATTATATTCTTGTGCGCCCAATAATACTTGCATTAACCAAAGACTATTTCAACAAGTGATAATAATTATTATTTTAATTTAACTTTTTCCCTTTTTTTCTCTTACTTATTTTATTCTAGATCCGCAAATGCTTAACCGTGGAATCTTTGCAATGGAAATTGAGTGTTTGTGTCCATTGTGCGAGGGCACGGTCAGGATCGGTAGTAAAGTTTTGGACGCGTGTTTTGGTGGCAAATAAAAATGCGCACTTTTAATCAAATTAATAGTTTTCGGCGACTAACGACGGGGTCAAGCAAGAGGTGATGGCCCAATCCTCGTCATCCCGGTGCATTCGAGCACTCCACTAAAAATTCGTACAAATGGCTTTGGGGCAATCAAATGCGAAATCAAAATCCGAAATTGAAATACGCAAACAAAATTGTGAAGTGGATTTGATGTTGAAAGTGTTTAAAATTCGCTTGCACATTCGCCAGTTGAACCCATTCGTACAAAGTTTTTTCCACCAAATGTGAGCAAGTGGGTGGGGAGAGTGGCGAGGTTTGGCCTGAACATTAAGTGCTAACTGCTAACGCTTAACTATGAGCAAAACTTTTGCACTTTTGACTCGACCAAACATACGGAAGGTTTTAGGCTGCAGGATGCAGGAATAAAATTGGTCGACGCTCGAGAAGAATGAGGAGAATAGGAGCAATGCATGCAAGAATGGAGAATGTTTGTGGTGGTCAGGCACAATGCGGGACTGGCCACGTCTCTAATCAATCAGGCCACACACATACACGGCCATACAACTGCAGAGGGATACACACACACATTTGAATCTACACTTGCATACATAGTTACCACAAATAAGAATTAGGCTCTCGTGGTAAATGGGCTCTAATTACTTTAAAAAGCCGCTTTGCACCGCAGATGTGGAATTTGCCAGCTTTGCGTTTTTATTGAATGTTGACCAAATGAGAGCATAAATAAATAATTCAATTCGAAATTACGTTTTGCACCATTTTTTTTTTTGTATTTGCGGCCTAACCAATAAATCAGTCATTAAAGAGGCCAGCACGGCTAAATCGGCAAATGTGGCGCATAAATTAAAATTAACATTCGGTCCGACTGAGAATAGTTTCACAAATACACATACATATGATGTACATAAGAGTTTCAGTGTGTATATGACCATTTATATATTTATGTATGTATGTGTGAGCCATCATGTGAATTAGTAAAATTAAACCCCCAAATGCTTACCGCAAGCTGCCGCAACAGCAGCGCATGCAATTTAATGAGTTTTGGTTGCAATTGTCCTCAACCACATACTACATATGTATTTATACACACTCACACACACCCGAACACATACACATGTATACAAGGCCAAAGCATGTTGTCAACGCAAATGGGAAAAACAGTGGGAGCAACATTAAGTGTGGAAAGAAAAGAAAAACAAAACAAACAAGAACCAAACAAGATTCCAAATGTTATAAATTATTTATGATAAACGTTTCAAAGGGACATTCCGTTTGTTTTCACTCCTCGAGGCACATTTGGGAAGAGAACCCTTTTCCCGGCTTACCTGCCCAAGCGGCAATTTTGGCCTCAAGGCGTTGAAAATTCTTTCTTATGAATAAATTATGCAAGTGCAAAAGATTCTTGAGAGGGAGAGAGTGTCGGTTATGCCACTTGGGAGTGCTAACCCCATTTATGCCCATTTTATTTGCCATGGTCTTGTTGCTGAAATTTTGATAGTTCTTGATGACAATAAGCCAAGTGAGCGTATCTTGGCTATCTATCCATGTTAATTGGAAAATAGGTAAATGGGCAACAATTAATTTCTTTAATCGAAATCTAAATTGATTGACTGACCTATAAAAGTTATAGTTCCATTAATCATACTAATTATAAATTATAATAAACATTTAAATTAATTAAAAATCAATTACAATTCAATCTTGCCAGCCATCCAAAATGAATTGTTCGAGGACCATGTATCCATAAACTTTTTGCTCTATCAATCATAGATATCGAATGGGTATAGTCTGAATTTTTCATATTTTCGGGATAGTTTCTGCAGTTTCTGTAGTTTATAATTAATCTCTTCTGAGCTTGTTTTCTTGTGTGCTGCCAACTAAATTAGTCGTTTATTGTTTATAGAAACATTTTAATTTTTCGAATGCCGAAGCTAAGCAAATATTTGCATGCAAAAATGAAAACTTTTCGTGTGAGAAAATGAAATACAAACATTGTTAAACATTTCAAATGTCATTAGGTGTTTTCTCTTAAATTTGTCACCATTTTGGCTTTAACTGTCTCTCAATACATAGATTTTTGAGTATCAGTCGCCTTTTATACATGATTATATTTATTATAAATTATTGATCTTTTAGATCTGACAATGCTTCTTCTTCCAATTTCTTTTGGTATATAGGGTATCTGAGAGTTGGTCAAACACATTTGCTTGTAGAATTTTAATGCAAATTCAATCATTTGAAATGAATTTCCCAGTTCTTGTATTATCAAAAATGTATGTAGAGATTTTTTTTTAAATTTTTAGTTGTGTTTTTTGTTTGCACGATTATTGATATATTCATTTAAAATCCATTTTGGCGTTAAATGCAATTTTCTAAATTGCATTGATTTTGGTGGCAGCAACAAACAAACAAATAAAGCAAATTGCTAACATCAAAATTGATTATGTATTGAAGCATTGCGCATTTATAATGCTAATTTAAGGGCATTTAATTGGATTTTTAGCTATTATTGTTGTTGTTGTTATTCTTGGCAATTACTTTCATTAGGTTTGGCAATTCTTTTTAGGTGCCTTTATTGAATTGCTGTAGATGAAATAAGTTCACAAACAACTAGAGGGCATGAAATCGAGAAACGAAAAGTTTTGTAAACATATTGCAAGTTTCAGATCCTTTTTGCTGGTTGCCTTCCTTACTCACACTAACACACACATATGAGAAGAGAGCGGCAGAAAAATCAAACTGCCCTCAAGCCAAACATCAATCAATCAACAGGCCCACAAGCTCAAGCAGCTGTGGCTAGGGCCTGGGTCGAGTCCCGAAAGTATTTACAACATATGCAACTTGTACAACCAGGCGTATGATGAATACTTAAAGGCCACGGTTTGGGAGCATTCTGGCTATGTTAGGGTATGAGAGTAAGGATTTCATTATTATTATTATGCAGGCCCAAAGCTTTTTGGCCAAAATTGTATAGTTAGATAAATCCATAAGAAAAACTTTTTCCCCCAACGCCACACACCAACATACACACAGACACACACAGATACCAAACCAAAGAAACGAACGGATAAAACTTTTGGCTTAGAAAAACTTTTCATCTTGGCTTTTATATTCGCCTTTTTATGCCGCCCTTTTACCCATTCATGAATAATTAACGGCCAATTGTTGTTGTTCTTCGATATGTCGGCTCCAGCCAAAGAAATGACTTTGAAATTTGCAACCGAAAAGTAGTTAAAAGAAATGCAACCTCAACTTCAATGTGTTTGTGTGAGTATCTGAGTGCGTGTTTGTGTGTGTGTGTGTGTGTGGCTAAAGTTTTAACTGTCCCCCTGAGGAGGTATGTGGGGTATGCAACAGAATCGGGAGCGCTTGAACTTGTCTCAGGCCGTAGAAGAAGATGGAGATAAAGTAAAAAGAAGTCGGTCGGAAAGTAGCACGGCTTATAAAATTTAATTGGATTTTCATGCTTCAAGCAGGGCCCCATGAATTGATTGCCACCAAGAGAGAAAGAGAGACAGAGAGAGAGAGAGAGTATCCTTACACACACCCCTCGTCTTTATTCAACTCCATGACCGTTATTTTATGTATACCTTTCTATAAACGCACTTTACCACATTGTACGCGCCACTTAGCTAACTGCCGTTTATATTGCTTTTCATGCTGACCAACAACAAAACGGTTTAATTTAGTTGCATGCTCTTAGCTCCCTTTCTCGTAAACCCGTTGCCATCCCTCAGTTAATAGGACACTCCATTTAAATGCGCGCACGTGATTTTAGTTGCAATTGTGAGATTTTAGTTGAAAGGCAAGACCACCATAAAAGCCTTAGCCATGCATTCACATGACCATTTCAAATGGCTCTAAATTTTTCGGAGTTCACTAAACCCTTTCTTTCATGGATTGCATGGGACTAAATACAGGAATTCAGTTTACTCGTAGTAAAGCAAAACTATTAAAAATTTATCTTATTTCTTAAATATTAAAGTGAAGTTGGAACTATTAAAATATTTCAAACATAATTTCTCTTGCCCTTTGTCTTGAACAAACAATGGCGTTTCTTTAAGGACACAATAAATTCTATCAAATCAATCATGTTGCAATATTGTTAAATCTAATCTTTTTGTTTCTTTGTTCGAACATTCACCATTACACCATCACACACACACACACACACACACACACACATAACTTTTTCATTATGTTTTCTTTACTGTTTGATTAAATAACTTCATTTTGCTCTAAGCGAAAAGTCCCTCAAGTGTAACTTGGCTTCCTTCATCTTATACAAGTATATAAGTACATTGCTTCTGTTCATTCAGATCTCATTAATTTCCAGCGATTTTCACATAGCGCGAAATTTAACGCCTGTGTTGAGCTTCTTTACTAATTAAATGAACTCGCACAATGCCACGAACCGATGACAACGGGAGCAAGGACACTAGCAACAAGTTTCAATGGCAGCAGAGGCAAACTTCCATATCCGTTTCCGTTACGTTTCACTAACAATTACAATTTCGCGGCATTAAACAATTCAATTATGCAAAAGGCAAATCAACTTGCTTGCTACAAATAAAGGAGGAGTGTTCCATTTTCCATTCCCATTTCACTCCCCCCATCTCAGGCCATGTCTCAGGGCAACACTACTTCAGCCTTGTAATTATAACTGAAATAAAAAAGGGTCGAAGCTGCTTGGTGGAAGCTGCTTTTAGTGTTGGGTATGTATATGGAAGGGGCTCCTTTAAGGGGGTCATGGTGCCGACAAAATGAAGTCTTAAATCACAGCATGTTATTTCCGCTGCACGCTCTGTCCGCAGTTTCACAGCCATCGTCAACTGTTTCTACGTCTCCGGGCGGCGCATTTAACGTTCCGTTTCCGGCTGCGCTCGGCGGGATGAAGAAGACCATGAAGAAAATGAGGCAAAGGGGTTGTGATTACACCCCAATGCCGCGCGCGAGCAGATCAGAATCGCTTTGGAAGAATTGTTTTTGTTACCCTACTACGATTGCCTTGTTTGCCTTTTTTCCTCCGTTTTTATCAGCAGCGCCTTTTATGTCATCATAACCACAACGGGCGATTGCGACCGAGACGAGGGTGTACGTGGACCTCAGACTGGACTTTGCCGGAATGGCAACGAACGGGAATACGAGAATGTCCGTTTACATAAATTTCGCAGCGCAAAAAGGGAAGAAAACTGTCGAGCGTGCAGAAAAATGAGATGACAAATGAAGTTTGTCGGCTAATGGCTGCTGAAATGCGAGAGAGGGGAGCACGAGTGAGAGAGGAGAGTTTTTCGGACAGGGACTGATTCCCACTGATTCCGTAGGTACGAAGCTTACACTTTTTGCGGCGTGGCAATGAACGGAAGTTGAAACAAACAAGTAAATAAATGGCGCCAATTGGGCGGCTCGTTGCTGACAACAGCACTGCCCACGGACTCAAAATAGGTAGTGGGGTGGGGGGCAGGAATTGGCCAGTAGCCACTCCTGCTTCGAATCTGGCACCATCTCGTTGTTATGGTGTCGTTTGTTGTTTTAAAATTGGGTTGGGTTGTGATGGGTTGGGTCGGCTCTCTGGAATTTATTCGGTAAGCTGAGCTGACTCAGGCAAAGCGATTATTACGAGAGTAAACACAATCCATTTTCGCGTATGATTGGTGGCTCCGGCTGCTATTCCCACCCAGCGCAGAGAGTTACGGGGCATACTAAGCTAACTTCATTTCTGTATAGTTCAAAGACTCGAATGATGGTTAAACTTTCTAGAGAGTAAAAATATCTAATCTGGTCTCTGATTGCTTAGCTTCACTCAAAGTTGCCCAGACAAACAAGTAATTCAATATTAAAAACCAATATGTCCAACTTCCGCTACACTTTATTACGGCATCAGACGGGGACAACCAAAGGGGCAGGGATGGCGAGGCATGGGGAGGAAGAAGAAGCAAAAGCTAGATAAATGCATATTACAAACACACACACACACACACACACACAGAAACAAACACATCCTTATGTACACATCATGTGTATGTACACATGATAATATCCCATACACACACTCATGAGCAGGAAGGACCCCCTGTCAGAGACAAACATAAACAAGCCGGAAATCTAATCGCCAACTACGATCAAAGTGTCCAGTTTTGATATTAAGTTCTACATTAAATTGTGCACTTGACAAGCAAACGAGTGGGCCATGGCCACTGTGGCGTCCACTAAGTACCAGATATGTTGAGGCACCGACTACATTGCGTATACGTAATTTTGGGGGCGTCATGTGGCATAATGTGCCATCAACATTGGCTGCGGGAAAGAAATACATTTAGTAACACATAAAGTCAACTTTGCACTTGTTTGTGTGTGTGTGTGTGAGTGTGCTTGCTGGGTGTGTGTCCGTGTGTGTGTAACCCTTGGGCATAGTTGATATTATTCTTATCATTCCCTATAAATCTACATATGACAATTTTCGCATCACATTGCCCATGGCATCTACTCGATTTGATACTGGAATGAGTTTTTAAAGCTTTAAAGCGATTTTTTCCTTTTGCTATATTTACCTCTACATTTATACTTTTTATATGTATATTTGCATTTTACATTGCTAGTTTTTTCTTCAATTAGTTGCTATTTTTGCATTACACTCACCTTTCTCTTTCACCACTCAAGTATTCGCTTTGGCCTTTGATAGTCAGCAAATTTAATTGGCTGCTGCCTCAGCAAGGGGCACTTCATTACAATTTTTATTTTTCATTTCCTCTATCCGCTCCCCGCAAGCGAGGAGCTGCACAAAGGCGGCTAACGAAGTGCCACAAGCAGCTGACCGATGCTGACTTTGACTTTGACTCTTCACTAAGAAGAGTTATGGACCAGTTGCAGTTGCACTAGCACCAGCAGCAGGCGCTCTACTACCAACCACATTCGCATCCGGATCCGCATAAAGTACAAGGTTCGAGAATTCAATGAATATCCTCCCCAGCTTGGACAGAAGTCATGGTAACATGTGTCAGCTCAGTGTAGCAGTAACTTTTGTGGTTGCATAAAATTGCATAAATCAGGAATTCCTCATATATACAAATATGTATATATGTATATACATGTTGTCCTGATAGTCTAAAGGGACGAACAAAAAATGTATACAACATCCGGTTGCAGTCTAACAACGTCTACTACACACTGCAGCTGGAGCTGGAGCTGGAAAAGTAGAGATGTAGCTGAGGCCAGCAAAAACAAAGCAAAATGAAGCACTAAAGGTGGCGGCAATGTTTGGTTTTATGCTACCCACACACACACACCCACACCCACACCCACACCCACACAGAAACATACTCTCACACCAAAGGCATAGACAGAAATGCAGACGCAACCACAGCCATTGCCACATAGCAGAACGCGCTATAACGGCAAGAACAACAAAGTAGATAGAGGATACCACCTATGTCTCTCTGATAAGACGGCAGCGCGTTGTGCATGTGAATGCTAGCTGGGACGTTGATTGCCTCGGTGGCGTTGGTGGCAACAAAGGAAAACAAAGCAACTATTGGCCTGGTTGGCCTGCTTTTCCTTTCCTTTCCTTTACTTGCCTGGTTTGTCAACTCCTCTCGTGTACGGGCTGTGGGACAGGCAGTGCCATTTAACTTGGCCCCTAACGAATGCGCGTTAGTTAGCCAACCATATATGCTTGTATGTGCGTGGGTATGATGTTGACCATTTTGCGTTATCAGCGGTCAACGCAGCTTTCTCCCCCTTTCCCATTTTTCTGGACATTTCTCTAGTTTTTTTTGTTTACTAGCTACTGCTGCTGCTGCCTTGGACCTAGGGCAAGTTGTTGACACTTTTATGAACTCCACAGATTGGCCATGTTACGTGGCTTTTGTTGCGGTTTGTTGGCCTTTGCAGCTACCACCAGGCAAAGCCAAACGCGCACTAAATTATCCAAAGCCGGCGAGCTAATTTGAGGCTTTGTTTGTTAAAGGAATCCTTAAGGCATTATCGGCTAGCAAATTTCGGATTCCAAAATGCACACAAATGAAAGCAATATTAAATTCTTTGAATATGAAACTGAAGAAAATTGGAAAATATTATACCTTTTCCTTTCACAATGGTAAAATTTCTGTAAATGATTTACTTATTCTGCATTACACGTCACATCAGAGACAAATGAAAAGCTGATTTGTAAAGAATATCGAATATTGTTGACAAGCTTGGTGTATTTTCTTCGAGTGGAATGTTTACGGTTTTCACGGGCCATTAAAGTGGAGCCATTAATGGCTTAGACAATGTTGTTGCTCTTGACGTTGCCAGTGACCACGACATGAAGCACTTTTGGTCGGCCATTAGTCGCGCGGCCAGGTGACACACACGCGCACACGCACATAACAATGGCTAGGGCTCACAATAGGATCAGCTGTTGTCATTCTGATGCGGTTGTGGACACGTAATGAGCCTCTACTCAAGAACAGGCAGCCAGCAACAATGCCCGCCATTGACTACAAGACTGCAAGGGACTCGCATTCTCCCTCCTGTCAGCCATCAGTATATAATTACTATTATGATGGCCCTTAAAAATGTCAATTTTAATAAATTCCTATAAAAGAAAATAAAAACCAGCCCCATCGACTCACCGACCATTCAGCCATTTGCCCTTGCTAAGCCATGTTGACATTTTCATTACCCAAGAGCTGAGACGTTGCCGCCGTTGCGGTTGCTATTGCGGTTGCCGTTGCCGTTGACGTTGCCGTTGCCGTTGCATTCTATTCAAGGACAGAGTCGAGATTCTTGTCAGCTGAGTTGTCTTTTGTTTTGAGCGGCATTGACTGAGATTCGCTTTGGCAGAAGCCCAGCGAGCACTTTGCATAATGTCCTCTTGCAATTTTTTAATTAAAAAATTTTCCACAACTTGGTTCGTTGGTTGTCTTTACTTTTTCTCTATTTTATTTTGCCCTTTTGGTTGCTCATTATGTGGCTGGCATTGTGCTTTGTGTTTGTCACAGGGACATGGACTAGGGGACTTGAAGTCAAGTGACAGAATGACAATTGTCTAACATTCACTCACACACACACACACACATACATTTTTAGAGATGTACATTCAACTTGTACTTGAGGAGGCAGCAGAAGACAAACAGCTTTTTGTACTCTGACTACAACAATCTATCGTGTGGATGCAGCCGGACCGATTTGTCAGACTTGAGAAATGACCAACAAACACAAAAAAAAAAAAAAAAAACCAAAAAACAAAAAGACATAGAAGAAGCAATAAGTGTGCCACTGTTGGCAGTTCACTTTTTAAATTAATTGTGCTGAAATTGTAAAAGGCAATTGTAACAAAACTGTTGAGAATTGTTGTACTGCAGTAGCAACTAGTTGTCGACCCACTTACATGACAGCAACTGACGGCTCACATGGCGTATGCGCGCTAAATTCAACAGAGGCCTCTCTGTGTGTCCTTTCTGTCTTTTCCTCTCCCTCTCTTTCTTCTTCTCTCATTCACATTTTCTATGTGTACATAATTGTTTGTTTCATTAATATTTGCTTGTTTTTACCCCAAACATAAATAATACAAAATATACACACACACACACATACATGCATTTATTTATGTATGTATGTGTTTGTGTATATAAATTCCAGTCTTAATTGCAACGCCAACTTGGCTAAAGCAGCTGCTAAAAAGTAATTAAAATTTTGTCAACATTTTTGCTGCTACATACATACATACATACACATGCACATACATAGATGTGATATCTAGGTCGCTCGATTTTGGGCTGAACATTTTAGTTTTGTATACACATAAACCCCAAAAGACCCACAAAATGATCAACTAATGATTAAATATTCTTACAATTTGCGGCTGATAAAAATTGTTTAATAACAATCGAATTGACCAGCTAAGCCAATCAGCACAATTGTATCGCATCAATTGCCAAAAATCTCAATTAAGTGCCAAATATAGAAGATAAACAATTTAAATTAACCGCAGAAAATAAAAGTGCATATATATTCAATAATTTTTATGCCAGTGAGAAATGTAAACTATAATTATAATTAAATTTTTTGGCATTTTAGCAACATTCGCAAGTGTAATTAATTTTTCCTATTAATATAAACAGAAAACGTTTACAAACGAATTAAAGTAATGCATACTCTGTCGTTTTAACGACTTATATAATATAATATATAGTAAATAAAGAAATTAAGGCTAGTCAATTATAACTAGTCGTACGGGCATCTTGGGAGTGGGTAGTGCAAGCAGACTTATCATGATTGATGCACAAACAGGAAGACTCTTTATAGAGTTACTTAGAAAATGTCAAGACTTAAGAGAATTAGAGACAATATTATTGCGCCTCCTTTTCAAACTTCAGTACAAAACGGCTGTACGTGTCCTTAAAACTTGAGACCTTGGTTTATTCACAGAGGCCATCCTATTACACAACCCCAACCTCATAAAGAATTAAACCTCAGGGTAACTATTTCATTTTATGAGAATCAACCACCTTCGAGCTATACATAAACATACAAAATGGAGTGGAGAGTGGCCGGTCATCATTAACATTAAGTCCGTAACTATATCTCATCATCTACGTCTAAAATTTCAATACTTTTTGTCTCATTCAATAAATTTACAGAATTTTGAGTCGCCACAAAGTTGAGCCCCTGCATTTTCTTTCATAATATAGCTAAATCAATCAACTTTGTGCTAGTGTATGTACACTAAATATATTTATATACATACATATGTACATACATATAAATACAGTTGATTGTTGTCGGCATATTTGTGCAATTTTCAGCTTATAATATAATTATTTGCATGGCGCTGGGCTAAGCTTTTCTAATCTATGATAAATATTTATGTAAAATACTATTTCAATAATTGAGCTCATGCCTGTGTTTACATGTTTACATATACATACATATACATACATACATATATGCGTACGTGGAACGTGAGTTGAATTAAAAATGATTTTAACTCTTTTACGCTTTAATGAAATTGCACAATTAACAATTGTATACAATCTTTGGCGATGGCGATGGCAAAGGCGATTTTTCGCAATAATTTAATGTTCAATGATTTAATATTTTCACAATATTTTTTGTTTAATTGACCCAAAGAAAATAATTTTGTTTTTTTAATTTTTTCAGTGAAATAAAAATAAAATTTGTTAAAGTCATAATATTGAGTTTCACCTAGAAATTTTGATTGCCAAAATTGATAGAAACATAATATCGCAAGCCATTATTAAAAAACACAAATCGAACTTGTTTTTTACATTTTTTTTCAAATGATATCAAAAACAGAATGACAAATTGTTTTTGGGGTATTCGTTACGCTTTCTGTTACAAAATGTCTACATTCAATGGATACATAATTTTTTTTTTCCAATTTATTTCATCATCTAATTTCAATTTATAATTAAATCGTCTGTTTTGTTTGCTGAACACAGTAGCAACTGTATGTATCTGTGTGTGTTTGTGAGAGTGTGAGTGTGTTTATGCGTGTGTCGGCCAACCATGTAAGCCTAATTTAATTACAAATGCCATCAAATTGCCCAACAAGGGCACAACATCAACAGCAAGAGAAACAAAACGGAAAAAAAATTCAATACTTTTTGGCCAATAACTGCGAATTTTAATTAAATTCAAATGCGTGACGATGTGTGCGTGTGTGTGTGTGTGTGTGTGTGTGTATTTGTGAGGTTTTTGTGAATGTATTCGTTATGGCATATTAAATTTGCAGAAATTGGGTTTTGTTTTTGATGTTTTTCCATTGGCGCCGTGTGACTTTTCAATGGTCGCAGCAGCTGAATGGCCCCTGCCCGAAAGTATGCAACATTTTCGAATCAAATTTTGGCCATTTCATGCAATTATGCATGCAATTGCGGCCAACTGTATCTGTGTATGTGTGTGCTTATACGTTTCTATTTATACGTGTGAATGTGTGTCTGTGTTTGTGTGTTTGTGTGCGTGTATTGTGCTGAGTTTTTGATTTGATTTCATTTGTGGCTTTTTTAAATTTGCCGCACTTTTTCGCTGTTTTGTCCATCTCTCGACCATTAATGCCACTTCAAGTAAATTATGACAATTCAGGATATACACACAGTCACAAACACACACACACACACATCAACTCGTACATTTTCAGCTGTAGTGGCAGCTGCGGTAACTGCAACACTTGGCGAAAACATGGAAAAGTCCTTCGCATCTTTTCGCACATCAACATCAACGCCTGTTGGGCGCATGTTAAACACTCGAATGCAATTTGTTAGACAAGATATGTGGCAAGAGCGCAGCGAATTTTCCATACCGCAACCCCCCGTTTATGCCAAGCAGCAAGGATGATGCTCAGCAATGCTCGAGGCTATGTTGGCAGTTGGAAAATTTATGCAAACGCATGCGGCAGCCGAACGCATCATTCACATAATTTGTAGCAGTTGCATTTTTCGCCAAATGCCTCGTGGTTGTTGCAGTGGCTGTCACTGTTGTTGTTCAGTTTTGATACGTTTGCTTGTCGTTGTTATTGCAGCAACAACTGTAGTAGCAACAGTAGGAGCAACACTACGACGACCAGCTATGGCAGCAGCAGCGGCAGCCTCTGATGCATTGTTGATGGTCGAAAATTTGCCAGGCGTTTAGCATAAAATGTGCGAGAAATTGCAATGCAAATTGCCCCCCACTCCGCCAAAAAGGAGAGGAATCTTCCCCGCCCCCAACAACTCAGGCATAACACAAACTCAACCCAAGTCCAGGGATCCCAGCTGGCAATGATTTGTTGCCCATATTTTAAACGTCCCACTGAAAGCTCACCCAAAGAGAAAGGGAAATTGGGAGAGTAGAGACATCATTCATAAAGGTCGCCTTAAATGGACCGCAACTGTCACTCAGCTCAAACGAAAATAATACAGATCACTGAACAACAACCCTCCTAACCTCCTATCCTCCTGCCTCCTTTGCCTACCCCAACATTAAAGTGTGTGTGTGTGTTTTTAAAACAGGATAAGGGCATCTTTATGCTGAAAGCAGACGTCGACGGGCAGATGGTCAGACAGAAAGATTACTTATACATATTACATTTAGATAAAAGGGAGAATAAAAAAAAAAGGTAGCCCAAACCGTTTGGGTTTATAGATTTTGCATTTATTTAGGCAGCTAAACGCAGACACACCTGTCGACCAGGCCAAGTTAAAGTCCCCATGCCCGGCGGGAGTAATAAATTAGAGGAGAGCTTCACTAGCAGTTGACATATGACACTAAGACCGGCGCCAGGTGCGCTCCAACTATGTAGTTAATAAATTGTTAGCTCTCATCTACCTTCAAAGCAAAAGCCTTTAATGATATACACAGAATTAATGTTATTTTTATTCTCCATATTAAAGGTGGGATTTAATAATCAATGCATTTTCTATTAAGATATTGGCAATAGTTATCTTTAACTTAATCCATTTAATACCCCTTTTCAAATCATTTATTCAAGTAGGTACTAAGAGTTGATTATGTGATTGCGTCAAAAATGCATTAAGATAATGAAAACATACAAAATTTTTACCATGTTAGGTGTTTGTTGAATTTCTTTCTCTTAAAGTTGTTGGTAATTTTAATCAGAATAATTATTGTTTTATCATAATGCACACACAAATGCAAATTTATGACATTAATATCGAGTTTTTTAATCAACGAAATATAAAAAAAAAAAAACGACGAAAAGTTTTTAATTAAAAATCTGCCAATAAATTATTTGTCATGCGCCACAAGGACAAGCAGAGGCAACTCAAAAGAAAATTCATTACAACAACAAGTATTTCTCATTAACTGATTATGCCAGGCATTAGCAGAGACAACAACGGCCACGCCCCAAAACCCCCTTCCAATTTCCCTCCTATTTTGTATATGCTCGACAACCGCAATTATTGTCAGGCATTTGCCATGGCAAAGTTTTTCTAATTGAAAATGCAAAACTTGCCTTGCAGAAACGTCCAAAGACGAAGCCAACTAGGGATCGGGCAAGATGGCCAAGCCCGTTTACTCGTTTTGTTTTGTTGGTTTTTTTGAAAATTGTAAATATTGTGGGCGTGAACCACAGCAAAGCTGCAGCAAATACAAATAATAAATTTTAAAATGCCGCCCCGGAAAGGGGCAGCAGAACACAATACCACGAGCGTAAAAGCGCGAAAATACAAAACAACTGAGACAAAGATGCAGATGTGCAACCAGTATTAAGAGGGAAGAGAACAGTGGAGGGGGTCCAAGGATGTATCGAGTACAGTGGGCCTGAATATAGGAGAAGGAGCCGAGATAGTGTGGGTGGCCATGATGCAGCCGCTGTGCAAGTCAAAGTCTTAAATTGAAAATGAAACTTAAATTAAAATGCCAACTGGAGTGGAACGAAAATGATATTAAAACTGGAGCGGTAAAGGCCAACATCAACAACAGCAGCAGCAGCAGCGGCAACAACAACAAAATAACAACAACACAAAGCAAGGAGTGCCTGTCCGCCTGCATTGGCATTGATAGTTGACAGAGGACGTTGCCGGCTCGTTGTGGCATTGAGGCGTTTTGAGGGGGGTTCGTGGGCGTGGCAAACGAACCATCAACCTGATTCTTGGTGGCTTACCACAAAAGCCTCAAGTTTGTCAACAAAACTGAAATTACTTGCAGTTGCTGTTGATAATATTATTGATGCCATTCTATATCACAAGCTTTGTGCCAAACACTTTTCTAATTAAACAACAAAAGGTTGAACAATGTACATGCATATATGAATTCCTAAATACAATATGAACCTAACTTGTTTCCAGTAATGTGATTCTTCTCATCATTAAATGCATAAATAATATTGTCCAATTATATGTATGTTCCTTCATGGGGATCAAGTTTTCATATCCATTCTGCATATTCGAATACACTGATAAAAACTATAAACAATTTTTTATGTTAAGCAAATATTCAAATAATTAATATGATTAAAAGATGATTTTAGATTGGAGGCCAAAAGATTGTTAATTGGTAATTTAAAGACTAACAATCTTTTTGCTTGAAGCTCTGTCAAATATTTGCTTATTATATCATCTTTAAACTATTCTTTTTTCCAGTACATACGCAATCACAGAGTTTGCCTCTATAGCTATTGAATTTATATTCACATATATTTTTCTGCACAATTGCGCACACTTTTCATAGAAGAAAAATTATAGGAGAAAGCCACTGGTGCCATAATATAATGACTGGCTGGTTTCGCCTTCCTCAGCCTTTGGCCACACAAATAAAGCATACGCAATGTAGTGCAGAAGAGAGTTCCTGGACGTTTTTAAAGCTTATGCAAGCCGCTTACTGGCCACCAAACAAACAGTTTAGAGTCCTTTTTGAGAAATGGAAAAATGCAAGCGACATTTTCTTTTTTGCAGTCAATAAAAATAAATGTTATAAGAAGGCAGCTTAAATGGTAAAGAACGCAAAAGCACTTTCAATAGAGAAACAAACGAACCTGCCATCAAAGGCAAAACTCAAGAATGTCCACACACACACACATAGAGAACAGGATATATAATCGAAATTTGCTTATGGCGTATGTATGTGTAATCAAAACCCATGTAGACTCAATTTTGAAGCATAATAACAAAACTGTAGCATACTTATTTGGTAGCAAAGAGGATGTTGCAAAAAGCTAACTCAGCCGCTCTCTATACATACTAATGATGTGCATTGCACATGAAGCTGATTTAATTTCCTTTCTACCTGTTATACAAACGCACACCTACTACACCCACACCGACGCCCACACACACACGCATACACATATATACCACAAGTCTCGACACTTACATAGCCACAGAAGTCAACGGCGACAAGCTCATGAGGTAGAGAAGTTAGCAGGATGGAATACCCACTGAAACTTTCTTCAGCTTCACACAGCTACTTAGGTAGGTGAGAGAGTGTGTGGGTTTTTGCATCAAACTTTAACATAAACTTGGATGTCGCTTCCGTTTCCGTTGCAGCAGCAGCGAGACCCTTCCTACCCTCTCCCCCCACCCCACCCACTTGGTAAGTAAATTTTCTTCAAAGAACTTTTTACTTACATACGTACATGGCCATATACATATGTGAGGATGTTTGTATATATGGTTAGATGGGTGTACCTTGTCGTCGCTGGCGCCGTTATGTTGTAATCCTGCGTAAAAAATGAATAATGTGCACATGCATTTCTTATGTGCCCATTTCAGTATTTATTTCTCTCACCCAGCCAGCCCAACCAACCGTCAGACAGTCAGTGCTATGTATATATGTACATACATGTCTCCTTTTCCATCTCACTGTAAGCTGTTGAGTAATGAGCAAATGAAATCCAACTGCTTATCTTTGCCCATACAAGCGGCGTGTCTTTGCGGCCGCTTTGTGTGCGGCCCAGCAACCTACTTAGGGCCTAAGCTCTACTTATGCATTCACTTCTCTTCCTTCATGTTAGTTGCTTTACTCTTCCGTTGTTTGCTTGCTGGTTAAATGAAATGAAAATTTTCGCTTGCTTCCTTTGATATGTTGTCATTCATTGACTTAAACTAGCAATTAGCCATTCAAACATTTCTCAAATCCAATGCCATAGGATTTTTTGTCACAAATGGTAAGCAATTATTTTGTTGAGTAATATTTATGGCAACCAAAATCAATAAGGCAAAAACAATATTAAGGTCTATGTAGTATAGACAAAAGAAAATCTTATCATTCGATTGACATTAACAAAATTGTGTCATAACTCTGAGCGGACAAAAGAAAGTCGCTTGATAGATTGTATGAATTATTTTCATGAAATGTGAAGCCATTTTGGCTAATGCAAACATAAGCCCACAGTGCGTATGAGTAACATTAGCAGCCCAACTATATTTTTAGGCTTTTACCCAAAGCCCAGAGTGAAATATTTCACACTACACAAAAAAAAAAATTGTGACACAGAAACGACAGACAATATAATACTCTATCAAAGAGTCAATTGATGATTCAAATCGCTCTCTTTGTTTAAGCAAAGTCTATTCGACTTTGTCCCACTCAATTACAAAATGAAAGTAAACTAATAAGGGGAGGTGAAAAGCTTTTCGAAATGAGTAATCCAACTATTTATTAAAAGGTATCTTTCAGTCGGTGTTCCAAATTTCCAACTCGTTATTTGCTTTTCGATTTTGTTACTTTCAAATTTGCATAGAAATTTTTATAAACATTTTTTGTGAACACTGAAGCGTGCTTTCAAAAAAGGAAAAGAAATAAAGGAACATGGAAAATGGCAATACTTGCCGCAGTCAACTTTTTGACAACAACAGCAAAGACAAAAAAAAAACTGAGATCCACGAAAAACCGAAAAAATTGCACTCGAAATCAATAAATCACACCAACAGTTGGATGGAGTGAGGAAGTGAGGTGGAAGGCAAAGGGCAAATGCTAAGCTGAAACTAAAATCCCTGGCCTGAATGTGAGCCCAACTGGCGAGGTTATAGGAGGGGCCCAGGATAGGAGGAAATCGAGGCAACATATTGTTTCAATATTTGAATTCAATTTAATGGCAGCTAATTGAAAAAACAAAGCTCAATGCCCAAAATGCGACAACAATAATGCACTGAAAGAGTTTGCCCATCGATTGGGTCATATTTTTTGTTCTCTTTCGTTTGCCGTTTGCCTTTGCTTTTGTTCTTTACTTTTTTTTTTTACACAAATGCCAACAGTTTATTTTCATTTTATTCGACTTTTTTCCTTACTGTGTGTGTGTGTGTTTTTCCTTTTGTTATTGTGTATGTGTGTGTGTGGATATTTGGTCATTGAACACGCCCCAACGCCAGCTGGGGAGATGCCAAAGCCAACGCTTTTATGTTTGTATCTATCCCGGGTGTTGAGTTATTTGCACGTTTTGATAAGTGGGCATATAGAGAGAGAATAAAAAAATAGAATTAAACCAATATTAAAAAGCTCTCTTTAACTTTTGTATGTCATTTGGCATGGAGCAATTAACACCATTACAAATGTTAACAAGGCCCATCAAAAGCTGTATTAATGTGAGTATATTTCAATAAATTTATATTTCTGGCACACTGCTAATAGAGTTAGTATTAACATTGGTTCCCCTGAAACGATTATCCCAGCCGACAGGACAAGCAATTGACTTGACCTGCTTGTTTTTTTGCTAACGCTTGGAATTAGTTTTGAAAGCAAAATACAGAAATTGACATAGGTAAATAAACAAGATTTCCCTGACTTGAATTATGGAAAATAGGTAAGATATTGAAAGTTTTTTTCCCGTCTCTTTTTGTAGCCATTTGAAAATCACAGAAAACGTGACCAGAAATTAAATGTAACACATTTGCGAGCTTTATAAAAATTTCATAAAAATGAAAAATAAATCCCCTAAAAATATCCCCTCACATATACACACACACACATTCACACAGAGCAACAACCAAAAAAATATGTGTTTCAAAAAGAAATAGGAAAACTCATAGTGCTGGAAAAAAATATAAAAAATTGTCATACCATGGGCTAAAAATAAAATATATAGAGATTTTTTAATATATTTTATGCACGTGGTTGCAGCGTTAAGTTTTTTTTCATTTTGCTGGGCAGGTGATGGCAAAAATTCGTCAAAATCACATAAAACATTTTCATATATTTCATCTCACACACGCGAAAAGAAAAGCCTCTGGCATAACCAACACACAAAAAGAAAAATAGGAAGAGGAAAAGCGTGGTCGTGGCTGGTCATGCCAGCGGTGTGCGGAGGAACGGGTTCTTTTCGGATTGGCCTGGGCTTTCCGTCCAGCTCAGCTAGAGGCACAATCGAGCTCCACTCGTCGTCATCGCACACTTCAACGCATAAATTGCTAATATTGTTGAGTGCGTAGATCCGCTCAGCCATTCCTTCTACTAGCTGCTCCATATACTCTACTTACTCCCCAATCCCCCTGCTATGTATGTATCTACTTCTCCTCTTGAACTGCATTAGATACTATGCGAGGCGGATAGTGGGCAAGTCTAGCATAGTGTGGAACAACAACAACAACAAGTTAAAACTCATAAGTACAACTTTGAAGCAACCGAGCGTAAAATGTACTTGCAAAAAAAGGCGAGTATTTGCCGCTTTTCCTTTTTCAATTTTCTTTTGTTACAGATTCTCTTCTCTTCAACTGTTTGAGTTTACGCCTTGCATTTTCAACAAAATACATAAATATCTACATACAAACATACACATGTACAAATGTATGCCGAACAAATACCCCACAAAAAACAAAATAAAAACATATGTCTCTAAGCAAAAAAGGAGAAAAACTGAACCCTTTTTTCGCTACAATGATGTGTGGGCATGCGTTTGCATAATTAAGTCAGAGGAGTCAGTTAAGCCTTTGAAAGGATTGAGATTTAGCGCTGGACATCTCTCTATTTGGCGCACATTGTGTATGATAAAGGGCAAAAAGAATGCCAAACCAACAAAAAAAAAAAAAAAAAAACAATGCTGCAACTAAAGTAGAAATAAACAAAAAGAAAAATACTTGCCATATGAAACCTTTCAACTTAAACTAAAAAAGCTTCACATACCAACAAACTACTCCTTTGATCAAATATGTTGGTATTCGGAACAGTAAAATAAATAATCACCATAATAAAAAGAAAGGGACACGCTTTTATTATTCAGTTAACCAACTAAAATAGTAGACATTTTTTAACAAATCTTAGATCTTATTTAAGTTGATCAACAAGATTCCAATATTCTTCCCTTGAAAATTAATTCTACTTGGCATACATGGTACGAAGTAGAGCGAAAAACTTGTATGATATTTGTAGAAGCTGAATATGAATAAAAAGCAATGATTAAGCGAACAATATTTGCCACTTAAACTTACATCAGTCATGGTGCCCATGGTTATTCTCATGAATATGGTGGCTCTAAGATATGCTGGTTTTTGTGCCCGAGCTATAATAAAGGCTAAAGCCCGACGATAACGCACATCTGCGTGGTTCCAATTCTGATTGTAGGCTGCCCATGATATCCCAGAACTCTGTGGGACACAAAGGGGGATGAAATTACATCAGGATTTCATAGAAATCTACTCACAGAATCAGCAATTAGCTGGCCATAGTAGCAAATCAATAAGATTTGGCACAACGATGAAACCAAAAACAAGACAAGCTTTACCATAAGATCTGGTGGAACACCAACTGTCATTTGGAAGCCCACAAAGCAGATCACAAACGAAGAGATCATGAAATTAAGCAGCAATGGCACACCAAAGATATCATTGAGACCCGAAGCCAGGCTAAAGAGACGTTCGTGATATTGCACAGAATCACTCAGGAAACGGGAGTCCGTCTCCCAACATCCAGCAAGCTTATGGTCCTCAATACTTCTTGCCAAATAGTCAAAGTGCATGACAACCTGAGTGGCCACAGCAACGAGCAGAAGATCTGTGGATATCTGACCCGCCGCAGAGGTGTAACCAGCAAAGTTTTGACAAAAGAGCATAACATAATAGGTCCAGTTGCCCTCCCAATTCCAAGGTGTATACATCAAATAGGGCAAAGTCTGTCCAACAACTCTGCTTTGGAGCCACAGTTCATAGATGAGAAACTGCATGATGCTAAACAAATTGTAAGTCCAGATTAGCACCGAATACAGTGTCGAAAAGGTGAGACTGATGCGGGAGCAGGAACGTAGATATCTCTGCAGTTTATACTCTTTCTGCTTAGCCTCTCCACGAGGATACAGTTCATGCAGTTCGTCCATGATTTTGCTGAGGTCAGATTTCTTCAACCACACGAAAATCATTTTGCTCATACCAACCGCCACGAATCCAATGTACGACATAACCATTATGGCTTCTACGGGTCTATTCGAAGCAAAGGCAATGCCCACATAGACAACCTCGCCAAAGACTATGACACTCAGATTGATCACATTGGCCCAATAAACGATGCTCTTGCGTAGACTCTCACCGGAACTCTGTGGCTTTCTCGCATACGGTTCAATGCCAACGGCTGTATAGAAGAAATTTGCGTACTTAAGAAAGTTATCCATGTGCGTCTGTGGCATGTTGAAAGTACTAATATTTATCTTTCTTGCCTGTCAACAGCTTTTATAGGCCTTAAGTACAATTTATTATGCATTTAAATTACATACTTCAATGTTGACTATTTCATATCGATTTTGGTTCAATCACGCACACATTTAATTATTGTTTTCATGTAATTTGTATTTAAAATGGATAATGCCTAGGCAAACTCAATCACCATGCCACGCCCTTCTTGGCACAATAGATCACTCCCAATCCCAAGATTCGGTCGGAATCCCACCCATCAAAGTTGAAAGCATAATAATAGCTGCCAACCAAAAAGGAAGAAAAGCCACACAAAAAAAGCAATTGAAATGTTTAAATAAGTCCAAGGGAAACGAAATGAAATGAAAACGAATCAGTATCAGAATCAAAATAAGAATCAACGTACTTGGAGTAAATTAAATCTTCAACTTTTGCCACAATACACTTGACGTATCCATTGAACCAAATACATGAATTACCCACACAAAACATGTTAGCCCAATTATATGGTACGCTACGTACATAAAGGTAGATGAGATGTCGATCGAACAAGAGAGTGAGAAATTGTGTGTGTGTGTGTGTGTGCGGGTGCGTGGAAAGAGACTAGAGGGACAGTAGTGAAAGGACGAACCCGCGAAAGTATGCAATGATTCAGCTAGGTAACCAAACTGCAAACAAAGCGAATACTTGGTTTCTTTTTTCTTTTTGCGGATAGCGGATACAACGAAAAGGAAAACGATTTGGGCCATATTGAAAGACAAAAGCCATTGCGAATGGTGCGTTACAACAAAAGCATAGAGCCAAAAACCACAGACGTTGTGTACATTTTTCTGATTCGCCCATTTATCACTAGGTGAAATTGCTTGAATGAATGCAAGCCAAGCCATGCCAAGGTAAATGTTGATGGAAGTCCATATACGTATTTCCACATGTACCTGTATTTTTTCTCTTTTTTTATTATAGTGAATCCTTGCAAGTGAAAATACAATTAAACCATCGGGGGGAGCCCAGGGGATAGAACACAACAACATAAAACTTTTCAACTCTCTCGAATGTTGAAGTGCCGTCCACATGCAGACAGGATGCACTTACCTACTTGTGGGTCTAACTTTAGTCGAAAACTTTTATAAGCAAGCAGAGTAACTAATTTCGTAGTCACCAAGTTAGTGTGGGATTTTTGGGAATTGATTTGAAGGCCCAAAAGAATACATTTGCCTAACAAAAGCATAAAAGAAATGAGACTCAAAATGGGAAGTTATAAAAAGCAACAATCAGCTCGTAATGGTAAACATTAAAATTAGGAATTTCGAATGGGGAATTTGGAATATACTACATTGCCCCAAGCTCATTAATGCATAAAGAAAACACATTTATTTATGGTCCTCCCTTTAAAGCAAGAACAAGTTAGAAGCTAGACACAAGTCACACAGAAATAGAGTTTAAAGTTTTAGTAATTCAAATGCAGCTTAGATAATAAAAAGTTTTGCTCAATTCAAATCGGTCAGAATATTCAGGAACATTCTATTGTTTTAGAGAGTTTAGTTCAATCTAACGATTATAATTATAATTGCATTTGTGTAAAGGGCAATGAACATTTTATTTCTACTGAAAACAATTTAAGCCCTAAACCAGAATATTAACCATCTAAAGATAGATAAGCTAAAGGAAACTTTAATCAAGCTCAGTCAATAATCATTGGGAAAGCCAAATAAGATAATGACAAATGTGTCTTAATCCATTATAAAATTTAATTTTACATTTTGTAACAACATCCGCATGACAAGATAGAGATATCACAGATATCGGCATGCCAGTTTCAGTTGTTGTTGAGTCCCGGAAACTAGACGCTGTAATGCAGTTGCAAGTGCAACTTCTGCTGTCCATGGTGGGACATTTCTGAGTGGGTGCGGGTGTCTCTCTCTCCTGCTCTCTCTCTGTGTGCGTGTGTGTGTGTTTGTGTGCGCAATTGTTTTTGGATGTGTGACACTTGACACATTTGCTGCGGAAGTGTGGATGTGGCAGCCGCCCAGTGTAGGGCAGATGGACAGAGAAAGAAAAGGCCGCCCACTGCTGCTGGTGAACGAAACCACAGAGTTTCGATTTGATGTGAAGTCTATGCGGTTCTTAGGCTAAAGTTTGTATCTTTTTTTAGTTGGGAACAGAACTCATTTGACTCTTTGCCCTTTGTGGTTATTGGATATTGTATTTGCTGATGCTGACTAATCCAGACCAATTTCTAGTGATCAATGGTCAAGCTTGTGGATGTCAGTGAATGGGTTTGGGTGAGGCATTACTTTGTTGGAATGGAAAGTACGGCAATTAATAAAATAAACGTATTATACAAAATTAATTGTATATTATGCAAAGCTTGTTAATGGCAGGATATGCATCAATTGTACACACACACATCCTCAAACGTACCCATATCATTGAGGTCGAGCTACCAATAAAATATTACAGCGACGACAATGCCAACGATGCTGGTCGTACATCTGCTCCTGCTCTACTCTGATATCCTTTACGTTATTCCTGTTGTTGCTATTGTAAAGGCCATGCGCACCAATGAGCAAATGAACAATTTATTACCGCTTAATTGAACACATTTGAAATGAGCAACCACACACACACACAACCGCACACACACACTCCGACTGTGGGGAATGTGCTGGACAGTAGGCAGTAGCGTATTAAGTATAAATGAACTGTCTTAGAGCTGAGGCATCTCTATTAAAATCAACGACAATGCAATGCAGACAGCAGCAACAGACAGCAGCATCAGTTTAGTCCCAAAACAAACAACCCAATGAACTTTGCCCTAGCCCGCTGTGAAAAGGCCACCTAAACCAGGACATCAACTGGGGAGAGAGACAGAGAGAGACAGAGAGAGAGTGGGACAGGAAGTTAGAGTCCTTTCTAGTATATTTTGCTGCATATTAAACGCACGCCTCGTTGGCTAAATTGATTTGAAAATGCTTCCGGGCACCTAGACCGGATCGAGCTTTACTCTAGCCTCTCGCAATTACAAGCAATTATGTTTGGAACTCGACCTGGTCAAGTTTTTAGGGCTAATTGCCAAATTGAGCAAATGTCCTCCTTGGGGCGCCACCCGCCACCCGATGTGGAGATGGAAAGTTTCGCGTCACAAACAAGTTAACATCTCCTTGTCCCATGCCCTCTGCCCATTATGTTCAAGTACGTATTTAGCGCCAAGTGACATGTCAAAAGCAAAGATTTATTCAAACAACCTGCATCACCTCAAATAAATTAAGTAAGTGCCTTGCCGCAGAGCTAAAGTATGTTTTCATATACCTACATATTAACACCCACCTCAGCCTCTTACCTATGCCGAGGGGTTTTCCATGCCAACCGCCAGCTTAAGCCCCAAAAGCGGGAATCACATAAAGGAACCGCAATTTTCTTAAGCAGCTAACACAAGAACAGCAAAAACAGAGCAGAGGCAGGGTTTGAAGTTAACACAAAATCCATCCTCCCCCTTGCGAATTCCACACTGAGAGAAACAGGAGATTCAGGATACTGTTCAAGTATAAAATATTCCTTTTGCAAATTACTCTTTTTTAGAGGAACTTCTCTCTGTGCAGGTTTTGCCACTGAATGGGAATGAATGAACTACTTAAGCGATGCGGCTTTGCAGAAATAAGCCCAAGCTACAGGTATGTATATGGCAATGCCAGAAAGCAAACAATAACGACGAAATATTTTGTATACATCCTTTGCGACCACATCGCAAGTGCTTTAGCTTTCAGGCCCAAATGAAAATACCGGCATCGGCCTGAGAGATGAGCATGAGTACCTCGTACCGTGAACTGGGCTGGGTGGAGATGGAGTCTCGGGGCTGCTTTATGAACTACAACCAAAATCCAATTGATTGCACTGGCAGTGGAGTCTTCTCTGTATCTGGCTCTGTCTCTTGCTCTGGGGGTACTCGAAATGCAAACATTTTGCCAAGCCAAGTGCCTCCAACGCACATTCCCTTTCTGCTTTCATTGAGTTGATTGCGCCGCGAATTGTGGCCTCTGATTAGTCGGAAACGGCATTTTGCAAATGAAAATTTTGGAGAGCACATGACACGAACAGCGTTGTGGTTGAGGGGCCACCATTCAAAAGCAATCCCAAATCATCCCAAAAAAATTTACAAATCAAATTTTTCATCAAGCTAAAATTAAATTCCACGTAGAGATAGTTCAAAGATGAAGCCATATAGATTCTTTAATGCTAAATCAACTTAAATGCGTGAATTAACTCTTAACACACCGGAATATGTAGCTACATTACAATGAACATCAAATTAAACTTATAAATCTTTTTTTTTTTATTTTGCTTCATTTTATCCTTATAAATTCTGCATTTCAAATAACACACGCATAATAATGTAGAAAGCTGACTGCTACGACACGCAGTAGTTAGTAGAAAATGTTAGTTAACAGCACTGTTAACGACTATATACTAGAAAATACTAGTTTCGGGAGTTAGGTCACGCTTATTTATTTTGTAAACAAACAATCTGCAATTTAGCAACAATTTTTGGCTTAGTTTATGCGTAAATATTTTAATATATAAATTTATCAATTAAGTTGGCGCCTAATATTCCATTTAAATGTCGGAGAAGAGTTTACCCAACACGACATTCAAAACCTTTGGCTTTCGAAATCAATCATTTCCACAGGCATCAAGTTGGCCGAATATCAAAACCATATGATCGAAATCACAAAATAGTGCCAAGGCATAAACTAAACCTCCCGACCACTTGTTGTTGTGGTTGATTTGGAATTGGACTCTTGATGCTATCATTAAATTTAATCATTAAAACAAGTGCAAAAGCTCTGGTGTTGGACATTATACTGATGCTGGAGAAGTGTCAAATTAAGTCTCGGCATTGTATCAAACGCAGCGAGTCATGCAATTTGGTGCTGTCAAAAAATCTGAAACAAAACGAAAACGTCGCAAAAAAATTCAGCTGCTAATAGTAACTACACAAGTTTCGATCGAATTCAACATCAAACAATAACCGAAGACAACGTGAAGAATCTCTGCGATAAGCCAATAAAATCTAGTCAAGTGGATTGTGAATTATTACGGGTGAGTAAGTGTTTAAGAAGTGGAGGTCTTATCAGCAGACCAGCCCACACTGAACATTAACCTTTAGTTTGTGCCAGAGGGCTGAATTCAAATGAAATGCTAATTGCATTCATTTTCTATCTGTGAATGTCTATCCATTAATACATTATAGTAAGAACCAAAGCAGTTGTTCAGCCATAATTGGCTGCATTAAGAAATTTAAAACGAACCAAAAATTCAACTTTGAAACAGCAAATTTCGTTGTAGCAATTAATATCTAAACAGGAATTGACAATAAAGATAAATGGGTTATTTAAAAATTTGGTTTCTTCCTTATCAAAACATTTCCATATAATTGAAAGCGAAATCGAATACACCCTGTAAACGTGATATGCTCTTCGTACTGATTATCATAAATCAATTGCAACTGGGTTTTAATCGACCAGTTGTCTTATCAATAGAAAATAATTAACTTCCAGTTGCAATACAAATACACCATCCAGTTGTTAGTCCATGTTCTATTTTAAAAAGCCCATCGTTTAGTTCTAGCCAGGCCATCAGAGCTTGCAGTTTTGTGTGGCCTGACAATATTTTATTTTTGAGTTTCAACAGCAAAGTGCAAGCTCCGATAAGGCAAACAGCAGAATAATAACAAATAATAATAACTTGTGATAAGATTAAAGGTTAAGCACTTCCACATATTCTGCACTGCGATTAAAAAGGTTTACGATGACCTTGTGACAAATCCATTAAACAAATGGATCGTTTGCTTGTTTATTACAGATCAGAAGATTTAATCATCATGACGGGTCAGAGCAAGCTAGTCACTGTCACTTGCCAGCAGTTCCAGCACCCTTGGACGGATAAATGCGTCAATGCCACCGCCGGCATATTACTATCATCTACTCCATATTGCCTTCGTGTCTATACTGTGGTCTACGCCTTGTCGCTGCTGATGCGTCATCGCATCCCCACTCTGGAGGATCTAAAGCGTGCTATTCTGGGCATTGTGCAATCTACTGCCTTTTTAGTTACAAATGCGTACACTTTTATTCTGTACAACTGCATGCTGCGGAACATGTTAGGGCGTTATCATTGCTCCACTGTGGCCTTTGTGCCTTGCTTTCTGGCTTCGTTTACTGCCATTTTGGTGGAGCGTCCAGCTCGTCGACCATTGTTGACCCTGTATGTGGCAAATGTGGCTACGGAAACACTATGGAATATGGCCGAATCACGTGGATTGGTGCGTTCACTGGCACATGGTCAGACACTCATTTTTGGACTGAGCATGTCAGCGCTGCTTTATCTGCACCGTTTGGGTGCGCCCGAAGATTCCATATTTAAAATATTACGCATCTTTGTGGGCAAAGAGGAGGCCGGTCCGGTGCAAAATATCGGATCCACAATTCCAGGTGAACAGCCGGCTCCTTCGCGTCATCGACCAACTGTCAGCTTCTCCACAGTGTCAGACTGGGTGCGTGTCTACAGTAATCTCATACGGGCCAAACATTCGAGTTGCCGGCATACCCAAAGCTGTATTGGTAATGCCATTCTTGGCGGCTTGCGTCCATTCGCTGGCGGAGTGGCTTTGCAGGTAGCCTTGAAGATGCTGATAAATTTGAAGAAAATAGCCAATGGCAGTATTTCATGGCGCAAGCAGCTCTTTAATCGCAGCACGTTGAAATTGGGCATCTTTATGGGTAGTTTCTCCTTTTTGTATAAGTCCGTGTCGTGTCTCTTACGTCATAGCTACAACCGAGATGATGCTCGATTTGCCATACCAGCTGGCCTGGTCGCCTCCTTGGCCTTTACTCAGTATCCAGATAATAGTGTTGCTCTTTACGTTATGTGGAAGGCTCTGCAGGTAAGTAATTGATATCCCTTTAAAGGCATTCTCTAACGAATCGCTTGATTTTCCAGATTTTATATGGCATTGGCCAGAATAAAGGTATCTTACCACGAATACCGAACGCTATGCTCTTCTTATACTCATTCTTTACCGCCGTACTCTTCCATGCTGGCATCTTGGAACCCAACACTTTGCGCCCAAGTTATTACAGTTTTCTGCAAGCCATTTCCGGCGAAAGGTCAGTTCTAATCCATATCTTTTTATTTGAGATCCATTACACTTTGTTATCTCTTTAAGACTCAGCAAGTTCAACTTGAGCCCCTTTGATGTCTTCGGTCTGAACAGCCAGCAGCAAGCATTGGACACTATTAGAAAACTGAATATTGTGGACAAGTCCACACTGCCGGCTTTCTCATTTGCTTCCTGATCTGCAACTACATGCAGATGATCCACACAATGTACAGCATATCTCTTTATTTATTTATATATAATAGAGTGTGTATATACTTTTTCAAGTCACCTTCTCTCGCTCTCTTGCTCTTTGTCATACTCTGCACTTTTGTATGTATATTTTTAAAAGTGTTTGTGTATGTGATGTGTGTGTGTGTGTGTGTGTGCTGAACGTTTAACGACTCAACACTAATCATCGGCTTAGTACTCTGAAATTGGGTGCATTGTGAATTATTTGACTGTTTACTTATGTATAATTCTTTTTTATTAAATAAAATCGGAGCAATGGCATTTAAGACAGTGGCAGTGATCTCTTAAATTCCTCTCTTTAAATGGAATCTCTCTTAGTTTGATAAGAAAGCCGTGCACATGGCACTTGTTAAGCTCGCGCGTGTGATAAGTGAGCCAGACGCACTTCACCCGAAACACTTGGAGTGGATTTATGTCAAAGAGAACCAACTCTTCAATGTGCCGCATATCTTATCAATTGAACCCCCAAAAAATTCACTCGATGATCTCGGTGGTGACTTTGCCCCAGTCAGTTGTATGGTAACCAAAGCATTGGATGGCTGACCTGGCGGATCAACGCAAACTGGAGCTAGTGTTGAACGAGGAATATACCCCTTAAGATTAAGAACCTACTACCAAACTCTCGATACTCAATCCATTTGATTGTACTTTGATCGCCAAAATTTGGGGTCTACGATAAGAATAATCATCCAGCGACACCCAATTCGATAATCGTAGTCAAAGCATAACCCAATCTCAGAATGTCAGTGCAAAGTAAACTTATTGACATTGCCAACACATGCAGTTGCCGTGACTATATACATCCATGGACTGCAAGCTGCGCCTGTGGATCGGCTGGAATGCTTCTAGCCGGCCTAAGGGGTAGCTTTCGCACTTACTCCACTGTTTATCTGGTAAGTACACTTTGTCTTTAACTTTCTGAATCCCCAATTTACATTTTTTCTTTTGTGCATTAGCTTGCTCTCCTCTTGCGAATGCGCATACCCCGCGTAAAGGATTTGCAGAATACATTAACTGGCATTCTACAGTCGACAGTGTTTCTCGCCATGAACGGATCAATCTTTGGGCTGCTTGTCTGCTGGATACGCCTGGCGCTTGGTCGTTACTACCTCTCCACGGTGGCCTTTTGGCCCACATTCATTTCCAGTATGCTGGCACTTAACATTGAGCGGCCAGAGCGGAGACCTGCTTTAGCTCTCTATGTGGCTAATGTGGGCTTGGAGACATTGTGGAATATGCTGGAGGTACGCGGCCTAGTACGTTCCATTCCCAATGGCCAGGTCCTGATTATGGGTGTTAGTGTTACGGCTCTTTTGTATTTGTATCGTGCTGGTTTGCACAAAACTGTAGCCAAAGACGCCACATTCAAGGCCATCCAATTGCTTGTGGGCAAAGAGGAGGAGGGACGTCTCAAGACGCCTGCTGTAACTACTACACAGAGCTCCAGGTCCAGGCCATTCAACTTTCAATCCATATCAGCATATGTACAGCTTTACGATCGTCTAAGAACATCGAAGCATCCGAGCTGCCCACATCGAGAGGGTTGTGCTCCCTATGCTCTATTAGGAGGGGCAAAACTCTTCCTTGGAGGTGTGGGAGTTCAAGTAGGACTCAGATTACTGCTTAGTATAGGAAAAATCATTAAAATGAAGATGGAATGGCGTAAACAAATATTCAATAAGAATTCACTGCAATTGGGCTTAGCTCTAGGCACATTTTCTTTGATCTATAAGGTAAGTCCCACTGATAATGTGCTTTTCCTTACTTCAGAGATGAATAATTTTGCTCTCTACAGGCTGTTTCTTGCTCTCTACGTCATGGCTGCGGCTATGATAGCGCCACATTTGCCATTCCCGCTGGACTATTGGGCTCAATAGGTCTATTGCGCTTCCCTAACACTACAATCGCTTTGTATGCTATGTGGAAGGCACTGCAACTTTTCTACACTTGGGGTATTGAGGAGGGCGTTCTGCCTGAAGTCCCACATTTTGTGTTCATTATGTATAGTTTCTTTACCGCCATACTCTTCCATGCCAACATTATGGAAGCACAAACTGTGCGTCCCAGCTATTACAACTTTCTCATGAATATATCTGGAAATAGAATAAGTCGCTTTGATACACAAGCCTTTGAAGGATATGGCCTAAACAGCTACCATCAGGTCTGTGAGGTGGTTAAGAAACTGAAAATAGACATGACATCACCTTATCCATCGTTCGCTTTGGCTGTGTAGTTAAATCGGAATTGTCGGTCAAATTGTTCGTATGGAGGAGAATAGCTTAAGTATTATGGGAGGTGACAGTTTTATACGTTAATTTTTAAAGCAAATAAAATGTAACAAAACTTTAAATTAAATGTTATTACCCGAATCCCAAAGTGCCCATAAAAGGCCTTTTATGCGAATGGATAAGAGGAATGGATAGACATGGAGGGAGCATCAATCACATAGTCAACGAGCATGGCCCTCAAACCCAAACTTGACAACTCTAGGCACAGTGGAACTTAAGAACCATTTTTAATTGAACACACCTTATTCAAATTTAAGTGATGGATCTACGTAAAGAAATAAGAGAGTTCAAAATTTACATTGTCAAACTATTTTTAAATATAGGTTTAAGTTCTCTAATTGGCTCTTGGCATTCATTTTATTCCACTGTCTGACATGGTTTGCGACCCCGCGCCACTCAATTATTTACATTTATATGTCATATAAATTTATTGTGCCCCATAACTCAGCCAAGGCCCCCAGACAGACTCGCCAAAAGTGCACCAAGGCTAAAAATTTACTAAAGAGAGAAAAAAAAAACAAGCAGGAACAATACGAAACCAAAATAAATAAAAATACGCGGGTTGTCCTTTGGCCCATGATCATCTTTGTTAAAGCTCTGAGTCTGGGGGCCTAGTTTAACAAATGAATTATAGGCTGGAAGAGAATATAATGTGCCACTTAGTTGATGGGGAGGAGAAACTTTTTCTACCCTATAACCATAGAATAAAAAACGGGTATAACAAGCAGAATGATACATTTTCTTATGTAGCTTTTGACATTTAGAGATGTAATATGAAACATTTAAAGAAATATTATGAATTTGAAACGATATTTTAGCTCTAAGGTGGACATGCTATGGTACCTTTATAGGGTATCATTAGGCCTTTGTGTGTTGAAAACTTTTTATTTTTTGGTGTTTTTTGTTTTATTTATTTTATGCATATTATAATAATAGGAGGCAACGTTCTGGTCTGAAACTGACGGACTTGGCCTCTTGTTTTGGGCGATTTTGCATTTGAAATTGAGTTGAAAATAAATGAAAATGCAAATTAGCATCCGGCCAGCTGTTGGACACTTTGCTATAGCATACTTTTCTGGGGCCTGCAATTGCAATTGCCTCCTTAGCATTTATGAAATTTATATGCATGTCAGTTGGCTTCACTCGAACAAGTCGGGCAAGTCAACAGCATGGAAAATATAAATGAAGCCAGTGACAAATCTCATTAATCACAAGGCGAGGATTTTATATCGCAGGCAAAGGGAGCTGAGGCTGAAACTGAAACTGAATCTGTTGCCAGGAGTTGCTTTAAAAAGCTTTGGGGTTTGTGTGTGTTTGTGTGTATGCGTGGGTGTAAGTGTGAGTGTGGTGGTTGCAGCAGCTGTTGGCGCCTTCGACTGTAGTTCTTGGATTATCAGCTTAGCAGCTGCTGCAATTGTTGTTGCTTTACTTCTTATTCGCGCTCGTTGGGAAGGAAAAGAATGCATATAAATTGAATATTATAAATTTTCTTACTTGCCACTTACTTTAGTGCAGCATTTTAGTTGACTCTTAGCCAAGTTGTAACTTCATTTAAGTCAATCGCAAATTGTAAACAAGAAAATTATGCAAATACTTATCAGTAAAGAACAAAAAACGACAAACCAAAAGAAAATGAAAAAAATTCTTCTGACATGGTAAACAATTATAAAAGACTGATGTTCGAAACGCAAAAACAAGATAAAGTATATGAACGAAAATGGGTCAAACCAGAAATTCATTTTAAATAACAATACAAATCATTTATACTCAAATAAACAGTACTTTTGTTAAAGTTGTTAAAGTTTATTTTGACTCAAATTCTAGTAAAACGAGTTGTGATAACTCAAATAAAAGATCTTAGGAGGTTAACTTCGAGAGTCTTATTAGCGAAAACTTAGACGCTTTGGCTAAAGTAGTCATTTCTCAATGTATCTCCCTATTCCCCTGTAGATTTGAATTTTTATGATTTTGCGCTTAATTTTCCATCATCACATCTATAAGAGGTCGTACTAATAGGTCAACATAAAGATTCTAGCCGTTCTTGTCTTGAGTAATCAAAATTTGAGTAAAAAAAATAACACATTTATTCTATGTAATATAACGTACATTTAAAGACCAGTGTTAGAACAATTAATTCATCCATTTTTCAATTTAATTTAGTTTTTCCTTAGTGTAGTTTCTTGTGTTGGCACTTTCCTGTTGCCATAAATTTCATTTGATATTTTTTACGAAGACAAACCAAATGACAAGGTATGTCAACGCAAGATAAGCGCCAAGTAACACGAAATGCTGCCAACTGGAGTTCTATGAGTAAACGGAAAAGTGGGAGGGCAGAGGGTAAATGGACATTTCAGTTTGTGTCTTCAATTTTTGTTTCTCATTTTCATCCTTTTCTTAGTATTTTTTAATTAAAAAATTTCACTGAAATAAATTCTGTAAATTCTGTGTATACAATTAAATGAGGCTTAGATGGAGGACTAATGTTTTTCGACATACTCTTGTTGGCAATCAGGAGAACAGCATCCAAACGCTGATGGCACCCAAAGTGCATTCTCCCTGCATGGTCTCTTCTGTCTCATCCAGTTGGCGTTGGCGTACCAGTGAAAGGGGTATGGTAGTATTTAGATAATCCAGCAGCATATTTACGAGACTCAGTTGTAGCCAAACTACTGATAGACACAGGCACGTGCCGGTGTTAAATAGATCAAGCAGAGTAGACATCATGTCAATGAATGAACCACGCCGTAAACCATAGACTCGCTACTACTATCGAGGTTATTACTTGGTGGCTGACGGTATTGCTGATATGGTTCTATATAATTTTGTTGCGATGGGCACAATCAACTTGATTACGAGCTCCAAGCAGCATTTGTTGCGCAACATTTGTGCGTTTACGCTCAAACATGTTCGATGTGGGATGGGGATGTAATTTCACTCACTGGGCTTGGTATGAATGAGTCTTTGCCTCACTGTTGCATATCTGCAGTCCCAACACTAAAATTTTGAGAGCCAAACCAAACTCGGCTACTAACTGGGTTAGTGGTACAAGTTCAGTTGTCGTGAGCATGTTCTCTAGGAGGCGACAAACGAGAGTGTGTTTCAATACCATGGAATTGAAACAGTCGGCAGAGGCAAGGACTTACCAGGAATAACAGGCACATTGTCGAATGTCTTCTTTGGGCTCTGCACCGGCAAAGGAAACGGCTTCATCGCTGTGCTGCACTTTTTTATTCCCATAGGAGAATGGCAAAAGGAGGAAAAGAAAAAAAAGAACCTCATCTTATCCTCATGTACCCGGTGTGTCTTTGTGCGCCTCAATAAACGCCATCTTAGTCCTCCGCCCCTCTTCGCCCATATCCTTAATTGAAACTACAGCGTTTACCCACTTGTAAGCCATGCTATCTATGTACCATCTACTATGTGGCATCTGGGTGTCCTTTGTCTTTACCTTTGCCTTTACTCTCGTGCTTTTGTTTGTTTTTCTTCAGCAGGGTACATATCGGTCCCCTTCCCTTGTTCGGTCGCTATCTCGCTGGCTCCCTCTCTTATTTCTCCCTGCTCAAATGCATCATCATTATCGTCATCATCTCCATCATCGCCGGCATTGGATTCGGGCTTCAGAGTTGGCTGGCTGGCTGTCGTTGACAGTTGCCCGGTTATTGGCAATGGCGGGCTGTTAAACGACTCTCATCTCGGTGCCGCCTTTGTTCTGTTCTCGCGGATGCGGTGCATCTTGTCATGTTTGCTCATCCTTCTAGCTGCTCCTCTGTCTGGGGTGTGTGCCAAAAGCGTTTTCTTTGTTATGCCAGCCGGTCTCTCCGACAATTGCGCTGCTGATTGCCCTCATTTCAGACTTGAAATAATATTAAAAACTTTTATTCCATGTTCTCTAACTGCAGCATCTCCAGCCTTTGGTTTTCTGCTTTGTCTTTGCGCCTAAATGTATGCTGTGTCGGTCTGTAACCGCACCGCACATCCTTCTTATGCCGTTCCTCCCCCCTTTTCGTCGGCGTCGACAAGAAGCAAGCTGCACTGCAGCTACATGAATCTACCAGCTCCTACATGCGAACGCGTCGTTTTCCTCCCGCACCCGTATCCATATCTAAGAATCGCTTTGATTCGGATTCGGATTCTTTTCGTTTCTGTCGTTTGGCTCGCGTCTCCTTTTATTTACCACATAAATCAATGTGGACCGGCAAAGACATTTCTATCTATCTACTTAGTTTCAGTGCCTAGCAGCAACTTCCTTTTTACCCATGGCTTATCACTTGCTCCTGCCAGTTGTTATTGTATGTACGTACTACTTGTACTTCACGACTTTGTCCTCCTGGTACTTGTTGTTTTCCTATTTCTTTTTTTCGCAGTTAGTTGCTTGTTTTTTATACCCTTGCAGAGGGTATTATAAAATTGGTCAGATGTTTGTAACGCACAGAAGGAGACGTTTCCGACCCCATAAAGTATATATATTCTTGATCAGCATGAGAAGCTAAGTCGATATAGCCATGTCCGTCTGTCCGTCTGTCCGTCTGTCCGTCGGTGCGTACGCGTTTTACTCAGCCATCTTAAGAGCTATCGGGATGAAATTTTTTTTGGGAGCTTTTTTTTACCCGGGTGAGATAAAGTATGAAAATCTTTGGGATCGGACTACTATATCATATAGCTCTGGAACAAAAATTTTTGCAAAAATTGGAGTATCCCCATGAAATTCACCAATATAATAGAATTTGATATAAAATCTCAGATCCCAAAATTTGACCCTGATCGGATAAATAGAACACAAGTTACAGTCTATATAAATCGGTTCAATCGCTGCCGGCAGCTCTGCTTGCTGCCTACTACGTCATCATCAAATCAACAGAGCACATGCATACACACACAGACGCAACGCTACATAAACTGTATGTGTATGCGTGCGTTGCTTTGCTTAGGGAATGAGGGAAGAAGAAGAACAAATTGTACATAGTATGAAGAGTAAAATTGTTTTGTTTGTATATTAATGAATTGAGTTGCAGAAAACAAATTTTGAACATGTGAAATTATTATTGTCAAGGACTGCAAGGGTATATAAACTTCGGCATAGCCGAATTTAACTTCTTTGATATTTTTTTCCTTTTAGTTCGTTTTTCTACGATTGCCCATTTTCTTTACATTTCATAGAATTCTTATTGTCTGCTTTCCTTCTTTCTACGTTTCGATTTTAGTTCGTTTTTAGCCTGCTTTTCGGCGTGATAGCACACGTATCCGCTTTTGGCGATTTTTCAGCAATTGCAGTTGTTATATTTTCCTGGGTATTTTCCAATCTTTCTCTTGTGTGTGTGCCCCCTATGAATGTGTGTGTGTGTGTGTGCACAGGGGGTGTATGTCCGGTATTTCTTTTGGGTTTCTCTTTTTTGGGAGGTAATTGATGATTTACAACTTATTTACGCTTCGATTGTGCAATAATTGAAAATTGCTCTAAATTCATTTGAACATTCCTTGGACACGTTTTCTTGGCGTTTGTCGAAAATGGCGGCTTACTTCTCGATAAACAGACTAAGTAGAAATGGGAATAGGTCAACAACGACATCGATCTTAGACTTAAAGTAAAGTAAATTTAAAAATTCCAGCGAAGTTAGTCACCACATTTCATAGAATAGGAAGTTTAAACTTTTTCTCTTCTTTCTTTCGTTTATCAGCATGATTAGGATACCATTATATATTCGTTATTGTTACAGGACTGAGAAAGAATTAGATGGAAGAATTAATCTACTTGCCTCTCAAGTGAGCACACACATACTAAAACACATGGCCACTAATATAAGTGTACCGTCGAGCGTCTGTTTCATGCCCGATATGGCCGCATAAATGGCATGGAAAATGAAAACGGCGAGCGGATTAAGCAACTCTCCATCTCCCATCGCACATCGCCCATCTTAAAATGCCACCAGCTGCTGCTACAGCTGCAGCTCTGATGTTCAGAGAAGAGGCGGCAAATACTATGCGGTAAAAGCATTTGGCAGGCCAGTGAAACGGGAGGCGGGGCGTATGAGAGAGTGAGAGCCTTTCCTGGCATGCAGACAAAGAGAAATGTTGATCCAGAACCAGAAGCACACATCTTGGCATTGAGCCACCACCAAATTGAAATAGATGCAACTCCATGCAACATAGCTAGTGACTACCGGATACGGACTTTGCCTTTAATATTCAATTCAACGAGCGAAAAAAAAAAAACCAAATCAAAAAAAAAGCAAAAACCAACTCAAGTAAAAATTTAATAGCTTTCCAAAACTTGACTGCAACTAGACAGCTGCTCGGTTGGCAACAGCAGGAGCTGGAGCTGGAGCAACTGCTGCTGCTGCTGCTGCTTGACTACTCGACAATTGGGCGAAAATCGTAAATTAATTGCAGAGCTCTTGAGTTGTTTCCAGCAATTATGTCATTAGACGAGTAGTCATAAATTTGCGTCTGCCTCAATGGCCAGACTTGGCATGGGCCATAAACAAAATGTCAGTCAGGTACACTACAACGACAAATGTCCAAGTGACATGAAAATGTTGCCTAATTTTTTGTGCCCTGAGACTAACGCATTGTTGTTGTTGTTGTTGCTGCAGTTGCAAACGCGCCTCATAAATTGGCAACACAAGCAAAGCCAAGAGACCGAGAGGGAAAAAACAATCCTCAATCCTAGTCCCAGTCCCAGTATTAGCACCCCAACAAGAGTTGGAGAGATTCGCATCGGACCATAAATAAAAATGCTCGTACACAAATTAGAATGCCCCCAAAGGATTGGGGTTCTGTTTTGGGTTTGTGGCAATTGCATTCCTGGATATGGTGGCTTGATCTTCGTTCAGGAAACAGAAATCACTGCCTATTAGATTAGTGGACATTCCCGGCCACTTGATTCCGCTGAAAGTCGACGTTATCATACTGCAACAGCAGCTGCATCGTTTGCCGGTTGCCAGTTGCCATTTTGCCATCATTGCTCATTGATACGTGAGTGTGTTCCAGTTGCTGATTATTTTGTGCGCTTCACTTGCCTGTGTGTGTGTTTGTGCCCCAAAGTGTGAGTGTGTGTGTGTGTGTGTACTTGTCGCATTCTATTTTTAATGCAATAAAAGTCGCGTACACATTGAACACTGAAATTAACCCAGTTTCTGGATGGCTAAACAAACTCGATCTGCATGATTTTTAGTTGATGTTGAAAATGAAGGTTTTGGTCTTTGGTGGAGTACACTGGAAACAAACCAAACCAAACCAATTGCAATCTGCAACAAATTAAACTCAATTGTTTGCCATTCAGCACGTAATTAAATGTACGGTTTCCGCTAGCTCCAGCCTAGCTCAAAGTCCGGCACACGGAAACGGAAGCCGATGATGGCTTAGACGGGTGAGTGTTAACGGCGCCAAGTGCTCCGGTGCTCTATGGCCAGTAAGGAACGAAAGTGGCGCATTGGCTAGAGTAGTAAAAAAAAAAACAAAAAACCTCGAAAAAAAAAAAAACACAGCAAATTAAAATTGTCGCACACTTGGCCAAACATTTGTCCTGCTCTTATCAATTGCACTACGACTGAGTCAGAGACTGGAAATGGAACTTTAACTAACGAACGAACGAGAGACGCCTTTGCCACTTGATGGACTATGTCGATTTAGCCGATAGCAGCCCCAACACCCACTAACAGCCCCCCTCCCTCCAATGGGTTCCAGCCTCAGCTCGAACTCAAACTCAATTTCATGGCACTTAAAGCGGAAACGGAAGAGGCAAGTTCTCATTGTCAGGCTAGCTAGAGCTCTGGTTCTGATGCCAACTCCGACTCCTCTTTCTGTTCTGTCTTTTCAGTTTTGGATACGGTTTTTTTTTTTTTTGTAATCTATTCTTTCTACGTTTTTTTTTTCTTACCAATTGACGCTTTCGTTTAAATACTTTTTCTCGGGCGTGTTAAAGTACATTTAATTTGATTTGATTTGTTGCCGACGTTTGCTGCTTGTTAATGGACACTACGACACTAATCGCTCACTTACCCTATAGCCTACCCAGTTGCACCCCTTTCTATCCAGCTATCTATCTATCCATCTACCCCATTGCAACATTCCCAAACCATTTACACCCGCTGGAAGGCACTCATGTAGCTGTCTGTCAACAGACGTTCGAGTGCCATGGAATTTTTAATGCAATTTGTCTGATTTGTTGTTGACGTTGCTGTTGGCTTGTTGGTTGTCGTGATTTGTTGCTGATTTTGTCAGTCATTTAGTCACACATACTTATCCACCTTCCTCTGCAAATCTCCCCCCGCCCACATTTCTATTCCATCCACCTTATCATCATCATCACGATGACTAATTGTCATCAAAATTAAGTGGATTTCGCGTTTTAATTGAAAACGTTGTGCAAACCAAATAACATTGATTTGTTCTGTCTGACTTTTGCGTTTGTTTTAAAGACCAAATTAGGAGTGGACTGAAAAAAACAAAACCAAAGTCAAGCAGTAGCCTGACCCCTGCATTGGGCTCAAATGCAATGACCAGGAATCAATGTTGTCTAATTGGCATTCACCTGTTTGAGGGCATAGCCAAAGTAGCGAACTAAGCTAGCTTACCCTTAACCCATTTTGCCTGCTTACAAACAATGTCAGATCGAGGATAGGGTATCGACTCCTTCGCCCCTCTCTTTACACAGCTGATTAAAAACCAATTCAAGACTTTTGTATTAATCTACACTTTCAAAGCTAAGCTGGAACTGTGCCTCTAACATAATACATTCCAATTATTTTGATATGGTTCACTTTATTCAGTTTAACAGAGGAATGGAAGCATTTACCGACACACACAAGAGTTAATGGACATTGTCACAACAGACAACATTGAGTGCATGTGAGGCAATTACATGGCCAGGCAACCGCATGGATAGTCTGACTAGGACCCTAACTTGGGCCTGAATGCAATCAAAGGCCAGAGTCTGTGGTCAGAGCCAAAGCTCAGTAATTTTCTCAAGCCAAAGGTATGACATTATATCGTGATGAGCCTCATTCAGCGTCAAATCTGTGGGGCTATTAAGTGAGTTGCCAGCAACTGGCCATCGTCATCATCATCACCATCATCATCATCTTTGTCCGTTGCAGTCCAGGACAATTGCTTAAATGGTGCAACAAAAAGAGAGATCTTTCAGTTGTTGCTGTCGTTACCGAAAACTTTTGCCTACTAAACTAAAAACTCGATTGTTCTATTCTAAACCAAAGATAGAGCAGGAAATTGTTGACAGGATGTTGGACGGATGTGATTTAATTTGTGTATATTTAAAAGACACAAACTATGTCTTTTCTTTTAACAAACTTTACATCCCAGTGTGTGTGTGTGTGCAGTTTATTTGTTGCCCCAAAGTGCATAGAAACAGGAAATTATATAATTACACTCAGCCAGGATATACCAGAGAAGAAACAACTAACCAGATGACCAAAACAAAACAAAAAACTACGACCAAGTTAATGAAAAACATGAGAGATGGCCTCGATTATGACTTGATATGGGGTCGAACATTTACTTCACCATGTGCACAGGACACCCGACCATTTCCTTTTGCTCTCTCTACTTATATATATATACATTTTTTTTTTTTTGTTGTGATTTTGGCTTTCTTGCTGCCCAGCAGGCGGGCTTAAAGACATCAACACCCAATGATGGATGCCATCGGCACATCATAGAGTCAGCAGCCGCTAGCTACCGTCTCTCTCTCTCTCTCCCTTTGTCTCTCAGACTCCCTCGCCCTTTCATCCTCTCACTCGTACCTATAGATGTAGGCAATTATGGCAATTCAAAGTCACGTAGTGTGGCAGCAGATTTTCTAAATGATTTCATAAGCACACCAGCAGGCGTTACTTTTTTGTTACTCAAATGGGCCAATAGGAGATCAGCAAATGAATTCAGAGTTTCTTTAATTTCAAACTTTAAAAACCACTTGTTGACAGACAGAGAGAACGAGAATGTAAGGGGGAGACAATTACTTAAAAGTCATTAGAAATCGCATACAAATAAATTAAGTATACGCCCGACAGGCCATTTTTCTTATGTCCCACAGGCTCGCCCAGTAGCAACACAACAACGACGACAACAACATCGACACCGACTACTATCAACAGTCTTGGTCAGTGGACCATTAATCACAATAATTTGGGAATGGGGCATACACAGAGCCAGATGGAATGGGCGTTCGGCTCCTGTTTATTTTCCCAGTCCAAATAAACGCCAATAATAGCCCAAAATGCCCATTTAAATAGCAACAACTACAGGAGCTGGTGGGATGCAGGTGAACATTGTCTCAGATAGAGAGACATTTAACGTTGTGGACCCAAACTTACCTTATCGCCAACGATATCAGACCAGCATTCAGCCTGTATACGTGTCTGTGTCCTTGGCAGTGTCAATAAATAACATGCCGGTAAACAACTTTTACTTCACCGAAGCCCAGATGCCCTTTTTAGTGAATTCAGCTGAGAATAGATTAACTCATACCCCATTAACTGGAAAGGGTATACGGATGCGTTGTATAAACCATTTGAAAAATATATTATCGGGCCTAAAAGCTGTGCAGGAAGGAAGCTGAATCGACGGATGGTGGCAGGGAGGTACTCACAATCGGCCTCAAGTATTTACTCAATGTTTTAAATCAATTTATCAGCATGCGGCCCAAGCAGGGACTGCCGCACCTCCTTCCATTCCATCCTGAGCACATCCGACGTACATATATGATGCTATAAAAAGCCTGCATCAGCCGGAAACGAAATGTTTGTCGTTGTCGCCGCTTTACAATGCAATTGTATTAAGTGTTACTCAAATTGTGGATTCAAATGGGGAATGTAAATCTGAATGCGAATGCCAATGGGAATGACAATAATGATGAAGATGTGAATGTGAATGTGAGCTGTGGATCCTGATGCCTGAACTGCTCATCAAATTTTATATTGATATGAAAAACAAAAGGCAAAAGCAAATGCCACAAAATTTTTACAACTTAACACGCGATTAAATTCTAATATGAATTTTATCATCATCAAGCCAAAACGTTGGCCAGACATCAGGCAGGCAGGTGGCAAGACAGTTAGTTAAAATCAACTGAAGGATGCGTCGTATTCTCTTCTACTCACCCATCAGCACCTCGGTAAAGTTCTGGATGATTCAACAACTCAATGACAAGTTGTCATTAAATGCGTTTATTGTTATTATAAAGCGACGAGAGTGACAAAATGAGTAATGTCTGAGAGGGTAACGAAGACAAGAACAGATAGAGAGAGAGAGAGAGAGAGAGAGAGAGATGAACGAGTAAAAGATTCATTTTGTTTTTATTAAAGCGCTTAGTGGCAAGTGAAAATTTTGCGTCGACTTGATAAAGATTGATTGATGGCCGGATGGATGGATGGATAAATGGATAGATGGATGGATGTTGGGAGCGTTTGTCATTTAACTGGCATGACAAATTAAGTTGTCATAATATCCCCTCAAGTAAGATGAAATGTTGAAGAAAATATCTTCTAGATTTTACAAATATTTGCAGTAACATTATTTGCTTGCATACTTAAAGGCTGTTTCCGTTTTCTAGCATTAAAAGTGTAATTACCACACACACACACACACACACACAACCACTCATACACCCACACCTATGTACGCACGCATGGGCTGGGCCTGCAGTTAAGCTTTTTATTCCATCACATTAAACGTGTGCTTAGCTGATGAGCTAAATTAAATATTGCAACACTCAAATAAAGCATAAAAGCAGCAGCTAAGTGCATATAATTTCAAAAGCAAGTCGTCACTGTTGGGAAATTAAACGACATTGCCACCTGGCTATATACATACATACATATACAAGCATACAGTGTTTCTACACTGAGAAAAACATATTTTGAAACAGGCTGCTCTTGAGGTTTCCTCTAGAGTAATTGTTTAAGCAAAAGTTAAATGTCATAGAATAATTATCACATCTAAAATCTAAAAGTAGAATCATTCAGTCGTCTATAAGCTAAGAAGTACTCCCTTGTCGTTATGGATTCATTCTGTACATCCTGCTGGACATTTATGGTGATGTTTGTATAAACTAATTGATTTTTGTTCAAAATCTTCAACATCAAATTTATGTTCGTTCGTGTTCATTTATTTTGTCATTTATGTTAAATAAACGTTTTCCAAGCAGATGGCAGAGACAATATCAACAATCAACACTCAAGTCGTGCATAACTAATCACACCCTCACACATGTCCAGGCCACCGTTCGTTGACCAGAGTGCTCCAGCATCTCCTTAGCAGCTGAATGAGCCACTGATTGCATAGACCAAGGCTCAAGTGTTGCCTGATTAGCGCAACTTTGTTGGCACACACACAGACGGATCCCGAAGAGCTGAGTTGAGCATGTGACCATCATTTGAAACATATTCTTGCTAATTTCTATGATTTTGAGACAGGCTCAACAAAATATATACAAATATTTGTATACGTATGTAAAGACTAAAAAGCAATCAGAGTAGTGAAAAAGAGAAAATACAATATGAGAACAGTTTGCAATTGTTGCTGCTGTCGAGCCACTTGTCGCTGTCTCTTCTGTAGTTTATGCTGTTGCTCTTGTTTTTGTTGTTGTTCCCGCCCGCATTTGAAATAGTTGCACGAAGAACAACTACAGTAAAAACAAAAAAAAAAAAAGGGGAAAAATGGTTTATTGTCTTTAGCCCGTTTCATTCTGTTGCTGCCATCCTCACGGCACGGTATTCCATTGGATCGTATCGTATAGCATGGCATGGCATAGCGTCGCGTCGCTTTGTGTCGTTCTTGTCTTTTCTTGTTGCTTGTCTTTTGGCCGTTGTTGTTGCTGCCTTTGTCTCAGCTGACAGCTGTCCGGATGAAGAGGAGAGGAAATGGCTTAAAGCGAGAGAGACTCTTTTAACTAAAACTGAATTTTATGTTTGTCTTGATTTGCAAATCGATTTTTATTAAGTTTACATTGCTGTCGTCACATCTATGGGATCGACTTTTAAATACTTTTTTCATTTCCAACAATGTGCACTTTCATATTGAGGTTGCCCAAGGGACCAAAGCCGCTTTACTTCACTTTGCCATTAAGAAAGAATGGGAAAAAAAGAAACCCAAAAACACTCACACACACATACACATGCAGAGAGAGAGAGAGAGCGAGAGACAGAGAGAGAGTATGGAAATGGACTTAAGCCCGGCAGTTGTCTCACAAAGTTGACCCCAAATGCAATGGGTAGCTGTAGGGGAATGTGTTATAAATAAATTTATTTAGAATAACTTTTTCTCTGCTACTGTAAAGTGCATTTAAGCCTTTGACTACTCTGCCCTTGCCCATCCAATCTGGACAAAAGTTAGCACACCGCAAAACACACACACATACACACAGATACACACATCTACACCCAAAACAAATGCAGGCAGGACTTTGCAAAACTTGCACCTGTTTGCATCAAATTACAAAACTAAGTTCAAGCCTTGGTCCTCTCGAGGAAAACTTGCCTTCATACGCAATTTTGTTTCCATGTCTGTTTTTTTGGTTTTCTATTCGTTTTTTTGGGACAAACATAAATATTTAACATTTCATATGAGATTGTTGAAATTTGGTTTTAAATAGCTGCTTACAAAACTCATACTCAAAACTCAGCTAACAAATAGCATATTCATTTCAAATAAACATAAATATATGTATATGTTTGTATATTGTGTGTTTGACATATGTTTAGTTGATCGGACAGTGCAAATATTTACCAAAAAGTTACTTTGAATTCAATTTCTGCATTGCCAAGTTTAATTTACGTACAGTCTTTGGTAGTGCCTAGTAAGATAGGGCAAAGACCACACAACAAAAATAACATCAACAACAACAGCAACAGCAAACTTGGCCACATACCAACAAAACACTTGCACCTTACACATGCTAGAGTCAAGTGTCTGTCTCCCTCTCCTCTCTGGCTCTCCGGTTTTATGGTCAGCCGCAGGTGATAAAGTTTAGTTGAATACAGGGCAAAGATGAAGATGAAAACCGAAAAAGTAACATAGACCTCATAGACGGACCATTGCCTACTTTGTGGTGTTGGCAAAACATTTACATTTACATTTAACCATCTAGTCGAATAATTATTTTCGCGCAAATAGTTTTGGTCAATCCTCCGGCTTTATATTCTTTTAACCAAAACAACCATCCAACAAACTAACCAAACAGACGAACCAACCATCCAGCCATCCATCTATCCTTTTGACCGTTTTATGTATTTTGTAAACTTTGTTTGGCTACCGCAAAAATATAAATATTTTAGATTGTGGCTTGTTTTTCGCTGAGTTTCGCTCTTTTGCTTTTGGTTAAATATTTTTTTAAAATAGTTTACCCTTTGTAACAATTGTTACATTTACGCAGCTTGTACATGCTAAAAAAAAAAAGAAAAATAATGGCCACAAATTATTTAAATTCTATCCACCTTGCCGTCCCATACCCAACCTGGCCCACTGGCCCATTCAACTTTAATTATACAAAGTGCTTTTGCTCTACGTAATTAGCAAGCTGCAGCTGCACCATATCCAAATCCCTCGCCAATGTGAAAGAAACTAAAGCTAGTTAGTTGTCAGTAGGAAAGTAGCGAGATAAGCTGCGGCTACTCATTAAAACAATCAAGCGAAATGCCCTTTCCTGGCATTAGCAAGAACACAATCTAAATGGTTGTTGAAGTGGATTGGTTATGAGATTTTTGTCATTCTATTCAGTGAGGACAAATGTTGCAGAATCCCAAGCCAAATAGTCAGCCAAGAGTCAACATTAAGGCACTGTAGCAGTTCGAACATCAATCGATCAACCAACAAGGTGAAAGCTGTCCATCGAACTTCTTCTTGCAATGGTCAACAGATGAACTGAACCAAACCAGAGGTGTCTTCTCAAAAAGGGGATAGAAGGTTCTTCTCTCTTTCAATTATTGTACAGTTTTATCTTAGTTTAACTCTGCACATTTTTATTTTAAATATAGTAAAATCATACCGAGTCGATTTACATAGCTTCATCTCAAGTTGGGAAAGAGTCATTTTGCATCCTTTTCCAGTTACTATTTACCTACGACGCATCTGTGCCAGCTACGGCATAACTATGACGCTTGGGGAATATGTTTCCCCCACTGCAGCTGCACTCATTGCAGCGATCATTGTTATTGTCCTGTGCACACCAGCAGCAGCAGCAGGGAGGAGCTGTAAAAGCAGCTGAGACTGAGTCAGAGTCTGTTGCCAAGGACATTGTCGACCAAATGTTGCAATTACCATGCAGCAGCCAGATGACGAGGCATTATGATTGTGTGTTGTGTGTGTGTGTGTATGTTTGCAACGAAAAGTTCAATATGTAAATAGGCTTTTGTATGTGTGCATATGAGTGTGTGTGTGTGTATGCTGTCAACACATTGACAAACGAAAATGAAACAGTCACCTTGGGAGCCATTGCACTGGCAACTGTGACATGCATTTTGTGGGTCACTGAAGCACAGAAATTTAAGTCTTTAACTTTCTCCCCTTTTGAACACTCTCGCATTTAGCCACCTCGTAACCAATAATTTGAAAGTTTTGACTTTCTTTTTCTGCATTTTCCTGTAATTTGCAGACTCTTAAATACTTTAAAAGTTACATTAATTAAATATATTTACATCGATGGCATGCTCCTCTTACACTTGTATATAGTTCTTGTGGCTGCACTTTGGTGGTAACTATTAATTTCATTCTTTTGCCTTAATTGAAACTTAATTAAACGTTAAACACGGCGTCGGCCAAACAAGTTTCATTATAAAGGGCGCAAATACCAACTCGGCTAAGCAAAAAAAAAAAAAACAATGCAGCCAAACTCATAGGTAAATTTATGTGAAATATTGATCAGAAATATGCCAAATTGCTAACAGGAAAAATGTTTCCTTTTGCTTTGCCATGTCCTCCATTATTGACTGAATAATTCCCCTAGAGTTCCTGTAGCGTTTATGAATGGTACAAAAAGTCGCCTGTATTTAGGAAAGAGGACATAAAACGACGGCCTTCATGGGAGGCAACAAAAAAATGGGCTTACAGGTTGGCTGCCAGGAAGGACAACTGCTAAAATCTCCTGTTGGCCTACAGTGGAAACATGCTCCTATAAATAGTTCTTATTCTAATATTCTTTATAAGCCCAAATTGAATGAGAAATAAGTTTTTTATAACACATTTCCGTTTCCATTCTAAATTAAATTTTCTGCAAACTAAAATATTTGCTATTGTTTTTGCCACATAGACAAACTTTTAAACTTTCTTTATTTGCAATTATAAAGTTTTGAATATTGTTTGTAAAGTTTTGATAATGTGATAAGTAAATGTTGCTGCTTGACCCATTGTAGGGCATACAGTTATCCCTTTTATCTGTCTGGAGTACAAAGAAAACAGACACATTAGCGACCATAACGTATGGGCGAATGTGTGAATGGCATTGCTTTTAGATGACTATGCTGAAATGGCTCTATAAGTGTTTATGCAACAATGCCTGACTAGAGCCGGAGTGGTGTGGGGATGGGTGTGGGTGGCGAATGGTTGTGGGTTGTGGGAAAAAGTATGAATGTGGGTATGAAGTTTCACCTACATTCGAACATGATGCATACCATACTTCTCTTGCAGTCTGTTGCCAAGAAAACAGTAACAGTTTTCTGCATGTTATGCCTGTTGTTACAATTGTTTACACACACACACAGAGAGAGAAAGAGATGCCATTGTCAATATTTTGTGTACGTGTGTGTGTGTGTGTGTTGTGTATGGAACATTTGTTGCAGACTTTTCAGGGCAATGGTTGACTGTTCTTGTTGTTGCTGTTTGATAATTTGTGTGGCACTTTAAAGTGTTCACGACCACTGCAATCTGCATTCAAATTAATAGGCATCTGTTGGCAGGAAACGGGTCCTTTACCAAAAACCAAACTGAAATTGCTCTACTTATCAATTGCGAAAGCTTGAAACTTGTATATGTGTATGGTATGTCAATGTGTAACTCTCAATTTGGCGCCATCGAAAATGACAATCACATGACTCCATGTAGCACTCACACACACACACAGAGACAGAAACACAACATCCGTTTCCGGCGGAATTATGCTCGCTGGCTACACACACTCCTGGTTTGGCCTGGCCTTGTCCTGGCTTTCCTTGCCTTGCTCAATATTGCTCTGCCTGCCTGACTGCATTCTGTTGTTTATGCGCATTGACGCTAATGCCAAAAGGAATTTTTAGTGCCCATCGATATGTATAGATATGTACATATACATACATATATATGCGGTACTGCAATTGTTCGTCTGCCCTTTATGACTATTGTCAGGCGAGTGTTTTTATTATGATCACGCGTACGTGACTGCAGCCAAAAAGGCAACGAATCTCTGACCTCGTTTCGATTCCATAAAACTGGTTTACAGCAGGACAAAAATAACCGAAAAAGAACAAAACAAAACTACAAAAAGCCAAGCAATGGCTTAAATTCACATTTGAATAGACGCCACGGCGAGTATAAGTGTTCTCTGATAGTTTCCACATATTTGTTTGTTTGTTTGCATTTTCGGTGGATGTAAAGACGAAAAACGCTTATATTTCTGTTGCACATCCTTCAAATAAACATTTTTATGGCTTGTCAAGTTATAAAGGTAAACTTTTAGTAAGCCTTTCCACTCCCTCACACAGATAAACTTATTAGCAAGGATCATATAAATAAAACGCGCTATAATAATTATTAGATTTGAAAACTCACAAGTCGTTTAAACTATATAAAGTGCATAATATTGCAGAATTACTCTTAAAAGTCCAAGCGAGTTATTCTGTTTTGTTTCACCCGTTTCAACGAGTTCATGTTACAAAGTATTTGAATACACTGCACAACATGTCGTATACGTGATAGATGGCTCAGAAATTTGATAGTTGAACAGATCAAAATATATTTTAACTGATACTAAGTTTGTAACACTCTAAGAATGGTTATTTAGCGTTTCTTCCCTTGAAGACCACTTCAAAGCTTTAGATGTTTGACAGTTATTAAAAAAAAAAAAAAATCTTTGAAATACAATTTTTACAATAGATAACACAATTTCCTACATATCCTGACACCTCTTCTGTGCTCATCATATTATTTTGCTATGCAATGGAATTGGAAAAACATTTTGTATGTTTTTTTTTTGCATGCGCATTTATTATTTTTAGTTAAAGTTTGCATAAATATGTTTCAATGTTAAAAAAAAGTGGCTAACACACGTCCACACACACACAGACACACACACGCATACGAATGACAAAATGTGTAAATGCACTCATGCCAAATTAAACTTTCTGGGAGCAGATTTTGGGTTTTGGCTTTCAGTGCTTCTAGACTAGACCGAAAATGAAAAAGTTTCGCAACGCAAATGCGTGTCTGGGTTTGTTGTGCATTTTCCATTTATTTTAATGCATAAATTTGTCGTTTATTCTGAGAACAATCTGAAATGAACACAAAAAACACCAACATTTTCGCTTCACTAATTCAAGTCAATGTTATACAAATTGATTTTTGATAAGCAACATCAGGAAAGTCGACGCCCACAGAACCACCAAACCGAACGAAATAAAACAAAAAAACAAACCAAAACAACAAAAAACAACTTACATCAAATTCGAATAAGCGGGGAAAAACAAAACAAACAAAAAAAGAAGAAAACAACAGGAAAAACCAGCAAAAGTATGACAGACATAAGATAGCACTCGCCAAAACTTCTCTTTAAGTCAAAAACAAAGCACACAAGCATATTATGAACAGCCTGTAGAGAAAATTATCATAGACGGAGGAGACAAAATTTCCATTAGAATGAAAAGAACTCTTAATACCCATTACTTCAAAAACAAAGTTCGTTGTTGGTTGTTTAGTTTTAAAAATTGAGTCAAAAGCAAAAGCAAAGAGATCGTTCAATTTAAAAGGAGTAAAGCTGTAATGGCTTTAAGCCAAAATAAAAGAACTAGATCCACACAGCTCTAACTGGTAATAAAAGTGCGTAGAAGAAGTGGAAGACGACGAAAAGTTTGATTGTTTTGTCGCGTTGATTGATTTTGCGTGGTGCCTGGCTGACAGTTTTGGCTATGACTTATGGTCGCTTCGGTTTTTTCGGTCCGGTGATTGCTTAATTAAAGGGACCTCTTGTTCACGCACATACACACTCAGATACGTACATACACGTAGCCCACGGGCCATGGGCGACACAGTCAGTGGTGAAAACAAATCAAAACAGTTTTAAAAGAAAAACTTTTTAATGAGTTGTGGCTGGGCCAAAGGCTGTGTCATGACTGTAGCCTGGCGGCGGTGTTTTTCCAATAATTTAACACGCGTTGCGTATACGCCGCGTTTGCACATGCGACTTTCCTGCTCCTGCTGCTGTTGCTGCTGCTGCACAATCCAATCAAAAGTTTACAATTTACGCTCGAAATGTCGCGCCTGGGACACATGCCACACCCACCACAGACATTGATAGGCGTCACCTCTGTCGGGGCGTAAAAATTCTATCCCGGAATCACTTTAAATGTATATACATATAGACATACAATATATTTTTGGGATGAGTGCGGAACCATCGTTTTTTCACTTCTTCTTTTTAAGTCCATAGAGCGTGTCAAAGCCGCTTAGCTGTATAGAAGTGAGAGAGAAAGAGAGAGAACGGGAGCAAAGAGAACATGGAGTGACGCTTCAAGTGTGATGCCGCTTAAAAGTATGCTATAAAATATAAAGCTGTTAACATTAACGCGCCAGCGGCAGCCTCAAACGCAGCCACAGCTCAGGCGACTGAACAGACATTGTAAAAAGAAAAATATTAAGTATCCGCAAGATGTTTTAGGCCCCTTTTTGGGTTTAATTTTGATTTGTGCCTACGTCGGCACTGCATATATGTATGTACATATGCTCGTATATCTCACTTTGCCGCTTATAAGAATTTATGATTGATATTTAAGTCACACTGAGCCACGCCCAGTTCATTATAGCACACAAACATACGTACATGATGTTTCAATGCTCAATTACTCATTTGCCTCAAAAGTGTAAATCATTAATGCAGTTTCCCTTTGGCCAATGTTTGGACAAGCAATGCAGCAAGTAATGTATGTACACTGAGTGTGTGCAATTTCAGATAACTTTTGACCTCAGAGAAACTTCACTGAGTTGCATCCATATCAAATATTAATCATTCGACAGGGAGATCGAAGTAAATCCTTCATTTTGCTTATTAAAGATGGAATTCAGTTATCGACAAGTAAATGGTCATGTTGAAATACAAATATTCATTAAAATAGCCATTAAATTCATACATTAATTCCAAGTTCAACGTCAAGAGCTTAAATTGCAAATGCTACCTCTAATTTATTTAGTAAGAACTGATAAATGTTTGTTTATCCACCCCTTTTTTGACTGACATCAAACACAAAAAGTATACGCACGATGTGACAGCTAACAACATTTAGAATAATATGTAAAGGAACTTATGTGGTCCTAGCGTAAATCTTCTTTTTACTCGAGTTATTGAAAGAATTTATTTCATTGATGATAAATAGTTTAGATTATATTTTGATAATTCAGGTCATTCATTTTTATTTTATATTTACTCTTAAGTTTTATATTCATGGCTTGCTTACATATTCATTGCATATGACAGCTGCAATAACAACAAAAACCACATATTGGTTGAAAAAAAAACTACTGGGCTACGTGGCTGACGTATTTTCGAACGTAGATCAATTCCATTGGATTGCTAGTCCTGTCGACTGCCTGCTACTTGTAAGCAACCAGCAGCTCTATTAGGATCCATCAATGTCAGCCAATTTATGCGCATATTAAAAATGCGGTCTGCCATTGACAAACACGCGCACACGCTAGTCAAATAGTTAGAGGGCCAGACAGGGAAGAGGGAGGGAAGTGGGACAAACAACGCACATGGCACACAATGGCGAACATATGACGTCGATGCGCAAAATTGAGGAACAAGTCGAGAACGTGACAAAAGCAACGTCAAAAAGAGTTGAGTGTTTGCCATCGGAATACAGAGTAAAGAAGCAGGAGATGAAATGAAATGTAACTTTAATGCGTTTCAACTTAGGTAAGGGAGACTTGGCATCTGAGTGCCAAGCAGGTGCCAAGTAGAAGCTGATGCGATTAGAGTGTATATGTGTTTGGGTTACAATTTCGCCTCCCAGGCAAAAGAAGATGAGGAGTGCCCACAACCATTCCATGTGCCAATTATGACAAATGCAGCAAATTGAGTTTAAATGCATATCCGTATCATCATACAGAACATTCACATGGCAATGCATTTATCTGGTTGTATGTATGCATGACACTAATTCTATCATTTAAAGCAGGTGCATAACCACAGAGAGAAAAAGAGAGAAAGCAAAAGAAGCTGCATATACATACATATACACCCGTTGCATTTGAACAATCAATAGTCTTAATTCCCAATGACATTTTCTACAAAACAAAAATTTTATTTCTCTTCCTTTGTTAACTCTTTGAAAGTCGATATGCAAGGGGACATTATTTTGCATCAGAGATCGAATTTGAAATAGAAGAAAAGTATTTGTAGTTTTGTGTTGTTGATTAGAAAAGGCAATTAAGATTCCTCGTTTCTTTTGGGACTCGTTTTTAAGAAGCAAAAGTTGTCACCAAACAAATTTAAATCATTGACTGTGCATACGTAGCTATCCTCCTCTTGGCTTAGTTTCTGTTGAGGGCCAAATATGTTTGATTTAATTGATCAAAACGATTAAATTATGAATTTGTATTAAGTATACAAAGTAAGTATTTGTGTCATTAGTTCTTACGATTCCATTCGATTAGTGCCATATGACATTATGTCATGTAAATTATTGAGGAAAAATCAGCTAATACAATTTCCATATCAGCAGCAAGTCAAGCCACTCAGGCCAATCGAAATAATCATGACAAATGTTTGCCATGACCCACTTAACCTGAAAATTGGGCTAAAGATGCCAGAAGCAAATTATTGTTTAAATATTCAGCAACAACAACAATAATAAATACGAATGAAATATATATTATAGCAGCAGTAGCAAAAACAACACCAACACACACACAGTGGCAGAGAAAAGATGAGGCAAATTTGCATAAATTATATTTGGAGTGTGTTTGTCTGTGTGTGTGTGTGTATCTGTTCATAGGTATGTGAGCATAATGTGCGCATGTATTTATTATTATTACTATTATGCCAATGACTTTTGTCATCATATGAAATAAATATATAGAAATACCTATTTATATAATGAGTGCATATACATAAGGCAACATCTTGTGGCATCCAGGCCAACAGCAAAAGCAGCAACAGAACAATTGCAATTTCAATGGAATTAATGTTCTCTCCACACAAACACACCTCACTTACACATGCATGGAGGTAATGGGGCAAATTGGAACGAGAAAAAGATAAAGCATAAACACACACACACAACACACACCCTGATAAAATGGTTGATGCAATGTTTGGTTATGGTCTGCCATTAGGCGCTGTGCAGAATTATTGACAAATTTGTTGAAATTAATAATAATAATTATTCGGTTGCTAAAGGTAATTATCTTTTCTCTATCCCTTTCTTTCGTTTTCTCTCATAAGCTTTCTCTTCTTTTTCTCAGACATTGCAGTTGCATTCTGTTTGGCCTGCACCAATACCATTTCCGGCTCGACCTCAACTTCAACTCTTCCAAGCTCTTTCTCTCACTCGTTGATGCATAAAGCATTACCACACACACACAAACACACAGACGCACACACACATACAAAAATGAATATATGTATGTACGGCTTGACTTCAATTGCAAATTGGCTGGATTTTCAACATGAACAGTCCTTTTGTAAATATTTTATTGACATATTCAGCATAACGTATATTATATACATATATTTTTGAGGTTTTAAAGTTAATGAATTGCATTTTCATTCATGTGTCGATAAAATCGATAATCTTTAAAACGTTAAATGTAATTTAAATACCAAACATTGCCAAAATATATGAAAATTTGAGCAACATAAATGATAGCTATCAATAATAATCATTTGTGCAAGTTAATTTCTGATCAAATTTACTGAGAAATCCAATTAATAATAAATTTATAACCAAAAACTTAGAAATGCCAAATGGAAAATTCTGAATAACAGTAGAAATACAGAAATGTCCATAGTTGAAAAATAATGTTGGTCAGTTGTTAATTAAGTTGAATGGCTGAGAGTTTTGTACAAATATCTTCCGCCTGGCGATGAGAATTCATGTGCTATAACCATTCTATAAAAGCTGTGGGTATTAAAGGCAATTCTCAAGGAAATCACCCAAGAGAACACCAAGAAAATAATCGTAGGTTAACAATGGAACATTGCCTTAAAATAGAACAAAGTTCCTTTATTTCTTTAAACATGTCAACTGACAAATCTCTGTTCCTGATTTGAACACTTTTCAGTTTATCCACTTCATTTTCACTAGAGGAGAAAACTTTCGGTTGACTCACGCACAAAGTTGCACAAATCAGCCAAACAGCCAAACATATGGCAGATATTAACAAAAATTAGTAAAATACCAGAAAAATGCATTTAAAATTGCCTGAAAACAAACTTCGAGGACCCACATACAAGACTCGGGAGCTCGTTACCTTTTTTCCTCCCTCTCTTTCTCTCTCTCTCTCTGTCCCTCTTTACTTTTTATTCCCCCTTTTTTGATTGTGTGTCTCGCCTTTTTTCCACGTAAAAGACCAATAAACTGCAAACGAAAAACTTTTGCCATGTTGGCTGTGCAAAGAAAAAAAAAGGCAATGCGAGTGGGCTGAAGTATGGCAACAAGCGGAATGGAAATAAAAAAGGGAATGGGGTAATGGGGTTTTCAGGTCTGCACGTGTGAAAATTGTTAAATCAAACTAAATGCAGAAACATAAACGTTCTGCGTGTGTGTGTTTGTGTATGTGTGTGTGTGTATGTGTGTGTGTGTGTGCGTCTGTTGACTGCGGCAAACTAAATGTTGTTTAAAGTTCCAGGCACGCAATCAATTGTAATTATGCAGGTCCCAGGCTCACTCTCCCAATGATATGCATCACTTTTTTTTTATTATTCCTGTTTTTTTTTAATATTTCAGTTGATATTTTCATATAGCTCAAATTTAATTAAGTTAAATAAGTACTGTATACTGTGGCTTAGACAAGTCAAAATATTTGGCACCCAGCCAGGGCAACCCAAACCTAAACCGAAAACAACCAACCAAAGGACAATGACTGACTTGAAAAACAAAAAATAAAGGAAAACTGTAAGAGAAAAAACTTTGTTGAGGGGACGGGAACTTTGTCGGGATAGGGTAATACTTGTGTAAACACAACGCGGCCTTATCATGGCACATTTCACTGTTGGTGTAACAATTATGCCAAAGCCAACAACATTTGGCAACCATTCAAAAATGCCAACAGCCAAAACACACAGAAATGTTTTTTGATAATATGCAACAACTAACTAAGGAAAGCAAACATATGTATGTATATACATATATCTGTGCGAGGAGTGTTGGTACAATTTTATTCTTTCGTTTACCCCATAGTAGTTTGATAACGGGTATACAAATGATAGTACATGGAAACATGTTTACAAAAATCTCAAATGTATTTAGAATTGGAACCAAGCTGATCCTTAATTAGAATAATATTTTGTGGACTAAAATGTCAAAATAAGATCTTCAATTTCACAGCATTTACCTCTGCTGGCTCCAAAAAGATGAAGAAATGAACAAGACGGGGACCACAGGGTATCTAAGAGTCGATACTTTAACATGCCATCTGTGTGTTGTCGTCGTGTTCTTTTTATGGCAAAAGGTTCTAAAAATTGGCACACAACATGAAAACACAGATATTCACAAGCTTTTGGCCGACTTCTAAAAGGGAAGTCATACGTATACGTAATTTGGTATATATGTACATACATACATACATACATTTATTTTGTGAATTAGCTAAATTTACAAAGTCCAATAACTTAAAGCGACTGCAAAGTCAGTAAAAGAATATATTAACAACAACAACAACTAAAGAGTAACAGCAATTTATTAAAAGAATTTCTGGTTTAATGTTACCAAAATGTCATTGAATATTTGGAAAGTAGATGGAGGAATGCAATGAAAAAATATTGTCCTGCATTCGAGAGATAAATTTAAAATGCTAATTGCATTTGAAATATAAATCTCTTGTATAATGACAACATTAAATAACAAAAAATAGCAAAAAAAAAAAATTAAAATATAAATGCACTTCATTAACAAAATTTTTGTGCTATATTTAATGTAAATGTCATTTGGGTTAACTTTGTCATATGCAAACATGGCAATGTAAAGAGTTTGGTTTGGGTCGGGTCGGCAAAATGTGACTTTAGTGGGAGTGAAATTTACAAAATGTTGGCAAAAATGCCATAAAATCGATAAATCCAGTTAAATTTACTAGCACATAATGAAGATGCCATTTCAGTAGTGCTTAATTACAAATCTCTCGAAACGGAAAGTGTATTAGACAAAAGTTAGCCTTGTTACCCTTCTTTTCAAAAAATCAGGTCAGTTATTTGAGTAACTTTTTGATTCATTATCAACATTTTTATTGCTGGCACTGTATTCAATTGCAAAAAGTCAAGTATTCCGAAAAGGAATTGGGAAAAATGAGAGAAGAAACAAAGAAACTGACAATGCAGTCAACATAGCACATTCTGTACCCGAAGAAATGGAAATGCAAGTTCAACTGAAACAAGATGAAGCAAAGAAGGAGCAAAAAACTAAAACCAGGGTGTCAGTCACATATGAGACAGGCTTTGGCTTTATGTTCCCCAAAACAACACTAGGAGAAAAACCAAAACGGAAGCCAAACTCCTGTTTTTTGTCATGTATCTATGTATGTACATGTATGTATGTATCTGCAGGATACAGCAACTCACTTTTCTTTGTTTTATATTCTTGCCAAAAGGGTATATCATTCTTTGTGTATAAGAATGGAGCATTTATGACATAGAGTAAGTTTAGATTCTTTGTCAAGAATACTCGAAAGAGTATATAAACTTTGGCTCTGCTGAAGTTAGTCCAAGCTATCTGTTTTTTTACTTCCTTTTTTTCCCTCCTCTCTGTGAGTCATGTCAAATTTAATGTTGTCACAGGGCAAAATGCACAAACATATTACATCGAGTTGTTTTTCTTTTTGTTTCCCCAAAAAACTGAGAGAATGCATGGAAAGAAATGGAAATTGCTAGTGTAAGCTGACCCAACAAACAACCAACAAAGCACTCCAAAAGCAACATCAAGCAAAAAAGGCTTGTATATTCATGGAGATATCCATAAGGACTTGGCCAACCACAAATCATAATGCATATTATAAGTTGACTTTATTTTGATTTTTTTGAAATTTCCAAGCCACCAAGCTATCAGATCTGAACGAAGCTAATCACTGACCATTTCATTATATTTAATTGTGGAAGTCATCGATTTCGATTTAGTTAATGTCAATTAGAAACGCCCCCAAAATAAATTTGCCTACAACTGTTATAGTTCACAGCGCACACTAATTGAGTGAGTATTAGAGGAAACCTGCCAATCAAATGGGTGTGGCAACTGAAAATTATCAACTCTACTTGAGCTATATAAGCCCCAGAGAGTAAGTAAGTTGAATCGAAAAACTAAAAAATGTCCCAGAAGACGCAAGTTCCAGCAGTTAAACCGCTTAACGATTTCTTAAAGTACGCCAATTTATTTTACCTATCTATTGGTATGTTGGCCTACGACAATGATGGCATAGAGAAATGGAAACAACGTCTTTTAAATTACAATTTCACATTTCAAATGGTGAATCTTAATGCTGTGCTAATCTCGGAGTTGATCTATGTGTTTCTGGCAATTACAAGCGGCTCAAACTTTTTGGAGGCAACCATGAATTTATCCTTCATTGGCTTTGTGCTGGTCGGCGACTTAAAAATTTGGCATATTTGGCGCAAGCGGGAAAAAATTACCCGTGTTGTTAACCAACTGGAGCGACTGCATCCATGTTCCCTAGAGCATCAGAAGTTCTATGAAGTTGATGAACATTTGCGTGGCTACAGACGCGTAAGCATCTTCTACTTTGGCATGCATTTGATGCTAATCTGGACTTACAATCTATACTGGGCCATCTACTATGTTGTGTGTGATTTCTGGCTAGGAGTTCGTCACTTTGAGCGCATGTTGCCATATTATTGTTGGGTACCCTGGGATTGGAGTACCAATTTTAGCTATTACCTCATGTATGTCTCACAAAATATAGCCGGACAGGCCTGTCTCTCTGGTCAACTGGCTGCGGATATGCTAATGTGTGCCCTGGTCGTGCTTCTGGTCATGCACTTTACCTGCCTAGCTCGTCGAATCGAGCAGCATGTGGCCGGCGTTGAGTCGATGAAAAGTGATATGGTTTTCCTGCAGACAGCGATTGCCTATCATCAGCGTATTCTCCAACTCTGCCTGGATATGAACGACATTTTCGGTGTCTCGTTGTTGTGCAATTTTGTGTCCTCTTCGTTTATTATTTGCTTTGTCGGCTTTCAAATGACCATAGGAGGGAAAATTGACAGTCTGGTCATGTTAATGCTTTTCCTTTTCTGTGCCATGGTTCAGGTTTTTATGATCGCCAGCTATGCTCAAAGGCTTTTGGATTCGGTATGTTCAGTATAAGTGTTTTTACTGGGTATCAAATGGTAATGATTCATATTGCAGAGCGAGGGCATAGGTCAAGCTGTCTATAGTCATGATTGGTTCAAGGCTGATCTGCGCTATAGAAAAATGCTGGTTCTGATCGTGAAACGGGCCCAACTACCCAGCCGTCTGAAGGCCACAACGTTTCTAAGCGTTTCCCTAATCACAGTGACTGATGTAAGTGGACGGAAAGCCTTTAAAGAAAGTGCATAACATTGCTTAAATGGAAACTGCCTTGCATGCTTCTTATTAATTTCTCATTCACTTGCAGCTCTTACAGCTATCCTACAAATTTTTCGCCCTTCTTCGCACCATGTACGTAAAATAAGTGTCAAGGTGTCACAACCAGAAAGTACTATTATTTTGTATGTAGTCTTTATCCCCTTCCAACACACCCCGAAATGCCCCGCGAACTGAGGAAATGACCCAATCATGGCTGGGTAATAATTTACGCCATTTTCCTGTAACCGCAATGCCAAAACAGGTTGAGGCTTCTTCTTACTAATTAAATTAACCAAGCACACGTATTGGAACTAGAGAACCAGAGAAGGAAGAAGAAGAAGAAGAAATAACGCAGAAAATAGCGAATGAGTGGCGGGAATTCTACGTAAACCAAAAGTAATGAGCAATATGGAAGCGCAGCGAGTGGAGAGAATGATGGTTACTGGTCGGTACTGATGGTGGTCAGCTAACCACAAAAGCAAATGATTAATTATCGCCATTTCATTTGCAAAGAGAAGTGCAAGACAAAGGTTTGCCTCTCGCTCTCCCTCTCTTTCCCCCAGTTCCTGAAATTAGCAGGACCTCCATTTGGTCATCTGGTCATCCGTTCATCAGTTCATTGCACACAATTTACATTCCCCTCATTCCATTTTGGCCGCTTGTTACTATTTTAATTAAAGATGTATTTACTTCAAACCAATCACACGATGGCCATTTAGGCATAAGCTTATGGAGGCACTTGAAATTAATTGCGAATAATCTTTTCTCGTTGGGCAAATTGCATTTTTATGAATGTAAAATTGAAAAGTTGACAGTCAAGGCAAGACCGTTGCGGGAGGAGGGCAATGGGAAGCTAATTACATTTCTACGGCTGTCAGATAAATGGCAAAAATGGAAGAATTTTTTCAATTAAAATTACTCCTCCTGTTATCCTGGATGAACAGAAGAACACAGGGGATGTTGAAAGAAAGAAGCAACACCAACCAAATGGCCATCAAGTGGAAGGCGCGTCTAATCTAATTAGAAATTACGCGCGTCACGAACTTGACTTGGCCCATGACCGATATACCCCATGGAAATGCGCCTTCTCTCTTTGCCAGTTCATCCTTCATTCATTCAAACCCTATCCCCAGTCACCCCAAAAATAGTTTCGACTAATTTCATTTGCGTTTGCAGTTTTCATTTGCAAAAACTTTGTGGCCAAGGTAACAAAAACAAGAAAAAATTAAACTTTTGTGCCCTGTCAGACCGGGCTTTTGTTGGCCCTCTCCATCTCTGTGGAGTGGGACCACAACCGCAGGCATTTTCATTGAGTGCCAGACCGCCATTAATCAAAGTAAATTGCAGCGACAAATAGGTTGAGGTAAGGTATCTTTGGGGCATACCGGGGAAGTGGGTCTTGGGTTTGTCTTCTTTCAAGCCTTTAGCGGCTAATTGGCATGCAAGTGCCAGTCCTTCGACTACGTACTGTGCGCCCCCAGTGCAACTGAAGCAATCAAAAAGAAGATCCCTGCCCAGAGCCAGACGACAATGCCAAAAAAGTTTCGCGAAATCGTGCGTGGCATGTCCCTTGGATTTATATTTATTTACACAGAGGGCAAATAAATTAATTCGGGCATCAACTTTGGCCATACTTCTCTCTCATTTTTATTTCATTTCATTTTATGTACTTTCTTCTGTATTCATTTCTTTTCCTTTCTTTTCATTCTCCGCTTGAACGAAATATTGGCTTTTAAAAATGTCAATATCTTTCGAACAGCGTGCCCTGATTTGGCAAGAAAATTGCATTCGCAAAACTCAACTTTTTTCGTTTTTATTTTTTGCCATTACACTCGTTGAGAAATTGTATTTCGTTTCATCAAATGAAGAAAAATCGTACATTTCTATAAAGGCAACATCAATGTGTGAGTGACTTTGGAGGGGAAAGAGACGGATGGGTGGGGCTACTATTGTCCAGTGTTTGGCGCCACAGAGATTGCTGGGATAGTGTAAAGTTCCCTCAACTCTGGCCAACAGGAGAGTAGTTAAGTTCACTTAGGGCCACAAGAACACTAAATTTAAATAACTTTAAAGGACTGTTATTATCTAAATACATTGGCTTAATCGTCTTACGGTATTAATCATTGCAAATGGTTTTCAAATTGTAATTTAAATGCAATCCGCTCCTGCCCTAAAAGGGTGGATGGGCATCTGTTATTGAATTTGACATATTTCTTCTCTGCGTATGTGTAGAGAGATGTTTGTCCATCTGTGTTAGCGGCCAAATGGATTAGCGGCATTGCCATTTTGGCGTTTCTTCTTCTTCTTATGTATCCCAAGTTATCCTGAAAGTAGACTACGACTAGCTGCATTTTCGTCACGAAGCGTGTGAACGTATTTGTAAATTTCTACTCACTTCATTTAAGTAAACACATTTGCTGCATTTCATATTTCCAGTCACGTTCTAAGCATAAATAACACGCACACATTGTCATATATGTATGTATGTGTATATGGCTAAGCGTCTGTGCATGTGTAATATGTAGTGCATTTACTTGAAGATGGGCAAAGAAAACTCCGGCATCGTCTAATATCAAAGTTATGTACTTGTTGTTAGTGAAAACTCTGTTGACATACAACATTTCAAGCCCATTTGGATAAGCCATCTCGGCCTCTGCCAAACAAACACCCTCGCCAAAAGCCAAATAGCCAAAATTGAAAAAGCGAAAAATTTACCCAAAACTTATTGAACCAGCACTTTGCCTCTCGGATTAAATTTTCCTGCAATCGTTATAGGCGCCGCAGGCTTCTAACCTAACCCATTTTATTGTTGTTGTTTATTATGTTGGCCAAAAAAAGAAGAAAAAAAAAATTAAAAATATATTCTTCCGCAAAATGTATAATTAACGATCCTTGGTCAACATTTTCAATAACTAAACAATTTGCAACACATCCGCAGGCAATTTTCCAATACAGTAGTAGCAGACTGGGGTATAAAGAACGAGGCAGCATTGGCGGAGGCGCAACAAAAACGAACCACGTATTGCGTTGCGCTGCGTTGGTCTCGCCCAGACTGTGCACACCGCAGGAATTTAATTTAAATCAAAATTGCATCAAACTTATGGAACCAACGAGCCATTTTTTTTTTTGCTCCCCGTTATATACAGAAATTCGAAAAATATTCATGTTGTACTTTAAAAATCCTTAAAAATGGGCTACTCCAAATTCGAAAACCAATTTTTCATTATGGTTTTCTGTATTGTGTCATCTTATTAACTACTTAAGAGTAGGTAAATAACCATTAGCAAGTTAAATCCGAATACCAGTTTATTTTCATTGGCACTGTGACGCACAACAAATACACGAATCAAAGCAAAAGCAAACCTTTGAAAAATGAGCTACGTATACGTAATTAATTACCGGCACATTCTACCATATAAGGTCATAAACAAATAATGGGAACCAAAACAAAAACCGAAAACTCATATCACTACCAAATAAGGCTCAAACAGAGATATGATAAAGAAAGAGAGAGTAAAAGAGGGAGTGACAGAGGAAGAGAGAGAGAAAAAGAGAGTTAAAAAGAAAGCTCAAACCTTTTAAAAATGATTATAGAAACATAAACCAAGACACCAATGTTTTAATATTCTGCTTTTATCTTTCAACTATTTTTCATTTTGAACTAAACTCAGCATATCAAGTTTTTATTTGACAATATTCTAAGTTATTAATTATTTAATAATATTAGAATGACAAATGAGAGACTAGTTTGTATAGTATTCATCGAATACGTTTAGTGTCAAATCAATACACCTCTCAGGGAAAGAGTACCAAAAGCTTTGTGGGTCTCTACAGATAATGGCAATCGAGAAGGTAAAGTACAAGAGAAAGAGCTAAGAGCTTTAAAGAACAACTATTATTTTGTGACCAAATAAGTATAAACAAAATAATAACAAAAATAACGCTCTTTGGCTAAAAGCTCGCAAATAATTCATATATAAAGCAATATACAATTGAAAATTATTAAACATTTATCGTTGGACAAAGAAAAGCAAAGTCAATGGATCAACACGGAGACAATCAAATACCCAAATGGATCAGGGCAGATCTCTTCGAGGATATGTTAAAGAACCAAGTAAAGGATTTTTCAAAAATAAAGAGTTTTAGTTCGAAAGCTGCTTTGGCTCCTGGTGAAAATTTTGCCACAATAATGCTACGAATTGCCATCGAAGTCCTGCTAAATGGTGAGTGAGCTAAGGCCATTAAATACCCGTCGACTCCGTTCATTATTCTTTTACTTGTAGATGGCAAACCCAAAACCATTTCGTACATGCTTAAGTTACCCCATCAGACTGAGATTTTTGAAAAAATGAATGAAAAGTTAAATATGTTTGATATAGAGCGTAATGCATATCAAAATATTATTCCTGAACTGGAGGAGCTATATAGGAATGTAGGTTTGGATGTGACCTTCGGTGCCCAAAGTTTTGAACTCGCGGGCGTCATGACTGACTATCTTTTGCTGGAGGATCTGCAACCCAAAGGCTTTAAAAACGCAAGTCGCCTTGATGGGTTGAATCAAGAGCATACCAAAAGAGTTCTTCACAAACTGGCTCAATGGCATGCTGCTTCCGCTGTTCGAGTTTTGACCAAAGGTCCTTATGAAGTGAACATGACATGTGGATACTTCAAAGAGGAGAATCGTGAAATGATGATGGCCATGGGTAAGGAGTTTTCAAAGAACTTTGTCCAATGCTGTGCCACATATAAGGGAAACGAAGCCTATATAGAGGATGTTGTAAGTGAATATCTTTTTCAATTTACGTTCTCTATATCACATAAACTCTTCCTTTTAGAAAGCTCTTCAGCACAATATGGTTAAGGAAATGTTTAATATGGCCAAATTGGATACAGAGGAGTTCAATGTCTTGAATCATGGTGATCTGTGGTCTAACAATATTATGTTCAAATACGACGCCTTTGATAAAATTAAGGAAGTTTTCTTTGTGGACCATCAACTGCCGCGTTATGGTTCAGTGGTCCAAGATCTATATTACTTTTTGTTGTCATCGACCAAATTGGAGGATAAACTGGATAAGTTCGATGAAAATATCAAGTACTATCATGATAGCTTGGTGGAACATTTAAAGTTGTTGAATTATTCTGGCGAAATCCCTAAATTACAAGATATTCATTTAAGCCTGATTAAACGTGGCATGTGGGGTAAGTTTTACATATCCCCAGGAGATCTCTTCATTGGAATTTCATAATTTCCTTTTCATCTGTTAAGGCTACAATGCGGCCACAGGAGTTATGAGCGTTGTACTCTTGGATCCCAACAAATCGGCTAATCTTGAGACATTTTTCGGTGATTCAGAAGATGCAGCAGCATCTATTCAAACTTTATCATATTCAAATGCACGTTATCGAAAGCATATTCAAAAAGTTTTGCCCTGGTTACACAATCGTGGAGCTATGGAAACTAATTAATCAACCTAGAGACTTCGTTGAAATTTAATAAAATAACAATATTTACAAAGATATAATTGCATATTATCAAAAGAAGAAATATCTCTTGTGCAGTGCTGTCGCCTGTGGCAGAAAAATTCATTTGATATTGGTCTGATTTAAAGATTCCTTAAATTAAATTGAAAATTTCTTAAGCAATTCCAGACTCTTTTTACCCAGAGCTTCAGAAAGGCGGTAAGTTTACAAATCCAAACAATAAACATGAAACAATTGTGTGTAGTTGCAGCAGGAGCACCAGGCACCAGGCAGCAGGCAGAAGGCAGCGTCAGGATAACAATACGAATTTGTAGTTGGCAAGCAAATTTTCCATATTGTTGAAATGCAATTGCAAAATGCTGCTTACAGGCTTCCCATACACACACACACGCACACAAAGCAAAAGGAAAACATAAATAAACGTAACCATCAATAGTTCAATTCTCTCCCTCTCTCTATGGAGAACCACAGTGGGTAAGATGGGTACGCCTGTTTGGGCCACAAATCTATTGCACATTTATTCTGCAATTTATGCAGGGAGGAATCTTTCATATGGTCATATGTATGTACATACCTGCATTCATAGACATCTACATACAATGGCAATGGCCCGACAGGATGCTGCTGTTGGATCGAAGTATCAACAATTGAATTGATAGTCGTCGATTGCTCTGCTGAAATAAAATGTAAACAAAAGTAAACAAGCAAATAAATAATAATACTCATAGGCCACATGCAAATAAACAACAAGGCTCCAACCAACAAGCAAAATGTAAAAATCAACAGCCAGTTGCCATGATATTAAATGGAAATTCCACTTCGAGTTCACAATCTGCCATGTATGTATACATACCCGGAGGTACAGGGGAATCCCATTGATAGCTTGTTATTGACTAATTGTTGAAACCCTGACTGACTTTTAATTGTTAATATATTAAATGGTCATAATTGAGAACTGATTTGCATGGCAAATTTTTGTGGAGTATGAATACCATTTTTGGCAACAGTTTAAGTAAATCATATAGAAGAACTTGTTTATTTTCACATAGTTTTCAAGTAAAGCTGAATATTCTATATTTTTTATAGGGTATACGTCAGCACGGTAACGCTTCTGGGGACTCTAATCTTTGTTTTATAGTCTCTTAAAGTTCTCTGGTATATACATAGTTCGAAGGCAATCCATATGCTCACATTTTATTACCCTTGCAGCTATATCCTTCACATAATTCGTTTGCCCTATTCGGGTGTGTTTTCTCGTTTACCGTCTGTGGAACTTCTGCTACTTGGAATGTTTATGACTAGTTTTTCTTCTTTTAAAACAAATCTGAGCTGACTGACTTTCCTCTTCTGAATAATAAACTTGGCATCTGAGAATGAATAGAGAAAGTGAGGTAGACCGATACTAAAAGTACAGGTATTTGAGCTTGCTGTAGTTGGTTCACTTTTAGTCTCTAAATGCAGTGAATCGATAAGTGAGATACTCCCATCAGATATACCCACGTACGTGTATGTATATGTACATGTGTGTGTGTAAAGTTCTATATCAACAGGCTGATGTAGGGAAATAAGGAGGAAAAAATCAAATTGTCAACCAAATGTGATTAGTTTTCACTTGGTCTATCACCATGCCTGCCATGCCAATCTCTTCACTGGACATTGAGTGGACTTGCATATGAGATAGAAAAGCAAAACGGCTGTGATTGGGATTGTGTGTTGTTGCCTGCATTTGGATGTGAGTATGAGTCCTCTGTTGTCGATGCGCTTTCAAGCAAATAACAAGATTTCACGCTTGATTTTCACATCAAAAGCCATAAGACAGGAGGAAAATATGTGTGAGCAAATGGAACGAAGCAGCAAAAAAGAAAGATATCTGGGCAATTGTTTTTTATTGAAGTTTACAGAGTAAAGCATTTGATGGAAACAAGAAGAAGCGGCAGATGAAATGGCTAAGAGTTGTGCATCGAATCAGTATGAAAAACAAATAAAACACAATCGAAAGAAAATGGATACCCATCCAAGAGTAGAGTTTAAACTTACATTTAAATATTTTCTTGTTTTAGGTGACGCTGCTCGGCCAGATGATGCTCCAAGGCCAACAACATGCTGTCTAGGAAATCGGATAGACCTATCTTCTCATTGGGCTCGAATAGATCACCGCTGGTATAACGGGCATGAGCCAACAGCGGTAACTTTCTTAATGTACGTCCACTCAAACCAACGCTTCGTTCGGCAAGAGAGGTCAACAATCCCTCTTCGGCATCCTCTATTTCCAGAGCCTCGCGCTGCAGTATTCCTGTATTCATTAGCTCAGACAACATCGTTTTATATATAGATCTTATGGCAGAAACAGCTGGATATCCAATATATTGACGTATATCCGCCCTATCTAGAAAAGCCAAATCAATGCTTTGAGCTAGATTCGATGTGGCCAATATTAAAACATTCGAACACGACTTGATATCATCTAATTGGGTAAGAACGGCATTTACCACTCGCATGGCATCCCGCGGCTCATTGCTGCTCATGGCACTACGAGCATATGCCAGAGATTCTACCTCATCGATGAGCACACAGACCAAATTGTTACGATCCGCCACCAGCTCACCAATCTTGGTAAACAATCGCGCCACCAGTTTGCCACTTTCCGAGAACCATTTCGAGAACAAGCTGTGGCTATTAATCTCTACTAAATGCGTGTATGCAAAGGTATGCTGCGTTCTTATAGATAGCTTTTGGGCCAGTGCTTTGCACAAGCTTGTCTTGCCTGTACCAGGTGGCCCATGCAGCAATATCAGTCTATTGCAGGCTATAATATTGGTATCCACTTCATGTTGCGAGAAACTCAGCGCAGACAAAGCAAACTTCAAGAGCTGCAAAGTACAAAAAGAGTATTACATGTTTTCCTCATGTCCGGGATCTGGCACCCACCTTCTCCTTAAGTCCATCTTCGTAGACCAAATTCTCCCACAGGCCAATGAATTGCGTGGCTGGCAAGAGAACATGATTGGCAGCGACAACACTATCCAAGCCATCGCCACCATTTCCCTCGGAACCACTGTCAAACAAGCCCAATCCGCTGCTTGGTTCTACCCGCTGAGCCATGTAGTAATGATAGCAATACTTATGAGCTCCTTTTACTGTCAAATTGCTGCCACTATCGCTCTCTACCAGGAAACTTTCCACCACCTGCTGCAGCGGCGAGTTCACTTCCAATCCCAGGTCTGGCACAAAAGATGCATTTTGCGGCACCGTTATGGCCGACTGCATATACCTGCTTACTATGGGATCGAGCGACGTTCTCAGCGATTGCAAGCGTCTGTTGGAAAATATTATAAGATGTTGGTGGGCCGTAATTTAACTTGCCAATATCAATTTACTTACTGATCACTCCGCTTCAGTCGGATCTCTACGTGCAAAGTACCTTTACTGCTTAATAAATTCATTGCTTGGTCTTTAAAAATTCGCGGGAACAAAACAAACAATTCTATGTATTAAACAAATTTTTAGGGTATCGATAACAATTGGACCACAAATACTAAAGCTATCGATATACAGTGAGCGCAAAAAAAATGGCATTTCGCAAATTCAGTGTTTTTTACTTGCAGTATTTGGAAGTAAACAATACCATTTAGCAAACATTAACACATTTTATTGTCTCTAGGTAATGACTAAATTTAGTATTTAATTGTTGACTCGAGGAAGTATTTGTTGAATTTTCGCCATCCGAAGCGTTTCTTTGGATCCTTCTTGCTCCAAGAAGGTCCCAGATTGGGCATAAGGCCTGCCTTTTGTGCCATGGTCACCAGAGTTCCCATTTTCTTTTGCTGACGATGACAGAGGCCAGTGATGCGTCTGGGTAGCATGCAGCCATCAGATCGAACGTATTGTGAAAGTATCAGGACGTCCGTGTGTTTAATATCCAGTCCCAAAGTGCATTCCGGACAGAATGTGGTATCGCAGGCAGCTTTAAGCATTTTCGAGGACCGGTCTGATTCCACATTGACGCCTTCATAGACCATCACATTGTTCTCCAACTTCTCGTGTACTGGTAAATATTTAGTTTTAGTAGAGTTAAAAGGTTATGAAATCAGCTGCAACTACAACTACAAACTTACTTTCTTTAATTAACGTAGGGGAGGTGGTGGCAATGTTTCGCGTTTGCCAGAAACTAAGTCGCAGAGGACTGATAGCAGCTTTAAGCAAGGTAGCCATTGTTTAATTCAAATTATTATAAATTATTTACTATTTCGTTAAACCGCAAAGCGTTGTAATGTTGTTGCTTGGGCAAAGCGTTGCCACACCTGCGATAATCATCTTTGTATATCGATATCCGATTGCTGTTTTTCCATTTTCAGCTGAGACCTAAAGTGAAAATGTGTAAGCCGGGAGTAAACAAAAATAAATATCTGCCTAACTTTACAAAGTTTTATTCCAATTTTAGCTGCCTCACTAAGTAGCAAAAACACTCTAGTGTCCTCCATTATATCCGGCATACTGAGCCTATTAATATTTGCCATTCTGCGATTCTGTTCCGACTGGTTTAATGGCTCTCAAATCAACGTCCTGGTGGGCGGCTACTTGTTTTCGTGGCTCTTTATCTTGAGCCTGACATGTGTCTCTAATGCAGAAATGGTAATATTTGGTCGCGATTTCCAGGCTAAACTGGTACCAGAGATAGTTTTCTGTCTGACTCTAACTGTGGCGGCGGCCGGACTGGTGCATAGAGTTTGTGCAACAACTAGGTACGTTCAAGTCATTAGCCATGATGCTGATTAATTAATTCTCTGACTACTTCTTTAGCTTCGTTTTCTCTCTATTGGGTCTGTATTTTATTAATCGAATCTCCACAAAGTATTATTCGAATGCTGCGGCAGCAGTGGATGTGCCTGTCAAGAAAGGTGGCAAAAAATTTAAATGATTTTAATTTTATACAACTGCATAATTAATATTTATAATAAATTCCATACAAATGCAATCTCTAAATTAAATAAATGCCAAAAGAGCAGTCATTGGTAATTGATTCCAATTATTGGGTTACCCACAGGAATTAAGCTAGGCGGCCGTTTCAGTACCACCTTCGGACGCCACTTCGTTACCCCCGTTTTCAGTCAACAAGCTTAAAATATTAGAGTCTATAAATCGAACCAACTGTAAATAGAAAATAATTATTTTAGTTTCTCAAAAACAAGAGATATGTAGCTTACTTACCATTTGTCCTACTTTGCTTTTGGTATTCTTGTGCTTTTCGTTCAATTTATCTTTTAAGTTCTTAAACCAGTCGGTTATCTCCGTGATATTCGATGGTTTCTCAAATCCACGGTATCCTGCCTGCCTCAGGCCCAAGTTGTTTAGGTTAAAGGTAGCTGCAGTTATAAGCAGAGCAAAGCTTTTGATTAAAATGTATGATCGGCGCAGTGGCCACACTTCTAGGATAGTATCTACGGTTATAGGCTTTATCATTTGCCAGACTTCCAGAATCTTAAATCGAACAGATTTCAAAGAAATTAATATTTTATAAACAAATGTTACAGTGTACTTACATTTCTATAAACGTGCAGGATTATTTTGGTGTTGGTCAGGTCTGCAATAAAAGCCCTAAGCAATCCCAGAGATATCATTTTCCCCGTCTCACTAGACACCATTGCATGTGGTATAACTTCCAAAATATTTACAAAGTACTGCTCTTCCTCTCCAGAAACAGTTCTACAGCTTTCCAGCAAATCTCCTGTAGCATAGTGAATCATGGTGGGCTTCAGCGCGTCAGTATAATTAAAACACTCATTAAGAAAGTCGAGGCTGCGATGACACTGGCATACATCTTGGGACTCAGATAAAAGCAACATCAGAAAGGATACTGTATACAGCGATGTGATTTCTTCCAAACTTAAGTCACTCTTGAGAACCTTACGAAAGCTTTCACAAATCTAAAAAATATAAATCATTAAACATATGTATGTACAAAACATGAAAATGTTTAGTGTATGTATGTATGTATGTATAGAAACCTTATGCTTGTCCAAATTCTCTTCGGATTGGACCTCCTGATAGATGTCCAAATGCTCCAGTGGTTTCAGTCTCAATAACACATTGCGGAACTGATCATATTTCAGCTCGGCTTTAATCTCAGGTAAATGCGTTAGCGGCACCTCAGTCATTATTATACCACTCATAATTGTCTAAATTTCATGTCTTTCAAATGATATTTAAACACAGTGACTATTGAATGTTTATATTCTGTTTCAGTGTTGGAAAATTAAAAATATCATTATTGCAAGAATGTCGTTGCCAGACTTTCTTACTTAAAAATAATTTTTCAGTTTAATTATATGGGCCCTGTAAATTCAGCAAAACAATTTTATGTTCTTCAATATCCTTTATGAATAGTGCTAATATACCGTTTTTAAACGGTAGCTTTTGTTTAATATAAATTTGTTTTTGAGATTACAAGCAGGAAAATATATTTTAAAATTTGTCTTTTTTGGAATATCTTTGGTTTTAAATTTGTCTATGAGTATTTTTAATCCTTCAATGCTCTCAAATCCGGATAGAGTGAACCGGCATTTATGTAATGAGATTCTGCTTTACGTAAATCACGTTTATAGTCATCGACAACAGCTTCACCAGTCTTTTTAACCAATTTCTTAGCGATTCCCTTGGGTGTAATGTAGTTGACGTTTTGACTGATAATAAAAGCATTTCCAACAGTATCAAAGGTTCCACATGCTAGGTTGCCTGCTGGAGATCCGTATCTGAAAATAGTTATATGATTTTAATTACAGTTTTTGTCAATTTAGGATATAAATTTCTTACTTGTGCTCAATAATTTTAACCGAGTTTTCACTCAGACTATTGCCCAAAATCTTGGCCGATGTCTCCAGGCCATCAAAAACCGTTGTAAAGCCCTCCACGGCACCCGCTGCTATTGTCATAGCTCCTTCCATTTTGCTATCGGCCTCATTGCTGTCATAGCCAAATCCTTTCTGCAGCAAGCGCGAACCTTGCGTTTGTACATGTGGAGCTAAGGCACGGCCTACGGCTAGCGAAGCAGTGCCTACTTTTCCAGCTATCCATCCAGTCATACCAGCCGCAGCATGAGTAACCTTTTGAGCGACCTCCACTGTTGTTTGCACTGATGCGGGCACTTGGGTGGGAGCATCCGCTGGTGCGGCTGACATTTTCGACATTAAGTACGGTGTAGACTTCATCATAAGGCCACCAGTTTTCTCCGCTCCCTTTACTAGATTGCGGGCAATAAAATCCGCCGCACAGACAATGTGCTTGGACACCTGCTCCGAAGTCGATGCGGAACTTGCGTCAGCACGTTGTGTGGTTGGGGATTTCAATTGCTCCACAGTTCCAGCCAAAACGGCTTCAAGCAAATCCAGAAAAAACTGTCGCAAATCCTGCATTTGTTCTTCCTCTGTTTCGCCAGCAGTAGTGTTAAGCGGACGTTGGGGCTTTACCAGAAAAATTCCAAAGGCATTGCCAGGATCTTGAGATTCAATATCGGGAAAAATAAAAGCCCCGTAATCTGTTTGATAGCAATTTGTAATATTGGGGATCAGTGGATAAAGCCAAATCATTTCCGAGTCATCTTCACCCATTGCACACTGAATAAAATATATGCCACTGAGATATTTCCATTTACCGCCAGCAGTGCACATGACCAGGGACATTTTAGAATTCCCAGTAAGGGATGTAACGCCACCGTTCGATTCGATGCGATAGAGTTTTATCTGAGCCTGGAATAGTTCATCCAATTGAGCCTCAGATTCTCGACTCGCCAACAGCTCGCGTAATCCATTTGCCATTTCCTTGTAGGTTTTGGGAGAGCCCCCTTTATTCGCTATGTCATAGAACGTTGAGGGATTCTCTGTTAACGAAGGACGACTGGGTTTGGGGCCATCCATTGTTTCCTCCCTTGCCTCTTGGGCACTATGATCAATAGGCGTCTTGAGTGTTTTTAGGCGGTAATTAATCTCTATCTTGGCACTTTTCAATTTCTGGATCAAGGCACAGGCATCAGACCATTGATCTTGTACGTTATGAAGCTCATCGGGCAGCCCAACAGGTATACGGAATGTGTTCTCAATCATGTTTAATGCCTTCTCATAGGCAGCAACTATATCTCCAGACGTCTTCTCCTGTTCTTCGAAGCTTATGGCTAATTCGACCTGCTCAATGGCTAATTTGTAGGACGATTTTATGGCCTCATACGCCTCAAGAAACTCTGTCTCGTTGGACATGATGAAATGGATCAGCTGAAAAGCAAAAAGAACCAATTCTTAATTTATGATGAAATTAACATACTAATATCAACCGACTTGATCATATTGTTGATGAATTTTTGCAGAGGCCACACAAGCAACTGAATAAGAAAGTATCATCTGCCCTCTTCCGGGCTAAATTTACATGCATACGTACATACATATGTACATACATATGTATCTATATTAATAGGAATAGTCACATCATAGGACTTTCTATGAGTCATCTTCTTGTGAGGGCAGCTGCTCATTTCGGTCCAAATATCTGTGACGTAGCTTTGGGCTTAGTTGTTGCTTAAGGTCATCCCACAAACCTCTCACTTGCCCAACATTCCCAATTCCACTTGTTGTACTCACAATTTTCAACTAACTCAATTTATTGGCCGTTGTCTTGACACTGTCCGTCTACCACATCATTGAGAGTTTATGTCTTGATGGTTCTATTATACCGTTGACGCATTAGACTTGGACTGTCAATGTACTTTGGATCCGACATGGTTTCATCGCAGATATTTACCTTTAGCTGTTTGAGATTCCTGTGTTGAAAAACAAAATTATTGGCACCAGTGTTGGTAACAGCTCAATTTTATTTTGCGCCATAAGATACCAATTTTTAAATGTAGTATTTAGCAGCAAAATTTTAATCTTTCCAATTAAGACTCAAAACGTATTTCTGTTAATTTGAATTTATTTCGTGTTCTTTTTTTTTTTAAATACATAGTTGTTATTCTTGTTTTGAATGCATATAATTTACATTTCGTTCGTTTCGGACGACAATTCACATATCCTTTTTTGTGTAAGGAAAAAGGGAGAGTTTTGTGGCCGTGGTTATTAGCCAAATCTATATACATATATTATATATGTAGGTATGTATGTATATAACGTATGAAAACATTTTAAAACGAAGATAATCTATTGGAATTTGTTAATTCGTGATGATGAAGATGAATTTCTTCATGCAGCATGTCAAATTCTAACCTGACGCAGACTTTCTTTTTCTTCGGAAGAGAAGACTTTGATTGAAATCACAATAATATATACAATTACGTAGTCGAATAACTCCATGGATTATAAATATATATGCTTGTATAGAATTATACATATATAAATATATATGTAATATATAAGACCATAATAATAATTTGAGGGTCTCCTGCCTCAATTCTTCTTTCGCATGCTTTTTGCAATCGCCTTCTACTTAGTGGCCGTCTGATGACTCGATATTTTAGTTAGCTGGTGCATTTGCCACCTCCCGATAGGCATCCTGTATGGCCTGCTGCTGTTCGGGGCTAAGTGTGCTGGCACAAGCCTGCATCACATCGGGATTCGATTCGATTTGCTTCACAATTGTCAGCATCCGTGTGCCTGTCGGACTCTTTGCCTCCAAAACATTTGTGCAGAATGCTTCGGCGATGATTGATACAATGCGCGGCAGATTACAGTTATTTGCTCCCAGTATCACTGGATGATTGGCCTCAATCAGATCGCACAAATAACCATAGATGTGAGCTGCCTCCTCTGGATCCTCGGAAATTGGAAGCCACGAGAACCACACTGCAATTAACTCATCTACATTGGTTAGGGCGGATTTGTTGTATTTAAGAATTTTGCTAAACGCCGATATGGCATTTTCTGTAGCATTGATATTCTCCACTTCGCGACTCTTGGGATCGTTGATGACTTGAACGAGGAGTGGAATGATCGTAGCACAAGCGACGGCGAATTGCTCGCCACCAAATTGTCCCAAAACGCCACAGCCATAGGCCCCTGCCTGGCGGACTTCCGGTGATTTATCCAGAACGTATTGCAATAGAGCTGGTAGGAAGTACTGCTGATAGGGGGCGCAGGCGGGACCGCAAAATTCTTCATGAAAGGAAAAATGAATTCAATTTAGAATAAAGTCCCAATATTGCGCGCATTTTCTATAACTTACCAATCAGATCATCAAAGGCACAGACACCCCACTGGCGATCGGCAGTCGATCGCGACGGATCCAAGAGTTTAACAAAATGCGGCGCGATCTGTTCGAAGGCTGGCAGAAATTGTGCCTTATTGGTCATAAAGAGAGCATGGGTAATGTCTACAATTTTCGACAATATGTAAACATCGGTGTCATCTTGCTCGGCCAATTCCTCCTCGACGCCATCATCATAATCCTCTTCCTGTCGTGCAGCATAACGCTTATCAGCTTTTTCGAAGTGATCCAGAAGATACTTGTTGATAATTTCAAGGACCTGCTTCATCGAATCCTCGTTTAAGCAGTTGGGACCCAAAGTCTCAATGCATTTGGCCAATGAGTTCAACAGTTCGGATTGAACCTCTGCCTCTGGTTCGGTATTGATGACTTTCAACAGCTCTGGGCAAATGTAGAGCCACATGCCCTCAAGATATTGTGGGCCCTTAAACTTTGCGCAATCCAAAAGATAGGGAAGTGATTCGGCCGCTGCTGTACGCACACCATCATGGAAATAAAACTTAAGCATGGGCACCATTTGACGGACAACCTCCTCGGAGTATTCAGCGAAGCCCTCCTTTAGCTCGCGGGCATAGCAGACTAACATTTCACAGGCAGACGCCTTGTCATCCATGCCGGCGGTACGAATGGCAAAGTTTTGCTGTTCACCGAGGTTAATAAAGGACCAATCAACATCACCTTCAATATCTTCGACTTCCTCGTTGTCAAGCATGGCGACCTCAGGCTTCATACTGGCCGTTCGCATCACTGGACCCATGACCAAGGGCAAATATTGTTCGAATTGTTTGCCCAAAATCTTGCACATTCGTGCCCAGGCGGTAATTAGATAGGAGGTCTGAGGATCATCATCGGGCAAGTCTCCTTCGGTATGGGTCTTAAGAAGCATGTCCATAATTTCACCGGCATCGCCAATGAACTTCTCCTGACCAACGGCTAGGCCAATAAGACTCACACACTCGATGGTTTTGCCGCGCAACATCCGGAATTCCTCGGAATTGGCATTCTGTATTATGAATTTCAAGCAAGGCATCAGACGATCATAGTAGGCCACAAATTCCGCCTCACAAGTATCAGCCACGGAGGCAATAGTGGTCACCACCTGCTCCAGCACGAGCTTATTGCCCTTCTCGACCAACTCCTTGAATTTAGAATTTAAAATGTTTTCCAGTTTTGTCATAATTGCATCCAAATAACGAGTCAATATATTCTTAGGACAATCCTCGCTGAAATTGACCAAAGCGGCTCCAGCATGGGCCTGCACTCTCGGATTGTTAACATCATCAAGGAGACCAAGTAGACCAGGAATGACCTGATCGTGGAATTTCTTCTCGAATGTTGGAGCAAAATCGGTGGACATTTGTCCGATGGCATTGCAGGCAGCATAACGTACTCGCGGATGGGGATCACGCAGATAGACTAAGACTCCACTCATGACCTGATCCAGCATGGCTTCCATTTGCTTGTGGCAACCCTCACCGATAGCTGAGATGGCCATTAGAGCAGCAAACCGATGCTTCCAGTCGGCATGACCCAACATCGCAGGCAAAGCATTCATTACATGTGGCAAAACCGTTTTGCCGCCCAAACCGCAAGCCAACCGATCCAATGAAGATTCGGCAATAACATTATTATCAGTATGGTCATCATCGACGACGTCAGCAGTGGACCAGTCCTCATCTTCATCCAAATCGGTCATCATTTGCAGCACCAAAGGAATCAGAGCCAAAACATATTTCTCAGCCCGTTTGCGTACCATAGCCGGGGCATTCTCGGCCAGCGAGACCATCACTTCCAATACCAAATGTCGCCAACTATCTTCAAAATCTTGCGATGAAAACACCTTCATGCAAATCTCAAAGATCAATTCCAATTGTGGACGCAAAAACTTCGGACAATTCTCGGTCATATCAATCAGTAGTTTAAGCAGAGTCTGATCATCCTGGGCCTCGATTGTCTCGCCCGTAATGACGATCATTCGTGGCAACATATCATTAAAGTGTTTAAAAAGTGCCGACTCCTTTTCTTTATCATGGTGCAAGATGAAGGCACCCACTGCCCTAACTGCCTGAACGCGTACTTCTGCATCGGATGACGGATCCATGCTCTTGGCCAGCATCTGCTTAATTAGATCCATATACTGTGCCTCCTGATTACCAAAAATTGATGGTACACTAGAAAAAATTCTCAGGGCTGATTCCTGTAGTTGCGGTGTGGGTGAATTGGCGCATTGGAAAAGAAATTGCAAAACATCAGGCCATTGATTCGTGCCATCCTCATCAATCAGATTACGTGCTGCCTCTGCTATAACCTCACAGATCTTGCGACGCAATTGAGGAGTAACATCCAACTGGACGGCCAATAGGATCTGCTGCAGCAACTGATTCTGTGATTCAGTTGGAATCTGTAAAGTGATCAGAAAATAACCGAAATGTCAAGATGTATATTTTATTACGAGCATTAGACATTATTTTCCATAATTCTTATTGTAAGCTACTCTGCCACAAAAACGGGTTGGCATGTGCTTCCTTTTCTAGGCAAAGCATGGCTCACCATTTTCAAAAATTTCTTTGAAATGATGGCAATCGATATTGCAGTTGTATTTTTGTATTTTGCACTTCAACGAAAATGAAGCTCAAAATCAAACACCTTTCATTCCTTACCTCTTTGTAGAACTCCAGGAAATCGGTGGTGAAGAGGCGACGTAGCAATACTGCAGCCATTTGGCGTGCCTCCTCCGATTGCTGGCCATTGTGTATGTTGCCCAGGAGATGTGTTACCTTCACTTGACGTGGCAGATTGTTGAAGGCTTCCTACAAAACAAATTGAAATATGTATACATATGTACATATGTACGAATGTAGGAACAAATCAAAATCAAATATGAAAGAAAGTTCTTCGAATCTCTCCCTCCCTCTTTCTCTCTATTTATATGCCTATTTATTTGTCTGTTGTTTCCATGTGGGCGGGTGGAGCCAAGGTCAATCGACATTTGCCGTTACCGTTGCCATGTGTTCCCCAAATGGAGGGGACTATGGGAGGTGTTCAAGTCTTATCAAACATGCGAATTAATAGCATATTGCATTTCCCCAGACAATGCGTCATTCCTGATTTTTAACGCACCTGTCTTATGTTTCCGTTCAAGAGAAAATAAAATAATAAAAAATTTGAATTTGTTTTAAGCGCTTTTCGCTCACACAACACACACTTAAAAGCATACGCAAACATACACACACACAAACACACGCCCGCAACATGCGAATACTGTGGCCAAAGAGGAGAGCAAAAACACGTTTTTTCCTATGTGCGGTTGCTGCTGATGATTCAGTATTCAAAATTTCATTGCAATGATAATTTTTGATTTTTGTCTATTATGTATAGCTGAGAAATGAAAATAGCATGCAAATATACTAAACAAAATACAAAAATATGCATATTGCGCATTAAAAATGAACATTTTTCGACGTCTTCTTGATCCCCCGCATTCGTATATTCCCCGCTTACCTCGGCCTGTTGGCGAACATCATTGTCCGTGGAAAGGAGAGAAACCAACAACTGTTGAAATTGTGCCTGATCTGCAGCCATTTTGTTTCGCCTTTTAATTTGTAATTAAATTAAAATTAATTGCAAATCTGCACACACACAAGGAAGCACTTTGTCCACACAATCTTCACGCGACGAAGGCCGCCTTAAAAAAGAGCAGAACAATAGAAAACGCTGGGCAACGCCGGGTTGCCAGTTGGTTGCAAATTTTGGCCTATATCAAATTATTTTTTTTCCACGATGTCCTTTGCTAGCGCTTTCGAGTTTCACAGAAGCTTGATGTTGTACTTTACTTTCTGGTTGATTGAGTAATGCCTCGTTAATTCCAAATTCTGTTTTATTTTTTTATTTTCGTTTGTCTACTCGGTGGCGCGCTTGTCGATTGTTTTGGCGCGGAACCTACGCCGGGGGTTGCCACGTTATTCACTGGGTAGACCAGTATTTGCTATGTACGGCGCTTGAATAAAAAACTGCAAAGAATTTCGATTACAGTTTTACTTTATTCAAATTACAATAAAAAATTGAAATTGATGTGAGCTTAATAACACTTGACTTCTAATAAATAAATAAATTAACATAAAAAATTGATAACAAATTTCTGTTTTTCTGTTTTCTCCGAGCAATTTATCTCATTTGCTGGGTACAGTAACAAAATATGCTTTTTTCTAAGTTCTCTCTCTAGCCAAATGTTTCCAGTTGCTCCAGAAACGTAAGGTAAAGTGATACCACACTTCAACCATGCTTAAAATAGAGAAACCCATGAACAAGCCGAAAATGCCACCACAATTGGCCAAGAAATCCGTGATACCATAAAGCTCCGATCGCTTTGAAGTAATAAATTGACTCTGTTTAAAGTAAATTGAAAGACGAGACATTTGTGATCCCGGATACTCTTGCATAAATTCTGTATCTCCTTCGGCCGCTAGCATTTCATCCAAATCGAAATTGGCTTGCGATATTTCGGTGTTGTAGGCAAGTGATGTACAGGCAGGCATACAGTTGCATGCAGTTTCTACACCTCTTAACATATCTCCATCAGATGCCATATTGAGAGCACGCACACGCTGAAATTCACGTACCAAAAGCTCTCGTTCAGCTCTATCGTAGCAATAGATCTTATCTTCGCCACAAACAGGCATATTCAAATCCCGGGGCATTGAGAATTTTACACAGCCGCATCTGGTCAGTGTAAAGTTGACCAAACATTCCAACTGGCAATTAGATTCAGTGTAAACCTTAAAAAAACGCAAAGAACGCTCATGACTGAGAAAACATTGACGACGCAGAGGATCGTATTCCGCAATGCCCGAAGAAGTGGTTATCATACTGGGTTTAACAGCAATTAGAACTTCCTTGCCCATCGGTATGCGTACAAATTGCTTCGACACCTGAGGCACATCATCGGGAGCATGCAGTATCACCTTAAAGCCTTGAACTGGTCCACGACAAGCATAGTCTACCTCCTGCTTAAAGCTTTGAAGAGCCATAAATATACCCGATCGGGCGCCAGCACTGAGAACTCGCGCTGGATACGTGTCCACATCACTGGTAGGTGGATAGCCCGTTTCTAGTGACCAGGGCAAATGTTTGGCCCTGGTCGAATTCCATGCATCCTTTTCCATATTTTTCTCAATGTGATATTGGTAGGTATCTTCTCTGTATATATCAGTGGGTCTAAGACCATTAAACGTATAACAGATGCCCTCTTCAGTCAAAGTTTTGGTGAAAAACTTATCGCACTCGTTAAAACGACTTAGCCATCGGCAATAGAAGAAATATCGTTCAAATGGTGGTAACATGCGTTCCAGTACATTTAAATAATCTAAATCATCGCCAGCTATCAATGGCATGTCCTGATCAACAATCTGAGAGTTGCACACATGTAAAAGAGTGCGGAATTCCTCCAACTCACCAGGTGTAATGTTTTCAGGTTTAAAAATACGAGACTGTTGCATGTATTCATTGAATTGGTTATACAGCGAGCGATAGGAGGTTCCATTACCTAAAGAAAAATTCCTTAATTAAGAATAGTTCGTAATTTTAAATATTGGTGACGTGTTATTTACCCTTCGGTTTTAGAATTCTTTTAGTTTCTGAGCAAATGGTAACTGCTGGAAATGGTATATTCCACACAGGTGTTGATTTCTCCGCAAAACTTACAATTACAGGCTGCAGAACAAAAATTCTAATTTTTATTTAAGGCTTCAAAAAATAAGATTTGGTCGGGCTTACTGTCTCCGTCCATTTTGTGTAGGCGTTGTTTATTAGAGTGGAGCAACAGTATATGGAGGCCACAAAGACACAAAGCCAAAATACCTTCTCTCTGATGGGTCGTGGATGCTCTCCCAAATACTGAACTCCATGAATGGATGTGTGGGAACAATAATCGTGGTACGTAATCACAAAACTTTTACAAATGGAAGAAACTCCTGCAGGTGATCTTGAAGGCTTAGAACTGAGATCAATGCCTGCTATATTGCTGCTCTCCAAATCGGATTCGGGTCGAGCTATGCTAGCATCCAACTCGCAGCCTTTTTCACGGAGAAACATATTTCGATGGCAAAAATATTATGACAAAAATGAAAATGAAAACATGTAGCCACTTGAAAATTTTGATTTTTGCATTTTTACCGTTAGGTGACGGCGTTGCCATTTAACCCTAAATGCTTTCAGTGTGCGAAAGTGTGTTAACCATTTACAACATGGCAACTCTGCTAAATGTAAAGCGTCGTTTGTAAACACCTGTGAAATAAGTATAAACAAAAACAATGGTTACGCGTATGTGTGCCTACAAAGATTGCGATAATTATTACAATCTCCATGACAAGACCAGGCGAAATGTCACTCTATTTGCATTTCCAAAACAACCGGACCGGGCCAAGCTTTGGCGGGACCTTGCTGCGGTGCATCCAAAAAGCAGCGACCAATTGTTCATGTGTTCAAACCATTTTGATCCTAAATATATAGCTAAATCCAATACTCGCTCCAAACTAGTTGGCCAAGCTGTGCCTTATGCCTATAAATCAACACATTCCGTACAGAAAACTAGAAATTATGAGGAGGAACCTTTGAAAGACATTGAAGTAGAAACCACGAAATCCCCATCACAAGAGAGTTATTATATCAATATGGCTGGCAGCGATGAAGATGAGATCAATATTAACACCGTAGAATCAACTACAACAAATGTAAATTTTGAATCTGCAGAATATGAATTAATTGAACCGGAGTCTCTGTACGATAATGAAAGTAAGTGGCCGTGGAAACTTTTCTTGGAGAAATTCCATATATAATAACCTGTTGTTACAGTTAAGGTGAGCCTAGTGTCACCTTCGCGGAAACGACTGCGGACTAACTCGCAATCAGAGACAGCGGCTGTAATTCAGGCTCCATTGCTACCTTCCCCCGCTACAGTGGACAGGACATCTAATCCCCCAGCTCAAAATGCACAAACTGTCGAAGATTCGGCGCTAGTTGATGTTAATGAAGTCTCCACGTTCAATTTCAAAGGTGAACAATACGTACAAATGTCCCTAGAGTACTATCTAAGAGAAAAACGGGAAATGCACCAACTTTTGACATTGTACAAGAACGCATTAAAAAATATTAAGACGCAAGTCACTGGATTAGATGTATGACCTAAACCTAAAGTAAGTTACCAATTAGTCCAGTATTAATAATTAACATTCTACAAATACGATTGTAGTTTTTGGAACACTTTCTCAACTTTTTCTTGCTTTATTAAAATACTTTTTAATGGAATATTTCGATGCACTGTTTAAAGATTATATCGTTATTCACTTTGATCGCATATTTCCACATCACTGTCAACATCGGGAACATCGCTGAGCTCATCATGGCAATCATTGATCTCCGAATCATCCTCTTCTGCATTTCCGCCCTGTAGCAGGCGCTTTCTTTGCAAAAGAGCTGACCAATTAAGGTGCGTTTCACATATCGGACATTCACCATCAATGGGTATATAATGGCCTGGTTGATTACCCAATAAATAGTTGGCGAGACAGAGAATGTGACAAGTTAAACTACATGAAGGATTTGTGCATGACACTCAGAGTTCCAATTAACACTTGTACTGCCTTCCGGATTTAGGATATCATTTCTTTTTCGTTGCGATGCTGTGATGGAGACTTTTCCGCTAACAATTTCCATTTGGTGTGGCAAAGGCCACTCTTCGAATTTTCTTTCAAAGTCTGTTTCGAGCCAGCGTATGGTTAACGCCAGACGATGCCAGGGACCAACGCCCAGCATGCGATTCAATATGCGAAAATTATAATCGAAGTGACTCTCCTTAGGCTTCTTACGCTTCAATTCTGGAAAACACTTTAATCGAGTTGATAGCGTAGGCTGCTGCCATGCCCACTCGAATTGCAGAGCAGATATATTATTGGGAAAGCCATGGACAATCATGACCATTTGCCAAGGACCCTTGGAGCTTGTCTTTTTGGCGCCACCAAAATCTCGACCACGATTGTGTTGCTTAATCCTACGCTTGGGATTAACCGTGAAGCCCACATAGCATTTACCGTGGTAGCGAGAATCCAAGCTTTGGCTGCACAGCAAGTATACGCCATAGAAGTGACCCTTATGAGCAATATCATCCTCACCATTAGCTTCCTTGTCTGTGGAGCAAAATATTGAAGTTATTAAAAAAACAAAACCGAAATGTAACTAAGCTAAATGTCTGTATCAAGGGAATAACAAAAATCAGCCAACCCAAAAGGAAGCGACTTAATTTCGAATAGAAACATTTCTCTTAAGCTAATTTATTACAAAATCATTAATCGACTATATATCTAATTCATTTCTAGTTTTATATTGGCCGAAGCCAGGCCGTTGTGTTGCTGATGCTGTTGTTGTTGCTGAGGATTTGTCATAACCTGAGTGTCTCTGGGCATGCCAGCTGCAACTATAAGACCAATATCTGCATTGGCATTGCCCATTGAGTTATCGTTGCCGTTTGCAGTCCCCATCATCATGGAACCGCTGTCGCCAGCTAATGCTGCTTCCATGCCTACACTGCCATTGCTCTGTTGTTGTTGTTGTTGCTGCTGCTGCTGTTGTTGTTGCTGGGCAGCAGCAGCACTCTCTATAAGTTTCATTCGTTTCCTTGTATAATGTTGCCATTGCAATATTGCCTGATCATCAATGAACTTGCAACATTGTGAATTGACAATTTCCCGTCGAAAGTGTTCGTATTGCAGGAGATCCAAAAAGTACAGGCACATTGGGTACATCAGATACTTGGCATAGTCCGGCTCTTTCCAGTATTGTAAATACTTTAGATAATTGATGAACGATTGATCCTTGAAGTATCCGCGCTGGGCAAGAACTAAATAGCGAGAACAACATTTTATTACAGACTGCTTCATTTTCGTGCTGCATGTACTCACAGTTTAGGTAATTGGGATTAGATAAGCACTGGACAAACTCTAGTTCGATTTGCCAACGTCGTTTTTGTTGCTCTTCCGACTCTATAGCCGCTGAGAAATAGATATAAATGTAATCACATTAGATCAGGTTTAAATTTAACTTGATTTAAGTATGATTTGATTTTGGTTTTCTTTTTCTATTTTTGTTTGGCATACAAAGGCATGTGAAATTATGTGTGAATTTATTGTGACTTTTACTTACTCTTACCCTTTCCGTACATTTTGGCCATTTTGCTTGGTAGTCTGGAAAGGGTTTTGGTCTTGATTTTCGTCCTGTGTCTTTGTGGCTACGTACTTAGTATGTGGATGTGGTGGTAGATGTGGCTGTGTGTGTTCAACAACAATTATAATAATCATAAGAAAGAAAAACGAAACAAATAGCACAAATTTATAATATACAAAAATATTACAACAAATGTATGAGTGGCAATCGCGGCGCCATAGGCATGATGAAGAACAGGGGCGATGTAGGTGGGGAGGTAGTGGGAGCAGCGACAAAGCTAAATTAAAACAGCAATTCTAGAAACGGCAGTCGCTCCTTTTGTGTTGGTGATTGTTGTTTTTGTTTGTGGCGTTTAAGCATTGCAATTTTTAAAGGTTTATTATGTTCAAAACTTCATAATTTTTAACTACAAACCGTATGAACTCATTTCATTTAGATGCCAGACGAATTTTCCCCAGCCTGTTCCTAGTTATCGTTTCAAAACTGAGCTTGGAGGAAAGGAATCACAAAAAGCAAAAGGCCACAACAAATTCGAATTTCTTGTTCGCAGTAACTTTAAAAAAGCCGGGGAATTATTATTAATTTTAATAGCAATTATTTTATTTCTTGTAATGCTCACAGTAGTATTGTTATTCTAGTGTGGGTCAATACCGAATTTGCAAAATATAATTGGAAATAGTCGATACATTTGTAATCGACTGTTTTTACCCTTCAAACCGATAATTTATAGTTTTTAATTAATTCGCAGAGGCGCCACTGCAAGACCGATTTCAAGTAACGGAAATTTATTTCAAATATTTTTAATAGACAGTAAATGAATCATATAAAGTCGCTTAGTCAATAAGGAGTAAAACAAAATTTATTGTGTTTACGGATAAAGCTTTCAGATGATCCTCATATTATGTTGAGTTTTGACAACTCCGTTTTGGCTTTCGTGTATACATCTGTACGGCGCTGTTTGTAGATGGGAATTTGTCGACGAACGTCCTCAACCATGTCAAAATCTGTTAGGGAATAAAGTAAAGTAAAGTAAAGTAGTAAAGTTGGCCACCTTAAACCATGTTCAGATTTAAAAACTTACCGATCTCCTCCACAATAAACTCGCATCCCTCGCCAGCCTCTCGCTGCACTCGCGCCCATGGGTCAACTATCATAGAATGCCCATAATCAACATACCCGGACATATTATCTCTCGCTGGTGAGCAAGTGACGACATAAAGCTGATTGTCTGTGGCCCTAGCTCGCTGTAATAGTTTCCAGTGCATTGGTCCTTGACAGATGCAAAATGCCGAGGGATAAACAATCATTGAGCAACCTACAAAACAATGCCATTTCAGTTGAATGTCCATTTGGATTTCAATTTAAACTTACCCATATGGCGATAGATACGAGCCAATTCCTCAAAACGCTTGTCATGGCAAATGCCAATACCGACTTTCTGTTGGTTTATCTGGACCACAGTCACTTCAGAGCCAGCCGTAAGAGCAGCTGCTTCATCGAATTGAACTCCGCCACCATTTACGGGATCAATACTCATGGTAAAGAGATGTATCTGTTCGGATGTTTTAATTGCAATAATTATTATTGGCTTGTATAAATATTTCCTTAGTTTACCTTGCGATGTTTTCCAATTAGTTTTCCTGCAGGTGACCACACTGTGCACGTATTATAAAGCTTATCGCCTTCACGCTCTATAATGCTGCCGCCAATGATGTAGATGCCCAGCTGCTTGGACACACGGGACAGAGCCTGGCAGGTGGGACCATTTGGCACAGTTTCCGCATATTTGGGGAAATGTTCCACGCCATAAGGAGCATTGAAACTCTCCGGCAGAATAGCAAGTTCCACCTTGGGATTATCATTCTTTAGTTGTGTGATCCCATCCACAGCACGGCCAACATTAAGTTCTACGTCGCTGGACACTGGCAATTGAAGCAGGGCTAGCGTAAGCTCTGACAAATAGGAAAGATCAGAAGTTTGTTAGAATCAAGATCAGGATTTCTTACTATTAGTCATACTGTTAATCAGTTACAGCTTCAATAGTCGGTTGTCAAGAGAAAACTGCATTCGGGTGAATTGCACCGCCTATTTATATACACAGCTCGCAGCACGATCGCATCTGTCAAAATGTAAACTGAATTCAATGACCATTCGAAAATAATGATAATAATGATTGCGATTGAAAGACCTTTATAAAAAATAATGATGATAACGATTGTGATTATAAGACCTTTGTAAAAAATAATGATTGCGATCATAACACGGGCCAACAAATTGGGACTTGGAATCTTTGTGAGTTAACTGACATGGAAATGTTCTTGGAATCTGTTTGGCTAATTAAAAAGTACTTACATTTAAAGCAATTATATTTAAATTAATCGTTTGTAGTCGTTGGAGCTTTAAAATTAAAAACGATAATATCGAATAGTATTTTAAATTTATTAATAGTATTTTAATATTATTATAGAAGTTGACTAAAAACTAGTCTAGTTTAGAACTTAGAATCATGAAGAGTTGTGTGTTTTCGTTAAGTTTGGTGGTAGTTCTATATTTAAGCCTGAAATTTGGGTATAATGTAGGTATTTAGCTGAAGTTCAACATTTATCTAAGGATTATTTTGATTAACTTCTATTTAGGAAGCCGTCATTTTCAAAATGACAAACGCCAAGTGCGAAACATTCAACAAATCGTGGGTCCTGATACATAATTGCCGCTTAAAGGCAGTTAGGAGACACGTTACTGTTTTGAATATTAACAGTACCTATTTGCATCCGGTAAATAAATTATCAGTTCATGGTCAAATCTTCCAGAAAGCCAATGGATATAAGCCATGGCTAATCAATGTGACTTTTGATGCTTGTCGATATTTACAAAGGCCCAATAATCCTGCTGTTTCTATGGTTTTTAATCTATTTAAAGAGTTTACAAACATCAATCACAAATGCCCTTTTTATGTAAGTTCTAATTCAAATGTTTTGATTGTATTTCAAAGTAAATTCGTTTTATATTCTTTATAAAGGGACCACAGCTTGTTGAGGGTTTCTATCTAAAGCCTGAATTGCTACGACTTCCTTTACCAACTGGCGACTATTTATTAGAAATAACATGGATATTTGATAATAGGCCACAATATTTTACGAATGTATATTTCGAATTTGTTGAGGATTTATAAGTAGACATAATGAACGGTATTACCAATTATTATCAATTTATTTTATACATATATGTGTATATTTTCAGTTTGGAGTAATAAATTTAAAAATATTTTTTCCTGTGAAGCGAAATCACCTATTGTGTGATTTTCACAAAAATATCGAAAACATCGTCGTTTTCCCATCTCTATGGCGAGGCGGTTTTTTTTTCAGTAATTGTTGTTTTTGTCAGTAGTCGAGAATCTAGTTTTCTTTAATATTAATTTCATTTTATAGTTATCGAGAAAATACAACAAAATACAAACGCCGTCTGCTAGTAAAAGACGCGTGCATAAAATTAGACAGAAGCATTACAATACAAGATAATTTTACATAAGACCAGCAACAGCGAATTGCTTAGCAAAGCAGTCTGTTTGCAAAATGGATGACTCACGCGAAGAAAGCCAATTTATTGTTGATGATGTTAGCAAGACCATTAAGGAGGCCATTGAGACAACTATAGGCGGAAACGCCTACCAGCATGACAAAGTGAACAACTGGACCGGCCAGGTGGTCGAAAATTGTCTGACTGTGCTAACCAAGGAGCAAAAACCCTACAAATATATTGTGACCGCCATGATAATGCAAAAGAATGGCGCCGGATTACATACGGCAAGCTCTTGCTATTGGAATAACGATACAGACGGCAGCTGCACGGTGCGCTGGGAAAACAAAACCATGTACTGCATAGTCTCAGTCTTTGGACTGGCTGTTTAAAAAGGAGATTTATGCGTCAATGAAATGAAGATGAGAAGAATGCAGTATGAGGATAGCGAACCAATAGAGGAGCTCTACGATATTTACTAAAAAGGGGGAGGGATTAACAAGATTGCTGCCGTACATAGAGACACAAAAATACATGGAGAGATACACCCACGCCCTACAAAAGCCCACATCGAATTCCTTGGTAAAACTAAACTGTTTGTTCACCAGGAGTCAATCGTTTTATTTCCAATTGCGTTCCAAAAGTGTATGATGATGTACGTGCTTAAAAAAACATGTTACCGGTTTATTTTTTCGATTCTTTAACGTAAATAAAAATTATTGTAAACATAAAATGCCCTTGACAGTGGGCGTAGCCAAGATTTTATCACGGGAGGCATGGGCAAGAATAAATTTAAGAGTGAAAAGTAGAAATTCCGCTATATCAAACACAAATTAAATGTTATTTAGCACATACACTAACCTTGATAGCCTTTCAAAATAGTCACAATAACTATGTACTTTATTTCATTTCCTTTTTAAAATTGACTAAATGTAGAATAAAGCTGAATTAAATATTAATTTCCAATATTTGGAGTATTTGAAAATGACCACCGCGTTTGATGTTAGTTATGGCGGGAATACTTAATTAAAAATGTATTTATATGGTGACCTTGACCCCCACCCCACCCCACAACAACCAAAAAGGAAGAAGTTTTGTTTAATCGATGGTCCCACCAATAAAGGGTGTTTTATTTCTTGCGTTGAAAACGATTGGATGTACTGAGCGCAGGTACAGTGCTGGGCAAACGGAGACTCAGCACATCCGAGCGAGTCTTGGGTCGAGCGTTAACAATGTGGGCATAGGATTTAATTCGATCCTTGGTTGTGCGCAGTGTGCGAGACAAAACGTTCATATCGACTTCATATTTCTCGCTTATCAGGAGGGCCAACACAATGAAGTGGGTAAGAGCTTTTTCTGTGCTGTAGGTTGTGCGCGTAAACGATTTGGCCACCTTTGGATCAGCAAAACGTTGAACTATATCGTTTTCAACCTTTTCCGTGATGCCGGAGAGTTCAACCTTTTTTAGTTGACGCGATCGCAACCCAATTAAAGTCTGGAGGGCATCCATATATATAATAAGCTTGATGTGTAGAAAATCCTGCTTAGAGGCAATTTCTTTAGCTTGGATGCGTTTCAGGCAATCACGCAAGTATTCCGATTCAATGCTGAAAATAAACACAGATTAAAGAAACAAATCATCAAATTGAGGATTAAAACCTACGGAAGCGATTCCACGGGAGTACTATAGACGACCTTAGCCTCTTCATCTAGTCTATCGAGTAGCGGCCGAGGCACTACATCATCCACATCGTAGACCTCGCTCACTTTGGTGGCACTCTTATCAAATTTGGGTACGATAGTAGCCAAATATTCCAAGTTATTCACATTCGCTTCCGGCAGTGTGTCCTCTTCTGCATTCGTTTCATTGAGCGTTGAATTTTGAACTGTCTCATCAAGATCTTGACGAACTACATCCACATTGACCATCATCTGTTCACTGTTGTTCACATATCGTGAGGCTTTGCGGCTACCAAACTCCTTTAGAAGCTTCTTCGTAGCATGTTCTTTGCTTAGCACTGGCATCTGCTCCTTCTTCTCCAGTTGTTTGTAAACATTGTTGGCTAACAGCGACTGCTGGACAGGCACAATTTGCACCTTGTTGGTGCTCTTGTTGCGCAAACAAATGTACGTGTTATACTCTGTGCTATCCTGCAAGTCGCCCATATAGATTTGTTGGCCAGCTAAAACTAAAGCGCGTTTCCGCTGATCCCTGTTGCTTTCCACAATACTAAAGTCAGCATTTCCACTGCCGAGTGATCCATTTTGGAATTTCACTGCAAACAAATATCTTTTTAAAGATTGTTTTCACGGTGGCTTAAATATCTCTTACCAATTGTGGGCAAGTACGTGTCCCGCTTATGATTGCATACACTCTCAATCAGCGTTTTGTCGTCCATTTCCGTCAGTTTTAAATAAAATAAACAATTTTAAGTCGCCCACTGCACGTGCTAGTTGTTATTTTCTTTAACAGCATTTTTTTTAAGTCTGTTAATTAACAGACCATATGAGCGAGATATCGCTGCACGGTGGCGCTCCAGAAAGGCCGCCCAAAATCAAAAATTTCCTAATTTATTTTGAAGTTTAAACTCTTGACGGTTAAAAATGTTTATATAAATAATATTTTATTGATTTTAAACAAATAAATTCAAAATCATCACATTGGTTGAGGTATTAAACAATTATCAGTGTTGATGAAGCAACCACGATTAATTTGCAAAAAAAGGTACGAATGTATAATGGAGCAATTAACATAGCGACATATCTCCGACGACATATGTATCTCCGCCCAGTACATTTTTCTGGCGGAGATATGTCGTTTTTCTAACGGCGGAGATATGTCGTTACCCCGGAGCAATTATCAAATTACTAAATAGTGATAATCTAAGCATTAACAAGATTCTGCTGTGAAACTCCAACAACCGATATGGTATATGTTTCAGGAGGTGGATTTGGTTTATTATCAGCCGTTCTCCGTGGGGCTAATAACTGCATTTCCAATTTAACTAGTGGTGCTTCAATGCATAAGTACATCACAGTTGAAACCATTAAAGTAATTCCAAAATGTGACCAGAATTGTAGAACCTATAAAGAAGAAGAAGAAGTCGTATGGTAATTCAAAAGTAAGTTCCATGACATTTTTCCCTTACCGTGTCATAATTTGAGAAATGAAGGCTTGTCTTTATGCGGGCCATATGAGCAGTTTCCACCAATAGGTGCCAGATGTAAAGGCAATATGAGAGCCTAGACAAAGGTTGCCAAAATGACCAACTGAGAAACGAGTTAATTAAACCGGCCTGACCTGTCTGACATGCCCAGATTAGCCAGCATAGCGCTAAGGGCCAGGCAATATGGCTACAGCATATATAGAAAGCACCGGACAGTGGAGAAATCTCACCCGATCCCGTTTGGGTGTAAGGAAAGACGGCAAAGAGTACAGTGACTATTAGAGATAAAGCTATTAGCCAGGCACTAAGGGATAACCACTTTGGAAATTGTTTGCGATAGCTATTGCAATGCAGGAAATATCCGAACAGTAAGCCGATTAGCCATGGATTAGCACGTGCATGGGTGGTGTAGTATATGAGACGCATCTCTGCTGAGTCTGCTCCCAGATTTCTGACAGGTTTAAATTGATTAAGTGCCTTGTGATGCATTGTTAGATTTCAGTTATACTTACCCATTGCGCTGGAAAACTTGAAGGTTATTTAACATGACAATACTAAAGACACAACCAAATAGTAGTAAAATTATTGCAACAATGACAGCAGCAGCTTTTCTGCCCCACTTGTAAAGAGCAATTAGTAGAATGGGCGAAAGGATATACAGTTGCATATCCACAGCAAGGTACCAAGAATGTCCGAGGCACTGTAAATAAGTACAAGGATTATACACGGGTCAGATTTTCAGCGAGTCTGAGAGTCATTTACCATTTTTCCAGCTGCTGCATAATTTTGAACATATAGTAAAGTGGCCCACCAGGTTTCCCTGCACAGTTGAGATGACCCGGTAAACATCTTCCAAAATGGACCATCGTCCAGACGTGGAAAAAGTGTCATGAAGAAGAGCACAGCCAAGGCTAGGACAGGTGTTAGCCGCACAAAGCGATGCAAATACATCACAGGGACATTAAGCCGACCCGAATTACTAAAAGAGATTGACTTTATCATCGAAATTAAAAAGAAGGGATTAGTCATCTGACTTACCGCTCTAGTTCCCGCAAGGTGCTCATTACCAAAAGTAAACCACTGAGTAGAAAGAACGTGTCCACCGATATGGAACCACTCTGCAGTATCATGGAGTAAGGCGTTTGGGCCCAAGCTACAATATCAAAGGCATTCACATTCGGAGCCAACAGCAGAAACATATAGCCATGCCCGTAGATTATCCATATAATTGTAAGACAACGAATGCCATGCAAACAAGGTATCACATGAGCGGCAGCTGTCGACGTAGTCTTCACCAATTGAGGAACATTTTGACGTAGTGAAAAGGAGAGGAGTAGCTTGCTAGAAACTATAAATGGTATATGGATATTTTAAATTGGCCCTACACTACACAGACTACAGCTTAAAGCCTACCTTCTCTATAATCCAAAATGGTGGCCAAAAGAACCAGTAGGGCTAAGAGGACAAATACACAGCTGTAATTTAAAAATTAAGTCCTTTAATCTGTCAGGGATTTTGTCCGTGTACTCACATTGCAAACCAGTCTAGTCCAGACAATGGTTGCCGATCAGACGTTGCGCAATTGTACTCCTCCACTAGAGTTCCATTCGTTGCGGAGCTCTCGTTAAAAATATCTCTCAGATAGTTGGTAAGCCAATAATTAAGTTGTTTCGCACTACATGCTGATGGAATGCAGGTGCCTATATTTAATGCCAAACTATCCGTCGAGTCTGGAATCAAGTTCTCAAATTTTATATTGGCCAGACAATATTTGCTGCTGTTGTCGTCAAAACTCAGACAGGACTCGTAGTTTCCCATATCCGTGAAGTGGCCATAGAGCAGGCCTTGTGGATATTTACCCCAGGCATCTAGAACTGCGACCAAAATGGTATGGGTAAGGGTCAAACCAAAATCAATCTCTTAGCTTACCTTTTAGAGCTGATAAACTCTTGCTATTAGCCTCTTCAAGGAGTTTGTGGACTTCTGACACACATGATGTTGCCAAATCCGTCTTTACCTGACTGCCGTTGAATGCCTGTTGTAGCACTTGATATCCTAGATTACTATGCTGCAGCCAGATGAGTAATTCCTCCGAGGAATAGGCTTTAGCCGACCCGAAATTGGCTGACAGCAGCAGCAACAATAACGGTACACAACCTGATATTAGTAACGCCATAACCAAATGTGCCCTTTGTCGACCTGACGTCGATATTTATAGCCGTATGTCTCTCTCAATGGCTCAATGGTCGGCCTGTACGAATTAATAGCCCAGCAATACCGAAATCACTTTCTTTTCGACTTGAATTGAATTGAGGCTACTAAACTTGGCCTGGCTGTTTGCACTGGGTTCGAGTTGTGATTAAGGGTGCCGATAAGGCACATTACTTATTAATGATTAGTACGAAGCTTGGAGTAGTAATGAGCAAATAATCAATAGACTCTCAGAAAAGAGAACACTTAGTACATATTCTACGGTTTACTTCTTTTTTCTTCCTTTTTACTGTTATAGTAATATTTGTTATGCAATTGAGGGATTAGTTCTCTAAGAGAAACAGTCGACAACTGACTGACTGATGATTTTAGTGCGCGTTAAATATAATTATCTCTCGCCTCACCTAACTACGTTCTAACTATATTACCGTAGTGCAATATTTGCTATTTTTTTGAGGGGAATCCCTTCTGAGAAGAAGTCATTTATTTTGGGTCTCACTCTCATCGATGGCGAATAAAACTGGTTTTCTCTCTCGCCCAACTCCAGATAATTTCAAAAATTGTTTAATGGTTGTTTTTTCCGCCAATTGTTGAGCCGAATAAAACACGTTTCTGTTTTTAGTGTTTCATTAAGTTCATATAATTTATATAATATGTATTATCATAGTTCGTTGACATTTGCGTTGATGCACGCGCCTATTGAGGATGTTACAAATGATGTGATGTAACTGAAACCACATAGTCTCTGGTGTCTCGGATAACATTTGAAAGCCACCTACATTTTTAGATTTTAAACCTACTCCTAGATTAAGCAGTAATAAGGACACAAATAGGACTAGTATAATAACATATATCTCTTTTCTTCCTTGATTGATAGTTTAGTTTTTCATTGAATGCAACTATTATCTAGTATATCTTAAATATCCTGTCTTTAGAGAATATTTAAACCATCAACTGGGGAATACTGCAGCAAGTTGTCAAACATCAATTTCAATAATTGCGTCACAATGTTTTCTATTTCGTTTTAGCAATTCATTTGAGTCTCTATAAAAAGCGAGAGCGTTGAGTTCATTGACCGTTTCTAGGTCACAGATGAAACTCCCACATCATCAAGGTTGTTTACGACAAATGGATTTAATAAGTCTTTTTAAAATGGGGATTCATTATGTTAGTTATTACGTATAGTATAGTATTGTGAGAGTGACTATTTAATGACTAATGTGTAGATCCTTTTGAAGGCCAATACGAGTTGAGTCAATCTGATGACAAGTTTGTATACTTAAAAATTATCTCTTTAGATGAAGAGCATCTTCATTTTGAGTCTTATAATCTTTATATATTTTCTACAACTAAAAGATTTGTGTCAACGGTATCCTAAAACATTTCGACTAATCAGAAAATTTAAAAAGTGGTATGTTACTTGAACTTACGATAACGTTTATTTTGAGAATCGATTTCGATTGACGACTGCCCACAATGGCGTGTAAATATATTTGTTTTAAAGATTTCTATGTAGACTTGCTGAATTGGAAACAAAAGGCGACAATCATAAAATAATTAAGTCAAATATAAGAAATGTATTTTATGATTTGTTTAAACAAAAACTGTTGCATATTTTGGGGGATTGATACATAAATGTCATTAGGTAAAGTTTTCAGTTTAATTAAAGTGCTTGCTTAATGTTTTTAAACTAAAATAAATAAATTAGTTGTATTAATAAATAAATATAGTTTAGTAATCATCTAAATCAAGTTAAGATCGTGGGTAATAAATGCGCCTCACTTGATTTTAGGGATTCCTTACGACCTCTGTGTTTATATTGAAGCCGCTAAAATTGTAGTGTTTACTCTTTACAATTTGTACCACTTGCTAAAAATATGTTTGTTTAATTTCAATAGTTTTGTAATTTCGCTTTTGACCCAAATGTCAAGTGCAGGTCTACTCAACTCACCAGCACCAGTTTAATTAGAAAGACGGCAAATGTTAGGAAATTAATACTCATAATTGCCGCTTCGGGTGGAAAGTCTATATTGGCGTCCTCCAACAGGCCGCGACGTTTGCGTCTTTGCCGCTCGGTTGGTTGCCACAGAACCGAGAATTGTTGCTCTGTTACCCAAGTTGTGGGAGTAGAAGTGGGAATGTGGGAGTTGAGAAAGTCAGCAAAGTCACTCAAAATTAACAGACTCTAAAATACGCACCAATAATTTTCATGAGATTGTCGCGCAATTGCTTCAGCAATTTGATTTTTTTCTCTATACTCAATGCAGATTTCTTAATCCAAGTGTTTTGCATTGATTTAAGGAACTTGAGAAATCCTTTCATGCTGGGAAATTGAATGTCGCCTTCGTTTATTTGAGTGGCATCTGTTGAAGCAGCCATTCCATCTGAAACTTCGCCATCTGTGGTTTGCGAGGAGTGTCGTCTTGAGGTGGTTTCCACTTTGGGTGTGACCACATCCATTGGTTGTCCTGTGGTATTCGCTGGCCCCACAATTTGTGGGCTTTGACTGGGGCTATTATTGGTTACACCAAAACGTTCGCGTTGATACTCAATCCATACGGCACTGTGTGTAGTAAATCCTTCTGGCTCTGATTTGGCCTTGCTCTGTGGGTTTAGCTTGATCTGAGATGTTTCTACCCATTTGGTTACACCAAGACCAGAGGCTGCCAACAGTACAAGGCTCAGTTTGATCATTGAGAGCGGCATGTTCTTCGTTGGGTTGTCACCTGTAAACTGCTGGAAAAAGTTTCGAAGACAAAGTATTCTTGCTGGAAGAACTGTTGTCCCAGTTGTTACACATTGTTGCATTTAATTGTCAAGCATTGTTTTATTTTTGTTTCTTTGTTCAGAGCTGAGTGCGTTCATAAGAGTTTGCCTTTAAAGCTACTAGCTAAAAGTTTTTGATTTTGAAAGAAAAATGTTTGTAGCGTGAGGAAATCTTAGTCGAAATAAAAATGCGTGACATTAAAGGTATGAGGGAGAGAGGGTATTAACTATTTAATGTGCCGGCACAGATGGAAACGCATCCATTTCAATGCCTTATCACCAATGGCCTCCACTTTGGGTGAACTTTCGGATAGGTGTCTATGGCAGTCCGCACAGTTTGGGTAGTTATCGTTCGATGAACCAGGTCACATATCACCTGCACAATCCCAGCGTATGTCGTCGGCTTCATGCGTTAAATAACGCCCACCGCCCACCTGTGCCTCCAGATTACGCAAATCACGATAGGTTTGCTTATCCTGCAGCCAATAGTGTTGAAGACTTTTGTCAACCGTATAACGTTTGCGTTGTTTCACCTGCAGCAGGTTGTTAATAAGGTCAATGGCTAAAATATAATGGATAAGTTGATTGTTAGAATTGAAATTGTGTAGTCATATTTTTCTACTTTACTTACCATTTGATGATATCTCTTTCCAAGGATTCGGTGGATACATAAAGGCGGCATTCTGAATCTGATCATTGATGTCCTCTTCCTCGTTGAAAGGAAACGTCCCACTAAGACTCACATAGATGATGACGCCAACGCTCCACATGTCGAGGGATCGATTGTAGCCTTTGTTGCGCAACACTTCAGGTGCCAGATATGCCGGTGTACCCACCACGGACCGTCGAAATGATTTCTCGCCAATAATTCTCGCATAGCCAAAGTCACATAACTTCACTTGTGGGAATTCAGCATCCGATGAGAGCAGCACATTCTCTGGCTTCAAGTCGCAATGCACAATATTTTGCGAGTGTAGGTACTTTAGAGCAATCAGAATTTGAGTTATTAGGAATTTGGTAACACGTTCACTGAGACGTCCACGTGAATGCGAGAGAATCATCTCCAACATGTCCCCCTTTAGTTTCTCCATGACAACAAATATACGCTCCGGAGTCTCGAACATACGCTCCAGATTGACAACACCGCAATGGGAGATATTCTGGAGTATGGCCACTTCGTTCTTTAGCTGGGCCTCCTGCTTGGTAGGAAACCGAAGCTTATCAATCACCTTGATGGCCACCTCACGCTTGGTTTTCTTATGCACACCGCCGTACACGACACCAAATTGTCCCGATCCAAGCACCTCATCGGGAAATATTTGATATAGTTGTCCCATATCCTGGACTTGTTCCTCTGATTCACAGCATTCTGAAAGCATAAAACTCATTAGCCAAATCAATTGATTTGAGTGACTGGAGGAGTCTTACGTGTATTTGTTACATGCATATAGGCCTGCCTTATGCTTGTCTCCCAGGATTTGGCAATATCGCTGCCAATACCACTATCTGGCGGCGGAAGCCGCACAGCCTGCTCATCCTTCACTCCGAGCAGGGGATCTTGACCCACAAAATAGCTCAGATTTGGCATACACAATTCAAAGCAATAGTTGGCCTCTTGTGATTTTGGTTCCCGTTGCGTCTCTATCGATATGAGCTCCGAAAGGGCCAGCTCCTTGTGGTACTTACTACCCTGCTCTGAGATAAATAAGGTTATGGTTTTCGAGTCCAGACGCCAAAAGTAACGCTTAACCGCCTTGTCCAGTGAGGTATAGTGGACCAGCCAGCCCTCTTTAATGGCCTGACCACCACGTTTCTTGGTGTGCTTGACCGATTGGACAATTCGCATTAATGGTATATTGGCACTGGGAGAGGATGAAGAAGAGGATTGTGATTGCTCGGATTGACCATCACTTGACTTGTTTTCACCACTGTTACTACTGCTATCCAATCCGCCGCCATTGACCAGCTCGGGCGGTGAATTTTGTGCATTTGTCAAAGCTTTGGGCGCTTCACGAGGACGTCCGGCCACCAAATTGGTGGCGCCACCTTTAAATTTGCCCAACCCCAGCTCGTTATCCTCAAAATCACTGTCATCGAATTCCTCGCGAAAGAAATTGTCGCGATCCTTACGTGTTGGTGTTCCCTCGCTAATCTCGGCCTGCAATTGACTCAATTGTGCCTCGCCCGTGCAGTCCAGTGGCACCTTGTCCATGCATTTCTTGTGCGTATTATATTGGCAGTCACGACACTGCAATCCCTGCTTGAACAATCCCTTCAGCAGCTTCTTGCACAGCTGACACACCGTTGGAATGCCATACGTGTGCACCATAAATGTATGTGGTATGCGGAGGACGGTGAGTCCATTGCGTCCGCTGCTGCTCCCGGCCGAGTGTGTCCTCTGATGTCGTCCAGCCTGATAGCCTGGTATGTTCTGCGAGTGGAAAGGGTTGGAGTTGTTATGCTATTCGGATGGTTAAACTACATATGTCCACTATTTAAACTTCTTTAAAAATCTCTCTCTCTCTTTTCTTCTTTACGAGTATTTAAAATGCATTGAAAAAAATCAAATTCAAATCAAACTTGTTAGTATGTAAAAATATAGAAAATTTATTCAAATGGTAAGCATACAATAATAAATTTGCAAATAAAGAAAAACGGGCAAAGCAAAAACAATGAAATGAAAATGAATACATATTTTAAATACTCGTAGGAAGTAGCATAAAGCTTCCTCTATTCCTCCCACAAACCCGTCACCTTCTTATTCGATAGCTACCTATATATGTATGTATGTATGTATGTATGTTCATGTTTGTACGTATCGTAGGCTAAGTACGTCTCCCCCTACCGCCCGCTTGAGGCATTGTCAATTCTTAATAATATCATTCATAAGCTCCGACATGCGCTTTACCAGTGAACTGTTCGAGTCATTTCTAGACTCCTCATTGGAGACAAGCGACTGCTGTGAGCTGCTGCCAGAAGGACTGCGGGGCGCTTGCAGGGTAAAGGAGCGTCTGGATGTGGCGTCAGTTGAGCGATTGCAGTTGTTGGGTATTTTCACTACGCATCGTTTGTGATAGTTTTGACCGCAACCTGACAGGACAGAAGATGGAGAAGAAGTCAGCAACAGACAGAGAGATGGGTTGGATTAGTTAGGACATAGACATGGACGAGAGACATAGTACATACCATCACACTTAAGTCCTTGACGCACCAGACCAAACAGCATTTCACCGCAAAAATCACAGAATGTGGGCGCCTTATACGAGTGCACATTGAGGCTGTGTGGCTTCAGTGTTGGCATTTCCGATGTGGGATACAATATGGCTGTTCAAAGAGAAAAACACCATTGATGCCAATACTTAGAGATTGCGGTCAACAGATGGCTTCACTTACGGCTCGCTGTCAATACAATTTCCACTAAGGTCTCGTCGACAACTTCCGCTGCAGAATTGATAATATGCAGCACATTTGGCGTACTATAGTCATGGACGAAAAGTAAAATTCGTTCTGATAGATACGTTAAACCGCTATCTGGTATCTGTGAATTGGAACAGAGAATCAAATGATCAGTGTGTGTGTGTGTGTGTGTGTCTGTGAGTAGATATATTTTTGATGTTCTGCTTGATTTTACGCTCACTTTGCATATGGTATCATTATCAGTTTATATTCATATCTTAATTGATTGTCTGCGATAAGAGTTGAGTAAAATTTGTGCATCAAATCTAATATTGATTTCAAAAGATAAGGAAAACATAAAATAAACAAAAAATTGTTGCATTCTCTTTCTTCTAAAAGAGACACACATAAATTTCTAGGGTAATCAACTTCATTGGAGCAACGGAATTGCTTTTCGCACGTACATAAGTTTGTTAAGGAGTTTGTCTTCTTCTACCACTGAGAAAGACTTGATAGAGGGAAAAGTGCGTGTTAGGCAAGCAGCTGTCTAATTGAATTGGTCATGGTTAACAGCATAGAACGGAAATGTGGCTAGTGAGTGTATACATACATATGTAGTCCTGCTGACTTACTTAATGAAATTAAGCAATTATCGTCCACACAGAATTTATTACAACCATGAGAAATGTGTATGTCTGTGTGTGTGTGTGTGCTTGTCCTTTGACTGCCACCAACTACTGCGTTTGTTCTTTGAGGAAATTCTGTTTGTTGACTTGACCGCATTACGCCTGCATGGATAGCAAAAATATTGACATGTCCTAGCAATCGTTTTGCATAATTAACTAGTTGACTATTAGTCAACAGATGGTGACCCATTTGCGCAATCCCATCATTACAGGAACCCATTTTTCTTTGCCTTACCTTAGTATTTATGAAATCACATGCCAAATCCTTGAGAGACTTTAAGGTTAAAGCGTTCACTGGCACGCTGACTGCATCTCGTATGCTGCCAAATTGAAACAAAAATGTCACCTCGGGCCCCTCCATGATGATGGGAACGCTGCCAACGCCGGCGCCGATGCCAACGCTGCTGCCGTTGGAGTTAGTGTGATGTCGTTGTGCCAGGATTGCGCCTTTGGGGGTCCAGATATTTTTTGAGAAATCTCGTAACCACAGCCAATGCCAATGGAGGTGGTTGGTGGTGGTTGAAGCTGGTTAATAAAATTTTTCGTTGCTCAGCTTTATGGTACAGTAAATGCAGCAGCTGCCGGAACCTCCTCGACTCCTTCTTCCTTCTTCTACTCCTTCTTATCTATCAGTTCCACTCTCGCTTCACCTCTACTTGGAACTTGGACTTGCACTTTGTTGTTTTTGCTGTTGTTGCTCTGGTGCTATTTTGCAAATGCCAAGGACGAAATCAACTTTTGTACTCGTTTCACTTTTTACGACTATTATTGTCGTTGGCTCTCCTTCAACTGGTTGGACGATTTTTAATGTTAGTTTTGTGGTTTGAATCGGTTTCAACATCCACTTACTTCTTCGGCGGGTTTCTTTTCTTTTCTTTTTTGTGGTTTCAGGATTTCTGCTTAGCTGCAGTCAGTCAGAGGCTCTTACAATCACATATATACATATAAATATGTATCTATTTATATATATCAGTTATTATGAAGGTTCATCTAGACAGACCATTTGCGGGGTAGTAAAAAAATAAACTGAAAATAAAATAGAAGAAAGAATATAAAGTATTTGCAGTTTTAGTTTGTTTCTTTTTTTTTTTTTTTTTTGTTCACCGCCAGACGAAAAACACTTTATTTAATGACTCATAAATGAAATTATTCAGATTGAAATCCAATTTCATATACATATCGATTTATAATTTTATATAAAAACTGTATAAAATACCAAAAGGATTGCTATACTCGAAAAAATATTAATTGGATTTGTAAAAGTCAAGTTTTTGTTTGCCTTTTTTTCCATTGTGTGGCTCAAATGAGTCAGAGGCAACCGTCAATACCCTAGCCAACAAAATGTATCTTTACATTGTTGAAAAGTATCTTTTAGTTTAATTTGGATAGCCACTTTGGATCCGAAGGGAAGGGCTTACCGCTTTATAACTTGAAAATGGTTAATTAATCTAAATAGTTTAAAGAACAGAGAGGGCGAGAGTTGAAAGAGTATTCAGACTTCATTATAGTTTTCGATTGATTTGAGTGAGATTAACTCGGTATATCTATCATCAGTTTATTGGATACGTATTGTATGTTAGGTCATGGAGCATGTCTCTCAAAACAACAATGGGGATTACATTGACCCAACCCTCCCTCATGGTCCCAAAGGCCACTTTCATTACGTTCAAGTCATTCAATTAGACATGTTATACACCTATTTTTTTTTCTTCTAGTATTGTGATTATTAAAAACTGGTTGCTAATTGCTTTGAGAAAATCTATTAAGCAAGTATACACACACCTGAGTATATGTGTGTGTGTGTGTGAGTATGTGGGAATAATTTGATGAAAGATACAATTGATCACTGCGCATTTTTCGTCAATTGTTAAGGGGAAAATATATAGTTTTCTTGACCTATATAGCTCATGAGTATGCATGAAAAACGCCAGACATTAAACATAATTAAAAAATCAGACTGAAAAACATGCCCATAAACTGGGGGAGACTGCTGCGGCGGTCATGGTAAGAATGCCGAGAGATGTAAACGAAAGGGAGAGAGAGACAGGCGGCCAAAACGAAAGCCAAGCCAAGTAAGAAGAAAAAATAAAAAATGACGATGGCGAGCGGCAGCCAAGCAACTTTCTAAAAAAAAAAAAAACAAAAAACAATTTTTAAGTAGGTGTATCAGTCTAAAGTTGAATATGTCTATACATATGGCTGGATGTGTGTGTATTAGCTTCTTGGCTATGCCAGAGGGTTAAAGTGGGGTAATGCGTTTTGAATTTCAATTGAAGCCATCCATCCATAAGCAGGGAAGCTGCCAGTGGCTAGAAGTGGAGGCTTTTCAAATACATCAAGTGGCTGACAAAAAATAAAAATTGGAGCATCAAATGACGCAGCACAGCAGAGCCTTAAGTCAAGGCTATTGGCACATAGACACACACACACACAGAGGCACTCACATACACATGGACACTTGAAGATTTTGTATCCATGAGATACATTTTGACATTTACATAACAAAGAGCAACAGCTGCCGCCTGCTTGCTAATTCCTATTCAACAAATACGCACTTTTTGTTTTTGTTTTTGATTGTGTTCTTCTTGGTTAGACTTTTTTATTGAGTGAAGTGATGCCACTGGGACATGGTGACTAAGTCTTTAGATTGTTATTGCTCTTAATGTTCTTGTTGCTATTATTCTTTGTTGCAATTTGATGTCACTGCCATCATCATCGTTGTCGTCCTCGTCGTCGTCGTCGTCATCCAACAGCCACGGCACGTTCTGAGTTTGTTAAGCCAAAAGAGCAACTGACTTGGCCAACTGCTTGCCCAAAGTCAAAGCGGTTGACGATGCCACCGCCAGAGCACAGTAAAAGCAAACTCAAAACTTGTTTTACAACACACACACACACACCCAAGCACACAGACAAATAAACAGAAACAAGCCAGAAAGAGAGACAATCAACCAGGAGTGGCTGACATTAACTCAACTATATTTAGAGGTAGGAATCAAAACAAACAATTTCTTGAGTTTATTTTGAAATTTCTAAAATTTCTTTCTCACTATTGTGAAGTGAGTAAAGAGGCCCATTTATAGCTTAGTCCGCTCCTGTTGTTTAAGGGTGTGTGTGCGTGTGTGTGAGTGCTTCTAAGAGAGTGTATGCATGAGCATTTGTGCCATGAACCAAAGTACTCGACCCGGCATAGTCTATTCTCTTGCTTTTCCCGCAACTACTTTAGCTCATCGAGTTTTTCTTCGCCCTCCATTCGTTGTTGGCCTGTTTTGTTTGTTTGTTTTGTTTTGTTGCTGTTGTTGTTTCAACGGCCACTGATGCCCCTTTTGTCAAGCCCAAACCTAAAGCCCAACTAAACCCCCCAGCCAACTCTTCTGCCACTTGTATCCCTTGGCCGATTGTTGCTATTGGCGCTACAATTTTGCACTCTTTCTCTTTGTTGTGCACCCATTTTCTTCTTTTAGCAGTCATTGTCAAGGCTGTGCCACACACAAACTACCTGTGGTTTCCTAACCTGGCTTGATAAGCGATTTTCCAAAGTTTACCCTCCATCCCCCCATCCCTCCCCCGCAGCTAGTGAAGTGAACGAAGGACAATGAAAAAAGAAACCAAGTGGAAGCCAAATGCTTGTCCGCATTCAATACCAATTTTTGCCAAGGGGCAAGTTCTAATTGAGTTTTCACCACAAAAGTTAGTTTTTGTTATTGTCAAATTGATGCTATCATTCGTTTACTAATTATGTGCCTAATTCGTTTAATTGACAATCAGTCACTTCATAAAAGCAAGCGGTTATACATTTATATATTTTTAATAATAGTTGAACCATTTTTCAATCTACTTACTCTTGAGTGGCTAACTAAAATCTATGGCAAGCGACCTCCAGAAATGAAACATAACATCTTTAAGAACATAAATTTTAAATGTATTTCAAATAAAATTTGTAGAAGAAAATTGGTTTACACTCTCGCAAACTCATAAGTTGCCTTTTTTTTCTTCATTTAGTCATACATTTTGTATTAGGTATTCTTTCTTGTTCCAATTTGAGCAACATTAAATTATATTTAGCTTTATTTTCATTTAAATCGGAGACAATTTTGCATTTCAGATGAAACTCACGCCATAATCTGTAATAATTTTGCGGTTTTCTTTTGGCATTTGTTTAAGTATTATTCGCTTTTGCTTTTATTTTGATTGGGGCTTATCAATGTGTTTATTTATTTTCATATTCGACTTCTAATTTTTAAACAAACAGCAAATAATATGTAAATAACAAACGAGTGAACAAAAAAAAGACGCTGGCTTTGAGTGTATTTCGTTCTTCTTTTTTGGCCGCTGATAAGGCGAGAGAGCAGAGCGCATGGCATCATCAGCATCGATAGATAATTAGCTGATAATAAGTAGGGGCCGTTACGATGCTGCTGATGCTGCCACCACCACCACTGCTGGAGGGGATAGTTCAAATTCCATTGTGGGTAAAGTTGATCCACAAAAACTCAGAGAAACCCACAGAAACCCCAGAAACCGAAAACCGAACTGTGAAAATTGTAAACCGAAAACAGAAACTAAAAACCAAAGGAACAGAAGTCATTAAACTGTTCCATTGCTCCCCACTTATCACACACACACATACATACGCACACTTACATACATACATACATATAAATTCATTCCTAAGAAACATGGCCTGAGACACTCATATCAAGTATACGACAGGCTGACGCACAGCTAAAGGCAACAAGGCCAAGGAATAACTTGAATGTGTTTTTGTTCATTTGTTTGTTTTGCTAACTGAAGTCTTCGTGTGTGTTTGTGTATGTGTGTGTGTAAGGATGTAGATGAATGTATGTACTATATACATATGTATATAGGGAAAATAAATATTAAGAGGCGCGGGCGCAAACAAACATACATATTCATGCATTAGAGTTGGAATGGGCAACTAGACCAGAAAAACAACAAATGAGCCCACCCTTCTCTTGAAGCTCATCCTGTTGGACTTCGAAATGGAAAGAAAATAATCATAAATCCTCCACCATTGACTTTACCATGAACTTGGCGGAACTCAACGGAAGTATCTACATACATACATACGTTTATCTATCTGAAAGGCATTTCCATTTCACTTGAATTGTGTTTCATATACACAGAGTTTTCATACATTTTGCATAACATGAAAACGACATTAATGTTTATAAATAATTGAAGAAATAATTTGTTTTGCATTTTTCTTTCTATTTTCGTTCACCCTCATTTATTATGCGATATATTTATAAAGTATAATAGAGAGAAAGAGACTTGCAATTAATTTGAATAATTAATATGCACATTTACACAAACACAAGACACACACACACACACACTCACACGCATACTTATGCACAAGTGTACTTATGAAAATACACGTATACACACATTGACACACCTTCAGTGGTGCCCCATTTTGACTGACGCTTTTCTTTTCGAATTTTCAATATATATAAAACTTTTTTTTTTTTTTATTTTTTGTCGTAGTTTGTTTGTTTCTTTTCTTTGCGGGGGTCTTTTTTCTTGCTTTCTTTTTATTTTGCTCTATGCTACTCTACTGCCAAATCGTTGCCAGTTGTGGCAATGGCAGTGGCAGTGGCAAAAGACAGCATCGTCCTCAGCGTCGTCTTTCGCGACGTTATCCGCATCCACGTTGTGGCAATGATTACGTTCTCAACTGGACGAGAATATATTTTTGGCACGTTTGCACTATGTCTCGTTCGCCGCGCAACTGAAGCAAAAACAGCAAAAGCAAAATCTACGAAACAAATTGCCAAGCTCGTGCTAGCTCAACTCGACTCAAAGTTTTTTTGGGAACAGCAGCAACAGCAACACGGGAATCATTTGGGTGGCACTGCAAAACAAGATTCACTCAGAGGGCTCAGAGGTTCACAGGCAGGCAGAGAGAGAAAGAGAGAGAGAGAGAGAGAGCGAGTATGAAATAGAGTGTGGGAGAGAGAGACTACGAGAGATGGGAGCCCAGGGAGTATGCCGCAAAGGCTAAACATAATTTGCACCTTTGCTTGTGGCATATTTTTCACATTCACTTCAAGCACTTCCTCAATAGATTTTCCCAAAAATTTTCTTCTGTTTATTTATTTTTCTTCATTTTCTATATTTTGTTTTTTAGATTTTGCCATATTAGCTGTTGCTAGCTTGTAGCCAACCATTCAAGTTGTTTACATTGCTTGTCTTCTCACACAGGTGTTTCTAGCTTTACAACATTAGTGTAAAAAGAGAGAGAGATATAGAGAGAGAGCAAAAGAATATAAGAGAAGAAGACGTTTCGTTGTAAGAGAAAGCTCTTTACAGAGTTGCCAAGAGCCCCATACATTTCTAAATATTCTAAAAATAATGGAATATGTTAAAAGTTTAATAACATTTTTTAGTTTTTTTTTGTTTTTGTAGGAGTTTTATCATTTAAATCAAGTATACGCCACTTTGATCAAGAACGTTTTTGGTATTTTTAAAAGAAATGAAAAAAGGTTTAAAATTATTGAAATTTTTTAAAAATAATTTCACTTTATTAGATATTAACTTTCTGATTTCTCAAACACACCACTCTGTAAGTTACTGGAGTCGTTTAAGAGAGGTTTCATCTACATATTAAAGAGCGAATTGAACTTAAGAGAAAGGCAAATGAGCTTTCAATACACTCGAAAAAATCAGCTTGATTTTGTTGGCCATTTTTTGTGGGCAACTGCTTCGAGTGGTTGCTTCGTTTCCCCTGCACTTGAAGAACCTGGTTTCTCTTTCGCATTTATTACGAAATTGAGGCGCGTAAAATGCATATTACGCTAACACGACACAGGCGGAAAGGTAACCGGAAACGCAAAGCTTTTACACAGATGTGTAGAAATGGCAACAACGTAATCGTTTTTCCACTCCAAGAGCTTTTCATTTTAGCGAGCAGCACAACAAATAAAGAAAAAAGAATAGGACAAAAAGGAATCAACTAGGACAGCCGCAAGAAGCGAGCGAGAAAAAAGAAATAAATAAAAAAAGGGGAAGCATAAAATTGTTCTAGCAACACATGGCACATTGGAAGTTGGACGAAGAGTCGTGGAGGGATGGGGTTAGGGAATGGGTTTGGCGATGGTTGGGTGTGTTGAGAAGGAGGGAGAGTGAGTGAGAGGATATGGGGTATGGTTCTCGGAGATTCAGTTGTGCCATCATCTCTGACAACAAAAGCGCCGCACGTAATATAATAAAGAGATTTTCCATAGCATACAAAGCGGGGCTTCGCCTTGCTGTTATGACTGGGTACTATTGCCTGATCCACATAACATTGTACACGCACACACAAACAGACTTTTGTATACCAACATACATATATATGTACATATTGGAATGAAAATCGTTTTTCGCTTAACAAAAAATAATTGGCCTTGCATTTTATGTCTGTCTGTCTGTCTGTTTGTTTGCCTGTTTACTTGTCTGTTATTTGCTTGTTGCACACCAGGCAGCCATATCTGCTTCTGCTTCTGTTTCTGCTGGTGCTGCTGCTGATGTTGTTTATAATCAACAGTTTGTTGGCACGCGTTGTCTATTGGCTATTAGGATTTGGTGTATTGAGGAATTTGTGGGACAATTAGCGAACTGACATTACGCTTTTATATCGTTGCCCAGAGGCACACACTTAATTGATGTTAAAATAAATGACTCTGACCTGACGCAGTGTATACGTATGTACATTACACACATTCCAAGGGGGAGAAAAGTTAACCCCCTACAAATACACACATAATATTCAAAGTTACCCCTCCAAAATCTCCATGTGGATGAACTTGCATTATTGTTAAATGGGGGCCAATGGTTTGGATCTTTAATATCGACTCAATCAGCTGGTTTCCTTCTGTGTTCTATTGTTTGTTCGCTGTCAGGATCTAAACCAAAATAAAAAAACTACAATCTTTCGTTGGTTAAAGATTTAAACATTTAATTCTTAAAATAAAACGGCTGAGACCCAAAAGACGCTGGCTTCAACTTCAGTTGCAAGCGCCCATAAAAAAGGCGGTCGTAAGTGGCCTGCCTGCCTTTCTGCCGCCCTGCCAGCCTGCCGCTCCTTTTGTCCCAGTCTTAGTCTCAGTCTCAGTCTCAGTAGAGGCTGCCTAATGCGGCAATTGTTAAACCAAATGCAAATAGACGTTGCAGTTGCAGTCCCCGAAGTCGACAGGCTGCGTGCCAGGCATAAATCACTCCTCCGTTAGTTCCTTCTGGCCCGTCTGCTCGGTCTGGTTCCCGGCCGTTACTGCCTCCTTGTCGACTGTTAGTTTGGTAACGCGCTCGAGTGTTTTTATGGTTTGCATATACAATCTCTTGGCCAATTCCTTGTCTTGGCCAGCCTCCGAACTTGGAACAATTTCGCAGTCACTGCAGGAAGTAAGAATAAAGTAAAGTAAAAACTCAGAATGATTTTAAGCCCAAAAAGTAAGAAAAAAGAACGAAGGGTGGGGGAAACAAATTGGCTCTAATATGGCACAACTCACTTGAAATATTCGCCGGTTACTTGCTTCAGCTGTGGATCCGTGGCCAGGCGTATGGCACATTGGGCTCCCTCGTAAGCATTCTTCATGAACAGCCACATCCAGGGGTAGGTTATCACTTTAATGCAAATGGCCGACATTAGCGGCGAACTGTGTGGATGGAGAGGGTGGGACAGAGTAAACCAAAAGTTAACTAATTTAATTTCTATTGTAATTAAAAAACAAAAAGGCCAAATACAAAGAAGGCATAAAAACAAAAAGGGGGACACGTGCCCAAGCAGATGACGACCAAATGACAATGACAGCCACTTTTTTTTTTTTGTTCAAAAAGTTGCCGAAATTCGCCAGCTCATCAGAAAGCGAAGGGTAAGTTTGTAAAGGAGATTGCTCCTGAGGATGAGCATTGTTTACTCTTGTTTCCTTGGTCTCCTTTGCTTGCTCTCTCTCAATCTATCTCCCTCCTCCTATGATGGCATTTTAATGTCATTTTTTTCTATAATTGTCGGTTTGATTTGTTCTTTTCTTCTTTCAGAAGGCCTTTGTTTGATTTTTTTCACACTCAAGAGGATGCAGATTATTGAAAACTATTCGTTTTTTAGAAGGCCTCAACTTTTCGGTCTAGTGATTAATGGTGATGAGATATACTTTTAGATATTTGCCCTGGCTAAAATACTTTCTGATGTCGTGTCAGCCTTTTCTTGAACTTTCTTTTTTGTCTATCCTTCGCTTAGTTTTACTCTCTACTCTTCTTTGACTGTTTGGGCAAAGAAGACCAATAAATCCAGTCAGCGAAATATCCGCTTAAAGCCTCCTGCCATATATTGTTTTTGTTGTATCTGGACCAACTTTATTTAAATGACATTATAATTCACTTTTGCAAACAACTTTAACAATTCCTTTTTGCATTCTTTTTTAATGACATTTTCAATTGCGGCGACAACAAAATAACGACAACCAGCTCACAAAAAAATTGAAACAAAAACGAAAAGTAAGTAAGATACAAAAAAAAAAACAAGAAACCCATTTTCAGGCGCATTTAAATTTAACGTCCGTCATTTGATCCCAATCCTACCCCCAACAAAAAAAAAAAAAAAAACACATTGGCCCTACCGAACCGAACCGAACGACCCAATGACTGTCTGTGCCTCCACTCAGAATGAGGTGTGGTGCGTTGGCCACGCTTGGACGGCTCCAGTCCATGGCCAATTTCATCGACTGGGCCCCGTTTAGTGGGTGCGACTGCCGTTTGCCAGTGTACTCTTACTCCTGTTGCCTTTTCAAGAAGGATTACGAACTTGCGCGCAATTTGCTTAGCTGCGTTGTTGTTCTTGTTGTTGTTTGTGTGTTATTTTACCCATGGCAGCAGCCGCCAGCTACGTTCATGTTCACAATGGCTAGGAGAAGAAGAGTGGTCGGTGATGACGATGGTCGGTGAAACAGGTTCACCGACACTTGAACATGATAAAACGATAAATAAATAATTAATGCGTTTAACTTTTCCATTTACGCTTTTTCCGTGACTTGAGCATTAACTGCTTTTCATTTTCATTCATTTCAGAGTACACACACAGATACACAAAGGCGCTTAGATGTGTGTGTGTGTGTGTGTGTGTGTGCGTGGAACTATCCTCTCCAGCTGGTGTCTATGTCTATGTCTGACTCTCTAGTAGAAGCCCTTGCCTAGGGTCGAGGTTGGCATTCATTACATTCATCGTTTTATACTCTTCCTTCTCATAGGTATCCACCTCCCATTTTCTACCCACTTTCCACTCATTTCGTTTGATGCACTTTTTAGTAAGTGCTCAGAAGGCTGCAGGGGCTGCGGATGAGAGAGAGATACGACAAGCAAATACAAAAGCAACTCGAATATGCTATACTGTGTAATCAAATTGAATATTTCGATTGTTGTTAAAACTTCATGTTTAAACACCTTGCAAAAATGTTCGTTCATACCTCTCGCTTAATCTTTCATTATGAGGTATTTGGAGGAGTCGTGGCTGGCTAAGCCAACGTCGAGGCAAAGTTCATGTTCAAGCATCTACCTGCAACCTGCAACTTGCACTTGCTAACCCAACTGTGTTGCAACTGATTACAAGAAAATGTTTTTCTTTTCTTTTCTTTTTTTGCCAGTTTGTTTGTAGAGAACCCCCAAAGAAAAGTCTTTAAATGGCTTAGCGCTAACTGTGTAGAGAGTAAGGTATTTAAGTGGACGGATAAGTTTGAATTTCATTTAATAGTACCTCAAGTCCCAGTCTTGGAATCTGCTATAAAAAAAAACCCTAAAATGTATTGTATTTGGCCAATTTTGAATTAAGCGTTAATCATACGAAACATTTGAATGGAAACAGAGCTATTATTCTGCTAAACTATCTATACATAAATACGATTTGGTCAAATGGAACTATTAAAACTAGATTTCGATCATTTCTAAAAAAATAAATATAAATTCAAACACATCAAACATAATTTTGTAGTACAGACTATGCAATCGAGTCAAGTCGTTTTTGGCCTATTGGCCATATACATCGTTTACTCTGTTATAAAACTGAATGTAAGAAAATATCAGGTAAATTCGATATATAAAAAACTATATTCTTCCTATTTTAGGAGGCTGCCACATTTAAGCTAACAAATGCCGTCTGCAAAAGCTACAACGATTCGTGGTTTACCATAAATAATTGTCGCTTAAGAGCCATTCAAAGGGACACAACAGAATTTAACTTCAATGGAACTTTGCTGCATAAGGCCAACAGCATTTCGCTTAATTTTCAAGTTTTCAGAAGATTAAATGGTTATAAACCGTGGCTGGTAAAGGGAAAACTCGATGTGTGTCGATTTCTGAAGAAACCCTATAATCCCTATTGGATAGTAATTTTTAATATGTTTAAGGAATTTACAAATTTCAACAAGACATGTCCGTTAGTGGTAAGAACGTTTCAATATACATATAACTTAAATATGCAAGTTTAATCCGCGATTTCTCAATTTAAAGGGTGATCATATTATAAAAGGCTTTTCCCTAAAACCCGAGAAGATGCCTTTGCCCTTACCAACGGGCGACTACATGTTATCCTTGAGATGGAGTTTCGATAACAAACTTCAATTTGATACAAATATAAGCTCTACATTTACGGAGAATTTAATTTAAAATGCAAAAAATGGGAAATGAATATCTCAATAAATACCTAAAAGTCCAGGCCTGAAACCTTTCAATCTTTCAACCTTTCAGTCTTTCAATCACAATAAACGCAGTGAAACTCACGGATTGACAGGCGCTCAAACCGTCAAAGTGCAATGGAAAGATAAGTTCTAAAAGATGTTGGCCTAGACAAAACCAGATGGAAGATTGGCAGATATAAATGCATCGAAAGTCAGAGCTATCTCAGACAAGGTGTGCAAGTGTGTGCTCTGTGTGTCTGTGTTTGGAAAGTACAACAAAACTTAAATTTGGCGCTACAAAGTCTGTTAAAAGAGAATCGACTTGAAGAAGGAAAAACATGTACAGAGAACACTGCAAAAAGACCCAACAACAAGGAGTCGGAAAGCCAATGGACAAAAAGCGAATGCATGTAAGGCACATGCATATATGAAATTCTGTATATACCCCATGCCGATGGATATGAAGGCGGACCCATCACATATTGTATGTACCCATCTACCTATACATACATATGTGATAGGTATACATATGTGCATGCATCTATCTGTATGTAGTCCACTTCCAAGTTGCTTCCGCTGTTCATTTGCTGTTTTATTGCCGATGCCTGAGGCCCAGGACAACTAGAGAAGATCTCGTGATTTAGTCCTTTATAATACTTTTTATGTTACAGAAAATGTGGTGCATCTCTAAAAGGAGAACTTAATGCCCATCCCACCAGTCATTTGGTTGTTCTTGGCACTCCGCCTAGGTCACGTGCCAGTGCCTATTGCCGGTTACAGAGCCATTGTCTTGACTCCCCCCCCCATATGGCATCCTGTGGGCCTGTCAAGGTGCTGCGTTTTATGTCCAAATGATTTGTACGTTGCTGTGGCATTTGATTTCTTTCTTTGTTTCGACTTTGTTTCCCATTGCCAATGTTTTCGTTCTCGTTCTTGTTCATGTCTCGCTCGCTTCTCTCTTTCTCTTGCTCTGTCGGAATTGTTATGGCATTTTGCAAATTGTAATGACGCATGTTAACAATATTTCTGATATAGACTGGGAATGTATTTGACACCATCATACATTTGTACATACATTCATGCATACATACAAACATATATGTGACCATTATGTGACTATGATGGATTATGAGTTTGTGGCTTCTGACAGCCAAACTTTTGGCCAAGAATAGCAAAACCAAAATACAAACTCTCTCTCTTTCTCTCTCTTTCATTTGATCGACCTTGAATCAGTTAATTGTTAATGATTATATAGCTTAAGCTTTAGTGACTTTCATGAAAACAATGTTTTATATTATTGTGTCATAGGTTTAATTCAATATATTCTTGAATAATCAGAGCTAAAGCCTCTCGCCCCAAAGCCATCCACGTGCTTTATTTTTATGGCTTTTATTTCTAACTAATTATTTCATTCCTTTCTCGAGAGTTTGATAGACTTGTATGTAAAGGATATCGAATTTATATAGCAGACAAGTCCTTTTATAATGATTGATTGATTTTTATAAAATATTTCAGCTTGATTTATGATATTTCCTAAAAAAATTAAGTGTCAAACTGTTTTAGTGTGTTGCGTTTTAATTGAAAATGTTTGCCTAATGAGAATTAGATGGAACAAAGTAATGAATACAATATGCAAATGTCTACACAAACGAAACGTTTATAATACAATTTCGAATTTGAATGTTATGCACATAAACTAAAAGGTCTCTTGGTATTTTAGACTCAATGTAAATTGCATTTGCAAACTGACTTTCACAGAGTGTGGATAGAATAAAAAATTTAAAAAAAACACACTAAAAAGAGATGTCTACATCAGTTGGTAGGCTTGTGGATTACTTGATCATTTTCTAGAGGCTTTTAGTGAGTGTTGTTTTTTTCCTTTCTTAAGATCCCGTGGAATTACCTTTGATGACCTCGTTATGGTCTGTGATATTCATTCTTTTGGCATATGCTATCTTTGTGTTTAAAGTGGGCAAAGACTGGATGAGAAATCGTAGACCCTACAATGTGCAAAAAGCCATGTTAATCTACAATGCCTTTCAGGTGGTCTACAATGTCACACTGTTCTGCAATGTAAGTACACACAAAGTCGGGGTGAGACATGAAAAATCTAAGTTTGGCAACTTTTTCAGATTTGTCATATGGTTTTCGTTAAGCGAATATATGATTTCCGTTGCATGGAATCATTGCCACTGGATCATCCTGAGAAGAGGATCGAGCGTCTTCTTAGCTATTTCTTCTTTTTAAACAAAGTCTGTGATCTCATGGATACGATATTCTTTGTGCTGCGCAAGAGTTATAAACAAATCACAGTGCTTCATGTCTCCCATCACATTTCTATGGTATTGTTCTTTCCCATTTTCTATCCCAAATTCGGAGCTGGCGGAGAGATCGTATTGATGGGCATATGCAACACATTTGTGCATAGTTTAATGTACTCATATTATTTTATATCGGCGCTGTTTCCCAATATGAAGGGAATTGAGAAATGGAAAAAACTAATCACAATATCACAAATGGTGCAGTTTATAATTTGCCATTTGCATGGCGATATTATGTTTATATTTTATCCTGAATGCAAATTATATGCTCAGCACCTACTACTCATAGGAATGTCCACGGCAATGTTCATAATGTTTGCCAATTTCTATCGCAAAGCTTATATGCAACCGAAGTCAAAGAATCGTGAATAAGAAATACTTTAATTATTTATATTTTTTTTGTAAAGTAAATGCCTCTCTGTCTATAACTGAATGTCTCTGCGTTTAGCTTTATCTATGTGACTAATGATTCTGGCATTCAAATTGTCATCACATTGGCTGACAAACCAATTTATAACTGACAAAAATATGGAGTACAAAGAAGATTTCTCTCGATTTGAGACGAAGCGATAAATAAGAGCATCAATAAATCTCGCATTAATGCTAGATACACCAACACATAAAGTCGATTCGGATCCGGTCAACTGTCAGCAGTAAACACTTGGCCAATAACTCAAAACGACACACACACACATTTACCACATTTTGGAATGGGAGTAATGGTCAATGGCTGTGTGTGTGTGTGGGTTTGATGTGAAACTCTTCATGTTGCAGCTGTTGTTCCTCTTTTGTTGTCCACTTGCAATTTGCAACTGTTTGTCGTGTTTGCACATCCTTTTCTATGTATTGTGCTAATTGCATTCACCATCTTCTTGGTAAAGAGTACTGGAATCTCATTTGCATGCCTCGATTATGAGGCCCTCTTCAGTGTTTTGTTGTTGCACTAAATATCCTAAATGGACATTGTAGCAATTACAAAAGTCCTTGGCTCATAACAATGAGTCGACATTTCTTTTTTGGGAGGGTGGCTTTTAAAGATGCCATTGGAAATTCTTGTATTCTTTTCGAAGAGCCGCTCTTTGGTATCTGTCTGTCTGCCTTTCTAGGTAATGCATTCGTCCTTTGCCAAACTAACATTGCTGCTTAGTTCTGCCTTGAACTGTTGCCAAAGCCCCGCCCAATGTTCACAGGTTTGGCCCTCCTTTCAAATGACTTGGCAACTTTTTGATTGCATCAAAATAAGCCGCCCATGGAGCTACATAAGCCACACAACCACCCATTAAGATTGCTGTCTCTGTCTAAACCACAGGCGGTGGTGCTGGCTTTTGCCTAATGAAAGTGCAAAAGTTTTCTGCTGCCACGAAATAAGCCTAAATTTTATTTATATGTACTTGCAGTTTGCACTTTTTTTCTGTTGAAGGTTTTCATTAAGAAGGAATTTAGTACTTACTTGCGCAGGTGGCGCGTACCACGCACTAATCCGGGCGTACAGCAGTTGACCGTGACCGAGGTATCTATGGGGAAATTAAGGCGAAATGCATAAATCGAAATGGCATAAATCAAGAATGAGTAAAAGACTCGGATATTTTGTGACTTATCTTCCCTTACTTTATGTCAGTTGGTCTTTTGGTAGTAAGTATTTGCAATTCTAAACTATCCTTCTCGAATAAGTCATCAATTTAGGGCCTGGTAAAGTTTTCTTACCTTTTAATTCTTTGGCTAGCCAACGTGTGGCCAATATTAGAGCCAATTTGGAGTGTGCAAATGCGTCACGTGGATGGAATTTAACTGCCCAAGTGCCCACATTTAGCGGATCATCAAAATCAATTTTGGCCGCCTGATGGGCATGTGAGGAGACAAACACGACGCGGCCCTGTTCCGCACGCTTCAGATGTGGCATTAGCAGCTGGGTCAGCAGAAACGGCGCCAGATAGTTCACCTGAAAGTGCTGCTCGAACCCATCCTCGGTGGGCACTTGAGTGTTGGCGAACACCAAGCCCGCATTGTTAACCAGCACATCGATGTGCTCAAATTCGGCCATTAGCTGCTGGGCAAAGTGATGCACACTACGTAGGGAGTTGAGATCGATGTAGCGAGCCTCCACAAAATAACGGTCAGCCGGATTAACATCATCGCCAGGTGTAGTGAGTGTATGGCAACCCAATTCTCTTTTAATAATGGCAGCGGCGCGTTCACCGGCAACCATATTACGGCAGGCAAGGATTATGCGACCACCACGACCAGCCAGAGCTTTTGCTATTTCAAAGCCGATGCCGCTGTTCCCTCCGGTTATGACAACAATTTGCTCCTTGATTTGATTATCATTGGGACACCGTTGCCCGCTCATTATGGTCCTGTAATGCGGGAATAGGACGAGAAGGAAGACAGAAAGGGAACGAAAGAAGATTGTCAGAGGAAGGCCAAGTAAAGGATGCAAAGGGGGTGACCCAGCGGCTTATGCTGCTATTGTGTAATGACGTGTAACCACCTTGTGGCCTGCAACGTTGTGTGAATAATATACATACATATAGATATACACACATATACATACATATATTTTAAAGTCACTTTGGCTTCTTGATAAGGCGCTAATGGAATTAATTTTGCAATTTACATGCCCACGGAGAAATAAGCAAACCTCAGATAAACATTTGTGAATTACAGTCAATAATTTTGATTATCTCCTCTTACTCATGTTAATTAATACTGTTGATAGAGTAAAGTGTCTACTTCTCTTTACTATATCTTAATTGGCCGAAATGTCACATCCGGCTTATGTTCCATTGTTTCCACTTCATTGACTCGGACATCTTCTTAGTCTTAGTTTTCTACAACTTTTCTACATTGCACAAATCCACTTTGTAAATATTTACTGCAGTTTTTGGCACATGCCACAGTTATTTATATAGATATAGAAGTTGGCACAATGCTGTGGCTGATGCAAGCAGTTCGCTGAGTCTTTTAGTTTGCCACTTTAGCCATTTTATGTGGGGGACTTCCCTCTGTCACCTGCAATTGTGGGACAGGACAAAGGCCACAAAAACCACTGCGCTTAATGTTCAAAGAAGCAAAGAAAATGTATATAATCTTTGGATATTACATATTATCCGACCTTTCTCCATCTCTCCTGTCTCTCTTTCGCTCCTTTTTTTTTGTGAAATCCACTTAAAAAGTTTGCTCGCGAGAAAAGCAATTTTTTTGTACTTTTTGGTGTAAGTTTTCCGCTGTGACATTTATTTACGTTCGGGTGTCCACCAAAAATGGAAGGGAAAAGTTTCCAGCAGCAGCCTTTCTTATCGTTGGGCTGGGTTTTGCCAGACACCAGTCGTGGAAACGTTTCCGTTGACTCATGAAAATGTATGAGATGAGATGCCGGTTCACACTCACCGCACTGTAATCACAATGCCCACTGCAAGGGCCGCAATGGTTGGCCACCAGGTGGAAAAGGGATCAGCCTCCTCGAACATGGTCAGTAGGCGTTCCATGGCAAAAGACACTGTGTACTTATTGATAAGCGAAACGAAACGAAACGAAATAAAATGACGATGTCTGCACTGCACAACCGGCTAACGATGACTGGGGAGCTGGTCCAGTCACAAATTGTAATAATACTCGTAAATATATAAATTTTCATTGCGTGGTCCCACACTCACACACAGACACACAGACAGAGCAGAGTGACCCGCAGTCATATGCGGATTTCCATTTACCGGATCAGAGGAAGAAGTTGCTGCTGACAATTGAATTTAAATGGATGCCCCAGTCACCGGCATATTTTCAATTTACATAAATGCTTGTTGCTCGACACTTAAATGGCCGTTGGATAAAGAAGGCAAATAGATGGCAGATGCCACATTTGGATAAAAGAAAGAGAACGAGAAATACCAGTTGGTTGGAAAGAGACAGAGTAAGAGGAAGAGGGACAAAGAACGGGCCATTTTCTTGTTCCTGTCTGCCGGGCACCTGTAGTCGCCTTTTTTATGTTTAGGTGCAAAATTTACACAGGACGCTATTTACACACGCTTTTCCAACCATTCCACCATTTAATTTTTTTCTTTTTTTAATTACTGCCTTTTCATTTCTGTTTTCTTTTTGCGGTTTTACGCATTCGCTTTGCATATATTTTTTGGGTGGGGTGGGTGGTTGTAGGTCTAATGTAATTCAATTATTTCTTCTCCGGGCTGATTTCATCTCATTTGGCATGGTCACAAATTTTAATTATCGCCTAGCAGCATTTGGTACGATACTAAATACGTGCCACTTCCGTTGCCCAAAGCGACAGACAGACACTGGAGATTAAATATTAATCCGACTTTGGACCTCACAGTGACCCTGAGCCGCGAGTTTCCCTGCAAATGAATCAGAATTGAAATAGTTTGGAGAGTATATTTAGATATTCATAGGAAGCTCTTTTTTCACGAATATATTAACTAAATAACTTTTCTAATACATTTTCCTCCAACTAAAATAAATGATAAACACTAAATGGGGAAAATTTAATTTCACAACTCCTACAAAAAAGTTAAGCAATATAAATTTGGTGGGATAATGAATCTAAGGCCTCGAACAAAAACATTTATTTGGGTTAGAATGGAAAGTTAGTTGTAGTGAAACACTAAAATATTGTCTAAATTTGATTGATGTTGCGCTCCTTGGGGGAGAAGGATTGTGGATTAACGAATAATTTCCCTAATCCCATATATACATATTTGGGTTCATCTCTGCTCTTCACCCTGCCAGTCACCCTTTCAGTATGCTGCTGCTCAAATTTCAATACTTACGCACGTATTTTAACCATTTAATTTATCCACTTGCTGACCCCCATTGTTAGCGACAAATGCATTCACTCAGAATCGAGCAGCTCACACTGCACTCTGTGGTTCGCTTCCGGCTAACTACGAGTAATTGAATATATTTCCAACTTACCCCAGACAGTTTTTTGTTTCCCATTGGAATAAGTAGGTGACTAAATTAAATTGCATATTCGAATGGATTTGTATTTTGTGTATAATCTTTGTGTTTGTATATTTCCTTGTTTTTTATTTTTCTGTTCTTTCATTTCTGGTTTATTATTTACGCTTCTTCTGCAATTTACATCTTTGTAAGTATTTTCGGCGTTTTTTTGTTTTTATTTTTGTTCTTTTATTGGGATTGCCGTGCGTTGCATTTAGTTTCGTTTTTGGTTTTAGTTTTCATCATTTCTCTATTGCATTTGCCTAGTCATTCGCATTTAGTTAGTTTGCATTTGCTCAGACAGTGTTTTATATGCTTTTCGTTTTAATTTAAATATTTAATGCTAATTGGTAAATTGATGTGATTTTCATTGATGTGCGGTCTGTGTGTGTGTGTGTGTGTGTATATAAGTTTTGCCTGGAACTTGTTCACTTTCATTATGCATACTTGATTATGTATGTATGTGTATGTGTATGTGTATGTAACTATGTGTTAGAATGTTTGTTTCCATGCTATATAATATGTTTCGTGTATGTATGCATCTTATAAATGTATTAAGACTGTTGAGTTTTCTATGTATTACAAGTTGAAGCTGACATTCTATTTACATAATCATTATCTATAAAATCAAGGAAAATCAACAGAGATTAGTTAAGAAATTACATAACAATATAAACATTTCAAACATTGTTTGTTCATTTAAAATTAGTATCACTAACAAGCTTGTTTTGTTTTTTCTCTTATGTTTGTTTTGTTTTTTGTTTTTTTTTTCATTAATTTGTTTTGTCGTTTATTAAATTTTAAATGTATTCTATGCTTTAAGGTTCAGATTCAGAAAAAAGTAGTGAATACGGACAAGAACCATTCCGAACTATATATGAAGTTATTAATGTCTTTAGTGATAAGAAACCATTTGAATATTTCAAGTTTTTCAATTCACTTTTTGGTCAGTGATATCAACAGAAAACAAGGCAAGAAGAAAGAGTAATATTAGGCCAACTTTTGCTTAGATTTTACTTATAAAGTTTCTTTAACTTAAAATTGTGCCAAACAGATGAATTCTAGACAAAGACAGTTTGACTAGTTGCCTGCCATGTTGATCAGTAGTTTTAAAAATGATGAAAAGGATATAAAAAGTAAACTTTACGAATTAAATTTGCAATAGATTGTAGGCCATATATAGTTTAATGGTTTTAACAATTTTGAAGCTAAATATGCAAATAGATTGTATTTTTTATGCAGTCTAGAGTTTAGACTCTTAGCTAAAGTTGTTAAATAAAAATCACTGACCTAAATGTTTCTTCTTAAAGACTTATAAGAACTACAAGCCCATGAAAAGAGTTTTCGCTCTCTAACTCTAGGTTTTCGCATAAAGTTCAAAGAGTGTTTTTGGGTGTGTGTGTGTGTGTGTGTGTGTGGGTGTATATATCTTATATCAGTTATATATTTATTTGTGAGAGGGTGTTGTATTTTGTGTCAGTTTGATCATTTCACTAAATATAAAGTTTTACTTTTGCTTGGTCGTCAATTTGTTGTATATAAGTATAATTCTTCATAAGCATAGAATTATGTTTTCTTTTAAGTAATTCTAGATACATATACATATTATTTTCGCATATCTTTGCATATCTAATGTTGAGAAATTATTTGCCCATTTAGTACAATTTTCTTATGCTTGAAATTTGCATTTCATAATTTACAATTCCAAAAAATGTTAATGCATTTTGTCTACTTAACGTAGAGCTTAACACTCTTGACCACCCCCGCGACCCACTGCCCCACCCAAAAACCGTTTTAATGGAATTGAAAAGGACAATAAAAAAGAATCTTTTGAATATTTACAGTCGGCTAAATTGTTGTTGGATGTACGTGAAAAGGATTGAGAGAGAGAGAGAGAGAGGGGGGGTGGTAAATACATGCAGAGACAGCTATTTGCATAATAAAATTGAAAATTGTTATGCCATTTGGTTTCTTTTTTGTTTTTTTTGCTTGTTTGTTTATTTTAATTTTTGGTTTCTTCTCGTAATTTAAAGTCTGACAACTTTTGATGTTGTCAACATCAGCCGATTTAATCGTTTTTTTGTGGCCAGAATAGGTTGGACAGGTGGGGCAGCTTGGGTTAGACTGGGGGGGAGGTCAGTATTTTGCCCATAGAAATTGTTACTAATAATTTATTGATATTACCATTTTGTGATATAGTTTAGAATCTCTGTTCTGCATTCGGTATGAATGTATTGTGTGAGGGTGTGTGTGTGTATGTGTGTATTTTTGTTGTTTATTTATGTATTTAGTTTTTGATGTTTTCGTTTTTCTGCATTGCCATCAATAAAATGTTGACTATGTTCAACTTTTTTCTTGTCAAAAATTTTAACCACAATAGTTTGATGTGTGTATGTGATTGTGTGTTTGCGTGTGTGGTTGTGTGGTTCGTACATAAGTTTTTATTATTATATATAATATATCTACGGATATTCCATTCCATTCGGCCATGCAGTGTTTAGGTATACAGCCTATATACAAATTGTCATCAGCTCAGTTCCGTTGATTTATGCTGCAAAATGTTGTTGGCTGTTGATTCTCTCACATGGCTGATATATAAGGGTCATATAATCTGTGAATATATATATGCATTGTTAGTGTATACATCTATATATAAATGGGAATAACGTATGAAAATTCGATTAGTGGTTTGGCAAATACATAACTCAAAAAAATAGAGGCTTAGAGTGTGAGGAATTTATTCATGAACGAGGTTAAACAATTGTATGAATATATCAACTAAATTTAAGTTAAGAAAAACCACACCACAGAAGAATGTCTTTACAGGAGTCACTTGTGTTTGTTGGCTTCTTTGCTAATTGACATAATTTTGAAATCCCTGTATTTGTTGCCACCATATCCTGTATGAGAACTGGCACATTTTGCTTTAACATCAAGTTGGCCAAATGGCAAATCCTTAATTTATATATTTCACAAATTAATGAACATTGCAATTGGTCTATACGTATGTATGTGTGTGTATACCATAATTAATTTGGTTAATTTTTGTTAGCAGAGCCATAAGCCTGTTCATATGTACAATGTATGATCATTAGCCTTAACACTTGGCCACTTGGCAGTATAATTTTATATAATGAGCCATTCATTCATTTGTTATTAACCCAAATGAGTATTCAACAAGCACCCCATTCTTTGTTTGCCAGGGTCAGCACACAAATCCCGCACACTCCCCTCCCATTCCAAGGAAAACGACCCTGGTGATAGTCATCGAAATGGATATGTCGTTGGAAATGGCCGGCCAATATATACATACATACATACATACATACAGACATATGGCAAAGACCCCATCGATTTTAATACTCTACATACATATACATATTCCTTTATATATTCCATTCGGAGGACAACCGAGAGGCAAGAATGGGCTTGACAATTTTTTAATCAACGGAAAAACTAATGCAGCAGCAACAAATGGCCAAAAAAAACACAAAAACTGAATATTGTCGTTTAGGAATAAAAGCTAGCTGAAAATGTTCCATGCCCATTTTGGCACGTGCTCACTTGGCATTGCCTCTTGTTATTGTTGTTGTAGCTGTTGTTGTCGATTGTGTGAACCTTGATTAACGCAACAGGACGAGAACAAGGAGGGGGGAGGGCTCTTAGGTGGGCAGAGATGCCGAGGCAATGGTCTACTGTTGGCGGTTGGAATATTGTAGCTGTTTGCCAAATCTCTCGGCGCTGTCTCTCTAAATTTTAACTATGAATGTCCTGGGTCTGGGGCAACAAATGTGCATATGTATGTATGTACCTATGAATGTATGTACTTATATACACTTGGAGAAAATACGTATGTCTTTCATTTTACACAATGAAAGTGTCTCAAAATAGGTACACAAAGAATTTTGTTTATGTTTATCAAAGCTTCTTTAAGCTATTGATATATTATAAGGATCAGAATATATATCACAAGGATATAGTATATTAGATATCTATCAAATATTGGGAAAGAGATTTGTTGGTGTATTTTAAAAGTTCAAGTTGTATTCCTTTTTTTATTATTCTCATATTCATAGAGTTTTCTTTTTCAGTTCTTTTCCTTCAAGTGTATTAAGATATGTGCTTGTGTGTGTGTGTGTGTGTATGTTTATGTGTTGTTTATGCGGGTGTATGAGTTGGCAGTAAAATTTGTTTACCAAAAACCTCCTTAGCTTGGCTTTGTAGCCCCTCACCGACATTGTTTGTGTATTTGCATTTGCCTTACGTAGCCTCTAACCATCTTCTCCCTCCCCAAACCATATTACTGTCTTGCTCTCTCTTTCTATCCATAGATATCTATCCTTTTTTCTCTCTGCTTGCTTGGGCGTGCGTGTGTGTGTGGCAGAGTGTGAAATTTTATACTTGTATGTATGTTAGTTCTCATAGATATCAGAGTAAGTTGCTTGGCTATACGATTTCGGGTAAGTGTGTGTGTGTGTGTATGTTAGTTGATGATGCCTCGCCTTTGGCCTTTTCGCTGCTTTTGGCTTTTTTTTCTGCCACTTTTGTTTGCCTTGCTGTTTGGCTGCTATTGCTTCAGTTTTTTTTTTTTTTGTTTTTTTGAACAGCCTCCAGTTATCCTTTTGACCAGGTTAAAAATCATATGCAGGTATATGAAATGGATTGTGCGTTTGGCGTTCTACCTTTTAGCTTTCAATGTGAAGTTCATTTCGAAATGTTTACAAAAGTCAAACTATTTTACTTCTCTGATTGTATGCAAGACTCTTTAAGCCTTTCACTGTGACTTTTCAACTTTTTATGCCATTTTATGTTGACATTTTATATTTCGAATATATAAAAGAGAAAACAAAACACCAGAGTAGACAGTGCAGAAGCGGCAACAAAACATCCTAGCAAAGCGAAACAGAAAACCAAAGCAAAAACCACAACAATGTGGAATCAGAGGATGGCAAAGGTGGCATAAAGGAATCTCACACGCCTTCTCCGCCCACCTTGTCTCCGCTCCCCACCATAGAGAACAGGGGATGCGGATTCGTGTAACGTTACCGCAACGTGTTATGCAAATCTGGCTTGGGGTCGCTCTCTGCGGCGGTTGTTGTCCATTCAGGACCTGGTCCCTTTCACTCTTTGGTCCTCTGCTCATGTGTTGTCCGGTTTTATATTTGTTTTTTTCTTTTTTATTATTGCGACTCCTGTCCTAGTCTATGCTGACCGCTCTGTGTGTCCTTTTTTGGGGGGTGGTATAAAACAATTTAGTCTCTTTGCAATGCTTGGCAGTTTTTTCCCGTTTTTATTTTTATCGCAGCAGCAGCCTCTTTCATTTTTATTTGATTCACTCAAAATGTTAATTTAAATTGCAAAATTTCGACTTCATTGTTCTGGGCCTAGTTCATTGTCACAGTTTTCAGTGTTTAGGTTTCTTTTTACCTTTTTTGCTTTTTGCAAACGATTTTCTCCTTTTGACTTGTTTTGTGTTTTTTTTCTTTTTAAATTCGCAATTAGCATAGTGAAAAGGGGGGAAGCAGACAAGAACGAAGGGTAAAAACATTAAAAATGATTTTCTAAGTAGATTCTAAAAATGGCTGGCAATTAGATTTAATAGCCCATCCAAGTGGGCTATAAATGTAGATGGGAGCTATAAAGAAACAGGCGATGGACAGATTCTTAAGACTAACCCGGTTACGGCTACTTGAGCACTTTCCTTTTGAGCCGAGTGACAGTAATTTGTCAAAAAAAAAAAAAAGGAGAGAAACTCTAAGGTAAATTTCTTTGGCCAGTCAAGTAATTGCTCTCATAAACGGAATTGGTTTCCATTTTATAAACGGAATGCTTTAATATTAAATCTTTGGAACAATTAATTAGCTATACTGTGAGCTACTTCTCAAACATTTCCATGTTCATTTAGACAATTTTAATGCAATTATCTTTGCAATTTCGTTTGTCAATCAAAGTAAACCAACTGTCAGAAACTAAACCAAAACTATTTTTGGACAACTCATCAGCATTGCAGGTTCAAAACAATCAAGCAGCACGCATACATGATTGTTCCTAGCTATTTATATATACATACATACATTTGAATACAAACATAGTGGGTATATAACTTCAATTATGAATATTTTAGATTGTTTCGTACGGGTAGGGGCTAGGAAGTGGATGGAGTAAAGAGAAAGAGTTGAAAGGGCTTAACCGCGTACTAAATTTGTACTGAGGACAAAGTTTCGTTCACTTTTTCGGAGTTTTTTTCACCCCTTCTCCTTTACGTTTTGGTTTTCTTTTGCCCAGGAAATGAGGCCACAAAAACTTTGACTGCAAAGGTAAAGTCGAGGACAGGTGGCTAGGTCAGAGAACACCCCGTTGTGATGTTGACTTTGATCTTGGTCTTGGAGTTGGTGTCGATGTTATTGTTCTTGTTGTTGTTGTTGTTGTTGGGCACCATAAATGAGCCACATTGGCTTTTGTTTTGTGAAAATTCAAATGCAATTAATTTGCTTCGTGAGCAAATAAGTTAAAGTCAAATTAGGGCACATCATCTTCAGATGTGGAAAGGTAAGGACAAAATAAATTGGCTTTCTGCTTGGTTTAATAAGCATAATAACTGATGTAATATATAAGTAGCTGACCCATGTTACTTTCCCTTTTGGTCACTGCTAATTAATAATTAAATTAAATTTCCGCCAAGAACCATAACAATATTAATTGCCTAACCAAAATCTCCGACTTAAGAGTCCACGAGGCTGCACGTGTAGCCTTTGAAACCTCAAACAAGAAAATAAAACAAAACTGCCACACGACAAAATCAACCCGTCGATGCGCATCAAAGCAACATATCCGCTTCCAGGAGTCCGTAAGTGTTGCCTTGTTGTTTCCGGTGCCAGCACCAAGAGGACACGAAACTGCGAGAAAGAGAGTCAGCCAAGAAAACCAATTGCACATTCAACGCACACGATGTAACAAAAAAAGGACTTGAAGGAGCGTCGTCAGCAGTTTATATAAACCCCCATAGGGTTTGGTTTATTGAAAAATTCACTCAAATGGATATCTGGAATCCTCTTCAGCTCTCATACGAGGGCTAGACATTTACCTGATGAAAACTGTTTGCCAGAAAATGAAACTATCTACATATATTGCCAAATATTTAAGTTAAAATTTTAGTGATAAATCTGTTTAGTTTAAGACTTTAAGAGTTTGCCTACATAAATATATAAATATTTATACATGCTGGCAAATAGTTTCATACTTAGCCGCACCTCATACACGTATTCCCCATAGATGACATATAAAAACATTTCTCGACAGTTTGCCATAATTTACGGCAAGTCGTTGGGGTACACTTTGCTTGGAGAATACATGAAATGAAATGTTTTCCACTTGGTTTCTAGGGAACAGGGAGGGAACCTACACACTACCTGGCTACGCCCCTGTTGAGATATTATCTTTTGGTGGGGGGCGTGTACATACATATATGTACATATGTAAAGCGCTGAGATTGAATTGAGCGATAATAAAAACAAAGTATTGCCAATGCCTCAATGAAATATCATTCACTCCTGGATTCCCCCTAACTTCCCACCACTAACGTTTGCCATTTCGGGGACAACTTCCGGCGACAGCATATTGGCGCCATGTCATATTGACAGCCTCCCAATCTTATTAATATTAAAGCAACGGAAACTGTCAGGTTTTTGTTTGCCGAATGTTAGTATGCTCTCCCAATGGCCACATAAAATGCTTTAGTGTTTGTCCTATTCACGAGATGGAGTTAGTCGCTACTGGCAGAGCCGGAGCTGGAGCTGGAACTGGCATGGTAAACATCCGGTAGCCATTATTGTGTGACACAGCAAAAGAACGACAAGAGCAAACAATAAAGGGGGCCACTAGACTCGTGTCAGCCAGAAATTGTATTGCAATAAAATGATTTATTTGCCCATATTTCCCCTAACAAACACAGTCGAAAATCTAGAAACGGAAATAAATAGAAGAAAACAAAAATACGTAGTGTGAGAGCCTTCCAAAGTGGTATGTCAGTAAGATATTCCAAGGCAGTGGCAGTGTGATTTTTATTGTCAAGGACTGAGCCTCAGCTCGCCAGAATTTCCCATAAAAATGTTATAACTCCATTTCCCCGGCCCTCAAGGCTTTCGATTCCAAGGAGGGGTAGAAGACGGAAGGAACCGAAAACCATCGTGTAGCATGTGAGTGGCACGATAAGAGTACTTGACCATAGCAACAGATTTCCTTTAACCCCTTCCTATTCTATTATTTCCCCTCTACTAGTCATCATCTGCCTGTCCATCACACGTTGTCATCGTCGTCGTTTTATTGCAGCCGCAACTTTTATTAAATGTCCAAAAGAAACGGGTAGCAAAATAAAGGCAAAAAAAAAAAAAGTGGCCCAAAAAAAAAAAAAAAGAAATGCGACAAGCTTATCTGCAAATGTCGTTTGCCTTCCTTTTTGGCCCCAGCTTCTTTGGCCCCGGAACATTACGTCTTTCCCTTACTGTGTGTGTGTGTGTGGTGTGTGTGTGTAGGTGGGTGGGTGGGTGGATGGTGGCAAAAAAAGAAAAGGATTTTATTTTGTCAGCCTGCCTTTAATGGTCTTAAAATAACTTGCCCATGAATGCTATTATCGAGTTTATCAAAGCCAATGGCAAGCCATTGACATAGATAAATTTAATTTACCTTATTTTTATGCTGATTTTCAAAACGAATTTCGTACAAATAGCTTATCAAAAGACGAAGAAAATTGAGTTACGCCAATGCTTTTTCCAATGAACTCAGTGGGGCGAAAAGTCTTGGGGTGTGCGGGGTGGCGTATGCGTAACATTCATCACGTATACCACACGTATACAAACATATACAAATACATGCACACAAACAAGACTTTTTGGTAGTTTATCAAGAGAAATAACTTTTCTGCATAAATATTATTCACACTATTTGCAAATTCTTTGAACTTTTCCATCTCCTTTATGAAGTTTTATTGTAATTTGTTTTCAATCAAAGGACTAGAATAACTTAAGTAAAACTAAACTCAGGTAAATGATCAATTGAACAGGTAGACATTTACCCCACTCTCTCTCCCAGGATGAGACATAATCTGCTTGTGGCATCACTTTTGCAAATTGTTTAACGCTACTTTAGTATGTCAGCATAAGAAGCTTATTGCTTTCCGGTTGACCATCGATAAATTGAGAATCCGATTACATATGTTTGTCCCTCATGCAATCAATTATTTCAATTAAACATTTCATTTGCATATACATAGACAATGCCAACTTATGGAATCGATAGTTGTGAATTTTCTAATTTTGTTTTCAGTTTCATTAGTCAAGTTAATTGAGGCCAGTCTCTCTTTCTCTCACACACACTCTCTCTCTCCCTGTTTCTCTGCAATTAAAGTTAATTCTGTGAGCACAATTTAATGAGTGCAAAATTGCCTTGGCTTGTCAATCATTTTTATCAATATTATGTCAATAAAACGCAACGCCCACTCGACTTGTAGCCAACTTGACGATCCAATTATAGTAAATGGCAGCAACAACAAAGAGAAAACAAACAACAATGGCCAGTAGCAGTCGGCTTAGGCCATAAAAATGCTCGTAAAAGAAAATCATTTAATCAATTTGTTGCTCCTATTCACATTAAAACCAGAGGGGCCCCTAAAGAAATTCAATTTCCCCTCTCCTTTTCATACATTTTTTCATAATTAATAGACAAACAAACTTGGAAAATAAAAATGGAGCCAAAAAAAACCCAAAACGTAAAGGTAACCTAATGGCATTTTAATTACAATTCGATATGTCAAAGCACACACTTTGGTTCAACCCCTTGACAAAAAAAAATATAAAACCTAAAAAAGAAAAGGAACAGCGACAAAAGGGTTTCAATTTAGTAGTTATTATTGTTGTTGTTGCTGTCATTATTATAAATGCTCAAGCTATAAATTATCGGCGCTCTAGTGTCCATCATGTTGAAATGCTTGAATTTTTCATTGCTTGCATTTCATTTTCATGGCCAGCCATTAAAATTGACATGCAGACAATCAAATATACCCACATACATACATACATACATACACATTGAATGTGTTGATATGGGTAAGCCAGTTATGCCATATCAACGTATCAACATACAGTGCAGGATTAGCCACGTAGCAGGAGTACGAAATGATCCTGACATCTCCCTGAGACTTTTAATTGTGTAATTCGTTAAGCTCAAAAACCTGTAACTTTGCGTGCATATAATTCTGTCATTTGACCGATTTTAAAGTTCATATCGTGATTTTCTTGAGGCAGGCAATATCCTCACTTTGTTAATCTGGGACGAGAGAATCTCATTACACAAAGTACATTTGACATTTGACATTATGGCAAACTATGTCCCATTGTTTGTTAATTAAGTAGAGAAAGAATTACTACTGGCCCCGCGCGGGCTTAATACGGCACTGTTTTCTATATACATCTATATATGTATGAATATATGAACACGAGTAGCTCTGGCCCAAAGGGTTAGCCGAAATAAATAAATGAAAGCGAAGCCTGAACATTTTTTTTCCGTACTCATCTCAATTTTTGCAATCTGAGTATGATTTTGTTGTTGTTGTTTTTTTTGGGGGGTCTTTGCTTTCGGATATCAATGCTTCTTGTTTTTTGCCCCGCCTAAAAGCATGTTGCATAATTTACGTTCTCCGAACTGGCAACTGGGTAGCTGATTTTACTTTTTACTTTCGTTTCGTTTTGGATTTGCTTTGGTTTGGGTTCTGAGCGCTGAAAAGTATGCTATAGTATATACACACACCAAAGCAAAAAAGGAAACCACATTAAAATGTGTAAGTTGTTTCTTTGTTTGTATTTGTGATTTGGTTTGGCACTGCTGCAACAGCTGTCACTGTCATTGCCATCCTTATCCAACCAAACCAGGAAGCCAAGAAGCATCGCATTGTTAGTGTCATCATTTAGTCTCAAGCAAACCGTGTGACCGTCGAATGTCAGCAAGCATTATAAATTTATGACCTCAAGTACGTTTAAAAGTGATTCTCTCTGCGAGTTTCATCACAAAATTCCAAAAGATCTGTCAACATTGTGTGGAAAAGTTGTTTAGAGCTTATATTCTTAGATGTACCCATTGGAAGTTTTATAATTTCAAGCCTCTATAGAAAGCTAATAATTTAAATTTTACCAATAAACTAAATTAACCTTCTCTTGCCCAAATTCTCATTCGCTCTCTTCTTCTCTTCTCTCTGTCATCTGTAAAATTGAAGCATTGAATTTATGCGCGTTAAACTTTATAATTAATTACATTCGCATAATAAATGAACTTAAATATGAAAATGAAGTGCAAACATAGCCAGTAGAGGCACCCGAAAAGTAAACAACTGACATAGCTTTGGGGAAAGAGAATCGCAGAGAGAGTAAGGTCGAAAATTGGACCCGGTTAGCAATTTGGGACAAAATTTTGGTCGACCATCGGGCATCGAGCATCAAATGTGCCTGGGCTATGCGTGTGTGTGTGCATAAACAATATGGGAAAGTCAGGGTTTTGGGTGCAGAGAGCCAATTTAATGCCGCTTACATGAAATTAATTTACACAAAATCAATTTTAATTTACACCAAGCTGTGTAAAAAACCACAAAAAAACATAATGCAATATCCTCTCTACGGAAGAGAGAGCATTAGGCACACTGATTGCATTAATCTTGTTGTCATTGTGGTTGGTGAGGAAAAAAAACTAACTGCCTGATGGCATTTAAATGTTTTGCCATGTCATGTCATGAGACTCTGGTCTTTAAAAGGGCAAATCATTAAATCTGACAAATATATTTTTAGCCAATTATCAAATACAGTCACTGCCAATTGAATAGGTCCTATAGTTAGATGATATCACAATAGATACATACAGAAGAGGTAGCTGATGATCTAGGGCTGTTAATTGGTTAAACTTTAATTATTCTACACACTTTAAGTAACAAAGTTCCTTCTATACATTCTTCTAGTTGTTATTAAACAAAATTTGCATCTTTAAATTTCCCACAGTTCCCTTAATTATAAAGTGAAACCTGTACAAGTAAGTTTTACTGTAGCTTTCAGCAACTTTGAAGCGATGTTCCTCTAGCATGAGACATGCAATTTGGTCTCTGTTTGTGTGTATTCCTAGGTGTAATTGTGTGAGTGTCATGGTGTTATGTATGCCAACAAATAATAGAATTTGTCTAGTTTTGGCCCATGACAGGTGCCAGGATAATGTGCACGACGAGAAGTGAACACGTCTGCATGGCCTTAACTATTCAAGCCTCTGTGGCTGCGGCGGCTTCAGCTGCCTGGCAGTTCTGGCTGCTACCAACTGGTGGGACGCATGTTACTCGTATCATCATCAATCAAGCCGCACAGATCTGATATGCATGTGTTTCGTGTGTGTGTGTGTGTGTGTAACTTGGGACATTTGGAAATGACGCTTGCGGGCTTGGGCTAAAATTTGTAAGCACAAATCAAAGGCAAATCCTTTGGGGCATTTAAATCTAAATATTCAACATACACATCCAACCGAAATTTGTCTTAAGAGATTGGAATGAGGCGCAAGATAAAATTGAATTCAAAGAAATACTTATTGTTTACTATATATATGTACATATATGTCAATTGCATAGATGCGAGGAACCAACGAAGTGCCTGAGGATGTCTATGCAAATTTTTCAAACCAAAAACTGTATTCGAGCCAGTCACGTGGTAATTGAATCATGCTGCGAGTTGTAAGCGAGTTGTAATGCGTCGCTCTTCTGGGCCTCAAAGTACCCCGCCCCAGGGCTAACCATTAGAAAAGTGCACAAGTTTTCTGGGTGTTGGGTGACTGGGTGACTGGAAGCCCGGCCTGATGGTGGTAATGTTTGACAAACAACATTTCAATGCTTTCAACGCACAGGCACAAACTAACAAACAAACAAATATCATTACAGCGACTTACATATGCAAACGGCAGAGGCGGTTGGCTGACAAGTAGAAAATACATATGTATATGTACGTATGCACACTCGAAAGGATATGAAAAGCAGGCAGGCAGGATGGCTGGATGGCAGGCTGGCTGGAGCTGCCGCTGTTGCCGCTGAAGCTGCTTCGACGACAGCGCACATACATAAAAGATGAAGAAAAATTGCATATAAATACATACAGGAAAAAAGGAAGAGAGAAAGAGAGACAGAGAGCATCAGCTAGGGAGTCTTTCAAAGGGGGGAGTAAGAGAGCTGCTTTCCGTTTTGATTGAACTTGTCGTAGCGTATACGTAATTTATGTGTACATATATGTATATCTGCATATATGAATATAAGTATTTACGTATGTATGTATCTACATAGATATGTATATCATATTCCTCCGTCTTTACACATCTGCATTCAATACCTTATACTTATGACTACATAGTAGTCATCTTTACATGTTCCCATTGTCGGCGGAGTTTTTCGCTTTGATAGCAACAACAATAACTGTGAAATTACATTAAACACAAAAGCATGAAAAGCACGTAATGCTACGCAAGCAAGGATATTACGCTGAGAGGTTTGAAGGGGAAGGTGGGGAGTGTATTAAAGTTGGGTGACATAAACGGTAACAAACTTTCAAAGGCCAGCGGCACAAACATCAAGCACATATTTGGTGTCTCCTACCAAAAAGTATCTCTTACCAAGTATTTATTAAACCAACCAATGCCAATAAACAAGCCTTTTCTCGCTTTTAAGTGGAATTTCGTTCACTTGATTTACCATTAAATCAATGGCGGATTTAGGGAATAGTCGCTGTTGAAATGTGCGGTGGATTCGAGTTTCCAATGAACTTTAAAGGCCCTTTTATTTGTCCATCTTTCGGTGAAGAGCTCATCACAGCATCTGCACTCCACTTGTATATTCAAATGTTATGTCAGTTTGCCGCTAGCCAACAGCAGGAGGAGGCGATGGAGATGGAGGAATAGCAGGAGAAACAGGATCTGCTGCTCCATCAGTTGTATTGACAATGCGTCAACGTTAAACTGTGGTGTGCAGACGCATGACACCAAGTTGAATGGGATGGGAGACATCGCGGAGATGTGTGGGCAGGCTTTTGAGCCCTGTGGGTTGGCTGCAAGTACATTTATGCGGTAATCTTTGCATGCACAATGGGACCCACTACGGATCTAACTACGTGTGTATATGTACACATGTAGTTATCTGCCAGTCGCAGTGTCTCAGTTCAAACAAACGGAGAGCAAAAATGGCCAAGGGCAGTAACGAATGTTAGCAGAGTGGGTTTTGCTCTGCAATTAAAAGTTCGCCCAGACACAAATGCATGCAATTTGCATGTCATTGGATTACAGTTGAAATCACGCATCAAACTAATGATTGTAAATGGGCCCAGGATTAGAGAGAGATAAAGAGAGAGAGAGAGGGAGAGACGTAAGTAAAATGAAACCATTAGGCCTGTGTTTCGTTGCCTATTTGAGTGCATATGTATTTGTATGTAATTATTTTTGAAATGTCAAGGTACGAATTACTTTTAGAAAGCTTGTTGTTCTAAGCCCCTTTCTCATATTGGTAATATTTATATTAATACTTGGACAACCTCTCACACACACCCACACTCAAAGCGCATGTTCACATTCATAAAGGACTTCTATCCTACTAAGAGAAAGAGTTTATAAGAATTATTTTGAGAGGCAGAAACTCAAAACCGTAAGCTAAGCTTGTAAGCAAAATTCATTAGAGACTTCAAGTTAATAGCAACAATATTCTTAAATGATATACACTCTGAAGCAAATATTTGATTAACTCTTGTGATGTCATGTGCAGGGTATATTTGAGTCTAGGCTGACGCATTTGCTTAACTCACAAACATTTTCTTTCCTTGGACTGAGTGTAATTATTTATGAAAACATATGTTTCCCTTTGTCTTTCGCAGCAGAGAAAAAAAGAAAAATTAAACGAAACAAAACGAAAAGAAAAAAATCAATATTAACCTTACTGCCATCCGCAGGCGACCAGAATTTTATTTATCCTATTTATTATTAAGGCAGGCCTCAGTTGCACATGTTCTGGGTGAGTGAGGGTGAGTGCGAGGGGAAAGAAGGACATAAGAGTGAAGGACGACAGGAGGCAACTGCATTGTATAATTTGTAGTTAAGCAAGTTAAGTAAATCAAAGTTGATGAGTCGTCCCAAACACGAAGACTGTCAAATATTTATAAGGAAACACTTGGAGCAAGAGTCTCAGCAGGCAGCCGGGAGCAGGCTGATTGGAGGTGGAGCACTTGGAAGTCTAGTGGCTTTGTCAATTATGGGAATTATGAGCGGTGAATGCGTCAGAGACACACGGGGCCATGTCTTTTTCATACTTTTGCCTTGCTTTCCGTTGCCTGCCTCTCGGGTGCGGGAATTGCGTCAGCAGTTAATTTTTATGTATTTTTAAAGCGTTTGCGGCCTCGTAGCCCTTGACGTTGGTATGTATGTATGTACATATCAACTGCCATAAGCGTTAAGGCAGATAAAAATCAACAGCAGGTCCTTAATACACTCGATTATTATGCTGATGTTGATGATGATGATGGCAAGGGGAATTGGTATAAGGATGGGGATTAGTATGATGGGTAAAACTTATGCACTTGCGTGAAGAGGTGCCAAAAATAAAAGAGGAAGATATAAGTACACACACACATATACGATGCATATACAAATTGTTGTTATCAGCGTTACGAAATGAAAGATATGTAAGTACGAACAAAAGCTCATTGCGCCGGGAGTCAAAGAGTGCCTCGGATACAGAGATGAGAGCGAAAAGATATAAGAAAACTTGTTGTTTTCCAAACGTTGCATACAAAGTTTGAGTAAAAGTGCCATGGCATGTTACATGACTACATCCCTACACACACACACACACACAGCCAGCCACACACATACATACTTCCTTACAGATAGCGCACATTATGCTGTTGCCCTGTTGTTTCTTCATTACATTTTTCTCGCCGGAAGAGTGTTAGTATCTGTGACTTGTCTACACAATTGTTGCATTAAATAAATGCTTTGCGTTCTAAGCGTTCATATATACGTTCATATACATATAAACCATGCCCTAAGGGCTCAGACGTTGATAGATTTGCATGTATGTATATGTTTGCTAGACGAGTGGGCTTAGAGTCTTAGACTCCTTACTGACAGCATGTTTTGCGGTATATACATTGCATTTTAATTAGTTTTTCCTCCTTTTTTTTTGGTGTTTATTGTTGTTAGACAGTAATTATTTCTTTCTATGACTTGTAATCAGTTGTAGAAATGAAAGATTGCTTTGCGAAGAGAAAACTTCTTGGCATGCGCGTAGCCAAGTTTCTATCAAAAGGGACCGACTTCAATGTATATAAAATTAAACCGTTTTTTCTCCACACTCTGATTTCTACATTTAGTAAACAATTTATCAGTTGCTGCTCCATTTATGCCAATCATAAAATTGACTTGCAAAAGACAATTGCAACACGCATTTGTTGCACCCACACCCATACACACACCCACACACACTCACACACACATATATATTCAAGTTCTGATCGGATATTTATTATTATTGTTTCACAATTTGTGTTTACATATTGTAAAATTGAATAGCGTCTATTATACTATTTCCATAGACAACAATGCCCAATGCCCTGTGTATCATTTAGTTATGTAATTGTTTATAATCTGTAATGCATTTCATGCCACATGCCACTGTCTTGTGTGTGTGTTTTTTTTTTTTTTTGCGTGTGTTTGCATGGCGTATCTGTGCCTTCTGTCGCCAGCTTAACTGACAACTGTAAACAATTTCTGCAATATTTCTGTGCCACAGCGAGACAGTATTTGGTTAATTAAAATGTTATAAAAAGCGCTGCCAGCATTGATGCTGGTGGCACCTGCCACGTGCCACTAACAGAGAGAGAGAGAGAGAGACAGACTGGAAATAAATGCTGGTCGAATCAATTGCAAAATTCACCCGTTGCGCATACGCCCCGCTGTGCACAATATACACTGATGATTTAGCGCGTAAACCATCGAAGGAAAATTTCATAAAATTTAAAATAATTTAATCATAACATGCAAAAACAAACGTCAGCTGTTTTTTAATCTACCACCAACTATTCAGGATAAATTAAACCATATAAAGTAAGAATGTCATTGACACAAGTATGAAACATTGAATCATTGAAAACAAAATGAATGAATTCCTGGAATATTCTGGCATTTCCCACATAAAATAATATAATTTTAAATTGTTTACAAAAATTTTGACACTGCCAAAACAAACACGTTCCGCTGTTTAATTGTTTTTTTCCTTCCAATCGTTTAGAAAATTATTTCTGGTGATCTACATAGATCACCTTAGAACTAGATGGATTGAACTGGACTATCAATTACTTATTAATCAATGAATTTTTGTTTTTAAAGATTTTCTTAAGGACAATGATTCTGTCTGGCAATATTTATTGCCAGCAGTGTATTATATCTTTCATATTTAATATACATAAATGTGTGTGTTGGCATTTCGCTGATGCGGCAATTTGATGTAATATATAATATTTAAATTCATATGCCGACGGCATGCCGCAGCACCTGGACCATGGCTGGAATGTTATTCTTTTGCCTTTCGCCCTCGCTCTGCAGTAGCACAAAATTGTGTTTTCAATTTTCAACACTTTTAATAGGCAATTAATTAAGCTGGCAAACAACAATGAGCAAAAAGAACCAAAAAAAAAAAGAAAGAAAAGCACATATAGAATTGTGTGTGTATATATGTACTTACATATATATTTATATATAATTTTTTCAGTGCCGTCAGCGATTTGAATTGCGACGGGCAGGCGGGCACCTCGGCAGCTGGAGCAAACAATTTTATAATTGCTAGCCAAGGAGAGCTTTTATTATTTCTATTATTTCTCTAGTATATGTGGAACGACAGCAGCTGCTGCTTGTGCCACAAGCCACGGCCATGGCCACTGATATCGCCACTGCCACTTTGGATATATTGATATATACTCTTATATATACATATATATGGCAAAAGGTCATTTTAGCTTTGATTCGACCATATGCATAATTTATGCCCTTAACCCATGCAAATTATGATTTTTAAATAAGTCAAAGATTGGACAGATTGTTAATGATGAATGGCAATTGGCACAAGCAAGAAGAATGGCCCACAAACCGGACAACAAAGTCAATTAACAAAATTACTATTTATGAGATTTATACGACATACACACACACACACATGCCGCACGTAATATACACTCTCATTCACACACTGTTGACCCCAGGAGATTAGTGGTAATTTGCAGTTTATCCTTAGCAGGAAGCAAGAGCATCAGCCATGGCAAGTGTTTTCAAAGTTTTGTATTTATTTCTACGCATGAATTATTTATACGACAAAAGCCGCAGTCAGTCAGACGTTGATGCTGGCTAAGAAGGGTAAGGCCAAGACATACATATGTGTGTCATGGCAAAGTTCGAGGTGTTGATATATATTTTTAGTGCCGTCATAAGTATTCAAAGTTATCTCACAACATATGTTAAGCCAGTTTTTCATCCTTATTGTCAATACTTCTTAAATTTGCATATGGTGTGTGACAAGTCTTACATTTTAACTTTAATGAACTAACTCTACTAACAAAACTCTTTGACTCTTCGCCCATTTGATCTGGACTCTAGAGATGCAGCAAACTTGATTATAAACTACAAACTCCAACAGCTTTATTTTGGAAATCTCTTGACTATAAATTATTTAACTTCACATCATTATTATCACACATAAAAGGATGAAAGTCTTTCGGCCTGTCTAATTCAATTTTGTTGACGATTTATCACATGAAGTGTAGAAAATGGAAATTGAATGGATTAAATGGATGCGAATATGAAAAACATTTCGATTCAAAGACTAAAGTTGAAGTCAACAAAAATTTATATAGAACCTTTGAATATCGGTCTGATTTTTAGTTGCTTCTGCTTATACTCAAGAAGAATATCTCTCGGCTAGAAAAGAACCTTTTTCTATGAAGATTTAAGACCAAGATTATTAAAATTGGATCACAGTATAAGCCGTAGGCAAAGCGATTACTACAGACAACCTGCAAATGATAAGTTATCATTTTGTGAAAATTTTGTAAATTAAGACATTATCGAATTGTTAAAATAAATCATCAACCTCACGATTATTTTTGGAAAAAAAACTCATGTAAATTTAGAGTGAATTTGTTTGGTTTTTTGTTTTTAACGGCGAATCGTGAAAAACTTTTTGATGTATGCGAAATAAACGCCTCATTCAACGACTCTCACTCTCTCATAATATATGCAATCAAAATGTATATTGAAGGACTGACAACAACAAGAAGAAGTAAAAAGCAACAACAAGTGGCTGACAAAGGGACAAACTGACACGAGGGTCTCACAGCACATTTGTATGAGTGTGTGGACACAAATATAGATAGACACTCGAAAGGACAGCGGGTCCCTGCCATGCCATGCCATGCCGTGCCATTCCACAGGTAGAAACAAAGAAAAAGGCTTCATCGTGACTTCAAATGTGCAAAAACCTCACAACGGTCATCAATTTGACAAAGGCAATAAAAGTTTTTTGTTTTGTTCCATTCTTATTTTTTTGTGATTTTGTTGTTGTGCCCCTTTAGGAGGGCGTGGCTATGAACAAAATGGCTTTGGGGCGGTCACACACAAAGGGCCAACAATTAAAGCGGAAAAGCTCATGTGCAACGCCACAAGATGAAAGCAATGAATTTGACTTTATAGATGAGTGATTCTGATTCTGGCAGCATTTGCGAGTGACAGACAAACAGACAGTCAGAGAGACAATCGGAAATTGGCGACAGGTGGATCAGAAGGCAATTTAATAATGCCTCAGTTTGTATTCACATTGACAATTGAGCGACAGCTGCAACAATCCCAAATGAATGAATGCAGCATTCTGGCAAATTGGATGAAACGTTTTTGTTTCAGAAAATGAAAACGAAAAATTGTTATATTAATAAACGAAATACAAAATTCTGTGAATGGGCAATCAAATTTTGAGCAATCTCAGATGGAAAATATTTATTTAAATTTTGTTTGTACTTATATTACTTACACATTTGAGGTTTGCCTCGATTGCAATCCATTTTGAAGGGGTGGAGTCCAGTGGATGCGATGTCACTACGTGCTCGCCGAGTCACCAAGAGGCGAGGCTATATTGCTATTACTATCCGATGTGGAAAGGGGCCGACAAATGCCGAGACGTGTTTTGCCTGGCGGCATGGCCTTGAGTATGGCCACCGCCTCGTCCAGTTCGAGACCCTGCAATGTGTGCTCGCCAACGCTAATGAGACGATCACCCGGATAGATTTCGTTAGTTGCCTCTGCAGCACCACCGCGTATCAGGCCACGTATCACAATAACACTGCCCTCCGCATCGAGGGGATCCTGATAGTCCAGAATGGAGAAGCCGAAGCCCTGATCTGTCTTTTCAATGTCGACGGTTGTCACCTCACAGCTCCACAGCGCCAGTCCGGATACATTCTCCAGGGATTTGGAACGCTGATGAGTGCCGCCGGCTGCCGCGGCATCCGTCAGAGTGGCCGTGCTGGATGTGTACAGTGAGCTCTCCGACTGTGCTTTGCTCAACAGATTCTGCAGGCTTTGGTGTCCACCCGGCAGGAGACTACGCGTCTCAAAGGCCTCTGGATTCTGTGATGTATTTATAATCGAGGGCACACGAGTACCTCGTGCACAGACCAACTTAACACGGGCGGGCAACTCTTTCAGAATCTTAACCACCTCTATGTGGCGGAGTCCCTGTAGCTTGTGCTCGTTCACCTGGAGCAGTTCGTCACCGGGTCGCAGAATTCCCTGCCTGCCAACTGGCCCATCTTCGAGGATCGATCGGATATAATGATGCGGACGCTTCTCAATGCCACATTCCACGTCCACAGTGCCCTCCAGGCTGATCCCTAGACCTGAAAGTTTATTTATTTCGGCAACTAATATTTCACTTTCGGGAAACTCACTTTTCCAGGCCACACGCAAAGATGCGGCGCTGGGACTGGCAACCTTGAGCCTGGCAATGGGCTCCGGTTCATTGGTGGGCGTCCGACTTTGGCCAGGCGTCTGCGATTCGTGCTCTGGCTCAGCCTCGGGCTCTGGACACTGCTCGTCGGTGTCGTTGCCACTATCATCGGCCTGGCCATTGGTCATAATGGTCGATGCCATTGCCATTGGTATTTGATCTGTGACAGGTTCTGCAAGCACCATTTGGGACTGAGGCTGAACTGACGGAGCTGGCGGTGCACTGTGGTCGCTGCGGTCCAACACGTGCGACATATTCGAGTCCACGGTGTCCCGGGAGGGCAGGTCGGCAAACTCCAATGGCAGCTGACTGCCGCCGCCTTCGGTGGCAATCGAGTCGGCGTCCACTGATTTGGGCGGCAGCCAGCTGAGCGTGGCTATCGAGGGTGACGCTGGCATCGAAAGCTGGGACTGGGCATCGCCATCGTTGTCACCGTTGCCACCGACGCCCGCGGCGGAGGGGCCCGCGCTGCCCTTCAACTCGGTGAGGGCCACCTGTAGATGCTCGAACTTGCGGCCACGCAGGAAACGCTCCAGCGTCAAATGCACCTCGATGTCCGTATTCCGCAGCAGCTCCACGGCCTGATGATTCGTCACGCCAGCCAGGCTACGCCCGTCAACTGCTACGATGCGATCATTAATTTGAATCTGGCCACTCATCTCTGCGGCGCTACCCTCGATGATACTTTTTACAAAGATGCCCGACAGATCCTCCTCCTCGCACACATAGCCGGCCACCGTAATGCCCAGGCCATAGACATTCTTGTGCAACTCGACCACATAAGTCTCTGTCTCAGGGGAGTCTATGTACGAGGGTGATGCAGACGCTGAGGCCGAGCGAGAGGGTGAGGCATCGTCGTCATCGTTGGCCAACTTTTTGCCGGCTATCACAGTCTCAATATGCTGTTGCTGCAGCTGCAACTGCATCTGCATTTCCTCCTCCCCGGAGACAGCAGTCCAATGTGGATCCAAGGACAACTGCAGGGAGAGACGCGGCGGCGGCGATAATATGGAGAATGGCACAATGTCCAAGTCGCGCGGACACTGGCGAATGCTGCAGCTGCCCTCCACTGAATTGCTGCTAGCCAAATGCGGCGGAATGGGCGGCAGCGGCAGATCGGCCAGATCCGCCAGCTCGCCAAGCTGCAGCGTTCCGCTGACAGTTGACTCCAATGGCGGTGGCACATGGGCCATCTGTTCATCGTCAGTGGGTCCGCCACGCACCAGGCCCACAAGACTTGTCACATCCATCGATGGCCCACCCACAGTAGCTGCTGCTGCGGCTGCTGCTGCCGCCGTTGCTGCTGTGGCAAAGCTCGGATTCTGAAAGAGATGACGCGACAGTTCTTCCGGGTCGGAGAGGAGCTTAGTTGGTATAATAGGCGCATGACTGGCCAGCGTTTGGTAATCGATGGCCGTCGGCTCCACGGGCCGTGCCACAATCAGACGCACCTGAGCTCCGGTCTGACGAAGAACTGTGGCCACTTGCTCCGAGCTAAAGCCACGCAGATTTACCTCGCCAATCTGCAGCAGATGGTCGCCCATCTGTAGGCGGCCATCGCGTTCCCCAACACCCCCAGGTGTTAGGGCTTTGATGACAACGCCTGTGCTGCGACCCCCAACAAGGATGAACCCAAGGCCGTTCCCATCATTGATCAGATCGATAACCTCCACCTGAGACCATTCGGTGCTTAGAACCATATTGTTGTAATTGCTGATGTGGCAGTTGTTGGTGTTGTAATTGCTGGTTTTGTTTTTTCTATTGTTGCTGCTTCTTTTCTTGCTGTTGCTATTGTTGTTGATGTTGTTCTTGTTGTAGCTAGCATGACGCAAAGTCGAAAAATTTGCGTGCTTTTTGGCCTTTTAATCCGGGTGGTGCTGGTTTGGGGCAAAAGTCTATGGTTCTTGTTGAAATTTATGATATTGCTACTGCTACTGCTGCTGCTGCTACGTCAAATGTGACAATGATGAGAACTGATGTTGTTGCTATTGCCGTTGCTGTTGTTAGTGTTTGTGGTGTTGCTGTTGTTCGCATTATTTTTATTGCGTTTAGAGTTATTCACCGCATTCAAATGATGATTATGGCCTGGGACTGGCACGGGAACTGACACGGGATCTGCTCCTGGCACTGCCAACGCCAGCCACATTATTATCGGCATCGACGGGGGGCAGCGGGGCGTTAAGAGCAACCACTACGACGATAGCCCCCACAACAACACAGCGCACCTGCAATTATATCCAAAAACCACTTAGCCAGAGAGCACGCGGCGTATACGCAATGCGCGATTGCGGCAGAGGATGGAAGGAGAAAGGAGGGTTAGCGAGGCCTGAGTCGGAGGTCGAGGAGTGTCAGAGTGATGGCGATTCGCGTGACGGGCGTGAAGTAAGTGTTCCTCTTCCTTAGTCTTTTTTGTTTTTACTTGAAACCATAAAATGATATCACAACTTTACTATCAAAGTGGCAACTATAAATAAACTATATATTTATCTGCAATATGCATGCATTTCCCCAGAATAGATTAAACTAATTGCACGCTGATAAGATCTATAACAGAAACCAATTATCTAGCAGTATTATTGAACTCTCTAAAAGTGGACAATTAGACAAATATTGACACAATCAACTATCAGTAATTAGTTCCATACTCTTGGCAAAAGTTTGTTTAATTGAGTTTCGATAAACGTGATGGAAAAATAGTAAAAGGCTTCTGTAACAAGCGATGCTTTTTAGTTGACTAAAGAGTGTTTAAGAATCGACGAACTAAATGTGCCACATTTGAACCATTTTTTTCTGTTCTCTGTATGTGTTTGCGCTTTTTTTTTTTTTAATGGCACCTTTTTTTTGCACGATTTCGTAATTTACATGCATACACACGCACATGGACGCACAACCAAGCACACAACACACACACACACAACTTTATGAATGCATGTGTATGTGTGTGTACATATGAATATGGTATGGTACTAGCATGTTTACTTTGCTGCTCACGTGCCACGCATGTTTGGCACCCGTTCCCAACCCATTCCTTATCCCATCTTGCGGGTACAACAACATATCCTCTGGCAATTCTAATTGGAAAATGCCGTGCGAAATGCTTGGAGTTGTGTGAGAAGTTTCAAATACTTTATGTTGCATACTTTGTGGAGCTTTTTGAAGTACGAAAAAATAAACATAAACAGTCTTAAGGAACAAAATAGCTCACACCGGAAGATATTATTCAAATTGTTTTTATCAAATTTTTTTGATCCTAAGATTGGACAATTGGATATAAAAGGCACAAAAAACTTTGCACGACCCAACTCAGAAGGATATGTCTCAAAAAGGTAAGTAGTTAAGAGCAAGAAATGAGAAGGAACTTGAATTCAAATTGCTACCAAAGTTGTTGGCAATCATTTCTCATCTGTCCTCACTAATAGCATATCGAACTCAGTATCTCTGGTCACTTTCTTGATCACCAATTTTTGCAATGGCTTGCTGTGCCTTTGTGTCTATGGCACTGGCTGTGACTGCGGCTGTGGATGTGCCTGCCATTGACTGCAGCTGTCAATTAAACGCTGATTGACTTTACATTCCCCTCTACTCGGATTGAAGCACGATGCGTATGATTAACGCTTGCCAGCCCCGGCCAGGCCTGATTGTATGTACCATGGCCATTCCTTTTGCCAGTTGGTCATTTTGTTTGTGGACATGCCCCTGCAGTGTATGTGCTTCATTTAACTTGGTTGCGGTCTGGCGAGGACGTTGAAACTTTGGTCCTTGGTATGAGGATTGGGTATGAGTTGAAATGGATGAGTTGGCGTCCCAGCCCATTACCCAGAAAGTAGGCCAAGCGCGTTTGAAGTTTACATTGTGTGTATTTGTGTGTGTAGGTTCGTGTGGCATAGGGCTGCTATTTTTATATGCCTCAAGTTGTAGCCAACCCCCTCAGTCGTCAGTTTCTTCTGCTGATACTGGCTGAGCTAGTTTTCCTTTTCGTTTTACTGCCTCTAGCCACTGTTGCTTCTAACGCACTTCAAACTGCCGCGGCGCTGACCTACTGAGCATTATTAGCCGGCTCGTTCTTGGTTAGCTTTTGCCTGTGCCACCGCGCCTTCTTCTTAGACGAAGAGACGACAAATCGATATAATAGAACACAGAAAACACAAAAAAGGAAACGAAAACCATTCAAAAAAAGGCTACGAAATCGAAATGTACCCTTTTGGAATTAAAGGGAATAAAATAAAGAATATGTTGGGCTTTTAGCTTAAAGATGTTATTTAAAGTCTCTATGTACATTACGTATACGACTAGTTGCCCCGCTGTAAGAATTACATATAACAAAAGATTATTAAACATTTTTGAAAACTGAAATTGATTAAAATACAAACTAACAATTTTCTAATCGACTGGGTAAAGTGTAAAGAGGTTGAAATAAATTTTTCATGGCAAATGAAGTCTTTTATAAATATTTGTCGAAACAAAAAATGCTTCTACAGTATTTGTGAAAATCCTTTTTACTAAGGCTGCTAAGCCTAGACTAAATATGGAGTTTATAATGTACAGTTTTTTTTTGTTTGGTAAAGGCATAAACAAGAGGGAAATAGCCGTGGCCGCAGTTTGGCATGTTCACTTTGTTTTTTATTTTGTTGGGTTTTTATTTTTTGGTGGACCCATGCCCAAGTCTAATGAATTTGACTTGCGACTGGCGCTAAAACCGCCTACAACCGTTGTTGTTGTTGCTATTGCTGTTGCTTTTTTTGTTTGTTGTTCTTGGCTTTCTGCTTCCGCTTGAGACTGAGAAAGGTCTAGCCGCCGCATTGGCTGTGGCTGGCGTGTTATGTTTGTTGGCGTGTTGACTGCGCCTTTTGACCTACCTACAGGCGGCGGCGGCAACGGCTCTTAGCCAAATTGCGCGCACATTGGCTGCAGTCAGCACACAAAACACACACAACACGAACACAGTGACAGTAAAAAATGAGAGAATAGAACTTGTGCAAACTTGTGGCAGGAATATGGTAATTACTTAGACGTCAACTCTCATAAAATTAACGCTTCTATAGCAAGGGTAGTATGCATACAAAGAAACCCTCAAAAAGAAAGAAAGAAATTCGATTCCTATTGATTTAACAAGCAAATTGAAATGCCGCCGCTGTAGAGGAAAGCACCACAGCTGCAACCACATGCTGAGCCAACAATGCTGCATCATCATCATCGTCACACTCCAACCACGCACTCCGCACTTGCCACACTTCATCTCGAACTCCAACTCGAGCTCCTTGAACTTCTCGTTCCTGGCATATTTATTTTTGGGAGGGCTTTGAACTTTTAATTGGCTTTTATTTAGAGACAACAACTTTAACTTTCACTTTTATGCATTTTGGCTAGCCGGTTAGCTTAATTCTTTACCAGTACTGATGCTGGCTGCTATTTGCCAAACGTTTGGCCAGCATTCTGACTGCTTGACTCTTGCAATTTTTCGCCAATTTCTTTTGCTTCTCTTTGTAATTTCACGCACTTCATAAACACATAGCCTGGCAATGGGTTACGGATCTCAAGAACGGATGGTGTATTCTTAACGATTAACGGAAGTTGTGAGTTTGCTCTGTTTTTTGCACACACACACACACACACACATAGAATTTGAGCCGATTTTTTCTTTCCTTTTTCCAATTTTTCTCTTTTTTTCTGTTTTCTTATTTTATGCTTTTTATTTATCAGTTTTACGCGCCCATTTTCCGGCTGAATAACACGCCCGCATGCCACAAAGCTTCTTGGACAAATGAAGTGCCCGCTGGCCAGATTGCCTTTGCTCCGTTCCGCTCGCAGCTCGGCACGTGGCGTGTCAAGAGGGTGACGATGAGAGGACAATTGCTCTCCATGCTCCTGCGCATTGAAGAACTTCTCAACTCTAGACGCACTCCCATGTGCTTCGCCATCGGGCCAATATTTACAAAATGAAACGTTACCGCCGTTTGGTTTTCCATTCAAACTGTCAATTGGTGTGTGTGTGTGTGTGTGTGAGGAGAGAGAGAGAGAAAGAGAGTGCAAAAGCTTTTCTCTCAACCCATTGACCCCACAAGAACAGGGACTTCGTTTGATAAACTTTTGAAAGGGATTTCCGTGGGACAATAATATTTTTAAAATTTATACTTTTTTATTTCACTCATTTGAAAAGTGTCCAAAAATAGCAACAAAAGCAAAAAAGTTTAATAAGAATTCTAAAATTCCAAAATGCAGCATAATAAAATTTCGAAGAGTTTTTGTCCGAATTTGATTAATGATTTCATTCAAAACTGTTAAATAATGTCTAATTGTATAATAAATATATCAATTTTAAGATTTTCGATTCATGTTCACTCTAAAAATGAAAAATTGGTAACAACAAGTGTAAATTCCATCGTGAGATTTCATTGACAAGTCCAAGAGTGCTACTGAGGCAACCAACAAATCAACATGCGCCTGCTCCGTTGTCCTTGGCGACCCATAAATAAATAATTACATGGGAACAGTTGGACGAATCCCATTGCCAATGTGTTACCAGTGAGCAGTTATTGGTTGGCAATGCCACCGCAAGGCAGCCAAAAATCAGTGTGTAACACCTGACAATAATAGGAAACGCGAAAACAAGAAACCAAATGAACAAGTGTGAAATGTGATACAAGAAAAACAACAAAGAGGGCAATTTTCTTAAGTTATCGATGGCAACCACGTTGCACCTGCCTCAAGCTCAAGAGTGAACTATGCCTCGAAAAAGTTGCTGCTGCTCCGTCTCTCCCCTCTGATCTTTACTTGAGAGTGTTTAAGTGCAATATATGTACATGGTTGTGGATAATGAGGGATGGGGCTATATTGAACTCAGTAAACAATAATCTAAGAGTCACATAGACAGACTCTCTCTCTCTCTATTGTCAAAATTCATAGTTCAAAGTTTAGACAGTTAACGAGAAATACTACAGAAAGGCACACACAATATTTCAATGATTCTCTTATTTTATTTTATTTTTTGAAAATAAGAAAAGTCAACGAAATATCATTAGAACGTCGATAGTTTTGTGCCATTACACAACAACAACAACAATAACAATAACAACAAGGACAACGATTATACATTCTTAACAATATCAACACAAAGGCTTTTTAGTGTTATTTTCTTTATTTTAAATGATGTCAGAGGTGCCGGTTAATTCTGATGATGAATATGTAGACGAGTCCTTCGAGGAGGATTCCCAATCTGAGGTGGAAGAAGAACAGGAAATCGAAATCTCCGAGGATAATTATGACGTTGCCAACCAAATGCAGCTAGAACATCTGGAAGACGAGCAGGAGGAGGAGGATGATGAGTATAGTGATACGCAAAGCGAGAGCGATGCGGAGGCGGAGTTCATGCGCGGCAATGTAAGTGACGGCAAAGATTTGCCGGAGCTGACAATCAAAGAGTTTAGCCTAAACACCAAAATAAATGTCCTGCCCCCTAATCCCCCACAGCCACATGCACGTCGCCAGCAATTGTATAGCGGTCGTTCAACTGGGGGTTTCAATCACACACGAATGCCGACCTATCCTAGCTCTTCGTCGGATGATGAGAGCAGTGTGGTCGTAACCAAGACTGTGGCAGAGGTGAATGAATTGGTAGGCGTACTTAGTATTCATGAGGAGGACGAGGCCCTGTCTGTCCGCACCCTGAAACCGAGTAGTGCGCATAATAAGACTGTCAGAGAAGAGCAGAGAGAAGCTGATGCATCGGAGGTTGAAGAAATCGAAGAAGAGGAGGAAGTGATACAATCTCATGCTGCTAATAATAACGACATCGATGACGATGCCGAATCAATTGATGAAGAGGAAGAGGAAGATGAGATACAGATCGAGGAGAGTGAAGATGATCAAAAGACTGAAGCAGATGACCATGAATACAATGATATGGGCGACCAAGATCAAGAGCAATACTTTGACGACGACGACGGCGGCTGCGAGGAGGAAGAAGTAATCCAAATGAACATGCAGGACATGGTTACTGTTGTCGATGCCAGCGACAATAGTAGTGATCAGAGTGGACCCGTTAGCAGAATGCACAACACTTTAGACAATGTTTCTCTCTACTCGGCTGAGACCGAATACACTGTAGTTCAAGAACGCACGCCACGCAAACCGTCTGGTATACCGAAGCCCGTAAGCCTGAACTCAAGCCGTTCAGCACGTCAGCGTGCGGAAGTAAACGTAGAGCCACCAATAGAGAACGTCCAACCACAAGTAACTTATCAACAGACTGATCTTGATTTTACTGTCGAAAAGGAAGTGGTGGAAATTTCTCCTCCGCCACAATTGGAGGACTTTGTTAACGATAGTTCCATGAAACCGGATGCAGCAGCCGTCAAGTATCTGGAACAGAAGATGACTCAAATGTCCGAAATGATAATGAATTCATTTCGCATGAGCGGCGGTGCTGTTAACAATCCAGCTCTCGAACAATTGGCCAAGGCCACAGGAATGATGCAGTCACATGCTGCTAGGCTAGGTACGGTCGACGAATGCGATGGTATTTCCACCACAGGGTCATCGGCTCCGATTAGCTCACGCAGCTGTGGGGATAGACGTAGGCCAACACCGCAGCATCACCATCTAGATTCACAGAATACTTTGGCGGGTACTGTGCGCTCTGCCAGACTAGCGCGGCCGAGTTGTCGCTGTCCATCAGCTACGGACAGTCTCGCGGGGATGGCAGAACTGCAACCCGAAATGGAATTAGGTATGGACGAATTCCTTATGGATGAGTGTGGCCAGGGCGATGGTCTTATGAGACATCACCCACATCGACGCCGGCAACAGCAAAATGTCAATTGTGGCTTTTCCAGTGCAACTCCCAGCACCACTTACAGCAGCAGTGGTGCTGGCAAAACTGCTCCTGGTGCCTTGCGTCCGCGTTCATCCACTGATAAAGTCAAGTAAGTTTTATTCTTAAGTCCCCTCAATGTTGCCAATTAATCGTTTTTTCCTCCTTTGAACACAGCAATAAAAATGCGGGACGCAAAAGTTTTAGTTTTTCCAATTACCAGGTGCGTGAGATTGAGCGACAGAATCATATTTTGCTGAAGAAAATGATGTCCATTAAGCCGACGGCTGCCATAAAGGCCAGCACAAGCAGTATTAAGTGTAATCCTAATGCACCACCAAAGCAAACGCCTCCAGTTGCTCGACTTTCCAGCGCCGCTGTTAATCGAAAAAAGGGTCAACGCCAAATTGATTTGGACAATGATCTGCTTAAGCGAAAACTTGAGGCCATTGGCGCCCGTCGTCCGCAATTTAAATGATGCTTAATCATGGCGCTGACGGTTCCAACTGTGTTCATATTATAAGTTTAGTTCCAAAGCGAATTTACAAAATTAAAATTTATTGCAAGTTGAGAAATGTAAAAATGGGAATTGTGTAAATTTTATCTAGCAATGGGCAAATGGGGCCATGAAAAAAATAGCCAATTGAATAATATAATCTAACAGAAATAATTGCGAATAAATGATTGTTAAAGTATAAAATTAAAATAAAGTATTGAAGTAAAACTGAATTGCATGCGTCTACCTTGATTAGTCTAAATCGTAACCTCAGTGATCTTATCAAGAAATGTTTCTCCCAATGCTTTGACTGCTTTAAAGGCAGCATCGCCATTTTGTTCTCTAAAATTGGCTTCATTCTGCAATTTTACCTTTTCCCTCTGCTCCAAATCTCTGTAGATTACTTGGCCAATCTGTAATTATCAATAATAAAAGCACGGCGTTCGCCCAGAAGAAATATGTCCACTTACATAAACATCTATGGCCGCATACATCAATTGATTCTCATCGAGGGGTATGACATGCCATTTACTCATCCGAACTTTTTTACTTTTATCCATGGCCTTTTTGGCAATGAAATTGGCCAAGCGTTCCAGACTCCAACGACCACCAGTTTCGCATATTTCATTACACCAAACACCCAGATCGACGCATTTCTCAATAAGAGGATCGGCTACAATCTCTGGAAAGTCTCGTTGGAGTTTGCGGAAATCTCTTTAAAGATTGCAAGAAATTTATGTGAGAATTGTTTCGAATTTGTTTGTGGAAACTTACGCCTTGATATTGACGCCATGCAACCGGACTTTCGGATGATTCAGTAAAGCCACTAATGCTGCTGGCAGTTTCTTTAATTTACTCAGCTGGTACACATAACAACAACGTTCATCCACGCATACTTGAATAACTGAAGATTTACCTGGCCCCGTTTGAAATGAGAATGGCCATTCCATATCGAAGGCCATGGGCACCACATCCAGTGTGGATTGCTTGTCTATCCATTGGCTACAGGACAAATTGTTGATACTTGTTTAACAGATAAAACTCTAGACACACTTACATTACATCATCAGCTGAAGCAGCGATATCATGGTTCTCTGTATAATATTTGATGGCTCCTTTATACTTAATAAAAGGCAATTTTTCTGGTTTTTCCTTTTCCGGCGAAGGAGTACCCTCTTCGGTCATGGATCGAGTGCTGCGTGTTAGTCGAGCACTTCGTCGCTTTGGTGGATTCTCACCGTCCTCCTCGTTCTTTATGTCTTTGACCTTTAATTGGCAATGTTCGGATTAATTATTAATTGAACTTGAAATTATCCTGACCTCTGTGGGAGTATCTTGATTCCTGCGCTTAGAGGCGGGCTTGGCGATTTGGGCGTTTCTGAGCTTCGGCGTATTCTCCTTCTCCACGTAATCGACCTCTTCCTTCTAAATAAATTTAATTTGTTTATTTTGTATTTTTACTACGACAATAATAAAACTTACCTGTTTTTCTGTTGGAGTGTTTTTATCCTTTTGTTTATCCAATGACTTAGGAGTTCCCTTGATTGTTGCAGGTTTCTGAAATTGGAAAATATTTATTTAACTTTAAATCTGTAACATTTAATCTTTTGTATATTTAAACACAACTTACTTGATCTTCATTTAAATTTGTTTTAGTGGGCATTTTGATTAAATATTTATCCATTTGTTAACAACAACAATGCTCGGTCCCGCCAAAACTCAAAGAATGTATCTGCTGGCTTATCAGCAAAATACCAAAAAAAAGAAAACTAGATTTTTTGGCGGTATTCAGTAATATTTGGTCACACCAAAAAGTGTCAAATAGGAAGAAATACTATAAAACACTAAAAATACTAAATTTCTTGGTGGAAACTATTTAGTAATATTTGGTCACACCTCAAAGTGATACTAGATAACTTGCCGGTTTGCGCCAGGTCACACTGTAGATATAACTAAAAGGCCGCGTTGTGTTTCTACATTATTGTTATTTGTAATTTTTAAAAAACTGCTTAAAAGAATGGCCGCAAATGTGTCCATACACTATGTGTCTGAAAAAATATCTAAGGTGCGATGGGTGCCAGAGCAGCTGCAGCAAAGTGAACGTTTCATCAGCGGCAGCTGGGACATGAGCAAAAATTTCGTACGCATTTGGCGCCTGCAATCCAATCAGCATCAATTTGACAATCCGGATGTAAGTTTGGATTTTACGCCGCGTTGCAATGACAAAATCGCCATGCAGGACGACGTGACAGGCCTGGAATTTGTCGACCATAATACTCTGGCGGTAGGCTGTGCAGATGGTAAGAAGCGCGGGCAGAGACCAGCAACAGCTGATATCTAAATTGCCTCCACCCACTTCCAGGTCATCTTAGTCTCTTTAATGTCCAGCGAGCCGTAGAAGAGGACAAGCTACAGTTTCAGGCACGCAGTGAACGTCTACATAGCCTAAAACGCAGTGACAGATCCGCACCTTGTACTGCAATTGCCGCCTATGGCAGTGATGTGGCTACCGTGGGAGAGGATGGAGTCCTCAATGTGCTTAGTGCCAACAATTTGAAGCAAGTAAAGCGTTCCATCGATGCCGATAGCATATCTTTGTTTGCCGTTGCCTATGTGAACCAGCATGAATTGGTTACGGCCAATCGAATGGGTGTGTTACGAATGTTCGATACTCGCCTTTCCAGCGAAGCTCAGCCAAAAATAGCCTTCATGGCTGCCTGTGAAGATGACAAAGCCTCAAATTTTGTTTCCGCTTTAACCGTGCATCCCATGCAGCAACATATCCTAATGTGCGGCAGTGAAGAGGGCACAGTCACTGTATGGGATTTGCGAAACTTGGCATATCCTGCTTCTTATCTGACTGCCCACAATAGTCCCATCAACGATATACGTTTTCATAGCAAGGATCCTTCCAAGCTTTTTACCGCAGCAGAGGGAGGCGAAGTTTGGCTCTGGTCTGAGAATAAGGTTCTGAATGATACCCATCAAAAGGAAGGCAATAGTGCTTGGCTAAGTGGAGAACGTGTACGTACATTAATTGATTTGGGTGGGGTCTTGACCAATACGCGTAAATCTGTTAATTCCTTTGATGTTCATGGATCCCGCCTAGTGTGTGGCAGTGACACGGAGGCTATTTATATAGTAGATGAAGTTTTCTAGTACTACAAATTAAGATTAAATTTTCACTTATAATACAAATCCAATAGTTGTATGAGTCGACTGATTTGATATGGGCTTATCTTTTTGATTCAAAGTCAATTGTAATAACTGTCAGAATCTATTGACACACGTTTTAATTGTTAATTGTTACTTCAAAGTTCTTAAATTCTATCTTGGATAAGCCAAGTATTTTTATATTTATAATTTATTTCAGTATACGCAAAAATTTGCTTAAATCAAAGCACCTGTCTATAACTTAAACTACATATGCATATATAATGTTACATAACCATTTTGATTTGAATAGTTTTGGGTGCTTGCTGTGTCTGTATGTGTGTGTGTCTTTTTACTTACATTTATCAAACTTAATTACTAATTCGTTTGCTAATTTTGAATAGATTTATGCGTGTTTATCAACTACAGTAGATTCGATTTATATGATCTAATTTCTCGTCGCTAACATTTGCTCAGATAAGTCAATGAGTAATAAATACAATTATATTTAGGAAGGATATATGTATAATTATGTATATATTTACAATTGATTTGTTTTGGTTCGATACAATTTATAAGTATTCTGTTTTTTGAAATTTGAGCATTTTCAACTGCATTTCAATTAGGACTTGAAGATCATTCATTTTCAGAACTTGATGTATTTTTACAATGGATAATTTCTTGGTTTACTTGCAGAGATTCAATTGTTTTATCCATTCGTTTTTTAAATTAAGGATTATTAACTTCATGTCCTTTGGGCTCTAATAGAAACGCTCGAACTTGGCTGGTTTGTTGAGTGCACAGAAATAATACCCTGAATAGTTTTGTGTAGCGCCGGGTGGAGTATAGTCGCTGATGCTATAATTTCCATAATCATAGTTGGTCATGTGGGGGTGGTGATGGTGGTGCATATGATGTGTATGCGGATGCGGATGCGAATGGTGGTGCGGGTGCGTGGGGTGATAATGTTGAAAACCGCCAGCACTGCGTGGCTTTTGTCATGTGATGAGACTGTTGCCGCTAATGCCATTACCACCACCACTGCTGGCACCGCTTCCACCACTGCTGTTGCTGCTGCTGCCATTGCCATTGTTGTTATTATTGCCATGGACGCGCATGTGCCGATTGAGATTGCCCGACTGCGAGAATCTGTTTGGCAGACGACAAAAATTGATTAGATTCCAGGCATTTCCAGGACTCTTTGTCTCAACACTTACCTGAGCAGACACAATTTGCACTGGTAGGGCTTCTCGCCGCTATGAATGCGCAAATGCTTGGTTAATGTGGAGCTATCCGAGAAGGATTTCTTGCAGGAGGAGCATCGGTAGGGCCGCTCCCCGGAGTGGGTGCGCATGTGCGTAGTGACGCTGGAACTTTGCGAGAAACGTCTATCACAAATGGGACAACGGAACGGCTTCTGGCCGGTGTGTGTGCGTACGTGGGCCGTCAGATTTGCGGCCTGGGAGAAGCTCTTGTTGCAGTCGGGGCATCGGTATGGCCGTTCCCCCGAATGCGTGCGTAGGTGCGTCTTCAGTGTGCTGGGCCGGGCATAGGTTTTCCCGCAGAGGCGACACAAATTTGGTTTCATATCGCCTCCGCTGGCACTGTCCTCGCCATCCTCGCCATTGCTATCCTCTCCGTCATCATCGTAGGTGGAAAGGCCCAAACTCAAAGCAGCTGCCTGATAGCTGCTAGGACTCTTATGCGGCGGAGAATAACCCTGAACATGTCCCGCCGATACTGCTCCAGCATAAGGGTAACCAAGAGTAGACGCTGTGCTTGCTGCAGGCGGCGATGGTGACTCCTTTTCAGTCACAGTCAGCGGCGGGAGAGCACCTAGTGCTGCCGCAGCTGCTGCTGCTGTTGCTGTTGCGGCCGGAGCACGAAAATCCGCCGTAAATGAATAGGTAGCCGAGGCGGGATAGTGGGTGGGACTTAATAGCGGCGGATAGAGCACATTTACCGCTGCTGCAGCCGACGTGGAATTATTTGGCGGTGTCCAATTCATTTGTGAGCACTGCATGGGCACTCCGCTTCCATCAGCTGCCCCATAGCCATGATGCATGGTCATGTTCATGCTGACATTAACACTCATACTTGGATACATGGCGGCGGCTGTGGGAACATTAGAACCGGGCGACTCGTAATAACAACCGGAGCCGGCGCCACTTCCATTCCCACTCGATGTGCTAATGCTATTGTGGAGCATATTACCACCGAGTGATGATTGATTTTGTGCCTGTTGAGGGTGGTGCTGATGTTGATGTTGATGCTGCTGATGCTGGTGCTGGTGTTGGTGTTGATGATTGCTGGAATGTCCGTGTCCCCCATGTCCATGCTGCTGGCTGCCATTCGGGGAGATGAGCATTTGGTGCGGATGCACCGTATAGGACAAGGATGCCTGATGGGGATTGGTGGCAAAATTGTAAGAGGCACCACATGGCGAAAAGGGAAACAAACTGGGCAACGGATCAATGTCCAGCGGCGGTAGACCAGGAAATGTGGAGGCCATCTCGTCGCTATTCCAATAACTGCCGTTGCCGGCTCCACTTGATGCTAAATTACCGCTACCGCCGGCGGGTGGTGTATTATTTAACTGGCTTGTCGTGCCCAGCACAGCGTCACTGTCTCCGTCACCGTCACCGACTCCCACTCCGACACCGACACCGATGGTGGGATCAAAGCAGCCACCGCAATCGAAATCACTGCTGGTAAGCGAGGATATGGGCAGGGCGGTATTACCTTGGCAGGATAAGCAGCCGACGCAGGACGCAGCACACTCTTGCTGTGATACGAAGGAAACACTTGACTTTAATGCGACACGTCCAACAATTTGGATTTATGCGAATTTAGAAAATACCTGCGGACTGTCCAGCGCCAGGACGAATAATGGATTGTTGGGCACATAGCCCGTTTCTGGTTCCACAGGACCACCGTTTGAGACATCGCACGATATGTACATAGCTCCACCCTCTTGATCTTCCAGGGAATCTGCGCAGATGAACAAATAAATCAAAATTTAATACTTAAACACGACTGAAGCACTGGAAGGATGTCAGGCTAGCCATCATCTAAGGCAGGCTGTGGGTATCTGATAGATACATTTCACACAATTCAATGCTAGCCTGCAACCACTGTGCGCATCGCGAAACTCCGCCCCTTACACATACACAAGCGCACCACCAGTCACACACACACACACACAGATGAACGAGAGCCCGCCATTTGCTTTACTCTCGCGTATTGGCTTTGGGACCAACTCGAATGGCATTTATCGCACTCACCCAGAATTATGTTCAAGAGTTTGGAACTTTTATATAACAATCCCATGACATGACTTCACTTCTAAGTCGTTTGATTCCAGCTCTTGTTGTTGTTTTTGTTTTATTTCGCGTTTTTCTACGTTTCATTTTGCGGCTTTAATTTCCAACTAGAAAAATTCACAAAAAATACAGAAACACATTTACATTTAGATAAAAATAATGTCGTCTTTAGCATCTTATATTTTATTTTATTATTTATTTACATAAAACACTCAATTTAATTTAATTTTTAGTAATTATTTTATCTTTTGCTTATTCCCTAGCGACAGAAAGTAAATGCAAGAACTAATCCCAAAAGAAATTCAATTAAAAAAACTTTGGAAGATCTTAAAATATTTGCATTAATCTTCAGAATTTTTCATGTTGTATTTTAAGTGGATTTTTCTCTACTTTTTTTAACTATTGGTATTTCGAATATATATTCACTATTTTGTACACTTTTAAAACTTCTTTTCTGAAGATTTAATATGTTTTCATAAATGACAGGAAATTTAGCACTAGAAACAGCTAAGTTCAGTTTTGTTTTTTAAGATAGATAATTAAAAATATCCAGTCCAAAAAATTTTTAAAAAAAAATCTAGAATCTTTAATTTTTGAGTTTGAGTTAAAAGAATTTAACAAAGAAATTTTCTGATAAAAAACGAGAAAACCCAAACTAAAACTAAAAAAATGAATCGTTTCTGTCTTTTTTCATAGTTTTTGTTCTTTAAACAACTAAAAATTTAGTAGAATTTCGTATTATTTTTTTTTTCATTTCATGACAAAATTAAGTAAATATCAGTCAGTTTCCTTTAATTTCAGAATCGATTAAGATCATAAAAGTTTTAAGAGGCTATTTAAAGTTTTGACTTGTATTAGATATATTTTGCAGATCTAGATGAATTGAAGTTATTAATGTAACTATATATTCTTCATGGGTTTGAATTAAGATCTATTTTCGCTAGGATAATTGTTAAATATGTATAACATTTGAATTATTGATAATCTATAATTCACTTAAATTCTATAATTGGGTAATTCCTAGCAAATTTTTAGTGGTTTTTTTAGAATTTTTTGATATTTGTAATGGATTAGAAATCAGATTTTCGATTAATGAATTACAAACTCGTTTCAGAACAATTTGAATTTAAATTTAAATAGATTCGAATCCAAACTCTAGTGTTTTGAAGAACAATCAGCTAAATATGTTTGTATTTTTGGAATTTTGTAGGTTTAGATCACATTTTGTAGTTTCATTTATTTGAATGAAGTTTTCACACCTTTGAAATATTTGCAATAATTTCATGACTGCACTGAAGAAACAATTTTCAAGATATCGCAGTAGTTTTTTGTTTGATTTTTTTATTATAATTTTCACTAGTTTAACTATTTTCTTTTTAGTTATCACACGAATATTCCTTTGGATTTGTAGGTATAGATTTTGTGTTTTTTGATGGATTTACTATATAGTAGACGAAATAGTTGTGCAAGATTTGAGTATTGCTTTAATGCAGGGCAAGAAGCGACTTTTGGCGACGAGCATAAGACGGCAACTAATTGTCAGTTTTTAGTTCGATGCGTCGTCTCAGCCCCAATGATATCGACAGGCAGTCAGGCAGCAGCGGCAAAGCGACAACCACATAAGAAAAAAAGGCAAAAAAAAAATACTCACTTAATTATAAACAAGCGACAAAAGGGCGCAAAAGACAACAACCTCACACTCACACACACACACTGGGTAGCAAAAGTACTCTCACACATATGAGAGAGACTCCAGACCCTTCCTACAGACGAACCCGCACCCTCCCGAAAATCCATCACTACCACTACCACCACCACCAACAGCCAACCAATGCGCTCCGTCTACGACATGCCGGCTTTTGCGGCGACTACCTACATACCTACCCCTGATCCCGATCCCGCCTGCCACACTATTGAGGCCCATTCATACGTGAGCAGCCAGCGGCAGCAGTTTTCAGTAGTTTTTATTTGTCACCCAATATCTTTACAGCTCGACACCAGATATCTACATTGGTGGAAGGGGCAAGGGAGGAAGGCTCAAGGGGGGAAACGACTGCAACTGCAACAGCAACAATAACCATTGATCGTCTTGAGGCAGAGTCAGAGTTTTGTGTTGACGTCCAAGTTGGATTTCTGCTTCCTTTTTTCTTCATTCTTTTGTGGTTAAATGTGTTTGCCGCTTTGCCAACCACACAGTCTCTCTCTCCCTCCCTTCCTCTCCGGTCAGAGCAACCCTTTGCTGCCCCTTTTGTTTCTAAGTTGTACGATTCTCATACGTATATATCAACCAATAGGAATCGACTCTGCCAGCAGCTCTGCCTACAAGTCTATCGATCGTTGCTCTATGTCATATGTAAATGCTAGACCAGATACAACACAGAAACCGAAACCAATAACTTTTTACGATATTTGATATTACGATTTGTGGTTGTGTTTATTGCAACAAAGCAAAAAACGAGTGTTAAAAACAACTACAACAAATAGACAAGAAAAATCATAATGATGAAATATTATTAATTTCACAGACTAGTTAAAGCTGTCTTCAATTTCTTGCATTTCTTTCACACATTTCCACTCAAATTCGTTGCATTTTTTCGGCCAAATTAATTAAATCAGTTAGGTGTAAAGGCTTTCAATGATCGCCTGACAATGTTGGTCAAAAGTATCTATATATACCCACCTATGTATGTACACAAAGATATCAGTTTACCCCCTGATTGGTGTGGTGGGAATTTCAGGTCAACATAAAATCAAAGTATGGCAAAAGATACCTACTAACCAGTTTTATTTTGTTATGCCAAACACCCTTCACATAAAAAGTTAAGAACTTTACTATTCTAGGATCACCAGGTCCATCATGGTCAAAGCCTAAACTACAAATACTCACATATATTTTCTTTTAAGTTTAAAAATGATTAGTAATTTGGTTAATGAATAAATGATTTTCGATTTCAGTCATACTTTTAACTAATGGTCTAATCAGCCTGAACTTGGTATGGCTTTAAATAGAATTTGACATCATCTAACCAAAATATGTATATCATTACCTAGTATAGGGTATCAATGAATGGGGAGCCTCTTAACGCATAAAAATTGTTCTTAACCATGTCGATCGGTTTCGGTTTCAGTTTCATGCTAGCCAGGACATGAGCGTGAGCCCTGTTTTGCTGCCGATTGTCAGAATGGATTAGGTTCACAAATCAACTGAAGTGCCAACCATTGAGGTTGGAGTCTGTTAAGCTAAGCATAAGATAGAATAGAACACAAATATCAATCGGCTAGGTGCTTCAGGTGTCAGCTGTGTAAACTATTTTGTAACTATCGAGGACTCTGAACTCCTTCACCCACTCTGATCTGGTGGCTGTGCGAATATGTTACAAATTAAGAAGAAAAGTCAACATTGTGTGATTCACCCACCCCTCCAATCTCATTTATACCTGTTATCATCATCAACATCCACGCCATTGACAACATCAACCACCTCTTTATCAAAGCAAGCACGTGTATCTTTTTGCTTTTCATTTTTTGTTTGTTTTTGGTCTTTAACTTTTTGGTTTTGGTCAGAAGCCAACTGGTCCTGATGCTGGTCCTGGTCGTCCTCGATCCTAATGCTTTACATCTCTCATCGCTCATTGTTGCCATTAACAACCTGAAAATTCATTTCAGTTGCGTTTCATTTGGCGTTATGTGTTTTGTGTTCTGGGTCTGTGTCTTGTGTTCCCTTCAGTTGTTGAGTTTTCCCTCTGTGTGTGTGTGTGTGTGTGTTGTATTCGAGAGGCTTCGAAAATCAATGAAATACTTTTCGGGTGGCATTCTTGAGGCTTCTCGGGTTTGGCTGCGCTTTGCTTTTATGTTGCCAGTCAAGTCATTCAACATGTTAGTACCATTTGCTCATATTGAATGCCGGTTAATATTAGCTAAAACTGTGGTGGAGCGGGGGGTAGGTTGTGTCAAAAAGGGATGTCCATATGAAGATAATTATAGTATATGCTTAAATTGAGTTAATGCCCAGTTTAGCATATATTATAGAAAGACTAATTATAAAATTAAGTTCAAGCTTTATAAATTGTTTTTATTTTCAAAGCATTTTTAATTAGACTCACTTTTAAAACGTAAGGCGAATTGGTAGTAGCTTTTATTAAAGCCGAATTAACAGCTCAATAAACATATTCAGTTGTTGTTCTAAAGCCTGTTCAATTACCTTTAATTTGATAAGAAAATATTCCTATATCAAATCCATTTTCATTATATTTCATGTTCAAGTATTATTAATTAGTTTGTTTAAGTTTCCATGATGAGTAACTTTATTGAGAATGATTAATAATTTGATAATCTCCTGGAAATTAAGCTGGAACTAGTTCTAGTTAATCTAGAGAAATCCCTTAGACAATTTGACTATATTCATGAATAGATTACGACTGTGAAAGAGTTTAAATAATTGAGATTTGATTTTTGTGGGAATAGTTAGTTGTTGAAATGAATTTTCTTGATTGACATATTGAATTTATTCTTGTAGGATCTGGTCAAATACATAAACATATGTATGTATGTGTGTATCCATTACAATGATAATAATTTCTGAGGACTGTCAGCAAATGTTGTACATTTCGTTCGGCTGGCAGTTGGTCGAACTGTTTCTCGCTAGTTACATATAATTCCTTTGACAGCCCTTACTTTGACACGTTGAAGAAAGTATCGATGACCACTTTTTGGACAGGCACAGCCGTCGTACTTGTGGGCTGGCATTTGTTGGCCAGGTCTAAGGACTAGCCATTCGACAGCTGTACGAGCCAGGCTCATAACCCACTTCTTATTAAAAACCTAAGCCAGCTTATTATATGCGCGGGGCGCAATGGCACTGACGACTTATTAGGAGCAGGAGTCGGAATTGAAGTCCAAGCAGGAGTAAGACATATCCTACAGAAAACAGCAGCAACTACTTGAATTACATTCGAACTTGGGCCTTGACAATATGTTTTTTTTTTAGATACTACTTGGATACACTTGAGTGAAGCGCGCCAAATTAAAATTTTGTGTAAGCCGATACTTTCAGAAGACATAAGATGAAGGAAGGGTTCGTCCTCATACTCCTCCTCGTCCTGTTCCCTTTTCAATTGTTTGTGTGAGAGAGTGACAGCTACATAAGTACAAACCAATGCAGCAATATAACCACTTTTCGTTTTTTGTTTGTTTTTTATTAGAGAATCACTTTGACAAACAAATGGCTCAACTATTGAGTGATGCCTCAATTTCACACACACAGTAGCCGGTACTCATCCCTGCCCTACTTACCCCTGCTGTGGCAATTATTCCTAGGACACGTTTCGTTATTTGCAATTGCAGTTTGGCAAAAACCGCATAAACGATTATCCTGTAATACTTTGGATAAATATTAAATTTCAATTATAGTTGTTAACATGTTATTAGCCACCAATGATGACTATCATTTAGCGCCGCTACTTACCCGAGAAGTCACGTGCCCACGAGCAGATGATAGTAATCATATCAGAACACCAACCGCAAGGGCGTTATGCAGCACCCATTAAATTAACCGAGTGACAACAAATGGAAGATGCGCTGGCAAAATGTTATCAGATTATGCATTGTAACCACCCAGAAGCAAAAGCGCTTCCCCTGGGATGCACACGCACACACATCCTTTTGTTGTGCCCTATCCGATCAACAGGTGACCGACAGGCACACGAATTTTGTGTGAGAATTTTGAATCGACGATTCATTCTTGTGATATTTTTAACTTGGCTCATTCGTCCATCCATATCAGGTTACCATTTGGTGCTGTGATTCCTCGTTTTCGTTGATTCTCATGAGCTGAAATTGAAACGTTGACTCTGCCAAAAACAGGATCCTGATCGATAACAACAAGTTGACAACAAAGTTGACGCAATTCATTCAAAAAGCTACTGCAAAAGTTTATGTAAGTTCTTGATGGAATAAGGTTGTTATCCCCAATCTCTCTCTCTCTTATAATCTTCTTAAATATAATAATCATTATAACGTTCGCCTAAACTAAATTCTTTATACTTCTTCATTTATGTACAAATGTGTCTTCACTTAGCTCCTAGAAGTATGCCACATAAAAATTTACTCGAAATATTTAAAGAGAAATATTTCATTTTGGCTTACTTAATACATTCTGACAGTGGGTCAAGTTTATATTAATATTAATACAAGATTTCTTTATGTATTTTTTTATTTTTTGTAGAAAAACCTTAAGCTACTCCCCTTAATTATAAAAAGCAATAATTCAATTCAATATTTATAGCAAGAAAACAGAAATCAGAATGAGTAAACATTAAACTTTCGTCAAATGTTTCTTAGATCTTGGGCTCTTGGGGTGTTAGTTTGACAATCTTCACCGATTCCTCCCACAATTTGAGTCCCTTCTCCTCATCAAGAGCAGCTGCGTTAAGTGTGCTCTCCTTGCAGTCCATGAAATATTTGCCGGAAACATTGGCCACTTCATCGGATGTGGCTAAATAGATTGTGGTTTGGGCACCAGCCTTAGTTGTCTTAAAGAAACCCTTGGTAATGGCCATCATGGGCAGATTGAGTGGAAATGGAATGTTACGCCAAATGCCCGAATCGATCATGCCAGGATGCAAGAAGTTCACCGTGACTTTGGTACCTTCCAAACGCTTGGCCAACTCACGGGCAAAGTAAATATTGGCAAATTTCGACACATAATACAAATAGGCAGCGGGGAATGTGCCAATTGGATTTAGCTTGTTCAAATTCACCGAGGACAGACGGTACAACTCGGAGGCCACAATCACAATACGGGCAGGAGCACTCTTCTTGAGCAAATCAATCAATAGATGCGTCAATAGGAATGGGCCATAGTGATTGGTTGCCATTGTCAGCTCAATGCCATCCTCGCTGGTTTGTCCACGGAACGCCAGGGCCATGCCAGCATTGTGAATCAGTACATCGATTTTCGATTCTGTTTTCACAATATCAGCGGCGAATTCGCGCACCGATTTCTGAGAGCCCAAATCTAGTTTCTTAACCACGATTTTGTTATTGTTAGTCTCCTTGACGATTTCATCTGTGGAGAAAATGGATTTGCATAAGCCAAACTTTATAATTTACCACTCAATCTCCGACTTACCCTTGACTGCATTGGCTGTCTCTAGATTTCTGCATGCCATAATAATGCGAGCTCCACGACTAGCCAGATCCTTGGCTGTCTCCTTGCCAATGCCACTGTTGGCTCCAGTGATAATAACAGTTTTTCCCTCCATTTTAGTCTGAAAAATGGCAATGTCAAATGTCAATAACTTAATAAGCAATTCGAATACGGGTGAAAACAAACGACAATGATTTTTATTCTTTTTGTAGCTATTAATTAAAACACAAAAATTCGCACAGCTATTGTAATCATAGCCTATGACATGGATAGTTAGTAACAAGTACTATAAAACGGTGCTGCTTTTAGTATCTATGCCCATTAACGGAGCGTTTAATTACCCGACCCCTTCCCCTTGTGAAAACCGAGAGCTTTTGAGGTTTACTCAGTGTCAGACCTAATTTTTTCTTTTTTTTTTTTTTTTAACCCCATGTAAATGATCTGTGTCTCGTCATTTGTAATGCAGATACCCTGCTAGAGATGCAACCGGTTAACTGTACCACAAAATGACGCACTCTAATTCCCCATCCACTCCAACTGGATATAATTAACTCAAGGCGTCATGGCTGAAACACTTAGCTAATAATAAAACGTCTAATAGCTAACTTAGTAAAAGCCTAATCATAAAGAAATTATATGGGAATGATGATCCTAATGATGACCCTAAATTTGAAATTACTTCTTCTTAACTTATGCTTTCCATGAAAGCAATGCACAACTAACTATATATCAACTAGGTATTAATTATATATTTAAAGATACGTATGAACTGTCAATGTTGGTTTGTTTCTCATTGACTCTGAATCTCTGGTACAGCAGCGGATCTGGATATATATTTCATATATATAGTGGCAAATCCAGTCGAGAAAACTAGGTTAGATCATTATCTTCTTACGCTTCAAAAGAACACCGCTCATGCCTAGAGATTCTCATAGATAAGTAGATGTGGAAGAAAACGGAAATGCCAACACCTAATATGAATACATTTCGAAATGTCCAAGTCATGTCACGATTACTGTGCTGTATGTCATTATATAATTTGCGGAATATATAGGTGGTTACACATACATATATAGAAATATCTGGGCGGGGGAAGGGGGGAATTATGGTTTACCTCTGTGAAACAACGACCCGCTGTAATGCGTAAGTAGAATCGTATGCTCATCAAGGTAGCCACAAGACCCGCTGCTAAAGTCATGAACAAAATATCGCATATATAGTGATCGCTTGGTAACCAATTCAAGATGAAACCCATCCTATAAATAATATTGTATACAAAGTGTATATATATAATATATATATGCAAATTGGTTAGGGGGTTATATAATTTAAGCGACTTAATGTCTCAAAGTGTTAAACCAGTTTTTTTTTTTTCAAATTTTTGACTTTTTTTATCGGTCAGTCTATCACAATTTTTGACTCTGTATCTTATGTTTTAGCAACGAAATTGATTTTGAAAAAAAAGAGAGAAAAATGTTAACAAAATTTACACTTTCACTTTTCATAAATAATTATGGCTTATTATGAAACGATGGTCAAAACCAAATTTAAGTTCATTGGCGTCGACAGGTAATCGAAAGAAGAAGAAAGTCGTGTTTGTATATATGTACGTATGTGTGTGTGTGTGTGTGTGTGTATTACAGGTAGATATATTTTTGTTGCTTTCTGTCCACGTCACAAGAAAAGAAGAAGTCGAGAAAAAAAACAACAACTGTGGATGATACGCTTCTGTGCTCTTCTGCCCCACCCTGCCGCAAGACTTGCTCCAGACTTACAACTGACCTGTTTTCTGCCAAGATCGGCATTTTCTGTTTGTTTTTGCCCTTACTCACCTGTTTTGTATTGATTTAGTCTTGATTGGTAATAAAAATTCGCTTGCAATTTACTGTGAACTTTGGACTAGACAATGGTCAAAGAGTTAAATCAGAGTCACAGATACACAAAACCAACAACCTTCGCTTTGAACGCTTGCTCAGAGACTGACTGAATGATAATTGTGGCCGAAAGCCGAACCTGAAGATCGTCTCCAGTTATTGTTATTGTCTATATAGACGCGATAGTTTGGTTTGCTTGCAGTTGGAGCCATAGTAACAGGTTGGCCGGCAAAAGCGACTTGAAGCTGAGATTTCAATGTCGCGCGGCTCAATGTGAGAGACCAGACCAAAGCAAGCATGAGACGCAGAGAGATCTCTCGCACAGACACAGAGAGGGAGAGAGAGAAAGAGACATTGAGAGAAGGGAAATCTTTTCTTTGTGTCATGGTTAAAGAGTACGAAAAACTTTTCTGTATCATTTTTCTTGTTAAAAAGAGAAAATTTGTTGACACTCTTTTGCTTATTTAAACTAAAATTTAGTACATAGACTAGAAAAAGACTTTGAGCAACAAAGGCCTTACTAAAAGTTCCCATTTCATTTCATTCCTTAAAGATAATTTTGGAAGAAAATATCAGGTGAATAAAACATTTGCTATGGGATTAAATGTATTTTACATATTTACAAAAGTCATAAATACATTTTTATATTTATAAGTATTTAATTTCGCACAATTGTTAATTCTAGTTACTTGTCAATGCCATTCTCGGAACGTTCAGTGGCTTGTCTTTGAGGTCGCACCGTATCGGTGTCCAAATGTTTGGCCAAAGTGTTGTACCATTCGCTCATGTGACGTGAGATAATGTTCATAAACTTGGACACCTTTGACTTGACCGTGGTCACTATGCTATCGGATAATGATATTTTGCGTGAATTTGCGTTTGAGTCGAACTTTTTGGTGATCTTCATGATCTTGGAGTCGGATTCCGATCGGCTTGTCGCCTCTTCTCTCTCTTCGGGCTTTATTGTGACCAAATCCATTTTGTATTCATAGATTGAATATCCACCTAGTGGTGGAAGATCCTCAGGATCACCTTTGTCAATGGCATTTGAACGTAATTGTTCATTGGAATAGGTAAAGGGCAGGGCACGACGTCGTCTAAATGAGGGCATTTCCCACCAAGAAGTCATTCCCTCGGCCTTTTTTGGTAAGCGTTTGGGTGCAAGAGCTGCTCCAAAGAAGTCCTTGGTTTGGGGCTCTGATTTGACAGCTCCAATTGTTTCCAGAGAACTATCACTAGCTGGATTCTCATCGCCTAGAGCGAATTCGTGTTCATGTTCGCTGATGTGACTAAGAAAATGCTTGCCCAGCTCTCGTTGGGCCTGCAAGAAGTCATTGGCCACTTGTCCAGCCTTGGATGGACGCTGCTTTTCAATCTTTTCGCCTTCAACCGGTTCTACGTCCTCTTCGAGTTCATCTTGAGTCTTGGTTTTGGTTTTTACCTTGCTTCTGCTAGCCTTACTGGAGAAGGGTTCGGGAAAGAGCAACGAATTCAAGGTGGCTCCTAGATTCATGGGTCTACCAAGTTTTGGTGCCTCAAAGAACTCTGTCGGGGGTAAACGGCGAATGCCATGTTCCTGACCCTGATGTTCCGCCTCTTGTGAGTATTCCTCTTGGGATCGTTGCACAATTTTCAGTTGTGTTTTCGATTTTGGTCGACGTTTCTTGATTGGCTCAGCTTCGGGCTCGACGAGTTCCTCACCATCTGGGGTCTCGATCCGTTCTAAATGGACATCGCCTTCGGGTACGCGAGTATACGATGGCGGCTCTTCGGGCTGCTCCTCCATCTTCTTAAAGAATTTCTCCTCATCGAACTCATCGAAATTGAACAACGGTTTGTGTTTACGTTCTGGCTTACGGATTTCAGTGATTTTCTTAGTCAGTCCAGTTCGTTTGCCGTGCTTATTGTAGAAATATGGACCATTGTAGCTTGAGGCACTGCGTCTGCCACGTCGTCGGGCCACATCGCGTGTCTGTTCCATTACTTGATGTAACCAAACCATTGCCTCTAGTGGACGAACTGCCTGGGTGGCTTTCTTGGGCTGTGTCTCACGTTTTGCAGGCTCAGCAGATGCAGGAGCAGCCTTTGCCTTGTTAAGGGGCTGCAGCAATTGACCCAGCAATGAACTGGGACTGGCTGATTCTGGATTATCGAGAACAAATCGACGATTCCTTCTGAACACATTCTGCAGGGAGCCACGTGTCACGGATGTTTCCTCTATCAAACGCTGCAACAGACGATCTGCCGAGCTATATCGATAGGAGCCGCTGGACTCACTAGATGACTCATTGCTTACAGGATCATCCGCTTCAATTTCGGTGAATTGGCAATGCTCCAAATTAACATCTGGCAGCACCCAGAAGCCCACAGACATGCTTGGGGTAACCAATTGCAGAGGTTTGCTTGCATCATTCTTCTTGATCAACGGACGGAGAGTTGAGTTCAATGAGAGTCTCACATTATTCAATTGAACCCGATGATCATCCACACTGGTCAAGACGTATTGCCAAATTTCGCTGCTGGCCAATTTACTTAAACTCCTAATAGTTATAGTTGTGGGCTGTTCCTCAGTGTTGACCACCATGAAGGCCAATCCTCCGGATACAGCATTCGCACAGTGTGTATAGAGTTTATTACTCGGGGCAAAGACATTCAGTGGACGAGCGGGGAAAACTCTGGAACCCATAACTTTCTTGAACAGACTCGTTACATAGAAACTGAAATTGGGTCGCTCGAAATCCTCAAGATTCATTCGTTTGAATACCACATCAAAGCCACTGCTGGCGGCATCACCCAATGTCTGTGCCCAACGCAAGGCGTCGGTTGTGTCATCCCCCATTATTCGCTTGCTGGAAGTGCGTTCCTCTGGCAGTGTTAGCCAGAGTGGCACACGCTGCTGCTGCAGGATTTTCAAGGCTGGATCACTGTCGTAGATGTAACTGCCCAGACTTGCCTTCGGCAACATATTGGCGGGTCTAAAAAATTGAAAATAAAAATTAATACTTGATTTCACCCACTACGTACTTAATACTTACTGGGTCCAACCAAAGGCTGCATTCAAATCCTTTGACATTTCCACATATTTTCGGGTCTCATCCGCTGTACTGCCCGCCGAAATGTCAGCACCCATGACCCGCCAATTATCCACATATGGCTTGAAGGTATCTGTCATTAGTTTTAATGTGCTCAACTCTTGGACATAATCCTTGGCTCTCGAGGTACCGAAATCAGTGCCCAATTGCCAAATGCAGTCGCTAATGCCCACCATGTAGGAGGTATTCAGAATTTTCAGTGTATGCATGGAGTCCCATTCATCTGGTGCATATGGCACCGGAACAATCATAGTCCAGTTGACGGCACTTAAAGAGGGCACAAAACAATCTCAAATGGAGTCTCCATGAACCATTAAGGTTTAGTTAAGGCTTACCGTGTCCATCGATTAAAACCTTTCCAAATAATCTTTGTGGGATTACGGAGACGTGTCGGTGCATTGGTGGCAAAATAAAAGTCACCAATGAATTTAACATAGGCATCACCCAATAGAGCTGCCATGCTGGTAACAGCCTTACGATTCTTTCCATCCAAGGCATCATACAGATCCTCCGGCTTGACGGCAAAGCTTACGAATTTCTCACTGACATCGTTGTAAGGACGATTCACATGCAGCTGGACCAGAGTGTCACCCCAACAGACCACAGCCAGCAATCCCGACAGCAATAGAACTTGCAAATGAAGTCGCATAGCGAAGTTGACTTGACCGGAGCACCGTAACTCCACAACTGTGCCAGCCATTCGGTAACTGGCCAACCTAAATAACCTAGATACACACATAGATGTGGCCATAACATTTGGCTGACATTCAGTGGAAATAGTTTTGAATTCCAACAAGTGAAAATTATGCTGCAATCGGCAAGAAAATTTTGCTTAGCGTTGCCCTCAATGCGTTTGGGGTTTGACCTTTTTTTGGATGAAATGATTGGCAGCAACCAAAACAAACACGTCGCAAAGTGGGTTAAAAAGAAATGCCAAAAAAATAAATAAAAACGACAAAAGAAAGAAAGAAGAGCTCAAATTGTAGTATGCTGCATTTATTAATGGATTGTTGGGGACTGCCCTAATCCTCATCGACAACGGTCAATAACACTTTGAAACTGAATGGCTGGAACTGATGGCCGGCGCCAGTGTAGAATTTGCTCATAAACTCGACCCAATGCAAACGCAAAGTGTGCAGGAAAGCAGATAAACCTTCCATCATCACCATAATGGCAATTGTGAAGAATTCCCAGACGGCGAATATGAAGAACAGGCCAATTGCTCCAGTATAGCCACTCATTTGCAAGCCCATCGACAACACCATAGTCCACAGCACTTCGGAAAGCTCTGGAAAGATCAGATCATAAATTAAATGTCATTCAATCATTTGGAACAAGTTAAGTTTACTTACGAGCATGGGCCAAAGACAAAGCCCAAAGACGTAGATAGGAAGCTGTATGGGAAATTGTACTCAATATATACTCAATGGTGTGTATAGCCTGGTGTATCCAGATCTCACTCATCGGCTCATCATCTTCTTCGCTATGTCCGCCATTGTCATGACCCTCGGCCACCTCTGTGATGATAACTTCTTTACCGGTGACCTCAATTTTCTCGATGACTTCATCAATTTCTACTGGTGGTGTTACAGGCTAAAGATTTGATGTTATTAGTAACTTGAATATTCAGTAAATCAGTTAGTTAACCCACCTTATTACGGCGCTTGAACTTAATGTAGAGGGGCTTGCCCAACAAAATCCATGGAATGCAAATCAAGGCTAAAACTAAGAAAATCGTTTCCAACTCCTTTTGGCCATTGTACATGGTGACATCGCAACCAGCTGATACTGTTTCCGACTTGAACAGGACCATGTCGATGAACATAATGAGTACAGAAGGTGCACAACCGGGTGTATCAGCCAGATTATCCGACATGGCACTATATTTCACCCATTTGTAGAACATCATGAAGCACATGTAGCCGAACATGAGCAACAGGAATAGAACCTGGGGCACAAATTGCAAGAAGATGTACGCATATTTCTTGAAATAAACAAAGTTCTCCACAGAAAGACAAACACCGAAGACCATGTGCAAGACGCCGAATACTATGGATAATTTCATCTTGTAGGTGTTTAGGAAAATGATTTTGTTTGTCGCCGACTGCCAGATGGGATCAATGCCCATCGGATAGACGCCTCGTGTGTCGGTTGATGGATTTAGCGTAAGATCAGGATTGGTGAGCACGGTGGTTCTATTATACTGTATTCTCCAATGGCTGCCAAAGACATTGAATGATTTGGAGAAACAATCGTTGTAATGGAAGCCCGTGTAGACGGCAAAGATTCCCATAAGCATAATGATGTAACGGCCAGAAAAGAATATATTCCAGATTTCACCACCACGGCGTTTGCCAAGGCGTTTCTCATCGATAACCATCCAGAAGCCCAGTAGGAAGAGTATGAAACCGTGACCCATATCGCCAAACATGACCGCAAACAGGAATGGGAACGTTATGCAAGTGTAGAGACCAGGATTAACCTCGCGGTAGTTGGCAATGCCATAGGCATCGATTAGATTCTGGAAACCACGAGTGAACTTATTGGTACGGAAATATGTGGGTGGCTCCTTCTTTGTTTCCAGGACATTGATGAACGACGGTATGGTGCTACCAACAGCTGCTGATCCCTCCGCCAGGGCCACCTCAACAAGTTCCAAATCGCGTTTTGGTACCCAAGCCTCGCCAATTAGACACTTGCTGCCCAGATCCACATTGAACAAATTGAGGACATGGTAAATGGCCTTCATTTTCTTCACCATGGCTGTCCAGGTGGGAAGCTTCTTCAAAACCGCATTCAGCACACAATGGCGATGATCCTCCGTCTGGCTAATGATCTTTTTCAGATCATCTAAACGTGTCCTGACTCCCTTCACCATTTCCTTGCGCTCTTCATGCGAACTGGGGCAAGGATACATGTGGGCGTGAAAGCCGTGGCACACCTTACGTATGCGTCCTTGCAACTGATCACCCTGAAAGAACACGACAAAGATGCTCTTATGCAGGACATTGCCGGTCTTTGGATCCTTTAGAGGTGTTTCTACTTCGGATCGCCGCACTAGCACATTGCCACGAGAGATGCGCCAAAGCATTCGTTCAAATGCGAACTCCCTCTCACGACTGATAACACCGGCCACAAAACCCAATTGGCCATTACATTGCTCTGGATCCTTGTGGGTGCCATGCTTGTTCAAATCGAAGTTGTGCGACTCCTGTTCCGAGAAGAACTGATCTGTTTTTTCTAGAACTTCAATCATCTCGGTCAGCTCTAGGTAATTGGTCTGCAGATTCACATTGTTCACAGCCAACTCCATAATTTCAGTTTCGGTCTTCTCCAAATGGGACTCCAACTCGATAATCTCCTTGGGCTTGGGGGGCAGCAGGAAAATCGTCGATTAAATCGAGCACCTTGTGTCCATCTTTTTCCAATTCCATTGTTACATAACGTATCTTACGCTCCAGCTCATCACAACGACGAACCTCACCAATGAATTTACGTTGCTGGGCATTAATGTTCACATTCATCTGAAGGATCAAAGATAAATCCTCATTAGAAAAGGACTTTACGGTTCTCTGCACACGCTCATGAACTTACATCCCGAAACTCTACGCATCCAACTTCCCCCAGCTGGGCAATGGTATCGTATGCTGCCTCTGGTTGCAGGAACATCTGCACCAAGGACATTTTTTCACTGCGAAAAACACTGTTTTGCGCCTTGGAGCCACAGGCCCAAAAACGCCACCAACTTCTCCAACTGGCATCCTCCATCCTTTACGATTTTGTTGGAACACTTATCACTTAGACAACTAATGGCCAACTAATTTGCTTGGTCAAGTGACTGCGAGGTTGAAGCCTCGTCTACATTTTGATGATCTATGTACAACTTTCCAGTCTTATCAGTGAGACCAGCAAGTCCCATGTTTGGATAAACTACCAACGTGCATAATTGGGCCCATCTATCAACTTGATGGGACAGCACGGCCGGCAATGATTGCGTTGGGCCATACACTTATAAAAATTTAAACTAGCTTTGTAAATAAAGTGGAATATCTATACCACGAGTGAATCTTTGGGACTCACTGTGTTAAACAGATTGGATTTCTTAATTATTTCGTAGCAGTTTAAATACAATCAAAATATTTTATTTGTGTCCTTAGTTTCAGAGAGCGTAGTCCTTTTTTCCAACTGTAGATATAACTTTCCTATTCTTATCACCTGAAGTAGCCGTGTAATATTATCGACCATGAGGCATTAAAAACCGATTGCTAGACAATTACAAAACTATTTCCAGTAGATATGTAATTAAAGTCAACAATTGCTGTTCTCTTCTTTGCTGTATATTTTTTAATAATCATTAATTTATAATAAATTTATAACAAGAAATATCAAATTATTGCTTTAAAATGAGTTTTTTGTGGTTTGTTTTTCGAAAATCATTGAAAAAATTGGAAACAGATTAAACTTTTGGATATAAACCAAATGTGGGAAGAGCACCACAATACTGACAATGTATGAAATTAACAAACAAAAAAAAAAATATGGAAACATTTAACAAAAAAGAATACATTTGAAAACAAAATTAAACGAGCTCGTTACTTATTCATTCAGTTTTGTGTGAGCAATTTGTGTTCAACCTTTGAGCTGATTATTCTTCATCCTCGCCATCGAGGATGGTTTTGAAACTGAAAGGTTGGAAGGCATAGCCAAGACCCTCATAGAATTTGCTCATGAACTCCACCCAGTGCAGACGTAGGGTATGCAGGAAAGCCGACAATCCCTCCATCATGACCAGAATGGCAAGGGTGAACATACACCAGGCACCGAAAATGAAGTACAGGAAAATGGCACCGCCAATACCCGACTGTTTCAGACCCAGGGACAACACCATGTTCCACAATACCTCAGAAAGTTCTGAAACGGACAAGAGATTAGAATTGTGTGTACTTTTCAATATAATGCCAAATTGAGGCACTTACGAGCATGGGCCAAAGACAAAGCCCACAGACGCAGATATGAGGCTGTGTGTGAGATGGTACTGAGCACATATTCGATGGTATGAATGGCCTGGTGGATATAGATTTCACTCATGGGCTCATCATCATGACCGTGAGCACCACCAGCATGTTCATCGTGGCCAGTGGGTAAGGGAGTTTCACCTTCGGCCAGCTCTATGTTGCCTGTCAGTTCACCATTCTGATTGGTCTGTCCAAAATACGTTTAAAAATTATAGTAAATCCTTCGATATTCATTTTTCCTGGTACTCACATGTGCAGTGTTCTTTCGGGTGAATTTGATATACAATGGCTTGCCCAGCAACATCCAAGGGACGCATATAAGGCCAATAATAACAAACAACTTTTGTAGACCGGGCTGAGACTCAAACATGAACTCCTGGCATCCATTTGGTGGTGGGGTATTCTTAAACAACATCATGTTAATGAACATAATCAAAACTGATGGAGCACATCCGGGAGTATCGGGCTGGAAGTCTGTCTTCGAGGTGTAGCGGAACCACTTGAAGAACCTGATCATAAAAAAAAACAAATTAATTATTAAATAAATAAATTTTGACCTTGTTTTAGTATCTCCACTTACATCATGAAGACCATGTAACCGAACAGCAGCATCAGGAACAAGATCTGTGGCACAAACTCCAGGAAGATGGAGGAATAGCGTTTGAAGTGGGTAAAGTTCACAACGGACATGCACACACCGAAGACCATGTGCAGTACACCCACAATGATGGACAGTTTCATCTTGAAACTGTTCAGGAAGATGATCTTGTTGTCAGCCAACTGCCAGATGGGGTCCAAACCAAGTGGATAGACTCCATTGGATGAGTGATTTGGTGGAAACTGCAGCGATGGATTCGATAACACTGTCGTTGTGTTATAGTGATTGGTCCAAGTGGAACCAAACACATTCATCGACTTGGAGAACACATCATTGTAGATGAAACCAGTGTAGCAGGAGAATAGACCCATAAGCAGAATAATGTACCGACCGCCAAAGAAGATGTTCCAGATTTCGCCACCGTTGCGAATACGGGCCAATTTGCGCTCACTGGTCACCATCCATCCACCGAAGAGAACAAGAATGATACCGTGGCCCAAATCGCCAAACATCACAGCGAACAGGAAGGGGAATGTAATGCAAGTGTACAAGGCTGGATTGCATTCGCGGTACGAGGCTACACCATAGGCATCGATCAGGTTCTGGAAGCCGCGAGTGAATTTGTTCGTGCGATTGTATGTCGGCGGCTGTTCGTTAGTGTCGATTACATTAAGGAACGAGGGAATTGTACTGCCAACGGCGGCGGAGCCATCTGACAAGGCCTTCTGCACAATGGGCAAATCTTTGGTTGGCACCCAGCACTCGCCAATCAAGCATTTCTTGGTCACATCCATGTTGAAAAGATTGAGCGTGTGGTAAATGGCCTTCATCTTCTTGACCATAATGGACCACGATGGTAGATTCTTGGAGACGGTAGCCAAAACACGGCTACGGTGGTCCTCCGTCTGGCTAAGCACAAGCTTAAGATCCTCCAGACGTGTACGCACATTCTTGACCATCTCTTCGCGCTCGTTGTGCGAGCTAGGGCAAGGGTACAGCGAGGCATGGAAGCCTGTGCACACCTTCTTGATGCGGTTCTTCAATTGCTCGCCCTGGAAGAAGGCCACGAAGACGGTCTTATAGATGGGATGACCGGTGGCTGGGTCGTTCAACGGCTCATCCAGATCGGAACGCTTCAGGAAGACATTACCACGAGAGATACGCCAAAGCATACGCTCGAAGGCAAACACGCGCTCCCGGTTGATGACACCAGCCACGAAACCGAGACGACCACGATGCTGCTGATTTTGCTCATCGATACCGGCAGCACCGCCACGATTGGTCGAGTCCAAGTTGAGAACCTCCTGATCGGAAAAGAAGCCCTGGGTATTCTCCAGAACCTTGCGCAGCTCCGTCAATTCCAAGTAGTTGGACTTCATGTTCACCTCGTTCTGGGCCAACTCGATCATCTCGGATTCGGTTTTCTCCAGATGTGCCTCCAAATCGATAATCTCACGTGGATTCGGAGCCCTTGGAATGTCATCCTGAATATCGGGCAAGACAATGCCGTCCTTCTTGATCTCCGTCTCGATGTAACGGATCTTGCGCTCCAATTCATCGCAACGACGCACCTCGGTTACGAACTTGCGCTGGAATGCGTTCACCGTGACGTTCAGCTGGAGAGAATAAAGTAAATATGGAGATTAATAAGTGCCAAAAGTTTCCTCCATATGACTTACATCGCGAAACTGCACACAGCCGGTTTCTCCCAGCTCAGACACGGAGGTATAAGCGGCCTCTGGTTGTATAAACATCTGGCAAAGTGCCATTTCCTCACTACGGAACATGTCCCCCATCTTGGCGACTGTTTAGGTTCCCCTGCAAATAAGAAGAAGGAAAATTCGACGGGTTAGTTTGAAACATTCCGCAGACATGCAATTAAAAATAAAATAAAAGACCAAGACGACGTCGTCATTTGGTTGGCGGATTCTTCTCTTTCACTTTCACAACGATGACATCCCAATCCCCCTTGGTTTCTATGGTTTATTTATTATTATTATTCTTTGCTTGTTCGGGGTGTCTGGCAACATATCGTATACGATAAACTATGTGCTACCCACGCTATATAGACATATAGTATTTATGTATATACATACATACATACAAAGTAGCTACATATAACCACAAATGCGTACGTTTTATTTATTTATTTATCTAACTATGTATGTATGTAGTTTCTTTTGTTTTAAACGAAGGCAATTTACTTGATTTTCAGACAAATCGCCCATATGGCGAAGGAACTTTGCCATGGATCGTCATGTGGAGACTTAAGACACAACCATTGAATCAAATAAACAAAAATCAATTACATTCAATAATATTTGCACTTATTTCCCCTTCAAAACCAAATCCAAATAACAAAATATATAAATTTGAGTCACGTTTGAAAACAATTCAAAGTTTTATGTATATGACTTTAGAAATAAGTAAGGAGAAAAACTCCGATACGGCTTGAAAAAAGACCTCAACGAGCATATAGTATTATAAGTAATAATAACATTTTGTAATGGGTGTAGAACAAACAATTCTCATGAAAATCAGCATTAATAATTATTTATCTTTAGTTTCATAAGTCTCTCATTTCAAGTTTACTTTATTTTGTTGGATAAGACTTTATGTTATTACTCTCAAGATTAGTCATCATCAGAATCTGCTGAGTTTATCAGAATTTAACCATTTTGAGATATGATTGTATTCCTTATCACATTTAAGGGCAGGGTAAATGGCTTTGCCATGTCAAAAAAACTGTAAGAGAAATTTCGAAACGGATGATGGAACATGGCTTGGATTGGTTAAACAAATTAACTGATAATTAGAATTTTTATCAAAACGCTGTCAGACCCATATGCAAATACACTTTGAGTACTCCAAAATCGGCGGCACTTACATAGATAATGCAAGAGATTAATGTTTTTTTTTTTTTTGTTTTTGATTTAATTAGGGCGAGAAATTATGACGCATTGAGGCTAGGCAATGTGAGTGAGCATGGGCTGGACACGGACCTGGGCTCGGCAAAAATATAAAAAATTCGGGCGAAAATGTACACACAGACATCAAGGTTTGTTGTGACATCATCAGGCCAGGAACAACAGTCAACGACACATGGAGGCGACACAGAACTGGCGCTGGCGCAGACGTTGACGTCGCACATTATCGAACTTTAATGGTGCCCCCGGACCCGGTACCCACACCCGTAGAGTATATTAGCTTTTGCTTTTTGCCGTAGATATACATACATACATATATATGGATAAAACAAAACATACGATGTACTGTCTATATATAGTGGCGCGTTGAAATCATTTGTAAATTTGCTATAGAAATAATGGGCGCCTGTCGGCATCGCCATAATGTAGAAGCGATGTATAATGATAATATGGTTGGATAGTCTCTGTTTGGCCAGCAGCCAGAAGGTGTTGAATAAAATAAAACAATACCAAAACCAACTAAAGTACCATCATATATGACTGCACTGCTCTCCACTCCTGATTCATATCAGAGCCCAAAAGAACAGTCATAGTAGAGTCATTTCGAATCGATTTGCTCTTTATCGCCTGTTGCTCTCTTGTTTATATTGAAAGGCACAGCCATTCTCAGTAAGTAAGGGAAACGTCTCAAGTATTTTTCGCTTACTTTTGCACATTTTATCAACTATTTCCTTGGCACATACAAACTTACATACATACATAAGTCATAAAAGTCAGACTGTACTCTAAATTGTGTTATTTTTATTGATTGATGCATTTATCGCAGTTATTTATCACAATTGAAAATGACCTATCGAAAATAGATGCAATATTACGTGTAAAAAAAAACCTTATTACCCTAATTATTAATGCTCAAACAACCAATTGTCGGTTCATTAATCAACAACAAAAAAAGAAATACTTTGGAAAATTTGCCGTTCAACTGTTTGAATAAAATTTTATTGCATTATAAATGGAGGGGAAATTTTGGCGTGCGCCTAAAACAGGAGCATTAAACAATAGATAGTATATCTTCGTTCAACGTTTATATGACTTTAGTTATGGGCTATTTATAGTGCAGAGTCATAATATACTATTACCTACTTTAACCTCTGGCTAAGTTACGGACAATTTTCATTGCTTTGGCTTACTTATGGGGCAATGGGCTTCACGGTCATTTGTTAGTAATTTTATATTTTAAGGCATTTATTTAATGTATGTGGCTTTTAAGCACGCACTTGGTGTAAGGTATTACTCTGTTCTAAGTTTGGTCCACTTACTTTGCAGGACCGGATTTGGAAACAGTCCTTGAATATTAAAAACCATGTTTCGCAAGCAAGATTGTGGAAAAAGTATCTTAGATAACCTTAAAGGTATAGTCTTGTATAGAGAGTATACAAAAAGAGTTGGACACAATAGAGATTTTATTGTAAGCACAGCTTAAAAACTTATACATATTAGTTTTAGGAATCGGAGACATTGTCTATAACAATTGCCAAAACTATTACCAACCACAACTTTAAACACTGTTTCTATGTATTTACATACACACATGTGTATGTATGTTTGTATGTGTTTTGTATGTATGTATATGTGTGTGTTCGTGTGCATATAATCAGAAATAAAATTCCAATTAAATAGCAATGGCTTCCAATTGTGATTGCAACTTGCCTCGCTAATATAATTGTAAATTTGATTAGCTCACTTTCGATTGGCAGTAATAAATACAACGAAAAAGTCCAATTTTATTTTGAAATAAATAAAAAACAAGCACGCAACACGCAGCACAGACAAAAAAGCTAACTAAACTGTAAACCAGTTCAACTTCAAAACAACAACTAAACATGCCGTTCGTTTGTTTCGCTGGTCTGGTCAATTTCGTGAGTGGACTATGAGTTCGTGTGACTGTGTGTGAGGTGGGAGTGTATCAACGTGTGTGTGTGAGCGAGTGAGGAACCCTGCACGCATACACACGCACACCTTAAATGTGGGTGAGCCTTAATCACATTTTATCGCACTGAACGAAGGTGTTCACGACCCCCATTTGTGTGCACGCCCATGTCAGCAGTTAATACAATATCGCTACCGACTATCCACGACTGAAGTTTCGTTAAATTCAAACACCCTGTAACTATGTATTACGAAGGGTAGATTGGCCGCGGATCTATCATTGCCTTGGCTTACACAAATATATTCAAAGACGGCCTACTCTTTTTACGTTATTGAGCAAAAGTTGAATACAAAACTTTTGCGGGGTATTTTCAAGCCAGTACTTCAGATTTAGATACTTTTTTTATTTTCTGTTCTGTTTGTTTTGCTCTCTTTCTCTCTACCGCTTCATCACTCACCAAGGAGAGTGGGAGAGTGCGTTTTATGCGTGCGGTTGTCTGTGTGTTTGTGCAAGGTTTTATTTGTTGTTAATTTGTACAACTTTTATTTTTTTATTAAACAGTTTTTCCATAACAGCTCCAATTGTCATTGAACATTTTGCGGGTAATTAAGAGACGATCACATTGACTCAACCGGCAGACAAGTTGGCTGCTGCCAGATGATTAACGACAATTGACAGTTTCTTTTACATATGAACATACATATATGTATGTACATATGTACATATATTTTGTAAATTACTTTTACTTGATGTGACTTCTGTTGGCGCCAGTTTAAGGGCGGGGTATATTTCACACGTACACACACACACACATTGTATACTTACTTGGATATCATATGACAAGTAAAAAGTGCACTGCCTGCTCATTTTGCTGCTGATAAGCTTTAGGTTAGAATTACATAAGTGGGGGCTCTACAACCGCTTGAGTTTTTAAGTAGTCTAAATACTCGAAAGAAAATCTATGTTATTGACGAGTTCTAGATTTTTCATTCATTAAAAATACCAGGAATACGAAGAGGAAACCCATCAATAAAGTTTCATTTTGATCGATTAAAGTGCTTGTCAAAAAATTTATGACCGTCTATAGTGCGTTATAAATCATAATTAAATGGAATTTATAACCATTTCTTTTTATTTTGGTTTTTCGAAAGCTACTTGAGACGAAAAATCAAATGCATTTGCGTTGATATCGTTTATTATGTATTTGGAAAATGCAAATACAGCAAAAGATCACATGATGGTTGCATAAAACTCAACTCGACGAGTTCGGAGTAACGACATTGCTACTGGAGAAGTGAGCGTGGCAGATACACAGATACACTCACACATAAGCGGACTGAGAGAGATACACACACACACACAGAACTGACAGGTATCTGTGACTCTGTCTCTAGGCAGGTGGTCAGCTGTCAGAGACTCATCGAGATCGTGGTCCCATGACAATTGAATTGCCACTGGAAAAGCGTATCACGTGCGGTGAGAAAATTGCACAATTTGAGGAAAATGATCTGTCAATAGGCGCACGCTCGAGTTGAGGTATTTATTTGTTATTATTCTGAAACTCTCAAGATCACCTTGAACTGAAATGCCTTTGTATGCCAGTATTTCAATTCATTCTCGATCACATTTTTTGTTCAGTTGTTTCTTTGTATCTTTTCGGTTGTTTTGTTTGCTTACCTTCGCAGCTCCGAAAATGATTTTTATGCCAAAAGAGACACCAGAAAAAGATTCCCCAGCGTAAATGTGCGATAAATTTAGAACTTGTTTTTATCCGTCTTTTGCGCTTGTATAAGTTCAAATAAAAACGATCACGACCGGAGCATATGCGTCTGGCCAGCACAAGCGTTCGCTTGCCTTTAAAAAAAATATATCGCTGAGGCCAACGGCAACGCGACTATCGCTCAGGCAGTTTTCTATCTTTTTATACCCTTGCAAAAAGGGTATATTCATTTTTGTCAGAAGTGTGCAACGCATTGAAGGAAGTATATGAAGTATATATATTTTCTCGTTATTTTCTGAGCTATTGTCGTGAAGAAATGTAGTATTGTATTAGTATTAAGTGTAATTTGATTAAGATCGGATGACTATATTATATAGTTCCGATACGAACGATCGGTGAAAAACAGTTACTTTTGTCAATAACTTTGTTATTTGCTATGCTAAGATTGTTGGACTTTTTAGGGTAGATAAGAAAGGGTATACAAACTTTGACGATGTCGAAGTTAGTCTCGGTCCTCTGGTTTTCTCTCCCACTCTCTGAGAGGGGTGATGTATCTGTATCTTAGTGGTGGTAGGAACTAGCTGGTTTCTCTGGGCATGCTAACTATGTATGATCAATATTTTGTCCCTTATCAGAAATCGAAGCAAAAGTCCAATCTCTAGGGTCTCAGGCCTCAAGTGCTACATAATGTACGTAAGTCTTTTTTGGTTTTCTCTTCCCCCTTTTCATTTAGACACTATCAATTTAAATTAACAACGCTTCAAAACACTAATACCCCTGTTGGCTAGATAAGACCCGCTTGATATTGATAGCACTTTGTTTTGGTTTTGTCAGGTTTATAAATGGCTTTAAATTTCCGTAAACGTTACTTTGGGGATGACCTGGCAACAAAGGTCGTGAAAGCTGAAATATATCCGATACTTTCCAAGAAATCATATTATAGCAGTTGCTATTTTAATAGATTCAATCATTTGAAGTACATAACTTGCTTTTTAATCGAGATTTAAATTTACCGCCTAATGTGGAACTGGAACCAGCAATTGACGAACCACATTACATCATTTTAGCCCCATGCATTTTATTTATTAGCCACTTGAAATCTAACTTTATCCTATAGTTACCTTGGATAAATTCCTAACAATATAAATGGAACAAAAGTCACAAAATTGAATTGAAAACGGAGTGCACGTACGATTTCCTACTGGGGTTGTGATTAACAGACTCAAATTTGAGACCTCTGTTAACAGAAATTCTTACTCCAAAATGTAAATAAATGTAAATGTAAAAAAAAAAAAAAAAACATCCGCGTTTTGTGCATCAAAAACTAATTTAAGTAAATAAAAAATTGAAAATTAAAACAAAAACAGCAAAATTCCATGTTTTGCCGCAGTGTTCAAGGCTAGAAGAAAAAGACTTGAATCAGCAAATAGCTGTAAGTTAAAGTTAACTCCAACTGGAATGGCCAACAAATTTGTGGACATCCTTATAAACATTTCAAATCCCGAATAACTAAAAACTAATGAAATGTTTAATATTATAATTAAATTAGGTGCAGACAATTACAAAAGTCTACGACAATAAGCCCAAACATGGCCACTCTACCGCCGCGTAAGAATCAAACGCCTACTAGGATTGGCATATCCAAACAGACACCACTCCAGACCCTGCTTCAAATGGGATTTCCAAGACATAGAGCGTAAGTATCAGTCCATATTTGATCAGCTGTGGGGCATTTTTTTTGATCAAGTCTGCAATCCATCTCTCCAGATGAAGTAAATAAAAAGAAGCGCCAATTATTGATTTTTTCTCTTTGACACACTTTCAAATAGGGAAAAGGCTCTGGCGTCGACGGGTAATCGTGGTGTTCAAATTGCTTCTGACTGGCTACTGGCCCATGTGAATGATTCCAATTTGGATGAGTGTACACCACGGGAGTATATCATATATGCTTGTCCAACAGGACCATTTCTCCAACAGCTGGAGGAGTTCTGGGCAAAATCGCGGCAGATGTGTGGCTGGAATGGTGCCCACAACTATGTGCCGCACATAACACTGGTGTCCTTCTTCAAGGTAAGCCAAATATTATTTCATTAACGAATTTTTTCTTATTTTGGGATTTTGGCTTTTTTATCCAGGCACCGGACGAATGCTCATTGCAGCTTTCGAAGGCTCTTAAGCAAGTGGTGGACATGACGGGAGCTCTATTGGATCGCCCTTTGAAACTGGAACCGTATATGAGCCAGAACTTTATGGGCTTCTTTGTAGCCGAAGAGGATGCCAATTACTTGAAACGCCTGGCTCTGCAATACGTCAAGGAGGTTTCCAATTCAAGTATGCCCATGCGGTTTCCATTTTGGTTGCACTCTTTGGGTTTATTTTTGTTTTGGTTATTTCGGTTGAGTTCTATATTGGTTTTTGGAGTGGTGGCTTACGGTTTTGTTATACTTCTATCTCTCCAACCAAACGCACACAAAAACTATTCGCTGGCAATGGATGATGTTTGCGTTGAAAATGCACAGTCATTAGCGATACGTATGAGCAGCTGGACGCCATTGTCGCATGCTTTCCCTGGTGCGGAGCAGTCTCTTCGGGCACACGTTGCATTCCGCGCAGCAGTCGATGTAAGCACTAAAGGCGGGGGGGTTGGAAAAATAAACTTTTAGAATTCATTTCGTCATTGATACTAACACAGTCATCGTTATCATAGAAACACAAACACTTAAACACGTAGAGACACCATGCATGAAAACCCCACTGACTCACACACACCTCCCTTGATTCGATTTGCTTATCTATATATTATTGCAGTAATTACGAAAATCATTCAATGACTTGTCAATTGTATATATAAAAGAGCACTCGCCCCATATTGTCATTTTAGTTGTTGATCGCGCTTCCTTGAATGCAGTCAATAATATAGTCTACCATATATATACCCATAGCCATCTCACTCGAGCCACACGTAAAAAGCCTGCACCTGACGCTCGCCTACCAGTTCCCGCAGGCACAATTCAATGCACTGAAAGCACTTGTGGAAACACTTGACGCCGGCTGCGCCTCCAACTGGGAATTGCGCTTGTATTCACGCGATCCACGCCTCGCCACCAAACAAGTTAAACACCAAACACCTCATATTTGCAATCAATATCCTAACAACTTTTCCATTGTTTTGCAGGTGCAAAAAGTTGTCTATCCACACAATCCACATGAAACAGATGAGCTAGAGCTGCGCATAGGAGACTTCATATACTTAAATAGTGACGTTGTCGATAGCTCCAGTGACGGCTGGGCAGAGGGCATCTCTTGGCTTACCGGGAGCACTGGACACTTGCCTGTTAACTACACAGAGCGCACTGCAGAATCGGACGCTTGGACATTGCATCGCGTTGTGCAGCTGTCAAAAAGCGTTGCCTCTTCTTTAACTTCAGCCGAAGATCTAGACATTGTAGACGGTCGAAGTATATCCACAGAACCTGAGGAACGACATCGGGAGTTACAACAAAGTAGGCCAATGTTTACTTAGTGTTATTATCTCTTGCTTACTTACTTGGTTTCTGTTTTAGGCTCAACACATCCGGAGATTATTGAGGGATCATCATTCGAAGAGTCGGAACAGAGCGTGGAAAAGTATTTGCATCAAACATTGAAGCCCTGCTTGGAGCTTCCTTCGGTGCAGTTGCTCAACAATCACAATTTAAGCCATCAGCATAATCCTCATACGCCCACAATTGAAATTACCACCAATATGTCTTCCAGCTCAACAACAGTTTCCAAGCAAGGTGTGGACGAAATAATGGTAGAGCCGCCACTAGTGCAGCCACCGCGTCCAGATGACACCCTTAGTGTTCATTCAGATCACAATTCGCTGCAGTTAGATAGCTCACAGGTTAAAAATCGTAAAATTTACATTATGCGGCATGGAGAACGTGTTGATTTTACCTTTGGCACTTGGATACCCTACTGCTTTGATGAGTTTGGCAACTACATGAGAAAGGATCTCAACATGCCCAAATCTTTGCCACGTCGAAAGAACAGCCCAGAGGGATGGCAAAATGATTCACCTCTAACTAACGTGGGACTCTACCAAGCTCGGCTTATCGGCGAGGCATTGCTAGAGGCAAAGGTGCAGATAGATCATGTCTATTGTTCTCCATCGTATCGCTGCATACAGACGTGCACCAGTGCTTTGGATGGATTGAAATTGTCGGGCAAGCACAAGATAAAGCTAGAGCCGGGCATGTTCGAGTGGATGGCCTGGTATCCGAACGGAGTGCCCGATTTTCTGACTAAAAGTGAACTGACCGAGGCTAAATATGACATCGATCTGCAATATGAGCCCGTACAGTCGACCATGAATCTACCCGCTCAGCTTAAAGAGTCCACCGAACAATTCTATACACGAAACCATGAGGTGCTATTGCAGCTACTCGAGCGAACTAGTAAGTAGTCATTACTCTGCCTTGACCCCTTAGCTCATTTGATTATCTTCTTTGAATTGTAGCAGGAAATATTCTTGTGGTGGCCCATGCAACTACTCTGGACACTTGCTCTCGGCAGCTTACTGGTGGAGCTGCTCGGAGCACTAATGAACTGCGTCAAGTTATACATAAGATTCCCTACTGCAGTCTGGCAACTGTCGAACAGGTGGATGGCGTGTGGAAGCTGGTAGAGCCTGAATGTCTACCAGTGACACATTCGAAGAATCCGCGTTTTGAGTGGAATGTTCTATCGACCACCTAGTGCCAGTGTTTAGAGCAGTTTCTATGCAAGCATTGAGACTGATTGATGGAGTGAATGACTTTCCACACACACACACACACTCATACAGAGACATAAACACACAATATTGCTGATTGCTTAGGTTTACTTTGTTACTCAAAAGTGTATCCAGTTACTGCCATATAAATTGAAATCTTTGTAGATACAGGTTTATACACAGCGCGCTGGTTTTATATGCTTATTAAAGCATACTATATATAGATATATATAAAGGTACACTTAACGCGTTTATACTCGATTTTGATATACATGATGATAAAGCACACATATATACAAGCAAACAAACCATTATTATGCTGCATGCTTTTGCCATTAACCCAGTGTGTTTAAGCGTTTTCTTTTGCATAGCGACCTATATAGCAGATACATACATACATACATATATCTATACTTATACAAAAAACACTTAATTAATTGTGGAGCCATTGCTCGCTGCTTTAATCTACTTTAGCTTGGCCTGTTATTAGATTAGTTCGTTTGTTAGCCTAGTTTTTATTAGCCTTTGCTGCGTAACGCAGTCTTATTTACATTTACCAATACCAACACATACAAGAGGCCGAAATCTCAACAGACAAGAGATAACCCCAATACGTAAAAACTCTATTAGAGATATCAAATTAGTCTTAGAAGTACAAAACTCTGATGTAGCAACGCACAACAACAATTATGGAACAATAATAAAGATTAAATATACATATATACCGAAAAACATTAATATTTATAAATTAATTAATGAATCATGTGTATAAAATTTTTCAATTGGTTTTAAATTCCAAAGAAACTATATACGAAAATTCCAATTGCTTTTGTCTTAAACTTTCTGGTCTGACAGTATGACGAAATCGGCGAAATTCCTTTCTTAAACTATTCTTCCTGGAATCACCTATGTTGGCGAATACCAAAAACGGACAACATTTTGAAAATATTGGAAGAAAATATACATTTTCATTATGATTAGCTATGTCATATTTGGTGAAAGAACTATACATAGGTTTTCGCATTGTCTGGCACGACTACAGAGGTCGATATTTATTTATTGCGCATTGAATTAGAATTAGTAATTATAATTTGTTTGTAATTGTTAAATCTATTAATATAATTGTTGAACGTTTTTTTCTTGATTTATGTATTATTTTTTGTATCGATTCTGCAATATATATATATTCTATATATTTTTTTTAGTTTTTAGGGTTTTTGATTTAAATTTGAAATCCAACTTGGTGGTCACAATCAATAATAGAAATGAAATATAACGAACTTTAAGAATAAGAGCTTAGGTTATACATGTTTCAATATATATACGGCAAACATACACCGTATTCGTCTCAAATTGCTTTAAAATGCGCTGCCTTTAGATGGAAATGGGCGGCAATTATTAAGTAAGTATTAAGCATTTAACTTTAAATGTAAACAAAATAGCGTTAAATTTCACACTTTCTATGTTTTGTTTTTTTGAGGGGGGATAGCGAATTTGAGGTTATTTAAAACTCGAGTTAGGCAAGCGTGGCGAATCCAAGCTGAGAACGGCTACTTAGGGGAAGGGCAACATGCGGGTAAGCAATCCAATGCCCTGGCTCAATTCAAAGGCCAGTAGCAGCAGGAGCACAACGATCACCACACCTGCCCTCAGCCAGGATCATTGCCGCGCTGCCGGCTTTTCTAATTGTTAGCACTGCACCTTACCAAATTGGACGCCACGACGTTCCAAGTGTTCTCGATACTCCTTATACTGCATTTGAATCTCCTGTGAACGATAGCGGGTTAATTTGATGGATTTGCGCATCTCCTGGGTAATGGCAGCCCGATAGCCGCCCTTGCGGAGCAATGAATCAATAGTTTGCAACTGATCCCAGCCTTGTTCGGTGGCCACCTGGGGCAAATAGGTGGCTGTGCGTTTGCAGCCACGCTCCGTGAGAAATTCGATGCGAATGCCATGGACACCTAGCTGCCAATCCAAATGGCCTTGAGCCTCCTCAAAGTTCTGCAGTATAGAGACAGAGACAGTCAGCCGGGGCAGTTCCTCGCGTGAGATCGGGGCAAAACGAGAGTCCTTGAAAGCACTGGTTAGGGCATACTCGCGCAGACCGTTATGCAGTTCCATGGCACTGAAAGTACCAATACAGCCGCGCAATCGCTTGTCACGCCCGATCTTCCAGGTAACAAACAAGGGATAAGCATCATTACTGAACATTGGAACTCCCGGGCCGTCAATGTTGTTTAGCTCACAGTCGAGAACTTCGAAACAGAATAGACACATATCAGGCACTGCCACGGTCTTCATTCCATGGCCGTTCATATACCGCTGAGGATGGTGAACCATCTGCTGGTGCTGATGCTGATACTCATCGCCATTCGACGAGGAGTGCTGAGCCTGCTGCTGCTGCTGCTGTTGGTAGTTATTGTAGTGGGAGTTGGACATTTTCAAGTGCTGATCCTTTAGGTTTTAATCTACTGTTTACGATATTTTTTGTTTGTATAATTATGTTTAAAATTAATGGCAGTGCACGTTGATGATCTAGGTTCAATTAACATAAGATAACAACGCCTTTCTAGCATGCAAAACAGGACGCCAGCCAAGCTAATGTCTCTATCTCTCTCTCTCCGTGTCCAATATGTCTCTCACGCTTGAGGATCTAGCTGAAAGTCGGACAACATTTCAATATGTGAGGAAAAATCAATTTTTGGTTGCATTTGTGTTACCTAAACAAAGAGGTGATCCGTCAATCTGAGTAATTTTCCGTTGTTTCCTTTTTTATTCACTGCTGCTTCACCTGCTCTACTCTTTGTTGCTGTTGGTCACGTTCCAATCCAGACATTGGCTTTCCTCCTAGTCCCTCGGCTGCCGTCGTTTTGACTGCTAGCTCATAAGCACAACATCGAATCGCTGCTGCGGGGTGCTCCGTCGTCTGTGGACAAAACAGATTTAGCAAGTTCAAGTTATTCAGGGTTGCCTTTGGCCAATTGCAATCAATTTCCCAACCATTTAAGCGATCTTCACCTTTTCGCTTTTAGTGCTATCTCATTGGTTTACAAAGTGACATGAGCAACGAGTGCAGCGGGTGGGGTGCCAGAAGAAGTAGAAGCAGGAGGAGACAGAGAGAAAGCAGACTGATTGCTGCATTTATTCCAATTCTTCTCTTTCTGTTGCTTCCTTCTTCCACACTCTCACTCTCACTCTCACTCCACTATCTTTTTAATTGCTCTTTGTTCAATGTTGCTCACTGCCTAGTCTTTCTCTGGCATGGCCAATTTGAATCTATTAGTCACTCCCACAAACCCATCAACATATTTATGCAGCTACTATGCTGGCTACCAAGAATTATTTATGTTTTGAGCTACATTTACCTTTTATTAATGTAAACAAATTTGTACACTTTTTTTATGAGATAGCGATGAGCGTTGCGGACATACCAAAGTAACAATCTCTGCAATCGGTTCTCACGACTATTGCTATTTCGATAAAGTTATCGATATGTTATTTTTATCACATATCGATAGTCATACCAAACTGCATCGCAATTTTTCCTTGTTGTTGTTCTTAGATACTCAATTAAAAACAAACTTGGGCCAAAATGGCCCTGGCAAATGTCCTGCTTCTCAGCCAAATCACTGGACATGTTATCCTGTTCATTTTATCTCTGTGTATTGTGGTGCCGCTGTTTATAAATCTCGATCAGTTCTGGTAAGTGAGAAAGACTAGTTACAATGGCTGTGCTTAGTACATATTCATTGAGTCAACAAAGGGGGAGCTTACATGGGGCACTCCCACTAAATTGAAAACTATAGAACTAAATCCTTTTGGAACTTTCCTTTCAGTGGGCACTGCCTGCTTTTTACCACAGGAAAATGGCGCGAAGAAGACGGCATGTTTGATGTAAATTGGGCTTCTAATGGCTTCTGTAATTTTCCATTAATTACAGGAATTTTCCTACTTATCATTTCGATTGTGCAGATCTATCGGTATGATTATGTCTGATTTGCCCATTTTGTTAAGAGATTAAAGTTATATTTGCATTTGTTGCAGTTATGCCCGCATGAAGGAGGAGGCATCATTTATAGCGCTTTTCATTGATGTTGTCCTTGGTATTTGGATGTTGGCCATGTCCATATTGTCGGCAATCTTTATTACTCTCGGTTTCATTGTCTGGTGTGATGGCATGACTGAACGCTTTCCATCATGCGAGACATCAGCAGGCCAAAATATTATACGCGGCGATACGGAGAAAATCAATACTTCGGGCTTCTACATCGAAATGGGAACCACTCAGGTTAGTTAGGCATCCTAGTCACCTATTTACAAGGGACTACAATTTTGATCCATTTGCAGTTTGGCGCCTGGGGATCCTTTGCTATATCTGTAGGCATTGGTGTCATTGCCTTGCTTAAGCTGATCAATAATCATCAAGTTCGCAACATAAAAGTATCCATGTATTTGGAACGACAACGTTTGGTCAATCAGCATAGTCAACAATTCGATGGTCGCTCAACGCCTCCAATGGTCGCTGATCATTCCTCTGACTCCGATCAGAACAAATAGTAGCCATTTGACGCCAATAATCAAGAGTTTATCGTTCTTTACATATTTCTCGTCATTTGTCTAATTATAGTAATTTGTCGTTTAATATTTGTTCTATTGCTGGAGATTGAGGCACGGCAGCTGGAGAGTATTATTTAAGTTACTTACGTGATATGTATATACTTTATACTTACCTATTTATGTATATGTTCCATGTTCAATACACATAAAGAATAATTTATAATCTCATAGGAACATTTCCTTTTTATGTGAGGCGGAATCATTTGAATATCCTTCCCAAACTTGTTGATTGTTTTTTATGTTTATTGTTTATTGTTAATATTACTCGTTTGAATACTGACCAAGTTAGAATCTGAAAATTATGTTTTTCCCTCCCATTTAGTTTCCAATGAAAATTGAATGAAAATAATTCAACGAATCAATTTTTGTTGTTATGTCAGTTACATTTATTTTTGCATTTATTTTTCCGTTCGTGTCTGTGTTTTCTCTTTGGTTTCATTTTCTTTTAGTATCATTATGTATGTCACAAGAATATCGGATGTAAGGTCAAACGGATTTTGGGTTTTATTTTCGGGTTTTTCATTTCGCATTTTTTTTTTTTTTTTTTTTCTTGTTTCATAGACTTTAAAGCGACGCTATTGTACATTTTACATTAAATTCCATATTTGCATGCGTAGTCTGCTTTTTTGTTCTTGTTTGTTGTTGTTGTTTCTTTGGTTTGTCATTTGTTTAAAACAATTTCTTGCACTTTTGTTTTGTCAACATTTATTCATTCATCATTTTGCCTGCATATAGAGTTTACTTTTAAATGTGGAGCAAAAATGGTGGAAATTTACGTTTTGGTTGTTTAGAGAAAAATAGTTACTTGTACATTTAATGTTTGTATATATATGTATATATATATTTGTTTGTTTTTTGCTTCTTTTGTTGACTTTTCTTTTCTTTTTGCTTTGCTTTTGCATTTAAACTGAATTTCTCGGGCAATTCATGAAACAAATTATGTATTTGGCTCTGGAATTTTCACGGATTTGTTGTTGTTGTTCATTTTCATTTCATTTTTATTTTTATATGTGTTTTTATTTTGTTTTTGTTCTTTCGGTTTTTGCTTATAATTAACACTACATCAATGTATTTACTATAATTAGTATTTTTATTTTGTTTTAGTTGTTGTTGTTGTTGGTATTCTTTTTTGTTGGTAATTATGTTTTGGATTTCTTTGAATAGCATATTATAGTAATTTTTCTTTGTTTTTGTTTTAAACTTACCCTAGCATTTTTTTGTTTTTTTTTTGTTTTTTGTTTTTTTATTTGAAATACATTTAAAAAACATAAAGAAGGTGGTAAAAAACGTTGTTTGTGTATTCTTGTTCATTTTGGTGTATTTTTGTACGAAATGATAAGGATAATTCAAATCTCCTGCGAGCTGCAATTTAAATTGCTAGTGGCTAATCGATTCGAATACGAGTATTCGAATAAAATTTGTTTTAACGAGTATCCCACATCTCTGAGACGTATTCGAATATAAAAGCAGAAAGCTATGTAATTGGAAAAAATTTTCACTTTTTGATTTGTTTTAGAGTCTTTGGCGTGTGTCTGTGTGCGTGTGTGTACGTTTCCTTGTGTTGGAGTCCAAAAGTTGGCTAAAAAATAAACGATAACCTCAAGTTTCTTCTTGCATGTTATTTAGGGGGAGAAACAAAGAATTGGCATTTTGACGCGCTAGTTACATAGCAATCAGCTTTTTGACGCCTGAATGTGGCCACTCGCTGTTTAAAGTCACAGAAATCGTTTGTTGTGTGTGTGCGTGTATTCTGATTAACCCCAAGCACTGAGCCCCTTAATTGCAGCTGGTCAAGGTGATTTGCTGAACATAATGATGTGTGTGTGAGTGTGTGTGATAAGCTCAAATTGTATTTCGTTCGTCCTGTTGTTGTTAATTGACGAACAAAATATATAATGGCGCATGTAAATTTTTACACTGTTATGCGATTTCCGTGCGTTTTCATAACAGCGTCTTGAAAGGATCTTGTATAGAAAAAAAACCTGTCTGCTTATGTATCTGTATATATCTATATTTGAGTGTGTGGGTGTGTGTATGCTTGTGTTTTGTGGGTATGAGTAGTTATGGGCATTCCGCACAATTCACTTGGAACCGGATATTCATGTCCACATCTACTCACATCCACGTTGTGTAGTGTGTTAGGGATGAGCCGCTTGCGCAGGTGAATATCCGTGCTTTTGACGCTTTGGCCAGAACATCCGCATTCGGCCCTTCCCTGAGCGTTTGGTTTTTGTGATTTCTACATAAGATGTAATGTAAAATTAGTTATAAAATTTTCAAAAATTGTTTTCTTTATAAGCGTTTTTAAGTTGAAATTGTAGTTTTCGGATTTTCTTTTCATTTTTTTTTTTTGTTTGTTTTGTTTCTTTGTGTTTACATTTTCTTTTTTGCGGATTTTACAAAAAATCCGAAAAATGTTTTTGTGTTTTTTTTGTTTTTTTTAGACAAATGCAAGTGAAATATTTGTCACATCCGCACACCGAAGGGTTTGGACGACATTTCATCCGTTTAAAAAATGCATTCGTTATAATTTTTTCTTCTCTTTTACCTTTTCCTTTCTTGTTTTGTTTTAATAGTGTTTTTTGTTTTTTTTTTTTATTTTTGTGTTTGCCTACAATAGCGGAGAAAATTCATACCAATTGCACATTCCAAACTTTTGTTTTAACTAAAACATTGACTTTTGCTTTAAACCTCATCGACATCATAAACCATATGCTAGGCATAATAGTCTCATCTGCAAGTATTTTCCGTTATTTTTTGAATAACCTACTAATATAAGTGTATTTGAATTGTCGTTACTGTTGCGTCCCAATTGGTAATATGACAAAACCATGCAATTTGCATCTCTTGTTTTCCCCCCAATTGACGTGGAGGTGGAAATCCAAGAGTACAGTTTCGTATGAATTTTCTCGCATCTGTTGTAAGTTTTATCTCAAGACATGTCCAGGCTTTTGTGTGTGTTTGTTTGACTTGTCCAGTTGTCCCTTTGTAGCCCAGGGACAGGTGGACAGGTGCAGAGTTGTTGTTCATTTCGTGGTTTTTTCTTTTAGGACTAGCCGGTAAGTTTAAGGTCATGTCAAGTGGTTTTCTTTTTTCTTATTCTTCATTTTCAATCATTCATTTCTGTTAGTTACATATATAACAAACAATTTTTGTTTTTTTTTTTTTTTTTAACAATTTTGTACTTTTTGTTTTGTTTTTGCTTCAAACGTAAAACGTTTTACTGTTTGCGCTACCTCTCTTTCAATCACTTTCTTTCTTTCTTTCTTTAACGGTATCACTAATTTGTCTCGGTTGCTTTGCTTACTTAGGAACAAAACGAGAAGGAACATAATTGAACTTGAATTTCTTAACTTTTCATTTTCTATTTTCCTAGTTATTTTCTTTTCTTTTTTCTTACAACTTTTTCAAAAACTATTGCTGAGAGTGATAAGGATTAAAACTTTCTCATTGATTTGTTCTTGTTGTTGGTTCGCCTTATCCTTTTGTCGGCTGAAACTGAAGAATATTCACGGTTCTAAGCGTTGTAGATATTATTTGTGTGTCTGTGTGTCATTAGTTTATTATTACTTTTGTTGTTGTTGCTGCTGTTGGTGTTCGAGCTGTTTGAATTTAACGTACTTAATAAGAGACTTGAGAATGGGTTTTGTGTGTGTTTGGGTTTTCTAGATTTTTGTTTGGCATGTGATGGATTCTATTCTTTATACATTTTCAGATACATTCAGTTATCAGATATATATATGTATGTCTATATATACATATATGTATGTATATTTAAATATTTGTAATGTATATTAGTGTTAATTTTGATTTGAGCTTTTGATTTGAGTTGCCATCGGTTCTTTGACTACTTTAGGCTAGGGCTATGGCTAATGGTTGTTGGCTGTTTTTTCTGGGTGGGCGTTTTTTGTGGGTTGAGTTTGCCTTTTTGCTTTCCTTGGGTTTTTTGTTTTTCTTTAGGCTGGTTCTTTGGAATTAGCACGTTAAATCAGACGCTCGCTATACCATATTCAGAAATCCGTGTTATTTGGCCCGCCATCTGCTTCGGCGGCATCGCCGACCTCTCCCACACTGGGCGGCAGGGTCAGCGACAGTTGCGGTGTGGCAGAACCAGCGACTAGCATGGTCGGTTCCGTGTTGCGGCGTTTCATCTTCAGTTTGTTCTTTTTCAGCATGGTGGCCTACATGTGGTTGGTGGTGTTGTTGTTGTTGTTGTTGTTGGTGGGTATTTATCAATTATTATAAATTTTATTCGATGTTCGAATGTTTTTGTTTTTTTTTTTTTTTTTTTTGGGGTGCACAATTTAGAGAGATAGTACCCAGAAATTTGAAATTTAAAATTAGCGTCCGGTGCATTGAAAGTTGGTTAAAGGATTATTCATAGCGTATATACATAGATAGTTATATATATATATATAAATTTTTTTTTTTTTTTTATAATTGTTGTGTTTTGTGGTTTTTATTGTTGTTGTTGTTGTTGTTGTTGGTTGTGTTAGATGTTTTTGTTTTGTATATCGGAGGAGCGCACAAGATTGAAAAGAGAAAAAGAATTGAGTTTAGGTTTTTGTTCAACGTAGAAATATAGAGAAAGAAAAACGAGAGTTAACAGAAATAAACAAATATTTGATTTATTTGTAGAAATTGTAATAACTTTACTGTTTTGCATTAAATAGTTTTTCGCTATAGCTAAAATGATTGCAAAATGCAATTACTTTATTGATTTTGAAATCAAAAAGAAAAGGAAATCAAGCATTATGCAAAATGAACATAAAGAAATTGAAACATAAAAGAGAATAATATTCATTATTTCGATTACAAAAGCTTGCAGTTTAAGAAAATAAATATAGCATAGCATTAGGCGCTTGGCAGTGTGTAGAGAAAATGTAATTCCGTGAGCACACTTTATTAAAAAGGGGCAGCTAAACGAACGGAAAGTAAAAAGAAATCAAGGCAAAAAAAGTTAAAATGGCGCAAGTTGTTGCTGTGTGGTGACTAGTGGCTTGGGTGGTGTGTGGGTGGTGTTGGTGGTGGCTTTAGTTTTTACTAGTTCAAATTCAAAAGCGGTGGTCACAGTTGATATTTGGTTGTTTTCAGTTGTGCAGTGGGTGGGTGTTGTTTTTTTTTTCATTATTCTTATCTTTGGTCTCTTCTTGCTATCTTCTCTCTTTTTTTTTTGTTGTTGGGTGGTTCAGTTTAAATATTCCAAACGGATAGAGCTTATCGACCATTCTTTATGATCTGTACCTATTTTTTTTTAGATTCTGGTTGCACCTATTTGCTTATTAACAATGTTAAAGTTGAACTAATTAATGTTTAAAATATTTTTGTTTTGTTTTTATCTATTTTTGGCTTTTAAAATGTTTTTAAATTTTGTTTTTGTACGTATTTTTGTTTTTTTTTTTTTTTTTTTTTTTAGGCTATATGTTTCGTTGGCTATGGAAGATAAGGATTAAGTTGCCTTAGCAATGGAGCTTTGTTTCTTGTACAAATATTTTGGCTATAAATTGGAAATCTTCTATGGATATGCATAAGTTCTAAGAACGTTCCTTTTTTGGTTTTTGCTTTGTGTTCTCTGTTACTCGTTACATTTACACGTTACTCGTTTACACGTTACTTTTGTTACTATTATTATTAATATTACTGTTATTTAATGTTGCGATTATGGTTTTTGGTGCGGCAACTATGGAAAGAAACAGGAAAACCAATATCTCAGCCCGGACGTATAGGCGGAGGCCTAGCTCTAGGTGCTGCCAAAATGAGGCGATGGCAGCGGAGCAACTGACGATGATGATGCATCCTTATCGCCATTCTCATTTGACGATTGTTGCTGTTGTTGTTGTTGCTGCTGCTGCTGCTGTTGCTGCGGTGAACTTGATTGTGATGCCGAGGCACTAGCAGTAACCGACAGACTCAATACCGCTGGCGATATATGCGGCTCTGTGAGGCGTCGCTTACTCTTCGTTTTCTTCAACATGGTGGCCTAAATGTAGCATAAAATACACACATAGTCAAATGCGACATACATACACATACACAAATTGAACGACAAAGACAAACGCACACGCACACACACACAAAACATTCACAGTCACACAAACAGAGAAACAGGTTTCATCTTTCATATATTTAGCTGCAGGTTGTATATGTATATATTTTTTTCATATTGCATATCTTTTGCATTGATTGTAATCTTTCTTCCATTCAAAGAAAAAAACTGACATTAACAAATGAAAGATGCACAACAATTTGCTCGGTAATGCTGCTAAATATTAAGGTTTACATGGATCGGATTCGGAACGGGTGTACATATTGTAGGTGCTCTATGAAATTACAACAAATCGAAGGGGGGGAAGGGAGAGGGGCTTTATTGATACTAGACGAAAAAAAAAAACATACAAAACACGCATATCGAACATACAGAAAAATTTGTTACTTTACTTAATAGTTAGTTTAATTGTCTGCTATTGTCATTTATTCAATTTGAAGTATCTCATTATTATTACAATAGTTTTCTATACAAAAATTTCATACAAATATTTACCGATAAAGGAGACATTGTACATTGTAGTTTCCCTCTTTAAGTGTAATTTTTATCCTGATTCAATAAGTGGAACGATAATGATTAATCTGTCAATGCTAACGATGCTATCTTTAACACATTTACGCAATTTTTTTTTATCAAATTCTAAAAAAGGATTTTTTCTATTTCCCTTTGACTTGCATAAGAACTATTTAAATTATTCAAATTCACTTTAAAAGCTGCCTCAAAGGAAGTCAAAACGGTTTAAAACTGTATTTATAAGCAATAAAGTCTTGGACTCTTTAATCCTAATTAACTAGTTTCAATATCTCCTCACCCAAGTCTCTAAATATCCTAAATCTTCTATGAATCACTCAAATAACTACATATATATGAAAAAGTGTAGCATGCATTTCAGGGCATGTCATTTTTTGTTGCTTTGCCATTTATTTTAGCCATAACTGCATTTGCATATCAATTTTTCTAGAGATCAAAAATTAAAAACTGCTATTAATTGCACTTATAATAAATGATGTTGTTGCTGTTTGTTGTTGTTGGTAATTTGTATTTGCAATTTGTTTGTCAAGTTAATTACTGATGAAGTTTGGGAATGGATTTTCTAACTTTAAAGAAGAATGTGATAAAAGCGTAGGTAGAGAGTGGCAAAGAAATAGATTTTTATGTAAAGAAAAACAAAAAAAAATGTATAATATAATTAACTAAACATTTTCTGTGGGAGAAATTGGTGCTTTAAGTCTTATAAGAGAATAAAACCTTATTTATATACAGAAAATAAAATAATAATTGGGGGAAATTTTGTTTCCTGTTAATCATAAGAAGCGTTTCATGCTAAAATTTAAGTTTCAAAGTAACATTTGAGACATGCAAGCCACAGAGGCTAAGGGATAGGCAGTAAACGAAACGAAACGACAGGGCTTACCTTTAAAGCCGATTTGAGGACCACAACATCTCCAGGACTTTGTATCCATGGCTCACCGTCAACCTGTACTGGCATATCGGTATTCAGATGGATCTTGATGTGGCCACCCTAAAGAAAATGTTGAAGCAATTAATTTAGATAAATGACATCTAAAATGGGCTTAATGGTTAGTTTAACTTACCTGAGCTATGCGCATGGCCGTGCGTATACCCGATTGTATTTGGCCCAAGTGGACAACACCAGTGACTCCAACAACCTCGAGCATGCCATCATAGTGATTCGGAGTGCTGAATTGATCGTCCTTATCAGGACCCCAGGGATTGGCACCGCTGCCCCAACTGCAAGACAGAGAATTGTCCGATTGTAATAAAGGTTTCAAATATCTTAGGTTTGTAAATTCTTACCTTAGTATGTTCAAGATAATAATGCCATCGACTGGTGGCAAATCGACAACTTTGCCATCGACTTCTAAACGTAGTTCCTTGTGCAGATCCTTGACTGTTTTGCGGCCAACAATTTTGCGTAGACCCATCTTAACGTAGTAGCCCTTGTTGCGGAGACGCGAATTGAACTGATTGGGATTCTCTTCGCGTGCATTGTGAAAGTCCAGGCACAGATCGGCATCAATGCCAATGCCAAAATAGTTGTTCATTACAAATATCTGTGAGTTATCCTCGTTTTGTGCACCACCTAATATTAAATCGATTTGAGAATTACGAAATTAGCTGACAAGTGTTCGAAATGATTCAATTAGCTCTATCACACATCCATTTATGGCATTTAGAAACATTTAGTTTACAACATCGAGATGGATATATAGGCCAATTAGTTGGTTTACCCTTTGCCAATTTGGTGTCTGAACTTTCTGGATATACTTACCCGAATTCCTTGAATGTTTAGCCAAATCGTTTTGTATGTACATACATATACTTAATTCTAAGTTGTTCATGCAGTTCTTAGCTTTAGTCTAGGAGTAATCATCATATACACATCGAAACTAAACAGCATTTATCATCAGATACCAATTTGTGGGATAAGCTACAAAACGATTTTTTCTTTGGTCTGGTTTTTCGAGGGTTTTTTTAAAGGCTTTTACTTTTACAGCCAGCCTGATAAAGGGATATTTTTATATAGGTTTTTGGTATTTTGGTTAAGGCATAAGATAATATTACAGCATTAGGCCAAAAAAAAAAAAAACACAATTCAAATTACAACGAGTATCGGGGAACGCTCGGGTTTTAATTTCAGGGTGAATAGATGGAGTCAAGGGGGGGTGGAGGTGGGGGTATCGGGGGTAGGTGGATAGACAATATATTTATGTATATAGTAGTAGTAGTAGTAGTAGAGAATATTCGTGTAACGGTTAAGAGAACGTAAAGAATTTTGGAACACCAAATGACCTGATATATCACTCGATGTCAGAGCCGGTAATTGATGATGCTGATTGGTTTGTTGCGATAGATGTGCTTGGTGAGCCTTCTTCTTCTTACCGGTTGTTTGAGAGGGTGCCTTCATGGCTGGCTCTTCGGGCTTATCCTCCGGATGGAAGACAACGGTCCAACGATCTAAGCGGATCTCCTCGGCCTCAATGACATCGCGGAGCAAATTTAATGGATCCTCACCACCGGTATATCCGGATCCCCAGCACAGAACTCTTGCCAAATCATTGCCTAGCGATAATTAAGGATTTTGTGTTTTCACACACTTAGTCTAGGACGGAAAAGTTGAAGGGGTAAGATGGTTTAAAACTGCACTTACCCGTGCCCAATGGTACTATAGCACACGGTGGGCTGGAACACTCGGAATCCTGACCCACATTATCGAGGCATTGAAGTACCCAACCGATAGTACCGTCGCCGCCGCAAACAAGAATCTTATAGTTGGTGATCTGACGGAATACATAGAGGCTGAAAGGAAAGGCAATCAAATGAGAAAGTTGTTGTTTAGTACATGAAATTCTCTAGTGTCTACCCCGGCAATGGTCCACCGTTGTCCAGGTCAAAAACTTGATACGGATTCAGCAGTTTCCTAAAGCTCGATATTAACTCAAGACCCTGGCATCCTCCAGACTTGACATTGACAAACACAAGCAGAGGCCTCACATCGGAGGGAACCATGCTGGGCTCAATATTGGGCAGCAGCAGAACCAACAATTTCTTGTCCTCGATAATTGTCTCCCTTAGATTGTAGAATGCGCGTACCTAAATAGGCCGAAAACAAGAAAGTAAAGCGAATTAGCAGATCACTAAGACACAAGGATGTAAAAACTTACCGCTTTTTGCGAGTCCTCAAAGGTCAGAACTACCGATCCATACTCGTAATAGATGGGACCAATGCTAATGAACTTGTTTTCGTCCGTAACATACTTGTTAAGAATCTGCTCATAATTTCTCTGTGAGAGTCCAGTGGGTAGATTACCCACAAAGAGGGCAATATTGGGTCCATGGGGATCCTGCTTATGCTGCATATAGAAACGCATTAGTTCCATTTGACGTATGGAATCCTTGCCCAGTTGCTTTGTAATATCCCACGGGCGTTCGTTCCATGAGAGTATGCGCTCGGTAACGCCACGATCGAGTAGCACCTCGGAGCATCTACAGCAGAACAGAAGGTTAAGCAAGTGATGAATGACAAACGATGGGAAGCTACTCACCTATAATCCTGTATTTGGTTATCTTGTAGTCCAAACTTGTCCAACGCATCGCGAATCAAGTCCTTAATAACTGTGCTATTATCTACAGGAACACTGACATAGGGATCCTCCAGTGAGCATTGCAATTTGCCAGGATACACACGCACAAAGCCCTTGTCCTTGTCGTGAAACCGAAGATACATGGCCGGTCGTTTGCCCTCCAAGTGCGTTAGATTCAGAACCGGTGTGGGATCCAATAGTGGGGTATCCTCCATACCGGGTGCGGCATACAAATCGGTCAAGTAAAAGGCCTGCGGATCGCGCAGGATGTGGAAAGCGCGCAATGCGGTGGTCAGAAGCTGTTCCAGAGTGTAAGTCCGTTGCACAATAATCACACGATACTGTTGGCGTCGGAAAGAATTGTTGCCATCGAATACCTTGATCATTTCTGTGATTGGAAGGAATGAGAATGGAATTAAAATCTCCTTTTAAATACAGTTTGATACTTTACCTATATCTTTCTCCTCGCGTTCCTTGTCCTTCTTCTCTTTGTCCTTCTCAGATTTGTCCGACTTGTGTCCAGCCGAATCGGGCCTGTAGTGGGTAGAACCACCTCCAACGCCAGAGCCAGCTCCCCCGCCACCTCCACTAGGCGTACCGCCGCTGCTTTGTCCATGAGCGGACTCGGTTTTGCTGGCCGACTCTTCATCCTTGAAACGGGGCGTATCGCCACTGCTGAACTCCTCGGAAATGCTGCGTGCTATTGAATCAGATACAGATCAGAACATATGTTACTTAATCTCCTCCGGCTAAATTAAAAAAGGGGAGCCGTAGCGGGTTTAGTATTGGTAGTAGTAGTAACTGAAGCAATTCCGGGGTTAGACATGAGCATGCAGTTGTTATTAGAGTGTATCTTGGGTGACATGATGCGAAATGGTGCGATCGTATGGCATGTACTTGATTAGATGGTTAAGGTGTTAGTGGGTTTTTTTTATTAGCTTGGCTCAAACTAAGGGTAAAAACGAAAACAAAAACTAAAAACCATAACCATCAAAAAAAAAAAAGGAAAAGTAAACAAAAACAGAAACAAACAAGTTGTTAGCAAACCAAACTAAGAAACAAGTCCGAGGACTCAACCAACAACCGTCACCATCATGGCTAACGGTTGGCTGTTAGCGAGATATGACAAAACAGTACAAAGAGAGAAATATATAGAGAGAGAGAGAGAAAGAGAGCGGTAGCCTAATCACCTCTGCGCTTCTGGTGGCGCGGTTTGCGCCAACCCACCGATAGACCACGTACACGACGCAGGAGTCGTCCCAGGACATGGCTATCGGTTCCGTCGCTGGCGCGTGATCGGCTGCTGGCGCCGCCATCACTAATATCCCCGGCAATAGCTAGATCGTCGCTGCTCAAACCGACGCCTCGAGGCCTCCTGGGCCGATCATCCAGATACAGATCCTCGAACTCCACATCGTCGTAGGCATCCGCCTCCACATCCGCATCGGTGGTATCCAAGCGGCGTGCCAGCATATGGAAATTATCATCATATGGCTGATAGTTTCCATCTTCATCCTGTATGGTGATCTCAATATTCTGAGACAATCTATCCAGGCTGTAGTTGCTCTTGTTGCCGGGTCCGGCATTTTTGGGTGAACGCTTTGATCGACGTCGCTGGAAGAGACCTCGTCCGTACTTCTTGTAACGCGACACGCTTACTCCGGGCTCCTGGAACGACTTACTACGGCCCACCGGTGACAATTGCAGAGTCATGGAGCCGCTTGCCGGTGCCGGAGATGCCGAAGAACAGTCGCTGGAGTTGGGCGAGCTAACCGATCCGCCTTTACCCTTGTGCTTGGGCGCACTGAGTATGGTCTTGGGCTTCGAGAGAGCCCCAGTCTTTGGGTTGCGGCCAGCATTAACGCTTAAGGCCTTAGCCTCGGCACAAGCAGGGGCGGCTGTGCTTGTGGGCGGGGCTGCAGTCGATGTGGCGCTAGCGCTGGCTGTGGCAGTGACATTGGGTCGAGAACGGGCCGTCGGCCTACGTTGCTCATTGGAGGTGTTACTATTACTACTATTATAGCTAAGATTGCTAATCAGATTCATGCTTGAGTCGATGTCATGGTCATCTGTGTTGGTCAACTCCCCGCCGGTATCGGAGGTCTCGTAACAGCTTTCCCGCGGTGCCGTCTCCAGCTCCACATCGCCATGATAGTCGGTCTCGCTGACGTCGCGTGGCTGGCGACGCCCTGTGCGCCTACGCAGGGCCACATCGCAGTGATCGTACTCATCGCTGAGATCGCCACCGCTAATATCACAGACACCACCATCCACTTCGTCCTCATCGTCTCCCTCGCTCTGTGAGACCCCAAGTCGTTTGCGTCGTCTGCGTCCCTGGCCCAGCCTATGGAATAGACTGGTATAGAGCAGATGCAACGAGGAATTGGCCGACGGCGACTTCTGCAGCGATGCTGTCATCTGTAAGGCACTATCGTGCTCCGTGGTATTATCATTCTCTTCGGTGGCAACATCCGTTGGCCGTTGCGTCTCATAGTCCTCGTCCTCATCCTCGTGTTCCGCATCATCGAAGGGCACCAACTCATTGGTCGTCTCGCCCACTGTCAGGGAGGGAGTGGGTGATACGCACAGTGAGATGGAACCACATGAAGTGGGCGTGGGCGGCGTTGAAAGTAGAAAATGTTGTTTCGATTGTTCTAGACGTTGCCTGTGAAGCTCGAGCAGCTCCCTCAGGCAAACATCCGCCGCGGCAGCTGCGCTTGGCCCAGGACAGGCACCAGGACCAGGACCTGGACCGACACTTAGATCCGGACTGGCTGCCGGGCATTAGCGGTGCAGCGGCACACACGCACGCAAATCAAACCAAAAACGAAACATTTAAATAAACACAAAAGAATAATAATAAATAAATAAAAAATTATATGCCAAACCTTGGCTAGAAAACCATAATAATAATTTTAGATAATAATATAAAGAGAAGAAAGTGAGAGATAGACAGAGAGACAGAGAGAGCTGTGGGCTGTCTGACGAAATGATCAATGGATGAGCTGGATTTGATTTGATGTCGAGCTTTGATGGCTTGAATTTGTTGTAAGTGAGTGTGTGTGTGTGACTGGGTGTGAGGGTCTGCACAACATCGAGAGCTGATGCAACGTTCTCTTTTTTGGTTTTTTCTTTTGTTTTTGGGTGAGTAATAGTGAGTGAGTGAGCTGAGCTGAGCTGGGCTGGGCTGGGCTGTGGGCTGGGCTATAGACTCAGAAGTGTGTTCGACCTGCTCAATGCTGGATGGACTCCAACAAAAATATCCACACGGTAACGAATCTAGTTAGTACTTACGACACGAGTAATCGCGCACGAGCGTCGTCTTCGATTTAACTTGAACGCCAATGATCGCCTCAATTGGCACCTCAGTACGTGGTATGGAGACTGAATGCGGAGGTAAGTAGATAGGTTGTAGAATACCAAAATTACATTCGGTTGGCAGGTACATGCGACATCCGGCATGAGTGGTCATGCCGCACCACTCACAGCGATAGCCTAAGACAAGAGAGAGAGAAACAAAAATGAATTCGTAATGTTGAAAAAAAGGATTTCCTTTCTTCTTCTCACCAGTAAGACATTCTGAAGACCAGCAGGTTTTCTTGCAGTAAGCACATTTGGACGTTGATGGCAGATTACCCTCTCGCCAATGATGCTATAAATATTCAAAAATCAATTAGAATGAAATGGATCACGGACGGCCAAATAGCACTCACTTGATGCTTCACATTAAGCAGCTCTTTGCCGGGCACATATGTTGCATTTTCAGTGCAATCTGGCACAGCAAAATCTTGGCACTCAATATGCGCGAAATATTCGCAAACTGTGAAATGTATAATATTAGTATTAATATGTAAATTTTGAAGAGTTACCCCCAAAATTACTATAAAATTGTTTAAAGTGACTTTAAAATACTCCTAAATCTTAGATAGACAAAGAGAAAAATTAAAGAAATAATGTTGAATACAACAGTTTGGAAGGGGAAGTTTTTATGCATTTTAGGAATGGAATTAGTACTCCTTCTGTCTACTATATATACATAAATAATTCACTGGACTTTAGGATATTCTTTCTATATCTAAATAACGAATACTTTCTGATCTTTTTGAGTATTTTCAAGTCTCCAAAAAAATTATGGGCATTTGCTTTGGGTAAAGCTAATTGCAATATCTCAGCATTTTAAAGAACTATTCCTATTTAATTTTCAGAGTTTTAGTCGAGTGGAATGTGGCTTATGGCTTTAGGGCCATTCCGAAATGTCAGCACTCGGTAGAGACAACAAAAGTGCACATAACGTATTGCTGATTGACATGGTTCTCTTATTCATTTTATTTTTTATTTCATTGTTTTTGTTTTTTTTTTTTGAATAGACGACACCTGGGACATTTTGTCACTTACCTAAACAATGCACCGCTGGCGTTTCATCCAATCGCTTACGGCAAACTGTGCAGAACTTTCTCTTGTGATGTGTTGGCTCGGACCAACAATGGGCGACCGGATTCTGTATTTTTTTTTTGCAATGACACATCATGACAGACGACATTTTGCATTCACATTTAACATGTACTACTTACCTTTATAATACATGGAGCGATGCCGGAACAGGGCGTTACCACACTGGAGACACATCGTTCGTGTATGATAAAGTTGCAAACTGCAAAAAAAAGAAACGAAATGAAAAGACATGAAAATGGTGAAAGAGCAAAGAACATTTAGTTGTTTTTTATTTTGTAATTTTTCCCCAGATAAAGTGAGAGAATTAAATACTGTAGAAACGTCATTGGCTTTATCTAAATGGAACAGGCAAATAATAGGCTATTTAGAGAAAAGAAGAGGTGAGAAAGCGCAAGGGAGAGGGACGCAAGTCTCCTTCTTTATTATGTTGAAGCTAAATTGGCATTTAAAGCAAATGCAACAACCTTAGCCCATGCCCATGCCCAGCCCACAATTTTTGGGTGGCTGCACGTCATTGCCAAGCTGCTCTGCCAAGTGCTCTGCCATTCATAGTTGTTGAGTTCATGGACACACATTTAAAACCATATTCATTGAAGAGAGTCAAGAAGACACGGAGAGAGAGAAAGAGAGATGGTTGAGAGGTGCATACCCCAATGCGAGAGACTGGGATGGCTGCAGTTGCACAACTTGGGGTATGGGGTAGAACTAAAGGATATAAAAGCGCACGCACAAAAGCCCAAAGCTAACCAAGCAAAGAATAATGCAAGCCATCGTACAAAGAGCTCAACCCCAATCCGCACTTACCACGCGCTCATCCACAAATTCACTCACAAATGCAACCTGACCGAAGTGGACCGGAAACGAACCTCGTTTCCCCTAACCTCAACTCACATACACACATACATATGTATGTAACTACATATATACCATGTGAATATGCATATGAGGAGAAGGAAACTAAAACCCAGGCACATCAGTGCATGTAAGTATGGACTAATGCCAGCTGAACATAGATATCATAGTTTTATTTTTAGCATTGCGTAAAAGTTGTATTTACATATAGACAAACTTTTGTGCATACAAACACACAGAGAGATAGAGAGACACACATGTTTGTGCGTATGTATGCATAATTATCTTTGTGTGCAGCAATGAAGAAAACTAGGCCGCTGACCTGAGGCATTCTCTGACGTCATGAATGAACTCATGAATGCCATGTTCAGTTGCTTGTATAAATAACAAAAAAAAAAATATATATATGTATATATAAATGTATATACCAGAATAACCAAACGGCAGCGGAAAAGTGAACAGCAAGCAAGAAAGAGAGAGAAAGAGGTTCAGAGAGGGCGAGGGAGAGAGAGAGAGAGAGAGGGGCGTACTGCCATGGACTTTAAATGCAATTGTAAGATGATATTTTGTTGTTTGGAATTCCTTTTTGGCCAAAACGGAGGTCGCAACAACCACCCACCACCTCCCCCACGAAACGAAAGCAAAAATTGTTAAAAGCAACAGCTGAGCCAACGTGGCGTATACATACATACAGATACACAGATGTGTGTATACGCCCTGTGGGTCAGGACAAAGCGAAAGAGAGTAACGAAGAGAATTCACATTGAAAGCAAAAGAGCAGAAAAGTAGGCTAGAAAAAACGGTTACAATCTCAAGCCGTGGGGAGTTACAGACATATATTTATTTGGTTTTGTATATACTTTGGCAATTAAGTTAAAATAACAATTTGGATGCCTCTATTTTGTGCAGATAAGCAAAATAGCAGCCATCGTCGCAGTCGCAGTGAACGTCGCTGCCTCAGTCAACGTCAGCGCCAACGCCAACGCATGGGAAATTTTCTAAATGGTGCGTTCATTTTTGTTATTCCTTTTTTGCGTGTGGGGAATTTCTGAATTGAAACTCAACACACTTTTACTTTTAACATTCCTTTTGACTTTGAGATAAAACGAAGAATAACAAAAGAAGAAGCACACAAATAGAACTTACAAACAAACATACTTATACACACATATACATACATATCTAGAGGATGAGGAGTTGCCAGTATGGCAGAGATGAGAGAGAGCGGGGGGATTTGTAAATTGAGGGCAATTGTATACGCACAAGTTGACATGCGTAGTACAATAAGAAACAATTAAAATTGATATTTGCCCCCGGTGATAGTTATACAACTAAAAAAAAAAAAAAGACGAAAAGAAGAAGTCAACTTCTTTAACTGAAATCCACGATTTGAGCAGACACGAGACGCTCTAGCAACATGAAGTAGCAACGACGTATATACACCCTCTTAACTTTTTTAGAGACCTTATAATGGAAAGTCCTCTTCCATAAGGAGTCTCTAAGAAGTATCATTATTAAAGACAATTAACTAATCTTATTCACTCCTAAATTAACAGAAGAATATTGAAGTAACAGGAACATGAAAACGATTTGGAGCTTCTCTAATTGTAGATATTCCTAAGAAGAAACTCTAAAATGTTTATTTTTCACTATTACATCTAAGATTCAGATACATTAAATAGTGTAAAATGAAATTGTCTCTAAAATTGGTTTTCTTTTTCTTTAATGGAAAGAATATATATGCAATTCTTCTTAATAAATTTAATGACTTTGGTTTTTATAGACTTTAAAAACTAGATCTTCACAGATGTCTAGATTGAATTGGCTCTTAATGCTAATCAAGAGTAAATCTAAATTTGATTTTTTGGGGGGATAAGAAACCTTCTTTCTGCCTATTGCATAGAACATTTCTTACTCTATGGTTGCAAGGTATAAATAGATGAGAATATTTAATAAAATTATATGTATGTACAAGTGTGTATCTCATGCAAACGTGTAAATCATATCTATAAATGTGACGCATTCACCGACATTGCCACATTTGTTGTATGTCATAGCATAGTAAGCCAAATGTTCAAATGACGCGCAAGCTACAAACACACACGCACACTGACATACAGAAATAAACATACTATACATAGATACACTTGATTGTGCTACTATATAAATTATATGCAAAGAGATTCACATGAATAAAATTTTATAAAATATCCGACCACGCAACCAAACAAACCAACACTAACTAACAAGCCAAAAATCCAACTAACTTTTCACATCAACAACAAAATACAATTTCAACTACAATTTGCAAGTGATTTATTTTTAGCCCCTTCTTGAAATAGAAATAGAAACACAGACAAAACAAAAACATAAATACAATTACAGTTGCAGCACCCACAAAACAATTGCCCAATAGAGAGATGTAGGCGACACCGCTTGAAGCCCACTTTGTATGAATGAAATGTATGCATTTAAGGACATGGTGGCAACAGTCAAGGATAAATCTCCAGCATCTCACCCTACTTTGCTTTCATACAACTACAACTGAATTATATTCAAGCTTATAGCTAGATAAGAAAGCTGCTGCATCAACCAATGACATTTATCATCAACAAAAATACATATTTAAGCATTTTTTAACGTTTACTAACAAAAAGCAAACAAAATATTACTTTGGGTGGATTTGATATCAACGCTTAACAATGTTTGGGAACACTATGCCTCACATGACCCATTTTTCATTCATTCATGTGAAATGCATTAATAATGAACAATATATGTATGTAAAACTATTATTGATTAATTTCATTAGACCTAAAGCATAAAAGCTTCGACAAGGCGAAAAAGTTTTCATACACCTTCCATTCAGTGCCTTCAATTTGGTTATGAATGAATAGTGCGCTGAGGTATAACAACGACGACAACGAGAACAGCAACAGACAAAAGGGAAACGAGGAGGCAATTATTGGTTCCCGCCTCTCTATGTATGTGGGGCCAATTTTCAGATCTGTTCAGTTTCTGTTCCGCGGTTGCTACCGCCGCTTTTTCCATGGCGGCCATTGATGACGCACTTTTAGCCCTTCGTTGCTATCGGCAGGGGCAACAGTTGAGGCTGGATTTCGAGGGGGTAATGGCGAAGGGAAGGGTGTGACAGCAGACAAAGCAACAACAACCGCAGCAAAAAAAAAAAATATACCAAGAGCGAGAGGGAGGTCGCAATGGGTGTGAATTGATAAAGAAGGAGGGGGACGGTGGAGGGGTGTATGTTTGTAGAAGGCGAAGGGCAAAGCGAGTGAAAGTGAGAACGAGGCAAAGCCAACCGGCAACCCACACACTTATGCATCCAATTTCAGTTTTCTGCGCACCTGCTGCTGCTCTTGCATGTTGCTCATGCTGCTGCAATTGCAATTCGCCTGCGTTTCCCTTTAAAAAAAAAACCAATTGAAATGTTGCCTGCGGCCAGCCTGTTCCATGTTTGTGTTATGTGGTGGGGTGGGTTGAGCGAGCGAGTGAGAGTGCATTTCGCATTTGACCTAGTTTCGGGAGCGTAGGCAACTGAGCTGAGGCTTTAGCTTCGGCTTTGGTTTTTCTCTCTTTTGGTTGGATATTTTTTTCGTTACTCATACATTCACCCACACACACACACACACACACACACACGTTACACACAGAGAATCCCAATTTCATTGTCGACAAAGTGCAATTAAATATGCAACTCAATTAGTGCAACGCTTTGAATCTGTTCGTCCAGAGTCACTTTGTCAACGTTACGTATGCGTGATAATTGCATACTGAACGTTAACGCCTGGGGATATGCAACGAATAATTGTACTTTTCATCCAGCTTGCAATAACGCAATCAAAGAGTCTTCAAGATTTAAGAATGTTTATTCTTTCTCACAATATTTATCAATAATTTTATAGAATAAAGTTTTCCGTGAAACTTGTAAGATTGTACTTCATAAATAAAGTCGCAAAGGCAGCAAACTTCTATTAAATTTTGATATACTGTTGAATACTATTAAATGGAAATAAGTTTTCCTCTTTAAAAGGTCGCCTATCTCGGGGCAATTGACAGCTAATTGGCGAAACGGCTGATCACTTTTAAGGCAGCCGCGTGAGCTGCGCGCGCTTTTGAAAACTGTAAACAATTTGCGCAAAAAGTCGATATACGATAATTATAATAATGGCAACAACAACAAGAACAAAAACAACTAACTAACGAAACCAATCCAAACGGAACAGAAACCAAACTAAACGAAGGCGACTGAACAAATAAACAAAAAGAAAAAAAAAAATTGACGCGAGGCGCTTAACACGCTTCCAATTGGGAGAGTCAGTTGGCCTTTTGGGGCCTTTGTTTCGATTTGAAATTGTTTCGGATTGGGTTTTTTTTTTTTTTTTTTGTGCCTTTTTCAATTTTATAGATTTTCATGCCCCACAATGTATTGGGAATTGTGGCGCGGACGGCTATGACGTAGTTGGACTTGTTAGCTATTGCTATATGCCTGTGCCTCCAGTGCCTTTAGCCAGTGCCAGTGCTCGCGTCATGCCAGCCATCTATACACGCACACACACACACAGTTTGGAAAAGTTCAAAAGCGCACACTTTTGGCCACAAATAGCATCGTGATGTTCGAAAGGCTGTTCTTGTTGTTGTCGGCGGCAATGATGAAGTTGTTCGCTGCCAGCCAGAAATGACCCCTTGGTATTGATCATGTGGCGTTGGCTAGTGACGATGCTTAAGCTCTGCCAGTGTTTATTTTCACTTTATGGCAATTTAAAATGTATTTTCAAAACTATACAACTATTTTATTTTTATATTTGGTTGGCGTTTTGGATTTTTTTTTCATATGGTTAGCGCTCATTAATTAGGGCTTGATGGGAAGAAAAAAGAAGGGAAATTCGAGGTTTATCACAGTCACAGCTGTCTATAGAATTCAATTGGATCACAAGGGGTGGCTGTAATAAGCGAATCGTCTTATTTATGTATCACAAAAGTTGACTAGAAAATTTTCAATACTTCTAATAGATCATAAGAGTAAACCACATTGTCAAAATAAGGGCTGGAATACCAGCCAGGAAAGAAGATCAGAAATGAAATACTTTATAAGAAATGATTACTAAAGATCCTTGAAAGAGAACTGTCCTTAATACGCCTTAAACTGAGTTCAAAACAAATTTATGATCCCTTCTATATTTAATCTTGAGAATCAATTGCAAATGATATTCCTATCAACAAGTACTCACCTTCGCATATATAGCCCTGTTGGATGAGGCCCCACAGTAGATCGGAGCAGTGATGACAGTATGTTGGCTTATGAAATGTCTTCTTCACAAATGAATGCCCACCATCCGCCATTTTGTTTATTGGTATCGTTTATCGCTGCAACGGTTCTCACGGGCTAACCTAACGGTAACGTATATTTTCGTTCCGTTTTGCCCAGGACTTGTGCGATTTGTTTAACGTTTCCTGCTGTTGTTGTTGTTGTTGTTGCTGCTGTTGTTTGTTATTTCGGTTATTCTGTTTTGGCTTTGATGATTATTTTTATTATGTATTATTATTATTATTGGTGTTATGCTTATTGAGGAATCTCTAATAGTTAGATGGGAGTGCGCCACTATGGCACTCCTTTAGAATTTCTTTTTCTGTGTTTTTGTATATATTTCTTTGTTTTTTTTTGAATCAATCGGCCAAAAATTGCCACCAACTAACGGAAGCTGGTGCAAATTATGCCACAACCGATGCCAATGGGCCAGGCAGAGGCACAGTTGATATCTGATAACGAGATCTTGATCTTTGGCTGGTCAATGCCAAATTTGGCAGAGCCAAAGTAGGCGTACGATAGTAGGCGTGTCTTGGCAGCAGTTTTGCCTGCTGCTGCTGGTGCTGTGCCTGCTGCTGTTTCTGCTGCTGCTGCTGGCAATGGTATTGATGGACAGCTTCTTCTTGATTCCTGACGGATGGCTGCTCCTCTGACTCTGGCTTTGGCTCTGGCTGTGGCTCTGGTTTGTGCTTGTGCTGCGGCTGCTGACAATAGCGATGACAAATGGAGGACAACGACGACGACGACAAGACTGACGACGACGACGGCTGCATTTTCATCCATTGGTCAACTTGGTTGCTAATTTATCCAGACATTTGATTGCCGGAATTCACTTGCCCCTTTTTGTTGTTGTTGGAATTGCAATAAAATTTTAATGTTGCCTGTTGGTTTGCATTTGTTGTTTGTTGGTTGGTTGTTACTGTAGTTGTTGTTGTTGAAGGCTAAGTTGTCATTTAATAGTAGATTTTATTGATTTCTATATACATATTAAGTATGTATAATAACATTTTTAGGTTGAATTATGCATATTTTGTTGTTGTTGTTGTATGGGTTTAATAAGCGTTTCGAATTTTTCCTTTAATAATATATTAATTACTTTTTTGTTTTGTTGTAGATTTCTTGTTTTGTTTTTTCAAGGTTTGCTTTTTCTTTTAGATTTGGTGGAGTGTTTGTTGTTATACTTTTAGTTGCTTATTTACAATTTATAATGGAGACTTTTTTTGTTGGTTTGCGCCTGGTCTAAAAGTGTTAACAGAACAAAATATATATAGATAAAGATTTTTATGCATTTCTCATTTTGTTTTTTGGCTTTTGGATGTTTCAAGTTTTCACACACTGCAGGCGGTCTTTTTGGTTTTTATTTTACGTTCGTTTTGGTAGTTTTTGTGTTTTGTATTTTATTAAAACAGCAGCAACGAAAATCTTTCTCTTTTGATTTGTCTTTTCTGCTTTTCTTTTTCTTGGTCTCTTCTGTGGTACGTGGGCGCCGCACCATCAAATTTCCATTTCCCACCTCTTCACCTATCCCGCACACACACAAACATACACACACTTATGTATATACATATATATGTACAAGCAAACAAAAGGAAAAGTTTCCAGATAATAAAATCCACACGAACAGGAGTTTCGGGAGAGAGCACAATACAGGGAGCAAAAGGAGGAAAACTGTTGAGACAGAAACAGTGAGAGAGAGAGACCAGAGAGAAAAACTGTGCGCGTCATGTGTGTGGTGAGTCTGGCCAAATTACAAAATATCCCACAAAAAAAAAAAAAACACAAATTACCCATTATTTTTAGACCACATAAAAAAAGTAGTAGTAGACATCAATATAATAATAGAAGTAGCGAAAATATGATATCAACAGCGTGTCTCATAAGAGAAATAATTTCAAGACATGGGGAAAGAAAGAGAGAAAGAGCGACAAGACAACAGAGAGAAAGATAACAGAATGGGGAGAGATTGCATTAAACTTTCTCATATTTGTACAAAGAAAAACGGCAAAAAAATTAAAAACTGGTTTTATGCTTTGCCAGAAGCCTCAAAGTATGCAACATGTTAGTTTTAGCAGCTAATTGGTCAATGTCCTGTCCAAGGACACCAATCCACACCATTATATCATAAGAGAACTCAGTCGGGCTCTCGAAATTTTCCAACTTCATGATAATAACCCATATATAAGGGACACTTTGACGCAAAGTTGCCTTTGCCTGTCGACGTGGATATAGTCCATTTGAAGTCCTAGTCCATGTCCTGTCCTGACTCTGGTCAACAAGCACGACATGCGCAGACCCCAACTCACCACACACACACACACATACGCACGCACTGTAAAAATAAAAGAGAGCCACACACATAAAACACACACGTAAAGAAAAACTGGCCAAGTTGAAGGATAAATCACGAATTTTTGCAACAAATGCAAAGTTTTTCACCAAGGCAAAGAAAGGGGAGAAACAATTTGAAAGAAAATGGCAAAAGGGTGAGGTATAGGCACTAATACTGGGTGAGGTAGTCGATGGTAAATGGAAAACTTTGCGGCTTCTTATGGGTCTACCGCCCTCCCCCAAAAAAGCAACAAATTATTATTGTTTGCATTTAGCGAAAAGCGAAAATTATTTATGATGCCTTTGGAAGATGCTAGATGAGCGGCAGCTAGCCCCGATTGGCCCCACTTGAATTCGGCAACAAACATCGTACAAACATACATACATATGTACATATATCCGTACATACACAAGTACATATTGTATGTATATACAACGCAGCAGTAGCAGTACTTCGCACCCACTGCCTGGCTGATGGGGCTGGTGGCGCCCATATGCCCCCTTCCACACACACACACACACGCTCCATGTCTCCCGCGTTCCCTATTTTGATGCCCTATCCTCCCTCCCCCCGCTATCCTCTTGGCAATGCTGCGCGCTTCGCTCTTTTGGGGCCGCATGAGCAAATCGCAATAGATAGAGAATTTTTTTTTTTCCTTTCCTTCTTTCTTTACTGGCGCGGCTGCTCCTGGCTGGCCAAAGTTGATTCCTTTGCCTTCTCCCACTCCTTAAACACACACACACACATACAGAAACACTCACACACACAGAGTTATATATCGCTATATGTATACAGAGAAAGGCCTTGTCTTTGGATTTTTCATTGCTAAACACTTGTGAAATGGGCGAAAGCAAAAAAAAAAAAAAAATAACGTAGAATAAGCACTTGAGTTGAACTTTTGGTTTTTTTCCTTTTCGTTTTTTCTCTTTTCTTTCTTTTTTGAAGCAATTTTCCGAGTTGACGCCTACGCTCATGAACTTTGCACATATGACAACGTAATTTTCACACACACACACTCGCACACAAACCCATACAGAGACACGTAGGAATTTTATGTACCACAAATATATTTTGACCTGGACTTGGACTTCGCCAAGACCAGACTTTTGCTAGCAGAAATTAAATTTCAAGTTGCAAAAAATTGTTTGCAAAACACTTTTCGTTGCTGCTGTTGAAATTTTTTTGCTTTTTCCGAAATTTTCACAATCTTTACGTTTCAGAATCATCGGTTTCCACTTGCACTCACACACACAATCTCATTTTTTTAATTTTCGAGTCTATGCATTTGTTTCCTTTAGCACTCTTTATTTTTTCTAGCGCACAAAACTCTTTTTTTGTTTAAGTTTTTCTTCTTTTCTTGTACATTTTTCTTTTTGTTTTATATTTTTTTTGATTGGCTTTGTGAGTGTGTGTGAAAATTTTTCTTCTTTCTCTTGGTGTGTGTGCCAGTGCCCCGTAACCCGTAACGTACGGAAGAGCACACCTAGCTGACTGGCTGTGTGGTGCTTGTGCTTGGGTGAAGACGATGGTGCGCTCTGAATGAAAAATTTCTCGGCCAGCACCAGCTTTGCGCTCGTCGTGTTGAATTTTGTGTGAAAAGTCTTCTTCTGTCCTTAGTTAGTTTAGTTAGTCCGCAGCAAGCAGCAACAAAATAGTGGGAAAATATTGGGGAGCTCAACTGTCTCTCTCGCGCGTGTCCGCTCTCTCTTTTGTTTGTTCGTTCGTTTGCTGGCTGGCTGGCTCGCTCACTCTCTCTCTCTCTCCAGGATGCTAGCGCTTTTGCGCGTTGGGTACTCGCTCTATTTTACTCTCCCGCCCCATATAAGAATGAAATCAACAATTTGTTGGGGGGATTTAACCGGCAGGCCAACTCGTTTCAAGTTGCACCTCCCCGCGACCCATAATTTTAAGGAGCAGTGCGACCAGATTTCTAGAAGAAACGTACCATTTAGAAATTTTTACAATTACAACTGTTAGTTTATTAAATTGTTGTTTTGTTTCCTTTTATTTTTTGGATTGGATTACAAATAAGTTATAGGAAAAAATATTAAAGCCAGTTTTTTGGGGGTATGAATTACTATAAAATATGTCATTTTTCGAGCAATTTGAACTTAGAATACTAGAGTTGAGCACACCATTATTTGAAAGCTTATCTCTAACGGGATTGATTCCGCCGAATTCCAATTTGTTCCATTTGTCGTTTATTAATCGACTAACATTTTTAAGACAATTTCACCGGAATCAAGTATTGGAATGAACAAGAACAATCTCGTCCTTATATATGTATATATCCTTTGACAGGTAAGAATGTATGTATGATATTGGAGTAAAATAATTTGTTGCAAATTGCATTTGCCATTTTTAGGTTGATTTTTTTTTTTCGTATTGTATATATAGGTAAATAATAAATGAATTAAATGATATACTTTTTTCGGTTACACGCACATACACATTTAAGGCGACTTATATTCTATATAGTGTGAATCAAATTGGGAACGCCAATCTAACCAAGGCCATGATCGTCAAAAAAACTTTGCGGTGTTTCGTCCTGTAAAATGAGAAAACTTACTTAAATAAAATCAAGAGACTCGCACTCAAATTAAGTCACACAGACAAACAATCAGGGAGAAAAATAATCATTACAAGATAGTATAATCATTATGCTTAACTAAACAGCGACCAATTGGACAGCCAGAATAAGAGACAGAGAGAGAGAGAGAGAGCGACAGTTAGGCAGAGAGAAAGTGTGGAGAGAGAGAGAGAGCAAAGCGAAATCAGAGCAAATCATACAACAGTTATATGGAACCAAAAAAGGAAATAATACAACAGATATATCACGTACACCTTACCATTAAAACTTATTTTCTATTCGATACATTTATAATATTACGAGTAAGATTTAGAAACAAGTTGTTTGAGAAATACTTGGTTTTTATTCTTTTGTTTGGATTACAAAACACAGAAATTTGGCTAAAATGTACAACACACATACATATACATATATATATATAGGTACATACAAATACAAATATATCTATAATTTTGTAGATAAACTATAGTTTATCGATTGTTTTTTTTTACTAGTTTACTAAATTGGTTATTACATTGTTTTCCATATTCATTCAATATTAAAGCTTACTTTGTTTTTTTGTGTTTTTCTTTTACTTTTGTTACTATAATTGTAATATTGCATTTATATCCCTTCTAAAAATAATTATTGCCCAATTTTTAACTGCATTGCTTTTTCATTTGATGGTCTTGGAATGATTCATATAGAATATAGATATATATATAAAGTTAACTCAATGAAAAGGATCTGTTCTACATAGTATGAAAAGAAATGTCAGGGTATTAGCGATTTGCATGAACTTTGCTTTGCAATGGAATTTCAAAAATAACTTAAACAAAAATGAAAAACCGTGCCGAGGATGCAAAGTATAAATTAATATATAATAGATATATACATATGTATATCTGAATATATATGTATGAGAAAATGAAATTAGTTATTGCATAGGGTTTTAGCCTCGCTATGGAAGATCTGTTGGTTCTTTGCTTTTTTTTTTTGTTTTTGATTTAGGAGCCACTTTTGCGTTTCTTTTCAGTGCTTTACAACACCCGCACACACACATTTGCCGAGCTGCTCAGTGTTGGTCAGTGTAAAAATATTGTAGGTGTAGGTTTAGGTATAGGTGTTGGTGGTGGTGGTGGAGTCGGTGTTGGTAACAGGTTTTTTAGCTATGCGTGTGTGTTTGTTTGTGGTGTTTGTTGTGCGTAGTGTTGGGTGTCTTTGCTTGGGTGTAATATCAACTACAACATAATGTCTACAGAATTTCTCTTTAGAGTAGTCCAATGTCTCTTAAAGTGCCCTCAACAGCTTCATCCTGGAGTACAGATAAGAATAAGAACAATAAGAGTAGGTAGAGATAGAGGAAATAGTAGATGTAGATAGAAAAGTGTGTGTTTGTAGTGTTTTTAGTGCGTTAAAATATCATTAAATTGTATGTGTGTGTTTTTTGTAGGTGATTTTTTTTTTTTTTTTTTTTTGATGTGACTGTGAGTAACACTGAATGCAAAATGTATGTACACGCTTGAATTGTTGCATACGGTGGCGCAAATCCACCTGCAATTGGATTAGACAAACTTGGCAATGTATGTACAGCTTTGAGGAACTTGTCCGACTTTTGTAAAACTAAAACAGTTCGCCCCACACACACAAGGATATAACAAAAAGCAATTCTCCACTAAAATTCTTTCTCTCTGCTCGTCTATGATTAAGCTGGGTTATTTTTATGGAGGGGAGGAATTCTCTTTACATGATTTGGTAATTGGTTTTTGGTTTGAGCGGGGATTTTTTGTTTGTTTTTTTATTATTGGTTAGTTCAGATACTCATTGAAGTCCTGTTATTGTTGTTGTTGTTGATTGTGGTTGGTGGTGGTTGTGTTAACATCGAATTATGCAGTGGCGGATAGGGAAAGCGTTTATAATAACAAGAAAAAGGGTTTTTATGGTTACACGTTTATATGGTTCATATATAGATATAGACAAATATTTTGTCTAGTTAGTAGGGAAAAGCGCATTAAAGGAAAATCAAAACAAAGACAACTACAAAGATCATGCAAAGCAATTAAAAATATATACCATGATTAGCTAAGGATATTTACTATATTAAACTACATTGACTACATTTTCCAATGGCAACACTCGATTAGATATTGGGACGGAATAAAAAAAAATTATATAGTTGGAAACACTTCATTTGTATACATTTATGGCAAGTTCAATACTGTAGTTAAAACTAAAAACAATATATAGGGGGTATATGTTTTTGTTAAACTCTCACAATTGGTGGTTTAGATAGAGATATCGGTTGTTTGATTAGTTTTGACTTTGTAGGCAAGTTTCGGAACTTAAATTGAGGCGCGCGCATGTGGCATGCAATGACAAGTAGGTAAATAACAAAATTAACATAATTCCTCTTTTCACATATAACATAATTTTCAACTTAATTATAGAAAGAAACATTTCATAATTCCCAAGGACGATGAGACACAATTATACATAAATTATTTTTTTTGATTTAAAAGCTATTGCAAGGAGTAAAAGAACTCTTCTTGCTTTCAATGGTTATTATATAGGTGTAAAAAGTATTAAGAAAAAGATTTGATTAGTGTTGATTGCACAAATAAAAAATAGAGAAAAGAAGATAAAAGTTACAACGGAAAACAAATTAAGTACAGACGATTTGAAACGTATACCGTGATATATGCATGAGATAATGGTTTTTTGATTGATAATTTTGTTGACTCCATTGCACAAAAGTTTAAAATGACATTAAAATAGTTATTGCATCAACAAACACTAACGAGATAAAACCAAAAAAATAAATTAAAATATTCTAAAAACCAGCGAATAGAATAAATATGCAGATCACAAAAAAAAAGTCATTAAGAAACAATTTAACAAGATGTATATCCGGCACAACCGTTACACGTATTGATTATAGATCATATGTCTCGGGTGTACTGACCTCTTGTAGCAGATCCTGTGAGGCAATCGCTTTAAGTACATTTTTCTTGGATGTCTCTTGAATTTCGCCACCAATCAGCAGCTCATCCAATATGAAATAGGCTTTCTCGAAATTGAATATAATATCCAACTCGCAGACCTTTGAAAGCAATTAGATAAATGGCAATTAACTTGTTGTTACAAACAAACAATTTGTATTCCGACTTACACTGCCAAAATATTTGTCCAGCAATTCGACATATCGATGGATAATTTCCAAAGTAAGCAACTCGTTGTCATTCTGCTCGATGGCGCAACAGAAATACAAACTGGCATAACTGCAAAACAAACAAACGAACTAAATTATGTCCAACTTTAAAGAGATTGGTCAGTTGTACCGCTTATAGACGATTTTACAGTCCTTCCACTCCAGAAAGGAACACATTTTTGGCTTTCGTGCCAATATCGTGGTGACCAATTCTCTAGTAATCTTCTTCTTCACCTTATCGGGATAGGCCATATACCATTTCTGCAATCGCAGTTTTCCCTGTCGGCTGAATAGCAGCATGAAAAGCATCTGCAAATCGAAATTTCATTAATTTGACATTACACACATTTTCTTCGTGACTCATCGTGGTTAACTGTGATGGTGGAATAACCGGGAGCAGGTGTCACAGTCACCACGCAGTGAGCATCACTATGGGCCACCGCATCATTAACACTCAATTTCAAAGACTTTATTTCGCGTTTGTCGTTAAGTAAACACATCAACTGTCCTGCACTAAGCTATCTTACCATCTTGAATGTTTTAAATATGCGTTTTAACTGCTTTTACATATGCAAATTGCACAAATAAGAGCAATTATTTATTTTTTCACGCAACAACAGAGCTAAACACTGCTCCCAAAACTTATGCCATTCACAATCTACGCTAACGTCGAGCCAACAAGGTGAATAGCGATAAATTGCATTGGCGTTAACAGAAAAACGGCGGTGTGGCAACATATTCTTACGTAGCCCTGGCAGCAACATTTTGTGGTTCATGGCGAACTTACACATACTCTAACTAAACAAAATTATCAATTTTATTTATAGATATTTTGGCAATAAGCTAGAAGAAACAAATTAAATAAGTACAGACAAACGTTTTTTAAAGTTCAGAAATAAAGAAACATAAAATTAACTGTTGATTTCTTAGTGTTTTGAATGACTCGTTACTTTCGTGCTTGGCCATTGCCCATCACTAACAGACAGTGTATACGTTAGCAGCTGGTGCCGTACTCGTGCAGTTTAAAGCCGCAGATTTCATCACACGAATTTAAATTTACCCAAAGAAGAGGCGACAATAATGTCGATTAAATTAAAAGCCAATGTCAACAATCCGCCCATAAGTGAGTTTATCCAATAGCCGACTTGAAATGGGTCAACTACTTTGTGGTTGCCTTGTGCATCTATTGTGAGGTTATATCGGATCCGCCGACCAATCTATTTATGGTGCACAATTGATAAATTTATCACAAAACATGATGACGATTGCATCAGATAAAGCGAATCGTGTGAGATTAATTGCTAATTCCTTCAATTATAGGTGGCTTGGCAACGGCGCATCTCATCAATGACACGGTGCCCGTGGAAATTGTGTGGAGCAAAGAGGAGACATCGGTGCAATTTCCGGATAACCGTGTCCTGGTGTGTCACTCCAACAACGATGTGCTCCGTGCTTTAGCTCGTGCAGCTCCAGCTTATAAGCTTTATGGTGAAACGGCCATCGAACGGACACAGATCGATCATTGGCTATCGTTTTCGTTGACATGCGAAGATGACATTTCCTGGGCTCTCTCGTTCCTTGATAAGTCAATTGCCCCGGTCACCTACTTGGTGGCTAACAAGTTGACTATTGCCGATTTTGCTCTGTTTAACGAAATGCACTCTCGTTACGAGTTCCTCTCGGCTAAGGGTATTCCTCAGCATGTACAGCGCTGGTATGATCTAATCACTGCCCAGCCACTGATCCAGAAGGTTCTGCAATCCCTACCCGAGGAAGCTAAGGTTTCATCGAAACGTGTGAAACGTAGTTCACCTGCTACCAAAGAGCAAACACCTCCAGCCAAGGCCGGCGAAAGAAAACAAGAGGGCAAATTTGTCGAATTGCCAGGTGCTGAGATGGGCAAAGTGGTGGTCCGTTTCCCACCAGAAGCTTCGGGCTATCTGCATATTGGTCACGCCAAGGCGGCTCTACTGAATCAGTACTATGCCCTTGCCTTCCAAGGCAAACTTATTATGCGCTTCGATGACACAAATCCAGCCAAGGAGACCGTGGAATTCGAAAATGTTATTCTCGGTGATCTCGAGCAATTGCAAATAAAACCAGACCTCTTCACACACACCTCCAACTACTTCGATTTGATGTTGGACTACTGCGTCCAACTGATAAAGGAAAGCAAGGCCTATGTAGACGACACACCCCCAGAACAAATGAAAGCTGAACGCGAGCAGCGCGTCGAATCCGCAAATCGTTCAAATTGTAAGATAAGCTTTCACAGGATCGTTTACACATTAATCTTATGATTCATTAATTATTTCAGCTATCGACAAGAATCTCGCACTGTGGCAGGAGATGGTAAATGGCTCAGATGTTGGACAAAAGTGCTGTGTACGAGCTAAAATCGATATGTCCTCACCCAATGGCTGTCTGCGTGATCCCACGATTTACCGCTGCAAAAATGAGCCCCATCCCCGCACAGGAACGAAATACAAGTAAGCCCAATACGTCGATTACTTTGGATTGTTGCTAACAAGTTGGCTTTTTCCTTTCAAGGGTTTATCCTACATACGATTTTGCGTGTCCCATTGTGGATGCCATCGAAAATGTTACTCATACACTGCGCACCATGGAATACCACGATCGCGATGATCAGTTTTATTGGTTTATTGATGCTCTGAAATTGCGCAAACCCTATATCTGGGAGTACAGTCGTCTTAATATGACCAATACTGTGCTCTCCAAACGAAAACTTACCTGGTTTGTAGACTCTGGTTTGGTTGATGGCTGGGATGATCCCCGTTTTCCCACGGTGCGTGGTATCATTCGTCGCGGCATGACAGTGGAAGGTCTCAGGGAATTTATTATTGCCCAGGGCAGCAGTAAATCTGTAGTTTTCATGAACTGGGACAAGATCTGGGCATTTAACAAGAAGGTGATTGATCCCATTGCTCCCCGGTATACAGCTTTGGAAAAGGAGAAACGCATCATTGTAAATGTGGACGGGGCCAAGGTGGAAAAGGTCCAAGTACCAGTGCATCCCAAGGATGAATCGCTGGGCAAGAAGACAGTTTCTCTTGGCCCACGCATCTATATTGATTATGTGGATGCGGAGGCTCTCAAAGAAGGCGAAAATGCTACCTTCATCAATTGGGGCAATCTACTCATCAAGAAGGTACACAAGAATTCCGCTGGAGAAATCACCTCGGTCGATGCCAAGCTCAATTTGGATAACAAAGACTTTAAGAAAACACTTAAGCTGACTTGGTTGGCAGTGGAAGACGATGTTAATGCGTATCCACCCACTTTTTGCGTTTACTTTGATAACATCATTAGCAAAGCTGTGTTGGGCAAAGATGAGGACTTTAAGCAGTACATTGGTCACAAAACACGCGACGAAGTCGCCATGTTGGGTGATCCCGAACTGAAGAAGTGCAAAAAGGGTGATATTATTCAACTACAACGTCGTGGCTTCTTCAAGGTGGACAATGCTTACGCTCCACCCAGTCCATACACAAATGTCGTTTCACCCATCATCTTATTCTCCATTCCCGATGGCCATACAAAGGATGTTCCAACATCTGGCTTGAAAATCAATGCTAATGCTGATGCCAAGACAACTGTAAGTACTGCCCAAACCTAAATTTCCAAATATTGTGTTCGATAGCTAGAATTAAGGCTTGTCTAAAGGTTGTAAAATTACTCATTTCCCTTAGTTTCCAATTTCCATACCTATAAACACAAAACCTGTGAGAAATTGATTGTGAATCGATATAGAATCATATCAAATTTTCAAAAAATCGATTTTTAATCAGAGGTGATCACTCTCTTTTAACAGTCAGCTTTCTCCCCATTTCTCTCTTACTCATTGGCTCTCTCACTGGCTATCTCTCGGCCCCACTTTGGGTTACTCTCTCTCTCTCTCTCTCTCTCTCACCCTTCACATTGGGCAACTCTCTCTCTATAACCATCCTCCAATAAAGTAACGTTGATGGTGGGCAAAACCAGTTGTCTGCAAACCTACCTAAGAGCCGGTGTTACCTTCATAGCATTGCCACGATTTGATACGAAAACAAAAGGAAGAAGAAGACGCATTAATGCATGCTTTCAACTGATTGCTGACGTATTCAAAAGTGTATGAAAGCTAAAAGTGTTGACATTGCCTGTGATTAATTGCATTAAACTAACATTTCTTTTCTTCTACTTTTAGGCCACCAACAAGAAAACTGCCAGCTCAGATAAAACTGCCGATTTGGATAAATTGATTGGCCAACAAGGCGATCTTGTGCGTGAATTGAAATCCAAGAAAGCTGGTAAAGATCAAATTGATGCAGAGGTTAAGAAACTGCTGAGTCTCAAAGCAGATTACAAAGCTGCAAGTGGCAAGGATTGGAAACCAGGACAAACACCTGTTGCATCAGCCCCAACTGCTGCAGCTGCCAATGACGCTACATCAATTAATGCCAGCATTGTGAAACAAGGTGACCTGGTACGCGATCTAAAGGCAAAGAAGGCGGCCAAGCCCGATATCGATGCTGCTGTCAAATTGCTATTGGAATTGAAAGCCCAGTATAAAGCGCAGACGGGACAAGAGTGGAAACCGGATTGCGTTCCACCAGCCGCTGCTGCTGCTGCTCCAGCTCAACCTGCGGGAAACGATTCAGTGTCAAAAGTATTGACACAAATTGCGGCTCAGGGCGATAAGGTACGTGAACTGAAAGCAGCCAAGGCCGACAAATCCACCATCGACGGAGCAGTTAAAGCACTCCTTGGCCTAAAGGCGGACTACAAGCAGCTTACTGGCAACGATTGGAAACCAGGAACCACAGCAGCAGCTCCTTCAATAGTTGTTAAGAAGGAAAAGTCACCGGAACCACCATCCCCTGGTGCCGTTGCAGTTCTGCTGGAAAAGATCACAAAGCAAGGCGATAAGATACGCGAACTAAAGACCGCCAAGTCAGAGAAATCTCTAGTAGAGGCAGAAGTCAAGGTTTTGTTGGCTTTGAAAACCGACTACAAATCTCTGACTGGTCAGGAGTGGAAACCCGGCACTGTAGCTCCCGTTCAAACGCCAGTGGCTTCCATTGATCTTACCAAAGAAGAATCTCCTAGCGGCATTCCCGGTGTCTTGGGTAAAATTCAAACTCAAGGTGATAAGATACGCAAACTTAAATCGGAAAAGGCAACTAAAGGCGTGATAGATCCTGAAGTGCAAGCGCTACTGTCCCTTAAGGCAGAATACAAGAAGCTGAGCGGCAAAGATTGGACACCAAACGCCCAGGCGGAAGTCAAAACCGAAGCAGTAGTTGTCAAAAAGGAAGCAAGCCCAACGAAAATGGCATCACCAGCCAAGGAGCAAATTACACAAGAGATTAACGAACAAGGAGAAAAGGTGCGTGCAGCCAAAACCAATAAGGCTCCCAAGGAGGTAATTGATGCAGAGGTTAGCAAATTGTTGGCCCTTAAGGCTAAGTACAAGGATGTCACCGGGACCGACTTCCCTGTAGCCGGACGCGGTGGTGGTGGTGGTGCAACCAAGAAACCCGCCAAGGAACCCCAACCAAAACCAGCAAAGCCAGTCAAAAAAGAACCTTCTGCCGATGCCGCTGCTGGTGGTCCAAAGAAACAAACTCGCTTGGGTCTTGAGGCCACCAAGGAGGAAAACTTGCCCGACTGGTATTCTCAAGTCATCACCAAGGGCGAAATGATTGAATACTACGATGTGTCTGGCTGTTACATCCTGCGGCATTGGTCATTCGCCATCTGGAAGGCCATCAAGAACTGGTTCGATGCGGAAATCACACGTCGCGGCGTCAAGGAGTGCTACTTCCCCATCTTTGTCTCGAAGGCCGTCCTCGAAAGGGAAAAAACGCATATTGCTGACTTTGCCCCAGAAGTTGCTTGGGTCACCAAATCAGGTGAATCAGATTTGGCCGAGCCCATTGCTGTGCGTCCCACCTCCGAAACTGTAATGTATCCCGCCTACGCCAAGTGGATTCAATCCTACAGAGACTTGCCCATAAAGCTAAACCAGTGGAACAATGTTGTGGTAAGTAAGAATCAAAATATATCAGAATTGCTTTTATTTACCGACCACATTTCTTTTTCATTTGTAGCGTTGGGAATTTAAGCATCCTCAGCCTTTCCTGCGCACTCGTGAATTCCTCTGGCAAGAGGGACATACGGCTTACGCCAGCAAGGATGAGGCCGACAAGGAAGTGTTGGAAATCCTTGATTTGTATGCGTTGATCTACACGCATCTGCTGGCCATTCCTGTGATGAAGGGTCGCAAAACCGAGAAGGAGAAATTCGCAGGTGGAGACTATACTACCACGGTGGAGGCCTTCATCTCGGCCTCAGGCCGTGCCATTCAGGGAGCTACCAGTCATCATTTGGGACAAAACTTCTCAAAGATGTTCGAAATTGTCTACGAAGATCCCGAGACGCAACAGAAGAAATTTGTCTATCAGAACTCTTGGGGTATTACAACACGAACCATTGGCGTCATGATCATGGTGCATGCCGACAACCAAGGTCTAGTTTTACCGCCACATGTCGCGTGTATACAGGCAATTGTGGTGCCTTGCGGCATCACTGTGAACACTAAGGATGAAGAACGTGCCGAACTGCTAGGGGCCTGCAAGCAGTTGGAACAGCGCTTGATTGGCGCCGATGTCCGCTGCGAAGGCGATTACCGTGACAATTACTCACCTGGTTGGAAATTCAACCACTGGGAACTTAAAGGTGTGCCCATTCGCATCGAAGTGGGTCCCAAGGATCTGAAGGCTAAACAAATTGTTGCTGTGCGACGTGACACGGGCGAGAAATTGACAATTCCTCTCGCCGACGTGGAGAAGAAGATTCCCGCCCTACTCGAGACAATTCACGAGAGCATGTACGCCAAAGCTCAGAATGATTTCACCACTCACACCAAGATCGTAAAGAGTTGGACCGAATTCTGTGATTTCCTTGAGCAGAAAAATGTCCTTTTAGCACCATTCTGCGGTGAGACGCCATGCGAGGATCAAATCAAGGAGAATAGTGCCCGTGGCGACGATGCTGAGCCTGGAGCTCCATCGATGGGTGCAAAGAGTTTGTGTATACCTTTCGATCAGCCAGCAACCATTGCTGACAACGATAAGTGCATAAATCCCAATTGCACAAATAAACCGAAGTTCTATACGCTATTCGGTCGCAGTTACTAAGCCATCACTTGACCCATAGTTTTTTCTGTAAAATCTGCTCTACATTTTTTTCAAACTCTTTTGCGTAAACTTAATTGATTTCTTGTTCAATAAATGTACTATCAAAATATTAATACTCTAACAACTGGAAAGAGTTTTATTTCTATGAAATCAAAAGGCTAAGAGAAGACCATTTTGTGTTAACGCGACTAAGTTTGTTAAAAAAGGCCGAGTGCCATAATCCATTGTTTATATGTCAAACTGTGACCAACTAAAGTGAAAACAAATCGTAAGTGTGCTTAAGAAATAGTTAATTGTGTGTAAAACGTGTGTAGTCGTAAGACGGTGGCGAACGTTAATTGGCATTTGCGAGCTTTGATCCTAAGTGTATTTAATTAACTTTAATGATGTTTGTAAAAGACCCAAGGGTTAAGTCTATAGATTACACCTGGTGAAACTTCGTTACCGATTTTCCACAAATGCTTGTTTGTCCTCCTCCAATGACCATTTTCCCCAAGCAAAAATAAGAGCTAAATATGCCACTTGCTTTAGCTATAGTAGGATTCAATATCTTTCAATTTTCTTGTAAATCTTAATATTAATTTTCTTTAATTTAAATTAATAACAAACTTTGCTTAATTTTCTTTTCTCTAAGTTTGATTTGAAATGGTTAATCCTAAATTTTATGGATAGATTGAACATTCTCTTCACCATTGACTTAATATCAGGAAGAGCAAATATTACAACTCAAATTAATGAAAAATTTCCTATCCCCTCTAAATGATTATGTAATTGGAAGCTCGTGGAAGACCTCTTAAGGTTAAAAATCGCATTAATATAGCAGTAATGTTAATAGGTACTTTAAGCAGCTGACACAAATAATTTTTCAGAACAAAAACTGAATGATCCAGTTTAACTTGATTGTTCGGAATTTAAAAAGCATTAAGAATTGCATAGAAATAAATACCTATAGGTTTGACACATGGTTTTGGTTTTGGTTTGAGATATCGATGGGGATGCGGATGGGGATGGAAGATGATCAAGAACAGGTATTTGTTTTGAAATGTTTTAATACATCTTGTCCAACAAACGAAATAAATTTAAACAATATGCATTGAACTTTTATGCCGGTTTTGTTTAACAATGATATCTCCTTCTCTGGTCGTTGGCATATGTATTATAATAAGAATGCTCGTGCCGGTGAATTGATTTTACTTAATAATGAAATTGATTTATGTATAATACATATTGGTTGCATTTTCTCGTTGGTTCTCAAGTCAATTACTGCTTAAATTGGAACTGCAATTAAATAACAACTTTCCTAAACAATTATTAAACTAACTAATATAATTGTCACACAATTTAAAATCTAGTGGGCAAGTAAGTATATTGATTAATCCGATATCTAGTATTTAGTTAATGCAACAAAGTTGTCTATGATCAGAGCCTACACACACACACACAGACACACCGATTTGTGAAAACGGTTCCTGGGTTTGGTTAAATATTGCGTATACGTACATATATCCATTTGTGTAAAAGCAGCAAAAATAGCATCGGGCAGTAAATTGATAATATTTAAATACCAGAAATGCATTAGCCATAATATGAGTGCTGAGACGATTAGATTCGAATGTGTTTTCTTGTTAGTAAACATTGCCTACTAATTATGAGTTATTTACTTGGCATGAAACCAAATCCGTTTACTTAGCCCGATTCTTGCCTTGCTTTTTAAACTAAAGTCAAAGACTTTTCGAATTATTATTTGATATATAGAGCTAATGCAAGACATTTGAACCCCGTCGGCGAGTTTTCATTTTCTCCACAGAAATTGGCAAAAAAAAAGTGAACAACTTTGGCCAAACTCGTGTAATCAATTTTCGAAATATTGCATAATGGAAAATAATGATGGAATATTTGAGCTTTAGAGTGAACCTGTTTTTAATTGCTAAATCACTCATTAGTCCCACCACAGGGAAATTACATTTGTTTTTTGATTTGCTAAATTTAGTTTTCTGTTCCGTATTGATTTAGAGCAACGGAAAGAACGGAATTCGAGTTTAGTAATTTGCGGGCTGGTGACAAGTTTAGACGCACCATGGGAGGAACTAATGCTACGTTTAGTTTCCTTAGTTTATAGAACTAATTAGAGTGAAACTATAAATTGGAGCTATGTATACACAAAACTATACAAAATGAAAATCAACAAATTATGTCATCAAAAGGAAAGTCTCTAGATGACGAAGCTGAAACGGAGATGTGACTGAATCAACATCAAGATTTCAAGGTCGTTTAACGTTTTTGCTTTGCGGTTGCGAAATCTGTGGTACGATCCTGTGAGCTGATCACATGCAAGAGAGCTAATTCCAGCTAGCCTGTTACCACAGCTAGGCTAACTAACTAACCAAGCAGAAAACCAATCCGACGGGATAACTTGTTTCTTTGTTATTATCGAGAGTGACTAGTAGCTCAGTCAGATCAGGTTCCAAAATTAACAAAAAACAACCAAAATTGCATACCCAGTTTGCATGTCTGTGTGTGTGTGTGTGAGTGTGTGAGAGTGTGTGTGCCTAAAGTGCATAAGTGTCAGTATGCATCTGTTTCTGTTTCATGGATGACATGCAATTTTTTAGGGCCACCTTACAAAAGAGTCTCCATCAACTTGCTGGCCTTGTGTCTTGATGCTGGCCAAGACTGTTGGCATGTTGTTGTTGTTGTTGTTGTTGCAGTTGTCAGCGGTTTCTGTTCGTCTGTCCTTTTTCTGGGATTGGGATTTTTTCTTATTGGGCTAAGTGGCCGGTTTTTCTTCTCTGCTGCTGCTGCTTCTGCTGCTGCTCTTGTTGATGCCCTTGCCCAAGCTAGTAAGTGAGGCATCATTAAGTGCCGTTTAATTGGGTTTAATTTCAATGAAATTACAATACTTAAAGTCTCCACATTTACTCACGTTTGCCTTTACGGTGGTTTTTGGAAACTACCCGGAAAGTCATACCCACCATACCCACCTGTCCGCCGTCGCTTAACTAGACGCAAGCAGCGGCAGCGCTGCCTTAATGCGCTTGTATCGACGGCGACGACGACCACGGCGACGCCGACGTTCAGTTTCCTTTACGTCGAGTATAACTTCAAGCCAATTGCCCGCTTTCAATTCAGTTGCCGCTGACTATTCAACTGATTCAATTCGAGATTTTAAAATTTTCTGACAAAAAAAAAAAAAAAACAAAAGTGCAAAAAAAGAAAGATAAAATAAAGAAGTGAAAAAACATTTATAAACAAGAAACCAAGTGTGAGGAAGTGAGTTTTCGTTGCGTTTCATCGCTGTTAATACGTTGACCAAATATATCAAATATCTATACCTATACCTATAACCAATACCGATACCGAAGTCCTATCCTGCCCAGTGTTCATTTGTCTCCATGTTTTCTTTTGTTGCGGGCAAACAATTGCATTGAACTCATATGTGAGCGTTTTTAGTGTTTGATTTTAAAATTTACAAATGCGAAGGCAATATTAAAGCTAATGCTACAAGGGGCATAGCGAAAACAATTGCAAAAATACTACAACAACAGCAACAAAAGTAGGAAAGACAACCGAAAGAAAAAAACTGTGTAAATATCTCAATTTGCGTGTTGCATGTTGACTTACGTGAAAATCAAATTGTATGTCTGTCCAGTTAAATGAAAGGAGGCGTGAGATGTGTTCATTGTGTGGAATTTTTGAGGAAAAAAAATTGGAAATACCAGAGCGCACTACTTCCAACAAAAAACCGAACAATAAGAATAAGTTAAGCACGGGAAGCAGCCACAGGCAGTCAAGTTTGTCGCCTGAGTCTTTTGTTTTGCAATGGAAAAAAAAATAACTAAAAAATGTGCTGTCTCTTTTGTTTGTGTGTGTGTGTGTATTTTTCATTTCTTTGTTATTCTCATCTATTTTAAATTCCCATTTGTGGACTGATAAAACTAAAGTTATATTTAGAGCAACATTTTTATTCACTTGGATTGCTGAAAGGTTTCGGCGCTTGTTGTTGCCGTTTTTAAGAGATCAGTTGTCCTTTTCCTACATTTGATAAATAAGCTCTTGCTCTCCTGGCTATTATTATAATGCAAAAGACTTTTATGTCGTTAATTTAATGAGGATTTTTTTTTCACTTTTTTACTTTCAATTTACTATTAAATAGAAGAAAGGACTATTATGAGAAAGTATTCCTCAAGAATTACTTCCCATTCTAATAAGAAAGGGATCTAGAATACTCTATGAAACAAGCGTTAAAGGCAAAATTAATAATTGAGCATTTATTTTCATCGATTTTTATTGAAATAATTTTAATTGAAATTGAACTTTTGTTGTAATACAATTATTCATTTTGATTGATTGAATTTCATTTTCTTCAAAACGCAAGAGACTCTTTTTAGAAAAGTTAAAGTCTTAAAACTGTTTTCATTCCATAAACTATACTTAAATTTTTAGTGGGTGTAACTTTCTGCTACAAAGTTACTTCCTTATACATTACAAAACACTGCAAGATAATTGCTGTAACCATCGCAACAATAGAAACATAATAATTTGAAAAGAAACTTCAATATAACCTTTTCGCTTTAGGAGGCATAAACAACCTTTGACTTTATGATATTTTGTTGGTGGTTTTAAACAATATTTTGAATGCTTACCGAGTCCAACTACATCCTCGAATTATGTAGGAAACAATGTGGAAAACTCTTAGCCATCTTCCGCAAAAGAAAAACATTCAAAACCTTATTACCACTTTAATTGGTAACACAGTAAAAAAAACAAAGTGAGGCAAGGGCTAAAGATTAATACCAATTAAAGGTACGAACCACTTATCTCTGTGTGTCTGTCTGCGTGCGTGTGTGTGTAACTGGCACCCACACTTTTGATTGCCCAAGATGTTAATATTATTAATAATAATAATCATTAAAAAAGCCATTATACCAAGAAAAATAAACAAAGATTGCCGCAGTCATTCGTTGATGGTGTTAACAGGTCTTTAAACTTGTCGCTGTTTATTTATGCCAACATAAACCACTAACTAAAACCTAAATTGTGTTGATAGGCGGGAGTTAGCGACTCTGTGGGTCTGGGAAACAATACTTCAAGTGGCACTCAAACAAACAAACAAACAAATGAGAAAAAAGCAGTCCAGTCTGAAGACAAAATAACACAGAGAGATCCCAATTGGCCACGGTAATTACACTTTGGCTTGGTCAATCCAAACATCGTTTAGTTGTTTCTGCCTGCTACTGCTACTGCTGCTGCTGCTGCTACTGTTTTTTAGCATTACGCAACAAGCTTAACTGACATTGAAAAAGAATATCGTTGCCGCCAGTAGGTTAGACAAACAAACGCCATAAATATGCGACGGGATCGACCGAATCTTGATCTTGAAATGCTAACTTTAATACTAACACTTTGTAATGACAATTCATAACAAGTCTTGTTAATCACCTGCCCATTTTGCAGCTGTACACAAAATGGAGATACTAAGAAGCGATGCTGATTGCGTGGAATCTGAAATTGCTAAATTCTATGCCAACAAAACAATATTGATCACTGGAGCCACTGGATTTATGGGCAAAGTTCTTGTCGAGAAACTCTTACGCAGTTGTGGCGATCTGAATGTCATCTATCTATTGATCCGTACCAAAAAGGGGGTCCATCCTAGTGTGAGGAAGGAGCAGTATTTCAAGTGTGTAGTAAGTATTGAGCTTAAATGGTGAATTTAATTCAACAGAACGATCATAAAAATTGGAGTGACATTGACGATCGGCGATTTGATTGATTTATGGGACGGGAACAGAACATTATTGGCTCTTTGTTTACATTATTATTTATAATTTTATTTTTAATCGATACAACGTGACGTATGCGTAATTTTTCACTTGAATCTCTTGCAATTGTATGGTATAACAAAGAGATGGGTTTATTAGATGTGTCATAGCTTAGATCGTGTAATTATAGCATGCTATATAATTAATGAGTGATAATCAAATTAAACAAATATACATATGTACATATATATGTACATATATATGTACATATATGTAGGTAATAATAAGGGACCGCAGTTAGGAAGAAAAAACAAATTCTATGGGTTTTTTTGTTTTACTCAAATTAATCTATGGAAAGTTTACCAAAAATATATGTACATATACAAACTGCGATGTTTTTGATTGAAGGCGATACAATATATCAAAATTCGTTATAAGAAAACATCTCTTGTAGTTTACTAGGACTTGTCTTAGGTCACTTAACTAACTCAAAATACAATAAAATAAAAGTGGGGAAGCCCTTTTGATGTTTGATAGCTTGAGCTTAAGTTTTCTTTTAAAAATTTCGTTTAAAATGAAAATGTTTAAGAGTACAAAATATCACATTTAGTTGATTTCGTACAATTTCATTTAGTCTATCATATTTGAAGTCATTTGTTGCCTTCAACCTAATGTGTCCGACAGTTGAATGAATATATGTATTTGGAGGGCAAACCGTTATACTTAAACTACCGTAAATTACAAATATTGCCATCACACTTACACAAAGTGTGGTACAACATTCCGAAACACTTAAATTTACACTCAAACTTAAGCATTTATTTATAAGTCAAGGTAAGCGTAATTGGTCAAATGAGGCAGAAATGTTAGACAGAGATGGATTTAGACTGAAGCGAGACATAGACGGAAAGAGAGAGGGATAGACAAAAGTCCAAATCTACAATGACTATGAATGAATTGCTGATATGACGTTGAACAAAAAAATGTTGTCCAAAATAAAGTCTGTGTTTTCTAAGCCATGAAATCTTCAACTGCAACCGCAACTGCAACTGCAATGGCAACGGCAATTTGCCTACGGCAAACTTAATTAATGATGAAAAATTCATTTTGCAGATCTTTAACAAACTGCTGGAGAAGAATCCCGACATCGTGGACAAGGTGCGAGTAGTAAAGGGCGATTTGCTGGAGCCAGACCTTGGCCTGAGCCACAATGACATCAACACACTTGCTTCGAATGTGGAGGTTGTATTTCACTGTGCGGCCAATGTTCGCTTTGACCAGCCACTGCGTCCCATGGTTATGATGAATGTGGTGGGCACTCTTAAAGTATTGCGTCTGGCTGAGAAAATGAGCAATCTGCAGGCCCTTGTCCATGTCTCCACATCGTATTGCCAATGCAATGAGAGTGTGCTCGAAGAGCGTGCCTATCCGGCGCCACAGAATCCCTTTTCGATCATTGAGATGGTAGAGACTTTGGATGATGCCGCTCTGGCGGAAATAACACCCAAGTAAGATCAGGCAATTGGCAAATTTAAGTTTAGATTTTAGTTTTAAACTGCGTTCCATTTGCAGATTACTAAACGGTTTGCCCAACACGTACGCTTACAGCAAGGCACTGTCCGAAGATCTAATTTGCAGATACAACAACAAGCTACCCATAATCGTCACAAGGCCCTCGATTGGTAAGTTGCAACTCCATACATACATGCATACGTACATGGAGTGTGCCACCTTGTTAATTACTTGGTTACACCCCTCAAACCTCTAACGTTTAATGCCTTTTTGCAGTAACGGCTGCCATACAAGAACCATTGCCAGGATGGATTGAGGGCGTCAATGGACCAACAGGCCTAATGATCGGTGCCGCCCGCGGTGTAATTCGTTCCATGCATTGCAATCCGGACTACGCCTCCACAGTTATACCAGTTGATAAAGCCATTAATGGCATGATTGTGTGTGGGTATCATCGGGGCAAGGCCACTATGGAGTCGAAAGGTCAAAATCAAGTTGATTTCTGCAATCTATGCATCTCGAGCAAGGCGCTAATGTCTTGGGGCGAAAGCATTGAGACGGGACGACGGTTCTTCTACAAGACACCGCTTAGTTTTGCCCTCTGGTATCCGGGTGGCTCGATCAAAAAGAATTATTTCCATCACATGTTCTGCGTTATATTTTTCCACTATCTGCCTGCATATTTTATTGATTTTTGGCTCTTCATATTTGGACAGAAGCCCTTGTAAGTGTCAGGAGAATCTGATCTTAATCTTACAACCAAAATATCAATAACCAAATTTGAATTTCATTTCAGCTTGGTGAATGTCCAGCGTAAAGTGTCCGTGGGATTAAAGTTACTGCAATATTACACAACAAAAGACTGGGATTTTAGAAATGAACGTTTTCAGGAGATGAGCAGCAAGCTAAATGCCACAGATCAGGACTTGTTCGATACCTCGGTGGGCCAGGTGAACTGGGAGACCTACATCAGCAATTACATTGTGGGCATGCGTACCTACATTCTGGGCGAGAGTGATGATACTCTGCCCCATGCGCGAAAAGTCCTGCGTCGTCTCTATATCCTGGATTGTGTCAGCAAGATTTTGTTCATCGCTCTCACATTTTGGTTGTTGTGGACCCATTTGGATGGATTTTTGGAGAGAAGTGATGCCTTCATACGTTCGTCTCTGCATAATATTTACAACGAGCAAAATACTACCACATTACATGCATAAGTTTTCGCTTTTTTTCGTCTATATAAATAAATTTCATTAAATATATAAACACTTAAGAGTTGCCAATGGAATCACCTGGAACAGGAACTATTTATTTTGGCAAGTCGTATGGGTAGTTGGTATTTACTTTGCCAGTATATCCAAACTATCGCCTTGAAAACATGTTCAAATTTCGGTTACTCAAAGGAAATGTGGTCACCCTAAAAGAAGTAGCACTGCGAAGCTTTTGCTAAGGAACCACCAGCACAAGTTAGTGAAATCGCAAACTGTGACTGTTACTTTTTAATTTCTATTAGACTTCTTAATTATGAAAACGAATTAGTAAATATGTTCAGAGCTGTCTTATTTCTAAAGCGCTGGATTTGGAACTACTTTAAATAATCTACAGAACTGTGTTTATATTCTTGGATCCAGGTTCACTATTAAATGTTTCTGGTTCACCAGATAAACGAAGATTCGATTATAATCGATAATTGTCGAAGTTGATTACTTTTTTGCGGCAATTTAAAATATATAATGTGAGCTTTTGTCGTTGAAAAGCTCAGTTCGGTGCGGCATTGCGAAGCGAGCGGTTGTGTTTTTTGTGTGCAGCGAGAGAGACAGCAATTAAAATATGTATCACCTGAAGAGTTTGGCCCGTCAGGGAGCCATGCGTCAGCAGGAGCTGACCACCTTGGCTAAGGCACTGCCAACGGCTGTGGTCCACAGCAGCCGTGGCTATGCCACCGAGCATCAGATACCCGACCGGCTCAAGGATGTGCCCACAGCCAAGGATCCACGATTCTTTGACATGGTTGAGTACTTCTTCCATCGCGGCTGTCAAATTGCCGAGGAGAGTCTGGTCGATGACATGAAGGGAAAACTGACCCGTGATGAGAAGAAACAGAAGGTTAAGGGAATCCTTATGCTTATGCAACCCTGTGATCACATCATTGAAATTGCATTCCCACTGCGTCGTGATGCTGGCAACTATGAGATGATTACCGGCTATCGGGCCCAGCACAGTACCCACAAGACCCCAACCAAGGGAGGCAAGTACCAATAAATACACAAGCGTAATCAATTCAATCAGAAGCTTTAAGAATTTTGAAACCAAATCGATTTTTTCCTTAGAATTTCCTACAATTATGTGTCGTGGCTCTTTAAGAATTATGTAACTTTTTCGCACCCGTTTGCTCCCCTCACCCACCCCCCGAAATACTGCGCATACTCCGCTTTGTTTACGTTGGCGCGGCCCCCCAACCCATTTTATAGCTATACCCGGGGAATTCGCAGTGCTCTCTCTCCCACTTTCGATCTCTCCCTCGTCTGTTATTTCCCTTCTCCAAGAAGTGCAAATGTCTTTTAATTTGCACGTGTTGCCATTTGATTTTTAAGCCCTTCAAGTGTGTTTTTTTAACCCTTTTCGAATTCTTAATGATACGCAGATTCCCCTCCTTAAAGTCTAGAGAAATGGTCTCTCTGTCTCTTTCACTCTGGGGCAGCAATTATTCATTCGTTTCGCTCGTTCAATTCTATTTTTAACGGTTTTGTGCCTTAGTTTTTTTTGTTGTTGTTTTGTTTGTCTTGTTTTTAGTTGGAATTAGAGCAACGGCAACCCACCAAAAAGACGAAAACGACAAAATGCCGCACAGTGGGTCAATTGTTTTAAACAAATTAGCATTTATTGTTGTCGCCAAGTGCCAAATTGCTGTCCCACCCCAAAACCCATATGTATATTCATATATGTTTGTGTTCGAATAATTAAATATAGAATCACTTTATAAGCATTTAGTTGCTTATCAATTGCTGATGACTTACCAAATCACAAAAAAAAAACACTTCAATTGGGAACTTATCTGACCTTGGCACGAGCAAGACAACAAAAACCACCCAAAAAAACAAAAACAAAAAATATGTAAGCCCCCAAAAAAAAGGACAACAACAAATCGAAAATCATTGCCGACAAATAAATATGTACATATGTATGTATAGATGATGTTTTGCTGTTTTCCATTTATGATTATGATTATTGCCCTATAACCTATGTTTAAACGCGATTTGTTATTTTTATGATCTTGTTTTTCCAATTCTCGCCAATCACATGTGCGTGTTCCAGTCATTTGTTGCCAACTGGTTAAATTTACTTTTGGCCAATGGTCCATAGCTTGTTAATCATACATTTAAATATTATGCTATTTTAGCCTGCATCTAACTCTAACTGGAGCTTAGGTGCTAAAACTATTCGTATTTGTTTCATTCATTTCATTCTGAGCAAAGAAATAGAGATTATCCTCCCCCTTTAAAGGGGGGAATACCATTTGTGGTCAACAACATGTTGAATTTTCATACAAATGCTCTAATTAATGTTAATTTGTCCTGATGCTGATACCAGCGGCCATTTAACTGTTAATTGTTTAATACACAAATGCGCATTTATTTATTTATTAATAATACGCCACCGACCAAAAGTGACTTCATGTGTTTGTCGGTTCTAACAGCCGGCCGGCTGGAAGGCTGTCTGACTGACTGAATGACGGGTGAAACGAGTTTCAAAATTCGGCTTAATTTTCGTCTCGCACTGTGGAGCTTGGCACTCATTTGGCATTTCTATTTCAAAATACTATTTAATGTTCTTTTCAAGTTCGCTAACAGTTTAAATATTGAATCAGTTGAATTTGAATATTGAGAAATTAAAAGTTAAAACAAGTCTGGACCTACATGTACACATAATCAGTTCTTTTTGAAAGATTTAAATATATATTCAGAAAGATGTTGAGAGAGAAAGAGGACTAACCACAAATATATTTAAATTAAATTAAATTCAAATAGTACTCAATTTATGACATTTTACCATTGGGTTTTGTATTGAAAGCGACATGAGTTTGAAATCTGAATAAAATATAACCTGGAACCACTGTGCCTTCACCATATAATTTAATTTTGTTTGACGTTGCAAAAAAGAAGAAGGAAAGAACGTAAGGGACTATACAAAAACTGGTTTATTGGCTTGGGTGTCTGAGTCTGCGGGAAGCTGTTCACGTGATGGTCACGTTGTGCCAAAAAAAAAAGCATTTAGTGTATGAGTCAGGCAATTACAATTGAGACATAACGACAGAATAGTTTTTTCTTGGTTACTTTCTATGTCATTGAACTGCGGGAAAATGTGAAGAATCGGTCAATTGAGTATAATTGTTCATTAGTCTCTGGTTTCATTATAATAGCTCTAATTGTTCCAACATCAACATCATAAGCTGCACAAGGTCCAGAATGCAGTAAAAACTAAAATAGTCAGGCGCTTGAGCAACAATTTACTGATAATGTGCAAATGTAAATAAAAGCTCTCCCTATCTTTGTCACAGCTAGTAAATACGAGTAGCACGAAATACATACATATGTACATATATGTATGTACATACATATGTACATGTTGTTTATCAGATATTGTATTGACAAAGATGTATTAACTATTTATTAGAAAGATTTGAATATGTATGACAATTGTATCATATGAGTGGAAATACTTGAAAATTTCAACTTTCACTAGAACTCTGCTGGGATGGCCTGTTAAGTATGTTTTTTTAGATAAGAATTATAAGAACTTATGCGACATTTCCTGTTATCTACATCTATATATACGTACATACATATATTTCATCCAAAGAAATCAACAAAACGTTGTTGACGCCCACAGCGACAAAAAAAAATCTGAATACTTAAATTTTGTTGATCATATGGCCGAGAATATAATAGTCAGCTGACTAGCGGGACAACCGGTTTCGCCTAGCTAAGAGGAATTGCTGTTGCCAATGGTCTATACATATGTACATATATAGATAGATTCATCTATATGTACTTGGCAGAGACGTGGCTATGCCCCACTCGATCGAGCCCCCAAAAAAACAAAAACTTTATCTCTGACATAAGTTGTATAAGTTCGCAATGCCCGAAATAGAATTCCATTAGTTTCTATATGCCAGATATCATGCGGGTTTCGTTGTTTTTTAAGAAATTTTTTGGTCAACAAAAGAAAAAACACACAAAAAAACAAGTTGCCATTGGCTGATAAAGCCAGTCGAGGCTATGGCAAATAGAGTTGGCATCGAATATATGTATGTATGTATATGTATTTGGTTTGTGCTGTTGTCATGCCCTCTCCCCCACTCTTTCCCTATCCCAATCGGGTGTACAGTCAGCTCACTTCCAGCTTACTCAGCGGAGAACACAAATAAGCACCCAAAATGAGCAAACAAACAGAAACTCAGACGTGAAGCTGAAACTTTTTAAACCATATTTTTAAACACGACTTGTGAAGCAACTGATAAGCAGAGAACAAACATTTCTATACACTTTTTAAAGTGAGCCTCCAATCGATGTCTGATGCCATGATTCTGACCTTCAGCATAATTTCATCTTCTCTCTGTTTCTACATATATAGACCTTTTATTGGATGAAATTAAAGGCCTAATTTTGTATGTAAATTATAGCAAACGATACTCACTTAACTCCAAAAGCTCCTTCACGTTGCACAACCAGAACCTTCTTTCATTGGACACACCTTCTCATGGTCAGCTGGCATGGCAACACAACTAAAAAACTAGTATAACGTTTAATTTCTTGTTTTAAAGGGGGCTCGTCTATCGAATATAACCATTTTATATTTCGGAGGACTTGGAACTTTGTGCCGCCTCCTTTATGATTTGGGGGAAATTAAACATTTATTTATCGAACCATAATAAAAAGGCACAAGTACGGACAAATAATAATTGCATTGCACTCGCATTAAGAAAAAATTACACTGTACAATTTCAATTTGAACAACAAAACACAAAAAGGGGGTGAGGGTTAAATTATTTCGAAATTAGTCTTTCTGAAGATTGCTTATCTAATCGCAAGTGCTCGCCGACGACTTTCTCAAAGATATCAAATAAAAACAATAAATAAAGATTACACAAGAAATCATAAAATATTGTTTATTTGGTTTACTTTTTCTTCCAATTTTAAGAAGGTGGAGTTTTTAGTGAAAGGAACATTTTTGTTTCCCAATTCGACCCAAATTGTGAATGGAACACGTGATCTCAATCCTTTGCCATGAAAACTTTTGCTTTCATTTTGTTAATTTCATTTTTGTTTCGGGTAGTTGCTTGGATTATTTTTAGTCTTGTTGATTGGACGTGGTCCAATATAATTGAAAGCTGACGAGTGGAATGCACTGGGTGAAGAATAAATGTAGTCTCAAGGTTTTGTTTTTTGTTTGGGCACACCTGTCGTATACGTAATGTTCACATATCTTATGCAATTTCCTTTTTTATCTGTTGAATAGGTATTCGTTTCTCTTTGGATGTATCCCGCGATGAAGTCAAAGCCCTGTCCGCTCTGATGACCTTCAAGTGCGCCTGTGTCGATGTGCCATTCGGTGGTGCCAAGGCTGGCCTGAAGATCAATCCCAAGGAATACTCCGAGCATGAGTTGGAGAAGATCACACGTCGCTTCACCCTTGAGTTGGCCAAGAAGGGTTTCATTGGACCCGGCGTGGATGTGCCTGCTCCCGATATGGGCACTGGCGAGCGTGAGATGTCGTGGATTGCCGATACCTATGCCAAGACCATTGGACACTTGGACATCAATGCCCATGCCTGTGTGACCGGCAAGCCCATCAACCAGGGTGGCATCCATGGACGTGTCTCTGCCACTGGTCGTGGTGTCTTCCACGGTCTGGAGAACTTCATTAACGAGGCCAACTATATGAGCCAAATTGGTAAATTTCAGCTAGTTAATTATACCTCAAAAAGTTCAAGACACTAAAGTGGAAATGTTTCTTCAACAGGCACCACTCCCGGCTGGGGCGGCAAGTCTTTCATTGTCCAGGGCTTCGGTAATGTGGGCCTACACACCACCCGCTATCTGACTCGTGCCGGTGCCACCTGCATTGGTGTGATTGAGCATGATGGTACTCTGTACAATCCAGAGGGCATTGATCCCAAACTTTTGGAAGACTACAAGAACGAACATGGCACCATTGTTGGCTACCCCAATGCCAAGCCCTATGAAGGCGAGAACCTCATGTTCGAGAAGTGTGACATTTTTATTCCAGCTGCCGTCGAGAAGGTGATCACCAGCGAGAATGCTAGCAGGATTCAAGCCAAGATCATTGCTGAAGCCGCCAACGGACCAACTACCCCAGCTGCCGACAAGATTCTGATTGAGCGCAACATTCTGGTTATCCCAGATTTGTATATCAATGCCGGTGGTGTCACTGTCTCATTCTTTGAGTGGCTGAAGAACCTCAACCATGTGTCATACGGTCGTTTGACCTTCAAGTATGAGCGTGAATCCAACTACCATTTGCTCGGTAAGTTGAAAAAGAAGATCTTTCTATTCTCTTAGCTGGTATTCTTAGCACTATTTGCGCTCGAAATCATAACATAATTTCATTATTCATTATTAAAACGGTTTTCGGTTAATATAAAAAAAATCTTAATATCTTGTAGAATAAGTTCCTAATACCAAAAAAAAAAAAAACTCTGAGAGAACAGCCTGACAACATTCGTAATATGATTTGGTTACTTTTGCCCGTTCCCCATTCATTTATTTAGTTAGTTACTCTCCCTCCCCATTCAGTATTATCTTTATGAAATGTAATTTATTTTAAACTATCATCTAAGTAATTTGTTGTTTATTCTTCTTTTTCCCATTTCTCTCTCTCTCTCTATCACCAATGTAGCCTCAGTCCAACAGTCAATCGAAAGAGTTATTATGGACGGTACATTATTATTATTAATACAAGCTTTTCGTTTATTATCCCGAAACCACACACAAATTCACTATGTATTTACACATTTCACTAAAAAGAATGACTGATTTATATACATATGTATGTATATTTAGCAGTCCTTGTTTAATTCACTGTCATTTAAAACACGAAATTTGAGTTCCTTCTCTAAGTATATCTGTAGTTCTTTTAGATGTTGTTTTCTGTTTCCTTCTTTATTAATGTATGTGTAATTTATTGCTCAGTTTGTTTTGTGCGCATTATCCTCATGGGTCCTCATCTCTCACACATCTAATTTCCTTTATATAGTCTAACAGTGCTTTCGTCATCTACTTTAATCAAATTCTATGTAGTTAAACCCTTAAACCCACACTATCCCAGCATGCGGCGTATAAACTAATTGCATTGTCTTGTTCTCTTTTTTGTGACTGATGTCATTTTTCAGAATCTGTGCAAGAATCCCTGGAGCGTCGCTTTGGTCGTGTTGGCGGACGTATTCCCGTCACTCCCTCTGAATCTTTCCAGAAGCGTATCTCTGGTGCTTCTGAGAAGGATATTGTCCATTCTGGTCTGGATTACACCATGGAGCGTTCGGCTCGTGCCATCATGAAGACAGCCATGAAATACAACTTGGGTCTGGATCTGAGAACCGCTGCCTATGTTAACTCCATTGAGAAAATCTTCACCACATACCGTGATGCTGGCTTGGCTTTCTAAGCACCCGAAACCAGCAGCACTAGATAGAAACAGCAGCAGCAAACTCTTAATTAGTCGACTAAGCAACCGAACTCAATTGCACCGCCGTTTTTAGATACAAGTCACAAAACATAATTTACCCCATTATTTGAATGGATATGCGCGCGGATGGCTGGCAAACTATTTTAAACAAACAAAAACTTTCGCCCGTGTTTTGTATTAAGTTGAGCAATTTGCGAGCTTATATTATTGTTGATTTTCTGTAATTTTTAAGTTAATAAGCCTCACACTGAAGCAATGGCATTTTCAATTATGTATCGTATTGTAGGAGCTATCGCTCCGTTGCCGTAACATTTAAACAAACAACAAAAGAAAAAAAATTACAAAAAAAAAAAAAAAAAAACTAAAGCAAAATTATCAAATATACACAAAATCTAAAACTCTAAACAAGTGCATTTTTATTTGTCAAAGTGCTCTAATTGGCCACTTAAAAAACATCACAATAGAATTTTTAGTCAGATTACGTATACATCTCGTTGGAATTTGTTTGGAATGTGTTTGTGTGTGTGTGTATAAAAAATATTGATCTCTATATAATACTATAAGTACACTTTTTGTTTATAAAAAATGAAAGAAAAGGGATCTACCAAAATCTAGGACATTACAAGATTGTAGAAATTTAAAAACAAAGTATAATCATCTTTTAACTAGTTTTCCCATATCATCAAAGTCTTTAACTTACTAACTAATATATGTAAATTATATAATTAATGACCACATCCGTAAATATATTCGTCTTACTAACTAATATATGTAAATTATATAGTTAGACGAATATATTTACGACTATGTGCTTGTGCGTATCAACTTGGTGCCAATTGCCGATTGAGTATGATGGAATTTTTGTTTTTACAGTATCAACGATTTTGGGAACAATTGCTGCTTTACATAGTCATCAATCATTTCCATAAGAAGATCTCGATTAAGTTTTGGATGCTTTAATATATAGCCAAAGTCTTTTAATTTCGTATTATCCAAATAAAGATGCTTATGATGAAGCTGCTCCTCATCCAGATATGGAGTTAACGGTGTGTTCTCAATGCCATTACGTTGGCAAATCTCCGCCCATGGTGCCATGTGCTTGTCGTTGATTTCACTCACCGTGTCGGTGGGATATAGCTGAATATATATAATAAATATAAAGAAATTATATCGTAGAGTGTGATTATATTGATTGATTAGAATGAAATCATAGTTTTCGTAGACTTCAATAGAAAGCAACAGAATTTACTGAACGAAAATCATTTGCTTGAGGTATATAAGGCAACTTAATGATTATATGCCAAATACAGACTATGAGGTAATCTTAGGCTAGGCTAAGAATGAGCCCATACTTACCTTAGTCAGATTGGACATAACAACGCCAAAGTAGTCCACACTGATGCCAAATATATCAATCAAGAGATCGGTAATGCTGCCCTGCGTTGACACTGAGTCATCCACAATATTGTACACCTGACCAGCTGTCTTGGGGCTCTGCCACAGTTCCCAAATGGCCGCGCACACATCCGATACGTGCACCGTATTCAGACGCATGGCATCGTTCCAAAGCAATTTCATTGTCTCGCCAAGATATTTGTATATGGCAGCTATTATAATGCGCGGCACTGTTGGAGTTGTCAGACAAGAAGAGGCATAAGTAATATAATAGCAACCGGGCGCCAAGCGCAAGAGCGAGACAAACTTACTCAAGTAGCGCTTATCACCAATGCCATAGACAACGGGCAGGCGCACTATAGTATAGCTGAGATCATTGATACGCGCCAGCTCCTTTTCAACCTTTAGCTTTTGCTTGGCCACACCCGTCCAGGGCTCCAGTTTGCAATCCTCTTTTAATGGTAACTTTTCGCTGCTATTCACACAACCCGAACTGAGCTCAATGTAGCGTTTGACCTGTTGATTGGCTGCCTCAGTGGCACAATTGATGCTTAACTTGTATATGCCCTCCTTGTAAACGGCATCATCCTGATTGGCACGCGTCTCAGCAGCACAATTAATGACCACATCCCAGCCCCGGCCAGTTGTTGGGTGTGGTGCAAATGCCAGTTTACACGAAGCTGCATAAACAAACAAACAAACAGAAAAGTAAAGGATACAAAAACCAGTTTTATAGGCGTCTTTGTGTGTGTGTGTGTGCATTACTGAGTGGGCAGGAGCATTACATACCGGCATTTATCAAGTTGGCACTGCAGAACTCGACTTTATCGAAGGCCTTCGAAGTCTCGTCATTCAACCAAGCCATTTGAGGCGGCGTCTTATCGGCTATGCGTATTTCCTGCGTCAACGCATTGTTAAGCAGATAAGTGACTAAGTTTCTTCCAATGAAACCGCAGCCTTCAATTAAAAAATTTTAATATACATATGTATGTATGCATATTAAGTTCATTTAATCACATTCGTTCAGTGAGGAGGAGGGGTTGTGGTTACGCCCAAGGCAAATAATATTAGACTTACCACCCAAAATCAACACAGTCGGTTTCTCAGACATGCTGCAGCCGCAACGGAACTAAAGGGAATGACTCAAATTAAGATGCACAGAGATTGTTTTAATAAGTAGTATTAATTGTTTATTTTCTGTGCGCCTTCTTCTGGCAACACCGTATCGCAATGCGTGTTGCCAGATGTTCGTCGATATCTAAGTCGCGATAGTTTGCTAATGGTCGTGATTTGTTATCGAACGAATTTAATATAACGGTTGTTTTCTTATAATTTAAGAACTTCATTTTGTAAATAAAGTTGTTTTTAATCATCAACAGTTTCTAATTACATTTCTTTATACTTTTTTCTACATACATTTACACTTATATTTTACAAGTAACAGGTGTGAGAGACACGGACACCCTGTATTTGCATACTATCATTATCGATGACAAATCTATCGAACTATAGTTCATTTTGTGCTTTCAGCGGATCGTCGCGGTTCTAAGATTTGTTGTTTTGTTATTTGTTTTCTGTCGTTATTAAAAATGTCTTTGCAAATGTCTTTTGAATTCGAAGTCAACAGGTGAGTGGTCAGATCAATTTTAATATGCGATGCCTTAACACTTGTCTTATTTTAGCAATAGCTCTCATGTTGTATGCACCAACAGCCAATGGAATACCATCAACAATAACACTATTAACACTAGTATTATAACTAGCCATAATAATACTATGTTTGTTAACAACAATATCGACAGCAATAACAATATGTTTGTTAATAACACGAATAACAGCGGCGGCTTACTGCAGTTTACTAGTGAAACTGAAAATTTCAATCATATGGTGGATAATTCTGTTCAGCGTATGCCCGATGACAATTTTATTAGTCCTGATATTACTTGTATTAAAAGATTAAAACCACGGTAAGCAATATCCAATGCATTATATACATATGTATATATTTATTTTAAAAACAAGCGGAAACTATCGATATGTTTAGTGATGTATCGATAATTCAGTGATGCGTCCGTCAACGTGTGAATGGCAAACCACGCATAAGAAATACTTGTTCTTTATTTGCGCATTTTGTTCATTATTCAGTTCTAACTTTATAATAATAACAATATAAATCTGGAAAGACATTTATTGAAACTATGTATATAGCCCAGTCCATGTCGTGGATTAAAGCCAGGTACAGTTTATTCAGTATAAAATATTTGGACAAAAGCCTGCATGTTGCAACACGTTTATACATGTGTGCACTTGATTTCCGTGCGAATTGTGAATGTATTTCCATGCTTAAATAAGATGTCTCCTTTACCAGTGATTCCGAGGCCGAGGAGGAATTTCAAGAAGCAACCAATGAAGCTTCTGTGGGATCGGTTGGTACCACTGTGCAGGAAACAGCAGATACTGGTGCCGAAGTTGATGCCGAGTGAGTGTGATCAATCAACAGGTGATGAAAAATTTTTGTACTGAAGTGTTTGTTTTACTTTGCCAATTCCAGGATAGTTGATGAACCCTTAGCCTATCTCCAAGGACTCAACGTGAGTATTTTTGTTGCAAACTAAATAATATGAATATTCTTTATAATAATAAGTTTATTTGTTTTTATTTTCAGTCGGGCAATTTAATGCAATTTAGCCAGGTACTTTAGCACGCTGCCACAAATCAGCTTGAACTAAAATTACAAGAAAGCCAGACATCGAAGAAAACACATTCATTATTAGAGACATGTCTAGTTCAAACAAACCCAAAGGTTTAATACGAAACTTCATATTGAGTATCATCAGTGAAAATGTAAAGACCGCCTGTTTATAACGACAATCTGCATGCAAATAGTCCATATTTTGTAGGATCCTGCCCGTTTTCTTAGTTTCCTCTAGTATATCATTGCACAAATGGGCCAGCATAACAATTTCAGCAAGAGAAATGCCTAGAAACACCAGGCTGATAAGCGCACCAAAGCCATCGTAAACTTTGCCCGATATAAAAGTCTCTGCCAGGTTGTAATACTGTACGAAGAAGCCCACTGTCATGCCCAACAGATGACATATTAGGGATAATATCATGGACAACGCCTGTGGTTTTAAATAGTTATTTGAATGTATGTAAACAATCTTATATTGCTGTGCCAATATGTCCAGCTCATCAGCCAAAGAGCAATACTTTTGCATACGGTAGTAGGGTGTCGTTAGTTTAATTTGATCTTCCCTTTGCATGAAATTCACTTCTTTCAATTGACTTTTCACTCTAGCATTAAGAGCCTGCAAGATTGCTTTAACTATTATCATGGCACCAAAGTAGCAATTGTTTAACAAATTAGAGATAATCATTGGATATAATTTATATAGTGACCACATCCAATTCAGTTCTGGTTCATAGTGTCGCTGCTGGATTACCAAAGTTATCTCTAGGATTAATGGAAATCCGATAACTTTAACCAAGGTAGTGCCAACTGAACGCCAAATGATCATCCGATTTATTTTAAACACCCGCAGCGTCGAAAAAAGAGGAACTCTGCTCATCATCCTTGCCACTTGTCTGCCAATTACCATTTGCGTTATATAGTTCACAACGGTCACTATGACATTCATATAGCTGTATAATTTCGTAGCATCCTGAAGATTCAGGTGGTCGTGAATATAGTCTTGGTAGATTTGCCGAACATAAATGCTGGCAAATAATATGGTCACCAGCATACAATAGATTAAATGTTTAATTGAAAATTTAAAACGTTCTCGACCGCGCGGACTAAAGGTAATGGGAAAAAGACCAAAAACACTTAGCAACACAACCAGAGTAACCGTGAGAAGGAACACAAAATGGTCATCTCCTTTTTTTACGACGTCTCAGTATGTCTGTTAGGAAGGACATTTTCTAACCGACTGACTGGAGAGTGCCGACTAATGGTCGTTTAATTGTTTTTTCTTTAAATTTATCATGATGGAACCACCTAAAGGTCCTTGTCATTTGAATAACACTATCTAGAACACATCGCGTCGTGGCCAAAATTGAAATGGGCATTGGCTTGATTCGTCATCTAAGTATAAAACTCTGTTAGAACAAAATGGAAAGAGAGCATGACAGAAAGCGGACATGCCACATAATGACTCAAATGCATGGCTGTAGCTTAACTTGCCTGATGGGGTAAATTTTGACAAATTCACTTTTGGGGAATTGGACACTTATGTACTTATCAAGGGGTAAACCCCTTTTGGTAACGCCTTTTTTATTTTTCATCAACAGCTGTTGTTGGCAATTTCACAAGATCTTTATGACGTCACAAAAGTATTTTATATTCGCAAATTATAGGAACACACGAGACACATTTGCACTACCTCTTCGCTTCGAACCGATAATCTGTCCAAACAGATTACCTTTTTATCTGTTTTGTTAAGTTCCTATATGTCGTCATAGGTGCGAAAAAAAAGAAAACAAAACAAATCACTAAATGAATTGCAACAACTTGTGAAAGCAACAAAACAAACTCAGTGTGTTTATCACTTTGTTCATTCTTAGTGTAGTGAATAATATTGAACAAGCAAGAACATGAAGCTCTATCAGCTCTACGAGCGTAAAGTAGGCAAAAGAAGAAATTTATTGACAAACTTGTGTTAATTTTTCATTATTTTCCTTTGTCGACAGCAATCCGTATTGCGTGAAATGATGTTACAGGATATCAAGCCTCAGAATACTCTACCTAAGCTGGAGGATCACAATGTTGCTGGCTATGAATTCAGCATGGTCCTGGAGGAGCCACGTAAATCACATTGGTTGTACTCACCGGCATTGAATAAGCTCTACATACGTATGAATAAGACCTTCAATGTGGACGTGCAATTCAAGCCAAAGTTTCCCATACAGCCCTTAAATCTGCGTGTCTTTCTATGCTTTTTAAAGGATGTTAGTGGTCCTGTTTTGCGCTGTCAGAATCATATCAGTACTGAGCCTTGTAAGTGGAAGCAGAATGACCTTGAATTGAGATTGTGAAATTAATTTTTTCCCCTTTTTTAGTGTCGTATAACAATGCGAAAGTCCGTGAAAATATTTTGCGCTGTGAAAATCCAAATACCATTTATTGCGGAACAGCTCAGGGAAAGGGAATATCAGAAAGGTATTCGGTGCTGGTGCCATTGAACATGTCGCGTTCCAATAATCACAGCTATATGCGACAAACACTTGCTCTTAAATTTGCCTGTCAGAACTCATGCTTTGGACGAAAGGAAACAAGCCTAATCTTTTGTCTTGAAAACTCTTGGTAAGACTTAAATTTTAAACCAAACATTATATTATTATTTAAAATGGGAATTTTTTTACCCTTACTCTAGTGGCGACATATTGGGCCAGCAGGTGTTGGAAGTTAAAATTTGCACATGCCCGAAACGAGATCGTAATGCAGAAGAACGTCAGCTGCATGACAAGAAGCGAAAGGCATCGCCTTCTCTTGCAGCATCCGATTATGATGAAGATGAATGTGATAATGATTCCATAGATACCAAACGAGCAAAAAGACGTCGAAGATCTCACTCATACCAGCCAGATGTAAAACAGGAAGACGACAGCATGGACAGTGCATCAACGGAACAGTCACTGCCAACTGATTGGCACGTCAAACGTACAAGTAATGGGGACTATCAGCTCGTTCTTACCTGTCCCAAGAAGGAATTGCTGGTGCAAAGCATTGAAAGTATGTTCCGGGATACTGCAGCTGCCATTTTACGTAGCCCAACAAAGGGCAGCAAACTGCACAAATATGCCACCAATTTGTCCAAGCTAAAGGGTAAACAAAAAGTCTTTAACATCTAAAGTTCTGTAAGTTAATTAATTTAATTTTGATTCCAGAAAATGCATTAAAACTGCCATGACTTTTGGATTCGTCAGTGGGGCAAATTTTTTACTACTTTTTATGAAGAAATAGTTTTAAAAATTGGAAGAAAAAAATCAACATTAGTTGATTTTCCAAGATGATAATTGAAGCTTTAGAAATGCATATGAATGTGTCACAAAGCAATGCACTGAACTGACGTGTTTCAAAATATTACACAAGTATATATTTTTGATATTTAGTCGTTTACCACAAGAAAAACTTCCCAACAAAAGGCAAAACTGTTAAAATGGTTACATATTTTAAGATTTATTATTGTTTAAAGTGATTAACATAAGAAATAAAGTGTTTATGAAAAGAGTTAAAGAAAAATTTGTGTCAAGTAGATATGTACCTTGGCTTCGCTTCAATATTAATGCGAATTTAGCACGTACCTCAAGTCCCAGATCCTACTGTACTCGTCTTACAGACGATATTCGCGCATGCTAAGATTCTATATGTAATATATATTTAGTTGTAACATGTGTGGCTCCAACTGCGGTCAATGCTCCCTTTCCACTTCCAGTCGCTCTGTCTCTCTGGACGCGAATATGTCAAAGTCTTTTGCTGCATTTACATATTTTTATTTTTATGCATTTTTCGCTAGGTTTTAGTCCTAAGCGCGCATGCGTTTGTGTCTTGCACATGTGCGAGGATGCACAAAAAACGAAAAAAATCAGAAATGTAATGGAAAAAAAAAACTAAGAGAAGCCAGATGTTGACACTGTTTCGCAGCTGCAGGCTAGGCTAGGCCTCTTTTTTCTGTTGCTTCTTTTTTTTGCCACATGCGGCAGACAGGCAACCGTAGTGTAGTTTAGTGTTTACTTTTTTATGCAGATTCTCTGTGCATTGACCTAGGGCATGGCTGGGCGTCCGGTGAAGTGAACCAACTAAATGATATTTGAATTGTAACGGATTGCCTGGATTCTCATGTGTGCCGCAAGTTGCCCATCTATGGTTGGGCTGCCATTTTAGGCCTGGGCCTTTCCTTTCCACCAAACTTACCTGTTTGGCATAAATAAAATGGGTCGACTGAAAAAAACTCACTCAATTTCTTGTTTTACCACTGGTTTCCGTCAAGAGACTCATCGTTCACTCGTGCCATGCCAGTTCTTCTCAGGCCAAGCAAAAATTTTTGGAATTTTTTCATATTTGTTTTGTTTGTTTTGTCTTTGCCTTTGCCCGTTGGCCAAAAGATCAACAATTGGAAAGTTGACACTCGAAGACCTAAACCCTCTCAGTTGATGGTTTAATTGACTTCAAAAAGTGAAAATGCAATTGATTATAATCAAGAGGCTATACAAAATCCATGACACATTACTTTCCAGAAATTATTCAATTATCGTTTGTTTTTAGATGTCATTTAAGTTATTATGATGAATCGTAGAATAGTTGGATATAAATAAGTCATGTTACTACTGATATGAAAGATTATTTTTATAAATCATTCATGATGGAAAAATCTACAATTTAAAATAAGCTCATGAGCTGGAACTCAAAATAACTTTTCCACTCACTCAAATTTCCAATCATATTTAACTTTCTATTGTTCATATCGAGAGGTAGGGAGCAAGCTAAAACTGAAATTGATTTAAACATTTTGATGTTTAAGTTTGTTCATTAAAAATGTAGTTAAAAATTGAATTTTATTTAATTTCATCTCATCTGATTGTCAAACAAAGGTGAGAATGCTGCAAGTATACAAGTTATTAGCTTTTGTATTTGTGTATATAAGGTAAATCTTGGCAGATAAAGATAGCTATCTTATCCGGCACAAACCACTGTGCGTGTGCAATGAAAGTCAAGACAGCAACAGGCAACAGGTGAAACTGCTTTGCCAGATCCACTCCATTGAATTCCACTCAAAGTTTAAGCTACTGCCATTGGGGAGAGCTTGCTTGGAAGTGCTCCCTTCACTCATACATTCATATATGTACATATTTGCAGTTGGGGTCTACACAAAAACCAGATAATAAACAATACGACGACGATGACGACGACGTCGACTACGAAAAAGTACATACGAGACGACTCAATGTTGTTGTTGTTGCTGCTGGTGCTGCTGCTGCGGTCGTTTGAGCCAAAAAAAAAATTAAGCGATCTCCACTGGCATAGAAAGAGTCAAGAGTTTGCCGCAGTTGGGTGACAACGGTCTACGGTACGGTACAAGTTTCTTTTTTTTTGGCGTTGGCGTTAACATCGTATTGCGGTGGAAAAGAGAAGAGAAACAGAAACGCATTATTTTGACCGCGAAAATACATCTGTCAAGTGAAATTTTTGCATTGTTGCAATGGTGGAAACGTCGACAACTACAACCATAACGCGAACAACAACTAATCTGCCGGCACCAGCTGTGGCCCCAGTGACACCAAGTGGCACAGGAACACCCACAGCTTCAGCTGCTGCTAATATGTCCACAACAACGGCCACACCCACAACGGCTGCCCAGGCGGCAGCCCGGGCCCGTCGCAATGATGAAACAACACGAGCCATATTCAATTTTAAAATTATTGTATTCTTAGTGCTATTGCCACTTGTGCTCTTTGCTGTGTTTTTAAAGCATCTGTTGGATTACCTCTTTGCATTGGGCCTCAAGGAGAAGGATGTGAGCGGGAAAGTGGCATTGGTTAGTAGCAAAATCATCATCATCTACCTCATCCTCCTCATTACGATGATCATGATCATGATCATTGAGGTGGCAGTAGTCTGACGTGATTGTTGGTTATTAAAATGCAATTGAAGCCAAACATGTGTGTGTGTGTGTTGGTGTCTGTGTGTGTGTGTGTGTGTGTAGACATAAATGGCTGGCAATTTTAATAGACAAATTGCTCATTAATAATGCTCTTCGGGTCGTACAAAACTATAAGATCATAAAAAGGCTATGCAGCCAGCCATAAACAATATGAAAACGTCACGCACTTTCCTTTTCCAGTGGCTGCTTCTCTTCGACTCATGGCACGCCCATTTCTTTACCTATTTTAGTCTGCCCATCCCCCCGTTTTCCTCTAGAGTCTAGACTCTCACCCTCCTGTTCTCTGTGTTGGGCATACCTATGATGGGTGCGGCATTATACGATCGGCGGTCAGACATTGGCAATGTCTTGGCTTAAAGTCAATATTTGTGCCTAACTGTTTATTCATAAAAACGATTTTCCCGGCACTGACATAATTTTGTCTGTGTAATAAGGCAATATCGCATATCTGGTTCATTTATCAAGTATTGCATATCGACAGACCTAAACGGAACGGAATCAGCATCATCTTTTGCTTTTGTGGCACTTAATTATGAAAAGTCAATTGATGGTCGCGGCAAGGTCAAGTGCGATCCAAATTTCAACACACTGCTTTATTTGTGTGGGTTAATATTTTCAAATTCCATTCCAGTAAGGTGCCTTTTTCGATCTCGATATATATTTTAGTCGCGAATCGTGGGTGTGTGTTCAAGTCATAAATTCTATATACACGAAGGTAGCGTATTTATGAGTCATTTAAGCGTGTTCTGTTTTTAGACAATCGAGACGATCGTTTTGCCCAGATATCTTCAAGATACAGTCAGCAAACTGGTTTGTTGTTTCTCAATTTTTGTTGTTTTTGCTTCCTACGCTTTTTTATTCAGTGTTTTTTTTTTTTATAAACAAGCAAATTTCTTTTCACTTTTGTTTAAAAAGCTGCAAAACAAACAATTGATGACGTTTCAAAAAAGGCCATTAATGTAAACAATTACGAAATCGAAGCCAACACTGGCCAACAAGATGTTGATTTTTGAATCGTCAATAGAATATGCATATAAATAATATTCTTAAATACTTTTTAAGCTTTACAAATGATTATCTCTTCAAACTATATCCAACTTATGCCCATCTGTTCGTTATTTAATACATTTTTAAAGTTTTAAACTTAAATCAACACAATAAAGTTGATAAAAACAACAAGATATAGGCCTTTTGATTTTTGAAACTGTTTAGTTTAGCAGGTGTTTGGTTTGGTTTCTATATTTCTATATAGAATATACATAAATTTGTGAAATATTTTGAGTATATAAATTTGGACCCCTATTTTAATGAAGTTGGCTAATGAAAGTTGGAGAATAAGTGTTTTGAAAAGCGATTTAATTACATTTTCTAACTAGATGTAGATTCGTTTAATGTAATTACTTTTCACTTTACAAGTTTCCAACAACAAACAAACGAATGGAATCTATCAATTTATCCATATAATCATAATTAACATCAATTATTGACCCATGCAACATTTCGGGTACATATTCCTGTAAGGTCAACACAAAACAATCAATTAATTTATGTATTTACACTGAGAACAATTTTGTTTAAATTACATTAGAAGGAGAAACCCAATGATATTTGTTTTTAAATGTGTCCATAGCTTTTATGAGATATCATCAAAAATTTCTCATTTGCCAAGCCTTGCGGACTTTTGTGAGAGCCAAAAGTAGGTCAGAAGTTTAAAGTTTAAACTGACAACTTAAACTTAATAAGTTATATGTCAATTTTGTTGTATGGTGTATGATTCAATGCTCAGACTATGTATCTTGCCAATCTTATCTAGATAAATAACAACAGCAACAACAATATTGTTAATTTGCATATGATATTGAAATTCTTTATGGCAAGCTAAAAGTGAGTACTACAATTGCGCATTCAAGCTATATGGAAAGATATATACATATACTGACATCTCTATGTACATATATATATACATAGATAGATTTGACATGTGCTGCTTTGATTTTGAATTTTTGTGTCGTGAACGTGCCGTGGTGGCGACTTTGAGTTGCGGTTAGAGCACTCCATGTACATATTTGCACCCCCAAACGTTGACTGAGGTCATGCCATTTTAATTACGGTCAAAAGTCACTCAATTGTGTGGCAGTTGCTCATGGAAATGGATAAAAAAAAGGCACTGCCTGAGTTTGTCATTCATAAGTTACCGCTTTGTTTTCCCATTTGCCTCATAATTGAGTTGACTGCAGACGTTAAATGAGGCTTTTGTTCAGTTCAAAGACACATTAGCTTATGGGTTATTGTTTGCAAATGAAGCTAATTAATTAAAACTCATTATACTGAGAGTGATATATATACTTATATATATACATGCATACTCAAATGACCTAATTGACAGGTAACTGGTGGTGGCAGTGGATTGGGTCGAGAAATATGCCTTGAATTGGCCAAACGCGGCTGTAAACTGGCTGTTGTGGATGTCAACTCCAAGGGCTGCTATGAGACAGTCGAACTGCTTACCAAAATACCGCGCTGTGTTGCCAAGGCTTATAAGGTAAGTGCCAAAGTTACATGTTCACAGAGAATTTTCTTTAGATCTTTAATCTTTAGAACGATGTCTCCTCGCCGCGGGAACTACAATTGATGGCCGTCAAAGTGGAAAAGGAGCTGGGTCCCGTAGACATATTGGTCAATAATGCCTCTCTTATGCCCATGACGTCGACACCTTCGTTGAAAAGCGATGAGATTGATACTATTTTACAACTAAATCTCGGATCATATATTATGGTGGGTAGTAACAATAGTTAATCAATTCAAATTTTTAATGGTTCTAACAAATAGGTGTAAGAATTAACATCTAACAAGGTCGCGCTATTTACCCTTATCAAGTTGATAAAGTAACATTCGCATATGAATTATAATAACTCAAGCAAACATTCCAACTTTCAGACCACAAAGGAGTTTCTGCCAAAGATGATAACACGCAAATCAGGTCATTTAGTGGCCGTAAATGCCTTGGCAGGTGAGTGGCTTTTATTTGCTTATTGCAATAGGATTCATTAATCCATCCATCCGTCCATCGTCTCTATCAATTGCCTAGGGCTCGTGCCCTTGCCAGGCGCTGGCATATATACGGCCACAAAATATGGAATTATGGGCTTCATGGCGGCCTTGCGGGCTGAGCTGCGTCTCTCCGACTGCGACTATGTGCGGACGACAGTGGCCAATGCCTATTTGATGCGGACCAGCGGTGACTTGCCACTGCTAAGTGATGCTGGGTGAGAGGGACTGAGAAACTCAGTCAAATGCAAAGTGGTGAAAGTTAATAACATGCTTTTGCCTTTTACACAGAATTTCGAGCAGTTATCCTGGTCTACCCACTCCCTATGTGGCGGAGAAAATTGTCAAGGGAGTTCTGTTAAACGAACGCATGGTCTATGTGCCCAAGATCTTTGCCCTCAGTGCTTGGCTGCTCCAGTGGGTTTCCATTTAAAGCGATGTCCAATGAAAACTTAATAATAATTTTCGTTCTTTTCCGCAGATTATTACCTACAAAATGGCAGGATTATATGCTTTTGCGCTTCTACAAATTCGATGTGCGCAGCTCGCATCTGTTCTACTGGAAATAGTCAATTGTATTGGAAATAGTCACAGTTTTGGCATTTTGTTTTCTATTTGCAGTTCTTAATTTTAATTGTATTTATACAGTTTATACATATATACATACATATATATTTGTCTTTTTGCCTAGCAGCTAGGTCTTAACATTAGCTATTTATGAATTCCGATCGCAAAACTTAAAGTAAATCCATTTATTAGCACTAGTTTCTTTAATTAAAGACAAACTTTTTCACTCTAGTCCTGTTTGTGTTTAATCTAAAGCATTTCCTTTGACCCTGCTGAACGCAGGCACGTTGCTGATAGTTCCAGGTGAAGGTTAATGGGCAACGATGCAATTTCTTGCTGCCATTCGAGCAATAATAGAAATAGGCACAATTGAGCGGATGTGGCACAAAATCATAGACACCTTTACGACAGGCCACCACTGGCCGCAGAGTCTGTCTTTGAGTGCAGGACATTAGCCTGGTGGGTGAACAGACTCTTGGCATGCCAGCACCTTCATAACAAACCATATAAGCTAAACACGGATTGGCAATTGGTAGTTCATGCAGAGTCACGGAAAAGGAAGAGCTTGTTGGTTTGCTAGTAGTCACCTTTATGGAATTCTTTGATGTTTCCTTGGGTGTTGATGATGGCTGTTTAGTTGTTGTTCCGCCACACCTTAACACTAATTCCTGATTCATGCAACGATCCAGATCAACATCGTAAAAGTGCCCGGATAGACATTCACCTTCAAAGGATCCCTCACCGGCACAGTATATATATTTGGCGCAATTCATCTTGCTGGCCACATAAGTACCCACATCGACTCCCAAACATTCCTGATATTCGATGGCTAGTGTCCTATTGATCTTTCCATCGAGTAGCAATAAGGAGAGCAATCTTATGGTTGAATAATAAAACACGTGGCTGCGATACATTTTGTTCTTCTGTGCACTTTACATCTGACGTGATTCACTCACAATTTACGACTAACTTGGCATGAGCCTAGAAATAGATAGAATATAGACTAGAGAATGTTCGTCTTGTAATGACTTTGCATGTTTCTTTTTTTGGGCTGATAAAAAATGCAAACAACTTTGTTATTGGCGCCTCTATCTTCGATTATTTGTTGGTAATTTGCTATGGTAATTATGCACTGATAAAAAGCAGAAAATTTGTGAAAAATATTTCTGAAATTGGATTTTTAACAATCGCAAAACATTTGAGTCCAAAATCACTCTCACTTAACTCTTAGTTTCATTGGTTAAGCACTTTTGGCATTAATGAAAGATAAAGATTTGCTTACCGGATTTGTCGGATGAAATCACCGCAATTCAACTCAATTATTCATGTGTGGTGTAGTGTGGTAAGGATGTCTGACTCTATATGTGTATGGGACTCACAACAATAATTGTATAAGTGAATGCAAATTTGTATTCGTTGCCTACTTTTCAGCATCGTCCACAGATTTAATGAGACAAAACCGCAACGAACGCAATCAGAATGCTCCACAGAGCGGGCGGGCAACAAGCGATTAAATAAAAATGGATAAATGGATAAATGGAAACTGCACTCAATATGTTTTAAGTGTTGCCACTTCCGTTTTTGCCATCAACATGCACCAAAAACCATGAAGGAGATACGTATAAAGGATATAATCCCTCCCCACCATAAGGATATTCGAAGAGAGAGAGAGAGAGAGCCAAACGTTTTAATATTCGATGAGATATTCATAACTTACAATTAGGTTGGCCAGAGTTCGAGAGTTTCGTTGAAATGTAATGCGTTTGTTGATTAATGAAGAATTACCAACTGTGCCAACTGACCAACTGGCCAACAGGCCAACAGCCATTAACATAATGTTCGATTCTGTCGTCATCAGTGGCCATGTAAAAGCAATTGCTGCAAATTAAAATATTAATTATTGTTAATTAAATGCGGCTGCATGTCGCAGTTGCCCGATGCCTGTGATGATGGCTGGCTGGATGAGAGTGTGGGTGCATGTGCAGGCCATGTAACAGGTTATCGTTTGCATCTTAAACGAAATGCCATCATCCAAATAAATACCCTTTGACTTACATGCATTAATGTTTGTATGCACATAAGCACAGATGCATAAACAATTAATAAAAAATAACAACAGAAAAAAAGGACCCCATATGGTGCAACAATTCCAAAAAATTAAGTGTACGCCCAAGAATCAAATGCTGACACAAAGACACGCAGACACGGCCAACATGTGCATAAACAAGAGCAACACAATCACAACAGTTTATAGATTATTTTCAGTGGCGTAGTTCAAATGATTTTCAAACAGGAATCATCTAGGATCGTACCAAAGCATGAAAAATGGTCATTCAAAAAAGAAAACTGATCCCAATTTGTTTTTACATGTTTCATTCATTTGAGGGGGACTTGGGGACGCCTCTGTATATTCCCTACGGCCTTCTTCTGTTCGGTAAAGAGTTTGCCGCTGACATAAAACGAACGAACAAACGAACAGAGTGAAATAAATTCTAATTACAATTATGACATGAGAGGACCCCCAGCACCTGATGGAGACTGCCGGCTACGCATGCGCAATGGCAAATGCTCCCCCCTCACCCTTGGGTACACTCAAACCATAAAAATAGCTCACTAATTACATATACGCTAGGGTTACACCGAGCACCAAACGTCGAGTGTTTTATGGATTGGTTATTTCTTTTCCTTTTTTCTTGTAGTGTTTCGAGTTCTTTTTTTTAATGCCTCTTCTTGCCCCCTGGAAGTTTTCTCAGTTGATCTTCTGTGCTTCTTGTCATCTATTTCTCAACAATGAATTTTCAGCACGTTTTTTGTTTGATTTTATTTTTAGTTTGTTGGCTCGTTGATTGATTGCCGTTTTGTTTATTATCTTTGGTGTTGCTCTACAGAATCCCTGACAATTATATGTAGCTACTATGGCTATTCGTTTGAATTGGCAATATTTGCCCACCAATTGTGAGGTAAACAAACCTTACACCTGCTTCACTCTTTGATTTCTCTAAAAATCAAGGAAAAAAGTAAAGAAAAATTGGCTAAAAGCCAATTTATGGCTTAGTATTGAATGCTCTTTGGTTACCATTATATGAATGTAGGCTAAAATGTTTCAACAAATCAATTTAATATTTATTAACAGATGATTATCATACCCTTATGAAGGGGACTATTGATAATTGTAACGCTGTGAAGAAGACATATGCGAAGCCTATAATCTATATATAATCATGATCAGCATGAGAAGACGAGTCCATATAACCAATTTCGTCTGTTTGTTTATGTGTATTAGCATCACCTCGCCAATAACAAAGCTGGAGCTTATTACCTTTTTGAGATCAAGTGTGACATATTGCCGGATCGAACCACTATAACATAAAGCTGCTATTGAAACCAGCGATAGAAAAGCTTTTTGTAATTTAGAAACCAGACAAAATCGCTTTGCAGTTGGCTTAGTGAGATGAATTCTCATAATGAAAAATCTTATAAAGGAAATTCGGAAATTCTTGACTCCTAAATGGCACAAGGGTATATGAACTTCGGTGAAGCAAAAGTTGGATTCTTTCTTGTTTTTTGATGAAATGCTTCAATGATTTTTATTTAACTTAGTTGGCCAAAAGAAAAAAATAAAAAAGAGATCAAAATTTGTGTGCTTGTTTGTTTGTTTGTTTCATTAAATCCAATTTACAAAATGGCCTAGTCCATTATTCATATCAATTATAACATTTTCCATTGCTCTCGTGCAATATTCATTTTCACTTGTCAAAATGTCAACTTAAAATAGAATATTTATGCATTTTTATGTTGTCGCTGCCGCTTTGTGTTTGAGTTGTTGTTGTTGTTATGCTATTCAGTGGAGTGACACTAAAAATATAAATGCATCGGCATCATGGATGAAAGTTAAAATCAATTTTTGTTTTCGTTTTTGCTTCTTCTTTGGCCCCATACCGCGTTGGTGTCCCTCAATTATTAAGCAGGCGTAAAAGAGAGATGGCTAAGGGCATGAGTAAAAAGAAAGAGGAAGAGAAAAAGAAGACTGAATCAATTTGTTTTCAATTAAAACAAAAACAAAACGAGTATTTGCCTTTTTTTCACCATGCATTGTCGTTGGAGCTTGAGAATGCTAAAAGGAGGAAAAGTAATTTGGAGGCTGAGCTTACCACAAAATCCTGGGCTTTTGTGCCTAAGCAGGTCCTGTCATTACCAGGTCAGAGAGAAACATTAAACGACTGAAAGAGTTTGAGGGGCAAAGTGGGGGTCAGTGGGATGACTGACCAATGTTATTTGCGGGAGTAGAGCATGTTGTCTACGCATGTTCAACTTAATGAATTTTCATTGAAAGTGACTGCAACATGCATGTCCTGCACACACACACACACACACACATACATACACTGACGTGTGTGTATGCAGAAAATGCTTGACAATGTTTTCAAGTAGACTTCATGAAACACATTTATCCCCATGGGTTGTTTCATTTTGCCCAGTTTGTGCAATTTTCTTTGTGGTTTCCTAAAATGTGTTATTATTGTCATTACGAGGCTTAGTGTTTGTCTATTGTTGAATCCTTTTTGAGTGTTTTCGTATGGATTAGACTGCCACCTAGACAGGTGTCTCTTTTGAGTGGAGACTTTTGTCAATCAGTGTGTATATAAAATATTTGTAGTTCCATATTACGCCCCCGAAAATGACATTCTATGGCTACGTGCAGAGCAAATTATTTGTGCACTTTGTTTATCAGAGAATTGTGTAATTCGTAGCCTTAGGTTGGGTTTTGAATTTTTAGTTTGTTTCTCGATCTCTAAGCAAGTTGTTGATAGGGTGTGTGTGTGTGAGAGAGAGAGAGTATTGTGGTTTAAATTGTGGCTTTTAGTTTGCTTTGTATTGTGGATTGAATGTGGATTCGTTTTTGGATACGCTTTTGTTGTTATTGTCATCAACTTTATGCCCGTTGTTGCATTTTAGTTTTGCCATGTACATACATTGTTCTTGCCCAAATGAAGCCATATAATTTATGTGTTTTTGCCTGCCTCTAACAACAGAGTTCTCTTTGGGTCTCCTCTACTCCATCTATTTGGCTGGCCATTGTGCATACGCCACGTTGTCATGTTATGTGTGTGAGTGTGTGGAAAGTTATCCTTTGTTATACTCTAGCAAAGAGTTGGAATGAATAAATTGTATTATAAATGAAACTGTGTAATTGTGATGGAATAATTTAAGTACCCTTGCCACGAGGGTTTTGTAGCTTTAACTACAAACTAAACTTGTTTAACTATGTTAGATTTATTTAGTAATTCCCAAATAATTAGTGTACTTGGCAAACCTTGAATTCTTAATGCAAAATTTAGGTTTAGATAAGTTAATTACCGTAAGTTAAGATACCTTATCAAGATACTTAAGCATTGAGTAAGGGTATATAGGTAGCGTATAAGCAGAGGCATATAACAAGTAAAAAATTGTAAACTCTTGTTTATTATTGTTTTTGCACTTTCGGTTTGGTTATGAAATGTCCAAAGGGGAAAGTAACGCCTGCCATTTCGTTTCAAACGTTGCAGTCAGTTGCACGCACGCTTGCCTCATCAGCCACCAGGCTTCGCCTTTATGCCACCGCCATCGTCTCCACCATCTCCTCTTCCTCCTCTCTGACTCTTTTTGGGGTCATATACATTCAAACACACAAACACTCACGCGACCATGTCGAGGCGAAGGACATTGTGAAGTTTTGGTCAAGCTTTTCATGTCGTTGTATTCGTGTGTGTCCGTTTGTGTGTGTGTGATGTTATGCTTATATCCTGCGGCTTAAGTATTTGTTGTTTTACAGCGTTTCAGTCTGTTTGCCAAGTAAATAAAAGCTGTTAACTAGTTTTCACACACACACACAGAAAGAATGAGGAAGGGGGGCTTTCAGGTAAGGGGGGAGAGGTAGGTGGTATGGACTCTTCCTGGCAAATTTTTTACCCCACTTGCTTGCTGCTTTTGTGCGTAGTTGGGTTGTGTGTAAGCAATTATTTAATGCCATCCGCCTTTTGTTATTATTCTCCTCTACCCTCCCCACCCTTACATCCGCTCCCTCTCTCTCTCTCTCTGTCTGTTTCGTTCTTGGTCATTGAAGTCAACTGCAGCCTTTTCAGTTTCGTCTGCCTTTTTTGTGTCGCTCATTTATTTGTGTTTATCCTTTCGCTTTTAATTGTGGCTCTGGTTGCTCTTAGTCCGCCCCTTAGCCATATCACTCTGTCTCATTCTCAGTCTCTCTCGCTCTGTCTCTCTTTGTCTTTGTCTCTCTGTTTGATATAATTGCAAGTGTTTGTTGTGTAAATAATAGCGTTAGCTGAGCGCATATTTGCCATTTGTTGCTCAACTCCTGCCCGTGCATCATCATCATCATCATTGTTGTCGTTGTTGTTGCTGTTGCTGTTGCTGCTGCTCCAGCTTCTGTCTCTTTCATGTAAAATTAATTACAACAATTATATTGTTTGTCCCAAAAACGGGGCAAAATGGTTTGTCATCAACGAAAACTCCATGACATTTTCCTATATCCTTCTCCTGCTCTCTCTCTCTCTCTGTCTCTCTGTGTGTCTCTCCACCCGCATTGTCTGTGGATGTGCCACAGGTGTTGGCTAAAATTTTGTAACGGCTTTTCTTTCAATAATTCCCAAAGTCAAGAGCAAAGTAAAACTATTTCAATGTCTAACATTCAACGAGAGGAAATACTACATGGTATTTGGGGTCAACTACACTATGCAACACAAAAAGCGCAGAGATTTCAGAGATTTATATATCATTGTACAGGAAATTCAATTCACTCTCATTTTGTTGTTTGGTGTAGTGACATCAATTAAATACACCTAGACGTTTGAGAGTCGTTAACCTTTAGTTTTTTGTCTCATAGACGTGCACATATGTTGCCCATTAGATGACAGCCACGCCCACGATGAAGAGGCACAACAACATCAACAATAAAGTAAAGTGCTTGGAAGCAATGAAGCATACGAAACCAAAAAATATCCATTGGGTTGCTTGAACCGTGCATAAATATGTCAATAAGGATTTTTGTATGCAGTCGCCCTAATAAGTAAAATCAGAGTCAGTGTAAAAACCTCAGCTTAAATAAACATAGCAAATGGCTATAGCAGGGGGAAATGCATTATCCTTGCACTTGACTATACATACAGTTGCCTGGCATTTCGAGCTGTTAAATTATGACATGCAACTGTCAGTGGCAGTTCAAGTGTTGCCCTGGTGCTTCTGCCAGGCGTGAGAAACTGTTATCCTTGCACCTAAACAAACACTTTCGAGCTGAGGCTGAAGATGCAGTAGCAAGTTGACTAGACCAGCTAGTAGCTGGCTGCTCCTGCCATACATATCCTTTGGCATGGTGTCAGATTGCAGCATGTTGGTGCTGTCATTGCTGCTGTTCATGTTCCTGTTGCTGTTGCTGTTGCTGTTGATCCTTGAGATCAGCTAATTTATTTACTTTGGAATTTGTTATACGACCCACATCTGTGTGCAAAACATGTTACAGCCGCAACATAATAATAATCAAAATGGATTGTATATGCAAGTAAGAATCACTCTCTCAGTGTGTGTGTGTGTGTGTGTAGGTACCTATCTCATTAGGTCCTTTGTGGTTATCTTTGCTTCATTTTTCCCAGCTGCAGCAGCATTTTAAAATTGGTGTTGACAGTTGCCTTGAGAAATTGCCTCGCCTTTTGTAAGCATTCCCAACTACTCGACTCTCGACATGCTAATGTGAAATATTAAAAAAAGGGAAAAGAAGAAGTAAGGAACAGCAGCAGCAGCATCAGGAGTAGGAATGTGAGGAAACCATTTAGATTAACGCACTCTCTCTTTCTCTCTCTGCCTTTTTTAGAGCACTCTGGCTCAACACTTTTCACTTTCTGTCTAATGTCTGGCAGCTGCGGCCCTTTGCCATTGCCGTTGCCGTTGCCGTGGGAAACTTTGGCTCACACACACAACACAGGTTTTTCATTTTTTTCTTTCCTTTTTTTAGTTATCCAGCACTAATCCTTTACCTTAAGTACTTCAGTGCATTTTACTGGTTGCCCTCGAAGCACCCTTTGACGCTGCTGAAGTGTTGTGAGTTCCGTTGAGTGGCATGGAGTTAAAGTGCCACCGATGCTTGCAATATGCTGGCCATTCTCAGTCAACGGGATTTGATCTGATCTAACTTTATGGCCCACTTTCAGGCAACAATCGAGCTCGTTTTTAGTTTTTTGTTGGGTTTTCAATTTCGTTTGCGTTGTTTTTGGTTTTTTGCATACGCAGACATTCAGCCCACATACAATACCATACAATACATAAATCATCGGAATTCTTCAATACTCCACCACGTGCATAAAGGGTTGACCCCATTTCTGTGGGGCAAAGCACCCAAAACAGAAAAAACAAAAACATATAAAAATATGCCTCACGTTAAGTCGTGCCACAGGCCTTACCCACACCCTGCAAAACATGGGCATGGCCAAGGGGTATATATGTTTTGCAACAATTTCTTAAACACAGACAGAAAGTTACTTAAAGTGTGAAAGTTATCTACCTAAAGATAATCTTAGTTAATATTTTTAAAATTTTGACTTTCTCTGAAGTTTAATATTATAATTTCCTAAAATTACTAGAGCTTTCGTGTCATCAGTAAATGAATATACCCCATTCGGAGAGGGTAGCTAAGAAGGTTGACAGGCAAAGAACAAAAAAAAGGAAACTAAAACAAAATTTTTGCATGGAAAATGGCATCACGTGCAGTCGGCACATGTAAAATTGCCAGAGAAATTCTTCACGGGAGCAATTAAAAACAAAAGAAAACGAAACCAAAAATAATACTGAAACCCCTAAGAACAAATTGAAAATAATTTTGCAATTAAAAAACCATATAAAGATAAGTAGGAATAAGAATGCCATAGAAGGAGGGAAAGGAGGAGCAGAGCATCTTATAATTTCCATTTGCAGTGAACTGAAACCAAAAGAAAGAAAACAGAGAAAAAATTAAGTATAAACTCACATACATACATTCACATTCGACACATGCCCTCTCAAGTGCGCCAAGAGCAATAAATTAATATACCCACCACCAGCACCACCACCAGCACCATCAGTCGCACCATCCGCCCCACCAGCACAACAGAAAATTGGAAGTGGCAAGTGGAATGAGTTTCAATGCCCCACAACTGATGCACCTTTAGCGGGCTAAAACTCTATTAAATTGCCATTGCAATGAAAACGAAACGAAAATATAAATGCAACGATTAAACTAAAGCCGACTTGATAATACACTTTACGTAATCTGGTTTTAATTTCCTATTAACCGGTTTTCTCTTGTCAGGTAATTAAACCTAAAGGCTGACACTTATTAGCATAATTGACTTGAATCCGTTTACGATAATTGATCAAGAAAAATTTGCAATAGGTAAACTAGTTTTTTTTTCTCTCCCCCTCTCCCTCTCTCTCTCTCTCTCTCTTTTAGTGAATGGAATGTGTTGAAAATGTTTAGTTTTAGTCATTTATGCCCTTGCACTTCATCCAGAGTAAAAAGTAAAAGAGAAAAAGAAACCGCAGAATATGAAATATACATGGATATTTTACGAAAATTCATTTTGTCGTTGGCTTTTCTATTTTTAACTAAAAAACCACAGCCGGCAAGAACTTATCCCCCGCCCTCTGCCACCCCTTCTAACCACTCGCTCCCACCTTTCTCAATGATATTTTGCCTTCCCTTTCATACTCAATACAAAAATTATCCTTTAGATGTTTTCCATTTTGTTGCTTTCCGAATATGCAGTTTATTGTCAGAAAATCATAGTTTTTTTTTTTTTTGTTGGCATCTCTCTTTTTTTTTATTGGATGTTTGTGTGTTTATGGTGTGAGTATGTGTGTGTGTGTGTGTGTGTGTCTTTTTCCTCAACAAAATTGCTTTTATTTATTACTAATGGGCGCTGGGTTCGGGTTGATACCGATGCTCTGTGGTTGTGGCACATATTGAACCATTACGGTCTTGTCTCATCTGTGCAGGAGGTGATTTCTTTCTATTTTTTTCTTTTTGTTTTTGCTGACAATCCATATGAAGCAATAATGCAGTAGCTATTGTTGTTGTTTTTCCTCTCATTTTCATTTGAGGGTAAAGATCTGGCTACTTGACATGATCGGCATTTGAACAGAAGGGCCAAAGTCTCATATCAATAAAAGTTCAACAACTTGTAATTTGTGAATCAACGATCTCAACCTTATCGCCTGTTTGGTTTCACTTGGCGAGCTCATACCGTTTTCGCAAGTCTCTCGAGCTGGACGTTGTTTTAGCCATGTCGTTGTACAATACTCTGATCAAAATACAAGCCGTGGTAGGTGTAACGCTCTTCGCCAGTCTCACACCGCTGCTCATTGTGTTTGCTCTTTTGGCTAAAACGTTGTCGAAATTGTTGCGCTGCTTTTGTGAACCACCAAAAAGTATAAACGGAGAAGTGGCTGTGGTAAGTTTCGGAGCAATCATTTAATATTTACATCTGCTCAAATCACCATGAAACGTAAACTTGACCTCAGAGTTTGTTAAACGTTGCTTAGGTCGTACACTGCAAGAAATACCATCAAACGTTATTTGCCCTATTCGCTTTGAGTATTTCTTAGGGTGAAATTCAAATATTTAACTGACGAATGTCAGTGAATACCACTAAAACTACACTACACTACACTAAACTAGACAATTTTGAGACCAACAAAAATATGTGTAACAATTTAAAGTTCTTTTTTGTTTTTTTTTTTGCACTTTGAACTATTTTCTTTCCCTTTTTTGGACTTAATGTGATATAATTCTCAACTTAACATACTATATTAACTCAATACATATATGTGAAATAGTTGGAAATAGGTTAAAAACTAACAAAAATTATGTGTTTTTTTAAATTTTTTAGAACTCCTTAGAAAATAAATTTTATAATTTTTGTTAAGGCAAATTTCTAACCGATTCAAGTGAAGCAAAAAATCATATCAAACACTTGGATATATGAATTTTCAAGTACTTCAAGAATGAAATCAGTCAAGTTAAAGCTCTATGAAGGTCCCAGATTATTAAACCATAAAGCATTACTTTTCATCTTAAAAGCAATTAAAGTAAAAAGCAAATTTTAATGTGAAAGGTCGACCAACAGTTTTAAGATCGCTAGAAAATTAATGAATATAATGTGATAAAGACTTTTTCGAAAGTGATTCCGAATGTTAATGACCTAAGCCCATAAACGAGGCAAGTAAAGGAAATATTACAGTTGTTTGATTATCATACAACAGGTGACTGGAGCAGCTCATGGCCTTGGTCGGGCAATTGCACTGGAATTGGCCCGTAAAGGTTGTAAAATAGCCGCCGTTGATATTAATTTGACGGGTGCAGAGAATACGGTTAAACAAATCATGGAAACTGTCCCAGCCAAAGCCTATAAGGTAAGCCCTAGTTGAGGGTTTGAATGAAATGACCAATTCATTGTGCTTATTATAGGTAGACGTGGTCAATCACGAGGAAATTGTCAAGTTAAATGAACAAGTTACCAAGGACTTGGGACCCGTTACCATACTAATTAATAATGCTGGAATTCTAATACATCGAAATCCTGTGAACCCAACACCAAATGAAGTACAGCAAATGATAAATGTTAATTTGTCATCACATTTTTGGGTAAGTCATATGGATATAACTTCTTTTTTTTTTTTTTTTTTTTTTTTTTTGCCAGAAGAACCTAATGATATCTTTGGTTTTTAGACCAAAAGCGTCTTTTTGCCCAAAATGAAAGAACTACGCAAAGGATTTGTGGTCAGCATTGCGTCTCTAGCAGGTAATATAATGATTGCCAATGAGTTTTAACCTTATGTTTAGGAGAATTTCTATTCGTTCATGTTAGGATGGATTCCGTTGCCTTACTCCACAACATATACTGCCACTAAGGCCGGAGTTTATGGCCACATGAAGGCCTTACGTCTGGAGCTGGCCATTGAGAAGCAATCGAACATTCGTGTGTCAACGGTCTTGCCCACATTTCTGCAAGCCAACGAGGAAGTCGTTTCTGTGACAGAGCAACTCAACATGGATAGGCTATATCCGTTGGTCAGTGCCCAAGCAGCAGCTCGTCGCATCGTCGAGGGCATGCTGAGGGGTGAACGTGAGATTGTGATACCGGATATAGGAGCATTATTGTATCGTTCAATTACTGTGTTACCTATCGCCTGGCAGGATTATTTGTTGTTATTGTTTTCTGGTAGTAGGTTCCAAGATTTCTGCAAATTGTATTCCAAGTAAATAAATTAATTCGTAAATTCATACTACAAAAATTTCATTAATTTCAGCAAACTTTAGCTTTGAGTTGTTTAAAAAATAATATCAGCAGAAAGTTTGTTCTTTAATCTGTATACCCAGTGTTATTTTATTCTGTTCAAAGGGAATGTTAGCGCTAAAGAAATACAAAATGTATTTAGATTAGACAATCTATTCGAGGTGGATATGATTAACAAATATTAAGAACTTCTCGATTGCCAATTCAAAATATTTTATGAAAACTTCTTTAAGGAATTCTAAAGATGTATGAAATTTTTCTAATTCATAATTGAAAACCATGAATTTCAAGGAGTCGTACTTTGATGAAGGGTATTGAGAAGTCGATGCTTTTGTTATGGGGAAAGAAAAGTGTGTATTCTCGACTCGACTTGTTGTCTGCATTTGGCAGCTTGGCAGCGGGCGGCCAAGTCAGCCAGAGTCCAGTAGGAAGCAAGGACATGCAATCAACTTGTCAGCAGGCGTAAAAGAGAGTTTATCCCCCTCCTACCACTCTATTCCCTTCTCTCATCATCACATTGGTTTTCCACTCTTTCTCTCTCGCTGTTTCCCCCTGACTCTGTTCATCTCCTTCTCCTTCCTCTGCCGGCTTTTTCACTCATTATGCAACTTTTATGAGGTCATTGAGGGAACGTGATTTATATATTTTGCAAAATTAAAAAAGCTTAACAAAGGATTTAAAATTTCATGGCGAAATGCATGTACATAGTATGTAGGTGTGTGTGTTGGTGTTTGTGTAGGAGCTGGTGTCTGCGTTTGTGTTGCATACATATAGGCGCTAGAAGAGCCAAGCTTTGCCCTCCACCGACCGCTTTCACTTTGTTGTTATTGTTGCGTAAATAGGGTCAAATGCAGAACAATGCAGCATCAAAAAAAAAAAAAAAAAAGTAGATGAGGAAAAAAAGTGGGAAAACTATTTCGGTTAAAGTGATTTTTCTTTCTTCTCCATGCTACGAATCTTCTCATCTCTGCCCTTGCCTTGCTCTGCCCTATCGTATCTATCATGGCGAATGTAACTGCCTGGCAGTTTCGCCTGTCGTTTTTTATCTTTATGTTTGCAAAATTAATGCAACACATTAAGAAAAATATTGCTAGCGCTGTCATGGTCGAGAAGGAGCTGCTGCAGCGGGAGAAGAATGTGGTGAAGGAGGTGTGGATACTACCATTTCTTTTCTGATGCTTTCTTTTCTTCTCTTCTCTTTACATACATACACAGAATTTCTTGCATATTTTCACGTTCTGTGTTTCCATGCGTTGCTCCTTCTGCCCCGTGTCCTTTCTCTCTCCGCTCTTGCTGCTCTCCGTTGCATGTCGCTCCTATTTGGTTTTTTTATGCATTTAAAACATTTTTTGCTATCACTGCAACCTGAAATGCTTTTGCCGGGACAGACCGACTGCGTGCATGTGAATTTTTCTTTCCTGCTGCATCTGCCATTTTCCTTTTCCTTGCGCTGTCTGGGAGTGGGTATCTGTGTGGGTAAGTGTGTGTGTGCTAAATACCCATCCTCGGCAGCAAGGACATCCAAGTAAGTTGGCCCAGGCACAACAATTTTTATTGAAATTAAGAATAATAAAAGCAAAAAAACAAAAATACTTGCAAAAGAAACGCTTTACGTAAATGAAAAAATAATGCTGCAAAATGCAAAAATAACATCTAGAAACTTGACTGGAGTGATTTCTTTCTTTTGCCAGACATGTGAAAATATTATGCCAAGCGAATCAAATTGATTGTGGGAAAGCATTAGCCAAAAAGCCAACAATTCCCAGTCTCAGTCTCAGTCCCATTCTCAATGTCTCATCTTCCACATAATATTGTTGTAATTTCCTAACCCCAGAGCAAATAATTTTTCCCATTTCCTTGGTTTGCCTATGTTAATGATGCATACACAACCAAAACATAGGCCCAGACGTGTCACATGGAACGCCTCAATGGCATTCTGATTGAAAACTCAAATGCTCTGGTGTCAGCAGCTCCAAACTAGACAAAGATTGGAGATCCAAGGGCCCAGGATTGGGTGTTTATTGTTGTGTCTTTCGCACTGGCGCTCAATTCTGTTTCCATTTTAATTTTCAAACAAGGCATTTCCGCGCCTGATTATCATCAGCCAGCATCATCATCTTCGGGGATTTGAGATTGCCGAGCCGTGATTATGAGCTGCCAGTGAAATGCGTGGGAAGGTTGCAACCCCAATTGCAATGGCATCCACAGCGGAGCCAGCAGGGGGTAAGGGCTTGCGGGATTACCTGTTCGTTGGGAGTCATGTCAATCAACCACAAGTGTTAATCGATTCCATGATATTACCAGTAGATACTCAAGAAGTGACTTTCTGTCTTTTTCACTTTTTCATCGAAATGGCATTAATTGCGATTGTATTTAATGAAGAGTTGTGTATGTGTGTGTGTTTTAGTTGCGAAAATTGCTGATCACAAATTTTCATTTTCATTTTCATTTTCATTTTCATTTGCATTTCCATTGCCATTTCGAGCAGGATAAATTTCGTGGCCAGGACTGAAGAAAAACTAATTAAAAACTGTCAATGCCATTTCGAGGATGCTGAAACCAAACAAATTTTGATGGTCCATTGATTTGCTATGCAAAACACACACACACACATAGACAGGACACGTAATACTAGTGGATAGACATGGGCATTAAATTTCCCTAGCAATGGTAATGCGATCCATCTAGTTGGAGTCGGCTACTAACCGTCTGGCAGCATAAATCACATGTTTAACTAATTAAATGGAACAGTAAATAACCATCTCTGTGGCATGGTCAGTGTCACTTGGATTTTGTGGATGTGGATTTAATGAGTAGACAAACTGCCACTGTAAATGCGAAGTTAACACGCCCATCAGAGGGCCAGAGGACCAGAGTGGCACATGGGTAGATGGGCAGAGGGGCAGGAGGGGGCAACATGGAGCTCGTAAAATTGAATGCATTCGGTTGCCTACGCCAGGGGCGCAATAATCATAAAAATTGCATATTAAAATGCATTTTGGGGGCGTGCACTTCAGTCTTCCTTCTCATTTTCCCTTTTGTTCGCAGTTGTTTTTCTTTTTATTATGCGACGCCTTTAAAATGTTTATAAATACAGTCAATTTGCTGTCAACTTTTGAACTCGCCACATGTGTGCGTATCAGATTCCGATTGGACTCGGTTTCCTGTCCCAGTGTGTATACATATATATTCAAGTAGTGTGTGGTATACCATGTCAGAGAGAGGTCAATGGCAACAGCTCATTATAAAAATCATCCAATTGAGTGACACTTTTTCAACTCCAACGAGAAAATTTGAAATTTGTTTAAATTAAATAACGCTAAAACACACACTCACACAGACACACACACACTCACACATGTACGGACATTTTCTAACAAATCAGAAACTAGCAGAAACATAATGATAACGATGACTGTGACATGGATGTCAACGCAATCATTTGACATTTTGACAGGGCCACGCATAGTGACAGAGAGAGAGAGAGAGAAAAAAGGGCAAAGTGAGGTCCTATGAGGGAGTCATTGAAACGAAATGATGTTGTCGCTGCGCCTGCGTGTCTCAAATTTCAAATCAAACATCGAAAACTCTAAGTAAACAAATCAAATTGCATTCTGTAAAATTTAACTTTTGTATTAACCCAAACACCTTCATAATTTTCATGGCTGCTCCTCGACAATTCCCCCATCCCATACCAAACCTCAATCGTTGTACTCTGCTTGTTTTAGCAAAGTGCAAAGATCTTTTGAATTGCTGCCAACGCAAATAAACATGGAAGGGAAGGGAAGGGGGGCGGGGTGAAGGACTCTGTATGCATGAGCTCGCAAATGAAAAGTACCGACCGCTGCCTGTTGCTCCCCAGTTTGTCTGCTGTTTCTTTTGTGGCTACTCAATTGGTTTTTTTTTTTTTTTTTTCAAAGTTTTTTCCTTTCTGTTTTTCCCCCTCCGTTTGGCCCAATGCTTTTCAGCTCAAATGGTGTGGAATGGAGCCCCAAGTAAATGAGTTTGCCACAAGAGTTTGTTTTAAATTGCAAGTGAATTACTTTACCGAATAATTCTTTCAAAAATTAATGCTTAAAATTCGACTATAAATCAAATGAAAGATGAATCCAACTAACTAATCTAGCTTCGCAATATTATTTGAATACGAAGAAGTTATGGTTAGGAAAAATTGTATCAGACATTAATAAGAATCCATCGGGTTGTATTCTTGCTTTTCTCACGTTTTCATTTTGAAAGAGTCAACTCTTTCTCTATTTATTTACTTACACACACACACACATTAAAGAACCAAATTGAAATGGCTTCTAAACAAATTGAAATAGAAAATATTACAATTGCCTGCGAGAAGATCAAGAAGTCGGTAACATATGTATGTTTGTGTCTAAATGTAGCAACTAAATGTAATTCTAAGATTAAAAATAAACAACGTGAAGACCATAAAAATTACAATTTCCTAATCCATTGTGTGTGATCCATTTTGTTGGCAACCGAAGTAAATAAACACCCAATTTTGAAGTGGTTAAATCATTGACAAATTTATGAACTTCTTCAATACAGAAAGTCAAAACGATGTTTAAAGAGACAGAGATGGAGAAAGTAAAAACTTTCATTAACAAATCGTCACTGGACTCATTATTCTGCAACAAATAAATTTTATTAAGTACTATGTATGTACATATGTATGTATGTATGTTTGTTGGTGTATTTTTTGTTCTGTTTGTTGTTGTTTTTGTGTGTATTTTATTTACGGGTTTTCATTAAAGTCATTTCGGGTCAGACCAGCCAGAAGTAAAAACAGCAACAACATTGCCATAAAGCGTTAACCAAACAGAGTTGACCAAACAGTCGGCACACAGAAAAATAAATATCCACAATGGTTATATTGTTTTTGTTCGCTTACTGCATAAAAAATATTAAATTTGTATGGAAATTGGTGTAAAACACTCAATGCACACAGTCGAGGAGGACCATTCAGTTCAAGTTGCAAGTTTATCGCACTAATTAATTTGATGGGCTTTTTAAATAAATTGTGAAATTGTGAAAATTGTGAAAACTGTGCAAAAGCCAACTGAGTGCATATTACTTTCAATATTAATTACAAAATGCATAACAATTGCAAAGTGACTCATAACGAGATTAAATTGAAACTTACCTCAGACAGATGGCAAAGCAGAGCTGCTGCCCACGCAGCTAGACAAATTACCTTAAATCTTGTGAAAATTAATAAAGTGTTTTTCGCTTTGACAGCGGAAATGGGTTGAGTTTTTCCCAGAAGAAAACCATCGACGCGCGTCACCCACTCACAGCCATGTACATATATAATCGGGAGAAATCATTTCTCTCAAGTTTGGCCAGTGACGGCAAACTGTGCCCCTAAATCGACTAATTTTAACAATGATGTAACTTGTCGCAATTGTTGCCAGAGGCCACACAGTTTTGGACACGCGCCCAATTTTCCTTTTCGTGAAATGACAAACGCACAAGTGGCAAAAAATAAATAAAAAGTAATGCAAATATGCATTTGAATACGACCTATGAGATTCCCATTGTTGTCGAAGGACTAACATACTTGCATGACGACCATTTGTAATCAAGGAGCTCTCAGGAGACATCATTTTACCGAATCTCATTTCGAGTTCAACTGATCAATATATGAATATACCCCTCATCATCACGGAAAAGTGTATAGGGTATTGAAAACACACAAAAAATTGTGTGTTAAACGTTTCTGAATTGACTTGACTTGATGCTGCGACCGGGCCCGAACCCGTACCCGTACCCGGCCAGACCAGATCATGGTGAACGTGCGCCAAAGTGTGAAGCTTGCCAAAAACGTAAAGAAAAAGATGGCAAGAAAATAAATTACAATTATATGGGAAAAATAGTGTGCCAAAGAGCATCATATACATAATGATGAACTGCTAACTCACTAGGCAATCTTTTTTTGAAAGAGTTGCTGGAAACGAAAGTGGAAGTCACCATTACCACCTGACTCATATGGCGGAAATAGACCAATAATGGGTAAATGCATTTATTTGCAGTGTACTAGTAGGTACTTAAATTAAAAACATATTGTTGGGCCGCACAGGATTACAAACTGAGAAGAGGCATATACATACCTAAAAATAGTCTAGGAATAACATCAACATCAGCATCAGCATCATCATTATCAGGCAGAACCAACTGAAAGAGGCGGTGTCTCAGCACTTTGTGCAATTTCCGTTGCAATATTTGTCTCTTCTGGCTTCCAAATGAGCTGCCCTTAATAAATTTAGACCATAAGTTAACTCATACTCATTTACTGTACTTTCCAGCACATCAACACACACACACACATACATAGAGAGTAAGTGTGTGTGTGTGTGTGTGAGGAAAAAAGAAACTCAAGAAAAATAATGTGGCAATAAAAAATAGTGCTAAAACATTCGACAACCTAGCTACAATAACAACAACAAACAGCCACAGCATGGACATAGGAGCGCATCATTGCAGCAATGAACACGCTTGCACCATGTGTGCCAAGATCGACCGAAGATGCTGCAGAGCCCACTATAATGATCACTATAAGGCATATAGTGGTTGGAAATATACATATACACACAAACACACACTAGGCAGAGGCCACGGTCACGTGCACAGTGGAAAATATATATGTACATATGTAACTACTACTGAAGTCATGCTGACATTCTGAATGAAGAAGACTAAAATGAATGCATGGATCAGTAAAACATTGAAAACAAACACGATGGAATGCGAATATTGGGAACCATTTTATGTTTCGGCCAAGACAAAGGACTTGCAGCTAGTACTCATCTATTCTTCATCCCATTTCAATATATGTCAACATATATTGATTAATTTCTTCAAGTGTATAATTAGCAAATGAAATGATAACGAAATCCCAATTGAATTTATGACTTCATGAGACATGGTGATCAATTCTTTTGTATGATCTAAGTTTCTACTGGGTGCTCGGTAATATACAATTCACGGGTAATTTCTATACACAAACATAAACCTAAAATAACAGTATTAACAGCAGCAGCAAACTATAACATAGACAGACGGATAGACGGACGGAAAAAGTGAGTTTTCTTGATGGAAAAGAGTGCGTTTAGTTGTGTGCGTGTGTGTGTAGGAAGGAGTAATGGGGTGGCGTGAATGAGGGAGGGGGAACAGCGACAGCACATGTGCGTGCCAAGAAGGAGAATTACAATGAGTACTGCGACAGATCAGAGCAACAAGCAGAGTGTCGCAGCAGTAACGGCAACGGCAACAACTGCGACAGCAGCAATAATATTACAGATCGCTACGAGTCGAGTCAGCAGGACCAACTATCACTTGTTCTTCGCCCCCATTCCCTATGCTTGGTGTACGCACCGTTCCTGATGTTTAAATATCGTGCAGAGGCAGAGCTGCGGGTTATTGTCAGAAAGAACGCGGTGGCGTGAACATCATCACTGAAAATTTTAAAGAGACACTGAGTATCAGAGAGATTATGGAAATAGAATAGAAAAGAAAAAAAAAAAAAAAAACTAGAAAAAGAAGCGACTGCTCGACGTGTCTGCGATCGGTCATTTGGGATTTCCCGCGTTTGTCGTGTTCGTCGGGCCATTACTTGTTTTGTTTTTTTGGCAATTGGCCCAAGTTGGACAAGATTCGCTGACAATTTCGTGTGTTAGAAAAACTGCCGGAAATGCGAAATTGAAAGTGTCTCCAACATAAAAAGAACCCAAGAAAAACCTGAAAAAAAAATTAAAAGGCAATAAATAAATCAATTATGTCTTCCACAATGAAAACACAACAACTGCCATTGAGTTTATCTAGCCACAGTGTCGGCAAGGTTTGCTATGGAGCATTCATGTCGCCCCCACTAAGTGCCAACATCAATGTCTCCGCGGATCAGGATAGATTTCGTGTGCCAGCCAGTGTGGATGAGTGTATTGCAGAGGACAATCAATTCGCCAATGGTAACCTTCAATTTCCGGACTTTTCACACCTTTGCTTTGCGGCCGAGACACCGAATTCAGTGTTCAGCGATAGCCAGCCCAACTATGCGTATGCCGAACAGGAACCAGATGACATTGTTTGCGCCACAGTGGATCATACGGGCAGCATGCTCTATCAACAGGGTCAATATACGCAATTGAATCGTGAGGATATATTCCGCTTTGAGCCCGAGGACATTGCCCGGCTAACGACAGATGCTGAATTACCCATATCGGGATTGATGCAAACACCCCATCACACTCAACCTTTGCCTCAGCCTCAGCCTCTGACTCCATACACACCATATACCCCTTGTAGTGGCCAGTCGAACCAGCCTATGGCACAGGTCGACTCTATCAATCTGGATATTGATTATTTTAATTATGATGAAATTAATTGCCAATCGAAAAACCAATCACCGTGTTCATCCCCGCACCTAGATGCCTGGTTGAATTTTAACCTTAGTGAAATGACCGTGCCATCAACTGAAGCTCCATCATCGTCATCCTTGTCACCAAAATTATGCAATGGCTATGTACACCAGCAGCAACAGCAACAGCAGCAGCAACAGCAGCAGCAGCTGGTGCATCAGCATCATAATCATCATCACATTAAAATGGAGCCATCACCCACAAAGCTGCCTTCGATGAACTCCACATTTGGCACACCGAAATGCCAACCCGTGTGCGGCAATTACGAGGATTACTCCAATGTCTATCAGTGCAGTGCTGTGGATGCTGCTGCTGCTTCTGGTAATTTTCAGGACTATGCGCCAGAAAATTATCATAATAACATGTTGCAGGCCGTCGAGAAACCGAATCGGGAACACAAAATCATTTGGACCATCGACGAGCTGGATGAGCTTAATGAGGCGCTAATGATAAGTAGCAGCGAACATGAGCACTTTGAATCAAAAGTCGAGATGACCAATAGTTGGCCAACAGTGGAAATTAATGACACAAAGGACACGAAGATCGAAAAGCGTGGCTATAGTGCAGATGAGGAAGATCTCGATGACATTGATAATGACAATGAATTCGATATTGATAACGAAAATGATGAGGTCTTTGTGCTGCCGGCGGAAAAGGATGACTGTTGCGATACAGAGATAGAGGCAAGTGAATCGACGTCACTTATCTGTCAATGGACGGACTGCAATGAGGAATTTCCCAACCAACAGGCATTCGTCGAGCATATTGAAAAGTGTCACGTGGACGTCCGCAAGGGTGAAGATTTCTCCTGTTTTTGGTTGGATTGCCCACGGCGCTATAAGCCATTTAATGCTCGCTATAAGCTACTCATACACATGCGGGTGCACAGCGGTGAAAAGCCCAACAAATGTCCGGTAAGTGTCACGACAATCGATCCAGCCTGTACAAGTACATACAACTAAAAGAGTTAAAAGAGAAAAAATAATAGTTAAAAGCCAATCCTAGTAAAGTCGAAACTAATTCTTGGAAAAGGCAGCAACTTTTTAACTTCAACTTAAACCGTTTTGCTAAATATTTAAAGATGATGCAGTTAGTAAACATTTACGGTATTGTCCCCATGCCGAATATCATTTTTCAAATTCAAACAATGAAATCATGCCAGGCCAGCTGCTGCCTATTTATACAACACTTGTTTATGTTGAAAGAGTGAGTTTTCTAAACAAGACTCAACAACGATTCGGTTCCCCATATTTCGGTGTTGTTTTCTTTTTTTTTTTTTTTTTTTTTTGTTTTTGGGGGCAGTTTAGTTTGCGTTTTTGTTGTTTTTGTTTTATGCACGTGTTGACATTTGATGCGGCATCGTTTCGATGATGAATGATGCGGCAAGCAAAGCAATCAGCAAAAATTGACAAAGGCACAGGACTTCAAAGGACTTCATGGGGGCATGGTGCGTCCACTTGAAAAAGAGTTGTTGGTAATGTTATTAGTAGGACAGGTTCTAGCAGTACTCACTCACATGTTGTTCGGCATGCTCTTTCATTTTGATTTTTGGAGTAATTGATGGATGAGTAGTTGACATTAAGGAAGAGAAAAAAAAAGGGAAAAATAAAAAGCTTCTTAGGTCCTGAGCCAACAACACTTTATTCGCATTCGCTTCGTCATCGACAGGCTCAGTATTTGTGGGTTGATGGCAACATATTTTCGAGTGTGTTGCAAAAGGATAATTTGGCCTGTCAGTGTCGTACAGGTGTGGCAGCTTTCTCTGATGCCTGCGGGCAGGCAGCGAGGTCACAATATTATGCATCAACCTTACCCCCGAGAGCTCAATGTCTCTCGTTTGCTCACACGGTATCTCTCTCTCCTTCTCTCTCTTGCGCTCTTTTACCACATTCATATACACAGTGTTCGCAGTAATTGCAATTTTCGATGACACCTTACTCATCTCATCTGTTCTCATATCTCCTTCTTGTTCTCTCTCTCTCTCTCTCTATCTCTGGATCCTTTTTTATTACAGTTTCCCGGCTGCCATAAAGCATTTTCGCGTTTGGAAAATTTGAAAATTCATCAGCGTTCGCATACTGGCGAACGGCCCTATGGCTGTCAATATGGAGGCTGTGTCAAAGCTTTCAGCAATAGTTCAGATCGTGCGAAACATCAAAGGACACACTACGATACGGTGAGTACCCGCAACCTTTATATTTCTCTCTCTATCTCTCTCTCTCTCTCCCACTCTCTGTGTATATGAATATTCCTGTGGAAGGGGATTGATACATGCTTATGGGTGTGTGCGTTGGTTGTGTGTGTGGTGCAAGCAATTTGCAGTGCGTGTCAAAGGAAATTGAAGAGCTCGCGGCTTGCGTGGGTCCAAAAAAAGACGCAGTTGGCTCTATAGCAGCTTTAAGGTTTAATGACTGAGTGTCAAGGCTCTTAACATTGCAGCTTGGACAACTAAGACTGAGTCACTTTTCTAAAATTGTGCCCCATACCCTTCTGGTGTCGCTGCTGCTGTTGCCTCCTGCATGACATGTGCACATTTCGCATTTCGCTGCCTGAGTGATTTATAGTTTTCTACGTGCCTGTATGTGTCTGTGTGTGTGCGCACATGTATTTCAATCTGTGTGTGTGTATATGTGTGTTTGTAGTGAAGGCCCATCAGCAATAGCTGGAACTACAGCTAGAGCAACAGCAGCCGCGTCAGCGCGCACGACAACCGGAAAAAAGGTTGAAACCAGCATAGAAGGCCAGAGAGAAATCGAATAAACTAACTGAGTTACTTTCGTTATTCGATGCAATGGTGTGGATCAGGATCACACGAGGACACAATACGCGACATGCACTACAGAAAAATAGTTCACTTAATTATCAATAGACATACATTATATTTGAATCACTTTCTTTTTGGGCCCAGCGTACAAAATATTGGGAAAGTATGTGGTCTCGAACGAATAAAACGAATGCTGCAATTGCCATTATCAATTTTTTGTGCAGTGTAGCTATAGTGTGATGTGGTTGGTTGGCCGCAGGCGGTACATGGCCAGAACAAACAAAAGCACACATGACATTTCAAAACGATTTGACTTGGCAAATATGCTAGGGACCGACAAACCGACAGACCGACCAGCCGTATGCAATGGGCATCTGGTGATGGGTGCTTGAAGGCATACACAAATCAATTGCATACTTTTAGGCAACAGAAACAGTTGTACTGAGCTCCAAAACCTGCTGCGGTTTCAATTGAATCGGGCAAATATTAATGTTTCGCTTTCGTCTATTCTCTCTTTTTCATTCTCAATAGAAACCGTATGCCTGCCAGCTACCCGGCTGTACCAAACGCTATACGGATCCCTCGAGCCTACGCAAACATGTCAAGAATCACGCGTTGCGCAATGCCAACGGACAGCTGGTACGCCGCAAATCTGCCAGTGTAACAGGAACAGTGGCAGGAACAGCAGCAGCAGCGGCAGGAACAAAAGCAGCTGGTGCTGCTGGTAGTGGTGGAGGAGTAACCAGTAGCGGCAGGAAGGCAGCCAAAATACGACGTCATTCGGAGTCTGCCTTGGCTCAGGCCATGGCTCCAGGCAATGGCCATGACACTAGCAATGCGAATGCAAATGCAAATTTAGGTGGGGCAGGTATTGAGCAGCAGCGACAACAGCGTAGCAATAGCTGCAGTGAAGCAATGCTCCATTATGAGACAACATCAATGGCTAACCACAACAACTGCGGCAATGTTGCAGCTAATAACAATTCAATGAACTTTAATGAGTTGTCAAATTGCATTGTCATTATTGAGCACAATCAATACGAGGCAGCGGCGACAGCATCAACTATTAACAGCAGCCATAACATGCCCACAACAGCAACAGCAACATCGGCAGCAGCAGCAGCAGCAGCAATACCAACAACAACAACACCAGCAACAGCAAAGGCAGCAACATATGCCGTCTACAACATGGCGCCCGTTCCGGAAACGGATGCGCTGAGCGTTTGCAGTAGCAATAGCAACAACAATTACAATGGCTACGACAGCAATGAAAATATTAATCAATTAAGTGAACTCGAACAATTGCTGACAACAACAGTAGCGGCAGCAACAACAACAACAACAACAACAACAGCAGCAGCGGCAAATAATGTTACTGAGGGCAGTAAGGCATTAGTTGCATATAGTACTTGCCCTGATCCCACCTCCATTACGAACGATGGCAATAACATAGACATGGCCAACGGCCAGAAAGGCCATTTGAACGAATTTGTATCATTCGAGTACGTGAGGAAATATCTCACAGATGGCTATGACCCCACTCCAACTCCAAAAGCCAAAAGTCCTGTATCCAATTTGCAATTACAGCCTCAGTTTGATAATAACTTTGATATGCTAGATTTTCAGCAATTCATTTGAGAATCCTAGCCATGTACATACCACACACATACGAATTATTCAGTTAGTTCGGTTGTACTTGAACAAAGGCAAAAGCAGAAGCTAACAAGTCAGCAATTATCTATCCAAAGATCTCAATATCATTGAGTAGTAGTGCAAACGATTAATGTATATACTAACTCCAAATAGCTCTTAGGCATCCATAAAAAAAACCAAGCCTAAAATCCCAAAGAGAGTAAAAAAAAAACGTTCCTAAACAAAAAAAAAAAATATATATATATATATATATAAATAAATAAAGTGTTCCAGTGATTAGCAGCGTCTTCCCAATGATTTAAATATAAACATTTCAAATTTTACTTTCCATTTAAGTTTTTATGTTTAATTCATTTTATGTGACAACAATTATTGGTGGCATATTAAATAGGACTTAATTATCCATTAATTAATTGATTAATCTGTGTAAAATATCATATTGAATAGACAAACAAGAACGAAAAACAAAACACACCAAAAAAGCATATGTAATTCGAGCACTTTGCAAATTATTAAGCTTCAATTAGTTAAGTTTAAGCAGCAACAAATCTAAATAAATAAAACACGTTTTAATGAGTTTAAAATTCTGTTTCTGTTCATTCTATACCTATTAGGCTTAGTGCAATTAATAAATAATTGATATATAGAATGTTAAACAAGTGAAAACGAATCTAATTAAAAAAAAAAAAAAAAAAAAATATACTGTTTACTTACTTTTTGCCAGATGAGTGAGAATGCCTTCCCAATCACACATTTTATACTTTTAAATATTGTAGTTTTGTATGTAGCTAAATCAGCATCTCGAGTTGGTTTCTTATACTAAATCATAACCGTCTTCTTACAAAAGTGAGTAACAAACATTTTTGATCACTTTTAAACCGATTGCCGAAACATGTTAATTTTTCTTTTAACTCTGAGGATCTACTGTCAAAATTTTGTAGAAAAACTGAGAATAGGACGACCGGAACGACACACTTATGCTGGTTGAAGCTTTCCAAATATTCAGGGTTGTTCAAATCGTAGTCTTCGATTTGAGCATACCAGTCCTGGACACAAGTCAAAGGATCTCAAACGTGAAGTTCTGCCAGATCATTCGTATATATTGAAAACTTTTTTGTAAGTAGTAAGGTATAGAAATTTGAAAAATATATGTTGCAACACATTCCTTGTGTTTGGGTAGTTGTTCTCACGCAAGTTGCCTTTAACTTGATTGTAATTTATTTCGTTACATTTCCACACTTTGCTGTATGAGGCTTGGCTAGTAAAACTCAGGTGAAGACCAATCCATCGATTACAATCTCAAGTCTGGCATGATTGGATCCTTATTATACATATGTACACAGATGCAAGCAGAACAGTCAATCTAAAATTTGTAATCTAAATCTCCGTTGCGACAAAGAATGATCGATATAGAAACATTGAGATTAAAGAGATTAGTGTTCAATATAGATAAAAACAAACAATTGAAACTTGAAAATTTATTAAATATTTAATATATCTGAAAATCCGAAAATAATTTCTAAGTATTCCGGCACTTTACTCCATGGAATTAGGCCAATGTTTTGCTTATGAACCATGAGTACAATAGGACGATTACAATGTTGATTTGAAACAGATTTCCGCTAAAACAATAAAAGAATTATGCAAATCATTGTACTGACTTGGTCACACCTTGCACAAAGTGCACAAGTATCATTAGATAGGGACACTTTCATTTCGCAATAGGAGTTATGCTTAAATTGCTGGTCTCGGCTTTTGGATAATTAATCCATTGTCATTTTTTAAATGCTTACCTTGGAAACGATCTGAAACACATGAACAAGAAATAAAGAATCATTGAGAAACTCTTTCCATTCGTGATTCTTTCGATGGCAGCTCACCCATTAGGTTTTGGAACATTTTCTTCGAACTGCCCATCTATATTACCCAATGGATAGTAAGTCGCAAACACATATTTGTTGTTAGAATCCGGACTTGGATTAGAAAGGAATATATGATGTAGGATTTAGGATTTTGAAAAATTTTCAACTAACTTTGTGTCCATCAACACTGCCAAACTGGTTGAAGACTTCCAAACGAGCGCTGTAAAGTATTTAGTTTTGTCCGAAAATCCTGGTTTGTTGAAATCGTAATATTTGATTTCATCATACCAATGCTGCACACAGTTCAGTGGGTCCCCAAGTGTCTTGCAGGTACTGAGAGGATAACTCTGAATATAGGGCAGCTCCCTATCTTCCACTGTAACGTTCTGAAAAATTATGGTTATATTATTATCTTGCTTATTTGTAAACTTTAAACATTACTCTAGCATAATTACGTATCTCCTGCGGAATGAACGGGATTAACTGTAAATCAGGTGAGCCGTGCAGCCTTCGCAATCGATTGTGTTCGTTTAGCATATCTTCTTCAAAGTCGGCAAATGCTCCAGGAATCTGGGAAAGGAGGAATGTAGCTAATACTTAAACGGTTAACTGGGATTAAGGTCGAATGTATACCATCGAAAACGCAAACACACTTATTAATACCGGCAAATACATAATTTCAAATTTATGTTATGTTAAAGAAAATCTAAAAAATTAAAATATTTCTTTTATCTACACAATAATTTTGGTTTTTTTCTAGCTTCAGCTGCTGGATAGAGAATGTGAAAAATAAATAACCCAAGGGTCTAGTCAATGCCGAAGCTTGCTTTGTTCGGTTATTGGCATAGATTGATTGTCATTAAACTTATACTTATAACAAATTTGCTTATTATCCAGAAGGTGAATTGGTATATATACATATATATATACTGAGCAGCATCTATACAGAACTTTTAATACACACTTAAATTCATTTGTTATTATAACTGTAAAATATTTGTTTTACTTGGTGCATGTCGGCGAGAAGTCTTACTTGCTTCATTATAGCTTTGCAGAGGGTATTATAAAATTGTTTATTACGCAAAGGAGACTTTTCCAACCCTGAAAAAGTCTCAAATACAGCAGAATTGGATTCTTATTTTACATATGCACATAGATGCAAGCAGAACAGTCAATCTAACATTTCCTTCAAATCTTCGTTGCAATAAAAAATGATCGAAATGGAAACATTGAGATTAAAGAGATTAGTGTTCAATATAGATAAAAACAAACAATTGAAACCAGAAAATTTATTAAATATTTAATATATCTGAAAATCCGAAAATAATTTCAATGCGTCTGCCTAAGTATTCTAGCATTTTACTCCATGGAATTAGGCCAAAATTTTGCTTATGAACCATGAGCACAATAGGACGATTCCAATGTTGATTTGAAACAGTTTTCCGCTGAAACAATAATAGAATTCGCAATAATAGTTCCATTTGTCAAAACTGCTGTTCGGCATGTGCCAGTTTGAAATTCTTACCTTGAAAGCGATCTAAAATACAAGGAATGGAATTTTTGACAAACTCTCCTTTCAGGATTATTTCAATAGAAGCTTACCCATTTATAAGTCTTGGAACATTCTCCTCGAATTGCCCATCTATATTACCCTTTGGTAGGTATCCCGCTATAACAAAATTGTAATTACTCGTTGGACTGGGATAAAGAAATACATTTATTAATGGAAGTCAAGTGGGATATTTGACAGATTGCAAACATACCTTTTGGCAGTTGCCACTAGTAACTCGGTTGAATTCTTCCAAACGAGCGCTGTAAAGAATTTAGTTTGGTCCGAAAATCCTGGTTTGTCGAAATCGTAATCTTTGATTTCATCGTACCACTGCTGGGCACAGTTCAGTGGATCTTCAAGCGTTTTGCATGTTGAGGGTCCGCCATCCCTTTCATAGGGTTCAAATTCGCCTTCAGTTGCGAGATGCTGAAAATAATGGTTATGTTATTTCATTACTTTTAGTACTGCTTTAATCATACATTAATAATGAACTGAAATCCCTCTATAGAATCGCCTGGGTGTAATATCATTTCTGGTGAGCCGTGCAGCTTTCGTAAGCGATTGTGTTCGTTTAGCATGTCTTCTTGAAAGTTGGCAAATGCTCCAGGAATCTGCGAAAGGAGGAATGTAGCTAATACTTTAACGGTTAACTGGGATTAAGGTCGAATGTATACCATCGAAAACGCAAACACACTTATTAATACCGGCAAATACATAATTTCAAATTTATGTTATGTTAAAGGAAACCTAAAAAATTAAAATATTTCTTTTATCTACACAATAATTTTGGTTTTTTTCTAGCTTCAGCTGCTGGATAGAGAATGTGAAAAATAAATAACCCAAGGGTCTAGTCAATGCCGAAGCTTGCTTTGGTCGGTTACATTATTGGCATAGATTGCTTGATTGTCAAATCGACAAGAATGTGGGAATATAGAAATATATCAGAAATTTGTAATATAGAGAAATCTGGTTGGAGTAGGCTTTGTGAAAAATATCTCATAATATAGAAGACTGGCGAAATTTCGAAAATCGAGACTTTTTAAAAGAATTTAATTGGCATTCAGTTTAAGCGTACATGAACTTCGGAGCAGAGAGAGGGTACATTATGATTGCCTTTTGAATTTGAAAAATGGATAACTTTTCTGGGTAAGTCTGGTAAATGCAAGGCCCAATGCATGTTGGTGTCATTATCTGTTTGGGCATTATAATGTCAGCAACGACATGAGCAACATGGCTTCATTTCCGTTAATGTTGGCCGCTTGATTTCACTTAATTGCTGGGCATTCAAAAAATAATTTACAATATTTATTGCATGCGACCAATATTTATTTGCATTTAATTTATTATGCACATTTAACACATTCACTTGTTCTTTTTCTTTTTAACGACTTGCTTTACATTACATAAACTTTTTTTTTTTTTTTTTTTTTCATTTCGGATTTCCCTATTAATTTGCGCATCATACGAAATGCAAAAAAACGGCTTAAGGTTTTAATCAATGGAGTTCAATTTATAGATTCATTACGGTTTATTTGTGTGCGGACGGCATTGACTCAGGCTGGGATTGGAGTTGGGGTCATTGGAAGTTGGCCACGGCAAAAGGGAGTCAGATATCCCTAATTTGATTACATACATACACATATGCATATAATTTATATGTCCTCTCGCAACATATCACATTTCGGATTTCAGATTGAGTTTATTTAATTTTTTGTTCCGCCTTTAAACGAAAGTCCATTATGGCCTTTTGAACTGTGAATGCTGTTATTAATGAGCTGTCCCCGATCTGGGGTTAAATGCGTTTCACGAAATATAAAACCTTAAGTTGGCACAAGAGCAACGAAATTGCTCTTGATGTTGTTGTTAGCAATACCATTGCATTTTTAGTGGCTTAATAAGGCTCAAATGGGCTCTTCCGTTAACTGGCTGTTGCCGTTGCTGCTGCTAAAAATGGTGGACACAGCGGGTACTGTTAATGTGTAAACAACTGCCAACATATACATATATATCAATGAGCAGGCCTGGATGCCCAGCACAGCAGAGGCGTGGCCAGTGGATGGATGGAAAACGAAGGGGCGAGGAGGGGAGGGTGTGTTGCAAGTTGCAACTGAAACGGATGTAGTACAAATAAAATGGCCAGAGTCATGGCCCGTAAAATGAGCAGTTAACATTGCCCGTTATGAACTTTAATATTAATAACCATTTATGCTTATGACAGACAATGAAAGCCGTGCACAAATTTTCTGATGCCCCTTTCATAACCCCCTTTCATTTGCCGATGCTGGTTTCATTTTCTGTTAACGCTGTACAACTACAACACTAAATATGCTTAGAGGAAGAGACAGTGGACAGTGGGTGGAAACTTGCATTTTAAAACGTTGTAAGTGTGCCAGTTAATATGCAGACCGAGACTGGTCTTCATTACAAGCCGCATATATGTACAAGCACATGCCACATCTACCCACACTCACACTCACACACACACAGACAGCGAAACAACGTTCACAGATATATAGACAACAAAATGTAAAGCAATTAAAAGCAGCGCAGCAAAACATAACGAATATCCCACATAAAACATGAGCATGAGTATGATTTTGACTTTTTACTTCGTGATAAAATTCCACCATGCCACCCTAACTATCCTTTCATTCGACCATGGAGTTAGATGTGGAGTGGACTGCCTGCTGTGGCTACAAGTGGTCATTGCCTAGTTCGAATGTGGTATGTTTAGGGTGTCCATTCCCATGCCAGTTTTGAAATTTTTGCAGACCAAATACGGCTTTTTGCTTGATATTTTCTTTTTGCGGATTAAAGTTTCAAACTTTATGTGAAAAAGGGCAGACATAAATATTTGCCAAGCACTTTACACTTCAAAGAAATTCTTGCGAAAATTGATTATGAAATTAAATTAAATAGAGTTTGTTAAATATGGATTAGATAATCCTCTTAAATCTCTTTATGAAAGCTTCACGATTTAGTTGATGGAATTTTATCCTTTTTTTATACAATTTCTTAATTTTTATATATTCCAGTTTGTTCCAAGTGTTTTAATTTCTTTAAGTGTCGAGAGTAGTAAATTCATCTACAATTGCAATCCCCTTTCCTCCAAAAAGGTTGCAAGTAATAATTATGGAAAATGTTGCACGCCAACAATTTATGTTTGTTAATCAGCAAAGTGAGAAAACCAAACCGACGCCCAAGTGTACTTGGCACGCCTTTATATAAAAATGTATGCTTATGTGTATGTGTTTATGAAACATTTGTCAATTATGTGGCATTTTTATAACAATATTTGCATATATGTACATATTTCTACATTTTAATTTAAAAAACTCTCACAAGGATGGGACTGAGTGCCAAAGAAGATACTAAATAGAAAAGCCCCACACGAGTTTGAATCACTTTGTAGGCAAACCTCCTCTCCTCTATATATGTATGTATGTACATGTGTTTGTGTATGTATGTGTTGGATTTTTCGATATTTATGTGCTGGCTGCCAGGGTGGCCTGGATGAGGTACTCGGCCAGTGGCAAGTTCCACTCCGATAAGCATCAGGCAGCTGCTGCTGCTCCTGTTGCTGCTCTTGCTTCTGCCGCGAATTTGCAGTGCGTTTCCACGGTTTGGCTGGCAATTATGCAAATCAAAAGATCGCCACAGAGCGATATACCCCAAAATTCCATGCATTTAAAATTTTCTAATCAATGGAATTTTAATTTTAATTTATAGTGTGCGGCAAGCAACGCTATTTGTTTGTTCGTTTTCGTTTTAGCATTTTGTAATTGCGCACCGATTTCTCGGGGATCTCGTGAATATTTATATAATATTGTGTAATTGTGTTTCAGTGTGTGTGTGCGTGTTTCATTGCAATGTGATAAGGTTTTTGGCTTTGGGGCATCATTTTCTATTAAGCCAACTGTCAGTTTTCAAATTTAAAGATTAAACCCGTTTCAATTAAAACCCATGTCCTCTTACATATAACATGCATATGTCACTTACCAGCAAGAGGAAGGCAGAGTTAACGCGAAAAAGTGTTGCCTATTTTTATGGGCGCGCAATTCAAACGCAAAATTATTTAATCAGGATGCTTCACTCAAATGTAATTAAGTTTAAGTTGCTGAAAAAAAAATGAAGAACAAAAACAGAAAAGAAAAAAAAATGGAATAAACGGCAGCATAATTTAATATATGCCAAACAATAAATCCATGTGAAGACATGTTTTCATGGATATTGAAATAATTGTACAATTAAATCAACATGCTTACCCTGCTCATTGATGGGCACACACACACACACACACAATCCAATTTTCAAACAATTAAATTAGAATTTCCAGAACTTATATGTATGCTAAACAAGAAAGTATTTATTAACAAAAGATTAAGAATCTATCGAAAGTAGGCTTTGTCTTGGAATAGATAATGCCTCTTCTTTGGTATTAAATTTATCGCTCTGGCTTATAATTTTTTATATTTTTAGAAGTGTTCTTTTCTGTTCTTGTGTAGTGTATTCAAAAGTTATCGTTATAGAATTTTCGCTACAGAATATACTTTTTTCGCTGTATCTCAGATCAGTGTAGAGGCTGCTGACCGGCTAATGCAATAAACGCGCTGGCCAGCACGTTTTTTTAAATAAATTTAATTAAATGAAAATAATTTTTCCCACTTGCCGTTTATTCGATGAATTCGAACAGAACAAAATAACAAAAAAATATATACAAATATTTTGCACGACAGCTGTGCCTTTTGCATTTCCCGTTGTGAAATTAATTAACATTTTTCGTGCCCCAGACAAAGTTGTTGCTGTTGTACCTCTTCTACTTTTATGTGCTTACTCTTCAACACATGTATGTACATACATATGTATGTATGTATGTATAAAGTGAACCTATTTGTATATACATATGTATATTAATGAGCCCATGTACATATATCAAATATAGCGGTAAAAGTTTGCCAAAAGCGTAATTAGAAGGCTTACTTCATGCGCTTGAAAATTCCTTTTTTGGCATTAAATTTATGACAACCGCACATGTTGTTCGGGCCGAGCTCCCAGCAACAACAAATGCAACAATATGAAAACCAAGACGTTGGTAAACTGCTCGTCTGTTGGCAGAGTTGGCAAAAAGTTTCTAAGGTTGCGCTCTTTTATGGAACAGCTGTGCCGTCGCCACCGCCAAAATGGTTCTCCAAATTGTTGCATACATCCAGGCGGTGGTCACATTGTTGCACGACAGCAAAACGAAGCACCAAACACCAAGTGCAGTAGTGTGTGTGGTAGCCACTGATAAGCTGCTCTACTGCAACCCCCACTAAGACGAGGCGTGGCCAACGAATTTGTTATAAAGTGAATTTATTGTTTTAACCATTACCACTTTGTGTTGCCGTTGCCGTAAACTTCACCCCAAAGTGCCGTTTATTTTGATGCAAGGCAGCCGCATCTTAAACTTTTCACCGCAGCCCATCAGGCAAGATGCAAATTAAAAATAAAGGACTAAAAGCTAAAAACAAAAAAAAAACTAAAAACAGAAGCTCACAAAGGAATATTAAGTTAAACTTTAAGTGCCTTAGCTGCGCTTAGTTACTTCTATTCATCGCTTGTCTGCTTTATTAAGTTGGTTAAATAAATATCTTGTTTATCCATCATTATGACCGATAACGAGTGCTGTTCCACTTTACTTTAATTAGGGAAAAACCAATGAGCACAACTTTTGGCTTCTCGCTGCATTCAACACAAAAACTATTCAAGCTGGTACTTCAGGTTCTTTCCTCATTTCTATAGCCATCGAATTAATTGCATTGCACCGCAATTCACGTTGCCGCTGACGTTCTCATTGCCATTACCATTATCGACTCTTGAAATTGTAGTAATTTCCAATAGATAATGAAATGCAATTAGAAAAGTGTGTGACACAAAATCCAAAAGAAAACTAAAAATCGAAAAAGGAAAAAGTATGCACTGAGAAAAACGAAAGATTCTGAAAGAAAATAATGTATTATTAATAATTTTTTACTTATAGTTTTCACTTTTAGTTTGGGAAAAAACTTTATTATGCCATTTTATTTATTATCTGGCACACATGTCAGAAACGAAAAAGAAAGCTACAAATCGAAATGAAAATCGATTTATATTAAAATTCAAATGCTTACTTACTCAGCGATCAGTGACACTTCCGCCCTCCACCGAACGGGGCGATGCATCTTTAAGAACTGATGCTTGACCCCACAGATGCATTTGCTTTTATAGGCGCAGAACTATCAGCGGAAGCCAATGCTATTTCTATCTATCTCTCTCTCTCTCTCTCTCTCTCTCACTTTGTCGCTCACCAGTGAAGAATGGCAGAGTGTGCAATAACCGTTTTCTCTCTCCAACTATCTTGCTCAGTCTCTCTCGCTCGCTTGGCTGCACTCTTTGAACTGCACTGCACTCGCTTAGAAGAGCTCTCTGCTAGCAAATGAGAAGACGTATCAATATGAGGGTAATGGAGCTGAGTGAGCAATAGGGCAAGACAGAGAGAGAACTTTCCCGCGGGCTGCATTAACAAAGAGATCGATTCCATATAAAATGGTTTCAGTCAGTGATAACTACCGTCGAAAAAATATAAGAATAATTGGAATTGTGCATCAAGAGATCTTATTACTAATCTAACTACCAACTAGATGGTTAGATTAGGTCAACTGTAATTCAAAAAATCAAAAACACAAACAATCTTTTCTTACAAAAACGTTTTCTAACCACAGATTATCCCTATAGCAGCAATGTAATTTGTGATCCGATAACACATTGCATTCAAATTAAAGGAAATTTTAGTTGTATGAACAGAAATACCAAGGAATACCAAGAGTAAGTAAAGTAAAAATGTGGTCGATTATTTATTTGTTTAGTTATTGTAAACCAATTAGAAATTTGCTGGTTATTGGACTATCTGCAATTCGGATTATTCCAATGTTGGTTACAAATTATGAGAAATATTAATTGTTTTCACAGTTGTTTAATAGTCATTTTTGTTTCTCCAAGTGTTGGAGTAGTGGAAAATGTAACAATAATAGCAATTTACTCAGTTTCCCCGACCTCTTTAGATATCTTATACAATTTCAATGATTTTTCCCTGCTGTTGCTGTTGCGTAATAAAGCATAGAAGTTTGTAATTAAACTTTGCCGAGGCCAGGCTACAGATGACTACAGATGATGCCATCAACGACCACGCCACGGGATATGGCCAGGCAATGGCATAAAGCAGCTGCAGCAGCAAATCAATCTCCGCATTGGAGCCGCTCTGGAGCTCACTCTGGTGAGTGGCAACAATGCAGAAAATAAAATTCAATTAACGCGTTTAAATTAAACTGCCACTTCCGGTTTTGATGACATTCTAATCGCATCCACTGGCCGTTGGTCACTGGGCTGGACTCGGACAGGACTAAGCTGGTCAATGGCCAGCCTCCTGCTGTTGCTGCTGCCTTTAACCTGGCTGCAATGACATTTTTCTCATTCTCGTTCTCAGTTCATTTTCTTTCTACATCAATGGCAAGGAGGGGTATCCACCTTTTGTTTGAATGTTTGTTTGTCCCATTCCAAAAAGTTTGAAAAGTTTCTAAAGTCGAGTGCCATTAATATATCTTCTCTGTGCACAAGTATACTAAAATTTGGTACTTTCAATGTGGTCTTTTGCAAGGGTATTTATAATTCATCATATTTTAAGTTAGCCAGGTCTTTAGTATTTATTTTTGCGCCTTTTTTTAGCGTCGTGCAGCAATAAAGAATGGTAAATGGTTTGGAGTCATAATGGCTGGACAACTGCTGGTGTCATTATGGCCATGGTTCTGGGTCCTGCCGGATCCATGATGTCAACAGTCGAGGCGCTAATGATAAATAAAGCTTATAACGCGATTTTCTTCTCGCCATTATCATCTGGCCATCTTCGGCATTGTTGTGGGTCAATTGAATTGAACTGCATCTGGGGATGGCGCTTTCAATCATTTTCGCCATTATGATGGCAGTCAGTCAAAGTCGAGCAACTCCAACAACTTGAAATGACACAAAGTCATTGAGGCGTTGCGAAGTGATTAAATTAGAAATCCACTTGGTCAGTTCCACTTGGCAGTTCACTGAATCTGAATCGGAATCTCAATCCTTGAGTTCCCATTTGCTCAAACCAAGGCAAAAAGTTCTTCTCTTTTGCATTTTTGTCTGAATGCAATTCACTTGATAATAGTTTCTCTTGCCGCCTTGATGATGATAATGATGATAACAAAGTTTTCTTTTTTTTTTTTTTTTTTTTGCTATTTTTGCATTTAATTTAATTAGTAAGTACGATAAAATTGAAGCTTACACAAGAAGCGGTAGCCAAGTGTCGGATGAAGGCGAAAAACTGATAAAGACCAAGGCGTTGGTCAAAGTAAACGAAAAGCGGATTTATAGCAACTGCTTTGATGTTGATCCTGTTGGAGTTGAAGTTGCTCCTTAACATCGAATGGTAGAGGACATTCGCATGGGCAGCAATAGAGCAACGATGTCACATCCTCTTTCAGTTGCGATTCCCCTCGTTGATCCTTTATTGACGGGTCTCTCTCTTGCTTTGGCTTTGGGTGTTGCTGCGTCTTCAATTCCTCCTGGATGGGGAGAACAGGTGGCTGAAACTTTTGTACATTTGGCCGATTTTTGCCTAGGAACAATAAACTACCAGCCCTGTGGCGAGTCTCCTTCTTTTTCTGCTGCTCCTGCTGATGCTCTGGCTGTTGTAAATCATTTATTGAGAGTGAAAGATGCGTGGAAATAGTAACATCATTCGAAGGGGCAGCCTCTGTGGGTATGGGTGATGCTGTTGCTGGCTGTCGCCTCTCATTGAAGTCGTCCGTGGAATTTGTGCGCAACAATGTGGCAGCATTCGACTGTGATAGATTCTCCAGCGAGTAGTAGGCACGACTCTGCAACAGTTTGGTGAGGAATTTATTAGTGGGCAGACGTGGCTTGCGTCTCCTACTCATTGCTGCAGTTGCAGGGCTCAGTGTTGATATTGGATTTGCAGAGGCTTTTGTGATGCCACCGAAAAGCTTTTGTCGCAATTTATCTTCCGCATGTAGGATTTCAAAGGCATTCGCAATGGTAAAGTAAATCTGTTCGGCAACCAGAGCACGCCTCGGGGTATAAAAGTCACGGCAGACGGGACAACGCTCAGAACGGATCCGACAATCGACACATAGCAAATGTCCATTCTGGCATTGCATGGCCGGCGGAGTTATGGTCAAATTGCATACGGGGCACTCAACAATCCGTAGCATGCCATCCACCACAAGCGATAGGCGCTTCAGACTTGTCGGCATTGGGGCACAACAAATGCTCTAAAAGGCAAATTGAATGAATATCTCATAAATGTATATACCTCATATCCCTTTTACTCACATTCTTATCACAGTCCATTTCACAGCCGCTGTTCCAGCATAAAACTCTGACGCCATCTTTTTGGCTTTTAACTAGTTTGCTAACGTCTGATATGCGTAAGCCAAGTACATCAATATCGTTAACCTGAAATCAGACACAAATTAACAAAAAAAATAGCACTGCTTGCTCTGTTAGACCCAAAGAGTTAAGAGAGAACTGTTAACGTTTTTAACTTATTGCCGCCATTCTGTTAATTGAATTTTGCTGTGTAATAGAACACAAAAACAATTTTCTTCAAGTGATTTCGTAATTCTCTATATCCATTAGCCAAGTCAAAGGAATTGTCTCGCAACTTGCAATAAATCTTAAAGTTTATCATCACAAAAACAAATAAACAAATGCCGAGAGAATGGGGTTTACAGATGAACTATAATTTATATGGAAATATACACATATTAAGGTCTATATGGATTTCTAGCTTAAACCATTTTTACGGAATTTGAAATTGATGTCTGTGTATTTTAGATGAACCAACTGTTTTTTGATGTTGCGCAAATGTTTTACGTTTTTCGTTTTATTTTTTGAAAGGAAAATGTTTTAAGCCGACTGAAAGCAATTAGGGCCAGCAAATGTGAAATATGTACTCGCATAAAGATGAACGTATGTACATACATACATATGTATATGGCATTTGGCTGCTATCAAGAGTTTGTTAGCAGCCACAGTGACAACAACAAACGATGTCAGAGCTTATGTCAAGTGGTGTTTACATAAAAGATAGAAAAAAAAAATCGTGAAATCGTTTTTCTTGCTCACTCTCGGCCCGACAGTGCTCTCTGGCTCTATTTGTACAAACCAACTCTAACTGACCTCCAAAATGCAATCTCCGGCCTTGAGGCCACAAAGTGCGGCAGGTGTGCCAGCGGCCACTTCACAAACCTGTGAACACATGCAATTAGTACAGGAGAAAGACACCCAAAGGCGAGCGTGTGAGGGTGGAGAATTTTACCCATGGATATGGATCCCATTTGCTGCGTGTTAACTGAAATCCATAACTCTCAATGCTGGGTGCAGCACGTGGGATTTTCAAAAGACGCACACTGGATGGCTGATCGTCATCTTGGCCATCATTGTCGGCTTGTGTGACGAATGCCTTTGAAAACGATCTATGTCGGGACAATTTCATTTTTATTGGTTTGTAGTGTTTATTTGGATCAGTACTCAAAAAATACTGCAAATTATAAATACACACACGGATCGACGTGTTCAACGTACGCTCTCACTTTGTTAACTGCTTTTCGAGTTCTGTGCGCACTGCCAGCCAACTGAACAAAAAAGTTGTCGAGCATTTGGCTGTCGACGCGTTACCAACAAAAATCATTTCGACCCCAGCATCAGCGACAGCTGCGATCCGCTCAGAGTGTACATACATATGTATGTATGTGTGTATATGTTGTAAGTTTTCGGCATAAAAATATAACAACAATAATAACAAATGCGGCTAAAAGCGTTTGGCTTTGGCAGTGCCAGTGGCCAGGGCCAGCTTTGCCGTTGTCGTTGGCGTTGGCGTTGGCAGCGACTTGTGCGCATAGAAATTAACGTTATGTGTTTGGCCAAGTAGATAAATATTTGAACTTTTGACAGACATTTGTTTAGGAGAGAAAAGCTCGGCCCTGTCGACTATACTAATGCTCTACACTAAATGAAAGTGAGATCAGACTACAAACCAAAGCCGATGTAATGCGATTTAGTCAGAGTTAGAGGTTACGTTAGACATAACTATTATCAACGTTCATTGTCATGCTGATCAAGACTTTATATAGTCAAAGACTTTTCCTTCTATGCGTCACGCAACCGTTTTGCCAGGGTATAATAGAACTCGCTGCTAGTTAATAAAAGGTATAAAAGATGAAAGGGCATAAAAATAAAATATTCATTGCAAGTTAATTGAATTCGAAATGTGGAACAACAACTTAAGTAAAAATAATTTGTTTCTGATGACAAAGTTTAACAATATTATATCGCAATTTAGTATTTGTGTGGCTATTCTCAATTCAATAAATCAAAAGTTATAACGACTTACAAACTAATTGACTCTGTTTTGTACTAAAAAACTAATTAATAGTAACTTGAAACGTGTCTCTAGAGTTTGGCTTATTCATTCAACAGATTGTGAGGAAGTTTTTAACCTGCTAAATCGGTTCTTGAAAGCCTAGAAGGGGGGCATACTTCAAGGGCGACTAAATATAAAAATTTCATGTTCTCATACAAAAATTTCATGTTCTCATAGCCAAACAGCAATCAAAAATGCTGTGATCCGTCCCTGTGTTCTTGTCTCGTATCGTAATACTTTCGATTCATACCCATTACCAGTTTTTCACATATCATTAGAAAAAAATACTATTTTCAAAATAACGTAAATGACATTATTATTAATTGTTCATTTTATCTTGTTCCTATGACAGCTTTTAACCGTTAAGTTAGTGGCTAAATGGCACGTGAATTCCAAAAATATAACTAACCCATTAGTCATTAGATATAATGACAACAACGATAAACAAATTTGTTTTAAAATGTATTTCTGTCTGGCGTAATGTATAAGCAATTCTATTATTATTTATGTGCATAATTCATTTGACGCTTTATTGTTATTAAATTTATGCAAATGAATAATATTATTTCGGCCTAACACCGAAAGCCTCTTTTGATAAAACATTACAATTCCAAATATTATTATTTCAAAATAACGATAACAAAAACATTATTGCCCCAGGAATGTGTGAAAGGTGTCAACCTTTGATAAATATCAACGAGCTGAGACCCTAAATAAATATTAAATAGTCGTACATTAACCCGAACACAAAAACAACAAAAATAATAGCAAAAACGGCTACAATTGATGGACATTGGCAGCTGACAAATAGATTTGGCATTGGGGCAAGGGGGAGTTGGCTTTCGCTTTTAATTTTGATTTCGATTTCGGCTAATTTTTGCTGGGCACTGGGTAAGGTTTTTGCCATTTGGTAGCAGCCAACAGCATTGAAACATTGGCAATTATATTGAATGTGCTGTGAGCCCAACGAAAAGCCAATTTCAAATGGCTAAAATGGCCCTGGCTGTTTTGTGTGTTTGGCCGTTTTGAGTTGTGGCTTTTGATTTGTTTTTTGTTTTTTTTTTTTGTTTTTGGTGGTGGGGTTTCAATTAGATTTTATTTGAATTTATTTGTGCAATTACTGCCGGTTGTTGGTCTAAAGTGGCCACAGAAGCGCATAGCCGTCAGCATTGTCAGAAATTAACAACTACTTACAAACCTCATAACATTAAATCGAATGTTTCTCAATGAGTTAGTTGCTCTTCGAATCGCGAACGCCCACTTCTATTGACCGTGTGGCACTTGACTTTTATTAATCGGCCAGCAATTAGGCAAAGAAGGCAAATGGCCAATTTCAAGTGCGAGTCACGCAATTTTAGCTTGGTTATTTTCAAAAAACCGTTGAGCTAGACGTCAAAACTATATGCATATGTGGATGGTTGGTTAAAGCTTTTATCTGTAAGCAAAAGCTTACAGACTCTATAGAGGGCGCTGTCTTGTAGTTGGCTTGGATCAGCTGTTGCTGCGGTTGTTATTTTGTGTTTTTCGTTTGAGCCATGGTTAAAAGACACAGTTTGCTTTCAACTCTTGGGTTGTGCGCAAGCGCCCGCTCGCTGGTTTCTTCCCCCAAGTGTTTTTTATCCGAAGTTCCATGAAGTGCGTGGCGCCGGCGCTGAATTAAGTTATTTTATATTTTTTACAAAAGAAAAAAGTGTCGAAGCGTGAAGTGACGTCTCAGCATAATTGGAAAATTGTGAAAATTTCAATAAGTACCTAACTACCTAGCTACTATATAAACGGTGTGTTAAATATCATAATTATAGACAATGTATCTATCTATGCATGGTTCGTTTAATGCCTTTGTGTGTGTGTGACCTTAGATTCGATGGAAGGCCCTGAAGGTTTCACTGGCCCACCATTACTATAGCCCACGTTGGCTTAGGTCAAGGCAGCGGCTACTGTGCACATAGGCCAATAAGTTTAACCAAGTTGGGGTTTATGTGCCCCATAATAGTTTCGAATAAATAATGAACTAGGAAGTGTAATTATGCTCTCAATTATAAACGCATTTACTGTATGTATAGCTAAACATAATTAAAATCATTGAAACTAGTTTATTTCCTCAAAATTAAATTAGAAACGCGTCAAGTGTACAAAACACGTCAAAAACTCGTACGCAATAATTGCGCAAATATCTGTCAAAGTGTGCGAAATACAAAGTAAAAACAAACAAACAAAACAAAAAAGTGGAGAGAAACAAAATCAACAAAGTTATATTCACGTTCAATTCGTAAGATTTACACACTGCAACAAGTCAGAGTCCCCTTCCCCACACCCCCTCACACAGTCAGCTCTCCAGCTAATTGCAACGAACTCTAATACCAAGTGCCAAGTCGCGAGCCTTTTATCTCCTTCTCGCTCTATTACAGCCAACAGGGCGCATGCGCAACAGCTTTTTGCGCCAAGTTTTTTGTTTTGGGGTTTCTGGGTCTCTGTCTCTGTCTCTGTCCCGTCTCGCATCGTATGTTTCGCTTGCGGTTTCGTGTAAACTGTGACGCAATTGTTTCGTGTGAGTTTTTTTTTATTATTGTATTTCATGTCTGTGAGATCGAAAACGAAAGCAGGCAAACTTAAATCCATCCACTGCACTTGCAGTTAAAATGAATGCATATTGCAGCAATGTTTTCCCGTCTGCCTTGTCAGTTGCAATTTACACGCGCCTATGTACAGTTCGGATAAATTTGTATAAACAATAAGAGGAACACAGAAAGAAACAATCTAACGTAATTGAACGGTTGAATTTGTTTGTAAATGTTAACTTAAATAGCAATTGAAGCATTACAATGGTCTAAAGGAATGAACACTGGCATGAAGGGAATAAATATGCCCATGTAATTGTTGCGCTTCATTGCATTTTGGGTTGGCCACTTGGCCAAATTGTTATTTGCTGTGGTTTCGGTTTGGGATTTCGGTTTTTTAATTAATTCGTGTGGCTGAAGCTGGAAATTAAATCAATTTTCTTAATTGCCTTTGGCACAAATTGAGGCAATCAGTATGAACACATAATCCAAAAGGTGTAGACAGATGTAGACAGCTACAAAGGGAGTTGTTCTGGTGGCTTTTGAGTGTTTAGTGATTTTTGCCGACGTCATAGACGGCATTTTCATGGCCAATGTCAGCCAGAAGTGAAGTGAACTGCCAGCTAACTGACTGAACAAGTTTATTGTATCCGCATGCGTAGAGACTCATACATATACCTACTATGTACATATATCTGTGTATACTCAAGTCTAGAGTACTTGAACGCACTGCTGATAGATATTTGTATTGAAATAATCAATTTTATTTTGAGTACCGATGCCAGTGTCTATGTTTCCAAGGCTCGGAGTCTGTCGCTGATGACGCTGACAATGACTAAGCGAGAAGAATCAAGAATCATTATGGCGATAATAAAACGCTGCTGTGCTAATGTTGATGAAGTCTACCGTTTTATGCTCACATCAGGGACGGATTCCGAAAAATTAATAAACATATATCATGGAAGAAAAAGACAAAGACTTTTGTGATGTTTATCTGTGGGCTTGTGTGCCCCAAAACTTATCTTTTTAGCAAACTGTCCCTGTCTTTTTTAGGTATATTCGATCTTAAGCCTGACTCATTATTCAAATGACATGCACTTGCTATGTGAGTGTCTGTGTGTGCGTGTGTGTGTGTGTAAGAAATTAATTTTCATTGTTGAAGTTCCGGCTATGGGATTTAAGATTGCTGGGGTTAAACCTAATTGATTTTACCTACTTTTGTGCAAGAAACCCATGAACGCTTTGAGAGTTTCCGTTAAAAGGGTTTTTCTTTTCTTAGTACGGAAGGAAAAAGTTTTGTCGCCGCTTTTGATTTATGTTCGAGAATTTCACGCTAGTTTGGCAAAAGTTTTATTTTTTTGTTTGCTAATTAATTGTGCCTCCTTAGAGCAGCCACAGCAGCGGCAGCAGTTGCTGAAAGGTGAAAGAATAGTCCACCAGAAACGGTGCAAATGATACGTTGGTCCACCGCACTTATACCGAAGGGGAAGATGTGTGTGTGTGTGTGTGTACGTGATGTGAATGCCAAGAGACTGGCACCAACAACAAATTTTAGACAAGCAGTAGGCCGTTGACACGCCCACTCAGCAAACGAAATAAAACAGTTTGCCACCATTTTTCAAAGGCAAAGGCAATACGCACGATTTGCCAGTGTGTTGGTAATTAGATGTGTGTGTGTGTCGCTCTCTCTCTCTCTGTCTGTGTGTGTCTGGCTGTAGCTCTTCAAGTGTTGAAAATTGGCCAAATTTATGTTGGCTAGCAAATGTTTGTGCGTGTGCTTATATCTGACATAAATTGCATGAAATGCCTGATACGTGCGACCTTGAAGCTGGCTTTAAGTGAAATTCTCCTGTAACGAAAACGAGAAGCAAACATTACTTGGCAATTATTATAAAGAAAATCTGTTATATAAATATTTGCAACTAAAAAAAGAGAGAAAAAGCGAAAGGCAAAGGGCTTGATAAAGTTTCTAAGCAATTGCAAAAATATAAATTTTATCTTAAGATATCAATCAATCTGAATTCTTGTCTTTAAAAAGTCAAAAGTAAAATTCAAACACTAAAACGAATTGTATTCTTAACAAGGTGTCTCAATTTTATTAAGTAAATGTTTGGTTTTTCATTAACAATAATCAAAAGCAGGTACATAATACTTTAATCACTACAAAAAAGTTGGAAAAGCTGCAGATGGTGGTCAAGTTTTCTTTGTAAAACCTCTGTTTCTATCAACCTATGAATCAGTTATGTATGGCTTAGTCATTTCTATTGTTATTCTTGGGATAAGAAATGTATGTATAGCTCTATAAAATCAGTCCATACTTGGGAAAGTTACTTATATGTTTGGACTGATATATAACTGGGAAATAAGCAAAAGGCTTTTCAAGAATTCGCCATTTCAAGAACTTAAAGAAATTTTAGAATCAAACATTGTTGGTTTAGAACAGTAAATACTTTTCCAGCCTATTGCATACCTTAAGGGGCCCGTTAGGTACCTCTATTCCGTATATATGTATGTATTTATAGATGGAAGAACCGGCGTAAGTTATGAGGACTTAGAAACAATTAATTCTAATTGAATTTCCAAAACTTATTATTTCATAACTGATTCACCATTTTCCCCCTTTTCGCAGTAAACAAAATGCTTCAATTGTGCACCATTTATGCCTGCGCCAATGGTACATTGGGACTGAATTTGAGTCGTGCCCCCTGGGATCCGTATCCATGGGTCAGCGGGGTGCAGGAGAAATCAAATGCCGAACGCGGTGGCGTTTGCATTGGTGATACGCTACTAGAGCTAAATGGAGTCGATATACTGGGTTTACGCATCAGCGAATTGGCCAAGCGGCTGCAAGAACATTGGCAAAGTGGAGCTGAATGTGTAACCATGATGATGTGGCGGCAACAGAGCACCGCGAACTTGACAACTGCTGAAGATGCTGCCGAGGCAGAGCATGCTGTGGTAAGTGAATTGATGCAACGCATTGCTATGTGAGATGGTTCTCCCCACTAATTGATCTGCTCGTATGCGTATTAGGAGCAGTTGGCATGCTTCAGATGATGCAACTGTAATTGTTTTTGGCGGTAGTTAAATGGGTCATTGTCGCACTTGAACACTTGATTTAGATGCAGATACAGAGACAGAAATAGATACAGATATGGAGGCCGATTTGCTGTTATTGCGGTTATTCACGTGCCACTGCCACAGCGCGTTACGTAATGTTGATTGGCTTAATGACTGTTGTGGCAATTAGATGGTGCAGCTTGCAATTGGCAGCTCTTGCTTTTCATGCATGCCACGAACCAATTCGTTTGGATTGAATATCTTTTGGAGTATTCAAGTGAATTCAAAATGCAAACACGACACTTGCCAATTAAGTTTCCTCTACAAACAAACCTGCAAAGTCCTGTGATTATGTTTTCCAAAATCATCTACAAAATCCTTTGCCCTATGCAAATCAATTCTCATTTATTTATGACTACTACGTTGCCCCGAATAAGGATGTTTGCCACAAAATCCATACAACCTTAAGGTGTTCTAGCATAAAGTGTCTAAGTATGTGTGTGTGTGTGTGTTTGTGTGTAGACGGTGATTACCTACATACATACACACATATGTATGTATCTATACATTTGCCTAACGGCCTAGAAGGTGTTTATTTTATTAAATTTAATTGAATTGAAGTAATGAAATTTTGTTCCTGGCACATTATACATCCATATGTGTACAATCTATGACATTCCAATTGACCCAAATAATTTAAAATTGTTGGTCAATATCCCAAAATTTAAGACACCACATACAAGCACACCTTAGTAAGTATGTATATATGTACATATAAATGAATTTCAATCATAGCTGAAGGCTTTGGATCAGCATCATGTATCAGTGCTAGGAAACCACTACACTGCCAAAAATTCTAGTAATATTTCCTTAGTAACCTCTTAAAATAGAAATTATAAGAAAAATTATTATCTTGAATAATTTGACGGGGCTTGGAATGGTTGAAAGTTGTGCAGAGCGAAAAATAGAGACTTCCTCAATGTTTTTCATTGCATACGAAGCTCAGGTGGCTGCACTTGCCATTTCAATTAATCATCGTTTGGAATACGGTTTTGAATTTATTTCCGACAGGTGCTACTGCACATATTTCGTATGAATCAATGCCACGCAAAGTACATATGTACATATGAAAGTGTGCTGGTCAATGTTCGAGTGACCGATTGATTAATTTTAAATTTTTAGGGCAGCCACGCCCACTCACATACACACAGACAATTGACCACATGACACGTTTTCATAATCTAATGTAAATTCCAGGAAAATCGGCTTAAATTGCAACCTCACTTAGGTACGCACTGTGCCGTGAATAATTAACAAGCAATCCCCAGAAGTATGCTATACAAAAAATGTTTAAATGTATTAAACAACGTGACGTTCAAGGGGTTTGGCGTTTTTATAATGTTTTGGTTTTTCTTTTTCGTCACGATATTCAAATTGACATTCTGTCTGTTTAACGTTCTCTTTGCAGCAGCATGGAATCAATCAACAGTCGCTGCAAAAGTTTGCAACATGCCTGCAACATATTGCCCAATTACTAGAGTGTCCCGTCTGCCTTGAGGTAAGTAAAAAACTAAAACAAAAACTAAATAACCCCCAAAAAGAAAGAGATAAAATGCCAAAAGCGGCCTGCATGTGCATGGCATATCGATGAGGTTAGATTGTTGTTAGTTGTCAGTTGGTTGTCAGTTTTGCCCCAGCTTTAGTTTTAGGTTCGTCATTATCTAACTCAGCTGAACTCTACTCAACTAGGGAAAACTTAGTTGCTGTTGCCCAGTTGTCCCGCTTGTTGTTTGGCTTTGTGAAATGCCAGACCCATTTCCTCTTTCGTCCCCCCCGCCATCCTCTTCCGGCTTTGCGTTGATTTTGCTGCGCAAGTTTGTTGCTAATCACTTGACTGTAGTATATAAAGTTTGCAACGTTCGGTGATTGCGTGCTCCTCCAGTCCCGCCCCCTCTTACCCATAACCTCCTTAACCAACAACCAGCCTGAGGTAGTGCAGTGGCAGTGGCATCCCTGCTGGCCCTGTTGACTCAATTACTCTCACTCAACCGCACTGCCATGACTACAAATACCTGGCGCATACCTACATACATACATATGTACATATCTATGTATTTGTATGTACTTTATGCCTAGTGGACATGATCCTAGTGTTAAATCTGTAACGAGACAAAAAAAAGTAAATTCAAAGGAAAACAAATTTGTTTAATCTAATTTTTTATCCCCGTAACTATTTGACTACATATATTTCTTTAAATATAATATTTTTAACATAACCTACTTACATTTAAATGTAGTAGCCTTAATTTTATCTGATTCTCAAAGAAAAAGCTTCGTTGAAGATGTTTTTTGGCTACATAAGAGGAACTCTCAGTTAAGGGAAAATTTTTAAGAATTAAGAATAATAAAATTAAAGATTTCTTTTCAATAAGACAGTAAAGACATGAATTTTGAAAAATAATTGAATTACAAAAAGTTTTCAGTTTGTTAGAGATTTTAGGAATTTTCAAAATTTTTCTTTTACAATAATAATAGTTATTCACGTTATATAGATGTTATGACATTTGATTGGTTTGTTGGCATTTCCGAATTGCATTTTATTTTAAACAACATGTCGTATGAGTAATTTACTTTTGTACAAAACTTTTTGTGAGCAGCCTTTGTTATATTTGGTGAGTTTTTTTTTTTGTAGTTTTTTTAGTCATGCAACGAGAACTTTATCCTAACAACAAAAACTAAAATGTTAAATGTCCGAGTGGATTGTTTTGAATGGACATATGCGTTTGAATGCTTTGACATGTAGATTCGATTAGTATATGTCGTTACGCAAATATTCTGGTCTATCCTACATATGTATCCATGTAGTGATGATTGATAGTATCATTCAAAAATCAAATGTGAACGATTAGGCCATGTCAGTTAGTTTGCGTCATTGTTTAGCATTTGGGATGTTTTGCGATTCGTGCCATTTGTTTTTGGCCCCTAAGCTCGTTGTGAATTTAAATTAAAGCTGCTGCTGGCAAGTGTTAAGCTGTAAATTTATTTATAGCCACTATGTCAGCAAAAACATAAATTTAATTAATTAGACAAGATAAAAAGTGGCAGACCGTTGAGATGCTAGTCCTGATGTTGGTCCTGCCGTTTTAACTCCTCTTTTCCTCTCTCTCTCTCTCTCTCTCGGATGCTCTCTGGCTGCTGTTGCTGGTCGCCTGACACCTGGCCACTTTAAAATGCAATGTTATTTATATCAAATGAAATTTCTCCCTCTTTCTCTCTCTCTCTCTTGGTTTTGCCTCGTCTCGGCTAGATGACTGTCTGTATCTGTATCTGTGTGTGTGTGTGTGTGGCCATAAATTAAATATGCAAGCAAGGACATTGCAAAGTATGGAGATGGTGACCGAGACCGAGTCGACCCACAGTCGGAACAGGAACTGGAACCGGCTGTAGTTATCGCCAAGATAAAGCAGCGTTAGCTGGGCGAACTCCGGTACAATGCATTGAATAATTTGTTTATTAACCTAAAATCAGTTTATGTAAGACACTGGCTCTTATCTGTCTGTCCTTCTCCAACTTATGCACGCTTGCTTTCTCTCTCTCTTTTTCTGTGTGTGTGTGTGTGTGTGTCTCTGGGTTGCGGCTGCTTTGGCCTGGCTAGTACTTCATATTTGGCAATTATTACTAAGGCACGAAGCTGGCATTATATTGCATTATGCCAGCATATGCTATCGCTCTCTCTCTCTCTCTCTCTCTCTCTGTCTACTATTTCTCTTGCACTCATTTCATCCTGTTGCCTATGGAGTGTGTGGCTATTTGTGTATGCAAACACACAAGTCCATTAAGTTATTAAGGGATTTTGTTTTGCTAGATTTTCAATAATTCTCCATATATATATCTACATATATGTACATATAGAAATATACATCTATTTGTATATATAGTTTGCCTTCCTCTTGCTAATCGCTTGTCTTAGTATTGCCCCTCGCAGTGTCTATGTTTCTCCCTCTCTCTCTCTCTCTCTCTCTTCTATTCTTTCTCTTTCTGGCTATTGGCTGTGCAAATTGTGTATTCGATTTAGAATTTTGGGTTTTGTTTTGTTTGACATTAAATCGGGCATATAAAACTTGTTTTTGTTTCATTCAATTATGCATAAATTTGCATGCCATTTAATTTTCATTTTCATAAATCTAAACAACAAAGATTGCAAAACAGAGGGCTAGAGGGAAGAATATGTTTTGAATCTGAAATCAACTGGAAATGCTATAATTATTAATTTACTAAGCAGCAAAAGGAAATTGTCTTGTAATATCATATGACTGTTTGGTTTTTGTTTCTTCTATTATTATTTCAACAATAATTGAAAAAGATTTGTGGCAATCCTTTTTTAATGTCAGCCTAAAAGCACGCAATTTTAATTTTCATTTGCATTTTGTGTGTGTGTGTGTGTTTGTGTGTAATTATTGTAATTATAAAACAATCAACGCGACTTTAATAAACTAACCGCTAAGCTGATGTCAAGCAAATGTTTAAATATAATAAAAATTAAAACAGAAAAAACATATCTGGCATTTGTTAAAGCAAACAACAAATCGGATCTTGAATGTTATTTTAACAGTTTAGTTATGTTCTTCCATTGATTATAATCACTAATTGCATAAAAAACCTGCATACCGATTACATGTACGTATTAAGAGAGTATTTCAATAGAAACAAAATCAAGCAACAATCTTATTATTGTTGTTGATCGTGTTTCCATTGCTGTAGTTTTTATTGTAGTCTGCAAATAAATCGCTTTACATACATAATTCTATACAATTTCTGGCTACTGGCATACAAAAGAGGGAAAACAAGGAAATAATTCAAAGCTGCAGTCGGAAAAATTTGTTTTTTTCTTCCCTTTATTTGCTGGAACATTTAGGTTTGTTGCACTATTTACAAGAGGTTTTTCTTTATTCATTTTTTTTTTGTTTCTTTCTCATAAATACATATGTATATACAATTGTAAGCATTGATTGGAGTTGAATATGGTAGAGACACAGAAAAAAATATATAAATTCCTGTGGCACACACACACACACACACACACTTATATTCACAGAGACACCCGCATATGGCATTTTATCCATTTTCTTTCGTTGCTTTTTGTTTCCTTCATTTTGTTTTCCCGTCTGATAGGAGAAAGGAGGGCCAGCTTGAAATGCGCAAAACTATTTTTGTGCGCATCAAATACAGTTGCAGTTGCATTATTTTAAATCCGCTTGCAATATTTTTTCAATTTGATTTTCAATTTAAATGGAAAAGCTTGTTGCATATATCATAAAAGGCATCATCAATGCATATTTCACAATTCAATGCAGAAAAAGATGGTCTGAGAGCAAAGGAGCATGGAGTAACAGGATGCACATACACACATACATATATCGCTCATTTAGAAATACATATATGCTCAATATTATTGACAATTTTTAAATTAAATTTGATGCCTTCCCTTTAGCAAAGCTAAAGATAAATTTGCTTTGTTCCTAAAAGAGTTCAACAATTATATTTGCTATAGAATTATGGAATGGGATTTGTGTAATTCCTAATTGATGTATATTTTGAGATAAAGAGTTGAAAGTCTTTAATATTTCCACTAAGCCAACCATTATTATTCTCTTTGGTTCTATTATAAATGGTATGGTCAAGTAAATCCCCTTTAACTCCTTATGTATTGTATTAACTCATATGTTTGTATGTCCTGTTGCCTTGAGTAACCTTTATGCCTTTTATCTCCTTTTCAGGTAATCAAACCACCTGGCTGGCAATGCTGCAATGGACACGTTCTCTGTAATAATTGTCGCAGCCGTTCAGTAAAATGTCCTGTCTGTCGTGTGCCATTAGGACCGCGAGGACGTTGCCTTCTATCTGATAAATTATTCACTCTGCTTGCTGAAAATTTTCCCTGCGATGGCGGTAAGTGTCTTTTGGGTAGACTCAATAATTGGAATAATCGCCAAATGAGACTTCAATTAGTTAAAGCAAAGAATTTGCCAAGAAAATTGTATAAAATTATTGTCTCTTGATAGATAACTTTTTTTTTTTTGTCTTCTGTTTTGTTTTCTGTTGTTAAATCTAAAACAAAATATCATACAAATTAGTCTGGCCATTAGGCCAAACAAGATGTTGCCGCTGCTGTGTGGGAATACGGAAAACGTATTGGGCCAACAGATATGGTACTTTCACCTCGGCAACTCTCTTAATGTCGATTACTTGGATGAAAAGTTTCGAAGAACTTCCAGAGTATCAGAAGAAGCAGCAGCAGCAAGTGTCAATGTTTCACTTAAATCTCAACTGAAAAAGGCACAAATGAAAGAAAAATGAGCCGAGACTGTTGGAAATTGAGCGCATGGTTTCGTTTTTGTTTTTTCAATCTCAGCTTTTGTTGTTGTTACTTACTTTGTTTGTTCTCTTTTCTCTTTTTTATGACATAATTATGTAACATAAATTGCTAAAGTTTTTCACGCTTTGTGCTGTTGACATTGCGTATTGTTTCCCTTCTTCACCTCTCTCTCCACACTTTATCTCTATACTTTCAATCTGTGTCCACCAACTTAAGTTAAAGCGAAGTTTACAGCTTAGACAACAAGGAGCGGTAACAAGGAGCAGCAAAAGTTGTTGTTGCTGCATTTGTTTTACCTTTTTGCCTTTGGTACTTAGTACATTTTATTTTATTGCTTCAACATTAAGTGAGTCTTCTAGATGCATATTTACATCGTTTTTAAAGATATTCAACTTAGGGTACAAGTTCCTAACAAGTTTCGCTGCAATTCAAACTTGTGAAAAAATTCACAAACAAGGCGAAGCACATTTTGAGATTCGGCTTCGTTTTTGTATAGTTTTGTGCTTTTACTTACTTGTTATACATTTTCCTTTTCTTCGCAGTCAAATCCAACCAGGTGATGGCCCAAGGCGGCGTCAACAAGTGCACAAATGAATATCATAATCAACCAAAAATGGCACTCGCACTCGCCAAATCAAATTCGTGCAAGAAAAGTGGGAAAATCTCTGGAGAGGCAGCGGTCCTTGTGGTTGTGAATGGTCAAGAGGGGGTGACAGAGCAGGGGGAGTGTTTTGGGGAGCAAATGCCAAAGGGAAATGAGCAAAATGCTCGAATGCGAAATAATGTCAGCAACAGGACGATAAAGATGCAGCGCCAGGCGGATAGCCAGGAGAACTACAGCAACAATATGCTCGTTAAACCAAAGTTAAAGTTGAGTAAGAAAAGTTGGCAGATTACAGGCCAAGATCAAGACGAATTGCGCAGCAATGAAGTTGCAAACATAAATAATGGCCAACAGCAGCAACAGACGATGACGAGGACGGCGACGAGAATGAAGCAAGAGCCAAAGATGATGCTGGGCCAGGAGCAGGAACAGGAGCAAGAGCAGGTGTTGCAAACAGCAGTGAAAGGCCGAGGCCAGCTGCAATATCAAAATTATCATTGCCCCACTGGGAAATCATGCAGCAACGCGAAACTGAAACTTTGCCACCAACAACAACCAACAGTTACAGTAACAGCAACAGAAACCGCCAGCACCAACAACAAATTGTCAACAGTCAGAGATGGAGATGGAGATGGAGAAGTGGTTGCGTCTGCGGCTACTGAAATTGCATTTGCGCCACAAAGCGGTGGCGGTGGCGATGGGAGCAACTCTCGCTTATCAGCGGAGAGTCATACATTGGTGGATACAACGGTGACCCAAACGTCGGGCGGGTCATCAATAAAGTCCTGCGAGTGGCAGCTTCTGCGACATCTCAGCTCCGAGCACAATCTGGCTGTGCTGCATTTCTATGGCACGTTTGGCCGGCGAGTGCACGTTCCGTTGCATTGGCCCAATCTAGCCTGTCTCAGTCTCAGCGAGAATGACAACAACGACCTGGACCTTAGCCCTGCGAATGTCAAAGTGCATACATTTTTCTTGGCTGTCATACCAATTCGAGGCAGAGACGATACTGATGACTACGGCGTTTTCCTATGGCACCTGAATTCTATGGACCAGCAGCCAGTACAATTTGAGACTGTCATCGAGGCGGCAGGCGAACGCCTCAAATGGTTTGGACCAGCTCACTCGCTTACGCGTAGTTGGCCGGACATCAAGTCAACCGGAGAGTATTTAAAGTTTAGTCCGCAATGGCAAACGCAGACTAACAATTGCGCAGCCTTCGATATCACTGTGAAAAGGAAACACTAATTAGATAGAAGTAGACTTTAATTTTAATATACACCTATGTATTAAATTAAATTTAGCTTAAATAGCTCGAACTGTTTGGTTTGTGTGAAAAGTGCCAATTAAACATAATTTGCATAATTCACAATCAGTTTTCACTGGCAAAATAAATCTCTCTGATGGGCATGTGTGTTTTGTAAATTATATTTACAGTTTTTTTTTTTCCTGCTACCAAATATATGTACATGCATCCGAGTTTTGAAATTGTGTTAAATTTGCAGAATTTTTAATTAATAAAATCATTTAGAAATGTGCTTGTCTGGCAGGTCAGGGGAGATCTCTAGAGGGAATAATTATAAAAAACGATTTACCATACTCTAACCGTAATTGGAAGACTTTGGTTTGGCCAAATGAAATGCCACAGATCCGTCCGTTAACAAAGTTGGTTAAAGCAATCTTGGACCTGGAAATATTCTACTCTTCTTACTGATGTGACCTATTGATATATTTATTGTTAATTCTTTCATGATAATCTACACAACTTAGAGGATCTTTTCATTGAACTCCGAATGAGAGTGAGATGAGGGGTTGTTTCCGTTGTTTAGTTACGGGATTCTGATTAAAGGCGAACAGATAGTAAATATTTAGGTAAGAGCATATCAATTTCGTACGAATATTTTATATAGTTTGATTTTCATTTCTTGTATAAAAATAATTTTGATATTTGCATGAACATCAGCAGCTACAAATATCCCATTGGATGACTCTGCCAGCCTCCTGATAATTGACTTGCATGCAAATTAATGTTTTTTGCCCCATGTTGCTCTTGCAATTGGTTGTTGCACTGGTTTTGTTGGTTTGCTATTGTTGTTGTTGTTGTTGTGGGCGTAAATTGCTGCGCTGACTGACAAACAGTAAACACGGTGAATGTGAATGCAAGAGCGAGTAATTTTCATCATCATCATCATCATCAGAAGCATCATGCAATACATAAATCTCGGTACCATCGATGTTTATATTTAAGGAAAAAACAATTTGCAATTTTTATACAACAAAAATCACAGTCACATCCACACACACACACACGAGTGTGATGGCAAATAAAGCAACATTTATGGCAGCTTGCCTGTTTTATTAACATTTCTTTCTTTTTTTTTTTGCCAGCTTTTTATATTTTTTGTCAATCCTTTGGGGCATTCTCTGTTTTTGTGTCCTTTTCCACACTGTCGCCTGTTTGTTTTTGATGACTGAGCCACATCCATCGGATGCATCCGATGCACTGTACTGTACTGTACTGGACTCCGCAATACTGAACTGTATGTTCATTGTGCAAAGAACGTTTTTTTTAAAGAAAACAGCATATACATATACATAGTTAAAATAAATTAAAATTTCTGCATGCGACACTTTTTCTTCTCATTCAACAATGATGATAATCATGGGGATGGGTACGATGATGATGATGATGCGATGCGATGCGATGCTGAGCAATGACAGCGGATTCATGCTGATTCGACACTGTCCTTTGCATGCGATCCATCAGGTAAATTAAAAAGACACTGCCAGCACAATTAAATCATGATGAGCCTGTCAAAATGCAAATTTAACTGGTTAAGAGTCTGGGCGTGTGTGTGTCTGTGTGTTCAGCTTGGAAAAGCGAGTAATTTAATTACCAAATGAATCATTTTAGTAAGAAAGTTGCGATCGGCAAGTCGACTTTTTATCTCTTTTAGATAACAGTGGAGGGGAACAGGTTCAGTTTGTTCAGGGGCTCTTCCTCTTATAAAACTATTTGTATATAGGTTATACTTTTACCTATTGCATTACCTTAATGACTTGAACTGAAAGCTATTTCCATAAGGATGCATCCTAGCAACCTGCTTACTTTTTGCGATGACCATTAAATATTTTGAGCTTGTTGAAAAAGAAAGTTTAAAATTTGTAATAGAAAAAATTACTACTATACTATAAGTAGTTACTATAAAAAAGTATATTTCGACCTATTTGTTTTGAATTCCTGAGTGGCAAAAACTGATATACCCCATCATAATCACAGGGTATGAAGATAAACGATCTTTGCGTAATCGGAAGCATGAATTGTCAGCATTTTGGAGCATGCTCCAAGAGAAAGAAGAGTAAAAACCTAAATTTTTTTTACATTCTCTTTAGCTTGCCTAACAATTTGTTGTTGTTGTTGTTGTTGTTGGTTTTGCTCTTTAATTTGTTCTCTCTTTTGGCACATGTACTGTTTTCTTCTCTCTCTCTTTGCCTCTGCTTTTCTTGGCAATTCCATGGGCGTCCGTGGCGTTTCTTCCATGTTCTTTGCTTATTTGTTTGCCAATTAGTTTTAATCGAAGAGCTTTGCTGCGTTCCGTTTGCTCTTGCTGGTTGCGTCGTTTGTTTAAATTGGTTTTCTAATTAATGCGTTTACAAATATTTGCCAGTGCATGTCTAACTAATAAAAACAAATTTGATTTCACTTCCACAGCACTTGATGGTGGTGTTGGCTGTGTTGGTGGTTCATTTATTGTCCCGCTGCGCTGCTTGTTTCTCGTTCTTATTGTGCAGCGGTCAGTCGGTCAGTTCGCCGGTCGGTCAAAGTCTGTTACGTAGCTATCACGTCACGTCTTTCTCGTGCTTTTGTGCTCCAAGTTCCCGGTTCTGTCAATAAGTTCAACAAGTTAATACGTCATCAACTGAGAAACGACGCCGTGACTTGTACTCTTTAGTGTTTATTGAGAGTTTGTGTATCTGGTCGAAGCATGAACAGCCAATTTGGTGGGTTATTCATTATTAATTAGTTGCTGCTAATTAATACGTTTATGGTTAATCAATTAAAAATTAACTGTTAATGAAGGCAGACGCTTTTATTGAGAAATTCTTGACAAATCCGCACAGGTGATGAACATGATGTTCTAGATGTTGTGGCTCTGGCCGGCAGTGATGAGCCGCCCCTGCAAGCCTTTCGCAATAGCAATCCCTTTGACGAGGACTCCTACAAAGTGACGGTTGTTCCTGCAGCAACAAATCAGCTGGAGATCAATGAGTTGCCTTTGCAGTTGCTCAGACGCGCCAGCGAAACAGTGACGAGCCATATTCTGGCTGATTTGGAGCCAGAAAAACAACATTTGCTGGCCGGAGCAGAGCAACGCCCAAAGCCGCCTCCACGGGGTCAGAGTTCAGTTAATTACAATGGAGGTGAGTCAATGAGTTGTGAAGCGGATGATTCATTTGAACAATCACCCATATGAAATAGCATTAAACGACAATTCGTATCCTTTTGTTTTGGGTATTGTAATGGGAGTATACAATCTGTCTTTCTGTCAGGTCCTCCTCTCGATTCGTCCCTGCATAGGTCAGAGAGATGATTGTTTTGCTTTGCTTTTAAAGACAACTTTTCCTGCGTATATTACGCATACGCAGTGTGGCTGCGAAGCGAACGAAATGGGTCTTGAGGGGGCGATGCGGGTGAAGAGGAGAGACAGTTGTGTCAGCCATTTGGCAGCTGTAATATTTCCGCATATTGGACGCCACTGAGTCTGCCACATTGTCCCATTCTCGCATTCGCATGCATTTTCTTGGGCTGTCAGTAAAAATATCTGTATTAAATTCCGATTTTCGTTATTCCACATGCAACTGTATGAGTTTTTGAATTGGTGTGCCTGCCTGGATGCTGGTTTTACCATATATATTTTTTTGTGTGGTCCAACGTTGTTTTTGAAGACCCTCAAGCATAAAGTTGTAGCTCGCTTGTTGTTTTTTACCCTCCAACAACTTTACTGCTACTAGTACTATTATTATTATTATTATTATTATTATTATCTCTGTGTATGTATGAAAGAAAGTTTTGTTTGGGGTTTCTATGCGTTTTGATGCATAATTTGCAGCTCCTAGGAACATTTTGCGTCTGGCAAATGAATAATGAGTTATTACAACTCGAAACGATTAAAGTTACAATTGCTGCATGAATATGCATTAAAATATGGAAAATGAAATTTATGCTTAAACAGAATTTAAACTTTGCAATGCTAATATACTCTCCTTCTCCCTCCCTCTCTCTCTCTTTCATTTCTTGTGGCTTGTAAATACATACATAACAGTTATTAAGAAAATCTCATTTAAATGTGCCCCTGAAGACAATTTCTCAATCTCAATCTGAAATGGAAAAATGGTCTCCTTTCCTTCTCTTACCTTCGCTCCTTTCAGACCAAGGCGACACTGAAATTGACGACATTTCTGTTAACTTAAACCAACATGATATATGTTGAGAATACATACCTACATGGGTCTCTTTGTATGTAAGTGCACCTAGTAGGAGTAAACTACACTATTGATAAATGCACGGCATATGCACATGAGTTCAGTGTGTGTGCGTGTGTGTGTGTGTGAGAGTGTGTGAAAAACATTTGTAAATGCCAGAGCATTGGTAACGGTGTGACTTGGCATAATGATTGCCAAATGAATGGGAAAAAATTTTAGCACACAAGACGCGTCGTCTGGCTTCGTTCGTCTTTGGCTTCATTTAACTTGGCACAAATGCAGAATGTCCTTTCAAATGCCTTTACCAACGGCAACGCCAACGCCAACGCACTTCACCATGAGAGTGTACACAACAACACACCGTTGCCATCGCCATTTTGCATTGACGTTGACGTTCACTAAGTTTGACTGGCTGCCAGATGGAGCACGAGATGAGCACCTGCTACACATACACACAAACGTATGTACTTATGTATGTATGTGCGTACAAATGCCACTCATTGCTAATTACTAAACTAAGCTTAATCGTGAGCATTTCATACGTCAGTTTTTTATGCCATCTACTTTTTGAGTTAATGTCAGAGTTTTTTGAATGGGATTCTTGTTTTGCTTTCTTTTTTTTCTCGATCTAAGCATATCTTTTTGTTTTTGCTGCTTTCAATTTGTCCCTTTATTTGCTTAGGTTTATACGGATGACCTGCTTTCATCTGGCTTTCCATCAGTGCCATAAAGTTTTTTCTTTTAGCCTGCAGCCTGCAGAGATGATGATGAAGCAAATGTTGTTATTTAGAAAATGTATCTTTAAGCCTGCATCTTGTTTATTTGCCTTCGACAGCAGTTAAAAGAAATGATTTTCAAATGCATTTCCATGCACTGCTAACAGGCAAATATTACCATGGGAAACGCAATTTGTTATGTTAGTTGAAAAAAGAAACTCAAGACTGAGACGGCATAATGCTAGAATATGTTACGTTAAAAAGAAAGACAGATAGTTGAAATGGAAACTGGTATATAAATCATATATCAACAAGTCTTGTTATCCTACCAAGTGCACATTAAAAGGAGTCACTCTACTGCCATTTATTTAACTGTCATCAAAGTATGTGTCATTATGATCCGCTTTAGGTTTAAAACCTTATTAGTTATCCACATATACATACATACATAGGTAGTAGTAGTTTTGGAATGATAAAAAATGAAAAGAGGGAGATCCTTCCATGATTCCTCCCTGTATAGGTCAGAGATGATTGTTTTGCTTTGCTTTTGAAGGCAACTTTTTCCTGCATATATTACGCATACGCAGTGTGGCTGCGAAGCGAACGAAATGGGTCTTGAGGGGGCTATGCGGGTGAAGAGGAGAGACAGTTGTGTCAGCCATTTGGCATACATATATACAAGTAATAATCTAAATTTGATGTCTTTCCTTTCTCGAGCATTATGTGTACATATATGCGATTAATAGGTTTCTGGTAGAAAATATTTGACTTGAGTCTGGATAATGAACATAAACAACACGAAATCGTATGAAGCACATCTCTAATGATAATTGGTTGCCATTTTCAAGAGTCAATTGAAGTGGATAATAAATTCGTATGTTTGGTAGTGTGAATTTTCTCAACTATATGCGTATTTGCTATGATTCCAATTAGCACCTTTACTATATACACAATTCATTGTGTGGCAACACTTTTGCTCGATTTTCACATGACAAGCGGAATGACCAAAAAACTTTAGTTGTCAACAGTCTTTGTTGCCCTTGCCCTATCTCCCTCTCTCTCTCTCTCTCTCTTTCTCTTGCTATATCATTTATTCTGAATACTCATCTCTTTTTCGTTCAGTGTTATAATTTGTGTGAAAAGTTTTACTGCAATTGAAAAGCGAAATGCTGTGCATCTATTGCACTTGGTGTGAAAAACTTTTGCATTATTTTCTTGCCTGGTCACTTGAAAGTTGCAGAAAATATGACAAGATAAAATGGTAAAAGCAAAAAAAAAAAAAAAAAAAAGAAAAAACAAGTCTAGAGTGCGCAAAGATAGCCAACAGAGTTGGTAAGAACTCGCCCTGGCCAGTGGACTTTCCAACGCCAAAGGCAATAATCAATGGGGGCGAAACGAAAAACCTTACTTAATGACCTGGCCAACTTACAGCCTTTGGTTCGAGGTGCATAACAATTTCTTTATGTCGGGTGTGTGAGTGTGTGTGTGTGTGTGTGTTGAGTGCAGCGCATGAATATAAAATATCCTGCAGCAGCAACAGTCCTGTCTTACCTCACTTCCGGTGCTATCTTTGCTGACACCTTTTCCACAATTTATGCACGAATTTCTGTAGCAGTGAAAAAGGCTTGACAAAAAAAAAAAGGAAATATAAAAATAAAAGTGCCCGAGCCGCAAAAAACTTTTAAATGAGGCACATAATTCAAAAATGTTGAAAGAAGGACCAAAAAATACGAAAACTTAACCCCAACAAGCAGAAGTTATTTGCTGCTTCTGTTGCTTCGTTTCGTTATCATTGCTAGCCCTTTTGCCCCACCATCGTTCGGCCATCGTATTGCCAAGGGCCACTTTGCTATTGGTAAGATGTTTTAAATTAATTAGCCCAACTTAAATATTTGTTGCACTTCAAACGCGAACTTTGCATTGAACTTGTAAATAAATATTCAATATGCTTACAGCACCAAATACCAAATTCAACTGAACCAAAACTGAAATGGCAAATATTTGCTCGCTGGGCGGTGCTCGTACATAAGTTTTGCGTGTTGATTATGGCTAATTAATTGATAAGCAAATTGCTTGTAAATATAATTAAACCTAAGAGTCCAACGGCTGCGGGTAAATTGTGTGGCTTGCCCCATCGAACGAACGCGTTGCCTGCTTCATTCTTTTTTTTCCAATTTGAATTGGCAATTCCGATCGCCCGATAAATATGTATACCACCGTATTGAACAGGGATGGATTGCAAGAGATTAGAATTAGATATATTTGAAACATTGATAAGGCAACACAACGTGATCCGTCACTGAACATTTTGTATATTGACACAGAGCAAACTCACTTCACTCATTAGCACCCAGTTGCCTCTTTAGGCCTCTCTTCACTCATAGTAGACATTTAGTTGTTTCATCTAATATATGTTTTTAATAATAAACTGGTGTATAGTTTTTCTCACCACTGCCCAATGTCGCTCGCCTGCTCTCTGTTTGTTTAAATTTTAATAAATTTATTCACTAAATAAATATGCATGTGGAGGCATTTTGTTGTTTCGCTCGCGTGCTTATTATTTGTGAGAGAATCTTGGTGTGTATGTTTTTTATTAGCATAAGATAAAAATTATATATACTGGACCAAGTTGGAAATTGTCTCTGTCGCGAAAATGAAATTAATTTGTTGTTGGTCGCTGGAACTCACGGGGCTTTCTCAGTGATTCGCCGACATCAAGATTAGTTAGCATTTGGCTTTAAATCTTATCGGATTGGTGCGGCAGGTCGCTTCTACATTTACGACATTTATTGTTAGTGTTCACTGTATTGAATATGTGATTTTTATTAAAGCAGTAATAAAGAAATAAAGTTCAAATTGGCCATTTATAGACGTGAGTGTTGTAAGAGAGAGTGAAAGAGAATTGCAATTACCTTTCTCTTTGCTCCTTAGAAGTTAAGCAATAAAATAACAAATGATTTTTAATTGTGAAATTCTTGTAAGAATATAATCAAACCATCGAAATTCGATTAATGTGGGAAGTTTTAAAAATATCTTAAAAAATTTAATCAAATCAATAATAAATGATTTAGTATTTTGAATCTGTGAGTTTCCCAGCCACAAGCAGAAATTTATTGTTATAAAATTGGATGGATTTGTTGAGCTTTTGATATGACAGATGATTTATGTACATATATTAATAAATATATGAGAATATTTATTTGTAGAATTCGCATTAATTGCTATTTTTTCAATATATCTCTTATTTTTTTTGGATTGCATTCTGACTTGATAAACTCCGTAAATTATGACACCCAATTAATAGAGCTTCTCAATCAAGTTGTCTCTGTACATACATATGTGTATATACTATATGCCTATGCGTCAATAAATCGCATGATATTTGATTCATCATCCACACGTGACATAACAAACTGAGCCGAGCAACTGGCGTGAATTGCCTCTAAATATTTGTGATCAATTAACACGTCGCCGTTTGGCTGACAAATGCAGAGCAGATTGTCTTGTAAAATCAAATACAAACATCGATGAGCCTGAGCCTAGGACAAACAGTAGTCATCAGAGTGGGAACTGGGGGGTGGGGAAAAGAATTGCCTTCAAATCAAATGAAGTGCTGATTGGCTTTCAGGCCTTGGCAAAGTCTCTTCCTTGCATAGTAATTGTGAGAAGAAATTGTGAGATTGTAAATTATTGTTATTAACAGGTCGCTTCATATGCAAATCAGACTGGAACTCGGAGGCAAAGCCACAATCGACCTAGAAGTTGCCACAAGTTGGACAAACAAGTAGAAAGGAAAAAAAAAATCGCAATTAGCTTGGCAATTTAGTCACAGTCGCAGTCAAAGTCGAAATCAAGCGCCATTAACTGCGCTAATTATTAATGGAAAGATGCAGATACACAGATATATATATATATGTACATATATATCTGCTTATTCCTTGTCCTTTGCCGTGGCAAGGTGTGAAATAGTCGTGGCAACAATAAAGTCAATTATGGCAGAGGATGCGACCACAACGGTAGGAAGTGCCAGGAGTGCAGGCGCAGGTTGTGTCATCTGGCAGGCAGGCTTTACCTGGGCAAAACAACTTCCTGCCAATGGCACTGGCTGTCATGGTGTCATCGCATCGGCAGTAGGAGCTGAGGCAGCAGCTTTCCCTGTCGTTACTTTGGTGCAATCAACGGCTGTCAATCTTTGTTGCAATCTTCAGTTTGCCATCGTCGACGTCGACGTCTTGAGTAGCATAAAAGCTATGCCAAACTCATGCCCCGTAACACCGTCTTCGCCTGGCTCTCTGAATCTGCAGTCATCGTCGTCGTCGTCGTTGAATTTTCCCTTTTCACTTATGCATGCACGCGGAGAGGGTTTGGGGCGGAGATAGAAATGAATGCAAAATGGGTTAAATGCAGCTTGTTAGGCACTTATAAGCAATTTCTTAGATTCTCCACACCTTTCAGGCCCGTTGACGTTGACATATCTATTAAAACATTTAAATCTGTTTGCTACTTACAGCTAAGCGTAACAGGCAACAGCAGCCAGACAACAAAGCACTCGGCCCAGGTGACAAGATGATGCAAGAAAGCAATGCGGCACTTCCTACTCTAGCCCTATCACCGCCTTTGCATACCAAATTAGACATACAGAAATTCCCGGAGGACTTTAATAACGGCCAGACTGGCAGTGGTGCAGACGATGGAACTGGTAATGGGATTGGTGGGGCACGTGGAGGAGGAGATGCTGCAACAATAATTTTAACGCCGACATCATTAAATTTAACAAATGTTGCCAGCAATGGCGGAGGAGGAGGCTGCCCAACTTCAGCTGGAGAACCACGACGTTCTGATGAATACAAAGGACCAAAATGGTAAGTGAAATGTATGCTCATGTGGCCAAAATGGTTACAATGCGGATGGGGTTAGAAAAGGCGCTTGGACTAGACTTCGGGCTTAACCCTCTTTTGTGAATGCACTTCCACTTCCTCTGCCAGTTCCGGCGGGACATTCACACTTGCATTGCACGCGTTTTTCGCATATCCGTTTTGCAGTTGTTGCCTTTGTTGTGTGCTCCATCTGCGTTTGTGTGCGAGTGTGTGTGTGTGCTGTTGGATTTCTTGTATTTCTTTTATGCGCTAACAATGTTGTCGTCGCTGTCTGCTGCACTGGCAGGCAGCAGGACCGTTTCCGCCCTAGTCGACGGCGTCTAGTCCCAGCCAAGTCAAATTGTTTTCTCTCTGTTTTTGTGTTTTTTTTTTTTTTTGTCCTTTATTTTTTTTTTTTTTTTTTGGATGTGACACTGGTTTTAATAGCTGGCGAAGTGGTGCTCTGTATGAGTTAAGGTGTTCTTTAGGGCTTTAAAACACTTTGGGTTAACTTCTATTGTGGTTTATTAAGCGTTTTGGTTAGGGCAGAGAGCTTACTTATGGTTTCACTTGGATAAATTCAAGAGCAAGGCAAAGAAACTGTACGCATTGTTGATGGTCTAAAGCAAAGCAGAGAAGAGACAAATTAAAAAAATAAAACAGACACATTAGTCTTCAACCCACCTTTACGAAAATAGGCAAACCAATTTGAAAGAACACTCCGGCTCGTACTTTCACAGGACGCTTCAGGAACTCCATGTAGCAATTGAGCAACTTGCGTGTTCCAACCGAATACTCCAGCCAATTGGTATTGAAGACACTGTTCGTAAGCGTATTGGCATGGTAGGTCAGCTCATTGCCAAAGTAACAGGGCAAGAAAATCTGTACAATCATCACTGCGCCAAACTGCAAGGTGGTCACAAAGAGGCCGGGGTTTTGCTGGAATCCCATATGGACCAAGCGATAGCCGCTAAAGCAAATGATTAAGGCACTAAAAACCACCTGGGAGAGCACATACGGTGATACCAATTGCTCACACTGTCTAGTCAAGCGGCGCACTCGAGTGTGCAGTTGAAAAATGTTGCGTAACTCTGGCCTAGCGACCACCTCAGGAGCCTGTTGTAGGGCCATTAGCCGCAGATTCATTAGACGGTAGAGTAGGGCAATCTGAAACATGAAATAGCAACCAAGTGCATCCAGCAGTACGTTAGACAAACAGCATAGGGTCATGGCCACAACATTATAGCCCCAGGCGTAGAAATAACGCTGAGGGTTCCTCCATTCGAAGGGCACATAGTATCCAAAGGGTAATTCGTAGTCGTCCTGAAAAAAGACACTCAAATATCCCGAAAAGGCCACAAACAGACTGCCGATAATATATGTGTAAAAGATGCGATGAAAATGCCGCTGCTCCTTCCGCCAGAAACTGACTTCTTTTTCATTGCACAGCCTAAACGCGACATCCTCCTCCAAATCGGCTATAAATTGCGCTGCCTGCTGCCGTCTGTACCAGATACTAAAAATCTTGGTCACTAGAGCCACTTCAGTTAAGGACATGTATAATACTTGACCAGCCTGCTCCAGATTGTCGGAAGTTAGTGCCTCGAACCACATAAGAACAATGTAGGTAAAGGTCAAAGGAATGTGCAAGATATACGGATAAGCACGTTTCAGCAGGCTCCAGAAATCCTGGCCATCATCGTTTTCCCATTTCAAAAGTCCAAGCCATCGTTGAACAGTAATCAAGAGACGTAATGCTGCTATACGATCCGTAGACTCCACTGGAAAGTCCATTTTAGTAAAATTATTAGGGTTTCTAACGCACAACCCTAGAACTTGACTGCCTTTTATAGTCATTGTGTACTAGGGTCTTACGTTCAATTTTCACTTCGTGTGGAACTCTTTTATTCAGTTCAAGTTCATGTGACTTATATTGAAACGTTTCTTGTCTTTATTTGACAATATTTTACCCAAACGGAACTGGTTCATCTTGTTCGCATAGTCTTTCAGCCCTGATTCAACACTTTGATTTATAATTAGTCAAAATATTTATACCATTTAATAGCCAGGGCTATTACAATAATTAACTTGCTGATATAATGATTCAGCTGATTATGTTAAATACTTGAGTCACGCAACCTTTCAATGGCAGCACCAATCAGACAGCCCTTTTTCTAGGCTTCAGATTCTTAAATCAGTGCAGCAAATGCTGGCCAAGTGTATCCATCAAAGGACTTTGTTTATTCTTTTCGCAAGATAATAAAATAACTTTCCTTTTGTTAATAAAGAAAATCCTTTTAGATATGTACGTATGTATATTAAACTTGTATACATTTTGAATAGTTGAATAAAAATTTGCTCTTTTAAGAGAAAATTCAGGGAATTTCACCGATATAGGTGGCGTTTGGCCCCCGGAAGCAAGTAATACTGTAAAAGTGAAAAGATAATAAAGAATTCAAAGGATTATATATAAGCGTATCATTTTTGTCCCCCCTTCTATTTACAAACAACAATTGTAAATGTAAAAGTAAGCAATAAATTTAACTAAACCAGATAACTAGATTATCTTCTTCGTTCATTGACTTGAGAAAACTTCAGTTTTTTTTTTTTTAAATTTAATCAAAGACTTAATTTCAATGTTGGTTGACATTTATTAGTATTATTTTTGATAGCATCCGCTTAGATACTTGGATTACTTGGATACATTTAATAAAAGAGCAAAAAAGCTATAGGCATTGTTGATAGTCTGTAAAATAAAAGATTAGCATTTATAAAGTTATTCCCATCAAAGATATTTCAATTCTCGCCTTAACAAAGATGGGCAAACCAACTGCAAAGAAATTGCCAGCTCGAATCTGTACTGGTCTCTTAAGGTGTTCCATGTAGGAATTGAGAAGTCTACGAATGGGAGGATTGCATTGCAGCCAGTTGGTGTTGTAGACCTCGTTGGTTAGCTGATGTGCATTAACAGTCACTTCATTGCCATAATAGCAGGGTAGGAATATTTGTAAAATCATGACACTGACGAACTGTAACATGGCTGTAAATTGACCAGGATTGGCACGAATACCCACATGTTGCAAGCGGTAGCCGCTAAAGCATATGATGAAGGCACTCAGAATAATTTGCGAGAGAATGTAGGGCGACACTATACTTTGACAAGTAGCAGTCAATCTGCAATAGAAATTGCATAAATCAGAGAATGTTGTCTTTCATTTTTAAAAATGTAACTGAGACCTTCGGACTCTCTGATGTAATTGAAATATTCCTCGCAAGTCCTGGTCAAAGTTTATTCCAACGTCCTTTAAGCCTCTCAATCTCATGCCCAGCAGACAATAGAGCAAGGACAGATGAAACAGAAAGTAGCAGCCCAATGTGTCCAAGGTTATATTGGAGATGCATGTTAGTGTCATGGCAGCCACATTATAACCATAAGCATACCAATAACCACGTTCATTTCGCCACTCAAAGGGCACATAGTAGGCAAAAGGCAATTCGTAAGAGTTGACAAAAAGCACTCCAGTACATCCGCTGTAGACAACACCCAGGCTGATCAGTATATAGATGTAGAAGAACCATTTAAAGCGGCGCTGCTCTCGTTTCCAGTAGAATTGTTCGTTCTGGGTTCGCAGCTCCAGGTTGACGGAATGCTGTAGCTCATGCATCAGTTCCCAGGCCTCCGTGCGGTGATACCAAATGCTTAAAATCTTCACAACCAGAGCCATCTCTGTGATGGACATATAGAGCACTTGACTAGCTTGCTCCATGTTGCTGGAAATGAAGGCCTCCAACCACATTAGACCAATGAAGGTAAACGTGATGGGCAAGTGGATAAGAAAGCGGTAGTTTCGCTTTAAAAATGCCCACATGGCTGACTCCAAGTCTCTGTCTGCATTAGACCACGGCCAGAGCCCAAAGATTCGCATGACTTGAAGTATAAGGCGCATGGCACCAATACGATCGACTTTTGTTAAACTGTTCTCCATTAATCGCCTTGTTTGATTGCCCCAAAAATCGTCTCGCACTGCCTTTTATAGGCTATTCCATTTGTCGATAATTAGCGGCAATTAGATTTTCATAATTCAAGACAATTAGAATACGAATATAATATTTTATAGGTGGCGTCACTTAGTACTGCATTGGTCATTGATTTCCGAGCATGTCAGCCTATTGGTCATATTTCTGGGTCTCTGGTCCATGGCCTGGGTCCTGCTGCCTGACTATGCCCAACCGCAGGCTGTCATTATGCGTATAGCATTCCTATTTGTTGGTGCCCAGATCTCTGGAATTCTGGTGACTTTTGTACATTTGCCTGATATGCTGGGCATGCTCTTCTTTGGTGTCCTCTACACAAATCTTGGTTTGGCCAACTTTGAGGGTTACCAGCGATTCGAATTATTCTTAAGGTAAGTTTACCGAGTTATTCGGGTTGAAAGTACTTTAACTTCAATTGAAAAACTTTTAGAGAAATGGCTCTAATCAACATTATGTTGCTGGCTGGTCTTGGCCTAGATGGCGATGCATTTAAGCGCCTTTGGTTTATGATTTTACGTCTCACGCTGCTGCCAACTATTGTGGAAGTGGCAGTGATTGCCGGCTTGGCTTATCTTACTCTCTCTATGCCCTGGCTATGGGGCATTGCGTTGGGGTGAGTGCAGAAATGAGGATATTAGATATAATTTGATAAAGAGAAATTTATGGTTTAATCTTCTTTTAGCCTTGTCATCACAGCCGTGTCCCCAAATGTTGTGGTTACTGTCATGTTGAAACTGAAGGAGGATCGTCTTGGTCTCAATAGTGGTATACACACACTCATCTATGCCATGACCACATGCAACGATGTGGTGGCCATCTTCATGTTTGGTGTCATAATCAGTGTAATATTCTCCACAAGTGCGTACCACATAACAGAGGAGGCAAAATAAGGAAGAAAATAAATTCCATTGCATACTTACAGGCTCACTGACACAACAAGTGCTGCAGGGCCCCATTGGGATTGGTATTGGACTTGTTTTTGGTTATCTCTATGGCATGATGCTGCAATACTTGCCATCGCGTAATGCGGTAAGTATCGAGAATACTGGAGAGGACTTGAAGACTCGAAGGACTCACACACACACACACACACACACAAAGCAAGAGCGGCTGCAGACAAAAGCTATGTGCAGCAGGCGCATTGCACTTAAAATGTGCATTCAGTGAACACTTAGACACTCAATCAGCGCATTTAATGATGCAAAACGCGCACAAGCTCCGCTGAGAGAAGGAAGATGAGGCCAAGTGCAAGTTGGTCGTGGTGTGGGAGAGTGTCATACAGGCATAAAGCCTGCGGTTGGTCCCACTCTATCTAACTATACATATATATGCTGGTTTCTGCAGATGTGTAGGTGTGTGTGTGTGTGCATTTTGCATAAAAAGACACTTACATGCAAACGACGAGGACGACGAGAACGACGACGACGACGTCGCTGGCGACATTTGTGACGACAGTTACTGCCAGCATCTATGTGAAGTTATGCTGGAACATCGTTGCAGCCACAAAACTCATTGCCGCAACTTACACCGCTAATGGCGCGCATAATCAAACGCCATGGGTGGCGATGGCAGTGAATGTGAATGCTTTTGTGTCACACACACACCCACACACACACACACACACATTGGCTTCTCATAACTTTTGTTTTCGCCCGCCTTCGCAACCGCGTCCATGGCACAATGCAGTTTGTACAAAAATTTCACGCTGTGCACTGAGAAAGTCGCGCCACTTGCATCCTTGCATATTTTACGCACACCCATTCACCCACACACACATACACAGAGAGACTTACAGCTAAAGGCTATTCACAGTTTAACGTGCAAGTGTGTACAAGTGTTTGTGAGACTGTCATCAGGCCTGAGTCTTGGTTTTCAGCATCCTTTTTTTTTTTTGCTCATGTCACCGCCGTTGCTTTTAATTTTATTATTACTATTACTCGGGTCTCTTGTAATTTTTTGTATTTAACGTCACCTTTCTTTTAAACGCTGCGCAGTCCAGAACTTGCAGAGGGAAATTCATTCAAAAGGAGTCACTGAAAAGAGCTTATACTTAATTTGGTCCTTTTTTTTTCTTTTACCTTTTCAAAAAAGCCAAGAAATGCAATTTGCTATCGATTTATTCAAAGCATCTTTGCCTGTACGCAATTCAATCTTAACGAATTGGGTAGAAGATGGAAAATATCTTAATCAACTTCAATATCAGCGAAAAATATTCTATCTCTAGATACTTATAAGAAAAGACAAAGAAAAGCTATACCTTTAAATGGAAGAAAACAAATGAAATTAGAAAACTTTGATGCCCGCTTTAAAGAAATCAATATTATATTTGACTGCATAAAGTGCATTAAATTAAGGCGTCATGAATAAAAGTTATGAATAGTTTGAATAGTTTTAGTAAAATCTTTAAAAAATGTGCAACGTGAAAAACAGATTTGATTTTTTCCCTTTTCACATATCTCATCCATTTTTCCTCTCCATTTTTTCTTACCTCTCCTTTGCAGGTCTACGCAAATGGTTTGCGCTTTGTCTTGACCATCTTGGGTGGAACTATAGCTGTGATGGGGAGTCGCGTTATTGGCTATACTTCGGCCGGTGCCCTGGGCTGTGTAACGACAGCCTTTATTGCCCGGATTGGCTGGAAGCGAGAGGAGAGCAAACTGAGTCCACAGCAATTGCAGGCCCATCAAATTGTAAGTCGAATCTGCTAGAAGCCTTGGCTGATGTTTGATTTTCAATAGTGTCCATGTTTTTTTTTTACCTGTGCGAGAGAGTGTGGATCAAGCTTTTTGTCTGAGAAAAATGCTTCACTTCCAAGAGTTTCATCTTTTTTATGTAGCTATTTGTCTGTCATTTTTTTACTTCGGCTCTTTGTTGTTTTGTTTTCGTTGGTAATTTGTGACATCACGTACTACTGGCCCAGGTGAGCCTCTATCTGTGTGAAAGGTATATGTGTATATGTGAGACCTGAAGTGGATACAAGTCTCGAATTGCTACTGAGCTGGTTGACAGATGTTTTTCCTGCCTCTTACCATTTGGCTTCGAAAACAGAAGCACCGATTGTTGGTTTTTACTCTCTTGTCTCTCTCTCTCTCTCTATATATCTCGCTTCTTGTGTTTTGTTTTTGACCAAAGTTTCAATTTGTTTTACCAAAACAAAAAAAAAAAAAAAGAGGAGAATAACTTTTAGCTGACGGCTTTGTAAGCCGATTGCCTTACTTTTTATGTACTTCTCAGGTAAGCAAACAGTTTTCCCTTTCACTCGAACTGCTGGTCAACGAAAAGTTTATAGCAACAACAAGAGAATTAAACGAATATACAGCTACACCTAATGAAATGTATTCAATACATTCGGTATGCGAATATTTATAGACTCTTCTTTTGCAGGCCAGTGTACCAAAACGGCTGGATCTGATGTGGAAATTCCTCAAACCCGTCTCGTTTGCCCTCATCGGCAAGGAAATTAATTTTGCTGTACTGGAGGGTCATGTAATTGGCTTTGGGGCACTGCTGGTGCTGCTCGGAAGTTTGGTAATTAAAATGGCAGCCACCGACGCCGACGTCGACGCCGCTGCTGGGTGGTGCAACAAATGCTCGACGCGGTTGAGTCTGCTTGCCACTTATTTAATATTTTTTTTTAGTTTTCTTTGCTGGTAACATTTTGTTAAGCGGTGGAGCATTCTCAAAGATGTTTTTTTTAGCTTTTTGGCTTTTGGTCTCTGTGGTTTTGTGAATGTCACCCGAACTAGCAACACGGAGAAGTAAGAGAAAGTCGAAATGAAAATGTTAGACCGCCGCAATGCAAATGTTACCTGCAAAACACACACAAACACAGACACACACACTGAAAGGGAGAGAATACATCCAAGGGATGACCATTTCGTTCTGTTGCTCTCGTTACAGTTGCGCTTGGCTTTTGCATATTTATCCACATATGGCGGAAATCTGTCGAGAAAGGAACGTGCCTACATTACAATTTCCGGTTTTCCCAAAGCAACTGTCCAAGTAAGTTTCCCGTTCCTCATGTCATGTATCCTCCTCCTCGTCGGCCCCCCCAAGAACATGTGTACATATGTGAATGTAGCTGCGGTTTTTCTTTTTACCCATTTGCGTTCGGTGGGGCAGTGGAACATTCATTTTTTTCTGTTTTGCTTTGCCTCTGGCTGGACATTGTGGCAGTCGTAGTCCTAGTCTTGCCCCTTAACTGCTTAAGTTGTAAACGTATTTGCGGGTTATGTTCTTGCAGTTGGCATGACTTTGCCATGAACTCATCCTTTTTGGTATCGCGCACATTGTTTGCAGTTTAACCGCAAGCGGTCGGTCGTTTTGTTTATGTCGCTTCCCGTAATACGAAAAGAAAAAAACACACACAACAAAAATTAAAATGTTCCGCTGGCTAACTTACTTGCATTCGGTCTAGCTCACATGTGTCTGTGTAAAAACTTTGTCCCAACTAATATGCGGTCACATATTTCACTCTCTACCTTTTTCCTCATTCTTTAAGCTAATTTCATTTAAAAATTTCACATAACAAATTGCATTTAATTATGAAACAAACTTTGTTTCTATGCATTTCTAGGCTGCCTTGGGTCCGGTTGCTTTGGATTTGGCAAGAGCTGCAAGTGTGGCAAATGAAACCCAACTGGCTCTGGCCAGCAACGTTCTGATCATATCGGTTCTGGCTATCATATTTACAGCTCCGCTCGGAGCTATTCTCATGCTCCGATTGGCACCCTATTGGCTAAAGCATGGAGATGCCGTTGAGGAGGCCACTACACCAACCACACCAGTTGCCAATGCAACCACATTGAGCATATCGAGTGCCAACAAAACTGCCTGAAGACAGTTTATCCTACTCCTCGGAAGTGTGTCCCATTTCGCTGCTCTAATCCAAGCCTAAGCTGTACTTAAACTAAGTTGCATTTGTTATACATACATACATAAAATCCTTAAAAATAAATAAATCCCCAAAATTGCCAACATTTAAGATACTTCTTTTCTTACCCGAATCTCTGTTTTTTTTTATATTGAGCTAATTTTCCAGTTATTTGCCTAAAAACGGGGGAAAAAACTTGGGAAAGTTTAACGTTAATCCTGCAGGACTAACACATATACAAAACTTTGAAAAGTGGCCCGCAGTCAATGGAAGCGTTTTTATTGCTGTTCTTTTGTTTCCCTTCGCTTTTTGTTATTTCTTTTAATTCGGCACCTAATTATGACTGGATCTGTGTTAATCCCGGTCTTGGGCTTTTGCTAATTGATTTTCAAATTAATTTTATGGGATTTACAAGATTTTCCAAAAATTCAGTTATCCTCTTAACATTTATTGACAAAGTCTATGCAAGGAAATTAATGATTGACATTAGAACAAAAAAGTATTGAGAACGACAACACTACAAAATAATCTGGTGGCTCATTGATGAGTCGGACACATTTTGTTAGATGGAATCAGGCAGGCGACAAATGGCAAAGCAAAACGGAAAGATATTTAATTGAAATGTGATTGTCTCCTTTGTTGTCAGGCAACTATGGGAGAGTATTTGCAATGCAAAAGGCTTGGAATGGCAGGAACTGATGATGGGGATGATGATGATATGACTTTGCTTCCCTACATCTTCTGGCTGTCATTGCTGTGGCTGCTTGCATGGATTTATCAGCCAGTGTCCTGATGCCTGATGGCTGAGTTTTAGCATAAAGGAATGAAATTAAAGGCGAGCTTCAAAAAGAAGAATCGCAAAAACTTATCATTTTTATTATTCTCGCATTTGCGCATATTTCCAACTACAATTTTTTTTTTTCCATTTCGTCCTTTCTCACTTTTTCTGTCTGTGTCTTTTTGTTTTTTGCCTTTATCTTTCTGCCACTTTTGTTGGCTTCTGTGAAAATGAGTTGGAAATTGAAGGTAAATTAGTGTTATTAAAATTGCTGCACAAAAATAATTGCGCAACTAAATGAAAATTTTAATGAAAGTTCTTTGGTTTATTATTTGCTGTTGTTCACTTTTTCATAAATATATGCATTTACTATTTTTATATTTCCCAGTTGATGAAAGTTTTTATTTGCTCTTGTTGTCGTTGCTGTTATATGCTGCATTCGTTGTGGAGTTGTTGTTGTTGTTCAAGCAATTAGCATAATGAAACTTGAAGGCAATAGGCTAAACGATTTGACTGCCAGTTCAACATAAATAGCAATAGAAAGCAAAGCAAAGAAAATGTACGTGAGAGAGAGAGAGAGAGAAAGCAGGTGATTTTTCTTTTGCAATTTTCATTTAAAATTTCATTTTACTTCATAATTAATCATAATAAAGAGCCAACAAAAGATTGGAATTTCACAATTACCCAACACAATTGACATTTCGTTTCAATTCCTATTCAAAATTGCTTTATGTCACGCCCAAAAATGTATGCTACATCTATTTGGCTTAAGCTCTAGGCATAATCCTTCAAAAACTCATTGCAAACGGTTCTCTTATCGCAAGGCCCATTGAAATTCCAGAGCCCATAGATCAAGCTTATCAGCAAAGCAAAAGGTATTTTCCTGTGCGAAATAAATTCCAGCAGTTTATTATTGTAATTCGCATGCCAAATTCCAACAAAAGGAACTTTGACTACGTCGCTCTCCGCTTTCTCTTTCTCTCGCGAACGCACACATTTACCCACGCATACATACACACACACACACACACACATACACCATGAAAAGGAGTAGCTGGCGCCGTGTGGGCCCAAAGCAAAAATCAAATCAAAAAGTTCACAAAAATGCCAAAAACAACAACAAGAAATTAAGTTATAAAATTTTTAAGGGCCAAGCGCAGTTTAATTTCCAAATGCCACGCCAGTTCAGTCAGTTGTGGCAGACACAGGTGGGTTGCTTGAGGGCGTGGCTGCGGTTTTTTCTTTTTGCTTTGTGTTATGCGCCGATTACCATAAAAACAAGCTCAAGCTGAAGAAAAAGTTGCGTCGCCATCGTCGTCTTTGTGCCCCCACCGTGTAGCCCTCAATGGTCGTCGGCTCTCGGAAACGGAAATCAAGAAAACAAAAAGAAATGAACTCAAATGAAGTCAAACCTGACGCTGAGGCCCTCCATGGCCGACTCTCTTTGCTGCTTCAGTTAATAAAGTTAGTTGCGTTTGCCTTGACGGCGAAAGTTTTTGAGTTATAAGCGCACAAATTATGGTTTATAACAAAAGCCACAATAACAGCAATGGCATAACAGCAATAGCAACAACAACAACACAAACACCAACAACATCAGCAGCAATAAGAACAATACCAACAAAGGAAAACAATTAACATGACGAAGACACATAAAATTTCCACTTTCAGTTACTCGGAGAGGAGGGTCCTTTTTTTCTCCCTTTTTTTTGGGTGCGTCGCGTATTAGCATCAGAAATTCCTAACCAAAATGTGCGTCAATCACGTGATGGGAATGCCGCCCCGTCTGAACACACCCGAGGCTCATCCACACTGAGAGAAATTGTTGGTATTGAAACTATTATTTCCCAGTCTGATGAGTCAAATTAGGTCCTTTTGGGTCTGCCTTTTTACCACGTGTACTCCTCCCTCCTCTCTCTATTGTCTCCTTCTTGTTGTTTGTTAATTTTAATACATGTTTTTTTTTATCGCTTGACATTCCCAGCCCCCACACCTCATACTGGAATCCCACTGCCTAAATTAAGCCATTTGTTAGCTCTATCTGTAGCTTAAGCCCTCGCTCCTGCCTTCAACTGACTTCCCTTTTTTTGTGTTTTTCCTCTTCCTTCTTCCCGCTTCTTGCTATTGCGATCAATTTTTACGCGAGGTTACAGGTCACAGCACATCACAGTTATTTTCGTGTAAATGGCATACTTTTTATGGCCTGTCGCCTGGCGTCTTGTTTTTCGTGTTGTAATTAGACAAAATTGTTGACTGCCACGATGCCGCACAGCCCCACAAGACCCACTTGTGTGCAGAATGCTCCCCCACCACCCATCACATCACAATGGTTCATTCATACTTCAAGTTCTGCCCTCAGCTGAATTTCTTGTTGCTGCTGCTCTCGTGTATCAACCGCTGGAAGGTGTGTTTGACACTTGGCGTGTCTGGGTCAGCGCAAAATATTGTGGAATCTTTAATAACTGTGCGTCTCAGCAATTTGTTAGCTCATTTTATTAAAGTTTTTATTATTATTACCTTTTCTGAGCTATGAAAGCCACAATAATTATTTAATAACTGTTCTCTCCCTTTACACATAGCAGCAGAGAATTTCGTAAGCAAATTCAAATGGCAAAAGCCTGATCAAAATTCATCCTAGAAAACTTAAACTCACTCGGTTCATCATCTTACTTGCCAATGAGAAAGAGAGAGATTTAAAACAAAATCATATTTGTTTTGTGTGTTTAGGAGAAAGTATGTATTATATTCTTTGTCAAAGAGAATTTGATGCTAAATTAAAGAGAGTCAAACGGCGATGCTGCGAAGGCGTCTTCTACCAGATTTCACGGCAGCGGCCACGACTGTCGGGTAGATAGCCCGGCTGGCAAGGGAAATCAATCATGGCTACCTGCATAATATTTTTCTCTGTCGTTTGTCCGGAACCAGAGTCTACTGTGTTGGAGTCGTGTTCGGCCAGCACTACAGCCTCGTTCAGTTCCACACATTGATTGGATTTGCCTTTTATCTTCTCATTGTTGGGACAATCGATGCGTTTGAGGCAGTACTTGACGCAAGGATGTGGCACTGGCAATTGAGTGAGCTTCTTGCTGCAGCTAAAGTGAGCCACACAGCCCTCGCCCACTTGGGGTAAATTGTTGTTGATGAAGAGAGGTGGGGCTGATGTCTCCGTTGTTGTTGTGGTTTCTGTCTCGTTTGAGTGATGACGATGCAACAGGCGACCCAAAAGGCCGCCCTCGGCCAAACTGATGAAAAAAACAGCGCTTAATGCCAGCAAAATTAACTTTTGTTTCATTTTCAACGTGTTTACACTTGGACTTGACTGGACAAATTAAACTTAGCTAAGCTGCGAGAGACTATTGAAGCGATTGTCGCTGTTGGACCCTGTTGATAACCTTTTTGACCGCATTTCGAAACCACAAACAAAACCGAAATAAAAAACCCAAACAGATAGAAGCATACATATATGTATATAACGAATTTGTATAGGTATTTGGCATTTGTTTTCATTCTTATGTCATAATTTCCATCTCTCAATCTTTCCATTTACATATGTATGTATATACTCATCTGAAGCAATACACAATTCCCAGCGGAGTGTAAATAATATAGATTCAAAATGCTTGAAGAATTAGAGATAATCCTAAATGGGAAGTGGTTATTAAGCAGCCATTTCATTCATTTCAAATCATTTAATTCTGTTTATTAATTAAGGCGTAACTAATCTGACCAAAAAAAAAAAAGAATATATATATATATATACATATATGCATAACAATATTGTATTACATATGCTACATTTAGTTAGTCTGGTCTGGCTTTAAATTAGTTTAACACAAAATCCAAATTGAATTGGGACGCGTTTCAATTCTATGCCAGAGAGAGCGGACAGAACGTGGTAAGGGGGAACACAATAGTTGAAGCGTGGCGCAGGCAATTTCATTTCACTTGACATAAAAATTGAATTATCTGTATTCTCTGAACCGCAAAATTGCATAAATAAATATTAGTCCATTTGGTATCTTAGGCATTTTTGTATACACACACACACACACGGACACACATCATTAGCAAACTGCAGCAATTGGTTGAAAATTATCGCCAGAAACGAGAACTGAAATAAGTATGTTAGGCAGACAATCGTAATAAATTTAATCTATCCAACTATAAACAGACATCAGAAACGCGCACAAGCCACGAAAATGATGTGTGATAAGGGGGCTTAGAAATAGCGCTTTTAATTGTTCGATGAATGGAAAGCAAGCAGCACCGCGATGAATTTACACCCCCGCAGTGTTTCTGCAACACCAAGGACACACGCAGTGAGCTCGTATTTCAGTGGACTACAAGGATGTACAGGACCTGCTGCCGGCATGCTTATGACATTATCAATAAGGCATAATAATAGTAATCATAGGGAAGCTGTCTGTGTATTATTGTTGCACCAACCTACTGTGGGGGCAGACAAAGGGCAGGGGAGGCCAGCTTAGCAACTGACTACAAACTATTTGAGTAATTGATATAAATCGTTGCCAAGAGCTGTCGAAATTAATTTCTCATGCATTTTCAAAACAAGATTATTGATGATGATGATTGTATTGCCCGAGAATGCCCGCTAATGGCAATGCGTGATCCAAGCGGTCGGAGAAGTTGAAACCCAACTTCAAGATGAAGTCCACAGACAACAGACAACACTTTGACAAGTCCTAGTGTCTAGTTCTTGGGCATTAATTTCACTTTGAGGCGAGTAATTGATTCGCAAAGACATTTGCTATTCAATGTTCATCTCCCTCTTCCTTTCTCTCTCTCTCTCGCCCTCTCCTAACACCCTGGGTGGTCGGGCATTGGCTTAATATGTATTAACATTTATTGCCTTAACGCAGAAGCTGTTGTGCATGGTAAGCATACAGAACAAAAAGGAACAAAAAAAAAAAAAAATAATAAATAAAGGAAGCCAAAGAAGATGAAGATGAAAAAAATCAACGATAAGGCAATAGCAAAACCGGAAATTACCAAACACTGATACTTCCGCCGGAAATAAGTTCAATTGTTGTTAGTCTCGCCCCTGCCCCAAAGCGTAAACGTCAAGGGTGGCGCAATAAGTAAGTAACCAAGTAGTGTGTGTAGATGCCAGGCTTCTCAAGAAACTTGCTCAGGGTTCTTGTTTGTTTTTTAACTAAATAAAGCTGAACTTGGTACGCTGCTATCGGGCAATCGAACATAAAGGACAACGCCTGATGGGCGCCTATAGCTGTAGCCCGGCTGCCTATCAACAGCGACACATTTCATGTGGCTCGGCCATGTTATTTAACTGCTTCTTTTGAAGTTCACAGCACTTTGCACAATAAACAGATCATAATCTTGGATAAAACTATCAATTTCAAGGCAAAAGTGGACAAAGGCAACAAAGGCAAGACCTAAAGGCCCCTAAAAGAAATGTCACAACTAGGCGGCAATGAAAATGCTTTACAACCCAACAGAATGAGAACAGAAAAAAAGAGAACGACAATGAAAAAAAAACAGCTGCAGACGGCGGCTGAGACAATTGACAGCAACGATGTGTTAACATTTTTAGAAAGAGACCCAGCAAAGCGATACAAACAAGCGGCGGTCGGGTGACAGCCCAGAAATCACTCGATAGGTTCCTTCAACAGAGATGGAGGAGACAGTGGGTTGGATGCCTGTACGTCCTTATAGATTTACGCACACTTAAGCAGCGTTTACTCAGACTCCGAATACGAATGGGTCGTATAAAATGTAGCAACTGTAGCTATGGCTTTGTCTCTCGTCTCGAGTTACTCATTCCTTGGACCCCCTTCCCACCCTTTCCTTTTCGCCTTTGGTTTTATTTTTGTTTTTGGAAATTTCGAGGCGTGAATGAAGTGTCATGTGCTCACGCTTACGCATTTGCTGGCCCACATGTCGTATGAGTTTTATGTGCCTTCATCCCTTTATACACATACATACATACATACATACATAGAAACAAACATATTGTATGTATCTATGACTGTGCGCTCAATCGTTTTCTAGACACATTTATTTGTCTTGGCAGTTCTTCTTGTTGTTTTTGTTGTTGCTGTTGCTTTTGTTAGTTTAACAAATAAAATTAGTGCTATAAACATTCGTTTGCCAATGTGTTCTTCTCTACGGATGTTACACACCACCACCATCAACATCAACACATCGCCAGCAGCAGAAGGAGAAGCCATAGAAGGAGCGACAGTTTGTCCTTTATATTTGTTTACACATTCGCAACTCTTTGGCACTTCACAAGTTTTAATACCCGTTACTTACAATTGCCAAAAAAAAGGGTGTAATATATATTTTAGATGCGTTTAAATGTTAGCCAAAATGTAGTCAAGGAAAAAGAAAAGACTTTTTAATCCCACTCACCAGGCTAAACTAGTGCTCTTAATAACAATTCATTTATGCGTCGGCGAATTTGAGAAATGTAGCATAAAAGTTATAGACTCTTGTTTTATTTTCAACGGGTATATCAATGTCGTATACATTTCGACTAGATAACGCGAAATTTTTTCCTCCTCATGCCAGCATTGCTTTTACAGTTTCATCTGGGATTTATTGCCCTTGCCAGAACGGACACAGACCGAACTTGTATCCTATTTCCTGTGGATGACTTGGACTCGTAGTAGAATGTTTGTTTTAGCGGCAGATACATTCTCAGTAGTACAGTGGATCTCTCCATCAGTATTTACAATTGTGTTCTTCACCCCATTAAAGTGTGTAGACTATTTAATTTTCATTGCAGTTCGAGTATGAAAATAAATGCAACATCTCTTAGCATTCGAATAAACCACCCACTCGCTTATAACATTTTTTTTTGTCTTGCAAGGGATACGCTATTGTGGTTTCTAGCCAATCTCTACACGTGTCATAGGAGATTGCCTATACAAATTCATCTCGGTTCCTTTTAATGGCTTTTTGGGGTTGCTTATGATACTTTTTTGCTTGCGGCAACCATTTGTCAGCCATTAAAGTTGTTACCGGTTACGATAAAGTCGGGACTCTAAATCGGTAAGTATATAATATACATACATATATACATAATATTGTATGTGGGCTTATTTATGTATATGTATTTTCCACAAAATCAATTGGAGCACGCATTCAGCGCCCGCTGTGCGAGCATCGAGGCACATAATTATAATTCGCAGTCCGACGACCACTAAATTGCACAGACACACACAAAAACAAATTGCTGCAAATAAATTTTATTATTATCGCGATTGAATTGAATTTCTGCTGATAAAAATGCCAAAATAATTCGCATGTTGCACATGACCACATGGCGAGTTGTTGGTGGGAGAATGGGCAGGGAATTTCGATTGTATTTTTCGGAATGTCGGCAAATCTCAGCGTGTGGTCCAGTTGGCTGACTAATAGCCAAAGGTATGCAGCAATTGCAAGCTCTCCAACATATACCTAGTATGTACCTAGTATATAAAGCATGTTCTGTGTGTTTGTAATCCTTACCAACACGATTATAGTTTTTGTTTGAATTTTGAATGCGGTGAGGCTCGCGCTTCAAGCCTGCAGTATTTACATTGATGCACTTTAGTCGCATTTTAATTGCATGCAAACAGTGGACCACATCGTGGGGATAACTAGTTGTGCACACACATGGAAGAGAGAGCGAGAGAGAGAGAGAGAGGGAGAGGCCCACACAAATCGGGCGATTAGCGTTCAATGAAGTTCAGACTTACTTTATTTCCCATTCAAATGTAAATTTTTCTGGTCAATAGCAGCTGCAACTCTGATGCGATAACAACAGTTTTGCCGCACATTTTTGGGCCAATTCACTCAATGTTTTTATTGTTGTTGTTGTCGTTGCTATTTGTATTATTCGTGTTGCGGTAAATGGCCCTTTTGGCCACGTTTGAATGTATGTAAGGTCGATTTTTCGGGTGTCTGCTTTGCATGTAAACCTGATTTTGCCTTTTCTATAATTGTTATTTATTTTATTTTCGCCAATGGCAATTTGTTTTATAATTTGTCGTTGCTGGCAAGCCATAAATTCCAGTTTAGATATAGAACATTTCTATGTACATACATATATATAAGTACGTATGTATATCTGTGTGGTCATACATTTTATGTGGATTTCCACCTCTAGAGGGGGGAATACGAGAAGGCAATTAGCAACAACTTTTGTGAGATAGTTGCGCTAATTTAAAAGCTAATTAGATTTCATTTGACTAACATTTCTGTGCAAATATTTGTGACCGCTCATTAGTCAATGCATTTTCACCATCTTGTTCCTCCTTCCCTCGCAATTTCGCACTCTCACTCTCTTTCTCTTTGTCTTGGCTTCACACTTGCCCGCATTTGTTTAAAAACTGAACTCTGAATTGATGCTGAGCGTCACTTGAGTTCAATTAAAACCGCACTTGTAGTTGTTTGCATAACAAACACACTCACAGTGTGCCACCCACAGCCAACCGCAGAGTCCAGGCTACAGGCCACCACAGGCTTCAGGGTACAGGCTACAGGCTCACAGCATCACTCCCCGGCTCCCTAACACCAGGACCATAGGGAAGTGTGGTTGCCTTTTCATGCACCTTTCGCTATTCAGCGAAATGAACTTTGCCAAGCGGCGTAGTCATTGTTGGGCATTGTTTAACAATTAACCGCAAATTGAATGCAATTAAATAAATAACGGTGTTGAACCTTTGTGCAAACGTTTGTATGTAGGCATCGCAGTCATCGTCGTCGGCGTCGTCAACGTCGTCCAAGAGCTATGTAAACACACACGCACTTGCCTCCCTTCATGTATGAGAGTTGTACAAATGAAATGAAATATTACGTATACGTCATGTCGGTCCATTGGCCAGCACACAAACAGGCAAACATGCTCACACTCACACACACTGAGACACAATGGTCAGTCGGAGTTGCCTGCCTGCCTGCCAGCCTGCTGGATTGTATATTTGTTCAAGTTATTGTTGTAGTTATTCGCTAGCCAAGTGCCTACCGACCTACGACTGGCTGGCTGGCAGCTGCAGTACAAAACAATATATTGAAAACTTGTGCATGCTGAAACAGGAGAACAAGTGAAACAACTGCCGCAAATGCAAGTGGATTTTCAACAGCGGCCAATTAATAGTCGTCGTCCCGACCCCCTTTTGGATCGTTGTTCTATTTACATAGTAGGTATGCAATACAAGTATGGTTAAAGGATTGCCACATTCAACGCTTTGATTGATGGATTTGTTTTGTTCTTCATACAATATAAAGCTGAGCTCGATTGTTCAACAATCGCTTTTGGTCTGACATTTTCTTTACTTTTTGCCATTCAGTTTGCCACTTTTTGTGTTGTATTGTATGTTGTGGCTTTTAGCCATTTATTGAGCTATTTTGTTATGGGTAGAAAATTTCAATTTTCTTTTTGTCACACGCAATCGAATATCCGTTTTGCAGCTTATTGCTTGCGCTTCAAATGATTGTCATACAGCGCCAAAGCGCATAGAATAGGAATATTGGCCAACAATAAATGGTGGCAAGGCATGGTGGAGGGGGGATTAAAAGGAAAACAGCGAGACTGAAACAAGAAACGCGAAAGTTAAATGTCAGTAAGACATGCAAAGTTATTGTCACACATTGCGGCATGTTCGATGAAAACCACACAACCCAAAAAAACACCAAACACACTCACACACACACACCCAGGTATAATCTATGGTTGTTTGAATGCATTTCCCTTGTTGTACCTTTTGGTTTTTCATCCTTTTTTATTATAGTTCTTTTCTAGTGGTTTTCAGTGTCTATTCTTGTTGTTGTTGGAGTCAATTTGACTATTTTTCTTTTTGTTTTCTCCCAACTGCTGTCGATTTGCCCACACTTTGATGCATCATCTCATGTTTTATGACAATTTATTGCCTGGTGTTTGATGAAATTGAATAGCCAGACTTTTTTTTGTCCAATTCTCCAACCACCATCAACCCATGACTGGGACGTGTGATGGAAATTGAAATTGAAAATTGCCAATTTTTACTTTGTACCCAAATAAAGTAGCAGCAGCAGCAACAACAGTAAAGCAAATGTGCAATAGAAGAAGACCAAATTGGCATATCCAAATGGAAGCATAATTGAGTTGTCTGTCCTTAATTCCTATATTTGCCAAATGGAAATACATATTAAAGTGCCACACAGAGTCTACAGACCAATAACAAGAAATGAACTGTCACCATGGCCATTTTTAGTCTTTCTTTTGTTTCGTTTCATTTCGTTCGTTTGTTTGTTATCCAACTAAAACTTTCACATTTTTGCAAACAAAAAGTCAAATTGAAAAGTTTTTATTTTGTCAAAAATAAAAAAAAAAAGAAACAAACACACACATACACACACAGCAAACAGAGGAAGAAGAAAAAAATTAGAAGCCGCGACTGCACGAGAAGGCAAAAAAAATAAAAAGAAGTGAAACAAAGTTACCAACACAAGCCAATTGCCCAGTTCCCAAGCTCCTCTCCAGGTCGAGCTGAATAAATATCGGGGCCAACTTGTGGCCATATTCCACATAAACTTTCTTCTTTTTTTTTTTTTTGTTGTTGTTAACAATATTTGATTTATTTTTTTCATCAATTTCACTTTTGATTTTTTACGGAATTTTCATGTTTTCAATTATCTGTTTCCTAGAAATGAAATGTAATGAATACCGCTTAGGTGACTGATTAAGGAACTTCCATTTAAAAAGAAAAGTTTCAAACTATTTAAGAGATGTTTAACTCTTGATCCATACCTCCAATTGACTTGCATTCATTTGTTAGTTTAACTCACTAACTAAATGAATGACTTGGTATTTTAAGACTTTATTAATATTCTGAAAAAGAGAAAAAATGGGGAAGGAAAAAACGACAACTTTCGGTTGGACAACATTATCTGCAGTTATTAAGACGTCTGAGAGAACAAGACAGAAAGAAGCGGCAAACTGATAGGTTGAACAGAGAAAGATTAACTGCAGCGTAGGCGGTAATTATTATTCTTAATTATCCATGGATGGGTTGGATGGCAAACGTTTTCCATATTATATTCTTGTATTTAAGTATATGTATGTATAGGAGGAAAAAAATGGGAAGCAGCTTAGCAGCAATGCCAACTAAGTGCTTTCCTGTCCCGTCACTAGCAGCTAGCTGGGCCATAGTTTTGCCAAGGACGAGGCAATTATGCAAACGTTGGAAGCAGCAGCATCAGTAAGAAAACAAAAACCAAACAAAACGCAGAAGAACTGGACAGAACAGAACAGAACAGAGTAGAACAGAACAGAAGAGGAAAGAATTCAGCGTAATCTTTATTTTGACGGCTACTTTGGGCCATGCTTGGTCTCTGGCTCGTATTTCTTTGGTGTTGTCCTTGTGTCCTTTTTCTGTTTCGCCTGCTCGTTAATTGTAATTGAAGTTTGTAATTAAAAAGTTTATACGAAGCGTGGAGTCATTAAAATGAAATGATTTCCAGCTTGGCTGAACGGCTAATACAGCACAACTAACTGGGATTATTTGCTAAATAGATGGGTAAGAGAAATGGGGGGTGTGTGTGTGGTCGAATGCTGCAGGTAACGGGCTGGTACAACTCTTACTTGCACATTAATTTTGATTTAAATGGTGTGTAAACGTTTTAAAACTTTTGAGATTTGTGTTTCTGTTCCGGTTCTGGCCGCAATTGAGTTATTGGCCTCATTAGTGCTTGCCTACGAATGCTTCACCTAATTAGCCTGCCACATTTGAATTAACTGCCTAGCCTTAGCTGAGAGAGAGAGAGAGAGGGAAAGAGGAGGGAAGAGACCTACCCAGGAATTGATGGGTTTGGGTGGAAGCTTCTATAGTTGTTTACCTTGTCGCACAATCAAAATGTGCAAACAACTCAAAGCTCGACAAGCAAACGACCTCAACCTAATCATGAATAATGTGCCACATATTCACACAATAAAATCACGAGAAAAGGAAAAAGGGCCAACACAAATATCATAACAAGCTCACCAGACGGGACCCAACCGACGACCCTGTCACTCTCAGCTAAAATGTGTTAGGCGAGGAAGAAAAAAGCAATGGTAGGGGGCAGCATATTAAATATGCGTGTCATGTCCATTTATTTGGCGTTGTTGTCACCTTTGGATACGTTAACTTTTCAATCTTATCATGTGAATGTTATATGTCTATAAGAAGGACAACAGCAGCAGCAACTGAAATCTGTACAAGGGACAAAAACATATTTACGAAAATCTTGAGAGGCGTGAAAGTGTGTGTGTCTTGATTAAATGGGCCTAGACCATGAGCAGACATCTAAAGTGCACACTCGATGTCCCGTATCCCATACACTTTTTCACTCCCATCCCCTCATCATTGCTACCAACTGGGGAACAAATATTTTGTAGTCTCAGTCGGTCGCTTAATCAGCATTTGTCAAATGAAAAAAACCTTTCAACAGTTCATCACGGTAAGCAAGCAATGAGAGGGAGTATGAGTATGAATGTAATCATACGAGCATCCTTGGCTTTTAAAGACTCTCCCCTAAACATGACACTGACAGTGCAGAGACCCAGAGACAGGCAAATGGCGTCAACGTTTTTGGCTTTCGAACAACTTTATGTGTCTGATGCCTCGCATTCTCCAGTTCTTCCTCCAAGTTCCTGCTCCTGCGCTTCTACGCCTTAACAATGACACCAGAGTCCCTGGCAATATGCGGGCTGTGAGGGCGGGGCCGGGTTTCTGCATTAAGTCAACTGTTTCGGTTGACAAATTTGAACAAAAAGTAAAAATGTGCCCAGCGTACAGTCAAAGCCACAACATAAACGACTCGTTGGGAAGTGAATGGTTCAGAGGGGGATGGTGAATGGAAATGGAAATTGTGAATGGCTGCTTTTGCTCCCGTGTGAGCAAACACACAAAGGTAACAGGTGGAGTGCTTGCCTTTTTCCCCACCAAAAGCATCAAGGACTACAATCTGACCAAAGGACATCCTGATCGTCCTTTAAATGACCGAGTTAGAAAGACATTTGTAGTTTTTTGTCAGTTTTTTGCCATTTTTCTGACCTCCCCCCTTACAAAAATTTGAGCAATATTTTTGGAAGGATAATGGAAATCCTTGAACGCAGATCGATGGTCCTGATCCTGGAGGCTCCAAAAAAGCGTGTCCTGGTGGAATCGAACAATGTCCTGCCGAGATATGGCCTCGAAAAAAATTATCCTTTTTACGTTTTTTAGCTCTAGAATCCACAAATCCTGGCGCAGGACGAAAGGACATGGTTTCCTAGAAAGTCCTTGATGATCTCCATCGATTGGCATCAAAAAAACTTGGGGTCGTCTAAGGATGCAGGACATGAAATTTTCTGAAAAGGACCTTTTTTTGCAGATATTTGAAGGACATTCCAGGACATAGTAACGTCAGTCGACGCGCATGAGCAAGGACTTTCATCTGACCCAAGGACATCCCGCTCATCCTTAAAACTGCCGAGATATTAGCACCTTTCTGTTTTTTGACTTGTAATTTTTTCCAAGTCCCAAATTTAATGCAATTTTTTCTAAGTCCCAAATTAAAGCAAAGAATCAAAAAATCTGGAGAAAACTACAAAATCCTTAATATCTCAGCTCTCCGCAGGACTATCGGGATGTCCTTTGCACCAACAGTAGTCCTCACTGATTGGAATGTTTGGCCACCACTTTCGTCCTGATCCTTCAAAGGACTCCCGAGATAATTCCTATTTTGTCATAATTAAAAAAGTCCTTTTATCTCAGCTCCCAAAAGGACATTCCAGGATCTGATAGTGTCAGTCTATGTCAGGATCAACAAGGACTGCAGTCTGACCAAAGGACATCCTGATCGTCCTTGAAATGGCTGAGTAATAAGGATATTTATTGTATTTTTGCGATTTTTGGCCATTTTTCTGACTCTCCCCCTTACAAAAATTCGAGCAATATTTTTGGAAGGATAATGGAAATCCTTGAACGCAGATCGATGGTCCTGATCCTGGAGGCTCCAAAAAAGCGTGTCCTGGTGGAATCGAACAATGTCCTGCCGAGATATGGCCTCGAAAAAATTATCCTTTTTACGTTTTTTAGCTCTAGAATCCACAAATCCTGGCGCAGGACGAAAGGACATGGTTTCCTAGAAAGTCCTTGATGATCTCTATCGATTGGCATCAAAAAAACTTGGGGTCGTCTAAGGATGCAGGACATGAAATTTTCTGAAAAGGACCTTTTTTTGCAGATATTTGAAGGACATTCCAGGACATAGTAACGTCAGTCGACGCGCATGAGCAAGGACTTTCATCTGACCCAAGGACATCCCGCTCATCCTTAAAACTACCGAGTTTTGAGCACTTTTCTGTTTATTTGACTTGTTATTTTTTTCCAAGTCCCAAATTTAATGCAATTTTTTCTAAGTCCCAAATTAAAGCAAAGAATCAAAAAATCTGGAGAAAACTACAAAATCCTTAATATCTCAGCTCTCCGCAGGACTATCGGGATGTCCTTTGCACCAACAGTAGTCCTCACTGATTGGAATGTTTGGCCACCACTTTCGTCCTGATCCTTCAAAGGACTCCCGAGATAATTCCTATTTTGTCATAATTAAAAAAGTCCTTTTATCTCAGCTCCCAAAAGGACATTCCAGGATCTGATAGTGTCAGTCGATGCGGATCAACAAGGACTGCAGTCTGACCAAAGGACATCCTGATCGTCCTTGAAATGGCTGAGTAATAAGGATATTTATTGTATTTTTGCGATTTTTGGCCATTTTTCTGACTCTCCCCCTTACAAAAATTCGAGCAATATTTTTGGAAGGATAATGGAAATCCTTGAACGCAGATCGATGGTCCTGATCCTGGAGGCTCCAAAAAGCGTGTCCTGGTGGAATCGAACAATGTCCTGCCGAGATATGGCCTCGAGAAAATTATCCTTTTTACGTTTTTTAGCTCTAGAATCCACAAATCCTGGCGCAGGACGAAAGGACATGGTTTCCTAGAAAGTCCTTGATGATCTCTATCGATTGGCATCAAAAAAACTTGGGGTCGTCTAAGGATGCAGGACATGATATTTTCTGAAAAGGACCTTTTTTTGCAGATATTTGAAGGACATTCCAGGACATGGTAACGTCAGTCGACGCGCATGAGCAAGGACTTTCATCTGGCCCAAGGACATCCCGCTCATCCTTAAAACTACCGAGTTTTGAGCACTTTTCTGTTTATTTGACTTGTTATTTTTTTCCAAGTCCCAAATTTAATGCAATTTTTTCTAAGTCCCAAATTAAAGCAAAGAATCAAAAAATCTGGAGAAAACTACAAAATCCTTAATATCTCAGCTCTCCGCAGGACTATCGGGATGTCCTTTGCACCAACAGTAGTCCTCACTGATTGGAATGTTTGGCCACCACTTTCGTCCTGATCCTTCAAAGGACTCCCGAGATAATTCCTATTTTGTCATAATTAAAAAAGTCCTTTTATCTCAGCTCCCAAAAGGACATTCCAGGATCTGATAGTGTCAGTCTATGTCAGGATCAACAAGGACTGCAGTCTGACCAAAGGACATCCTGATCGTCCTTGAAATGGCTGAGTAATAAGGATATTTATTGTATTTTTGCGATTTTTGGCCATTTTTCTGACTCTCCCCCTTACAAAAATTCGAGCAATATTTTTGGAAGGATAATGGAAATCCTTGAACGCAGATCGATGGTCCTGATCCTGGAGGCTCCAAAAAAGCGTGTCCTGGTGGAATCGAACAATGTCCTGCCGAGATATGGCCTCGAAAAAATTATCCTTTTTACGTTTTTTAGCTCTAGAATCCACAAATCCTGGCGCAGGACGAAAGGACATGGTTTCCTAGAAAGTCCTTGATGATCTCTATCGATTGGCATCAAAAAAACTTGGGGTCGTCTAAGGATGCAGGACATGAAATTTTCTGAAAAGGACCTTTTTTTGCAGATATTTGAAGGACATTCCAGGACATAGTAACGTCAGTCGACGCGCATGAGCAAGGACTTTCATCTGACCCAAGGACATCCCGCTCATCCTTAAAACTACCGAGTTTTGAGCACTTTTCTGTTTATTTGACTTGTTATTTTTTTCCAAGTCCCAAATTTAATGCAATTTTTTCTAAGTCCCAAATTAAAGCAAAGAATCAAAAAATCTGGAGAAAACTACAAAATCCTTAATATCTCAGCTCTCCGCAGGACTATCGGGATGTCCTTTGCACCAACAGTAGTCCTCACTGATTGGAATGTTTGGCCACCACTTTCGTCCTGATCCTTCAAAGGACTCCCGAGATAATTCCTATTTTGTCATAATTAAAAAAGTCCTTTTATCTCAGCTCCCAAAAGGACATTCCAGGATCTGATAGTGTCAGTCGATGCGGATCAACAAGGACTGCAGTCTGACCAAAGGACATCCTGATCGTCCTTGAAATGGCTGAGTAATAAGGATATTTATTGTATTTTTGCGATTTTTGGCCATTTTTCTGACTCTCCCCCTTACAAAAATTCGAGCAATATTTTTGGAAGGATAATGGAAATCCTTGAACGCAGATCGATGGTCCTGATCCTGGAGGCTCCAAAAAAGCGTGTCCTGGTGGAATCGAACAATGTCCTGCCGAGATATGGCCTCGAGAAAATTATCCTTTTTACGTTTTTTAGCTCTAGAATCCACAAATCCTGGCGCAGGACGAAAGGACATGGTTTCCTAGAAAGTCCTTGATGATCTCTATCGATTGGCATCAAAAAAACTTGGGGTCGTCTAAGGATGCAGGACATGATATTTTCTGAAAAGGACCTTTTTTTGCAGATATTTGAAGGACATTCCAGGACATGGTAACGTCAGTCGACGCGCATGAGCAAGGACTTTCATCTGGCCCAAGGACATCCCGCTCATCATTAAAACTACCGAGTTTTGAGCACTTTTCTGTTTATTTGACTTGTTATTTTTTTCCAAGTCCCAAATTTAATGCAATTTTTTCTAAGTCCCAAATTAAAGCAAAGAATCAAAAAATCTGGAGAAAACTACAAAATCCTTAATATCTCAGCTCTCCGCAGGACTATCGGGATGTCCTTTGCACCAACAGTAGTCCTCACTGATTGGAATGTTTGGCCACCACTTTCGTCCTGATCCTTCAAAGGACTCCCGAGATAATTCCTATTTTGTCATAATTAAAAAAGTCCTTTTATCTCAGCTCCCAAAAGGACATTCCAGGATCTGATAGTGTCAGTCGATGCGGATGAACAAGGACTGCAGTCTGACCAAAGGACATCCTGATCGTCCTTGAAATGGCTGAGTAATAAGGATATTTATTGTATTTTTGCGATTTTTGGCCATATTTCTGACTCTCCCCCTTACAAAAATTCGAGCAATATTTTTTGAAGGATAATGGAAATCCTTGAACGCAGATCGATGGTCCTGATCCTGGAGGCTCCAAAAAAGCGTGTCCTGGTGGAATCGAACAATGTCCTGCCGAGATATGGCCTCGAAAAAATTATCCTTTTTACGTTTTTTAGCTCTAGAATCCACAAATCCTGGCGCAGGACGAAAGGACATGGTTTCCTAGAAAGTCCTTGATGATCTCCATCGATTGGCATCAAAAAAACTTGGGGTCGTCTAAGGATGCAGGACATGAAATTTTCTGAAAAGGACCTTTTTTTGCAGATATTTGAAGGACATTCCAGGACATAGTAACGTCAGTCGACGCGCATGAGCAAGGACTTTCATCTGGCCCAAGGACATCCCGCTCATCCTTAAAACTACCGAGTTTTGAGCACTTTTCTGTTTATTTGACTTGTTATTTTTTTCCAAGTCCCAAATTTAATGCAATTTTTTCTAAGTCCCAAATTAAAGCAAAGAATCAAAAAATCTGGAGAAAACTACAAAATCCTTAATATCTCAGCTCTCCGCAGGACTATCGGGATGTCCTTTGCACCAACAGTAGTCCTCACTGATTGGAATGTTTGGCCACCACTTTCGTCCTGATCCTTCAAAGGACTCCCGAGATAATTCCTATTTTGTCATAATTAAAAAAGTCCTTTTATCTCAGCTCCCAAAAGGACATTCCAGGATCTGATAGTGTCAGTCGATGCGGATCAACAAGGACTGCAGTCTGACCAAAGGACATCCTGATCGTCCTTGAAATGGCTGAGTAATAAGGATATTTCTTGTATTTTTGCGATTTTTTGCCATTTTTCTGACTCTCCCCCTTACAAAAATTCGAGCAATATTTTTTGAAGGATAATGGAAATCCTTGAACGCAGATCGATGGTCCTGATCCTGGAGGCTCCAAAAAAGCGTGTCCTGGTGGAATCGAACAATGTCCTGCCGAGATATGGCCTCGAAAAAATTATCCTTTTTACGTTTTTTAGCTCTAGAATCCACAAATCCTGGCGCAGGACGAAAGGACATGGTTTCCTAGAAAGTCCTTGATGATCTCCATCGATTGGCATCAAAAAAACTTGGGGTCGTCTAAGGATGCAGGACATGAAATTTTCTGAAAAGGACCTTTTTTTGCAGATATTTGAAGGACATTCCAGGACATAGTAACGTCAGTCGACGCGCATGAGCAAGGACTTTCATCTGACCCAAGGACATCCCGCTCATCCTTAAAACTACCGAGTTTTGAGCACTTTTCTGTTTATTTGACTTGTTATTTTTTTCCAAGTCCCAAATTTAATGCAATTTTTTCTAAGTCCCAAATTAAAGCAAAGAATCAAAAAATCTGGAGAAAACTACAAAATCCTTAATATCTCAGCTCTCCGCAGGACTATCGGGATGTCCTTTGCACCAACAGTAGTCCTCACTGATTGGAATGTTTGGCCACCACTTTCGTCCTGATCCTTCAAAGGACTCCCGAGATAATTCCTATTTTGTCATAATTAAAAAAGTCCTTTTATCTCAGCTCCCAAAAGGACATTCCAGGATCTGATAGTGTCAGTCTATGTCAGGATCAACAAGGACTGCAGTCTGACCAAAGGACATCCTGATCGTCCTTGAAATGGCTGAGTAATAAGGATATTTATTGTATTTTTGCGATTTTTGGCCATTTTTCTGACTCTCCCCCTTACAAAAATTCGAGCAATATTTTTGGAAGGATAATGGAAATCCTTGAACGCAGATCGATGGTCCTGATCCTGGAGGCTCCAAAAAAAGCGTGTCCTGGTGGAATCGAACAATGTCCTGCCGAGATATGGCCTCGAGAAAATTATCCTTTTTACGTTTTTTAGCTCTAGAATCCACAAATCCTGGCGCAGGACGAAAGGACATGGTTTCCTAGAAAGTCCTTGATGATCTCTATCGATTGGCATCAAAAAAACTTGGGGTCGTCTAAGGATGCAGGACATGATATTTTCTGAAAAGGACCTTTTTTTTGCAGATATTTGAAGGACATTCCAGGACATGGTAACGTCAGTCGACGCGCATGAGCAAGGACTTTCATCTGGCCCAAGGACATCCCGCTCATCATTAAAACTACCGAGTTTTGAGCACTTTTCTGTTTATTTGACTTGTTATTTTTTTCCAAGTCCCAAATTTAATGCAATTTTTTCTAAGTCCCAAATTAAAGCAAAGAATCAAAAAATCTGGAGAAAACTACAAAATCCTTAATATCTCAGCTCTCCGCAGGACTATCGGGATGTCCTTTGCACCAACAGTAGTCCTCACTGATTGGAATGTTTGGCCACCACTTTCGTCCTGATCCTTCAAAGGACTCCCGAGATAATTCCTATTTTGTCATAATTAAAAAAGTCCTTTTATCTCAGCTCCCAAAAGGACATTCCAGGATCTGATAGTGTCAGTCGATGCGGATGAACAAGGACTGCAGTCTGACCAAAGGACATCCTGATCGTCCTTGAAATGGCTGAGTAATAAGGATATTTATTGTATTTTTGCGATTTTTGGCCATATTTCTGACTCTCCCCCTTACAAAAATTCGAGCAATATTTTTTGAAGGATAATGGAAATCCTTGAACGCAGATCGATGGTCCTGATCCTGGAGGCTCCAAAAAAGCGTGTCCTGGTGGAATCGAACAATGTCCTGCCGAGATATGGCCTCGAAAAAATTATCCTTTTTACGTTTTTTAGCTCTAGAATCCACAAATCCTGGCGCAGGACGAAAGGACATGGTTTCCTAGAAAGTCCTTGATGATCTCCATCGATTGGCATCAAAAAAACTTGGGGTCGTCTAAGGATGCAGGACATGAAATTTTCTGAAAAGGACCTTTTTTTGCAGATATTTGAAGGACATTCCAGGACATAGTAACGTCAGTCGACGCGCATGAGCAAGGACTTTCATCTGGCCCAAGGACATCCCGCTCATCCTTAAAACTACCGAGTTTTGAGCACTTTTCTGTTTATTTGACTTGTTATTTTTTTCCAAGTCCCAAATTTAATGCAATTTTTTCTAAGTCCCAAATTAAAGCAAAGAATCAAAAAATCTGGAGAAAACTACAAAATCCTTAATATCTCAGCTCTCCGCAGGACTATCGGGATGTCCTTTGCACCAACAGTAGTCCTCACTGATTGGAATGTTTGGCCACCACTTTCGTCCTGATCCTTCAAAGGACTCCCGAGATAATTCCTATTTTGTCATAATTAAAAAAGTCCTTTTATCTCAGCTCCCAAAAGGACATTCCAGGATCTGATAGTGTCAGTCGATGCGGATCAACAAGGACTGCAGTCTGACCAAAGGACATCCTGATCGTCCTTGAAATGGCTGAGTAATAAGGATATTTCTTGTATTTTTGCGATTTTTTGCCATTTTTCTGACTCTCCCCCTTACAAAAATTCGAGCAATATTTTTTGAAGGATAATGGAAATCCTTGAACGCAGATCGATGGTCCTGATCCTGGAGGCTCCAAAAAAAGCGTGTCCTGGTGGAATCGAACAATGTCCTGCCGAGATATGGCCTCGAAAAAATTATCCTTTTTACGTTTTTTAGCTCTAGAATCCACAAATCCTGGCGCAGGACGAAAGGACATGGTTTCCTAGAAAGTCCTTGATGATCTCCATCGATTGGCATCAAAAAAACTTGGGGTCGTCTAAGGATGCAGGACATGAAATTTTCTGAAAAGGACCTTTTTTTGCAGATATTTGAAGGACATTCCAGGACATAGTAACGTCAGTCGACGCGCATGAGCAAGGACTTTCATCTGACCCAAGGACATCCCGCTCATCCTTAAAACTACCGAGTTTTGAGCACTTTTCTGTTTATTTGACTTGTTATTTTTTTCCAAGTCCCAAATTTAATGCAATTTTTTCTAAGTCCCAAATTAAAGCAAAGAATCAAAAAATCTGGAGAAAACTACAAAATCCTTAATATCTCAGCTCTCCGCAGGACTATCGGGATGTCCTTTGCACCAACAGTAGTCCTCACTGATTGGAATGTTTGGCCACCACTTTCGTCCTGATCCTTCAAAGGACTCCCGAGATAATTCCTATTTTGTCATAATTAAAAAAGTCCTTTTATCTCAGCTCCCAAAAGGACATTCCAGGATCTGATAGTGTCAGTCGATGCGGATCAACAAGGACTGCAGTCTGACCAAAGGACATCCTGATCGTCCTTGAAATGGCTGAGTAATAAGGATATTTCTTGTATTTTTGCGATTTTTTGCCATTTTTCTGACTCTCCCCCTTACAAAAATTCGAGCAATATTTTTTGAAGGATAATGGAAATCCTTGAACGCAGATCGATGGTCCTGATCCTGGAGGCTCCAAAAAAGCGTGTCCTGGTGGAATCGAACAATGTCCTGCCGAGATATGGCCTCGAAAAAAATTATCCTTTTTACGTTTTTTAGCTCTAGAATCCACAAATCCTGGCGCAGGACGAAAGGACATGGTTTCCTAGAAAGTCCTTGATGATCTCCATCGATTGGCATCAAAAAAACTTGGGGTCGTCTAAGGATGCAGGACATGAAATTTTCTGAAAAGGACCTTTTTTTGCAGATATTTGAAGGACATTCCAGGACATGGTAACGTCAGTCGACGCGCATGAGCAAGGACTTTCATCTGGCCCAAGGACATCCCGCTCATCCTTAAAACTGCCGAGATATTAGCACCTTTCTGTTTTTTGACTTGTAATTTTTTCCAAGTCCCAAATTTAATGCAATTTTTTCTAAGTCCCAAATTAAAGCAAAGAATCAAAAAATCTGGAGAAAACTACAAAATCCTTAATATCTCAGCTCTCCGCAGGACTATCGGGATGTCCTTTGCACCAACAGTAGTCCTCACTGATTGGAATGTTTGGCCACCACTTTCGTCCTGATCCTTCAAAGGACTCCCGAGATAATTCCTATTTTGTCATAATTAAAAAAGTCCTTTTATCTCAGCTCCCAAAAGGACATTCCAGGATCTGATAGTGTCAGTCGATGCGGATCAACAAGGACTGCAGTCTGACCAAAGGACATCCTGATCGTCCTTGAAATGGCTGAGTAATAAGGATATTTCTTGTATTTTTGCGATTTTTTGCCATTTTTCTGACTCTCCCCCTTACAAAAATTCGAGCAATATTTTTTGAAGGATAATGGAAATCCTTGAACGCAGATCGATGGTCCTGATCCTGGAGGCTCCAAAAAAGCGTGTCCTGGTGGAATCGAACAATGTCCTGCCGAGATATGGCCTCGAGAAAATTATCCTTTTTACGTTTTTTAGCTCTAGAATCCACAAATCCTGGCGCAGGACGAAAGGACATGGTTTCCTAGAAAGTCCTTGATGATCTCCATCGATTGGCATCAAAAAAACTTGGGGTCGTCTAAGGATGCAGGACATGAAATTTTCTGAAAAGGACCTTTTTTTGCAGATATTTGAAGGACATTCCAGGACATAGTAACGTCAGTCGACGCGCATGAGCAAGGACTTTCATCTGACCCAAGGACATCCCGCTCATCCTTAAAACTACCGAGTTTTGAGCACTTTTCTGTTTATTTGACTTGTTATTTTTTTCCAAGTCCCAAATTTAATGCAATTTTTTCTAAGTCCCAAATTAAAGCAAAGAATCAAAAAATCTGGAGAAAACTACAAAATCCTTAATATCTCAGCTCTCCGCAGGACTATCGGGATGTCCTTTGCACCAACAGTAGTCCTCACTGATTGGAATGTTTGGCCACCACTTTCGTCCTGATCCTTCAAAGGACTCCCGAGATAATTCCTATTTTGTCATAATTAAAAAAGTCCTTTTATCTCAGCTCCCAAAAGGACATTCCAGGATCTGATAGTGTCAGTCGATGCGGATCAACAAGGACTGCAGTCTGACCAAAGGACATCCTGATCGTCCTTGAAATGGCTGAGTAATAAGGATATTTCTTGTATTTTTGCGATTTTTGGCCATTTTTCTGACTCTCCCCCTTACAAAAATTCGAGCAATATTTTTGGAAGGATAATGGAAATCCTTGAACGCAGATCGATGGTCCTGATCCTGGAGGCTCCAAAAAAGCGTGTCCTGGTGGAATCGAACAATGTCCTGCCGAGATATGGCCTCGAGAAAATTATCCTTTTTACGTTTTTTAGCTCTAGAATCCACAAATCCTGGCGCAGGACGAAAGGACATGGTTTCCTAGAAAGTCCTTGATGATCTCCATCGATTGGCATCAAAAAAACTTGGGGTCGTCTAAGGATGCAGGACATGAAATTTTCTGAAAAGGACCTTTTTTTGCAGATATTTGAAGGACATTCCAGGACATGGTAACGTCAGTCGACGCGCATGAGCAAGGACTTTCATCTGGCCCAAGGACATCCCGCTCATCCTTAAAACTACCGAGTTTTGAGCACTTTTCTGTTTATTTGACTTGTTATTTTTTTCCAAGTCCCAAATTTAATGCAATTTTTTCTAAGTCCCAAATTAAAGCAAAGAATCAAAAAATCTGGAGAAAACTACAAAATCCTTAATATCTCAGCTCTCCGCAGGACTATCGGGATGTCCTTTGCACCAACAGTAGTCCTCACTGATTGGAATGTTTGGCCACCACTTTCGTCCTGATCCTTCAAAGGACTCCCGAGATAATTCCTATTTTGTCATAATTAAAAAAGTCCTTTTATCTCAGCTCCCAAAAGGACATTCCAGGATCTGATAGTGTCAGTCGATGCGGATCAACAAGGACTGCAGTCTGACCAAAGGACATCCTGATCGTCCTTGAAATGGCTGAGTAATAAGGATATTTATTGTATTTTTGCGATTTTTGGCCATTTTTCTGACTCTCCCCCTTACAAAAATTCGAGCAATATTTTTGGAAGGATAATGGAAATCCTTGAACGCAGATCGATGGTCCTGATCCTGGAGGCTCCAAAAAAGCGTGTCCTGGTGGAATCGAACAATGTCCTGCCGAGATATGGCCTCGAGAAAATTATCCTTTTTACGTTTTTTAGCTCTAGAATCCACAAATCCTGGCGCAGGACGAAAGGACATGGTTTCCTAGAAAGTCCTTGATGATCTCTATCGATTGGCATCAAAAAAACTTGGGGTCGTCTAAGGATGCAGGACATGATATTTTCTGAAAAGGACCTTTTTTTGCAGATATTTGAAGGACATTCCAGGACATGGTAACGTCAGTCGACGCGCATGAGCAAGGACTTTCATCTGGCCCAAGGACATCCCGCTCATCCTTAAAACTACCGAGTTTTGAGCACTTTTCTGTTTATTTGACTTGTTATTTTTTTCCAAGTCCCAAATTTAATGCAATTTTTTCTAAGTCCCAAATTAAAGCAAAGAATCAAAAAATCTGGAGAAAACTACAAAATCCTTAATATCTCAGCTCTCCGCAGGACTATCGGGATGTCCTTTGCACCAACAGTAGTCCTCACTGATTGGAATGTTTGGCCACCACTTTCGTCCTGATCCTTCAAAGGACTCCCGAGATAATTCCTATTTTGTCATAATTAAAGAGAACATCTTTCACTCGTTGCAGAGGACGGACGTGTTTTTTTTGCGCTTATCAATTTTTATTTTTTACTCGCGATTAATTACTTTTACAAATTTAAATTAAATTAAATTCATTATCGGTTTAATTAATAAAAATTTCAACATCCGAATTTTATTTTCATTTCGCGAATTCTTGCTGTCGCTTTTGTTTAAATTTAAATAAAATCAAAACTTACAACAATACTTGCATTAGCGGTGTTGTTGTTTTGCTTATTTCTTTTGCCTTTTGTCTTTACCGTTTTAACTAACTCTCGCGCTCTTGCGTACAAATTGTTGTTGCATGTGTTCAATTTGACGCGCTCTCCCGCTCTTTCCTATTCTTGATTGATTTGCGCTCTCGTCTTTTGCCTACCCGCGACTCTGTGATACGTGTTTTTGTTTTTGTGCTTTCATCTCTTTTTATTCTTTAGTTGTGAAGGCTTACTCTGCACATTAACCCTTGTGTCAGAACTGGTCAGTATATTCTTTACACAGAATTTTTACCTTTAGAATTTTTATTTTTTGTATTTCCTTTTTTAATTAAATTAAACTTTTTGATAAAATGGTTGTCTGCTCAAAAAATAATTGCATAGTTGCCACTAATGCGGTTGACTCCCATGATTATATTCTGTGTTGGTTGTGTGACAATGCGGTTCACGTTAAGTGTGCAGGTTACACAGGCAGAATCAAGGAGTCTATTGCTAAAGGTGGTGGCTTAAAATATGGATGTGATGCTTGCCGAGAGGTCGAGAATGAGATGCGCTCTTTCATGAGGCGGACTAGAGATAGTTTTGACACTTTAAGGGCAGGTTTTAATAAACTCCAAGCGGAGTTTACTGCGGTGGAGACTCAGTTCAGAAGTTTATCGCTTATGAATGAGTCTCCGAAACGTAAAAGGACCAGTCCTTGGGGTGTTTCTGCATCTGTAGACCCGCCAGCGTCTCTTATCGTCCCCGACCGGTCTCATGCACCGTCCACTCCTAATGTACAGCAATTGATTTCGTTTAAGAGCCCGGTTGTGAATGCTATTAGTAAGGAATTACCGGTATCACCTGGGAATGATCTCTTAAAAACGATGCCTATTGTAGTGTCCGATGTGTCCGGGCAATTACCCATTCCAATGGAAATTGCCGATAGTTCTAAAAGTATCGAGGGCCCCGTAAACAAGTCGACTGCTGCAGTGGGTAACTTGTCCAACGTTACTGCTGCGGCTGACGCTTCGGGACCGCGGCCTCTCGTTGGCATACCACCAAAGAAACATATATTTGTTTCTAGGCTAGACCCTGTTGTCACATCTGATGATGTAATAGCCTATATTCGGAAGAAAGTTAACGTCTCGAATATTGCGGTGGAGAAGTTTAAATTTTCTTATTCTCGGGACATTTCGTCTTTTAAAATTAGTGTTTCTGCCAATATCTTCGACACTATATGTCGAGAAGATTTTTGGCCAAAGCATATAATAGTTAAGGAATATACTGTGAAAAAGAAAAATCGGAAACCGATTCGCTTGCCAACAACAACAACTAATACTAATCCTGTCACATCAGCATCTGCTGGTGTGTCAAAAAACTAGCTTCGTCCCTTAACCTGGGTTACCAGAATGTTAGAGGGCTGAGATCTAAACTTTCTAATCTCTTTGTAGATAGTCTTTCTTTTGAACATAACATTCTAGCTTTTACAGAGACGTGGCTAAAACCTGATATTGCTGATGCATCGGTTTTTTCCACAAACTTTTCTATATTCAGACGTGACCGGATTTCTCGTATAGGTGGTGGCGTTCTGATAGCTGTTGATGCTGCTTTATCATCTGAAATGATTCAATTTTCTAGTACCCAGGAGATTGAGTTTGTCTGTGTTAAAGTAAATTTTAAATCTTTTAATGCTTTCATTACTTGTTCCTATATTCCACCATTGTCAGACATGGCGGTATATTTAAATCATTTAGAGGCAATTCAGTTTGTCTCCTCTTTAGTTTCCAGTCAAGACTTGCTCATAGTTGTAGGTGATTTTAATTTACCCGCTTTAGCATGGTCACTAACAGATGAATCTACCACGTTGCTGCCCTCTTTGTCACATGACTTTATTGATGGCCTTCTAGGCTTATCTTTATCCCAAGTCAATCCCGTCTTAAATTCTAATAGAAAATCGTTAGATCTTATTTTTGTATTGGATTCTTCTTATTGTGAGGTTTCTAGGATCGAACCTTTTGTTCTTCCAGAAGACAAATTTCATCCTACATTAAATTTAAAAATTGATTTGCCCTTGCTTTCACCATTACTTGGTTCAAATAAGTTACCTCTAACTAGGTGCTTTCGTAAGACTGACTTTGCCAGCCTTAATGAAAACATTGCTACTACTGATTGGTCTTATCTGTACAATTGTAGAGATATGAACTCAGCTGTTCGATTTTTCTATGATACTCTGAATTCACTCTTTGATATTTGTGTGCCTCTTGGTAGGCTGGAGCGGCTTAACAAACCTCCCTGGTTCTCTCGTGAGTTATCCAATTTGAAAAATGTGAAGACACGATATTATAAGAAGTTTCAAAAACACGTCGTTCATCAGATTATGCTCTGTATACAGTCGCTCGTTCAAAATTCATGATGCTTAATACACAATGCTATAAGAATTATCTTCAGCGGTGTAAGCTTCAGTTTTCTTCCGACCCTAAACAATTTTATAACTTTGTTAATTCTAAACGTAAGACCTCTGTGCACCCATCTTTTTTGTCTTTTCAAAATAAAAAAGCAAGCACTGATCAGGCAATTGCCGATATGTTTGCGAGTTTTTTCAAAACAACTTATTCCTCAACGGAATATCGAGCAAGTCCGTATCCTTATCATTTAAAAAAGGCTAATTGCATTTTCAATCCAGTCATTGATGAAAGTTCTATTCTTAGCGAACTTAAATTAGTTAAACCTGTTTATTCTCCGGGGCCAGATGGTCTTCCTGGATGCGTACTCAGGTTCTGTGCAAACGCATTATGTAAACCCATTTTAAAATTGTTTCTATTGTCTGTCGAATCTTCCTCTTTTCCATCTATTTGGAAGGAGTCGTATATCATTCCTCTGCATAAAAATGGCAAAAAGTCCGAAGCCTCTAACTATAGGGGTATCTCAAAATTGTCCGCTATTCCGAAAGCTTTTGAGAAAATTATAACTTCTCAATTGCAACATTTTTGCAGTTCTATTATTTCACCATCCCAACATGGGTTTGTGAAACGTAGATCTACAACCACTAACCTTTTAGAATTTACATCAGTAATTATCAAGGGGTTTAAAAATGGTAAACAAACTGATGTAATATATACTGACTTTAGCAAAGCCTTTGATTCCGTTAATCATACCCTATTACTTTCTAAGCTGAGCGACATTGGGTTTCCACCCCTTTTCCTTTCTTGGGTTCGTGAATATTTAACAAATAGAAAACAGAAGGTACTTTTTAAGTCTTCTTTTTCCGCTTCCATTCCTGTGACTTCTGGTGTACCTCAAGGTAGTCATCTTGGCCCTCTGCTCTTCACACTATTCATTAACGATCTTCCATCAGTCATTGTTCATTCGCGTGTGCTTATGTATGCTGACGATGTCAAGCTTTGTCTTACTCATAAAGATACAGATTCATTTAGTCGGCTACAAGCTGATCTTAAAAACTTTCAATCCTGGTGCCAGTTTAATCTACTAAATCTTAACACTACCAAATGTAAGGTAATGACTTTTTTCCGTAACTCTCCTCAACTGGTCACTTATTTTCTAAACAATAGCCCTCTGGAACGTCTAAATAATATGAATGATTTGGGCGTACTTATGGACCATAAGTTAAATTTTAACACCCATATTTCCACCACGGTCGCAAAGGCCATGAGTGTCCTGGGTTTCATTAAAAGATGGTCAAAAGAATTTGATGACCCCTATACAACTAAAGTTCTTTTCACTTCGCTTGTCCGTCCTATTTTAGAGTATGGATCTTGCATTTGGTCACCTCAATATGAGTCGCACCAGATTAGACTTGAATCCGTTCAAAAGCAGTTCTTGTTATTTGCTCTTCGTGGCTTAAGCTGGGATCGCAATGTCAATTTGCCTTCGTATTCTAGTAGACTTCTCTTGATTAACCTTCCATCCCTAACTAACCGTAGAATTATGCTTGGTGTCATTTTTATGCACAAGCTCCTAATTGGTGATATCGACTCGCCTGAGTTATTAGCTCAGGTGAATCTGTCGGTACCATGTAGACGGAGTAGACATCCTTTGATACCTTTATCCCTTAGTCGTTGTTCTTCTAACTATGCTATGCATGAACCTTTTAGGGTCCTCTGCTCTGATTACAACCTTCTATTCCCTGTAATCGGCTCAGAGTTTTCTATTAATATGCTTAAAACATCTATCCTATCCCATTTAGTTAATAGATAGCTGTAGTATTATTTGTTTGTCTGTTTTTTCTATTGTGTACTTGTCCACGCGATTCGTGCCGTGCGTTATACGGCTGCACCCCTCGGTCGGTCGGGTGGGAGGTGGTGCTTGGGCTCGCGCGTAACAGGCTATGTCCTGGTGTCGTAGGGGCCACTTGAACGTACTGCGCATAGTATCGTCAACGTCCGCTAAAAAAGTCCTTTTATCTCAGCTCCCAAAAGGACATTCCAGGATCTGATAGTGTCAGTCGATGCGGATGAACAAGGACTGCAGTCTGACCAAAGGACATCCTGATCGTCCTTGAAATGGCTGAGTAATAAGGATATTTATTGTATTTTTGCGATTTTTGGCCATATTTCTGACTCTCCCCCTTACAAAAATTCGAGCAATATTTTTTGAAGGATAATGGAAATCCTTGAACGCAGATCGATGGTCCTGATCCTGGAGGCTCCAAAAAAGCGTGTCCTGGTGGAATCGAACAATGTCCTGCCGAGATATGGCCTCGAAAAAAATTATCCTTTTTACGTTTTTTAGCTCTAGAATCCACAAATCCTGGCGCAGGACGAAAGGACATGGTTTCCTAGAAAGTCCTTGATGATCTCCATCGATTGGCATCAAAAAAACTTGGGGTCGTCTAAGGATGCAGGACATGAAATTTTCTGAAAAGGACCTTTTTTTGCAGATATTTGAAGGACATTCCAGGACATGGTAACGTCAGTCGACGCGCATGAGCAAGGACTTTCATCTGGCCCAAGGACATCCCGCTCATCCTTAAAACTGCCGAGATATTAGCACCTTTCTGTTTTTTGACTTGTAATTTTTTCCAAGTCCCAAATTTAATGCAATTTTTTCTAAGTCCCAAATTAAAGCAAAGAATCAAAAAATCTGGAGAAAACTACAAAATCCTTAATATCTCAGCTCTCCGCAGGACTATCGGGATGTCCTTTGCACCAACAGTAGTCCTCACTGATTGGAATGTTTGGCCACCACTTTCGTCCTGATCCTTCAAAGGACTCCCGAGATAATTCCTATTTTGTCATAATTAAAAAAGTCCTTTTATCTCAGCTCCCAAAAGGACATTCCAGGATCTGATAGTGTCAGTCGATGCGGATCAACAAGGACTGCAGTCTGACCAAAGGACATCCTGATCGTCCTTGAAATGGCTGAGTAATAAGGATATTTCTTGTATTTTTGCGATTTTTTGCCATTTTTCTGACTCTCCCCCTTACAAAAATTCGAGCAATATTTTTTGAAGGATAATGGAAATCCTTGAACGCAGATCGATGGTCCTGATCCTGGAGGCTCCAAAAAAGCGTGTCCTGGTGGAATCGAACAATGTCCTGCCGAGATATGGCCTCGAAAAAATTATCCTTTTTACGTTTTTTAGCTCTAGAATCCACAAATCCTGGCGCAGGACGAAAGGACATGGTTTCCTAGAAAGTCCTTGATGATCTCTATCGATTGGCATCAAAAAAACTTGGGGTCGTCTAAGGATGCAGGACATGAAATTTTCTGAAAAGGACCTTTTTTTGCAGATATTTGAAGGACATTCCAGGACATAGTAACGTCAGTCGACGCGCATGAGCAAGGACTTTCATCTGACCCAAGGACATCCCGCTCATCCTTAAAACTACCGAGTTTTGAGCACTTTTCTGTTTATTTGACTTGTTATTTTTTTCCAAGTCCCAAATTTAATGCAATTTTTTCTAAGTCCCAAATTAAAGCAAAGAATCAAAAAATCTGGAGAAAACTACAAAATCCTTAATATCTCAGCTCTCCGCAGGACTATCGGGATGTCCTTTGCACCAACAGTAGTCCTCACTGATTGGAATGTTTGGCCACCACTTTCGTCCTGATCCTTCAAAGGACTCCCGAGATAATTCCTATTTTGTCATAATTAAAAAAGTCCTTTTATCTCAGCTCCCAAAAGGACATTCCAGGATCTGATAGTGTCAGTCGATGCGGATCAACAAGGACTGCAGTCTGACCAAAGGACATCCTGATCGTCCTTGAAATGGCTGAGTAATAAGGATATTTCTTGTATTTTTGCGATTTTTTGCCATTTTTCTGACTCTCCCCCTTACAAAAATTCGAGCAATATTTTTGGAAGGATAATGGAAATCCTTGAACGCAGATCGATGGTCCTGATCCTGGAGGCTCCAAAAAAGCGTGTCCTGGTGGAATCGAACAATGTCCTGCCGAGATATGGCCTCAAGAAAATTATCCTTTTTACGTTTTTTAGCTCTAGAATCCACAAATCCTGGCGCAGGACGAAAGGACATGGTTTCCTAGAAAGTCCTTGATGATCTCTATCGATTGGCATCAAAAAAACTTGGGGTCGTCTAAGGATGCAGGACATGAAATTTTCTGAAAAGGACCTTTTTTTGCAGATATTTGAAGGACATTCCAGGACATGGTAACGTCAGTCGACGCGCACGAGCAAGGACTTTCATCTGGCCCAAGGACATCCCGCTCATCCTTAAAACTGCCGAGTTATTAGCACCTTTCTGTTTTTTGACTTGTAATTTTTTTCCAAGTCCCAAATTTAATGCAATTTTTTCTAAGTCCCAAATTAAAGCAAAGAATCAAAAAATCTGGAGAAAACTACAAAATCCTTAATATCTCAGCTCTCCGCAGGACTATCGGGATGTCCTTTGCACCAACAGTAGTCCTCACTGATTGGAATGTTTGGCCACCACTTTCGTCCTGATCCTTCAAAGGACTCGCGAGATATTCGCCATTTAGTCATAAGCAAAAAAGTCCTTTTATCTCAGCTCCCAAAAGGACATTCCAGGATCTGATAGTGTCAGTCGATGCGGATCATCAAGGACTACAATCTGACCAAAGGACATCCTGATCGTTCTTTAAATGACCGAGTTATAAGGACATTTGTAGTTTTTTTGTCACTTTTTTGCCATTTTTCTGACCTCCCCCCTTACAAAAATTCGAGCAATATTTTTGGAAGGATATTGAAAATCCTTGAATGCAGATCGATAGTCCTGATCCTGGAGGCTCCGGAAAAGGATGTCCTGGCGAAATCGATCAATGTCCTGGCGAGATATGGCCTCGACAAAAAGATGCTTTTTTCGTTTCTTAGCTCTAGAATCCACAAATCCTGGCGCAGGACGAAAGGATATGGATTCGTAGAAAGTCCTTGATGATCTCTATCGATTGGCATCAAAAAGTTAGGGTCATCTAAGGATGCAGGACACGAAATTTTCTGAAAAGGACCTTTTTTTGCAGATATTTGAAGGACATTCCAGGACATGGTAACGTCAGTCGACGCGCATGAGCAAGGACTTTCATCTGGCCCAAGGACATCCCGCTCATCCTTAAAACTACCGAGTTTTGAACACTTTTCTGTTTATTTGACTTGTAATTTTTTCCAAGTTAATATCTCATATCATATATGTATATATAAAATTTAAAATCTTGATTTGAAACCTAGACAAAATTAAAAAGTAAGAGAAGTTAATTTAATTTCAATAAGCTCAGAGCGTCTATGGTTCCATTTTCAGATTTCCTCACATTAACATTAAAAAACATTCAAGTTATTATTAAGATGTGGAAAATTGATTTGTTTTAGGAATACTTAGGTATGTAGCGAAACTAAAACTCTTAAAATGCCTATGCAAATGACAAACAATTTCCCCCATTTCCACTTCAAAAGCAGGCCTTCGGGCGTTATCAACCTGTTTTCGAATATCTAATCGGATTGTTCACACAAAATACACGCCAACAGACAAACATTTTCAAATTTTATTAACTATCCCCCCCATCCACTCCCCCGTTCTTCATTACCAATAACGGTCACCGTTTTATGGCCTTATTGCACACGCATATTTCGCGCATCGCGCATATTAAGGTTTATTTTTGGAAAGCGGAGCCGAAGATCATCTTCTCATGAAGAATAATGGGCAATCCATAGGAGGTTAGCCCAACACTTTAGCTGAGGATTGGAAGTCTGACGAATTTCCATAAATCATATTAACCCACATTCGACATTACTTACTCCCATTTGCCCCCAACCTCCCCCAAAGACAAAGTCGACAGTGCTTTTTCTCACTGTTTGGCCAAAAGTTTTCTATGCACATTTGCTAGGCAAATAGTTGGCATCGTATTCTTTTCCGTTAAGCTAAGTTTCAGTCATGCAGTAGGCACATATGTAAAATGTATCCTCAACCAAAAGTGGTTTAAAATATATAGGTAGCATCTTTAGGCTTATAACCTCTTGAAGTTAAATCACAGTAGACAAGTCTTAAAAAATGCAGCAAAAATTTCATATTTCAATTTAAGTATATATTTTGAATTTTAAGGAGAGTTTCAAACGTGGATTGTCCTTCACTTAAAAGACTTATTAAACGAAATTACTCATACGCAATGTTGTCTCAATGTTTACAAGTTACTTAAAATTTTAGTGTCTTGCTTTAAACAATAGTATAGGCATAATTATGTGTGCTAACACCAAAGCAGTCGCTTTGAAATTCTAAATAAAAAAAAAAAACAAATTCAATTCTCATGCATTTTTCATAGAAATTAGCCAGAGGAAAACTTGCTAGCCAGTATTTGATGGGCATCGGTCTTGGGCAATCACTGCTCTGTTTGCATGGCCACTAGTCACGAGAGAATCCAATTCGAAATTAAGCTTAGGCAAGCGCTTACACAATCGCCATCGCATAAAAGTCACCATCTGAGTCCGAGTCCGAGTCCCACGCCCCCAAACACATGTAAACCTGTCACGAAGGACACACGCAACGGAATCAACTGAACACGAAAGCTCGTCGAAAGCTCGGCTGTTGCTTATTCAACACAATCATTCACATTTAAATTAACATTTCCCGCCGACGATTATCCTAATTGGGAACTGAGCAACTTGAAATCGGCCAACGTAGATTCAGAGTCACAGAAAATGCGGATTGAGCTTGGCTTTTGCTTTTCGCATATGTCAAAATAAACGAATACCGCGAGGAGCCTAGTACAGTTGGCACGCGAATTTTGTTTGTTTTTCTCCATTTTTTTTTGAAAAATGAATTTAATGCGGCACAAAACAAGCAAGCACCGAATGGAATGGAAATTAATCAAATTAGCATTTTGAACAAATAGCAAAGCATTACCAGGGTTATAGCAACAATTTGTAATGTCAGACCGTGGATGCCAAAAATAGCAACAAGGCGAAGGACATGCGAGGCATCTGGTATGAAAAATTCGTTACCTTACTCGGCTACCTTGGAAGCGGCAACAAAGGTACATGCAATCAAGCCTACGCCAAAACAGTGATTGCATAATTACTCGGGGAACAAAACGCTGCACATAACAATTTCGACCAGGCCAAGCTGTTCATCTTGTTGTCCCGCTGGAGTTCCTGCAGACCTTCAGATGTATAGACAATAACAAGAAATGGAACAAACAGGGAATGAACATTTTCCCATCAATTGCAAAACATTATTCAGCCAAATGACGTTGTATTTCTAGTTAGACATAATTTAAGGCCAAATGCATTCCATTTTCAGATTTTCCAGATTTCCAGAATAAGCCATTCAATTTGTTGTTAAAGCGCTTTTACTGCTTAGTGTGCCAATAGTTGTATCTTTTTATAGATTTTCAGAAGATTGAAGCATGTAAATTAAGTTCAAGTTGGAAATTTGAGAAACTTGAGATAGTTTTTCACCTTCTTTTGGGGGTGAGGTTGGTAACAATCTTATCGCTTGGCTAACGAAGTAACGCCATTAGGCAACGCGTTTGCGACAACAAACAACAAGGCCATAAAAAAGGCCAACAACCTACCACTAGGCTGTCCCAGCCGAAAAGGAGTGTGTATGGTAACTGTAACTGTAACTGGGACATAGTCATAGAGGCAATGGCAAGCAAGTAAGCTGAAGCCTAATGAAATTCCATAGAAACATGTTCTCGCCTGATAAGCAGCCATTGGTCACTTGGATTTGCTAGCTGGATGGAGGACGACATGCAACTAACAGGGGAAATGTGCACCACACAGGCAATGGTGCGGAAGCGTAAGCGTGACGGGGTATGTTTAAATGGAAAGGAGAAGCCGAAGGAGCACCGCCAAACACCAAACACCAACCACTAACCACCACCACCAACATGAATTATGAAAAAGTGCAAAAAGCAGAAAGTCAAAGTCATTTGCAATGCAACGCCGTAAATTATTTTACACGGCCCAGTTAATGTAAGAGTTTTCAGCGGCTATCCGAGGTTGGCAGCGTTTTTTGGCATTGCCTTCACTAATATTTCTACCTTTTGAGGCAAGAGCAGATTGCACCACAACAACAACTACAAGAACTGAAGCAACTACAACTGCCTCAACTTTCATTTATCTTTATGAAAAGAAATCGCTCAACGTTCAGTGCTCAGTGTTCAGTCCTGAGGCTTCATTGTTTTATCCAGAACTGAAGCTTGCAGGCACCGCAACGTTTCCGTAGCGTTTTCCTGCGCTGAATTTCATGCAACGATTGCCAGAGGATTTCAGTTTCAGCTTCAGCTGCCTCTCTCCTGTCCCCTTAAGTTGCTTCTGCTGTCTTCACTTGCCTTGGCGTTAGCTTTAGCTTCGGCTTTGGCTTTGGCTTTGTGTATGCAAACAAAGTACGAGATAAACTTTTCTTCTGCCTGAACTTTGTCGACGTTGTTGGTGCTGCTGCCCGCCATTATAATTTCGACTTGCTCTCGCACAATTCCTGTCTTTGTCCACGCTTTATGAAAATGAGTTGAAAATAATACAAATCTCTGGCGTGGAGAGTTGGGGGAAAATTGTTTTTAAATTTCTGCCACGGTTGTGTGTTATGCGACACGCGCAACAAAATAACAATGGACCACGGACAATATGTCATTAGAATATAAATTGAAATTGAAGGCTCTGGCTTTCCGTTTCTCATAACCAACAGACGCTCCACACACACACACTCGAACATTGTCTTTCTGCATGTGGTAAGTTGATTCCAAAAAACTAAATGTTTCACTCACGTGCCACACGCAGCCTCATTCAGGATTGGACGATTGGGATGAAGCGCGTCAAACATACAGGACATACATTTCCAATTTATCCTGGCAAGGCTGTGCAAAATGAGCCACTCAATGCGATCATGCCCACCTCCCCCCCCATAACCACATCCACATTCACAATCAGACCACACCACACCCAATCACTCATTCCCATTCCAAAACGAAATCGAAACCCATCCAAGTTTCACGCAACAACCAACCATCAGCGCCATGAATTATGCAAATCTCTTGCGGCCCACATCACAAACTCAGGCAAAACTGAAAAAAACACCACACACACACACACACAAAAAGAGAGACAAAAAACAAAATCAAACAAAATCGATTGATGTACAAATTTTTCTTAACATCGGCAAAGAATTTTCTGGGAAGAAGGCTGCCTTTTGATTTGTACGCCAATGACAGGCGTTGGGCCTACTCCTAAATTATGTAGATTTGTTTTAGCATAATGCTTGCCATGGACTGCCATGGTCTGGGTCCGGGTATGAGAGCCACAGAGAACGGCCTGAGAGATCCGACAGCGATTTTTCCCCTGACTTTGGTTTTAAACCGCCATTAAGTTGCGTCCATAAATATCAGGCGTCCTTCTCTATGGTCCTCTATGGCTTGCTCCAACAACAGAGGACCTAGTCATGGGTGGGGTAAGAATTATGCAAATTTATTTGCCATTTTGGCCGTTGTTTCCTTTGTGGACTGTGTAAATTTTATTGAATTACTGTGCGTTGGCCAGGCAACTAATCAGGGCGGAGCTTGCTGTTGCCATAGCATATGAAGTGCTCCTCATTTCTGTTCTTTTTTTGTTGTTTTCTTTGTTATTTCCATTCGCTTCATCTAATTTGTTTTCATTTTCTCTACCCACTACCCATATGCCAACTTGGGTAGATGGATTCAACAAACAGATTGGGGTATATACGGACCAAGCATTGTCTGCTTCTGAATTGTTAGATAACTTACACTTTTTTAAAGTTAATTAAAACTAATCTAGGGTATCTAAGACCTCCGCGGACTAGACTATTCCGGGATTCTTCAAAAGGGCTAAAGTAAACTATATATGTATATGTTTTTCTTCAATTTCTCTCCCTGTCAAAAAGAAACAAACTGTTTCTATTAGCTGTTGGTTGAAACAACAAAGAGTATCTTAAAGTCGGTCAACCAACTTACAAAGTTGGTAGTTCAAAAAAAAAAAAAATGTTTCAATTTTTGACAACTGTGGGAATTGAACAGAAACTTGCCTTTTACGTCAAAACTTTTGCTGCATTCTTTTTTTTTTTTTTTTAAATCCAAATCAGCTGAAAATTAATTTAATTCGCGTTCAAAGTTTTCTGTGGCATTATGTTTTTTTTTTTTTTTTTATTCTGCTTTTCTCTTTTTGTGAGTCGAACTTTAGCTGAATTTTAATTATAAAAGTTGGAATCTTGCTCGCCTTGACGCCTTCTGGCTGCCTGGCTGACTGACTGGCTGACTGACTGACTCAATGAGTGAGTGACTCTGGTAATCATTTTTAACTGTTATTAGTTGCACCATTTGGAGGTGCCTGTATGTGGGGTCGGGGGTGGATGCGGCGCTCGATGCACTTTTGCCAATTTCACCGATATTAATTATGATTTCATTTTTGCAGTTAGCCAATTCTTTCTGCCAGCGATTCTTCATTCCCAAATGAACATGAACCAATTGCTTTTGGTGAATTTATGAAAGAAATGAAGAGAAAACAACTATGAATACGTGATTGGCGGAGTTGAAGATAGACAAAACTTGCCTTGTGGGGCAACTTAATTAATTTTACATTGCTTCAAGTGCTGGAGTGCTTTTGGCTTGGCATGGTAGTGGCTGCTGTCTTGCAAAAGTGTTCAAATGATAAACGAGCTAATTAATATGCCCCCTTCCTACCAGAAAGAATACTTTCAAATGGCCAAAACTGAGCTCTGGCACTGACCAGCAGTGCTCATGCAAATGGCTTCGAAATAGACGCGCCAACGGCGTCTCTGCTGCTCCTCTCCAATTATGCGATATGATTTGGAAAATTTTCATAGCCCAGCCAGCCCCCTTCGGCCATCATCCTACTTTCAAACTCGCACTCGAATTGTAGTAGTAGTACTAGTGCTTGGACTTTAACGAGCTTCAGCTTGCAGGCCACTGGGAGCCAGTGGGGGCCAGTTCAACGACACAAGAAAGAATTTTCATTAAAATTCATATGAAATATATTGAAACTTGCATGCATAATGGTCACTAAGTTTTCAAATGTCCACAAAACTTCCAGCTGCGGGCCGTGGGTTGGACGGCTTATGGGTGTCAACTTTGCCACGCCCACGCCCCCACTGCAACATGCAAATACTTGCTGGCATCCGGGTGGTTCGGCCCCCTTTTGAACTGAACATTCGTTCCAAATGCAACTAGCAAGTATTCCGCTAGGCGTCATCCTACTAAAGGGACCAGGACATCGTTTCCTCCACATCCGTGTGGTGCATTTTACTTATATTTATGTTTGTAGGAATGTTTCTACAAAAAAGAAGAGGGGAAAACGCAACTCAAGTAGTAGTTTGTGCGCCCCGTAAAATTTCATGCATAAACTTTTTGCAAAATGCAAAAAGTTCTCATTTATTTTTTTTCTATTCTATCCAGTTTTTTTTTTAATAATTTAAACTAGGCACGTTTTGCATCGCTGTCCAGGACCTCGATGTTTCAAAAGGCTTTCCAAGTGCCGCAGGTAATGTCAACGTGGGTGTAACTTTATGGTTTTGGTCCTTCTAAAATGCCATCGAAGTAATTCTAATTGAGTACAAAGCTTTTAATACTTACATAGATTAATATATGTATATCCAAACTTCATTACTCAAGTGTAAGAAAAATGCATTACGTTTTATGTTACATCTAATGCTTTATTTTATATTTTCTTTTTGAATATTTTTAAGGTTTCTTATGCGCAATATTCATACAATTAGCATCATACTAGTTTAAATGTATGTAGAGTTGTTATCAATGGATTTTGAATGGGATTCGGGGGATTCACTATTTTCTTGCTTGCCAAAACGATTTTACTGATTCGTTCCTATTTTGAAGTTTTTGCTTTATGCGCTAAAATTCTGCGGAATTCTCTCGTGTTTATACGCCATATTCTTGCTGTTTTTACTGGGTTTTCTTTTAATTTATGTTTGTATTTGCTTTGCCTCGATTGCATATACATATACATATACATAAATACATGTATGTGTATATACATATATATATTTGTGAACTGTAGTTTATACTTGGCTATGATATAAGTAAGGTACACACACACATACACATTTAGTTATGTTAGTAAATTTTCTTGTATCCGACTATTTGACAAGTAGTACATGCAAAATAAAGTTGGATGGAGCGCAGGAACAGGATCAGGACAAGGAACGGGAACAGAAACAGGAACAAGAGCAGATGCCTTTGGTATTTTTTGACTTTAAGATAGATATACATAGATACATGAGCTTACATATGTATGCCACATGTTACATATGTATGTGTATCGTTTGCAGGCTGCTAAAATGTACAGGAGTTTTCTTCTATCTTTCTTTCATTCATTCATTCATTCACTCTTTCATTCATTCATTCATCGTTAGTATCTTTGGTATTTCTTGTTTTTGGCTTTCATCTATTGTGTGCGACCTAAATGAAACAGATACAGATAACAGATACACACACACACACACACACACATACACAAGCATACATGTAGGGATGTCAATATGCATCTGCATCTGCAACTTGTTGAAGTGCAAAAGCTGATAAAATTCTGTTTAATGGAATTTATAACACTCGTTCGTTTTTTTTTCTTAATTTTTTTGTTTTTTTCTTTTCTGTGTATTTACATGTTCGTCTAGATGGTCTAGCGAACAACTTGGATGCTTCTTTTGTTGGTTAATTCCAATTCACTATATAATATATATGTATGTATATATTTTATATAGTTATTAGTTATGCAAAAATTCACATTGAATAATTCTATGAGACGACGAAGAAGATTATCCTAATTTGCCTCCATTGCAACACTTTTCTTGGCTTTCCATCCTCTTCTTCCTCTTCTTCGGCGTGTCTGTGGCTGTGTGTGTGTGTGTGTGTTTATTTTCTCTTGGTGGTACAACATGTTTACTTAAATTCTAATGTACATTGAAAAACATTATGCTGAATTACCATTATATTAGTTGATTTTCGTTTTATTTATTAATGATGCAAAACAGAAACATGAATTTTACTTTACAACTATCCTTTTATCATGGCAATATTTAAATTTAGTTCTGTATTTTGCTTGTTTCTTTATATCCTTTGTTTTCATTGCAGTTTTCTTGCTTTGTTTTGGGTTTAATAATATCACTATATAATATTTACTTAATTTACATACACATAAATATAAGTACGTATGGACTAGATGTACGTGTTGTAATATACGCTCTCACGATTCGTGTATTACTTTTTTCTGCCATTTTTGTTTTTTATTTTTATTATGAAGTAAAATGTAGTTCACATTCAGATATCTAATGCATATTTACATGACCTAATTCGAGTGGCTTATGCTATGCTATGGGACTGGATTGGATTGGAGTGCGTTGGGTTGGGTTTAGTTGGGGTTGAATTCAATTGAATGGGGATTCGGGTGTGGATTAGCATTTGCATTCGCATTTGCCATTTTCATATTTTCTCTTTTTCTTTTTTGTCCTCTTTATCATATTTGTGGGGTTTTCTAATTCAGTTTAGGTGTACTAATTAAATCGCTGACAAAAACTCTTGAAATATTATTTACATGGGTTTTAATGCACAAATGTTGCATTCATTTTGCTCTTTGCATTTTACTGTTGGCCTTGGGAACGGGGATCATTGGGGCGGGGACACAGATAATGTGTTGAATCGAGTTAAGCCATTGCTTAAATTGAAATCGAAAGTTTTCACTTAAATGCCATAGAAAAGGTAAGCGAACAGAGTTCGATATTATCCGCTTTTCATTTATCTGATTTGTTGGCTTAGTTTTCCCCCGAAATGCTTTTCCCCTTACTGATGTTTGGTGCTGCTGCTGCTGCTGTTGATGCTGTGGCAACTTTTCGCTTACCCCAAGCCGAGTCGACAATTACTCAAGGCTAAACCCAGCAGCAGGGCCATATGGAGTATCAGACATTGACTGGTGATGCCTGTGCCGGCGCTCTTGCTGCGCGATTTGGAGCTGGCCACCACTTCCGCATCTTCGGGGGCAATGTCCAGGCTGTTGCTGGCCACAATAAATTGAAATATATCGCTAACCTGCCGGGGGCGACATTAAGTGCAAAAGAAAGTGTCAGAAAAATATCATGTGTGTGTGTGTGTGTGTGTGTTAGCAAGGTTAGATAAAGATTAAGTAGCCATCTCTTTCCATATTGGATTCGTTGACATGTTGTGAATTTATGTTTGGCACTTACCTCATTCCAGCCATACCGATTCTTGGCCTGTACAATTGCCTCATAGTAAGCACCTGGATGTAGATTCTTAATGGTGTATGACATGATGTGTGTCAAGGGTTCCGATGCTGGTCGATGCTCTGGTGTGAGTATAAAGTCATGCCATCTTCCCGGCTGCTGGAATGTGTCGTTCATCTAAAAGTGAATTTAAAGAGTAGAGAGAGAGAGAGAGAGAGAGAGAGAGAGAGAGAGAGAGAGAGAGAGAGAGACAGAAAGACAGAGAGAAGGTAAGTGATTTGATTTTCAATCAGAACTCCTCGCTCAATGATCATTCGATTGAATTATAACAGATATCATTGCATCAATTAAGCTTCCAGTTAACGCTATATACATTCATATATAAGGATTCCCTCTTTGCATTAACTGCACTCCGCAAGCCATTTGCATTCACATTCAATGGACCGTAAGACCATCTCGCTTTTGGCGAAACTCATTAAATTTTTCAATCTTCACATAAAAGTAGCCCCCGAGATGGTTTTCTTGCAATTAAGGGAGACATTTTCATATCCTTTGTGAGCATATTAAAAATCACTCTTCGTCTTCCTCGCTGAATTTAATTTTTGTCGCTTTTACTGCCGCCTTTTATAGAGAGTCGGGTATCTTTGCATTCTTATTTATATATGTATGTATGTATGTGTGAATATCTGTATGACTTTATGGTTGATTTCTTCTTTTTAGACATTTTTTCTCTTTTGAATTAAATTTTAATCACTTGCTTCATTAGTGCCACACACACACACACACACACACACACACACACAAACATGAATATTATCCATTGTGGTGAAGTGGCAGCGCTCAGCAGTCGCCTTATATGTGCTTCAAGGTATCAGGTTGTTCCAACCGACGTCATCATGTGTGGCTATTGTAAAGACTTCTGCTGCAAAGCAGTTCATGTCAGTGTCAGTCAGTCAGTCAGATTCAGATTCAGATTGAAAAGTCCTGAAGGCTTTTCTTTACAAGATATACATATATACATGTATTGAATGCGGGTAATTCTTTCGCATCGGATTTATTTTACAGTCTACTGACTTGCCATTTTACTTACCAACACTCGGCGGTAGAGGAGACGCACCTCCTCCAGTGGCGGATAGCTATCGATTTTCCATGTCAGATTGTAGCTATCAGAGGATCGTCCCCATTTGGGTGAATAAAATTCAGCTGGTCCCGGGCGTCCAGATAATTCCATATATTTACGGGAACGTCCCAGGGAGTTATCGGCCACGCAGCTAAAAAGGATTAAAAAAGGTTGATTGCGTTTTCTTTGTTTTATTTCTGTTGTTTTTCTATTTTTTATTTTTTTTGGTTTCCTTCGCGTCATGTTGGCCAAAAAGCTAATTTCCTTTTAATTTTGCATTACACTCTGTCAACATTACTCATTCGCCACCCTTGCCCGCCCAGAGTGCGGGCCGACTTGTGCGAGAGAGAGGGAGAGAGAGACAGAGACGGATGGGGGGAAAGGCGAAAGGGGCGTGTTCCCTAGTGAGTTGTGGCAATGAGCAAGCCCGCATCGAACTGGCAAACTGAACTCGTCTAACTGAACTAATCCAAACACGTCGACACGTCGTGTGCACAAAAGCCACTCGCTGTGGGTGGCAAAGCAGGTGGCTAGCTCTGTCTCTACCTATCCCCCATATGATGGGGGTCTGTTGGCTAAAACTTTGTGCATGAAATGTTGTGTCAACATGGCGAAACTTCCGCTTCTTTAATATGTTTCAGACAGATTGACATTGATGTGGAAAACTTGTTTGTCCACAAAATGGACAGGGTACGCCCACATTGTGCTCTCACGCGGTCGACAATTCCCACGGGCTGGACGTGGGCCATTGAAACGTATAGGAGCCGCTTACTTGGCTTATCCCAACTTTGAATCGGATCTGAGAACCGAGAACCGGAGAACTAAGGACTGAGGACTGAGAACTGCTAACTGGCTGGCAAAAAGTGAAATAAGTTGTAGAGCCAAAAGTTGCCAAATTGACTAAATCAACGCTGGGTCCTACAAAAGTTCTTCATGGGAAGTTTATTGTGTGTCGTACAAGTTGTTGTCTGCAAAGATGGGGAAGGACACGCAATGCCTCACCTGTAGTTGCCAAAGTCCTCCTGCTGAATGTGGCGTATGGTGAGAGTATGTCGATTGCCTCTTGTGTTCATTATTCGTCTATCGGTCGTTTGTATCGGAAATGAGTTTTGGTACCAGGACACCTGCAGAGAGTGAGCGAGCGAGAGGGAAGAAGATGAAAAGTCAAGGATTAGCAAAAGAGCAAAATGATAATGATAAAGACGATGATGATGACGATTACGATGAGGATGACGTTAAGGATGGTGATGCAATGTGTCAGTGCTTGAATAGGTCAGGGCCATGTCAATTGACAGTGCAACAGTAAGTGAAACTAATAAATTCAGCTTAAATTTGACCCACTTGCTGGCAGCAAGAAGTTTTCTTTACCACAATGCCAAATGCTATGAAAGTTGGTCAAATAAAAATGGCATTAATTTGGCACAGACAAAAAACAAAACTAAAAAAAAAAATCTAAAAGAAATTGCAAACACAACACAAAACATGAGAGGAGGAATTTAAAAAAGAAAAAGGAAAACAACAGAAACAGCAAGAGAAACACTGAAAAACAGGAAAAAGTGACCTGAAAACAAAGTTCTTGAATAAAGCAGACGACGACGACGACGACGACGTCGATGGCAGGCACCTAACTGCTTGCTGCCCATAGCCCGTAATCGTAATAATCTAAAAATCCACCAAAAAGAAAATGGGAAAATCCTAACAAACAAAAGAAGGAGGAAAACGAAAACGAGAAAGAAAAAGGGGAGGGAAAAACAACAATTGCATATACACAACACAATGAAACGAATGAAACGATGAATTCAAAGAGCCAACAAACCGTTGCTACTGGATCAGCGTATACAATGCAAACGAGTTTCGCCTCGTATCCCTCGCCCGAGTGTATCCAAGACTTTTCCACTTGTATATCCGGGGGATCTGCATGATGTCAGCCAGCAACATCCGTCATCAGTGGAGATTGTGAGTGAGTGAGAGAAAGAAAAAGAGAAAGAGAGAGAGAGTGAGCCAGTGAGTATAAGAGACACAGAGGCAAGAATAACAAGAGGCAAAAAGTTTAGCACATGAAAAGAGAAGCCTTCTTCTGATTACAGTCAAAAATCAATTTCAATGCAGTTCTGCTAGGCCATGATTGAGTTGTTCCACAAAAGATTCACGATTCAAAATTGCTGAACTTGTTGTGTGAGTGCTTCTCTTCTACATATATCCTTGGCATCTTTGGTTGCATCTTAAATTTCTCGTTTTTTGAAGAAAAAGAAGTATTCCACATGCGCATAGTCAGCGCATTTTACCCACGCTGATTTACGACCCTCTGCCAGTTATTCGCAGATGCTGCTGCATTTTACAATAGTCTTGGAGGTCGGACTGGTGGCTTGACTCGCTGGCCACATACTTAAATGTGCTTTTTGCTGTCCTGTTCCTTCACTTTTTTTCCCCGCCATCGTGATTAATGATTGCAATTTCGTGGAATTGTATGTATAGTTTACTTACATAGCACATCGAGACGCATATCAACGGTAACCGGATCACCCACACCATTATCGGCGGTGCATTGATAGACTCCAGCCTGTTGGCGCTCCAATTTCTCCAGAGTCAAAATAGGGCCATCGCCAATGCGGGCCGTTGATTTGCCAGCTCCACTCTGTCAATAGAGAAAGGGCAACAGAAAAAGAAGAAGAGTTTTTGTTAAACAAGAATTTTCAGCAAATTGAATCAATCGACAGACATAAAATGAAGTCGGCAAATGTCAAAGGACAAATGCAGTTGACAACAGCAAGAAATGGAAAGTCAAGCTAAAAATGAAGAGATCTCCAGCGAACGCACAGACACACACACACATTGGGTACACAGAGTGCATGTAGAGAGTGCAGCAATGGCAAAAGTCAAGCTGCATACAAATATTCCAAGTGAAGCATGCAAAACTGCATGTAAACACAGACAGCGAACAAGAAAGGAGTCCGCCCCTTTTTTTTTTTTTTTTTTTTGTCATCGGAAACGGAAGAACCTAGTAAGCTACTACACTAGTACACATACAAACCGAGCAATGTCTGAGCTGAACGAACGTCTTGGTTCAGTTTTTGGCCCAAGTAAGTGACGCCCGAGGGGGGAACACGTGTCACTGGGCCCCAGCAAGCGAGTGTGTGAGACGGAAATGGTATAGAGAAGGAAGTGAATTGAAATGAAACGAAATGAAATGACATACAACTCTGGGCAATATATTTGGCCAAACAGACAGTCAGACAGACAGACTGAGAGACTGAGAGAGAGAAAGGCAGAAAACAGAGAAGGCAGTGAGAGCAAACAAATCGAACGGAAATGTCAAACGCGCCAAAGTGCACCAAGGCAAAAAGAAAATATTACCTAAAATAGATACATAGCTAAAGACCAATAGGAATCTGGACTCCAACTAGAACTTTCATCATGCAAAATTCTTACACTGGTGACTTTCTCATTCTGTGTGTGTGTGTGTGCGTGTGTTTGTGGCTTGGTGTGCTGAAATGACACTGACAGTGACTGGGTCACTTTCTGTTTGTCACCTGCCATTGCCTGTAGCATACTTTTGTGGGTCTTTGGACTCGCATTAATTACAATTTGGCAGCAACGACTTTGCTTGCCCTTGTTTGTTTTTGTCAACCTGCATGCATACCTTTCACCTGCAGTTTACCCATCTATCCTATCTTCTAGTTTTCCACATCTACTTCTACTTCTGCTGCTGCTGCTGTTGCTGTTGCTGACAGTGATTTACTGAGTGTTTCCTCCTTTAACTCCATATTTAGCTTCATTCTCATTCTACATACATACATAAATGTTAATGAGAATTTGATATATCGAGAGCTGTTGCTGTTTCTGTTCCTGCTACTGCTACTGCTCCTGCTTCTGGTTTCCTGCTGTTCTAGTTCTGATTCACATGTTGATAAACTTGCCGAAAATTAGCAGCGAAAACTAATTGCTAACTGGAATTCTTGTTGGCAAGTCATATAAGTCGGCATTAATTCATTTGTCGCTCCGGCTTCAAGGACCTTAAAATTTGAATAGCTGGCTGAGTAATTGTGTATGCGTGTGTGTGTGTGTGTGTGTGTTGCTGCTGTTATCCCTTTGTTGCTTCATGCGTAAAATTATGTGTTTGTTGAATTCATAATTGCCTACCATTACAGGCACATGGCACAATCGTAGATTGTTGTTGCCATTCCTCGTTTGTCGGTTGCCTTTGCCTTTGCCTTTGCCGTTGCCGTTGCCCTTGCCATTTGCCCCCTACAATTTATCATTTCACTTTCTAGGTGGAATGTGTTGAAAAGTTTGAGTGATGGGATTTTATGTTGATTTATAATAATAAGAAGTTTGTCCCTGTGTACTCTTTGCTATGCCTGTGCGATTTTAATGTAAACGAATCATTTTTAATTAATTAAGAAGAGAATATGTCGAAGGCAACTAAAAGAAAAAAGAAAAGAGCCAATGCCAACATTTCTCTCCTTAATGAGTTGGCCAAGTTTGCCACTAAAGAGCTTAAAAAAGGAAACCAACTTTAACTTTCAGTTGTAAAAGTGAAATTTTAATAGCTGGCAGATTCGCCCACTCTTCGCTTTTAGGTCCCTTTGGTCCATTTAAATGTACATAACGAAGCGAAACAGTTACGCGGATTAAATTCAATTAAATGAAATTCACTTAAAAATAGCATGAAAATTCTAAGCGGAAAAACAAAAGCGAACAACAGCACAATAACGACATAGAAATAGAGAGAGATGGAAAGGAAAAAACAAACCTTTTTGGTCCAGTAAATGGATGGTACCGGATTACCAGATCCTTTGCACTCCAATGTAATGGGTCCCCCTTTGCGGGCCTGCAACTGTCCAGAGGTGGGAATGGCTCGTACACTGGGCGGCACTGAGAGGCAGAAAGAGGGCGAAAAGAGAAAATGAAATCAGTTATTAATTGAAGTAACAGTCGACGTCAGTCGTGTTGTCAGTGGGGGGGAATACTTGAAATGTAAATCTGTGCAAAACATGTCAACATATACTCACCCAATATCTCAACTGTGTGCACTTGATCACGATTTATTTTGTCACTGATTTGACAAACATAATCCCCAGCATCTTGCGGCTCCAAATCGGATATCTCTAAATTATAGCCATCTATCAGTCTTACGCGCTCATCTCTGGTAACCATAATGTTGGAGGCGGTGAGAACATTTGCTCCACGACGCCAAAGCAAAACGAAATTGCCTGCAAAGTGAAGAATGAATAAAGAAAAAGAGGGAGAAAACAAAAAAAAATCGTATGAGAAAAATGTGTGTTGTAGTTTTGCCCGAGAAAATTTATTGTAAAATGCCGCAATATAAATATGAAGAACCAACATGCAGGGAGACCAGCAGTTGGCATAGTTATATTTCAACACACACACAAACACACACTTGACACATACATACACCCCGCAGATACACATCTATCGCCTGTCCTTAACTCCACTCGCTGTGTCTGTTGAGCTGTGAACATTCTGCAGATTCACTTTTGTTTGCCCAGCCAATCCCAAAATAGAAGAATATATTCTTGGGCTTTCCACTGTTTTTCATCTATGTTTATCTTGCTTTTCATACTTTAGTGTGTTTGCCCATATAAATGACATAATTTTGCAGATTCGTTTTTCTTTTGTTGTTGTTGGTTTCCTTTGCATATTTTTGTGAACAACTTACGGTTTTTATTATACATTCTGTTTCGCTTTTTGTATTGTATTATTGTGTCTGTTGCCTCAAAAGGCAAACAAAAATTTGTTAAATGGGATTAAGTGGCGTATAATATGTTTATTTATTTGATGTGCTCAAGTTGTCGACAAAAGTGAGCGACGGGGAAGAGCGAGGGGAGAGCGATTCGATTGGACTGGTCGCAATGCCAGCGAATTTATGAAGTTGTATTTATTATGGAAATATTAAAAACGAACGAAAGAGAACCAAAAAAAAAAAGAAAAAAAAAACACAGAAAAGAAAAAATAACATAAATAAAAACGTGAAAAATGCGGCATACGCTTGTATGAGTATGTACATACATTACGTATACGTGCCGTAAAACCGAAATCAGAATTGTGTAAACATAAAGTCGTCAGCGTTTAACAAATGTACACACAAACAGACAGACAGGGGTCCACTGGTCGGTCCACTGCTAGAGTCCTGCTGAAGTTGTGGCCAAGGGCGTGGCTATATCCGGGTCACTTGCGCCGCATTGGCTTATGATTTTCAGCATACGCCGTGTATAAAGTTTAAATGGAATTTTTTCCTTACAACCGACACAGTTATCGGTATTTTAAGAAAGGTATGAAATAAATAATTAATGGCAATTTCATACAGACATGAGATTAAATTAAATATTTGCTTATATCTACATATATACATTGCTTTTACGCATATAAAAGTTCTGCCGGTTATTGGCCCCAGTTGCAGATTGCAAATATTTTGAGCTGCCATTCATAAAAATTGCTGGATGTGTGGTGTGTGCCAACTGGCAAAGGATCTGCTGCCAACTTAAACGCACACACAATCATCTTTTTTTATTGTCTTCGATTATTATTATTATTGAAACGCTTTGAGTTTGCTTTTGCCCCAAACATTTCACGAGTACAGAGCAAGTGTCAAACATTTAAGTAAGGGAAAAAGGGAAAAGGGCATACAAGGCAGAACTGAGCCAAGTAAGAACAGGGTAAGAGTCAGGTGGTGGTTGGTTGCTGTTGGGTTTTATTTGGATTTTATTTTACAGGCCTAAACTTTTTTGCCTTTGCTGCATGTGTATATTGATATTATTTCTGGGACCACAGAGAGAATGAGAGAAAGAGAAAAATAATTTAATGCCAAAGGCAATAAAAATTTCATTTTATAGCTCATCAATTTCGAGCATATGAATTTGTATTGGAGTTAAAGGTGCCCCATCAGGACCCCCACAAAATGGCCATCGATTTTGGCTTTGAGGCTGCTTAAAAATTCCTAGCAATTTGGGCTGCCTCATAACTATAGATGGAGATGGGCACCCCAAAAATGGGTTACATAAGTTTCGTATATTATATTTTTTTGCGGTTAACTTTAGTTTTCGGGCCACTCAGAGTTTATTGAATGGCAGCATTTGATTCGCAAAAGAGTGAATGTTAAATGTCAATCGAATGGCTTCATAGACCATTTGATACTTAATTTCTTTTATTGGATTAAACTCGGTCTCCCTCTTGTACACTATCCTCGCACAGTTGGCTTTGGCGCTCTAAATACTATAAAGCTGCAATCAAACCCGTAACCGGTGCCATGTCAGTTCGACCATCCGTTGATGCGGATTGATGTCTGTGTGCCGTAGAATGCAGAAGGCAACAATAAATGAAACGTGGCTTAGTTGTAGCTATCAAATGAAGAACCGTTAAACCATTTTCCCTTGTTTCCTGTGTATGTGTGTGTGATTTGTGTCTGTATTGCGTCTATATGTATTTATTTTGTGTATTAAATTACACTTATTGTCTTTGTTTTGATTATATTCAAACTTATTCAATGCAAATTTAATTAAAATACGAAATTTGGCTCCGTTCGTGTAAAGGAGATGCAATTAAATTTAAAAACTTTGAAGTATTCTCAACTTTAAAACTGTTTTCAGCCATTAATTTGATATGAAAGATCTTTGAATAAACATTTCACTGGGTTGATCCCTTCAAGTATTTACTTTAATGTTTGCTTTATCAGCGACTTTTAATATTTAGTCATCTGTTTTCACTTGTAAACTAAATACCAGAACTCTTGATGGTGGTTAAATCTTTAATTCCTTTAATACATTTTGTTGTGGTGCTCTGATTTAAAGGTGCAAAGATTAATTATTTCCCATGTGACGTGGGTTATTTGTTCCACTTTCGTTTGACTGATGCAAAACTTGGCAATTTAAAGTGGCATGCGGCTCAGAGGGTGCCCTCGTTGTTGTTTCTGTTGTCGTTTGCTCTGATCGTCGTCAATGTGCAATTTATTTTCATTTGTTGTCAACGGTTAATTGCATTTTATTTATTGGCCTGTCAACGACAGTTGCAGCCCTTAAAGCTTCAGCCGCTTACAACATTTCATTGCACTTTAAATTGTTGTTTAAAACTGTGTGCATTTCTCTGGTGGCAAGGACATTTAAGTAAACTGTATATATACATACATATATTATATGATTGATGGCTTCAAATATGTCAAAATATATCAATCTTGAAGGCAAACATGAATAGAAAATATTAATGTTTGATTTAAGCCCTTTCTCATACAATTTGGGCATAATGTAAGGAGTACTAATTTATTGGACTACTTGCAATTTGAATATATAGATATTCCAATAAAACCTATTGAATATATTATTGAAGTTTCGAGCTGAAATCAAATCATTTCTGTCATTTGGTCTAAAATTTTAGTAATTACTTTTTGGTATATGCAAATTTGTTGGCTGTCAAATCCAATTATTTTTGTTGAGAGAAAAAGTGTTTCCATTTTCATTTTCAAAAATATATATACGAGGATACGTATGATATTGTCGTTTGCTAATTGAAGTTGCAATAAAAAAATGAAGAAATATATTTTCAAATACGAAAAATCAATCGATGCATAAAGATGCAACAACTTTTTATGCATCCATGAGCAATTGAATGTCCGATTATTTACAACTCAGTCAAGCTGCATAATCATGATGCCAGACAGCCGGATAGCCGGATAGCCAGCCAGGCAGTCAACCAACCATCCAACCAGCTAGCCAGCCAATCCATCTATAATTTAATCCAATACATCTCATGCTTTTAAATCTAGAACATTGATATGCCATCGAGTGGGTGGCGGCCGTTATGGCGTTAATCATGCCAGACTTATATATACATATATACATTTTTCATATATTATACGAGGTATATGCTTGTATGTACGTATTTTGCCAGCAAAATTTATAAATGCCATTTGAAAGGAACAAAATGCCATGCCGTGGCCTGAAAAATCCAAACGACAAGCTGTTGACAGCTGTTGGTTTTGCCATTATTGTTGTATGCTGGTTTTGTTGTTGTTGCTGCTGCTGTTTATAAAATTTATGTGAAGTGACATTTGGCCTAAACATATTTGCATTTATTTTGCATAATTTCTGTTGGTTTTCTGTTGCTTTTCTCTTTCTCTCTCGCTCTGTTTCTCTAGTGGTAAATTGGAATTTTTTGTTTTTGTCGAATATTTACGCATAAAAATATTAATAACGCTAGGATTAATTATGCCATGCCATCATCATAGTCATCATCAATATCAGCATCAGCATAATGATGAACATCATCATCAACATCATCTTTCATAATCATGGCATTCGCCATACTCACCCAAATTTTCCACTTGGCATGGTAGAACAAGCGTGTCGCCGACCACAGCCCGATAGGTGTGGCCCCGTGATAGGAAACGGGGTTGCGGTGCGGTTAGAGAGGATGAGGCAGCCACCGCTGATTGTTGGCCATTGTTCATGGAACGACTGTTGGAGTTGCCTGCGGAATGAAAAGGAGTGAGAATTTGTTATAGTAAAATTATGATTATACTTAATGGCAAACTCAACTAGCTTGTGTGTACATATTTAGTTGTATGTATGTATGTATGTGTGCCTATCGATGGCAATTTGTTTCCATTTGAATGGCTTTCAATTAGCATAAAAATGTTGCTGTACAATATTCACGTCGACGCAGATTCCCAGGATGGTCATAAACGCTCTTACCGTACAGTGATGCGAAAACAAACAAACAACATTGAAGTGAAATAAAGGGAATAGTGAATCATTTTAAACCTGAATGTTTCAAGTTCTTATCTGTACTTGTAAAGTTAATGAACTTGGATCCAATGTGCAGTATTGGCCATCGATGACATACAGAAGAGAGATAGAGAAACTGAGACAGACGGCTCTGTTCGCTCTGCCTGTTTCGGCTTCGTGTTAACGCACTTTGCGCGTCCTTGGGGCATCGTTTGGCGAACGTGAAAATTGCCATTGAAGTTACCACCCGCACACACACACACATTTGGAGCCCCAACTTAAAACCAATTTCTGTGACCTTTCACACAAAACTGTCTGACCCAGGCACGCAGCGGCACATAGCCAGCCGTTGCTTTTGTTGCTCCTGCTGTTGTTCTTGGCTCCTGGCGACAAATGAGCGCAGCGTAGCGTAACAAATGTCAGTCGTCCCGCTGCCACATTGCCTGCACCTACATACATACATACATATACCGAGGCAGCGTAACAAATTTGATTACAACAGAGAAGCAGAGCTCAGTTGCAGTCGCACAACATGACGCCCCAAGGAGTAGGAGCCAGAGAAATAGCTACGTCAGCAAACAGGCCAAAAGTTCTCCTTGCCTTCACTTTAGCAATGCAGACGCTGTTGGCTGCACTTTTTGGTTTCCGTATTCCTTTTCTTGTTATTTTTTTTTTTTTCTCTTGCCGCTGTTGCCTGGACATTGGCACCATAGTGCTGGAGCTCTAATACTGGCTCCTGGATACTTGCAGTTACATTCTTAAGAGACACTTTTACAGGTCCTTAGCGTCCAACAGCCATAAAGCGACATTTGCGCAGATCATCGTTTTATGGTGCGAGGGCAAAGCACAAAGGAAACGACACAAAATTGGTCAGTCTTTAATGCTGGGACTTGGCTTTTGTCACTTCTGCTTTTGCCGGTGCCATCGCCAGCCAGGCAGAGAGAGGCTAAGGGAAGGTGATGGCCGTACACTATAACAGCTTCAACATACCAAAGCATAACCCGCTGGCTTTCAACTTTTATAGTCATTCACTCTCTCACCCTAACGGACAAAAGCTGGAGTTATATTAAAAAATTTCACAGAGAAGTGAACTTTAAGACACTTGCAACTTTTGGGTAAATTCTGTACTTTGTTTTACAACCGGACAAAGGTTACTCTCTGGCTTTAGATGGACAATCGACTATAAAAACTGTCATGTGGTTGCCGGACAGGCCACTTTAAAATCTCTCCTTTCTCCATTCCAAAGGACGAAATAGTCTAGCGTTAATATCTCGACATGCATAAATATTTCTCAGTTTTGCAGCCGGCGCGATATGCACTTCAGTCAGCTCTTGATCCTCTCTTCTTGCTGCTCCCTTGCTTCAAACCAAAGTCCTTGTCCGCTTTTGAAGTGACTCGAAATTAGAGTTTTGCATATGAATATTATGCAAAACTGTGAGGAATCCACACCAAGGCAGTAGTAGAAGGAAGTGGACGGCAGACAGCGACAGGCTGGTCAAACGACCCAAGTGCCACATGTCGAGGCTTTTGCACATATTTTTCAAATGACCAAAAATGCAACTGGCCTTAAATTGCCATACATGAAATGCATTTAACATGCATGCAAGCCCAACTAGAAAACTCTGGCCAACAGATATAGATAGCAGGGTGACTAAAATACAAAGAGAGACGGACGAGAGGTGGTAATAGGTATTTTGTGTGTACATGTGCATACATAGAGATAGAAAGTGAGAGAGAGGGACAGAGCTGAGCTGGTGTGGTGGCATTAAACAATTTTCAAGTGGTTGCAAAGTATGCACAAAATTGCATTAAAACTGTGAGAGAGTTTCATTTCGATAAAAGGCAAACTTTTTCGTTTCTATCTCGCTCTCTACCTCGCTCTCGCTCACAATTTAAGTCAAACTCGTAATAAAGTTGCATACTTTAAGGCGAGTTGAACTTTAAGGGGTGCTTAAATTTCAACCAAACATTGCTACTCTCTCACATTTACTAGTCGCGTGCACTTCACGGCACTGAACACAACGAAAACTTTCACCACTTCCGCCCTGAACACTTTCGCCTGGCCGTGTCCGTGATGAAAAATGAGCGCGAATGCATTTTGTCCTCGCTGCGAAACTGTGTCACATGAGTTACCACCATCCGAACCAGCATTTGCTCCACCTCTCTCTCTCTCTCACTCTCTCTCTCTCTCCCCTCCATCCATCTATATATGCCACACCGTGTAAACACATGTGTATTTGTATCTGTGTGAGTGCAGTTAGGTTTTCAGATGTAAGTGTGTGAGTGAGTGCGTCTGCTTACCACAAAATGCTGCCGTCAGCGTTCCTGCCACACAATAAACTCAATTTTGAATAAGTGGCGACAGACTACACTCGGCAATTGGACTGCCTAATGCTCTTACCAACTCTTGTCAGATTTTTGTTTGACAGTGACACAATAAATGTATCAATCTATTAACTCTTCAAATAAAAAATTGAAATTGAAAACGCAAACCATCAAGGAAAATAATACCAAAAACATTATAAAAGTGTTAGAGAATTGCAAAACAAAACAGAACAATAAAGCAAAAACTTTTCTCTCTCTAGATTAAATTTTCACTAAATTCTTTCCAGCCAGATATATGTGCATATCTATATTCCCGATTTTATTGGCATTTTGGTTTGCTTGGTATAGCTTATAGAAAATTCACGTATACCCAGCAGAGTAGGGCACCAAGCAAAATGCGCAGTTGTTGTTTAAATAATTTATCTTATACAAAAACACAATATATAGACACAAACACACACACATCCCCGATAAAAGGCTGTGAGTTGAGGGGGTATATAGCGCGACAACATTTGCCCATAAAACTATGTACACGCAGTGCACAACAATGTTGCACTAAAAACACACACACACACACACACACACACACAGACAACCGAATACCGTCAATGGGGTAACTCACTCACTGGCAATAGTTGCAAGCCTTGCCTTATACTCTTGCGAAAAAGGTAATGGTGGTTTTTGCCCGTTCTGCGTGTGGTTACATTTGTAAACGAAACGCATCCAATTGGCATACTTTGGAAAGGCCTTCCTCTCGTTAGTTCGCTAGTTCTGACATTTTCGTTGTACGTGGGCTGCCAGATGCAACGATCTGTACTTTGATTTAAGTCCGCTTGCTGAATGCTCACGTTGCTGTGGTTTAGGTATGCTGTTTTCCATGCTGGTACTGAGATTTCAAGTATTTTCAATTGTTTTCTGTGTGTGCTTGTATGCTGAACGACTAAAAGACTGCATATAGGTCTGTGACCGCCTATGACGCGATTGGTTCCGCTTTCTGTGAAATTCGATTTGCAATTGTTTGCGCTGGCGGCTTTCAATGAGAAGTCTGTCAGGAGGTATTGTCACATGACGCTCCACTCCATCAACTCGACTAAATTTGTTGCATTATTTTAGGCAGACACAGGGCCCTCAGTCCTTTTCCGACATGCAAAACGCAATGTGTTGCACGGCTGGCAACATTTTCTCATTTCCGTTGCATGGCTGCAGCGTCTAACTTTGTTTTGGTTTTGCGGTTGAGTTTACACGCCGTAACACCTCGCCCACTCAGCAGCAGCAACAGCAGCCACATTTTGTTTCATTAAAACTTTTGCCACGTGTGGCAAGTCTTCGTGTGTATGTATGTGATCAGCATCTTTGCATGTTGTGCTATTTGTTTAGTGTTTTCATTCTCTTCTTCTCTACCTTTTCCCCCTCGTCTTCCTTATCCTTAAGCGACCAAACAATCTACTCATTCCCCTCTGCTCAAACCCCGACACTCCCTTCTTGCTGGCCTTTCAACGTTCTACGCTATCTGCATTTCAATGCATTTTAAAATATGTATAGCAGGACAGAACGCAATATAGAAAAAATTAAAAAAAGACAGAAGCAAAAACTAAAATAGACGGGAAAAGGAAAAACGGTTGAGGCAAAAGCAAAGTGTAAAGAAAACAGCAACAAGAATGTTCATTACATTTTCCCCGTGTTTCGGCAGCTTCTTGGCAAACTGTTTGCTTGTTAGCTGAGATTTCCATGCATATGGAGGTGAGAGCCGCGGGCTACATTGCCACACCTGCCGCATGATGGTATACAACCGTTTTTACCTTGTTTTTCCTCTCACTCTCTATCTCTCGCATCCAAGTCAAGAGCAAACTCACAGCATATTGCATTTTGTGGGTTATTTTTACCATGGATTGCATATTTAATGCATGCAAATTATTTACGGCGTTGACTTTTAGCTTCTGGGTCTGTTTTAAAGCACAGTTTGCCGCGGCCAATTCTGTTTTATTGGCCCCCGTAATTTTCATCACGCCCCCACATAACCACCCATCCTATTCGTGTGTCTCTATATGTGTATCCATCTAACCATTCGTCTAGCGGGCTAAGTCAGTTGACTTTTAGGTCGTAAGTGCATTTTCTCGGGTGACAAAAAGAAGCAAAAAAAAATAGCTCATGTCAATGGCAGATACTTTGCTTTGTACCACCATTTCCTAGTGAAATGTCACTCAAACAGCGAATGCCATTTACCCACCTATGAAGGTTGGGTAACTCCCGAAATATGCAAATGCTTCTCGCGCTCTAGTGTTGCATCTGCATGCTGGGTGTGAACCTGTCAAGCGTTTGCTCTTGTCGATAGTCAATCTATTCATCCTTCTAACTGGTTTCACATGTGAAAGCTGTCAGTCATTTCGAGTTGCAAATCTTTCCTCCGCTACGTTGTGATGCACTGCCCCGGTAGGGCGTGGCCTTTGGAATCCAGTTTGACTTTTATGCACATATCATTTGCATAACATTATGTGATCCAGAACTTCATATCCCATTCCTTGGCCCCCGACGCCTCCCCTCTGCTCGCCTGTCACCATGGAGCGCATTAAATTTTGAAATGCCAAATAAATCCGCAAGCGAAATGGTTTTTGCGCTATTTTCGTTTACGTTTGCACTTAGCATGCGGCACTGCAGCACTTTGGCTGCACTTCCTCTGCATCCTGATCCTATCCTGTGTGTGTGTGTGTGTGTGTGTGTGTGTGACTTTGTCGCTGACAGTTTCTTTATTTGCATTTCGACTTGAGCTACGTTTGATTTACGCTGCTGCTACTGCTTCTGCTGCTGATGTTGACGTTGCACTTGGCGTATGCGTAATAAGCGTATGAGCATTGACAGCAGCATAACCAAATAGTCATAGCATACTTTTTGGGGTCGTTCTTGTGCGTAAATTGTTTGATTGTCTATTTAGCATCTTAGATGAATTTCGGGTTTATTTATCGCCCCATTTATATTTCAAGCACATTGCCAAAGTCTTTAAATTAAATAATAAAACCAAATCCCCTTCAATGCTGGTCTAGCGTCAAACAAAACAAAAAAAACAACCAGTGAACCCTTCCGCACCACAAGCCGTAATAGGCAAAAGCCGACTAAAGTAGATGAAGGCTCCCGGGGCAAACGGGGTGGAAAGTGAGTGTAGTAAAATATAAATATGAAAACGGCAAACGTGGCAGGCAGTTTGTGTGTTTTCTAAAATATCTTGAGACTTATGACAATTGCCATAGGAACCCTTACGCACACAGACACACTCATGTGCTCAAGGAATTCTCTTAAAAGGGCGAAATACCCGTCGCGATACACTTGAAAAAATCAAAGGAATCTTTTTATAATTCAAGTGAGCATACTTACACCTGTGAGGACTTGATGCGCGGATTGCGGTCATAGGTAAATAATACCATGCAGAATTATTTGAAAATCGATATTCGATATTCATTATGTTTTCTTTCTCCTTTTTTCTCTGACTAAATTGGCACATCGAAACGATGGCGCAGCTTGACAGTCAATGTGTAACGTCTGCTGCTGGTCGTAAATCAAAATTATGGACACATAAAAATATTTTGCGGTTATATATTGACAGGAATTTTTGGCTAATAACTTAGAAACACACACACACACACACACGGAGACTTACACAAAATAAACACACATATACAAATGGAAGTTTTATGATCTCCGCTTTGGCCATTTTTTATCTATGTCACCACAAAAACAGAAACGTAGAAAAGCGAAAAGTCAAAGAAGGAAAAGAAAACTTCGATTTCCGTTTCGCTGCTGCTGCAAAATTTTCACACTGCGTATGAGTAATGGGACTGTAGTTTATGGCCAACTTGTATGCTGTTGGCTAATTTGAATTTAAAAGCATTTCCCTGGTTTCAATTTCAATTGCTTGGAAAATTTCAACAACCACTTTTGGACATTTACCATGCCTGCCTCGTGCCTGGTACTTGGTGCCTGGCTATTAATTCGCAACGCCTAAAATTGGTTTACGAAACATTAAACAATTGCAGTGCTGGCAAAAAACAACAAAAAATAAAAGAGAATATAAATTATATACATACTATGTAAATAGTTGCCTGGCGGCTGTTCATTGGTCTGGCCACATAGTTAGAGGCAATATGAAGGGCGAAAAATATCGCATTAAGAATTAAAATTAATTAAATTAAAATGCGTGCGGGATTCTTGCTGCAAACCAAGAGAGAAACCGCCTGATGCCGCTATACTCATGATGTTGGAGGTGGAGGTGTAAGCCTCCATTGGTCTGGCTGGTCTGGTTTGTTAAAGCTGCCACAAGATTTGCATAAAGTATAATGGCCATCTTCCTGGGCCCCCGCCAGCAGAATAGACTTTATAAGAGCGAACAGAGTCCAAGCTAACGGGGAAGAAGACCATGAAAAGCCAACCGAGCGTGGCCATTCAATTTTCATTTTTTCTCTCTTTCTTTTTCTCAGTCTTTTATTCATGTTTTTTGTTTCTTTTTTCTTTCAACGTCATCATCGTTGTCGTCTTTGAACTTTTCACATTTCTCGTTTTCGTTTTCGTTTTTTCGACTGTCGTGAAGCATTTGTAGTTTTTTGTACAAGACATTTCCGTGCCGCATGTCCAGTTCCTGGCCAGGCTGTATGTTGGCCTGCTGCTTTCTTATTTTTCTCTGTTCGTTTCGATTTTTTATGGCGCGCTATTTCGCTCGATTTCGCTTTGACTCGCTTTTCTGTTCCTTCCCTTTTTTTGTGTTGGCTTGGATTTTCACTGTCTCTGTCTGTCTCGGCTTCCTGGCAACGAGAAAATTTCAATTTGATTTTGTTGCTGCGATCGTTTTGTTTTATTTCCTGCAGATAACTTCAATTTCATGTATATCAGATTTTGCTTTCTCCGCCAACTATAGCAATAGTCAATAAAAAGAAATTTTTAGGACTTTAGTTGCTTCCGCTGGGTTGGCTCGACAACTTTCTTTTTTTTCAGCATTTAAACTGTCTATTTAGTCGGTTAAACGAACTGATAAATTGTATGCTAGATGATTACGGTTTGATAGCCTTATCTGCTGCTGCTGTTGTAATTGTGAATATTTTGTTTAACTCTTGGCAAAAGTTGCCAGGGCACTTGGAGTATTTAAAGCCATGGCTCTCAGCCTGCCTGCAGCTTCATTATGTACCATGGCCATGGCCAGAGTAAAGTTCTATGGCAAATAACCTAAAAGTGCAAAAACTTTTCGGAAATTTATGGCCCACACACACACAACCACGAGAGACTGAGTAGGCTGTGATGGCTGGCGGCTGCCATGCCTCAACGGACGACCTTTGCTTCCAAACCAGCCTCATATTTGTGTTAACTGTTCATCTGTACATCTGTGTGTGTGAATGTGCGTGTGTATTTGTGTTCTTTGAGGCCAAAATGCAAATGTTTGTGCGCCGCTCAAATCCTATTATTTTCTTATGAGGGTCAGCTGAGTGTCGTCGGGCGCAATATTGTTAATATGAACAGCAAACAAAGCCTGTCGCCAGCCACCAATCCCTTCCACGAGTCTGTTATGAGTATAACTAGTATTGTATCTGGCAAATTAGGATTCAGACTGAAACTGGACTCTCAATAGCCATGTCTGTCTCTTGATGGCAGTAGTAAACTAAATTTTAACAACTTGGATAGCAGCTTCATTATATTTTCATAAACTTTACAACTTGAATTATGTATAAAGAAAATGGAAAATTTACCATGCACACACACATACACACACACACCCACACACACAATTCAGAATAGACAAAACTATAAGATAAAGTCAAGATTATCTCAGAGAAATGAGGAAAAAAAACATTTCTTAAGCTTCAAACTCTATTTTATTAAACTTTTAAATAAAAATTTACTGTAAAACACGATAATCAATTATTGCAAAAACCAACTATACAACTTTAAATACATAAAGCAACAAAAATAATCAAAACAAGCATGGGAATCAAATAAGAACCAATTACATGTTTATAAACCATTGAGTATTTCCTTCTTTAATTTTCATTTTGCCAATTTTCAGCTAACTAATGTTTGTCTGTTGCTGGCCAATGTGCTTATATCTTCTCATTTATTTAACAATGTTTGCCTTTCGTTTGTTTGTTTGTTTGTTTGTGTATCGTGGGTTGTTCCCCTGTTTACTAAGTGGTTGCATTTTCCTTTTTTCCGTAAAGCGATTACTTTGAAGGTAGCTAAATAATTTGAGGTTGTTTTGTGCAAAAAGCAGAGACAGAGAGAGAGGACGAGAGAGATAGAAACCGAGTGTTTAATTTAATGAGCCAACAACAGGTACGAATTCGGTGACAACAATATCTACACCATATACAGATGAAAATTACAGGCAAACACACACATTTAGTCTGGCTAAATACGAAATGGACCAAAAATGTTATCCAGTCGACAGTAGTAAATTTCAATTTGTAGCAAAACTAGACATGCTAAGAGAAATGACAACAAAGAAAAACAGATATGCAATGCCAAAATTTGCCAAACCAACCAACCAACCAATCCACCCTACCACTCAGACAGAGAAAGACACTCGGACAAAGGCATACCAGAGAACGAGACAAATTGGTCAAGCATTTTTCAGTACTCATGGAATAGTACACTGTTGCCAGTGGTTTCATTTGCTGGACATAAATCAAGCAGAAATTGTTGCAGCATCCTAAAGTTGCAGCATCCACTTTATATTGCCCAATCAGAGACAGCAGCCAGAATACGTTTTAGTCTGCTTAAATTTTAAAGATAAACACTTGGTCATTGGTTGACTGGCAGAGAACTGTCTCCCTTTGTCTGTGGCATCAAGTTATTTCATATTTAAGCCAAATTTAATGGGCATGTCCAGCAGCTCATAGACCGCAAACCACACACCCACACATCCCACAGCCCCTCCCACCGACCCTCCTTCACTAAGTGTCCACCTCTTATGGACAAAAAAGGGCGAGGAGCAGAGAATAGACTATCAGACCAAGGCAAATCAAATTCTCTGCTTATGTATGCATGAATATTTTGCCATTTTATCTTATGCCTTTTTGCTTTTGGCCTTGTCTAGTTGTTTTCTTTGCCTCACTCTCTGACTCTTTGAATCTCTCGTGCTCCCTGCTTCTCAGGGCTTATTTGCAAATCAATTATGTAGAGTCCAATAGAAAGAGGTGGGGGGATGGCGTAGGAGAAAAGAGAAGAGAGAGAAATACAACAGATTCTGATATGTGTCAATGTAGTCTCGGATTGAGCTCCAACTAACTGACATTGTAAAGAGGGTTCGGGTCAGATCTTTTTGGTCTGGTCAATGTATCTATTTCTAATTACTTTAATTTAAAACCACAAAAATAACGAAAAAGTAGAAGGAAATGGCTTGTAGGTTGGCATTCGAATTGGCCATCAAAGTTATTGAAACTGGGTCGATGGCGCCCATAAAGTTCACAGTTGTCAATTGGAGGCCAAGCAAATGTTGTCTGTGCCGGAAACGGAAACAAGCTGTGCACATAAGTAGAAAGGAAGGACGGAAGGAAACGAACCCGCCATTTGAGTGGGGAAAACCAAAAGATGGTTGTTGTTGGCACAGTAAGTACGAGTAGTCAGCAAGTCGATGCAGCAAATGGAGCGAAGAAAAACAGGCAATGCCATCAGTGGAAGCCGCAACACCATCGGCATTGCTTTCGTCTTGCTCTCGCTTCGGAGTCGCGCTGCGCCTCTTATTACACTTACACACACTGGGAAAGGGGAAAAGAGATAGGCATCCTCTGCTGGCAATGCATTCAAGTGAAGTTTGCTTTTAATTCAGCATAGAAAATGAAATTGAAAACTGTGCCAAATGTGTGCACAGATACCGATGCCAGTCAAGCCACCGCAATAGTTTCTATATCAGAATTCGAGCTCGGATTTCCCCATACTTTTCCCTTTACTCTCTCCCCCCACCATGGCATAGGTATCTCTTGTGCTCTCGCACATATTCTCCATAGTGAAATGTAATAAATTTTATTGATTTTCACTTTAGCTGGGTGTTGGAAAGCTTCCGGTTCCACCATGGTCTGTGTGTGTGTGTGTAATGCTCTCTTTAATGAATCACTTTAAGTTTTAACACTACTTGCTACTGCTCTGGGAAAATTACAAATAATTGTGGCATAACTTTGTCTGACATTTCATAAATCTGCTGCAGTTTACGTGTTGCCAGTAAGTATGCTGTCAGTGATTAGTTTGACAAGGATAACTCAAATGTGTATACAAAAGTTCTCACATTCGCATGTCTATTTGTCTCTTTATCTCCTCCTTCAGTCGGCATTGCATTCCATTCCACACACACACGAACACGCACACAGTAAAGTCAAAGCCAGACAAAATGGCTCTGCCTCAGATTTATTGCATTTTTAATCCATACATTCTGATTGCATTATGTTTTGTGTGGGCGTGCCAGGACTTGCTTTTCATGGTTGAGCCGAGTTGGGCAATTTATTTATTTTTTTCCATTTGACCTTTCACTTGCACAATAAAACGGTCTATTAATAAATAAAAACCACTGCTATTGTTTCTACATAATGTAAACATATATACATACATACATACATATATTTGTGGTTTTCCCTTTATTTTAATTAATTTGCTGTCGACGGCATAAAAAGAACTCACCTGCAAATAGAAAAACAAAACAAAAAATGCGATTGCAATTTTAGTAAAGGGCATTAGAAATAGCCATAGAACACATAACTAATTAATTTGCCATTTGCCTGGCAGTCATAATAACAAATAAGGCAAATTAAATATTTAAATCAAATCAAAAACCCAACAAAATTAAATGTCAAATTTAAAACTCTTAATAAAATGTATACAAAGGTTTAGTTGAATGTTTTTAATTTAAGCCCAAACAATCCGAATTCAATAAAATTAAGTTACAAATTTTTGTTGCCCAAATATTATTATTAAGAGGGCGAAAAGCAAACAGTAAGAAAATCCGAATAAGGTTTTGGTAAATGGACATTTGGAATAAACAAGAGGTGGGTATTATTTGTATGAGATATAAATATCTTATTGGTTTAAAGGTAATGTCAGAGGGCAGACTAAGCTAAATCTAGACCTTTGCTCTTCTATGGCAAATAAGTAAATGCTTATAAGGAGTTTTTATTCGTAATACGCTTAGCAGACTTATTCTTGGCATGTAATTAGGCATGTTTACTCTAGTTACTAGTTGGTCTTTTGGTTGGGGAGTTTATCTGATAAAATATGAGCACTAAACATGCACATCTAATTTACAGAAGGGCAAATTATAATATATTGTCGCTTGTTCCTTTGGCGTTTTATATTTTTTTACGTTTTTGCTGATTCTGACTTGCGATTGTCGAGCTTAGCTTGCTGGCCTTTTTTCTCTCCAACTGAGCCCAGGCTAATGTGTGTGTGTGTGTGTTGTCATCATTTATCAAAGCTCAAAATGCTGCCTTTTGTTTAGCTTTAAAGGGTTAAGTTACGCCCAATACTTAGCCTCAACCTCAACCTCACCCTTAACCGACCGACCACCCACCGAAGGTATGTGCGTGTGTTGCATATGAAAAATCCTGCGGCTAATAAGTGACACGCGTCGATTAATAAAACTGTACAAGGCTGCCTGCCTCCCTGCCCTTTTTGTGGGTGTGACACAAGAAGCAGAGCAGGCTGAAGGCGGGCTGCGTGTGTTGTACATTAAATGCCCATGTCACAGTCAACGATTATGTAAAGTAGTTGGGCCTATTATGGATAAGTATAAAAACCGCGACTTGAAGAAGAACTTTACTTGCAATTGCGTGAGGCATTAGATATGCCTCATGGGAATATCTGTGACAGCAAAGTACATAGTTAAAGAGTAACGCCTGGTGAATGTCACTTAAAGAATTTCTTCTTTAAAGAAATACCACCAGACTTATTGTCAAACTGTCAATCTATTTAAATTGAGCTGGTGTTGCTTTTTCTCTCTATCGAAATATGAAAAATATTTGTATGATTGTACATAGCAAATAGGAAAAATATGAAATCCATTCAATTTCCATTTTGACGCAACCCACAAAGAGCATCCTGTTGCTTCTGCCACCGCAAGCTTTACTCTCTCACTCTCCGGTTCGTCGTTTCTTTAGCTGGTCATATGCAAATGAACGTGCAACATTCTTGCCCATCCTTCGTTTCGGTCGTTTTCCTTGGCAACAAAACAAAAACAGATGCAAATCAACAAGCTGCCAGTCAGATGAAGTTGAGCAAAAACAAATGTCTGTCTGTCGCTAGTCATCCGTCCATCGGTCCATCCGTCTATATCCTATCTACAATCTCCATTCAAAGATGAATGATGCTGCCAATGACTGTGTCCTCGTGTTGTAACAGCATTTTCCTATTAACTTGCTGGAATATTTCTTCATTTTTTTGCCATCTCTTTTTTTTTTTTAGTTTTGTTGAGTGTATTTTTTTTCACAGAAATTTTTTGTAATTTTCGTTTTGCTTTTCGTTTACCCCATGGATGTGAAGTTGGCGAAGAACTACACATTTGATAGGGCCAAGGACTGGGCATAACGACTGTCCCCCAGGATAGTAGATGGAGGCATGGATAAGTGATTTATGTATTATGCTTCTATCTCGTTACAAACATAAATTGCATTAAGATTGACCCCCCACTCTCCCCATCTTCTTATCTGTCCTGCTGCCTTTAAGTTTTCTCCATCGCTCATTACGTGCAATACACACCCTTCCCAGTTTCCCTTTTGAAGTTTTGCACCTGCGGCATCTTTCACAGCCGGCAGCTACTTTGTCCTGGCATTGTTTGCCTGAACTCCCATACATCTCCAACTCTGTTGGCTGAGTAGCAAAAAAAGATACAACAGAAGAAAAAAAATCCTAGAAAAAAAAAACAAAAGCCGCTTTGTTTGTCAACCTTCGGGCTGGGTGGACTGGCTGAAGTGTGTTTCTCTCTCTCTGGTTTGGGTTGGGCTCATCTAACAAGAAACTTCAATATTGTTGCTTGTGCCCAAACAACAAACAGCATCGGGGCAGGCGGACGGAAAAAAAACGATGAAGGAATGACTCAACCATGTGGGATGGGAGTACAAATATTAACCCCGGGCTATTCATTAAGTAGTCCTTTGCTCATATGTTTTGCTTTCGCTTGTTATTGTGTCCTTTCATTAAACAAGCTTTCTACGCTCTCTCTTTCTTTCTCGCACCTCTTGAGCCACTTGAAGCTTCTATTGTTTGCACTTGATGATGATGATGATGATGCTGATACTGACGAGGAATCTAACCCAAACTCTTAGCAGCTGGTGCCGTTTTACCTTTTGCCTCCTCAATATTTCATTTCAGTTGGATTCTCAGCAGTTGTCAGTTTTAATAATATTTCTCCGTTTCAGTCCCTGCACATTTTGTTATTGCCTCAAATTATCTCGGCCAAACAGCTGACGTGGCACAAAGAATTCTACATTAAAAAGCTTAACGATTGGCCGCTTAGATGTCCTTGTCCTTGTCCTGGTTATTGCTATTGCCGATGGCCGGCTGCTTGTCTGTGTATTTTAAGTTGTTTGCCCCGTCTGAGTGGGGCATAAAACGCACCTGATGTGCAAAAATTGCTTAATTGAAAACATAAGCCGCTATAATTTCGTTAGCGCGCCACTTGGCGTCAAGGAACTCCATTTGAATATTCAAATTTAAGCGTTGCATATTAAATGTCACGATCAGACCGCCCCTCCCACTCTCCAATCTTCAAGAGTCACCATTTGTTTGGCTAATTTGCCCCTCTGTCTGTTGTCTGCAATTAAAAGCGCTTAAATCAATAAGCCCACACAGTTGGCATTTTGTTTCTCATTTGGCTTTGTGAACGTGTTCCGTTTTAGTATGCAAAGCACAAAGCAGAAAGGCGGCAGGCAATACATACACACATACATACATATAGGGATAGAGTAGAAATGCACAAGAAGGAAGAGAAAGACTATGAGGATGAGAGTGTCCTTAACTGCTTCCAGCATTAGACTGACTTATCGCCTCTACTTGTTTTGTAGTCGTTTGTGAGGAAACGAATCTCTCCCAGCGGCCTTGTTGGGTTATCATTGTCATTGTCGTCTACGTCTTGTTCCCTTTCTGTCAAGTTTTCTTCTTCGGCGAGTTGCTGTTGTTTTTTTTCCCCTTTTCGTCTCAATATCAGAAAGGAACTTTGACACCAATCGCTGGTACAAAATCTGCCAAGCGCGACAAATACGCGCGTTATCTTCATCTTGGCAGCAGCAGCAACCCTGTGACACCTTGATGTCCTTCTCTGCCTGCTTCGTCTTCGTCTTCATTATTTCTTTTCACACAAAAAATTGGGGGTAGAAGAAGTGTTCCCGCAAAAACGAACGAATGGTAAACTTCATCTTGCTACAGTCAGTCAGACTGTCGGTCTCTGTCGCAGGGGGTGGGGGGCTGGTGGAGTCCATTGTTGCCAGTCGTAATTTATCTACCGCTGTTTGCGGCATACTTTCCCCCAACGAATATCGTCTTCCCCACCTTTTTCACCATCTCAATGTCACCGGTTTGTGGCGAAATCTCAGCGCAGTGTTTAGCATCTCAATTTGGTTTTTGGTTTGGTTTGGTTTGGTTTGGTTTCCTTCTTTTGTGCCGATAACGAAAACAACGCCAAGTCCCAAGAGGGCAACAATTTCTCGCTTTCCATGTTAAGCAGGCAAAATGCCAACCCCAACCACATAACGGCCTCATCTTTACCATTCATTTCCCCGTTATCTTCGTTATCAACATTGCAATGCAAAATTTATGTCAATAAGTAAATGAATTTCAGCTAAATTCACATTTTAATATAAACTTGAGGCAAAACGAAAAGGAAAGCCATATACAAAAAAAAAAGAGAAAAAATGACAATTTTCAGTCTGTTCTTTAGACTTCTCACTTATTCATATGGCGTCATCTCATCAAGGCATATGTGAGCCCCGCCCACCACTTTATTTACTTGATTCCAACAAAACTGTCGGTTTAAAAGGAAACAAAGTGAAATTGTCTCCTTTGGGGGGAAGGACAGCAGTCAGCAGCCCACAGCCCTCAGCCTTCAGCAATAGCAGCAACAGCAGCAAAATGCCAAAAAAAATGTTGTCAAATGCCGGCAAAAATGTATTTAATATGCAAATCCTGTGTGTCCTTTGAGATGATTATGGCGTACATTATGTCCCAAACAGCACACGTACAAACCCATGAAGATGGAATTACGGCAGAAACAGGAGGAGGAGGAGGAAGACATGCCGAGCAGTTCCTCTCACATCTACATACATACATATATATAATTATTGATTTTAAAAGCCGCTTTCGTTTGTTTGCTCTGACAAATTGAAGACTAATTTGAGCGAAATTAAAGCGGGTATCTACCACTACCCAACGCCGACTACCACTCCCACTCCCACCCACACCCTCACCACACGAATGTTGGAAAACGAGTGGAAAATTAATATAAATGGGAAATGGACTTTTTCGATGGAACTTTTCCAATTTGTGCACAAGAAGCGAAAGATAAACATAGACATTGGGCACAGACACAACGACATAGACATGGAATACAGACATAGGCAAACACAACATGCACCTGCACATAAAAACCACTCCAACACACACACACACACACACACACACACACAACCATTGGGCTTAACACAGACATCTATGTATATCTAAACTTTGCTGACCGGCTGTGGCCTCTCAAACAAAACAAAAAACACAGCAGGAAAAACTAATCGAAGCGAAATACTCGAAATGTTTGCCTGATTTCTCGAGAGTGCGCGCAGTTTGAAATTGCAATCATTGAACAGAATTATCCTTTCCATTCTCTTCATCCTTTCTTCTCGTGTTCGTCTCGCTTTCCTTTTTTTTTTGTTTGACAGTGTCTGGCCCGAATTGGGCCGGTTAGTTGTCTGTGCTCTGTCCATGGCCACCTTTAACAAACTTCAGCTTGTTTGCGAATAAGAAAAAAAATGTTCAAGTACAAACTATTCCTGCACGCTGTGCAGATAAATTAGCTCTCTTTGCGGTTTTCCCTGGCTTCTGGCTATGCACTAGACCAATGTCGATAATTGCGTGGAACCGAGACAGAAGTTGATTTAAGACCGGGGAAAACAGAGGATTTGTCTCTATTTTGATTGCATTTAATTTGATTGTGGTTCGACAAGCATTGTTGACTCTTAACATTTGCCATTGATGGGAATTAACAAAAACTGCGAAAAAGAAACACATGGCCCAGTTCGACTAGTAAAGATGTAAAGTAAAGTTCAGTTTAATAAGAATGACTATTTATAAGCAATATTCAACAACACACAAAACATATTGCACCTTGTTTATAGATGCAGTTAAAATTTTAGCATAACTCAATAAGGAAGACAGGTTTTTATGTTTCTGTGTTTCGAAAAGGTGATAATAATCTTTTCTAATTTATCTTTTAATCTCAAGTTATGTATGTATCTCCTTTCTTCCATAGCAGAAAATGTAAAAACGTTTTCTCAAACCACTGTATTAATGAATTATTTATTTATATATGTATGTATTTCTGACATCTGTCGGTTTGTGTTTTTTGCCCCTTCCATATTTTTGGGCCATGCCGAGTCCTTAATTAAACCATGTAGCAAGACCAATTCACTTAGAATTCGTCCTTTTTTTCGTGTCTGCCTTTTTGCTTATGAGTTTGGATCTTAGCCTTTTTGTTATGGGTTTTCTTTTTGGTTTCTTTTCGTTTTTTTCTTGGTTTTTATAATCGCCATCTAAATGATGAGAGAAGATTTTAGCTTGAACACTTTTCCCGCGATTCAAATTCTAATTAAATATGTGGCATTAGGTGAAAACAATTTGGCACAAAGCCAAATTTCATATTTTGCTTAGACTTGCGGTTTGCGATAGCAAGCACGAGGAAACGTATTCACCCAGATATCTCCTTCGGGTGCCATTTTTAGGGATTTTTTTTCATATTCTCACTGACCACATCCGACTTGAGTCAAGAAACAGATTTCGTTTCTTCTTTCCATTTCTTTTTCTATGCACCTTCGGCCCCAACTGGAGCCAAAAGAAACGGCAAAAAAGTAAATAATAATATGGCACGTTTCGCTCAACGCTCGGGCGGGAAAGTCGTAAAGTAAATTTTTTAATTAGAGTCACGAGTAAAACAAACCAATTAGTAAAGCTGTCAGAGCAATCCTTTTTTCTGCCCTTCTGGTGCTTGGCTGTTGTATTTTTAATTTCTTGGCCATGTTTTGGTGGCAATTTACGCGTGCCGCCTGAGCAACTGTTGTGACTGCGGCGTGTGAATTATTGAAAGAGTAAATTATGTGAAAAGGGGCGAAATTAAGAGCGGTTCGTCGGCGATTTCTTCCAGCAATTTTCCGCAATTCCACTTTTACGACTATGAACCCGACAATGGTGCATAGAACGGGAGCAACCAAGACCAAGACATGAACCTGCGTCTGACACTTGATTGCCATTGCCGGCGCATCAAGTGTCAGGGAACACTTATGCTCCTTGCATTGCGGTTGCTAACCAAAAATTTAGGTTTAATTAAATAGCACAATTACTCTGGGCAAGTTTTGGGGCAAAAACTTCTTGGCCAATGTTGTTTTGTTTTGTTTTGCTTTGGTTTTCTGCTTTAGTTTCTCGTTGCTTTATATTCCTTGCTCTACGTGCACAGCATGACCAATCGGTGCTGCCTCAAGACCCAGTGCCCACTCCCACTCCCACTCCTCCTCCTAGTCGCAAGTCGCAGTCCAAGTCCAGACAAATAAACCGAAAAATGTGCATGACTCATGGAGCGAAACGAAACGAAAAGTTCACAACTTGCCCTCTATAAAAAAAGTACCATAAAATCAGTTGGATTTCACAGAATTTAGACTACCCTATAAAATTGAATGACAGTCTATGGAAATGCTTCACCAATTACACAGCTTAAGCTGAAACTATTTATTAGAACCAAGAAATAATCTAGCAAAAGGAATGGTTTAAATACTTTAATCGTAAAAGTTATTAAAATTGCATGAAAATTAAGTATGTTTAAAGATAATTTTATGAAATAATTATGATCTTTAACATAATAATATATACATTTTATAAGAAAGTATAAGGATATGTATCCTTCTGTGCGTAAAAACTTTCAGTCTTCAATTGAAATGTTTTTCTCATATTGTTTTGTTAGAGTTTATGAAAAAAACAAAGTTATTAGCACCAACAGTGCTGCTGCTGCTGCTGCTTTAGTGCTTCGGCTTGATGGTGGGCGGGTGGTGCCACACCCACTTTTTAGGGTACTTGTAGTTTATGTTTACTGCATTCTGTGTGCGAGCGTGCGGCAACAATTTTTGGGCAACCATTTGGACCGCTGTGTTGGTGGTGAAGCTGCCCCGTTGCTGCTGCCCCTTAACCTCCCTTGCTCTTCACTCAACACACATTGACAATGCCGGCAAGTTGCTGATGGCCTAGTCACAGCACTGTGAGGATCAGCCAGGGTTTTGGGTTTTCAGATTGGAAATGCGCTCGCCTGTTGGCAGTTTTTGTTTTGCTTGCAGCAGCTGTTTCTGTCGTTGCTTTTGTTGGACATACAATTTATTGTTGTTGCAATCGGTTGGTTGGAAAATATTTGCGGTTCACAATATTTGCATTTTATTTTTATATTTACGATACCTTTTATTTCGTATGTCGCATATCAAATTATCCAACTTGTATATTGAAATTCATTTCGAGCTGTTAAACAGCAACAAGACCGACATACATAAATGCAACCACAATTGCAAGCGATTTACTAACGTTTGTCACTTGCCACCTGCCAGCAATAAAAATAAACATAAATATACTAGACCAAAGTATAAATGGAAATAATGGCTCTCTAGTATGAAGCATATTATTTCAACATTTGTTTCACATGGCGTCAAGAGGAAGATGCTACGTGATTTACAGACACTTTTTATCGATGTGGGAGGTGGGAAGGAGATGAGATTCCGAGTCATTAAGCGATTTCATTGACTGGTTGCATTATCAGTGGCAAAACATTAGGGATAAGGACATTAGGGATAAAACAATTGTCCCCAATAGCAAAATGTGAGCGGAGTTTACTTAGAATACGGCACTTGCGTCACACAAATGCTTATTTATGCTTCATATCGTTCAAGTCCTTGGCAAAGTCCTTTTCAGTTAGTTACTCTACAGTGGCACTCGAATGCATCGAATAAAAGGCAAGGCAAAGCAAAGAAATTGAAATATATTGATTTATGGCAGTAACTGAACAACTGAACAACCGAACAGAAGTAGCAACAACTTCGACTTGGCCAAGGTGGTGGAGGTTCTCGTTTTGAAAGTTTGTCCTGCAAACGCAGGACCTGCTAAAAATAGCATTCGACGCATGGGTTGCTGGCTGGCTGCTTGTTGGCTTGTTCAAAGTTCAATCAAGTAGAGACTGCCTGACTGACTCTGGCCAAAGTATGGTCATTGATAAGTCATAAGTTGACGTTGGACCAGCCCCACACCGCCCACCAATCGCCATCAAACCAAGTGCTGGCAAGTTGCGTTGGAAACTTTGTCAAAGTCAAATACAAACTTCGCTTTTTTGCTCTCTCCCCTTCGTACGTTTGAACGGATAGAGATGGGGCAAGGGGGGTGCTATGTCAATGGGTCGGATATTAGCAGTGCATTAGTTATTGCTGCATTATTAATGATCGGACTTTGATTGTGAATTGATTTGTTCCCCCCTCAGCACATATGGCTGATATTAATTGAACACGGAAATGGTTTTGCCAGCTGACACTTGATGTGTGTATGTGTGTGTGGGTGTGTGAGTGTGTGAATCCTGTACTATTCTTTCCTGTACTGTCCTCAATTCATTAATTCGTTCGCTGTTTCGTTTGCGTGTTCAGTGGGCTGATGACCCCTTTGACCTGTTGCATGTCCCAGGCAACTGTATGGCAGTTAATTACTTTGATTTATTTGTAAATTATTTACACGCGCCGCAGTCGCCACGCTTGTCACATATTTCAAATCGCACTTAATTACAAATGACATCCCTCCTCCTCCTTCTAGGCCCCTCCCCATCACATACTAACAAATTAACAAAATTACTTGCATTTATATACATATGTTTGTTTGTGTGTGTGTGTGTGTGTGTGTCTTCCGTCTCCAAAATTTATTACAAATTTATCCCATTTACCATCACCTTACATCATTCCTGCACATTGGGCCGCAGTCATTAGATCGTTAAGCCACATGGCAAATGTGTTAATGATTCATGCTAAAGTCGTAATTGGTATCCTGTTGGATAGGTGCCCCCACTTAAGGAAATTTCAACCATAAAAATATTTTTCAGCTATTTTTTCTGATCTACTGCACAAGATTTTCCTCTGACAATCATGACCAAACACAACTTTAACTAATTGAGTCCAAAAAAAGTCCTTTAAAACGACTTTTTGATTTTGCCCTTTTGATAAGGATCTCTTCATTTCCCAAAATTTAAGTTGCTGTACATTTCGAGGGAAATCGATCAATTAAAAAATCGTCATCTTTTATTCTAATCCCACTGTATCCACTGTGCATGTGGATATGGGTAAATTTATTGTTTTACTAGACCAAAAATTACACCGATAAAAACATGCAAAGTGCTTAAGTGCTTATGCCTGCCACTCCTGTGCAGTCTGTGTGTGGCCTGGGGACACAGAAAAAGGAGACACCCCACGGCCCATCGATAAAATCGATAAGCATCGGCAATAAATTTGGAAACCACGGATGAAGTTCAAATAAAACCAAATGCCGGCTAATCTCCATTAGGCAAATGCGTTCGTTCAGCTTACCAAAAATGTATTGTGACCCAATTTTTTTGGCTGCCTTCTGCCTACTGCCTCCCTCACCTTACACCTGAAAACATTAATGCTGCCTCTTTGCTTTTGAAACTTGTTATTGTTGCCTGTTGTGTACTTAACAATCTTTTTTTGTTGCCTTCGAAAACACTGGCAAGGGGTCAAATTGAGTGGCTTTCATTGAGCATTGAAGTGAATTGGCGCCCGTAAACTTAATGTAATTTTGATTTCTTCATTAGGCATATACATACATGTATTTTCAAACATGGCAATAAGGCGTGGGAAGGACAACAGGTAAAATAGCCCAAAATCATCTCACGTATAGCCATTTAAAAGCACACACACACACACTCATCTACTCACTCTCATACACATGTGGTTGGGCAACTGTGCCAGCTAGTCTGGCTGTTTGGGTCGTTTAATGTTTTGGGTTCATTTTCATGAGATTATAAAGAGCTTCAGCGATGACTGAGAAGGTCGAAGGAAATTGTCGGGCGCAACATCAATAGCAAATTGATTTTCTGTTGATAATTTCAAAAGGTAAATAAGATTAGCCTAGGGCTTAACTTGAATATCCATAGATAAGTTTTTTCTCTTTTTTTTTTTTTCTTGGGCGGGTCATTAATTTACTAGACATTTACGTATGAGATACATACATGTGGCCCAAAAGGGTCCATTTGAACATGGGCGTAGCCACAATGTGACACAATTAGCAATTTCCATTTATTTGAACATAAATAAAAATTAATTCGACCATAACTGCAATTCAATGTTGCACAATCAATGACTGTAGACTAGACTATAAATGGAAATGGAAATTAAATGCGGTTAGACAATTTAGTATCAATATCACAACAAAAGAGGTAATTGCTATGATTTTATGGTATATTAATTAAACAATCAAGTTGATATCCAATTTGATACTAATTAAAAGGAAAAGGATATAGAGTTATGGTAAATATATACAAGGAAATTATAAATTTCAAACCCGTTTTCTTAAGTTATGTTCACTAAGAATTTCTCTCCTTTTGGAGAAGATTCCAGCTACGTCCGTGCTTTCAATTGATTGGAGTGCGGGTTTCTCTCACATTGAACCAATACGAAATCGTGTCGTAAAAATAGGGAATACAAACAATACGAGGGAATTGTACAAGGGACTGGCTGGGTGGGACTGGTTCTGAGTGCTTATTATTTACATTCGGCTTCAACATTGTCGCAGGTTCAGCTTGGCCATGGTGGAAAGAGCTCAGTCATCTTGATACTCAGCTCTCACCCACTCAATTTTCGTATATGGGCCGCAATCAAGGCGCATTCCATGGGCCATGGCCCACCATCTACCCGAAAACCGGGATAAGGCTTTAACTTTATGCTGAGTAATGGCCAGCCATCGAATTGCTGCCAGTGGTAGTGGAAGGCGGTAGTAAAGAATCGCACTCGCACTCATATATGCGAGTGTAGTTTACATAACAATTTTACTGCCAGCACTTAAACGAGAGCACACGAGTACCCCCAGTTCATGTGACATGAGTCATAAATAGGCAAGGAATGCCCACTTTCGTCTGATTGATATCCAGAGAGATATCAGAGACGTTCTTCCATCCATCCATCTCAAAAGGCGGTTCATTCAACCCTTTTCTCTTTGGTTTCTCGTTTTTTGAGGAAATATGTGTACTGGTTGCTGTTAATGATGGTTTTTCCCTCGTCTCTGTCTCTTTTTGACCAGCTCAAAATAACATATCCTGCCCCCAACTTCCGTTCTCGATATTTACGCTCGGCTTCAGTTGCACAACTTTATTATTAGAAAAGTTTTAATGTCTGTGCCAAACGCACGACCAAACATTCAGTTTGTAAGATACAAGACACAACAAGGCTGTTCTAGCTGCCACATATTCGTATTTAAAATGGCCAACCGCCGAATGTGGCCGAATTGTTTGCCCCAAAATTTATCCAGTGTGCAGAGCTAATAAGCATCATTCGACTTGTTGGCTCTCGCCTGACTACCCTATAACATTTATGTGTCCTTGGGCTCTGTCGTCAACTTTGTTTTCGGAATTTACATAACTGGAAAAATATTGTGCAAGATCCTAAACGAGAAGCAGGAAAAGAAAAAACAAAAAGGGAAAGTAAAAACGTTGCCCTGCGGCTTAACTTTCTGTGGCTTTCGAACGTTTGCCAGTCAGTCTGTTTTCTTTATATTTTTTCTTCCCATTTAACTTTTTTTAGACATTTTTCTCCCCTCTTTTCTGGGAAAAGGCAAAAACACATGTAAAACTTGTGCAAAAAAGTCTGTAAAAAAATTAAATAGGCACTGCGTGAGGCTGCCTGCTAGGCGAATGTGTTTAACATGGGGAGGTAATGTTTACTTTCTTGGGGGTTTTCTTTTTGGGTTCTTTTGGGATACGAGGGGTGCCAACAAAAACAACGCTGGGCAGAGAGTTAAAAGGTAGCTCAGGGCAACATACACAACACATGTCGCCGCCAATGGTCATAAATAGGATGATTGCGGCATACACACATAGACACACGTGTTAGCAATTCCATTTCGATCTTTGACATAAAGTGAATCTTGAGGTAAGACTGAAAAGTTCATAACTTTATTACACAGAAATCGTAAATACACTTTTGGCAAATTGTAATTGATTAGGCAACATTGTATTAAGGGCAATAGTGTGTGCGTGTGCATAGGGATGAGTGTAAACCGAATATTTATTAAGCAATTGATTGGAAAAATTTACATAAGCTTAAAGTTGTAAATATGCAAATGACAGCGTACAATGAACTTGAACCTTAATATAATAAATGCCAGTCCACCGGCCCGGAACTGGCTGGCGTTCAACTGAGCTTTAACTCGGACTTTGTTGTGTCTTTAGTTGCTGTTGTCGTTATTGTTATTGTTGAAGGTTTCTTCTGCTGACGCGATTTGCGTATATAGGTTTTGTAATAGAAGTCAAAGAACATGGCAAACATAAAGATATTCTGTGTGAATCCCGTAAAGGCTATGAAAATGGGAAACTGGCAGGGATTGTGCACAATCACCAAGAGAAAGTGGCATGTAAGATAACCAAATTGGATCAACTGCATCTGAGTGATGCGCTGCTTCCACCACAAAATATTCTTGGCGGCACCCTGTGATGAGGCAAAGTAGTAAGCGTACATGACGCTATGTACCAGCAGATTTATAACACCCAGCATGGTGCAATGAGAGCCTCCGAGGAAGTTCATGAATATCGAGACACCAAAGACCATGCCAGCATGATGATATACATGGAGGAAGCTAATCTGTGAGTTCTTTTTGCGCAACACGATAAACACCTGAAAGAAGAGGGCGAATTAGATGGATATTCGTTGCCACATCGAACCCAACTGACCGTATCGAGCATATCCAAGTATTTCAACATATAATATCCATAAGAGGCATAGAGAGCCTTCATCATCTGTGGTGAGGAGTTGTTATGATCTACCGGTTGACAGGTAAAACTGAATTCTGGCGACAGATATGTGTTGATCAGACCATAGATAAACAATGATGAATTGGCCACCACTTGAACCACATTGTACACCTGCATAACGAATTTCAGTTCAAACGGCGGCCGATGTTCCATCCATTTGGGTCCATAGTGTAGTACGAAAGCCAAATAGACAGCAATTATGGCCACTACTGTCCATAGATTGGAAAGGAGGGGTAAGTGGGCCACGCGAGGATCTGAATGTTCCAGATACAGATCCCGCAAGAGGCAACACAAATAGGCAATCAAATTGTGCCTCATCGCGATCAGTTTCTATATATATCTCTCTCTCTCTTTCTCGCGTTCTCTGTGCTAATACTTGCAAGCAATCACGACGATTCGCACCGCACAACAGTCTTTCGTTTTCTGAAAGGCCGCACAGCTCAATCAATTTGAAATGGTTGTCGCAGCGAGTAAATCCATCGGCACTATGTTAATGACCTCCAAATCAGAAGCATAAGCTTAGCCTTATTAACCCAAGACTGGTGGAGGTATATTGCATTGCTAAGGCCAGACATTAAACTTAAACTAATGGAAATTGCGGGGAATTTCAGCAAAAGTTTATCAACCCAGAGGGTATCGATAAAGCATCGTTTGTCCATTATGCAACAATGTAAATGCACATGCAAAAAGTTTCTTACAAACTTATAGCATATTACAAGTTGCCGCAAAAGTTGAATGATGTTGCACATAACTCTCTATTCAGCGTGTGAAAAATTATGTTCCAATTGATGTTCTTGGGTGACATCAGTTTGATCCAATTTCGGTATAAGTTCTCCACATACATATGTATATCTACAGATACAGATGTATATATGTATGTGTTAATGGTGGCAATTCACAGAGTATTTAAGGACATGGCTATGTACTTATTATGTATATGCCAATAAATTTAGCGCATAGAGCTGCCAATATAAGCGCTTAATGGCAGGAGCCAACTATTTTGAAATTAAGCCAAGAGTGCGCCAGCTGCAGCCGGTGACCCACTGAGCGGGCCATGCTTGATAAATTCGCCAAGTATCTTACTCTCTCTCTCTCTCTCTCTCTGTTTTCTTCTACAATGGCCGTAAATAGCCGCAGGCATTGGACAAATGGCTCTTAAAAACAACAACAACAATAAGTTTTAAGGAGCAGCAACAGCAGCAGCCAACTCGACTAAGTGCACAACGAAATAGGCAAGTGTTTTATGAGCAGAGCCAGGATGAAGATGGGACTGAGGATGCGACGGGGTCGTCAAGGGGTTGGATGGGGCAGTCAAATTGGAACAGGTGCAATTTGTTTGCGCAACGTGCAAAGTTGGCAACCATTTTGTGGTAGAGAGTTTGCAATTTAAAGGGCATCCAAGTTTATTTATATATACGAAAATTTATAGCTGCATTTGCACGCCTCGAGAATCAATCAATGGCCAAGTGCATGGCATCATGATGAGGTTGCTGATGATCATGATGATGATGAAAGTGGCCACCACTTGCACTTCCCTTCAAGAGTTGCAGCTGTAATCATTACGATAAACAACAAGGACAACAACAATAGCAACAACAACAATTGCTGAGCAGTCAGTGGGAAAAGTTTGTTTTTGTTTGTGGTAGATGGGATAGGACTTAGTTAAGTGAAGGCCATTACTTTCACTTGAGCCCTTAAGTCGCAATTGATGCGTTTGTTCTTACCCACACTCTCACACGCAGAGACGCATACACATACACATATGTATGTCCTTGGGGCTTTGGATGACCTTGTTGGACTAGGTGGTTTTCTTCTGTGGGGTGGGGGCAGCGCCAAAACAATCATTTGCATGATGCCCTTTCCCCTGATCGACCGACCGACCGTCCGTTGGCCCACTTCTCTTCATGGACAATAAAATGGACGGCAGCTCATTTGCACAAATAAGCCATAACCGCATGGCGGTCGATGGCGGCCATTTTCGGTGAGAAAAAAGAGCGAGCAAATGGGAATGAACACGAGAATGATGGCTGGGGACGGGGACGGGGACGAGGACGAGGACAATGAGAGAGAAGAGGCGTGCGTCGCTGTCCGTGTAAGTGCTGTTGCAATAACGGTAATGGCCACGGTAACGACAACGGCAAACAACAACGAAAATAATAATGATAATCATTTCGCCGCGTCGCTCTGCGGAAGTATGCAAATATATATGACGGTCGCTGAACGACGACTCCAAAGACGATGTCGATGTCGACAAGGACAAGGCAATTCGGTTATACAAGGACAAGGCATACGGATAAGGATGCGGATGCGGATACGGATACGGTCACAGAGGCGAAGGTGAAGGCAACGGCAACGGCAACGACAGCGGATGCGGCCAGGTGCCTACCGACAAGGACCTGGACTTTAACAGGTCGCCAAGCAAAATTAAAAGCGCCGCGAATGAAGCGTTAATGAAGGCGATACACGCGGAGTAAGTAAACAGTTGGGGCGACAGCATAAATATAATGCTGGCTGACTGGCTGGATACCAGCTACCTGCTTTATTTTTAAGGCTCCCTCCCATTCTGCTTTCTCCTTCTCTTTGTCGCTTTGGCTACAAAAATAAAATGAGAATGAAAATAATAATCTCTTTCGACAGGAAATGAAGGGAAATTCAACAGGAAACTTTTGTGACGTGCCGCAAACAGTCCGTGCAAACACTCTCTCTGAGAGTGTCAGAATGTGTGAGTGTGTGTGTGTATATTTGTGTTTGTAGTTAAAGTAAAAGGTCCAGAATACACACCCACACACACACACATCAAAGAACCAACTCAAACACACTTCAACTCATTCACATAGGTGTGAAACGACGGCTGTGCAAATTATAGTCATTTAGCCAGGGTCTCCCTCTCCCTATTCTTTCTGCCACACAATATAATATTTAAAAATGTTGGGCGAGAAATGCAATTGTGAGAAATAGTAAGTTGAAAGTTTATTTGTAGACTGTGACTATACCCTTTAAGCAGCACTCCACATCACCAGGTAGGTCTAATAAAATTGTATTTATAACCATTGATTACAGGGTAAAAGAGTGTGCAGTACACATTGATTTGTTTTTTTGATTGGGGGACAACAACATTGTTTCTTGGCACGCACGACAGTTTCCACAGCTGTTAACCGAATTTAATGGCTTCAAAGTTTTCTATTGCTTTACCTACCAGGAGCACCTGGCTCCACCCATCAGCCACCACCCAAAATGCTCTTCAGTAGAAGCAATCAAACTTTATATGCACTCATTATGTGCGCCCAGTAATGCACAATTGAGGACTGTCATTAGCAACACTGCACAACGAGTCCTTTTTTGGTGTGGAAGAGTGCGTGGAGCGAGGAGGGAGGGCACAATCTGTGCAACAAGAATATAATTATAGTCCGGATAGTAAAAGAATGGCAATGCCGAAAAAATAGAGTATGAGTGCGGAATAAAGTGAAGTGGCTAGGCGATAATGACTTGATTTCCAGTTGGCAAAAGAAGGTAAATGCGTATTAATTATTATGATTATGGTGGCAATCGTTGAATATGCCATATATACATACACTACCATATATACACAATTTCTATACATACATACACATAATATTTATACTAAAAGGCCATTTGGCACACAAAAGATGGGAACATCGTCCATTCAGGCGGAATTTGGCAGAGTCGAAAAACTTCAAGGGTATTACACAAAATGCTGGCCCATGAGTTCTAAGCATATTTTGAATGCCAACTTGAGCGCCCTTTCTACATGCAACCCTCCTTCCCCCAGTCCCTCCTTTTCCCGTTTGACATCATCTATGTATGTGAGTTGGTGTGTATATATGTATGTGCGCCCGAAAGTCACTTTCAAAGTTCAAGTCAATGTCGCAAAATGTTAACGGCGCGTTAATAATGCGATTAGTGGATGTTACGGACCCCTCATAGTACCCCCCACTCCACCCGCAGTGGCACAATGAAGCAGCTTATGGCTGTGCCTTCTCCACATTCCCTTGGGTAGCACAAAAAACATATTTGAATGCGAACGAACATTGGAAAATTGGCTTTAATTGGCAAAATTTTATGGCTTGAAACAAGCGCATGCGAATGGAAATATGCCGCAGAACATGAATTCGGTTAACAGTCTACTAAACCGCCCTTCCAAAAGTCGACCACCTACCCCCCCTTGCTCTACTTAATAGATGTGTGGGAGATACTAATTAATAAATTTTTGTTGCGGGCTTTCTGCCATTTCGTCTTGCAAATGAACGCAGAGAGAGGGAGCGAGGGAGCTCTCTTTGGTGTAATTATCACTTGGCTATCATCTAGGGAGAATAACGTGTAAATTTCTATGCTAATATTTAAGGGCTGAAGGAATCGAGGAGTCTATGGCTGCGGCGCGTAATCCCTGTTAACCGAAGCCTTCAATTACATTTAGTGGCACTGTCAGTGCAAATCCCCAAGTAATAGGATATTTTCAATTTCCATTTGCTCGTTCGTATATTTTGCAATTCGTTTTCCCTCTCATCTGTTTTTTTTTTTTTATTTTCTTTTCAATTTTCTATTTTTTTCCTTTGCGTGTATTTGTTTTAAGTTATGCGCCGCTGGCTCTCGAGAGGAATCGTCCCCTTTTTTGCCGTTGTACCAACTGGATTCCCTTCCGCTCTCCATGGCTCTTAGGTCCTTGTTGAATGTACATACATTGATACAAGCAATGCGAGACCTGGATCAGGGCAATAAGAGAAATAGTCAAAGAGCAACGTTGGCAAAAGTCGGGCCTAGTTTGAATATTGGCAGAGCAGGCTAACAGAACATCATCAGAAAGGAAACTGATGCTGGAGCAAGTGGGTCCTGGTCACGTAATTGAGCTGTACATTACAACAACAATACAAACTAGGCGATAGGACTAGCAAAGCTGGGCCTCTACTGTGCTTGTGCTGTGTCTGTAACACAGAAATATGACAAACAATCAAAACGAATTTGAAAAAACCGCAACACAAACCAACAAATGCGCCAGCTGAGCCAGAGATTTGTTTGTCCCAGCGCATAGAGACAGGAGACAGAACAGCACGAGATAGAGAGTGTGAGAGACAGAGAGTTAATGGAGATGGTAGAAATGGTCGGCGTGAAGTAGGAGAAACCGCTTTTCTGTTGGTTGCTGCACAGTCAACGACGACGACGACGGCAGCGACGGGAGCGACGACAGCGACGACGATGACTACAGCGACTGATGGAAATTTATTGCTCGCTACATACCCAAAGGGATTCGCAAATATAATACTACAACCACAACGGCAACTGGGCAGATGGAGGCGCAGCAGCTGCACATACACACTCACACCCACAAACACAAACTGTATGCTCTTCAACATGTTTGCTGGGAGTATGCTGGCACTATGTTGCTCCTACAAGGGGCGGTAAAACAAAAACCTATGAAAAATTTCCCAAAAGCATCAGAAAAACATACAAAATGCGGTTTTAGCCGCTGAAAGAAAATCTGTGAAAAAAAATATACACCCAACAAAAATCTGTGGGAGAAATATATGACAGACAGAAAACATGTGGACCCCTACCCTACCAACACCCGCCACCCAGCACATCCCTGATCCCTAAACTGAGCTGCAAGCACGCACTGTGCATATTTTGTTATGAAAATTTAAGTGAAATCACTAAAAATGCCAAACAAAACTGCCAACTATGCAAAAATGCTGGGTTAGTTGTGAGGGCGGGGAAAGAGAAGGAGAATGTGAGTGGAAAGGGAGGAGCAAGGGATAGTTGCCCCTCCAGGCTAAAAACAGCTGTTGGTACAGTGTTTATTGTTGTTGTTGTTGTTGTTGTTTGCCTGCTGACTACAGCCTGGGCTTGGGATGCTGCTCCTGCTGCTGCTGTTGATGCACTTTTATGAAAAATTGTTGTCAGTTTATAAAATGGAAGCTAGATGTAAGCTACTTCACATCCTTCAAGTGCATCACGTGCACCAGATATCCGCCGCCAACCCCTCCCAAAAAGCATCCAGAGTCACGACAGGAAAGAGGTTGATCGGTAGAGAAAAAGATGTGGACGAGTAGTAGTAGGAGGAGCAACAACGGCAGTTGGGTGAGCGAGCTCATGATTTTGGGAAAAATGGGTCAAACAATGTTGGAGGAAGCAAGGCCAAAGTGAAGCGATTGCAGTTTATGGCTCGTGTTACTCAATAAACATTTGTCAAGTCAATGCAACAACTCCTTCCACCACTTCCAGATGCTCCACCTCAACAGTCCAATGTGCCGCCAATTTGTTGCTATCAGTGGACCACCTCGACCTGGTACCATTTGGTGTCTTTTTTTTTTGTTTTTCCCTCTCCACCTATTGTGCGTTTCGTTGTCAAATGTTGCCTTTTATTTCCTTGTCCTTTTTTTGCATTGAGTACACCCACACACCTACACACACACACACACACACACACACACTGAAGGAGAGATACATGACAGCTAACGGTAACGGGGGAAACGCAAAAATTTATGATCAGTGGCAAAAGCACATTCTCACCTTTGATATACCTTTACTGCTTTTCCACCTTTGGCCTCCATTCCGCCTTTGTCGAATGCTAGAACCCAGATGGGGGAAGGGAACAAAGGTGCAAAGACGGGGGATGTGGGTAATGGTTGGAGTTGGCTGGGTTCCGACTTTTGGGGTTCTGTTTTATTGTACACGCCCTTTTTGCTACCATTGCTACTCTTGTTGTTGCTCTCGCACATTCAATTCCATGCTCTAAAAATTTTTGCACTCAACACACTTTGAGCAACGACTTGGCAAATGCCCATTAACAGGTAAACAAACAAAGGCAAAGAATATCCATTTCAACATTCATACAAGTAATAGACTAAATCTAGAGTTCCATCCTTTTCTTCACATATCTATATACCCTAACGCCTTTATGAGGACCCTATGACTACAGGATATACAAGTGCGTAGGCTACAAACAGAAACAGCATTCCTGGTTCGGGTCCAAGTCCAGGTCCACCCAGCACCACGCGTCAATGGGTCTTTTATGCGCTTCGCAGTTGCTTTCCTTTTTTGCACATTCTTGTTTCTTGTTTTTTTTTTTGCCCGGTGTGTTGTGTGTTTGCCACTCGGATTTTTGCGATAATGGAGACAAATGTTGTGCTCTTAAATTTATCGATTGGTTGGCAAAAGCTACCAAAAAAAAAATACCAAAACAAAAAAAAGAAAAATATTACCCGGAATGGTAGAATATTTGTTTGTATTGAAAATTGAGAGAGAGTTCCAGTTTAAAGATTGGTAGTAGCTTTTTGTTATCATTTGAAGGCTTTAAGATGCTCACCTGAACCTGGATTGTTGGAAATATATTTCTGTTTTTTTCGTGGCCTAATAAAAGAAAAGCAAAAGGCAAAGCAAAAAGAAAGCAATGGCCAACAATGAACTTTGTCTAGTAGTCTATGATAAATTTATTTTCGTATAATCCAACTAGCTTGGCTTCAGCAATTGAGTTGTGCATTTCTTTGCCATTGTTTTTTCTATGCTTTTGTTTCTGGAATATGTTTTCTCTTTTTTGGCAGATGAAGGTGGATCGAGGCAGTAGTTTGGCAAACTTTTAAATTGAAAGTTCAAAGCATTTTGAACATATGTTGCATAAGGCTGGGTCACTGAGGTTTTTCCCCTTTTTTTTGGATAAACATTTTGTGGATAGTTTGAGCTCTTTAAAAACTTTGCAATCGATGCGGTTATAACGAGTTATTAAGTGTGTGTTTTGGTTTTGAGCATGTGCAGCGGATTAGTTGGGAGCAAAGCTCAGATTCATCTGACACTGTCCCTACAACTATCGCTACTCTTACCAACAAAATGACCGCAGGCTGGGTGTTTCTTTTTCGCCTGCTTTTAAATAACGCAGGCGGATTTAACATTAAATACCACAACGTGCTCGAGGGCCACGGCGCCTGGATTTATGCAGCGTTACATTGGCATTAAAATAGCAGTACGGATTATGAGGGAACAAAGGAAGGGAGAGAGAGAACGAGAAGCAGTGAAATAGCGGAGTTCGTTTGCCATTTTTTTTTACTCTCGGTGTATTATGTAAAAACATAAATGCAACTTGCGTTGAGTGCTGTGGCAAACAACAACAACAACGCAACGCAAAAAAAAAAAAACAGAAAAGAAAACGAATAAACGCAGAGAGCAAAAAAGAAAGCAAACTGAAAAATAAAATAAGAATAAAATGAACGTTAACGGTGAAACGATGTAGAAATAAATATGAGAGAAATACACGTAAAATGCATATACTCTCTTCCCCTTCATACCCTTGCCAGGCACAAAACAGGCGCCCCAAATGGGCGTGGAAGTTGAATAAAAATGTGACTACAAATGCAACAACGGCGGATCACTTACCTCCTCTATTCGAAATGGCCGCCTCCGCTTGGGCTCCGGTTTGCACTTGCAGCAGACATACCAGGCTAATTACAATCAGAATGGGCCAATTCATTTTCACTGTTGCACGCTTGGCGTCCGCGCCGTGACGTATGCTACATGAAATTATTTTCATTTTCATTGTTTTGCCTCCGCCTGCACGTCGTCGCAGGTCGACGCTCAATATGCGCGTGGTTTTGTTATTAAATTTCAGTGGTGTAATTAATATAGTGTACTTTGCGTTCTCCTACTCCCTTTCTCCGGTGTTTTCTTGTCTATCCTCTTGGCAACTCCTCCTCCTCTGTCCTCTGTCTGCCCGTCTTGTTGCTTGCTTGCTTGCTGGTTGCTTGCGGGTTGTTCGTTTTAAGTTTTCATTTGGTTAAGCGCCAACATACTTTGCATATTCGCTCTTTGTGTAATTTACAGTTTATTTTAGTTTCAAATATTTTCAACTGCTTCTGCTGTTTCTAATTAGAAATTAAGCGTCATGCCGCAAGCATTTTTTTTTTTTTTTGCTCTTTTTCCAGTTTTATCTTTTTTTTCCTTTCTGTTGTGTGTAATCTATTTTGGTTGCTATGTGATGTGAAATATTTTCTAATTAATTTTTATTGTGTGGCTTTTTAACTGTGTGTTTGTATCTTGGCTGCACATTAATTAGTTTGTCATCATTTCGCGGAAAAGTTCCAAGTCCTTTGCTTTTCTACAGAGAAAGAAAGAAAAAACACTGGTTAATATATTGTATTAGCTTTTATCAGAACTTTCAGCGTTTGCTTTTACTTTGCCATAAATCTGCATTCATACATACATATGTGAAGTCTATTTTAAGCACCAAACTCTCAAGTTCCAGTGGTTTCGAGTATGTTGTTGTGGTAGTAGTAGGTAGTCAAAGCCAAAACATTAAAGCATTCACATACATGGAAGCCACTCAGAATGCGCTCCATAAACTCGCCAGTGCGAGGCACCAAAAAATGCGTCTGCAGAACTTCACTGACATGCAAAATTACACCACAAAGTGCAATTAGCACACAAGTTAAATTATAAAAGTTCTGTTTTTAACCATTTCCCCAAAGCTTCACCCACACACACACACACACATGTACACACGCGTTACCACACTTGTAGTGGGCAAGTTTTGAACTGTATTGGGCAGACTTGTAGAAGGCTAAGTGGTAGAGAAAGTAAACAACACTTCAAGTCCAAAGCCAAATAGCACATAGCTCCTTTCCAAATTCTCCATTCTCTAAATACTCTATCTCTATATTACTCTGTCCTTTTCTCTCTCTGTGTGTATCTTTCATTTTGGGCTCCTTTTTCCATTTTTAATGACAAAGTTTTGCATAATTTCATGAGTTTGCCGCTTGTGTTCTGAGTTTGTGTGAGTTAAGCCAAAGAAAAATCAGCAAACAGAAAAGTTCCAATTATTTCATTATCACTTCCCATGCAGGACAAACATGGTCAGACCAAAAAAAAAAAAATGTTTTAAAGCTTTGTGAACGGAACGAAACAGTTGGCCAGGGACCGGGAGAAAGTGCTCAGTCGCGGGCTCATGAAAAAATAAAGTTATAAATTTAGATTAACCCATGCAATGTCTGTGGCTGGGCAGGCACTTCCGCTCTTAGGAGGCAAAAGGCGTACTTTCACTCGTTTGGTTTTGGCCATTGGGATGCTGGGCAAAAGCCCATTAAAAGTCACAAAAAGGAATAACCGAAAGTGAGAGAATGAGAAAGAAAGTTAAGGGGAAAGGTTGGGTGCAGAGATAGACACTGTGCTTGGCCGTAATTATCTATCGTTTTCATTATTACCATGGGCTTGCTGGCAGCGCCAGGAGGTCGAGTATATGCTACGTGCGGCGCTTATGTGCGGCTCATGTCCTGGAGGAGCAATAAAATATTTGTATCTATTTTGTTGGAGGGGTCGTGGGATCGAGTCGTCGTCGTGTAGGTGCCACCGATGCGGCTGCTTTCCCCTTACAAATCTGAGCTGGGCATGTAATTACTCAAAAAGTTGCTGCCTCACCATCTAGTAGACAAGATATCCAATATACTGGATACATAGACACTGTCGAAACAGAGTGGCAAGATGCAAGGAGGTAGAAGTATAATGTCTATTCTAAAAGTAGCTGGCGGTTATTTAAAGTGAGTACTTAAATTCTCGAGAAAATTTGCATTAGATAGAGATTAATTTTTTTCTGTTTTGCTCCTCCCAGCTACTTATTATGGCTTGATTTTGAGAGCAAGGTATTTTGTTTCTCTTAGTGTATAAAGTGAGTTTTATGCTCGAATGGCAGCAAAAGGCTTTTATCATGTAGGCGGTAAACAGCCGTAAATAAACAAGGCAGCACATAAAAAGGCAACAAAAGGCGCATCAGAAGTAGAATCAGTAGCAGCAGCAGCAGCAGCAGAACCAGAAGCAGAAGCAGGAACAGGACACAGGACCAGGTTGTCATCGCCTAACTCCTGGGCAGAGCATTAGCTCAGAGTCTTCGTTGTTGGCCAAGGTTATCAGTTTTATGAGCTTTGGGGCCCATACAGATTCCTTCTTCTTGGTGTGTGTGTGTGGGTGGGTGTGGATGTGGGCATACGGGTGTGAGTACCACATGCTGTGTGCTTTTCCCTGTTATTTATGCGATGCCGTTCGCATGGCGGCAACAAATAGCTGGTCAAAGAGCTCTGGCTAAATGTTTTAGCATTTTATCGCAGCTCTTGTTGTGGTTAGTCTGGCGGGTTGGTGGCTCGAAGGGTCGGTGGGTTGATGGGTTGGTCGCCTGGCAGCCGTCATAAAAGTTTAATACTCTAATAAAGCGGATTTAATTATTTAAAAAAGAGCATTTGATGTGTCCGGAGTACAGCAAGGTTTTTAATTTTTACGCGCTCCATTTCCACAGCCGCAGCGCAGCGCATCCACAAAACTTAAGGCGACTCTCGACTCTTCGCGCCTTTTCCACGACTTTGCGTCTAAATTGCACTTTGCGGTACAATTTCAAGCTACAAGTTTGCCGCGCAAGTCGTAATTAGTTTTTGCTGGTTTGCTGTGAAACTGATTTTCACTCCAAGAGGCCAAGGGATAGAGAAGGAGATAGAGAGAGAGACGAGGAGAGAAATAGTAAAACAAAAAAGTCCTGTCTTTTGTCAGTTTTGCGCTGTGGTCGACTGGCGAAACTTTAAAATGGGTTAATTGCATTGTAAACTAAGAAAACAAATGGCAAACAAGTGCCGCCACAGAGACTAGTAAAGAAACTGCTGCAGATTCGATACGAACACTGGCTTATTTATAATTCCATGTTTTCATACTGTCCACAAAGATCCCCATCCCTCTTCACTGGTTACCACTTGACAACCGACAAGTGCATCATTAAAATTAAGAAAACGACTCAAGCGTCGAATGAGAGATGGGAGTGAGAGAGTTTCGAAGATGTCGCAGAACTCATTTCATGCGTGCCCTCTGAGGCATGTAATCAAAGTAGAAGCAACATATTTCTAATACACAGAAACCCACTCGAAAATGCTAGCCAACCAGCCAAGTCTTGGCATCTTTTAACCCTTTGTGATACACACACACACACACATACATATAGAGAGGGAAATACACTCATGTATGTGTTCTGAAAATTATCAACTGGAGGCCACTGGCTTAGCCAGCTCTAGAATATTTTGTGAAATTGCAATGCCGCGGCAACGTTGACTAAAGGAAGGAGTAGAAAAGATGTCCTGCCAGTGCGCCACATTGTCATTGGAATGATTAACAAGCGGCACAATGTTGCCTGACAGACAGCCAGCATCCAAGCCCTGGTCCCGTACAAGGCAACAAAAAAAATTGTGTCTAGAAAACTCTTCAGCCACACAAAGTTCAAGCTGAACACTTGGCACTGCCACAAGCGAATTGACACGGCAACAATGTGGCGCACACACACACAATTCGCTTAGCTTATAATCAAAAGAGATAGAGGGAGAGAGAGAGAGAGAATGGATAGAAAAAAAACTAGGGAGAAAAAGAGATCCTACCCGCTCGATAAAAGATTATTAAAATTTTCCAAACGAATGGCAAAAGTTCGCTGCAGCAGTTTGTCAAAGGTTCAAAAGGTTATCTGCCACTGCAAAGGCAGACACACACTCACACACACACACATATATATATAAATACGCATACGCCGTGTGTGTGTCTACAAAGTTGACAGACAATCTCTCCCAAGCAGAAGTCAAGCAGCCAGCAAACACTCGACCCAAACTTTAAGTCTCTCTAGACGCTTAAATTCTGGAAAACTCAAGTTTACGGATTTTCATTTGGAATGAATAAACGGGAATCCCTAGCCCAGTTTGAAGTTTGCCCTGTTGCAAGTTCCATAAATGCATGAAATATGAATATAATTTCCAGTATATATTAGAAAACATTTTGACGTTTGCTTTAACATGCAGCCAACCAACCTGCAGTAGTAGTAATAGTAGTAGAAGGCAGGCAGCTATCCAACGAGAAAGGAATCCAGCTCGGGCTCTTGATACTTTACATTTTTGCTGAAGCAAACATAATTCGTCTATTATGCAGTGTACCAGCCTATATATCTACATATGCACACTTACATACGTCTACCCACTCCATGCAAATATGTATGTAGGTATGCATGTATGCATATAGATGCATCTGCTCAGAGTTCATAGATCCTGGCTGCATTCACTTGGCAATTACTGCTTTATTTATTATGCCGAAATGGATTATCCCTTTTAGTGCCCTGGGATGCAATTTCTGCTTGTGCTGCTATTTTGTGCCGTCAACAATTTTTCTTTCCTTCCCTATTTAGGGAATTTTTCCAAAGCACTTGCCTGTTGTTGCCTGCCTGGCTCCTATAGACTCTTCACATCTGCACCCCTCTCACCCTTTTTCGAGCTTTCTATATGAATTCCTGCCTTGTTTAGCTGTTTGTTGTCAACATTGCCCTTGTGGGGTGGAGGCCTCATCCTCACCATCATCATCATCGTTGAACGCGGCGGCAAGTGAAAATTTGCATGCTGCTGCGGAAGGATACCACGGCCAGGCCTATTGCGGATGCAGACACATGCATACATACATACAATGTGAATATATGTATGTATATCTAAATGTGTAGGCGAGCGGTTGCATCAATGTAACCAATTTATGAAAAATAACACTGCAAAATGGCTTAAAAGACTAGACAATACACTGACATAGAGCCCATGCGATTCATAATTTCTTTTTGAAAAGTTCAGCTCCATTGTTATATACTTCTGATGAAAGTGATACAAGAATGTAATTGCAACAAGATTCGCATCATTACACAAAGAGAAAGAAATCGATTTAAAGCCTAAAATTTATTCCAGACAATGACTTTAAGTATTTTGATGCTTCATAGCAACAAATGCAATCGATATGCATACCGATGAATAATTGAATTTTCATAAATTTGGGCAGTCACTTTTTTGATATTTCCCAAAGGCAATTTCATTTGCAATGGAAATTCTAAACCACAAAATTTGATTTCTTGATCTATTATTAGCCTTGTCTATAAATGGAAAACTTGTGTTTTCTTCAGTCTGAGGATAAGTTTTGTATATACAGAATTTGCCCGATTTTATTTAGCTTATTTCTGCGTTGGTCATGTCCCAAAAAAAATCAATTGAAATGAAATTAGTTTAGCCTTAAGTTGACGGAAATTTAATATATACAATTTATTTTAAATTGAATAGAATTCAATAGGTACATACATATATAAAATAAGGCAAACCCTTTGCAAATTTTTGCAGTTCAAATGGCCATTTGTTTGACTTCGTTTGGCCGACGTTGACCTCGCCGACATTTGTAACAAAAATTCAATGCACACAAAATTCATAAATCAAATCAATAAAATGACAGCATGAAAAATTGCCACAAAGGGAAAAAAAAAGAGAACAGGAATATAGAAAAATGACAAAATGGGATTCAAAACCGCAGACCAAACTATTATAGCCAAAAAATTCAAAACTTTGAACAACAAACAAAAAAAAATAATGGCAATTTTCAGAGGCTGGCATACAAAATAAAATGGAACAACATCTCAGGCCCATTTAAATGCCAATCTGCAGTTAGAGAACAACACCAAGGCAATAATAATAATAGAACAATGGCACACACACATATGTATATAGGTATATGTAAATACATGTACATACTATATATGAACGAAATGTAGAGTGCATGTTAACCTTTCGACACCTACAAATAAATAAATGTGCAAGTAAATATTGTAAACAGAGCAAACACACATTTACAGACATACAGATAGATAGAGAGACAGTAAAGAACAATGCAGAGCAAACAACAAACAGACATAACATGAAAATGGTTGTGCCTCGGCTAAGGCGAAGGCGGTAACAGGGGCAGGAGTGGGATGGGGCGGGTCCATGGCAAACAACAATACAGGGCGTATGTGTAACAAATAAAATGTCGACTATGCCAGTAAAAGACAACGAGATTGAATGAAAATCCTCATATGACATAAAAAATAATACGCACACACACGAAAAAGGGGGAAAAAAGACAGCGTAGAAAAAGAAAAACCCATGCTCATACAATAGAAATTGGGAAAAATAGCAAAACGAAAGGATTCCGTGGCATATTAGTTATATTTTCGTCTCCGCTCTACGTGTGAGTGTGTGTGTTTATGTGGGTGTGGGTATCAGTGTCAGTTGTCATTGCGTCAGCTGGCGGAATGGGACAGAGGACAAAGCCAAGCTAAAGGCAAATCCAAGTCGTAGCATGTGGAGCAACAGAAGCAGAGGCTTCCATTCAGCCATAACACAATGGCAATAATAATACGTTATTGGGAATATTGATTGCCTGTATTAGGCTTCGCCACCTCGAATACTGAAAGTCGCATGACGGGCACGCATTGATAAATGCTTGTAAGCCAAAATGCCAGCACCATCACCATGCACACACACGCACGGAAGAGATCCTATAGGATGAGCAGGTATTCAGGTAGCAGGAGCAGCAGGTGTTCTTTGTTTTACGCTCAAATGACTTTTGGATTTCGTGGCAAGGTATGGCATTAGTGGGGATCTGTTTGAGAACTACACATAGCAGGTTAACATGCCGAGCAAACCGAAGTTGCCAAAAGGCAGACAGGTCGGCAAGTCGGCAGTCAGGCTGGCAAAAGCCTAGACGATGACACGCAATGATTCTGTCAACACACACAATCGCAAAAGGCAAAGTGAAGCCAGACTGAGGGAGAAAGCTGCACACAGCTGTGATTAATAAACAAATTGAAAGACGCGACTCAATAAATCACTCCTCCTGCCAGCCTAAATCAATTATACTTGAGCACACAAAAAACATGGCCTTTAACAACAAACAAACACACCAAAGTGTGTGTGTGTGTGTATGTGTTTGTATGGATAAAGAAGCAGCAACAACAACAGTTTAATTTATTGATTACCATTAACAAACAGCATGTCAAGTAAGTGTCATTAGGATGTCAACGCATGTCCATGAAGACGACCCTCCTGACTGACTATTTGACTGGCTGGACACAGAGGGAGAGAGACAGTAACATGCTCAGGCTGGGAGTAGGGATTGTGGACAGTCCAGTCAAGAGGCACTCCCTATAGCTCCCGCCCTCTAATACCGTTGGCATGCTCATTAATTTCAGTGACAGCCATTGGGTCCTGTGTGTGTCTCTATGTGTGTGTCTGTGTGTGAACAAGTTCATTTCGTTTGCAATTTCCTGCAAAAAGGCGTTAAATACAAACATCCAGCTAGGTTAGTGACCGCAATCCGCCAGCTCTCCCGTCACATTTGACAACGTAAATTGACCAAGTCGCAGTCGGAGTCGGACTCGGCGACGAAGGCGGCAGCGGCCACCTTTTGTCTGCGGTGACAGCTTGAGAGAAAACAAAAAGGAATACAAGAAAAAAAAGGAGCGAAAAAAGTACACAAAATACTGACAGTTTGACAAATTGTTTATGTAAATGGAAGTGCAAGTGGTCGAGAAAATATGGCCAAAGGAAAATTCATTCAAGCCAAAAGCTTAGGCATATTGGCTTAGCCACACTTTTTATTTCAATTTGCCCTCGCTGTCTCCTCCCATCCATTCCATTTGCCACTGCTCATTGAGTTTTCCCCCATCCCCCATTGTAGATACAAGTTTAAGCAAATATCTAATTTACTGTTTGTGCGCTTTAATTGTTTGTTATGCCCGAGGGGGACAGTCTCGATGAATGGCTTTGTCGGTTCCTTTAAATGACAACGTCGACGGCCTTCACAAGGACACGACAAGAGATGGGTGGTGGTGGGTGGGTCGGTCCACTCCCAGGCAATTAAAAATTGCTGTCTTGAAATTTCAACAGTGCCTTATGCAAAGGCACAAGAAGGAGAAGAGGATGGAGAAGTCTAGCCTGCAGCAACTTATGTAGTCGGTTGATTCTCGTGCAGCTCCTCGCATGCTAAACAGAAACTTTGCTTTTTCCTTTTGCTGGGCAGGCAAACTTCCTGGGCGTCGTCGTCTTCTTCGTCTTCGTTGTTGTTAGCCAGCTGCCATCTGGCTTTAGTTGGACACAAAACGCTTTGCCAGCTTTTCTTTTCTTGCTGGTTTTCATTTACTTTATGAATATGCGCCTATGTGTGTGTATATGGTTTGTAGGTATGTGTGTGTGTGTGATGGCACAAAAAGCTGTTGCTTGCTTTACTGCTTAGTTGCTCTAGCTGAATGCCTTTCCGCTGGCTACGTCGGCCTAAACCAAAAGTTTTCCTTTTGAAATTCTTTACTTACCCGACCATACGTTGACTCGCTTTAGCCCCATTTCCAACCTCTTCCCCTTGTCTTTGCCATTCTCGACACATCCCTACCTCATTCCAGTTTTCTTTGTTGCCTTTGGGGAGGTCTTTTGTGTAGTTGGTTTTTTTTTGTCCCCCTTTTCCAAGCCGTTGCCTTACTTTAGTGTTATTAACTATAATTACCACATTAAACGCCAAAGTGTCTTAATATTCAATTATAAGTTTCTTTTTTCGTTTCTTTTTCTATTTTACCGAATTCAGTTGGCCACTTTTGTGCGTGCCTCACATACATACACAGACATCCACACTTATTGTGGCAGGCTATTGGAAAAGTTTTGCCGATATTCCGACTATCAGGCCGGGCTGTCCTTTGTGACCAAATTCACTTCCTTACTGCCGACCGATGCCTCTAATGATGTCTGAGTGCTTACAAATTATTTCAGTGAAATGCGTTGAATGTTTATATTGCTTTTGATTTTGTTGGATAAAACTTTCGTATCGAAATGAATGTGAGTGCGAATCGATAAAATAAATTGTGTGAGTGGCAGTGTGAGTGTGAGTCTGAGGCAGGAGGCATCCTTATTGCCTGGCCTGACTGTCAGTGACAATTAAACGCTACCGCAAAACTGGGCTAATGGAATTAACTGAACATCAAGAAGTCAGCATTGACAAGGTAAGATACACAAAGACAGATAGAAACACATACATTCGCACTCCCACTCACACACACACACACACACACATACACACACACACACTTCAATAGACTAATGAGCGTTGACAAAGTCAACGTTTGGCGTCGACAGAATTTTAATTAACGAATCGTAAAGCGCTAATTTTGCATATTAATAACTACTACGAGACACAACGGTACAATGAGACACAATACAAAACACCCACACATTTAGAGAGACTTCTTGCTACATGGCAAGGAATGGACGGAAAGTGCCATTGCCAGGAGTTGGCACTGGCACGCACACAGCGGCAATAAATAAAACAAGAGGAGCGAACGAGTCGCTACCTAACTCATTCGCTCGCCATTTAAGTAGTTGAAATTAATTTGCCGTACATGGGAAAGGAGAGTAAAGCTGCCACACATTTCCCCCTCCGAGTGTTTCAGTTTTGAGCCTCACGTAGTGCAGACATAAAAGTCGCTTGCCAGCTAAATTATAATATCAATTATTTTGCAACATAAAACCCCCTCACATGAGTGGGAAAATGGGATTAAAAGTTAGTAAGTGGAGTTGGAGATGAAGAGAACGCTTCAGGTTTAGGCTTTCTGTTCCAGATAGGAGTAGGCTGTGTTGTTAATTATTTTAATGTTTTGGTATGCAAATGGCAACAAGTAACTGCGCAAACAAACAAAACGTTGTAACCATACGCCGACATGAACATCAAATCAACTTAACTTGCTAGGCCAACTAATTTGGCAAGATAATTATGAACCATCAACTATTAGTGGAGGGAGAAATATATTTAAAGCTGTAACCAAAATCAAAATTTAAGCCTACCGATAAGTTTGAATTTTTAACCTGTTTTACCTATCAGAAACCTTTAAATAGAATTCTAATGAAATATGGCCAAAGGCCTCCAAGCACCTCATGTCAAATTTACTTGAATTCCTTTCTGCCATAGTATGGCAAGAAGGTTGGGAGGGGAAGAAAGGGGAAAGTAAATGAAACATTCTTTGCGCTTCAACGCCTCGAAAGCTGGGAGGAAGGTCAGCTTCAAAAGTTTTCTCTATAAAAACTCATTAAATCAATTTCACACCTTGCCTGGTCCAGCCCAGACTGAGACGTAGACATGGCGGCCATTTAGATGTCCTGAACGAAGAACGAAGGTTTCGCCAGAGTGAGTGAGCGGGCTCTGAAGTTAAGCAGATCGACTACAAAAAGCAAAGTAAAATGAAATATTCGTGGCTCCTACGAGCTATAAGCCCAAAGAATAACTTCCTCCCTGACGCGCCTTTTGTTTGACCAAATGCTTTTCACTCTCTTTGTTTTCATTATATTTTTTCACATTTTTTCTTCCTTTTTTCAGTTTTTTCTTTTAACTTGCCCCACAGAAATTGCTTCTGCGTGATTGAGGTTTTCCGGAAGACCTTTTTTTGCTGCTGCTGCCTAGCTTTGTTCCACTAAAAAAAATATGTGTATATACATATAAACGAAAATATATATACATATAATTTGAAAAATAGAATAAAAGAACATAAAAGAAAGGAGAGAAAAAAAGGCTCGAAAGGTCAGTGGGACGCGTTGAAAAATTTAAAGAGCTCTTGCAGTCTTCTGCCTTCTGTCAATGTTCTTTGTAGAGCATAATTCATAAAATTTGCACAAATGTTTTGCTGGCTATTTTTAATATTTTGATTAATTTAGGCTTCCCTTTGTATGCCTGTGCGCAATAGCAACAATAACAGAAGCAAAAAAATAAATATGTTTTTCCAAAAAAGAAAAGGAAAGTTGCTATCAAGCCTTGATATCTTTTTTCAAACAATGGGAAACCCTTTTTTGCCGTATTAGATAATGTTTTTCCTTTCAAACAGGCCACAGACAGCAAGACTAAAGTGAGTGAAAGAGAGTTAGATCCTAGTGGCTAACCTTTAAGGTGGCTAAACAAAGACCAAAAGGATGCCTGTGTTACCTTTAGAACAATAACAACAACAATCCACTCGAAAAAGTTGAAGATCAACCGAAAAAAAATCATCTAAATGCAAATAAAACTATGAACGAAACCTTAAACAAAAGTAAACGACTGTCAGGGAGGGCGAAAAATAAATTAATGTAAACTTGGCACGGGACAAACATATTGCTTAGTATGGAGGAAAACAACAAAACAAAAACAACAACAACAACGACAACGGAAAAACGTAAAAATGGGAAAGAGAAATGAAAATAAACAACAAAAGCAAAACAGCAACAACAACAAAAGAAAGGGCAAAAAAATGAAAAGAAAATGGTACACACACACAACATTTCGAAAGCATTTATTTGCACATTTAAAAATGCAAACAGCGAGGAATGACTGTAACAGTCAGACCCAGACCAGAGACCTGGCCAAAAACCCTACCAAAAACATGGCAAAGGCAGTTGACGTTGCCCTTCTAGAAAGCGTAGGGCCAACGCCAACGCTTAAATTAGACAGAGAAGGCAAAAGGATGCTGCCAAGACAACGACTGCCAATTCAGTCACTGAGTCAGTGAGTGAGTGAGTGAGCGAGTCAGTCAGCGAGTGAGCGGGTGAGGTAGTGAGGGAGTGAAATGTGTAACCCTTTTGCAATGATTTGCTAAATTACAAGCAAAGTTTTTGCGTTAGAGCAAAAGTTGGGAGTCCTCCCAACTGCTGAGTAATTAGTAAAAAAACTTGGCTATGCCCATGAAAAATTACTTGAAATTGGGCATGAAAATGCTCCGCACAGTGAGAAAACTTAAAAGTGTACACATCACATCCCATCACATCCCGTATATAAAGATAGAATCGTGATCAGGTTTAACAGGAAATGTGCTGGCTGGAATAATGTGACTTTTTTTATTCTAGTTATTCTCTTTGCCGAGAGAAAAATCCATGTCTGAGGAGAATTAATGCATTTCTTTGCCACTCAGCCAGAGTTGTGGTATCATTTTCTATCGTTCGTTTTTTAGTCGAACAACTTTTTAATGGAGTTCGAAGTTTTTGGGCCAAAAACTTAATCCGCGTGTACATGCCAATCTAAAGGATTTCAGTCAAATATCTTTGGCTCTATACCGGGCATAGATCGGCCTTGTTGTTGCTGCTGTTGTTGTTTCCGTTCTAGATTTCGTTGTTGTCGCCGTTGCCGCTTTCAATAAACAAATTTGTACGCAAATATTTTGGTACACAAAATTCTGGCAAGCTACTAAATATTTTGTGTAAAGTCGTTGAACATTTACAAAGATTGCAATAATGACAGTCAAGGCCGGGCTGGGGCAAGGGAGCTGTAGCTGAAGTTGGCTTTGGCTTTGGGACTAGTCCTCTCATATAAACTGGAGCGCACAAGGCGGCATACATTAAGGGCGGCGGCCAGGAAACGAAGGCAAATAGGCTGACTTGCTGCTCACGAACCAGAGGGGCCAGAGCCAGAAGACACTGCGGGAGCAGACACACAAAAGTCAACATAAAATTTAATTAAAAACTTCGCTACAACTACAACCAAGAGGCGGAAGACTACACCGACGACGACGCCTTCAAAAATGAAACAACATAATGCAACCAAATAGACGGTCGAATGTAAGTAGCTTCACAAGGAAGTGTGTGTTGTGTATGGGTGTCGTCTTCTTCTGGAGCAACTAGTCAAATTGTAGACCGAAACACGGCCTGAATTGAGGCCAACGAACCAGCAAACGAACGAACCAAACGAAAGAACGAACGAACGTACGAATAAATGGATAGATGAATGGAAGGAAGTAAGAAAAGAACTATGAACTTGGAGTTACTTAAATTCGCCAAAAAACATATTGAAAGAAGCTGCCGAAAAATGCGCTTAGAAGACATTTTCAACTGAGGCAGATATACATACATAAAACGAAGCAGCTATGGAAATTTAAATAAATAAAATGGCAGTTGTAGTCAAATGGAGATACGGCTACTGAAACGTAGCACACACACACACACACGCACACAGACACACAGTCAGTCTTTTTTTCCGTCTGGAGCTAAAAATTTGCGATTGGGTTCTGGGGGAGAAGTGTGGGCAGTGCGGATTGTGGCTGGGGAACCAGAACCAGGACCAGGACCAGGGAAAACCAATTACGAATTCAAATGAAATTCATGAAATTCTTGGCACTTTGTGCTGAACTTAAACCACGTCTTTGTAATATATATCACTTTCGGGAAGCTATCTAGCTACTAGACTTGCCTCAATACAGAAAACTGTGTGGCATAGTTACTCAAATGGGTTTTTGGGGGGTGGAGCTTCTGTGGGTGTGTGTGTCGCTTGTGCTTCTATGCTCGCTTGCTCTAGCTTTTGAAGGCATTTAAATTGGCAGCATGATTTCAAATACAAATTGAGCAAATTGGCAAGAAAACTGAGCAAAAGTATCACAACCAAATGCCATAAACCGCAAGACACGAAGTCAATGTTGGCTAAATTGAGGTAGTCGGTGAAACTGAATGAAAAAGCTTCTTCGAAGCACAAATGAAGATGAAGGTGGAGATGAAGGTGAAGGCAAATATCTGAAAAATTTAAAAATTCTATACACCCTCCCTAGGGGCGTAACTTGAGTTTTTCTTTGGCCTCATCTTAAGTGCGAGCAATTTTGATGTAGACAATGTGCGCTCAAATCTCTATTGATTTTTTTTCTTTAGCTATATCTGAATCTATCTATATACATTAAGTGTACATACCAACCTATCTATATACAAATTTTGTGTGTAAATAATGTGTATGTACAGTGTACTCAGATCAGGTTTCGTTATATAATAATTAAAATGCCAAGAATGTGGTCACGATTTTTTTATGTTGAAGGAGGCTGGCAAACAGATAAGCGGACAGCAGGAGGTATTTCCTGAGCTATAATGGGCGATGTCGTAAATGATATCGCGGTCGCATTGAATTTCCAATGAGCAACGACCTGACGGTATTGGGAGTAAGGGTGCTCCTCGTCTGGAGGCAAATTAAATTCATTCGTTCATGGTGAGTGGTAAATGCGATGGCATCACCTTGACAGCAACAGCAGAAGCTCGTTAGTCAGCTTACTTGGAAACATTTTATCTTTTTGCAATTGCCCGTAAAGGAAAATGCAGAACCTGACCCAATCTAGAGACTGTCTTATTTAGCTTTTTTTCTTTAAAGAAAAGCAGGCGATAAACTCAAAGCTTCATACTGGTCTCACACTTCTACTCATGTTGCCTAATCGCATTCAATTAACACATAACAAGAAAAACAAAGTGGAACTAGTGTCGGGTCGAAAAGGAAATGACAAGAAGAACAAGAGAAACACAAAAAAAAAAAAAAACAAGGAGACGAAACAAAGTGCATGAAAAGAAAGCAAATCCAATAAAGTTGTTATTGCTTTTGCTATTGGCCTGTTGTTGGTTGTGTTGGGTGAAAGTCGTTTATAAATTACTTAAAGCGCTTAAGGCCGAACCAAAGGAAAAGAAAAAAAAAAAAAAAAAATCAGCCAGCAAGTGGAAGAGCACAGCAACAGGAGCTGCCCTGCCCCAACATCTCACAATAACGAATCAAAGAGGAGCGACAGAGTGAACAACTTGTGGCGTGACCAGAACAGCAGAACACCCAAACCTCTCTACAATATGTTCACCCTAGCGCGCAGATTAAAGCGTATCATGTGGCAGAAAATCCAAACCGCAAGCAGGCAACAAAAGGGCCAAAAGAAGAAGAACGACGGAAAGCAAAGGAAAGCCTACCAATTGGTTATCAATCAACTTTTTTGGAAGACCAACTAAATCCGGAGCACACCGAAAACTGAAAGGACTGAAATAGAGTAAAGCGTGGCGAAACAAAGCTCATGGGTGGGACCCATCGAAGTGGTTGCCGACTAATGGAATTAAAACTGGCAATTTCAGGCCCCAAAATATATGCTATGTATTAGAGTATGCGTGGTTGTATGAGTGTGTGTGTGTGTGTGGAATAACATAAGCGCGTCTAAACGAATTAGGCAACACAAATCAATTGCATTAAATGGCAGCTAGCGCGTGTCTGCTTGTCTACATGTCAGAATCAAGCTCCTTGCTCTGTTTGTGTGTGTGTGTGTGTGCATGTGGTTAGAACTTCATCCGCGCCTACAAGTATGCCGCACATTTTAGCATACGAAAACAATTGGCTCGTGCGAAAGGAACAAAAAAAGTGTTGGGCCCAATAAATGCCAACGAACAGCTGCAAACGACTTATTTATGCCGCTCACGGGCTTACCAATTCGAAAAAGGAAGCGCAACTTGGTTTTACTTGTGGGTTGTTGTTGTGTTCGGTTAGGTTTTTGTGGGTAGTATATAGACATGCTTATTGTGTCTTAAATGATATCCCTATTATAATTTAGGGATTACTTTATCACCCGCACACCAGTGAAATGCTTTAAATGAACGGTAGACCAGAAAGTTGATTTTGAAAAGCCTTTAACCATTTCCTGGAATGAAAACCCACTGCGTGAGTTAAACAAGAATTCTTATTTTCAAGTATTCAAATCAGAATACTTTTATTTCGGTAAGAGGAATGGAAATGGGATAGATGTGTGTGTGTGTGTGCACTGCTGTCTTCACACACCGTCGCATGTGTTTATTTCATTTCTTATTTTCACAAATATACACACACGCATACCTACACACATAGACACATGCAAAACACCCACAGAAAAAAAAAAGAAGAGACTCACATGCCAAGTTCTACTTCATTTCATGTTGGCATTTGCACATTTCGGGTTTTTTTCCCACTCTTAGTATTTATGTATATATGTATGTCTTTTTGTGTTTGTGTGTGTGTTGATGGAAATTTTGTTATACTTTTTGGTTTCTTACTTTTCGGTTTCTTGGCACCTCGCCATCCCCATATCCCACAGATTTGCCTTACCCACCCAAGCAGCCATCAGTTGGCATTCTTGGGAGCGACCACAAAACAATGAAAATTGGTTTTGTTATTTTGCTTGCTGCTTTTGGAAAAGGAAAACGCCAAAGGAGCCAGAGCCTTAACTCTCTGTGTGACTGAGACTCTGACTCTAAGTGTTGCCGCGACTGTGGCTGAGCCGTTGGCGGTGGCTTTTTATTGCTTGCCTTGTTATTGTTGCTGTATTTATTTGGCAAGAAGACTTCACAATTACAGTCGTTGCCCGAAGTCGTTCTTTGCCGGTTTTTGCAGCAACTATATCCCTATCTCACTCGCTCTTTCTTACACTCACTGTTTTTGTGTATGTATTGTCGTTGCTGATGGTGTTGAGTATTATCACATAAAATCCAAAATGTAAACACAAACAGGCAGCCGCCGCCTTAGTTGCCATATTCATGTTCTAAAAGAACACACAAACACACACAGGCACATTCATATTCAAGAAGGACATTCGCGGTTTCTCGCTGCCAATTTGACAATTCCCGCCAAGTTTCCCAACAATAAAAGTCTTATAAACCATTACCTTCAATCTTGGACGTTGTTGAAATTCACTGTCTATACTTATGATGGCTGATGATTGCCCTCAATTTAGGATCCACTTTTGCACCTTGCGGTTAATGGGCACTTTATTATGCAAACTTTAGTTTCATTTGTCTGACCAGAAATGGCACATTGCCCCAATTCGGCTTGTCTGCTTAGCACACACACTTGCACACAAAATCACAAACACCATGCATATATGTATGCACAAATATGAGATGATAACACTGTGAAATTCCAGCACTCTTGCATCAAGAATCCGTATGTCTGTTGTTCTTCTGCTCGATAGTGAGGAGAGATGCTGATAAATTTGAGTCCGTGAATCGCGCGCGAAACGTGTCAACTTTGTCGAAGAGTTCACTTTCAACTAAAACGAGTTTCATTCCGGCTTCGTTGCCGATTGCCAAACGCAATGGACTCGTATTCGTTAACGATTCGGGTGTGTTGTTTGGTCGTGCATATGTCACGAAGTCGGCACTGAGCAATTCTATTTCAGAGAGCATGTCTAGCAGAAAGGACACTCTTTGTGCTCTTATGCGGCACAGGTATTGCGGCGAATCCGTCCTTATAATGAAATGCCGTGTTTAGCGGTTAATTATGATTAAATTTTTAGTGATTTTTTTTATAAATTTGATTGAGATAACATTTTATTCACTATTTTTCAGAAGTTATAGGGAAACATATCAGAAAGTATTAGTCTATGACTAAAATTTAAGGTGATCTTTTAGTTAGTTCTTTATTTTTTAAGGAATACATTTTCTCTTAATTTTAATTTATCTATTAAATGTTCTCTCGTTTCATACTATGTCACTCTCTTAAGTCAGAGTCTCTCTCTTGCTCTTGTTCAGTCCTACAAAAGGAAAACCTACCCCTGCTTAGGTTTTCCATTTGAATTCGCCCCACTCCGAATGTGTCTGAATTGTAGGGGTAGTTTCTATGGTAAAATTCGTATTGGAAATGTTGCTGCAACATTGTCCGTCAGTCGGCTACATTTTAATTTCGTTGAATGAAACTGAGTTGCTGTCACATTTCACATGCTTACACCATCTAGTGTATCACCTTTTTCTAGAAAATCAAGCCATCGAAGCATGTCCAACCGGGGGCAGGCTCGCGTGTAATTAAAACTAAACAACACCGCCATGAAGACTGTCATCCCATTTGCCGCCGTTCGCTCTAATACGACAACACCATGGGCCAGACCAGGCCAGTCCAGGCTAGACTTTAACCGTAAAAAAAGTCCATCAGCTTTTTGTTTCTGCTGTTGTTATTGTTGTTGTGTGAGAGCAACAAAGGGGAACCGAGCTGAACCGACTGCTGGGTGGAGACCAGGTCATGTTGATGACGAAACTGTATATGTAGTCCATAAGTCAGGATTAAAAACAATGCTGGACATTGGATGGAACAGCGATGGGGGAAAAGCTACACGCAAAATATGGCGAGAACGTGGTCAAAAGGAGCAGACAAAGGACGTCATGAAATTAATTTGAATATTTTTCAACCTTTCTGCATTGTTTCCGCTTGTTTCAGCATGTTGGCCTGTTGGCAGCAACAGGGGCTTTTGACTTCATTAGAAGTAATGGCAGATTTTCTATGAAAAGTGCAAAAAAAGAAAAACAAAACAGGAACCTGTCGTCGACGTCGCCAACGCCATTGTCATTGCTGCTTTTAGCCGCAACAGCAGAAACAACATCAAGTCAACGGTTATAAAATGTCAAAATATGCATATAAAGATATAATCCCTCCCACCCAGAGGAGGAAACCAGATTCAGGTGCGTGGCCAGGCGGAAATAGAAACAATCTCGAAGTTAACGGAAAAATTGTGGGTGGTCTGCTTCTCTCTTTGCTTGGCCAGTCGGTCGGTTTGACATTCTGACTGACGGTCGTTAATTTATTGGAAGAGCAGCAAAATAAATTTGTTTTCTTTTTTTTTTTCTTTTTGAAAATATGAACATCACAACGCGCCGTGGGCTCTGGCATGGGGAGGAGTTGGCTATCACCAGATATACCCAAAATAATGGTGCGGGGTCGCGCCACGCGAAACAATAGACACAAAACGTTTTTCGTCTATGGCTAGAAATTTATCTTAATGTTTGTTGCTCAAACAACACAACTTGTTCTCTTATACACTGAAGAGATTGCTTAATATCATATGAATCTATAGAAACGGTCTTGGAGTAAAGTATTAATCGGGTATAAAGACAATTTGAAATTTGTACAATCACTTAATTATTTGATTCCAAGCAATATATTTTTCAAAATACTTTGAAACAAATAAAAAGGATATCAAGTAGAGGACACAATTTCTTATGTGTATCTAAAATCTGTTACTTTAATATTTAATTATTTAAACACACAGACATTGATTCATTCATATTTAACTAGACGTTGCCTAGAGAGATTTGTTTTGATTGGTATAAAATATTTTCATAAATGCAATTTCTCAAAATAGCGAGGACTATTTTCGAAAACTAACAAATTTAGTTCACCTGAATAAATACACATTTTCTTCTATTTATACTAAGTAATTAAAGCAAATGTAATTATTGTTATCATTCTTAAGCAGTTTATGTTATTGGAAGTTAAGTAAGGGAAAACTAAGCTGATTAGTGGCAATTAAAAAGTACAAAACCAAACCAAAGTATGGAAAATGATATACTTAATATACTCGCACAAGGGAATATGTTTTTCAATGTGCAAAAACATTGTGATTTGATGGTTTTTGCCATAAATGCAGCTGCTTTTCGTCCTGGCCACCTCACACTCATCTAAACATTCCTCAATTAGTTGCAGCGGCACGCTTCGATTGAGTTTTGTAATTTCACTTAATCGAGGCATTAGTATTATGTGGAAATACTGAAACATGCTACTCAGTTGCATGAAAGGCAATCGGATTACGGCTCAACTTCGATTTACTCACTTGGACACAGCATCAGGAAGTCACAATGCGGGTGCGTTGCAAATGGGCAACAGTCGAACGCAGTAAACAAAGCCGAAAGGTTGCAAACAAACAGGCAGGCAAGCAAACAGACAAACAAACAAACACACAGGCAAATAAAGGGAGGTCCCTGTCGTGATTTCCAAAAAAAAAAAAAAAAAAAGCGAGAGGCAAAACAATTGAATTGGATTGACAACATTGACGGAGGGGATGGGGGGCTTTGCATCTGATGGTGGTGCTGCTGCGGGGCCGTTCACTCGACCGGTAATGGTGTTGATAGCATTAAGAATGCCTCGTCTGCGATTGCCGCAGTTCGGCCCAGTCCTCTCAGCCAGGATATGCGTGCAGCCGCCAGTGCTGTCGCGGCCAATCTGTGCGGTGTCTGTCAGTTGCCACCACTCTACTCTGGTGGCATTGTTGTTGCTGTTTTTGTTGTTCTCTGTGTTGTTTTCACTGCACTCGAATGCTTTTTGCAATGTAAACACCCAACACCGGGGTCCAACGCACTTTCACATATTTCCAAATATATTTATTTTCTTTTGTTTATTTGCTGTGGTTACTTTTACTTTTTTACGGTCTGCTCAACAAATTAGTTAAGTTACGGTACGGTTCGAACGACGGCAACCAAAAGAGAAATGGAGATAGAGAGCGAGCAAGCGAGGGCGACAGAGAAACCGAACGAGAGTTGTCGTTGTAACTTTTTGTTTGACACTTTTGGGCATAAGCCTCAACCACATGCGACATGCAATGCCATCCCCGTCCGCCCCTATTTGCACTTAAATGCCCTTAAAATTGCCTGGCACCAGGCTGCTCTTGCAGCACTTAATCCGCTTAAACGTTAAAAGTGCTAATAGTTTTTCATGTTGCAACCCTGACTTTAACTTTTTTCCTTCTCTCGACTCACCCAGGGCAACAAAACAAACCAAAAACCATCGTCCAGCCTCCTGCTCAGTTTTTTCTTTTTTTGTGGCCCAAGCAAAGGTGTTAAAAGCCAATAATTTATGTGCTTAGAATTGTCATGTTTATGCCATGAAATATCATTTGCCTCCCCTAACTTCTCCCCCTTGTGTTGGCATTATTGCATTTTTGTTTTGAGGTTTTTGGTGAATTTATTCAATGGTTAAGCGATTAAAGTTTTCTCATTACAATAAAACCCAATTTGCCTTGCTCGTCATCAATCAAATGTATAAATGTTATATCCAATAAAATCACACATGTGTGTGTGGGTCAGGTCGCCATCCCTTTGCCTGCAAATGAAATTCCTCAATTATAACAAAGGACGAAGAAAGAAATCAAGCGTGCCCGGAATGCTCAATTCAAAGAATTATTAAGCAAACTAATTGCATAAGTTCGTATGAATCAATAGTTAATGGCAATGTGGAACCAAAATTCATAGAAACTGGTAACAATATGCAAAAATGAATTAACATCATTTTATGGCATATGTGTGCCAATTTCCTTTGGTATGCATGTATGTGTTAGTTTCTCATTTCCGCTGGGCGTGGCCCCATCATTTACACAGTATTGCAATATTATAATAATATATTATTAATATTTTAGTAGGCATCATTTCACTACCCAAAATTTAAGTGACACCAAAAACCAACGCACATGTTCATCATCTTTAGCCAAAGAAACAAAGAAGAGGAGATGGAGAGAGAGAGAGAGAGGGAGAGCATGGATGAAAGAGAGGACGCCTGTTTCGTTGTCGTTCGGGAATAGCGGACATCCTGCCGCGCATTGAGCCATAGCCTGCCTGCCTAGCTGCCTTATTATTTATGATAATGTTTGGCCATTCGTTTGGTTTATTGTGCTAATGTGCCGCAATTAAGATTAAGAAGATGATTTTCCTGTTTGCACCCCTGCCAGGAGCCAGGAACGTGAGCCTGTGTCTTTCTCTTTTGTGGCTATGACCGGCCATGTGAGTGTGTGAATGTGGCTTCGCTATACCACTACTACTACTACTCAGGGTTATGTTTAAATCATTACTGTTAGACGCCGTACTTGGGTTTATCATCTACATATCTATGTATGCCAAAAACACTCTGATGCCAAAACCATTGAAATGCAACCGAATCATACTGTGGTTACAATAGGACTGATGTAGTTATAAGCATAAATTTTGCCTACAATTGGGTTTGTGGTTCTGTCAAGTGAGACTTCTCTCAACTTTCTCAATTACTCATGAAAGATGGCTCAAGAATGCAGCAAAATATACATCTTTTGTGCAACTTTTAAGTAATTTAAGGGCTGTAAAAATACTTTTTATTTAAAGTCGAAATCAAGTAATCAAAACTCAAAGCTCTATAAACAGATGTAGTAAATGAACTTCATTTATTGGTAATACTTTGGAACTCATTATGATTCTCGAATATGCCCTAATTACCATATATTCTTATCGTTTGCTTCTAATTACAGTTTTTTCCTTAATTTTTCTCAATTCTTTTTCTGATTGTCATTTAGTTTGGACTGCTGCCATTTAAACTTTAATAATCTATGGCCGCACAATACACAATACGAAACAGAATTGTATAAATGGTCTTTGGTTTTGGCTTATTGACTATACAATTTCACTATACAACAAAATAAAGTCAATACTTAAACTTTAATTGTTGTACAAGCCAACTTCATGGAAGGTTTAAAGAAGCATCCTACCAACTTTAAGTAATTGAATAATCAAAGATTATATAAAATATTTTTGCATAAGTGGAAAAATAGAAAGCACAAAGCTATTGTAGCATAGTGTTTGTGATTAATGACTTGGGCTTGAGCAGTGGATAGCAGCAGAAGTGAGTATACGGACGGAGTATAGGCAATGGTATTGGTATTCTCTCCCACCAATTTGGAAAGCCGTACAAAATCGTTCGATAAAAAGTCTTAAGCATCAATATCCATCGGTTTCTGGGCCTTTTCCAATAGCAAAGGACTGACTGCACACACCGTGCCATTTTTTGTGCCTTTATTTATGACAATCATTTATCACAGGCGATGTACAAGGCAAATTTTACGCGATTACGCTTTTCCATTATCCTACCACTGACGGAGTTGTTATTGTCATTGTTGTTTTTGTTGTTCTTGTTGCTGTTGCCGTTGTTGTTTGTCCGTTGTACTGCACAAAGGCACTTTGATCTGATAAAAGAGATTCCCTCAGTGTTCTTTACACCTCACCTCACCTCCAGGAGGGCCATTGTTCTGCATTGATTTCATTTTTCCTCTCCGCTGTGGCTTGTAAGACAGCTGACACATGTCAAACAGATAAGTTCAAGTGAATAAAGATGAACAATTGCCACACTTTCAAGTTCTTTAAAAATAATTAAGCAGCGTAAGTTTATATAGCTTGAAAGAGTGAAGCGAAAAACGACCATCAGACCGATGTAAAAAATACAAGCGATTTTGTTATGCAGACAGCGATTTGGGCAAGCGAATAAAAGCCATATCAGCGGATGACAATCAACATGTCGCTTTGTGTCGTCAAAAATGTGCTAACTTTTTCCACGAATATTAAACACTTTTTTCCCGCTGCTGCCAATGCGGCGAGGTTAGATGGCAAGAAGGAGAAAGCGGGACAATCGACATGGACAGCGACGACGATGACAACTTAAGGGCGACATTGACGCCGGTCTTGGCATATTATGCAATTCACGTACCAGACATTAGACGAATTTGAGTTTTCCAAACGTGCAAACATCAGCCAAGTCCAAGCCAAAGAATATGAGAGGAGGGGGTCTAATGAGCCATAGCATCTTCTATTTATGTTGTGGCCCTGCATTTGATTCTTCCTTAAATTGCTCAAATGCACAAATCCAATTAAAAACAAACCTCTAAAATGCAATTCCATTTGGCCTCAAATTGAATTGTCTTCAATTTGTTTTCATTTCATTTGAGCCATTTGTTTATTGAATTCGAGGCAAAATATTTAATTGATGCTCACGTCTGGCCATGCAATCAGATGCCTGAACAAAGGCATAATCATAGATTAGCATCAATATTTGTTATCAACTTGTCGGAGGGAGTAGCAGCAGCAGCCTCTGACCTCTGGCCAAAAATGATTTCAAAGACTCTTGCTAATTGTACATACGTTAGTTTGCTTTTGTTTGCCAGTTCACTTATGTGTACAACTGTTTATGATTCAGTGTGTCTGTGTGTATTCCAAATGGAATGAAACATAAATATAACGTATACGCATGCGGCAGAAAGATTGGCAACTCTTGTGGGAAATGCAGAACTTGATGCCCCAATTGTTTTCGTCTCTCACGATAAGTTTAATTGATGTGAATTCCTCTTTATCCCACTTTGCCACATCCCAATTATCAAAACTATAGCCAGCCTCGTGTTCTGTTAAATAAATATAAATCGAACATGAGCCTTTAGAGATTTTGCATAGAAATCATTAAGTTTCTACCAAAATCTATGTCTATGCCATTTGCCAGACAAGAGCAAAGCAATCACAAAGGAAATTGGAAAATTAAAACGTGCGGAAATTTGCCACTGAAGGCTAATTAGCTTTGTGGTTTTCAGATTGTGCAATAGAGCGAAATGTTAATCATTTGGGCAAAGAAATTTCTTTAACATTTATTTTCTTTTTCTCGAGTTTAAGCTATTAGACATTTGGACACTCGGGTGTTGTAGGCAGATCAATTAATTTGGTCACTAAAAGAAGACCCGAATGACATCTTCTTGACTTTTAACAAAAGACAGGCCCGCTAAGAAGAACTCTCTTTAAGAAAAGTTCAAAATATTTGATCTTTTTAACTGATTGTGAAATATATTAAACCTAAAAAAGTTCAACACAACACAAAGCATCATAAATATCAAATAGTTCTCCTTCATATCCTAATCCGATTCAGTAACCAGTCATCCATCTCCTGACTTAAAGCGTCATTTCTTATGCATTGATTTACCTTGATTGTGCGTTAGGCCTGAATCTCAGCTTACTGCTGGTGAGATTTAAACGTATCCTTCATTTAAAAAAATGCGCAACTCATGCTGCGTCCAATCGTCAAATGTTCCACACGTACGCACCGCCACAAACCGTCGCCTCCACCACCATCAAACAGCCATTTCGTGTCGGTCAGTAGCCACGTGGGCCTCACTTCATTCGTTGTTAAACAGCATTGACGAATTAAAAGCTGAATTGGCAAAAGGGCCAGCAAAAAAAGAGAAGAGAAAAATAACCAACAGAAATAACATGGTCTGAAATAAGGAGACGCATCAATGCCAGTGGCGTGGCAATGTTGTACATTTTGTGCAATATCATCAACTATAAATTACGAATATTGAGGCCCAACAGTAGTATATGTATGTATGTATGTATGTACGTACGTGGCGTGATAATGGATATTTGTCAGATATGTGAACATTTTAAACTTCCGTCGAGAGCCAAAGTCTGCAGTTCAGAGCAGCTCATAGTACTGAGGTTCGTGGTTGTTTTTTGGGCTTTACGAATTGGACTTTGTATTTGGCTTCTCTTTTTTCTGTGTATATGTACATATGTACATATGTATGTGTGCCGCCCCATAAACATAAAAAAGGTAATACGGCACTAGGGACGGCAGAAAAAAAAACAGTCCGAAATGTGTGGCACTCTGATTGCAGTAAAGTGCAAAACAAACGTAAAAGCAAAGTGTTGGCGGGAAGGAGACAGAGTGAGGGAGTAAAAGAAATGAGTAAGAGAAGCCAATGACAAAGGCAAAGGGAAATGCCAAGTGTTTTGCAATGATGTGGCAGGTTTTTTGCTTCTTTTTTGGCCCGGACGGTCTGATCTCATCGTTATGATTAGCCGAAAAGCAGGGGTATATACAGAGCGGGTTGCCAATTTCGTGTCAAACGCATATAAACGAATCAACCGGGACACTCGAGTGGGCGGCGGAAGTCAATCTTTATTCCTATTACTTTTTTTTTCAGTTTGGGCCAAAGACATAAAACTGAATTTGAAAATTATGCACAACACTTGAATCGAAACGAAACGAAAAGAAACGAATATAAAGTTTTTCCGACCCCTTTGCAAAAGAAAAACCCGAAACTAAGGAGTGAATTTCATTTGGAAATGAACGTTGGAAAGGCAGCAGGAAAACTTCAATTCAACCCCTACCATTGTTTTGTGACATTGAACTTTTTGCATTCAACTTGAAATATTTTTTTAATGAATCCAACATCATCACAAGCTGAATGGACTCTCACTTCTATCTATGAATCTGAAAACTTCTTCAACTTTAACTTTATTTCAAGCTGATGTTGCTGTTATTGTTATTATGCTTACTGACTTTTCATAAAAATTCAAAAAAATGAAAGAAAATAGCAAAAATGAACAAGCGGAAGAAAAAAAAAAAACACAATGCTTGGTGCAAAACTTTGCATTTCCTGAACATTTTTCTTCATATTTTACAACAGCAACTTCCGGTTTCCGCTTAAGAAATATAAAAATAAAACAGGACTGTCTACTACCCACCATTTCCATTTCCATCTACTTCAGTGGCTGATCCTGCTGGTGCTGGTTATGCTGCTTTTTGGCACTTTTAGAGCCATTTTCTTCATTTTGTTGTCTAGGATTGTTTTCTGTTTTCTGCAAGAATAGCAAAAACTTTTCACAGACATTTTGCCATTCATTGGAGCTCATCTATGTCTCTGGGTGGTTGGTTGGGGTGTTAGTTGCATTTTTTGTTGGGTTTTGTCAACTCTCAGACTCAGAGCATGATAATTGCAAGAAAATAAACTTCAAGCAATAGGGAATCAAAGTTCGCAGACATAGCCAAACAACTGTATACAAATGTCTCTGTGTGGACCTCTTATAAATTGAATTAAAATTTAATAACTACGTGAATAAGAACAATTTCCAAGAAGCGCCCCCTTCTATACAGAGGGAAAAAAACAAAAAAAAAAAAAAAACCAATAAAGAGAAAAACTTGGCCAAGTCATTCTAACGAATGTCTATCACTTGAAGCAAATGTTACGCCACATTCATCACACGGCAGTTCCTGGAAAAATTGAGCAAAAGTGACTTTGGGGATGGGAAAAGCGGACCGGGAACGGGCTGGGCCGGGCCATGCTGGTTCAAAGGTAAACGATCTACAAATAATATTAATTGAAACATACAACTCATATGACATTTATGAAGCAAACTCAGGCATTTCAGAATAACCGAAAAGACCAAGTCAATGCTTGAGGGATGAATGAATGAATGTACATATTTATGTTTGAACCGGAATCATAATGAAAATGAAATACGGTAAATGGAAACAGGGCAACCCTTAGCCCATATTTGGTGCGCCGTGTGCATGTCCAAATGCCAAATACAAGCGTTAAGCTAAATGAAAACAAATTACCGTTGCATGTGAGAAGAAGTCGAAAGGGTGGCCAAACCGAAGGCGCTGTTGAAGGCGACGACCAAGACTGGCAGCTCAGCTCAACCCCGATTGCTTTTCCGCTGACACCCTCCCGTCATACTGTGACACACACTGTGTCGACTGTTGCAATATGGTGCAGTCAGACAAACATTAGCGTCGCATTGCCTCGCCTCGCGTCGCTTCGATTCATTTGTCCAAAAAAAAAAAAAAAAAACACTGAAATTAATGAACACAGGCCGCAGCAATGAAATGAGCCACGCTTAGAGACAAATGAGTGTCGTCGGTTAGGGGCCTAATGACAGGGCTGTTAGGGGAGTCAAATGTAGCCGAGGACGGAATTCGATATTACTTGTGGGCCAACGTTCCACTTGTATGTACGCTGCGTGTTGTGCAGCCAAAATGAAATTAATTAAAGCCCTTTACATGACCCCAAAAAACTTTAACGAATCTAGAAATCTCGAATCAGAATGGTGCATAAATCTTTTGAATTGAACTTTCGTGTTGTGTACATATTTAATGAGCACAGTGAGGAGATCATAGAAAAAGTACAAGTAAAAACAAAGAATAGCAAAATAGCTGGGCGAAAAGCAAATACCCTTTAAAGAACAGAAAGTCTGAGCACTCTGACATTTCCTATCTAAATATTTATATGCTCTTTGGCATGTGGTGAGAGTATTCTATGGAAAACGAATGCTCCATTGGGGGTCGACAGTTGCACGGCGGCGTCGGCGGCGCCTCCCAATAAACTGCAATAAATCTCAATAAAAGTCGCACGACAAAGCGAGCCAACAGCCAGCAACCAGTCGGCAGCAGCAACAACAAACAACCAGCAAAGGGAGCTCTATCGGGCAAGCGATGAGTGAGAAGTGTGGATATAGAAAGAATATTTTAAATTTGATTATTGAAAGAGGGCTGAAGGAATGGAACAGGAGCAGCCAGCGATTATGTGATTTGTATGGCGACAAATGTATTTGCTATACGAAATTCGAAACTAGAAACTCGAGATGGCGTGAAAAGCTCAGAAGGGTGCTGGGCCCCCCCATTGTCACTCCTCCTCTTCCGCCGTCAACTGCCACCTCTTATGTGGGGGCGGTTGCTGCTCATATAAACTTTGTTTATTTTATTAACAAGTTGTGTTTTGTATGCTGAATAGATGCGTGCAAAGGAGACTTGGCCAGACTGTAAACCCTTTGTTACTTTTACTTTTTCCATGTAGACCCACGATCAACAACATACTGAGGGTTGCAACCCTCCTGTGTAAACGTGCGTGAGTATGTGTGAGTGTGTCTATGTGTCTATGTGTGTAGCATGCAATTCAATTTTCATTGTTTATCAATTTTCTGCTTATTTTGGGCGCTTCAAAGAGCCGCTTTGTAATTAAATTTGGAGAGCTGCCAGCAATGCATAAATCAGGGCAAAACGATGATTATGATTGCTGTCGAATGGGGGAAAGAGCAGTGGCACGCGAGTGGTGGTGGTGGTGGCATAAAAGTTGTGGCATTGTGCTCGTCTGGCAACCAGCCGCGTCGTCGTAGTCTAACATCAAGTTTACGAGTATAAAATTGCGTGGCTGGGCCATGGCATTGTCTTGGCAACTTTCTTGCTCCAAAAAGTGCAATCAAAGCAAAGGACTGGCAGAAAAAAAAAATAAAAACCGAAATTATGTGTTCATATTTCTGTATTTCAGCGCCGCAGACACATAAATCTCACACACAATAGACAAACACACAAACACACACACACACATGCACACACAGACTGATTTGAATTTATGTGAAACTGATTATTTTGGCAAAATGAGAACTTTTGGGTGGGGCGCATAAAACTGACAATGAGACATGGAAAAATATGTAAAAGTCGGCACTAGAAGTGTTTGGCATCTGCCACGGATAACTGATCCGATGCGGCTGGGCACGTGTCCGTTTAAGATAACACACACAACCGCCAATTGCCAACAGTTCTCGCCACACTTTCATAACACAAATCACCAGGGTCGTTTCAGAATTGGAAATAGTAAGAAACCAATAAAACCAATTAGTCTTCAAAAGGTCTACTAGTTGCCCTCGTCTCTTCACTCCGGCCCTGGCATTGCACTGAAAGGTTAAACGAATTATGGCAAAACAAGATAGATTCCCGCTGTTGCCAGTGCTGGTCCTTCGTTTTGAGGGCTATATAAGGACCACTCGGCGTACAGTCGGCTCTTCATTAGACGCGTGTGGTTTCGGCCGCTAAATAAAAATCCAACATCTAACCCTTCCACTTCAAGCTGTGCACGTGAACAGTGATCAGTTCGAAAGGGCGGGATGAAGTGTTCTGGGGGAGTTAGGCCAAAGGTCATCTTTATTCCCTTGTACGCTGTGTGGGCTTGGCAAATTTGAAATTGATATTCGCACGGCGTGAAATCAGCTTTAGGTTCAGTTTATTTTTTCATCTTTGTTTTCTCTATTATTCTCATTTCATACTCGGGCTTTAACTATTTCCACGTTTTACCTTTTGCTGTGGCTGTTCCCTTGGCCATACCTTCAACAAGGGCTGCTCGAGGTGGCCATGATTTATTGAGTTGCATAAACAGAAATGGCAACGCAATCATGTCGCAACTGGCGTAAAGTGAACGCCTTGGCAAGCGACCCAAAAGTTGCCCTGGACCGCAGACGAAGAAATTTACCGAGTGAGCTCAGCTTTCAACTCGATTGCTTCACAAGTCGTTAGACCTCATCGAGAGGTGAGGCAAGTCGATATTGTTGGGGATGGGAATAGAAATGTGTGGGGGTGCTCCTTGAGGATGGGAATGGCCGACCTGCACTTCATGGTCTTGGGTCCTGTGCAATGGCAATTCCAACTCCTCTCAGCATTTTTGGTTATGGGTCTTGTCGTGCAACAAAAGGGAAGCGAACGAGCTAGCCGGCTCCTTGAAACAAAAAATATAAATCACAAATAGATTTCTTTGCTTTTGCTTCCTTTTGGCCAGACTTCGGTTGCGTCTTCTTCCATTTCCCAAATGGGCAAAATGCTGGCGCCTGCTTCTCTACTTTCCCCGACTCTTTCTATCCTTTAGTCCTTTGCCTGACTGAAGTTTATGTTGGTTTTCATGTGCGGCATTGGTGGCACTTTGTGCCGCTTTGTGTTGCGCTTCAATGAGGTCGAAATGGCTCAAAAATAATGTGAAAAGTTCCCCTTAACCATTTTTCTACGCACACAAAAACAAAGCCCAGAGGGGATGAGTTGCTTCGGGCTGAGGAAAGAGATTCAGTTAGCAGACTCCGCCAGTCTTTGCAAGAAAGGATTCGCGCCACATTTTCTAGTTTTCCATGGCTTAAGAGTCTACTCCTTTGGCTGCCTCGTTGAAGTTATGTGACTTTAGGGAATAGCTGAAGACACTTCCCCTCGCCTTTGCCACTTCTTTGGCAAGCACTTTGCCTTTACTTTGACTTTTCAAGAACTTTGTTAGCAGCATCTTTGAAGTTATTGCGGCTTGTGACAGAGAGCAAATGCTGCATCCTTGGCTTTCGATATTGAGAGTGAAAACTTGAAAAAAGACAAAAACAAAAAACTTGCGGTGGCTAATGTTGCGGAAGACTTTGTTTCGCCTTCTTCTTCTTCTTGTTCTTCCTACATGTCGTCCCCTCTATATAAATTTCACTCCAAAGTTTAAAATTATTTGCCCCCATGTGTCCTTGACTGACTTAAATCTCAACACCAAAACTAAAGCAAAAAAAAAAAAGGAAAAGCGCACCACCAAATTAATGCAATTAGCCAAATACACTTGAAACGAGCAGCAGGCAGCAGGCAAGATCAAAACAAGGTCGTCTTGATTACAATAGAAACTCTGCTGTTGAATGGAATGAAGGCACAGCCAAAGACTGATGTGGCACACAAATGACTTAAGTGCTGCAGGAGAGGGGACCCAGCAGCAGATTGTCAAATGCTTCGCCCAGGATAAGCAAAAACAAGGGAACGACCATAAAACAAAAGCAAGGCAAACAAAAAAAGAAAATTCCCGCACCAAAAGGCAAAGTCAAAGAAAGCAAAATGGCTGCAAATCTGTGCGCAGGGCGGGATGTTGGATGTTAGATGCTGACTGGATGGCTGACTGGTAGACTGAATGGGATAACTGCTGACTGTGTGTCCTTGCTGGGATTCTGGCACGCAACAACTCAATTAAGCCGCTTTAATTGGTCTAATTAATTTGCGCTCAAACGCACTTCAAGTCTAAACGTGTTTTTTCCCCATCATTTCAAACCTGAAGAAGGGTTCCATTCGCTGCCAGCCAGACCGTGGTCGTGGTCGTGGCTATGGCCTGTTCTGAAATATGCATTAACGTCGCAGATTTGCGACTGGCAACATTGTCGGTAATTAAGCAGAAGCGCGGCCCAACACTGCGCTTAGAGCTCTGCTGCTCCCAATTGTTGACAAGCTGGGATCGAGTTGTGGGCCTTAGTTGATTTTTCACAATTTCAAGTGATGCGTTTAATGAGCAGCACGTGACGGACGACGAAAGGCGGCAATGGCGACTGAGATGACGCGTCGTCAATATTATTTGAAATTCCGTTGCCCTGGGGGGTCCAACCAAAAGCAAATTGCTCACGTTTAATTTGTAACAAAATGTCCTTTTAACTCATTTACTCTCTGTTTGCCATTCTTTGCTTTACTTTTAATTTCGTGATCAATAAATTTATATGTAGGTAAATTTTTTTTCTTTACACCTTTCGGTTTTTCATTTGCAGGTTTCAAGCATCATTAATTTTAATTTAAATCGAATCGAAGATTAAATAAGAGCAACTACAAGAAAAGAGAGAATCTAGAGGTGGGCAAAAGTTGGAAAGGAGAAAGAAGTTGGCATGGCATATCTGTCTTTAACTGCGACAATTCCGGGTGAGAGATTATTATTATTGCTGTAATTCTGTCATGTACTTGGCATAAATTTTTATTTGCCAGCCCCAGCGCCTAGCTGAAGCCCATTGTGGGACGACAAGTCCTTTGAGTGTGCTTAATGGAGAAATATGCCACAGCGTTAAGCAAGGAATTGCTTTTAGGACATGCTACTGATACTTTTAAGTACTTGCCAGCGGATTTGGTTCGCCTATTTAACAATTACAAAAATCACAATCACAACACAAGCCGCAGGCTAAGTCCCCGAGCGCACTATGGTCCTTTATGAGACATATGCAAGGACAACCGAAACATAAAAGCTGCAGCTGAGTGGGGAGATGGGATAGAATGAAATGGGTGGGGTGGGGTGGTGTGGTGTAGAACTTGGGTGGAATGGTAAGATGTTCTGTCATACATAAATTTTAGCCAGTGGGGTCGGTTGGTCGGCCTTTGGATGGCCAAAGAAATGAGTGATGTTTATTTGCGCGAGGCGAAGCCATTAAAATGAAAAGCAGCCCGTCGAGCAAGAGAATCCAAGAAGAGATCATGAATATGCAACAGCCAAAGAGATAAAGCCCAGTGCTTTTTGACTTCAAGTGAGACAGGGTGAATTCGGGCAACAGCCAAACAAACTGAAAACGCACACTGCTCGGCAGTCGCAGTGGCAGTAGCATGGCAGGGACTGAGGGGCGGGCGGCAGGAAGTAAAGCCAAACGCGCCATCACAATAAAAATTCATTACGCAAAGCGAACGAACGTACAAACGAACGAATAAGCGAAGGAACCAAAAGACCGGAAAAGAAATCGCTATAAATTTTCGAAGCAACGCAAAAAAAAAAACCCAAAAAAAGCAAGGAAAGCGAAATGAGGGAAAATAGCAGCAGCAGCAGGAGCGCGCCAGTTACATGAAGAATTATTGCGGCGGCGAAATGCTGTCCACCTACTTAAAATTAATTTCGGCAAAGAATCGGCCAAACAACAACCAACAGCCAACAACAAGAAACCATCAACAGACGCCGAGTACATCCCGCTGAGAAGCATAATACAAGCCAACCAGAACTGGCCCAAAAGGGCTGTTTATAGCGATGGCAAGGGGTGCGGTTTTCCAATGGGTAAGGGCAAGGGCAAGGGCAAAACAAGAGGTCTGGATCTGCGTCTGGCCCCTGACTTTCGGCGCGTATGTCAAAATATTGAAATATGGAAACAAATGGCAACAACAACATTGCCAATGGCCCTTTCACTGTTCACCCCTTCCCATCCATAGGCAATCGCCTCACCCCCTTTATCTTTAACAATCTCGCTGGGCCAAGTTTAATGAATGTGCGATGTACACGACATCCTCATAAAACTATCCCGCTGCCGTCGCCGTCGCTTTCGCCTCCACCAGCAACCAAATTAGTCGCAGTTGTTGGATGAGGAAGGGTGCCGATTGCAGTAAGTTGATAACGGGAAAAACGCGTGTGAGGAAGCCAAACTTCTCCCCCGCCCACCGCCTCCAGACCCAAGCAAAAAAAAAAAACAACAAACCCCTCCTAGCCAAACAAAAGCGGCACAGACAGGGAGTGGCAAAAGTCGTTGCAGTTGCTTGCACCTCTCCCTAATAGTCAGATCGATAAACGGCATTCAGCCCAGCCAGCCAGTCGACTATTATGAGAACCTCATTAGGAGAGTGCCACTAATGACAGCTACCGACCTTCTCTCTCTCTCAATGTGTCTCTGGCCTCAATGGAACAGAACAGATTCCATTCATGCAACAATAGGCGGCAACTTCGCAGTCATGTGAGACTTGCTAGTTGTGCGTTATAATAATGCCAATGCCACCTCGTTTGTCATTGCCCCGCGGTGCTAATAAAGCCATTAAGGGGTTCAACCCTTCGACGACCTCTATAAATAATTTTTACCTCTGTATAAAACCCAAAGGCGAGACAAAATGGGGCGTATTGGAATACATTCATCGTTTTACCTGAAAAATCGTTACCAGTTTAGTCACTAGTCAGTAATAGCGCAATAAAGCACAGAAAATTTCATTCGCTAATTTTACCAATTTTTGCGTAACTTTTTCACTTTGCCTAAAAGGGTTACAAATCTGATTGCAGCTCCCAAAAAAAGAGGGAAAAATAGGAAAATGAATAAAACAAAAAATCCAACCAAACAGTGCAAATTTGAGTGCATGCCGCTTAGGGGTAAAAACCTAATACTGGACAAAAGTGCCACCTACTCCTGCTCCTCCAGCATCCATCCTATAAAGTGTGCCGGCAATTGGCCGCAAAAAAAAATAAATCAAAAAGCAACGCTACATGGCAAACAGACGAAACAAAACCCACAAGCAAAACGAATGAAAGCCAAAAAAAAAAAAAAAAGGGCAAACCATTTTGTGTTTAAGCCATAGAAAAACGACTTTGAAATGCTCTTTATCAAATCATTTTCAACTTGCAGACTTTTTTAAGAAATAAACATCAAATTTATAACAAGCCATATTGAGTATTTTTCTGCCTTTGAGAAAGAAGTTATTGCATATTGTAAATGGCAAATGTTACTCTTCTTGTTTCTAGAAAAGGTTAACAAACTGTCGGCCATGGCCCTGACGTAGCTACTGAGTGCTACATGAGTCCCGTATGAGTTTCCCAGGCAATTCAATTATATTTTTGCAATAATTTTCAATACACTTAAGTGCAGATACAGGGAAAAAGGAGAAAAAACCATGCACCACAACCCCTTTCGTGTGTAGCCATCGATTCACCTGGCCACAACTTTGGCGGCAGTTTAGAAAACAAATAACAGTCAATACAAACTCGCATCCCTCCGGCCCATGGCCCATAGCCCACAGACATTTCTATCCAATCTTCCATCCAACTGTCTGGCACATTTGCTTATATGCTGATGTGTGTGTTCTGGATGGTGGGTACTTTTGCTCCTGTTTCGCCTGCTACTCCGATTACTTCTGCTTCGCCTGCCCTGTTTTTGCCTTACTCGTGCCACTATTGCTGCATATTTTCTTTATTTTATTGGCCAGTCGCTGTTAGATGTTAATGGAAATTGAACGAGCACTTGGTCTTTTGGTGTGGTTTCAACTTTTGAACGCAGCTTAAATTATGAAAGTGACTGAAAAATTAACTCAAATTGTTTAGGGGTAAGCACAGCCCTTTCCCATTTTCATTTTTCCGTGCTTACTTTTCCCATGAGCAATAAATTCAATGAAATCGCTTACAAATCGCTCGAAAATTGCCTCAACTTGGGCATGGCTTAGGGCTTAAGTGCAGCAGCACTTCTCTTTCTCTTATGAAAAGACAATGGATTGCCCGCCATCTCAACAATCTATGTATCTGGAAAGTGTTGCAGCAACTTGAATTGACATTGACATTCGATATTATCTCTGACAAACGATCACCAATTGAAAATTGCGCACAAGAAAGAGTTTATAGAAATACAAAAATCATGACTACGCTGAATGGTATTTTGTTATCGAAAAGAAGTGCACTTTGTCGCAGCTTATCAACATCTGACGGCTGGCTGGATTGCTGGCTGGCAGGCTGTCGGCGCAGGAAGTAGCGAACTGTGTCCCCGAGATAAATCCTCAATACACACGCACACTTCAAAGATTAAAGCAATTCACAGATTGAGCCAACTTGCAATAACTTTAAATTGCAGCAGAGGGTGAGCAGTTGCTCAATGGATGGTGTCACGGGATAGTGTTTCGAGCGAGGGTAGCACAACAGATAGACAACGGCAGTAAATGGGGGATTGTGGGATGGTGGGCTTCGGGGCGGAGGTATTCTTATGAAATGCAACCGTTTGGAAAATCCAGTCAATACTTTTACTGTTATTGTTTCATGTAACAACAACAGGGCTCCCCCACCCTCTTGCCGTCTGTGTTCATATGGGACCAGAGCTTAACTTGCCCTTACACATATGTTGCCAGTTTTTGGCGAGCTATTGGCAGTTCTTTTTACCAATTTGCAGTTTCGATTTTACACGCTTCGCCATTTGCCCCCTCTCAACTATTACACTTGCAGAATTCATGATGAAAATGTTTGCAATAACTAAACCTATTAGGCTTACAATTGGTATGACAGGCTTCTTTTCTCAATGGGCTTCCCTTTTGCCTAGTTTCGTCGTTAACAAAAGTTTTTTTAAATAGTTAATTGAATTTAATTATCTTTATAAATAATTGCATTTAAAAAGCAATTCATTTCTCTAAGTGCATCCTTGTCATGTGCTTTAAATAATTCAAGTGAATGGCAAAAGTGCAGTAAATCGTTGCGCTATCCGTTGATGTTTTGGCCATATTAACTGCAGAAACAACAACTAGAACAAAAACACTGACAAAGAAGCAATAAAAGTCAATCAGCATTTATTTCAGTTAACCCCAACAAGGACCAAAACAAAGCAAGGCAACTTTACAATACTCGCTAGGAGGGTGCAGAGGTCATGTGGGGAGGGGGTAGAGAAATGTTTACATTCATTTGCCATTTGAAATGAATTTCAGAATGAATTTGTGCTGAGCAATTTACTGCCAGTTGCACACATGAGAGTAGGGGAATATGCGACTTCAACAAATTTGTCTCAATTAGCTCATGAAATTACCCTCATAGTACACATGGAAAAATATGTACATATACATATATGTTTGTAGATAGCTCCGAAAATTCCTCTAAAGAAATGAATTAAATTATGTAATCCATTTCTCTACGAGACATTATAAGATATGTGATTTGGTTGGTTTAAAAATGAATTGAAAATACAATGTAAAATGAAGAATAAATTCAAACAATAATCAGAAGGTTTTCTTTTGTTCATCAAGGATCTTGGAACAAACCCAATTACTTGTCTATAATTTAAAGACTTCTTCAATATGATTGTTTTCTCTGTAGGAGAAGAAAAATCTTTGAGCTCTCAAGTGATTGATATTTAAGTAGGCCACAAAATGATTGAGAGCCCAAAACAAATGGCTAACCAGGTGAGACTTTCACATTTGTGTGTGTTTGTGTGTATTTGTATATCTCTCTATTTGCTCGTATCGAATAAATCACAAAAGTAATAAATAAATGAATGCAGCAAATATTTAGATTTTCCTTCTCTTCAAAAATATTGCAACATAAATCAGCGCTGGCAGGAATTATTTCAAAATAAATGCATTTAATCAGAAAGAGAGAAAAAAAAGAAAACTGTTGTGTTGACCCAATGCCAATAAAGGCAACGATTTCATTTTGACTTTTCAGCATTGAGAAATGAGCGTTTGGCATGTATGTACATACTCTGTGCTTAGCCCATAAGTCAATCAAATTATTAAATCATATGAATTGGGGGTGGAGGGGTGGATTACCGTCTGATTTTTTGTTCCGGAATGGGCATAACGATGGTTTATTTTTGACGACATATGGCAATATTAAAATGCAAATTGAATGCAAATAAACAATTAAATTTTCAAACACTTGGCTATGGACCTGATTGTGGGGGCGTAAATGGAATGTTTTCTTTTTTTGTATTTTTAGTTTTCTACCAGTCTTTTAACAGTAGCAGCAGCCCTTTTTTGCCTTCACGGCAAATGCATAATTAATAGACAAACAAACCAAACAGTGGCATTTGAATGGCCTTTGGGTAAACAACAGCAAACAGAAGGCACACTCAAATTTAAAACAAATGAAATGAAATGAAAAGCCCGCAAGGCATTTTACTATTTGCTATAGAAACAAGAACCAAGACAACAACAATAACAAGCAATTCGAATCACACCTTTGAAGTGGCAAGCAGAGTTGCAGCAGAAATCGCAGCAAAAACAGCGACACCAAAGGCTCTCAAGTGATTAACTGAATGGATCAGAGGCGTAGTTCTTCAAAGGGTTTGTAAATTTGATCTTAAATACTAAAAAGAGTATTTCAAGATGCTCAACTCAATTGAATTATAACTTGCTTGAAAGGGAGAAGATCAATAAATAAATTTTTGCTTATAAATGGTTCTTCGTTAATCCACACAAAAATTAATATTCAGAAAACAAAGAACCCCCCTAAAACTTTTATTTATTTACACCTCTGGCTTTTGCAAGGACATCCGTGTGAGCGAGAAAGTAAGCAATTGCCAATGCCACAGTGATTATGAAGTGAGTTGTCAGTGAGGCGTCATCCAGGTTTGCCCTCTTTAAAAAACGAAGCCATTTTTTGTGTATTGGTAAGGGTTGGTTGAGACTAAATTGATATAAACATCAATGCGGGATGATAGCGACTCGTTCAAGGGTTTAAGGGTTGTCACTTAAAAATTGAAACTTTTCATCAAGTCGGCGTGAAATCCAATTCACTGGAAATCTGTGCAAAAATATCGAAAGAATGCAAACGAGTTCTCATTAGCTATGCAAGGGGCGCTGGGCGTCGACCATCCACTCGCCCCAAGGGGCCTGACAATTATAGCCAAAGTGAAAGTGGAGGCCCCCAGCGGATTGATTTCGAATGGTATTTTTTCCGTTGTGTTGTTGATGTGGCTTATCTCCATTGCATCAGCTGGTTTGTGGGTTATTTGCTTCCCCAACGCACAGAGGGGTGGAGAAATGGATGAGTGGGTAAGGGATTGGGAATACAGACGCTAATGATACATCGACAACTGTTGTTATTCTGCGTTCATTGCGTTTTCTCTCTCTCTTTGTGAGCGTGTGTGAGTGTGTATTTGTTTGTGTTTGTATGGCCGGCGGTCTTATTAGGCCACTAGATGGATCTCAGGATGACGGTTTCGGTGGGTGCTTCAATTCGGGAGATGACAAGGGAGTGCGCTTCATTAACGCATTATGTGATTCGCTTGCTTTCATCTTGGCCAGACCAGACCAACACAAATAACTGACCACCCACACACAGACATGCTCGCTTTGGATGAACAACATGAAAATGCAATTAACGCGTTAATGTCAAGTTGAAATGGCTGTTGACCGTTGTCGGTTGTTAGCTGGTTTTTGGTTGTTGCTTGTTGTTTGGTCGCAGCGACATCAATTTTTTTTGTTTCCTCCCGGCGGCTGCAACTAATTTTGCTAATACCTAATATGTATGTTGGTGGCCTACATAATGTTTAGCAACTGCCTGTGAACATATATGAAAACGATTCATGAACTTTGTATGTATGTATTTGCAGCTGGAATATCATTTTTCTAATGGTTACTCTGAATGGTAATTACTTGACCAATTTACAGCACACAAAAAATATCCATTATTTATTTAATAAACATTTTGTTATAACTACAAATTTGTTAGAGTTCTTGAAACCATGCTGTAAGCTAATTGCTTTGCAACCTGTGGAGGAAAAATAATAACTATTGCACCAGAGTCAACTCTTTCATAACTCTGCCCTCCCTCTCGCTCGCTCACACACTCCTTTTGTAAATAGGTAAATTGGATCGCCTTTTGTTGCACTTTTTACCTATTTTCAGCATTCACCAGTCGCACCGCAAGAGAATTATGTCGTAACCGAGACGGGAATGGGTATGGACGATGCAGATGGACCTGGATGTGGCCATGCAATCTGCTTTTACTCTACGCTGTGATTTTCTAATTAGGCAAAGTTGTCCGACCATTTTGTGGTCGCCAGTGTTGCGGCAAATTTCATACACACACACACACACAGATACACATACAGGCGGCTGGGGGTGCGCACCTGCACTATTTTCTATTTCAGCAAATTAACATAGAAATATGTAATTTCCGTTATGTTCTGGGAGGGAAAACAGCAAAAAAGTGAAGAAAAAAAGAAAATAGGGCCCAAAGACGAGTTACTTTATGACTCGACAAGATTTTGCGGCAACATTTAAGTAAAACGGCAGCCGCAAAACCCTCGCCTACTTATAAAAATATTACGCTGGTGCCCAAGGGGCGGCAACAATTCAACGTATAATAAATTCCACGGGCTCAGTGAGGCGGCGCCCAACAGATCTCTCGAAGCCAGCAAAAGCGCAGAAAAGAATGAACTGAAGGCACCGGTAGGTTGTGGTGTGTGTGTATGTGTATGGATGCGGCTGTGGACAGGCCACAGGATGTGTGTAAGACCAGGTCGAGCACGCCGAGGGTAAGCTCAGTGAAAGCAAGAAATGGCCCAAGTAACTGGCCGACCGAAAAAAAGAAAACAAGAAATTGCGCCGAGTTGTGAATGCTACGCAGGGATTTACGTTTTCATTACGTTTGCCATAAGTAGGGGCATCTCTGTGGGTGTGTGACAGAGAGTGTGTGTGAGTGAGTATGTTAGTGTGCACCTTTTGCCCTGCACATTTTGTGCGTAATTTATGCGCTTATTGTCTTTTGCCAACCCACGCCTGCCTCTTTCTACCTACTGATTCCAACCACTCTGGGTCGTGTCGAGGACTCATTTTGACTCGACTCGCTTATTCGCAAGGCTTCCCATACCGTTATTTCCTTTTTACACTGGCAATTTTTCATAAATGTCGACGAGTCACCGTCGCTGTCGACGGTGTTGGCCCCCGCTTTGATCCAAGGCGACCCGTTGACTAGCTGTTGGGCCACCTGTGAAAGGAGTCGCCTCGTCCTCCACACACACACAAGCATATACATATATATATATATATATGTACATTGTACACATTTGAGCCGACAGCGCAAGAAATTAAATATAAACGCACTGCAGCACTTTTTGGCCCTTCACAAGAAAAGTGATTCTGCTCTCTTAACGTCTGTCCGGGTAATAAAAAATGCCAGCTTGCTGTTGCCGCGGACGCTGATGCTGCTACTGCTGCTGCTTGTTAATGTGGCACTTGTGTTGGTGTTGTTGTTGTTGCTTAAGCTGTAGCTCTAGCTGTTAGCTGTTAGCTGTTAGCTGTTACCGTTACAGTTACTCTTGGCCAAGTGGCGGCAACTTCATCAAGAACAAGCCCCACAAACGTAGGAGACAGAGCGCTTTCGCTCAATCTTTCCAAGTCTTGGCCATAATTATATTCAACAAGCTGTTGTCGCTTCAGATTTCTGCCCATTTACATGCACACACACACACCAATACACGTACACATAATTTTTATATTTTTCATTATTTAAACTCCTTGTGTGGGCTCCATTATTTGCCATGGAAACTGCTAGGCCCCTGCTTCACCCCGGGGGAAGGGAACAGATTATGAAATTTATTAGCCTGGGTATCCTTACTCACTTTTACCGAGAGCAAGTTATGAGCTTAATGTACTTGATCTGTTTTAATTCGACTTTCTTTTTTGATTTAACAAGATTTCAATGGATTTGCGTTTTATGATATGCTTCAAATGCGCTTTAAGGCCTCCCAGTAAGGTTCTCTCTCTCATCTGGCATCTCGTGTTGCTTGAATTGCTTAATTGGTATGGAATTTCCTGAACTTCAATCTAGTCCTGCCTGTTCCTGGTCTGTCTCAGCCTGTCGGGATTGTGGTCATAATGGATAAATTGTTTTCGGCCCATTCCTGGGCATTTGTATGTACATGTATTGATTTGGTTCGCAATGTAATAATTACATGGTTACATGAGCGCAATTTCCGTAGCATAACTCACGGCGCCCACATGCCGCATGCAACATGTTGTTGCTGCTCTCTTCTCCAATGTCTTCAGTATGTGTGCTGTGTGTGTGGCCGACCCAACTCAACGCAAATACATACACACATGCACACATCACAAAACATAGGAGACAAGGCGGAGAACGAAAAGGATAGAATGAGATACACATGTGCGTGTCTATTGTAACTTTAGCTTGTTGAAGAGTTGATGGGATGTTAAGATTATGTTAATGAGTTCATTAAATCACAAGAAACAAGCTACCGCATAGAATAGCATACACACACACACAAACACAACTTTTGGCTTTGGGGAAGAGAACTCTCGTCCCTGTCTCTCAGTTTGGTCAGCTGCTGCTTGATTTGGGTCTCCATTGGCAACTGTTGAACATGTCGAAGTATGTGTGTATGTCTGTGTGTGACCTCATTTTTGCAACTTAATTGTCATCGATGGTTAATTAGTTAATTGGTTATCTCGTTCACATCACACGACATGCTCATCAAAATATAAAAATAAATGACTATCGATGAAGTAATGAAATATTAAAGTTGCGAAATTGAGAATACTCATTACTGAAGAATTTTACAGTTTATCAGAAAATCAATAACATCAAGACCTAAATTATTATTGGTTTAAGCCAGAACTTCTGGTATTATTATATCTACGATTTGTTGTTCATAGGAGTCGCATATGAACTAGTTTATAACAGTTCAAAAGAATCTTCGTTCAGTTAGATGTTTGCACAGGGTATTAAACACAGATAATTTCAATCTGATCGATTTATGTGTTTGTCAACCTGATTTATCAAGTGTCTCAATGTGATGGCATGCAATTGCCTATCCTGCATGCCTGCTTGCCTACACTGACATGGGTTGCACACAAACGCACACACAAATGAAGAAATGCTATGCAAATAGCATGCGCTTTTCCCAAGCATTCCAACTCTACTACTACTATTCGCTGAAACCTCAATTCAATCTGAGCTGAGCCGCTGTGAGCTGCTTGCAGCCAAATGGGACAGCTGACAGACAATCTAACAAAACAGCAGACAAGAGCAGAATCACAGTCATGTGACATACATTTCCGCCTTAACTCGGGGAACATTTATTGCTAAATCAGAGACACGAGACTAGCACTATATGTGTGTGGGTGGTGGGTTGTGAGTGTGTGGGGGGATATCTAATCAATGGAAACCCAAATCCCAAGCTAACGACAAATTTCAATTGGCCAAAAAAAAAAAAAAAAAACAGAAAAGAGCTAAACATAAATGTGGCTGCTTATCATATTTTGCACCGTTTTAACCTTTTCTCTCAGATTCTTTTTACCACATTGAGGTCAATTTTAAATTATACACTTCCGCTTCCGTGCTTCGGCACTCGCTCGATTGACGCTGACGACAGCAGAAGCGGCAGCATACAGAAATTTCTGTTCTAGCTACCTTTGGCAGCGGCTCCAGTGTAAATATTGAAATCGATTCAGTTTTTATAAGCCCCCGCCTTTTCTCCATGTTGCCCAGTCAGAACAGTCAGGTGGTCTTCGACTCTATAACTAACTGCAGCAGTCCTCCCTTGGGTCTGACTTTGCGTCTAGATCTGAGTCCGGCCCCCGTCCCAAGTCTGTTCCCAATCTGGTTTACTTTGCTTTGGTCTGTGCGGTGTGGTTTCTCCTGCTTGTTATGCTTCATGTTTTTGCCAAGTTGTTGTCGTCGTCGTTGCCGGCGCTCGACTCTGGCCTCTCTGTTTCCTCTGGGTCTCGGTCTGTGCCTTGGATCTGGCTCCGGCTCTGGCTGTGCCTGTTCCTGTTTATGCAAGTGGATTACGGTGTTTGGATCTGATTATAAATCATCTTTATAATCCGTAAATCGTGTTTGGTTAACATAATGGAATAAATTTATTTTATTTATTGCAGCTGTAAGTTTTAATAAGATTTCTACGACTCGTCGTCGTTTATGCTTGTGCTTCCGCATCGACTTTGACTTTCTCCCCCCTCATCGTTTCTCTTCTTTCCTTTCGCCATCATCACCTCTTTGGGCAGAGTCCATTCAGTCTCAGACCATTTGACATTATGTTGCCTACATTTGTGCGCCAGCCGCTTAAGTTCAATTGCTCTTTAAGGCATCTGGGCCACAGAAACAATTCCATTTTTTGTTATAGTTGGTGTTGTTGTTGTTGTTGTTGCTGGTGTCGTCTCTGACTCTCTGCCAGCAATTATTGTAAATTGCTTGGTGTCATTTACACATTTTCCACGCATTTTCGCTATGGCAGATGTCGTGGCCTGGCCGGAACTTGTTTGCGTTTCTTTTCTTCCCCTTTTTTTTTTTGGCCTGCTGTTGTAGTCGTTAGCCATTGTCTGCTCTCTCTCTTTTTCTCTCTCACTTGCCATATTCTTTTTCTGCTTTCTACCCACTTCAAGGATTCATCCGTTATTGTCTGCACAGAAAATGGCATTCCCCAATCCCGCAGCTCATTAAAGGCATGCACACATTAAGGGGGGCATGGCAAGCAACTGCATTGAAACCCGCATATTTTGTTTGAGAACTTTACAGGACACATTTTAAGCACGCGGCAGTCGAGTCGCGCCTGCAATTCTGCTCCTCTTGATCATGACCGTGCTACCTAACTGTATTGTATCGTGAGTGTAAGAGTGTGTGAGTGTGTATAAAATATCGCACTTTAAAGCCATTTTAAAAATGATAATACGAAAGCCTAGCAGATAAATAATGCAAGCGAAACAGACTCCAAGCTTAGGATGGTTTTATTTTACTCCCACTCAACGATTTTCTTGGCTGTTTTTTTTGTTCACTTTTTTTTTCTTTCGTTGGGCCTGAAAATTTATTATCACGCAAAGGATTTGGCATGTAAAATATGAGAGGGAGCACCCAAAAGTAATGCTGTTGAAACTCATGGGAGTTGTTTGAACTTTAACCTCTGTACTCCGAAAATATTTTATTTAAAATATATTTTAGACAATGAAAAAGATAATACCAATACGAATTGAATGTTGTAAAGAAGAAATAAATAAAGTCGCGATAAATCGGAAATTAAATTAGAGAGAATGATTGATTAACTACCAAATTCAAAACCAAAGCGAAAGCAAACGCAATGTCAATCAATATCCTTTGATTACGTTGCAAAAGTAATGTGTTAATTATTTGTGAATTAAATTTTTTTTCGTTCGTAATGCAGCTGGAAAATTTTTATTTGGACTCATTTTCCCGCAACTTGAACTAATTCACTCATAGACAATTATGAAATGTGCATGCTCAAATTGTTGCTGAAGTGCACATTAAGGCACTTGAAAGAAATGCAGAGAGAAGTACTTGCCACAGCTCTCCTGGGCGTGGATGACGATGTTAAAAAGGCCAAAAATAAAAAAGGAAAAAAGCAAAGCAAAACGAAAAATGAGTTGGGAACAAAAAATATATACATACATATATGTTAGGGAGCCCCATACGTTACGAGGTTTTGCGGTCGCAAAAGGCACCGAAACTGAAGGGTTGCATATGCCCATGTGGGTGCCGCTTGGTTAGCATTTGGATTTCGAGCGCAATTTAACAGCAAATTAAACAGCATACACACACACAAACACACACAGCGAGAGACAGAGACCCTCACATTCATGAAGTGTAATGCCACATGATTGGTGTGTGTGTGTGTAAATTGAAAAAGTTTTGTCGGCCAAGTTTGCTTGTGTTTTACTAAAATTTATCGAGAAGCAATGTCGAAATTGATGATTGTAACTGCCAGAGGGCAGTAATGGGGCATGGGTGGGGTAAGTGAGGAAGACTCCTTGTAATAATAGCTTTAAGTATGCCTCCGATTTATGCGTCGATTTATTCTGCAATGTAGCATATAAACGAATCCCAAATTTATGGCCTTCTAATTTCATATTTTCCTTCAGTTTTTATGTGTATGTTTGTGCGGGTGTCCCTGCATCAGTTTGTATGATGTGTGTAAACTCTGTGTGCCAAACTAATTAAAAAGTATTTAATATTTGTAAACATGCCCAAAAATAAACTGCTACAGAACAAAACTGCCCTAGAAAAAACAAAGAAGAAAAATACGAAAAACTATTGAAAAATAACCCCCCTGAAAAAAACTTTGTCGTCAAACGATGGAGTCGTCCCTCCCCCCATTTAGCTAGCCATTATGGACTACCATTTGGCGCGTGTGTGTGGCCGTTGTTGTCTGCGAGGAAAAGTGTTGCCAAAAGACAACAACAACAAAAGGAGGGAGACGACGCTTCGTCGTTGTCGCGTCCTCATTATGAGCTCTGGGCTGCTCCGGTTGCATATTGCATGGCTTGTCCCCTCTCTAGACGATAAGGCGAACGTGTGTGTGTCTGTGTTGGTGTGTGGCCCAGTTTGGGCTCATTTCTCATCGGGGGAGCTTTGTTTTTGGCCAGCCCAACTTTTGGCAGGCAAACATTTTTAGCAAAGTTTATGCTGCTCGTTGGCCAGTTAACGGCTTTTCGCATCAGCAGCGGTGGACCCTTGTTCTTGTGTTCCTGTTACTCGGGGTACTCGACGTTGAGCAGTTTGCGTGCCGGTTCAAAAGGTTTTGCCATTGTTTTTGTTGTTCTAAACAACAGAGCAACAACTTTATTATTAGAAAAAGTTAAAATATCGCACGGCTTACAACCACCATGTGTAGAGTAATCAGCTAATTGGCGGATGACCTTCCAACAATAGTTTGTGAGACCGAAAATGGAATTTTGTTAATAAGTTAAAAAGTCAGGCCTTGAACAACACATCTTATCGATAAAAGCTAAGCGTAAGTCTGTTGCTCTACATTGCATGCCACGTCAAATGGCAGGCAACCAGCAGAACCAAGAAAAAAGAACCAACAATTGCCAACTTTTTAATTGTTTAATGTTTCTAAAGTTTCCATGCTCATGCTCCTTAATTTCGCTTGTTTCAAGCTTTTTTTTTTTTTTTTTTTTTTTTGGTTTCTATTTTGTGCTTTTTTCATTGTTATTCCAACTACTTTTTGCAGGTTAGGTACCCACTCACTGTTTGTGTTTATCTCAGCTGCATTTTGTAAAGTTTTCGTTGGCCAATGCGGCGTATGATGAATTTCAAGCGATTCCCTAGATAAAACAAGAAAGACCAAAAGTTGCATTTCAATTAAAAGTCAAATATCAACATTCATTTGCAGTCAAAATTGCACAGCCGGTGAGGAAAGTGATGACTTAACATGGCTTACTCATACAATTTCTTGAGTTAATTATCTAACTTGAACAATCCCTCTTTGTTTACTTCATTGGCCACCCTAACCAACCAACCTTACAACCAACATCATCAAGATCATCATCAGCTTCAGCATCATTATTAACTTCGCTTTACCTTGGAAATATTTCAATGTCAATGGAAAGAAGAAAACAAAACAAAAACTTGCAACCCCAAGCGACAACAAACAAAAACTTTTCCTTTCTTCGCGGAAGTCTGAGCCATAAAGTAGGAAAAGCTTAAAGCGGAAATAACAAAAATTTTATAAATAACAGCAATATCTCTATTCAGGCATACAGCATATAAATAAATATATATATATATATACTCCTATATTTACCAAGTAAATGTGGTGTACTTACTCGCATTATCTCTCAATAAAGGTAAAGAAGGGATGTGCAATGAAAGCGAAATCTTGTCTAGAAAGTTAAGTAGACAATGGTAATCGAAATTACTTACGTAAGTATATGCTTAGGTTAGTATAAAGAACCCTTCATCCAGCTAATTAGAGATTATTTTGTGTAAAAGAAATGTAAATGAATAATAGACATGGATTGAAAATGAAGTTGTAAACGCAAACCATTCTCAGTGGTCAGACATTTACTTAAACCTAGACTTGCTAATAGTGTTTTACAAAATGAAATTTCAAAAGCACACATTATACAGATCCTTCTCTATGAGTGCTTAAACGAAAGAGTAGATAATTGTAAGATGTTTTTCGTTGCTCTCAAAGTTTATTATTTTCTTATCAGTGGATAGCAAGCAGTCCCCCGCATTTGCTACTTGACGACGCATAAAAATCTTCGCACGAACTTTTTAGCAATAAAAATTGCCATAAATTGAAATGTGTTTCGCACTCAGTCTCCAAGTGGTTGACCAAAAAAAAAAGAGCATTTCGTGCATGTGGGCACAGAGAAACGACTGGAGAGAGGGGTTAAAGTCAGGTCAGTCAGTAGCAGTAGTAGTAGTAGTCGTTTTTATAAGTTTTTGTGTCAATACAAAAAGCATAGCATACTCTTGAGGGTTGCAAATAAACGATGTCCATGTCGTTGTCCACGTCGATGTCCGTGTGTCTATGTCTGAGTGGGTGTGGTCGGGAATGAGGTGTCTATTTGATTTGATATAGACTTTTGTAGAGCGGTAGTGGCCAACATGTCCATGTCGAGTGCTTAACTGGGAAAACAATAAAATATCGAATTTCCGAAAGAGAGCGAGAGTCACACACACAGACACGTATCAGGCGGGTGAGCACTTTTATGAATTCCCCTATCGCTGAGGCATATCTAAACGCCCATGCCAACAACACTTCTGTTTTATACCCATTCCACATATCATTTGACCGATTTGTGCATTCGCTTATCGGCAAATCATCGAAAATTTCCAATTATTTGTGCACACATGTAAATGCTGTCAATTTGAAATTAATTTATGTAAATTTACAGTAATAACAGCAACAACAACAACAACAACAATGACAATAACAAGAAGAAACATTCCGGTATTATAATTGGCAAGTATCTCATTAATCCAATTTAGCAAAATTAATTGGAACGCAAATCATCTAATGAGCATGAAGCTTTGATTTCAAATCTCAAGGCCACTGCTTCGCGGTTGCAAGTATATACAAATAGAGAGATAATTATAATTGTATATTCATTGGCATATTATGTATCCTCATTAAGTATATACATACATCTATGTAGTATACAATGCAAGTACATATGCAATGTATAGCAGAAACATGTTTTCAGGTGTTCAAAGGACAGGTGACTGTCAGTCTATTAGAATTCAATTCTATTGAAATTATAAAATGCATTCATTCATTTTCGTGTTGTGTGTGTGTGTGTGTGTGTGTGTGTGTGTGTGTGTGTGAATGGTTGGGTGTTTTTGGGTGGCGGCTAAACGTATTATGTTGCCATCAATTTATTCATAAGCGTGAGATTTGCATTAAAACGCACCATCTGCTTGGGGCTTCTTCTTCATCTTCGTTCCATTCAAGTAACCACCCAACCGCTTACCTATCTGCCGACTGGTGATTATCAATCAATTTGCATAGCATAATGGTTTCTTGTTCTGGCTCGGCTTTATTCTGCTTCATGCTCACATACACACACACGCATATGTACATATGTATATAGCAAAAGCAAATTACGTAAAACTCGCCTGGGCTCCAGGTCTTCTCCAGGTCTAGGAGGTCATCAACATCATAATCAACAGCGACATAAATAATCACATGTCCCACTTGAAGTTCGTGCATATATGCTAGTCGCAAGTCCGAGTACGAGTCCATTGAGTGGCCAACATGCCATACCGAGAACCACTCTTTCACTCTGCCTCTCTCTCTCTCTCTCTCTTAATGTGGCAAGCCGCACTTTTCACTAGGCCAACCAAACGAGCTCACGTGCGTGCGTGGCCAACTATGGGAACTGGGTTAGTTTTGGTCACCAGGCATATGGTACGTTCTCCCATATATGTATTTATATGCATACACTAGGCTCACGTACATATGCAAGCCAAAAGGGCCAGAAGGTATGATAGGGTGAGGTGAAACTAAACTAAACTGTTGGGCTAAGGTAAGAGTCAGCTGCAGCTATTCATAACATGCTTGTCTGGCTTTGTATTCAGTATTTTGGCATTTCTGCACGTTTCATTAAATGGTACATGAGATATAATACGGATTAAATTCCACTTTCTGTTGTCCGATTAAATTAAACTCAGTTAAGTCTATTTTCAAGACTTAAGTTAAACTGTTTTTTGTGGTTATTTGCTAATTGAATTTGTCTGCATTAAAATGGCTACGATCTTTAGTCTCCTTGTGTAATTACGGTCAAAGATTTTTCATCAGACCCGCCTAAAGAGTTCTATTAACAATTTTCAAAAATTTATTTTCGGTCATTTTTCAGAGCACAAGGGCATTGTGGCTATTGTTAGTTCAGGAGACGGTCGACGTCGAGCAGCAGCAGGAGAAGAAATATAATGGCCATTGTTGGAGCATTGTCCTTTTTACCTTTCACTTTACCTTTTACACCGACCGAAAAAACAACCGCAAGCGAGTGCTGTGCTTTATGTTCGCTTATATTTCATTAGATGGATGGGTCATGGCAAGAGAATGGTTGAGCGAAGGCCAATACAAAAACTGTGTCAAAGGCGTCTGCCTAAATGATTTAATGAGTTTTCTTTATGATGAGCAATTTTCAGGGGTCAAGACATTGGTTTAAGGCGAATCACTGCCATTTTTTATGCAGCCTATGGCATAATGATCAAAGGTATTTAACAGCAGCTGCTAAACAACTCACACACGCCCACCCATTCAGAAACACACACACGCACAACATGCCCAAGTGAAGCGGAAAAGGAAGACATCTTCCATCTGGTCTTGCCTGCAGTCCTCATCTCTCCCCGGAAACGGGACAAAGTGTGCGTGCCCGCGATAAATACACATCGCAAGATATTGTTTCGGCTAAATCTAACAGAGATTTATCTGCCAAATGTCACCTAGAGTGAAAATTTATATGCGTTTTGTACTGATCCTGTTTTCCACTGCTAAGAAGGCATCGAGTATAGCATTTCAATGTGGCTACGTGCAGGGCGTCTTCATCTGCATGGGCAACAACTGTCAGTGGTGGGTGGGTGGTTGGATGAGTGGGTGGCTGGTTGGATTCGTTTGCTTGTAAATTTGTGTATAGGTGGCTGGCGAATTAACTGCATGTGCTTGAGATTCGCGTGACTGCTAAAGCAAGTGAATTTCTTACTCTGTACAGATGCCAGGATATGCAGAATAGATTCCACTCACTTGGCAGTCGTAAAGATGTATCTATGCGAGTGTCTATATGTGTGAATCTGAGTGTGTGTGCGCCTGCTGTCTGTTTCCGGCTTAAACGATGCTCTGTCGCTTCAAATATGTGTATGTATGTATATGTATGTGTGAGTGCAAATAAATTAACATAATGCTTAAGTACGTGTGACAAGCGACTTCCGGATTTCATTTTGCGTAAATTTATGTTGCTTTCAAATTGTCGCGCATGGATTGTATGTACATATATACTTATCTTATGTATGTATGTCTGCAATTAAAATTGCTTGAGCAATAAAACTGGGAAAGAAAAGTGTGGTGCAAGGACTAACGGGAGAGAAATTCAATTATATGGAACACAAGTAATCAATGAAATTGTTAACAAAACTTTGTGCAAGCTTTGAATGTTTCCCTTTTCCAATGACGGGCTGTATGCTGACTTATGACTCCCCAGAGTTATATTTGGGTTACCCCAAAAGACTCCATGCCAGTGCATCCTATCGATAGGCCTAGAGATAGTCCAATTCTAATTCTAATATCAAGCGAAACTTTTACTTCCTCTGCCTCTTCCGTTTTGCTTGATGATGATAAAATTTATTACGCATGCGGCACGCGTATTTCATCTTGTTTGCTTGTTTGGCGCATTATTATCGCCCAACGTGGCGTATGATTAACATAAAACGACAGCCAAGGCATCGCTCTACCTGCTGCTGATACCACAAAAGATGACGATGATGATGATAATGATGCCGATGGTGCCTCTCTTCTTCCTGTGTGAGTGTGTGTGTGTGTATATCGAGACTCAACTGATTAACATAATTTTCTGAAGGAGTCACTTGACTCCTCATCGATGGCGTATTTTTCTCCTTACGCATATTAAAATGGTGCTGTGTAAAAATTGACGCCTGCAAATGATCAGTTCTCAATTGTACAATGTTGAACCTTTAAAGACTTATACACACACGCACACATATAGACCCATTGTTCTCCCATCGACACATGTTGTTGTGCAGCAGCAGCAGGTCGAAAAAAGAATGAAATTCACTAGCCATACCATCGGTCGACACAAAGCCAACTCGCTATGTCCTGCCCTGCCGGAGCCAATCAAGGAGACATTGTGTGCGTGGCTTGGCTTGTTGGCGTTGCAGAGTAAAAAGTATTGAGTATGCCATGTCCATGTAATGACAAAAAATGGGACTTAAACGCCAATTGTAGCCGCTTCGAAACGAGGATATTGAAAAGCAATAAATATTTAATTGAACTCACTTGAACGGGCATTTGTTGCAGCTACCAATAAAAATTGCGGCGCATTAGAAGTAATTTTCATTGCAATGGGATTTCAGCTAACGATTTTTCCATCGGGCCCCTTTAAAGGGCTAACTGCAAAACTGTTTAGTATCTTAATTACTAGCAAATTGAAAGCCTTTTTCTCTATTTGTTGGCATCAACAAGGGTAGAAGTTGGGCAAACAAATTTGCTTTTAATAAAAGTGAAATGTGTTGAGCTCACACTCATAAAGGCACAAAGACAAAAGAGGCAGGTTAGCAGGGTGGCAGGATGGAACGAGAGAATGGAGAACGAAGTGTGCAGTGTGTCAATGGCAATCAATTTACTCCCTGACAAACAAAGCTCAAGCATTTTGCGTCACCAATGAGCAAACAAGTCGAAGAAGAACTTAAAACTGACTGCAGTTATGCTCTTATGGTCATGCCCATGGATGGGCCCTGAAGAGGAGCATAATGTCGATTGTTGCCATTATGGAAGACTGAGTTGCCCTGAAGGTATTATTACACCATTACGCATGCACTCAAGGCTTTCATTAGCCTGTAGTTTGGCGCTATTTGCAAGATAATTACGGGCCATAGTCGTAAGAGACGACCGAGAAGCAGTCCGATGACCGGAAACGTGCGTACAAAGACCCATCTTGATGTAGACCAAAGGGAACCATCCAAGCTAACAGGGAGAGGTATGTAGCTGGCAAAATCACTAGCCAAGTAAATGAGCCAGCTCGTTGACAGACAGACGACGACCAAACTACAACTACAACTCCAACACACATGCTCTTACTGATTCTGAGGCATCAGTTTCTCATGTGTGTGTCTGTGTGTGAGCGGAAGTCACTTTAGCAAGTGTCTGTGTGAGTTTTTGCGTGGGTGTGTGTGTGTGTGGGTGTGTATGTGGTATTGCCTTTAGATTGGCATTTACAATGTTGTTTGCCAGCTAGCCAGTTAGCCAGCCCGTTTTCTGACCCCCAAAAAACAAAAATTCTTTTCGCACACCAAGAAACTGTCTGTGCATGGGCCTGAGCCTGGTCCTGATGCCTGGATCCAACACGCAAATGCAATTAACACGACGGCCAAGTGCAGAAGGGTTGACTGTAAAACGGAAATGGAAAGCTGCTGCTGCTGCTGGCCAATGCCCAAAATTGTTCGTTCTTCATTTGTTGCTTTTTTTTGGTTTACGGTTTTGTTGGATTTTCTATGCAATGTTGATTCAAACTCTCAAACTCCTGGGAAGTGTCGTCCTTTTTTATGTGGACCCTGTAAATTAGACGTCTGATGGGCCGAAAGTCAATTAGTTGCAAATTAATTTTTCAATCATCGACTCGGGAATCGGTTTGTGTTCGTCTGCCCTTCAGCTTCAATTTATTGAACATTGAATGACTTTTATGCGAGAGCAGTGAATGGAAATCGACAATTTGAAGCAGCGATTAAAGAAGGCGAGCAGGAAAAAAGGACGTCCGTGTCCCAATACAGGTAGACGAAGAACACTAAGGGCCAGTCTTTGCCACGCACACAATTGCACTCATAAAGCACGCGTCAATCCCCGAACCCACCAGCCCAGCAGACAAAGCGGATTTTACTTGATTTTTGTGTATTTTTCTATTAAATGCTCTTTTCCCTCCATTGAAATCGACCAGTGAAGTGTCCCTTTAGCTTTCCTCTCCTGCTGTCTGCACTTCTTCCTTTTTACTTTTTTTTTTTTTAGTTTTCCTTTGGCATTCCTTTTTATCGGTTTTAATCTTTTATTTGCAGTTTAAGGCTCACTTCACTGCTCAACTGGCAAGGATATATATAGGTACATAGTTATAAATATATATGTGTGTGCATAGATTGTGAATCAAGTTGAATATTTGCTTTCTTTCGCCAAGTTGAATTTAAGCAAATTTTCAATATTTATCTGTGGCTGAGATATTTTCGGGATACATTAAGTTCAGAAAATGTTGAGGGCACAAAAAAACCGCAACGACCTCGAATTCCGACTGAGTTTCCTGCAATATACCTTCGCACTGTATAGCTTCTCCTGCTTTTCATTTATTATTTATTCATTTAATATTTAAGCTGCAAGAGTGTAAATCATATGGGGTGCAAGGCTGGCCAGCATGTCCCACATGGCCATGTATTGCCTCTCTCATTGAGTGCAAAAAGCATTGTCCAACACATAAACCATGTTGCAAATGACCAGACGTGTACGTATGTACATTCCTCCATTAGCCAGCCAGCCATCCAGTAACCTAGCCATGGACATAACAGTGCCCCAGTCACCCCTCTTTGTCCTTTTTGTATCCCCCTCATTGCTTGTGCCAACGAGCCATGTTTTGTTAGCTCATTTTTGTTCTGGATCCTAGTTCAGCTTTAGCTTCAACATATATTGTTGTTGTTGCTGCTGATGCTGATGCTATTTCTGTTTCAGTTGTTTGTTCCACTTGACCACTAAAGCATAGTTTTAGGCGCTAAAAGCTAAACACCAAAATTCAAAAAGCAGCTGCTACTTGTCGGGCCAGACTCGGGCCCGGGGCACTTTACTTTATTTCGTTTGCAATGTGTTCGTGTGAGCGTGTGGGTGTATGTGTGTGTGTGTGATGGCATTTGGGAGCATATTAAGTTGGACTTTGGCAGGTGCCCAATGGCCAGCTTCGGCACTAATTGCATATTTGAGTCCCCCAGTGCACACACTAACACACATGCACACATATTTAGCTTTCTTTCAAATTTCTCTATTTAATTTCGTTTAATCTAATTCGATTCGGTGGCAACATTAAATTCCTTGCTAAAGAGCCACAACTTTTCCCATCGACATCAGCCATAATTCTATATCTTTACCTATTCAACCTATTGAAAATTTGCGGTAATTTCATAATGATTATTGTGGCGCTTTGTCGTGCGGCAATTGCAGTAGTTTATGCCATTCTCTGTTGACCACAGCGAAATAAACCACTAAATAAATTATGCACGAGTTGAATGAAACGAATAGCGAATTGTGAGTGGTAAGCTGAAGCGGTTTTATGGCAATGTCTCTGCCATGCAAATAAACCCAACCAAAGGTAACCGAAAAACAAACAATGCAATAAAGGTAACTTTGCAAAATTAATTAAAAAAACAGAGGGGAAAAAACAAAAAAAAAACAAAAACAATTATTTAAATGGTCAATCAAATATTTAAGTGTCCCGACGGCATGCCAACAAACGAATGACGAATGAATTTAATAAATAATTCCAACTCATATGAGTGTTGTTTTGCATTTGTTTTTAATTTTACAAATTCTTGTCCCCACCCCACCAGTACCTAGTGATCGCACAGTTGCCAGACAGTCGTAATGAAGGCTTAAGCGTCTGTGTCTGTGGAGTCCCCAATGTAGCAAAATGTGTCTGTTGGCTTAGTCTTTACAGCATCAACATTGCAGGCAATCTAGAGTAAGCATAATGCTAAGCTTGGGCCTGGTTTTGGGCCAAGACTCAAATTGCTGTTTGTGCCACAAAGTGGCAAGTGCAATTTGAGACGAGTTTACCAACAAGAACAAGAACAACAAACAAGCAATGTAAATGGTCGAGTGAAAGGAAGAGAGCCTTGGCTTTTCCCATAGCCGCATGTGCATCTTCAATGTTATTAATGGCAACTGATAGATGGGCCCAGGCGTGGCAACCCACGGAAACTTACACAAGTGCTGTCTAGGCACAGTGGAATCTAACTTACAATTAACATCAATAGTATGAAAAACTATTGATATAAAATTCAAAAGACCCAAGAAAGGGGTTCGTAAAATATGTATACATAAATGTAGTTAACAAGACAAGGCTTATAAACGAAGTAAATTTTCTACATATGGACCACTGTTAGAGGGCAAGGAGGCTTCACTGCAAATTCTTGGCACTTTATCCCTGTTTGACTGCATCACAAATTAGCGGTGTACTAATTTATAGTTACAGTCACCATCGAATAACTTGTCGGACTTGATCAATTGCTTGGCATTAGCAACTTTATTTCTTCACTTTGGGATTTTCACAAAAAAAAAAAAAAACGTATTAAAGATTTATTTTTGAAAACTTTCAATGTCTTCACATATGCAGCTTGCTTGTATGTTTGTGTGTATTGTAGTTTATGTTGGCAAATTTTTTCATCGAGCTAAAGTTTTCTTTGCAATTTCATGTTAGCCATCTATTGGTAAATGCTGCAATGCATCGACTTTGCACGTATCAACTGTTTAAATTTAATTTGCTAGACAAGCTACCAGGCGATGTTTTCAGGTCGCCAGAAATCAACATTTCTGAAGCGACGTGCGTAATCGAAGGAAGTTCACATCGTATAGATCGCAAAGGTGAGGGAGAGTGGGAGGGCGTGGTCCGCACACACAACACACGGAAGTAGTTACCATCAAATGCCGAATATGACAAATGCTCTGGCACCAAAAAATAGTAAGAAACAACAACGAAACGAGAGAACCTTACCTTGGAACCAACGACTGACACGTAAACTGCATAAATATAAACGCAGTAGGAGAACGTGCTAGACAGAGACTCATAGTCGATGTCGACGACGATGCCAGAGACGGCAAAGCAACTAAAGCAGATGGCAATCCAATGCAAAATTTACCAAGCAAAGCTGCAGAGACCGACACGATTAGGGGTCTATGAGAAGACCCAAAATGCATGTCGAAACCAAAACGAAGATGCTCAAGATGCTAGAAAAGGGGCTACAGGGAGTGATAGGGCAGTGATAGCTGCAACTGCAGCAGCAGGAGAACAAGTTAGGCAAATGGACGAGAAGTACATAAGCAGCATTTGCTTCATGCCATTTGCGGTTGGGCCACAATGACAAAATCAACGGAGTTGCAACAACAAGAGCAACAACGACAACACGAAAATGTTTAGCTTATTTGCAAACGCAAAATCCGCTTTAGGTTAAAATATGCAAAGTGTTTTTGTGAGAATGGAGAATGGGGCGTGGCAAAAGGGCTGGCAACTATATTACTTTTAACGCCAAAAGGCAGGCATACAAAATGCCACAAAGAACAAGGAGACTGATGTGTGGCCAAGCGGCAGATGATACCAAACACGCCCTCCTTGTCCATCGCTCGCATGAAATGGCATGGCATGGCAAGGCAAGGCTCCATCTCAATGCCCTTTGGTCAGCATAGCCGTTGAGAGTTGAGGCGTGGCAGAAAGTCAAGTCATGCCTGGCAAGGATATTGCAATTTCGCCAAACAACGGAAGCGGAAGTGCAAAAGCAGCAGACGCACAAAAACAAAATCAATATTTATTTGTGTGGGACACACACATACACTCCGGCAACTATGCCAAAGACAATGACTACACACTCATACACACAAACAAACTCTTAAATTGGTTCTACTTTTCCATTGGAGAAGGAAGAGGCTTCGGATATATGCAAATATCGCTAGTAACATTTGCATACAGCCAGGCGGCAGGCAGTGGGCAGCAAATGGACTGAGTCCGACTTTCCGAACGACTGTACAAAACTAGATTTAGATAAATTCACTTTCACAATTGACACTATAAACAGATTGCGGTGACAATGACAACCAGAAACTGGCAAACTCGGCCATTAGTTGAAATTCAAACAAAACTTAAATACCTCAAATGAAATAATGTATGCGCATTTGATCCAAGCTCTATTTCAATCAGGTCCATCGATTACACTAGGCAACATACGTTTTTTCTTCTTAAAACGGGTCAACCAAGGTTAATCAAATGGTTGTCTGCAGAGCGACTACAAACTTGAATATGTTTGGTTCACTTTCAATGGGCTTTGGCACATCAAACTTGTTGGCAAGTGTTATAATTATCAAGTTACATTTGCCTACATATATTTACTTAAATGATTGCTATCATACGATTGCGGCCAAACGGAAGATTTCATTTCATATCCAATATGCTGCATAGTTGTTGTTGCCTTTTTGGTTATTTGCCATAGCAGGTAAGTTAATTGGTAATTGGCGGTTAGTTATATTGTAAGTCGGACCCACTAAGGCACAAAGTACTTTTGGTTTGCCATTCAATTTGAGCTCTTGGGGCACGTTTCATAATTACGGGCAAAAGCACCATAAAACTCAAATATGCAACCCATTCGCAAATTCAACCCAAGGCATCTCAATGTAAAGCCCTGAACGCACTGGACTCGGACCGATCTGTGTGGCAAAGATTTATATGAATGTCAGTGGGCTTGGAAGAAATTTAATCAAACGGCACAAGAGAAAGAGAGAGCACAACCCTTTTACAGAAACGAAAATCAAATTTCAAATTTGCAAACTCCGCTATGCGAAAGTCTCATATTACAAACCAAAGACTGACTGTGTGAAAGACAGAGAGTGAGAAAGAGGGGTGAAAAGAGAACCGTAATGGAAATGGCCCAAAATTGCGGAACGAACATTCCACGGGCAGGAATGCCGACCAGTTTGGTCCTTGTACTTGAATTATATGTAATCAAAATAAGGCAAGAGCCAGAGATGGACTCCCTTTCTCTCTCTCTCCCTCTCTTTTCCCGTATGTGTGTGAGTATGTGTTTATGTGTGTATAGTGCATACTTTTAGGCTGTGGCAGGGCAAAATTTCAATTTCACTTGGGTGGGCATCTTTGAGCAACAACAATAAAAACGTCGAAAACATTGCAAACATTAACGGAAAAACAATTTTCATAAATCTAGAATTATTACCCAGGAACCACACAAACACACACTCCCACTCACACACAAACATAGAGGGGCAAGCATTGAAGAACGGAAGTAAAAAAAATTACGAGTACGCAGTGTGTCCATTGAGGCAACAAATTCGCACAAAAATACAGATTGAAGATGCTAGCATTAAAGAGCACCGAAGCCTAAATACACTCTTTTCCTTAATAGTGTAATCAATTTGTTAGCTGAGTGAGTGGGAAATTTTGAACTACTTTTATAGAGTATTTATTATGCTACTATTAGGTATTTCAAATTAACTTTGTTGAAGTAAAATTCTAGATATTCTGCAAATTATTGATATGTAATTCGAAGAAGTTGATTTGAAAATTCGAGGAACATGTCGATTATTTCAAAAAAAATCACAATAAAAACTTCTACGACTAATAGATTCCTGTTAAAAAATGTTTCAAATCACAATACGCAGTTATTGGACTCAGAGAAACAACTTTCATAGAGGGTATATACGGAGTAAGCAAGCTAGCGACATTTCTATACCCTTTTCCCTTTAAAAAATTTGCCCATCCATTTGCCAGAAAAGTTCTTCGACCTCGAACAGCTAACATATGTACGGAATATTTTATGCTTGTATATATATTTGCGAAACGCATAGATAGAATATGATTTCATATTTTACGCCAATGTTTATGCTTTTTTTTTTTTTTTTTTGTTATCGGGGTTGATATTTTGCTAAAGGGCGTTGATGATGATGATGGGCGGAGAAAGTGCTTATGTAATTTTCAAGCGTTTGGCAAACAATCCTCCGTCATAAATCACATAATTCACGCTCTGTGGAGCCCTTCAACATTGTCTTTTTAATTCAATTTCTTTTCATGCTTTGAAGTCCACTCAAATTTCAATAATTCATTTTTTTTCGTCTATACCCAGACTATGCAAACAAATTATGGCAAAAAAAGAGAGAAATAGATAAGGAGGAAGTGAAAATGGGATGTAGGAATTGGAGAGCAACTGTCAAACGTTGAAGTGAAGCCATCAATTGTTGCTATAAAATCAGTTATTAAGCCATTTATATATAGTTCGGCCATAAGGGCTCAAAGACACACTTTTCAATGGCTTATCAAAATCTAAAGCTGACGACAAAGGAGGCACACACCCGCCCACGCATAACCACTCAAACACATACACTTTCACAGACACACACACACACACACACACACACTTCAAGCCGGCAAGACAATTTATAAAATTAAAATTGTAAGCGTCTCCCACCTCTTGCCACCCCTTTGCCACACTTATTGTCTCCATCGCCATCTCTGTCTGCGGCAAAGTCAAGCAAGTGGAAAAAATGCAGCAGCAGCGGCAACAAAGGGGCAGATTCAGTTGAATGGAAGGCCGTTAGCTTGCAGCGGTTCGATAAGTCCACTAAAGAAGATAATTTGCTTTCACTGCCTCTCTAGGCGGACTGTCTGCCAAACACACACACGCGCTTTTGCTCTCAGTGGCATATGCCATAGAGATAAACATACATATAGGATTCTATTTTAATGGCAGCAAAAATGAGATGTGAAGTGGCCATGACAAATCTGCTGGCCCAATATCAAAATCCAATACGCGATTCTCTCTTCAATGAAGGATGCGGAGGATTTGTGGGTAAATATTACGGAATTTGCATATGCAAATTGGCGCTGATTTTGTTGCTGATTAATTTGGCATTGGCAGGCATAGAAATAGATTCATTCATTCGCTTATTCATTCGTTCGAATGCCGCATCTCGGGGCTTTTCCCATGGTTAAGGGTTGACACACTTGATAAATCGCACACGCAGGCAGTTAACAATTGATGTTAAATCAAAGAAGTAAACACACGGGTGTCAAATACAAACACACACACATACACACACACACCAATACACAGATAGCAAAGCTACGTGACAATTTCTGTCATTCCGCTTGGGGGCGTATCCGTTTCCGCTTTTGACTTGCCACCGCTGCCAAATGTTTTTTTTTTTTTTTTTTTTTGTTTTGGTTAAACTAATTTTTTTTTTTTTTTGTCACTGTCGTTCCTGTCCTTTGTTTATGTCCTGATTGTTGTTTATGCGTGAAACGCGTGTGTGACAGCAACAGCAACAACAAAGACGACAACAAAACACGAAATATATGCAAATGCAGAAGAAGAATAAAAAATAACGAAAAGGAAACGGACAAAAGGATTGAGTTTCGGCTTGACAGCCGCCGCTTGACAGAAGAGGAAAACGTTTTCACCTTTTTGGCCTAACTTAAGTACCTCAGGTGCGCGTTTATTCACCTGACTGCTTATGTCATCTGTGGTATATCTCACCTAAATGACACTGGGCCATGTGACTATAGATTAAAGCAGCGTGGCAGTTTATAATCAAGTGTCGAATATCCAAATGAAATGTCGGAAAATTTAAATTTAATTATTCAAGCGAAATTTTCTATTAAAATTATGCCATTAAGATCTGACGAAAATGCTCTACAGTAGTTTAACTTACATTTTTTTGCCTTTTCTTTCACTAGAAAAACACTCACTGAAAGTTTGCCTAACACTCCAAATGAAACTTATGGCCGAGAGCACTCGAAGCGACACCCCGACAAAGAAAAAAAATTAGGTACATAGCAGGAAGCTTTGCTGAAAAAAAAAAAAAAAAACAGTGGAAAGAGAAAAAAAGGAAACTTTTTCCTAGCAAAATGCATAGAAAATTCAGCGCAGAAATTAGAAGAAATTCACAAAATCCAGCAAATCGAAGTAGAAGTTTTGCTGCTGCCGTTGCTGCTGCTGCTGGTGGCAAACCACGTTTGCTTTTCTTTGGTCAGTCGGTTTATTGTTTGCAAATTTCCCTGGGGCCTTATCGAGCATTTGCCGGAGTAGTTCAAACATTTGCGCTGCTGATTACATTTAATGCTCAAATCGGATGTAAGGAGATTGTTTCATAGCTCGGGTGGTTGGCAGTTACAGGGGGCAAGCCCAGTGGTGGGAGGCCTGGATTCATCAATCAGTTGGATTGCAAAAATTGACCCCAATTCTCTCGGTTGCCGCAAGCTAAATTCAAAGTTTTCTTTTTATTTTCTTTTTATTATTTTCTTCTTTTGGTTTTTGGTTGTTTCTTTTGAGCCAATGGCATCAGCAGCATGACCCGCAGCTGGCAAACGCTCTTCAACTATGCACGACACATGCATGCTCTCCTGCGACAGGAGCGAGAGCAACGCGAAAGATGCCCCCAGCAGATTGGACATTCTCGTTTCAGCCTTTTGCCCACAATACACGCCTGCTGCACTGAGGAAAAGGTGCAGCAGGTGAAAGAATGCCCAGACCGGAAAAAATTCAAGCGAAGCCTTATGTTGGTCAAATGGTTTTACCCCATAGTCGAGGCATCCGATGAATCAGAAGAAACGGATGGTATAAATAATAAAAGCAGAGCCAAAGCTGAAAAAAAGGCAAAGGAGAAGAGTCGAGAATCTATCCATCGGAATTCTTTTCGGCAAATGACCATCAGATCGTATGAGAATCGTTTGCGTAGATATTCAAATCCTGATAAAATATTTCGCTACTTTGCCACCATTAAGATGAAAAATGAACAAGGACGATGGGAAATATATATGACACCGCTGGACTTTTTTACGCTCTCTGATGCCTAGATTTCAGCAACCAGAAAATCTCGGACTTGATCGTTATCGTAAAATAGACTCGTCTAAGACATTGACTTATCCTGGATTAAGCGAAGACAGCATCTTTTGCAAATTTCAGCTCAATGGCTTGCTAACCTATTCGGATTATATGTTCCTTATGTGTCTGATTAAGATGCCGGAAAGGTATATAGAGATGGCCTTTCGCCTCTTCGACCAGGATGGAGATGGTAATCTTAGCATGGATGACCTGAATAAAATGTTTGAGAAAGTTGGCTACGGCGATTCCTATTCAAGAAATGCAAATGTGTACCGCTATTTTTTTGGCAATAGTTTCAATCAAAAACTAAGTCTCAACAAGTTTTTGCAATTTCAGCGTCTTGTAAATCGAGATATTCTTATGATGGAATTTAATTTGCTTATGAAAAATCCACCGCAAATGAAAAATGAAGGAAAATCGCGAGAGGAACAGGAGAAAAATATGAAAATATCCGAATTGGCATTTGCGAAAGTGTTGCTAGCCTATGCTAGGCATCCATCTAAAAAGCGTTTGTTGACACTGCAACGTATCAAGGAAAAATACTCGACATCGACGACTGGTATAAGCCTCAATGACTTCATGGCTTTCTTCAAGTTTGTCCGCGATATATCGGCCATTGATGCAGCTTTAACCTTCCACTATCTTGCCGGGGCGGATATATCGCGAGAAACTCTTAAACATATATCCAAAGTCGTTGTGGGTGTCACCCTATCCGATCATTTGATTGATATTATCTATACTGTGTTTGACACCGATGAAAATGGGATTCTTAGTCGTAGTGAGCTGGTGAACGTGTTTCGTGACCGTAAGACTCGAGGCAGAAGTATGCATGCGAAATCTTTCAAATTTGCAGCCCTATTGGGCGCAGTGTGCAAGTGTGCCCAAGACACAATACGTTCGTATATTTGAAAAATCTGTAATAAACTTTGGAAATTCGAAATGCGCTGATTTGATGCGTTTTTCCTATCGTTGCCATTTCCTCTCTTGAGCCGAAGAGTCCTTTGAGGCTGGCGGCTTTTAGCGAGCTCAGACAAAAGAAGAACAAAGACCCGACATCAACCATTTGATTTAGCCTCAGCCCGTCAGTAGCAGCAGACCCACACACCCCGCCACCCTCCTCCACACACACTCATCCAGCAAATACTAGAGACTGTGCAAAAAAGCGCATTTTGTTTACCTTCAACTTCAGCAGGCTTCAGATGTTGAAAAATGATGTAGAAGAGGTAAGGCAAGCGAGACAGACACACAGAAAGAAAAGTGGTAAATGAAAACCATTTTGTTGTCTCGTCGCTCTCGAGAGTTGCGTGAGTGAAGGTAGAAATAAGAAAAAAAAAATAGAAACAAAAAGACAGATGCTCTTCAGCATACTCCCCGCCGGGATCCACCTAAATTCCGCCCAATCCCAAAATGGGGTCGACCACGCAACTAACATGACTTTGAACTTTTATCACCTGCTGCCAGAATGTTTGTATGGCTAAAACCTCCGCATTTTCTCTGTCCTGGGAAAACAATTTAAAATACTTGCGGCAACACGCAATGTCGTCCCAGGTAGATGCACCATAAGAGGACGTACGCACAACAGTTCGGGTTTTCTCCATACCATTTTATCTGGTTCTGGCCATTGACAAAACCAGCCGCAGAAACATTGAAGGGAAACAAACAAATGGCAGAGAAAAGAAAAGACAGCCAAAACGATGGGAATTTTGACAGCCTGTGACCAAAAATTCTGATTCTACTTCAAATACTCCATGTTGTTCATTGAATTTCGATGAGCTTGGCATTAAAATTCAATGGAAAATTACTGTTTACAGTCGGACTCTTAATTGCAGGTCAAATGAAATGAAATGCGATTCGTTACGCCCCCGTCCAGCCCATCCAGTCCACACATACATACATACATACATACATAGTTGGGCCCAGTCAGTTATTAGAGAATGTTTATGCATGGAAAAGTTTTTATCAATTCTCTTGCAACAACATATCGAGGCCAGAACACCTGAGCAGGGCTGAGTAGGAGAGCAGCCTCATAAACATGGCTAGGTTACCGCCCGAGGAAACTTTGCCCATTGCAAAAATCAAACTCAAGTGCATATATGTTCTTGGCTTTCACCCATTACACACACACACACAGACTACACAATGCCATCAACATATAAGAACCTACGCAGTTGTCTGCACACACAAAACTTTCGAAACTCAACGCGTCAAGGAAGTGCGATAAAAATAAACATGCAAGTTGCCAGCTTTTGCTAGTGGGCGTGTCCTGCATAAAATTTATGAAGCAAGAAAAAAATAAAACAGTGTTCAACCAAAAAAAGAAAAACACAAATTGAAAAACTGAAAGAGACTTAAAATCAATTAAAAGTGCCACATACCAAAACAAGTGCAATATCCTAAACCATAAATCAGGAATTATTTTTGTTATATGGAAATCATTTAGCCAATCATAAAATCTGTCATTTTATTGGATATTCAATAGATTTGAATTCATTTTTCTCTTTCTATCACAATTCATGTCCATTTTTCCATCTCTCTCTAAGTAAGTCTGTCTGCCTGTCGCTTTATGTCAGAGTCTTTGTATATGCAAGCATTTAACATCAACATCAACTGTCAATGGGATTTTGTCATAAATAATTCAAAAGAATAGAAGAATTTTCTAATGAACATTGACCAACGTGACTGCCTTTAGTCAGATTCTTGAATTTTCATGTTATTACGACCGCATAGAAGAATATTTATTGTTGAGTCTTTTTCTCTGGAAATTGTCTGTTTGAAATGTTTTGGTCAAAGCAATAATACTGCAATATTCGGCATGGCTAAGTGCAGCAGCAGCAAGTGCTTCAAAGCTTTTGGCCTTTTTTTCTTACCACAATTGCCACAGGAGCAACCACATACAAATCACACCTACACATACATACACTCTATTTCTGTTTGAGATATTCCAAAAATTATAAAATATGCAATTTTATGGCCTTAAGGCGTTGAATGTGCAAAAATATTATTTTATACACGTTCATATTCAGGCCATGGCACTCCCACAACTCCCACCCACACACACACACACACACAACGGGACTTTGGCCTTTTTGAGCACCTGCACTTTAAGATAATTTCCATGAATTTAGGTTACTATGGTCGGATATGAAGGTTGAAAGTTGACCGGCCACAGCAGCAGCAGCAGCGACACTTATCTGAATTATGAATATGCAGGCGCTTATCGTACAGAGTGTATCTACATACTTATAAGCATGCATATGTGTGTGAGTGTGTGCTGGGGTGTAAACCAAAAATCATGGAGAAGATTTAAGGAGCTGCAAATTTTATTTATCATTAAACACTTGGTAAGCAGTTAAATCTTTAAGCAAAAGTCAAATGGAAAAACTGTCTGGCTCACATAATGACACATACACAGACAATACAATGCTGGAAATACTGACAAATACTTAGCATACTTAAAAGGGCACGTGAATTAACTGCAGCTTATACATACCTGAAGTACTGACTTAGCTGACGGTGTGAGAAAAGAGACAGCAATACGATAATTAAGTTTGCGACTTTTGCACGCTTTAAGCCCTTCTCGCAGGGCGAGCTTTAACGCTTTATATTGAAAACTTCCCATTTAAATGGATTAAAAACTTTTTCACATCATTTCCTGCCGATTAAAATGTTGAACGAACGTTTTTCGCAGCGCGACAATGTGTGGGTGTAGGTATGTATGAGGGGACAGCTAGCAGGATCCCTCCTCTCTCCATCCCTCTCTCTCTCCCAGTCTATCTCTCCCACTCTCGCTCCCTCTCTTTCTCTCTCTGTTCTTCTCTTCAGAAAGGCTTCACATCTGGCTGAACAGTGAGCTCACTTTGGAAATTATAGTTCTGCGCTTAAGTAACTGGCATTAAGGCCAACTAATGGCGTTTCCTTAGTTCTCATTTTCAACAAAAAAAATGTGGGACATAACGCCAGCATCATTTATGAACATCTTTGTATAAATATTTTGTTGCGGCTTCTGTGATTTAGCCATATTACCATTTACTCGTATGTTCCATCAAACGTGCCTAAAATTTCAAGAGCGCACACACATGTCAAACTAATAAACTTAAAGCGAAATCGTTTGACGACAACAACAACAGCAGCAGTAACAACAGGCTGCACGTGAAATCACAGTAGGAGTAGAATAACAAAAAAAAAATAAAAATATGAAAAACTTGGCAGCCGGTACTTACTTACTTCTCTTCAATTTACATACTTACATACACACATACATACATACATACAAACTTATTTAGAACGTTTATACATTTTAAATGCTGCGACATCCAGCCGGCAAAAAGTTATTTCAACTTTTTCATCTTGCCGTTGTTGTACTCGTATCAGAAACATTTCATCCTTTTGTGTGTCTCTGACGAGTTTCACTCATAAACTCTGTCTACATGTGTGTCTGTGTGTGACTATGGGTGAGTCTGTGTGTGTGTATGCCATAAACGAGCAGTCAGGCATCCAACCAGTTGGCATAAGCATAATGATGATGAATGAGTACCCTCAACCCTCGCTCGAACCAACCATTTCTACATACATCCTTACATATGAGGAGCATTAATACAGTCTGTTCTATCGGTAGAGAAAATTCTGTATACAGTAGAGAGATATCATTAAGCAAATCTATATATAAACATACATACACAACAATGTCATTTTATACCTTGTCGTCGAATTATTTTTGATAAATATGTTTACTGTTGTCTGTTAAGTAGAATACCATTACATATCTCGATATTGGATTATAATCATAAGAGTTCCAATCATCATGAAATTAATAAATAGATGACAGATATTTTTATCTTTGGGTTTAGTCCTTTCTATCCCAAGTAAGTTCTAAGAATTTAAATTATTTTAAATAACGTGTAATTGTAAACAAGAAATGTGGGAGTACTTTTCTTATTTCTTACTTAATTTTGAAAAGGCTCTCGTCATATTTTAAATATACTAAGCAGCAAAGGTAATTAATGATTCAGAAGTGAGTGAATTAAATGTAGTAAATCTGGAATATCTTAAATTAAATAAAATATCAGAAGCTCTTAAATACTAATACGAAGTGTTTCATTGTTTATATCTGTGGCAATTAATCATGTAATTACAGAGTTTAGATGCAGCTTAGTTTTTCGGATTAATTTTGTAAATTTAAATTGAATTAACTGGATAAGAACTGCAATGCAAATAATGATGTTATTATTATGCAGTTTGCATAAAAGTTAATTAAAAAATGTTGTGTAATTTATATTTAAATTGCCATAGTAAACACAAAGACTTGATCTCGAGATGTTTTTAACCATTACAATGTGTGTGTGTGTGTCTGTGTATGAGTGTCCGGGCAGTGGGCGGAGGTTTTTTTTTTGTTGTTTCTTTGTTTTTTGTACATAGTTGTTTTGCGTGATTTTATGCATACATAATTAATTAAAACATATTCCACGATAATTATTTAAACACGTAAAGCTGATTACATACAATAAACAAAGCGAAATCTGTTATAATTTTTAATTACCCGTCACTTATTGACTTACTTATGCAAATGACTTTGACTGTGAGTTAATTATGTATCGCATAAGTGCATAATTGTGGCCGTGGATTGTGGGTTTGTTTGATTCTTTTGCCAAACGCATCATCATATATACTTATTCCTCTAGAATATAAAATTGGTTAGCCGGTTCAATGATTCCCCGCATTGGAATCTGACAGTTAAATAAATATTTCATAGGCTGAGCAGTCTTGGGCCGCATATTACAATTAACGAAATACCAATTCAATGGAGTGTGAAATGTTGCATTAATATTAATGAAACAGATATGCCAAATTAATATATGAATTCCAATGTTATTTGCTGGCATGCTCTGGTTTATATACATACATATATGCAATTAAAATCATTATAGAAATTTAATGGAAAAAAAGATCAGAATACACATACATAGGCAATTAAATTCATTTTATAATTAAAATTATAAATATACAAGTGTGGCTATGGATAAGTACGAATTTGATTTCCGTAGCATATTTATAATTTATTTGCCCTCGGCAACATTCCAACTCCGAAAAAAGGGGCATAAGGGCAACATGTTGCCTTACCCCTTAAATCACTCCGAAAATCAAAAGTAGTACCCGAAGAGCTCAACAAAACTTTTAACCACGACATTAAGGACATTAACGACGAGCAGTCCTTAGACGGCCTAAAAACTTTGCATTGCAATCGAAATTACCCCCAATAAATAATTCAATGCAACCCACTTGCCACCACCCACAATCTGGCCAAGATTGCATGAAACTTTTATAAGGCAAATGCAGAAACAAGCCAATTGGATTTCAAGCTGATAAACATATTTATTTAGTTTATTTTATATGTAAATCGTTGTATATACATACATACATACAGATAAATTTACCTATAACCATTCTATCCGGAATACATAAATAATGTTACAATTTCTTTGGCCAAGAAAAACTTTTGGGTTTCCTTGGCAGTGTTTTTTTTTAATAAATTAAAAAGACCCTTCCAAAATATGGAGGGAGGGGGGTAAAAGGAAATAGAAAAATTTGAGTAGAACATGAAAAAAAAAAACAAGAAATCGTTATGAAAATCAGAACAGCAAAATGATTAATGTTGCCCAAATATAAAATGTGTCAAGCGATTAAAAGGCGGCCTTGCGCCACTAACGCACTTTATTTATGACAATCATTTATCATTTTGGCATATGTACATACAAAATATCCACAGTTGTATGTAACGAGTATCGAGTCAGGCTAGACAGGATATGTGATAATGCACAAGGGGCACGCGCTGGTGGCTCCTGGCCACGCCCAAGCCCACGTCCACGACATGGCCAGTCCACGCGACGAAGGGACAAAGGGACTGAAGAAGGGACGTGGGGGAAAACTTGCCAATGTTGCGTTACCTACTGTCAGGATGATATTCACGTAACATGCCATACAATTATTTATTTGTCGTCGGATTTGTTGTTGCTTCTGCTGCTGTTGCTGCCGCTCTTGCTTCACCTGTATTGTTGTGGTTCGTTACCTTTTAAATAAAAAAATGTTGCCAGCGCTTTGATGCAACTGACCTCCATACAACTTTCCCTCCTATTCATTTACCGTTGCATCACAGAAAGCAGAACAAATGGTGCTATCGACGACCCGGCCTCAACGCCATTCGACTTTAGTTCTCTCTATCTCTCCCTGCCATATGTATTCCACTCTACTCCCTCTACTCTCTCCCTCCACTCGGATGGACTCTTGTTCGACTGGCATATGTCAATCAGAGCATGGAAGCAAAGAAATAATCTCCGCTTGACATGAACTTAAAAGTATTATGACAAATATTTCGAAATCTCTGTGCCAGTCTATAACATACTCAGGAGCGAATTAAATTCTATGAGGGACTCTTGACTTTTAATCACTGAATTTGTACTCACTCTTTTGCATGGCAGTGTATATTTAAAGGTTTCTAACATTATTTAAGTTCAAATTGAAGAGTTCGAATGGTAAGTAAGTTAGTTTATTCCATCCCTGACTCTTATGTCCATATGTTTGGCTGTGTTTCCTTCCCTATTTATATGTGTGTTTGGGTGTACATCAATGGATATGTGTTGCAAGAAACTCTCGCATGCAGCCACGCACAATTCTGTTTAAATAAAAATCATTTCGTTGCAAATTCATTGTGGCATATCTCGTATCTCTGCTTTTGACATGCACTTTTTGGCATTGCCCGTTTGCCGTTCACATTTCTCACTCTCACTTGTTGGCAAGAAAATCCATAGCGTATTTTCGCTTTCGAGCAACTGGCGCACTTCCTTTAGCAAGGCTCTCTTTCCTTTTTTTTCGTTGTTGTTTCTGTCTCGCATATTTGTTGTTGCTGCCGCTGCTGGTCGTAACGGACATGATGCCGTAAATCAATTTTATATTTATTATTTTATGAATTGCAATTGCTTTTATTTTCAATTTGAACCTTGCTCTCACCATGCTGGCTGTACGGCACTTAAGTATGCATCGTTTGCATGCGCAGCTATCGCGCAATTTAATTTACCGTATGGCATATGGCCCAGGTCCTGTTCACCACCCATCGCTTCATGACCGCCACCTGCCTTAATTGGAAACTGCATATAGTTATATATAAGTATATATGTATATATGTCTATGTATGTATGTATCAGCATGTGATACAACGAAGCACGTAATTTTGTGGTCAACAGGATGCTGGGGGGCAATGCCAAGACGCCTGCAACTGAACATCGCAACGCTTTGAGTTATGCAACAAGAAAAAAAAAACAACTTACTTGAGAGAGAGGTAAAGAGAGAGGAAACAATTAAGGATACATATTGATTTATCCAATTAGCCAAATGCCTTTAAAATTCTAGTCTAGACACATTAAACCTTTAATACATTTGTAATATAATAAAATTTCGTTACAAAATATTCAAAAACTCATCTTCTGAAGGGGGACGTTCACCTCGAGAGCAGAATATGAATATGAAACAATATTTATTTTGCTTAATTGCTATCGATACTATTCATGGTTCAGTTAATGTATAAATTTTTAGCCAATTTGATTGGAAAAATGATAACAAAACATTTTCAGTAATTATTTTATTCGTAAAGTGTTAAAAAGAGAGGAAACAAATAACATATTGATTAAATCGTTTTAGCAAATGCCTTTACCTTTTAAGAGTATCTAGACATAGCTAATTACAAAATTTCAAAAGTGCTTAAGCTCAATTAAGAAAATGTCGTTTGAAAACATTAAAAAACTCATTTTCTGAAAGGAAGTGGCATTGAACCTTAAGAGCAGAATATGAAAATTATCCAATATTAATTTTGCTTAATTGGTCTGAAGGGAGACGTTCACCTCGAGAGCATAATTTGAATATGAACCAATATTTATTTTGCTTAATTGCTATCGACACTATTCATGGATCATTTAATATATACATATATTTTTAGTTATAATATTTTCAATTTCAGTAATTCAAAATATTGTCAAGTGTAATTTGAAATCGACACAATGCAGTTAAGTCGGAATATTTTTAGAGTGTTGGTCGTTTGTCTTATAAACTTGGACATTGAGCAGAGTGTAAGAGTTGCAACTACTAACTTAATTCGCGCAAAAGGTATAATTCTGTTTTGTTTTCAAATCTTCAGGAAGCTACTACGTTTAAGTTTACAAATCTTGTCTGTGAGAGTTATAATAATTCGTGGGTTGTGATCAATAATTGTCGTTTAAAGGCTGTCAAACGCGACTTGATAATGCTTAATTTGAACGTTACTTTGGTCCATCCAGCTAATAATATTACTGTCGACTATCAAGTTTTCAAAAGAGAAAATGGTTATAAGCCATGGTTGATTAGGGGCTCCATTGATGTATGTCGATTTCTGAAGAAATCTTACAATCCATTTCCAATAATGGTTTTCAAATTATTTAAAGAATTCACCAATTTCAATACGACATGTCCACTTTTGGTACGATTTTATGAACCTCATAAATCTTTTAATTTTAATAATATTTTTGCCTTTTACTATTCCTATAGGGTGATCATATTATTAAGGATTTTCACCTGCAACTGGAATTGATGCCTCTACCCCTACCCACGGGAGATTTCATGTTATCTCTACGATGGTCTTTTGATAAAAAACTGCAATTCGACACCAACACAAGCTTTTTGTTTGTTGAGAACCTTTTGCAAAAATAAAGCAGCTTCAGGCCAACTGTGTTCTGTTTTCCTTATTTCTTTAGTATCGTTCCAATTTCTCGCCATCAGCAACAATGGCAATGGGCCTAAAGCCCAGTACAGAAAATTTTTTACACTTTGGATGACATAAGCCGTAATTATATGAATTCAACAAATAATTCGATTGGAAAATTGATATCATCATAATCGCTTATTGATTGGTTTCAGTAACACTAAAACATAAAATGCTTTCGGCTGAACATCGCAACGCTTTGAGTTATGCAACAAGAAAAAAAAAACAACTTACTTGAGAGAGAGGTAAAGAGAGAGGAAACAATTAAGGATACATATTGATTTATCCAATTAGCCAAATGCCTTTAAAATTCTAGTCTAGACACATTAAACCTTTAATACATTTGTAAGATAATAAAATTTCGTTAAAAAATATTCAAAAACTCATCTTCTGAAGGGGGACGTTCACCTCGAGAGCAGAATATGAATATGAAACAATATTTATTTTGCTTAATTGCTATCGATACTATTCATGGTTCAGTTAATGTATAAATTTTTAGCCAATTTGATTGGAAAAATGATAACAAAACATTTTCAGTAATTATTTTATTCGTAAAGTGTTAAAAAGAGAGGAAACAAATAACATATTGATTAAATCGTTTTAGCAAATGCCTTTACCTTTTTAAGAGTATCTAGACATAGCTAATTACAAAATTTCAAAAGTGCTTAAGCTCAATTAAGAAAATGTCGTTTGAAAACATTAAAAAACTCATTTTCTGAAAGGAAGTGGCATTGAACCTTAAGAGCAGAATATGAAAATTATCCAATATTAATTTTGCTTAATTGGTCTCGACACTATTCATGGATCATTTAATACATGCATATATTTTTAGTTATAATAAAATAATTTCAGTAATACAAAATATTGTCAAGTGTAATTTGAAATCGACACAATGCAGTTAAGTCGGAATATTTTTAGACTGTTGGTCGTTTGTCTTATAAACTTGGACATTGAGCAGAGTGTAAGAGTTGCAACTACTAACTTAATTCGCGCAAAAGGTATAATTTTGTTTTGTTTTCAAATCTTCAGGAAGCTATTACATTTAAGTTCACAAATGTTGTCTGTGAGAGTTATAATAATACGTGGGTTGTGATCAATAATTGTCGTTTAAAGGCAATCAAACGCGACTTGATAATGTTTAATTTGAACGTTACATTAGTCAATGTAGTAAATGATGTTACCCTTCACTACCAACTTTACAAAAGAGAAAGTGGTTATAAGCCATGGTTGATTAGGGGCTCCATTGATGTATGTCGATTTCTGAAGAAATCTTATAGCCCATTTCCAATAATGGTTTTCAAATTATTTAAAGAATTCACCAATTTCAATACGACATGTCCACTTTTGGTAAGATTTTACATATTACATGAACATTATTAAGATATTCAAGCCTCTTTCTGTGCATTTAGGGTGATAAAATAATTAAGGATTTCCACCTGAAGCTCGAATTGATGCCACTACCTCTACCAACGGGAGACTTCATGTTATCTCTAAGATGGTCATTTGAAAAAAAGCTGCAATTCGACACAAACGTTAGCTTTGTGTTCATTGAGGATCTACTGCAAAAATAAATGGAATCTTTTAGCCAACTCAATAGAGGGGAACGACAGATATATCAGTCTGATTGATTTAAATACTAATCCATTGTTTGTTTAATGCATACGCATTATTAGGCAGCAGTTTCTACCGTAAATAATTTGGCTGAATTTTAGAGACAAATACGATTTCTAAAATTGTTTATTTTGCACATAGCAAATATTTTCATATAAATTATTAACTATACTTAAAGTTATGACAAGTGTAATTTGAAATCAAGTAAATGCAGTCAAATCGGAATGTATTTGGCCTTTTGGTCGTCTATATTATTTACTTGCACATTCAGAATAATGTAAGAGTTGATGTAATGTAATGTGTGATATTTTATCTAAGCGTAAAGTGATTAAATTCCATTTTCTATAAATCCGTAGGAAGCTACTACGTTTAAGTTTACAAATCTTGTCTGTGAGAGTTATAATAATTCGTGGGTTGTGATCAATAATTGTCGTTTAAAGGCAGTCAAACGCGACTTGATAATGTTTAATTTGAACGTGACCTTGGTCCATCCAGCTAATAATATTACTGTCGACTATCAAGTTTTCAAAAGAGAAAGTGGTTATAAGCCATGGTTGTTGAGGGGCTCAGTTGATGTATGTCGATATCTGAAGAAATCTTACAATCCATTTCCAACAATGATTGTGAATATGTTTAAGCCATTTTCAAACTTCAATAAGACATGTCCACTTGTGGTACGATTTTATGAACCTCATAAATCTTTTAATTTTAATAACATTTTTGCCTTTTTCTATTTCTATAGGGTGATCATATTATTAAGGATTTTCACCTGCAACTGGAAATGATGCCTCTACCCCTACCAACGGGAGACTTCATGTTATCTCTACGATGGTCTTTTGATAAAAAACTGCAATTTGACACCAACACAAGCTTTTTGTTTGTTGAGAACCTTTTGCAAAAATAAAGCAGCTTCAGGCCAACTGTGTTCTGTTTTCCTTACATCTATAGTATCGTTCCAATTTCTCGCCATCAGCAACAATGGCAATGGGCCTAAAGCCCTGTACAGAAATTTCCACACTTTGGATGACATAAGCCGTAATTGTATGAATTCAACAAATAATTTGATTGGAAAATACGTTAGCTAGAATCTTTCTAAGCACATCCGAGAAATAAGTATTCTTGATTTTTACCTATGTTTATATGTGAAAATACTAATCTAACTGATTACTGGAGTACACTTTTTTTGGTTTCAAACTTTTAAGCATGTCATCAGTTGTTGTATTTGTGCCATTAACACAAAATTGGCACAAAAGTTGCATGTGTTACGCGCCTTAATTGAAATATTTGACGCTAATGACGGTCCTTTTTACTAATGTCCCAAATGTTGCGGACGTTGCCAGTCCCGCGGCTGTCGACTACTTATTAAAGTGTCAATGGTTTCGTGTTCGCTTTTTGGCCATCTTTTGCGCAACAGGCAATAATGGGGGTTCAAATCGAGGTCAACATATCGCATGTAAATTTACAAAAATTGATTCGGTAACATAAGTTTGACCTGTTTTTGTGAGCTGTGACACATTGGCAGACGGGTTTTTTGTGTAATGAGTAAACATTAACGCAATTTGCATATTAATTAAAAGCTAACGACAGTATATAAACCCGAATAAGAGAGATTTGGTCTTTAAACTTTCCCTGCAAATACAGTGATGAAAAAATATATGCGTTTATAGCAATGGAAATCTGAAAAAGAGTGTCTCAAGTGCATAATTAGGCGAATATAATAGTTAACTGCTTAACTATGTTCAAACATAACAAAATACACGGATATATGTTTCCGTTTATGCATATATGTATGCATGTATGTATCCTCATATATGCATATCGAGCAACGCATCGATTTGAAGTTATAATTGCTAGAAAACTTTGCCAAAAGTATTTTCCAAACTCAGACGATTTGATTGCCAATGCTGTTGTTCTTCTTGTTGGTGTTGTTGCTGATGCTTTTGAATTTGTTGCATGGTTTGGAGTTGAGCAAATCCAATTTGCAATTTTCAAATCCTATTGAAAACGGGGAGGAACGGAGGTGTGGTGCTGGTTGTGGTGTGTGTGAGAGAAAGCTTGCGGTTCTAACTTGTTCTTCGGCTTAGTAGTAATTGGCATAAAGAGGGAGCAATCGGTGGGCAAATGCCAATTGCCATGAATCAATTGAATAAAATGCCAAAAAAGCAATCTAAGTTCCAACCATACAAAACTCAAAAATTATTATCAAATATGAAAAGGGATAGTGGGGTGAAGAAAAAAGAGAGTGGGAGATAGAAGGAGTAGATGAAAACGAGGATTTTAATAAAATATAAATGCATAGATCCATAGAATTCTGGGTCAAATTAAATAATAGCTCTCTTTCTCAGCTCAGTAAGGAATCTTTATGGCAAATAAGCAGTGAGACAACATTGTGGCTACAATGTTGAATTGTATTTTCGGTTTCAAATCGATGCAATTTGCTGCAAACCAAAAATTTAAATGACACACAAGGCAACCACAAAAGGCAACCGGTAATAAAACTTTTTAGTTTTCATGCGGCCAGCAGTCGAAATGTTGCCTGGCCAGTTGGCCAGTTGAAATAGAACAATTGAAATAATTGCGCAAACAGAGAAATACATCTATGTATGTATGTATGTGCATATTCCAAAAGGTCATGCTAACTCTAGGCAAAGTTGAAAGCTTAGCCTGCAAATGGAAGCATTTAGAGAAGAGGAAGTAATTCTTAGACTAAGCTAAACTTGCTATTATAGTGAACATAAATCTGAATTGAAAAATTCCTAATTATTACGCAGGTAAACGTACTTAAAAGCGACTGGGCCTTGCCCCAGAGATTTTAGCATTTCCTATGTCTTAAATTACACATGGTTCCTAGCCGATTTCCTTTGCCACCTACATATAAAGGTTCGGGGTATCTGCTAATTAGTAAAATAATAATATTTACCTCCAGGCGCCAAAGCGAAACACAACTTGGCAAAATCTTTGCCCACATAAATCTTGCCTGGCCCTAAAATGCGGCTCATTAGACGATGAGCAAACGGTCTCACGCAGAGTAAACCACATATGCCCAGGTGCCCTTTCGACCTCCATACCCCCTTGATAAACACATGAAATATGCTCAATGAAGACTGCTGAAACTGGTGCTTAGCTCCCATCTGCCCATTACCAGAACATTCGTTTACCGGATGAAAGGCAGATAGAGAGAAATCAAATTGATTGATAGCCAAACGAAGCGTCAAGGTAAACATTTCAGCAAAAAGAAGATGAAGATTAAAAGTGATGGAAAACTTCTTTCCACTCTTTTCCATACCCATACATGTAGTGGTATATCGACTGAAAACTGTTTTAAGTGGTCAATAGTCTGGCAATTAGAAATGCAACTTAAAACATAAAAAGTTGCACAATCATTGAGTGAACTAGTTTAAAAAGCCAAAGAAATTCCCAACTTAAGCTGCTGCTACTGCAGACAATGGTAATACAATTTTCAATAATATTTTTAGCAATTCATTTTAAGGCTCCTGCCGGCGAGAGAATAAATATTAATAACTCTGAAAACGCACAAAAAGGTAAAGGCTAAGCCAGTTCATAGGGCAAACAAAGAAGAAGCAAAAAGCGAAAAAAGAGACGTATACCAATGGCAAAGCATTTCAAACAACAACAATAATAATAATAATAATAATAGTAGAGCAGTGAGCAAAGGAAAAGGCCGTGAATAGACAAATAGTTTTCTTCTTGATGACAATACAGAAAATATTTCAGATGCAACAAAAATAAAAACATAAGAGAAACCATAGAGACTTTCGTTCCTAGTGAAGCTTGAATACCCTACTCAATTTGTAACTACATAATTCTAACTCCTCTTTAGCCTAAGGGAACTTACAAGTTATTATACTAAAATAGGTTTCTTGCCTTACAAATGGCAAAACCTGCAAATTTTCTATGAAGACAAACATCCCCATAGTTCGTATATAACCCATTTGGATGCATACAAAAGCATATCCTCGATGCATAATAAAAACACACACAGAGTTTCCGGATAGAGAAATGAAAATATTTTAATACATACAAAAAGAGAGCAACACTCGGAAAAAAGATGACAAAAAAAAATGGGGAAAAACATGCAAAATGGAGAAGAGCTTACCTTGGTCACATTCTCTAGCCCCCTTTCTCTGAGTAAATATTAAAATTCATACGCCATGTTGTACAGGCAAATCAGTTATGGTAACCCGCAAAAAAGAAGAACCATGACGTTGACAACATGGACGAGTACGACTATGAGAACAACTACGACGATTTTCATTAGGCAAACAGTAGAAGAGCATATTTCGTTCCTCCGCCATGGCACCGATGTGACCTAGCAAGTGCAACAATTGCACAATTTATGTGGCATATATTTGCACAGCATTCAAGTCCAAGCCAAAGCGAACCGGGGTTGGCCAGGTCAGATCCCATATACATACCCACCACCATATAGAATCTGCTGCTGTCAATCCAGAAAGCCTGGCACGCCTTCACAACGTGTCCGACAATGCTATGAAACGAGTCGTTAAGCTAAAAGGAACAGTAAAATAAAAACATGAAAAAGAAAGGACAAAGCTATGCAGGTTAGGCACATAGCCATGGCTTTATCCCCCGCTCCACATTCACATACAAAATCACACACCCACACACTCGAGAATAAAACTGCACAAATATTACAAATTCAAAATGCTAAATGTGCATTTAACTTGTGTATTTATGTAAATCTCTCGGAAATTATTTTGCCTCACAGTCCGCCAACGTTAAGCAAAAGGAGTACACACACATGCACAGTCAGTATATGGAATGAGTCAGGTGTAAGCTAAATACATACACATATGTGCATGTATGGATTGTGTAATGGAAAAGCAAAACCAACAACTGTATTTCATTTGAATTCATATATGTATATGTATGTATGGATTTCCATATAGTTCATTTTCTACACTCACCATCTACCCGTGCGATGTGTATATATATTTTTTTACCATCATTGTCCTCATGTTCATCAAAATTCGTCTCCTCTTGTCTGTCAATTGTCACCATTTTGGATTGATAGCTAAGTGAGCCCCTCCGATCCATTCCACCAACTAGTCATCCAACCATGGTACATGCTACTCTCATTTTACTTGTGCCACATTTTTCGTTTCATTTTCAGTTTACACTAACTTTACATCGGTCATAAATCTGTTGAACATTTGTGGCTGCTGCTGCTCAGGTTCATTTGGTTTATGGCATTGCACATTCAGTTTGCCATCAAAGTTTCAACATAATGTTTGAATTAAAAATTCTCTTCTTGCGGCTAACAAAGTGCTAAATCCGATTTAAGCTTCAAGACTGAAAGTTTTCACTCAAAAGAATTTCTAATGACATGCTGCTGACCTTCTCAGCAATTAGATTTTACAGAATCTCAACCAAAACCAAACAGCAATTGAAATTTCACCACACACATACATACATATATATTTCTGACATTGACTTAATAAGCGGACAAAGAGCGAAGACTTTAGGGGAGGGCCAAAAATTGATACTGCGGCAAACAAAAACAAAACAAATTCCCCCCCTGAACCAGATTCATTCTTAAATAATGAATAACTTAATCCTTGGCAAATCGTCGAAGCATTATCAGTCTGGAAAGGACTTCGTCCTACAATTGGCCGGCTAGACTCTGCCTATTGTCTGCTGCTGCTGCTGCTATTGTTTATCAATTTTATGCAAATCGAAATCCCCACCATTCACACCTTCATTCTCCCTCGCAGACCACTAGGTCCTGTCTCTGTTTTGACCAGGTTTTTTTGTTTTTGTTTCTGCTGCTTCCTGGCCGGGGTATATTCTCGTAATTGAATTAAATTGGCTTTTTGGCATTTTGAATACATTTTAATAATTTCATTTTATATGCACGAGAAGGGCTCAACATTTAATCAAATAATTACAATCTATATAGAACTATGTGTGGGCGTGGCTGTGTAATATTAGCTTCACTCGAAGAGTTCATCTTTACTCACCGAACCACTAACCATTGAAGAGCTAAAATTGCCAATGTTCTGCGCCAGCCGCAGGGCAAGCTTTGCGCTGTTGATTTCCGTTTAGCCGAAAATTCGTTTTAATCCCAAATGCCGAGTGGGATGAGTCAGAGGATGATGATGGTGATGAGAGGATGACGGTGACGCATTCACAGGCGGGTATATATACAAAACTTTCACTTTCAGCCACTGAAATTGAAACTGTTTAAAGCCTGAGGCTTTCTCTCTGTCTCCACATTCTGATCCGCCCTGCTCACTGAGCTTTAAAAGAAATTAAGTCTGCTCTACGATTTATCTATACTCTTTAGGATTTATTTTGAACCCGCTCATCTCATCAGCATGACTTTGGATGACAAAATTGTCATAAACTAAATAGCCAATACTATTTTTATAATTAAACAAAATTTGGTCATTCTTCAGATTCTGTAACTTTGGACATATAAAATTGTATTAAATTAACTATTTAAACACATAAAATAGACTTATTTATATACCTGAAAGCTTCAGGTTAACCCAATGTTCACAATACTTCATGTGCAGAGCATATAAAGAAACAAATCCATTGCCGTGGGGCTCACACGACTTTAGACGGGGCAGATTTTAATTCAATTACATCTGTAGCTGCAAGTCGTGTGCAAATATTATCATAGGACAAATTAAAGCAGCAGCAACCACCAAAAAAAGAAAGAAAAATTTTAAATGAAAAGGAATATGTCCTTCCACCCCAAAAAAGCAAGCGAAAAGACTTCTGCATGAGCCGCTATTTGCACTAGAGACTTCTGTGCAACTTCCCACTCACTTCGTTGGAAAATAGAAAATAAAACCAAAGAAATTGCTGTCTCACCCATGTCAGGGCCAAATGAGTTGCGAAATTCGTATATTCATATGCCAATGTGTCCAGACTAAATGCAAAAAACAAAAATGAAATCTATACACACGACTTCACAATACTCTGCAAACACAAATTGCTGTTGTCTAAATAAAGTTTAAAGAGGCAAATCAAAAATTTAACCAAAATATCTGTCATGTATTAGTGGAACTAGTAGCTAGCTAGTATACATACATATCTATTGTGCAAGAGTTCTATCAGAGACTAATTACATAAGGACTAAATGCCCCTGTTTGACATTTTAGATATACATAAAATGCCCTTTAGCTATATTTTATAGGGTATGCAAATTGTTGGAAATCATAGAAAATCTTGCTACATGTCCAGTTTTTTGTCCTGGTCGGACAATTGTCCGATTGTCTTCTTGGCCCGAGAACCAGTGCCACTTGCATAATAATGATTGCACTCTCCTCAGTACCGAATCCCTCTTCACACGGTGTTTCGTTCATACTGTTTATCTGTGTTTTTGTCATGGCTCTGGTTTCACTTTAGTTTTTTTTTTTTTTATTCCATTTATTATCGAAGTGTACTTGGTGTGTAATTATGTGAGCTACAATCCCGCAGCGATGACACACGCACACACACACTCACGCACAACACCCACTTACTTACACATACGCATTGTGTTGTGGTCGGGTTTGCTGTTATTCGTCTGCCTGTTTGCGACTTCATGGGCTACCAGTCATGGGCTGTTGAATGCTCGTGTTTTGTTACTTTAATTAACATGGTTTTCATTTTAAATTCAAGTGAACTCTCGAACTGACCCCAACAACTGCATCTGTATACGTATCTAAACTCGGCACTCAGAGAAAAAAAACTTTTAGATAGAGTGGAAGTAGTTACCAATTTAAATGAATTTCTTCAAGTGTATTGCTATTTGCCAGATGTCTCAAGGACTGCAGAATAAGGAATGAGCAGCAGGTGCAAAATAAAAATAATAAAGAAAGAAGCAAAAACTCAACTCTTAAGTGTTGATATCTCAGTTCTTAAATTTAATTTTTCTCAATCACGGACTACTTGCCTTATCCCTGCCACACGAACACGGATACACGCAATGATCGCCTCAAGGTATTAAAATTACAAGAATTTTAATAATTAAAATGCAGCCTTGAAGCAGGCGAACAGGAAAAATCGTTTCTGCCAATAAAACCAAGAACTTGGTCGGTCGGTTGGATGGTTGGTTAGTTGGTTGGTTTCTCCGATGGTCTGTGGGGTGTAAGGGATGGTTGGGGACGTGGGGGCGGGGAATAGGAAAAGCAATAAAAAGCCAAAGAAGAAGTTCGCACAGGAAGTCGCTATGGGGCGAAAATCTGATGCGGAAATCGAAATTTGTTAAATGGAGCAATCGATGGATAGCTCTGGCACAGCCACGCCCCAAACCTTGTCTCCTTCCCGTCCCTTGTCCATCACCCCAGCGAGAGTTTTGCGTTTGGTTTTACATTTTATCGCTTGTACGTTTGCACCATTTCAATTACAAACAATAACAATAAAAAAAGAGAAGAAAGAGCAAAAAAATAAAAAAAGATATGGGGTGTTGGAAGTGGGCGTGGAAGTTGAAGAAAGCGCAGAACCAGAAGTGCAAGCGAATTAGTTCACACGGAAGTGGCCCAGGCGCCCCACCCCATCTAACCCGCAACAACTTTGGAGCACGGGCTTGCTGAAGGCAGTGGGATGACAGACGTGCTGAGGGGGGAGAAGCATCGTGTCGTTCGTGCGGAAGTTAGGTGTCGAAGCGGGAATTGTAGGTAAATATTATTGTAAAAGAAATTTAAATACAGATTTTTTCCACTATCTTTTGACCCTCTTCTTTTGCGACCCTAATGGAATTTCTTCAAGCTCTTCTCTTCATCATTTTTCTTACTCATTTCTTGGATTTGTGTGTTGTGTTCTCTCCTCCTTATCGTTTAGCCGCACAGTTTAGTACTTCGTCTCGAGTGGACAAAAAGAGTAAAGGGGTGGGTAGTGCAAGGGCAACTAACCGCATCTAAGCAGCTCTCTATACAAACAACCTACATACAGCTCCTAAAGGCTCTGTTAACCGCAACAAAAGGAATGCAAAAAGAACAGAATTTTTTTCAATTTATTCAATACAAATTGCTTTTAAGCTTTTAAAGAGAATCAACGTAAAAGCATAAATAAGCAGAGAAACAAGAAGAACGAATGCTGTATCAGTTAAAGAGACAGCCACAAAATCTGTATGTATATCCCAGAATGATAAACAAAATCAATATGCAACGCATTGGGGGTCTGGGTTAGTAGTTGCGGAGTAGTAAGGATTCTACTTATAATCTATCACTGCAACAGGCAGACCCCTAATGGTGGAGCTCCCTCGCAATTGTAAGCTTTTGCTCTTTCATTGCAGACAGACAGACTTTAGCAACTTAACAGATCATTGGGTCAGTGATGCTGCATTTGAAATCTGCAACAGGAGGGTGCCATCAGGAGAGTATTGGACTTTCTATTTTGCTCCAGTCAGCTGCGAGTGAGTTGAACGCTTTGATTCAATTAGCCATTTGCACTGATTTACGACACTATGAGGATACGGGTACGGATACGGATGCGAATGCGACTGGACCTGTACGTGGACCTGGCCTGCGCCCAGTGACAGTAATTAATGAAGCAAGTTTTGCCACTGAAATGCCTTTCAGAGAGCTTCGTCATCGTCATGGACAACCGTCACACCTCAATGAACGAGTCAAATAAATAAACATTAACAAAAGATGTGGATAACGATGAAAGCGAACGAACAAAAAAAAAAAAAAAACAGCACATTGGCCAAAGCTAACAAAATAAAATCTCACAACTAAAAACTTATTTCATTAGCAATTCCCCATCAAAGCTAGCAACCAGGAGCCAACCACCAGCAGGCAAGAGCCAACAAGGAAGACTCAATGCGTCGCTCAATTTAATTCAACGCTAATAAAAAACCATATAAAAAGAAAATTTTGTAGGAAATTCTTGTGTGTGTGTATCCGTTTGTGTGTGTGTGTGTGTGTGTGTGTGTGCGGCTGGGCAGTCATCACCGACAAATATCATTGATACACGAAGAGAGTTTCTTATCGATGCCAGTGAGCCAAGTGCTAATACCATCTGAAATACATTCAGTTAGAGGAGAAAAAATAACAGAAAGTCCAACAGCAAATGGAGATGGCAAAGTGAACAACGAAGTGAAAGAAAAACTTAGACATAAATAACAAAAATAAAACAGCAACGCAAAAAAAAAACAACAGAAACAGAAACAGAAAAAAGTTTATGGCCAACATTTTTAGTTGCGGTCGAATGAATACAAAAGTGTATTCCATGAACAACACACATTAATGTGCACACACACACACCCACACGCACACTTGTACAAGAAAAAGCAAACGCAGACATGGCAACATTTATTATATCACAAGTGGCCAAGAGGATCCCAATGATGGGCCAATGTTCATTGTGTTGGCTCAGCTTTACCACCGCCGCCTGCCTGTCCCCCACTTGCCTGTTGGTCCCAACTCACCGCTCTTACTGTTGCTGCTGTCGTGCTTTTATTATTATTGATGACAATTTTGAGCAAACAATAAAGAGAATGGCAGTCAGAAACAACAACAACAACTACAATAGCATCTGCCAACTGTCTTTTTGTCCCCCACCCCAAAAGTCTAAGCAACAACAGAATGGTTTTGGTATGTAGTGCATATTATAGTAGAGGCTAGAGATGATTCTGACCAAACAACATTAAACTAAACGTAATCAAAATAGGCGAGAATAAAACGAAAAAAGCAAACAAAAAAAACAAAAGCTATATTTTTTTCCTTTCCCTCTTTCTAGGACTGTGGTCCACAATTTATGGGCGCGAAAACTTTTGACATTTCCTTAACAAACGACATTGCAGCTGCGAAACGCCAAAAACTCAGGCCAAAAACTCAACTATTAAGTGAGTGAGTATAAAAATGTCAATAACAAAATAAATTAACGTGCAATGTGGCCTCCTCAGCAGGGTATGGCCAATTCGAGAGGGGGAGCCTCTTACACACTACACAAAATTTGTGTGTGTGTGTACTATATGAAAGAAAAATTTCATTAAGTTGGCAACGTAGTTACTAAAACTTTATCTAAAAAAAGTACATACATATACACATGCGGAAAAGTTTTTCCCTTACAAAATTTTTCATTTTTAGTAAGAAATATTATGTGTTAAGCTGTATGGCCTTAGGAAGTACCTACCTATCCTCATGTTGGATAAGAAATCGTAAAATAAAACATAATTTAAGCATCTATGAATTCTAAACTACTTTAAAATACATACATGTATATGAAAATTATTGTCTTTAGCTAGCGCTGAAAATATGATAAAAGTAATCCAAGTTAGAAATCTCTTGTAGATGAAAAAGATTCCTTAAACCAAAAGACATCATTTAAATGTAGATAAATTACTATCGCCAATCAAATAAATTGATATTTGACTTACTTGCTTACCTCTATTACTTTATGTGCTCTATCAAGGTAGATTAACTTTGTGGCAGTGCAGCACATAAATATGAGATAGTTCTTTTCTCCAACATGAACGTGCTCCATCAATTTAATATGCCAAATTCTCTTACGTTTTCCCGCAAATACACACATGTAGCTGACATCTTCAATTGATTAAGTCAAGTCGAGCCACACCGCAACCCCAAAAAATATTTCCCCCTTCTCTTTTTTTCTTGGTAAGTATGTTGGCCACCAGGCTGAAACGCAAGGAAAAGTTAATTTTGAATCGTTTATCAAGCAGCATGAGCACATTGAGTTTCGATGCAGTGCCTTGAAGTGCATATGCTGCCACATACATAGAAGCTGATTCCAGGATAATTTGACTGGCAAAAACTTGATGTACTCGTGTGCCAGAGGGAAAAAGTTTGCCCAGCTGTTTGCCAGATTTTGACTGCTGGCCTTGCAGCAACGGCAACATCAGCGAAATTGATTAAATGAGTTGTGAAATTTGTGCCCAGGTGAAAAGATAGATGCATAAGTTGATGAAATCCATGTGCTAGGTAAACTCAAATCAAAACAAACAAATGATAATGGAGAGGCAAAGGAAACAAAAGGAAAATAACCTCCAAGAAAGATCTTAAACTTAGAAATGATAAAGTGCCTGAATACTTTAGTCATTTGCATTCGTATTAAAAATCAACCAAGTCAATTTTAAGCCACTCAACACGCTCCACATAGGTGAGAGTGCATTGAGTGCCGATTTTTATGAATTATCCTTGACACGTTAAACGCAAGCCACTACCTGGTGAGGTGTAAATGTTTCCCGCTTGAATAGAGTGCGCAATGAGGCGACACAGCATTGCCGTTCTATAGTAATGGTTCGACCACATAATGCACCTACTACGAATAAATTCATATTGATAAAACAAAAGTAAGGAGAAAAACTTTTAAGAGGGTATGTACAACTGAATATCTACTTTTAACCAATATAGGATTTTATTGGATGCTGTGATTTTTAGTTCTGTTCAAAGCAAAAACTATATGTATTCTTTTTTTTCTACATTTAACAATTTGTGTGGTTTTTTAAATTAAAAGGTGTGTAGAATCTAACTATGATTATATTCCAAAGATTTTGGAAATTCATTTCTCACCCAAATTATGTTTATTGGATCTTTTGACCCACTACTATTATTCTTGCTTTTATGCTTTTCAAAATTGCCTTGAATATTTGTTGGCTACGTTCATATGTTTAGCAGTATTTTTTATTTTCTTTTGTTGTATGTTGATCAAAGTTTACGAAGACTGCGCCCACTCTGCAGTGCATTATAATGAGCACTTCTCTCACTTTTGGTGTATGTGTTTGTGGCAGTGGAAACAAAGCATTACAAAGGCCAACACTCCACTCCGTTGGATGTGTAGGAGGGTAAAATGTATGTAGGCACCTTAGTTGCCTTTAGAAAACGTTAAACAAGGTTCCCACTGCTAACTACGCGCATTTTCCGATCCATTTATCATAGTGGCAGTGCAAGTCTACTCCTTTCCGCCTCTCCTTTATGCCCACCATCAGATTTTAAGCGATATCCTGCCATACCGTGGCATTCCAGAGCAGCCGAGCGATCGTTACCAAAGAACGTATTGTGTTTTACCCACTCTATAGTGTATGAGGGTGTTAGCCAGTGTGTATATATGTGTGTGTGTGAAGTGCTGGCAAGTTAACGGGAAATCGCAATAAATGCAGCAAATGTGTTGCTTTGTGCGGCGTCGACTGCTGTTAAACGCATTTTTATAGAAATTGCTTTCATGCCAACATAGTCGCGCCCATTTGTATGCAATGGTTCAGGTTCTTTTTTTTCTCTGCGATATTTTTCTTCATTCTCTCTTTTATAGCGTATTATTTTTATTTTTCCCTCTCATTTTTTTGTTGCACCAATTGCACTTTATGGGAATTGTTTATGTGTGTGTGTGGCAGCAGTCGCTTTTTAGTGCATAATTTCCATGACAAAAGGAGACCAATTAGCGAACGTTTAATGCAAACGCTTTCGATTGCCACATAATCGTTGGCATAGAAGGCCTTATAATATGGTAAATGCATTGACAAGGGACAAATGATGCTGCTGATGCTGATGATGATGGCGATGACAACGGTAACCCAAGTAGGATGCTTTGTGTAGATAAACAGACATGATGAAAATAAAAGTCTAGCCATTTTATGTTTTATGTGTTGCTACATACATAGAAGACAATGTCTTAGAGACAGACAGACAGAGAGAGAGAAAAAGAAACATAGTCCAAGGACTAATAAAGAGGCCCCAAGTGTTTGGTCGAAATAGGTCACTGCCACCATTAGCTCAGCAGAATTGGCTCACAAAATGGCGGATTAGTTGTCACGCACACATCTGGCACATGCCACCTGTCGCAAGTCTGTCAGGCCCCGTTTGCCTGGATATGTTGGATAAATTTTATTCTTGGTATCTTCAATTTCGGCTGCTCATTAAATTTTTAAACAAGAACAAACAGAGTTAAAGCCATCTCTCAATTGAAATTGCAGACAGCACAGAACCACAGAAGCAATTTACACAAGGCCATAAATTTGAGGCCAGCGAAAGGTAAAAGGCGGACCAACTTGGCAGATTGGGGTTGGGTCAAGATTTGTAAGGAGCACAGCATCTCTCCATTCAAATCCACGCTGAATGGGTCTGTGTGCATTGAAAGCCGTGCCAAAAACAAAACAAGGGTTAACATGCAAGCCAACCGCAACAATTTCTACAGACAAGCGCAACTTAATTTCAATATAAATAAATAAAAGCGCAGAGTTTCCATTTTTTTTTTCCAAGTTGCCAGAAAAAAAGAGGAATAACGAGAAAAAATGAAATCAACAACATGACAATGGCAGCAATTTAACTTTCAATTTTTCAAACGAATTCCCAGTTTGTTTAAATTGAGCATGCAGAAAAAGTGCTTAACTCAATCTAAGAGAGAGTCCATTTAAATAAAATTTTAAAGAAAGAATATCAATGTATTAATTTTTAACTGAAGGATCATTTTAAACTTTATTCATCCAACCTTTGAGAGCTTGGTCAAATGGAATTAAAAAAAAAGAGAGGGACTTTGTAGACATTTTAAAGCATTCTATATTCCTTAACCATCAAAACAAAGGAGTATTTTAATAAGAACTTTCGAAAATGACATAACAAAACATTGTAGTAGATTGTGATCAACAATAATAATTTACTTTGCTTCTTGCATACAAAAGTAATCCCATTTATGTACTTATTGGCGCCGAACACATACAAACGCAATACATCTATATCCGGTCAACAAGTTGTTGTGTCTATTGTAAGATTTGAAAAGCAGTCTGCGTAGTGTTTTGGCTTTTGTCATTGCCACATAAATATAAGCTAAAAGAAGATGAGAAAGAAACAGACACGAGACAAGAAAGAGAAAGATAGAGAGAGAGAGAAAGAGACCACAGTATTCAGCCATGTGTCATTGAAATTCAATAAGGACAATTCTACTCTCTACCACCCTAAAGACCCAGACACACACATAGACCAGCAACAGGAGCAGCAGCAGCAGCAGCCTGAGTTGACGTTGTGGGCCCAGAACAGAATATCGTCTTTTGCTGGCCAATAACTTCTGCTTCATTTCTCCAATGCGCAAGAGTGTGGCATCGCCTGAACTTGCCTTCTGCTGCCTATTGCTGTGTGCTGTCTGCTGGCTCACGCCACTTGCTCTCCATATCCTGGCTCCTAGCGCGCCCATTGTGTGTACGATGACTTTCATTTCTATGAAATTGATTTCCGCTTATGGCACTTTGCTTCTGCTTACATGTTGCTTAAGGATGACGGCAGTGGCATACATGCACAATGAATATTTATGGTGTTGTCCCATCTCCGCTAATCTCCGCATTCTCCACCCCCTCTCTCTTTCTTTTTCTATGGTGTTGTGTTAAAGTATGATTATGGTAATGACTTCATTAAATCATCGACTTAAGACCAAACTATCACAATATTTTTATTAATTATGTTGACTTAATATAATGTGTGTTATGTGGTTTTGCTCTGCCCATCGTCTTACATTTGAAAGCTGCAGGTGCTGCATAAAAGCCGCCTCTTTTGGCAGCCAGAAACTTCCTCAAGTTGTTAATTGCTCATAATTAGAAGAATGTTGCACGCACTCAAAAAAAGTGCAAAAAGGTAAGCTTCAAAGACGTGGCATACAACTTCCGCCAAAGCTAATTAAAGGACTTGCCTTTGCATTTAATGCGCTTTTAAAGGCATTTCTTGCCTTTGCAACTCTATGGCTACAATAAAACTAATTGGCAGGTAACTTTTTGACTTTCTTGAAAACTTAATTGCCTCGCAGCAACCAAAGAAACACATAAAATTATTCTTAATCGTAATTACAACGACAAAAACTAAATAGAAACAAAGAAAACAAACCCCGCTGCTTAAATTATGATAATTAAAAGTCTGCATAACAATTAAAAAGACTCTATACAAAATGCTCACGAAATAGGACAACCATCCACCGCATATGTACATATTTCCAGCTATTACTTGCAGAACGTGCCAATCACATTAGCAATTAATTGCCCCATCCACGCAAACCGCAATACAGCTCGAGGAATGCAAATTAACTGGCCGCATGTGTCAGCAACAGTTCTACTAACTAACAAAGCAGACTCAGTCCCTTGAAAATCCCCAACGAACTGTGGTTCAAAATCGAATATACGAATGGCCTTTAAAGCAGAATCAGTTACGTGGAAAAAAGGAAATCGAATTGAAGGAAAATTTTGTAAAAAATTGTTGTAGAATTCGATTAATTTCCAATTCGTCTCAACTAGTATGAGTTTCTCAAAATTTCTAGAATATTAAATATGTATGCTTTAAGCTGTAACTATCACTAAGTATTTATTTTTCATGAAGTACGACATAATTAAAGCTTTTAGTTTAGATATGAAAAGACATGGCAGGGCAAATGTATTCAGAAATGTTTTTAATACTTTCCCATCATTGGATGACACAAAATGTTTTAAATTGACACTTTTTATAATAAATTTGTTTCACTATCTTAATTCTACATATCAATATATTGGTTTTTGTTCAGTAAATGTTTTGATTCTATTTTAAAATTTTCATAAAAATAAACTTGCTTTCTTTTTTACCTGCCTGCGAATTTAAAATATATTTTTAACCCACTGTATTTCACAGTGATTTGCATATGAATTTGGAAAAGTGAGTTATTTGCTTATGCATCTGATTGATTAGTGACCACAGAAAACGCGTTCAGTATAATATGAGAACGTGCCAAATGGCATACCATTCCATTGAAAACCCTCTCCGCCCCTGCCAAAACCCCACATCTTCAACAGTTCAACGTGCATTTTACCTAATATTATCCAGCAATCAGTCAGCCACATGAATTTGCCAATTTGCCATGGCGGTGCTGTTGCAGTTCTTCTCAATAAATCGCAGTGTTGAGTGGGTTAAAATCCAAATAGCACTTCATTAAATAACCATCAAAACAACTCAATAAAATACTAAATTCTGGCTGAATCGTTTCGATGGCCGCTTCAGTCTGATATATGTACATACATATATCCGCGTGTCTGTGTGTGCGGATGTTTGTGTGTGAAATAATGAAAAAATAAAATCCACAAAAAAAATACAGAAAATACACAAACAGTGGATGGAAAGTTTTTCAATTTAACTGCGACTACATTGCGCAGCCTGGCCACAACAATTTTTGCCAAGAATAAATTTTCTAACAAACTGCATCAAAACCTGCGGCAACTGTTCGTCCTGCGATTCCTGCTAAAACTAGGATGAAATCGGGAAAAAAAAAACTGTCCAGTATTCTTTTTGAAGTGTGTTAATTTAATCAAATGCAGTCCATCAATGCCTTCACAGTTGATGCGCCAACTGCAAAAAGCTGAAATGCTTTTAGTTACAAACAGCAATGGCAGAGAGTGTTTGGCTCAGAATGAGAATATGTATGTATGTATATATGGGAGGTTGTCAGTTTTCATTAGAGTTAAAGGAACGAGTTAACGTCACTGACCATTGGATGCTTGTCGCTTGTCGCATATGGCAAAATGGACGTGAGTATGCGGATGAGATGAATAAGAATGGAATGGAACGGAATGTGACTGTGAAATAGTAGTAGTCGACTTATACAATTTATTGGAAATATTTCTTTTATTTGCTGATGCGGCAACAATTTCCATTCGCCATTTTCATTTTCCACAATTCAATTGAATTCAATTCATATGGTAATACTTGATGGGGCTTTGGCAGAATTCAATTTACTTCAAATTTCATAAAAAGCCATCATTAACAATGCCATAAGTAAAAGACAATGAAAGTTTGTCAATGCAAAAACCTGCCAGGCTGGTGAATGGAATGCCACTGAGACATTCCAAGGGTCAACTATAATGCCACCAAAGATAGACAGAAGATGGGACAATAGTGAGTGAGGGGAATCTTGGAAAGAGCTTGTGGTCTTTGGTTCAGCAAAAAGTTTTCCGCATTATTTGTGCTTTCCGGCAATATGCAGCAATTATTAAGATTAATACTCCTAATATTATGTGAAGGGCGATGACAAAGGCGTGGGGGGGAGACTCCAATCTGATGTGTTTTTAATGACGCCAAAGAGGACGAGAATGACAACTGCTAGGACTACGACGACGAGGACAATGTCGCAGCAGCAATTAAAGCACATTAATTAATATTAAATATTTCAATGGCAATTAAATGAAATAATTTGTAGATGCCATCAAACCAGCCACAAACTGCTGTCAGGTTACACACCACGCTAACAGGGCCAAAGTATAAAACTTTGCCATGTCAGAGAGCGAATGAAATTTTCATTAACCGCAGAAACCAAATGGATTTTTGGCAGTTTCCTTTCTCCATCCATCCCCATGCACGGCCCAAGTTTTTGACAACAAACTTTTCAACTTTTACCCCCTTCCCCTTTCTCGAAAAACTGGACACATGTTACAAAATTAGCAAATAAATTTCAACTACGACCAAAGTTGCTGTGCGCATTCGAAATGCAAATGAAATGCACGCGATTGTTTACTGGAGTAGGGGCCAAGAGCGAGGAGGCACAGCGCATGGCCAACTCAAACTGAAGTTCTACCCACGCTGCATTTCTTATGAGTTAGTGAGTTAACCATAGAGAGGAAGAGGGCAAGAGAGTCAGAGAAAACAACACAGTCGGCTAGCGGGGGTCAGGGACAAGAAAATATTTTCCAAAGCATTTCAATTTGGCCCCGCAATACGCGTAATTGAAATTTGCATTTGTGTGCTGAGCCAAAGGAAAAGCAAAACCAACGAAAAAAAAATGTTAGATGAACAAAAAGAAAGAAATGGCGAAAAATGTGTGGGAAAAAGGCAAAAATGAGGCAGCCAAGACAAGCAGAAAGGAAAACTATGTGAGGCGGGCTGAGAAGGAGAGAGTCTTCAAGAGAAAGACCAATTAAGCACTGCGTCGCGGAATTTTGATTGCGGTTGGCGCAGTTTTCCTACAACAACCCAACTCAACCCAGAACAAATGGGGTTCAAGCCAAGGTAATGAAACTTTTCCTTTACTTGTTCTTGTTCTTGGTTATTTTTCAGCACATTAGAACTGTTGATGTTTACTTAATGCCACCATCAGAGAGCCAGCCAAGTTAAGTATGAACGGGAGACGGAGGCCTGCTAACTGCCAACATTGACATTCAAGTCAATCGAAAAGTTTACACAGAATATTTTCCCCTCCTCAATGTCTCTCTTTGTGTGATTCTCTTATGACCGTTTGTCCGGCAAATAAAAAACCAAAAAAGAATTCTAAAGAATTTGCAAAAAAGCAGCAACAAAAATGCCTAAGAAAAACGAGAAAAAAATACACACACACACACACACAGAAAAGAGAAACGTAAAAGAAAACTTTTCTTTCAACCGCAAATTGTTTTAAACCAAACACGAGGAAAATGGCGAAAAAAAAGGAAAATATGAAAAGGCATTAAATGGTGTGGCAGCCAAATTTCTTTTTTATACCCTTATTGAGTAGGTATATTCACTTAGAGAAGGAACAATATATCGAATATAAACTCAATTTTAGGACTAAAGAAGACATTTATAAGAATATTCTTTTTAAAATCCAATTCAGATGTTTTTATTTAGCTTTACTTGTAAAGAAGAAAAACAACGTTTCGGCAGACGAGTTGTCAAAGTGGCCCAGTCCATTTAGGCAACAATTCATCGAAAATCCGGGTTCGAGTCCCAGGCTAGTGTATGGACGTAGTTTTCGTCTAACCCGAAAGCCATAGTAATAGATGCTAGTGCTTGTAAAATATATTTATTTGTTATTGATAATAACAACAATAATAACTTTTCTTCGTTAAGAAGTCCTTTATAATGTGACACATTAAAATTATATTTCTAAGGGTATTAATACTTTGAGAGGCTTCAGAAGGTCAAAGCACTGGGCCAATGTTGGCAAATCTGTGGCCCAACTGGCATCGTAGGCAAAAGAGGCAAAGGAACCGTAAATTTTATTGCATGACTTGATTAAATTCGCATGCAACGTTGACCCGTCGCCTTCAATGTTCGGAGATGGTGCTGGGTCAGCAAAGTCCAAACAAAAGGCGACGGCCATCGCGATGGCCAACGGCATTCTCCCTCAACTATTTCCACTGCATAGCCTGAATTTCTTGGCTGTTTTTTTTCTTCTGGTGGGTGTTTTCTGCATTTAAAACGTTTTTAACGTGACTTAATGAAGTTTCAGTGTCACAGCCAAATGTAAACGTCTTTCTCTTTGGACCAGCAACGTTTTACGTTAATGTTATGATGGATTTTTAGCAAAGAACGACCCGAAAAAAGAGAGACAGAAGCAAAATAAAACAAACTTACAGCTTTAATAAGTTCACTAACGTGTGTGTATGTGTGTGTGTTTATGTATATTTAAGAGTTGAAGTTTAACTGCGTTTCATAGTTAGGGAGAAGTTAAAAAGGAAGGGCTTAAGGGCTAGGGGGAGAAAAATGAAGGAAAAGAATAAAACATACTGCCCAGCTAAACCATACTCTATCTCACTCTACTCCCTGCCTGCCCGCCTGGTTTCTTTCTTTATAGAACTTTGCTTAAATATGCTTCGCAAGACTTGAAAGCATTTGAAGTAATGAAAAAGAAGCAAACAAAAATTGGAACCACACACACACACAAACACACACTCTCTGAGAAAAGGATGCTAAGAGTGTAAGCTAGTGAGGGGAATAGGATGGTAGGATGGCTGGTTACTGAAAGCTGCGCAAAAATTTAACGAAGCTTAACCTCATTCAATGTGAAAATACACTTTACGTGTACTTTGCGCTGTCATTTCGGGAGCAACTCGAGCAGCAATTGTGCAAATACTTTGTGCGAAAACTTGATGGGTAGAGGGCAGACGGAGTTGAAGTTTTTCAAAGTAAAACGCAATGCTGAAGAAGAAAATGATGAATGAGTTGCGCTGCCAACTAACCAACTCAGGTACAACTACCACTACCACAGTGCCGAACCTGAGACACTGCTTTTTCTCGACTGTTGCAAGTGAGAAAATATTTGATTTCCAGCATAGGTACCTCTATTGTCATTTGGATGCCTGACTGACTGAAGGAGGGGATGGGATGGCAACTAAATTATGCAAGAACATTGCCAGCAAATGTCATTGCCGTTAAAGCCATTGACTGACTGTTTTTGCAAGCTTGTGTCGAGGGAATGCAAATAAAATTTGAAATTGAAAGTGCGGCAGCAACTTGAGACCGGAAATTGGTTTCATATGACAGTTGCTTGCTTGCTTGCCACACCACACATGCCAAAGCCAGCAAGCAGAGGAGTGTCTATACATAAATGTATGTATGTAATGCATGTGGTGGCAGCTTCAGAGAGAAAGAGAAACATCTACTAAGAGAAACAGCCAGAAAGCAGTGGCCACACCGCAAACACATGAAATGCGCACATCACCAAACGGCGCGGCGTCACAATTTGTGCAATCAAACATCGAAATGGTCGGTACATTTGACCGCATGCTGCTGCAACGTGTGAAATGTGATGCGGCCAGGCCTAAGGCATGTCACAGCCACAGCCACACCATGGAACATCTAACGATGAGAAATGTTCAGTTTCTGCCATTAAATCAAGACATCAATTGCTCACTTGCATGTTCTTCTCTCTATTTCGCATTGATCGTTTCCACGGTAGGCTTAATCTGACATTGTCTCTGTGGTAATTGAAGATCGAGTATCGTTTTACAAAGTGGATATACCGACCATAGCATAAGTGAAAGTTTACTACTCTGGGATCAGTCAATTATACAATCTAAACAAAGCAATGAACTTGAATTACCTAAGATCCGATTACCAGTAGATGGAAGGTATAAAAACACAAATGCATTCATAGATAATTTACATTTGCAAATGGACTGTTCACCCACACAGAGAGTTTGTGTGAACTTGTCCCAAGGATTAAAAGAGTGGAAATAGGCATACATACAGATAGCCAGAGATTCGAGGCACAGAGGACAACATGTTGGCAGCACCAATCGTTGGCCAGAGCCATGGCAGTTCATTAATAATCAATGCGTTAATGTGGCTTCCAATTTTGCTCTTCATAACAATGAGCAGCTGGCCCCAGCCGGTGGCAAGTCAGCAATTTCCTCCGTACCCGCTGACACTACCGACATTGCCATTGGTTTTGCCACTAGAACATGGTAAAAGCAATTACCATGAACCGGCCACAGAGGCGTTGTCAGGATTAGCGGGATATGAGCGAAATTATTACGACGGTGCCGGCGATGACTATACAAGGACTTCATATGGAAATTATGCACAGAATATTCAAACTCATGGTACAACAGCAAACGGTTTTGTGCCCTATCCTAGCAGCCGTTTCTCTTCACCAACGGAAAGTGAGCTCGACGCAGGTCAGGAGCAAACACAACATCATCAACTGCAGCAACAGCAACAGCAACATGAAAGCAACAACGATTTTGTCTTTAATACGGCAAATTATGAGGCGCAGAGTCAGGCGCCTGCCACCTACTATCACAACTTTGCCTATCAGCCGCGAGAGCAACCGATTTCCAATTATCGAGAGGACAGGAAAAGGCAATTATTGCAGCTTCAGGCTCGCCAAGCAACAGCAGATGATGAGGCGCCGACCCGACTTAAACAGCATCAGAGAAATTCCGAGCCAGTCAAGCGACAGCAGGAAGAATTCCCCCAAAGAGGAGCATCGACCGCGGCAAAGCAGCAGCAGCTGCAACATCAGGATCAGCAATCACTTTACTCTCACTCAGAAGTGCAAATAGCCAATGTTTCACCTCCTCAGTTACCGCCCATCACCACGAGCATACATCACACTCCCACGAGCAGCAAGGCTCTGGCTGGTCTGCCGCTGGCCAAGCATATTGAGATTACCAAACATGTACCCATCACTCACTATCAGAAGCAACATGTTCCCTACAAACAAGCAATCCAGATCCAGGTACCACGCACAGTCATTAATACGATTGCAAAGCCAATGGCTATTAAAATCCCGATTTCGAAAACTGTGGCGGTGCCGCAACTTCAAGAGGTCAAGATTCCAATTGAGAAGATCAAGCCAGTGCCTGTAGAGAGGCCCATGCCATTTGTGGTGGAGCGTCGTGTACCATACCGTGTGGAGAAACCTGTTGCCACTCCCATTTACTATCCCTATCCGGTTAAAGTGCCAATCGTGCGGACAATTGTGCACAAACAGCGGCCGGCTCACTACAATTCAGGAATAATTGGCGGGGGCATTGGTTGGAGTACCAATAGTAACCAATTGTTGGGCTAGTAAAATATCTCTATTCCTCTGCCTTTCTAAAATGTATAACGTAAGATGTTGTTAGGTCTTAAATAATAAACTGTTAATGTTATTTTTGCAAATTTTTAACAAAACTAATTGCAATTAGGCTGCAGCATGAACAATTCTCAAAACCTAAGACATTGCTCGAAGAGTTAGAAGACTTGCAAGCAAAGAATCTCCCCTTTTTTTTGGAAATGAAGAAAAGTGGCTACGAGAAACTTTTTAATTGAGCTAAAATCCAACAAATGCGGCTAATAAATATGTATTGGAGTGTTGGACTTGAAAATGGGGGGAAGGGGTGGTGCAAAAGGCAGACGGCACGACCAGAGCCAAGCAAAGCAGAGCAGGTCCAGCAAAAGTGCAAGAAAATGCAATGGCTAATTGCTCCAAATGTAACTTCAACAGCAACAATGACGCACAAAATAAACGCGACGTTCAACTTTAGCGAGGCGTTAACGAAACAGCAACAAAATTAGCCAAAAAGTAAAGTTACTTCTGTACGTCACAGCTCCGATCCCTTTTCCTCTCTCACTCTTTCTCGCCCAACTCCTTCTCTTTCCCGTTGTCCAAGGGTCGTAGGTTGTAGTTGCTGTTACTTTAGCTGTTGCTTCTGGGTAAGTGCTGCAAGTTATTGCCAACTAATGAAATTAACTCTAATTGACGTGGGAGCCAGTCTGCAAGCTGCACCCTTTTTCTGGCCATCACCCCAAAAACTATGCTACAAATTCTTTTACAAATTATTTTTCTTCATTCATTGCGAGCCAAGGCCTTAAGTCATAGAAAACAAATTCACTTTTGATTAAGGAAAAATATATGAATTCTAATTGTAAAGCTGTAAGCAGTCAGTATGATTATGAACTAACAACTTGTATTGTTTTTAAGATAATTGATTGCATAATTATAGGTGAATTGAAATTTCAAGTATACGACATGTTTTGGTTTTGAAACAAGCATACTGTAAAGAAAAAACAAGTCTGAAGTGTCTCTCAATATTAAGAGCAAATGATTATAGAAAAGTTTAATAGAAACCTTAATTCTTATTGACATATTGTCTGTTTTACAAATAAACTCATAAAATATGTAACTTTTAGTTGTGAAATTAATAATAGAAACCAGTTAGGTAAATATTATAATAAAATCAAATTTTGAAACCAAGAAAACGTTATCAAAAATTACAATTTGTCTAATTTATAGCACCGGAAGCCAACAAAACCTCGTAATAGTGGCCAGGAAACTAAAAATCAAATTAAATAATCATACACTCAAATCAATGGGTCTGTCTGTGATTGCATAAACTGATTCACACACATACACACTCATATACTCATACACATGCATATATGCATGGGAAAACGCACATACATAAATTCATAATTGCAGGACCCGCAGAAACCACTTCGTTAAGAATTTTACGACTCGTGTGACAAGCGTACCCACACTTACTGCACAATAGGCGATAGAGAGAGAAAAAGAGAGAGAGAGAGAGAGAGGGCGTGGCAGTAGCGGCAACATTGTGAAAGCCGCAAAACGCAATGAACATGCGTCCGGTCAAATTGTAGACCGCAACTCTGTTGATGAGATTGGTTAGGCAGACTTTGGGATGAATAGTTGGATCAAAAAAAGTGAAATAAGGTCATTCTCATTTTGAATTTACACCTGACATATGCATAATGAAAATTTATTTGGATGGATGTGATTCTCTACAGCGAAATGCTAAACCAGAATCCATATCACATCTGCGGTTATGTGTGATTGTTTACTATTAATTTATCATGCCGCAAGAACAGAAAACAGGAAAGAGAGAGATAGAGAAAGAGAAATAGTGTACTTTCTCTTTTTGGGGCAATTTTGGCCATTTAGTCAAGTAACTGGTTAGTGTTTATCAAGCTAAAAATGGCTCGTCACTTTGTGGCCAAAATGCGTTTAAATCACCTAGTCGCTCTCCACCTTCTTTGTTTATACCCCATCGCCGTCCCGCCACTAACTGAGCAAGAAAATGACTTTATAATTTAGAAAATGACTCGGCAGCACTGAGTTCCCATTCACCAATGAGCAGGATAAAAACATGACGACGGGGTAAAGATAAACATTAAAAATTAATCAGCACTTTTACCCCAAAAACTTTGATAATTGCTGTGCGAAAGCTCTAAGTGGTTACTCATCCAGCACCGTCTGCAATCCTTTTGCCCTTGAGAAATGACGGTCAACGGGTTGGCTGCTTCTCTCCATCAAAAGTATGTGTATATATATATGGAAAAGGTGTCATAATCGTAACCCATTTTTACCCTCCGCAAGGTACGGGTGAAATAGTAGTAGTCCTCTGCAAACTCAGGTGTACGAATGCTGTCAAGTTGTTGGTTATTGCCATTTTCTTTTCTTTTGGTTTGTTCTTGTTACTTCAAAATTTATGTGCAACATAAAATTTTTGACTCAGGTGTTTGGTCGCTTTCCTTTTATTCTTCACAGTTCTCGACTCACTTTTGATTATTTTTAATTGTCAAAAAGCATTTGCGACCTTAATACTTTCCACTGAATAATTTTCAAAGCAACGACAACTTGGCGTATGAGTGATATTTCATGTTTTAAATTTTATGCAACATAGGTAAAAAAACCGAGTGGCGTGACAAAAGAATAGGTGGTAAGTGGATGACAAGAATAGGGTGTGTTTGGAGTAGGGAGAGGGGGTATCTTTGGCTTTGCTCGTAAAGCAAAAATGCTGTTACTATTATCTTTTATGATTACCATAAACTATTTACACAGAACTTTAATAATCTTGTGCGTGCAGTGGCAAAATGTTTGCAAGTATTTTATGCATACTCCTACACATACACGCACACATTGACGTTAAAAGGATTTATGCCACAACAACAACAACAGCAGCAGCAACAAAAGCAATATACTACAAAATTCTATATAGTCTATATGTGGAGATGCTTTTTAGTCCTTTCCCTAGCCAGGCAAAAAGTTTTAAAACACACACAAACAACTTGGTACTCGAGCGTATAATTGTCATTAAAGTGCGCTTAAAAATTTTAAAGTAGCTGACAGAATGTATACAAGACAAGCCTCTATAAGTATCAATATTTTATATATCTTCCTCCCTTTTCTGCCTTCTACTGAAACTTTGGGGAACAATTATGAACTGCAGATTCTTTACGAGCTGATGCTGTGAATATTTTATGATGATTTTTTTCTACTTCTGCCAACTTTGTATTGGTAACAACATTTTCCACATGATTCTAATAGCTAATTTAAGACTCTTCGTTTCTGTCTGGTTCTTTTTCAAATATAAAAGATTTTTTTGATTGACAATTGCCCAGTTATCGATTTATGCTGCTGTTGACTTTTGAAAAATGAAACTTTATGACTAAAACTAACAGACAGTTTTAGACACATTCTCATCTCTTTATCTTAGTCATATTTCAAACTGTTGGACAAACACACACACATGAATGTAATGAGCAAAAATGCTTAAAAGCAGCAACAATAAGAAACTTATGGCCACACAGACACACACACACATACTGATCCAATAAACAAATGTGCCGAGTGGGAGGCAACGATTTCAGAACCGTTGACATGCTGACAGCACATTATTTACCGCCAGAGTCAGAGCCATATCCAGAGCTAGGAATTATGAACTCTAAGCAATATTGCCGTGCAGTGAGCTGAGCTCCAGGCCAACTCACACACATATGTACATACAAGCCGTCCAGGTAGATAAACATAGGTAGAAACATATATACAAATTTATGTTTGTATATATAAATTCTGCACTCATATATCCGTTTTTAATAAATTAGTTTGCAATTTGCCACGCCTGACTGAGCAAGAAAAGGGGAACATATACACAACAAAAGAGAGAAAGAGAGAGAGAAAGAGATAGTAAAAGAGTAAGAGAAAGAAAGTTGACTCGCTCCCCATCCTTGCAGATAAAATGCACTCCAACGACAGCCCAAAGAACAAGAACAGCAACATTTACCTTTGAGCTCTTCTATATATGCAGACACACACGTTTCGAGTGCCATAAAAGCCAACTGTACAGAAGATTGCCACAGCAAGAACTTTGAAACAAAACACAAGCAAACAAAACATATACGCAAGCAGTATACATGCACATACATACACATCTATTTATGTATATATATTTTATATAACTTCGATGCACTTCCGTTGCGCAACGCCCTCTGCAGTCGTTTAGATGAAACAAATGTCTGTTGTGCCATCCATGTATACATATAAACGGAGAAGAAGCAGATTATAGCCATCTCCCTGTTAGATAGGATGGTTAGTTATAGTGACTTAGCCGACTAGCAGAAATATGTATCAAATTTCAACGTATGTTTTACCCTCTAGAAATGGAATCACACACACAATCTCAGATCATCAAGTTTCACACAAATCATAAAAATAATTAACTTTTAGCTGAGATTTTTAAGGCGAAAAACCCATTTAAATTTCAACTTACATGGCACAAAAGGTCAAGGTCTTTTCTGACAAAAGCTAAATTTTACACACGTGTCACCGATCAGGCGTCAAAACGTAGTCCAATTTCCGGTATACGAGCAAATTCTTTATCCCAGAACAAATATGAATAAAGGACACGGGAAATTGCCCAAGGTTCCATGGGACGTTGCAAAAGATCGTCCAGGCAAACATAGAACAGGACAAACGTACGGACAGATGGGCGGACTAAGTGTAAATCATTTTAAGCAAAACGCAGACATAATCTTGCCACACGGGACTTGGGCAATTGCACGTGCCAAGCTTTTCGTTGGCTGTTATTGTCAGTCTTTCTGTCTGTTGCTGTGTTGGGCCTTGCCAGTTTAAGACACCGAAAAAGAAAATTCATAACATGCGCCCCGAAAATCCACACACCGAGACACTCACACACACCTAAAAGATGAAAAAAAGCGACAATGTGTGTGTCTACCGCCCTCTTCCTCCCGTCATCATCATGAACAACCATCAAGAGTTCAGTCTGGGCCTGAGCCTTAGCCTGAGCCAGAGACATTTCGCTGAGTGGCATGCTTACGTGGCAATGACATGAGAGGGGGATAAAAGTATCATTGCTTTTAGGGGATATCAGAGGAAACAGTGTGTGTGTGTATTTGCCACCTTCTCCTACCATTCCTAATAAAGTCAGGCCAGCAACCATTGTGGCTACAATAAAAATTCACATTCTCATACCCATTATATAGACATTGTCGTGTGTGGGTGCACACCCAGAAACAAGAAGGATGAGAAGTTGCCAGCATAATAAAATCAATAAAAAGAAGATTAAACGAAATAAATAACATTTTAATGTGGTACCACACACACACACACACAAAAACCTAAATACGCACTTTTTTCTTTCGCTCTACAGTATTTAGATTTAAAAATCAGCATTTTAGTGCTTTCAATTCAACTATAGAGAATTATCATAAACATTTGAACTGAATCATATTGCAACAAAACAAACTTTTGTAACAATATTTATAATATCTAAAACTGAACTCAACTGTAACTTTTCGAGCAATATATCTGCAGACTTTCTATAGCTAAGTATACACATACATACATATACATATGCATATACGCATGTGTCTGGATGTATGTATGTGTATATTGCGTCTACAATTTGGAAAGCAAGCTCAAAAAACTTTCATTATGCAAAAGTTTTTTAATAAAAGCACAAACATAGTGGCAGCTACATATTCACACACCCACAACACACTCAAACAACATTTACACACACATACTTCAACAGGACTGTATTTTAGAGATTGCTGCGAATAAAAGATATATCTATTTCAACTACAATCATTAATTTAGTTAGTTCAAAGTATTTTGGTCAAGAATCCTTTCTGTTACATTTCAAAATATAGTAATATATATTAGAGAGCTGCATGAATGACAGAAAAATACAATTCGAATCATTTTAATTGTTTAAATGGAGGAGTATGAATTAAGTGTCCAAGCCTTGCAATGCACTAAGGCTTTCAGATCAAAATTGAACAAAATAATGGTCAAGTAAGTTCGAACGCATTTGAAGCACAGCTACTCATTGTCTTACATTGAAAACTATTCAAACTTATCTATGATTAAAACTGTTTGCAGAGGACTTATCCCTCGGGCGGTCTGTTTCAGCCCTGCACATAATTCTTTGTTTGGTATTCTGATAATTGTGTTTAGTATGTGCATTTTGCCTGCCTTTAATTAATATTAATTTATTTTATTTGCTACAATAAAAGCAACGTAGCAATATAAAAAGGGAAAGAACTAATAACAAATCTGGTTTTTTGTTCTTTTATATGTTTTTTTTTTTTTTTTCTCGGCTTCCGACAGGCAAACGTTATAATATTGCAAAACTTTATATTGTGCACTTAATTAAATGGTATTTTTTGTTATAAACGAAACAAAAAGCAACAGTACACACAAAAGGATAATAATACAAATAAAAACATACTGATGAATATAATTTAATAATGTTGCTGGTAAATAAATATTTTAATAATATTTAGAGTGTTTAATTTAGCATTAACATAAAAAGTGCATAAACGGCAAAACTCATAACCTGACATCAACGGCAACGGCAACGGCCAAAAGCGGAAGCAGAAGTTCAAGTCGCAGTGACAGTGGCAATATTACGTATACGAACGCATTCACATTGACACAAGACGCAAGAATATTTTGTATGCAAAATAAAGTGCTTCAAAAACTCACTTAAAGTGTGTCGCTGGTTGGCAGACCAAACCAGACCAAAGCAAACCAAACCATACCAAACCAAGTCCGGGTACGGTCCGGGGCTGAGGCACAAAGAGCGTAAAAAATGTTAAATGATAAATAAAATTTACAACCGCAACAACAACCAGGCAGAAGAAGACAGCGTACAGCAGAGGCACACACTTGAGGCAGGAGAAGACAGCATATGTGGCAAGGCAGGGTAAGGAAAATTTTTGCTGTTCCCTCTTTCTCCTCGGTTTTTCTTTTTTTTTTTTTTTGTCGCTTTGCAAGTCTCTTGAAGCCAGCGACATAATAAAATGCAATTTAGACATCAAAAATACACAGTAAATGGAGCAAGAGCAAAGGCAGACTCGTGACTGACTGACAAGCGGCGGAGACACGAGACGCGCGCCAACTGTGAAACCTATGACAAACAGTAAAGTGACACACACACACACACACAGAGAGTATAGGAAGGACGAAGGACAGCCGGGCCACATCCAGCCAGGCAAATGCCAAAGTGTGCGTGCCCGCTGTGTTTTCTCTTTACACAAAAAAGAAAGAAACGAAAGAAAGAAAAATGGCAAGAAAAATGTCGCGCAATGCATGCGAGCTGAGCAATTGAGTTGAATGGAGAAGTATGACAGATATTGTATACATACATATATATCTATAGAGATATTACATGGGAGGGTTAACTCTCTGTTTGAGCAGCAAATAAATTAACCTAATTTAATGACATTTTATGTGCACTTAAACCATACCCAGCCGAATGAAACTTGTGTCTTCTTGTGAGCTCACTTTCATATTGAATTATGAGATATTCTGACAAGTTGTAAATATATATCTCTGGGCTTGAATTAAGATTTCTCTTCTGGTAGGTGTGTTTTTGTGAGATTTTAACTAGTTGTTGCTTTTATTCTGTACTTTCTTACCCTCCTTTTCGTTCTGGGAAAACTCTGGCAAACATGTAAACGCATTGCAAAAGGACACCAACAAAAGGTGTGCACTTAATTTAATTAGAGAATTGCGGGAATCCTTGGCCGCTCTAAAAAGACATCTGCCCTAACAGAACCCCGCTTCCTGTTGATTGGATGGTGGTGGCACATTCAAACGGTCGATGTAATGGCCTGGAAATGGCATTCGGCTGAGTCCAGGCTGAGATTTTAAGATGAATTTTATTTCATTTAAAACAAATTTCATTGTGAATTAAATAAATGTGGAAAAAGAAAGTACAAGAGAGTAACACAAATGCAGCAGCAAGTAGAAAACATCACGGGTTTTATCCCTCTGTTTGTATTTTTCTGTGTGTGTGTGTATATTTTAATGCAAATTTCTGTAATATTAAATGAGACACAAAATGGTTTTAAACAAAATTTTCCGAAAATTGAAAATGAAATGTGCTAAATAATTGCATAACGACAATGCGACATTCGCTTTGGTTGACTCTGGATAAGTGTGTGTGTATGTGTGAATGTATTGTGTAGGTGAATATGTGTGCCTGTTTACGAGGCGTATGCGTAATGTACTTTAAATTACATATATGAAACGTGATTGCTGTGTGCTGTATGCAAATTTAGTGTCAGTTTACCACCAACTTTTGACCTTATGCAACACTGTCTTGAACACGGGCACCTTGACAGGAAACGGTTTGGGCACCTTGATGGGCACATATTTAATCACATGATAAGGCACTTTTTTCTCCACCGGTATGGGAATATGTTTCTCCACAGGCACAGGAATAACACGCTCCACGGGAACCTTTAGCTCCTTTTCGACGGCCACCTGAACCTGTTTGGTGATCGGAATATGAATGGGAACTGGTTTTCGCACTGGAATGATGACGGCATGAGAGATTGGAATCTTCACTTGTTTCTCTACAGGCACATGCTGCTTTTTCACATGCTTTACGGGCACATAGTTAATAATATCCACATGATGAGAATGATGTCCATGACCGCCACCAACACCGCCTCCACCACCATGACCATGACCACTTGACGACTCGGACAAGTAGTTGGTTCCGGGGTCTTGAGCATCTGGATGCTCTTCATAATCGTCACCAGATCCACCGCTTCCCGATGACGTGCCGGAGCTATCATGCGAAGAGAAGTAAGAGGAGTGCTGTTGCTGCTGCTGTTGTTCTTGTTGCTGGTGATGTTGCTGCTGCTCGTCATAGCCTGCATTCTGTCCGTAATGGGGCAGAAAATTGCCCACAGATATTTTGTCATAAGCATACGGATGTATGCCTGCTGTCTGGTCTACGCCACTTCCTACTCCCTCATCATGCTGAGAACCTGTTCCTTCCGATGGTGCCCACGAGTGTCCATAAGTCTGTTCAGCTCCTCCGCCGTAAGCTGGCAGAAAGCCATTGTAAAACGAAGGATGTTGCTGCTGCTGTTGCTGGTGGTGATTACTTTCTCCCCCACCGTAGTCATTGGCCGATGCAGCCACTGCTGCAACTGCAGCATCTTCATTGTGCTCCTCATAAATGGGTATCTCCTGCTTGGACGATCCCAATGCCAAAGCCTCGGTATGTGTGGGCGTCACTGAACCGTAACCATTGGTAATGTGTCCCAAGCCGGACAGATTTGTAAGTCCATTAAGCACTTCATGTGCAGATCCCGAGGACTCACCTTGTCCATGGACACGTCTCTCGCCAGCCTCCTCACCGAAATTGGAGCCATAGCGATAGATTGGATGCGAGTGAGACTGAGCCTGAGACTGTGATTGTATTTGCGCCTGATGTTCCACAGGAAGCCAACGATTGTCATAAAATGATGATGCCGAATTGAGGCCATAGTTGTTGTCATTCAGAGCCATTGAAAATGACGATGTTGTTGGCATAATCTTTGAGTGAATTGAAGCAGCCGCACATCCGACTCCTCCGTAGAATATTGTCAATATGGTTGTGGCAGCCGCCACAAACGGCATCTGCTGACGAAATGACAATGAAAATTCATTTAAAATAAAAAGGATTTCCTAATCATCCGTAATCCATTTCCAACTATATATGCACATTCATTAATGTAATGTTCTGGACAAGGTATTCCCATTTGTTCTTGCTTTCTCTCTCACTTACCAAATTAACGTTGGCCATTTGATACATTAGGGGAAAGGCTCGCTCGTTGAACTTTTCTCCGGCTTAGACCTTGGGTGCCTGTGGTTCGGCTGTTGCAATTGAAATGTCTGCAGTTTGCATTTGGATTGCGTTTTTATATCAACCAGAGTAGGACACAAAGCAGCTGGCCAATGTTTTCCTATTACACAATGTATCTTTCTTTTTTATTTGTGTTTATAGAAGGCGGTCGTAGTCGCCGTCGCCGTTGTCGTCATCGTCCAAAAAGTGAGTGTTTACCATTTTTGTTGACCTGCCAGTCGCTCCTGCATTTACCTCTTAGTCTCAGCTGGCTTGAGCTCAGCCTTGCCATTGCCATTTCATTTCCATTTCCACTCTGCATTTATGAATTAAGTTACGCGATCAATTCGAATCCAAGCAAACACAAGAAACACAAAAAAAAAAAAAAACAAAACCGACTAAAAATGCAACAAAATATGAAATGAATAATAATAATATCCAATCATAAACCGGCTTAAGCACAAACTCTTGGCTCAACTCAAAACACAATAAAGTTCAAAGTCATTTTCCATGAACAACAACGACAAGGAATCAAGTGGATGCAGGCTTGGCACTAGCACTGGCACGAGCCATCCAACTCTTTGCAGCAGCTTCATTATTTTATGATCTTGCCACAATCACGATCTCCGGTTCCACAATACTGTGGGCCTTCGTCGTGGCCTTCATAAGCTTAAGCACACTGCCACTTGCCGTCAGCGTCATTGTCGTCGTCATCATCATCTTCTGCAACATCTTGAAAAGTGGTCCAACAGCTTTAACCAGCAGCCTGCAGTCCACAGCCCACAGCCAACTCAGGGGATGTCTGACAAAAGCTAACTGCGATTTACTAGACTTATCTAACTTTTGCTATAAACATTTCCATTTTTTTTTTTTCGTTGCCATTGTTTGCCCGAATCGCCTTCACCACATCCAAAAAGGCAGAAAAAAGGTTAGTTTTAATTGTTTGAAATCATTTCGCATTTCTTTTACTTGGTCATTGTTCGGCAACGACTCTCTAGTTGTCTAAGGCGGTAAGAGACTAGGTCCAGACCGAAGGGCGTGTCAGGAGGGAAAAGTGAACGCCTTTTAAGTGCACCTGCAGACATGATGCTGCTGATTATATTTTTCTTGCCAAGCGTAACAGCTCGTTAGTATTTTCAAGTGATTTTCATTTATTCGGCCCAAGACCGAGAGAAGGCCCACAACGACCCCAGTAAAGGAAGTGTACTGATTTGAAAGGAAACAAACATTTCGCTGGCCGCTGCCACAGCCGACTACTTGTGTTATTTTTTTTCTTTCTACAACTCAACAGTCCAACAGTCACTTTAAATTCATACCCTGTACTGTATTGGGTATGCTTAAATAATGCAAAGTTATTAATAACCAAGAGATGTTTAAAACGTTACAAAGGTTTCAAATTTTTTCATTAGCTCTTCAAGGTTTCAAGTTCGACTAACAATCTTGTCAAAAGAATAAATATGTTTTAGACATATTCATTGCAGGGTATACGGAAGTCTTTGTCTCTAAATTAACTCACGGAATTTTCCTTTATTTTTCCCATTTTTGAATTTGAAGCGGCTGTGCTTTCTGCCACTTTTTGTTTTTTAGCGCAATTTACGCTTACTTCGCCTCAATTACAATTACATGATTTTCTTTTTTCCTTGCGCTCTCTTTCTCTTTCTCACTTTCGGCCCCCTCAATTCGATTGCAAATGCAAAAATTATGTAACTCAGGTTGAACCATATCTTTAGGGACAATCGATAAAGTTCTCGTTTTCCTTTTTCATTTTCTTTGATCAATAACCAACCGAGACATGAGACAAACTGTAGTTACATACATACATAAGCATAAGTAACATGAAATTGCTATTTAAAAAATATTTCCTTCTGGTTTTGTGTTTTTTATATTTTGTTTTCCATCCAAACAAAAACAAAACGTATTTTGTTGCATATTTTTGTGTATTGTGGTTAATGGCTTTTTTGTTCTCGTTTGTCCCATTTGAAAAACTGTTTCAAATATTGTGTAATATTTTTCAGCCCGCATATTTTTGGTGCTAGCAAACAAACAAAAAAAAAAAAGAGAAAGGAATATAAAAGAGATATGAAAAAGAAATAGAAGAGACGCTGACACATGAATGGAAAATTCTACTGGTTACTCTTAATACGAAGTAAAGATACATTTTTGGCAGTTAAGTTGTTCTTCTTGATTCTTTTGAATATAATCCAGATGTCCATTTATGACTATATTTATTTAAAAGGAACTTATTAAAGATGTCTTATTAGACAGATGTTCATTACTGATAATATAATTTAAACATGAATATTAACGTTTATTTTGGATCCCTTATCATCACTACGCCCATGTCATGGCAGGACTCTGTTTGGTTTGCAAGAGTGTGAGCTGGAATGTATGTATAATCAAATGACCACTGAAAAATTTCCTCATCGTATGCATATTTCTATTGAATTTATGCAAACGTTGCTTTAGTAAAATTTTTATTTTTTAACACTCTCAATGAATGAGACAAAGACTATTGAATTTTTTCTAGAATCTACACACAAATATTTGAAACTAGTAGTTGTAGTAATAAAATGTTGGCACAAAAGACACAGAATGGTAAGACCCACCTACACACACACACACACAACTAAAATATGTAAACAAATATCAAAAATTCGTTATTCCAAAGAGGATATGCTCTCTCTATCTCTTTCTGTTACAGCTCTTGGAGTAGTGTTCAATATTTATTGGAATTGGAATTAAAAATCAATATAGCTACCTGTCTAGATAACTTGATAGTAATTTATAAGATGAATAATTAAAATGTATACTAATTTCTAATGTAATACATTTGTAAATGTGTATGTTAAGCCAATGAGTGAATTAAATAAATGCCCAAAAACCGCACAAAACAGGCAAAAGGGTTGAATGTATAAAATATTTGCTGTATGCTTTGTGCCCTTTTTGCTGGCCATGCTCCACATGACGTATACTTAACGCAAATTAACTCTACCGTGAAATGTGCCTTTGGAGACCTGAATTGAGGTTGGGGCTAGAGTTATGTTTTGAAGTCGGAGAGGGGGAGTTTGGAGTTTGGTTTGCTTAAGTTTTGGTTACCAGAACTTTTGTGAAAAACTAACTAAATGCGTTGGTTGTTGTACAAAATTAACTATTACATGTTAAGTGCCATAATTTGTATAAGCTGCCACATTACCACGCACACACCAAAACACACATACACACACCCCTTCAAATATCATATTATTAAAAACCAAATAAAAAACTACACCCTTCCTCTAACATTGCCCTTAAGTTGCTAGCGGAGCATTGCGTGCCATTCGTGTTTTTTTTTTCTAGTTGTACATGTCACTAGATCTATGTACTTGCACGAGCCGGCTTTGGTTTGGTTGACTTTTCAGAGCTGGCCCTTCATATATATATAAACGACTAACTAATTAAGATAAGTGTGTCTGATTTTCATATTAATGGCACACAAACGAACCCATTGTGCTGCTCTTATCTTAAATGTTTAGAGCGAAGCAAAAGCGTCAAATGTTGCCCGGTGACCAAAAGGAAAACTAAGGAGCAGGATAACTAACTCGCTACTGGCTACTCCCTCTCCCTTTCCCTAGGTTCCTTTTGCTGCTGCTGCTGCTTCTTCTGGTTGAACGTGTGTGGGTTTTCTGATTTTTCAAAAACATGAACATGAACAGCGTTCAGCGTTGGCGCTACTGCAACGGACATGGCTTACATGAGCATGTGTTTTTAAGCCTCGTTGGGCACAAAACAATTAATTTTGTGCCACGCCCCCGCCTCATATATGCCCCGAGAAGCAGCAGAAAGAGGGAGAGCGGAAGATAGCGTGTGGGAGTGGTAGAAAGCTTGCCTGGACTAAGTACGAGTCAGCCTCCTGTGAAATGTGAAGCATAAAAGCGCGCGCGCGGTGCCAACAACAAAAAGCAACAACAACAACGAAAACCGGAAACGGAAGCACACAACTCTTTGCGCGAATTAATCACACAACAACTACAACAGCAACTACAAGAGTAACAGGAACAGCAGCAGCTAACAGAAGAACATGGACACGCATATGAAATTTTGCCTCTCAACTACTCTCCAGCTCATATAACATTACATTACATTACAGGGACTATGAAAGGACACAGGAATCAACAGTGAAGACCCTCTATGAGTGAACCTGCTTAAGTGAATGGATCTCCTAGTGGTTCATCTTTCTTCTATTTGTAATTAACTCTCACAGTTTTCTATAATGAGAAAGGATTTTCAAAATATGGTTAAGATTCTCTTCAGACAATTCTGGAATTTTTTCGTTACAGTATTTTTATTAATATGTCCTGTAAAATGGAAATTGTTAGCCAAACTAAGTCCGGTCACTCACTCTACAGCCCAGACAAAACCCCATTCCCCCCAAAAGACGTCAGTTCACTGAGCTAATTAAATATGCGTGCCTTGGCCCAATGCTCCAACTCCATTCGCGTTGGGACTTGCGTGCCCAAACGATTCAGAACCCAGTCCCAGATCCAGGACACAGACCAACTCAATTGCCAGAGTTGCACGGATACTCACTGGCACACTCACTCACTCACCGAAGCAGTCAAAGTTGTTGCAACCATATTCCTTTCGTCCTTAGGTGGCAACGCCCCGTCGATTCCCATTTCGGGGGCATATTTGTTAATCATTTTACGTGCTGAGCCTCCTGGTGTACGTTTTATTGTTTTTAAAACACGGGCTTGGCCTGCCTCGCCTCTTCTTTTCGTCAAGTGAATTTAACGACTGGCCTTTGTAATGCAAATTAAATAAACATGATTTTTATATGATTTTTTTTCCTCTGATGTGACGATGCACTGTCTCTCCGTGACCAGGATCAGGATCTGTGGCGTGCAAATGTGACTTGGTGTCAATTTTATGAGCCGTCGGTCATTTGGCTGCTCACTGGAGGCGACCAACATTTCGCATTTGGCCCAAAGTCTGAGCAACGCCTTCTAGTGTAATTTAATTGAATAATTAAAATTTTTATTGCCATCAAGTGTGTAGGTACATATAGTAGGTATGTATACTATGTCAGTGAATGTGTGTGTGTGTGTTTTTTTCTTTTGTCAGGATATGCAAAGCGTGTCATTTTAATTTACGAGCATGACGTTCCACAGAGCTAAGATAATAAACACGCTCGCAATTAACTACACACCGGAGCATGTTATTTTCCCTCCTTATCCCTGCCGGCACGCAATGATCAAAAATCAAGGAAAATATTAAATAAATGCTAATTCTTTTTCAATTATCCAAAGCATGGCCAACGCAAAAGTGATCTTTCCAAACCCTTGATATGAGATTTCCATAAATAAATAAAGTTTTAAATGGTAAGTCAATGCCATTAACATAATAACATAATAGAAGAATGCATTGACTATTGAATTTAAAGTTTATAGTCAGACAAAGAAAACATAGATGTTACCCACTTTCATCAAGTTATTGATTGAAAAAAAGGTAAAGCCCTTTGCGTCTTCCCTTCCTCAATGTGGTTCTTAATAATGTTTAAAATTAAGATGGAAGATGAAATATTTAGACTCCAATTCAATCAATTTTTCAATGCGTCAAATCTTTATTTTTATTGAGGAGTAAGGCCAAACTGTAGTAAAAGCACAAAACCCAATTAAAAAGTGCATAAAACATTATGAATAAATAATAAATAAGTACTTGTGTACATTTTTCATTTGTTAACTTTTGAAAATAAACAATTGACAATAAAAATAATTAATTCACTTTACATTCATTTCCGGTCACATAATTGAACATAAAATAGAAAAATACTTGTATGAAAAATTTAAATTTACTTAACATGGGCACATCGAATGTCATGTACATGTCAAACCCTGGAGACATTTTTTTTCCTTCACTGGTTCGGTACATTTCACCTCCTCTCAAAGGAGAAGTTCGGGGGCAAAAGCCTTTTATGTTGCTTCCGCTTAAAACACTGAAGTTGAGCTGATTATTGACTATGTGCGCTCGTGTGTATATGTGTGTGTGCGTTGTGTGCATTTCCTGGAAGCTATAAGCTAATTTAAAATGTATAAGGAAAACTCCGCGCCTTCGTAGAGTCGCGGAAAGGGAGGAACACTGCTATTTATGGCCCATTAGTGAGTTTTACATATGTACATACATATACATTGTACTTAAGCCAAAGTCGTCGACTGAATGCATAAATTAGCCATTGATTCCTGGCTGCATTAAACATTTAAGTGGCCTAACTAAGCGTGCAATTTAAGGTACATCAAGAGAACAGACAGTGGGAAAAATGGGTTATAAAAATCTACCTTAACTTTTGACCATGTCCAAATGCTGCACAGGATCGAACAAAGTGCCACACATTGCTGTCGCAACTTTTCCAACGCCCCAGACAATTTGAACTAACAGAAAGTTCAAATGTTTCGCTGCACTTAGCAACACTTTAGCCCCACCCACACGAAACGATGGGTCTCTTAAGGTTCTCCAGCAACTAGATTTCTACGTATGTATGAATGTAAGAATTCTTTTTATGGCTACATTGTGCGTTTTTTTGGAGCAATGTTCCTAATATCTATAAACGTAATTGGATATGTGGCATGGCTCTCTCACTTTGACTGTTTGACTGGCAGAACTTTGAGCTTTATAGCTGAATGCACGGACATCTCCTCGTCCCGTCATGTCCGCATGTGGCAGGGTGCAAATTGGCAACAATTGTAGTACGACCACCAAAATGGCTAACCATAAAAAGTTGTATGAAAATTTTCTAAACGCAACTGAGCAATCAATTTGTCAATTACCCCACTTGAAGAACGTTGAAATTGAAGTACATACTTATTGTAATACTTATGTATGTACTTGTGTAATCACAATTTACATAGACATTAAAGAATGATGTAACGAGAGAGAGACAAAAAGGGAGAGAGATTTGATATTTTAATTAACAGTTTACTTTAATGAAATATATAGGCTTTACCTTATTTGTGTGGATTATTTTCTATTAAGTGGCTTTTGGGTGTAACATTACTTTTAAGAGACGGTAGAAAAGAAAGATAAAAAATATTTAAAAATCGTCCCCTTATCTGAGCTCCCCCCTCGAACTGTTATCTTTAATTTGGCACTAAACAAAGTCAAGAGTTTAAATGTCCTTTCACAATGTAATTGCCAACTTGCTGTTGCTTTTCCGCCACACAACTTTCCGAACAGCTGCTGCTGTTTTTTTTGTCTTCTTCTGGTTTTTAGGCAAAGTCAATGCAACTTTATAACAAATTCATGCGCTAAGCCTTTTGACAGCTGCATCAATTTCAAGTAGTTTTTGTTTGATGTAATTTTTGTACACCCTTGCCAAAGAGTCTTTAGCATCTTGAATCGATCGAATAGCTAAAACTGACAAAAATGCAGAGGGAGAAATTGTTGGTAATCTAGTCAAGAAAAGGCAAGGGTATCCAAAACATTTAATGTTAACTTTCAATGAATTTTGTGCAATAAATTTTGTGGCTCGAAACTTAAAAGACCTTGAGCTTGCTTTAAGATACTCTTTGCTCTTATGGTATACCAACGACAACAACAACCATGTCTTTTGCACTTAGCCACAATTGAAGCATAAAATTGATTTTTAATTGAAAATTGTTTGCATATTTTGCTTACCATCGCCGTGTGGCAAGCATCGAGCAACGAAGTAAAGTGCATGTGAAAATCATTTGGCCAAACGAAAAAACAAAAAAAAAAATACTAAACAAAAATTGAAACAAACTTTAAATTATAGGAAATACAAGCAACAGTGATGATTCCATAGTAAGTAAAAGCAAATTAAATATAATTTAAGAGTAACTCACAATTTATAAATTATCATCTTGACTTGCTCAGTTCATTGTTCAAGTTGATAAAGGATTTTGTTTGAACACTTAACACCGCACCAAACTTTTATTAACTAATAATTAATATGTAAGACAGTTGAATCAAACTCTTCTAGAGATGTATATATTTTTGATTCTCTTTTGATTTTCATTGATAACTACCCTGACTTGCGAGTACCTACTGTAAGGAGCACAGGAGCAGCATTGTCTAGACTTTTACATGAAGATTTTCTGATTTGATTGGGCAACTTGTGAACTGCATAAAAGTGGCAAGACGACAGGAAATTGAATCCTCGTACATTCATTCGTGATGATGTTAGCGGCAGCGAAGAAGAAGATGCCATGACTGGGTGGAATGATGATAAGAAGGGGAAGGACGACGAGGAGGAGGAGGAGCATAGGTTATTAAAATTTTAAATCAAACACCCGCAAAGCAAACAAAACACACACAACCGGCGAGTGTCTGCGTTGAGACACTTGGCTGGGGCTGGAGGAATGGTTCATATTTTGAATGCAGTGGAACGCGACCAACCAGCCAGCCAGCCAGCTAACATGTTGAACTAGGTCAATACGTGCATATACGCTGTGCTTGCATTGGTACCCATCACTCCAATCCCCATCCACCAATTCCTGTAGTGGAGGCCGTGGAGCATGCGCTGGCTATGCCAAGTGTCGCCCCTTTCGGCGAATTCGCCGCAATTCCCATACTTTGCATGCCATAAACAACAACATCCATGTTGCATTTGTTGCTTTGTTGTTTTCGTTGTCTTTGGGTTTGTGGTGCGGTGTTTGTCTACAATTTCACTTTTGCATATCAATTGCATTTTATTATATGGCCCTTTTATTGTTTCATTCCTCGAGTTTGCGTGTCTTCCACAGGGCCAACTAATGATGCCACTTGCCACTGCAAAAGTTTTGTTTGGCATTTTGGCTTTTATGTCGTGTCCGTGTTCGTCTCTGTTTACCATCTCTGTCTCTGTCTTTGTGTCCTTATACTGCCAAAACAAAAAACCACACAAAAACCGAAAAATAGAAGAAAAAAAAATCTTTTGGGCATTGCAAGCAGACTTTCATACACCTTATAAATTCAAATGAGTTCAAAAGTTTGTAAAATTAAATATAAATCTTTAAAAGCATATTGTGGATAAAGAATTTTTTTTAATTGGAGCTGAAAAACAGAAAAGACGAGACGAATTTAACAGATTTCATAGCTTTAATGCATTTTAAGACCATTTAACTTTAACGATAGTAGAACCGAATTCCGTTATTTTATATAAGTAAAAACTATTTTTATTTTAAATCTAAAAATTGATTTAATAAGGCAATCAGTTTTCGAGTAATATACCCAGATAGAACGAATATGGATTAGAAAATCTATAGATACAACTTGCCCCTTTGCAAGCCTTAAGAGGAAATAAAAATGATCCAAAAATAAGAGTATGCCATCAAATGGAGCCGCCCATTTCTAAGTCTCGTGTCTCGAGTCATAACCAGGCGAAATTGCCGCGCCCGATGGCTGGCTGGGTCATGTGCATGTAATTATTTAAACAAAAATATGTGAATGCAAATATTGTAGGCCTCAATTGTCAGTGCATATTTCATGCACATTTTGGCTTTCGCTTTGACAGCAAAATTTATCTGACCGAGTTTACTTCTCCTTGTTGTATGTGTGAGTGTGTTTTTCTGTTTGATGAAGGGATCGAGGGCCAAAAACAATGACAATGCCAACGTCGGCAATACTGCTCTTGAGAGTTACATTTACATTTCCACAGTTAAAGCAAAACTTTTAATTACATTTACTCCACACACACACTCATCCTTACGCACACAAAGTCGAAAAAAAATTGAGAATTCATATGCAAATTGTTTGGCAACAGTCGCAGACGCAAAATGAGCAAAAAACTTAATGGGCAACAAATTTCAATCGGAAATGTAGAAAGAAAAGTGAAATTTTCAGCTGAAAATAAATATTTGCCTGCTTGGGGAAAGGCTTAGCAGACGTTACCCAAGCTGTCAACGTCGTCGTCATACGGTGCGTATGCGCAATGTTAAATCGGCTGAATAGCAAAAACCCAGAAGCACATGGTAAATGATAATTATCAACCTAACGCACACACACACGTACATATACCAACTCCATTATAAATATTTGAAAATATTTCTGCGTAATTTTATTTTCCATTGGTGGAGGCGGCGGAGTGGAATTTGGTTTCTGAATGTTGCTGCTGCTGCTTCTGTAACTTTAGAAGGCACACAGTTTTCGCGCCTTCTGCAACTTTTACGTTTACATTATTTTATTTAATTAGGTAAATGTATGCAAAGGCACCCACACACTCGCAGATACTCGCGCGCACACGCATACACACACACACACACATGAAGAAAAATGGTACAACACATGTTGTTGTAATTACAATTACTTTTAATAATGAGAAGGTAAGAGCTCCTTCGTTTTAAGGCCTTTATTTTTAGCAATTTAAGGCTAAGCATATAAACAAAAATGTGTTTGGCTGGAGAATTAAATCAACAAAATAACTTTATAGAAAATGAGTAACTAAATCTTCTAATAAATGCAAAACAATAAATAAATCGTTAGCCCTGAATTTGAAGGAGCCGAAAAGCTAACGGGACAATAGCAAAAGCAAAAAAAAAAATTTAGGTTACGTTAAGAAGTCAAAAATAATTAATAGTTTCACTTACCCAAAGGTATTTAACACTTCTGAAACAATAATAGAAACAATTGAAAGTAAATACTAATAATAAGCAAAAGATAATAAAGAAATAGAATTTCTAAATTATTTTACTTACCCAATATGATTCTACGATCAGCTTGGAAATTTTTATTAACATGCGGAAGATATGCGCGATGACAACCGAGCGGGGCGAGGCAGCAGCAACAACAGATGCGCGCCCCCTCAGCTGCAGCTTCTTTTATAAGCTCAGCGGCAGCAAAGAACGCGCTAGCGTGCAAGAACGTGTAAGAACTGTTCTCCCGCTCCCTCTCTCCCTCTATAACTCAGCAGCGCACTGAGCTATGCTTAACTGTTGCGACAGTTCTCCTTCTTATTAAGCTACTTTCACACACTGATGACTTACTCTCTCTACTACTGACCTACCCTCTGTTGCTTGCACAAGCTTAGCATATGAGAACATTCGTGAGAGTGGGAGTAAGAAAGTTGCAATGAGTGCATATGAAGAAGAGAGAAAGTAGATTTTGCCGCACTTTTGTTTTGTTTAGCAAATCTTTGAAAATTGTGTTCCAAATTAAGACAAATTCATGGAATGCAATTCTTCAGTAATGCATATCGTATAATATTATTGTATAATTAAAATTTCAAGTATTTCAATGCTTGTTACATATATACAAATAAATCGAAAACTTCACCATATAGTAGAGAAGTATTCTTTTAGATAAATAAAAAACAGTGTATAAACATAAAAATTACCCAAATACACATTTCTATATATATATACAAATAACAAAACAAAAAAATGAAACTGCTGTTAACTACTGATGACTTTTATTTTCAAAAATGCAATAAGCTCATTTGCGTCTCACAAGTTTAACCTTTATATCAGTTTTAGTTCTTAAAGTAATGCCAACATTAAATACAAGAGTTTTCGGATCGACAAGAGGCAAAATCTTGAAGCGTTTTAGTATAACCACCATTAGTGTTTTCATTTCCTGCATTGCATATTTTTGACCTAAAATTTATAAAAGAAAAACATTTTAATAACAGATCGCTATAAAAATATATGGTCATCATGTTACCTATACAGTTTCTTTGCCCCGCACTAAAAGGAACAAATGCATATGTTGGACGATTTTGAGAATTTTCGGGCAGAAAACGTTCTGGTTTGAACTCATCTGGTGAGTCCCAATGTTTGGGATTACGAAGAATGTCAAAAATAAGCAGGGTGACGTCTGTATTTTTTGGTAAAACCAAGCCATTCGATAATGTAGTATCCTGAATAGTTTTCCGGCTTATAATAGGAACAGATGGATACATTCGCATTGTTTCCTTAACAAAGCATTCCAGATGCTTCAGCTTGCCCAGGAGATTACTATCCAAATTGTTAAAGTCATCTAAAATGTAAAAGGCATATACATAGTTGGTAAGAAGTTATGATTTGAATTTTAAACTCGGTTTTTTACTTACCATCTACATACTCCTCAATCTCCTTGAAACAAAGATCTTGCAGCTCCGGATAGACAGACATATTCATTAGCCCAAATATGAGACCCATTGAAGTGGTATCATAGCCAGCGAACATCAGAGTGTCAACTTCCTCACAAATACCCGCGTGATCGATTAATCCATCGCTTTCGGCACATAACAAAGTATCCAGCATGGCATAGCGCTGCTTCTTGTTGATGAATCTATAATATTCGAAGTGTTATTGATACACTAAGCTATACTTTATTGTGTGAACACTAACAAATCCTCCTCAGTTGTCTTTCTATTATGCCGTTGCTCTAATTCCTTTTCGAAAAGGACTTTACGTTTAGCTATAATCTCACTGGAAAACCTATGAACTTCTTTCAAGTGTGGTTCATAATCTTTTGCCGCTATTAAATCATAAATTTTCCTGTTCCAAAGAAATGGATTAGTCAAACGCCTGGCAAAACATTGATCAATCTTTGAAAAACTATTCCGATAACGATCACCTTCTTCAGCCATGTCATCCAATTTGATACCCATTGCGGTCTCTAAAAGAAATTAAAAACTATAGTATTAAAGGTTTGTAAATAATAGCTACCCAAACTTACCACAAATGGTATTAAGGGTAAATCGTGGAATTATGTCATTCAGAGTTATGTCAATTTCCTCTTCTTTTAGAAAAGGTTGAACAAATTTCAGACTTTCAGTTCTGCAATAGATGAAACCATCAGTTATTGCCATTTAAGGCGACTGATCTAAGCATCTTACTTGAACACCTCCTGAAATTGGCCCATTATATTAAAGTGAAATGTGGGTGTTAGCATTTTGCGACGGCTATGCCATTTCTGACCTATAAAAAAAGGATGAGAAATTATAAATAACTAACTATAGTTTTGCTTAGTAACAATTCAACTCCCCTGATGCAATAAGCAATCCATTTTTAAGTGCAGGTTCCATAAATGTGTAGACCAGACCTTTGTTTATCAAATTCTGATCATTAAGAACTATTTCGGCGTATTCAGCATCAACAACACTCAACATGGTTCTGCCCATTCCATACTGGACGTAACTTCTGTAGCCCATTCGCTTGGATATCTCACGCAGATAAGTAAACACACTGGCTACAAAAATAATCAATTCAATTAATTGCAATGTAATGTAATGTATTACAATTTTTTGTTCTTACCATTGTCCTTGCCAAAATTAGCAAACAAATTCCGCAAACCACTTAATCCCTGGGGCACTGCCACTAGACTTTCCACTGGCTTGCCATTTTGGGTATACACTCGTTTAGCAAAAAAACCCAAAACATGATAGTTCTTATTGACTCTATAAAGCCAATAGAACAAGGCAAAGGCAAAGGTCAACCAAATTGTAAACATAATTCTGGAAAATTACTAAAGTTAAGGGTCCAATGATGTCATTCCTTTCCGCAAAAGACGGAGATATCAGTCCCAATGTGCGCTGGTGGTCGTATCAACTTATCTTTAGCAACTGATTTTCATTTTAAATTATTTAATGCCAAGAGTTATAAGTATCGTCAATGTTGTTTACTTGTTGTACCTGCTAATATGAATATCAGTTAGGCTGACCCTTGATAAAGCTATCTACATTACTAATTACGTCTTATCTCACTTCCCAGTATTTTGAGACCAGTATTTCAAACGTTACTTTCCTATGGTCACACAAATATTTGTGGGCGGTAAATTCAAAATTTGTAAACGATTCACCGATAGAAAATAATAATTATACATTTAATTTGGAAGTCTTCCCAGCATTACAAGTAAAACCCCATTTTTGTTCATTTTGGTAATACTTTTTACTCGTTTATTAATATTTTTATTGATTTTTGTGTTTTTTTTATGTTTTTGTTGTGTGTGTTTTTTTATACATTTTTTCTTGTGTTTCTTCGATTTAATACATAATTATATTCCCGCATATCCTTTTGCTTAATAAATTCTCCCATAATTTTATATAATATGTGTTTTTCATTTGCTTCTTGTACACAATAAAACTAAAGTTAAAGTAGCTATACAAATGGGGATACAAAAGAAATTAAATTATGTCTTGTACACACTATAGAAAAGTGGTACAGCAAGAGAGAATGGTATTTAAATAGTTAATTAAATGAAAAGAAGTAATAATAGATTTTACATAGTATAGAGTTATAGTAATAGTTATAGGTATTAATCATATATCGTACAATTTCAAATCACTTTAAACTTAGGCTTTGCGAAAGCAAAAGTCTCAGCATAAAACCAAATAATAATAAAATAATAAAAAACAATAAAAATTAATGAAAATGAAAAACCCAACTGTTAAATATCTTTCTTTAATTGTGAAGCTAACAAATCAAAGGCCATTTTGATGGGAAATGATGATTCCCCAAACTTAAAAATCAATTCTCCACTCGCTAAGTTTAACTTGAAAACTTAAATCATTTTGATTTCCTTTCTTTACACTCGACATACATACATACATAATAGTTAGTTATAAGGTAGTTAGGTATTTAGGGAGGGAGCGAGTGAGCGATTTTGTTTTGGACAGAGTAACAGAAAATATTTAGTTTATACTAAAGCAAATCGCTCTGCAGCCAAATATCATCTCAACTGGATTCCGCTCTTGAGCTATGTATTCCATATGTAATTGTGAAATTTTGCTTAATAGTTATTTTTGTTTGCTTGTCAAAGTGTGTGTGTTTTTGTATAGTTTCAATTTATGTATGTATACATAGGTAAATATATATATATTTGTGTTTTTTCTTTCGCTCAAATGTATGTATGGTGGTATGCCATTAAGTTTGTTAAATGTTTCTTCTCGAGTATTTGTTTGTTACTTTATATGCGGCATAGTTTTTAGAAAATATGTTTTTATACAATTTATAAATTTGATGGAGTAGGCTAATGGAATTAATCCCTATCCATATGCCATTGCGATGATAATATATATATATATATGTATATACATACAAATATAGTATTGTTTAAAGATTTACGCGTACTTGGCATACATATGTATTGTATCGTTTTTTGTTGTATATTTTTTGTAGAAAAGAAATTTAGCTAACTCCTGTCTCCTTGTCTGTCTCTGCTCTAAGGCGCAACTTAAGAAAAAAAGTTAAATAAAATACTAGCACTGGCATTATCTCCATCATCATTATCATCATCGTAATCAGCCTCAGCCTATGTCTACTCTTCCGTCTACAGATCTGATCTCACTAAATATCACTTTCCGGGCCAGCAGCAGTAGCAGCGGCGGCATCTAAGCACACAAAGCCTTAGCCTAGAATTTTACAATGTATCATTGTTCTTTGTTTTGTTTGTATATATGTTTTGAAGTTTTCTTTTGTTTTTCCCCCTTTTTTGGGTTGATGACTAATTGGTGATGACTGGACACCCTTGAACAACTCATGTGGACGCGCTCAACGCACTCGCGAGGTGGGCCTGCAACAAAGGAAATTGAAAGTGATTAATTTTTTTAATAGAGAGTATTTTAATATTCAACTCGACTTACCTGGACGACTGGGCAACACTTTGTCGTTTTGGTGTATTTGGGGCCGTAACTGCAACGCGACTTGTGGGCGTCCGTGCCCTACCTGTTGTGGGTGTGGTTGTTGTTGCTACTGTTGGGGTAGGCGTTGGGGGCGTGCCAGCCAGACTATATCGTTTCGGCTGAATCATACGGCTGGGCGATCGTGTGCTTGCCTTGCCTCCACTGCCAACATCCTGAACATGATTACTGACTCTGTTTAGGCGAGGGGTGGATAAAGGAGTGGTTTTGTTTTTGCTTTTAATGACAGTCTTGGGTGAGGCACGAGCCGGTGATGGGCTACTTATAGGGCGAGTTGGCGTTGGAATGCAACTTCTGCCACTGGACCAAATTTAAAGAAACCAAATAAACATGCAAAACAATGCAAAAAAGGTTCCAAGGAGTCACCAAGAAACAAAGAAGAGAAAAGGAAACAAAAACACAAAATAAGGAATTAAATTAAAAAATTGAAATTTTGAAAATAAAATTATATATGGCCAAATTTTTAATGAGTAAGACTTACCGTCCCGCTGGATAGCTCACTGGCCGTGGAATTCGTGATCTTTGCGCTGCATTGCTGGCCGATGAATTGGCGGAGGTGGGAGTGGAGCCGCCACTCTTTGTGGCCGCCTCGCTTGCCAGCTCCTTCAGCATGCTCGAGTCTTTACTCATCAGTTCCCATTGAATTTGCAGACGCTTAAAGCGGTTGCTTTCGATCTTGCGTTGCTCCAGCACGTCCAAAGTTTCACGTCGCTGATGCGTTGCCATGGAAATGTTTGGCGAATTGGGTGGAGTGGAGAAACGCTTGGCTTGCTGCTGCCCATTGGACACTGTAGCAGCCGCCTCATCGTTGAAGGACACCTTCTTTTGCTGACTAAGCACACGACTGACTTCCTTTTTGAGGGCCGCAGCATCGTACTGCACTTGCTCACCGGAAGACTCGAGAATGGATGCTATCTCAGCATAATACTTAAGTTCAGAGCGAGGTAGCGAGGCCAAAAAGTTCTCGGCCCGAGCCCGAGCATCGATATCCTTGCGAGAGAGTCGCTGTTTAACTGGTGGAGTTTGCTGACTATGCTCCTCCTCTTCAAACACATCGGCCAACTCATCGTTCGAGCCCAAGGCGTAATTATAGGGTGGCTCCTGCAGACTTCGACGCTTCTCCAGCTTGGACATCTTCTGTGTTTGCTGGGCCTCGATCATGGAATTGCGCTTGGAACGCGACGAATTGGCCGAATTGGCTTTCCGCAGGATACTTCTTGGCATGGGCTGTGGTGGAGTCTGTCGACTAGCCGGACTTGTCTCTACCCCCGAATCCATACGCTGTTGCTGATCATATTGATAGACATACATTTGCTTCAATGGATCAGCATCCAACTCGGAATCGGTGAGCAGCGTTGATGAGCCGCGATAGCCTGAGCTTGGCTGTTGACTTGATCCCGAACTAGAACCTTCATCTAGCTGTGTTTGCTCACCTTGTCCAGGCGCCTGCTGGAAGTACTTGGCACAATCGCAGATATGTGTCCTATTTCGCCTTATCGGCGGACTCATGCAGAACAATGGACGCTGTGAGAGATCTGTATCTAGCTGTCGGACAATCTGCTTCACCTCAGGAATATGCTGCAGTCGATGGCGATATTCTATGGGTAAGAGAGTGGCCAGAGATTGCCAATCGGCAATATGCTTGTAGTCCATTGTCTTGAAGAGCTCATCCTCGTTGATGCTTTGGCTGCTGCGCTGCTTTTTCAGCGAGCCCGAAGTTGTGGAATTGTTGGCCCCTGCCTCATCCAGGGTCATCTTGTAGTTGAAGGGCGAGAAGATCACATCGGAACTGGTGTTGGTCTTCACGAAACCCAAATCGGGCAGGGCATAATTCGGATAGATGACATAGATGGGCGCCTGCCTTTGTTCGCCCAGATTGTTGAGCTTTTCCAGAAATGAGGGCGGCACACAACGATACCTTTCGCTTAGACTGCTCCTAGTGGTGCTCAATGATCCGCATGAAGTTTGCATGGAGCGGGTAATCATCTCGGAACTGGAGGCACAGGATAGAGGACGGGTACTCTCAGCACGTTGCGGCACCTGGGTCATTTGCTCCGAACTGGCGTCCGATGACAATTGACTGGTCGTCGAAGTATGCGTTTGGGAATTCGCTGCCAATTGATAGAGCTGAGGATTACGCAATGGCATACTCCGACGACGATGTGCCGGCGAATTATTGGTGGCGGTTAGAGAACCTGTGGAACTAGAGCTTACTGCGGGATCATCATAAAAGACAGCATCACTGCGAGAACGCAATTGACGTTTAGGCGTTTGCCTTTCCTGCTGCTGGTGCTGATGCTGGCCGCGTTCTTCCTCATCCTCCTCGTCGTGACGACTCACAGCCGAACCCTTGCCCGAATCGTGCATACTCTTCTTACGCAAACGTTGCTCCAGGGACCCACTGCTAGAGCTGGCGGCATCGCTTGAGGGCCAACAACCAGATGACACATCCATACATGTGTGGGCACTGGCCTGGGCTATTGCCTCATCTGTTTGACCGCTGCTACAGCTCTTTTGCTTAATGAAAAGCTTGACTAGATTAAACGCTGGCGGATTGGAGGAATTGCCCGACGAGGCAGATCCAGAGATGCAAAAGTTCTGACTCTCTTGGGAGCAACTGCAGCGATGTTGCTGATGCTTATGCCGGTGTTGGTGCTGATGATGATGATTATGCTGCTGCTGCTGGTGGTGTTGTTGTTGTTGCTGCTGCTGTTGCTGTGCAAGTTGCTGTGATATGGGTGTGGCTTCCTGCTGTGACAAGCCATGCTGTTGCAGTCTTTCCGATATGGACACACTTATTGAAATGGGCATCTGGCACATGGGCAACAAGTTACGTGATCGCGACTTGCACGACTCCATGGTCGATGTACTAATGGCTTGTGAGACATTCAAAGGAGCCGCCTGCTCAGAGTCCTTGTCAGTTTGTGGCCCCTGCTGAGGTTGTTGATGCTGCTGCTGCTGCTGCTGTAAACTGAACGTCATGGTATCCTCGTTTTGCAAGTTCGGCAAGCTGCTGCTCTTGCGTACACTGCACTGGGGCAAATGGCGAGTAATGGTAATGGTATCCGCATTTGTGGTGTGGTTATTATTGCCCGAGGGATACCTGCGAGAGGGCGAGACAAGGAATAACGAGCGTCTTTATCACAAAGAGACACGTCGACCGGTTGAGGTTATAAAAATGTTGTTGGCGGAATGGGTTTATAGGTAAGAGGATTAGGATTGATTCGGTTAAGGGCTCTACTGGCTGCTACCTGGTTTTATGGCAACGGCGGCGGCGTCTAGGGAAACTCGATGAGGATCATTTACATAATATTTTTCTAGGTATTTCCCTTTTTTCTACCCTTGCTAATCACTTTATGAATGAATTAGTTAGGTAAAGCCCAAAACGTATTTGTTTTTCCTAAGGATTAACTTTAACCCACTTCATGCAATAAAGCGTTAAAAGAATACAAACATATGACAGCAGCTTGGAATTAACAGCAGAAAGTCCGAGTTTAGATTGTGTTCCCGTCTCCCTCTCTCCTCTACATATACTCTTCTATTTATTTTTACGGCTGCGGCAAACAAATGAGACTAAATTGAACTCAATTGATATGACCCTACACGATTGCATTCTACATAACAGATTATTCCCCCCTTTCGCAGGCAAAGGAAATAACGACATCCGTTCTTATCGTAATGCTGATGATCATGATGATGATGACTAGGTCGGGCAGAAGTAAAATGGAAAACTAATCGATTTAACATTTAACTTAAGAACTTTAACTATCCAAAACAGAATCAATCCATGGGACGTAGCATGTGTGTGTAGAGTTTGGGATGTGAGACTTGGGGATGTGACTCTTACCGCTGCAATTGGGCTACTGCTGCTGCTGCCACCGCTGAGGATGCCTGCCCCTTGGGCGATTTGGGGCATAGAGGCTGGAATGCCTGAGCCGAACGTGACATGGACACTTCCAGGGCTTTGTTGCGTTTCACTATATCTTCGAGATTACTGTGCAAGTTAATGCAGTTTTGTTTATTTATTCTCTGGGCGTTGTCACTGGGTTCAGCTGGGGAAAAAAGTTATTGTCGGTGAGATCAAATGAACTGAGCAGTATACATTTTTGTATACTTACCATAGAAACTGTCGTCGGAATAGAGTACACTGCCCTCAAAGGCAATTGTATAGTTGTCCTTGTTGCAGGTTAATACAATATCACCATCATCTGGATAAGCATCCATATCGAGTGAGTCAACCGATATATGGGACTCTTTGACTGGCGAGAAAAGCAGCTCCGATTTGCAAAAGGAATTATCAATCAGTTCATTTGTGGAAGTTGTTGATATCTGTGACATGTTGTGCATATTATGGCCCATATTGCTGTGGTACATCTGCTGCTGCTGTTGTTGATGTTGCTGCTGTTGTTGTTGCTGCTGCTGCAGAAGCAATGATTGCTGCAGGCGACTATTCGCACCGCCAAGACTCTTACAATAGGCTGGCAATTGGGAAAGCAACGAATGTATATCCTCAGCACGAAAACTCTCCATATCAACCTCGGCCAGATTAGCATCCAGATTTTTGGCCAAGTCCTCATAATAGATTAAGTCACCCATGGCATTATATGATGCCGAGAGTGAACTGAGCACGCTACGCTGCATGCCACCGCAACCATCCCGATAGCCGTAGTCCAGGAACCACTGATAATCGGAATTGTCGTGAGTAAAATCATGCGACGAGGCCAATGAACAATTGAGATTGTTGCCACCGCCATTCATAGTAGTAGTAGAAGTTGTATCCCTCATCCCGCCACCACCACCAACACCAACATTACCACAAAGCATTCCACCTACCCCAAGTTGCTGCTGTTGCTGCTGCTGTTGTCCTCCAGGCGTAGTAGCATTGCTATTGTAATCGGATTCCGGTGTGGCCGCCATGTTGTTACTACCCAACAGAAAGTTGTTGTTGTCCAACGGAAATTTCGTCTCGTTGATGTCGTCAAGGAAGAGACTACTGCTGCCACTGGGGCTTGGTGTCAGTTGGCTCACCTGCTCATTCAGTATGATGCTGCGCAACGCGTTGTTATACCGATCCAAATTGCTCAACACAATGGCAACATTCTGTTTGAGGCTCTCTTCGCTTAAATCATCAGCGGCACTTGGATCGTCTTCATCATCTTCACAGCCAAGCGATTGTAGCTGTTGCTGTTGGCAAAGTTGCAGATGCTGCTGCTGCAACAGGCGATCGGTTAACTGTTGCTGGTAACGTTTGCCAATTGTCGTCGTCTGTGATGTCGTCGTGGTGTTAAATGGAAGATGATTACTTGGACTATTGACGGGATTGCGATAACAACTCAATGGGGAATGTGGCGAAGTTGCGGAGGCAGCCGTGTTGTTGCCGTTGTGCTTTTGGCTAAAGGGTAGAGAAGAAGTCTGTTGCTGTTGGGCTAAGCGTTGAAGCAAATGGGGATGAGGATGAGGCGATTGGGTGTTAGCTTGATGAATGGGTGAATTTTGAAGCGGTTTTTGCTGAGATGAGGTGAAGTGTGCTTTCCTGTGATCGTTGTTTGTTGAGAATTCTGTCATGCCACGTCGAAGTTTCAGTCCTGCAAAAGAAAAAAATATATTTAGTTTAAAATAAACTTTATTTTTCTTTTTATCTGGCGCTTGCTCTAATAGACTAATAAGAATTGACACTGAACTTGGCTCAATTAACATGCCAATGGATGTGAGGAGGGAAGACTAACAAACTTCCCATTACCACTAATGCACATTAGCGTGCCTCAAATTCCCTGCCTCATTCCCTCAACATCGACCGTCCCGTGTCTGTCTGCCTGTCCATCAGGCATGGCATGTTTCAATTAATTTTTACGATAGCCGAACAAGACTAGCAAATAATATGACACTATCTCGCATAGAAGACAGGAAAGAAATACAAAAAAAAGAAGAAAAGTTATAAAAATTATTTTTATGTCGCTCGGCAAGATTTTTACGAGTCGTCAACACCCAAAACCACCATTAGATGGATATAGAAGGAGCATCTTGGGGCCAGGCACTGTCATCCCATAAAAAGTTCAATAAGAAAATGTCACTTTACTTCATCCGTCCCCCTCCACGAAACATTTTCCAAATGGAAACTGCCAGGCGCAGTTGCATGTGCATGTGCCAGTCGAGGTAAAGAAAGAAACTTTTTGTGCCAATGGCAATTAAAGGTTAAACCTGAAGGCATTGCATGTGAAAAGGCGGTAACTTCTTTTGCGGCGCATTGCCGCCTATCGATCCTCGGCATCATCTTATGTAATTTATACAAATATCTACACGAAATGAAATTTTTAAAATTAACTCACTGGCGGCACTGCACTAAACAAATCTGTGAACTGAACAAATTCAAAAACCAAAAAAAAAGGGGGAAAAGCCACCACACACAAAAATTTTACTGTTTGTCTTTTCTTTCCTTTTCGGTGCCTCTGTCAGGCAAGTGCAGCCGTAACATGGAACATATGAAACGATTTATCCACTGCATTAGTTTAAATGTTTCGAGGGGGAAAAAACATTTTGTTGTTGGCTCCCAAAAACGGACGACAAGTGGCAAAAGCTGGCTGTCTGGCCGCCTCCCCCATTGAATGGCATAGCTTTCCATTTCATATTTAGGCCAGTGTAAGATTATGGAGGCAAATATAAAGAATATATGTATGTATATATGTAAATGGATGCATGTATGTATATAGATAATTTTAATGCATTTTCTGTGTGTGTGCCGAGTGGAGGGTTGGGCGAGATTTGCCTTTAAAGTTTCTCAAAGCAACTTTAATACAATTCTTGTTCTTTCTTTATTCCATAACTATAAGAAAACCCCTCATACTAAGCTCAATGCAATTTGTGGGGTTTAGGGCAATGCCCTCAGGACCACTTGCTCTTCAATTGAAATTAATTAAGATTGCACACAGAAAAACTTGTCTCAAGAGACTTTCAAGTGGCAAGCTAAAGATGGAATCGACTTAATAAACATATTTTTATAAAGGTATATATATGTACATATATACATATATAAAGGAGACACACCTTGACCAAGATCAAACGCCATAACATTGTAATTGTTGTTGTTGTTATTGGCATTATTGTTGATCTGATTGATTTGATTATTAATATTGTTGTTGTTATTTATATTATCATTATCATGTTGCTGCTGTCGCTGTTGCCTCAAATATTGCTGATTGCAGGTCAGGCCAGCAATAGTTGTGGTTGTTGCTGCTGCTGCTGTTGGAGAAGGTACACCCTGTTCCCGCAACTGCTGCTGTAGACGTCGCCGTTGTAATAATTGCTGTTGCAGTAAATTCAATTGCTGCTGTTGCATTTGTTGATAATGACGAATTTGTTGCAATTGCTGCGGGGTCAAGCCATCGACACGAACTCCAGGTCCATGTTGCTTCTGTAGAAATTGTTGTTGCTGTTGATTTTTGTTGGTTTGTACATAGTAGTTCTCTTTGGAGGAGCTGTTGCTGTCACAGCCGCTGCTTGTGCTGCTGCTATTGCTGTGAGTGTTGCCAACTGATGAGTTGGCAACATGTTGCCAGCCAAATGAATTGCCATTGGCATCACTATGGCCGTTCCTGTTGCCTGTTGTGTGGGGGCAATCAATGCCAGCTCTCGAGCAATCGGCACAGCGTTTGGAAATGTCTACGAATCTCATGATGAAGGCGAGCAGAAGCAACAACATCTACACAAACACAAAATGTTGCTGCAACACCACACCGGGAAAATGTTGCTAAGATTGGTTGGCTATTTTTGGTTGCTGGCTGTTTGCTGGTCGGTTTGCTTTGGACCAACGCAATGCGATTTGTTGCCAACTTCTCTCAACTCAGTCTCTCTTGTTTCAGTTGGTTCCTTCTCGTAGTTTTTAGTGTTTTTTCTTTTTTGGGTTTTTCTCTTTGATTTTGTTATTTTTAGTTATTGGCTTTGGTTTTTTCTTATTTTTTTTTAAGGGTTCAACTTCATTGATTGGTTACACATTTTGTTTGGATTTCTGTATTTCTCATCACGCTGCACTTTTCATTTTGATTTGGCTATTTTTAAGTTTTGTTTTTCTCTTGATATTTTTCTGTATAAGACACATGGACAAGATGGCTTTAGATTATACACACACACATACAAATATAGACAGTCTGTGTGTGTGTGTGTTTGTTGTCAGTACAGTCGAAAAGTTTTTGTATTTTGATGCAAGGCAAAGAAGCATATAAAAATAATTTATGAGTTTTCTGCAGTCAACAAGGAAAATCGGGGCGATATTTTTATGTTTTTGTAAACTTTAATACCATATTGTGTTGGTTGTTGGCTGTTGCTTGCTGGTTTTCCTTCAAAAGGCCTAAAATTAACTTCCAACAATGCAATAAACAAAACTCGAACGTAAATTCTTGTGAAGCTTGTAATATTTATGCCGCCGCTGCTGCAGTTGGCATTTTTGGGCCAAATAGTGACTTAACTGTCTTAACTGCAATTGGACAGGGGGCCTTGTTAGAAAGCCTAATTTATGCGCATAAATTTTGTGCTGGGGCGGGGGGCTAATGCAAAATGTTTTCTTGGTGAGGAAATAGAATTCGTGTTACTACTTGTTTCTGCTTCGCCTTGGAGCGAAATCAGTTGGATAAGAATCTTAAAAGCGGCCAAACAGACAACAGACAAGACTAACAACAAAATAGAAAAGAAATGGCACACCAACAGAGGAAAACAAAAAAACGTCTTAGCCAAGTTCATTATTATTAACTTGACAGAAGGTGGCTATGTGTCATAATGTTTGCTATTGAAATAGATCTCTCATTAAGAGCTTGCCAAGAAAACCAGGTGGCTGGCATATTTGATGATTGACGACATCACAGCAGCAGCAGCAGCAGCCACAAAAGATGCGAATCTTTGTGTAGTTTTCGTCTAGAAATATTTACAAATGTATTTTTGGTCACGCCCAATATTTGAAAACAACCACAAAACAGCAAACTAAAGCCAAATAAATGCGCAATGCTATGCCAAATATCCTCAGGACAAAAGAGAAAGTTTTGCTCCCGGCATGGCAAAAGAGGGAGGGGCAAGAAAGAAAGCCACTCCACACATTGAACCGAAAAAGGGAAGTCTTTCCCTAAAAAGAATGCTCACGCGCAATTGCACACAGCAAAACGAAATCCAAAAAGTATCTAGACATAAACATTCGCTACTTAATATCCTCTTAAGGGCTACCTTAGATGTTTCCAAGTATCTGGCTCACTTATTTTGTCTCTGAACTTATTTCTGTATTCCAAAGACTCGTAAAATAGAGAAATAAACATAGTGCCTTGACTTTCGGCTGGATTTTGTCCATGTTTATGCATTACTATTTTGCACGCAACTCATTTTGAATTTCTCTTTGCACCTTATGTGTAATTTCAGCAGCAACAGCAGCAGCACAAACAAACTGTGGCAAAAATAAATAGTGCCCAACAGCAGCAACTGCAACTGCAACTCGAAAAACAAGAGCAAGACAAAGTACAGTTGCCACTATCAAGGTGGTGGGCATATCCTCCACAAAGATCATAAAGGTTCAATAACTCGTTGAACTTTCAAATAGAGAAACTGCAAATCAAATTTGTTGTCTAATATTTAAACAATATTGGCCATAAGCTTAGCCATTTCTGATTCTACACATATTTTAGGCTGATGTCAGTGGGTTGACTTCTGTTCATTTTGTTTGTTTTGTTTTCTGCCTATAGAACCAAATGGTTTAGTTCAACGCACTTGTTGGCCTACATTGCAATAGAAGAAAAAACAACCAAAAAAAAACCTATGCATAAAACTCTCTCTCCCTGATGCTGCTGCTGCTTATGTTGCTGTTGCTGTTGTTAATGTTGCTGTTGGTATTTGTGTTGCTGCCGTTGGAGTTTATGCTTGCCAAATGCTACAATTAAATGAACTGCAGCTGCAATTGCATTTACAGTTTTGGTTTTTCTTACGTTTCGTTTCGTTTGCCTTTCTTTTGGTTTTTTTCTTTTCTATCTTTCAATTTGCAATTACGAAATCATCAACGTGTGCGAATAAAATGCGGAAGACTTCTCGACTTTTGCTTCTGTTTCAGTTTCTGTTCTGCAAAAAGGTCAAATCTAAAAACAAACATTCAACTGAAACAAAAAGTGTATGCAAAAACAGATTTAGTTACTACTTGTGTATACAGCTGCTTCATTATCGGCAAGTCAAATGTTTTAATTTAAGGTAAATAAATGCTGATAAGATATGAAAGAAATTCAATGCAGTGACACACGCAAACAGAAAGAGATAGAGGCAGAGAAAGAGAGTGTGAGAAAGTTAGATTTCTCTCAGTGTATAGGAGATAAGATATACGCATTGCATTTGCCCTTTTTCATTAAGATGATCTCATAGAAAGATTGCAGAAACTCAGAAATAATATTTGTATGTATTAGATAATGCCAATTAGATGATTTTCATTCTCCTCTTTTATTTTGGCAATTCCTTTGTGGTCTCAATTTAACTTTGCTGCACATAAACACACACACACACGCACACTCACGAACACATACAATTTGCAGTTTAGATTGCCAGATATATATGTATGTAAGTAAATTCACTGATGAGGCATGGCCTGATGAATGCTACCCACGCACTATTATGAACTTGTTGTTATTAATTTTGATTAGTTTTCCCGCACACGAGAAGAAAATGACGCTTCAGTTTCCAGACAGTTTGCACGTAAACAAATTAAATCGAAATAAAAGTAATAAAAATCTGTCTAGTATATAAATTGAAAATATATATGTATATATGTATATGTTTCAATATTAAAACGACGCGCCGCACATTTTCACAGTTGCACAAGCCCAAGGAGACTGACTGAGCGAACCACGAGCAACCACAGCGAACCAAACAACGACATCGACGACGCTGAGTACAAAGCAACGCGAAGCGTATGGATTCGGACTCTCTGATGTGTCTCTGGTGTGTGTTTGGTGTGCATGAGGCGCCTCCCAATGTGTCTTTATACTGTACATGTGTGTGTGTGTGTGTATGGAAAGAATGAAAAGCGCCCGAAAACGCACGAAGTAGATACTTTTATTATACAATGTGCAACCGAATTAAAATCCACCCCCGACCCCATGAAGGAAAATTGAGAAAACGAAAAGTGAAAACCTAAAGCTACTCTATTCGGCAAGTGCATGTGGATGGTGGATGTCAAGAGGATGATAAGAAAGAGTAAAAGAGAGAACAAACTCATGAGTATAAATCATATCTGGACCATCTGGAAATTAATAACGCTTTTCGAATTTTTAGATTTATTTTCACAACTAATGAATTTGAAGTGGGCACAGCCAAGTGCCTACTTTGGTTCCGGAAACTAAACAAAACAGATGATTCAATTTCAGATCAAATCACCAGTAGAAAAGGGTCTCTCTCGCCCCCTCTCTGTCTTTCCTTTGTGTCTGTCCGCCTGGTGTATAAGGAAAGGAGGATCTTGCACGTGCCGCAACAAACGCAGATGTTAAGGGCCAGACAGACACTTGAAACAAAATACACCACAAAAATTTCGAGGGGGGTCCCAAATGACAGCAGCAACAACTACAAGAAGAGCCCAACAATAACAACTCATTATTGATTACAAAGAGACAGAGAGTGAGAGTGAGATTGAGAGAGACATTCATTATATCATTCAGAGCATGCAACATTTTTCCAATAAAACTATTAAAAATGTGCATAAATTTTCCCTTAGGAATCTATTTAACAACAAAGAAAAATGCCATCAATGAAAAGGCACCCTATAAGCGTTACTCTCTCCAATTGTTATTTGATGTTGCATTAATTTAATAAACAATTTCGAAATTGTTACTTCAATGAGCAACAATTGTTTTATTTACATACACTCACACACACGCATATATGTACATACATATATGGAAACAAAGCAAAAAATGCTCCTACATACACTTATTTATTTTGCGACTTTTATTTTATATTTCAATTAATTATTGTCGCAACGGATGCAAAGCAGCATGAGGCATGAGGGAGAGAGGGGCGAGTGGCTGTGGACTAAGCTTATAATCCATAAATTAAAATACCAGACACAAACAGACCAGCCCGCCAACGATTGCCAACCATTTGATCTTAATGTCAATTGAAATGGCAAAGCGAAATAACAAAAATTGTTAGCCTACTTTTGGGCAGCCCTTGAAAAGTGAAGCAAACCAGATATTTGATAGTCGCTTCTAATTGAATTTCGTTTTTAGTTCCACCAATTACCGACAGCCCCAGTCGAATGAGTCATATGACAGTGACTTTTATTTTTCGCTTCTTTTTGGCTGGTTCCAAAGTCATTTATGACAAATTCATTTGCCCCCACATTGGTTTTTGTTGCTGCTTCCCTTGTGGTTGTTGCATTCGAATTAGCAAACATTTGTTGGCCTCCCACAGGCGTGGAGTCTTGTTTTAATTGCTGGCCCCCTTTGGGCATGTACATAAATAAATTGCTAATGTAAACAAAATAACAAGAATTGATAAAAGAGCAACTATCAGTTGGTCCCAACTTATGCTCTCAGACTGCACTTTGCTCCCCCATTTTTGGTCTTGACTTGGCTTAGCTCCCACATGCTGCGCGCGCCAATTTCTGCGCATTGCCTAAGACGCAAAAAACTGAAAGCCGCCATGTGAAAAGAAAAGAAAACTTGTGTATCAGTAGAAATTTCCACAAAATGCATCACTTGAGTGTCAGTCAATCAATTCTCTAATCAGTTGCAAAACACGTTTGCTCTGATAAGCTATGTAGAAATATTTATAGATTGACACATAAATTAGATACAAATAATTGACAAATATTTGCTTGAGTTATTCTTATCTGACAATATCAATTCAAATCATTTTTAGTATATGGTAATGATGGCAGGATTCGTATTACATGACTCCTCGCTTGTTGAATAAATGTCATCGCATTTTTGAAATATATATTTAATGGCATATTTTATTTCTTCGCAGGCCATAATCATGTCAGAACTTAAAGGGCGACAAATCTTTAACGATCCACTAGAGAACTCATTTTCTTCACTCAGGCGAAGAGTCAGAGAAAAGGGTGACGACGACTACGACGGCAACGATGCGACCCCCCGACAGAGCGTCTAAGCTAATTAAAGACTTTGTTATTGTTTAAACTCAATACACCACTCACAGAGTTTACCGCGGATGATGGAAGCAAGGGGGGAAATGCAATACTGAAATGAGATTTACATATTTTGCTAGAAAGTAGCTGCAGTTCGATATGAATTCGAGTACAAGTTTCCCTGTTTCCTAGTTTGACGGCTTCTGGCATGACGCAAAAAAAGAAAACATATGTGTACGTTTTTATTTTCGCCACGCCTCAATGGAAAACGCATATTGACAATCTCAGAAAATCAGTCAAGAAAATAAAAACATATGGAGAGATGCGAAAGAAAGAGAGAGAGATGAAAACAAGGGATGGGGGCACATGGCAAATGTTGCAACATTTTCATTGACATCTTCTTCTTCGACATATCCCATTCCTGCAATATGTCAAATGACAACCGAGTCTGCCACATGTCTCCGACCAACAAAAACAAAATAATACATATCTCATACCAAGCAACATGTTTTGTACAGAAAAAATTGCGTAAAGTTTTCCACGCATCAAAGTGAAAGTCCTCAATTATGCGTAATTACCAGCAACGGGCCATAAAATGCGGAATAGTCTACTCGAGCCATAAGATAAAACCAATCGATCAAGTAAACTACAACAAAAAAAAAAAGAAACAAACCATCCACTGAAAAATCATCTACAATGTAGAAAAACCTACGCAACAACAAATGTGTCCAACTGCCGGCTGCCCAACTTGTCTGTCCCCCAAGTATGTGTGTGTGTGTGTGTGTATGGTGTGTGGTGTTGGAGTTAGTGGTGTTGTTGTTGCCGCCGCTGAGCTTGTCAATGACGTTTAACGCCTGTCCCATGTACAAATTAGTTTAATATGACATGCCGAAAAATTACAAGTGAAAATCATGAAATCACAAATGAAAATTACTTAAAAACGAATTTCAAACACACTTTTAAGGCAGCAACAACAAAAACCGAAAAGAGAAACGCGTTGTAATTCAGATTACTAATGATATTTGAGGTCAATTTGTAACCCTCATGTGTACATTTTGTTTTTCATGCCTACTCAACTAAAGAAAAAGTCGAAAAGGGGGCATTTAATGAATAGATTTAATTGCAAACCAAATTTGAGGGTAAAAAATATAAAAAAAAGTCGCTTAAGAATGTAAATTTGTTGTCCTGTTGTATAACTTATCAAACATACTTATTGTTAGAGATCAATCTTGAGTTTAGCATTAACCAAGGGATACTTTTCGGAATTAGATCAATCTCTTGATTATGAATGGGAAATATGCTTGGATTGCATTCTAGTCGTAGTAATTACCTTTCATAGATAAGACTATATTTAAATGTATTATTCTTCGAACTCAGCTGGGCAAGCGATCACAATAGGTTTTTGCCCGCCTAGATGGCAAAATAATAGCACTAATTGAAAAAAAACTGTTATCTGATGTAACTAACTAACTAAGAAGTAACTTATTGTGGGAAAAGCCATTAGCTTTAAATGCCACCTTCAATTTTGAATATTCAGACTTAAATTTCTGTATTTATTATCCTTTGTATTAAAGGGACTAAATATGTCGGATATATGTTGCATTCACTTCCTGATTAATTTGGGATATTTCTGGCAGTTTATCTCATAAATATGTCTTCAGGCACTGTCGTCTCTCACAACTTGTTTTGGCTTTATTGGTTTTGGTTTTAGTTAGCAATGTCAATGGCCAGTCGAAATATAATCAGCCTTGAATACACACACAAACAAATACAGAAATGATGTAAAATAGCTAAAATCAGTTGTCATGATGAAAAGTTTCTCTTAAACATTGTGACTAAACCAAACACGATTATCATCAATGAATTGGCGTATTATAATCTCTCATGTGACTGGTAACACGTTCACGTGAAACTTGTATAGAAACGTGTCCAATTGCTGCTTGCATTCTGCATTCATAAGATTCAATTTGATTTATGCTATCCGGGGCTATGTACTATAAATATACCAGACACATTAACATACTCAATTTCACGTGATTTGTTTGTTGTGACTAAGCAACGGATGGAGCAATTGATCACATAATATTACAGCACCGCCTTCGACTGATAATGGCTGACCAAACGAGCAACGCCACTTGATCGCACCTAGGGGAGGAGGTTAAGAATTCTATTGAAATGCAATTGCTGCCGCCAGCCAGTAGTTATAGTTAGTTGGATTCGTTATTTAAGGCTGGCCAACGGCGGCATAAATTACAGGGGAATTCTCACAGTAATGGCAGGTGAGTGATTAGTCGACAACTGGCAGGCCCCCAAAGCCGGCTGGGAAGATTCCATTCTCGTGAACAACGTTTACGTTCTGACTGTCATACTGACCTAGAGCAAGAAGTCAATTTGTGCATATTTTATTCATTATTTATTATTATTTATTTTGTATTAGGAGTCATCAAAATGAGAAAACTTTTCGCTTAACATTCTACAAACATATATCAAATGCAAATACGAAAAAAAAAAAACTGATAATTAAATGTGTCTAGGCGCAATCGCGCGACTGATAGAACAATATATAACCCGTTTCCGAGGACTTGTGTATGTCCGAGGTGAGGCCATAGAAGTCCTCAATGGTAGAGGCTTCAATTTTATCGACCATATCATCGTCGAACAGTAACCACAGGCCGTGGCTCTTGACAATGCTAATATAATGGCCACGATTCGGTCCAGAGCCACAATGGATGACCACGGCGGTTAGATCGTATAGTCTATCCGGATTGACAGCATCATCCGATGTATTGAATAGCCGCAACTCAAGCGGAAAGACAACTCTATGTGAGACCTTGATGTGACGATTAAATTGCTCCATATACTTGAAACGCTTCAAATGCAAAGCCAATATCATGGGCAATTTCTTAACACGCATACGCTTCTGGGCCTCCTGATAGCTGCAGCAATTATCGCACTTGAACTTGTTGTCCGAGCAAAGAGTCTCCGTGTTGCTGAAGCAGCGCAGACAATGAGTTATCGAAGTGTTCTGATCGACATCCACCTGAAGATCGAAAAAGTTCTCATCCTTGCTGCTCACAGTCTCACAGTTAAGGCAACGCGTCTCCGATGTTAGAATGCCCTGAAAGATCTCATGCACCCAGGTTGGCTCAGAATTGGCTCCGTTGGTCGTTGGAAGAATGGGTGTGGTTGTGGCCGTCAGAATGCCGCTGCCGTCTAGCACACTGGTCGTGCCGTTTAAGGAACCCGTGGAGTTGCTGCTATTGCCATTGGTTGTGGTTGAATTGGAGTTTGAGTTCGAATTGGAGTTTGTTGAATTGGTTGTCGAATTGGAATGAGATGAATTGGATTTGCTGCCAGGCAAATGAACTGCTGAAGTGCCACCAGAAGCTCCTCCTGCTCCAGATTTACCATGGCTATTGTTGCCATTGTTGTTCGAATTCACGGGTCCTGCATTGCGTTCGGCCAAAATGATCTCGTTGATATGATTAATCAGAAAATTAAGAAACTCGTGAGCATCTTGTTGCATATAATTATCAAATTCCTCCTTTTCCTTGCGCAGACGTGTAATGAACTTCTTGGGTGCTATGGAACCGACCTTTTTCTTTTGCGTTGCAATGCTATAGAAGAGATCGGCCAGGCATGAGAGTAACGTCTCCTTGGGCCGCTTATTCTTGGCCTTGTACTCGAGGACCTTTTCGCGAAAGGGCTTGCAAAAGTAGAGGGCCTGCAGCACCGAATTGCTATAGCAGGTGTTACCAAAGTTGACCAGCCCAAAGTAGTGCTCATTGGGCGGAAAGAGATCCGTCCCGATCTCGCGCTCCAGCTGCGAGACGTTGGCGCCCATGCCAGCAACTGGGGCTGCAGTGGCACAACGGTACAGAAAACCCCACACTGTGCAGGCGGCTTAGTGACCCTTGATGTTCGTTCGTATCTCTCGCAATGCCGCCGCAATTTGGGGCATTGACTAGTATTTAAGTTGTATTTGATTTGCTTTTGTGTTTTATTAAATTGGCTTTTATTTCATTTGTTTGGTAGTATTTATTTGTTTTTGTTTGATTTGATTTATTGATCTATATGGAGTTGAGGGGGATTGCTTTCTCTATATTCTCTGTTCTGTATCTATCTTTGTCACTTTTTCGTCTGAAAATAAATAATTTTGAAGAGGGGGATACACGTGAGTTTGCTTCGCATAACACAAACAACAGAAATTATAAATATTTTTTTTTAATGTTGTTTTGACACTAAAAACTAAGCAAATCAAAAGAAACATAAAAAAGAAAGAAACTTAAAAGTGTTTGTACATAGAAAAACTAAACTATTTGTAAAATTATAAAATTGGAAAATGGTAAATGAGAATATTTGAATTCGTTACTCGCTCTATCCCCCTTCTCCAAAAGCAATTATTTTCAAACAAATTTCACAATTTTGCATAATTTTTAATAATTTTTTTTGTTTTGGTTTATTGAATTGTTAATAATAAAATCATAAATAAAGTTTACAAAACATATTAACATATGTTGGCCATCTTTACGTAATGAATCATGATCAGGATGGGGCCAGACATATAATTACTATTATATGAACTAAACCGACTTATGAATCAGTTGACTTGCACCAACTTGTTGGAAAGATTTCAGTATAATCAACAATTTTTGCATGGGAAATCAGATCGATAACTGCATTTTAATAACGGGGATGACTAGTTAGGCTAAATATAGTGACAATAAATGGTCGAATAAGTGCTTGGTTCGGTGATTTTTTTTTAGTTTACAGAACTGGTAGACGTGCGCTGGGAAAATTCCAACGGAATGTAACCAAGCAACCGCAACCCAGAGCCACTGGCTATGGCTATGGCACGGGCCAGTCACACTTCTGACCATAGGTCGTTGTCTGCCAAATAGAAACCCACACAATTCAATAAGCGAGAGAGTATAAAAAGCCAAGTTGCCGATACGTTAATCTTACAGTTCAAATTAACCCACACACAAGACAAGACAAACAGAAATCGTTGAGAAGCGAAGTGAAACACAAAAACCTTTGGATAGGAAGCTACCAGAATAAACGATTGACCCTCAAAGAGGAAGCCCATAAGCAACTTACTAACTAATTTGCCTTAGCAACAACTCGAGGGAACAACTCTTCAAAGGAAAGCAAAAAGTACTCAACAAAAAAAGGAAAGCTGCATAAGAGAAGTTCACCTTTAACCCTCCTGCATAAAGAAATCGGCGCATTGGATAACCATCAGCAATCCACATTATTTAGTTCTTTGGATATTGTCTACCAAAACAACGCCCTGAAACCACACAGGAATACGGCTCAATTAACGTTACAGGAACCAGTGAACAATCTTTCAGCTAAAGTGCTGAAAGTTCTAGCCTAAGTTCATATAAGTAGAATTCTTAACCATTGCACCAGGTTATGCACTATTCAATTAACTGATGTTCAAATGGTTGGAAAATTAAGAAAAATAACTATGTGCCCACAACTTTAACACGTTTTGGCTCTCCCCAGTTCCTAATTAAATTTAAGACCGAATTGTATAATATATCTTGTTTATATCGAAAACTATTTCAAGATTTATAACACATAAACTAGAATAAAAGACTTAATCTAAAACAAAATCACTTTCACTGCATATACTCCACATGGAATGATTTTTAAGGGAAAAATAAATAATAGGCCTGTTTTTAGAGGGAATAATCAATTTGAAGCAACGTTAGGCAACGTATACAATGCTTAAATAACGTTACGTTGTGAAATAAAATTGTGTTTTGCTAGAAAAACCAGATTCATTCATAAAGTCATTGACTTATTAACACGCCCTCTGTTGTTTGCCCTACTTAAACCAGTGTAGTTTCCCTAGGTCATTAACAAAGTTTGCTCAATTTAAGCTATCGCCAGAGTTAAATGGTTATTTAGCTACATCAGACTAAGTAATTGATTGAATCTAATAGGCACTAATCCCAGGGATTCACTTTCTTATGGTACAAGAGTAGATTATTTGATGAGAATAGAATGAAGCTCATATGTGAGATAATCTACTGAGTTTAGAAAACTTGTATTAGGAACAGTAATACTTCAAATCCTAGTATTTTTTGTATTTCTTCTTCATGAATTTATGGTTGGAAGCAATTGAGAAGTATTAAAAATATAAGAAAACGAAACATATAAAAATGGACAGAACGTATGTAGGTCAGAAAGATTTTGACATTATCTAACTAAAAATTAAAGATCCATTTTAAAAACAGAAATTTTCACAATTTTTACACTTTGTCGCAGAAGATTTAAAATAAGAAAATTAGATTAAAGGTTTGTTATTCATAGCATGACGTATGCTAGCAAAAATTTGCATTATTATTGATTTAATATGAATCATTTATTAAAGTATTTAAGGGCTATTTAACTACAAGTACTTGGAACCAAGTCATGGATTAATTGATTCCAAATAATTCTTTGCATTTTCCATAAACAAACTACATAATACCTTAGCAACTAAATGAATCATCAGTAGAATATAATAAAGATTCATATTCTTATCGATCAATCAAAACCATAAAAAGAATGACGCCCAAACCATAGACTAATTGTAAACTAAATCAAGTCAGGAAAATCTTATAGGCTTTCCCAAAATGAAAATCCCGAAAGTAAACCGAGTGTAGGAGACGCAAATCGAAAAGTTCCAACTGCATAGTTATTAATGTTTATATCTGATTGGGTATTTTTATGCATTACTAACTAGCATCGAAGTGCGCCAAGCTAAGCACTATATAAAACACTCGACATGGCGGCATTTATCCACAGTGCGATATTGAAAATGCTGCCACTTGTAAGTACTATTAGCCACTATCAAAAGAGGATTATCTCTGAAATTAATGACAATTTTACTTATTTTATAGTTTTTTATTTATCTGCTTGTTAATTGGTTGGGATTGTTCTTTAATACACAACCCCTCAACTCGACTTCTATTGAATTGACGGATGAAACTACAGCCAAGTTACCAACTATTCCAATCCAACAATTTGCAAACAATATATTTACAAGTCAATCTGACTTCAGGCTCAAGGACTCTAAGCTCTACGCAGTTATAAAAGGATCACCACAAGAAGATACCACCACATCGGTATCGGATATCGAGGATTGCGATTCGACTGACAGTGATGATTGTCCTCGTCCTCTTGGCATTGGACCAAGACTAAGTGAGACACTCCTAAAAGTGCTTACATTCTAGACTGGGAAAATTATATAAAAATTTAAATTAACAATATTTTAGGAGTTCGTGGTGTGGCTATAATTTTAGAAATAAAAATGCATTACTATTTTTCCCATAGACTTCATAGACTATACATATTGAATCTATCCCTAATTGGTTTACTTTTAATGGGTTTTTTTTGCAAAAAACCTTTTACGTGAATACATTTTGCAATCCGATAGCAACGTCTAATGAACCCGTTTTGAGTCAATTTCATTTAATGCATTCTTGACTAACTAGCAGTCATGTCAATCTATATAAAACTTACTGTAAGCGAGCCATCGATTCTCAGTATCGTGTTGAAAATGCAAGCCCAGGTGTGTAAACTAACGTTATAGAATATAAGTACTTAAGGATACTTATACAAAGTGTTAAAACAAAAATATTTTCAGTTACTTATAATAGTGCTAGTCGGTTGGAACGGTTTATGGGCAGCACCCCAGGGGAATATTGGAACAAACAGACCAAATGTCGAACATAAAACAGTGATTTTATCAGTCCCGCCAATTCAAAGGAAAACATCTGCACCCACTACTTTAACTCCCGCTATCACGGAAGAGAAAAATTTGAATACAACATCGAAGATCTCAACAGCAATGGATGTAGCCCAAAGGAAAAGTTCATCGACTGTGCCTTTAGCTACAACAGAATCTCATCCCATACAAACTACTACAACTCAAAATAATACGAAAAAAGCAATTACAACCAATTTAAATGATGTACAACTGCCTTGGCAGGTTTTTCGAGAATCTTCAGATAAATTACCAATAACTCCAGTGAAATGTGACTCAAGTGATCATTATTATGATGATTGTGGAATTCGTCCCATGAGCATTGGACCAAGACTAAGTTCAAAGCTTCTTAAAATACTTGCCATACTAGGATAGTTTTAGTAACATTAAATCCCATCTAATTCCAGTTGTATTATTATATTTAGTAAGGTAAAATAAACTCAATTGCAAAGAATTCACTCGTTTTAAGCATAAGCAAGTAGACTCTCTTTAAAAACTGATTAATTGTTGTTGAAATGGAATTATACATGAGCAATTGGAACCTCTAATAACTTGTTTATATCACGACTATGTAAATTTAACACTCATGATTTGAAACTAACTATATAAAACTCAATGTAAGCAGGCAACGGATTCTCAGTATCGCGTTGAAAATGCTAGCCCAGGTATGTGGCTAATCATTGAATAAAGTAAACAGTTAACTATCCTAATTCCGGGTTTAAATTTAATTTAAATTGCAGTTACTTATAATTTTATTGATCGGATGGAATGGATTAGAAGCTGCACCGCAAGGGGAATCGCCAAGATTCCTCGCGGAGCAAGGGCCAGGCTTCCAAGCAGTTCCCTTTCCAACGACTTCACCTCGACCTAAACAAGCTTCAACAACTCCTTTATATCAACCAAATCAAGAAAAAGATGTTCATCCAACAGATATCAATGTACCTCCGCAGGATTTACCCAAAGAGGGAATAACTAAAACATCAATTGTTCCTTTTCCCACAACTCCAAGAACAATTCAAAGAGATGACACTTCCGCCAGATTACCTCCATTTTATATTAATTGTGGCTGTGGCTCAAGTGATGATTACCATTATGTTGGTCATGTGGTTCCTCGTGTGGTTAGAATCCATGAAAAGATCCTAAGACTAATCAGCCCGTGGCTACCTTTTTAAAGTGTTCAAAATATCATTTAAATGCAAAGTTAACTCTTTTATTAATAAAAACTTCAACCCAAATATGGCCCTGTGTGTTATGAGAGACTGAAAAATCTAGAATCCAAATCAACATTTTTATGGAATGTGTAATTGAAGAATGAAAACTATATAGTATATCGGCATTGCAATTGGAACCTCTAACAAACTTGTTTCACTACAACGACTATGCAAATGAAAGTCATATAAATTGATACAACTGTTTACCTTAGCATCCAGAAAGTTAGTTACTAAATATTAGTTAAATCGTATCTTGGGGCTTCAAGGGTAGTGTCTTTAAATAATATTTATAGCCATCAGATAGTTCGTGGAATTGCAAACAGACGATTCTGAGTTTTAATGAAAACGAATAATTTAAAATTCTATTGTCCATTTTTAATTGACCTCTCTGATGAATGCCATCAATTCGCCTTGTGTGGTCATAGTCATACATTGCCATTTAGAAAAATATATTATATTTGAAATCATCAAAGCTGACAAATAGTATAGATATCTCATCATCACATTGGTAGGTACTTGAACCTATGTGATTTGCAGGGATATTTCCCTAGGGAGCTTTTTGGTTTTCCAATTGTATATTTCCCATGTGGAAATAGTCCCCACGACTATCGGAATATTTGTAGATAAGGTAAACCTACAATATGATGTGCAATTACTGTCAATCATCAGCAAAGCATTAGAGTCAGCCACAGCATCATGACCACCATTCAAGCATGCTCAATTAGTAGATGCTAGTCAATGCCAAACTCGTTTTAGTAGAGACACCTCACAATAGTTCTCTAAACTAAAGAGTACGTAGAGGTAAATGGTGCGGAATCGCACGAGTGAAGTCCGATCTATCTGTCAGATGCAATATTCTCAACATTCCGACCGGTTTAACTTGTTTAGTTCCTAGTAGTAGTCGATAGAGACTTAGTTGTAATATGAATTGTCATAACAAATATCAATAAAAAAATCAATTTTACGCCACAAAAGTTTCATTCATTCAGTACATTTTAGTAGCTCAAACTAAATAGAATGTTCAGAGCAACTACCATTGTGAGTATGAGTAATATCTTGTGGGCATTCTGACAAGGATTTAATAAAAACAAACTTGGTTTTCTATTTTTTCTGTAAAGTCTCTGTGCATCTGGCTAGTGTTTATATGCTTTCTTATTCAGCAGAATCATGCTGCCACCAAAGTGCTTTATCATTTCCAGTGAGTCTTGTTTTTGAAACCATTTTCCCCAACACAAAATATAACCGATAGATTAATGTCTCAGCATACGCGATAAACACAACGTGCGCAATGAAACGGGAGCCCTACGTCAGAACAATAACTATGATGCACCATCATCCAATGAAGCTAAAGGTACCGAAAGACCCGAACTGATTATTACAGGAACTCGTACATCTAGTTTTACCGTACCCGATCAGCATTCAAATATAAGTTGGGCATACCAGGAAACGGCCGTCTATACAGCTGATAACAATGGCTATCATGTGAAATATAATTTTAGCATCAAACCCGTGATAATAGACACACGTCTCGATGCTAAAACACTTAAAACACTCGGCTAAATACGACAAAGAATCACGCGAAAAAACAAGAATCGCAACTAAACGAAAGGAACAGAATTGTATTATAAAATAAAACTATTATTTATCATTAGCATTAAATTTACAAATGTCTTTTCTTGATGTATTAAATTTTACATAAAAATTAAGTTTATTGGACTTTAATGAAACAAACTTGATTTATAGAAACATCCTCTCACATCTCCAAACAGCCTAAGTTGGATTTGTTTAACCTTCCCAAAGAAAAGTCATAAAAAACAAGAGAAACAATTAGAATTTTTCGTAGTTTATTTTGAGAAAAAATTTCTAGGACTCAATTGTTGGCATATGTCCAACAATGAGAATTTTAAATGGATTTATATGACTTCTTTTAGACATGGCGACCAAAAGTCTGCTGAACTAATTTACGCAAGACAAATGAAAAGCGAGACTAACTAGTCATTGGAAGAAGGATAATGAGTAGTAGTAGAAGTAGTAGCGAAAAGCCGATCGATATGGACAAAAATGAAAGTCACAATTTGACACAATTTGAAAAATATGTATGTATATTAAAATTTTTTAGAGAATATAATTGGTTTTTTTCGATGTATGTTGCTTACCGTGTTTGTAGTTTTCTTTTGGAGCTTAAAAGTATCCCGTTTCCTGGATTGCTGAGTTGTTGTTCTTATTCTTGTTATATATTCTACTAGTCAACACTTTTAATAAAAACGAATTTGTAGAAATTTAACTGTAAAAAAAGGAAAGGAAAATAAAGGGATTCATTAGAATTTACGACATAAACAAATTAAGTGAGGAAAAACAAATTCTAATTATAATGTGTCACAACCTTGGGCAGGGGAAAAGTCATTAGCTCATTAACTGAACGAGCAAACGAGAGGCCGACTTAAATAGAGATAGAGAGACACTACCTTGAGGGTCAAGTGCGAAAACCATGACAACTATGGTTGAGAGATTAGGTGAGAGTGAATGAGTGAGTGGGAGAGTCTCCGAGAGAAAGAGAGACTCAGATGAAATTAGAATTTGGGTCAGTCGCGGCGTAATTGAGCAAATTCACTGCAATGGTTAATGAAAATAATTAACTAATCAAGCGAGCTTGCCCATCCATCTACAAGTCAAAAATCGAGGCATCTCTCGATTGTAGCTTAGTTTCGATTCGACTATCAACCGGAACACTCTTACCCCATCAAACATGCTGCTGGGAGGATTCTTACTTGGTCTGCTCGTTGGCTGTTGTTGGGCTAACCCATCATCGAGTCGTCCTTTCGCTAACAACTATACAACTGACATTCTACGCCTAGCCAAGGCAGCACACATCAAAGCCTACATGGGCGAAGAGGCAGGACAAGGCGATGTGGAACCTTGTGACAATTTTTATAATTTTGCCTGCGGAAATTGGCCACGTCTGCATCCGGCCAAGTTGCATAATAAACGCACTGGCTATTTGGAAGAACTACAGGAACTCTATGTACGCAAAAGTGCTGAGATGCTGAAAAGCCCCACCCGGGGAGTGGACAGCAGTGCCGATCGCCAGCTGAAGCAGTTCTTTAACTCGTGTCGCAGTCAGGCAAACGATACGCGCTCTGCCCTTTCAGCATTGCTTGAAGTGACCGATTTCCGTGGTGGTTGGCCAGAGATTCGTGTACCCTCGTGGTATTCCTATGAGTATGACTGGCTTCAAGTGGTGGCCCTACTAAAACGACGTATGGGCATCGACATTCTGTTGGGTCTTGATGTCGTGTTGGACTACAAAGAGGAGCGTATGCATCGCCTGAAAATCGGAGCACCGAAATTGCCATTGGGACAGCGCCGTTACTATTTAGATGAGGCCCACAGCGGTGATCGAGACCGTTATCAACAGCAGATTGTAAAGAAACTAAAAATGTATTTCCCAAAACAATCACAAATTTGGCTAGACGAAGTGGCCCATCAAATATTACATATCGAACAGCAATTGGCCAAAGGATTGCCCCACAATCCTACTCTTACACTTGAGCAAACGACAAGGCAACGCACAGCAGCCGATATGAAAGCCGCCTATGCCAGCTATGTGGATGTGAGTCGATATCTCGAATTGATTTACAACGACACCCTCTATGTGGAAGTGTATGAAACTCCAGAGGACTATCTATCGAATTTGGTGGATGTGATTCGTAGTACAACAAAATTAGAGCTGGCCAACTATACAATTTGGCGTGCGCTGGATACTTTGGATGACGCACGTATGCCACAGGATGTTCAGCCAGAAATCTGGTGCGTTCAACTGACCAAGAAATATTTTCCACAACAACTGGAGAGTCTTTTTCATCGTAATTACAACAACATGGAGATGATCAATGAACTACAATCGACGTGGGCAGATATTAAACAAGTTTTTCGCGAAGATTTACAAGCATCTGAGAATCTACATTGGATGACACAAGAGACACGACAAAAGGCGATTGGAAAATTGGATAGATTGGATCTGCAATTCCGATCGCATAACGATGTAGAACTTATACGTTATATGCGTGGCCTTAATTTGCATGGAGATCGCTTCTATCAGAACCTAGTGCAAGTTCTGCAATGGCGCACACACCACCTGCTGGCCAAGCTAATGGAGGAGCCTGAATTGGTCGATCAAGTCTACAAGACACCGCAATATATATTGACCAGCAATAAGATTCAAGTGCCCATTACATTCCTGCAGGCTCGCTTCTTCTGGGATTCAGCCTATCCAAATGCACTGAAATATGGCACATTAGGATTTCTATTGGCTCGCCAGATGCTTCATGGATTCGATGGCACAGGACGGCGTTATGATAGTCATGGCTATCAGAACAATTGGTGGGATGTCACCTCAGAGTCATCGTATCAACGTAGAACGCAATGCTTCCAGGAACAATATGCAATCTTTGTTCAGTTCAAGGATAAGCCAGTACGGGATAAGCACCTACTCAAGCGAATTGTGGCCGACAATGGAGCATTGGATATTGCCTATCGAGCATATCAAAAGTGGCTGAAAAATTCGGCAGAGACAGCGGCTATCTATGACAGGGAACGTCTTCCCCTTCTCGACTATTCGCATAATCAATTATTCTATTTGTCCTATGCTCAACTATATTGCTCCGACTATCCCAATTCTGTGGACGTATTCGATGAGCTACCCGAGCAATTACGCATCAATACGGCTCTCTCGAATGCCCAGCCGTTTGTCAATACCTACAGTTGCTCTTTTGGTGACAAGCTTAATGCTCGCTTTAAATGCAATCTATATTAAGGCACTTTCTTTTCACTTACTCATTTAACAGTTACTCACTTGCTTGTTTATTCGTCATATTTAAGGCACAAAAATGTATTTCAAAGAGATGAATAAATTATTTTCGAGCGGTTGCACTTGTTCCAACACTGGTTTGTCTCTCTCTCTCTCTCTCTCTCAGTATTTTCTCTCTTTTTTGATAGCCTCAAGTGACCCCATCCGCTCTTATCAGTCTATTTGTTTGGACTCTTTAAAGCTTACTTAGAGTTCTCTCTCAGTTTTCAGCGTGCCGTCATAGATCCAGCAGCATGTTGCCATTTAGTTTCGGGATACTGGCAGTCATCATCTGCCAGACATTTGGCCAAGACACTCTACCTACATCCTTTCAACGAATTTTTCAAACAGAAGATTCGGTACGCAAAACTAAATCCAATGAAATGAAAAGTTTTTTAAATCTAAGTGCCGATCCCTGCACGGATTTTTATGAGTATGCTTGTGGCAATTGGAAAGCAATTGGTAATCACTTCACACAATTGGAACAGAGAACCGATGTGGATTTAGTTCATTTGCTGGAGGATACTCCACATCGCAATGATAGTTCCCTGGCACGACAGGCCAAAGAGTTTTATAAATCATGCCTAATGGCTGGAGGGCAGCAGGATCATCAGCAGCAACAATTCCTTAGCGAGTTCATCCAACAGAATGGCGGATTTCCAGCTGTGCCAGGTTCCCATTGGGAAGTGCATCATCATAGCTATGATTGGATAAGAGTGCTGGGAAAATTGCGTCATCTCTTTGGTATGGATATATTGATTGGACTGCGTTTGGGATACAATTATGAAAATGTGCAGGAAAATAGTATATATCTCAGTGAGCCAAACACATTAATACCCAGGGAATTGTGTCGCAACGCCAAGAAACAACGCCTCGATCTAAGTAATCCATTGTATGAGGCACTAGAGAAGAGAGTGGGTGCCGAACTGAAGCATTGGTTAGCTTTGGGGAATGAGGAATCTGCTCGTCTGGCCACTGAAATTATTACTTTTGAGCATGAACTTTGTGGCGGGATGCAAGGATTGGAACCCTGGGATGCTGAGCTGACACTCTACGAAGGAAACTACACACGGAAAACACTGGCGGAGCTAAGTCGAATATATGGCCTCGATTTGGAGGCCTATGTGACGTCTAGTTTTGATAAGAATATCTATAAACCGGTCTATATGGCTGCTCCGGATTACTATCGGCAATTACAACGGACGGTAGCAGCTCATAATTTAAGCCAGGTGGCCAATTATATAATGTATAGGGCTGTGGCTGCTCTCACCTTTCCTCTGGAAGATCGTCCCCCTTTGCGACAGTTAGAGTGTTTGGAAAGGATCAAGCAATTGCTGCCTACAGGATTGGGTGAGCTATATACCCGACAATTTGGCAACGATGAGGAGACTAAGCAACAGTTATTGGAATTATACAAATATTTACATGATTCCCTAAAGCAGAGCATCAGCGTCGATTGGATCGAGGAGGGAAGTCGTCGAGTTGCTTTGCGTAAACTGTCAAATCTTCATCTATGGTTACCCGAATATGAGAGGCCTCAAGCCTACAAAATCCACCTGGACCGTTCGCAATACTGGAAAAATCTTCACAAGCTTTTGGGATTGGTAGAGGGACAGCAACAGCTCAATCGACTCTACGACGAAAGTTTGCCCAATCCAAATGATCCGCTGGAGTCATATGAAACTCGTCTGCGTTATCGACCCGTACAACAACGCCTGGACATAGGATGGGCATGGTTTCAGTCGCCCCATTATGATGCCCGATATGGTCACGCCATGCGATATGCCACATTGGGCGTGGCATTGGCCCAACAAATGACCTTAGCCTTTGACGACCTGCACTGGTCGAAGGGCTTATTGGAGCGTGACAGTTGGGATGGTCTAACTGCCTGGAGATATCACAATCGCACCGATTGCTTCTATCGCCAGGTGAAGGAGTATTTGCAGCATAATACCACTGCAACAAAGCAGTTGATCGGTGATAGTGCCGCCCTCAATGTAGCCTTTAGAGCCTACCTAACGTGGCTGGGATTCCAGGAGCCAAACAATGATTTTACCCGTTTAATTAAGGAGACTCTTCCTGGCCTTAACTACACAAATACTGCCCTCTTTTTTGTGGCCTATTCGCAGCAATATTGTCAACTGGAGGACAAGGAGACGCCATCAGCTATATATAGCTTACGTCATAATCACAGTTGGACGCGCTTAAAAGTAAATGGACCATTGAGTAATTTACCAGAGTTCTCTACAGAATTTCATTGTGCCATAGGGACACCCATGAATCCGGCAGATAAATGTTCCACCTACTAAAAACAAATTATTGTCTATAGATTTAGTATACAGCAATAAATGCCTAGTGTAAATAATTATGCAATTAAAGGGTAGATGATTCTGAGCCGGTCTTTTCTGGGAACTAATTTATTTTCTTTTTTTTTCATTTTGTTATTGTCATTGCCAAGTTTGTAAACGTGCGAGGTCATTAATTGTTTGTTTGTTTACTCATAGTCACTCCCGCCCGCTTTTTCTCTTTATGTACACATGTCTCTCGTATTCGCGTTCTCCCTGGTTTGGGATGATAACCCACCAACTTGACCCAATTGATGAAGTTCATGAGCATCGTAGACTTGCCGTTATCATGAGTGGCTCAGCTCAGTTGTTAATTTAACGCCAAGATGAAAGCTACAATAGGCGCTCTTCTATTGCTTTGCCAGCTGATCAATGGGAATGTGGCCCGACAGCAACAAGCCAACATGAATCGCAATTCTTTGATGAGCCAGGGACAACCACCAAACTACCAGCATCCCAATTTTAATCCGGATAGCCGAGAAGAGTTCCGAGTACGTCAACAAATGTCTCTCGATGTGCAAAAGTATTTGAATTTAAGTGTTAATCCATGTGAGGATTTCTTTGAATATGCTTGCGGGAGATGGCCATCGTTTCACCAACGAGAACTGCAGCGTCAGAGCAACCTGACCACAGCGCAGCAGCTTGTTGAGAGTCACATAGTGGATCAATTGCAACAACTATTCTCGAAACCGTTGACGGAGCAACGTCACGGCTATAGTTCGGCCAGTACGTTGAGTGTCCGTAAAGTGCGAGATTTCTACGAATCTTGTAGGTCCGTGCCGGGTAATGCCAAGGAACGACGACGCTTTCTGATGAAGGTACTCAGCGATAATGGGGGCCTCCGAAATGTTCCCAACTCCAATTGGCAACCTAATCGGCCCTGGCTACAAACTCTGGCCGAACTGCGTCGCAACTACGGTCTGGATATCTTGATTGGTATGGAAGTGGACCTCAATCTGCAACAAATGCGTGGTAATAGCATTTATTTTGGGGAACCAAAGTTAACCATTATTCCCGCTGAGCATTGTAATGTCAGGGTCACACGAGGAGCGAATATAAAGGATCAAGTATATGAAGAAATACAACTTCAAGTGGCCGCTAATCTTAGGGATTGGTTGGCATTGAGTGAAAGCGAATCCGAACGTATGGCCGGCGATGTAGTTAGCTTTGAGTTTGAATTGTGCAAGCATATGGGAGCTCATCATTTTCAGACCATGGGTCAGAATCCCATCACTCCAAGTAATTATGCAGTACGTGCGCGCACTGGTCAGGATCGATTGAAAAGGCAAAGAGGCGGCTTATCCCTAACCGAACTCACACTTGAAAATGGCAATAAATTAGATTTCAAAATGTACGTGGAACTTGTGCTTGAAGGTCCCTACAATGGAGTGGTGTTCCAAAGTTCACAGGATTACATTAAACATCTGGTGCTTACGACTAGGAGCAAAAACCCCTACACTATAATTAGCTACATTATGTATGTTGCTCTGCAAGAGCTCAATCAACCCCCCGAGGACCATCCAACGCTACGACTTCGCCAATGTGTTCAGGTGGTGCAACGCCTTTTCCCAGAGGTTGTGGGGCACATCTATCAGCAGGAAGTGCAACGCGACGATGCTAAAAGCGACTTAGAACAGATTTTTAGTGACCTGGTCAAGGCTTTTGATCAGCAACTACGGGTCGAATGGATGGATGAGAATGATAGGCGAGCGGCCAGAACAAAGTTATCCCAATATCGTATAATATTTCCAGACTACCAAAGTCTAGATTTGGCCGAATTGCATTTTCAAAAGGAACACGACTATTGGCGTAAACTAGAGACGTCACTTCGTTATCGAGCGCGCGAGAAACTCAATCGTTTGCGTGGCAATGATTTCGGACAGGATGCAGATGGCGTTGTGGAAGGATTTGAAGTACGTGCAGCTTTGGTGGCACGTCAAAACGCTGTACTTGTGGGATGGGGTCTATTACAGATGCCCTTCTACAGCTACTTTTATCCGAAAGCCTTGAAATATGCATTACTTGGTCAACGTCTAGCAAGCGCCCTTATTAGAGCCTTCGATAACGAGGGTTGGAATCATTATCCGCAATCGACATCGCCATGGAACGAACTGACGATGTCCGGATATCGCAATGTTAGCGAATGCCAACGTGTCCAATATAGCAACTATTTGTACGATCAGCCGGATGAATTTCGCAACATCACTCGCCTGCGAGAGATTATGACCGAATCAAGTGGCCTTAATGTGGCATTCAATGCTTATCTGGCTTGGCTAGAACAGCAACAAAAGTTACTCTACAGAGAGACACTGCCAGAATTGGACTTCACCAATACTCAGTTATTTTTCATTTACTTTGCCCAGACACGTTGCTGGGCAAGGTCTGTTGCCGTCGATCAAGAGGATCAGGATGAAGAACAAGTATCATTGGATCAAATGCCATTAGTTAAACACACACCTGAACGCTGGGATATCAATGGTCCATTAGCCGATTCGGAAGAGTTTGGAAGGGAATTCAATTGTGCTTTGGGCACACCCATGAACAATGGTGACAAGTGCCTGCTCTACTAATATTGGTTAAAGGCTATAGTTACTAGTATGTATCTACTATAGGTTAACTGCAAACTAAGAACCTCTCATTAAATAAGCAACGCAAAAAATTAATGCAAGAACAAATTTTCTATAAATAGTTTCTTCACAGTTGGCTCTGTGGGAGTCTTTTCTGTTTGTGTGTGTGTGTCAATCGAATCACTTGAGCGTGGCCTGACAACGTGTCCCAAGTCTGGGCTTGGGCATAAAGCACTCAAGCACGCAGCTCGGTAAGATGCAGATGGAAACCAGATATAAGATACACAGATACCCACTCTATGGCATGTAGGCTGGCAGTCTGCTAAGTTGCTCTCGACCTTCAACTGTCAATCGATTATTTTTCAAATCCAGCTGATGGAACGAAAACTAGAAGGAAGGGTGGAGATTTAAATAAAGTACGCATTTCCGCTTACCTGCAAATAAACAGAAAAAAAAAGAAATCAGTAAATAATATAAGCCAGATATGCTCCAATGCCAATGCCATTCTCTATCCCCTCATCTTTTCTTGTTTTGAAGTTCATATTGATGCACGCTAAACTGCTTTTACCCCTTCTTAGCCAAAATATAGAAAACAGTTATACCGCACTCCATAACTGTATGACTCATAGAGAAATAGTGCTTAAAATTGAACAAGGAGAAGCGAACAAAAATAAATGGTTGAACGTTTTTTAATCATTTAGGAAAAGAGATGAAATTCTCCCACAACTATGCAGACAATAAAGTGATTCGATTTTCTTTTTTCCACCATTTCATTGTTTGCTTCCTCTTTGCCGTGGCTAAAATCCAGACTGCGGCGAGACAGTTACAATCATTAAAAAAGATGTCAGAAACGGAAATCACAATGAATTCCTATATACACTAAAAAAATGCATAGAGTAAGTGGTAAAAGAGCGGGATTCAAAGAGTCATCAAAATAGTCACAAAAGTCCTGCGAAATTATCTTTTTTAGGCCTTTAAAGCTAATATTCCCACAGTAAAAGAGTTAAGTAAACAATATTCATAGGTATCCACACAAGGTGTGTTCTTCTCCCAACAGGTTCCCCCCATTCACTAATAATCAAATCTAATGAAGCATTATCAATGGACCTATTCATCAAAGTGTATGCAAGTGTGTCTATTTGTTTATTGATGTTATATAAGAGAAAGGGACACAGATACAACACTCTACACATATCATAACGTATTGTAACTGTCAGATAGATGCATTTTTATAAAGTGTTGACACAAGTATGTTTGTGTGTGTGAGTGAAAAACCAGAAATAAACTTCGATTAATCAACTAGTTAGGCATACAAAGAGATATGCATACAAAGCACACATACACACAAAGAGTTCCATCTCCATAAATCAAGCAAGACCAGGCCAGAAATGACCCAATTTCTTGTCGCTATCTATCCACTCTCCATCAAGTCGAGTGCCCAACGTTTGCCAACACTCTTGACTCTTTATATATGTCTACATCTATATGAATATTTCTATGTATGTATAAACATTTGTTTCTTTTTCATTCACACAATTTTAACCCAAATTTTGAATAGTTCTACATACGAATTGATCTTGAATATGGCTAAACAAACAGGTACACATATATTGTATATACAATGTGGAAATTATTGTATGAGAAGATGAAAGTGATGAAACAGACATTCTCACAACAACATCATCATCAGCATCTCTGTAGAGAAGGGAAAAGACAAAGACAGATATGAGTATCTCGTATCTCAGATATCCTATGGTAATTTAAGACTTGTGTACAAACCCCGATATCTTAATGCATATGTGTACACTCAAACTCATTTGCTTTAGTGGTTAAACAATATATAGCTTAAGCTTGGCATACATATGTATGTGGGTGATGTGATGTCTCATGGTATCGTATATGGAATCTTTATACATACATACATATATAAATACTTTCAGGCAACGTTGGCAAGCCATAATAAATAATAAGAAAAATATCTATATTTTCCATACCAATTCAATTTATTTGAATGGTGTGTGCGCGCGCCCATATTTGGTTGGGCCAAAAAAATAAACTCCAAGCAATTGTCATTATTCAGAAATTCTAACCCATTACAAGAGAGGGAGATGGACAGACAGAGGGCGAGCTGGGGGACCAACACACCAGCATGAACCTTGGATTGACGACTATATCCCATAAACAAAATAGGCACAATGTTACGCCAGTTTGGTTTTGCCTTTTGATATGGAAGTTGTATCATATTAAATGGTTATATGATCAGTCGAGTTTGATGTAAACAGAAAATCAATTGGATAATCTTTTAAACAAGCTATAAGATACAAAGTTCTTATTTCTCCTGTATAATCACAGAAATCAGAGGCAATTCAATACATTCAGCTGAATCACTTTGAATCCCATTTGCACCGATATCAATTTTCTAAAGGTCTTTGCGAATATACTCGAGCGAAATGCAATCATCCTTTTGTTTGTTTAAAATAATGTCTCTTTTAGGGGAGAGATCGAAACAGATTAGTTTAAATATATTTTTGGTACGTGCTTAATTAAAACGAGCCATCTTAAATTAAGGGAGTCTTTGGTCGGGGGTTTAAGTATAAGAAAATTGCCAGCTACCGCAAAAACTTGATGTATTTTATGGTCAACCCTCTTTGTCTATGCAGTTCCAATTAAATATTAACAGTGGTTTCGCATACGTTGTGGGGGGCGAGCCTGCCGTGAGTCAGTAGCCCGTAATAAGTATTTAGTGCGACGCAGACCACCCTTACAAACAGCTGTGAGCTAGGCGTAAAAGAGAACCCAGTTGAGGCGTAAAATCGATTTTCCAAAAACCATAAAAAAGAACTATAAAATATGTGTAAATGTCAAACTTGTGGCTCATCCTTGAAGGAAAAATTAGATGATGAAAATGTGAATTACCTTTTGATTAATTTAAATCTATTCATAATCCATTTATAGTTAAGGTGATTAAATGTTGAGGTTAAAGATTCCACTATATGTACTTATAACGGAGGCACTCTTATACATTTTAATTTATATTTGGCCCATGTAGTAATGTAAATACATATTTTTAAAGCTTCAAAAAAATGAAAAATATTTTATATATTTATTTATGCACTAAACACATTTGTTAAATATATATTTTATGCCACAGAGATAGCTACGATTGAAAGAATTTCAAAATGCAATACTGGAAACGGAATATACACACAGAACTCAGAGAGAGAGAGAGAGAGCAAGAGAGAGAGATGGTAGGATTGGGTGGGTGGTGGGTGGATGGGTGTGGTGAATTTCTCTCACTTACACACACACACTGCAAAAATCACTCTGTCCCTGCCACTCTTTTTTTTCCTTGGTACACACACTTATTGATTTAGCAATTATGATATTCGTATTAACATCCACAAGAATTTATAAAATTTTTTAAAGGAAATCAAATTTTTAGTTGCACATGTGTATCTTGAATTTTACATGGGGATACATAATATCACACACACACACACTCACATTCACTCGATAAACCACCAACAGCAAGCGAACGACCAACGAAACGAACCGTCAATGTGTGGCGCTGCTTTGTAACTCAACTTTGGGGCGCTCTCACCCGCTTGCCATGCTCTTGCTTACTCACTCCATCCGTTATGCTGGCGCTGCTGCTGCCACAAACTCAGACACACAAACAAACGCAACATTAACAGCGGCAGAGGCAGAGGCAGAGTCTAGTAGCGACTGCGCGTTGCCTCCCCCTTCTCGACTTCTTAAAACAGTCACAGCAAACGCATAAGTTGACCAACAAAAACAAAATCTTGAGTACATAATAGAAAAAACATCGGGGTTTTACAACGCATCTAAAAACACCCTTCATATTTAAGAAGGGAAAATGGGACTCCTTAAATAATATATTAAAATAGTTACATATATTTTCGCTTGAATACTTGGTAACGATTAAAGGTTCCAGGCCCATGAACTTTGTTTTAGAATTTTTTGATACAATAAGATTAGCCAAACAAGCATTTGAAATTATGGAGCTATAATCTAACACAGGGTCATACTAAAAGGGTTTTTTGTGGTCTATTAAGCGAGCTTTCATGAAGTATTTCCTCCATCTTTCGTTTTCAAAGTCCTAGCATAATTGAACTACTTCCTTCTAAATAGAGTATAATAGTTTGCGAGAAGGAGATGGAGCACAATGCATATTCAAAATTGGAGCATTGGCTGTGTTCGTTCACTGATAGCCGACGGCGTCGGACATGACACACACAAACACACAGATACGAATGCAGGCTATTAGACCAATACGTGTATCCCCCCTACCCCAGAGACCGTTTGGAATGGTGGAAATGATAAGCTAAATGTATCGAACGTCGATCGCGTGCGTGGCCAAGCCGCGCGGCAATCAGTCACGCATGCGTCGATCGATCGACTAACATCGAGGCTATCTATGAGATCGTGTTGGCCTATTGCCAAGGAACATAGAAACGTGAATGCATTTTGTAGTACGTTATTAGCAAACTGGTTTCGGAAGATGACATTTCACGCTGAGCATTCTATGCAGATTAGAATCGTAATGATCTCGTTGACCGCAAACAGTTTTCCAGCTGTTGGAGAACTTGTTTCCACTTCGAGGTTAATGACACTATGAAAATATGTGTATACAATTGGTTGCAATTCTTCTAAGCTATTATCTAACTAGATATAATGAAGTAATTTCTTTAATCATTTTTATTTGCTTCTTAGGCGTAGCGGAAATGGAATGCATATCGAAATATTAAATACATAGTAGAGAATCTTTATTGCAGTAGAAAGATTTCAGTTCCAGCCCTGAGTAAACATATTCACCTCAAGGATGTTTGGTCCTTTCCATTGCGCAGTCGCTCTGCGACATCAGGAAACGAGGCGAGAGAGTTTTAGTTTAGAGTTTAGGAGCATAATGAATATGTGCTACAAACCCATTAAGGTACACAAATCTGCATACGTTTTTGATGAATCATTTGGTTAGGTTAGGCATTTTGTGAAATTGTGGGTGAAATTTTGGCGGTCCTTATGAGGGATGGTTGACTCATTGCCTTCCCCAAAAAATAAAAAAAGGAAGAGAATGCCAGAAAATACCAGACTGCGCGACTGCTTTTTAATGGCAGCTGTTTGCCAATGTCCAGTATGGTAACTCATACAACTACATATCCAGAACCTCCCACTTTTGCCGGCTAGACATTAATGAAATTCTAAGAAAAAGAAGAAGAGACAGTAGTAAATGTCCAATATCTATATGAATGAATATCGATGACTTCCGGCACTACACAAAAACCCTATAATAAACACACGAAACAGAAAAAGATAAGAAAATGAAATATATTCTTCAAATGGAAATCCGATTGGAATTGGGCATGCTTCAGAAGCTATTGAAGTCAATCAGGGCCACAAAGGCATATCATTAAAATGTTAATGACTTTAAAGTCTATTCTCACAAAATAATTTTTCAAAAATGAAGATACTCTGCACTGAAGAAAATGTATAAAAATGTCAGAAGTTCGGGTTTTATTTCAGGTTCATTCAGAGATTATTTGATGAATTTCAAAGGATAGAGAGGTCAACAATCTTATGTAACAATAAATATTTGATTATCTTTAATAAGTAAAATCATATCTATTATTGGAATTAATTTTGCTTGATTATAGTTGAATTCTTCACAGTGTATTGCATATACAGATTGTAATAGGGAACTATGTGACCTTCCCCCTTCCACCACTGTTCATATGGCGATAGAGCTGAAACCTGAAGACTTTTCGTATGCAAGCTTATAATTATGACGAGATTTGTTTTAAACAAAGCGAAGCTTTTTCCACTCCCATATATATACAAATACTCATATTACGATGACTGTTTTTTCCATATTTGTTATTTCTCTACTTCTTCTTTTTCTTTGTATATAAGACAGAAGAAACAGAAACTAGTTTTATGTTATTGTATTTTGGAGTCTTCGATGACTTTTTGTTTTCGTCAACTGTGACAATAGGCCACAACTCTAAGATCGCACCTCGCAATACACTAGCGATAATTATCTAGTTAATAACTCAACACTAATTAGTCAGCAGTAACCCTAGGTCGCTGCAAACTGCCACAAAATGAACAGAAACATGTGAAAACGAAAGGCAACAGCAAACAAAAAATATTATGCGATAAGATTTTGGGTTCCAATATTAAAAAACGAAAAATTGCAATTGCTAATTTTGGATAAAAACCAAACCAGGTAGTTCCAAGTACGGAAGCCTCAATGCTCAAAGTCATGCCAAAGACAAGAGAGTTAAACGCTACAGTTAGACACTACACTGGGACAATAATCAAAGTAAAATGTTTTAAAATTACGGCGGGACCCACTGTGATTATTTTTCCTATTTGGGAAAGTAAAAAATAAATAAAGAAATAAAAACTTATGGGTGAACACTTGAATATCAAATAACAACAATAACAACAAATCGATGAGAGCTCAATTAACTGTTACTTGCACACTCACTCACTCACACGCACCCACACAAACATAAACGTAGTACGCCTACATACAATCCCAGTTCACATACATATACACTCATCCACAAACATACATACATATACACATTTATTCAAGAAATTTACCTTTTTTGCATTGAATTTAATATGACTTTTTGGCAATTGTCTCAACAAAACATTTGTTAATTGTGTATGAGTGTGTACATATGTGTGATGCGAGTATGTGGGCAGGTGCCACTCCCACTGTTTCCTCCTCTTTAATTGCAATTCTCCTTTTGTGCAATTTTCATATGGCTCCCACTGTGCGATTTGGTAATTTACAGTTTTGCAGTTATGTCAACTTTTGTCTTGATGTTCCTTTTTGGACTTTCTTCTTTTTGTTACTGTTGTTCAGTTGTAGCTATTGCAAAATTTTCATATAAACTATTGACAATGGGATTCGGTGGTGGTTGTTTTTATTGCAGGTGGTGGTGGTCGCGACTCGCGTTCAATTTATTTGACGTGGTTTCGTCTTGCACTATGTGCCGCACGCTGGGTAAATTGTCGTTTTTCGTTTCGTTAGTAATTTTAACTAATTAATAGCATTTTTTAACACGGAGAAAACTTTCGACGTCTTCTCTTTTTTTCTAGTTGGTTTTTTTTTTCGTATTAAATAGCCAGTGTGTACACACTTTGGCAGCTGTTTAAGCTGTCAGGGCTGCCATATGGCCTAGAAAATATTTCGCAAGGGCAATCCTGTTTTTAAATTTCTGGCAATGCCGTTTATAATAATGCTGCCATATCTAGAGTATGGTCAAAAAGAAAACAAAACCAAAATGAGGAGAACCCTATTGTTTATTATTTTATTAATATGTTTAATGGCACTGAGCTTTGCTGGAAATGAAAAACTATGCAACAGCAACGCTGATATGTGCATTAGCAATGAGGTTAAAAGTAACTCTGAAGATAAATGTAAGTAGAATTTTATTTTGCCGGTTTAACCCCATATTCTTGTTATTTATTCCCATTTAACAATATCTTCTTCAGTTGGACAACAAATCGAGAGTGCATTGGCCAATTATGAGCCCTGCAGTAGTGATGAATCTGATGTCAATTGCTCTTGCCACGAAAAAGTTCTTAACAAGGACTTGGCTGCTTATCAATCCACAGGTGTCAGTCGGCAGATGATTGAAAGTTCTGCTCGCTATGGAACACGTTACAAGGTTTATGAAAACCAGCTGTACCGAGATGAGAAGTGCATGTTTCCAGCCCGTTGTCAGGGCATCGAACATTTTCTACGGCAATTGCTGTCGGTTTTGCCCAACATGGATTTAATAATTAATACACGAGACTATCCTCAAATTAACACGGCATGGGGCAACAGTGTTGGAAATGGAGCAGTTTTCTCCTTCTCAAAGACCAAAGAGTATCGCGACATTATGTATCCAGCGTGGACATTTTGGGCTGGTGGTCCGGCTACACAATTGCATCCACGGGGCATTGGTCGCTGGGATCTGATGCGTGAAAAGATGGAGAAGCGTGCTACCGCCATACCTTGGAGTCAGAAACGAGAACTTGGTTTTTTCCGTGGCTCTCGCACTTCAGAAGAACGGGATTCTCTGATTTTACTATCTCGTCGCCAACCACAATTGGTGGAAGCTCGATACACAAAGAATCAAGCATGGAAGTCTCCCAAGGATACATTAAACGCCACTCCAGCCGATGAAGTGTCATTTGAAGATCACTGCAAGTACAAGTACTTGTTCAATTTTCGCGGAGTGGCCGCCAGCTTTCGTTTGAAACATTTATTCCTCTGCAAATCTTTGGTTTTTCATGTAGGCGATGAATGGCAGGAGTTCTTCTACGAACAACTAAAACCTTGGGTCCACTACATTCCCCTAAAGAGCTATCCCAGCCAAGAGGAATACGAAGAAATTCTGCAGTATTTCAGGACACATGACCAATTGGCCAAGAATATAGCAGAGCGAGGCTATAACTTTATATGGCAACATTTGCGAATGAAAGATGTCAAATGTTACTGGCGAAAGCTACTGAAAGGGTATGCCAAGCTCCTGACCTATGAGGTCCTACCAGAGAGTCAACTGATTCATATTGGCGGTGCCAAGGATGAGTTGTAGTTATCCTCTAATAGTCAAATTAGACTTGCTTAGGTTTAAGTTAAAAGTTGTGATAGGATTCCTCTAATCTCTCTATCACTACGTCTCCATTAAACTTAACTCAAATTCCATGTGCTGTAAATTTCGCAATCACTCAATATTGCAATTGCTCTACTTAACTATAAGTTTATATATGTATTTATGAATCTCTATATTTTTTAGACAACGGGAATAAACCAATTTTCATCCAATTCCCTTGACTTTAAAGTCAGTTGAAATTTTCTGTTGTTCCCTTTCGGCAAGGATGTAAGATAAAAATTTTTTGTATTACCACCTACAGGATAAAACGGAAGATGCTTTTCAGTGCCGCTCTTTGGATGCTTCTTGGTTATCTTGTCTTGGCCACCGAACCAGGACGCGGACCAAATGCTTCAAATGAAATTCACTTAGCCAATATTGATATGGTTCCATGTATTTTACGAGCGTTGAAACATTTTAAATCGTGTGAATCGGGATGCGAGTGTTATGCTCTGGCCATAGCGCGAAATCTAAAACCTTATGATAAAGCAGGCATAACCAAGTCAATGATTGACCAATCGCGTCGCTTTGGTACTCTGTACAAGGTGATTGGAAGTCGCCTCTATCGTTCAGACAATTGCCCGTATCCGTCACGATGTGCCAGTGTCGAGGAGCTTTTACTAAATATAGCAATGGATCTGCCCGATTTGGAGTTTGTCCTTAATGTAAAGGATTGGCCGCAGATTCATTTTCTGTCTGGTCTGAGTGGACCAGTATTCTCTTACTCCAGCACGGACAACTTTTTGGATATCATGTGCCCGGCTTGGTCGTTTTGGACCTCGACTGGGCCCCTTCTTCAGCAATATCCACATGGTATTGGGCGCTGGGACCATATGCGCCGATTCATATCTAAGAAGGCAAGAAATATGCCCTGGCAAAAGAAGCTGCCAATTGGCTTCTTTCGAGGTTCCCGTTCGTCCAAGGAGCGGGACAATCTGGTGCTGCTTACGAAACGAGCACCACATTTGGTCAACGCACAGTACACTCAATCTAAAAACTCTCCCGTAAAGGAGATATCCTTCGCTGACCATTGCAAGTTCAAGTATTTGTTCAATTTTCGCGGAATTTCTGCGAGTTTTCGCCTACGTCACATTTTGCTCTGCAAATCCTTGGTCCTACATGTGGGTCAAGAGTGGCAGGAGTTTTTCTATTCCTCGCTTAAACCCTGGATACACTATGTGCCCGTAGGTAGCAATGCCAGTGAGGAAGATTTGGAAGCTCTCCTATTGTATTTGCGCCAACACGATGACTTGGCCGAGGAGATTGCAGAACGGGGATTCTAATTTGTGTGGCAACATCTGCGTATGGATGATATCCTATGCTATTGGAGACAATTGCTCCAAGAGTATGCCAAGCTTCTGTCCTATAATGTGGAAATGGAGCTGGAATTTCATGAAGTGTTGCCGCGCTCAGCTATTCAGTTATATTATGACAATACTTGAATTTAAATTTATCCGGTAACAGCTTTGGGGTTGCCATATCGATTCTTTGAGGTTGTCAATTGTTGCGTCAGTTGTAGCAAGGAGAACACCATGACGGTAATTGCTTCATCTGCCTTTCGGCAGGCTTTCCGCGTGCCGTCTAAGCAGAGGATTAACTGGTTCCCTGGCCACATGACCAAGGGTATGCGACAGATCCAACAGAGACTGCGAAATGTCGATTGCGTTGTGGAAATTCACGATTCCCGCATTCCCATTGCCGGCCGCAATTCGCAATTCTTTGACACTATTACAGGTGAGCCTGACAATTGGTAACTGATAATATTAATATTATTTCCCGCGTTTTGGTCTTTAGGCAGTGGTGTCAAGCCGCACATCTTGGTGCTAAACAAAATGGATCTTTTAGATAATAAGCAACAGCGCAGCATTCGGCAGCAGCTGCGAGCTCAGCAACCCGATCTACGTCACATTCTCTTTACAAACTGTAAGGATCAACGAAATCATGGAGTTCTCGATATATTGCCCTTGGCTTCCCGACTGATTTCAGAAAGTAGTCGCTTTAATCGTGCCCAGAGTGCCGAGCACAACATTATGATCATTGGTGTTCCCAATGTGGGCAAAAGTTCTGTGATCAATGTACTTCGGAATGTGCATCTAAAGCGGAAGAGTGCAGCTCGTGTGGGAGCCGAGGCCGGAATAACCCGCGCAGTTGGTGAACGCATCAAGATTCAGGAAGAACCAGCAGTCTATATGATCGACACGCCCGGCATACTACAACCATCCGTTTCGGACGACGAAATGGGCATGAAATTGGCTCTGGTGGGTTGTCTGCCAGATCACATAGTAGGCGAAGATCTGATTGCCGATTATTTGCTCTACTGGCTTAATCGGCACGAAAGGTTTGACTACGTTGAGAAACTCCACTTGCAATCGGGACCCTGCGACAATATTAGCTCAGTATTGGCCGAATATGCCCAACAGGAGGGAATGTTCCATCGGGTCAAGCAATACAATGGTCAAGTGGAGGTGATGACAAATTTATTGGCGGCTGCCCGAAAGTTTATTCATTTCTTCCGCACTGGCCAACTTGGTCCAATCAATCTGGATGAGCCGATAAATAGTTAAGCTTAGTCTAATGTTTATTACATAGTCAAATTTTTATAGAAAATTAAAGAGATAAAATAAGAGTAAACAGATAATTAACCCTCTACCATGGGTACGTCAATTGCTATGTCACCCACACCTGGAACTGGTATGGAATAGGAAACGCCAACTTGTCCTATATCAGGATCATCATCCAATTGCATTGGAGCTTGTTGGTCGACTAAGCTGAGATCGCTCATCGTTGATTGTTGCTGCTGATGATGCTGCTGTTGTTGTTCTTGTTCGAAGGTCTCTGATGGTAGAACAGGATGAGCTGGTGTATTTACAGCGTAACCTGTTTGTGAGGCCACCACTCGCATCTCCTCCGGCACGCCTTTCATTCGCTTGCTTATGTGACGCTGATAGGGTGCCATTTTCTCGTAATAGTCAATAAGCATTTGTGGATCTTTCTCAGTGACTAGTTTGGAGGACACCAAATCGAATTCATCGCAATATTGCCAACGGACCAGATACTTAATGTCGCCTGAGACATCTGTGGCTCCCATTATTTCGGCCAATTCCAGACCACGATCATAGCCGCGTGGCTTTTGAATCTCCTCACATTTAGGTTTTTTTTCGCCTCGCTTCTTTGATTTGGCTCGAGACTCCTCAAATCTTTGTATCAACGCCGGGCAATCGCAGTTCTCCTCCGGCTCCCAAGTATTGTCCGCTGACGGATAGCCACGCCATTTAATAAAGTATTCCACCTTGCCTTCACTAGTGATGCGCTTGTCCACTATCCGCTCAACAACAAAATTAGATTCGTTTTTAACCATGGCGTTTTAGAGTGAAAATTGAATTGTTTACAAGTGCAATTTTTTTGATTAATAGGTACACACTTTATCTAGAGATGACCCGATAACAAGACCTTTTTTCTAGAGATGAGCGTGGATGTCGTGTCTGTGATCACATAACTGCACATTGTGAAGAGTAACTGAAGATTACGATGTTTATGATTAATACATTTATATATGTAGATATATGACTCAAATACGCAGTCATAAAAATATTGTTTTCTTTTTTAAATTGCAGTGCCGTATATATATATATATATATATATATATATATATATATATAATTAACCGTCAAATGGGTCACTATCAGTCACAGTATTGTCACAGATATTTATCTCATTAGGAGAATCATGGCACATATCTAGTTCAGGTGCCCACATGCACTTGAGTCGAATTTCGAATACTAAGCGCTCTTTTTGATTTTCGGTGGCCAGGTAAACGGATAAAAGTTGTAAAATGCCACAAATCGATGAACTTATTAATGATTGGTCCAAATGGAATCCCATGGCCAGTGACTTTTACGATGAGTCGCAAAATAAATACATTAAAGGCACAGTGGAGGAAGCCGCCGTGTCTTCACCTGCATCTGGGGATGCAGCCGACTGGCAGAACCGCAATGACATGCAGCTAAAATATCCCTATTTGGTTGTAAAAAAGACAAAATCATTGATAACGTCTAACCTTATAATTAATTTCTTTGGACGCAATCTAATTTATCACTTGGAATATCGAAAGCATTCAAATGTATTCTTGGTTTATTTCCATAATGTTGGGTAAGCGTAATTCGATATTTTGCTGTTTATGCTAAACAAAGATGATTGATTTTGTTGATAGATCGTTTGAGTCGGCCCGCAAAAGAATCAGTGATGCGCCCAACATTCTTAACTGTTTCGAGGGTCGTGCTCCACGGAACAATCATCGTCAGCAGGAATCGCAGTTCCCGAAGCCCACAGAGGAAATGGACCAGAAGTGCAAAACAGAACCACCAGTTTTGTTGACTGATCGTGGTGCCGTAAACATGGACTGTCGTACTTTAGCTACATCCTTAACTGAGAATGCACATCCTATGTTGAAAAAGACCCCATTGCTTTGCAAAGCCGACTATTCTAAAGGCTCTATGCTATCCCAACATGATCCCAATCAACGTTATCTAAATGCAAGATATGAGTTTATACTAGAGCATCATAATGTCTATATGCTGGAGGAGAGAATCGAAAAAGATCAGATTGTTTTAAACTATCGTTCGGGTCGTCGTTTTACCGAGTGAGTAGAGTACACAAATAATATGTAAAGATTTATGGATTTGATTGAAATCACAATTTTTTAGGATTCAAGCCACTGATTTGGATGAGTTGTCATCAACTGGTGATCATATTGACCTTAAACAATGTTATGATTGTGACAATTACACTTTGGCCTCATGTAAATATTGCCAGATGCCTTTTTGTAATGCTTTCTGCTTCGGAAAGCTTGCCGATCAACATAAGGAATACTGCAACGAAGAAAAATCTGTCTTAATGCCAAAGCCAAAGAAAGTTGAAGAAGGCTATGCTGCCTCCTTGGGTCCGTTGATGATGCCACCCTCAAATTCTAGTGTTAAGATTACTGCCTTCGAGCAGTCAAATGTCTTATATGTACGCTCGGCTGATGTACACAATGAGGTGGGCTATGCCAATGTCTTGACGACAGTAACACTGCAGGGACGTAAGGCTCCCATATTGAGAGAACTGCCACAATGTGGCCAAATTGTCATTTATAAGATGCGTACTCAAATTCTACGCGCCCTGGTCTTAAATGTGGACAATCCGAATGCCATTTATGTAGCTTGTATAGATTTCGGCAACATTGAGATAGTCACAAAACCCCATGAAAGTCTTTATGCTTGTAATAATCATCTTACGGCTTTGCCGCGCTATGCGATTCCCGTCATTTTGCGCAAGGTGCCACAACGTTACATAACTCCCAATCTGCGGGAGATGATTTATGAACTGGATGAGACTCTTATCTTTGAAATGAAGTACTCAAAACGTGAGTTTGATTTTAATAAGGGCATGCAGCGGGTGATGCTAACCGAGCTGGACTATAATCGCAGTTTGAATCGCCTGTTTAGGACTATTCTGCTACCCGTAGAACCTTCATTATCGGATTTGGGCTACAAGGAGGACGTAAGTGATTAATATAACGATGTGGAAAAAAGCCACAAAAGATTTTATCTTTTATTGTAGTATCTAATCCATGTACCTTTACCTACTGGCGAAAACGTTGAGTTGTTCATTATGGACAATTCGTTTTTGAAACATGGCTTCATATACTGCACCATTAAAGATTTTGCCCATGAGATAACCCAAATGCAGCGGGAAATTCAAATGTATGCTGAATCGATTGCGAAATCAACATCGTTTGCACCTGTGTAGGTATTTACACCCCCATTCTTGTTGTCTTTTAGTTAACAAATTATATTTTTAATGAGACAGAAGAGAATCATTGTGCATTGCCAAGTATCAGGGTAACTGGTGTCGAGGCGTATGCTTGGATTTGGTGGGCGATGGCTATCCAAGCATTTTATTTGTGGACTATGGGAATATAACCCCAACGCATATTACGGATATTTTGCCATATCCAGCTCAGTTTACTTATCCCATAATGACAACAGTTTTTGATATAATTGGTAAGAGGTTTTATAATTAAATTGATGGATCCGTGAGGCTTATCTTATTTATTTAGGATTTCCTGAAGACTCTGAATTGGACGAGGATGCTATTAAACGCTTAGAGGCTTTTCTGGGTGTCGGCAACATTATTAACTGCAATGAAGTTATATACAACAAGGAGGACAATAAGTTTTCCCTGCGCCTAGATTTGCTCCAGTCGCTGATGTTTTAAATATTCTAAGTTTTTATATTATTATGCTTAATGTAGACGGATTTCAAAAGATGTTCTTTGTCGCTGAGGAAATTCATCTGTTAAAAAAAAGGAAAAACATTGAAATAAAACAAATATTTGCTATGCTCTACTAATGCAAACCTGAAGAAATTCTTCGCTGAATGGTGGCTTTATATTCTTCCATTTGGAATCAATGAATTTTTCCAATACCTCAGATTCCTCCACATTGTCCGCAGCGACCAGTGTGAAGATTTGAGTGTCCGTTTTCACCGTCAGCAATTGTTCCATCTTCTCTCTGGCTTCATGATTGTAGAGTATTAAGAACTTAGAGTTAAGAAAGAGCGAATCCAGTTCCAGCAAACTTTCAACTGTTATAAAAGCCAGCATCATATCCTCCTCCGAATTGAAGCGATTCGCGTCTTCGTTTTCCACGATTTGAATGTAAGATAATTCCCATGAGATACAATAGCCTACAAATAGTTTTAAACAATCATCAGTATTGGCCACTAGTACGCATTTCTGGCTACGTCCCAGTACAATATAGTCCAGCATTAAATGACCAAATTCAAACTTTGCCGAGTCATAGAGACCCATTTCGTACCACGCTGGCAGGTGAGGCAAAATAATGTCTCTTAAGCTTGGAAACTTATCAAGTTGATTACTAAGCAGCACAGGATGATCACAAACTACGCGTTGAATAGTCTCCACATCGGGAGAAGACTCGTTAGCGAGAATTTGCATTATTTGGGATTGAAGTTCTGCGGAATTCAATAGGCAAATGCAATCCGTTATATTAAGCCCTGATGAAGAACATTCGATACTGGGTGGAATGGGAGCACCTTTCCTCATAAGCATTATTGGCCTTTGTGGCTTAGTGACATCAATTAGGGGACTGACCAAGTGACCATTTTCCTCATCTAACTTGCGACACCAATTGGAAATCTCCTGATTTCGCACTTCAATACATTCCTCGACCGTGGTAATTTCCTCTTGTATTTCAACCTCCTTAAGATCGATTTCAAGTTGCTTCTTCTCTCGTATTTGTTCTGGACGAAAGCTAGTCAGGATACCCAGCACCTTGCCTGTCTCATCTTTGAGTGTTCCTCTGGATCCAGTGACGACAAGTGTTCCATTTCCAGTCCAAATTTTATGCTTTTTGGTGGAAGGATTGCGCCAAAGAACATGAAAAATCCGACTATCTTCCAGGGGATTTTCTCCCGGTTTCAGCTGCCTTGGTCCAGATTTGTGACTACTACCAGAAGTGCCCCATTGCATGGGCGGACTGCTGGGTGCCCGCTTGGGCACTATATCCCTCAAATCCTGCGCCCCCCTCTTGGCCAACTTTCGTACAGATGGAGCTTGAGAGCGTCGCATGTTGAATATAAATTTACAAATTGTATTCAAATATATAAATTTACAGATTGTATTCAAATATTATATTTCCAATAAAAGCGGTTGTCATCGACAGGCGATAAGTTTAATTTCACAGTGACTGCGATTGGCCTAAAAATTTGGAAAGGTGAACTAGTCATGTAAGTTTTGCCAATTAAGTGAAAAAGGGACAAGTTGTGATAAGTTTTTTAGGAAAGTTGAATTCACATTCATTGTGCTGCATTTTTAAATTGTCGCCGTTTGCTCTATTTTCTGAGTTATCGATAGCACTATCGATAGCAAGAACCACGAGTAGAGATTGAGCAGAAATGCGGAAGGGGTATTATTTTACCATAAGCGAGCCGGCATAAAGTACGATTTAGCTTTATCCGCGAGAGGCAGGAAAGTTTTAGAGACCAATCAAGTCTGAAGATACCAACGCCGTGATGGCGTTCCATTGGTGCGACAACCTGCACACTTCCGTGTTCACGCCTCGTGACTTTCAAGTGGAGCTGCTGGCAGCTGCATACGAGCGGAACACCATCATTTGTTTGGGGCACCGAAGCTCTAAGGAATTTATAGCATTGAAACTACTGCAGGAGCTGTCCCGTAGTAGCCGGCGTCATGGCAAGGTCAGTGTGTATCTTAGCTGCCAAGTTGGCAGTGATACGAATGCCACATCCATGTGCACAATGCTCACTCATCTCACCGATCTCAAAGTGTGGCAGGAGCAACCGGATATGCAAGTGCCCTTCGGTCACTGCTGGACAGACTATCATGTTAGCATATTGCGTCCAGAAGGGTTTCTGGAGTTACTCGAATTGGGTCAACTGCCTTTAAATCGGGTGGGGCTGATTGTAATGGAGGATTGTCACGATGGCGCTGTCTATAGCAAGTTGGTGCCCATTTTCAAGCATCACATTTGTCGCGCCCCATCTGGTGAGAGACCCAGGATCTTGGGACTAGCTGGACCTCTGCACAGTGCCGAGTGTCAGTTGGAGGAGCTGAGTTCCATGCTGGAAACTCTGGAGGAGCATGTAATGTGCCGCATAGAAACGGCTAGTGATATTGTTACTGTGCTGCGTTACTGTAAGCCGAAACCCTATGAATACATTGTTCAGTGTGCTCCTTATGAGATGGATGAGCTATCCAGTGTGCTCGCCGATGTTCTCAATACGCATAAATCCTTTCTTTTGGATCATCGCTACGATCCGTATGAAATCTATGGCACCGATCAATTTATAGAAGATCTAAAGGGTAAATAACAATGCTGGATTATCTTCAGCCCTTTGGAATTCATTTGCTTTTGCTCTTTCGTAGATATTCCTGATCCCAAGCAGGACCCATTAAATATGATTGACTCCCTGCTAGCTGTGCTTTACGAAATGGGACCGTGGTGCACACAGCGTGCTGCTCAATATTTCTATCAACGAAACGAGAAGCAGAAGGTGAAGACGCCCCACGAAAGACATTTTCTACTGTATTGCCTTGTCAGCACGGCTCTCATTCAGTTGCACACGATCTGCGATCAGTCATTCCAGAAGCATCACACGAGCAACGGCGGCGAAGAGTCTAGACAAAATATTGAACGCTATTCCAGTCCAAAAGTGAAACGTCTTTTGCAAATTCTGCGCTGCTTTAAGCCCGATGAACCGCAATCCAAGACAGATGGTCTCCGCAAGATGCGCCACCAAGTCGAGCAGATTGACTTTAACAAGTTATCACAGGCGGTGGAGAGTAAGTGCGAGATTATAGAGCAGGTGGATCAACCACAGCATTCGGAGACACGTTCTCTACTGGCCAATCTCGAGCAGATATTGCAGTCCCCACCGCAAACCACACCCGCCCTAACCAACCAACAACTGCCAGCTGTAACAACAACAAGAACAAATGGACCACCAACGAATAAAACCAAGTCCAGTTCCAATTCAGCTCATGCACAGCCTCGTAACAGAAGACGTGTTTATACGAGGCGCCATCAGCGGGATCACAACGAGGCTGGCGACACTCTCTGCGGCCTCATTTATTGCAACCAAAACCATACTGCACGTGTACTCTTTGAACTCCTAGCCGAAATGAGCCGACGCGACGGTGACCTCAAGTTTTTGCGCTGCCAGTATACGACAGATCGTGTTGCTGATCCGGCCACAGAGCCAAAGGAGGCGGAGCTAGAGCATCGCCGGCAGGAGGAGGTACTCAAACGTTTTCGCATGCATGATTGCAATCTACTCATTGCCACATCGGTGCTAGAGGAAGGCATAGATGTACCCAAATGTAATCTAGTTCTACGCTGGGATCCGCCCACCACATATCGCAGTTATGTCCAGTGTAAGGGACGTGCTCGTGCTGCTCCCGCCTATCATGTAATGCTGGTCGCACCCAATTATGTAGCTGTCGACGCCAAGTCGGTGGATTTGAGTGCGGAAAGCCATCGCTTTATCTGCGGCGCAAATGGAGATAACAAAGAGGACGACATGGACAGTGATTCGGATGATTCAGCATTGCCAAATTCTCTAGGCTCGGACCCATATACTTTTGGTACTGCCCGCGGCACTGTCAAGATTCTAAATCCAGAAGTTTTGAATACCACCACGACCGATATACGATTGCAGGAAATTCAGGATGATGGCACTCCGGCTGCACCCTTGGAAGCACAGAGTCAAGATAGTAACTCCAGCGACGAGGCCATTAGTGTAAGCACATCCAACGAGCGAACCAAAGAGAAACAATTTCAATGTGAGCTTGAGAGTTTAGACTCGGACATTGTTAAGGATGCCCCGTCCGCGTCTAGCGAAGATCTGTTGGATAATCTGGCTGTAACTACCAAATCCCTGGTACATCAAATGGCCCAATATCGAGAAATAGAGCAGGTTCGTACCTAATTCAAACGAAATATATTCTATCGCTAATTTATATGTCTCTTAGATGTTGCTATCAAAGTGTGCTAATACAGAGCCGCCGGAGCTGGAGCAGCGCCAGGCAGAACGTTTTACCAGCTGCCTCTCTGCCTATCGACCAAAACCTCAGCTCCTAACCGGAGCTTCTGTGGATCTTGGAACAGCCATTGCTTTGGTTAATAAATATTGCGCCCGCCTGCCCAGCGATACGTTCACCAAGTTGACGGCTCTTTGGCGCTGTTCAAGCACCCAGCGAAATGGAATCACCCTGTATCAATACACAATCCGTCTGCCCATTAATTCGCCTCTAAAGCACGATATAGTGGTAGGTGAAGCACAAATCCTTTGGTTAACCCAATATGTTAATCTCATGACTCTCTTTTTCGGTGTTCTTCTTAGGGTCTTCCTATGCCAACCCAGACGCTGGCGCGCCGATTGGCCGCTCTGCAAACTTGTGTGGAATTACATAAAATGGGAGAGCTGGACGATGAATTGCAACCGATTGGAAAAGAGGGTTTTCGCGCTCTCGAATCGGATTGGGAATGCTTCGATTTGGAGCCCGAGGACGAGCATATTGTACAGTTGACCGATGAACCGCGACCGGGAACGACCAAGAGACGACAGTATTACTATAAGCGTGTTGCATCCGAATTCTGCAATTGCCGGCCGGTAGCCGGAGAGCCGTGCTATCTGTACTTCATCCAATTGACACTGCAGTGCCCAATACCCGAGGAGCAAAATACCCGCGGACGCAAGATCTATCCACCAGAGGATGCCCAGCAGGGCTTTGGCATATTGACATTGAAGCGAATACCCAAATTAAGCGCCTTTTCCATATTCACACGCTCCGGCGAAGTGAAAGTGTCATTAGAATTGGCCAAGAAGCGAGTAGTCCTAACGGAGGAGCAGATTACCTGCGTTAATGCCTTCCCTAAACTACACATTCACCAATGTGTTGCGTCTGCAGAAGTTCCTTATGCTCTTTGATCCAGATTCCACGGAGAATTGTGTGTTTATAGTGCCTACGTTGCGGGGTTCGGGCGCAGAGAGTGCGACTCGTCATATCGATTGGAAGTTTTTGGAGCAAATCCAGGCCAATGGCAGTATGATGCCACAGGCTGTGCCCGATGAGCAGCGTCTTGCCCAGCCTTTTGATGCACAGCGTTTTCAAGATGCTGTCGTCATGCCCTGGTATCGCAATCAAGATCAACCGCAATACTTCTATGTAGCCGAAATTTGTCCTCATTTGTCGCCACTTAGTTGCTTCCCGGGTGATAATTATCGCACCTTCCGTCACTATTATCTAGTCAAATATGGCCTGACCATTCAGAATGCATCACAACCGCTGCTCGATGTAGATCATACGAGTGCTCGTCTCAATTTTCTCACTCCGCGGTATGTGAATCGTAAGGGTGTGGCCCTGCCCACCAGTTCCGAGGAGACGAAACGGGCCAAACGTGAGAATCTCGAACAAAAGCAAATCCTTGTGCCAGAACTATGCACTGTACATCCATTTCCCGCCTCGCTGTGGCGCACAGCTGTATGCCTGCCTTGCATCTTGTATCGCATCAATGGGCTACTCTTGGCCGATGATATACGCAAACAGGTCTCTGCGGATCTTGGTCTGGGTCGTCAACAGATCGATGATGAGCAATTTGAATGGCCCATGCTGGATTTTGGCTGGAGTCTTTCGGAAGTGCTGAAAAAATCACGTGAATCAAAGCAAAAGGCCAAGGACGTGGAGGAAACAACGACTGGTCCGAATGGTTCAGACCCTGTCGACGACTATCAGGAGAAGCAAGAGAATACTCTACCGGATTCCAAGAAGTTGGAGAAAAGCGCCAATGAGCTAATCATTGAGGGAGAACAGCAATTGCAGGAGGCGGATGATTTCATTGAAATTGGCACGTGGTCCAATGATATGGCCGACGACATTGAACCCTGTGCTTTGAACGAAGATGAAGATGACGATGAAGCGTATCATATGGCTGGATTGCCGGCCAATGTAAAGTTCTGTAAGTAAAACAAGGAAAGAGAAGTAGAAATAAATTTTCTTCTTTTAAACCAATTTATTTTCTTTGGTTTTTAGGTGATGATGAACAGATGCGTTATGGTTCACCCACTTTCTGGGATGTGAGCAATGGAGGCATGAGTGGCAAACGCGGCGCTTCTAAGCAGAACAAGACACAGCCGAAAAATGGCAAATCAAATAGCAAACCATCCACCTACAACTACTATGATTCGGACAATTCACTGGCCTCCAGTTATGACGATGATGATGGTCCCGTTGTAGTGTACAATTACGGTTCAGATGATGAGGATGATGTCGCTGATGACATCGATGCGGGGCGCATTGCATTCAATTCCAAGAACGAGGCTGAAACCATCGAGACGGCCCAAGAGCTGGAAAAACGTCAGAAGCAACTTTCTATTATCCAGGCTACCACAGCCAATGAACGTCAATACCAGGAAACGAAGAATCTTCTCATTGGCTATAATTTTGGACTGAAAGAGCAAGGGGAATTGGCAGAAGGAACTAGGGCAGCCAGCAAGAGCTATGAGCAATCAATAGCCTCATTGCAGGCGGAGATTGAGAAATCTGGAATGCTGGTGGCCCATGATCGAGATTTGGATTTAAAGCGGACGGGAAAAATTAAACCGACTTCTAGCGAAGTTTCCATAGAGCAATTGATCAAAGAATTCCTGCCATACATAGACGAAAAGCATGTAATAGCCAGATTGGGTGAAAGACGAGACTTGCAATTGTCAGATCTCATAGAACTAAATGCCGAATGGTTGGTCAAACATGGCCAAAATGAAGTCTACAGCATTTTGGGCTGTGGCGACAATTTTGATAACTATAATGATCAACATAGATTGATTCTTGAGGAGAATGAGAAAAAGAAGCTGCGCTTACAGTACGATCCTCCAAGGATACCGGAAAAAATTGAAGGGGCAGAACAGGAGACAGCAACAATTACTTCCATGTTGATTGCGAATGGTTTTAGTTTTGATCGTCAGCCAGATTTGGTGGGTCATCCTGGACCCAGTCCCAGTATCATTCTTCAGGCTCTTACCATGTCCAATGCCAATGATGGCATTAATCTGGAGCGTCTGGAGACAATTGGTGATTCGTTTTTGAAATATGCCATAACCACATATCTCTACATCACTTACGAAAATGTCCATGAGGGAAAACTAAGTCACCTACGCTCCAAGCAGGTGGCCAATCTTAATCTTTATCGTTTGGGGCGACGCAAACGATTGGGCGAGTACATGATAGCCACCAAATTTGAACCACATGACAATTGGCTGCCTCCGTGCTATTATGTCCCCAAAGAACTGGAAAAGGCATTGATTGAGGCAAAGATTCCAACACATCACTGGAAACTAGCCGATCTGCTGGACATTAAGAATCTAAGCAGTGTGCAAATCTGTGAATTAGTGCGGGAAAAAGCTGAAGCTTTGGGTCTTGGCATCGAACAGCGAACTCCTAATGGCCATCATCTGGACGACTCCAACGAGAGTTGCAATGATTTTAGTTGCTTTATACCCTACAATTTGGTATCGCAGCACAGTATACCAGATAAATCCATTGCAGATTGTGTGGAGGCATTGATCGGTGCATATCTGATCGAGTGTGGGCCGCGGGGAGCTTTGCTCTTCATGGCCTGGCTGGGAATACGAGTGCTGCCGTACACCAAGCAGACAGCAAAAACATTGCCTGAGATTGAGAGCACTGAACAACGTATTCCGGGTAGCACTAAACCAGATTCCAAGAACACGACCGTCGTGTATGGGGAATGGCCCACGCCTCGTAGTCCCCTGCTGCCATTTGCCCCCAATGCCAGCGACGAGCTGGAACATCTGCTCAGCGGATTTGAAGAGTTTGAGGCAATTCTGGGCTACAGTTTTCGTGATCGTTCCTATCTCCTGCAAGCCATGACCCATGCTAGCTATACGCCGAATCGTTTGACCGATTGCTATCAGCGACTTGAATTCCTAGGCGATGCTGTGCTTGACTATCTGATAACCAGACATCTATATGAGGATCCGCGTCAGCATTCTCCGGGAGCATTGACCGATTTGCGTTCAGCTTTGGTGAATAACACAATCTTTGCCTCCCTGGCGGTACGTCATGGCTTCCACAAGTTCTTCCGTCATCTGTCTCCGGGTCTAAATGATGTCATCGATCGATTTGTCCGCATCCAGCAGGAGAACGGACATTGCATAAGCGAAGAGGTAGGCTTAAAGACCTAAAAACTTTTACAAGACATTTTAATTTGCCTTACTTGCTTTTTTTTTTTAGTATTATCTGCTCTCCGAGGAGGAATGCGATGATGCAGAAGATGTGGAAGTACCCAAGGCATTGGGTGATGTCTTTGAATCAATCGCTGGTGCAATATTCCTTGATTCCAATATGTCGCTGGATGTCGTGTGGCATGTCTACAGCAACATGATGAAGCCCGAAATCGAACAATTTAGCAACTCAGTGCCAAAATCACCCATACGCGAACTTCTTGAACTGGAGCCCGAGACGGCAAAGTTTGGTAAACCCGAGAAATTGGCAGATGGTCGGCGGGTCCGTGTCACAGTCGATGTCTTCTGCAAGGGCACATTCCGAGGCATTGGACGTAACTATCGTATTGCCAAGTGTACGGCTGCCAAGTGTGCATTGCGTCAGCTGAAGAAGCAAGGCCTAATTGCCAAGAAGGATTAACAAATTACTGCAATTGAAATCACTTCACAATGATAGTGATATTATCATCCCACTTACAAATATAGGATATATTGTGTGCATATACCTATATATATATATATATATAAATAAATTACTTAAACAATTTATCTTACAATTAGAATAAATTATTATATTAAAACAAATTAAATCTCTTTTTAAGATATATCGCAATGTTTCTAGATTAGCCCATTTAAAATTGTAAAGATCGAAATCGTTTATGCACTCAATCAAAAGTCTTTGCTAACCTTATAGATTTTTATAATCAGATTAAAGCATTCCAGCAAGCTTAAAATAAATGTCATCACTCAAAGGATTAAAATAGGGATAGTCGTACAAATAAATATTTGACAACTATGATTATTTAATCCTTAGCTTGGTTATCCAAAATGCCAATACCATTAGGTAAACTGTTTAAATTTAAAAACAAAATCAAGTTAAACTGTGTGAAATAAATAATTGACCATCTAAGCAACATGGAAAGGATTGAACCATCCACCAAAAAGAAAACTATATCAACAATAATGAATACAAAATGTAACTTTCATTCTTTTACCCTAAATAATTTATTTTCCGTCTTATAATTTCTTCAATGTCAAAATTGAAAGAGACCCACTCACTTCATCACTCAATAATTTATAGACTCCATTGTTCGTTGATTGAATGACTCAATTGTTCAATAATTCAGTGACTCACTTGCTCATTGGCTTACTAGTTCAACCTTTCTCACATTTAAATTAAGGCCAACTAATTTCTATATTTTATAATAATTGAATATAATAATAATATATCCTAATCACAAGGGTAAAAGAACTGATTAGACTAAACAAATGATTCAAGTGAGCATGTGAGTCAACTGAACAACTGAGTGAGTTGTTTGCCAGAATAAGTAGTTCAGCCCAAAACTAGTTGTAAGTAATTCAAAATTCATCAATCAGATTGCAAACTGTTAACGTTATTTTATTTGCTTTGAATACGTTCCCAAAATATGTACATTAAAACTGAATCTGAAACAAACTGCAAATGTAGTGGTAGTTCTTATGGGTGATGTATATATGTAGGTGTGTTTTAATGACATATTGTTGTTGTTTTTTTTTTTGGGGTAATTTTTTGTTAAAAAACTCTAATTTAATATGCAAATTCATTAATTCATTTCTTGTGTCTGCAGATCTATGGGGATCTAAATATTTGAACACAATATATATATATATTTGTGTGTGTGTGTATATATATCGTACGATCTATGCATAAGTTTACATTATATGGATCACTAGCAATACCTTTGATAATGTCTCATTTAGTTTTGTTGTTAGTCATGCACTAAATTAGATTTTCCTTTTGGTTTTGGTTTTAAAAAATGCATTTTGTAATATTAAAATGTTTTACATAATATTCGATATAGTTGAATGTCAAGTATTGTGTGTATAATATATGTATGTTAATATATGAAAATGTATAGTTTTGTAAAATAAAATGATTCGATTTGAATGTTATTTTCTTATCTTGTTGTTCGGTTGTTATAATTGTTGTTGTTACACAATTGAAACTTGTAACAAATTGGAGTATAATTCGTTTCATTAATAATAGATATATATATATATATATATGTATATGTTTTTGTTTTTGCAATAAATATTACTTATTCTTATATAAGCATAGTTTGTAATTAATTTTAATTTGTTTGGTTTAATTGTTTATCATACTCGCTATTAATTGGGTTTTTTCTTTTTTTACTTGTTCGCTTTTTCACCGCACGTTCCTGCCTACGATTTGTTCATGTCTTCTTACATCTTTGTATTTTGTATTGTTGTAATTTACGTCGCATTTTATTTGTTTTGTCTTTGCATTTTGCTTGAATTCAATTCGGCTATTTAATGGAACAAAAAATGAATTAAAACCATAAAACTTTGAAACGCCTAAGCATGATTTAGTTGATGATTGAGAGAATGCTAATAATATTGAATATTAATACAAAATATGAATAGCTTAACTTATAAATGATATGTTCTAGTTGGGAAACGGAAAAAGTGTTTAAATAAGAAATAAAATATACTTTTGCCATAGGTTAACAAAAGATGTCAGAAACATTTTATTCGCAATTGATATGTCTAAGTGTGTATGTGTTTAGGGTGTGAGTTTGTGTGTGTTGGTAGAGAGAACACAAATTAATAAATTACTTAGTTAATAATATGTAAACATATATATAAAAAGCGGCTAACGCACAAAAAAAAAACTATATATAATAAAAAGGATCAGTATTGCAAATATTCGAATTGAACTTAAACTCAGGTAAACCTAATTGATAAACGTTTTGGGCTAAAATTAATTTACAAAAGTTACTCGATAAAAGTTTCTGGGCGGAGGAGGTTTAACAAAATACAAAATATTCGAGGTTGTACAATTGCTACAGTTTAAACATTTATAAAAAATAATGGTCAATCAATTAATTCATTGAAATAAACATCAAATAGAAAAGCGTAATCGACAATATGGGTAGAGCTGCGCGCGGTATTCGATTTTCGTTACAATGATTGGTTAATGCTGCCTTCTGTTATATCGTCCTGTCGTCCATCCTAACATCCTCTCAATCCAGTCACTCAATTTATTCAATTATTTAATTTCCCAATAGGTTTTCTTTTCAATATCATTTTTGGTGTGTCAAATTTTGTTTTTTTCGGGTCGTGGAGTTTTCGGATATATATGAGATTACATGAATGAGCTTTATGCTCGCTCTTTTTGACTATGAGTATGTTAATATGAGTAAAATCTAATTTTCATTACAATTTCCTTCTTTTTTTTTTTTTTTCTTAAAAAGGGGTGGGGAACACTAGATAGATAGATTGACTGGATTATCATATTTTTTTTTATGAATTTTCTGACATTGATATACGATAATACATGCTTTTACGGGGTGGGGTGTATAGGGGGAATGAGGATTACAAATGACATAGTATTGATATAATCAATATATATCTCCTATGACAATGTGGTATATGAGGGATTCTAGTGTAAGCATGTGTGTGTGTATGTTAGTGTGTCTAGTGTTTTGTGGTTCTTGGAAGATCACGTTTCTCAAAAAAAATATGAAAACTAGAAATATGAGGAAAAGAAAAACATTGGGAATAAAAAAACACTTATCTAAACAAATGCCGATTACTATGGAAGATGGATGGCCTGGGGATCGGGCGATGTGGCTACTGATTTGATTGATTGAAATCGAAATATTAATTTGGTCGTCATAACATACACAAAAAATTTGAAAATTTCAAAAGAATTTAGTGCTGCAAATTGCTTTTGTTCGTATTGTTGTTGTTTTTGCCGGTTTGTCTGTTTTGTATCGAAATCTATGTGTGTATGTGTGTGTGTTTTTAGAGTGTGTGTCTGTGTTGACTTCTATATACTTATATATCTAAAGAACGACGTCAGGCAGGTCGTGCGGCCTTGCCTAGGCGCGCATTTGGTTTTCATGTACGATTTTCCTCTCCTTATAGTAAATCTCCTCTGATTCCTTATCGCAGAGCAGCAGGACAACGGCACCAAACAGGAATATGGCTGCTCCCCAGCCAACGCCATAAGCCCAGCCAAACTCCCAGACTCGTCGGTTCGCTATAACATTGAAACCAAAATTAGAAAATAATCTAGGCATAATTTGTCAATACTTACCCATGGTAAGCTCACCGGCAAAGCAGACGGGATACACAATCAAAGCGGACAATACGGCCAGCACTAAGAGTAAAATTCACATAAATTACAATTATTTGCTTAAAGTTTACAATGACATGAGAACCTACATGAGACGAGCATCACCAATACTGCTATGCGATAGAATTTATATTTAAGATTATGATTTTGGGTCTTCAGGCCCAAACCCGTCAGCACAGTGGCTATAACATCTGTTATCAATGTGATAATACAGAGAGCTGCTGTGGCCTTGATATAACCTGCAATCAAAGAACATTGTAATCATTTAATCAATAACCGATTGATATATAATTTGAAGATCTATTTACCTATATCGCGGGTCCAATAGCAGCCAGGCGGATCCTGTATGTTAAATGGTAACGGTGGAAGAGCATCATCCTCAATGCAATGAACAAAGAGACCTTGCCGCCAACCGGCAGCCATTAGCCAATCCGTTGATGCCAAAGCCAGGATCATAAGGATCACCACAATGACGCCACAGATAAATGCAATCACCTGGTGGAAAAACGTGAAGAAAACGGAAAATTTATTAGATTAACCATAAAACAGGACTCGTTTGCCTTTCATAGTCTAATGCAGTGTGGTTTTATGGTTTAGCTTGATAAATATGCTGTGTATCTCTCTTTTTTTATATATGTACATAGGATAGGCCAATTCATTTTGACAACATATTTACATATACTTCCTAGTTTAATATAACTTAACGACTAAAATAAAAGTGCAATCGGCACCTAATTAAAGAGCAATTAAGCAGACTAAAAATCGACACAAAGGTTAAGGCTTATCGCTGATAGTCCCTTTCAAATTATAGTTCAATTCCCATTTCTATACTCACTTTCAGTGGCCGTGTGATGGTTATGGTCTCAATTGTGGTTGTCGGCGCCATTTTGTCAGCTGGTGGACGTAGGACACTAAAAAAAATCGTAATAATATAGATTAATATTGATTCGAAGGGACAAGACTTAAAGGCAGCTGGACGGTGGGGGACTTACCTTATGAACTATGATTGGGCAGAGTAAAGTGTGTGCCCGCAAAATACTAATTGGAATGCGTTTCAATGCGTTTTTTATTTATCAAATTTGTTTGTTTTTGTTTTGTTAGTTTGTGGAATGGTGGTAGGAGAACAGGCCAAGATATATAACAATTGTCAAAACTGTCGTTTTATTGCTTTTCTGTTTTACTTAGCGCAGCAGCAATTATATCCAATATGTCTATGTGGTCTCAATGTGTTTTTTTAAAGAAATTTTTAATATTTGCTGGCGGCAGGCAGCCTTCTCAACAACAACATCTGTGCGTTTTCGAAGGGGAGGAGAAATAGAATTGGTAACATTCGATTAGAGCAACTGGCAAAGGGGTGGGTGGAGGGCAACTGATTTGTGTGGTGGGGTAGGGGAAAGGCAGGCAGGATGCAACAAAACAAATTGAACAATAGCAGACAAATAGCAAAACACAGAAACAGAAACAGCAACAGCAAGAAGAGCGGCATGCAAAATCAACAACAATTGGACAATGGAAAGGCGGAACATGGGATTAGGATAGATGCCTAGATGCATGATACAGGGAGAGCAGCTGCATCAACCCGACTATTTCTGGGCAATTATCGAGCATGGGATTAACTGCCACAATTTGGATAAACAATGCGATACATTTTCGCAACGGTTGAATACTCTCTTTGAGATTCATTTCAACAACAAAAACAAAAAGAAAATAATACGAATTTTTGAAATGGAGCAGAAACAAGAAGAGATGATGGCCGGATAATGCCAGGCCAACAGGAAGTAGGAAAGGGAAGGGGTAGGTGGAAGTTGAGGTGGAGCAGCCCTACAACTGCAGACAACTTAATGCATCATTAATTATGCGTTGAAATGTAATGCAATGCAGTTTTTGGCGCTGACTTTATGTAGATTCATGTGTGTGGAAAAACTTTTGATCCCCCCATGCCCCACTGAGCTTAAAATGTGGAAATGTGTGTGGGTATAATGATAAGAGTTAAGCGAGAATACATACATCATAATTTTCTGATACTCTACGTAGATAGGATTAATAAACAAATAGGCAGTACATGATTTCCTCTTTAGAACTATTTTGGATTAGAGTTTACGATCTAAAAAGTTATTGAAAAAGTTGTCAACTTTCGAAATGAAAGGGTATTAGAGACTGAATAGTCCTCATTTTTGTTTTTCAAGTCTCAAATAAAACAGTCATGTGTACATTTGCCTCATCTATACATATGTATGTGTGTATATATATGCAACTTGGCAGGAGAGCCAAGTGCTATGATATTTGGCCAATTGTGAGTGTTTTTGCGGGCCAGACAAAAATCATTATGTGTGGCTATTTATTTATAGCAGCTAGATTCAAGCAAAATGTGCTCGTCATATGCTATGTTACTCGAAAAATGTGATCCCGATTCTGCACTCTGTGCATTTGTCAAGATTTGCATATAGATTTGTTATTACTTAAGTCAATGGAATGATAAAATATTTGAGTATTTACTTTGAGTTGGCAAGATTGATTGCCATAAGGGATTAAGCAAGTTATTCATTTAGCAATGGAATGTGTTGAAGGGGGTGTGGTCAAAACTAAAGGTTATTGCCTTTAATTGTTAATACCATTTAATCTTTTTTGAATTCGTAAAGACTTATGATCTTACGAGGTATAAACTTAAGAGGTTTTAATTAAAAGGGGATAATGAATAAATCTAGCTGAATGCGTGGGAGTAAAGACAAAGGCTGGTAAAGAACGGAAATAAAACAAAAGCTTAAAAAAAACAAGAATAAAAAACATAATTAAAATTATAATTGGGCATAGCTTTTTTTTGAGCGAGCATTGATCATGGTTGTTGTTGTTGCTGGTATTTTTGTTGTTGTTCTTGAATCTAAATACCTTTCCTTATAATAGTCCAAAGTTACCGATTCGGAATCAAATTCTGAATAATCGGGCAAAGATTCGGCATCAAACGAGCTCATGCCGCTTAAAGTGTAGTGGGGTAAGACGCTGTTCGTATTCATTTTGCTGCTGCCAAGGTTGTTTTGCTCTTGTTGTTGTTGTTTTTGTAGTTGTGTTGTGAATTTTTCCATTGTTTAAACAAAATATATTTCAACACCTCAGACACACTCTTGCACACAATCTCACACTCAACTGTCTGTGTGCGGCACTAGGTGGTGGTTTGCGGGGGAAACCTTTTAATACGCACAAAATGCCAAAAGTGGGTCCTAATAGAGCCTTATATTTTTTTCTCTATTCCTCTTTTCTCTGCCTTTCCTTTCCACACTTTCGCGTCTGGCGAGAGAGCGAGACAATGAAAATTTTCGCTTTTTGTTTTGGCTTTACTGTTCTCGCTGCTGCACTTACACTTTGATTTTTAAGCTTTCTTTCGACACTGGGCTTTCTTTTACATTTTAGTCAAGCCATTTATTTAGTTTACATTTATTAAAACTAAACAAAACAAAAATTATAAAATAATAATGTTTTCCTTCGCTCATTGGGTTCTTGCGCAGATTTTGGTCACACTAATGCAGACCAGTGTTGCACAGAATCTACAGGACGGTTCGATAGTTTTTATAATCTAAATTTTTTATCGATAATACATTTGGAAATCGATACAAATTTATTAATTTGTAGGAAATTGGCGCAAATTTTAAAATGCGCTTAACAAAATTTAAGAAGATAAAACCAAATGCGCATGGAATCTGCAAGGTACACTGTAAGAGATGCTATCACTCAAGCATTTTGCGTATCATATAGTTAAGTATACCACCATTTTGGTAGTATGCGATATCCACTTCAGTGTCAAAGCGTAAAATGGTTTCAAATCGCACTCCATTTGCTTCCACCTCGATCCTTTGGCCGGGCCTGAGACTGCTGCCAGGCAGAGCAATGTTGTAGATCTCTTGACCATTTAGCTTTAAGGACTCGGCATTCTCTCCGGGTATAAATTGCAGGGGTATAATACCCATTCCGACTAAGTTCGAACGATGTATTCGCTCATAGGACTCTGCAATAACAGCTTTAATACCCAACAGGTATGGTCCCTTGGCTGCCCAATCCCGACTGCTGCCACTGCCATAGTCCTTGCCGACTAGCAAAACCAATGGAGTGCCTTCTTCGCGGTACCTCTCGGCAGCATCGAATATATCCAGTTCCTCCTGGCTGGGCAGATGCACAGTTCGCGGGCCTGCTCGCTTCACCAGCTTGTTAACGAGGCGGATGTTTGCAAATGTTCCGCGTACCATAACCGCATCATTGCCTCGCCTTGATCCGTAAGAATTAAAATCTCTGGGCGTAAGATTGCGATCGGAGAGATAACGGGCAGCTGGAGAATTTCGAGCAATCGACCCGGCTGGTGAAATATGATCCGTGGTCACAGAGTCACCCAAGAACAGAAGACAGCGAGCATTTTCAATGCTTCGTGGTTGAGGTAGTTCACGACTCATGCCATCAAAAAAGGGCGGACGTTTAATGTAAGTGGAGGATGCACTCCATGCATACAAATTGCTGTCTGACACCTCCAGGCTTTGCCAATCACGTGAACCCATTTGGATTTTGCCTATGTAGTCGAGATATTGGTTAACTCTTGACTACTTCATTTTCTTCTACTTACTGTAGACTTCCTGGAACATTGCAGGAATCACATGCTTGTGCTCTACTTCCTGGATATGCTGTCGTGTGGGCCAAATATCACGAAGGAAAACCTTCTCACCATCCTTATTGACTCCCAGTGGCTCCTTTTCGAAATCGATATCGACGCGGCCTGCAATTGCATAGGCAATGACCAAGAGTGGACTAGCCAGATAGTTGGCTCGTGTATTGGGATGAATGCGACCCTCGAAATTGCGATTGCCTGATAAGACGCCGGCACAGACCAGTCCATTCTTCTCAATGGTATTCACAACATTGTCATCTAGTGGTCCCGAATTTCCAATACACGTCATGCAACCATATCCAACAATATCGAAGCCAAGCTGCTCCAAATAGGGAATGACACCAGACTCACGCAGATAGTATGTAACCACACCAGATCCTGGTGAGAGAGACGTTTTAATGTAGGGCAATATGGTGAGTCCTTTCTCAACAGCATTCTTGGCCAATAAACCAGCACCCAGCATCACCGAAGGATTCGAAGTGTTGGTGCACGAGGTAATGGCAGCAATGACCACGGAACCATGATGCAATCGATACGTTTTGCCATCGTCCCATTGAAATTCCCCATTGGCAGCCAAATTGTCTGGAGAAATGCCAAAGCCCTTGAATCCCACAGCACTGGTTAGACAAGACTTGAAATCCTGGGACATGCTAGTGACCGAGACCCTGTCATGGGGTCTTTTTGGACCCGAAACCGATGTAACCACTGTAGACAGATCCAGGGTCACAGTATCTGTATATGTGGGATCCTGCTCTTGCTGCGAATAGTTTCTCAATTGCCTGGTAGCCTTCAGATACTCTCGAATGATCTCGATTTTCTTCTCCGAACGATCTTTAACCAAAATAAAAACATAAAGTTAGCAACTTTCTACTGCTTCTAATAGGAAATCTCACTTGTTTGTGCCATATAGTTTAATGTGTTCTCATCGATGGGAAAATAGCCAACAGTTGCTCCATATTCCGGACACATGTTACTGATCGTGGCCCGATCAGCAATACTCAGCTCGGCTACACCAGGTCCAAAGAACTCCACGAACTTGCCAACTACGCCCAACTGGCGCAAATGCTTGGTAATTGTCAGCACCAGATCCGTTGAGGTAACTAGAGGTCCCAGTTTACCCTCCAGCCGATAGCCAATGACCTCGGGCAAAAGCATAGAAATAGATTGACCCAACATAACAGCCTCCGCTTCAATGCCTCCCACTCCCCAGCCAAGGACACCCAATCCATTAATCATTGTCGTATGTGAATCGGTACCAACAACGCTATCGGGATAAAGGATTTTTGAACCATCAGACAATTCCTGCTCAAAAATTACACGAGCCAAATACTCCAGATTGACTTGATGTACAATCCCTGATCCTGGTGGTACAATCAGCATGTTGTTGAACGCTCGGGCTCCCCACTAAAAGAGTAAATTACAATTAGGATAAAGTTCAAAGAAGCCAAAAGATCTTATACCTTCAGGAAACTAAAACGTTCTTTGTTTCTTTCAAATTCCAGTGACTGATTCTTGCCGAGTGCATCGGAGGAGCGAGCAAAATCCACTTGCACAGAATGATCGATGACCAAGTCGGCGGGACAGCTGGGATTGATTTTTTCAGGATTTCCTTCTAGATTTAAGACTGCATCTCGCATGGCTGCAAAGTCCACTACGGCTGGCACTCCGGTAAAGTCCTGAAGAAGCACACGGGCTGGCTTAAAGGAAACTTCCACATCATTGGTTCCCTGCCTAAGATCTGCTGTCCAGCCCAATATGCTCTGCACATCCTGCTCCAGCACATGGAAATTGTCGCAATTTCGCACAGCTGACTCGAGTAGAACACGTATGGAGTAGGGCAATTTGTCTGCAAGTGATCCCCATCTAATTAGCTCTAATCACATCCAAATTAGTTTTGAAACTTACCATACTTTATGTCAATGGAGGGCAGATCAAAATATTTATACACACTGCCATCATAATTAAACGATTTCTCAAGTTGGGCAAATGGATTAGCATCTGTGAGAAAATAAGGAGATGAGCAAGACGATTATAATCCATATAAGTCTACTTACTGGAGCTGGACATAGTTAATAAATCATTTAACCTGATAAGGTGCTGGAACTGCAATTGATACGGCACACACTAAACTGTTGCTATTCGATACCGATTATTGCGATCGACCACCGGCTGATAGAGATGGGGTCTACTGTTGGGGCTAGGGACTAGAAATATATATGGGAGCCAGGGCTGAATACAATGGCTCCAAAATAAGAAGAAATCGCGATCTTATTTCTAAAAGGAATTCAATTTTCGGAAATTGAACGAACATTTTATATTTTTCATTGAAAAATTGTTTAAATATACTTAAAATATAGTATATCATCTAATTTAATTAGTTTTTTAATTTTTAAAAATATCTAACTCCTTTTTTAAAAGAACGGCCCCATTTGAAAAATTAGACAAGGAGCGAATAATTGGTTTCGAATTATTTATTGTAATAATTACATAATGCAATGCTTATTGTTATGTCACCACGTATCATAATATAGATATAATAACTATAGTTGTAATCTTTACAATTACTATTTATAAATATTTATAGAGCGATTATTATCAACTACAGCTGCGAAATTATAATAAAAGGGGGCGCATGGGATAACAAATCGAAGAGTCAATGTCTACAGGTAGATACGTCTCAAGTCCTTGGGGGTGGTTATCGAATTGCACTGGGGACACAGCTTCCGGGCTCCCAAAGTCTGCAACCAGCACTGTTCGCAATGGACATGCCAACAGGACACTGAAATGGCGGGATTCTTGTAGTCATCGATGCAGATTAGGCATTTGAATTTAGCCTGCGCTTGCTTATCATAAAGCCGTAGTCGCGCCTTGAGTGATTCAATAATCTGTTGTTGGTTTTTAGCATGGGATCTAGTCCCACGCGAGGTGGATGGCACATCCATTGTTTCAGTCGTTTGCTCCACTTGCTCCGCCTCCTCTTCTTTTTCATGCTCTGCTGTAGAAGTTGTCGCTGTATTTTCGCTTGTGGAATGATTTGTCTTGGGCGTTTCAGAGGACGAAATAAGTCGTCGCACATAGCTGGTGACATCCGTTTCCGAGACATTACCATCAGTGTCCTCATTGGCCAAGGGAATTACATCGCCTTCGTCATATTGTGTGGGACCATATATATGAGTATCATCCTCATCTACATTTAAATCCTCATCGTCATCGTCGTCCGCGTTTTGCTGGCTACCATTGTACTTGATGGTTTGAGCCATATTTAGAGAGGAGTACCCACCCTGAACCAGTGTTGAGACTCTTATACGCTTTTGGCCCGCCCACTCGTATTCCTCATACTCCTCACTATCATCGGTCTCCTCGCTGGAATGTCGATCTCCGTTTGACTGGCGCAGGCACTGATTCGTATGCTGCTGGATATTGGATTGAGGAAAACTCTTGTTACACACAGGACAGATTGAGGTAGGGGCGGCGGCGGTAGCGGTTGCAGCAGCAGGAACTGTTGGTGGAGCTGAGCTTGCAGATTCAGCCGTAGTTGGGTTACTGGGACGCTTTCGAGTACGCTGACGCTGTCTAGCTTGCCGGTTGCGTTGTACGCGTTGGAACACACTCCATGGCTGCCGCCCACCCGTTCCTGTTCCAGTTCCCGAAAGTGAACCTGACTGAGGTGGTGTTGAGGTTGCTGTATTTGTAGTCGATGTCACTGTCCCACTGCCTACATTGTGTAGACGGTCCACTTCCATTTGACAATGGTCAGCTACTTGACTCCTCTTGATCTTACGGTCACAAGTAGGACATATTACATCCTCATCTTGGCCACCGGCCAGATGAAACTTTTCACCATTAGGCACTGTTTCTGTGGCCATAGCTGAGCTAATCAAAGAGTTTTATTTTTGGATTTCCTTTGACAAAGCGGATTACCATTTAAACCATAAAACAAAATAAAAGACAACAAAACGCGACGCCGAACCAGGGCTGGATAGAGCAACACAGGCCATCGCAATTTATCGATAGATACCACACAATTCGATTGCATGTATGGTATCGATATTGTCAATTTCAAATTATCGATAGACTAACTACCGTGGACTTTTCTCCAGGGATTTCTAATTCGCAAGTTAAATTTAATATACAGCTACCTATATACATATATTATACAGCAAAAAACGCGCGATCGTAAACGGTGACAAAGAAATTATCAAGTGAATTTTTAAAATACTCTACATTCGTTACTAAATATTTTTGCGCCTCCGCCCCCGCCACAACACATCGACACAACGTTGAGACTCTGACGGGACGAGCAGGTCCAGTTTTGTACACATATATATATATATATACAATATATATACACGTATATATATGCATATGTATATGGCAAAGTTGCATACGTCGCGGTCCGTGGATTATGTCATTTGTTTATAAAAAAGCGCATAAAGGCTCCTTGCCCTGCAAGCATTATTATTATTGAAATTGAATGTTGCATCAAAATAAAGAAGAGAAAAAGACCTGTAAAAATGTAGACTGGGTAGGCGTGTGTGTGTGCGCGCGTGAGAGAGTGTGTGTGTGAGTGAGTGAGTGTGTGATAATGGATGTTTTAGCTATATATATATAGCTATAAAAAAAAAAGAAAGAAATATAGAAAGATATATATATATATGTATATGGATGTGAAATATATAAGCCTCAACAGGCTAAGGGGCCATAGAGATGTCCATGCCCCGAATTATTATTAATCAACAAGAATCCAACTTCAATCAATTTGTTTAAAACAACACAATAACAACAACAACAACAACTAGTAACAACAACAACAAATGGCCACCTTTAATGCCAGCAATGCCCCGGATGTCCTTAATTCCTCAACGGCCACTTTTTTAGTGCCACCAGGAACAGGGACTCCAGCAGGTGGTGGTGCAGGAGGTGTTGTCCATTCTGGTCTCAGTCTGGAACAGTTTGTTGGTGCTGCTGCCCCCCTCCCCCAGGCGTATATGACTCCACTTCATCACCAGCAACATCATCACCACCAGCAAACCAATTGCTCATCCTCATCCACTTCCTCATCGTACACTTTTGTGCAAATAAAACGTGAACCTTGCCAAGTATCTGAGATAACATCCAATAATTGCCATCAACAACAAACGGCATCCACATCCCTGACTGCAACAGGATTGGGTACTGTCTCATCATCGTCATCTTCCTCTTCGGCCTCCTCCAAGACCATGTCATCGTCTACCCTAACCACTTTGGTCAAAATTGAGGCACCCTCGCCCAAAATGCCTGATTTGGAAAAGTCAACAGGTACGTTCAACTTTAACTCCAAAACAACGAACCCGTCTCTTTGCCCACTTTCCTCTATCTATCCCCCACTCATCTTTGTTTCCTTTCAGGCAATTCGGTGCCCATTGGCATTGCAGTGGCTCGGAAACGACCACAAGAGACTGTAATGGCGGCTCTAAGCCAACCAACCTCATTGCCATTGCAGCAACCACTCCAGAAGGATATGAACTGCTTTGGCATACGCGTCGCCGATCTGGGTAAGTGCGCATATCCTTAATTTAATTTTGCAGAGGCCAGATTTGTGCCCATGCCCAGAGTATTTAATGACCATTCCCCTGAGGGTAACATCTCGTTATAAGCATCATCAGGGGCATAGGCATAGGCGGAACATGGTCTAGAACATAGTTCAATTATGGCACTAATAAGATTTCAACAAACATTAAAAAAAAAAAGAATTCCACCAGTCCCTTCGCTTGGTTGACTGACTCTGGTCGCGGGGGGAGTGTCTCTCCCACACACCCTCAGCAGCAGCTGCAGCAGAATCACCGTAAACACCCCGTTAAAGTTGAGAGGGCAGAAATCATATGATGCGAACGTGGCTGCCTGTTGTGCGAAGCTGTCGTCGTTTCATGTGACACCGTCTGATTCTGATTCACCTCCACCCTCAGATCTCCTTCATCCCTTCTCGCAATCTTCCCAAAACATCCACGAAACCTAACAGTTTACGTTTAATATTGAAACGTAGAAAGTTTGCGAGAAAAAAGGAAATGCGGTATGAACTTCTAAAACGGAAATAAAACGAAAGTGAAACACAGTGGGAGATGACTGACTGCGTGGGCGTTTAAGTACCTAGAGCTAAAATCGACTAACTTTTACTCTTTACACCCATTGCTACCAATTTCTTTTGCTTCCAATTCCCAACATTTTTTCTTTAGTTTTTAAGCCAGTAAAATGGGTATTAGGGTAGGATATGTTTAGTGACCTTGAGTCAAGCGTTCTTATCAGAAAGTTCTAAACCTACAGTTGACTTTAGTCTACTCAAATCCTAACTTAACATTACGACTATTTCTCATTTTTGATCCGATTTTTTAAATCGAGTCAACTTAAATTTGACATTTGTAAATTCCTTATTTCAAACATGTTTTGGCATCCCACAAGCATAAAAATTGTCAGCCTGTTGGTCACAAGGCGAACCTAAAAAGATTTATTGCTTATGCTGCAAGGGTATGTCATGAGATCCGTTACTAAATAAGGGGTGGTCCGCCTAATATAATATGATGGATTAAGAGAACCTTTCCTCATCGGATTAGTAACGATTTTGGATTCTAAAAATATCCATTTCAAGTATGTATTTTTGTATGCCCAAATCCCAGGGTATTAGATTTTCCGTCTGCTTCCTTAGTACAGTCCAAATGCTCTGTGTGTGTGTGTGTGGGTGGGTAGAGGTAAGAACATAACGTAGATCTAAAGACGGATTACTCATAGGTAGAGCATGTCTCTGTGTGTGTGTGTGTGTGGGGGGCTTTTTTTTAATATGCATGTATGTGGGTGGTTTTTGTTGTTTAATTTTTTTCTGGTAAAGTTAACTTTTGTGTAGTTGTAGCATGCAGAACTTGGTGCGTAGTAAGCGACTGCGAATAGTTGGGGGAGAGGGAGGAGAAAAGTAAGGAAGGGTAACAACAAGGGATGCTCCTGCTGTGAGCGTCGACTGGTGTCTCAGCCAGGACAAGCAAACACAAAAGCAATGCGCGACACGCCAAAGTGGTTTGAGTATATGACCATATGGCTTAAAGGAATATACCCCCACCGAAAATGGGATTACTTTCTATTTATATACACACACACATTTATGAAATTTTGTTTGGTGGAACGGCAACAGGGGAGGAACGATAATAATAATATGCCACTTGTCAAGTAATGTGTCACTAATTGCGTTTTTTTTTTTTTTTTTTTGAAGCATTCCGTTCACGCTTGTTTGTCATTTCTATTTGCATACTTTTGAGATTTAAATGTGACCTGGGGTAGAGGTTAAAAATGTCCAATGACAAGGAGGAGGATGAGAGGAGTCTCTGAAGGAATAGATTGGCTTCCATAACATAAAAGTAATTACGTTATGTACTGTATGTATGTGCAGTTTAATTGAATTGCTGTGAAATTATCTTACCGCTGGCCCTAGGGGTGGGTTGGGTGGTTAGAGAGTTGGTTGGATAGGTCGGTAGATGGGTGGATGGGTGGTGCAGTGCGGTCGGTCACCAAATGCATAGTTCAAGGACATTGCTGTATTTTACGTATACACACACAATGTTCTCTCTCTCTGACTTCTGTCCGCCCACACACACACACACATTCTGACGCACACTTACACAATTACACACATTGACAGGACATTGCAAAAAGAAAAAAAACCCTTAAGCTGTAGTTGTACGAAAAATTTATTAAAAATCGAACGTCAAACTGTCAAGTTTAGTGCAAGTGAAATATAATTTAATTTACTTTCTCATATCCATTTTACAGCAGGAGCCACCAGTTGCGGCAATTTGTACTTTACGGGCAACGGCGACTTGATGACGACTGGAACAACCACAGCCGAAGAGTTGGCCCTCAGTGCTGCTGGTGTAAATCGTACTCCATCCACGTTTTGGCAATATCCAAGTAAGTGCCCGCCAATTCTAAACAATCAGGCAATCAACCATTCCCCCCCACCTGCTCTGTCTCTCTCTTCCTCACTACAAAACACACACTCCCTTCCACCCCCTTTTTCAATTTTGGTTTGTTACGTTATGTTTCCGTTTCCGTTTTTGCGTTCTTGTAGATGCATTACCCATTGAATCAGTGATTTCCATGTCGCCCGCCACAGTGGGCCTACAATACTCCCGCGAGGCCAGTCGCGGACAGGTGGTGCTATTGCCGGCTGCCCCAGCAGCGCTTGGTAAGTCCACATCGTCATTCTAAGTCATTCATAAGTCATATTTGCTGCACTCCTTTTACATGCACTTTTATCCTAGTTTTAAACTGACAAAAAAAAAAAAAGAAAAGAAAAACAACAAAAACTAATTCATGCTTTTATAACTGCGCTTCTCTTCCAAACTTCCACTCACCCAACTACCGCGTTAATATCCAATCGCGTATCCAAAACCCAAAACAAAACTCAAATCCAAAACTCCAACACGTCAATGCACAGCAGGCATATCAAATTTTCCCCTCTTAACGCCCACAGATCCGTTCCAGCAGGCAGCGGCGGCAGCGGCCTTTGTATGGCCCTCGGCCTACATTCCCCAGGCAAATGGAGCCGGTGGTCCAGCTGCTGCTGCTGCTGCTGCCGCTGCAGCCTTGCAGCCGTCACCAAATTTTATCTTTCCCTCGATGGGCGGCCATTCCACTCTGGGAGCTGCTACGCCCTCGTATGCCTCCACATTGCAATTGTATTTGGCAGCGGCGGCGGCCACAGCCAATCAGCAGAGCAGCAGCACCACGACTACCAATTCTACCATTAATCTGAGTCTGGCTGCTGCCAGTAGTACCAGCAGTAGCAGCTTGAATTCCAGCAGCAACAATCTTAGTTCGAGTAGCTCCCGTTTCCTTAGTCTGGCAGCTGCTCAACAGGCACCAATGGGTTCGTTGCTATTGCCGCCGACGGCCATGAAGCTGGAGGAGTACTCCACAGCGCAGCCGTTACCCTTGGCTCTGCCGCCTTTGGTGCCGTTGGAGGCGTCACGGGACAAGGAACAGGCCCTAAATCTAATGCGTCTACCAACGCCGCCAACTTCGGCCACCATTGAGTCGGCTGGAACAGCTATGGCAGGTCACACGGCACCCCATCACATTTTTCAAACGGCAACAACGGCTCCCAGTTGCACAACGACACCGACTTTGCTGAATCTATCGATGCATGGTACTGGGAGCGAATTGATGGCAAACATTCAACCCAATCAGCCGACAATTTGTGATGAGACGGCTTTGAATTTTAAGCTGCATGCCCCGTTGACGCCACAGACGCCGCCCCGTCTAATGGAAGCGCCACCCACTGTTATCCCCACACTTCCCTCCCATCCATCGTTACCCCCCCCAGATGCAAGATATGAATATACAAACCGATACGCCTGTGTGCAGTGAAGACGAGAGCTTGATCTATCCATGTCCTCCGAAAGGAGGTGGGGCCATGGACGTGATAAGTAACGAGCCATCCCAACCGCTTTCAAATCCCTTGGTCCAGCCCCTAGAGCTGACCAAACCCAGTGAAGCTAACCAACCTAATGAGTGCCATACCCAAACCAATTCCTGTGACATAACCAGTGCCAGTGCCCCAAGTCAAGAGTTGTTGCCCGAGCAACAGCAGCTCCTGCAGCAGCAGCCGCTGCACGAAGCGGCACCCATGGAGACGACGACACAACAGCAAACAGCTCCCGAAGATTTGACCGGACTGGAGTTGTTATCCAACATAAGCACTAATAGCACACCTTTAGTGCGAGTCAAACAAGAACCTATAGAGCACAGCGAGACGTTGTCAGTGGAACATCCACCGCCGCCGCCGCCTCAATCGGCACCTGCTGTACCCATCCAAACTATAATTGAAACGGTGCCACCGCCAGCCGAGCAATTGGGTGGATTAAATCTACTCTGTGCTCTGGCCACACAACGTTTTCAAGAAGAGGTTGTCCAGGGTAGTAGCCTGTTTGCCACACCAACTTCCCGATCGCCTACGCCACCTCCTATGGAGACTACACCGACGTCTGTGGAAACGACTACTATGCCACCAGCTAGCGTGGAAGGAAGCGCTTTAGTTGGATTAGATGCAAAACCAAGCTTTGGTTTTGCCAACAACCAACAAGGATTGGCAACCACGTTCTCCAGCAATGGTGGAGGCAACTCCTCAAGTTTCTTTCAAATGCCAATTAGTAATTCACCAGGTTTTCCATCGATGCAAGGCATCGAGTTGCCCATCACTTCTACGGGCGAATCAACACCTGTGAAGCGTAAGAAGCACAAGCATTCCAAATCCTCATCCAGCGATAGTCGTAAATCAACGCGCTGCAGCAAAAAGAGTAAAAAGAAGCGGCGACACAGCACGAGTCGCTCCCAGCAACAGCAACAACAGCAGCAGCAGCAACAAGCCGATGATGATATGGATCTGCAGGATGAGGAGCTGCAATCGGAGCTACGAAATGCCTTGGACACTATGAATCCCACTTATGTGCAACGTTTTGGCCAGGAAGTCTTTACCCTCATGGATAATAGTATGCGAATGCGTCTGGCGGATATAACGCGTCAGTATCGGAAAAAGAAGCGCAAGCTAGATGAGATTTCCAAGCACAAAAAGAAGAAAAAGTGCTCCAAAATGCAATCGCAGCAACAATCACCAGTCCAGCAACCAACAATCCAGCAGCCGCAATTAACCCTTGGCGCGTCGCTGTCCAGTGTACTCGGGTGAGTTAATTACTCAATTTGAGTTTTAAAAATTCCCATATAAACGTATCGTATCTTCTCCAGGACATCGTCACCGTTGAGGGATTACAAATTTCCGAAATTCTCTAGCAGCAATCTGCAGACGTCCAGCTTTTTACGCTTCCCGGAGAAGACGCACTCATTCCCGCCACCACCGCAACAATTGCAGCAAACCCAAACAGAGCTCAGTCCATCGCCGAGTACCTCATCGTTTGTTCGGCTGGAGCCAAGCGCGCTGGACGCGGCTGCTGCAAATGCCCCAACAACTACCTCCACATCTTCCACATCGGCTAATCATGCCTCAGTCACCGCTGTCACATCACAGAAGCTACCTTCGGAGCGCAAGCAACGCAAACTGAAGGTACGTGCAAGCAGAGATCGAGATCGTGACAGGGAGCAGCAGCAGCAGACCTCAGCGGCCGCTGCTCCAACGGAGGCAAAGCGTCGTCTCAGCGCCAATGATCGTGAACTACAATTGACCAGCGAGCATTTGTATCGCGATGAGACCCGCGTGCTCACCGACATGGGCGGACTATTCTATGCTGGGGTTATGAAGCCTTTGCGGCCGCCAGATGTCTATGCCATTACGCTGGATGGAGAAAGGGGTAACAAGTCGCATGTTATGTCCAGAGAGGACATACTTAAGGATACGGTTAGTCATTCTCCCTTTTCTTCAAATGAAAGAAACTAATTTTCTATTTTTTTCCGCCAAAAAAGATTCTCGAGGTGGCACCCAAAAGTGTGGAGAGCGTGCCAGTGGGTACTCGTCTGTGTGCCTACTGGAGTCAGCAGTATCGTTGCCTTTATCCAGGACGCGCCATTGAGTCGGAACCGCTCGAGGATGGTTCAACGGTTGCGGCTTCTTCCGCATCAACGGCAGGAAATACTTCATCGGCATCAGCAGCAGCAGCAGGAACAGCAACAACAGTTCCAGACTTTGTCAGCGTCGAGTTTGATGATGGGGATAGCGGCAGGATCCGCTTACAAAATATACGTCTGCTTCTCAGCAATTATCCCATAGCAGGTGGGTAAAGCAACTGAATTGAACAGGAACTTAAGTCAACTTAGCGACAGGACATTTACATTTTCCTTTATAAATCTAGTAAAGTGAAAGAATAGAGATTCTTTAAAGAATCAAGTAAAGTCTGAAAAGCTTAAAAAATATCTAGAAAATTCGAGTATTTTTAGAAAAGGGAAAATTCTGTTTATTAGAAGTGTCCTGCCAATTTGTATATGCGGTTTTCCATAGTTTTACTTGTAATTCCAGTATTTATAAAGAATAGGTTTATGGTTATTTTTCTGTTATCCTGAGCATGTATATATAGTTTTGAGATTGTTCTATGTGTGTTTGTGTGTGTGTTTTTAATTGTGTCTCTTAATTTTCACCTCTTTATTTACTTGTTTTTTTGTGTTATTTTCGTTTATGCCGATTTCGGTTCCTGTTCCCGTCCCCAAACTCGTAAACGTATCGTCCAACATGGCACAGAGTACAACGATAATCCCCTCTACTCTGTAGGCAAACAAAAGCGTGGCGCATTGCGCACAGGTGACAACGTACCTGGTAGCATACAGGATCATGTAATGGGTCCAACTGGCAGCGACGATTCGCACAGCCATCATGGCATGTTAATTGGTGATAATACAACATCGTTGGCAGCCACCATGGAGCTATTCACGCAGCGTAGCGAGAAGAAGCGCCTGAAGAAGAGTCTTAAGAAGATGACAAAAGCACAGAATGGCGTGGCACAGGCGGCGGCAGCTGCGACTAATGGAGGGGTGAAAGAGTCGAATGCTAGTGGGGATGCCGCAGATGAAGGGGACGCAGGCAACGGTGGAATTTCTGTCCCCGATGATGCCAGTCGTAAGCATCATAAGCACAAGAAACGTAAAAAGCACAAAAAGCATCATCGCAAGAACGACAGCGATGAGAACGAGTTTAAAGGAACACCGCAGGATATTGCAGAAGTCCCAACGCCATCGGCAACATCAGCGCCAGCGCCAGGGCCAACGCCAGTTGTGCAACGCGTCAAGATGGAGGTGAAGGTGAAAGCGGAACAGCTGGACATGGAAGAGGAAACTACGTCCAATCTGATGTCCGAGATATCTGATGAGGTATGTCAAAATTGCAATTATTTAGGATTGACTCTTATCTTCTCTTTCCTTTCTTTTTTGAAACTCAGGCAAAGGGCGATGAACTGGTTGAGCACAATAACTCCAAGGGTAGCAGCAAGATAGCAGCATTTCTGCCTGAGAGGCAGCTCTGGGGCTGGTATGGTACAGCTTACCGCAAGGCTGGAGTTAAAGGCCGGGCCAGAAAGCAATTCTACAAAACAATCAAAAGGGGCAAGGAAACAATTACGGTAAGGCTTTAAAATAGATTGTTCAAACAACTTCTTTATCCTTATGACTCCTCTTCTTGCAGGTCGGGGATAGTGCAGTATTTTTATCCACGGGCAGGCCAGATCGTCCATATATTGGGCGCATCGAGTCCATGTGGGAGACCACCACAGGCAATAAAGTGGTGCGTGTGGCGTGGTTCTATCATCCGGAAGAAACAACCGGATGCCCAAAATTGAAATATCCGGTGCGTACAAGAATCCTTCCGTTAAAAAGATATGTTCTAATCTTGTTTTTCGTTTATTATAGGGTGCTCTGTTTGAGTCGCCACATGAGGATGAGAACGATGTACAGACTATTTCGCATCGATGCGGGGTGCTAGAGTTTGGCAGCTATTTTGATAAATTTGGTGCCGATTCGAAGCAATATCAATCCATATACGATAACAATGATACATATTATTTAGCCGGGCACTATAACCCAAGGTTGCAAGTGCTAAAACTACAAGACGATATTCCAACTCTCGAAGAGCTGCAGGATACAAATACTACAACTACTACTACAACAGCAACAACAACAAAAACAACTACAACTACTATTACTACTAACGAGAATTAAGGCAAAAAAAAAAAAAAAAAGAAAAACAAAAACCATGGTTAGGCATGATTTAGGCATAGTGCATACAAAAAAATCTATATATACAATATATATACACATTATACATACATACATATATATTTTACTATACGTGAAACACACAGATGAAACATATATATATATATATATATATATATAAATCTATTATATGTATACACATATTATTATTTCTATATTTTGAATGTATTACATACATGAATGTATTTTGACAACTCAACAAAAAGCAAACAATGGAATGGAAAACGGACAACAAGCGATAGATAAAGTGTGGAAAAGATAAATAATATTAAAAGGATATAGCAAGAGAGGGAGAGAGAGAGAACAAGAAACTAAGCAACACCCACTAATTTACGATTAAAAGTGTAGTTACGAGAAGCGCAAGCAATTTAAACTCTTATTTTGTATAGGAAAGAGTAAAGAGAGGTGCGCCTAAAGATGATTTTAAAAATTCAACAACATTGTTCATCAAATGAAATATGTCCTTTCGAATTCCAAGCACCTATTCTCCCATACACGCAAACACAAACACAACAAAAACCAACACCCCATACAAAGGCCAATGTAAATGCAGCAGACAAACATTTAATCGATAACTTTATTTTAATTAAAAAAAAAAAACTCAAATTTTCTTTCGACTGTAAGAGCTTTAAGAATTCTTCAATTGAACAAAATCAATTTGATATATATATTTTATGTGAAAAGATGAGTTGTGCTTATTTTACTTGGCTACAGATACAATTAACAAACACACACACACACCCAACCCACACGCATATACACAAGTATACCTAACTAACCTGCACATACTTACATACATATGTTTCAGATGAAATTTCAAACATGTTTTTAAATGATTTTAAGCTGGCATTGTGCAGCAAGCAACTACTACTACTATAAATGTAACAATTCAATGTGATAGCAAACAAAAACCAGATGTTGATGATGATGTGTATATGTAGACGAGAGGAGAGTTTAAGTATAGGATCGTAACAATTAAGAGAACAAGCAGAATGTATGTGTTGAATATTTACAGCCCGTTTATTCAAGAAACAACAAGAAACCACAAAATATAAAATCAAACTTATCTATAATTATATCAATAAACTTGCCGTCTATCTGATACTTATTTCGCTTCTGTTTGTGGCTAAGTTTCTCAACTGTTTGCCCAACAATTTTTTGAGGAATTCCCATGCTGCTATCGGGACTCCGAAACTTTTGATTTTCGGAGTTTTGTATAATCTAATGGCAATACTTGACCCTTTGAATACCCTGTAGAATAAATCTCAAGCGAAGGCAACAAGCAATGGAAAGCCAACCATATAGACAAGAATTGTAAAGTCTTTGCCAAATCATTGTCTTTTCATATATATATTACTTTTGGTCGAATTTTCGGGATATATGTACATATACCCATTTTGTATAATCATAGGATAGCGTAATAAATGCGTGCCTGTCGATGATTTTTAATGACCCAACAGTGTGCTATAAATTGGAGCATTTATTCACCCATTCCACCGTCCGATGCGTACGTTGCCTGGCTACCGAGTTTCCCATGTTTCTGCATCGATCCAACAATCATGTAATTTGCATTTCTGGCAGCACATGGTGTAGAGTAGAGTAGACAGCCCCCAGATATTTCCGATATATAGGGGAAGACAACAAACTGACGGATGCGTGCCTGGGAGACACAATAATTAAAAAACGATTTGCATTGGGGCATAGGTGCCAGCCAGCCAGCCAGCAGCGGGTTAGCGGGTTGTGTTTAGGCCACAAAAAACAAAGGGGTGAGGCTGCCGGCTGGGGTACTACCCAGTACAACTCCGAAAATGACGACTACACCAAAATGGTACTGCCGCAACAAATCCCAGCCGATGCACACGTTCGCGGAAATCGGTAAATTGGGCCTGGAACTGCGTCGCATAACCAAACGTATTGTGATCGATGTGAATTCGTCTATACTCAGCGAACATGTGAGTGAGAGACCTACCAGTATTTAACTACCCACTAGGTTGGGTAACTAATAATCTGGCCATCCAATTAGGATACCATTTTGGAAGAGTGTGAACGTGTCGTCGAACAATACTGGAACCTCAAGGATGAAACGAAAAATGCAGATTTTCAATCCCTGTCGAAGAAAATCAAGAGGAGTCCCTACAATCAGCTGCTGATGCGAAAATTTAATCTCCTGATGGAATTGAATGATCGTCGCTTTTGTCAGCTCACCTTTGTCCTTAAGCAGACGGTGCGTTAATAGAGATTCCGTTATCCTTTTAATTAAAGTTTGTTAACTTTTAGTTGAGTCACCTGCTACGCAAATCGATGCAATCGGAAATGTGGTTAAACTGGGCGCTACACATCACCCAGCTATACAACAAGTGCCGCAAGGTGGAGCAGATTTCACAAATGCCGCCAGTTATGGAGCCTACTCAGAGGGATGAGGACGAGGGTGTGGATGAACCAAAGTTAAGTGGCAAGCGCAAGGAAGAGATGCACGCAAATGTCTGCAGCAATATGTATCCGGCATTGCTTATGTCCATAAAACCCATCGATTTCGGCTACGTACTTCAATTGGTATCGCAGACTCGAGTGGAGCAAAATGCTTTGGATTTGGTTTTCGGACTATTCAATATGGGGGAACAGGATGCCTGGAGAGAGCAACAGAATCTAGAATCCACATCATCTAGTCTGGAGATTTTACGCACTCTCAACATATCGTTTGCTGCCGGAGATTATCAATCGTATTGTGAGTCGGCACAGGATTATAATGCAATGGTCGTCACGGACACAAGCCAGGGTCAAGGTCAAGTTCAGGGTCAGGGTCAGGAGCAGCAGAGTTTACGCTGTAAGCATACCGAAAGTTTTCTACAAAAAGAACGTTTGTTCATTGCCCAACTAATAGCCAAGGCCATGGAGATATGTCCAACGATTTTTGGCAAGTATCTAAGCAAAATCTTATAACTTGAAGCTTTTACGCTAAGATTCAAATATTTTTACAGATAATGGCAAGGGCGGACCAATGGACATGAATGCCTATATCGTACGTGGAATGCGTCTATTATGGTCCTATGTGGGCATCATTTTGGATCACATTTTACTCTGGTGGATTGATACTCCCATGTCCTGTTACAATATCAACCACATTGACTCCATCCGCAGTTGGCTATATCATCAGAGTGTGAATGGTAAGATATAGTCAATCCATTACAATATCCGTTTTTTAAGTTCATTCATTTCATTAGATATCCCGGAGCCTGTTTTCTCTACATTACGTGGCATAGGTGAAATTTTAACTGGTTTTGTCTGCAACAATATTTGGGATCAATTATTTCGCCTGACTTTGATATCATCAACTAGTTCCAAGCGTCTCGTTGATCAAGTTGTGGAACAATATCGAGATTGTCCAAAGAATGTGAGAGTTTCACCTCTTTGATAACGACTAATCTCACTTTCTCTCCTATTTATTTTCTCTAGGAATTTGGCACATTTACTGGCACCGTTTGGATTAGCATCTTTTCCAATTTGGTAAATCTCAGCAATCAGTATTTCTCCGATATTGAGGTGCATAATAATTCCAGTTTGTTGCCAGTGGCTGAACAAATTCCCATACTCCATCGATTGGGTAGGATTTCAATAATGCGGAATTTGGATATTCAAGTTAATTTCTTGGACTCTTTTTAGATCATTCTGTGCATTCGATGCGCTTGTGGGTTACCGAACAGGCCAAGTTCTTGTGCTGCGAATGGAAAATGGATCGTTTCTTTCAGATAATGGAGCACGATGTTAAATTATGTCTTAATGTCTTTATTACCTTCAAACTGCCCAAACTCACTGCCGATCTAAGTGATATACTAATGCTTGTGTGTGTAGCCCTACGCACCAAGCTCATCTTTGAGGTGAATGCCAATATAGACAAGTTAAAGGTAAAGGGCATAACTGCTCCTGAAACAACACTTTTTCGATTGAAGTTCCTTTCTTGCAGAAAACCACCGACGAGTGTGTTCAGATCTTGTCCGCTGTCTGCCGTGTTCTCAGCTTAGCCAATTTTACGTTGTGCTTTCCGGCCGCCAGTTTTTGGCAGCGCGAAATCTACAATAACGATGAGAAGAGCCTTTATGTGGGCTATGTCCTGGACGAGATCTTTCTGCCCACCATACGTGCCACCAATGATATAGTCATACTCAAGCTAATACTAAAGCTTATCTGCGAGGCCTGGTTGGATTTTATATATCAAAAGCGAATCCGTTTTAGTGTTAACGGAGCTGTGCGGTTGCTCAATGATTTTGATGATGTGCGGGAATGGATATTGAGCTGCACGCAGCTGGATGAGCAGCAACTGGACAAACTGAGCAATCATGAAGTGTTGCGTATGTGTAAGGGTGTGGGTAAGATATTACTGCGTAAGCCGGAGGATATCATCTCCATTAGCCAGTCACCCAAGTTCGACAAAAAGACACGTAAGTGGATTCAAAGTGTGAAATGTGTCAATTGCTGGATTGACCACTCACTCTTTTGCCCTTGCAGAAGACGCCGCTGCCCAGGATACTCAACTGCCATCGGAGATGTTTGTTTCCAATCAACAGCATTGGTTGCAGCTCCGAGCCAGCGGTGGATCTGGTTTTCCATTCTTGAAACTTTGCTGCGGCGATGCCATAATGTAATATTGTAGCTAGATCCATGTAGATGGGATAGAAATGTTTATTGTGTAGCTAAAATGCTTTACAGAGATGAAAGTTCTAAATTTATGTATATGTATGTATGTATGTATGGTTAGAGTTCTTGAGTCCTGTACGTTCCTAGCCTTCTCTTAGGCAGGGACTTTGCGACTAATAATCTTGACTAGCTCATCGACACGTTCGCTTTTGCCGGCAAATTGTTTTGGATGCGGGCCAATCATTTGAATGATCATAGGAACGTCAGCGGATACCTAAAAAAAGTAAATAATTGAAAGAAATGTGTCAATCATTTGACAGCTGTCAAATTTATAAAAAAAAAAGAACAATATGGGCCAACACGAACCTCTACAAAACGGGCCAAGGCTTTTAGTGAGCGAAAGATTTGATCTTCATTTGGGCTGCTCTGGAAGAACTGTAGAATAGCCATGGCTAGCTCGACGGCAATGTCATCAAAGACCTGCAAGATAAATGTTCCAAGTTTAATAAAAGCAATAAAACTGCCTTAAGGCTTTACTCTTACCACAGTCTTAACTTCCTTAATGGCTATGTTGTAGAGTATCATGGTGCCAAGATTCTTCAATTGGGGGCAATTTGAGAGTATGCAATGGACGGCAACTTTGGTGGTGACTCGTATATTCGAGGTGGTCTGGCCATTGTACTCCCACTCTGAGATATATAGCAGCCATTCCGAGGGTCCCACATTCTCAAACAGATTGCACATCTAAAGAGAAAGTCAAGATTATCGCAAACATTTCCCCAAATTCTGATTGTTGAACTCACAAACATGGCCCATGCTTGCTGCTCCTCGGGTGTATGCTTCTCAATGTCCTGGGCAAAGTTCATCAATGTATGATCCCGGCGATCTTGATGTAAAATGATAATAACATCGTCTTTAAGCGCCGCATAGGCCAGTGTACGTATCAAATGTATCCGTGTATCGGGTGAAAAGGTCTGCAAATCACGCAGAACACGCTGAACGAAAACCAAAAAATTATCACCCAAAGCCCAGGAGCCATCGTCTTCAATCAAATACTGATGCAGCTCCTCAATGACCACTTCCTCTTCTTTGTAAAGTTTGCCATCTAATAATTTCACCAGGCATTCCAATTCAGTCTTAATCTATACAGAAAACACGGATTAATGGATATCAAGCATACGTCATGTTGCCTTCACTTTGGTTATAACTTACATCAATGTCTTTGCTGACCAGTGCTGGTTCGCGTGGTGTCTCATCTTCTGATGATTTGGAACGTTCCTTACCATTCTGCGGCTGCTGTTGCTGCTGCTGTTGGGCTGTAGGCTCTGACATTTTTCGTTGGCTAAAAATAGTCGAATGAGAAATTTAATAAAATAAATTCATATTTATAAATAAACAAAACTCTGGCACTGCAACGAAAAGCCATAACAACATTTTCTGTTCTTGTTCTTTTTGTTTTTGGGATTTTCACATTTTCACTTTTTTTTTCCTACCAGAAATTTCTGATTTTATTTTTTTACGATGTAATTTTACTGTGAAATTATTGCGTACTCGAGAGATGAAATGTTTATAATATGAGCACGCGAAATATTTAAAGAATTTCGATTTTTTTTCCTTTTGCTTTTAACATAAACAAAGAACAAGCGAATAATTTAATGATGAAGCGAAATTGAGAGAGAATAAGGAAAAGAATGAAAATAAAAGCCGGCGACAGCAATGGCAAAATGAAAGTGTTACAGTAAAACTAAGGAAAACTGAAAATAGCCGCGATATTTTTAGTCTCTTTTACTTTACGTAGACACAAAAAAATGAATAGAAAAAACAACATAAGGTACAGAAAATTCATACGCAACATGAAAATGCAATGTGATATACAATAAAAAAGAGAAATGAAAAGAGAAATTAATATATTTGCCGTTATCTATATGTTAATTGGTTTAGAACTTAATTGACTCGGCTAATTTATAGATTTTCAAATTACTCACTTGCTATTTTAAAATGAAATGACACACAAATTCCAACAGAAAAGAAAAAGTTATAGATATATTGGAATATAAGTTGAAGATCTGTTAACTTTGTTTAAACGAATTGGCCAATTTTCTTGTTTATTTATGATTCCAACTGATCTATGTGTGGCACATTTGTGTGTATTTGTGTGTTTGTGTCTGTAGATTGTTGCAACTTGATTTAATAATTGATTAAATTTGCTAATCGAATTCACGGACCAGATGAACAGAGCAGGCCAAACAATCCGTTGAACTGAACCGTTCCCACTCAGAATCGTGTCGAAATTGCCGAAAAAATGGATGCATTTGGGGATTCGACTTCGAGTGAGATGCTTCGGTTCGGTGAGCATTGTTTCTCCATGTTATAAATAGACAGTCGTCTCATTTCTCTCATGAGAAACGTAAAGTCGTTGTAGCTACACTGTACAAAAATTCCCAGCATTTCGAGATCACCTTTGAATTCAATTAACCAAATGTTACAAGAATTATGCTTTAAGCTTTGAATATGGACAAGGGCAAGGACCAAACCGCAAATGTCAACACATCAGGGCGAGAAGAGGGGGCGGTGCCAAGTAACTGGGCTAGGTCGGGAAAGAACACGAAAAGCTATTAAGTGGCCACCAAAATACATTGCCAGCTCAGTAGGACGTCCTGTCACATCCTGAAAGCAACAAGTCTCACATTGCGTAGCCGACATGTTGACCGAGGACCGTTGGCCGCTCCGCATTCAATCGCCTTTCGAGCGTTAAGTGTTACGGGTCAATTCTTTCCTTAAGTTTCAATAATTCTGCAAAAACAAACTAAAAATGAAGATTTCTACAAAATTATGCCTATGGCTGGCTCTTCTCCTATTCTCTGTCCTCTGTGGCAGTGCCTCATTGGAAAGGGAAAGGCAAACGAACGAAGTGAATAACCTATCAAACGTGAGTGCAAATGCAATTCAAAAACTAAGCGAAAGAGTTTAAAAAGTAAACCTAACACTCTCGAAGCGACAAATGATTAAAAGATTAAATATAAAGTACTTGATTAAATGGCTAAAGGCTGAACAATTTTTGAAGGAGTATAAGTGAGGAGTTTCCATAATATCCCATCAGATTTTATTATTAATTTAGCTAATCTGTTTTAGCCAGTAAGTGAATGACTATATTTTAGAGTGCGATAAGCATTCTTATATGCAAATGCCCTAGAAAAAGTATTCAAGCAATGCTGTGCACACTTTCTCATCTTTGAAGAGTTGAAAGGGAAGTTTCTTACAACAATATTTTACACATTTTGGCATTGTTATATTTAAGATGAGTGCTTAATGCATTACAAACTCTTGATCAAGACTGATAGACTCTGTTTTGCAAGGGTGGGAAAAATGTTTAATGGGTTATTGATTGTGAAAGTGACATATGGAAATAAGATACGAGCGAATTATTGGTTACAGTTTATTATTATGACATAGCCATTCAAATATATTAAATAGAATGCACTTGAAACACATTTTGGGCTGTTTAATTTAGCAAGATATTTTTGGCAATTTAATACAGAAGTGGTGAAAAGAAAATGCTCCAATCTACTTAGTTAAATATCAGCCAGCATTTGTAAGAATTTACCTTGATACCTTAGGGGAGATTAATTAATTGGAGATTAATTAGTTGTGTAATTCATTCTTATTTCGATTTTTTTTGACTTTAGCATAAGCTGAGCGGTGTTATACAATGGAAATATGAGAAACGACCATTTTGCAATGCCTTCACAGGTAATTTGAAATATATTATGTACTTGCTCATACACATTAAGAATCAATGAAAACTCAAATCATCATTATAGGCTGTGGACGCAAACGAACCTCGTATCCATCATACCCACCGTTCTCATTAATAAAACGCAACGATATTGACGATAAGCCCTATAACAATGAGTATATGTCCGAGGGCCTAAGTGATCTGATCGACATCAATGCCGAACCAGCTGTGGAGAATGTCCAAAAGCAGATTATGTCGCAAGCTAAAATTTTCGAGGCCATCAAAGAGGCAAGCAAGGAGATATTCAGACAAAAGAATAAACAGAAATTGCTGGAGAGTCAACAGCAGCAGCAACAATTGCAACAGCAACAACAAATGCAGGAACAGGACCGTGAAAATATCTAAGGAGAGGCCAACTGAAATCCCCCACAACCCAAAAAACTGAGAAGAACCACCCACCCACCGCGATATAAATGAAGGGCAAAAACCTTAGTTTGTTATCTTATTTTGTATATAAGTATATATAAAATATTAATGTCTAATGCGAAAGATACAACAACATTTGCAAGCAATGTATAGGAAAAAACGACAAAAAAAAAACACCATAGACTCTACATATTTGGGGCTCCTTATCGGAATACTCTAAGGCTTAACTATTATCGTAATCAAATGAATTACGCGATACTGATTGAATGCACTGAAATTTCACAATTGTATATATTTCACCACCAAATCAATTTTTAGTACGTTTAGAGAGTCGCACTTTGACTCCACTCTTGGGCAAAAGGGCTATGCCACTGGGCTCGAATTCAATCTTTCGTTTGCTCATGATCTCGACATTGAAATTTTGTAGCACTTTGACAATGGCCAATTTGGCATTCACACGACCCATACGCTGGGCAATACAGATTCGTGGCCCTTCGCCAAATGGCATAAACGCTGTGGGATTATAATTGCGATTCTCCTCCTTGAAGCGATCGGGATCAAACACCTCGGGATTGGGGAAATTCTCGGGATCATGATGAATGCCATACAATGAGATTACTACGGGTGTGCCCTTACGGATAATATGATTGCTATCGGGTATGGCATAGTCTTGGGTACATTCCCGATTGAGCAATGGCAAGCCAGGATATAAGCGCATAATTTCTTGTACACAGAGATCTAGGAATTCCATTTTCTGCAAGGCATCGTAAGTGATTTTGCCGTCGTTCTGTTTAAGAGTTTCGTCCACCTCAGTTTGAAGGCGCTTTAGCAGTTCCGGATACTGGGCTAGCTCGTAAAGCGTAAAGGCAACTGTAGATCCCGTGGTCTCTTGACCGGCTATATAAAATATAAAGGCTTGAGCCGTAATGGCTTCCAATGAAACGCCTTGAAGTTGTCCTAGAAGATGAAACAAAATGATAATTATGAATGAGACCTAAATATGCGTACGGTTATTCACAATCTAACCTGTTTCCGAGGTCTGTATGTTCCAGCTTTTCTCATCATCCTCTTCAATTCGACCTGTGTTCCTAAGTTGCATAAGCAATTGCAGCATGTCCTTGCGTACAATGCCATGTTTCTCTCGATTCTCAATCGTTTCCTTAACAATCTCCATCATGGCGAGGCCCACTTTGTTTTCGAAGCCCAGGGAGAACAGGAACTTGGCAACGCTGCAGGAAAAATTAATAAATTTTCAAGGAATTACAATTGGAAAAGTATATGGGAACACTTACGATGGCACCAGGAAAATCATCATGCCAAAGACGGCAGTGAAACGAGTGTCGCCACGCGCCAAGGTAACCAATGTCCTGAATTTGTTATCGGGATGCTCATAGCTATTGATATCCAGCCCAAAGATTACCGAGCCAATAATATCAATGGCATAGGTTTGCATAACGCTCTTGACATCGACTTCAACGGAGCCCTCTAGGGGCATCTTCTTATCCAGATGGGCGACCATCTTATCGGCAATATCCTCGGACACATGGAACATGGCTTTTAGCTTGCCCGATGTGAAACACGGTGACAACTTGTGACGCATTGATCGCCAATTTTGGCCACGCAACGCAAATATTGAGCCAGACAATGGATTCTTCTCCTCATCCACATAGATTCCACGATCGTGGAAACTGGAGAAATCTTGAGCCATTACACGGCGTGCTAGCTCAGCATCCCGCACTAGAACCGCTGGACGGAAGAGCAGGTATACGCCCAAAAAGCGCTCTTTGCTGTTCTTGTACACTTCATGAATGGCCAAGCCCATGCTCTGCTTCATCTGCCATACTGGAGTTAGGCAACCGAATGGTATGGCAGTGTTCTTATCATAAGGAAAGCCAATACGTTCCCAATATGAATAGATATGCTTCAAATAGAACCAACCTAGCCCCAAAAGGGAGCCCACTAGCACAATAAAAGTTAACATAGCTCACAATCTACCGATCAATCGACTTCTTAACGTCGCGAATGTTGAATTTGGTGTAAACAATGGAATCGTTGCCTGCTCGCTTTATACACTACGATTTCATGATTCTGACCGGCTCTTTCATAGTATCACCGCTAAAATCGGTCTCTCTTTAGCTGCGATAAAGCATATGGGGAGAGAGAGAGAGTCGAAGCAGATATGGAATGCGTCAAGAGCGTAAATATGAGTTTTTGTTATAATGAGAAATAACGTAAGAGGCATTTGAAAATGAGTCTCTTTTCTATATATTGGCATGAATTCTTTATTTTAGGTAATTAGTATTGAAACTAGTTTAGAAAAACCTACAAAGCATGTAGAATAACGTCATTACTAAGCATCAATTTATATGTGTTCTCCAATTAATTTTCATGGCATTTAATGTCAGACTTTATTTTCTATATAGCTTCTTACTACTGAAATGGATATTTCTATTCTGACGAAATTAGTTGTAGGAGTGCGCTTTTAAATAAATATTTGTTTCACACTTTGATTGTCGATAAATTCGATATTTCATTAAACAATGCAGTTGAGGAACTCATCAAAAGAATTAACGTAAAGCCTTAAGTGGTGAAAGAGGAAAAAAAATCAAGGGAAAGTAGAATTGAGGAAAAACGGTGAATGCTCTTTGATTCAGATTTATGTGCGTGATTAAATGATAGTTGTAGGTTTTTAGAAAAGCTATCTATATAATGGTAATGTTTAAACTTATATACAGAGGATCACATGATAAATACACACATACATAGATGATTAGCTAGTTACAGAGTCAGAGTCAGAGTTACAAGAGTTTGCGGAAGATCGTCTTAAATTGTCTTGGCATCGATAATCTCAAAATGAAGATCATATTGCTGATCAAAGCCGATCAGGCAATCGGACATTAAATACAAAGTTAGCTGTAAGCGCCCGCGCTTGGGTGTGGCTTGGAAGGATATACGATTGGCGGATCGCATTCCTCGAACGGTGACCCGTTTCATGGCCAATAATTCATCGCTTGACTGTGAGCCGAGGGTAAGGAACCAAGCCTCATTTTTGGGTTTCGGATATTTGGGGCAGTGCACGGTGAAGGGCTGTCCGGGTGCACGTCGCTTTCCGGTCACATTTAGTCGCTGCATGTCTATGGACAGAACATAATCCTCATTAGCATGCAATGGCATCCATACGGCCTTTGATCCCACTTCGAGACTTAGAGGTCGCTTGGCGTAGTCTTCTTCCATAAATCGACCTTCTACTGAAATTTGCACAGACATTTCGGGCAGGTCTTGAATCACCTAAAGAGATTTACAATTGTTTTAGCAATGGAATCGTTTATGGAAGGCAATTACTTACCCTGTACATTTGCTCAATTTCGTGCTCCTCAAATCGATCTCGAAGTGGGCTGGCTATTACTTCGTAATCATTTCGGCACAATTCTTTAAGCACGGGCAATGTTAAGTAGTCATAATTCTCATGCGGAATGTCGAGGAAAGCATCCAAATTATTCTCTGTTACGCCTGGTAAGGTGAGAAATTCGCTGGCATCAAACCAACGAGCCTGGATCACGGATTGCATAAGCTGTTGGACTATTAGAGTTGTCGATAGCCAACCCCTTTCAGCAGTATAGTCAACCATGGCCTGCATCACACGGGTGGCATTGTCTAGGGCAGATTTTGTGTCAGTTAGATAGTCTGAGTTGGGCAGCGACTGCCGGGCAAAGTGAGCTTGCAGCAGAAGGAATGTTTTCGTGTACGGCGAATCCCAAGTGGATGATGGCGGCCTATATCGACTCGTCTCAGCCATTTGCTCGTTGTACTTGTCCTCATTGTGACGCACGGGCTGCTGATCGAACTCATATGAGTCAGCTATGGCCAAGAGAACGTCCTTGGTGTTCATGCCTGGTTGCAAATCATCCAGGAAATGTTTCATCGTGCGGTAGGAGAGATAGTAAAAGGAGCTAATGCGTCCCAAGAATGTTGGCACCAAATATCCATCACGTTCCACCAGGCAGGCGGCTTCTGCAAGTTCGTAAACTACACGCTCCACAAGATTGGACATAAAGGCATTGACATTCTCAGGCTCCACGCCTTCCAACTGATAGTAGGATGGATTGCGTAAGAGTCTCCTGAAGAAATATGTCCATGTGAGATAGTCGAGAGCTGCCTGTTTGGTCTGAACAGTGCCAGCAACAATCTCAGCGTTAATGTGCTCAGGAAGAACGCCCAATAAACTGGATTCCACAGGAAACGGATCGTAGAGAAACTTCTTGTAGAAATTCTTTTTTTCATCGTGGACCAATACGACGGCGACTCCTTCGTTATCGAACTGCGGCCGTCCTGCTCGACCCATCATTTGTAGGACATCTGTTATGGGCATGTCCACATACTTCTTGACCTTGCCATCGAAATATTCGGTGCCCTTTATCACAACCAAATGGGCTGGTAAATTCACACCCCAGGCAAGAGTTGCTGTGGCAACTAGCACCTGAATTTTGCGATTGAGAAAGAGCTCTTCTACACATTTGCGATCCGCCTCCTGGAGGCCCGCATGATGCAAACCAATGCCAAAGGCCAGGCAAAACTTTAGGTTCTGATCTCGAATGTTCTGAAGAATAAGTTCCATTTCATTTTCGTCAATGTGAAGGAACTGTTTGGGATTAGCATCACCGGCCACAAAGGTGATCAGATCTAGAGCCGTGAGCCGAGTCTGTCTACGTGAGGAGACAAACACAATGGTTGGCTCGCAGGGTGAATAGGTACGTATGGCCTGGAATGTTGGTCGGTTCATGGTGGCCATTCGTGGGCAGTAGTGTTTGCCTGGAAAACCATTTATATGGACTTGCAGCGGCACAGGACGCACTGAGGGCTTGAAGTTGTACAGCCCCATGCGAGTTATACCAAGCCAATTGGCCAGATCCTGGGCATTGGCTAGAGCCGTAGACAGACCGACAATGCGAATGGCGCGACCCGTATGCGATCTGATGAAATTTGTGCGGGAGACGATAACTTCGATGACCGGGCCTCGGTCTTCACCAAGCAAATGGATCTCATCGATTACGATCAAGGATACATGCTGGACATATTCACGCGTCTGCCACGATCGACTAATACCATCCCATTTCTCTGGCGTGGTGACAATAAGCTGAGATTCCCGTATGGCCTGAATATCCGGTGTTACGTCACCTGTCAGTTCCACCACTTTCAGTCCCAACTTCGATCTTTCAAATCTTTGCTGCCAATCGGCAATGCGTTCCTTTACCAATGCCTTAAGTGGAGCTATGTAGACTACCTTGGATTTGGGCTCCTTATTGAGAGCTCGAAAAATGGCAATCTCTGCCACAATTGTCTTGCCACTGCCTGTTGGTGCTCCTAGTAAGACATTGTTATCCGTGTGGTAAAGACAATGAAAGATCTGCGTCTGAATGGGATTAAAGTGGGTGAACTTGTAGAGAGACTCGTAGAGAGCATTCTTCAGAGTTGTCACTGGCAGCGGGCGCAAGGGCAGCAGCTCCGTAAGCGGAGGATGATGTTCGGGCAAAACCAAATGCTGGAAAGATAATGGAATGCATGTGGTGCTGCCCAACCAGCTGTCACTAGTTGCTCTTATATAGTACTGTGGTGGCAGGGGCTCCTTCAGTGGTATAGTCATAACCAATTGTTGGGCCTGGCCACTAAACACAGCCTTGCGACTTATCTGAAACAGTTCTGAGTGGTATATATAATTGGACTCGGGATCCTCTATCCAAAGCCAGAAACTTTGACTTGTCTTTCCATGAACGCGATCATTCCAAGTGAAATTTGCCCAGATATCCACTTTGATTCGAAGAACTGTGCGTGTAATGGGTTGCAGACTAGCCTCTATCTCCAACAAAGGTAACTCCTGAGCTGATCTTATCACCAGTTCGGCATAACGATCACTCCGCAGCCATTCCTTTAGTTCGCGTTGCTCCATATCTCTTAGTCGGTAAACACTCAGGCCGCGTCGCTCCAACTTGTCTATGGTCTCCACATTGATGGCTGGGAACTGGCGTAAATGGCTGTCCAAGTCCCATTGTCTTCTTTCGATCATCTTGCAGAGCTGCAGCATGCGACCGGCCAGAATGGCATTATTCTGACGCAGTACAATGGAGAAGAGAGCGCGGGTTATACGGCCAATATTCTGTGTGATGTACGACATGTCCGAGCTCAATGAAAAGGATTTCACATATCCATTGGAGAGGTATGTCTGAATTAGGATATTGACTTTTCCGCACACATTTTCACTACCTCCAAACGGTTTTACTTTGCAATAGTAGCTTCTCAGTTCGTCCAGCTCTTCGAGTTCATCGTCACGAACCTTCAACTGTTGGAACTCTTGAGCCTGCGATATCATGGCCAGAATTTCGGCTTCGTTCATAATCGGTTTCATCAGCTCGTTAAACGTTTCCACCGTGTCGTATTTGATATAGAAATGCGAAGCAGTACGTCCAAGATCGGTGATATTCATGTCCATGGTTCGTTGATTGAATCTCATCATTTTGGCCTTGTCCAAATTCATCGAAGCACTCATTATAAGAGCTCGTCGACGTGCCTCTAGGGTAGGATCCTTTTGCAGTTCGGCATACTCGATGCCATAGACATGGGGATTAATGCGCATACGTACAAACAGATACCTAGAAGAGAGTCCAAGGATTAAACAAATCGACCACAAAGTTATCCTTCCCCTTGCTTACGTGTAGCTCAACCATTCAATGGCCTCTTCCACATTTGATATGGTTCCCAGTCCAATCTCTGCATTCAGATTATCTGACAGACATTGCACAAAGTTTGATTCGATCGGGAATTGATTGGTCAGCAGGGACAGATAGTGATTTAATTTGTCGTACGTTGTAATAATGGTACCCACTCCGCTCTTGTCGAATTGCGGTCGACCAGCTCGTCCAAAGATTTGCAGTACATCCAATATGCCCAGATCTACGAAACTACCATGCTTGGCATCATAGATGTCTGTGCCCCGAATGATTACTGCATGGGCAGGCAAATTGACACCCCAAGCCAATGTGGCCGTGCAGACGAGCACCGAGATGTGACCCTCGATAAAGTATTTCTCCACCATTTGGCGGTCGGCCCGCAACATGCCAGCATGATGCATGGCCAGGCCACAACTAAAGAGTTCCACAAGCTGCTTGTTCCGGCTCTTCTGTATTGAACGCGTGGCCAGGCCATGAGCATTCGAGTCAGTGGGCAGAAAAGCGGCACTAGTATTATTCTGCTGGGCCAGCTCTCGTATAACATTCGCCGTCCGCACAGTGGCATTACGAGCATGGACAAAGACCATTACCTGATGACCCTGCTGCACCATGGCTAGGCATTTCTGGTAGCAACACTGATCCATGTCGGCAATCTGCTGCAGAGGCTTTACCGACTTGATGCCAATGAAGTTTGTGTTCAGAGGAACGGGGCGGAAACGAGAGTCAAAGTAGAAGAGACCCTTCATGGGATTGACTCGCAAGAAATGCGCCACATCGATATAGTTGGGCAGAGTAGCGGAGAGTCCCACAATGCGGATCATCGACTGTGAGGATTCCACCAGTCGGAGAGTACGTGCCACAAGAGCTTCAACCACAGGACCACGTTCTCCATGCAACAGATGCACTTCATCAATGATAAGCAGCTTGACGAGATTAATTAAAGCAATGTCGCCGCTTCCTGGAAATAAAAGACTTGACAAATTGATCTCTAAATATAATTTTAATATAGCTACCTTTTCGAGTGACCACATCCCACTTTTCTGGCGTCGTCACGAGAATTTGAGTGGCCGCCATCTCCGCTTTTGTCAGCTGCATATCACCCGTCAGCTCACGCACCACAATCTGGAGGGCCTTTAATCGTTTGGAAAAGTTCTCAACCATTTCGGAAGCCAATGCCTTCATGGGTGCAATGTAGACGATCTTAAACTCGTCCCTATTGATTAGACCCTGCTCTAGATGGCACCGGATAGTATGGACAATACTCAACATGGCCACATTAGTCTTGCCCGCTCCTGTTGGTGCACAGACCAACATATTCTCATTGCTATGGTAGGCCACAGGATACACAACCGACTGGATGCGATTAAGTTCCTTGCAATTGGCAAATGCCAACTGACCGATATCATCAAGACTCGATATTTGAATGCGTTCATTTCCGACAGCAAGTGGCGGAGGATCGCTGGCCGGAATTCTCACCTCCTCCCACTGTTTGTTGTCAATGCGGGTCGCGTTGTCTGGAAGGGTAATGCGGCTACCACCAATGAATCCGGCATGTTGTTTGGCCGCCAGCTGGCTATCGAAGACATACGGATACGTGATGGGTGCGGATTGGCGATATTCTGCTTTTACAGTTTTTGTGGTGAGCAGTAGAGGTTCTTTTTGTGCTGCTTCCAGCAATTTACGTTGATATTGCATCCGCAATTGCTGGGCAGAGACGGCCACTGCACAGCCTGCATCTTCCTGTGAGTCATCCTTGATGCTGCGCATAATACGCTGCAGTTTCTTCTCTTCACGGCGCTGCTGTTTACTTAGCTGCTTCTCCTGGGCTGATTGCACCACTACAGCGCTGGCCACAGTGGGTCGCTTCTCGTCTTTACCACTGCTGGCATTTGTTTTGAGGCGTTTCTGCTTCACCTCTTTTAGTCGACGCGATCGATTGGCATATTGTTCTAACTGAAGGGAAAGCTTGGCTCGTTCCTGCAGCAATTTTCCAACTAATTCAAAGTGTTCGAACCCTAGCAGTTCCATTAATTCGTTCTGTAGCTCATCGTTGCTGCGCTTAGAGCTTAAAATGTCACCTATGCGAGTCAGGAGATGTTCATCATCCAGTTTCTCAGATATGTCAAGTAAGGACTGCAGTTCGGCGCTTAGCTTAACGCCATTCGTACCCTTGTTTTCATTCGTGGAAGCAGATTTGCTTTTGAACTTCATGGAGAATTTCTTTACGGTGCGATTCTTCAGCAAAGCATCGGGCGAGAGATTGGTCAGTAAGCCGATGTTAACGAATTCGGCTGGCGTGCAGCTAACCCGAATATGTTCTCCCCACAAAGGCCGTTCATTTGAGCCCTTTCGCAATGAATGCTGCCAGCGTTTAAGTTGCTCTCGCTCGTGCTCATCCAGGGAATCGGCAATGGCCAGTATGCTTTCGTGTATCTGAGTTTTCTTCCGATCGAAGGTTTGACCAAACATGCTATGCAATCGACTGGTGGTAGCCACCAACATAACGCGTTGCTCTAGCAGTAGCCAAAACAAGTAAAGAGCCGCATGTTCCACCACCTGCGGCTGCTCCTCATAGCCCATGCACTCTTGCACCAGATTTCGCAGTTTGTGAAGATGAACCTTTGCCTCCGGTTGTTTTCCAGGCGGCATGTGGGCCAACAGCTTTGCTATAGTTTGCCCTCCAGTCCTACAATACGTTGAATGGTGAAATACTTTTCTAATGGGGGAAAGCACATCTATTGCCACCAGTGCAAATCTACTTACGCCTGATCGTGACCATTTGCTGGTGTGGAGGCAGCCGTTCTTACATGTTTCTTACGACTGAATAGACGAGTTCTAGCCTCCAGTTCAGTCTTGGCTCGCAAGGATGTGCTTAGTCGTGGCGGCTCCCACATAATTGATACTTTATACATATATTAAGTTTTTTATCAAATCAACAGCTGGTAATCAAATCGGCGCTGTTAAATAACATGGTAATAAAAGAAAATTGCTGTTAATTAACATTTGCTCAAAAAGAGCCAATGAAGAGCAATTACTCTTTAATGAAAAAGACAGCATTGCCATCTTTACAAGTGCAAAGGCGCCGAATTTTCAAATAATTTACGATTCCAAAGCCAAACGTATAAAAAACGACAGCATTTAAAATACAGAGTCCAATCATATTTTAACTGCATTTAATATGTTTTAAAAAGAAAAATATAAACATTTGCAGACTTTAGTTTTGTTTAACAGATTTTTTAGTAATCTTTAAAAAACAAAACAAAACTTTTCAATGTTCCAATGCGTCCAAATTAAAATTAGGGCATTCTCTTCTAACACCAAAATCAGACATGGTCAAAATTCAAGAATATTGCCGCATCTTGATGTCTTTCATATGCATAACTTGTCACAGATTAAAAACTTTTTATAGCCTGCCTGGACAAAATGTTTTGATTGTGGGTGGGTGGTTGGTTGGAATGGACCGACCAACCACTTCATGCTAACACCTTCCACCAGTCTTAAGAATATGCTTCACATAAACTTGTTGCGCAAGCTGCAATTGTGCGTGCGTTTGGGTATATTTATTATGCAGTGCATGTCCACATAGTTGGATGAATCTCTTTGGTTACTTTACTTACTGCTTGGATGAGCACTTTGAATATTACATTTACGGGTTGTTTGTGTGTGGGTGTGTGTGTGTGTGTGTGTTTATCCTGGTCATATAAAGGACCAGCAACAGAAATGGTCGGTCTTTTCAGTTGCTGATGCCAGAGAGCTAGGAGGACCAGCCAATCAACCACAAAAAAGCTCCCATGAGCTGGGATAATTATTAAGAGAACTTGAACCACCGAGTAGAGGCACAAAATGGCACAGTGGCAGGCTCATTTCAACATCATCTTGATATGTAAGTAACAAAAACGCTTGGATTGAGATTGGGAAGCTATTGAGTGATCTTTTCAGGCATCTGGTTAATGTGCATGACCAACTGCAATGCCATTCCATGCGATTCCTGCGGCAAGGAGTGTGCCAGTGCCTGTGGCACAAAACATTTTCGGTAAGTGAAACCAACAAAACCGTTTTATACAATGTCTTAATTTAGTTGAATTTTTCTTAGAACATGTTGTTTTAATTATTTGCGAAAGCGCACGGATCCCGATGCTTTGCGCCAGAGTTCAGATCGACGGCTAATCGACTTCATTTTACTCCAAGGACGAGCCCTATTCACCCAGGAGTTGCGAGAGAGGCGAAATAATGGCACACTCATAGATCTCGGCTTACAAACTTACTATGGCTAGACCGAATTACTCTGACAATGATCCCCCCTAACCAAACCCGATCCTGAATCTGATGACAATGTTGCAAAATGTGTGAAATGTTAATTTTTCGAATAAAATCAAAAGTTAGTCTTTTGGGGCAATGTGCTTGATGAAGCATTCTGGTAACCATAAGCAAAAAATATTTCAAACTCTGGATATATGTTCTGATTTTCTATCAGTTGCAGTTTTCATTATTAATTTTTTTTTTTTTTGATATTTTTAAACATTGCTAACTTTTTTTGAGGCATTTTCTTGGGAGCTTTTTATATGCAAAATTGTTGTTGTAAGTCTTCCTTCTTCTGCTGCAGTCGTCGTCTTTGGTTTTATTGAAATTTAAGCCTGGGATTCGCTGATCTCGGCGGTGGCCTGAGTCCGTGAATCTGAGGCAAATTCATCCTTGCCACAGGCCAGGCAGGGCATCTTCTCTTTAAGCACTTGCTTGTACTTGGGATGGCTAGAAAAATGGAGTGGGATGAGATTTGTTGGTCTTGTTAAGACACATTCTCTTACCTCAGGCCATAGACAATGGGATTGCATACCGCATTGGCCTTGGCAAAGACCGATCCACAAATGGTGCTCAATGGACTCAAGTGCATGGACTCAAAGATTCCAGCATAATTGATAATGGTATAGGGTGTCCATGCAAAGAACCACAATGAGATGGTGGTTAGAGCCACTTTGGCCAACTTAATCTCAATGGCCTTGCTCTTGTCTGCCTCACTATTCCGCAGCGATGCCACATTCATCTTCTTGGCCTGCTCCCGCATTGCCTTTTCGTGAGCTGCCACCGCCTATCAACGGACAACTTTAAACATTCCACTTTTAATTCCTTGAGCTAAAGTTGGCTTACCTTCATGATGTGCCAGTAGGAGAAAATAATGGTCAACAGAGGCGTTAGATATACCCAGAAAGAGTACACAATGATGTAGGATCGATTCCACCAATCCTTGGCAAAGTAATCAGTGCCACAGGCCGTCATATTACCCTCTGGAACATAACGATTCCATCCAAAGAGCGGCAACAGAGCCCAAGTTCCGCAAATTATCCAAACGACTAGAAGTCGCAACACTGCCGCCGTTACCGTCAAAGGTTTCCGGGCCATTCCTTTCACAATGACACAGTACCGATCGTAGGCAATCAGAGTCATTGACCATATGGATACGCAGCCAAAGAGCGAGCCAAACATTCCATATAACTCGCACAGGAATGGACCCATGATCCAGGTGCCGTAGAAACCATTGAGTACCACCGGCGGGAACATGGTGAACATCATCATGAAATCGGAGAAAGCCAGATTAACCACAAACATATTAGACGGTGTACGCAATGACTTGGACGAGGTAAAGATGTACATCACAATGAAGTTTCCAGTCAGGGACATGGTTCCTAGTATAGAGATCACAAAGCCAATAATGCCAAACCACATGGGCTCCAGGGGTGGCCACTGATACCAGTACGGATCAACCATGTGCATTATTTCGGCGGGCACACTTTCCGCCAGGCTAAGATTGCTGCCATCGCGCAAATGCGCATAAGTTGGTGGATTCAGACTGATCATGATGAACGTTTCTAGTCGGTGGTGGTTTCGTTGGTACTCGGATTGGGTCTCTCTCTGCTATTTAATCACTGGCAACTATTCCCTGTCCATAGCGTGTTTAGGACGCGAATGCCCTCCGATGGCCATTTGCTTGGAGCTTTTTATACCTTCCTCAAGTTGCACACACTTGAGTCTAGCCTGTCTTAGTCTAATTGCCCTCTAATCCAATTAGGATGCACTTGGATTTCGATTGCCGCAAATTTGTTGTGTTGGATTACCAGTTACTTACCTATGTGTCTTGCGCCAGGCCAAGGCAATGCAAGGTCAAGTTTGAGGAAACATTATCCACCCAACCCCCCCAAACGCCGTGCTGACCAATTAGATTAAGACAAACGCTTTCCCGCTTCAACAATTTCACGTTTTATTAGCACAACATCTCAGACATGCCAGTGGTAACCAAGTTTACGGGCTCCTCGCATCACAGTATGCATTTGGAACTCTAAGCTGCCGTAAGATTCCATGGAAAGGCCTGCAAAAACCAACGAACAACTACATATAGATCCACATCGGATCAGCGCCCATCGTAAGTCTTACCCTTGCATTTGAGATTATCTAACAAGACTTTAGGATCTTTCAGTTCTGGCTCACGGCGCAAAATCCAACTGGTTAAATCTGCAAGCATGCTTGGCAATTTGGGCATTAGAATGGGTGCAATTTGTGTTGGTGGCACTTCGGCTGGATGATGACTGCCAAAGACTGGAAGATGTATGTGTGCATAGCCTAATAATGTTTCACGACCAAGACCGCTGCGTCCAAAAACGCTCACCAGGATCTGAGGCCCTGAAAATTATAGAAACTATAAATCTCTCTCTCTCACTCTTTAGTTGAACTCTTCTTTACTTACAACCAAATGGACTGGTACTCTTGTATGTCACCTCAATGGGCATATTGAATACAATTGGGTCATTGAAATGCCTTTGTTTATTTGTGGCCAACTGTGTAAGACCATGTTGTGGTCCCGAAGCCAATTGCCAATCCGGTCCGGCAACTAATTCATAGCGGCAGAAGACATATTCCTTATCCGGGCCCAAGGGAAATGTGGCAGATACTATTTGTCCCGTAATACAAAGGCTAAAATAACTGGCAGTGGTCTTTGTATCCATATTTGAGGATTCACTATCCACTTTCTTCTTCTGCTTCATTTCGGCCCTTTTTCGCTTCTGTTTTTCCCTCGGTGTGTTGGTATCATAGCCGTTGACCGGGTAACTAGCATTTGTTGCCCTTCTCATGGTCAACGCTCGGTGATTCGATGGGGTGAATTTTTCTATTTTCCAACGACTTGAACTGTCACCTGAAAACTTCAGGGTTGGAAAACGAAAATAGTGGCAGATAAAATTTTGAAAACCTTATCCTACATATTCAGGTTCTATTTTTCATTCATTCCAATAGATTTAACAAGTGCTGATGGAAATAAACCACGTTCGAAGTAAAATTATGTCTTCATTGAGCCATTGTTTATTGACGATTCCATCTACGTGTTGTTGCCATTTGCGATTATTCAGTATACGAGTATATTCAGTTTTGATTTAAAGTAGGTTTTTGTTCCCATGGCTAAATATTACAATGCTCTTGGACAGGTATAAACAGGCCTGTCAATACAGTTATAAATAGCGTCCGCCTTTAAAGAATTATGCTAATTTCATGCAGCACTTTTTATTTACCGATTTAATGAACTAAGCAAATTCTAAACAATAAATCAAATTAATTATATCTCTGACCATGCATTGTCTTTAGTATGCATATGGTTTTGAAAAGCTCTTACACTCAGAAAACGTTTTTGTATTCCAAAATTCGATTAAAATAAAAGTCTGAAATGAAAGTAATGTACTTGGAAGTAATTACTTTGTAATGCTACCCATAAAATTACTCGAGTACGTAAAGGTCGGCTTAAAAGAAGCCACATAGCAGGATTAGCAAAGCTTTACAGCGTTTTTTGTTAACTGAAAAGTTGTTTCATTGTTTATTCACGAAACTTAAGTTTATGAGAAAAGAAAGATGGCTTATTGCCTGCCTCCGACTGAATCTGACAAAGAAGATTAGTTCAAATGAAATTTGATCTAATCTTAACCAGGGAAAGGTGACTAGACTAACAGCAGCAACTGCTTCAAAGTGTTCTTATAGGATTTTAGTAATCAGATACTCGTAAGTTCTTTCAGTGTATACATTAAGCTAACTCTATAAGCAAACTACCTTCGTGCAATTGATGAAATTCCTCAATAGTCTGCACTTTAGTTTCTTGGGTGGCAGAAACCCAAACGATGGTCATGTAAATTCATAGCCACCAAGTCACTTACTCTACCCAACATGGCTCTGGTGTCTGTCATAATGTCAATTGTTGCTATTGTGGTTCTGTCCTGCATATGTTAGCCATATTTATTCACATCCACTTAATAAATTTGTACGTGACAATTAACAAGATAATAATTCATTTCGTTTAGTTGTTTCAAAAAAAGGTCAATTACCATGGGCTTAAGTCATCTCGATGTGATCAAGAGAGGGGACTTTGTCTGGGCGGAGGAGGTTTCTTGTGGATTCTTAGGCAATAGAGTAATTAATTTTGTTTAATGCCTATTAAGTAATTTATGGCCCCAGTGGCTGGTTGTTGATAAATCATAATGACAATTGAACTGGCGCTACCGTAACGAGGAAGTCGCAGCACTTCTGACCCACCATCGACTGCCACTAGCCACCGGCCAGTAGATACCCAATATATTTATAGTGCCTCCCGGCAAGCATTATGCAACACAATAGAGCTGCAACAAGTTGGCCAAAAGCTGTTCAATATATCAAAGCGTAATTAAAATGCGCCTTTAATATAATGTCAATAGTTCAAGGCAACATTCATTGAATTGTGTATGCAGCCGGAGGTGTAAACTTAACGCCTGTTTCTTTAACCCAAGCTAGGCAAATGAGCATCGACATCCACGACATCGACTAGATCGGCTTGTAATGGCAGCTGCAGTGACTCAAGACGGCACAGCTGCCTCTATCACTGTCGAGGATCAATTGACGCTCCAGTCGGCAAATGGTGAAGTTGATGGTGTTGCAATCGAGTGCTGATCGAGTGTGTGTGTGTGTGTGTGGAGTGGTGGTTCAGTTCTATGGAATAAGCCCATTAGCATTTGCAATTTTCCAAAATGCAGAACAGTATTAAGCATACGGCTTAGGGCCATATGAGAGTATAAGCCGCAATTGCGATTGCAATTGCAATTGGATAGGTTGTCGACTCGATGAGCTCTTGCTGCTGACGTAGTGCGAAATCGACATAATTTGGGCTCATGTTGAGCATTATGCTAATTTGTCTGCCTTCGTTTTCTAATATAATGTATTTGTATTTGTAAATTGTTGTCTGCATTCAATTACGTTTTCGGAATCAATGAACAAAACGAATTATTCAGAAAGAAATATAAATTTCATTCTTTCATTCTTTTTTTTCTCCTCTTTTTTTTTATGTTGCTCTCTCTATCTCTCTCTGTTTCTGAGCCCACCCCATATCAAATTAAAGCCTCGATTCTTATTCATTGAATAATTTAAGAAATTCAAACATATTTTTCAATTGAAAGAACCAAGAACTTGAATCCATAAATGCTTAAGTTTATAATCTTTTGTTCTTCTTTGAGGCATTGTTTGATATCTATCCACTTATTGATTGAGATAGTTTGTCTTATATCTTTCTTCAGTTGAGTTCAAAGAGATAGTCAAACCTTGAGGCTATTCTATATACACTTATATATACATGAGTTTTAGTTGATTTTTAATGATCATGCCTTTCAGCGGGCACTCATCTTTTATGATATAGTTTCAATTTACTTTTTTCTTTAATGTATTTATTACACTGCAAGAAAAGATCTTAACATGCTTAACTCCCTTGGCAAAACTAGGCTTTGAAATAAGGGTACCTTTCTCCTGAAAGTATGCTATATGCTGGAAATGTGTTGATTGTTTGTACATAAATATTACCTTTTGGTACACCTTTTAGCTTGAATATTCTTATTCCTATAAATATTTGCTTTAAAATTTGTTTTTTATTTATAGGAAACTCCAACATTCCATTCTATGTTTCAAAAACGGACTTCTTGAACTGCTCATAGCATACTTGAAGGAGCACAAGTTCCCCACATTTCAGAGCCCTATTTATGCTACAATTCGAATTGAGAAACTCGTGTTTTTTAGAGTGTAGATTTTCTTTTAACTTCCATATGATGCTCATAAATTTCACTTATTTTTTTTGTGTTGCCTTTTTTTTGCAAAAACCCAATGAGTACAATTTGGTTAGTCCGACTGGCTGGCATTCTATGTATATTTTATATAATTATCTAACATATATATATATATATATAAATCTATCTATATATGTATGTATATCATCTATTAGTTTATATTTGCCCAATGTGTGGGTGTTGGCTGGCCCTGAACCGGGTCAACGCACGTCCTCATCTATACCCATTTACCCAAAGCAATCGGCATCAGCATCAGCATCACCATCGCAATCGCCATCTGCTGCTCGCAGACTATACATGAGATAGTATTCGATCCGCTAGTTTTATGGATGATATATGCCATACACTTAAGTGAAATGTATCTTTGGAAGATATATACATGCATAAATATGTACATATGTATGCATGAAGTAAAAAAGCCTTCCTCTTACGCATGTCTCATGGGATGCCGATGCTGATTGACAGCAAACGTAATTGAGTTTGATTTTTGAAGAATTTAGACATCACAAGCCGACAAAACCGAATCGAGAGGAGCGGCACACATGTACAATACAAAAAAAAAGGGTTTCTGTTTAGTTAGCCCAGATATTTAATTCGATTTGATTGAGGAGCAGCTGTCCGAACAACTTAAAAACCTGAGCTCTTTATTATTTCGATGGCGTTGGCCTTTGAATGGCTATTTTAAGTTTTCGCAAGCTTTCCATCATTCAATCAGGATCAATATTTATCAATCAAGTGTGCGGGAGAGGAAAAAACAACAACAACTTAATGAAAACGCTGCAAACTATCGCCAGCACGCTAATGACTAAGAGGGCAGCGCGTGTTGGACACACGCACGAATAGACAGACAGGGCGTCTGACTGGATCCGCCTACACCTCCCCCTGCCCACAGATATTTCGTCTGTGTCTGATCTTCAAGTTGATTTTGGTTTTGGGGGGGCGGGATGCCAGCAGCAGAATTGCATATATTCAAGATTTTGATTGTTTCGATATGGTAAAAATGTACAACAAAAAATTAAAGAGAGATCTGGGATCTGGGATTTTTTGATCTAGGGAGTATGTGGCAACATCCCTTGTCTTGTCTTGCCTCCATATATCGGATTCTATTTTGGCATTTTAATGATAACAAAAGTTTATAGCTGCGCGTGCTGGTCTGCCGTCTAATGGTCTAAATGCGTTAATTAGATGAGATGATACAATGGACCGACTATAGATACATATAGAGAATGGCAACATATATGTATATGTACGTATGTACATATGTTCATAGATAGATACATAGATGTGGGGATATACATAGATAAACAGATATATGGATAGATACATTGCGGCTTGTGGTCACAGTCTTGGCCTTAGCCGCTCCTCTTATAGTTCCGTCTCGTCTCATCTCGAGTGTGTTTGATCATTAACATCTGGGAGGAATACATAAATGGAGGAGTAGCTTATTCAGTCACAATGATTGTTTATTCACTACTAAAATAAGCATACATTATACTGCATTGCATTACATGACTTTACATGTGTATATACCAGACACTTGAATGCCCTTCAACAGGGCGGCCTCCTTGTCCAATTTAAATTTAGAAATTTCTGCAGAATATTTTCTTTTCATGGGTTGCTTCCTGCAAATTCACAGAATGAAAACATCGTGAATCTAACTAAAGTCATATTAGCGATAAAATTATGTATGCTGTTTAGATTTGTTTAGTTGCTAACTATATCGCATGCTAAACAGTCAAATTATCTTATCTTATCTTCTATTTCTTTAAGAGAAAACAACTTTCTTAAATAAGGTATAAGGTTTTTGAACTGCTGACTTTTTTTTTAGAGCATACAAAATTTTCGGGTTGATTTACTTCATCAATTTTATGTTGGTTTTGTAACATTTTGGTATTTCGACCAGCCTCTGTATATAATTTTTCCATTGAGTTTAATTCTGTTGGTTTCTATTTAAGTTTCGTTTGTTGTTAATAATTACAAAACATGCGTTACATGCTGCCCCATTCCCGCCACCCCTCTTCCCTCTTACACGCTTCTGTTGATTCTGTTGCCCTGCGTCAACTTTTTCATTTGAGGATCTTGTTCAGATATTAAGCTATGCATAAATATGTATGTATGAACTTAGGTATATATAAATTTATATAAATATTGTTTTGGAATTCATTTTTCTTTGCTGTATGTGTTCATCTTTAAGTGTGTGTGTGTGTGTATTAGTGCTGCTGCAGCAAAAAAGTTTGCTAAAATGGATTTTTAATTTTTAACTATATTTTAATGTGGCAAACGAGCGTTCTCTCTTTTAATTGATTAATTCTTAGTGTTGTTGTCTTTAATTAAAGAAAATATTTAATATACAATAAGGTCAATTGCTACATATGGTAATTTTTGCCATAGAACAAAATTTCTATGGAAAAGATCCCAATGGTGCTCCATTTTATTTTTGAAGGCAAAGAATGAGCCACAGATGATGATAAACTATTTTTGGGGCCTGTGACGTTATTAAAATATTGCTTGATTATGTTGCTCATACATACATACAAAAGTCATCATTATGGTCAAACCGATATTTTCCACTGAATCAGGATATCAAAATTTTGTATGACTGTGTAATATTAATCACTATAATTATTACAGTTCTTTATAGCTTCCATCACCATCACTAACTGATTTCAGTAATCTAATATTTACTTAATATTCTACACGTTTTGCTTATAACAAACAATTCTAGATTAAGTTACCTAAAAACAACACTGATGATCACAAGATCAAAATTTTGCATGAAAATTTTAAATCGAATCGAAATCGAAAGTGATAAAGAGGTGATGGAACTTTGAGTAATGCTAATAAAAGAGAGTGAGTTGAGAGAGAGAGAGAGAGAGAGACTTTTGCTGACCATAGTGGTCAAGAGTCTTAAGAGTGGCTCTCTTTTTTTTATACCCTTACAAGCGGAGTTAGCTTTAACTTCTACCAGGACAGTTTTCATGTAGTACAGTGTAAGCGTCCATTGTGGGACTTATACATATGTTTGACTGACTAGTTAAATCAGGTAATTAATTTTTAGTTGAAATTCATTGAAATTGGCTTTGTGATTGATTGGTTCAGCTTGACAGTTAAAGACGCTTGAAAATTTGCTTAAAGGGTATTCAAACTTCATGGCAGTCGATTAACTTGTTTGTCAAATTCGCTCTCCCTCTCTCATACTTTAGCTTTTCTGGCTGAGAAATTATGGCAGCACTGGCATACTGTGTGTGTGTGTTTGCATAGGTGAGAACAAGACTGAGCAGTCGCTCAAATAACATGTCTCAGAAGTTTCGTTGGGTAAGCTTTTGGCAAGCCACCATCCTGTAGGATCGTTTGGCCATTAATATTAAGTCACGGCTTCCAAGATAAACGAAAAGACCAAACATATTGTACATGCTCTTTTACGAAGAATAAAATATTTGCTCTTGGGCAGTTTTGATGCTGTGCTTCGCTTTTAGGCAGTGGAACTGCTGCGGCTGCTCATGAGCGATCGTTTTGTCGCCGATCAGTAACAAGTGGGAACTCGACCGAAACGAAACGCGCGGAACGAGTCATTTTCGTTTCTTTCCACATCGTTGATATTATTTTTTTTCGTCCGGTGCTTTAAATTTATATAAAAAATGTCAAAATTATGCCAAACTTAGCGAATCGGCAATTCAGCCGATCCTAAGAATTAAGGCATAACTAATTGTGTACCGCTGATAATCGATATAAAACCCGATAACCCGAAAATCTGCAAAATGCAGCATCAGCCCTTAATTCAAAAACGTTTAGAATTGAACTTAACATTGAATATTCTTGAAAATTTCGAACTAAAGCATAGTGAACAGACGACAAACATAAAGATAAATGTGATTTTATAGTCTTAAATTTAACTTCAATAGTTACACAGCAACAGTACTATCTGCTTAGATATATCTCTACAAATACATACATATATGGGCTAATGTTGGCTGAGGCGGGAGTACGAGGGCGCATGCCGCATTTTAATTAACAAAGAAAACCAACAGAAAACCGAAGAGAAAATAAAATAAAAGAAACAACCGAAGAGAAAACATAATCCAAGCGATAAGCTGATGAACGGACCCGCAACAGTTTAGTAAAGTTTTGCGTAAATTTTTGCACGTACCTACAACAACTATACATAAATGAGATCCAGCTCAGTTATAACGCCTATTCATCAGACAGTCATGTCTGAAGAATTATATACTCCACATACCGCCAATAATGATATCGATACCTCACTGATTAGGCATAGCCATGCCAAAACGAACAGTTGCGGCAGTGGAACATTACGTTCGATTGCCTCGGCCCGCAGCAATCACACAGCCAGCACAACAATCTGCCACACACCCGATCCACAAACGGACGACGACGACGACGACGACAACGATGAAGATGATGTCCATGATGATGTGGATTTGGATGATAATGTTGATCCTGGTCGAGGGAAGAGTGCGGAGTCAGTGCATGCAAGTTTCCTGCCACCGAAATTAGGGCCAAAGGACAAGGTCATACATCCGGATGACGTGGATGGAGAGACCATGCTGAGGCATTACTACAAAGGACCGCCGCCAGAGCCATATCCGTGTAAAAAAATTGATAAACAGGTAAAAATGTCTAGCCCTGTTGGTGCCTTTGCATACTTTCATTTCCCTAGATCCCGCGCCACAGTCCGCCTTTCTGATGCTAGAGAATCGAGGCTTGGGCTCGTGTTTGGGTTCTTTAGTTCCGACCGTTGCTGGGCGGCCAGACAAATTCAAAAATCGGCTGGCGTAGCGAAAATCAAACTTAATTTATTGCTTTGATTTCGCATCGATTTGTCGCGTTCTTTCGCTTCTTTTATTATTTCGGTTGATTTGTCGCTATTTTTGTGTGCTCGTCTCGTTTTCGGTGTTTTTTCCTCTTTTTTTTTGTTTTTGGTTTTTTGGGTTCTCTTGTGCTTTTGTTTTTGTCCCATTTTAGTTGTTGATATTTTTCTGTCAACTTTGTTATATACTCTCTAGTCCAAGGGAGAAGGTAAATGACTATATTAAACCCCAAAATAGATGTATCAATCTAGACATGTGGCTTATAGATCATGCTTATGTCGTGGCTTATTTAGCATATTTAGAGTATTTTAAAATCGGTGCATATGTTGTACAACATACATATACATATATATATGTATTTTTTTTTGATTAAAAACCCAAGACACAAAGAAAGCAGCGTCGTTGTGACCATCCGCATTTGAATATACACGGTTCACTGCACAGGCCGGGCTTTTGTATGTATTTCCATATGTATGTATGTATGTATATGTCTTTATTTTTTTGTTCCTTTTTTCCTATGTATGTATGTATATGTTGTCTGTTTATATGTGCTTTATGTGTATGTATTTATGTAGTTGGCAACAATAAAAGTAACAACAACAACAAACAAATGTCAATTCGGCACATTGCAAGCCGACAGTGGCAAATATTTTTTTTTGCTTTTCTGTTGAAGTCTGTGATGGGAACCATGCTAAAGATGAGGTGATTTCAATGCCTTCTATATATTCCATTTGTACATCGCTTTCAGATGAAAATGAAAGGATTTCATACATCATTTCGCCAACTAATATTAGTCCATCATGGCCCAAAAGAAGCCCATTTAACGTTTCAGTCCAGTCAGTTCATTTCATTTTCACTTCTTGCCTCGTCTCTCAGACAGACGCTTGGTGTCCCTTATTTCCTGATAAGAAGTAAAAGCTGTCCAACACTCCGCGCACCGGATGGAAATAAGATAAGATAAGTCAACATCTTCTCTTGGATCACTTTATATATTAATAAAATATTTATAAAGATAATATAAATATTTATTTATCAAGTTGATCAATTTGATACATCTGCATATATACATAATAGGTAGATGTTGTTAATCAGTTAACATTCTCTCACTTTTGTTTGCGTTAACTCTTACTTTAAGAGAATATATCTTATTGAAAATGATGCTTTAAATCTGTAAAGAGATATAGTCTTTTTTGGTAGGATAATCTTATCAGTTAAAGATATAACAAATTGCAGATACTTATGTCCATGTGCTGCTGAGTCACACTGTTCGTATACGTATTGCGTATACGTTTTCTTTTTCATAAGAATATATATGTGTTAACCTCTTAACATCTAATCAGAGTAGCAAACAAATATTAAAATTGTCGCTCAAGTGACTGAAGTTCCGTTTTGGAACTATGACAAAGAGATTTGTTATAATAAATCATTCAAATAGAATATCGGTGGTTAATTTGGAGCATTAGAGCAGTTATTTTTAAATTTTATTGTAATCAAATTTTAAATTAAACTCAACGTCAAATATAGTTAATGTCTACTGTGCTTACCTGTACTTGATGCATCAGCTGCCATACCATTTATATGCAAATGCAGCAAATTTTTCGATGTCATTTTTTGAGCTTCATTTGAGTGAAACGTAAATGCAATACACGAATTGTATTTTAAGTGCACTTTATTAATTTTTTAGGAACACTCACACACACACACACACACACAGTTACACACAATTGTCAAAGTTAAGCAAGGTGTAAAACCACATCCAATTCCATTCAATCGTATCCATAGGTGTTGGCCTATTATGGGGACGTGACATTTTTTTGCCTGTGAGAAAAATATTAAAATGGGAAGAACATAATTAACCTGAGGCAATTAACATTTTATCAACGCTTTTCCATAGCTACATACAAGTACAAGGCGTTTTATGTAAGTTAATGTAAATTGCTTTGTTGTTGTGGTTGACTTTTTTCTGTTTTTCGAAAAACAACACGAAGTCAGATGAATATGGAATCAATAATGTTGCGCATTAGGAAGTGGGCCGGCGACGTTGAAGCATTTGTCGATGTAGTAGGTAAGTTGGACACGAAGCTAAAACTGATAACCCATTGCTGCCGGCCATGTGTATGCGTGTAACCCCCATGAGAGGCGAGCTGGATCTGACATTGACATCGAAGCTAAATGTCTGTTTTTATACCATGGGGTGAAATGGTATATTACAGTCGCCAAAATGTATGTAACAGGCAGGCAACGAAACATAAAAAAAATCAGAGGACCGCTATAGCGGTCAAATTGACAAAGTGTTTCTAATGTTCTAGTCATGTCCCACCGTCCTACTAATTTCTAGCAACCTACCAAGCTTCATCAAAAACCAAGCTTTCTGCATGGTATACCGAAGCCGACGAGACGAAGTTACTTCATTTTTTCTACATACATAAGTTTGCATTAGCGAATTTAGTTTGAATCCCAGTTTACGCTTCAATGTGTTTAGCTCAATGACAATAGACTGTCTTTGGCTAGAAGAAAACTGATTGTGTTTAAACCAATGCTAATTGGCTTATAGCAATATGTCTTCTGTTCGGAATCTGTTAATATAACCCTCGAAAATATGTATATGTATATGCTTATGTATGTGAAGAGATCTACATCTGATGTATTGTGGCGTCAATTGCTGCGTTGTCAGGCCCTATTCTAGCTTATCCATTTGTTTCTTGTATGTATATGATAAATCCCCACATGAAAAATAGTGACAATATTTTTTATTTTATTTTGCATTTGAAAATAGATTTGTGTGTTGTTGTTGTGCCAAGTTTAAAACTTATATTGTACGTACGGTCAATGTGGCGCTTTGATTTGCTATATGTAAGCATGTACTTGGGATTTTATGGTTATTGTTGGTATTATATTATTCTATGGGTGCGCTATCCAATTTGTATTTCAACCAAATTTTGCACATTATATAGAATTTGAATATTTATTTTTTTGTAGTTGTTGTTGTTATTGTTTCTTTTGTCGTTGGTTCGTCGCCGTACATCGTCGGTTTGCGCGTTTTTACGTTGTCCCCCCTTGTTGTTGTTTTTTTCTTTTCTTCTTTTTTTCTTTATTTATTTTGTCTTCAATTTACTTTGAAGAAAATTTTCAGCGTTCATTGACTTTTAAGACAAGAAATCAAAAAAAAAAAAAGAAAAGAAAAAAGAATTATGAACAAATTTATAGCCCATGCATAACAAACAATCAACGACTTAATAGATACCCTAATACTAATTCCTAGCGATTAGTCCATAACAACAATGAACTACTTAATACTTAAATTCAAAAACAATCTTAAGAAGGTATTTAACACAATAAAGCTTTTGATTTCGATCTCTCTGAGAGTCACCAATATTAGCATCTCGAAGTCCTTTTGAGGCTGGAATTTAATGAAGGAGCACAAAATGCTCTTTCATAATCTCATTATCATTACCTACATATATAGCATATGTACACTGATAAAGGTGTTAGTACTGTAAGACAAGTGCTTACAATTTATGAAAGAATAATCAAATATTCTTGTCATCTTGACATCAGAATAATCGTAAATATGATATCTTGGCCATTTGTATGCATATTTCATGGGCGTGAACCCCGGGCTCAATGACTCCCCATGATGGGGATGACATTTAGGCAAAGGGGGGACGGCGCTTTAGAGAGGTTTAGAGGGCCGACTGACAAACAGCTTGTCAGAGTTGTGAATAAAAAAGAAAAAAGTCTGACAAATAATTTCAAAACTATACCAAAAATGCGATGCCGAGGCGTGACTTTAGGGTGTTGATGGCAATTTTTGGGTATTGTATGTCTCTCTGTCTCTTTGTAATTTTGCCATTTCGGTGGTTTTTTTTTTTTGTTTTTGTTTTTTGTTTATAATTAAATGTTTTTACTTTATGAATTATATACATTTTTATGTCTATATATATGTTTACGTGATCTGCATGCAAGACAAATTACTTTGCCAGACGCCCGTATACTCCGCCCACGTTCTAAGAAACTTAAAACTAAAGAAAGATAATACCAAAAAAAAAAAGAACGAAAAAAAGCGAGAAAAAATAGGAACAAAATAAAAAATATAATAATAATAATAATAAGTAGGCAAACCATCAAAAGAGATGCCAAATGGCATAGCAATCGATGGCTGAACAGAGAGCAGCGAAAAGAGATTTAATTAATTCTTTTTTAATTTATCAGTCAAGATTAATGTTAAACATTTTGAATGTTGAAACCGAATTTGGATTTCGTTTCTGTGTTAATAATTTAAATATGGATTTTAGTTAGCCATTTTCAGCAAGGTATTAGCATAATTGCTAACCAATGTCCAATCCATCCTCCACTCAAGGCGAAAAAACACCTTTAATAATTATCTGTCCAATTTTTCTTCACGTTTCAAAGCAGATTTTTCTGAGGTTTGAAGACATGTTAGATATGTTCAATTCGATATGACCGTAACCTGTCGCTAGTTGTGAATGAATTTTTTCAAGCAAATCGATTTGCATTTTCTTTGCTTAAAGATTGAAATTTGTTTAGCTCATTTGTTAGTGGCTTACATCAAAAGCCAGAACCGCCTGTGGAGTTTCGTCTGATTTCTGGTTCCTCAATGCTTTATATGGTATTTAGTCAAAAAAATCTACAAAAACAACAAAGTTTTTGGTTTCTCTTTTTGCTTTTTGTTTTGCCTCATCCATAATCAGTGGTCGTCTAGGCCGAAAGAAACAAATCTTAATGACTTTTTATTTATTTGCTGCCATTTCCAGTTAGAGCGTGTAACATTATTTTACATAGTTGAATCCACTTATAATATAAATCTATATGGGTATATTCTTTTTTTTTTTTTTAATGACACTTTTACATAGTTGATTCCACTTAATATATTTTATTTTAATGACACTCGTTTAATTATTTCAAAATATCGCCCTGGCTGGCATCATCATCGTATAATAATAATAATGATCATCATAGTCGACTTTGCATATATCAAATACGAAGGGGGAGTTCTGTCTCCCTCTCTGCCGCCCTTCTACAATGTCTTCCTTCATTCATATGTTAAACTCTCTGGCCCTCTTCTGCCTAAAATCAGAAGTCCAATATAGGGGACAGACGGGGCTCGTCTCGACTCAAATCGGCGTCGCGTCTCGCCTCGGATCGGCGTCTATTTGAAAGCAATTTGGAAACCTTGAAGCCTCATCGCTTTATCATCGAATTCAAATGGGTGCAGCATCAGCAGCAATGCCATAAACCGCACAAAGAGAAGATTCTTTAATGGCCGCAGATTCTTTTTTCTTTTGTTCTCTCATTTTAATACCCTTGCAAAAGGTTTAGTTTGATGGTTATCAAAAGTTTATAGGCAATCTCTTGGACTAGACTCTAAAGCAACTGCTTAGATCGCTTAACGATAAGTAACACTTGTTCTATTTAGCAAATTTCATTCCATTTAAATTCAAGAGCCTTATCTTCAATTTAGAAACGAATTTCATACATTTTTTTAATGGTAAGGGTATTAAAATATCATTATAAGGCAACATAAACCAATTCTCTGTTTTTTTTGATTTTTAATATTTTATTACGAATTTTTTTTCGGAAGGAGCGCGGCAGCTGCTTTTTTTAGGTTTTTTTTATATTAGAATATATTTGGCTTTTGTTTCGATTCCTTGGAATTAGACGAAAGATGAAAACGATGAAATGTTGGCGGTTTCTTGTGCAGCGGATCTATGCGGGGTGTTATTTATACATATACATACATATATGTACATACATCTGGGTGGCATGATTTATGAGACAATGTGCTACGAAATGCAGTTTCAGGATATCCCAAAGGGGTTAAATTTTTGAAAAACCAATTCGATTCGATTCTTTTAAATGGTTATTTATGATACATACAAACTGTCTGTTGGTATGCATAATCCCCGTCTTATAGACACACGCCCTTATGTGATGGAGAGCCAGCTAAAAGCCTCAGGTCAGGTATTTGTGATCTTTCCGCTGCGAGGCATTTATATATACATACATATGGCTAACGGATTGTATCAACTAGTCTGAACTGAAGAAAAATACAGAAATCAGCCACAGTAACAACAACAAAAACAATAACACTAAATCCCAAAATAATTTGCATAGAAATTCAATTTATAGTCATAATTAAATCGACCAGTTTTATTTATTATTTATTTACCTTTCATTGGCTGATTTGGACAAACATTTCCGTATTTGCCTTTGGACATGGCAATCTTGCATATGTATGTATATATATATATATATACATATAATCAAAGAGTTAGCTCAATGTGCTCTGCATAGACCTAGGACCAAAGTCGGAGAAGTTCTAGACTCTCAGCCAGACCCATTGCCAGACCGGCAACAGGTGATAGATGTTAATTTGTAATGGCAATATGATGCACGTCACTTTATAGGAATAGCAACGACTTTAACATTTATATTTACTCAAATGTTTAGCAAAAAAGTAAAACATATTTCTTTTCTTCTCTCTTTTTTTTTGTCATCTTACACTCACGCGGTAAGGGGTTTACACGGCGTATGAGTATTATACTTGGCATTAGGGTGGTTCAAAGTAATAAACGTTCTCTCAAACTGATCGTCATTTGTACATTATTGCATAAGTATTTGGATTCCTTGGAGATTTCTCTTATCACATTTAACACGAAATCAAACACATGTGCCCATAATCAAAACTCAACAAACAAGCTTAATGTTTTGTTCACCAATTAATAATCGTATTCACATTTTTGATGCTATTTTTTGCTTGGACTTTCCACAATCAATTCACAAGATAAGAAACATATTTCAATTTTGTATTTCAACTCGCGTGTTTTGTGTACATATACGGAATTGTAGACAAATAGTGCACAGAAATATTTAGTTCTGTATCGGTCTCTGGCCTTTCTCTTACTGACACGAATGTGCCAAAGACAGATGTGTGCCGAAGCCGACCGAAACAATGCTTATATCTGATAGGTCATAGATAAGATATTATTTGCGATATAGATCACAGATTAATATATGTATTCACCTACTTATGAATGAACTATCTATTATTGTCGGTGCCCTGCACCTCGTTAAAGAATTCCAAGTATTTTTCACAATTAACAAAATAAATCATTTAAATTTTAAAATAATAAATTGCTTGATGATAAGAGTTTTTCTTTCAACATACGGGCTTTTAATATTTTCGTCTGTCTGTCTCTATGCATATTTAATGCCTTCTCCTTCTCGCACATATTAATTTTTATTATTTACGCAAGTGCAAGTCTTGTCCATATTTATATATAAAAATGTATATGTATAACGTATATATATATATATTTTGGCATGTCTGGGTTTCTGGACGTCGATTTTTAATGTATAAACAATAATTCCATATTTCATATTTAGACAATTTTAAATATATAAAATGCATTTCTAAATTCGAAATGTGAATGTGAAGGACATTCCACCAAGAAATTACGCAAATAATTAAGAAATCCTTGTCCTTATCTGTTCTTAGGGGGAGACTCGAAGTCTTTTCTGAGGCTTTAGGTAATATTTCTTCAAGAACTCGGACAGAAGGGAGGGTCAATGTTCTTAGAATAAATAGTTTTTTGAATTAGTTTTGACTTATTTTTGATTCTAGCCTCGTAAATTGCAAAAATTTATATTTAAATATATGCATTTTCATACGAATATGTATATGTATATAAATTTTTGTATATTTATCGATTTGATTTTCAATTTTCAGTGCCAAAAAGCATTTGGCAATAAACGTTTGTAAAAACAAAACGAAAAAAAGAATCATTTTGAAATTTAAATCAGTTATATATTAAAATGTACGGCAGCAGTTGAGAAACATTTTTCTTATTTTCAATAATTATAATGATGGATGAGCATTTTTAAAACAATTTGTATGCCATGCACATACACACACACATACACACACACATACACACACAGACACACATATATGTACATCGTAAGTAGAAGTCATTGGCTTCAAAACTATCAACCTAAATGAACATTTCTTTTTGAGTTAAAGGCTCTAATACTCTGATAAAAAGCAAGCTATAAGCCAAATTGATCTTCGAATTTGATGATTTGATTAGTTCATTGGGATTAATATATGTGGGAAGATAAAGATCTTAAATAGAAGCTTAGGGGTAATAGACAAGTATGCATTAAGTTTAGCCGTATTTTTGAGATGTATGTAGGTTTAGATGTACAGTCAATGAATGTTTAAACAGCCAATATGAGCAGCTCCAAAATCAATATCAGTTTAAAATACCAAAAGACTTGACTGAAACTGAGATACCCTTGAGCTTTGAGAGGGTATCGAAAGGTTGAAAGATAAAGAAAGAGAAAACGTAAGTACACTTATTAATTTTAGCACTTCAAACAATTGTGGCAAAGAAAAAAAATTTATATATATACACAAATACATATGTATGTATGTATTTTTATACCCTTGCAAAAAGGGTATATTAATTTTGGTCAGAAGTGTGCAACGCATAGAACGAAGCATCTCCGACCATACAAAGTATATATATTCTTGATCAGCACGACGAGACGAGTTCAACTAGCCATGTCCGTCCGTCCGTCCGTCCGTCCGTCCGTCCGTCCGTCCGTCCGTCCGTCTGGATCAACGCAAACTCCTCCTAGACCGTAAGAGCTACAGAGCTGAAATTTTGCACGTAGGCTTGTATATACTGCAGGCGTTGTATATCTCGGATTCAGCCGGATCGTACCACTATATCATATAGCTCCCATACAAACCCCAAAGTCACGAACAGTGACTTTTCTCAATAACTTCGTTGTTTTCTATGCTATTATCGTGAAACTTAATATTAGAGAGTTTACTACGCCTATAAGCGACTATGCCAAATTTGATCAAGATCGGGTGACTATATCATATAGCTCCCATACAAACGGCCAAGTCACGAACAGTGACTTTCTCAATACCTTCGTTATTTTCTGAGCTATTGTCGTGAAACTTAATATTAGAGAGTTTACTACGCCTATAAGCGACTATGCCAAATTTGATCAAGATCAGGTGACTATATCATATAGCTCCCATAGGAACGATCGGTGGAAATCAGTGACTTTGATCAATATCTTCGTTATTTCCTATGATTGTAGGCCTTTCTTTCTCAAGCTTAAGCCTTTTTAGATAAAACGTTCTTCCACATTGATAGCTAATAGGTAAGGATAGAGTTACCAAAAAAGTTGCAAGGGTATACAAACTTTGACGCGGTCGAAGTTAGCCCCGGCCCTCTGGTTTTTTTTTGCTTAGGTAAACCAAAAGCAGGCGTGTCAATTGCTCAACAATATAAACAAATTGCCATGTTCAGCATCTCAAGCGACAACAAACAACAACAGCAGCAGCAACAACAATAACAACAACAGCAAGAAGCCGCTTCGGCAGCAGTTGTAAAATCTATTATTAATAAATTTGTTAACTTTACTTGCGACAGGCGCAAATTTGTCAAATGCCTAAAGCTCAGTGCCCGAAATGAGCTCTACGGGAAAGGTTAACCGTGCTGACTGCTCGGCAATTCCCCGGGATAAACATTTAAATTCAAATTATGAATTTGTTTAGCTTGATTATAAATACTGACTGAATACATACATTTATTATTTTGTTGTTGTTGTTGCTGCTGTTGTTTGTATAGGCTGAGAGTATGTATTGTATGAGAGTTACTCGTGCCTTGTTATTGTACAATTAGTTGTATTTATGTTGCGGCTGCGGCCGTCTGTCGTCTGTATAATTAAACGATCATTAGTCGTATTTAGCGCACAGCCAAAAAGCCAAAATTTGGGTCATTACCAAAAACTAGACCAAACAATGGCATACATACACGTGCTGGCAGGCAGCTCCATATAGTTATGGGTCGGAGGCTGGCAGCTTGGACCTAGATGTTTATTTTGATTATGATTATGATTATGGCCATACGGAACATCCGAGAAATTCATCTGTTCTTCATAAATATATACATTCATAGGTACGTTAGTATGGAATAAGATGGTATATCTAGAAGCAAGATGTTCATTGAATTTCAATCGTGGGAACTTGGCATCTAATTCGCAAATGAGCCAAATTGTCGGGGCCATTGGCCAGTTTGCTTTGATTCTTCTGGGCTGTGGGTTTGTTTGTTGGCTTAAGGTGGTTTGCCCTCAGGCTGCTTGTTTTGGATCACTGACAACTAAACTCAATTATTGCTTAATGAAATCGACAAAGATATACAAACATACATATGTACTTATATAAACCAATATATGGATGTATGTATGTGTATTAAAATGGGAACTGCCAACGCCCCGGCATATTGGTAAAGAAATAGAATCGATTATTGCTAACCGTAACAGTTTTTTGTTTGTAAACCTGCCAGGCATGTGTCAAGGAAATTAGGTCAAACTGGTAGAAAATGAAACGAAAGAAACTTGTTTCACAGTATAAATGACAAGACACAATTGTGCATGGGATACAGAAAAATCTATACCTCTGATGGGTATATTTGTTTGCACTACAACTTTCCATAGATGGCAGTCAGTTTAACCCTTGGACTAAGTGGATTACCATCTCCATTATCGATCATCTATCTTGATATTAATATTGGCTCTAAACTCATGTGACTTGTATGTCTCTTGGTATGCGGCAAGTTAAGTAGTGTGGCACACCTTTTGCTCTATGTAAAGTGACAGTTAGGGTGAGTAACTATTTAGTCACTTGTTGAAACTGGCGACGATCGACCTACCCACTAAGAAAATATTGTCTATGGCCAGCCTGTGCACAATGTGTGGGTCTCTCTCCCTCTCTCTCACTCTTATTCAAAATAACAACAGCAGCAGCAGCAACGAGTCAAGTACATCAACCTCAAGTGGCTCTCATTTGCTTACCAAATACAAAAAGTCTCTAATATTATAGTATAAAAAAAAAAAACTGAATAATTAAATACAAAAATGCCTTATTTGCTGCCCTGGAGAAGCCTTCAGTTGCACTGGTTTTGCCCACTTGCAAAAAAGAAAAAATTCAACGTAACCAAATTGGTAACGGAGACGAATCGTTAGCAAAAAGTTGAAGTGGTTTCGTTTTAGCCAAACTGAGAGATGCATGAACTTCGAGAGTCAGCCAAGCCATACATTCACTCCATTTTTGTACCAAACATTAAACAATTCAAAACGATTGAATTGAAATTGAAATTGAAGTTTTCTTCATCTTTGTCTTCCTAGATGACCATAAATAAGAAACAATAGAAAAGAAGAAAAAAATAATAGATACTAGCCATAATTTTTGGTTTGTTTGCCAAGCATCATCAAAGCCAGCCAGTCTTCCGGAAATTGTAAAGAATTAGCCCTTTTTTGTGTATACCCTGGCATAGGGTATTATGGGACTATTTAAGAGTTTTTAATGTTAATAAAGAAGATTATTGATTTAATTTGGCCTATCGCGTCTAGGGTATAACAGGAACGGTATATTGAAACGTTTTTTAAGTTTCCGTGTTTTTTTCCCTGTATTTACATATTGTAGGATGGTTCTTATAGGTCTTGAGACAGAAAACATATGGACTGAATGGTTTAAAAGGCCAAAGACTGGACTCCCATATTTGTATGTACATACATATGTGTCTATGAGAGGGAAGAGGCCCAATTTTATTTCAATTTGTAAACATGTCAATGTGAACAACAGCAACTAATTGCCTGAGAACATCCGACAGCTGCAGGAATCTGTGGGCGCCATTACAGATCAGTTTTTAGTACCATCGCCAAAACTAGGGAATGGAATGGGTTGGGGTTGGAGGGGCGCCATTACAAGGTTAATACATTTTTTTGGCTGTCCAATTGGACTTGTCTGGTCTGGTGTGGTCTTAAATGTCAAGTGCGACGATGACTATTTTAACACATGCTGGCAAATTCTCAAAATATTACAGCTAAAAGTGACATCAAATCGTTTGTCTGGCATTCTTATTGTCATGGGCAATAAGAGCGGAACGGCATTTTATATACAATTTGCCCACACAGTGAAATGGCATATTAAGGTCCACAAGATAAAGACGAATTGCGTCTAATGTAAGTGGTTGTCTCTTTGTTTTTCTGCATGGTATATTGAAGTCGGCTTGACAACTTAGACATTTCATTTTGTTAATGGAGTTCACAGATCTCGAACATTTGCGCCAATTCATGCACAAGTCTCTGTCTATGGGATGATTCTTGTAAAAATTCTAGAAACAAATAAAAAAAGAAACAGTAATAATAATAATAATCATAGCAATTTCAACACTTTCAGCATTAATATGTGAGTGGTATGGTTATATATGTATATATTTTTTTTTATCTGCTTTTGTTTTTGATGAGAACTGTCAAAAAAATTAAGAAATTCCAGTACAGTGGCCATCAATGGGTAGAGATCCAAGTCTGGACCCAGGCCAAGTGTTTCTTGTTGTTGTTGTTGTTGGTGTTGTAGTTGCCTTCCTAGTTAATGAATATAATCTCTTTTGATGGATTGAACAGCGATCCAGAGCCCAGTCCACAAAAGCCAAAAGAGCCAAAGCTCGGCTTTGTTGGACCAAAAACTTGGCATTGCCATGAACTTTATTTTGTTTTCATTTCATTTCATTTGATTGTCTTTGTGTCCGCTTTTTTATGCCTTTTTTTTTTTTTTTTTTTTTGTTTCTGGTGCGTAATAATATGAAAAATTTATTAATTTTTATGGCTTATAATTTATTTAGCGTCACCCAATCAGCAGCTTTTCACAAACAACCAAGATAACCGAAATGTAAAATGCTCAATTTTGTAAATACCCTAACATATATAGGTTTATATAAACGTTTATTGATATTTTTGCCCTATAAGTATATAGAAGATTAAGATAAGAACCATTCTGATTGCCAGCAATTAGTATTAATGGCCATTTAAATGAATTCGATTACGATTTGCTGGTAATTGCTTTAATGATGGGTTTTGTCCGATCCTTTCGCTAGTTAAGAACTAAACAAACAAAATTTAATGAATTCTTTCAAAAAAGCTTCAGTTAGCAGTTCCGGCTTCAATTTTCAAATAGGGCACGCACTTGCCTTGTCTCAATTAACTTAGATCTTATCTTTCCTACACATATACATATAAGTATGTATGTGTTTCGTGTGTTTGTAACTTTTGGATTCTGTGAAAACCAGTTTTACATAAAACTAAGACTAGAGATGGCTACGGGCCGAACACGAACACGACGTTTAAGCTCAGCACGGTGATTTTTCAGAGTTTCAAATCTGAAATCTTTGAAAATGAATATGATATAACAAATTGTTGTTTGACCCTTTAAGTTTAAGGCCCAAACCCATGGACAATGCAAACCGACACGGCCCGTAGCCATCTCTAGTCCAGAATGAAGCTCTGCTTTAACTCATGCCTTTACTTCTCATTCTTTTTTGTAGTTTGTTTTCGGGGTTCCTTAATTTTTGTGGCCTGTCGCTTTTATTTCAGTTTGGTGGGCGCAAAAACAAAAATTTAATGAAGCGTTAATAAGTGCCCCCACCGCAAAAAAAGGGCTCTTTTCATATGTATCGACAGCAAGACAACAATGTCATGTATTGTATCTATGTACCTTTATTATTTACTTTGTATATTTGGGTATTTTGCATATTCATAGGGTACTCGAAGAAAAGGGCCCAATGTTACGAGCGACGCGTGTTCGAGGCCTATAGAAAAATTCATGTTGGGTATTTAATCAAATCGTTAAAAGCTCTCATTAGTATTTGTACAGTTGTTGTAATTAAGAGTCAAGCAAATGTTTCTGTTTACGAAAGTTGCCCAATTAGACAAGAGACAAATGAATGACATGATTGTAAAAGTTTCTTCATCTTATTCTTCATTAAATTGTAATAATAATTCATTAGGAGGCCCAAATAGTGCCGGCTGTTGCTGATGGCAGGAGCGACAGCAAAGCCAACAGCAACAGCAGCAGCAACATCAGCAGCGGAAGCAACAAAAAATCAATCATTGGGCCTTAAAATATGGCAGCGACTGCGCCCTTTAAAATTTTCTTGTTGCTGCCGCTGCTGCTGATGCTGCTGCTGCTGCTGTCGTTGGCTGAGCAACATTTGTTTGTTCTGTCTTGTGTCGCATGGCCAATGCTGCTCATGCTGTATTTGGTGCTAGCTGGCGTAGCAGTCGCAGACTCAGCAGCCACTATATGTGGCAGCAACACCAACACCAGCATCAAGTGATCTTTCAGTTGCTCGCGAGACGCAGAGTCAGGCATATTTGCCTGCTCCTCCAACGCAGGCAACGCGACACACTCATATACAAGGCTGCATATAGCTTATATGCATATAACGAAGGATTGCATTTCCTCTGGATTTAATTTACTTGTTTTATTGCCAAGGCTTGGCTCGCGTAAACGTCTTATAAATTGCGCAGGCGCGAACTCGGTGGGAGCATAAGTTTAGTGAACTCGAATTTGCCAGTTCGTTAGCAGCAGGAACAACAACTACACAACAACAACAACAACATCGTTTTCTGTTCCCAGTACTTGTGCTCCTTTGTATTGATATTTCGTGGTTTTTTTCTGTTTGGCTTTTGTCGTGAGTTACCATCACATCTTACTACGGGCTCTTATTGCATGTTGGTGTTACGCCTGCAACTAAATTACAGTGTATCCCCTATGCAAGTGCGTCTTCTTATAAAAGGGCAACAAAATGTCTTCGTCTGCAAAAGGAAATTACAGCCGGGATGATGATGTTCCGAAACTGCATTTAACCATAATGCAGTTCATCAAGGTAATCAATGTTGGACTTTCTCCTGATGAAACATTAAAACGAAAAAAAACCAACAAAATACTAGCATAAAATGACTTTTTAACCATTTGGCCATTTTCGATTCCGTTTTTTATGGCGGCCTCAATTAGTGTGTGCTATAAAAATAAAGCAGCAGCAGAAGCAGGCGAAAACTCCCAATAGGAGGGGCTGCTTGAGAAATCTGCGAACTGTAATTATTTGGAAATATCGAAAAACAAATACCCTGGAGAGTCTGGCTGAAATCCAAGACCTAACTTAGTTGCTCAAGCATCATGCATTTTCTTCCAAACAGTCACAGACTTATCTAACAACCCTCTCAAAAAATATATTGTTATAAAATTTATGCTCAACAAATGCTCAGCATAGAATTTTTGCCTTGTTGTTTTTTCCGTACATACATATGTATGAATGTACGAGTAGATGGTCCATCATAAAAATACATTTTAATACCCAATTATGATTTAAGATATGCGCGTAATTAGGAAATCATAACAACTGTTCACTTGAAAGCATTTTAATTGGAGCATTTGACCGATCTACAGCAGATTGTACAAATAAGTAGGGAAATATATATATAGGTATTTATTATTAAAATAGATTAAATTTTGTGTTCACTCCAATCCAATCTTCTTTGATGGAAACTAATAGAAAGCATTAGTAGTACTTTAGTTAAGTTAGTTGTAGTTTATCCTTATGATAGATAAAGTCAAATAATATGACTTGAAGTTTTAAAAGAGAGAGATATCTTTTTTCTAGATATGCTGAGTGCTGGCCATGGTTATTCATTAGTATTAAGTATTGCAGGTTCTTAGATCTTTTCCGATATGCAAGGCAAATGTCAAGTGGTTCTGGTATTGAATTTTATTACGCTGAGAAAACAAAACATAAAAAATAAAAACAAAAATAAACAATCGAAAGAAGAAAAACAAAGAAGAACAAAAATATAAAAAATAAAATCATCAAACTTTGCCGGTTTGGCTAGTTAAATCGTTCATATGTTTATAAATCGCATAAATGTCGCACTTTCAGGGACAATAACATAAATTAAAGTTAATTAAAGTGCAAAATGAGGCTAAGAATTGCTTAAACAAATTTCATTTGTTATTTCGTTTCGTTTTATTTGAATAATAAATTCAAAATAAGAATATTTGTCGAATATTTCTTCCAGGAAGCTTCGTTTTGTCAGAGGAACACAAAAATACATATTGAGATCAACGCACCCACATGGCAGAAACGAATCTTTAAGAATCTAAATAAATTTTTGGATGTGGGCGTGGCACGGCATCGTATGCATGTGTGTATGTGTGTATGTATATGTCATTGACAGTTGACAATTAACGCCCAAAATAAGCAGAAAACTTTACCACAAATTGCAAAAGATAGACAAATGCGGCATTGACAATTTGTTTGTATGTATTTTTGTTTTTGTTTCGTTTTCGAAAAATGACCCAAAAATTCATAGGCATTCCGTTTTTATTGGATCATAAAGTTCTAGGAAGAAGGCGTTAGTTAAATGAGCCAAGGCGACACACCCTGGCACACTCCAGTCGATCGTCGATCGTTGATGACGTTTCCATGGCTCTTATGTCATGGCCGGATCTGGCATAGACCCAATGGGGAACCAGTGCCAAGTGCCGATTGAAGCAATAAACAATTGTGATGATTTTCTTCTAGGTTGCCAATTTTATCGATATTTCCGCTTTAACAGCAGCGGCGCTAAGATCAAGAACATTGCGAACCCCTGGGCGCCTGCATACCTCAGATATTTAGTCTCCTCTTGCAATTTATATGGCATTTATCAGATTGTCATCGACCGAAGAATTGTTTTGAGTATCTGTGCAGTGGTACAGTAGTAGAGAATAAATATTGTACGAGTATTAGCTGCCTAAAGCTTTATTAGCTAGAGCAGCAGCATGCTAGAAAATATAAAAGAAATGAGTGTATCCACACATAGAAAGCAAAACAAATATAATTCTAAAATTAAAATCGCCAGAGAGAGAGTTGTTGCTGAGAGTAAAGCTTCAGAAGGATTTCAGTGAAAGAAAACAACACATGCAGATGTAGATCTATGTATGTAGATTCACAGCATCAAATTCTATCCCGATGTTTCAAGTATACTAAACTTCAAGTGTATACATGTATTCAAAAACTAGCCATGAGCCAACGTATTCTATGAGAGGAAAAAGCGCAAAATTTTGCGCGAAAAATTTCTATGCGTATTCAGTCTGTTTTCGAATTCCGGACATGAACCGACGCCGGGGCGGCGAATTATTTTCGTATATACATATGTATATATAAATATCTATAAGAGATATATCGTATATGGCTTTATATTAAAGCACAACGTCGAAATTCGAATCCTTTTTAATCAAATATTTGTGCAACGGCAACAAAGTGAAATGCATACGAAATCTTATACACAGTGCTCTCATAATTATAAAATCGAAATTGCATAAGTTTTATTATATATATTTTGATTCTTCGAGTGAAAATTATTGTTGGCTTACATCAAAGTGTCGTCCCATACTATCAACACAGAGGTGAATATTTTGCCACGATTGCATTGAGGACCCAATAAAACCATTCGCAATTATCGATATTATTCGGAATTCCCGCTTGGCTCTTTCATAAATCTTATTTCCTCGCACATAATCAAAATGAAATTATCATTTCAATTACTTACACTCACTAAAACTAATTTGCCAAATTCCAAAGTGTAAAATAATTTATTTCAATTTATATATTCGGGTAGTATAGGAAATCTATTTTTAATGGTTGCTTTACACAAACTTTGAAAATTTCAAATTCGAATTTCCGAAAGCGGCCCAAGAAAAAACAAATGTTTATGCAAAACTTTCACACATTTCCAAAAATGCCAAAAGGCGAAAATTTAGAACTATAAAAATCATGAAATTAAGTAAACACGGCGCCCTTCACTAAAAATAGTAATCCACCCACCGCAGAGCTAGAAAATCAAAGAGAAAAAAATAATCATTTCAGTGGGCCTATTCAAAGGCGAGTTTTTCTTAGTTTGTACACTCATTTCCAGTTCTTTTTTTGTATTTGTCCATAGAAACTTACTGCATCTGATCGTTCAGAAAGACTGTAATGGCTTTTGTGACTTTTAATCTGATCAATCAACACATAGCTTTCAGATAAGACAAATGGATGGGGAGATGAGTTTTTCAAAACAAACTTCATATTAAACTGTATGTTCCTTATTAATTAGATAAGTTCTTTTTCTTTGCATGCGCTGCAAAAGTCAGCCAAACCAAACAAAACATCAGGAAATGTGCGTAGGGAAAATGTTGAAAAAATAAACAAAAAACGAAAAAAGAATGGTCTAAAAAAAAGTTTCGACAAATGATGAGTGAGAAAGCTTTGAGGTCAGATTTATGGTTTAAATAAAATTTCCAAATAGCAACAAGCTTAAAAGAGAAGAATCACAAATTAGCTATAACCGCCGTGTCTATATACCCTTTCTCTTAATATCGGACTGTAAACAAAGTAAATCACAAGAACTAAACTTTCCAAAGCATTCCAATCAATATCAGAATGACAAAGGGAAGGGGAAGTGTGTCATTATGGAGGGGCAGAATTCTCATTTCCTTTAACAACTTAATGCATGGATTGTAATTGGAAATTGGTGATGAACCATTATCGATATCGATAAAACTTACTAATGCTGGTAGCAACTGAAGTCCGTTGGGTGAATTTCAAGTAAAGTCAAGTTTAAAGTAAGAGTCCAGTGAATATACTCACACAAATAAGAAGAGTATGAAAGCAGAAAAAACTGTATGGAAGCGAAAGCAATCGAGGATGAGGATGCTGAGATACCAAAAATAGCACATGTCTGTCTTTTTATACTTTTTTTTTTGCAATCTTTTTTTTATTTTCATTTATTTACTTCACCTTCCTTTTGTGCTAATTTTTTTCTATTTTTTTGTATGTTCTTTTTGTTTATTTGGCATGGCAAAAAAAAAAAGACTGAAGCGTGTCAGAATTTTTTTCTTGTTTTTGATATATTTGTTTGAAATTTACACAAACTCGTGTGTGCGTGTGCAGCGAGTTGAACGGCCATTAAAACTATGATATAATACTCAACGAGGAAATCATAAAATTGTTTAATTAACCCACCAAAAATGAAAAAGAAAAAAAAAAAAGAAATATTAAACAACAAAACACAAAGAGGGCAAGAGGCAAAGCGAAAGTAAAAAGGCCGGGGCCAAAAGAAAGACGAAGACGAACTTGCAATAAAATGACAAAAACAAAAAGGAAATAATTGTGATATAAACAGATATAAATAATTATAATACGTAAAACAGAAATCGGACAATAAACAAACGAAACAAACAATGAAATCTTTGAGCTTGCCGGAAAAGTAACAATGGCTCTTTGAGTTCACATTGAAAGATATGATCTTTATTTATATGATTAGATTGCATATTTAACAAATCTTTTGTTTCTATGACAAACTGATAAAATCGCCTGCTAGTATATAGGGCATATAGAATAGAACACATGTAGACATTTGGCATACAGTCTGAGTGCCTCCACCCTCGCTGCTGTCTGGCACGGATATATACATATACATATATGTATATTCGATTCAATTTATTAACTGAGACCAGACATGTTCAATTTCATTTTACACATATATTTTATATGTCTGTAGCCGTATTATTTTTTGCTTTTGTCCTGTTTTTTAAGTGACATAATTTTTGAGAACTTTGGTATTTAAAAAAACAAAAAAATTAAACAAATAAAAATCAAAATGATGGCGTTTATTTTGGCAAATCACTGAACCATAAATAAATAACCCAAAAAATGCTCTAATAGCCTAAGTGGGGGGTGTTAAAATGTTATAAATATGCCTTAGCCAATGCATTAACCAGTGGGCGGTACAAGACACTACAAGAAAAATCCCATCCCAAATCCCATCCAACTGAAAGGCAAATAGAAAAAGCAAATTATTTCAATAATTTTCATACTCAAACAAATTTTAATTACATTTTTGCTTTTGCTTGTTAATGGAACGAAAGAGGGAAAGGGAAAGACAAGGAATAAATTATATTTAGAAAACTTATTAGATATATAATCCCTCAATAAATTGTAGAAAGAATTGCCAGAACCTCATTGCAAAACCAACTTCCCAGTTAAGCTCTGAGAATGCAGATATAGAGAATGTATATAGAAAACCCGTTAATTTAGATATATCATGAATTGTGTGACTGTCGTATTGTCATGTATTGTTTGTGGGACTGGACAAGCAAAACGTGTCGGAAGTTGCATGACAATGACAGCTAAACATGCCGAGAGAATTCTCCCAACTTGCAATTAACACTTGTCGCATTACCTGCTTCACTTGACCCGGTCCGATCCGATACGGTTCGATGGCATGTTTTTGTTTTCTGTCGTTCGTTGTGGGCTGCGCTTCCTTCCTTGCTTCCTTTCTGCCGTTTGATCTTATTGTTTTGTAAATATAATTTATTATGTCGAAAGACTGTGAATATTGTCACTCTTCCCGCTCTCGATCTCCCGTTTGGTTGGTTGGCCAATCAATTTTAATTATCGAACAAATTAATCAGTCCGCAACTTTTTGTATCATTAAGATTAATGATGTCGGTCAAGTTGGGTGGTAACCAAGGGTACCAAACTTGCTTGCTGTCTCCTCTATCTCGCAGTCCGGCTGGCTTATGCAAATATATTCACATACATATAGTATTAATCGTTTATATATTTATATATGCTTGTGTAGTAGATCACTTGAGAGCCCAAACATGAGCCTGAACTCAAAACTTGGCGCGTATCTCACATGGCGCGACCCTAATGAGCCGTGGCAAATGTGATTAGAGCGCACATTAATTGGTTGCTTTGTTTAATTAGAAGCGTACGAGTATTTCCCAATCTAACCAAAAACAAAAAAAAAAATTACGAAAAGAAAAAAAAATTGAAAACAATAAATAATTGTCACAATGCCCAGCGCTAAAAAGGTCACTGACCTCACAAATTTGGACTGATTCATAAAGCGTATGTCCCAAGGAATATTTTGTGAAAGAGAAAATGAAATGGAAATCGAAATCGAAATGCAGATCAACGAATCGAGGGTGGAGGCAAAAATCTCGATCTGCGTCAAGCATCAACCTTTTCGACTTGACGTATACGACAGATACAACAATAACAACAACAAAATGTACACGCCTCAAAATTAATTTGCAGCAATTTTAAATTGGACACTGCACTGTAATGAATAATTCATATGCAGTCCGAAAACTGAATGAAATGCCAAAAAGGCAAAGCCAAAGCCAAAGGCAAAGGCAAAGTCAAAGACTTTCAGGCTTCAACTTCAACTTGCACTTCAAGTCACGGGCATGGGCCTGGACATGGGCAGGGGCATGGGCATTCGATATGAACCCCAATGACTGACAGACTGAAATACGAGCACAAATCGCTTGTGGGTTGGTGTGGGGGGTTAAGTAGAAGGGGTTGGCCCAATGCTCATGCAAATTTTTTTTTTAGCGATTAAAAACCCATAACTTATATTATCAACGCAAAGCGCTGAGGTTAATTGACAGACAGCCAGACAAACTCGCCCAGACGTTGCACACACAAACACACAAAGAAAGATACAAAAAAGAGAAGAAAAAAAATAACAAAATGACAATAATTAGAATAAATGAAACCATGTGAAGGTTTTTGCAAAAAGCTTTTCCGCATAGTTTGTGACATTTTATTATAAGTCTATGCACTTTGCCAGCGACTTTATGACATTTACTCAATGCCGGGGTTTCCCACCACCACTCACCACTCAAACAATAATATTCAAATTTCACATACAACAACAACAACAACCAACACAGAGTAAAACCAAGCAAGTCTTCTTCTATGGAACAGAATCAAAGCCAAAGTTCTTGTTGTTTTCTCAAGAACTGCACGCTGAGAATTTTGATTTTGATATTCCTACATAGCCTTAAAGTTGCCAAGTTGGCTTACTCGGAAGGAATGTCCACGGGGAGAACAATTTTCTGGATCATTGAAACTATCAGTGGAAATCGAAACCACACTTAAAGTGCCATCAATTGAACTGACAACTTCTTTATGCTAAAAAATATGAAATATCTGCGTATAAAGTATAAAGTTTTAATGCTTAATGGGCCTTTAATACGATGATTGATGCGGCGCCAATTCGAGTCCCCATCCCAGTCTCTTCTGAAGTCAATTCAAAATGCAATCATATGGCAAAAACAAAAAACCATTGCTTCCACTGACAGTGACATGGGCGGCGCGCCTCCATTTCGTTTCTTCTCAATGCCCAATGCCAACAACCCGCTAGCAACCACTTCCATCATTCTCAGCATGGTCATCTGTTTCCAATGAAAAGCCTCACGGATTGCCAAGCCCACCATTAAATTCAAATAAAATACCGAAAAGAATATACATATGTACGTACACCCCATTTGGCCTAATACTTTTGATGTGAATCTGTTGCAGAGAGTTCTTAACATACCACCACGGCCATTAATTTCATATCAATTGTACTTTGGAACACTCACCTGTAGGTATATTTTGTTTAACCTGCTGAAAGTCTTAATTACCAAATTTTTCAACTCATAATTTGGCCCCTCTATCCATAAACACAACACAAAATAAAAGAAAAGAGAAGATGAACACCAACAAATTGACTACCAAATTTTCCATGACTCAGTTTTGGGCTATCTTGGTGGAAAAATCATATAAATATCTTACTATATTTATTTAATTGCCACAAATATTTCACTCATCATAAATGAGTAAATAGATAGATCTGCATATAAGTTTATCAAGAATGTAGACAGGAGCGGATTTTCCTAAATTTGATTTTATAACTTTAAGGAAAGGAATCAATTTGTCAGCAGTTTAAGGATTTTTCCTCGATATAAATTTGAACTGGCTTTAAAGCAAATTCGTTTGCTAATTTGTAAATTTGTGTCAGAAACTTTCTCTTAATGGACCTGGAAATTTTTATTAAGGGTTCCAAAGTTTAAGATAAGAGTTTTAAAAAATAAAAATCCGCCACTGTCTATGACAGAAAGAACTCTAGGCACACAGAAACAGAAATAGAATTATTTATTTATAGTAGGTAAACGACACTTAGTCAGCATTTAATTGACTACGAGGGTGGGAGGGAATTATTACAAAGTGAAGTGAGGTATGGGGGGAAGAGAAGATGCGGGGGCATGAGCCATTTGATTGATATGCAACAACGGACACATCATTTGAGAGTGTCTTGTCTTTGTGTCAGAAATGCAATTCATCAAATTGTTCAAATCAATTGAATATTTTTATTTTTTCGATTAAGTTGCGCTTTGTAATTTGACAAACAAACTTGGATGGGTGAAAGAAGGAAAGGGGATGGAGGGTAATTTAATGGCTATTAAGCCAAACGCTGCGAGAATGTTTACAAGGATGATAATGGGCAACGGCAATGGCAATGGCTCAATTGAACTGTCTGATGAGGCTCTCGTAACTCAAACGCATAATCAGAGACAATTAAACAATTGCACAACAATAACAACAACAAGACAAACAACAAACAAACAATGCATGTCAATGAATATTCTTTTCCTCTGTCTCTCTGTTATTGTTGTTGTTGTTTTCATTCTCATGTCGCTGGCATTTCAAGTTTATTCACATTTCCTTGCCAACATAAACTTTAAGCGTTTAACTGAAGCCTTTTGCCTCCCTCTCAAAGTAGAATTCAATTTGTTTATTTTCACTGCACACACATACACACCACATGCTCGATTGGTCGTTTCCCCCAATCGTTTCATCCAGTTTCAGATGCATTGTCATTGCCATCGAACGAAGAAGCAAAGCCAGTTGTTGGCATGGAACAGGATTCTGGCTGTTGCCATCTTCCTGCTGGTGCCTTCTTTGAAAATAAATATTTGCAAATGTTTAACATTTTTGGCATTCCTTGAGTTAATTGTTTTGTTTAAACATTTGGGCATGGGCGATTATTTAAGTAAATCTAACAATAAGTACTTGCTGCTAGTTTGGTGGGTGGTTTTTTTTTTTCCACAACCTGAGCGAACCACTTAAAAAATAAACAATAATTGAAATGGTCTGTTTGTGGCCTCAAGGCACCAGCCATATGCATTCCCTTTACCAGTTCTTTAAGTTTTATACGAGGGGTATAAACGACTAAACTATGGAAATTTTACTCATCAAATGGTTGTTGATAGTAAAATTAAACACTCGATATTAAGGAAAAAAGAAATGGGAATCTCAGTTTCAATCCTTATTTAAACTTATGTTATACTTGAAATGTATTTTTAATTCTATTAAACATTCAAGTTAAGCCTCTTAGGCGTGTGTATACATATGGAGTACATATTGATAGCCACGTTCTTTCAGCTAATTAGGCCATCTGTTCTATGCAGTCCAGCACCAGCCACCCATTGGCTTTCATTTTCACACCAAGACACCAGGCGCAGCCTTTGAAGTGGCCGTGTGAAATTCAAGTTAATTTCTATATAGTTTTATTTTGTGTTGCTGTTGTTGTTGATGTTATTACTCTCGTTAATTTACAATGTTTGCAAAAAGCGATGGGAAAAAAATTGAATAGTTAAGAGAAGAAGGAAAGAAAAAAAAGGCATTGCAAACTAAATATTTAACGGCTGCCCCAAAAGTAATCAGCACTTTGAACATGATGAGATTATTCATTTAATTTTCGCTATTTGAGAATTGAGTTTCCAATTTATCTAGTTACTCTGCCACACCAGCACCCCAGGTGGTGGTGGTGCTGGCGGTGGTGTTGTTGTTGCTGTACCAAACGACTTGGCCTGTCCAAATAAACACGCACAACTTTGTAAGCGGCCGAAAAAAGCAAATAAATATTTGTAATTTATATGTTTTTGCATGGCGTGGGTAACAAACTGCAGATACAATAAATAAACCGAACGTGCGATTGGTTTTTAGCCAGAGATTGGTTTTAAAGTCATAAGGAATTTCGTATGCACTATGGCACATTTAAAAAAAAAAAAAAAAAAAGGATATGAGCACAATTATTCAATGCGAAAGAGAGAACTACTGCGTTGATTGTGTTTTACAGTGCATTTTCCTGCCCAGCAATAACAGGCTTGCTGCACATTAAGTATACGCCGTGTGGTGCGCCAATTTTGTTTGTTGCTTTTCAACGCGTGTGTTGTTCGTAAAGTGTGTGCCAAATTAATCAAAGGGGCAAATCCATAAAAATGAAAAGTGTTAAATCTTAACCTAAATAAATAAATCATTATGACAAAATCCAAGATCAAGATTTTGCAATTTAATTGCACATAAAATCACATTACGACTCTCTGGATCAGGATCGCTAAGATGATTCATTCATTCACAAAATGAATTTCTATACATTTGATTTCTATATGTACATACATATATATTTCTATGTATATGTTTGTATATAAAATTGAGCTGTCCGACAGCCAAAATTTATATAAAATGAAAGCTAAACAAAGATGATTATTTTATAGTTTTAATACGATCGAAATATATACATATACGAATTTAATTCAAGGTTATGCACGCAATAATTAACTTGGCGAAATTGTTTATCGGCGATGCGTGGATTGTGCCTGTAAACAATCTTCTCCATGGTTACCATCTAACGATGCTGATGCTGATCAAGATGATAATGATGTGAATCAATGATGCTTATGATGATAATGACGATGATGATGATGATGATGTCTATGTCAAGCATATGGTCAGACGGCAATATAACAGCCTCTCGTTAAGCCAAATGGAACCAAAACCGATTCTGTCTAATGGATTCTGTTGCCCATTTTTAAATTGCAATTTATTTGTGGCCAAGGTTAATTGACTGCATTTGTGAATTGTGAAGTTATCAATGCACTTCACTTCAATGACGATTTCAATTTAGATACCAAATTGAAAATTGCAATTTCTATTTAAATAGATTTATAAATACATATTTGGCCCATACATCATTCATCCATTGCCCGCCAGCCCCTGCCAATTGTCATGACTTGAAATATTTTCATTATATCACTATATAAGCAAGCCTCTGAACTAATAATTAAAGGCTAAAACAGTTTAGGCAAAGTCTTGTGAAGGATAATAAAAGTTTGACTCATTGCAGCAGCTTTTTAAATGATGTCAATGTCAATTTTGCAGAAATTTTTATTCTCACAAATGTTTTTCATGCATTTCAACACATTGCCATTGGCGATTATCGATACTTCCGTTGCATATGAATTGAACATTTTCTGAAACAAATACATTTTCAGGGGATTTTTTTTCTTCTGTGTTGGAGGCGGGAAAAAGGAAAGGTCGCTGCTTTTGGCTTGTGGCTCAGACATTTTCCAATGAAGTTCACAGAGAATAAGATTTTTATAGCCATGTTTTCATTATTTTGTTTTGCCTGTTTAGCCGGGGGGATGTTTTGTTTTTGTTATTGTTCTCTTTTTTGTTTTGCTTGTTTTTGGTTTTGTTTTCGTTTTGCCATTTGCCAACGTTTCATTTGGTTGCCGGTTGCCTGTTTCTCCTTAAAAGAAAAACCATTGGGTTGGCAAAGTTTACATACCCTTGCGAGTTTTTGACTTTTCCCATGTGTTGCATAGTTCTGTTCGGAATTAATATACCTTTAGATGCTGAGGATATGATGACTGAAAACATTTCCAACGAAATGGTCCATTGCATATGCAAATATTTACAGATATATGTATTTTCTAGTTAAAATGTTTGAAATTGTTTGCATTTGAATGGATGATGGTGTTTTTAGTGTATTTAAGGCAATAGCCAAATTTCGGTTACCTTCACTTGAGTTTTCAATTTCATTGGTGGCAGTCAAGCGCCGTCATATAACCGAATTTTTTTTTTGCCATAGTCGCAGTCGTGTAGTCGTCATCATTGTGGAACACGCGCATAAAATCGACAAGTTTATTTATCAATTGCGAATGCAATTGCTATAAATACACATACATACACACAGACACATATACATACATTTATAGACCCAAATGCAACAAAGTGTCTGCATAAGGAAAATGCAATTGAGTATTTTGCCAAAATTGCATATATACATACACACTATATATGGTTCGAAGAGTCCGTGGGCTATAATTAACTGTGCGCTAAATCAATATAGAAATCGATCACCAAAAACCGGAGGATATCTTAAAGGGATTGCGGGGAGTGTGTGTGAATTATTTGCCGACTACACTTGATTTATATATCACACGTTTAACGTACATTATTAATAAATACGTGAGTAACTCCTCCTTCCATCTTCGTTCCCCTCTCTAGCTCAATGCTGTTTGCTGTTAATTTGTTAATTCTACCCCTTGGTGCGCCTGCGCGTAGCTATCATACTCTACTGGGGGCGCTCAACTATGTAATTAAGTCATTAAATACAAATTAACGACAACAATTGCTGGTCCACTGCTGGCAAGCACAAGTCGTGCAATTAAGCGAATGTTGCGCATACGCCATGTATGCGGATCATTGAATAGTAATAGCAGGGAGATGGGGAACAATTTGTCAGTTCGTCAGTGTGGTCAGTCGGTTCGATCATTCGGTGGCAAGGTGAGATGGTGGTTGGCGGTCGTCTGAGAGCGGCCTTCACAATGCTCACGGGGACAGACTGTGTGGCGCGTCTTGTGCAGACTGAGTGTCGGGCCATTGGCATAAATTATAGCCACATGGGGTAATCTAAGGCAATATCGGCTGACACACAAATCGCTTGTTTGTTTCCATTTCCAGTCAAGTGTAAACAGGTTTTTGTGTTTTATTTTTATTTTTCTCTTCGTTTTCGTCGAACTTCTTTTTTTTTTTTTTTGTTTGTCTGCTGCTGCTGCCTCTTTGGAAGTGGTCAATTAGTCAGAGAAGCAGCAAGCCGGCAGCCACTTCGCCTTAATCATAAATTAAATAAATTAAATCGAGTGGAAATAAAGGAAGAGAATCAACGGTATTAGCCCCCTATAACACAGGCTACTTAGTATGTTAGCTTAGCCACAAGCAGAAGGCACGGCACGCATTTGCATTTGCATATTTATAAGTCCACCGCGCAATCGCCCCCGTATGAAAAACGTCCCCTCTTTAGCATCTCGGGCAGTGAAACAAGTTAATAAACAGCTCTCCAAACGCATGCATAACCAAACAAATGAGAGAACGAATGAATGGTATTTTAACTAATTAAATACATAAAGAGCTGGAGAAGCCGTGAATATCTTTGCGATTTGCATTGCAAATTTTTTGTTCAATTCTTAAGCATTTTTTTTTTTTTTTTTTTTTTGGTATTTTGGTTGGCGATATTTTATGCTAAGCCTCACACTGAACTGAAGATTGTAAAAACATAGATTAGATAGAACTTTAACAGTGAACTATCCTTAAAAAACACTTCAAAATTAGCCCACATAAGTAGGCAATGATAATTGAGATTCCCAGACCATGACAATTAGTGGCATAATTAGCTCACTGGGTGATCAATTTTTTATTTCTATTCGCCCCCTATTAACGCTATCTCTTTGAATTCATTGCCTTATCAAGAGTGACTATAAAAATATATGAAATTTGCTTAATTTTTAATAAGACATAATAATCACATCAAAGGTCATTAGCTATTGACAATTGGTGGTGGATCATTAAACTGAAGGTTTATGACTTCATATTTCTATGGTATCTAATGAAATTAACGCAATCTCAATTATTCGTGTGGTTTCATCAATGATACAAAAGAAACCGCAATATATTCGGGGGAATGAAATACTAAGCGAAATAAAACTATGCAGGTTATTTCTCATTATGAGAAATGAATCGGCGTAGAGTTCAAAGAGCTACCATGAAATTATGCAAAATGCCGCATCAATTGTTTAGCGGTATTCATTTGTTAATTTGTTTATGCGAAAAAGAAGAATCTGCTCGGAGGTGCAAAGCAAGGCACTCACATAAATTCACAAATTAGAGGCATTTAATTATGTGTATGGGATTTTTTTTTTTGCTGTTCTGTTTTGTTTTTATTTTTATTGTTTTTTTTTTTTTGTTTTTGAGTGGTGGTTGTGAGCGGTGAGTGGTGAGCGGTGGTGGTGTGGGGTACTTGTAGATACCTTTATTCTTCCCCTTGCTTGTTTTGTTTAATGTTTTATATGTATATACAAATTGCCGTTGGCACACTTTACACCTCTGCGGTTTTTGTTGAGTAACTTAAACAAAAACCAAAAGATTGACCAAATCGAAAATTGTATACCCTATGTACAAGATCATTAGATTAAAGTAGGATCTTTGAGCTGGTTGTAACCTTTGATTCTCATTTTGGCAAGAGTATAAGAATTTGCGAAATTATTTCACAGATGAGGAAGTCTTTTCAACGGCAACCGTTTTGTATGGCCGTCCAGGTGAGCAACCAAAGGCAATCATCATACCGTAGAGTACCATAATTTGTTCATCAATTCGTCATTTATACACACCTAATCGCCTGAGCTAAACGTGCCCAAATCTCTATCCGGGTTGAAGGTGTGAGAGAATGCTATACTCCAGCATAACGGTTGGCTAAGATAAAAACCTTAACTAAGTTGCAAATTCGCTTTCTCTCTTCTTTTTGTGTGTGTTTTCCAGTTAGTGCTGCAGAATAGCAAAGGCGGCCTAAAGATGTCCACGCACTGGCATCAGAACAAATGTCTTTGGGGCCTTGCGAGCCTATTGATGTCCGCTCTGATTATATTCTTTATCTATAGCCACAAACAAGAACACAGCCTGCCCCTGCACCCAAATACAACAGTACACAGAGCGCCGCCGCCCAGGCAGTACATGATACACAATGATACACCGGTGGTGGACTGGAGAAGCGAGAATGATGATTTTGATCATATCCAGGATATTGGTGATGATAATCTAAGTGATTTTGTAACGCCTATAAAGGTGCAATACTATAGCCTTAACGATGTCGATCTTTTGTATGAATCAAATCGGGATAGTGGCAGCAATATAAGCGAGACAGGTGAGTTAAAGTAATTGAATCGTGGCATAGCAAGAATGCAGTTCTTCTTTTTTAGACTCCTCCTCAGCATTTAGTATGACGGGGACATTTCGCAACAAGTCGAGTCCAATTTGGGATCCCCATCCGCAGTACATTTTGAAAATGTTTGGACGTGTATTCAATTTGATACTTTATCAGGATACATCATTTATACCAATGAGCACATTTCGAATTTTACGAATACTCAACAATCATACCGAAGAGGCCGATGATAGCGAAATGGAGGAGTCGGGCCACTACTTGGGCTGTTATTACAAGGGCAATGTGAAGGGCGATCAACTCTCGGCGGTAGCTGTCTCCCTGTGCAATGGCATGGTAAGGCCAACCAGATGGTGGCTTTTGGCATACCTGACCTTCGGGAGTCGGGCTAAGTCAAAAAACCATTTGCAAGTTATGCTTATCAATATCTCTCGTCGAATATGAATAATAATCACCTGCCTGCCTTACCTTTCCTACCCCCATTCTCCCCGCTTTTAGACTGGTTATATTAAAACTGGTTTCGGCACTCTGCTAATTCAGCCGGTCAATCAAACCAGCAGCGACGAGGTCTTGCATCGCGTTTGGCGACACTCTCAGCGCAATGCCAGACATGCCGTCTCCGAATTCGATATACATCTGGAGGCCCTGGAGCTGAGCGAGTGGGGGCTTGAACCGCATCCGCTGCCCGATCTAATACCAGTGCCACAGGAACTGCAAGACTTACCAAAAACAGCAAAACTAACGCGACACAAGCGACATTATAACGAGGATATCGACAATCAGGTCTACACCCTCGAGGTGCTGGTGGCCGCCGATAGTAGCATGAATCTATTTCACAAGGATCAGTTGACGTCATACATTTTTACACTGTTTTCAATAGTTTCAAATATATTTTCTGATGCCAGTATTGGCAATGCCATACGCATTGCTCTAGTCAAAATGATACTTTTACCCTACGATAATACCAAATTCAATTCTAGCAATGCCATGCTAAATGATTTTTGTAAGTATATAAGGGAGAATAATTTTCATTACGATGCTGCCATATTAATTACTCGGTGAGTTCGAAGAAAATCTCAAAATTATCGGCATTTTCCTTAAACATTTTCTCAAACTACAGCGAACGCATCTGCGGAGGAGTTTCTGATGCACACTGCCATATGCTGGGTTTAGCTGAATTCGGTACTGTCTGCAATCCAGCTAGATCCTGCTCAATTGTTCAGGATACTGGCCTGCCGACAGCATTTACCATGTCACACGAACTGGGTCACATGTGAGCATCACAGGCATAGGAGCATCTATGCAATAGTTTATAACATATTTTTATTATTTTCTTAGTCTTAATATGCCACACGATGATGAGGATCATTGCAAGCCGTACAACACCCGTCCGGGTCTGAATAGTAGTGCTTTACATGTCATGGCTAGCGTTATGAGCGATCGTATGCATCCTTGGTCATGGTCAAAGTGTTCCCAGCACTATGTCTCCGAACTGCTCGAGTAGGTATATGCATTTGGAATGTCTATCACTTGTAGACAACATATCTCTTTTGTTTTTGTCAGAAAATCGGATAAGTCCTGCCTGCTGAGCACACAGCCGCAAATGAATTTAATGGTTAATAAAAACTCGAGATTACCGGGAGAAATCTACTCCCTCGATAGGCAATGTCAATTGATATACAGTAATCATAGCAGCTACTGTCGAATGGATGAGGAATGCCGAAGATTATGGTGTTATGATCCCAGTGGTCAGTGCCGTTCGACTAGCCTGCCCTGGGCAGATGGTTCGCTCTGTCACAATGGTCAGAACTGGTGTCAGAAGGGAAAATGTGTACCCAGGCATGGTGGTTCCCTGCATGTAATAAACGGTGGCTGGGGTCCATGGACGCCATTCACCTACTGTAGTCTTAGTTGTGGTGGCGGTGTCCAGGAATCCCATCGCGAATGCAACAATCCTATGCCTGAGAATGGTGGCAAGTATTGCTCTGGCAGCCGAAAGAAATATCGCTCATGTAATACACACGCATGTCCGCCGGGGTCGGTGGATCCACGGGAGCAACAATGCTCTGATATGAATGGCAAACACTTGCATATACAGGGTATTACCCGATCCTATAGCCGCAACTCCAAATGGGTTCCAAAATATGGATGTAAGTGTTGTTCTTCCTTTAATCACATTGAATATTTTTAATTTATGAATTTCTACTCACAGTGGGACCATTGGATAAGTGTAAGCTATATTGTAGACTCTCTGACGATCTTGCCTATTTCATGTTAGAGCCTGAGGTCAAGGATGGCACCACCTGCAGTTTTGACAGTTTTGATAAGTGTGTAAACGGCATTTGCCGGCCAGCGGGATGTGACAATGAACTTAATTCGATTGCCAAAATGGGTAAATACATAAAGTACATATAAACAGAAAATGAATTCTCTTTCTAATTTTCGTTTCTCTTATTGACAGACAAATGCGGCGTCTGCGAGGGGCGCAATGATACGTGCGAGGAATTAACCGGAAATGTCTATGTCTCCGATTTGCTAAATAAAAAGAAAGACGGGCAAACCCTCTTCTATGCCACAACAATACCAAAAGGTGTGTACAATCAATATTTAGTTATACTATATATAATCCCTCTCCCCCTCCTTCCGACATCATTAAAATTTCAATAATTAATTTCGTTGTTGTTTTGTTTTGGCTAATGAATCGATGAATGAATGTTGTTTAAGGGGGGAAATGTTTGTGCGTTTTTGGATCTTAATGTGCAATTAAATAGTTTTAACGACGTCCAATTGCCTATTGAGTCATTGTCATCGGCTTCATCATAATCATCAGCAAATAAAATCACATCATGACATTCATTTTGTTATTTGTTGTCTTGGTGAAAAGATAAGGGTTTCCTAATTAAGACTGATCATGTGTCTTGGCCATCAGCATCAGTAGGTGAATGCACCCCTTTCTGGCGCCTCACGTATTAATTTTTGTCACAGGCTAGTAATCAAACAGACAGATAGTGCTACGTTATCACAATTAGACAATATTTATTAATAAAAAATGCATCTTAATGCATTGTTATCATCTGAATCTTATCTTACATTAGGGCGCCATTGCCCATTCTATTCAATTTGAGATTATTTTAAACCTTTTTTTATAATTTTAGGCGCCTCCAATATTGTTATTACACAGCCTGGCTATCCCGAACAAAATTACATTGTGCTCAGAGATGATAAGCGAGGTGTTGTATTGAATAGCGAAGAACTGGTAGTACCTTTTCCAAAGAATATATCTTACAGTGGTGTCACGATCCATTATAGTGGCTCGAATAGTACCATTGAGAGGGTTTATACCACAATTTCATGGAAATTGAAGCGTGATCTAATAGTTGAGGTAAGACATCGGTAAGCGAACCAAATTTACAAGTAATTAATTATTTTCTCTGTGTTTCTAGATCATCTCTGTGGACCTGAGTCCGGCTAAAAGGCAGGACACCTCACTGTTAACGTACACCTATATAATGGACAAGCCAAAGACAGCGGAAACCGAAGTGGAAATATATCGTTGGGAAATGCAAACGTGGAGCATCTGCGATTCCCTCTGCCAGGGCAGAAGTTATCGTCAGCCGGCCTGCGTAAGCACCATTAAAGGATTAAAAGTGGCACCGCAATTTTGCGATGCAACGGCTAAGCCCAAAATGGAGGATCGCCTTTGTAATATGGATTGCCGTCTAACGTAAGATGAAATGAATTTTAAATATTCATTCGATTGAAATCTTATCTCCAAAACATTTTTTGTCCCGTCTAGATTAAACGTATCGGGCATATCGGAATGCTCGGCGGCCTGTGGAGAGCTGGGGACACGGGAAAAGAGTTATAACTGCATTCAGACATTCCCTGATATTCATCGATCAAATATTGTAGATATGTCCTATTGTCAGGTCAAGTTTGAGATTACACGCCACGAAGAATGCCGCGAAGGATGTTGGAAACTCTCTGAGTGGTCAGCGGTAAGTGTTAACTGTATGTTGATTGAGTTAGATTTAGAATTAAATTAAATTTTAGCGCACCTTCACCCAAAACTAAAAAAAAATGTTGCCTACTTATAGAGATTAGTTAAAAATGGTTTAATGCTCAGAGTCGCATACATACATATGTATGTATGTACAAACTTAATCAATTTTACATACGTATTTATTTTGTTTATACATACATATGTACATATGTATATATACATTTATTTATACTTACCGAAAAGATGAACAACTTCTAGAAATTGCTATTCAAGTCGAAACTGTTTTGTGTTTTTTGAGGCCCCACCAAAAAATAAAAACACACACACGCATCAATTTAAGAACACAAATGGCATTTTATCCATGCCCAGACGTTTATTTATTTGTGACCACAAAATGCAATGTTTAAATCAAATATTTTACAATTTAAGGCTCATTAACAACAAATTTTATAGCTTTCACTTCTTATTGAAGATAACAAACTTTGCCGTTGCACTAGTGGTGGAAGTTCCGAGTTTATCGAAAATCCATACATTTATCGAAAATAGCCTGCTCACAAATAAATGTCAGGGCTGCCACCAGCTACATTCTGGTATTTATCGAAAATAGCATGATCACCAAATAAAAGTCAGGATTGCCATAAGCTATATTCTGGTATTAATCGAAAATAGCCTGATCACCAAATAAAAGTCAGGGTTGCCATAAGCTACATTCTGGTATTTATCGAAAATAGCCTGATCACCAAATAGAAGTCGGAGTTGCCGTCAGCTGACCTCTTTCATCAAGTACTAATAACATTTTCCGCTTTTCCCTAATTTTAAAAATATTAATTCGCCTCCTTATTCTGCTTAAGACTTTATGTGATCATCACCGTCTAAGAAGTTATAGGTATTTGAACAATTTTATAACAACCTTTGCAAGTGTCATTGGAATTGGCTACATCTTTGTTTATTTGTTTTCCACTTTGCAGTGCAGTCAATCATGTGGTACAGGATACCAATTTCGGGAGCTTAAGTGCTATCTGAATGGTTCACCGGTTAGTGAGGAACTGTGTAATCTGAGAACGAAACCGCAAACCCAAACGCGAGACCTGAGACGCAATTGTCACATGGATGAGTGCCGTATTGCTATACACCCTTGGCTGGCCGGAGAATGGGGCCAGTGTGATGAGTGGTGCAAGAAGAGTCGCACAGTCACGTGCTCAGGACCGTATGGACGAGGCTGTGATTTGGACAAAAAACCGATCGAAGTGCGCAATTGTTGTCAAATCAAGTACACTAGCCAATGGGAAGAGGTGAGAGTGATTGGACAATATTATTGGAGAAATAACTAATGCAATGTTCCAAATCTTCATAGTGCTCCGTGAAATGTGGCATGGGCTATAGACGTAGAATTCAAAATTGTTCCCGTGTCTATAAGCCAGAGGTGCAGGGCACTCCGAAGCGACGTGAACATATCATTGACTCCTATTGTGTCAGTAGAAATGTGCGTAAGCCGAAATTGCGCAAGACCATCAAGACTTGCAAGATCAACTGCGGTTGGATCGAGTCCGGCTGGTCCCAATGCCCGGCTGATTGCTCTTCGCACTACATGACACGATACATAGACTGCGTGGTCAAGGGAGGCAAACATAATGGTGACCCTGTTGATAAACATCTTTGCGATGCCAAGAGTAGACCAATTGAAAAGAAGAAATGCTCGCACTGTATGCCCCGTGATTACAAAATGGAATACAAAGTGACAGTGCCGGTAAGTATCATAATTTACCTTCTTCTTGTGGCCAAATCAAATTGACTTTGCTTAAAATTATTTGTAGTGCAACTGTGAGGGCTATGAGCGACGGCGAAGTGTTTGCTACAATTCACAAAGGAAGCGAGTGGCTTGCCCCTTCCGTACGAAATTCGATAAGCAGAAATGTACTCCTCCGGCCAGCTGTCGCAATGCCGTTTCCAGGAGCATTACCAGCAGCAGTAGCAGCAGCAGTAGCAGCAGCAGGACAATTGTTAGCCGAGCCAGCGATAGTCAATCACCGCAGAGTTGTTTCGACTTGCAGCGCATTAATAGAGTATATGAGGATGGCGAATATTGGTTAGTTATTCGTTCCCGACAAATACGAGTCTATTGTTATCGTATGAATAGTAGAACGCCACGCGAATATATTACCGTGCAACCGCAAGAGAACTATTCGATCTACTATGAGAATAAAACCCATCACATGGACAGCTGTCCGACGGCTTCAAGGGAGCATGAGTACTACAATCCTGAGAATTCGGGACGGACTTATTTCAGCAAATTGCGCCTGAATATTACAAATTTGCGAATTATTGAAAACGATTTCGAGTTTGCCGAGACACGAGGACAACGACAGAAACTTGGCTCATCGGGTGATTGCTATAATCGAAATATGCAATGCCCGCAAGGCGATTTCTCCATCAATATAGAGCGTACTGGTTTCATCATACGTCCGGGTACTGTGTGGAATAAATTAGGAAATAGAGTGGTTATGCATCGAACGGCTGGAGTAAGTAAAACAATCTCAGCTCTCCTCAGAATACATTGTAATAAATTCATGTACTTTCTTCAGTTTGATACGGCGAAATTTTCACGTAGAGCCTTCTGCGGCGGCTATTGTGGTAGCTGTTCTATATCATCTACGGCAGGACTTTATTTGGACGTGGCGTGATCCCAAACGGATTTGGGGCCCTAGAGGCATTGGTCCGATATTTGGTGCTAGACTTTTTTCGGGGGCATTTACTGTGTGACTTTCCTTCACTGCCAAAACAAACTTCAAATGAATCGAATTTAACACAGAGCATACAAATTATTCATAGTATTACGCGAATCAAATCCAAACCAATCAACACCCACGATTCCGCTGTTGTATAGGCCGTGTGGGGACTGGCCCCAAGGGTGGCACGTCACCCACTTTCACCTGAATGCATTTCGATTGCAGGTGTTCGAGCGAAGTGTCTGACATGATCGTTAGACTAACAAAAATGAAAAGTATTTTCGATTATCGGACACCTATAAATTAGAACAGAATAAATCTCGATCAAAGTCAAAATGAAAAAAAAAAAAACAAAACAAATCAAATGTGTGTGGAATAGAAATGAAATCATGGCCATTTTTTAGAAATTTAGTAATTGTAAATAGTTTATCTTTATTCTTGTAAACCTAGATGTGAGTCATTCTAATTGAAAACAAAAAGTAATACACCAGCTTCATTATAATGATATATAAAATGGCATCCGAATATCATTTAAATATCTACAAAGAAAATTTGAAATAAATTTAATTTAATATTGTTTATGTATGTAAAAAAAAAAAAAACAGAAGAAAAAATATCATCATCAATAATAATCGTCTAGATAACAACTATGGCATATCCTTAGTATAAAAATAATTCAATAATTTTAGTGCAATCCTTGTACAATATTTGTATACCTATATTAAGTTAATTAAGTATTTTTTACTTACACTACAACTAAAGAGAAGAAAACACAAAAGAAAAAGAACCCGGTAGTTTACATTTGGCCGAGCCAAAGTCTATATATGTATGTATATTATGTATGTATATGTACCAATCCTAGCAGTTCCGTGAATATCTTTTATATTGATAAGTAATGATAATCATAACATAAGCTAAATTATATTATTCCACTGTGAACTGCAAGGAACAAAATGTAAAACAAAAGAAAAACAAGCCAAAATACTCAAAACAATCTCCCAATTGCACAATTTATATCCAATCGCTTAACCCAGCTAACTATTACAAAAAACGAAAAGTCACTGCCAATAACTAATTTTATGTGTCTCATCTAATCATAAATAGCATATAGAGCATTGGGAGACAACCTTAAATCTCATTAACATTCACCACTGCACCTACTTCGAGGTGGGGGGTAGCTGAAGACTAATGGATCAGCTTAAATCGAAACTTAATTTATTTCTTGTGACTCTAATGAATGGTTTAAGCATCCCCAAACAAACCCCCTACCAGAGTACAACTTTAGCATATTGTTGAGGAAATAAATTGAAAATTCGACAAAAAATATCGAAAGCAAATCAATTTATATATATAGAAGCCTTTTAGAATCATAGAAATTCTTTATTTCTATGTTCTTTACTAAACTTTAATATCATTAAACTTTGTTATTATATTTATTAGTTCTTCAGCCGCCTCTCACCTATATCCTATCCCAAGTGTACATGAGTAACTGAGTGATCAAAGCATGGACATACGATCTTGACCAAAACTTCACTAACTTTTTTTCGATCTTCATTCCTTTACTGTCTTTGCCTAAATCTAAATTCATTCTGATATTTATTTAATTTAATCCATTTTAAAATGGATTTATTCGAGAACTCAGTTTATTTCATGCGCTTTTTCTTATTTACACCTGACTATGTTTTTCTATTCTCTTTGTATTCGATAATGAATACAGTTTTCGTATTATCCATTTTAAGCATTTCTTAAAATTAACTCAAATAACTAATATGTGAAAATAAAATCTGTCGTTGAACCAAAATAATTCTCGAATTTATCGATTTACTTGTTTCATTTGATCTTTTTGGGCGGTAAATACAAATTGGACTTACGTTTATTTAGTTAAATCCAAAACTATAAGTGACTAATTCATAATTAGTTAGAAAAAGTGTAGATTTTTTTGTGGTTTTTATTACTGAAAATGATTCATAGTTTTAATGGAAGATATATACGAGTATATTTGGCTTTGATTTCACTGACTAAGGATAAAAAAAAGCTAATTCATATACAATTGATGTCTTTTGTGTGTGCGTTGTCTTTTTTTCTTGGTTGCTCAACGTGAAGACGGTGGATGCTTCATAGGAAGTATCCACTGTACTGGTGAGTTTTAATTGCTATGACGATTATTATTGTATCTGGGCGGCGATGTTTTGCTCGCTGGATGTTAGTTTGTGTCTTGGCTGAGGTTGTTGCCTTTGATGATCTTTCGTCGCATGCGAAAGACTTAAAAGCATTTGCGGTGCACAATGCCGGGACCGGATTCATCGTATTCCTGCTTCGAGATCCACATCTGCTGGAAGGTAGACAGGGAAGCCAGAATGGAGCCACCGATCCAGACGGAGTACTTTCTCTCAGGTGGAGCAATGATCTTGATCTTAATGGTTGATGGGGCCAGGGCAGTAATTTCCTTTTGCATACGATCAGCAATACCTGAAAGTGGGTATTATCATAGGAGTTAAATAGAAAATAGGACTATCTGGCGTTATCACAATTTACCTGGATACATGGTGGTACCACCGGACAGCACAGAGTTGGCATACAGATCCTTACGAATGTCCACATCGCACTTCATGATCGAGTTGTAGACAGTCTCGTGAATACCGCATGATTCCATGCCCAAGAAAGAGGGCTGGAACAGGGCCTCAGGGCAACGGAAACGCTCGTTGCCAATGGTGATGACCTGACCATCGGGCAACTCGTAGGACTTCTCCAGCGAGGTAGAGGCAGCTGCAGTGGCCATTTCCTGCTCAAAGTCCAAAGCAACATAGCACAACTTCTCCTTGATGTCACGAACAATCTCACGCTCGGCAGTGGTGGTGAATGAATAGCCACGCTCGGTAAGGATCTTCATCAGATAGTCGGTCAAATCGCGACCAGCCAAGTCCAGACGCAGAATGGCATGGGGCAGGGCGAAACCTTCATAGATGGGCACAGTGTGGGAAACACCATCACCAGAGTCCAGCACAATACCGGTGGTACGACCGGAAGCATACAGGGACAAAACAGCCTGAATGGCCACATACATGGCTGGCGAGTTGAAGGTTTCAAACATGATCTGGGTCATCTTCTCGCGATTAGCCTTGGGATTCAGTGGGGCTTCTGTCAATAATACTGGATGCTCCTCGGGGGCAACACGCAACTCGTTGTAGAAGGTATGATGCCAGATCTTCTCCATATCATCCCAATTCGTAATGATGCCATGCTCGATGGGGTACTTCAGTGTAAGGATACCACGTTTGCTCTGAGCCTCATCACCGACATACGAATCCTTTTGACCCATGCCCACCATCACACCTTGGTGCCTGGGGCGACCCACAATTGAGGGGAAGACAGCACGGGGGGCATCATCACCAGCGAAGCCGGCTTTGCACATGCCCGATCCGTTGTCGATAACTAATGCGCCCGCATCATCGTCACACATCTTGGCAGTTGTTTATCTGCAAAAAAAAAAACCGAAATGTTCTCTCACAAGATTTGATTTGAACAAATTAAAAACCCTTGTAAACGGTTTCAAAAGTCTTTGGAAATAATTCGTTGGCTTAAACCATTTTACTGGGCCTCATTTGTTGATCTAAAAATGTAAATTTTAATATTATAATCTATGCTTTGCCTTCATCACTTCATCTAGTTGTGATTCCCAAGTGGATTAGGACTTAGGCGAAGTCTACTCAAAAGAGAAATTGGTTGTTTTCGAAAGACATTTACCAGAATTTGTAATGAACTAAAAATAACCTCAAAGAGTTCATCTAACGAAATCGAAATATCTTGTATAGAATCAAGAAAATCTCAAAATCCTTGAGATACATATATTTTTGATAAATTCGGTTTCATAATTTTGAGTCATATTTCTTTCTGACGATCCACTCGAAATGAGTTATTCATTCTATATAAAGTTTATCCTTTTGATATCACTCTTCATCAAATGTTAATTGTCTGCAGGATATGCTCAGTTAAACAGTTTTGAGATTTTATTTTTAGAAAAAAAAGCACCAAAATATATGTACTCCGAAATGGAAGAAATGAAAATATTATATAATCCTTATTGATTTCGCTTTAATCGTTATTTTGATTCACTTTTTTATTCCTTGGGCGATAGCTCCTTTTATTTTTGCTCTGCACGGGATTGCACTAACCTTTTTTAGGTCAACGAAAGGATTTCTGTATTGAATGAACTCGCACGTTCGATTCTTGTTGACGGCTTGTAGACTCAACAACAAATGGCACGCAAACGATCACTGAATGCCTTTATATCAAAGGCTCTCCCGAACCGAAATTAAATTAAGAAATTAACTTAGGAAATCAATTAGGTACTCACCGAAAGAGAGAGAGTACTGTGTTTGAGAGATAGAAAGAAAAAGAGATCTCGAATCGATCCATATATGCCGTTTTCATTTGGCTAATGGGAAAAATCGTTATGGCTTCCGATATAGACGACTATTTTAAGTCCTACATTGATTTAGTCGAAAAAAAAGTTTTTCTTTATAATTTTTAAGATTGATCATAATTCTACTTAAATATGGATTAGCCTAATGATTATATTTAAACTGTCCATGATATCTCATGTAGGGTAAGACAGAGCATCCTTTCAGGTAAGAAGAGAGAGAGACCGATTGGGTCAAAAAGTGAGAGTGAGAGACCGAATTTCCCCATTGATAATCAAATGTGCGTGGCAATGCAATCAATTATGTGTCTTCCGCTCCCTAGCAAAGAAAAAAATGTCCACATTTTGTTTCTCTCCCATTGCCGAATTGGCTTCGTGGCATATTCAGAAAATAGAAACGAACCTTAGAAGGACCGGCAGAAGACAATTGGCATGACTGGTTGAAGTGCGGTGAGGTGAGATGAATTGAAGTGATTTGGGGCTACCGTTGGGCACGCAATTGCAATGCAATGCAGCCAAATGCATTAAAATAGATGCGGCAAGCAGAACGTCACATATAAATCAACATCAAGGTTGATCTCATCTCGATCTCCGCACATACTGCTGCTCGAGGAAGCGATCGTCGAGGCAGAGAAGTTTCGAAATTGCCGTGGCGTCTATTTATCAAAGCAATTTACCAAACTCAGTCGCCTTTCTTGTTGTTGAGCATTTGCAAATTGTTATGTTTTTTTTTTTCTGTCTGTCTGTTGCTTATTTTTAATTCTATTTGTTTGCTTTTCGCATTTGACTCTTGATTCTATTATTAAGTCATTTTACTCACAATCAATTGATTTGTATTTATCCTTTTAAGTAGATTTTTCTCTATTGCATTTTGATTTATGGCGTGGCCAAGTTTATAATTGGATTGTGATTAAATAAAAATAGTCAACCAAATGTTCCGAAGGTCCCATTGTACTTTTCTTCACTGATCTTAAAGAATCACAATCAATAAATAGATATCTAAATACTTCGATACATATGTACGTCTCTGTGAACACTTCTTAAGGTTCTTTTTTTAGACTAAGAGAAATTAGTTAAAAATATGCACCAAGAAGTTTAACAATTTGGTTTTTAAAACACAAAATAAATTTTTGGAATGTAATGTGTTGAAAATTATAAATACTTTTCAGCTTAGGTTCTTCAATTTTTCGTTCCTGGATCCTGCCTTATCATTATGTTGGAAAAATCATGAAAAAGACCTTCTAATTAGAATATAGTCCAGTTTAACTAAGCCCTTAAATTTTATCCCCAATGAATGGCAAGAGAAATGTAATAAACGATTTCATTGCATGCACTTAGGCTGAAATGTAAAAATGTTTTTAGTAATTGTTTGTTGGTTTTTCTCTTCTTGTTAGCTTTTTGTTTCTCTCATTTGAGAAAAAACAGTTCAAACATGTTGTGAAGTTTTGTACTTACTTCTACGTTTCTTTATTTCTTTTGAAAGAACGACTTTCCAGAGAATGAAGTCCTAGCAATTTATTATAAATGACAGTAAACTGCAAAACTATTTATTTTATTTCTTCTCAAAATTTCATAATTTTTTTATTCGTTTCTGCCTGTTTTTGGGGAAACTCAACTCTTCAAGTCTCACAGAAAATGTTATTTAAAATACTAAGAATTAACAAACTAAAAAGCAGTTTTCATTATAAGAAAATCAAAGGCAGAATGTGTCTCTTAAAGACGGCCAGAGAGAGTTGAGTTATTACCAATATTTTTGTTTGTATTTTTAGTTATGGTTTTTTTTTTTGGGTGATTTTCTTTTAGTTTTGGCCCACTTTCGTGTTACATTCATTTTGAGTTCATCAGTGTTTTAACAAGTGTGTTAAATTAGTTATTCTAGTTGTATATAAGTATGTATATATATATATATATATATATCTATATATATGTGTGTAGGTATATGTAGTATATATATCAGGCATATTATAAAGATTATTGGCGTTATAATGTGTTAGTTTTTGCTTTTGCATTTCCTAGAATCTAATCAAACAGCTGAGCAGAAATTGTCGATTTCTGTGTTAAGAGTAAATATTCTTTTTTTAGTTGCTTTTTGCTTTTCAATGATGTTTTTGCTTTGTAAGTTTTCTAAAATACAATATTAATGATTCAGATACATTTTCTATATAGTTTTTAATATCACTTTTATCGTTTAAACTTTTGTTTTTTAACATTGTTTTTGTTGCTCGCTTATTGTAAGCTAGATTTAAGCCGTTTTAACATTAGAGTTAGATAGATCGTTAGAGATTAGCGCGATATTGCCATTATAACACTGGTTAAATTTTTCTCCTACTTCTAAAGATGACCAAAAATTTTTCGTACACAATACAATTTTGACAAAGATGGAGAAAATGAGTTTGGGTGGGAGTGGGGGTATGGAGTGGATCGAGAAAAATGTTTGCCTCCTTTTTAAGGTTCGTGATTATGGACAAACTGTTCGAGTTGCTTATGCAACTGATTACGATAGGGTATCCTGTGCTTGCTAATAACAGTCGCTGCCAGGCACTGTAGGGTCACATAGTTGAGCAGCGGTATAGTGCTGGTGGGATTCGAGGCAATCGAGTCATAGGGTCGCTTATCTGCACGATTCGGCTGATCAATATCGGCTCCACATTTTAGCAACAGGTGAACAATCTGCAAAAGGTTAAAAGGGAATATCTGATTAGAAAATCATATAAGCTTGCACACGTTTTGTCTTATCAGTCCCTATCAAGTGACTTTCATTTATCAGCAATTGCAAAGGAATCAAAATAAAGTAATTAGAAGAAACAATCAATAGTTTTTTGTGTGTAGGTTCTTGGGATTAAATTAAAAATTAAGCGATTTCTGCTTTTGATAAGAAAGCAAACACAAACAGTCGCTTACACTCATTATGTTTTTGTTTTTGTGCTCATAACTAACCTCATTGTCATAATTATAGGGCAGACAGGCCACATGCAGGGGTGATGATTTGGCTTCGTTTTTGATGTTGACATCAATCCCACACTCGATGAGCAATTTTATGACATCGGCGTTGGGAAACACAGTCTTCTGTAATTAATGAGGATTAGTTCTATAATTATATGATCCGAATTTTTGGTAACTTACATCGGCAAAATTGTCGTCAGTGATGTAGCCGCTTTTAATAACATTCAATCTTGATGAGCAGAGATGGAGCAGAGTATCCGAAGTGCTGGCACTGCGCAAATTGCCAACCACAACAGTCTCGCGAATGGCCTTGAAGATAAGCTTTCGCTGAGCCTCAGTTTGGACGGTGTTGATCAGCAAATAAATAAGATGAGCCAGACAACGCATGACTCGATCATAGTTCTCCTGCTGTCGTCGGAAAACTGGACGCAATTGCAGCAAATGCCTAACCTCAACAGCGCTTTCGGCCAGAGTGCGAAACACTCCCAGTACATCATCGAAGCGTGGTAGAACATTCTCCTGATGCACAAAACGAGCTCTTGCATCAGCACTTCGTATGTGACTGGTGTTTTGGACATGCAAGTCCAACATTAAACGCACCAATGCCTGGGCCGCGAAGCAAGTCTCAAAATGGAGTATAGACCAATTAGAGACGCGCACCTCCAGCAAAAAGCGCCAGAGATCAATACAGCGCTGCAATTGCAACGAATCCGCATACGAAGCTCCACGGAAAGTCAGTCGGAAGAGCATATCTTTGTGTGTCAGTCCAAGCACACGTTCACATATCAACAGACTTTGGGTGCGCATGGCATCCATGTCGGTGGCAATGTTATCCAGTTCCTCCAGAGTAACGAATTCCTTGGCATTATCATAAGCACTACGCAAAGGGACACTGGGTTTCTTCTCAATGTACGGCGTATAAGCCGACCTGATGTGATGGGCCATGCGCCAGTGCAAAATGCAGACTCTTGACTCATTGTGTTCGTCCAGAAATGTGGAGCCCATTAGCTCGTGAGCCTCTGCCAGCCTTGCGGCTGTAAAGTTCAGTTCCTTTTTCAAGTAATCAAAGATCTGGTGGGCACCCTTCAGGCAGGATGTACGCAATGCATCGTCACCATACCGACTCTTGGCATACGGATCGGCACCCTGTTCAATCAGCATACGAGTGGTATCCAGTCGATGCTCTTGGATGGCATAGTGCAGAGCCGTTTTATCCTGTATATCCCGCGCATTTATGTCAGCCCCCTTTTTCACCAGATACAGACACAATTGCACAGATTGAACAGAATTGATTAAGCATGTTCCGCCATTAATGTTGGGTTTCTTGATATCCGCTCCATTCTCGACCAAAAATTTCACTACAATTGAGAGGAAGATTAGTTAGGCATTCCCAGATAAGATCTTACACAATTCGAGTTACCGATATCCACATGGGTCATATAACAGGCACTGCGGACAGGTGTAGATCCCGAATCCGAGGTGGCATTGATATCACAACCTATGCGAACCAAGTACTTGACCATGGCCAATCGGCCTGAAACTACGGCCGCCCACAAGGGTGTCACATAATGAAAACTATTGTCCTCGGGTACCTCAAAGTGTCCCTTTTGTTCAATATCGGCCTCACATATTGTGATGAGATATTCGGCTATTACCACCGCTCCCCGCTTACAGGCAATGAAAAGAGGAGCACATCCATTTCTGTGTTTTCGGACCAATTCTCGACGGGATTCGCGTGGCAATCTGAAATGGTATACACATGCAATATAGTTAATACATGACGTGATCACAGTTGGCCCAACTTACTTTTCCAACTCATGACGAAGATGGCGCGATAATATTGAGTCCTCCTGACTTCGTTTGCATTCTTCCACCAAATCGTGGTTTAATTTGGTCAATTCCACCTTGCTACCGGATTGTTTCCTCTCGTTAGCGGCCATGGGGAGCAACTCCAGCTCAAGTTTGGCAGAGCTCATTGCCAGTGCACAGTTTCATTGCCAAATTTGATGTATGGGTGTGTGTGAGTGCGTGTGTCTGCGCGAAAGTGAGCCTCGTTTCCTTGATGTCCTTGAGCCTGGAACGGCAGTGACCTACTTCAGTTTCAGTCCCTTTTCCCTTTCTACGTTTTCCTTTTTTAATCTAGGTGCGGGCGGCGGCTGGCCTAATTAGGTTGCTTTGCACCAGTCACACTTTCTTTTCTGTCTGTGTTTTTTTTTTTTATTTCTTCCGCTGTCTCACTACCTCCCTTCTACCACCACAACCTCCTCCTTCGACAAATAATCTTGCCTTTACTTTTTTTTCTAATAATCAATTTTAAAACAAAAGCAACCGAAACGACGAAAACGCATAACGATCAGCGATCTTTGGGATAAATTAAAACAAACTAACGTAACAATAAACAGTTTAAGTGTATTTTTTTGTGTGTTTTTAGTTTTGTTATGTTTTCAGCATGTTTTTATGTATGTTTGTGTTTGTTTATAAGTGTCAATCTGCTGACGCTGAAAATCAAACTTAACTATGAGAATGTTTCGTCGGCTTTTACATACCCTAACTAATATAATGCATAACAAGTACATTAAAGAATTTGAAATTTAAGCGAACCAAAGTGATTTGCTTTGTTTAGTTCGTAAGACCGTATAAATAAACTCATATGAGTAGCATGTAATGGTTTTAAATTCATGTCTAATAATTTCTTGTTACAAATACCAGATTCAAATCAATATACCTCATACCCTTTTCGATATGCGTAATTTTAAATAAGCGGTCACACTTGACGATAAATATCGATGTGGCTTCTGAAGTCCGATAAGTTATCGATAGCTCTCTGATAAATCTGGACTCATACCCTTTTCGATATGCGTAATTTTAAATAAGCGGTCACACTTTACGATAAATATCAATATTGCTTTTGAAGTCCGATAAGTTATCGATAGCTCCCTGATAAATCTGGCCACACTTACCGTCTGGCAACACTGCTCCCGCGTCGCTTGTATTGCAGAAAATTGAAAATTAGTCAAAATGAACGCCACTACAGGAAATCAAACTATTGCCAACACATATTCATTGGATGCCTTTCGTCCCCACAATCTGCTCGAAAAGCATCGCCTAGAGACGTTTAAGGATTGGCCCTTTCCTGCATCGTCATCATGCAGTATTGCTAAGGTAAGTGAAGGATGCTGAGCTCAACCTCAACAACAAGAATCTTGTTACAAATTCAAGTGCCTATTAAAATCTCTATTAGATGGCAGAGGCAGGGTTTTATTGGACTGGCACCGAGAGAGAAAAAGATACAGCTACATGCTTTGTGTGCTTCAAAACACTTGACGGTTGGGAGTCCCATGATAATCCTTGGGAGGAGCATGGTAAACATGCACCGCAATGTGAATTTGTCAAGCTGGGCTGTCCCGAAAAAGATTTATCAGTAAGTACATACCATTAAGTCAGTTCAATTCACTATGCGACTGATTTATTTGAATATTAATTCTGGTTTTGTTTAGGTAATACAATTTGTGGAACTCGTTGGGTCTGTGATGAAGGCCAAGATGGCAAAGAAAACAAGAGAATTCAAAGAGAGCTTTGCCAAGGCAGCTGAGATTAAGCTGGATGAGTTCAAGCGCAATCGAAAATAATAATCAAAGTTTTTTAAGATTATATCTAGTTTTTAAATTGTTGTAATAAAATATTCCGAGGGTGGCAACTCTTAAGCGATTTTCCCCAAGCCTTCCTAATCAGAAACGAATGAGAATGAAACATGAAAGCACAGAATTTCCACGAACTTGCAAATGTTAAAACGCAAATTACAACAGCAAGAGGCTGCGGCATCCAAAGTCCCCTTAATCCCGCAGGAGCCCGCGCCAAATGGGGGACTGACTACCTCAGCACTATTCGCAAAGCCTCTTTGGCAGGAATTTTATGAAATTGAGCAAGGATTAAATGTGGAACTGCAACAACTTAACATACCTCCGAACATAGCCTTTGTCTATAATCCAGTTGAGTATGCCGCATCCATGCATTGTGACTACCTGCGTCGCTTTTTAACTGGACCCAGCAAAAAGGTGATGTTCATAGGGATGAATCCTGGACCCAATGGCATGGGTCAAACCGGTGTAGGTTAACTTTTTTTTAATACATATATAACGCATTTAGTTAATTGCATATACTATATTCCCTCCGAATAGATACCCTTTGGCAATGTTCGGACAGTTCGTGACTTGATGCACATATCAGGGATTGTCGAACAGCCGCCTGCAGTTCATCCAAAACGTCCCGTCAGAGGACTAGATTGCTCTATTGAAGAACCAAGTGGTGTACGTCTTTGGGAACTATTCCAAAGTTTAGCTGGCGGCAATCTAGAGACCTTCTCACAGCTGTGTTTCGTTCACAACTTCTGTCCACTGGCTTTCTTCGATGCGGCAGGTAAAAATATAACTCCCAGCGAGCTGAAAGGGGATTATAAGAAAGAAATCGGCACATGCTGCCTGCGTGCTCTAGAGAAGCAGTTGCTGCTGGTGAAACCAGACTATGTGGTAGCCGTGGGCAATTATGTGTACACTTTGCTGAAACGTTCTAAATATTGCCAAACAGCTCGGCTGGTTGTGTGTCTACCCCATCCCAGTCCGCGGTCTGTTAATAACACCAATTGGCCTGAGAAGGCAAATGATTTCTTGGAGCTGCACAATTTAATACGATTCATGCGCAACGAAGCTGTATAAATGCACAAAATTAATTTAAGAAATGTAATTTTTAGGGTTCTCTTGCCATGAGTCGTTGTCCTTCTGGTTTGAAATTTGAAGAAAGTCGAGTTATCAAATTTTCCGTATTTCATGGTCTATTAATAATAGCTGTTAGTGCTTATGATACCGAAACGAAACAGTTTACTTGACCTTTTGTGACTGACGATCGAAACCGCTGCTGTGCTGGTGCATCTCGAATTGTGCAATAAATGTGCCTGCTCCTGGGTCATGGAAGTCTCCAAGATTTTCGCTCTATAGCGCTTGCAATTCAACGAAATTCATTCACAAGTCGATATAAACGACGTTGAATTGGTCTAAGGCGCTGCGACAAGTTGATTCAATGTGTCCATTGAGATGCAATTGGCACTGATCGGTGATACGTTTAAATTTCCATTCCTGAACGACGGTTTCCTTGTCCAGTTTGCCCAACGTCCAGTCTGACAAAAACGGGACTTGTAGGGTACCTATATATTCCTTGCGCACGGTCTTTGGATTGGGAGTTGCTCAACCAGGCGCAGACAGCTGTCGGCGAGGAAGGCAAGATGTGCGTCGAATGTGGAATCTGAAATTTGACCAGGATTGATTCATAAAAAGGGTTTTCCATGGATAACGATGCTAATGGTGACTCACTTAAAAAGCTTGACATCTGCATATCGGTTCTTCCGTGCCTGCCTGCGACTGGTGCTCCTTTTCGCTGGGCTTGTAATTTCTCCATTTAACATTTTTTATTTCTTATTTTTTATTTTTGAAACGCGCGCGAACACAACATTACTCGCCCTCTCGCCGTAAATTCTCGCCTTTTCGCCGTAAATTCTTGCGTGAGTAAATGCTAGCGTTTTACTCAGCAGTGTTGCTAACCATCACCAATAATTAGTATTGTAAAATGCAAAATTAAGTGCTGATAAATTTTTGTAAACTATTTCAATTGTTGTCCAGCCCTCGTTTGTTTTCTTTAACAAAAAGGACAATTGTTGTCAATTGCAAGACCCGCCAGCGAACCGTAGCAGAAAGGCATACGGAACTCGCACGGAAGGAAACAAGGAATCCTTTTTGCGTGGAAAATTCTCAATTATCCCAACCCCCCTTAAAGATATTTCCATGCCAAATGGCCGCATTTATGGAGGACGCGTTAGTGGAAGCGCGAAGGGCACGTGACGCAGGAGAGGTGCCCGTCGGTTGTGTCTTTGTATATGGAGACAAAGTCATCGCACGTGGCGGAAATGAAGTCAATGTCTATCGGAATGCCACCAGACATGCAGAGTTCATCTGCATAGATGCCACATTGGCCTATTGTCGAGCAAAGCACCTGCCAGCACGCCAATTGTTTGCCGAAATCAGTGTGGTGGTCACTGTGGAGCCATGCATCATGTGCTCGGCTGCCTTGCATACGCTGGGCGTCAAGGAGATCATCTATGGCTGTGAGAATGATCGGTTTGGTGGCAAAACGGTTGTGGATGTGGCTGCTGTGGTCGGCCAAAGGATTAGCATTATTGGTGGGGTTCGCGGCGATGAGGCAATGGCGCTGCTCAAAGAGTTCTACAAGGGCGACAACCCAGCGGCGCCAACACTAGCCAAAAAGAAGAAATAAGGTAGTTTTCTGCTGTATACGTTTCGATTTATTATAAAAAAAAACTTTTTAGGCAAATAGACTATAAGATATGTCTATATATCTTTATCTCTATATAAACATATATATAAATATATATATGTATATGTATATGGCGTTCAGAACGTTTTAAATTTAAACATAAATACAATTACTGGATGAAAAGCTACTATATGTAGTGACAAAAGGCTGTGTCCTGTTCCACTTTAGGAGAGATAACTTAAGAACTTTGTTTTTTATTTATTGTATTAATTCCTACTTAAGTAAATGCAATTGCTGCTCTTGATAATCTCGGCACGAGTGCCTAAATTGTCCCATCACCAGATGAAAAACCCTTTTGCTTAATCCTATCTACATATGTATCTATATATTAATTTGTTCTAGCAACTTATCTAAACTTCGTGTATCGATCATTTGCTGCGCAAGCTGACACGTTTACGCTTGCGCAGTAAACAATTGCTGCAAGGACTTAACTCTAAAATGGGTGCACTTCAAATGCGAAGATTGCGACGTCTGTGGCCAAGATTTAGCCATTCCAGAGGCACATTACCGCCCACATTGTAGGTGGTAGGTGTGCAGTTCAATAGTTTCTTTGCTGGTTCGCAGCGTCGGCTTACATTCCAGTAGGCAAAGCCTTGCGGACATCTATAAATTTGGCCCTCGATACGTCCCGTCTGCTCGGAGTAATCGCATTTCACAAATAATTGACTGCATTCGTCGTCGTTCAGAGCAAAGTGTCCCTCCTCTGGGCAAAGTGGCGCTGTGGATCGAATTTGTACCTAAAACGGAGACGAAGTACACATAAATGAATGGACAATTTGTAGTTTTTACACTATGTTCCTTACCATGTTTAGACGACGCGATTCATCTTCAAAGAGGTTGGTCCTGGTCACTCCCTTGCTGCAAACGTCATTGGCATCGGGTTTGCCACAGCTGCAGGTTTTGTCTTGGTACACTGTGCCATTGGGACACTGGAAGGTGACGATGTTCAGATCATTGCTATCCGTATTCTCATTGCATTGATAGAACATGCCACATTTCTTAGGATGCCGACGGAATCCAGTGGGGCAGACGAAAACATCTTGTCCCTCGCTTGTCGGTGGGCAGGGAGAACTTGTGTTTGTTGCCGGCGGCGGTGATAATGTGGTCGGCGCTTCGGGTATTGATGTCGTTGTTACTGGTTCAGATGTTGTAGTTACAGGTCCTGCTGTAGTTGAACCTGTAGTGGTTTCTGCTGATGATCCTGTTGTTGTAGTTGTCATGGACTCATCTGTCGTTGTGGTCAAGGGTTCCACTGTTGTCGGTTGGTTCGTGGAACAGTTTCCTGATACTTGATCCGCATAGTTACATGTGTCCAGCGACGTATCCCAAACAGTTCCCTTGGGACACTTGAAACTGTATACCTGATATTTGCCAGTCTTTTTCTCATCAACACAGCGATAATAGCGATTGCAATTCTCGGGATCAGCAAAGAATCCTTCAGCAGTGCAATTGTATTTTGTTCCAGAATTTGGTTGTATAGTTGTGGGCTGATCAGTTGTGACAGGTTCTGTGGTGGGCGGATAACCGGGTCCGCCTGTGGGCTCTATTGTGGTTGTTGTTGGATCCATAGGGATCTCTGTTGTAGGACCTGTCGGTTTCTCTGTTGTAGGGCTGGTGGGCTTTGATGTCGGTTTCTCTGTTGTAGGGCTGGTGGGCATTGATGTCGGTTCCTCTGTTGTAGGGCTGGTGGGCTTTGATGTCGGTTCCTCTGTTGAAGGGCTGGTGGGCTTTGATGTCGGTTTCTCTGTTGTAGGGCTGGTGGGCTTTGATGTTGGCTTGTCTGTGGGAGGTTCCTCTGTTGGAGATTCTGTTGGTTTATCCGTTGGGGGTTCCTTTGTTGGAGGTTCTGTGGGTTTGGATATCTCAGTAGTAGTGGTTGGACTTTCGGTTGTTGGTGGTATTGTGGTCGGTTCTTCTGTGGTCATATTGGAGCATCTTGGTACATTTTCAGCATAATCGCATGTCTGCACATCTTCGTTCCAACCAGTGCCCTTCTGGCACATAAAGGTGTATTTCTTCAACTGTTTGCCAGTGTTGACGCAACGATAATATTTTCGACAATCATAAGGATCTGCCATGAATCCTTCGCCCTTACATTCGCTGCCTGGCGGCTGATTTGGTGGATTAGTTGGACGTTCGCCTGATTCCGTTGTTGTAGTTTCAGGTAAGGGTGGTGTGGTTGTTGGTCTCATTGTAGTCGTTGGATTGTCAGTGGTTGTTGATCCTAAATTATGAGAAATAATAAAAAAAATTAATTTTAAAATTAATTCTTAAAGTATTCCAAAACAAAACAGATTAAAAATTAGTCATATAATATATAAAAAAGGGGGTTTTTTCATACCCGAGTAGCTTAAGTAAATAGTTACCCGATGTGGTTGTTGTTATTGGACCGAGTGTTGGTCTCGGCTCAGATGCAGTTGTTGTCGGCTCAGATGGAGTTGTTGTCGGCTCAGATGTCCACGTTGTTGTCCACGATGTCGTTGACTCCGGTTCTCCCGTTGTAGTCTCTGAACGGCATCTTGGGTCTTTTACAGCCGATGGGTGATTACAATTCTCGATTTCAGCATCCCATACGGTATTGTTGGAGCATTTGAAATTATATTTATGGAATCCTCCCTTCTCATTGCTCACACATCTATAGAATTTCTGACAATCCTCAGTGTCACCAAAGAAGCCTTCCTTTTTGCAGGGACTACTCGATGAAATTGGTTCCTGAGGCTCTGGTTTCTTGGTCGTTGTAGCCGGCATCTGTGTGGTGGTTATATCTGTGGTAGTTTCAATGGAAGTTGTAGTGTTCGGTCCGTCTATCAGTGATGATAATGTCGTCGTCGTTGGCTTGGGCGTTGTTGTTTCGCATGGCACCTTGCCGGACTCGGTGGTTGTGTCTGTCGTCTTGCAATTGTTAAAATTGTGGTTACAGGTTTGCAAATCCTGATCCCATACGGTGCCGGCACCGCAATTGAAGGGTATCTGAGTAAAACCATCCTTGCCATTTCGCACACAACGATAAAATTTGGAACAGTTGCTTGAATCGCCTATGAATCCTTCAGATGTGCATTTACCATTATTGGGCTTTTGTGTGATTGGTTGCTGGGTCGAAGTTGTTGGAAGTGGAGGATATCCCTCACTTGTCGTTGGTTCCCTAGTTGTGCTAGATCCCTGAGGATTGGGTCGAGCTGTAGAAGTTGTTGGAAGATCAGGATACTTGGGCGTTGTCGTCGTCATTCCAGATGGTGGCAGTGTGGAGGCCGTGGAACTACATGCTTTGACTGCCCAAGCATGATTACAGGCTTGGATCTCTGCATCCCAAACTGTTCCAGGTCCACAGCTGAAGGTCACTTTACTAAAGCCACCTCTGTCATTGTCGACACAGCGATAGAATTTGGAACAGTCTTGCTGATCTCCCAAGAACTGGCCATTTTCTTGACACTCCCCCGATGGATGCGAGCTGGATGTTGTTGTCGATGTCGAAGAAGAGGATGAAGACGACGAAGTTGACGATGATGATGACGATGATGTCGACGAGGAAGTGCTGCTACTGCTGCTTGATTCTGTGGATGTGCTGCTCGATGACGACGACGATGAGGTAGTCGAAGAGGTTCCCCCGCTACTGCCGTTCGATGAGGAACTGCCACCTGAAGAGGATCCTGAGTTAGAAGAAGAGCTGCTGCTTGAAGATGAACTGCTACTTCCGCCTGATGAACTCGATGAGGAACTGCTATTAGAGGAAGATCCACTAATAACTTTTTTTACATTTCAGAGTTTGGGTTTGCACTTGATCTGGATGATTGCAGCTATTGGCTTCCGGATCCCAAATTGTTTTTGGCGGGCATGTGAATGAAACTTTTATGAAGCCACTTTTTCCGTTATCCACACAACGATAGAATTTGGAGCAATTCTCACTGTCCGCCAGGAATGTTTCTTCGCTCTCGCATTTCTCAGCGGGCTTAAAAGGCTTCTGAGTGGTTGACGATCCTTGATTACTTGTCGAAGTGGTCGATGTAGTATTTGCCTGATTGGAACTCTGAGTGGAAGAGGAAGAACTCTCAGTGGACGTTGACGAACTCTGATTAGAAGATCCCTGATTGTTTGAAGACGAACTTTGATTAGACGATCCTTGATTGGATGAAGAAGAGCTCTGATTAGACGATCCTTGATTGGATGAAGAAGAGCTCTGATTAGACGATCCTTGATTGGATGAAGAAGAGCTCTGATTAGACGATCCTTGATTGGAGGATGACCCTTGAGTTAAAGATGTCGAAGTTTCCGTTGATGTAGATGATCCTTGGCTCGATGAGGTAGATCCTTGAGTGGTTGAAGAGGAAGTGGAAGAACCTTGTGAAGTGGACGATGAGCTTTCTGTTGAGGAGCCCTGACTTGCTGTTGACGACGCTGAGGAGTTTTGATTACTAGAGCTTTGTGTAGTAGAGCTGGATCCTTGATTGGAAGATGAACCCTGATTTGCAGAGCTGCCACTAGACGAACCGTTAGCCATAGCTTTGCATTGTTCCTTCTGGACATCAGTTGGATGATTGCAACCCTTTGAATCAGGATCCCATACAGTGCCAGGTGCACAATCAAATGCAACCTTATCGAATCCTCCGTTACCATTTTCCACACAACGATAGAAGCGAGCACAATCCTTCAAATCGGGCAAATATGTCTCGGTGTCCTTGCAATCACCATCGGGATTTGAGGGCTTAGATGTTGTGGCCTGAGTGCTAGAACTACTGGTTGAGGATTCGTTACTTGATGTTGTAGACGTGGTCTGATTATTTCCAGATGAGGAACTGGATGAGGAAGATGAGTTTTGATTCGATGAGGAGCCTTGATTACTGGATGACGACGAGCTTTGTTGACTACCACTAGATTGGTTATTGTTGGAACTTGAACTGTTGTTGGATTGGTTGCCACTTGACTGGTTGTTGTTGGAACTAGAACTGTTGCTAGATTGGTTTCCACTCGATGTGGAATTCTGACTACTAGAGGATTGCAAATTGCATTTCTTCTTTTGATCATCTGTTGGCAAGTCACAGACTTTCTCCTGCTGATTCCACACAGTGCCGGGGCCACAGGTGAAGGGTACTTTTTCCAAGTTTCCGTCATTATCCAATCGGCATCTGTAGAACTTGGCGCAATCCTTTTTATCTGGTATATAAGTTTTATCGTTCTCACATTCAGTTGGGACGGGTTTATTGGCATTTTGATTCTGATTTGATTGCTGGTTATTGGAGCTGGAATTGGATGAGTTTTGATTGGATTGATTGCTAGCTGAGGAGCTTTGATTGCTTGAGGTCGATTGGTTGTTGCCCGAACTCTGATTGCCGCTAGAGCTTTGGTTCTGGTTGCTGTTAGAGCTTTGGTTTTGGCCATTGCTGCTGGAGCTTTGATTAGATGAACCCGAGCTAGCCCCTTGATTGCTGCTCGATGTTGAGCTTGACTGCTGATTGCTGCTCGACGTAGAAGACTCTTGATTCGAGTTCGAACTGGACTCTTGAGAAGAAACAGTGCTTGATGAACTCGATGAACTTGTTGAAGAGGACGATGAAGAGGAGCTCTGCTGACTACTACTAGTGGAACTAGAGGATGATGAGGTGGAGTTCTGATAACTAGTCTGTGATGATTGCGTTGATGTTTGACCAGCATAGTAGCCATCGTTCAGTGGCTCCGGCTGATTGCGGCACCCGCCATTAGCACGTACATCAAACATATGGTTGCACGACTGCAGTGATTCATCCCAGGCGGTGCCGTCCGAACACCGAAAACCGATTTTATTATAGCCGCGTCCATTCGAGATGCAGCGATAAAACACGCTGCAGTCACTGGGATCGCTCATAAATCCATCATCCTCACAGGCCGGTCCCGCCTCATCATCCTGCGCCCCTCCCGCTGAGCGTAAAGATGATGAGCTTGAGAAGGATATGACCGAAACACCATTCAGGCCTGTCAAGCCGTAATTTGTTGGCAACTGATTTGCCGTAGCATAGGTGCGCAACTGATTGGCGGCGGGTGTGACGGCGCTGTTAAGCAGCGCATTATGGTCATCGTCATCATTCCGGTTATTGACGACTCCAAGCCCGAGCCCATCATATGCCAGCTCGTCACTGCTATTAATTTCGTTCACATACTCTGAGCACTCCTCACGTCCGGCCAGCAGCGGTGGCATACACAGCTGAAGGGTGCGCGAGTATACCGTATCCTCTTTGCAGGCCAGCATATAGGGTTTGATGTAATGCTCCGTTTGCCTCTCACAACGATAGTAGATGTGGCAGTCATAGTCATCGGCATAGAGTCCCTCGCCAGGGCAGTAGAAGGCAACGTCTGTGGGCAATCCATAGATTGATGAAGATGGAATGTCTGTAATGAAAGTCAAGTGATAAACGCTTTAGTTTTCGTTTCTAGGAGGAGGGAATCTTTCGATTAAGCGACTAAATTAGTTATGTATGACCGTTTCATCGTACTTTATGTTAGCTAGGCTAGGTCTAACCCCAGTCAACTGACATACACTGATAAAAAAGTATACTATATATAGTATCATTACAAGATCATCTTTATAAGCTTATAAACCATATTATATATTTAGACTTATGAACGTACATATGTATATCCCTTGAGTAAGTAGCAAATAAGCTATGTAAAGTATAGATTTCTTAATAGTTTAGAGACTGTTATTTTAATTTTAGATCTTCAGACTTATGATTTTAAATTGAGCAAATTGTCACTGCATTAGTTAAATTTAAGTTATAAGTCTTTTACAATCAACATAACAGTAATGGCTTCTATAATCAACTAAATTTTAATTCAAGACAGAGAAAATCGACTACGAATCGTGACCAAATCAACAGATTATGGGAATCCAGGAGAATCGTAATAAAAGTAAGTTACTTAATAGCACAAAAAAAGTCTTCCACGATCTAACGTTTATTTAATTTTACAGAAAATAATTATACTAAAGCAATTCATGAACAAAAAACCTATAATCGAATACAAATCAACAAGTGTTTGTTATAATGGTGAGTGAAAAGTAAATCAATATTGACATTTTATTGTTGTCCGATCCACAATAACAAACTAATAATAAAAACTGTTTACACACTTTTGACAAATCCATTTGAGAGAGCTCTTTTAAATAACAACAAAAGATTAATATTTTTTAACCAACGATTCATTGGTTACCAACAAAAAAATTAAGAGGCTGAGGCTCGAATGTTTTTCTGACTTAATTCTGCGATACTTTTAGGGTCTGTCTGCCCAAGAAATTCTTCCAGGGGCTCTCGTCTTTGTCATTAGACTTAGATGGATCAAACTTTTGCTCTGTGTATGGTATATAACTATATATGTATATCGAGTGCATAAAAAGCGGGCAATTTAAAATCGTCCGCTGGAACAAACCATTGAACTGAAACTTCCTGTCAGAAATACCCCCGACTGCATATATTTGGCTGGCTCAATTTCGTCTCTGACATTTTGTTCGGTTCTAGGACTTTCTTTTTTTATTTTTGGTCGTTGTGGGATTTTTCGCGCTGTCAAAATAAAATTGATAATTTATTGTCATTCAATGTGCGAGAGTTTTCTGTAGTATATATGTATGTACATAGTATATGTATATATATGTATCTATATGTATTTTTTTCTGGTCTCGCATTCCAATAAATTTAAATGCATTTATGGGCCGTTACAGCGGAACAAATTCATTTTGGAAAATGAATTGTGTATGTGTGTGTTTTTTTCATCTTCTCATAGGGCGGTATTTCTTTTTGGCCTACAGTTTTTTTTTTTTTTTTCGGATGTTGTGGTGCTGGCAAAAGGGCGTGTCCTTATAGACCAAATTGCTGTTGTGGCATGCAAATCTGGGCAAAACATTGTAAATGCGCGGCTCAAAATTAGACGACCGGGTTCTAGGCATACATAAATTTGCATCAGTCATTTGCTTATAGAGGAGAAATGCCGAGAGGAGGAGAAGGATGTGGGTTGGCTTTCATTTTATTTTTTTTTTTTTTGCTCTATGTATATATATTGAAGAATACTTTATGGCTTGATGGCCGTCTGTAGAGCATGTCGAGCCATTTATTCTTTTCGAAAATTGCCAAATTTAATGGCCATAAAATTTAATTACGTCTAATATGTTTTAAGCCATGACGGACAGGAAATACGTAATAATACATAAGGAATGTAAAGCCATATAATTCATTTTTATTGATGCCAAAATTCGTTATCCTTTTAAAAGTTTTAAGAAATATAAGATCGATTATATTTCCTTTGATGCCTTTCTCCTCTATCCTTATTTGCCGCCTTTTGTGCCGTTCTTAAGGTTCATCGAACAATTATTTAATTATAATCTTATATTCTAAGATTCCTTTATTTGAATTCCCAATGAAAAGACTTTTACTATGAAAATATTCGACTTCCAAAGGCCTTTATGCTAAATTCAATTTAAGAAAATTTTGTAAACTAATTAATTACAACACATACATACATATCTCTCCAAGCCTAGATAAACAAATATAAAGTTTTCTCTCGGGGCTAGACTTTTCCTCGAATCAACTTTTCCCCTAGAACCTGCTGCTTGCATGTTAGGCAACGGACGAAAAATGTTAAGCCCATTACTCAGGTCTCTTCAGACTCCGTCCGGGCAAAATTGACCGTTTTACGATTTTAATTATATATGATGTGTACTTTAGAACTTATGCAAAATGAAAGGAGCGCGCGACCATGCGACCACAAACTTATGCGTGGCCCAACAAGGCGGTTGCTGTGATAGCCTGCCTACTCCAGCGTCCCAAAGAGGGTGACGAGGGGGTGGGACTGGGTGTGCAACTTTGGGGCTAGCCACAATCTGACCGCAGAGCATGGCCACAAATAGTTTTGAATCCATACTCATACCCCAAAACGAAACCCTTCTGTGCTGTGCCAAAACGTTGGTGTGTGTCAGTGATGTTCCATAGGCTGGTTAGACTGGACTGGGTAGCTGTATGTGTGTGCATTAAAATTTCAATTTTCAACATTTTAAACACATTACGATGTGGCGATATTGCGAAAATTTAGTTATAAAAGCATAAAATGTGCGCTGTTAGTTTTCATGAGCCTGACACATAGAACGGCCTTTCGAGAGCTCCGAACAGTCGGAGCACTTATTAAACAAAATGACAAATAGTAATTTCATTTCTGTTTCGTTTTTTTACTCACTCCCTTCCTCTGGTTTTTGATAATTAAATATTTATTGAGCGGCAGCGATGTTCCATGGCATTATACACATACATATATACTTTCTGCCCCACTTCATGAAAGTAGAAAAGCCACGCGGTCATTAAGTTTGCTTCGTTGACCAATTGTTTTTGGGTACAACTCACTGTACCCAACCTTTCTCTCTCTCTCTCTATCTCTCTTACCCTGTTCTTCATTTAAATTTTAATTTGATAAATTGAAAACATTGTTTCGCTCGGTTTTATTCAGACTTTTTAGTTAGTTTCGCCTCTACGCTTACCAAAAATATCAGCTTGGGACAATTTAGTGGCCACCCCCTGGACGTCCCCCTCTCTCGCAATTCGTATCCTATGTCGGCGCTTGGGGCACACTTTTGAGAGTTAACTGTCAGGACAGGGATAGAAAGCCAAAAGCCAAAATCCAGAGTCAGAGCAAGAGATAGAGACAGAGACAGAGCATGGCGTATGCCATTTAATTAGTTATTAAAAGTTTTCGTCATTATATTTTGTACTTGACTTTTTAGCTGCCCAAAGGCATCTTTTTGTGGCTTAATTTAAAATTTTTTTATATCGTATTAAACAAAATAACAATGTCAAAACATTGTACCTCAAATGGACGTTTTGTGTGTGGGGGAAAATGGAAAATAATTGATCAAATTATATTTTGTTTTGATTGTAAAATGATTTTTCATCTAAAAATAGATTTTGTTGCTCGAAATCAAATAGTAGATTCTGCTTTAACTATAACTTTCCGGGCTAACTTTAAATTTATTTAACACACAGAGCCAAAAACAAAAGATAATCTATTATGAAGCATTTTAAGTTCTTATGAATCTTTGACTAGGATTTTTGTGATAATCTAAAATTCGCCACAACTTATGACATTCATAGGCCAGATTGTATTTTTTAAAGACTCGACAAAATACCCATTAAGAGGCGAAATTTTAATTGAATTTCGAACCAAGAGGCTAACTAACCAAGTCTAGGTTAAAATCATTGTCAATGGTTAGTATCTTTAGCCGTAGCATACATATTGTATGACATTTTAACCTTAATATCATTAGGTTTCACGTAATGCGATTAAGAGTTAGTAAGCCGTTCTTATCGCTAGCAATATACGGGGACATAGTTACTGTATTCACCACAATTTATTCGCAAAGCACGATCTGGTTGTATATATTATACAGCTAAGATAGAATATATCCACTATATGTATGCGTATGTACACACACTGATACACACACCTTAAAAGCTTGTCACGAACTACCTGCTAACACGACATAATCCTCTGGCAAAAGGACATAAAATAAGCAAGGAGCCAACTCCAATGATAATAATGCAGCCAAAGGAGGTCAGCTAAAGCACAAAATGAAGTGACTTCTCTTTCTGGGCAAGTGTGGGCCTTGCAAGAGAATGAAGTGACCTTCGCAGTGATGACTTGGCTTAGGAAAGGCGAAACCTTTTCAGCTACTTTTATCATAATTTCAGTGTAAGGCAACATTGTCTCGGCGCGTGTCCTTTTTATGAGTGCCCATTGTTGTAGTTGTAGCTGTTGTTGTTGTTACTCCAGTTCTAGTTGTATACCTGTGTATGTCTATAAGCAATTAAATTAAATATTAAACTTAATTACACGAAGAAACTAACACGCCATAGCCCTGGCAAACACTCTCACAACAGGGACCTGAACCTCAGTTCCTGACGGTTCTGTCAAATGTGCCCGAGCTCAATAATGCAACGTGAATGTAAGAAATAATAAAAGTCAATTGTCAGGCAACCGACCAAACGTCTCGGTCTCGTTTTGGCCTAGGTCTTATGTATGTAGCTCTTCTGGCCAGATTCAAACCCCTTTGGAACGCAAAGACATTGATGATGACGACGACAACGACGACGAAGACGATGTCGACAATGTTGCCTTCATTTCGTGTTCCTGCCTTGCCTTGCTAATTGAATTTAATGTAGTTTAATTGAGACGAACGTGATTGTAACTAAAAGCGTTTTATGTTTAATTTAGCAGCAACTACATACTGAAGGGGAGAGAGAGAGAGAGAGGGGGACAGAGAGGTCAAGGGGGCGGGGCTGATAGTTGACATGATGAGTGCTGATGCTTTTAAGTAGTTGAAATTCAAATTAATTGCTTCAAGTCAAAGGCAATTTCCAGTTTGTTGGGACGGCAAAAGAGAAAAACATTTAAATATTTTATCAATGTATATGACAGCTGTCGGCAAATATTTTCCTACCAATTTATCTATAAAATGAATTATGAATGGACCGGACCAATCAAAATGCAAGAGCGATGAAAGAAACTTTCTACTACTGTCCATAAAATTATGGAAATTGTGTCACACGCTGCGTATGAGTAATGATGAGAGAGCTTGCAACGCGATTGCAACTTTAACTTGATTTCAAGGACGGTTTTTTTGTTGGATTTTTCCAATTTCCTCAATATTAGTCAAACTGGTCGAGTGCAGCATAGCGCGAAATTCAAACGCAGCTGCCGCATTGCATGCGAAATGGCCAAAAACAAAGAAAAGACGACAAAAAAAAAAACATGAAAACTAAAATGGTATAGGAAGTATAGTTGGAAAAGGAAGAGTTGCCTGAATTAGCAAAAGATTCTTTTGCTGTCAGAGTCACCGGCAGCTGTCATCTAGACAGGGACCAAGAGAGAAAGAAACAGAAGAAAAAAGTGGCTAAAAACTGTCAGGCTGCATAATAAATTGAATTTGCCTTAAGCTGGTCATTTGATTGCACCGTGAAATTCGAGCGAAAAACACCAAAAAGGAGTAGGGTGGCATAAACATACACTTGAAAATGAATACAAAACGAACAAAGTGAATGTGGACAACTATGGTGACGCCATCGTGACCAGCACGTACATATGTACGTTGTTCTCTATGATGGCAACGACAACGACAACAGCAACACCAAAAGTAATACGGCGACAAAATGCCACCAGAGGCAAATGAAATTATAGTTGTAGCAAAACAGGCAGCTCAAAAATCCAAATATCATATTTACAACTTGCAACTTGACTACCCAACAAGCCAACAGGACACAGTGTGGAGTGCAAAAGGATGCAGCAGAAAGGCAATGGAAGAACAGAACTTGGCAAATGGCAAAATGAAAACTGACATTCGAGTTGCTTCCTTCTTTTTTTTTGTCTTACGTTTATGAGTTGGCATTTAAATGGGCCAACTTGTATACAAGAGTCAAAGACTTTATTGCATTAGTTGTTCTTCTCTGTCATCGTCATCATCATCATCATCTTCATAATCTCTTGCATGGGGCCAAGGTAATAGAATCAGTAGGCAGTAACTTTGCACTGGATGTAAAAAAGGAAGCAGCCTATCTTTGAAAGATAAGAAAGACCATGCTCTGGTGGAAATAGCTAATCACTGTAACTATGCTATTCCGTTTGGCTTATGGTGTCTGATTGTACTTTCTATAGATCTATATAACCATGTGGCAAGGTGCACGCTCCACAATGATGTTACTTACAATGAAAGTTTGATATTAATTACTTATAGGCAATCGAAAGTTTAAAGAGAAACCTTTCATGGGCATTGTGTGGTAAAATTGGGCCGTTCCTTCTATTTCAATAGCCGGCAGTTATTGGTTGTATAAAACTTAAATACATATAAGTACATCATTGATGCAAATGTGTGTGCGTTTAGTTGATATGTGACTTTAGCGAACACGTTACGTTATAGGCATTTCCACATGGGCGTTGGGAGTTGCTGCGTCCAGAAAGGGGTATATAATTCTAAATTCATGAAAATTATGATACCCAGTGACAAATCAATATAGTTATTAAATTGAAAACTATGTTTCAATATGATGCAATTTTTCATTTAAGAAGATTTGAGTTTAAAGAAACCAAGAACTGGATATCTAATACGCCCAAGTTATAGTTAAAGTTTTTTAAGAACATGAATTGCTATCCCTTTAGCACGTCCATGCCAGCAACCATATGTGTGAGTAAGTTTGTGTGTGTCTGTGTGAGTGTGTTAGTGGTGCTTGAGGGCCTTCAATTAATTTCATTTAGAAAGAGGAAAAAGGAAAGAGATCGAGTGTGGCGCACAAAGATGCTTGAGGCTATCACTAAACATACCCAAACAAAGGGGCGCACTCACACAATAACACTAACACCCACACACATGTATACATGTATGTACATGTATACAGTTACAATATTTTCAATTAAGCTGCAACAATACCGCAAGAATAATAACAATTACAAGAACACAGCAAGAATTCCTCCTTATATTTTACTTTAAAGCAATCCTGCACAAAATGGAGTCACATACACGACCTTACTACCTTTACCGACCGACCGATGGAACGACCATCCGAAAACTTGCTTAGAATAGGATGGGCATTGTTCTAACAGCAGGCATCTTAAACAAGAAGGGGCGGATGGTGCGGCAGGACATTGGTAGCAGGATTGGCAAATCAATTGCCGACAATGACTTGAATTTGTTTGAGACAACAGTAGGAGGTAGTCGATATGCTTTGGCTGTATTGAGTTGTCGTCGTTGTTGTTGATTTTATGTGTAAGTGCAACTAACTTGATATTGTTGTGGTATAACAAAACTATTGTATAATTAAATTCCCAAGGATTCACAGGATATATATCTAAATGATGCTTAGTTAGACACCGGTGTCCAAATCAATGCGGTATTGGAATAATTTTCGATTTTCATTTTAGGTATGTTGTAAATTGTAAATTGTTTTGTCTACTCGGATTTTGTTCTGATTAGAGGCAACATTTGGCCGGAGCGTGTGAAGTTTGAATTGCTCTATAAACGTTTTATGTCTACTCACTAAGGTCATTAACACTTTGAACTAACTGAAGACAATTCCAAGCAGAGGATAGCAATAAATAAATAATTAGAAATGCCTAAAGCAATGAGAACTTCAGTTAGCAAACTCATTTGAGACTCACAAAACGTCTAATGAAAGACAAGGTAGACCAAGAGCCAGAGTGGAAAATAACTTCATCTGGCGACAGGGAAGTCTCGTTTACAGACAATAGAATAAACGTACATAGAAACTTAATTCAAGTATGCAATTTTTTTACCAGGGATGGACTAATTTCTTAAATATATGTTTAAGCTATTGTATTGAAACGCAATCCTGTCATTGTTTTACTATTTTAAGTTGTTTTTCCTCATGATTGCATCTCGTTAGTTAAGGAAGTTATTAATTACTTGTAACGATGCTTGTTATTTGGGCCCATCCCATTTATTATACGGCCCTGTTCTTACTCCTTAATCGGAGAGGCAATTTTTTTGCTGTATTTTCTTTGTTGCAAATTGCCCTGTTGTTGCGAACTGTTTGCTGCACGTGTTAATTATTTATGCCCCAGCCACATAGCCCGAAAAGACATTCCCAGCCAATGCTAGATACATCAGATGAATGCCAGCTAGAGCCATTGCCCATGACCATAAGAAGCTATCGTCTTGTTGAATTCCTTCAAGAAATTCTATGTATAAATTATACAAATTATTATTTAAACCAACACCAGGCTAAGGTTCCAGCTTGGACTGTGGCTCTTGGCTCCGATATGTTGGTTGCAAGGAAAAGTTATGCGCAGACAAATCGCTTATTTAGATTAGAGCTGACAGCTGAAGTTGGCAAAGGAAGCTGCATACGCAGCCGCAACAGATGCTAAAAACGATCGTGTAGACTCGAGTGTTGGCCAATTTGTTGAAGTTGTGGCAACAAGATTGTTAGCCCATACCCACCTCTTCTTTATACATACATACATACATATATCTTATTCTCGGAGGCGTTTCTGTTATGCCAACTAAGTGTTTACTTAAGTGTTAAGCCTAAGCTACTTTGTTTATTCTAGGCTAGGCCAGGCCAGTCCAGTTAAATTGCCAGTTGTGGTCAAGAGGGAAAGAGAGAGAGAGAGAGAGAGGGGTGGTAGCTGAACCTGTTTATGCGATCATTTTCAATTAAAGTCATTGAAGGGGCAGCAAGATATAGCCAGGAGGCGTGAGTTATAAGCTGTGTAATGTGCGGATGGGTAACTCGGTAGCTGGTCATTGATTATGGTTAAGTGAAGCGGAAGCTGATTGCACGATTCCCCATGATATATTAAAGAGCTCAAGAAGGTGGCAGCTTCTGTCTAGACTGATGATGATTGCTAAAATCAATATACCAAACTTATATATGTATACATATATATAAATGTTGTTTACGGTTACTTTTTCATGACTCTGCGCATTTGTCATAATGAAATTAGCAATTAGGCAACAAATTTCCCATCTAGACTGACACTCACTGCTACCAAAATAATATTTGCTGACCCAGAGTAATAAAAAAAGAGTAAGCCAGGACGAAAAGAAATCAAATCACGTTTTGCTGACCAATTTCACACAGCCTGGCAACAAATCAAAAATGCAAGCAGACAACTCCGTTGGGCATAGTGCGAAATAAATTGAAATTTCTAAAATTTTAATAAAAATTGTCGCAATATTGCACTAAAAGCTCATGCGATTGGTTATCCTTAAATCCATCTATGGCTAGAACGTGCCACTCCAGTTAGCCAGCCGCCTACCAATGCAATTGCAACACTTTTTTTTTCGTTCGTCTCCCCTCTGAAACGAAATTTTTGTGATAAATGTGTCAACGTTTTTCTTATATACCTACACTCTTTTTCCTTCCTTTTTTTTTAGCCTCATACTCTTGCAATTTTGTGCAATTCAGCAATATCTATGACCGCATCAAGTGTATGTATACATGTGTATGTGTTTCATGTCGTACTCTTATGCAAAATAGTCGATCAATTTTGAGCTTTTTGAGTCTGGTAAATTTTCAAAATATTTCTTATGCAACAAAATATAAATTCACACTTGCTAATTCTTAAGTCCTAAACTTTTTTAATCCAAAAAGTTTATATGATGTGCTTTTATTTGTGCATTTTATTTAACTTTATCTACTTACTTAATAGAATTCATTATTTACTGATAAAGATTATTATGATTCTTTGTGTGACTGGTTTATATTTGCTTAAATTCTTTTTTTATATGTATATAATATTTTGTCCTTTAATAGATAACTTTATTATTATTACTTATTATAAGCTAACTCCCAGCTAATTTGTAACCCACAAATTTAAATGGGCAAGAAAAAACAGGGGTTCCATTTTACAGGGCAAACAAATGTCGGTGTTTCATAGATCTCTGACAAACCAAAGGTGTTTTTTTTGGCTTTTTTATTTCGGTTAGTCGGGCTATTGTCGCGGTTGTGTGTCATTTCGAAATGGTTGGATTCTGCTGTTTGCTATCAAAGGCAGGCAGTGTGTCAATGTTGAATTTGATTTTGTCACTGATATTTTAATGGCTGAACTTCGTCAGCATTGTGTTTGCCTCGAATGAATTAAAAAATTAACAAAATGAAAAAAAAAAAACAACTCAAATTATTCCAATCAACGAGTAAAAAGGTTGAAAGCCTTTTCTGAAATATCATTATTACACTGTCCTAAAGAAACAATAACTATGAAGCTATTTTGAGTTGGAAATTTAATAATTAAAGCTCTTCTTTTACCCTCAGCTATTATGCATGTTATTATTATTTTGTCTGTTGCCATTATATCAAATTTTTTTGTATGACCAAAAGTTTAATTAATAATATGTATAGACTTGACTACAATGGCAGTATATGTCGACATATGAATTTGACAGATTCATAATGAATTTTCCCGTAAATACAATGAATGCTGCAGGTGGTAAATATACAAATATAAAGTATAGCTTTATATACATATATTTGGTTATATATGTATATATATTTGATATATTGTTTTTTTTTTTTTTACCTCGTGCTGCAACGGCGCCAATGCAAAGGCAAATGCATAGTAGGATGAAACTAAAGCGGGGCGGATGTGTCAGTAGAGTCTTTGTCGCCATTTTGTCGAGCTGCTTGGAAAATGGCGTCCTCTTTGGCGCCATTGAGTTCTATGCCAAAATATGTCACAACAACAAACTGAAAAGAGAGGAAATAGAAAAAGAAACGATGAAAAAACGTAAAGTGTTGATGAAAATTGATTTGATTTTTCAACAATTTCAAGTAAATTGAAAGCAATGAAAACAAAAAATAATACACATTTCGTTTCAATTAGAATTGGGTTATTTATTCTTGATTTAAGAAAACAACGAGGCAATTTCACGCAACATAAAACTCGAATCAATTTCACTAATTAGCAAAAGACGTACAAAATAATCAAATAGCGCTATGTAACATGACTTCTTGTCATTGTCGTTAAATGGGCAATGGCCAAATGTTGTGGAAAAGTTCTTAAAAGTGCCCAAGTAATTTGCAGGCACAATTTGTTACCTTCTAATCAAGGACCTCAAAGTGGGCGCACTGACCTACTAGGTATATTTTCAGTCGATACTTAAAATATTTACTTCTCTTTTCTTATGCTCACGGCTGTTTCACGCCTCGTTCGCTGGCATTGTCTCTAGTTGGCATTTGCCCATTTAATAAGTTAATTGTTACTGCTCTTGCACTTTTGCCGCTTTTGAATTTATGATTAGCCACAATGCCAAGTAGAACGATGTCGGCTTTACGCTTGAACCTCCCTTCATCTGGCCGGGAGACGCGTCTTGAACGTTTTTGTAACATTTACTTAAAGTCCAATGTTGCCATCGTCGTCGTCGTCGTTGTCGACGTCGTCGCACAGCTCGCATAAATGTCAACTGTGGCCCTGCTGCGCTTTATGTAGTCGGACTTTTATATAATTCTAGTGCTTCCTCTGCGATAGCTACAGCATTCAGTGTTAGAAATTTGTACGACTAAGAATGGTTCAGTGGGAGGAAGGAGGGAGAGAGGTTTCGCCTTCATCTCTCTGCCTGTTCAGACTCATAGTCATTATTGTCGTCCGCGTTTTTGCCTGACAGTTCTCAGTTGCTGCTCGAGCTGCTGACTGACTGACTTTGTATCAACTTCATAATTATAGTTTTCCCAAAGCGAAAGTTTTTACTGAGCAACTGACAGTGGGTTGAAAAATAATATATCTAAATACTAGAGGCCATGCTCTAGGAAAGTCTAAAAAATGACTAGTTAGTTAAAAATCTGTGGGTTTTTCATCTGATCTTTTTTCCCATTCAATGAATGAATGTTAAATGCTGTGATAGTTTTTACACCACTGTGCAAGTAGTTGCATTTACAGTTGCTCTACATGCTTGGCAGTTGCAGCAAAAGATTCTATTAACCTAAGAAATTATGAGAAATGAAAACTTATTACGAGAAGTCATTAAGATTCAAAGAATTAAAAAACTTGAAAAGTAAAACTGAAAATGAAGCAAAGCCGAAGCCGAAGTGGCGCAACGTCTTTCCATCCTAACTGCTTGCCTGCCGCCAATCTGCCAGCCTGCATCGTCGTCATCGTCATTGCCAACGCCGGTTCCCGTGCCTGTCATAAGAAGCAGCCTCAAACATGGTAAAAGGGCTAAAAGGGGCATGGATGTGGCGGAGGCATGGGGCATGCAATTGGAATGAAACGGGAGGCCATACAAAACTGTCGACGGCTTATAACAAAGCCCAGTGAGCGCACGTCAATGGCAGAGCGAGTTTTACTTTTAAGTTTCATTTACTTGGCGCAAAAGGAAAGTCATAATTGTTAAGGGCTTTTGGCTTAAATGATTTTTACTGTAAAATAACAGAAAAAAAGGAAAAAAATTATATAAAAAAACAAAAGAAGCAGCACAATAACAAAGGAAGAAGAAAACGGAACCTGGGGAAAATTAACAACAATTCTGTTTTTAACTTTTAATTAGATTTTTAATTTATTATTTTTTTTTTGGTTTAATTAAAAAACTTTATCTTTGAACTATTTTCGAAATGCTGGCAAATTTAAAATTTATTTTTCAAAAAAGGAAGATGGATGCATCGAGGCAAAGTGAGATGCAGATAAGCAATTGCCCAGCATAAATAAACTTTAATGCTTTTGAGGACAAATCATCATTAAGTCAAAAATAAAAAGAAAGAACGAATAAAAAAGTCAGTCGGTTGCCACTTTTAGCAATGTTTCCTGTCACTTTCGAGAAAACTTTGCGCCACGTCACACAACAACACGATGTCAACGCCAGTGCCAGCGATTTTCATATTCTCTGTGCATTTTTATCAGCCATTTGCCGACTCATTAAGCGCCTTCCTCTGGCCCTGCCCCGGGGTCTGCTTGAGCCCGTGTCTCTCCCTCTGCTGTTAGTTGAATCGATGGATGGCTGCTTGGTTGGCTGACTCCGGTTCTGTGTCTGACTCTGGGTCTGGCTGCATTTTAAAAACGTCATTGCCGATTGAGTTTTACATGCTTTTAATTGACGTCGTCATGTAATGAAATTCAATTTATATTCGATGGCATTAATATGTAGTAATTCATACTGATGCATCGTTTTGTATGTACGGGAATCGGAGTCAAACTCTCACTGCCCCTGTGCCTCCCCAATTGCCATGAATATGCCGCACGTGGGGACACGTCCGCACAGGTAACTGGCTGTCCACATTCAAGTGTATCGGTGTATCTGTCCAAGACAAGTTGAACCAGGTGAACTCCACAAATTTGGAATTTGCATTAATCGATTTGGACAATTACAATTAAAAGTTTGATAAGTTAAAGCAGCCAACCTTATGTTTATTTTATACTTCTTTACATATCTTTTATTTAAGTTTCGGTATATTTTTCATTTTCCAAAAGAAACAAATGTTCATTAAGGCGATTGGCCATTGGTGGGCTGTTTATACATTTTCAGTCTAAATTTATTCAACGAATTAAACTTTCGCTCTTCAAATACATTTGTAAAGTACTTGAATGATTTTCGATATCGTTTGCTCCAATTACCTTAACGCTGATGTCATATTGTCAGTGGCAAGGTCGTATAATTTGCATTTATTTTTTTTTGTTTGTTCGCTTGTCGTACTTAATCGAAAAATATAAAAGAAAACAAGTTTTTGTTTGTTGTTGTTGCTTTCTGATTCAGCGATTAACAAGCCACTTAAGGCTTATATAACTTAATGGGCCAACAATTTAGTACGAGGCGTTTATCAGTCGCATCTCCTGGAATATGGTTATGGTCGAAACGATGATGCCCTTAGAGTCGCGTGGATGCCCCCGCCCAGCAGTCAGGGAACAGTTGAATGACTTAAAGGCGGCGACAGCTGCAGCAATTTCAATGAAAATTAAAAATCACAGCATGAATTCAAATTGTGGCCAAAATACAGTGAAAAGCATTTTTAATTAAAGTCCACGAGGCGACTGAAAATCTAAATTGTTTCAATGGTGTATTTTCTTTCTATGTGTATATATATATTAATTGACTTTGCCATCATTAACACAAATATAATTACGTGACAATTTGATGGTTTTTCGCTTTTTGCTATGGGGACAAATTCAAGCAAAAGCGAAATTAATTACACAGGCCGCGAAGGCGACTGTGGCTCGGAGACATGGCCTTCATTCACCATCAGCATTCACCATCACCTTTCATGAGGACCAGGAGGACCACCAGCACCACCCAAGGGATCAATCAGCAAACAGTCGAAAAGGTAAACAATAAAACGTAGCCGACATCGATGTGGAGTTGGAGGGGCAGTCGGGATAGGCAAATATATCCATCCCAACGACATTTAAACAAACATCCAGTCGAGTCCAGTCCAGTCCAGACTGTCCACACTGACCATTCTCCAGCATCACGAGAGTTGGGACATCATCATAAAAAAAGGGTCTTTCCCTCGCTCGCTGTTTAACTTTGAAAAATTAAAATCCACTTGGGTACCCCGACAGTCGGCGCATTTTTCAATGGCCAAATAATAAAGTCCCCAAAGTCAGTTGGGGGAGTTAAACTTAATCTGTTTGGTGCTTTTTCATGGTCCTCCGTCATTTGCCAGCCTGTCCTTTTTTCTCTCTCTCTTGGTTTCATTTTTTTGTTGTTGTTTTTGTTTGGTTAGTTGTTGTTGTTGTTTGGTCTGGCGATTAAATGAAACGTAAATTTGCAGCAATTACGCGGGTAAATATGCATTTAAATAAATTTACATGCAATTATTTGTGCGTTTCGCAACGAAATTCTAATCAAATTGATTTAATTATCTTTACTTAGATTTTTGATTTTGCCTTCTTCTTGCCCAGAAGAAAAAGAAACCAAAATCATGTTTAATTAACACTGAAAAACAATTGCAAATTAAATGCCTTTCTGATGGTGTCCCTTTTGGGGGTAAAAGGGTTAGTCAAACAAAAGACTAAGTATATAGGTATATTCTTAATCAGCATCAAAGAAGAGTCTAGGAGTAAGTAAATAAGAGATGGGATATAGCAAATTGTATAGCTTTTCAAGTTAGAAACTTGACAGTTTTCTTCTTTATTACAATGTCATGATTTATGTACTTAGGTTAGTCCTTATGGGATCACAAGCTAGAACATACAAATACAAATTCAACTGAGCCTAGGGTATTTTAAAGTCGCTAACACTGAGCTAATGTTGGTTTTTTTCCTTTACTTGGCTTCACCTCATTTGGATCATCTATGGCATTGTGTTTTGTTTTCGGTGACATCTCGTTTATCAAAGTGAAGGCATAATCGTTGATTTCGTTTTATCGTTGTCAGTTCTGTCTGGCATTGTGCGGTGGCTTGTTTTTTTTTTTGGCATTTATGATAAATGGGTCTATTAAATGCTGCGTTAATACTTAATATTATATATATATTTAATATGGGCTGTAAAAATGTTAAAAGGCAATTACACGATCCAAGCTTAAATTGATTTTGATGGAATGCTTGCCCTTTATGCTGTATTTTGTATGTATCAACGATTAGTTATGACTTTTACAAATTTTAAATTTGTTACTTAAACATTCGTTTTCTAGATAATTTGAGCTAATTGCAAGATTTCAAAGCTATGTTAAATCTATTGTAGAGCATATTGTGTCTAATAATTATAAAAATGTATTAAAATTATCTCTAATCCTTTTCTCAAATGTAGTTCAGTTGACTAAATAAGTATACGCCCCGTAAGTCGCACGAAGGGTATAGAAACTTCGCCATTTAAGTATTTTGGTCTAATCATCTAGCTTTTTTTGTTGTCTTTAGAGATCTTTGATAGCCTAATTTCTGCACTCATCTTTCAAGTCTCGTTCTTGGGTTTTTTTGTTTTTGCCTTTGTTGGACGTAAATCGTCTCAGTTTCTGCTATAAATAATATTCCCATTTCTCCTACATTTGGCCAAATAAAACATGTGCCTCATTTTAAATAAACATTTAACATTTTCTCTCTTTGCATTTGTTCATTTTGTTGTTGCTTTTTGCAAGCCCTCTTTGCCTTGTTTGCATATTTCGCAGCGAATTAAAAACAAAAAAAGAACAACAAAAAAAAAGGAAAAGAAACAAAAATGGTAAGAGAGAAAAGCGCACAGTTTTGTTGTAGATAAGCTACTCAAAGATTTACGACACAGTCACAAACAGTTTTTAGCTATTGTTGTTGTTGTTTTTCGTTTTCTGCAAAAATTCGCTTGGCTTGAAGCGCATAAACAAGGCCAAAACCATTTCCAACGATTTGGCGTGACAAATCCTGCACGATTTGGAGCTGTCCGTGCGTCTGGCAGACGCAACTTTGTCGCAGATTTATATGCGATGTCAGTGGAAACGGTTTATCACTTTGGCCTAGGCCTGTTCTCGTACCTTTTTTGATTATAGCACCTCCCCCCAAAAACTCAGTTTCCCCCCAAAGTATAAACCCGTCCCACCAATCTCCACCCAATCTCCTCTCTAAGCCAAAGGTTGAACAAAATTCCCAGTAGATTTAGTGCAATTTCATTTACTTTTGTCTTGGCATTTAGTGAGATTTGTCCGACAGACAATCAGACTGACAGACAGACAGACCAAGGCAGAGTTACTTAAACCGATGGATGTGTTGGAGTTGAAAAAGGTTGGTCGACTCAGTGGAAGAGAATTAAAGAACATTTTGGCGTATTCTCATCTCATTTGCACAAGACTTGGATTTAAAATAAAATGCTACTAAATGTAAAGAAAATGGACAATTAGATCAGGAAAATACACTAAACTGAAAGTCGCTAAAGGATGAAAAAGGGTTATAAAATAGTTACGGTGTTTTCGATAGCCAAAGATTAAGATCCATTCTATTAAACATAAAAAATAACTTTAACAATGTCAGATAAATAAGATTCAGAATAACTTTATCCCTTTTAAAATATTCGGATTACCTTTGTTTTTTTTTTCCCTAATTAAAAGGAAATTGCAACTCTTTTTTTTGTTCTTTTAGTTTTTTGCTTCTCATACAAAGAATTCCTTTCATTTTGCTTTGGCATGAAAGCTACCGTTATGTAACCCATTTGGCAAAACAAAAAATCCGCATTCATGCAATTAACAAAACTGTCCAGTCATTTCAAATGAAATGAAACTTTTACTGAGAAGTATGATTTATCTTAAATCGACATTGGGATGCCCTGTGTCAAGTGTAAAAATTCTCAAAATAAATAAGAAAACCTTTCTCCGAAGTCTATGAGATGTATAATTTCACAACTTCTCTATATTGGATAATATGCGATCGATCTGATTTATGTTTAAATTTTTTAAGGTCTTTCAAATCGAGTTGCAGTTCCAAAAGGACGAACAACTGGTCATTTTTTCTGTCTGGGTATAGGTTGCTGGCCGAAACAAAAAAGAGGGAATATAAAGCAAACGCGACAAATTCCAATTCATGCGCATTTTGTGCTAATGATGAACGATTTTAATTATATAAATGTATAGTATGTACATTATATATATGTATGTATGTATTATAATATACTTATTATCTGTGCGCACTGCTTCTGCGGATGACTGCTTTAAAATTGCACAGGAATCAAGGAGGGCCTTTTTGATGTCAATCACTCAGGCGCTTAAGGAGCTGTCATGCCCGACTACTTCTAATAAGACGGCGGCGGCGCCAAAAGAATTTAAATTAGCCAAGGCGAAACTTGGCTTTGTCGGTGGTGTTGGCGGTGTCGGTGTCGGTGTCAGCAATAGACTTGAATGTTAAAAGTTATCCACTTCTCGGCGTATCCCTAGCTCGAAATTCTCTGTCTCTGACTCTGCTAATGAATCATGAATTTCTCAACACCATTTTTTGTTTTCTCTCTCTGTCTCCTGTGTCTCTTGTTTTTCTTTGGTGTAATAAGCGTAAAACTTTTTGGCAGACCCCAATTCTTTTTTTTTTTTGGGGGGGGTTTTGGGCTTTTTTTTCCTTTGTGCTTCTTCCTTTTGCTTTTTGCTGTGCATTTCAACCAATTAGTTGGTTGTTTGGTTTTGTTTTGTTTTGTCACTGATTGACAGTTTTCAAATGTTCTTCGTTGCCATTGCCGTTGCCAAGTGATGAGGGAAAGCCTGGAAAAGCATCTTTCCTTGTTTCAAGTGACACATTTATATGTACATATATGACCATTTGTTAGGGGCCTGACTAATGCCTCATTTTATTTGGGCTTACCTTAGCTTTCTGATTGTTTTATTTCTTGTTTTTCTTTTTTTCTTTTTAAATTGGCCACCTGAAAATTGGAATGAAATGTAAACTTTTCTGCCATCAATTGATTCGAATACCATCAAGTGCCAACAAAGCCAACGCCCACATTGAAGTTTAGCTTGTAAAAGTTGCAAATGTGACAAAACATTTGGGCGTAGCCTTGTTTCTGTATGTTTCCCCCATGCCTTTGTTAGGTGGCACCTAAATTTTTATGCTGACTCTGACTTTGAAGTGAAACACATGGTTTATTTTTATCATTAATGTTAGACATGTGAAATCTTTATCAAAACCTACAGGTAAAATTAGGGAACCCTTTTTTTCTCTTAAACGTTTGGATGTTGATCCAGACTTAACCCCAAACCATTGCAACTGAATAATTCCAAATAATTCCTGTCTTATCCAGATAAACGTCAAATGGTCAAATTCAGAATGCCTTTTGTATGTTTTTTTATTCAAACTAATGAAGCTGATTGATCGGCTGGAGGAAAAGAAATGATAACTGATTTATGGCAAGTTAGTTGGCTCGTGTCAACTTCACAATGTTCTGCTGATTTGTTTGCTTTGACAATCGTCCAAAGCCAACTGCACAAGTGATTTGTTGGGCGGAGCAAGAGAAGTGGATTATGCTGGCTAATGATAGGCTTTGACTTTGGCCTAAGCTTGCCGTTGAAGTTAGTTTTTATGATCCCCACCAACAATAAGGAGCTGACAGTTTTTGTCAAAAAAAGCAGGAAAAAAATGGCATTACGTATGCGTAACGTTACCTGACAAGTCATAAGAATATATTGCCATTGCCATTGCCATTGCGATTGCCGCTGCTGCTGCTGCTGGTGTTGCTGCCGCTGTTGCCGTGTGCTGCTGGTACAACAGTGCGTATGATTTTTATAAATGCCGTGTCGTTGTCGTATGTCGAAACAGGAAATGGCTCACAAAAGCGAACGACATTTTGCGCTTTTTGTTGTCGTTGTCGTTGCCGTCGTCGCCATCCCATGAGTGTGTTTGATATATATACCTTGATACAAGAGAGCGACACAGGGGCGTATCCCATTAAACCAGAATTTCACCCGAATAAAGAACCTTTGATGGTATATTCAAGTCAAAGCCGGTTACACTTACCCCCCTTTTCAATGTATGCTCCAAGCTGGGTCCCTGTCAAGGGCTATATATAAAACATTTCTATGTGTGTATGTATGTACCCACATCCACATATATGTATAATCTTAGCACATTTTTTTTCTCATGGCCTCATGACTCGCACCAAAATCAACTCAAGCTATGTATGAATTTGTAGGGCTTCTATTTTTTTTTTTGAGCTTCTCTCTCATACCCTAAACCCCTGTGGAATTTTACTATGGCATTTCTACGTACATATACCTTCACATAATATATTTTCAGATTGATTCACATTAAGGTTTGCTTGTTGGAGTAAGTTGGTGAGGTGGGGGGATGAATTGGGTATTGGCTTGCTTTGGCTTATTATAAAAACCAGAAAAACTGATTTGTCAAGGTCATAAAAATATTTGCTTTCACTCAATATTAAACGGAGTGCGTTGCCATTGCACGTGGATTTTGGTTCATATTTTTGTTGCCGCCGTATTTTGCTGGATGTTGATGATAGGGCAAATGGTTATGAGTTCAAGCAAAGTTAGATAAACTTTTGTGACGTGACAGATTTTGTTAGTGTTGGTGCGTCGCAATGGAATGCTGTCGATTAAGTTGATTATAATCATAATGGAGAACAGACGAGAAGTTTTCTTTCTACTTTGTTTTTTTTGTTTTTTTTTTGTTTTCCTCTTTTTCCAAGAAAGCTTTAATTGTGGTTTTTGGGACAGATGAAACAGTTTGATTAAGGATTAATTCTTTAAGCAAAGCTGGCAATATATTTATATATGGCATTTAGTAATTTACAGAATATTCTACACCACAAATTCATAAAGTGATTCTAACCTACTTCTTGTATATTGAATTCCCAATCAGAGATGTAAGTCAATAGGAAAACACACAATATCGCTGACTATAGATGATGAGCATATATGCATATCTTATTCAGGCATGAGAACAGCAACATCAACAGACGCACATTCAGAAAGACAGGGAGAACAACAGACAGACTTATGACGAAAGGAAGAAGAAAAATGGTAAGAAAAAACTGAATCAAACAACAATGGAAAAGGTGGAAACTAAGAAAATTTTGCAATGTGTGCATAGATGCAGATACAGGAATTGAAAAGGTGTGGGCAAGAACATCTAGTAGAATGGAACAGAGCTTGTCGGCAGTTATGTTTAGAAAACTTTTCAAGCACGAATGCCCAGCATCATCGGTGACACGTTCAAGCATATTTTCACTCTTTTTCTTGCCATATTTCAGCACACTTGAGGTGTGAAATAAACACACAGACCTTCAGACACACACACATGCACACTCGTGCAGGTCCGCTTTGTAGGGCGGCAACTTCAACGATGACAATTTAAATCTTCAAGCTATAAAATTCTTATCTATTAAAGGAAGTTAAATAAAGATTATGCGATAATAATTTGTTAGAGAAAAATCTGCATTTAATTCTTTTGTACATATATCTGATCTAAAGAATAGAGCTATAAATGTTTTTGATTGAACCTACTTATATTTCTAAGCCCAAGTGTAAGGCTCACGACCTGTTACGACCCTGGTCATATGTAAAATATGTTTCCCTACTTTTGCTTCACTGCCCGAGTTCAGCACTTCTAATACAACAACAGCTTAATTTCTTAGTTGCAAAGCAAACTTGAGTGAATTGTTTTTCAAGTTTCCATTTTTACTTTTCTTGTCTTTGTTGTAGTAGTACGAGAGGGGGAAGAATAGATTTTTGCATTTTTGCTATTCGTTTGCTTTGGGCTATTAGGAATTAGAAGCTTCTACCCATCTGCCTGCCCCTCAGGTTGGACTTTCAGACTGGACTTCCTGGGCATTCTGTCTGTGTGCTTTGCATAACTAATGAAGTTTCACGTTGCGAAAAAATGTTGCAGCTTTAAAGAACATGTTGTAATGGAAAATTGAAAATTTTTGTAAAATAGATAAACAATCAACTTAGATGCCACAAAAAGGATTGGAGGATTTATTGCGATATGTGTTGGCAAAACGTATATATATACATATGTATGTATGTATATTTAATTAAAAACTTTCAGATAACCACAAGCAAATGTAAATATTTATTGAAGTTGTGTGCCGCCTCGAACAGGTTTCTATTTAATTTTAACAAACATTGCACATACATACATATGGCAAACAAAAATGTATATAGAATCGTACGATTTCAATTGAAGAGGAAAGCCTATTAGAAATTATTTCTCTTTGCCAAATATTTGTTCGATTTTATGATAGCTGTTATTGTGTTTTGTTATTGTTGTTAATGCCATTCAGTTCAATATAAGAGGCTAAAAACAATTGCCACAATTGTATCTCGCTCGCACTTTGAATATATATATATAAATGTTTGGTCTTAGGGCTTACATGGCGTATATATGTTGTTGATTTACTTGATTGGCCTGATCAATTCAAAATAGGTGTAAGTGTGTCTATGTTTGTGTGCGTGAAGCCTTAAATAATTGTTTATTATCCATTTGTGCATACGAACTTGAAATACTTCGTATACTTTTTAAAATTTTTAATTGTTTATCTTTAATTCGAATTAAAGAAATGTTAAAAATTTGAAATCCCATTTCCATAATACTGATTACAAACTACCAAAACAAAGAAGAAAAAAAGGCAAGCGGAAAAAATGTAGTTGCGTTTTTGTTAGTTGACTATGAAGTGTCCAAAACTTTGCATCCGTGTGAAACGTATGTGTGAGAAAGTGTGACGATGGGTTGTATGATGGGGTGTCTCCCCCTCTCTATCTCTCGCATGTGTGTTTGTTTGAGTGTGTTCGTTCTCTGTAAAAGTTGTTTGTTTGCCTTTCATGTTAATGGACTTTACGCGCACATGAACACAGAAGCAACGCAAACGGCGACGATATTCACAAGCGCAAGGGTCTTATAGAAAAATGTTTAAAATATACTCTTAAAACTGGTTTCCATCCCTTTTCTTGTTGGAATAAAGTATGCATATTCAAACAGTAATATTTTAAAGTCAATTGTTGAAGTTAAAATTTAAGGCTTGTTTATTTAATTTATTTTTTTGTGGTTTCCTTCTGTCATCCTTATGCAAAAAGGTGGATCATAGGAAATAGCAAGAGTATAGTCATTTCGGTGCTTCTAAATATTGTTATGTCTTTTTTTGCCCCCCTTTCTATGTTGGTTTTTTATTTGTAGCTTGGAATGAATATAGTCCTGGTCCTCTGGCTATATAGGCTGCCTTGTACGCGCAGCTGTTGCCGTTTGCCCAAAACGAGATACGTAGGATAGGAACCGGGAGAGAGGGGAGAGAGTTGTTAAAGAGAACTATCAATGTTAGTTTTTAGCGCTTAAACTTTTCCATCAGCGTAAATCGCTAGAAAAAAATTCAATACCTTCTCGAATTCGGCCATTAGTTTTTCTGGATATATTTACTCATTTTTGGGGTTTTTATTTGCATTTTTTGCTGTCTGAGATATAAACAGATGTAGTATATGGCTTTACCCATAAAGACGCCAAAATTCACATAATCGTAAATAAAAGCCAAGGCAATACACTTAAACACATACACGCAAAATACATGCAACATGCTGCACGACAATTATTTGTGTTGCTGCAACACGCCAAATAAACATTTGCGTAAAAGTGAGACAAAAGTCATCATAAAAATGAAATACAAGGCAATAATGCTTGTTTAACATGTGTCTTTCTCTCTTTGAGTGTGTGTGTGTGAGCTTATTTCCATTGAACCCTCAAAAGTAGGCAACAGTTTTTGGCTTTGCAATTGGATTTCCCCTGTTATTCACCTACATAGAAAGCCACATGCATACGCGCATATACATATTTAAGTTTCGAAAATTTTCTCAATAAAGCTTAACCTCACATCTGCAACTCATTATGCATTATTAATCTTTTTTTTTTTTTTTTTTTTTTTTTTGTTTGCACAAGACTCACATATAGATTATCTTCATATGTGTAATAACAATGTGACCTGCAGATGTTGCCTTTGGGTTTTAAGGGAAAAACTTTCCACCAAAATGGGCTAATAAATCTCCCCTTCTCTGTATATGTGGTTGTGTGTGTGTGTGAGTCAAATATTGACCCCTTGCAACAATAACAACAACAACAATAACGATTGCAGCAACTTTCACCATATCGTTCTATATGTGTATATATGCTGTATATATCAGAGAGATGATATTCAGCCAGCTGCCTCAATAATGAAATTCCTTTTTATGCCACCGGCAGCAAAACTTTTTTACACTAGCAAAAAACTTGCAAGGATTTATTATGTAACACTTAAATACAGAAATACTATCAAATCATCAAACAACAAACTTTTAAATGTTTTTCTGATCAATGAACTTAAAAAGATAAAACTTTGTAATTAGGTGAAGATTATTTCTCTCAATGTATTCCACATAAGAGAGAAAGAGAGAAAAGGGCCTTGGGGAAATTCTTGCTAGTGAAATGTAAACAAGTACTACTGCCACGCCCACAGTTTTTAATTAAAACTATACGAAATCGAGCTCATTAAAAAGTTGCCTGGTCAGGTGAAAGCGTAAAGGTGAATGCAGATCCAAATATACGCCATCTACAGCATATAGAACATGCACATTTGGAAACAGAGAATTAAATTGCATCGCCAAAATGTGGCACAGAATTGTCAACGCAGTTGCAGTTCGATGATGCGTTGCTGTCATAATGTCAAGTGGACCATGCATGCTAGGCTGCCTTTTTGGGGTTTGTTGTGGGTGTGACGCGTTATTATAACTCCCATCCGGGGAAACTGGAACTGGGCGGCAACTGTTTACCAATTGGCAAAAGGAAGGCCAGCTGGCTGGCTTGTTTGTTGGTCATTCATTTAGCCTGTGGGTCCCATTTCGACATTTTCAGCGAACTATGCAATTCGTTGGCCATGTTGACAATAACCATGCCACTGACTGACCAGGGCGACAACGAGCCGCGAAATATTAACAAATGGCCAGTGAATTGATGCCCGGAGTGACTATGCATGTTCCCTTATGTTTTCGCTTTCACCTCTCCTACTCTCTCTACATAGTTAGCTATTTGCTTAAAGCTATGTGCAGTTGGCTTATATTCGGATTGATCTATAGGCAATACAGAACAACTATTTGTACAATTGTCAATATCTGTGTGTGAGGCCATTTACTTGTATCCATTACCCAAAAATATATTCGTTACTCAACTTTTCTAACATTATTTATGGCACTGAATGTAAAATTGATATTTATTGATGCCATAAAACAATCAAATTGATGGAGTTTTGGTAAATAAATTATCTACTCCAAAAGGAAACATTTTTTTACAAAATATTTCTTTAAATTTGGTTTATGACAAAGTCAAAAATTTGTTTTTCTTTGAATTCTTCTATCTCACTCTCTCCCTGTCTGTATTCCTTTTTGTTTATGGTTTCACCATAACGAATGAATTCATAATTGAAACAAAATATCTATACTTTTGGTTTCAGGGACCCCCCGAAAGTGTCTGCTTCTCTAGTTGTTTGTCAACATTTTTTAAACGCATTCTCCCCCGTTCGTCCCCGTTCGACGGTTTCCTTCAATTGAAATGACATACCAATAACTCGTTCCATCTGCTGGCTGGATAGTCGATATTGAAGGTGTTTGTGCATCCAAACAATTTAGTTTCTCATATCGTATGCTCGTTCATGCAGTCGGCATTCCGATAAATAATAAAATACGCCATCTCCACTTGAAATCTGTAGCCGGGTCGGTCTCTTTGCTTCTTTTTGCCAAGCAGACTCGGTGGAATATTTTTGCAAATTTCATGATGTGCAATCGTGTAAAATAAATTTCATTTATTTATATTTATCTACGCATATGCATACATATACAAAACAGATATAGATTTGTCTGTTTATATATATTTACGCACACATATGTAAATTTATTTATGTGTTTTCGGTATCTAGGTTACTTATTTACGTTTTTGTTTACCCTACAAGTGCTGACTTCATAAGAGGGCATATTTTGTTTTGCAATGTATCGATATTCTTTAAAAGTCTAAGGTATATTATATATATACCTATTGATTTACTGATCGGAAGAATATAGCGAAATGTTGGACAAAATGATACAGTAATCGCTATCAACTCTATCAGCTTTCATCGACTTCCATCTGAATACATGGCTTGTGTGAGTGATTGGCTAACTAAAATTTGCAATCAATAGTTCCATAGATTGAATTGTGAATCAAGTCAATTATAAAATAACTAATACCCACGCTTGTGGCTAATGCCAAGAATAAGTCATATTTTATATTGGGTATTTTACGGAATCCAAGTGGAATTTGAAATTTGAAAAAGACACTAAGTTGCGTTTACTCAAATAGTTTGCAATGCAATTAAAACATTTTAATAACAGATTGTTGAAATTCACAAGTTATAGTTACTATTTTTTAGTAAATCAATGCAAGGAATTTCATCAATTGTTTAACTATTTCAATTGTAATTGAGGCAAAAACCTTCTACAAAAAGGACAATTGGTGTGCATTTTAACTGTCTAACCACGCATGTAACAGCAAGAGCAACCATTGACCCACAATAACCGCAGAAGAGCAGACAGAAAAACAGAAAAAAAAAAATTGACATTGCAGAAGAAAAATATCCTTTAAATGCATACAGATTTTGATGTTTGGGTTTTTTGGGCTATGCTCGTTGCTCGATGCGGGCAGCGGAAGCGTCAAAATGAACGGAAATTGGCTTAAAAATGACAACAACATCAAGTAAGGCAACAATGTCGTTCAAATATATACATTTGCTATATATTGTGTACAAATGTATATGTAAGTTGTATGGTCCTTTTGGACCAGGACATATGTAGCATACATATATGGGCAATATCTATTCATAGTTAGTTGCGCCCTCTTTTTTTCGATTTGTGTTGTGGATTTTTCATGGCTTTCTGAGCGTCGCTTTTGCATTTATAATTTCATTGTAGATTGTTGTTGTTTTTTCTTTGTTTCAACACAAAAACACACACATACACACACTTTTGCATTTCATATTAAATATGGCAACGTTTTTACGTTTCGTTGATTATTTTCAGCCTTTTTTGTTTTGTGGCCATTTTCCGCTTTGGCTTTTTAGTTGCAATTCGAATTTGGGGTCTTTCCTCTGTGGTCTATGAAATGTTTTTTGTAGTTATTGTAGTGGTAGTTGTTGCTGCCTCTGTTTCGGTTTGTGCATGGTCTAGTGGGTGGAGAAAAGGGGAGCAGGCATTAACTTTTGCACGTTACAAGCTTAACATTGATTTTGCGGATACGCGACACAGACTCCCTTGTCCCATGTTGTCTTTCGGTTGTTCTGTTGTTGCCCCATTCTGAAACAGTTTTGGTCGCTGTCGCCACCGGGTACGCTTTGAGCCATGTGTCCAGCACCTTCCGGAGAGCATCATTTGCACAAAAATTGCAAAAACCCTGTACAAACAAAAAAGTTAACTGGCATTTTAGTTGCATTCAGCAGTGGTCCACCGGTCTCTGGCCTCGGTTTTTAAATTGTCAAAACTTTGTTTGGCCTTTAAATGTGTCGGTTTAATGTTGTTGTTTTATTGTAGTTGCTGCTGATGTTATTTTAGTTGCGCATTGTAAGGCTTAGGCACTTTTGAATGTTGAAATGTTGCCATGATGGTTGGGTTATTGAATTTAAAAACCTTCTGCCATTAGTTGCTTGTCATAGTGAAATTGAATTAGTTACTGCACCTGAACATATACAGAAAGCACTCGAACAAAATGGAAAATATAGTGCTTTAATTGAAATAGAATACTATAAAATGATAGAGACAATATGATGCGATTTAAAGATTTTCTGTATTTTTTAAGTTTTAAGTCGTAAATCCCTAAGCAAAATTAGCCCTTAAATGTTTGCAAACATAATACATAAGAAACTTTAAGCAGGATTTTAATAGATTTCACTTTTATTCCTTTTTTTTTTCTTGGTTCTTAATTCAATCTGTTGCTTTTTTTCAGTTGGCATTTTCTGACAGCTTTTCAGAGTCTTTAGTTGGTTTGGGGTTTTTTTCTTTCCCGATTTTTGTTTTTATTTTAGTCATCTGCAGCTGGCTGGGCAAATAAAATTTCGACAGTTTCAATTGCCAGTAGCTGCCGGTTCTAACGTGCTGCCGTGTTTTTCGATATAGCTGTTGCTGTTTCTTTACCAGCGCATGTGAGAGTTGTGCTTTTCAGCTCCCTCTGGGTAAGTTGACTTCCGCATCCGGTTCTAAATATAGTTATTTTTGTAGCGTTGCAACTGTTTGAAGCACTCGAGGACTCGTTTCGCTCATTCCGCTTGTTATCTACTATTGCCGGCACCTGTATCAACTGTTTGCTTACCCACGAACTTGTCTGTCCGTTTTGTATTTTTATATGCAAATAAGCAAAATATTTTGCCAGCAAATATTTGCTCTGTTGCAGCGTCGTCTGGAAGCAACTGTTTGCCAATGACTTGTTGATTTTACAACTTTGCCGATTGAATGCACTCATGCCTAAAGAGTGAGTGGCAATAGGGATGAATGCGACAGCAATTCCTCGAATGATTATTTTTGATTTTTGCATTTCAATTATTCAGAAGAAGAGAATCGAAAACGGAATCAGGAATTCAAGATAACTTGCATTCCAAGGGACATATGCAACCTTTAACCAATATGTTGCGACATTTTATCTCATGCTGTGCAACATTTACCAATCCTATTCAAAGCGGCAGCTCACGTTTTCGTACCGAGGGAATTGAGAACACTATTGGAAGCGTCCTTTTTTGTTGATTGTGACTGGAATCCTGCCATTGTTTGGCTCACTTCAATGTAGAAATTGGAACGCAAATAAATATATTGATTTTGGCGACAGGGTGCCAAAAGTTTTCGCTGTTATTGTGGCCGCTAACGCCCACTGCAAATAACCTGCCTGGTGTTAGAAATTTTGTTTACACAAAGAGAAAAATGATGAAGAAAACTGCTGGCAGCACGTTTCAATAGAAAAACGATGTGAGAAATCTTTGCAAAGTTAAACAAAATAAATAAATAAAACAAGTATGAAGTGCATTTCTCATCTTGCCGATGACAGACGGCGTCACTGTCTTCCATTCACATCCTTTGCCAGGCACCTCCGGCTCTCGCTCTAACTCTGGGCCTGACACTGGCCCTACCAACACCTAGCCATCGTCTCTTCGAGCCACGAGTTGAAGGAGAATTCTCTTGTTGTTGTCAACAACTTTTGGCAGCGCCTGACACTTGACACTTAATGTGCATCATTGCGCAGCTGACAATTTCAAGCCATTTCCGTGGTGCCACAGCAGCCACTGTAACTCCCGTCCCGCTCTCCGGCAAACCACAATGCCGCCTTAGCTCCGCTTCACTTCCAAGTTGCTTCAGTTGGCTTGTCTGCCATTTTGGAAGTAGAAGTTTTGCATGGGCCATATAAAAATCGAATAACAAATTGCTCACAAAAAGCAAACTGCAAGTCAAGGGAATCCAAAAAAAGAGAGGGCATTTGAAGAAGTGGAAACGGGAATAGTATCGGGTGGATAGGAGAGCAGGAGACGTTGCCTCTGACATTTTTATGAGCAGCTGCAAAAGATTTCTGGCATTCGTTTGGTTTTCTTTTTGCTTTTTTCAGTATTTCTCCTTTTCTTATTTTTTTATATGTTCCGTCTTGTTTTCTACAAATTTTGTTGTGCGTGAAAAGTTCTTCTCCTTCTCCTCATATTTCGCTCTAGAAGTATGTGTAAGATAGATCTGTAGATGTAGATATGACAATTCTTTGAGAACTCTGAGAGTTGTGTGTGGCAGCTGAAAGTGTGTGTGTGTTTGTGTGTGTCGTGATGTGAAGTGACTTTTGTGTGGCTGACAACAGTTTTGCACGTTGAGTTTTCTTTTTGCCTTTGACGCTTTTGAAACTTAGCAACATGTGAAGCATGCAACTAACTTTTTCAGTAAGTATGAAACGCAATCGTAGAAATCTGAAAAACTAGCTACATGTGCATTAAAAAAAGATAATGAGATTTTCAAAATGAGTAGGCTCTTCTAAAGTTTGACTTCTTACTTCTATTTTGTTAAAATATATTTTTAGTTGTCTATGAATACGGATATATCCAAATATTGACTAATTAGCAAAATCAGTTCTCCTAGACCTATATTATTCTATATTATCCCTTTCTCATCATGCAGCGTATAGACTTCCTTTCATTTGTCATAGGTAAACACCTATTAGAACGTATAGAAAAGCTTTAACAGCACGGACATCTTTTACCTTTAGGGTCTTTACAATTTTGTTATTTTTTGCTTATTCGAAGACAATATTGCCGGTTTCATCGAAAGCGAATGAAAATTCTGTTAAAAGTGTTTGATTCACGCACTGTAAGGCTTTCCTAACATTTCATTCTATCGCCATTGGTGTCGCTTCCGATGGAAAATTCAGTTAAGACTTTTCTTTGACTCGCTCCTCATCCATTGCCATCTGCCATCTCCCATTACCCTTTCACCTGGCATACTCAAAAGGCGGAACAACTGTCGCTAATTTACTGCCGTAGGGCATAGAGCGTGAGGTGTTCCTTTCAAACTACACATACACACACATGTATAGGGGAACATACACATACATACACAAGTACTTGAAGCATATTGCATTGTAGGAAACTCTTGTCGGGGCCGAACTTTCAATTAAGTTTCAAAGGACATACGCAAGTTTTGTAGTGGCCCCAAAATGCAAGCATATTTCAATAAGTTTTCAAACTCAGAAGCGGCGCTAAAACAACATAATTCATACTTAACTCACCGAAACAGTTTCCTCCTCTACGCCCACAAAAAGTCCGGCGGCGGCGGTGGGCAACGTCAATGGCAATGGCAACAGCAACGCGACCTGCAATGAAAAATGGCAAAGTGAGAAATAAAATTGCATTAGTTGCGCATAGATTTTCAGTGTGTGCAAGTTTTCAAAGATGTTTGGCTGGGCGGCCTCATAAAATGGAATGAAATTTATGTACAGTCACAAAGTTGCTTCAGTCTCGATCTTTTTTTTTGAAGGCTGGACCCACCAAAAAGGAAGTGGATCCTAAACACGCAGGCCGACAGTACGACGAGCCGACAAAAGGATACCCCCTGGTCGTAATTCAAAATTCGAGTGCCAGGATGCGAAACGCGACTTCCAGTGTCCTCGTTTCTTCCACTTTTTTTTTTTTTTTTGGTTTGGTTTGGTTGTTTTTTGGGGCGAGTTGTTTGCCTCGAAAAGCGCAAACACTTCTTCTGTTAATGTCGTTCTTGTTGGTCGTTGCGGCTTTTTTTCTCTAAGCAAGTGGAGTATACAAATGGCAACTGAAAAGTGACAACAACTAGCAAAGGGATGTTAAAATAGTTTTCATTTTGCTACTTTCTCTCTGGCGGGCAACAGCTGGTCTGGTGGCATTCATTTGAGAGATATCCCTTAATGCACCTTACTGATGCGTTTTTAAGCAGGATTTTATCTACTTTGATATTAGCTGGCAGATTAGTAATGAAAAAGCTGTTTTACTTCGACACATAGATACATACATATATCTATAGGCAAAATGATTCACAGCATGAACTTTTCTGTTATTGATAAAGCTTTTGGCAAAATTAAAATTGTTATATTGATAACTGATTAATACAAAATAAATGTATCCTTCTACCAACGATATTAACACATTGTACAAGGGCAAAAATTGCATTTTTGTATTTATGCGTTTTTATGAAAAAATTCTGTAAATATTTGTTCAAATTTTTGTGACAAAGGATTGGACACATCAGTGAGTTAAATACCGATTGAGTATATGCAGGACCAAGGGAACAATAAAAAAGAATGGTGTAAACAAAATACTTTACAAAAAGCAGCAAAGCAAAAAAAAATATGAGTGCATTTATGATAGCAAGAAGAAAGAATTTTAGAGAGCTTCGATTTCAAATTATTGAAGTTTTTGAAGGCAGTTCATGCGAGACCCTGTAACACACTTGGACATACAATTGTATATACATACAGACAATTGTAATTACGTTTATTGCATTGTTTGGTAGATGAACACAAACCAATTTTCGCAGTTGTTGTTGTTGTTTCATTCTCATCTGGGAGACTGGCAAAAAGTCAATAGAAAGATGTAACATTTTTTGGCAGGCTTGTTGTATGTGAGTATCTTTTGCTAACACTCATATAAGTCAAACACACACACGCACACTCATACATACATAGGCAGGAACCCGAGGCCAAAAATATTTCTGGCATTTTGTGCACGCCAGTGCGCAAAAGTATGCTACGTTCTACAATCACAGCAACATAAATGTGAAGATTCTGCTAGTTGTAGTCCAGTTGTTATTGGCTGTATTAGTGTGGGTAGATAAAGAAAAGAGAGAGAGAAGATAGAGTACAATCCGATTTGTTGAATTTAAAAAAAAGAAAGAAAGGAAGGAAAAGAAATGATCCTAGACGACTATCTTTTACACAATTTAAAGTTTTAACTAAGTGAGACATTTTTTTTAAGCCATTATTTATTTGATTATTTTATAAATATTTCTTGGATTTTCATTGAATTTTATGAAATAAAAATCCAGAGTATTTTTTAGCCATTGCCATAGTCTTTACAAAAGGTTTCTAAAGCTTTGTTTATTCGATTATTTCAGCTTAAGCAAAGTAAACAAAATAATAATGAAACCAAGAAGTTTCTTGTTTATATTTTGAAATTAGAAGTTGTATGGTGCAATAGGGATTTCACTTACTCAAATGAGTATATAGATCAACTAAACTATATTTAAATTTTGGCAAATTATAGAATTAAAATAAAAATACAAATATTCGCATTTGAAAAACTAGTTTTTGTGTCATTCGAAGCAGCCCCTTCATAGTAGTTTCATTTTTCGATTTTACGAACTTTACGAATACATATTCGATCCACCCTAGTCTGGATGCCTATGCGATTATGCTCCCTTGCTGGCAGCTTTCGTTTTTTGTAGCTGCTCTTCACATAAACACACGCACACACACACCTTTTTTGGCATGCAGGCCGCAGAAGTATGCAAGAATGGTAAAATATTTTGTCTGTTATGTGAAACGTACACGCACATACACTTATACAAATGAATATATGTGTAAATACTTGGAAAGCTTTGACTGAGATTTCAAGCGAAAAGCTATTGGCCATTGGAGTAGACAGAATCTTGAATGGTTTTGCTCTTGTGACCCTTGTTTTCAGTCTGTCCTCTTTCGTGTGTTTTTTTTCAACTATTTTATTTTCATAAATATTTCAGACGCAATTTCATAAGCCTTGCAAATCGTCCAGGCTGGCAAATCAAAGTGCTTTTAAAAATTGCATGTCGGCTGGGCGAACACATTAAAATTTGATCTTGACATGCATATGTATATGTACATACATATATGTATGTACATATGTATGTATGTGAATGTTTGTATGTGTGTAGGAAGAATAATTTTTTGACAACTTTGTGAGGTGACCAAGCGAGACCCGAAGCTGACCATTTGTGAAATTGCATTTAAAAATCGTTTACTTTTGCATGAGCTCAAAAAAGTAGGTGGAGGGAGTATCATTGGGCTTGGCGTGATTGAGCTTGGTGTGTGTTTGAGTGTATGTGTGCCTTTGCGTTTATGCAGCAATTTGTTGCAAACGCACGTACCAATGCAATCCTTTTGAACAACATACATACAATGTTTTTTTCGTTTTTTCATTTGCTCAACTTATGGCTGAGGCAACATTGAAAATGAATGTACAAATGTACATATGTATGTATGTATGTGTGAATGTAATTGTATGCACTGTTGTCGGGGAATGCCGTTTGGTGGTCAGGTGGATGCTACTGTTTTGGACAATGTAATGAAAATGGCTTAAAATGACAATTTTTGTCAACTGAAATGGAAAAGGTTTTTTTTTTTTTTATTAAACCATCAAACGATTGCGTTTGCATTGCAAGTGTGGCGTCTATGTGTGTGTGTGCAAGTGTGTGTGATCATGTCAACAAGCTAGTTAACTCAACCGCATTTCTCGTGCAATTTTGTTAGTTTTTCCCTCAAGTTTGGTTTTCTTTTCTTTTCCACTCACGTCGCTTAATACTTGCTTGATGGTTTTTCTTTTTTCTTTATCATCGTTTTACCCTCATTGTTTTACCCGTGTTACATAGCAAAAGCAAACTATGTATGTGAATGTAGTTGTCAAAATGACAGAACATTTTGCTGAAGTTTAAGTAGCAAGAAACCCTCCACTAACACACACAAGCACACCAACACAGAAAAAGGCACTCATGTAGGTCTTCCCTTTTGTGCGTGTGTGTGTGTGTAGCACAAATGACACGCCCTGTCATTTGCACTCCAATAGTGGAGGCAACCAGGCAGGCTTTTCACTACATTTTCCTTTTGTGTTTGTTTTTCCAAGAAAATATGGTTAGCTGGATATCACATTCGAAAAACAACTACAAAAACCGTCTTTACTTTAGCTTAAGCCAAATGAAAAATTGCTAGGTAGTAGAGAAAAATATATTATTTATAAAATTTTTTGCCATTTCACATAAATAAATTTGGATTCAAAAGTCAAATGCTTGCAAATTGTATACAAAGTACGAAAAATTATTGCTTTAAACTTTTAGTATGTGTCTTGGATATAAATTTTGGGCAAATGCAACTATTTAATAAGCATCAAACTGGTCAGCCATAAATAAAGACATGAATAATGCACACACACACATAATACATATAAACACATAAAGAAGTAAATGTGTTTTAAGTTAAAGCTTGTAATTGCTTTGTTTTTGCCACATGGGCAACCAACCAACTAACCAAGCAGACAACCAACCAACAGCCACCCACACAGCCACCAAACCAAACCATCCCAAAAGTCATCCGAAAAAGAAGAAAAAAACAAAGCCTAAACGGAAGTGTCAGTGGCTGCTCTACTGTCTGCTCAAGTGAACCCAGCAGCAACAGCAGTGGCAACGGCAAAGGCAGCAGCAGCAACAACAAGCTGTTTGTTATGCTCTTGTGCCTCACCATCCACATTTGGATGACGTACAATGCATCCTCAAGTACAACATGGGAGAGCAGAAATGCATGCAACCAACTCTTTTCCTCTCATTCATCCATTCAGCCATCTATTCACTCACTCACTCACTCACTCATGGTTGTAATGAATACGGCCTCGTTAGATTGGGTGAACTGCTAGAAATGCAGTTGCTGCTGCTGCTTTAGCTGGAGTGAAGATTGGCCTGAGGCAACAGCAGACAACTTATTTATGCTTCCAGTATGGCACAGTACAGCAATGAAATTGAAGCACAGTGGTTGCAATATGTGCATTGATATCATCTTCAATTAGGATGATCTTAATTTGAGCCGAATCAACATTAGCCGCGTCATCTACGTCAACTGGGGCCAGAACATTATTGGTTATTGCCTTTTCATGTTCTAATCTTGACTTGAACACTCAGGGAAATTGCCCTTTTAAACAGGAGCCTGAAAGGTATTAAGATAAAAGGAATGGACAATGGATATAGCACGTCTTTTGTTTTGTTCAAATTATAATTTAATGATTTCTAGACAATTTCTAGACATTCTGTATAGCATTTTGCCAATATAATCGCCCCAATGTACGAGGGTCAGCAGAAGACAAGTGAACCTCTGTGCCGCTACTCTGTACCGTCATTCTTTCGGTCATGTATGTCCTGTTGTCTGACTGATTTGCATCTTTTGTGCATGCATTCATACAAGCACACATACAATGCATGTATACACACACGATACACACAACCCAAGAGCGCAGGCCAGAGCAATTATTGCATTTATGAAATTCAACTCACAGATACGGTCGACTCTCGACTCTCAGTGGTATGTATGTAAGTTTTTGGTTGATTTTTGTTTTTGGCAAGCTTCGCTGTCCATTCACCACAATGGCAATTATCGCTAACCCAGACGCTCTCCGAGCTCTCTGTCCTCATCCTCATTGTAACCGCGTATCCCCCGCGTCATCTTCCGACCCTTGCGGCTACGATCTTTTGCCCTTTTTCTGCTGGTCCGGGGTCATAATTTCTGAAATGTTTTGACTTGCAACTCGCCTTTTATGCTGATTTACTGGCTGTTGTGGTTTTGTGACAAATCTGTTTTGCTCACTTGTGATGTGATTCTCATTCTCATTCGTATGAGAGTTTTCATTTCTATTTTCCTTCTCCTCGCCGCTCTGTTCCTTTTCTGGTATGTGTTTGTATGCCTGTGTGTGTGGGGGGCTTAAAGTTGCCAAAAAGTTTTATTTCAAGCAATTTAGTTTGGCATTTGTTTGACTTGCTTTATTTGCATATGTAGTTTACTATGCCAGATGGGCCGTAGACCGTGTATGGAGAGGCGTTCTATGTAATATAACCACAAAACGATTTAGGCCTAGTCATTAGGCATAAATCAGTGTCTGTAAAACTCATTAAATCACGCGCCTGTGGGCGTGGTCTTAATGCAATGGGCGTTAACCAATGTGTATACGCATAAGGACAAAGGCCATTTCGATGGCTCTTTAGAGGCTTTATCTTTTACTTGTACCCTTTTGCAGCGGATAATGTAGTTTTTTCATGGTGTTTGTAACAACGACGAAATAATTATCTGACAATCTATTAAGCTTCTGACATAGTTATTTTAAACAAGCTTCTTCACATGTTTGTTCAAGAGTGAATTAAGTCATAGAAATTTAAATGAATTTATAATTTTCTAAGGGTATGAGTACTTCAGTTTAAGCTTAAATCAAATATTTCTTATAAAAACAAGCAAGAGATTTCATTTACTGATGAGTATAGCAAAAATTCCTCTTTTATTTAAGTCTAGCATTACTTAACCATAATAAAAGGGTTACATTTTTAGTTGGAAATCACGTTAAAGGCATTTAAGGATTGATGCAGGGTGACGCAGCTGCCATCGCTGGCATTAAATTCAATTTTGTGGCATCCACACCTGATGCTGCACACTCATAATCACTGACCACATGGAAGACAATAAAAACGCCACCAAATTGCTTTGGTCTTTTGCTAATTTATTGGCCAAGCGTTGACGCATTCAGCACCCATGAACAAAGTTAGAGCTGGAGATGAAGCAGAAAAAGCTGAAGCAGAATGAAGCCAGAGACAACAAAGGAGCGTGCCTCGGGGCCAACACGTAGCCAGTCAGGCAACTAGCCAGCTGCTGATGCTGTTTCATGCTCAAGGTCATCCAGCGTCAGCATTGTGGTCGTGGTAATAATAAATTTATGCATTTATTTTTCTACTCTTCCTTTATACATCACACATCTCCCATCTCTGGCTGTCTGAATGCAGTTTCTGTGTTGAAGAAGTTATAAAAAAGTTATGCAGTTGTGTGTGTGTGTAGCTGTTGAGTTTGGAGCAGAAAACTATGAAACAAGCTAGACTTGGTCTTGGGTGTTAATTCAAGTAAATTGCTGGCGGGTAATTGTCGTTGTCGGTAATTGTGTCCATGTGGTTGTGGGCCAGAGGCCAGCCATCAGTCTAGGACATTGGCCTACCGTCGTCACACCCAACCGATACGAAAACCTTTATGCCTTTCTCCTCCTCCCCCATTTTGGTTACAATGTGTCTCATTTGTGCAACAAACGAGCAAGCAATTTGTGACCATTGCCTTAACCAAGCCCAGAGCAAAATCATAGCCTAAAGCCTTTACACTGCACTGCAGATACTTCTAGTAATTGGTTCTGTTGTCCGAACTAGAGACTGAGAGAACTGCGAGAGAAAGACGAGTTTGGGGGAGGGAAGTCAGGGTTAGATAACCCTGTTGTCATAATTGCGGTTGGCCCATCTTCTCGGGTTTTTGGTTATGCATTTGAAGCCCTTAAGTATTTACACATCGTTAACTTAAAATTATCCTGTCGTAAAATGTATTAAGTGGGTGGCGGCTTGCTGCAACTTTAAGGACTAGCTTTAATATTACCATTTTGGCTCTATCTCATACTCTCTGTTTCCAACTTCGTTTTCTGTTTCTTTTTTTGAATTCAACCGCATTTTTATGACCCATGCTCTTGCATATTCTTAGCCAATTTAAAGCGCTTTTAAGCCCCATAGTTTTGCATTGATTCCTTTTATATGATTTCCATCCTTTTTATCTGCCCTATCCTGCCCCCTCCAGTTTGACCCTTTGTTCGCCTTATTTTCCCTCACATTTTATGGCATATATTTTTTAATAACAATTTTTTTTGTTCCTTTTTTTTGCTCTTCTTGTGCGGATTGGAATTTGTGGCATCTGCGGCCTTGTGTCCTGGCTGCTGCTGGTGTTGCTGCCTCTCTGTGGGATTGCTATTTTTGCGTTAGTTTTATGCGTTTTATTATGTCAACATCGGTTCATTGTTCATGGTATTTGGCGAATGTTTCAGGCTTTTGGCTTTGATATATTTGTTGGTTCTGACCATAAGCTTTATGTAATCAAATTGTCAAGAGTTGAGCCGGTAATTGTCATTTTGATGTCCACTTCATGGCCAGGTATGAACAACGCTTTAAATGCAACTCGTTTTCTTTTCTTTTTTTGGGCTTTTTTATGTGAAATGTGATATATTTATTTTAATATTACAATTTGCATATATACAAAAAATTGCCAATGTTATATTTTGTATCATGCCGGAAATTGCAAAACAGAAACTTATGTATCTAAAAGTCCCATACTAAAGTTATCTATGGACATATTTGAGTGTGTGTTTGTCTGTGGAATGAGTCAGGTCAAATGGCATGACAATTTTAAAATGACTTGCAATAAGGTAACGTTTTCCCTAAAGCGTAGACCAACACCAATACCAACACCTTTGCCAATCAATTCAATTGAATTTCCCGTAGAGTTTGGCAAAAACGGCAAGTGCAAATAACTTAAATGTCATGCTTACATTTCAGACAAAACTACAAAGTAGTGGTACAAGGAGCGGAGGCGGAGAAAATACAAATCTGCCATTCGTTTAATGTAATAGATTAAACTCCCTTTTGGTTATGTACAGAGATATTGACTAGACCCTAGACTATATATGTATATGTGGATCCATTGCCAACTGGCAGCTAGCAAAAATGTCCTCCGCCCAAATGAAATTGAAGAAAATTGCATTTGCACGAGAGACAATTTCGAAACAATTGCAAAACTGTTTGACATGCCATCTCTTTTTCGCCCTTCCTATTTCTTTTCTCTCATTCTTTCTCCATCTGTCTGTCTGTCTATCCTTTACTGGCTGTCCACCTGGACATAGTCCTAACTGAAGTTGGACTGCCAAACAGTTTAGCAGGTAATGCCGTATATCGATATCGGTCAGACGACTAAGCCTGCCAGGCAGTTTGATGCAGATGCACTTCCCGTTACTATTGCCAGTTGCCATTTTGTTAGTTTGACTATTGACTTGCCATCCAGAAGGCAAACTCAACTCTTGACTCTCGCCGCTCACGGAGATATCACGTCACTTGCAGGCCAGATCAAACCATTGAGAGCTTTTTGGCACATTTCACTGTCCAGAATAGCAGCCCACTTCCTCCCATTCAGGGAGCACTCAATACATACATACATACATAGTCACCCAACTATCTGCCATATCCATGTAGTGGCTATAATTTTGTTAAAGACAAAAACGTCGCTATGTCTGCAAAGAAGAACATGATGCCAATATATGCTCTATGGCAATTTTTGCTGAGGGGCTCAGAGCAGAGGAAGAAATTGAAATTGGTATTGGTATTTGGATATTCGGATGCAACTGGAATTGAATGCAGGCATGGGTACAGTACTGAAGTGCAAGGGAACGTGAACATTTTGTGTGTTGGCAAAGCGGCTTAAATGTTAGCTCAGAATGCGAATGTATATATAGAGGAGTGCCCACACACATGCACACATAACAACGATGACGAAAACTCTGGGCAATTGCAAAAATGGCAAGTCAAGTGCATAATTACTTAATTTCACCTACCATACCTTCCATCTCTCCAACGTAATTAGATCCTCCACTCTATACTCGCAACGCAAAACGTGTTGTCTTTTTAGTGTCGAATTTGGCGCTACATTCTCATAGATTTCCCCAAACGATTCGACAATGGCCAACAAAAGCGAATGGACAGAGATGGAGAAAAAAGAAAACGAAAGATAACCAACTGTAAATTTGCCCAATGACAAGGACCCTGCACGTAGTAACCTACGTCTTAACAACAGAATGACAGAAAAATTGACAGACAAAAAGCCAACGGCTTGAACTACAGCGTTTCCGACTTTTGTCCGGAATCCCAAAAAAGGGGCACGTGGTCAGTGAGGCGCCCGTTTCACACTTGGTCCTTTGTGCTGTCAAGTTGTTGGCTTCTATTCCCGAGTTAAGCGTAGCAACAAGAATGAAAGAGGTAGAAACCCTTGACTTGGCCTACACCTGTTGCCAATTGTTGTTGTTGTTTGTCGGCAGTTTATGTTTATAGCTTTTTGCCTGACAACCTCTTGGCTTCCGGGCTTGGGTCTAAGATGTAGTGTCCAGGATTTGGCTGCTTCCACTCTTTTTTGCTCCTTTTATTTGCTTGTAGTGGTTGTTGTTATTTGTTTTAAATAAATTCTACACGGAAGCTTTTATGTAAATTTTATGGTAATTTGCTTGTCTTGGGTTCTCTAGATTGTTGCTACTTACATACGATTGCTTTTACTTTGGATTTGTCTCATACACTCAAAGAGTTGTTAGTAGTTTTTAGGTTTAACTGTAACATTTGCCGAAATGTTCAAGATGCTGATTCATTCAAAGAGAATGTGTTCAAAAGACCACAAAAACCGCACCAAAAATAACAAAAGAACAAAGATATAAAGAACCGATTTGACTTTCCCTTCCATTAGCAATTGGCCAAAGTTAAGTAGGCTATCATCAAAGTTAACAAAAAACCATACTTAAAGGTAATTCTTTATTTTAAGCATTTTCAGAATTTATAAAAACTCTCCTTATGAAAGATCTCAGAAGTAAAACCTTCTAGGGATTTTATCAAATGAATATGAACAGAAGTTGTCATTAAATACTGAAAATAAGACATTATATAAGGGCTTTTAATAATTAGGAATTGGCTTTGTCATGATTAAAAAAAAAATAAGAAAAGTATTTGCATATTTTCTTACCACTTTATTATCTGTTTATTTATTTACAGAAGCCAAGCGCTTAACATTTACGGCACAAATTCTTACGAGTTTGCTGTCAAATTAGGTAGCATTCGATGATTGCAAATTTGTAACCTGTTTTTCGTATCAAACAAACAGTGAAGCTTCTGAAATAAGCGTTAAGCGACCCTCAATTGTTTACAAGTCTACAAACGCTATTTCAGCCTTCCCGTTTGAAACCAAAAACCGGGCTATCTCTATTACAAATTTCGTGAATGGCTCACTTAATCGATTACCGCATTTCAGGGGAATAAACTTGCGTGTGCCCTCTGAATTCAATTTCTCCCTACATGTTTGTTTATCTAACTTGCGGCAATTGAAGTTGAAGTTTAATTGTATAATTCGAGCGTTTTGTAGCTAATTTTTGGTTTATTTGTCATCGAGAGAGCAATGTCAAGATACAAACAGATTTTGTTTGTGTAACAATTTGTTTGTTTGTCTCTCTCTGTTTGTTTGTCAGTTGCATGCCTCGTTTCATTTCAAATTGAGGTAAAACGAAACAATTTATTTAAACTGTGTGTGTGCATCTGATTTTTGTTTTGTTTTTTTCTTTTATTCATATGCTGATTGATTCAGTTTTAAATTTTAATTGGCTGCTAAACTCATAAAGCTTAGCTCGGCAAGTCCACCCATTAATTTGCATAAAACCAAACAAAATATGCAAATGTTTGCCCACCAAAGAAAAAAAATGACGTATACACACAAATAAACACGAAAAAAAAAGAATATTTGGCCACTTGACTGGCACAAATCATGTTTACACATCAGAAGCAATCACTGAGGACCATGGAGGGGCCCAGTAACCCACAAAAAATCCAAATATGTATAGATATATGTATGTACTGAAACCCTACTCTTACACTACCCTGCTCTGCCCCATGCCAGGCCTTGTGCTTATTGGCAGATAATTGACACATAAAATTAGCATAATTTTTGGCCCAGTCCCAATTCGAGAGAGCAGGCGATAGCCATCAACAGAATGCGTAATGACCAAAAAACTACTTCATTTCACTTTTTCTCTTCTCTTCTCATCTTTTATTTACTTTTGTTATATGGACTTTTTTTTTTTTTTTTGGGTGTGCAAATATTATTAATATATTAAATATTTTGTTGTTGTATTTTCTGGGCTGGGTAATGTACGGAATTTAAATTAACAAAAATGCTTTTGCCAGAATTTGGGTCTCGGTTATTCTCGGTTTTTGTGTACAATGTGTGGGCCTGGCCATCTATTTAGATTCCTATCTATGTAGATTTTGCCGCCTGGGACTGGACAAAGAAAGTGTGATAATTGATGCGTGTGAATTTTATAGTTGAAACATTTGCATATGAGAGAGCCAAATCATTGAGAGCGACATCACCCAGATCAGATTTCAAGGAAAAACCAAAAACCAAACAAGTATTAATAAAATTCTTAATGCCTACACCATTCCTGACCTAAATCAGATTTACTTGAAGCTTAAAAACTTAAACCAGGAGATGAAATTGGTTAACTTACTTAAAGTTAATATTCAAATGTTTTTCTTCATTTAAATCAACTATGTATATTACAATGTTAGTTAACCATTTCCAGATTCATTTTGTAAGTCCCATGAAAGATTAAAGTTCTATTTGTACTATGTCAACGTCAATGTTGTAGCCGGACAAACAATTTAATTTATGAAAATCATGGAAAACTTAAGCGAAAATTGACAAAAAAGGACAAACAGCGGCAAGAACAACAGAAAAAACTGGATGCCGAAAAATAAAGAAAAGTAAAATTTGTTTCGGCGCATGGTAAGGATCCTTCGATTGAAGTGCAAGTTGGTAAGTATTTTTCATGATTTTCTTTTTGCTTTTCTTTTTCTGTACTTCTTCCTTTTGGCTTGGGCTTGCTTTGCCATCTTACATTTGACACTTGAGTGCGCTTTGGCTGGGCATAATATAATGTTTGCTGTAGTTGCTGCTGCTGGGTATGCGCAACGAATCAAATTTAAATTTTTTTGATTGTCTACTCGAGTGGCAGGCAGGCCAAAAGTTGAAGCTACAATGGCATTGACGTGGGGCAAGGAGGCAAACGAAGAAGATCCTTTTGCGAGCGATTTTCGCATAATAATAATTTGAGGAACGTGCTTGGAATTGCTGGACGATTGGTCAATGTCTGATATGACTTCTGTTCAAAATCAAGGCAAAGTATCTCACTGACTGACTGACTGACTGACTGATGGACTGATGGACTGAACTGATGGCCTGTTCGCAGATCCGTAAATGTCGTTATCTTTTTTTGTGATTTCTTTTTTGTTCACTGTTTGCCAATCTATAGTGCTTAATGGAGCAAAAAGTGTTGCCATTGCCGGAACAATGGTGTCAATTAAACTTGACATTGTTGTTGCTTCGCCTTTTACTCTTTCTCATCCTGTGGCAGGACTTTCAATTTTAGCAAAATTCACTTGAGGAGATTTCCATGTTAACAATTGATGTCACTGAAAGTGTTTAATCTTCTCCTCTGAAGTGGTTGTGAGTTAAGCGCTTCAATCGCCCAATGAGTGGAAATTTTTGTATCGAATTTCGCTTCTATTTCAATAATTTAATAAATGGCTTTTGTTGTTTTATCCGTTTTTCAATATATTCATATATGCATTTATGAATTTTTTATTTTATTTCATGTAATTTAATTTACTTTGTGCTTTGACAATAATTCAGTCAATAGTGAGTTGATTTATTTATATTTATAAATTTAATGAAATTTATTAATTTTGATTTTCAAGTGACTTGCAATTTGCATTTGAATGGCTTTGTGATTTGCATTAAATATGTTAATTCGATTCGTTTCACTTATTAGGATTTCAGTTTGTATTTAAGGGAACACTCACCGAAATTTCAAATTCAAGCGAATCAGTTGAGTAAACAAAAATGATCACAGAAATATCTTTTCTTATATTGCACTAGCACTTGGCGTATCCTGGCGTCAGGATTCGTTTTTGAAATTACGATTCGGCCCGATAAATTGCTCCACTGGGCGCGCACGCGTAACCGAGATGGAGACGAGAGTTTTGAGTTGTACTCATTGGTCAGTAGGGCTCAGGTTCTTTTATACCCTCGTGTCCCGCTTCAATTTCTTTTGCCGTTGCCGCTGCCGCTGCCGTGGCCTCTGCTACTGCTAATGATGATGTTCTGCCAGCGGCAGTAGCTGCGACTTCGCGGCTGCGCATCTGCCTTAGCTGAGAATGCGGATGATTCTGACTGTGCGCGAATTCAATTTGCTCAAGCCCTGCGTCGCAGTCAACGTCAACGTCGGTGTAATGAAAGTCACAGAGCTGAGCGCTGCGTCAACGTCGCGTCGCAGCGTCAAGCATAAATTGTAAGCAATTTAGCGGATTCTAAAGACGTCGACTTTTGTCTTTGCGAATTGTGTTTTACCATCTCTTCCTCTCTGTCACTCTCAATTCGTGTCTTTGGCATTTTTTTGCTCACTCGCGCTCGCTCTGATTCTGGTTTTTGGCCAAAAAGAGTTGAAAGAGTTCTTTTTGGGCTGCTTCTTGCTGTTTGGTCAAGTAGAGTGAAGCCGCTGTCTTTGCCATTGGTCGAAAGCCACACCAGCTCAGCTGTTTGCTTAGCCTCTGTTGTTACTCATTTCGTTTTATTTGTTTTGTTTCGCTCGTTTGCTTGATTTATTGTCGGTTTTTGTTTCTTTATTGTGCAACAAGTGAATCATGGCCCTTAAATTAGATGAGAGCCAAGTTTTCAGACTGCAGTTCATTCAACCTCTGCTGTACAAGCTCGTCCAATCAAAACTTGGGAATCCCATACAGTACTCAGAAGGAAATGTTTCAATTGTCCAAACAGCTGAAGAAAAATGGCAATTTGCCATATCAACGATGAACGTGGTAGCACCAGAAGCCCAAATTGAAATCCTCTCATCTCGATTTTGTCATAAACAATAAAATAAAAATCTGCAAAGTTTACTAGCTATAGACTTAAAAAATATCCTGTAAACAAATTAAAACTAAGAACAAACGAAGCAAACTAATAGGAAGAAATTTATTTTATAATTCTCCTGAACAACATTAGGTGACTTGCCTCTCAATCAGAGGAATCTAGAAGTTCATTTTGGGCTCTAATAGTCTTTATTTCAACCGAAGTTCCGTTAACACCGCTTTGTCTTTTTAACCCGACTGGTATATGGATATACAGGGTATAGACGAACAGGTGAATCGAAATCTCAGTAAAATTAATTCCAATGGTGGCACAGTGAAAGCTTTTTGCTTCGTTTCATTCATTGAGCAACTTCGATTCAATAAAATTTAAAGATTTTCTTGATTTTGCAATCGCGCCCACCCACACGATTTCAATATCAGTGTCAAGCGAGCGAGCAGGTGGGTCAGGGGTAGTTGACAGAAGGGTTTGGGGGTTGGATGCTGCGTAAGCGTGTGCGTGTATAAGTATCTATATACATATCTCAAGCCTAGGCGCAGGTGTCTGACGGCGCCAGCGGACGGACGACTCTGCCGCTTTGCCAGTTTATGGTCGCACGTGATTTGCATTCGTAAATAGCCAAGGCTCTCAGTATCACACGATGCTCCATTCTCCATGTGGGTCCATGTTTGGGTGAGTGTGTGTGTCTGTGTGTGTGGGTGTATCTGAGTGTGTGCTTGGTTCGTCTTTGATATACAAATGTTAAAATAATAAATTGTTTCGAATTATTGGTACTTTGCTGGCGCTGATAAAAAAGTGCCCCTGTGCGTGTGTGTATGTGTGTATTTCTTGGTAATAACAATAATAATGCGACAACGACAGCAACAGCTTGGAATCTTCACATTCCCTCCACCCTCCCCAATGCCCGTCATCATCAATCCAGCGCTCTTCTGCCCTTGTTCCAACATTAAGTTAAGCCAGGCGCTAAGACCATGTCTGCCTTTGCCTTTGCCTTTGCCCATCGAATCGTCACGAAAATGCGTGGAAAGCACCATAAAAATATTATTATGATTTTCAATAATCACTTGCATTAAATTATCATAATGCGAGCATTTTCAATATTACTTCAATGCCGCAACAATGTCAGGCATTTACCCATTGAAATTGAGATTGCCATTTGGTTTCGTTTTTTGGGCATTTCTTATACTCTCTCGCATTGAGCATATCGCACTTAGCTGTAACTTTAGCCTAAAAATTTTAAAAAGAGTAGTCAATCTTCGGTGCTATCAACTTATGTAAATTTTTTTTTTTGCAAATTTTTGAAAATTGAAAAAGTTGCCCTTAGAGGGCTATGTGGTATTTTGTTTTTATTAATATTAATATTGTGTACGGTTTGAAATTTTCATAGAATCACGTTGGGGACCTTTTCTTATTTAAATTTTCTGGTAATGGCTTGACCGACGTCTAGTAAAGAACAAAATTGTGATTTAAGCAGACATTTATATCGTTTTAATCGAGGAAGATATAAGGACAAATAAATATGCCTTAAGAAAAATTGTCAAGAATTGAGAAAAGAAATGTTAGTTCTTGTCCTTGCCAGCAGCGAATAAAAAAAATGTACTTTAAATAACACTTACAACTTTCTCAATGGCAAGGTTCACATAATATCTAAATCGGCGCCATCAATTTTCGTTTCTAGTGTTTAAAATAAACGAATTGACTACTAAATTTAGTTCTTAATATTTGAAAAGCCAAACTGGATAATTACTTTATAGTATGTTCCTAACTCCAGTAGCTAAAATTAATTGCCTGAGCTTCAGTTTGGGTAAACAAGTTCTATAAATAATCTTGGCTTTGCGTCATTCGAGTGTTGTAATACATTTTTATTGGGCAAACAATTTACATGAAGATATAAGGCCAAGATCTCTACGAAGAAAGACTTCTTAACCCAAAAATGCCAAAACTTTGTCAATGACTCATTCCTTTCGGCTTTCTTAAAACCTTTCCGCTGTCACTGTCGGCGTCTGCTCAGACAAGGTGAAATTAAATAATCAAAAAAAAAAAATAAAAAAAAAAATGCCTCATTCGAGAAAAATTCTAGTTACAGTTAAGCAAACTTTAATGTTTTTCTTCGCGGAAATCACTTGACTCGAGCAACCAAAAAAACAAACAAGAAAAAAAACCCCAAATAATTGTTAAAAAGAACTAAACACTTGAGAAGGCCAAAACTGATATTCTGCATAAGACATGCCTACACATCGACTTAAAGACTGAGTGGAAACTGCCGAACTCTGATTCGCTAAATCAGAAGGTACTTTCACCCAACTTGACGCTGTAAATAAATGCATGCTGATGAGGACGACGACGACAACAGCAAATAAAATGACGATGACGACGACAGCTAATAGAAAGTTCTTCCAAAATTAATTATTATTGAGAAATTGCCAAAAACAAAATGAAAATAAAAACAAAAACCAAAACAACACAATAACAAAAGCAATCAAAATGAAACGGAATAATACTTATATGGGGGCTATGGTCAAAGTCAAAGAAGGGCCCATTAAAAGTAAATCCAGTGCAGAAGCTTGCCCAAAATGAGACATGGTTGGAATTTAAAAAAAAAACAGGCAACAACAAAAAACTTGTCACAGACGTGCCTCACTTTTCATTGGTGCTGTAATTGTTTATGCTGTTCATTTGTTGTTGTTGTGCTTGTTTCTTAGCGTACCCACACCCTGTCAGAAAGAAAAAAAAAACAAACGAAGCGAATTCTGTGCCAGTGACCGAGAAATTTGCCGGCTGCCATTGCCGCCCGCCGGCTATAATATACCGCATATCTAACAGATACAATTGAACATGAGCATGAGCTACCAAAATTTTGCTTGATTGATTTAACCAGAATTATACATCAACAAGATGTAAGCAAAGTGCTTGAACCTCAACGGTAAAAACCAGTTATCGTACATCATAAAAAAAAAAAAAACAAAAGCCTAACAGCCTGTTGTGGTAATTAAAATCATGGATGCTGTTACTGAAATGTCTTTGTTTTTGCCCATAAATAGAATCTGAATAGAAACTGGATGAAACTCATCTAACTTGACACAATTTTCGTAGCGGAATTCCCACTCTCATCGAATCTAACAAGCTCATGAATCAGAATAGAAATAACTTATTCATTCATCTTTTCATCATAGAGTTTATCCTTTTATTTCAGTATCTTGGTAAATATTTTATTGCTAGATTCAAAATTAGCAAACTGGCCAAGTGTTTTTTCAGTGTAAGATATTTATATCTTTGATCAAACAATATTCAAATTGTTCACCCAATTCCCTCAAGATATGTTTTCTTTTTTTTTTTTTTTTTTTTTTGCTAATTTAAACTTTTTTGCATAAATTCAAAAATAAGTCTTCATAAAATTTGTTTATCAGTCCGTCGGCTGACAGTTTCCAAGAAGCCCAATGGTAGATGGTCATGTTAACGATAAGATTCGAAAGGGTGGAGTCTTGGGAGAATTTGCATAGATTTCTCAAAGAAAAGGCGGCAACCTTAAGAACGCCCCACATTAACGCCTAATACATGAAACCGTAGAGAGAGCAGATAGGTTAATACATACATATGTATGCCATAATAGAAGAACCAAGTTTTTATTATGCCATAATTAATAAACATAAAATATTATGACGCATTTATGCTAATTCCATATATATGTATGTATGTATATGTATGTATGTATGTATGACCAGGTGGTGATTGCTTCATTTTACCCGGCGCTCATTCGATTAATTTATGCACAATGAAATTTGCATTTAAATCGCTGAAATGTGCAGAAATTATGTTTACTTTTACTTTTCCATCTGATAAATGATTAAAATTGATGTAAATGGGAGTGATGAGTGGAGTAGAAAGGGGAAAAGAATTGAGCTGAGCTATTCCTATCAATTGGCCAGCATCTGCAATATTGTACTTAGGACCAAATTACAGTAATTTGTGCAACATATTGATGCGTATATATATGTAATTAAGGCATTTGCCATCATGTTGAGTTCTAAATATAGACACAAAAACAGATCTCTAAAATACCAATTATATTTGTTGTTGCTGCAAGTCGTGGCAGAGGTTACATCCCATCAATGATGATGATGATGATGCTGATGCCAATGATGACAAGCCACTATGATGTTCTTGTTGTGGAGTTGGAATGCCAAAGGACAATTAGCTCTGACCAGTACTCCAAGTTGCGTTTGGCTAAAGATCAAAGCCCATAAAAGGCACAGCAACGCCAACAAAAGCAGCAGCAGCAGCAACATTTGTGGCTAAATTTAGATAGCCAGTTGCTGACTGACTGGCCAACAGACCTGAACACAGCCAGCTAGACCAGGCCAGACAGACAGCGGCAAAAAGAACGTCATAGATTGTCATAGTTAGCGGACTGCTGTTGTTGCTACTGCTGATGCTGTCGACTTCACTTTGACTTTGCCTCGGGGAGACTTCAGGGAATTTGTGCTACTCTGGAGGACTGTCGACAAGAAGTGTCGACGAGTGTTTGTGGCATTTCCGCACTGCAGACTGCTAACTAAATTAGCCCAGCGACTGACTGCTGTCCGGCATTTTATTATCATTTTTCTCCTTTTTTTTATTTTACTTTTCTGCTTTTGCTGTAATTAGATGAAATCATTAAGTTTTCATTTAGCTGGCATTTGTTGATTTTTTTATTTTTATGCATTTAATGTGTGCTGAAGTTAACTTTTCTTTAAATTCACACGAGTATCTACTGCGAATGAGAAAAACAACTTCCTAGCCTTAAAGTTTGCTTACTTCAGCATGAGTTCTCTCAAATAATTTTGAAATATTAGTTTCACCGTATTTAAAAAAAAGCAATCGAAAAATGAACAATCATTCATAAATCAGGGTTAATCAATGATTCATTAGAAATTGTTTGAAATATATACCAAGACGCTTAGCTTTCGGCCTAAACGAATATACCCCGTTTAAGGGCAAACGTTTGCCACCTGCAGCAAGTGTAGAACGCCGCAGAAGACGCTAGAATTCCAGTTTGTATGAGTAATAAAATGATTGCCTTAACATAAAACCAGAAATCTTATGCGATTAGAGATATCACTGATTAGTGTTCATTCCGCGTTTAGTGTGATAGGTGAATTGGAATTAGGAATTTATATTTTTGTTGGCCATAAACTCTCATTTGTGGCTTTTATTTGGCACTTTTATCGGGCATTGTCAACATTTTTGCAATATCCATTCATAAAAAATTAATATAATTTTTGTTATTTCGATAATATAGAGAGAATTTGCAATTTTTTATAATAAAAATGATATCGTATTTGATAATCTTGCACATTAATTTGCACTTCATTGCAGTTAATATTTGGTTTATGGCCGAAAACTCAACTCGACTTGAAGCAATTTATCAAATAAGTAATTACCAAAAGGCATTACCATAACTTCATAAACAGAATGCCATGACCTAACCCATATAAAAAAGGCGTAGATGAGGTTTTCACTGGTGCGCTCTATCTCTCTCTCTCGCTATGTTTTATCCACACTGTTTACTCTTTATGGCATGTAATGGGAAAATTTTTTATGCCCACATACGGCAAATTATTACTTAATTAGCTTTTCACTTTAAAATTTGTGTCCCTGTCCTTTCCTTCATGTAGTCCACATTAGAAACTTTGCCCGAAGTCTGGTTGCGTGCCATGTTGTGTGGTGGGTCTGTCGTGGCAATTTTTCAAATGCTCACCGAGGACTTGTTGTAATTTATTAAATTAAATCATAATAAACGCGACGTGCCCACGGCGATGCCAGACCATAAATAGAAATTATGACACATTTCATGTGGACACGGCAAGTCATCTAAAGTTGGAGGGGCTGGCTTATTAATTAGAGCAAATGCGTGTTATTCCAGATTGTGGCCCCGAGTACTCCACAATACACCACACCTAACCACAGCAAACCACACGCACATTCACATACATATGTACATACATACATACAAACACAATCGTACGCTCACAAAATACGGAAAACATTTATTTCGAAAAATATGAATATTTTTTGTTGGCATAATTACTTAATGTCCTTTGACATCATTGTCACGCATACGCAATGTTGTCTTCCCGTTACTTCTGTGGCACTTCAATTTATATGTATGTATGTGTTTCATACATTGTCCTGGGTCATGCCATCATCAGTTTTATGGTATTTTATTTCATTTAAAACGCAGACCACAAAAATATTTCATTTCATTAAAAATCATGTCATCTGTTGAGATTGTTTTTTGAGATTGCTGACCTTCAATTGGGCTGATTATAGACATTGTCTGATCTGGACTACACATAAATTTTGGCAAAGGGCATAACTGTATGTACATAAATGGCTTTGAGAGTGAAAATTGTTAGCTCTTTTAACTGCACAATAAATGCATACTTAATTGTATTTTTATGTTTAATATTCATTATCATTTACATTGAACGACATCAGTTTTTGTAGACACGCGACAGCTACTACACATATAAGCACATTTCGCGTCCGGTCATACGTTAATAATATCGTCGTTTTTATTGTCATTATTATATGCATTTATTGTGCACAGTACACGTAGAGTATATAAAGTGTTGGCAGTCATCATAAAAAGTGCTTAAATATCCAGCCTTAATTTGCCTAAAGAGTAAAAGAACAGAACATCGTTAATGATTGTAGTGAATATATAGTTGCCCTTCTTTCTTAGAAATTTCTTTTTGATAGATTGGGATTGATGCTTCAGCTTTCAATATTCATTTAACGTCAAAAATAAAATTCTAAATTTACTTGTCACTTAACTTTTTTAAATCTAGTTCCATTAAAACATTTGGAATGAAATTCAAAATGAAGTATAATACAAAGTCGAGTACTTCCCATACCCATTTGTTGGACTAATTCTCTCTCACTTACATTTTTTTTGTGTCCATTATTCATTATCCTTTGTTCTGTGAATGAGCTGAGTGATATTTGTGGAATTTTCTGCATATATTGTTATGTGATAACGTGCGGGATTTTGTATGTCTGTGTTAATGTTTTGAACTTTGAAAATGGTTTTTGTCGAGTCCTTTTTTTTTTTGGAACTTTAAAGGCAACATAAAATTAATTCAAGTGACCCATTCATCCAATGATACAGGACATAATAACTGTAGCCATTATCATTAGTAATAACTGTGTCTGTATCTCGAGTTGTGTTCGCCTGTGCGTGGGTGTCTGTGTGTGTGTGTACCCGCAATCCCTTTTCGACAGAGCATGTTAATGATGTCAGAAATCACATCAGCATTACGGTTGCTGCGGACAGCTGAAGTGCAGATATTGTTTATTTGTTTGTTTGGTTTCTCGGTTTTGTGGAGTGGTTAATTTTAAATTAATTAAAAGTTTCTCGTTTATTTGTTATTTGTTGCAGCGATTTACGCTGATTATAAAAGCTGAGCTGAGAAAAGTTTCTGTTTTTCGTTTCAGTTGCAATGTTAATTGCTCATTATATCAAAGAGGCAAGACAAGCTTAGAATCATTGTCGAAATAAAATGGCTAGCTGGAGGTTACAGGATGATTATGACATTTTAGGAAACTCTCGTACTTATTCGACCAGGCAATGACATTTTTTTTAACAACCAATCTGAAGCCAATCCAGAGTTTGGTAAGGTGTAAACCAACTTATTTTATTAGCTCAAATAAGACAATTTACACAAGGTTTATTTCGCACCTTAAATCCAGACCGACCTGTCATTTTGGCCTTAACTTTCGATAGGGTTTATTAAATTATGTTTATTTGACTCCGGTGTGAAAAAACTAAATTTATAAAGTGTTTGGTTGCTAACAACATTCTGTACTTTTGCAACTATAAACTTGAGCGCTTTATTTCAATTTACTCCGAAAATGTTTATTATTAAAATCAATTTGCATATGCACACTGAGACCCCTCCTTCCTACCTACCCACCCACCTACAAACCTTAGCGCTAATGTGCGATCTTTGGTTTTGTTTGCTCTTTTTTGGGATAATTATGATGACACTTTAGCCTTAAATATGCCACGACTGGCGGATCCCCTCGTCCGCACAGTCATTGCCAACCCACATCCACTAGTCGGACAGTCTCAGAAACATCCTCTCGTTCTTTCCCACACCCTAAATCCCTTCCAAGCACTGCGCAGCACAAGCACAAAGGCCCATAAACAATGGGAACAGGTAGGTTCGGAGTCGGATGAGAAGGTGCAGGATGGGATGAGATGTAAGGCTGGATGTGGAGGGAGAAGCGGAAGAGGCGCCTTTTGGTGTATTTGCGCTCATTTATCATGCGGCAAAGTTGTTAAGCAGCATTTTAATTTTTTAACAGTTTTGCTGGGGCGCATAAACAAAATGTTTTTGTGTTTTGTGCCTTAAGTGAGTCGAGAGCACGTTGATACACATTGTGGGAGGGCGCGGAACAGTAGTGGGGGGGCGTTGGTGGAATGCGAATGTCGGATGTGGGATATGGAATGTGGGATGCTGTGCCAAAAACAAAAGGGCTGCTGCTGCCATTTTTTTTTGTTTGTCTGAGTTCGTTGCTCGGTATTTAAGTGCAGAGACACGAGAATTGTTGTCCTGGCTCTCAGGTTTTGTTTGGTCCTCTTATTTTTTTCACCATTTATATATGGGTTTTTCTGTCTGTATGTGTATGTCTTTCTCTGTGTGTGTGTGATGAATGACGCTGCATTTGGTCGAGTTTTTGTCTCGCCGTGACAACTTACAAGACACAAACATTAACAGGAGTGAAATATAAAAGAGCATACCATATAGCATAAAAGTGACCCTAATGGTTTCGGTTATGTCGTCGACAGACATTTACAATTTTTTATTTTTGCCAAATTTTTTGGGTGGAGTTGGCCATTAATTTGGGTTGAAAATCAAAATGCTGGGTATTCCCAACAAGCCATCGAAACTGGACTAAAATGACTGATTGTGTTGCTTTCTACAAACAAATGGAAAATCTTATCCATTATACTGTTGATAAGTCAGAATATCGTAAAATGTATACAATTCTTATTCGAAATGGCTTTTGATTCCTTTTATAATTCTAAATATTTTATGACAACACTTAGAAAAAGACTGTAGCTTAGGGCCAAATATTATTAACTTATCTAAGCTTCATTAATTTATGTTAATAATTTAGTGAGACACTTTTGCTTCCCTTTTATATTTGTTTATTTTATAAAAATTCTCTAGCTTAAAAAGGTTTTTCATTTGTATCGTAGTTTTTTATATCATTTAGCCACTGTGGGTAAATAAAACAAATGAGAAATCATTTTGAAAAGTCACAAACTCTAGAGAATTTATGTCGAGCACCTTGCCCAAGACATTTAACACCTGCAATCCTGGATTAAAGAGTGTGGGGGAGAAAACGTTGATTCTATCTGATGCTTCAATTGCATTTTCCAGGCCCCATCAAAATAATTTATGGTACACATCAGCAAACACCTCGACACACACACACACACACACACACAGTCAGCTTTAGCTCTGGATCCAGTTTCAATGTCTATTTTGTGGCCATAATGTTTAGCCATAAGTTTTTGTCCCTGTGAAAAACATAAACAAGCTAAATCAAGTCAAATGCGCTAATAAATCTTTGACGGTGTCCAGCATTGGGTTGCCATGCAAATGTCAGTTCCATGTTCTCCACGTTCCTCCCTCCCGACGTGGCAGCGAGGCAAGTTGTAGTCCGATTCACACCCCAGTGTATACTTGATTATTAAAAGCCATAACAATTTAAGTTGATTTATGCAGCTTATGAGCTGGGCAAAAACTTAATTGAGTTGAGCTGAGCTGAGGGAACTTCCATTTGGACTTGCACATCTAATTGGCCCCGACCCAGATGAAATGGTAAGTAATGAGTAACGTAGCGAGCATTGGAGCAGTCTAAGTAATTAATTTCCACAGATAGCAGCAATCAAATTGTGTCATCAAAGTCACTCAGTGTGCGGATTCGGAATCAATTTGCACTCGCCCTTCACTCAGCACCTTTTTTACGCGGACCACTAGAATCTCGCCAGCTTTCATCGCACCACCACCACCTCAGTTCACCATCTCTTGTCTACATTGTACAAAACTGTCATTTCGTAGCATCACTTCACTCTTGTTATTGTTGGCAGCCACCGCTCCAACCCGGAGTTGATGTAATCCATCGCAATCTGATTTGCATGGCAACGAAAAGGATATATTTTGTCAGTATTTGCATATAGCCGTCTTATGTCTTTAAATTCTTCTTCGTTTTTTGTGCAAAAGGTTCTTGGGTTTTGCGTCATGCCACTTCATTTGGCTCGATAAGTCGGCATGCACTTGAGCCCTCGGCAATTGGGGTTATGTCAATGTTGACGAGTTGAATTTTTGAATATTATTATGAATATATTTTTCTTTTGGTTTGAGTTTGTTTACGCCTTTTGTAGAAATTTGTTTGTTTGCTTTGGCACTGAGATTCTTGCTGGTTATCATATGAAGTGCTCTTTTATTATACTGCATCAAAAAGAAAAAGAAAGGAGTAAAGTGTAAAGTATCTACAAGATGCATTGTATGTAGCAGAAAGAGATGGAGAGAAATAGAGAGAAGGAGAGATCGAAAACAAATGAAACGATTCAATTTCATGTGAAATGCAAAATTCTCGCACGTTTAAACCAACTCACCGGTTGGCACATAAATTCATCATTTTATTTCAAATTTCACATTCACTGACAATTTCATGGCCTACGAAATGTGGGCCCGATTCTTTTGTTCTCTGGCCAGCTTATTAATACCCTACTGACAGTCCGCATGTCTCTCTGTCTTTCTCCCAGATCTGTCTGTATGTTGTTTTATGTTCGTATATAAAAAAATATATATATTTGCACAGTTTCCTTTGCTTTTTATATAACTACCTAACCGATCTCATGAGTGCGAATGAAGAGTGAGGGTGAGAGCTGCTGTCAGGAACTTGGGCAAAGCTGGCACACTTCATTCTGATGCCGCACCGTGTGATAAGTGGGTCAGTAAAGCGGGCAAAACACAAAAAAAAAAAAAAACAAGAACAACAGCATGAAAAAAGTGTCACACCTGTCCCTGTTTGGCACTCCTTTTCCCCTCATCCTCATTCAACTGCCTTCCTGAACCGTGACTGAGGCTTGGGTGCTTTGGAATTTTACATAAATGTTATAAATATAATAAAAATGTTATTTACATGCTTTTGAAAAGAGAAAGTCCAGAATGGTTGTCGCATACAAAACGTGCATTCATTTACTTTCGCATTTTGAATAACCTACTCCACCTCCCTTCACCACCCACATACCATTAACATTTGCTTTTTGCTTTAATTTTATGCAATTTATATGTGAGAATCTTTTTTGTCTTTTATTTTGTTTTGGTCGCAATCACACACAAGTTTTATGAACAATTCTATTTAAGTTTATGCGTGTCTCTGTCTCTTAATGTTCGTTTCTCGAACGTGTGTCAAATTTGGCATACGGATGGGGAAATAGGTTTATATACCTGTAATCTCTCTCTCTCTCTCTTCTCTCTTCTCCATCGAGGCTAGATGAATGTGTAATGTATATGGTATTAATGTGGCATTACATTTTGGGCGTAAATATTTTCCTTTCACACGGCGGAGAAGAAATGACAAATAGGTAATATAAATAACATAAAAATTTCTTATAAGTTGATGCGAAATTCATTTTTTTTTTGCATATTGTGGGTTCAATGAACTCTCCCATCGCTCTAAGAAAGTTTTTCTATATTTGTTCTATTCAAATACATCAAATACATTTAATGCCTTTGATACTTTTGACAGGGTCGTTAGCCTGGCGACACACAGCCAAAAATTTGCAAATAGGCTAGTTTAAATAAACATATTTTAAAATTTTTTCAACTATTAAGCTAATAAAAAAAGTTTAAAAGTTTTTCAAGAAGTCTGCGTGTGAAACTGATTGAGTTCTTACTTCCAGACGGAAATATGAAGGAACTTCTGCTCTTTCATATTCTTCAAATCGATGTATTTGTTATTACACTTTGATTCAGTTCCTCTCACTACTCTTTTTTCTACAAATAAAACGAAATTTAGATTGAAAACCGTTAAGCAGGGACCGAATTTCATGTTGAGATGCTTTGCAGCATTGACTTCACACATTTGCTATTGAATTTCTTTATTTTGAGCTAAAAAAGCTTCTATACGTCGTATCTGCTCCTGCCAATCATCCTTCACATCAAAATCCTCTCTTTGGTCAGGTACTTGGCGTATTTGCCGCGTCGTTGACATTGGTTTCAGTTTCATTTTCAAGGTTGATGGCGACCTACATCCTGCTACAAATAACTCCATGTCAACACACTGACGCCGCTGCAGCTCCAGCTCCTGTAAAAAAGAAAACGAAACAGAAACACAGAGAAAAAACTGTTGAACATTTAATGAAGACACCCCCCGCCGTTTCCCAGGCGCCTTCACTAATGCAATTTATGCCTATCTACCCGACCGCACATAAGCTGTTGGCCATCTCAAAGAGGCCAACTGTCCAGTGCAGGCGATTGACAACATGACATTTAAAATGCTATATGCGATGGATGTAGATGTTGATGTGGATGTGGATGTAGACGGAGACCAAGTCACACAGCACTTGCTGCGCCAATAAAATATGACAGCGGGAGCAACAAAAAACTAGCGTCGATTAAAAAACAAAAGCAACGTGCGTTGAATTACAAGTGCTCGCAAGCTCTGAGTACACTACGATGCGGAATTGAAGTCGGAGTTGGGCTTAGAGAGCCACCATTTAATGGGGGGTTTGGCTAACTGGCACGCGTTAGCCAGGTCGGCCAACGTTTGAAGTGAATGCACATGGTGTGTGACTGACTTGTTTTCTAACTGAACAACTAACAAATGCACTGATTGACATGGATGTGAATGTACGTAGCTGGCACTGAATCACGTTGGCGTAATCAACTTGATGAAGGTGTTAATAAAATGAAGTATATCAATGCCTGCAAATGGTGGCCGATGGTTGTCAACGGTATCACTGTCACTGTCATTGCCATGGTCTTTGCCAGCAATCTCAATTAGTTTAAGCTATCACTTAAGCTCTTCTTGCCTGTTAGCGCATAAATTCTTGCCAAAATATGAGTGGGCTAAACAAGAGAGTTGGCTGAACTCGAGAATTGGCTGTTGCCTGAGATTGTTGCCTGCCTGTTCAGCATGCCAAGCTCGTCTTACCAAAAGTGGAGCAGTGGAAACTAAATTACAAATTCTTGTTTCTTAAGGTACACTAGCCAAAAAAAGGTCGAGTTTGTTGGCACACAAACAGTTGCAGTGCTAATTGTGTATGAACCGAATTCAATTTGACTTTAATATAACTCAATTGATTAATTACTTGTTGTGTATTATTTTATACCCTTTGACAGACAGAAACAAATATTTAATTGAAAAATGTTATTCTATTGTTTTATTCAATTGTTTATTTAGTGGCAATTAGTCAGATAGTATTACACAAGTAAATGTTCAATAAAACACTTTTAGTTATGATTCGAATACTGTTTAGTTAATTAGCTGCTTATTTGTGCTGTATTTACTTTAAAAATACAAATTTCTATTTTATTCTTTTATACTTGCTGTCATTTACTTTACAAACACAACGAGTTGTTACATAATTATTTGACCCAAATGTTGTTAGAGACCTTTAAAATTTAAAGTCAGTTGTTCAGATTGCCTTCGCTTTAGCTTTACTTAAAATTTCACTGTTTTATGTAAAATAATTTTGGTAAAGGCAAGAGCGCACAAATACACACAGTTGCCCATCACAATTCTTAGTATTTCATATATTTTACTCTTACTGTGATTTAGCCTTCCTGGCATCATCATGTTTGAGCCACTTGAAATGCAGTCGGCATTCGCATAAAAGGAACACAATACAAAAAGAGCAAAAGACTCGGTCAAAAAGATGCTTAAGTTATTATTGATATTATATGGAAAAACGGAACGCATTGTCATGGCAAATTGGTTATGAATTAAATGAGTACACAATTCCATTGCTGCTTGGCTGCCATCCTTCCATTCATAAATAAAGTCAAGTGACTAACAACATTGTGCTTTAAATTAAACAATGTAATTAAATGTGCATTTAATGCTCACTTTGTGTGTTCCCTTTGTATTCATTCGTTAAATGAAAGTCCAAGCACTAAAATAAATTGCTTAGATTCTGCCTCATTGCCGCGACCTACGGCACTAATTACGTGCTGCTACTTATATTAGACAATCTGGCGCCGAGCCACAATGTCCGCACACGTATACATACATACATATGTACATGTATATATATCGAGCATTCAGACAGCTCAGTTCGATGCTGACTAATCCATTACCATTAATCTAATGAGTTGTTGTGTCGTTGTCGATACCCGTCTGCTACTTTTGCTTGCTCCGATTGACTCTCTTGTGTCAACACTATTTGACATCGTTCATCACCTGTTGGCAATGTGTTAATACATAGGAACATATCAGATGCCAGATGGAAAGCTATTGGCCATTATGATGTTAGTGGAATCATATCAATCAATCTATAATCATTGAGTTGTCTTTGCAGATGGTAAAACAATTTATAATTTTATTCTTATACCGCATTTAATACGTAGCTTAGAGTAGTTCATATTTTTTAATTAGTCAGTGGTTTTTGATTTAACTCATTTAACGACTTCCATGCTCACCTGAGCATACTTTTGGAGCTTACTTTTGAAATTTCCTCGTTTCGGAGGCTTTCAAGACAACTTCAGCAATATAGAAATCTGCAAAAGATTTGAACAATATACATATGTATGTACAGATGTACTTTTCTTTCTATTTCTTATTCTTCTGCTTTCCCAAATCAATAGAATATCTTAAAGTTATCACTTTACTTCAGTTAAACTAAAACTTATTAAAGAATTTTGGCTTCTTGGAACTTAATAAAGTTTGCAGTTGCAACTTGAAATTGCATTTGCTTGCTTCGACGAACATGCTAATGTTGATTGAGCAAATTTTTGGAAAAAAACACACAGACACACAATTCGCACTCACACACATATACAAACTAGAAAAGCTTGGTATGGTAAATCCTTTGCATTTAGTATTTTGTCCTATTTGGTTCCTGTTGGTGTTGCCTCAACAAAATATTTTGTCGCCAAGAGCATTTCTTTAATTTAGTTTTAATACCAAAATTTTCTTGTTTATATTCTATGGCAATGCAGCTAAGTTGCTTCTTGGCTGTTTACTTATTCGTATATGTGTGTGTATGTATGTATATGCAAAATACATATATAAATTTATATATGTATATGTGTTTTTTGTTTTTTTTTGTGGTAAAAGTTTTGCGCTGAAAACTTAGTACTTTTGGCCAGGCATAGCTTCAGTTTCAGCATCAGACTGCGACTCAGATATAGATACAGATACATTTACGACAAGGAAGAATACAGGCGAGAAGAAGCAAAACAAAGGCGCAAATTACAGTTGCAGTTTTTGCCATATATATGTATATGTATATATGTATATATGTATATACTTATGCCTCACTCTCTTTTTATATATGTATATATGTAGGTATTTCTGTCGGATATATATTTTCTAGACTATATAGAATTGCAGTTTTTGTTGCCTTCATGCTGCTATGGCAAGCATTTCCGCAGCGGTCCAACACAAAATTGGAGCATTTCCGGTGTGTTTACAAAAGACAACAACAAAACAAAACAGCAACAAAAAATGGTTGAAGAAAACGCAAAGCACAAAACTCAAAACAAGAAGAAAATGTTGCAAGACAAAAAAAAATTAAAAGTACAAAAACAAATGCTCTTCTCAGCTAGTTCTTGCTTAACTTTGTTGCCTGTTGTTGCATAGCAGGGAGTAAAAACTTTCGACACCAGGCCCCAAGACGCTCTCTGCTCAAGTCTCGATTTCTTTGACGGAGCAAAAACAAAAACACCAAACCGCAGAATAGGAATCTTCTTCTTGGTCTTCTCCCATCGCCATCATGAGGAATAGGTACAACTCTTCCCCTTTCTTCAATCCTTTTTGTTTTACAAAGAACGAAAAAAAAACAATTACAGCAACTAATAAAGAAACATTTAAAAAGCAAAAGTTTACAACGAATGGACTACTAGCTCGCTCAACTGCCCTCTGTGGATCAGGGGGCTGAGGGCTACGAGATGCTGTCTCTTCGATGCTCGTTTCACTAGACAAGCAGCATCTATAGCTAGTACATGAATAAGCAATTAAAAAGTTGTTATTAAAATTATTATGTACAACTGAATGGACCATGGAGTTCATGTAGTTTAGTCCCTTCCATCGTGCACAGTTTTCAGTTCAACCAAAAATAGTTTCCGTGTTGTACAGTGTTTTTAATCAAGTTTACCAAAATTGATGAGACCATGCCAAAAAGGGTCCCAACAAGGGTTTGTTAATTGTTTTCCAGCAAAGGTGTGGAGGGAAAAGGGAGACAGCAATTTTGTTTTCTTACAAATAGTTTCGAATTTAATATAAATATAATAAAAGCAAAAAAGATATGAGAAAGCCAGCTGAATAAAACTAAGAAATCTCTAATACTTTTTGTTCTTTTACATGTCTACTAATTGCAGGCAAGAGTCCATTAAAAAGCAAAAAGTTTAGTATGTAAACTTGAATTATTGCCAGCAAACTGTTTAGCCCCCCTTATCCCTCCCGTTAGAGTTGGTTATCAAAGCGTATGAAAACAAATGCTACAATGCATTTTATTACTTTTGTCAATACTTCTTGCAAAAATAAGAAATTAACATTTTTTTATGTTTGTTTTAAAACGGCAAAACTGTTTACTGTATGCTAGCAAACCAAAAAAGTCTTTTATTAACCGAGTCATTTATTAGAATAAGACTTAAATCATTCGTAGTTGTCTCTGTTGGTTAGTCAAGTTTGAGTTTGTTTTGATTTGGTTGGCTTGGGTTTTGGTTTGGTTTGGTGCCCAGCACCTGGTAAATAACCTTGTGCCATTTTCCTGTGACTTTCCTGTCCTAACGATAACAATGATGAAGATGATCATGATGGCAGCCCAGTTACTGGCATTTTGTTTATTTTAATTAGTGGAAAAATATGGCATAGGGACATGCAATGGAGTGTTCCACTTGGCCAAGTTGGTTTACTACATTTCTCTCCCTTACACACACATAGCGTGACAGAGATAGAGGCATATAGCCGCAGGACGAGGAGCTGAACAATGCGTCTTTGTCCAGATGGAGGAGGAGTGGGGTTGTGTGGAGGTGAACAAAGATATGCAGCAGAGCATGAAAGATGACAGATGCGTTAGCGTTAACGTCAACGTTTTGCGGCTTGGCCCTGCGACACCCTGTGGCTCCTCTAACCGCCATGGAGAGATATAGAGAGCGACTTCTCTCCGTAGATTGCCATCGTAATGAGCACACCGCAATTTGTCTGTGTGTATGTGTGTGTGTACGAGTGTTGTGTGCTGCGGGCCGTTTGCCATTCATTTGGTAAAAATAACAATTAAATGTTTTCGTAATGGCCTCACTGCTTGCTACTGCTGTCCTCTTCAACCTGGGTCATCCTTAGCCTCATAGCCAACATTTCACTTTTGTTTTTTTGTCCTTGTCCTACCTACCGCTTGCTATGAAAATAATTGTCGTGCAAATATGCTGCTAATTTACAACGTTTTCTATTTATTTTAGTTTGGCCAATAGCCGCCGGCCAACATAGCAGTAGCAAGGCCAACTTAGGGTTTAAAAACGAACTGTAAGTAAATTTCACCTGTCTTTCCAATTTACTCTACTTTTCCTCCTACGCTTTTCGTTATTATGATGATGCATTTGCATTGGCAGCAGCCACTCAGTCATTTGCATCCTGTGCAACCAATAAAAAAAAAAAAAAAGAAAACACCACGAGTGCAATTTTGTTTATTTCCGGCAGAAAATAAACTTTCAAGGATAAGCAAACTTTTGGCAACCACTTCCCCGAACCCAGACCACTATCCTTTCTCTGTTGCTGCTGCTGTGCCGCTCTTGTTGCTGCATCCTTAAGCAAATTTTCATAAAATAATATTTTAGTGGCGCCATGGGCAATATGTGAAGTCATGGCGCACACATCCGCAACCTGCGGCACCTTCCGCAGCCACAGCTGCAACCCAACCTCTACCCTCACCATACTCTTCCTCCCTCGTTTCATTCATCTCCACCCACCCATCATAATATTTTTAAGAGCATTTAGTGTTATATATAGCCAACTTTCGTTCAGCAAAATCTCAATTTATGCACAACAAAGTTGTTTTTTATTCAATGTGTTCTGTTGTTGTTGTTTCTTTTCTCTCCACTGCTGCTTGGCAGGATTTTTGAAGCGTTGCTAAAATATTTATTTGTGGGTTAAAGTAATTAAAAAGCATTTGGGGGAAAAATCATCATCAGATTAGTTGCATTGTTTTGATGAAAACATTTTTGCTAATTCTTATGTGTCCCTAGCATCAGCAGCTCATCAGCAGTGTCATCATCTCTGGTTCTCTTCACATTGGAATGTCACACTTGAAACATTTAATTTCCTAAATGTGTATGTGAAACTGAATACCAAACCCCATATTCAGATCCTGATTCACCCAGCCCAGAAACCCATCGAAATGCCTTGCAGGCACTTGTTCTTCAGCTATCTTTGTGTAGTTTCCAGCATCCCCATACAGAAGGACGAAAGCCATATCCACATGCAGCAGCCATCCCATTGAAATTTCTCTCTGCTAATGAAGTGTGATTGAAATTTTGTTAATTTGCTCAAGTGCTTGCTTCCCTCTGTCAAAGTCCTCCCTCTCGTTCAGAGAGGCTGTGTATGTAGGTGTGTGTGATCTTTTGTGTGTGGGTATGGGTGCGTGTAAGCATGTGTGTGTACTTGTAGAATTTCTTATTTACATAATCTCAAACATTTTCCATGAATTTCTAAAGATTCGCTTAATTGAATGCAGAAATAATTTGTAAGGCTTCCCGTAAAGTTGGGCGCATAATTTATAACAAATAAAAACAGGAGCGAATCTAAAAGTAAAAGTTTAACCGAAAAAAACATTTGCTAGTGTAATTTTAAAATTAAATTTTGAATGTAGAAATTCTAGTTCCAATAATAAGCTTATCGAAAAATCAAGTTGATTCAAGTTTAATTTTCACCCTTCAAATCCATACCTGGTTCCTGTCATCAACAATGTAAGAAGAAAAGTTGTGGAAAAGTAAAATACAAATTCTTTGTTTTTTGTTTGGTGGTAACAATTTCGTTTTGTGGCTTTCGCTTTAAGCTAAAGAAAATGATTTCCCGGTTCAGGAAAATCATCCCTAATCAGATTTGGCATTTCGCATCCTCAATAAATTCAATTTCGGATTGGTCTATTACACAATTTGCCCTAGTGGCTCAAGTAAAAAATGGACTCAATTTAACTTTAATCGAATGAAATGCGTAAATAAAATTTACCAAATGCCAAAGCGGAAACAAAAACAAAAAAATAAGGAAAGAAAAAAGTGTGGCAAGTACACTAAAAAACAACCGATTGATATATATGTGTAAACCTTCATATACATATATAAAAATGTATATATGTAGTTATTTAGAATTTGTTCTTTATTCCTTTGGCGGAGAGACGTAACCAGAGAGGAAATAAAAACAATTACGAGACATGGAGCACGCTAAGCAGAAGCAGCAGCAGCGGCAGCGGCTACAACGAGAAGTAGCAAGGACAATAGTCCTGGGATGCAGCACGGGAAATGAAGTTGTTGGTATTTTTATTGTGGTTCTTTGTGTCCTTAAGGCTGAATTTACTGCGACTGGAGAGAATTTTGGTGTGGCATATTTTTCTTCCATTTTGGTTTTTCTGTCTGTAGTCTTCTTCATCCAAGTATCTCTTAGTTGCCAAGAGGCATGCTCATGAAGGTAAGGCGTTTTCTTTATTTAACAAACCAAGCAGGGTAACACTTGGTCCATCTACGTAACAATTGATGATGGCGTTCTCCGTTACCGCAGCTGCAGTTGACCAGAATGAAATTTATAGTTGCCGGAAAGGCCAGCGAGCACAACACAACTAAGCAAAATAACAAAATAACATTGACAATTGGCAATTTAATTTCGAAAGAAGAAAATACTTTTTTGGTATAATATTGCAATTGATTTAGGTAACATCACGAGAATTTTAGCTTATAAATTTTTCGTGAATTGGCAAATGTCGGCGAGACGATGGCTAGCGAAAGGATGCAGGCGCTTTGCATTCAGCATCCAATCCAATGACAATAAAGTTGAAAGTTTAGGGAAAGGTTGCCATTGCCCTCGTCGCCGCCAACGCAGTAAGTAAACATGGGCAAAGCTAAAGCCAAAAATAGAAACAGCAATAGAATGAGAACCAGTACCCAGGACCAGGTCATGACGTGCATAGAATGGTACGTGTTTTGGTCTAAGAGCCCTCGGCAATTGCCACAAAATGCTGCTGCCATTGCCATTGTTGCCACTGTTGCTGCTGCTGCAGTACAGTTACTTTTGCGGAATGCTTAATTCATGCGTGCAAGTGCGGTCCAAACGTTTATGATGTGGTTATGTTGCCGTCGTTGTCGTTGTCGTCATCGTCCTCATTGGCGAACTCCTCATCGTTGCTTTGCATTGTTTGCCAGGGCTGCTGCCACACGGCGTATGCGTAATGAGCTTACCTTTCCTTTTAAATGTGCGTGTGGCCGTGTATGTGGGTGTGTCTGTATATGTGGGTATGCACTTCTACCACAATTAGGCATTCTGGCTGCGGAATTTACGTTGAGACTACGTGATGGCGTCTGGAATCCAATCTGAAACACAAACAAGTGCGTAAATTGAAAACTTTAAAGCGAATCACCAATATAATCTTGATCTGTTACTCTGATTTACTTGCGGTTTCCGATTTCCATTTACCTCCAGTTCAATGGCCTATCTTCCGACTCAATGTTTAATTTTTTTTTTTTTTTTTGTGGTTTTTTGTGTCACATGGTTACAGTCTTTTGGCTTGACAGTGGTGTAATAAATGTCAACACTCGGCCAAAAGCGTAAACATTTTAAAATTATAATAAAGTCGAAAAATGAAAACCATTTATGTATATTTTTGTCACTGAATGAAACGCGGCTTTGCAATGAGAGCGCAAGGAATACAGAAAAAACAAGGCAAACTCGAACTTTACTGGAAATATCCTAAAAATTTCTCTTTTGCATTTCTTTCTTACCACATGTAGTTAACTGATTTTATTAATTAAATTTATTTCAATCTATTTGGTTTTTCGTTTAACTTCCATTATGAAAAGGAAAAAAACATTTTGATTCTAAAAAAAAACAAATCTGTAAAATATTTTACAAATAAATTTCTAAGCATCTTTCGAAATGTTATATGAAATTAGATTGTGCCAACTGTATTGCCTCCTACAGAACGTGTTTGTATTGTTTCCAGTTCTTTTATTTTGCGGTTTTAAGCGGCAACTACCTGCCCTGCATGACTCATACCTGGGCTAAAATCCCTGTAGCCAACGATGTTGTTTGCCCTTTAGCTCCTTCTACATGTATTTCTTGCCATAACGATTGACCGAACAACTGGCTGGCTGTCTGACTGACTGACTGACCAAGTCTCCCCGTCAGTCTGTTTGTTTGAATGTTGATTACCCGTTGCTGTCGGCAATCTGCAGGTCTTCTGTTGACTCCTCGTCCCTCAGTCAGACACAAACACACGTTTGACAGGTCGCTGACGGGCCACGAGCCGAACGTTTAAACGGCGCTTAAAGGCTGCGGCTTTTGCGGCCAACAGCAGTAGCAACATCCAGGAGCATGACCAGCATCTGGACCCAGTGTATGTAGCTTGGGGACTGGCGCAACTGTAGCAATGATTACGTTTGCGGCATTTAAAGTTCATTTATGTCGTTTTAATTAAATGCTTATGCCATTGCCAATTTATTGCTATTGTTCTTATTATTTTCACTATCAAGAGTATATGATCAAAAACTTTTTTTCTGTTTTCAAAAATTTGCATAAAATTAAATGGAATGCAAATTACTTGTCCAAATAAATGTAGAGCCTATACAAGAGCATTCACATAACATCCGTGCTATCAATGGGAATCGAAATCGAATCGAAATCAAATAAATGAGCAAATTCGGTTTATTAAATTACATTTAATTTTGTACAAATAAAGGAAAGCTACAAACACAAATGAAAAAAAAGTAGAAAAACAACAAATGTTTTTCCAATTACTGCACATGGAAACATAGCTTTGCCATGAATTTGAATTTGCTCATTAGAAGAGCATAGATCAGCATCAATAATCAATTATTTAAAAATTTATCTGATTGTTGTAAGTGAAATCTTTAATCTTTTTCGTCTAATAAGTGATTTGTGATTTCTAGTTTTATAGTCAACTTTTATGTTTTCTTTTGATACTTATTTGTACAAAATTGTGAAGATACATATAAAGGGCTAAAGGGTATGCAAATTTCGTTTTGCTAGCAGTCTAAATTGAGAGCTTTTTGTTTTAGTTAGTTTTATTTTTGCATTACGTCAGGGCCTATAAATAAAATAAATGATGTTAGCTAATTAGCTAGTTGCAATTTTTGGCGGCATAATATCAACTTATTTGTATTTGTATTTACATATAATTTTGTATGCAACATAAATTATTGATTACAATTTTTAGCTAATACGCACATACAAATAGACAACTCTACATACATTTAGTTTATTTATAATTACCGTTTTTTTACTTCTAGGCCGAGAGACATTTTTGTTTTGTGTCTGCATTACAAATTGCAATTAAATTGCATTTGGTGTTATAAATTGTTTAACTCAATAGAATGAGCTGAGGCTAGAAAATGTGTGATGTGGTGGGGGGAGGGTGGTAAAAGGGCAAAAGTGTCACCGTGATGCGTAGGAAAATATGAAAAAAATCAAATTGTGTGAGTAAATAAATTGAGTTTTGATTGCTGTTTGCCAGGTTTTTATATACATATATTTTTTTTGTTCGCTGAACTAACGAAGTGCCATTGTTGCCACACGCACACACGCACAGATATTAATGATAATTTATGAGTATATTTGTGTGACACTTACAATATGCAATGTAAATGTTCAATGTGAAAATTTCATTTGCCAAAAAATCAGTCATAAAATTATATAAAAATGGGAATATATGTCTTATATATAATAATATAGGTATACAAATATGGGATATGCATACATATGTGAACTCGTATGTGTTAAAATATTCATGACATGCATTATCAATTGTGAGAGTTTCCTATTTGCACATTCTGATTCTGATTCTGTTTCTGGTTCCCTTTGCACTTACTTTCCTTTTTTTTTTTTGGTTTTTTTGTGAAATGAACGTGTGAATATGTGTTTTAAGCGCTAACGAAGCAATTGTGTGTAAATTGAAATACCGATAGAGGCTTCCCATAGATTTATATGCATATGTACATACATTCATATGTATGTACAATCATTCGTATGTTTGTAGATATGAGGAGTCAAACCCAAATGACCAAGTGCCTGAATTGAAATCACTTTTCACTTTATCATTCCCTTCGTTCTTTTGAGCTTTTCCCTTTGCAATTGCAGTGGTTTCTAGCAATTCAATTTGTTGGCTCCTTTTTGCTCCTTCACACTGCCACTTCATTGGGCTTTGTTTTGCTCTTAGCTGTCGAGGCTTTCAATTTTATGACTTCATTCTGCTGCTGTAGGCTTCAATTAATTAATTGACCTTTAATGAGCTGTCGTTTGGCCATGGAAATTTATAGTAAGCAATGTTTCTCAGCTGCTTTTGAAAAGATCTCTTTTAATGGAAACGCAAACAATGGGATTCTTTTAAATACAATACACACGAAAATTGGTTGGCAAATTTGTCACAACAGAATGATTCTTTATAAACTAATTGAAAATTATTTATGGTGCAGTTTAATCATTATAAAATATGACTATTTTACCAAATTATTCAGAAATTAAAGAATTTTTAAGACTTTAAAGGAGCGAAATGGCAGAATATACATAGTTTGCATTTAACAATCTTTAGTGCTTCCCGATAGGATAAGCATTTTAATGTTGTCGGAATGCTTCGCCTACTCACATAAACATATACATACATATGTATGTATGTATTTTATGAATTGGGGTAAGTTGCTTTATTCATTTTATTATCCTGTTACCCAATGGGCCATATCATATTCCTATATATTTGCTCAGTTTTCCCTTTGAGTGTACAAATTTGCTCTTTAATGCTGTTGCATAAATCATTTTTTCGCAATTCGTTTCAATTGCATAAAAATATTTCATACGCCACTCTGTCCATTTGCCTTGAGGGAGGCGTGGCCAATGACAAGCAATGGGAAGAGCCCAATCCAACAACCAAAACAGAAAAAAAGACAAAAAAAAAAGGAGCAAAAAAATAAAGGAATATTCCAACGGAACTTGCTCTGTTGCAATAGCCCCCACGAAACGACAAAGACGAAAATGCTGCGCGTTAACACACACAGGCACACACGCTCAGTTACACTCACTCTCATATACATAGATGAAAGGGTTAAAGGAGGAGAAGCGAAATGCATTTGCCATTTACCCAACTTGGCCATGGGCCAGTCCAAAGTAATGAAAAAATGCGTTTGCCAAAAAAGCAAATACATGGGCAACAGCAAAGGCAGAAGCACCAGCAAACTATGTGGCCAAGTCGAGCAACTGACTCCTGCCCACTTATGCAAGCATTCGGGCGAATGTGCACTGCAAATAAAAACCAAACAAAACACAGTGCCAGCTCCAAGGCGGCACCGCAAAACGGAAACGGAAATCGGAAGCTGCAACTGTGAGCCAGCCATAGAAGCAGCGGCAGCAGCACCGTCAACAGTAACGCCAGCGGCACCGGCAGCATCAACTAGGGTAAGAACAGAAATAAGCGGCAAAAGGCGGGTCTGGGTTGGCGATAAAAGTGTTGCAATTTATGGCCAGGCTGGTTGGCGCCCGGACTTGGGCACGGGGCATGTGGGGCATGGGTTTTGGGCAGCTAAAGTTTCTGGCTAATTGATTTTGTGATTTTATCATTTAATGACTTTTTCACAAAGCTTTGAGCTGCTGCTGTCCTGTATATACTCAATTTTAATTGTATTATATAAAATCCCTAAAAGAAACAGCATCAACTGTTTCTTTTAAATTCACTTTATTTTTTAACGGCTGGCTAAAAGTAGGCAACACTTCTTCCAAAAAAATTCCTTTAAAACGCACACAAAGGGCACTATCCTTAATATGCTCAACATCAGTTTTTCTTTATTCCTGTGTCAGCGTTTGTTCTTTATATTTTTTTTTTATTTTACATATTTGAATACAGTTGAACGTTATCAAGTTATATTGCGTAATATATATATTATATACGAAGAACATTTAACTTACGAATATATTAGGTATGATATTAAAGAAATTTTAAAAATATCAAAAACTTATTTCTATTCTTTGGATAAGGTTCCATAATAAGTAAAAATTGATCCAAAAAGTATGTTAATTTTTTTAACTTTCTATAGTATACTTTGTGGTTCCTATTATCCAACCCCAGATCTCCTGATATCACAAAATCTGGCCGTGATAGACAAAAACCAAGTACGCAGTCAGAAATCAAGTTAACGTCACCAAAAATAATGTCGGCCTGTTTAAAATTTATTATCTGCAATGAGTACAATAAAATACCATACAATGTAGGTCTTAACGGATTTAGAGAGTTTAAAACGGTAGGTTAGGTATTCTTTAATAAGATCAAAGCGTGCAGTTTTGGCTTAACAAAGTATATTAGTTCCCATTTTTGTCATCATTCTTATTAAGAATGTTGCCGTGGAAAGTTGTTATTCTCCTCTTTATTAGCTTGAATAGCTATGTGGTGGCTAAGGTACCAATTAGATATACCAAAAGACGCCATCACTCGCATCACTCGCATCGCTCGCATCACTCCCTGGCTAATGTGTCTCTGCCAATACAAATGAGAAGTCGCAGAGATAAGATTTATGAAATAAAAAATGAAATCAACGACCACAAAGAAGTAATCGCCAACTGTAACGAAGCAAAAGTTAACGGCATTTATAAAATGGTCTTACCTGGATACATTGCGCCTATGACTGTACGCTGCCAAATCGGACCGGAAAAGAAAAATGGCAATTGGATAGTTATCCAACGTCGTTATAAGGGAACTGAGAATTTCTTCCGTGGTTGGGAGGATTATAAGAATGGCTTTGGTGATCTAAAAACGGAATTTTTCTATGGCCTGGAGAAGGTGCATCGCATGACAACTCATGAACAAATGGAGTTGGGCTGGGTAGTAAAAAGATTTAATCAGAAGGAAAACTACCTCATACACGAAGAATTTGAAATTGGCGACGAGAATAGCAATTATAAAATTGTAGAAATTAATCGACCGCGCGGATATCTTCCGAAAGATGCTGTCGAGGAACTTCGCAACATGGAGTTCAGTACCTATGATCGCAAAAATGATCAACATGATATGGAAAACTGTGCCCTTACCTACCGCAGTGGTTGGTGGTTTAAAAAGTGCTTTAAGGTAAATTTAAATGGTGTTTATACAAAGAAATCAGAAAGGCAAACATGCCACAGATGCATCCGATGGGTTGGTCTTGGTGAAGGTTTAGAATTCACCATGATGATGCTGCGTCCAAGAGAAGACTCTTCCTCTGAGTGACTTACAAAATTCTAGAAAAAAACTACAACAAAATTCTTCTCCATCAAGACAAAAAAAAAAAGCCGAAGCCATTGTTACGCTTGATCCTAGGGAAATCCAAGAACACGGTAAAACAATCTCCGACTGTAAGCAAGCTGAATCCAATGGCGTTTACAAAATGATCTTATATGGATATAGTGTAAGCCGCTAAATCGGACCGGAACCTCAAAACGTGTTACACTTGATCGTAACAATGCACATTTGTTCATTGTTTTTTTTTTTTTTGTTAATGAATTAAATAAAATTTTTTGTTGTCTTTTTTTTTCATCAAAATAATATTCTAAATAATTAAGAACAATGTATTTTCTTGTTAAATGCAATAACACAAATGATAATTTTAAATCGATATATTTTTAAAATATTTATAATATTTGCATAAGGATGATGGAAAGTAAGCCCAACGGTTGATACGATCGTTGACTAGCTGTCGATGTATAGAAAAATGTTTCCAAAAAATGTTGTAATCCTGTGCCCGATGACAGAGTAACTGGAAAAAGGTAATATTAAATTCATTTCAATTTGTAGTTTGCATCTGGTCTACCTCTAGCCGGTACTGGATCCTTTTGCGGTGTACCCAATTCGATTTCCTTATACTCCTGATAGAGATCACCAATTTGGGCTGTGCAACGCAGCAGCAGGGCACCTCCGCCAAAGGCCGCGGTGCCCTTGCCAGAGCCAATGCCCAAGGCATTTGATGTCTGAATATTGGCATTAACGCCGGCCACAAAATGTACGGCCTGTAGTTGAAGTTTTAGACTCAGACGAGAAGCGATTAAGTTGTCAGTCGAGCGTATATATTGGGTGGCCTCCGTGTATACCTGACCAGAAAAGAGACAGTTATTTGTTTTGAATATTTATGTCCAAGTGAATATAAAATGAAGCCTATTCCCATCACCCTTTCAATAAAATGTGCTTTAAATTATTCATGATCTACACAGTAGAAACCCGAACTGGAATTGCAAGTGCCATTGCAACTGCAACTGATTTTGCTTTCCGTTTCCGCTTGCCCAAGCTAAAAATATATAAAGTTGGGAAAAAACCCCAAAGAAAAAATTCAAGAGAAATAAAAATGGAGATGGAGTGAAAGCAAAGTTTCGTCCCCAGTTTTGTGCAACTGCATATGAATGGCAATTTGTCGTCTGTCTGCGTCCTACATGTAAAGGATGGGCTAGGCACTTGCGTAGTGTGTGTGTGTGGTGGGGAGGAGAAGGAGGGTTGAGAGGTTATTACAAGCATGTTGCACTTGCGGCCATGGCTGGCTGCCTTTTGCCCAACTTTGCTCAAAAAGGACACAGAGACTGAGGAACGGACCACTTGCCTGCATTGGGCACAATTCTAGGCAAGGAAACGGACATGGGCATGTCATATTTTGTTGTTGTTTGCGGCAAGAGTTGTTGCTGTTGGCCATGGCCATTTAAAAACGAGTTTTCAATGTTCTACATAACACGAGCTGAAGCTAAAACTGCAACTGAAACTGGAGTTGGTGTTGGAACTGGTGACTGGACACTTATTCACTTATTCGCCTTGCAGTGTTTCTTTTTCCTCCCTTTTCCCTTGCATCAAGCAACAATATTGTTGCCTCTCCACAATTGTCTAGATTTGCTGTTGTCCAACTGCAAGGTTATTTTCGATGCAAACTGTTTATTTAATGTCTGTTTATCTGTCTGTCTTCAACTGTTGGATTTTTCATTTCCTTTCTGACATCACCAGGACATCTTTCAACGAAATGCGTCTAAGCCCGGCATATGCATATATGCCAGAGCACTCTACGCCTTCTTTTTTCCGCATCATTTGGCTGCTTTCGCCTACACGATTTCCTTCTGTCAATGCCGATGGTCCTCACAAGTAAAATGCTTTTTCCAAATGCTTCGGTTGTCATACAACATTAAGGGCATGTAATGGGAGGAAAAGGTAAACTCAGCTTGTTGGCAATTTAAATACAATAAATATGCATTTCATTTCCACTTACAAACTCGTTCAGGCGCCATTTACTTATGCATGTGAAAAAGGTGTAAGATCTCACAGGTAACATGGACGGGAATCGGGTCACAAGGAAGGAGCAAATGTTTAAGAAAAGAACAAAAAGGATGCTCAAGGAACAAACTAAACTCCCGCTTTCACCTCTCACGACATTAAAAGCAAAATCGCTTTATTGCTTTGGTCCTGTATTTGTTGTTGTATTTGTTGGACGCCTTTTAACCCTTTTCACACACACACATACACTTATATACATATACATACATATATACATACTTTTACAATACACACTCACATTCTGTTTAGCTTTTTGTGCGTTTTTGGCTTAGCTTTTTATTTGAATTTTATTTTTATTTTTATGCTGGCAAAGGAACAGCGGCATAAAAAGCCATTTTCTTTGCTTCCTTTCTCTCTCTCTCTCTCTCTATCTCGGTCGTCTGCCTCTGTTATATACCATCTCTCTTTCTCTGTCTATCTTTTTCTCGCTGGATTCCTGCCTCATTCTATGTGGCAATTTAATGCTGCGTAATTTACGAGAAACTCTTAAGAAGCCAAGCGCTTTAATTAAGCATGTGGCTGAGTCACAGTAGCAGCGACCCAAAAGTGAAAATACCCTCATATTTCTTGTGATTTACCTTTATGGCATTGAAAAGGAATACCCTTAACCCGCTAGCCCAGCTCCCTTTTGCTTTACCATTTTAGGCAATTAAACGAACATTGGACATTTGCTTGCCTAAACATTTTAGCCAACTTAACAAAATAACATTCTACACAAATACAAAACTTCGTTTTTCCTTCTTCCTTTTGACCAGAGTTCATTTTGATGTCGTGGCAATTAATATCGGTTTGTCCTTGTACATCTTTTTGCTATCCCCTTCTTCAGTCCGCACCTTCCCGCTTTGCCGGCCATTGTCGATTCTCATGGAAAACATGTTAATTTGTGCCAAAAAAAGGATTATGCAAATTGAGTGAAAAAGGCAAAACTAAACTAAATAAACATTACACATCCCACACTGAAAACTGAAAATTGTTTGCCAGAAATTAACATTTTCAAATTGCATTTCGTTCAGTTGTCATTGTCGTTGTCAAATGGGATTTTTGGTCAACAGTTTTTAGCCTTTTGCATAAAATATGATGACTCAATTATGCAGAATGCCACCAGCTTGGCCCAAAAACAAGAATATAAACTAAAGCATAGCAAAAGATATTAAAATAGAATTGTGTCTTTAATGCCATTTGGTCATCGATTTTACCAAGAATATTCCATTAATCACAGGCATTGAAATGGGCTTTAATTATGTTCTTAGTTTGTGTTTTTTGTGAGCGCTTTATAAATAATTTATCAAAAATCGATTTGCCATCCATAATCCAGCATGTCTGCTCTGCCACGCTTGTTCTCGATATTGCCAACTAATCCCAACTAATTCCCTTGATTCACCAAGACAGAATTTATAATACAGAGAAGTCGTTTATTTATTTTTCTCGTTTTTTTTTTTTTTTGCTGTTGGGCTACTTTTTCCATTAAATGTGTCACAAAGTTTCTGTCGCTCTATACTTTACTTAATTTAATGGAAAGCGGATTTAATAATAAGTAGACCGAACGAAAAAATGAACTGTTTTATCGAGCTAAAGTCGAAATTTTAAAATAGTTTTTTTTTTTTTAAAGATTATATTAGTTATGTAAAATGATATCTAACAATGAACTGTCAACGAATCTTTGAGTGTTTAAGTGTATAACTGTAATGACATATTTAAGTTTCGATTAATAATATCAAACCTAATTTAAAGTGTATTAAAAGTTCTGTAATGGATTTTCCCTTTCTTTTTTATATTTCTAAAATTTATCTTAGCAACAAATTTTGTTGCTTAAAGTTTTTGTGTCGCAATGGGTCACACATTTTAGTACTTACATACGTATTTGTGGCTTTGGTCTGATGCCTGAATCTAGAATTGTGTTTCAAGACGTGCTAGGTCGGTCAACGGCATTCAGCTGGCATTATTTATGTTTATGTATATATATGTATGTGTTTGCTTTATTATTATCATCCTAGTCTTTCCATCTAATTTAAAGAGCGTGAACAGCTCAGCTCACCAGCCACCCAGATCATAATTCAATATCAAAAAGGCATCTAATGCTCAGGCATATGAAACTAAATTGCAGGGCCATTGCCATCACAGAATGTGGCTTCAGCTTCGTTGCCATCTACTGCTACGGTTTCTGCTGCTGCTCCTGCTGCTGTCGATGTTATTCTTGTGGTTGTTGCTGCTGCTGTCTTTGTCAACATAAACACAGTAGATATAAAATTTTATGTCACATGACAGACTCTACTTGGGCTCGACTCGACTCGAGTCAAGTCTATTCCCAATTCTCCTTCAACTGTTTTTTTGCACAAACACACTCACACACACAATCACACACACACACACACACACACACACACACACGTAACGCGCACTTTTGTCTCGGCTTTTGTCATTAGTTTTTGGCCAGAAGAAAGAGAAAAGAAAGTCTAGATAAAATGTTAAACGGCCTGCATGTGTGCGTAAGCGTATGTGTGCCTCCGAAAAGTAGACTAAGCGACAGATATATAAAAACGACAGGATAAGACACGAAGACAGTCAGCCAGCCAGCCAGTCAACCAAGCCGCCCACTTCGGCACGTTATGTCTGATGATGTGGGTAGACATAATATAAAAATTTATGAAGCGTTTAATAAGTTTTCTTTTTGCCCATGCCAGGCAGTCAGTCGAAAGTTGTCTCTTGTCCCTGCCTGAAAATTTGTTCATCTCTCACTCGTAAATTCATTTGAAAATGCTTTTGTCCGGCTTGGGCAGAACTTTAATGTAATTTATTTGATGTCGTGGCTATGATTAATAACAGCAGCAAATGCGACAAGTAAGAGGACAACCAGGAGAGAAAAAAAGGTTAGATATGGGGTACATTTGGTATGTCCTGCGGTCAAAAATATATAAAAAAGAAATGAAAGAATTTCTAACTCGAAATGGAAACGCCTTTAAAAGGATTCACCCAGCGGGTGTGTATTCGTATTTTTTTTTCGCATTTTCATTGTTGATTTATGCAACTGATTAGCGGCGGTTCTCAAAATTGATGCAAATAAAAAATGAAAATGCCAGAAAAGGGAATGACTAATGATGTTAGCAAGTCCAGAGAGAATCATCTATATGCATATGACTTGTTTGCCCAGCTGCCTAACAGCCTTCCCCTGCGCCCAACGCCTACCGCCCAATCCGCAACCCCCACCCACAATTTCATGTTCATATTTTGCAATGATAAATGACAAACAGCAAATCGTACAATCAAATCAGACACAATGTGAACCCTTTCCTTATCCTTTTTCTTTCGAATTTTTTTTTCTTTTGGTTTATTGACTTCATTTTGTTTGTGTGTGTGGCAGCAGAAGAGAGAAAAGGGTTTTTCGAAAATTTTAATTAAGTGGATAAGATACAGACGGTGGGGTGTTTAAGATGAGAGCTTTGATTAAATTACTTCATATTCATAAATAAAGAACATATTCCGGCTAGGCCCGTCGCTTGAGGAAGATTAGACAGCAGCTACCACACACACATACACACACACACCCACACATGTGGCTTCAAATGAGATTAGGCAAGAACAGTGAACAGCGGTAGATGCAATTATAAAGGATTTACGATGCCGTTAGGCAAGTCAAAGTCAAAGCTGTTTAATTAGGATTCCTCCCTACAATCTCTAGGGGTAGGCTCTCAAATATTTCCCCCGCTCCGCCCTGGCTCTGTAAAACATTAATTACACATTAATGCAATGCAGAATGTACATTGTACGATCTAAATGATACAGCATTGTGTCTTAATTGCCATCGTCTAGTTGGCATTATGTAAATCATTTTACCTTGGGGGGCTAGTAGTAGCTCGAGCGTGCTTGAGACTTATTCTGAACCGAAGCCAACCAAACCCAACCCATTCCGTTTCATTCCATCTTTGGCATAAACACATATTATGTTAATATTAAGATGGTCTGCCAGAGATCTACTTACCGGCACATTGTTAATGGTAAAACGCAGCTCGGCCTTCGGCCGCGACGGCAATGTGCTGCAATTGGCTCGCAGGACATCGCCTGGCTCATAGCGTGTTTGCTCGGTAAATAGTTGTGGGCGTTTTTCCGGAAACTCTGCCAAAGAAACCAAAAAATACAAAGGTATTCATTTTTGTAGTTAAATTTGTGGGGGGAGTCGGTGAACTTACCCACAACTTGCATTTGCGCATAGGCCATGGAAGTGGAATAGAGCGGTGCATCGGCAGTCACCTCGCAACTGAATTGACCAGACAACCCAAAGGTGACATTGCGTATGTATACTAGTGTGGCATTGGAGCTGCCCTCCTGATGGAAATCAAAAATGTGTTTAATTACTCTCCCCACTCTACCAGTCTCCTTTCCATATTGCACTTACGTCCACTCGTATGCCAGGATATTGAAAGACCTTTGTGTTTGGATACTCGCCAGGTGTAAAGCGATAGAACTCCATTTGCCCGCGATAGAACTTGATTGAATAAAGCGGAGCCCCCCTCTAGCTGGTAGTTGCAATGAAGTGCCACTGACTGTCCTCGACGAACTGCAGGCGGTTGCACTAGCAAATTAACATCGCGTAACGTTCCCTGTGCAGCATCTGGATAGCAGCAAAAAGCGAAAGAGAAGCAACGAACGAAAAAGTCGAACAATGAACAGGAGATTTATTCAAATTGATGCGGCATGGTATGGTATGGCATGGCAAGTCTATCAAAAAACGGACAGGTAGTGCCCACAAATTGCCAGCAGTTGTCGACCACACACACACACACAGGAACACACATGCAAATACATATCTGGTGTTCCAAGGCACAGTAGATATTTGCATACATGTTGAGTATCAATATATAAACAATATTGAATCGGCATCATTGTCCGATATGTTCATCTTCTTCTATAACAATATTGAAGATCGCAACATGCAGCTGGCCTATAGCATACTTTAAGGCGATTTAAGGCAATATAAACTCTACAAGAGACACAGTCAAGGCTCAAGCAGTCAGCCATAAAAGGCAAAGTCGTCTGACTACATCAAAAAGCAATTTTCCATTTGTTTTACAATACAACCATCCTGTTTCTTTTACCCTCTCTACTGTCGGCACCTCTATGCACACACACACATACATATGTCTGAATTCATCGTGCGTGGGTGTGTTAGTGTGTGTTTTGTGTGGCAAGTGTGTTTGGCTTTCCATAAACTCGCAAATCGTTTAAGCCGCCTTACGAGACGATGTAAACCTCTTTGCCTAACTTTTCTTCTATTTGATTTTTTTCTTCTTTCTTTTTCATTTTTGCTGTTTTCTTTTCTTATCCTGCTTGCTCCTTTGCTTTCAATATGGGTACTCTCTTTATAAAAACATTGATAGCAACGCAGGCACAATCAATGCCCTGTCAAAGCAACGTGCGTCATCTTACTGCTTCAATTTCGCCATACGCCTAACGCCCCTTAAATATTGTCATGGGCGTGGCCAAGTTTGTTGATTTGTTTCTCGCAAAAACAACCTTGCCCTTTGAAAAGTTTAATGAAATTATAGCAAATGTGGATATGCGAATTTTCTTGCCAAAGGATTGATTGTTCCTTATGGACAGAAGGTGACTAAAATCTGCACTAACAGCTCGCATGGCCTTAAATTTTTGTTGCCAAGGAGAACATTGGCAATATTTTCCATATAATTTTCTTTTTTCTCTTTTTCGTTTCAACTGTGTAACTTTGGCTTTGAGTGAAATATGTGCAGCTGTGATCATAAAACGTTTATTGACTGCAAAATTCAATATATCATGTATTCAATATTATGACAATATGCATTTTTCCTATATGCATAAAGCCAACCCACCCGTTCACCCACACACAGACACACCCTGCACTACAGGGCATTCATAAACTTTCAGGCACACAGATTTAGTTGCAAATATGCGCGAAAGTATGAGATTGGGCCAGACAATGGGGTTTGGAGTCTGACGAACTTTTTACAGGCAATCGACTGAGTGCAAAAGAGAGAAAAAGGAGATAGAGTGAGTGCGAGCCAGTTGCTCCGTTTGGAAGCAAATGTAAGCCATGTGATGAACTCACTTGTCATAATTTATGGGTAATATTTTTATTGTCAACTTTGGTTGGACGGAAGACTGCGAGAATCCAGAGAACAAGTTGCAAAAATACTCTGAAGTGGGATGAAACTAATTTAACTTATTGTCTGGCCATCTTTTACGTCTGCTCTTCCTTGGCATCGCTCCTTTTTTTCGTATCCCGTTGCGGTTTTCCGTAGAATAATGTGCAATAATTTAGAGACCCTTAAAAAAAAAAAAGAACCAAACCAAATTTCACTTGCATATTCCTTGACTTTGGCGTTGAAAAGAAGCAACAAGGAGTAACAAGCAAGGGAAGGCCGCACCGCTACTTAAATATTTTATATAAGTTTTTAACTTTGCCACTTCTTTCATTGTTGTGGGTGTATGTTAGTGTGTGTTGTGTGCCGTTCCGCCGTCTGACACTGCGAAAATCCAATAAATGTTTTAAAGTTAAACAATTTATGGCAAACAATAACAAAATTTCACACATGAATTCTTCATGTAATTACGCGTGCCGAAAAACAAACAAAATTAAACAAAAATAAATTGCGCGGTCTCGCAACACACACATACACACACAGACATTCACACACACAATCATGTCGACCAACACATAGAAATACAGATAGGCATTTGGCTTGAAATATATTTTGTGGCATTCGACGATAATTAACGCAATAATTTTTTTGCTAACTTGCAAAATGAACGAAAAATGTCGACAAACAAATTCTGACTAAATAAAACTGGCAAAAACAGTTAAGAGGATGTCAAACAGCACAAGTGACAGGCCTTTTCATACCCTGGAAATGTATATTTATTTATTTATTCTTATTAACTTCCTTTAACTGACTATGTGTTACTTTAAGTCGAATGCTCATCCTAATACACTTTAGTTGACCTTTTAGCTACAGGGTATAAAATGTGTTGCAATTATTTAGCATAATGCATAAGCATGCCAGAAAGTATATATATATAAAAATAGGAGTAGAAAAATATTTGCATAATTTGTGAGTAAAGTGTGTGTTGAAATTATGTTTTAAAATGGCTCTGAGTGCCCTTATAGGGAGGAAAACGAAGAGAGAGAGAGAGAGAGAGAGAGAGACCGAGAGAGATGAAGGGACAGAGATGCCAGGATACTCTTGGTCAACGTTTTCATGTGGACAAATTGGCGTGTTACAGTTTTGAAAAGTTGCTGACATATTTCGACTGTCCATAGTAGAAAATGATAGAGAGAGATAGGGAGAAAAGAAACAGAGCAAGAGATGGTCGTATAGACTATAATTATGTGTTGAATAATGGAATAGAGATGTTGAAAAGTTTGTCATAGTTTTTTTTATATGTACGTTTTGTTCTTTTATTTGTTGGTCAACATCTATGACTAATTCCGAACTTGCTAATTGTCGTTTTCTGGTCAAATGAAAAATATTTGTTCGTTTTTTGGTCTTTCTTTCGTGGTCTTTATGTCGCCTCTGACTTGAATTTAATGCACTCAAAGTTGTTTTTGTTAACTACCATCATCACTTGCGGCTGCTGAAAAAAAAAAAACACGATTCATAAGTTTCGTATTTTGTACCCCCGCCTTGCCATTAAAATGTAATATCATTATTTTGGCATTTAATGCAGAGTCGAATCAGAAACAAAGACTGTGTGTACGTCTGTGGACAATGTACAGAGAGGGAGAACCCTGAAAATGATAAATAATGAAATATTACACACACAAGGATATAAATAAATGAATGAATAATCTCTCTCTCTCTCTCTCTCTTTCTCTTTTTTTCTCATTTTTGTCCTTTGTCTGTTTCCCGTGAACAAAATAAAGTTTTATTTACCCACGCACAAAGGAATGAGAGGTAAAGGAGGAGTAAAGCACAAGAACAGTAACGAAACAACGTTTTTATTCCTTGCCGTTGTATGTCCACATCGTTTTCTTCCCCTCAGCTACGTATTCGATTCGACATTCATATGTGAAGACTCTGTTTCCTGTTTTATTAATAAAATAAAAGAGGCATTTTGCAGTTGCCAAAGAGTCATCAATAGGTTTGCCATAATACATCAGCAAAGGAACGTAGCGAAACAAGCATTCAAATTTAATTCAAATTGGTCCTTAATTAAAATATAGAATTTAAGTGTTAGAAAGCTCAACGAATTTTAAAGGGTAATCCAATTCAGAGCTTGTTGTTGAGCTATGTTTGCATTCAAGAAACATTTAAAAGGAATGCGATCTCTGCTATTGTCACAATCCAATGCCAATTAGGTTTTTGAATATGAGAATGTCAATTTCATTTATATTTTGATCTCTGAATATACTTCCATTTGGCTTTGTCTAAGTTTCGCTTTAAATTTTAAAGCACGCCTGTTGGCCGGTTTTGTATTAGTTATCAGTATAATTTTTATAACCGATTCAGATCACGGCACCTTTTTATAGCTTTAGGTTCGTGGCCAATTGTTTAAAAGCCACACAATTATCAAATTTCCTTTATGTAAGGGATTAGCTGATATCTACCTGCACAATACATATTAACCACAATAACACACACATACACAGATGCTCGACCCTAACAATATAATGTGTAGCATAGTTTTGCGGGCTAATCAGTTGCACGTGCTAACAAATTGAAGCATGGTTAAGTTTAGGTGAAATTGTGTTATATTGGCTGATGAGCTAAAAATAAACCACATGAACCTTTTGTAATTAAATGTTGAGAGAATTTTCACGCCAAGCCAAAAACCAATCATCTGTGTGTGTATGTGTGTGTGTGTGCGTGTGTGCGTTTAAATAAATTTCAACAAAATGTGCGTAATTAATGCGCCAAACTGAAGCAAACAACAGGCCGAGTGGCTATAAATTGTTGGCTATCCATTTATAATACATATACATAGACACATCTATATGCGTATACAATATGTATGTATGTATACTGGATCTGCCTCTGCGTTTGCGGTCAACCTCATGTTGCATACAGACGCACACACACGTACAAACACGCGCAGAAAATCAGTCGCCTTTTGGGTTCTTATCGACTGGTACTGGTGCTAATGCCAATGATTGCAGTTCATTAAGCACGCGCTGGCTCACGCACATTTCGCCGCTGACAGGCATTTTCCCATGCCAGAACCAATGACCAACCGCCAACCATCACCATCGATCCATTGGTCCATTGGAGATGCCAGCACCTGATGATGCCTTCACTCATTAGCCTACCTATCTTCTTCGCTTGACCATTGGCATTGCCTTGCTCTGGATGTTGCTGTTTGTTGTCGTTGTTTTAACGCCTATTCGAGCTTTAATCTTTCTCTCCCTCTCTCTTTCTCTTTCTCTGTTTCACTCGCTTTCTCACTGAACTGTTCATACATTTTCATAATTTTCCAATGTCCCACTTGCTCGTGCTTTTGCTTTTGCCTTTGGCTGCCATTATTGTTGATTGCTTATTCATGCATTCATTCATTTATTCATATGCCTCAATGGCAGTAGTATGAGAAGGAAGATAATCATGAGTCTTGTCAATGGCTAAGGACTTTACACTGGCACTCCTTATTTCATTCCCCCAAAATTAATTGCGGCCGCGTTGTGTTTCATGTTTATATTTTAAATTAATTATAAATATTTATTCATCCTGATTAGTTGGGCCTGATTGGATGGGTTGGGTGGTTGGTTACATTGACTGCTTGGTTAGTCTTTCCTTGCATAACCCAAATTGATTTTAGTTTATTTTAGTCTGGCTCGGCAGCAATTCATGGTGAGTGGGTGGTGAATCATTTCGAGTTTCGACATTTTGTGGGTGGTACAATCGATTACAAAAGACTTGGCTTTAAAGCCAGCGGCAACTCAATTGCTTGTTAGCCATTACTCTCTTTCTCTGTGGCCCAGCTAACCGAATTCATTTTTCTCCTCCTCTTTTCGCCTCCTGCGGTTCACTATAATTGATGGCAGCATCAATTTCCAAACGAAATAATCAAGCAACACAGATACAAATACACAAAATACACGCACACACACACACAAAGCTCACAGCACCCACACTTACACACACACACACACATATGCTCTCACGTTTCCGCAGATTCCTCGAGTGTGTGTATTCTTTTTCCTCCGTGAGTCAAAGTTAATTTCAGTTTTAAGTGCCAGCTGCATCACAAAAACGAGAAAAATTTCAGTAAAATTATTGAAAGCAACAAAAACTTGAAACGTTTAAATGAAAAACACGAGTCAATTTATATCTACCGACATCTACGTGGCATCTACCATTTTTTTGATTCTACTGTTTCTCTGCTTTTCTGTGCTTTCCTTTTTTTTTTTTGGCGGTATTTTCAAATGTTTTTCTTTGCCGTTTAGCCAATGCCATTTTCTTCTTTTGCTTCAGTTTTGGTTTTCACATTGCCAATGCCTTTTGCAACAGGAAAAACCATCTACACGATGCACAGAATAGAGTACAGCGTTTTGGTATGGTTGTCAGTTGTCGGCATGCTCGTTTCATTTATTTGGATGGATCCTGGCATCCTTCAGCAAAAAAAAAAGAAATACACATACACACACGAAATCTGCACAAAAATGTACGGAAATTCATCTTGATTTGTGCCGAGGGGTTTTTAATACCCTTTAGCTAATGAGCAAATGGGTATGTCTGTATTACATGTAGGAATGCACTTACATATAAGTTAAATTACCTAAGCTCAGGATTAAAAATATTAGCTTTCTTAAGATATTTCTTTAAAAAAATGGATATGGGAATCCGTAATCACTCAAAAGTACAGATGAACTTTGAGTTCAAAACTTTTTCAATAAGATCAAACCTGGCAAACAGTTAAACTGTTTTTAATCTCTAAACTTTTTAAACTAAGCTACCATTTGGAGCATTTTAAAATCATGAAAAATATGACCACGATCTGAATCAATATCGTTTTAAATTACTACCAACTACATGTGTCTTTCCTTTCCCTTCGTCTTGTAATTATTCTACATACTATTGGAGATGTAACAATTTGTTTGTAGGATATATCAAAGTCGTACCATTGACTTGAGCTATTTTATTTATGTATCATTTAGGTTTTTCTTTATTTTTTGCTGTTGCTTATTGCTGCTGCATCTCTATATCACATGGGTTGTACATCTTTTTTTCTCTTGCACATTTGGTTTTAGTTTTTGCTAGATTTTTTTTCTTGGGTGTGTGTGGTCTACTAAATCAGAGACATTTAAGCGCAGCATTTTTGTTAAAAGTCATTCACTGAGCTTGGCCATGGCTCATTTGTTGGTGCTTGCTACTTACCACACAAGACGCATAGCAGGAGTAGCAGCATCAGCACCAGCAACAAGAGATGTGGCATTTGAAATGGCAGGATGCTGCTACTGTTGGATCTGTGAATGCTGCCAGGGATGCTGCTGATTCCCCTGGGTGTGGTGGTGGATCTGGTGGCGTTTGTGGATATGGCGATACCACGACACCTACGCATGGCTGCTGCCTTTGTGGAAAGAGTCCCCATAGTTGTAGCTAGTCTTGTCATCGTCGTCGTCGTCAGTGTCGCCGCTGTGTCTGTTGATGGCAACATGTTGTTGCCTCTGGCATGGTGATTCTGCATTTCCGCGTTGCCACTGTTAAATTTTGCTCGTTGTTTTGGTTTTACTATGCGTCTACACTTGCAGGTTGACAAGTCGCTGTGTTCGTGTGTGAGTTTAGTGCCGAGTGATGTGGATAGAGTTGATAGCGTCTGCCACATTGTCAACGTTTTTGGCCACTTTGGCCGGGACTTGCCGCCAGACATTAATTAAGTGTGAAATTAATGAATGAGTGACGGCGAGGGGCAGCAGAGAGGGACTAAGAAAGACCGGGAACGGAACCGGGACCGATTGTATTGCTCTTGGAAGTTTTTGTTAGCACCAAATGAAGAGAGATTTAAAGTTTTTTGGTATTTTTTTTTTGTGGAATTTTTAATCTAAGCTAGTGTTTGCTTAACACGTATTTTCTTGATTCGGAAATTTTTCCATTTGCACGTTTTGCACTAATTCGAAATTTGCAATTTCAATTAACCGCACTAGTATAATGTTTGCTTCTCTTTAATTTTTTTTTTCTATCTTTGTTTTCGTTTGCTTCTCTTTTTCCCCTCCGATTTCTTATCGCCTTCCCGCAAAACGAACACGTCACACAACCGTCAGGGGCACGACTAAAAATGCGGCATACAGTATTGTTGTTGTCGGCAGCATAAAAATGTTGCCTCTGTCTGATGATGTTTATGTTGCTGGCAACATGTTGCCTGGAACGAGGCACCACTCGCAGCCTATGCCTTTGTCGTACGGTTCCGCGAAAATTGTTTGTCACTTGACATTTATTGAGGATTTTTACTATTTGCCTCTAATTGCTGCTGCTGCACAAATTTTCATTTACTTCGTTTTTAACGACCTGAAGCGGGAGCTGGAAAGGAAAGATGTAAAAATGTTTCAATTAGTTGTGCTGGCAGAAATATTAATTTTACTACATGGTCGTAATGGCAACATAGACAAGAGTTCTAAATAAATAATATACGAGCAAGCAAATGTAGGAAAATCAATTTAAACGATCGTCACGTCCCAAGCACGCATCACTGTACTCTGACCTCTCCCCGCATGACCGTCCCTTGGCCGTAGGCACGTTTGATTTATGTGGCTCCCGTCTTTCAGTGTTATTTCGCCTGATAAAGCATTTTCCGTTTGACCTTACTCAATCGAACGCACAACAAGAATGTGACCCAAAACTTTTGAACCTTTTACGTGCAGGCTAATTAGCAGTGTAGGCATCTAATTTGAACTTTGCTTCCCCCAACTAATACACACTCTCCATGAAACTCCAAAGAATCCCAAAACAAACCAATTGGTTTTGCATTATTTATGACCACCCCCAACCCCCATCCGACGGCTATGGTTAATTATGCGATTCAATGCCGGAAAGGCGAATTGTGAAAATCCTTTAAGCCTATGTCGGCAATTAGCTATTCCACTCTTCTATGATATGGAACAAAGGCCATTCGATTGAAGAGTAATGTGTCGCTACTACCTCTTTATCTCTCCCTCTCGCTCTCTCTCTCTCTCTCTCTCTCTCTCTCTCTCTCTCTCTGTGTGCATGCATGACAATCGAAGAATCACTTCCGTTGGCCATCAGTTGCATCTCCACTGCACTTCACACATCAATTCCTGCTCCCAATTGTTATGTGGCTACCAAATCATCACAATTAGGCAGCACAACGAGAAAAAAAGGGGGGAAATATATGGATTAGTGTGGAGGGTTGTATGCGGCAGGGCCATTGTGGCAGGGGCAGGGGCCGAGGCAAGCTGCCTATATTTAGTCACTGACTTGCTTAGAGTTCTGTTCCCCTCATTTATAATATTTTGTCATTGTCTGTGACTTGAAATTTGTTATTGTTCCTGTTGCATTTTATTAATTTCTCTTCGTGCTTCTTTTTGGTTTGTTTGTTGTCATATTTTTACGTTTGTTTATTGATTAAAATGTGCATACAGGCGGATTGAGAGAGGGAGATGGAGGGGGGATGGCGTCTGCTGGCAGCCGTTGTTGTTTTGCGGTTGTCGTTGTTGCTGTTGTAAACATGTGTTGCCAGCAACATTATCACTGCTGTTGCAACCATTGTTATTTTTATTGCCCCCCTTCATTCTACATCCCTCCGCTACTGTGTGTGTGTGTGTTTTATTTTAAATAAAACATCATTTTTACATTTTTTTCTTGGGTTCATGTAATTGTTTCTCCCTCCTCTGTGTGTCCCTCCCCTCCCTATGATATTTGTTTACCTAGCCTAGACCACAGTTGCCAAGCGATATATAGCAGCATTCCGCTCCTCACATCTCGGAAAACTTCTCTTTTGTTTGTACAAATTATTATGAATGATAATTTTGTCTGACGCATTTTTCATGAAATTATATTTTTTTCTCTTTCTTTCTGACGGTTTTATTGTTGCTTTTGTGGTTTCTTCTGTTTTTTTTTTTTTTTTTGTTTTATGAATTTTATAATTAATTATGTTTGACATATTTTACATGCTTTCAGTTTGTTGAAGCTGTGGCTCTTTCTTTTTTACATCTTGATTGATTTTGCTTAATACACGGCCATTTATCATTAAATTTGTAAGGGGGCGAAACGGAAATGTTTTGGTAACAAAGGAGATTTATTAGTTTAAGTTCAAAGGATACAAGCCACTGAACAATTTGCAAATTTCGCAAGGGAAGCGAAAGAGAGTGATGAAAACGTGGGAGGGGGAGTAAATTGCTATACTAATATGCATTATTTATCAATTCATGTTTCCCTTTCTATTAGATTGGAATGCTAATTGCTAAACATATCATTTTCATTTTAATTGGCTGCATGTGGTTTACTTTCGTATAATTATTTACTTAGCTCCAAACCCTAACCGTCTATCTGTCATACCGCGCCCCCCCACAAACACACATCTTCGGGAAAAAGAACATTTGTTTTTCGATTACCATTGCCATTGTGCAATTTTATTCGTAATACAGACACAAAAGAATCCTGTTTCACAGGCGGAGCAAAATAAGGGGACCGACTAAAGCCTAATTTGCCTGATTTGAAGTAAAGACTTTCAGTTTCTGATACAGATGGTTCAAAGAAATTAAATACACTGAATTTGTGACTTCAGATAACTCTTACTCAGCTAACCCCCTCTCAGATTGAAGAATTAGACACCTCTGTATCGTACATACTTTGGCTCAAGACAAACGACAAAACGACATTTGCCTGTTCACATGAGACTGAACGAACAATAAATGAAGGCCATGTCAAAGTACTATGGCAAAAAGCTGCCAGGACTAAAGACAATTAGTTGATTGGCGTGCCAAGAATGGGACACAATGCTAGAACAAAAAGAGAAAGCCAAAGACGGTGGAAATGGGAGGTAAAAAGCAGTGCGGAAAAAGCTGCTTAGAGTCTTCCGAGTTGGTTTTAATTAAAAGCAGATTAACATTGCGCGTGCAATGTATTTGCAAAAACACAAGCCGCGCCCCTCACAAACACCTACTGTCACCCACCTAAGCAAATTATTGTTAGCCTCTTCTTCCTTCCATCCATTCAACCAGCCATGTACAGACATTGACAATGACAGACAGCTGTGTATGTGTATGTGTGGGTTTATGTTTGGGTGTGTAAGTGTGCGACAATTGCCAGAATAAAGTCAACGTCATTTTGAGTGGCTTTCTTAGACCCAATCTCATTCCCTTTCCACTTGCCACAGCCACCGTCACCCCTTTAATTCTTACTTCATTCGCTTCAATAAAACATTTTTATGCATATGCAAGGCTCCTTCCTGCAAATTGTATCTTTTGCAACTTCGTTGAGATGTTTGCCGCTAGCTGTTGCAGCTCCTTGTTACTCGCCACATCAGTCACCGCTCACTTGACACATTTCGCCCCGCCAAGCAATTGGCACGAAGACAACAGCAACGACAATGACAACAACCACGCCATATATCCAGCATATCCATTCAGCACGTGGCAATAAAAGTTCTCTGTCGTTGAATGGCTAAAAATATCTTTCAAGTTTCTTTTCACACCAAATTGCCAAGGCTGTGGCAACAAAATTGAAATGTTTATTTCAAAGTATCTTTTTGTCTTCGCCCGAGACTTCCGTAGAGTCCGTGGGACTAGTATCAGCTGTCAGGTGAGCATGAGCCGGAGCTAAAGCTGAAGAGCATTGTCGTTTGTGCGCATTGTCATAAATCTGTCATTAAAGTCGATGACACATTTTTTGGGGCATTGATCTCCAGTGGTGGGTTAAGCCTGTGGCAGTCATTTAATAGTCTGCTCGCAATGTTCACACCACGTCAAAGATTTTCACATCAGCTTAATTAACACTCCACCAAACTCCGCCCAGGCCATCTAAGTGTGTGTGTGCGTCCTCAATTTCACCATTTTCGATTTACAATCCCATTTCCAATACCAAATGCCAAATCCCTTTCTTTTTTGTTTTTATACATGGCTCGTTTGGCTGCAATTTGCTGCACTTAATTGCCACGAAATGCGCATAAATGCATTTTTATTTAATTTCGCTTTAAAATTGATTTTGCACATCCCCTCACTTAACCCACTCAACTCCATCTGGTGGCAGAAAGTCACACAAGCGCATTCTTTCCCGTTACGCCACATCTGACATTCTGCCATCAAAGTGTAGGCAACCGCCTTATGAATGGATTTTATTCATCATCGTCATATTTTGTATTTTTGAGTTTTCATATTTTTTCCTGCTCTTTATTTTCTTGTTGTGTATTTCATTTATTGCTCGCTGCGGGCAACTTGACTTTGAATCTTTAGCTTCGTTGCCTTCAGCGGAACCGATTCTGGCTGCGGTTTCTCTGTTGCTTGCTTCTATTTCTACTGCATCTGTGAATTAATTAAAAGCCTTTGTGGAATTTTAGAGAATAAACTGCATTGTTGTTGGTCGCCTGGCACGCCCTTTTTGGCATTTAATCTAAAGCAAGAAATGAAGTTCCAACTGCGTTTCACTAAGCTTGCAAATTGTGCTAAAATATACAAAAGAAAAACCAAGCCAAAGCCATCAATTCACTAACATCGCTCTCCCTCTAGTCTAAATAGTGAACAATTAGGTTAATGTTAAATTATGTTTTTGGCTTTAAATTTCGTTTTCTTTATTACGTGTTTTATTTGAAATCTTTAGTCATTTGTTCTTTGTGCAATTGTTAATCGCCCATCTGCTAGCCAAACTTAAGAAGTTCGATGTTATGTGGAACAGATATAGCAAGATATATGTAAAACCTGAATAGCCGATTCACTTAGTGTTCTTAATGGATTTTCTTCTCTCTGTTTAATGTTGGCTTAAAGGCTTTGGGATTGAGTTGTTTATTGCAAGAAGCTGTGCATTGTGCATCAGATAATCCTCACTGCAAGCTATTTATATACAAATATATTTTAAAGCGGAATTGTAATTAATTCCTTCCTTGGACCTCGAAAGTATCTGTAGGCCTTTTCGGCACTTTCTTTTGTTAGCTTTATGTGTAGAACTTCCTGGGCCCAAAGCTATAATTGTCCAATTCAGTTGGTAATTTAAACACAAGAAAAATATTGTACCTACGTAGCGGAATTAGAATTCCGATGGCCAACAGCATTCGGGCTACTTGAACCTTTTCCTAAATCTCTCACACAAAATCCAATTACGTAAAAAGGCGAACCAAACTAAGGTCAAAGTTGAGTTTCTCACACCCACACACACACACACACACACACACAACACACAGTTGAACATACAAATATATATGTATACATAGCACTTGAAATCAAATTTTCATAATAAGAGTGAAACGAAAACGCTAAACGGAGAAAAACAGGAAAGCATAACGGATGCGAATTTAATAATAATAATATAATTTTGGCACAATTATCTCAACAAATTAAGCCAAACCGCCGAGCTGCTCAAGTGGACAGATCTCACCATATCGTTTTGTGTTGCTGTTGTTGTTGTTTTTGATGTTGATGCTTTGACCCAAACGACAGCTCATTTTGCGGGCAACTGTGAGGCACATGGGCCCGAGGTCTGGCCCCGTTCTATGTAATTAAATTGAAATTTCAATATTGCGAATGCCAGCACAAGGTCCGGGAACCAAAACCAGAATCCAGTACAGAGCCATAAGCCATAGGACCCAAGCCACGGGGCATATAGCAGCTGTCGCTTGGCTCTTTCATTTTTTTTTTTTTTTTTTTTGTCTGTGAGTTGGTTTGCCCTCTCGCCCCCAACGGCAAGTATTGCTGATTTATAAGTCGTGGCCAAAAATGCTGCAAAATTAAAGTATAATTTATGTGGCAGACTCATAGCGCATATCCTGCGGATGCGGATCCTGCTTATCCATTGAGTGCGTAACCTTGCCGTCTCCCACTCCATTACACTCTACCCCCACCGCATCCCATTCCATCTATCCCACATCCCAGTCCATCGCAGCAGCCAGAATCAACGATGTATACAAAAAAAAAAAAGGGCGGCAAAAAAAAAAAAAAAAACAAACAGGCAACGAAACGAGAAATACTTGGCAAGCTTAATGTTGCCTGAGCCAACTTTGACCTGCCTGCCACGGCGGCTATGGCGTCGGCGGCAGCGTCGGATGCTTGGCATCACCACCACATCACATTCACCTGCCATTGGCCCCCGCCTGTTCCCTGACCCATGCACCTCCCATACGCAAAGTGTTAATGTGTTTATGTGGATGGCGATGACTCTGCCACGTCCTGCTTCGAGTGTCCTTGCTCTTTTGCCACTTGAGTTATTTAAATTGCGTAAGTGGGCAGAGGGGAAGGCAACTGGGCTTTGGGTGGTGCTAGATGGGTGGTGGTTGCTGTTGCTGAATGGGCAACTGAAGATTGATAAAATATGTTAATTGCGCTTGTTGTGTGTGTGTGTGTGCAGCACATCTTGCATGAAATTGTCACCAACAATGCTGAAAAGTTAATTTTCTTGGTCTCTTTTTTTTAACGCACTCGTAAATTTAAAAGACAACAACAACACAGCGAAGAAAGCACATTTTAATTGTATTTATTGTGTACTTTAGGGCATTCGAGAAGATATTCTTTTATCAGTTTTCGCCTTGAAAGGATGTTTTCTTTTTGAATGATTTACTATCTGAGATTAACTCAATTTTGAGACAATTTGTTATGGATAATTTGAATCAACATGACGTATGAGTTATTTTACTAATAAGTTAATGTTTAGATGGTATGGATGAGTTAACTTTTGAGTTAGTTGTTTGTTCATAATGATAATTTTTCCCCTTCCAACTGAAAAGAAGCAAAAACCAATGTGAAACCTCAAATTTGCACAAAATCAACAATTTAAATATGGCAAGGACTGATACTAATACGTTTTCTCTTGCTTGACCGATAACCATGCTCTCTAGACCCATTGGCATAACCTTTGACTCAAAGACACAAATACACAAACATCAGAATGTATACATGTATGTATGTGTATTATACAGTTACAAGCCATGCATGGCAGCATTTCTCCTGTTATTGGCAGGCCAATCGAAAGCAGCAGCAGCCAAGTCAGTTGTAGGCCAACAATTATTGGTTTATAAGGTTTACATGTGTGCTCGGAACTTGGTTATATAAGCTAAGCCAATGTTAAAGAACGGCAAAAAAAAAAAGTAAAACATTCAAACATATTTATATCTACATATATACATACATATGTAGAAGGCACAAATAAAGAGAAGTTGTTTCTTTACATCCGAGTTGATTGTGTATATATGAAGAAATGGGAGAGCAAAAGTGTGTGTTTGTGTATATCCTTCCTGTTTGGTGTTCGTTTTGGCTTTTGTTGACTCAATTTCCGCATTTAATGACCCGTTACCAAATATGCCTGAAATTTTAGAAAAAGAAAAAAAGGAAGAAGGAGAACCAAAAATCCAGCAGCTGTTTGCTGCTGCCGTGTGGTTGTGTGGTTTCCTGATTAGGTTGTTCCTTTACTCGAGCTATTCATTTGCGAAACGCAACAAAATTAGAAATGATTATAGAATTATGAGACAGAGTGAAGACCACACACGAACGAGGCTTAAAATCTCATCATAGCTATATAAATATGGCGTTAAAAATCCATTTCACCATCTTTATAACATTTTCCATTCTCTCTCTATTAGTTTTAGCTGTGTGTGAACGTGAAATGAAAACAAATAACGAAATGCGATACGCAATTATAGCATAATCCATGGCAATAATCAAATGCTATATAACCCATGGCCAAAAAGCCAAACAGCAGCTATCGAAATAGACCGAATAGTCCAAATAGCAACATGTGCGTGGGGTGATGTCGCTGGGATTTCGATAATGGAGCGCATAAATGTTTTTTAACAAAAAGCAGCAGCAGCAAACAAAGGCAATCGGAAAGGTCTCCGAAATCGAATGGATAAGGCTTGTGGGTGGTGAGAGAGGGTATTAAGGGGATGATTGGAAATTGTGGGCAGAGCGGGGGCTCATAAACAACAATAAACACGCTTGTCCGTCCCCCCTTTCTTTCCATTGACCATATTATTTTGGTTTGCTATGGGGAGTGGGTGAAAAAGGATATTGCCAGTCTTCAACTTGGCATGCACAGGACATCCAGTCGCCTTTTACTTCTCATTCTCTTTCGTTTTTCAATCCTTTGCACAAATAAAGTTTTTATGACGGCTATTTGTAACCTTTTTTGGATTTACCGCCAACGCTTGCTCCACTTAATATATGGCCTAATAGCGGTTAGCTTTCCCTTTGGCTTTGATTTAAAAATATGTTTTATTCTCGCCGTCTGCCAGCATCTCAATTCAGAGTCTCGATTGACCATGTAAAGCCAATGAAAAGGGATATGTTTATAGGAGTTTTTCTCCCTATCTCCCTCTGTCTCTCTTTTTATATCCCTCTCTTTCTGGTATATGTGTGCTTGTGTCCTTTTCTTTGCTTGTTTGCTGCCTGACTTTGTAACGCATAATTTCAACATAATAACTTTTTCAATGCTGTTGTCTTCCCTTCGTCTTCATCAGCATCTCTGTCTTTGTTAAGGAGGAAAACAAGACACGACGAGATGTCCTTTTCAACGCTATCATCCTTTATATTGTCATCGCTTGTGTCTGTGTGTGTGTGTATATTAATCTGGCTTTTATTATTATTATTGGTTTATTTTACACTTATGACAAGAGACGGTCATTGAACAAACGAAAGCATTTATTTTTTCAAGTAAAATAATTAAACTTTTTATTACTTTGTTTTCTTTCTCGTCTCTTTCTTTTGAATACTCTGAGAAATATATTTATATACTACTTTAATTCAAAAGTTAAGATTACAATTTGATCTTAGTCTTTTTTTTTTTGACAAAGAGTATTCTGAAATGAAAAATGATCTGATCTGATCACACGGTTCTAAAAACGTGTGAAGAGTATCTTAACTTCTACAAGTCTTTGCCAAAGTTTTGCAAACACTTTGATTATTGTTATATTTGTTTTATTTATTTACTGAAATGCATCCGTTTTGCATTACCTATATAATATAAATAATAAATCTATTTTATTTACCAGAATTCACTTGTTTATTTATTTGTTTGTTCGCTTCTGATTAATTTATTCATTTAAGTGGTGAATCAGCGGATTATTCATTTGTTTTGCTTACTAAAGGTGGAAAATTGTTGATTTATTTAACAGAAATCATAATGAATGAATGTAGATAAGGTCATGGGCAATTAATTGTACTTATGAGTTTTACATATCATTAAGCGAAAATCTCTCTCTCTCTCTCTTGCCACTGAGCAGTAAAGCATTTCGGGTACATTATTCTTATGTCTGCCTAGAAAAATCTTACTATAGTCATTAAAAAAGTTTTTTTTATTCCATTGTGGAATAGATGAATAAGTAGATTTATATATATACTTACACCTACGCTTTTATCTGATTCTGTTCATATGCTCATCCTCTCTCTTTCTCTCGTTCTCTTTGTCTCTATCTCAGTCTGTCCTTTAGTGTCTTTCTTTCTCCTTTCCCATGGAAATGTCCAAGCGTATTTTATTTCTTTTACAAGTTCTTTCACAAAGGAATAATGCGCTTATGTGATAAATTTTTTTATGTTATGTATAAAGTTTTTCTTTTCTTTTACTTTATTTGATATACATATATCGTGCATAATTTGTAATACTACATAAAGCACGAATCCAAAAACAAACAAGCCAAAAAGAGAGAAACAAAGAGATGGAGAAAGAGCAAACATTATGTAAACTAGTAAAAAGTCGAGTTTAACCAAATAACAGTAGCTAACTAAAGAAAAACAAGAGCCATTTCGAACTCAAATGAATGAATTGTTAACTGTCATATCAAAAAGTGTCAATAAAAAATCATAAAAATATGATTCCCATATTCGTGCATGATGAAACACAGAGATCACAGTGGGATGTCCATCAGCTTCACATCCACATTCAATACGATTCCCATTCCCAAGCTCTCAAAGACGATGATGATGATGACGATGACGACGACGATGGCAACAACATGAACATTATTGTCAAACGCATTTGAATCGTATGTATATATGTATATATCTATATATATTTACTATATACTCGTATATTGCGTATATTGTAGCTTGTTTGTTACACATATCCAATAAATTTACATTTTTATCGAAAAAGTTTCCCTCCCTTGCTGTTGTTGTTGCTTGCTGCTGCTGTTTCTGCCGCAGCAAAGCGGAAATATCAAAAATAAATCTCTGGCTTGTTTCCGTTGTTAGAATGCGAATAACAGACTCTAACACTTGTAATTGGCAGAGATACACACTCACACACACACACAGGCACACGCGCAAACACTCAATGGCACACACACACTGACACATTTGAAACAAAAACATCAATTTGCGACTTTTAATGGCATCATCATTGACTCAATCAGTAGTGAAACTTTCATTTGCCTCAAACACATCCCTCTCTCTCTCTTCCCCTGGTGCTCCTGGTTTTGCTGTGTGTGAGGCAATGACAACTGTATCCTTAGCCATTGTCTCTGCATTTCATGTGTATTTTCTTTTTGAGAAGAACAAATCGCACACGCTTCTAAATTTTTTGGTGGCATCTATGTTCGGTTACTCATAATTCATCATATATTTAGTTTAATGCACTGACCAAACATACTGAGAAAGTGCGTCTATGCCAAGTCTATGGCAAATTAAATGATTTGTGGCTTTGGCAACATATTTGTGCTGTCTGCTTTCTTTACTATCTGGTATTTTATGACTCCCCTGGGTAAAGACAGCGCCAGAAAATAGGCAAGTATTTTGAGAGCACGTCTCAGCGTGGGGTTTCTCTACATATTTTCCAACTCCTCATGCATACATATGTGGAATGTACTTTGGAAGCTTCTTTGTTTTACATACAACGATTCCACCGACGCTGTTGGTAGTAGCGATGGTTGAGGGGGATACTGCTTGTGCACCTTGTTGACGCCAGCTGCGTGTCAACTGAATGCCTCTGCATTATTCACACAACCATGGCATCTACAATGTGCCCTCTACTCAGTCAAGCAACCATTCATTGCGTCTGTCATTCAGTCATTCATTCAGTCATTCATTTGCTGCCAGCTGTAACACGCCCTCTCTGCACTCTGCACAAGCAAGAAGCAGAAAGCATGTCATGCAAACTATACTTTACAGGGTGTTCGAATGAAAGGATGTGAAATGGGCGTGGCAAAAGGGTAGCTCTTTGTCTATTGCATGGGTGTAAATGGAATGACTGGAGTGTGTAGCAAATGAATGGCTATCACTTTGGCAACAGGATCGTCAGTTGACATCTGATAAATCGTGAGCAAAGAAATTGCTGAGGTCAGGCAATGGCTAAAATGATGAGACTATGTTGAAAGTCAAATCGATCATACAATTAAAAGAAAACGAATGATTTTTGTTTCAATATCTGCAAAATGGTTAAGAAAGTGATTGGAATATTTTCACTTGACTAAATATTAAACAATATCTGTGTATCAGAAATTAAAAGAGCTTAGAGCTTAACGTTTATCCTGGACATTTTTAGTGCCGTCTTCATTTTATTGCCTTGCGATCAAAGAAAGCTTCCCATATGCCACAAATCTAACATCTTAGTCTGTGAGGGCAAAATTAAAAACATTCATGCATACATAATGCCTGAATCTTCCACTCCTCGCTTCTCCGCTCACTCATTGTAGGTACATATATGCTTTTCTTCCTTTATGATCCCTTCGTTTCCCAAGCAGCGGAAGAGTTTACCTGCCACTAATGGAAGTCGATAAGCCGGCTCGCTGCAAACCTGGCGTAAAGAAAAACGCAAAAATGTTGGCCATATTTGTGTAAGTTTAAAGCATACCACAGCCAGTTGCTGCTGTATCTAGCAGTATAGCCAGCTTTCCACATATACCTATGTACATACGAACATATGTGTCTATTTGTATCTATGTATATTAGCCACTAGCAAAAAAATGGAAGACAGAAAGAGATGCAATGAGTCCCAACCTAAGCGTCCGCCATGTGTTGCAAATTTTTGTAGTTCCTAGCTTATATTCCCGTTGCATAATCCCTGCATGGATAAACTACTGTCTACCAGCTTCATTTCCATCTTCATATCCTCTATGCTCTGCTCTGTTCCGTATACGACCCACAGTGCGTATGAGTTATGTAGATAACGCGGCGAACTGCTGACTAGCTGGCTGGCTGGTTGCCTTACTTTTAACCGCAAAAAGTGTTTTACTCAAAGGCATCGTAATTCTTTTGGTTCCCTTCGCTCTGTTTTCCTGCTGTCCTTGCAGAAGCAGCAACTTCAATTTCTAGATGGTGCGACCCTCGCTGAGTTATTGGCGGCTGGGGCCGTGACACTCGGCTTCTCTTTTGTGTTTCAGCTTTCTCAGAGTTCACATTTTGCCTGCTTTTTGCTTACTTTTTTTGCTCTTTTCTTCTTATTTTTCACTCAAATTTAAATTAAAACTTCGCCACTCTTGCATTTTATCCTCGACTTTATGACTTGGGTTAGCAATGTGCGTGGGAGGCAAAAACAGCAAATGGATGGATGGATGTGTGGGGTGGGGGGGATTGGGGTGTTGTCGCTCAATGAGTTGTCTGTGTGGTGGAAATCTTGTTATTGTTCCTGTTGTTGGGGTGCGTGTGAAACTTTGTGTCGACATTTTGCGGTTGTAAAGCGTCAAACGCTTAAAACTTAAATAGTTTTTTTTTTTCTGCTGCTTCCCTGCCACCCCTCTTGTTTTCTTATTTTTCTTCTTCTTCTTCTGGTGCTGCTGCTGGAAGGCACGCGAATGAATCGGTTTTCTTTTTATCAAGTTTTGAGGACTTTGGTTTCCTTTTTTCCCTTTTTCGCCCTCGTACTCTACGACTACCATAAAAGTTGTGTTGGGTTGCTTTTCGGATGTGCTCTGTTTCCTTCTTTGCATAAATATTAAAATGCTTTTTGCATTTTGCTTAATTTTATTAAAATGTTTTATAATGTTGCTGTTTTTGTATTTTTTTGTTTTTTCCCATTTTGCCACAACAATTTTTTATCTACAAGATATGAGTCTGAACATTTGTAGAGCCATGGTGCTAAAATGTAAAATGCTTATTTGAATATTTTATAAATTTTTCATTCGCGCCTTATTTTGCAAAATATTTTTGCGCACATTCTTTTGGGCCAAGTTTGACATTGAAACGAGGCAGCAAGGCAGCGGGTTGCCGCCGGCTTGAATGTGTGTATGCCAAGAGTAAGCGTTAGGTTGAATATTTGGTATGGTTATGTGCTAAATGTCTAAAACACGTCTGCTTGCTTCATCCTCACAAACACACACATGCACATAATGCTGTGGTCCTTCGCCATGCTTGTAAAGTAAATTTGCATAGATGTAGGTGGCTTGGCATTCATTTTTAGTTGAAAGCTATGCAATGGCTTAAATAAGCGAAAAAATACCACATTACCCACAGCAAGTGCCAAAATTTCTCTACCTTCGTTTCGTTTATTTTTTTTTTTTTTTTTTTCTGTCGTCTAGCAAAAATAATTATGCAACGGACAATTTTTGGAAAATGGGCAACAGAGGAAGTTTATACTTGGGGAAAATTGTTTACAACAGTATGGTGGGGATATATCCAGTTGGCCTTTGCCAAAACCGGATTGAGTGTTTACATATTTGTCATAGAATTTCCCATTTGCCACATCTTGTTTTGCTCCTTGCTCCATCTCTTCTTCATTCATTCAGATGAATATTTGGGCCAAGTTGAACATGATGTGGAACAACTGACCAACCGCATGTAGTTTTGTTGATTAAGTGTTCGAGTGTAGCTTCAGGGTAGCCGACCAACTTTTACCTTGGTGGAAAGAGGTGCTTACTTTGTCTATCTTCTTTTGAAGTTTTTGGCTCACTCACATACACAGAGAGAAAGTGGTTGGGCGTGTACTTCACATTTCAAGTAAATACACATATACATATATAGATATATACATATGTGGGGTATGCAAAGTACTTGCTGTGTTCCAAGAGAAGATTCAATTTCCACACACTTGTTTATGCAAAATCAATAAAAAGCATGTGGAAATTGTGAAAAGCAGCGTCAAAGAGGTTACAACACCTACATACATACATATACATACATACGTAAGACCAGAACCACAGCCAAGACCAGTCAACCTAAGGACTTGACAGAACAAAGTGCTGTCAAACCTTGCCCTACTAAACACACAGCAAAAAGGGTTAAAAGTTTTTCAAAAGCAGATAGAGTGCGTGAAAGTAAAAGATGAAGATTGGAAAAACAGAGGGCGATGGCACATGAGAAATCAATTTCCCGCTACAGCAAATGAAAAGCGAAAACTTTGTCAAACTTAAAGCCAAGATGAATGAAAATTTCGAAAGTTTTCAGAGCAACTTTCACCTGTCGATGCCAAAAAGAAGGAAAAAAAAATTAAACTACAAAAAAAAGCATCATTGGCATTGCCAGAATCAGTCAAACAATCAATAGTTTGATTAGCTTCGAGTGCCACATGTTGACATAGATCAACAGAAAGGCACGCAACACAAGGGAGAGACAAATAAAAATACAAAACAAAAAAAAAAAAAGAGAGAAAAACAAAACTTTGAACTGTTGCTGCTTATCTGTGAGTGGGGAAAAGTTTAGAAACAGCAGCCTCGGGCCATGCATAAACACACACACAGACATACTCTCACACGCTCAAGTTGACATTTATATGCAATAAGGAAAACAACTCAAAGTCAAAATGGCCAAAATATGCACATAAATTTCATTGGCCAAAGTTCCTAAGTGAACAGCACGCACACCTACAACAACAACGATAGCCAAAGAACATAAAACAAAACAAAAAATCCTGCCAAATGTGCACAGATAAGCGCATACAACGTAATGAAAGTGCAAAACAACAACAAGAACAATTCCAACTATGATGACAGTGAAATATAATGAAATTAAACAAATTGCTAAGGATTTACCTTGGCTACAAGCAAAACTCTTGCCCTATATCGTCTATTCCCTCTCAGTCTCGCCTCTGTTTCTGTACTGTCTATGTCATTTGCCTGCTACCTTCCTGCCAGCCCCCCGGCCAACCCTCTGACTCTAGAACATTGTCAACGAACAGCAAAGTTTTTCCTTCTGCTCTGACAAATCCTACTCCTTGTTGGGTCCATATACAAATGAGTTGTCTGCACAGCAAACGACAATTCATGTAAATTGCTTAATTTATTAGAGTTTTTCTCAGCTCGCTCCTCACACACCAGGAATCTCCTAAGGATTGCCAACATTGAGAAACCTGCAGCAACCCAAATGGCTGCCTCGCACTTCCGTCTGAGCCACGCGGCTTCCTGACTTTGACAGCGTCGCGACGTTGGCTTAAGTATTACCAATTGTTGTTGTGCTACATTTTCCTGGTTTTGCTTTGATGGGCTTTTGTTTTCACTTGTCTTCATGGTAAAATACGCGAAAAATAAAAAACACAAACGTAAAAACAAACCCAATCCAAACCGAAGAAGAAAAAAAGTTTTGCTGAATTTCCTACTTTCTTTTTGTTAAGGTTTTTTTTGTTGTTTCCTGTGTCTTTGTTCTTTTCCTTCGGCTGTGTTCCGCGAATTTGTTATCTTAATTCTTGTCATTTCAAAAATCTGCCACCATTTGTTTTTAAATAAAACTCATGGCAATTGAATTCATTAGAGAGGGTTGGGGGGGACAGGGAGCCAAAAACTTTTAATCTGGCCAAGCAAGGCGCAGCAAAAGTTTTGCCCTACATATAAAGTATACGCCGCATGTGTTTCGCCATTTGCCAGGCAAAAGTCTCACGTTACGCATACGCCCCGTTGCCATTAGTAAGGAGCGGCTGGCTGACTGACTGGCTGGCACGTAATGAAAGCAACTGTAAGCCAAGCGTGAGTAAAATCTACGTCTCCATCTCCTCAACTCTGATACAATCTCTCCATCTGCTTTCTTCTTGTTGAGTTCACAGGGCGTCAGTTTAATGGCAGCATTCATACAAATCACAGTTTGTTGCCTGGCCGGATTCTGGTCTAGCATTGCACTTTTTACCGTTTCTGTTTTCTATTTCGCTCGTTTTTTGTTTTTTTTTTTTTTTTGTGCCAAGCGTTTTTTTGGCCGGGTAACAGCATGAATAATATATGGAAAAAAATTCAAGAAAATGTATGGCACTCACACGAAAAGAACACACACACACACATTTATACTCGTAGTCACGGGAAGTGAAAAATAAAGAAAAGCGCGTCTCTGGATGTACACGAGCTGGGAGTCGGACAAAAAACTAGGTTACAAGTTGAAATTGAAAACTTAATGGCGTTACTTTTACAGCCGCCGAGAAGTAGAGCCGTGGCGAGGCTGAAGCCTCAATTCAAATCCCCTCCCTCCACACACACACACACACACACTCGAGACCCAAAATGCAAATGTCAAATTGAAATTAATATATATGACGTACCCCATAAAGTAGGCAATGCTTTCAAGGAAACTTCTTTTCATCCTTCATCTTAGTTTTCGTCTGCGTGATTTTTTTTTTTTTTGTTAATATCGCGCTTTACTGTTATTTAAGAAATTTGCCGGCTTCTTAGGTAACGTGTCACTTGTATAGCCGGCATTTATTTGGCCAGAATAGCTACTGCTTCACTTTGTTGGCTGCTGGCAACTGGCAAACTGGACGACTCAACGAGACGACTAGCGATTGCCGATAAGTGAATTCGCTGCAATTGCTCGGCTCGCAGCTTCGGCAAATGGTTTAAAAACGAACTGCAATTCGGCTTATGTTGAAGAGAATCCTCGTATTTTGAAGCTCTCTTCGTTTGTATAACAGTTTTCCCAATGCTTTGCTCCATTTTGTTCAAGTATTCCATCAATGTGTGTGAGTGTGTGTGTGTTTGTGTGTGTGCAAAATTGTGTCATTAGGTGCATTTGTTTTCGTTGTCCACCTACCCCACACTTTAGCCACACGATAGCTACATATTTGCCGCCTCTTGTGCCGTTGTTTATTTGCTTCCTCTTCAGGCCGTGTCATTTCTCTAGTAGTATGTGTTCCTTCTGTCTATCTCTCTCTGTCAACTTGGCGCCGCTCATCTAACTAAATGCCAACAATTATGTTTTGGAGTCTCATTAGTTGCAACTTAAAGTGTTCTAATGTGTCGCCGTGTGTAAAGAATGATGCCGTTAATGATGTAAGTATTACAAACGCCTGTAGGCTAGTAGGCTTCTAGCTGATGCTGGCTGAATCCAAGTCAAGTGTGTTAAACTAACTATTTCTTTTTTGAGGTCGAGTTCGTCTGTTAATTGGTATTACCTGCAGCACATGCATGATATGCATATAGTATATGTATGTTTGTTTGTCGGTGTGTGTCTGTATGGGTTCCAAATAAACAATGCTTGAAAACAAAGCAAAGGACCTAGGGCACAACTAATCACGCTGACGTCGACAGAAAATGCACTAAACAAAGGAACACCAACACCGACAACACCAACGACACAGATACAGATACAGACACAGAAACATTCACCCACAACAAACAACGCCCAACAATGGGCTATGAAAATCGCATGCTAGCTGCTTTAATAATGGCCCGGTCATGGGTCCACGCACACACACACACACACACACACACACCTATACAGTGAGTGTATGAGTGAAAGAGACAGGTGGGGTATTTAGTTGGGTTCCGACTAATTTAAGCTGCGCCTTGTTATAATTACAGCGAGGAGCAACAAAACTGCTGGAAAATGATGCGCACGTGACATCCGGCACGGTTCTCTGTCCAGGCCAGCAGCAAGTCAAAAGGACAGAGTGCAAAAAAAAGGGGAAAGAAAATCGTCAAGCAAAAGCCACAGCAGCAAAAAAAAAAAAAACAAAGACCAGGCCAAAGGCAAACAGAACAGAGTGCATCAGTTCCCCATCTTTAGTTTTCTTTTTTTTTTCATTTCGTCCTTTTTTTTGTGTTAGAAAATTATGAGTCACACAGGGCGAGGTGTGTGCGTTAGAGTGAGGAGTGGCATGGCCTTTTGCATTTTTTATACAATTTTCTGGGATTACTTGTGCAGCGGATGCCCAGGAATGAGAATGGGACTCAAGAAAATTAGTCGCGCGTCGGAAAATAATAAAACCAGAAAAAACTACACAAGATGAGGAAAAAGAAGAGGAGCAGGAAAGGGGAGTGGGTAAAAAAAAAAAAATGAAACTGTGAAACTGAAACTGAAGTGTAAATTTACTTCCGTCGCAAAGTGTGGGCGTGTGCCGTGTGCTGACAGCCATGGAAAGGCACGGTAGCAACTGTCGTGGTGGAAAGGCAAACGAAGGCAACTTTTTCTAATTAAGCGTACGTGCGGCTGTCAACGGCATCAGTGGAGCTAGCTAGCTAGCTTCAAGCAGCTTGTTCTCTCTCGCTTCACTTGTATAACTTATTGTCGTTGACAATAGTTTTAATTGAAAAGCACCCCCTCGGCCTCTGTGTTACCATGTGACCATGTGTCCGTGTGTGTGTGTGTCAGCTAGGGGGATCAACTTACCTCCGCCGGACAATTCAATCAACGCTACAAATGCTGACTGGTTTATTTTTCAAGAAGCTGCCAGACATTAAGGCGCCTCCTCCAGACATTAGACCAGCATTTGTCTTTGTAAGTGCTTAGCCCCAACTCCCCATGACTTGCCTGTCTAACCAACGTTCATTTCGCTTCCTGCTGCTATTACAGTTTCAGCTTTAAGTCATTCTCTACATCGATTAGCGCTGGTCTCATAACTTCAACGCATACGAAATCATGGTACTGCTTCAAATTCCATTTCCCCTTACTGTGTATACTGATAGATCTATCAAGCTGCATATGTGCATACGTATATACGCATGGCTACATTTTACCTGTGAGCCATAAATAAGCAAACATCCTCCATACTCGGCAGTGAGATGCAATCAGCACTAGGCCGAGACGACTAAGTCTCTACTCCAATCACTGAGCCATGGCGCCACAACTCTCTCACTCTCTCCTTCTCTTTCTCTCTTCTTTTCTTGTCTGAAGAGTCGTAGTAGTCGTCGTCGTCGTCGGCGGCGGCAAGTTTCTTAATTTTCGCTTGCTGTAAATTTGCACAACCACGCCCACAACCGCCCATGGAATACCTGCGTCACCAATATTGTTGTGAAGCCTGGCGTAGCGGAAAATCGCTTAAGATGCTGCTGATGCTTCAGAAAGTTTACCCTTTTCGATGGGCTGCTAACAGTAGTGGCTGAAATTGTTGTAGAAACTGATTGTAACAGCGATGCGCTTAGGGAAAACCAGCTATAGCAAACACTTACCTTATATAAACGCCAATTTTAGCCGTTACCTGAGATGAGTACTAAAATTGGCCTAAGAATATTTAAGATATTCGATTGCTCGCAATATCTTTATGATCTCTTGAACTTCTTAAATAAGCTTTTAGTTCAAATTTCCTTTTACATTGCGATCACAGTGAGTGTGAATGACAAACGACCATCTCTTTTGACCATCTCTGAGTGCGTAAGTTTCGTGTGGCGGAGTCATCAGTTTTGAAGTTCTGCTTCTCGTATTCGCAACTCATTTCCCAAGTCTCACAGGTTCTGATTCGCCTTTTGCAACGACAGCGTCGTTTACCTTTCGATTCGTTTCGTCTCGTTTCGTTTTGCAATCCGTAATTACAAGAAGCAGTCGCTTTTGATGCTTTTTCGGTTTAACTTTCAACGACTGCCGCCAACTAACTCAACTTTTATCCCGCAGATACACATAGTTAGTTACAAACGTACCGACATAGCATGAAAGTATAATCGACATTGTCGATTGGTGTGTGTTTGTGGTTTTTGAGCCAAAAAGTTTCTTCCTAGTTTTTGTGAAGCTCTTTTTGTTGAAATTTTGCTAATGTTTTGGAAAAGTAGAGGTTCTTACTTGGTTTTGCCTTGATTGCAAAGATTGCATATATTAAGAGGTAGCACGAGAGAGAGAAGAGAGAGAGAATTAGCGGGAGAAAGGTGTTCCTTTGTGTGTTTTGATGTTTACCCGATGGCAATGTGTTACTGTTCCTCTAAATTGCACTTAATATGCATACGAATCATTCTTGGTGTTTCCTATTTTCTTCTATCCGTTGACGCTAATTAGAAAAGTTGCTCCAGCAATTGCGTTTAACACTTTCGACTTATCCCTTGCCGTTGCCATTAACGCCACATTGGCCGTTAATATAGTCTTTGGCATTGGCTTTGTATTGAGACTTTGGTTAAAAAAAGTTTTTCACAGCAAAAACAACAACAACAAAATATGGTTTACTTAATTTGCATTTAATTACAAAGTTCTTCGTAAGAAAAAATGGTTGTGGGGAGAAAAACAAAATAAAACCAAAACATCAATAGGCCGCATCCCAATTAAAAAGATACAAAAACAAGAAAATTGAACCTGGCTCATTTGCTGCACAACACTTTGAAAGAATAAAAAGAGGGGCACACACACACGGACAAGGGTTGCCCCAAATAAACAATTGTATAAAAATAAGTAGGTATACCTAAAAATATTCATTTCTGTTTTCATATTTTTGTTATTATTATTGTCCGGGTAAAATTTAAGAAAGTAAAGAGAGATACATATTTCATTTTAAGGCATGTTTAAAAAAATTAAACTCATTTTAAGGACTACGAAATCAAGAAGAATACGTTGGTAAAATTGTAAATAAAATGAGCATTTAAGATTCAGATTTTGACTGTTTCTCAGCGATTGAACGGAAACTGAAGAAAGCGGAAACTAGCAATAACATATTGCCTAGCTTTTTTCAGTTTGCTGGGCATAAAAATGAACAAGTGAAAAACCCAAGATGCTCTTAAGTGTATATTGAAAAAGTTTTGCGTTTTGTGCTTTCTGTTTTTTGTGTAAGATTTCAAAGTTGCTCAACGGACTGGGGATGGTTTGTTAATGAAGTGTATTGGATGTTGCAGCAACCACAACAGGAAAAGGCATTTACAAATTAGCATTAGTACGCAGCAGCTCTCCCCTTGACCCATATAGCTGAGCGGATCCACTCAAATTCAAGTGACGTGCGTGAACTTGCTTATTTCGTGCACGTCCTGGCGCACGTCGCCTTCCTTGTCCTCATCCTTATAGTCATGCTCCTCCTGCTCGTTCGTTTATGCTGTCTCTATGCGTAGCCTCCGAATTGCTTTGGGAAAATGGAAACCATTAAATGGATTCTTCTGCTTACCCTCTTTTGCATATTTTTATGCTGCAACTTTCACAAAGTTTTGATTGACAAATGTATTATTTTTTATCGCTTTGAGTTTTTCCCTTAGCTTTCGCGCTTGTTTTTTTCCTCTGCATTTTATTTTTTTATGAGCATGGAAGTTTCTTCGACCCTGCAGTTACTTTTCAAATTATCTGGTTGGGGCCCAAGCACTTTTTAATTACAAATGCCAGAGAGCAGCCCCCCTGTCAGACTGCCAACTGCCTCTTCCGCTGTTGGCTGATTGACAACCGTACAAGCCATCCTGCCACCAACGAGCCAAGACTTGACTCTCGCTTTTCACAAAAGGAAAAGGAAGCAAGGAAGGCAGCAGTCAGCAAGCGCCTGATTAAATAAATTGACATAAATTAAAAGAATATAAGCTTTGCCATGGCAACAATTAAATCAAAATTGTTGCTCTTCCAGCCCAGAGAGAGAGTGTGTGTGTGTGTGAGCTCGTTGTGAATATTGTTCGTTTTTGATTACACAAAAACATGCTAATTATGTCAGTGGTTGAGATGGCACATAGACGACACTGAGAGTCCCAGGCAGGCTGAATGCCTTTGAAGTGTCTATGGCGACTGCTTTTCTGCATATGTTTTAATGTCAATTTGGAGTGTAATTAGGCTGCTAGGGAAAAAATGTTTTCTAGATGTGGCATTAGCTTTTCAGAGTTCTTACCCAACTGGAGCATGAATGGGAATTCAATATATACACTTTAACCCCATCAATAGGGTATTGAAGTGTGATGGTAATCGGTAGTCCACTTCACAATGCAATTGCTGCTGCTGCTTCTGTTGGAGTTGCATATACAAAAACTTTTTCAATTCAATAAAATGAAACGCAAGTTGAGCGCATAACAATTAAAAAGGGTGAAATCAACTTTAACTTGTATGTAGATGCAAATAAAAACCATAAATAATAAACAAAATCAGGCCAATATTTTTAAATGAATATACATATTTAGATTTATATATTGCGCTGATCATATAAAACATTGTTATTGGTACCGAATGGATAATTTAATTTGCTGACAAAGAACCATCAAATGCCCATATGAATGTATCCATGTGCTTTCGCATTTTCCAACTCTGTCTCTTTGGCTGTCTCTTTCTGTGTAATGACGTAAAAGCCAAGTAAATTAAATCAGAGACATCTTCAAAAAAAAAAAAAAAAGATGTATATATAAATAAGTTCTTTGCAATGGCCTGTTGAACCGAGGTTTTTATACACTTTATTTAATTCATTGTAATAGAACTTAAAAAATTGTGATTTTAAAATACTTTTTTAAGAACCAATAAGGTTCATGTGATTAATTTTCAGAGACCAATGAACAACGATAAGGTTTTCAAAATATTAATATGGCTACAAAGCTATTTTGAATAAAATTGGCATTTACTTTTCATCTAATTCTGGTTTAAAAAGGTGTTAAAAATTTAACAAACACTTTATTTCTTGCAGATGGATTATTATATGGGTTTGTGTCTCTCTAATAAGAGGTAAGTTTCTAACTTGAGCTATTCATTTTAAATACCGTCATACATCATTTTTGTTTCTTTTTACTGGAAACATCTAACAGAAATGAATATGCCCTTTGGCCAAAGAGTAGATAGAACTGCATTAGAAGCGAAAGCAAAAAAAGTTTGTTACATACATTTAATTGTATTTCGCTTAGTTGAATCACAAACAGTGTGTGAAGTAACGAAGAGAAAATAGAATGGAATAGCCCATAGACCCACCCATAATCAAATAAGCATAAATTAACTTGCTACAGACGCAGTCTCAGATACACATATGTACATATTTTTCTATAGAGAAAAAACCAACTGTTTGATTTAATACGAAGCATGTTAAGCTCAAAAGGTGTTAGGGCCTTTGCTTTGGTAAAAGTAATGATTACCATTTTAGTTTTTGTCACAAGATTTTTCTTTACCCTTTCACATTGTTAATTAGTCATTGATAAATGAGTACAATGAAGACAATTAGGATGTGGGACCCCCTTGGTTAAGTTGGTTTGCCATTTATTGGCCAAAAATGCTTTTCGCTTTGGATTGTTGTGTGCTGTTGCTTTCTTGCTGTTCTATATTTGATTCTCACATCTCTCTCGCAAATAAGCAGGAATTTTTTGGTTGGCTCATTGTTATGCCAGTGGCGTTCGACTGCCGTGTTCATGCTGACAAATTATGCTGTTTTATGCGTTTGTCACCAGGCCGCACACATACACGCACACAAACACACACTCGAATAAGGCCAAAAGCATGTACATATAAGACAAACTGAAAGACGACTGGAATGAAGCTGGGAAGAAGCTTTGCCAAACCGACCTGAACTTAACTGAGCTGCTTGTTTCGTTGTTGTTATATTTTTCCTCCTTTGGCCTCGGTACAGGAAGTGCCTGTTACCCAGTTCCCAGGAGCATTATCTGCGTTCGCAGTGTGAAAATATTAAATGTGCTCAGAACGAACTGATATACAGACCGAGTGAGAAACAGGCAGAAGAGCTGGCACATCATAGGTGCTGTTAATATTTTAGCTGCGACAAAGTCAAAGGCAACAACCAAAGAAAAAGTACTGGGTGGTGGAGGAGGAGAAGGGGGAGCAGGACGAGGACGACAAGTAGGATCTCCTCCGGCCGCAACGACATGGCTGACGTGTAAACAAATTGACAGCTTATAAAAACCTGGACGTCATGTGCTCACCAGAGAAGCGTTTTATTATGCAATCCAAGTTATTTGCGACACGTTTTTTGTGTTCCTTCGACTGCTGCTGCCTTTCACTCTCTTACTACTTCATGTGCTGCTGTAAACTCGAAGAAAAATTAATTATTAACAACAACAAGAGAAACGTGCCTATAATTTTTAATAATACCAGAAAGACAGTAAAAAAAGTGCTCACAAATTTTTTCATCCTGGCAATCCTACATACATACATATGTATGCTTAATATTCTTCTCTGCATAACTGCATACTGCGCAGTAACTGAGATTTAATTAATATTGCTGTTGATTTCTCTCTTTGTACTAAGTCCAATTGTGATAAGAAATGGCATCTGCAGGAGGTGACAATTAAATGAGTTCAAGAATTTGTCCTATTAAAAAAAATAAGTGACAGGAAAGTATTTCAATTAGAGGCAAACAACGCTTTTTTTTAACAGAGTAGAAGGTGAAAGTGTATTACAGCATGTAACATCCATTTTGGTATGGAACTTAACTTAGAAATAAGGTTACATCAACAACTTCTCGAAGAGCCCTCGCTTGTAAAAGCAAAGTTTATGCAAAACTGTAAGCGCATTGGACATGCATTTTACATGAGTCGCTTTTCTGCTACATTAAACCCCATTTCCCACCATCACACACACACACACACACATAGAGACACCTGTTCCCGAGCATATCAAGTAGTTTCTGGTCTTTGCTTTGATCTGCCTGGCTAACTATTGACGTAAGGCGGTGGCCTAAACAAACAGCCATCATCATAACCATTCCCATCAGCCAATAGCCCATTCCACCATTTGTGTAACCGCATTCATGGGAAAGGCAAATAGATTCCCAAATGGGAAACAAATAAATAAATCGCGCGTGCTACCTGGCTGCCTCATGCCGCTGCCGAACTCGCAGTCCCATCATGTCCTCTCCACTCTCTTCCTTGATAGCCAACCCTTGTGGCTTGTGAATGGTTTATTATTTATATTTTGGTTTGATCTCCCATAGTTTTGGGCTGGTTTCTGGCGCTGTGCATTTGACTAGTTGGTAAACAACATAAATCGAACAGCAGTTACGTAATTTAATACATGTTGCTAATAGGTTTTAATGCCACAGACACATTTTTAGGCCATGTCGTTTAGTTTGTTGTTTCGGAGTTGTTAGTTTAATATACATTTCTGTTTCTATGTTCATACATATGTACATATAATCAATGTATCTATCGCGGAATTCGTTTACTAATGCAGGCAATAATTACAAAATTGTTTGCGTGATTTATTAGGGAATTCGGCCAATACGCATAATTAGATAAAATTACTAACGACAGGGGAATTCACAATTCAAATATGATTTTTGTCAATTTTTAACAAGTGCATTTGAATTGTAATTTTAGAATTTTTAGTCTAAATTGCCAAATGGGATTATTATAATTTATATAGTCCATATTAAATGTCAAAAGGTCAATGAATTTAAAAATCTACGTAATTATATGCCTACTTGTACATGGATATATACACTTATATATGTATGACCCAATACCTGTCATTGGCAGGGCATACAAAAACCAAAACATTCAATCTCGTCACAGACGAAGACCAAGACATCGAGGCGCCCGCTTTTATTGTTCAAAGGACGTCTAGACATATTAAGTCTGATATTAGAAGCAAAAGGATTTAGTCTATTTTTGTTGTTATTTGCTTTTCGTTGGTTTGGTTTCATCTTATTAGGGCGGTTCTTATCAAAAACTTTCAATCTCCAATTGCAAACAAAAGCCAAAAGCCAAAAAAAAAAGTGTTTATTTTTCTTTTATTGTAGTTGAGAGAAATAAACAAAGACATATTTACTTACTATACTAAACATAAGTTGTAATTTTTACAGTTTATTACATTTTGAGTTTCTTGAATGACTTAAAATTTATTTTTAAATTCCATATAAAACCCTTTTCCTTTAATTCACATGAAAGTCACCTCTAGGGATCACCCTAATATTTACATTTGCATTTATTTGTACTCAAAATGCTGGGATTAAAGTTCGATGAACGAATCGAAATTATAATTGAGAAATTTGATATCCATATCAGGTGCAAAAAAAATCATTGATATTAGAGTAAAGAACACACACAAGAACCACATATACATAAATGTAAAGATACATATTTCAAATGGCCAAACTTATAACCTGTCAAACGTAACCCCATCGATTGCCTTTACATGCCAAAAGTTTATCTTTATTCACCCATGGGCCTTTAACGAATCTATTCTATTTTGCCATTTGTTTTATTTACCAAGAATTGCGATTCATTGAACCACAAAGAGCAAAACGAAGGAGGAACGAGGAACAAAAAGAAACGAAAGAAAGAAAGAAATGTTTGCCTATTTGTTAAATAGGCTTGCAAATGCGGCATGTCCATGGTAGTAGTAGCAACTGCTCGGCCTTTCTTTCATTCTGGTTAGTTATCAAAAACGCTCACTTTGATTTGTTGGCCAAGCCAAGTCTACTGAATTGGCCACAAGGATAAAATGGACCAACGACTGGCCGCAAGCTGTTAACCCAAATAATTATGGCTTCATTAACTTGATTGTGTGTGTAAGTGGTTTTTTGATAAAGCTACTGAGTTATAGCCAAAGACTGTGTGCCATTCCCGCCGGCTGCAAATTAATTGTTACGAATTGAGGTCTCAGCAACGACCAAAAGCAAACAAAATAAGGCAAAAAAAAAAAAATCACAAAATTTAGGAAAGAGTAAAAGAAATCGTTTCGATAAATGACACAAATTTAGCAAAAATTAAACTGGCAATGTTTTTTTTTTTGGCCATGGCCAAAAGGGTTTCCACACACTCGTAAGCCCACACACTCGTGCTGTTGTGCGTAAAGCAAGCGAAAGGATCCACATGTTTGCCAATAACAAGGCACTTGTCATAGAAGACAAACGTGCTCTTGCCCCTAGCCTTTGCTCCTGCCTCTGTCTCTCCCGCTGCCCCTGCCACAGCTTCAGCGTCTTTCTCTATATGTATTTGTATTATGTTGGGTTTCAAAATAAAAAACCAGCTAAAAACATCAAGGTAAAATTTACGTAACAAGGACAGCAATAGCAACGGCAACAAGAACGGCAAGAAGAACCGCACTATTATTTTTAATGGCCAAACATTACAAGCCACTTGGGCAGCACCCCGAAAGATAGAGAGAGAAAGACAGTGAAGAGAGGGGAAACACAAAAAAAAAGAAAGCGAACATAAAAATAAATAAGAACAAATTGGCAGGCAAATGTTTAGTTTGTGGTAACATGCTGCCAAACTCAACCACCCCCATCACTTCCCTTTCCCAGCCCATCTACTTTCACATGCCATCAACCATTCTCTTCCCTTTAAAGCATCCTTTGAGTTGCCTTTGAGCTATTTTATAATTAGTCCCAGCCATGACAAAAAGTTTTTGGCAAAACAACTTAAGCGCCATCCGCCCAACAGCCGCATCACGACCTTCCCGTTACCACCCTACCCAATGCCACTTTGGTTCAGGTGGGTCCGTTTTTTTTTTGTCCTGTGAGTATGGGTTGGCACGTGGAGAACTAGTCTGGGTGGCTGGATTGTGGGTGTCCACATTAAATTTTATGGCAAATAATGGACGACATATGCCAAAGAGCCGAGAAATGGATAGAACGAAAAACAAAACAGCACCAAAAAGTTTCCCACATGCTCGACTGGGCCTAAATTAGTTTGGGGAGCAGCCAAGGCCTAGCCGTCGTGAAGCTTAGTTTTTTGATTTTTGCCTCCACTTGAGCGTATCTAGAGAAAATTTTTCTAAACTGCTAATTGGCTGTGGCCAAAATAGACCAATCCAGGCCAGGTAAGAAGAGGTTTTGACTTTTATAAAATATGAGAGTTTAGTTTGTTTCCTTCTTTTTTCTACTTTAACCATTTTCGACTTGTGCTAATTGGTTGCATTTGTTAGCCGAAGCTATGTACATAGACTGTTGCAATTGCAACCAAATTGAATGTCAAATGCAGGTCCAAAGTCCATTCAAGAAGTCTCTCAATGACTTTAGATAGTCTGTTGATCAAATAATGAAAAAAAGACCAAAGAAAATTTTGAAGCAAATAATTTAAGAAATGCATTACTCCAGTTCGCTTCATCTCGTGTGGTCTTTTGTTAATAGAGCGTAACTGTCTACAGGGTGGTGGTGGTGTAAGGGTAAGTGTATGAAATTCATCAAGTGTGTCAAAATTGCTGTAAAAGCTGAACACGCTCTCAGGGACAGGGACAGGGACAGGGACAGAGCAAAACAGCAGCAAAAATAATGCACAAAAAGGTGAGGCTTTGCCTCACTGTTGCAAACTGGATCCACACTGAAGCAACCTGAAACTCTGTAAGGATAATATGGAATCCTCACGCACACACACACAAACATACATACAAAAGGTATGGCATAAGTATTGTGGGGCCAGAGCTCACATTCTTAGCTCTTTGGCTTGCTGTGGGTTTGTCTATATAAATTGCAACATTTCATCAAGTGCTTGGTGATTACGCAGACGAGGATGACTTTGCTGTTGCCTTTGGTTGGTTGTAGCCTGCCTTTTGCTATGGGGCGGGTTGTTCTTGTTGTTGTTGTTGTTGCTGCTGTTGCTGCTCGATGGGATTGGGTGAGCACTTCGAATGTGATTACGTGTCTTATGAAATTGAAAGGATTTGAAGGTGCAAAAGAGCATTAAATTACAATTTTCTTTTGCTGCACACTGAGCAGTCAGCGACTTTCCCCAGCATCAGCATTTTCAATTTACCGATGCCAGAAGCAAGAGGAGTAAAAGTATAAGAGAAAAATGTATGCCAGATTAGAGTATATATGTGCATGTGTGTGTTCCTCTGTCTCCCTCTGTATCAGTCTTTAAGTCATCATTGATAATTTATTATGTAATTTTTGTAATTCATTTAAGTAAATTTTCTTCATTTTTCGATTTTCTTCTCAATTAGTCAGAGAAACTTTTGTCTATTCATCTTCGTTAGACACGCCAAATCTGTTAGTAACGATATTTGTGTGTGTGTGTGTGTGTGTGCTGCCGTGTAGGTCGGTGTATCTATATACGCATATTTGCAATATTCGACAGTAGCAAAAGTTTACAATTTGCAATTTCCATTTTCAATCATCTCTCTCAGTCTCTTTCTCACTCTCGCTCTCTTGATTTCAACAAACGGATATTGCTTAAGCCAACAAACTTTTTGAGCTAAAAGTATATATAATTTCCTGCCAATTAGTAGATTCTTAGCAAGTTAATAATTAGTAACTCTCTGATAAGAAATATTGTTGACTTGTCTATGTGTCCAGTGTTCTTAATTAGAAAGAAAATTTCAATTCCGATTATAATGGCAGCTTTCCGAAACAAGAAAATGTTACTTGAGTATTCACATTGCATTGCTATTGCATATTCGATGTGGCATGCCTTTGCCTTTGCCATTGCCTCTGCCTTTAGCTTTCACTTGTGCACTCGTTTGCTTTCCAAAATTCACTTGCAATATCCTCTCAGCTATTTCCGCTTGCTTCTGCTTGTATGAAACGGATATATGATATCTACAGAGGCCGACTTTAAAAGGGGATATCCTCTATCGCAAATGATGTGCAAATTCCTTAGTATTTGCTTAAGAATTGGTCAAAGACAAATGCCTAACCGAGTAAAGGAGGATAATCGAATTGCTATATCAAATGTTTACTGCTTGTGATTTAATAATTTCCACTTGGCCGAAACCCCCCTACACAAACAAGTCCTTAAGGCGCCTCTGAAACGCATAGAATGCATGTAGTATAGAAATGGCTTACTGCACTGCAATAACATAAGAATGTTGCCTTGAAGCACTACAGCTGGATTTATATGCTGAAAGTGGCTATTGATGTTGAAGCGGCTTACGAATGCCAAGGCCAGGCCAATTAGAGCCATTAAAACTTCCGTTGGGCAAGAGCAAACAAAAAGACACATCAATTATTTTATAAGAACACCTTGAACTAACAATAAACATTATGAAATGGATAAACGAACGTAATTATTATATTTGCGCACTGACGCAATAACCAAAGCCACGCCCCCTCGGCTTGTGTAGTGAAATTGGATGCGTGTCAAAAGAAAGAAAGTAGTAGTAGAATAAAGTGAAATAACTTCTAGATTGTCGGATGCGGATGCTGGCAGGCGGCGTCTGTTGGCGCCATTGAACCATTTGGCTAATTGTCTGCATTTATCAAGCCCCAAGCAGCAGTAAGAACAAACGGGAAAAAATCGCGCATAAAATTTATAACAATTGTTTTACAATTTTTACAAACGAAACGCAAAAAAAAATGAAACTATGCTGTCTTTCAATTCTTCTTTTGCTCTCACTGTTTAGTATTTGGTTATTTGTGTGTCTTTTGTGACTTTTCCTTTTGGCCCCAGAAGCGGCGCCATTTCTATTTAATATTATGTGTGTGTGTGTGTGTGTGTTTGGAAATTAGAGCAGCAATCTGGCGGAAATATTTAGCCAATTGGCAACATTATTTAACGGCTCTGTCCTAGCCTTGATTTATGTTGCAGCATTTCTTTTTTTAAAAACCCTCAACCCTTTCCCTCAAAAAAAATAAAGTTTTCCCTCGTGTGTCTGTGTGTGTGCACTAATTTGCAGTTAGTTTAATAAATTTTGCACTGCGCCACATGCGTGTGTGCTGGAAAAGTTTTGAGAGTGCGGGTCGCAAAGTTTTAATTTCTTGTTTGGCAAGCAGCATTGTGTCATAAATTTTAGACACTTCACTGGGCAGGAGCTTTTAGCCATTGCATGCCGTGTATGTGTGTGTCTCTGAATGTATGTGTCACTGTATGTGTGATAATTGTATTGGTAATTAATTCTAAAAACCAGCAACCAGCCTAAACCAGCCACCATTGTACCCTCATAAATTGCAACCAAATGGCAATTAAGCCAAGGAAACAGTTGACCCTCGATAAGACGCTCGTTGACGCCTCCCTTCCCCCTGTTTTCTTTTGGAGTTTTTATGCAAATGAACTGCAAGTAAAATTGCGATCGCAGCCATAACAAAAGCCAAAGAGAAAAAAAATGTTAACACGAATTAGCCTGAAAGTATGCAAGCGAAATGGCAACCGGAAGTTAAACGGAAGCGGATGCAATAAAATATGCAGCAACACAGCAATAAAAAATAAAAGACCGGACGTGCTTCAACCAAGTTAAAGAAGCGCTGCATCTAAGAGGCTGTGTGTACATCGTCTACTTCGAACCGATTGCGAGACGCAAAAAGAACACCAGTAGAAGAAGTCGACACAAACAATTGTTGGCCACCTGCGTGGCCACTAAACGTTGCCAACTAATTAAGATTCACTACAGCTCTGCCCACAAAACATGCTATACCAATGATACAGGTTCTTTAGAGAAAAAACTACGCCGTACATTATTTTAGATACACTGAGAATTATAAAAAGACATACAATTTTCCACATTAAAAAATGGTCAAAGACTTTGAATATTGCTTAAACAAAGTTGGCTTAGAATTGGCAAGAATTAAATCTTACCATTCGATTTAAGAACCTTTACGTTCAAAGTGCAATTCCTTTTGTTAGTGTACGAACATATGACACATTTCCATGATGGTTGTCAGAGTTTGAGGAATGCAGATGATGTGTGACACTTGCCTTGCTTTTCGACTACAAACACAGGGATTATGCAAATGAAATGAAAAGGTCCTTTTGAAATTCATAAACATTTAATATTTCATGGCATCATCAGGCATCATCAGACTATGGGTCCATAGGACATTTAAGGGGCCATAGAGAATCTCTGTTGTAGTTGTTGTTGTTGATGTTGCAAAAACAAAAACAATTGCCAATGTTTCTAGTTGCTGGGTGCTTGTATGTATGTATATTGTTTATTTATTGTTCTTGGCCCGACACTCGAGGCCAAGTTACTATATTTAGTATATATGCATACCATTTTGGCTATATGAATAACAAAGTGTTTTGCATGAATTTTTGTAAGTGCTGCATGGACAAACTTTCATTTCATTTCATTTGTATTGAATTTGTGATGAATATGAAATTGATTAATTCATATTGATGAGTTCACCCCTGGCACTTGGTTTTAGCTAATCGCTTAGCAGCTGCTACTACTGACACTTGCAAACGCTGAATCCAATCAAAATCGCAAAAAGATCTGCCATTCACGCAATTAACTAACTTGGCCCAAATGGCACTAAAGCTTTTATCTTATTATCCTGGCAAAATACCCAAAAGCCCTCCTCGCCGGCAAAAACAAAACACAAACAAATGAAGCCAGCAAGATGGCAAATAGTCAAAGCCAGCAACCAGCAACAGAAACAGACACAGACGAAAGCGAATCAGAAACAGACAGAATAAGAAACAGCTAGAAAGAAAAACAGAAGGCAACAGAAGGTCAGGCAAAAATAAAAAAAAAGTGTCCGTGCAAACAAAAGACAAGGAGAGAGAATAAAAAAGAAACTAGAGAATTTTCAGAAGTTTCCTTGGCGGACTTGGTGGCTAGGTGACAGCAAAGCGCATTATGTTCTTGTCTTTCCATTCTCACTCCAATCCAACAAAACACGCACACACACACCCACACCCACACCCTCCATCTACCCATTTACCATTCACCATTTTCTGGTATTATCTTTCTCTCGTGGCCGTTTTGCTATTTCGATTTTATTTTCTAACGATTTTCCGCCTTTGATTGCGCACCTTTTCCTCCGTTCCTTTTTTTTTTGCCACTTTTCCTGTTAGTGCTCGGGAGGGGTTATAAATATGAGCAAACATTTCACAAGATATCCTTAATTAAAGCAATTTCCTTTTGGCTCTGGCCAGGTATGAGAGCGACCCTTGGGTCTGTGTGTGTGGGTGAAGCGTGTGTATAAGTTGAAATGAAATTTGCAAAGGACAGCAAAAGGAAATAAGCTGCCTTGTCCCTGCATAAAGGTGCGACCGAAAATGGTATCACAATGACCCGTTACGCATACCCACACACATATACACTCACCCACACACAGACATGTGTTGCCCCTGGGCAAAGGGTTAAGAAGGAATCTTTGTGTGGCCATTAACATGAAATTTTTAACAGCAGCCACAAAACGAGCGACGCTCGAGTTTCGTACAAGGATTTTGGCGGGGTCACGTGGCCTCCGACATTGTTTTTGTTGTTGTTATTATTATTCTTGGTGGTGCTTGTTATTACTGTTTTTGTTGTTGGTGTTTCTGCTTTTTGTTGTAAGAGCCAACGACGACATAAGCAGCGCCACAAGACCCGAAGCAGCCTTTGTCTCTTGATTTCGATGCGGTTCCCACCCACCCTTTTCCCCTTTCACCCCTTCTATCTCCATTGCTTGCCCCTCTTTGGCAGTGCCTTGGCAACTGCAGAGCGGGTTGGCGGCATTTTGTTGGTTGGTAAGCTTCGTTTTCATACTTCCTTCTTTGCTTCGCTTTAATCCGACGCGTATGTCCTTGCACAACATCCTTTGCATTGTTTGCACCATAAATACAAGAGAAGCTGTAGGTGTATGAGAAAAAGAATAACAGCAGCAGCAGCAGCAGCAACGGCAACAACAAAGCCAACAACAACAAAGGCAACATCGGTGGCAGCTGCATCAAGGCTTATCCCGGTCGCTGCACCGGATGCCCGTCGCTTATTTATCGCATTTTTATGTGAAATAAACGATTCGAAATTGGCTACGTGAAACATTCATTTTATTGTGGGCGGAATTGAGATTGCAAAGTGAAGTTCCACAACCCCAGCAGGCAGGGCCGGAGCTGAAGGAATTGATTTGTCTCGCCATTGATTTGCCATTTCATGCCGCACTTTTTCACGAATTTATAATGTTTTTAAATTTCTAAAAAGATTTTCCACATAGTCGTTAAACGAATCTTTAACGGGCTTTGAGTAAGGCAAAATGAATTTACGCTTTCTACGGCAATGGCAAAGCTCTACTCTATCGCTGCTAATATATTTTTTGTTGCAAACTCCATCTGCAACTACCAATAAAACAGAGACGACTACTAGTAATACGCCGCCGAAAAAGTGCTTACCAAACCAGGTTCTCACCAGGAATAAAGGCTGTGTTGATCGTGACTCCTTTGTGGAAAATGTCCTCTTACATTCATGGGCCGATGAGAATCTTGACAAAGCCAAACAAAAAGCTGGTGTTAACGGTGACGCTGTGACCTGTGAGCCAGGTGAGATCCTGACCGCCTATGGATGTTCTGCTCAAAAGGAACCGCTACGTCGAGATGATTCTAAGCGCGTGGTCATTGTACACAGTCATATGAAAGGCAATCAGGTGATTAATGCTGAACACGGATATGGTGACTTTGATACGGTTGATACCACAAATGATTCCGGAAGTAAGCCACATAAACGAGGAGGACGTGGCAAGCAATCTGGTGCCCCTGGTGGACCACGAATTCTGGGTCACAATCGGCCTCGTCACAGTGTCTATATGCCAGGCAGATTACTCAGAACAGGACGCCGTTGTCGCCCATATGAAGTGTTGGCGAAAAAGAATCGCTGTATACGCAAGCGCGGCAAAACTGGCAAATACCCACACCACGATCACAAATATGGCTTGCAGCTCAGACATCGGCATAAGGGAAAGGGGGGTGACGCAATCCAAGAGGATGGCATTGACAAGGGCGAGGCAATGAAATGAAATCTGGTAATAAAATCCATTGCAACGAATTGAATTTACTTTACTCAAAGTGTGCAAATTAAAGTTTTCATTCGACAATTTGCTGTGAAATTCCTTAACCTTAGACCTTGTTTATGGCCGGCCGCTCTCTTGTCTATTCGTTTTCTTATCTGTGTCCGTTACTGTTCAGGACTAATTTAATTAAAACCATTTAAAATTTTATATTATATGGTATGGTCGTTTGCTTGCTTTTTATGTTCATTTTCATACTGAAGACATTTTTGAATGGCATTGTAAGTAAATTGGTTTCTTGCCCCCAGTATGAAGTCATTGACAAAGGATTAATCAAAGGATATACTATGAGTGCGTGTGTGTGTGTGTGTGTGTTTAAGTGTGTGGGTATGAACAATTTGTTGTCATAGAAAAGGCTTATATGAGTATAGAATAAGGGCGTAATTAAGCCGAATTTTCGCCTTAGGGCCAACATATAACCTGAGGGATACAAATTGCAAGTTCGTTGCGAAGTAATATGGATGGCTTTGACATGCTAATTAGTTAACCCCTCACATATAAACATAGTGTGTGTGTGTGTGTGTAGGTGTGGAGGCGACAGGCCGAAACCGTCGCATTTAAGTGCCTGCCGTGGTCGACAACCCAAAACATGATGAATAGTTTTGCAATAATTACATTACACGGCAGTTTCAGTTGCCCAACTCTTGCTTACCCTTACAACCTCTCTAATTCATACCCTTCCTCATCTCTCCCTTATGTTGGGTGAAAATAAAGTCACACGTGGCTGCCTCACGCTAAAGGGTTCACATAGGCAAACCAGATTGGGGTTTGCTTGGTTGCCTTTGTGAATAGCTTTACATCAATATAGTTAGAGATTCGCCGCGATTCGCCACGACTCGTCAGAACTCGACTGAACTCTACTCGTTTCGTCTTGTCTCGACATTGCTAGACTCCTTACATTAATCATATTCAGCGTTAATTAGCAATTAATAACGTTTTGGCAATTCTAAATTTATCAAGCTTCCAACATTCCAACCAACTCTTCCACCTTCACCACCCAAAACCATGTCACACTTGCCCCAGAAGAACTGGCAATCATAAATCAAGCAAAAGCTTATCGTATTGACAAAAAGAATTGAAAAATGATCCATTTGATGGCAGTTTGCAAATCTCCTGGCTACATATATCTTTATATGAGTGTCTAGCCATCTATGTGTGAATGCATTTTATATTTTCATCTTTTTCTATCTTGACTTATGATGGTAAATATCTCTGCTAAATACCTACATATATGTGTATTAATATATTCATATACTTTTGAGCTTATTAATACGCTTGACTCGTTGACATGTTTGCAGATTTACAACTCAAGCATAATGATTTTGTCAGAGATGAAAAATTTATTATGATTGATGGGCATTTGTGAAAAAAATTGAATGTGCTGATTTGTCAATGACCAAAGCATTCACATCTCACTCGGATTACTAATGTTCATCGAGTTTTAAGGCAAATATAGGTACATATAAGATTTTAAAAAGTTAATTAGTTTAACTCGATTCCTAGATATTTAAAGGATTTTGATATGTTTATTACTTATGTATGGCTCAAAAAGTTTTCTTTTTAAAATAATTACCCTAAAATTTCAATACTACTCAAGCTTAACTCAATTTACATTGTTAAGCTACTTTGGTTTGAAACAGTTTTCAAAATTCAAATGCGTGGGACAGACTCAATTAAATTTTTGGCATGAAAGTTTTCTGAAACTGACAATCAGTCATGCGTATTCAAATAATCTGATTTATGTGCGTGAAATTGTATTCTAATTGGCTGGCAAGGAGGTGTCCATGTCTACGTCCGTGTCCGTGTCGGTGTCGGCGTCAGTGGGTTGGATTGAAATGTGGCAGGGAAATGCTGCAAATCAGCCGAAACTCATTCCGATACACTTGAGCTAAGGTGATTTGTGGATGGTATACAGATTGCTATTTAAAATTAGATAGGGATTAGTTATATATATATGGCTATCCAGGTGGTGTTAGTCATCTGGCTGTTGTGGCTCAGCTCTCGTCATAAATTCCATGACCATTCAAATAAATCAGAGCACTGATTAGTGCCCATGCCACGACAAGTGTGGTGAGCGATAAATATACTTATATATATCTGAACGTACCTATGTATATATAAAGACTTTATCCGTCAGTCTATAATTTGCATATGCCATTGCCATTCCCACTCCCATTTGACTATATAGAGCCACTTGGTTTGAATTTATGCGTCAATGCACCTGCCAAAAAAAAAAAAAAAAAAAATGATATCAACTGTGCAGGCACTCGAATTGCTTGTTGCCAAGTGGCAGGCGGGGGTAAGTAAGGTCGCGAACGACATTGCCACACACTTGACATATAAAGTGGCAATTACACATGCAATGGCAACAAAAAAGAAAATCAGTTGCTGCTCATTTCACTCTCAGGCCCCCGGTGCAAACCTCTCGGTGAATGTAATGTCGAGAGGCTTTAAAATGTTGCATTTGCCATTTGACTATTTGCTTCTGAGTTCCAATTATTGATACATTCAAAACAATTTTGTAATCCATCTGTCAAATGTTGTTCAAGTTGATATGAATGTGATACGATTGCATTGCCGAAAATTCAAACTATAACTTATCAGTATACACTCATTGATAAATAGATACCTTTGGTGCAAGTTTCAGTTTCAGTTTGCCTTTGGATTTCCTTTGTTTGCACTTGTAATTATGTTGCCCGGCAACTGCCAACATATACTTAACATAATATTTGCAAGTGTATTTAAGCTAGTTGTGTTTGTATTCCGTTTTGTTTTTTATGCTTTTTGATTTATTTCCTGCATCAACTACCATTATTGTTGTTGTTGGTGTTTGTATTGGACTCAGCTTTGTGGCTGAATGGTGGGCAAAATGGACAGCACTGCCACTTGAAAAAATAATAAAGCAATCAATTAAGCGCAATGCAGATAATTACATAAATTGTTTGTTTGTAGTTACTTATTTGTTCATACACACAAACATGCATACATACATACACATTTTTACGTAAATATGTTAAACAATGTAAATATTTAAAAAATGTATAAATTTTGATATGTTTGACATGACTACGATCGGAATGCAACAACTGCAACTCAATACAATTAAAACAGTTTTACCACCAGCTATATGAATGTATCTTTCTCATTTATAAAGGTCATTGTAGATGCATATAAAATTGATAGTGGCTTTTTTAATTATCTTCTTTTCTTGAAAGATGAATATTTCTGAGATTGTGAATAACGATTTGTAAATGATTTATTAATCGAGGTATTACTATTGAAAAATCGTTCGCAAATCTACCAATTAAAATAATGAGCGTCGTCCTTAAAAGGAATTCACAATGGCTCTGGGTACTGGGTGGCAATTTGGTTCACTTTAATGGATATTCTGAGAGATATGACAAGTTTTAAATAGTTTTGGTTGTTTATACAATGAAAAAAAAAAGCCAGTGTAAATGCAGTGAAATTTTACGAGTGTGTAGTTGGGCTTAGTGTTATATTAAAATATGCACAAATATTTACAACAAATTTCGAAATGGCTATGATGTCAATGCGTGATAAAAACAAGCTCCTAAATGCCATGGACGAGACGCCATTTTGTTGATGTGTTGGTCCTGCGAATGGAAATGGCAATGGGTATGGGAAATACCTTAGTCATTGAGGTGGGGTTTGGACAGTCGAGAGCTGTGGCGGAAAGTGACTGGCATACTTGTGTGCCATTTTGTAGTCATTTAATAGACGCAAAACACAGTTGGCTTGTGTCGTGTATGTGCTCCCCGTGTCCATGTCCATCTCTGTGTCCGTGTCCAGATAATGTTGATGATTTTGATGTTCGTGTCGTTGTCATTCGAAAGCGTTATGCGTGACGAAACGGAAGCTCTTAAAAAGGCACAATGAATAAACGCTACAAATGGGGCCAAAAGCTATACAAGAAGAAAGCAAGCTGGGAGAACATATGTACATAGATGGAATTTGGTGTGGTTCTGGGTCTGGGTCTGGCTCTGGTCACTGCGGTTCGCCATGGCACATTAAGAAGAACTTTGGCTAGCTACTCTTGCTGGTTGTAAATTTCACTGTTTTATGCGCATTTCGTTACGCATTGCTGGGCCAACATTGAGCCAGCCTTTTTGGCCAGAGCTCAGAGAGTAGGTAGAGGGGAGAATGAGAGAGTCTTTCCGGCTACGCCCCGCAAATATTTCCGTCAAAAGCTAAAACGAACAAGAAACAAGAGCAAGCATATTATTTTAATTAGATGTAAGCTTAGCCTGATGTGATGACTTTATCTTGGGCCAAGAGAGGTGAAAAAAGAAGACATTTAATTGAATTAAGCAATACTAGACAGGGAGAGGAGTCCTAATTTAATACAAGAAAGACTCGGTGTAGAGATACATTAGCCTAATGTATGAATTATCTACAAAAACTTAAATATCAATAATCTTGTGGGGAATACACAAAAACACACACACACACATACAATCTTACCACGACTAAGACATATTGCTCACAGGCCGTAGCCGTAAAAAATGACGAGTTCAGGCAAGAGCTGACATAGCAGTCTATCTGTCAAATACATCAAATCTACGTAACCTAACTGCTGCTGCCTTCATTGTTCCAGCAGCTAAGCAAACACACCAAAAACTAAACCCAACTAAAGCAAAGCAAAACCCAACTGAACCGAACCGAACCAAACTGAACTGAGTCTGAAATGTGTATATCATTTGGATTGATTGCCTGGGCCATAGAGACCGAGGCAAGACTTGGTGTCTTTGTTTGTTTGCGGCTATGGTTGCGAGTTTGCCGGCGTGTGAGTGTGCGTGTGCGGATGTGTTTTGTGTGGCCACCGGAAGGTAGACCACCGTCCAACAGACGCCGCTGGGCATCATCTTCGTTGTCACACTCGGTCGGTTGACACGTGCTGGAGAGTAGCAGAAGCCCCAGTGAACCCACCAAAATGAATTATGGACCAAGTTAGTTTTGCAGGGGGACCAAGTAAAAGGCTTTAAGGTGAACAATATTTCGAAACAAACTACAAATTGTTGAGCATAAATAGTAGTATGTAGTAAGCTTCAAGATGATAGTTGTTGGACTTTCCAGCAAAACAACACAGAACACAGGACAGAGTGGTAAGCTGGGATGGTTTTTCGGGAAGTCAGCGGAAAGATGTCGACGAAGTGCAAAGCGCTTCAAACGATTTTCCGCAAAGTTGACTGCCTTCTGCAGTGGAAGGTGTTTTGAGTGTGCTCACTCTTTATAGTTAGACGTGCGTGTGTGTGTGTGTGTGTGTTTACGACGACTGAAATAAAATGCTCGCCAAAAGCCTCGAGGTATTTCACGCCAACAAAATATGCGAGTCTATATATGTATGTATGTATGTATATAGGACAGGCATGTGTGTGCATGTGAAGCGCTAAGAAATAGAGTGGATGCAGAAGGAGTAGGTGGCATTGGTGAAGAAGAGGGCATGGAAGATGCCTGGCAACTTCACACCCATTGGCGCTAAAATTTTTTGGCAACAAACTTTTGTGTATGTGTGTGTTTTATGCTGCGAGGACGAGGAAAAGGAACTAGCCGAAGTGCTGGCATACGAATGTCTCGTGCGAATGGCGAATTTATTGCCCAGGGAAGCATATCTTCTTCTTTTCGCTTCTTTGCTCGCTTCGTCGTGGGCCGTCTTGTGGGCCTCGGGTGGGCTGCGCCTGCAACATGTCGCAAACTTGTCGAAGTTGCAAACTTGGCTCCAAGTACAAAAAATTAGAAGCTGAATATGTTTTAGTGTCGCAACTGTGCTGACAGTTGTATAAAATATATACGCGCTCTCTCATAATTTATATCAGTTTTGTTAACTCAACGTGACTGCGTCACGGGATTGGGATTGGGTTCGCTGGTATTGCTGGCAGCACCAACAACAATCATAATACCAAGTGACTGCCAAGTGTCTGTCTGTCTGGCAGCAGCAGTAACAGCAGAATACTTGTATTCAACCCGTAGATTCAAGAGCAATGCCCGCACGTTCGTGCAATTAGCCAAATGGCCTCAACAGTCTGACTTTTTGCCTGCCCTTTCTTTCTTTCTTCCATTCATGGCGGCCATCTTGTCGTTGTCATTGCCGTCTTCGTCGGGTAGTCCGCCAAGATGGCAAAGCAAAATGCAAAAAGTAAAAGGCAAAGTCAAATATTTGCCATGCCTTAGGCACATCCTAGAAAATTTCAATTGCAACATATATTTTAGCATTCCAACAAAGATGTCTGTCTGCTGGCTGGCCGTCCACCTTGCGTATGCGTGATAAAAAGTAAAATTTAAATTTCGACAAGAGATAAAAACCGCAAAATACTAAAATATACAGAGCAAGGTAATAGTTTTCAGTTTATGTCCAAATATAAGCCAAGTATCAACCATTATTAGTGGCCACATAACATGAAACCTTTCTGATTGCATAGTTTCTGTTAAATTAACTAGCATACCAAAAAACAGGTTACACACACTCAATCTTCTCTAACCCACCACACACACACACACACACACACACACATACATCTTACTGATAATTCACTTTGAAATGGCCTAATCCCTATGAATGTATGCTGCCCACATTAACCACAACTAAATCTAATGACTGAAAAGATCCACTTTACTGACAAGGAAGTTATTCCTTCCTGATTTAAGACAAGTTGATTTTGTTGGGAAAGCCACAAAATACAAATTACTTTAATTATCCAAAGACCATACCATTACTTGGCCATATCTCTCTCTCTCTCTCTCTCTGCTTGTGGTCAAATGCAATCAGTTTGAATAACTTTACACAACTCACAATCCGCAACTCACAACTCGAATCGTTCTGAAATATGATTAAAACTGGCAAAAGCAATCAAATGTAAGAATAAGGACGACCCAGTCAGGAAAAGGCATCAACAATAACAGTAAATCTCATTATTCTTCATTTGATTTCACATTCTCAATACAGGCCCCAAGTCCCAGAGCAGTTGCACAAAGACGAAGAGAATGATTCGCGCTTTTCACGCGCTCTTTTCAGTCTCATATACAATGTCCTCCCCCATTTGCCACCATCTACATGGCCCAACTTCTTGGCCCACTCAACTCTCGTGCCGTAATGTTGTTTACTTGCCCATTGTTTGGTATAAATTTCAATTAAATAAAAATCAAATGAAATTATGTGATGGCCATCGATGAGTACGATGGTGATGATGATGGCAAAGATGAGAACATTGATGGCGACATTGATGAAGATGATGACCATAATGATGATGACGATAATGATGATGTGCATGCTTGGAAAAGCTTATAATTGAAATCTTCAATGTGCTGGATTTAATGGACGCACATCATCTTCATCAAAGGCATTCGCTTGCCTGATTTATTGCTTTGTCTGTCAGAGAGAAAAAAAAGAAAAAAACTCTACCTAATGAGCAAAGAGATGGGTTAATTACTCTTTCTACATGCATACATATTTATAGTTTGTAATGATAGTACATTCTGGTACTCAATTCAATATCGATTTGCAATCAACTTGAGAGCTGCTATTTGAAAAGAAACTCGGCTATCTGACTGACTATACACTTTTTGTGGCAGGCAAACTCTTTGTCATATTTTCGTTTCTATTTCCATTTCTTGCTGTGCAACAACGCAATTCGTTTTTGATTTGATTGCAAGACCAAAAGAGGTTTCAAATGGTATACACTATATAGAGACGCCACGCAAAGAGCAAAGGGGTGTCAATATAGTAGATTTTACAATGTTTGTTATGTCAGCTGGCAGCAGCAGCGACAATACTTTGCCCCAACTGAATAATTTGACCCCAACGACTTGCAATTGTGAGCAAACAAAGTTGATATTGTGCCAAGTGCAATTAATGTTTGATTACATTTGAAGCAACTGCATTTAACTGAAGCGCCCCCAAAGTCAAACTCATACCCAAAATCCAAAATCATGACTGAGTCGTGACCTTTTTTTCTGCGCTTAGTAAAAACTTTTCCATTTGATGTCGCTGGAAATTATCTTGTTGCATTAACTCGTAAATCCATTGCCAAAAATGGACATGGCAAAAGTTTTGCATGAAAATGAATTACAAATTCGTTGGTCAAATTAGATAAACATTTCCAAAAATTAAGCAAAGCAAAGTCTGGTAAAATTCAACTGCAAAAAAAGCCAACATTTTTGTTTATTTTGCATGGATAGATTATGTCCAACGGGGCGTATGATTGTTGTGATAGCTTATTTGAGTTTTTGCCCATTTCTAAGTTGGCTTTAACCAATTAAATAGGTGTCACGGCCAATAATGAAACCCTTTTTTGTCTGTAACTATGCTCGTGGGTCCTTGCGTGAATTTCCTTCGACGTGCTTGTTTGTTAGTATGACTGCATTAAATGGCCGCTGTTTTTGTGTGTCCCCGGGGCCGAATGTCAGAGATTGGTTGCGAAACAGAAATGTGCTAGTGAAATGTAATTATGACCATTTAAATTAACTCTGCCGTTGGGTCACATTCCATTTGTATTTATTACATACCAGCACTCTGCCACAGGCATACAAAAACAATTTACACAAAAACGGCGAAATAGTTGATGAAAAAGTTGTTGGTAGTACAAAATCAGAATTTTTCCCGAATTAAATTACTAAATCACATTTTAAGAAACTGAAATTGTTAAACAAAAAATTTCTATGCTTTGGAAGAGAACAGTGAAAATGATTTGCCTTAACGAAGCTGAAAACAAAAGAAGAAAAAGACGGGCAAAGCACAAATATTTTTGGCAAGTGGAAAACAACATTTAATTCGCAGACACACAGTAAGAGAAGGAGAAAAGCGGTTTGAGAGAGTGAGCGAAAGAGAGAGAGAGAGATAGAGATATATAGGTGGAATGAGAGAAAAGAGAGGGGTGGGGCCAGAGGGTGCGCCTGCAAAGGATTTGGGATTTGAGTCGACTTTGCTGGCAGTGGCATCAACAGCAACAGCAGCTGCGGCTGTGTGGTCTGAATGCCGTTATGCTTTAACAAAATTGCGGTAGTGGCTGTGGCTCCAATGCCCTCCTCGCACCACTCTCCATTCATTTTTGTGGCCCCTTACTGGGGATGTGTGCGTGGCATGCAACAAACACTCAAACAATTAAAAGTAAAAATTCCGCAAAACTTTTCGCATTAGTTTTGCGTTGATGATGAGCATGAAGTTGCTGCCACAGTCGACGGCAGCTGAAATTAGCAGGAGAAACTAATGTGTACATATATATGTGTGCGTGAGTATGTGTGTATGGTTCGTGCTGTGGAAATGCATTCGTTTGTGCTTAATGCGGCGCGTCAGTGCTAAGTGTCGCGGTTGCAGCAAAAATAACGCTCGACTTGCCTGCAACCAATTTTATTTTTTGGTCTGCTCAACTTGGCCCTTTTGCCTCAACACGCTGGGCAACCGCAGCAGCCACAAGTCTTAAAATACACTGTGCACACCTGAACGGTTATGGCCACCTATGTACGGTTACGGAGGCAAGACAGCGGTTTGAGTTTCGTGTGGTCTAATGATCGATACCCGTCCAATAAGGAAACAAGATGCCAATGGGAATGGGAATGGGAAAATGAACAGGATTCTGTGCGGTGCTATGCTTTTGTCCTATTTCAATTAAGCTAATTAGATGTAGGTAAACATAATTGCCGAGACTAATTTACGATTCTACGATGCCTTTGCTGAAATCCAATCAAACCAAATGGCCACTGGACACCCACGCAGGACATTGACAAATTTAAAGATTAGTCAAGGACAACAATGAACAAACGGCAACAGGCAGGCAGGCAGTCAGACAACCAGGCCGGTAGACAGGAAACTTCATTAATTTAATGACAACAAATTGAGTTTCACTTGTTGTTTGAGCTTGGTCATAAATTGCATTGCATATTTATAAGATGAACTCCATCAGCAGCAGCAGCAGCTCGAGGTGAGATCTCTCTCACAATGGGCTTATTGTCGATAATTATGCTAATCGAATAACTCTTGACAGGGCCAATCGGCAGGCTACTAATTGCTCACATTGATGGCGATAAATTAATTGTGAAAACTGCATTTACCGGCCGAGCGTGATAACCGATTCTGATTCTGACTCAAATTCTGACCATGGCATTAATGGCTGTAACCAATTTGTCGTTGAATCGTTGAATCATACAACGAACTACGCGCTCTGCTCGCTGTAATTGCAAAAGTTTTTTAATGAATTTTAACTATTTACGCTACACGTATGAGCCATTTCATATTTCGCTTTTGGCGTATTGTAAAGTTTTATTGCCATTTGCAGCGTAGATTTCTCACATTTTGCCGAAAAGCTCGCTACCTCAATACATACTGCTCTCCATGTGAGTTTTTCGAGTTTCAGTAATGGGAAACGACTACAACGACGATAAAGGCAGTGAATGTGGTAGTAAATGCAGTTAACGAAGCGTTCAAGGTTAGGCACAAAGAATAAAAGTGGAACAAAGGAAACAAGAAGCACACAAGGAGCAAGCTGAAAGTAGCAAGCGTCAAGCAACCATGAGTTGCAATTTTTGGCCAAATTTATTTCGCACGAATTGTGTGAAGACATTCGCACAATGCCTTACAAAGTGGACAGGACAAGGCTGCTGCTGTAGGCTCTAGGAAGTGAGTGAAAACCTACACTGCGTGTGTAAGAGGTAAAAGTGTTGGCTTCCATTCAACGTTGATGTCTTCAATTGTATAGGATAGGGATAGCAAACAAAAAAAGTGTAAAGCATACCTGACTTTTTTTGCCTCTGCCTCTGTTTCCCGTGCAGAGAGCTCTGTCAGAAGTGAAATTGGATATTTTTTCGCAGTATTTCTGCAAGGAGATGATGTCCCCCTCTATGTGAGACGCCACTGACCCGCTTATATTGTGGGACGTTTTTAGCCCCGTTTTGAGCACTCTAGCACATAGCTCTTCAGCTGTTCAGTTGAACTCTGTCTGCTTCAGTGAGTCAGAGTTGGGTTTGGGTGTCATGGCCATATTTACGTTATCATTTTTCCAGCATTCATTTTGCCAGTCACGTTGTTGCCGGCACATCGTGCACAATAAATAAAACAGAGAAGGAATGCCTCCATCGCCTATCTGTCCGTCTGTTACATGTTTGTTTTTTCTCCTTTCTATTTAATAGTTAAATTGGCCTCCGCACTTAAGTAAACGCCAACTAACTGGGATAATAAAATCCAATCATATTTCATTGATGGTTATACAAATGCATAGAGATAATAGAAATTAATTGTAATAATCTTATACTTGAAAATTTGCATTTTGTGGCTGGGGCTTAATCATTAATTGCATTTGGGAGTGGGAGTTCAACTTTTCTGCATTTTTTTTAACGTTTCATTTACTTTTCTTCTTTTGTCAGCTGTCTCTATTGCGAATGCCGTGTGACAAACTAATTTAAAAGTCGAAAAGAATTTGCATTGAATTACGCTCGATATATATATACTTTTTTGTAGACTTTTCTTTTTTTTTGGTTTTTGTCTGTTTTTGTTTTTGGTGTTTTATGCCATTTGGTAGAGAGCATACCATTTGGAATCCCAACGGTCAGAATGTGAAACAGAGGGCAAAGCAATATGCAAAATTGCCAGCCAGCCAGTTCGATAGATAAACTGACAGCCAGAAGGATGGGGGTGAAGTGGAAGCGGTGGCGTGCCGAAAGTTGCTGGCGTTTTAAATTGGCGCTTAAGTTGAAATTGATTCATTTGAACAGCACCTCCAACTCCAAGCCCAACTCCGGCTTCAACTTTAGATCTCTGTCTCTTTGTCAGTCCTTCTTCTCTCCGTCGACAGTTTTTCTGTTAAGTCCTTTTGTCTGAACTACTTACATGGAGCGGCTTGATAATTTAATTTATTTTCAAACTCAATTTTCAGGAATTTCTTCTTTTTTTTTTACTCCTGCTTTGGCAAGTCTTGGCTTGATTTTGTGCATTTTTCGTTTGCTATTTAAACGAACAGAAGCGAATTGAGACGAATACCGTGCTGGCGACTGGACTTCATTATATCTATCCGGTCGTCGGGAGACTCGACTGGCCGCCACATTCCATTGCCCAAAGTGGAATTCACGCTAAAACAGTAAAAATTGCATTGTTTCCTCTGCGAAAAGACAACGAGAGGAAGAGAATAAAGGATACTCTCGCGTAGCTCTTTTTGTGTATATAATGCTCTGGATAAAACACACCACGACATACAAAAAAGGAAAAAAAAAACAGCAGGGAAATATTTCTCGTTGTGATTTATTTCGCTTCCTTTCACCTGGCAATTAGTCGGAAACCATTGAATGGGCCTTGAGCAGCCAAGAGGCAATGGGCGTGGCTAAAATCAAATTGGTATTCGTATGCAAAGCGCACAAACACAATATTTTATACATATATGGGTTTTGCCCTCTTCAACGGTCAAACACTTGTGTTTTGGCCAAAGAATTGTGGCCAGAGGGTGGGTGGTGCAATGCATACAAACCCATACATACATATATAGATGCATGCTTGTATGTATAAAGCACTAGAAACTGGAATTTGAATTTTTAACCGATTTTTTGCTTCGCCAGTTATGGCAAAAGCTCAAATCAAAATACCAATCCAATATGGCAAAAATTTGTAGTTTTCTTTTTTTGTGTGCCGCCAAAGTACTCTCTCACTCTCTCTCTCCTTTTTCGATGCCCTCAACTTTCTATCAATGTATAACCGTGGCCAACAACAATTGATGAGTTGCCAGAGCTGCATACGTCTATAAAGTTTACCTTTTTCATTGTTGCCTGTTACCAATCGTCTCAATTTAACCAGAAGTTGCTTGAAGTTTTACAAGTTGCCAAGCGTTGCCTACTTATTTGGGCAACCTTTAGAGATGAGCCAACGAAAATGATTTTACTTATAAAATTAACGTATATACAAAGAGAAAATTTTACTCTCTGACATAAATTACTCTTTTTGAGTTGAAGAATACATTTTTTCTACAAATAATATTTGCGTGTATGTAAATTTCCAATTTAGTCGAATCATATTCATTTTAAAAACTTTTAGCTTGTTTTGGTCTTAACTTTGTCGCTTAGAGCAGTCTTTTTAATTGTTTTTGTGTGTTTTGGTAGCAGTGGCTAACACATTCCGTTTTTAAAAAGTTGATTACGTCTAGTTCAGGGCTAAGACAGGGGCTGGGCGAAGTATTGGGCCGAACAAACAAACTCATAAATGTTGACTAACTTTCTTCCATTATTTGTTTTAATAGAATTTCACACATACAACTATATAAAATTTGCAGCCACTTACCGAATAAATTCATCCTTCCTCTCAACCAAGCTCAAAGAGTTTATGCCGTAAGCTCCAAAGTAAATCCCAGCAAATGGCTTCTCTTGCTGCTTTAGCTAGTGCTCTGTGGTTCCTGATTCTCTTGTTGTTGTTTTTGTTGTTTCTTGCTCGGCCGGCAGCATTTCTCAGCAAATTAGATTTGGCAACTTAAACTTTTCTATAACTTTACTCATGTAGAACTTAAGCCTTTTTCGTGTAGTTTTCCAAGAATTTCTTATTAAATTAGCTACTTTTTTCAAAAGAAACGAAACGAAAATAAAATGGGCAATGCAAAGAAAAAAATGGACTCCCCTTCCTATTTTTTTCCTCTTTTTTGTTATTTTTGGGTTCTACTGTATGAGTGGGCGTGGCTATGAGTTCATAAGCTGCTTGCTCTATGGATGAATAGTGGTGAAAAGTTTATTACACGATTTCTCTCGGACACACGCAAAAGTTGCTACCAGCAAAAGCCAAAGAGGAAGAGAAGGCAACTGCAGGAAGAAGCGAAGAACTATATGAAACTTTTACCTAAATTGAATAGCTAATTGATTATAGAAGAAGCCAAGGAATGGACATGAACTTTAAGCAGATGGCTTTTTGTGACCATCTTTACACTGCTCTGTCCCACAACTTGTCATCTGTGGTTGTGAGGCTGTGTGAGTCGGTGTGTGTGTGGGTGTGTGTGTACGGATGGGGGAGACGATTCTTGGCTTAGTGCCAAACCAAAAGTGTCCTGTTTTGTGGTGATCTTATCACAAATGCCTGCACACAACAACATTTCGCCGGGGCCATATTGTGTTGTCACTTGCTGGCATCTTTTCTTTTTTTTTATTTTGGGTTGTGGATTGCTTTTGTGTGGATCGGCCTTGGCATCTTGACTTGGCTCCCATGCTTGGGTATCCCTTGGCAATTTGGCTGCAACTGCTTGGAAAATGACAGAAACTGCTGCACTAAAGCAGATGCTTGTTTTCTGGCCCAAAGGCACAGCAATGACTATACCGAATGTCTGTGACTGTGGCCCACTTGCATCGCATAATGATAACCCTTAACTTTTTGCACATAAGCAGCTGCAGCTGGCGATGAAGCTGGCCAACTATGTAAGCAGGCAGCAGCCAAACAAGTGAGGCCTAACGAGTGAGCAGCTTTTTATGCGTAAAACTCAACAAGCAGTAGCAGCAGCAGCCTGAATGGCTGGCTGCCTGACTGGCACAAATGATGTCAACAAGAGGCTGTGGCATGCAACAGTATAGCACAACTGAAAAAGGACGAGAGCGAAAGACTTGAGTGCCTGCTGGCATTGGCAAATACTCGTAAATCACAGCATCACGGCAAACTCGCAGGCGAATCCAAATGCGTCATGCCTAAAAGCATGCAAATGCCTTTGTAAATGGCGCTAATTTGAGTGACAGCAACAATTGGCAGCTCAGAGCACTCAGCAGTAGTTACAATAACAACAACGACGACAACAGACGATAAACCGAATCGGAACACTGTAAACCGTGCAAAACAGGAGAACCAAGCAAGCATCTGAAAGAAAATGTGAGTGAGAATCATGTGGCATAACATTCTGCGGCTTAAATTTTAAATGTTGAATTCAGAATTCTACACACACACACCAAAACACACATACACAAGCGAAAGGCGCAAATGTGGCACAGTTAGTGGCAATGGCAAAATGAGAGAAAACGCGAGAGAAGCAAGAGTGCCCAGTGGAAGGAAAAAATGAACCAACTCAATGGCATGCCATATAATATTTTATGCTGATAAATTGCCTTTTTTATTGCATTTGCTTTTGAGTGAAAACATTTTCTTCTTAGCGGCGGCGGCGGCGGCCAGGTCAATGGTCCTGCTGAGAAATATGGCAGACTTACACTCGGAACAAGCAAAAAAGTAGAGAAATCTCTCTTAGAGGGGGAGAGAAAACGAGAAATGTAAGAGAGTGAGTGAGATGCACCCACATTTTGGGTCGCCTGAGTCGTTTGTTATGTTGCTGATGTTTGATTATTATGTTTGATGGCATTCGCCCGCCGCTCTGGCCGGGTATCCGGGGCAGTCGGAAACTTTGATGAATGATCTGACACTTTGCTGCAGGCAACCAATGGCCGACGCTACATGAGAACCAGCAGCAGCATCAACTACATCTAAACTAAACCAAACTCTCAAATACGCCAACAGCTGCCGCAGCTTGTCGAGTTTTCAAGTGCGTCCCAGCTACATATTGCATGTATAGGAGGGAAACCCGACAAGGTTTATTTAAAGCAATGCGGCTGGTCATTTGCCACATTGCATTTGCATTTCCTTTCTGCCATAGTCTTTGACAGTAAAAATGCAGAAAATAGTTGAAAAGTTGAACAAACGTAATAATATCCTTTTCAATTCAATTTACATCCCAAGCACCACAAGAATGGAAGGGGGGGACAAAAAGGGGAAGCACAAAGCAAATGAGCAGCACAGAGCGCAGTTGCAATAATAACAATGTCCCAAGTTACCCAAATCCCAAACTCCCAACCCGATCCCCTTGCCAGTCTTTGTACAGTAGATTTTTGTTGCTGCTGCTGCTGCTACTTAAAACTAACTTTTTAACAATTCCAGCAAAAACAAAAATAAGCGAATGAAAGCGGCCACTACAAAAGCAACAGCAGCCACAGAACTGACAATGTTCTTTCCATGCTATAAAGGTGGAGATATCATTCACTTGCTAAAATTTAAATGTTAAGTTACCTTTGTAGCAATTGGCTATGCTTATCATGTACATATAAGCTCGATTGTGAATACCAGAGGCCAACTGAATGGTAAATGATTGCAACTAACTAAAAGGTGGCTTCTAACTTACATTCAAGTGTCCTTTTTTGCGCCTGGTTAGCTACAGAAATTTAAATGGTAATAGCATTTACTTTGCCATTGCCATTGTTGCCCTTTGTTGCTCACTTGTTTCAAGTGACCATCAGAGTAAGAACCACAGACGTAGCTGCTGCCAGCTGTGGCCCACTTCCAGTTGCTGCTTCTCCTCATCTTTCCATCCAACCATCCACTGTGGGCTGTGGCCACAAACGCTAAGCGGCAGTCACAATTTTTTGTCACGCCAAATAAACGCAAATTGTTTTTTCCCCTGAAATATGCACAGTTAATTCGACTTTTTATCCCGGGGCATCAACAAAAACCCTAAAAAATAAAAAGAAATTGGAGTAACTCAACCGAAATCTGTCTGCTCTCATCCAATTCTGGTCTGACATTTTAATTGCTGCGGCGTGTGACAATCAATTACGGGGTCAATTCGAGTTCGAGTTGGTGGACTGGGTCTGCTCAATCAGCTGCAATGGCTTTTAAAAGCCACTTAACTATGCATTTGCTGGGTGGGTGGTCATCTGCACCCCGGAGGGTCTCTTTTTTTCGTATCCCTTCCAAAGAACCACCCACTACATCAACAGTCATCATAGTGACAGCAGCTGCAATTGCATTCAATTAAAATATACCTTACCCTGGCCAAAGGGGCCTGTCTCCTGTCTTTCGGTTAAATGCAACAACAGCAATTTCAATAAAAATATGATTTATTTTACCGCCCCACAAGCTCACCCACGCTGCCACACTCACCCCCAATGTTCCCGCATTAAACTCATTTATTTTATTATCAACATTGGGGCTGGGCATCAGCAGCAGCGGGCAACGTAAACATAATTTTAAATTAACGACAACAAGGGCGTAGCAAACAAATCGCTGCCAAGCAGCCACCACGGCGTATGAACAATCTTTCCTATTCGCATTTACTTTCTTTCTCTGTGCTCTTTTTTTTCTCCTCATCTGCCACTTTTCATTTTCTTTCGCTTTTCTCACCATACCTGGTAGCTAAGTCATATTTCATGTTATTTTTACTACGGGAAATAATAATGGCGCATAAATTGCGCTTAGATGAACGAGGAATGGACGAAGGTGGAGGATGGGTTTTTTTGAAGGACGCAGTCAACAATTATTGTTGGCCAAATGTTCATTTAGCCCATAAATAAGTGGCCTGGCCACTTAAGCCAAAGTTCCGTTTTAGACGGCAACAAAAGTCAAATAAAATTAAATTGTTTTCCATATAAAAATATAAATATGTAAAGTATGTTTTCGTTTTCGTCTTCGTTCATATAAATATTCAAGACAAATCAATTGATTTTTGCCTCGTTGCGTGTCAGTGGCGTTGACTGACAGATGATAGATTAGATACACGATATATAGATTCAATTTCAAGTCAGGCAACGCTGTAAATTATCCTATCGCCTGACACTATGCAAACATTAGCAATCACAACAATAACAATAACAGCAGAAACAATGGTACACACACACATAAGTATATAAATATATATATATATATATTTAAGGCATATTTCTGGCTTAGCAATTTGAGCCTCTTAGTTATTACTTGGCGCCAAAAGTTACGCCAACACAATGTTGTTCTTGCCAAAGTATCGACCAGTTGCCAGAATAGAGTAATGAGGTAATAATAACAAGATGATTGCAGATTAATCAAAGTAAACTTAAACAAAAGACTACTGGAAACTTAATACCAATTAATTTAAGACCACACCAAAAACAATTGAATTAAAGGGTAAATCCCCCAAAAACTAAAGCTTCAAATAAACTACAGTGCTTAGTTCTCACATTTGTTCAGCTGGCGCCCTTATTAAGTAGCCTAAAACGTGACTTGCAGATTAACCAAACCGAAACAGCCAGAGCCGGATGACAAACGAATAGCAACGAAGCTGTAAATATGGCCATTTAATAAACTGTTAGGCATACGCACACATTGGGTGAATTATTCATTAAGTGCCAGCTGCTTGGTTACATCCACAAATATAACATCGGCCACATTAAATTAGGAACAATTGACTTGAATCAAAACGAAAATGCCTATATAAAAAAGGCATACATTCAGTAAGCTCAAAATCGTATATGCAATTTGATTCCCCAATGGAATTTTAATAGATGTTTTTCAAACAGTTTTCTATAAATTATATAAATAGGGTTTTTTTTTAAGTTATTATTTTATTTGTGTTTTATAAATAAGGTATACAATCCGGATAACTCTAACTCTAACTCTCTAACTCTAACAAAACATGTTAGCCATATTCCTTAGACAGATTTTGTTTTTCCTCTATTCGAATTGAAATCCAAAGATCATTTCTGTTATTTTCAATTGATTATATTTATAGATTCGGCCAAGAATAGTTTCCTCGTTTGGTAGTTTTTTGTTACTTTTTTTTTGGGACTCTTGCTTAAGCGGCAATGGCGCTGCAATTTCTTATCACATTTATGCAAATATAGCAAAATTTACGAGTTTTTTTTTCAATAAATAAGAATTGTATAATATTTGTGTATATTTTATATACAACTGCTTGGCTAAAATGCCGCGAAATGTGCGTATAACGAGCTCCGCTGCTCTTTCGTTTTTTTCTTTTTTTCTTTATGCAAATGCGAATCTGTGTGCGTTTAAAAAGGAAGCAAATGAGGCAAGTACCCAGTTCCATTTGAATGCAAAGCACGAAGCCAAGTGAAATTTCAAATATAAATATTGGCAAATACGACCAGTTCCTCAACATGGAAGTTGAAGTGCATCTCCGGTCTTTATACTAATAAGTATATACTTATTTTTTGATGGTAAATAGAGTATGTCCCGGAAACTCCTTGCCGACCATTTGTTTAGGATAAGCGGAAGTCTGTCGACTTGGGGTGTGTCTATTGTCATGGAGCACTCATGCCCTATCATCATCAGGCAAAAGGGCAGGGCAGGCAGGGTACTCGAAAATGCCTTTGTAATGTCCCTAGATTGCGTGTCAATTGATGCTGAAGACTTTACCATAGGACATAACAAAACAGAGTCGATGGGGGAAAATGACGCTTAATGGGTTTTTCGCTCAAACACAGAGTCAAAGTTGCAGTTTTAATAATGCAAAATCTACGGAGCCTGGATTAGTACATGGTCTTCGCTCATGTTTCACTTGCAGCAAAAACGGAAATGAGTATGCACTCAACTAGTTCAACGTGCTATTGAAGCAACGAATATCTACGTTTATACACCCAACACCTTGCAGTTGCAGGCTCAGAAGCAGTCAAAAGGACATAAAGCCGTCATACATAGAGTGCATACCCTTGAAAAAATGTTTCACTAAATACCACTTGAAAGCAGGCGAGGCTTCACATATGGGAGCATGCAACATGCAAGTGCTTCACAAAGGGATTCCACGGATAACTAAGTATTGGCAGTGCAATGCGAGCCATTGTCTTTCTCCCATTCTCGTCCTCCATCTCTTTCTCTAAGGACATTGTTGCAAAGTGCCGCAACTCAGGACAAATTATCACACAAAACACATTTTGAACATTTGGTGAGGTGCTAAAGCGGAACACACCAGCAAAAGCAACAGCAGCCATAAAACTAAGCACTACACCGAAAATACTAAACTCTGTTGGCCCAAAACAGTTGCCAACAAAACAAAGAAAGGAAAGAAAAAAACAGAGAACAAAAGAGGAAATGCCAGGATATATATTGCTGCAGACAAGACAGATTCCGGTTTTGCGGCCTGCCGGGTATTAGCAAGGATATATCTTTAGCCTGCAACTGGCTTCTTTATTTTTAGCTGGACGTTTCCATTGGCAACATGATGATTCCATAATCTGCTTCAGTTGTATCTAAACCAATTTTTGTGCGGTTCGCGATTTTGCATATCAAAGTCATCAAATATTTATTACAAAATGTCAGCTTGTTGTTCCCCAGACACATGTCAGTCGGTTTCTTCTTTATTTCTCTCTCTCGTAGTCGTCCTCTATCTACCGACTCACAACAAATATTTATGAATGAAATTCGAGTTGCAGCTGCTGATGATGAGTATGCTGACAGCATAAAGGAAAACAAGGCAAAGTGAAACGAAAATGAAATGAAAATGAAAATGAGAAAAATGGCAACTAAAATCTCAAAGGGCTATGCAAATCGAAATGCCAATACAAAGGCAATGGGAAAAAAGATAAATTATAACTTGCAAATCGAATTTGCTGATAAGATTGCACAAAAGCTCTCGCACAAAAAAGGATAATAACGAGCTGAACCCAATAAGAAGTTACCGAAATGTTTAAAGTTCAATGAAACATCGATAGGTTTATCGTTTATTATTTCGCCAAGATACAATTCCATTCTAAGAATTCTCGTCTAGAATTTTCATTTAGGGATCGTAATCCTAAATGAAAACTTTTGTGCAAAAAATTCCTAAAAAAACACTTCATGTGTAAAGCACTTTTCACATGCGATTTGTGTTGAAAGGCGTCATGGGACATTATTTAAAGGTGACAGGCGACACGAGATCTCCTACGAAAGAATCTCAGGTAAAGTGTATGTATGTATGGTGGGTGGGCCTGTGTGTGTGTGTGTCTGTGTGTCTAGGTTTGTGTGTATGTATCCGCCACTTGCATGCAGGTGAGTCAAGGTAAAGTTGGGTCAGGTTGTCGGTGCATTCTAGCGCACACAAAGGTCACTTAGTCAACGAGCAACTATCAGGGCAAACGATGCTAGCAGAAGGATGCTGAGATGCTGGGCTCCAGGATACTAGGACCGGATTAAGATGAATTGAAGTGTTCACAAGAAGATAGGAAATCAGCAATATCTTTATTAAAATACATGAAACACTTGTTTAAGTGCTTGTTTAATGAAAATATGTGAATATTTAAATTAAAATTAATCAATTCATTATTATATTATATTATTACTTATATTAGATTCTCTGCAATTCTGAAAGAACTAATCCACTTGGACGAAGCTTGAACATGTATTTTATTCTCTTTTTGAAGTCCGGACCTGGATGTTGCATTTGCTGAGCGTCGACGCTTGTCAACTTGAGTGAAGGTGCATGTCGGTCCAGCAGTCTGCTCTCAGCTTTCCCTCACTCACACACGCACGTCTTTGAGAGTGTCTATGTGTGTGTGTGTGTATGCACTGAGGCTAGGGCTAAGTGCTTGTGGCATTTGTTGCTGGCACTACTGCTGCCAAAAAAATACTTTAAGCCACAAGCAAGTTTTAAATTTCGTTTTATAACTCTGCTCATTTGCTTATGCAAAGTTGCGGATATCAAAGATTTGCATTTGTTTGCTTTTGCTGCTGCTTTTGCTGTTGCTCATTTCAAAAGCTGCCAAGGAAACCGAAATGAAACCGCAACACTCTGAAGTTTATTAGCATATGCATGCCAAGGCAGGTAGCAAATGGCATAAACTTTGCCATAGGCGTGACTCGCTCGCCTAGATGATAGATGAATGAAAGCCAAAGTCAAAGTGCTTCACCTGGCTGATGATATTAATATTTACCTAGCCTGGCAATGCGCTTGTCAACTTCACTCTTTGATCGTGGTTTTCATTGTTGTCCCATGCAATGCCTTAACTATTTAGCATCAACTTCAATTCTAATTCACAAGCTATGTACTTCAAACCCCTTTCTGCCTCTACGCTTTGCTTAGTATTTTTCAAAGATGAGTTTATTATTAACAAACTGAATATTTCAAAGGCTTCAAATTGATTCCGTAGTTCGTATGCGATTGGTATATGACCCATGTTAACACGTGCCAACTAATAAAATCTTTATGTGTTTTGCCCCAAACAAAACAGAAAAAAAAAAAACGAACGAAAACAACAACTCAATGAAGAATCGAAAGAGAAAAAGGATTGAAAAGACGATAAAATGGCCGGCTGACTGACCCAAGCAAACATTGATATGAACCCTTTGATATTTGTTTGCAATTTAATTTATGTGCCAAATTTACGATATTTGCCAAAATTAAAATCAACACGCAGAGCGCCCAGGCCATTCAAAGCAATTTAAAAGCACATAAACTTTGCCAAACACAAAGACCGGGGCCAAAGTGAAAACGGAATAGGGCATAGAGAAAAACTTTTGCATCAACATTTGCCAAAAGCTCCCCAATCCGCTCAGTCTCTTTCTCTGTCATCAACTCCCTCTCTGTTTATAAACTAATGTGATATTTTTCTTGATAATGAAGTTGATTGTTTGCCTCAGCTCACTAGTCACTAGCCCATTCAGTTTTTGGTTGCTTGCGAATTCAGGCAACGATTGGCCGGGCATAAAATGCGCTTAATGAACGCAATTTCAACTTCCGTTTCCGGCTTATTTCGATTCTCAGAGTTTTTGTTATTCTCTCTGTGTATTATTATAACGAATATTAGTTAAAATCTATCTATCTATATATACATACATACATACTTATTTGTACATATTTATATGAGAATTTTGTGTATTATTCAGGGTAATTGAAAATTCGAAAAATGTGTTTAAATTAAGTTTTTAGAAAATATATTGTTCTTGTTGTTGTTAACGTTGTTGCTGTTTTAATCATCGCTTTCCGTAAGTGACCACCCCTACTATCACCCGGTTGGTGTCAGGAAATTAGTGTGCAACGCCACACTAACCAGGCCAACGAACAAAAACGAAACGTGGTCAGAAAGTTGAAACTAATTATGTTAAAAGCTTTCAGTCGAGCCACACCAAAAATTAGTGAAGTGTGGCAGCCGAGCAGATGTGAAACGCACCAAAAGCCGCGTCCTGATGCCCATCAGATGAAGAGCCATTGCCATCGCCATTGCTGTCCTTGTCAACAAAACAAAAACCCCAGGAAAATGGGTAAACCCGTCGAAAGCCAAAGTGTATGCTAAATTAAATAAAAACACGCGAAAAACGGAGCATCAACTCTGGAGCCAAATGTCAAAGGACTCCAAAATCCAGGAAGCCATCCCGCAGAGAGGGGGAGAGAGAGCCAGAGAGAGGAAGCATTAGGAAAACCGGGACAAGCTTTAATGACCTGTGGCCAGTTGGGAAGCAAACTCCATTCTGTAAAGGACGAGGGTGTGGCCAACGGTGATAATGATGATGATTTTCATAAATTTAACACAAATTCTGTGCAATGCATTAATACTTTCACAGCAATTTGCATTTTAATTATACAAATTAAAGTTGAATGAGTGGACAAAAGTGCGAAAAGAGCAAAAAAAACAGTAAAAAAATGAAAAATCATCGAAATCATTCCATTCTATTTAAAAAGCAACATCTTCAAGCTGCAACAGAAGAAAAAACTATGAAAAAAGTTCAAGAGCAGGAGCACGAGAGAAGAGCGAAAGAGCTAAAACCAAAATTGAGTTTTCTTTTTTATTTTATTTAATTTGTATTTGTGTTTAGTTTGCAACTCTCGAAGTCGCTCTGAGACTAGGACCATTCCACTTCATTAGTTTGAAGTTTTTGCAGCTCAAAAGGAAATTTTTCTACTAGTTGGCACAAGGCAAAAGTGCACACAAAAGAATTCATTTTGTTTGGTTAATAAAAAAAGGAAAGAATTTCAATTGCAGTGCATACAAATTACTTTGTGTAAACTTCGTGTTAGTCTTGTGCGCAAATTCGCATTCCGTCGCGATTTTGACGAGCTGTCGAATGCCTATCCAACTACCTACCAACCTTCCTTCTGGTGTCCAGCAGCAACATGTGGTTGATGTTGCTCTCACTCTGTTTATTGTCATAAATTATGGCCTTCATATTGACCGAAATTGAAAGAGAAACAGACTGAAAAGCAACAAACAACAAGCAGGGGAGACACTGTGACTGAAATGGACGAAACATATGTAGCCGCACTTAAACTCAACACTCACATATGCAGACACATACACACGCATACGCACACTCAAAATAGGCACTCACACTTACACTTAGAATGCATAAATCATTTATTTGCAAATATGCATATTAAATATTCTATAAATTTATTGCCCGACAGGCGCATAGGCCATAAAACAAAAGCCAAGGCAAAGCTAAACAAAACCTTGCCGAATGACCTATGTATATGAATCTTTCCCCGCCCTAACCAAAGCCCTGCCCTGCATCCTTCCCTCTCGCTACCGCCCCCGGTCATTCTCACATACAGCCGCAGTCATAAACAACAGGCAAATGCAGCTGCCTAGTAACATGTGTTAGTCCATGCCACATTCTCTTAATGCATCTGTGTGCATGTGTGTATGTGTGTGTGTGTGGTGTTTGTGTGTATGTTTGTTTTTGTTGCAAGCAACATGCGTCTTACTGACATCTATACAGGACCTGAAGCATTTAAACATTTGGCTTAAGCTATTTATTTTATTTAACGCTTCGTTAGCAAAATGAATTTAGTCCTAAATTTAAATTTCACAAATTTAATCAAATACGAGCAGAGATTTTACGTAAATTACAAAAGATTGTATAGCAAATAGGATCTCTTAAAATATAATCTTATGGGTATTACCATCAATTGGATATAATACACCAATTAAGCGAGACAAACAATGCGAATCAGAAATCATCACAAAAGATAAGAAACAAATGTGAAAATAGACCAAAGGTCTAATTTTACTATTACTAGGAACTAAGCTGTTGTTTACGAAAAGGAAATGGCCCATTGTTCGAATGAAAATTGTTGGCCATCGGAAATCATTCAAAGTTCTCTACTACTTTTGGAAACTTCTAATATGAAAAGTATTTAAGTGTTTAAGATGTCTCTTTTTAAGCAAATATCACATGCAACAAATGCATCTTCCGGCACACACATAGACACGTTTACACATACACAAGCACTCAGGTATACAAATAGCATAAGAAATGTTGCATAGTGCAAGGCAGTCCGGCCAGTCATTGCCAAAAAAAGTTTGCAGAACAACAAAATTTGAAGTTTCAACTTGTTTGTTTCTTTATTTGCAATTTTATATCGTTTTTTTTTTTTTTTGTGTGTCGGTCTTGCTCTTGTTGTTTTTGTTTGTACTTTCATACTGAAATTGCGTTAAGTGTCCACTTAAGTTTCATACAATTAACTTTAACTTAGACTTTGGAAACTACGAGAGGGCATCAGAAAGAGCCACGGCAACAGGAAAAACAACTGCAGCAAATGGCAACTTGTTGGCCATTTTTCGTTTTTTTTTTTTTTTTGCCAAGTTCAGCGACTTGGCCTCATTTGGTGGAATTGCACGTTTTCATTTCATTTTCTTTTTCTCCGAATTTTTTTTTATTTATAAAATTAACCAAAAAGTTTTCGAAGCCTTTTTAAAAAGTTCTTAGCATAATTTCGCTATTTTTGTGGAACGAGGCTGAAAATCATTAAAATTAAATTTACAAAAATAACAAATGCTAAATTATTTAAGAAGTTTTCTATAACAACAACAAGAAGTACAATAACAAATAACAAAAACTGAAACAGCCATCAAAATGGAAATAATGAAGAACGTGAGACATTTGCTGGTTTTCTCTTGTAGTTGCTGCCTTTCGTCTGTTTTCTGTTTTGTTGTTTTTCATTTCGCATAAAAACAAATTTTATGACAAAAGTTTGATGATTGTTGTTGTTTTTGTAGATGAGAATTACTAAGCAAGACAAGGCATGATGATTGGAGGGAGAAGTGTAGGGATAAAGGAATGAAAAACCAAACTGAAGTGTAAATAAATACAAAATAAATTTGACGAAAATTGTGCAGAAAAGTTCATTTAATATGGATTAAAAGTTTTCTTCTTGGCTGACTGACTTGTGTGTGTCTAATATGATTTGAAGCGATGAGTGGAAAAGGGAATGGATGTGAATGTGAATGTGAATATGACTGACTTTGGGTGTGAGGACTTGTAAATGCATTCGTTTTTGAAATCATGCTTTATGATGATTGGCATTGGCTTTACCATTGATCTTTGTGTGTGTGAGTGCGCGTGTGAGTGATTGTGAATGTGGGAATTGGAATTGGAAATAAACCAGTAAGTAAATGCCTTAATTCTGCAATCTGTCTGCACTTTTACTTCTTCAATTTGCCGTTGTGTGTTCATTGGCTTGGCCAAATTAAATAATACGAGAACTTTTTTGAACATTTATTTTGTTGCTCTTAGCTACATAATTCATTGCGGACCAAGGACAACAACAGCAAACATTTGGAAATTTCGATAACTCACAAGTTTTGAAAATTTGTGCGCAAATTAAATTAAGCTGTCAGTTTTGCAACTCACCCACTAGCCACACCCATGGTCATACCCATCCTCCTCCTTCTCCTCCTTTGCCTCAGCTTCCTCACTATCGTTCTTAGACGAGTACAACACTTAGGCCACAGAAAGTTTTCTTTGCAAAGTGTCAAGTTTTAGTTGTCGTAGACGCTGGTGAAATTATTTTTTGAAGTTTATTACAAGAAGGCGTGTGCAGGTCGTCCCTCTGTCATCAGTCCAATGTCCAGTCCCATCCAGACCACTCCACGGCAGAGTGTGTGTATGTGTGTGGGTGCTCGTGTGGACCCTGGGCACACGGATCATTGACCAACCTCAGTCCGAAAAAACATCCAACTTCTTCACTCAGAAACTTTGCTGCAGTTTGAAATTATGTCATGTTGCTCATTTGAGAGCGTTTGTCCAGGACATGACAAAAGTTCCTTTCGACTAAATTCAATAAGGCAGCATTTTACATAAACGAGCAAAAGTTTTTCTTCACAAAAAAAAAAAAAAAAAAATAAAAATCAACCCCAACAACACAAGAAAAATGAATTTAAATGTTAATTTAATGAACCCTTTTTGGGGCACATTTACCTTCCCTTTCTTTTTTTTGCTCGCTAACCTTATTTGAAGAGCTAAAATTGAGTTAGCTTAAGCCAACGAGATCGATTGGAGGCTTCAACTTTTCTGGTTTCCGTTGCGACCCTTTGCTGATTCGGTTTTATTTCAATTCTGTCATTTTTAACTTGTTTTGAGTTGCACTCAAAGAAATTGCCGCACAATAACTGCCAACCGGAAAAGGGGCCCCATTTTCTTTATTCATGAGGTGGCAACGTTGTTTTTTTCCCCACCTTAATCAGACCAACATGGTTGGTCCAATTGAGGTGGAAAGTTGTCCAGTTATGGGTAAAAGTGTCACATCTGCTGCTTCAACTGGACAAGAACAATTGGCCCAAGAATATTTTTTGCTGGTGGAAAACATCAGTTTGACTTGTTATGGCACCCACCCAGCTGCAAACGCATTTTATTCATTTTCATTCGCAATATGCACTTTACTTAAGTGAGAGCATACACACACCCAAGTAAATATGTTATGCACATGTGTGTGTGCCAGTATGTGTAAGAATGACCAGGCAGTTGTCATGTCAATTTAAATGAGTTCGAGGCGGTCTGAAATTACTCTGGGGTATAGGATAGGAGCCAACAACAGAAGCTGACTGGGTGACTGGCTGGCTGTCCTGCTTATCTTCATTGCAATTGTCATTATTTATTATACACTCGTCGTGTGCCCCCTCAATGTACTTGCTTATCATCATCATCATCATCTGCATCATCATGCATATGCGTTTTGCTTAAAGTGATTGGGAAAAAGCAACGAAAACGGCTTTAAAATGTGGTCAACGTAACCGATTGTTAAATCCATTTCGAATCCTTGGTTGCATTAATCAATGCATTCATGCACAATTAATGCACATTTTCGTTAATAACGCTTGATCAGCTTGTCAATGAGTGACTGACTGGAATGAGCGAGTATAAGCGAATGAATAAGTGAGTGCACGATGAATGATTGAGTGATTGAATTGGGCAAACCAGAGAAATATTTCATCTACAATTAATGCTTACCATCAGCCTGAATTAAATCTATCCAGCATTTATCTATATACAAGGACAACTTGCAGTTAACTAAGAACAACTACAATGCACTATATATGTACATATGTACTAAAGCAATTTAGCTGTGAGTATAAAAATCCACATTTGACAGGCAGCGACACTCTGTAATATATTATGGGAAAAACAATGCCAATAAACAAAGACAAGCCAATCAGGGGGGAAAAAGCGTTGCAATAAGAGCAAAAAACATCGTAAATAAATCAATTAGTAATTTGATACGCAAGGCTAATTGATTTTAATTTTGTTTGTGTGTGTGTGTGTGTTGTATAGTGTGCGGTCTGTCAAACTCAATTTTGATATTTTTCAACAAGTCAACGGTCGGTCCAGGGATTCGTACAAATAACTAAACTACTGCGGTGCATGTTGCAGTCGGTTGCCACGTGCAATGCAAATTAGCTGCAGATGCATCAATTTTCAGTCCAGCTGATGAGGTTGGTTGTTCAAAAAGTTTGGTAATCAATGAAACCTGAAACATTGAGGATTACCAACACGTATGTATTTGTTGCTAAAGGACAAGAGGATCAAATTATAAAAGTCTCTACTGTCAACAGGGCCATGTTTTTCGCTAAAGTCTTCCACTCGCAAATTGATGAATGGAGAGAGAAAAACCAAACCAATCTATACACAATTTAATTAAAAACCCATTTATATTTCGAAAGGAATCTAGAAACATAAAACAACTAAAATTGCAAACCTTTTTTTGGTACGCGTGAGATTGCTTGTCGCTCGATGAAGAGAAAATTCTGCATTGGAATAATACAAAACAAATATAAGGTGTATCTGCAATACATCTGCAGAATGGAGTATTCAAATTAGAATCTTTTCCACCTAGAATCACTCAGTTGGGCTTATGTATTTGCGGTGCAATATAATTTAAATACACATTCCACTTGCCAGACAACTGGGCAAACAATTTGTTTTGATGATAAGATAAAACGAAAAAAATGCCAAGAGAATGAGACGCACATTTCTATTTGTTATTATGCAAAATCACGCACAATTCAAAATGCATTGTCAGAGACACACAACTCTTTGCTTTGTCTATGTGCGTGTGTGTGTGTTTGTGCGTTTGAAGGAAACCCGTTAGACTGTTGGCATAACTGAAAGAAATTCGTCCAATTATTTGTGGCAACAGCGAACCGTACTTTCCTTAGCCGTTTTCCCATTGCTCCATACCAAAGGCAATGACTTCTCTCAGCCGCTATTGAAAAGAAATAACAAAGTGCGCTTCAATAATTTCCCAAAGAACGAAGAAAATAAAATATTGCAGCAAAAGGACTATAGACTATAGTTGGGGTTAGAGTTGATGGTTGTGTGGTAGGTAAAGGGGGTGGGAAGAGCGGTATGATTTAGGAAAAAATAATACAAAATGCGCATGCAAAAACGGAAACGCCAACTAAAAAGAACGCGAGTACTGAAACACAATGGAATGTACTGAGATCCTTCGTCCTTCTTCCTTCTATTTTTTTGTGTAGTTGTTCTGCAGTTGTTCTCTCCCTCTCTTTTCCGCTGCGTAACGGCATGTTCTTTCACACTTTGCCAGGCAAACTAAATGCAGACAATGAGCAAAGCCAGCAACAAAATGTTGAGTAAGACATTTTGTTCAACGCCAAAAATCAACAATGAAAATTTGTTGAATTGGAAAATGCAATCGGAGAGGGTACCCAAAACAGGAATGGGCGTAGTCCAACTCTCCTCTTTGTTGAGTTATAAAACGAACTTCAAATTGGTAAACGAATATTTAAATTTAAATTATTGCAATTTTAGATTTCTCTACGTTTTTAGACTGGGTTTTTTATTTTACGTAAAAAAGACACACACAAGCCAAGCACATTCATTGATTATTATTATTTATAACACAGTCTTTAAAAAAAAAAAGAATTTGGATGTCGACCCCAAGTAAATGACGATAATTCGTTTGGGTAATAGTAGCGAGGCAAGACGCCCAAATCAATGTCACCCATTGGAACTTTCTTGCTGCATCCCTAAACGATGTTTCATTATTTATTTAAAAATGATTTTGGAACTACTCTAATAATCTAGAGCCTTAAGTGGCTCCTTGATAGTTAATCGCTGAAATCCAAAAATGAGTATACATAATGAAGAGAACAAAGTAGTTAAAATTAACACACATTTTGTTTTATTTAATTTCACCGACATTTACAATATGCCCGTAGCAGGCTTTGATTTCGTAATTTAATTTATTATATTAAGTTTCATTTTACGTTTAATTTAAATATATTTTACACAGATCTTTTTTTTTTGGTTTTCGTTTCCACTCATTTTCTTCTTGTTATTTTGCATTATTTAACACATACCTTTGGTTTTTTGGTTTAATCATTTGTGGCAATTGCCAGAAAAGTATTGCCAATAAAACAAACAAATTATGTTACTTCTCTGACAGTTTGCACACTTCAAATAGATTTTAGTTTGATGTTTTTATGATGTTTTGTTTTTCTCTTTTTGTTTTCTTTTGTGATCATCGGGCAGGGCGACCAAGGGATCTTTGTAAACACTTATTATAATGTCTACGATTTTTGTTTGTTTTTGTCAATTCTTTTTTTTTGACTGTTTTTGGTTTTCATGCTTTTAAGACTAGGCTAGTTATGTGTAAATGTAAATGTGTTTCATGGCTTAAATATAATTTGTTTTGTTTGCTTTTTTTTGGGTGTTTTTAGCTCGCTAGTAGACGCCACATGGCAAATATGTGGACAAAAGCATTTCTAAAATGAAAATCTCCTCTTAAACGAAATGCAAAACTGAAATTAAAAATGAAATTAAATCTAAATATTTTCAGTATGTACTTAAACAATTTGGAATTGCATACAAAATGTCAATACTCCGTCGATTACTTAAACGATTTAACTAACTTTGAACTAATCCTTTAAGCTACTTCTGTGTGAACTGGCCAGGCCAGAGGCTGCATAGGCGCCTTGAAGGCGCTGCAACCGGACAGATGACGCCGCTGATTGGAATGTTTTGTTGCTATATCTCGAGTTGCAGCTGCAAGTTCTGTTGGCCGTGATAATGACGACGACGACAACGGGGTGGCTGTTGGTTCGCGGTTGTCGGCAAAAACGGATGCAAGTCCAATCACAATTAGCTCTTGGCCCAGGCCCATGTCCATTCCCATGCCCAGGCTCATGTCCATGTGGCTAAGGACGAGTAGAGCTAGTGCAGCAGCCATAATGACTGGCGCCGAATGGACGCCGGGTCGCGATGCTGCCGACGATGTCGAGAAATACGAGCTAAAAAAGTTTTTCAAACTCGAGTCGGATGAGAGCGTAACTAAAGCCGGAAATAGCAACAGCAAAAAACAAAAAAACAAAAAAACAACAAAATTACAATGAAAGTTAATACCCGAGCGGCACCCAACGAGAGAGAATGGAGGGAGAAAGAGAGAGCAAACGGAAACGGAAGGTAAATATCAGTTAGGTTATTGCATAAGTAGGCCAAATTACTCCCAAACTGAAACCTACCACGTGCCGGTATAGGATCCTTTTGCGGTGTGCCCAATTCAATTTCCTTGTACTCCTGATAGAGGTCACCAATTTGGGCGGTGCAGCGCAGCAGTAAGCTGCCAGTATTCGGTGCATAGACTGGACCACCATGGCCATAGACGGAATTCTCACCATATCCCTCATTGTTATAGATGGCCGGATTAACGCTGGAGAAGTGCACGCCCTGCAGTTGTAGTTTCACTGAAATGCGCGAGGCAATCAGATTATCAATGGTACGGATATACTGCACTTCCACATTGGTTAACTGCAATAAAAGAGAGAACAGCCAAGAGGGAAATGAGTGAAATAGAAACAAACTCAAAGAAAGCGAAGGAGAAGGAGACAGAGAGAAAGAGAGGGAAAAAGAATTATAATTTTCAAAATCGGGCTGTTTACTTTGCGCTTCGAAATGCATTTGCATATTTTAGGGCGAAACGACAAGGACAACATTTGGCAACGTTTAAGCCCTCACGCTCGTAATACTTGGATGAAGACAGACAGACAATGTGGACGGACGGACAGTCGCACGGACAAAGGGACGGAAGGCCGTAAAGGGAAAAAAAAACTTTTGCCAGCCAGCATCTTGTCGCCATTTGCAAGTTGGCACAGTTTGTCGCAGAGAGAGAGAGAGAGCGAGAGATCGAGTCATGCTAGAGTGAGGGAGTGGTAGATGGTGTCTATGTCTTTAGGTCCACATGTGCTGCCTAGCCAGAAGACACTTGGGCTTCTGCATGGAAATTATGTATCAAGGAACTTTATCTGTGTTAATGTAATGCAGCAAAAAGCAAGCGATGGCGGCACAGCCTGAGCAGAGCACAAACAAAAATCCACCAAAGAGCCCAAGGAGACAGGCCAGGCCAAGCAAAACTTCTTTTTTCTTCCTTACTTTACTTTATGCACATTAGCAGGACAAAACCAAAAATGCTGCGCCGTAAGACGACACCGACACATTGACGAAAGTTTTGCCCGCTTTGCAGCAGCAGCGCCAGCATCAGCAGCATCTGAAGGAGGCCTGTTTCTTTGGATCTTTGTTGCTCCATCTCTTGAAGCTCCTTTCATTTTGGAGCTTTCCTTTCATGCCTTTCTTCTTATGCATGCGCCATTGCTGCCTTTCATTTGACTTGCAATTGTACGAAGCACATCTACATACACGTGTCTGGTGTGTGTGTGTGTGTATGTATATGTCTAAGTTCCTTGTCCATGTCCCTGCTCGTGTTCTTGCTGCGTAAGTCCACTTTATTTGCGCTCGGCTCTAAGATGCTTAGACTTGCATTTGGCTTAAATGCTGCTGCCAACTCACAGCCAGACTCCAGCTCCAGCTTTGCCTTGGGATGTGGCTGTGGCTTCTTTCCCATTCCCCCTTTCGCCTTTTCAGCAGTTTAAGCTTTAGCTCCCGATTCGGCTCCTTCATGCGAGAACAGCTTTTATGCTTAATGGCAGTTATTTAGTGCAATTCACTGTAAAATTGTTGCCATAAGAGAATTTACCGCTCGCCATCCCCCATGTTCATATGTATCTCTTTGTGTGTGTGCGTGTGTATCAGTGTGTTAGTTTTTCGCTTCTCTCTCTCCTTCTCTCTGTGTGAGGGGATTTGCGCTTAGATAAATAATTTTCTTTTATTTTTTCTCCCATTTTATATGTTGGATGCCAAAAAGCAGATGTTTAAGTAGCACCAGTTTTTCTAGTATTTTTCTATCGCCATATACAGTATATACATTTGTACACTTTTCTTTTATTCTATTTTGTTTCTCTACCCTTTCATCCCATGTTGTGTATACAAGAGAAATTATACATATGTCCGTGCATATATTTTTAATAGTTTTATGCATTTTAGTTTTGGCTCAAGTCTAGGGGGTTTTAACACAGTTTGCTGGACAGTTTTGTGGTGTGATAATGCGACAGAAAACTTAAGCGAAAAATGCTTTAGCAAAATAAATATTCAACATCTGTTGACAAAAAAATGTAGATAATCGGTTGTGTGTAATATCTCAAGATTATAATGAAGTCTATTTAAGCTTTTGAAAGGTTATTGCTAAGTAGCAACTGACTTAAAACCCTGAACGTTTCTCCTTCACAAACTAACAAGAAATTCAATTTTCAAGGCAAAATATTTAGTTCGATCTCTAATTCAGCAGTTTAAGTGTGTTATTTTGTGGGTTTTAGTTGGTCATTGTCCCTAAGACAAACTCAAAGAACAAATTTTAAACTTATTTATAGATTTATCTTTAAAGCTCATAAAATTTTGTGACAAATATCATTTTCTCATGGATATCAAATAAAGTGGACCATTCCATGGATAAACGTAAGTAAGAGTCAATTTTCAACTGCATGGAACATTGATATTGCTGCATCTTGTGAGTCCTGAGCATGTCTAATAAATTTATGTAATATATATATGACATATTTTGTTTGCTATATCGATAGCCCTGCAAAACAGTAATCTTTGAATTGTTACTGCAAGAACTTGCCAAGAATGTATGTATGTATGTATATCCTTACATAGTGAGGCACACTCTAAGGCAAAGGAGTTTGCCAAAAGAAATGGCATGCTGAGTGTCCTGTTTTCTCGTTGCTCAGTGTCTGGTTGGAAGAAGCTTTTTTCAATTTTCCGCTAAATTTGGCAGGGCTCAAGTGCTATTTGTCTTCATTAAGCGCGCCTAGAATGCGCCTAGGCAGCATTTGGGTTGGCAGCATTCGGTCCGTTCGTTCGTTCGTTCAACCCCGTATAGAGCATACTGTACATAGGGAGACGCTTAACATTTTGCGTAGCATTTTAAAGGCAAACGCCAAATGACATACAGCAGTTATTAATTGGCAATTTACATGCCAAATGATTAATGCCTGTGCCTTGTGTGCCCCAAAACAGCGGAAGCATTCAGAACCTTAAAAACGAAGCCACAGCAGCCTTTTAGACCAAGACACATATGTCACACAGAGCAGGAGAGTTGGAGGTGGGAGAGAGAAAGTGCCTTTTTTTGTGTGGAGTGGGGTTGAGGAAAATGCGGATGTGGTGCGGATGGATGTTGGAGCTGTGTGGTGCCTTGCAAATTACTGCTGTGGCATTTTACCGCAAAAACTTTGTCAACATAAAGTTGTGCTCTGGCTTGGACTCCCAACTCTGACTACGACTATGGCAATGTCTCCTTGCACCTTTTAACGCAAACTTTGCCAGCAGCTCGAGATGTGTCGGAAGTGCCTGAGTGTATGTATTTGTGTGTGCCCCTTCAGCCCTTCCACCATTCCGCACGTTCGTGTTGATTTGCACAGCATGAAAAATTCATTTGTTTCCTGTGATCGGCAATTGTAATATATCTTCCTCCTGCGGTATCGTTTTCTACTCAATTTTAGTCAATGTCTGTTACGTTTGCTTACTGTTTGTTGTCTTGCCATTGCCGAAAGTGCTCCATATAGTAGTCCTACTACCCGAGCTTCTTGTCTCCTACTCCTCCTCCTGCTCCTCGACTATTGGAGTAGCATTGCCGATAAGCTATCATTTCATTTCCAGGCAACAACCCCTTTTATTTTTTCTTTTTGCTCCTCTGTTCTTTTTTTTTTTTTTTTTTGGCACTCTAAGAGGATCATGGAGCCTTGGCTCATGCAACGTTTCGAGCTTCGAATTATTGCGGTGCAAATGATTTGAATTCATTTATCATGTTTAATGCGAACATGCCAAGCAAGTAGAATGTGGCAAGCAACCATTTTTCACTGGCATTGACATTACTTTGAAAGCGCCCTAGAGCCAAGACACCAAGCAGTGAAAGAGAGAGAGTCAAGTCAACGATGGTAGATAATAAAGAGAGCATAGTGAATTTGGGCGGCTGATAACTAGGCTAAATCGACAAAAAAAAATCATTCATTCAATATCGAAGTTAAACCAAATTAACAAAAACAAAAAATGCGACAGTCAGTGAAATTTAAATCTTTATGACATAGATTCAAGACAATTTAATTCCTATTCAAACTGTCGAATGTCTCTATTCAACCATATAGATAATAAAGAATTTAAGATCTTTAAAAGTTTATACTTAAACGAAAATATTCCATTTCATTTTCTTTCGTCTTTCCACTCTATCGACATTTAGACGTACATATGTGTGTACGTATGTGGGCGTATCGGATGTCTATTGTGGTTGGCAATGCTTAATTTTACTGAGGTTTTTCCTATTCCGCATTCACAACTTGGCTTGGCTTGTGGTTTAAGACCAGCTCTACTCTTTTGTCATGTAAAATTATGCACCCTCCTAGAAGCATACTCATTGATTTCTTCTCTTATACGTTGTTGCTGTCGAATGTTAAGAGCATATGCAACCTGTTAGCCACATGGTCATATAAGACAGTCACGCCCCCAACCCATGGTAGCCTCCCATTCTCTTAAACCCATTCAATGGCAAACAGAGGCAGAAGCAGCAGCAGCAGCAGAAAAATCAGAAGGCAAAAGCAAACAACGAGCATTTTGCCTTGACCATTTAAAATGCTCTTGACCATTTAAAATGCTCTTGACATCAAAATTATATAAAGAGTGGAGAGATGGTGAAGTGGTGTAGAGGCAGGCGTTGATAAAGGCAAAGGCGAAGGCGACGTGGTAGCTGCTTTCCACGTATTGAAAAAGAGACGGGTAGGATGGGCAAAAAGTGTCGCATGTGGCCTGCATATTCATAAAATTGCAATGGCAAAAAACATAGCACTGACAGCTCTCTGGCAGACAGGACTACAACAAGGACAACAATAACAACAATGATGGTGCCCAACCAAAAGTGAAAATTCACAGAGATAGAAAAGGAAAGCAATGTAGGGGGAGTTGGTGAAATGAGTCCTCGACAAAGGATCTGGTATGTATATGTATATGTGTTTGCCATCGCATTGAAATCCATTTTTACACACAGTAACTAAATGACAAAAAGTAGTCGACTCTGGTGGTGGTGGTGGTGAAGGCACAGACGATCACAGCTGTGCCGCATGCATTGTTAATACACACGACAATCCTTACGCTGGCTGGCAGGCTGTGAAATTGCGCATACGCCATAGTGTACCAACGACGGACGCATAAAGCCCCAAAGGCGAAACCCTTTTGATTAGAGCCTTGTTCTCGGCATGTTCATTTCTCATCAGAATAGACAAGAAAAGGGAACTTCAAAGGATTTACGGGTCCTGACCCGTTGTCAGATTTGTTTTCTTTTTCTTTATCCCATTTGTCCCGCGTCGCCTCTCACCCTATCGGCCCATTGGTTTTCTTTTATTTTTCCCCTTCTTTGAATTAAAATAAAATTGAAATAAAAAAAAATATATGTACATCCATATATGTAAATGTGTTTAGGTGTATGCTTACTCACCACCATATTGTTGATCGTCAATGTCAGCTCGACTTTTGGACGTGAGGGTGGAGTACTGCAATTGGCACGCAAGACATCGCCGGGCTCATAACGAGTGTGCTCCGTAGATAGCTGTGGACGTTTATCGGGTAACTCTGGAAATGAAGAAAAATGGAAAAAAGTGTAAGGGTTAAGTGGGCGTTCAATTCAATTAGTTTTCTGACCAGTTCAGGGGGCCGCATACTTCAGCAAATACATTAAATAGGCGCGCATAAGTGGAGACGGAAAGGACGGGGCCAAATCTCCTTCAGTAACAACCGCAGGTTAAGCTCAACTTTTTAATTAAGTCAAGCAAAGCAGATAGAACAGGCCAGATGAATGGAGAGGCGTTAGGGGCCAAAGAAAAAGGCAAAGGCAAAGGCGGCATACAGCTCAAAGTAACTAATGAAGAAAGTAATTTCCATGACAAAGACAGCACCAAAAACTTTGCTTTCTCTTTTTAGCCCCAAAGGCAACTTGCACGCCTCTTGCTTTCTTTCTCTCTCTCCCAATCTCTCTAGGGCGGAATGAGAATGTGTCTCGAATCCTAATCCTATCCCCCACACTCTACTACTTTGGCACTTTTTGCGCTTTTTGCTGTTGCGTTGCTTCTTTTGCTGTTACTGCGGCTTTGTGCAGATTCTGACCTTTTCGTTTTAGCCATTTTGAGAAAAATCTTCTTAATGAGGGTCAGTTTGTGTGGCAAGTTTCAAGTTTAATTTAGCTGCTGACCAGCCTACTTTGCACTTGGTCTTGCATCCCATTCTCACTGGCAACCACACACAGTCTCCTGTCATTAAGTTATTAAAGTTAAAGCTGTTTGGTCCAAAAAATGTTTGCCAACTATAAACTTTTGACTTGTGCACGAGCACAGAAAGGAATGTGACCCTGGCACTGTGACTTAATGAAAGCATGAATTAGCATAACTTTTGGGATGCCTGTTCTGCTATGCTGGCCCCTCCATTTATCTACACTCTCACTATCTTTGCAGCCATTTTGTTGTCCTTGCCGCGAATGAAGGCGCAAGGACAAAAGTGTTTATTTTATGTGCCATCGTAGTCGTCGACGTCGTCGTCGTCGTTGTCTTTGTCGTCGCTGTAGCCGTAGTCTGGCGTCTTGGCCCGCAATCTGATTGCCACTTGAGCTCATTAACACACGATTAAACCTCAGAGTTATTCCAGACGAGGACAGAGCCTGATGTTCTTAGCTTCTCTACTTGCTGCTGCATAAGTGAATGGGTGACTGAGAAACTGTGTGAGTGAGCATGAAACTATGAAAAAGAAAAAATAAACTAAGCAAACTCGTAAATGCATAAAATATACACGTAAATGCGACAAATGCCTAATGAAATTAAAATCAGGCAAAGGAAAACAGATTGAAGCTTAAAGCCTATTGCAAAGCAATTTGGAAATCTGTTTTCTGTCTCGTCTTTTACCCACAACTTTAGCCAACCATCACACCATCCGACTTCATCGTCAGCTCTGTCTGCCGTAGTAATTTATTGTTTAGCCCGCAAGTTATTGGGGTTTTAGTGTCGACGACATTAGGCATAAGCCACAAAAGCCTACACACAACACACACACACACGGTCCCAAACACACATATGCTCTAAGATTTGAGGCTGGCTTCTGTCAGTATGTCAGTTGAGTCGCTAGCTGGCTTATCTTACATTGATGTATAGCTTACAAAAACACCAAGAACAAGAACTTTGAGCAATTAAACGCAAAAGCATTTAATGAAACTTTAATAATCAAGGCGTCACGCGTCCTTGAAACGCCACAGGGTGCCCACGCCCCCAACATTGTTTCGCCCAATAACCTCATGAATTTAAAGCAAATGCATGATCAAAGCTTTAATCCCTTGATGCCAGTTAAGCAAAAGCGGCCAATTAAATGGGCTAAATGCGGCGTTAAATATAAAGCAGCGAACAGAACAGGCAGCAAAAACCAACGCAAAGAGAGGGCAGCAGCAAGGAAAAACGGGTAACGGAAAGGGGATAAGGCCAATCTAATAAGGGCCAGGACGCGCCAGACATCTAAATGTTTAATGCTGGGCAACAACAACATTCAGCCATTGAGCCAGAGAGCCAGCCATCTACCCAGGCGAGCACTCAATCATGCACACGCACACAGCATGGCCAAAAAGTGGATAGGGGGATAGGGGCGAAATCGCGCAGCAAGTGGCATAAAAATCAACCACTAAAGCAGAATTTAGCTGTCAGAGAAGCAAAAGCGAATTTCTAGAATATTTAAGGCCAAGCGGATATAAAGATTAACTTTGCTGCTGATGTGGCAGCAGCAAGTGAACTGTTTGTTTGTTCAACCTCTGCTTCTCTCTTTTTCTCTTAGATTACACATACGCTCCATATGCTGTCGCCTTTGTCGACCCAGTAACCCAATGCCAAAGCGCCTTCCAATGATTGACAATTGTCTACGATTTCTGCCAGCATCAGCTGCAATGACTAAATAGTTGTTAACCTAAAGCTGAAGCTGAAACTCAAATCAAACTTGCCCTCATTACTTTTCATGACCTCTTTTGAAGCAGAGAAATACATACAATGAGAGAGTGAGAAGCTGATTAAATTCGTAATTCAAAGCGCAACTTGGTACGCTCATTTAAAACGCATAAAGCCGTAAAATGCGTGAAGCGTGCAGGTACGACTACCAAATGACCACTTTGCCTCCCCACTTATCTGGCAGACTCGAAATGGCCTGTTATTGACGCAATTTTCAGCGCAAGCTACTTTTTGGCCCAGCACACACACACACACGCACACAAAAGTTATCCCAGCGCCAGATTGGCTGTATGCCTGTCTGTCAGTGACCTTGGTTAGCGCCAAAACAAATTGCCCTCGTCGCTTGCCAAAAAGTTTTACGCCATCTAAGACCAAGCTAGCTACAGGTACAGCCAAATGCCCAACATTAACTGTACGCACTTGAGAGAAATGCTATGTAGGTAAAAAGCGACCGCAGTTTGTTTTTCAGCTGATATCTTCTACCTGAGGATGACACAGAGCTTTGCGGTGAACTTACCCACAACTTGCATGATGCCGACAGCGGTGGCCGTTGAGAAGAGTGGAGCATCGGCGGTGACTTCGCATGAAAAGTTTCCAGATAATCCAAATCCAACGTTGCGTATAAGAACCTGGGTGGCATTCGAGCTGGTTACCTGTTGAACGAGACGTTAACAAAAAGAAAAATTCAATTAATTTAACATAAATTGAGATTGACTTAAACTAAAGTTTCTATATTGATTGAATTTAGAGATGGTCGCGTTCCCCATTTTCAAACGTCCTGCAACTGTCCGCAATCTGACATCAAACTCAACAATGAAATGCACTTAAATTTATTAAAAGGGGGAAAAAAAAACAACATCAACGGCACAAAAAAAAACGCTAAAAAAATGACTCTCAAGCCAAGTAAAAGTTTAGCCACAAAAACAAAAAAAACTAAAGATAAACTTGCTGGACGAAATAAAATAGAAAAAAAAACAAGGTAAAAAGGATGCCAATAGCCTGATGAAATATTTAGCCATGGCAACTTTATCGTTATAAACTTTTTCAATAATCTAGCCAAAAATAACTAAAATTGCCTTCCCAATGCCACCCACCGTACACACACATACAGAGAGAGTCAATTCTCAGGTGCATCAGGGTTTGGCCAGGTGGGCGACAAAATTTTCCAGACGCTGCTGCATACAACGAAATTTAAATTACATTTTTGCATCCAGGTGTCGGTTCTGTGGCACAGCTTTTCTTTCTTCCCTCATCCTTTTTTTTCACTTTGGGTTTTATTTTTTTTTTTTTATTTGAGGTTTTGGAATTCCTTTCCTGAATAACCGCCAATAACAATAAAACTGTCAGACTGAATATGCATGAGCGAAAAGTTTTTAAAATATACAATATAAATAAATGCAGTGTGCGCGCAATTAAGGGCGTCAAAGTGGCGCCGGTCAGCCAAAGGCAGTCAACCAGCCAAACAGCCAGCCACACAAAGACAGATATAAAGATATATACATATACATATGTATGTATATAGATATATACGAGGAAGGACATCCAGATGGCAGTACAGAATATCTCATGCCATTCTTGCTCTCCCTTATTCATTCGCATTTTCTTATTGTGTGTTTCTTTTGGTTTATTTACTTTTTTGTTTTTGTGTGTAATACTTACATCGACATGAATACCAGGAAATGGAAACACTTTCGTATTGGGAAACTCGCCAGGCGTATAACGGTAAAATTCCAATTGACCGCGATAGAATTTGGCCGAATAAAGCGGTGCCCCATCCAGATCATACATACAACGAAGCACCACGTGCTGGCCCCGTCGCACTGCCGGTGGTTCAATGATTAAATTGACATTGCGTAGTGCACACTCGACAAGCTCTGCAAAAATGGAAAAGCCAAAAGAAAACATATAAAAATAAGTAAGTATATGTCACCAACTAATACACTATAATTTGAGAACTGATATGGATTCTTCTTCAAATTGAAACCTTCGCACCACAATTTTGACCTCATCTTAATTTAAAAAGACCAAAATATTCTTGATAATTGTATTACAAACTTGAAATCAAAGTGAATGTATCTACACTATGTATTTAGAATGCATAAAAACTTGTATAAATGCAAGTCAGATGGGAATTACGTGGCACAAGACAGAGAGGATTTCAATTGGAATTTAGTGTATTTATTTAAATAAATTATTGAAATATTGTCCACAACCAATAGCCATGGCATTGATAGCACATAAGCCGATGCTTAAATCAACCGCAATCGGCGAGTCAGGTATTTGGTCGGGGTGGACTGACAAAAATATCGAGCATAAATATTTTTCCTGCATTCAACATGATGACCATGCCCACTAAAATGCTCAAAATGTCATTGCAATAAATGGGATACAAATATTTTTTAACTCTTATTTTTTTATTTTTGTCACAAAATGTTTGTCATATTTGTTTAAAGCTCGTTCAACGAGGCGATTAAATGATTTATAAATATTTTTGGCCAAAGCGAAGAATGATGAGTTTATAATTGAAATATGCACAACAACAATGCGTTAGAAAATACATGAAATATTCCATATTAAATGGTAAATTGAAAACGCCAGATGCAAATTGAAAAATTGTGTCATTTGAAAGCAGATTAAAAATTAAACGGACTTTAATTTAGTGAACCAAAGAAAATATGTTTATGAAAATCGTTTAGATATCTATAATAATAGCATAAGCTCATTTCAAGGATATTTATTCTTTTGATTTGACCCCATTTTTCTTAGCGAAAGCAAGAATTTTACTTCATTTGAATGGTTTTGTGATACCCTTCGTAATGGCGTTAAGTATACGACTAGATTAGGCTTTTCTTTACTAAAAATGTTGGGCTAATGCCCAAGTTCATCACCAAATATTTACTCTCGCTAGCTCCCATTTAATTTGTAAAAACAGGTTAATTATTAGAATATTGTAAATAAAAAAGCCCTTCATCAAAGAGTATTGAAAGTTCGCTGTTACATTAGGCTTTTTTCTTTCTCTCTCTGAATTTCTTTTCAAAATCGAGTGTTTGTGTTTGCTTTCCAAGTTTTATTAATTACCAAACAATCAACGTCAATTTCCGGCAACTTTATGACCGACCATTTCAGAGTCGTTTGTCAACAAATGCGTAGCATAATTCAAGGCGCAGTGGTACAAGATCCGAGCTGTGTATTAGACTCGAGGGGTGCGGCAGTGTTCGGTGGGGTTTCTGGCGGAGGGATTTGCCGTTTTGTGTTTTACAAGCATTTGTCGACACTGCCAAACATAGCCTAACAAGGCACTCAAAATTTTTTATATCTTATTTGGGTCACATTTCATGCGGCTGTGCCCTTAAGAATAATGGCACATAATTTGCGGCTTTGCCGAGCGGCTGGCTCCACCATGAAGAAGATACGCCTTGCCCATATAGAGACGGCAGGCGGCAGACGACATACGGAATGCGGGCTATAGGATATGGGGGAAATGGAGTCAGCGTGTTGTTGTTGGCTGGTGTTGGTGTTGGTGATGGTTATGGTATGAAGCTTGTAAATCTCTCGCGAGGCGAATAAAATAAAATTGTTTTCATTTTTTTCATCCGCCAGCTGTGCGTAATTCATTACCTATGGGAGTTGTTTGCATGTGAGTATATCAGGCGATATCTTTTTGTGCATGGCTTTCATTACTGTCCTTCTCGTCTGTTCATCCAAACCAAAAATCAGCTCCTGTCGAATTGGCCTTTAACATTTTCTGTGAAATTCCTTCTTGTGTGCATATTGACCTTAATGGCCAAGCCGGCATAATTGGCCAAATGTGTCGTACCTTTCGATCAGGATTGAAGTTAAAGTTGCAGTTGCAGTCGTAGGAGGGTGTCCTTAGTCACATAAATATTTGCAGACTGAAATCGAAAATTTCGCTTGTTTGCCAATTGAAAATTGGAAAGTGCAAACAGCAGGAAGCAACAGCAATAACAACAGCAACAACTGAGAAAGCAAAGAGCTATAACAGAAGAAGGGATGGGAAAGGAAACTGTAGCTAAGAAATGCAACCGCAAATACTTGCTTATTGCTGGCAAAAGTTTGCTTGTTAGTGTTTGGGTCGAAAGTGCAGCTAGAAATCATAGCAAAGAGTCAGAAGAGAAAGAGTAGAAAGGAGTGAGAAAAAAAAGCCCAAACAATGTCTATAAATCTACAAGCATATACACTGGCTCACAAACACGCACAGCTGCATAGAGATATATGTACATACAAGTACTTGTGTACTTGTAGTCGTTCTAAGGTAGACGAAAGTTTGTGCAAAAGTCACATATTTGTTCGATTTTGCTAAGTGCTCGCTTACAAGTGCCTCTGTCCTTATCCTTTTGCGATTTGTTTACATGCCAACTCAACCCAACCCAATTCAGTAGTGCACTGCAAAACGTAGTGGAACATAAGCGAGTTGGGCGAGAACGTGGCAGAGAATTTTCCTTTAAATATCAACCGAATGCATTGGGAAGTTAGTGCAGTTTCCCTGCTATTTTCTGGCCATGCCAGATCTCCCTTGGCGCTTTCGTCCATCGGTTCTGGGTGTCCAAGCAAAAGCGTACACTTTTCACGCTCTTTTCACCGCATTTTCTTTTCACATAGCCCCTGGGCAGTGTTTCATGGCAAGGTGATACTAGTGTTGTGCGATGGATTGGCTAAGGGGGTGGGGAAGGGGGACAACATTGTTTATTGTTTTCCAATCTCGCCAGAGTGCGTCATTGCGGGAATTGTTTGGCGACGGCATCAGGTCCGCCGAAAACCGCAAGTGATACTAAATTGAAAAGTTAGATGCCATTTTTTTCCTTGCCCTCAGGGAGCAAATGTTGCTTTCTCTGTTTCTTTTTTCCACTTTTTTTGTCGTTTCGTTTCGTTTCGTTTTGTTTTGTTTGTAGTAGTAGAAGTAGTAGTTCAGCAAAGTTGGGAAATTTGTTTTTCTTTCCCTACAACCTCCGCCCACCCCAATGGACGTTATTTAGTTTCGCTTTGTTTTTGTTTTGTTTTACTTTTTACGTTCTCTTAAATTGATCGATTGCTTTTACAGAGTGCTATCCAATTCTAGAACTCAATATCTTGACTTTAAATCAGGTAATGCAAAGCAAATCGTACAGAACAAACTATCCAAAAGGCAGTAACCAAAGAAAATAACTGTATATAGTCCTAAAACTTGAGAACTGATAAAAGTTGCAGTTGGATTTTATTGACAATCGGGATGTGATCCTATACACAAGATATCGAATAAGTAAATTTGTAGCCAGAAGTTATTATTTGAGGAAATCTTCAAGAGATGAATTTCCATTTAAATGGAAAAGTTTGGAAGCTTCTTTGAAGATGAAAGAGGCATCTATGTAGAGCTTTGAGTAAATAATAAACCACCCTCCTAGACGTTTTGGTTGCATTCCCCATCTCCAAATGATGCTTACTTCCATTTGTAATGTATGCCAAATCCTCAAAACGTGGCCCAAGCAACAGGCAAAGGAGTAGTAAAATATGACAATATTTATCGCTGCATAATAATTTGTAGACTGCCACGCTCCATGTTCCCTTATGATGAAGCCAAAAGCAAACAATACCATGTAATATATTGTTGTATGTAAGTCTCTTTGTGTGTGGGTGTACACGTATATGTGTGTATGTTGTGGGTGTGTGTGTGTGTGTGGGGAAGGTGCTGACTATTGTTTTGGTATTTAATAGGCTTTCGTTGCAAATTCAAATGAAAATTGTTGCTTCTTGTACCATGTTCCATGTGCCATGTGTGTTTGCCAGGCGTCTTCGTCAAGCATATTGAAAGATTTATCATGCACAAGCACAAGGCGGAGGCAATGAACCAAATGAGCCAATGGGAAACACAAACGACAATTCACCTGTCTTTGGGCCCCTTCTGTGGTCTGGCTGGAACTCGTCTGGCCGAGTCGATTAGATGGCTGACTTTGTTGACACTGGCGCCGCCACAAGAGCATATAATCATGCCGGCTACCAACTTGCCTACTTGCCTACATACCTACATATGTATGTATAATGGAATTTCTAATAACTGCCACATCTGCTTGCTATGCCAGGTCAACAGCGTTTTAGAGTCAAACCAGTAGACGACCATTACCACTAGTTAGCGTTTGCTTTGGTGCTGAGGTTGGCTTGGGGCGGCAATGGCGGGCGGGGTTGGTCAAGAGCACTAAGCCAAGCCAAGCACCCTGCCAACATGCACTCGAACTGGCAAATATCCACTCCACTACCACCTCGCTCCATCTCTCTTATCCTGTCTGTCTTCTCTGTTCTGCACGACCGCAGGCCAAAAAGCAATTTAATTAACATAAAAAACACAACTCGCACAATTCAAAACCATAAATCAGAAAGCTCTGCGCACACGCCCAACACTAAACTAATACTTTGGTCACGGCGAGACGACAGAGAAGGCACCCTTTAAATGTGTGTGTGTGTATGGGATAAAATTCTAGGGGAGGTCTGATAAAAAAAGAAATAACCCGACAGTGAAACACTTCTAATGAAACGCAAACTGGCGGTTATGGTTTTTTGTTACAAAACCCTTTTCGACTCTTTACTTTTTGTGTAGTCTCCGCGCGATTTCTGTTGTTGTAAAAACTTAATGTTTGCCTTCCACACGGGGTAGGAGGGAGGGTTGGCCCTATGTTATAACCCAACCTCTGCATCTCATGTCCAAAGGGCATCAACATAAGCAAAAAGTCAAACTCACGCCAACATAATTTAGTTAAAACTCTCTTTTGCCTTTTGTTGTATCTTTCTGTTTTACTTCCCCCTCCACAGCTCAATAGATACACATACATAGGTATGTAGATATAAGGAGTGGCATTTGTTGGTGGTTAAAGTAAAAAGGGTGGAGGGGGAAAAAAAAAAAACATAAAACATTATAATTTGTTATTCTGTATTTGATTGAAAAGTAAATGAGTTGTTGTTGTTCTTGGAGTGGGTGTTAAAAAGAAAGAAAAAACAATTGCAATTTACTAAGTGGTTTTTTTACACTTTCTATGCAAATTATTGAGAGGAATGAGTTTTAATTACAAATTAATCATGTGTAAATCATATGAAGCTAATGAAATAACAATTTATTGTAATTAAAAATTTTTATTTACATCATTCTAAATAGCAAAGATAGCAATCGATAAATAAAAAGTTCGACAGCTTGTGGATATAGTTGCATTTACATTACTGCAGTATTTTTTGATTATTTAATTTATAATATTAATCAATTTAATATCCATATTACAAATTCGCTTGGTTTTAAAGAGACAAACAATTTATGCAAAACTATCAAATTGAATAGATGGAGAAAAAAACATATGGTTTTTAATACGATACAACTAGCTTAGCCTTTAGTTAAGACTGAATATGGCATTCCCTGGTCTGTCAGCAGTTTTTTTAATATATAGTTTATAATGATGTTACAAATCTCACTACAATTTCATAATAAATTCTATAGTGGTCTGCAAAGAGCCAACAAGAATGGACATTAAAGAGCAACGAATTTGCAACGAATTCTCTCGTATTATAAGAAAAACAGTCCAAAAATGTATTCTGTATAGTGTGTGAAACAAATAAACCAAAGAGCTCTCGGCTTTAGGCACTCGGCGTTGCTTTATGAAAACAAAATCCCGACATTCTCGAGAGGCTGCTAAAAAAAAAAAAAAAAATAACAAAACAAAAAAGAGAGCAAAAAGAAGCACTTCCTGGTCTCTGCTTGCAAACAGTGTAAACAAGAATATATATGTATAAAAATATATACGATAAATGAAAAAATAATAACAAACATTAATCTGAGTGTGGAGGAGGAGGTGGAGGGGTGGAAGTGGATGATGATGCTCCAGCTTGAGCTAAGCTAACCAAGAGCACAGACGGTGCAAGAGTTTCATTCTTTGCACAGAAGCGCTAAGCAAATAAAACAAAAAAGGATAACAGCGGGCAAATATTTTTGTGTAGTCGAGTGTAAATATATAAATATATGCCTGTATGTGTGTATGCATGGGTGTGTGTGTGTGTTTGGAAGTGTGTCGATGTGTTTATATAGTTTTATGCTGGTGACATTGCTTTAGCTTTGGCTATGTTTTTAGTTTTGCTGTAGCATCTTTCTTTCGTTTTATATTTGCCAATTTTCATTTGCTATGCACACATACACATACAGATATAGAAAGAGGGAGCGACACACTACTTTTGTGTAAATGTGTGAATGTGTGGATTTTTTTTCTATTTGCTTAGCTTGTTTTTTCTACATTTTACCCAGACCCAGGCAGCAATGTGTTTGCCACTCACTTGGCGTATACGCAACGAGACGCAACAACACAACGCGGCAAGGCAGGCAGAAGCACGGCGTAACGACGACTCAATTGAGGCAGGGCAGCAAACATTTTGTTATCTCTCTACCAGCATCGATGCCGAATGGATTTTTAGTTCTCTTTTCATTTTTCTCTGTTGGTATTTTTTTCAGCTTTTCTTCTTTTTCTGTATTTTTTGTCCATTTTCTAGTTGTTGTTGTTGTGCGCTTTGTGTTCATTCAGTTTTTCATTTGGCCTCAGCCCCAGTGCTTGAACGCTTATCTCGCTTGCCGCATCGCGAACTGCTTGTAAATAGGCATTCATGGCCTGACACTAATGGAACTTTTGACCGTTTGCAACAACTCGTTGGCATTGCATTTACTGAAGCGCCATATGAGTCCGTTGTCGTTGTCGTTTTATGTTTCCTTTTTTTTGTTTTTGTCTTCCTTTGTCCATTGCGTAGATTTAAATTCGTGCAAGTTCATTTGTTTCTGCCTTCCATTGATATCTCAGAAGTTTTGACGAGTTAACAAACAATTGACTGCATTCACTTGAATTCCATTGTCTGTCTGGTTAACCGAATCACCTTACAAACAGTTTTTTGGCAAATGAAATATTTTCCATACAATTTGTTGATACAAATATGTAAGTATTTATTTTCTCAAGCTAGCATATGGTTTGAAAAAGTTATAATGAATTTTCATGCTGCATATATGCATATGTGAGTGTGAGTGAAAATATAATCTAAATACAGTAGCAGCTGCTCCACAAACGCATCACGATACAAACATACAAGGAAAGAGCCATCATAGAGTTGCTAGATAAGCGACAATGGCATTCGGATATTTCAGTTTTTGGTAACTAAAGCACGACAGTAACAACAGGGTAAGAGGGATAAAGGAGTCAGAACTGTGACGAGTTTGAGAGCGGGGGGTAGAAAGATATCTATTCCGTTTTATGTTTACAATTTGGCATTGGTTTTTGTCCAGAGTTTTGGTATGCATACATACGTAGTGGTGTATATGTGTGTGTGATTTATGCATAAATTGATGTGGCTATTTGTTTGTTTGGCAAAAAGCGCATTTGCCATGAACATCCTGGTGGCAATGGTGGCATCCTGGCTTTATTGCAGCCATGGTCCAGGGTCCTGGGTCCTAACACACTGGCATTGCAGCAAAAAACATTCATAATTTTAATTAAGTCATAGAAACGTGATCATTGCCACGCTCTCAACTTTTGCATTTGGATAATGTTATGGTTCTCCTTTCCCTAACACTTACCCTTCCCTCATTCTCTCACTTTCGGTTGTGTGTGTGTGTTGCAAACCCCTCTAGTCACAGTTTTTGTTATTTTTTGTGCTGGTCTTGTTTTTGTTATTTGGTTTACGATGCTCACAAAATTACTCTTGAAATTTATCCTCGAGCCTTATTAGTTATTTACGCAGCAGGCGCGCTCAGCATGTGCATCAGGCCCAGCCCCAGACCAGTGTGTGTTTGTCTATGTTGGTCTGTGGGTGTGGTATATGTTTGTAAATGGTATTATGCAAACGGCCTGGCAAAATGTGTACAGTTCTGTTTGCTCCATCATCCTGCCCACCAGCGTGCAACACCAACCATTGCAGATTTATGGCCTGCAGCAGTTTTCTCTGTATAGGTTTTCCTTTTTTCTCTCCCTCTCTCTCTGTCTCGTTTTTGTTTTACACTACGTTTTGTTTATTTGTTTTTGCAATTGTTAAAAGTTTATGTCGTTTTTGTTGTGACTGTTGCATTTCGCACACAGTTTGCACTTGGACTCCTTTATCTCCTGCCCCACTCACTCCCCTTCGCCCTATTCGCCCTATTCCTCTCCCTCTCTTTTTCTGTATATCTGTCTGTGAACAGTTTTTGTTGCATATTTATTTGGTTTATTTTGTTGAAAACATTTTTGTATGCTCTGTGCCAGTTGGCCGTTTTTGTGATTTGCTGTTCTCTTTTTTTAATTATACTTATGTATGTATATACTATATGCATATACATATATATAAGTAAATATGTATTCCCCTTGTAGCTTAATTAAACGTGAACTATTGCCAGACGGACTTTCTTTTATAGCATTGCATTGTATGAACAACTTCTTATATTGCCGAAATCGTATACTCTTTGCACTTGAAATGTGATAAACTTTTCCCTTTTAATTAGAATGAAAACTAGTAACATTTTTTTTAAATACTTTCAAAAATTGGTTTCTCAGGGTTTGTCACTTGCGAACAAAACACGACAAATAAATAAAATATTAAACTGAGAGGCAAAAAGAGTTGTTAGTTTTCTATGCTCGAATGCATTTTTTTATAAAAGTAATAAATGGCTTCTCTTTTTGTGAGTCCTATATCATTTGAAAACTAATAATAAATGAAACTCGAAAAAGGAATCCACATTTAAATTCCTTTCCTTTCTACAATTTAGCAACTACTTTGACGCGGAAAACCAATCTATTACGGATTCCAAATAATAGATTCTCTTTGATTTCAAATTACTTTATTTTCGAGTGCCAGAAAAAACAAATGTTTTTTTTTTAATTGGCATCCCTAATTATCACTGTATTCCTCAATTTGCATATAACTTCATAATACACTATTTTAATCCTGTGTAGTCATTTATTATAATATTAATATCAGTTCGGGATATACATATATTTTCTGGGTACTTACTTATGTCAAAAGTAAAGTTTATTCAAACTTCTTTGCAATTAAAAGAACACTCTCCAGACAGACGAATACCTTCCCACTGAATGTGCTAATGAGCCTAATTATTTCAACTATTTTGCCAAATGCACACATTCAGACGGCCACATAGATACACACACTTACAGAGCCACAGACAGGGAGACATTTTTAGAAGCTTCTCAAACTAGGAGACAGAATTTGCCAAATTTTGCTAATGATAAATAAATTATCCGACAGACAGGCTACATAAAATGTACCACCCATGCCCTGGCTTTTCTCTTACACTAAGGGTATTCATTCCCCTGCCACCTCTTATCATTATCATTGGCTTTCTGGCAACCAACACCACAAACAGAAAACAAATAAACTCACTGGCAATGCGAAATGCTAAGTATACGCCCCGTGGCCCCTTAGATCTGGCCTCTTACTATTTGCGGGTCTGTATGGCATGGAGAAAAAGAGTGTTGGAAATGCCACGGACTGCAGGGGGTTTTGTGGGAGGGGGTATATTTGCGGTCGCATTACTGAAAAGCAAGCGCACACGCGTTAATAAACAAAATCTGTTGCTAATGTACAAAATAAGTTAATTATGGCAACGCAAATGCGTAAATGTGACAACGACAAAGCTGGCGACTGCTACGAGAAATGGCAATGGCAAGGGGGAAGTTAGATCGCGTGGAATGGAATGGTAGAAGCGGAGTTAAGTTTTGCAATAGCTTTTTGAAATTCAAGTTGAAATTTCTACTTTTTGTTGTTACATTTGGTTTGTTGGCCCTAACCGAAACTAAGCCATGCCATTCCCTTTGTTCTTCCCCTCTGCAACAATTGCAAAGGCAAACGAAACCAAACTGCAGATCCGGTAAAGAGAACAGGTAGTTAGAGAAAAGGGTTCTGAGGGATGTGAGGGCGAGTGTGTTGCAACGAAAAGGATACCATAAAATTGTATGAATAAATAAGAACAAATAGTGCTCTAAAAACGTAACACAGCGAAACATGAGGCTAGACTACGTTTTATTTTGCACATTTCGGCATAATTTTTATCAATCTAAAATAAATTAAGTTCAGTCTTCTCTCTACCTCTCCCCCTGCCTTTTGCTTACACTTTTCTGCAGCTCTCATTTTGTCTATCTAATGCAGTGACCAATTGAAATTTGCATTTCGTGGGCAAATTTCGCATATTTTATTTGTAATTTGTTTGCTGCTTGTCAATATTATTTTGCAATTAATATTTCAATGGCATTATTTTTTTTCATTCCCGATTTTGTGGCGAAATATTTATTGAAATTGGTTTTCATAGCCATTGGCAAAGGACATTGTCAATTGGTAAAATTTAATGGTCAGGACCACCTCATGACGTGGGCAATGGAAAAGCATTATAAAGACGTCGAATTGAGTCAAAAAGTTTATACTTTTTATATGATGGAATCTTAGATTTAGATATATATGTATATCGAAGGGCATTCTGTTCCCTTCTGTTTATTTATATTTCGTTTAAAAGTTTCAGTAGTTAGGCCACCGCATTTTTTGGTTAAACCGCTCCTGTTTCTTTTTTTTGGGTGTATGTGTCAGAGTTGTTGCACTCGTACTGCAAACTCATACAAAATGGCATGTCAAATCATTTTTCAAACTGTATTTTTGTTATTATTGGGTGCTGCGTATGGTTAAAATGAAATTGATTATAAATGACTGAAACATAAATCGTTTGGCCAAAGAAGTCAGTACAGTCGCCAGGCAGCATCGGGCAGCAGGTTTGTTGTGGTTGAGCTTTTGTGTTTATGCAAAAAAAAAGGAACTAAAATTAGTTTTCAAATTGCAAATAAATAACCCATATATGAGAAATGTATACAAAATTCAGAGCCTATTTTGAATTTAATGTTTGTGTGAAAACTTTCTCAGTATTCAGCAAATTGAAATCGATTAGACGTAGACCTAATCTCATAGACTCTGGCTACGTAAATCTCTTTAGAGTATTAATGGATTTTAGTTCCTTATTGTAGTTTATTATAGATGTTCCGATATAATTTTTCTCTCAATTTAGTTAGTGCCTTGCTTCAGCTATATGTCACTTTATTTTTATACCTACATTCTGAAAAAATTCACTTTACGCGCCTAACCCATTAACCCCATCCATTAGGCGGATGGCATCTAATAAAGCGGTCCCCTTCTAGTTGAATGGTGCAGAATGCTTAGTTGCATCTACGACCTAGAACAACATAAAAGTCACGGTTCAAGGGACACAAATCTTTTACCCCCAACCCCTCCCTAACCCCAACTATCGTTTCTTCTCCAAAAATGCACTTCAATTCTAAGCCGCATACAACAACAGCAACAAGAACATGAACAACATATAGGAGCAAAATTCCCATTGAAATGCGCTGCACATTTGGACGAGATGATGCTTAAGCTGTTCATTAGCGGTCGTGTCGAAGAGAGAGTGAAAGAGAAGGATAGATGCAATAGACTGGCACAGATTTAGCACGGCAGGAGTTCCATCCATGTGACCATGATGACACGACCTCATGATGATGATGGTGGTGATGATGAAGATGATGATTACGATGTGAGTAGAGGCAGGAAGCGAACAGAAAATGACATTAAAAACTTTTTACAAGCATTCAGCATCAACATTAGCGCAATGTGAAGCTGGACGAGAGGAATGTATTGGATTGGGGATTGTGAATCCGATTCCCTTACTGATTGTCATTGACAGCTCTCGTTTCCCCCAACCCCTGCTGCGAATCTATCGGTCTTCTCTCCCCCCTCTCATCATTGACACCTCGCACAACTTAGGCAGCGGGAAACGACAACGACCAAATGACTGCCTTTGGCCGTCAATCCTTTTTTATTGTTTGCCGCTTTTAATGTCACCAGCCGCGTCGCCCTGCTTGTCTGCGACATCTCTCAAACGGAATCGAGTGGAGTGGATCTATTCACTAACTCAGTCAGTCAATCGTGTCATCAAGTGGCATTGGTTGGACTATGGCTTCTTGTTGTTGTTTCTGTTTTTATTATATTGATGTTTTATTATGGCAAAGTGTTGTTTCAAATGTCGTTTACTGCGCAGCCCCCTTAGTCCTCATCCCCATTTTTAGTCCCACATCTGAAGTGTCCCTATATTTGTTACGTGGAATGTGTGTGTGTAAAAGTGGTTGTGTGACAGTGGCGTAGCATGGGGGGTGTGGGCCGCTCGGACGGTATCTTGTGTTTCAAAATTGGTGTAATGCGAAAGCGAATTTCTTTATTAAATAGAAGCATTGTTGAAATTAGTCAGCGTTTTCAAGAACTTCTAAGTTTAAGGGATAAATTTGGTAGCCTCACTTGGCCAATAATATTTACGCGGTATTGACCAAGGTTTTCAAGCGGATCGTCTTCGACTGCCGACTTTTGTCACTGCTACCCAAATCGTTCAAAGTTATTGTGAAGCCTAAGTTGGACGAACATTGCTGCCATTTAAGACTTTAGAAAAATTAGATGCAAATATAAATAAAAAAGTGTATTTCATTAAATTTTCATTTTATTGGAAATCTATTTTTATGTAAAGTCACAAGTAATGAAGTAACCCTTAAGATTGGAGAACCCATCTCCCACGCTCTCGGTCTGTGTAAAGAAAAACTTGTGCGGCTGCTGTTGTATTTTATGGCTGTTGCTTAAAAAGTGTCTCCTACTCCGTCTTCATCTCCGTCTCCGGCTCGTTTTCATTGTCGATTGCTCTGAGCACATGCTGTAGGGCATTTAATTGAGCAGCTATAGAAGTGTTGTCAATTTGCTAAGGCTGCATGCACTTAAAGGAGAAGTTCGCGGCTAGCGGGGAAAGTGAAGCAGCCAAGAAATTGAGTTAAGGGTTCGATTTCAAGATACTTGGAGAAAGTAATGTGATTGTGGTTGACAATGTGCGGCGAATGAAGCATATTCTGCATACATGGAAGCGTTTTGAAAGCCTTGAAGAAATGACTTTAAGCTGATGATATTCAACTGACGGACATTTTCTTGGATTAAGAAATCAAGTTAATATAATATGAGAAGTTTTTATTGGACTCTAATTTTATTTACATTAATATACAGACCATATGATAATTCAATAACAAATGAATCGATGGCTTCAAATAACATGTAAAAAGGCTCTAGGAAAAGAAAGAGTCTCAGTTATCAATTGTATCAATTGTTTATCAATTAAACAGACTTTAATTGGTCTATAGAAAAACTAGAACTAAGTTAGATGCTTGGAGTCTAGTTAACTCTTAAGTTTACTCGATCTATCTCCCAAAAAACCCTTTATAAGAATATTTAAGGATATTAATATATTAACATTTAAAAAAATCGATGAATTTAATTTTGATATCTATCAATTATTATTATGCACTAAAATGATTTGGATATGAATATAAATCCATATTTATGCAGTATTTAATGACAAAAAATTATGTGTATCTAAGCTACCAAACGCTATTAACTGTTTAACGATATCATTGATAATTTATGAAAAGAAAAGTTTTATTACATCAAGTCATAAAGGAAATTCATATGCTGACACCATTCAGAACTCATTGATAAATGAATAACACATTTTTAGGATATAATTTTTAATTTTAGTCCTTAGTAAATAGATTCTTTTCCATAAACGGGTAATCAAATTGATTAGAAGTCAATTCTTTTCCCTCAAAGTGTTTGAATTAAAATTTTAGAAAACTTACCCAGTCCCATCATTGAGATGAGTAGCAAAATGAGGCAGCATTTTCCCTGAATCGTCCATTCTGTGTCGCGTATGCTTCGATTTTGTGGTGGCAGCTCCTTGTGTTGTTGTTGTTGTCGTTGCCGCTTATGCTGTTGTCTGCCATGTTGCGTATCCATTGTGTTATGTCTGGTATTATGAATTTCACTCAAGTCAGCTGACAAATCTTTATGCGGCGGCAATGCCAACAGCATTTTGGTGAGCAGAGATACTAAGACTGAGACAAATGTCTTTCACTTCAAGACTTCAAGCAACATTTGCGGCAAGCTATTTAATAAACACTTCAACTTCACACGCCGCGTTGTCTGTCGTCGTTTGCCTGTTTACAGTTTATGCGATTTGTGAGGCGGAGAGGGAAATATGCAAATTATAAATGTCTATCTTCGTCTCTGTCTCACCCACACACTCTTTCTCGCTCTGTCACTCTGTTTAGTTTGAGAGTGAAGAAGTTGTTGGTTTCTGCTTAAAGTATAGGATGCTATGGAATGGGTATTTTGTGTTTGGCAAATTGGCTCATAAACAAAAAATTTTGGCCACGTTTTCGAAAACGGAAAATTCCGCTTAGACTCGTTAGTAAGCAGCAGCAGTCAGATAATTAATAAATTTTCGCTTGGGCGAATTTTTCACTTTCACTTGAGTTTTTCCATTTGATTTGCACTTTCCAATTTTGCATTTTTTGCGTTCGAATTCTAGAGACGAGGAGGACGTTTGATTTCTGTTGATTGTGTATACATTTCAATTTCCGCCTTTTAATTGTTGTTTGCTCTTCTTATGCCACCTTCTCTAGACAGCGTTCATTTAGCTCTGTCTATATACGCGATGGATACTTGTGTTCGTTTTTGTTTTTTTCCCACCAAATGTTTTTTGTATTTTTGCTTTCTTGGTTTTATTATTATTAGTTTAATGGGTGGAAGCGGCCACCACGGAAAATGTTTTGGCCTGCGACCAGCTGCCGTTGCCGGAAGTGAGCTGCAAGCGAAATGAATAGTAAACAGTATTTGGTTTTCTTTCGGGTATTATTGTTATTATTTTTGTGTATTTGTGTGTGTGTGTTTTATCAGTAACGAGGCGCACAAGGACCGAAACCGCGCACAGACACGCGCCTACGTCAGAGTTGACAAAACGACTGAAACGACCATCTCAATGCAAAATCGTTTAAAGACAGAGCTAACAGCAGTAGGAGCAGAAATAAAACACACCCCAAAAACAGACACATCAAAATATTCCAAAATTAGCACGCTGGAAATGTTGCTGGCAACATGTTGCTAAGCCCAGCATGTACCCGTCTTAGGAACATTTTTGTATGATAAGCAAAATAATAATATGAAATGAGTGCAAAACAACAACAAACAACATGGGCAGCAAATCGTTCTTAGGTTTTTTTTTTTTTTTGGTTTTATTTTTTTTAAATGTATTTTTTTTATGCTTTTGTTTTTAATGAGGCTGTGCTGAAGTGGCTGGCACTTGAGTCTCAGTGAAGCATGTGATGAGAAAGTGATACGAAGGCCATAACAAGAGTTACGGTAACCAAAATATGTACATTTAATATTTACAGATCACAAATTGGGCGCAAACGTCGAGATCTCAAGAAATGACCGAAAAAAAATAGGTAAGTTGTACAGAATTATAAATTTATCTTGTCGATTTTCCAAATCAAAATTTACAGACTTTTCAGCCCAGGAAAACTGATGAAGTGTGAGCTCTGAAACCTTTATTAATCTGTTAAAACTACCTTAGTTAAGAATTTATGATAAGCATAGCTTAAATTTGGCTTTAAAGTCTAGACTTAATTACTCATTTTGTGGAGGATCAAAGTTTGTTCGTAAGCTCTCGTTTTTATAGTTTTGTGAACTTTTATGGTTACCCTCGTGGAAGGAGTTTTTGTCTGGTTTTTAACCTCATTCACAGGCTGCTGCAACTTCAGTCGTTACTGTTTACAGTTTGGCATGCTGTTCCTGCTCCTTGCATTTTGTTTATTTAAGTTTCAATTACTTTTTTTTCTTCCTCGTTTTGTGTTTCGGTTTTTTGTATGCGACCCTCTCGGAGATTGGCTTGCGTTCAAGCTACAAATTTGTTGCTTTTGTTCCAAGCTTTGAATGAAGGCTTTTCCGTTTTGTAAAGGATTCATCTACGACAACAGGCTAAAGGGTACTCTTCTTCTTTATATGTTTGTATGTATTCGTGTATGTGGTGGCAGTGTGTGTGGGATGTGTTTGTGTGTGCGTTTAATGTGGTTCGAGGCACTCAAGTGCAATGACTCGACTGGTGATGGCAAAACATTCATAATGCTCATTAGTCCCCATCCGCCCATTGCCAGCCTTCGCCATGCCATGCCTTGCCTTGGTGGCCATGTCAGAATGTCATTTTTATGTGGCACATGCGTTGCACTGTTTCTGGCAGCTTATCGATGCCACCTTCCTGTCTCGCCCTATCTCCCCTTCATCCAACCCCGCCCCACACTTTTGTACTTGGTTTTTATGGCCAGATGCAGCAGTAGCAGCAGCAACAACAACCCATAGAAACACACACCTTCACACCTTCATTGGATTCACTCTTCAATTTAGTATATGGCACAACATGCCCATGCACTTAGCAGTTTTATTGTATACGCAACCCCTTTGACAAGCGCAACACGTGCGATTTTAGAATTTTATAAAAGTGTTTATTAGCCTGTTTCGAATTGGTGTCGGAATCGTTGTTGTTGCTGTTGCTGTTCCGGCTGTTGTTCTTGCCACTCCTGAGGCTGACATTGACGATGACACGTTTTAGTGCTCCAATGAAAATTAAAACACATAAAAATGTTGAAAAAACCGCACAATTAAATGCGAGACTGAACGATCAAGGATATAAATACATGAGAAGTGCTCTCACATAGAAGTTGTGGCTCACTTAAGAAATAACCACCGTATGAGCTGTATATGAGATAAATGTGTGATATACAGATGTACATATGTATATATATTTTCTCTTCTGGGTCTTATTATTTTGTTTTTATGTCTTTTCAAGGCCAAAACTACACTAAACACTAAACATGCCTGAAAAGAAACTAAATGGTCATTGGGGAAATATGAAAATGGGGTCACATTTAACAGATCAACTAGGAATATTTTGGAGGACATCGCCAAAAATGTTAGTTTAAATTGTTCGTTAAATTTCAAAATACTTCATTGAAGAGAAGAGTAGCTCTATATAAATAATGATTGCTCTACGATATCTTTCTGAATTTGATCACAATTTCACAATTGACAAGATATTTTGTGGTATGGGTTGCTTTTCAGAGAAAAGACATTTATTTGAAATTCAAATTAGAACTGCACTTTAGTTGGGTATAACAATTGCTTAGTCATTGGATGGCTAATGAGGAAGAGACGGAAGTGGGGGTGGGGATGGGTGGTTTTCGGCCTCATGTACATACATAGGTGACAAGTTTCACAATTCATTCATTTCATGCATGTGGCATGAATTTCGTTCCTACACACAGACACATTGATATGCTGATGAAAAATGCAATGAACTCATGAGTTTCATTTGAATTCTAAACCATTATTCCGTATGATATTGATGCTATATGCAAATGCAAAACAACATGGTGTTCACATGTATCTCACCTTGACACGTCTTCTTAACTATTGTGTGGCACATTATTTGGTATTCGTATTGGTAGAGAGGTGACATAGGACATAAGTGCAACAACTATCCATTAAATTGAATACCATGCCAAAAAAAAAAGAAAAATGAATCTGTAAAATGAACGGAGGATGGAAAAGGTTACAACCGTAAAGCCCCTTATTAAATTGGTTGCCATCTAGTTTGGTTTTAATTAAACGAGATATTCTCATTTCATAAGCTTGGTCTTTTTCTTTCTTTCAATTCACAATTATGTGTAGGCATTTACAGTTGAATGGTTTCCATTTGTATATTGACTATGTTGGTTCTGATTTGACTGTCATGTCAATATGATGACCATTTTGGGAATGCTAATGAAATGCGTTTTGCATTACATGCTAAGCTAAATAGTCAAATGGCCTCTTTGATTAGAGTTTAAGCCATTATTGTAATCGGATGCAATACATGTCCAGGATAAGATGCAACCCTAAAGCCACAGGATGAGAATGTATATGCTTTCATATTGCATTGCATTCCATTTCGCATCGCATCGCATGAGTACATCATTATTATCTACATCATCATGGAGAATGAGCATTGTGCCCCTCGAGGCCATTTGCATTTGGGTAAAATGAGCAAATGTTTGCAACGCTGTCACAGTTCAGTTCACACTTGCCACATTTCATTCATAGGCAGAACCGAAATTCCACAATAAGAACCAAAAAAAAAAAAAAAAAACGATGAAAAAATGAGAATCATTATCCTTTTGTTTGCCCCCTTTTAATTGTGTGCCATAGTTAAGAGCGAGAGAGAGGGACGAAACGAGACACAGCAAGGACGTGTCCATAGTTAAATAAGCTATATATGCAAATATATTAATGCGTCATAAAGAGGGAAAAATTGTTTAATTATGCACTTATTTAATGTTTTTAATTGCAGTTAAAGCCCGGCAATGAAGGCTTTAATGAAAATTAAAATGCAGAACAAGCAAACGGACATTGGGGATAAGTTAAATGTTGATTTATGGTTACCGGTTAAAAAACAACAACAGCAAAATTACTCAATAAAATGAAACATCATCAAACCATTTTAAATGCAATTTTTATATATTTAACATTGGTTTTTTTATTGATTTAAGTATTTCAAATTAAAATCAAAAGAAACTCCAAATGAAAATAAGGTCTAAAGTTTTAAAAAACTTTGCCAAATTGGCTAGTTAATATATTAAATACGAAGTTTGAATTTATATTTTATACAATATATCTTAATTAGTTCTTATTTTGCTTAGAAAGTTTACTTAAGTCGCATAGTTAATTCCACTTATTGTTAAATAAAATTTCAGAAACATCAAAGAAACGTAAACTTTACGTAAAAATTTTGCAGTCAAACTAAATCAGCTCCCTCTCTCCATGATTTAATCTAATGTTTAAAAACGAAAACCAAAAACTTTTTTTGTTTAAATCGAACATTTTGTGGCAATTTCCTAGGAACATATCTGTGTTGTCTATGGCAACGGCCTTCTCTTTGAACCTGTATGGACTGGCTTCTTATTAAATTTGCTACAATTTCTATGAAGCACCACAAAAATGCCATCAAAATAGGCCCACGCCTGAGTCAACTCAAGACGAAGACGACAACGATGACGACCACTTCAAAACGGCCTCAGACATCTCTTTTCACTACTTTCTAAATTTGAACGAAATGGTCATGATGAAGAGCGGCCCTACTGTTGCTGTTTTGCCAATTTGCATTCGGAACATAATAATCATCGACCTTTTTATGGCTGCGTCACAAGCTTTTTAATAAATTGAAAGCGGCGTAAAATTCTGTCCAGAAATGTTTACTTCCGGACAACAATACCAACGACAATGACAACAACGGCAACGACAACGGCAACTGAAAAATCAATGTTCCAATAAGTCAACGGCAATAACCATTCAAGATGTTACCAGTGCCGGTTGCGCCTCCATCACCCATCCATTTGGTCTCTGGAATTTTGCGAGTAAGTATGTTCAAAAGAAAGATACAATTGAATTTCAATGTTGGCAATTTAATTTCTTTTGTTGTCAACGGCATAAACATGACGAGCGAGTAAAACAAACAGGGGGAGAGAGGAAGAGACAGTGTGAGACAGAGACACTACTGCCACGCCTCGCACATTTTGAGGCACTGTGGCGACGGCAGCGGCCATTGTTGCCACTGACAGCAGGACAATGGGACCCAAAAACACGCTGGGATATCCGCCATACAAAATTAAACAAACAATGACAAGACAAGAAACTCAACTGAGAAACTGCGTGAGTACTGACCCCAAAAAAGAAAACCGAAATGATGGGGCATGCGAAATGAGACTAAGACAGAGAGAGAGAGGGACACGGTGAGGAAGGCAGCCAGGTCAGGACAGATGTTGGTTGGGATGACGGAAGTGTAAGGCACAGCAGGGAGTACTATTGCCGGCTACAACAGATACAAGTGCGTGTATAGAGACACAGAGAGAGGAGAAGACCAGGGGTCACATTGGCGCAAAAAACATGAGATTTAAGTAATATAAAAGCAATTTTCTCGCACTCAGAAGACACAAATGTGCCCAAAATAGGAAAAGCGGAGCAAGGTCAGGCCTTGTTGACCACAAAAATTTTACTACAACACACTGGAAACACAACAAACTGGAAAGAGAGAGAGAGAGAGACAGAAATAAAGAAAATGAAAGGAAAAACAGAGTCTGAGAAGTCCTCATACAAGTCAAGCAAACAAAACAAGTCAGTCATCATCAGGTTGAGCCTCAAGGCAGACTGCGCCAAAGTGAACTTGATTTGGCTGTTGTTGTTGGGCACTCCAACCCCAGCCCCGACCCCGACACAGCAAGCAAACAAACCCACCTAACCTACCTGAAGTCTCGGGGCAACCGCATAAAACAATTGTTTGCCGTTTGCTACTCTTTTGTGCCCAGCCGCTTGACCCAATAAGCAATGAAGTAGTGGCCAAAGGCTCTAGTCACAACAAAAAAAAAGAAGAAAAATGTAGTTGTAAATGGGGAAAGATGTAACTAGATGAAGGCAGAAGAAGTGGGTTTTGCTCTTTGGGTTGGCCACTTCACCTCCCCATGCACACAACAAAACAGCAATCAGAAAGAAAAATGTTGTCAAGGCCAGTGGAGTGGCAAGTGAGATGGCTACCAAAATAATGACTCGAGCTAGTCTAAACTGTTCTTTCAAGCCTCTTGTAAACAGAAAGACTTTCTCTTCACAGCAGCTATTTTCAAACGTATTTCAAAAGAGACGAAAGTCTTCGTTTTAGCTTTCAAACCCGATTAGATTGGGCCATGAAAGTGATGAAAATGGCATATCAAATGTCAGCTTTATAATAAAGTATACCCTTATTTAAAAGAGTAACAGTAGGGTAATAAGAATACTTTTGTTGAAAATTATAAAAGTAAAACTTATGTAACTAAGCAACAAATAGACTTAAATATTTTCCATGAAATACCTTACAAGTATTCCCAGAAGAAACCATTTTAGATCGAGAGCTTACATATTTGAAGAAGCTAAGAACAACATGGCCAATAAAAGTTAAATTCAACCTGAGCCTAACCTTGACAAAATTATATAGTATAAAAATACTTGCAAGAGATTCGTTGACTAATAGATATTATTTTGGTTTCCTATGTTCTTGCTGGTTCATGGAACATTTTGTTGTCGCTAAATATAGCTAAAAGGCAAAGAACCTAAGCCATAATGAGTGTCTAGCCGCCAATCTTTATAATCTTTGCTGTCCTGCTCTGTCCTTTACAAAAACTAAATGTAAATACACACATATACAACAACAATGGCGCCATTAGTATCGTCTACGTAGCCATTTTCATGGCCTAGTCCGGTCCTGTAGTATCCTTCAACTCTTGGGCGGATGTTACGTTTCCGGGAAATTGTCGGAAATGGCATTTTCAAAACGATGGAGATTTGGTTGCCACCCAGATGTTGCTGCTGCTCCTACTATTGCTGCTGCTGATGATGATGATGATGATTTTGCCCAGATGTTGTTTGTATAATTTTCTGCTCAGGTAAAAGGATGCTGAAATGTCAGCAGGCAGTCAACAGACTTAAAGCACACCGGAAATTGTTGCAAAGCCGCTTAAACGACTTTAAGAACATTGTCCACATTGTCCTGCTGCTGTACAGCAAAATGTCCTGCAATGCACAGTCACACAGCACAATCACACAGCAAGGGCAATGCCAATGGCAATGCATTCGAGTTTTAAGTGTCAAAACACTTACTTAATGGAAATTACTTGAGAGCCATCACTCGATAGGCCATGAGAGCCATCACGTCCTTGAGATGGAAATCGATGGGAAATGGTTGCTGCTTCAAGGGGGAGGATAGCACTTGAGTGTGTCATGTCCGCACGATTTTTGCTAAAAATCATTTAACAGCAAAATCCATGAGTGTGTGTGTGTGTGTGTGTGTTAGAGTGTTTGCCAGACATACCCCCAAACAGAGGCAAACATTGTCAAACAGATGCGAATGGCTGCCAATTGATTGACTAAACTCGACTAGACTCAACGTGGCGTGACGACAACTGTTTAAATTTTTTACTTGCTCGTTGTCAGCAGCCATGTCACAGCACGTAATGCAAGTACGTGCGTCTCTCATTTCCTAAGTCCCCGCATGCCACAAACCATCCACCCAACATGCGTGTGTGTGTGTGTGTGTTTAGCAATTTCAAAATTGTTGTGTTCAATCAGAACAGTTTTGCCAATACTCAGGCTGGCAAGGAGGCAGTCATTCTGACTAGGCATCAACATCGACATCGGAATCAAATCATCAACATTGCTGTCCCATTTGCCAGGACAGGAACTTGGACTCAAAGTTGGACTTGGATAGCAGTAAATACACACAAGAAGAGCCACTGAAGTAAGAGCAGAAAGCAGTAGGCACCAGTCAACAGAATGCAGCAGAATGTCTGTGAATTGAACTGAGAGCCTGAGAGCGTGGATGGATGGTTGGATGGCTGAATGGACGGTCAAGTAAGTAGGTCATTCAACATTGTTTATTTAGCAATGGGCACAGATCGTCACCGACGGTCACTTGAATGGCATAGTAGGTCCTTGAGATACCCTATAAGCCAGTTAATGCAAACTTTATGCTTCAACTGCATTTAAATCAATATTCTTCAGCCTTTCTTGGATTTCTCGCCTACTTTAATAAAACACTTCAACACAATGATAAAACGCAAACCATTTTGGAACATCTACTAAAATATAAAACATGTAAAACGAACTTCAAATAAAACTATATACGGCACATAGACCAGAGCGCCACAAACTTTTCACATAAATAACAAATTGAGAAATAACCATGTAACTGACTGAAAGTTCTGGTAACTGCCCCATACTAAACCAAGGGCCAGGTCAAAGATAATAATAATAAAAAAAACTCTCAAAAGATGCTATGACTCTCCTGCCAAAAGACAAAAAGTATGAGGGCAAAAAAAAAAAAAAAACAGAAAAAGAAAACGTAAGAAATAAAGATGAAGGAGCGAAAACTTGAAATCTTTCTTCATGCCATTTTGACCATTTTTATTTCATTTCTGCGTAGAGTTGAGTGAGTTAGCGTTGGCATTTGTCAGTTGCTGGCTGTCAGCGCGGACTTCCGCCACAGCTTCGAAGGGTTCGAAGAGCGGAGGCTCTTCGAGGGTGAGTTGGTGGGTTAAGGGTCAGGAGTTGTGTCTGCAACTTGCCGCAAGTTTTAATAAACTTGCCAAGTATTCCCTCTTTCCCTACTTTTCTTCTTTCACGAAGGTCACCACAAATGTTACACACTGGTAAAAAGAATTGAGAAAACTTTTCACAAACAAACTCGAATTGAAGCAGTTAAAATGGCGTATTGTTTTGCAAAATACTTGACCAACTTCACTATAGTAGCGATTGGCCAGACACACAAGTTGATTTTGAAGTTATTCTTAAAGATTTTTCGTATATAAATTTCTACATATGTAGATTTTAATCTGTAGGAGATTAGCAGACGAGCAAGTCTCTGCCTTATTTGATGAGTTACTGTAGCATAACTTAGGGCTCTGCTAGCGAAATATTTGCACAATTTACGCAAACATCCCGCCATGTGGTTCTTGGTATGTGTGAGTGTGTGTGTGTGTGTGTGTGTATCTGTCGGTGCCGTTGCGGTTAATGTTGCCAAAACTTTCAAATGAGGCTAGCAGCCAGCCGTTGCAATTATGCTGAAAACAGCATTATACCTCTAGGTATAACTACAAAAGCATTAGAAGCGTTGCCTAGTCATGCCATACAAACACATACACTCTCACTCACTCATTTACTTACATACATAGCTTTGCGTGACGTCTAACAAGCTGCTACTGCTTGTTTTGTAGCACACACTTTGGCGCACTAATTAAAGAAAATTTACACCACAAACATAGCCAGAACCGCGTCCTTCCCCTCCCCTTTCGACAACGCCCACAACAGCTGCAATAGTCACACAGAGCCAAGGCTCGTCGTTTTGTTTATTTGCCTCAATGTTTGAGGTGGCAAACACACATCTGCATAAATTGCAACAAAAACTATTTAAAGCAATAACTCAAAACTAATTTGTTACCCTGAGGTTGCTTAACCAAATATTTTCCCAGTTGCAATGAAGAGAATGAAAATAGACAAATAACCATGGGAAATATGTTGTACATACCCAAGAACCAACCGACCTCACTTGACATGGCCAATTATTTATTTATGCCTTTGTTTGTTCTTTAAGCATATGCCAATTTATTTATTTATAACATATTTAATTTGCTCAGTCTCTCTAAGGGTTTTTTGTTCTTATCCTTTTTTTTATCCCTTTTGCATACTCTTTCTTCGTTCTTTTTGCCATGCTGAGAGCATAAATTGAAACCGCATTGCAAATTTAATGAATCGCCTAGAGTTTTGTACATACATATGTACATATATGTATGTACATATATACAGAAATAGAAACAATTAAATATTTCAGTCGTTGAAATGACTAATGCATTATGCATATAAAATCTACAATACTTTCAATTTTATCTTAAACAATTTAAATTATTAGAAAATTTAATATTAATTTGATGCAGAATGTAGACTAAATGGCCGAAATATGTCAACAGAGATTACCTAGTAGGATGTTTAAGAGCGTAGCTTAAATAAGAACTTCAAAGGATCTTGAGTTACCCTTTTTTATTTATTAAAGGACAGTTCCAAGTATTCCATTTATTTCATTGTCTCAGGATTTTCTGAAGAGTCGACAAAAAGATCAATGGAATTATGAAGAGCATTTGGTAACCCCAGAAAATCTTATCTACGTCCATGTAGGACTCCTTCTTGTAGAATATCTCTGCCCCTGGCTGTCTGTATACATATGTATGCGTAATTAAGCAAGTTTTGTACTTTCTGTTTTTATTTATTACATAACTTTTTAACCATTTTTTTTTTTTTTTTTTTTTTTTGCATACATCCATGTAGTGTGTGTGTGTGTGTGTGTGTGTAAGTGAAGTTGTCAGTGCGGTTGGCCACCCTTTTAGAGAGGGCAAAAGGTGCTGCCACTTTAATATGCAACATCACACAACATTTACTCAAGTTTTTCTTCTTCTCGTTTTTTCCTTCTTTGCCTTTTCCCTTTTTTTCTCTTTCCACTCTTTGGTAATTGTTGAGTGTGTGGAAATAAATTGGTTTAAAAAGCCAGAAATTCTTTGATGATTTTACTAACAAGAATAATAAAACCAGTTGAAGATAAAAAAGAAAAACTCAAGACTTCGGCTTCTTGACAATATTTCTAGAAGAGCATCTTCAGTTCTGAAAATCATTTAAATAGTTGGCCTAAACCTACAACTTCTATATAAGTAAGTTCTCGGAAAAGAATACACAAAAAAACGTTAATTTTTCGTTTACTTTGCATTGTAATTTGTTTTTTCACTTTCTATTTGAAGAAAGGTTCGCTAAAGATGAGAGAAGAGAAATAAAATTGCACAACCGCAACTAAATGAGTCCATCCTTTGGCTTGCCATCTTTCTATCATGACCACCCACTTCCTGCCCGCACCTTATAATGTTTCCTGTCATATGCCACGCCCCGCTCATTAAAAGTAACCAAAATTGTCGCAGGGTTATATGGTTTTTTTTTTTTTTTTGGAGGGCCTCACAAACCAAATGACAAACAGCAACGGAAACAACAGCGTCAGCATCAGCAGCAACAGCAACAAGAACAACAGGAACACATGAAAAGCGGCCAAAAAGGCAACACCAAAGCGAGAGCTTTTCATTTCTCCAACAGAGCTCGAATTTTCCCCCAGCGATTCCTCATGCTCTTGTGCCTTCCATTTTCCACCCATACTGCCCATGTTAGAGCTATCAACGCTAATGACAAAAGCGCGCAAAGTTTGCATTTGCTACAGATAGGCGAGAGGGAAAGTGATAGACAAGAGAGTGTGAGAAGGGGAGCAAGAGAAGCACTGAGAGGCACTAAACATGCCCACAGGGTGTGTCCAGCACAAAAATCACACAAAAGAGCATAAAATTAGCGAATGATGCCAAAGTCTGTCTACTCTACTTTTCCCTTTTTGGCATGGCTGCTTTTTTGCCTCTTTTCGACTGTCATTCAGTCTACCGCCCCAATGTCCTTTAAGCCTGGACGACTTTGTGTCGTTACTTTATTTTAAATTTGCCTTACACAAAGGCCTCACCCCCCCCACCCCCCTATTCCACCCATTTGCTTTTGCCTGCTCTCCCCCCTCATGATGATGAATTCATGCCCATCATTTTGCTTGTAACAAAACTTGTGATTGTTGCTGTTGCCTTTTAGTATTGCCGTTGCTACTGTCGTTGTTGTTGTTGTTGTTGGTGGTGCGGTGGCAGTGGCAGCGGCTGCTGCGGCTGGCCGGTCCTCACGTTCTCTTTGCCGCCCTGTAGTGTCCTGATTTCTAGTCCTGCCATAGCACTTACACGAGTTGGTCATTAGCTACGCCTGGCAGCAAATTATTTGGCTGGGTGCGGCAATGTCCTAACCATATTGTTGCTGCTGCTGTTCCTGCCGCTGTGGTTGTTGTTATTGTTGTTGTAGGCGGTTATGATAAACATCAAGCACACTGCAGCTTCACACAGGACGAAGGGGACAAGGACTACCAAGAGTTTGGGTGCTTGTGGATGGAGGGAGGAAGGCTTTGCTTTGTTCACCAGTGGAGCAAACATTTTCGCGTGCGTTGCGCCATAAGTTTAATTTTTCAGATGGCCATTGCCTGGTGTGGCATTTCATGGAGCGGTTTTGTTGTTGTTAGAACATTTTCATGTCAAGTACTTAAAACTGTTGTCCTTGCTGTTTCTCTTGCTGTTCATGTTGAAATCATAAGGGAGCAGTAGAGCTAACAAAAAAAAAAAAAAGAATACATATTAAATTATATACAGACAAAAAAAAGAAGATGCGAAAAGCAGTTGCGAAAACATTTCTCATGCAACATTTTAAAAAATTAACGCAATTTTTATGTTTCATAATGCGCAAGGCGGCACTTCAGTGTTAGATGTGGGCGGAGCTTTATATAAAAATTATATAAATTGCTGGGCGTTTACAATTTGGTGAATTACAACAAAATATTTTATTTCTGTCTATGCGTTTTTTTTTTTTTTTTGCCAACTCGACGATTAAAAATGAAAAGCAATTGTAACGAAAGCTTCTCTTTGTTTTGCATTAGAATTTTGTTTTCCTATTTATGGCACAGAGATTTTATTTTTTGATAAATGAATTACATTTTTTTCCGCAAACAATAAGTCTAAAGTAATTACTAATGCTGGCTAGAAAGATAGATGAATTTTGTTAAACAATTTTCATGTTTAGTTGTAGTTGTTTGCAGATTTCATAAATATATTATATTTATTAGCATATAAATGACTTTTGTTTTGGAATTTATTAATTTAAGCATTTTGTTTGCAATTTGCCATGCGTATGTGGAATGTATATCAAGCATACGCTAGGTAAGCCAGACCAAATCAAATCGAACGTTAACATTGATTGCATTGCTAAACTTTTTGCTGCTTGTATTCTATAAAAATGTAAATTTTTTTTATTGTTCAAAGATTTATTATATTTGAAAGAGAACTGCTGATTTGCACAGATTCGAAATACCAAGGCCCAGCAAATTTCGAGGACATGGCCAACTGAATGGCTCTAGGTGACACACACAGACACACACAGGCACACAAACACAATGTAAGAGGATATTTTATGTTGCACAACCACGTGGCACAGTTTTTATGCTTTTGTGCAAAAATCCAAAAAAAAAAAAAAAAAAAAAGAAAGGCCAAAAATTTATTATGGTTGCTAACTGTTTTTATGATTTTATTTGATGATTGTTTTGGTTTCGCTTTCGATGCTTTTTTTTCTGTTGGTTAGGCTAAGCTCACGGCTTATGGCGCGTCGTTTTAAAGGCTGGCGAAATCATAAATAAAATTCTTTTCGTCTGGCCATGTCAGATTTGGTTTATTTTGCTGCTGTTGTTGTTGCTATGGTTTTGCCTAACGCTTTAAAATGTCGTTTCGAAAATAGCCTAGGCCATTCTATTGATTTTGGGCCCAAAAGAGAAATGTTATTACAAGCATAATGGAAATGTTAACAACAGCACGTACTAATCAAAGTGCCGCAAGCAGCAGGATCCGGGGCAGCGGTAGGAGCAGTTCGAGCAGAAGAAGGAGCAGTACACGAGCAGACCAACTGGGATTCAATAAAAATGCCGACAGGCTGTCTCAGAATTGACAGAATTGAAAAGATCCATCCCACACACACACACACACACACACATTTACACTTGAGTATGCCAGAAATGTAGGCTGGAAATTGCATAAAATCATGATTTAATGAATTTCCGGCAATAAAATAATTTAATTTTGGCCTAGGCGGAGGAAGGACTCGACTGCTGACTTTGCTGGCTCATCATTAAAACGTCAAGGGGCTTGCAAAAGCAAACGCAACTCAACGCAAAGCAAAAAAAAAGTCTATATAAGACCAGAAATGATAATAAAGTGCTCAAATCTCCGCATAATTTAATAATGTCAAAGTTCTTGGCGGCCTTCGTTGGCATCTCTCACTCTCTCTTTCCCTCGGTCGGTAGTCAAGCATAGAGACTGCGTGTCGCATAATAATAATAATAATAATAAAATACCTAGGCAGGGCTCAGGTGGGTGCCAATCCAGGAAACCAACCAAGACCAGCCACTTGGCATGTCTTGGCTTGGCTTGGCTTTGCTTGACTTGGCATACATGTCAGCTAATCCATGATTGGTCCCCTACTTGGCACTTAAGCCAACCAGCTTTGTCACATCAACATTATCTCCATTAAAGTCAGCATTATAAAATTTTTCACAATTTTGGCATATTTATGCCTCTTTTCCTGTCACCATAAGCCATGTGATGAGTTAATTAGTTACTAAGAGAAAGTATTAAACACAAAACTGCCTAAAATATTTAATAATACAAATTTACATAACTTAACTAATAATTTTGACTATATCCCATAAAGAATAACTACAAAAAGTCAAAGAAACATATTATTTACCTGTTACATTATTACAATCATAAATCATTACATAATGAAATACTATCAGAAACTTGTCCAAATTAGTCAAGAAATAAATCCCGATTTATCATCGATTTATATATCAGAAATTGATCAACTTTAACATATTCTTAAGTCTAAAATTTAATAAATAAATCAAGTTTTTAAACCTTCCATTTATTTTCGCTAGATTTCAATGAAACATTTGCCAAATTGTTTTATTCTATATATATAATTAAATGGACAATTAAGTTTAAGTGAGATTTTCAGCTATTTTTATTTTGCTGCTCAAGGGAAAAAGTGTGGCTTAAAAATTAAAAAAAGAAAGAAAAACGACAAGACGAATCCGGAATCGGAATGCTGCACTTGTCAGCAGCCAAGACAATTGTGTGGGTGGGGTGGGGTAAGGGGAGGTGGTCGAATGGTGTGTTATTGGGGGAACAATGCCACAGATACAGATAAGAGACAGAAAGTCAACGAGGGAACTGAATCGAGTGTCAAGCAGCGTCTCGCCAATCGTCTTACAAGTGCAATGTCAATTTGTGCACAAAGGGATAATAAGGATTTATGTCAAATGCTGGCGCTGTTTGAGTTTTGCCAATATTTTTACAACTGACTGCACTTAAATCAAGTGGGTAACCAAACGGCTGAAGCAAGCTGCCCTTGTCCAAGGGTTATGGTGATGGTTTGTGTCGAGTGTTGGCTGTTGGTTATGAGAGTGGTGGTTGGGGGGAATCGATAACTTTGTTGCAAAAACTTTGCTTTTAAGCCAAATAATGGGCTACTTAACTTATTAATTTCCTGTATTAGCTACAAATTTCACAAGCGACGCTCATTAAAATTGCATAAATATTTTTCAAACAAAGCTATCAGAAAGCAATTTTGCCAATAGTCTGAAGCATAAAACTCGCTTCAAAGCTGCTCACTTCAAAAGTTGTGTAAACTTTTAACAACAACAACAGCAACAACAACCGAGGGCCGGCCAGACCAATCTCAAACTTTGCTCCTACTTCCTGTTTCTGGTGTTTTTTTTTCTCCCTTTTTTGTGAGCACTTTGATGCTAAGCAAGTTTTTTTAGTGATTGTGTTTTTAACGCTCAAACTGCCCACCAACCAGTCCGAATGATAGACAGTCAGACAGATGGAACGAGATAGGGGAGGTGATACACACTAGGGAGAACCTCGGAGCAGACCTAAAATCAGGCGAAAGCAATCGGTTTGTGGTCTAGGCCAGGCTTGATCTAGGTCCTAGGAAGGGTAGCAGAATATACTGACGTCGTCGCATTTGATAGAAATCATGCTGAGTTGTGAAACGTAAAATTGAATTTACTTTTTTGGCCGCACTCTGCTCTTGTTCTGCCTCATTCACATTTTTGCAAGACCACTGACAACCATCATGTGGGGACAGTTCTCCTCCTCCTTCTATTTTATTTTTATTTTCTTTTGAAGCAAACCAAAAAAGGAGAGAAACTTTGCTGACTAGCAGCACTGGGACCGGAACATAAATCATTAGGCATTTGCCATATGCAAAAGGATGCAGAGAGAGAGAGAGGGAATGGGCAGTTTCTAGGCTCTCTCAACTTCATTGCCTGTTATCACAAATCCCAGCATTAAATTCTGGTTTATACCCCAATGATGATAACAGGCTAATATTCCACTCCCTCTCCCACGACCATTGCCACCCGAAACCCTCATCACACTTGCCATCAACAAAGTGGAATTTGGTGTAGCAAAAGTTAATGATTTTGTTTCTCAATCAACATTTGTATCACATGTTTTGTTCATTGTGTGTGTCTGTGTATGTGTTCTGTTCTATGTTCTGTGTGTGTTGATTGTAAGCAGCTTAAAGCGGCCGCCTTTCCACTAAGTGAAATTGAATTACATTGTTTCTCCGTTGTCTGTGTATAATGTCGGATTGTTCATGTAACTGTTTGTGGTATTGGTCAGTTCGTGTTTATTTAAACGTAATTAATTTGAACTCCTTCTAGCTCTGGCAATTAGTTTACCAGTTGAGCTTTAGCCAAAGCTGTGGCATTCATTTCCCATCAGACACAGCACACAAAATCCAACAGGGAACAAGGGCAAAGGTGGATATGAAGGAGGGACTTAAGGGTATAATCCTTATTTAGTATGAATTCTTGAATTTTGGTAATTAAAACGTTGTCAAGGACTAGCAAACGATTTAAAACATTTAAATCCCAAATTTAAACAAGAAGATATCTATTTCAAATCACATTTTACTAATGAACAAATCTATCTCAGGACTAATTCAAATGTTTTTCATCTAGCTACCTACTTATTCACCCTGTTTTGCTATCTATTTACTTCTTTATTGGCTCTTGATTATCTCACTGATTATAGATAGATAGAAATCTATTTATCTCTATCTATAACTATTTGCCATTTTATTTGCCAACCTATCCATTAGATAGTATCTATCTGACTTTACGTCTTACTTTCTTTATGTTCAGAGACCTATTGTATGCAGTGGCCGATCTAGGGCTGTATAATTGGGAAAAGTGTGCAATAAGTGGTCCATGAATTTACTGAATGAATTTAAAACATTTTTCAAAGCTCTAAATCCGCATGTGAACAGTGATGATAATGAGTTTCAATATTCGTCCTGAATACTAACCTTTACAACTAATTCAAAGTTTCAATTTCTAATCCCCACATTATAGTCACTAAAAGATTATTATTTTTTTTGCTCCTTTAAAAAATGTAATTTTTATTGGTTTGGATTTCCTGAGTTTTATTAATCTCGAACTTCAAATGCAATCGGGAGAACGCACCCCAGTGTAATTAATCCAATTTGATTGTACAATATTTCACACTTAAAAATCAAACCCTCGCAATTTGTTACACTCAACCAACGATACACATGAGACAACGCCAGAGTTTAGTAGAGAGAATGAGGTATTACTTGAGTAGTGGAATAGATGGGAAGGGATGGGGGTTCATACGTGGTTACTCTCACCAAATTGAATGGAGTTGGAGGACTAAGAGTGGCTGATGACTGGGATACGCGCTAAAAGTTGTGCAAATAAATGGCACTGAAATTTTATAGCACACTTGATAATTTGCGCAATAATTCAGCGCAGCTAATCACCACATAAATAATCTTAAGGATAGTCCGACATTTCATTCAGATACACATAGTATATATACATTTATATCTGTGTATATATAGATAGACAAACAAAACAAAACAAAAAGACAGGTCAGGACAGAACAGGACTAGTGAGAGAGAGAGAATGAGAAGAAGATATGATATGAGAGTAGGAGCGTTAGAGAGAGGAAATTGCGTTGACTAAGCAGCAAAACAAATAAGAACCAGCCAAAACTCATGAAATCGAGAACTCGGTCGAATGGAACGTGAGCGAAATTTTTGCTAACGAATGTTGACTTTTGCCAAAGTACTAAAATCAAATAAAAGCAATAAACAACAGCACCAGCAACAGCAACAGCATGAGGCAAATCAAACAAAATCAACAAAATCACTTGGCTAAAAGTTTGCCCGAAAAAAACAAAAAAATAAACGGAAACTTGATGATGAAGACAAACGTCGAGTAAACTATATTTGGTCATCATAAAAAATTAATAAAAATGGCCAACAAACAAGTTAAAGTTTCTGCCCGGAGTTCAACTTGTTGGAGCAGCATACATACAAATTTAGCATTTAAGCCAAGTAAACAACAAATACATAAAATTAACCCGCTGGAAATTCTGGCGGAAAACAGCTGGCAGCGACAGTTTTTCTCCCCCTTCTAGCCGCCAGAGCACAAATCTAGGTTAGCCATACAAAGAGGAAAAAAGAAAAACCAAACAAACAACGAACGAAGACCGATGAAACGAACTGGCATCAGTTACATTGCGTATACGCCGCATATTGTGCCAGTGCCACAAGATACAATAAAAATCAGCAATTTAAAGCCCCAGCATCACGGCAATATATTCTATGATTTTATTAAGGTAGAGGAGACATCAACATAGAGGAGGAGCATAGAATGAAGTTATGTGAATAATTTACCAGCAATTTGTTGAAAAAATTCAATTTGCTTTAACGTCTCTTGGTTGTTGCTTCTTTTATTTACATATATTCGATTTGTTCACTTAAAAAATGGTTTGCAATAATTCATTTTCAAACACTTGATGTTGTTTTTCTTGATTTTCGTATCTCTATTTTTAGCTCTCAATCAAGAGATTATTTCTTTTTTTTTTGCGATTTTTCTTTCATTCAATTAATTGCATTCCGCACAAATAAACACCAAAATGCGGATCGAGCGTCGACACTTTCACTACCAAACCGACCGTTAAATTCAACGTTCGCCACGCATCTGACTGATTTGCTTGTTGGCCATCAGAGATAGGCATGGAGGCTGCTGCTCTGCTATGTGTGTGTCTGAGTGTGTGTGTGGGATACGCACCCATCAACATCATCGGGATTCGCCCTCGCCGCACACGAAGCAGACATTCGCCTCGTTTTAAGATCCTCGTGTCTTGCCAATCTTGAAGTATAACAGTTTCACGACCACGAGGACAATACGAATACGGAATTCGGTTAGCGGCACTCAAAGAGAACGAAGAATTCGCCGTTGAGTCCTGTGGATGGTTGGCCATAAGATAAGTAGCATTAGCTATGGTCATGGTTAAGAGAAGCTCTTGTGGATGTAAGAGAGAGCAACTTAGTTCCCAAGCTTGAAGGGTTCTACGGCAATAATTTTGAATATTAACAGCTGTTTGCTCTGGGTGATTACATTGCGCAGAATCAGGCCGAAATGGGCATTAAAATACTGGTTTATACTGGGAACAGTTTGTTATCAATACAATGGAAATTCAAATATATAATAAACACATTAAAACAGAAATCAAACCCTTTAGTACCCATTGCCGTTAAAGCCAAATAGATTAAATTAAGAAGTAAAATGCTCTCCAATTTGAAATCATCTTAATTTTTAGTTGACTTTTAAAGTTATTGTATATACTGAATCTAAACTATATATTAGATCTCGGACAGCTGAGCTAGGATGAAAACTTTCTAAACTTTTATTTATGCATTTTTTGGTATTAAAATATCATGAACCATCTCTAATGCAAACTTTGCAGAGTTCGTGGTTCAATTAATTATAGACTTAACCAAGTCGGAGACATTCTTTTTGTTCCATAAAATTTTCGCTCTATTGGCAGCATCATCGTCATTGATCAGTGAAAATAAAAATGTGAAATATTCTGTTAAATTTTAAACTGAATTGGCTAATGGCTTAATGTGTGTGTTTGTAGATGACCAAAGACTTCCATGCAACTGCTAAACCACTCAAATAAAAATGAGTGGGCAAAAGCCACAAGTCCTCAACTAGCCGAAGGCATCATCCAACCGACAACCAGCTCAAATCCAAATAATGAACAAAAAAGTAAGCTAACAAGAAATAAAAGGAAATAGCTCAACCAATTGCCCAAAATTCAGTATCTTCAATAATAAATAAATAAAGTAAGATGGTAAAAAAGAAGGAGAAAATATATCTCTCCTATGCCAACCGATGCAGTAGCTCAATGTGGATTTTGATTTAAGTTTTAGTTGGGTCGGTCGCACTTATCGCGCAATTGATACGCAGCTTAAACTCGGCATTGCCGGACATCCACATGAAGCCAGCGACCAGTCAATGAGATGCCCAGGCCATATGCGGCATTTCAATGAGATGAAAAGTTATTTGCAATATACGAATCGATAGATCATACATACATATACTATCAAACCGCGTGTGTGTGTGTGTGTGTGTGTGTGCTGTGTGTGGATATCATCCCAAAGTGCACATCATGATTTTATTAAATGGACTCTGATGTATTTATTGTCCAGCAACAACGTGACTTGTGAATTGATTTCATTAAACTGGAAAAAGTTAACAAAGCTGCCTGCGCTTTGCTGTGCCTTGGCAACATTTTTTGGACAAAGTTGCCCTGCTTTATTTTGCCATATAGATAAATATTTTTTTATAGCGCAACGTCGTCCCTTCCTATCTGTTTCTCTCTGTGTGTGTGTGTGTTTGTGTGTTGGCTTAAGGACATCTATCGTTAGTGGCCAGGCAGAGATGGTCAGCTTCAATGACCAATGGCAACAGCAGCTCGCATCGAGCGTGGAATATCAATGTGGTCAAGTGGATGACTAGCCGTCAGTCAGAGAAACACAGGCGGCGGCTCAGAACCCGCTGTTTGCCACACAAATTGCCAAATTGTATATTTGTATCACTGTATCGGTGTGCCAGTGTGTGTGTGTGTGTGTGTGTGTGTGTATGTGGTGTATATTCTGCGGCTTTGCCTGCTTGTATTTTGTACAAATAATGATGATAATGTTGATGCGGCTCGCCTGCTGATTTCACGCACATAACTCTGATTAGCCATAGCAATCTCATCCCAAAATATTCCAACATATTGCCCTCTGCAAGCGGCTTTAGGATTTTCATTTAAGCTATGTGAAAACGATTCAACACTTTTGTTTGCAGCTAAAGTGCTGTGAAACCATTTCAATGCCACTCTAAATTTACTATGAATAATGGGGCGTATGCGCAATCTTTGAATTAAACAATATGAGAAGAGAGTTTTTCATGGCACTGTGAGAAATTCGATGTATATCCATATTTCAATACTCTTTCTTTTTCTTGAATGGAACTAACGATGGTTTAAGCGCTAGCCCTTTCCCTTGAGATTTTTGCATTGATCCAATCGTTTAAAACTAATCAAAACATCTGTCCTAAAAGTTAAAGCTTAATTTTCACCAGTCATAATGAAACTTGCAATATTTTGAAGCTTTTTAGCTTAGTTTCTTTTTATCATATATTTTCAATTAATTTCTGACAATCAAATGGTTGAATAATGAAAGGAAATCGTTGAATTTTTTCAAGTGTGAAAGTGTCAAGCAAATGTGAAATTACAAAATTGCCAAGTAAAATAGAAACGCGCAGACTTAAGGCTTTATATTTCTTGTTTACCATAAACAGAAGAAGGACAGGCAGACAAACCAGATAGGCCACTTCCTCCGACTCCTTGCTGTTGCATACTAAATTGTTTCACCATTTCTTTTCGTTTTGTGTTTTTACAAATGTTTAGCGGCAAGAACCACTTACATGAGCCATTTGCATCATATTTCTGTTGTCATTTGTTGACATTTTACTTGCTTTGTGCTAGGACGTGTGTGTGTGTCGGCTGGGGTGACTATATAAGTGTGTGTGTGTGTGTGTGTGTCATGTTAGACGTATACTTAATGTGCAGTCATTATTTTTCAAGAAACAAGCTCAGAGGCAAGCCATTCAACAACAACACAGTCTGAGCCAACTTCAGAGCCAGTTCATAGTGCAAAGGCAGCATAGCAAATAAACCAGCTAAAGGAAAAAAAAAACAAAACCTTATTTAGCCTGTGTGTCTCTCTGGCTCTCTGCAAAAAAAAAAAAAATGAGGAGGCGAAAAGAAAAACCAACCCGCCAACCAAGCATAACCAACCGAGCAAAAGGCAAAGAGATGCTTGCTCCCTTCATTGTTTGCCCTGGACTTGGCTAATTGCCATCCCAGCCCCCCCGTCCCCCAAAGCCCATCATCATTGACTATCGTTTTTCACCAATCAGTCGAGTGAGTATTAATTAATTATCATCTTGAAGCATATTGGTCAGGGCAGACTGCCTTCTCGCCTGCCAGCCAGCTGAAAGTTGATTTTATGCTGAATTTTTGCTCAACTTTTTTCTCTCTTTTTTTTTGTTAACTAATTAGTAATCAACTTTTTGGCCCATGACAACGATGAGCTTCTTGGCCTTAGCGTGGAAAAACCTGTCTCTAACTTTTAACATCGAAATATACATACATATACATGATATTAAAATCATAACTTCTATCAACTATTACAAAATTGATAAACAATTTGTTGCTAAAATAAAATCACAAAATCAATATAGATTTTAAATTGAATTGTGTTTGCATTTCGAGCTTGCTTCTTTGCTTTCTATTCTATGCTATTCTGTAGAGAAATATAGTTTATAAATTTAGTCATTAAAATTCTATCGAACGATCCTTAAATTGATATAACATTTAATTTGGCTTTTGCATTTGAACCGAATCTAAATTTTTGTGAAAGTTTATAATAAATTTCTTAAATTTAAAACAGTTATGCAACAGATTTAATAAATTAATGTCCATCTAAATCATTCTCTTGTTTATTTTAAAATACTTTTACCCTCTAGTAAATTGAATTGAACCCAAAAAAAAAAAAAAAATGTATGCAATATTTGTTTCTATTTTTTTGTGTTCTCTCATATTTATGAGTTCCATTTAAAAGGCAGGCTTTGATTTAGTGTCCCTGGTGGAATCCAGGCTGTGGCAATTAACTAAATGACTATCCCACACTTTATTATACTCTATTTGTTTTTTTTTTTTGGCTTTGTTGGCTAATTTGGCTTGGCCTTAAACTGGGCCAGGACATGAGAAACTGTGAATGGACATTTTTGGCGTCAGTGCAGGCAAGCGTCATTTTGTTATTGTTTTATTTCGTTTGAATATAGCCGCTGGGCCAGGCGCCATCAGGCCTAGTGCAATTGCCGCCTCTTTTTTGCTGTTATTTTTCCCACTTTTTTTGTTTTTTTGATGATTTGGTTTTGTTTTTTATCTATTAGCAGCAGCAGCAGCAGGGAAGAAGAAGAGAAAACAGAGGACGGTCAATTTATGATTATGGCAGCTACTCGCTTGGGGGGTTATTAAAGTCCATGTCGATGCCGCTTATCTCTGACTCTTGTTGCCATAATGCTAAATATGCTTGAGTTTCGAACACACACACACACACACAGACATTACGCAATGTGCTGCACTTAAATTTCACACTTAAATAAACAACTTCCAAGCTGCTGCTGCTACTCCTGTTGGCTGTTGACTGTGGGCTTGCACTTCGTCCTGGTCTCTGGGTTATGGAGAGGAGATGCTTGGCCTACTTTGCCTACTACTACCCGCAAAACTGCTAACTGGCAACAACAACAACAACAAAAACAACAACAATAGCAGCTAGTATAACTCGTGAGTGGAACACACACGCATAAATTGAACAATGCTGAGGGTCCGGGTCTGTGGTCTCATCCCACCCTTCATTCCCATTCCCATTCAGGATGCTGGATACGTGGTAGTGTGACACGGCACAAAATGCGCCACATGTTATGAACCCTAAGAAAAAGGAGGAGAAGGAGGAGCAGTAGTAGGCCAAGCATGTAGTTTGGTTTGGTTTGGTTTCCGCTAGAAATCGAGGGAGTGCGGCAGAGTGGCTTAAAGTGCCTTTTACTAGGCTTAATTCTCATAATTAATTTTGTTAGTAAACTTTGGGGGGGGCTAATACATATTTTGCCACCGTTAATGTTGTTTTCCTATTATTGTTGTTGTTGTTCTTGTTGATGAGACTTCTTTCGCGACCAACTGACGCTGCTGCTCTACATACACTGAACGAAAAGCTTTTGAGCTAAACGTTTCGTTAGTAAAAATTAAATGTTTCTCCATTACTTTTACATCAAACCTCTTATAAACCAAATCTTTGAGTTTCCCTCAGTGTAACGATATCTCCTTGCCGCGTTTATGTTTATTCATTGAATTTATGCCATTATCGTTGCCTACTTACCAGCGCCAAGCAGCGTTCCGCAATCTGTTAGCTGGGCCACCAGCAGGCTTTGGGCTAACTGCTCCTGCCTGGGATGTGTGTGTGTGTTTTATGTGCATGTGCATGTGGATGTGTATTTGTGTCTGCCCTACGGGCCAGGTAATTGCACTTGTGTTTTGCAATCATAGCCTTGTGCATAGTTTGCCAGGCACTTCATGTTCAATACGCTGCAAGCCATCATGCAAAAAGTACAGTGAATATCCACTGTTGGAAGAAATTGTATTATCGTGTTGAATGGTGTGTCAACTTGCTATAGAGCTCACTGCTCCAGTATAAGGGGCCGAACTACCTGCCTGCTCTTGCGGTCAAAATGGGAGAAATCTGCCGAACGTGTGTATTTACTTTATTATCGCATATTTGCATTCAGGACCAAGCCAAATGTGTGCAGGTTATTTATGCATTTGTAGGCTTCTTTGGCGTGTTTGTGTGTCCTTCTCATGTAAGTGTGTGCGTGTGTGAAAATTGTCTCCTAACTACTTTGGCTCAACCACCAGACTAAATAGCCACACCTCAAACCTTACCTTATGTGTTTGTTCATTTCCTTGCTGCTGCCCTGTAAGCCCACCAATCATCAAGGGAGAATATTCGCAATGCAGTCTTGGAAGTAGTTTTTGTGGTTTTGGTCGTGCCCAAGTGCACTAAGAGTTGGAATTCACTTTGATTTTAAGGTAAATATCAACTTGTTGTTTGGCGAGCCTTTTCGTTGATTTAGGGTTGGATTAAAGACCCTGGAAAAAAAGTTTAATAACAAAGAATTTTGACTCAAATTTGGCAAACAATGAATTTTTAATAATAATTCTAAAATTTTAACTTAAAATTTACATCATTTAATGGAGAGATGAATGTGACATTCGGTTAGGCAGCCTTTCTGGCGTCTTTTCTTTCTTGCTGACGTCTCCTGTCCACATAAGAATATGGACAGCGCACAGGTTGACAACGTTTCGTATTCAATGCCATAGACTCACTTTAAAATTTCTTTCCAATTTCTCTTTCTGACCGATTACAAGCCTTGGCTGCTTTATAGACAGTGCCTTGGTGCGCAACATTTCATCCTAAACTGCCGTAAAAAGTTTAGGTATCCTTTACCAGAACAAGTTCGGATGGCCTTCTATTTGCTTGTATAAAAATTTAGTAACAGTGATTAAAAATAGAAGCCACAAAGAGTAGCGAGAAGGAATAACAAGAAATCCGATTTGGTTTTCAAATGGCATTTATTTGGCTTAAATATTCATATTCTTCTTTTTTTTTATTATCAAAACATTAACTTAGAAGCTATTTCATGAGAAGGGGGGAGAGGCAGCGGACCTACAAGAAGAAGAAGCTAGCGCCCTCTCGCCCATGCACTCTCTCGCTCTGGCGTACACTCGCTTCTTCACTTACAAAGCAACTGCAGCAGTGAGAAGAAGAAGAAGCATTGCTTGGAGCCGCTAAGCCAGCGCCCTCTCGCCCATGCACACAAAGCAAAGCTGATTCTTCTTCTTTGCATACTCCCTCTCCGATTGCATAAAAGAAACTGCGCCTGCTCTGAGCGTATCAGTTGCTGCTGAGACATCGTCACGATCGGTCAGGTGGTCTTCTTCTTCTTCACTCTTGTAAATGCGTGCTGATTCTTCCTTTTAATAGCTTCTGCTGATGGACTTTGCGGGGAAGGGTAAGTCTGTTAGTACTTTATTATCTTATTGGATATCCCATATACAGCCCATTTCATTCATAAAATAACGAAACAAAGTATATTTAGCCACTCAATTGTTTGACATGTGGGTTAAAAAAGCATTTAATTTATTCATGAGCCGACACAAACCCTCGACCGCCTAAACACAGACTAATTACCGTATAAATTACCCGATACAAACACACACACTCACAATTACGCAGAGCTAATTTGTAATTTTTGTGGGCGTTTTGCGGGTCAAACATACAATAGGTACATACATATATACAATACTCGATGACTGCTATATATCAATCCGATGAGAAAATTAAACTATAGAGGAAAGACTTTCGTGGCAATAGCAGGAGAGCAGCTTCAATGGAAAATGTTGCAGTTGATTTGACTAATTTGATTCGCACAGTTGAAATATAATTAATCAGATTTCATGTGCTTAATGTAAATTTAATTGTGGCTCTGTTGCTGTGTCGGCCACACCAAACACGGTTCACAGACCACGGTAAAAGAGCCAAAAGAGAAGGGCTTAGGCAACGTGATGAAAATTAACAACGGCTCGTATACTTAATGCCTCATGGATTTAAGCGCATTAAAGTCTGTTCAATACGATATTTCCGTACCTTTTCACCCTGAATCCTTTTCAATGAAAGAGACTGAATTCAACAGGCGCCACAAGAATTGCGCTTTCACGCAAGGCATTTTAATTAAAACTTTTTCTCCCCTATCAACTTTTTTCCACTGTGTACATATATTTTTTTTTAAATAAACCAGAAAAGAAAGGCAAATAAAAAAAATAGTTGCCAATGTCGCCAACGGGTCGGTCAACCATTGTCTGTCCATGCATTTAATAATAAAGCAACCAAATCCGCAAATAAAGTGTAAATGATGGTGGACAAAACAAAACAAAAAATACACAAAAAAACAGAGGGGGTAAAAAAGCAGAGCGACTGCCCAATAAAAATGACCTCAACTTTGCACTATTTTTAATTAAATTGCATTAAAATAAATTGCAAGCATGCGTTCAATAAATGCTTGATATATGAAAATATATTTCTATATGTAGGTATATTCATATTATATTGCATTTTAGTCGCAAAGTGAAACGAACATTTTTTAATTAATTTGCCACAAACAGATAAAACGGACAAGGGGAATAAGTTCCCGATTTAAGCCAATAGCTCTTCCAATAGCAACATTTTTATAAACTCATATGTTTGTTTTGTTTATTCACTTTGCCCTTTGATGTGTTCTACTAAGCAAATGTCCCATTTTTCAATAACATTTTGACTGTAATTGCAGTGCATTAATCTTTTTAGTTTGTTTCATTTTATGCCATTTTGAGAGCAGCCCATCAATGCAGGGTAGAGACATAATCGTGCGGATTATGTGCATCAAAAGGCAGTCCACATAATATAATATATTCCACACAGCATAAATTAGCTGCACACTCTACAAACTGATTGTGACTAAGCACTATATGGGCGGGGGAATGGAGGGCATGGACTATCGTTGGTTGGTTGCAAGTGGTTTTTGGCCCATAGTCAACAGTCAAGTTGTCTACTAATTGCCATTTTGCTGTCACATTTGCTTGGATTTACATGTGCATACACATTTCACATTATTATAACAATTTTGAAGTTGGTCCAAGCCTGGGCCAGAACACGCCCAACACTCTCTTGCCCACCAAAAAAGTGCCAGGGCTAACTTCCGAGTGCCATCATTCTGACTATATGTATTACTGTGTGTGTGTGTGTGTGTGCATTTTATTAATAATGATTAGGATTAAGCTGTCTGCACAACTTTATGCTAATTGCTGGACTGAAACTGGGATTAGAGAGCAGTTAAATGCAGCGTTAAGGAAATCAGAGCCCCAAGTCAAAACGAAATATTCGCCAGCCCAAAAGTAGACTACACTTAAGTTAGCCGGGGCCAAAAAAATTCAGCGAATGACTTAGCTAGAGCAGACAGAGAGAAAGAGGGAGATATAGAGCAACTAAAAATTAACACTAATTACAACATAATAACTATAAAATCGCAAAAGACAAGTGCTTAAAATGACTCAACAGCTCATTGCCACTCAACGGGTGGCCGAGGCGAGTTGGCCACCAGGCCATGGAGTCAAGCCAAGTTTCTATGGCTCGACTGCAGCCTGCCTCAGGACTGAGAACTGAGGACCCAAGACCAAGGCCTGCGGAGTGCAAGAACACGAACTTCTATAACTACAAGCAGCACGACGGGCAAGGGGTGATAGGCGGTGCGGTGAGTAGTAGCAAAAAGCAAGCACAACAAAGTGCAAAACATGATTAAGAGTGAAATATTTATTTGCAGCACTTGGAGGCGCGCCACGGTCGCACTAACAATTAGAAGCAAACTACGAGAGAGTACAGCAGGGCCTATAGCAATAGCAACCCCGCGGCAACCCTCCCCCACACTGGCTGGCTTTGGTCTGGACTGCCGACACGGCTTAAACATGTAAATGGCTACGCTAAGAGGCCGTAGGGCAAGAAAGAGCGATGATTTAATGGCTGCTAACGCGCACAAAAAGGAAACTGCAACAAGTGCAAGAAGCAAGGCACAGAAGTGCCCATGAAAGACGACAGAGTTCTTAGGCAAAAAGCTTAATTTAATTGTATTATGAGTAAAATGCATACAACATAGACATTTGTACACATATACGATACAAGTATGTGTATATGTATAGGGATGTGTTTCCTTAGAGCTAAGAATGTTGTTATTAAAAACTAAATGCTATTTTTTGTTTGTTTTTATAAATTATCTAATAATCTTCTTCTTCGTCAAATCCATAGCCAAACTCATCGTCATCGCCGTCGCCTTGATTAAGCATGTCTTGGAGAGTGGCCTCTGGTTCAGCTTCCGGCTCGGCATCCACCTCATCCGCTTCAGCCTCTGGGTCTTCATCTAAATCATCTAAAAGCAGGTAAATACAATTTTCTTTAATCTATGCACACTTTAGTTAATTTTCGTTTTCGTTTTTCTTACCAGTTTCCATGAGAACAGCTGGCTTAGTGTCCACTGCTGGCTCCTTCTCCTGCACTTGGACAGGCAGTCCCATTTCTACCTTGGCGCGTTTACGACTTGGACCCGGTATCTCATAAGCTGGCTTAGACCTTCCACTCTTGGTCCTAATTATAGGTTCATCTTCAACTATAATTGCAGTTTTCTGCAACTCTTCAAGTGTAGTGGGCTTAATGTCGTGGGTGACTAGAGTACCTATATTTGTGGTTGTGGTGGTGGCGGCGGTGGCATTGGCGGTGGTGCTACTGCTGCCTGATGATGTCGAGGCTCCTTCATTTGTCAGCTCACCCTTAACATCGATCAGAGTCTTAAGAATTTCATAATTGATTTTACTCGAGATTTTCTTCTCTTGCAACATCTTTTCGATGGCCTCGCCTGCCGTTGAGGATGGTCCAATTATCTTTTTACGCGGCGGCTTACGTTTCTTTTTCTCTGGTTTTCCCTCTTCGCGCTCCTTAGCCAGACGTTCTTCTCGTTCTTTTTGCTCCTTAAGATATTCGGCATTTAGAGTTTGCCACATATTTAGTTTAGTCACAGCCTCCTCTTCAGTCAGCACATACTGATCCAGCTCATCGTCATTGAGATCATCAACGACAAGTTCCTGATCCTTGGTCTGTTTGGCCCTTTCGACATCTTCGAGATCGCTTTGTGTGACACGACAAATGGCCTCAATATCGGGACGTAATCCCTCGATGCCCGCCACCAAGCTATCTCCCTTGATATTTTCTTGTCTGTCGCCTTTGCATTCCTCTTGCGAGTCACCCTCAATAAACTCTTTGATCACCTTGGCATTAGATTGTTCGATAAACTGTCGCGACTCCTCCATTTCGAGATCGGTCTCGGAGAAACTTCTTGGTGAATCTGGCAGAGAACCGCTTTCACTTTTGCCTTTGGTAAACTGACGAAGTACACTTTTAGTGCATTTGCCTAGATCCTTTTCCAATTGGGCATCGATTTGCTTTTGCAGATCGGTCAGTTCGTGTTCGCCCATCTATAAGAGATTCATAAAAAGATTTTGGACATCATTTTGTATGTTGACATTTACTCACATCTTTAATACGCTCACGATCTTTTTTTCTTGCTGCCTTGAATGACGGCGGATCCTGTTCCCTCTCCAAGTCTACAGTCATGAATTCTTCAAGTGTTAGCCCACCCGAAGGTGTCTCGGCAAACTCGGATAGACGCTTGCGCAAGGTGGATTCATGAATCTTGACCACGCCTATAACATCGACCAGAGTCCGACTAAAATCATGCATGCGTGCGGCAATTAGCAAAGCTAACGAAAAGAGATTGGATTAAATTTTTATGACTTTTCAGAGGTTTATTTGCCGGGCCAGACTTACCTGCTCCACACAATCCTGTGGGTCGGCGACCTGAATGCATGCAATCCTTTTTCATGCGCTGCACGATTCGAAGCGCTGTCATGGACACTTCATGGGTTTTGGCTCCAAGTTGCAGTCGATTGGCGAATCGCATAATATATAAACAGGGATCTGCAACGAATTGCGGCAATAAGGAAGCAATTAATAACACAAAAAACAACAACAGGCAACAACATAAAACTATAAACATTGATCCAAGCAAACAAAACAATAAACAAGCAAACAGTGGTGGCATCTGATGAAGAACTTGTTCAACTTCGACCTTGAAGTCGTCGGCCAAGCCAATGAAATCGAAAACAGCCAATAAACCGGCCCCAAAACAGCCGAAAATGAAGAACAACAGCAACAACATCAACACCAACAACAATCTTGAACCCGAACTTCAAGACTCGATATTCAATTCGATTCATTCAACTTTTACAACAAGGCAATATGGGAGAGAGAGAGAGAACCGAACACGAGAGACAGAGAGTAACTGAGAAACTCAGAGAAACTGAATAATATCGCGCTCTTTTTGCAACGACTTAACACTTTTTTTTTTTATAGCATGCAATAGATTTTGTTGGCCATAAATCACATTCACATTGAAAACCATATGTGTATATATTGCGTATACGTCACGTATTTCTCAGCTCTGTTGCCTGGGATTAACGGGGTAATTAGTTCTATTTGGACTAGATGAAAGATAACCCAAGCCAAGCAGAGCCAACAAAAACAACAATGGACAGCTCAATTAACGCCTTGGTTTAGGCAAACACAAAACAGTCAAAAACAACAGCCAAAAGACTTGAGAAATAAAATAAAATGTCGAGACACAAATTGACTCATGGCAAATAAAACTTAGCACTAAACGCACTAGAAATAAGCGGTAAACACACTCGAGTCCACGACCTTGCCAAAGAGATCTGCGCTAAATACTTCATTAGCTTTGCGTTAAGAAGGGCGGCAACCGTCCTCTACGACTATTGCATAACGCGGCCAGCCGATAGTTACCAACATTTCGAAAATTTGCAAAAGTGGCGAGAGCATTTTAAAGAAGTTTATTTTCAGTTTTTGTTGTGTTTCCTAGACTGTTGCCTTTTAACAGAAAATATTTGTCTCTTATAGAGGTTGATGGCGAAATCTTTAATTGGTGTGGTTTGGCATTATTCTCTCTTGGTCCCTGAATAGAGTTGAATAGAGACAAATTCTTAAACCTTCACTAGACCTTTCCATTTTACTTTCTTTAATCTTTAATTTTCTTCTTTTTTGCTGTATAGAGAGTTTACTTATTGAAAGTAGATAATAATTAATTTGGGCTTCACTTGAAACTATCTATCTAAGCAATCTACTCATAATGTAGATCCGGCTTATACAAAAACATGAATTAACCTAGGGAAATATTTAGACAAACCTAGTTAAATTCTTTCGACCATGCCAAATATCTTTTCTTGATAAGTAACTATTAAATACTAAATTTAGTCTAGGAATTTTTGGTTTCGAAATATCTATATGGTTAGTAGTAATGGACAGCAGGCAACTGGCGGTGATTAAATGTCAACCCCCTTACAACTGGGGACAAGGGCAGAAAGGGAAAAACCTGTCAAAGTCTCTCGCTAACTGTGCTCAAACGATGTGAACACAAATTGTGAAAGAAAAAGAGAGAGAGAGAGAAAAAAAACAATATTTATTAAACCTTAATGAATGCGCACATTTTGAGAAGAAGCAGCATCAACACCCTCTATATCTATATATATACACCCCGCCCACCACAGATCTCGAGTGTTCCACTTGAAAAATGATGCCTGAAAACTGGGGAACTGTGACTGCCGCCAACTGCCGACTACCGACTACTGACTACTGCATTGACCCTTCAGCACAGCCACCGAAGCAGCAGCACCCACTCATCTACAGCAGCTGTTGCTAGTGCCACTGCTTGACAGTTGCCCAACGGATCTATATGAAGTGGAGGGGTGGCCCGTGGCCCGGAGACGGCGGCTGTGGGCGTGGGGAGGCATTGCAACTGCTGCTAATGGTTTCTTAATGTCTCCTCGTCTCACCGCCGGCACTCCAACTGGTCGGTGGCTAGCTATCTTAACTGCACCACTAGCTAGTGAAATTATTATTATTTAAAGTTTATTTTTGCGTTTGTCATGACGGCAATTATCGTTTTGGGCGCGTCGCAACTGCCTCCGACGACCGACCAACCACCCACCCCACTCCACCGCCACCTTTTCCTGCCTTTTTGGCCAACACTCGCTCGCTGATTACTTGGCGTTTTTCTCTCAACCCCTTCCTGCTCCCTTCATTTTGAAAAATGCCAGCAGTTTTCGGTAAGTGAGCGCAATTAACTGTTTTAATTGTTTTGTAATTCTAGGCAACTATTAATAAAATATTAATGATTGTAGTGACAATTACCTAAATACTTATACAATGTACATACAAAAGAATTATATATGTATATAAAAAAGTGAGCATAAATCGACATTATGCTAAGGCTTAGTTGTTCAAATTTGTAGAATTCTAGGTCATTTTTGAAGTTTTATGGTCTTGTTAAACTTTACTGGTAGGACCCTTAAAGGACCTTTAATTTTGTTGCATACTTATGCGAGCAGGCCATGTGCAAGTTCTCATTCAGTAAGATGACTTTATTTAAGAATTAAAAGTATTATGATACCTACATGAATTCTATTAGGATCTGGACAATCAAAATAAACTGAAGGTCAGATATTTTTAAGTTCCCACTTCTGTTAAGACAAAACTCCGTCGTTTGCCATCGTAAATCTGAGTTACACTCTAAAATGGCTGTTAACAGTTGCTAATGACGACAGATAACTATTTTGCACCCAATAAAGCTAATCTGGATGGGTAAGTATAAGTGAAAGAAGTTGTAATACTTGCCAAACTGAATTTCTGCGTTTCACATAAAATGAATAACTTAAATCGCATGCGATAAAATTTACGCCCCAAGACGGCTACCTGTCGATGTTCGTGTGGACTCACTCGATCGGCTGGGTGAGATTGGTGAGATTAAAGACTGAGGCAGAGAGGTTTTAAACCGAGTTGGTTGTTGGCTAACTGGCCGACTGGCAGCTGGCAACGGGGTTTGGGTCTGAGTCTGTCTCTCACTATGAATCCGTTCGTTGACTTGCGCGCACACAACGCATTGAAGTCGCGTTGAATCGACGCGCCTGCGCTGAGTAATAATAAGTTAAAACAAAAAATAAAATAAAACATAAAAAACTTCAACCACATGTGAAATTTAAATAGTTGCCAAGAGAAGAAGAATTTGACAAATCTTGGTAATTTCTTATTTCTTTTAATATAATAATAACAAGAAGTGCGCAGAAACGATGTTTTTTTTGGTTTTGCCCATTCCTCTTTTGAGCCGGTAACAAAAATAATAACAAAAGACAAACAAAAAGCGAAGAACCGTCTTTAAGTGAAGTGCCAAATGAAATAACAGTTTTAATTTTATCACCAATTATTCATCATGTTTTGGCAGAAGACCCCCCCCGTTTGACTCCTCCCCCTCCCTTCTTCACAGTCTTTGTCTCACACGATTTCTGTAGTGCTTATGCTTCAATGCCAGCAATGTAAACAATATTCAAGTTTAATTTAAATGACTAAACAGTCATAGATAAAACGAAGAGCAATTTTTAACTAATTGATTGCCTAGATAACAAGTGTATAAGCCCACCCCATCAGTCCACACCACCGCCAAGCAACGGCCCCACCACAAAGCACCACGAAACTTCAGCAGCAGCAGCCACAACATGCGAGAGATGCACAACACCATCTGAAATCAAGTGAAGGTCATGCCAACATCGTGCCTGGCATAAAGAAAGTGCATGAGAGGAATGTTAAAAGAAATCACATAATCATATTGACATTGATTTCAATCAGCCAGAAGAGATCTAAAGTTCTCGCATCAAATGTCATTTGGATTAATCAAAAAATCTTGGAAAAATGATGTGGAAAATATTTGTCGAATTCTGAATGGTGAAAAACGTACAGAACCAATCTTGCCATAACATACAACAAACAAACAGTGGATTTAAGCCTTAACTTAATGTTTCTCTTTTGTTTCACCAAAGTTAAAACGTTGAAGTTTTTAAATAAAAAGGGAAACTTTATCACTTTTGAAACAGCAAAAGAAAATTTTACAAAATTTATCATTTATTTTGACGCTTATTTTGTCAGGGTTTTCCATTATCTTAGATAAGTTTTAACTTTTATTACAACGTCAAAATTTTCTGGAGGAATTTCGTAGGTGTTAAAAAAAATAATTAGCAATATATTATAAAATTTTGAGCGCTTTGTTATTTGGAGAAATTATATTTTACACATGTTTGAATAGCAGTAGTTTCCTTCAATCTTAAAGATCAAGAACAGACTCTAGGATTATCTACTTTTAGAGGCCCTTTTTGTTAAGCAATCAGAGGATTCTTATCAGAAGATGAATCTATATTATTAGATATCATTTATTGATAATTCAAAACGGCAGGCAACTATCACATTATGAGTCTCAACGAACTTGCAAAATTCTTACAAAGCAATTTTATTTGCTTGTCACAAAAAGTGTTAAAGCCCAATGAGAGATGATGAGGCATTTTTGCCACACAACGACGACTTTGGAAATGTAGAACGGATGAAATCTCTTTAGGCGCAGTTACTTGAGTAAATAATTGTGAATTCTGTATGGCACTTGAGAGAATCTTGTCAGATTGTATGAAGGGAAGGAGGGGGGAACTTTGTTGTTGAAACAATGCATTTCTTTAACAATTGAGTCTCTATAATTTCATGTCTAATATGCTTTGAGTTAATTGCTACTCATTTAACTATAAATTACAATGTTTTAAAAGGTGATTTTGTAATGACAGTCCCCGTACACTCAAGATAAGCCCAATCGCGACTTCCCCATTCGGATTTTAGGGGTCTGATGAGAGAGTTAAGGTATTTCCAAGAAAAACAAAAAAAACTTTGCTCTATCGACGATGGGGACACACGCGGAAAGAGCAAAGATCGCTCAAAGTATTTTATAATATTATAAGCTGAACGAAAATGGCTTTCTAGTTATTCTGAGCAAACATTGGCTAATAGCTGCTCATTGAAATTCTGTTGGCGACAAAAACTGAGATGAGGGACATGAATATTTCAATATACATATTAAAAGACGAAAAACCTGATGACAATTTTTAGGCATGGCCAATAAGAATTGATCGAAATTTAAGCAAATAAGCTTAGAAAATACGTAAAACTGAAACGGATACCGAAGGCCACGTCGAAGTGTCAATACCCTTTTAAACTGTATGCCACAGTAAGAAATAATTTTAAATCAACTATTTCGGAGACATATTTGGATAACTGATTTGGAGCTGCATATATGGGATAGATAATTACAATAATAGCAAACAAATTGAAACAACTTGTTTCCGCTTAAACAAATATTTACGAAAAATAACTAATATACTTTTTTATGAAAGGGAAATAAAACTCGTTTCTCGTAGCCACATAAATAAGTACAATTCAGCAAATCTGTCACAAGAATCGAACAAAATGAACAGATTTGTGCTTGGCTTTTATGTTCCTTCTTATTCACATTTATTATTGATCTTTTTTGAAGTTTTTTTTCTGCAAATCATGGTGTTTTGAAAAACGCATTTGAAAACGAATGCGGGGGAGGTCCCTTCCATCCCCCCAGTAAGAATTGTGAAACACTTGAAAGAATATAAATTGAGTACAGGCAGCAAAACGTATTTGAAATCAACAAGTCATTAGGCCAAAATGCAGAATGACTTACACAAAAAATAGAAGAAACTATGAAAATATGCGAATAAATCGAGAAACGGAGAGAGAGCGAAAAACCTAAATACTTGTGCATAAAGAAATATGGGAAAACTGCATGTTAATGTCTATAAAATTATCTGCAAATTAAAGCGTCTATGATAGGAAAAAAACAAAACAAAAAACCGCAAACGGCTAGTCTCAGAGCCATTGAAAGACCAAAAGCAACCAAACACCGCAACCGACAGTCGACACCTGACTGTCTGTTTGGCTGTCTGACTAATTGCGAAACAACCTAAGGGCACTTGAAACGAGGCATAAAGCGATGTACATACACATTTCAGATACATTTGGGTGCCAAATGCATCAAAGATACACACAGACACACGCCTCCCAATGAAGAAAAGGGTGCGAGGTGGTGTGAGGTAAAGAAACAAGATAAAGAACAAAAACTTTACGAAATTTTCACACTCTTTAGTCTCAGATTTGCTTAAAGTTATTCTTTTGATGAATTATTAAGGACAGCTTGATCTTTTGAGTTTTAACTCAAACAAGTTTAGCCCATTTTACAATTTAAAAACTTGCCAATAAGCCGAGTAATGTATAGGGCGCAGTTTAACTTCAATAATGATCTGGCACTTGGTCAAAATTTGTGGCTAAAATGGTTAACTGTTAACTGTTCACGCTGAGCATCTAACTGACTTGTCCTGCTAAACCACCTTTAGTTTAAAAAGACATCTATGCATATTTGGTATATATCTTAATTCTCGAGTGGAAATTTTAAATGTTTTTTGAAGTGGCAAGATCGACAAGAACCTGTCCAGCATGCACACAACAAATTAAACAATAAACCCTTTTTTCAAACTCAAATCTGTTTATGATGTCATCTTTTTAACTAATTGCAAGCCACACAGATAATTTCATCATAATGCCCTCCAACTCCTCGCCTAATGAAAAAAATTCTCTGGCAGACAAAAAAGCCAAAAACTCGGACAATCACACATAAGGCCAAGAAACATAATGAAGTGTAGCGATAAATCGGAAGATAGACAACACGAACAGTTCGACTAGCCACGTGACTGAATGGCCGGTTCAGAGCACGGCTCACTAGGTCGAGAATTGGTCTTGGCTGGGGGGTTATTTCACCACAGAGGAGGGGGTCTTGGGTTCCCCATATTGAAGCTAATCAGGTAAAAAGTTATCCGATTGCAAAATGTGCAATATTTTTCTTTTTCTTTTTTTTTTTTTTTTTGTCTTGTAAAATGAAGAGCAAATCACTAAATAATGAGAAAACAAAAGACAAAAGACCAGCAAAAGCCACAGAAATAAGACAACTCTTCACTTTTTCTTCGTTGGTTAGGTTTTTGGTTGCGGTTTTCATTTCGTTATGTATGTACCTATGTACATAAATATATTTCGTTTTTTTTTTTTTTTTGGGTGAGCGTGTAATGAGGAAATAAAAATTGAAAGTGTTACGCGGGCGTCGCCGTCGTCGTCTTTGGCTGATGTCTGCTGACCCGGGGCTGGGGCAAGGCGGTGGGCAAACTGGGTCGCCGTTTGCAATTAAAGAGGCAATGAAAACCGAAGAAAATAAAAACAAAAGTGTAAAAAAAAAACTACAAAAATTAACGCAAAAAACTTGTAATGCTAACATAACACCAAATTTATTAAGAAAAACTTTATATATGTATGATGAAATGGCACAACGACTTCAAGATGCCCTTATGTAGGGCAAATGGCTCAAGGGAATTCACTATTATCATTTAAAATGGACAAGTCACAGTCTTAACTATACAAATTTGTGACCAAGAGTCAGCAGCACTTTACATCATCTGTAAATCGCGTTGAGTTCCCTACAAACACAAAGAACCTGATATACCCAACCTTTCGCTATACTACAGATACGGATTGGTTCAAGAGGGGCACATCGAATAGTTAATGTAAACCGCAGTCAAAGTGCTAAAAGCCACAGCGGAAAATAAAGAAAGAAATACTTAAAATATACTTTAGACCGAAAACTCAAATCAAAGGGAACAATACAATACAATGAATAATAAACGTGTGTGTGACGTGAATATTAAGTCATTCGATTAATTTAGCATAAATTGCATATGCGTTTCGCATAGAGTAACAAAAAGCCAAAATCAAAAGATCAGCATCTACATATATGTAAGTTATTGCGTATATAGAGAGAAGAATCGTTTATGGAATCTCTAAAATTTTGATGAATGGCAAATGAGATAAGCCCAAAAAAAAAAAAAAAAAACAGATGACAACTATTTAATCTTAAGACAGTTTATTGGAACTACCAGTGGCTACATTTCTTTTTTGGCATCATTACACACCGAGTAACAAACTAATTAATTAGCACATTGAATCAAAAATCCAACTAATTAGTCGCACATCAGATGAGATAATGCTATCCTCTCTGCTTAGCTCTTTTCCCATTGCCGGAAGCATTCGAAGCATGGAATTTTAGTTTCATTGAGTGCCAAACGAATTCCACCTCTCCCACTCCTCTTAAAAACCACCTGCACTTGCTCCACCTCCTCTCCACATAGAGATGACGCGTCAAAAAAAGTCTATGTGCGTCGTATTGCCGGTTTTGTTTTGGTTACAGACTTCGCATTGCCAATTAAAACAAATAGCCGCTTGCATAATCTCCTCTCTCTCTCGCTGTCTTTCCGTCTCTCTCTCTTTCTCTGTCTCCCTGACCAGTTGGTGTTATGTTGTTTGGAGAGGAGGAGAAGAAACTTGTGAAGACTTGGCCTAAAAGTGACCCAAAGCATGCAAGGCCAGCAGCAGCAGCAGCGCCTCATAGATTACATTAACTTCCTGGGACTAACATGAAATAAACACCAAAAACAGCGACAAATGCGTGTGGAAGTGGAAATGGAAGTGAAAGTGCAACATGTTCACCGCAAATAACTGAGCGAGAGAAAGAGAAAGAGGCTGGCAGATACACTGAGAGAAAATTCAATCATTCGGTGTAGTTTTTCCAAAATTTAACCAAATAATTTTCCATATTTTTGTAATATTTCTTGCAGCAAGCCTAAAGGATGACAAAAGGATGATGATAACGATGATGATTCAAAGATGATTGAAGCTTTTGCAAATCATTTAAGCAGTCATCTAGGACGACATCTATTCTATTGGGCCATTGATAGCACTGTGGTGCCAACTGGCAGCGTCGGCCTCAATCTGCGTCTCTCCGAGCTAATTAACAAATTTCACGGCCCCCTTGAACGGGGTGTGCAGGTGTTGGATCATTTGCTGACGCTCGAGGAGGACGATTTTGCTGGCCATTGGGGCAGCGCGTATGCCCATAATTATGAGCCAGAGTATGCGGCTCGTGTACCGGAAAATCAAGAGATGCCGCCACCGGAGTACAGTGAGTAGAAATTAACAATTCTAGAAATCCGAAAGCAATAAAAAGGGAAGAGGGCATAAAAGTAAACTTTGAGATGGGTCCACTGAAATTTGGCTAGTGACAAAATTTAAAATCGATTTTTGTATTGATTTTGGTTTTGGTAGAGGTCAACAACATTATTTGTTGTTGGTTTGGCGGGAGCTCTGCAAACTGGTTTCATCTGTGAATGTGCTAAGAGATAAACAAACCTTGAACAGTGGCAACGACGATGACCAAAGCCAACAAAGACTGACATAAAAGCAAAGCAAAGGCAAATCAAATTCAAGTTCAAATTTCAAATTCAATAAATAAATCAAAAATAATAAAGACCGAAAAAAAAAAACAACAAAAATAAGTCAAGTTGAAAGCTGCTGTTGTTGGTCAGGCTAAGCATATGCAAATTTTAAAGCGAATCGCGTTTTGAGAGCAGAAAAGCCATCACCAGCAATATGAGCTCCTCCTTCACGTATGCATTAACGTTGCTATATAGAGTGGGCAGCATGACGGAAATACATATTAGTCGAATGGCCATGATATAATCAACGAATTACGAAACTCGAACGGAAAACAAATCTCATTTCAAATTCAAAACACGCGCTCTTTTCAATCAACCATTATTTAACACTGCAAACACTAGTGTTAGGCAACACTGACATCGTCGAGTGTGACCAGTCGTCAACAGATTTGTCTCTCATAAGAACGGGAGAGAGAAAAGAAAAGAAGGAAAAAAAACAAAGCAGAAAAATATCAAGAAAATATTTTAATTAAAAAGACATGACCAATTAAATTGCAGTTTAACTGTAAATTGTGTCATTGCAGAAGCAAAAGTCATGTGCATCATATGTGAATAGCTAGTCTTACTATATTTCTCTTTCTCTCGCTTTCTGCGTGAGTGTATGTATGTGTTTGTGTGGCGACCTCCAAAAGTGAAAAATAAAAAATTGCAATTGCGTTGCCATGGCCAACAACAATCATAGTAATAATAATGGCAATAATAATGCACTAAATCGTCTCTCCCTGAAATCGGCCAACAAACGAAACCAGGAATCCATGTCACATTCCCAGCCAAATGGCGGCGGCTGGATAAACGGTAAGAACAACTAACTATGTGGGTGCGAGCGGGAGGTAAAAGCAGATAATGCAGGTGATGGGACTGCGGCGCCTACTTCTAAACCCCCCTCCTACCCAATGACAATGTCTCATTACTATTTGCTGATGTCTGAGATTTATTGATTTTCCCCACACACACAAACATACTCAAAAGAGGGGCGTTGGGGGGAAGAAGGGGCGAGACACCTCTATGGGCTGCTGGGGCACCCCCCGTGCTAAAAGTCGCGCGCTGCGGATTTACAAAAAAAAACAACAACAAAAAACATCTACAACAAACGGGCACTGCGCTGCTATTTTTGGATGCTCTCGCTCCACTTTGTCTCTTTCGTTGCGTGCAGAAGAGAATTTCGATAACAGGGGAGACACAACGACATCACCTGCACATTGGGACAGAACATTTCTGTGTCGTTATTAACATTAAATTTTAAAGCATATATACAACGTAGATTTATGAATTGAAACTCTAATTTTTGGCACTATTATCTAAAATAAATAATAATATTGAATGATAAGACACAAAGAACCCATTTAACTGATAGCTTGAACATTTGAATAATGATTATGAGTGTCGTCTCTCAAAATATGCAGCCAAAACAATCAACAACAATTTTGCATTATCTTATCTGGTTAATATGAAGATAGGATGGCATTCAATTTTGTTACAACTTTTTTGTACCACGGTGCACTGTGCCTCAAAGACACTGCGCCGTCATTGCTGCTTCTGCTGACTGCATGGCGACAATGTGTATTTTTGTTATTTATGATGCGAACTGCGCGCGACAACGGTAACCAGCGGAAGTAAGGGGTCGCCCGCCAGTTGGCATTCGGCCTGTTCCAATGTGGGAACGCATATTGCAGTCGCTAGAGAAATTTGGTTGGTTGGGTGGCAGGATCAGATACTAATAATACTATATTTCTCAAATATAAATCCTTTTATTTCTATTCCAGTGGAGACTCTCAACAATGGCAACGGATTGCTGCACTCACCGCCTCACAATCATCAACAGCAGCAGCAGCAACAACAAAGGGGAGGAGGAGTAGCTCTATCGCCACCAGGGGGAGGTGGACCATCGGGCAGTTCGGCGGATCACAATATACAAATAACTCAGCCAATTAGTGCACCATCTTCACCTCTAGCCTCACCGGGAGCTGTCAATGGAGGAGGAGGTGGTGTCGTCAGCGGAATCGGCGTTGGCATTGGCAGTCCAACTGCATTTTGCCTACCCTCTGGATCGGGGGCGGCACAAGCTGCAGCAGCGATAGCAGCCGCTGCAGCCACTTTAAACACACATACGCCCACCAGCGGCAGTGGCTCGTATGTTTGCTCAGCTGGCACAAATAGTAGCAGCAGCTATGCGGCAGTTGGTGCATCTAATGCCATTGACACAGCCGATCCCAACTGGCAAGCCAGCAAGGCAACCGTATTAGAGCGAAATGCGGCCATGTTCAACAATGAGTTAATGTCCGATGTGACCTTCGTTGTGGGTGGCGAATTTGGTAAGTGTTTGAGATGATGATAGTTTAATGATGGTCAATCAAGTCTAAGAGTGAATCACAGATGAATCTTTTGCAGATAATGATCCTGTACAAACAATACCCGCGCACAAATATATATTGGCCACAGGCAGCTCAGTCTTTTATGCCATGTTCTATGGTGGATTGGCGGAGAACAAGCAGGAGATCAAGGTGCCTGATGTAGAGCCGACAGCCTTTCTAACATTGTTAAGGTAAGTAGTCTTAAAAAGAACTAAAACCCAAAGCTTATTCTTCCCCACACACTATTTTTCACTCAGATACCTCTATTGTGATGAAATCAAATTGGAACCAGAACATATTTTGGCCACTCTTTATGCAGCTAAGAAGTATATTGTTCCCCATTTGGCTCGTGCATGCGTCAACTATCTTGAGGTTAAGTTGACGGCAAAAAACGCCTGCCTACTTCTCAGTCAATCGCGTCTTTTCGAGGAGCCCGAACTGATGCAGCGTTGCTGGGAAGTGATCGACGCTCAGGCCGAGATGGCGGTTAAGTCCGAAGATTTCGTGGATATTGATCTAAAGACATTCGAGTCGATATTGTCACGCGAGACGCTAAATTGCAAGGAGATTCATCTGTTTGAGGCCGCCCTAAATTGGGCCCTTAATGCCTGCGAGAAGATGAGCATCGATGAGACGCCGCAGAATAAACGTAGATTGTTGGGACAGGCATTGCATTTAATACGTATACCCACAATGACGCTCGAGGAGTTTGCCAATGGAGTGGCTCAGACAGGGATTCTAACGTCCCAGGAGACAATCGATATGTTCTTGCATTTTACAGCGAAAGTGAAGCCAATTTTGGGTTTCCCAACACGTTCCCGTGCCGGTCTAAAGACCCAAGTGTGCCATCGTTTCCAATCCTGTGCGTATCGCTCAAATCAGTGGCGCTATCGTGGACGCTGTGATTCCATACAATTCTCAGTGGATCGTCGCATTTTCATTGTTGGCTTTGGCCTCTATGGATCCTCAACAGGGGCTGCCAATTACAATGTGAAGATTGAGCTCAAACGTCTGGGACGGACACTGGCCGAAAATGATACAAAATTCTTCTCGGATGGCTCTAGCAATACCTTCCATGTATTCTTCGAGAATCCCATACAAATTGAGCCCGAATGCTATTACACTGCATCAGTAATACTCGATGGCAATGAGCTGAGCTTCTTTGGCCAAGAGGGCATGTCCGAGGTGCTGATGGGTAATGTGACATTCCAGTTCCAATGCTCATCGGAAAGTACAAATGGCACTGGAGTGCAAGGTGGTCAGATACCGGAATTGATATTCTATGGGCCAACTAGTCCTGTGACCGCTTTAAGTTCACCAACAAATTCCTTGTGTGCCACGCCCATTGGAGGTGGTGGCATAACTGGAATGATTGGCGCAAGCGGCACAGGAAATGGCAGCACAAATGGGCCAGCAGCAACAGGTGCAACTACAACGGCAGTGGCAACAACTGTCGGTGGCAATAATGTAAATAATGCTGGCGCTGCTGTTGAGGAATTGGCGGAGACAACCACTGGGAGTAGCAGCAGCACCTGATGCGCACAGCTCTACTGCGCTGAATGGCAGGGCGCTTGCTATTATCGTCAACAGCAGCAGCAACAGCATCATCAACAACAACCACAAAGGAGACCAACAACATCAACAAACAAAGCACAGAATATACAAAACAGAAGAAACTCATGGGTTTTCAGTGCCAGTCAGCAGGGCAAATTGGAGTTTTAAGCAGATATAACCGTTATATACATATATATATACACTATAATATAGTAGAGTGCTCTAGTTTTCATATTAATCCTATACAATTATAGTCTGTTGGTATATATACACAATATATACACCTATATTTCCAAATCGAATCCATAGAAGTAGAAAAAATACAAAATACGTTCCACAACATTTGAAACGTTGCAAAAAGATGGTAGATGGGGTAGAAAAGTAAGACGGGGTTTACGCAATAAGCTAATGAAAATCGGGGCAATCAGTCAACCAATATTCTAAATAAAAGACACACAACATACACCACAAACACACACACACACTCATATATAAACACACTCCATGAAAGCATATATATATACATCTATTTTGCCAGCATATTCTATATATACTCTATATATATTTGAAAAATCATAAAACATGTTGAATCGCATACGAATTTGAAAGCCAAGTTAACCAGTTAACAAGAAATCTCTTGTTGTACCAATTGAAAAGTCATATAGTAGTAAAAAATGAATTATAGTAGCCACATTAATAATCCTAAATTGTCAAATAGATTCTAATGTATCTTTCATTCATATATACATACATTATACATATTATGACATCTATTATTATTGTTCTTTTTTAACGCACAACAATCAAATTTTATGTTCAATCTTTAACTTTTTCTTTTTGATAAGTTTCTGTTTGAAAAACTGTACTGATATTTTCTCTCTGGTTTGTTTAAAAAGTATATACATATGTATTTATACTTGAGTATATACGTTATCCTATACGATATGGTTATGAATCTTAATAATATTATGTACTTCAATTAAATAAAATACATTTAACCGATTTCTAGCGAACTTTTCAAAATGTATGCCAATTATTACGGAAATTTGGTCTAAAAGTATTCTGAAGGTAATTGGAAATTATAAAGAATAAGTTTTATCTATGAGCAGGTAGAGTAAATAATAGTGGAGAACTTGCTACCCACTCTTTGCAAAATTGTATGAAACATGCTGCTTGGTGGCAATTAGTTTCAAAAGAAAGACGAGTCACCAAAAGGTTACTTGCTTACAAATCAAAAGAATCCATGAATTAGTTTCAAAAGAGAGACGAGGAGCGAGTCACATGAAGATTACTTTCTTTTTTAAGAAATTAATATAAAATCAAAGCATCAGTGAAGAATTATCCCTTTAGTTGAATAGTATATATAAGAATAGATGTGTTCACTCACCCACAGACGGAATATTGATGCAGAGAGCGTGTGATAGCTTTAAATAGGTACGTCCCAGTTCGTATGAACAAATCTGTTGAACATCGCTAATATCAATGAGTAAATCTGTTATAAAGAGAATTTAATTAGTTTAACCCTGCGGTGGTCACTTTGGTCGTTGGCTGGTGGCCACTCACGTGAAGTTCCTTCGGTGCGGCAGGTCATATAGACACAGGCCGCATATATGTGGGTGCTTTTGCGACCACGTGTCAGATGACGACCCAAAGCCATTTTGAAGAAATTCAGAGCAGTGTCCGCATAATGCTGGGACAGCTGCAGCTGCTGACACAATAATGTAATATCCTTTTTGGCCTTTTTGATGGTGACTTCCCGTGATTCTGTGCCAGAGCCGACTTGGAATTTGCCATAACCATAGTTGGTGGCCCCGCCCGAGGATTCAGCGGACACAAACTGTCCAATGGCAACTGCTCCATGGCCAGCTTCTTCGAACTGTACCTCGGATACAATGAGCGAATCCTCCAGCACAGATCCACAGTTCATACACACTGAAAATTACATGATTAGACATTGGAGTGTCAAGACCGGTAGGGATTGGTGGACTAGTACTAACCCCGATCACCGCGTGCATTGTCCTCCTCGATCTCGTTGGAGCCACAGTTGCGGCATTTCAATCCTGATGACATTTTGATTGCTGATGAAGATTTGCTTCGACTCCGTTAGTTAGAGGTTCATTTAAAGTGCTTCTCATTTGGTCCTTTGCATTTTTGACGTCCGTCTAAACAATTTATTTAAAATCTTTGCAATTTTAATTGTTGTTGTGTGAAAGGTTGCAACCGTCTAGTGTGGCCAGCCACCGCCTGCTATCCGATTCTTTAAAAATACCAAAACCAAGAATTATTTCGACGTTGTGCAACACACATTTGCGGCAACCAAGAGAGGGAATAAATAAAGAAAATAAGTCTGTCAGATTTTTGGTTGAAAACTGATAATAAAAGTAAAAATTTTTAGACCTAGTAGCTATCTAAATGGGTGACGCTGACCAAGTGACAAAAGTTAAGGATGTGGGTGCCAAGCCTTCAGCGGCATCAGCAGCGGCCGGCTTGCAAATTATACCCTCGGAAGAGGTAGCGTCCATTGAGGAGGTTGTCACAATTGATCCAGAGTGCTTTGAATTGGATCTGAATCATCGTCGTATCGAGAAATTAGAGAACTTCGAGCCTCTCACTCAGATTGAACGTTTATTCCTGCGATGGAATCTGATAAAGAAGATCGAAAACTTGGAAAAACTGAAAACGCTGGTGGAATTGGAGCTATACGACAATCAGATTGTGCAAATTGAGAATCTCGATCAGCTGACTAATCTAGAGATATTGGATCTCAGTTTCAATCGACTGGTGAAAATCGAGAATCTGGATAAGCTGTTGAAACTGCAGAAGCTGTATTTTGTGGCTAACAAAATAACGGTCATCGAAAATGTTGGAATGCTGACCAATCTCACCATGTTGGAGCTGGGCGATAACAAACTAAAGAAGATTGAGAATATCGAGACTTTGGTCAATTTGCGTGAATTGTTTTTGGGCAAGAACAAGATAACAAAAATCGAGAATCTGGATACTCTGGTAAACTTGGAAATATTAAGTCTTCAGGCCAATCGCATTGTCAAAATCGAGAATTTAGACAAGCTAGAAAATTTAAGAGAGCTATACATATCGGAAAATGGCATTGAGACCATTGAAAACCTGGATGGCAACAAGCAATTGGAGACCCTGGATATGGCCAAAAACCGATTGACAGCCATTGGCAATCTGGAAAAACTGGAGAAATTGGAAGAACTCTGGTTGAATAACAACGGATTCGAAGACTGGAAGAATGTCGAAGTGCTTAAGGCTAATAAGACGTTGGAAACTATCTACTTGGAGCACACTCCCCTTGCCAAGGACATAAGATACCGTTCCAAGTTGCGAGACATACTTCCCCAGCTGAAAAAGATTGATGCCACCTTGTGCATGGTACCAAATGCGAAAGCCGAATAATTATCCTTCTTCTATTTGCAAACACATTAGACTTAACCCCACAAAAAAAAAAAAAAAAAAAAACAAAATTGAAATGTTAAACATTCTGCAATCACAATATATTTATTTAATTAAACAATAATGTTGACCAATCATTGTTAGTATGCTATAGTACGTCTCTCTCTTATCAATTTCGTTTATTGAAGCGTAGTAAATCAGGAATTATTGCTTAATCTGGAGTTCATTCAACGGTCAAATCGTAATGGCATAATAATCGGAGGCGCTGACCTCATGCGGTCCTCCATAAAAGTCCAGAACAAAAATGTTGTTGATCACCAATTCGCAGAGATAAAACGTATGAACTAAAAAAAGATAAGACATAAGATAAATGATGATTTTATAATCAACTCGAAGCTTCTTTAATCGTTTACACACATTTCATCCAATTGGCTCCTGCTGGATGACGTTTTAAGAATGCCTCAAGTGCTGGCTTATAACTAGCATTATCCTTTTCCATCTGTAGAAAAGTAAAGTTTAAATATTAATTTAGATAATTAGCATTAGAAAGGCAATATGACTCACCTTCTTGACCTGCCCACTTAGTATAATTCGGGCACAAGTCGGTTCCATGGGATCCATGCCAGCCTTTTGACAATTCAGGTTTTGCGCGTCGGTGAACATGAAAGTAACCTTGTTATTCTTTTGCCAATCTGGACCAGTGAAATCCAAATCTGTAAGCATAAAACGTATTCTCCCTGTTGAGTTGCCCAGGACATCGCTGTCATCTACTGATATGATATTGACCATGGGATAGTTTTCGACAATTTTATTTGTCGATATGGTGCCCACAGAAGCCCAGGTGGCCTGATGTACCAGCTGGCGGCCAATTTTTGCATGATTCAGTTCCAATTCTCGTTTATATGCGGCTATCATTCGCGCATCTTCTCTTGGTGAGTATCCTTGAGAGCTAGGCAAGAAGCCGATCAGGCAGGCAGCAATTGTTGCCCAAATTACGACATTACATTGATGATTGTACATGGCAGCCAAAAAGGATCTGTAAGTAAAACGTTTTAACTTGCTTAAATTTCAATCTAAAGCGAAAGCAAAAACTTGGATTAGGTTCGTAGTATATATGTATACGCGATTTGTTTTGTTCAAATTTACGTCATTACATTATTTAAGGCTTGAAACCACACGAATATAAGATTTTAACAATTTTTATGTTTGTGTTGAAATTTTCAAGGATATACTCAATTCGAACCCAAGAGATTTAGTTAGACAGCAATTGGAAATTTTAGATTGCCATATTATTATAAGAAAGACTATGAAGTTTCCAATGACACGCAATTTGCTATTGTATGAAGAAGCATTAACATCCGTAAAAAATCTTTTGTCGGGGTCCATTTTCGATCTACAAATATCAAGAGTCAAAAAAGATGCTTTTGTGATGGTTCACACTGTTTTATATATTTTAAATGTCCTTGCTGATGGTATTAATTGCCTGGTTCTACGACTTTCCCGATAGACTTTAAAACTCGATCATAGTGATAAGTTCGATAGAGGAAAAAATCCTAGTTTTTCATAAATATGTATCTACTTTTACTTCTTTTTGCGCACTCTAATTTCACATATTTGTATTATCTCCCAGTGTCTATACATATATATTGACCGATTCCTGATTCACGCACAAACAAAGAAACAAAAACAAAGTCCAAAGCAGTCCAGTTTCCTCACTAGACTCCACTCAACAGCATACACTGCCCCTGTCACGTCAAAGATATACGTACGTACATATGTATATATTATATATGTTTAAATAAATGAGATCCGAGTATTCCCTTATCGGTCTTTCTGTGCGGTGTTTTGTTTACCAACTGACTGGCAAGAACTACCTACGATACTTTGCTATCACCTTGTTTATATGGCAAAAGTTCTTAAACCCAGCTGTTCCAGCTCACTTTCTCTCTTTATCGACGGGGTATGATGGACTCCAGTTACGAGCAGTAAAATGATTTCCGACTTTAATCTTTTTTGTAAGATTTGAAAGTAAATATTTTAAGTAGGTGATTCATTATATTGAAATATTTTTATACTCTAGAGTAGCTTTAAACTCAGGCCCATAAACAGATCTTTTATTATAATTTGAGTTATACTAATGGATATGATTCAGATCGAATCCAGTCCGCAGTTGGCACTAAGCGGACCTGCCAACTCAAGCCTGTCTCAGGGGGAGTCGTTCAAAAGCAGATTGCTATGGCACCAGATGAGATGAATATTCAAAAATTTCCACAGATTATTAACAGTTTTGGTTTCTTTATTTCTCTCAAATACATATGGTAGGTATGCAGGTTTCAATATGTTTTTCTTGCTTTAGGAATATCATTACATTTATTCTTGATATTGAGTCAAGATTCGTTTTTTTTTTAAATTATTATGCCATTTATTTAATATATATATATGTATATATATAGTTTATAACTTGTACAATTTGTCATTTGTGTTTTTATTTGCTTCTCAAATTAACTTGACCACATTTCAACTTATTTATTGTTTCTATTTGCGGATGGCCCAACTCTCGGTTCCACGTACATATCATCATCTATCCTTATAATTTAGTTTTTTTTTGTGTTTTGTTTAAAAGATAGTATTATATTATGTTCGTTTCAAGTGTGCGAATATTTTCAACATTTATGTTTTTGTTTTGTACCTTTTGGAGAGATAATTTGTGGTGTGTTTTTGTGTTTTCTTTTTTTTTTTTTTTGGTAATTATTTGTAATTAAATTACATTTGCCAGTTTGTTTTACCCTGCCGCATACAGTTTTGGTTTTTGAAAAATATATTTATTATATATGTATGTAAAGATCTGATGAGTTACTGAAATAGGTTACAGGTGTGTATATATGTATGTAGATCTTAAGTGTTTTTGTTTCAAAAATAGATGTGTAAAAGTATCTCATATGTATGTATGGATGTATTTTGTGTTCCTATATGTCTGTATATCATTCTATATAGATAGAGATTAAAGTTAGCTTCGTTGATTATTGAGTTTGTTTTCAAAACTTATTCCTTAAAGCCCTTTTTGCGTTGCAACAATGTATAAGAATCTATAATTGGTTTTTGAGCTGTTTTCAATGAAGTATAATGTGATTCTTACCAAAGTTCGGTAAAGAAGACAATAATTTTGTATATAATGTATATTTATATGTGTCTCTCTGTGTGTGTGTGTGTGTGTGTGTCTTACAAGTGTGTAGGTGTGGGGACTGTAACTATCGATAGATAGATCTTTTTGCCTTATCAATTAACTGGCATTTGCTCAAAAAATGTTCTCTCAGATATATTCATATCTATAAACGTCGATTAGTTTATGCTTAACACTAAACATATAAAATGCTGCACATGCGCCACAAACAAGATATACATAGACATTTATATACGTACAGAGGCAGCCACTCCATTGGCGCGTTTGGAGTTTTTAATTTTAACTCAAATTTTCTCGACCAGGTATAAAACAAACCAATCAACAAATTGCGAAAAAATTTCTTCAGTAGATTACTTGGGAGTCGAGAAACGGAGTGGCCACCACTGCATGTATACATTTGTATATTATTATTAGACTATACTTTTTGTCATAATTAAAAATAGGAAGTAGATACATATTTAAAACTGATTGTGGGAACAAAAAATTACAGAATTGTTAGTTTTAAATGCCTTTTTAGATTTTTGCTTTTTGGAAGGTTTGAAGAACTACTTTAAATTTAATTTAACACAAATATAGTCTTTTAAATAAGAATGAAAATAAAATTAATATCCAAGTAACATGTTTCAATGGGTTTTAAAACTCTGTTTAGCATTTAAAACTAGATGTGGTTAGCTTAATCTGCAGATAATAATAATTAATAATTAGAGAACAGCATGTCTTATATAAGTTGTCTTAGACTGAACACCGATTAAAACTACACTTGCTTAGAATTCTCTTGTGAAATATCAAAAGTACGAAATCAAAATATATAGTTTAATAAATAAAATATGTAGATAACTTTGTAAATAGTGCACAGTTGAAAAACTTGCTTGAAGCGCGTTTAACAGAAATTATAAAACCAAAAAAAAAAGAAGGAAAAAACGACAACAATTTGCAATTTTATCTTGCCACAAATTACAATATCTGTTTTGTTTTTGTTTAATACTTGTTGCATATTCACTTTGTTGCTTATACAAAATACAACTACGGGTTATGTATATAATATAATATAATAATTTCTCATATTTTTCTCAAATTTTGTTTTTTTTTTTTTATCAAACAATTCCTTGGCGCTTGCGTATGTTTTTGTGTTAGTGTTTTTGTTTTCAGATTTTGCTTTTCTTTATGACGACTCCTGCTTTGGGGTTTTTCGTTTTGTTTTTTAAATGAAAACTTGTTAGGAACCAATAAAACATAAATGATTAGATAAAGCTTTAAAATTTGTGACTAGCCTGGAAGCATTTCAAATTAGAGTCTAAATATTGTTTGGAGTTATGAGAATGGATGTTACATGATGTGGGATGAGGATTGTTGATTCAGATAATGGCAACAATCGCAAAGTCTGAATATAATCAAATTATACAAGGATTCAGACCGACACAGTGAGAGGGAGAGAAAGAAATTGAGAGCTTAATAGAAAGAGTTTGGAACATAAAGTAAAAGCAAATTCGGGGCAGTTTTCAATACGCGGGACAATTGGTATAACATTGTTAAAGCTATCAAATTTGTAGTTTTATCTTCATTATGAATTTCCTTTCATTCCGTTCCAAAGATCAGCTTAGCTTAACTCGCACCGTTAGCGACGCTCCTGACCGCTACCTCTAGCGGTTGTCTGTCGGTCCGGTTGCTGCTGCTGCGTCTGTGGTACCGTCTGCAGTTCATACTGATAGTAGTAATCGCTACCCACATAGACGGTACGCCAGACGCCATCTACATCTCACATTTGCCGATATGGTGAATGCATCTTGAGCCACTGCAAAACCAAAGACGGTCCTCCAGCCTGAATTTCGGGCGGAATGGTGCTCAGCGGACATTTGTCAATGTTAAGATATTTGAGATTTTGACAAAGGGCCAACTCAAATGGCAGTTTCTCCAGGCCTGGATTCTGATTGATATAGAGATTCTCCAGACTCTCCAACGAGCCAATCTCTTCGGGCAAAAATTGCAAATTATTCTCGCTAACCGACAAATGGGTCAGCTGGCTCAAGTGACCGATACTGCGCGGCAACATGGTTATCTGATTTGTTTGCAATATCAAACGCTGGAGTTCGTGGAGTAGACCTATCTCATGGGGTAGAACCTCAATGCGATTCTCTTCAAGATCAAGGATACGCAATTTTCGCAAATTGCCAATAGTATTGGGTATTTTCTTGAGCATGTTGTTGGACAAGATGAGTATTTCCAGATTCTGCAAGTTCATAATGTCATCGGGCAGCTTCTGCAATGCATTTGTGGCCAAATTAAGCTCCACCATGTTGACCCAGGTACCAATGTCCAATGGCAAAGCTGTCAACATATTCTCCTTCATATTCAGCTTAGTAAGACCCTTTGCCCGTGAGAATATCCCATATGGAATCTTGTCGATGCGATTGTGCTCCAAATTGATGTTATAGACATTGGTGAACTGAGCCGGTCCACCCGTGGGATAGCTGGTGAACTGATTTCGCGATAACGTGATAATAGTCAATCCATTCAAACTTGCCAGCATGCCGTCCGGCAGCTGAGTGATACCATTGCCCTCCACATTGAACTCGTCCATGCTTTTGCAGTTCTTCAAGGAAGCTGGGACACTGGTCAAACGATTGTAGCGCAATCCCAACCTGACCAACGACTTAAGATTGCCAATGCTGTCGGGAATGTCCAGCAGTTCGTTGTGCTGTAAGTCGAGAGCACTCAGATTTACACAGTTGCCAATGTCTTCGGGCAAATGCTCCAGATGATTGTGCGATACATCCAAAGTGGTCAAATTGACCAGAGCTCCAATGGCACTGCCCAATTCTCTGATCTTATTCTCACGTAGACTCAACATTGTAAGGTTCACCAATTGGCGCAGGTCATCCGCCACTGTAGTGATACGATTGAATCGCAAATACAAAGTGGTCAGCGAGCGTAGACGATAGATGACTGGGGGAATTTCGGCCAGCTTATTGTGCCTCAAATCCAGCACCTTCAATTGATTGCAGTGCTGCAGTGAGTCCGGCAGCGAGGTCAATGAGTTCTCGTTTAAAGCAAGATTGCGCAAATTCACAAGACAACCGATCTCTGTGGGCAGTTGACCAATTTTATTGCTGTACAAATAGAGTTCGGTGAGATGAACACACTCCTTCACCGTGTTGGGTATAACTGTGATTGATGATTTACTCAGATCCAGACGTTTGATGCCTACGGGAAGTTTAGAGAGTATTAACATGGAAGATTAATGTGATTGAGTATGCTTACCTTCGTCGCGGCAGCGTTGAAGCGCTTTAATCACATCTTGATCCGCCTGAATGGGTTTACTCTTTTTTGTGGTGGGCTTGGGCTTATTGGATTCCGGATGCTTGACGGTCACCACCTTGGGACGCGTTTCGGGCGGCATAGTTGCTGTGTTTTCGTTGTGTTGTGTGTGTCCTTGCTGTCCGTTGCTAGTGCTGCTGCCACTTGCTGCAGTCGTGTTTGTTGCCGTATTTGAATTGGATTTGGCTCCGCCAACGCTACTGCCACCGTTGATCGTGCTGTTCAAATTGGAGACTGGCTCTGGTCCGCCACCAAAACAATTAATAGCCTCTGATGATCCGTTCTGATTGCTGCTGCCGCCACCACCGCCGCCGCCGCTGCCGTCGCCACCTTTTCCTCCTCCGTTTCTCTCCGCCTGCCCTGTGGACGATAACGATGTGCTCGATGCCGATGCCGTTGCGCCCGAAGAACACAAGTTCATAATTTTGCCCAGCTTTGCGGTTGGCGGCGACAATGCGTTGCCCAGAAGTGTGCCAAAGCAACAACACCAGCAATCGCGGCCAGAGGAACTCGTTGCTTCTACTCTGCAATTGAAAAAATTGGAAACAGAGAGAGTGAGAGAGAGCTTAATAAAACGAACGAACGGACGATGGACGGGTGGCTGAGAGGGTGATATAAAGGCGCAGGTTGATTATTTCTTTATGGCTGCACTTTATCAATTGTGCGTCAGACACAGGCGCGGCCAGCTCTGGTCTCTTGGTACGTGCGTCATTTTACGTCGCCGATGTCTCCAATAATGCTTTACAATTTCTCACTCTCACTCCATCCCACCTCCCACCAGGCCCACCGGACTTCTCTTTGCTGCAACTGACTAGCAAACCTTTTTCAAACCCAATCTATAATCAAACCTCTTAGACACTTGAACTAACTAACCAGCAACTCGAATTTTTTATCGTGACTAGCTGCAGCTGATTCTATATTAAGCTTCAATGTAGATATAAGCGAATGTAAATATGTTTATTTATCGTCTCCGCCGACCGCATCGGACTAATGCATCATCATATAAAGCTCTTGTCAGGGAATTCGAAAGAAATCCATTTAAGTTCATACATATGTACATAAATAAATTAAACACACTCACACAAAGGAGGAGAGTAAAGCACAATGGGATTCAAATTAAGAACTTGTCGTCTTTTAAGTAAAATTATTCCAAACTAAAAACAGGGTGTCCAAATGTGATAAATGGCAGCTGCCTTATGCACATACAATTAGGACACTAAAAGATCGGAAAGGATATATGCCCATACATATGCAGACATTTGATTCGCTGCGTTCAAATTAGCTAACATTATTGGTAAATTAATTCAACTTTGTCTACTGTCAATAGTATTAAAGGGCACACGCCACGCCCACTTCTTTGCCAAGTACTGTTATCGTTCTATCCAGATATAATAATTGTCGCGGTAAATGTCAAGGTCAGTGTCAGGAATAAACGCAACTGACAAAATTCCCGGAAAGAGCTACAGGCAGTGCAAAAGGTTGCACGTCAATCCACCCGCACATTACTCACACACACACACGCAATGTGGCACACATACATGTATGTATGTATTTAGGTACATACATACATAGATACAAAACAAAAACAAATCGGGCTGCCGCCCCACCTCCCAAAACATTAACTTACGGCTTCTATAAAGTTCCAAAAATCATTGCAGTTGATTAACGTGGGATTATTATATGTAATTACTTTAAATTCCTGGTAAAGATTAATAACTATCTAATTAAGTAATTCAGTCATAGAAGGATCTGTTTGTCTTTGTCAAAATGCCTTTGTATTGGTAAAGGATAGATGGATGGCCATTTGAACCAATCGAAGTATCCAGAGATCAGGCTTTATCTATTGTGACACTTTCACCGGATGTACCGATAGGAGCGGAAGTCCTGCTTAAACGTACGTATACTTATTTTTTCGGCGCACGAAAAAAAAAATTCCTTCACATACAACAAAAAAAAAAAAAAACGAGATACAAGCGCTGCCATATGTTTAATAAAAACAATCTGGTAATGTTGACTGTTTTCGATTTTCGATTGTAGCTGTAAACAACTATCGACCTAAAAAGGCTGCAACACATTTTTCAAAATATTGTAACTGTGGCATATTTTCAAATAAACGTTAGAAATATTTTCCTATATGAATCAAATATGTAGATACTACTGAACATATTTTAATAACAGTTGAAGATGAATTGAAAATTTAATTTAATTGATTTGTTAAACATTAATCTGTAGGGAACTTTGATTATATTGTTGCCTAAATCGCCCTATCCCTGAAGTGGGTGGTCACTTTTGGAGTACATAAAGCAAAGCAAAGCCCGTTATCTAGCTGAATGTAACAGGTGTAATGCGATATTATTGCAGGCCAATTTAATCATGTGTGTGGGGAAATCTTGAACTAATGCCAACATTCAGTTTACGGTTGATGGTCAAGGTCGGCCTCTGCAGGTTGCCTTTTAACCAGGACATGCCGGCGCTGGGCGCTACCAATTAGCTGCAAAACAGAACAGGACAGAACTCGACTACACAGAGATCCAATTACGAGTGCATGTTCATGTCAGTCAACCTTCTAATTAGCAGATTTCAATTGCGCAGTTGCCGGAACAATGCAACTGTAACATCAAACTTCTGGTTTATTCTACCAGCCGGCAAACTAATCCACTGCCCACATGATGCAGTGGCATTAAGACCGACTCACATGTCCCTCCTATTCTCACATCCAGAAGCCCTTCTGGATCTTAAGCACAGGCACCTGCAACGTGCACATGTAGATGAATAAATGCGTGGGAGCATTTATGTGACAAATATTATATGAAACTATATGAAATTCCTCCTAAGTGTTCAAGGAGAAGCTTTTTAGGATTAAATTGAAGTTGTTACAGCATCGCATGAATCATAGCATCTATCGTAGATATACATAATTATAACAAAAGTGGTCGCTTTCACTTTATATTTTGAATTTTGAGCAGAAAACTTGGGAACTGCACACAAATACAAGCACACACACATAAAAACGTTGGGCCTCACACATGCCTATATTAGATTGTTATACATAATTTATGATACGCAATTTGTTGACACTGCAATGGAGCAGCAACAGCAGGAGCAGTAAGGACATGGAGGAGTGGAATTAGGAGTATGAGTTAAGGCTAAGGCAAATGTCAAACCAATTACAAATAGACAACAATAATATATCCAACCTGTTATTAAATCGCCACACGAGAAAACTTTCCCAGGCTTCAGTGTGATTCCCTCTGTATAGCAATCTTTCTCTTTTCTCTCGCTTTCTCTCTATCTCCCTCTAACGCACTGATGTGTGAGTGTCCTTTCGGTTCCGCGCCCTTCCTTTTGCTTGCCTTGCCTTTCTCGCCTACCCAAACACACTTTCGCTTGTGGCTTGCAGTTCGTCTGTCTTTTGAATTTTCCTCTTATTTTCCAGCACTTTTCAGCTTGTTTTGCTTCTTACACTTCGGTTACGGTTGGCTGCGACTTATGTATTAGGAAGACACGTATGGGAATAACGGTTATTTAGCACAATTTTGTAGTTGAATTTTTGGTAAAGGCTCTTGAAAAATTTGTAATATTTTTATACCCTTGCAGAGGGTATTATAAAATTGGTCAGATGTTTGTAACGCACAGAAGGAGACGTTTCCGACCCCATAAAGTATATATATTCTTGATCAGCATGAGAAGCTAAGTCGATATAGCCATGTCCGTCTGTCCGTCTGTCCGTCTGTCCGTCTGTCCGTCTGTCCGTCTGTCCGTCTGTCCGTCTGTCCGTCGGTGCGTACGCGTTTTACTCAGCCATCTTAAGAGCTATCGGGATGAAATTTTTTTTGGGAGCTTTTTTTTTACCCGGGTGAGATAAAGTATGAAAATCTTTGGGATCGGACTACTATATCATATAGCTCTGGAACAAAAATTTTTGCAAAAATTGGAGTATCCCCATGAAATTTACCAATATAATAGAATTTGATATAAAATCTCAGATCCCAAAATTTGACCCTGATCGGATAAATAGAACACAAGTTACAGTCTATATAAATCGGTTCAATCGCTGCCGGCAGCTCTGCTTGCTGCCTACTACGTCACCATCTGTTAACAGAGCACATGCATACACACACAGACGCAACGCTACATAAACTGTATGTGTATGCGTGCGTTGCTTTGCTTAGGGAATGAGGGAAGAAGAAGAACAAATTGTACATAGTATGAAGAGTAAAATTGTTTTGTTTGTATATTAATGAATTGAGTTGCAGAAAAGAAATTTTGAACATGTGAAATTATTATTGTCAAGGACTGCAAGGGTATATAAACTTCGGCATAGCCGAATTTAACTTCTTTGATATTTTCTTTGTATAGAAGGTGACGTGACTTTTTTCGTTTCGATTTCTTCGTTTTTTTTGCTACAACAGTTGAGGTTGAGCCAGAGAGTTACACATAAATACAGCAGCAGCAATGCTAAAAAGGATATATATATCCTGGCCAACAAAAAGAAAAGGCTAGGCGCTTGCGCCATTTTACGTCATCTGGCTACGTTCACTTACGTATGTAAGACAGCTTTTGCGGCAAGAAAAAAGCTCATTGTAATATTTCAAAAATAACGTTTTTTGTTTATCTCAAGAGCCTGAGTTTATATCGGTAAAAACAAGAGATAATCAGAGTTAGAGTTCCAATTTTCGTAAATCATCGTTTGTGATGAATTCGCAGGCACGTTCTGCTATAATTTTGTAGCCTAAAGAACAATAAATTAATTCTTAATGAACACATAAAGAAGCGGCTAGTCCTCACCCTTTTGATATTTACAATTGTACATCCTCATTACACAGCTACTGGCAAATGTCCGAAAGCAACCATCAAGGACATCCAACGCACAGACTACACGGTAGACCACGGGACACACATCGTGACATTTCTTTGGATCTAAATCGGTGAAAATTGTTGTCGAATTCCACAGAGTTTCCACATTATTTATAACTTACTATTAGAACCATACATATGACTATGGGTCATAACAAAACCATTTAGGATCAAACAAATAAGACCAAGATATTTGGCTTCCCTTAATGTTATTATCCGTTCCATCCGATCGATAAGAGCTTCTTGTAATGAAATGACAATGAGTTATTGCTTTTAGTCGAAATTTATTTATAAACAACGTTTGCTTGTGAAACGGCTGGTTTTTATTTGTTTACAAAAAAATAAATGTGTCAATATTTGATGAATTTTTTGTTGTTTATTATAAAATGCTTGTGGTCAGGTTCAGGCACAAGCCTGACCCTTGAAGTTCTATGGATATCGACCCACAATTGATGAGAGGTCATTGAGAAACTAGGTTTAGTCGCTGTTAACTTAAACTGGCGCAGTCAGGCAATAAGATAAATGTTGCATAAGGTATTCTTCATGCCACTTTCCTAGCTGCAATCGTTTGCACTGGAGTCCCGACGACAACGTCCAGGAGAAGAACGCCATGCTGAAACAGGAGTCAATTGAAATTAAACTCTTAGGATTTACAACATTTGCACTTACTCTCTCTTTTTACGCAAGCATGGATATTCAATTTGCATTCGTTAGTGAAGGTGCAGTAAATGTTTCTACCATTGCGATTTGTTCTGCCACAAACATAGTTTATATCCTGGGTGCAAACCCGGTCGCACTCCTGACTGCTCACATTGAGAACACACACAAAGATAACAACTAGGAGGAGAACTAAAGTGCCGAGTGACTTCATTTTCCTAAAAAACTTTAATGAAGATCCTATGTAGCTTATATAGTTGCTGTATAATCGCATTCCATTCATTTTGCTAGAACAAAGCATTGATCATTAAACAGATGTTCCAAGTACTATATTAGTTCACAGCTTTATTATTATATCTGATTAATTTCGACTTAAGACAGTCGTTGTTAAAAGCTGAAGCGAAAGCCTTTCCAAAAAACTGTGTATTGAGCCCGTTGTTAACTCATTTCTCTTTTTACCTTGTAATATATTTTGCAATAACAATTGGCTAGGTCAAAAATCCAAAAACTGCTGAACAAACAGAACACAAATTGTACAACAAAATCTTAAAGACTGAGAAAGTATTGTTTTATATATATTATATTATATTTCCTTATCAAAATCAAGAGCCAACTTTAAGTCGAAATGCTGTTGACATTCAAAAAAACTTTATTTTTGACTTTAACACTAATTTATTGTTTATTGACAAGTCCCTTGAGTTGGTTCACCCACGTAAGCTATAAAAAAGAGTTTTTTGGGAATTATTAAAGTCCTAGGGACAGTGAAATCCTTTTACTTACCTTCGCCGCTAAGACACGAATAGACATTTAATAGACAGCGATTGGTAAATGTCAATTGGCGCTCCTTATTATTGCCGTTGGCATCAACATAGGGAAACCAACCACAGACCTGTGGTCCTGTTGTTGGACATGTCACTGCTGCACACTGACTACTGCACCGATCGACCGCGACCATGGCTAATAGAAGACGATACATTTAGTCAAGACACTTTATACCAAAATAGGCCATTCACTTACGTTGCAGACACTGATTCACTCTCATACAATTCTCTGAGCCGAAGATGCAACCGTTTTGATAGACTCGACACATCCCATTCACAATGGTCCACACCAAAGATTTGTAGTAGGGCGAGCATCGGGCTCGCCATATGCATCGATTGGAGCAATCTCTTACTAAAGTTGAATTTCGTTGGGACTGTACCAATCCAACCCCAAGAATAACCAATAAAAATGACAACTTGTATAGATCCATGACGAGGGAAGGCAACTGAACCTACTGCCGGATGGAAGCCATATATAAGCAGAAATACCATTGTATTTCATATTGGTATGCAAATATTTACCGAATGGAACAGCTGTGTCTTTTCATGTCATCACATAATGATGAGAGCTTTGTTAAGTTCTCTGTATTTGTCAATAAGAATATTATTTAATGATTTACTTATGAATAATACCGGTAAATACTAATAATTCAATTCTGGATTTGTTCCACACCAAATTAGTGCCAAAAAGTTTCACCACCATGGATTAACCTACGACTTCAAAGTGTTGAAATGTGTATCCATTGGGGATTTCTTATTCAAGAGCCAGATTTAAATACAATTGCAGTTGATTTCAAATTTCAAATTATATCCTTGTGGTAAGGAGAAAATTGGAACAACCTGGGCCAAAGATGTGTTTCATTGGTCTTTACCGATTGTCGATTGGAAACTGTTATGTATAGCCGGGTCTCTTGATAATATCTGTATTTGTCAATATCTGTCAACTATTTTAAGCTAACTATGATTTACCAATTGAGTTTTGATTTTACACGACTGTGCGATAAACGAAAGGAAGGAAACCAGTTTTGGATTTGCAATCAATTGGCCACGTCAAAGAAAGATCTCTTCCCAAGTGCGTTAATCGTCTGGTTATTTATTCATACATCCTTTTCCGGAGCCTCCAGGATCAGGACTATCGATCTGCATTTAAGGATTTTCAATATCCTTCCAAAAATATTGCTCGAATTTTTGTAAGGGGGGAGGTCAGAAAAATGGCAAAAAACTACAAATGTCTTTATAACTCGGTCATTTAAAGGACGATCAGGATGTCCTTTGGTCAGATTGTAGTCCTTGATGATCCACATCGACTGACACTCTTAGATCCTGGAATGTCCTTTTAGGAGTTGAGATAAAAAGATATTTTTGTTTATGAAAAAATGTTACTTAACTCGCGAGTCCTTTGCAGGATCAGGACGAAAGTGGTGCATACACATTGCAACCATTGAGGAGTATCGTTGGTGCAAAGGACATCCCGATAGTCCTGCGGAGAGCTGAGATATTAAGGGTTTTGTAGTTTTCTCCAGATTTTTTGATTCTTTGCTTTAATTTGGGACTTAGAAAAAATTGCATTAAATTTGGGACTTGGAAAAAATTACAAGTCAAAAAACAGAAAGGTGCTAATAACTCGGCAGTTTTAAGGATGAGCGGGATGTCCTTGGGCCAGATGGAAGTCCTTGCTCATGCGCGTCGACTGACGTTACCATGTCCTGGAATGTCCTTCAAATATCTGCAAAAAAAGGTCCTTTTCAGAAAATTTCATGTCCTGCATCCTTAGACGACCCCAAGTTTTTTTGATGCCAATCGATAGAGATCATCAAGGACTTTCTAGGAAACCATGTCCTTTCGTCCTGCGACAGGATTTGTGGATTCTAGAGCTAAAAAACGTAAAAAGGATAATTTTCTCGAGGCCATATCTCGGCAGGACATTGTTCGATTCCACCAGGACACGCTTTTTGGAGCCTCCAGGATCAGGACCATCGATCTGCGTTCAAGGATTTCCATTATCCTTCCAAAAATATTGCTCGAACTTTTGTAAGGGGGAGAGTCAGAAAAAGGCCAAAAATCGCAAAAATACAAGAAATATCCTTATTACTTAGCCATTTCAAGGACGATCTGGATGTCCTTTGGTCAGACTGCAGTCCTTGTTCATCCGCATCGACTGACACTATCAGATCCTGGAATGTCCTTTTGGGAGCTGAGATAAAAGGACTTTTTTAATTATGACAAAATAGGAATTATCTCGGGAGTCCTTTGAAGGATCAGGACGAAAGTGGTGGCCAAACATTCCAATCATTGAGGACTACTGTTGGTGTAAAGGACATCCCGATAGTCCTGCGGAGAGCTGAGATATTAAGGATTTTGTAGTTTTCTCCAGATTTTTTGATTCTTTGCTTTAATTTGGGACTTAGAAAAAATTGCATTAAATTTGGGACTTGGAAAAAATTACAAGTCAAAAAACAGAAAGGTGCTAATAACTCGGCAGTTTTAAGGATGAGCGGGATGTCCTTGGGCCAGATGGAAGTCCTTGCTCATGCGCGTCGACTGACGTTACCATGTCCTGGAATGTCCTTCAAATATCTGCAAAAAAAAGGTCCTTTTCAGAAAATTTCATGTCCTGCATCCTTAGACGACCCCAAGTTTTTTTTGATGCCAATCGATAGAGATCATCAAGGACTTTCTAGGAAACCATGTCCTTTCGTCCTGCGACAGGATTTGTGGATTCTAGAGCTAAAAAACGTAAAAAGGATAATTTTCTCGAGGCCATATCTCGGCAGGACATTGTTCGATTCCACCAGGACACGCTTTTTTGGAGCCTCCAGGATCAGGACCATCGATCTGCGTTCAAGGATTTCCATTATCCTTCCAAAAATATTGCTCGAACTTTTGTAAGGGGGAGAGTCAGAAAAAGGCCAAAAATCGCAAAAATACAAGAAATATCCTTATTACTTAGCCATTTCAAGGACGATCTGGATGTCCTTTGGTCAGACTGCAGTCCTTGTTCATCCGCATCGACTGACACTATCAGATCCTGGAATGTCCTTTTGGGAGCTGAGATAAAAGGACTTTTTTAATTATGACAAATTAGGAATTATCTCGGGAGTCCTTTGAAGGATCAGGACGAAAGTGGTGGCCAAACATTCCAATCATTGAGGACTACTGTTGGTGTAAAGGACATCCCGATAGTCCTGCGAAGAGCTGAGATATTAAGGATTTTGTAGTTTTCTCCAGATTTTTTGATTCTTTGCTTTAATTTGGGACTTAGAAAAAATTGCATTAAATTTGGGACTTGGAAAAAATTACAAGTCAAAAAACAGAAAGGTGCTAATAACTCGGCAGTTTTAAGTCCTTGCTCATGCGCGTCGACTGACGTTACCATGTCCTGGAATGTCCTTCAAATATCTGCAAAAAAAGGTCCTTTTCAGAAAATTTCATGTCCTGCATCCTTAGACGACCCCAAGTTTTTTTGATGCCAATCGATAGAGATCATCAAGGACTTTCTAGGAAACCATGTCCTTTCGTCCTGCGACAGGATTTGTGGATTCTAGAGCTAAAAAACGTAAAAAGGATAATTTTCTCGAGGCCATATCTCGGCAGGACATTGTTCGATTCCACCAGGACACGCTTTTTTGGAGCCTCCAGGATCAGGACCATCGATCTGCGTTCAAGGATTTCCATTATCCTTCCAAAAATATTGCTCGAATTTTTGTAAGGGGGAGAGTCAGAAAAAGGCCAAAAATCGCAAAAATACAAGAAATATCCTTATTACTTAGCCATTTCAAGGACGATCTGGATGTCCTTTGGTCAGACTGCAGTCCTTGTTCATCCGCATCGACTGACACTATCAGATCCTGGAATGTCCTTTTGGGAGCTGAGATAAAAGGACTTTTTAATTATGACAAATTAGGAATTATCTCGGGAGTCCTTTGAAGGATCAGGACGAAAGTGGTGGCCAAACATTCCAATCATTGAGGACTACTGTTGGTGTAAAGGACGTACCGATAGTCCTGCGGAGAGCTGAGATATTAAGGATTTTGTAGTTTTCTCCAGATTTTTTGATTCTTTGCTTTAATTTGGGACTTAGAAAAAATTGCATTAAATTTGGGACTTGGAAAAAATTACAAGTCAAAAAACAGAAAGGTGCTAATAACTCGGCAGTTTTAAGGATGAGCGGGATGTCCTTGGGCCAGATGAAAGTCCTTGCTCATGCGCGTCGACTGACGTTACCATGTCCTGGAATGTCCTTCAAATATCTGCAAAAAAAGGTCCTTTTCAGAAAATTTCATGTCCTGCATCCTTAGACGACCCCAAGTTTTTTTGATGCCAATCGATAGAGATCATCAAGGACTTTCTAGGAAACCATGTCCTTTCGTCCTGCGACAGGATTTGTGGATTCTAGAGCTAAAAAACGTAAAAAGGATAATTTTCTCGAGGCCATATCTCGGCAGGACATTGTTCGATTCCACCAGGACACGCTTTTTTGGAGCCTCCAGGATCAGGACCATCGATCTGCGTTCAAGGATTTCCATTATCCTTCCAAAAATATTGCTCGAATTTTTGTAAGGGGGAGAGTCAGAAAAATGGCCAAAAATTGCAAAAATACAAGAAATATCCTTATTACTCAGCCATTTTAAGGACGATCAGGATGTCCTTTGGTCAGACTGCAGTCCTTGTTGATCCGCATCGACTGACACTATCAGATCCTGGAATGTCCTTTTGGGAGCTGAGATAAAAGGACTTTTTTAATTATGACAAATTAGGAATTATCTCGGGAGTCCTTTGAAGGATCAGGACGAAAGTGGTGGCCAAACATTCCAATCATTGAGGACTACTGTTGGTGTAAAGGACGTACCGATAGTCCTGCGGAGAGCTGAGATATTAAGGATTTTGTAGTTTTCTCCAGATTTTTTGATTCTTTGCTTTAATTTGGGACTTAGAAAAAATTGCATTAAATTTGGGACTTGGAAAAAATTACAAGTCAAAAAACAGAAAGGTGCTAATAACTCGGCAGTTTTAAGGATGAGCGGGATGTCCTTGGGCCAGATGAAAGTCCTTGCTCATGCGCGTCGACTGACGTTACCATGTCCTGGAATGTCCTTCAAATATCTGCAAAAAAAGGTCCTTTTCAGAAAATTTCATGTCCTGCATCCTTAGACGACCCCAAGTTTTTTTTGATGCCAATCGATAGAGATCATCAAGGACTTTCTAGGAAACCATGTCCTTTCGTCCTGCGACAGGATTTGTGGATTCTAGAGCTAAAAAACGTAAAAAGGATAATTTTCTCGAGGCCATATCTCGGCAGGACATTGTTCGATTCCACCAGGACACGCTTTTTTGGAGCCTCCAGGATCAGGACCATCGATCTGCGTTCAAGGATTTCCATTATCCTTCCAAAAATATTGCTCGAATTTTTGTAAGGGGGAGAGTCAGAAAAATGGCCAAAAATCGCAAAAATACAAGAAATATCCTTATTACTCAGCCATTTCAAGGACGATCAGGATGTCCTTTGGTCAGACTGCAGTCCTTGTTCATCCGCATCGACTGACACTATCAGATCCTGGAATGTCCTTTTGGGAGCTGAGATAAAAGGACTTTTTTAATTATGACAAATTAGGAATTATCTCGGGAGTCCTTTGAAGGATCAGGACGAAAGTGGTGGCCAAACATTCCAATCATTGAGGACTACTGTTAGTGTAAAGGACATCCCGATAGTCCTGCGGAGAGCTGAGATATTAAGGATTTTGTAGTTTTCTCCAGATTTTTTGATTCTTTGTCTTTAATTTGGGACTTAGAAAAAATTGCATTAAATTTGGGACTTGGAAAAAATTACAAGTCAAAAAACAGAAAGGTGCTAATAACTCGGCAGTTTTAAGGATGAGCGGGATGTCCTTGGGCCAGATGAAAGTCCTTGCTCATGCGCGTCGACTGACGTTACCATGTCCTGGAATGTCCTTCAAATATCTGCAAAAAAAGGTCCTTTTCAGAAAATTTCATGTCCTGCATCCTTAGACGACCCCAAGTTTTTTTGATGCCAATCGATAGAGATCATCAAGGACTTTCTAGGAAACCATGTCCTTTCGTCCTGCGACAGGATTTGTGGATTCTAGAGCTAAAAAACGTAAAAAGGATAATTTTCTCGAGGCCATATCTCGGCAGGACATTGTTCGATTCCACCAGGACACGCTTTTTTGGAGCCTCCAGGATCAGGACCATCGATCTGCGTTCAAGGATTTCCATTATCCTTCCAAAAATATTGCTCGAATTTTTGTAAGGGGGAGAGTCAGAAAAATGGCCAAAAATCGCAAAAATACAAGAAATATCCTTATTACTCAGCCATTTCAAGGACGATCAGGATGTCCTTTGGTCAGACTGCAGTCCTTGTTGATCCGCATCGACTGACACTATCAGATCCTGGAATGTCCTTTTGGGAGCTGAGATAAAAGGACTTTTTTAATTATGACAAATTAGGAATTATCTCGGGAGTCCTTTGAAGGATCAGGACGAAAGTGGTGGCCAAACATTCCAATCATTGAGGACTACTGTTGGTGTAAAGGACGTACCGATAGTCCTGCGGAGAGCTGAGATATTAAGGATTTTGTAGTTTTCTCCAGATTTTTTGATTCTTTGCTTTAATTTGGGACTTAGAAAAAATTGCATTAAATTTGGGACTTGGAAAAAATTACAAGTCAAAAAACAGAAAGGTGCTAATAACTCGGCAGTTTTAAGGATGAGCGGGATGTCCTTGGGCCAGATGAAAGTCCTTGCTCATGCGCGTCGACTGACGTTACCATGTCCTGGAATGTCCTTCAAATATCTGCAAAAAAAGGTCCTTTTCAGAAAATTTCATGACCTGCATCCTTAGACGACCCCAAGTTTTTTTGATGCCAATCGATAGAGATCATCAAGGACTTTCTAGGAAACCATGTCCTTTCGTCCTGCGACAGGATTTGTGGATTCTAGAGCTAAAAAACGTAAAAAGGATAATTTTCTCGAGGCCATATCTCGGCAGGACATTGTTCGATTCCACCAGGACACGCTTTTTTGGAGCCTCCAGGATCAGGACCATCGATCTGCGTTCAAGGATTTCCATTATCCTTCCAAAAATATTGCTCGAACTTTTGTAAGGGGGAGAGTCAGAAAAAGGCCAAAAATCGCAAAAATACAAGAAATATCCTTATTACTTAGCCATTTCAAGGACGATCTGGATGTCCTTTGGTCAGACTGCAGTCCTTGTTCATCCGCATCGACTGACACTATCAGATCCTGGAATGTCCTTTTGGGAGCTGAGATAAAAGGACTTTTTTAATTATGACAAAATAGGAATTATCTCGGGAGTCCTTTGAAGGATCAGGACGAAAGTGGTGGCCAAACATTCCAATCATTGAGGACTACTGTTGGTGTAAAGGACATCCCGATAGTCCTGCGGAGAGCTGAGATATTAAGGATTTTGTAGTTTTCTCCAGATTTTTTGATTCTTTGCTTTAATTTGGGACTTAGAAAAAATTGCATTAAATTTGGGACTTGGAAAAAATTACAAGTCAAAAAACAGAAAGGTGCTAATAACTCGGCAGTTTTAAGGATGAGCGGGATGTCCTTGGGCCAGATGGAAGTCCTTGCTCATGCGCGTCGACTGACGTTACCATGTCCTGGAATGTCCTTCAAATATCTGCAAAAAAAGGTCCTTTTCAGAAAATTTCATGTCCTGCATCCTTAGACGACCCCAAGTTTTTTTGATGCCAATCGATAGAGATCATCAAGGACTTTCTAGGAAACCATGTCCTTTCGTCCTGCGACAGGATTTGTGGATTCTAGAGCTAAAAAACGTAAAAAGGATAATTTTCTCGAGGCCATATCTCGGCAGGACATTGTTCGATTCCACCAGGACACGCTTTTTTGGAGCCTCCAGGATCAGGACCATCGATCTGCGTTCAAGGATTTCCATTATCCTTCCAAAAATATTGCTCGAACTTTTGTAAGGGGGAGAGTCAGAAAAAGGCCAAAAATCGCAAAAATACAAGAAATATCCTTATTACTTAGCCATTTCAAGGACGATCTGGATGTCCTTTGGTCAGACTGCAGTCCTTGTTCATCCGCATCGACTGACACTATCAGATCCTGGAATGTCCTTTTGGGAGCTGAGATAAAAGGACTTTTTTAATTATGACAAATTAGGAATTATCTCGGGAGTCCTTTGAAGGATCAGGACGAAAGTGGTGGCCAAACATTCCAATCATTGAGGACTACTGTTGGTGTAAAGGACATCCCGATAGTCCTGCGAAGAGCTGAGATATTAAGGATTTTGTAGTTTTCTCCAGATTTTTTGATTCTTTGCTTTAATTTGGGACTTAGAAAAAATTGCATTAAATTTGGGACTTGGAAAAAATTACAAGTCAAAAAACAGAAAGGTGCTAATAACTCGGCAGTTTTAAGTCCTTGCTCATGCGCGTCGACTGACGTTACCATGTCCTGGAATGTCCTTCAAATATCTGCAAAAAAAGGTCCTTTTCAGAAAATTTCATGTCCTGCATCCTTAGACGACCCCAAGTTTTTTTGATGCCAATCGATGGAGATCATCAAGGACTTTCTAGGAAACCATGTCCTTTCGTCCTGCGACAGGATTTGTGGATTCTAGAGCTAAAAAACGTAAAAAGGATAATTTTCTCGAGGCCATATCTCGGCAGGACATTGTTCGATTCCACCAGGACACGCTTTTTTGGAGCCTCCAGGATCAGGACCATCGATCTGCGTTCAAGGATTTCCATTATCCTTCCAAAAATATTGCTCGAATTTTTGTAAGGGGGAGAGTCAGAAAAATGGCCAAAAATCGCAAAAATACAAGAAATATCCTTATTACTCAGCCATTTCAAGGACGATCAAGATGTCCTTTGGTCAGACTGCAGTCCTTGTTGATCCGCATCGACTGACACTATCAGATCCTGGAATGTCCTTTTGGGAGCTGAGATAAAAGGACTTTTTTAATTATGACAAAATAGGAATTATCTCGGGAGTCCTTTGAAGGATCAGGACGAAAGTGGTGGCCAAACATTCCAATCATTAAGGACTACTGTTGGTGTAAAGGACGTACCGATAGTCCTGCGGAGAGCTGAGATATTAAGGATTTTGTAGTTTTCTCCAGATTTTTTGATTCTTTGCTTTAATTTGGGACTTAGAAAAAATTGCATTAAATTTGGGACTTGGAAAAAATTACAAGTCAAAAAACAGAAAGGTGCTAATAACTCGGCAGTTTTAAGGATGAGCGGGATGTCCTTGGGCCAGATGGAAGTCCTTGCTCATGCGCGTCGACTGACGTTACCATGTCCTGGAATGTCCTTCAAATATCTGCAAAAAAAAGGTCCTTTTCAGAAAATTTCATGTCCTGCATCCTTAGACGACCCCAAGTTTTTTTGATGCCAATCGATAGAGATCATCAAGGACTTTCTAGGAAACCATGTCCTTTCGTCCTGCGACAGGATTTGTGGATTCTAGAGCTAAAAAACGTAAAAAGGATAATTTTCTCGAGGCCATATCTCGGCAGGACATTGTTCGATTCCACCAGGACACGCTTTTTTGGAGCCTCCAGGATCAGGACCATCGATCTGCGTTCAAGGATTTCCATTATCCTTCCAAAAATATTGCTCGAATTTTTGTAAGGGGGAGAGTCAGAAAAATGGCCAAAAATCGCAAAAATACAAGAAATATCCTTATTACTCAGCCATTTCAAGGACGATCAGGATGTCCTTTGGTCAGACTGCAGTCCTTGTTGATCCGCATCGACTGACACTATCAGATCCTGGAATGTCCTTTTGGGAGCTGAGATAAAAGGACTTTTTTAATTATGACAAATTAGGAATTATCTCGGGAGTCCTTTGAAGGATCAGGACGAAAGTGGTGGCCAAACATTCCAATCATTGAGGACTACTGTTGGTGTAAAGGACATCCCGATAGTCCTGCGGAGAGCTGAGATATTAAGGATTTTGTAGTTTTCTCCAGATTTTTTGATTCTTTGCTTTAATTTGGGACTTAGAAAAAATTGCATTAAATTTGGGACTTGGAAAAAATTACAAGTCAAAAAACAGAAAGGTGCTAATAACTCGGCAGTTTTAAGGATGAGCGGGATGTCCTTGGGCCAGATGGAAGTCCTTGCTCATGCGCGTCGACTGACGTTACCATGTCCTGGAATGTCCTTCAAATATCTGCAAAAAAAGGTCCTTTTCAGAAAATTTCATGTCCTGCATCCTTAGACGACCCCAAGTTTTTTTGATGCCAATCGATAGAGATCATCAAGGACTTTCTAGGAAACCATGTCCTTTCGTCCTGCGACAGGATTTGTGGATTCTAGAGCTAAAAAACGTAAAAAGGATAATTTTCTCGAGGCCATATCTCGGCAGGACATTGTTCGATTCCACCAGGACACGCTTTTTGGAGCCTCCAGGATCAGGACCATCGATCTGCGTTCAAGGATTTCCATTATCCTTCCAAAAATATTGCTCGAATTTTTGTAAGGGGGGAGAGTCAGAAAAATGGCCAAAAATCGCAAAAATACAAGAAATATCCTTATTACTCAGCCATTTCAAGGACGATCAGGATGTCCTTTGGTCAGACTGCAGTCCTTGTTGATCCGCATCGACTGACACTATCAGATCCTGGAATGTCCTTTTGGGAGCTGAGATAAAAGGACTTTTTTAATTATGACAAATTAGGAATTATCTCGGGAGTCCTTTGAAGGATCAGGACGAAAGTGGTGGCCAAACATTCCAATCATTGAGGACTACTGTTGGTGTAAAGGACATCCCGATAGTCCTGCGGAGAGCTGAGATATTAAGGATTTTGTAGTTTTCTCCAGATTTTTTGATTCTTTGCTTTAATTTGGGACTTAGAAAAAATTGCATTAAATTTGGGACTTGGAAAAAATTACAAGTCAAAAAACAGAAAGGTGCTAATAACTCGGCAGTTTTAAGGATGAGCGGGATGTCCTTGGGCCAGATGAAAGTCCTTGCTCATGCGCGTCGACTGACGTTACCATGTCCTGGAATGTCCTTCAAATATCTGCAAAAAAAGGTCCTTTTCAGAAAATTTCATGTCCTGCATCCTTAGACGACCCCAAGTTTTTTTGATGCCAATCGATAGAGATCATCAAGGACTTTCTAGGAAACCATGTCCTTTCGTCCTGCGACAGGATTTGTGGATTCTAGAGCTAAAAAACGTAAAAAGGATAATTTTCTCGAGGCCATATCTCGGCAGGACATTGTTCGATTCCACCAGGACACGCTTTTTTGGAGCCTCCAGGATCAGGACCATCGATCTGCGTTCAAGGATTTCCATTATCCTTCCAAAAATATTGCTCGAATTTTTGTAAGGGGGAGAGTCAGAAAAATGGCCAAAAATCGCAAAAATACAAGAAATATCCTTATTACTCAGCCATTTCAAGGACGATCAGGATGTCCTTTGGTCAGACTGCAGTCCTTGTTGATCCGCATCGACTGACACTATCAGATCCTGGAATGTCCTTTTGGGAGCTGAGATAAAAGGACTTTTTTAATTATGACAAATTAGGAATTATCTCGGGAGTCCTTTGAAGGATCAGGACGAAAGTGGTGGCCAAACATTCCATGATTGGAATGGAGGACTACTGTTGGTGTAAAGGACATCCCGATAGTCCTGCGGAGAGCTGAGATATTAAGGATTTTGTAGTTTTCTCCAGATTTTTTGATTCTTTGCTTTAATTTGGGACTTAGAAAAAATTGCATTAAATTTGGGACTTGGAAAAAATTACAAGTCAAAAAACAGAAAGGTGCTAATAACTCGGCAGTTTTAAGGATGAGCGGGATGTCCTTGGGCCAGATGAAAGTCCTTGCTCATGCGCGTCGACTGACGTTACCATGTCCTGGAATGTCCTTCAAATATCTGCAAAAAAAGGTCCTTTTCAGAAAATTTCATGTCCTGCATCCTTAGACGACCCCAAGTTTTTTTGATGCCAATCGATAGAGATCATCAAGGACTTTCTAGGAAACCATGTCCTTTCGTCCTGCGACAGGATTTGTGGATTCTAGAGCTAAAAAACGTAAAAAGGATAATTTTCTCGAGGCCATATCTCGGCAGGACATTGTTCGATTCCACCAGGACACGCTTTTTTGGAGCCTCCAGGATCAGGACCATCGATCTGCGTTCAAGGATTTCCATTATCCTTCCAAAAATATTGCTCGAATTTTTGTAAGGGGGAGAGTCAGAAAAATGGCCAAAAATTGCAAAAATACAAGAAATATCCTTATTACTCAGCCATTTTAAGGACGATCAGGATGTCCTTTGGTCAGACTGCAGTCCTTGTTGATCCGCATCGACTGACACTATCAGATCCTGGAATGTCCTTTTGGGAGCTGAGATAAAAGGACTTTTTTAATTATGACAAATTAGGAATTATCTCGGGAGTCCTTTGAAGGATCAGGACGAAAGTGGTGGCCAAACATTCCAATCATTGAGGACTACTGTTGGTGTAAAGGACGTACCGATAGTCCTGCGGAGAGCTGAGATATTAAGGATTTTGTAGTTTTCTCCAGATTTTTTGATTCTTTGCTTTAATTTGGGACTTAGAAAAAATTGCATTAAATTTGGGACTTGGAAAAAATTACAAGTCAAAAAACAGAAAGGTGCTAATAACTCGGCAGTTTTAAGGATGAGCGGGATGTCCTTGGGCCAGATGAAAGTCCTTGCTCATGCGCGTCGACTGACGTTACCATGTCCTGGAATGTCCTTCAAATATCTGCAAAAAAAGGTCCTTTTCAGAAAATTTCATGTCCTGCATCCTTAGACGACCCCAAGTTTTTTTGATGCCAATCGATAGAGATCATCAAGGACTTTCTAGGAAACCATGTCCTTTCGTCCTGCGACAGGATTTGTGGATTCTAGAGCTAAAAAACGTAAAAAGGATAATTTTCTCGAGGCCATATCTCGGCAGGACATTGTTCGATTCCACCAGGACACGCTTTTTTGGAGCCTCCAGGATCAGGACCATCGATCTGCGTTCAAGGATTTCCATTATCCTTCCAAAAATATTGCTCGAATTTTTGTAAGGGGGGAGAGTCAGAAAAATGGCCAAAAATCGCAAAAATACAAGAAATATCCTTATTACTCAGCCATTTCAAGGACGATCAGGATGTCCTTTGGTCAGACTGCAGTCCTTGTTCATCCGCATCGACTGACACTATCAGATCCTGGAATGTCCTTTTGGGAGCTGAGATAAAAGGACTTTTTTAATTATGACAAATTAGGAATTATCTCGGGAGTCCTTTGAAGGATCAGGACGAAAGTGGTGGCCAAACATTCCAATCATTGAGGACTACTGTTAGTGTAAAGGACATCCCGATAGTCCTGCGGAGAGCTGAGATATTAAGGATTTTGTAGTTTTCTCCAGATTTTTTGATTCTTTGCTTTAATTTGGGACTTAGAAAAAATTGCATTAAATTTGGGACTTGGAAAAAATTACAAGTCAAAAAACAGAAAGGTGCTAATAACTCGGCAGTTTTAAGGATGAGCGGGATGTCCTTGGGCCAGATGAAAGTCCTTGCTCATGCGCGTCGACTGACGTTACCATGTCCTGGAATGTCCTTCAAATATCTGCAAAAAAAGGTCCTTTTCAGAAAATTTCATGTCCTGCATCCTTAGACGACCCCAAGTTTTTTTGATGCCAATCGATAGAGATCATCAAGGACTTTCTAGGAAACCATGTCCTTTCGTCCTGCGACAGGATTTGTGGATTCTAGAGCTAAAAAACGTAAAAAGGATAATTTTCTCGAGGCCATATCTCGGCAGGACATTGTTCGATTCCACCAGGACACGCTTTTTTGGAGCCTCCAGGATCAGGACCATCGATCTGCGTTCAAGGATTTCCATTATCCTTCCAAAAATATTGCTCGAATTTTTGTAAGGGGGAGAGTCAGAAAAATGGCCAAAAATCGCAAAAATACAAGAAATATCCTTATTACTCAGCCATTTCAAGGACGATCAGGATGTCCTTTGGTCAGACTGCAGTCCTTGTTGATCCGCATCGACTGACACTATCAGATCCTGGAATGTCCTTTTGGGAGCTGAGATAAAAGGACTTTTTAATTATGACAAATTAGGAATTATCTCGGGAGTCCTTTGAAGGATCAGGACGAAAGTGGTGGCCAAACATTCCAATCATTGAGGACTACTGTTGGTGTAAAGGACGTACCGATAGTCCTGCGGAGAGCTGAGATATTAAGGATTTTGTAGTTTTCTCCAGATTTTTTGATTCTTTGCTTTAATTTGGGACTTAGAAAAAATTGCATTAAATTTGGGACTTGGAAAAAGTTACAAGTCAAAAAACAGAAAGGTGCTAATAACTCGGCAGTTTTAAGGATGAGCGGGATGTCCTTGGGCCAGATGAAAGTCCTTGCTCATGCGCGTCGACTGACGTTACCATGTCCTGGAATGTCCTTCAAATATCTGCAAAAAAAGGTCCTTTTCAGAAAATTTCATGTCCTGCATCCTTAGACGACCCCAAGTTTTTTTGATGCCAATCGATAGAGATCATCAAGGACTTTCTAGGAAACCATGTCCTTTCGTCCTGCGACAGGATTTGTGGATTCTAGAGCTAAAAAACGTAAAAAGGATAATTTTCTCGAGGCCATATCTCGGCAGGACATTGTTCGATTCCACCAGGACACGCTTTTTTGGAGCCTCCAGGATCAGGACCATCGATCTGCGTTCAAGGATTTCCATTATCCTTCCAAAAATATTGCTCGAATTTTTGTAAGGGGGAGAGTCAGAAAAATGGCCAAAAATCGCAAAAATACAAGAAATATCCTTATTACTCAGCCATTTCAAGGACGATCAGGATGTCCTTTGGTCAGACTGCAGTCCTTGTTCATCCGCATCGACTGACACTATCAGATCCTGGAATGTCCTTTTGGGAGCTGAGATAAAAGGACTTTTTTAATTATGACAAATTAGGAATTATCTCGGGAGTCCTTTGAAGGATCAGGACGAAAGTGGTGGCCAAACATTCCAATCATTGAGGACTACTGTTAGTGTAAAGGACATCCCGATAGTCCTGCGGAGAGCTGAGATATTAAGGATTTTGTAGTTTTCTCCAGATTTTTTGATTCTTTGCTTTAATTTGGGACTTAGAAAAAATTGCATTAAATTTGGGACTTGGAAAAAATTACAAGTCAAAAAACAGAAAGGTGCTAATAACTCGGCAGTTTTAAGGATGAGCGGGATGTCCTTGGGCCAGATGAAAGTCCTTGCTCATGCGCGTCGACTGACGTTACCATGTCCTGGAATGTCCTTCAAATATCTGCAAAAAAAGGTCCTTTTCAGAAAATTTCATGTCCTGCATCCTTAGACGACCCCAAGTTTTTTTGATGCCAATCGATAGAGATCATCAAGGACTTTCTAGGAAACCATGTCCTTTCGTCCTGCGACAGGATTTGTGGATTCTAGAGCTAAAAAACGTAAAAAGGATAATTTTCTCGAGGCCATATCTCGGCAGGACATTGTTCGATTCCACCAGGACACGCTTTTTTGGAGCCTCCAGGATCAGGACCATCGATCTGCGTTCAAGGATTTCCATTATCCTTCCAAAAATATTGCTCGAATTTTTGTAAGGGGGAGAGTCAGAAAAATGGCCAAAAATCGCAAAAATACAAGAAATATCCTTATTACTCAGCCATTTCAAGGACGATCAGGATGTCCTTTGGTCAGACTGCAGTCTTTGTTCATCCGCATCGACTGACACTATCAGATCCTGGAATGTCCTTTTGGGAGCTGAGATAAAAGGACTTTTTTAATTATGACAAAATAGGAATTATCTCGGGAGTCCTTTGAAGGATCAGGACGAAAGTGGTGGCCAAACATTCCAATCATTGAGGACTACTGTTGGTGTAAAGGACGTACCGATAGTCCTGCGGAGAGCTGAGATATTAAGGATTTTGTAGTTTTCTCCAGATTTTTTGATTCTTTGCTTTAATTTGGGACTTAGAAAAAATTGCATTAAATTTGGGACTTGGAAAAAATTACAAGTCAAAAAACAGAAAGGTGCTAATAACTCGGCAGTTTTAAGGATGAGCGGGATGTCCTTGGGCCAGATGAAAGTCCTTGCTCATGCGCGTCGACTGACGTTACCATGTCCTGGAATGTCCTTCAAATAGGTGGAAAAAAGGACCTTGGCAGAAAATTTAATGTCCTGCATTCTTAGATGAGCCTAACTTTTTTTGATGCCAATCGATAGAGATCATTAAGGACTTTCTACAAATCCATATCCTTTCGTCCTGTGCCAGGATTTGTGGATTCTAGAGCCAAGAAACGAAAAAAGGATCTTTTTGTCGATGCCATATCTCGCCAGGACATTGATCGATTTCGCCAGGACATCCTTTTCCGGAGCCTCCAGGATCAGGACTATCGATCTGAATTCAAGGATTTTGAATATCCTTCCAAAAATATTGCTCGAATTTTTGTAAGGGGGAGGGGTCAGAAAAATGTCAAAAAACTACAAATGTCTTTATAACTCGGTCATTTAAAGGACGATCAGGATGTCCGTTGGTCAGATTGTAGTCCTTGATGATCCACGTCGACTGACACTCTTAGATCCTGGAATGTCCTTTTGGGTGCTGAGATAAAAGGATATTTTTGTTTATGAAAAAATGTTAATTAACTCGCGAGTCCTTTGAAGGATCAGGACGAAAGTGGTGCCTAAACATTCCAACCATTGAGGACTATCGTTGGTGCAAAGGACATCACGATTGTCCCAAGTGCGTTAATCGTCTGCTTAGTTATTCATACATACTACATTTCAAAAACAGGACTTGTAACAGGTTTTTCTGCCGTAATTTGAAAGTAAAAATTTTAGGGCACTTGAACTTTGATGTGACTCTTAAAAGTGTTTTGATTCAATCGAACAAATTTTTTGCCTAGAGTCAAAACTATAAATCATTGGCTCAGCTTGTCAGCTTGTCAATGAGACATGTGCGTAGCTCGTGAGCCCAAATGAACTGTGAATTCAACGCCCACCCATAGTTAAATGGTGGCAAGTGAATGGCAGTGCCGCCTTTTATACACTTGCAAAAAAAATAATGGTACACTTGGGTCACAAGTTTTCTTGGCAGCTCTATTCCGTATAATTGGAGTTTTACACAGAATTTATAATTCTTATAGAAATTGTTGCATCTTCAAAGTTTTGAAAGTTTTCATTTAAACCATAGAAATTTCTTTTGTGCCATGAAACGTAAAGAATTAGCCATGAGGCATACAATATTGCTATTACTACATATGTAGAGTGACACCCGGGTTAAATGTCTATAGACATCCTTTTAATTGGTTATCTATTTTATCCTGATATTTTTGCTGCTCTTTAGACCATTTGCAAAATTAATTTTCATTAGTTTCTTGGAATTCGCATTATAAAGCAAATAAATATTTCGTTGGTTTCTTTTTCGTTCTCCTTTCCTACTTCTTTTCTTGCGTATCACATAATATTTCTCTTTGGGAACCAACACAGTCCTCTCGGATTCGACTTTCGGTTCGCGAAGATTTACTTTAACTGGATATGCTTTTAGCATCTGTGCTTTTCGATGTGGCAGATGATAGTATAACTGAATACCCGTTGTATCCACAAAGCCAGTCACTAATGCTTGAAAATCGGCCAGCTTCATAAATAGGTAAACGGCCCACACCCACATCCACTTAAGAGACATGGAGAGCTACTGCCCCGCTGTGCGCTGAGTGCGGTTCATTTTGGCCATAAGCGAAACGAATGAATTGAAGGCATGAAATGATTTCTATATAAATTGAAAATCAAATATATAATTGTTACTCCAGGCGGCTTACAAAGTTGTAGCACGTTTTGGCCGAGAGTCACAATACCATTTAAGGTGGCCAGTTAGCCAGTTGGCCTGTGACTTGGAAATGAAGGCAAAGCAAAACACAAGCAACGCAAAACAGGCCCGAAGGTCGCACTGCATAATGCAATGGTCAATAACAACAGCTTTTCATAAATGTAGATGATGGGTGCGACAGTTAAGCCGACCACTTGGGCGGTTCTATCTGTCTAATAGTGGCCAAAGTTCATAATATATTATGTTGCTATTTTAATTAAGTATTTTGTAAAAAAAAAGAAAGGTATATTCATTTTACTGTGAAGTTTGTCTCACAATTAAGTAAGAGTAGCTTTTATGAGAATATTCCCTTTAATAAACTTTAATTTAGCTTTTCTATAAAGCCAGGTCTTTATTTTCTCTCAAATATGTAAACTTTAGATTACCAAAACTGGTCTAACGATCTTATTTAAACAAGATTGTAAATACTTACATATGTATTTGTAAATGAAAAGGGCATCAGCCTACTAGACATAATAATTTGAAACAGACTTTTTCCTCATATAGAAAATCAACATAACATCTTTTGTTTAGATAAAGATATTGCCATCTGTGCCAATGGATGAAAACAAAAATATCTGCAAAAGAAGCAACGGCAGTTGTGTAAATAAATTAAGCACGCCCAAATGTTATTCAACAAAAAATATAATATTATTATAATATTGTTATAAAAAATTTAAAAAAAATTGAAAATACCTCGACAGTTTAATCTGATCATGTGATAAAGTAAACAATCAAGTGCGTAATTAAAAGTCAACCTTCAAAAATAAGTACAACTCTGATGACGTTAGTTTACGAAGTATATAAATATGTTTATCTCATTTGACTGTGATATCTATAATTAATAAGCCTTCTAGTTACTCTGTGAAAATGTTAAAGTCTACAAGCAAGTTTAGTGTAGATAATGTGAGGAAATAATAATTTAAAAATATAAATGATTGATAAAAAGTACAAAAGGGTATTGATATTCTACTATCATAAGTTGTCGGCTTATGCTAAAGTTAAAAATAAAACTTCGTTTATTTAAATATTTGTTAATTATGTTCGCAAAGTATCTATTTTTAATACCGTTACCAGGGCTCAGGCTTTTGGAGTTTTTTCTTTAGTTACTTTTGCTGCTTTCACCCCGAACCGGGGAAAATCCGAGCTTTTAAGGCAGCTGTTTTTCAATGACCTTGGCAACTTCTATTTGATAAATTGGAGTTCTTCTATAAAATACTCCGGATGTTATTCTAAGCAATTAGTATTTAGCCAACTATCCACATATAGAATGCGGTGCAGACTGCTCTTTGTCTGCCTTCTGGTTTGCCTGCTCGTCCTACTGGTTGAGAGCAAGGGCAGGAATAGACGGAATTCACGTTCTTTAGCAGTAAGGGAGCAGAAAAGTGGAAACCATGGAGCTGCTCGTGGAAACAGAGCACGGGTTCGGGGGAACAGATTGAAAGCCAGACCGGGTAGATCGCTAGCAAAAAATAAATCGAAATCTCGTCGACGTAAGCTCAACGCGGCCAAGAAAAAGCGAAATGCTAAACGTTCCAAGGCCGCTAAGGCTTCAAATTACAAGGCCAAGAAAACGTCGTCGGGCAGTAGTGGAGCGAAATTTATTCGCGTTCCTCTGGACTTCAAGTCGAACTTCGTGCGTACTACAGACAATTTGCGGGGTGAGAGAGCATTCTTGTCTGGCAAATATGGCATTAGTTTCGCCACAACTTCTGGAACAGCCACTTTAACGAATGTCAAGAATATGGAATATACCTGCAAGATGACAATTGGAACACCAGCTCAAAAATTCACAATGCTACCCGATACGGGAAGCTCTAACATCTGGGTGCCAGGTCGCAATTGCAAGAGTAAGGCCTGCCAGAATCACAAACGCTTTAAGCCGGCCAAATCGAGCACTTTTGTGAAGAATGGCCAAGCCTTTTCCATAACCTATGGTTCCGGCAGTGTTTCAGGAAGATTGGGCCAGGATACTGTGAGGGTGGCCGGATTGGCTGTGGCCAATCAGACATTTGCCATGACCACGAAAGAGCCGGGAAGCACATTTAATAGCGCCGACTTTGACGGCATTCTCGGTTTGGGCTACCAAGCCATTTCCGAGAATAACGTCCGGACAATCTGGCAGAACATGTGCTCACAGGATGTCATCAGCAGCTGCGTCTTTGCCGTTTGCATGAAAGGTGGTGGCAGCTCAACACGTGGAGGTGAACTGATCTTTGGCAGTACCGATACCAGTACATACACGGGCAGCAATAGCTACACCTACACCCCGGTCACAGTGCAGGGCTACTGGCAATTCAAACTACAGAGTGTCTCTGTAGGTAGCGATGAAACCTCTGGCGAGAGTCAGGCAATTTGCGATACGGGAACATCGTTGATAGCAGCCCCTAAGAAGGCTTTCACGGCATTCAATAAGAAAATTGGTTGCCGTACCACAACGAGTGGCGAATGCTGGATGAAGTGTTCAAAGAAGATACCCGATATCACTTTCAAAATTGGCGGCACAAAGTTCACAATTGCTGGCAATAAACTCAAGTTGAAGGTGAAAACTACAAAGGGCAATACGGTGTGCATCTCGGCTGTTACCTATATGGAGACCAGTTTCTGGATATTGGGTGATGCCTTCATCAGACATTTCTGCGTGGTTTTCGATGCATCAAAGAATCGCATAGGTTTCGCCACTACAACATCCTAAACGAACTGAGATCTCATACTCCAAAATGGTAGCTAAAGAAATTGTAGAATCTTGAAAAGTTCTATTTGCAATTAAAACAAAAATTTTATTTCCAATGTACGTTTTTCCCCCTCTAAATCTGCTAATAGTTGTAATATACATATATTGTTTTTTGTCCGAGATGAGGCAAGACTGTTTAGAGGTTTATTTTAAGTTACAAGCGAACTGGTTAATTAAGTCTAACAGCTGCACTTACATGATCGACTATCGGGGGATTCATTTTCACTGATCAGCATTTAGCTGAGGTTCAGTAGTTATTGAGGTTTTTCAGTGAGATGCCACAAGTTCTGTGGTGGCTACTTCTGGGCCCAGCTCTGGTCTCAGTCACAAGTTCGGTATTGCTTCGAGTGCCTTTGGCTTGGCAAGATCGGAGTACAACTAATTTTACTGAGGCTTTCAACAGTTTCATAACTGGCAATCAATCAATTTATCCAAGGAGTCTTCATCTACTGCTTAGCAATCGGCGAAACATCGAGTACTATGGCAACATAGCCTTGGGCACACCACCGCAGCAATTTCGTGTGATATTCGATACAGGATCAGCCAACACTTGGCTACCCTCCAGCAATTGTCCAAAGACTAATGTGGCATGCCAAAGGCATAGACGCTATAATGCCAGTAATTCTGCGAGTCATGTCTTTGATGGACGTAATTTCAGCCTTTCCTATGGTTCTGGAACTGTCACGGGCTACCTATCGAAGGATACACTTCACATTGCTGGTGTTAAGGTTGCCAATATAAGTTTTGGTCAGGCCCTGCTTCAGCATCAGGCGGTCTTTAGCAGTGTGACATTTGATGGAATTGTGGGTCTTGGCATGTCCAGGATTGCCTGGCCAGGTACAACACCTTTTGTCCAGCGTCTGTGTGAACTTAAGTTGGTAGACCAGTGTTTATTCTCTGTGTATATACGTCGCAATGCCTTAAACAGTACGAGAAAATATGGCGGCGAGATAGTCTTTGGGGGCATTGTTGAGTATCAGTTTGATGGAAATCTACACTATGCACCTATCACACCGTCTGGTTACTGGAAACTAAGGATAGCCAAAGTGTTTGTTGGTCAAAATAAAGAAGTCGATGGGCCTGTTAATGGCATATTGGATACTGGCACCTCACTGATCCTTGTGCCAGAGTACATCTTCGATGACCTTCATCTGGCCTTGGGAGCCAAAGTACACGGAGGTCACTATATTCTCAGCTGTCAGCTGCAAAACTTGCCAAATATTCGCCTGATCATTGAAGGTGCAGAGTTTGTCATCACCCCCAGGGATTATGTTATCGAGATCGATGACAAAACAGTGTCGAATAGCTCGTTTTGTGTTTCAGTATTTGTGCCAATTGTTATGAACTTTTGGGTGCTGGGTGATATATTCCTTAGCCGCTACTACACGGTCTATGATTTTGATAAAAAGCGCATCGGATTGGCAAAAGCCATTCCAGAAGTGAATTAGATTCGAATTGGTTTAATAAAACATGTAAAACTTCAGTTTTAATGTAAATATCATTTGTTTAAACAATTTTCCTAGGCAGACAGTAAAATAAACAAACTAATTTATTGACGAGGTAATTTAAAATCTAATTCCCTTCTGTTCTACTCTGCTGACTGTTGTCTAAATTCTTATACCCTTACCAGAAATGCTTAAGACTATTAACAAGTTTGATAGTATAAGTAGAGTTCATATATAGCTTCAAAGATTGAAAGATAAATTGATTCTATCGAATTTGTTCTTCAAAATGTTTGTAGTTCATACGCAACGGTTGTCTATTAAGGTAAGTGGTAAAATTCCAATCGAATCTAAGCCAATTAAAAGGTAACTAAAAGTCGGTGGAGTAATGATTGAAATAGATTTGGTCTGCTTTTTTTTTTGCCGCTGCTGGTGCTGCGTGTAATTACTCAAAGCATTGTTTATTCAATTAAATGTGAGTTGCTACGCTTTTATGTACTTGCCAAACATTTAAATGCGTTCAATTTTGAAATTAGCCAGTTCATTCAACCATTTGGAGTCTGCTCGACTGACCGGAGGGGGTAATAAAATGTTTCAAATTGCTCTATTTGGAGAAGCTATAAAACAATTCGCACAAGAATTGTTTCAATTAGTCGTAACGGAATATTCGGGGCGTTCGGTACACAATGAGTTGGGCAATCTGGATTCTATTGTCATTGGCTCTTTTTACTGATGGTCATTTGATTCGCATTCCTATGCAGTTTCAGGCCTCGTTTATGGCCAGCCGTCGACATCATCGTGCTGGTAAGACTTCTCTCTATGCCAAGTACAATTTGAGCGGAAATCAAGACGAATTGCAGGAGCGTAGTGCCAGCGAACAATTGGATAATCGCATGAACTTGGAGTATGCAGGACCCATAAGCATTGGCACACCGGGTCAGCCCTTTAATATGCTCTTCGATACTGGATCGGCGAATCTCTGGGTTCCTAGTGCTGATTGCTCTTTGAAGAATCGAGCCTGCCAGCATCATCATCGTTACAATGCCAGCGCATCGCAAAGTCATGTGCCAAATGGTCGTCCCTTCGCTATAGCCTACGGCACAGGCAGTCTGTCGGGTAGATTGGCAGAGGACACAGTTACGATAGGCCAAATGGTTGTTCGCAATCAGACTTTTGGCGTGGCCGAGCACGAACCAGGAGATACCTTCATTGACACAAACTTTGCTGGCATTGTGGGTCTCGCATTTCGAAAAATTGCCGAGCAACACGTGACTCCCTTATTTCAGAGCATGTGTGATCAAAAGTTGGTGGATCAATGTGTTTTCTCGTTCTACCTCAAACGCAATGGTACTGAGCGTAGCGGCGGAGAACTTCTTTTCGGAGGCACTGATTCAACCAAGTTTACGGGTCAACTCACCTATGTGCCACTTAGTAATCCTGGTTATTGGCAATTCGAGATGCAAGGCATCGAAATAGGCGGCCAGCGCATAGCGGAACATCGCCAAGCTATTGCAGATACGGGAACATCGTTACTGGTGGCGCCTCCAAGGGAGCATCTGATTATAAATAGGCTGATCGGCGGATTCCCTACCTCTAGTGGCGAGTATGTGGTTAACTGTAATCATATAGATCGCCTGCCGGACATTAGCTTTATTATTGGTGGGCAACGTTTCGCCTTGCAGCCCCTAGATTATATTATTCGACTAACGGATGACGATGGCTCTGCACTTTGCCTCTCGGCATTCACTGGAATGGATACCGAATTCTGGATTTTGGGTGATGTATTCATCGGGAGATTTTATACAGCCTTCGATATGGGACAACTGCGAATTGGATTCGCACCAGCTGCATAGACAAAAGAAAGTTATCTGAAATAAATATTCTCTATTATGTGTTTTATTTAAGAGTGGGAGATCATCATAAAACGAGTTTGCCCAAACATCTGATCAGGCGAGCCCACAAAATGTTAATCCAAACATTTAATAATATACATATATGTATTTCACCAAACACAAGAAAAAATCCCCTACATCTGGCACGTGTGTGACGTCAACTTTGGCAATTATCATAATTAATAAATTTTTCCACTGCCCTAGCCCATGGCTATATAAACGCATCTTCCATGAACATCTGGCAGTTAGTTCTCCAGTGAGCTTTGAGCAGATACTATCGAATAATGAAGCTATTTCTCCCACTTTGTGTGATCTTTGCTCTGGCCCTAAGCCAAGTCAGTGCTAATTGCTCAGCTGATTGCCCCGATACGGAGGAGGTGGTCTGGGCTCTGGGTGGGGGCTGTAATGTGTTCCGGAACAAGTGTTATTTCGACAAGGAGAATTGCCATCGCAAGCCACGTAGGCAAAAAAGATTATCTATCTCTAAGCACCTATAATTAATAAGTAATTAAATTATCTACTTAGCTCTAACTATTACCACCAAAGAGGAATGCCAGAAATTTTGCGCGGATGCCTGTATACAAGTCTATCAACCTGTTGGTGGCACTTACCGTGGAAAAACAAGGACTTTTGGCAATCAATGTGAGAAAAATGCCCACATCTGCAGCACAGGAGAAAGTAAGTTTGGCTCTCAAGTATTTTTTACAATGTTATATAATTTTACTTACGTATATCCCAACAGCTTATTTGTAAAACTGAGACCCACCTAAAGAGCTCAGCCAGTGGGTCAAAGCTGAACATTTTAGAAGCAGTTACATTTGAAATAAAATGAATTATAAAGAACTTTTTTTTTTTTTTGTATCTTGGCATAAAGTTTGAAGGGTTCGCTGGTTGTAAAAATGTATTTGCATTTATAAATTATGTTAATTATATTTTCTCAATATTTGGGAAAGTTTTGCATCAGCACTCTCTAGGGCCAATGTATTTGTTCTTATCGTGTTTGGTATCATCAATCGTTATACAAATAATATATAAACAATAGATTTTTGAGACACCTGCACAAACAAAACAATTCTGAGTAATATTCTGAAAGAGTAAGAAAAAAATTGCTAAAAACAATAATTCAAAATCTATGTACTTTCAATTTAATGCTTGATCAGGATCTAGCAAACTTTAATAGTGTGGAATAAACTATTAAACTGTGCCTGCCTAAGTACTCCTTCAATAAGTTGTATTTAAAAGTGTTAAATAACAAAGTTGGGAAACAGAGGAAGAGAAATGCAGAGAGAAGTTGTGGGAAAGTCGAAGCAGAGAGAGAGAGAGAGAGAGAGAGCGAAAACTTGCTCGACCGAAACGTCGATCATAGAGAATCTATTCGTTTGCACGTAGATGTACTTAAATAATATGGAAAAAGTCCCCAACATGGGACTTGGTTAGTGTGTGGCATCATTAATGATTTTTATAGCTCGTAGTTCACATCTGCCAGTTGGTCGTCAGTGAGCTTTGTTTTGAGCATATACTATTGAATAATGAAGCCACTCCCACTTTGTGTTATCTTTGCTGTGGCCTTAAGCCAAGTCAGTGCTAATTGCTCAGCTGATTGCCCCGATACGGAGGAGGTGGTGTGGGCTCTGGGTGGGGGCTGTAATGTGTTCCGGAACAAGTGTTATTTCGACAAGGAGAATTGCCATCGCAAGCAACGTAAGCAAAGAAGGTTATCTATCTCTAAGCACCTATTATTAATAGATATCTTAATTTTTTACACAGCTTTAACAATTACCACCAAAGATGAATGCCAGGAATTGTGTGATTTTGTCTGCCCTCAAGTGTATCAACCTCTAGGTGGCACTTACCGAGGACATTTGAGGACTTTTCGCAATCAATGTGAGAAAAATATCCACAGCTGCATCACAGGAGAAAGTGAGTTTGGCCCTCAAGTATTTTCTACAATGTGTAATAATACTTTTCATACTCCAACAGCCTTCATATAAAACTAAGACCTGGTTAAAAAGATCAGCCATTCGGTTTGAACCAGTTATCTTTGGAATGAAATAAATTATAAAGAATTTGTTTGCTTTTTTCTATGGCCTGATGTTTTGGGGGCTCGCTTTGTGTAAAATGTATTTGCATATGTGAATTATTTTAAATATATTTACTTAATATTTGGAAAATTTTGGCATCAGCTCTCTTAAGGGCCAAAGTATTTGTGTTTATTGTTGTTTAGTTTCATCAATTGTTATACATATAATATTCAAACCAATATTATCTACATTTCACTTATTTAATTTATAATTTTTTGGCATTTCTATCTTTTAAATAAGTCGTTTTGGAAGCATTGAATAATACAGTTGAGAATGAGAGGAAGAAAAGTGCGGAGTGAAGTTAGGTAGGTATAAGTCGAAACAGAGAGTGAGCAAAAACTTGTTCGAACGAAGAGCTGTCCCATTCAAGATCAATATCGCGCTATCGTCTATTGAATATATGAATTTGAAGTGAATTTGCACGTAGATGTACTTAAATAACGTGAAAAAAAGTCCCCAACATCTACATAGTACGTGTGTGACAACATCATTCTCTGTTAGCAACATTGATACTTATTTTAATGGCTCATAGCTAAGGCTATTTAACGCTTTTTCCCTTCACATCTGCCTGTCAGTTCGTCTGCGAGGTTTGTTTTCAACAGATACTATTGAATAATGAAAGCATTTCTCTTAATTTCTGTGATCTTTGCTCTGGCCTTGAGCCAAGTCAGTGCTAATTGCTCAGGTGATTGTCCAGATACGGAGGAGGTGATCTGGGCTCTGGGTGATGACTGCTATGTGTTCCGCAACAAATGCTATTTCGATAAGGAGCATTGTCATCTGATAGAACGTAAGCAAGGAATCCGTACCAAAAAAACTACAATTGCTAAATAATTTTATTTTCTGCTTAGCTCTAACAATTACCACACAAGCGGAATGCCAAAACTTTTGCAGATTTGAGTGCGACCTAAGTTATGATCTAATTGTTGGTACTTATAAGGGAGAATCAAGGACTTTTGGCAATGAATGTGAAATGAGACGTTTCAATTGCGTGACGGGGCAAAGTGAGTCTTTTAATCTACTTATTAAAATATTGTTTTATAATTCATTTTTTTAAATTTACAGCCTATGTGTAGAACTGTTCATAAGTCACATTCAAGTGGTCCTCGATGGCCAGGACAAGCCTAATGATTAACGTTGATTAAGACAACTTTGCCACAAAATTAACAAAAAAATACAACAAATAAGTTTCTGTTATTTAAATAACATGGACTATTAAATTAATTCACTTTAACAATGAAAGCAATTAAGATGAAATTATTAATTAAGTTATATTAGCTTTGAGTTATCTATTATTCCAGAAATATTCTAACAAATAACAGCCAGTTAAGTATCTATCACGTTGGATCTGCAGCCAACCACAATAGATCTTGCAAAAAAAAAAACCCCATCATAAATTATAGTTGACTTGCGTCAGCTGTCGTTAACCCACTTCTAGTACACAGAATTCTGCAAAGACAGGTAAATCGGATATGTAAATTTGTAGGTGTTATTACAAAAACAAAACCTTTGAGTACCTACGATAATAATATAATATATAACATATAATTTGGTTTCATTTTTTCAAAATTTTCTAAGGCATTGATTGGGAATGCAAGTTTAGTTACATTTTGCATGGGTTAAAATAGTCCCAGTTTCTTGGCAAGGGTTAATGTTGAATCGGCGAATCTGAGAATCATATAAATTAAACACAATTTAGATGTATGGCTTAAGTTACTAGACAAGTGGCAAACGAACATGAGCAGTGGAGTAAACAAATTAAGATTGAAGTTCAGCTGCCTGCTCCTAATTGCAATTAGCATTCAGGCAAGGGAACACAAACTTTTCGAATGCAGTGTGAAATATAAGTGTTCGGCTGTCAAGGATTTTGTCTGGGCCATCGATGAAGAGCGTTGTTATCTTTTCCACAATCGATGCCTGTTCCAGGTGGAACAATGTGCTCGCGGGCTCAGTGGACAAACGGAACTAACTGAAACGGATAGGAAAACCTGCAAGCAAAGTTGTCTTCAATATTGCCATGATACCTACAAACCAGTGTGCTGTCAGATTTTTCAAGAGGATTATATATCATTTAGCAATGAATGTGAGATGCGCAATTATATTTGCGAAAATGAGAGACGTGAGTAGCGAAATTGAAGATATTTCTACGGAAATTCAATACTAAATCTTTCTTTTTGTAGCTTATTCGTATTATGACATCGGAGAATGTGTTGAGTCACCCGTTCATGTGGACTAAACAGTTGCAGAAGTCATTGAGGCTGAGAGGTTAATGAGAAATAATATTAATCTATCAATATGGAGCTATAAGAGATTTAACTAAGCAAATCATTTACGATTTGACTTATTAGAGGGAGTACTTGAATAATCTTGTTTCGATTTCAATCGGTTCTTATCTTTTATCTGTTGATTGTTAAACCCCAAGCACATGCTGAGCCAAAGTTCAAGTAACTTGGAAACTGGATTAGTGGGGAAAAGTTATACGCAAATTCCAGGTTCAACTTGAAATTCAGTTCCAGAGCATGCGAAATGTTTAATTTGTTTATGTTTTTACGGGGGCAATTCATCAAGTGCTTATCTTTTAATTAATTCATTAAATGCTTTGGTAATTAGAATTTTTGTATTGTGTTTCTTAATAAGTCTCCGAGTCTTTGCAGACTCAGAGTATATGTGTATGTTCATAAGAAGCATATTCAGGGAGCTATAAAAGTGTTGACTTTGTCCAGGAGAAGCATCAGTTGTGTCTCAACCATTTCCCCGAAAATGCCGGCTCGTTTTATTGTTCTGTTCTGTTGCCTCGGCTTAGCCAACATCATTCCCGCTTATGGTCATGGAACTGCTTATCTGCCACCTAGTGGGTACCACACTGGATTAAATGTTGTAACTGGACCTGCCTCTCTTCCAACATATGGAGGCTCGCCCATTTACTTGGATGGACATGCCGTTAATTATCTGCCAATTGCACACCGTAATCCGATCATGCATCATTCTCGGCATCCCGCTGCCCTCGTGACTGCTGTTCACACACCAATTGGTCACTCGCATGTGCACCACAGACGCAACTGTCGGGCCAATATCCATTGCTCCAATTCTGTTGCCGATATCACCTATACCACCGATGGCCAATACTGCTACAAATTCAACAACTCCTGCCATCTGGCCCACGCCAATTGCGAACGTCGTAATGCCATGAATAGCCTGCTGAAGCCCATAAGTCGCCATGATTGCCATCGTTTGCCCAGGAGCAGCATCCCTTATTAAGCTGATCCTGAGATTGGACTGATGAAAGCTAAATATGTCAACTGATTACTGCTCAATCACACTGCTTACACACCTAAGACTAAACACACGAAATCAATAAATTATTTTGGTTTTTCTTTTCGATTTTTATAAAAGAAATATCAAACAAAAAAGTGACATTATTTTTTGGTCAATATACTTGCTGACTACTAAGACAATGCATAATACATGAGCTTAGATTGCCCAAAAATTCATCATTTACTTGTCGTGAATGGCTTTAATTGGCATATAGAAGACTTCATTAAGACTGCGATTAACTTGGCTAAGTAAAAGAAATCATAAGCGAACGACAGAAAAACATGTTTGATTATGTTGCTATTGGTAGCCTGAGAGATAGATAGGCTCAGTTCCAATTACAAAATGACCTCGCCAACGCAATAAATGGCTCAGGGTCAGTTCAAAAGCCACAACAACTTGAACAATTTTATAAGAAATGGCAAAACTAATTACTTTGATAACTGAATATGAATCAAAATGAAATGTCATGGTAACAATAAATTCAACAAGAGCAACATATCAAAACAGCAAAGGCTAAGCTAATTTTGGCTCCACATATTTTTGGCAAAAACATATTGGGTGTAGTCTGTGGTTACCTATTCAAACTTAAAAACAGTATGATATTAAACTATATATTTCTATAAAGTATTTCTTACAATTTTAGGTGCCAGCAAAAGGATTTACTCTGGCCAAAGTGAAGGGTACGCAAGTTGCGTAAAATTACCAAATTGTTTATAGCCTATTTGCATATTTTGTATTGTAGATGAAGTTGCCCCGAATCTACATAGATATGAGCTGAGTGTGGTCTATGAGTCATTTTTGTGGCCAGCTGTGCTGAGATCAGGGTGTTAACACTTTTTAGTCGACATGCAAGGCAGAATTGACGGTGGTCGATTTAATTTTAATTACAATTAGTTAACAAATCAATACGAAACGAAATCCAACAACACACACAGACACACACATACAGATTAACAATTGCTCAATCGTTTCGATCAAATAACAAATAAGTTTGTGTGCCGAAAATTGACATTTCGTAAGCATTTGAAAAGTGAACGCAGCAGCAAGACCAACAGCAACACCAACACTGAACCTCTGTATGTAGTGCGTTGACAAAAATCTTGAACATGTTAAGAATGCTGGCAAGGTTGTCTGAATCCAGCTGCTGCTCTGAGACTCAATCTGTGGCTTCAACTTAATTAAATTGGTAAACCATTTGTGGCTAGTTCTTGTGTTGAGCCTAATCAAATGGCCAAAACATTGTGGGCGCTATTTTTTGTTGTCAGTCAGTCCAAACAAGCCTTTTACACCTTTATTATGATGTTCTCGTTATGGTCCATAAATATCAATTAAAGCGCCATCAAAGCCACCTCTTTTTCTCAATGACAGCAAGAAATATTGAAAACTAATGCCGACATGCTAATGTTTTGCTCTACATTGAAGCCATGCGTTAACAAAAATGTCACACGACATTAAAAAAGATAAAAACAAAAAATTAATAGCATGTTTTTTAAACAGAAAAAAAGAAAAAACTATTAAACGTACCAAGCAAATCTTATCCAACTAACCAACAAAATAGAAAAAAAAGAAGAAATAAACTAAACTTCTACTCACAAAAAGGAGCAAACATGCCAGGCCGTCAAACCGGGTCGATAAAACAACAAACTTGTGGATTAAAAGAATCAACAACAACAACAAAAACTGCAACAAAAAGTGTTTGACTTTAATAAAAAAGAACAGAAAACAACTTTTCAAAAAATGCGTGGTCCAAACGGTGCACTGTTGCACAATTTTCGTGCGTTCATGCAAAGCAATTGTCAAATGCAACAAAGCCAAAGCCAAAGGCCACAAAAATCGATATGGTTATGGAAAATAAATAGATAAACTCGCACACATAGAAACATTCATATATGTATGTATGTATATACATACGTTTTGAGTCTGCCTAAGCCAGCACTAAGAAATATCATTTAATTTTTTTGTTACTTTTCATAAAATGAATTTCTATTGGTTTGTCTTTTGACGGCTTGGCCTAACTGGTCTGAGTGTGTGTGTGTGTGTGTTTGTGAGACATGACAAATTAAATTAATTGGTTTGGACTGATGCTATGTTACGATTGAAGTGATTGCCATTATAGAGGTGGAGGTGCAGCTTAATGGCCAATGGGAAAGTGATACTACAAGTAAATTTTTATTTTGTCATGCCAAAAATAAATAAAAACTTGGGATATTTTTTCTCATTGTATAGTCAAGTTTATTTGATTATTTGTTATTACCTTTGGATATCTATTAAAAACAAATGGTTAGAAAATTTAATTAAATTGTATTTTTCATACTTGTATCTACTTTTTAATGTAAGTGAATGGGATTTTACTCAAACGGTTTTTGATTCCAGTTAAATATCTAACTTGTTTGCAAAATTTAATTTTTCCCATTTATACTTTACGATAAATAAAAAATTAAAAGCACTTTGTAAAATCATTTGAATTAATCATTTTCACCCAAAAAAGAGACGCAGTACAGGGACTTATTTAATTCAATTATTTTATCTTTTGTTTGTTTATCAATATGGAATGGAAAGATCTTATTATAGATGCAAAAGGGGTTTAATATGCTCCAAGAAAGGGGTAAAGGACAACTCATCTTCCTCATTAGATGATTAAGTTGCAATTTCATAACTTTAGCATTCAAAAGTTGTAACTCTAAAGAAAAAAAACAAAAGACTTAGGCAACGAACTTCTTCATGCTAGTGAACATCTCACCACAGGCTAAATACGTATTCACCACACTCAACTTGGCTCAAAAGCTTCACTCAAAAGTCAGAGTCAATAGCAGAGGCGGCAGTGGCAGTAGCAGCAGTTGCCAGTTGTTGTTGTTCCTGTAGTCTTTTGGGCGAAGTTCGCTGCTTGCTGCCGCCGGCAACTTTAGCTGATAATAGCCAAAACGAAAGACATTGTCGTCGACGTCAACGTCACCGTCAACGTTAGCGTCGATGCTGCTGGCAAGCCGGTAACTTTATAGTTTTTTTTTCTGTTTTCTTCTTCTTCCCTCTTGGCGTTGGTTTGGTTTTTCTGTGGCAGCAACGGATCGCAGTGTTCAGTTAATTGTTGGACACACTCCGTGGCGGTTGTGCATTTGGCTAACGGTAATTCTCCTGAATAGAAATCCACATACTACACCCTGTGTTGCATACAAAGTGCTTATGTGCCGTGCTGTGTGTGTGTGTGTGTGTGTGTGAAAGTGTGCGAGCAGGAAACATATCATCAGCGGCAGCAAGTGTAATGAAGAAATTTCAATAAAAAATAATAATAAGAAGCAATAATCACCAACAAAGTGACAAACCAAAAAGAGTAAAAAAAACGAGAAGCGGAATTAAGCGGTGAAATTTCATCAAAAGAGAGAGGAAAAAAAGAAAAGTTCTTACTAAGGACTTGGGCAACGAACTTTAGCCCCATTGAGAGTCTTCACAGTTGAAGTGAAGGCCAAGGCAAATTGCATCCCGTGCTTAGCCATTAGAAGCCAAACGGCGACTTGCAACGTCAACAAAATGATTTTAAGGTATGTTTCTCACTATTTCTTAATGACCTGACATTACAAATTGTTAGATTTTTTTTTTTTTTTTTGTGGTGTGTGCCGCATTGCTTTTAAATTTTTCTAGTTAATTTTCAAGACCTCCCCGTGTGTCTTGACACAAGTCACCATGAACCGACTGGTTCTTGTCTCATAATTTTATGTGGCTCTTATATGTATTTTTTATGTAATTTTTGGACGTGTCTCTGTGGCGGCGACCATTTCACCAGTTCTGAGCCGTTGGCACAGAAAGTTTTTTGTTTGTTCTTCTTTTTTTTCCATTTGATGTGTGGGCATGAGCATTCTTCGTTGAATTTCTCATTCTTGTGCCATATTTGTATTTGATTCACTAATTTATATGCCAGTCTTTGTGTCTGCAATTAATGCGTTCTGTAAAGAGTTCAAGACAAAGTTTTAAATTGATTTAGTATTTTGTCTAACAACTTCCTTTTTGGCTAATGGTTTCCTGCCACTTTCTACAAATCACCACGCGCCATTCACACTCACAATACTGACCGAAACTGATGATGATGTTGATGATGGACAAATCATCGGCAAGAGATAAGCAGGGGAAAATTAATGAGCGTATAGGTCACGGCTCTTGGCCATATCTCACTTGGCCAGCTTCCGTAGCATACGTATAAGTAATACGGGTCTAATTTGGAAGCTCAGCATGAGATGATTTTCCAATTAAGCCAAAAGGTTACAGAGATCAGATTAAGTATTTAAATTGCATTTATTGTATTTAACCACAAGGTAGTCGGGGTTCAAGCTTAACTTGATCCGCTTAGATTTGACCCAAGGCTATTCGACAGGGAGAGAGAGTGGGAGAGGTAGAGGGAGAAAGAGGCGTGTCCAGGCTATTTGTCATGTTCGTTTTATGTTGTTAACTCACTCAATACGTTATAACAATTCTAACGGTAGTTGGCAATGCTCACACCTAACCATAAATTGGCTCTCCTCTGACATGAAGTTAGCGCTCTGTTGTTAATTGTCTAACGTTTCGCTAAGCCGCCTTGTTCGCTTAAAATCCAAACCAAGAAGCAAGAAATCTGAGAATAAATCATTGCTGGCCTGCAATAGTTAATCGAGGTCATTAACTTTTGCAGGCGAAGTTCAATTCAAGTTACACAATTGCTAGATGTATTTTTTCTGAACTTCATGTTAACAGGCAAACAATTTTACTTTCTCCTTAAAAGTAGAAGACAACCAAAAGTTGATTTCCTGCTGCACAATTGTTGGCCTGGCATCTGCCTCGTGACTTGGCTAGAAATCCGGTTCGTCTTACACACACAAACGTACGTACAGCCATCCATACATATATAGAGGATGAATGTGGATATTATAAAATAAAGACATAATTGGGAGCAAGTGAAATGGTGGGCAGGAAGCAGGAGGCATTGATTGCTCTCTGCCATGCCAGCTGAATTTGTGTCAAGGCTGACATGCTGTTTGCTGTTTGCTGCCTGCTGCAGTCTGCTGGAGTCGATTTGCATGCCCAAAATGTTGTATCGATCGCGCACTTCAATTGACGGCTATTTTGGGCCAAATTGGAAAGCGGTAAGTCGTGCAGATTGCGGCTTAGCGATAATAATGCGTCTTGTGCTGCGTAGTAATGAGTTGAGTGGCTCAATGGATGGTCTATGTCGATCAATATGTGGAGGCTTTTGTTATGGCCAAAGTCACAATGTTGCCAGTGCTGCTGATGCAGCTATAAAAAACAGAAAACAGAAATTGGTTACATAAAAAAGCCTTACAAGGTTCACAAGACCAAAACGAAGACAGCATCAGCAGCAGCAACAGCAGCCATGACTTGTGGGTAGCATTGTTTCTGTTTCTCTATTTTTTTTTTTTTTGGTTTTGGTTTTGTGTTTTGTTGCTTTTTTTGGTCATAATGTTCGATTTGATGTGTTTGCTACAATTACTCGAACAGCCACGTGACGTTTGCCCGACAGCAACAACAGTAACCACGAAATATTAAAACAAATTATTCATTACATTGATGGATATTTTGTATCTCTTTTTTGGGATCTTTTTTTTGATTTTTAAGAGTTTCTACTTTTGCAAGTGCTCGATTTTTTAAAGTGAATGTTGGTCAACATTCACTTTTTTATTTTTAATACATTTTTTTTTTTTTTTGGTGATGCTCATGATGATGCGCCTTTAATGTGCTATACATTAAGTTAAATTACTTAAAATCGTTTCACTTTCAAAATCGCGAGAAAAAAAAAGCCAAAAAGGTGGAATAATTTGTGAAGCTTTTGAATTTGTTTTCTTGTTTTTATTTTCTTTTACACCATTATTAATTAGATTTTTGCAAAAACTTATTATTATTTGTTTGTTGTGAATAGAAAGTTGTAGAAGCTGGGATCATGACTGAAGTGAAGTGTTGCTGTGGGTTATGTTAAATGAAGATGCTCTTCATGGTAATTAAACGCACTGGGTGGCCCTTTGTAGTATGTGTATATATCGATTCGGTTTGCCAAATCCATTCATTATCTTGATGGCGGTGAAATTCTTTGATTTATCGCTGAGTCAGTTCGTGAAAGTGTTACAAATATTTTGTATAGAAACCTTTAACTAACTATGACAAAATGAAACTACCAAATTGCCACCTACATATAAACCGTGAGAACTGAAAGTGAAATGCGATTTTGATTTTCATATGAGGTTATCAGTACGTACACAAAAAGAGATATTCCAGAAGGGCAAATGTAAAAGACAAAACAACAACATCACGAAAAACGCAACTGGCTAATTGAAATGCAGAAGCTGTAGACGCAGTTCACAGCAGGGAACAGTCTTAAATTGAAACAGTGGCGTAGTCAGAAAGGGCGGCATGAGATTCCGGTCCATATAATAAATTTACTTAGTTTAAAGTGCATAAATAATGTTAAATTTGACAAGGTTAAATGTAGTTCTTAGTACATCAATTACATTTCTTTTAAGTAGTTCTACATTGGCAACTATGTTCAACAGTTTGAAGAACGTTCCCCTTTTGAAATATATTTCCTTGCTAACTACGTGCCTGTTTGGTAAGGTAACAAATCAAAAGATCGTGTGAGCTGCCACACTAACCCAAATAGCGTGCAGGTTTTGTATTTTTGTTGTGTTTTGATTTTTATGTGAGCTCGTCAAAAAAAACTACATGCATAGCCTGAGATGTGGCAACAAAAAACTATGCAGCATGCGGCCTGTGTTGCATCTGCCAAGCGAATACTATTTAAATAAAGCACAGCAATTGAGGTATGCCCCTGCCGCTGCATGTTGGTATGCTGAATTGAACTGAACTGCGTAATACTCAAATACAAATAGATATAACCGAAAAAAAAAACTGAATATAAAAAACAAATGCAAGCACCCGAAAGCGAAACTGAACCCGATAATCACTTTGTACATTTGTAGGCAGTCCAAGTGGAGTGGCAATGCTTGCATCATTCGCACTCAAATTCATGTTGATGATGATGATGACGACGACGACGATGTGCCAATTGCTTGGTTATATTGAATGCATGTGTGTCATCAGGCAAATACAAAGTACATAGACATAAAAGTAATTTTTGGTAATTGTTGCCCACCACCAGTTGGTGAAAGGTGTCTACATCTGCCTCCATCACATTCTCCTCCCAAGACCTCCTCCTTCTGTCTCAACCATATAGTTATCCCATCCATCTTATTCAACGTAGGTGGAGGATGGCTCTCAGTCTCAATTGAGTCTCTAAGCAAGCAGCGAGCACTTGAAGCCTAAGAAAGTCAAGGCAGTTAACATTTGAAACGTCAAATGCAAAAGTTGTTTTTTTTTATGGTTTTCGTTGTTTTTTTTTTTTTTGTTGTGTTTTATATTCCATTTGATTTATGTTTAATCGATGGCAGACCTGGGACAGTTTATATAGCCAGTTTTGCATTGAGTTTGCTGCTGCACTTTTTAATGAAATATCTGAACTGTGATTTGGTTTTTTTTTGGTCAATTGACTTGGTTCTGGCATTGAAATGGCGTTGGCTTGGCAATTTGTATGCAATTAGTTAGAGGCTTTTGGCTCCAGCTGTAAATCTGTAAAGGCGGCCGATCAATTAATAATTATATATATATATGGTTTTTATAGTTATCAATTTGAAGTCAAAAGATCTTGAATGCAGGCAGCTGCCATATGGATTTATATTACCATTCTCCACAAGTCTATAAACAACACGTAAGCCATGTTCAAGATCCTTATCTCCTATGCACACACACACACAGATACACACCGTTTTGCCTCTAGACGCCAATTGCGTGTGTAATATATCACAAGACCCTTCACATGCTGCTGAAGTATAGTAGATTTCCCATCGATTTGGGTCAGCTTAGAGCCAGAATTAAGGCATTTTTTTTAGCCTGCTTATCTGTTTGCTTACCAAATGTTGTTGCTCTGCAAATGTGTTGCCAATTTATGGCATAATAAAAAAAAAACGTAGAAAAAATCAGTTATTGAGAAAAAAAGAAGAAAAACTAGCGACATTAATGCCACATAAATGCACTTCATGTTGCAATTGGTGTGCAGTTTTGTTAAGTATGCGCCATGTGTGCATGGTATTGATTTGCTGTGCCAAGCGGATGTGAAGACATGTTGTTGCTCTGCTCTGCTCTGATCCGTCTAGACCGTCAAGAGCCAGAATCAATTAAGCGGCAATTAAAAGTGTTTGTATTGCTGATCTGAAGTTAGCAACAAAACAAATCGATTCTATTGCCATAGAAAATACATAAACTATGTACATTACCGCATAATTTGATATGTCTATGAATAATAAATGAATGAACAAACGATCAATAATTAAGTAACATAGTTCAAGTCATTACGCGGGGCTCGCATTGTGAAAATATTCTTTTATTTTGAATTCACAGTTAAGCCAATGCATTTTCCATTTCCATAACAAGACAAAATAAATAGGGCTTTCAACATTTAATCTCACGAAACTTTCAGACAAAAAACAGAAACAAGCAACCCGTCGTGTTGGACCGTTTACATACTAACAAACCAAAAAGGCAACCCCAAATAACAGACAATGCCAGATGAGAGAGATGTGGCAAGCTGCAACACAGACACACAGAGTCCTATGCACTTGGCACGCCCCCTTTCGGTGAGTCTATTGCCATGTCTAACAACAAAGATGACATAAGTAGCTACGGATTTGGAGTTGATGCGCCGATACAATCATCTGCCTAACAATGCTGGTAAAATTTATTAACAAATGTCAGCATTGGAGTAGAAAAAAAAGAGCTGAACTCCATTTCGAGAGACGTGGACTATAATTGGGCGCCTTGCATATGGTTTTTCCGTTTTAAGGGCAGAGCGATTAAAAGTGTTATCAGAGGATTATCTTTGCTAAAATTTACGAAAAGGGAAAGTGAGAATTTTTGATTGGAAAACTTGCTTAACACTGGTTTGACCTCAAATAGCATTCACTTATGCATTAAAGGTTTATATTTCAATAATTGCATTTATTAAATGTCAACTTTTTGCATTGTTCAAGGCATCGAACTGCGTTTGAGGTTCGCTAGCTACGCCCATGAATCTGTTGACCATATATGGTCAAAATTCTCTGACATCTGAACAAAGGCTAGTTGTCCATGCAAACAAGCATTAGATAAGCTTCACTTGTCTCTGCGGTCTATGTAAAAAGCCAAAAAGTTGAAAAGAAAAAAAATACAGAAACCGAAGCGAATCAAAAGCAAAAATTAATTGGCTCTTGCGGGCAGGTGTAAAAACTTGAAGCTGCTTGCATATGCATACAATTTTGTTTCTTTCTTTTTTTTATTGGTTTTTTTTTTCTTTTGCTGTTTCTTGGGTTGGAAGGACGTTGCGTGAGTTGCCTTTCACAAAAGTTGTCGCCCCCAAAGGCGAGCAACAATTAATTGACTTACGCAGTGGCCCGACTCTGGCTCTGATCTGTCTTTCCCCCTGACTCCTCACCCCAACCGAGTCCGCGTCTTTGGCGATGGTGGCAAGCAATTAAGTCTGCACTCTGCATTGATCTCTGCCACAATCTATAAGCACGCGTGGCAGCCAGTCAATAAGTGGAGGCGTGTCCACACAATCCATGCCTGTGTTTGAATGTGGGCGAGTTGCGTTTTGTTGGCATTCTAATTGCCCTGTCATGAACATGAATAGAAGAAGGGGAAGGGGCGCAGAATGTGCTAATGAACTAAACGTCATTTGTTTAAGTATATTACAAATCATAAACATTGCACGCTTTTTGCATTTAGTGCGGTTCATAAATTTCTGTGGATTTCTTTCAATTTCTGTGGAATTTTTCTTGGCAAAAAAGGTCAACCTTGAACCACTTTCAGATGTGCGTTACTTTTGTGGTTGCTGTTGTTTTGGCTAAAAATGAAAGCGTACCTGCACAGTTAACGAGTTTTAATAAGCACTTTTATTTTTGTAGTTTTTCGGTCACTTTACATACTGAAGTGTGTACAAAAGTTGCAAATCATGCAGACTGTAAAGCGTTACAACAAGATTTATGGTCCAAATGGGCAAATCATTTGGGCAATTTGTTGCTCTTGTGTTTAATCATAAGTAGATGAAATAATTTTGCTGATGTAATTTATCTTAAGACCGAATGAAGCTGTAATAGTGTATCATGTTTTGGAGGCATTCCTCATCCATCCTCATACAATTTGTAAGAGGTTTGCCAAGGGAAACTTTCCCTAAATCGGATTCGAGTCTTTTCTTTATAACAAAATTGTTAAAATATTTCAGTTTGTCCTCTTTTCATAAATATCTATTTTTTTGTACTTTTTGATATTGAATTTAATTTACGGTAATTTCTTGACGTCTTGGACTTGCCTTCACAAAGGAAACTTAACCTCCATAATGAGTTCTGGTATTCATAAGATCTCCACATTCCCGAGAGTTCAACGTGCATGCTTTATTATCCAGAACTCGCCACTCTGAAATGAAAATTTGATTAGACATGACAAGAAGGAACATTCCATTTGCCTCTAACTCACGTTGTCCGGTTTGGCAAACATGACTCCTCACAACGCATTCGGTGGCGAAAGTGCAAGCAACTGGCCATTGATTAGGACGTCTCCAGACGGCGCAAACAGGACGGAATTCTCGGGTGCATGCTATATTACAACGAATATTAGGGATTGATACAGCCATGTGGCTGATAGCCAAGACAACAAATACAAGTAATAACGATCTCATGTTGGCAAGTCAGAAAACTTAATTAATTAAGTGAGGTTCTGGACTAGTTTATATACTGTGGGAAATAACTAGGTTCTATACTAAGTGTGTTTTGCTAAAATGGTAACAGGTGCTTTTTTTGGGACAATGAGTGGGGGTGTAACCTGATGGGTTACATTGAAGTCAAGTGAAAAGTTTCCTGTCACTCATATTACTGAAATAAGATACAACTGCATATAAAAAAAAATGAGTCGATATTGATGAAAAGAAAGAAAGCCTCAAATTGTATGTCAAATGAAGAAAAGTGAAAGGACTTAAGTGCGTTTTTGTTGTTGCTGTTGCTGTTGTTGGTCTTGCCATTGTTGTTATGCTTACATAAGTTAACTGGCCCTTGGCAGGTCTCAAAGAAAAGGTTCAGCAATAGATCATAATAAACACTTTCACTGCCACAGCCATAAAGACAGTCACAATCATAGTTACTGCCACAAAGTAAAGTACAATACAATACAATCGAATACAATACACACATACAATGGCAATCAATATAGACAATCAATAATAATTATTTAAAGCCGTTAACAGTTGCTCTGAAAATATGTTTCGATTGGGTGACAAAAGCCATAACAAGGCATTAACACGCGTGCCTTAAGTCACACGAAAGTATATATATATTTATGTAGGTATTGAAGCTTATTTTAGCCACAAAATAAAAACAAGGTTTTCCAGCTGTCAATTCGAGTGCCCACCCCCTAACCCAACCTCTCTCCACCCTCCGAAAACAATGAATATGTAGAAACAATGCAGCTTTGCCTCTACATTTGAATTTACCCTCCATTGGAGCAGCTGCCGACTAGCCGTTACCATTGCCGTTGATTAATGCTCTCAATCTCAGCCAGTCACACTTAAAGCCGCGGGCGTTTTTCCATTTGTCAAGTAAGAGGCGTGTCGTCGTCGTCGTCATCACCGCCACTGTGTGCACACTGTACCTACCTAGACGTTGTGTATGCAAATTTGTGAAGCATATTAACATTTCAATTTCTTTATCTTATTTTTGTTTTCGCAGAATATTCTTACTCTTCTTGGTGTCATCGGCCACGGCGCAATATCATCAGTTTGGAGAGCAATTGCAGACAGCCCATGGTTCCGATTGTGCCCTCTTGTTAGCAGGGCCGGGTCGATCCTCTGTCTATGATTACAATGTGAATCTATTTCGTGGCACGGCGTAAGTACCAATATAATACAGATTAAGGTAGAATTTAAGTTAATAGGCATCACCCGGAGAAGAGTTGATCAGTCACACCTCCACATGGTATGTATTCGCCTCAACTTGTTCACCTTAGAGAATGGAGAATACACAAGTAGATAGTAAAAATTGTCGCCTGGTGGCATTCTGGGTCATGTTTGAGGCTTAAATATTTGAACGTTGACACCGAAACGGCAGCGAAATAGTTGCCTGACAGTCATAAATCTTAGTCATGTGGCAGTCATGTCTGCCTGTCGATGGTCGTCGTCGTCGTCTCCTACACCTACTACACTAACACGACTTTTGTTGCTTTTAGCTAATCATTAACAGGCAGCAGCAGCCGACGCCGACACCGCCATCGCCGCGTGTTGAAATTGTCTGTTTGTTGTCTTTTGTATGTTGTCGTTGCCGTAGCCGTAGCCGTTGCCAAATGGGCAACGGGGGCACAAAGTTGCCAACCTGGGAAGCAAGATATGCACTCAAGTATATTTATGTATGTATAGTATAGATGTCTAGCTATGTACATATGATCCATGCTGAGGCTGGAATATCTCTTTCGAATCTCTTGACAGGCTGATGTCTTCATTTAGCAAACTGCCTTAAATCAATACTGACAAAACACAATGTCGCCTCAAAGGTAAAACACTGATGAGTTTGCACAGTAAAACAGAAGACACATAAAGTAGAAATGCAATAAAATAACAACCAAGGCCCAAGTTTAACTCGGCTAAAATTTCAAGTCATAGTAGTAATTTGTGTATTCTTAAAAAGTTAGATTTCTCATTTCTGAAGTTTGCCAATAATTTCTAGGCTTTTTTAATATCTTAGGTTCTGGATTCTTTGTAGTTAAAACAGTTGCAGTTGCCGAATTCTCATATTGTTCTATATGGTCTTTATGTGTCGATTGGTTTGAGTTTTGTCTATTAAATATGTATTGACAATCATCTGTGGGCCATTGACAGGGTTCGTTGCTTTCCATGCGCCAATCTAAAGAAGTACACTTTTTCATAAGCAAAAAACGACAGTATTAAACTTTTACTCACCATTTATGTGGTTGCAAATCTGCATTTTTAATAGACATACATTGAGGAAAGTGCAGAGACTAAGTTTATTGTCATGTTTCCAGGCAGCGCAGACTGGTTCAATAGTATTGGGGCACGTAGTAGGACAATTGAAATGCGGTTTAGCATTTTTGGCATCGCTCAGAAATAAATTGTGGATAAGGAAAAACAGGAGAATTGCCAGAGATGTCATATCGATGGGTTTGGAACTAATTGCTATTGAAGAGTGTTGGATATTGATAGAGGTAAAATGGTTCTTATATATGGCTTGAAAAAGAGTTTGAATAAAACAGCCCAGTGTGTTATTTGAAACACTTGGTACTTGGTAGTACCAGCAATTGTCGTGCGGGTTATTAACTGCAATCAGCAAATGTTTTCTGGCCTCGAGAATCACAACACAACACAACAGAGACAACAACGTCATGTGCTGCATACAGTCGCCATCCTCATAGTCATCGTCGTCGTCTCTGAAGTCACCTGACATACCGGCTCGATACACATACATATTTGTAAGAAGTTAAACCACACGACAAAAAGCCGCAAACGACATTACAACACTTGCAGATATTGATGGCAAACTTTTGTTTTGGAATGATTTCGAAAAGTGACTTTGAAATATTGCTTTGAAATGTGGCTGCAGTTGCATTATCTTAACAAATTTTAAATGTCACACGATCTCGATTATTTGGTTGCATAGGGGTCAGCAAGAAGTGCAACTAATTTGGGGTCAGGCCGACGTCATCGGCGCAAACGTGAGCTTGCAGAAAATTGGATTGTTTGTTGGCGCTTTGGCTTTGGCCTGAGTTGGCCTGGCTATTGAACTTTGTTGCGTTGCGGTCAGCAAAAAATGCAGACAACCTACTTAAGTCAGATAAATACAGGTTTGCCATTGCCAGGCCACTTTCGTTTCAGACAGATGCTGTGAATTTTTTAATGTTTTGTCTGCCCCGATGTCTATCTATCTGGTGGGCTCCTTCTGCGTAAGCGAGGTAGGAAAGACTCGCAGTGTTATTTGAATACTCACTTCGTTTTGCGCCTGAGAGAGGCAGTTTACGACACGCTTTTGCAATTATTCAAAATATTACGCATACGCCACATTGGGCCGCAATGCAATACGTTTAACACACAGTTTCACTTTGCAACAGGAAGTGTTGGCGTACTCTGCCGGGCACCTGCGTTTGTCTTACATATATACCATAAACATATTGGATTCATAACATTATATTTTTTCTTACTTACTCCAGCAGCAGCAGCAGCAGCCGCGCCAATCAGGATAACAAGTACAAGTCCGAGTGCGTGCCGCATGCAAGCAACTTTCTAGTTGGCCCAAAACTCGAGCTATGCGCACATTGAACTTTTCAAGCGCAATAAATTGCAAAAAAACAAACAAAAAACACAACAAAAATGAACTACCAGACCAGTATATAGAGTGCGTCGATTGCCAGTCGACGCCATTTTCCATTTGAATTTGACAAATTTGCCAAAAACAAACAAACGAAAAATGGACAATAAATAAATTGATACAATACAACAAACTAAAAGAAAAACGACGAACTCTTCTTACACTTCCACTTACTAAAGGACTTTGTCTGAAATTCTTGAAACCATAGGAGTTTATATATTCTCTGAACATGTTCGGTTCACTCTTGATTACTTTTACTCGTTTTTTAATTTTTTTCTTTTTGGCGTAAGAGTATAACAAATGGCTTTTATGTTCGTGAAAAATGTTGATCATGGCTGAAATGGTTTTTGCATTGCGTGAATTGGCAATGTCTTTACTCTAAATGTTGCAGTTGGTGTTGTTGCCGATGTTGCATACTCTATTTTGTTGTATGGCTGTGTGTTGCTGTTGTTGTAATTACTTAATACTTACGCATTGTTAAACACGCATCGATGTCACATGACACGCGTTTTACATGTCGCCCCATTCGAGGAAGTTGACGCTGCTGCTGCCTCCCATTTTTGGGGCAGATTTGTTTGTTTATTTTTTTGCGTAGCAAGAAATTTGCGTGTTTTTGCTATTTAATTAACAAACCGGCTGGCAAAACAGAGACAAAACCAGAGAGAGAGAGAGAGAGGGATAAACAACCAAACCAAACCAACAAACAAACTGCAATGTTAAGTTGTTGCTGTTACAGTTTCTTTTCGATAAACGAGACATAAAGCCAACGCAGAGACACACAGAGAGGGAGAAACAAAGATGCTTCCTGTTGGCAGGGAAAAACCGCATTAAGCCGGTTAAACTTAGTCATACTCCGCACCGATGGTCAGGCTAACGGCTCCGGGGAGGACAAATGTCTGATGATACCATTTATTTGTGTCCAACACAACTGCAAAGCATTTAAAAAAGTCTTAAAACAAATAATTTGAATGTCTTTTTAGTCTCAACATACTTATGTCACCCTGTTGCACGGTTACATCGAAGCTTTGGCATTGAAAATAGCATTCAGGTGGTGGCATTAGAAGCCAACGTTTACTGCCCCCCAACTGGGCCTGCCAAGAGGGCAATCTCACATTATCGATCTGAAAACGACTTTATCAAGCCTCATCTAAAAAAAAGATAAATATGCTCACATGCATCTGGGCACCCAATCCACTTGTTCCTATGAAAAACCAATCAACTGCATTATTCTCAGAACTTTCGGGCAGAAAATAGGGTCTGCCGTAATGCCGTCGAAACTCTTCTGCTGTCTCGGCGTGGCAATTACTCCAGCCAAAGTACCATGGTAGTTCGCCCTCCTTCAGGTCCACTCGCTCCTCTGACATATCCAAGGCCTCGTAGATATCGCGAAAGCCAGTCTTATATGGCAAAAACTGGCAGTCACGTATGCGTTGCTTGCGCTTCGCCTTCGCATAGACATCCCGAAAGTACCAATAGTTGAATAGCTGCATATGGAATGATGCCAATTTGCAATTACATTGACTCTGGCAAAGCTTTCCCTATCACAACCCACCGAAATCGCTGTCCAATTTTGCGTTGCATCGCTAACAATAACAGGTGCTCCGGTATATGCATATTTTGTCTCGAATTCTCGCTGACTAATCCCAGTAAGGCGTGGCACATTCCTAATTTTGGCACAAAACTCACAGTTCTCGGGTGGGCGAAGTGCATAGCGCAAGGAACGGGGCAATGTGAGAGCACATCTCTGCGATGGGAAAGTTTAGTGCCTCTCTTCAGCAAACTGATTGAGAAATCAAAGAAGCTCACCTGTCCCTGCAACTCTTCATGGTAGTATTTGATGGCATATATCAGTATAATGAAAAGGCCAGTCCATGTGACCAATTTTTGTATACATTGATATGCCTGACCACGTTCTAGCTTGGCCTTTTTCAGAAATCCTTGCATTGTTTCACTCAGATAATTTGGTTTATGAACTTGCAGTATTTGCTTTAGCCTACTGCGTGCTTGCTCCATGTTTATGTCCTTGTTCTTGTCCATGTCCATGTCCATGTCCATGATGTTGCCACTCTCGAGTCACGTAGCGAACTGTGGCTAGGCATTCAATAGAGTCTCCTGTTATCCTTCACTTTATGCATTCGACTGGCAGTAATTTGATTATCAGGCAGTGCGCAGGCTTCGTTAGCTGCGTCTGCTGCCGCATGCTGCCATCCGGAAGGATGAATGGTTGGATGGATGGTTCGCATGTGATAAAAGCAAATTGCTGGTTATTGTCAATTTTACTCACTTTGTGTTCTTTCTTATTTTTCATTGACAGGAATCCCTATAATAGTGGAACGGGCACTTGTATCACCTACGATGCCATTAATGCTGCCTACTTGGATGCACGCAAACGTATACGTAAGTGGGAGTTAAACGTGTTGAGGGGTTTCCCTCTCTCTCGATTTTTAATAAATTGAATAAACATTGCAGATGTGGCCCAGCCCAAGAGCGACTGGAAGCCCGAGGAACTGGCCACTGTGGGCGAACTGTTGCTCGATATTTCCATACAGTTGGCTCGCACGTAAGTAAACAATTTTCTTAAACGAAACGCATTTGAAAGTTACATTGGCCCCCCAAACGCCCACCGCCCACCGAATCTCGAAAAATTGCGATTTCCAAATAACGCATGACAAGGCACTTACAAGTAACTCGTGCAACGGCTTAAACACTCTCAGAGCCCGCAGGCATGAAAGGTAAACGAGGGCTTCCTGAAAGTAAAGAACTTCAGACTTTACTCTAACCATATGAGCAGTTCTGGAAGTCTTGAAGGAGTTCGGCTGGAGTAAGACTATTTAGACAACCCTCGCATAAATAATATTGCTGGCTGTCTATACAACTTCAAGGTTCTGCATTGAGCAGAAAGCTTCTGCGTAAATTTGAAAGTGCTGCTATGTGGCGAATGCAAATGCTAATTGTTCGTCTGCGGCTTTGACTGATGTTAATGGTGGTTGATGATGGCTGATGGCCAGGCACTTGAAAGCTTCTTCGCCTACTTCTTAAACTGGCGCAACTGCATTTTTGCAGTTATTTACCTATTTGTCTGGCTGAGCAGCGAGCTCTCAGAAAAAATGTAAACAAACGCCAGCCAGATTATGCAATCAGCCAGCTCGATGCAACAGTGAGAGTGCGCGTGACTCCCCATGGTTCGACAAGAAAACAAAAAGAAGCTGCTGCTGCTGCTGCGGAGGATGCCACAACTTCTGCAGCATCATTTCCAGTTTTCGTGTTTGGTTGGCCAATGATTGGCGATTGCCGATGCGGAATCTGGGTAAGCGGGTTGCCAAGTCACTTGGCCGCAGTAATTCCAACATCCAACCATACTATACATACTAGCCTGTGCTTAAAGCTTAGCCGCTCTCGACTAACACTTGAACATGTGAGACTTTCACTCATTCGCATTAGCCAACCCCAGCCAACCCCAAGTCTACCCGGGTCTACCAGTCTTAAGCCAACAAAGTTGTCATCTCCATCCCCAGCTGATGCTGCCAGTGCACCTGGGATCGTTTCAATTGCAGTTGTATAATCATTTGATTATGGTCTTTGCTGCTGGCTAATAACAGTTGTAAACGTCTTTATGGCATGCAAATTTTGTTGCCATGTTTATGGCATTCTATAAACTGTATAAAGTATCTGGCAAACAATTTTTGTACTCTAGAAAAAGAGTTAGAACAGGAAAAGATGACTTCCACAATCAATGATTTCAAAGAGTTCCTTCGACTCTCACATTTCTACTAATCCGTTCCTGGCAAAGAACGTATCATTTGGAGTAGATCAAGCAAATTAAACCTGTCGACTTCACGCCACTCCACTCTACTCCACTCGTCTTTGACTGTCTAGTCATTAAGACCGTGAAATTTGCAGACTCGTTTGCAGATCAATTGACTGTGAAGTTTGTGTTTTGCATTTTGCTATCATTTTAACACTATCTTCAGACTTGAAGCAACACAATAGCCAGCTCTCCGGGCAATTAGTTTTGAACTTTCCTCGCTTTCTCATGGCAGTAATCAAATCGAGGAAGTGTCTGCAGTTGATCCCTTTTACAATTTATGCCTTTTTCTTGCAAATTTACCACCAATCTGGCAACAACAGGCAACATTTAACCAGTCAACAGGTTTATCAACGTCAAACTCTCAAATTGCTGGCTACAAAATTTGCCACTGTCAACGTCCACACATCAACATCAATGTGCGTTAATTTCCAGTCATTTGGCAAAACTGGGCTAATACTTTTAATTTTGCAATATTTGAGATTTGGAAAAACGAATCTAAAGAATTGACAGGAAAATGCCAAATTTGATTTTGATATCCGTCCAAGTTTGGCTAATTGATTTTTGACTTATTTTGTGGTTTTTCCAGCTATGGCCTGTCCTATGAGGAAATCGAGAAGGGTCTTCCCACCATCGATACTTCAAAGACTTTGATTCGTGAAGTGTGTCCGCCCTTCTTTGCGGGCGTCGAGTGTCGACCGGGCAAATATCGTCGTTTCGATGGCCTTTGCAACAATATTGAGCATCCAACTTGGGGTGCAGCCAACTCGCCATTCCAGCGTCTCATTGGGCCACTGTATGCAGATGGTATTAATGCTCCACGTATCTCGGTAACTGGACGCGACTTGCCCTTCTCACGTGTCGTCTCGCGCACCATGCATCCCGATGATGGCTATCATGATCACGCCGGCACTGTTATGGTCATTGCCTGGGGCCAGTTCATGGATCATGATTTCACGCTGACGGGGACACCATTGGGTAGGTTTTTAAGGTTGCTACATTCGACTGGTGAAGTTTAATTGGTTAATTTGTTGTTAGATCCCATCAATCGCAACGATCCGGAGGAATGCTGCAAGCGTCCATTGCATTTGAAGCATCCATATTGTAATGAGATTCGAGTGCCCGATGATGATTACTTCTATCGTCTTTTTAATGTCAAGTGCATCGATTTTGTTCGTGGCTTCCCCTCACCCCGGCCAGGCTGTAAATTGGGTTAGTAAATTAAATGATTTCACTTGAACTTAAAGTAAATCTTGATGTGACCTTCAACTGCAGGTTCGCGTCAGCAATTCAATACTCTGACGGGTGTCATTGATGCAAACACTGTCTATGGCGTGAAGGAGGCCTTCGCTCGTAAGCTGCGCACTGGCTATGGCGGTCTGATGCGCATGAATCCCGTGTTCCAGGAGTATGGCCTTAAGGATTTGCTGCCCCTGAAGCTGGACATACCCGACGAGGGCTGCACACGACCCAACAAGAGCATGTATTGCTTCGAGGGCGGAGAGATTCGTGTGAATGAGCAATTGGTGTTGACCTGCATGCATACATTAATGGCTCGGGAGCATAATCGCTTGGCCACTGGTCTTGCCCAGATCAACAAACATTGGGATGATGAGACACTCTTCCAGGAGGCACGACGCATTAATATTGCCATTGTCCAGCATGTGACTTTCAACGAGTTCCTGCCCATTCTGCTGGGCAAGGAAGTGATGGAGAAATTCGGATTGGTTCTGCAAAAGGATGGCTACTGGGATGGCTACGATTCGAATGTTAATCCGGGCATTATTGATTCATTTGCTGGAGCTGCCTTCCGCTTTGGACATTCCCTACTGCCCACAGCTGTGGAGCGTTGGTCCAAGGCACACAAGTTCATTGCCTCTAAACGTTTATCGGATCTTATTCGTCGTCCATATGATTTGTATCGTGCTGGTGTCTTGGATGAGTATTTCATGGGTCTCATGAATCAAGTGGCCCAGGCTATGGATGATTCCATCACACAGGAGGTGACCAATCATTTGTTCAAAAAGGAGGGAGCCCGGTTCGGCATGGATCTGGTATCTTTCAATATGCAGCGAGGACGTGAATTCGGTATCCCCGGTTACATGGAGTTCCGTAAATTCTGCGGCCTGCCCACTTCAAATACCTGGGATGAAATGTATGGTTCGATGCCCAATGAGACGGTTTTACGCTATGGCAGCATATTCGAGTGAGTCCCAACCATACGATAATCACTTCTGCAGTTCGCATCACAATTTCATTCCCTTGCAGACATCCTGCTGACATCGATCTTTGGTCTGGCGGAGTTTCGGAGAAATCGCTGCCTGGCTCCATGCTGGGACCCACTTTTGCCTGTGTCATTGCCACACAGATGAGCTATCTCCGACGTGGTGATCGCTTCTGGTACGAATTGCCCAATCAGCCGTCGTCCTTTTCACCTGAGCAGTTGCAGGAGATTCGCAAAGCGAAGCTGTCTCGATTGATATGCGATAATACGGATCTGATTGACACTGTGCAAATCTATCCCATGGTTCTGCCTGATCATGAAATGTGAGCTCAAAGATTACATAATAATCCGCAATGGTTCTTCATATTTCGTGTTTACTTTTTCTATAGCAATCCTCGTGTGCCCTGCAAGAGTGGTATCATACCCTCAATCGATCTGTCCAAATGGGCTGATTATGGAGGCCATGGCTTGGATTCTTCAATTTACGTAAGTCACAAAACAATGTGATGATTCAATGACTCAATTTACTCACCTGAAATTTGTGTTTTATTCGTTACAGAACTATATCAATGAAATTCCCGATACATTACTCAATTATAGGAAGTAACTGCCATTTAATCTTTAATAAGATTTTCCAGCTTCACACAATCACACACTCACACACAGTGATCCTGAAAAGGATGTGTCTTTAAAACATTACTCAGTTCTGCATTCTTCATTTACTCTCTATTTTCTATATATATCGCTTAGTCTCTTCAACTAGTCTTTGCACACTTTTCTTCATCGACAATTTACATAGCCAATCAGTCAGCCATTTTCTTTTAGCAACTTTTCCAGCCTCTCCATCATTTTTTTTGTACATATTATTATTAAATAGCAGAAATACAGTGCGTAAGTTAAAAAGAAGAACAAGAAGAAAAGAAATTCTTTAAACAACATCAAGAAAAATCGTTAAAGTGAAATGTGAATTAGTATCCGATCTAAATGGATCCGACTTGGACTTGGAAGACAAGCCGCAAATTCGATGAACTTTTTTAAAAATCTAATATAAATATGTATGTGTTTCGATTTAAGTTTTGTATATGCAACTATTTTAAATAAAAATTTTGAAAAATCCATAAAAATATAAGTAGTTGACGAATTGTTTTTCATATAAAGCAATTATTTATTGAATAACATTAATAGTAATAGGAACTTTGTGAGTGTTTTATTTTGGTGGTTACGTGCTTGAGTTGGACATGGAATGCCCCCAGAGAATTAGTCAAAGTCGTAAAAGTTTTGCGTATTTTAGCCAAAGTCAGTTGTCGACAGCCAAGATCGTTTCGTGTTGAGCATCGCATTGACCCAAATCAGCATCCGTGAGTCACTGGTCATAAAATCCACATCCACATATACATATATACAATCCACATATACATACATCCCATCTCAACTCATCGTCTTTGTCGCCACTTCTCTCTACTCGAGAGCATTCAGAAATGGTGCTATGGAGCCAATATCTTCGCAATCGGGTATGGCTTTGCCTTTGAACTTGAGACAGGATTCGGCACAGGTCTGGCCCTGGAAGTAATCGCCGAACATCTTCTTGCACTGGGCACAATTGTTGAGGCAAATCTGTATGAAATCGATGCCACCCATGGGATCTGTTGAATATATAGAAAAATATACCGTTAAGATCAATGGAATTACACATTTGTAAGTTGAGTGAGATCATTTACCAAAACGCTTGCCATAGTGTCCAATGGAGGGAAGGGCTTCGCCGGCATCCATTAAGCTTAGAATGCAATAGCTCAGCAACAGAATGGTCATCAGTGTGTTTATCTTTGAAGAGTACATGATGGCTAAGAATAGTTAAGATGGTATAGGCCTTTATTTTCTATTAAAAGATTCAGATCCGTTGTGCTCCAAGTGCAAAGCAGAAATAATTAATATTGCTCGTTTGTCTTTTTATTTTATACAAAAAACCCAATCGCAGATGAGAAAGAAACAACAACAACAAAACAACATCCGAAGCCGGTCTCGGTCTCGGTCTCTGTCTGCTTCTCGGTCTGGGGGTCTCTGGGAGCGCAGACGGTCCAGCCCAAGTGGCGCTAAAGTACGTCAGATCTTTTTTCTCTTCTCTTTTCAAACAAAAGCGAAATCAATACAAATTCAATAATATAAAAATACAAATAAAAAAAATCAATTTCAATATGTTTGCTAAACGTATGCAAATTTACAAGTCTCTGTGTGTTGTGTGTGCTACGCAAAAAAAAAAAAAACTTTAACTTCAATTCGTACTATAATTGTGAGCCATTTTGTTGTTATTCCCATTTTTACATAATTATCAATTTAGCATTTTACGATATTCATTTTTGTGTTGGGCATTAAACTAGAAAATTATGAATTATTTATGGAATGCGTTGAATAGTGTTAAAATGTATAAATTAACTACCTGCTACCAATTACGATTGATCAAAGAAACTGATCCGAAAACTAATTTAATGGGATATTTGTTTAATACCCTTGCCATAAAGCGGATACATCGATGATGACCAAAATTATACATCGTTATAAATAAAGTAAAGAAAGAATTGATGACAAGTACTTGAATAAATCTTAAAATTGGTGAAAAACTTAAGAGAAGGTCGATAAAGAGGAAATTGCTTTCAGCAAATTTGATTTAAAAAATAAGTGAGAAATAAGTGAGTAAAGAAAAGTGTATAGAAACTTCGATATAGATAAATTTAGCTAAATATTTTGTTGTTTTCGTTTATTTAAAAAGAAGATCTAATGAAAGGCCATTCCAATTTTAGTTCTAACAAGAATTTATGTATAATTTGATGTAATTGCTTTCTAACTATCTAATTGATATTCACATTTAAGTTATTGGAGAGAAAAATTTCCCCCATTTTCAAGAACAAAATGTTAAAAAAAATGGCATTTTAAAGAAAACTGCAGAGAAAGTAATACATATTTAGCAGGAAGTATCAATCGCCGAACTCTTACTGATCCCCTTATTCCAAAGAAAAAAAACTACATATCTGTTTATAATTAATGCAAATTATATGCGGCGATCGGTTGTAAATTAATGGCGCTGTGATTGCAGTAAAAATATTGTAAAACGTAGAACGGAGCAGCAGCAGTTGGCTGGCCTGAAGCTCTTTTGTCTGTCTGGTTTCAGTCTCAGCCCCCCAAGAGCAACTCCAACCGGACACGCAGACCCTAAAGCCATGCCTTTAACTGGTTTTTGGGGTGTCGCACTTTTAAAAAATGTCAATAAAATGAAACACAACAACAACAAGAACAAAAATGATCAACAAACTAAAAACTTTACAAATATGTATCGTGGGAAAATTTAAAGTTATGCTAATTTTATGCAATTTGTTTGTTTCCTAACTAATAGCCAACACGCGCCATCTTATGAGTAATGCTGATCGATCTCGCTTTGATTTACACATACATCAAAATACGTCATAGCAGCCACTTTGTGGGCGTGACACTTGAGAATAAGCTAAGCTTTTTTTGGCTAAGTGATCCGTTGATGACGTACATGGAATAGTACTCGATGTCAAGACTTACCGGTAGTTTGGTTTTTCGGTTTTTTTCTTTGCTCTAGACACGGGTGTGGGCGCGATGTTTGCCGTTGGCAACAAGTTTGTTTGCTGAAAACTGGTTCTAGAACGACTCTGTGTCGGATTGCAGAGTTCTTGTCGTATTTATACAAACATACGGATTGGGAATTGTCAGGCGAATTAATCAATTTAACTGAGCTAAACAAAACACATCTAATTGAATACTCGTATGGGGAGCAGGCTGGCGAAAAGTCACTTCCGCTGGCGGTCGATAGACACTTTCTTGAGTGGTTTTCACAGCGGTGCCACTGACACTGCCACTGGATGTTACTTAGCCAGTTTAATTGCGTTTCTTTTTAAGTATTACTTTTATTATTTCTTTTTTTTCGGTGGCAGCTATAGAGCAGAGTCAATAGTAAGTACGAACAGGAAATCAAACTTCTTAACTGCATAATCTTGGATAGTTGCTTAAAAATACGGATTAATAGTGGCTAAACACGGCAGCCAATTCATTTCCTCCTTTATGTATTATTCTAATCGAGGCTGTAAATGGAAAAGTTTCACTTAGTAAAATAAATCATTATAAGAATTAGATTAGCGTTTCAAAGCATACAGTATCACTGTAGAATTGTACTTTAATGGTTTTTCTCTTTGGAAACTTCAGTGGGAAAAATTAAATTATCGAAAAGCTTACTTTATTGAGAATTTTCGTACAATTAGTAGAAATTTAGAACATTATTACTGATTAATATATTAAAGAAACTGACGATTTTAAAATAGGGATTGAAATTTTCAGCCAAAGAAAGCTGCTTTCTCGTTTTATTTCTTAGTTTCATTGTGAAATTCAGTTCATAAAAACAAAATAATTATGTATTTATATCAAAACATAATTAGTTCAGTGAACAGGACTTTTATTTGATTCGATTAGGTCTGATTTGTGGTATCTCTTTGTGATGAATATTATAACGTTTAATTTTTGAACAATTGCAAAAATCTTATTCTTGAACATTGGTTTTGTTGTGCGTACGCGTAGCATATTATTTGTTGAAATTTCTATAGTTGAATTTAACGGACTCAAAATGAGTTTATTTTTTACCACATCTGGCAGCTCACAAAAATTGACAAAGCAGTTTTAGTCAAGCAGTTGATTAAGCAGTTCGCAACGGAAAATTTAAAATTGCAAGGCAACTGGTAGAAAGTGAAAGAGTAAACCAAAATAAATAGAGAAAAATATTTTGAGAAAAACAGTTGAGAAATAAAATATGAATTGAAATGTTTTGAACTTCTTCTTTGCACAAATCCTTCAAGGACGTATTTTAGTGGCAATCAATCTCTCTTCAATAGAAAACTCATTATTAAAGTGTTGGCCAAATTAAGTTTTCGTTTTTTTGTTTGCGCACTGAACGTTTGGCCCAAAAATTGTTGCCAGCCTTTTACTTGTTCCTTGTTGGCCAAAAAGCCACAACAGCAAACATTTCCACCGTTGGCCAGGTTGAAAGTGAGTGTGAGTGTGCGTGGCAGACAAGGGCTTGTGGGTGTGCTGCCACATTGAAAGTATTGGCATGCCAACATCAACGCCATCGAATGGCGAAAACTTTTATTAGTTGCAGCAGCAGCTTCAATTCATTGCACACTCCACCTCCACACACTTGCCACAGAACAGGGAGTAAATCAGTAAACGATTTTACCCATAGCGCAGCAATTTTTATAGCAATTTTTTCTACTACTACATACATACGTAGAACTTTTATTTTAAGCCAAGCCAAGCCAAGCCAAGCCAGGCCAAGCCAACTTGGTTGAATCGGGGCTTTATTTATGAACTTTGTTACTAGCATCACCATACATTGCATTCGCTTCTTTTGTGAACTCCAGCTACATATTTCAGGCACGTAAGCATTAAATTTTTTATCTTTCCTTAGTCCTTTTTTTTTTTTTGCTTTTCGTTTTGGTTTTGTTGCCACACAATATGTTCATTGTGCCAGTGATTTTAGCTTCAAGATAGAAGACATCTATAGTCTATATACATATGTGTGTATGTACCTACTTATATTGGCAGCTAGCCGGGCATGACAAAAGCCCAATGAAGCCTATTTGTTGCCGGAGAAAACTTTGTGTCAGGTTGAATAAAACTTGATTTATTTAAATCTATAGTTAAGCTGGCAACGCTCGTTGTGTAAAAGTGGAAAATAAATCCTTAATATGTGCATAGTTTTCAACCTTGTGCTCTTGTTAATAATAAAGTTTTAAGAGTAAATTTAACTGACTATGAGACCCAAAAATACATGCAGCCAAGAGTATAATTAGTAACTCTAAACCTTTTTCTTGCCTCACTGCACACACACACAGCCAGGACACAGGACACGGGACATGGGTTAAACAAAACTAACGAGGGAAAGGGCCCAGGCCGTCCTGTCGTATGCGTAATGAAGCTAACCCTACCACTCCCACTGCCCCCCTTCATCTACAGTATTTGCCATGGCATGCGAAAAAAAACGTGTTAATCCACAAACTAATTTGATGTTAATGTGAGCGAGGAACGGAAGGAGTTACTTGGCACTGAGACAAGGTGGTAAAAGTGGAAATGGTCTTGCCTGGCTTTCGGGGGCTGAGTTGAGCTGTTTTAATTGTTTTCCAGCTCACTTTACACCGGCGGCGACGACGACGGTTTTTTTTTTTTATTTTGTGGGGCTTTAAAAGCCATTTTGAAGTGGCCAGGTCATTAGAGCGTGAACGAAATTATGCACAAGACTTAAAGACGTAATCGTGAGCTGAGAATTAGTTTCATCCTGCTGTATGAAACGAAAATCTCAAGGCAACTTGCACTTCACTTCACTCCACTCCACTCCACTACGTTCCACTCGCAGTCCGCACACTCAGCAGAATACTCGATGGAGGCCACCCGTCGCGCTCGATGCCCGCTCAAAATGAAATCAGTGAAATGCTGGAAATTAAAAAATAACGAGATAATTAAAAGCTACCCCGCAGATATTTACGTGTGGGTGTGCATATGTGTGTGTGAGAGTGTGTCTCCTTGCTCACGTAACACTGCTTAAGTGGCGGCATTGAGGCCAAAGTACACTCTATGTGTGTGTGTGTGGGTGTATGCCTACAGAATGACACTGTGCCTTCTGCCTTTCAAGGTAGGTGGATGGATGGGCTATGCCGGTCACACACAGACATACAGACACTTTCTGTCTTAATCCTGCCGTTTACCCTGCCCTGCCAACTCCTCATCGTTCATGTTTAATGTTGCTTCACTTTGTATTTGACTCGCAGCTGCTTTTGTTTTTGTCCTTTGTTTATTTGCTTTCAGATTCATGCTGTGCGAATATATTTGCTGTATCTGCTTTATTTGCTAATTGCTTTTTGGGGTTTCTGTTTTGGCTATATAAATAGGCATATAATTGCATATTATGCGATTGCCGTGCAAATGGGAACACTCAATTAGATTTTCTTGTTCCAATTTCGAAAGAAACCAAACTTTAAGAACTTTTGTTGTGCTTTATAGTTCAGGACTGTGAAGGGAGGTATTCTTTGCCATCAAAAGTATTTTAGAGCAAAAAAAAAGAACACGAAGGGCATACGAAACGTTATTAATTTGTCAGCAAACAACTTTTCCAGCCCATTGCATACCCCATTTCGCAGTTAAAATAAAGAAATAATCGATTTTCATTTGCATACCATAAATATTTAAATGTTGTAATAAATATTTAAAACATTTTTAATAAACATTTTGTTTATTAATATTTCAGCTTTTGGCTGGGGTTAGCTTCCAGGTATTTATCAAGTCAAATTCATTGGTTGTAAATGTACATAATTAATATTGATGTGCTTTTAAATGCCTGAATTATCTGGAGTCTGTAATTAATTTGTTTATTAATGCATTTGTTGTTGTTGGTTTTTTTTTTTTTTTTTTTTTTTTTTTGCTGCCTTTAGCAGTTGTGCTTTGCATTTCAGACCGAGCATATTGGTTTATACTTATCGAGTTTAATGCATTTGCCAAAGCCATCTATTTTGTGGTAAATGCAGCATTTAAAATCAAATGAAATATTTGCATCCTTGTTTTATTACATTTTTTTTTGTTGAGTTTGTTGCCCATTTACTTTAATTCAATTGTAAACTATTTTAATTTGCTGCAAAGTGCTTGTCATTTAGACTCAAAAACCGCAAATTAAATAAACCATAAACCGAAAATTATTATTTTTTTTTTAAATTGCTGATCATTTTCGTTGATGAAGTCTCACTAAATGCTGTCAGTTAATAAATTTTTAGCATTTTCCAGGCTTTATCGGGTGGCCTAGAATGCCGTTGGCCTAAATCCCATGGCAACGTTTGTTAATTAACAAATACAACATAAATTGGGTTGATGTTAAAAAAGGTGCCGAAGCGGAGCGGAGAGTGCAGTGGGAAGGTGTCCAAAATGCATACCACGGCAAAGCTGTCAACCATTTATTTCCCCAACCTAGACACACACCCACACACACATACTCACACCTTTCATCCCCTGCTAGTCTGATCCCATGCCATTCTATTCAGCTTGCTCTCATGTGCCAATATGCCTGAGTGCCGAAATATGTCGTACCTTTGCTCCATGTGTCAGCTATTGGAGCAAAATTGGGACGAATTTCAAAAATTTTGGAGCTTGAACTGGTCCAGTGGACAGAAAGAAGTCCGTATGTTGGGTAGCATGGTCAGAGGGTAGTTTCATACAGATGACTAGCTGGCTGGACTATATGAAATTTTTCTTGATGAATCTTTTTCCATGTGTGTGGAGCTGTGTTTGTGTGTGTGTGTGTGTGTGGCTTTGCGTTGACATTTCAATGTTTGCCGAGTCAGAGCCGGGGCTAATGCAATGAAAACTTGCACTTTGCTTTAGTTTCTATTTGACTTTTTCTCTGTTTTTGCATTTGTTCTATTTTTGCTGTTCTCTCTCTGTGTGTTATGACAACTTAAACCTAAAGTCAGATAACTTAACCTTTCAATATGACAATTGTTAACAAAATTAGACAAGAAAACATAGAGAGAATTGCAACTCTCATTGAAGACAATTTCTTGAATATAACTTAACATTTTTATTATAAAGAAATAAAAATAATAGTAGACAAACAAATTTAAAGCTATTTATGTAAATCTGAAGCTCTAAATTGGATTTGCTTTTACTTTAGGTTAAAAGAGTAACCAAGTCTCCTAACAACAATGAGTAAACTTGACTAAACTAATCAAAGATTGCTTGTTTAATGTGCAATAAAGTTTAAAAATCTAGCTGCATTTGCTTGATAGTCAAAGCTTTTGCAATGAGAAGGCATATTTTAATATTTTGTGGCAGCTTCAAAGAGAGCAGACAGCAGAAAATGTTGCATAGCTTTAGGCGTTTCGAAATTAAAGTCTCCAGTAAAAAGGATAGCCTGGCGGCTGACACTTTATTGAATCTGGCAAGTGAGACTCACTCACTCTCTCTCTCTCTCTCTCTGATGTTTCCCGCTTGCTGCCATTTACCCAAAAATAGCCTTCAAGTAACTTGGGCAACTTCCAACACGTCGTCGTCCTTCTTTTTGTGTGTGTGTTTCGTTTCTTTTTGTTTGGCGTCCTTCGCGTGCGCATTGTAAAAGTTTTTCCTGAGATGCCACGATGCCTTTTTTTATTTGAGTTTTCACTTACCTAGCGCTTAAGTGTTTCTTTGGCCGGGACCATTTGCCATTTGTTTTGGGCCAACATGCCCCAGCATCAGTCGATGTGAAAAGTTTCTGGCCAAGGTGGTTCGCGATGGTCTAGGCCCACATTTATGATTATTGCTTTTGCCGAGCTCAGCCCCACTTAAGCCCTTAATGGTAATTTTAAGCATATTTTGGCCTAAAATCTTTCTTTGCTTTTGATTTAAAGCCAAAACAAGACTTCATCACAGATATGTATCAATGTCTCGTATGCCATCGGGGCAACCCTCTGTGCCAGCAGCTGCTGCTGCTGCTGCTCTCCCTCTCTGTCCCGGGAAGTGCACTTCACTTTGTCTAATTGTAAAATAAATAAATGAGATAAAAACGTGAAGCACCAAAGAAGAAAAGGGGAAAACGGCAACAAAAAAAACCTTGGATAGGAAATGAAAAATTGTGCACGAGCTGCTAACCGCACACAGATGCATACACATTCGCACATACATATAAACTCACTTGCAGTTACTTCCTTCTTCATCTCCGTTTGCTTTGCCGCAAGTGCAATGTGTGAGTCAGGCTGAGGCCGTTGCCGTCGCCGTCACCGGGAAGAGAAATTGTCGAAAATAATAAATCAAAGTGACACATCCTTGGTCTCCTTTTCCAGTGTTGCCCCCCACCAAAGACAGTCAGCACCTGGCTAAGCCGTAGCAAGAAGACAAGCTTTCAATTTCAACGCTCAACAAGCAGACGACAAGGTATGCCTGACGTCTGACTGACTCCGTTGACTGACTGACTGTTAGGCAGACAGACAAACTGAAGGAGTATGCCTGCAACAAGATGCAGTTACACCAGCCCCATAAGCCGATTCCCCCTTTTTAAGCCACTCAGCCTTTTGTTTTTGCACCACCCTCATCATATTGTGATTGTCAGACAAGACGACGAAGTTGCTTAAGTACTTTGCGGCCAAAATGGCTTGCCATTGCAATTTAGATAAATTTTAATTTTAATAAAGTGTTTGCATTGCACTCGTGGCCCTCTCAGGCTTCTGCTCTGCACTGATACTTGCCAGAATTATGAATTAATTATCACAGCTGTTGGTCGTTCACTTAGGATTTCGTTTTGCTTTCGGTTTTGGTTGCTGCTCTGCCTTGACTTTGGGCTTGGATTTCAACTTGGGCGGTTTTGGTGGCACAGCATAGTAGAGTTCACCAATTTGTCGAATGGTTTTATTGACCAAGCCCTCTTCCAGGGCCTCCTTTATGTTTTTATGACAAACAGCAGGCGGAAAGCCCGTTTTGATGCTCACCAAGCGGCCCACTTCCTGAATGGTTGCGGCGTGTGAGATTTCTCCTAGGGCAGCCAGTACCAGTTCGTAAGTATTGCGAATAGTTCGATCATGGTAAATGAGAGCCATTAAAATAAGAAATATATTTTCGATTTTGTGTTTTCAAGTGAAACAAATATCAACAAATGCTTTGGTTTTGTGCAAAATTTACAATCTTAGTTATGCTTGGGGGACCACAAAACATTACCACAGGAGAGTATTTTGCCAGCTCATTCGTTCATTCATTCCATTCCGTAATTGAATACGAGGGTTGTTCTTAAGCTTTGACAAACAGATAACAGTTGGTGTATGATACATTTGACAAATCTACATTAAATTTCAGTCAGCTCTCGTTTGGTCTCCGAGCATTATCGAGTGTATACTAGTCGGGTTATCAGCTCGTATATATCCCTTTTTACTGACTCAAAAGGCTACATAATGGCGATTTGCAAACCTAATAATACGCTGCCAAACAATGCCAAAAAGTTCAAAAGGCGGCCAACCATTTTTTTTGGGCCAACAATTTGAATGAAGCTCACAAATTGAATAAAAAAAGGCCATCGCTCTCGTAGTTCAAGCTGAAAAACTGCTGGCCGTGATAAAATCATCCGTTTTTGTTCTCATTCTCCTCTGAAGAAAGTTTTTTTTCTCTCGCTCTCTTCTATTTTGCCAGTTTCTACTTGCCGTCGCTTGGCCACGTTTTGCGTTTTATGGGCCACAATGTTGTAGGATGAAAATAAATTTTTATTGCCCCAGCGAATTCAATAAAGTCAAAGCGTGGAATAGAGACGAAATGGAGCTGAAGGGATGGGGCTGAAGTTAGCTGACTTCTTAATTAAATAGATTTTCAGGGAGCAAGTTTCGAGACCAAATGCCAAAATGTCAGAGTCTGGATATTTGTGTTGGCACAATTTTTTGTACATATTTATCTGCAGCTTAAATATTTACGTATCTAATTGCAACATATTATATGTAATTTATGTAAATTTTGCCTGCCATCATTTGCAGTCCGACAAAAACTAGTGGGTGGTTGGGTTCGGATTAAAGGCGGAGCTGGGCGTGACCGAGAGCGCATTACATTAAATCAAATTTGAATGCATTGACCAAAGCTGCGCAATTTCCAAACATAATGCGGCAGGATAATACATATTAGTGCATTTGTCTGTTTCACTGTGTATTGTGTGTGTGTGTGTGTGTGTGTGTCTGAATTGAATTTAATTTTATGCATTTGCTATATCAACGCATAAATTATGATAAAAGGCATAAAATATGCATTCTACCGAGCTGCCGGAGTAGGAGCATTTACTATATAAAACGGAAGTCCAAGTAAATTATGTTGATAGTCCGGCAGAGGATGGTAAGAGATGCCTGTGAATAGGGTTTGACTTGGATGATGGAAGGGCCGGCTAAAATTTATGCATAAAACCAAGTCAAAGATCACAACTGGACACACACAAACACAGATGCCTCACTCGAATTAGCGACGAACACAAATATTTATGACCAACTGGGGAGAGGCGAGGAAAAAGTTAAAGCACTTCAGGTAAATGTTCAACCTGCCCCCAAGGGCCACCTGTTCGCAGTTGGTTGTCAAAAGGCGAAACGGGAATGACAAACGGGCTACTGGAACACTGGCTAATCCAACTGAATGCCAATTTGGCACACATGCAGACAAGCTTTTGACTTTGCCCCTGCCCCTTCTCTCTCTCTCTCAAACTCTTTCTTCTATTCTATTCTATTCTCTTCTCTACTCGCTTTCTGCACATACTGAATTTGGCTCGTTCAATTAGTTGACGACTCTGGATGTCTCGTTGGCTTCGTCAACATGGAGGCATCCCATGCCCAGCCACTGTCGCTGTTTTATTAATGTGTCCTACCAAGTCTTTATAGTCAAGAAATACATGAATTGCAAAAAAAAAAAAATATATACATATACATATAAAAAGAGAGAAAAACCCATAGGACAAGCGAAAATGCAAACTAATTGAAAACACTTCAAAGGACATCAATATCAAGGCCCTGTCCCCGCTGTTGGCATTTGATAATTGTCAAAGCGAAACGAACCAGCCAACCAAAAAGAAAGTAAAAAACTTGTCTACAATTTAACAAAAAAAGGAGCGAAATAGCCATGCCTTCAAGCCGTACTTTTAATACACTTCTATTTACATATGTAATCAATTGTGTTCTTAGATTGTATTAAATAAATAAGAGAGGAGAAAAAGCGCAAAAAAAGTGAATTTTGGGGTTTGTCTCAAATGCATTGATAACTTAAATCAGTTGACTAATATATAAACCTTATAAAATAGGCTGAAAGAGTCGTCAAGAGAGTCGATTCAAACTCGCTTGACCACAGAAGGGTAATTTTTGCTCTCAATTTGTGTTGCCTACTTTTAGGTAAAAGCTATTAGTTACTTCATTTGGAAGGGTATAATAAATAAATAAATGGAAACGCTCGAACAATGGCAGCTATGTAACTTATGCTTTCTGGGTTTCGACAATGAAATCAGAGCCATGTCAAAATTAAAAATATTTGCACATCCCTTTACTAAAAACAACAAACGCAAAACATTTCTATCTAAACATTCGTGTATTCACATTGTTTTCTTTTCTCTGTTGCTTGCTTTTGTTGTGTATTCCTTTTTTTTGGTTTTGTTTCGTATGCTTCTCTATATATGTATGTATATAAAATATTCAGTTACTTTAGTGTTTATACTAACTAAATGGGTAGGGGATGGATATAGTTTTAGATTCGTTCAGGTGAGCCAAGCATACATACATTGATCTCTGTATGGGATGTCTATGCGTGTGTGTGTGTGTGTGTATGCATCATATCTATCAACCCCTGGAACAATAAGTTGATAAAATCCTTTTCATTTTGTGTGTGGCTGTGTGTGTGTGTGTGTCCGGTTTGCTGCGAAATCAATTTACAACGGAAGCTTGCTTACATAACCTCTCCCTGGAGACATATAATCCTGTTTATACGAGTATGTGCAGATGATGTCCTTCGTCTCTGCATCTTTCTATCTCTCTGCTTGCCTTCAAGGTCTATTTCAGCTTCAAATGGGAAATTGTGTTTTCCTTTGGCATTTCACAAAATATCACAGGTAAAAGTCTAAGGACAATGTCAGCATATCCTTTGCTGCTGTGCTCTGTTGTAGTTGGTTGGTACTTTTGCATATCGGTCACAATGTCCTTTGGCTTGGCACGTGCAGACAACAAAACCCAACAAAACTTATCACCCCCACCCTTTCCCCCTTTGGCCACTGGCCACCGATGCATGTGTGTGTGTGTGTGTGTGTAAAGGCTTCGATTGCATTTTATAATACGGTTATGCCTGCAGTATTTATTTTTCCTCCAGTTTGATATTGTTTGTTGTGAAAATTTCATAAATATTAACATGCTGTCAGCTGCAGTTTGCTTTGTGTTGTCTTTGTAATAGTCTAACTAAATGAAAATCATCATCATCATCATCATCATCATCATCAACATGGAGCATATAAATATGTATGCATGCATGTGCTGAGAAGTGATTTTCTTTTTGTGTATGGCATTTAATTACAGCTCCCACAGAAGCTGCTGGCATATCTGGCGTATGCGTATGTTTTGTCAGCGTATTCAGCTTGGTAATGGAAATGTTTTGAACGTTTCTTTGAATTTATATTTCTACATATCTATATGTGGTTGTGGTTGATCAATCATGAAATTCATTTCCAAGAGAAAGGTCATAAGCAATGATTTTCAATTGATAGTTTCCGTTGCTGATGTTTCCATTTAAAACAAATTAAATATTTATTTCACTTTGCTCGATGTGTGACCTGAAAAATATAAATTTTACTTACATAAACAAATGCTAAATGAAAATGCTCCCCCTTTTAATACATAAACATATATACACAAGTCTAAGAGGAAATATTAGTTCGTTCATTTTCAATTCTGCATTGCAAATTAATTCAAATTGCACTTAAAGATCTTAAGACTGAAAGGCAAAAGTCATAACTTTTTAGCTTTTAAAAACTTAAAAATTAAAAAGTTAGAGAAAAACAGCAAACAGTGGTTAATCTAAAACGAATTCTCATGCAAATAGCTGGTAGCTTTAATTTAAATTTAGTCATTTGGTCTGCGGGTCAAAGTCAAAGAGAAAAAGTCAATGGTTACTTTTACTTACAAAAAAAACTCTTGAAGCTTGAATATGCAAACTGATTATGTCGACTTTGTGCCCCTGGGAGCAGATACTTTGTGAGCAGTTAGTTAGTTAGTTAGTTAGTTAGTTAGACTGACTCCTAGCCTGAAGTGGATTAAAGACACCAAAAGCCACTCAAAGTCAGTTTGGGGCAGAAAGAGAAACAGAATCGGAAGGACTTTTCAATGGGCACTCAAAGTTTATAAAAGTTTGAGCGCAACAATAAGATAAGTAGAGGGTCCTTTGGTAGCTTTTATTCAGCTGCTGCTGCTGCAACTCCTGCAGTCAAAGTTATCCTGGCAACATTGCGTCAATTCAATTGATTTGCTTTTGAAGTGCAATGCGTTTTTAAGCGCTGCACAAATAAAACTAATGCAATGTATGCCCCCAGAAGTTGGTTAAGTGATTTGGCAAAAAAATAAAAGTTTGGCTAATGAAATTAAATCCAACTGCAAGGATTGTATTCAGTCTCACTCAATCTCTTTCTCTTTCGCATTTTTATCTTTTTCAATTAAACTGATTGATTTTTCGCATTTTGTGCTTGCCCAGCTCTTGCTGCTTAAGCTTTAAATTCAGTTTGGCAAACATTTCCGGCACAAGACACAAGAAGAGGTGGAGTTGGCGGAGGAAGAGTCGGAGGAGGCTATAATTTACGTTCTTCTTCTGTTTTTTCTCTGCCACATTCCTTTTATATACATTTTTTATTGGTATTTTCATTCTGCGTAACAAGTTTTTTGGCTAATTTATTGCGATCGACGCCTCGTAAATTGTAGGCAAGTCCTTGCCGTGTTCGTGTCCATGCCCGTGTCCGTGTTCATGGCCAGTGAGCAATGAGCATGTTAATGTCAATATTAATGCTCAGCTAGAGCAATAAGGCAAACAACTCACGAATTTAATTTATTTTTCAGCATTAAGAGGAGGAAATTTTGGAGCTTCATCACAACATAATCCAGTTTAATTAGCCTCAATTGTCAGTGTCATAAAGTGCAGATTCTCCGTCTTTCTCTCTCTCTTTCTCCAAATAATCTCCCGCAGGACACTTGACAAATAAGTCAGCCTGTCAAACTGTAACTTGGCAGGTGACTCCATCATTGAACAACAACAACTCCCTCTTCTATTTGGCTCATTGGCAAATTAATTAGCTGCCAATTTGCCGAAAAGTTTCCAACATCTTTTAGGAGGGTATGATAGGGAATGGGCATTGGACACCCAAGTTTAATTGCGTTTTTGTGCTTGAAGTGTTTTGGATCTGTCCCAAGCTCATTATGTACAACTTTTGGGTATATTTCTGAAGAGTTTCCGTTTGACGTTGACAGCGCAAGGCACCACATGAAACGAACCGCAAAACTAACAAGACCCTGGAATTCATGCAACCACTAACAACCACGACAAATGCTAACAAGAACGTTAAGATGTTCGCCCTGTTGGCAGTTGAAAAACGGCATTTGGGTTTATTGAAGCGTTATGAAATCTTGAAAGGCGGAAAATGTTATTTGTCTTGCCAACAAAAACAACTCTAGCGACTACAACAAACATGTGCTAAGGGCATAAAAGGTGTTTGGTTTTACAAATCGTTGGGAAATGTCTGTTTGTGCATTTGTGTGGATGCTGTCACTGTGTAAGCCAAGCATACGATGCTGGCCATACAATAAGAAACAGGAAATGGGCAAAACCAAACTGAGCACGCACCATCTAAATTAATCAATGAACTAAATTTGCTAAATTTCTATGAACATTAGTCACAATCACAATGACTCAAGTCAAGAATTTTTAGCCACAACCATAGTGATACTTTACTACTTTTCCCATAAAATTTTGTCGTACATATTTGAAATGTAAATTTCTTTTGCATAGAATCTGACACATAAAGTTTAGTGAAATCGTTGAAGCATTCGCTTTCAATTAAACTTTGGCAACATTCTTTCACAGGTAGATTGTCTGAAAACTCTTGGCTAAACCTATTTGGATGGCCTCACATAAATATGCACATACTAATGTATAGGTGGGTATATAAAAAGTATTTACGACACGTGCTAACTTTGATTGTCTTTGCCAGCATCGGCGTCTTTCTATCGTCCTCGTTCTCGTCCTCGCTCTATACGAAACACCTGCCCACATACTCACACACACACACAAACTGCCACAAAATTGTTTTTTTTTTTTTATATACTTAGATCCTGTCAGTGCTGCTGACTTGCAACTATCTCACGTTTTGTTCTTGTCGATGTGAGCGTATAAATCAGATGACGACCCTTGCAGAAAAAGCAAGTTCTATTTCTTGGGCTAGTTGTTGGTTTTGTTTCTTTTCTCAGCTCTGCTCGGCAACTTAAGTAACGCAATCAGCTTGAGTGCTTTTTCCAATTTGCCTGGAGCCCAGAATCAACCGAATGTATGAATGTATGTACATAGTTCTATTCATAGTCGCTTTGCCGTTTTTCATGGAAACGAAAATTGCATTTAAATAAAACACAAATCTAGTTCATTGTCCAACAACAAAAAGCAAATTGAGTTATTTAATTTGTCTGGCAATTACTACTAACAAACTCGAACTCATGCTATATGCATTTTCAACATAACAATGAACATGAAATTGAAATATGTATTTGAAATTCCTACAATATGCATGAATACATTCACTCAGTGGCCCAGTCAGCAATCATTATAATAATAATAATAATAATACCAATCATGGTAATGCGCTTAAATTCATTAGTGCAATAAACCATAAGAGTGAAAACCAAAGTGGACTATTGAAGTATTTATCGAGAAGGACGAGCGAAAACAGCCAATGAATTCACAATTTCTGTTGCATTCTCATTTCCTTTTCCGTTGCTACAAATACAAGTGCATAGAGTATTGCATATATGCATTTCCGCTCTGATCTGATGCCATTTCCATACATCGACAACGTAAAGAAATGTATAAAGCGAGAATACCATTTGAAATGCCATCAAAATTGTATAGCATTTTTGTTGATTTGACGGAAGTAAACATTTGACAAAAAGATGTAAAAAAAAAAGGGAAAACGTTGAGTGCCATGAAATGTATATTCGATTCAGAGCCCAAGGCAAGAGACAGCTGCATCCCATCGCTTTGATTTGCTCCCAAAGGGTTAATAATATTCATCATATTTAGCTGTAGGCCATATAATTTCGTCTTGCAATTATATAGTTTATTTTGATTCCCTCACATCCTCAGCATCATGCTGGGAAAGAACTAGAAATTCTGTTATCGACAGCCGAAAATTTATATGCATAGTTCAATGATTTTCGTTATGGCAAATGCAATTTGTGCTGTAAACGCGTGCCCAATCTTAAATGTGGCATATTCGAATCGAACATTATTCTCATATGCCAACAACATACGTAGTGGTAGAAAGAGGAAAACGAATGGAGGGACAGGGAGTGAAAAAATGCATTTTCATGCAATACTGACGCCGACGATGCGTCCGCCTAATGAGGCTAATGTAGAGTCATGTTTGTGTAGAGTCGCGTCTATATGCATGTGTGTGTGTGTGTATGACTGTCAATGTGTTTGTGAGTTAAAAATGGCTGCTGCTGCTGCTCTATGCTGCTCAACTAAGCATATCGACGTCAATAAATCATCCAATAATGCGCTGATGCTGATGCCTTTGCAGTCCTGGGTGCAAAATGCCAAACCGGGAGTAGAGCATGAGTGTATGTCTTTTGCCATTTCCGGAGTTACATACGAGCCAGTTCTAGCTTCATCTCCATCTCCAGCTCCAGCTCCGCCACTGGCTCTGAGTGCTTTTTAACTTGCCCTCTCCCTTTTCTCACTCTCCATCTTCATCACCATCTCTCTCACTTACTGTCTGGGCTGCTTTGGCGCACTTATGTTTGCAGATTGTCAGCATAAAATGCAAGAAGAGAGCATTTCACAGATTGAATTTTATTCGGTTGCGGTTATTTCAACCATTACGAGTGTGCTGAGTTGGTTCGGGGCCGCAAGTGGCTGGAGTGCATGCATCAATTTACTAAATGAAGCTTATGTGTAGCTGATACTCTATGGCTGTGGCTGTGGCTGTGGCAAACTAGCAAAACGTTTCGTCGGTCTAAATGGCAAGTGTCTGCTTCGAGTTGCATTTTCTGCTGGCGTCAATGTTGTTTCTTCGTGCAATCTCGCAGTTTTGCAATTTCGCCCCTCCGCCAAAGTTCATTAAGTTTCATTTGTTTTGTCAGTTGAGGCCACGCCCAAGTACTTACCCTGCATATAGTAGATCTTCGTTGAAATTAGCTTGGCATGAACTATTTAAGCTAATCATTTCATCGCTTATGCACGACAGCATCCACCAAACTAGGCTACTAAGTGAAGTCGTGTGCAAAAATATCGCGTGAATATTATGTCTGCCTGTCAACGTTAATGCGATTTCGATGCTATGATTCGATTGAAGCCAATTGACAGATTGCCTTCACTATAATGGACGTGGCGACGTTGTCAGCCAGGCAACGGCATAAGCGATTAAATTGTGTAAGCTAATTTAATGTTCTGCTAGAATCTGGAACTTGGATTTCAATTCGATTTTTCCTATAGTTTATGGCCCTACTTAAAAGTATACTACAATTCTCTCTAATTTCTCTCTGCTCGGCATACAATCAGAGAATCGGTTGTTGGTTAGCTCAACTCTTAATTAGACTAATTAAAACGGACAACCGACCCGTTGCATTAATAACCTGCAAAAGCAGCATCCTTCCTTTAGCCCGTGATGAACGAAGCCAGCCACAAAGCATTTATGCAAATCAAAACGATGGGTGTGCAAGTCAAGATTCTAGGCTTAAACCAACTGCCATGACAACGTGGCTATATACATATGTACGTACGTTTGTAGGATGCATTGGACATTCAATTTGAAGGCACAAATTGATAATTAGATATGTGGTGAGTGCAAAATGCAGAAGCGTGTGGATTGTGTGGCCTTTGTCATGTAATTAACAGCATAATTGTCATTTGGCATTTTCCTCATTTTCTTTATTTTGCATTTGCTGTGCACTCATTATCATATACAATTTGTATATATGTACGTACAAAGTATATTCTCCTTTGTACTATGTTGAGGCAATTAAATACACATTTTATACATGTTATTAACATGCATGGGCAATGCCAGAGAGCACTTCAAAGAAAAAACGGGAACCCTTTACTTTTTGTCTCGTCTTGTGCTTACTTTTGTATATTTTATACGAAAAGTCTTTTCTTTTAGATTTTTGTCTTTTTATTTTTAAATATTGCGACTCGTTTTCAATTTCTTAGCATTTGCATTTTTGGCTTTGACAATTCCCTTTCTTGTTTGCCGGCTCCATCCCTTTTTGGACTCTTTCACTCTGTCTGTGTCCTTATTTTGCTCTCTTTCTGTCAGTCTATTGACATGGGACTGGACCATCCGTCCGGTAAAGCAAGTTGCCAAGTGCCCAATTCCTCTCCTCCGCTTGGGCTATGAATTTCCGTTTCCGGTGCCTTGCGACACGCTTCTCAAAGTGCACTCAAGTGAAAAAAGTGCCTTTCAACTTATTTTCCTGTTTCTGTATCTATTCCGCCATCTTTGCCGTCTCCCCCATTCCCCCACTTGGTATTTTAGTTCTTTTAGTTTGCTTCTTCTTCATCTTCTTTGTTTCATGCTTTTTCCTTTTGATTAGATTTTTATTCTCATGAATTTTCATTTCCGTTCGTGAATTTTTTTATATATGTCCAAATGCTCCATTATCTATGTATTCGTCAATGAATTCCTTAGAGTAGCGTCGATAAACAAAAAGGCAATGACAGAGAAAATGAAAGAACCAAAGAACCAAAAGCAGAGAGATAGGGAGAGACAAAGAGTTACAATAAATAAATACCAAATAAGGCATAGCTCCGAGCTGAACTTTGAGCTAAACAATTGAAAATGCAGGCTCTGTCTATCGATGTGTTTGTATCTGTGTATTCCCCGTCGTACGACTTAATGCACATTTCAAATTACCGGCCAGTTGTTGACCTGATTACAAAACAGCTCCCTGCGGCGCCACCAACATTAACTCCCCCTACACGATCCCTCACACCCACAAACCCGCGCCCATCCCGGGCATAACTCAAGCCTTTAGCTTTTCAATCGATGCTGCAACTATCTATTAATTTAGCGCCGTTTTAATTAAACCTGACAATATTTTTTCTTTCCACCGTTTTCCATTTTTTTTATGCGATAATTATTTTGTGGGCAAGGATTATTGTAATATTGATTACATAATCGACAAATAACGGCCAAGGGAAATGGCAGGCAGATACTTGCAGGAATCGAACGAAGGAATGGGCGGATTGTTTATTGAAGCGAAATTAATTACGTCTCTTGAAGGGCAAGGTAAATCACAGGGCCGACAAAATTTTATCCTTGCACATTTTCTGCTGCACTCGAAGAGATGACATATATTAATAATTAATTAACATGAACTTTCAATTATTTCTCGGATTAAATGAACTTCCGACTAATAGGTTCATAATTTAAATGGTAAAAAATTAAAGAAGACGAAGTTGTAAATGGATAGGTATCTAATAACATTACTATTGCACAAGAACTATAACAAACAATAGAATTTGTTTTCTCAGATGGATTAGTTTCAGGTAACAGTTTAGTTATTTTTAGTTTAGTATTTTTAAAGAATCTAACTTAGACATGCCATCAGAAGGGGAAGGCAAAAGCGAATATTGATTAATAATCAGTGTAAGAAACAATTAATCATGTCCTCATGTGCTTTAGCTATTTTGAAGCCTATACATTAATCTATTGTGTGGACATATTGGCAAAGACTTTTGTCTCCACTTTTATTGTCATTTCCATTAAGATGGCATGTTGCCCAGGAGCAGCTAACTACATATTCTCATTTAGAGTCTCATAAATGTTTTCAGTTTGAATTTGCCATGTTCACTCAATTGCCTGCGTTTCCACTTGAATTGGTATCTGTTTGCTCATGGCAACGCTTGCCAGATGACAACTACAAATCGGCACATACACACACACGAATCTATACACATCGTCCTGAAAGCTGATCAACGTTCAGTGAACAAAAACAAAGGCATGTGTCGACTAAAGGGAACGCGAGAACACACACACACGAACACCAAAAAATGGATAAAGGCAGAATCGGAGCAATAGCTGGGACAAATTAACAAGTCGTAGTTTGCGACAGAGCGTAAAGATAGCATTCCAATTCCAGGACCATGACATTTTCTCTATATATGTAGAGATGTCCTCAACTTCAATTCACCTTTTCATTCTTTTTACTTTCGTGGCATACAAAGACCAGCAAGTTGCGTGGAAATCAATGAAAGCCACATTCAACAATTTAATTCCATTCAATGGCTGACTGACGACTAAACGACCGGGACAAAGGCTTTTTGTGTTAAATAGTTGAACGGTGCTAGGAATTATAATGAATTCAACACCCCCTCACATGTTGCACATTGACTTGACGAAAGGGCTGCAAAAGGGGTTGGTGCGAAGGCAAACCTGTGATAATTCAAATAATCATGCTAGAGACAGGCAGAGTCATAGCCACATTGCAGCATCCGGCATCAGCATCCTGCAGCATCCTCCCATCATCCGTGCAGGCAATGCAAAAGCACTTTATTTAAGTGAGTCCCACATGAATTGCACTTGCCTGGCTGCCTCTCTGGCTGGTCTCTCCTCTCTGACTGTTTGTATTTGTAACACTTCTTTGCATTTTTTATACACTGTCTTTATAAAGGATGCACACACACACACACACATACAAACATAAACACACTGGCTCACACACACACATATACATCGTGGCAGCCGCATCAAGTGCCTTTGGCAGCAGCTGTTTGGAATGGCATGCCTGGTAGCGTAGGGTAGGATCGGGTTGGGTTGGGTAGATGTGGTTTGGTCTGGGATTGGGTCTCCGGCACCAACCCTCTCTCTGTGGTTGTGGTAGTCCGCGCTTGCTCATTATGTTAAGTTGGCTTTGCATCTGCTGGATGTTTGCTCTACAAGAGAAACCCTAAAAGCTCCCAGACCCCATCACCCGAACACAAACTCAGATTCCGTTTACGACTTAAAGCAAACATTTGCATGAAAACTGCTTGCCAAATCAATTGACAATATGCTTAAATTTTTAATAATTATTATGAATATTCTTTTAATCTTTTAGCAAAGCTATAAATGTTTATGCCAAGTGCTTAGTTGCTGTTACAAAAGTCATTCACCATTTTCGTATAGATGTAATTTGAAAACTTTAATTAAAAGCAATGCCGACCAGTTGACCTAACCACAAAGACAGATAGATAGATGGAAAGACAGACATAGTGAGAGAGAGAGAGAGTGAGAGAGGGAGAGGGAGGGGAAAGAGACGGAGCCATGGAAACAGTTGGGAGCCATGTGCAAACGCATCAAAGGCAAAATTTGCATTCGCCAGGAATTGTGCAGATAATGTCCTACGCACATGACCTCCATCCTCCTATCTAACTCTAACTACACTGGGTTGTTATTAAATGCAAGTGCATGACATGCGGTGCTGTGTATGTGTGTGTGTGGGCTATGTGTGTGTTTGTCCGCCTTGCAGAGGAGGTTTTAGAAGGGGTCTAAGAGGCTGGCGACCTAAATTTACTCTTCTTTTATTTAATCTTTGAATAGATAGACGACCTTTTGAATCATTTCAAACCTTTTTTGTCAATAGTATGAAATTGACAATAATTTCTCCTCTGAAACCCCCAGATAATCCTACTGGACCGCCACTGGCGTATGTGTGTGAGCATTACAACTACATTTGAAATAGGTGGCCTGGGTTTGTATGGGATACAACTGTATGTATGGTGTAACCTCTTGCAGTTTTGGGGTTTTGAATTTGCTTTAATTGCATTATTGTCAGTGTGGCCGGTTGCTGTTTGGTCCCGAGCTGATTGCCTGGCATTGTCTCTGTTGCTCAACTTTATTCCTTTGCACAGTTCGTGTTTATTTGCTAGCCTACCAAGCAGCTTTAACTAATTGAAATCGATTTTGTCCAGCAAATGGAACAAAAGATTAAAACAGACAGAGACAGGCATAGAGCAATAGATTGCTAAAGAGGGAGAGAGGCCAAGGGGTAAAAGTAAAGAAGGTAAAGCCCATCCTCGAGTGCTGTCATTGAGAATCATGTTAGCGTTAAGCCTAAATACTACACACATAAAGTGCACTGTGCACTTCGCATGCGGTTCTATTATCGATTTTGGCCCTGATAAAATTTGCATTAGTCTTAAGTGCACTTCGACTTGAACTCTAAGCAAAAATAAAGCTGTCTTCCTGATAATGGTGAATGCATTGTGTGTATTTACTGCAATGCGTAACCGCATGGCAATTAATGCCACAACCGTGCACAATGGCCAAAAACTATGGCGAAACAATTGCAAATTACCATTTTAATTGTTCAGAACATTATGCACATGTAATCCTAAACCAGCAACTGAAACTTTACGCCCCAAATGTGCGATTGGAGGTTCGATATGGCTAACAAAGTTTCAAGCACGCACCTTAATTAGCTCGAGTTTTGTGTCGGTTGTTGTTGTTGAAGGATAAGCGTACAAGGATTCAGCATGTGCCCAAGCAATCACTTCATTTATCTGGTAGCTTTAAAACTTCTCTGATTTTGATAAAGGGTTCAACAGAATCAACTAAACTCTTAAAAATATTGTCATGTTCTCTCACATTATATATTGATGGGTCTTTGACTGGGTAATATATGTATGTATGTAAATCTTAATATTATTTCTCCCAGCGGCTGTAAAATTTCTGTAAATACAAAATTCTAAGATATCTCTACTTTAAGAAGCTGAATCTAAGCCAAATTTTCGAGTTCTTCATTATTTTGATGTAGTCGTTTCACCTCCTTTTTAAAACAGAAAAAGGAGTTTCAAAAAACCGTCCACAATTTTCGAACTGCAGAGAATCAAGGTTGTCATTTGCTTTAAGACTTCAAAGAGAAGTTGTCGACTTTTGCAATAGCAGGTAAACACGGTGAATCATTATGAGCGATGTGGTGTGTGTGTGTTTGTGTGTCTGTGTGTATTAGAGTGTGTCAAAGGCATCTTGCGGTCAAGTTTACCTAGTGAAATTGCAACCACAGTGCGGTGCCAACTTTCATCTCCAACTCCTGTAGTGAGTTCAAACTTCAACTTCAACTGATTGTCTCGATGACATCGGTTCGTTCATCCTGGGACTTTCCTGGGGTTTGTCTATCAATGGCGACCGCTGGCTTGTGGTTAAGTTAGTCTGCAATACCATTCGATTGATTTGGTTTGCTCTCATTTGCTTGCATAAATATTTGCACAGTTGCCAGCAAAGAGGGAGATACATACAATATATAGAGTGGGACAGATAGAGGCAGTGGGAGGGAGAAAGGAATGGCGTTTGTGTTAGTTTAAGAGATGGAGATAAATTTGGTTTTAATGAAATTACCACGATTTGATTTTGTTTGTTTTTACACATCTTTTATTTAATTAATTTGCTGATATTTGAATTTCGGCTCGACGCACTCGTCTGCCAATTCCATTCCATTCTATTTTTTTGTTGTTAAATAAGTATTTATATTTACCTAAGGTAGCCCCATACAATTTTATTGTTGATTATCTATTTAATTAAATTCAATATTTATCATAATTGTTGAAATAAATGTGGCAACAATCGAACGAAAAATTGTTTAAGTGAAAGTTCAAACTAATAAATAAAATAACTATACTTATATATATTTAGATCTCGAAAAAGCGAGAGACTTTTCGCCATTTCTCTATGCCAATTGAGTGGGACACTTTCGTTTCAAGTTAATAAGTTGTAATAATATTCCATATAATACATCAACGAGCAATTCTGAACAATTTAATTTATCACAACAAATTGAATTACATAGATATATCTATATCGTATATACTTAAATGTGTATTATGAACGTGTGTGTGTGTGTGTGTAATGTGTAAAGGCTAGAGCTATCAATAATTTGCAAGTCCTTTTTGTTTTTGGTAGTCAGTTAGAGAGTTCTTAGTTATTTATAGCTAGATGTTGTAGTCTTTAGTTGGTTGCTTACTCTAGACTAGTTGGTTTTTTATTTAGTTTGACTAAGATTTACACTTAATAATGAACAACACATTTATGTTTATTCGTAAGGTTGAGTTTTTGCTCTGGTTAAATGCCTATAAATGCCACAATTTCAAAGAACACACAGATTAAATGTCTCTGTATGCGAGTATCTCTTACATCTCTATCTATTTCTCTGTGTTTTTGTGTGTAGTCTGTGTTTAGAATGCCATTTAAATGGATTACACGTGTATGGTGTATTCTTGCCGCTCCTGCTCCTTCTTCTCGTGATACCTAGAGGTCGGTCGCAGGCTGGTTAGTTAATTTTAAGTTGCGGTTCAAGTTCGGGGTAGATAGACGCTACACAAGCATGCAACACAAGCAACAGTCAAGCACGAAATTGGGAAAGGGATCATTAGCCAAATAAAAGCCCACTCACACACCCATCATTTCATTTGTTTTGTGAGTGTATGAGTGTATGCATGTATTTAACTGTGTTTGTTTTAATTAATTTACCTTGCCAACAGTGAGGTTAATTCATCGCGATCAATTTTGGCCAATTGCGCCTCGCTGGTATTCTCCATGACGCGTTGCACCTCCAGATCCAGGGCATCCTGATCACTAAATTCGCGTGCATCGTGAAAACCGGTGGGCGGACGTAAACCGCCGGTCAAATCATTGTCTCCGCCGCCGCCGCCGCCACCGCCGCCACCGCCGTTGGCACCAGTCATGGCAGCTATTGAAGCGGCCAATGAGGCAGCAGTTTCCGCTTCAACCTCACTGTCTAAGCTGTGAAGAGATCATTGGCAAGGTCATCAATTTCCATTAACTTTTGCACAATTACACCGCATGCTTAACTATTTTCTTGCTAATTTTCTAATTGTTTTTGTTTTTTATGAATCTGATTTGGATTGGTTAGGGTTTAGGTACCTGAACTACCTGTTGCTACTACCAGGGCACTTTCGCCGTTCCAACGTGTGATTGCTCGGCTGAGCTGTGTGTTTGCGACTCCGTTGTCCAGAGCTGCGCTTCTCCAGGCCCATGCCCAGGTGACGTGGCGTATTCAGTCGTCGCTCTGGGGCCGGCGAGCCCTGATCATTGTTGGATTCGGTGCTCGAGTCGGGCCGGAACATATCTGCAAGATAGCAGGGATTGGGTGCGATCAAACGCCCATAAGCCCGTGCAGCATACGAACCTACGACAGCGCGTCCATCATTGCTGCGTGAGGATTTGCAAGGAACTCTATAGGTGGGCATATTAGAGAACTCGGTACTTGGACTGATGCTGGTGTCTGACTCGGATTCCGCTACGACTCCGGCATTGCTGTTCTTTGAGCTGCGTGTCCCAGCTGACTTCTTGGAGTGACCCGCCTGAGAGCCAGCCACAATTGTCATTGATTTGCTCAGCGTGGACTCATCTAAAGACGGACAAGATGCATGTTGTCGTTGCTTTAATTCGACATTGAGGGAGACCACTCACCGTCCGTGTTGTAATAGCGTTGTTTGTGCCAACTGGACTTGCTCTTCACATGCCCAAAGCCCGAACTGGGCAACAAAGGATAGGCAGTGGCATTTAGATTCTCGCCCTCTGGATGTCCGAATGTCTTAAACTGCATCGTGTAGTCAAGAGGTGTTTGGGCAGCCACAGCACGTGTAGGCGTCTTGGCTGGTGCCCCAGTTCGTCCGCCATTCACGCTAAATGTGGCATATGGCGAAATCTCGTACATTTCTGATTTGGTCACGAAACCCCAAAAGAAGAGCCAAGAATGTGGTCGTTTAATTGCCACCAAATCATGTGTAACACAGCAACACGTGCTACGATATAAAGTATATCTTGCATACCTGACTCGTTGCCCTTATCCACGGTTTTTACCGGTGAGGCGCTATAAACTTGCTGATTCCTTCTGTTCTCATGATCTTCTTTGAATTCACCGGGCAGGGTGCGGGATTCATAACCCTCTGCCATGGGACCACAAAGCGCACGACGATGTTTGATAGTCAAGGCACTAAGAAAAAAGTGGCGAAAACAATTTCGAGGTGAGTAAATATCCACTTTCTGGTTTACTCTTTGATGTGAGAGGTGGCTGTGGGCTCCAGTTAATTAAGGCTCAATTAACATTCACAGGTCATCACTGTGGCAACAACTCGAAACCCATCGACGAAACCCACAAAGCAATTTTCAACTCAAGTACTAATTCAATTCCCTTTTCCATTAACAAAAGGCCCACCCCCGCTCTCGCACCATCGTCGGGGAAACTTACATCGTTATGATGGCCATTGTGATTATGACAAGGACAATTAATGTCGCTAACCAATCACCGTTGGTTGGATTTGTTGAGTTTATCAGATTGTTCATCAAATCGTTTTCCGAGGGGAATACAGGAGGCGGTGGTATGGTGATGCCATCAATGCTCGTTGTGCTGAAATGATAATGCTCTGTCGTTTTGCCCGCATCATTGGTGGCCGAGATGCGCAGTTGGTACCATTTGGCTGGCAGAAAGTCGCAGAATATTAAATTTTTACGATTTTCCTCAGCATTCGAAATATCCGATGTGACAACTGTCCAGCGTATGTCGCCTGGGAGACAAGAGGCAAAACGAAATGGCCATCAGCCAATGGCAAATATATACAATGCAAAAATGTGTAAATACAAAATGAAAAACAATTCGAAGACAGACAGGAAAAAGGAGAGGGAGAGAGGGCGATACTGATTGCAAATAAAAAGAGTACGAGGAAATTGTATATTATACGCAACGTTGAACGCGACATCAAGTTGATAAATATTTATATATAGCAATGTCTGCAGATTGGTCAGTTAATTGAAAACAAAAATAATTGTATTAACTGTATTTAATTAATATTAACAAACAAGCCAGGGAAAATATTCTTTCTTTTTTTTTTTTTGCATAAAAGTGTCTGGATACTCTAACCGAAATAAGAACAAAATGTAAATTAAGTTTCATAGAACATGCTCTAAGCCCATTTAATCGAAAGGGTAACTTAAAACCCACCGAAAAAATGGGATAAATTAGTGCATGAGTGAATGGACAATATCCGTTTACTAATTTTCACTTACCCAACGGTCGATGCTCTATGGAGAAATGATGAATATCGCAGCCGCCATTCTGCCACGATGACAGCTTCAAATTCACACATGTCGCATTGGTGGCAATTAGTTCATTACCATTTGGCGCCTGGGAGGCTGCGTTTTGAATTGAAATTTGCAAGTGGCGATGGCCGTGTGGATGTGTGAGGGTGGAAAATGGGAGAAATAGAAAATGTGAAATGTAGAGCATAGACATTCAGCATGTCACTTCAGTAGAGTGGCTTTTGTGGTAAACTGGTCGATTGAAAGATTGGTCAGTCGATCGACACACACACAAATACTCACACATTTCTCTTTATACCTTGAAAAACAACGTACCTTTGCCTTTTGTCCAGACATTAATTTCCTCACTGGCCACACCAGAGCCAACCATATTGTGAGCGGACATTTTTATAATGTACTGATTTCCGCACTTCAGTCCCGTAATCGTGTAAGCGTTGTTTTCTGGCAGTAGCTCGGTTAGCGACCAACTTTCTCCTGCCGTATGATACGAGATGCTGTAGCCCTGCAACGGCGCTCCGCCATCATCTGGCGCATCCCAGCTGACACGTATGCTGTCAGCGGAAGCGTATTGCACAATGATTTGTGGGGCAGCGGGCGGCTTCATGGCAATCACCTGATATTGGATTTCGTCATTGCCAAAGAGATTGTTCGCCGTGCACGTGTAATTTCCGGAGAGGCTTCCTTCGACGCCTATCAAGGAAAATGTATAAATGCAAATACTAACTGATGTAAAATTTAATTCGAAATGCGATTAACTTACGGTGTATCTTCAAATTGCCCTCATTGGTCACCTCATAAAAGGGACTAAAGGTCACTGGTCGATCACGGGTTAGCCAGCGAGCACGAGGCGTGGGATTGCCCACTGCCAAGCATTCCAGGAGCAGACTAGTGCCCACTGCTTTGCGTACCAATTGACCAAATGAAGCTATGCGAGCAGGTGCTAAAGAGTGTCGAATATATATATAATTGCAAACATTAAAATTTTGCGGTAGTCACTTAAATGACGATTTTAATTAAAGCATAAACTCGCATCGACTGCGATGTTAGATACGAACCTCGCGTATTGGTGGCCTGGGCAACCACAGAAGTGGGCTCACCCTCACCCACTGAGGTTGACGCCGATACCCAGAACTCGTACATTTGATTCTCGGCCAGACTGCGTGCCTCGAATGTCACTGGATAGCCATTCTCATCCACACGCACCATGTGGGCTGAATCCAGCCAACAAAAAGAGAGCAAACAAACACAAGCACGGCAGAGGCATGGCAAAGGCATGGAAAAGCAGAGGTAGGTAGGCAAACAAACAAATCGAATACATAGATGAATGTCAGTTGGTCCTTTGGGGAGCCCAGAGGCTGCTCCACTACTGTCATTTCAATTCGGTTTCACTCACTTTTGGACTGACCCTTGCGGCCCGCCTCCCGCGCATACACCGTATAATGCGAAATGATGCCGTTGCGATTTTTCGGCGTCAGCCATGAAATTAAAATCGAATCAGCAGTCAGGGCAGCGGCCTTTATGGCAGACGGAGCATCGGGCACATCGTCGTCGGTTTGGCAATATAATGGCTGACTGGCCAGGCCATCGCCGCTGGCAGTGTAGGCCAGAACGCGCACAGAATAGTTGCTGGCCTTGTGTAGCGTATGCAGATAGGTCTCCAGATTTGAGGTTCGTTTGATTTCTAGCTTGGCTGGAAAGTCAACTGTGTAAAGGAACAAGAGAAAAGGCAAGAAAGATGATATAGATTATTAATTTGGGAAACGATTGGAGTTTTCCAGGCACTGGGCTTAAAAAGTAAAGACGAATCTCATCAAGTTCTAAGAAAAGCTAATTGAATGAAGTCATTTGAAGTGCATCTAATCCATTTGTCGCACATACAAGTTGTTTAAAAAGTTTACAAAGTGATGCTTTTTTCTTGCATAGAATATGCGAGTTCACATAAATATTTTGATATTCATTGCAAGTTTATTACGTTATTGATTTGATAAGGGTTAAGTCAGTGCCAAAATCAACAAACTTATCCTGGGCCTGGGTTGGGCCGGGGCTGGTCTGGGAATCATTGAACTCTATGGCAAAACCAATAAAGTCGGCAACAAACTCACTGCATTACATTGCCTTCTTACTTATCCCGAACACATCCCGGATACATATCTATGGCATTGCTGTTTGCACAGAGCTCTTCCACTCGGCGCAATATCAACAAAATCAGCGTCATAAAGTGCAAACTGCCAACCGCAAAATCTCAATCGATACACAATTTCACTCACTCCCACAGATAGAGAGAGACGGCTGGGTGGTGGTAGTGGATTGGAGTGGTCTAGGATCTGGGTAAATGCATATACTCACTTTGATGCACAATCGGGCGATATAAAATTTTATAGCCCTGTATGATACCGCCATGGAATTGCAGCGGCGGCTCTTGCCAGGAAATCTTCAGGCTTTGCGATGACAACGGCGTACAATTGACATTCTGTGGTGCAGCCTCTGGGACTGTAACGTAAAGTTAAAGTAGATGCGAAATGCGATACGGTTGAGGTTTGCCTTCAACTTGAACTTACCTCCCTCGGCGGTGGTTCCAAAGATGGCCGCACTCCACGGTCCAGAGCCAAAGCTGTTGATGGCCCGCACAGTTACCGCGTAGCGGGTGTACTTACGCAGACTCCGCAAAGTGGCCTTGGTGGTGGCCCAGCCACTAACGATTACCGACTTCAGTGAGTTGTTGACGACGCTAATGTAGTTGATGTTCTGTTTCTCTTCGCTGCAGTTGACGGTGTAGCCAATTAGCTCGCCATTCCACGATTCTCGGGGTGGAATCTGCCAGGTGACAATCAACTCGCTTTCGCCACCCGTCTGCACTTGCACATTGGCCGGGGCCTCGGTGGGCGCCTCCTCCTGTGTCTTGAGAACGATTGCCTCGGTGTAGGAGCTGCGCTCAATCTCGTTGATGGCTTGCATGCGAATGAGGAATGTTGTGGCTGGCGTAAGACCTGCCACTATGGCACTCTCTCTCAAATCGCTGTCATAGCTGCGACTAATGCTTGTCGACGGCAGACTCACATTGATGACATTCATGCCGCTCCAGTTGCCACCAGCTGCTCCAAGGGATGCGTGTGATTGCAGATATTTCAGGGCCTGATATTGAACAAGATAGCTTAGTACTGGCGAATTGCCGTCAAAGGGACGCCGCCAGCTAAGTTTGACGGTGCGAGAGCCGACTTCAAAGATCTCCAAATTGGATGGTGTGTCGGGACGTTCTTGTACGGCAAGATAAATGATTTGCTCCGCACGTCCATATGGGTTCTCGGCTACGCAACGATAAACGCCCGAATCATGGCGGTCCGAATGGGCCACGGTCAACTGTGAGTCCACACCCTTCTCGGTCTTCATCTCGGCAATGCTAAAACGAAAGTTATTCAAATCGATTCGTCCGTTATTGTGAGTCCAGCCAATTGTGATTGGCTCATCGCCTTTGGCCTGGCAATCCAAGGTAACAGGATCATTGCGACGTGAACTAATATTGCGTGCAGGTTGCTCAAAGCGGGCAGGTTCTGCATTTAAAGTAAGCAAATACAATGAACAAGAGAATGAACACACATGGAATAGTCTTTTGATTTAGTTTCTGCTGCCAATTACCATTAACATTGATGCGTATTATCTTCTTGAGACCGACTCCTATTTCATTTGTGGCCTGGCACATGTAATAACCCTCATCGTTGTCAGTGGCAAGATTCAGCAATAGCGAGTGATTACGCATGCTCAATGCCTTAAAGTCCTTGGAGGATTTGCCTGTATGCAAAAGCACATTGAAATCAGAATGCGCTAATTAATAAAGCCAACTCGGAGAGGAGGGCAAAAACAAAAGACTCTAAGCTATCAAATTTTAATGAACTCCTTCTGCTGCTCCTCCTCCGGCTGCCCGGAATCGTGATTGGCAAAACTTACCTTGCCCTTTGAACCAGGTAATGGCTGGAATTGGATATCCTTCCGCCTCACAATTTATCGATATCGTATTGCCCAGCATAATGGCCGTGTCCATAGGCTCGTAGCTCCAACGTGGGGCCACTGAAACGTGACCGGGTAAAGGCGCAACGCGAACAAACGAACGAACAAAACGAAACGAAACGGAATAAACAAAAGTAAACAACAACAAAATTAACAACTTTGTGTAGGTATGTTGGCTCTAAAAAGGGCAAACTCTGAGCTCAACTGGCGCACAAATCCTGTGTGATTTATTTTCGTGAAACAGCATCAGCAGTGAGACGCTTCAATAGACATTCGTGGCACATTTGCCGTTTCTGGCGCTTTCCCTATTCACTCACCTCGCACTTGCAACTCTGCTGTGTAGTTCACCTTGGCAGCCGCATTGCTGGCATAGCAGGTGTATTTTCCACTGTGCCTCGAACTGATATCCTTAAACACCAACAGCGAATAGAATTCCTCTTTCTTTTCCGTAATCTTGTAAATTGAAGGAGGAAAACAAAAACACACAAGCAATGCACAAGAAACTTTTCGCAGCTCGATATCTTGAAACTCACCTGCAAACTGCTGGATATTGTGCTCTCATCCTTTTTCCAGCTAAAGTAGATGGGCATGTCGCCGGAGGACACTGCACAGGTGATTTGGGCGCGACCACCCTCTTGTAGATTCTTAGGAAACTTGAAGGCCTCAATGACAGGCGGACCTGATGAGCGATTAGCCGAGACACACACACACACACACACACAAACACACATACACATTAATGGATCAACAAAGAAGGGTGTGGCCATTGCGGGTTAACTTACTGTTCACATTCAGTTGCATGTCGCGTCTCGCCTCCTCACCCGCCCGACTCCGCACAATGCACGTGTAGATGCCTTGATCCCGACTTGGCTCCACATTCTTGATGACAAGATGTCCGCCCTCGAGCACTGTGGCCAACTCATGGTGTATGCCTGACGATAATAAGACGTGGTAGAAATGCACCAACTCCTTCCCCTCCCCACCTTTCTGAATGCAATTTGTCTTACTTGTTGTCAATTCCTGATGCGCCTTCTCCCATCTAATTTGTTCGATTGGATAGCCGGCAAATGGACAATGGACAGTTATATCCTCGCCGGCAACAGCTTTAATCGGTCCAATGGCACGCACATACGGTGGTCCTGCAAAATTGTATGCAATGAAGTGAAATTGTTGAATTTATTAAATTAGTTGCAAAATGCAATTAGGCAGGACAGAGACTACTACTATTATGTATTTGCCCACATATGTACATATATACTCGCATGTATGTATATGTATGTACATATATGTATGAACGCTGCCCGAATGCCGAATAATTCCAATTATATTCATTTAGCACACATGTGACGTTAATGCATAAAATGCATCCTCTACACTCACAGTCTGTGTGTGTGTTCACTTTTAGTGCTGCTAATGCAACTCATTTCATTCGCAAATGCGTTGCATAAATTGCAATATTCATAATTAAACAGACGTCCCTTTGCTGGCGGCAAACAATGATGACGTTCAATGAAAGCCATCATCCAATGTTGGTGTTGACGATGGCCGCAATGCCGATGATGATGATAATCATTATCATCATTATGATATTTCACTGTGAGAGCCATCCCTTTGGGCGTGGCAAGCAAAATTGCTTTGTGGTCAGGGCATTTTCTAATCATTTTAGACACATAAAGCATTATTATCATTTTTTTTTTGCTTGGGCTGAATCTCCTTTTCTATATTTGATATTTATGTTGCTGATTTTATAAGAAATTCCTTATCGACTGAGATTAATCAAAACAATTAATTAAGAATCATTGAATCATGGTTAGCAATTAATGCAAACTTAGCAGTCAGCATGCGTAATATCAACCCATTTAGTCTAATAATGCACATTAAACTCATCTATTCAACTAGTGGCTAATTCTATTTGGGTGTCACACAATTACTTAAACCAGGGCCAAAGACTGCTCAAAACTAATTTGATTTATAATTCGTTTCTTGAATAGAATATATACGAAAAATAAACCAACATTTCGGGTAAACAACATCATCATTCATCATCAATACGTCCATTTAAATATTAAGTATACGCACAATGCGCGCACATACACACACACGTACGAAACGGGCACGACACATTTATAATTCGAGACGAAGTTGAGGCATATTCCTTCATCAATCATGTGGCATACAGGGCGTATGATTTATAAATGTCACAAACACACATACACACATACAGATACACACACATTCACTTATGCATTATTAACACATTAAGATTGTGAATGTGCAAAACTGCTTAAAATGCTAAAAAGTTGGAATTCCTGCCAAGAAATTGAGCTGGTCGCATCCTCCTGCCTTATCCTGACCCTCTTTGCCTCCTGTTTACATTACAGTTATTTACAGTTTATGCTGCTTGAATGTGACAGTGATTATCCTGTGCTGGGCCAGATGCCAGCTAAAGCTACGGGCCAAGCAATTCACACACTCTATATACGTGTGTATATACGTGAGGCAGCTTGTTAGCAGGAGCCAAAGCCGCATGGCATCAATGGATTGGCGGCATGTGATTGGAATGATGGCAGCATATCGTCAAGAGATTTTCTTTTGGCGCGCAACGAAGCATTTTCTGCTGAATGGCGGAGTTATTTTGCTCTTCCTCACACACACACATACGGCTTTATATATTGCTTTACTTTTCTCCTCTTTCTTCCAATCGCCATCGTTGCCTCTTTCTTTTATTTGCATTGTCGTTGCCGTGGCAGCATTTCCAATCAATGCCGCTTCCGCTGCTGTTGCTGCTACGACTCCTGCTGTTGCTGTAACTGATAATTCTACTTTGTTTGGGCCAGTAACAAAATTCATGGCTCAATGTTGGCAGCGTCTTTTGTGCTTTACATTGTTTGCCACACACAAGAAAAAAAAAAGAAAACGAAAGTCTTTGATATGTGCCAACACAATGATGGACAGCATTAAGAAGTTCAACATTTGTAAATCCCAGATACAGATGTGAGTGTACGTGTTTCTGTGTGTGCGTGTGCGTGTGTGCACGACACAATTGAGGCCACTGAATGGCCTGGATCGTAGTAGTCGTAATTGATTTTGCAAGCAATTTATCAACTTACCATAAACATTTAACCTGGCCGAATGCTGTACACTGCCCATCGAATTACTGGCCACACACTTGTAGAGGCCGCCGTCGTCTGGTCGCACATGTGAGATATTTAAATGGCTTATCACATCGCCAGACATGTCGACAAATTGCCCAATTGCAAATCGATGATGCAGCGAGACATCCATAATGGGCTGTGAGTCCAAAAGCCAGGCAAACTGTAATTGAGAAGGGGCCCAAGAAAATCAATATGATGCCAACACACAAGGACTATCCATTATTTGTGAGCTTAATCAGCAAATTGAGAACGCAATGTGCAATGTGTTTGTGAGTGTGTATGTGTGAGTGTCATAATAATGCATAAAGTCTATGAAATATTTCAAAGTGCAACTTTTTGGCTTTACTTACTTGCGGTGGCGGAGAGCCGCTGGCAGAGCACTTAAGCGATATTAATGGTCCCGGACGCACGTTCTGCTCAATGAAGGTGTAAATCAATTCGGGCACAGTGTCTAGTAAAAGCGAATGGAAGAGACAAGGGTATAGAATGAACGATGGCAAAGCCGATTTTGCTTCTGATAAATTATTTATATGGGGGTGTCTGTTAACTTACCGCCCAGCTTCAATTCGGCCATGGCCTGTGCACTGGCTCGCTGATTCTCGACAAGACATTGATAGACACCGCGGTCGCGTCGTCCCACATTCTGTACCAGCAACGAACTCTTCGACAAAAAGCGTATGCTATACAAGAGCATACCAAAACAAAAGTGTTAAAAATTTCTCATGCAAACTTTTGCCTCTCTCACACAAAAATGTACGAAGGGGAAAAAGCAGAAATTGACAACGTTGCACAAAAATTCGAGCAAAGACTCACAGCAATATGCCATTAACTCACACCAGTTTGTAAACTCGTTGTGAATATATAGGTATGTGTGTGTGTGTGTGTATCTCTGGGTATAGATGTGTTGTTGTTCTATGTGTGTGTGTGTATATATCTGCTGCCGGCCTTTTGTTCATTCAAGCGAAATTTGTTATTTATTTTATTAGCATAAGCATAAAAATTTCTGCTTGATTTGTAATGCTGATTTGCCTGCTCTCTTTCCCATCTGCCTTCTCTCTATCATACACTTATCCCAACAGCAATAGCAACAGCAGCAGCTGGCCAATACGAAATTTACACAGATATTCTTGGAAATATGTGTACATCTACAATAGGAGTGTTTGTATCTGTGTGTGTGTGTATGCGAGAGATGTTTGTTTGTTGGTTTTCCATGGCTCAGTTTGACCAGTCAGTTTGTTTGCCAGCTGCCGTACAAATTTCCCCATAATGTGGCTGTGCGTGCAAATTTTCGTTTGCCTTTGCCTTTAGTTCAGGGGCAGCAAAGAGTATTATGCTGATTTCATGTAATTTGCATTAAATTATCAAGATGTGTCCAACCCGTTGAAGCGAAAATATGCACAAAAGCAAAGGGAAGGACCTCTAAAGCTGTAGGCAACCAGAAGCTGGTAAAGATTTACATAAGATATGCCTAACACACACACACATTTACCTACCATATAGAATGGCCCTGTATACACTTGAAAGTATTTACCATATATGTACATATGTACTTATTTATGTAAGTACGTATGTATATTTAAGTGGATGGCTGTTTGAGTTACGAGGCCTTATCATTAAGTTTTGCAAATGCAACGCATCTCACATGCTTTCTAATTTACCAGCCGCTTTATGCATATCTCACAAATGATGTAATTTTCCATTAGCCACTTGATATGAGACTGCCCTAAAAAGTATGCTATGGATTTAAAGTCTACAGTCTCTCAAAGTCAAGCAATCAGAAACGTTCAGCACTGCCTTGTTAAACTATGGGAAAACATTGCAAAGCTTTTAAACAATCAACCAACGAGATTGTCAGAAAGTTGCTAAAATAATAGACTCGACAGAGAGAAATGTCAAAAATAACCAAATAAATGAACTGGCATATATGTATATAGATGAACTCGTTGAGAGCGGCCAAGTAACTGTGTGTGTGTTAGTGCAGGAGTCAGTCGCTCGTTGCCAGCAATATTCATCAATAATAATAATAATAATAATAACAATAAAAACCTTTTTCTATAGTGAAAAATGCCCCAACAACAGGCAGGGAAACAGGAGAAATGAAAAAGAAAAACTGCAGTAGCAATAACAAAAATCTACAGTGAATATTTTTTCGGCAACATTTTTGTGCAAAACTGGCAAACTGATAAAAATTGAAATCGGGCTATACAATGTTGCCATGTTGCATGGTTTCACGGTTGTATATGTTGGATTGCATGTTGCCCTCATTCTCTCTCTCTCTCTCTCACTCATCGCACTCTTGTACTTACTTATCCCTGCCAGTGGCTAGTGCATGATTCGCCTGCAGCGGTTTTCCATTGTGCAGCCAGTCGATGGCATCGATCGCTGAACCCGTTGTTGTACAATTGAAAATTGCCGTTCCGCCCGAATTGACAATTTGAACTTGCGGCAATATATGCACAGACACATACGAATTGACATTGAGGCGTATTTCGATGCGCTGCTCGCCAAACTGATTCGACGCCTGGCAAATCTGCAAATAGAGCAAACGTTTGAGATACAGACAGACAGAGAGAGTGGCAGTAGTAGTTGTGGTGGGGGGCCTTTGTTATGCCACATAAAGCAGACGAAATCAATCAGCACTGTCGTATATCATGCAATGCATGGCTAGGATAACCACACAACAAAACAAAATCCAGAAAAAAACCAAAGCCAAAACCAAACGAAAAGAATTATATACAATATTTGAATGCCATATAGAGTAGGGGGCAAACTAGTTACTGGTTGAATGGCAGACAGATCGACTGACAGACGGACAAATAGACTGGCTGACTGACTGGCTGATGAGCAGGCACTTGGCCTGTCAGCATTGGGTTTTATTTAGGTACTTACCCACTTGCCCGCATCGCGTTCGTCAGCATTTTTGATGAGCAACAACGTTCGTGAAAGTATCACACGCTGTGATGAGGGTATGGGATATAGAGCCACCGAATCGGAAACGCGATACCAACTGTAAGTCATAGAATGTTAAACCAAACTCTGAAAAACTTTTCGTATTGTTTTATTTCGTATATTCAAAGCAGCACACTGATTGCGCCCTAAAAACTAAATCTAAATGCTATTAAAGGCATTCACACAGACCCAGACCCAGACACAAAAGCCACACATTCAATCACTACCAAACTCATCTCACTCTCAGGCCATGAAATCGATAGAGGAGAATAAAATAAGTAGTAAATTCGCGCAACATCTTGATTGGCCATTCTAGCCACGTAAGCTCAGACACGGTAGGCGCACGCATAAATTTATGCTAAGAACACAAACAGAAAACGAAAAATTATCGCATTTCTCTCTCATTCATGGTAATCATAATAAGCCACGGGGGCCAAGATGATTCTGGCATGCCTCACATCGTTGTAAAATATCCCGAATATTTACCCCTCTATTCTTACTCTCTCCTTCAACGTAGAAAATACACAGAAAACAAAATGTATAAGGCAAAAGAGGGAAAAGTTTTGCGCTCTTTGCATGTTTTGTCGTCTGCTGTCGGTCTGTAATGTGTGTGTGTGTGTGTATGAGTGTGGAGGGATGAGGGTTATCCTGCCAAGTATCTTCAAGTGTTTAGAACAGCATGAAATTTTAATAAGCCTGGCTAAGTGAAACAGCCGGTTAAATTATGTTACCCCCAGAGTAAATGCAAGGGCAAGGCTTCTCTCTAACTGTTTGTTATTTTGTTAATTAGTTGTGAAGGCTTGACATCATGTTACTTGATATGTTTGTTTTATTGACTGCTTCTTTTGTCTGTTTTGAGATATTGGCTTTTTCGAAGTGTTTACCTCATTGTAAGCCAATCCATGAACTAGTTTGACACTTTTTTCCCTTTCGAGATTGTGGCCAAGTAAACAGAATGATTAAGTTACTTGTCTGGTCTTTTATTAGTTTGTTTATGGTCTATTAGCACGAGGCTAATGTGTGGCCCATCAAAAGTCACCTAATTAGTTCTACACAGTCACAACACTAATGTAACCCCTCATGGGTAATAAGAAAACATTTAAATGCACTTAAGTGCTGTCTATAATGAGCAAATTACCCAGCTGGCCAAGTATACCGAGACTATCAAGAGATTTTGCCACGAACACTCGTAAATGGCAGAAGTTTCTTTATTACTCACGTGAATATGGGAAATGGATTTCCTTGAATATTGCAAGGAAGATGGACATCATTTCCACGCTCAACTTGGATTTCCATTACTGGTTTCTGTGTGGTGCGCGGTGCCAAATTTTTGCTCAGCTCTGTAAAGGATTCATAAATAGAACTGAAGAGTTCTTAAATTTTAAATTCAACATTACCCTTGATTTGCAGCGTTACCGCATCGCTGCGTTGACGTTCACCATTCAATGTATTTGTTACCAGACAGCTAAATTTCATCAAACCATCCTCGGAGCGCACCGAACGGATGTATAGATCACCGGAGGCAGCTAGCACCACATAGCGACCCGCTGCAACGAAATCGTAACTCGTAATTCATAAAATTGCAATAGCAGCAACAATGTGTCGACAACAGCAGCAGCCACAGCAGCAGCAACACAAAAAGTAAAACGAAATCAAAGCATTTGCTGCACACGTTGCGTATACGTAACAATTTCCAATAAATGTCAACCCCGGACCAGAGTCCCATTCGCACACACACAAAGCATGGGCATACATAAATTTCAGCAGCAGATAAACACCCCACACACACGCGCACACAGAGCAGGAGAAGGCGAATATCCTTTCTCTGTCTCTCTCTTTCCATCTTTGTATATAAGCAAAAAATGTGGCAACACTCACCCACATCCGACAGATCCGGCAGTAGTATCTCCTCTCCACGATGCCAACTGGCCACGCGCACATAGGGACGTACATATTCCGGTATGGCGCACTTAATCAACGCCGAATTTCCCAAATAGACTTCAGTGTTTTCCACGTGCACATGGAATTGACGACGGACCACTAGGGAAAGTAGCAGTACCAGCAGTCACAGTCACAGTACCAAGAGAAACAGAAACCAGAGCAAGACAGTTCGTTATATATAAAACATATATATATACATACATCTATCTGTATGTTTGTATGTCGGGGATATGTGAAAAGGGAATAAAAGTCAACAAACGTTGACTGTCTGCCCGCTGGCGTAAACTGCGCATACAGATGAACGCATAAAACGCTTTCCGACAGCGTTTCGGTCCACCATCGTGGCGGGGGCAATAAACGTGGCACAACAATGCAAAAATGGCAGCAGTTTAAATGAATGAAATTGCTTGAAATTACATGCAAAACGGAAGTTGAAGAGCAGACAAAACGACTACAAAAACCGAAAAAGAAAAAACAAACGCGAAAATTCAAAAATGAAAATGGTGAGAAAACCCAATGACTACTACATCAGACGTATAAAGTGAGAGCAAGATAGAAAGAGAGAGAGAGAGAGAAGAAGTGAAAAAATGTGGACAAAATGATACACAGGGAAAATGCAAAGTGTAAATATTGAATGAGATTTTAAGCGACTATCATGCATCGTTGGCCCTGCCTGAATGCCAGAAGCTCTGAGGCCTGATTGTGTGGCTATGTAAATGAAATCAACGTTGACAGGAATGGTTCAACTCTTTTCGAGGTCAACGGTTAAGAGGTAAAGTCAATAAAGAGACTGAGCACTCACTCTCTCCATCTATCTATCTATCTGTCTGTCTTTCTCTCTTTATAGCAATGCTCTTAAGATGATTAATTTAATTAAATGCAGAAAATACTCCAAGGGAAAATGAAAAGAAGAGAAAAAGTAATTTTGTTCATGTCAACAAGCGCTCAATCTCAACTCCAAGCCACAGTGTGGCCCACGAAAAATGGATGGATGGATGGATGGTTGGGTGGATGCAATGGTAGTAGTGAGATAGGTATAAATGATGTATGGGCAGAATTCAAAAAAAATAAAAAAAAGAACTAGAGCACAGTTGACATACACAAAATCGTAAAGCACGTCAAAAATGGATGGATGCCTGGTAAAAGGCAAACGCAGCAGCGGCAACATCCTCTCTTGAACGTGCACAGCTTCAAAAATGTTGTCAACATAATGCGCTGAGCTTTTACCAGCACTCCAGCCACATTCAACCGTCGACCCGCCCCTTGGGCAACTCAGCAGCAGCGGTTTGCTGTGCATGTTATTGCTAGTGATGGCCCACCCATTACCCATCCACCCATTACCGTAGCATTTGTTGGGTGCCCCATAGTCCGATAGCTACTTTAGTCTACTTTACGCTTACCTGCTTGCACCTGCACATTCCGACTCAATATGGTGCCCGCCTCGTTGCTGGCCCGGCATCGGTAGGTGGCTTCATGCACATCCGTGCGATAATATTGCGCCAAAAATGGTGGGAAGTGCAATGTGCCATTGCCAGATATTTTTCTAGAAAAACAGAAAAACACACACATACATACATAGACAGACACATAATAGAACAGCCGCAAAATGCAATATTTTAGTGGGTAAAAGTCTTGGGGGGATTTCTCTCATGCTATTTATTTATTTACATTGAGACCAAAAATGGAATCGAGTAAAACATAGTCGGGGCGTTGGGGCGTCGAGGAGTGGGGTGTATCAGAAAATTTGTTGCTCCAAAGCGTCCAAAAATGGCAGCCACTTTGCTGGCAAGCATTTTTATGGTACTACTATATGGAGCGAAAAGTGTAAATTTACATAAAAATGCAATAAACGTAATGCTCTGCGATACGTTGTAAGTGTGGTATACTTATACACACAACACATATATATATACATATATGTATATAACTATATGCACTATATCTAATATGTATGTAAGTACCTAAGTGAAATGCAACGGCCTAAGCCTCTGTTGGTTGCTTGCAACAAAAGATACAAAAGCTGCTTTGGGCTAACAAGCAAAATGCTTCTTCCTTCTTTTATACAAGCACTTCACTTGGCAAATGTTGAATTTCTGTTGAAAGGATGATTTCTTTTAACTATTTGCAACAAACTAAATGTAGTAAGCACTTCAAAGTTACCACTCGAGAACGGTGAATAGAAGTCTTACGAAGGTTGCAATTTTTAACATTTTGATTTTATTTTCTATATGATATTTTAAGGATATCAATTAAATTGCAAGACATAATTAAATTTTAGAACAATTTTCACTGATTAATTTGGTTAGGGAGATTGCTTGTCCTGACTTATTCCTGACTTGATTTCATTTCGTCATTAAAAGACTTCAAAGAAAATTATCTTAAGAGGAAAAGTGCTTGTTAACATTTTCATAGACCCCTGACATCGTATGGTAATTGAAAGAGAATCTCAAGTTTCACATAAGAAAACACAAATTGTAAGCCAAATGAATGAATCGTTAGTGAATTCCTAATGAAAATAGAATACTTTTCCATATCATTTATTGATTTTGCACTAGAGTGACTCTTGTAAATTTTGTGTATAGTAAAATCTGTTTCAATGAATGTCGTATGCAAGATTTGCTTTAATACTTTTGATTAGCTTGGGGGCTTAGCAAGCAAGGCAAACATATCAAGTGGCCATCACATAACTCATGCAAACCACATCAACTTCAACTCCAGTTGCAGTTGCAGCACAACAGCAACAGAAACAACATCAACAATAATAATAGCAGCAACACAACTCCACATCAACTGTCCGCTAATCATCTGAGTTGCGCCAAGCTAACAAGCTACCAGTCAGTCGACTACGACAACGTTGCGGATGAAGTTGAGGACAAAAGCAACAACGACTGAAACGACTGCTTCTGCCATTTGCTGCTGCTGCTGCTTCTGTTCTTGTTGTTATTGCTGTTGCTGTTGTTGCAGCCACATCAAAAAAACTTCATCAAGCGTTGTTTTTCAAAAAAAAAAAAACGAAATGTTTAAGTGCCAGCAATTTGTTTACGTCTATTGCGTTCGCATAGAGTTGAGAGGAGCCCACAGGATGCTTAGAATGAAACCCAGAATTCACTGTACTATGGAACAGACTGTGATGTTGACGTCGGCGACGGCGACGGGCAGATAAGTGCACGTCCCATATTCACGTCACTTGAACTCAACTATGCTCTTTAGCAGCTTAAAATAAATTTTTGTTTTGCTTCTATGCGATGCTCTCAGTTCGCGTCCGAATTTTTATTTTATTTTCCTTTCGTTTCCTTTTTTTTGGAGTTTAAACATACCAACTGACACACACACAGACGAACACACACAGATACAAACAGTGTAATGCATAAAAATGTATCTCTATGTGTGTGTGTGCGATCACGTATTTCGAATGACATTTCATTTTGCAAAACATAAAAATTCTTTTAGTAAATTTTGTTGCCATATTGCGATGAGAGTTTATACAATTTTATATGCATATTTATTTTTAGCTCATGCTCTATGAAAAGTTCACTTTATACATGTATATATATATTTTTTTTACGATTTATTTTGGCATTCGCTTGATTTACCCTCTTGAAATCCAGATGGACATAGAGTATGTTGAGTTTAGCCAAATATTATTAGAGGGAGCCATCTTAAATTCTAAAACCTCTTTTATCCCTTTTTGGCACTTTAAAAAAGTTTTTAAACATTGAAAATATATCTTGAAACTGTTAAGACTTTTCGGAGTTAAAAAAATTTAACTGGCTTTCGGAATCGTAAAGGCAAAAACTTGGTTTTTAATTTCAAGGCAACATTTTGTATCTACATTTAGAGAGCTTTTAGCAATAGTGTGTCGATTTGGGCTTTTATATTCTGTCATCTGTAAATCCTTTCTGTTTTTTGTGAGGTATTTTGTAGTCCATGAACCAAAAATTTTATTTCTGTCTATTATTGTTTTATTTGGTACTCTTTAGGCTAATCCGCTTAAGAACCGCCATGGCAATGATATGAAAAGCAATTTATTGGCAAAATCAACAAACGAACCGTATGTGAAACTCTAATCAAAACAAGCAACCGCATATAAAAATGTGTTAATTGAGTTGGGTTATCGCTAATGGATGAAGGCAACAAATAACCACAAAATATACAATGATTTCTGATAGATGGACCAGAGAGATTCGCCTGCATATGAGTACATATACATACATCCGTACATATATCTGAATAGTGTGTGGGATTAAAATACTTGTCTGGATTAATGCTAGACTGAATGGCGATCCACACAGACAAGAGTATATACAGAAATGTTTCTATATATGCATTTAAGTTGTCAGCTGGCATTAACATGACAACACAGCTTTTTTTAATATTTTAAATGTTAACAAAAGGGCAGACAGAGGAGACGCAATGATGTTGATGATGATGAAGGGAGAGCAGGTCCTGTCCTGACAGGCACTCTGCTGATATATGTTGCTGCTTCAGTGCTGCTGACTGCCAACCACGCATTACTCTCATATAATTTCTTTGGCCTTTTCAAACATTTCCTTTTGTTGGCAGGCTCTTTAGCAACAAGAACAAAAGCAAAAAGGAGAACCAAAAAAAAAAAAAAAACAAAAGAAAAGTATTATGAAAAGAAGCCTTTCATTTGTGTGGTTGTTGGCAATACACTTGGCTCATGGAGCAACATTGATTTTCACAGCTCTGTCTGTGCCTTATTTCCATGCAAGCTGACTAAATGTATTGCAACAATGTTAATTAAAACCACTTGAAAAATACCTTTAATTTTAGCCACACAAGTCGAAGCCGCAACAATGTGACTTCGCCTGGCACAGGAAGCCAGTTATTGCAACAGCAACAGCGACACCCGCTTATTATTACCCATACGCATAGTTGAAGCGGTTTCAGACCGCAAAACTTACCTCAGTCCTGGCACTTGTGTTGCCAGCGTGCCATCGCGTAACACCCAGGACACAACCGGCGGTGGATTCCCATGTGCTGTGCAGCTAACCTGTGCCCCACTATCGTTCCCGAAGAATAGACGCGGAGAGGGCTCCAGCAGAAATGTGGGTACACGTAAGCCGCTTGTGGCTAGAACGTACCAGGGGGCCAATACGAGCAGCAGCACTAAAGTGAAAAAGAGAAAGAACGAGGAGGGGTTATTGTAACCAGTTAATTACCAGCATTGTTATTGTTTAGTTTGCTTAAAACTTTAATGCAGTTGCAGCTCCTGGCTATTGTCTCTCAGTCTGGCGTCTGTGTGTATGTGTGTGTGTGGGGAGTGTGTGCGTCAAGTGTAGAAGTCATAAATGCGGTTAATTTGGATTCGGTTTCATTCGCATGCCGCAAGCATGCACTTGATTCGCATTTAGGCAGCACTTGACTGCGTTGCAGTAACTCTTACGTTCTTCGTCTCCTTAGCTATACATTTGGTTTTTACTGGTACTCACCTATTTTGGCCTGGTTTACTATGTGCTTGACTAAATCCATTTCGTTGCATGTGTTGTTGTTTGCTTAAATGTGTAGGAGAATTTAATTGAGGCAAATGTTCACTGTTTTTGTCTCTTTGCTGGTTTTATTTTATTTTTGGTCCTCGAATCACTCTACACATGAACCTGGCCTGGCCCTTTATTTGCTTCTCTACAGATATTTCAAAACTTCCGCCGTTGTCCTTGTTGTTGGGAAAACATCTATGTACCTGTGCATGGAGTATGAAAATCAAAAGTTCATTTACATATGTTTTGTTCAACATGTTTATATTCTGGCAAATAGTTTATTTGTTGGTAAAACATTCTTCTTGCTGGCATAGAAGGAAATTTCAAACGAAACTTCAGGTTTTCATTTAAAGTGCAATGCTAAATTTGTATAAACTAATTATAATATTTAAATGTTGCCAGTGACCAATTGAAGTAGTTAGAGTAAACCAATTATCTCATCCTAATGTTGGTATTTGAAATTGAAAAAGATTCTCCATGGTTTACTTAAACTAAAAGATCTTAAATAAACACAATTTAAAATGATGTGTAAATACTTTCACTACTGAAATATATAAAACAAAGATTCCTTACAACAGCTTTTAAAATGCGTTCGAGCATTGTATCTGAAAATCTTCAAACCGTTTTCTAGTCTTATCAAGTTAAATACAAATCTCTAACTATTTATGCCAAGTTCAAATGATTCTCAGGGAGGTGGAGAATCCGCATGAGTCGTTGTTAACAATAGCAAACAAGTACACACACACCCATTCACCCCATACGCACACATACAAATCGTTCGTTTGCATTTGCCGTAGAACTCTTGGGTAAATACATTTAACGAGTATTTATGAGGGAGCATACGAAATGAATGACTTTTGCCATCATTAAATTTTATTTTGGTATGCCAAAGCCTCGACAACAATGAAGAAGACATAAACATGTTTTCAGGTCGAGCACTTGGTCTCGTAGGAGGGCGTATGGTAGTGGAATGGATCTTTGGAGATGGCAGCAGCATGGAGTTCAACAGCCCAGCAACAGAACAGTTTGTTCGAATCCTTTTTACAAATTTTCGGTGCTCCTTGGGCCCCGGCCAGGCACTTAGCTTAGCGACTAAATAAACATCATCATGACACCCATTAACAGTATTGGGCAAGGAAGGGTAGGATGTGAGGGTCACACACTCAAGGTTTTTTTTCCATGTTTGCAACTTGACACCTTTTCATCAAAGGGGCCATATGTGAACGCTTCTCGCTTTGCACCGTATTGCTTTGCTCAGTCTGTCAGTGTGTGTGTTTGAATTTAATTGAGAATTTAAAATGATTTGTTTATTTTTGCAGCATCTTTTGTTGAACAATTTGCCACGAGCGTTTCACTTCTTTACTCAGCACTTGGACGGCGTCACATAGTATACGATATATAAAAGTGAGAAGGATGTTTCCGCCTGCCATGTCAGAGTGTGGGTGGGTGGGTGTGTGTGTGTGTGTGTGTGAGGGTCTATGTGTGTGAACGTACGTGTAGGTCTGTTTGCCTTTCATTTTTAATGAGTTTTTATTTTCCACGCTTTTGTGTGTCGCTCTTTGGCCCGTCTAACTGTCTGGCTTTGGCTTCATTTGGTGCTCTGTTAAGCGGAGAGGAGCAATGAGAGAACTCCAGTCAGCTTGGTGGAGAGGGGATTCAGTCCGTTGTCAGGATATACAACGTCGCTTACTTTGTCTTGTGTTTGGTGTCATAACTTCTAACTGCCAGCAAATTTGACACTAAATGTGTGACAACGCTTTAGATGCTTATGTCTCTGCGGTTTCTAAGTGAGTAACTGAGAGACCGACTGGCTGAGAGACTGAGTAAAATGGTTGTTGATGATGGGTTACCACATATAATAACAGGGAAAAAAAAAGTTTCTTGTGATAATCTCTAGCTTTGCGGCTACAAAACTTTTCTATATTACATCTAAATCCGCAATTTCTGTTGCACATCGTATTTTGACATAGCATGACAAGGGATTGGAATTCTCATGGGCGAGTCTCAACAAAGACTTTAAGATTTTTGGATTCATTTAATTACTTCTTCAGCTTTAAGAAATTTGGAAACTTCCAAGGTATAGTGAAAAATTTTAATTCAAGTTTAATTTTCCTTTTTCGAAAGGTTCTTCGTAATGTAGCCAATTTCAGCAAGGCAATCATTTGTGGTCAGTGATTGCACAAAAAAAGGAAAACAGAATGAAAAAAAGGTGAAAAAGAAGCAATACTCAATTTAGATGTGTGTGTTGCTATCAAACACTGTGCTTCTACCCCTTGTCTTTGCATTTGCTGTATGCACCTTGAGCACACAAGTGGGTTTTGTGCTCTGAGGTTGGTTTTTGTTTCGGTGTGAAAGGCTTTAAGTGCTGCCATCGCCACAACAAACAGCAACAACAGCAACAGAGGCCTTCATGTGTTTCAAAGGCAACCAAGCGTAAATGTTGGTAATGGGCGTGGCTGAGGCTAAACGTTGTTGCATCCGCCGAAGGGCCACGCCTCCATCCGGTGGGCCGGTGATGGAGTGAGGCAAGAGCATAGGGCGTCAAGCAATAATTTTTCTTGCTTTTGAGTCGAGCTGTTGAATCGTTTTAATGCTCGTCACCTGGGATGTTTGTTTGGTTCCTTTCTCTTGTGTACTGGTTTGGGGTTCTCTTCTTCTTGTTCTCCTTCTGTTCGTTTAGTGCTCTGTTGCTACATCCTTTTTTCCACTGGGCAAAATGCAAAATGTGTTGCATACCCGAAGGCGGATGTGTTTGCGTTTAGCGTCGCTTGACAGCTTGGCAATTTATGTGCTCAACTTCCTGCCAGCGACGAAAAAATTTAAAGGCAACTTTAAACAGTATTCCAGCCCAGCCCAGCCCACAGTGCAGGCACCCGGCAATTTCCTGCCTGTGTCACCCACTTCTAGCCCTGGGCTCGAGCCTAATGTGAAACGCCTCAAACAATAGATCCATTTGCACTTCGCATTTCGACTGAAGTGCAACTCTTTTGGCTCACAATGGCTCGGGGTCTCGCAAGCCAAAGAGCATCCGTGGCGGATAGATATGGAACAATGGACCTGGTCTAGCTGTGGCTTGGCCAGGGCGAGTTGGTGGTGGCAAAAACGGAAATTCAAAGGCGACGAGCCACCTAATAACATTTTCCATCCTCTCAGCACCATCCTTGCGTGTCCTACAACTGTTTGGCCACCTTTTATATTACATCAATTCGGGCACAACAATTGTCGGAAAATGAAAAAAATAAGGCAAAGCAACAAAATGTAATGGTCGCGCATATTTTTCCTCGACTTTCTATTGTTGCTGTTGCAATGGTCCGCAACGCGGCAAAGGCAGCCTGTTAGGGGGAAGCCATCGTTTCACGATGCTGCATTGTCACATTGACTAACCCTCCAGTCGGGGCTGGCATTTTATCTTTGTTCAGTGCTCGGCCCTCGGGCGTTTCTGAGAGGGCCTTTGTTAGGTTGTAGCTGTTGTGGCCGTTGCCGATGCCGCTGCCAATGCTGTTGCGGTGAAGTCTTGTTATTATTATTATGAATAAAGTTGACTTTAGTGTCTTGTGTTGACGACAACAACAACAACGACAACGAAGATGATGATGATGCTGGGTATGATGACGATGATGGTCGCTCCGGTGTCTAACAAACAAATTTAATTGGTACGAGTGCTATGAGCAAACTATGCAAAAAGGTCCTTAAAATTACTTTATGCTCTGCCAGATGATGTGGCTCGATGACAAAGATATAAAGGTGTTAATGAACCCAAAAGTAATTTCAAGATAAATTTAAAATTTTGCAGCAACTTTTTATGTTCTTTTAGTAAGTAAAAATTAATTAGGCAGTTTAATGACGATCATATGATAAAAGTAGGAAGATTTAAGAAAAACTAATGAAACAATTCAAATAAGGTGGTTAGATGAACTTCTATATTTTAAGTGAAAATAATTAGTGATAAAAGTCTCATATATTGAAAGGTAAAAAAACTAATTTGACCATTTAGTATATATGGTTAAACTGAAAATTAGAGATTTGACTTCCAAGAAAGGTTCCCAAGTCAATAAACGGCGATCCAGATAAGTAATATACCAATCATAACATAAATCATAAATAAACTATCGTGAATAATTGGTCTAGATCACATTGGCCACTTTTCTTGTTAGTAAGAAACAAAAACAACTTGGATAAAAAGAGCTTTGTTGGAGTAGATTCGTCATACTTGATTGAATAAAAAATTAGATTAATATTTTATTGCTTCTCACTGAATACATAGTTTCATTGAGATATTTTGGCAATTTTCTTGCACTTGCTTTGATTTCTTTCACTAACTGTCTGCTTCCCCCCATCACGTTTCGTAGCATTCGATTGGCAATCGGTGTACACAAACATTTTCATAGATTAAATTTTAATAGCCCACAGCTGCTGAAGCAATACGAATGCCAATGGCAAAGCAAGCGGCTATGCAACCTTTTTGGCTTATCACCGGATCCAATGCATAATTCAACAGTTTTGCGAATACCACAAAATAAAGGAAAAAGAAAGGCAGAAAACAAAAGCCAAAACACACGAATGCGAATGGCTGGACTCGGAGCAATCGAGATGTAGAGGCAAAAACCAAATATAAGTGGAAACCATTGAGATTTGGCAATTTGTGCAAGGAAAAAGCTTAGCAAGCAAAAACTCGGAACTCAATTTGGTTAAACCAAACATAAGCAACAAACAAATATCAGTTGAAGTTGCAAAATGAAAATTGCAAATCATTCAGTGAAATTACCTCGTTATCTTTGGCCACAGGACGCGACGCAGCGGCGTTGCTGGAACTGAATCCTTTGCCAGCTAACAGTTACATTGAGTTGTCTGCCATAGAATTGTGATTTTATTATTTTTGGCAGATTGCCCGTGCGCACATACAGAGTCACTCACACTCACACACACACACACACACACACGGTCACTGGCACACTAAAACTTCTAAAAAGTCACACATATGTTGGCAGCTAACATCCTGGAATTGGTATAAAAACCATGGCATATTTAGTGGTTGCATTCAACAATTGCCAAAAGGTGGCAAGCAAAAAGAAAAAAATGTGGCCAAGCACGAACGGCTAAAAGGAAGGAAGAAAGAAAAATAGTTGCGGCCATAAATTATATGCAGTGCATAGACGTGAAATTTTTATGGACTGTGACTAGTCTTCCTTTGCCATTCCCTTTCCTCTGTAATGCCATACGTTTATTTTTTTCTTCTTTTTATTCCCCACATTGTCCTGTTTGCCATTGTTGCCGCAATTTTATCACACTTTGATAATCGCATTGCAAATGCTTTACTTTCATGTCAGAGCGCTGACAGGGCCAGGGCCATTCGATTCAATTTGCTGCTGGTTGCCCCGTGTCCCCCACCCATCGACACGGTTCCCGGAGTGCTCAATAAATTTTCACAAAAAAAGTCGCTTATCGCTTATGTTGCTAAAATTTTGCATTTTCCGTTCTGTTACTTTTTTTTTCTTCACCAAGCGTTGGCCTTTTCAAAATTGATATTTCACACAGCTTCGTTCTTTTTTTTTTTTTGTCCCAAAAACCTTTTCACACTTTTTCCATTAGCCATCACTTTGCTGGCCTGTTTAGCGCTCAAATTATTTCACCTTTTATTCAATTTACTTTATCCGCACACAGCGAAGTGTATGGATGTGTGTTCAGCTTCCGGTTCCGGTTCCGAAAGGAAGGAGCTTGTGTGTGTGGGAGGGATGGTCGATGGTCTGAAGGGTTCGTTTATGCTACGGGCCAGGGCAAATCCACTTTTGTTACATTTTTTATGAACACATTGGTGCGGACAAATAACCCGTAAAGTCAGTAAAATCCACGATAAAACCAAACACACTCACACACACACACACACATGTAGGAAAACGCGTTCATTCACTTGTGTGTGTGCGAGTGTGTGTTAGGCTAAATGTCAGCAAACAAAATTGTATTGCATAGTTTTAGGCAGCGCCGAGGACACAACGCAACATTGATATCCCTTTAGGCACACGGTCATACACAACACTCACACAAACACACATGTTGTAGCCACTAACACACACACACACACACATCCAATGGAAGGGGTCGTCCCTTTACGTTCCCCAAGGCGATGGCCCCAGCATCCATTAATGGTTTTTCCATTAAATCCCCAAATAGTGCCTAACACACTCACACAATCACACACACACACATACAGGCACATCAACTATCACTCGAATATAAAAACGTATGTGTATGAGTGTGCCTAAGTATGTATTAGAATGCTTAACTAACACTAATATACTCTGGCCATAGGCGTTCGGCACTGACAAAAATTTTTTGCAATTTCGTCCGCTTAACACGTCCAAACAGTTCGAAACGCCGGCAATGACTGAATTCTGAAATCGTCCTTCGCTGCCAGCGTCACTGCCTGGCTGTGCCTGGTATCATCATCCTCGATTGCCAGCAGCAGCAGCAGAGTCAGAGTGCCTTTCAGTTGTTGGGTTTTATCTCTGTCAGCGTAATCGTCGCTAACCCTTCGACCCCCGGCCTTCCCAAACAACTCAAACTCACAAAACCTTTAAGCCTCATATCAGACCAGTCTACTTCCTGCTGCCGCTGCTCCTGCCACTGTCAGTGGTGCAACTGTTGCCAAACATGGCACTAACTTGGCCCACAATTGAACGACGCTTGCTGCGCTGTTAACTGTGAAGTCGATGCCAACATTTGCCGTTTCTCTTTAAACCATGGTTGGTTCTCTTCGCTATCTGTCTGCCCAAGTAGGGTAAATGGGTGGCCGAATGCCTGGAGATGGATGTTTGGGGGTAGTGCGTATCATTGATGCTGCTTGGTCGTTTTTATTCTCTTGTGGTTTAAAAAGAGAGAGAGAAATATCTGCCAAGTGACAGACAGACAGACAGACAGACAGTGAGAGAGAGAGAGAAAGAGCAGGAGTAGTAGACAGTAAAGAAAGACGCATGTAAACGGAAAAGTAATACGAGCTTAAAAGTAAAATACTTGTAATTATAATACACTAGCTGAGATTTTCATATGGGAGTCCATAAGAAATTGAAACGAGTTTTAAATGATTTGTCTGCTCCGCGACACTTAATCACCTTTGGTCGTCGTGGCATGTGGCATCATAAATCATATGGAATGTGCAATGCAAAAATGTGACTTTGGCGCCAAAAGTTATGCTACATAAAACATGAGGCCACCCATTCGACCCGTTGCCGCCATCACACACAATTTCCATGCTTACTACGCGGCTTTTAGCGTAAAATGTCATTCAGTTTTCTGCTCAGTCAACGGTTTATTTTTTTTTTGCTTTTTCTTGTTTATTTATTTGTTTACTTCGCAGAGTGTTTTTTATTTGTTTTTGCGTTTTTTCCCACAATCAAATGGCCAAGCACGTGTTGCTTCTCTCTTCCTCTCTCCATCCCACTCTAGCCTCTGCCTCTGTCTCACTCACACAATTGCTCTGCTGTCAACAATGGTAAAGCGCAGGCGCTCTCTTTGAACGCAATGGGAAGTTAAGTTGCAGCGCCGCTTGTGGCAACATTTCAAAGTTTTCAACAACAACAGCAGCAGCAGCAAAAACCTGACCTAGGGCAAACAAAAAACGAACAAGCAAACGCATTGACATGTGTCCATTAGGTAGGTATGTGTGTTGTATTTGTGTGTGTGTATGCCATAGAGCTAGAGCTGTCAAAGCGTATTACAATTTTCATATATCAAGCTTGAATAAGGAATATTACGGATTTTCATATTGTGTGCGGTCGAATCTGTGTCCCGCCGTGCTTTGTATTTATGGTATGTAGGTATTCCATGGCCGCCCACCTGCCCTGGGACTGGCCAAAAATGATGAATCAACTCAATTTCCATCATTGCCAGAGCTAGAGCAGAATTTTGCCGTAATAAATCATCGCCGGGCTTCAAAATGAAGTTGCATAACTCAATTGCCATGGCAAACATATTTGCTTTGTCATTAATAAATTTGCCAAGTGCCTGCCGGTGTATGGGTTCTTGCTACAAGCTCATATACCCTGGCATACACACACTCATACACACTTGAAGGATGTTAGTCTCGTATGTTTGTAGGAAAATGCCTTGTAATTAAATTTAAAAGCATTTTGTGCCAAGCAGCTAAAGTGAATTATTAGCATGCCACATAAACAAGGACCAGAACAAGACTTTCCTTCAAAGTCCATAACGATTATGAGTTATGAATATATTTAAAAACATCCACTTTAATCGTTATTTGCAAATTTTATTATAAACTCGTTGAGTAAACAAATCTAAAAGACTCGGCGAAGAGTTTAGTTTCATAGTTTTAAAGAGAACTATTAATTCTCAGTTGAGCATAAATAATTATGAAATTAATAAATATTTTCAGTTCCTAGTTTCTTCTGCTTCAAGTTCCTTCTATTCCTTTAGAGCCAAATGGGCGAGAGAGATAAATAAACAAATGGTTGTGGCCATTTATGCAAAGCTCTTAAATAAATTACGAAATTGTTATAATTTGGTGCGCACATCAGCAACGGCGGCTAGCAAAGCAAAAGCGAACACACCAGACATTCAGGTCTTGTTGCTTTTATTCACATGTGTATGTGTCTGTGTGTGTGTGCCCATTTTTGACTTGGCGGCAGCAGCAGCCACTTTGCAATTTGTATTGTCTGAACTTGGGCAACAGCAAATGGCATAATTTACGTAGCTCGCTTATCTGGGCATTTAATTTTAGATTTATGGTTTTAATAGCTTTGCTCATCATGTCTAAGTGCCATTTGCAAGAGCAAACTGCTAAATCTGAATTCAAAAATTACTACTTTTTTTATATTTATACATATATGCGCTTCTGCTTTTAGTTATTTATTTAATTGCTTTGTAACAAGGTATGTGTTAACTGTAGCTTGTCGGATTCCATTTTTACGAATTTTTAAGATATAAGCTAGGTCTAATTGTAGATATATGTCAGTGTTTCAAACGCACAATCCCCCAATGAATCCCTTCTATATATACATAGATAACATTATTTATTTTACCCCCGGCGAGGAAATTAGGCGACTCTTATGTTATCCTGCAGCTGACAATTATAAACGTTTATTTTGAAGGAGAGGCTTATGCCCCAGAAGGACATTTCGTGATTGTATTTGCAACTTTAATTAATTGAGAATTCAAGCAAAATAATTAAATGAAGGTTAAAGAGTTAAGCAGGTGTTACTTAAGCCTTGACATTCATTTTAATCTATCACCAGTTTATCTCAACATTTTGGATAGTAAATAATAATGCGCAAAGGTTTCAACTGATAAAACTTTTTGGGATTTTACCAAACGATTTTCGACAATTATTCTGTCTGATTATCTTTGTCTATAAACGTTCTTTGTTGATCAAAGCTGCCACATTTAAACTTCATGAGCAGTATTAATTAACTTGATAACCATTTTGCCAGTTATGTGATAACTTTCATAACAAACTTTTTGCAAACTCATTTCAAGTTCATCAAGTTTTCACGCCCTAAAGGCGTCAGCTAACAATAATCCTTTCAAGCACACACACACACACTTGCACCACACCGAACCCGAACCTGAACCCGAAGCCACACACCTAACCACAATAAAAACTCATAATTCGTGCTAAAAGTGTCATTAAAAAATAATTACACCACAACAATAAAAAGTCAAAATAAGCAAATTATTAAAGTTGCCATTGCTAATACACTTCCTTTCATTTTTCACCTCCCCCATTACTTGCATCGCCCAAAGTGTTGTCTGGCAATGGATACGTTCAACTTTCTCTAGTAGCCGCAACAGCAACAAGAGTAACAACTACAACTACACTAAGGACACGAAAAGTTTTGCAAAAGTCTGGCACCAAAGCTTGTTGAGTGCTGTAAACCGCAAGGGGGAATTGCCAAAGGGGATGGGAGCATGGGAAACGGGAATGAGACGCAACGACGACGATGCCGATGCCAACAAAAAGCCATAACAAAACCGCATCATTATCATGGAAGGCAAGAAAATGGAGCAACGATGCCAGGGACCAGTGCCAGAACCAGGACACAGAACAGGAAGCGTGGCGCTGCGGCCAACCCAGGGCAGCAATATTGTGGGTTATACTTTCTCTGCTTGTTATAATAGCAACAGCAGCAGCGGCAGCAAAATTTAATAAGCGTTTTATTATATTACAAAACTGAGAACTGCGAGCAAAGACCTGAGAATCAGAGAGCCAAAAATCATAAGCCAAAGTTCACTGGTCTCCGGCACACACTTGTTGCTTGTTGCCTTAAAAATGTGCTAATTGTTTGAGGTGGCTGAATTTTATGTTGCATAATTTTAGGGGGCGTGGTGGATGGTTTTGGTTTGCTTGCTCAGGTGGAAGATTGCAGTTGAAGGTTGTGACTGGACCACATTAGCCGCAGCTCATTGACTTTCATATGATGACAACACTTAAAATATTGTGGCTGCGCATTTTATTTACCTACCTGTTCAGAGTGACAAGTAGCAATTTATGTTGTCCATAAATCATTCATGACCAACCAACAGCATTAAAAGCCAGCCAGCCAGTCCTTAATTAAATTGCATTAAAGTAAGAAAGCAAGAGAGAGACAAAAAAAAAGAGACAGACAATGAGAGAGCGGTAAATGCCAACGAAATGTTTGTTAATGAAACAGCAATTATTTATTATACAATTTCCTGATTTTAATGCATTTTTGTGGCTTGCGTTATAATATTTTGTTGCAGTCTGATTACTCATACGTCACGTTGTACGAACCGCAAGCGGTAGCAAATTGTCTGCCAGCCCATAGACTGGCAATTATCGACAACGACTTGTTGGCGCCACAGAATCTCCTCCATTGATGCGTGGCAGCAATGCAATTATGAAAATTATACCAAAAGATACCTATCCCCTTTTCTATAAAGTTATAGCCATTCTGTCTCTCTCTCTCTCTCTCTGGCTTGTTCTTTCTTGTGATTTTCCTGTGCCAGGCAAATCACTCTCAGGCCCAAAGAGATAATGTCAAACTTTGTGGCTAAGCAGAAAAAAAAGAGAAGAAGAAAAAATATCAGAGAGGAGTGGCAGAAACAGGAGACTTGTCAACATCTGCTGACATGGCTTTTGTGTAGTTGACTTAAGTCCTTTCCTCTATGCGGATGTGCGGATGTGAGGGGGTGGGCGGCATGTCTGTTGCGCCAGCATTACTTGTCAAGTGAGCTTCAATTTCAATGACATTTAAGTGTGTAACGTCTGCGGATGCGGCTGCCATTGCGACTCCTCCTGCGGTTGTGTTGCATTTGACACATAAGTGGCCTTTAATGATATCAAACTTCATGTGCTGACTTTACCCAACACACACACACACGCACATGCTTTCCCATCTTCGTTTGCATGTCTAACTTTTTCATTGAGTTGTCATTGCGGCCCTTTCATTTGCAGAACAGAGTTCTAAAGCAGATAAGGATGCTTAACCAGAGAAACAACCCGAGTAGGAGTCAGTTGAAACACAGAGTTCGTTTCTCCTTCTAATCAAGTGCCAATGTGCTAGGCTTTGCCTTTGCTTAAGCCCAGATTAGACCCAAAAATCAACACAATAGGTTAGAGGATGGCCAAGTATAAAATTTAAAACAAGAGAAGAAAGAAAGATCGTTATTACTATTTGCGTTTATTAAGTCATAAGTTGAGTAATTTGTTACGTCCACCCAAGAGGATTTTGCACAAAGCAAATTATTTATTAACGCGGTTTTATTTCACCACTGCCCATCCTTTTGCTTCGCTTGTCCATAATTATCCCTGATGCCTTGTGGCTCTCTCTCTCTTAACTTATTATGTACACTCATAAATTCCGGTTCCAGCTGTTTCAGTTTTCTACACCCAACGCCGAGGCAGTTGCAATTATTACGATAAAAATGAATATGAAAGGAACATAAAAATATCAAAGAAGTTAAATTCGGCTATGCCGAAGTTTATATACCCTTGCAGTCCTTGACAATAATAATTTCACATGTTCAAAATTTGTTTTCTGCAACTCAATTCATTAATATACAAACAAAACAATTTTACTCTTCATACTATGTACAATTTGTTCTTCTTCTTCCCTCATTCCCTAAGCAAAGCAACGCACGCATACACATACAGTTTATGTAGCGTTGCGTCTGTGTGTGTATGCATGTGCTCTGTTGATTTGATGATGACGTAGTAGGCAGCAAGCAGAGCTGCCGGCAGCGATTGAACCGATTTATATAGACTGTAACTTGTGTTCTATTTATCCGATCAGGGTCAAATTTTGGGATCTGAGATTTTATATCAAATTCTATTATATTGGTAAATTTCATGGGGATACTCCAATTTTTGCAAAAATTTTTGTTCCAGAGCTATATGATATAGTAGTCCGATCCCAAAGATTTTCATACTTTATCTCACCCGGGAAAAAAAAGCTCCCAAAAAAAATTTCATCCCGATAGCTCTTAAGATGGCTGAGTAAAACGCGTACGCACCGACGGACAGACGGACAGACGGACAGACGGACATGGCTATATCGACTTAGCTTCTCATGCTGATCAAGAATATATATACTTTATGGGGTCGGAAACGTCTCCTTCTGTGCGTTACAAACATCTGACCAATTTTATAATACCCTCTGCAAGGGTATAAAAACGGAAACTTAGCCCTCGGTGTCTGGCTAGAGAGACTAAACTGAAAATGGAGTAGTCAGCCATTGAAATCAAATCAAAAAGAGAGGAAAAGCCTCTTCTTGGCGGTTTTTGCGGCCAGTGGACAGTGCCAGCTGCCGTTTGGTCGACCCTTGTGAATGTGCAAAAGTGCTTAGCCGTGACAAAACCTTTTTTCCACTTAGGGACCCAGACGCGCCAATTGGGTATGGGGAGAAGCCAGTGCTCGGTGACCGGGAGAGCGTGGCAGTTCGCGCCCTAGTCACATTATTTTCAAGCGTCTGACTGTCAGCTACTTTCTATGGCAGTTTTATGCGCTCATCTCAACTTTTTCTTCAATTTTTTTTTTCACTTTTTGCCCCACCTTCTTTAACCTCCCATTCAATAATGAAAAAAGTACGAGCTTTGAATTTCCAAATGATACAAGAGGTGGCACGGCAAGAGGGTCGAAGTGCGGGGAATGGAATGGAGCAGACAGTCAGATAGAGATAGAGAAGGCGGACAACTAAAGTCGCTAAAGGAAATAAGCAAAGCAAAGTTTGAAAAGTGGACGTCGAAGTGGAAAAGGCAAATTAAATTATTTCTCATTTGAGGATGCAGAAAGCAGACAAGGCAAGGACGGGCGGGAAACAAGTTGGGACAAGAAGCAAAGCGAAGCGAGCAAATTGAAAAAGCGTTGACGGAAATAAAACTAAAATGCGTTGCGCGTTGAAAATTACAATTAAATTGACTTTGCCGTCGAAGCGATAAAAGTAAATTAGCATAATTCAGAGACCTCCAGAGTACCGGCAATCGAATTTCGCAAACGGAAAAAAAGCGAAAAAAATCAAATAAAAAGCTTACTGCATACTTTTAGGTTTCTTTGGGGTAGGGGTTGGCTATGTGCTGCTTATCCTTATCCTTATCCCTTATCTCAACTAGCTTTTTTGTTATTAATGCCACTTGCCAACAGGAGGAGCTCTGCCTGTCCACTTTAGGCTGAAGTGGCCAATGCACCTGTTCTCCTTGGTCTTGGTCCTTGTTCTCGAGCAACTCCTTGTGGCTGCTGCTGCTGCTGCTGCTTCTGATACATTTCTGCTGCAGTGCGTCTTACACTTTTGTAAGCATAATAAAGTGCATCAGGCAGGAGCATTCTGAAGTCGGGAGTGCCGTTAACTGTTTCGGGCTAGCAACAAAGCGGGAAATGTGAATAGACTAACACAAAAAAACCAAAGAAGAAAAAAAACTAAAACAAAGACCATGTCGGGGGCGTGCCGGGCATGCAAAAAACAAAAGGCAGCAAGCGTGTCCTGACTGGGTAATTGAAAGCAACTTTGCAATGTTGCCCGCATGAAATTGGCTACAGTTTTTTTTGTTTTCATTTCTGGCTCTCTGTTCTTTTACTCTTTATGCTTGGGGTGCATGCGGAAATTGAAATGTCAAGTGTGCACTGCCATGTGTGTCTATGTGTATGTATCTGTCTGTCCCTTTCATTGTGCATTATGAGGGCAGGGGGAGGCGGGGAGGAGAGCAGGTCGAAAGCCCGCGCTTAACCTGAGCTTAATGGCCTCGACACTGGCTTAAGCGCATCAGCTGATGCTGCCAATGATGGTTTTAATTGTGTACGAATACCAAAACCAAAAAAGGCAACTAAAGGCCGCTTCAATTCATTAAATGGTTTACCCAGCCGTTGGTCGTTGGCTTCGACCCACCGTTTGCTCATAATGGTTATCCTTGACTACGCCTACTGCCTACTGGCTACTGGTTACCGACTGTTGTTTGCTTAATGGAAAATACGTGCTTCGAAATAATTGGATTTTTTGTTATATCTGTTTTTATCCGCTGTGTGCAAATGATCTATATACTGATGCATGTGTACGTATGTGTACATACATATACATATGTAGAGGAAAAAAAATTGCATTTGGCATTCACAAGATTTAAATGTTTTACATTGGCTTCACTAATGGCCTACCAGGACAATTACAGCCATTTGTCGAATTGATTTGCACACTGCCAATGTGGACAACAAAAAACCAACCACAAAAGTCTATTACCAAAAACATACAATACATGGAAATCAAACCAATCAACCTTGACAGTTTGTGTGTGTGTGTCTAAATGAGTTTTCACCAAGTCACGTAGTTCACAAAAATTTAATTTCATTTGATTTAAGACACTAAAAATAAACAACGGCTCTCGGTGTGCGAGAGCAAAATCGTGCCCGCAAGAAAACAAAAATTGTCATCAAGTTTTTGCTTTGAAAATTGAATCGATACTTTGTGTCCGACTGAGTGCTGAAATTCTGCTTAAACTAATTGTACTTTGATAACCATTTTAATGAATAAAGAGTTTCAAGAATACATATACGGGAAATGACATTATACACATACGATATTGTCTTATGGAAACGTCTGCTTGCTTTTTGCTTTCACACTTGGTCCTATTAAATGTCACCCGGACGCATGTTGGCTTCAGTTTATTGCAATTTACTGACTCGGCACGTGATAAACGAGTCGCACGTTTTCCTCATTGTACGCGACAACAAATAAATAGTTAGAGCAGCAGTCACAACTCACAACACACATACGCAGTGTTGTACCATACAGTTAGACACTTGTTGGGTGGGTTATTTATTTATATCCTTTGCAAGTTGTACAAGAAAAGTTCTCGTCTCCTCGCTATAATCGCCTACATTAATTTCAGTTTAGTCATTCAGCCCGTCGGGCAAATTGATTTTCTTCCACATATTAATTAAAATCAAGCAAAGGACAAGTCTTAGATCCGAGAACAACAAAATGCAATATTACTTAACACAATCAGATTGTTTTCATATTCTGTATTTGCATAATCCCCAATGTCAAATGAATCTGTTTTCTCTCCCTCTCGCTCTCTCTCTCTCTCTCTCTCTCTCATTCTCTCTATTTCTCTCTGTTGTTGTGTCAAATATTTGTCATATTGAATTTCAGTTCCTGCTTTAATTCATTATTGCTAGTAAATGCAAATTACGTGTCCGTTTTGATTTTGAGAAGATCACAAAACAAAACGGAAGCAGAGAAGCAAAAGTGTTAAATGGTTCACTAATGGTCACGTCGCCTACTAGTTCCAAGGGGGAATCTGAACGATGGTAAATAGAAAAACTTAGAGACAATCTTTAACACCCTAAAGTGTTGGTTCGTTAAAGCACTAGCAAATTTTTAATGCAAAATCAAACTGAATATAATCGTTTTGAGCTCCCAAATAAAGTGAAACAATGATAAAGTAGTCTAAAATATTTTCAATATTATTAACTTCAAAATTTTAAGTTCTATTTTAAGTCCATGGCAACTAAAAATCAAACTAAGGTCAGCCGGCAGCGCAGTAGATCTAGAAGGGACCCCACTTTGGAGGCACTGACCAATGAAATGTGGAGTTTGGCCAAAGAAAACATTAAGTCACATCGTCGTATGCATTCCGTGTTCAAAGTTCGCCACTTCAAAGTACAACAACTGCGCAGAATGATCCTAAGGATGGAACAAGCGCAAAGACAACGGGCCAAGAAACGAAGAAAATACCGCAGACAAAGAGCACAACAACTATTTCATCAAATGATCCTCCAAATGGAAGCATCGCTCGCAGCAAAGAAACATGATCTGAGGACAGAGCAAAATAAACACGAACGGAAAATGCAGAAGAAGCTGGCGAAATTAAAGAAATTAGCCCAGAAAACACCAAAAACATGGAGACATTTCAAGGGTCATATAAAACGCTTAGAGTTGTCCCTTGCTGGGATATTGCCTCTTGAAAATGTTCTGCAGAAACATCCTCAAAATCGAGAACATCTCACGGACGATTTGGCAAGGCCAGACATAAATGCTGTAGATGCAAAGGATTGCCAGTTTCTACTAGACCATAAGATGAAATCAAAACCTAAAGCACCGCGTATCCTTCAGTACGATGGACCTTATAAGCTTCCGGCTCCCAGGACGGTGACACCCTCTGGAATTAAATCATCTATGGGTGCCTTTAAGAAAATGCGTAGACACCTGAAATCGGAAAGAAAGCGAAGTCCACATCGTATTAATGGGGCCCACGTTAGCATCTCGGATAGCATTACAATTCATGGTGATAGTAGTCATGAGCAAATTGCATTGCTTAGTCCTAGGACTAGTTCACCTTATAGCTCTAGTGGTAGTCCAACTCCTAAATCTAGTCGAAGTTCAAGCTATAAGCGTATTATTGATTCGAGCCGCACCAGCAGCAACCGTAAAGCAAATTCTAGGAGCACGAACAGTTCTAATTCTTTGTCTAGTTATAGACGAAGCAACTCTAGTTGCAGGTCTAGTAAAAGTCACAGGACTAAAACTAGTCGTACTACTAGTTCTAGTGGGCGGCGTAGTACTAGTAGCAAGCGCGGCAGAAGCCGAGGACGAAGCGACTATAGTGGCAGGTCTAGTAAAAGTCACAGGACTAAAACTAGTCGCTGTGTTAGCTTTAGTAGGCGGCGTAGTACTAGTATCAAGCCCGATATAAGCCAAGGCCAAGTCAGGTCTAGTAAAAGTCACAGGACTAAAACTAGTCGTAGTACTAGTTCTAGTAGGCGGCGTAGTACTAGTCGCAAGCGCGGTAGAAGCCGAGGACGAAGCGACTATAGTGGCAGGTCTAGTAAAAGTCACAGGACTAAAACTAGTCGTAGTCCTAGTTCTAGTAGGCGGCGTAGTACTAGTAGCAAGCGCGGCATAGACGGAGGACGAAGCAACTCTAGTGGGAGGTCTAGTAAAAGTCACAGGACTAAAGCTAGTCGCAGTATTAGTTCTAGTGGACGGCTTAGTACTAGTAGCAAGCGCGGCAGAAGCCGAGGACGAAGCGACTATAGTGGCAGGTCTAGTAAAAGTCACAGGACTAAAACTAGTCGCTGTGTTAGCTTTAGTAGGCGGCTTAGTACTAGTATCAAGCCCGATATAAGCCAACGAAGCAACTCTAGTGGGAGGTCTAGTAAAAGTCAGAGGACTAAAACTAGTCGTAGTACTAGTTCTAGTAGGCGGCGTAGTACTAGTCGCAAGCGCGGTAGAAGCCGAGGTCTCAAAAGGACTACAAAACAAAAATTTTCCGTTGACAACGTCAAAAGTGAAAATATTATTCATTTAATTCGTAAAGGAAAAAACAATCAAAACATTGAAAAAATACCAATAACCAGTTTGCGAAAGAGAAACAAAAAGGCCAAACGGAAGTCGATGGAAAAAACTAGCGGACCCGAGACTGACGACCAGCTCGAAACGGAACTTCGTGATAAAAACAAACTGATAGATACAAATTCTAGCCAATCTTCCAATCAATTGAGAATTCTATATTCTTCTGAATTGGAAAAAATAGCATCATCAACTTCAACCGTTGAAGGATACTTAGCGCCAATTAAAGAAAGGTTACACCATTTAATTACCAGAAGCATGACCTCCTTTATGAGTGGGATTCAAGATTTTGATATCGATGAGTCGGTCGATGAAGACAACGAAGAAAGAATACATCTTCATTTGGACTCATTTTCCATATATCATCGAGGCGGTGGCGATGGTTTTGGACCTGATTTGGATAGGGATTCAGGCAAGAGTCTTGATCTAAGCCAGGATCAAAGCTTTAATCGTGAGCTGCGCGAAAATCTCAAGGCAATGCGTAATATACAATATGCTGAATTTGAGCCTAATGAAGGCGAACTACAGTTAATGCGAACAAAAGAATTTCAAGAAAAACTGCAGAAGCCGAAGCGATTAACTACAACTATATTTACAGACGATCTTCGATCTGGTCATCTGGACAAACATCTCACAGCTATTGTGGGAAATGAAGACAAGGAGTACAAACGAGTCTACCAGTTGCTATTGCAAAAGGATGCCCCAATCGAGTGGGCAGATAAAATGTTACTCGATAAGTATGCCAGGACGCCATCGCGATATAATGCAACATTGAAAAGATTATACGACTTCCGCGTGATGCAGTCCGAGACTCCATATGAGCGTAGTCTACTCGATGCTGACTTTGGGGATACGCAAAGCGTAATCAATCGTCGCCAGCGGCAACTACGACTACGCCCATATACGTTTTCGCCACATAACTTTTCATATTCTGATATGGAGGAATCACTCAGTGCGTCCCCATTGCATCCCATGCCACAAAATGATACAGAAGACTTGCGCAAAAGATGGCAGAAATATTTTTCCGAGCAGGAAAAGTCACCAACTGAGTTGCTGTTGGAGCAAAAACGTCAACAACAGGCCGCTAAAAGCACACGACTAAAGTTCCGAAAACTTAAATACGAAAATCGTGAAATTCAGAGGCAATATCAACATCAAAAAGGACACCCTCGCTTCCGTTCGCGCTCCTCACAATCACGACGGAGTTCTGGCTCGCGGAAAAACAGTCTCGATCAGCAATACACAAATCCACGATCCACAAGTCGCGAACGAATGGCTGCACTACTGGACTCGGAAATGTCTGTTTTGCATGAAGCCAGAAAGAAGAGATCGACATGCTCGGTTTGTGGTTTAAGTTATTGCGGCACTGATAGCGATTCGAATGATTCGAGGGCGGTGGATAATCTCCATCTCACTGAGAAGTTGATCAACAATTACAAGTACTTGCGTTTGAAATGAATCATTGTGAAATATTTTAAATTGTAGGGTCTGTTTTTTTGTCAGAAAAGAAAAGAATCCTTTTGTCAAATGAATTGCCTTATTATGTACTATGTACTAAAAAAACTGGGTCATCATTCAATTGAAGCATGCATAGTTGCTTGCTGGTCTCATCCGTTTTCAGTGGTCAGGCAACAGGACGTGCCAAAAATGCGACTTTCAATCGGTCAAGTGTGGACCGGCAAGAGAAGGGCCTGTCGGGTTGTGTGAGTGTGTTTGTGTGTGCGTGAAGGGAGGGAATGCGATGTTTTGTAGTAAATTGAAATACTTTTTACGACTTCCGGTGTTTTGCTGAGCTGCAAACATTTCTTTGTAAGGCATTTGGAGAGTTTTGCTACATCCATGAAAAATACACAACTGTTTGACTTGGTTAGAGTCCCTTCCATACACAGACACACACACACACACATACAATGAAGCTTTGTGCTACAGCAACAATGTGTCTTCGTTTCCGTCATGACTGCCATTTCCGGCTAGCGAATTTCAGTTGAGCTTTACCTCTGCCTCCATTTCCCCAGTTCTCTCTGCTTGCTTGGACCGTTTATTAAAAAAAAAGAAGCCTGAATTCATGTGAGGAACTATCAACGTATATTTCTATAGATGTGTGCGTCTGTGTCGTGCACGCGTGTGTGTGTGGGCAAGTAAATTGATTGAAATGACCAGCGGCGGATGTGCCCCAAACTCCAACGTCCCGACGGAAGGGCAGGAACTTTGCCCCTCACAATTTTCTTCTTCATCTTTGGCATCCTGGCCGGGTGAATGTATCTCTGTATCTGTAACTGTATCTATATCTGTATCTGTATCTGTATCTATATCTTCTTGTGTATGCCTGTGTCTCATTTTCAAGACCATGTTATTTTCATTTGTAGCCAAGTTTATTGCTTGCCTGCCTTAACTTGGAGCTGTTGATTTGCTATAAGCTTTGTCGGCAACTTCTTTTTGGCCTAAAAGAGAAAATTTATTTGCTGCCTCCGTTTTGGTTTTTCTTGTTTTTCTTTTTCCCTTTTTTTTCTCAATCTAGGCCCATCTATGTACACTACAGTTGTCCAATTTTGATGATTGCCACTGATGTATGCAGGTTTGCTGTTGTTGTTGTTGCTGTCGTTGTTGTTGGTTTCCGTTGCTGGTTGCTCCTGTTACTGCCATCATTATCATCTTCCTGGACAAAGCCCGGAGACAACAGCAACTGCTGCTCATGTTATTGAGCCAAGTTTTGTAGTTGGATTACGCAACCATTTGTACTGCTTAATTTGTTTGGAATTTATGAGCTTTGATTGCTTGTTCGTTTTGCGATTCAGTTCGATTTCTTTTTCTGGTTCAATTACATGGAAGATTTTTGCCTCAAATTAATTAACTTTTTTCTGGTCACTGTCAATTTATGTTAACTGCCCCCCGAAAAACTAAGCTCAATTAGTGACCAACAACATGGCCAAATAGACCAAAGTAACTCGGCTACTGTGTTTTATGGATCAACAAGAAGAAAAATAAACAAAAATAATGTTAAAACTTTATCGTTAGCTGGCATTACTCTTTGTGGGCCTTGTGTTGGAGGCAGCGGAAAACTCAATTGAAAAGTTTGTTGTTCATTTCCGGTTGCGGGGGTAGGCAAAGGCAGCAGTGGAAGTAGCGGCAACGGCGACAACATAGCAACATCGACCGCATCTGCCGGAAATGGGAGGTGTCGACCGACAGGGAAACGCATTTGAATCTAATATGGCGTTCAGTGTTCCGCTTTTAAGGGTTCATGGCGCAGCTGGATTTCCATCTCTACAATATCTTCACTATTCCATGCCCGCAGCTCGAACTGTTACTGTTACTGTGTGTAAGTATGTCTATGTGTGTAGTTTCAGTTGCCGCTCTGCATAAATTAACTTTGCGCCTTTTTATTCGCATTTAATTCACTATTTTATGCAATTTCACCAACGGACAACGATGTTGGCGTTGTCGTCGACATCATTTAGCTCGTTGCCTGCTCTTACTGACTGCCTCTTTGGGTAATTCAAAAAGTTTTAATAATTTTACTTTTCAACAATGTTGTACGAGAGCAACTGCAATCGCAACTACATACAACTCTATGCCAAACTGAGCAACAAGTGTGCCGGCTGCTAGTCTCTATCTCTCGGCCATCTTCTTCTCTTCGCCCTATGTTAGCGTCTGTGCCAGTGCCAACGTCTGTGGCGCCAGCCTCTTTGGCAGACTGTTTTGCATATTCTAGTGGGGCATTCGCTCTCTTTGATGGCGCTTTGAATACTAGGCGAGTCTATTAAAGTTGTTTGTGGCAAAAGAGAAACTTTGAGATCAACGCCACGATAGAGCAAACAGTTCGGGAGCATCATTAAAACATTGCATTTTTTAGTTGGATACATTTTAAATTTTAATCTCACTTTAATAAGTAAAAATATTTTATTTGCACTGGCATTGAACATTCATTAGCAAGTGGCTTAATGGATTTCGCACGGTGTTTCCAACTAGTTTAGTCCATCTAGTGAATGAAAACACTTGACAAATGTGCCCACACTGACAGGCTGATCCATAAATGCCAAGCTCTGACCACATGAACACTTCTTTTCGATGTGACCACTCAAGTTAATTCAATGCGAACTTTCACACACACACTCACCCACACACAGGACACTTGAAAAACTGACATGGTTGTATATGGAGGTTGAAACAGGACCAGCTAGCTGGCCGGAAGTGCCTTCCACTTATGTGAGTCTCGCGTGTTGCTCTTGCTCTTTTTCTTGTTGTTAATGCTGTTGCGGTGGCTGCCACTTTTTATTGCCCCCATAATTTGCTAAAGTTAGAGCAACAACAACATAATAGTGACAGTTTTGTGCCACTTTCCAGTTGGCATTATTATGTACATACAACATTTATGTACATATGTATGTACATAAATGAAACTAAAATAGTTTTTCCGTTAGTTCATTACTCATACGACACGTATTCATTCGCTACGATATGTGAAATATCCCTCTTAGGCCTATGATTCGTTGCTAGTGCCATCACCAATACCCGACATTGATTAGCCTGCCGTCACTCACAACTCAATCAGCAAGAGCAATTAGTGACAAAAATCAGAATTGCCAAGTCCCAAATCCAGTTCATAATTCGAAATTAGAACACGAGAATCGTGTGCAAAACAAGTTGATGATGAAAATTTATGATGATGTGCTTCGCCACACAAGCAAAACTCGCTTATCATAGCAAAATTGCACAATCTACGCAAAAATCGCAACAAGAACGATGACTATGACCAGGCAGCACATAAAACACACATCATGGGGCAATATATTAGCCTCCAAGTGCACAGTTTCCGTCAGTGAAAAGTACGTTTCGGAGGGCGGGGGATAACAATTTTTATGCCAGCCAAAAAGCCAGGGATAGAAACGATGTTGTAAGTTTTATCGATTTATGCAAATTAGTCGGCTGGTTATTATAGCCGATAGAACGAATGAAATGTCCAAATTTATTTCACAATTTATTGATTGAACCATAAGGCAAACCAATTTCGTGCGAATTTCATGCAAATGATGCGAACTTTTCTTTAGCCGTTTTGAAATCTAAGCTTATATCAAATCATTTTTCATATGTAATTTTCTCCTAAGGCATGTTTATTTGTTACAACAATTAATAAGCAAATATCCATCTGCATCAATGGGATTAGCGGGGCGTTGATGTGGAAGAGCTAGTGCAATTGACTTTAGCTTAAAGGCTTTTCTCGCACATTATTAGGTTTCGATTGGTAGTTTGAGAATTTACTGGCTAAAAGATAACTTAAATTATGAATTTATACCAAATTTTAATGAGTAAAATTCTCTAACGATTTCTTACTTTTCTGGACACTTTAAATTGATGCCATATTTTCCAACTTCTTTAATTTTCAATTATTTTCGATTTCAGTTTTCTTTTGATTTTAGCCATTTTTTTGAGGGGGATTTCTGGTTTGGCCATCTCTTGAGACCTTTCTGTATTCCCTTGGCATTTATGTCTATTCAACTCGTGCAGCATATGGCCATTTTTTCATTGCACCGATAACAGAAGTAAGGTTTCCACTCACTCACACACGCACACTCGCAATCATACACATTGTTTGGCCAATGTGTGGCATACTTTTAGACTGTTGCTATTTTTTCGCATGGCCTTTGCATATTAAGTTTATGTTTTATCGTTTATTACTCACACAGACAGATATAAACGTATATTGCTTACATAATTTAACAAACATTTCCATTTATATGCCTCTTCCTCAATGTTTGTGTGGGTGTGTGTGTGTGTGTGTTAAACATTTATTACAAGTCCCAACCTCTTCGCCCTAGTACCCTCAGCCCCTCACATGTGTGTGTGTACATGCCCACCAATGAGGCATGCTTAATGATTATTGCATTTGTTATTTTTATTTATATTTATTTATCTTTTGCGCTGACCGTAAGGGGAGTATAAAAATTTCGCTTGACCGCCGGTGGCCGTTTCTTGTTGTTGTTTTTCTTTTGGCCATTACTTTTATGTCTCTCCTCCAGGCATCTGTAGAGTTGGTGGCATGCTTTTGCCTTTGCCTTTTTCTCTTGTTTCTCTTTTGTTTTTCTTTGGTATTCCAACGGCAGGACTAAGCGGCTTAACTTGCCTCGCCGTAGGATTTGGATATTTGGTACCAATTCGGGGACCAACGCAACGACATCAGCATCAGCATTTATTGCTGTCTAATGTTTTGTACCCATTTGTTGGGTCTATTTAAGCCAGCATATGTTTACTTGTCATGAAATTGATGGTCATGTGCGCCAATCCCAACAGTTGGGGATTACTTCTTTTCTGGCCGCACTCAATTGGCCTCCAAAACAGTAAGTAACTAAGTAAGTAAGTAACTAGGCTGCCCCTTTTCCTTGCTGGACCGAGATGCATTTGCTGGAATCCTTCCTTTGTGCAAGCCTTCAACAAATGAACAAAAATTGCACATAAATGGCACAACTTCCGCTTGAGCATCGGAAAGGAAAAAGCGGAAATGCCACAGACAGTTGATGCTGCCCAAACATTTCGCCATTTTGTTGGCCACTCAAAACAAAATTTCAACCCAAATGCAAGAAACAGAATAAAACTCCAGCATTGTCTTTTTCACATAATAAAATGAAATGGCGTACCATTGACCTAAGGGGTCAAGCTGACAGAATAACTATGGCAAATGTATGCTGCATCCACTAACACAAGAAAATTAATTACCTAAATTTGTTTGATGCTCCAAATTCTTAGCAAACTTTTTCTTTAGCTACTATCTGAATTGCCTTAACTAAAACTATTCTAAGGTGTCTGGCAAATAGCCTGATTAAAAGTTTATAGGCAAAATAACATTTTTTTTTTTGAGGTTCTTTTATTTAAATTACTTCACACATTGTTTCTAAGGACTTTTAGATAGATTTAGAACACTTAATTTTTATTTTTGCTACGCCCATGTTGTTTTAGTTGATAAACCAGATACCACACATTTCATACTTATATCCTTCCCGTTTTTGTTTCACACAAAATTGGCTTAAACTGTGAGAAGTTCATAAAACAAACAACAAAATTTGAAAAGTTGCAAGTGGCAGCAGCACCAGCAATACCAAAAAGATAAAGAAAAACGCCAAACCAAACCAAATCCAACTTTTACATTCTAGTCTATGACGTTGGGTGAACTTGAAAATTACGTTAGTTAAATTATCAACTTTAGCGTAGTGGCGACGTCTGCCCAAAAAGTTTTATGGCATAAATGAAGTTTTCTTCTTTTATTTTTGTTAAGTTTTCAGTCAGTCAGCTTTCCACTTCCTTCTCCAGCCCCTCTAGCTCCTACGATTTCCTCTACTCCCGGGGGAGACTTCAAAACGTGATGCCGTGCTGCCTGTCTGTGGTTTTCGGAAATCTCTGAAAAGTATTCTTTATGTGCGTTGCCAGCGACGTCATTTGCCATTAGTAGTATGTGTGCGTGCAAGTGTGTGGGGCACAAACGCCCCAAAGTATGCCATATTTCATGAAAACAAACACTGAGCTTCCACAAACTCTCTGTCTCTTGCTCACTGTTGTCGGTTCTCTTGTCAGTTCGGTGGGAATAAACGTCATGTGTGTAATTTTGGCTCAAGATGACCAACCAAACATATGTAGCCCTGTAAACGCCATCTGAATGAACTCTGAAACATTGTTGTAATCTTGATTGTCTATGCTGGACGTCAACTAAGAGAGATTAAGCTAGACAGGCCATTAAGTTGATAATTCCTATTCACCATTGCAATAAATTGAAACAAATCCATTTTACAAAAGCGGCAAATTTGAATTTTTTAATTGACCTTTACCCACATAAGTGTGAAATACCAAAAAGCTTTTTCTCAAGCTTTGCAGTGAAAACCAGTTTTCTTTGAAAACTTTTCCAGCGTTGCCACTGTTTTGTTAACTTCACCTAACCGTTAATTTAAACCCAAGACTTTTTCGAAATGTAGAATAATTCCTCTTTGTGGAAATGCAATCTAAATAGTGTATTCTTATTCTGCCTGCATCTATTTTAATATCTTTTTTCATGCCATTTAGGACAATTTTTAGTACGAATTTGAGATTAAATGAAAAGAAACCTTTTACTTCGACAGAAATATACGCCAGTTCCAAGACGGACAAGGAAAAGTTAGTCTGAGGATAGGCTAATAGATGCAAAAATATAATAGACCATTATATTAATTGTATCATAAGGTTTTTCTCAGCCTTATATAAACGTTTAGTAGACATAAAATATGCAAACACATTTATTGTTGCATTAAACATTTAATACAAACTCTAAACAAACTGTTTTGCGTGTGAGATAACCCTTAGATCGGCATGTCAGTTAAGTGTGAAATTCAATTCCGGAATCTTATTCGTGCTGGGAAACTGAACTCAGGAGAGACAAGTTGAGAGATAGATTTCTATCATTTAGCAATGAAGCAAACTTGTCTTTGATGCGGTTGTTCGAATGTGAACACGTCTCGTAATTAGAACAAGAGCAACAATGCAATCGCAAGTTTTGCGCCCTTTGCGCCAATCAGAGGAATTAAGTAGTCCTAATTAGCAACGGCAACTCTGTGTGTAATTATCAACATGAAACGAGAGACAGTAAAACGGGAAATCGCACCAGAGTTCATGGAACTTGGGACACGAAGCCCAAGTGCCCAAGTGGCATTTAGTTGTCAAGCATTTTATGTGCAAAGTTAAGTGCTACACAGATCCACGTAGATGTCCAGATTGAAAACTCCTGTTCCACTCCACTGGCCTTTTGAGCTTTTCAAAACGTATTTGCTACCTCTCGTTTTTTCGCTCTCACACTTGACAATTATTTATTGTGAAACCACGATGCGTGCAGAGATGCCGGCTATCGCCGAGATGAGGATCCTCATTTTATCACATATCGTAATGTGCATTTGACGAGGAGCTTCTGTTTCTGTTTCTGACAGGCCAATGTCCAAAGTTGGCCAAAGGAATTCAAACCGAAATCAATTGAAGCCCACAAAGTTTGGATTTCTGCTGTTGGTGCAGCAGATTAAGAAGACAATTATGAGTTCAAGGTCAATTGGTTTCTGTCAGTAAAATAAAAGAGCGGAAAACACAAATTGAAGTGCTCCCAACGGTATTTAATTGGATCATGTGAGCTCCATGCATTCCTCCAATGCGGTTTTGTGGTCAAGAATCTATCTTTAGATATAAAGCTTAAAAAATTTTAATGATTACAATTAAAATTATTAATTTTTACAATAGTTAATTGCCAGAGGGAAATACAACAAATATCAAATAAGGAAACGTTTTCCGAATGGCTTAAAAGAAGACTATAAGAAAATATAACACGCAACATGCAACTGGCCACTAGAATTTAGAGCATTTTAACTGGATGGCCACAAAGAATGATAAACTTATTGCATAAATGCCACCATCTCTTTCAACAATAGTTGTAAATTAAATCAGAAAATCTCACGTTTTCGTCTTATCTAAAAGCAATAGGTTCCAGTCGAAGTGACTATGGAATTTTGAGAATAATGGTTTATTATACGTACAGCCAGCAAAGGGAAACTTGAAATGGGAATGGTTATAGATGATGATGGAGGCGTCAAAGCGATAAGGCAAATTGAATTTAAGAACTTATTACTGTAAATCAGTTTAATGTTTAAATCGTAAATGCTGTTCAATTGTTGCAAGCAGACTTCAGATTGGTTTCCTGCGCATGAAGATTTATATCCAAATGATGAAAGACTCAAATAATTCGTTAGTTCATATTCCATCTTTTCTACTATCCACTTGCTTCGCCAGGTAGTAATCGTTTGAGTAGGTCTTGGCATTCAAATGTAGCTACATAAATGTATATGTATGTAGGAAATGGAAAGTTGTCATTTAGTTGGCTCATGTAATGCTGATGATAAATCTTCAACATGACTTGGCACAAAACATGCGTTGGGTCATTACATCACATAAGGCAAAAAACCGTAGATGGAAAAAGAGAGCGTATGTGAGTGAGGGGGAAGGGGAGGAAAAGAACTTTAGAACTAATTCGTTGCAAATCTTTCTCAAATATTATGACATCTGTTGCTTGGCATGTTCGCCATAAATGCATATTGTGGATCCAATCAAAATAAAGCATTGCAAGAAAAATTTCACGGCACAACAGCAAACATCAACGCTCTGTGAAGATTCTCTGGAAAATCGCCAAGAAGAAAAAGAAAAAAAAAAAAAAAGACCTGAAGAGGGGAAATAGAGTCAATTAAATAAATCAACGTGCAAAGAGCGGAAAGCACAGCACAGGCATACAGCAAAGTTCTGGTCAATGGCAAGGTTAAGGAAACACACACTCATATGAATGTGGTATGCCGGATGACATGATGGTGTGTGTGTGTGTATGTGTGTGTTGCATTACATACTTCATTTTTCATCCATTTCGGTTTAACGGCGCATCCAATTGAGCTAATAATTCGTGAGAGTGTAAGAGTTCCTCCATCCTTATATGCAGCTGTATAAAAATATGATGATGGGTGTAGGTTGTGGGTAGCACACACACACACACACACATACACCATTTGGCATCACCTGTTGTTGTCTATCGTGACTAATGAAGCTCACATTTACAGCTAGGGACAACAGGAACAGCAATGGCAATACCCTCAGTGGCAGCAATCTCAACTATGGCTAATTATTTCACAGACCCAAATATAAATTAACCAACTGCAAGTGTCATTATAATTTATGGGCTTATGATTTATTTGGCTAACTGTATTTATGTATTTATTTATTATTCTGACTTAACAAATCCTATTACCAATTCAAATATTGCCACTCGAAATCATTTCTAGGATCCAACAGATAAGTAAAGTTGCGAAATTGATTGATTTCTCAAATACCCTTAGAAAAATAACTTACAATCTCGAGACTTCGATTTTTTTTTTTTTCAATTTTTGCCAAAAATTGTGATTTGGCTTAATCCGGCCAAATCCTGGCCCAATTAATTGTGAATAAGAATCTATGTACAAGAATATTCAAATGTTTCGAACTCTTTCTTTACCCTACGTTTGTGGGGTATAATACAGATATTTGTATATGGGAGATTAAACTATAAAAAATAGAGAATAGAGTTTTGCAACTTCAATCACATTGCGGAAGCTTTCTGAGCATTTTATTATTCTAATGGTCCTAATGTTTGGTTCCCAGGTAATTGCAATTATATGCATGTCAGAAAGGCATGTGGTTCATCATTAGTTTTCCACTTGCCACAGCAACTGTTTCTAATCACGAAATCTAATTGGCATGCATATGGAAAAGTAATTTTCATTTATCGATGAGTTTTTGGGTAAAAGCAATACACGCACACCTGAATAGAAAGGAAATAGTATACATTTCTCTTAATCATAATATACAAAAAGCGAACAAAATATTGATGAACCGTTTGTCTCATAAATCGTTGTCGAATGGCGAGTGGAGAGTGGCGAGGGGGCTCCCCTTCAATTAAGTTGCCGTAAATGCAGTATCAATTTGGCTAAAATGCTTACCAATTTGCCATCAAATGAGTCTGAGCTGCCGTAATTGATGTCGATAATAAGAATGATTTTCGACTTCGACAGCCGTTTTGACGCGGCGAACTCTTTGGGTGGCCATAGCCTGATCTAATCCGATCTATTTGGGCGCGTGATAAATGCAGATGAATGATTATGATTATAATTATATTCAATTACATTTACCAATTTGGCCAGCCATTTAAGCTACAGCTCCCCTTGGCTCAGCTTGGGCTCATTAGGGAAATATGTACATATACATATGTGAACCCTTGAGCTGTGGCGCCACAATTTCAAAAGCTATTTGTCTAGGGTATCTCTCTTGGCTAGTCTCATTAGTCTGGCCATTTTTCACACATTGACTTGGCTGCCAGTTGCCCTTAATTGAAAAGAAGCTACTATTTATCAGGTAGTCATAATGACAAGCAATTGAGCTGGTGGATGGGGGGGGGGTCGAGGTGATCCATCCATCCATCCATCACCTATCAATGCAGGTGGATCAAGATATCCTGACGATTCTGGAAAATAGAAACATTCTAATTAGATGTTTAACAGCCATCGATAGCTGTTGCTTGTGTTGCATGTGCAGCACATCTGCTGAAATTGCATTTGAAAAACTGTGTTGCAACCAGAAATTGCTGCAGTGCTGCTGCGGATCAATAATAATTGAATTGAATACTTGAATAACAGCCAGAAGAAACCAGTTGAAGCATCGACGATGCTCTAAGGTGCCACTTAAACTATTAGCGCACACGTTCTGATTATAAACATTTGTGTGTGACTCGACTCGAAGAAAAGGTTCAGGTTCAACTCGAGGTCCATGTCCAGGCAAAGATAATTATGAAACAAAACCCCTTACTGAGTTACAGTTACAGTGACCAAATTGATGGGTTAACAACTGTCGCCAGGCAATCGTCTTCTTGGCTACCTATACTATATTTCAATTAGAGACGGGTTTTAACCATATACATATTCTCATCTATATCCACAGTATATGTTTTTATTTTTATGTTTGTGCTGAAAGAATAATTGAAAATGCATACAAATTTCTCCTTCTTTTTTTTATAGCTGCTAGGAGTCAGCTAGGCTGCGGATCGTATTCGTATTGGTGGTAACGCCCCTTCCGTGTCGTCTGGCCATATCCGATTAATAAAGTCAATTTGTTTAAAGGTACTAACAAAAGGTGGGAAATCACACACATGGTGCAAGAGCATTGTTAACCAGCTCTGGTTAACCGGTTGTTTGGTCCCCTCTCAAAAAGATGGAGCTAGGAAGATGCCTGCCTAAATGATCTCCATAAATCATTGCATTTGTGTATTTTTCAACTCAAAAAAACAAAAACAAAAAACTCAAAGAGGAAAGAGTCTGCCCAGACACAGGGCACCAGGGCATCATCTGGCAATTCCTTTTACAATTTTGTCTAGTGAGAACCCAGTGACTTTCTGTGTGTGTCTGTGTGTGTAGGCGACACTTATTTTTGGATCTGAATACCATGCCCATCTAACATCACCTGCTCTGAGATGCTAATTTCACTAGCACCACCAGCAACAGTAGCTCCAGCTCCAGCTTCAGCTGATTGGACATTCTTTGGGTCTTCTTAATTAGAACCTTTTGCACGAACCAGGAAGACATCAAATAACATTGGAATTTCTTTTTTTTCTGTTTTGTTTTTGTATCCCTCCTTCTCGTTCGCTCGCGTTGTTTTAGTTACTGGGCAGACGTCTAATTATGTGTGCACAATGTACGAGTTAAATAATTAGTTTGCCGTAACCGTCAATAATTTCGATTTTCATCTGGTTTGCAGACGTCTTTGGTTTCTCTCTCTCTCTCTGTCTCTCGTAGATCGTGGCCAACCACAACAACAAAAATGCAAATGTTAATGGCCAAGAATGTTAAGAATCATAATGGCAAAACGCGAAAAGATAACTGTAACTGACGGCCAGCCAGTGGGTTTCGGCTTTTGGTTTTTGGTTTGAATTCTACAGTTGATTTCGACTGCTGCCGCCTCCCGTCAGCACCCACTTGAGCATGGCAGAGCAGACATTACCGCCTGTATGTTGGCTTCTATTGAACAACTTCTCCACCCAAATGAAGCCTGCTTAGAGATTCACTTTTTGTTTTGTAGTTTCTAGTTCTTTTCGCGCAGGCGCCAAGTGTTCCATGAATTTCCTTTGCCCATTGGCTGCTAACGGATTATGCGCAGAGATTAGTAATAGTTGCTGTAGCTATCCTATACAAATATACATCTCTCCTTCTCTCTCTCTCTCTCCCCCCTCTCGCTCTATCTCTCTTTGGAGTTTTGTATTGTATAAAATTTTATGTTTCTGTTACACCTAAAGCGAATCCACAACTATTTGGATGGTTGGACATTTGGGACGGCATTCATTACAAAAAGTGGCAAAACTTTTTGGTTGCGAATGTGGAACTGCTATGTATTTGCAGCTGCTAACGGAATAGATAGAATAAAATTAAATATACCCCTGGCATCAAAACATACATACAAATACACAATAAGTATATGTATGCGTTTTGGGTTTCGCAGCAAGAAAAACCTCAAATAAACCATATAAATAGAAAAAAGAATCTCACACCAAGCCATCGGGATGGACAACAATTAGTTGTCCAAACAAGACACGATTCGTTTGTTAACGAAAAATAAACTCATAAACTGATTTGCATTCGCTTGACCCATAAATTTGGAAATCAAACACCGTTTTGATGATACATTCAACTTTTTACATACCCATGGCAGGGCTTCTATATCTTTTTTGCTTTTTGCTTGAATAATTTTTGGCACAAAACGATGCCAGTTAGCCGTTGTCATTGCCAAACAATAACAAAAATCAGAACAAACAGACGAAAATTTCTTTCATCATGCCGCAGCATTGACTACAAAATACCCTATAAAAGCTTTCTTTTCAAAACTATATTCTGGAAAACTGATATTGGGATTTCATGTAAGTAAAACTCAAAAATTAAGGATTATTTTAAGATCTTCTGATCAATATTATCATACTGATTGTGCCCTTTTTGACTTAGTTAGTTTTGTAGAGTGCTAAACTTTTCCATCCTTAGTGTCTGCTCTTAATAAGGGTGTAGAGCAAAAAGCATTGAATAAATTATGGGCTATTTGGCACTTTTTATTTTTTGGCAAAAAAGAGTTGAAGAATTGAGATGGTCACAATGATACGTTTACTTAGCCGCTAAGTGTTATCCCCAAAATGGTAAAAATAGTTATCTTTTGCTGAAGTGAATGCATAAATCACGCCTTTTTCGGATAGATTTGATCAAAACAGCCAAAAAAAAGAGAAGTAGATGGACAATGACTTGACTTTTATGTGGGTTAGTTGGCATTTTCCAAATATATATATGTATAAATTTGTGTGTGTATTTAATATTTGGGCTTAGTTAATAAACAGCTTGCGGTGCGTACTGTAAATCGGATTAGGCAGTAAAAATGGTTTCATATGAGTGAAAGTGAAATGCAAGTATTGTACATTGAATGCTTAGCGACAGTTATAATATTTACGACTCGAAATCTTTAACATTCCCATGGCCCATTATCATGGGCGATACAGGTGGAGCGAAGAGGCGGAGCTGTATATAAACGAATGAATTATGTATGCTGATGATGTTGTTGTTAACAGAGAAAGAGCAAGTGAAAGAGAGTGGGAGAGTCGGAGAATGGGAGAGAGAACAGGTGCAGTGACCGCACATAATTCTCTCAACTCTCTCTGCCTCTTGTTCTCACTGTCTTGCAACTCCGACAAGTTCGTGGTTGGGTTTGTGTAGAGTTTTTTGTATGTAAACATTTAGTCATGCTTATAATTTCTTTTCAATTAGGATGCCGCAGACTTAAAGCATCAAATGCTCTCCAACTTTCTCTCTTTCTCCACGTTGAGTCTCTCTCTCACTGCTTGTGTGTGTGGCTGTCGCTCTGTATCTCATTCTTTTGTACGCAATTAATGGAATGAGGTACGAACCATCGTGATGTTGATGTTGACTCCATCTCTATATATGTGAACGATGATCATTTTCTTCTGCCGACTCTTCAACTTCTTACAGGTTGTATGCCTCAGCTTTGAAAGCAGCACCAGCACCAGCAACAGCGACAGCAGCAGCAACGCGTCTGCAGAACTTCTTTATCTAATTTTTATAACAAGTCACTTGGTTGCGGTAAAGACTTTAGTTCTGCGTCAACCATTGAATGGTTAACTTCGGTTTCTTCTTTTCGTGTTTGTGTTCTTGTAAGTGTTACTAAGTTAGTTTTATGTGCATTGCTGAGAATATTTCCCAAAAAAAGTTTTGGTGTTTTAAGACTAAAATACTTTGTATTGAATTTTGCATAATTCTTAGTAAATAGGTAAAAAAAAAAAAAAAATAGTAAATAGGTAAGTGTGTGTGTGATTGTGTTTGAGTGTGTGTGTAGGTAATCCAGGAGTTTAATTCCATAAGCTTTATAATAGAACTTGACATCGAAACGCACACAGGTAGTGAAACATCAAGTTCGTTATCCAAGTCTTTTGTTATTATTATACAAATGAACGCAAGTTCGTTGCCTAAGTCTTTTGTTGGAAAATGAACCGCTATCGCAAACAAACGACGACAGCTGAAAAAAAACTTTTATACTAACTGAAGAATAACTAAGAAAAATCACTGGAAAAAATGTTAACCGGTTTGTTCGAACACACTAGCGACAAGGCGACGGACAAGTATTGCTAAGCATATATATATGTATATATATATGTAAGAAAAAACATAACAAGAACAACAAAAACAAGAGGAATATTCTAAAAAAGAACTGTAAGACTACTAGCAACAGGGAGATGGAATACAACAACAAAAACAGCAGCAACAACAAAAAAAGGAACAAAAAAGTAGCAGTTTGCCGCAACTGCAACCGCAACAACAACAACAACTGGTGTAGGAACGCACTCTAAAAGCAAGGAACTGTGAAAGACGTAAGACATGCAAAGCAAAGCAAAGAAAACCAAAGCAAAGCAAAGCGCTATGATCTTAAACTACAAGTCAACAGCTTCCGTCAAAACATTAGTGAACATTAGGGCGTCGCTATAGAACAGACTGATGGCCAGACTATTTGCTTGACTGGCTGGACTCGGACATAGACCTACAGTGGGCTGTCACGAAACGTAGACGACGTCGACGATCCGGCGATGGCGGCTACTCCACGGTCCAATGGTTGGCAAAAAAAAGTACTAGTAAATAGTTACAATGTTAAAGATAATGAAAAAGCGCAAAAGCAAAAAACTATACTCCTATTCACATACCCACTCACACACGCACACTCACACACACACACACACACACATATATAGAAACACAACTGGCAACATAATAACCGCAGTTATTATTATTATTATTATTGGATGCTTTTGTTGGCAGCCTAATGTCAGCTTAAGTATCTCAATGCTCTTCTTTTCTGTTTTCAACTAGCACGAAAAAAAAAACTATTAACTTCTCTGTAAGTAGTTCTAATTGAGGTACATAAAGATAGATAAGAAGAGCGAGCGCATGTCTGAATGAGATCAGAGACGAGAGTAACTAGGCACTTGCACTTTCCACTATTCGAAAAGAATAGATATTTTTTATATCTTTTTTTGAAATGGGTCAGCCAAACCAAAACCAAAAGAAACAAGTTTTTTTTCTATTTGGTTTTTATGGCAAGAGCCACACATTTCCTTTGCCGAAAAAATAAAAACACAACAGAATTTCGACTATAAATTAACTTTATAATTAACCGCTAAACACTTGGGGCTAAACAACAGCTAGATAAATGTGTCGTTGTATCTAAGAAGCGGCATCTATTTGCCCAGCCACTTGGACTGGGGGGGTTCTTGGCTTTTTGGCTCATTGACTTTTAACTATTTTCATGGCTGATAAGATGAGGAGGCAGACCCAAAAGCAATTTACGTGTATAGAAATCCAAATACCATATCAGGCCACACAAACATTACGCGGGTTGGCTCACTTTTTGGTGGCTCTCAATGTCGATACCGATGCCGATGTGGATAAACAAAAGCAATTCAGGCAAACAGCTAGCCACGCAGCATTCAGAATGGTGAAAGTTTTCTTTTTGGATATTTATTTCGTATATTATTGACTTTTTCTTCTGGTGTGGACTTTTCAATGACATCATGCCTACATATGAGTCTTAAGTATGGGTTTGGTTCTCTTGGATGTAGTGGTGGGCAGGGTAAGGGGAGGGACAGGGAGGTGATTTTGCCGTTAAGCGCTTTAACTACATATGGAGCTATCTGAACTTGTTGATCTTTGGTCTGCACTCTAATTTCGATTTCGCCACAAATTTTGGCCAATTCCAAATGTGAGCGGCCCAGATTGAAAATTAGAAAATAATTTTTTTGAAAGTGCTAATTAGTTATCATGTGTTAATTTCTTTTACATTTCCAAATGCCTTCAAATATGACGAAGGAAAGCACGTCGAGCAGAACACATATTATTCTTGGTTTTGTTTTTTTGCGGTAAACATTTCTTTAATGAATTCACCGCAAATGTGGGTTATAACTGTGACACAGTCACACACACAAGGAAGTTTGTTTTGTGGGCCAATTTCTTTGAATCATTTTACTTTTATTCGTATGCAAATCGGATTTAATTTAGCTGTCATCTCTTTATGTAAATCACATGTTGTTCTTAGCCAGTCACCAAAACCGAAAACAACAAATAAATCTCAACACATTGAGTAAAGAATTTCACTCGAATTCGTGAATGAAGAAGACAGCGACGAGAGGCAATCAAATGTTAATTAGTAAGAGCTGGCATAAAAAACCAAAGAGATGATGATGATGATATTGATGACGATAATGATTATTATGATGATAATGGTGATGAAAAATTCAATTTCAACCACACACACAGCCACACACTCACACAGATAGCTTGTTTACCGCAAAGATCTTGGATAGTCGGATCGGTTCGGTTCGGATCAGATCAATGGCATACTTAGTCGAATGCTATTGATGCCCTCCTGTGTATGCTTCATGGTGTTCATATCCATACCCCATACCGGTTGTAAGTCGCCGCGGGTATTATATGCAACATATACAGCCTATATGTCTGCAACAACAACGACAACAACAGCAAAAGCAATAGCATCAACAACAACAACACCACACATTGCTGACGATAATCATTGACCCAATTCTTGTGTAGCTTTCTACAGTTTTCTGTGTCTGTAAAAATAGATGGCCATGGCCTCATTAGAACTGCAGTCTGTTGTGTCCATCTGCAAATGTGCCCAAGTGCTATCTAAGTATGCACTCTACTCGCATGAAGATGAAGATGAACTAAGAGACAATCAATTAATTTCATAAGGAATGCACGGTCAAATGTCATTATCAGAAAATAGAAAGCGTTGCCGACTTTTTTGATATATGTGCACACTCTTAGTCATCCCATCTAAAAAGTTAATAAGCGTATCTATCAAAGAGCTTACACATTTAGTTTGGTGTGTGCCGATGACCCGAGCATGTTCATCCGCATCCGAATTACCGTTGCTCGGCTTTGTTGTCAATAAATTTAACTGCCAACGCAGATTAGAGTACATTATGGCCATCCCAAAGCACACACACACACACACACACTCTTATATAGTTGGTAAAATATACTGTTAGAATAAGAAACAAGTTCTACAGCCAAGTGAGTTGTATTTTTAGAATAAATACTCTTAGTTAATAGGCAGTGACCAGCCGTTGCGCTTCAGGTCCTCAGCTAATTAGAAATATGTTTGTAAGGCAAAGTAGCCAACTGAGCAAAAAGAACCAAGAACCAAGAACGCGAAAAAAATCCGACTTATAAATGGTTTTAACATGCTTAATAAACACAACTTAATAAGCAGTCAAACTAACAATTAACTCAGGTAGATTCTCAGGTAGACTCTTTCGACTCCCGGTATAACATTTTCACTTTTTAATACGTAATAGAAGTAGGAAAAAGAAGAACTTAGCTAATACCCTAAGAAATTTCTTGTTAAGTGGTAAGTCATTTATTTTAAAATTGGAAAATGTTTTTCCTTTTTAACTAACGAATTAAAAGGCAAATAACTGCATTTCATTTGGAGCTGCAGAAGTAAGATCGAATAATATCAGAGATTTCTTTATACTTTCGTTTACATAGATTGACCCAGATTCAACCTCACTTGCTGTATGATCAATCATTACGTTTCAATGCTTCTCATTTGAATAAAGGCATAGTTTCTTGTTTCTATTGTAAATTATAATAATATGTATGAAATAAGATATTCTTTACAAAAATTTCTATAGTTTCACATTTTTCACTTGTTATTGGGGTCGTGATTCATTTTGGGGGGGATGGGAATCACCTGTGTCTTAATTGGGCGTTAGACTTTTTATTAGAGACTACCTACAATTTGGTGGACTGATCACACACTTTCTGTCTATAATTAAGTCGTCACACTTTCTAAGTAACTTTTGGGTATTGAATAAAACGTTACCGCATCCAGAAAAAAACTAAAGTATATATAAGCAAGTACGTAAAAAAATCATTTAACTTTGGTTTCGAAGAAACAAGAGATAGCTGGAGAAACGAAGAGAGAAAGAAAGAGATTGCATATTATATATCTCAAATTTGAGAGTTCATGACCTTTTCAAGCACAACCATCAAGCATAAACGATGCCCATTAACTTGGCAGCCAGCGAACCAGAACAAAGCCCATGCCCTAGTCCATCTTTACCTTTACCCATGTCCATGCCCATGCCCATGCCCAACCCCATGCGCATCGGGGGCCCAGAGCTAGAGTAAGGCTGCTCCCCCTGGAACAATTGGCAGAATAGAGCACTCCGGTGTATAGGTGTATAGTGCACGAGGTCATCGACGTGAGCTGCTGATATGAACTTTGAAGTCCGATTCTCAAGTCCATGGCAATTCGCTTGGCCACAGCCCAAAAACTGTCTAACCGGTGATCATTTTGCCTTTCTGTTGGGATTTCATAATATGCGTTACGCCTCTTGGCAAACAAATTAATTTGCCCAAAGATTGAGACAGTATGAGCCGTGACTGACATCAGAATATGAAGCGTTTTATAAATAAGTGTTATGGTTTCTCATGTTGCCAATTTGTCGAAATCGTTATGACTTTCACGAAAAAGGACAGAGCAAAGAGAGTGGCTAGGAGTGATCTAGGATAATGAAGTAATTTTCATGCATTAATGTAATTCGTTTGTTGATTTAGTTTTAGTTTGATTTAATAATAGACTCGAATTCCCAATCAATTGGTTCTTGTGGCATTTACAGCTCCCAGTGGAATTGTAGATAATGGCACAGAGCAACAATTTGTGGCGACACTTGGTCCTTGCCCTTGTGTTATACAGCATTGCAACAGCAGCAGCACAGGGACACGACCATCCGCGTGTGCGCAGATTGGCAACAAATGCAACATCAGCAACTGTGGCACCCAACTCTGAAGAGCAACAGACTGAAACGCCACTAGCCACAGACGCAACGCCTCTTGAAGAAACCACTCTGTTGCCACAGCAAGAGGCACAGCAAACACAAACTCAGCCCGAGCCCAAAACTAAGGTCGGGGCAACTGACATTGATCCTGTTGTTACGGTTGAAAACCGTAATTCAGCTTTTGATCTATCGGCCGCCTCAGAAATCGAATCAAAGGAAGGCAATGTCTCGTCTGGCTCCGAGGAGGAGGGCATCTATTATGACAATGCCCCCATCGATTGTAGTCCCGAAATGGTTGGCTTTGAGATTGTTACTGGGTAAGTTCAATTGGTTCTCTAAATGTGTTTGTGTGTGTGTGTGTGTGATCCTCATTATCTACATATCTAGATACGTATTCTCGGCACCTGGAAAACTGATGGACTCATTGCCAGGCACCTTAATGTTGACCGATTGTCTAGCCACGTGCCAGAAGAACAAAACTTGCCAGTCCGTTAACTATGAGACGGGTCTCTGTGTGCTATTCTCAGCCCATGCCGACCAGTTGCCAGGTCAGTTCAGACAGAGAGACAGACAGAGACGCCACTGATTCATTTAACAAATTAAGCCATTTTAATTAATTGCAATTATGCTTTGGTCTCTGGTTCATGTCTTCCACAGGAGCTCTGACCAAGTCACAATTTCCCGTGTTTACAATTTATGCGCAAAAATCGTGTCTGTCGGTGAAGCCTTGCTCTCGCGCCTGGTATGTGGATCGTGTACAAAACTATAAGCTCAAGACGGAAGTTAAGCGCACCGTGTCGGTGTCTTCACGGCGTGAGTGCTTTGAACTTTGCCTAAGCGAAACTGAGTTCACATGCAGGTAAGTTGGCCAGCCCAACATTCAGCCAATTCCCCCAGCTAACCAACTGACAACGAACGACAGCAAAAGGAGTTACTAACTAATAATAATAAAGTATCTAGCATAGTTCAACGATTGCACAACCACCCACAAATTGCTGCACTTGTAGGTCAATCAGAAGCAGTTAATCAACGCACAGTCATTTATAGTTGTTGTTTAACCCGTTATCCAAACGATTCGGCCAAGTCGCCCAAGTTGGGCTGAACTTTCGAAAGCACTGTGAACTAACAAGAAATTAATATTATTAATTTTGTAAAGAGATGTTCGGGAGATTACCACAGATAGAAGCTAAACGTCGTTGAACTCTATCGAGCGTTTTGTTTTGTATATTATTTTTGGTTAGATCGGCCAATTATGAACGAGCCAGCGGATCCTGTGAACTAAGCGAAATGGATCGTCTGACTCTGGCAGGTAGCAATGCTTTCCAGACCATGGATGGCAGCGATTACCTTGAGAACCATTGCATTGAGGAGCCCAATAAATTGTGTGAATTCAAACGCCTGCCTGGCCGTATCTTAAAGACTGTAGACTCTGTGTACCAGGAGGTCAGCAGCGTAGATGAATGCCGGGAATTGTGCCTCAACTCGCCATACAGGTGAGGATTGGCCCCCTTCCTTTCGTTAGCCTTTACGTTACAGGTGTATTTTTCTACAGGTGCCACTCGTACGATTACAATGACACGGGCGATATGGTCTGTCGTCTCTCACATCACAGCCGTGCCACATTGGCCGATGTGCAGGATCCTTTCCTTGAGGTGCCCGAGGCTTCAACCTATGAATTGTCCTCGTGCTATAATGTGACCATTGAGTGCGGTGGCGGTGATATGTTGGCCCGCATACGTACCTCGAAACTTTTCAATGGCAAGGTTTATGCCAAGGGTGCACCCAAGTCCTGTGCAGTCGATGTGAAGAGTGCCCTGGACTTTGAGTTGCGCATGAGCTATCACGACTTGGAGTGCAATGTGCGCCAGAGCAGTGCCGGACGCTATGTCAATGATATTATCATTCAGCATCATGATATGATAGTCACCTCTTCGGATTTGGGTCTGGCCTTGGCCTGTCAATACGATCTGACCAACAAGTCGGTGACCAATGGCGTGGACTTGGATGTGCGCGGTGATATCACGCCTGCCCTGTCGGAAGAAGTTATTGTCGACTCACCCAATGTCATTATGCGCATCACCTCTCGGGATGGCAGCGATATGATGCGCTCTGCTGAGGTCGGTGATCCTTTGGCCCTGAAGTTCGAAATTGTCGATGAGCAGAGTCCCTATGAGATTTTCATACGCGAACTTGTGGCCATGGATGGTGTGGATAATTCGGAAATCACTTTGATCGACTCCAATGGCTGTCCCACCGATCACTTCATCATGGGTCCCGTCTACAAGGGCTCGTTGTCGGGTAAAGTGTTGCTTTCCAATTTCGATGCATTCAAATTCCCCTCGAGCGAGGTGGTGCAATTCCGTGCCCTGGTGACACCTTGCATGCCCAGCTGCGAGCCCGTTCAATGCGACCAGGAAGATACAAGCGGTGAATTCCGTTCCTTGTTGTCCTACGGACGCAGACGTCGTTCCATCAATGAAACAGGTAAGGCCACTCAAAAACACAAAATATAAACAAAGTAAAACATCTCTTTATCTATTCTTAAGCTATTCGCACACGCCGAGCTGTGGAAATGCCATCTAAGACATCTCCTGGCGATATGTTGCTAGTGCAATCCATTCAGATTACCGATAAGTTCGGTTTCGAACAACAAAAACAACAAAGCCGGCAGAACTATGAGGCTAATGAAACGACATTTATCACCGGGGAGGGGGCCCATGGTTTCTGTGTGAATGCCATTGGTGAGTAGAAGTAACTGGAAGGGTGAAAGCTTTCGAAATTGATTTAACTAAAACCATTATCTGTGACTCTTGCAGGTCTCATTACAGCCGCCACGATTTTCTTGCTTACCCAGTTGGCCGTTATTGCCATTTGGACATATTGCTACCAACGCCGCCAGAAACTACAATCTTACCAGCATTCGTACTAGAATAGAAAATAGATGAGCGAAATTAGAACAGTTTAACAATTCTCTCCTCCACAAGATTGGCAAGACAAGCTTTGGAATCTTCGAAAGGTGCAATTAACCATTACGCAATATAAGTGCTTCCCACTCCCCCACTCATAACCCCACACCCCCCATCCGCATCCATCGCCCTGACATTTCAATCGTTATTTGTCTTATCTAGTCAGTGCACGATTTTATAGAGAAAGAATAATGGAAATTTCGACTGACGATGGATGGCAGCCATTGCGTAATGGAAATGTCTTTTAATGTATTAAGTTTATTTTTTGTATTTGGCATTCCATGTCCCTACTTATAAAAGCAGTTTGACATCAAAATGTGTGTATTGAACTACTTTTGTGACTTTGGACTAATGGAATTGTTGTTAGTTTGTAGACAATTAACCATGATAAGATGAAGATGAAAGAGATGATCGATGAGTTGCTTAAGATTACATTATTATATTTATTTATTGGAATTCATTATATTCTCTCTATGATATCTATGGCCTGCTTATGCCTCGTTAAGAGAGGTTGATTCTTGAATAACACACTAGTTTAGTATATTTCTAACAGCAACTAGATTAAATCTGCTAAATTATTTATTGTAATTTCATTGCATTAATTTAATAAAAACATATTTTATACATAAACAACTAAATTCTTGATAAAACTTTTAACATTAATATGGATATTAAAGACATGAAAACTCTTTAGCCCTCTGATATGTTTTCAATTCGGCAATGGAATTGATAGCTTGATAATAGTAAAGGACGTTTAGATTCTTTAATGTGGCAAGATAATAGGAAATATAGAATGCTGTCGAAGAGAAAACAAACAAAAGCTTTATCTAAATTCTTTCACTCTGAGCCAAGAATTCGAGGATTTGAGAGATGTGATCTCTTCTAGATCTACGACTTTTCAAAGCGTTGCTAACAAAATGTTGATTGGTCTATAGTAAATCTAAAGAATTTTATGCTTTTATTATGCATTGCATGCAATCGCACAACTGTGCAAATTGATATATGTATATATACAGACGTATAGGATAAAATCAGTTTTATTTATTGCTTACAATTTCCTGGATTTTGTGGTTTTGGCTTAATGATCCCACAACGACATTCAGGGCAATTGCATTTTATGCTCCGGATTGTGTATATTGGCCAAGAAACAGAAAGCTGTTAAATCAGATCGATTAGATAGAGCCCCACATGCAAGACACAACAACAACTACAAATACACTGGTGTATATATATATATATATATATGTACATATATTGGTTCAATTTCTCTACTTTGATCAATTTTTGGCACGAAAGAATCGACAAGACGTGCCAATTATTTGGTATCCTGATGAAGTTTTCGCCGCGCTGCCTATTGCTGATGCTGTTGTTGTTGATGGCGCATTTAATCGATGCGGAGGATCTCTAATTGGGCATAGCATAAAAACGATGGCACCATCACCAAACAAATCTAATGTAAATTTATGTTTATCGCTTTGCATGCTTGCTTTAATTAAAACTCAAACTAAAAGTCTCTTCAGCTCTCTTCAGCAACAGCAACTAAAACAACAACGGGGCGATTCAACATCAAGTACTGCTGCATTCTTGAGGTGTGTGTTTTGTCGTTTTAGCCGTTTTGTGTGTGTGCTGGCTACGTAAATTAATTGAGATGAATTCACTTAACTAGGCGAGGGAGCGGGCAGCTAGAGATTGGGCAGCCAAGCAGTCAGCCAGCCAGGCAAGCAGGCAGGCAGGAGCAGAAAGTCAGTAGTATGTATATAGAAGTAGTAGTAGTAGTACTTTCTCGCATGGTCCGTTCCTTTAGCAGATAAAGATACAAATCTGCACGAAGCAGTTTCCTGCCTGCCTGCCTGTTGGGCGCTGAGGGTGCATTTATTTGCATGATGCACACCAGCGGTTACACCGAACGACACTTGTGTGTACACACACACAGAGAGTGCATAGATACCTGCTGATGCTGAGATGTTGCATCCACGGACAGGTGCGCAACCATAATGAAGATGGCGCATTGCTGGAAAATGAAAATGGACACGATACGCGGACCTCCCTACCCACATCTTAAAAAGTGAATCGTTTGCCTTTGCATCACACACACTGTCGGTGACAGTGACGACCCAACGACGACGACGACGACGACGAGGACAACGATGACGATGATGGTGATGATGGTGATGATGGCGATGATGGCGATGATGGTGCTATAGCGGAGTGGTTGTGGCGTGTTTTTCGGCTGACGGTAACTTAAGTGAGTGTCCGCGTTCCAGGAAACTGTTGAGTTGCCATTTACAGTTGGCCGCTTCGTGTCTAGCTGTTGTTTTAAATACATCTGTGTACCAAGGTGTTGTAATGCAATTATTTGGCTATGCGGCATCCACGCTTAGTAGTTCCCCGCACACAACCCCACCCTCTTTCACCGCCCCCATACATTCCCACCCATTCCCATTCGACGACGACTCTCACACAGACTCCAAGGTACGTGCGTATTTTGCATAATGAACCCTTACCCACAAATGGCGCCACGAGGATGAGGCTTGCCTTGCGGGAACTTAAATTGAAATCACCACAAATAACTCGTAGGTGTTGCCCAGAGGCAGAATAGAAAAGAAATAAATTGCTCATTTTAGCCAGCCGAAGAATCTAATACTTGGAAATATAATTATGTTGGTATGCCGCCTCTCCTCCAAGTGGTCATTGGAGGAATACTTTGTCGTTGCATTTCTCCCAGGAGACTGAATGCAAGCCGCTTAAGAATCTATGAGAAAGTTGATCTATTTTGTCCGTAGAACGAAATGGACTTTGACCATTGGCTATTGTAATGCAACTGGCTAGTAGAGAGCCCTTTGCATTTCACTTGCCATTAACCCAAAAAGAAAGAAATTACCCAGGCCTATGAATCAAGTTCCGACAACTAAGCTTTATTTCGGAACGCCTCACAATAATAAATCAGCCAAAAACCATTAAACTGTTAAATAATTACCAATTTCAAGACATTTAGCGCAATTCCAAAAAATAACTTTGAACCCTAATGAAATGAGATTAAAAGTTAAGACCCAAAATGACCAACTTCTAATGTGAGGTACTTAATGAAAGCATGAAACCTTACATCAATAATCTAAAACTGGCAATCTAAAGTTTGTTTTATTCTGAATAGAAGAGAATATCCCAACTATTCTTCTTCGTGTTCTTCAGTTTGGTAGCAGCAAAAGGGCCAGAGAAAACAGTAGCACAACATTATTGAATAGATTGTAAAAATCTATCGTGCTAACTGAATTTAAAGAAAAAGAAAAGAAATATAACAAAACCCTCTCGATGGATGAAAGAACCATAGGAGCTACCATCATCAGGCAGAAGAGAGGCTATTTCTTTTGTGCAGCTGCTGTTTTATCAGCATCATTATAATGGCATTTCTGAGTAAACGAAGCCGCAGCATTACTGAAGTCATTCCTGTGTTTAAATCCATTAAAGTGTTTGTCATCAGTTTACGGACCTACAGACCAGACACTGAGAGTTATTTTTTTGTTCTTTTCATTTGTTGCGAAGCTCTTGAACGGCAGCATCTTCAGCCAGCAGCCGGCAGCCAACAGCCAAGAGACGATCTGTTAATTCTGGCACGCACAGAGCTAGAGCACTTCTCATGTATGTACGTATGTACCTTAGACGTTTAATTGGCCCAACTATGTCTACATACTACACATGGTTAAAACAAAAAAAAAAAAAAAAAGTAAAAATAATAATAACAACAGCAGCAGCAGAAAAAATCTAAGAATCTTAATCACTTTTATTTGGCTTTTACTTTTTAATGATGAAAGGAAAACCACATATTAGTAGCTGCCAATTTTGATTTTAGCAATTTCATTGCCCCATCTTCTGACTCAGCAATTTAAAGGCAACCAAAAAGCATCCCGAAAAGTAGCTAAAAGCTTCTAAGAATTTCAAATACTCTTCGCAGATTTTTAGAATGGAAAATGTGAAATCTTTTAGAGAAATTCAATAGCATTTATAGAACTCTGACTAACTTCTTTAAAAAATGGCTTAGTAACCTACTTTAGTTGGGCATACGATGTGGCTATTCAAGCAGATCAAATGAATCTATTTCTAGTTCAGTGCCAAAATCATGATACTCTGCTAGAAAGGGTATTAATGACTTGATTCTTAAGTAATCCGATTGAGATATAAATTCAATTAGTTATGTCCCATCATCAAGAGGATAATGAACACTTGTTGTTTTTTTTTGCATTTTGTTCTTGTTTGTGTTTTCAATTTTAAAAATTTTTGTGTTGTTTAAAGTTAGTTTATGTACATACCATCAATACATACATACATAGATACACATATATATATAAAAGTATGTACACACATCAAGGAAAAGTAGTAGATAAGTATATAAAGTATAAGTATATGCAGCATGTACATTGTACAACAATAATATTCATAAATTATTTACAGGGTTTTTTAATATTATAATTTGTGTATATAATTATGGCAAAATGACACAAGAAGGAAACTCAATTGTTAGTTTATGCAATTAGTTTCTCTCATAATTAATTAATTGTGATGTAGGTAATTTTAATTTGACTTTTTACGTTTTTTTTGTTATCCCAAAACTTAAACGTTAAATTCGTTGCTAAAATCATTCAACACCTAACACATGGAACAATAAAGTTGTTTCGTTTCTTTTCTTGTTTTAAATACAAAAATTAATAAAAAATTATAAATTTCAAAAAACATATACATATACCTAAAAAGAATATACGCATAATTATATTAATGGACTAAAATTATCAATAATAAATATATAGTGTTAACTCTTTGCATTTCAAAAAACAATTATATGGGAGTCAAATGAATTTTGATTATAGACATATGTATATATATATATATATATAAGTGTATACACTTATATGTAATCTGTATAAAATGGTCAACGGAGGATTTATTTCAACTTTGAGTGCCGCCCTTTATGAAACGCCATAAAGCGCCCAAATTCTCTAACACAGCTGTCGGCGGCGGCAACTCATCATGACTGTTGACTAAAGCAGCCGTGACTAAGGACTGAATGGTGTCATTTTCGTCGTCGTCGTCGTTGTCGTCTTCCGTCGTGGTATCCATGATGCGACTTTCGACTTCAGCTGCCGTTAGCTGACACCTTGAGGGCTAAGAATCGGAATAGATAATGCATCGTTTGCTCTTGCCAACGGAGGCGAGCATATTGCTATTTGGACTCCAGCTGACTGCATTTACCGCCGTGCTGTAAAAGAAACCCAGACCAGAACTATTTGCGTTAGGGTTTTGTTTTGTTTTGTGTATGGTTTGTTTGTTTGTTTGTGCAGCAAATTTATAGAAAAAAAGAAGAAAAGAAAACCAAAAATTGTGTGACACGACAAGAAAAAAAAACCACTAAAAAATAATAAAAAGGATGCATATAAATCATAGCCATTTAAATTAAGAAAGAGAGCAAGTGAAAGCTTCTATGTGGGGTGTGTGTGTGCGTGGTGTGTGTGTGTGTGTCACGTACCTGTGCCCCTTGAGCGTAGTCTCTAGAAAGCCATTTACATTCCATATATATATGCTGCCATCTGCCGATCCGCAGGCTATTTTGGAAGCACCCGAGTTGAAAGTGGCTCGTGCAAAATCACAGCTGATTTTAAAGTGCTCGTTTCTAAAAATGGTCAGTGACGGAGGACGGGAGGAAAAAGGGAAAGTAGTCATTCATTCATTCTTTTCATGATGTATGATGCCAACTTACGCGAAAGTGGAAATGACTTGATTTTTTCGTAGATCTAAAAGTTTTATAGTATCATCTCTTACGGAACATATGAGGTAATTGCAATCTGGTAAATGAAAGTCAACATATTCTATAATAATAATTTGCCATTGATTTTATCATCACTCACCCTTTGACAAATCCAACGAGGTTATTTTCGCTGGCATGAGAACATCGTCGGCTTGCTTTTCAGTTCTTATATCCCAGAAGCGTATTTTCTTATCGTAATGACCACTGATAATGGTCGAGCCGAGACTATCTGTGGTGACCAGGTCATTGCAACTGGAGCCGGCAAATTTCGTTTCGATACAGGCGATGCTGCGCAAGTCCCAGATCTTTAAAGTACGATCATGGCTTCCGGTTACCACTTTAATGGGCTCTTGGACATATTTGGCGGCCATTACCTTGCCACTATGACCCGTCAGCGTGTGCTTCAATAGGCGAGAGATCATAAAGCAAAGACAGTTAGTGTTAAACCCGTTAAGGAACAAGCATACATAATTCTACGTAGAGAGACGGTCAAACGGACCGGCCGACCGACCAACCGACCAAGCGACCCACCGACCGACCAGACAGACAAATCGAGCGTAACAAAGGAAACTGAGAAATACAATACATGGGCTCATAGCTCCGACGGCCAGCCGTCGTCTTTCTCTCTCCGCATTTTGGTCAAGCATCGGTCACATTACATAAGTCTCTGACTAATTGCCCGCAGCCAAGTAAAGTACATACAAATGTTTCACTAGAACAACGTGCAATTAAAGTTGCCGCAAAACACATTTAATTGCGGCGTTAAAACGCAGCTAGCCAAAGATTTATTGGCATAGGTTTTCATTCGCTCAGCCCCAAACAGGAGAGGAGGGTCAGCAGGTTGTTGTACCAACAATGTGACATTTTCACTTTGCTCCTCCAAAAAGAGAAGAGAGAAACAAATTAAACGCTAGTAGTTATGCCCTTTCCGTTTACCGCTGCTTGGTTAACATAAAGTTACGGTTACAACAAGTCATTGACACAATCTTTCCCATAAATAAATAAATAAATAAATGAATGAGTGAATGAATGAATGGCTATATACCTAACATTTAATCAGTTCATTCAGCTATGGCAATTCTAGTTTTCGGTTCGATCTATTCAATTTTTACCGTATTCGGATTTTTATTGACACTATTGGCATTAGCATTCAGTTCCACTTAACAACCTTTTAATGTTAACAGCCGACAAGTGCACACACTGTTAACAAGACAAAAATTTCCTTCACGTCCCTGACCAAGTTTCTGTGTACCAGCAGAGGAGGAGGTGGAGAAGGGGGCGGAGGAGGGAGGAGAGCAAAAGCAAAGAGCGCAAACGCAAGAGGAGTTTGGTCATAAGTCTGACATCCAACCGGCAAGTCAACCCGAACGGTCAATGTACGCGCACTCAGGCTTGGAGCCCGAACCGAAAGACGAGCCAAAGACGAAGCTCCATGCCTATTGCAGAAACTAAGCAACATGTTTGATACGAAAAAGAAGTTCTCTCTTGGAGACTTGCAGCTCTCTCGCTCTACCTCTCTCTCTCTCTCTCCATAGGCCACTTTCTATAGCAACTTAAGCCGGTAAACTTAAACTTGACTCATTGCATGATCGTGGCGGAACATAAAACACTCTCTTCCGCGCACTTACAACTTTGTTTGCTCTGTTGTACTCTTACACAGATCTTTAGAACGGAATGGGATAGGATGGGATGGGATGTTGTTGTTGCTAGATGTTTGAGCTAGAGCAATTGCTGCTCCATCGATGTGTTTGACTCGCTGTCTTAGAGGCAGCAGCAGCAGCAACAGCAGCCGCAGCAAGTGAAAGAAGTGTTCTCCTCCTTGGCTTATATAACAACATATTGCAATGACCAAGAGGCTTTAGTTCTGCGTCAGCCATTCAACAACAATCATGTACGTGTTGGTCTTCTAGCACAATGTTCATTTAGTCAAACAAATTTAAACGAGACTTGGTCACGCGAAATAACAAGACTGATCCATTCGTGCAAAGCCTTCATTCCAAATCCTCCATCAAGGATCGACGAATGCGAGAAAAAAATTCAAACCCATTAAAAACTGCATTTCAAATAAAAGTGTGTTTTGTGTGTTTCAGTGAAATTGCCCACAACAACATTAAAACCAAACACCAATCCATCATAAAGATCACACAACTCATTTGGTAAGTTCAAAAACAGTGGAAAGACTTTTTTTCTTTAAGTATTCAATAAATACAAGGATAAACTTTAAAACGAATCATAAAAACAAAAGAAACGCGCATTTAATCCATGGAAAGATTTTTAAGGTGAACAAATTTTTTTAAAAGCAATTTAACTGAGTAAATGGAATATAAGTGAAATATTTAGCATCCGAAGTGCTGATTTATCTTTATTTCAATTTTATTAGATTAGAAAAACATTTCGAGTTGAGTTTACGACTCGAGCTCAAAAAAAATAGGAAGATTTTTGATTGTTGTCTTTAATGATCCTAAAAGGTTTATCTTTTTTTTGCATTGAGTTTTTTTTTTTTAAATGAAATGTTGTAAAAATTGAAAGGCATGAAGTTGAAATCTTTTCATTCTCTGAAACTAAGCTTTTAGTCTCACTGTGGCTAAAACAATTTGTGTCAAACTGATTTTATCTATGCCAACTGCAGCAACTACTGGTTGCAAGATCTTCCTATTTAAAGCCTCATTAGACGGCTTAAATTGTGCGGAATTGTTCGCACGCACCTGCCGATGAAGAAGTTGCTGGTTTGCTTTTGTTGGGGGCTTTCGCTAACTAGGATAATGGCATCACGAAAAGCCAATTCAAATCACTTGGCAGATAAACGGCGGCAAATGGCGAAATACAATGATGGATTCTGAGCGAATTATGAGTGGCAAAACTCTTTGAACATTTGAATATCCTGTGTGAGCAGCAGCATCAAATCACAGAGACGAACAGAGAAAGAGATTTAAGAGGCCCTGAGACCTGTTGTTGTTGTTGTTGTTGCTGCTGAACTATGATGAGCAGCGGTGTTGAGTGCTGCTGAGTGGTGAGTGGTGACCAACAACTAAATTAGAGAAATAATAATAATTCAGCAAACAACTGCAATCAACTAGTCGTCGGTTGGTTTGAGGAGTATGGGAGCAAGCGAGAAGGCCGTGGCAAGTCAATGTGCTCATTTCAATGCTATACAACATGCACACACACACACACACACACATAACACACACATATGCAAGTATGTAAGTTCTTTGGTTACTGTCTCCAGTTGTGCGCAAAAGAACCGTTTAAATGTCAATCCAGAAATACCAGTTAGATGGGGCGGTGGTGGTGTAGAAGCAGGAAGAAATTGCACTTGTATGTTCACTCGCATGTTGCAGCAGCAGCAGCCTCAGCCATATCCTCAACTGTGGCAACACTGAAAGCCACTGTTAAAGTGGCGCGCGGTTTGTCGTTGATGTTGACCACGATGAAACTGGTGGCAAGGCAAACGATAAAACAGCCTGCCATTGCCAGTTATTCAGGCCAAGTCCCCTCTCCAAATATCAAGACGGCCTTCTGCCAATTTTGATAAATTTCCAAATGTCAAGTAGAGAAAGAAGAAGTGTCAAATTATGAAACTCAAAGTGCAACTGTTGTTGCGTGAACAACAACTATGTGTTGCGGGCCAAGTTAAAACAGTTAAATATTTTTTGTATAGACAAAAGAGGCAAGAAATTATCAACCACATTTGCTTACCACACTATTCTGCACACACACACACTCAGCCAGTCAGTCAGTCACTCTTACATGGGCAAATGAATGTGGCAAATGCTGCGGACAAGTGATCTTGTACATCATTGCCACTGACAGTAGATAACTGCAGTTATTTAAAATATTACACGAGCATCAAGTAGAGTGTTTGAACGGTAAACGATTTGAACTTTAATTATAGCACTGGACCAAAGAGGTCCAAACACGAGGAGGGAGCGTGGGGGACGACGACAAACCGGTGACAGGGAAATGTCTTCGCACTTGCATATGGCAAGGTGGCAACTGTAGTTATGGTCCCCTCTTTGGTGCCATGTTGCAACTAACAGAATTTGTGGCATTAGTCGAACTGGTCGAACGCCCTCAACAGAAAAGAACAACAACAGAAAACAACAAAAACAACCATGAACCAAAGAATGAACAATGTGTTTGACTATTGATTTCGCTTATACTTCACAATTTATGCAAATGGCATAAACAAAAAAAAAAAAAAAAAAGGAAATTCTCGACTTTTTGATTTCGTTTCGTTTTAAACATGGCCAAAAGTTTCCCATGGTTTTTCTTTTTTTTTTTTTTTTTCTGGTTTTCGTTGCACGTGATGATGGCCATGCCTCAGCATTCTTTTCAGCACCAAAATCGTGTCTTCATGCCTACTTGCATTTTGGAAAGTTTAACAGGAGGGCGGCGGCAGATGGACAAAAAAAGAATATACAAAAGAAACCAAAAATTTCCTAGAAAAGGAAAAGGACTTTATTTCGAGCAGTAGAGATGAATGTAGCCTTATATGATGTTTCTTTTGGTTTTATATAGCCACCGCCACTTAAGACGTCATTAAAAGCATTTTAGCATCCAAATCTCAGGACCAACTCTCTTCTCATCTATCCATAAATTACACGTTTAAACGTTTCTTAACGATTCTCAGAGTAATGTGATGTTGACTGGGACTTGGTGGCATGCAGGGGCAAGGATGTGACTGATTCTACTTAACGATGAGTGCATTTTATATATTTTTATGTCTTTATAAAGTCAAGTTGCCTTGGGGAATGCCAAAGCAACATATTGGCATCAAGACCTTGAACTTGCACTCCTCCTCCTGTGCTCAGCCTAATCCCAAGAATCAACCATGAGCGTCGTCGTCGTCATCATCATCATGACCATGACCATGGCCATCTGCCTTGACTGCATTAAACTGTCACATTAAATCCAATTCTGCACGACATTTAAATTCCATAACATGCTAATTTTAGATAGGCAAAAAAAGAAAAACCACCAAACACAAAGAAACTGGGTTACAGTGTTAGCAAAGCCAAGAAGTCTTAGTTAATAACTAAAGTCAGTTGACTAGCAAGTGGCAGGCTTAGCGATTTATGCATTTATTTACTTTAGGCTAATGTGCCACAAGGCAAAACAAAAGCCCAAAGGAGAACCAACGAATAAACGGTTAATCTGTGGCATGAGAACTGCATTTAAAGTGGCACTAACACAATCTAGAACTCGTCGAAGTAGAATTCGCATCGCAATGCATAATTTTCCACTAGCTTCGTGTTGGTAGCTACAACATCAACAACAAGTGCAGCACATTTCATATGCAAGGATGGTGCCACAGACTTGAGCAATTGTGTTATGGCTAATGAAATATTAATATGGCCATTTGCATAGAGAAAGAAAGTAGAGAGAATTTTCAATTGTTTGCCACATTCGGAGGCATGTTTGCTTTTCGTTGCTGTTCTACAAATGTTTCGGGACCGTGAGATAATTTACTTTCTTTGGGCGGAGATGATGGCCTATCTTAAGTATTTGGAACGTTTGAAAATAATTACGAATATAAGAGAAAGAATATGTATTAATTATTATAAAATGTTACTACAAGCCAACAGCCACAGAGCCAATTCAATTTGTCGGGAATTTCATTCACTTCCTTTTGTAGTTCATGGAAAATTGTAAGTCCTTCACAGTCGTAAAACAGCGCCAGTTCCAATAAACCACAAATGGGAGCAAAAATTCCAACAAACGTCATAAATATTAGTTCAGTCTGACTTGCGGGTAGTTTTTGTGCTGAAATACACCCTGTGGTTATGTTTTCATAAAACGTCATAAATACATTGGCCACCATTGATTCATCGAAACGACCGACTAATTGCTCTTTATGACTTTGTTTATTTTTCATTCACTTCTTTTTTTAATGCTAGAGATTTTGTAGCAACTCTTTTTGTTATATGAGTCATTCGGAACTACATTCGTTTAGCGGTAGTTAATAAAAAAGTTAAATCAATTTCATGCCTGATTCAATGGCTTTTGTTGATCTGATCAATCAAACTAGATCCTTGAGTCCATAAAAACAAAAGAGAAATCTTAACAAAAAATATAGTCAAATCGTGAGGCTGTATTTTATAATTGTATTGTGAAAGTTTAGAACACACACTTAAACTGAATCGTGATTCGACCCCTCTTTGGGCACGCCTATGTATCCTTTTCATTGGAATTTGATTCCTACAAGTCTATTAAGTGACTATGCAAAATACGTAAAATGACAACAAATAACCAGGCTCATTAAAATGAAATAAAACGTGCCCGCTGCCTTAATGAAAAACAAGCGTTGATAAAAAAGAAGACGAAGAAGAAGAAAAACAAAGCACCTAAGCTTAGGGCCACTGTCAGAGATAGCCTTTTGCCAAGAGACAAGGCGGCAATAGGGACGACTACCTTCTATCTACACAAAAAGCCAACTAGCCAGCAAAAGGGAAGGAGAAGGCACTCAATCGGAGTTAGCATATTTCTTTAGTTGCTGGCAAAGTGCTTGGCGGTGCTTGCTGATGCTTGGTGTTGCTCGGTGGTGGTGGCGGCACTTGCTATTTATCAGTACAAATGTCAGTTGCTATGCACAGTGTAATCAAATGCGTAGGTTTAACAAAAGGCCAAGCAACTGGTCACTGGACGCACATTGGAAACTCTAGACGACACTGTTGTGATAGGTATGTGGTCATGTGGTGGTTGGTTGGATGGTTGGACCTTTGGTTGCATGGTAATTGGCCCGTGCGTCACCTTGACCACAAGAGAGTATGCTTTATTTAGATTTGGGTGCTCAATATTAATGTCTATGCGGTTTACCACATGAATTAACTCATTAAATTTCCGTCCCAGACTCTAATCTTAGACTTTCTTTGAGAAAAATAAAAACGAGAACACAGCATCAATGACCTACTGATGATGCATACATTTTCACCCGATACCCGCTAAACAGGAGTCAAGTTTTGCCTTGCTTGACGACAACGACAACAACAAGCCCGACCACATTGGTCATGGCGGCGCTACAAAAGTTGGCTTATATGGAACAGAACGCAAGTATCTGGCAACTGGCAACAGGCAGCATGGAACACGGAACATGTAGGCGCAGCAGCTCCACAACCACGGACACAACAAAAACCAACTCCATAGCCTAGTCACACACAACAAGGAACAGTTAGCTGAGAGAGCGCCAAAGAAAAGAAGAAAAAGCGAGTTTTCTACAACATTTCAAAAAATTCCTATAGATAGCAGCAGCTCCTGTAAAAGAAATAGAAAAGAATAATTCTGCGGTTACAAAGGCCAAGGCAAGACTTATTGCCAAATGATCTGGCCTAACATATACACATACAACACTAGGCCACACTCTGCTCCACCACTCTGGGGACCAAAAGAACAACCACACACACACACACACATTGAACGAATGAACTGGCAAACGGTCAAGCCTTTTCTAACTGTTTCGATGTCGTTGTGTCTTTTCTCTCGCCCCAAAGTATTTTATTCGTTCCTTTTTGATGACAATCAAAAGCTGGCCCAAGTCCGATACCCAAGACCGATGCCTCTTGCCCGAATCCCCCCTACTTATATCCAAATGTCTTATGCCTATGCGCATATTCTGTCAATGCCACGTTGAAATTCAATTTCGTTGTCAGTGCCCGAAAATGCAGTTATGGCCAAGTTGAACAAGCCAAGCTTTATGTAATCCTTGGCCACAACAAGTTAGTGTCAATAGGCGACACTAACGACGATGCTAACAAACCAAAAGAACGCGCAATGTTTAAAAAATTCCTCTTAATTGTTATCCAGACACACGCATACAATACAAAAGAATAAAATATGTTAGAATTACCAACTACCGTTAAAAATTCATTCACGCCCATACAAATAGTTGGAGCCACAAAAGGAGTCAAGTATCTATGTGGGTGACATGACTTACATGTAATCAAAATTCAATTCATTCAGTGATAGTTTTTGGTGGGCTTAGTAGGAGAAGAGTTCGACTGGTCTGGGAAACTATGAAAACAGAGCCAACGATTATGCCGAGGGTAACTTTAATGAACCAACCACACACACACACACTAAGCAGAGAATCACCACCAACTACCATTATTCGAGTGACAGGCCAAAATGTCAACTTAAAATGCCATCGTCACAATGCCGCTCCTTTTATCAGTCCGTCGATGTCGTTGTTGTTGTTGTTGTTGTCTCCCCAGTCTCAGTCTCCATCTCAGTGTCTCAACTCAACTCTCTTCTACATGTGGCACTGACCAAATAAGCCCATTTCAACAAGATGGAAACGCTGCGTGGAGCTCAGCAACAGCTCCAGAGTCGTCTCCAGGTTAGGAGTTTTCTTGTCAGTTGCAGTCATGACCGAGGTCATCCAACAACAACAACAGCACAACAATGTTGTATGTTGCGTGTGTGTTTTTTCTGGTGTGTGTGTGTCAGCAAGTTCGCAGTATTTGTTGTTATTCTTTCTCTGTTTCTTGGTGCCTGCATAAATATTGTTTATTAGCAAACAACATTTCTGTTTGCCATCGGCGTGTTTCTGATGCGTTTTACTTATATTTTCGCCTCGGATTAGCATATGACCCTGCTTTTCTCTATCTTTCCCTCTCTAGGCTTAGGAGTTCTCAGATCTGTTTGAGCATCTCCTTCAACTTTAACTCCATGGTTCTGTCTTTAAATATTGACACACATATGTATGTAAATTAAGGCGCACCAAGGCATTTAAAAAAACAACAACCACATTGTTGGATCAAAGAACACTACCAAGAACTGTCTTTCTGTCTGTCCCTCTGTCTATTCATCTCCTTCTTACTATGTGTTTGTGTATCTTCTCTTTCAGTTGAGACTAGAAAGATAGCGCTCGCTCTTTAGTTCTCCATTTCAAACAAATCTAATTGCATTATACCAATATTCATACGATTTTCGCTGCTTATAGAATATTGAAAGACTTTCGAACCAAATCAGATTGTTAGGCCACTTTTCATAGTTGTGACAATGCCATTTGATCTGGTCGGCTGCTGCCTGCTTCTTCTCTATTCCATTCTCATCTCTCTTTCTTTGAAAATTGTCAATCAGCAGATGTCGCTCGTCATGTTGAGTTTACGATATTTGTGCCAATCCAGTAGGCAACGGAATGCAATGCCGAGTTGTCAAATCAATAGGGAAGACATCGCCTGTCAGCCAAGTCTATCAAATCAGTTGTATACAGACATACATATATATATATACAGATCGTATATTGTAAACAGTAGCAAAACTAAAAGGATTATTATTCGTATTTGTGCAAAATTTACACAAGATTCTTTTGCAATTGTATCATTAAACACAATTACAGAGACAATTCAAAAGACAGCTATAGGAAAAAGTTTCTCCTTCAATGTATTAAAAAATTAATTGCATGAAAAACTTTTAAAACGTTATATAAAGCATCCGCTCAATTGCAGTCATTTGTATACTATTATTATTTCATAAATCCGCCAGTTATATACATATCTATCTAACATTCTCTTTGCATTTAGACTGATTAGTCAGATTATTTTTTACTCTTCAGTTGTTCTCTGTTGGCAGCATTCAGTTTAACTTGTTATTTGGACACATTAATTGGGGACTATTTGGTTGGTTTTTAGTGTTCACCTTTCAAAATATATGACGGGCAATTCATGGAACGCAGAAAACAAAAACTGGAACTAAGCCACACACACAGTCAATTCAGTTCAGTTTTAGTTCAGTTCTGGCCTTACGCCGCAGGTGTTTGTAGAAGAGATTTGATAAATGTGCATAATAGAAGCTGCAGCAGCAGCAGCTCAAGAGGAGGAGGTCCAGGAGAAGGTGGAGTAACACATAGCATTCTGGCAAACCGTTTTGTGTTTAGACAGACTGGCGCAGTCAAGCACAAAGATGATATGAGATTCCCTGTTTTCTGATCTTGTGCAGCTGCAACTACTGCTGCGTGCTCGGAAAACATAATTCTGTCTCAGCAACAACCACGACGATGACGGTGACGACCTGTGGCGGTTCTAAAAGAGGGAAACTCCAGTGTTTATCTTGGTATGACCACAGCTTTTAATTACATTGATTAAGCCATAATTTATAACTTAATTATGGCAAGATTGAGCGACTGGGCGTCAGTGTCGGCGGTAGGCACTGGCATGTGCCAACCTTGTCAAAGGTCTTGATATATGAGACAAACGCAGAAGAAGTCAATAACTTATAGCAGAAAAAAAATAACTGTGCATAAGAAATATTTTTCTCTCTCTCAAGCAATTGACCAAGTTCAATAAACTTGGTTAACTTCCGACAACACCAAGAACAGCAACAGATTCACATTCATCACATTCACACATCAGTGATCAAAGTTCTGCTTGAAAACTCTAACTTCGATGGAAAATGATGAAAATTCCTCAAATGTTTCATGTGGTGACACATACACACACACACATGGACAAAGGTGTGCGGAAAAATGGACAAAAGAAATTAAAGAAATGCGTAACTGTGAAAATGGTAAATCAAATGGAATCAACACTGCCAATTCACCGGAAATGGAAATGCATGTCCACTGCAGAAACATTGAAATCAACATTCATCAATCGATTATATTATCGGATAGTCAAATAAGAAAATTCAACAATATCAGTTGCAAGTTGCAGGTTGCAAGTTGCTGTTCCTGTTGCATTTTCCACTGGCATACACGGTCTTAAACAAGCAAGAGTAATAAATTTGCAAAATATTCAACGATCTCGACTTGTCGATACCTTGACTATCTCTGATTACATGTGGAAATGGGGAACAGCAGGAAGAGAGTTAGATCAGATATGGGAGAAAGAGAGATATGGTTTCAATGCGTTTTTCCAGTTGGGTTGTGTGTGGACATCCGCGCCGGAAAAAATGCAATTGCAGGGTATCTATAGACCATGTGGATGATTCGCGAGTTCTTGACTAAATTATTTGCTTTCGATGTTGCGGTTTGGGGGCTACCTCCTCTCTCTCTCTCTCTCTCTCTCTCTCATCCATTGACGAGGCAGTTCACTGTTGTTGCTGCAACTGCTGCACATTGCCTTACCATTAAAAATAACCATCGGTGCAAGAAGAACAACGAAAGTTAAAGGTGCATTGTAAACATTACGGTAGATGTCTTCCGGTATTGCTTTGGTATTGACCTCAGTTGGTCTTTGTAGCCAGAAATTGCAAATAAAATTATTGCAGTATTTGGTGTTGCTTTTCGCTTGTATATGTAATTGGAATTGGAGTTGTACATTATTTTTTCTTTGGCTTTTTTTCTTTTTGTTGTGTTTAGAGCGTTAACTGAAATCATGCTGAAAGCACTCAAGCATTCGCTGCAGATGGCGCCTGCTGCTGCTGTTGCTGTCATCCATTGTTGGCGCATTTCATTGCATGTGAATTACCAAAACTTGGAACTTGGGGAGTCATTTGCAGTTCTTCATGAGAGACGTAGCTATAGACCTAGATTAAAAGTGTTCGAGGAGACTTAGCCAAGGGATAGAGATAGATTCAATAGCACGCAAAAGTCTGAAATTGTTTGCTTATCCCATGCCAATTAAACCGCCACGATTCGACAGCATATCAACTGGAATGGCCTGAACTCTATAGAGCATAAATGAACAACAGGCAGAGAATGAGAGAAATAACGACGTAAACAGATCACAAAATATTGATACTAAAACTCGATGCTCAGACGGAGTGTCAGACATAGTTTATTTTTTAACTCTGCCAAGAAATCGACTGACTACAAGGGAATTGCAGTTGTAGACGAGTTGGAGTTGGAGTTTCACTTATGCATGCAAAACAAATAAAAATGGTAATTTTAGACCAAACCTCAAAAAAAAACTAAACTGTGACCAGGCCCTATAGAGCACACAATGCAAATAATCTACCTACAGACAGACATATGTATATAAATATATATATACACATATATGTATGTATATGTAGGATCTGTGTGTTGTCGGTGATCAGCAGACAATGGACGTTGGCCAAGATGAACGAGTGCAGCAGCAGCCGATTCTTCGTTACGAATTACGAACACAGCTAGTCCACTGATTGGTTATGCAGTGAAGAGGAAACTAAAGATTTGTTGGATGGGCGTGTGGGGTCCTCTACAACCTCCTAAGAGATAGACAGGTCTTTGGAGCTTTGTTACTCTCTCACAAGGCAAATTGCTTGTATTATACAATAAACATTTTAATTTATGAGTCTAAACCAAGGTTTAACTCAGATTTATGCAACCACCCGCCTCAGAGGTTAAAGACTAAACATGTTAAGCTGACCCCACCAAAAAAAGCAAAAAAACAGAAAAACAACACTAACAACAAAAAGAACAACAATAATAAATACAAGTGAATTTAACTTAATATCTTTGGCATGAGAGAACAACACCCACACAATTCGTAGAGTCATTAAAATTAGTTTAACCACAATTACCGAGCACGACGTGGCCACCAATGGGCGCCATGTCTCCCTATGTATTTGTATACAGAGATTTAGTTATGCAAATATCTGCATAATGCATAGAAGAGCGTTCACGCTGAAGACTCACTAATTGAAAATGACAAAATAGTTTTTAATGCGAATTCATTGTGTCTAATTGGAGGCTTGGTCAGTTGCAAAATTATAGGTAACCGCTTAGGTAATAAGCCTATTAGGCGTGGTAATACAAACCACAACCATAATTATCTCTAGAATGGATGCTGTGTGTTTGGTTGGTTGGTTGGTTGGCTGTTTTGGTGTGAGTGACACCTCAAGTCATGGCACGAAACCATAATTAAATTAATAATTTTCACCTATTCCTTTGTGTTTTTTTTCGATTGCAGCACTAGTGAGGGGAACGTGCGTGCAATTGAAGAGCAATAACAATTCAATAATAGCCCGTTTGCCCGGGGAGTCCTTTGCAAATACATCCCGATCAGCTCACACACACATATAGACACAAATTGGCCATGCAAGTCAGCAGAATGTGGCCAATACACTTATTGCTACCGCTTCTGTTGGTCCATCAAGCGCCAATAGCAATTGTCGTGGCCCAACTTCGTTCACCGACTGCCACAATACCAGTAGCTGTGAGTACGAGTGACAATTTGGCCAGCAGTTTGAGCGGTTTGAGTGAGCTGCGAGTGCAACAACCGCTGCCGTTGCCACTGTCAGCGCCTTTAGGGGACAAGACAATGAATAGCAGTACCGGCCAACTGTGGAATGATCAATCAACAGCAGCAGACGCAGCCGCCATAGTCACATCAGGCTCAGCAGGAGGAACCAAAGTCGGAGCAGGAAAAAATCAACTGACTGATGGTGAGGACAATCTCTCCTCCCTCCTTACCTCCCACCACCCATCCACCTAGTAACTCTCTCTCTCTCCCTGTCTCACTAAAAAGAACGACTAACGACAACATTGTCATTTCTACTGACAGCCGCTGCTGCTGAAACGCCTTTGGCCTCTGAGACACATGCAAATGCCAACAACAACAACAACCACAACCAGGCAATGCAATTACCAAAGGAACAGAAGCAACAACCCGATGGCGAGGACATTGATCTCGAACGCATTTTCTCGGCCAGCCCTAAATACAATCCCAATACAATTGAAGAGTGTGATCCCGATATGTTGGGATTTGAAATTGTCACAGGGTAGGGATATTTGAATGTCTATAAAGTGTATCCTTAAATCTAATGGCGGGTTTTTGTGCAGTTTTGTTTTTTCAGCACCTGGAAAATTGCTAGACTCTCTGCCCGGCACACTGATGCTAACGGATTGCTTAGAGGCCTGCCAGAATAATGAGACCTGTCAAGCTGTGAATTACGAGACCGGATTATGTGTATTGTTCTCATCGAATTCAGATCGTTTGCCAGGTAAAGTAAAGCTTTTAATAACCTCCCATAATGAGGAGGAGCGAGGATTGCATCTTATATATATTTCTCTTGTAGGTGCTCTAACCAAATCTCAGTTTCCGGTCTTTACAATTTATGCACAAAAATCTTGCCTCGGTGTGCGTCCTTGTGCACGGGCCTGGTGCGTGGATCGTGTGCAAAACTACAAGCTCAATGGACATGCAAAACGTACAGTTCCAGTGACATCACGACGTGACTGCCTGGAATTGTGCCTGGGAGAAACTGAATTTGCTTGCAGGTAAGAGAAAAAAAAAACATCATATAAACAAAGCAAGACGACTTCGATAGAGAGGCAAAGGGAAAGTATTTTTGCGGTTGCACACAAAACAGCTCGTAAAATGGATTTCCTTAGGCATTTCAATAGCAGTAGCTAATTCATGTCAGTTGCTAAAACTGTCTTAACTTAATACGGAAAGTAGGTCAACTCACACACACACATGCACATTTATATTCCTCCAACTCACGGACACTCAATTAAGGTTAGGTCTTACTTGTTAAACCAGCTCATTTCTTGAATCCTGGCAGCGGCTATCTAAAAGAACTGGACCTGCCTGCCTGCCAATAAACGAAAAGAGATGGCATTACTTGTTGAACGACTTTTAAATACTCTCTCCTTTCTTTAAGTGGTGGACATATATATAAATTTATTTCTTGATAATTAAAACTAGCATTTTGAAAGTTGACAAACACGTCCAGAGTATAATAATGGGGGGGACAAAAAGAGAGAGCGCGCGAGTTAGGGGGCAACAGATTTGACACTTTGACTGCAGAAAATTCATTCCACTCCTTGTGTGTAACCAATTTGATTATGACTATGACCCTAATCACTTGCATGCACAAATTTTCTTCTTCTTTTGCACGTCTTCTCCTTCTTGTTGAAGATCGGCAAACTACCATCGCTCATCGAAGACATGCGAACTCTCCGAACTGGACCGCATCACATTGGCGGGCACAAATGCTTTCCAGGCATACGAAGGCATCGAATATTTGGAAAATAATTGTGCCGAGGAGCCAAATAAATTATGCGAATTTAAGCGTTTGTCGGGAAGAATTCTTAAGACTGTGGATTCGGTGTATCAAGATGTTGGCAGCATTGATGAGTGCCGTGATTTGTGTCTTAACTCGCCATACAGGTAAGACAAGTGAGAATCGGAATTGAAGAAAATGGGAGTGAAATGTAAGAGGAGCCAATGACCGCGATGAAAACAGGAAACAAAACTGGTTGTTCGACAGCGTAAAACGAGTGATAAATTTTGACCAAAGTGCTAAAGGATACATTAAATCGTTTCACTCTTTTCACTCAACTGTTTTTGAATCCCTCCTTCTGCTCCCACCAACCGAAAACTCCACTGACACCACCACCCGACCATTGCTGGTTGATGATTTTGATTGATTTGCCTTTTTTTGCAGATGCCATTCATATGACTATGGCGATACTGGCGATATGGTTTGCCGTCTCTCCCATCATAGCCGTGCCACCCTGTCTGATGTACAGGATCCCTATTTAGAGGTGCCAGAGGCTTCGACATATGAGCTGGCTTCATGCTATAATGTAACCATCGAGTGTGGAGCCGGCGATATGGTGGCCCGCATAAGAACATCCAAGCTATTCGATGGCAAGGTCTATGCAAAGGGTTCGCCCAAGTCCTGTGCAGTCGATGTAAAGAGTGCCTTGGACTTTGAATTGCGCATGAATTACCATGATCTAGAATGCAATGTCCGTCAGAGTGGCTCTGGTCGATATATCAATGATGTTGTCATTCAACACCATGACACTATAGTCACCTCATCCGATCTGGGCTTGGCTGTCACCTGTCAGTACGATCTGACCAATAAGTCGGTGACAAATGATGTCGATCTGAGTGTAAAGGGTGAAATTGAGCCAGCCTTGTCCGAGGAGGTAATTGTGGACTCGCCAACTGTTTTGATGCGCATTACGGCACGCGATGGCAGCGACATGATGCGCTCTGCCGAGGTCGGTGATCCTTTGGCCCTGAAATTCGAAATAGTCGATGAGCAGAGTCCGTACGAGATATTTGTACGCGAACTAGTGGCCATGGATGGGGCAGACAATGCCGAGATCACATTGATAGACTCACGTGGCTGCCCTACAGACCACTTTATTATGGGACCCATCTACAAGAGCTCGCTGTCGGGCAAAATACTTCTGTCGCAATTCGATGCCTTCAAGTTCCCCTCGAGCGAAGTGGTTCAATTTCGTGCCTTGGTCACGCCCTGCATGCCCAGCTGTGAGCCCGTCCAATGCGACCAAGAGGATAGCAGTGGTGAATTAAAATCCCTAATATCTTATGGACGTCGTCGTCGCCGTTCTACAAGACACACCAATAGACCTAGTCCGGAAGATTTGCTTTTGGTGGAATCAATACAGATTACAGATAAATTCGGTTTCGACAAGCAGCCGTTGGAACAGCGCAATGTGACAATGAAGTCATTTAATCAAAAGGACATGGTGTTCGTGGCCAATGAAGAGGTGCAGGGACAATGCACTATGGGTAAGACTCACAGAGCATGGAAAATGTGCAGAAATTCAACTTTAATTTCCCATTTCAGGTCTCATTTTGGCCGCCGCAGTATTTTTGTTTGCCCAATTCGCTGTCATTGCCATTTGGACGTATCTCTATCAGAGACGAAACAAGTTGGAACCTTATGCAAGTCATTCGATGACCTCCAATGCGGCAACATCGTTTGCGGGCGGCAGCAGTATCAACAGTTGCTCGTCCATGGCATCGAATCTAACCAATTTACGAACAGAACCCATGTGCAAACTCTACGAGAGCAGTTTCGATGGTCGTCATGGCAGGCAGTTTTAGTAAGCGATTAGATAAGCCACATTTCCCGGCGGATAAGAGCAGAGAGCAAAGAGAAATGAAATCAAGGGTAGGAAGAGTAGGAGCCAAGCCATCAAATGCGCAGAGTTGCCAACTTGTGCTAAGCGAAAGAATAAGTATATATATATATAATATTAAACGGCGATCGATTTTTGAACCATTCAGTGAAAAGTGATAATTTCAAAACATGCAAAAATCCATGAGAAAAGAGAATCATACAAAAAAGGGGGAAAAAAGGACGACTGAACTATAAATAAAACAAAATATCCTTGTACCGAGTTAACAAAGATAAGAATAAGAAATATTTTCATAAAGACCGACGAAATTCATCCATACGACGTTTTTAAACTATTTAGACAAACTTGCCAAAAAATAATTATATTTCTTTGTTAAGAACTGCGTACAGGATATCGAATAGTCGTTATATAGACGACTATATAAATTATTGTCTTGCAATATTAACTTTTAAAAGAATATTTCATAATACCATAACATGACGAATATTCACTTGTCCTTTTTTCTGATCTTTTACACATTTTTTAGGCATTAAATTAGTTAAAAGACTTGCTTATGTTTAATGTAATGCAACATTTGTTGATGTTCCAATTACAATAAAGTATAAATAGATGCAACTTCGTATGTATGTAGATATCACAATAGTTTTTGTTACTTACCCTCAACCGATTATCCATTACGGTCCAAACTCGAGCTCCATAATCATTGGAAGTGCCTAAAATATATGCTCCAGTTGAATCAAAATCAACCGAATTGATTCCAGCACTGCTGCCACTCAGCACAGCCCTTGGTTCTGTAGAGCCTACAAATGGAAATAGTATTCATTAGCATGTGAATTACTCCACTACTGTAAGAATTATATACCTTTGCCCACATCCCACAGCTTGACTTTGCGATCCGCACCGCCAGTGGCCACCATGCGTTCAACAGGACTCCAGCGTACAGCATGCGATTCGTTTTCATGGGCTTCAAATTTCATCAGGATTTTGGTGGGATTCGGTTGACCCAAATAGCCAGCCGCCTTGACCATATCGATCGAAGGCCGTTGTCCATCTTGTATCCCATCGCCGGCTGTAAAACGAGCACTGATGTATTCATCATCGTCAAGACCTAATGCCTCCATGGCGCCGTTGTTTATCGAGGCAACGTCAAAGTCGTCGTCGCCAAGAAGGCCACCACCGAATTGGGCGGGACTTGTGGAGTTGCGTTGGAGTGGTGTGCCACTGCCACCCGAGGTAGGTGTTGGGGCCAGATTATTCGACGACGAACTGGGCTCACGTACGGCGTCCTCCAAATCACGTTTCAGTTTGGCCGAACGTTTTCTGAAAATTGACGGCAGTCTTTTTCTAGATATGTTTAAAAACGGTTACACATTTAAATTTGACCAAAATCATAAAGAGGCAAAAACAAAAATGAAATGGCATATTTTATGGCCGATAAATGCTCGACTACAAATGATATCCTGTAACCAATTCGATCGTTCCAATCGCGCTAGTGAGTGCCATACGTGAGTGTCAGTCATAATTGAATAACCTGCAAAACTTTCACCAACATTTTTCACGAAAAAAAAAAAACCGAATTTTCTTTCAATTGCGAAACGTGTAGAAGAAATCACTTGAAATTCTATAAGATGAAACTTTAAATTAATATTTCAGTAATAAACAAAAAAACGATTAAATGACTTGAAAACTATTTACTGACCAATCTACCGCTTAGTAAAAGGACTAATCACACTTCATTATTGTAGATGGTTAACACATTTATAATGTGAATAGTTCAGTTCGATTAAGTCATATAGAGCTTTTTTTCCATTAGATAAACAACAATCACTACTACAACAAGTATACGAACGAACAACAACATTAACAGAGAGTTTTATCTTTCTCATCGATGTACATAATGATGAAGCCAACAGATAAACACATAAATGTATACATGTCATATGTGTCTTTTGATGTGTGTATTAAAAAGTGCAATTTGCTATGATAACAACAATAAACGGATAGTTAGTTAGTTTTCTTTTTTTTTTTTGTTTTTGGGTATGGTATGATTATTGAATTGTTAGTTATAATCGAACCATGTCGCTTGTGGGAAAGTAAATTCATTCAACGTACCTAATGATACTTTCGTTCTCCTCGTTGAGCTTGTCTGCATCTTTTGATTTATAGCGCATCAAACGGTCCAGCAAACATCGATTTTCATCCTGTGAATCAGCAGAGAACGACAAACGTTTTATTAAATACTTTTTCATCTTGTGTTCGAACAAAAATTTATTTTCTCAAATATTATAATTTTTTGGCGAAAATTTTGTAATTTTCTTTTTGCGTTGGGCTCCAAGTTGCTCGATGAGTGCTCATTTATTACTGGAAGCGGCATTCGTTAGATAGCACGAGTTTTCCCCCAAAACAACATTTTGTTTTCAATAAACTGACAAAGAATTCAACAATGGAATAATCAGAAGATATGAATCTTGACTATCTAATACTCTTTCAAACAAATGGATATCAATTTCACTAAATGCATAGGAAATAAGGCTGAATAAATGATACATTATACACTAGTATCAAGTAATTAACCAATTAATACAATGGTAATACCAATAGTTAATTAAGAAAGACCTGACCTGATAATTAGCCTATAATAAAATGTTAAAACATTGCAAAAATTTGATTAAACGAATTTGAATCCTAAGGATAGTTAATTTTTTGTTATAAATTATTGTAAAATATTTTGGAGCCCTTCCGAATCGAAAGCTCGTCTGCTTATACCAAAATTTACCCTGATAAAGTTTATATTGACAATATAATGAGCAAATAGTCGTAAAATTATTATGACTGTATCAATATATATGGCTCAAAAGTAAGTGTATTTACATTTTGTTCAAAAATTAGCTGCTATTTTCATTCTAAAAATATATACAAATAGATATAGAAGATGGGTATGTATTAGGGTTGTTCGCAATTCCATAATTCTAATCTTTTTGTATGGAAATAAATAATTTTTAATCTTCTAACTTTTAATTTAAAGGAAAATTTTTTGAAATCTTTATATTTTAATAAACGTTTGGATGTTTTTTCGCATATTTTGCAAAGATTTTCGATTTCATGTTTTGCACTACCCCAATGCATAGATATATATGATCGTGAATGATTTTCCGTGAGCTTGAGAATAATATTGTGTGAATTATGGATTTTCTTTTCAATCAAATAGACACAACGGTCCTGTGTATGTGTGGGTGTGTAGGTGTATATAGTTTGAGGTCAATTTTAAAGAGGCTCAAAAGTGTTTTTTTGCGGCGCTTTTTTTGTTGGAATGGTTATTCATTAGAAACAAAATATCTGTTATATCTCAAAAAGTGATATAGTACTCCCATCTCTTTGATAATTGAAAACAGCAGAGTGTTTTTTGTTTCTTGTTAAACATTTGAAACGTTGCCAAAAACAATTTAAATGTGTACATAAAAAAATGTATATAAATATAATCACACACACACACATACACACAACGACGCGAATTCATACACACTCTCGCAGACTGTGCCATAAATGAAATAGAAGAAATTGTAAACAATAAGCGAAATACAAAAAGAAAAAACAATAAAATATGTTACAAGCACCACAAAAATACTTGAATACCCTAACGGAAAATGCCTTTTCATTGGCCCAGACAAAGTGTATTAGGGCTAAAGGGTAAGAGATTTATGGCTGGCTGCCCATCATCAGTGTAAACAATTAAGTACATGTGTGTGAGTGTTCGTGTATGTTTTGCCATTGATAAGCCTGGGAAATGCGATGGAAATGATAACCTAGCAGTGTAATGAGCGTATAAACGTGCCTGAGTAATCCTTCTACTTACTAGTTCCTTTCACAATTGCTTTTTATGATAAATTTTGAAAAATATTGAAATATACCTTGACTGTATTGTTCGAATGATTTGTTTGTTTTTTATGATTTTGTAGAAATCTAAGGCAAAGCCTCTTTGGTTTTTACCTGCACGCCTCGCAATTTCTCCTCCAATGAGCTGAAGGCCAATTGTAGTGCTGTGTGCTCGTCCAGCAACGTTGTATTTAGTTTTTTCAATTCCTCCAAACTGGAATGCAGCAACTGAACCTCTGCTCGCAATCGATTGTTGTTCGTTTGCTGATCGGCCAAACTGAAAACACAAATAAATAATTTGATCAATGGCATCACTTCGGTATCAATTAGCTCAATTTGCATTTGTACTTACCTGTGTTCCTTCTCGGAAATGATTTTCTTTTGCTGTTCCACCTTTTGATTGAGATCGACAATCATTTGGGAATTTTCACCCTTCCGTTTATGCAGATCCGTCAGCTCCTCCTGCTGACTGAGCAGCTTCTTTTCGAGATTGGCTATGGCCACATTAGAACCGGCGCCACCTGTTGACACTGCATTGCGCACCTGCTCGTTCTCCACCGACAATTTCAAGTTGTCCGATTTCAGTTGGGCCACATGATCGATGAGGCGATTGTCTGCAATGGATTTAAATAGCTTTAGCACCCAATAATTTTTCTTTCTTTGTGGGGAGGTGAGCCCCCAAATGGCAGTGCATTTATCACCCACTCTGTTCAATGATTTCCTTGAAATTGTCGCATTCTTTGCGATTGCGTTCCCTTAGGGCCCTAACCACATGCTCGCGCCATGTGGTCTCTTCGGTGGACATCCTCAGTTTTATTTCTGTTTCGCTTTTATCAGCAGCACAAATTGAATATTTTATTGCTTTTGTTTTATTAATTTTTTGTTGTTTTTGTTTTGTTTTGTTCCTCCACTACTGCTGCTTCTTCTTCCTCTTTCATCATTGATTCTTGGATATTTTCCGTGTTTTCCAACATTAATCTTCTCGCACTTCGCAGCACTGCACTCGGGGCTTGAAAACAAAACAAGAAAAGGGACATAGAGTGGTCGAAGCGCCAACAACGCGCCAAATTTCAAAATATTCATTCAAAATGGCAAATAGTTAAAACATTTTTATTTTATTAGCATAATAAACATGCCTATATGCATTTGTAACGGCAGGAGTGGGCAGCAGCGAATTACATACAATATGTAGATAATCACGCAGTAGATAAATGGAGTGGAGTGGTGTTGTAGCATTTAGCTTTTTTTATGACTACACTGGAATACTCAACGATTCAAAACATTGCACACACTGAGATTTATTGTGCTATGGATTTGTGTCAACTTTTGGCTCGTAAGAAATTTAACTGCCTTACATTTATTTCGTTAGTTAAAATTAATTTACTGCTCATGTAGATAAATTATCACATATGGTTTGTGCGGCGCCACTGGGTGCTTTGTAAGGTGGTCACCTTATATAAATAGCGGCAAATACCAGTATTGCGAAAACCACTTTTTTGAAATACCCGGTTTTTTCTGTTAATTGTTACTTGGACTTAAACTCTAAAGAAGTTAGATAAACATGCAATCTTTTTGTTTAAATAAACTTGCTTTCAAAAAAAGTTACTAACGAGTCAAAAGAATTGTAAATTAAACTTAACCAAAGCATGACCAATAAGTAGATTGAAATTATATTTGGGTTTCGAATTGCATAGTCAAGTCTTGATTACTGAATCTGAATGAATATCGTGATTGTGTTTTCATTTCAGTGTTAGTTGATTTTTCCCTCTTTTATTTGGCCAAGTGAAGCAAAATGCGACCGGTTCACATTCCAAGTCCGTCGCCTTGGCTGCAGATTTAACCGAACCGAAACTTAATACGAGCACAATGCTGCCTGCCTGGTAGGAAGGAGTAAGTAGGAGAGACCACACTTATAGTATTATTGATCTCCCTCTCCTAGTCAAATCGAAGGCGAATGGAGTAGAGTCGAGTTGTTGGCTCGGTGTGCGTTGGAGTGCAGCAATGCAGCTGCTAACTACGTATCCACCGCCACAACAACTACTACTATTGGAAGCCGCCAAGGCACCGTTTTCGTATTGATATTGATTAATTTCTTAGTGGTGCTGCCTATGACAACACAAGGAATTTTTCCCATTTTTTTGCTCTTACTCTAGCGCAAGAAGGTAAATGACCCAACAAAAGGTAATTTGACTTACTCCATTGATCAGAGATATTGTATTCAGAAGGAACAAGTAGAAGCTCGAGAATCTCAGCTCTCAGCTAGCCTGACAACGACTATCTGTCACTTGTTGCACTGAAAGTGCCTTCAATTCTTGGAAACCTGCCAAATAGCCAACTGTGACACTGAACACAAACCCCAAACAAAACGAAAACGCTGATTGATGACAAAATAAAGTCGTTAAACATTTCAATTGCAATCGCCGCAATCTTCCCCAGTTGACAAGAATTTGCAGCGAAGAGAGCTTTCGATGTCGTTAAAGCTAAAGCCACTGCCCCATGTAAATCTTGTACCTGAACGAACGCACACATTTATGTCGTATGTGTGTGTGTGTGTGTGTGTATTTACATATATATGTACATATATGCCATCTTCTTGGCGAATTCGATTTCAATTTCCATTCCGCATGGGGCAGGAAATGGCATATCAAACCAAGTTCAAGTCCGACTTCAAGCCCGAGTCCCAGCCCTCCATTGTTTAATGGCGTCGTTTGTTTGGCTGGAATCTTCTTAAATATACATGCATATACAATATAAATAAATTGACAGATCCATACAATTGCCACAGTCAATTAAGAGCGACCTTTGTTTATAACATTCGATTTTCGCTAACATTTTGCTGCCATAAACAAGTCCAGAAATTGCCATAAATTGGACATGGTCTATGGACTATGTATAGGCAATGATTCCCATTCTAGGCTGCAAAATCTTTTGTAATCAAGAAAGAGATTATATAATTGTTAATTCGTTTAGATAAGTTTCGATTATTTACATTTGCAGTTATCCCAAAAATAACTATCCAATCACGCATCTTAAAGGGTGTTGCAGATTTCCTATCAGTTATTGGTATTTCGAATAAATTTGGGTGGGTTTTTTCTTTGCATTCTTACCAACGGCCACAATCTAACTTGCTATAGATTATTTTTTGTTTCTTGTACCATGTATGCTGACCATAATATGCTGTGAGCTAAAACTAGACAAAATACAAAAAAAATTCATGTAGTTTTTCGTAGATGCCCATGGGCTGCCTGGCGCTCTTGCTGGTTGTCCGGATGCTTAGACTGAAGCTGAGACTGAGGCTGCGACTTGGTCTCTGTCATGGCGTGTGGTACATTTGGGAGCGTTAGTTCGTTGCACATAATAAACCAAAGTAACGCCAAACTAAATCGTGCAATTTTCTTGTCTACGAGAAGGAATCTACTTCCTACACTTGTTCCTCCTCTGACTGCTAGCTGCCAAGGAATTTCGATTCTCTTTTTTCTTTCGTTAAAGACAAAACAAAACAAAAACAAAAATTGAGAGCATATTATATTTAATCAGAAGCTTGTGACTAGTTTCTAAACAATTACAATGAGCAAAGTTCTATGAAAATTGGTTCAAATCAAATTAGTTTCTTAATATTCAAAGAGTTCGACTATGTCATATCAATTCAATTTTAATATGCAAGAGTATACAAATTTTGCCATAACAGAAGCTAACCTATCCCTCTTGATTTTATGTATCAGTTGGCAATTTTTTTTGTTTCTGTTTGCAGAACATAAACTAGACTACAGCTCATGTGGTGTTTCGTGTTGAGTGTAAAGTGAATTAGATTTCTTGACAGGTGTGCTGCAAATTCAGTCAGAACTAAAGCTGAATTTCGCATATCGCTGAATGACCAAAAACGGATTAATTTTCAATATTGACACATTCGCAATGGGCCAACAGCACTAAAGAGATAGCATAATGATATAGACAAGTAATTCTGTTTTATAGATTTCTATCTTATGGGTCAGATGGTCCATGCCTACGCCCCACAAAAGAGCAAAGCAAAGGAAATAAAAAATCGTGTCAGGCAACCACGCAAAAGTCGCAATTTTTGCGACAGTTGGCATAGATGTCCAAAAAGACAACTTGTATAGGTATATAGAGTACGAGTATGTACGAGTATGTTTGTATCTGTATCTGTAGCTACATGCATTTGGGGGCCCCTAAAGCTAAAAGCTTGGGATACATGTGGGAAGCCGTGGGGACGACTATGTGGAATATGTTCCTTTCTGTTCATACTCTTTACTTAATTCGTTCGCATGTTAAGTAATTTTAATTGGCTTTGCGTGTTTTAAGCCACAAAAACAGAACCAGACCTTTTCTTTGCTTGAAAAGTATAGTTTTTTTGTTTTTCGTTTTTTTTATTGATATTACAGATGTTTCTAAATGACCATTACACATAGAGATCAGAAGTACTTCAATATGGATTGCAGTGCCGATTTAGTTAAGAAGAACTCGCCTCATTCGTTTCTTTTTGAGACTAACAACCTCCTCATACAATTCCATATTCAAATAAATCAAGGGATCCCTTTCGCTCTCAACGAAAAAACTTGTTGAGGTGGCCAATTTCACCACAAAGCACAGTGCCAAGGCCATTAGAGTTGTGGCCACGGCTAGCATTCCATATTCGTAGGTCAAATAGGCATTCTCGGACATGCCCAGGGTCAGCAGAATATGCCTTAGAATTAAGTATAGGAAACGCTCCAGCTTACACCATATCACCAGAGAATAGAACTCGAGCAGGCCCAACAAAATGCCAACGTCGACTATGACTTGCAGGGCATATGGCAAGCGTGTGTACCAAGAATAGTTCAAATTAAGATTGGCAATTATCATTAGTATGGCTCCAATGGATATCCAACTGGCCAACACTGGAGCTGGTGAACAGCTCTTGGTTCCAGGCGTTATGAAGATGGTTACACCAATTACGAAATGCAGTAAACCAGCCAAGGCGAGAGCACAATAAGAAGCCATCTGAATGCCTATTTCAAAAAATCCGCACAAAATAAAAATTTACAAAAATTTACATCAAAACTTAATAACATAAAATTTTAAATGAAATTGATTTCTATTTGAGATTTTCCACCATAGCTGCTATGGTATTGGAAAAGTAATTTCAATATCAGACAGAGAGATAAGCAATCTATAGAGTCGTCTTAACAAATGACACTCATCAGGTAACTCAGCATGAAGTCGTCCAGCTGATGTTGGATGTTGGATATGTGGAAAAGTTCTTCTTCGAAGTGGGAGAATGCGACAGTGAATTCCACTTACGGACACTTGGAGACACACACACACACAGACACAGGTAGGAGAGACTAGTTGGTTAGTTAGTAGTTACTAAAAAAGCTTTTTATTATTATCCATTTAACCACTCAAAAATGGCTTTTTCTTTGTGGGAAAAGAAAAAATGTTATTCATCTACTGCAGAAGCACTTTTGGGTTCAAGTATCTTTATGTACTTTCTCTTTGAGGTGGGAGTGCCTTCAGTTTGGCAAAAGAGATTCCAAGATGCGTCTGGCAAATAAGTTGGGCCAACTCTAATGGCATTCTCATGTTGATGTTGATGTGGCTGCTGGTGTGGTTGCTGTTCTTGCCAGCTGATGACTATGCTGAGGAAGTTGCCAGAGGACCAAGAGTGAGTTAAATGATGGCAACTCATTAAGCTCTTGTGTTAAATTTGCATTTTAACAGTTTGTAGATCGGCCTAGTCTAACGTCTATGTATTATATTATATCCTAGGTATAGATATTTTCCGCAATTTAAAATTAATGCCTTAATTCTCATCTAATGGCTTTTGATGCCCAAGCGGAGTAAATTTTATCTTGCATCAGCAATCTTATCTGGTTTAATCACTTCATTTGTATGACAATTTGTAATAATCAAATGGAGCATTTATTTTTATACCAAATGGAAGTCGTAAAAGCTATAAATATGGTAAATTATTTCCTTGAGAAAAATTTGCTCTCATTTGCCCATTACTTTCCCATGGAATGCAAATGAGAAGCAAGGTCAAGGTGAGGTGAAAAATAAACTGGAAGATCAACTAATGTCAACTATTGGAACTAAGTCAAATGTTTACCATTTGTTTGGCCATTCTAACTAGAACTAGATGGTTTTATTAACTCTACTGAAAACTGGCTATTTAGTTAACTAGTTTTATATTCTTGTAGTTCTTGGCATTGAGTGGGAATTTGCCATCGGTTCATTTTGCCTTCTATAATCGGGCAATGCGTCTAATCCTTGTTGAGCCTTGCTGAGCCTTACCTGAGATACCTGTAAGTCGTCGTACTTGTACGATATTTCGTGTAAAAAAGTTTTCTAAACACGCAAAGGCAATTAAAATTTTTCAGCGACATGCGAACCCCCACGAATTGCACGCAGTTGTTCAAGAACTGGACATCTACACCAGAAAATGAAACAGAAAAAAAAAACACTAGAAAAATAGGCAAAAGGAAAAAGAGATCGACTGCCAGGCGGTGGTTGGTGGGTGGAGTAAAAAAATTGTACACCATGTCGTATGCTTAATGCATAACTAATGAAGCAACTCGAATGCGGTGGCAAGTTGCATGTGGTGGTTGCTTGTTGCTCGTTGCTGTTGCTCGTTGCATTTTGTTGTGGCGTTGGCTGTCAGTGGGACATGCCACAATTGTTGGCCTTTAATACCCGCCCAAAAAAATAAAAACCAAACACACACACATGACAATTGTGTGTGATTGCAGGTGCGGAGTTTATAGAGGGGAAGTTTAAACAACAAGTTTTTCGATTTGTTTTTTGGCTACTGGGCAACAATTTGTGAATTTTCTTTGGTAAATTCGCAGCAAATTCATAAACCTATAAATTTGTTGGTATTGAAATCATGTGACAAGCGATTTCATTCCATTTGGAAGCAGTTCATTTGCCATTCCTTGCCATGCCAAGCCATGGCATCCATATATACATACCTACATCGGTATACTATTAAGAATGGGGCGGGCGGCGGCATTTCCTCATTATCTACGCTCAAAATCTGATTCAATTAAACAATGTTAATGGTCTTGGCGCAACATGCATACATACATATGTATGTATGTGTATGGACGGACCTGCAATTGATCTTGGCAAACTGATTGGGGAGGAAATCGAATTGTTGCTCTTGTGTGTATTTTTAGCCGCTGTCGTTGTTTCTAGTCGATGCTGCTGCTGTTGCCTGGACTAAGCAATTAAAAGTAAACGATGGATGATTTAACAGCCTGCTAGCTCCTAGCTAGCATCATCAGCATTCAGAGTGACTCTGCTGAATTTTTGTTGTTGTTTGGTTCTTTTGGTTTTTGGCAATTAAGTGGAATTTAAATTAAGGACCAGCAATTGGAACGACAATTTTTGAAATTGCAATTGAATGTCACCACCTAAAATGGTTAAGTGCCACAAAAATTCTATTAGTGCAACCAGCTAATTGAATTTGATTGCTGGGCAAAGATAAAGGGGACTTCGACTTTGACTTCATCGACATCGACAACGGACCAAACACGGGCAATGCGGCTTTATCGGTTAGCCGCATATTAAGAGCAAAGAATATAACAAACCAGACCATACCAAAGCATCAGAGAAGAACCTGTCTGTACGTACATTTTTCTCGTTTTTTTGTTGCATTTTCCCCTTCAAGGTTTTTAATCAAATTCAATTTGTTGAGTTTCAGTTGGACTTACTAGTCCTTGATGTTAGCCACCCAAAGAGTGATCTAACATACAATTAAAAGAAGAATATCTAAGCGCGTGAGTGTGTGCCATGTTCCCACAGTGGCCGTCGGGCTATAGTAATAAGTGAAACAATCAATAGAAATTGATTTAAAAGTTATTATTTCGTATAAGTAAATAGACGTTAAAACATCCAATTCCAAGAGTTAATAGGCGAAGTTACTTGACTACTAATTGGACGAATCGAATTCGCCATTAACAACAAATGCAATAAATGTGAAATCATCTCTTGGAGATCGTTAAAATTGATTTAAAAGGTTTGTGGTATTGCCCTTTAAAGATATTTGAGTCCAATGCAATAGATGGTTTCTTTCTTTTATGAACTCTATTTGTAAAATAAACGAAAATTGAAAAAACCTAACGACTGTGGAAATAAAACTTGGCTTAATTAGACGCATTGTAGTTATAGCTCTGTCATTTGAAATGGACGGAGTCAGGACTTCTATTGGTTCATTTAATGGAAAGAAGGGATACAACGCCTGCAGAAGACGAATTTAACAGTTATTAACAACAAACTGAAGTTACGAGCATTTGCCATCTTATTAGCAAAGATTATTGAATTCTCCTTGCGGTTAAGTAAGGTAAAATGAGTAACTAACTAACCAACTAACTGGGCTAGCTCATCAGCATCTGGCCGTTATATGCACTTATTATGATTGCGATTGCATTCTAAAGGCGTTAACATAAATAGTTGAACTTTTTACCACTACTTTTATGCTTTCATCTCTGTCAGAAGTAGGCACCCAACAACCCAACAAAAGATCGCCCCATTCAGAAGTGAATGGGTTTCTTCTGCTGCAACTGCAACTGCGGCTGTTGCTGCATTTGTTGTTGTTTAAAAATGATTTAAAACTTGTTCCAGTTGGCTGGATAGTTGGCAGCAGCGTTTAGCCGCATTCTTAGACCAAGAGCTAGAGCCAAATGCTATAGCCATTCGCTTAGAACCCTTTAGCGTTAGACAACCTGATTATTTACCTCAGATCATTCTCTGGTATGCCTCATCTAGATTGCTAAAAATTGAAAAATGTTTTAACAAAACATATTACCCTTAATAATGGTGTTTATTTGCTCTGATTGAATCAATACCATGACACCCAAAAACTTATTTTTTTGATTAACGTTCTTCTGCAATTAGCACAAAAAAAGAAACAAAAGTAGCATGGTTATTGACTTGAAAATTGATCGGTTTTTGCATATCAACAAAACTATTTGTGCCTTTTCAGCATTTTGATTTTAGTAAACTGCATTTGCATAAAAAATTTTGCGTATCCGGCACGGGCGATTGTCCCTCCAGACCCTCTAGACTCTAACCCAACAATCGGCCCATAAAAGGCCAACACTTTTGCGGCTTGAGATAAATCTGCCATATAAAAATCTTATGCAGCAATTGATAAGTTTTTTGTTTCTCTTTTTTATTCACCCTGACAATTTCCTTAACCCAAATAAAATAAAAAGCATAAAATGAAAAAAGAAAAACCTAATGGTTCGACCAAACGGTCAGCTATCAAATTACTGTTCGACACAGCAGATAGAGTGCATTGTGATACTGTCTGAAATGTGAAAAAATGCTGACTATGCCGGAAATCAACAGCAAAAATTCTCTGCTGTGGCAATCACAATCACAACTAACAGCAAAATTTCCCTAGAAATTTTTTATTTTCATATTATAATGAAGAAAAATAACAAACAAGCGCGATTAATTAACAGAAACCGTGTGGCAAGCAACTTCAATTTGGCTTTAGCACACAATGGAGATCGGGACCGGGTACAAGATCTGGAGAGACTGAGTAAACTCTCTGCATGTGAACATTTCTTTAATTGTTCATAAGACCATGGTCATTTTGTATTGCTGTGTGTGTGTCTGTGTGTGCTTCAAATGAGCTAAAAGCTGTATCTTAGTGCTAGAGTACCAGCTGCATTTTTCACACCAAGGCTGAAAAATTGTTTATTAAATGCATGTAAGAGACCATAGACATAGGTTGGATGGTGGATGTTCCATTGGCAAGTGCAAGCCTGCCTTGCATGCAGATGAAGTAAATGCGATATATTTATACATAGATTCCCGCTGTAGATATCCAATTCAATGGGCACTTTTTTTATTTGATTGGCCAGAGAGAGAGAGAAAGAAAGACCGAGACCGAAAGAGAGATGATAGAGAAACAGGCACAGATGAAGGAGTTGCTGGTTATACTTTGGTATTTGAATTTCACATATGTATAATTAGATATGGATCATTAGTTCGATTTAACGTTGACTCAGCCAAACGAACTTCATTGGTTGGCCTGTTCCATGACTTAATGATAGCATCTTATATTATTAGTGGATTCTACTCAGTAATTCGGTATGGAATATTTATTCCGTAAACTCAAAATGATGTCTATGTCAGAGATTGTTAACCAAATAAACGATTAGCACAGACTGTAGATAAAAACCTGCTATCTACATTACGTATACGACGCATATGTGTGTACTCCAGTTACTTAAGACATTTCACCACATTATTTCCTATGTAAGCTGATTTCGTTTAAGTTTTATCACCCATTAAACCGGCCGGCCAATGTACCCGGATCCACTTGTTACGCATTGTTCAAGTCCAATTGACACTCCTCTCGGTTGGCCAGATTCGAGACCAGGTAGATTTTAGGTCTGGGCATGGGGCGTGTTTGCGTACTTGGCAAATAAATTCCATGTTGATTTGTTAATGCGATGGCTACGAATGCGAGTATCTATTTACTGGCTGCTGCCACCAACTGCTGCTTCTTCCCTGCTCTCCATAATCCAACCAAATTGTTGTTTATGCCACAAATTGTCGATGGCCATCAGGGCAATTTATGCTTTCTCTATTGCCGTCCTGTCTGCTTTCAAGTTGAATTCTTTCTACCTTTTTCTGTTCTCTCTGTTTTCTCTGCGTGTGTGTGTGTGTGTGTGTGTGAGTGTAGCGGCACGCCTCGTATACTATGAATTTTCCCTGGCTAAATGAAATGTTTATGTGCCACGTTCTTGGAGTTCTGACATTATCGATTGCCTCCTCAACCGTAAGTTATGGTTCAATAATTATGTTCACACTATGAAGTATCTATGAGAGAGTGTAAAGGAAGAGTGGGTAGCTAGAGAAGCCGAAGCAGAGAGTGAATTCTGTTATAATAAATGCCCATAATTAGAATTATATTTACCTGCATATCGTACATACATACATATATGAGCAAAGGCAAGTTTCAGATCATTCAGCTCAGCTGAGCATTTCTCTTTATTAATGGTTGGTCATTTAGTCAATCGCCTCTCGTATATTCGATGGGCACGTTCATGGTATACAAAATTGCCTGCCAAGTGCAGTTAGAAAGTATTGGTCAGTCATAAAAGGCTGAATTGATAAATTAATTAATATATTTCATAGATACATAGGTAGCTACATATGAATTTACCAAAGACTTGTTGCTGCTATACAAGATTTAGCTCTCAATTCGTTTATTCGCTATTTCGTAATGGTTTAGTGACGACAACCAGAATCCACCTGCACCTGGTTTGGCGTAAACTTTAACAAGATGCTTTTGGCTTAGGTGCCAACTAGTTAAAGCCAATCAGGCCCTGACTATCCTATCCTATCCTATCCCATCCTGTCCTATCGAAAAACAATTTTTTTCCCCTAACTAAGCTGTAGATGCCAAGCATATTTTTATGCTCCTAACGATGCTGTGCCTGTTGCTGAATGAATCTGATGAAGTCGGTGTTGCTGTTGTTGTGGTTGTTGTTAGAAGCGTTTATTATTTAAAAGCTTTGCCAGCACAACGTCAGCTGCATCCAAAATATTTAATTGAGCCATAAATTGGACATTCGCATGGGTTTCCAACCAGTAACGAACATTAGAAGAAACTAAGCTTGGTTTGGTCTGTTCTGTTGTGTGTGTCTTCTTTTGTTTTTGTTCAGAGAACCTTTTGACTTCAAAATGTCGCCAATGTTGGACTGCATTTGTTTTTATGGGACTTGCAATTTCACCGAGTGGGCAGATAAAAACCAAACCAACTATTGCCATATAGCATTGCAATCAGCCAATTGCTGGACTGACTGCCTACGCAAAACAAAAAAATGGGCATTTGATACAGAATAAGAGAACCTGGAACCGGTTACCCCTTTTAAAAACTGACAAAAATTGAAATCTATGTACATTATATATGAGTTAAAAGAAGGCAGATAAAAAAGCCATGGAAACCGTTTCCCATATCAACACACAATATTCCTAACAGTTATGTGTAAAAAAAACTCACACTAATCGATTGGAAAACCTTGAAATTGTTCGTTTTTTCTCGACAAATTACGTCAGGCATAAGTAGGCATTGTAGCTAAACAATTGAGCATTTAATATGAATTATTAAAAATAAATTCAGCCGACTTTTGCATGACTTGCTCAAATGGGAAATGAATTGTTGATTGGATTGCCAAAAAAAAATTGAAAAACCTAAATAAAAACGAACGCAAATTGCAACATTTAAGCAAATGAGTTAAACAAATCAAAAGACTTAGGCAACGAACTTGTCGGCAAATGATTGAACAATTTTGAACAATGGATCAAATCGTTTTACTACACACACACACAATTTCAGTTTGTTGTAAATTCATAAAAATTATAGTGTTTAATAGCTGAATTTATGATTTTATTATAGGATTTGGTTATTAAACTCTTTATAACAATGAAATATATTCATAAAGGCGTGAATACTTTTTCTGTGGTCTTTTCCGAAGCTATTCACCTGAAAACCCCTTTTAGTAATAGAACAAATTCTTTCACTTGCTAAATGGATTTTGCCACAATTCTAATCAGTGATATACCATAAAAGTAAATAAGTTTTAATTACTTTTAAATCACTTATGTTATAAATATACTTGCCAAGGTTGCGCTATATATTGATTTATATCATTCAAGCTCAGATATATTGCGATTGGATGTAAAGGAAATAAAGTTCTTAATGGTTAAGATTATGTAAATGTGTTTACCAAGTTGCTCTGATCTCTGATATTGGTAATTCATAGAATTGACTGTCTTTTTAATCCCACAATAATCGAGAGATACACACACACACCTTTTTCAAAAGAATCGTCTTCTTCGAGTCTCAATTATGAATGCTAAAATTCATTTCATTTTATTTCCATGACATGCCAGCGCATAATAAATAAAACGCCTACACTTTTACCTGCTACACCTTGTGTTCGGTTTTTGCCGCTTTTGACGGCAATCATCCATGGAATTTTCGGCCACAGTTGTCTCTTTACTTTTTTGATTCTCTTGGCGGTTTTGTCGCAAGTTTCGTGTTGTTGTTATTGTTGCTCTTTCTAGAGTTCCCTCAGTGTTTCCTGTTCTGTCTGGTGCCACGCGAAAGCGAGCATGAAATTATTCTGCGGCATATTAGCATGTCAGGCAGTGTTTCGAGTAAAAGATGCCTGCTGGCTGCTGTGGCAATGTCATTCTCATCCCCAGGTGTTGCAGCCACCACATACACTCACAGATACACATACACCGCAAGTGTGAGCTATGTCTTTCCAAGTGTATGTGTGTCTGTGTGTGTGCCAGTGTGCCGTAATTTCTTGGGAGTTCTCACGTCAATTACTTGAAAAGTCGCATTGTAAGCGTTGCATTTCTTGGGTTTCTTGCCATGTGATGCGATGCGCTGCTTCTTTACCACATTTCACGCTTTCGTGTATATGTATTGTATTTTAGTGCATTTTGTTATACTTGCTTACATGTTGTTGTTTGTTGCCACTTTCTGGCCTTTCTGTTTTCGAGTTTTTCGGGTTCATTCATGATATTAAGTGGCAGCAGCAGCAACAACAAGAAAACTTGATGGGAAATAAGTATTTTTTTCAGTTTGAAAATTTTTAAATACCAGCTCTAAGGAGTTCTCTCACCAAATGAGAATAGACTTTAAAGTATGTGTGTGTATTACTGTACTTTAAGAATTGCGTCATTTCTACTCAACTCTGTACTTAGAAGCCTTTCCTTTCCATTTTTGTTTTTTGTTTTTGAACAGATATTATTAATTGAAGTGCTCTGCATATGTATGTATTGCTTATGTTTACCTTCCATTGCCAAACAGGTGTTTTAACGACAAACATGTCACGGTGATTTATGCAAATGGTGCAGCCAGACAACAGCGAACAACAACAAAAGCAATAACAGCAGAAAAAAATTCGCAATGGTAACAAAACACCTAACCGCGTTGGTAGATTTTGAAAATGGGGAAAAAAACGTATTAAAAAAAGAAAAATAGTACCTGAAAATGAGAAAAAATACTGTCATAATATGGCCATACAATTGCATATGCAAATGCAACTGTCTGTCTGTGGCACTCGAAATTGTGGTGAACTTCATTCATTTAATGCAACAGCAAGCAGCCAACAAAAGCAGCCACGAAAAAAGAATTCAAATAAAAATAAAACTGAATACAACAACTTAACAAACAAGAAGTAAAAATACAACCAAAAAAACCAAAAACAATTCAATAAAAAACAATTGCAAAAACAAAACAGGAGAAAAAGTCCACTAACTAAATGGTAAAAATCAAAACTGGTTTTTCTTCATGTCTTTGAGCCGGTGGAGCCTATGGAAATGAAACACGGTGGTCTCTAAACAGAGTTAACAGAGCTCTGTTAGCCCATGCACCTGCAGATCTTTATATGTAGGTACAATGCGAACCTGCCATGGAGCAGCAGCTACCAATGCATTGTATCAGCTGTTAAACTAGACACAAAAATGGTAAACTGTAACCGGTTCTCTCTAGGCCCGATTCCACATCGTTTCATTCTTCCCCCAATGTTGGCTGAATGCCAGCGCCCACTTGTTGCTGAGAAGAAACGGTGAAACAGTTTCGAGCCAACTCTAGCTGAGTCTTCACGTGTGTCGTTCGCTCGCTTGATCGCTCGATCTCGCTTCATTTGAGCTCGGGCTTCCATTTACATTCCCCTATATATCGCATATATATATATATACATGTATAACAAACGAATTTTAGACCGGTTTGTTGTGCTTAACCAAAGCTAATATAAAGGAGTATCCTCCATAGAGCATGTTTCGTATTGTGTGTTAATTTTTAGTAACAAACTAATACTCAAATTGGTGCTAATTACTAAGTAAGTTGGCAGTTAAACAGAAATTTCACCTACAACAAAACTGAATTTGACTAAATCTTAGTCAAGAGATCACGAACTCGCTGGACTTTCTTTGTGTCTTGTGTGCGCGAATAACAAATTCAACATCTTCAGTTTGGCCGCAGCAAAAAAGCGAAAACCCAAATAAATCAGCAAAACAAGCGGACAGTGAAACTTTCATCGACTCGTCGATTTGCAAACAAACTAAAAATACACAAAAAACATTGAATCAAACAAGCCAAACAAGAGAGCGAAAAAAAAGAAGTGGTTTTTGGCAGGCCATCGAATAAATAAATATTAGCAGCAAATGTCGGATGCTGTGTGCGGCTGATAAACTGACAGAAAGTCGCCCGCACATTCAACGGAAATGGGCAACGGAGCGTTGGTGGTTACAATGTACAGAAAGACAGGCCGACAGACAGACAGACCTGCCGACAAGGCATAACATAGTTAGAGCTAGACATTGGGGCTTGCAGTGTCCCCCTGGTTATGGTAGTGCAGGTGACCCCAATTGCTGGACGATTGCTTGGGATAGGATAGGTTAGCTTTCTGACGGAAAAGAAAAAGTAAAAGACAAACGAACGAACAAAAACCCAGGCAGGCTTCCACATGGAGCATTGGCAAATGAGGTCACGTGTGCCGCGAGTGTGCTAGCAACTCAGGTAGACGCCGTGAATAGACGCCATCACGTCCACCGCACCTTCGTCACCATCATCGCCACCGTCACCTTCATCATCATCATGATCATCAACTTGCCACACTACTTTTACTGCACATGCATGCAACGTTGAAGCTCCCGCAGATTTTGTTTGCTTTTTTTCGGGAACTTTTCCAATACCTTTAACAATTGTGAATGTGGGTGCCGTTTTCGGCACAATTGACCAACCAGAAACCTAACATCTTTCAACAAAAGTGAAACCTGAACCTTGCCTCTAAAGAGTAAAAAAAAAACCAAAGTTGTATCAGGTTTCAAACCAAAGAAAAACAACAAAATTATATAAAAATTCTGTTTGCTGTACGCGTCAATATAAATTATACCAAATACAAACAACATTTTATCGATCTGAAGTGTTTTTACCTTTTCTTACCCTTTCTTCTCCTCTATTCTGTTACAGGTTATATACGACAAGTGCTAAAAATCATTTGATATTCCGATATTGAGAATTGTGCTAAGATTTAAGGCTCATTTGAGCTTTAATTGTGTATTTATTTTTCCCCCTCAATACAAATCTTCAATATGTAATAAAAGTAATCAGTGATTAAACTTTAATGTGCTAGCCAATTAAACACATCTATTTGATATCTACACTGAATTGGATACGATTTGGAATATAATTTGAAAAGGTAAGTTAGCGAGATGATTAAAAATAAAAATTATAAATGAGCTTGGCAGTCTTTTCACAATTCGTTCCACAAAATCTGTCTAATGATCAACATGTCTCACAAAAACAATTTATAACTTCTGATCTAGATATTATTTGAGGGATTGTTAATGTATCTTTAATTATAGACAACTTAGACTTGTAATTTAAAAGAGAAAAGAAAAAGGAAAAGTTTCTTTTAAGTATTATTTTTCTCATTGTTCGACTAATCGTTTTCATAACAATTATTCTTAGATGACCTTCTTTTGCTAAGTGAATTGTCAGAATCGTTAAGTTCAATTGCTTTAAAAATAGTTTAATTTTATGCATACAAAACTTTCATACATCAGCAAAGTTGGTACATCACATCTATTCATAAGAATTTGTAACTGCTTTGGTGCCATATTAGACAATCAACATAAATATACTCAAAATTTATTTCAAGGAATTGAAGAGACTAAGAAATACTCTATAATTCCATTTTATATACTAGATGATTGACAAATAATCCAAAAAGAAAAATAAAACTCTGTGAGCCTTGATTAAATTTAACTAATTCAATATTCATAGCTCTCTAATAAGTCCATATTTCTTGTAATTTCTTGAAATTTTACAAAGACTTTGTTCATCATTTTGTAATCATTATAATACATTGTTTGTGTTTGTGCTTTGTTGCAGTTTTTTTTGTCGTTTTTTGAATATTGAAAATGATTTCAACAAAAATGTATGTATGTGTATAAGCCTCATATATTGAAAGGAAATGCTCAGAGATCACTTTCTTTTGCAAAGCAAAAAGACAAAACAAAAACCTAAAATGAAAGTAGCGGGATACAACATACATAACTGATGCTTTTGCACACAACTTTCTTTAACTTGAGACCAGTCAGTCAATAGTTATATACTTTTTGGTTAACATCAATATAGACATCAATATAGACATAAATAGATTTTAAAAACCAAAAATTTGACATATCATTCTTGGGGAGAGTCTGGACTGGCCCACAGAGTTATACGTTGTCGATCAATTATCCGCTTAACAAGTCATTGACCAAAAATTTTTGGCAATTTTTGATTAAATGGCAACTCATAGCATTTAATAAATGCCAATTGCGAATTAGAAGTTGGTGAAAAGGTAGCAAAATGGAAAGAACTTAATAGAAATAATGTTATTTGTCATGATATTTGATGTTGATGTCCCGGGCAAAGTGGCAAAAGTCAATTAGATGACCGTGGAGAGGAAATGCTAACCAAAATAAAAGATATGCCGAAAACATAATTTTTCTTGGCCATCAAAGCTGCTGCTTCTGACCAGATTGCTTGGCGTAATAAACATGCAAATTATGCTAAATTGATGTTATTATCTTGTATATGTATATGTAAGTGTGTGTACTAGCATGTTTTGTGGCTTCTTTACAGTTGAGTGAAAGGTGCCGGACGAACACACATCGAGAGGGAGAGAGATTGGAAGGCAGGGAGATGATACTTACAAGCCAGACTTTTGAAATTAGTTTTCCCAGCTCGAAATATTAAATCTTTCACACGCTACCCCTGTCGTTTTCGGTTCGACTTGGTTGGGCTTAGGCTCACACCACCGACTAAGTACTTATTCATTCATTTCGGAGTGGGCTAATAAATCTCAACGAATTTCACCCAAGCAGTTTAAACGTTGTCTTAGATGAGTCTAATGGCGCCATTACACGCAATTGTTATTATGAAACAGAAGACAAAAGAAATAGCACAACAGACGCATGCCATCCAATCATAGAGATGACCAACATCCAAAGACGCCTTGGCTAATCCAACAATTTAGAACGTGACTAAATGAATTAGTCACTGCAAGATCAGCTTAACTAGGAATTCATTGATTGAAATGTTACTAAAGTGAATGAGGCAGTGAATACTATAAAAGGAAAAGAAGCAGGGGGATTCACTCCTTCAGTAAATATTCTTTTGCATATAAAACTCGATTTTTTACATTCGCAATCATTATATAAGTAACAATTGTTTCTCAGTCAAGAGATGCCTGTGAAAAGTTGCGAACGTGTCACGTTTGACATCACGTAGCCATCTCTATGTCGAGCTCAGCTTCAATCGCAGGAGAAAGCATTTCATTAGACCCCAGACCCATGAGACCCCGCCACCAGGCAGCAAGCACCAGCAGCAATTTGACGGGTTTGTTTACTGTCAGATTAGCACATTTTGCCAACAATTTCATATTTCGTTGACCTGGTTTCGATTTGCCGTTAAAATTGAGCCAAGTGCCGATGCCAGGGGAACTCTTGGGGGAAGTTTGCTTTGTAATTGCACTTTTAGTTTTTTGTTTGTTAGCCTGAACCCCGATAGACTTTTGGGGTCAAATGTTAAAACAACTTTAAGAGAGCGTGCGCACATCTGCGGCTTGGAGTTTTACGAGGAAGTCTCACAGCGTGCTTAGACAATAAGCGGAGGGGGTAGAGTGGAGGTAACAACTCCTTCATAATTCTCTGCATTTGTCACTGTCACTATGTTTAGATGGTCATAGCCCTCCAGGAAATGTCCATAGGAAAGTGACTGACCTCGACTTGATTGGGGTTACAAATGGCTGTGAAAAATCTTCTTTTACATAAGGGGGGAAAAAAAACGAACAAAAACCAAATCCGGGGAGAATAGTGAGAGACATGTGCATTTTGCGTGCGTTTTTGTTAACCGAAAAAAAACCTAAAGAAGCCGCAAAAATGTTGAATGAATCTTGAACCTGGGTGCAGCTCGAGATCAAGGCAAAGAAGGCCAAGACAGGTTCGGTTTGAATTTCAGGAGTTTCTATGTATTTATTTATTTCTCTTCTTCACATATTGTTTTTTTTTTTTAATGTTGTGGCAGAGTTTGATTTAAAGTTTTCTCTACAGAACTCTACAGGCTTCTCTTCTCATGTGATGACGATGAACAAGACACCTTCCACATCTGCCTACTCCGAGTTCTTAAGCCAAGAATAGTGAAATATGCAAATGCTTGTTTTAAAAGGTCAATTCCCCCAAAGCGTTGGAGAAATCATGTTTTTGTTATTCAGCGGATTTAGGGTTTTATTTTTTCTATTATTTTCGTTTGGACTATGCAAACATTAAAACACAAAAGTTAATCATCTGTTCAACGAAAAAATGCTAGAGAGAAATGGATTTTCGATTTCTCAATGATGTCATCTTAGTTTCTTTATACATATTACTACCGATATCTCTCTGACACTGACAGTTTTTACATATTTCTGAGTATTACATATTTCATTAAACTATAAATCATTAATCTTACCAAAATCGATTGTTCTCTCAGTTCAACAAAAAAGAAAAAAATTTATGTAAGGTCAAATCGATTTCAGACAAATATGAAAAGGTAAAAAACAATAAAGACTGTAAATTAGGTTACTATGATAATAATATCCATAGCGTAATATGATATCGCTAAATAAAGCCATAGACCAAATTTCAAATAATATTGTGTATTGTGTGTGTGTGTGTTGGCGAGAGACTCCAAAATCAGTATTTGTATGTATTTTTTGGCCGTGAACTCACATGTTGTCTACTGTAACTGGGTCTGGCAGCGTGACTCAATAAGGCTTAAACACAATAAGAACTAAATACTTATGTATGTACGTGCAAACTAACTGGTGGGACATTACCCACACTTTCATTACTGATCGGACTGGTTGGTCTCTGATTGAGTTGGACTCCAACTCAATTCGACTCACAAGGTCAACACCGATTGTTGTTTTTCGAGTCTTGGGCGCGTTGCATGTACATACGAACATATGTATTTACCTCATGTACTCGTCGCGGCCATAGGCCAGATATTGACTAGCCATATAAATTTATTGGTATAAAACATTAAAAGTGAAAGTCTGTCTTGCTCGACCCATGAGTTGTGTGAAAATTATCCAGTTATGACTGACTGACTGACTGACTGACGGACGGCGGACGAGCGAACGAAGATATGTAAAGACTTCCCAACAGGCAAACCATGGACGTCGAATGCACACTTCAAAGGCAGCGCAACAGCTTAACAACAACGGAGAAAAAATAAAGGCCAAAACCCTAAAAGAAATAGCTGAATGCTAATGGCTATACGTAATTTTATTCTCGGTGCCCTATGCCATCATGACACTTGATGGTGGAGAGTAACGATGAGCGTTTCTTCTTCGTTTTTGTTTTTGTAGTTGTGTCTTTTTTTTGTGGTTAAGATATTTCAAGTGCAATAGCAAAACAGCTGCCAACGTGCACCCAAAATGCAACTGGCAACCCAAAACGTTCATCTCTTGCCCTTTTGTCAGTCACGTTTCTCTCCGAAAGATTTCTCAACATGAAGACGACAAGACTCACCGAATGACGACTGCAACTGACTGACTGACTCCATCTCGAATTCTGTCTGGCGTTAATGACGACACAATGACATTGTACTCCTCAGATAGTTTTTTTTTTTTCGTTTTAGACATAATCTGGCTGTCTGCTTTCACGTTTGCTCCGACATAGCGAATGGTTCTAAACGTTTTCTTCTTCGTTTGTGAATTACCAATGAAAATTGACATGGTAAATATTAGAGAAGCCATTTACAGATACCAACTATATATATAGACATACATATGTATGTAAATAGCCTCAGGTTCAATGACTTCTGTCAAACCCAACTGCCATTAGTCATAGATAAACATAAGTAATGCATACATTATTGTGGTTTACCTTCGGTTTATGTCTTCAAACCTAAACCCTATGTGTTTCTCATCGGTTAATCGAAAAATATGTGAAAACTGATGTACCATGATGAGATTTGATGGGTTTTGTCAAGTACGTACAGGCGAAACTGCGGTTGTTTTCAGAGTCGAGGTGAAGGCACCAACATATGCATGTACATATCCACCACCACATATCTAAAGTTTATAATCCCATCACAAAACCACACAAACCACAAAAACACTCAACTGATGATGATACACACCGATTTGGCATGGGTGTAACCAATTTCTAATCAATGGCAGCAAATCTGCCATAACAAGTATATCCATTAAAGACATTAGGAGTTTTTTTATTTCAAATTTTTTTTCTCAATTAAATACTTTTTAATTGATGTTTTATCATACAAAGAAAGAATTTAAAGTAAATACTCTCGAGTCTAGTTTGACAGCAAAATCTCTAAGCTTATAAAGGCAAAAGAGTTTAAGCCAATTTTTCATCACTTCATTGGCGTGTATTAGGGTCATGTATTTATATTTGTTTTGCATTTTATTTTTGGTTAACCCCTGATACGCCCCTGTCTAGACAGCGTTTGAAATTTAACTCTCCATCATATTTTTCATTAGTAAACTAACTGACAGCTGAAACACCGAGTTTAAGGCCTCCTCATCTTACTTGGAATAGTGAATATATATATACATATATAGTCATAAACTGCTGGTAAGCCCTAAACCAGGTGTAATTTAAATGCCATAAAAATTTCATAGAATATTTATAAAATTTTTATTTAAATTTCATGACCAAGACATAACAATTTGTGGAAGTTTTCCACAAGTTTTGCACGTCTCCTCAAATGAAAAGTAGGCCAAATGAGTTGAATTTTTCTTCTTTTACGGTTTTTTCAGCACCGAAAATGTTACAAATGTCACAAGAACCATATTGAGCAAATGAATTACATATACATATCTAACTAGATAGATAGATACATAGATATATAGATATGTACATATGATACATTCCAGCAATTGAATTGTAACCGTTTTGAGTGCATTTTTGTTTTGGTTTTTTCGCTTTTTCGAGTGTCCCGATTTGTATATTGGTATAGAGAGAGAGATAGAGAGGGCGAGAGAGACTTATGTGTATGTAAGGCAAAATTCGCCCGCATTCCATTAGTTCTTCAGATTTTATGCCATGGCAATTTATTAGGTACACATTGTGCCACATTCACAAGCAGCCAACATTATTTCAATCTTGGCTTTTATTTTGTGTTTAGTTTTATTTTTGTTTTCTTGGTTTTTTTTTTTTGGAGAAACAGCATCAGTAGGCAACAGGTTTCTAATAGCACCCAGCAGCAACATTCATTGCGTTTCTTGGACTTACGTTTTGTGTTTTTTTTCTCTTTGTGTTTTGCAAACCAGTTTGGCACATTCGGTTAAAGTTTTTTTTTGTTTTTCGGGATATAAAATTTCCGGTTAATTATAAGCAAGAAATGTAGCTGACTAACTAACTAACTAGCTAGAGTTAGTCAGTGGGTCTTATCTAATCGCTAATTTGTATTCTTACTTTGCAGCCTTTTTGGTTATGTCAAAGGAATATCATGAGAGGAAGTGAGGGCAGGGTATTCTAAACGCAATCGGTTAGCCAGATCGTTTTGGCATTTTTTATGTGCTTTTTGTTTTTAAATTTTTGTTTTATTGACAGGGGGCAGTGCCTACTTATTTACACATGCAGTGCGTGTAAATTGTATGTAAATGTGTAAATACTTGGTCGGACAAAAGAAAAGAAATGAAAAGCAAAAAAAGCGTGCACAAAGGCGATCTTCAATGTGAAACTCACTCGAGTCGGGGCCAAAGTCAGAGCTAGTTGGCTAGAGAGTTCGAAGTCTTGAAGATCGGTGTGACTGAACGACGACGACTCGTTGTCTTCTGTAACCATATTTGGACACGGCTGATCACTTATCGATCAGTGCGTGCCAGCGATTGTTTTCGCATCATTTTGTTGATTGAATGAAATCAACATTTTTGATTCACCGACGACAACGACTACGACGACGATGAGCGAAAATACATAAATAAAACAAAAATGTAAGTAAATACCAAAAGGTAAACTGGCATATCAATTCTACGAAAAGCAATAAATGTGCACTCTAAAAATATCTGAGCACAGGGAGTTACCCTAATGAGATCAGAATAGTATATAAGGAATTTATGTGCAGACCTTTTATGGGGCCGTAACTTTTGACCCCTTCAATTCATTATCCACGTGCCATACACAAGTGTGAGCGTGGTTAGTTAAGACCAACTAGATAGACCGCTTAAAATGTTAAAATTCAAATGAAGTTCTTTTATTTGTCTTTGTTGTTGGTTTCTATGCTTCCGCTTAAACTCGTCGTACTAAGCATCATCAAAACAGGCAAAACTCGACCCATTAGCTTAGACAAAAACTTTTTGTCTACTTGTATTCATCGCCTTTTGACGCCTGTTATTAACTCAAACTCTGTGTGCTTCCCTTCCCACGTTCTCTACGAATTTGGCAGCCATAACCGTTTAGAATTAGTTGAATAATAATACAAAACAAGAAATGTGTTCGGAAAAAAATGATGATGAGATCTTGGCCATAAAGTATATACACAGAAAATATGTTTTGGTATCTTCGTTATATTTGTTGTTGGATCATTGTTGTTGTTTTTCGTTTATAGGGTGTGTTTGTTTATTTCGTATGTCACGAACGTACCGCGTCAGAAGAAAAATTCAAATAACATACTCAAAAAGACCGATAAAGATGGGAAACGCCAAAGAGCAATTTATAAAGAAACATCATAAGGTTGTCAAAATACGTTGTTTCAAATGAATGTCACGTACAAATATGTTGCATATATGTGTGTATATTAACATCAGACAATATCATTAAGCCGGATCATGATAGTCTATATCATTGTGACGAAATTTTATATCTCCCATACCCAGAATGTATGTATAAATGTATAAATGTATAAATTCGTGTTTCTTACTGGAATGGAATGGAAAGACTGTTTCATAAGCCGACTCCATAAATTTAGTTGCCAAAAACAAAAAAAAAAAAAAATGAAAAACTGCACTTTGATCTTTGATATTTCAGGTGGCTATAAGTATATGTATTCATATGTGTGTGTGTCTGTGTGTGTGTGTGTGTTTTGTACCTGTAATGCAACAATTCACTTGTTTGGCCAAAGCCAGACTTTGTGGCACTTGCCTTTTTGGATGGTATTTAACATTTTTACCATGTAATTTGAGACAAAGACAGAGAGGGAGATACACACACAAAAGCTTTTTTCTTGGCCTTGGGTCATTGCGATGTGAAGAATTAATTCTACTCGATTTCAAACCTTTTTATGTTTCGTTGTCTTAACTGCAATTTGTATTTGATATTCTTCCAAAAATGGCAAGACTTGGAAGCAAACAACGCAAACATCGTTTAAAAGTACAATTTCAAAGGAATTTATTAAGCCAAATTTGTTAACTTTTTAATTAACAAAAACCCGAAATGTTGGTAGCAGGTTTATATAGAAGAATATCAGACATCGAACTAAAGTTTAAAAAAGTTGTAAGGCAAATCAAGTCGAAGGTTTAAAACTACAGCCATGCTGAGGTAGAATTGGTAACAAATGAAGGATAGTCCTTCAATTAGAGGGTTTAAAACGCCTTTTTAAACAATTATAATTTTAATCAATCATTTCGTTATGACTCAAGTGTCCTGTATTTAATGCCAAGCATAAATCTCTGGTAACAATAAGGAAAACCCAACCAACGACTGTTGATTTCAGGATTTGCACTTGCAATTAGTATTGAATATTTAGCTAGGTTTATTTACATAGTTTATGGTGGTATGCGATCATTGGCTAAAAAGGTGTAGACTGTTCTGTACGTGATACTTGATAGAGATAAAATATTTACTGCAATGTAATGTGTTTGTTATGGCAAGAAGCTTGTTGTTCTTTGTTTTTATATAGGATGTCTGTGGCATGGTCCATGTTGATGTTCGCCCAGTGCCAGAGCTCAAGTGCAGCCTGGCATGAGGCATATTGCAGTATGCAATCATAATTTAACGGTAAAAGCACAGCAGGCCATTCTTGTGGACCAGTGGACCAGTGGAAACTGCAATTGAAATAGATTGCGACGGTAAAAATCACCATCACCATCATCGCCTTCGCCATCGCTGTTGCCATTGCCATTAACTGGTTTTTGATTCAGTGAGTCCAAGAACTGGACCAAAGAAATGTAGATCTCATGGCTAGAAAATTCGTCGTCATTCGGCATGTCTCTAAGTGCTGGCACAGACAGTCATCCAGTCAGCTAGTCATCTAGTCATCCAGTCATCCAGTCGACCAGTCGCGCAATCGCTCGTCATTAATAGAGATACACAAATAGATGTGTTTATGGAGACAGACAGACGGACAGACAGACCGACAGACAGTGAGACGATACATGTGATATGTGCAGGGCAAAAGTTACTTCCTTCTCAGAGATGCTGCATTCCTCTTGGACGACAAATAATAATAATAACAAAAATGTGCCTCATCATGAACGTCATCAAACAGAATTAACTGCAATCACTCAACAGAAGAGAAAAGCAAAGAAAAACAATGAAAAGCAACAAAAACAACAATAATAATCCCCCCCCTTTTTGTAGCCAGTGACACTCTTCACATGAACTATTACTTATATACAATATAATATGTATATAATTGTTTATGGACGGGAGACAGGAACTGAAACCTAACCGCTAACACACACACACACACATACACAGAGATATAGCCACAGTCACTTGGACGTAAGCCTAAATTGCAAAAATCATGCATAAATATCAAGTTCATTTTGCAGATGCGAACAGCAGATGCGACTAGGCGGCTTGGTTTGGGCCAAAAAAGTAATGGCCGCTCTGCCATTGGGGGGTAACGTAATACTTACTCACTAGCGGATGTAGCTAGCGAAACGGCAGCTAAACAGAAGAACACAGCTTAGGGATAGCACAAGAAGTGGCTTTAAGATACTTTTTTCTAACTGTATTTTAGCAGCAGCAGCAGCCAGCAACCAGTCCAGAGAGCTATAGAGACTGGCACAGGAGGCAAAGAGGCATAGAGTCGGCAGTTGGCAGTCGGCCATTCCCGTCCGTTGATGAGGTGGGCAAACTGGCAGTAAATTGTACACCTGATCTATTGGCAGCAGCAGCAGCCGCCGCCACAGTTGCAGCTTGCTGGGTAGTAGCATTCGTTCTTCATTTTTCTACTCTTTCTCTCTCTGTCTTTTTCACTCGCTCTGTCTCTCTTTCTATCACAGTCTATGTGGCAATTGGAAGTGGAATGTGGCTGTGGCACGTTTTGGTGAACTTTTCACTACGATGGCCCGAAAAAGTTTTGTGCCACTTGATGCTTTGCACGATTTTCACAAAGCGACTGCTGCGGCAGCTCTCTATAATGGTACTCGTTCTAGTCCTAGGCTATAGAGATACATATTTATGTAGCTGTTAGTTTATTTTTTGTTTTTTGGTAACCTGCGCTTTAATTACCAGCCAAGCCCAGCCAATACAAAGTGTGAAAAGTCCAAAAAAATAAAAAGAGAAATAAGAAAACCCAACTCCATACGTGGGATACGCTGCATCTCTGCAGAAACGTTTACAAATAGCTGTAGAGAGATAGAAAATTCGCATCTAAGATTTCCACATGACCATATATGTGCATAAGTATTTTGCAGTGGAAAAAGGAAATAAGAAAAACAAAAATAAAACCAACAGACAGAGCAAGAAAAAAAACAAAACAAAAGTCCAAAGAGAAGCGCGTAGACAACGGCAACGAAAAAAACAACGCCAAGTTCGTTTTAAATGTTTATTGCATATTGATATCACACCATTTAAGGCAAAGCCAGGTCGCTGTTTGTATAAGCAGCTACTTTTAGAAGGCATTCACCAACAACTTGGCCAATTCGCTGGGCTTTGCTTAACCAACATTGCATGCGCTTTTACACTTGGAAAAACTTAAAATCGATCACAGTTCTCTTTACGACCGTTTAAATTGAGAACAAGACAATAAAAAACAAAAATATATAAAAAAGTTGAACTCTTTGTTTATGGGCAGTCAAATGGGGCTACACATAAACAAAAAGGGTATTAAGCCATTCAAATTACACCACAGGCAGAAATGCATAGTTCAGTCACATTTTTACTTAAACATTTACAGTCGAAAACAAAGAATATGTTGGCCACTTACTAAGGTAGTTGTCTCTTTATGATTCGAAAATATCGAAAATAATAGTTATTTTACTTCAAAATTATATGTACAGATATTTCTCCAAGTGTAGTTGGTGTTTGGTAATGGAAATGGAAATGAAGGCGAAACCCCGAATCGCTTTCTATGATAAAACCCATGGATGCCTGATGCCTTCTTTATTCTCCCTGATGTGCCGTTAAATGTTTCTTTGTGGTTAACCACCAAAAATTGCCTGACTCACAATCGGACTTGGCTTAGAATTTTGACCTTTAATTAAAGCCTAAAATTGAATTTAACCAACAAAAAACTCGAAAAAACAACTCCATGCCTCTCTTTCTCTCCTTTTTTATAGGCATAGATAGCTATAATTAAAATTCCAATCAAATAGGCTGAGCAAGCAAGCCAGAATAACATTAGTTTATTACTTTTTAATTCGTTTTTCTTATGTGTCTGACAAGTTTTGTTTTTTCTTTTTTTTTATTATGGTGGCCGACAATCATGCACGAAAACACACATCAAAAAAGAAATAAAGTATTGAAGAAAATTCTTTTAATTACATATATAAGACGAAGTATCAATACCCTTGGGCTAAACTGTTAAGTCTAGATTACAAAAATTTAACTTAATAATGATAATGATCGAAGAGGTTCCGACTCATTAAAGTAGCTCTATGGCATCAATAAAACTATGAATTTATGATCACATTATTGTTCGGCAATATACTTTCATTAAATCATAATATTACGAGTCACAGGTCACTCAATTTATAGTCGTGTCCTTCTTTTAGTCGCAAGGATAATTGGCATTCAGTTTTGCATTTAACAATTCTCTTAAATTATAATCTAGTCAGAATATAGTTATTATAAAAATTATAAGTACATAAGGCACAAACAAATATAAAATATACTTGTGCTTTACTTGCCGTTGCCTTTAATGAATTCATTTAATTTCATAGTTTTCCTACAAAGTTTGTAAGTTAATTTAATGATTCGGGTATTTAAGTCAACAATTATTGGATCATGACTATCTTCTAATTCATCTGGATAATAAGATAACCTCTGTAATAGACCAACAGTTTGTTAATAGAAACGTGGCTATTCAATTTAGTATATTTGTGATTAATCTTTTTGGCTTGAAACAATTTGTTAAATCAACATTTTTTTATATCTGTTTTAATTGCAGTACAAAAATGGCAAGACACAGTCCACAGACACGACAGCTTCGGCTTGGATTTTTGGGACTATTGATACTGCTGACATCGGCCGTATTGGGCAAATCCCAAATGTGCGAGGTGGAAACTGGTCAAACGAATATTATATTGGATATAGAAGAGAGTCGTGGAAATTGTGAGTAGATATGTCCTACCTATGCATCTATGCAACTGCCTACCTACGTACCTAGTTTTAAATATATTTATGGCTATGGCTTGCCAACTCAATTAATCATGATCAAATTGCCAATTGGCCAATAATAATAATAGTTGTAATAATAATGAGTATAACTCTGATGAAAACACAATTTTCGCAAGAGCCAATAGATCAAAGATGATAATGGTCTCCCAGGCACATACGACGAACATACGATACCATAAGTACATATCGGTAGTATTAACGCACACATCGGTTAAATAACATTTAGCGCCAGCCCAGAGCAGAACATGATGATAATGGGCAAAAGGATGATGATGATGATGATGGTGAGGGTGATTGCAGAAAATGACAGCCAGTTGCGTGAGTCGATGTGTGTGTGTGTGGAGATGAGGAAAATGAACTTATCTTAGATATTTTGCAATGAATAAAAATGGCAGCAAGGAGCTGCTGGCTAACGCCACAACAACTGCAGCATCTATAAAGCAAAACTGCAACGGCAATGGCAACTGCATCGGCAACGGCAACGGCCACAAACACCATCAAGAAGCGCAACAAGAGTCTAAGTCTCAGTCTCTGGCCACAGATCGAAAAATAGCTGGCAGCATCCTGTAGTAATTTTAACCCACAATAAATGAATCACCATCATGTTGTTGTGGGCCCTCTTGTTGCCTGTTGCCAGTTGCATGTCTTCTTGTTGCCTGTTGCCTGTTACCTTGCCTTTCAATGGCAATTTCAACAAACCATTTGTGTTCTCCTTGGTCTTGGTACAACAAAAAGAAAAAAAAAACCAAAGCCGAAAGGCGTTCAGTTTATGGAGTTGGAGCGATGCTTAAATTGCATACCAATACGCAGTCTTTGGTCAGGCAAAGGTTTTGGTTTTTGGTCTTGACTTGGTTTGCTTTGCTTTGCTTTGCGTATGCCCGTATTCTTGCGAGCATTTGACTTTGGACAAGTTGGTCGGCCGAATGGGCTATTGTGTGGGGTCTGGCATGGTAAACTTGAAATGCTGATACCCCATGATTATATATGCATGTGGACAGCGTCTAAGCAGGCGGAAATGCTCTCAACGACACAATATACACGCGTATGTATCTTAATAGCCACATGTGGATGAATGTTTGTTGCAACCATCGATCAGACGTAATACAATTTCATCTTCTCACGCGCCCATCTTTATCTAGTTTTTCGATGATATTTTTGGGGTTTTTTTTTTTTGGCGGGGGGGAATGTCTGACCCTCTTTCGAAAGTCTTCAACAAAAGATCAGCACGCGAGGCATTCAACTTTCATTGCTGTCGGGCAACAAAAGGAATAAAAACCACAGAGTGAGATGGAGATAGATAAAGAAAAAGAGAGAGATATACTCGGGCAATGGCGACAAGTGCACAGTAAACGATCTTTTTGCCTAGCAGCAATTACCATTTCAATTTTTGCCATTACCGATCACACAGAGAGTCGATTTCTCCCGTGTTTAATACTTTTGCCTGGACCGGATCCCCCTGTTTGGGTTTTGGGATACCATCATGGTGGCTTCAACTGTACTTTAAGTTGAAGTTTGAGTTTATGTTTATATAGCGGACACATAATTGCAATTGCCGAGGCAACAGCAACAGTAATAGCAATAGCAATAGCAAAAGCAACAGCAACAGCAACTGTCATGGGATCATTATCAATGATTTTTACGGCCCTTGCTAGCTGACAACTTGCAACAGGCAGCCGGCAACAGGCAGCAACTTCCAACTTGCATCTGGCAACTGGCAACTCATGTTTGAATCCGCTTACCGGAATGATGGGATGATGATGGTTTATGATTGCTCGCACAAATGCAATTATATCAACATGTTGAGCAACCTTTTGTTGTCACCTTACCGTACCGTTCGTTGTGGCGTAAATGCAAATTTTCAAAGTATTATCATTAATTGTGCGGCATAGAAACGCCAAGACATCAGTTGCAAAATGCTCGTTAATATTCATTAGCCTCCGACGTGGCGATTTTCATTTTGAGAAGGTCCAAACTGTCGACAACTTGCAATTATATGTTTGCCTGGCCTAGCTTTACTTGCCAACGTTTATTCCCCCATCCTAGTGCTGCTGCTGCCTGACGGCCTGAAGAGTAAATTAGAGCGCATGGGGACGTGTTTTTCGCCTAGGTTTTACCTTTTCCTCAGCCAAGTCCTGGCCTGGCAATTGGAAAGCCAATTAAAGTACCAAAACAGGATGTACATGTAACACATCCTGACGCCTACCCAAATTATTTATGAGAGAAACTCGTTAGTTACCATTTAAGATGAAGGACAAGAGAGCTATCTGCGTGCTATTAGCTGGATTGAATCTGATACTTCAAGTGATTCGAAAAACATTAGCCATCTCGCAATAAAGACATTTTGTTTTTAACCCCTTCGATTCACGCACACATCGCTAGCGAGAGCAATAAATACAATTTCTGTAAGTTTAAGATTTATGACCGGATTCTTCATCATCATCCAGCAGAGGGAAGACGAACAAAAAAATCTTTACAAATCTTGCATGTAATCTTCTCTCACACTCGTCTTACAATCAAACGCAAAACGCACTTTGCCGCTGCCCTTTTGTCCAGGTGATGAAGTTGCATTAACAAATCGAATAAAAGGCCCAACAACAATCGAAAGTGTTGCCTATCAGGCGGCGGCATTTGAATGAGTGGAATCGTGGGGGGAAGGGGCTCTTTACCATTCGCCATTCGCCGTTCGCATCGGCAGCCCCCAAAGTGTCAGCTGAAGAGGAACCTTTTCATTGACCAGCCAGAAACAGCAGCAGCAGCAGCCACTCTTCTTTTTAGTGTTAGTTGTTCTTCTGCCTGTTGGGCATAAACAATCAAGATGTCTGCCCTAAGAGGCGGCTTACAAAATATACCACCTTTTGCTTACAACATTATTTTGTGGCCCGGTATGTCCGTTCCTCCGTCTGTCCGTCTATCTGTCTGACTGTCCGCTCGTCTCATCCTTCCTATTTCCACCTTCCCCGCTGGCTTGGGTTGACTGGCTTCATTAGGCGCAACAGCAGTCTTCGACAACTTTGACTTTGATGGCATAGCGCGAAACTCTCCTCTACGCCCTCTCGCTTTCCTTTCACCTTAACTTAAATATGCTTTTGGCCTATCTTGGCCACAATTCAGTGTGTTTTTATGCGCCTTTTAGCAGCAGCATTTTCTTGGAACATTTTTTTTTTTTTTTGTTCGCTTTTCGCTACCGGCCCTTTTATTTTTCACAATTTTTAATAGACACTTTTCAACAGTTGCTGCTGCTGCTGCTGCTGCCGCTTCGGTTGCCGTTGCTGCCAAAGCGCTCATTATAATAAAATTGTTTCAAGTCGCCCCATGTCTTGTGTCGTCGCTAATAGGCTCCACTGCAACCTGGTTGCAGTTGCAGTTGCAGTCTCGGAGCAGGCGTTTTTGATGCAAATCGCATTAAACATGTGTAGAGCAGCTAAAGAGCCAAAACGGAAAACCCATGTCCAAGGCATCGGCATCGGCATCGTCTTCGTCTTCAGCAATGCCGTGCCGCATCTTCTTGGGCACACAAAGTGCACTTTATTACCTGACATTAGTTGCCATTAGTTTGCCCAGACATTTTATTGCTAGTAAGTACAATGGACTACCTCTTCATGCACAGCCCAGTTTCCTTTCAATTTCCTTTTTACTCGATTTCAACACCAATCAAACGACATCATCATGTTGTTGACATCGAAAAGTGGTAACCAAATGAAAAGCCTCATGTCAGAATTATCTTTTGGCCTTAAAACCAAAGAGAAACTGTCTTTAATCCTGGACAAATACCGGTAGCAAGCACAAGTAGCAACAACAACAACAACAGTAAGAACAGTTGGGAAGAGATGATGGTCCCATAATTTCTTAAATTCTTTTAAGAATTTTTCTTACTTTTTTATATACAAACAATTACACTTAACGTTAGACCAATTTGGTATGAGTTCTGGGGAAAGAAAACAATAAAGCAAACATGAGCACGAACAATTTTTACACTTTTAACTCTGGCAGATGCTTTAGCCCAAAGAGATAAACTAAACACGGCAGTGAAGAGGCGGAAACATGCAACACACTAGCTCATGTGTGTCGGTGTCTGTGTGTGTGTGTGTGTAATCTGTGAGACAAACCTCAACTTCAAGAACATAAAACTCAAAGTACAAAAGTTGCCACGCCATAATTATAACTTACGTGTACGTGGAAGAAGGCAAAAAAAGGTCCAGAATGCCTGCGAATGGCTGACAAGCGGCCACAGCCCAAGCCTAAACTATGTGTTGCAAGTAGAAGAGGCATAAGAAGAAGAACAAGTCGAAATGAAGGTACATGCCCCAAACAGTTTTGCTTTGCCCTCGTCCCCCCTCTCTCTTGCTCACTTCTCTTAAAGCCAGCTAGGTTTCTGATCCTGCTGAGCCCCAATCGATAAAGTCGACAAAAAAACGAACGAAAAAATGCTAAAAGCCAAGTTAGCTACTGTGACTAGACGCGGATGTTCTAGGTGGTAACGCAATGCCGGAACATGGCCACATAAAAAACAGAGCAATCTCTGCCTACAGAAAGAGACACAGTGAGAGAGATAGAGAAAGGGGAAGAATATTATGCAATATCTGTATCGCACTTTCTACATAAAATGCAGCAGCAGCTGCTACTTGCTGCTACCCGCTACAGTATGACAATATTTCAGAAGTCCGGACTACCGCTTGACCCCAAAAACAAAGGCAAAGAGAAAGGCCTCCAAATGCATTTGTTTCTGCCATAGTTTTTTTTTTTTTTTTGCATTTTCTTATTCGTGCTGACTGGAGTTCTTTTTGCAAATTAGAAACTAATCTTCTTGGAATGTCCATGCATTTTGGGTTAGTCCCTCTTTCTCTCTCTTTTATTCTGTCTGTGTCTCTAAAAGATTGTGTATGCCTAATCTGTTTACTACCTAGTACTAAGTTAATAATGACCAATTAAAATGGACATAAAATGTGAAAATTTTTGTTATATTTAAATTATGCTTTTCTTCGTTTCTTCTTGTCGTCTTGCCTTGGCCTGGCTTGAACATTTACAGTTATTGGACAAGCTACTACACCGCCCGAACTACCAATTTATGGTGATCCCTACACGGAAATTGCTCTCGATTTAGTCTTCCCAAAGGGGCAACCGACGTTCCTGTTGAACGGCAAAAAACTTCAGTTACTCCAGCCACTAGATCGCGATGAGGAGAATCTTAGTCACATTGTGTTTCAGGTAAGTAAGAAAGCGAGGAATGAGAATGAAGAGAGAGAATGAGAATCGAGAGGAGCAGGAGAAGGAGGACGACGATATTGCAAGTCTATCCATAATTGGATAGAGTGCGAGTGAGTAATCCCGCCACATAATCGCACATTGGCAATTCATTTCAGGTATCCTGCACCGTTCGCACCACGAATAAGAAGCGCAACATTCCGATTATTGTGCGAGTCTCTGATATTAATGACAATGCGCCACGTTTCATGAACACACCCTACGAGGTGACTGTGCCCGAGGTAAGAGCATCAATCGCACAATAAATTACATCTACATATATCGAATATTTTCGAATAGACAACTAGAACATAGTATACTTAAATCCGCTGCCTTTCACTACCGCCAAGCAACATCAATTTATGGCACAAAACGCAACTGAAACAATGTCGATGTCTGCTAGAGTCAGCCAGAGCTAGAATCGCCAATTAAGAAAGAAAGAAAAACAATTGTCCATTTTAGAAAGCAATTAAATCATTTGGAAGTCAGTAAAAGAGTAGTCAGAAAGTAAAGAGGGAGGGGATATATTTTACAACCATTATTTATAGACCCCCTCACTAACAGTCTCTCTCTCTGTCTCCTATTCTTCTCCCACTTTTAATTGATTGGAAAGCAGAAGTTAAGAGAAAGAACAGGTAGTTACAGGTAGTGGATGATAACAATCTAACTGAGATCAGAGAAGTGGCATCTGAGTGAGGCACATACATACATACATACACACATATAATGTAATTTACATAGTTTTCTTCACCCCAAGACCAAGAGCATTTTGGAAGTGACACTATCACGTTTCTTGACGTGCAGGAACGTAAGACAATACGATTTTGATTATCCTTTTAGCTTTTCAAACAAACGCCCCCCTCTGTGTGTTCAGTGTTGTTTTTTCTTTTTCTGGGTGAGAGGCATGAAGTTTAAGCCCGGTGCATTGCATGGCATATTTGTATTTCATTTTCGCTGATTGCCAAATGGCCGATCGCCAACTCTTGCAGACTCTCCAACCATTTGACATAAAAAACAAAAAATGCAATTGGCTTTTGCCTCTTAATGGACACAGACAGAAAGTCAGGTGTATGGACAAAGCTTCCGCAACTATCACGACGACGACGGACGACGACGAAGCAGACATGAGACAAGAGACAGCGACATACTAGTTGGTCACTAATGAAGTGGCAGACAGGCAGTTGTGTCTCTGTGTGTGTTGTCCTCCTTGTCGCATGTTGATGCAACATGTTCATGTGGTAGGCAACAACAACTGGATCAGCAAAAACAGAAACAACAATAAAACTAAACCAAACGAAAAAAACAAGTGCATTGCCGGTTTGTTAATTATTTATTTTAACTATTAACGTTCAATTACTGCCAGTGGGGACATATTAGAAAGCAACCCAACTTATGACGGCTAAGACCAACAACAGGTGGACCATTTCTGCCTACGACATTGGTCAAGAATTCACATCATCATTCACATCCACACCAGCATCACCTGTAAATAATTATGGGTGGGCGTTGTTGGAAATAAACAGCTTTTAAGCCACAAACAATAACGAAAATATCAAACAACATCGTGGCCAACACAATGGGCCACAAAGACCAACTTTAGTTGGCTTTGTTTGTACGTTTCGTTTTGGATCAAAGGAATTTCCAGAAGATCAAGTAAATCCGACAACAAAAGCCTATCCAAGTGTATATCAACGCCCCAACGTGGCCACAAAAATTTCTGTTAAAACATTTAATTACAGACATGTGCCATATTTTTGCCATTCATTCATGGACCGATGGCCATAAGAAACGAGGGCTCTAACATAACTAATTGGCAATTGCCATAAAAAAGAAGAGAGGAATTGAAAATAAAACCGAGTAAATCTAGTACTTGTAATAAATTTAAGTTTTTCTTGAAACGTTTTTACATCTATTAGTTGCAATCGTTTCAATTGGCTAAGCCAAGTATTTAACTTAGTGTCATCGTAAAAAGAAAACACTAAACAAATAATTAAATTAAATAGCTTAACGGATTTGTTTTCTTCGAATGTTTAGTTTATAGAATAGCGAGAAAAATAAATAGGAAAACTGCTTATGTTAATTATTCAACCGCAATTAAAAACAATATTTTTTTAAGCAGGAAGTAGTTGCAATTGCAAGTGCTAGTAAAATATTTAAAAAAGTTATGCAAAACTTTCTTTTGCACAGAAACAACAAAATATGCAACTCAGCTTGGCTGAATGTGAATTGTTGGCCAGACGAGGTGTTAGCCAAAAAGATACCTACACACACACAGACACATGCTTTGGGTATTGGTTTCCTTAATGCAAAACCTGTAGTAAAATGATGAGGCGGCGTATTTAAGGATTAATATGGCTAAATAAATGGCAATATAATTGCAAAATAATCAAAAACAACAAACCAATAGTAGTTAAAGATATTTATATGCATTTTGCGCAAAACCAAATATATGTTTGTATGTATGTGTGTGTGTGGATGTGTTTATATATGTCTGAATTGCCAAATTTGGCGAAAAACCGTTCAACGACAATTGTCAAAAGTTTCGCTTTACAACCTGTTTCACGACGCCTGCCAAGTATCAAGATTCAGTTGGGCTGAGTTAAGCTTTTTTCCATTGCATTGCATGCCAACATTTTCCGACTTGGGCCGAAAAAGAGTTGGCGTAATTTTTGTTTAACCAGAAAGGAAGCCATGCCATGCCATGCCATGCTACGATACCCCCGCAAAATGCTTTTGCATAACCAAATCTTGAAGAGATCATGAAAAATGTTTAAAATGAATAAGTTCGACTAACATTTGAAGTAAGATATCCCAAGGAATAAATGTGTATGTTTGTGTACGGGTTTCTGTTTGCCAACATTTTTTTTTTCTTTTTTGACATAGTGATTAGACCCCGAAACATATGAAAATTTGCCAAAATCACAAGAAATGTCGACCAGCTAGCAAACCAAATGTATGTATTTATTATGCCGCAAAAGATGTCTGATATATGCATAAAAAGTAGCGCTTAAATTCCAATTAAACTGCCAAGATAGAGTTGCTTGAGGGGACTAAACAAAACTTTGATTAGAACAACAAACTATATGTATGTATCTACATAAAGAGAGGTCCGTCCCTGGTTTCATCTTGTGGCTCGTGGTGGATTCGTGGTAAATATTTGTCGTTTTGAAATATTCGAAACGTGTGCTGCAAAATTTGTCCAACTGTCACTATCTGTCTGTGTGTTCGCATAATCCCTCCATGCCAATAGCCAGTTTGCAATGGCCAAACCATCCCAAAGAGCCCAATGCAACGCAACAAAGCGCGGCGCGGCGATATATGAAAGCAATTTGAATATGTCGAACCAGACGGCATGGACACCAACGAAAACCAAAACCACAAAAAAAAAAAAAAGGATAGAGAGGATTTTTGATCATAAATAATTCATTACGCAGAATGTAGCGAGAAAACTACATACAAGTTGTGTACATATATGTAGCCTATGAACATATATGAATGTACGTTTGTCTGCGTCTATGGCGCTGGAGGAGATGGCCAGACAAGAACACTACAAAATGCAGTCACTCTCATAGACACTCCCTGCCTGCCCGCCCACTTCTGTCTTTCGCACTGAATGTGCACTCAGGCGCAGGGCCGAAAGGGTCTATTGAATATAAGAAAGAAATCAAAATCCGCCAAGGAATCAAGAGTGTAATTTTGAGAGCCACTTAATGGATGAGGAAACCCCTTTTGAAGAACCTATTTGATGACACGCCACTGAACCCATACTCACATATACATATATACATATATACGTATGTCGTTCCATGCGAGTAGAGATGAATATCAACACTCCATTCTATTCCATTGCAAAAGGCAAATTCCAGTTTATTGTGAACGCTTTGGCCGTTTGGTTCTTTTGGCCATTCTTAGGCTTAGGCTTCCACTCTTTCAGGGCTTCATTATCATAAGCTGCGTGGCGACGATTCGCAAGACTTCTCCTTGGACCTCTATGCCATGCGCCATGTAGGGTACAAGTGCCTTTTGATCATGGGTCGCTCTTCATTGAGTCTCTGTGTGTGTGTGTGTGTGTGTACTTTTGGCGACATAGTGGCCTATTGAGGCACATTCAGTTTTGGTTCTTTGGCTATTTGTTGTAGGGAGACTGTCACAGGCTTTCAGTGGGTGCTTTTTTGAAAACCTGATGATGGCCTGGCTTAGATAGCCTTCCCCAAGAGAGAGAGAGAGAGAGAGCACAAGCTATCGAGGTGGCATATGCAATTTGCAAAACTGTGACAAATGTTTATTTGTTGTTGTTTGTCATCGCAAGAACAAACCCAAATTGAAGCAAAGTTCGAGTTGAATCAACTAATTACGTGTATTGTATTGCCACTGAGTTGGCGATCCTTCTATGGTTGTCTTTCTTACCACTTGCAATCAGACGGGCATATAATTGGTATGCACTTGCCGTAACCAGCTCGTTTGGCGATACCCCCAAGGGATACATATGTGGAGATGTGGACGAGTGGCAAGGAATTTTTAATTTCTTATGCCGACTCCGTCCACTTAATTACAATTACAAGCTCAAATTATATCCCCAGAGAGAAACCAGACTGCTCATTAAACGTAGAAGAAGGCTGATGCTTCACATGCATGCCACAAAGGAGAAAGATCAGCAGAGAGAGAGCAAGATAGAGTGGAGGAAGAGAGAGGTGGGCAGATAGAGTTTAGAGCAAGCCTAACAAATAATTTCGTGCTGCCGATAACAATCTCCTGTGCCCCCACCCACACACACATACACACACTCACCATCATCATCATCAGACACTTATACAAAGGGAAATAAACAATTTTAAACAATTGCAAGATGCACCGCAAATATTTACAGAGCAAGTCAGTATATCACGTTCCGTTTGCATACATTACGATGACTACGTCCAGGGTCCCTGGGTCCTCAACCTGATGATGCTGATGCACGATGGCCCCCGCAAGACAAATGTTTATCGCACTTAACCGCGCGGGAGTTGTGCCACAAACAACGTCCAACAACAACAACCAGCTAACTTCAACAACAACAGCAAACACAAACAGCAGCAGCAACAACAGCAACAACATCAGCTAGCTAAAGCTATGAGTTATCTCCGTCGGTGTTGCCTCTTGCCATTGCATCTGTCTGTGGTCTGTTTTTGGCGTTTTCAAGTTGGTTTTTGAGTTGTTTCTGTGATAGAGTTCTTAATTCATTTCCCAACAATTTACTTTGGGCACATAAACATTCATTCAAGCCATACACTTGTCAAAAACAAGCAATCTGTGGGCATATGTAAAACTATCTTTATCTTTTCATTTTCAGAATTGGCTTGCGTTTTCTTTTAAGAACTCAGAGTTCAGACGTGTGGAAAGTTTTATTTCATTTCCGTTCGAAAAGCAATGCCATTAAGATTCTCTACAGTTAAATAAATAATACGTCTTCTTAAATTTTACAAAATTTCTAAGGGAATGTCATCATGGGGAGAAAGTAGAGAAGTATGGTTTGAATGTCGTTGAAAATTTGTGTTACCTTAAAATTCTTTAGTATAGACTTAACTGAAAACTTAGTTCTGGCCAAATGGTTTTTTTCAGTGCATTTTCCACAGACACATATGAAGTTCATTCATATTATATTTCTGGGTTTTTTTCCACTGATTAAATGATAGGAAATCTTAATACTGTTGGGAGTTTGGTTTTTCTTTTTTCTACAAAAACTCTATTCAAACTTTATGCTCATGCTCTTCGTCCACCAGCATCTGGTGGATCTAAGGCCTTTTGATTGATTAATGGGCTGCACCTTACCCGAAAAAGCTTAACATATACACACATAGACACAGACACAGACACATGGATAGTTGCAACAATGCTGGCAAAATGGAAAGCCTATGAAAAATTGTTTGGCGATTTGCAGCGCTTGCCATTTAACACAGATACATACATATACATATACACACACAGAGACACATGAACAAATCGCAAAGTTCAGCAAATAAACAATGACTAGTTATTTGCTAAGATGAGAGGGAGAGAGAGTCAAGCCAAACCAAGCCAAGCCAAGCCGGGACAGGCCAAGCCAAAGCCAAAGGCGGTGGAGGATGTCTGGCCTGGCCCTTGCTCTATGTGAGGATTGAGTCTAAGGGGGATTGTGGATGGGTCGGTCGGTAGGCCGATCGGTCGCTCTGCCTCTGACTGTGACTGTGACTGTGAGTAGCAGCATTTAACCTGGCCTAGAGGACACACACAAACGCATACAAACACTCTACATTGTAAATGTAAAAGGCTGCGCCCGTTACATAACAGCACTTTTTGTAGTTGTTGTTGCTGTTGTTGTTGCTGTTGTTGTTGCTGTTGTTGTTGTTGGGCACGTTTTGGTTTTGTCGCCCAAACTATCTTTTTGCCAGCTAAGAAGCTGACTAAACACCGGTTCTGCTTGACTTGAGAAAACAATGGCAAATCCAGACAGTCTGTCGGTCTGCCGATCCGGCGTTCCGCCAATCCTCCAGTCCGCCGTGCGGTTTAGTATCTTTCGGCCTCTTGCTGCTTCAATTTTCGTGTGCTTACCATTTTTGGTATTTAGAATTTTTGCACGCTACAAAACGGTAACAATCATTATTATCGTTTTTATTGTTTTTGGTCATCGAGAAGTCAAAGTTATCTTCATTTTGCGGCATGATCTAAGAACTGGGTATTTTTTCTGTTCGTTTCTTTTTTTACAACATTTTTGTGAGAAAATTGTCAAATCTTTGGCCACACTTGCTGATCATCCTGTTGCCGTTGCCGCGATTGCCAATGGGGCCCAAAGCCAGTTGGCCTGGTAGCTTTAGCCATTTTGTTTTTGACAGACCGAGAGAGTGAGAGAGATATGTAGCTTGAAGCAACAAGAACTAGGCATTAATATGGGTAAAATTATGGCAAAAAAGACGATAGAAACCTTAATTTATGGTAATAATTTTCTTCGAAATCAAAAGCTGTCAGCAGCAGCTTAAAACATAATGATAATGATGAGTGATGATGCGCTTCTCTTTTTGCTTTGCTAAAAATTATCATCATACCTTCATACCATTCATATACGATTTCAGAGCACACCGGTGGGCACAACAATCTTTCGCAACATACAGGCACTCGATAAGGATGCCGGCGTCAATGGCCTGGTTGAATACTTCATTGCCGAGGGCAGCACCAATGCCACCGAAGATGAGAAGCTGACTAGCGCTGATGGTTATGGTACCTTTGCCATATCATTTCCACACCAGGGACAGGTAAGTTATTGCAATTGCCCAGCAATATATACCAGCTATTGATTGCCCGCAACTAACAATGATTTATATCAATCTGTCGTTTCTTCTCCTAGGTTACTGTGGCCAAGACCTTGGATTACGAGAAAATTCAGCGATATTATCTGACCATTGTGGCATCGGTGAGTGACATTTTGAGCATTAATCAATTAGAAATCAGTATTGGGTGACCATATTTCAATCAGCCAACTGTCAGAGAGAGACAGAGGGAGGGAGAGAGCCCTTACCCTCGCACTACTCGGTATTCTATTCACTTCCTGGATTAATTTGCCATGCAACAGTATATGGCCCATAAATCTTGAACGCAATTGCTTGGCTGCTTGTCGGGAATGTTTGTAGCTTCTCTTGTGGTTGCGGTTCAGCCTGTCATCAGGAATAATAGTAACTCAGTGGCCTCTCATCTCTGCCTCTCCCTCTCTCTCTGCTTCTTCACTACAAATAGATCATAGCATCTTTTAGGTATAGAGATAGACGAGAGATCTCTTTAGTAGATCGCTTAAAATTGCTTACAAAATTCGATATTATTCTCACTCTTTTTTTTCTGATATTCTCTCTTTGTGTGTGTGTTTGTGTTGTGCATTCTTTGCAAATCAGTTTATATGTGTGGCTTTGTTGCTTGTGGAAACGCATTGATTTGCCTAAGTTGGGAGAGGGCGAATGGTTTAGATTTTTGTTTTGCATTGTCGTTGCTAGCAACGCCTTATCTACACTTTATGACATTTCAAAAGAATTTATTTGACATTTACATAAGCAAGCTCCGTTACCATCGTTGACCGTTGGCGATGCGGCCGCCATTTGGTTGCCTGGTTTATGGCCAACAGTTGCCTCGGCTTGCTTGTCGGCTGTTTGGCATTTCTCCAGACTCCAGTCGGCATTGTGTGCCGACCAACTGCAACAGCAACAGCAACAGCATCTGCATTGGAGCCAGAACCAAAGTGTTTGACGGTGCCAGCTGATTCATCTGTCAGCAATATATTCATCCAATTGGCAGACTTTATATACCGTACATACACTCGTAGATTGTATTTTCTAGTGTCTTGGCTAGTAGCATTTAATTGCATTACAGTTGACTATAATTAAACATAAATCAAATTAGATTGTCTTGGAGACTATTTACATGGTGGTGCTTGGCCCACGCATTGCTAAGGCCCCAACACGCAAAGTAGAAGTAGCTCAATACAAAACTCTGCAGCAAATGCCTGAGATAATGTTTTTATATAGAAAAATTATAAAGAGGCGTTTTCAATTTAACACGTTTCATAAATCAGCTTACCGAAGAAGCCAAACAGGAAGCCTGCTGCAGCAACTGCAACAGCAACCAGCTCTGGCCAGCCCTCTCGATTGACTAACTGACTGACTGCTTGAATGACTGACTGGCTGACTAGACGACTAGATGGCTGGCAAAAGTGCCTGCAAATGGTCTTTTATAATTTTAAATTGAGTTTGGCAAAAGGCATTAAATAGAATCGGTTTTAATTATATTACCTATACGTAGGTATGTAAAATGCAAATGCAATCAAAACACATACAATCGAAACATTTATATATAGAGAGAGAGAGTTTGCATATTTAACGATTTGCATAATCTCTTTCTTGGCATAGACAGAGAACAAGTTACCAAGTGAATTGGCTTAGCTTAGCCTGAAATATTGGCATCTAATTGTAATTTACACCATTTTGGCCAAGCTAAAAAGAAAAAGCGAAATGGTTAAAATAAAATCTTGCAACGCCTGCGCACACTCGAGAGCCATTACCACTTTCAATATCAAAATCTAAAGTATAACCCAAGGCGTGAAAAAAGAAGTGGTGTGGCTTGAGAGTGTATGTACAGTGAAAAAAGCCCAACAGGCTCCTCAGCCTGGCAAAGGCCTCTTTTTGTTGCTTGATCGAATTGATTTCAGCAGCAGCATGCGGCGCAGGCGGCAAACGGCAACAACTGCCAGCAATCGATAAAGTGCTCAAAACAAAAATATATATACGTACATACGTAAGGGGGGTAGTAGCCTGCAAGGTAGACTCCGACTCCCGGGTGGAGTGTAAGCATAAGCTTTTCTTGCCAAAGACGTGCGCAATTTTCGCAACTATGCGGCACCAGCACATGACCCACAGGCGCAAGACAATGAAAGTTATGAATTACTGCCACTTGAAGTAATTCAGTACAGTTTCGATCTGATCGACAATTCGATATCTAAAGAAACCCAAATGCTTTTGCTATTGATCGCTCTCTTCTAGTTCTTGTTGTTCGGGATGGAAACAAATATTTGAAGGTTCTTGTTCTGATCGTTAATCTGCATTTGGGGTACCTGTTAAAAACATTTAAAACTTTGCCTCACGATCACTTTGATTACAAGCAACAGTTGTGGCTTGGCTCCCACATACAGCTACTATAAGTGAAACTGTGTTATGATTCACGATAAAAATCTGGTTAGCAGACGACTAGCATGGGCACGATTTGGAAAATGTTATGTTCTCCTTGTACTATGTACATACAAACATATAGGCGAGCTACAACAAAAATGTATGTACGTGATGGAATTAAACATCACAATTTTTTCTTCTTTTGCCAGCAGCAGCATCTACGTTGGTGGTTCAATAGAAACCATTACAACACTTTCTCAACACACACCGAGGAGAGAGAGAGAGAGGTAGGGTGGGTAACGATCTCCCAAACGACCATCTTTGTCTTTCAGTTTCTTTTTCTGTGAATGGAGCAAAGAAATCCAATTTCGTTTTCATCAATTTCTCTGTGGAAAAGTGTAGTATACTGTAGCAAAAATGGGTATCTTAACTTTAGTCCATTAAGTCCAGTTTTTACTGCCAATAGATTCAGCCTAATTGAAGGTCTAAATCGGAATTGACATCGTTTCCTATTAATATTATGTGGATTTTCCTATGAAAATGCTTGGCCTATGCCAAGTGGAAATATTGACATCTAGTTTTCATTTCAAGTCTTAATATTTGTAGGCTTGTTTTATAAAATAGTCCTTCTTCTCCTTTTCCTCTCTTGTAGGATCGTGCTGGTAATCCCTCGGATCGTCTGTCTTCAACGACAACTTTGACTGTAAATATTGCCGATTCCGATGACTTGGATCCTTCGTTTATCTATCGTGGCTGTGTGCTGCTCGATGGAGCTTGCATTTATCCGGAATACACGGCCTCAGTGCCAGCTGGCTCTTTGCTAGGCGTGCTCAATGTCTTGCCCGAACGAATACAAGCCGTGGATCTCGACACGATCAACTCGCGAATACGCTATAGCTTTGCCAGTGGAATGCCTGGGAACTATGCCGATTATTTTGAAATTGATGAGGAGACTGGGGTGTTGAAGCAAACAAAGGCCATAGACACATCCACGGCTAAGAAATACGATATAGTTGTGCGCGCGGAAGAAATATCGCCGGCACCACGAAGATTCACCACAGCCAAACTGACCATAGCTGTAAAGCCTGTCGATGCCAATCCTCCGGTGATCTCTTCTTCCGAAATTGACGGTTATGTCGATGAGAATTCACCTATTGGCACGAAAGTTCTCGATGCTCAGGGTAAACCAATTTCATTTAGCACCACAGATGCTGATCTTGGCGAGGGGGATCCGAAACCTGATTATATTTATGAGCTAACCACACCATCGTTCAATGTGACAAGCGAAGGTATTCTGGTGGTGAATGAAGAGAATCTTGATCGTGATCCACCAGCGCCTGGACGTTACAAGTTCCAAGTGGTGGCTCGGGAACCACGCACCAATGCGGCCAGTGCTCCGCTCAGTTTAACCGTACACTTGCGAGATGTCAATGACAATCCTCCAAAATTAGCCATGGTGGCACCCATATCGATAACAGCCGGAGATCAGCAACGTCTGGTGACCCAGGTAAATGCCACCGATAACGATGAAGGCGCAAACGCCGTCGTCACCTACTCCATTTATCACGTATCCAATAATGGGGCACAGAAGTTCATTATTAATGAACAGACGGGAGAAATCGAGACTCATGGACGTCTATTGGCTGGTGAGCAATACAGCATCACGGTGCAGGCCACCGACATTGGAGGTCTCTCCTCCCAGGCCATTGTTGAGGTCAGTGTGACGCCAGGACCAAATACGAAACCTCCACGCTTCGAAAAGGCCATCTACGAGGTGCAAGTTAGCGAAGGTGCTGAAATTAATTCCACCGTCACAGTGGTCCACGCCGACGATCCGGAAAACGATCCAGTTGTGTATTCTATAATCTCTGGCAATGATCTGAGACAATTCGCTGTAGGCCAGGAGAATGGAGTTATCATAGTCATTAGGAAGTTGGATCGTGAGAGTCTGACACGTTACCAACTGATCCTGAAGGCAGAAGATAATGGCGGCCTGTCCAGCAGCGCCACAGTAAACATCAAGGTGACTGACATCAACGACAAAAATCCCGAATTCGACGAGTCCACACTGCCATATGTGTTCCAAGTGGATGAGGGTCAATTGGACACCTTTGTTGGGGTTGTCCACGCCACCGATGCGGATGAGGGAATTAATGCAGAGATCACTTACTCCATACCCACGGATATACCCTTCGCCATCAATGGAAAGTCCGGCGAGATACGCACTGCCCAGAAGTTGGACTACGAGAAACAAAATGAGTACAAGTTTGTGGTTACAGCCAAGGATGGAGCACCCGATGCCCGATTGGGTACGGCCAGTGTGACAGTAATGGTGCGGGATTTGCCCGACGAAGTGCCACGTTTTAGTGACGCTCGAATCGATGTCCATATACCGGAGAACGAGGCCAACTATCTAGTGGCTACTGTGCAGGCTTTTGATCCTGATTCCATGCCAGAGATTACCTATGTTCTGCGTAAGGGCGATGAGGAGCTGTTCAAGGTTCTTCCGAACTCAGGAGAAGTGCGCACCACCAGCAAAGGACTCGATTATGAGAAACAACGTCAACATGAACTGATTGTCGGTACCATTGAGAATGATGGAGATGGCCCGGGCGACACGGTACGCTTGGTTGTCCAGGTGGAAGATCGCAACGATGTGGCGCCTCGTTTTTTGACAGTACCCGAGCCGGTGACTGTGAACGACGATCAGCCCATTGGCACGGTTATTGCCACCATGCCGGCCATTGATGCTGATGGCACTTCTCCAGGCAATGTTGTTCGCTATGAGCTAATTGGCCGCGGCAAGGCCTTGAAATATTTCCAGGTTGACCCCGATACCGGCGCTGTACGTATACGCGATGAGCTGCGCAAGGAAGAGGACACAGAATACCAAGTGGACATCAGGGCGTACGATATGGGCGAACCTCAACTCAGCTCAGTGGCCCAACTGCGCGTAGATGTGCGTCACTTGTTGCTGGACCCCAATGGGGAAAGTAAAATCGATGCCAACAAACTGGACAGCGGCCTCGGCATTATGAATCCCGAGACTATCGGTCTGGCATTTAGCGATGACAGCTACACCACCAGTGTGCCGGAGTCTACTAGTGTGAATAGTACACTGAAACTAGTGCAGATAGTCAATGCAAGAAAATCCTCCAAGGATATGCCCATGCCGGCCTTTAAGTGTGAATTCGTGCAGGGCAACGAGTTGGGCATGTTTGAGTTGACCTCTGAGGATCATGGCTGCGGAATTGTGCTGTTGCAAACATTGGACTTCGAGAATAGGACAACATATACCCTGCAACTGCGTCTAGTGTCGCATAGATTTTTCGTGAATCCTCGCAAGGATCATGCCACAGTTAAGATTATTGTGCAAGATGAAAACGATAATGCTCCCGAATTTGTATTCAATCGCCTGCGTGGACGTAAGGACACCTTTTATGCCGTTGTCACCACGGAAATGGACATCGATACAAGCATCCTGCAAGTGCGGGCCACTGATCGGGATTCGGGCAAATTTGGACTAATCCGTTATAAGATATACGATGACGAAGAAGATAACAACATTAATGAGAATGAGGGATTGGTAAGAATTTTGATGAATTTTTAAACTAACATTTTCTCAAATTTCTATGCTTTTTTAGCCCACTAGTTACTTTATGATAAGCGAAGATTCCGGCATTCTACGCACAGCTAAACCTTTTACCAATGATATTAATTTTCCCATGGTCTTCTATGTGGAGGCCCGAGATAATGCAGAGGCAAATGAGGAAATGGGCTCACACCGAACTAGAGCACGTATTGTGGTTAATCGACTCACCGATCTCAATCGCATGACTTTGGCCTTCTCCGATGCTCCTCCAAGTGATTTGCGCATTCATTACTCAGAGCTGGAGGAATTGCTGCAAGAGAAATCCAATGGTTTAGTCAGCGGAATTGAACGCTTCAGTAGTCGCAAGTTCCTTACAGATAATGGCACCATCATGGAGAATCCAGCGGCCACAGATGTGTGGTTCTATCTCATTGATCCCAAGACAGAGCAGCTACTGAAACGCAACGACAGTGCGGTCCAAGCGGCATTGCTGCAACCAGCAGCTCGGGCGGAACTCAATTTTGCCGCATCAGGAGTAGCACGGGCCACAGCCGAAGGCATCTATGCCCCAATTGAAATGAAGGAGCAGGTTCACAAGGTAATTTACCTGAAAGAAGGGAAATAATGGAAGAAAATATAATTAATTATCACAATTTCAGGTCAAGGCCGCCATAGCAATCGACGATGAGGTCTTTCCCTTCACATTGATTGCTATATCCATTATTATACTGGTTCTGGGTACAATTGGCATCATCTACATATGCATCTCATGGTCGAAGTAAGTCTTAAAAGAAATTTTCAAAGCATTTCTACATTTATCATTTCTCATTTCATTCAGATACAAAAATTTCAAGCAGCGCATGCGTCAGTATTCCACGCCCAGTCCTACGCGTTATGATCCGGTCATCGTTAACTCCCAGGCCTCGAATGCTGGCGATACAGTGGCCAACATGAAGGAGTATGAAACCCAAATGCTTGCCATGGCCGTTCCACCCGATGGGGATGATGATCTGCAGTTGGACTTCAGTGCCAAGAATCATGCATTCTCCTTGGACAATGTTAGCTATATAACCCACAAGGAGAACGGTGGCAATGCCAACGTTGGTGCTGGTGGTCAATCCAGTCCATCCCAATCGGATGCCACAACGGCAACCATAGCCACTCTCCGGCGACACAATAATCTCAATAATTTAAATATGAACAATAACAATCTGACCATGAATAATCGACAAAATACCTTCAATCGCACCTTAGAGATGAATACGCGTAACAATGCAAATCCTTTGGGATCACCTCCACCGAATGGCACCCTCACCCTGGGTCGGATCAAGCATCAGAATATCAATCATTACCAGAACGGAGGGTACAAATTGGACACGTCAAGTCGCAACAATCTGGCTAATGCCCAGAATAATGCCTACAGCACAATGGGCAGACGCGGCAATACTTTCGGTGGCGTTGGTTTGCTCAATGTCTCCGGCGATAATTCTGGAGGTGGAGATTTGATGACCAATACTCTGGGTCGCAATATCAACCACAATCATAATAATCGCGTCTTTGGCGGCGAGGTTCCTATTACGAATCCACTTTTCCAACGGTAAGAGTTTAACTCTACAAAATTGAAATACATATATATATATATAAATCTTTTTGTAATCTCTGACAGATCCAATGGGGACAATCACTTGAGCAGCACCAATGAGAATGTTTCGTTTGGCAAACGCGATTATGGTCAAATGGGATTCTCATATCTAAACGATTTAGATCGATCCGAGGTGGAAACGACCACGGAGCTATAATTCAACCTCCGATCACATGACATTCGGTGTATATACTTATGTACTAAAATTAATCTCTATTTAGCTGCCAATTTTGTGTACGTTTCTAATAGTTTAAGTGCAGTTGCCATTATTGAATTCAGAACTGTAAATATTTGACTTTAGGGGAATTGATATCGGAAGCATTTAAAAACTGATTAGATTAATTGATAATTGTGCATTAATTTAACACAAACAAAACCCAACTGCAGTCATTAAATTGTAAGTAATGAATCGAATCAGATTTAGCTTAATTTTAAGAGAGCCGTGTGAGATGATAAAAGTCATCATTATTAATACTTAGTATGGAAATGCCATTAGCAAAAATTGTATAAGATTGTTAAACTTAGGTAAAAATCTTGGCATTCGCGTATACTTATTAAACAAAAATTAATGGAAATATATTTGATAAATTAATTGATAACTGTAAATAATTATAATTGTAATATTGCAAGAGATATTTGAATGCATCGAAAGATGCTTTAATAAAAAACTGCTTATGTTATTATAATAGAATATATGGAGTTGACTAATTTACATATTGACTAACACAATCTATTCGTCTAACTTGATTTGGTATCCATTAGAATCTCAATATTTGAGTCTATGATGATGACCCTTCGGTTTTCACCATATGTCTCAAACCATGTTTGTTGTCATCGAGATATTGCATGCTTTCCGCTGGGTGTTTCTTGTCCTGAATTGAAGGGTCTTCTTTTTTGATTACTTGGTCCTCTTCTTCTGTCTCAGATTCGCATTTCTATGGGTTTTGAAGAGGAAGTAAGATCAGTGAGACATTGACAAATATAAATTTTGTTACAGTTAGTAGGTTTAATGATTGATTGATTGATTGATTGAAGTGGATGGATCTCTAGTCAAGCAGCGCATCGTACCAAGGCATTTCCTCCATGCCCTCGAGTATCTTCAAGACCTCACAGACACTATTTGTAGATTCATTTAATTGAAAACTTTGATCTGGATTTGGATTTGGACATACGCCACTAGAGCCGGATGGAGCCTCATTTAAAATATTTGGATATAGAGCATTTGGATCTGGATTCTCAACAAAGTCAACGACATCGGAGTACAGATTTGCAACTGGCAGTGCATTGGAATCTTCACTTGCACTCGTATTATAGTCAACTATGTCGAAGAGATTTGAAATCGGCATTGCATTGGAATATTGATCATTATCATTAAGCTCTACATCAGAGAAGAGACTTGAAAACGGCATTGCATTGGATTCTTGAAACTCAGTATTCTTGATATCGGAAAAGGAATTGGAAACTTGCATCGCATTTGGATCTTGATTTTCGGTATCCTCTATATCGGTACAAGGACTGATGGGCATATCAGTGTAGGGACTATCAAGAGACATGACATTCGGATCTTCATGTCCAGTATCGCCTAAATCGAAATTCGTGTCACTGTCTAGGTTATGATTATCGCCAAGCTCCAGGCCCAGTTCACTGTCTTCAATGTCCAATAATAAAGTGCAATCATCATCAAAAGATTTGGCCAAGTCCTCGGCTGTGCTCACATCAAAATCAAATAAGCCACCTGACAGGTCGAAAAGGTCTTTATCGCTCTCCGTACGATCAACCACAGGCATCATCTCAGAATAGGAATTGTCGTCATCATCGACAACAAAACCATCCACACCAACATCACCACGTACATCACAACCATGCGCAGATGCGAAAATGCTTACTAGCGGCTTTGTGGTCGGCTTTTCATAAAACTAGGGAATGGAGAGACGTCGGTCATTTATTCAAATAGTGTTCTAACTTAAGCTCTTTTTCATTGATCATCACAATAATACGGCAAATATACGTACTAAAGAGGTTTTCATGTGTGTTGTTGTTTTATCTGTTTGTTTTTGTTTTTTGCCTTAACTACTCTTTTATGAGTACTAGCGATCTACTGACTATTCTATGCGGTTTATATATTTAGTATATATATGTACGTGTATATATATAAATATATAGATATATATATATCTATATGTAGAGTAGTGTGGCTGAAGCATTATTTTTGTTTTAAGCATAATCACAAAATTTGTTCGATATATTATGGGATCGTGCATGTGGTTGTGGATGTAGGGGTGGTGTGTGTGTGTGTTAGACATGTGGTAGTGGTAGTATTAGGCTCAGCCTTCAACTCTTAACGCACCTTTTGTATATACTGGCGTTTGGCCGTCGCCACACTTAAATGTAGGACACAAGTAGAATCCTCCAAAATGCTGGCCACGGGCTCTTGGCACACAACACCGCTGCGCTCCACCCCACAGGCTCGAAAGAGCACCTGACGCTTGTCTTCCAGTATATGTTTACGACAATGCTTACAACAAGGCAATGTCCGCTCTCCACACTTGACACCGCCCTCCGTGAAAACACATTTAGGAGTGCTGCTCGATTTCTGAATGAGCACTGTGTCCCTTTGCCGCTTTTCCTTAAATTTCTTATATAACACTGCCTCCACACCCTGGCGGCGATGATAGCTGTTTAAGGCCTTTAATTGCTCATAAAGTTGCCGCTCACGTGGCGTTTCCTTGAGCTGGTCATGTATGCTGCCTGGAAAGCAAAACATTAAACATTTAGATCGACAAATTTAAGGTGATTAACCTACAGTATGTCTCCCGTTCCCTGCGTATTTCATGGAGATATTTGCGTCGACGTTGTTTTAGAACTTGTTGCAAGTGGGTAAACTGCTCCATGTACAGTCCCCTGAGTTTAATTAACTTTGATTCGCCAATGCGAACAGCTTCAGCGCGAGTGTAGACACCAGCATGCCTAAAGAAAACTGATTTTTTCAGTTTGAATTCAACATTAAATTTCTCTAACAAACTTACTTGAGGGGATCATCATCTTCGGAGTCCACACTTTCGTAATCGGATTCATAGAATTCCAAATCTTTGGCTGTATTTCTCAGACATGGTGGATCTTCATCTTGGCTAGAGCTATCCGAAGCATAATCCAATACACGGGGACGTTTGCGCACATTGGTTACGATATGTCCAATGCTGTTTCGATGGTCCTGATTTACTGCACGCAATAGACAAATAATATTATTCAAGTTTAAAACAATCACTTTGTATTATTTAATATTTACCAAATGGCACAACATATGGCGACACCACATCGATTTCATCATCATCAGGTTCTGGTTTTGGCAAGTCGGGTTTGATATCATCCACATTAACATGGTGGGCGAGACTGTTGAGAAGTGTCTCATTTGTTTCAACACGACTCCGGAGACGACCAACGGACAAGTGGGTCTTCTGCAGCTGTGTCTGGCGATTGTGCTCAAAGCACAGGGTGGTCATTATTTGTTCTTTCTTGTTGTCAAACTTGGCCACAGCATTTAAGCATTTTCTTCCATTCGAATACACATGGGAGCATTGACGATAATTGCCACGGGGATCGCGCAAAATATGACGGATGCAATAGTCAGACCCTTCAATACGCATTTGGCTACACTCATAGCTTGGATTGGCGCAGTATTTAATCTTGGCCAGCTCGTTGTGGATTTGGTCTCGTAGCTGCTGTTCTTTGTCCGGATTACACTGTGCGCCCGACATCCGGCTGCATTGCCGCATTTGGTTCGGCGAAAAACTAGACATTGCGTTTGCTTTTAATCCTCTTTTTTTTAATTTCGTTGCGATTTATGTAAATTTTCAACAATTTGGAGGCGTGCTTGTGTTTAGCGCGGCGATTTCTATTCAATTCGCCTCGCCGCCAATTTCCGTAGTGATATCGAAACTGCCGTTTTTTAGCTAGGCTACTTTGTAGGGCATTGCTCACATATTTGTTAGTTCCGAACTTTTTCAATGTGCTGCGATTATTCCATGTGCACGAAATGATAACAACATTAAATTAATAGAGGTGAATTTACTTTAAATCAACACTTTTTTAATTTTAAACACTTTTTTTTAACTTTCTGTAGGATAACTCCTTTCGCGACAATTTTTCGGCAACACTGATGGCGGACAGCTAGAGATAGCGATGGCAAATTGACCGATAACTTTAGCTTACTCGATAATGCGTTGATCGTCTCATTATGAGTCACTTGCAATCGGTTGAAGTTGCGCTTACTGGGTCGACGTTGCCACCAATTGTTTGACTTCGCTTACTCGATAATGCGTTGATCGGCTCATTATGAGTTACTTGCAATCGGTTGTAGTTGCGCTCACTGGGTCGACGTTGCCTGTGTGTTGCACCCACTGGTTCGACGCTGTCACCATTTGTTCGACAATCGTTTCGACGTTGGCACTGCTCATTTTTAAGCGCGCAATTTAAGCTAAACAGATTTTCTGTGTTCAAGTAGGCGGAGGAAAATGTTTGATCGATAAACACATTTCCGAAACAAAATAGACTTAAAGAAATTGTAAAGAAATTGTAAAAATGGAACAAAAACGAAAGAGTCTTATAGAAAAATACAATATACCACTGTCTCATCTAGACTTTGAATATGTAAAGAAATGCGGAAATGCTCGCGAAATGGAAAAAATTGTTAATATTCTGCGTTCCGGCGAAGAAGGCTTTTATCCGGATCTAACTCGTTGTGCCGAGGATAAGTTAAAGGAATTGAAGCCAAACAGCCAATTATTTCGCTACGAAGAACCAATACAACGAAGCGAATTCCTCGACATAAAAGAATTGAAGCCCATCTATGTGAGTAGACGAATATTAAATAAATAAAGCTCTAATTATTTTCTCTCTTTGTAAAGGATTGGACTCATGACATCAAGTCAAAGGATAGTACTCTTAATGAAATGAAACAGGATATTCGTACCTTAAAAGCGAATCTTCCTCCCATGCGAACACCAAGCAAAATAGACACAGACAAATCAGCTACAGAGGCGGAACCGGCAAAACCCATTCCAAGCCCGTCTGTGCCAACAACCAACGCTACGAAATCATCTGAAAATCGTATTAAATCCACCGACTATAATAAATGGGACAAATACGATCCTGATGTAGAGATATTACGTATGGATTTGGATGAAGAACGGGCCAAGGAACAAGCGGAGCAAAAAAATCTAAAGAACGTGGCTCCTCCCAAGAAGGAAGATGACAAGACTGATGACAACGAACGCCTAAAGGAACGCCTAATGTCTCGGCTCGACCAACTAAGCAAGCTGGAGCGGGATCATTTAGCTGAAAAGTATGTTTAAGTTATTCGTCTGGGCTAATAATTCGCTTATTTCATCTCTTTCAAAAGGCATCGACTGCGCGGTAATGAATACTTTAAGAGCAAGGAGTACAAAAGTGCCATAGAGGAATACAGCCAGGCTATAATCTATGACCCAGAGAATGCGAGCCGTTCCTACAATAATCGAGCCATATCACGTAAGTAAAACGAGCCCAGTTTAACTTCATTAAACTTCATAATTGCTTCCAAGATTAGATTTGAAAGTCAAGAATTATCTGGCAGCTATTTCGGACTGCGAAGCTTGCTTAGAGATTGAGCCGGATAATATTAAGGCTCTGCTTCGTCTCGCCGATGCCAACTATGGTCAAGGAAGACGTCGAGAGGTGAGTGTTTTAATAATGTGAATTTAAATTATGTTGAAAACTAAGATTATTTTTCCAAAAAGTCGCACGACGTATATCAGCGAGTGCTGCAGTTGGATCCTAGCAATGCCTGCGCCTTGAAATCTCTGGAAGAACTGCACAAGCAACTGGGCGAAATAGCCCCAGCCCATGCCACACGTTTGACCATTGAGGAACTTCCTCCGGAGATCAAGCCAAAGCCCAAAGCGAATCCAAAGGCGAGTCCAAAAATGGTGGAGCCAAAAACTACTAAACCATCTAAAGATTATGATCTAGCTGAGTTGGTGAAACCAAATCGCTTGGTGAAAAATAAGATCCTTAATGCCTCCGACGCTTTTGTTGGCAAAGAATCAGTCAAACAACAAAGTCCAATCCAGAAACTTACCGATGCCGAGTCTTCTCCAGCCATGCTCCGCATGCCCCTGGCCAATAACCGTGCTGATAACAACAAAACTCTCATCGAAGAGCTTTAATGAAGTAAAATGGAATATAAATGAAATGAATAAACTCGCATTATGTGGTTCCCTCCAACAGCTTCTTAACGTAACGTCCCACCACAAGGAATGGGCGCGATTCATAAGTCTTCTTAGTCTCCATGGTGATCTCAACTTGATCGCCATTCAATCGATTAATAAGGGTCACACAAACATCGGCAGCCTTGACCCCTGCGTGGTAGGTCACCGATGCAAACATCGTGGCCTCCATTTCAATGTTGCATATTCCAAGTTCATGGCATTTTTTGAGGAATGACATCTTAGCGTTCTCATCGTACTCACAGATGGCACCATCGATTCGCCCCTGCCCTAAAGTAGTATACGAAAGAGAGATCATAGAACTGGAGTAAGTATTACTTCTGAGAATCCTCTCTCACATTCCCACCTTCATAGAAACAGTCCGTGGACATTGTGTTGCCACTTATAATCTGGAAATCATCATCGCCGCTTGCGCCATATGCCAGAATATCCTTGATTACATTCTGTGGAAATTTAGCTGGTCGCACCACACGTTCACCAAGTATGAACTGCAACGAACAGAAAGAAAGAATCCACTTGAACCCAAGTGCCTCCAAGTGCGGCAACATCTTGTTACAACTTACGATCTCATGTTCGTTGCGCAGCAATCCATTGTAGGCATTCTTGGTCACCACCACGGTGCCAGGTGGCACACCTACACCTCCGCATGTGCCTACGCGTATGAAAACAGGATCATCGCACTTTGCATACTTGACCAACTTGAGCAACTCGTGCAGCACCACACTGAATGTGGATGAGCCCACCCCGTGGCTGGCACAAAGAATGGGACCAACTTTAAACAGAGCATAGCGATGCCCCGATTCACTCAAATCCACAATCTCGCTATCTTCCTTTTTGATTTTTAGTAGATCTCGAAAATGAAGCGCTAGTTCATACATTCGACTCTTGGTACCTCCCGCGCATACAACCTAAAGAGATAATTTATAGAGCATTCAATGTAGGCTAATATTTTATCTGACTCATTCACAGGAGACACAACCTCCAGGTGGCTTTGACTATTGTTTCTTTATCTCGTTTGTATGCAGCTAAAATTAGTTCTGATTGCAATTTGTTCATTGCTGCTTCAAAATTCTTAAAGTTTATTGCGATTAATTCGAATGGCCATTTTTATTAATTTGTTTATTAATTTGATTTCAATGTAAATAGTTACTTTTACTCTGGTCCACTTACTCTGACATCACCGAATTGCTTTTGAAACTCGCTGGTGTCCTTGGTGTTGGGAACATTGATATTCAGATGATACAAATAGTCCGAGTTCATAGCATTCAAGTGAGGATTCTTCAGTTCAACACTATAATTCCAAAGTATATATCAGAAATAAAAGTCATTTTGGATTCACAAAAATAATTTACATACCTCTTTGCCATCTTTAAATTATTTTCCAAACTGCAAAATATAATTTCATTTACTATTTTAATTGATGATATGTTTGGTTGGATTTTTAATCTTTAATCTGCCTGATGTTAAATGATAAAGTGCAATTGTTGTGTTACCTTCAATTGATCAAATTTTTAGCTTTTACATAAGAAAAAGGTGTAAACTTATAGATTAGGCATGAAATAAACAAGCATAACTAAAAGACATAAATTTAAAATAGTAACAAACGTAGATAGGATTCACACGTTTGTATTAAACTTAAAGAAAAACCTTTCCCTTGGCAACAATCTTATCAGCAACTATCTATCAGTTATATACAGTACATACTATTGTATGTATACCTATGAATTTCACATTTATTGAAATTTCTTCACTTTTGCTATGAAGGTTTTGTTTACAGGCCAGCTGGGCCTCACATGAATGTAAATAACAATATGTTTATAAACAAAATCAAACTGTTTCTTTAGTTATTGAATTATCTTTGTTACACAAAGTTGATGATCTGTTTACTAATTGGAATCTACTGACCCTCAGATAGTTCTTAGTAATAGTCGTAAGGTATTTCCATGAATATTGAAACAAAACTATTTCATCAGTCAGTAATCAGCACTGATAAATAATGTCAGCTAAATATATAGCTATCACTATTAAATAAGATATAGATATGTTTTTTAAAACATATTAATAGAACACACAAACCACATACATATACATACACACATACACAAACCCTACTATTTAATAGAAAAATCACGTATTAGTCTGCGATGCGATCACCTCGAATGCTCCCGATGAACTGAACGCTCATTTTCATGTTATGCCGGTCTCTGGTTATACTATATGGACAACATATAGTTTTATGATAGTACTGCTCAGGACTTGCAGCACGTTTGCCGCAAGTTCTTAAGTTGTAAATATTTACCATGGCCGCTCATTTGGCGCCATCTGTGGGCTGATAGTAGAGCGAGGGTGAGCAGACAAATTCCTTGTCCAATTGGCAGATGAAACACGTAAGAAAGCTGACTTCAAACTACGACGAATATTAGATACCTTGTACATTTATCAGCATAACGAAGAGGCCGAGCTGAAGCAACAGAAAACCATTGAAATACATTTTGTTTTATTGTTATTATTTCATTCTTTTACCATTCGCATTCTTGTTTTTTTTATACATTTACCATTTTACAATATAACTTGTATGTTTTATTAGTCAAGTGCCTTCATTTTTGTTTTGTCACATATAATTTAATTTTCAGCATTTGGTTTTTGTTTAATTTGTTTGTTTTCTTTTTAATGAATCCGAATGTGAAGAGTAACTGTAGTTTAGGTTAGTTAGGCTTTACCGTTAGCAACATTAATTAACATTGACATTTAACAAATGTTTTAGAATTACAATTATAATCAAATAGAGAATAAGTTGCGAAAATGTTCAAGTTTCAATCATTATATAATTATTATTTTATATATTTTCATTTTGTTTTCTTCCTTTTTGGTTTTTGTTTATATTATATATGTATGTATTTATGTATATATGCAACATAACAATTAACAATTATTTTATATTGAGAATAAGTTACACATAATTCCATCGAGAAGAGACCACAATTAGTTATACATTTAACTAATTATTTTGGTTAACCACTTTTGTCAATATAACGGTAGATATTTGTGTCTTTATTTTGTATTAGATTTAAATTAACTAATGAGGTTGAGGATTCAAAAATAATAACTAAGGAACTTATGATGATCTAAACTAAGGAATGTTGAAACACCGATTTGTATACTTTTAAGAGAAACACAGAAAAAGTGAGAAAGGATCTACTCATGGGCCTGAGACTCCTGTTGGACAAGCTTGAAGCGTCTGGGGGACTTAATGGATCCCTGATGACCAAACAGAGACTTCAGTTGACCATGCTGGGCCAGTATCTTACGTATGTAGCGTGACACAAGAATCTGGGGACGTTGCTGCCATTCGTGCATCACTTCCTTGGGGGCGTTGACCTGGTCGCCATTGAGACGGTTCAATAGAGCCACACACACAACAGCTGCCTTAATGCCAGCGTGGTGGGTCAGTGCCGCAAAGATGGTGCTCTCCATTTCGATATTGACTACGCCATGCTCCTGCAGTTTCTCCAAATAGGCCATCTTGTCGTTCTCACTGAACTCACAGAAGGCTCCATCCAGTCGGCCCTGACCCTCGTAGAAATCATTTGTGCACAGAGTCTTGCCAATGATTGTGTCATATGGATCATCGGCACTGGCCAAAGATTTGAGTTCACGTGCCAGTTTCTTGTCCAACTTAGCCGGCCGGTGAATAGTTTGGCCAAGAATTGTCTGCCCAGAGAGTGGAAGAGGAAACTAGTTAATAGCTGCACCCATTTAAATAACATTCAACTTACAAATTCATGTGAGTTGCGCAGTTGACCATCCAAAGCATCCTCAGTGATAATCACAGTGCCGCCTTCCACTCCGATGCCTCCGCAAGTGCCAATTCGGATGAAGACGGGATCCTTGCACTTGGCATGGTACATCAACTTTATCATCTCGTGCATCAGAATGCTAACCGAGGGTGTGCCCATGCCATGACTAACACAAAGCACCGGGCCAACTTTGTACATTGAGTAGCGATAGGAGTACGCGCTAATATCCTGCAATTGGGTGCCAGCCGGTAGCTTATAGCCAATATCCTCCATAATGAAATGGGCGAAATTCTCCATTCGCTTTGGTGTACCGCCCATGCAAACAAACTGGAAAAGCAAACAAGACGCAAAGTTCAATGTCAATTTGAATAGATTGAATGAATTGGGTTTCTTTATCAAGGCCATTTATAATCTTATCGATCGATCTGGCACACATATGTAATTACGTTAAGTCGTTCCCGCTGGTTTGAGCTCACCCACTAGGTCTGATAACAGACCAATTAAGTTAAAAATCAAATATTCATTAGGTGCGAATACCTGAATACCTGATTAACTAGTAGCTGTACTTAGCGCATAGTATACAAATTCTTATCTTATTACCTTAACATCTCCAAACATTTCGACTAAATCGTGACTCTCACTTCCCAGCGCCAAGTGATAGAGAATATCTTGATCCATTAGCTCAATATTTGAGTTGCGCAATTTGACAGTGCCATCGGAGTATCTAAGAGATAAAGAAATAATTAATAATAGTTATTAATGAGTCGTTTTAAATGCTTTAATTGGTTTATTCTTATAATGAGAAAAAGCAATTGGAAGACATATTTGGATTTCAAAGTATTATTTATGGAATGAATTCTTAGATTCCAACCACTGAGGAATGCGCTAATGGGGCCTCTTTGTTTTTGTTTACCATGCTCATAATAATATTTACTATATTTCTAATGTCAAGTTCAAGTTCGATTGATAATGCAAATTCCGGCAACAAGAATCTACAGCCATAATCTAACTTAAAGCCAGTCAAGAGCTACCTGAATGAAAATTGTGATTACTTTTGGAGGGAAAGTGTGTGAGAAATACCTAAAATGATTGTGCAAGCATATTGGGAAAGAGAAATCAAACAATAAATGAAAAATGCATTGGAAACTTGTCATATGATGTATTTTGCGCTTGACTTTTCTACACTGATAAGATAACAGATTGCTAGGTATAGAGTGATGTTTTTTCTAAATTAGTTTCTTACAGTTTCACAAACATAATTCCAGTTCAAGCTGGTTTTGAGAAAGAGAAGCAAATATGTTGTGTAATGATGATCGAACGTTTTCTAAATCATACATCATTCTGGGTTCGGGTTTCGCCAACCTAATCAAATATGCAAAGAGAACAAACCGACTCTATGGCCAATGACCCAATGAAAATTGATGACTGACTGAAATCAGACTATTTTTATTTGGACCCCCATCCACGATTTCATGATAATGACTGATATTGTATAATCATTATCAAGTGCGTCAGAACAAAGCAAAGAGGAAAAAACCAGTGAACAAAACAATACAAAAAGGAACACAAAAATATAACCTTGAGGAAAGAAATGAAAAATTGATTTTGAATTTTTCGGGTGAATTTCTACCAAGTCAAATAACTTCTTATCACATCAAGCACATAAGCAAGATAGGTGGCCTGACACACCCACCGGAAAAAGATACATCAATATTTGCTCAAGTGCTAACACTTTTTGATTAATTTACTGTTTGTCTTTGCCTTGAGTGTGGCAAATTCATTTTTATCTCAGGTTTTGTTTTGGCCTGGCGATACAAGATTTGAATTTCAGCTAACCGAATTGCATATAGATGACTCACAGTTGGAATTCGAATTGCGGGCAGCCCGCCAAAAAAGGCGGCTAGATGCAACAACCCCTAGAAAGATGAACAGCTGCAATTTGAATGCAAACTCGAACCGGTTTTTCATCCTTACCGCGTTATCCTGTGCACATAGGCATCTTCCTCTTCATTCTCCTTCAAAGGCGAGCTATGGCCACGGTCATAATGGGCCTTAAAATCATGCGCTTCATTGGACGTTATAGTAGGTGGCATTTTGATGGATGATGTCAGCGAATGTCCTCGAAATAAATATGTCCTTTTTGTCCTAATCACCACGGGAACGAACGAGCGAACTCACTAACGAACCAACAAACAAAACAAATCTCTCCAATGCGGCACACACAAGAAACAAACAAACAAAACAACAACTAAAACGATTTGTACACGTCAACGTTCCGAGCGAAACTAAAAAATTTCTGTACGTTTGGCCGGCTCTTATATAGGCTGTCTCCTCCGGCGTCTAACAGTTTAACATCCACCGCTGTTAACAGGAATTGCTATACAGGGTGCCTAAACAAATTCGCGGCCCATCAACTACCAAACGAAACTACAAATATTTCTATACATATTTAAAGATATTTAGGAGTTCTGAGAGATGTCCGTCCGTGTGAACAGCTAGATCTCAGAGATTATGAGAACTAGAGCCATTAAATTTGGTATCTAGAATCTTTTAGTATGTAGGCAGAACAAGTTAGTTTTAAATTTTCTCCTACAATATTTGCAATGTCGGTACCAAACTTGGGACTGCAAATAGCCATGTTATCCATTGGGACATTAGGGCAGAGTTGTTCATTTTATTTACATTGTATATAAAAATATGTATATATATGTCTTTATACATATTTCTAAATGTATTTCTATTTCTTTAGACAGAGACTTTGTTTAACTGATAACATAACGGAAGTTCAAATGGCACTGTGCTACGCAGTTTATTTAAATTTTTACATATATGTACATATTTGTATGAAAAGAAACCGCCCTCTCGATGTAAAATTCAAAATAAATTGCACATTAAAATGATGTAATCAAAATCGTGTCTTATGTTACAAGGTCATAGGTCCAGATGCGAACCCCTGCCTAACTCCTCGCCACCTCTCCGCCATCCCCTCGGCCATTAATCAAACTGATTAGATTTACTTTTGCCAGTCAAGTGCAATTTATTACAGTTGCACTTTCAACTGGATTGCGCAGCATAACAATTTTGCGTAATTCACAAGGCACAAGCTCAGCTTTATTGCTCTTGCAATGCACACAGAAATATTCAATTATTATTATTATTGTTGTTGTCACAGGGTGTTCCGAATATGTACAAGAAACAGCTGCTCTAATTGCCGGTCCGGTTGGCTTTATTCATGAAATATGCAAATCATTAGTGGAATATTTGTGAGGCGTATTTCGAACAGGTTATTTGAATTTTTGTTGGTGTTCATTTCTTTCGTTTCGTTTATTTTTGCATTTTTCAACTCTGATATTTGGCAAAAATGGAGAAATAGAAACAATTCGAGTTCAAGATCATTTGCATAACACGATAAAAGATTTGTGCAAAATCATAAAAATTAATTATTACATAACTCTTAAAATTTAAATTAAAAGCGGTTCGAAATTTTCATTCAATTCTATGTGACGAAAGAAGAGGCCACCCTGTATGATAGACTTAGTCATTCCTCAATGATTTAAGATGATTGGTAAATCTTTTTTAAACATGGTCAGGAATTTTCACTGCAACTGACAGGGGCCAAAAGAGGCCTCTCTTTGCGTCAGGTCTGCGTCATAGGCTTGCGTTTATTTTCTTTGGCCAAGTCATCAAATCTAAAAACACGTTAGCGAAAGACAATCAAAAGAAGAACACAATATATACAATGAGTGGGCACCTACAAATGTATACATACATACATATATATATGTACATGTATAGGGTGTATATACAGAAATGAAGAAGCAGAAGAAGTAAAAAGAAAAAAAACTGGCAAAGAGCGCAAAAGCACAAACAACTGAAACAAAAAGGGGCTCGACTTTGTCTGTGCTGCTACCGCTGAATGGGAATAGCGACGGGTAAATAATAATACATTATTTCGCTCTCTGTCCCTCACTGAGAGCTATCTAGCCACACATATACAAACATACACACATTAGAGTGGACATTCATTGTGGGCAAAACTAGCTAACAAAAAAGGATTTATGAAACTTTGTAAGTTTCAAACAGCAAAATAAAATATACTTGCTCGATTACATTGTCAAATATTTCTATAGAAATGTAACACCTGGACAACAGGTCGCATACGTAATATCAATACAAAAGGAGGGGTAGAGAGGTCTGAGAATTGTCAAATTACGTGAAGATTTTTTCAATTCAATCAAAAATGTTGGGATTTGCCATTAATCTCAAATTGATAATGGTTTGATTTTAACAAATTTCAATCGGCCCACCATGCTATAGCTTAGGAATCAAATGTATTAGCCCATTTTGTCCACTCTAATATGTATGTATGTATACTTTATGTATGCAACTACGTGACACAGCTGGCTGAGCTATGTAAAGCAATGATTTTTTGAGGTCGCCTTTATAAGCCAACCAAAAGCACTTGAATTAAGCAGCTATTCGTAATTAACTTGGCCAACTCTTTGTAATTATCGTTTGCTCAGTTCATTGAATGCCAAACAAACTACAATTTTACGTAAATGAACAAAAGCTAAACGAAATATCAAAGTAAAATCAAATAAAGCCTGTGTAGGGCAAAGGTTGTTGGGGTTTTTATTATCTAAGATGCCAAAGACAAGTCCATAATGTAATATTTATACAGCATATACGCCAAAAATGCTTTTAATTTATTTAACACATGAGATTTATATTGATATTATTAGAAATGGGAAAACGCTTAACTAACAATAAGTAAATGTAAGTTTCTATAGCAGACAACTGTCAATGGCAGCAACAAATGTCAATGCCACGCCCCTTTTTGGCACTTGTGATGACTCTTCAGTTGGGTGAACTTAGACACTAATGGACGATACGGCCCATTGTTTGGAACTGTTGATATGCACTTTAAGTCGAGCATGCCGTGTGCCCTCTGTGTGGAAATCCACTTAAGTGCAAGAAAAGCAATTTCTTTCTTGGCCTTGCTCGAGCGAGCAGAATGATAAGAGCATAAAAAAATCAACAACACCAACAACAACCTGAGTCTTTCTTAAGTCTTTGTCGGCCCACTGAGCTGAGACATTTGTCATGTGTTTTTTCTTTACACGTTTCATTTTGCTTGATGCGAATCATAAATCAAACGTACTTAAAGGTTTTCCTTCTGAATGATGTAGAAGATTTTCCGCCACCCTATCAACTAAAGCCTTTGCATAAGGTAAACAAGTGCAAAAAGGAAAATAATAATTATATTTTCTTTACTCTCTTTGTTAATTGCTTTTGATTATGAAAGCCACTTGAAGGACATTTCATCTCTAACCAGACGCAGCGCAAGTGCAGCTAAAGCAAAATGAGAAATGCAAATGAAGAGGACGAGACGAAGTACTTTGAAAAGAAAGCAAAAGTCAGGTCCCTGGTTGGTGTCACCACACAACGTAATCGGATTCATCCCAAATTGCATTACTCACGCATGACTTCAGCGAAATTGAGTAACAAACAGCATAAAAAAAGCACAAGGACTAAGCCTAACAACGATTTTATACACTGAATTATGAGATTTATATCCAACTTGGCTATTATATTAACTGAACTCTTATGAAAGGGTATAACAAGTCTGGGAACCAGGCCACAAATACGTGAGTGAAATGCAAAATAATACAATATATAAATATATATGTTTATATTCCTCAATCGATAATTGGGTCTTTATTGTTTTCATTTCGTAGTTTGTCTGTTGCCAATATTGTCATACTCATCGCTACTGTTGCTCACACTGCGTATGAGCAATGGCTTTTGTTATTCGATGCCTAAAAAAGCGAAAGCTAAAGAGTATTAGAGTGGCCCGTTCTGGGTGGCAAAATTTAATTATAGATGCATACGCAATACGTCCTTGACATCGGCCTCAATTGGGCCAATTAATTATAGCCAATTTGTGTTATTTGTGGTTATTATTAGATTATGTGGCATCAACAAACGCAATTGTAAACTCAAAATTAGTAAAGAGATAGTTGAATTTAAGTAGCAAAGGATAAGATTAATATGCACATGCTTCAGTTATTCTTGTCTATATATTAGGAGAATATCTAATTTCTATAAGAGCCCTTTTTTAGCCTTAGGCAAAAGTTTTAATTACTTTTGCAGCTGACTAAAAGTTTGCTTAAAGTTTACGGTCTTCTTCAGTTGAAATATACTTTGAAAACCATATTGTTTCTGTTGTTCTTCTTAAGAGTTAAAATGAAGTTCAAATTGGGTTTTAAAATATTCGTTGGACTTACTCATCGATTTCCTCCTCAGACAGGGAATGACTATTACCAGTTAGCAGCGACATTTTCTTGGGGTGGGCTCTGAAAATACAGGAAAAAGGAAACTTGACTGAATTTCAATGAATTCAAATTGAAAAGCTGAAAATCCATGATGTGCTAAAATTGAATATAACCTTCTATTTGTCATCAAATACTCGGTATCGAAAATAGACGAAAATTCTGATGTGAAAATTGCCAGCACGTTTTAAATGTAAAGCCTATTTTCAGAACCCACTAAGTACATTTAAATGCCAGGCACACACTTGGCACAGGAGGTGCCTGACATAGACCATAAGGGGGCTTGGGAAGGGAGGTCCGCAACGCAGAGGTGGAAAATGGAATGAGTTTTGTTTTGGATGAGAACGGCAAAGAAAGGTGAATGGATGGAAACTCAACGAAATGCTCACAAAGCGTTTTGACAGATTCTAATTAAAAAAGCGACGGCAAACGTCACGTGCTCGCCATCAATGCGCCATGGTGGGTGTATACATAAGTGTGTGTGCGTATGTAGGTTTGCTCCAGGGTGGGTCAAGTGTGAAACAGCAAACAGACAGGACACGAGTCCTTGAAACGCTAGCATAAAGACCAAAAATGCAGTTCTGATTTATTTAGCGGCTTATCCGCTGGCATTTTGTGCTATTTTTGAATGTTTTTTGTGCGGAATAAATAGAACACGTCCCACGACAATGCGCCAAAAGATATGCTATGCTTCTATCAAGTGCTTTTCAGTGTCTAACTTTTTTTTTGGTTTTTCATCGTTTTCTCATTTCCTTGTTTTTTTATGGCCAAAGTTCAAGGCTTGGTCAAAAAAGCCAGCTCGCACAGAAAGGCCGCTAAAAGTTCACCACAGAATGGACTAGCCTAAGGGACACAAAGTTTGTTTACTTTTTCTTTTATCAAAATATTTGCTCAGGAGCTTATTATAAATGTTGCCAAATTAAAATGTTTTTGTCTCCAAAAAGAAAATATTTAGAGCAAGATTAAAAATTTAAAAAAGAAAACTGTTTTCCGATTCCTTAAGGGAGATTAACTTGTAATTGCAGAAACAAATGTCTCTATAAATCACGAAAGAATTACTTAGTTGCTAGTCAATTTAAGTTACGTTATGTTTTTGTCTTCATAATTCAGATATACAGATCCTAAGAAAGCTTTTCCATATAAATAAACTTCATTTTTGTCATATATCCTTGCCTTGACTTCTGTTACCATGACTTTAGAGTGTTTGAAAATGTAGTTACAAAAATTTCATATAAGCCTCTATTTTAAATTTTGATTAATTCTTTACTTGTCTTTAAAGGACTCTTGTTGGCTCATATTGTGGGGCAATAAGGACTCGCCTATCGTTTACGACCATTGAGATTAAATTCCACACAATTCTTTTAGAGGTCCTTTGATCCAATCATAAGCTACATGCTTCTATTTTGCATTTTTTATCCTACACAAAGGCTTGGCTGTTTGGTCTACATCTTGTTTTGCATACATCTGTAGGCTGACCCATTAAAAGAACTCTAGCCTTGAAGGCGTTTGATGAACCGATTCAATTAGCAGCCATTAGAGGAACGGCTGTGGAAATGGTGAATACAGTTGATGATGGTGATGAAGATTATGCAGTTTCAACACACTATCAAATCAAGTTTTTCAATTACAACGACATTTCTTTGGACGGAGGAAACATCAGACGAATGTGTATCCTGCGGCAGCATATCTAAGAAAACTCAGACATTTATATTGATTTTCTGTCCGAATATAAAAGGTTAATCAAAACAACAAGAATTGTAATAGAAAACCCGTCGAGGGTAACCATTTGCTAGGACTTACGTAAAAAGTTGAAGTTGTAGATGGGATGGAAGGATTGGGGGTAACTGCAACTGATATGTTATTGGACCAGCACAAAAGTGAAAGAATTCCACAAGGTTCTTTATTGGTTTTTACTTTTGTGGTTGTTGTTGGTGTTTGTCTTTTTGTTGCGTTATCACGTTATATAGTTTGAATGTTTGTTTGTTTATCTACGGGTATGACTGGCACGTGAATCGAAAAGTAACTATCTCTCTCTCTCTCTCTCTCTCTGTCTCTCTTACTCTGTTGTAATGGCGCGAAAGTTATATACACACACAGGAGAGCTTAAGTGCTATGTCTACCAGAGCTGCGCGTGGTTCAACACCAACTGAATGACTAACTGACGAAGAGGAGTCCCAACAGTGAACTGTATTGTGTGTGGCCTCTGCCAGCAGCAGCTGCTGCTGCTGTTACTCTCGGCATATTTGAGTCAACTTTCCACAGGAAATTCACTCAAAAAGCAAACAATTTGCCAACTGACTCAGCGAATTGTTTAAATTGCCTAGCAAAAGCCAAATACATACACGCCATATATTTAATTATGCTGCCCGAAAAACGGAAGGGGAATGGAAAAAACATTTTAAATGAAAAAAGAAATAAATAAAAGGCAATAGAAAAGTTTTCACTCAAATGTAAAGGCTCTAGCAAAAGGGGCGTGATTGGGGTGGGGCAGGGGTTAAGCAACAGCTGCTGCGCACAGCAAATCACTCAAATACGTTTCGTCCTTGTGGCAATGCTTCTTGTTTCTTAATTAAAGGACATGCAGCGGGACAGGACATGACACCGACCATTAATGCTGCTTACCGTGCTTTAACGTTTAATGCGTATTTTGGAGCTTAGCTAAATTGAATTATCACTGTGAAGATTTTCAAATGACCCATCCCTTAATTTAAAGTCGGCACCTGTGGCGTATGCGTCATGTCGACCAAAGTTACGCATACGCCCTGTGCATCAAACATACATACATTCATATACAAATGATATAAACATTTCTCTCAACCCCTTATGCTTGATAGGTCATAAAAAAGAAATGTTTATACATACTTTTTTATGCTGCTAATTAAAATGGCTAAAGTGTTTTATTACCCACACAAGTCAAAATGGTTTTTGGGCAGCTAACAAGAAACCTCAAAAGTCTGCTGAGCTAAAGAACTTTCTGAAAATCTTATTTGTTGATGAGTTTTAGAAATATTTTCAACTTTTGTTTATAATTTCATTCAATGCCAACTATTTCCAATTATGTATCGTAGGCCCTTAAGTAAATGTTCAATGCCAAGGCGTTAATTGCTTCCATGGACAGTAAATCTTGATCATCACAGACACCGACCGACCGAGAAATGGTTCACTTGTATTTTATCTCGCCTTACAGAACCATTTAGATGAGCTCAGAATCTGTCATTTAGACTTAATTAACTGTAATCAATAATGTCTGTGTGTGTGACTTTAATTTGACATTGACATTCAAATATTTTCTACTTTAGTACAACGTTTTTCCTGTGTTTATTGCTTAATTTCTAAGCTTTCATTTTCCGCACACACGCGCCACGCTTGGCTGGAATCTGGACAGTAAAGCAAAGTCTAATATATGTATGTACATATGTATCTATCCGTATAGTAGAAGTAGTAGTAGATGTGACACTGTCATGGTACAGTAAATACCAATTAACTATACACTGGTTGGCTTAATTTGCGACAAGTGTCAGAGAGACTAAAAGAGTGGAAGTAGCTAGGAAGGGTTTCAATTTTAGTAGCAACGATCTTTAAAGTATAAAATTTCCATTTCAAAGCACACAAATTCCCAGTCTTATCATCACGTCAATAGACGATTGATTTAACTGCTTCCTGCTGATGTGTGATATATGTTTGTACGTCAGTGAAAGAGAGAGACATGGAGGCAGAGAAAGTCGAGCTACTGTCACCCAGTGCAGACATTCCTAAACAAGTTCTAATGGGCCTCGTTTTTTTATTAATATTTCAACAATTTGTATGTAAGAATCTCCTAGTGGAGGCGTTCAACAGGCAAAGTTGTATCACTGGGCACGAAATATATCGTAAAAGGAACTTGAGCCTAGTCAAGGACATGACATTTGTTATGTTATTAAAGCATACGACACTTGAATGCCGCATGTGTGTCAATAGAGGGCATTATTTATTTAAGAAACTGGGCACTTCAAAGGATACATACACGCAGAGAGAGAGACAGAGAGAGAAAGTGAATACAATGTCCTTTTCATTTGCATGACAATTCATTTCAAATGCACATGGATATATGGAAATGTCGCCAACCTAAGGCGCTCTCGTTGTTGCCATTGACCGTATACGCTTAAATCGAACCACCGAGTTTATGGTGGGCCACCATTTGGGTTGGCAACATAACCACCACGCCCACATACCAGCACGCAAAAGCGGAAATGGTAGGCCGCCGTCCCCCATCCTTGCCTCCCACCCATTTGTTATATAATCAAATGTTTCTCTCAACCACACTCTCTCTCTCCTCTCTTCTGTCTCTCACTCGATTTTTCACTCTATCTCTCGTCGTCTCTGCGGAAAATGAGAGCGTGCAACAATTTTTGTAATACCCGCAGTACGTTGAACTTGGCCCAAATACCCAAATGTTTCGGTTTGAGTGCAAAGTTCTTCTCTTAGCCTGCCCAACTCACAAATTTTGGCATAAGCAAGGTAACATAGCCAGATGCCCGAATTCCCCCAGAGGGAGGCGTCAAACAAAGTGCGAGCGTTAATCTTCTTTTGGTTTATCATGCTTATGGTGCTCCAGCATGATAGCCACTGTGGGCCTTTCATGGCGAAAGAGTCTACAATACAAAAATGAGGAGAAATACATAAAACGATTATTTACACTATGAGGGACAACATTAATTATCTATTCGAAAAGGATTAAATTTCATTTTAAATCGTTAATTTAGATAAAATCATTAATAACCACTGTGCAGACCGACTGTACCCCTTTCTGTGGAAGCTCGAGAGCATCCAAGCCAGGACATAGTCATAAGTCATGCGCCATCCATTTTTCGTAAGCGGAAACTTTATGCTAATGGTCTAAGCTGCCAGACGTAACCAACTAGAGTTTCCTTCATTAAATGCGCCCGTTGAGGAAATGGCCTTAAATGAAACTCGAAACTTTTGCATTTAGGTTTTTTGTTTTCTTTTGTTTTTCAAGATCATATTTACTTCAATCACAGCACAGAATACAGAGAATATTATCTAATGGTTTATTTATATAGTCTGGAAAAAGGAAATTTTGAAACGAAACTTAAGGTAAAAACAAAAAACTATTGTCGGGTGATGTGTTTTTGTTGTTGTTTGTTGTTCTGTGTGTCTTCACTTCAACTGACGAGTTGCGGATGGTTTGATGGTTGGCGTGAGTCGAAGAATAGTAATAGCAGCGGAGAAAGTTAGTTAATTGGTAAATGGAAAATTGAAAATTATATGAAAACAAAGCAGGTGATTGGGAGTTTTTCTCTCTTTTTTCATTCTCATGTATGTACGAGGAGTATATATATATGTATTTATGTGTATAGATTTGTATTTATGTTGTTTCTTTACTATTTTGGGGTTTTCAATTCAATTTTGTGTTTTTTTTTTTTTTTTTTTTTGTTTCTAGTGCTAAGTTCAATGTTTAACACACAACTAACATTTAGAGTATTATAATATGTACCATTTAGTTTAGTTAATGCGATTATATATATGTATGTATGTAGTTTACGTTACTAGTTTACGTTAGTTGCTAGAGTTGTTCTGACTTTGTTTCCTTAGAGTTGCTCTACTTTAAGATCAGGTTTTGAAATGTTTATGCTTTCTTGTGGTACAATAGTTTTTTGAGCTGTTGCATGATTGTTGCGAGTTGCATGAACTAAGATAGACAAAAAAAAAACTATTTTATAAGCTAATACCTAAATTAGACCAAAAATGTGGTTAATCTAGATTACAGCACAAAAACAATATATAAGACAATAAAATATAATCTCAATTGGGGAACTTAAATCTCTGTAAACAATTAACAATAGATTAATAGTTAAAACATATATTTAAAAAATTTTAAAAACTAGCAGCTGCATTTGAGCACAATGTGTGGTTTCCTTTAAACCTCCCTGCCCTGGGTTACTCGGTTTCCTGCTTTTTGCTAGGAAAATTTCTTTAAAAATTAGAATTACAATTCAGCCTTCCGTCCCTTGACTAAAACAACACAGTATCCTGCGATGCCAGGTGCTTTTAGTATAGATAATTGTGTGGAAAGACGGCACGAGGAGCCAGATGGTAAGGATCATGTTGATTGCGATAGCGCCGCGCCAGAAATACAGCAAGAACCTGGTGGAAATATTTAAAGTTAATAGAAATCATTGGAAACAGTAAGTTGTTAGAATTAAAAATATTTTGTTACTTAACTAATAAAATATAAAATTAGTTGACATCTTACCCAGTTGCTAGGCTAACCAAACTAATCAGGCGCTTAGTTAGTTAAATTGAAGGCATTTGCAGAGAATTTAAGTGTTAGTTTTAGAGAGAGTTGAGTTACATAAGTTGATTGCTTGCGTTTTTTGGTTTGTTTAAATGAATAAACACATAGCTCTATGTATACGTATATATATATTGGTATGTATATATGTCTAAAGTTGTATATGTATATAATTTATATTTATGAACTAACACACACATTAGGTGTGGATTATATATACGTGTATATATATGTATATATAGATGGTAAAAATATAGAGATGCTCGTATAATATGTATTATAGACCCAAGTTCCATCAAGTCCAAGACCCACAATTATTGTATGAAAAGTGAAATTTACACATTGACATAAACTTTCTTTGTTTTTTTGTAGAGACACAAACACACATATGTATGTATATACGTGTAGGTATGCATACTTTTTTTTCTTTTTGCTATTGTGTCTGGGATTAGTTTGATTAGTTATGTGGGAGAATTTATAGGAAAGCGCTTGGCAAGCCTCGCGGATCCTTCTGATTGCGATAGCGCACTGTTAACCAAACACCAACGAACTGAATGCAGCATGTGTTAATAATAATAATAGTCAGATTCATTAGGATTAGAGTGCACACAGCTAGTTATTGTGTTGTCACCTACCTCAGTAAAGCTAAAGAAAATGCCCAAACCACCGCATAACTTGAAAGCATAGTTGATCTTATCCTCCAATAGTGGGCCACATGGCTGACATTGGCACAGCGAATCCGAAGAGTCAGCGCAGCATTCCTGATTAATCAATTCACACGAGGGCTCATCTGTCATATGAACGCCAGCAACAGAGTTGGTGGCAGTGCTGCTGGTGGCATTGAAACCGCAGCAAAGGAAACTATCCTGGACCTGTTTGCGTAGCACTGGTGGAACTGTCTTCCATCCCTGTTCGGCAAATTGCTGCTGCTGCTCAGAATTGACAGCCAGACAAGAGCTGGCAATAGAAAACTGGATGAGGAACAACATGAATAGTATTATCATATACTGTATATCTAAAAGTTAAAGCAAAACCAGGTTAATACATTGAATACTAATGGCTCGAAATATAAAAAGTATTATTGCTTGTATGCAGAAGAAGACCAATGTTAAATGGCCATTCCCCTTTGTTGTTGACACATTTCGATTTCTTTAAGGCTACCAGTCTTTTCTTTTTATATACTACGACATCCAAAGAGAAATTAATGTATGAAATACTTAAATATTGATGAATGCTTCTACTTTGCTTCCTAAAATCGCGTTTCTATAATAAACATTTGCTATCAACTTACAATGTACATACAAAATGTTGTTAATAGATCAGGTCAATGTTTATAGATAGCTTTTACTGACGGCAGCGATACATACATACATACGTATGTAAACTAGTCTGTGCTAAAGAAAAACAAAAGTCGGGCATGGTCATAATTTGAGTCATTATGGGGTTGCTTTCTCCCCAAGTTCTTTCTTCCTCTATTATTCATACAAAATCTGCGGAAGTATGTGTACTTAGACAACAATTCGACATGTCGCGACCTTCAGCTGCTTCACAGACTGACTGACTGACTAACTGGCATAAATATGTGCATACATAGCTAACCATAGCTAGACAAAGTATAAAAATTTCCATATGAAAAGGTTTTTACGACGTTGTTTTAAAAAGGATACGAAGAAGAGCATCACTTGATGATGCTTGACAGCGCCAGCAAGGCCCAGCATTGAGATGCAGATGAGTATCACACCGCAGGCGAGGATTCCACCCACAATGGGTAGGTTGGTGACAATAGAGGCAGCCCGAGCATAGACACCTACGCCAATCAGCAAGAAGCCAATCATCTGCAAGAAAAAGAATGCGTGGAAGAAGCAGAAACAGAAAAAGGATGATGAGTACAGACATGTATAGATACAATTTCTTTACACAAAAAAATACTGGAAGGACACCACTTGCTACCATAAGTCGATACCAGCGCACATGGTATCTAATCACTGGCACCTGTACCCAAAAATCAATATGCAAACAAAATAAACTGTTTTGCAATTATCCATATTTTCGTATTGTTTATCATGGGTGTAGCGAAAGGGCTTTGCTTTATTACAAGTGGCCATTAAGTCATGTTAAAAAACAGATTTACAACTCGATTAGATAAGTTTTAAACGTAGATTTATATAGGTATGTATGTACATACATATTTTATTTAGATATTTTATCCCCCCAGTCGGGATTTTAACAACATCCATGGAGGTATTGTTGTTATTTGTGTGTTTTGAAATTCCCTTCCTCTTCCTGGTTGTTGTTGTTGTTTGTATTTGTTTAATTGAATTAACTTACCACGTATAGAATATTGAGCGCTATTAGCGCGTTTTTTGAGCAATTAAAATTTCCACACATATTTCTGTTTTTTTATTTGATACTTTTCCAAGTTTAAATTAAGTATCTACTTATTTTTCAGCAGCAGCGTTCCGTCTTTCTTTAATCCTCTTGGCGTTGCTCAACACGGGATATAAATGACAGTACTGCAAAGAGCTGGAGCTAAGTCGATAACAACATATCGATAGTTTTAAAACAATTAACTTGGCGCCAACGTTATCACATGCACTTATCAACGCAAGTTAAGAATAATACTATACATAGTATCTTGTATTCCACAAAATCAATTTGTCTTAAAGCAGTTTAAACGTGCTATTACCATGTACCAACGGTTGAAAAGCTTACTAACAAAATCAAGTCGACCGGCATACCCGCTTGTTTCTTTCTTTCACAAGAATAATTGTACGAATACTGCTGTAGCCTTATCAAAATGTAAAATGTCTGTTTCATAAAAACGTAAACATCTTGGCAAGCAAAAAGTCTTCCCTTTATTTATTTATTTATTTGATGGACTTCAATTAACTGGAAAATTACTTTGACGCATTTGTTGTAAAGGTTTTTGCAAAAGTCTACCAAAAATTTGTTGCAACTCCAGTTATCTTTGCTCTTGTTTACATTATTGCCAATTACTGAAAGCATTTTCTGGTATTACTGCGTACAATATCAGGCCCATGCTGACTATAAAAGACTGAGGAGTTTTCATACACAAACAACTACTCAAGTGGTGAAAATGAAACTGCAAATCGCTCTCTGTTTTGTGATCCCGGTTGTAGCCTGCAATTTGGTCCATGCCTACGATAAGGATGGACAACCGGGCTGCAAAACGCAAGAGGAATTGGATATTGGAGTCTTCCGGGACAATTGGGATCCCACATCGTACTGGAAGTGCGAGGTCCTCAACGAGGCTGCCACCAGAATTAAATGCCCCAGTGAGATGGGCTATTTGGATAGCGTAAAGGAATGCGTCAACTGGGAGAGTTGGAATTGGGAGGAGCCCGCAGAGCCCATAAGCGAGGTGGAAGATGAATAAACAAATTGTTCAATGAGTGATGACATTTTTAATAGTCATTAAATTTGAAAAAAAAAAAATATAAAGAACTCCGAAGAACTTAACCAATGAAATTTAGACAACTAAATGTACGTTGTGAACGATATAGAAAAACAGATAAATGTGGGTTAGGGGAATCAATCGCGGGTGCGAAGTCCCCAAATGGAAGTGCGACGTGTTCCCACTGTTGGTCGGGCCACCGAACTGTGTATGAATTTGTTGATGCCCATTTTGGGCATTTGTTTCTCCAGCACCTCCATTGCGGCGTCAGAAAGCATACCGAATATATCCAAATAATTGAGTGAGGGCATTCCCTTCAATTCGCTAGAAGACATGACAGAAGAAAACTGTTAGCAAAATGATACTTTTTTTAAATGTGAGAACTTACATAAATGTTGTGGCAGGAATAAGGTAACAACGGGAGAGGGACAAGTACTCCAGCATGTTAAATTTCATAATGGAAGCTATAGATGTTGGTGTAAGACTGTTGCAATCAGATAAGTCCAGTTCCAACAGTTGTGGACAGCGTTTCTGCAACGTGACCACGTCTGAAACGAATGCGAAATGGTTAAAAATTAATCCGTTAAGTTTAAATAGTCTTTCAAAGTCGGATGCTCACGTGAGTCAAAAAGGACGCGTCGGCAACCTGCCACATTAAGGCGGATTACATTTGACGAAATATTAGCAACCAGAGCAGTAACCGCATCGGCACTTAGATCGGTCCAAGAAATGTTCAAACTACTCAAATTAGTCAAAGATTCCATCATAATTCGCACACTGTTGGCGGTGAGACCACTGGACATGGATAGATTTATAGTCTCAAGTGATTTGTTTTTCGAAATCTCCAGGCAGATTTCATCATTTAGTTCAGCATGTTCCAAACTCAGTTTCTTCAGCTGTCGGCAATGTGCCAGTAGTGTTTGCAATGAGATTTGAGATATGGAAGCCAAACTTAAATCCAAATACTGTAGACGAGACTGAAAGTCAATCGAGGAAGATGGTGCAAATGCGGGATCCTGAATCTGTTAAAAATAAAGTATATTGAAAATGTTAAGCTTTTTGAGAGTTTCTAAACTTACCTCAGCTTGAGCCAGGCGAAGTACTAGTATACCACGTAAAACTATCTGTTCAAGGGCTGTAGGACATAAGGTACGCAGTCCAAGATCTAAACGTGTCCATAGCGTTTCGTCACGGGCACAGCGATTGAATCGTCGGCACACGGTAGCCATGCGCAGTAGGGTCTTTTTAGGCAACCATTTGAAGATGCCCAACAAAATCTCATCCGACAACTTGTCAAAATAGTTTATGCCGCTGATAATGTGGGCACTCACTAAGGGAGTGCGATAGACAAAAAAGTTCCCTCCTGTTCTTAGCAGATTCTTTTGCAAGGATGTCGGAGCGACCGGCAGAGGAGCAGTGGTCGGTGGTATATGCTTCTTTTGCTGGCGCAACAAAGCTTGCTTGCTAGTTGAGGGCAGCAAATTAAGAATTGGAGAAGCCGTCGGATTATTGCCAGTGACCGTAATTAAAGGATTGCGAGTACGTTTGTTGGGAGAATCAGTTTGACTGTTAGTTGTAACTGTGGCCAAGGGATTACGAGTCCGTTTACTAGGGGAATTGGAATTGCTGCTGATCTCGGACGCTAGAACAGTCATCTTGGCTTGTGATGTAGCATCTTCAGGATGGAGTTCCACTACAGTTGCGTTGTGGCTATCACAACTACTGTCCTCCAGTGTAACGTTTGCCGTGTTGGAACCGAGGGCCAGATTGATACGCTGCGCCTGCTGGTGGGCCATACGCGGTGCATTGGCATGAGGCGTAGTCTCGTTGGAATTCTCGTCACTAGTTGCACTTGCACTTACCGCCAAAGCAATGGCCGATGAGCTACTCTCCTCAGAGTCTAGCATGCCTATGCCCATTTCTTCAAGTGCCTCGTAAGTGAGAGCTGAGGGGGAAGATGCGTGTTCGTAGTACGACGCCACCGCAGTCTTTGAACTGGAGCTGGAGAGACCCGCAATTGTGGCGCTCTTACTTGTTGAGCGTTTTCTGTTGGCGGGGCAAAAATTAACATTAATTAAAAAGTGCACACTAGCGTTATGTCCATGGGTCAAGCACCTTTCATTTCAATTGCTCTTACTCAACAAAAATATAATTGTTTGACCTCATTTTAATTTTGTTTAATATTTTAATGGGCTGTGACGTCACAGCGCTTTGAAAATGTATAGTTTCTTATCAATCGCGTTCTTAAATGTTAATTAAAACTAGGCAACTTAATTACCTGGAAACAGGACACAAATTTTCAATGTTTTCCGCTGTTTTATGCTTGCGGGTGCTCATATTTACACTATAAATCAGGATCAAGAAATCTAAAAAACTTCGCGCTATTTTTATAGCGTTGCCACTACCAATTCTATATCCAACAGTCTGGCAACACGACCAAGTTTTAGATAACAACACAAACGTCGATAACGACAACTTTACGCCGATAACAACGATAATTTTTTCCCGATAACGATCACCTTGCTCTGATAGCGTCGATAACTTCGCTCCGATAATAGCGACAAAAATCGGAAAAATAACTATCGAGGGTCGTGCCATCACTAGCCCACAATGGCTGCGATTTGTCCACACGTAATTTTGCAAGAGGAGAAGAAATAAAAAAAATTGTTGACTTTAATTGTTAATTGCACATATAAAAACGATTGGCTAGTTGAAAACATACCACTGATTAATTATGGACGACGACATGGTGTTGAACCCAGGTCCACCTGGTGTCGATAATAATGCCAAGTCAGAGGAGAAAAATAAGGAGTGTGAGAAGGAGACGACATCAAGCAAGGCGGGCAAGTCGCGTCGCCGTTCCACATCTCGCCGCCGCTCGAACTCAAGGAGGCGTTCCCGCTCGCTGTCTCGATCACCCACACCACCACGACGCGGCCGCTATGGTTCTCCGGAATACGGACGTTTTGATCGCCGACGCCGCTTTGCCCCTCGCCGCTCGCCGGACCGTCGTAGATCGCCGCCATGGCGACGCTCTCCAATTCGGCGTGGTCGATCCCGCAGAGGAAGGTCTCGATCTCGCTCGCGCAGCAACAGTCCTGCCGGTGCAGGCCGCTGGTCGCCCAAAAAGAAACCAGCATCGCCTCCCCTACCCCGATCCAACCAGCCACCGGCTCAAATGTCGACCGGCTATAATGTGATGCCACCGCAAATGTATCAACAGCCTCCGTATGGAGCTGCACCCGATGTTGTCTATCACGGTCATCAGTATGGAATGCCTCAACCTAATGCCTTCGCATCGCGTGGCCCTCCCGGATATGTTGGCATGCAAGGACCGCCACCATCCCAGCCTAATTTTAATACCGCCTATGGTCCACCAGGGACCTGGGGCGTAAATGGTAAGTATTCAAACCACTTTTTTTATACTCTTGCAAATTACATGACATTAGAAATTTACTTGTACTAAAAAACTCGACACGCTTTAGTTGTCAATGTCAAACCACACTGAATGTAAATTATCAAATCATTTAATTCACATTCGATTGGAACTTTAAGTATTATAGACCTATAGTTACAATAAGAGAGTTTGAACAAACAAAACTTTGCATGGGTATATAAACCACGATAGACCAAAGCTAGCTTTAAACACTTTCGTTCAATTTTTTTTAGAGTATGGCCAACAAGTATGGTTACCCCAGCCCCAATTGACCACTGTGCCTCCGCCAGTTGCGCCGGAATCAGCTCTGGTTTCGGCACAACAGACGACAGTGGCTCCACCACCGCAGCAGCAGCAGCCGCCGGGACCACAACAACTGATCGATGACGGACAAAAACCTCCGGCGCTTGAGGGCGCAGGTTTGCCGCCACAGGATGGTAAGTGTTGGAAATGAATTCTACTCTTCTCAATGAACGAAAATTCACATGCAAACCTCTCACATTATTGTTTTATTATTGTTGTCATGATTACGCCCCTAACTAAAAAACAAAACAAAAACCAAAGAACCAAAAAACATAAAACATAAAGAACTTATAGCTAAAATAAAACAAAAAATTGTAAAGTTAAGGGAGCTAACACTACTGAACCGGGCAAAATGTTTTGAATTCCTGAAACTCAAATCAAAACTTAAAAAAAAAACCTCAAATCGTCCAAATTTTATTTGGCGACTTTTTTGTGTGTAGTCGACTGGACGCTCAACGTCGTCACCCACCCACAACATGCACGACTCTTCAACCCAACATGCCCGCCCGCCCCCCCAACGAGGACAGGCAGAACAAGCGCGATAAGCGACGCGGGGCCACGCGACACGGTCAGCCCAAATCCTGATCCGGCGACGTGCCGCCTTACCTTGTGTAACTAGTCGGGTGAAATGCACTCGCTGACTGCATTTTGTAAATGAAATTTTGAATAATTTCTATTTATATATTGGGAATGTGTATTAATTTGAGTTTTTCTTTTCTACCTACCTCAAATATGGCAGCTGTAGCCCAGGAGGCGGAGAATCAAAAGGACGAGCTAAAGAAGCAGCGAGCCAACTATGTGAAGAAAGTCTTGCTATTGAAGAAGGAAATGAAAGTGCTAAAAGAGCAACGAGAAGATTTAGCCGCCGGCGCAGAGCCACCAACCCCAACCACATCGAATTTTATTGAGGAAAATGATCGACTGCAGGTAAGAATCCTACAAAGCAAATGAGCCCACAAGCCTAAAACCCCTTTTTTTGCGCCAGGTTCAAATTAAAAAGAAATTGGACACAATCGAAAATGTTATTGATATGCTCAATGGCATCATTGGCGACGAAGAGCCCGAGGATGAACAGCGTAGAAAACCATTGGCCGAAAATGCAACAATTAACAGCAAAGAGGAGCCCTCGGCAACGACATCAAGCGATAGCTCTGGAGATAGTTCGGACTCTGACTCATCTACAAGCAGTTCATCAGATTCTTCATCCGATGACGATGGCGATGATGACGACAACGAAGATCAAAACGATGGCACGCCGACAGATCGTCTTAAAGACCGCGCCATCAAGTCAATGAAGGCCAAACAACAGCGAGGAATAGGCGAAAATATCTCGGCTACAACAGCAACTTCAAAAGCAGCAGGCGCCCACAACCAGCAACCAGTACAAAGCTATAATTTTGTGTTTTTCGATCCCGAGCAGCATTGGTGCGATAGTTGTGGCGTATTCCCAAAGACAGCGCGGGACTATCTGAAGCATTTGCATACCGAAGAACATATGAATCGTGACATTATTGAGACACCGTGGCATGTGGAAATCGATCATGATCCCTTTCCCACTTACGAGAATGCCCCTACCAAGCGTGTTCCAGTTCGTGGCATGCAGTTCTTGGTGCCAGCGAATGCCTGGTTCTGTAAACTCTGCAGCGTCTGGATCGGTGATTTGCATTGTGCTTCAGCGCATCTGAAATCTAGGCTGCATTCCAATCGTTATGAGGTGAGATGGCGAGAGACTCTGATTGTCAATGAGCAGTTTTTAAAATATCTCTTCCTCTGTCTTTGTAGCTATACCTAAAAAAGACTCCGAACTACGAAACGAACTGGTTCGCAAATCGTGATCGGGCCATTCAACAGCAAAAGGATAACGGCGAGGTCAAGAATAAAAAAACCAAAAAAGATGAGGAGACAGTCTCTAAGAAACGCAAAAAGAAGAGGTGATAACTACATTGCCTATAACCCAAATGTGAAATAAAACATTTCATTTTTCTCGTTCACAGTGATAAGAAGAAAAAGAAGCACAAGCATGGAAAGAACAAGCACAAGCGCAGTACTTCTTCATCATCGGATAGTTCGTCATCCGAAGATGAAAAAGCTCAGCAACCAAAGAAAGGCCGCACCGACGAGCAGGTGGACAAGTTATCAACTTCATCGAGCAATGTCTCAAACAATGGCTCCTCAATACGCGTTAGTATGCGTAAGCAAGAATCATCCACTGAACGCTCAGCTCCATTGAAGCCTGAAGTCGTGGTACACCCTGTAGCTCCGCCGCCTCCCATTATCAAGGATGCCCTCAATTCGGACGGACGCGGAAAATGGACATCTGCTGGCGGAGAGGAGCATATTGAAGATCAGAAAAATCGCGATGAGGCCATGTTGCAGCAATGGAACACAGTTCAGCCGGTGATCAGTGAGAGTGAGAAAAAGTTGCTGGAGCAACTCAAGGGAAAGCTAAAGAGTAAAACGCGCGACCATCATAAACCTAGCACCTCTGGGACAAATGCTGCAAGTGATGACAAGTTGAAGAGAAGCGGAGGAGGAAGCAACTCCACTACAAAAAGACGTACTCGCTCGCGCAGTCGTCCACATGAGACAAAGCGGCGCACCCGATCCCGTAGCGGTAGCCGTGGACGTCTTGATCGCGATCGCCGAGACAGAGAACGTGATCGTGATCGAGATCGTGCCCGTGATAGGGAGCGCGAACGAGAACGGGATCGCGATCGTGATCGTGACAGACGTCGCTCGCGCAGTCGTTCGCGCAGCCGTGGACGCAGACGCTTCTCGCGTTCGCCTCTAAGAGGCAGTCGGCGAAGCCGTTCGCGGGAGGCGCGACGTCGTCGCAGTAGTCGTAGCCCTAGCCACTCTGAAGATCGAGTGGAACGACCTGTCGTCAAGCATTCCGAATTTCGGCCACGCGCCCAACCCAACCAGAAATCCAGTGAGAGCAAACGGGACAAAAAGGAGACAACTGCCAAACCGAAAGTGTCTAAAACCAGCGCCAGCTCTAGTGGTGCAACGACGGGAGGCAAGAAGTTGCCATTTATTGGCAAAATGCCAGTGTTTAAGAAGCAACCGACTGCTTCTGCTGGTGTCGGTGATAACGCTGCAGCTGCTTATACTAATGGATCGCTAGAAGCGCCGCCACCGCCGCCGCCAGCACCTCTGGGCGGCGTTCATATGGCCCCAGCAGTTCCGCGTCTAGCAGCTCCAACAGTGGCTCAAATCCAAATGGCCATGATGGAAGATGCCTATGGCAATGCACCGCCTTTTCATCCCGACGCTGGCATGATGGTTGACTACGATGAATTGATGCCTGATCCTGTGCAATTTGCCAATTTGATGTCTCATGTTCCACCGCCACCACCGCCTGGAGACGGATCAGATGGAGATACAATTGGCAAAGATTCAGATGGAAACGAACAGCAGGCAATTGAAAACGACGAAGAGGATGTTCTGCCGCCCGGCATTGATGAAGCTGAAACTGATCTTGTGCCGCAGCCATTGGACGCTGCAGATCAGCCTAGGGATGGTGAACTACCCAAAGATCTGGCCGAAGCACTTGACATCATATTTCCTACAGATGGTGTCATAGGCGAAGTGGCTGACGAAGCCAGTCAAATCCCAAGCGAGCCGCAGACAGTTACGACCATTATGGAGGACACAACTGTGTTGAGTGAGCATAATCTTCTGGACTTGGCCAATCAGGGCATACATTTGGTGACCATCGATGAAACTTCGACATCGAGCCCAATAACAACACCAACAGAGGCAACTGTCCCAACCTCGGCTCCGGCTGCAGATATAATTGAAGAACCTAAATCCTTAGACTCGCCTAAAAATACATTGACATCAATCCAGGGTGAACAAATCCCGCTGGTGAATGGAAAATCAACAGATGACGCCTTAACGCGCGGCACAATCAGTGTAAATCATACAGACGCCATTGATATTCCCATGCCTGGATCACCACAACCACCGCAACCACTACAAAGTGCCGCTTACATCGCTGACGCCGTCTCAGAGACTAAGGATATGGAGGAGAAGATGATGGACCTTGAAGATATATCCAAGCCGACAGAATCAACCTCAGACTTGGAGAAAATGCGCCATCAGGCAGAATTGGACGAGTTGGCCATGCTGGGTATCGATAGTAGCGACATGGCGGCACAATGTATGTAGAGAGACAGAATGGCCACATCACCTTCACCCCATCATCAAAGACTCACACTCACACACTTTCTCGCCACATCGACAGTTTTTTTAATCTTAATTATGTTTGCTCGATGCTCAATTATTTTTCTGTATACTCTTCCTTCTATAGATGCATTATAAACTTTGGTTGGACTTTTTCCCAGCTATCGAGTGACGCATGCTGACTCCTTATCCTTCTTCTTTACATTTCAACAACATACGCAAGAGAAAAAAACGAGGCGTCAAGAAAATATGTAATAATCCATTTTAGTTTTTACCTTAAAAAGCTTGCTGCTCCCCTCCTGGGAGTGCGTTTTATGTGACACAATGTTTTTAAGTAAATAAATGCGCATATATGTATATAATATATGTATGATGGAAGTAGGAATCGAGCGGCATTATTTTGTTGAAAATCTGTGTAGCACAAGTTAATAGAAGGATGGCAAAAACTTTAGTAAAATATCTTTATCCTACAATATATTATTTTCAAAAGCCGCGTTCACGTAAAACTTTTTTGTTCTTTCCACATGACTATAAATATTTCCACAATAAGGAAGAAGAATCCCTACAAATACCTCTCAAAAAACTCATTTCCGTTTTGTATCAAATGGCACTTAACTGTTATTTATTTTGAATACTCAATTAAAATTTCTATTCGACTTTTACGCTCACAAAACAACAAGGATTAACATTATAATATATACTATATAGTAGTTCTCTTGTTATATGGATGATTTACATAGATTTTGATTTTTGTTCAATTGTTATAGGTACACGATTTTCGCCATTAGTGTTTAGTTACAAGTAAAATATGATAATTAGTATCAGGATATTCAAAATGAGACTTGTGCACGAATTCCCCCCAATGCATTTGAGTGGACCTTGTTGGACTTGTAGACGATGTAACACGAATGTAGAGGGCTCCCGAATTGGCTTAATGTTTATGTTGGTGATAGCTAGTTTTGGTTTTCTATCTTAAACGAATGTTAATGAGTTATAAATAATTTTGAAACGAAATGTGTGCATTGGCCGCCGCTGAAGGCTAGCCCCTTTATCCGACCGCTATAAGTGGGTGATGCGCACTTGCCGCGGCCGTCGTATGCCCTTGGTTTCTTTTAACGATTTGACGGCATGGACCTCGGCTGGGGCAGTCAGCTAAAACTATAAGTCCGTAATTGGTCCACCGGATGCTGTGAATTTCGGGCTTATAGCCGGCGCTGCATTGGGATTCCAATTTGGTTGGCTGGCCACCTGGGCGCTTAGGTCTTTAACCAATTTTTCAAGTCTGCATGGCGGTAGGAAAAAAGAACATAGAACGCCAAAGAAAAACAAATCATTGAGACTCATTAGATTAGTCACTTGCGTGAATGTTCAAATCTATGTTAGTTAGTTGTGGTTAGTAGTGGGTGCCATTGAGTGAAATGAGTAATGTCCATGCAGGCGAAAGTATGAGAAATGGTGCTGGGGTTAAAAGTAAACAGTAAGACAGAATAGAGCATAGACTACACCCACGCTATAATACGCTGATTGGCCTCCTTACGTGCGGCGGCCGCTTCGTTGAGTTCGCGCTTGAGTTGTGCGTGCTCCTTTTTGCGTGGCAGTAGAGGCGGTGGTGTTGACGGAGTCACCTGATCGTTTAAGAACGAAAATGTAGGTGGACTCTGTGCGGTTGCAGCTGCCGATGCTGCTGCGATTAGACCATTGTTGCGAGAATCGTTGCTGGAGGTTGAGAGCCGCTTATTAGCCGTCACTGACTGTACCTCACTACCCTCTTCGGCTGGCTCTTCCTCTAGCTCTGGTGGCTGCAACTTTTCCTCATGGCCCTCATCATCCTCATCGAGTAAATGTGTTGTGTGCGTTGGTGTCTGATGCATGGTTCCATAGTGCAGATTAAATGATTGAGCACGCCGGGCACCACTCCCGCCTCCACCTCCACCAACAGTGCTGCCATTGGGAAACGGTTTACGTGATCTTTGGGCTCGCTCATTTTCGTAGATAATATTGTGAAACGTTTGCCGCTGATTGAAACAGCTGGCAAACGCCTGGCGCAGATATTTATTCTCAGCCTCGAGATGTGACAAACGTTTGTTAGTCTCCTTGCGCTCCAAACGCAACTGCATCACTTGGGACTGCAAAACAGCGAAGGCCAAAATGTTAGCCGGACTAAAAATTCCAGACGTCTGAGTCAGTCTCACTCACCTTTAGCTCATCAATGTCTCGCAATATGCGGACATTGCCCTCGTTTAATGTCCATTGGCGCTCCTCCACCATGGATTTGACTCTAAGAACGAGGAAAAAATGCGAATACACGAATACGATTAGTCACTGTACACTGAGAAAACAGTTGTGTCTTCTTTCACTCACCTACTAAGTAAGGCATCTTCGCGCACACGTGCTGCTTCCTTTACTTCCCGCACCACATCAGTCATCATTCCGGGTGTGTAGGCTATTGGGAACAGTTACGAATTTTCGATTATTAATCATTAGCAGTTAGATGGAAGAGAAATTCTTAAAGACAAAGTTGTAGAATCAGAAATGAAGGGGGAAAGGAGGTACCTGAATGAAAGGTGGGCGCCGGACTATGTGTGCCACCGAATCCACCGCCAAATACCATTGGTTGACTTTGTGTGCTTAATCCGCTCAAGCTATCTCTACGGTGCCGCATGCCCCCAGCCCCAGCGCCAGTCCAGGGCTGGCCATTGGGAGCGTGCTTTAAAGCTTCAATATCGACTGTGTGTTGTGTATTGCATGTGTGTGTGTTGGTGTTTACGTGTGAGTGTGTGCCAAAAGAAAAACAAAATACATAGAAATAAGGCATAGATATACAAAAAGAAAAGAAAAATCGCAACATATACGAACAAACCAATTGGAAAGAGCGTGTAAAATGAGATACGAAAAGTCAATTAAATAATAGCCATGGACACATAGCCTAAAGATCATCTTCAGTACAATTTACAACGTCTATAAATTTAGGATAGATTCAATGGTTACTTGAAGAAAGAAGTTGAAAAAACCCAACCAAAAAAACTACTGACTCTTCGCCATGAATACATAATATTTGGGTCCCATCAACACACACACACACCTTTAGTGTCATGCAGATTACGACAAATCTTGGAGTTAGTTTCATGTAATATGTTTATCTGCTCCATTAGAGCCGCAAAGAATTTATTTTGTTGCTGGTCCCCGTCTGCCACATGAAGGTGAGCAGCATTGCCACCACTTGTGGCGCTGCCATTCCTTCGGTCGGGTGTATTTTGGCCACTCAGTTTGGAATCATTGTCCGAAGGATTTAGCAAACAGGGATCACTGAAACGAAAGCTGTCAAAAGAAAAAAAACCATAACTAATATCGATTTCAATTAAGTTTTCTTCTTTCTTACCCTCGACTAAAGGTTGGATTGCTTCCACTGCCATCGAGAACGTCTGTAGAGTTTTGTTCATGATCCAAATTACTGGCCAATAAGCCACTACCACCACTATTAACACCTGGACCCGTGCTGCCCATCATATTGACCAGCGGTGGTAAGCTGGCAAAGTCTTGTCCGCTATCGCCATAGGCTAAGCCATATCCATTATGATGGCTTTGGGGTGGAAAGAGCATGGGATAACGATGACTTAAAGCCTGCGAGTGCTATGTAGATACAAAAAAAAAGAAAAAAACACAAAATTAGGGACATTTCACGTTTTACTTGTTAGGTTTAATGGTTGCCACTCACGCGTTGTATGCCCAAGCTAAAAGGCATCGATGGGCTGGGTCCCATGCCATAGGGCTGCGAGTTGGAACGCATAAGAAATTGTTGTTGCTGTTGTTGCTGCTGCTGCTGTTGCTGTTGCTGCTGTTGCTGCTGCTGAGTCACAAAGATTTGCTTATTATTGTTAACCGTGGGAGGGTTAAAGTCCAGAAACTCAGATGACGATGATAGCTGGGTGGCATCTCTTAGACAATTTTCTAGCCAAGCATCTAAATGCTCCTTGGAATAGCTTAAACCATTTCCATTACTTTTGCCAGCATTCTTGGACAATGATGTTGTTGTTGTCGTTGTTGCTGCTCCTGCTGCCGCTTGTGTTGATGTTGCGTTTGAGGCGTTGGCACTGCGAGATTTCAGTTTCTTGCGCTTGGTGGCTTCCACAACTGGTATTGAATGAAATGAAAGCAAAATCAATAATAATCACAGTTAAATACATCGATTTAATGGATTGTACGCTTCGCTGAACAACCGGAAAAAGGGGCGGGGCAATCGGGTGTAATTCGGATTTTGATTAGACTGATTCAATTAGACAATACGACGATGAATTCAAAAACCTTAACGTAACAATAACAAAATTCACCAAACATTGAGAACTACATTTGCGAGACATGGCTAAAAGGCGAATAAAATGACTCACAAGTTGCTTTTTGCTTGGCTCGGTTATTTCAGCCCACAAATATGTCAATTCTCAAAACGAGTTTCATGCCCGTTGGTGGTGGTGCCGCAGTGGTGCAGCAGTTAAGTAAATATTTTGGTTTGTTTGGAAATTTGAGCATTAACCTGGTGGCTGGGGTGGGAAAGTCTAACCAGTCTAATATGCAATGGGGCTGCTGCAGACAATCTCTAGAGATCACATTTCGATATATCACTTGCCATTACTTTAAAGAGAAGAGTAAACTATAGCTAAATGCTTCATCGATCGATCGATCAAGACAACTTTTTATAACTAGTTGCTATAAACATTTTTAGCGTATTTGTGTGAATCCAATATATTAGATGGAAAAAGTGAAAGAAGAGGGGTGTCTAAATGAAGCTCTAGAGACGGCTGCAAACTTGAAAGTGAGTTTAAGGCGAAACTTCTTCCTTCGTTTACGAGTGGCCCTCGCTAAAAGTGAAATGCAGACGGCGCTCTTGGCATTGGTCAGATCTGCTTTTGTAGAAGCGCATGTGGCTCATGCCCAGGGCCATTGTTGGCATTGGTGGTTTAAATTTAGACCAGATCTCGCATAGCCGATTATTGTCGTTGGCCAAAGAAGGGGTCGGTCCTATAAATAGCAAGCGCTTAAATTATTAAACCGGATGTGTTTCTCTCTTTGTGTGTGTGTGTGTGTGTGTGTGTGAGTATGTGTGCCGTAAGAAGAAGGAACTAAACAGCCTGCTTGGTGGTTGCTAAGAACGGAAATTGAAATTTAAAACGCAAAAGATACAAAATTCAAGATCGTTTTACCTCACTAAAATAAATTGGTCAAAGCAATTTCCTTTTAATTTCCACACTCTCCTCCACAATCTCCTATCATCGGCATCATCATCGTCACTTGGTTCATTGTTCCAAATTCAAATTGGATTCACAACGTTTACCCAATTTCAATGTCAGATCGCGTGTATAGATTTCATAACAGGTAAAAAATAACCAAAATTAAATCAATCAGTGACCGTGAACCAAGTCGGTAGTCTATTGCACGCCATTGAAACTGAATCGAATGAAAGCCAAAGCCAATTCAAATGATGCACTCTGCTCGACTATTAAATAATGCAATGAATCTCCCAAACGAAGGGATAGTCAACAAAATTGACAAAAACAAAAACCAAAACACAAAATATGCAAATTAAATTAATGAACTCTAAACAAAAGAGAAAGAAACTATCTATGTAAATGAAACTTAATGAATCTTAATTTAACTGAATTATGTGTGAACTAACTGTCTTACGACTATCTAACTTCTATTGAAATAGTGGGGAAGCTCTAGTGGACAAAATGAAAGTTTCTATTGCCACTCAGATTAGATAACACAAACTTGAGAAAATAATCTTTTGAAATGTTAAGCAAGATATAAATATGTATGTTGCCAAATTAATTTCAAGTGCATAGCACTTGGTCTTGAGTAGTAAAATGCCAGATTAGGAAAAACGATTTAAATACTTTTGAGATTTTCCCTTCGCTCCTGCAATATGATTAACAAATTAGGTAAATGACTAATTGATGTGTGTGTGTGGGTGTTATTTATGGAGTCACCCTAGACACCTTCAAAGCATCTAGATTTTGGTGGCTTCTTTCTCCTTCTCCCATGTCATTTCCTCTGTCACTCAACTCACACTGCCACATCGCGTGTGGCAAACAATTAACAGCATTTAACTTCTTTTTTCTCGTCTTATTTGCTACTGTTCAAAATCCAAGGTATCCAAGCGAAACGTTTAAAGGTTATTTGAGCCATAACGACTTAGAATCCCCACAACATTGAATTTCGTTTAAGCCTTTTGTATTTACACTTTACCCACTAAAAAAATGGATGTAATAATCATAATTTTCAATCGGATCAAGGATATTTTGTGAATAGAGTTTCTTGACGAAAATAGTTTGAGACATGTAACCTCTCCCGTCTCCTTTTAGATCCGGCACTGACCATCAGTAGCGACAAAAAATATCATTTCCGGTAGTGGGCAGTGTTTGTGAAAATTACTTACCCCTCTGTGTGCTCGTGACATTACCACATGTTCCTAGGGAAGTTGCACTAGAACTTGTTGCAGTTGCCACCATGTTGAGGTTATTTGTATTCGGATTCGTACTGGAGGCATCAGCATTTATGCCAGCATTTGTGTTGATCTCCACCTGCGTTGTGGTTGTCATTTTTGCTGTGAAAGAAAGAAGCCAACGAAGAAGGGTAGATAAGAACTTGGTAAAAACTGTGAGTGAATACATACAAAGAAGAGGAAAAAGTTTCTAAACGATGGCGTCGGCATTCGACCATGAAAGTCAAATGAAACCCAAAGATGTTTACACATATTTCTAAAGATAATGGTTATAAAAGAAAGAGAAGCCTAAGGGGGCGACTAGAGTCAAGAAAGCATAGCTAGTTGCGTGCGTGTGTGTGTGTGTGTAGCGACTCAAACGGCACCTGTCAAAGACAGGTTGTTGTTGTTGCTATAGTTCTATTGACGAAATGCAAACAATATGGAAATGCACTCACACTAGACGAGGGCAACCAGACAGACAGACAGTCTGGGTTATGTGTATAGCTAATTCTTGGGGTGTAACCAACAAGGGATTTGCCTCCACTCAAATGTGGAAGAAATTCTAAATATCGAAAACGAAGCCCTTAAGTCTTGGGATTGTTTAAACTCCTATGTTATCATAAATGATTTTCCAGTGAAATTGTAAGATATTGAAAGAAAATTTCCAACTCATTATAATGGCTAACAATACTGCAGTTATTCTGGTTTTTTGTTTCCTATTCACTTAACTGCACAAAATGCATTATCATTAGAGTTTTACTGCTTTTAAGCTGCCACCTTTATGGTTTTTTCTGTGTTTTTCTCTCTCTTTTTTTTCTCACTCGTTAAATTCTGTTGAGAAAGTTGCAGATACATTTGCATGTTTGCCATTAAGACTTTGCTTGATGCTTGACTTGTTTTAATGTTTTTTGTGCTCTTCCCCTCCACATTTATGACAGCATAATTGCTAGCCCGTTAGTTACATGTGTTTGTTTGGTGTTTCAATGGAAAACTCACAGCTGATTTTGTTAGCAAAGTAGATACTGTGATTTAACGCTTGGCTAATAACAATTACACAAACTACACAAAGTTCCAAATGAAAAACGAGGCAAGTTATAACACTATTTTATCCTTCCGAATAAAATTAAAGATTCTATAATAAACTTCAATCAATCATGAATTGGTAATGAATTCCTAGTCAAACCTTTTGCTTTCGATAGGATATTCGTAAAGAAGATATTAGCTTTGTATGGAGATGTTCTATGCAACAAAATGACAAGAATTCCTTAGCGTTTTCTCAATGAAAATTAATGGTTTGTCAAGCTTAGATTTTAGATGCTCATCAGCAGAATTAAAGATGTAAAGAAAGTAAACTATATATTATATATTGTACTATAGTCAATCCAGATAACTACATGTATGCAGTCGTATGCACTGTCAGTGTTGAGTGTCTTCAGTTCAAACAAAAAAGATAAACACCTGTGTTCTTACAACTATTTCTAGTAAAATGATGTGCTTGGAAACTTTTAGAGTAGTGTAACAGATAATAAATCATTACTTATAAAGTACATTTGAAACCCCCAAGCAAACAATATCTAAGACTAAAGTAGTCTAGAGTCTAGACCAAAAACTTTTTCTTTGTGAAATATGTAAAGGAAAAGCATTCCAAAGTTGGCATGACTTTATTTATTTCATTTACAACATAAACATTATACTGTTTTTGTGGAGCGAACTTCAGCTGACTTTTGTTTTTGTCCCCTGTCCATAAAGTATGTAACTAGATATGTATTTTACTTGTATATAGTTTATGGTATGTTTTGATTGCATTTTCAAAAACTTGTTTAACCCAAAATAAATGTTTGAAAATACCAACAAGGCACAACGAAAGCCAAGTGGCGCTTTGATATGCTCGTTAGATAGATAAAGATACAGATACAAGGCATATGTACATACATACATATGTATGTAGAGATACACAGAGAGGGGTTAGGGTTGTGTGCGAGTGTGTCTGTGTGTGGGTGCCAATGCCAAATTTGTGAAAAATAAAACTAACAAACAAAATCGAAATAAAGCGAAACGCAAGAGGGAGAGAGAGAGAGTGAGTGAGAGAGCAAAAGGTACAGAGTAAAGTATCTATAAGATAAGCAACGCTAACGAGCTCCACAGTTGAAGTATGTTGTTGTTGTTGCTATTGTTGGACCTTGGCACTTTACTTCATCAAGTTGAAAGTGAATTAAATTTTTGTTGTTGTGCTTTTCTTGCTGCTGCTGCCTGTCAAGGCGAAAGTTGAGCTAGAAGAGAAAGGAAACGAAAAACCAAAAATCGACAGCTATAACGCCTTCTTTCGATAGTGCAAAAATGTTTCATATCGCATTCCATTTGCGCCGTCTTGATAAGCCACAAAATGCGAAAAATTCCCCTATATAGGTACTATATACATATAAAACCAAATACACATTTCTATGCATGTGATTAGATAGATATATTCTAATGAGTTGAGCAAGTACATGTTGCACCCCCTTGTGACTATTACGCCCCTGGATATACATAAATAAAACAATAGCTTTTAAAATACACCAATTAACTAATTGTTTTTTAATCTAATCAAAATGAATTATGATACTTTGGGATGGAAGTATAATTTTAAATATGCAAAAGGTGTTCACCTATTTCTGACCCAAGTAATACAAAATCTTAAATTGAATTATTTACAATTTCGGTTAATACTTTTGGTGTCCCTCAAAATGTAAAAGGGGCAAGGTGACAAGCCACAAAATAGAAAGAAAAAGACATGACTAGCAGCAAATAGTTTTTTAGTCTTTTTTTTTATCAAGTTCTAGGCTATTGACTCGATGCCAACTACAAAAAGAAACAGACAAGAGAAAAGCGCATGAAGATGAATATCTATGGGAAGAAAATTAAGATGATAATGAAGTTCGAACGTGCAAAATGTGTGTGAGAGACAGCAGCAGCAGCTATCATCAATGGCATCTAGACAAAGTTAACCGAAAAATCCAAAGAAAAGTTAAGGTAACAAGTGCAAAACAGTCGACGTTTGGATGCCCTATATAAAAGTTTCTGATTTACTTGATGGAGAATCTTGAAATTTTGTTCCGATTTTAGAATTCGGTTAAACATCCTGATCAGGTCGCATTCTTTCGGGTTAACGATTTGTTAGAGGATGGGTACTGCTGGGTACGTGACAAAAATACTTCCCACTGTTCTTTAGAAACATTGAAGAGGTTTGAATGGACCTTTTTTTGGGTGTAGTGTAATGAAAAACAAACAAAAACTATTTACAAACTGAACCGGTTTTTTTTTTGTCTTCTAGCACTCAAGGCACTATGATTTTTACTGTGTGTGTGTGTGTGTATTGACCTTTCCTATACAACAAATTTTTAATGACACTAATAAAAACAAAGCAAAAAACAGAAAACAACAAACACCGATCGCTATGGCGATAGCTTTTGGATACTCCAGCACATCATCAAACCAAATCACCGGACGCGATCAATGACTAAATGGAAGACTTCCCCACACAGATACTCTCCCAGACACAGTCACATAGACACACAGACACAAACATGGGGCACAAGAGACATGGACATCATGAGAGCAGTCGAGTCATTTGGTTTATTGACCCAAGCATAAAGAAGGCTCATTCAATAAATACATACATACATACAATAAGTGCCATAAAAAACGAAGCAAAAACGATGTATTAATAAGAAGTACATATGTTCGAAGGTCTATTAAAGTTATTAAGTTTACTTGTTTATACATTAACGTTTGTTTATTTTGTCAATTTATGAAATTTATTAACTGAAAAGCAATCAAATATGAATTCTTCCAATTTAAGATAAGAAAAATATATTTAATCTTCTGATTTAATTGTCAATTTCTTCAAATCAAAACTGCTGGAGTAAATTTCAATTTAAATTTATTTATAAAATCGTATTATTTATGTACATATCTATGTATTGCTTTACTGAGTTTGAGAAATGGTTTCAAATAACCCCAACACAAACCCTCTCCCTCTATTCCTTTTTTTCTCCCATACGTATTTGGTCACATGACAGATACAGAGCGTCTGGGGAAAGACGGAAAGAAATGAAAGAAAAGCCGGGGGTAAAAATTGGAAAATGAAAAGCGAAATGAAATGCGGCAAGATGACGTAGTCATGTGATTGTTGATGTTGTTGTTGCTTTTAGTGGAAGGATGGGACAATGAGGGGGCAATCGCCAGATGCTATTGTTTTGTTGCGCCTGCCTGAGTTTGAATTTTCAAATAGTTTTATGTTCATAGGGGGTAAATTTCTCAAGGTTTTGTGCAAAAAATCGGGAAAATTTCTATTGCAAATTATTCAAGTTACCTACGCGTTACCACCCGGCGTGTAGTTGGAGCAATAATTTAAAAGCGGTCAGTAATTTGATAAGCACTTTTTTAATTGCCGATTGCTAATAACTCAAATGTTTAATAGCATTTCAATTTTTTGCACACACACACTGAATTGGCATTGGCAATTTGAATTTACTTTGCTTCACGCACACTAATACACATACAATTTTTAAATAGGGGACTCTGCTTAAATTTGCAAATATAACGTATTTAAATGCCAAAAAATCACACAAATAGCCGACACTTGCACTTTGTAGAGAAAATAAGTAAATCGCAGGTCAAACAGGTGTGGCTTTCTTTCATTACGATTTGTTTTAAATTTGTAGCTTCTCGAAACTAATTTAGCGACACGGAGCCACCACCCACGCAACCGATCACCTTGAAAACAAAAACAATAATGAAAAAAAAACAAACAAAAACACAAAAAACCACTAACCTCTTTTTGAGCTCGTTTCCCATTATTTGAGCACGTTTCCCGGTATTGACAACTGTCAGAGGCCAGAATTTATTATTTTGTAGAACTAATCGGTTGCAAAATAATCGATATACGCACACACAAATAAAACAAAGTGATTTTATTATTATTTTAAATTAAAATTAAATTTAATTCATAAAAAAATGGCTGGTGAAGTTATTGTGGATGCTCTGCCGTACATTGACCATGGATACGACGATCCTGGAGTTAGGGAATCAGCACTGGCTATGGTTGAGGAAGAGTGCCGCCGATATCGGCCAACTAAAAACTATTTGGATCATTTACCCCTGCCGGCTAACTCGCCATTTGAGACACCGTTGATGGTGAATGAATTTGAACGAATACAAAACCGTCTTCCAATGGAGACACTTTCGATGAAGAGGTATGAGCTGCCACCACCACCCTCTGGTAAACTGGCCGAAGTGGCTGCTTGGCAAGAGTCCATTGAGAACTCAATGGCACAGCTAGAACATCAGTGGGTACGTTCCATCAATCTCGAATTGATGTTAGAATATGGCACAGAGGCTTGGAAATCCTACCTGGAGGTGTTTACGGCGATGCAAGCAAAGGCGCAATTGCAATTGCAGCAGCTTAAGAAGGATATGCAGGATGTAAACTGGCAGCGAAAACAGGCGCAAACACATGCAGGCGAGAAATTACGATCTCTCGAGGCTCACTGGGTACTTTTGGTGTCCAAAAACTACGAGATAGAAACAGAGAGCGCCGAGTTGGAGAAACTTGTGCATGCAGCGCGAGAGCAATTGAAAAAACTCACTCCGCCAGCAAACGAGACAGCAGCAACACCAGAGCATACCAACGGATTTGGGCAGGAGGAGGATCAGCAACAACAAGAAGAGGAGCAGCAACAAGAGGAAGAGGAGAAGCAAGAGTCTCAAAACGAAGAAGAGGCAGTTGTAGCCGATGAAAAAATGGAGACTGAAGTCGATGAGGAAAGGGAGGATGTAGATAAGAGCAGTAGCAATGATGGTGGGACAGCAGAGGAGGAGAGCTCTAATGATTCGTAACTTTAGTTTCAGAATTTGTACAATCGGAAATACATTTATATTAGAGTTTGAGTTACAGTATAACAAGCAAATTGCGAATATATATTGTATAAATATAGGATTCCCATGTATGCGTATTGTGAGTAACTATGTAATTGTAATTGCAGTGGGCGAGCACCATCGGCACAATCGATAACCTTTGGGCTCCATTGGATATATATATGTATATATGTAAGTAATGTATATGTAGTTAATAATACAGCTTGATTCATCGCATGGCACATTCGTGATATTCATTTGTTTCCTGGAGCGAAGGCGGTATGCTAATATGTTGGTGGGAGCGGCAATAGCAAGGAAACATTTATTAAGGGGGAGGAGATATGTGAAAAGCTCCGGCTCCGCTCCTATTCCTCCGGGTGCTTAGTTACATCTAAAGCGTTGTCTCAGGAACATTTTTATTAGGTTGTTCATGCTCTAGGCGCAAATCCAAAATTTTCTGCTCCAACTTTCTAAGACGCAGCTGATACTTGCGCTTGCTATGGTCCAACATCTGGCCAAGATTGCTACCAAAATGAAAATCACATTTTTAATACAAAAAATTGTCCGAATATTAAGAATATTTTTGCTCACTGATTTGATTTATGCAGTTCGCGCACATTATGTTGCAGTTCCTCGTGCTTCTCGTCGGATGCCTTCTGAATGGACGTCACCTTGGATAGCAGTGTCTGGATGCGGGTTTTCAGCTCCGTTTCACGCGTCAAAGCCTCCACAAGTTGTTGTTCAGTGAGAGCAGCATGTTCAGCCTCCGAATAGGAGACACGATTGGTCGTCGCCTGCAGCTGCCTGAGAGCCTCCTGCAAAATTGCAACTCGCTCGTTGGCATGTTGCCGCTCCCGTTCGCCCTCTTCGATCTTGGCCTGTAGCTGCAGGTTTTGGTCACGCAGCTCAAGTAGTTCCTGCATGTTTACGGCTGTCTCTAAATCCATGGGTGACTTCTTTTCTCCATGATCAGGACACAGTTCGCGATCCTTTTCTAACGCCAGACGTTTCTTATCGTACAGATCGCTGAATGGCGATTCCAGATTGATAATCGTTTGCTGCAACGTCGATCTTTGTCCTTTAAGCTTAGAAACATGATAGCGTAACCGATTGTCATCATCTGTGGTCCAGGAACGTGATCCCTTGGGGCATTCATCAGCTCCGAGATTGATATGCTGCCATGGACCTAGGCTATTCTCGCAGACATTTTTCTCGCTCTCAAGACGCGCCAGAAGATGTCGGGCCACGGATTCAACGGCTCGGCGACTCTCTTCAGCGGCCGCCGATTTATGCAGCAAAGCCATCCTGGTAACATAGGAAACTTTTAAGTTGCATATCTTAAGAATATTTCCTGAACTTACCTGCTCTCCAGCAATGCAAGCATTACATCGTAGGCTTCAATGGCGCGATCACTGCAGTTAACTGCCAGTTGAAGGGCCACTGCATTAGACTCGTACTTTCCGCAAAGTAGATACAAGTGCTCTGCATGTTGCCGGGATTCGTCGAGAGTCAGTGCCAACATGGTGTTGCATACCTTTAAATGCTCCATTTGGCGTTGCAGTCGACTTACTTCCATAAAGCTGTCCACAATTGAATTTTGTTCTTTTAGTTCACAGACCAAATGTTCCACAAGATTGATGTCCTCCTAAAAGAAAGAAATTTGATCTTAGTAAAGAGGAAGGATTCAACAATGGGAGGGAATATCTTGCCTCATGGCTTAGTTCTGTGTGGTTGCCCTCATCCTCTTCAGGTTCAGTCTTGCTGGCACATCGCAACTTGACACGTTCTGCCATTTTTGTTACTGCAGGCAAATGCTTCTTGGTCAGGGATAGACCAGCTATACAGGGACTGCATTAGTTTGAATTCAGACGAACAACTAATATTATTCTTTGGTTACCTTTATTCAGATCATTCAACTGTTGATGCCCACTCTCGTTCGCCTCCGGATCGCATCCAAAGTAGGCTACATTGCCGTGTTCCTCCACAATGTCAGTGTCATCACCTTTGGTAGCTATCTCCGCCTGCAGCAGGGCTATTTGAGCTCTTAAATGCAGTACTTCCTCTTGCAGTGCCTCCAATTGACCCTTCTGAGACTTTGGGCATAGTTTGTCAATGCTGGAAGCTACCTCCAAATCGTCCAGAGGTTCTGTTTGACATTCGGCATCGGCATCCGGATTGGTAAGATTTAGCTCCGAGTTGTACACTGAGCCTTCTTGATAACTCAGCTCTGGCCGTAAAAACAAGTGTGAATAAAGAAACCGTTTCAATTGTATCCTTTCTAAGGATGCGCTTACCACTGCATGCTTCCGGCTCTTGTTCCTCCACAATGATATGTTCATGCTTGTTTCGCAATTTCTTACTTAGCTCCGCTATGACACAATGCATTTCGGTGATTCGGCATTCATGGGCCTGGCTTACCACTTCCAGCCGCTTATGACACATATCCCTTTCCGCGTTGCTCTCGGTCACTTGCCGTTCAGCCTGTTGCAGACGCTGTGACAGTTCACGAACTCGATTTTCAAGATGCTGCACCGACAACTGTTCCACCTGCAATAGAAAGCAGAAACCAGTGTTACAATTATTCTCAATTCGGCTTTTGACCATTAAGATTGCCATCACATTAATGGGCCGCCTCCTGCTGAGGGGCTGAGACATTAGAGTGTATTCCCAGCTACGACGTTTCTCGGCCACTGGAGGCGTATCACTGCAGCACATGCAGCTCATGCTGCGGGGCAGCAGTTGCTCCGAAATCATAAGTGGAAAATTTTTGACTGGCGATTACGTCGTCATCCGATTTCGCCTCTGGTGCACTCTTTGCCCTCCCTCTCGCCCCTCTCGGCAATGCCTTAGCCTTGCTGCAGCTTGACCCTCAATGGCACGCACCTGCGCAGTGTAGATATGGCCATGCGAATGTTTTCTATTACTTACTTTGTTGACAATGTCCAGTGTCGAGCAGCTGGAGATGTTGTTGTCACTTTCCGTTGTATCGCGTTGAGTGTGTTCCGGAGAATCCAAATCCAAGTCATGGGAACTAACCAAGTGTTTGGTTCCCCGTGGCGAAATGCTACCAAATACAAAGTCCGGATCTTCGCCAGCATTTTTTGGGTCTATCTCGCGTGCCCATTGCTGCTGTTTGCCATGCCCCTGTCTGGGTCGGGCTATCTTGGCGACACGTGCTAATTGAACATCGTTGGACATCATGATTATGCTTCAATTTCCATTAATTGTGAAACATTATGGCCCAAGCCCTTTTCTTTCAATTCAAATCCGTCTGCCCCAAAATATAGGCAATGGAAATTTACGAGTTTGCGATATTACAAAAGTTTCCTTCAAACTGAATTATTCTTGACCAGCGTTTCATTATTCTGCATCTCCATTCCAAAAGCGCACTCTATGCCACCATTAAAATCCTTTATACGACATTTTTAATTGAAAAATACAGATATTTTGGTGCTGCTGGTTTTTTGTTATTCTCATCAGAAAATGTATACCTTCTTCCGTTCGTTTTTTTCTGTATATGGCGACTGCTGGACACTCTTTCATTTCACACCCACACAGACGTACCACACTACATCTTCGGAGTACTATTTCATAGTCAGCATTTTAAGGTGGTTATTTTTTGAGTCGACATTTGGCTGACGGAGACCCAAGTATCCGAAATTCAATATTTAGTTACTTAACTAAAGAAGAATTATTAATTATGGTGATAAGAAAAGTTGCTAAAATGCTTCAAGTAATGAAATCTCCACGCGATACCCTACCCAAAATTCGAATCCAACATCGAACAATTCTCAAACACGTTGTTGTTGTGTCACGTTCGAAAGGGATGGAACAAGACCACTGCCCACAGTGGAGCAAAAATATGCAATCCAATTCTAGAATCGAGTGGTCGGTTTAGAAGCTATAATTTGGAAAATTGGATGGAAAACTGCCAAAATTTTTTTTACATAGACTTTTCTTTATTGTACGATGTTGCATTGGTATTCATATGATAAGTAGCTTTATGCGATATGACTTTATCAATCTGAAAGCTCTTGCATGGCAAGTATGCTCTGTTATTGCACCGATGTCATATTCTCAGCTCGTATCGTAACCATGGCCTCGTAGTCCCGCTTATCCAACTCATGCAGTGCCTTTTCCACCAGTGTGGCCAAATGAGGTGGCAGATCCTTCAAATCCTCCATACGCTCGCGGGCTACGGCACTGGATATTCGTGGCGTGGTATTGCAGTGGGTAGCAAAACCACAGTTGCCCGAATCTGTTGTTGCCAAAGAAGATTTGTATGCAGCATTCTTGGCACTGTCCGTAATGTCAATGCCGTATACAGATGAGTCAGCGGATTCTAAAGACAAAGAAGACATGCCATCGTCAGACTGTGCTGGTCCAAAATTTCGGATTGGCTTGTTGTTCTCCAGTTCGTGTTCATCTGCATCGGGAGACAAAGTGTCACCCACTTCCTCTGGAGCTATGGACGGTATCGAGCTAATGTCCGCATCATCTACCATCGCGGCACAATAACCATTTAACAAAAGCTGCGATGGGGCATAGCCATATTCTTCTTCATACCCTTCCTCTCCTGCATCTTCTGCTCCAATATCGTCTGCATCGCCAGAAAGTAGCTGTTGCCAACGTTGCTCCAGTTCGGTCATTTTACCCGCCAGTATTCTAAGGTTCAATCAACAACAGGTGGCTTTTAAATTATATGAAGTCATTTTGGACGAAACTCACTTGTTTGTCTTCTTTTGGTGCGTTAGCGCTAGATTCTTGTCATTCAGATTATCGAGCAGAGCCAAACATAATGATTTCAGATCATGTATAGTTTCAGTTTTCTTTGGCAAATCGATTCCACTCTCAAGTATACTTTTGACTGCAATTATTCAAGATTGTTTGTGTTTTAAATCACATGTACTTTATCTTCATACCTTGCCTAGGACTCAGTATGGTATCATCGTTGCTGCTGCCTCCACCCAGCTTAACGATTCCCTTTTTACGTTTCGCCTCCAGCATTGTCTGCAAAGAAAGCTCTAGATATAGTGGATTCACATGATTTAATGAAGAATTACTACCTTGTATTTATTAATAGACTGCTTTGAGAGCTCCAGCTCGCTCTCTTGGATCTTAACTCGCTCATGCAGGTACTTATTTTCCAACAAAACGCCATCAATGTCAAGCAGCTGTATAGGGAAATCAAAGCATATCATGAACAGTGGATTTTCTTTTGATTCTTTGTCAAACCTTAGGATGCATTTTCTTTGCCCTAAGCGCCACAAATAGTTCGTGGTTAAGGCGATGAGCCTTGCATTTGTAGGCATCCCTTTCCGTAATCAATTCTTCCTTCTCATCAATGATGGCTTTGAAATCAAACGCCAATTGGGCATTCTTCTTTTTAAGATTCTCCAGATGACAGATGAAGTTCGCTCGCTCCCGCTTCCATTGCAGCTCTTCTTTGTTGTGAGCAGCCGTCTCGTTAGCCATGGCTTCCACTCGTGTCTTATTGCTCGCCTCGGTTTCCCGTAGGAGTTTAATGTCACCCTGCAACTCGTAAAGTTTTTGCTTCAGGGCTTCCACTTCCGTATTGAGTTTAAGATTATGCTCCCGCGTCTCCCGGAGTAGCGCAGCTAGGCTGGAGTTTTCGCTTAGTGCTCCACATCCATGGCTCTCGTTACCCAGGAGATCGCTATTCCGTTTTAGGGCTGAATACCGCAGCTGCAGGGTCTCGGCCATAAGTTTATATTGATCTCGCTCCACACGAAACTGTTCTAGATCCTGTCGCAAGATGCGCAGGGCTTCTATTTTGCTTTGCAATTTGCGATGCACAGCCGATGTCTGAAATTGACACGTTTATTTGCATTTACCATAGTATTATGTACATATGTATTTGGTTTACCTCAACATTGTACGTGTCCATATGGTCTCCAAAGATGAGCTCAAATTGACTGCCACCAGTCGCTTCGTCCATGTCCTGGCCGTAATTCTCCATGAATTATTCAAATATAAATGTGTAATCGTTGACATTGACAAATTGAAATGGAGATATTAGCTTTGTCTGAGAATTTTATTACAATGCTTTTTGGTTTCAGTACACACTCATATAAAGGAAATGGGAATCAATTTTTACTTGCGCAAGCGCTCTGTGCTCCTCTGAGTATGCTGCATATGTTCATCTGAGCCATGGCCCGAACTTTATCGATTAATTGTAGACGATTTTTATATTTCTGATTTTGATATCCTAGACCTTTAGATAGAGTTTTTAGTCATGAGTTAAGATTTATTAAACGCTATCAGTGGTTAAATTGAATTTTACAATTTAAATGTCCTTATTTACGTGCCTTAATTCTAAGCGGGACTAGTCCTCATCGACTGCTCATGGCTGTGGCAATGGTAACCATTTTGCGTACAACGTTTTGACACGTCCCGTAATACGGATCTATATCCTGCTTGCCCATGGTGACATCACATTCCATACGTGTGGTTGTCGATACACTGTAATCCTCGCTAGCGGTTTCCATGGCCGAAGCATGAAATTCACGGCAACGGCTGACTGTGAGGATTTCTTCTAGATTAGTTACCTTAACACCAGCTCCAGGGATTACAATTAAGTCCCGATGATGCTTGGCTATTAACTGAGCCAAACATTCCGCTCCTTCTCCCGCTGTTGGACGAAAGCCGCTGCTAAGGAGCCGCTTAAAGCCCAATTCCTTAAGAAGTTCAACGTTCTCGTGCATACACTTTGGATCAGTCAGATCAAAGGCTCGGTGAAATGTCACTGGTAAACCCTCCGCCTTGCTTAATACCATTCGACATTTCTCTGCATCAATGGAGCGATCAGGGTTTAGGGCTCCAAAGACAAAGCCATCGGCCCCATTTTCTCGCAACATACTCATATCTGTGAGAACGGCGTGCAATTCCTCTTCACTGTACACGAAGTCTGTGCCCCGTCTTGGCCTAAGCATACAAAAAATTGGTAAATTAAAAGACAGCTCCTTGAGGGTCTTTAGAGTGCCAACTGTGGGAGTAAGTCCGCCTTCGGCCAAAGCTGAACATAGCTCTATCCGGGAGGCTCCTCCAGCCTCTGCTGCAAACGCGGATTTTATGGAATCCACACATACTTCTAGCTTAATGTCATGCCCAGACATTGTTCGTTCTCAACGAATTTTAATTTACAAGTGCGGCAATATATATTTCTAAATATTTATTTAAAAAACTGACGAATTGTTTACAATTTAAAATAGAGATGAAAACATTAGAGCTGCAAATTTATCGATGGGGACTATCGAAAGTATCGATGGTTATGGAGTATTCGGTTTCCCGACTAATATTTTTAACAGTGTTGGATAATTTGTCGATTTTATCGATAGGTGCCAACATATTTGTTGGCAACACTGCCCATTTTTGTTGTGAACGTAGTTTTTGTTAATTTTTTAATTTAATTTGGATAAACTGTGCGTGTGTGGTTAGAAAGGAAGTTAAAGGCAAGACGAGAGGGCGCATTTAAGTCAAGTGCAGCATGCACCAGTCTACATAAGACGACACCGACCATACCACTCACAGGCACGGGGAATACGTCGCGAATACGTATTATAATAGAATTTACATAGAAATGACCATGGGTGAGCAGCGTGAGCCAACTTCGTCTCTCGTACTCCCCGTTATTTTGCGGCCTATTTTCACACAGGTGGGTTATTTGTGGAGCGGGGGTCGCTGGTGCGCGGCCCTCGAACCCAATTGATAGGTTGCGTAAACGTAAATTGTTAACTATGTCTGCTTGCAGCTAGAGCGACGCGACGTTGGCGCTGCACAATCGCTGCGCTCGGCCATACTGAAATCGGAGCAAAACAATCCGGGCTTCTGCTATGACCTCGTTGCGACGATTGTGCGACGTGCCGATCTAAATGTCAACCTAAATGAGGCCGTCTTGCGTTTGCAGGGCAACATTACGGAAGCAGATCGTAAGTAGTTTCCCCCGATCCGTGCATACGTGTGCAGTAACTATTAATTTCTCCTTTTGTTTCAGTTAACGAATACCGTTTGACCCGCACTGAAGAGCCGTTCCAGGAGCTCAATCGCAAATCAGTGGCTCTTAAAGTGATCCTCAGTCGCATACCCGACGAGATCAACGATCGCAAAACCTTCCTCGAGACTATAAAGTGAGTGCGGAGAAATGATTGGTGTGCGTCATATTCCTAATTATCGTTCTTTCTTTGCAGGGAAATTGCCAGCGCCATAAAGAAACTGCTCGATGTGGTCAACGAGATTGGTTCGTTCATACCGGGCGTCACTGGCAAACAGGCTGTGGAGCAGCGCAAAAAGGAGTTTGTCAAATATTCCAAGAAATTCAGCACAACGCTGAAGGAATACTTTAAAGAAGGACAGTAAGTCGCCATATACAATAATTCTGTTTTAGTCTGTGTGTATTTGTTTCGTTTTTGTTTTTTATTTTGAGGCGCCAAACAAAATATCTCGCTGATGGTCGGTTTCTTTAATCGCCTCATATCTCGTTTCTTATCGGTTCGCAAGCATGATGTCATTTCATTGGCATTTTAGCTTTTTGTTTGGTTTATCAGTTAACAAATTCTTGCAGGGTTGTGGGTGGCGATGGGTCGATGGCTAAAGCACACAATTTAAATTGTAAATCGAATCTCTAATTGGCCCATTCATTTCAAGACGGCCTTGATAATGGCCGGCGGCTGTTTATTTATGGCAGATAATCGATTATAAGGCAATTTGGCTTAATAATTGATTTGATTCGTTTTGGCAGTGGGGTGGTGGTGGGATGAAGTGGTGATTGATTAAATTTGACCAAATTGGTCTTATTTGGCCAAGTCCAAAGGTCAAAGCTAATCTGTTTATTTATTTATGCATTTCTTTTATTTGCAGACCGAATGCAGTATTCATAAGTGCACTTTTTCTAATACGGCAAACGAATCAAATAATGCTGACAGTTAAGAGTAAATGCGAGTAGAAAATTAAATGTTTTAATTATTATGGCAAAACTTAGTGGCATTTTAATTTTATGTTTAAAAATAAATAAAACAAAAACAACACAAACACCAACTGAGAATAAAAGTAAGGGATTAAGCACTTACATAAAGATCACTAAATAGACCCTTCCCCTCCTGTTGTAATTAAATAAATAGGCCTAATCTATATACAGACACATATATAACTCTATAAAGGATAATCGCAACTGAATTCTACTTGAACTAAAAAGAGAACGCATAAATTCAACAGTTTTGTAATTATGGATTGAGAAAATTTTTATTAAAATGACTTTCGTTTGCAATTTTATTGTAAATAATTCATTCGTTTTCTGTTAACTACCACAACATTAGACTTTGTTTATCTATGGATAAATTTAAAATTAGTAAACAAAAAAAACGACACAGGAAATGTATGTACTATGAGAGAAAAAACCACTTGAATTTTTAACTGTTTTTAATTGTTAGAGTTTGAAATTTAAATAAATGAATGAAAACTAAAAATTAATAAACTATACTTAATTAATTAATTAATGTATATGTTCGATTAGATATGAATGCGAAAGACAACAAGATAAAGAAACAAATTAATTTATTTTTAAAAAGAAAATGTTATATGAAATAATAAAGAAAAGAAAGAAAAACTCATAATGTAGAAATAGAACAGAATAAAGATAAACGACATAAAAAACGATGACGAATAAATGTATTTAATTTATATTCAAATTTTGCATTTTAAATTAATGTTTTACACAACGAAATCCATTCATGATTTTCAATTATTCTTGATTAACGAGCGGCCTTTTTGAAAACTGACCCAGTGTTGGGAAGGAGACCGAGCGAAAGAGAAAGTGATTGGCTGGGAGGGAGGAAATAAAGAGAAATCGTGTGAAACGGAGTTAGCAGCGAATGTTAATAGCCTCACAGAGCATTAACATTCTTATCAACCCCAAGGCGGGAGAGAATTACCCGTTAGAAAAATCGATTCCTTTTTGCCACTCTACTCTGGGGCCAGGCCAGGCCAGCAGTTGGGCCAAGCAGCGCGACCGAGATGACCCACTTTTCGGTTTTCGCATTAAAACCCAACTGCTATACCCAAAAAAACATAAGAAAAAAGAATTAATAATTGGAATTTTTTCTATACTAGTCAATAAAATTGTTTAAAATCAGTAATATGTAAAACTCGTAGTCCTAGTATAAGTTCTATGTGCATTTATGTGAAAATTTCCCAGCGCGCTAACGTGAAACAGGCAACAAAAAAAGAAAAGAAAAAAGGCCACCCGAAAAAAGCAGCAGCAGCAGCCCCAGAAATAAAAGGTTAATACCAAAAAAAAAAATAGAAAAAATACATCAAATCGAGAATTGAAAGTGTTGGTTATTTTTATATTTCTAAAACGAAATCATTAGCAAATAATAATCAAGTAAAAAGTTGCTTCTAAAGACAAATTTTTGTTAAGGAAAAAAATGCTAAGCGAAAAATTTTGCTCTATACCCCAATAGGGGGCGTTTTTGCCCCCCAGCCCTTCACAACAGCAGACGGTGCTGTTGAGAAAAAGAAATTTTCACGAAAAACCTCGTGAGTGCGATAAAAGAATTTATTAAAAACCAAAAATGAAAAAAAGTGTCGCGTGTGTAACTATAATGTGGCAAAAGAAAAAAAAACAGCTCTGTTAACAGACTAAAAGTAAAAGTGTAAGAGAGGGGGAACAAAAAACACTGCACACATACACGCACACACCCACATATGTACACGATACACATACCACATACCTACATATATTTAAATGCAAAAATGTGAGTAAGGAAACATTGAATGAAAATGAAATTACAGACAAATCGAAAGGTATATAAATAGGAGAAAAAAAACAGCAATCCAAAAGTGGTAATAAGCCAAATCAAATGCTTTTTGTGGCCAAAACGGCGCGAAGACACACACACACACTGAGACATACAAACAAACTCCCAAGGGGGGAAGGTAAATGTAAATGGTCACTGAAAATGGAGCAAAGAACATGAACATTAATGCATAAGTAAGTATGTATGTATGGGTGTGTGGGTGTATGAGTGGCTTTCATATTCATAAGCAGCAGCAGCAGCAAAAAAAAAAAAAATAAATGAAAATTGCCATTTTTTTTTAACGCTTGGCGCAGCATGCGCAGCAGCAACAGCAGTCAAGTTATTTGCTGCTGAGTGCGTACTATACCCTCACACACACACACACACGCACGCACACCACTAAACAACGTGGAACTGAAAGTGGGGGGGGCAGGTGTTTGACTATGTGTGCGTGCGCTTGTTTGCCTGCGGCTATGTGTGTAGGTGTAAACATTCTATACTACAACAGTAGCAAAAACAACAACAACAATAACAGTAGCAGCAGCGGCGGCTTACAATGATGTTAGCCTTTATAGTATGTTGTAGGATTTTCTGTGTGTGTGTGTGCGTCGGTGTAATACGGTTAGCAATTCTTATACCATTGCGGCTAACTTACGCACTTAACGCAAAGTTGCAACGATCAAATATCCCGATTTATCAACCTAAATTTATGCACATCTCGAAAATGGGAAACAATGTAATTCAACCAATTTTGTAATAAGACAGTGGCTATTTTTAGACTAGCTTCATTTCAGTAAAATGGTCTTTTGAATTTCAAAATTCGACACTCGAAAACTTAACACTTGAAGATGCATAAATGTATTCGATTTTACGGAATCAATGTAAAGCACAAAATTACATATGTATATTGTAAAATCTATTTTGGCAACATGGACAATTTTTCAACGCACAAATTTTAAAATAATTTTTAAAAATCCATTGCCCCTGGCATACCTTATGGTTCGAAATTCGCCTTTTTCACTAAATTTCACTCCCATATTACTCAGAAAAAGAATTCAACTTATTATCAAGAATATTTCGTTGCATACTTTTTTGGGGCAAACGCAGTAAATCTGTTCTTAACATTTTTTCTGTTTTAAGGAAATTTGATCTAGATTTGACAAAGGTTTGTAGAGGATTGTCGATTTCATTTATAATTCATAGGGAACTAAGTAATAATCAACGCCTTCGAAAGTGAACTATTTTATTCCTGTCATGACATTTTGTCGCCAAGGATTAATCGTTGACTCGTGCCAATTTTGACATATGGCAATCATTCAATAATTTATGTGTCATGGTGCCGCTTGGTAGCAGCAAAGAAGGATGAGTGGCCGCGAATGATTTACAGGCGTTTGCTTCCTTTCCGACCAAGTCGATACATAGAGCGAGCCAAACCAAAAAGAAAGCCATGATTATATATATGTGTTTGCCACATAGAGGTTTCCTGTGTGTTTGTGTGTGTGTGTGTCTGCAGTGTGTTATAAATATGCTAGATAGTTTTTGCCTTCTTGTTCCTTTTACGTTTTACGTTCTCTCCTCTTTGGTGTCAGCCTCTATTTTTTATTTTATTTTATTATTTCGCTTGCCCCTCTTTGATTGAGGTCAAATTTCTAGCGGGTATAATGAACTTTTCTAAACATTTTTAAAAGTAATTGCTTAACTTTAAAAAGTTGTTGCAGCACTTCCATCAAGTGGGACCAAAAGCATAAGAGTCGCTAAATACATATAATTGGCGCCATTGAGTTCTCACGGCACTAATTGCTGCACTTAGAAGCATTTTAATTGTAATGCTCTTAAGATGTGTATGTAAGCTTTCAATTAATTAACTGAAATGAAAACTTATTGCTCTTTTGATACTTATTCAACGGCTGCAAGCGTAAGCAATTATTTAGTTTTTGATTTGGTTAAATATTGATGCATGAAAGCATTTTAGGTGAAGACTCTCAAAGCCCATTTAAAATGAATGCCCAGTATTTATTTGGATATCTACTAGATTTACTACCGGAGTTATTTCCGAGTTATTTCAATTATATAAGCGTGAAAAGTGTGAGATATTTATCGAATAATTGTATACAGAATTAAGATAACGCATCTACATCCAAAATGCATGGGAATTTTCCATTTAATTTACTTTGTTGCCCCCCAAAATTGGGTTAATAGAGTGTAAAGCAGCGCCAGGCCGCAACCTACATTTCGGCTAGCGTTTTGGGCTAAAGGGAAGAATCGGGGTGTTTGGCTTCAGAGGCTTTGGAGAGGCTGCCTGGTGCGACCATGGCTAATCCTATGCTTTAAGAACTCATTAAAATTTCAAGTTGCCTCACAGCAGACATTGATGTTTGCCTCTGGTTGTGGTTTGCTTGAGCCTTCGGCTAAATGTTTAATTGTTCCACCAGAAAATGCTTCAATTTGTTGATAGAGGTTGTCAAACAAGCCATGTCTATGACGTAGGCAGCTATCACACTGTATATCTTTCTGTATGTGTGTGTGTGTGTGTGTGTGTTAGTGTTTGTGTTTCTGTGTGCGTGTATGCGAGAGCAGAAAAATAAGTATAAATGGTGCCAAGCACCGCTTCAACCGCACCTCCTTCATTCCCAACCGCCCCAAAAAGTATGCAGCAAACTGTGAAGCGCCTAAAATAGACACACACAGACAGACACACGGGCACAGGGCACACAGAAGAACCACTGGAACAGCGACTAGGAACTTACATATAAATATGTATAAATCTATGTATGCTAGTATGGGTGCTTGTGTGTGTCTATGTAACTGGTGTTGGTGTTATATCAAAAGACAAACAAGGAAATGACAGTGGCCAGATAGCCATCTAAAGGCTGCTGTTGCCGCTGGGCAAGAACTATCATAAAAAAACACACACACACACATGCATACATACATACACTACCATAGATGATATTACATATATTAGAAAACGTGCACAGCAAACCATAGTACACATATCGACTTCAGGAGCCAAGATACTAACTTCACGTTCGCTCAAGGCCAATGAACGGTACATATAATCGGTCAGCCCTTTTGAGCCTAAAATTACTCGATTCAAACAATATTTGTGTGACTGTAAATTCAGTTTTATTGCATTAACTACATATATTCGTTTGCCTTTACGAAAGTATTTACATGGATATAGAACTCTCGGGTTCGCATAAATCTTTGAACGTTGTTCTCAATTCAATCCCAAATCCCTTTTAGCCACTGTTCGCTATTAACAGAGAATGTTAACAATTTTACACTCACTGGGCATGCGTCAGTGTTAGGGAAATTTTCTCCACTCTCAACCAATCTCTTACTGGTAACACATAACATTTTTGAAAAATTTTCGTTGTTGAAATATTTTTGGGGGAATTCATCTCGTCATTAGAGTGACACGATAGTAATTGTGAAATTCTAAAGTCTGAAAATGTTTCGAAATGCCCATTTTAAATTTCAAATACTTTTTTTTTAGTATTTGCTGAAATTTAATTAATCAGTTTTCTAAATAGGAGCGGTATTTAAATATGCAGCATTAATCACATACATACAAATATATAAGCACATTCACACAGACATACACAGAGATACTGCATAACAGCAACTAGTGGCCGTGTGGAGACTTTGCTGCGCTGTTGTTGCGCTTCGATTCATGTTGCCATTGGCATTCCAACTAGGTTGTAGGTGAAATGCAGACGCATACTCACGCATATAAACATACACAAGTGTAGGCAACGACGGGTTTCAAACTAGCATAAATTTCAAAAATTAAGTGAGTATACACATGCATGCATATGTATATGTTGAAATAATTGGGATGTAGTGTATACTATCAACAAGTGAAATAGTTTATAGCAATCCATTCAAGTGAATGCATGTAGATTGTTGGGTTATTACTGGGGACTTATTCTTCATTAGTGGCAAGTGGAAAAAGCTTTGGCTACTAAAACACAAAACCGCAATATCCAGTGGACAGACAGAAAGTGGAGCCTTTGATATGGTTGCAATGGATGGTTGGACGATGGATATAAAGTAAATGCCAAAGAAAACTGCCCACCCGCTTTTTGCTTTTGGATGCTGTCATAAACGCCCACATGGGGCGGGGCTTTGGGGCAGAGCAGAAGCCGAAGCAGAGGATAAACGTTTCGTATGGCTTTTAAATGTCAGGCAGCCCAGCAGCAAATGTTCCACATCATCAGCATCGACATTGACAGCTCTCAACAAGCAAGTTTTCCGTTAACAGAGGGAGTGAGTGCATCTCTAGGCGCTTGTGTGTGTGAGCGTAGGTGTGTAGTGGGTGTGTGGGTGGTTGGTGAACGTTTTTTGAGGTATTAATAACAATTTATGGTTGCGTCGCAACTTCTGCACTTAGCCATCGTGTAAAACGTTTTAAATTCAATTTATTCGATTTTAAATTATTGGATTAAAATTTCATTTGGCCTCACTCTTAACATCTACACTTAAATTCGTTTATTTATTGTTAGTTTGAAATTGAGAATTTAGGATTTTTTCTGCTTAATCATTTGATTTATTGTCAGTTGCAGCGTCTTGTTGTCTCGTCTAGACTCAGTGGCGCGCGTCTTTGCCTCACACATGATTGCATAAATGGTTAAGGGAGGCGTATGAGTAATATTTCGAATCGTCTGCTCTCGCATTCATTCACTTCAATCATAGCATACTTTTTGGGGTAAGCGGTAGTGGGAAACAACTTGCATTTTCCAAGGAATTTACCTTTGCTATTTTACAACAAACGACTAGAATTCTCTAACATACGTAAGGACATAAAATAAATGTCAAAGATATGTTCCAACTCACTTTAACTTCATCTTTTTCATCGTAAACAAATAATGAAAACTAAACGATCTAAAGCATTTGTATTGCAATTACTCTCCAGTGATTAAGCGCATAGTTCAAAGTTCACGAACTTGAGCAACTTGAGCTCTGCGTGCCACAAATTGCTATTCTAGCCAAACAGCTGACCTATTTTCACATACATCAATAATTTAAACACCCAAAGCGAGCATAAATAAAAATAAAACAAAGCAGAAAATCCACAAGACGTTGGGCATAAACCGGCCAAGACGATTTATTGATTGAAGTGACCGCGGGATATCGTCTTAGTAGGTCTTAGAAAATATAGACCTATTAAGATTGAAAGAGTTTTGTCACTTTGTTTGATTACTTATAGTCGTAAGTGAGAGGCAGCCACAGCATGCCGTACGAGTCGATGCATCATCATCAGTCGGCGGCCGCTGCCGTGGCCGCTGCCAGTGCCCCAAATAGCATGTTGGACGCCCTTAGTATGCAGTTGCGGGATGCTGAGATGCGGCGCACCGAAATCGAGAGGGCGCATCAGGTAAGTGACCGCCCCTCCCCCCAACCCCTGAGAACGCTAATAGTTCGAATATTTTTTGTAGGAAACCTTGGCACAAATACGCAATCTAAGCAGTAGCGCACGTCCCGATGCCGAGGCGGTGGAGAACCTGCAGTCGAGAGCCCGGGAACTAGAAAAGAAGGTGAGTCTCTTCAAGTGTATGGAGTTGGAAGTTAATCTAATCTGTATTTCTCCCAGGTTGCGCTGGAAAATGTTCGCTGCGAGGAGCTACAAATCGAACTGACTTCTACTCTCAAAGCCAAGGCTGCACGTTCCCAAGCTGGCAACATGAATATGAACATGAATATGAACATGGCCTTGAGCAGTGGAGCGTCATCTGCCGGCGCAACCATACCAACCTCGGCCAGCAGTTCCACCGTCACATGGGCACCGACAATCAGTCACCAGGACCAAGGCTCGGAGATTGATATCATCATGGCAAAGATTGAGCAGGTAAAAACAAACAAGCAGTAAAAAAGAGAAATCTGCAGTCAAAAATTAATGCTCATTTCGTAAGTTTAATAAAGCGGAAGTGAATTTCAAACATTAACTTCGGTAACAACATCCAGCTCGTCATCCTTGTCCACCGCTTCCACCTTGACATCGGCCAGAGCTTGCTCAATAAAGCGATTGACTTCAATCTGGCTAATAACCGAGCTCTCTGTTGAGGCCGATTCACAGCCTGATGATAGACAAGTGATAAAACTCTCCAAACTGCTACAACTATTCGACTCAGAGGTAGAGTCAAGATCGTTCTCGTTGAATTGTGTGCCGCTCTCAGTGGATGGCTTTGAGCCCTGGACAAACTGCTTCATGGCATTACTAATTTGCAATTGGTAACGCATCTGCTCGTTCTCAGCCACAAGTTGGCGCATAATCTCCTGATTTTCCACACTGTCATGCTCCACCAGAACGGCACACGATAGCATCAGATTGGCCATTTCCTGGATGCGAGCATCCTGGGCCTGGACAATTTTGCTCAGATCGGAAATATACTTTTCCCGCAGATTGAAACTCTCATTTAGCACTTCGCTCTCGCAGTGCTCCTTGTACTTGGCCATTATCCGTTCCACTCCCAATTGATATTCATCTACGGTGCGCTTAAGCTGCACATTCACGCGCAGCAATTGCAATTGCTCATCATCCTGTACACGATCGACCAGATATTTAACCAAATGATCCTCTCGAAATTTGCTCGAATTCTGGATTTCAGCATCGACAATCCATCCCTCCTCGATACAATTTGCTGCTAGGGCATTTAGATCGTTTAGACTATTGGACAGATAACTGGCAAGATCCATAAGTCTCTTGACCACTCCAACGTTTTGTTTGGAACTTTTCATGTTTGTAGCTGAATTTGTATGAATTTTGGTTTGGAGAATTTTATTCTGGTCTCGACAGGTTACAGAGCAGAAATCATATCTTACGATATATAACCCATAGCCTACTTGACTAACATATTTGATTTGCTTTTAGGATAATCGTGTGCTGGCCGAACTGGAACAGCCGCGTACTTCGGCCAGTGTTAGCATGTCCGCCTTGCCACCCAGTTCCATGATGAACACGGGAAATAGCGAATTTAGAACCATATCAAAGAGTGGTAAGTTTAGCCAAAAGATGTCTATCTATCTGCACTTTAATCATGATAATTTCTTTGCTGCAGAACTCGAAGAAGAACTGAATCGGTATAAAAGAGCCGTACTAGGCGGTGCCTCAGGTGGCGGCGTTTCGGCTCTATCGTCTGGTTATTCCAGCTTGCCGCAATCGCTAGCTTCCACCATACCGAATGGGGCCAGCACTAGTCTCAGTGGCACCAGCGTTGGCTCGCAGAGCGTAGCCGCCGCTGCAGGAGCCGGCGGAGGCGTTGGTGCTGGCCATGGCCATGGCCATGGCGGTCACGTTCATGGCCATAGTGGCAGTGGTCTCACATCCATATCGGCCCTGGTGCCCAATGCAATCAGTGGCATATCGTCGAGTCTAAGCAGTCATGCCATACAATCACTGAATGCGGCTGCTGCCGCCTCCGCATACGGCCAGACATCCGTTGAGAAATTATTGAGCGGAACTAGTGGAATCACTGGCATTCCACCATTGCCGGTAAATATTCACACGATGAAGGCTATGCCAACGGCATTAAGTCAGGTAAACCAACTATTTTCAATTGCAATGAACTAACAACAAGAGCAACTGCAACTGCAACTGCAACTTAGCATATCAGCATATACATACATATATATCCGATTCGATTCGTTTGCGAACCCGAAACGATGCAATCAGTCTCGCTTGGCGTACGCAATGGCATCATATGCGGTTCACTTGGCTTTTGCTATATTTAATATACATACTTAATCTAGATTATATGTTGACAATTCGATTCAAATTGTACAGATAGCGATCATTTGCTTTAGCGTTTGTTCGTTTGTATTGATCACTGATCATCGCTGTTTCTGGCCCTGGAACTCTAGCTCTGGGATTCTCAGCAAAGATGCCTAGCTCCAGATGTAGCCAGTATTATTAGTCCTGCGAATTTGCTTTTTGTTGTAGTCTCATTATTGAAAATATGACATCACTCACACCCACAATTTCATACCCTCGCACACACGCACACACACACCCACATCCATACATTTGCTTATATACTTCTCTACATTCTTAAAGATATATCAAGTATACGTAGGTATATAAGTCCATCTAATTGCTGTTGTTTTCTTAATGTCTTCTTGTTTGCATGATTAAATGTTCCTATATATTGGATATGGTTTTTAAACTAAGTTGGTCTCATCTCATCTCTCTTAAGCATTCTTAAGGTGCTATCTGCTGAAGAGTCATTCTTCCTGATATGCATATGTAGTAGTCGAAATAGTAATATTTGAGTGCCAGACTTATTTCTTAGCCTTGACTTTGGCTCAGATCAAAGACCAATTTAGTTCTTAAGATCACGTTCATTTCCCTCGCAATTGTAAGTCATAAAAGCTTATCATAAACAGGCACACTAACATGTAAACATACATACATACAAGCATACATACATACATACATGTATATACATATATGTAAAAGTGTACGTTGTATGTACTTAACATTACATATTGAGCATTTGATCTTCATGCTTTTCGTTCAATTGTTCACAAATTGTTATGTTTTTATAAACAATAATTTTTATGTTCTTATATTAATGATGATGAATGATGAATGATGTCGTCTTCATACTATATTTTACTATACATATCGCATATCACTGCTTGGAAATGGCTTGAGTTCATAGCTGAGATCAAAATTCATGACCAGAATTCAGCTCATAACATGTTCGCAATTGAATGCCATGACGTATATATGTATATCGTCTAGATATATATACATATATATATATTTAAATAACATATCTCTGATGTATTGGAGGCATCGGCCAAATAAACGTGTTATTCTGTTTCTCTGTGATCTCTTTTTCCGTCTTATGTGCTCTTTCTTGTCTCTTCCTGTTCTCTCTCTCTCTCTTTCTCTCCCCCCATTTCTTCTTTGTACTAAATAATGCGTGTGTGTGTGTATAAACTGTTTTCTATATCCTTTAACTAACTTAACTCTTTGACTCTCTAATGACTATAACTGGCGAATTGGTTCGCAATTGGTCAACTACAAAAATCAAATATTTAATATCAATATTAATGTATATGTATGTCTGTATTTGTAACCTGTATCTGTGTGTGTGTATCTACAACGACAACAACTACAACAACACCAACAACCACAACAACAACAATGATTTGTAAATTTGTATAAAAAAACAAAAACTTACAAACACACACACACACACACACATCCACACACATACAAATGAAATTCCAAATTGAAATGCACCTAAAATTGAATATACAATTTAAACATGAAGCGCGGAACAATACAACTGTACAATTTACAGAGCACAACCATGCCCCTCCTGTCACTGAACTCGCATAATTTGCCGCCAGCCGGCTCATCCAGCTACTCGGCTCTGGGACTGAGCGGCACTGGCACCGCTGGCACATCCCTGGCCCATCCCGGGCTGGGTAACATCAATATGCTGGATACCAGCGCATTACTAGGTGCAACAGGTCTCGGATTGGGTGCCGGTCCTGGCGGTGGCGGTGGTGGCATCACTGGAGCTACCTCGTTGTATGGCCTCAGCGGCGGCGCAGCGGGAGCTTTGGGCAGTTCCTATGGTCCACCATTTCTAGATGTCGCCTCGAGTGCATCGTATCCATTTACATCGGCTGCCTTGCGTCAGGCAACCAAAATGAAAATGCTGGATGAGATTGATATTCCTTTGACCCGTTATGGTAATCGCAGTTCTCCCTGCTCCCCAATACCGCCAAGCAGTTGGGGCCTTGACGAGTTCACCGACGGCTTAAGCGTTTCCATGATGCACAATCGCAGTGGCCTGGCACTCGGTGCCTTGGACTTGGATGGTGAGAAAAGACATCGACACATCGACTTAAAAATGAAATTCCCCTTCTTCTAGCTCGCAATCATACACTAAATGGAGCCAGTGAACCTCAGGTGGATATGCTGGACATACCGGGAAAAGGAAGATGCTGCGTGTTCATTGCCCGCTTCCCCTATGATCCGCCAGAGTAAATTCTCCTAATATATGTCGAAAGAAAATCTCTACTTAATATTATAATTTTCAACAGGGAGGCTGAAGGTGAGTTGTCATTGTGTGCCGGTGATTACCTGCTGGTATGGACAAGTGGGGAACCTCAAGGTGGTTACCTGGATGCCGAGCTTCTGGATGGAAGACGCGGCCTTGTTCCCGCATCTTTTGTACAACGTTTAGTGGGTAAGTGTGGGAATAAATTCGAAGAATGCTCAGTGTGACTAATAACCTTTCGCATAGGCGACGATCTTCTGGAATTCCATCAGGCGGTGCTATCGACACTGCGCGATGCCGAGGATGGCTCGATGCAGTGCGATACAACGTCATTGCCCTCCTTGCCGCCGCACAACCCATTGCTCACACACACCCACGAGGATTTGGCACGTTTGAGTGAGACGCACACCGATCTGGAGCACGATCAGGACGATATCAGTGACAATGGTAACTATTCTCGTCCCCTTTCCACTCCTCTCTTCACCACTTACAATCTCTAGCAGTTTTTGCATGATGTTTAAACATTTTTTTTTTTGGTTTTTGGTGACACTGCAATGCATGGCCCGAATGTGAGCATACCACTCTCTCTCTCTATCTCTGTCATAAGTAGAACCCGCCAGAACACAAATCCTTATCCTTTTAGTCAATAAATATTAAATCAATTGTCTCATCGTTAAAACAGTTCCAGCTCCCAAGCACTTGACCCTGGAACGACAGCTGAACAAGAGCGTGCTCATTGGCTGGTCACCGCCGGAGCCTGTGGGCTATAATCTAATTGAGAGCTATCACGTCTATGTGGACGGCGTGCTCAAGGTTACGGTGAAGGCCAACGAACGCACACGAGCTCTTATCGAGGGCGTCGACTCCACGCGGGTAGGTTCCTTTGTCCTTTATTCCGTCCTTTATGTATTTCTAATGGTTTTGTTTTTTCATTTTCATAAGCAGCCGCATCGTATTAGTGTGCGAAGCGTGACCCAGAATCGTCAGACGTCTCGGGATGCCGCTTGCACCATGATTATTGGGCGCGACACCTCACATTTGGGCCCCTCGGCGGTGCGCGCCTCGCACATAACGTGTTCCTCAGCGGTCATCTCGTGGCTGCCGGCCAATTCCAACCACCAGCACGTGGTGTGTGTGAACAATGTGGAGGTGCGCACCGTCAAGCCGGGCATGTATAGGCACACCATCACCGGATTGGCGCCGAGCACCCAATATCGAGTCACTGTACGGGCCAAACATCTGCGCGCAGTGGGCCAGCACACGCCTCAGACTCCCGGCCGACCCGGTCAGGAGGAGGCGCCGGGAGCCTATGCCGATTTCCGCACGTTGACCAAAGGCCTGCCCGATCCCCCGCAGGAAATCCAGCTTGAGGCTGGCCCTCAAGATGGTACCATTCTGGTGACATGGCAGCCGGTTAACAGGCCCACCTCAACGGGGCCAGTAACCGGCTATGCTGTGTATGCCGATGGTAAAAAGGTCACCGACATCAATTCCCCCACTGGCGACCATGCCCTCATCGACATTGGCAAGCTGGGTGTCTTTAATCCGAGAGCCGTCACCATTCGCACCAAATCTCGAGATTCACAGTCGGCGGACAGTGCGCCCATCTTGATACCAAGTAAGATGCACCCTCCCATCATTGTCATTGAACAATCTAACCAATTCCTTTTCCCCTCAACAGACACTGTGCGCAATGCTGTTGCTCGCCGGGGACCAAATCAAATGGGTATGGGAATGGTGGGGCCACAGCTTCAACAGGGTCCACATGGCATGACTGGTCCCGGTCAGCAGCAGCAACAGCAACAGCAGCCGCACATGATGGGCCAACAGGATCCACATCATCCGCAATACGATCCAAACCAGATGCAGCAGCAGGGAATGCAGCCGGGACAACAGCCAGGACAACAGCCTGGCCAGCCTGGACATCAGGTGAGTGTCCGATTGTGATTTATATGCATCATATACATACACTGTAAATAATGTTCTATGAACTCGTTTTTCTCTTGATTTCGATGCGATGATTTGGCTGTGAGTTCAGCCAATGTGACATCATCGAAGATTGTGTTGTTTGTACAAAAAGCCGAATGTACATACATCATATATCAAACATACATACATACATAACATGTTCTCGAGTTTGAATGCCAAAACCATTAGACATTTACATGTAATACAATCAATTCGATTTCACTGCCTGTACTATATACTTACTACATAAAAAAAAAAAAACAACAAATACCTAAACGTTTCCCGGAATTCTTTTGCACCATCAGACAATGATTCTGTATCAGATCAGTTGCCCAGTTTCCAACTTACATATTCACCAAACTCTTATATACTACCTCCTACTCAACAAACTCCTCAACAAAAAATAAAAAACAAAAGATATTCTGTTGTACATTTTCTCTAACTTCCATATTCTTACATTTACATATATACTCTCTCTCTACACTCTTTTAACTCTTTCAACTCTCGTGTTCTATATACATACATAAATGGTCTGCCTAATTACTACTACTATCCTTCTTTTTCCTCTCGGTTTTGTTTGCTATTTAACCAATCACAACATTATATACATACACTGAGAGAAAATGCATTAGACAAACGCACTAAATTCACAATACCAAAGAAAGAGAAAGCTAATAATGATAATGATAATGATAAGAACCAAAAGCAATTGAATTGAGGCCTGTCTAAAACCCCCAACCCGAAACCCAAACCCCCCTTCTATGATTTGTATGTATGTAAAAGTTATTTTCTTTTCATTTCTTTTTGAATTTTGTTCTTTTTCTCTCAACTTCAATGCCAAATGGATATGCCAGTTCTGCTAGAATTGTTTTTTTTCTTTTGGTTTAAGTCGAATTTTGTTTGAATTTTGATTTAGTATACAATACAGTGCCTACTATATATACCTACCTACACCTACTATTTACATTCGTAGCATGTCTTGAATTGAAGCCGCAATAATAACACATAATAATAATAATAATTATAGCAAGTTACATTTTACAAACTTTGTTGATGATTAACTTATATTTGAGATTTGAAATTAGATTTTTAGCCAAGTATTTGGCACTTAACAATAACAATTAAGCCATTAAGCAATGATTAAGGATTAAAACCAACAAATGCCAATGTCAACGAACAATTTTAAACAAAACAAGTTACATATTCATTTTCATTATATGATACCCAATACCGATAACTGAATACAGCCCGACGGAGGCTCCGGCTTGTTAGGTGGCCTGCTCGGTGGCCTCTTCTCGAAACCCACACAGAATCAAGTGAACCAGAATGTAAGTTATACCCACAACATCTTTCACTTATTACCACCACCACCACCACCACCATGACATATATTGACACACACACACACACACGCCAACTCAGACTCTAAAACACTCACTCAAAAATTAAATACCTATATATCAACTACTTAGTTTAAACATAAGATTAACTTGTAACACTTTGCGTAAAAAGTTAACAGACACACAAATACTTTAAGTGTTTGATGCCTATTTCGTTTTTGTTTTCTTTTTGTCGTTTATTTTCATTTTAACTGAAGTACATATTGCATATTCTTATGTATTGATAATATAGTCGAAAGGTTTAGTAATTGCGCTTAAATTTTCAAACATTTTTGTGAGAAAGAAAAAAGCGCAGCTGAAAAATTGAAAAAATTGCGTTTTGCTTTTGGTTTAAGTTGTTCTTAGAGATTTTTATGCTTTTGAAAATACTTTTTATTTCACGATTCTTAATATCTGGAAACTTGAGTTTTGAAAAAAGTATTGAAAATGTTTACATGGTATTCTGCAAGTCTACTTTGAAATCCAATAAGTAAACGCTGTTTTCCCTTTACTGTAGGTTCATATATGTAGTGAGTTTACTCAAAATTAGTCAGATTATACTTAAATCTAAATTTCGGTAAACGATTTGCCTTTTACAATCGATGTCAGCTTAGATTAAGCTTTATTTTTGCTTCAGCTACTCGTTATATTTGTTAATCGTGAAGTTTGTGAGCTATCTAAATAAAATATTTGATCGGGTTTTTACTAACTGAAGAAATCTTGGCTTTCCCATATACATATATCTCCTAACTTTTTGTATAATGATATCATACAGGACCAAAATAGATAATGTAGAAATTTGAGATTTATTAAACTTTTCTTACACACTTTCGTAATAATTGTATTAATTTGACTTGATCTTGTTTTGGGATTCCCCTGAATGTAATTTAATTGTCTTTGGTATAGAATGAAATAATAGTTATGAAGACAAAAAGTTATGTCAAAGTGGTAAAAAGTTTTTATTAGAGATTCTTGGCAATGGAATGAAAATCAAGAACTTAGTCAGGAGAGTCCTTCTGTCCCCGAATTCCCATTTACAATTTTTGCAAAAATCGGCGTCCTTGTGATGTAGAAATTAATTACAGAATTATTGTAGATGATTCGTTTTATTCAGATCAAAATACACTAAAGTGGCTTGAGATTTTGGTGTTTTGAGGCTGTATACATAGTACCTTACCTTTTTCTTACTGAACTAAATATAGTCCTTAGTGGAACTCGATTTTTAAAAATATATATAGTAAGTTCTTAAGCAATTCATGTACAATTTGATTACATACACAAAACAGAACACCAACCAAAATCCCTTTACTATACACCATGGGATCTATAGAATCTTTACATTACCTCTTCATTTCCAATTCGTTATCGCTGATATTTCCTCACTACCCCTCCAAAATCAAGAACTAACCAAATACACTGTATAAACATAGCTTCTTACTAACAACAAACCTGAACTTTGATCTATCAACCAAACTAGACTACATACTATATTTAGTTTTCAGTTAAATGTATCTAGCTTGTAAATCGCCTTGATCTCTATATACACACACATACACACACACACACACATACACATTTCTACTACATACATGTATACAAGACATTCAACGTTAATTTAGTTGTCTAAAAGAGAAACTGCTACTATATGAAATAGAAATCGCTAAACGCAGCTGCATTCTAACATACTTAATTACTTAACTACTTACTTGCCAATATGTATATACTTACAATAGTATAGACGCCTTCGTATTTTGCTAAAAGAAATCCTTTATATTCTCAATGACAATGTGAATGAAAAACAGAGTACTTGCTAAAAAAACAAAAAAAAAAACTAAAAAACAAAAAGATATGAAGAGAAACGCTAACAAAATTTTAAATTCATTTAAATTAATTTAAATTTATGCGCGTACTTACATCGGTCGTCCAGGGCTACCAGCCGGGGGCGCCGACAGGGCAGCAGCAACAACGTGGCATGGGTCCAGTGCCAGGGCGACCTGCGGGTCAGCTACAACAACAACAACAACAGCCATATGGTGTGCAGGGACAGATGCAAGGAGGTCCACGCTTTCGAGGACCAGCCCCTGGACAGATGCAGGGTCAGCAGATTCCTGGTCAAATGCAGGGTCAAATGCAAGGTCAAATGCAGGGTCAAATGCCGGGCCAAATGCAAGGTCAAATGCCTGGTCAAATGCAGGGTCAAATGCCTGGCCAAATGCAGGGCCATATGGGTGGACCACGAGTTCCTTTCAACCAGCAGCAGCAACAGCAACAACAACAACAGCAGCAGCAGCATCAGCAACAAATGCAACAGGGCCAGCTAATGCCGGGCCAACAGCCTGGTCAACAGCAGCCACAACAACAAATGCCTGGAGCGCAAAAGAAACCTCGCTACTTTGTGGCCATGTTCGACTACGACCCATCCACAATGAGTCCCAATCCCGATGGCTGCGACGAAGAACTGCCATTCCAAGAGGGTGATACGATTAAGGTAAGCTCGCTGATCTTTTGTGACTCACACACAGAGAACCACCAAAACACTTTGCAGCTGCAGAAACTCAATAGGCCCTTCCGCAACGTACGCGAAGATGTTACCACTCCACCGCATTCCAAGGGATACGGTAAAGCAATCGCTGTCTCGCTCTTTTTCTCTCTCTTGAATTGGATGCAATTGGATGCGATCGATATTGATGCCAAGAATTGGCTGCGCTTGTCGCTAATTGAATGAATCAGTGCATGTTTTTCCTTCGCCTCTCGCCTCGCCCCATGCCCCCATGATCCTCACACCTAATCAGTTGAGATCAACCCCCTTAATTACCCTAAGTCCAATCCAAAGAATTTCTAATGAATTACATACAAATACTCAATAACTAACCACTAAGTAGACGTTGTTAACTCTTCTTACTAGAACCATAAGTTAGCGTTATGCACTCAAAACACTCTCAAACAACAACAACATACATACATAGTTCACACTGACTTGATCTGTGCCCATGCCATGAATGAATCTCTTATGACTTATCCTCTGTGGTCCCGCATTCAGGTTTATGGTGATAAAGATGCCGATGGCTTCTATTGGGGTGAACTGCGCGGTCGTCGCGGCTATGTGCCCCACAACATGGTCTCCGAAGTGGAGGACACTACAGCTCAAATGGGAACCGGTGTGCAACAGATGGGGCCACAGGGTACGCCAGGAGGCGTGGGCGTTGGCATGGGAGTTGGCACTGGCCAGATCATGCCAGGACAAGGTGCCCCCCCAACAGAGCATGCGTAATGTGAGCCGGGATCGTTGGGGCGACATCTATGCGAATATGCCGGTGAAACGAATGATAGCCCTCTACGACTATGATCCCCAGGAGTTGAGTCCAAATGTGGATGCCGAGGTAAGTAAATTAATCGAGCAAAATAGCCGATCTTCATTTGTTCTTAATAGCGCAGGGAAAGCTCTGCTGGGAGCGCCGGTTTTATGGGTGGCCTGCTGGGCGGTTTGTTGCCTGGATTTAGCCAAGATATTGCAACTCCGAAAGTCATAAAAGTGAGTTAGGCCATTTGCTCTGATAAGACAAGAGTTTACTAGGCTAGCTGCATATCCTCATCCCTTAATCTCGTTCTGCCCATCTGAAAACTAACTTTTTTTTTGAATAGAATACGAAAAAAACACTAAAACAAACCCCCCTCGGCTGCTTCCTTTTAGACTTTCAAGGTAGAATCTCGTAGTGGAATTTCGATTCTTGTTAAGTAAGAGGTTCTCATCAAGTCCCTTTTCGTTCTTTAGTAGATTGACGGGGAACCAGATCAGATGGAAATAGCTTAAAAAGTATAAATTGTTAAACTTAAAACATTTTATTCTTCTTCCCCAACTATTTGATATTGCAGCAGGTGGAATTGTGTTTTAAAACCGGCGAAATCATACTCGTTTATGGTGATATGGATGAAGATGGTTTCTATATGGGCGAATTGGATGGTGTCCGTGGCTTGGTGCCCTCGAATTTCCTTGCCGATGCCCCCGATCAGTACAACAATCAAATGGGACCGGGCGGAGCTGGGCGCGGAGGGCTCAGCCAGAGGGGCAGGGGTCAAGGACCCGGAGCGAGGGGACCACCGCCGCCACCAAGGGACAACATGATGCCCGGTGTGGCCGGGCAACGTGGCCCGCAAGGCAAAAGTAAGTATACTTTGTGAAGATCAATAAAAACACAACAAAAATTATTGGGTATTGCAAATTTTTTTTAATTTTGTATTTCTCTTTATTTCTCTTGAGTTGTGAATACAATTATTATGAACAATAAGATTATGTATACTTAAAACTAATTGGAAGGAAATTCCATTTATCTATATATGATTTAAATTTTTTGGATTTGGTTCAGTTTTTAAACAAATACGACAAAAACCAATATATATACCTAATCGAAATCACTTCAGTTCTCAAAAGAAAAGATCAATAAATGAAATAATAATGAGGTTTTTGCAGACAACATAAACAATTTCCACAAAGCAGGATATATATATTAAATCACTAATTCTATAACTAACTATCCCGCAATTCCACTTTTCAGTTCAAAATCCTTTTCAAGTTTTCACATTTTTGGTTATGAAACAAAAGAAATATTTTCAATCCGCATTATTGAGAGATAAACACGGAACAAACAAATTTCCCCCGGGGACGACACAAGAAAATTTAATACTCTTTCTCCCACTCCTCTCTGTCTATAAAAAACTCTCTCTCTCTTTCTCTGTCTCTCACTCTTTCTAACTCTTTCTCTGTCTTACTGTCTATCGCAATATGAAAGAAAATACAACAAAAAACCAAACAAATTGAAATAAAACCGAAAAAGAAAACAGTTACAAGTGAAAATAAAAACAAACAAAGAAAAAAATTTCTAATTTTGAACGCCGCCAAATTTTGATTTTTTCTTAATGAAATTTTTGATTTGAAATACTCTTTTTTAACCCCCTCTACCACCCCCCTCCAATCGTTTTGTTAATGTACAAATTGCATAATTTCAGCACCGCTCAGTCTTTTCTTTAATAAAAAAAAAAAAAAAAATATACATATATATAAATATATACTTATGTGTATATAAATAATATTTTTTTATTATTTTCGAAAATATATAAATATATAAATATAGAGTTCTTACTCGATTACCATATATAGATAGTTGTTGTTCTTGTTGTTGTACACACACAATTTATGCATTTTCGTATTATTATTAATTACAATTTATTATTATGAAAGCTGAAAGCGTCTCACTTCATTCAATCATTCTAACATCAAAAAGGATTCGAGAGTCAATTATCATCAAGACATATTTCGAGGATCAATCATTTTTCCATTTTGTATATATTTTTCACCACTTTTCCTTTTTTTAGTTTCGATTTTCTATTGTTGTTTGTCCTATTTTCACCTACTTTCTTTCTAAGTCTGTATCTCTCTCTGTCTCTCTCTCTTTCTCTTGATCTCTATATACCTACATATATCTCTGGTCTTTGTCTTGCGTGACTTTTCCATAGAAGTGTACATTTCTTTTTTTAGCTGGTCTTTTGCATGACACCTACTCAATATATCAATTTATAAACTCTTTGGTTTGATTATTTTTTTTTGTATAGTTTTGTTTAAGTTATATTTTAAACGAAGCAAAGTGTTTGCATTAAAAGAAAAACTAACTAACTAACTTACTAATTAATTCAACTGCACTTGAATTGCCTAGTTGCTCACCACAATACTTTGTAGACAATTTATGATCTAATCTGATAAGTGAAAAAAGCCAAGTCAAAGTATGTTAATACATGTTGAGTTGGGCAAATGATTAAGCCCAATGCGAGATCCAAAATTGAATTTTCCTTCTGGAAAATTTGTACACTTCTTGACCAAAACTAAACAGCGAGCATTTCCTGTAAGAAAATCTAAACTTTTCTAATCCCAACTGCTGACGTGTTTGTTTTTCCTCTGTTTGTTTGGGCAGTTTCAAAGTCACCAAGTTTTAAAGTATAAAAGTAATTCTATTTATATATATAGTTACATTTTTTTTTAGCTTTTGACTATTTATCTTATCTGAAAGATTCTACTAGGTTACATTCTTTTGTATTATTTCTTTAAACTTTTTTACTTTTTGACTACTTTTTCCTTCTGGTTTTTGAATGTTGGTCTTGTTTGTTTGCTATATAGCTTCGTTCCAATATTTGATCAACTATTTTCAGTTCGAAAATGAATATAACAACAAAAACAACAACAGCAATCAGCAAGAGCTTTAAGCACATAATAATAATAAAAAAAAAAACAATCAATCAATCAATTTTAACAAAATGCGAGCAAAACTTCTTTGTAACAAATGTAAATTTTCTCAAATTGTACGATATTTATTCTACTCTCATATATAAAGTTATTATTATTCATTATATCTCTCTATATACCTAAATGACAGTCATAAAGTTGCCTTCCCATAATTATATATAAATACTTATTAAAAAATGCATAGAAAAAAATAAACTTGCTTACCCCATGGGCTACAAAAATTCTAAATATTCTAGGATTAAAGTCCCAATAGTAACTAAAATGAAACCCTCTGGCACGTTTGCCAAATGCAAAAGGTAATATTTTTAATATACATTTCTCTCTATGAACGATAAATCAATTACCAATTTTTTAACTCTTGCCGATAAATAATAATACAGAAAAATAAAAAATAAAACCATTTCTTTTGGCGCCTCTTTTTCTTCTGTTTTTCTTTCTACTGTTGCATTGAGTTAATTGAACTTGATGTTTGATTATCCTCTCTCTCTCTCTCTGTTTTCTTTTGTGTTTGATTAATTGTCCTTTTGAAATGTGTTTTACCATTTTGTTTGAACAATTCTCTTTGGTTTTGCAAATGTGAACTGCGGTGAATTACATAAGTGAATATATGTCAAATACTTATATATTTGTTGTACTGGACGGATAACAACGCGATCGATCCAAACCACAATCCACCAGATTTTCCCCCCCAACCAATAACAGGCAGCAGTTTCGACTCTAAACGACTCTTCCAACTCTCAAAATCTCTTTATCTCTCCCCTTATCTTCATCTCTCTCTCTCTCTCTTCTCTCTGAAAATTAATAAAAAAAAAAGAAAATGTTTTTTTTTATGTATTACTTTCTTATGATTTGAAATTAAGGAATTTTTTTATTTTTTTCGATTTTGTTTTTTTTTTTTTTTGTTTGTTTTCGGTTTCAAATCTTTTTTCAAATTATACTACTACAACTTCTTTCAAATAATTTTTGTAATGGTCTGCTGTGGTAAATGTGAAGTCTTTATGTTATATTCGTTGCTATAGATGCTCGCCCTGCTTCCCCTACACTGTTAGACAACACGGGCCATCCTGCCCCCGATCACCAAACGCAGGTAAATACTCTTTCTCTTTTAGTTTTTTTTCATTATTTTTGTTTTATAATTAAAAAAAAAAAAATAAAAAAAAAGAAAAAGCAAACAAATTTCGAAAATTAAAAAGAAAAATAATTAAAAAAAGTAAAGAAATTTGTTTAAAAAAAATAACAAAAAAGAAGAAAACTGTTCACTTGATACCCCAACAAAAAGCTACAGCCACTACTTAGTTCTTACCACTTACTTAGAAACTGTTACTACAAACTTCAACTGCTTACGGCCTATTACCTTCCCCCTCTTTCACCTGTCCACTAACTATTGCCGCTGCTATCACTCATTTGTTTTCGGTTCACTATCGCTCGTTCTCTCTATCTCTCAATCTCTATCTCTATTTCGCTCTTTTTTTAACATTTTCTGTCAATTTGTCTTTCTTTATATCAAACTCCCGACAAAACGATAAATGAAGACGACATTCATCAGCTACAGATATAGCAATTGTTACACACATTACCGACTTATTCTATACTTTTCTATGCATACCTTTCACTATCTTCCTCTGTCTATACATACATACATATTGGGTATATTTACGATATATACAATGTGTCTATTTTGTATATCGAGAATGTCATAGAAACTGCTAAGCGCCAGAATTGAACTACCCCAAAAGTATGCCATACATATACAAAGACAAAGCCAGGCAAGCTCAGAATAACACAGTTTAGTATACTTGTCATATACATATACATACTTATGGGCAGGTGTATTTGGGTATTTAGTGAATTCTATGACAAACAATATCCCATTGCTCATTCTTTTACAACAAATCGACATCTGTATATACATAGCCAGCAACATGATTATCTTGTAGTTAACATTACTAAAACTGAGACACATTAAAAAACCAACATACATGCATTAAATAAACAAAGAAAAAGCATCTTGAGCAATACAAAGTTCTAAGGCAAAAAGTTCTCGTCCGTGTAAATTACCTGATGATCGTACAGCAATCGCACAATATAACAGAAACTTATACATAGTGTAATATATATTATATTAAAGGCAAGCTGAATCATTAAACAATTTTCGTGCAGTGTTTTTTGTATAGATTGTATCTGTATGTATGTACATATACCTATTTGATGCATTTGCAAAAAGAGTTTCATATCAATGCAGATTTTTAAACAGAAAAATATCAGCAATATCCTCACAGCACCCTCAACCACTCTCATTCATAACGAGGTTAATTAATTTTATTATTTTTCGTTAATTTGTGTTGAAATTCATTATGGTTTTTGATTTCCTTTGCCAACTCAGCTCACTTCTTTATAGGGTGTAATCCGCCACCATCAGTTTAAGTGAACGTGTAAAGGATTACTGATACATGCTCTAAATTTTACTTTGATTTTCATATACATATATGTATGTACTACTTACCCGAATTCTATGCTTACTTCCAAAACTTGCTTACACCAAAATGATCAACCAAAAATACTCGTAACACAATGAAAATTCAAGCTCCGAACTCCAAATCCATATTATCCCACTTTTTTTATGCCAGAGATTGCTTAACTTCAGGCATCTTTTGCTGATATAAAAAAACAAGTTCGGTTATACATTTAACTGCTAGATCAATTGATCATAGATGAGAAACTACTAACTAAAGATACTCCACACTTGAATCAAACAAAAATTTGTTACTATATATTTATATAAAAATCAATATACATAAAATATACATAAAAATAAAATTTTTTGTTTCGTATACGCTACTAATTAAATAATCGCTACCTACTACCTATTATATATGGAATATATATTGGATGTAATGTGTAAAATTTCTATGTGATTCACTGTATGTGTAAAACTTTAATTCATTTTCAGTTTGGAATCATATTTGGTTTTATGTTTGAGTTCTCTCTTCTGTATATGCCTTTAGTTGTTATCCCCCCTCTCCCGTTTTTAGTTTTGCTTCTCAACAACTTTTCACTGATAAATCACACAATTAGTTATGATTTTTGGATTTGCATTTTGCTTTTGCGTAAACCAAAACGAAAACTACCCAAAAACAGGGAACATCAAGTGATTATCGAATACATCGTTTTAAGTTTTACGCGTTTGATTTCATTTCGAGGGAAATTGTTTGCACTCTACACATTGACACATTTTAACAGGGTGCCGAACTTCATTTGCTCTGCTATCATAAGGATAGTGTAAATACATACGCCCATACAAACATACATACATAGATATATACATATATATATATATATATAGTTTAAATAGTCCGTTCATCCCAGAGAATGCTCTAAATACGGAGCTATGCGAAAGTGATGTTGGATTTCCCCAATTTTTCTTTTTTTTCTTCCTCTTTTCTTCTGTATGCGCACTGTTCTTGTTGTTCAGTTTTTGTTTTGGTTTTGATTTAAATTCAGTTTGTGCGAAACGTTGCTAGTTCTAAATAATTGATTTTGTTTAGTGGTAAAGCGGGACATTAGCTTGCCCTCCAATGGTAGATTTAAATCTTTATTTAAATATATAAAATGCGGGAAAACTGCGACTAAAAGTATGCCTAAGAATTATCTTGAGAACTTTTTCATATAGCTAATAAAAAAATCGACTAATTTTTGAAAAAGTTTTGGATAGTTGCATTCAAAAGTCATCTGCTGATTGCCTATTGCATACTTTAGGGACAATTTTCCTTCATTTGGCACCACTACTTCCCTCATCCTTTCTCTCTTTTGTGATCCCAGCCATAAATGTAAGTCTGTCGAGTATATCGTGATGATCCACATAGTATGTTTCTAACTCCATGGAAACTGGCGGGAAACTTAAATGCTTTTGTAATTGCACAAGGTGTCACTTATATAGAGAGCAAGGATAAAGTCTCTGAGCAATTAATCACTTTTCGGTAGTTGAGTTCAAATTTATGTAGTTGCCATTACTAACCCTTAATACCATCAGCAGCTATAACTAAAAATTTATAGAATAAAAATCGCGGACGAGTCCTAATACTAATACTAATACCTACTACCTACAACCTACTACTTACCACTACTAACACCGATTTAGTTTGCCATCCAAATACGCTAAACTAATCTTTTACCTAAAAATTTTTAAAATATATCCACTTGAGAAAAGTTGAATTAAAACAATAAGACAACAGAAAAACAACAAAACATAATCCCCAAATAATTTATCTATTTAAATAATTAGTTTGCCATTTGTTTGATTGATTCATTTGATTGATTCGAACCATTCGACTAACTCGCTCTATTTGGTATATTCGAATACCGGCAACTTGCAGGGGATGATCGGTCGCGTTGGTAATGTTGGACTGCAGCAGCAGCAACAGCTACAGCAGCAACCGTATGGTCAGCAACAGCAGCAACAACAACAACAACAAATGGGACAACCTGGAATGATGGGCATGGGGATGGGCCAACAGCAGCCGCAACAGATGGGAATGGGAATGATGGGACCTGGACAGCAGCAACAGAATCTGCAACAACAGCAGCAGCAACAACAACAAATGGGCAGCGGTGGCCAAATGGGCATGGGCATGGGCAATATGGGCAACATGGGCATGGGCAACATGGGTCAACAGCAACAACAGCAGCCGCCAGTTACGACGCAGGCGCAAACGGGCGGCCTCTTCTCCGGCGCGACTAGCCTGCTCTCTGGTGCTACTTCGGCTGCCACCGGTGGTCTATTTGGCTCGAAACAACCACCCAAAACGGATCCAATGCAACCACCCAGTGGTGTGCAGCCAACGCAGCAACAAACTAATGCCTTTGGTGCCCAGCAAGTGCAACCAGGAATGCAGCCAGGAATGCAACCTGGTATGCAACCTAGTATGCAACCTGGTATGCAACCTAGTATGCAACCTGGTATGCAACCAGGAATGCAACAACAACAACAACAACAAGTGCCACCGCAAGCTCAGCCACCGCCACAGGGGCCGGGCGCCGGTCTGTTGGGAGGCCTTAAGGGTATTGCGGCAGCGGCGCCCGGCGGCGATGTACTCTCAAAAGGGAAAGATCTCTTTGGCAAATTCGGGTTCGGCTTTGGCAAATAACCCCGGTCATTCCATAGGGTCCTGTTATATTATTCGTAGATTAGACTTATTATTACTATTATGATTATTGCTATTACGATTACGAATACTAAGCTAACAAAACAACAACCAAAAAATCAACTACCAAGTAACCTCCTTCCCCAACACAACACTCATACAACACCCACACACACACCTACAACCTAAAAATGTCCCCCCAAAAGTCCCCGTCGAGAATGGGAATGTGTTTGAGTTTCTTGTTGCTGATGCAAATGATAAAAATGCAACTAATACTAGTTACTAATAATGATAATATTTTTTATTGATTAAATTGATAAAAATATTTAACACAACATCAGCAACAACAAAACAGCTTATTAGGTGACGAGAAAAGAAGGGGAAGATTTCCAAAGAAACAAACAAAAAGAAAGTAAATTGTTGTAAAATTATACAAAACAAATCAGAAGCCCAACACAAACAAAATACACACATACACACTGAAATAAGACAACAAAAAAAGCTCCATTACTTATCTACTATAATTAAAAAGAAAACAACTAGTCAAAAACACATACACTGATACATACACACATACATACATACATATACATATATACAAGAAAAACATAGATAATATTTATTAATGAAAGGAAAGATGAGAATATATGTATACATACATACATTATATATTTACAATTATTTGTTAACGCACATTGTTAAATTTGCTACTGTTGCTGACCAGTTTATAAATGAATGAATAAATAAATAACTAAATGAATGCAAAAACCAAAAAACAAGAAGAAAAAAAAACAAAAAACATCCACATAAATAAAACTAAATGACCCAAAAAAAAGGTATAAACATACATATAATAATATGTATATATTTAAAATATATTAAAATTACATTTATAACAAAAACAAATTCGAAAACACTCTCACACACACACACACACAAATTGGATACAATGAGACAAACCAATGAAAATTAAGTGAAGGAAAAGAAAAACAAAGCAAAAGAATACGCAAAAACTACACTTTAATGGATGGAAAAACAAAAGAAATAATAAAGAAAAAGGAAAACAAAAGATAAACCAATATGATACATATTTACATATATATATATACGCATATACTAATACCTATACATATACAGACATATACATATATACATACAAATTTCTCGCATTAATCTTTAACTTAAACCTTAACCTTGATTCGGGCTTAAATGAATTAACTAACTTTAGTTTGAAACCACAGAGAGATTGGATAACTTATTTCGATTTCAAGTGATACCGCGCACAACACTCACTCACAGCAATCCATTCCAACACCCATTCCAGTAACAAATAACATAGTCCATAGTCTTCAAGCAAACAACTTATTATCCAAATGGCATTATATGTATGTGTCTACTCTTTTACCCTAAATAGGCATATGCGATAAATATCTATGTATATCAGTGTTACGTAAAGTCATGTGAAATTCAAAGCAAATACCAAAGACCAAGAGAGAAGACAACTCCAGTAAATTTATCGAGAAACAAATTGTCGTACATTTGTACATACATATATGGATATCTACATATACTTATATAGTCAATAGAAGAAATCAAACACAAAAAGCTGCAATCAGAGAAAAATGTTTTTTGGGTCAAGATTAATTCCAATATTATTTGCTTCGCGTCTTATAGGTTAAATTGCTTCCAAAACTGCATTTTTGGATAGTTAATTGCATACTTTAGGGGACAAACGTGAGTGATGTGACGCGGGGGAAATTTACCCCCTAAAGTATGCAACGTGTAGTCAAAAATCTCTTATATTACCACAAATAAAAATCTTTTGCCAATTTTATTGCTTATTAAACAGTTTTTAGGTAAACATAATTTTTTTTTCTCAGCCCATTGAATACTTAAGGAACGATTTTCCCCCTGATTATATTCCTAGTTCCATTATTCATTTTCGTTCAAGAAAGACTCAGTCAAAGATAATAAATCCTTCTTCGAACAGGAATCGTTCTTTCGATATTAAAATCATTTTTCTTCCATTTGACTTGGCATTAAAAGCACTTATTTCTCTGAATGTACACACACACACATACACATACACACGTAGTTACATACATAATAAAATAAATATAACAGCAGAAACAACATAATATATAAAAAATGGTTCTCTAATATTTCCTTTATTCAGTTTATTCAACTTTGTAAGTCGATAAAAATTTAAAAAAGAAAAAAAAAACAAAATCAAATCCCTTGCTATTTTCCACTACTACTTATTGTTAGTATGTATTTACTTACCTACACATACATACGTACATGAATCAGCATACAATCAAGCCATTTCGATCGTTCTTAAAAGAACACAAAACCCAAAAAGAAAAAAGAAACTTACTAAATCGGAAGAGAAAACAAAAACGAAACTATTGCATACTTTAGAGCGTAAAAGCTTCAATACTTACATACTTACATACATACGTTTTGGCCAAATACGAACTTTTTGCTTTAATCCTGTTAAAAAACATAGAAAAACTGTTTCCTAATGTTCAAAGAAAATTGCTTTATTAACAAACAAAGAGACACACAAACACACATTACATACATACATACATATATAGAGACATGCATACATACAAAACAAATACAAATACATTGCGTACCTCTTGCTTTACAAATAAACAAACAAACAAAAAGAAAAACAAAACTGAAAGAATATAAACATAAAGAGAAAAGAAATATATTAAAAGAAATTTACCAACAAAAAAACAAAAAGGAAAAACCAAATATTAAATAATTCCAAAAATATTTAAAGAAGCGCATAGAAGTTGCAATGTATGAACTTAAATGTATTATGAGATGAGACATGAAGAGAAATGTGAGGCAAACATATTACTTTAATCGGATGACATTTGATGGCAGGACACAAACACACACAGAAACACTGCGAGAGACCCCCCCACACACACACGAACACACACATAGACAAAGACACAGTTCCACTTCAAAAAGAGAAAAACCAATGATATGGCATAATACTATTGGTTGGCACTGTAAATTCTACACTGACAAAATGAGAGTTGGAAGCGATTTCAGTATCAGTGAATAGCTAAGAATGTTATATACAATATACATACATACATACATACATATACATATATATGTATCAATTGATCAATATATATGGAACGTTGAAACAAAGCGTTAACTTTTCCCACGTAAATGATTTATTTTTTAAAACTAAAACTACAATCAACAGCAACAACAACAACAACAACTCTGTATGTGTTATTATTATTATTATTATTTAGCCAACTGAATCCAACCAAGACAATGTTTCAATATATACATATAATATATATTACTAACGTGATCAGTCAGTCTACATACAAAAAATATATAGAATTAACTAGCTCTTGCAGTTTTGGCATTGAATTTTTATTTATTAAAGATTTTTTGATCAAATTGTTGAGATTTTATGTAGTTAAATTTATGTAGTACTAAATTTCAATCAGTCTGCAAGAGTCTAAACAAATACACACACACAGACAACACAGAGGCATCCACACACACACACACACACACACACACACACACACACACACACACACACACACACATACACATACACAACAAATAACTAACAACACTCCGTAATCGTTTAGAAAACTTTGATTTAAATTCAGTACACAAAATGAACATAATAAACTGATAGTACTATGAAATGACAAAACTAAAACCAAAAAAAGAAAAAACAAACAAAAGAGAAAACACAAACAAAATAAAAACCAACTAAATTGTTATACTGTATTATTATACTTTTTCTATAAATTATAATTTCATTATTGAATAACAAAATGCGAAAAAAAAAGAAAATAATTAAACAACAATTTCAAAAGGAACAAAATGTTGCGAAATTGTATATTTTTATTTCACCGTTTGAATGAATTTTTTAACAAAGCAACAAAAAAAAGGTAAGTAATTACCTATGTATTTATTTTAATATGTAAAGTGTGATTAGATTCGAGTACATACTTGAAATGGCAACTTACTTTCAATCTGTGAACGAAACTAGCTCTAAAACAATATATCAAGTATACGCCATATTGCCATGTGCGGTCAGTCAGAAAGAGGCTAGAGTGGACTTAATCTCTCTCTCTCTCTCTTTTGACATGCTAGTGATTCAGTTCTCTTATATTCTCCTATTCTTTTTTAACGATTACTAACTAATTCAGAAAGTGAGAGCGAGAAATATCCACAAGAGAAAAAGAATAGCGATATTCACAGTAGTTGATGTCAAGAGAGAGGGACAGAGATTCTTATTGTTTCTTCTCTTGTAAAAAAAGAAGCCTACTCAAGTAATTGAGGCAATAACAACTGATCGAGGGGAACGCCTCTGGGACTCATCTTCAGCTCTCCAATCTGAGTCACAGCTTAAAAGATCCATTCGATACAGTTTAATTTGTCCAACTATGGATATTACTCATACGTCATGTCAGCCCTTGTTTGTTTGCTTGGGGCACATTCTCTATGCACACACTTATACTCGTATACAAGGCAGCTTAGTATTTTCCTCGAAAACCCATAAAAGGCCTAATCTTTGACTGTCCCACACGAGTCACTTGCAATTCAAGTTGTCTAAGAAATGTTTACTTGAGCTTATCTGAAATTCGAATTTGCCTTCTTTTATCTATTTTTATTTTATTTATTTTGCCAAGGTAGGTTTATATAAAATATAATATACATATATAAAAAAATAATGCCTCAAACATACAATAATAATGCAATTAAGTATTTACAGAGTCTACAACTAGAATCTAAATTGCTATGACTACAGCTAGAGCTACTGAAATGACAGATGGTTGCGTAATATCCGTTGCCAGCAATTATCTGGCCGTTCTCTGCCCTGATGCGGATGTTCTCCGAGAAGCGATTAAACTTTCGCCTCAACCGAGGCGGTTTCTTTCTCTTGCAGATGACTACATAGTTGGGTGTCCTCGTTGCAGAAGCGTATATTCTCCACAGCAGGCAACATTTGCTGGACTTTGAGGCTTATGTTTTGCAGGATCAGTAGGACATTGTTTTCGCCAAGTTCTTTGGCCACAGCGCACAGCATCTCAATGAACGTGGCGTCAAACTGCATAAAACGGCCACAGTCCAGCACAACAGGAAAATCGTTGCGATAAAGCCGACAGGCCGATCTCAGCTCCGTACGAAGAGTATCGACGCCCGTGTAATAGATATCAGAATGTGGCACAATGTGCACATAATAGATGGCCTCTTGCTGCTTGAGGGACACTTCGATTTTTGGATTGCCCAGTCGCAGCAGAATGAATACCATGCTGACAACAATTCCGAATAGTAGGCCAAGTTCGACACCACACACAAGGCAGATAATAAAGCTGCCCACCCAACTGAAAAAGTCCTTTTTGTTGTTCTGCCATAGTTCCTTGACGGGGGCCAAGTCAATCTGTAAATCGATTTTGAAAGGAATTACAAAATTTAATAAAACCAGGACGACCTACCATAAAGACCACAGCAGCGATTAAGACAGCAGACAGGGAGGCCTTGGGTATGTACTGAAAGTAGGGCGTAAGGATACTCAAAGCAGAGAGGACAATTAGACCAGTGTAAATGCCAGCCATAGGTGTGCGGACTCCCGATGCTTGACTGACTGCCGAACGGGTGAAGGCTCCGCAAGTTGGCATGGCGCTAAAGAAAGAGCCAGCCAGATTGCATAAACCCAAAGTCAACATCTCCTGCGAAGCATCCAAGTTGCCATCCTTAACTACAGGCAAAGGAAGAATTAGCAAGAACAAACATTGAGATCCATTACGCATACGCACCGAAGGCCTTAGCAATTGCCACATTAGCAAGAACAGCAACAATGGGAACAACCACAATGCCACTGCCAAGTTCATGTAGAATATCCGTGAATACATAAGTTCGATTTCCATACTCGAAGGCGAATGGAGGCAACTTGATTGAGGGCATGGCCGAGGAGACCTTTGAGGACAGAACAAATGGCACTGCTTCCATGGAACTCTTTTTAATCCAGATAAAGACCATGAGGCCGGTAAAGAATACAACCAAAGCATTGCGTGATATGCTTATATACCACAGGACTTTCTTCAAACGCTGTGACAGCGGATTATCCTGTTTGAAATTCACCTGCGATAGCAACTGCAAGAAAGAAGGAAACAAAGTTGAATTCACTTTGATAAAATTCAAACCCAAGTCAAGGCAACTTACTCGTAACAGGAGCAGCACGCAAATACAGGAGATTCCTAAGGCAGCATCACCAGGACGAATGTTGCTAAAGAAAGCTCCAAACGATGGGATGCCCTTCAAACGGATGCCCAAAAGGTTCTTGATCTGGGCCAAGACCACAATAACCGCGGTTCCAGAGGTAAACGCTTTTGTCACCGGCGAAGGGATAAAACTCACTATAAATCCCAGCTGAAAAACGCCCATAGCCAACTCCACAAGACCAGCCAAAAAGGCAAGGACAATCACTATCTGTACCGGCTTGTCCGCACAATATTGCAACGTGAGGATGGCCATTAAACTCGTCGGGCCAATGGACACTTGTGGAATAGTGCCGAAAACCACATAGATAATGGAGCCAATGAATGCGGAATACAGACCATATTCCGAAGAGAGGCCAGCCAAGGCGGCATAGGCTATGCTTTGCGGAATGATCGTGAGGCCCAGTGTAATGCCAGCGATCAGATCGGCGAACGCCTGCTCTCGAGTATAGTTACGTATCCAGCTCAATATATAGATGCGTCGCAATAGCCAGTGGGCCTCTTTCGGTTTACTGTACTTGCTCTGCATATCCATCTCTACCGTGTGCCCATTATCGCCATAGAACTCATCGCCATTCTGAGCCGTATACTTTTCCTTCTCTTCGCAATTGGCTGGAAAGTACACAAAAGAATTTCCAAATTATTTTAAGGTATCTCTAATTAGAATCAGCTTCAATCCTACGATCATATATGGTGGCAACTGTTGAGGGGCTTTGAACGGGGCGATTGCGTTTTGGTCTGGACCCCAAGCCAAATGTATGCTTCCACGGCCAACGCATTTTCTGTACTGATTTACAGTTTCGCTAATAGCCAACTGCAAAACCAGAGCCATAACGCTTTCAGCCGAATTTTGTTTGTTTGTTTTTTGTTTTTTGTCATGGGGGGAATTTTTTGGTTCGGCATTTAAATAAGCAAAACTCTTCCCGATCCCAAGTTTCAGCCCATCAAAAACGAATGAGACAAAACGAAAATAAAAACAAAACCTAATAATCACGAAGCTTAATTGTGTGAAATCGTTATTAACTATATACCAATACATATATATATATATGTATGTACATATGTGAATAATTATTTATGTATATATAGGTATGTAAATAGCTACACAGTTTGTTATGGAAGGCATGCGATATTTTAATAACTAAAGTTGAAAAAATAACATTATTGAAGAGCTGATATACTTCAACAAAAACCTGTTCTACAGCCCTCAATTGATGCTTCCTATATGTATGTACATATAAACAACTAAAGCTCTATATATATATGTATGTAAAATTCTATAGTTTAAATTAATTAATATTGTACTCACTTTCGGCTATCTATTTTCCTGAAATATTTAATATTATGACTATGTCAGAGAGCTAATGTTAGTCAACTGTTCTTCATTCTCATGAACTTTCAGTTAGCACATTCTGTGCAACCAAAGACAACTCCAAATCAAATGAAATCAAATCAAACACTCACAACACCTGCTTTTGGCACTTGCCTGGGATGTGGCGTCACAAATTATTCATCATAAATAATCCGTGTGGTATCACTTAGTCACAATACTATCCATAACCCATGCTAATTGTCTGAATAAACTAGTTTCATTGTTAATCTAAGCTTTCGCGCGAATATCCCAAATCACATAAATAGCTTGTAAAAGTATCTAATTGAAATTTCCCTTTTTTTTTTGTGTAAGTCTTTGCATGCTCTGAGCACATGGATAGCAATAATTATCTTTTGCAATATTTCGTAAATATTGTTCATTATAGATATTGGCTTAGGTAAGTGCCTTTTCCCGTATCCGGCACAAAACGCGATAAGTCCTTACAACTCCTAGCATCTTAGCAGGCAACACTTGTAAGCTACTCCTGTATTAATAGAATGATTAATTACCTATTGTTTGTTAAATACAATAAATTCATTTCAATTCATTTTGTTACTAAACTTATGCATATTGCTATGCTATTCCAATTTCCATAAAGTATATTTTTTTCAAGTATCCTGACCAACATCAACAGTTCTGACAATTTAGCCAAGTTCACGTGTGCATCTGTTTATATGATTAACTTGATCTGAGAAACTATAAAATAATTTTTCATTAAGAACAGTAAAACCAACAAATTTCATATTCAAACTTGGAAAAAACGCTAAACATGTTTATTTTAACTTTACTGCGTTGCCGATTAGCAGCTTTAATTTAAAGTATTTTAATTAGGGGCTAAACAACTAGCTACTAAGTGTAAAGAAAATACTTTTAATCTTTGCAACTTTCAATTACCAGTATTTAAGTATGTTAAATATTTTTTTGTTTTTTATAATGTGAAATTTTTTGGTTTGTGTGATGCTTTGTGTTGTACACTGCGGCTACGTGATATTTTGAATAATTTTTCACAGTATGAATACATTATAGTTATATATACATATGTGTATTTATTACAGAAATACTATTAACTATTTAACTAAGAGTTTTATTTTAGTGGAGAAGAAAACTGCGGAGAACATATAGCCAAATTAATTGCAGAATTGTTTGTATGTACTCGGAATACCCAGCAGAGGAAGAGGAGAAAAGTTTTCACAAAACCGAGTAAACCGATTTAACTATTAAACTGTTCGTTTTATAGATTCAGATCTTTAGGTTGAACGTTACACAGATTTAGTCGAGGAATAAATATGAGAACCATTATGTCCTTCATAACAATCAAATTTTAAGCTATTACTCCTTTAGACCATTGAAAGTGAGATGTAAATTTGTCATTTTATTTATTGTTGTTTAGTTCCACACTTTCGGGCATTCTTAATTAATGCTAATTCATGACAATAGGCCAACTTTTTGGGTCAGCTTTTGTTTTGGTTTCGTATTGTGGTTTTATATTGTTACTAATTTAATTAAGAGGCTACTAACTAATTACCGCCAATAATCACATAAATGTTTTTATGATTTGTAAAGTTTTGTGGGAGCACGTGAGCTGAGGCAAACCTATCATATCTTTATAGTTAGTTTCATTCTTAATCCATATTTATGAATAATTTTTTATTCGTTATAACAATCTAGTACCTAGTACCACTTGGAAAGGTATACAACTTTTAGCCAAGGAATTATTAACAGGATACGAAAGTCTATAGTTTCCTGCCTAATAACAAAATGCATAGTTGGCAATATACATAAATCCATCCGTGTATGTATTATTCTTAGAGCTGCGTAGGACTTATGAAGAATGCAATCAGGAATGAATATTAGAGGCGAACTTGAATCCTTTAGCTAATTATCAATATATTGTTAAGAGCCCAGAACTCATAGCTTGCGGATAAATGTTACATAATTAATTCCAATGTAGTTACCTACCATCAAAGGATAATTTCTTAACAATTGACATATTGGCGTATCCGTGGAATGTCCAGAAATGAACGACTCTAATCGCAAGGATATGTCATTTGCGGAAATAAAATGATATATAGTTAAACTATTTAGCACAGAACTAGACCAAGTGCACTGCTTCACAATCAAATGAAAACTGCCAAATGGGAGAATTTTGGAATGATAAATAAGAGGAGACGAGCAGATTTTTCTGATAAACAAGAAAAATGAAAAAAGTCAAGAAAACGGCGACAAACAATTTGCGCTTTATTTTCGTTTTCTTCTTTTCTGCTCGAGATCAGCACAACAATGGCATACTTAACGCTCATTCGGCAGGCAGATGGGCAAACAAACCTAAGCTTAAGTGGGCTGAACAGGGAAGGGGCCAAGGGGTTTGGCAGGTTTGTCGCCCAACAACGGCGGGTGCACAAAAAAAAAAAGAACCAACTACAATGATAATGACTTTGATAGTGGCAGAACCATGCTAGAGGGGCCAAGGGGTGCATCTCTCCTAATTCTGATAAGAGAAATCGTTACCCTTACATGTCGACAGTCCAACTGTCCAGGTAATTTTCCATCTGGTCAAATGAATTCCAACGATGCCCGTTGATAAGTGGATTGGCCAATATTTGAGCTACATTTTAGTTAAGTCCAATCACACACACACACAAGAATACGCACTTCCAGCGACATCTTGTGACAGGCTTTTTATATCATCTAATTATTAGTTCTCCCAATTTAGATTCCGAAATAACTTTATAGCCGCGATTTTGACAGCAGCCGCAGCTGCTTCCGGATAGGTGTTAATTAGGATCCCCTTCCCCAAAGCTGGCCCACTCCCACATGTTACGACGGGTGGTTCATTGGGCAGATATGCGGTCAATGTATACGGGTAACCCAGTCACTTTATGGAGGCTGTAAACAGATTAAAGTGTTATCTTATCACCGAAACAAGCACTTAATGAATTATTGTTGTCTATGAAATGTTTAATGTGAGCCAAATTTCTGCGAAAAATTTGTCAAATCGGTATACAATATGTATTTATACCCATATCGTTCCCATACTACAAGGTCGTTCGCCAGAGCCAGTTTGTGTATTTAATGTCGTTTATCAGCCGGGAGATTTTATCGCACGCTGCAGTTGATTCATGTCTGGACACAACAGAGCAGATAAGCTAAAACATAGGCTATTAATAGATAATTTGTTTTATTGTTTATGAACTAGATTTGGTATAAATATTTGTCGTTACCCTGACACCGCGACATAATCTGAGATGTGTAATGCGTCATGACTCCTATTTTCAATTTTTTTCATAAATTCGCGCCAATTGCTGGTGTTGGTTAACTATTGGCGTTCGATAAATAAAACACTCGATAACATCGAGTATCGACTTTTTACAAATCATTACTGTACAATCGATAACTGTTTGCTGTTTACGGTGATTATATCTTAACAAATAATTAACAAAAAATTCGTAGTGAAAATTAGTGTCCATGCAAAGAAAGTTAATAGAATTCAATAAATTAAATTGGTTCTTTCCGCGAATGCGCTGCCAAGCCAGGGATGCAATACATCGGCAACGACACAATCGACCAACAACTTGCAACCTTGCTTTGCTCGTTATCGCTACAGGGGAAAAATAAAATTAGTAACAAAAGCAAAATTATATTTGGCTGAAAAGTTACTTTAGCTGAGTGCCGTGGAATATTTAATTGCTTGTTTTGCGGCCAGCGTACGCCTCGTGCCTGTATCAGGACCAGGGACAAGAATAGCATCGAAGTAGGATCAGGACCAGGACACAAGACAGCAAGACCCAAGAGAGAGCAGCAGCAGCAGCAGTAAAACCGAAACGAAACCCAAATCAAGTTTCGTGCATTTCATCGTTCGTCGACTTCTTCTTCTTCCTCTTCTTCTGGTGCTGGGCAATTGGCTTGCTCCCCAAATCTATTATGAACAACAATAGTAAGCGGAAAACTCGACCTAGTGGCGGAGGTGGTGGTGGTGCCAGCGGCGGCATCTCAAGGTAAGAAGAAGCAGCCGCAGCTGCAGTAGAAGAATAAATGCAATGCAAAAGAAAAGAAAAAGGAAAAAACAGCAGCAGCAAAAAAGACAAAAGAAACAAAATCAAATAAAAACTGAAAGCAAAAGAGCAAAAAACACACATGCAAGAGGAAGAGTGTGAGTGAGTGTGTGTGTTTGGGGGGTCTCTCTGTGGGGCTGTGAACGGTACGCGAACAGTGGGGTAGCAGGGTTAGGGGCGGGAGCTGCTTTCAACTGCGCTGCCCTGACAAATTGAAAAACCGCGTCGACAACGAAAACGACGACCAACTAAACTTAGTCAGCCTCAGCCAGCGAAAAGAGCACTCTCCGGGTCCGGTCTCCGCTTGAGAAAGGTGAAAGCGCGTTTCTTTATGTGATGTGTGTGCGTTGTTGTTGTTATTATTGTCATTGGTGCAACCTAACCAAGAGGAATCCAAAAAGCATTCTTGGTGGTGGTCATCGAAAGACGACCCCAAAACAGCAAAGCAAATGCAAATGGCGCTTATATAATAGCCCAACCTAGTTAATGTGTATGTGAGTTTGTGTGTGTGTGTATGTGTGAGTGTGCTGGATCCTCAACATAGTTTCATATTCAGTAAACATATCACTTAATGCTTTGTTTACATTGGCAACAACAACAAATAGCTCAAATCATAATTTGCGTAAAGATTTCCTTTTCTGCTGCTGTTAATGATGGTGATGATGATAATGGCGCGGCTCGGGTTGCCGTTTGCCCATTGGCTCCCAATGCTGTTCCCCACAAATACAAAAATATATACATATATACTTATATATTAAGTCCGGTCGGACTGTCGGTCGGTCCCTGCTCCCCCTATTGGCGTCTTACTCGCACCCCCAATCTCCGCTGCTGCGCCCTTTAAAATTTCAATTGAAATATGACTGCATCACACAAACAAGTAAACGCACACACATACATACATGCATTGCATATGTATGGTCACATCCGCATTTGTATACACATTTGTATAATAAAAACATCGGTACCTACATATGTACATATGTATTTATTTACTTATAAACCGAGAATTCTGAAACTGAAGACTGTGCAAATATCACGTATCCAAAGCGTTTCAGATGAACCTCTCGTTTTGTTTAAAAAATAAAAATATTAGCACTGTCAACCTTAGGTAACCTCTCTTATTGAAGTGTATTGCAATAGAGATAAAGTAACGGTAAAACTACTGTTATTCCTATTTGTTATTTGAAATTCTATTTACTTCAACCATCTTGATCTAACGATGGATCAGGATGAACTGATCAGATACTTCTAAGATTTCCAATTGACCCCTGTGGTCAAGGATTCCATATACATACATACATATGTATAAAATGATAGTTTTTCCAGCTTGAAGATGGATCCCACTGTAAAGTGCCGTCATACTACACTTATAACGCACGTAGACACACACTCGCACAGTCTATTCTACGTACATTTTGCCTGCCACGGCCTCTTCTTTTTATGTTTCGTTCATATGCAGTTTCTTGCATTGTCAGCAGTTTGCAGTTTGCTGTGACGACGTCGCCTGCTGCTGCTGTTGTTGTTGTTGTTTCTTTGGCACACTTTGCCGCCCAATGGCTGTGTCGGGGGGCGCTCACAAATTTGGGTCACTTTACAAATTTGTATTTTTTTTTTTTTAGCTGACCGAACGAGGCACAGTTTGTTTTTGTTGTTGTAGTTTTAGTCGCTGTTCTCTTCTTCTTCGTCGCTTGCCATTTAATCTCCCTACTTAGTTGCCTTCGTTTCAGCCTATTTCTCGCTCTTCTCTCCCATTGCATCTTTCTCTCTTCTTGGTTGTCTCCCCCATACCTTCTCTTACTCTTGGCTTATCACAATGCTGGCGCACGCCACGCATGATTCATTTATGAAAACGCATACTGCTTCTCTTGTTTTTTTCCTCCTTTTTTTTTTGTTTTTCATTCACGAAAATGTTCAGAGTGCACGCTTCATGGATTGTTGCTGTTGTTCCTACACCAGCAGCAGCATTGTTGCTGCTCCAACCCCCTGGTCTGCCTGCCTGCCTCGGGTCTTGCCCACACACCCACGCACGCGGCGCTTCTTATGAGAATGTGTGCGTGTCTGTGTGTGTGCACTGAATGGGTTCGTTGTGCGTTTGGGCGATTTCACGGTCGTCGATCCTGCACGCAACCCCTCAGCCCACTATATAAGTATTCCTGGTCTTCCAATAGAAAGCTTTCGTTTCATACCCTTCTTGAAACTGTGGCATATTTATTTTCTGGTGATAAGGTGGTGTGAATATAAATTATTCTTAGATTCCATTTGTTTGATCTATTTAAGAGGGTATTTAAAGTTCGCCAAGGTCAAGAATAAGTACTCCTGCCCTACGATACAGTGTACTCTCATAATGCAAGTCAAGAGCAAAAAAGAAAACTATGTCTTAGAATCTCTCAGCAGATCAATAATAATGTTTATATCTATATATTTTACTGAAAAACACAAAACAATAAAAACTAATAATATTTATTTAAAATTCAATTAAATCAATACTTTTGTACTTGTAACTGGCTTTTAATCGGATTGATTAAGGGGTTTCCGAATTTACATTGTATATTTCTTACTTTGAATCATAATTCTATGTATTTTGACTCGATGTATACAGATACAACTCCAACGATAACAGTTTGAGGACAGCAAATAATAAGGCAGGCAGCGGAGGAGCCACATCAATTTCAACGTCTGGAGGAGGCGGAGGTGGGGCACGTCCGCTGGCGCAAGGCGTTTACAATAATACGTATTTCATGCACTCGGCCACAGCATTGGTGGGCAGCGTTGTGGAGGTGCGCCTGCGATCGGGAAATATCTACGAGGGCGTGTTTCGCACATTCTCGGGCAATTTTGACATCGCACTGGAGCTACCGGCGTGCATTAAGTCCAAGAATTTGCCGGATGAGGGCAAAGTGCCGAAACACATTATATTCCCGGCCGACACTGTTGTGAACATTGTGGCCAAGGACTTTGATTCGCAGTTCGCCACTTCGGCTGGCTTTCAGACCGATGGCGCCATATCGGACAAGTGCAATGGTGAGATAATACATCTGTCTACCTGCCAGTCATTTCGTCTAACTTACTCCTTTTATTTGTTTGCTTATGTCTATTTCAGGTGCGCGTCTGGATGAAAAAGAATTGGAGCCATGGGATTCGGGTGCCAATGGCGATATTGACATAGAGCTAGATGGCGCATCCAATGGTTGGGATGCAAATGAGATGTTCCGCAAGAACGAGAATCAGTTTGGTGTGACATCCACTTTTGACGATTCCCTGTCATCATATACAGTGCCTTTGGATAAGGGCGACTCACTGGAGTTTAAGGAGGCTGAGGCCAAAGCCGAAAAGTTGGCAGCAGAGATCGAAAACAATCCCGTTTGTCGCGAACGTCTGGACTTGGAGAATGGCGATGAGGAGGCGCTATTTGCAGCAGTTGAACGTCCAGGAGCGCACGAGCAACAAGATCAGCAACAGCAGCAGCATCATCAGCAGCAGCCGCATCAGAGGTCGGCCGAACGGGATAGGGAGCGCAACGACCGCGAAAGAGATCGTGAGGAGAGGGAACGCGAACGTGATCGTGATCGTGACCGTGGCAACAATAAGCCACGCGGCGGAACCGACTATCAACTGAGAGAGACCATGAGCAGTGATCGTTACATTACAAAGCAGCCGCGCAGCATCACCGGACCGCCGCCCTCACACGTGAGCAGTGGAGGACGCGACCGGGACAACAGTATGATGATGCAGCAAGGTGGCATGGGTGGACCGGGACAGGGCGGTGCAACGCAATCTACAGCCGCTCTCATACTGGCCGGCGGTTTGAAGAGCACTGTATCGCCCGCATCAAGCAGTGTGGCAACGGACACAAGCGGCAAATATGGAGGCGGTGGTCCAATGGTGAAACGTAAAACTGTGCCCCAAGGCGGCAAACTTATGCGCGGTAATCCACCCAGCAGTGGCGGAGGCGGCGGCGCCAGTGGCAACAATGCCTCCGTATCCCAAGGTGGTAACAGCAATTCGGGTGGCCATGGCAAGGGTGGCTACCAGCCGTCCATAAGCATGCAGAATCAATATTCGTATCAGGGCAACTCGCAGATCATGCACGGGTAAGCAACTAGGAGACAATTTTATTTTATGGAGAGATTTCTTTATATCTCTTTTGGTATTCTAATATTGCAGCTCTTCACAATATCGCAACCAATCTCACATGGGCGGTGGAAATAGTGGCTCTAAAGTTAATGGCGATGCGAACTCCAATGCGGGCAAGACACTTCCGCCCCGGCAATTGAGGCAGTATCAGGGTTCACAGAGTAATTCATCGCTTAACTACAGCGGGGAATCCCAGCCGATGGGGAAGTCCATGCATGGTACCCAAACTGGTCACTCTGGCCAAAATAGCAACTCTCCGCCACTTCAGACAGGTGGACAACAACAACAACAGCAGCAGCAACAACAGCAACAGCAGCAACAACAACAGCAGCAGCAACAACAGCAGCAGCAACCACAACAGCAGCAGCAACAGCAAACACATCAGCACCAAGGCAACATGCAGCCACAGAGCCAACAGCCGCAGCCACAGCGGCCACAACGTTCACGGGATAATCAGTTGCAGGATTTAAGACAATTTGGCCAGGACTTCCAATTGGCACCTAGCAACACTCCGTCGCAACAGCAGCAGCAGCAGCAATCCCAAGTACAGCAGCAGCCATCGCAGGTAAGACTAATAAAGGGAAGTTAATAAAACAATACTAATACTAATACTTATTGTAAAATTTTGTTGTTTTTTCTCAAGCCATTGCAGCAACAGCAGCAACAACGTGCTCTCCAGCAATCAGCCTCGCCGCCACAACAGCAACAGCAGCAAGGCCCGCAACAACAGCCGCCGCAGCAGCAACATGTGGCCATGCAACATCATGTGCCACCGCCTCATATACAGCATCAGGCCCCCTTATCACAGCCACACTATGTGCCTCAACAGCCACCACAACAACAGCCGCCGCCTCAACAGCAACAGCAGCAGCAACATGTACCGCCACATCTGCAGCAAAAACCTCAACAGCAGTTGGTACAGGAGCCACCTCAGCAGCCACCGCCCATTTATCATGCCATGCCGCCTCCTCAAACATCGCCGGTGGTCATTGCGTCGCCAGTGTTGCTAGAGCAACCGCCGCCTCCATTGCAGCAGGCTCCTCCACCGCTGCAACAGCCGCCACAGTTGGCTACTCCCAAGCCAGATGTCTCGCCGGCTCCAAATAACAGCAGCAATACAACTCCAACTGGCATAGCCAGTACGCCGACAACTGCCCCTGCGTCGGCACCGAGTGTTGTTGGTTCCGATAAATCTACGGCAACTGGAACAGCTGGCACTGGGAACGGCAGTGGCACCAGTAGTACCAGCACCGTTGCCAGCGGAAGCACGCCAGTGGTTAAGAAACATGTGCTTAATCCATCGGCCAAGCCGTTCACACCGCGGGGGCCCAGCACGCCCAATCCTTCGCGACCGCACACACCACAGACGCCAGTGCCCATGCCGGGCATATACACTACAGGCACGCACGTCCCGGCAGCGGCCAATCAGTCAGTCTACGTGTTGCACCAGCAGCATCCATTCCAGGCACCCACACACCCGCAAGCCGGACAGCAGCAGCGTATACGACGCAATAACTTTGGTAAGAGCGCACGCGAATAGCTTGTTGGTGATTGATTCATAATCATATCACCTGTTCTGTTTTGCAGGTCCCATGGCAACATCGCAGATGCATGTAACAGCCTCAGCGGCCACAGGTCAGCCACTGTTGGCCACGGCACCCATACAACAGTTCATACCGTATCAGCATGCGCCGCATCCACAGCATTTCCCATCACAGACATTTGCCCCGATGCCAATGCGCTTGTATCCGGATCAGCCTCAGCAGCTGCAGTTCATAGCTCAGACACCGCCTTCGACAACACCGTCACCGGGACAGCCGCATCAGACTTTCCATCCGCCACCACAGCCCTCCCCTGCCGGCGGGGGACCGCAGCCCGCATTCACGCCTCCCACACAACCGGCGCAGCCTACATATCAGCTGATGTGCGTGCATCCTTCCCAGATCATACAAAATCCATATTTCCCGCAGCCGCAGCCACAGCATCCGCCGCAAAATCAACAGTTTCAAATTGTAATGCAGCAGCAGATGCCGCAGTAAAATGCCACACGGCATTCGGCGACGACTGGCACAACGATTGGGTTGGGTTTGGTCTTTGGGCCACATATTGCCCGCCTGGGTTACTGTCGTCGTCGTCGTCATCATCATAGTCGTTGTGGAAATGTGGGAGCTATATGCGCAGCATTCATTAAGCAACACACACACACAGAGCACTAACATACACACACACACACACACGCCTATATACATTATTGCCAGCAACAACCACATAGTAAACATCATATGCCACATCCGCAACAAACTTGTGTGAACGCGCGGCTTTTGTTGTCGCTCCAAGCGATTTTTTTTCCTTTTCCACGCATACAAAACATGAAAAACACACACACCATTGCACCACACCCACACCTATACACAAGCAAACGCATACATACATATAATCATGTCATTCTTCAACCACATCCCCTCGCAGACCAGCAACACCAACAACAACAACTAGGAAATTATAAAAATACCTTTAAAATCAAAGGGAAACTAGTGAATTTTTTCAAATTTCAAGACTTCTGACATCGCACGGAAGCCAAAAACAACAACAAGAATAACACCAACAACATGAATAATAACAGCAATCACGAACCGAAGAATCGTCTTAAAGAAAATGCTAAAAGCAAACGTCTAATTGAAAATCAGAGTAAAATGCAATATTAAATAATGAGCGTCAGTCTGAACCAAAAATCAAAATCCAATTGATTATACAATTGATAGGCGCGTTGCATGAAAATAAAGAAACATTTTCAAAAAACAACAAAAAAAAAAAAAATCAAAAAATTAATATTTTTTTGTGGAATTGATAAAGTCAAATTAAGTCGATATTAAAAAGTTTTTGTAAATTTTTTCAAAACATTATACAATTTTTTCAATTGACATCAGTGCTATTGATATATAATTCCAATCTGATACGATTTGGCGTACATACAACATATTACTCAATCTTAAACTCTACCCGTAACCCACCCACTACACACATACACAGAAATCCGCAGCCCCACACAAAAATACAACTTTCACCCCTACTTCCCATACACAGACACACACACACAATACACATAGAAAAAGAATGAAAATATGAAGTGAAGCGCCAGGCAGACACCCAAAACCCAGAGTCATCATTCCAAGTTCATTTTTCCCCACAAGGCATTTACAAAGGATTCTGAGCTGATGAAGATTTAATTAAGAGATCTCTGTAAAAACAAAAACACAAATTCGAACCTTTGTTTGCTTTGTGGAAATGCGAAAATCGAATGTGAATCGAAAAGAAAATCGTAAAAACTGATTAATTTGATTGAAATTCAATTTTGTTTTCACCGCTCCTTCTCCAACTTTTCCATATCCTTCTTTTTTCTTTTTTTTCCCCCTCTATTCTAAATTAATATACAATTTTCTAAAGTCTATTATTTTTTATTATTATTCTTATTATTATTATACTTATTATATTTACAGAAAATGTAAAACGCATGAGTCTGAGTCAGGTTTATTTTTTCTGTTCTTTTGGGTTTTAGTGACTCTGTTGTCCTTCTAGAATTAAACACGTATTTATCCTTTTGCCCGTCACAGGAATCAGTTTTGATTATATTTGATTATGATCAAGAAGCATCTGTTGTGGTCTGTTTTGTTTTGTAAACCTTCAAGTTTCCTTAAATGAAAAAAGAATATTAAAAGAAAAAACAAAAAATAATAATTATTATAAATTTAAATAAAAACAAAAACAAAAAACTACAAAAAAAAGAAGAGAAAAAACAAAACATCAAAAAGCGTATGCATTTCTTTTATTGCACTCCATTCCAAACCAAGCCATCTCGGAAGGTCATCTCCATCAAGTGGATGAGAATGGTTATCCGGTTGGCTGGCTGGTTGGTCGTAAATAGGAACTACAATGTTGAGATTTCTTTACCCAAACTCGTCAAAATGGCTGTGATATGAATAGAGTCACAACATAAAGTCACAAACATTTTAACGACATGGTATAAGAAAGTTGCAGTCAATTCACTTTTTCTAAAGACACAATCCATTTCGAGCTGTTGCAGGAATATTCGCACGAAACTCATCAAAATGGCTGTGATATGAGTAAAATGGCAACATTTCACAACCCCCTTGAAGAGTTACGTAAGAAATTCCGTATTTCGCCGGGACGGATTCCAAAAAACACTTGTTGGCTCCACTCACTTGCAGAGTGCAATAACTCCAACCCCAGAGACCCCTCCCCAGCACTGTGTTCTCGTCCTTCCCTACGTCCATTATCCGTATGCAGTTGTCTCTCTCGCTCGCTCTCTGCCTCTGTTGGCTGGTACTCCCAGAATACTGAGGGAAAAAATGCAAAACGATGCTCATTGCAATGCCCATCAAAGCTGGCTGTGATACGCTTCAAATGCAAAAATATCTTTCTTCAGCCCTTTTTGATGACATTGAAAGTAAGACGCAATTCACACAAACACGGACACACACGAACACAGACACAGGATGGGGATACACTCCACTGGTTATAAATTATCCTGGTAAACGAACTCCTAATATGTACATATGTATGTACATACATACATATATATAAATTCACGTAACCAAATGCGATGATGGCGTTTGGGGCGACGTTAGCGACGTTTTAGAAAACGTAAAGTAAGTGACGTACAACATAAGCGGCTTTCGTTTTTCCATGTGTGTGTGTGCGTGTGCTTGTCTGTGTGTGTGAGTTTCCGTTTGTATTTGTGTGTGTCCGTATCCTGTAGTTTTCCTATTTCCGGCGTTTCTAATAATTTGATTGCTGGAGCTGGAACTCGACTAGAGAGGATTAGATTAGTCTGTATGTATGTATATTTGTACATTATCAATATGTATGTGTGTGCTTGAGTGCTGTGTGTATGCGCGTGTCAGTTTGCCCGCCTTGCGCAGGGTATGTTCGAACTGTGAACAACGTTATCCTTGCTTACGTTTTACTTTTTCTGTATCCTTCTTTGTTCTGTAGGTTAAGTAGCCGAAAACGTTGCATGTTGCATACATATGCGTAAGTTTGCATGTGTGTGTGTGTGTGTGTGTTCCGACGACCACCGCCCTCTGCTGCAGCTAAAGTGTCTGCCAAACAGTCTAACTGTGTTGCCTACTCTCTCTCCTTTCTGCCATTGCCATTCGCTTTTTGTCTATGCGTCTCTCCGATGTCTGCCCGAACGCGAGTGTGAGTATTAGTCTGTCTGTCTGTATGTGTGTGTGTGTACCTCTGTGTTTTCACCCTTAACGTGCCCTTCCCAAGAGCCGGCGGCCCAGCCATAACAGCAACAACGACCATCCACCGCTCCGCAACCTTTCCTCACTCACCCAAAAAGAAAAAAGAGAGCGCTCACTAATACATTGTGGCTAAATAAGTAAATAATAATGCATTCCTCTTTTTCTTCCATCCATTTTCTGTACGATCGCTTGCGGGTAGGTTAGGGTGTTGCCCATTCGGATGGCTGATTGATTTCTAAATGGGCACTGGGCACTGCTCCTACTGCAGTTCATGCATTCGAATAGTGGATGTGTGTATGTATGTATGCATGATTTGTGTTGTAGTTGAAACCATCCCTTATGTTTTCCGGCATAGCTCAGGCTCTGACATGGAGCAGCCCGGCCCGGCTCGACAAAAACCACGTCCCTCTCACTCTCTCTCTCTGCTCTCTACCTCTCAGTCCATCATCTATGCATCTCTCTTTCTCGCTCTCTTCCTTCTTCCTGTTGGCACTCTTTCTGTACATCGACATCTGCTTTGGTTTTTGTGTGTGTGTGTGTGTGTGTATGTGTGTATTACTACGAACGCAGACGGACTTGGGCTTGCCACCCACCCTTTTTCCAACAAAAAAGCAAACCTCATCATAGCCCATCGTCGTGGTCTTGGTTCTGAGTTCTGGGTCTGGCTTTGGCGCTGGCTCTGGCTCTGGCTCTGGTCGGCGTTTGTCGTGTGTATACCGAAATACGTAAAATTCATTTGTAGCTGTTGGTGTTGTTGTTGTTGTTGGTGGTGGTGGTGGTGGTGCTGCTGCTGCTGCTGCTGATACCGCCGACACCGTTGTCTTCACCTTGGTTGCTGCTGTTCTTTTCGTGTTGATGTTGTTGTTGCTGTTGGTGGTCCGCAAATACCAAGATGGATTTAATGCGTCTTTAATTAAAGCATTCTATTGATCTCGGAATCCATCCCATCCCGATGTTCTCATCCAATTGGCTTTCTGTGGTCTTCTTGTGCATATTCTGTATCCTGCGGATACCACACACAATCGAGTATTGTATTCTATCCTCGACAATGAAAGTATACCAAAACTTTTCGCATCCGTTTAATATGTATCTTGGTTGAATATCCGATGTAGCCGCTGTACCCGCAGTAGCCGCTGTAGCCTTGCTTGGCCATGCCTTTTGCCTTTTGCGCAGTTTCTAAATTTTCAAAAAAAAAAAAAAATGAAAAAAAAACCGAAAGAAACGCCTGTGTGTTCTTCTATACAAAAATTTTCACTATACGCTTTCACTAGAGTTTCACACTGATTAATCCATTTTTTGTTTAGTCATTGCAATTTGTTTGGTTTTTTCAAATTTTTTTTGATTATTTCTTTATTTATTTATTGTGCATTTTGCCACTCAATTGGCAATAATTTATTAACCGGTTTTCCTTGCGACGTTTTTCCCTTTTTTACAACCACACACACAGAGAACAGGACGAGTAACTGCCGTTGCGGCGGCTGCCATTCGCTTCTTTTCGTCCTTGTGTGTGTATTCGGCTCTTTGGCTGGCTGGCTAGGCTAACGACTTCGGCTCTCTGCCTCGGCATCTCGGCTGAGCTCGTATTGCGGTATAGTTTTCAATTACAAAACTCTGTCGGATGGGTGCGCGCGCTAAAAATGGGCAAAAAAGTCGCGCCCCCATCTGCCAACCACCGTAATACACACAAAATGTATTCGCTTTTTGTTGCTTCCATTTCACTTTCGACAATAATGCGCCGATGTGGTGAGAGCAAGGACTCACTTCCGCTCTCACACACTCACTGCGTTTCTGTCTCTCTCTCGCTCTCTCTCTCTCCCGCTCTCTTATACATAGCTGCTTTCCCCTGTTGCCTTGTAATTGTAATATCGAAGTGTTCAGTATCGATAATTCTATACTAAGGACTGAGTAAAAACTGAGCCGGAAGTGCCAAGGACTGAGTAAAAACTGAGCAAATGCTCATTTTGGCTGGGCGGGCACATTTAAAAAATGTACTCAGGATTAGTAAACAACCACGTATATCAAATCTAATCAAATTTGAGATTTATTAACTAAATCGAGAGAGAGATAGAGTATTTAAATTCTATTCCACAACTTTCATTAAACTGAAAATGCATTTAAATGTGTTGGTTTCTTTATTATTCATTCATAATTGTACAATTAAAAATACAAAAAATTGTTCAACAGCAATTAAAAAGTAGTACATGGAAAATATAATTAATTTTTAAAAATTTTACGAAAACAATGTTGTTAAATAAATATTGTATAAACACTGCCAATTTGTTGTTGTTGTTGATTTGCTTGCTAGATTCAAATATTTTCATTATATTTATGAATTATTTTGTAAAAATTGGACATCCATGATCCGGATCGTTATGTGAACAATAAACAGGGATCCGAAACCGTTTTTCAAAGAGTTTTACGATAATCGCAAAAGGTCTGGCAAGTTACTATACTAAAAAACGAGATACATATGTGAATTTGTTGTTTTTTGTTTTTGTTTTTCGTTTCATTCAAATGTTGTTTGTTGTAAATGGATGGACATATATGTTATGCCATGTTGCTGATGTTGTATGCGATGTGATATGCGTGATTGGGATGTTGAGATACAATTGTAGTACAGTTTATATATATATATGTATGTATGTATATATAGAAATATGGTTAGCTATTATCCTTCGAGAAAACCAAAAAAATGTGTGAGGGGAACGGGGATCTCTTATGTTTATCCTACTGCTCTGCTCCGTTAAGTAAACGCATTTATTAATAAGTATTATGTTAAACATGAGCTTAAAACGTATTGCAACAGGGCCATATTTCCAAAAAAAGGTGCTAATATTCAATTTAAAATTCATTTAGCTTGTTTTTTTGTTTACATTTTGAATACGCTTTTATGATTCGTGAGTCTTAATAACTAGGAGAAAATTGCTTTTGTTTTCAATGCTTACATTTTTTTGTTCATTTTTTTCTTTTTGCAGAGTTTTTTGTCTTTATGTATGTGTACCAAACTAACCAAGGATGTGTGTGTGTGTGTATGTGTGGGTCAGGACATTAAAATTACATTAACGATTATTAAATGATATAATAAATAACTAAAAGTAGCATACGTCGCGATATGTGTATGTATGTATGTGTTTTTTGTTTGTTTCTCACACTAAATGTTTATGTTTTATCAAATGCATATCATATATTCCGTTTCCCGGTGGCTTCCATTGTCATTCGGCGTTCTTGATTTCACTTAAATTGCGGCAGGCTTCCCGTTCCCTCTCCCTCTCCCGCTCCCTCTCACGTTCACGTTGTTCCTCCTCCATTTTAAGGACTTTACTCTTGAGACCACACAATATCTCGGCTGTCGCTATATTCTTAATCGCACTCAAATCCAGATGCTCACTGTGATTGTTATTGTCATCGTTGTCCAGATGCTGCTCCCCATGGCTGTTAGTCTTGTTGGCCTGGTCGATTGGATCATCAGTTGGTTTAGTATCCTGCTGTTGTGCCTGCTGCTCCAATTCTAGACTGCGATTGATAGCATTAAGCAGCTTATGCTTGCCCAGGGCCAAAGCAATTCCATTGCTGTTTCTATCATTGTTGTTGTTGTTGCTGTTTGGCTTGCTGCTGCTGTTGTTGTTATTCGAATCGGTTTCCATATCCAGACCACGGTTGTTATTATTGTCATCATACTTGCGATCATAGTCATTGGGTTCCTCCTCATCGTGACCATTGCTGGTTGAGATTCCCGATTGTTGTTCGACTTCGATTTCCTGTTTAATCAATTGAATATCTGGCGTGGATGCGGGCATTGTCGGAATGGTTGTGGGTGTGGGTGTGGGTGTGGGTGTGGGTGTGGATGCCGTTGTGGGTGTCTGTGGCCTAGCACGACTGCCATTTGCATTGGGCGTCTGTACCAGATTCAAGGCCTCTTCGTCATCATCATTGTGGCAATTGTCCGGTTTGCTGCTAACATTGCTACTATTATTGCCTCCACTATTGGTCAGATGATGATTCTCGACCAGACGTATCTTGAAACTGTTATTGTGCGTGGCTGGCGGCGGTGTCTGTGGCACAATTGTCATAGCGGGCCCCATAGATTGTCCAATATTGTCCTGGTCATGATGATGATTGTTATTGATCGCATCATCGTGCTGCTCGGCACTCGAATAAGAACGTTCCCTTTCCATCTCCTTTAATCTCTTCTCGCCGCCCAGCTCGGAGTTGTAATGCATAAGGATCTTTCGTTTTGCCAGATATTTGTGTTGTTTTCGTGCCGTGTCCAACATTTTCTTACTATTAGCCTGGAGGATGGCAAAGGAATTGTTCTCGGCCTCGGTCTGATTGTTGTTACTGATGCTGCCGTTGCTGTTGTTGCTGGCCAAATGATTGTAATTGTTGCTGCTGCTGTTATTGTTGTTATTGCGATTGAGATTCTTCATGAAAGTCTCGGTCAGGGTGGCCTTCGACTTTATGTGATCACGGAAGCCACCACCGTAGTTTGGCACTCCGCCACTGGACAGAGGGGTGGGACATCTGTTAGGGCCGTTCTGTTGTTCAAGTATTCCGCCGTAGCCACCTGCTGCAGCAGCAGCGGCATGGCCACTGGTAATGTTGACAGTGTGTGTTCCACGCTCGAAACGGCACTCGGTGCCATCGCTTTCATGTGGTGAGCTTATGTCGCTGGCATCGCTATCCAGGTTTTTCTGCAAATGCAAGTGAAAGTTCCGGTTACAGTTAAAGAGAGATGCAGGCGGAGCATGCCAACTGAAAACCCACCTCTGTGTGCAGCCCCTTGATCTTCATGGCCTCGGCCACTTTCAGAAAGACGGGCAAATCCTCATACTTCACATTCACCTGTCCACTGTACATGAAGTCAAGCAATCCCGCCATGTGGCTGGCCTCAACATCTGCCATCAGCAGAATGGGATGACTCGATGGATTCTCTAGAAAGATTTGCTGGAAATACGGACTGCATACAGACAAAACCTGTAAAGACAAAATGAAAAGGAAGAAGCAAGCAAGAGCTATGCATGAGTGCCACAGTTCTGACAAGTTAGCCATCAAGTTACCAGTTTGTGGGCCTTAAATATCTTGCCGCCGGCTGCAATAGTTACGTCCACCATCTTCTCATCCTTCTGCAGAGAGTGAAAGCCGCGACACATGTTGCCGTGGAAATTGTTCCACGACAGGAGATACTGATCGATTGTATTGGGATCTGTGTAAGGCTGTTGTTGCTGTTGCTTCTGCTGTTGCTGTTGATGTTGCTGCTGCTGTTGCTGGTGGAGCTGTTGTTGGGCAGCCTGATGCTGAGTGGCCGTGATGTGAATCTGTTGAGCAGTTGTCGGGGGCGAGCTGGGTCGCGGTGTGGGCGGCTGGTGTGGGTGAGCGTGATGATGTTGTTGCTGTTGCTGCTGGTGCTGCTGTTGTTGTTGTTGTTGCTGTAGTTGCTGTTGCAGGTGCTGCTGTTGCTGCTGTAGCAAATGCTGTTGCTGCTGTTGCAGGGCATGCTGCAGTCCTGGCGGCGTCGACGATGACTGCAGGCGGTGTGGATGTGGCGATAAAGACGGTTGATGACTCAGGAATCGCTGCTGTTGTTGTTGCTGTTGCTGCTGCTGCTGTTGCTGCTGCTGTGCTTGAAGATGTTGCTGTTGTTGCTGCTGCTTGCGCGCTTGCTGTTTGATTTTGACCAAATTTTCCTGTTGCTCCTGCTCCCGCTGCCATATCATTTCGTGTTTGATCTTATATTGCTGCATGGAGAGATCATCCACACTCTTCGACAACTTAACCATGTCGCTGTTGCTATTGAATTTGTTACTATTGCTGTTGCCCAACATTGGCTTCAGCTCGTACTTGTAATCGCCGCCAGCCCCACTAGCAGCAGCTGCCAATTTGCGTTCGGCTGCCAAGGCGGCACGCTCCTTTTGTCGCCTGATGAGCTCATCGATATCCATGTAGGCGCCGCTGGTGGCAGCCGCTATGGCCGATGCAATAATTGGGTCATCCTCGAAGACACTGTCATCGAGGGTCTCTTTCAATGTCTTGGTGGACGAAAATAGACGCAGCGATGGGTCGTTAACCTGATCGCTAAAATACACATCCATCAATGTAAAGAATGGCCATTCTCGTCGCTTCGGCTCCTCTGACATTTTGATGGCCTTGTACTCTTGCAGCAGATTGTTCCATTTTTTGATAATCTTCGACAGGGGCAGTGGCACATTAAGCTCACGTTCCACCACACTAAGACAAATAGAGTTAAACCTTTTGTGGAATAGATGATTTAGATGCTACTTACGCCCAGGCATATTTCGATGCATTACGTTTGCCAGTGAAAAGTGGCGATAGTTCTGCCCTTAGTCTGATCAGTGATTTTACTTTTTCCGCTTCCCCTGTAAAGAAATATGATAATCAGGGTTAGATGGATAGAAGTGCAAAGCGAAGACACAAGAGTGAGTGATCTTTGGGGCATTGATCTGAATGGATTGAGTGAAGTGAAGCTTTCCACCTGCCAAATGCAATGCATTGCAATTCAAGTTTCCGATAAAGACCTCTGGCCATAGGCGGCAGCAACAAATTATAGAAAACTACACCAAAGATTCATTGAACCCGACATACACAGTCGGATCGGAGTCGGAGTTGGAGTTGGAGGAGATTCGACCAACCAACCAAAGACTACAATCATCTGACAACGGATTGGCATAGCCATCGAACGAACGAGCCTTGTCCATTTACCACTGACTCTAGAGCTATGTATTTGTCTGTGTTTGTGTATGTATGTGTATGCCTTGTGGTTAATTGCTATAACGAATCTAGCAACTTTTACCTAACTAACTCTGAAAGACTATAACCAAAATCGTAACCGAAAACCGAAACCGAAAACGCTAAACCTAAGAGCCATGGGACAAGTCCGATACCGGAGATCCGAGATGGAGTCTTCAGTGGCATTAGTTGTCAGTTGGCTGATGTGCGATGAGCATTAGCATTAGCATTGGTTATACATACATATATCCATGTACATACATACATATAAAAGGTGTGTGTGTGTGTGTGTGTGTGTGCCTCTACCCCAACAACACTCAACGATCTCCTCCATAATGACTGAAAACTATTCAACGTTGAAGAATTCATTAGCAGATTTCACTTTCGCTCATGACGACGACAGCGACGACGACGGCGACGACGACGTTCGCGTTCGCTTATTTCTTTTTCTGCTGTCTTTCTTTATTTATTTATTTACCGTAATTTCTACTCGTTTACTTTTTTCTTTCTTCATTTCTTTCTTTTTTTTCGAATCTCGCCTCTTCAGGCTCTTTTCTTGTTTTGACTTTACTTTTTCTTGAGAGAAAATATTTTTGTCGAAGCCGGATCTATGTAAGTTAAGTGAGCGGCGGCGGCAACGGCGATGGCGACGACGACGACGAGGACGGCGGTCGCTTTGATTGGAAAGATTTTGGACTGCATTTCGATTCTAAGCAGGTTTTCTGGTCGATGCGATGCATTTACTTTCTAAAAATGTTCAAATTTCGAGAGTCTGTGTCAAGGCAAGGGCCATAGAGACACACACACACACAGTCAGCATGCTTGGAACTGCCATCAATCTGTCAGAAATGTTGGGCAATGTTCCCCCCTTTCAGACCCTATGCGATTGCTCTAATACCCTTGCCAAACACAAAAACCAACTATTTTATATTGCAGCGAGAGTCGCTCTTTTTTTTGTCCTTAAAATATTTTAAAAGCAGGTATGGATATTTCCGATTCGACTGCCTATTGCATACTTTGAGGGGGAGTAAGAATATTGTATCTTGTATTGTTGATTCAATTAATTAAGCAATCAAATCTGGATGCCTATAAAGATGTTACAGATGAGACGGGGATCGTACGATTCGAGATAGAGCCAATTAGCAAGGGTATTCCAGCAACGGTGCAGATTAACATTAGCCTAGCCCTCTGAGTTTTAAGTTATTTCGCTTTTTTGCATTAATGTTTTGAGCCGGAGCATTATAACCTAGACCAACCCAAATAGATTGGCTGGAGTGCGGCGTTAAATAACATCTCTCGGAGTTGGCAAAAAACAAAATTTGCCAAGCAGCCGAATACGCAGATACAAACAAACATAAATGAATAAGCAAAAAACAAGGCAAAAACGCTTGCCAAACAACCTCAACCTTCTGCGTCGATCTACGCGCTTGATCGTGACATATGTACACTCACACTCACACACACACAGAAACTCCACACATACGTACAAACATATATACAAGTTCCACGTTCCCCTTTCGCAGCAAATCGGGAAAGGGGAGTTACTGGGGGGAAGGGAGCCTCCACTTTTGGCCAGCACAAAAGTTTCACTTTCTTTGCAACAAGTTTTGTGTGCGTCTCACACACACACCAACACACACAGAGAGACAGAGACGCCCGTGGCCTCTGAAGTTGTGTCTTCTGGCACTCTGGCATGTTGCTCTTGGTTTCTACTTTCCGTTTGCACCCTTTTATGTAACCCAAATCCTCGAGTCGACAGCTTGCGATGCTGCTGCTCCGACTGCCGACTGCTTCTTCTTGTGCAGACAATCCACTTTGTCTGTCTTGGCAGCAGCAGCAGCATTTACCGTTAGTTTCTCTTTTGGCCTATATTTGGCCCAAGCCAAGCCAATACCCAAAAAGCTAAAAGTTAAAGCCAAAGCCGAAACTGAAGTTGTTCTTTATCTCTACCTCTCTCCATCTCTTGCATCTCTCCATCTCCCCAGCCATTTCCATGGCCATCTCCAGTTAACTTCCGTTTGGAGCACTTTCATGCCAGCCAAGAACCGGTTCTATCCCTCTCCCTCGGAAATGCATGGAGAAATGATATTTGTGTTTGGCGCTCAACTCATTTGTTTGTTTATTTGTTTGTTGGTCTTCCAATCACGTTTGGCTTTAACAATTGGCCTTTTGAATTTAGAATTCGAATTCGTTTTTGGGGATTGGCTCTTTACATAGAATATGGCGTTACATAGATATATCTACTGAGAGATATATATATAGGTATATGTATATGTATTTTGTGGTAAGCTTCTTTTGGCCGGTTTCGATTGTTTGGGTTTCGTTTCGCTTGCTTTCTTTTTGCCACGCTTATTTGGCTTCTTGCACTTTTCTTTTTCTTTCACTAACCAAATACGACAAGTCAGAGTGTACTACTATGTATAAACGTGGGTAAATCTGATATCTAGATACATATATATGTATATGTATATATATTCTATACCTACGTAGATACAAGTTTTTCTTCTTGCTTAATACATTGTTTGATTTAACATGGAATTGTTTACCGTGACGTTTCGTTTTTCATTTTCTTCTTTGTTTCTTCTGCTCTTTCTTCTGTGGATTCTTCGCGTGAGAATTTCTAATTGGGTCACAAGATTTCTTGTCTCTTTCTCTATATTTGTGTGTGTGTGTGTGTGTGTGCCCCACGACGATGCAAGCTGAAATTAATGAAGCATTTGACGTGCCCTACTCCCGATAATCATGCTGAAAGTGATAGGGGAGAATGGATTTAGAATAGATTCAAGATCGTTGCAAAGAGATAGAACAATTCAGGGGACCATAATGAATGTCAGATGACAGATGAAACGATGCTAACAAAATGGCCAAAACAGACAGAAATATAATATTTTATCTTTCTAACTGGCAGTCCATTCTCTGTGACGCTAACCGGATGAAATCCTTGCCCAGCTGGTGAAACCTTGTTTTTTAAGAATTCCAGTTATTTAGAATCCATTTCTAAGGATTTTATGGGCCCTGAACCTTTGAGTTGAAGCGAAAACGACAACAACTTGCCAACAAACTCCCACTCACAATTAGAGTCCTAACGAAATGAGCCATGAGACGGCTGATGCTGCTTTCGAAAACAACAACAAAAGCAAAAGACCCATACCAAGCAAAGTTGCAAGTTGCAGTTGCAGTTTTCTACTTCTGTTGCATTTCTGTGGCATTTTCTCTTGCAAGCTCAACCACTGCTCAAAAACCGCCAGCAGCAGCAGCAACATCATCACCAGCAACAACAACAACAACACCAGCATCCTCAGTGCGCATACGCCCCATAGTCTTTTGGTGTAAGTCATCGACCAGCAGCAACAGCATTTAATTCTCGGCTTTTACTTTCTCCCAAATGATGCACAAATGAGTCAAGCGAATGGCAAAAGAAATACTTGTAGTTGTTGTAAATGTTTTTTTGTTTCTTTTTCTTTTGTTTTTGCCAACGAATACTTAGAAGAAGAAAGCCAAACTAAAGACAAAAGTCAAAGTTGCTAATAAGCTGGAAAAACGAAAGATGAAATAAACTGAAACTGAGCAACTTGTTGCACGCTGTTTTCTCTTTATATGCAACTACCTGTGTGTGTGTGTGTGTGTGTGTTTGCAGTTGAATGTACGTCAGCCAACTGTGGAAATTCCGAACTACATATAATCATGACCAACACCAGCATTATCATCATTATGATCATCATCATCATCGACATCGTCAGAAGTAATTTAGGAAAAAATATTTTTTATGCGCTCACTTTGTGCATTTCTCTTTGGGAAAGAAAAAAAATTGTTCATGGTGGCTGCTGCAATTGTTGTTAGTAGAAGCCAAAACAGTTGCTGTTGCAGTAGTAGTAGTTGTTGTTGTTGTTGTTGCTGTTGTTATTGCAGTTGTTGTAATCTCATTGTTAACGAGAAGGTTTATGAACTTTTACAAAAGATTTTCTTTCTTTTTGTTTGCCATGCACTTGGAAGTCCAGCAAAAGCTTTTTATTTTTCGAAAGTGCAACACGGCGTATGGTTAACTTCTGAAACACAAGTGTGTGTGTGTGTGTCCATGTGTGTTTGCATGTGTTTGTTTGTCTTGGGTGCAAATATTTAACATTTGATTATTTGCATTTTCTAATTGTTGTTGGTATGATTTAATGGCTTGCCAATGAACCGTTGGCATAAACAATTTAATGTTTAAGAAAAACACTTTTGATTTCGAAAATTATCGAAAGCGAGAAAGAGAGAGAGGGTCGATCCCTATGTAGATGGTAATAGAGCAACAGGTGGAAGTGGTGTACATATATGTGAGTAGGGGGAATTGAGGCCTATTAATATTCTTATCAAGACTGCTAAGCACTGCCTATATACATATATATACACACACACACACACTCACTTACTCACACTGTTAACAACTTATAACTTTCACTTTGGGCTGTGAGAAGCAGCAAGCAGCAGCAGCAGCAACAGCTCTAATGTTAATGTAAATAGCGGTAAGAGCCAAAACACAGTTACATACATACAAACATCTATATATACTCATACATATACACATACACGCACAGTATTACGTGCCGTAGATACATTCGTTTAGATATTGAAACAAAGTCTCCTGATGAGACTTTGGCGAGGCTTGCAAAAATAAAAAATTTAACAGAAAAAAATGAGAAATAATAATAATAATACAACAAAAAAAAAAACCAAATCATTTCCAACTATTGTGGATTTTGAGGTTTTTTTTTTTTTTTTTTCATTTGTTTTTGTTTTATTTTTCAAGATACAAAATCAAATTAAATTGTGGGGCATCTTACATAAAATAACAAAAAAAAACTTAACCTTCCTTCCCCACGCGAAGCTCTTTTTACTTTTCAGTTATTTGTTGCTAACGCTTTTATTGTAGTTGTTGTAGTTGTTGTTGTTATTGTAGCAATTATGCACTTAACAAATTAAAATTTGATGACTTGTATTTTAAAGAAAATTAAATATATAAACGAATGGCTTTCTCTGCAAAAATACTTTATGCATGAGATTTATCTCTGATTGATTGCTCATCATCTTTTAAATCAAAGGGACCTTGAGTCATCAAATATATCACATATATTTATATGTCTAAGTGGTTAGGAAACGGAAATTTAAAAATTCGAATATAAAATGAATTCAGGGATGTAAAATAAATGAAATTCTCTCCCCAATGGATGTTTTAAGCTGCTAAAGTCATCTTGACTTGAGGACCTTTTTTTGTCGGATTTCTACCATTGCTCATCCTTAGATAAAATATTTATATTTGTTCATGTTTCCATTCCTTTTTTTTGTTAAGAAACTGAGGCTTAGACTCAAACATCTTCCATTTCTGGGTCATTTCTGTTGCGTATTATTCAATTTTAACAATACGAAACGAAAATAGCAGCCAGACAAAAAGCACCAAAAACTGGATGAAACACAAAGAAACATTAAAATAAAAAACCCAACACAAGTAAAGTAAAGTTCGTGTGAGCAGCAATTGAAGCGAACCTAAAGTGAAAGTTCTAATAAAGCAGCGAGCCCCGAGCAAAAGAAGCCCAATCAAAATATGCAACCATGCGGGCCACCAACGAAAAAAGAAAGAGGAGAAAAAATGAGTGTTGCCAAGAGCTGATGAAGTGGGGGGGCGATTCCCCTCACTCACCTTCCTCACCATCAGGCTGTTTCCCCCTCTTTGCTGGAGTGGAGTGCTTCTTGTTGCGGTAGTCCAACTTGGAGTGCGAAAGAAGAGGGCAAACAAAGTAAGGTAAATTAAACATTTCTTTTGCCACTTCTCGCACAAAAGACTGATTTTGATTTCTTATTGTCCGTTTTTTTTTTTTTCTTTTTGCGACAATAAACAAATCAAATAATACAAATCTCTCATCAATTTAGAGAGAGAGCAACAGAAACTAGGACTACTTGGATTAATTAAACTATTGTCTTCATTTACTTTCAATCAATGTTAAGGTGTTTCAAAGTCTGTACAAGAGCAAGTATAATTTTTTCATTTGTATGGTATTTTAGTTTCAATGGCCAATATTAATAAGCCATTAGCTAAATAAGCTGGGATAGCTCTTTTGAGAAACCTTTTCAAGCATGATTTATGGCCGCCAAATCTTTTTTTTTCACTTCTTTCCCTGTCCGCCTCACTCTTCATTCATTTGTTTGGCTAGGCGATTGCATAAAATCATTTTTTTTGGCTTAGCAATTTCTATGGTCCAAAACTTCCCTATCCATAGTCTTCTTTTTTTTTGGATCACGTTTGATGGCCAATTAAATGTAAGTGAGTGTTAAGAAAGAGCAAACTGCCAGAGCATTATAAAAGAATTAATAAGTGCTTACATAATGCTTGAAGTACACACTCAAACAATACATTTTCTTGCTTTCTGCATTATTTTAGTTTTTTTTGGACAAGGAAGCGAATGGGGAATGTAAGAAATACACGCAAACTAACTAGATGAGGTAGAGAGGGATTAGCCAAGTTAGAAAGCAGAAAGCAGAAAACTCAAATTTGATGAACGATGGCAACTAATGACTGATGACTAAAGCTGATGATAATGATCATGTTGAAGATGTTTATTGATTGTCAACTTATGTTCCCAATTTTCACTCAACAGTGAGATGACATGACATTGGACTTGTTGCCTTTTTGTGGCTGATGTTGCTGATGCTGTTGCGGCCAACAACAAAGCAATAAAATTGCCTGTAACTTTCCTAACAAGCCCCAGCCAAAAAGACAAGCAACCTTAAGCGAATATTGCATAACTGCCATACCTACACACACACGAACACACACGCAGAAATCAAGGGGGGAATAGAAAACCGAAATAACACTAAAGAAATTGATGTATGTGAGTAATATAATTTGTAGCGGTTTATCAGTTAACGGTATTGTTGAGCAACCTCCACTCGAAAAACAACTTCAACACTGCGTATACATTTTTTATAAACTATATAGTAGATATACTCTCTCGCCAACGCCAACTGCGCCAAAATAAAAACCCGATGAGTCATTCTAGATAATTGCGCATGCCAAAAAAAAAAAGTCCACTTTCAATAACAATAATAATAATAGTAGTACAACAAATCGTTATGAAACACAAAAATATCTAAATAAATATTTAATAAAAGCCCAGCTTATTGCGTATACGACATGTGGAACATTACAGCTCGACTTTCGAGAGAGATCCACACGCATCGATGGGGCAGACTGTTGCAATCTGAGGGCCTTCGAGTATTGGCTGGGACATTGAACTCGAAAACAGACTCGTATCTTTATATTCGTATTATGCAATGCGACTAATTATAATGGAAATGGACAAAAGCGTTATGAATTCCATATGCAGATGATGGCTCGATCGTCTTGCGAGAATCGCTTGTTGGCAATGAAAAGTGGCTTTCAAAAAAGTGGGTCGCATTTTTGCAACAGGACGACAGACGACCAAACGAGAGGAACTGCAACATGAAAGGAGACAGCATGCAACATTTAAGACACTGAAAAAACTTGTTACTGTGATTGGCTTTAGAAGCGAAACGAGATAGAGAAGGAGAGAAGAGGCTAAAGAAAGAAAAGAAAAATACGAAGCAACAACTTTCACCTATTAATATTCGTGTCGTACAAGCAGCAATACTGACTGAGGCAGAGCAGCGGGTACAACAACAACAAAGACGACAACGACAACAACTTCGTTTGCTGCTGCTGCTGCTTCTGACGACGACGACGACGACGGCAACAATGTCGAGTGTTTTGTAGAAGCAAAAGAAGAAACAACAAATGTAACCTGGAACCATAGTGCCAGTCGCTAGCGATGCTCAACAAAAGCAACATCAAGCCATGATCAAAGAGGGTAAAATTCCATTCGTAACTGGCCTAAAAGGCTATTCAATTGAAGCTTTGAAGCCTCTCTAAGAGATTACTTTGAAAGTAACACCAAAGATTTATAATTAAGCATCATCATTTAGTATTTAATTTAAAGAAAATATCTTTTATACTCAATTTATATTCAACTTACAACAATATCTCGTCGAGTATTGGCAATTTGCATTGACAGTGGGTGCCATTATCTCGTTGGCAGCCATATCCAATGTGGGTGCTGATATCCTTGCTTGCTGTGTGTAGTATATCCTTTTAATGTATTATGTGTTATCCGAATGGTTTGTATCTATTTGTGAAATAATTTAGAGTTTTTCTCACTTTCTGGTAGTTGTTTAGTTGATGTATAGTTATTTGTCTGATTTCTTGATATTCATTATATACTCTCTTATTTTCCAGAGGAGCGGGGGATATGTAGGTATTTATAATTCAAGCGGGCTCACGTTAAACACTTTCACTTTCCACACTTTTTGACATGCAGAGAAGAACACTAAATCAGATTCAGTTCATGGAATATATATGTATTTAATATATGTTGAGTTATAGACATTAGAGGTGGGCTGGGTGACTTGGGCGAGAGGAGGAAAAGGAGCAACCAATATATTAGAATTCAGATCGCGTTCAAGTCCAGAGAAGTCAACATTTTGATGGATTGAATGGTTTTAGTAATCAATAGCAGGAGCTTATGGATATTATAAGCAAAATCATTTTGTCAATTTTCGTTTGCTTTTTTCTTGGTTACACTTTTTAGGCACTGTTTTAGTTTTAGTTGAGATTTTACCAACGCCTGGTCGGAATGGCTTTCTATGAAAGTTGCGTGTGGTTGGTTCCGAGTGTGTTTTTGTGTTGTTGTTGTTGTTGTTGCTGCTGCTGGTGGTGCGGCTGGATTGAAGTTTACTTTGGCGATTCTTGCGCGCCGACCGTTCGAACGTAACGTCTGCCTCGGACCACTGTAGACGTCTGTACGGCAGCTCAGTAAGAAATTTCAGACCAATCCATTTTGTTTTGCGGCGACGCTTTCGCTTACCACACATACACATGTAAACACTCTCCAACACACACATACACAGTGATAGAAACTGAGACAGAGTTACAACAAGCCAAGGTGGAAGCTCTGCCTCGGCTTAGTCAGTTGATGTTGTGGTTCTGCTCAGTGTTTTGTGCTTTTACTTCTTTCTTTTTCTCTCCATCGCTATCACCATTTCCACACACACACACACACACACATACACAGTCGTACATACACCGACTCGCTCTCAGTTCGAGTTTGGTTCTTCGTTGAAGTCTTTTGTTTTGGTTCGTCGTTTGTTTGCCATGTGCTCAAGAGCCTGACTCTGGGTCTGAATTTTTTTTTTGGGGTGTGTATGTGGTGTGTGTGTGTAAGTCTGCTTGAGAGTTTCGCCTTTGGGAGCTCTGCTTAATTATTTTACAGTTTCAATTCCAAGACGTTCCCAAACAACTTGACTTTTATAACTTTTAAACTTTCATCGCTGTCGCTTCCAAGTTTTCTTCTAAGCACATTTCGTTTCATCATTTTCTGCTTCTTCTTCGTTTGCTGCTCTTTGCCTGCAAAATTACAACTTTCATCTATTTTTGTCAAGATTTTTTTTTTTGTTAATTATATAATTTAAACTTTTGTTGTTGGTGTTTTGGGGTTTGGGACGTTGTATTTGGTGTTTCTTGCCTTTGTTTAGCTGTAATTTTGTTTCAGTTTTTACTTTTCTTTTGCATAAACCGCACGGCTAATTACGCACAAGGAGAGTGAAACTCAATTAGATTCTTAATTATACTTTAATGGCCTACCAGGCCAGGCCAGACAGAAAAATTATCTGCAAGTAAGCATCTTGAATGCAGTATCTAAAATGCAGACGATTGCAGTTTGGAAATCTTTTGCTGTTCATTCAGCGTTGCAAGCTCTGCCTTTGGGCAGGCTCCATTTGAAGTGCATAGACACACACACACACATATAGAAAGATAAATAAATATATATGTACATATGTATGTAACAATGCACATATGTACATATGTATGTATGTACATATGGCTATATGTATATAGTTTATGTATCTTTCCTTGGCACTCTAACACTTACAGTTGTTTCTTTTGTGTTACTCTCATTGTTGTTGTAGTTGTTGTAGAAAACTTTCTAATGTAGAAGCCGCACACAATTTCCCTCCCGCTCAATTCAATTGCTCAGAGTCACAGCAGACAACAGTAGGCCTATGTCTTCTATAAGTCTTCTGTAAGCTCTTTAACCAAGCTCCGAGTTATAGCAGATTTCCACAATCTGTTCTGTTCGTATATATGTATGTATTTGTTAGATGCATTTTCTATTTATATTTTATTCAGTGTGTAGGCATCGGACGAAATTTGTATTGCTTTCTCATTGAAAACTTGAATTTACATGCTAATGGAAAACGGAATATTTTTGATGAAATGCAAACGAAATCAAATGATGCCAAATGATATGAATCTGAACAATACAAACTAATATATGTTTAATTGGTCAGCCGGTTCGTTATATAAATCCCAAAAGCAGAAGACCCATCAGCAGAACCCGTCCAGCAAATCTCTCACTTGAATAAAGATCGTTTTGACTGGCCAAAGGCAAATGATTAATGCAACCAAAAAACCAACAAAAAAAAAAAAACGAGACCCAAAAAACTGTATTTTCACTTTTTAATAATTAACATATTATTAACCAAAGAAAGAGTAACGATGATGCTAAGAGGCACCTATAAAGAAAGAAAGAAAGAAGATAAATCTGTGCCAATGCTACATACAATCAACCAACCAACCAGCCAGCCAACCAGCCAAGCAGCCATCCAGCACAAACACAAAAAAGAATAAGCCATGAAAGTTGTAAAAATCAAACAGAGTGAGATTTCATCAAGTCTCGTAAAGAACGTTCGGCCCACGTTGCTAGTGGTCGGTCGGTTGGTCGCATGACTAACATCCAGCCGTGAACAGAGAGGGCAGGGAAAAATTAAGCCAAAAAAAGAATTTTAAGTGAAATGAGTTTGAAAAGTTTTTCCTGAAAACGGCCTGGTCGGTCCGCACTGACCCAATTACCCATTTAAGCTCGGGCGAAAAATATTACCAAAAAGAACGGCAAGAAGATGATGATGATGATGGAATGGAATGACTGACGGAGAGTAGAGGAGATCAGGATGGGATTGACAGGGGGGACAACACAGATCTCGTACAACAAGACGAGTAACAGTTATGTGACGGTCAGACAATCGAAAGTTTATGTCATGCTGCCAGCAGCGACGCTACGGTAATGCTGTTGCACATACACACACACACAAATATGAGACACAAATCCGACAGGCATGGCGAGGCAGCTGCTGGCCAATTCTTTTGAGTAATGAACAAAACGGGGGAAAAGGGATTGAGGGATTTTGGTTGGGAGTCGAGCAAATCAAAAGAATCTGAAAGTAAATGATACCGATACGAGATAGTTGTGCGATCAGCATGAATGTTTCACTCCCAGAAACAGACGAAACCATTTTCGAAAGTCACGAAATTGTTCTCATATCTTTCTTTCATAGGCCTAACAGTCCCCCCCTCCAAATAAGCAGCGAGCCCCCGTCCTTCCATAAGCAGTTCCAGCTCCAGCCAGCATGAACAATTGAGAGCAGTAAAGCCGCAAGAAAAGAAAAAGTAACTTCACACCAACACACACACACACACCATACAATCACACACAAACACACTGACCAACGTCCAGCGCAAATCGAAAAGATACACGAAAATAAAAAAAAAGAAACAGAAAATAATAAAATCGAAACATGAAACATTCTGATTGTATGAGGATTGGAAGTAGGTCAAGCAGCGACGTCGATGCCAGCAACGACGCCAACGCGCTCTTGGACTTGGTTTTTTGGCTGTGGGTCTCGGTCTCGGTCTCTGTTAGTCTGCCTTCCGCAACGTGAAACCACACACACACACACACAGACAGAGAGAGAGACACACCAAGGCAAGTTAAGAAGCAACTCGGCTCCATCGCTGACGGAATACTTAAGCATCTACTACAGTCCACTTGCACTTTCTTTTTCAAGCTCTGCTGCTCACACTCATTCTACTTCTGCTGCTCCCCAGTTCCGAGGCGCACCAAGTTCGGGTCTTAAGTCTTTCGTTTGGCTCTGCTTCTGTGCGATGGGGGGCTCAGCTCAGCGCTTGGCTTTCGCTTTGCGTGCTGGGAACGTGTTCTCTTCGACGTCCGTTTACTATCCGCACTTAAATTGCATGAAATAATTTATTTAATTTCTATTTACAAGTGTGTATACACACATGTGTACATATATACCTTTTTACCCACACACCCACGCAATAAATGCTTTTACACCCATGAATCAATATTTATTTAGTGTTCATTATTCAACGTATAGTTTCGTTTCTTGTGAGTAAGTTTGATCATTTTTAGTATGCATTTAGAAAACATTTAAGGATCATTTTTCACTACTAAAAATGTATAAATATAATATATAAATAATAAGGAATTGAAAAAGTAATTCAAATTGAAACAATTAACAAAGTCAGTACCTTATAGCAGAATTGGCGGATGCTTCAGAGCGCTGAATGAAGAATTTCTGAAATTTGATTCAATACTCATGCAAGATAGGAAAAAGTTACAAAACTTCAATTTGAAAGATTTGGAAAATTCCTAATATTATTCATGGTAAGCCATTTTCTTTTTAGGGCACATCAAATTATGCCCAAAATTTAATTAACAGAGATCTGTCATGTTTAAAATAGATTTACACTATAAGAATTTTAGACTCTCGTCTACGATTATTATTTTCGGACTAAAAGTGTGCTAGAAATAATATTTTCTAAAGTCAATCTTTGCTCTACCAAGTAGGCAACTTATTTGAGGTACTGACAAACTGAAAGCCAAAAAATATGCAACTCAAAATTGGATTTAAATGCGACAAGGTCTGTTAATCTGATTTTGAATTTAACTTGAGAAATAAGAACCATTTCTTTTAAACCCCTTTTATATAGTCTTGGTGTATAATCCTTTAATGAATAATCTATTATGAGCACTTTTTGATTTTGAAATCTTTATAGTTCAGACAAAATTGAAAACGTCGTCATCAAAATGTCCATAGGTCTGTTTATTGCCTTTGGAAGAGTCGAGAAATAAAATAAAGTTAGGGAGCTCTAAGCACATTCCAGACTATTTAAACGTTTTACCGGACAATGTTCCAACAATCTACTTTTGCGTGACTTAAAGTTTTAATACAATGGTGTTTGTGGGCCCAATTTCTTTATAATGCGTATTAAATTTATATATTTAAGAGTTTTAATCGATTGGGGATTGTTTTCTTAGGTAAAACATTTCATTTTATAACTACTAAATCTATGCTGAGATTTTACACGAGTATTGTACATACGATATATATATTATATATTTTTTGTGACTGATAAATATTACAAATATTTATGGAGAAACTTTACTAAAGGAAACAGTCAGTGTAGCACTAGCAGAAGTTGCATTAGTAATAACGAACCCCACCAACTCCAACTCCACGTCGACACGTTGGGCTTGGCTCCACTGCGCAGATTACTATAGTTGTCGATAATGTGTATCTTCCAGCCCATGTTGCCGTGTGTGAATGAATTATAGTAGACCGTATCCGGCCATGTTATGTTGGGAGTAATGTCGAGCAACGCGGGAGCCTCGTCACTGCACTCGGTCACCAGAGACCGATTAAATTTCTTGAAGGTAGGAAAATTGTCGTCCAGCCGACGATCATAGTTAGATGGATAGCGGGATATGCATAGAGGACCAGCTGCCGCTGCCTTGGGACGTCCTCGACGCGTGAACTCCACACCAGCCAGCACTCGAATCTCGCTCTGCTTGGCATCCGAGAGACGATCGTAGCCGCCTTGGGGATCATCCGTAATGACCAATGGATGGTAGTACTCCGGCGAATGGGGATTATTACCGCCACGCACCATAAAAGTGTAGGTGAGGCCTCGCTTTAAGTACAGCTCTGGTATCATATAGCCATTGATATACCAGGCTAAGCCACTAGACACGTGACCCGTCAGACCCTGATAGCCGCGCAGGCCACCGGAAGGACCTAGGTATGCATTGAAAGTTCGCACAGTCCTACCAGAAAATAAAACAAAAATTTCCTTATACGAGGTCTATAAAGAATCATTAGCACTTTGAAATTTCTTACGGATCTGAGATTCGAGTCCTTTCCCATAGCTGCACTGGGGCCTCCATTCGTTTGGTAAAACTGAAACAATCATTGACCGGCTCTGTGGTATTAAAATCAATGACAATATCACTTTTTGGATAATAATTGTGGAATGCAGGCTCGTTGTTTGAGTCGAGTTGTCCAAAGGCCCAGACAACATAGTTGCTTCGATCCAGAAAGATCTCTTTGTCACCATCATCAGCTATGGTAATTAAAGCATTTGTAAGAAAAAAATTTTAGCTTTTAGATTAATAAAACTTACATGATTTAAGGGTGCGCCTAAAACTGATTGTATTGATGCCATCCTTACGGCTGTATGTATTCAATTGAAAGCTATCCAGTCCTCCAACAACATCATCACGACACACTCCCTTATTTTGACCCAACACCTGAACACAAGGTGCCAACGAAGTGATGTTGTAGTCCACCGTATAGCCCCTAATGTCGTCTATATAGGCCACCACAACATCTGCGCCAATCATTTGGCTGGAAACATCAGATCCCGAAATGCCAAAAGACATGTAATCTGTCTTGTCCACTTGGCCAGACAGTTGGAATGTGATTTGTGGGCCAAACACCTCCCACGAGACTTGCATATCCTTGTGCAATTGTCGGCAATTGGGCAGAGAGAACTCATAGGGAGTTACTTTCACCAACGAGGGTGGAACATTCAGGCCATCCGAGATAAGCACATGTCCATAGTTCTCGTTGTCAGCTACATCGTACACACTTATCCAATCGATATCAAAGATGGTCTTATCGCCAGGAAGTTCCAATTCTATACTCTCCTTGTTGTACCTCCGAATGGGATCCAGACTAAAAAAGAACAAAGAACCAATCAATAAACAAATCGTTTCGTTTAGATATTCCCTCAAACTCACTAGCCGCGTTCATCGGGCATTTTGCTGCCACGACTCGATGGCTGTGCTCCCACTCCAGTCCAAAAGAATGTCCTTTTGCCTTGACCATCGTAGGTGAAATCCTTTATCCGTATGGTCTTGGAATCCAGAATCTCAATGCTGCTGCTGCTCACATTGTGACTGCGCTTGGAGAAGGTGCCACCCGACTGGGCCATGGGAGGTTCAAACTCCTCGGGTATATAGACATCGCCAAAATTGTTTTGATTATTCAGATCATAAACGGCCAACCACTTGATTTCGGTCATCTTTTTGCGATCGGGCAGGGTCAATGTAAAGTCTTTGTTGTGATAACGATCCAAGATGTTGGTTCTGAAACAAAGATAAAACAATGTCAGTTGGCTTCAAAGGATATCCAGATTTCTAGTTTCACTCACTTGCCAAACTCATCGGGTACTATAAATCCCTGTGGACCAGGTCGATTACTTGCTCCAGCCCAGAAGAAGGTATCAGCTCCATTGCCGTCATAATTGAAGCCCACAATCAGAAATGTGTACTCATTCACGGCGTAGACATCGCCAGAGACCTGGTGATGATATGAGTTGAGCTTGCCCAGATACTTTCCCCGATATGGACCATCTTCTTCTTCATCGCCTTCGGCAACTGCAAACAAAAACGGAAAATCCCTTAAAATGAATGGCAAACTTGTGTCTCTTTCAGTGTCTGACTCATAGCCCAATTGATTTAAACTGATTTACGATGTAGTGGCGCCCCCTGGTAGTCGAAGCCAGCCCAGCTCCCAGCTGGGACAGAAAGAGAGAGCGAGAGAAAGACATGGCTTAGACATAGACCAGTTTCGCTGGTTAAACACAAAAATTCGTTTTCGTTTTCGCTCAAACGGAACGATTCGAATTTCTCTTTCTTTCTTATTGTGTATTTTTTCTGCATCAAAATCGCAAAATCTAATAGTAGATATTTCTATTAAAAGCTTACATGCTCTAGGTAAAGCCAGATAAACCAGGAAAACCGTTAATAGACAAAGAACTTTGCCAACTCGCAAGCCTTGATGTCGTTTACGATTTCTCAATGTCATTTTCAGTTGCATTCGATTGCCTCTCTCTCCCACACTTCCGCCACGTACTTGAATATTTCACTTTTGAATATTTTTTTCTTTACACACAATATTTTCTTTGTTATTTTTCAATTTAAGTTTAATTCACTCGTATAATAAGCAAAACATTTTTGCCAAGTCTCTATATCAAAGTGTTTTCTTTTCAATGCAGTGGGGATATTCTGCAAATTTGGTAATATGTTTTTGTTGTTGTTTTTGGAGTTTATCTTAAGGCCGTTTCGTCACTCGCGTGCGTTTTTTTAGGGGGGGCTACAGTCAGGCCAAAAACAGGTTTAAGACGCAGTCGGCGCAGTGGTTCCGGCGTTTTTTGCCATTGCGTTCACGCACACACACAACGCAAGAGACAACTCGAAATGGATCCGTGCAGCTTGGCTGCTCAAAAGAAACTGAGGCTCAAGACGGCTTGGCCAATAAATCGGGCTCAATTTCTTTGCTAAGCTCCACTCTCTTTGGTTCTCTTTTTCTCTCCTCTCTCTGTTTCTTCGTCATCATGCATGCGCATGCGTACCTTCTATGTCTACACGCTATATTTGGCATAAAGCTTACTATAACAAATTGTTAACGGTTCATTTTGTGGAGGAAATAACAAAATATTGTTTAAAGGTTTAGAAGTTTAAGCTTTTGAGTTTTTTAAATGTAATAAAGTTCCTCTGTCAAGGCTCACTTCAACATTGGCATTTTTTGTATATCCTTGTTTTATACTTAAATATATTATTATCATCCAGTAAAAAAAAAAAGAAGACAAAGCCCATTATTTTTATTTTTTCATTCAATTATTGTTGCTTGCAAAACTAAATTTGTATTTTTTTTTTGTTTTTGTATTCTTAAGTTTGCGTTTTGTTTCATTTATTTTGAATTCGTATCATTTTATAATTATAGCAATTCAATTAATATTTGTTTTTAAAACTAATCAATTGCATTTTCTTAGACTTTTTTTAAATTTATTTTCTTTTGACTGCAGTTTCCTCTTTTGACTTTCTTTTATGACCTTGACTCTCTTCCCGCGTCTGGGATTTTTTTTCATTTTATGAATGAGTTTTGAAGTTTTGTGATCTTATTTACAAAAATTCCATACAATAAAGTCGGAGAGCCGACAAATATATAGATATCCTGTACCACTAATACATATGCATTCAACAGATTTAAAGGAAATTTGGTGGTCAGCTGTAAACTTGGAAACCATTTGTTTAAATTATTGTAAGGTGCTCGTGATCTTATATAAACAGAAAGACGAAAAGTTCGTTATAGAATATGGATCGTATTATATGTATGTATATATGTGGTACAGGACATCGAAAAGGCTTTTTTAAAGAACTATGTAATGTTTTCTTTATGTGTGTGTGTGATTATGTATATATGTATGCATGAATGGGATAAAAATGTGCGTTGCTATTAAGAAAGATCCGATTCTAGTTACTGTTATTTAGGCATCATATTAAGGTTTCTGTGTCTGAAACAATAAATGTACATGTTGTAAAAAATAGAATATTTACTTAAATTTTTTAAACGAATTTTCTCACGACTTTTTCCGTTTTTTCATTTATTATAAACATATTATCTTTATCATCTTTATCTTCGTACGACTTACACTATATACTATAACTGCGATTTATCATTCATTATTCATATTTGTTTGCTCATTTTATATTGATGTGATTTGCCTGTCTGTGTGTGTATGTGTGTGTGTGTGGGGGTGTAGAACTATAGTTAATTGAAAATAGATATTATTTCATACAAATACACTATTTATTTTCATAAGAAGCACATTATTTTCTCATTTCTCTTTTTGTTTATCATATTACTTATGCGTTTACATTTCATTTCTAGTTTGTTGTTTCTTCTTACTTTTTCTTCAATATTTTTGAACTTGCTTCCATTAAATTTTCAAAATTTCTGTTAACTAGACACTAGAAATAACATGGGAAATTAAATAAATGGAAAAAAGGAAATAGCACAGGGAGCATTGGAACAAAAGAAACAAGAAAGTAAGTAAGATTTTCGATGAAATAATTATTGAATGGTCTTGGACGCACGCACACAAAAAAGTCAAAGGGTAAACTAAAAATAGCAATACTTAGCTTAAATTTAGAGTATAAAAATAGTTGGTTGATTTTTTTGTTTTCTTTAGTTAAGGTATTTAATTAAACGAATTAAGACCACTAAATAGATAATCGATTTTTGTTGAACTCTTATCGACTTTTGTTTAACTTAAACTGATATTTATAGATATATGTATGTATATATATTTCTTTTTTTTCCATTTTACATAAGATGTTGATAATGCGTTTAAATTTTGTTAAATGTTTTTTGTTGTTTTATTTTAAAGATTCTTAATGAATTAAAAGGAATTAAAATGAGCATTTATAATTGTGTTTTTCTTTTTATAGGGTTTTGTTTCTCATGAGCGGCATTATCGTTTGTTTATGTTTAATAGACGTTGATGAGATTTAATAAAATTATACATTTGAATGGATGATTTGTATAAGGTAAGAGCTAGATGTTTCAATTGTTATCCTCGTTTATAACAGCATGGAATGAACTTTCATCGAACTTTAAGCGATACAACAATCGTACACAACGAGAAGAGAACAAATAAAAAAAATATTTTAAGAAAACAGAAAACTAAGGCTCAAATCTGTGTCTGTTTTGTGTGTTTGGGTTTTAACCCTATCTATCTGAGTTTCGTTTCCATCCTCTAGGTTTTAATTTTCCGTTTTAAACTTTAAACTTAACAAGCAAACAAAAACCAACATGGCTGGTAGAAATATTACAATATGCATTTTTTTTTTTTTTTTTTTTTTGTTCTTTAAATATGTTTTTTTTTTTTTTTTTCGTTTTTATTACAAATACTTCGGCGCAGGCGCTTGAATTATACAAAAAAGTGATCGGAAATCGATTTAGTAATTATTGAATTGCTCTAAATCAAATTTTCGCTTTACTATTTATAAATGTTATGTATAAAAATTGTTTTTGTTTTTCTTTTTGCTTATCTTTGTTTTTGTTTTCTTTTTGTTTTGTGGGTTCTTTTGTTTTCTTAATTTGTTTTCTCATTATTTAGGTTTCCTTCTTCTTTTCCCCAACTTACTTCACGTAGTAAGGAAAAATGTTACAAAGCTTTTGCTATGGCATTTGTTTAAAGTATTCTTATTTTCTTTAGTGGAGAAGGCGATATGAAAAGGGACAGGATGTGGAAGGAAGGGCAAATGGAAGAATAGAAGGTTTATAACAAGGCTGCAAAAGGGGGGAGGGCGAGTAGTTGCGTTGTTGATTACTGAGGTAAGTGAGCGTTATGCAAACAACTTTTGTGAAATTTAAAAACTGAATTTAATTAACATTAGAATGATGAGCCCGTAACAACTTCTATGCCTTCTTCTTCTTCTGTGTTGTTGTAGTGTGGGGGGTGTTGGCTAAAATTTATCCTGAAATATAAACAGATTGTTGGTAGCCGCTACAGCAATGATATTCTCCTCCGGATGCCAAGCGGTGTGTAAAATTTTTTTATTAAAGTCGAGACAATCAACACTGATCTCGTCCTTCTTCCGTTTGCCGCCAGTGCAAACTTTTCGTGGCTTTAGCACCGTCTTAGGCTTAATAATGTCCCTGGAGGCCTCCAAAGTGACATCCTTTTTCGAGTTGCGATCAAAGACCCGGAAAAAGTTGTTGTAGCTGCCAGTCATAATTGAGCTGTCCTTGCCATTCCAACAGCACTCAAACTTATCGAAGATGCAGTCATTTTCATATAAGGAGCACAATTTGGCGCGCAGATATTCATGAACCTTTGGTTTATTTGAAAATATATACACATATTAAAAACAATTCTGGAAGAAGTGTGGGAAGGGTGGTCTACCTACCGGATAGGTCTCAATGGGCTTGGCCTCCATGTGCAAGTCCCAGACCTTGATACTCAGGTAATCTCTGGAGATCATATAGCGACCCGAATTGCTTAATTTCACATCACTTATGGAGCTGATTATCTCACTGAAGAAGCTGCGATTCGTTGGATTCTCTGGCTCCTCGAATTGCTTACTGTGCCGATCGCATAACGCTGCCGATCGCATATCACATAGTCTGATTGTGCCCTTTGAGCTGGAGTACACAAACACATTGCATTCGGTCGGATGGAATTCCGCTGCCGTTATAACCTCAGTCAGCTCCTCCATGTTAGTGGGCTTAATGTCCACAATATTGTAGCTCTGATCGACCACCTCCAGATGCCAGAGATTGATGCGTAAATCATCGGCGGAGAGGAAGGTCTCTTGGTCCGAATTAACGCTAATTGAATTGATGTGATAGGTGTGTGCATTGGCAAAGGTACGGCGTGGCGAGGCCTCCACCATAAGGGGTACTTGCTTCACAGAAGGAACTCGTAAGGCAGTTACATTTTGTGGATCCCGTATCAGACCATTTTCCTCTTTCGTATTATAGCCCTCGAACGACTTGTCGCGCTCACTGACCTTCCACAATTTTACGGTTTTATCGTTGGTGGATAGCAGAAAGTGTACGGGATTCTTTTGTTGTAGCCATCGTATTTTATTGATTTTCTCCTCAATTTCCAGCGACTTGAGATAATCGAATTCCGGTTCGTGCGATTGGAATGTCGAATAGACATTGTATTCACCACGTCGCGGATTGGCGGCTTTTGAGGCGGGATCACGCTGAAAGATTACAAAAAGAGTTATTAGAGAATTCTATCAAATACAAAGCAAAACGATAGATTTATCACTTACCTGGAAGATAACGACACGACCACCTTTATCTCCTGTCGCCAATAGTTCGCCATCATGATTGAACTCCACACAGGATATGATATCCGCATCAGTGACATCATCGTCTAAGGCGCCTTTAATCTGTGAGAAGCACCACGATGCCTCTCCATTACCTGTGCAAAGAGACAGAAAGAGGTAAATCATGGGTTAGACAAGTATCTAGGAGATAAGTACAACTATTGACACTTTGAGATTGCTTTCATCTTCATATATACGCCGAAATGCCAAAGCCTTAACTTGTTACATATAATCAATAGAAGATGACCGACCCAGCAACGACGTCATCATCATCTTCATTGTCGTCGTCGTCGTTGTCCTGCTTTGTCCTGCTTAAATATTCACTAATGACGCCATGTCAGATTGGCTTCAAGGTTTTTTTTTCTCTTTTTCTATATAAACCCAACTCTTTAAGCCGTTTGGCAAATATTCTATCACTTTTTTTTACTTTTGCCAATCCTTTTTGTTTGTTTTTCTTTTTTTGTGCTTTTTTGCCAGCCACTTTTCCCAATTGCCGCACGTTGTGCAAATGATGACGTTGGCCACAAAAGAACATCCATTTCGTAAATGTCTTTCGCTCTCTCTTTCCCTGGTCTATTCTGCTACAGTGGCAACCATTTGAATTCCACCCACTATGGGAGCACCATCAAAAGGAAGCAACAAATGCTAATCAAAAATACAATAATTATGTAAATTTTTTCGATCAGAATTACATGTGTCCAATGTGCCAATGTCCTTGGATCTTAGCCCCATTCAAATCAGTTAATATATTTATACATAGAGCTTATTGTGATAAGTTTATAGTTTATGATAAAATCATTTCAATTTTAAGATTTTACTTGATAAAGAGTAATTCAAAGTCGACGCCCCCAATTGAAAAGAATTTATTCAGCTTTTCATATGAGCCATTGGTTCGTTTTGGCTCGCTCTGTCTCTGATACTATTTTGTGCTTTTTTTTTTTGTCCTTTTTCTTTCAACAACATTCCGAAATAGTCATTTGTATGTGTGTGGGGGGCGGGGGAAATGTAACCATCTGCAAAAGCCCTTGCAGCCAAGCGGCAACCCCCATGTGGTCTGACCTCATTGGCGACGTCATGATTGTGATTGACGAGCCAAAGCAATTGTTTTATTTGCCATCTCCGTTCATATATGAAAGTATAATAGGATCAAATCTTTTGCGCCCGTGTTCCTCTTTCCGTTCTTGTTTTGTCTATTTTTAATGGCACCCCCGCCCCACTGTACAGTTTTAGAGTCATTGAACTCACAATACGAGACAAAAACGAAAGTGCAAAGCAATCAAGAGAGGAGACCACAAAAAGGAGTCAATGCAAAGCCCAAATACCAGTCAACCGGGTCAAGGCAAGCATATATAAATCCATTTACAGCTAAAATACCTAAAACTAGTTTCTAGCTGATATACGTATAATTACAATCTAAATGCTGCTTCTGTCTATCACCGTCGTCGACAACTAAAAAATAGACAAAAACAGATCTCTCTTCTAAAATTTTCTCGCTTGTTTATTGTATTAAGCAGATAAGTAGAATTTCATGAGCCAAGCGGAGCGAGCGAGCAACAAAAATGGAGCAATAATGAAATTCAAATATTGACACAATTATTTAACACAACCACGCGATGTCGCTGCAAAACGGCACCCACCTAACTAGCATTACTTCACCCACCCACCCAGCACCCATCTCGTCGTAACCCTTCCACCAATCTTCATTCACCTCCAACCGTAACACAAATTCAAACTAAGGACGGCCTGGCCGACCTAGAGCAAGAATGGCGGACATGCTTGACTGACTGATTGACGACGACCTACCTACCTACCTACTACTGCTCCATGCTGGAAATTCTTTTGCATGAATGGCATAAAACATATTTATGATAAGCCTAAGAATTCGATAGCCTCATTAACAATTTCAATTGCGCCAAAAAACACAAAAACAAAAGAAAAAAATTATCAAAAAAAAAAAAAAAAAAACATGGAAGAAAACAAATGCGAATATTACGAGTGGTAACATAAAACTTCTAGATTAGGGGATATCTTTTTGCTTTTCATTCGACTATGTAATAAGCCTAAAATTAAATTTTAACAATAAATAAAAGCTCCATGTTGCCGGCACATGATGTAAGCATGTCTCTAAAGACAGAAAAAAATTTAAATAAATAAAATATCGCGGATAATTGTTATAAATGAATAGATTTTATGAGGATTTTATTAACGGTTTTGTAGAATAAACTTATATTTTGTAATTGGGAGTAAATTTGAAAGGGTATAGGAAACATTGCCAACTCGCTGGGCACAGACAAAACGTTTCCGAACATGCATTGTCCATTAAAAAACCATTCAAACTTAACCCAACTCCTCTTCCAACACTTTGTTATCGAATTGTGCCCTTCTGTGAGATACATTATTTAAAAGTAACAACACAAATATCTTAAAACAAAAGCACACAAAATGTTGTACCTACACACATACATACATACATTGGGTATATAAAATTGACAAATAATTTTGCATACATCGCACATGCAAGTTGTCACATTGTCGAGACCAAAGGCCACTGAAGGAGGCAGCTGAAGTGGAGGAGGGCCAATGGACAGATCGACGGCCGGTCGGACGGACGAGCGAGCATTGCCATTGGCACGTTGCGGCAAACGGCTAACTTTAACTCAATTTACACACGATCAGCCAGACTAGCGATATGTACACCAGATATATATTTGTTTATACATACAGATGTATGTACATTTGTAGCTACATACATTACTCTCGTTCTCGTATCTTGGAGCAACTATCTATTGACCGTTCTTATTTGTATGCCAGTAATTTTCATGTGTGTATGCAATTGTTTATTATTTAATTATAGTTGGACACTTTTCCCAGGGATGCAAAAATCATTTCTTTGGATATTCCGTATTGAATGTAGATTAAAAAATATTTTGAGATTTAGAGTTGCTAAAACTAAAGATGGACCGAAAATCCCTCTTGAAGTCTTTAAAAAGGCAGAACTATTCTCTTTTTCTACTCTGAAACATATTTAATTTGCCTTCGGTTAGTCAGGACATGGAATTACTCTTGGGGGAAAGAGTCTAAAATTATTGGAGAGATCGATTCAGAGATCAGTGTGCGCCATTTTCTTATTCGAAATCTCAATTCGAACGCAGCAAATATGTAATGTCTTACAACCCTCCCTGTAAACTTCCTATATAACTTTCAATTTGAAACCTCCTCAGAAAGACCCTGCCAACACGTTTCGGTAACAACTAAAAAGCTGAAGCGATTTTCGATACAATTATTGTTGTTATTATTATTTCTAGCAGGGTCAACAATAGAACAAATCAGAAAATGGTAATAACCCAAAAACAGATCACAAAGCAGGATCGGAAATCCTTGGAGTTGGCAGGTCCAACATAAATTTCACTTACCGGCCATGACAGTTGAACAGTTTGCGATGAGACTCTCAGAGGCAGAGGCAGCAGCAGAAACAACAACAACAAAACAACAGTAGGAGAAGCAACGGCAGCAGAAACAAAGCTTTGCGGTTTAAGTAGAGTTGTTGTTGTTGTATTTGCTGTGGAGGAGTTAAGCGCGCTCTTTGTGATTTTTTTTTTTTTTTTATTTCTTTCAAATTGAAGTTAAGTTTAGCTTTACTTTTGTGTTATTTCTTTTCTTTTTTTGCTATTATTTTTCTTTTTGTGTTTTATTGTTGTTGGGCTGTCGCCGTAAAACACACAACTTAAGCACGTAGAATCGACGAAAACGACATATGCGGGGGAAGAAAACTGCAAAAGTAGGGGAATAATTTTAGGGGGAGCGAACAGCGACGTCAACAGATGCAAGGGCAGAGGCCGCAGTAGCAGCGACGTGCGTGTGCTTTGTGCTTCGCGGGTTCTGCCTGTATGTGTGCGTGTGAGTGCAGCCGGTGGTTGAGAGATTTGCAAAAAACAAGAGACAAATTTCTTTACACAGATTAATATTATTTATTTTTCTTTATATTAAAACAAACAAACTGCACATATATCACACAACTTTTCACATTACTCCGCTCTCATTCTTGCTCTTCTCGTTGAATGTGTTCATTCCTTGCGTTTCTTTTTTTTGCGCCTTTGTTTTATCGCAGTTTTCTTTTTGGCCGCAAAAATCTAACCTTCAAAATGTTTATACATATGCACAAACACATAGACAGCTAGACATACGAATATGTGCATATGTATGAGTATAAATTCTGATTCTGTTTCAACACTTTTCGCTTTTGCACAAATAACAATTGTTAATTGCAAGTTAATATTTGCAAATTATTTGAACTGAAAAAGAACCGCGTGACTCTTTTTGAAAGACGCTCTCACACTCGCACACACACACACAATCAATATTCGATTAAAATGCACACAAGTTCTCCTTAATCCGTCTGGCAAAAATCAAATATGGCAAGCTTTGTTTTTTTTCTTGCTTTTTTTTGTTAAAATCGTGAGATTCCTTTTTCTCTCTTCTTCCATACTTTTTGCCGCCTCTTTTGCTGCACTGCTTCGCTGTGTCGTTGCAAAAAAAAAACGGAGATTACGAATCAAAGATTCACGTAATTTACGCACTTTTAAACTATATACATAGTGGCTATAACACTTAAACGCGCCGTTAACTATTCAAGCTTAGTTATGACTAATATTTCACGATTAAATCAACGCAAAATGGAAGTAGGCAAATATTATATTTATTGCAAATATAATGTCGGAGCTAGAGCTGAAAATACCGTCGATGAAACCGTCGATTATAATCGAGCGCCCAAATTTCTTATCGATAAAATGTTCTCGATAGGCATTAGTGCGAAACAGAGTTCAAAGAGTAAGAAAATATTATGGCATTTTTGTAACTATTTGGCACGGTCACACTACTTCCGCTCATCGATACTTTCTCCGCTTGGCGGGATATTTAAAGACTTACTTTGCGGTTTTTTGGCTCCATTCATATTGATGGCCGTGTTAAACATATTTCCAATTTTTGTTATACTAGATTGCCTCATAAAGGTCCGTGGTGGTATGGGAGGTGGCGGCTGCGGCTCTGGTGGCTCCAACACCGGACTTTGTCGTCCCCAGCGACCCATTATGATGTTTTCAGCTAAAATAAAATCAATCGAATATATTAACACATAGTGCAAGGCCCGAGCGCATGTACATACTGTATACAGATATAGATATGTATATTGTATAATGTATAATGGAAAATATTTATTCAAGAGTTTGATCTCTTTGGGGTCTAAGCACATGAGCGGATTGCGTGTTGCTTTTATTTTATATTCCTCAAATTTGACAGGCAATTAACACCTGTGGCGCTCTCTTAACGCTTTTCCCCCCATCTCTGGCTAAGATTTTAAAAAATGAATTGTGCAAATGTGCTTGTCTTTCTGTCCGACTGTCGTTTGTTTGTTTTAAAAATTACGATTACGTGCAAAACGCAGCGCAGCATCTGTACAAAAAGAAATAACCGCAATAGAAAAAAATAGAAGACTGTATAGAATCATAAATTGTATAAATTTCTTGATCATCGTGTTTCATAAATTAACAAAGATATATTTCACTTAAGAAAGAGAGGTGTGTCTATTTTGGTCGAATTAAATGCATATATGATATACATTCCATTTGAAAGCCGATTCAAACACAGTCTGAATATAATTGAATTTCGGCTTTAGAGTTTATCCCACTGTGCAATCGAAAACACTTTTCAACTTTGCTTCTTTCCCAATAATCGGCGCCTGGCATTCCAATTATCAATTACATAAAAGAGCCAATTTTTGCTAATCTTTAACTTAAATATTGAGAGTTTTTTTTTTCGCTGAACTGTAATCGAAAAGTCGAGTGGAAATTTTTTAGTATTTAGGTATACCCTATGGTATGCCAATATCCTGAAACTGTTCATAATCCACAGTCAAAACATGGAATTTGAAAAGCCGCAAACATTATTAACAGTTGTTTTTGACTTTGGTAGAATAGGATTTGGAAGCTTGAGGGACTTTAATCAAATGAGTTAGAGATTTTGGGGGAAAAGGTATTTCCAAGTCGGTTTCACCTTGACATACAGATTTACAATATTTGCCAAAGCTTTAATGTTAGAGAAGCACATAAACACTCAAATTTACATACATACATATATGTACAAATGTATGAATGTATGTACCGAGATATTACAAAAGTCATTATGTGTACATATATCACGAATATACAGTTACAAAAAATTCCCCCACGTTCTGCACTTGAAGTACCTGACTGCAGGAGCAAACGTTGATGGAAAGGAGGTGGGGGGGAGTCTACGCAACAAGTTGAAGAAGCGAACCATATGACTAATGGGCCAAGAGAGCAAATACCAACGTGCAGCAGGGTGAGAGAGAAAAACACAGGGAGAGGGAAAAAAAGAATAACAGATTCTAATCCAATTAGAATGAGGTGACAACAAGGCGGCAGTCGGTGGGGGTGGCGGTTCTGTGCGTGTGTCTTCAATGTCTCTCGAAAACGTGAGCTAGAGACAAGAGAAATTTGTATACCCTATACGCAGTTAGAGTATAAGAATATGTTGATATGTACATAAGTTCCTCAATTGAAGAGTGGTGGTTGCTTAAGGGCATCATCAAGTCGGTTTATGTCATTCATTACTTGTTTTATTTTCATCAACTAGGAAATGGAAATGTCATTGCAACTAGACAAAAATAAAAATAATAATAAAATTGAGAAGCTCTCAAATGTGGAAAAATTGAAAACTTTTGTTTTCTATTCAAAACAGAGCCAAGAAGACAAGAAGAAAAAACAACAGAGATTGCCAGGCCAAAGAAAATTTGTTTTCATTAAAGCAACGGAAGCGGAAAAGCGCTAATAAAATATGTATTTTTGTATATATAATGTTTGCTATTTAAATATATACAAAACAATGGCAAATTCTCTTTTTTTGAAGGTAGAATGCTGGGGGAAAAGAATTCTTTAACTAAGACACAAACACATGGACGAGTGGAGGTTAAACACTTTGAAATTTCTTAGTTTTATCACATAATTAATATTCAGCCCAACGATTATTAAAGAACTTGGTTAAACAAATTTCTCCTAGTAATTTTGTTGCTCAAAATGGATATAATATGCTTATAAAAGGTATTTTTTCTTGAGGGTGTCAAGGGTGAAATGAACTTCAGTTTTCCTTAATTGAAAAATCGTGTAGCTACCCTCGTGAAGAACTGTTCTATAATTAGTAACCAAGCAGTTTGATAGGCACACGACTTGCACGTGCCACACGAGACCCCACGGTCGTCATTTCCATCTAACCAGTTGGCCCTTTCCCTGCCTCAGACAGGTGTAGACGTTGCGCCATGCTCAGCAGCATTTCTGCCTTTGATTTATTTTTAGTTTATCATCTCACAAAACAAAAATAAATAGAAAGACTTCCACAAATTTTAAGATACCCTGCGATAAAATAGTTTAAAATGTCTAAGAGATTCTGTTTGTATTTGAGATTCTAGTTTGTATTTATACAATGAAGAAAACTCTTTAAGAGGTTATACAAATTTATTTTCGATAGATGAATACTCAGCCAAAATCCACATCAATCTATGAAATCCTTAAAAACCCATGTTAACTATGTAATTTTTATTTTAAATATCACAAACTGAAAGTTATGCGATGCAGTTTGGTGTTGTAGACCATTAATATAAATGTGTAAAGGGCATTCACTTGTCAATCCTACTTCAAATATTAAACCGGCTTAATTTGGTTTAAGACCATGTAACATAAAGGGAATTGGACCACTTTTGTTTATGCACGGAAAAATTATATTTATATATACATTTAGGAAAACTGTCTATAATATGCCCATCACGGTGGCGTCCCCCCCTTTCATCATCTGCTGCTTCTGCTCTTCATTTCACTCCTTATTTTGGCGTTGACAGTTTGACAGCCATTGGCAGGCAACGAAACTTTTTTTTTTTGGTTTGGTTTGGGGTTTTTGGTACTTCTCCGTCTGAATAAGATAAACAAAAGGCATTTGATGGACGTGGACATGATTGCAACCATATGTCGAGTCCCCCAACCCCTCCCCCAAAAATACACACACACACACATACATGTGTATGTGTGCAGTGTAAGCTAGTATCAATCGATGCTTATCAAACTTAGTGTACTGCCAATTAATGATATACTCTCTTCTCTTTCCCGCTCCCCACTATCCTCTTGGCTAACCGAAATGATAAAGCGAAACTAATTAGCATTTGACAAAAAAATATATGTATATCTATGTGTTTATATATAAAATTGATGTCTGTCCGTGTGGAATTAAGCATTATATTGGACAGGCTTTAATCTGATATGTACACAGATAGAACTTGACATCAGGTAGAAAATCGTGTTTGATTTGTTAGGCAAATAATTTTTGCTGTTTTTTTTTTTGTTGTTGTTTTGTTTTTGGCCTAAAAGTGGGCAAGTGACAAAATAGTTGCCATTAATTGATGTCTATATGGCAAATACAACTTAGGCTCAATAGTTATGTACATTTGTTGTCGTTGTTGTGGCTGATGTTGTTGTCGATGTTATTTAGTTTAAACAATGCCGCTCTCAATGTTGTTAACCTCAAAAACCGCCAAGAACATCGACAAATGTGAATGAGACATGCTTAGCCGAAGCGAGGAGAATGATGGGAAGGGGGAAGGGAGGGGTGCCAAGAGTTCATTTGCGGAGATCAGGGATCAGGTGTTGGCAGTGTCTCTCACATAAGCAGCTGTATTAATAATACAGTTTTAAGACCACTGCCACTAAAACCGCCCACGCATCCATAGATTGACGTAAGTTCTTTCTAATCATATACAGAAGATTTGAAATTCTTTTATGATTATAATTTCAAATACCACTTTCACTCTCACTCACACACACACACACTCACCAGTTTTGAGATTCTAAAACTGCACTTTGTATGTATATATGTATGTAAATTGTTTATGTATCGAATTGGAAATAGTTTCAGTTTCACCTTTGATTATGGCATCATTCAATTGAAATTAGTTTGATTTATTATATCTCTTCTCGCTAATGCACTTTGACGTTTACTGTTTTTATTTTTTGAGTTCACTTCGTATTCTTCCTATTTTATAACGGTTTACTTTTATGATACGATACAAATTCGATTGGTTGATAAGGCACTGGGATTGTTTTTTGATTTATATACATACATATGTATGTACATACATATATATCTGTGTTAATCAAATTTTGAATTTCATTTAAATCATAGAAAAAATAGAATACGCCAGAAACAGAAGCAGCACAAAAATACAAAATTAACTGTCAACGCGGCAACGTTAAAATTAGCACTGAACTTGCCTTGCGAATGCGCAGCTATGATTTTTTATAAATTACGTTAACTACAATGGTGGACAAAAGTATTTTGACTTCACTTTTTTTTTTTTTTTGGAATCTGAGACACATGGATTAGGATTTGGACAAAGCTCCATGCCACAAGAAGCATATGATAACAAAGTTTTTAAGCGATGCCCTGATTTATATCAACGCTGAGCCGACTTATCCAGAACACTTTTTATTAAAATTTCCTTTTCTCACTTTTTGTTAAGCAATATGGAAATGTCAAAATACTTTTGTCCAAATAAATACAGCAATTTCATTTTTACCGTTTTTGGTTTATAAGTTTTGATCTTATCTCTGTATTAAATATTTAATATATATATTGTAAATTCTCTTCGTTTCCAGAAACAAGTGATATTAGACTTGGCAATGTTAAGTCAAAATACTTTTGCCCACGATTGTACTTATCTCTCTCTCACACACCTCTCTCTCTCTCTCTTGGTGTGAGTGATGCTCTCTTTTGTAAACAAATGAGCTGTGGCTTTTGTTGATGTTAATATTGTTGTTGTCGCCTCTGATAAACGCTAATTTGCATATTGATATTGATGTTGCTCAATCTGCACGCATACAAATATAACATTAATATACATATGCGTTTGAGCATTATATATGTATGTTTGTGACTTGCTTATTCTTGCGACTGTTTAAATAACAAAATCATTAAGTTAAATATTTAATATACATAGGTAATAAACATATGCATGTATGTGTGCGTGAAGCATGAAGGTATGTTTTAATCAGCTGGAAACTCTAAAGTGATCAGATTGCATCCCATATACATATGTATGTATGTATATGTACATATATATTTCCTTACGCTGACAGAGCAAGAGACTGATATAAAATGCCACAGGAAACTATGAGCACAAAAAAGGTGAAATGTTTTAAACAATTTGTTTATATTTTTCAACTTATCAAGACATTGTAAGCTGACACATAATGTATTAACTTCACCACATATCTCCAAATGTTTTGGTTAATAGATTTAAATCCTTATTCATTGTATTGTATTTTAAGCGTAACAAATTGTTGTGATTATTCAAGTCCTCCACACCGTAGTGGAACATCACCTCAAGGACCAGCAACTGTTCGTAGAGAACATCCCAGGGTACCCCAATGGTGGCCGCACAGATATCCAATAGCCAGCGGAATGAGCAGGGGAATAAGACGCGCAATTCTCGTTTGTCCGTGTCGCGTATCTTGGACATATAACCATGTAGGAGCCAGCAATCAAAATTGGATATATTTAAAACTAATTCCTGTCTGCTGGCATCCTCTTCATGCTCCTCGCCGTTCCTTTCAACTTTCGGCTGTAGAAGCTCATCTTGAGCGTTCGATTTGTTGGGGGATCTTTCCAAATGACGTCGTGGCTTTTCCAGGGGCAACTTCAAAGGATCCATATTGGTTTCGTCAAAGATTTGGATTGAAGTCAAATTGTTTAGACTAACATGCTCATTCTGTAGATTTAAAATGTATGTTGGGGTTGCTTGAACTTTCCAAAAGGGATTATTTTTTTCCAGTTTTTCGCGCCGAATGGCCCGTTCTTGGACTCTCAGTTGATACTGCGCCCCATATTTGGCTGTGGGCTGACGAAATCTAAAGGCGGGTCGCTTTTCTTTTCTGCTTAACTCTGCAAGCCATTGCTCCATTTCGATGTCGCAATTGGCGCGACTCTCTTGTGGTTTGCGTCGTTTGTTGAGCAGGGTTTGAAATATGCCCACTTTTTCGTAATCCTGCTGACAGGGCAACTCCTCTACGCGTAGATTAAATCCGTGCGTTGTCAGTCTCTCGGCGAGCTCTGTTGTTTGATTTTTAAACGGTGCCAACTGACGCTCGGAATGCTCCTCATACATATAATTGGGTATCTTCACACTCATTCGCTCACTCTCTTCCGCACGTGATGCGTGGAGCAGCAATCGCTTGAAGTAGCTGTGGGCTGGCGTTAGGGTAGGTTGAAATTCGATGTGATCTTTGCTTGCAATTTCCTTGCTCGATTCGCCGTATAGCTGGCTGAGTAGAGTCTCAAAGATTAGACAGATATTTTCCTGTTTTCGTTGCAAAGCTGGTGTCAGAGTGTCATTTAGATTATATTCTTGGTCTTTTTCCTTGCGCTCCTTGTTGAGCATATCGTCCACTTGCCGTCCCAGCTGAGTGTTCACCCCAAAACGTTGGGCAAAACTATCATTGTAGTGGGCAACTAAGACCTTGCGCAGTTCCACAAACTCCATCCATTCGGTGTAAACAAATAGAAGGTTGTTAGAACTGGCTTCATCAGAAACTGCCTGCACTAGCTGTTTATTGATCGTTTGGGCGGATAGGGATATACTACGCTCTTTTACATCATCTAGTCCGAACAACAACTTTAGCACGTAAACAATGTAAGCCATCACACGAGCCTCATAACGAGGATAGGTTTGTAGTCCAAAAACTGGCTCAAAAGCTGGCGGCATAAGGTCCATTAAACTTATAACATAACTAGCCACCATGGGTGGGAGACTTAGTTCATAAACATAACGTTGGGCCAAATCATTTAAATTTGGCTTTTGAAATCCATTAAGATCTATGAAACGTGACATCTGGGCTATATTCATGCGAATGAACTGAAAATAGAAATATATTAGTTAGTTATTCTAATGCAAATATAATCCGTTACTCACTTTGTATCGACACTTGTCCATGTGTTGACTAAATTCTATATCTTTGAGAAGAGCATTGCCATGAACTGCGACATGCTCAGGCAAATAGCCTAATACATTTCGACCCGTTATATGTTCCTCATCAATGAACCGCAACAGATCTGATAATTGTATATCATCTTCTACTAAATTCAATGCAATGGCCAGGACAACATAGAGTTTGGTTATATTTAGGCAATATATATTCCGATCGAAGTGATTCAGGGTCTTCGCTTTGGGCCGCAGACCATGGCACTGCATGCTGCCCGAACTGTCCACACTGTGTTTATCCAGATGTTTAAGCGGCATTTGACATTTTAGAGATTTACGAGCATTCTTAGACCACTGCAATTTGATGCTTTGATTGGCCTGCGAGGTGGATTCAGAAGGAGCATCATTATTGCTGTAGCCAGAGGCATCTAGCTTTCGCTGTTTGATAATGAAATGGAAAAACAAGAGCACAAGATTAACAAAAAGGTAATTGATGACTTTTAGAGTTTGCTAATGGCTTAAGTAATTTGTTGCGTAATTTATGCAAAAATGACCTACATATTTGTGAGTATATAAGTGCGTTCTTCTTGGCCAGACAACAGTTCATAAGTTTCACTTACAACATACAATCTTCATTCCTACAATCATGTCTGCTATACGCTTCGTTCTAATAAGTTTGGCTCTCTTGGTCATGATGACATATGCCCAGCCAGTTCCAGGAGCTCCGGCTATTGATCGTAAGTAAAACGAAATATTTTTCCCTTTAAACTTCTATCAATTTATATTCACACAGCTTCATTGCCTGGAGTAGAGGTTGCATTGCCACCATCTCAAGTTGTCGGCAGGGAGCCCAAACCTCGTACACTGTTCCTTCTACTGCCACTGCTGTTCCCCTCTGAGTTCTATTTTAGTTAATTTAAATAATAAACAAAATTAATTAAGAAAGCATTAATTACCTTGGTTTTTCTCCAATGGCGCCAATTGGTGCGCTCATCCTCAACTAGGCTGGCATCCTTGGACTGATTACGGATACGTTTGCGCTTAGCCTGCTTGTGATTGTAAATAATTCGGGCATCTCTATAACAAAATTTACGTTAACTCCTTGTACAATTTTAGTCGCCCCACGCATCTCACCTGGCCAATACCCGAACATTTAACTTGGGCAAACCCAAGTCGTTGTTATTACAAAAAGCTACTTCCATGCGCCCCATGTAGGCAGCCCAAACTTGTAGAGTCATTAGCTTCAGTTCCGGCTTAGCTCCCATATTAAGGAGTTCTTGCAAAAATCCTCGCAGAACATAATTGTAAAACTCCCAAGATGTTATGTCTGAATCAACGTCGTCGGATTTGGGTTTTTTCTTCTTCACCGCATGACTAGAAGCATGTTTTGAGGTATCATTGAAGGTGTCTTCGGCGCTAATCTCCACGGCCATTGCCAGTTGCTCCTTTTTGGTGCCGCATTCAATGCAGTAATAATACCCGGCCAGCTCCTGAAATGTTCGCTCGCCGCAAATATCACATACCATGTGATCGATTTCCATTACTTCATTAGCCTCATCCATTGTATTGTTTAATTAACTTTCGTTTTCTATAATTGTAAACAAATCCAACATGTGCGCAACAACAGTGTGGCATAATTTTGAATAAGCTAGTGTTGGGAAGTCAATTGTGGATATCGATTGCAGCAAATCCTGTAGTATATCGATAGTATCGATAGTGCTATCGAATCTTTGGCTAAACAAAAAAAAAACAAAACAAAAAGAGAATTAAGAATAAAAACAGTAAAGGATTCCTTTGCCAATCCAGCCACATTGCAAAGATGGACTTGAGCGAGAATCTGGAGGATCAGTATTTCATATATAAACATGAGCAACTGTTCAGCGACAGTTTTCCACTGTTCAAGGAGATTCGTCGAATGGGCAAGCTCTGTGATGTCACATTGAAGGTGGAGGACCAAAGTTTTTCTGCCCATCGCATTGTCCTAGCAGCGACAATTCCGTATTTTTATGCCATGTTTACCAACAATATGGCCGAGAGTCGGATTAAGGAAATCACCATGAAAGAGAGTGCTATAGAGCCGAGTGCCTTGGAGAGCCTCATCAATTATGCATACAGCGGCCAACTCCGGATTGATAATGTAAATGTGCAGAATTTAATGGTCGGGGCATCCTTTCTACAGCTATCCCATGTGAGGGATGCCTGTGCCAACTTCTTGATCTCTAGATTCCATCCGCACAATGTTTTGGGCATTCGTTCCTTTGCCGATGCCATGATCTGCCGTCAATTAATCGATGCCGCTGACAAGTACATCGATCAGAATTTTGCCAAGGTCTCACAGTCGGAGGAGTTCCTCACCTTGGAGTGTGATCAGCTGCTGGAGCTAATGCGCCGGGATGAGCTCAATGTCCGTACTGAAGAAGTTATGTTTGAAGCTTGCATGAAATGGGTCAAGTATGCAGAGGAAAAAAGATCGAGTCTGTTTCCTCAGGTATTAGCTGCAGTGCGTTTGCCGCTCTTATCCCCACAGTTCTTGGCCGATCGTGTGGCTCGCGAAGAGCTGATACGCTCCTCACACCAATGCCGAGATCTTTTGGACGAGGCAAAAGACTTCCATTTAATGCCGGAGAGAAGGGGATTGCTTCAGAGTTTTCGGACTCGTCAGCGTTGCGGCGAGTTCTTCACAGGCCAAATTTACGCTGTAGGTGGACTGGCCAGCACTGGTGAATCAGTGAGCACAGTGGAGATTTATGATCCCATATCCAAAAAATGGAAAATGGGTGAGCAAATGTCAATGATGAGGTAAGTTACTTTATACTCCTGGCCAACAGATTTTACATTTATTTATTTTATATTGATAAAGATCCCGTGTAGGCGTGGCAGTCTTGGATGGCAAACTGTACGCGTTCGGTGGCTTCAATGGCACCGAGCGTTTATCTACTGTGGAAGTCTATGACCCACGCAAAAACAAATGGTCCCAGGGCTGTGCTATGTTATGCAAACGAAGTGCAGTGGGCGTGGCTGCACTAGACGATTGTATTTATGTGTGCGGAGGTTATGACGGCGTGACCTCACTGAATACAGTGGAGGTCTACTACCCCAAGACAAATAACTGGAAAACAGTGAGTGAAAATTAAACTATGAAATAATTAAAGAGGAAGATTTTATATTTGTTTTGTTTTTAAGGTGGCACAAATGATGAAATATCGTTCTGCTGGCGGGGTAACTCAATTGAATGGTTATGTCTACGCTTTGGGTGGTCATGACGGTCTTTCCATATTTGATTCGGTCGAACGGTATGATCAAAATGAAGACACATGGGTCAAGATGGCTCCCATGTTGAATCGACGCTGTCGCCTGGGTGTGGCCACATTGAATGGCAAAATCTATGTATGTGGCGGATACTGTGGCAACTCCTTTCTACGCTCTGTGGAGTGCTATGATCCATTGACTGACACCTGGAAATTGGTCACTCCAATGAATTGCAAAAGATCCCGTGTAGCCTTAGCGGCAAATATGGGCAAACTTTGGGCCATTGGTGGCTATGACGGGGAAACGAATCTGTCCACGGTCGAGGTCTATGATCCCGAGACAGATAAATGGACATTCATGCCACCGATGTGCGCCCATAGTGGTGGAGTGGGTGCTGGAGTTATACGTATTGAATGAATTAGTGTGTCTAGCCAAAATTTTATGTAATTTATATCGTTTTTAGGTAATCTATGCTGAATACTATTAATTTGTTAGTAGGGTCTAAGCTTTATCTAACCATACCTGGCTCATCAATTGTTTAGTATATATAGACATATATATATATATCTCATTCCAGTTGTTTATTTGTTAGTTTCTATTATTAGGTTAGCCTTCGCAATACTCAATTACAAAAGTTTTAATCAATGTAAAAAAAAAAAAAACGTAAAACCATTCAAAATTAATTTAAAATACATTTATGTGTGCGTGTTATTTGGTTTGTTTCCTTCTTTGTATCATTCAAGCAATTTAATCGAATATATATCGTGCATATCGTATGCGAATAACTCAATTGTTGGGATCCCATATAGCCCAGCCATATGCTTGCAATGTGCCCAATGCAACGAATTCCATTTATTTGCACAACAATAAATTGCCAGACAAATGACAAGCGTATAAAAAATGTCCAGCTGAAATAGGGCCGATTGTAAAGTTCTTAACCTACTAAACAAAGTATATTTTGATTCTATCTGTGTTGGTTAAATAGTCATTGAAATATTTAATAACTTTTAACTTTGCTCTTAGCAAAGGAATTTTCAGAGATGTCACAGATTCCATATGCTCAACGGTATCCTATTCATATTTCTTAGTATGTCACACTGTTTTTCTGAATTCGTTTTTCCAATCGCTATAGCATACTTTTTTGGGCATGCGGATTTATTACTATTATATCTATTACTACCATGTTTAATGATCTATTCAAGCTACCCTCGTTATTTTTATTTGGTTGTTGTCACAGTGGTCCACACTATTTTGCTTTTGTGATTTTTTTGTTGTTTTGTTTGCTCCAGCCTCCCTCACTCACTTTTTGTGTAATGCAATTTCAAATTGAATTTCTGCCACCTGCTGCTATTTCTGCAACATTTTGGCCCCTTCAACACTGAAGCAGCATTTCGATGATGCCAACAGGTGGTCATCGAAAACACACACAAAAAAAAAACAGGAATACCTACCCACTTAACGCCCATTCCAGCCATTTTACCAAGCTACGTCCATAATCTAATTAATCGCATAAATTCCATTTATAGGGACACTCAGCGAATTACTGATAACCTAGCCTTATCTAGTTCGCAGTTAGAAAATTTTGCTGCGGCAAAAGTTATTTGATTTTGTTAATAATCAAATCAGAAAATTGCTTGTCAATTGATTGGGGCCCCAATTTTATTTTAATTAAATGCTAATTATGTTTACCAAATGGTTGAAGTAAATATTTGATTTGTCTATCGAGGGGAGGCTATGTACGTACGTATATGGTTAGCGGGCGAATCGCGCGACTCGCTTTAGTTTTACTAATTGAAACAGTGAAAAACAATGGGTTTCCCTGCCCCTTGTCTCCCTCAAAAAAATGACCATCCGTAATTTAAATGCAAATTTTACAGCAATGCAAATTTTTGCAGATTTTATGACGGTAAATGTCTTAAGTACACAAGGATAGAGGTTGCGGATGTGGAAACGATAACGCACTACAGGAAACAGCCACCACGAAATGCAACGTTTCAACGCTTGATTTTAGTCCAAAAGATGTGGAAAGATGTGGGGCAGTGTTATGGCCACTATACAATAACAATAGCAAACGCAACAATAACAACATGACCAAGCCATGTTGTTGCATGGTCTTTATGACTTTATCTTAAACACACCGACACAAATTGGCGAAATGTTAAATGCCATATTTTTGGAGTTCGCACAGTGGGTTCATTTATGGCAACTATAGAAATCGGTTGTTTATACATACATATCGTATGATATAAGTCTGAATTGGATAATCGAAGTTAATTAGAGGACTTTTTCCAGCGAGAGTAGACAGCAATTAATTCAATGCCTTTAAAAAGCGTTAATTATTATAATATCTAAAAACGGTCAACGTTCAGCTGTAGTGTCCACATAAGTTGGAGTTAAAAATGAATAAACGATCCTTTACTGCTCTTTAATTGTTTTGTTTGCCTAAAGCTGTCCCTTTCCATTGAGATGAAAAATAAGGTCCCAGAGTCTTCACTTTCTTCTGAATTCGCCCACTGTCGTTCGTTTAATTGACATTCTACATAAACAATAATATTAAAATATTGTTTGCTCTTTTTGTGTCAAGTCGATTGTTTGTTTAATGAGTTGTTGGGAAAATTATTTTTTGATTAACTGAAAACCAATTCGGACAGTTTAAAATAAACAGCAACTCATATTTTTTTTTTTTTTGAGGAAAAATTGAAATTAATTTTTATCGCTAGCGTGTCCCCTCTGAATCAGTCTCCATCGTGGCTTCCTCTCTTACTCCTCCTTCTCTCTTTTCGCTTGTGGTTGTTGTTCTAGGTTTTTTAATGTTTTATTCACATATGCAAACTGAATTTCCCGTTGAAACGGAATTGTTTCTCCCAGCCGCACACACATACACACACACGCGCAAGCACACCGAGTCAGCGACACACATACAGACAAAATAAAACGCCCACACACGGGATAGTTGAATTCTATTCGACCAATTGTTGATATGCACGAACCCACATATACACACACACACACATACACAGGCACAAAGCAACGACATTGACGCACAGACACGAAGAGCAGACGAATGTGGACTTCGTGTTTGCCATTTCCTGTTTCGCTTGGCCGCAAAAGTGTAGCATATCTTTTGGCTCACATTGTGGTATATTCTTCATTGCAGGCATTATAAAAGCCTTTGCATGCTTTGATCTGTGTTCAGTTCTCGAATACTGCCCGGCCGTGTTCGTTCGGTGTGGAATCCAGTAATCAGTAATAAAGTTAGTGAACTAGTGTAACAATATCAAACGGAAAACAATTTGTAAGTGAAAATTTAAGGAAAAAATCTAGAATTTTATTTAACTTAAATAATGTGAGAACATTTTCAATTTTTCTTATTTTTTGTTTACAAATATTATATTTACACATCTTGATCAAACCATTAAGCAATTTACCATATGTAACATACCACCAATCTTCAAGCAATAGTTCAAATTTCCTGCAAGGAAAGATCATTCACTACTATTATTTTGCTCGCTCTAAATTTGGCAATTAAGCTTAAAAATTAAGTACATAGCAAAAAAGTCATTAAGTCAGGTTACAATGTAAGGGTACTAAGAGGTGTTAAACAGATCAGAATATTATCTTGCCAGATATAGTAATAAATATCGTCGAGTGTACTGCGCTACTATTTTTTTGCTCGCAACTGTATATTAGTTCTTTATTTTTGTTCTTAAATAACTATTAAAATTTAAAAATATAGGTATATATTTTATTCTTAGAAGAATGCTTTAAAGAATTTGATAAAAAAAGTTTATAAATGTTTTTTTTTTTTTCTACACAAAAGCTTTATCTCTACATTAATTGACATAAAATAAGACTGCGTCAAGGGACTTTTTAGCAATTTCATTTTGTTTATTCTGTTGGTGGGTCAGTTTGAGTTCTTAAATAAAGCTGACCATTAAAATTCTACTCGTAATCTGTAAACACATTTAAAGAACATAAAAATTTAAATCAAAACAAGATATCAAAAGCAGCAATGAAAGAAATTCTCAAATCTTATTTAAAAAGGCATCAAAAGTTAAGGTCCTAATGCTGTTGCTTTAGTTAGGAGCAAGTTAGCTGGCGTTAAATAAAATGAGATATCTTTGTTTGGCAAATACATAACTATAAAACATTCGTTGTGGGTTTTATTTTGTTTGAATTGAATACTTCAAAAAGAGGAAAAACAAAACGAAATATCTCAATTGCAACAATGTTTATTAGATGCCCCGTCAATTGCCAGGCAGCCGGCGGCAAAAGCTAATAAAAACGGTAACATCAATGCCACGCCTACTACTACTGCCCTACCTCCTTCTCGTTGGACCGTACATCCGGTGTTGTACTTATACCACACGCAGCAGTCCATTAGGGGACATGGCCAAAGCCAAAAAACAAAAGAAATGAGAGAGGAACTACACTACATGAACTGACATTCTGAGGTGAAGCTTTAAAACTGCCCTTGGGCCTTAACTTGTTTTATGTCAACTTGGACTTGGCCAACAACAACAAAACACAACAACTATGGCAATTATTACATGTGCAGGCCTGGCCAAATACTTGAGCTGCAGCTGCGCCTAAAAGATGCTTTAAAAAGTTCGCGTCTTGCATGTATTGTTGTCTGTGTATTTATGTGTGTTTGTCTCATGAGAGAGGTAGAGAGAGAGAGAGAGAGAGAGACAGAGGGAAAAGGCAGTGTCGAAAAGGGGCAGAAATAGGGGAATATTTTAAGTGCGAGCTCACTACTAATTAACCTGGACAACTACTATATATAACTACATATAGCTGTAGGGCTCATTAACAACTACAACAACAATCACAACAAGAAGATGGCCAAGTGGGGGAGCCATTTAACATTCACAGAGTCTCTTTATAATGAGCACCAGCCAAATCCCAAATTATGTTTATAAGTATGTGGCCCTCCCCCGCAATATATGTAAATAACTTTAAATTTTAGAATAGAGATCAGAGATTAGAATAGAGTGTGAAAAGTAAAGAACAACATTTGCAGCAAAAGGAGCAACCATTCCTTTATTCGAATTCAAATGATTCTTTTAATAGCCGATTCAAAACTTGTTCTCATCTGCAATTATTCGTATAATATTAGCTTAAGAACTTGAACAGGTTGTCTGTATAGATACTTCAAGAATCACTTGGTACTACTATAAAGGAGCAAAATAAAACGATTAAGAACAAAAACATGTACATCAAGTGGTAAATTATTGTTATTAGGATATATATACATATGTATATTTTGTATTTTGGGCTGTTAAATTTGGAATTTCGTCTTCCTTTTTCATTGATTCATTTAATTTAAAGAAAAATGTCTAGTTCTATTTAAATGTCAGCTGGTGGACATTTCTTCTGGACTTCTGACTTCTGGCCAGTTGTTGTTTGTATTATCGACTATTGAAAGAGATACTTTTATATTTTTGTTTAATTTAAAGCGACGTTTCACACTTGTAGAAAAAAATGTTCAAATGGACCCAAAATTGATGCAATTATCCAAGTAGAACCATCCCTTACATATTAAATATTATGAAACCTTAACACACATAGAAACAAACACGAAGACTTTGGGGGGTGGGGGAGTATGGCTATAAAAAACTTCCTTTTTGAAGGGATGAGCCACTGAAAATCAACGAGCCAAGACGCGTCAAACGTCTGACTGAGGGTATGTGCCTTTTGACTTGTGACTTCATCAGCGTGATTTCAATTTCAATCATTTGGGATTAATTTGTCCAAGCCGCACACACAAAGGTCACACACATACACACACACACATGTCCCCGTCACCGGCCCTAATGAGTCTGTGTTCCATATACAAAAATTATGTTTTGCTTTAATGCCTAACACACAAAGAATTTAAACCGCAAACGCATTCACACGAGACTTAGACTTACATTAACCTAAATTCTAAGAAGATCTTGCATTGAGGATGGGTGTATCACGGAAACGCAGTTCCAGAGATGTGGGAACCTGTTGCAGTTCGATTAAAACTAATTGATTAGTGCCCACCTTGAGCACTGGAGCGGGGACATAGAGTGTGACTTGAGGACCCACCAATGGCCAATAGCGACCCAAATTCTCACCATTAATAAAGAGAATACCCTTGCCCCATCCTGACATATCGACATAGGTATCCGCCAATTGATCGGCCTTTTCTATGATCAGCGTGCCATGATAAATAGCTGGACCAGAGTGAAGCATTCGCCGTGGCTTTCTCAACTCGTGGGTAAGGACCGAATAAGATTCGGTGATTAGCTTGTTCAAGTTATCATAAGATTCCAAAGGATATTTGGTCATATTCCAATTGTTAAGCACACGCTTATCCAGGTAAACATCTTTGGTCAGACCCTTAAAATCGTTGATTTTGAGTCCATAATTGATGCGTCCTTGATTCTCCACTAGAATCTGTAGTCGCCGTCCCGCACTGGCACTGATAGGCAACTGGAAAATGGGCGTCTCTCGGGCCAGTATACCAACAAACTCGTCATCCACATAGATATAGCCGCGATCGGCTAGTCCAGGTACATTTAGAATGCTGGGATCACGTTTGAAACTGGGCAACCAGGTCTCATATAGCACTAAACCAGAATATTGATCTAAGGCCTCAAACGTCTTGGGTTTGGTCGACTGAACCATGCCAGTGGCTAGTTCTTGACGAGCTTCCTGTGACAGTAGTGACGAACTTTGCAGGAGTCGTACAGATCCGTATGCTCGCTTAGGAACTGGACCTGGAACCGGCAAATTTGGCAACGGTAAATAACGAGAAATAATGCGTCGCAAAGCATGATATTTGGGTGTGGGATCCCCAGCTTCAGTCATGGGGGCATCATAGTCATAGCTGGTAATATCTGCCAGATAATTGCCCGGACCATTCTCATTGGCACCGGCTGTGAATCCGAAATTGGTACCACCGTAGAACATATAGAAATTAACACTGGCTCCGCTGTCCAACATGTCTCTTTAGAGCAAAGAGACAGAGAGAGAGATAGAAAACCAGTTAAAAATGATGTCAACATCTGTTGCAATCATCGCACTTACCTGAAGGTCGCGATAATCGATGATGTACTCACATTAGCCATAGGCTCTGTCCAGTGGGTCAGCCAACCAGGATAGTATTCAGCATTAACTAATGGTCCTTTGGGTTGAAAGCGTCGTAGCTTGGCCCAAATGGCCTTTAAGTTATTGGTAGCGCCGAAGTCCATTGTGGCCAAGACTCCTTGAATATGGCCACAGCGGAGCACATCCGGTCCATCGTTGGTAAAGAGCACGGCTTGGTTTTTCACATGACTTTCGGTCTCATCACGCAACCAATTTCGATAGTTGAGATCACAAGCGAAATACGAGCCATATTCATTCTCTACCTGGACCATTATGATGGGACCACCATTACCATAGAGATAAGGAACAATGCGAGACATCAATTGCCCATACCAAATACGGACTTCGCTTAGATAGTCTAAAAGAAAATAAATAAAAGTTGACTGGATTCCGTGTGCAACATTACACTACTCACTTATATCTGCAGTTCTCAATTGAATGCCAGGATATTTATTAAGCAGCCAATAGGGAAAACCACCCATATCACGTTCTGCGCATATATATGGACCCGGGCGGAGTATTACCAATAAATCCTCATCGACAGCCAGGCGAATAAAGTGCTCCAAGTCGGCTATTCCGTTCCATGTGTAGACACCGTCATGTGGATTGTGAAGAGACCATTCCACATAGCTAAAAAGTAAAGCGGCATCGTTTCAAATATCGATCTTCTAAAGGACTTCTCGCAACTCACGTGGTAACGGCATTCAATCCAGCAGCCCTCATGGTCCGCAAATGTCTCTGCCATGTGGCCGGATGGGCGCGGAAGTAATGAAAAGATCCAGATATAAATTGAAATGGTTGTCCATCCTTCAGGAATTTATCATTCTCATAGTCAACTACGAATGTCCGATTGGCTCTCACAGTATTTCCATTTACATTAAGCAAGGCGAACAGGACATACACCGTCGCAGCCAGGCTGACAAACTTCATGGCTCTAATGAAAATGCCTAAAAGAATGGGGAAAATGTAAAATTTGTTCATTTTCTTTCACAACGTCATGGTACCAAAATTTCTCGGAAAGAATCGATATTTTATACTCTTGCATAATATATGCAAGTTGGATCTGCAAACAATGGTCCTCATTAGCCATCGGAATGAAACCAGAAATTATAGTATAAATCAAAATCAAATTTTTAAAATCAACTGGCATAAGCGTATGAGTAATATATTTATTGTAAGCATAAATATGCCTACTTAATGTGTGACAAGTCATTGATTCTTTTTGGATACTTTAAAAAGATCTTTAAACTAGGCCACTTATTTGGACAATGCGTTGAACTGAGCTGCATCTGTTTCCTAGTAATTGAAAATAATGCCGGAACTACCATCATATGTTCCTACTTCCTGGTATAAAACCTATGTAAATCTGTGTCAGTTTTCCCGCTCAGAGTCTTTTCTTTTCACAATTGAAGTTCACGGTTCAATTAGTAGGCATCTGTCAACGACAAAGTCGACGTCATCGTCTTTCCCATTGTGTGGTTGTTGTTGTTGTTCATCTTCTTCTTGTTGATATAATCGCTTACGAATTCGGTTAATTGAATCCGATGTCAGGCCTTCTTCTATTTCATATTCAGCTTATCTCAACTGAGTGAATTTCTAAGCCGCATGTTTGTTTAAATTTATTTTGTTTTTTGTTTTCAAGAGGCACAACTTGAAATTGATTTGCTTTCGGAATTATCATTCAATTGGTCTGAGCGTACACATATTCCATATACTTATATGTACATATAGAAGAGTAGTCTTATTTTTGTTTTGGTTCTATCAGCAGTGACTTGCAATCATATTGTTTTGGTACGTGTTCACACAACATTAACTTAAGTTAGCCATAAATGATTTATTTTGTACTTTTTGGGTTAAACCTTGTTTGTATATTAAGACAATTAATTGTAATTAGTTTAATGAACATCACCACATACATATTTGTAGATGATTCATAACATAAATAGCCTCATAGATGAATACAATGAAACACAGTTATATATTTCAAGTTAATTTAAACAAATGATATGGACTATAATAAAAATATATAGAAATCTATCAAATAACAAAAATATGACGATAATAACCATAAGAATGATAATAATTGCTGATAACAACAATTTCATACCAAAAACCACAATTTCTTGACATTTGATTCCTTGAATAACATTTGTTGTCTTCTTTTAAAAGTGGGATTTATTTCGTTTATGTGTAACAGTTGCTGACAAGTTGAAATCACTTTGTTCATCAATCTGATTCATTTTAAATAAAATCAAATTAAATGATCTGTGAAATCAAGGCCCTGAACTTGAATGAACCTCGGCCCCCTACCAAATACGAAAAATTCCCCCCAGACCCTTGCTTGCATTTATTTAATGCTTCGACAGCGGCACACATTGATTTAATGTTTAACGTTAATTTTATACGAAATTGTTCTAAAAAGCAAACAAACAGCATGAGTCCAGCATTTAAAGCAGCATTTGACCCAATTCAATTATTTTGCATATGTACATTTTTATGTATGCCCCGACTTGACTCCTTGGCTACTTCGCCCCACTCCCATGGGAAAGTTTAGCATTTTATTTGTGTTCCTTGTTTTAGCATAGTTCATACAAAAGTCGATCTTTTTCCATTTTGGCACTCACCTTAATACAATATGAAGCAGAACTCAAACAATTTGCGCTGTTATGTTTTATGTTTCGTATATTGAACACACTTTGCAGTTTCCTTATGCACTGATCTATGCAACGCGTCGGTCTCAGGCGAAACGATCCGCTTCGGAGCTAAACTGAGCTCTGACTGATCGCATTTAAATACAACGGACATACAGCTACAACATGTTTAACATACAGATCTCATGTTAACCTCTGCCTGCCCCTGCTATTTTACAGAGTTCTAACAGAGTGGAACCGGGGAACTAAGTCGGAAATCAATTTGTACTTAATAAAAACCATTTAACAATGAAAAAAAATATATATTAAATAAAACATTTTGGAGAAAACCCTTATAAATCGTTCAGTATTTAACAGAATCGATATCAATTTGTTTGGGAAATGCATTTCAAACAAGTAATTAAAGATATTTGGAGACGAATTGAGGCAGAGAGAGGAATGCTAAATTCCGCATAGATTTCCCAAAAACTTGTTCAAATTTTTGAATTTTTTAACAAAAAGTCAACTGAATATCAAGTAATTTAAAAAAAAAAAAATTCTAATGTTAAAGTAAGAAATACCACTCAAATCAGATGCAATCACAATACGTATGAATGAACTCAGAAACATAAAAAAAACGTGTTTTAGTCTAACTTTACACACTTTCGCGTGTGTAAATTATTACTAACTCGTCACTAATTTGAATACGTATTTAAATATGCATATACGTGCATTATAAATGTCGATAGATATATAGACACACAAATACAAACAGATTTAAGACCGATTTTCTATATTTTTAAAACTTTTCACGTCAAAACAGTAAAAACAATTTATTTATTTAGCCAAATCTTTCACTTTGAAGTAAGTAATTATTAACCAATTATTTGAGGACAAGTGCTCAGGCTAGGAGCACAGGCCCGTTTTCTAACAACTTGGCCAACAAATTGAATGAGCCAAAACGTTTAACGATATTTTAAATATGACAGAAGAAAGGCCAAACGAGGCTACATCTAAATTGAATGGCTTTTGTGGTTTAACTAGACAGACATGACTAAATCAAGGAGGCTCTTGATGCTGATTAAGAGTATTTATACTTTATAGGTTCGAAAACGCTTTCTTCGACACATAGACTCACTCACTAGTAGAATGTTTACTGTATATGTACTTTTACTTAGTCCAACTTAGTATAAAGAAATGTTCCAAAAATGGTCTAAAAAGTTAATGTAAATTTATTAAAAACTCTCACGCACGTCTGATATAAGCATATATACATAAATATTTCTCGATGTAGGCTGCAGCTGTTGGCCAGCAAATAAAAAGAAAAAGTACAGTTACGCCTCATATATTATGCATTAACTGTAGTCGTTGTTCCCGTTTGCCCCACTGTTTTAGCATCTGTTTGTTTTGGTCTCTACTCATATGCAAAAAAGGGTGACGAGAATGCAGCCGCAGGCAAATTGGGCCAAAAAACGAAGTGAATTTTCTATGCATGTATTGTTGTTTTATTATTAATTTTGTTTCGTTTCGTTTGTTCTTAGAGTTTCCTTTTTCGAGCTGGGGCTCAGCTGAGTTAATGGGCCTTTATTACCATCACATACAAGCACAGACACACACACACAGAGCCAGATAGAACACGTATGGATGATAGACCAAAATGTAAATCCCAATTCCTTTTTCCTTTCCTGCCTTTTGGCCATCTTTAATGCCTACATGACTATGTTGGCATTTTAAAGTGTCCGCTGGGATGGGTTTTAGGCCTAACGCAAACAGACAAGGCCCACACACATACATAGACAATTAGATGTCACACATATGTAGGTATGTATATAGGTTAACAGCTTAGCACCAGAATATTACACATACGCCTAGTGTGATTGTGTGTGACTTTGAGACACGTTAAAGTACACACAGAGCCCAAGTGTGGCTGGAGTTAAAGAGTCCATTGTTTAACTGCCTGTCTGCCTAGCTGTCACTTTCATGTCACCGGCAAGACTAACTTCCACAGGACACACTGAAACATTGGGTTAGGACTCGAAAACCGGAAGCTTTATACATTTTCTATTTGCTAATTTTATGCCACACAAACTTTTGGCCAGCATTACCTGATGCTCCACGATGACACACAGTAGTATAATAAGTAAAGATAATTAACCAATGTGTGTGTGTGTGTAAAACCCCCAAAAAAAACTCTATAGAACAAATCTCAAAGAAATAAAAAATTTTGTTCAGGTGGGAAGCTGCAAATGTCATAATACCTATTATCTTTTGGCCCACCTGTTCGTAGAGTGCACATTATGTGCCATTTCATTGGATTAAAACAAAAAACTATATTTTGATGGAAACTTGCCACTTAAGCTTAGGCACCCAAGTGACGTCATCAGCTGAGTGATGGTTTTTAAGTAGAGTATTTCCAGCCCACACAACCTGTTGATTGTCGTAAATTCAACATCAATTCAATTCAATTCAATTCAAACTCAACTTCAATTGAATTGCAGTAGAAAAACTGTCGACTGTTCAGCTCCTTCTTCTCCGCCTCCTATTCCTCCTGCTCCTCTTGTTTCTTCTTTACTGGGCGGAGTGGCAAGTTGTTAGCTCTTGACGCCGCCGGTGGCAATCAATTGAATTACATGTTTGTTCCCAGCTTCCTGTGTGCATCGTTAGACACTGCGGTTGTTGCTTCTAGTTGCTATTCTGACACCATTTGGCTTATCAAAGCAAGCAAAGACGCCAAAGCTAGCTCCGGCTCCATCTCTCAGGCATTTTGCATGGCAATTTTACTTAACAAGGGCGTGGTGAATCCGCCCAACGACAACTTTGCTGCTTCACCCGGCAGCATAATCATGTGGAACGGCGGCATATCGAGGATGCAATTGAAGGCTCTTTTTGCACACTGGTGGAAAAATGTTTGCATTTGGGACTAGTTTAAGCCGTTAGCTGTTGTTGCTATTCTCCCGTTAGTAACCATTCCACCGAAATTTATGCATATGCAATTTGAAGTAGTCTCCCCTCCATGGGTGGCGGCCACTCCGTCACTTTGTGGCCCAGTGAGCACCATCACCACCGCATCCGCATCCACTAGAAACTAGACCGCAAAAAGGTCAAGTAGTTGCCACGAGGCATTTGTTTTTCTCCTTTTCCCAATGTAAATGTGAGTGCACTAAAATAAATATGTATAAACAAACACAAGCAGCACAACAAAAAAACAAATGGGAGAGCAAAGAAAAAGGTTTTTGAATATGAAATCCGAACAAGCCATCGCAGATATACATAAGTTTGCTCTTGTTAACATTTTAGACTCTTATTGAATTCACTTAATAACATTTTGGTACAAAGAATTCATTTCAAAGGAATAGAATCAATTTGGTGGGCGTTAGTTTCAATTAGAAGCTCCAACATGGTCCAATATGTTGCAAATACTGTTTAAATTGGCTAAGCAATAGACGTGGCTTAGATTAGAAGTTATATGTAGATATAAAGGCTAATGAGAAAATGTTTGCCCAATTTCGACTTCATAGTGTTCTTAGAATGTTTAATACATTAATTGTAATAATTGTTTGGTCTGATAAACACTTTAGTTGGTTTCCAGGTTGGTTAAGGGTATTGATCACTAAAAACTGCCAAACAAAAATTTAAAATCTTGCAGATTTTTAAGCTGCATGAACAACCGAAATCCAAAACCAATGTGTATTAAATTTTGTAGCATACTTTTCAGCTAAACTTAATGGCCATGTACACGTACACTAACATACCTTATTTTGCTCTGCAGATAAAGATCAATTTGTGCACAGAGAACCAAAGAAAATTCCCGCCCAAAAGAACTCAACAGTCTCTTGCTCAATGCTCCAACATTTGGGTTCGAACGGCATGTTGTTGTCGCTGCTGCTGTTAACCATGGCTAATGCGGCCATCTCTGAGGGTGAGAACAGTCTTAGCAGCACGGCGACTTCATTGCAGCAGGAGCCCAGAAAACTGGTGAAGCGAGCTCCGGCAGCGGGATTTATAGGAATGCGTGGCAAGAAGGAGCTGGAAACGGATTCGGAAACAGATGGGGAAAGAGCTGTGAGCAATGACAATTGGTTGGGTCCCGATCCCCTAGACTATGCAGAGGACAGTGATGACTACTATGAGAACGGCAGGAGGTTGAAGAAAGCGCCAACAGCATTCGTAGGAATGCGGGGCAAAAAGTATACTCCAAGCAGCAATCGGTTATCGAATCTGCTGCGGCAGATAGAAGAGCAACGTCTGCGTGAGAATGTCCTGCAGGAGTTGTTTGATCGCTTGGCAGATCAGAATACTGTGGGAGATGCAGAGATACCCAACAAAAGGGCACCCACTGGATTCACTGGGATGCGAGGCAAGCGACCAGCCGAGGATGACGATGATGCCATAGAACTCTTTGAGAAGCGTGCTCCAGTTAATGCCTTTGTGGGTGTGCGTGGCAAAAAGGATGTATCCCATCAGAACTATAAGAGAGCTGCTCCTCTGTCAGAGGTAAGAACACATCAATTTCATAGTTTATCCGAGAAATGGAAACACTCAAAATCTTTTGGTGCTTATATTTCTCAAATTGTTTGAGCCATGTTAATGTTAAGCACAACTCTGAGAAACTAAACGCATTCAGTTCTGGCGCAATCTCTTTAAAAAGGCCTACGATGTGCGTGGCAAGAAACATCGTTTCTTTGACTTCAATAACAAATTCGTGGCCGTACGAGGCAAGAAGAATAATCTGGATCTTGAGGACGGCCAGGCTCAGTATCTCGTCCATCCTTGGTCTTATCTCTTAAGCGAGAAACGAGCGCCCAATGGTTTTGTCGGCATGCGGGGCAAACGTCCAGGTAAATTGTTGATCAATTCAAAAATTTATTGAGTTTTAGCTATAAAAAGTTTGTTTTCTTTGCAGTTTTGGCGCTGGAATAAGTCTATCTAAAGTAGTAAATGGCGTTCCTCAGTTATTGAAAGACACAGCTGGAAGTTCCTCAACTAGGCCAAGAATATATGTATGTACATGAACACACAGATACACACACACACACACACACACACACAGAGAGAGAGAGAGAAGTGAAATATTGAAATGAAATGTTGTGTTTGAAATAATCACTGGGCTGGAGATTATTTCAAATGCAGCTATTAATCAACACAAGGATCACAAGGAAGACAAAAGACACACACACACTGGAATCTGTTATCTTAACATAAGCTTAATATTTAACACCTTCGAGACTATGTAATATAACTGTAATTGTAATCAAAAGCTTTTAAAGCTTTTTGAATTCACATAAATTGAATTATTTGCATATCTAAGTGTAAAACTATTAATCAAAATTAAATCTAAATAGATCAATTATTCAACAAAAAAAAAAAAAAACAAAAAACCAAAATATGAATTTTTAAGCACACACACAAAAATGATTTATTTATTTATTTATTTTCAAAAAAAGACAAAAATTCGCATCTATTTACCAAAAGGAGCCTATCTTATATATGTATGTATATCTTAACACAAATGGCTAATTAAATATTGTAAATATTGTAACTATTGCTAATGAACAGAATAAAAATTATTATTACAAAACGAAAAGAGACATCAAAACAGTCTTATCAACAAATCTCTGACAAATAACGATATAAAAGTCAAGAAACTGTCTGCTTCTGGCACTCGAAGTCGCAATACCCTTCAACAGATAGTGATACCGTATTCACTATAGCCTAGTTCGACTGGGTACCCGAATGCCACTTTTCAATATTTATCTATCTCCAGTTTATGCTTTACAAGACCTGCATATACCCTTCAAATGCAGGTTAGGAAACTCCATTAAGATGCTTCACAATTCTTAGAAATTAAAACATGTTGTACTTTTGGGATAGATACATGTCTACATACAAAACAAATGAGAAGACAGCAAACAGTACACTTTTTAAATATGAACAGAGACTCTTAATAAGGCACCCATCAGGCACTAGCAACAACAACAAGAAAACAAAAGACTTCTCCAGTGATTGATGAGTTGTGGGTGACTCAAAATAAGTTGTTGTTGTTGTTGTTAGGGATAACCCAAATAGAGAACTGCGCAGAACTCAACAGGTAGGATTAATTTCTTCACCTCTAACACCTAATGGTCAGGAGGTACTTACTACCTGTGATAAATTTCAATGGAAAACTTTATGAAAATAAAAAAAAAAAACATCTGCACAACATTTGTAGAACAGTGTAGGCACTTATCACCGCTGCTCTCGTACTTTCACAATTTACACACTAATAAAAATTGAACGAAAAAAATCAAAGAAAAAGAACATCGATCTGCGCCGAAGTTCATATGCCCTTTAAATTCTTTTTTGTTACCTATTTTAAGATATTTCTCACCTTTCTTTGTAAAGTAAAGATTCAATCTATGATTCCTATGCTATGTCGACCTGGATTCTTGCTCTGATCAAGAATATATACTATTAGGGAAAAGGTCACCGCTTCTGTGGGTTACAAACTTCCCACTAAATTTGTAATACCCTCTACAAAGGGTATAGATACATATATATTTCTGAAAACGAGCTTAAAAGTTATTGTATATGAGTCGAAAGCTTTTTTCTCAAGTGAGATCGCCAAGTGTAGGTGTGTGAATGTGTATGTGTGTGCACGAGTATCTGTGAGCTCTCTCAGCTTATAAGTAGCAGCTACGACGTTCTATCTCGTTTAGTTACAAACTGCGATTCATAACGGGCAACAGCAGTTCAAAATTGTTTTGGTGTTTGAAAATTTTCAACGTGAGTGAACCCCAAAGAAAAAAATGAAAAAGAAAATATTCGCTAATATTTCGAAACTAATCTGATAAACTCACATAAAACAAGCAATTGACAATAATTATAAGAAATTTGCAATTAATGAAATGAAAACTGTGGAAAATTTGTGGTTATATTGTTGTTATTGCTGCTTCTTTGGCTCTGCTCGAGTGCAACTTGGCGTGGAAAACCAGTCTTGTAGCAATCGTCCCCAAAAAGTGCTGCTCCTCCTCTCAGCTGTTTTTCTGTTTCACAGTGAAATTTCTTCAAGTCAACCATCCAGACGATTTTAATTTTTCGGCTTTCTGTCAGATGATTACAGCAACTTTCTTGTTTTTAGTGACTGTTTTATTTATTTTTTTTTTCATAGGTGCTAAGCTTGAAGTAAAAGATGTTAAGACTCTGGGCATGCCTCTTGCTCTTGGGCTGCCTCACCCAGGCTGTGCCATTTTATGGAGGAGAGTAAGTAGAACACAAAGAAATTCCTAGAAATTGCTCATCAAAAACAAAACAAATTCAAATCTGTTTTTTGGTGTTTGTTTCATGCACATTTCACACGACTACTCACAAGTAATTGAAAGTAATTAAAATCAAGTATTTAAATGCCTTGGTTGTGGTTATGCTAAATGTCTTTAAAGTTCATATCCTGTCCCTTATTTTTGTTTATCCTTAGAAAAGTTTAAATTTCTACATTATATTGTAGTATTTCATAGTTCATTCCCTGTCCTCAATTTCCGATTTGATTTTTAAGTATTAATTTTCCTGCTTTTACAGTGTAGATAGTGAATTGGATTTAGAATTTCAAGATTCGGTGGATATCTCGTCGTCAGAATCCCTTCAAACCAGGTGATCATGTTAAAGTTTTCATCAGTTTTTATCAGTCAACAACCCTTCAGAACTTTACACGACCTCTAATCAAACACAAATAACAAACACAGGAAACTTTTTTCACAAATATTTGTTAGAAACTTCTTTTATGATTCTGTTCCCAATCGACTGACTCCCCGTAAGTCGTAAAGTTTAGAGTAAATGTTGAAATTTTTCGTAGGCTTCTTTTATTTGTGTTGGGTGAAATTTTTGCTGCGCTAAACGAATTGACAAATAAAGTTGACCGAAATGAAATGCAAAAAAAAAAGAGCAGAAAAGCAAGAATACCAAAAACCCAAAAAAAAAAATCCCCAACTCAGACAGAAAGAAAGTCAAATTGTAGGTATGCACACACACCGACACACACACACACACACACACACACACACACAGATATGTATATATAGTTTAATAGTGACCCCAATTGATAAACTCAAAAGAGATTGTTTCAATCCAAGTAAAATATGGCTAACCCTGCAGTTCAAATCATTTCTGTTGGGATCGGTTTAGGTCTGTTCTTTCTGCTTTTTTTGCACAAAACAGAAACACAGACAATTGCAATTTAAGAAGAAGCAGATGAAGATGAAGAACAATGTTTAGCCAAAGTGGGGCATCCGCTTTTTTTTTTGCAGTTGAAGCTGAGATTGCCGCCGCGGGACAACAACTTGGGCAACCTTTACTCTTCCTCTCCTCACTTGGCTGAGTTTGTTGCTTGTTGGCAACCTTTTTAGCTTCCTTCCACTTATTCATCATTTTGACACCATTTTTTTTGCCTGTGGCTTGTCTCTGTGATCATGAAGATTCGTTTTGCTCGACAACCGTGAAACTAATTGACATTTGACACGTCATTAAGTGCAATTTTTCGGTAGCTTCGGTAGATTCGTGCGAACCAGGTAAAGCCTAACAAATGATAATTGTATATTACACCCTGTATGTGGGTCACCCAGTATCAACTACCCACAACTAGTGAAATTAGTGGGTGCTTTCCAGTTTGGACCCTAATTAAATCAAGCAACCAATTCATCACCCTTTCGCCCCCTTTCCATGCCCTTTTTTTGCCTATTATCATCATTTTGTCACTCTCTGTGGCCAATAACTTTCGCTTTGGTCTTTTACAGTGGAGTGCAACAAATTTGTTTACACTTTTGTTAAACACAATTAAGGGAAAAGTTCTGAATGAAGATAATTTGAGAAACTATTTTCTCTCTACTCCTTTAACTTTGGTTTTTGGTATTTAAATGAAACTACAAGTTCTAAGATCTCTTAGCTGTCTTGTTTCTTAGTTCTTACTGTTAGCCATTTTGGCAATTCATTTTAAAGATAAATGACAAAAGTTTTTAGAGTGAAACAAAATTTATAATAAAGATCGAATTTACAAAAGGAAAAACTCGATCTCCTGTACATTCGCCCAGTTCATTTAACTCTCAGGCTGAAGACAATAAATACTTCGGCTGACAGTCTCGACACATATCATGGAGTCACCTTTTTTTGTCGGATCATTCAGTCAGTTAATGTCGACTGGCTTTAGCCCTTGTGCTGCTCACGTCTGAGCGGATGACTCATGGAGAGGGCTTTAGAAGTCAACCAACTGTGGACCAATGCTAAATAGATACATACAACAATTTGTTTACGTTTTATTTTTTGTTGTTTAAGATTTTTGAAAATTATTTTGTTAGCGCTTAGTTATTATGAGGTTTTTTGTTTTTTAATTAGCTTCCGTATGGCGAATTTTAATGAGCCGGCTCATCCCATAAAGGAAATCCAAGATGTCTTTGTTATAGAAAGTCAAACTGACTCATATGGGATTTAGATTTAAAACTAAAACGTTGGGCGTTGGGACAAATAGAACTCGTTTTGACTGGCAATAAATTCCATTTGATTGATGAACAAAATGCAACTCGAAGTTGGCTGAAAAACAAATTGTTTGGTTGCTATTTGTTTTGGGCACTTAAAAAAGTTATTTTTATTTGATTTGTCTATATGAAGAGTTAAAGGAGGGGGAAAACTACTTAATATGCAGATCAGACAAATGCTGCGCAAAAAAACTCTAAACAATGAGCACGATCAGCAGTTTACTATATAGTATATAGAGTGATGGGGAAGGGGGAGGGACGAGGGGGGAATACTGTGCGGGCTTCTTCTTTAATGTGCGGGAACCAACAGGGCATATGAATTATGGTGTTCCGTTTCGTTCTATACAAAATGGAATTTGCATGAAACACACACCACTGAACACACACACACCACTAACACTCGATCCCCACACCCCCTCACTAATACCCACCCACTTCATTTTACCTCACCCGAATTTGGCCAGCTTTATGCAACATTTAACACGCCCATTGCCGATGCTTCAACAACGCACCTCGCTCTTTGCGCCCATGCCATTTGCACCGCTAGAACCATTGCATGCCCAGGCCTCGCAACGCATGGCCAGCATTTGGCCAGCGGCTGCTCCCCCACCATTGGCACCACAGCGTCTGCCCCTCACTAATGCGCCACAATTGTTGCCACCACTCTATAGCGGTAGTTTTGGCAGCGATAGCGGCGACACGGAGTTCATTCCGTTGGAACAGCAGCAGCAACATCAGCAAGGACGTCAAGTTCCTGCCACAGTGGCCGTGGCCCAAGCAGGACAACCTCTAGGTGGTTCTGGCCTCGAACAAAAGCCTTTCAGTAAGTCACAAAACTTGTCCCTCGCCCACTGATCTTTGTCAATTTGTTCTATTTACAGACGTCGATGCAATTACCACCGATATTAATGCTCCCAATCCAGCAGTGTTCTTCCAGCAATCATTCCCATTCTTTGGCAATGAGTTCCTCAATTCATTTGGCGGTTTTGGCATTGGCAATGCTCAGGAACCTTGGTGGAAGGGGTAAGTAAGCGGCTCCAAATAGTTGACACTTTTCTTCTAAATAGTTTGTCTCTGCTTTTCCATTCACTGGCCATTTGAATATTATTTAAATTTTCCATTGAATTTCCATTGATATGGTCAGTAGGTTTGTTTCTTCTTTTTTTCTTTCCTAATCGCCGCACACGACTGACTGACTGAGTGACTGAGTGAGTCGTCTCTCCGTGTCTTGGCTCGGCCTCAGTTGGATGTTCTTGGCATTTGGGCAATTAACCGCACACAATGTCAAGTTCATTTAAGCCTATTAAATATATTTTTTCCATATTTTTTAAAATATTTCTTATTACCAGCTTATCTCCTCAAGCTTGTTTGGTGAGAGGAGATTATTTTTCGAAGCGCAATCGAGCATTAACAATTAAATTAAAAATATAATTTTCCATAGTTTGTGATTTTTTTTCTTTCTTATATTCATGATCGCTGACAGCTGGGCCAATTAGTTGCATCTATTCAGTGGTCAAGTCAGTTGAATGAATATATAAGCATATATTGGATAAATGCAAGTTGAACCTAGCTTGCACTTTCCTAGATTGTCATTAGAGTAAAAAAAGCAACAAACAAAACAAAAAACGAAACCAAGCAACAAAAAAAAGCGTGAAATCAACTTGTTTACGTTTGCGTTTAGAGAATGAAAGTCCGCAATTGAAAAATTAGCACTATATATACATAGTTATATACAGATACAGATACATATACTTATATGTATATCCACATTTCTATGGAGGGCTGTGAAATTTCATTAAAAGAAACCTCTACGCATACAATGAGCTCGTATTCAGTAGCCATAATTGAATTGATGCCAGGCAAAGTGGTTAAGCTTTATATATACATCTATATATGTACATATGTGTCTCTGTATATGATAAATATGTAGATATGTATGACTGAGGCAGATCTATGTGCAAATCCATAAAGCAAACATTATTCAGTAACAAGTGCCAATGGTGGTCTAATGATCTAATGATAAACTAATGGGACCTATGACTAAGTTATTTGATCGAACTATACATAGTTGGTTCAAGACATTATGGAAGGGGGCATTGACTTTTCTGATTTGCAAGTTTCTTATTTATTATTGATATTAGCAGATAGAAGCAATACTAATTCGAGCACGATTTCCTGCGATCTCAAAATAATCAGACAAAAGAATCATTGAAAAAAAGAAAGAAATTCAAATGTACATTAAAATTGCAGCAAAGGAAAGGAAGAAAGGACTATTTAGAGCGTGGGCAAATAATTTTTTGATTGTTAAACTTGAAACGATTTCATTGTCTGTGAGAAATTATCAAGCGAGATAAAGTTCTTTATGTTAGTTATTTTTTCTGGTTTCCTAATAGATTTCAATGAATGTATTTGCCGATTTCCTTATTTGGTGATCTCTTTTATTTTGAATTTTCGATTTATTTTTCAGGCCCAATGTGTGCACCGAAAAAGAAGAAAACGAAAGCACATCTCCAGACGCCGATGTTGATGAAACAGTCGACACCTTTGGCCAAGAACGTGATGGTATTGGCAGTGTGGTTCGCTCGCCGCTGTTTGGCCAATTCCAGTTCAGTGTGAACTCTTGCGCCGAGAAACCAAATAAGCATGTCTGCACCAAGATGTGAGTATGGGGAATGGGAAAACTGAAAAGTTGAATAATTTCCACGACTGTTTCTTCATCCAACTTGCGTAGCATCAATCAAAACGGCAAAAAGAAGACTCTGACGCTAACACGCCAATGTTGCCATGGCTATGGGCGTCCAAGGAATGCCGACTTTGCTACACCCTGTGAAAAGATCGAAATCAAGGACATTGAGGCGACAGCAGCTGACATGGGTGCCAAGCAGTTCATTGAAAGCGCTCGCAGTGCCGGACAATTGTCCCAGATGCTGGGCAATAGCCAAAAGGTTACTCTATTTTTGCCCAGCGATGCCGCCTTTGTAGAATATCGCGGGGGACAGCAACAGCAAGAGAATAACGTTGAGGACGCCAAAGCGGAAGCATCCTCCACATCGTCATTCACTACACCATCATCGATTTACAAGCTTCATGCTGTTGTTGGTGAAATTCAGTTAGAAGATGTGCCCAATGAGAAACTCCTGCAAACTGAATTGCCCGATCAGATGATACGCATCAATAGCTATCAGTTGCCACCTGCTTTGGGCTTGGAGCCATATCGTTATGCCGCCAATTGCGTGCCCATTGAGAAGCATGACAAGCTATCCGAACAGGCCTTGGTCCATACTCTGAGCGGTGTGCTGAAACCTCTTACCAAGAATGTCATGGATATCATTAGGGAACGGGCTGATTTATCCATTATGCGTACCGTCTTGGAGAAGACCAATATTAGTGCCATGCTCGAGGCTGCCGACAAGCCGGTTACCATTTTTGTGCCCACTGACAAAGCTTTCGATAAGCTGGAACCACATCTACGACGTGCCCTGAAAGAAGGACGTGGCTGTGCCTCCAGTGAGTAGCAACGAATTGGGGAAAAAGCTTCTATTAACAAATTTCCTCTTACCCTCATAGACATTCTCAAGAATCATATGCTGGACTTGACTTTCTGCTCATTGGCCACTGTGCCGGGGGGCCAAGACGACAGCTTACAATCTGTTGGGTGAATCCCTTCTGCTCAATCGTACTCAAACTCCTCAAAATCAGACCGCCATCTACATTAATAATGTAGCCAAAATATTGGATGCCGATATTATGGGAACGAATGGTGTACTCCATGTGATTGACACCATTTTGCCAACCGAATCGGCGCTGCCAATGACCACTCTGATGTCCCAGAAGAATTTGACAATTTTCAAACAATTACTTGAGGCTTCGGGCTATGACAATCAATTTGATGATCTGAATAATGTAACGATCTTTGCTCCCACCGATAAAAGCTTGCAGAATACCGAATGGGCACGCATTTTGAAGGAGCAGCCGGAGCAACTGCATCAAAATGCGGATTTGTTGAAATTCCTGAATTATCATGTGATTAAACCCATGATCAAGACCTGTGATCTATCGGAGCAGTCTCTGCCAACTGTGGAGGGCAGCAAAGTGCGTTTGAATCTCTATTCGACCCATGCTCTCTTTTCCGATGTTATGAATCGTGCCACCGTCAACTGTGCCCGTCTAGTGCACTTTGATGACGAGAGTTGTGGTTCCGTTTTACATCAGGTCGATCGTCCACTCAGTCCACCCAAAAATGTAAGCATTTTTTATTTAATACTGCTACGGATAACTTACCAAATGAATTGTCTTTTCTCTAGAATCTCTTGAAAATGCTGGAGGCTAACCCCAACTATAGCAAATTCCTCGATTTGGTTCGTCAAGCTAATCTGACTCAGTTGCTTACCAACGATTCGCATAGCTATACCCTGTTGGTGCCCAAGAACGATGTCTTCGAGGAGTTCAGCGAGTCCAGTGAATCGTCAAAGAATCCTGCTCAGAGCCAAGCGGAAAACGTGGCTCTTGTCAAGACTCACATTGTAGAGGATGTTGTCTGCTGTGCTGGCATTATTCCCACTAACTGGCCATTTGTCCGTTCTATTGAAGCCATTTCTGGACAACATTTGCGCATCACCCGCGATCGTCGGCCCAAGATCGAAAACTCTGGGGTCACCAAGTGTGATGTGATGGCCACCAATGGCATTCTCCATGAGATCAACGACATCATTGTGCCCAGACAGAAGCCGGCCCAGCGTCAGCATCAATTGCTGCCTCCAGTTGGCGGAAACTATCAGCCACAGAGAGATTTCGATGTCTTCTTCTAAGGATTCGGCTATGTGATTCCTTCTCTCACTGATTGTTAATATACAAATATATATATTTATAATAATTTTTAAACGATTTGTCAATGATTGGTAATCAATATGTATCTCTGATAAATACAATAAATAAGTATTTATAAAAATAACTTGAAATATCTGTGAAACAAATGTTCCAGAAGTAGAAAATCTTTGTAGGTGAATTTCAAAATGAATGGAAATAGAGAAGAAAAATCGAATTGCCGATTAGATAAAGACTTATCACCCATAAAAGTATGGTTCTTGAATGTCCAATGATTGATTTGGAATAAATCATTCGCCCCGTTGGTTCTCAGATGTAATTTGTCATATAAACATGTTGCGCACCTTTTATAAATATGATAGAAATAAAATTATAAGTTTATGATGAAACTAAAGGCAATGAAATGGCAAAAAATAAGTAGCAAGCAATACTTCAAATCTTTACTAACGTTTTTTTTTGTATATAATATACTCTACTTAGTAAACAATACTCAACAATTCTCTATTTAGTAAACAAACTTGTAAACAGTATATACAGCTACCAACTACATTTTAAGAGAGCATTTTAAAATTTAGCCCTCTCTTTAAATTATCTAGCCAACGACTACACACAATCGAGCCTTATTATCAGTTTTTTGGGGTATAAAAACGCCGATTCCATTAAACATTTAAACAGTTCTCTGTCAACACTCTATGGAAATGTCGGGCCAACTGCCAGCAACGTTTGTGAAAGGATTTCACAATGAGGACTTAGTGCGTCGCATGGAATATCGTCCTCTGGGCAATACAGGATTAAAGGTGTCGAAAATCGCCTTTGGAGCAGCCACATTGAGTGGCCTCTTTGATAGCGATAATTTCAAATTCGACAAGGAGGAGGGCATTCGAGCAGTACAGGAAGCCATCAAATCGGGGATCAATTATATAGACACGGCTCCCTTCTACGGACAGGGCAGATCGGAGCAGATACTTGGTGAAGCATTGAAGGATGTGCCACGTGAGGCGTATTACTTAGCCACAAAAGTGGGGCGCTATGAACTTGTTGCCGAACGCATGTTTGATTTTACTGAGAAGAAAACGCGAGAGAGTTTGGAGAAAAGTTTCAAGCTCTTGCGACTAGACGCCGTAGATGTTCTACAAGTGCATGATGTGGACGCAGCTCCCAGTTTGGATATGGTATTGAATGAAACCATTCCAGTTCTAGAGGAGTATGTTAAGGCGGGTAAAGCACGCTTCATTGGCATCACCGGCTACGACTTGGATATCCTGAAAGAGTGCGCCGATCGAGGCAAAGGACGTATTCAACTGGTATTGAACTATGCCCGTTACACTTTGCTGGATAACACGCTGCATCGATTTATGAGGGACTTCCAGGGACTCAATGTGGGTGTCATTTGTGCTGCAGCCCATGCTTTGGGACTGCTCAGCAATGCTGGCTCTCAGATCAAACATCCAGGCAGTAAGGAACTTCAAGATGTGGCGATTCGTGGTGCCGAAATTTGCAAGCAACGCGGCGTGGAGCTGGGAAAATTGGCCATGTACCACACAATGCAGCTAGATGGTGCCGCTACCTTCCTCATTGGCATCCCCAATCGACATATGCTCCAGATTAACCTGGATGCAATTTTCAATGGCCTCACACCGAATGAGCAGGAAGTCTTGCAGTATCTGCGAAAAAAGTGAGTACAACCTGTTGATCTCCAGGCAATCGAGATTTGGAATTGTGCAAGTCGGATTTGGTGTTAGCAATTGCATCACTCGTCTCGAACTTGGCCTCTCAGCTAACCAGTTTTTATCTCACTTTTCTTCTCTTTTTTTTTCTTTCTTTTTGTCTTTTAGTGTCTTTACAAAATCCTACAGTTGGGGTTCGACTTTGTCCTACATCAATGACTTTAAATGAAAATTATATTTATTTCAAATTGTTACTATTTTTGTAATTGTAATTATTATCTAATTAATTGCTAAAAATCAATAAAGTACTATAATACAAATTGATAAACCTAAATCGAAACCATTTTAATTATTTATTGTTTCTATGTGGATAATGACTCAATAGGAACCGTTCTGAACCATCTTGGCCTTTAAGAATTCTTTGGAAAGAACTGTTTTGGTGGATCTTTTAGGATTTTTTAGAGATTGCCCTACCATAGCGGATCAGCCAGTCATATTTTATTTGATTAAAATTCTTAGGGTATCATATGAAAAGTAATAGAAACACCTGAAAAGGTGTTAGGTAAGCAGGAGACCAATTTCACCATGGTTTATCCAAAATATGTAGCCTTAGTTAATTTATGCTGATTTCGAAGATACTGAAACATATTTAATAAAATATATATTAGAAATAATAAACTACACATAAAACAATCTTAAATGACTGTTCCTTATATAATTCCTTTGTATTGTGAAATTCTATAAAATGGGGGGATCCTTCTAATCATATCAGTCAAATATTCACTTCTATCAATAATATTGTATGATTGATAAGAGATAGATACAAAACGGTTTCAAGTGGACATAATTGGCCATAAAGTTCTCCAGATAAGAAATTATGAAAAAACCCGTTAGATTAATTTATTTAATTTTACTGATAAGACCCATCGATGGACAAGATTTTCCCGACAGTTGACAGTTTCCGCCCATGTTAAATTCGATGTCTTCAAGTGCTCCACTTTTCTAAGAGAAGAGCGGAGCACTTTAAGAGCAATATTACAGCTACCTCATTTATAGAGACACACACACACACACACACACAAACACATCCACTCAGTCCCATCTCTTATCGCTCTGGTTACAATTGAATAATTTGCCCCGCCATTCGGGGTATAAATAAGCCGCTCACAGCATTGATTGGTTCTATCAGTTCTATCCGTTCTATAATAGAGAATCATGTCGGGCCAACTACCAGCAACGTTTGTGAAAGGTTTTCACAATGAGGAGCTAGTGCGTCGCATGGAATATCGTCCTCTGGGCAATACAGGACTCAGGGTGTCGAAAATCGCCTTGGGTGGAGCCACATTGAGTGCGTTGTTCGATAGCAAATTCGATCGTGAGGAAGGCATTAAAACTGTGCATGAGGCCATCAAATCGGGAATCAATTACATCGACACGGCTCCCTTCTATGGACAGGGCAAGTCGGAGGAATTACTTGGTGAAGCTTTGAAGGATGTGCCACGAGAGGCCTATTATATAGCCACCAAAGTGGCTCGCTATGAACTGGATCCCAAGCTAATGTTCGATTACACAGCCGCCAAGGCTCGTGCAAGTGTTCAGAAGAGCTTAAAACTCCTGGGCCTAGATGCTGTCGATGTCCTGCAAGTGCATGATGTGGATGCAGCTCCCAGTTTGGATATGGTGTTGAATGAAACCATTCCAGTCCTGGAAGATTATGTCAAACAGGGCAAGGCACGCTTCATTGGCATCACTGGTTACGATGTTGATGTCCTGAAGGAGTGTGCCGAACGGGGCAAAGGGCGTATTCATTTGGTACTCAATTATGCTCGCTACACCCTGCTGGATAACACTCTCCTGCGTCACATGAAGGCGTTCAAGGAGCTAAATGTGGGTGTCATTTGTGCAGCTGCCCATGCTTTGGGTCTGCTTAGCAATGGTGGCCCACAAGTCTGGCATCCGGGCAGTGAAGAGCTCCAAGCTGTGGGTCTCCGTGGTGCCGAAATTTGCAAGCAACGCGGCGTGGAGCTGGGCAAATTGGCTATGTACTACACCATGCAATTGGATGGTGCTGCTACCTTCCTCATTGGCATTCCCAATCGCCGTCTGCTCCAGATTAACCTGGATGCAATTTTCAATGGACTCACATCGAACGAACAGGAAGTCTTGCAGTATCTGCGTGAAAAGTGAGTACAATCGAGATTTGGAATTGTGCAAGTCGGATTTGGTGTTAGCAATTGCATCACTCGTCTCGAACTTGGCCTCTCAGCTAACCAGTTTCCAACTCACTTTTTCTCCGCTCTTTCCTTTCAGTGTCTTTACAAAATCCTACAGCTGGGGTTCCACTTTATCCACTGTGAATATGTTTAAGTGATTGAACATCGAGACCATGTGTGAATTGAAAACTGAGTATGGACTAATTTATTGTTATATTTTATTCTGGAAAATGAAATAAAGAAATAATCAATCTACTCATATGAGTTTCACTTGATTTTATTTGCCATATCAGCTCAAGTTCATCCCTAAGATCAGTTGTCATATGTAAATAAATAAATTAAAAGCCATTTCTAATAATACCTAATTATATTTTGTATTATCTTTAGCTTATGTACATATATTGATCACAAACACAAAAGCCGGCATCGTCTTTATTTACTTTACAGACAGTTCTATATAAATGTGTAGGTATATAGAAACAGGTATATTATGACTCGATTTACATGGAAATGCAGTTCAGAGAGACTCGAAGAGAGTAAGGCAATGCCCTCAATGCAATTCCAGTGGGGCATCCAAAAGGATGAGATGCACTCAGTAAGGGCGCCTTTTTAAATTTGATCAACTAGGAATTTCCTCGACATTAAGACTTTATTATCAACGACAAATAGTAACATATTAAGATTTCAATTCTATTCTCTTTAATACTAGAGAGCTAACCGTAATAAATCGATTAAATGAGATTAAAAATAAAACAGATTAAGTCAAACTAAATCATTCATTCAAAGCGAGACTAAATTGTATTAACAGAGAATCAATTAAAATATATAAAAAGAATAAGTAAATACTTATTTTTAAAAAAAGGAAAGAAATACTATTGAATCTTACTTATTTACTTCTGAAATGATTTAGCATTCAGTAGGTATTTAAATGTTTTTCTGGCGTCATAAACAAATAATTAATTGGTCATTTTGTTATAGAAGGATCAGCAAATGATCCTTGAAGGGAAAATCGATTCAATATTCATGAGCAAAATGGCTAACTGTTAACTACTGCACTTAACTGAGATATAGCTTTTTCAAATCGATTAGAAATGAACGAAAATACACTCAGAAAAAAGTCAGTTCATTTAAAAATTATTGCATACAAGGTTATTTAAAGCAAAAAAAAAAAACATTTTATCGATTTCCATTCATATTATAATATTTAAGTTTCTACAACCTTTTGAATTAATTTAATTGCATATCAAATGAAAATTGTCTCTAGGCGAAAGCATGTGAAGTTACCCTCAATTGGTCTAAACCAGCCCTGTAATCAGTGATATCTGTTTATTCTGACTCTCTCGCTCTTTCGCAAACAGTTTATATTCAAGTGGGCTCTTCTATATCAAGAGAAGAGCATCTAAATGATCGGGATTGTATGTGTGTTTCTGTGTGTTGGGGGGGCTCCAAACACTGATTACAAACACGAAATTCTGGAATAAACATTACTCAATTGCCAATACTTGGCTATCAGTATGTTCTGCGACTTCTGCGGCGTTGGTTGAATTTCAACAGAGTGCGAAATATATATTTTTTATTGTTTATTTTTAATTATATTTAATAAATAATAATAATCATAATGTCTGGAACATTGCCGGCTACCTACGTCAAGGGGTTTCACAATGAAGAGCAAGTGAAGCGAATGGAATATCGTAAATTAGGCAAAACTGGCCTGGAAATCTCGAAAATCGCTTTCGGTGGGGGAGCATTGTGTAGAGCTTATGGGTAAGTATGAAGCTAAAAATAAATTATTAAGAGAATCAGTAAACATTTTCAAGAGAATTAAGTGCAAAGCAAATAATTCCTTTCACAGGCTTGATCTGGATGAGGGCATTAGGACAGTGCATGAGGCCCTGAAATCGGGTATTAACTATATAGACACTGCTCCATATTATGGTCAGGGTCAATCGGAAACTGTGTTGGGCAAAGCCCTCAAAGGCGTGCCACGAGAGGCGTATTATATTGCCACCAAAGTGGCTCGCTATGGAAGTGACTATGAGAATATGTTTGACTTCAGTGCCAAAAAGACACGGGAAAGCGTCGAAAACAGTTTGAAATTGTTGGGCCTGAATTATTTGGATGTCGTTCAAATCCATGACATTGAATTTGCAAAGGATTTGGATATCGTTTTGAATGAAACATTGCCCACATTGGAGCAGCTGGTTAAAGAGGGCAAGATCAGGTTTATTGGTGTCTCCGCTTATCCCATTTCAGTGTTAAAGGAATGCATATCACGTGCTTCCGGAAGATTTGATGTGAGTTATACTCTGCTCTTTAAGTTCAATCTTGTGATATTTCTATTTATTATTTCGTTTAGACGGTTCTCTGCTACTCTAGATACACTTTGACCGATCAAACTCTGCTGGATTACTTGGACTTTTTCAAATCGCAAGATCTGGGAATCATTTGTGCTGCAGCCCATGATCTGGGCCTTCTAACTAATACTGGACCACAGCCTTGGCATCCTGCCAGTGCTGAGCAAAAGCAATTTGTTCGCCAAGCCTCAGATTTTTGCATTCAGAATGGAGTTGAACTCGGCAAATTGGCCATGTACTATACCCTGAAGTTGAAGGATGCATCGACTTTTCTAACTGGCATGCAGACAACTCAATTATTGCAAGTGAATTTGGATGCCTTTTACAATGGACTCAATGCCAAGGAGCAGGAAGTGTTTGATCATGTGACTAAAAAGTAAGTGGAAATGCTGTCCGAGTCGGAAGTTGACCAAAAACACCAAGACCAAACAGCAAAAATTGTGCAACTCGGATAAAATGTTACTATTACATCATATCCACTTAGCAAATGGTTTGGAGTGGGGTTAGTGGGGTGGGGTGCGGTCTTGGTTGAAGTCAGAGTCTGGTTGTGTCCAATGTTTTATGTGCATGATCATTGTCAATCTTGGCCATCGGTTTAGTAGGCAGCCCCACCAAGCGGTCCTCTTTAGTGCACTCGCTGTCTGTCTCTCTCTTTCTCTCTGTCTCCATCTCGCTCTCTCTTTCGGGATTTTCCTCGCCTGGCATTGCATGTTGAACTTGTTTTTCTTTTCCATTACCCCATGTGCTATAATTTTCGTATGAACCATTTTTATTTTATCCCTCATTTTTGTTGCCCAATTTTCATAATTCTCCTTTCGAAATTAATGTGCATTATGTAAAATTTTTTGCAGCATTTTAACCAAGCCTTTCAACTGGGAAGGCAATGAACTGGAGGTCTACTGGGCCGCCTTAAAAACGAAGTAAACCTGGCCATACTTCGCCTTTGTTTTGTTTGCCTTTAATTTGACCTAGAAATGAACTTTAATAACTTTAAGACAAAATATGAATCAAATCTAATCAAAATAAAATTGTTAAGACTCATCGACAACTGATAAATATTAGAAACTGAAATTAAAAACTATTAACACTTTCCAGCAAAGATAAGATACTAAACATAAAAAACCAATGGGAAAGGTAAATTATTACAGACTAGAAATAATTCCAAAAGATCAGTAAATAACTAAAATTTCTTTATGCATGATTACCCAAATTAAACGTCTTGATTACATTAGTTTGGCCAAAACACATTTGGCGAACAAAATCAAAAGAGTCGAATAGAAAATATCCTAGCAACGTAGTGTCAAAAACGTTAAATAAAATCGAATTAATAACTAAATTTAGGACTGTGAACTGGGGCAACTTTGCCCCTTAAGGTAGGCAATTGGAATGTGCCAAGCTTTGTTTGGTTTAAGGGCTTTTAGGATGTTTCAAACCTTCTTAAGATGTTTCTAAATCACTCCTTGACTAGAATTTTCTCTTTAATGATTTTAATATATATCTTAATGCAGATCGTTAATGCTCCTTTTAGGAATGGGTAACAGGGTAACAATTTGCAATGCAACTTCCACCTTTCGCTACCACGGTCAATCACTAACTAATTAAAGCCTTAATTAACGCAGCATAAAAAAAACCAAAAACCACAACACGAACCAAGTTATGTGTTTTTCTTTGCTTATTTTTTTGGGAGAATCGTCGAAGCGGAGACGAAAACGGGGAAGTTTTTTTTGAATAATGAAATCGAAAGAAAATGGGAAAAATGCGCAACGAATGCACAACAGAAATCTGACATGAAAAGCGGAAATGTCTTTGCCGCATTTTGTTTTCCTTAAACTGCAGTATTAAATGATTTTCTTTCTCTATCTCCCATATGCAGTGGCCAGAAACAACTGCCAATAAACGTAGTTTTTGTTTTTTGGCCTTATCACAAAGCCTTCTCAATAAACTTACTGTTGATCAGATTCTCCAAGACTCACCTGTAAAAGCTCTCCCTCTCTGAAGTTGCCTCTCTTTTGGTCTCTCTCATTTTCCCGTTTAAGTCGAGCTTTCTTCCAGGTGCTTATATGAACGGCGCGCAGTCGCAGGTGAAGCGACAGTTTTGCTTTCATCTCGCAGTCTTTTAGACGTGTCGGCATAATCGATAGAAAATTGTAAAAATATTATTTTAACCAAAACCTATTCGACAAAAGTGCATAATAATGAAACTGCAAAGTGGAATTTTAATTTTAATTGGCTGCAACATGTTGCTAATGGTTCATGCAACTGGCAACAAGCACCATCAGCAACAACAGAATCAAGGTAAGGAAGGTTATCGACATCGAAAGGACACCGCCTACTGTTCTAGCCAGACCAAAACAAAGAAACAACAAACCGGTTATTTACCGGCATATATCGAATCGACAGAGTAAAGACGAGTCTCATATCTGTGTATGTTGTTGTTGCGGTTCGTTAGATTAACTATTTACCAGATTTTAACGGCTTTTTTGGGTAACAACAGACCCTAACTACAGACAAGAAAGCGGGTTTTTGTTTATGTGAAAAAAAAAAGACTTTTTTAATCGCAAAGAAATTTTTAAAATTTTGTTTCCATCAAAACTCAATAGAATCTAAATACCCAATTCGACTTATAATTAATTAAAAAATAACAAGGGAAAAAGAGTTATTCAAAAAATAGAGTTTAATTTCTAATGTTACTTTAAACAGTTAAACGAAATTTTAATTTAAATTGAAGACCGATCAGGGAATAGCATTCATTGCTTAAGTTTTTTAAAAGTTCACGAACTGAAAAGAAACAAGTAAAACGATGTAACACTATGATAAATGTCAACTGTAACCATTACAGAAATCTGGGAACAAGACCTTTCGGACACTTTCAAAATCGAGGGCAGTGATCAGGGCATACAAAAGGTCAATCTGAAATGTGGAGCCAACTCAATGAACGTGATGCTGGAAACGGAGAAGCCCTTCACAGGTGTAATGTACACCCGTGGAAGTTTCTACAAGCAGACGCCACCTTGCTTCATGAAGCCAACATCACAGCAGGGATCTCGTTCCCTCGAAATGAATTTCGAGTTGGATCAATGCCAGACCCTTAAGGAAGGTGAACTCTATACTAATATTGTGGTAATCCAAAATGATCCAGAATTGATAACACCCGGAGATTCGGCTTTCTCGTTGGAATGTGATTTCCGTCAGCCACGCAGCTTGGATGTTGAGGCCAGTATGCAGACCAGGGATAGGTAAGTCTTATCATTCCGTATGTATCTACATACATCTGCGGATATGCCTTTTTCAAATAAGATGTGATTATTATCTCAACGATTACAATGAATAGAAATCCACAAAAATTGCGCGGAGCACGTGGTGGAGCACGCCAGCGTCAGTAAAGCGCCAGTTTCATAAAAATAAAACCACCATCTCTACTCCTAAGTTCTACTTCTACCATTTCTGTACATAAGGTACAATCAAACTTCCAATTTTATCTCTGTTTTGTAAACTAAAACCACCTTTAGAGCTTTACTAATAAGACAAGAGAACAAGAGACACTAATTTTGATACCCTAAACCTACATTATAACATACATTTTCACAGAGTTGCGACAGGTTCCAAAATTACACTCACAAGTCCCGATCCAGCAGCACCTACGGAACACTTACACAATTCGGTGTTTAGTCCAAGTGATACAGTTGAATATATACCAAAGTTTAGTAAACCAAATGAAACAATACGTCTGGGCTCTGTTGAGCAGGTCGAGCTCCATGAAAGAGACGAACTCTAACCAAAAACAAATCTATACTTGCACTTAGTCCTTTCTTAACAAACATCATAAACAACACAACACAAAAACCAAAATACAAAACACTACAAACAACAGGTGAGGACACGCTCTTTGCTACCACAATAATAATATTCCACGTTGCTTACTTCAAAAGGATTTTAATTATTTTTACTAAGCAAAACTAATTTACAACGTCTTTTTCGCAGGAAAAACACAACGGCACCAGCACTGAATGCACCCGTAACGGAAAACCCAGGCGAATCGAAAAAATATTAACACACACAATTTTATGCAAAACATCAATCGTGTATTCATTTTCATTCTAAAATGGTTTCTTTCATATCCTGTGATAATTTTTTAAGTTTGGTTTTAAATAAAACAAAAAAATAAACAAAATAGCAAAGTTTTTTTCATAGTACTAGAAAATACGAACTGCATATTTAATTTATATATTGTCTACTAAATACACGAGAAGTAGTATGTCTTTTGTGCGTCAATTGTCAATACAAGACTTAATGTGAGAGATTTAAATTATGAAAACAAATTAATTTAAATAAGTCCGTTGATATATATATCGATAACGATAACACATGTTTCTATCGACATCGATAACTTTGTTCCGATAACGTCGGTAACGATAAAAATTGGGAAAATACCTATCGAGGGTTTACTGCAACTCCACTACAACGCAAAATTAAACTAATTTAATTAAATAAATAAAAACCTTTTTAATTTTTCCGTTTTCAAGCAAAACAATGAATCGCGAAGTTGTTCTGTCGCTGATTTTTGTTTTAAGTGGCACTTTTAATGTGCTGGTGGTGAAGTAAGTAAAATAAAACTTGAAAGCAAAGGAAAAGCGTAATAGGGAAAAAACATACAAATGTACATATGTACATATATTTATCAACAGATGGTCCTACAATCTTGAGGTGGAGGGCAGCGATGGTGAAATGTATAGATTCTTTCACCCTGTATTTTTGACCTTTTTAATGTTTTTTGGAAATTTTCTGAGTTTTAATCGTAGACGGGTGAGTGTATTTCGACTGGTAAAACCGGCAACAAATTCGATTCAATATATGTATGTATGTATGTGTGTATATATTTATTTTTATAGAATGAGGATCAACTGCTTCACGACAGAGCTGAGTTTAAGCCTTTAAGAATTCTTCTTCCTGCCTTGCTGGATGCTGTTGCTTCCATAACACTATTTACTGGCTTATACCTAACATATGCGACCAGTTTTCAGATGATAAGAGGTACGTTTTATGTTGTACTTGTCATCTGCCCAAGTCACTTACATTGCACTTTCTTATCACTCACTTTTTCTCTCTCTCTCTCTATTATCTTTCGACTAAAGCTTCTGCCATGATCTTCGTGGGCTTTTTCGGCACCATATTATTGAATCAGAGTCTGGGCTCACGCCACTGGTTAGCTATAATCAGCATTTCATGCGGCGTAATACACATCGTTAGTACGGATTTGCTTCGAGTAGACTACGATCAATCGAGTTTGGCCCATTATGACCGCAATTCCATCTTGACCGGAGACTTACTTATTATAACTGCTGAGGTGCTGCATGCGATGCAATATGTCTACGAGGAGAAGATCCTAAAGACGACAGATGTCTCCATACGGCAGGCGAACGGTTGGAAGGGTATTTTTGGTATGATTATAACTCTTTTATTGGCGGTTTGTTTCAATTATGTGCCAGCTTCATTCAATGAGAGTTCACGCGGAGTTTTCGATGATTGGATAGATGTGTGGTATCAATTGAAGGCCAATGTGTGGCTTAATATTGCTTTAATAATGTTCTTCTTAAGTTGTGCCGCCTATGATTACGTGGGAATGGCAATTATGAAGTTCTCTTCCACTGGGAATCGCCTATTGGCCGACTACTTGCGAGTATATTTTATTTGGATTTTCGTCATTCTGCTAGAATGGGAAGATTTTAACTTAATGACAATGCTGGGCTTAATAATACTTCAAATGGGCATTGTGCTATATCGTCATGCTATATTTGCGGATTGGCTTAGGGCAACATTGGCCCGCTGGCAGCGTAGTCGTTATATGGACCTAAACGAAGAACAAAGGGATGCAAATGTACCACAAAGCAGGCCAGCAGATGTGATCTAAGTGAACGTTTGGAAAGTAAGAAGTTTGAAAAGCTGTTGCTGAATGTGATAAGAGAGATGGGCTTAAGAAATGTATATCAAATATTAAATGTTAGTTTTTAAGCGCGGAATAAAATTTATTGTTAACAGAGAGATTTACACAGATTTTTTTTGCTCTACACCCAGCAACCGTTCACCCACACCCAAGAAGTAGACCATTTGAGCAATGCCAAAGAGTGGAGCTATAACCATCATTCGGCACAAGCCACCCTTAAAAAATGCTGTAATCCCCTCATGTTTCATGGTCTTATTAATGCAGTCGATAATACCATCGAATTCCTTTTCACCATCGGCTTTTCTAATGGCCTGCAAACGTGTCTTAATCACATCCAGAGGCGTGACTACCAATGCTGAGGACATACCAGATACCAAACCCGAGAGAAGCGACCAGTAGAACACTGCTTCGCCGGAGCCATCCGTTTTTCTAGGTCCCTCATTGTTAAGGGTTGCAAATAATGGAAAGTATATTATCGAAAAGGTTATATCCCTCACCGCAGTGGCGCCTACTCCCCTATACAAACCAATGATACCCTTTTCTCTTAAAAGCTGCTTGGCTACTTGAGAGGCCGTTAACTTTTCCACTTTCTTGTCGGATGCCCGGGACGAATCGGCTGTGCGTCCTGCATCTTGCATTTGAATTTTCAACAGCTCCATTGGTGTGGTCACAATAATTTGAAGTGACCCCGCCAATCCACCGGCCAAAGCCTGTTTGGGAATTGTGATTTTGCCATCATCTGAGGCCAAGCAATATCGAAAATAATCATTGGTTGCCAACTTGATGCCCTTCTCGGGTGCTATGAGTAAATTATTCACAGCCGAACCGCGATACATGCCAAAGAAACCTTCCGAAGCAATTGTCTTGCGAAAGCAATCGAAGCTATGTATGTACATATATGGAGAAGGCATTGTTCATCATGTAAAGCTATTTGCAAAGGGAATCCAAATCTTACATGCTGCTGTACATTCGCTCGCCATTTGGACCAATTTGTTGATTTTGTAGACGTGTCTTAACTAAATCCAAGGGAAATACACACGAAACGCCAATTACACCAGCTATCCCGCCATTAAAGATCTTGGGCAGGATTCTAGCTGGAAATGTTTAGGCCAAATGCCCAAAGTATAAAGAGGTGTACTCACTTAAAACTTTCGGGTTTATTATCGGCCATGCGTTTAAATTTGTGTAAAATCACAGGAAAGCAAATACAGAAAAACAGAGACTACAATAAAATTAATAAGCACGAAACATAAGAAACACAAGAAATTTAATCTTTATATATATTTAGCTTTATCATTATTATCAGTGTATATATGTATCTTTTAATTTGTATGTAGATATTTAAATAAATTGCTCTAAGTCATGTTGACAACAAATAAAAAGGAAATGCAAAATCTTTTCTAATAGATACAATTAGAAGCCAAGAAGACCGTAGGTTAATTTTTTTTCTTTTGTTATGGCAATATATAGAGAGACCTAAATTATACTAATTGAACGAAAGCACAAAACATTCACATAAATCTTAAAAGCATCGATTCTTTTACATTATCTTATTGTCATTGTGAAATTTTCATTCTGCCTGTATAGTTAATATGTATTTAACATATGTACATACATTCATATGTAGATATATATTCGCTGGAAACAAAAACAAACTTTAACAATTGTCTTATAGAACATTTCGCTTAAATTTGAGACTTTACAATGGACAGCTTTAACAACAATTAACACACAAAGTAAATATATATATAATACACATTCAACATTCTATGGATAGCTAATGGGAAATGCCTTTCATCTCTTGCACACTTTTGTCAATAATTCCATTGAATTTATTTCTTTTCCACTCCAAGCAAACCTTCGGCTACTCCCAAATAGTATACAGTTTGTGCAATGCCAAACAATGGAGCAATCACAATCATACGGCAAAGACCACCCTTAAAGAATGCTGTCGGTCCCTCGTGTTTCAACGTTTTACTAAAGGGAAATGAGTTAGAATTGATTGTTTGATACATGTTTTTAATCCACTTACGTTATGCAATCGGAAATGCCCTTAAACTCCTTCTCACCGTCGGCCTTCTTTATGGCCTGCAGACGTGTCTTGACCACATCAAATGGATTAACAGCCAAGGCCGCAGTCGAACCAGCCGCCAAGCCAGCCAAGAATGAACACCAGAAAACAGCTTCACCGGAACCATCTTTGCGCCTCGGTCCCAAATCGTTAAGTGTGGCAAATAGTGGAAAGTATATAACCGAAAAAGTGACATCCCTTAGGCCGGTTGCACCAATCCCCTTATACAAGCCAAAAATGCCCTTGTCTTTGATAAGTTGTGTAGCCAATTGGGTGGCCGATACCTTCTCCACGGACTTGCCCGCCAACTTGGCAGCAGCAGCCACACGACCCGCATCCTGCATTTGAATCTTGAGCAATTCCATTGGAGTTGTGACAATGATTTGGAAAGCACCAGCCAAACCACCGGCTACCATTTGACTTGTCAATGGCAATTTTCCATCCTTGGTGGTCAACTTGTGACGAAAATAGTCGTTGGCTGTCAATTTAATGGCCTTCTCCGGTGTAATTAATAGAATATTGACACCAGAGCCGCGATACATTCCAAAATATCCTTCAGCTGCATATGTCTTGCGGAAGCAATCGAACCTGAAAATGATATGCATCGAATATACTATGAATCAAAAGTACATATTTAGTTGATTACTTACATGCTGTTGTACATTCGCTCGCCATTTGGACCGACTTGCTGATTCTGTAGGCGAGTCTTGACCAAATCCAATGGAAATACACATGTTACACCAATAATGCCGGCTATGCCACCATTAATGATCTTGGGCAATAATCTGTGAATGCAATTAGAGATAAGAAATAACATTTAATTGTGTTCTACATTTTCTCGTTTTGGCCCATTGACAAATATTTGCACTGCGCTAACTTTTGCATTAGCTTTGTTAATGTTTAGTTGCCTTGAACTTGACAAACACTAATTGCCTATGCTAATATCACACACTAACCTATCGTGATATCGTATCCATGATAATGAGAATCTAATTTTAAAACAAAGCAAATAATAATAAAGTAAACACTTACATACATATATACATAGGTATGAACATACATATATCGATCAAAATTCTCTCGTTCTTGTGTATTCCATTTTAAAAAGGAAAAGGTCAAAGCAAAGAGTTTTTGCGAATTTTTAATATCAAAAAATTATTTGATTCTTTGCCAGCATATCATACATATAAAAATATACAAACATTCATATGTGTAAGTATTCACATTTACCCGACCAGCCGCCTAGGAAGCTATTTTCAGCAATGGCAACAAAGACAAAACAAAAAAACAATGTGCAATACACTTGAAAAATATCTCATACAAATAAAAAACATTTGGAGTAGAAATTTCTAAACAAAATTTTTGAATTTTAGATCCCTAAAGCCACGAAAATAACACCTTTCTACTAGAATTTAAGCGTTTGGACCCGCATTTTACCTAAATATTGCTGTCAGTGTAGCAATGTTCTAACCCAAATAATGACACACGAAAGAAAATACTATATACGATGATGTCTACATATTATTATGTCATAGAGAATGCAGTTTTTCCCCAAATATAGTAAACATCAGAAATAGACACTAGACTAGGGTACATTCGCTGCAAACTGAAGTTTGTTCCATTTAGAAAGACCATTTAAAAGACATACTCAACTATGTATGTATGTATGTATATAATATATAGTAATTTATGCATTACTAGAGCAATTGAAATAGCTTTTATAGTTATCAGTTTCTATATGGTGTCAACTGATTTTCCACTTAATGATTATTTCTCGCCTTTTTTTATGCGCGTGCACTAAATGTACATAAATATAATATATATTTGTTATTGTTTTCCTTTTTTTTCTACATTGCTTATTTGTAGTTTAATATTAACTTACGCAAATTGTTGTTGTTTGGGTTGTTGTAGTGGCTGTTGTTGTTGTATTGACGCCATGCTGGTGAAATAAACATATATACATAAATAGTTTATTTAGATATAAGGAAATTGGTTTAAACTGGTTTTGATTTAGAGATGAGCCAAAATTAAAACAATAAATATGCTTGTACACATTATTATAATGAAGAACTAACTTGTTAAATTATTATTGATAATAAACGAAAAGCCGCTTCTTATCAACCATTGCCTGGTGCAAAGTTTATTGACTTGCCTCATACCCAGCTGAAGCATATCACATATAAATATTTGTACATACATATGTACATATGTACATAAGTATGTGTGTATATTAATGCACATTTGAAAAATCCAAGTTATTTGCCTTTGTTGAATAAATAATTGCCCTAAAATGTTTCATTAGCATGCTAACGCCTTTATGTTAATTGAAAAAAAGCTTTATACCACATATGTACACTCTGACAATAAAAAACTTGACAGTTAATTAATATATATGCATTTTATATAGAATAAATTAGGGAGTAGACTGCATATTATTGAGGCCAAGGCCCTACAAATCTCTTAAACCCAGAGCCCCGTAAATCCGACCCTGTCTAAATGATAATAGATAACATCAGTTAGGGTATACTAACTTCGGTGGGTGTCAACTTCGTTTTTGATATAAGTTTACTTAAACATTTTATAATTTTTTTGGTTTTTTAACAACAATTGGTTTTTGGTCAATTCTTAACTTAGATAAGTGACTTCTTTATCTAACCACCAAGAATATATTTTTGGCATAAAGATATCAGGAAAGTGGTAAAGGTATTCCAACTTGTTATAAACTTTGCACGCGGAAATTTCAAAATGAGAGGCTAGAAATGTGATAAAAAGTTCATTTCGATGTTTTTTTTGAAGGCATTTTAGATTACAGTTAACCCTGTTGCTTTTGTTGTTGTTGTAGCTGCAGTTGCCATCCCCCACACACACACAATTATCGATTATTACTTATGGGGCAAAAAAGTAACTCAAATTGAAAAATTCACAGCATTTACCCCCTAACACCACCCACCACATGTGTCACCTGGGCTAGGAAGGTGGTGAAGCAGAGGTAGTGTCTTGGGCAACACTTGCAGAGCTAGTGATAAATATTGTATGTGTAATTCAAACTGGAACCACTTGTAAGCGCGTATCATTTTACGTAATTTGCTCTCTTTTAGGGCTCTCTATCACAAGGCTCGAACACCTTTTAATAAATTAAAGAATTTATTGCCGACGCATACATATGTACATACATACATATGTATACGCATGTCTGTGTATTTGTTTGCTTGTATACACATTAACATATACATATATGACGACGCTCTTTCGATTTAAAATGTTTAAATAAATTGGCAAAGCACCCGCTAACCCCCCTTCCCTTGACCAGCTGATGTTGTTGTAGTCGAAAACTCACATTGCTTTTTATTGGTTTTTGCCTGAGACTGTATTTAATTGACTCGGTTTCACTTTCAACTTAATATATATGAATGTATATATATTTTTTTAAAAAATACTTTATTATAATTTTCGTATTAAATGTTTGTTCGCGTTCGCGCTTCGTTCTAATCCCGGTGTCCGGACACCTACACACACACACACACACAAGCACTCAGCACGAACTGTTTTAAATGTTTAAAAAAAATTGTACTCGTAATTTTAGTGTTGGAAAATGTGAAGTATCAGTTCATTTGGGACATCATTTGGGAGTCCGGACGCGCTGCACAGCACTAGTCGATTGTTTTTGTTGAAAAATAAATCATACTCTGTTACATTTTGCCTTATTTCACTTAAATTATTAACAAATTGTTAAATCAGTCATAATCACATACAATGAATCTTACGGAGCAGAATCCGTATGGAAATGGCTTATTATTTGCAGGCTTTAATCAGGATCAAGGTATATGCAAACTTACAAATATATGTACATATGTACATGTTGTTTACATATTCACTCACAAAGGCGTGTGTTTTTTTTATTACATATACATATGTACATATATATTGCGTTGCAGGTTGCTTTGCTTGCGCCACAGATACAGGATTTCGGGTGTACAATTGTGATCCACTAAAGGAAAAAGAAAGGCAATATTTTCCCGAAGGTAGTGTCCATGCAGTATAAAAAGTCCCATCACAGTTGACTTTTACCAAACACATTGTCTATTGTCTTATTTTCAGGTGGCCTGAGTCATGTGGAAATGTTATTTCGCTGCAATTATTTGGCATTAGTGGGCGGCGGCATACGACCGTTGTATCCGCCAAACAAAGTCATAGTTTGGGACGATTTAAAAAAGTCTCCGGCCATCTCTTTGGATTTCAACCAGCCAGTACGTGCTGTACGCCTTCGACGAGATCGTATTGTCGTCGTGCTAGAGGGAGTGATTAAGGTCTATACATTTACGCAACAGCCTCAGCAGTTGCACGTATTCGAGACAAGCTCCAATCCCAATGGCCTATGTGTCTTGTGTCCGCATAGCAATAAAAGTTTACTCGCATTCCCTGGCCGACGCACCGGCCATGTCCAAATCGTTGATCTTGCCAATACAGAGCGCGCTCCTTTGGAGGTTGTAGCTCATGAGGCGGCCATCAGTTGCATTGCACTTAATCTGCAGGGCACGCGTCTAGCCACAGCGGGTGAAAAGGGCACACTTATACGGATTTTCGATACGGAGAATGGCAAAATGGTTTCGGAACTGCGACGAGGAAGCAATCATGCAAATATCTATTGCATCAATTTCAATCATCAGTCTAGCATGTTAGTGGTGGCTTCCGACCATGGCACTATACATGTCTTTAATTTATGCGATAATAAACAAAAGGAGTCATCGTTGCCCATCATACCCAAGTATTTTACAAGTCAATGGAGTTTCGTTAAGTTCTCCATACCCCAGGGACCACGGTGTGTTTGTGCCTTTGGTGCCGAACCCAATTCAGTTGTGGGTAAGATCATTTCTTGTTAATACTAAAACGAAGTTTATTTGTACCTTTTCTATTAATCCATTTTCCAGCTATTTGCGCCGATGGTCATTACTATAAATTCCTATTTAATAATAAGGGCGAATGTAGTCGTGACACTTGCACGCAATTCCTGGAACTTCAAGATGATGAATCATAAAGCTCCATTAACCTGATCAATTGTTCTATATCCTTATACCCGTTACCCCCCCTTTCTATATTTCTCTATGGAAATGTGTTATACAATATTACAATTAAGCATGCTTTAATCATACGTTAAACAAACTCCGAGTTCATATATTAAAAAATAGAAGTAGTTAATCCTTTTACACATTGCTTTTGTTTTCCTCGAGCATGTAAATTTCATTGTCCAAAAATATTGTATAAGAATGGTAAAGCTGTTGGCCAAATATCAAAACATTTGGACCAGCCCAGCGTTCGCGTTTCAAACTGGAATCCTTCCAATGATGCTATAAGCTTTAGAGCCAACATTTTGTAAGCCTTTGGTTCGAATCGCGCAATCAATGAACCGAATTGTCCATTTGAAGAATATTGATTAAACATATTTGTCCTTCTTTACTGTTACTGTACAACTAAATATTTTATGTTTATTGTTCGCAAATATCACTGGAATGAAGGTGTAAAGTATTACAGGTGCGTTGTGTTGTGCTCCTCGAATGCCAAATTGGTGGCACCACCTGCAGCTCTTGCCCCATTCTGATCCTGTGATCTTGGCGCAAAGTCACTTTGCTGCAAATGAATGATCTTTGCCTGCTGCTGTGAACTGATAGGCACATGAAGGTTCTGCAAATTATCCATATTGATTACGTTCGCCGGCGTCTGATTCTGTTCCATAGTTGATGACTTCGGAGACTTAAGAGCTGCTTGCTTATGAAATAAATTCATATCTGATTTCTTTGAAAAATGTGCTTCAATCTCCTATAAAAACGTAGACAAGTTAATAATGCGAAGAACTCAACTTTCTAAGGACTACTTACTCCCAGGGAACGTCCTTCGGTTTCGGGCAGAGAAAAGTATAGAACTATGGTGCCAAAAAACGCCACACTGGCATAAAAGGCAAATGTTCCCTGCAAAGTTAAGGCGCCTACCATGGACAAAAATAGTTTATTGGATAGGAAACCAAATATATAACCAACTCCACCAGCAAATCCAGAGGCACTGTTGCGTATTTCAGCGGGAAAGACTTCACCAATTAATATCCATGGAATCATACGTATGCCAAGATGTGAGAAGAAGGCTGACAGCAGCAAAAGAATTAATGGCACCCACACCAAATAGTTGTGCTCCTGTTTGGGCACTTTCAATAATATTTCCTGCACAATTGGTGGTTTATCCGAGGTCGGGGATGAGCTCGGTAATGGCTTTGCGGTGCTGCTGCTCATAATAGGTAACAAAGTGGTTACCTCCTCGTCCCCCCAATGCGGTTCGGTTGTGGTTTCCTCAGTGTCACGCTTTATACGCTCTATGCCAAACAAAGTAGTTGTCTCCATCTCATCTGGCAACAATGTGGTCTCCATTCTCTCCTCTTCCTCCCTTTTGATGGCCTGTTGTTCATTCTCAAATATTTTCGATATATTCGCCTGCGATAAAACATTCTCTTTGGGCAATATGGCTGAGGCATTGACTACCACATTATTGACTGTGAAGCCGGGCACATCGTTCAGAAAATGGGCATAGGTGGCAGTGCCAAAGAAGCACAATCCAGTACCCACAGTAGAAACTAGAACCAGTGGTCTCTTCCCAGTAAAGTGAATAAGTATCACACCCATTATGGTAGCCAACATTTCGGCCACTCCCAACAGAATTGTGGCATGATATTTGTTCATTGGAGCCTTTAACGTATGAAAGATCTGCACAGCGTATGTCTGGAGTGGAGTCTTTCCCGAAAAGTGGCCAGTGAAAAATGTAAAGGAGACCAACATAAAGGGCACCAGAAAACTACGCTTCCTCCACATACGTAAGCGATTCTTAATCGTGCGGCTTTCTCCGGGTGTTATGCCATTTGCTGCCTGCTCCAGGGCTTTTTTGGTAATCAGCTCATCGTAAAGCTGATTGAATTCCGCCTCAATCTTGTGTTCGGGCACCCAACCTCTTAGCCATTGCAATGATTTGACTGCCTCACGAAAACGCTGCTCCCTAATCAACCACACAGGACTCTCCGGGACAAAGCACAAGGCGCACATGGTGATGACTGGAAAGGCGGCACTAACAGCTGCCACACTACGCCAATCCATTAGGGATCCTAGAATGAATTGCACAAAGACTCCGGTGATGACACATGTGGTACCCAAGGCCGATAGAATGCCACGATACTTGGGCTCAGTGATCTCGGCCACATAGGTAAGCACCTGCAACAACAGAAAACATAGAAAACAATTAACGAATTAAATGCAAACCAAATTACACACAGCTTGAAGGTCGCTTCTGAAGTTAACCTAAAGGTCATAGGTGTCATGGCATGACCCAGTGCCAGTCGCAGAGTGAAGTGAAGTTAAGTGTACGAGGAGTTTGCCAAGGCAACAAAAAAAGGCAACGTAGCGTATACTTAATATGCAACAACTGAGTGTGTGTGTTTAATATTACTCATTAAATGCATATTGGTAATTAGGCTGGAAACATGGCCAACACGAACTAGTTGTGGGTGTTTAGCTAAAATCACTAATTCGACCTACATACATACATATATGCAGCAATATCAGGCATTATCATCTGTTTTGATTAACAACTTGATAAAATGGAATCAAATGGGATTTACTACGCTTCTGGAATGTATGTATATGCCAGATCATTGGAACGAATTAATTTTTTGCCAATTTAAACTGTAACCATTATGATTTACCACATGAAAACACTTGCATCTTTAAGTTAGGATGTCTGAAACTTCAAGATGCGAATTCTGCCAATCCTTTTTATATTGTGCGTATTTAATTCTATTCTATGTTGGGAGAGGAATAGAATATTTCGCACTAAATGGCATCGCTATACTCCAGCCAAGATATATGGTCCTCCAAAGAAGCCATTGAATCTGTGCCTTGGTAGTCTTTGTCCACGTGGAATAGAACATGTTAGCTGTCGGACAAAATTCGTAAGTGAAATCAAAGTAAGTTGCCCTCTTAGTGACTAAAATTTAACTTTTATTTTAATTAGTGGGGTCCCGATTGTAAATGGCCGCGCGAAGGTGTGGCTATGAATAAATTTAAAATAACAATTCTTGATATTCACAATCACTTTCGTAAGACCTTCCAGAACAACGTTACCTTAAATTGGCCCGGTGAGAGATATATACCGCCACTATCCTGGGATGATAATCTCAGTCTATTGGCCATGCGTATTAGCAACTTATGTCTTGGGCGAATTTCAGAATATTGTGTAAATTTGCCTGAATATCGCAATGTGGCCGAGAGTTCAGATATCTTAATACAAAGTGGCAGGCCACAAACGAGACATGATTTTAACATGTTCTTAAAAAAATGGTTTGAATACCAAGACGAAACAAATCATTTTGATAATGAAAACTTTCCCTTCAAGGCCACCAATCAAATGAAATTATTTGCAAACTTAGTATTCGATAAGGCCACAAAAGTTGGCTGTGGTCTTTTAGTTAACGGCGATAAATGGTCTTTCACCTGTCTATATGACCAAAAAATATTGCCTGGCCAGCGTTTATACCAGGATTATAAAAAACCCGAAAACGGTAAAAAAAGTGTAAGCTCATCCGATGTTGCAACGACTTTCAATGCTAAAAAAGTGTAACCAAAACAAAAGGCTAATTACCTAATTCATCTACAAATCTTTATAGAAATCCTGCATATATCAATCACAGCTTGATATTTCTTTATATTTTTCCCCTTTGATCTTTAATAAATTGAGAAATGTTTAGACAATGCGACTTATTTAACAAGAATTATAGATGTTCTATGTCGGGATCTTGGGGTTTGGTTTTGGAATAAATTGTCAATTGACTTGGTTAGTTCACGAATCACTTTGGGTCCCGAAATTTATATAAACGGTTGATTCATTATTTCAATTAATTCTTAATAATCAAATTTCTAAATTTTGTCTGAGAAACTCCCAAGTGAGACACATTGGCTCAAAAGTATGAACAAAGAAAAAATTCATTTTGAAACGTTTCCAAAGATTTGAACTTGTTCTAATTTTCATTATTTAAAATACTCGTTTAAATTATAATGATATACCTTTGGCTGCCTCCTAAGCAAAAATGTCAGATGTCAGTAAATAGGAATACCACAATATATCCGGAAATGCCTTTTTTTGTGGCTTTTTAATGGATTTCATTTTATACACATCTATGAATTTCCCACCTACTCAAAAAAGGGGATTAACTCAATACCGGCATAAGACGAAAGCTATGAACAATCAAAGGTTCACGTCTATTAATGCAAATCGAAATCAGCGAAACAAAAGGTGAAAAAAAACTGATGATCATCTTTATCATTGAAAAAAATAACAATAAATTTCAGTCCCCCACATTGTCTGCCCTTGCCAAGGTCATCCATTTGATGCATGTAGATTCCCACATTCCCAGTAGATATTAATTGAATTTAGGGTTTGATTTTGGTTTTGGATTTGAATTAACTTACCGGCGCCTCCATCAAACCGCCGCCGAGACCAGCCAAGCATAAAGCCGCATACAAATGCTCCGTACGCGTTGAAAAGTGAAACATTAACCAGGCAGCCAGCATCGGCAGGTTGACAAACTAAAAGCAACAACAACAAAATGATCAACATAATTGCATAATAAAATCAACAACCAAAAAAAACAAACAAACAAAAAGAGTCACGCGGATCATTTCCAGTTCAGTGTGTCAATGTTGCATGTGGCGGAAGATAGATGGATTACAGATGATTGCGGTTAAGTGCGCGCACACACACACACACACACACACATGCCCCTACACCTTGAGTATACACACCTGCATAGCCCTCCGTTTACCTAGAGGCTGGGTGAACAAACCCGAGAAGAGACAACCCAATGGCACGCAAATCAAATTTATCGAACCTATCAAAAAACAAAAAAATTGTAAATTATACAATTGAATGAGCCACGTGTATTGTGAACACTTGTGAGTATGTACTTACTAAACCAGGATATTTCATCTTTATTAAGAACTATATCACTATTGGGATCGCTTCGTCCTTCACCACCTTGAATGGCTGGTATCACAATTGTTGGAAAGCCCAAAGTCATGCCATAGCCTTAATACGCGAAATATGATATCGAATCACAATTATATATTCAAAATATATTTATATACCTATATAGCTACATATATACAGTGGCGGACATTTGAAAGAGTCTACAAGTAAATACATTTTATCGGAACGAAATACATAAAAGAATATGGAGAAAGGACTCCTGAGAAGTGTCACACAAAAGTTCTATCTTAATGGGAGTCCAATTTTAATGATAATGGCCTCATTTGAATGGAAATTTTAACTACATTTCTGATGTTAAAGAAAATTGGTTCTTTTAAATCAATTTGCTTAGTTTAAGAAGTTTTTTTCTTAAGTTTCTCTTACCGATTTCAGACTTCATTTCGGTAAATGAATAAAAAAAAAATTCAATCTAATCAAAGACAAAAGGACGAAAAGTGATCTACATTGAATAAAAATCTAAAAAAAGTAGTGGTAATGGACACCCCAAAAGAGTAAGTATTAGGGATGAAACTTTGAAACAAAAATCCTTCTCAATAAGGAAACATAAATTAAGAACATGAATTAAAATGCGAACCCTATAAACGAAGCGAAATTCCGAGTGCCACTGTATATATGTATGTAGAGAACTTGCGAATGAAATTAGTATTTGACATGTTTTCGAAATGATATTTATGTTAAAGTTATTAATTTTTGTTTCTCTTTATTTAACCAGTTTCATTCCAAGTTTATTTAAAATTTAAAATGGCATTGCGAGTATTTACCGAAGAGCAATATGTTCTTAATACTAACAGCTATAAACTGTGGTAAGGCCCGTCGAAAATTGCTAACTTCCACATCGTTAACGATCGCCGAAGTGCGACGATTAATATTATTATTGTTATGGCCATTTAGCATAAACAAAGGACGATCGTTCACAGATCTAGAAGCAATTTAATAAAAAGTTAAATGAAATACATTTAGTTAGCAAATCAAATTAAAACACTTTGCTGTAGTATAGTTAAAATTTGCATAGTTTTTAGTTATGTTGTTGGATTTTTACCCATTTTTTTCAGCTGTTGCAGCAACTGTTGTTGCCGTTGACTTGCCATTGCCATTGCCATTCAACATTGTGGCAAATGTGGCACTCGCACGAGGCGTTTGTCTTTAGTTTTGACTATTTGTTCAAGTGTTGAGTTCTGTCGAGTTATAAATGATTTGTTTGACGTTTTCACTGGCTGCTGCTGCTGATGAATTGGCTAAGCATCAATTCTAATTTTCATTATAACTATTCATTGTTAACACCTGACTTTGACTTTGACTCTGTGGGTGCAAGCAAATAGATAAGTGAATACATTTGTTGAAATCAATTCACAATGCACTTAGCAGCATGACGAGAAGATGGAACAATTATCTACCAAATTGATTTGAAATTTTACATTAAATGTTCAAGTTTACTATTTTTTGGCGGAATCCTAGAAACCCTTATTCAAATTCATATGAGATAGTAAGAGGTTTCTGTTTTATAATAGAAACAAAGCTTATTTTCTCGTTGACTAAAATGTTTAAAAAATAAAATAACATTCATTATTAGTTGACATTGATGGGGAATATATAACAATTGTAAGTTTTCACTCCATGGAAGCGGTAGCCCTTGGCTAGGGGGGGCAATATACATATGTGTGAAAATATACAAAAAATTTAAAACATTTTAAAACAAGTTGTTTTTCAAATTGTTTTATATTTGTATAATTAGAAGGGTGGGCAAAATTAAACCTTTACGGTTATGATTTATTATTATGATTTAACTTTTAAATTAAATAAGAGAATCGATTTAATGTTGTTAATAATTACATAAATTCATTAAACTTTCAAGTCCATCACTTATAATGGAAGACCTGAATGTTATAATTTAGCGGACATACGGTGCGTATGAGTTATGCTTGTCTAAATGATAAATAAATGAATCCAAAGTTTAGTTTTATAGATGAGTTTGCCCTCCATTAACAAGAGGCTTATAATTGTTTTTTTTTTTTTTTTTTTTTTGTTAAAGCTAAAATTAATTATATAGTTTTCATTTCTTTTTGTTGGCCAAAATTTATTCGGAATTCAAAAAACCTCGTCATGCAGCTGCTTTCTTTGCAAAGTCTTTTGCCATTATTCAAGCTTATTTATTATGCGTTTGCGATCGTTCAGTTGGAGTTTAATTATTATTTATTTATATTTTGTTCGTCGTTGACACAAATTAATGTTACGTGCGATTGTGTATATAATTTGCATATTTTATACACAAATTTGAAGTTCTCTTTTGGCTTAAAAGGGTTTGAATTAAGAAAACAACCTGAAAATATGTGCAGGGGAAGGGAGAAAATTGAATTTATTGATGGTTTAACACTTTAACTAGTTTGGATCTTTATTTTTTTTTCTGTTTTTTTTTTTTCTTTTTTTAATTTGAATTAATTTCACGCACTTGTTGGCGAACTGTACGAAGCGCCGCACTTTAACCGACTGAGACCTCACTCTCACTCACTCTTGGAGCAAGTGGAGAGGCTCAACACCTTTCACAACTTGTTGTTGCGGTTATAAATATTAATTATGTTTATTTTGTCGATTTTTTCGGTGTTGTGTTTTTGTTTCTCCGTTGATCTTCTCTTGTTGATTTTATTTTGTATTTCTTTTGAGTGTTTTTTTTCTTTTCGAAATAAATTTGCTGGTGTTTTTCTCCTAGAAAACTGGTTTCTCACTTTCTCAATCTCAATTCTCAGAATGCCATTTACGTTTAGTTTACACTTTAAGCCAAAAGAGCTACACACTAAAGGGCTACAACAAGAAGGGGCGGAAGTCCCCACTACCCCCAACCTGAATTCGAAGTGGGTTAAAAGATTGTCATCGTTAAGGGCGGAACGGCGTGGATTGCGTGCAGCGGCCGAAATGCATTATCCAAAGGTTGAGTCCCTTGGAGGTAATTTACACAGAATTTGTTTAAATAAACTTATAATACACAAAAAATATTGTTAGTTTTTTTAATTTTCCGTCACGTTAGACGCACGTTTTCTTCATTTCATTTCAATTGATACGTTTCCCAATTAGTTTTCAGTTACTTTTTTATTTCTGTAGCTGCGCGTGAAACGAAAATTTCATCTGTGCCTTTTGTACGTTAGAAACGAACTGAAACTGATTCATTCATTCAAGCTTGGAGCTCTCTTGTTAAGCTTGGTTTACAGAAGCGTCGCTGTCGCTGCCGCTGTCGACGTAACCAGAAGCAAACCAACAAAAAAGAAGAAAAAAAACAGCTGCAGTCAATACGATACAAAACTCTTATTAGGCCAAAGCTTATTGCATTGTATTGGCGGTTCTTGTTGATTGTTGTTGTTGTTGGTGTTGCAAATGTCAAACGTGGCAGCAACACATTTGGTAATAACAATGCTTTGACCAATTTATAATGCAGTAGCAGAAAGAACACAGCCAATGGAAAAAAAACAAACATCCAAGTTCATTAAGAAATACAAAATACAAGATGACAATTGAGATATACAAAAAAATCAAAAAACATTTATATTGAAGGTTGTTTTGAGGAATAACGAACTCACTTCTGCAGTCCTGAATTGATCAATAATGTAATCTATTATTGGTTTAAACTATTTATGTTTAGCATTATAGAATTCTTTCTTACAAAGCATTCAACGATTTGGAATCTCTTCACCCTACGCTCAACGCCTTATTTGGGGTCAAATAATACGTATACGCTCAGTGTGGCAGGTAAAATAATAACATTCAGGACAATTATGAATTCAATAAAAATGTTTAATGTAAAATATATTTATTTTTGATTTCAATTTTAAAATTATGGTTTTTTTTCCTGTGAAATCATAAATTTCTTTTTAATAATAAGAAGTAAATTTGAGCAAAGATGCGAGATGGGTTAAGTGATTTTCATTACTAAACAAAAAGATAAAATATTTGCAAACGATTTCAAGTTGGAGGATTTCACGAAATTGTTTCTGGAACATCTTCCAGTAGCAATAAACATTTGTCAACAAAACGTTAATATAAAAATGTTAAACCGGTTATTTGTTCTTTTTTATACTCTTGCGAAAAGAGTATAAACAACTTGGCCAGAAGGTTACAATGCAAAGGCAATATAAATGTAAATATGTATGTAAATAATATATTCCTGATCATGAAAATGAGCTGAATTAACAAGCAGAATCATATAGTATGTTTAGTCTGTCTTTTTGCTGAATTTCTGGGTCTCTCACCCCACGAATATTTCCAATTGTAGAGTATTGACCTATTAATAATGAGTTTTTGTGTAAAAGAAAAAAGTATTAACACAATCTATAGACACGTAGTTCAGAATCAAGTTGAACTAAAAATTTTAAACCAAATTGAATAACATTTTCAATTGGAATGCGAATAGGTTTAGGTTGTTCTATGGAAACTAGTGAAGCGAGACGAGTTGACTAGTATGTATCTGTTAGACTTCTCTTTGTAAATCAAAACTAAATCACTTGTGCGGATATTCATAGTGAGTTCTAAATTGTTGTATTTGTAATTTAATTGTTTAACAAAGCTCTCGACTACTTGCAAACTGAATACCCCTGCTGAATGATTGAGTAAAAGATGGAATTAGACCCAGAACGAGATAGACTGAAACATACCTGGCACTATTAGAATTTTATCAGAATTATTTTCAGAATTATGTAATTAAATTTGCTTCAACGCATTTTTCCTATGATTATCCGAAATTCCAGTAAAGTTGTTAAGTGCTTACTAAGCTTGACAAAATCAACAATAATGCTCTACATATAAATAATTGTTAACAACATAGCTTCTGACTCATTTTCACATATTTGTCCTAAAAATTACGAGAATTAAGCAATTTGTTTTGGAATAAACTTCGCGCTAATATCACTTAACAATTCAAATAGACAAGATAAGCATTGGGTGTGAAATAATAATTGAATTTGTAATTGAAAAAAAGTATACTTACATATAAGTTTCTAGACATGGGTAGCAAATTATTAGAGCAATGAACTTGTCTTAAAAATGATAAGATTTTCAAAATCCCCAAACATAAATGGCTTATCAGCATCTTAAATATTTATTTCAACCGTTGTGAGTCTTTGTTCCCGCTACCCCAAAATCGGCTAATTCTGAATGCAATTCGATTCTAGCAAAAATAAAAAAAATTGTTTGAAAACAAGTTTCCGTTACAAAAACTAATGTAAAAATGTTTCCGCTCGTCTCTCGCATGCCGATCGAAGGTCATGGGATACAGAAAACATTTTTGTATTTAAAAATTAGCGTATTTGTTGTTGTTGCTTTTACATCACACGTGATCATTGTCGTCGGCAGTGATTTATGTTTATTGTAAACTTTTTCTCCTAATTGTAGCAGCAGTGTCTGTCACTTTACAAACATTTTCTCAGTTTTACCCAACAATTAACGGAAATGCGAAATTTAAATAATTTAAATCATCAGGCGATTATATAAGTGCAAAACTCAACACAACACAACACAAAACACACGCACACAGAATTTACTTGTATTTTTAATAATGTATAATGTTTCTTACATTGCTGGAACTTGACGGCTTATATTGCGGCGCAGTCTAGCCTCAGCCATTTTCGCCTATTTATTAATTATTTTCCCTCTTTGAGAACTAATCAACTTTATCCATGCGTTGATCTCGATATCTGTCAGTTAACTGAAGACTATATTTAAACAATTTTCACTCGCCCTAGGAAAAAAAACGATGTATTTCTTATACACAGTCCAAAAATCGTAATAAAACTTTGTTTAACAAATTAGCTTTTCTTTGTTAATTGTTTAGATCAATATGGGCTTAGACGTATAAGGTAGTAGGATGCGGCCTGTGCTTGGTACAAAAGAGTTTTTTTCCAACAAGCAATAAGTTTTGTAATTATTTAAAGTTTAATTCAATTAGTTTATCAAAATAAAAATATTTAAAGACTGTTTATAACTGTTGTTTTTGGTTTTAAATTAGGCGCACTAAATGATATTATCGATAACACTGCATTAGAGGTGGGCAATTAAAAAGCGATTTCCCATTGCGCTGTTTACCATCTCCAATTTGTTGTTCACCTGGCGGCCTACAAAAATCATATGTTTCCTTTGCCGCGTTTTCTGCGTACGTGAAAAACGTGCCGAATTTATATTTGTTAATAAATTAATTAACTATTTTCAATTAACAGCAATTGTCAACTTTGCGAGAAGTCTAAGCAAAATGTCCACTCCACCAAAACGCTCTACTCCTGCACGAATTGGCACCCACAATGGAACTTTTCATTGCGATGAAGTTGTAGCCTGTTTTATGCTTCAACAGCTACCGGAATATGAGAATGCTGAAATCTTTCGCAGTCGTGACGTCGAAGTCTTAAGGGAGACTTGCGATATAATTGTGGATGTGGGTGGAGAATATGATCATGAAAAGAAATGGTACGATCACCATCAGAAACCCTTTCAGGAAACACTGCACAGCCTGCATCCGGAAGTTAGTAAGGATTTTGATATACGGTAAATTTTAACCGTTAGCCCACATCGTCCACGCAATAATATTGAACTTCCATCCGATTTCAGACTTAGCAGCGCTGGGCTTGTTTATAGCCATTATGGCGAGCGTGTGCTCCAAAGAATTCTAGAAAAGCAGCATCAAAAGCAATTATCGCCGAGAAATCTCCAGTTGGCGTTTGTGCAAATTTATAGAAATTTTATTTCCGAATTGGATGCCATAGACAATGGAGTACCCATGTTTGAGGGTGGTGAACCACGCTATAAGATTTCCACCCACATCTCTGCACGCATTGGCCGCTTGAATCCATCGTGGCAAGATAAAGATGTTGACATAGAGCAACGTTTTAAGCACGCCATGGAAGTAGCAGGTAAAGAATTCGTGCAGGACGTTTTGGAAGTGTGTTGCTCTTGGCTGGCGGCCAGAGACTATGTCCGGGAGGCTTTAGAGAATGCGAAAACCGTTTATCCAAGTGGAGAGATCCTTCTGCTAAGCACATTTTGTCCGTGGAAGGCACATTTGGCTGATCTTGAGAAGGAATATAATATAGAAGGGCTGCCCAAATTGGTAATATTTAACGACGGACAAAGTTGGCGAGTGGCTGGCGTTCCTGTGAGCCCAAGTAGTTTCTTAGGACGCAAATTTCTGCCTTCTGCTTGGCGAGGACTACGAGACGACGAGCTAAGCGAAAAGGCCGGCATAAAAGATTTGGTATTTGTCCATCATACTGGATTCATAGGTGGCACCAAAACTAGAGAGGCAGCCTTGGCCATGGCCAAGAAGAGCATTGAATGGCCGGAGGAAGCTCAATAAATTGTTAGCAAATAGTATAAATCATATTAATAAAAAGAACGTTTTACAAATAACAAAATACAGAACTAGAATTATTTTTCTAATTAAGGCGCACAATTTAAATAAAAGTTTACTGAATGAGATGAAGAGGCAATTTTATATGTCCTGGTACCTGAACAAATTTTATTTGTTTTTTTTTTTTCGTATATATAAATGTGTACTCTCTTTACTTGCAACCACATCTAATCCATGCGCGTCTTGAGCGATCTCTCCGTAATCTTATCCTTTTCGATGACATAAACCGTTGCACCCCAACCACTCATAGCATCACGATCAAAGGCATTTACCATTGATTGAGAGATCACTTCGAATAGTTGATCGGGATCCAAGTCCGGACGCCACAGAGTCTCACACATGCCATACAACTGTTCCGCACAAGTTCCAGCCACCACAAAGTCATCCGGCTCATTGGGGCATCCAATTAAATCCATGTTGCAAATAAAGGGTTTCAGGGTCTTCGGGTCAAGACCAGCTACCACTGGCTCTACAAAGTATGGTCCAAAACGGTGCTCGTAAAGAAAACTGGAAAGCATTGCGGAAAAAGGTTTTGGAGCCATCTCACGATTCTCGCGCGTCTCGTACAGATTCTTGCGGAACATTAAACGATCCCGGACCGTCAGTATGTCTGTCTGGAGTCCCGTCAATCCAAGGAACATACGAGGAGCGACGTGAAATACCTTCTTGAAATCTGTGGAAATCGTTTGGGCTTGGACTCCAAAGCGATGGTCAGTGGCTATGGCCACACACTCCTTGCCTCGCATGGCCACAACACATCCTCCATTATACGACAAGATTGACATCTCGGCTCCTTCTTTAATTAATTTTTACGTTAGAAAATATGAAATTTTGTTGCAGTAAATGAAACGCCGCTAGAGAAGATGACTTTTTGTTTCTTAGCCAAGCCTTGCCGGACTGTTTGTGGAAAAGTAAATCAAGGTGGCAATACTTTCAACCTCAAGCAGTGTTGCAAACGTTTAACGAAAAATAAAAAATACAATTTATTATTTATTTTGCTAAATTAACTGAAATTTTCATTGAAGTCATTCACTTTAGACTACAAAATTCAGATAAAAGTATTTTTGGGGGAAAACGGGTAACATTTTTTCAAAATTTTCTTCTTATCCTGCTTAACCCTGGACACATGGACGTCCTTATTTTTAGAATTTTAAAATAGTGGCAATAAGACAAAAATAGCGTCGAAACGTCTAAAATAAGGGTAAAAAAAATTGTGTAAAATACACAAATTTTGTTAAATTCTCGATATTTTTGCTTTAAAAAAACTCAATGATTCACGTGGAGCCAGCCGTATGTAATCTTTTTGTATAAACCGCTGTCAATCGACGTCGACAGCAGCAAAAACAGCAACAACGAGGACAAAGTCAATCTATTGAAGCGGCGCAGCTTGCACAACAATAAGAACAAAAGTGTGACAAGGGTACAAAAGGGTGTGAAAATGGCTGAGATGGTAGTGGAGGATCGCTCCACAGCGCCCAAACGTTTCTTCTGCCACATGTGCAATGTGGAGATCAACATTCCAAATGCCGATTTCACATGCCCTCTGTGCTCCAATGGCTTTGTGGAGGAGCTGCCGGCAAATGCCGCTACACCCGCAGCATCAGCTTCATCCGGAGAAGTTGCGTCGACCAGCAGCAGTAGCAGCTCGGCGTCGGGTGGTTCATTGTCATCGCAGTCAAATATGGAGTCATTGAGGAACGATATTGTCTCATTGTTAAACATGAGAAATGTCCCCAATTTGGAGATAACTATCGAACCAAATCGTCGGCAGGGTAACGTTTTGCATTTGGGAGGCTTCGGTGGACCATCAGGTAGCAATAGCCAAACTGGTGGGCTCACAGCTGGTGGACGAGTGCTTCCTGCGAGTATGGATCGATTAGACAATGTTTTGTTTGATTTTCTGCAGAGTTTGCCCTTGGCTGGCGCCACCGCGGAGATAGTGACTGGACCCGGTGGCGGCAGTGGTGGCAATTCCCATATGTTCTTTATGGGTAATCCGGGTGACTATGCCTGGGGTCGCGAAGGGCTTGATACGATTGTGACGCAAATGCTCAATCAAATGGAGACATCTGGACCGCCACCACTTTCCGCTCAACGCATTCAGGAAATACCAAATGTCCAAATTAGTCGCGACGAAGTTGAAAAGAAAATGCAGTGCTCCATCTGTTGGGATGACTTCAAACTAGACGAAACGGTACGAAAATTGCCCTGCTCGCATCTATATCATGAGAATTGCATAGTGCCATGGTTAAATTTGCACAGCACTTGCCCCATTTGCCGGAAATCATTGGCCAACGTAGACGGCAGTGATGGCAGCGGCAGCAACGACGAAAATGAAGAAGAGAACTATTACATTGATGGGGGCAGTGGAAGTGGCAGCAATTCGACAACGGCAACTGACACTACTGCCAATAATACCAGCAATTCACATCAGAGTCCAGCTAATCCCGCCCAGCAACAGCAGCAGCAATCATCGTCGCGGAATAATGTTTTCACCTTTGACGATGACAATATGTTTCTCGACTAGGAGTGCAGTAAAACGATATTTTCCCCCAAATACACATGTGCCGTATATATAAATATATATATATGCACATATCTATAATAGTTTCTCTCACGCTTAATTTTGTTAATGTTTCAAACAATAATAATAACGACGATAAATTTGACGAAATCCCGTAAAAAAAGTTACGAGATTTTTTACATACATAAAATTGTATTTCTTATATTAGATATTCATAGATACAATATACATACATATATACAATTTATTTATATGCATTGTACATACATAGGTACTACATATAGTAAAGCTCTAACACTTTGAAAATCGGTAAAATAAATTGCAACAATTATAAATAATATGACTTAAGTACAACATGTAATGCTGTTGTCTGTGGCATAATTTAAGACCACAAAAATTCTTTAAATAAACGAATTGTAACTATTTTTTCTTGTTTCTCTATCAGAAGAACAAAATGGAAAGTTCCAATAGCTGCTCGCCATCTGGACTGAGGTGGTAACGCTTCAATTCCAAGAATTATAGTAGATAAATAAACCACATTGTTTATATTCAGATTTCTCAAACAATTTTAGCTATTACAAACCACACAACGAAGCTGAGATAGTTTTACAGAAAGGGTATTGGATAAAATAAGATACATATGTATGCGTAAAGTTAGCGACGCTGTTAACATTAACTATTTTGCAAATTGAGTTTTTAAGTATTTTTTTCTACTGACCTTAATAGACCTATTTTGTTAAGCCAAGCTTCGTTTTAACTAGATTCTTAGGGGGTTCTAATCGCTGCAGGTTTTAATCATTTGAATGCGTCGCTAACTTTACGAATATTAAAACAAGTGCAAGTCGAGTTGCCACCACCACGAAGAAGCAGCTGTCTCGAAATAAGGTGGCAACACTTAAGCTTAATTTAAATTGTTTATTTGAACGGCAAAACTAATACATTTGAGCTCCAATGTCTAGCCAATCATTTTGTTTAACTTTTTAAAGTCAATTGATAATCCCCAACATTTGGGATGTCCTTCGAAGGTCTAGATGAATTTGTGGTGCTCACAGATGTGGTAAGTATTAGGAAAGTGGATTTGAAAACGAATTGATTTTTATAATTTCTTATTAATTGGTTTTGTTAAGGTCCGTGAGAAGTATGCATCCTATTTAGAACGACAGCTGCAGGAGAATGTAACTGCATGGGCGTCAAAATCGAGAAATCACCACAGGGCCACAGCCGTAGCTCAAATACCAAACACATTAGAGCAACTGGAGGATAAGGCAGCGCGTGGATGCATGTCGGCACGCATTTATCAAAGGCATATGGTCAAATTGGTATAGAAGATTGCAATTTATATTAAATTTTGTGTTTTATAGCATTAATTTGCCATTTACAGATAGCCATGGTTAGAAGAAACACACAGGAAACGCGCCTTGCCAACGTATTATTTGAAAATATGCAAATCCAACAAAATGAAGGCACTCCGCTTGAGAGCAGCGACTATCAGTTGGTCAACAAGTCTACACAAACTGAGACCCAAAATATTAATGACAAAACAATCGACCAAGACGACAATTGCTGTAGTTATGAGCTTTTGCAGAAAATCGATTTGTTTCAGTCCCGACTCGAAGAGTCAGAGAATCATCATGGTCGCTCTAACAGTTCATGTAAAAGCCCAATCGGTGAGCAACACATGTCCGAGAAGGAGGAAGACGACATTGTTGCCCGAGAATTGGCCATGTTGTTTGGCCAGGAGCCTAAAGATTTAAATGAAATTTTTGGCCTTGAAACTTCAACGAACATCACCGATGATCCACAAGTGTGCGCCCTTTTAAAGGAAATCGATCAGGCGGAGCTACCTCATCAGAATAAAAAGCACTCACCGACTCCAACTCCGCCGCCTCTGCAACCTCATCATCATATGGATAATTTGCATAATAGTCGCTGGCCATGTGAACTTTATGCCCAACGACGCCGCCTTAATGCCTGTCTCATACGGATTCTTGAGGAAGATTGGCGCGTTGAAATTTCGCTGAGAGAGAAATTTTATGAACTCTTTGGCGAGGATAGCGATGAAGAATTTGCCACTCATATCACAAGCCCATCAATTGATCTCGTCGATGAGGTTCTCCTTGCTAGCTGTATTTTACGTATTCGTCCATGGATTGTCCGCAATTTGATGTCGCCGCTGCAGGACGGCTTAATTGGCAATCGTTTTCTATTCAAAAAATTAGCAAAAAAATTGGCCAATTGTATTGTCCTGGCGAATCCTTATGCTTCCCAGAGTCAAGTGAAAGAAACTGTGGAAGATTTGTTTTGCATTAAACCTCGGGGCATTCAAAATGCATATGATTTGAATAATTTACCAACTCTCAATGTGGACAGACAAATGAAATTTGATTAAATTGATACACAAATATGATCCTAGTCAAAAGCGATCAAGTGCTACTCAAAAGTGATTAGTTTTAAGCAAAAAAAATTCCCGAAAGGAGTTCAATTGAATGATAACTCCGATATAATCTCAAAGAAATGTATCTTTTTTTTTTTATTCCATGACTTAGCTAGTACTCGGTTTACATCTCGGCAAAAGTCGTAGAAAGTAATTACAGTGAAGATTTAATAAATAAAATAGTTTAAGAACATATTGAAAAAAGCACAATATGAATATGAACTGAATCCTAATTCCTTTTAAGTTGCACAAGAAACAACAGCAAACACAGTTGTTTTTCGATTTTGTGTGGTTTTCTTTTCTTTTTTTTTTTTTTTTTAATTATAATTAATTCAATGATTACAATAATTTTTTTCTGCGGATTGCTCTCATTTCTTTCTTTCCCAAATTCTTCTGCTGTTGTTTTTTTTTTTATAATTATATAAATTTTAATATATTTAATAAACGATACATATAATATAGTTTTCTTTTTGTTGTTTTGTTTTTGACGAAATTGCTGCTGCTGCGGCGGTGGCGGCGACATGAGAGCTAAGGCTATAGATGATCAGACCCGAATCTTTAAATTCGGGATACGTTCCAGAGCCGAAGCTTTTCCTACTATGTTGGTTGCTTGGTTTTTTTTGTTTGTTGTTGTTTTTGCTGGTGGTGGTAGTGGTAATAGATTTTAGTTGGGGGCTGCTGCAGCTACACATACATTTTATTCTCTTTTTTGAGAGGGGGGTATTTATTGATCTGATCTCGCATCCATTATCTGAGGCACTACCTAGTTTCGGGTATTTGATTTGTGTTTGCTGATGCCGCATTTGCATTTTGTTGTTGTTTATATTTTTGCTGGGACGCCGATTGCTGCTGCTGTTGTTGCTGCTGCAACTGAGAGCCACTGCCGGTGGCAGTTTGCTCAACTGGGCGGCCGCGTCTTTCGATGCCTCTATCAGCTGTTGGCTTACTGCCAGCCATAACAACCCCTCCTCCGCCACTGACTCCTGATGCTGTTCCTGTTGTTGGTGGTGATGCTGTTGAGACTCCTCCACCTACACCGCCACCGCTTGTCTGTGTGGTGGTGGTAGTAGTTGTTGTTGAATTGTTCGCCTTTTTGTTTTTATAGCGATACTCATCACAGACAACAAAATCCTCTGGGGACGTTTGTTGCATCTGATTCACCTGTCGCACCATCGCTGGCTGCTGTTGTTGCTCAGGTTCGTTTGCATTATTATTGAGCAGCGTATCCTCCTCATCCTGCTGTTGTTTTTGCTGTTTTTGCTCTTTATTTACATTATCACTCTTGGCCATATTGCCGCTATCATCATCATTATCATCCGTGTCCGCATTCAAGTCCAAAGCCTCTGCACAGAGCATGGAGAGCAGCAATGTCTCCGCAAACATCGAACTAAGATTGGAAGACAAAAAATTATCATACTAATGAATCGACTACATATTTGTGTGTATTTGTGTTTACTAACCAATTAGCCCTTTTGCGTTCTACATTCGCCCATTCGGCATCTGTCAATGTGGGCTGCATAAATTGGGCCAACAGCAAAGCCTCTCCAGCTGCTGAAACGGGAACACCAACAGCACCAACTGCCTGGCCATTGACACCTGCAGCACCAACGCCAACTGCTCCATTGGCCGATCCACTACCAACGCCTACACCCACACTTATGCCCAGGGCATTGTTTGAGTTGCTACCCGAGCCGATTGCCTGCAAGGATTGATACATTTTAGAATAGAAGATTTGTGAAATGAAATGTTAGATTCAACTACTTCTCGTGCATTGAGGCTATTGGCGGCCAGACTCGACTGTGTCTGCTGATGATTAGTGGCCGATGTCGAGAAACTAGCTGTCACTGGCCATTCGGTTGTGCGCAGATTGGGCGCTGCAGTTATACCACCGCTTCCACTGCCTCCGCTGCCACTACCGACTGCGCCACTGCTACCTCCACTCCCGCCATTACCGCTGATCACCTCGGACATGGCTGCATTCGAATTCGATGTTGAGACTATAGGATGCGCACGTCTTGGCAAACGATCGATTTGGCGTGATGCCTAAAATAATGCAAGAGCCAAAACGTAGAAGAAACACACACGAAACAAAACAAAACAAATGCAAAATATAAAGACATTAAAATTTTCCTTATATATACGTTATAGATATTCATCTATATAGATATGTATAAGTATCACCGTTCACCTCTCTCTTTCTTTCACTTTTCTTTTCTCTTAGCGACCTTACCGTGGCCTGTTGTCTATCCAATTGCATTTGCATTTGCAGTTGCTGCAACTGTGATGTTGGTGGACCGCCACGTCTAACACCGGATAGTTGTGAGAGTAATTCCGCAATAGGATCAACCGATTCGCGACCCGATGGCGACAGGGCCGAGAGACCGCTCGCTGAGCTAAAGTGCATATTGGAGCGACGCGTGCGTGGCCCACCGAGGGTACGGCCAGGAATGCGACGCACTCCGCCACCATGACGTATAGCAGATGGCTCGTCGTATTGTCTAAAGGTTAAGGCAAACCAAAATCGAAAAACAGAAAGGAATGTTCGTGTTTCAGATCAAAACTAACAATCCTTTGTTAGTAAAGTGTTCTTAAACTACGAATGTCTTAAACTAACTTACAAATATTCTAAAGTGAAATTCGGCAAACTATTTAAAGTAATTTAAGCATTATCAAAACTAAAGTTAAAAATGTGAAATTTTAACAAATCTTAGTTCAGATTGATGACGATAAAAAAAACTATAACTACACTATATGTAATATAATCTCCTATAAACAGCTATAGCAGTTCATTGGGGATAGAAAAAGTTAGAGCTTGTGTATGTTTGTGCAAAAGGATATCAAAAAGGATATTAACTCTCGAGGTCCTTGCCGATGCTCCAATGTTAGATGACCAGCAAAATCATCTGTGACTAGATTCGGCTCACCGCCTGGTAGGCCGGCACAGACCGGACATACCACCTCCAGACTGGTCTCCGTATGCTCTGTGGATACATGCTCCAGCAATGTTACATCACTGAAGCCCATCTTTTTGCAATAAGGACACGTGAAACTTTGCGGTTGATCCGACGTTAGCATCTCGCCGCCAAAATATAATTCAATATCTGAACGGGTAAGAATGCATTGCATTGGATGCTCAACCAAATGGCGAGTGGAGGTGACGCCATCCTCATAGCAATCGGCACATAGATCATAATCGTAGCAAATTAAACACTTATAGCGGCGTCCATTGAAATTACTTTTGAGACAGGAATCGCAGCTGACACCTGAATAGAGAAAAAGTTAATAAGAAGATTGCTTATAAGTATTTATAGTCGAATACTGTATGTTCTTAGATCCCAAATTTTAGCCTTTCTTAGTAATCTCAACGATTAAAATTAATATATGTATACACTATAACAATTTAAAAATTAAAATAAAATTTATTGAAATCGCAAAGTGTTGAAATTTATGAAATTTATGAAAACAAATAAAATATCTGGCAGAATAAAAACTTTCCACTTTAATTTACTCTCTTTAGTTCTTTAAGTTTTTTTTCAAATTCCTGAAGGGGGGGATCAGGGAAATGGCTTATGGAAATTATGGCAAGATTATTATTATTACCTTCATGACGACTCATTATTTAGCAGCAGCGGCGGCGACAAGTTCTCCACGTCGTGCTCTCGTTAAGGACCCGCGCGTTCCCTTTTGCCGTTCCGTTTCGTCCTCTTTCCCTTCCTGTTGCTGACGCAAAGTGTCAGGAGGAGACGATACGTTTTTGTTGGATTTTTTGTTGTTTCCTTATTATTGTTGTTTCTCTTGTGCTATGTCCAATGTCTATTTACGATGAAGTGAAAGAGGAGATTATGATGGAGAGACGTGGTTGGCCCAGTTTTTTTTTCTTTTGTTCTTAGTTTTGTTTTTGTCACAGGATAGCAGCAGCTGGAAGAAGAATAAATAACACTTTTGTTGCAATTGCAATCTTTCGTACCAGGAGGGAAAAACGGGTAAAAATTGATAGCCAATACACGACGGAGAAGACAGCCTGCCCGGGCTACCTAGACATTGTAAATCTCAATTTGACTTTTTTTGTGTTCTTCTCTTTTCTTTTACACACACTCACTCTCTTTCTCTCTCTCACTTTGTCTCTGCTTATTTTCTTTTCGCTAGTGCTCTTTCTCTGACGATTCGCTTACGATTACGGTTCTTTTTGCATTTCGTTTACCGAAAAATCAACAGAAAACAGAAATGCGAAAGAAAACAGAAAAAAAAAATCAGATTGACTTTCCTTTGCTCCCCCGCACAGCTTATTTTCCCCTTTAGCCTTTCTTTGCCCCTGGGTCACCCACAAGCTGCTTGAGCAAATGAAATGAAATTATTCAATACAATCGAGCGCGAGCTATCGAAAAAGCAAAGACAGACACACACACATATTCACACACGCACACGAACACACTTTTGGGGGTAATTGGAAGTGCAATTGTTGCCTTTTCCTTTCAGCTTTTGTTGTCTGCCATTTTTTTCAAGTTAAGTTCCACATTTATTTTTAACTTTTTCGTTTCGCGAAAATTTTTCATCAACTCATTCGACGATGTCGTGGGCTTTTTTTTGCTATTGCCTCCCCCTGACACCCCGCTGAAGAAGTGCCATTAGAGACCTAGTGTGGCCATATTAATGCCCAAACGGGAGAATTAAATGCACTGAATTATAACCTTTTCCAACTAAACAACAACAGTTTATTTGTTTATAAACAATTGAACAAAAACTGCACAGCACAAGGATTTTTTTATTAATCATGCTTTCAACATTTTTGCGAATTACGCTTTTTCTCCGCGGCGATCTGGCAACACTGTAAATATTTTACAGTGGGCTTATTCATCGAATGGGAATGCTTTTACTTTTTTGCGTTTTCATCTGCATGTTTATTTATTGGCGCGCATTCTAGTACATTCATCATTCTAAATATATTCACATCTTTGTTTATACGTATATTATAATACGCAGTTAAAGATCACACTTAAATCTTTTGTTCGCCGCAAATCCCCATTGTCTTCTCATTTCGCGAAGCAATGATGCTGCATTGCTAGTGTTTTTGTTTTTGTATTTCTTGTTTATTCCATTTATTGGATTCGTCGAACCAAACTTTCGATTGTATTTACAATAAACTATATATTTATCGTGTTTATCTTACTATTTGAATTAACCGTGCCACTGCATATATGAATAAAACGAAAAATAAATTTATTCTAGAGAGTGCAAAAAGCTCGATCCTAGTTGGCCCTGTCCACTGCCGATAAACTCTCTCTGCAATCGTGTATGATTCTTTTATCGATATTACCAACTGGTAGCCAAATATGTGTCTTCATCCCTGAGGAATTGTTTTTATTTTTCACATTCTTTATTTCTTAATCTTCTAGTTTTTCTGGCGGCGGTCCGCACGGTTGAAGCATGCGTTCCATTAAATTAAAACGTACTCGAGCCTTCGATTCGTTCTCTGCTATGGCGAAGTAGTTGAGGATGTCATAGTGACCCATGTAGCTGGCAAGAGAATCCCGGTGTTGATTGGTTAACCATTCGTATTTGGTGGTATCTGCATGTCCAGTTCCAATGTATTTACTTTGCAAATGCTCCAACTGACTGTGTATATTGTAGCGTTCACCCATTGTTGACTAATCAATAATAATATAAACGAAATGTCAGTAAAGCGTTACTGCGAAAGACGGCGTTGTGTATTTTTTCGTTTTCAGTTACCAGAGCTGCTATAGTTTACATATTGAGGATACATCGATATGTTACGGATATCGATAAAAATCGATTAAATGACTATCCGCCTGGTTTAAATATTTATTCACTTTTCTAATAGTCATTTTCCGAAACATAGCAGTTTGAGTGCTTGAAAGCAAAGTCTTATCGATAAGGTATGGTTTATATTGGCATACTCATTTAAATAAATGCATGAATCAAAACAATGTCTTATCGGAAAGATATATGTACATAGTTTATTTTGCCATACTCAAGTTTGGCATTTGTCCATCCAACAAAAAGTTATTTTAAGAGACACTTGCTTATTTTCATAACATATTAATTTAAATTATGTTTTTTTTTTTTAACTGATGCTCCTTTTCCCACATTTTGGAAATATTCGCACTTTCCAAACACCCCGTCCAGGATATAATTGTTCGATATGGATCTCCATTTAATTTACGTATAATCCTAGCATTAATTGGTTTACCATGAAGGTCATCCTTGTGGTAACCACGTAAGTGGTCCAATACCATTTGACCGCGCGTATGTACTCCACATAATTCCACGGTTGCATAGTAATCACTTTGATCTGCTATCATTTGGTTAGGAAACAGATAAGCGGCAATCAGTAGTGCGTCCGGAGTGATCCATTTATCAAATCCACGGGGAATAAGAATTTGTGTTTCAGAGGCATTTAGGAGACGAATGAATGAAGATTCTACAGCTCCAAGGACATTGAAACGCCAATCCAGAGATAGACCAAACTCCCCGTCAATGCATGGTTCCCAGGGCAATATCACCGCCGGTTTTTTGAGTCGTTCCAGAACAATGTGAGCCGCTTCAGGATCGTACATAAAATTAAATTCTGCGCTCTTGGTGATGTTGCCTTTGCCCAAAATATTGCCTCCCATAATATAAACACTGCGTAGTTTCTCCAAAAATTTATCTCCATAGAGATTGATGCAGTTTGCGAAATTTGTGAGTGGCCCACAGAGAATAAAATCGACTTTTCTTTCATGATGGCAGGCTAGTCGGTACATGGCATTCACTGCATGTTCCTGTGAAAGTAGTTCGGATTCGTTTACCAAAGGATAGTTACCAACATCACCCAAGCCATCAAGTCCATGAAAGTGGACCTTGGGTATAAAGTTTCGAGGAATAATGGGCTCTGCGCAGCCCTTAAAAACAGGCACATCCAGACGATCCAATGTAGTCAGCACCCGGAGTGCATTTAACGTGGCATTATCCACATCGGTATTGCCTTGAACACAAGTTACGGCTGACACTTTAAAGTTTCCTTTCTTCTCTGCTCTTAAGAGCATAGCCAAACCCCAGGCATCGTCGGTTCCTATGTCACAGTCGTAGACAACGTAGCCACCATCACAACTGGACTCCATCGCTTTTCTTTATAAAATGGAAACTTCTGACATCGGTAATTACACATTTTTATGGCATCATTAGAAAAAGATAAGATTACTTCACCGAATGATGAAAGTACAAACAACTATTTATCAATTCAAAAAATTCCGCCTTTCTGGTGTATCGGACAATCGATCAAAGTTCCATCTCTATTAACAAAATAAACAAACTAGAGGCAAAATGTGTGGACGGACTTGTTTGTAAATATATTAATTAGGGATTTACAACACAACTGCTATATTTTAGTATTTTGGTTGCAGAACCCTAGATCCAGATGAAGTACTTTGCGCTTGCAAATATCCCAAACAAAAGCCATATAAAAACTCTAAAGTTGAGGGAAATACAAGCGAACAAAGAACCAGTTTTAAAAAGGAGCCAAAGCAAGATGCAGAGGATGAGCAGTTGGATACGCCCGAATGGCGGGCGGAATTCAATTTGGGACGTCGCTATCACGCCTCCTATAATATAGCACCCACAGATATAACTCCCGTTGTGGTATCAGGGGCGCACTTCTCCGACGACGAGGATCAGAAATGCTCACGCATTGTGATGCCTATGATGTGGGGCATGATTCCATTTTGGCATAAAGGGGATTACCGCAAACATGGTCTTACCACCAACAACTGTCGCCTCGAACATTTAATGGATTCGAAATTATATCGTGGGCCATTTAAACGCGGCCAACGTTGTGTGATTCTTTGTGAAGGATTCTATGAATGGCAAACATCAGGACCAGCCAAGAAGCCCTCTGAGCGGGAGGCGTACTTGATTTATGTGCCGCAAAAGAGTGATGACATCAGAATTCATGATAAAACCACTTGGAAGCCAGACAACGTAAAATTATTGCGTATGGCTGGACTCTTTGATGTTTGGGAGGACGAAAGCGGTGATAAGATATATAGCTATAGTATTATAACCTTTAGCTCGAGTAAGATAATGTCCTGGATGCATTATCGCATGCCAGCCATATTAGAAACGGAGCAGCAAATGAACGTAACTTTTAGTAGCTTGATTTATTGGCGAACGAAGAAAAATCATGAAATTTAATTTTTTCAGGACTGGTTGGATTTTAAGCGAGTCAGCGATTCGGAAGCTTTAGCCACTCTACGTCCAGCCACATCCTTGGCCTGGCATCGAGTCTCCAAGTTGGTCAACAATTCTCGCAATAAAAGCGATGAATGCAATAAACCCATAGAGTTGGCAGCGAAACCAGCTAAACCGACCATGAATAAGACCATGCAGGCTTGGTTAAACACTCGTAAAAAACGTGAGAATCAAATCAAGGCTGAGCAAAGTGAGCCCAGTGATAGTGAAGATACGGAAGACAAGGCTGTGAAACGTCGATCGTCACCCATTCACAGCCAGCAGGAAAATTCGGTCAAGCGACCTTGTTTTAGTGGTTTCAAGAAGTCCAGAAAAAGCGGCGGTAGCAGTGACAGCAGTGAAATTAAATTCTTCGATAGATTAAGTAACTGAAAAGAATCGAATATTATGTTAATGCTATGACCTAACAATTGGCTTCAAAGAAAACTTATACATATAGTATTTATAGACCTACCTCAATACCCTCTCGAGCAAAGAATTATGTTTTTATTGAGATGTGCAGTTAATTTCTTTGCCTTTTTTTTTTTTGTAAGTATATTAAGTTTATTTTCAAAGTTTGTTCTCATTTAACCAATTCTACAAAAAAGTTATCATCAGTTTGTTTCTGGCTTACATTATAAAAAATGCTTATTAGCTATGAAAATTGTTTAGTTGCTTTTTTTTTTGTGTGTGTGTGTTTTGTGCTTAATTAACTAATTTTCTGTTTTTATTTGAACTTGAAAATATTGTATAAATGTGGAAATGTAAATTTATATGCCTCAAATTCTAAATCATAAAAGTTTTGAGCTCTTTTTCCATATAAATGATAAAGTGCTTATAAAGCTAAAACAAATGAAGAACAAGAAATTTATATCTAAAATATATATACTTTTGTTTTCCGGAGCGAAATGTAAAAGAAAATGTATGTCAATGCTATGGCCGACCTTGGAGACCATGTGAGGTGACTCAATATGCATGAGTGGTGCAGAAATTGTGGATGGGCGAAGTAATGGAATACTAAGAGAGCGAATTAACATAAAGAGAGAAAGAGAGAGTTTCTAGTATCTAAAACTAGATATACATGTATGCATATATTAAAGTTGCAGTGAACTTTGTAGTTTTTTTTACAGACCGAAGTTTGAATACTCTACTCTACATAAAATGTACTAACAATTACAAAAGCATGGGATATTTAAGAACAATATGAAAATCTAAGAAAGGCAATTTATGTAGATATAGATCTAACTGATAAAACTGAAATTCTGGTCTTATGTAGAGTATTTAATTATGGTGCTATGAATTAACCAAATTTTTACCGCGCAATACATATAGTATGTACTTTGTTGGTTCTTTTGTTTTTTTTTCGATATTTCGTTTCTTTTGTTTCTTTTCATTTTGCACTTTTGCGAATTAGCGGATTATGATGTGGAAATGAAATAAAAGATATCAGAGGCCTGTACGTGACTACCGTTTATAAACTTAAATGGCTATTTTATGAGATTACATGTTGTTTTTTTCCATTTTGTAGTTGTTTTTTCGTGTTTCTTTCGCATTTCTGAAATATTTCAACAATGTTCCAATAGATTGCACTTTGAGAGAGTATGGAGAGAAAGAGGGGAGAGTGAGAAAGGGGAGGATCTAATGATGGAAAGAGAAGCGCGATTGAATTGAATTGAAATTTACTCAAATTGTGTATTAAACATATTGATATTTAGATCCTCAAAGGTGGTTGGAGCACTGTGATCGAGCATTTGCAGCATATCGGAGAATTCCTGTCCCTGGCCCTGTTGAGGCTGCTGGCCGGGTACACCGGTAGGCGGCCCTGCATGTGGATGGCCATGCGGATGCGGATGGGCTGATGTGGGATGAGCTGGATGCGGATGTGGATGGGGATGGGGAGCACCTTGCCAATCCCACATACCGGGAGCATTCGATGGCGGTGGTGGTTGAGCCGATGCTGTTGCCTGATATGGACCAGGCTGACGTTGTTGTTGCTGCTGTTGCGCATTGCCTGCACTAAGTTGGGTATAAGTGGGTCCACTTGGTGAGCGATTTGGACTCGTTTGTTGTTGATACTGATAGGTAGCTTCGGCGACGGGTTGCTGCTGTTGGGGACGCAAAGCAGCCCAGTTATTTGCCGGCACGGGCACAGGCGACGGTGATGATCCCGACTTGGGTATCTTGGCCAACGGTGATGGTCCTCCGGCACTGCTGTAGGGTGAATGGGTGGCATCATACGAATAAACTACTGGGGGGCTGTGCAGAGCTTGGTCTCTGCTGCTGTTGTTGCGGTGTTGGAGCTTGCATGGCTAGCATTTGTGGATGATACATGGCCTCTTGGCTGGAACTCTCACGGCGGGTATAATCCACACCGGGGTTTTGCACATAGACATGTTCAGCACTCTGTACCGTTGCCTGTTGCTGCTGCTCTGGTGTATGGCCTGGTCCGCCCTGCTCCAAAGGCTGACCGTGCATAGTCTTTCCAGAGCTATTTGTGCAGACAATGTACTCTACCTCATCGGTATAGGGATTGAGGAATGCATATGCCTGGGTCCTTAGCCAAACATATTCCGAATTCTTGGCTCTAACTCTATACAATAGGGAGAACATTTGTCCCTTTTGCTTTAGAACCTGATCAAATGACTCTTTCATATGACTTTGATCTTCGGGATGAAAGAAATCATAACAGATCTTGCCGAGCAACTCGGTTGGGCCATAACCCAAGATATTGAGAACACGCTGATCCACAAAAGTGAATTTCCCATCGACAGCATGACGAGTAATGAACTCGCTCTGATTATTCGAACCACTCATGTCGTTTGCTGCCGTTGAAGTCACTTGCAATCTGCCAATGGCCACCAAACAACAGTGCGAGGTCATATCATCGACATCACGCTCCATATGCATATTTGGAAACATATCAGTTGGTGGCCAATTTTTAATATAACCGGTGCAATGAACGACAGCATAATTCGATCCATCACGAGAGGGTCCAAGTGAGTTACGTTGCTTTAGACGATTTAAATGTCCCGATACCATGGAATCGGGGTTTACATTGCCCACCCGCATACGGCAAATAAAACCACGACGAGCGCCCATGCTTAAACGCATGGACGATTGATGTCCCTCCTTTTTCACCGTACCCGACTTCAGATCTAAAATTCGGCCAGCATTCTGTGATTCCTGCGTCGAAAGCTGTTCTCTGATCTTCTCCCGATCATCAGCATGTATGTGATCATAGAGACTTGTGCCATACCACTCACTTTGGGTATAGTTCAAAACCGGTGTCACCGAATCAGATACATAAATAACTCGTCCCGAATCGCAGGAGACAACAAAAAGAAAGCCATCGGCTGCTTCCAGTATTAAATGTTTCAACTCCTGATCGGTTAGGAAAGATGGCTTGTATGTGCCATCACTGCTTGTATTCCCAGTGCCTCGTAGTGCCTTCATGTGGGCCACTGCCATGCGCAAGATAGTCAATTTATCTGGTTTCCTGGCCAGAGCACTGCATGTGGGCACCATATCGGACAATTCGGTTATATAGGCCGTCATTTTGTTTCGTCTTCGTCGCTCGATCTCACAATGATTCTCGCGACTAGCAAAACGCTCCTTGTCCTGTATGTTGGCATCGTCCATGTTTAGAATATTTAATTAGCTTTCGTTTCGTTTTGTGTATTTGGGTCGTCTCTGGAAAAAGAAAAAATAATGTACGTAGTGTCGTGGTAGGGGTAAGCAGTGGAAGGGGGATTAGTATTTTGTCTATGGTATGTGTGCGTGGGAGCTGGAAAATCAGTTTTCACAACTCATTTCTCCATTAACGTACTTTGCTAAAAAGTAGCCTTATTTTCCACACATCTATGCACTTTTTTCTTAACTTTTATATGCTTTTTCACTAGATCAAAATCTTTTTCTTCCGCGAATTTTACGATAAAATCAAAAACTCTGTTTACTGCAGTGTGACCGTTGCAGACACATAGAAAATACCACATTCCGTGCTGGCAGCAGTGCTGCAAGCTGCAATTATCGATAGGCAATCAAGATGATCGATTTTTCTCCAATAAATGTAATGGTATCGCTTATCGTTAAAGCGCGCATTCAAATTAATAGTAATACATGCATACTTTCTACTAACTGGCGATAACTAAGATGTCTAGACTTGATATTTTGAATAAAGACTTCAAACAAAGAAGAAAATACAAGCGAATCATAATTTATATATTCGTTATTCAGTGTTTTAATGGTAGTAGACCATTGCAGTCTATAAAATATACTTTCATAAAAAAGACTTAGTACATGTTCCATTTTCGTTTATTCATTCATAACTATATAAATTAGTTTCATTAGATTGCCTACAAGCTATCCAGTAACTTTAAATCGCTTTAAATTTAAAAAAATTCAAAATGATTTATCCAGTTATAGTGACAAAATAACATCTCTTCATTCATACACATTTTTTTTATCATATCCATCACTTCATTCTTATAACAAAAATAGTTTGCTTGCGTTATCATATCGCACAGCATTATGCCTATTACAATCTCTTTTTTAAGCATTTTCTTTTTTAACTTGTAATACAAATCTTAGGTAAAGTTTGTTTGTTCTCTGTGTCTTGTTCTTAATTTTTTTGTGTATTGTGTATGTGTGTTTGTTTTAATTATTATTGGCAATTTTCTAACTGCATGTTTTAGATGGTTATCCATTTGTTTGAGTTTAATTCAATTCAATAATTATTCATCCAAGCTGTTTAAACAACATACAAGTCTTTTGTTCTTTAATTATTATAATTATTTATATATATCTTTAAATCTTTGCTTTAAAATCTGTGCACTACTTTAGTAGGTATTCTAAAATGCATATCATTTGTATTTTTTTTTCTTTTTTTTTTTTTAATTTTTAAAAATTTGCATTTGTGCTTAATTGATTTTTTTGTTTCTATTATATTTTATATCCTTTTTTTGCATGTTTTTTTTTTTTCATTTTTTGGGTGAAACTTCAGCATTAATTCGTTGACTAGAGATTAACTTAAGTACTTAAATGCTAATTTTAATATAGACATATTTTAACAGGCGCTTGCAGTTTTCTTTTTTCATTCTTTTTTTTTTTTTTTGCTTTTATTTTGTTTGGTGTCTTCTGTTTAAGTGCAAAGTAATTTTCTGATTCTTATACATTTGTGTGCTTAATATATAATTTTTATAGTTATTTATAATTTTTTCGTTATAGGAGTTGCTGCAAAGCTTCAACAAAACTTTTCCAATTTATCCATTAACATTTGTTTTGTTTTTGATTCTTATTAATTAGCACCAAAATGATTAACAAGCCAAAAATGTAATAAACAAAAATTAAATTAATATATTCATTTCGTTTGCCTAATAATTTTGCACATTAAATTTGAATTTTGACATAGATAGAAGGAGGGAATTAGAAAAACTAAGTCAATTTGCAACAACTTTTCAATACTTTGGTTTAAACTATTTCTATATGCAATTATATAGAACATAACATGCAAATTTTTGAAAAAAAATTAAACATTTTCTTTTGCTTAATTTACAAAATATCTTATATATATATATATATATATATGTATGCGCGGAGGAATAAGGTCAAGTAATCAATCAGTTGAACAAATTCTGGCTCTCGGGCCAACTTATTGAATAAAATCACAAAAAAATTAAATATTTATATACTAATTATATCAATAAAGTCAAAGTATTTCATTCTTATACATATTCAAGAATAATCTAGTTTTGTTTTCTTTGCAAAAATATTGATATAGCTTTCCATCTACTAATACTAAAGGGTGGATGTAAAAGTTTTTGCGTTTTCTTTCTCTATTAGACAAAAAAGAAATGCAATTAATTTGAGTGTTAGGTTTAGTTGTTAAATTGCGAGTTTAAAAAGTTGTCTTTCGAATAGTAATAGTTAGTTAGGGAGGTGTGTGTGTGCGGGGGATGGGAAACTGAAACGCTTCCAATTTTGGTATTTTATGTTGTGTAGGTCCTGATGACATCACGAATAACAGCCCGACATAATGGACATTGTCCACCGCCTACACCACGCCATTGCTCGATGGCACAGTCGTAGCACATGCACATATGTCCACACATGTAAAGAACGGAATCGATGGGATTCTCATAGCATATGGTACACTCGGCACTTGAATCTGTGCTATGCTGGTCGCTCAAGCTGTCCTTCCATTTGGTGGCATTTGCATTTGTATTATTGGCAATTGGCTATTAAATAAAGAGAAGACGGAGAAACTTTAGTAAAGATTTAAAGAATTCAATGGAGATTTGTATGGCTTACCTCAATGTATTGACTGCTGGTGGTGCTGATCAATGTGCCACTGGAACAAGCGCCGTTCAGTATGCCACTGGAGGTGATTGTTGTCGCTTGCTGCTGCTGCTGCCTGGTGGCGGCCGCCAATTGACCATTCAAATCATGCGAACTTGTAGCCGGAGGTAGATTCACTACTAGAACAGTACCACCTCCATTGGGTTGGATTTGAAGGATATCACCGTTTGAAGGCATGCTGATCATGCGGCTTCCATTGGCTCCGCCATTACTGGCCGAGGCTATAGTACTTGTACTCTGTGCCACACTCAACTGGGACGGATGGTGCAGATGGTGCTGATTTAGTGACATTTTCGATGCCATCAATTGCCCTTGACTGGCAGCGGCATTTAGGCTAGTCAATGAATCAGCCATTGGTAGCATACGTGAGGTAGAGGCGGCGGCAGCGGCATTAGATCCGCTTGGCAGTGCTCCGGCGTTAACTTGGGGCTGAGATGGATATGCCACCATATTGGGCAATTGCTGACGGAACATCCTTAACGACTGTGTTGATCCATACACATCGAGGAAAGCCCACAATTGTAATGATTGATCCACGTGCATGACAACCACGGCGGGACCATTATTCTTACTAATGCTCACTTCGCCATTGGGGGCCACAAAGAAGGCGATTTCATCACCACGTTGGGGGGCGGCAGCAATATCCTTGCTAACCACCCAATATTCCGGACGATCCAATAGGAAATCAGAATCATTGGGCAAATCATTTGGCTGCAAAATAGCTGGATTGCACGACGTCAGTCCCAGGGCCAAAGCGCCCACATACATCTGTTCGGTCTTCAGAATCTGGACAATAAGTTTCTCCCCAATGCGTATGGGACGGGCGGTAAAGACATAACCCTGACAAAAATCGGATTCAGTGCGCGAGGCAACAAAACGATCATGCGATAGACGTACATTACGTCCTTTGGTTATGTGAAATGGAACAGGTATCAGGCGGCCATTGGCATTATAACGCAGAGGAGGCAAACCATTGGCCAGATCATGGGCTTCAACACTTGTGGGAACACCGCCTGACAAATGCAAAGATTGCAACGATGGCATCACATGACGTTCCAAATCATGTTCATTCAGCCCAATGGCATTGCCACCGGGCAGAGAACGACGCGATTGCTGATGTGGATGATGAGGATTCAAGCTGGCGGCGGCGGCGGCTGATTGAGGCAATGGCTGCTGCTGTTGCACGGCAGATGATGGCGGAGCAGGTATTGATATTTGCTGTTGTTGATACATATAAATTCTAGCATCTAAAAACTCAATGCCTGTACAATTTCCATAAATATCGATGACAGTCCATAGCAAGCTACGTGTATCAATGCCCGATAAGATGACACCCTTCTCCTCATTGTTAATGCCGTAGATAACATCGCCGGCATTATTCACATAGTAATATAAAATATTGTCCTTTTCGCAATATTGCTCATGCAGAGCCTTGGCCCAGAATCCTGGACGATTAGTTAGATCAGGGCAGGCATATTTGGGCAAGGATCCTTCCAGCGATACGGGATCATTGCTGGTGAAACCGAAACGTATGCCACCATTCCAATTATTTGAAATTTCAGCAAATTTCACACAAATCCTTTCATTGATGCGCACAGGACGAGCCGAGAAGGTAATTGCACGGCAGAAACTCTCATAACGACGTGCCAGCGTTCCATCCCGAGAGATGCGTATATTGTCGCCATGCACGCTATGGAACTGCAAAGGTGGCAGGTTATTTGGGCCAGGGCAGGATGATGGCGAGCGGCGAACTGCAGCAAGGAGAGAAAGTAATAAAAAATTAGTTAAAGCTACTATTAAAAAAGGAAATTTGTTATTACAACTTTTCCAAAGATTTTCACTTTCGAAATGTCAAAATAAATGGTAAAACCTATTTAAAATCTACCCACACCATGTTTAAATATCAATTACTCCCTTTGGAAGTCTGTTTCTCATCTCATCTCTCATGGTAAATATCGAGTTACTGCGCGCCTCCGTCGACCAAATAGATAGAAAAACATTCTGGTAGTAGGCTCAGAAAAAGATCTTGCAGGTAGCCAAGGAGAATATCTCATATTACACAAAAAAAAAAAAAAAAAAACCCCTTTCCTAAAAATAGCACGTGACTTTGATGAAGATTATTGAACTGTAGCAAAAGGAAACTGTAACACATTCTTAGAAGGTTTTCCATCTGGAGAGAAAGGAGTGACCAAGTTCTAAGAAAAGAAATGTAAATTAAAAATAGAATCAATATGTTTTTAGAAATAAACAAAAATGCATTTCTTAAGCTCCTCTTGATCTCATTTAGTATTAAAATTTTAAATATTTTTGCTCAATTGACATAATTATTTGCAGCTTGGCAGCACCTGCTGTGAGAGAGGCTGCGCTTCTTGTGCCATAATTGACACAGAAAATGCAAAAAGATAAAATGCCAGAGAAAAAACCTATAACCAACATAAATAATTACCGAAAGTCACAAGAAACTGCGACAGGTTTTTGCCTCTAAGGCATCACAGCAGTTGCCAAGAAGGAGAGAAAAAAAACTATCAAAAAAAAAAAACGTGCGTAAGTCGGCGATCAAAGCAGCAGGAGGACCAGACAACAAAAGCCTGTCTTATGAGAGACAGAAGGACAGACAGGCAGACAGATGGACAAAGAGACAGACAGGACACAAGTTGATTACCATGTTGATATGCGGCGCGTGGCACAGTGTCTTTAAGAGATCTTGGCCTCTATGCGGCATGTGGCAGCTGCCTTCTTATGTGGAACCAAAGAAAGCAGCTGTACGCTTTGTACCCCAAAAAAGGGACAGGTAGACGACGACGAACTAAAATAATCGACCAACCCTCATTGCAAGCATTTGAGTGTATGTGTGTGCTTTGTGTGTGTAGGTTAAGGGTAGTTTCGATCACTAGGGGTTGCAAGCAGCGGCAGCGGCAGCTGTTCAAATTTCCAGAAATGTAAGACAAAAATTGGAACTGATAGAGAAAACGAAAAACATTTCGTCGAGAGACAAATGCAACAACTTTTCAAGTATCTGTGTTTTTTTTTTCCAAAAGGGGATGAAATTCAATACCATCCCAGAGCTCATCCTTAGGGCCAATGACTTGAAAAATCTTTCGCCTTGTCTCTGTTATAAGTGAGGCTCACTACTTCCGGACAAGGGAAGAGAACCAAAACGAACAGGAAGTTGCTTGGTCTGGGAAGTGGAAAGGAAATTATCAAAAAGGGAGCACCACACAGCTTCTTCTCGGTCTCTGGTCTGAGTCTGGTCGCTCCTTCCGGTTGGCTCCCATTTCGCTATGCAAGAGCTGGTTTTCGATCAAGAATGTCTTTTTGTATGTACTCCACTCCAATGGAGTGTATTATCAATATTTATGAATTGACCGCGCATTGATGATGACGACGACGGCGACAACGAGGAAGTAGGAAATCACGTTTTCTTTGGTCTGCTTTCTGTTGTGTTGTGGCCAAAAGGATGTCGCGGCTCGAATGGCGACGCCTACTTTTTGCTACCTTTGCCAGTAGACGCGCCGCCAAGCCAAGTTGTCAATGAATTTACAACAGTAGCCGCCGCCACCATCGCCGCCGCCATCGTCGTCGTCGTGATGGCATGAATGAAATACTCCAATGATCGTAATATTATTGTAGCCATGTTTTTCTTGGCCTTTCGTTAAATCAAAACGGTTTTACGCAAGACGCATTGATACTATCAATTAGGTAGAAAAAAAGGAGGCGAGACACAAACGACAAACAATATGACAATCACGACAACGACATGGCAATTAATTAAGTGGAGAAGCCTCGACGATCAGCTAATGATCTTCGTTTAGCCCGCCAGAGAGAGATCGGATTCACACTAATTGTTAAAAATTTAAATGATCTAACAAAATCCTATCAAGCGATCTTCTTCATGACTGGATCATGATCACTTCAAGATCTCTTCATATATACTTGGCTACGACTTTGGCTCTGCAACATTCATTAGCAAGTTTTGGGATTAAAAGTTCGAAATACTCCTTCTCCTCCCCTCCTTGCCTCCTTGTTTGGGGTCATGCGTTTACTACAGTTGCCAAAAGAAAAGCCCAAAAACAAATTTAACAAACGTGCCGAACGATCTGCCAAACGATCGGCAGGCAAATTTTTGCCTTTTTGGCGCAAAATAAGGAAAACCTGATTTACCGTTTGGCGCGTCGCAAAAAAAAAAAAAACAGAAACATTTCCCACGCTGGCCAAATACAAACAATTCCCACGATTCCAAATTTGTATACATACATATATATAGAGAGAGAGGAGATATAGGGAAACCTGTAACAAGCTACATACAATAATTGCAAGCGAATGAAGTGGATGAATCTTCATCCTCCTTCATCTCATCTCGTTTCGTATAACGCGGGTGGATTGGAAAATGTGAAAATCATGCAGGTGTCATAAAAAAAATACTGAGCAACGGTAGGCAAAAGTGAGGTAATCAAACGATTGCCTATTTCGGTATTGTAGTATTCAAGATCGTTAAGGAAAGCCAATTTAAAATAATGAAGATTGCAGTTGATCATTAAAGATCGATTTAAAGTCTAGATATACATGCACTAGGATGACGAATTGGCAATTGTTGAGATCACAATTGAGTGCCTTTATGGAGGGAAGCGATGGGGAGCAGGAAGAGTTGGTTATTAATTAGCATTAATTATCTGTTTTCTCATTGTTGATCTGTTTGCACTTATTTAACATAGAAAATTTAGCATACAAATGTCGATAATGATATTTGTTTTTATTGCTGTGAGAATTGTTGTACACTTGTTCGATGCCAAACAACTTTATTTTGTCTGCTGCCAACGCCTAAAAACCAAAAAAATGCCAACAACCCACAACAATTCGTTCAATACGTCCCACACAATGTTTCTACAACTAATTTCACTAAACATACGATAGATAGAGTTTATTTTCTTGGGCGTAGGATGATCCATTCATTCCATTCATTGACACAAACCCATAAGATCTCTAAGAGCATGTAAAGTCGTCGTCGTCGTCGCCGCCGTCGTAATGGCACCCACTCTTCAGATCATTTGTTGATTACTTCAAATGCTAATTTATGCAAAGCGGTCAATTGTGGGCTGTGGCTGACCAATTGATACAATTTGGTAATCGATCTACACTCACACAACACTCTTCCGCTGTTCGCTTTCCTTTTTCACCTCCTCCGCCTTCATATCCGGTATAATTACAAAAACAGAAACCTTTACTGTTCTGTTAATTGTTCGCACACGTTTTTTATGACTCATGCACGTGGGCCAAATAACAACAAAGACACGCGCCGAAATCACAAGCACGTGACCCATGACCTTAATCAACAGAAAGTGCGTAGGCCTTAGATGAGGGCAAAACCAACCTGAACAACTTGTTGCTTTTTCTGCTTTTTGGTTGAAATTTATGGAAATTTGTAGAGTACATTAGAGTCGTACATATTTGCAAAAAAAACAACGCCACTTCCGTTCTGCATCAGCCAACCAACCAAGTAACCATCTTCAATGGCAGCGGAAGCCACAAAAACAAACTCTTTAGTGCAGAATGGAGAAGAAGCCAGTCAGTCAGCCAGTGAAAGAGAGTGTTTGTAATCGTAGTTGCCCCCTGTCCGGTTCCTGGTGACCAATACCTTCCCCCCACCAAGCGGGCTTTTTCCCCACTCGTTAGTGTATGTAACTCTAGACTCTATAGACAAAAAGCAGCAACAAATGAAAGAAGAAAACATGTATAATAAAAATAATTGCACAACTAAACGGCCGACTGACGACGACAACAACAGCAACAACAACAATGTGGAAACCAGAGGTCAAACTATTGGATGTTGTCCCCACTCGAGTTCTGTTGCTTTTTTTTCTGCTTCTTCTCTTTCCACATCGTCTACCATCAAGTACAATGCACTTTTTATGCGATTAAGCGAAATCTGATGCCCTCTTTTGCTTAGCACATTTGCAGTAATTACTAAAGTTAACAAAATTAATGAAATAACTTTGAAGGTACGAAGTAATAGATCTTTCTTCTTATTCTTGTTTTAATATATAATTTTATAATCTTTCTTTGTGTGTTTTAGATAAATAAACCCATGAAGATCACTTTTAAGCAGTTTCCCCTTGAAAATTTGTTACAAAATTATAATTTCCTCGGTTTTTGGTTGTATATTTCTCCTTACAAAGACAAGAATTTGTTGTATTTGACTAGGATAAATAAAGAATGGATTGATAAATGGCTGTAGTTAGTGGAAAACTCAGAAAAATAAATATCAATGGCACCTTTATAGCTTAGCACACTATATAGTATATAGGGAGGGGTTCAATGACTTTTAATGTCATAACATTTTTCATTCACCCCTCTCTGCCCACTGCCACACAAATTTGTAGTTACTTGATGAAGCGAGGAGCTGGCACCCAATTTCATCCATCCATCTATGTAAAATAAATTTTATATATAATTAGCTGACTGCAGCTAAAGCGGCGAGGGTGGCCAAATCAAATTAACATGGTGTATATTTTTATAAGCCCACAGACAACAAACAACAAAAAAAAAAAATAGAAGGGGCTGCTACTCCCTCAATAAAACAAAACAAGCCACACAACCTATGAACATATGAGGCACTGAAGCATGAGACCCCAGCCAAGAAGAACGAAACAACTCGTAATGGTGGAGCCTCAAAATAGATATATATATAGACGATCCAAATATATACCTTTATGCAGGCAGGTCTACATACATATAACTGAAACTTGGCTTTCTTCCGCTTGTTTATCGAAGCGTTGCAATTACTAGAAGGGCCTCATCAAGTGAAGAGATATAGATACATATACATATGTACATATGTATCTATGTATATATGTACATACATATATGTATCTTATGTACAACTTGCATTTCCTTAGCACTTGACTGCGTCTTCGAGACCAAGTTTTGTATGTGTATGTGAGTGTGTAATTAAATCACTCAAGCGTTGAGCCGACAGCATTTTCAGCGTTTTCATTATGACCCATAGACATGAAGAGGATGCTTCTTCTTCTTTGGTCTTTGATAAAAACACATCATTATAACATTATTACAAAGTATAACAAAAAAAATTCAAGTGTTTGCCACTCATTTTTTTCTATTGTTCAATGTATGGAAGGGATATCTCGAGAGTGTTTATACACTCTTAAGCCCTATTGTTGGATTTTTTTTTCTACTAATTTAAAAATCTTGTAGAATTCTATAATGACTAAACCATGCAAATTTCTTAACATTATAGCAAACAGCTGCGAATTCAAGAATCTAGTTCTTGGTCAGAAATAGGTGTACATATTAATTACAAAAATAAAAATAAAGGTAAAAACCCGATTTGACCAAATTTCATTGGATAGACACAGATCGACAGCTGTTTGTGCCCGTAGGTGGAACTACGTTGATTTATGCATGGCACCAACAACAACGACTGACGACTTGTTGCCCCGACCGACCACCCGCTCGCTCTAGCCAGCCTGCTGACCAAGCGTATATAATTGACCCGGCGTAGATTTTCGATATCTTTAGGAGCTCTCTAACTCTCAGTTTCCCAATCTCTTTCTCTGCCTCTTGGCGTGAGTTAATTGCAGCTGCCTCGACCCGCATCTACTACTATCTGAGATACTACTTTTTTATACCTGTTGGTAGCTACCTGCGTTCCTCACTACAGCAGTTGGTTGCACCACCACCCTATGGATAGGCACATGCAGCACAGCACCACATGAAGCTAAGTTTATCTATGCTTGGATTTTATCGAATACAAAACTGTTAAAAGTACATTACTTCTCTCAAATTGTGCTGCCAACTTTAGTTCACTAACTGATAAAAGTTAACAGATACCTGGGGAATTACGAGAATGTAGGTCGCTGTAATGATAACTTAGATAAAGATAGAAAAAAAGAGACAACACTGAGAAATAAAAAGAAATACTATGAATAGATGTCGTTTGGACAAAGTAGTAGAAAAGGTGTCAAATTCACCTTTTAAAGGACAAAAGGAAGCGTTTCTGATCCCGATATAGCCATGCCCATCTCTCCGTGGTCTATTAAACTATAATTCTCTTGCCCTTTCTTTTTTGATATGTCGCAAATAGTATTTCAATTTGATACAATTCGCACTAGTTCTTATCAGGAATGCGAAAAAATAGAACTGTCTTATCAAAAAAAGAAAAAAAGTTTATTTTTTACTGCACTAACAAATGACGCATCCATCTTGGAATGAGCTCATTGGTTAGAGAGGAAGTAGCAGAGGGTACAAAAATGGCAAAACAAAAGAATATTGAAAATTGAAGCGATATTCCATATGACAGATGTACTTACTCCCAATGCGAGGGTGGAGATTGAAAGGGAGAGGGGTTTAGGGGACGTCGGGTGTGCTCTCTCTCTCTCTCTCTCGTCTGCTTATTTGCTTTGGGTAAATACAATAATGTTTAGATGAATTGAAAGCACCGACAGCAACAACAACAACAACATCATCATTGTGTGTGTGTGTGTGTTTGGATGGGATATTCAAGACGAGTTGGCAGCCCCGCTAAAACCAAAAAGTAAACCGTGAGAAGCTTTAGCCAATGAGATAAACCAAAGTAAACGTGGCATACCAAGCAACGAACGAACCAAACAACAAACCAACTACAAAAACAACAACAAAAAACAAAAAATTGTAATAGAAAAGAAAATGCAGGTAAAACAAATCACAAAGACAAAAACAACTAAGCCAAGGAGCTGGGAGTTGAGCCGAGTCGAGCCAGCCAGCTGATTTCCAGACAAGCAACAACAAAAAAGACACAAAGTAATTTCATTGATTACCGATACGCAATGCGCACGTTCGGGAATGGAATGACAGCCATAAACCTTCTCCCCCCTCTCTCCGCATGGCACACCTCTTCATAGGATCTCTTCTTCTTTCACATAAACTTCAACGCCAACTACAACAATAACTAACTACCATCTGCAACTGCAGCGAGCGGGTGTGAGAGGGTCTGATACCCTACTCTTCAGAGAGTACATCAAAACATATTTATTCTTGTGTTCTTCAATCTGATGCAGTGTATGATCAAGTCTTTGTGGCCGATCCACGTTCCTACATATGGATTTTTCTTTCTTTTTTGCTTTTGCGTTTCTTCTTTGGTTTGTTGCTTTTGCCGACGGCGGCAACGGCGCTTCGCGTACAAATCTAACTTCAGCTGAATGGAGAGGCAGCATACATACATAGATGCCTCCGCGGTCTCGCCCCCTCCCCCCAAGTGGGCATGGGTACGACGGTTGAGGCCAAGAAGAACTCTTTTGCCTATGCGTCATTGGCTTTGACTTGGTTTTCTTTACTTTTTTCCTTCACTCAAAGAGTGTGTTTGTGAGAGAGTGAGAGAAAGAAAAAGAGTTCTTTTTTCTCTCAATTGCAATCAAAACAAAAACGAAAAAAGCCCCGAATCTGGGTGGGAAGGCCGAAAAGAAGATAATCGTTATGATAAAACATAATCGTTTCGTTTTTCGGGAGGGCTTAAATTGTTGTTGGGGTTTTTGTGGTTAAAGACAATGCAATTTGGAAGATTTTGATTTTACTTTGAAAGTGAGCGAAATTTATGTGTGTATAAGTGTGTGTGTGTGCGTGTGCATGTATTGGTTTATTTACAGTGGTTTGTGAAATCTTCAGATCTGACGATGAGAATTTCTAGCGAATTTGCATTGCGCGAAATTCTAATTAACTCGATTTCCGTTACGGTTCAAAGAAGATTTTCATTCTCTGTAACGTATTGAAAGCGGAACTAAGTATAAAATTTACTCTTTAGGCTGTTTTAGAATTGCCTATCCTTCTGTTTCTATGAAAGAATTCATAATAATTAGTAACTAAAACAATTTGTAATTTGAATTTAGTTTTAATCTTTTTTGTTTTCTGTTATTTCTTTTGAACTGGCGGCGTTTTTATCTTGAGCCACTTGAAGAGGCATTGGGGATGTTAGTTTGTGGTTTTTATTGTTGCTATCTCATGGGCTAAACTTTTGTTTAAACAATCTCATAAGCTGTTCTGATTCTTGTTCTCTCTCTGTCTGTCTTCCTCCCATTTCTCATATTGTATGTAGTTTAATATTTTGCGATTATTCTTTTTTGCCGGATGGGCACAAAATGCTAATGTACGCATTAAAAATAGTAGTGTTTTTGTTTTAACTTTGCCGCATTAATTAAAACAGAACTAAATTGAATGAATGAATGATTCAGTAGACCAAAGAGACGGGTCTCTCGCCATCTAGCTACCATATGCTAATTTTATGTGAGAACCACATTATGTTTGAAACTGTTTTTAAAATGAATTATTAATTTTTCGCACGCTGTAATTACATTTAGATAATAACCGTGTTGTTTATAGTTATGTATAATTATCATTAGGACTGTGATCAACTAACCTAAGCCAAAGCGTTTTTTGATCTTTTTTAAGTAGATGCATTTTCTTTTTGCTAGCCAATTTGTCCTTGGCGCTGCTCATCATTAGTTCGTTGCTTTCCATGGCTAGGACATGGGCGGCAGCTGCTGCAGCGGCTGTGGCTGCATTTTGATGATGTTGCAGTTGATGATGATGATGATTTATATTCAGATGTGGATGGCTGCCTTGATGGTGGGGCATGTAATTGCTTGGTATATCCGAAAGACCCATTTTTATTTATTTGTTATTTTTGCGTGTGTAAAAAACTTGGAAATTTTCTATTTATATTTTTATTAGAAATTGCAAGTTGTAACTCGAAATGCAATTTCTGCTTTTTGGCATTAACAATTTAATTCGTCAAGTACTGAATTTATTAAGTTAAAACATTTTGTGTTTATTTATTTTGTTTGTTGGCCCGAGACGCGAACATGAACTTCACTTGAAACGAGACTCTACGACGGAGCGAACGACCTAAACGCTTCGATGTTCAAATTATAACTGAATTGTAGTGGTGGCAGCAACCAGCAAGGCAAAACAGTTTCTGCGGCTCAGCTGACTAGGGATGGCAGCAAACGATGAGCGTGTTCTGCCGAAGCAAGCACGAACAGTGACAGGATGCACGAGTGTGCATAGCGAGGGAGAGAAGATAGAGCTACTTCACGAACGTAATGTTTCACTTCGTGTTCTGGCCAAGATTCTCTCACCACTAGCTTACTAACTCCAAAGAGAGCGAGCGAGAAAGAGTGTACAAGAGAGTAAGCGAGGAGGAGAGCAAATCTCACCCGCTAACAGGAAAAAAGGCAACAACAAACCCAGCACCAATACCAACAACAATTCAGTTTTTCGTCTTGCAGCTGTTTCTTATTTACTATGGTTTCGTTCCCTTTTTGTGCCTGCCTTTCGCGTGTATTGAACCTCCCTTATAATTTCTGCACCTTGATCAACAATTCTGTCTTTCCTTCTCCTTCTGTGTCTTCGTCTTCCTCTTCTTCTAGCCATTTATTTGGGCCCAGGCTGCCTCTAACTTGGATCGCTGTTAACTGTTTTTTTTTTTTTTGTATTTTCATAGTTCAGCAAAGTTCAAGCCATTTTTTTTTGTTTTGGGGTTTTGGTCTTTACATCTTGAATTTTTTGTTAGCAAGGTTGTCTTTAGTTCATGTACATGAGGGTTAGAAAAAACTGGACCTAAAGACAGACATCTGTCAATGCCCTCAGGTGTATTACCTGGGGTCATCATATGGCCAAAGATTCAACAATTTAGTACTTTACTTTACTTTCTGTCACTTCAAAATCCAAAAAACTGGTCTAGAAAAATTTAAATCTTCTGATAACTGCAAATTATATGCGAAATTATAAACAGTCACGTTGACCGCTAGGTGGCGCAAGAATGCAATTGCGGTGGGGCAGTCGTCTTTGGATAATAATGTAACCTTATCGGGAATTCAAAGCGGAAAAGAACGCGTGAAACTCTTTTTTCTTTGTAGTAAAATTCATTACAAAATTGTAAATTGTTACACACACACAATATAAATTCTACATTTTCAAGATTATTTAGATAATGGTTCATTAATAAGAATGATGGAATCGCTAATGACTTAACGTTTCTATCTGATCTATGTACATATATATTATTCAGCCTTTTTTATTTTGGCCAAATATCTATCACAATGTCAATCAAATTACACATGATTCAGTTACCAATCGTTATCTCAAATATTTTATTTGAAATTTTGATTATGATTACTTGCGGGGGCGAACTGTGAGAAATAGAGGTTCACGAGCTGAGAGATTTTTGGGGCCGGGGCCGGGTTCGTGAACCTTTCGCCGACTTATCCTTATCTTTATATTTTTGTCTAATCTCTTGCGAAAATAAAGTTGGACTAATTAAATTGAAATAATTGTTTAACAAATTTTTAGATTTATGATGTAGAATTATATGTATATATGGGTATTCTTCCTATAGATAATGCCGATTGGGCATAGAAAATTCACATTTGGCATTTTCATTAAACGCTTGCTTAAAGGGGACAATTCTTCTTTTAAAAACATTGACATGCTTAGGCCAAAAATTTGAACCTAAAAGGTAAAAATTTCTCATCCTGGGAGATGCCCAAAGACAAACAAAGAAAAATGGACAATAAAACATAACAATGAGAATGAGAATTGTCAAGGTAAAGTTGAATTCGCTTTGGCTTGGTGGTGGGATCAGCAAAAATCCAAGACAAATGGCCCTTAGAAGAAGTAAAATTCAGTAAAATCTGAGAAATAACAAGAAAAAGATCTACATATATGGAAGTTTTTAAAACAGATGTGGAAATAGGAATTCGTGGGAGACCAAGAAAATTTGCATTAAACTGGAGGAAAGGGTAGGTAGGATGAGACGAGGGAGCAAACATTTGCTAAATTTAGCCATAAAACTACTTAAAATTAAGGCGAATATAAACATGAAGGCCCCCAACCATATATACATATGAATATAGCAAATGACAGCAGCTGCCTTTTTTAGGGGGCCTTCAAGCCGTTCCCTGGCGCTGACAAAAAAATATGATTATATATAAAAATTTATAAATAACGTGTACAACGGCAAACAAGAAGAGAGGGAAAACCTTATCAGCTAGCAAAGAGGAGCCAGCGACAACTGGCGCACGTCTGTCGGCACGTGGTTTGGCTGGTTGCCTAGATGCAAACAAACATCAAAAATTTACACCTGGAAATGGCAAATAACAAAAGCGAAGGATGAATGTAAAAGAAATAAGAGCAGAAAGCAACCCTTTATCCTTTACAGCGAGCCTGGCTGGCTGGCTTTCAGGTCCTAATCGAAAAATGTAACCACAGATGGATGACACCTTTTTTTTTCCTTTTTTGGGGTAGTTTTATATCTGAATGGCAAGGTTCCTGTTTCGCCAATATTTTTGCACAGCAGCAGCAGCTGTATTTCCAGGACGCACGTCTGCTGCCATCAGTAAGAGTCCAGCGAGATATAGAGGATGCTGAATATGCATTTCCAATTTAATATCACAAGAAATTTAAATGCCTCTTGGTTGCCCATCGTCTTTGTGCTGATCCCTTCCGATCTTGAGAAATTGCATCTGCTGCCAGCATTTTGTGTTGTCTGCTCCAAGCAATTATTATACTTCATTTTCATAGAAAGGATCATCGTCAGCAGCAGCAGCCACAGACGACAGCAGTTGTCTTAACATTAGTTCAGACCTTCCCCTAACTTAAACCCTCTAACCAAATGGGCGCGGTGCTTCTTGGTCCATACTTTTCAGTAAAAAGCAGAATGTTTCCTTCAGCTTAGTCGCAGCTTAGACTATCACTTTAATTGATTGGTTGATCAAGGTTTCCCTCTAAAGAAAAGAATAGAATTGGTATATTACTTTACTAACCAAAAGAACATAGACTAAAAAACTCCATCGCCAATTACGTCTTAGACAAAACTTTGTCTATATATTAAGAAGGCTATGGGAGACACAGAATTTTGCTAAGCCTCTTTTCGATTTTGCAATTCGACGCAATTGCTGCCTTAAACCATTATATTTTATATTAAAGCCTTACTTGCAGACATCTAAAAAGAGATTCATAAAAAATAATACAGCCTAATTTATATGTAAGTAATCGAAATCTTCAACAATTATCATCTGCAACCCATCATAAAAGCAGCTTAGTAAGTCAATTGAGGATTCCACGCCTTATGTAGAACACAATGAAAACTCAAGAAAAGAGTGTAGAAAAAAACTTAAAAAAGGTCAATAAAAAACAGCTGAACCCAGGATTTTCACAAGAAAAGGGCGCGAAATATACACCTTTACAGGTGCAGCGGAGATATCCTTAAGACTTTAGACTCCAAAAAAACAAAAATGCTTAATTTTACCTGTTTCAATTTTTTTCTTACACCAAATCAGTTTCTATTCCTTTTATGCAGCTGAAAATAATAAATTATTGAGTTTATGGGCCATGATTTCTTACAACGTGATTCTTGAAGGACAAAAGGATGCAAGGTAGAGAAAAACCAACCAATAAGTGAAAAAAGCGAAGCCTCGTCAGGCACACGTACTACAGGTAGAAATTTGAAAATTTCATTCCATTTTGTTTGACCATGAAATAAAAGGACCTTCTGCGCGCTCCCTCTATGACTTGCCAAATGTATTCTGAATGTCCATGCCAGTTGAGGGAGTTTTTCCAACATTTTACAAACCGGGAAAAAACTGCAATGTGAAAAACTGAAAACTGAAACCCCCGCGTACAAACAAACAACATTTGGCCGTAAAACTTCTAACTAACGGCGAATGCAACTCCCACTAGACATATGTTGATCTTGGCCGGGTATTTTTCACTCCTGATCATATTTGATTAAATGTATGCACACATGCACACTGAGAGTTAGAGAGAAGGAGGATGCGACTTTGATGGCGGATATGGGAAGTGGAAGTTGCCAACTTGCATCCCTTTGTTTCCTTCGTCTTCTGCCATACAGCAAAAACGTTAGATTTCGATCGACTGAGCCAACTGGAACCAACTGCCATGGAGGGCAGGTATACGAAATGGAGATGGAGATCGAGACGAGATGGTCCACCCTCTATAGATACATACATATATAGAAAGAAAGGGAACTCGGGAACTGCTGTCGTTTCTTCTCAAGTGCTTGCGCAATTCTTTCCCTTCTGTCTTTCTGCTGGTTTTTGGATTAGTTTGGTTTATTTATATATGTATAAACACATATACACACACACACACACACACACACACACACACACACACACACAAACAACTGTCAGCCTGCCTTCCTTTCTTTCTTCCTTGAGTCACCAGTTTGCATATGTCGTTTCGTTTTTCATTCTATTTTCTTTAATTAAACATTGGAAATACATACGTACATACAAATGTATATCCTGGACATTTGCTACAGTTTTTAGTTGTGGTAGATTCGATCAAGCGATACTTTCAATAATTTATATAGACCTATTTACAGCTGCTCATAGATTGAACAAGAAAACTCAAAAACATCTGCCTTGAACTTGAAATTCTACTTTTCACCTTCAAGATGTATTGAAATTATCTTCGAATTGCTAATTTTGCAGAAGTCTCTGCCTTTGTGGTCCACTAACCTTTTGTAAATTAAAATTCATTTATTCTTAAATCAATTTAATTGATGTAATTGATTGAGCAACAATTAGGCTCAAAGACATTAGCCTTGAACCAAAAATTCTTCACTGATTGAAGAAGAAATTTTAAAGTCTTTTCATATATTTTTAGTATATTATCAATAATGACGCGATAAAAGCCTATCTAAACCACTTGAAATTGTTGGCATATAATTGAATTTATTTAGATTTCCAACGATAAATTAAAATTAATTTAGATTTGTAACATTTTGATGCCCCATGCCCCATGCCATTATAGACATGGATATACCAAATCCAAAGTGAGACCTAATGGAAAAAAACATTTGCTTACATCACGATAATGATTGAGAAGTTTTCAGTGTTTGACTGATAAAGAAAACAAATTGGAAAGAATGAGAAATTTTATCAAATTGTGGGTTTTTTATGGGTATTAATTGTAGCATAAAAAGGGAGTCGCAACTCTGAGAAAATGAAAATATTCAATATAAATACATATAAAGACTGCATATAAAAAGTTTCTTCATAATTTCTTATAATTCAAATATTATTAATTACATTAAATGTTAAAACCTTAAAAGGTTTCTGTGCACCAGAATTTAGCTTTCTTTAAGTCGAAAATAAATGTTTTTAATTGACTATGGCATTAACTACCAATTCCTCGAGGGGCGATTCAACTAGACGATCGATTTTGAGACCACACTCCAACATTTCCTTTTGGGTTTGGCGACCCACAGCTATAAGTTTACGATCTTCAATTGAAACTGAATACTTTTTGATGAATTCTGCTCCACTTTTCACGCTTGCCGGTGAGAAAAAGACAATAGTTTCCAATTTCTTGAGTTTGAGGGCCTGTTTCATGGAATTCATAAAGTGTGGATGGCATTGACTCTCAAAGCATTCGCAGTTATCCACTCGAAAACCCTGAGCCACCAGGCGCAGATGTAATGTATTACTAGCTAGATTGCCACATGGCAAAAGGAATGGAAGATCGCGCTTGGGACCGAATGTCTCTCTAATTAAATCACAAAGATTATGAGCACTACAAGCACTTACGCCCATGGTGGGTAAGTTCTGTAGCGAATAGTAGACCATGTTTCGTGTATTTTTTCCTAGGGCATAATTGTGCAAAGGCCGCCAGCACGATGGCAAGGGTTCCTTTTGGAGAGCTTCGTTCACAGCATAAACACATCGTGGAGCGCAGAATATTATTCCTGCATATTTATGGGGATTCAGGAGCTTTGCTCGCAATTGTGGTATATTCTTAAAGACATATGTTGCCGGATTTATATAGATCACTTCCAAATTCGACCGTTGGTCGTAACAATCATCTTGAGTTTGTGGTTTCAATAGAACAACACTATGCTTAACGCAATCGCCCATTATTCCTCTTAAAATTAGATTAGTTAGAAAGTAAAAGAATTACAGCTCTGTTTCATACGCTTTTAACGAATTGTTTAAATATAACGACGTTGCTTTTTAAAATGAAAACTATCGCCTACTTTTAGCAAAGTTCCGTCACTAGAATATAAAACGTAAAGCTATACGTCAAACGTAGACAATGACGTAAGCGAGAAGACAAACAATTTTAAAATTATATTTTTACTTACCAATTTTACCGGCTGACTGCCCCATTTCATTTGCATTCCTGGTCTTTAATCACAATGATTTCACTTAATTTTATTTTTATCTTTTCGTCAGAAACAAGGACAACAGTTCGCTTACACGCTGCATATTGACCATGACACAAGGGCAATAAAATCATTTGCATACATTTACATACATATGTATGTATGTATATCTTTTGAATATAAAGCTACAATATTTACAAAACTACTACAAAAATTGTGTACAATAAATCCAATTTCACTCTCGATTTGATTGGATTTTAGATGATAAATCTCAATTATATTAGTAATCACAATTAGAGCTTTCGTATAAACGATGCCGTAGTAAAATCTACAATTGAATTTTCACGTGGCCCCAATTAGGTTGCCCTTTGTCGTCATTTCTATTTTGATTTGTATTTGCATTCAATAATCTATCACTTACACGACCCGCATGCACTTGACTCACGTTGGCATTGATTTTTTAAATATTTTAAAGCTTTTTTGTTGTAACTTTGTTTTTGGTTTCTTTTATATCTTTTGTTTTTTGTGTAGCCGGTTTGTCACTCAGTATGGCAACACTAAAGTTTACAGACCAGATGAATGTTATCTTACAGAAAAATGTAAATAAGTCTTAGTGTTGGCTAATGAACTATTCCGATATTATCGATAATCAAGAAGTTGTTTCTGGTTACAAAGTGGTCAAATTTGTATTGAAAATTGGAAAAAAACAGGCGGCGAATCAAACATCAAACATAATAATAGCCCAAAGGTGTTACAAAATATTTAAAGGAAAATAAACGATTTATAGCGAAAGTGTTCAAATATTTGTGCAAAACTAGATTCGAATCATAAAACAACTGTTAGAATTAATTTCTCAAAACAAACACTCTGACTCTTCTAAATAATAAGAAGATTAAATAAAAATAACTGTTTTTGTTGTGTTAAAGTGTCGTTCTTTTTGTATATTAAAATTTAAGTTGTTTAACTGCCGATAGTATCGATTGTTTGCCACTTTGCTTAAGAAAAATATCGATATTTTTCAACACCAACAATCATGTTTTTCGATAAATTGTCGGAAACCGAAACAAAAAGGAGAAGAAAATCAGCACAAAACGAAACGGAAAACTGCGAAATTCAGGTGCAAAACAGAACTAAATAAAGCGATTTTACATCGCTGTTCTTAACTGAGTTAAACAACTGCAACCAGGATCAAGATGGCAGATCCTTTGAGCTTGCTTCGCCAGTACAATATCAACAAAAAGGAAATATTAGAGCGCGATAGCCAGATCATATTTGGCGAATTTTCCTGGCCGAAGAGTGTGAAGACAAACTATCTAAAATATGGGTAAGTGAGATGAAAGCAACAACATGGCAAAAACTAAACGAACAACTTGCAAAATCTTTCAGATCCGGTAAAAAGGGTGCTCCGCGTGAATACTATACGCTGGAGTGCCTCTTATATCTATTAAAAAATGTTATGCTCCAGCATTCGGTGTATGTGCGACAATGTGCAGCCGAGGATATACCAGCGGTGAATCGTCCAGATCGTAAGGAGCTGCTGGCGTACCTTAATGGTGAATCACAAACTTGCGCCAGCATAGACAAAAGTGCGCCTCTCGAGATCCCCACTCAGGTGAAGCGGTCAGCCGATGGCGATCCTATAAGCGGTGAGGTGGCAGCCAAGAAGCCACGTTTCGAGGAGACGCAAGTGCAAAAGGTGCGTGAACAATTGGCCGCTCGATGGGACGTTAATCAAAAGGAGACTGCTGTTAATATGGATAACATCAAGTCCTTGTCGGAGACCATGTCCGTGGAAAAGATTGCTGCCATCAAGGCCAAGCGCTTGGCCAATAAACGTACCACTATTAAACGCACCGATAACGACGAGGCCGCCATGGGCACTGATTTGCGAGCCATTTTAGATTATGATGTCGACTCCACCAAGGATATCATCAGTCGTGAGCGGCAGTGGAGGACGCGCACTTCCATTCTACAGAGTACAGGAAAAATATTCGCCAAGAACCTATTTGCCATGCTGCAGGGAATTAAAGCACGCGAAGAGGGACGGCAGGGAAGACCGCAGGTCTCAAATAATGCAATCAAAATGCCTGAACCGCCTCAACGAATCAATAAACCGCCCCAGCAACAACTCTCCCAGTACAATCGTTACGATCAGGAACGTTTCAATCGACAAAAAGAGGAAACGGAAGGATTTAAGATTGATACTTTGGGTACCTATCATGGCATGTCCCTGAAATCGGTGACCGAAGGCTCGTTGGCCCAGCAACGTAAGGCCCAAGCTGGAGGCGCTGGTGGTGCTGCAGCGGCTGGAATGCGACCCAACAAACCGGATATGGGGCTGGGTATGCCCACAGCTCAGAACAGACAATTAGCACCCGGCAATGGTCCCCAGAAGCGTCCATCCCGTACGCCGATTATCATCATCCCGTCAGCCAACACAAGCCTCATCACCATGTTCAATGTTAAGGACATATTGCAGGAACTGCGTTATTTGTCTACGGCGGAAAAGAAAATGGCAGGTTGCCAGCGTGATACTGAGGTTCTGTTGCAAGTAAGTAAATGCAAATCATATAAAGCTTGAATTGAAAATAATCGGCCCTTTGTTTTTCAGAGAAAACGTAATAATCAGACAGTTTCATTTCGTGTAATAGATAATCCAATCAAGCTCAATCAGCAGGATTGGCAACGAGTCGTGGCTGTGTTTGTCATGGGTCCACAATGGCAATTTAAAGGCTGGCCTTGGGATGGTAATCCCGTTGAGATTTTCTCAAAAAGTAAAGTTTAATTACCCTTAATCATCATGGGCCGCAGATACTAACTGAAATGTTCTTTATTTTTCACCTGACAGTTTGCGCGTTTCATTTGTGCTTTAGCGAGCTGAAATTGGATGCAAACGTAGAACGCTGGTCAGTGACGCTGTTGCGTCTATCCCAAAACAAAAGGCATTTGGATAGGGCAGTGCTTAGCAAATTTTGGGAAACTCTCGACAGGTAAAGCTGAAAATCTTCTGCTCACCAGCTAATTTTCATTTAATTGGATTTTCTTTTCTGTTTTCAGATACATGGCAAAATACAAGCCCGACTTAAGGTTTTGAATTCCTTCTACGCTTCTTTTTCAATCTTAACTTTAATATTTTCATTTTAAATGCTATCCTTCGTTTTTCTTCATCATTTACTTCAGCCTAAGTTTACTCAATTTCCAATTTTAAAGAAAAAACAGGCTTTAAGTTTATAATTAGTTTTTCAATATTTTACCATTACAAAACAGCCTCTAAATTGGCAGCGACAGAAAAGTGAAACCTCTAAAACTTCCTATTTAAGAATCATAAAAGTTTGTTAAAAAGAATAGAAAACCATCAGATAATGTAATCTGTAGAATTAGTTATGTACAATAAAACCACAAAAAAAGTTATAAGCCTAAAGTAAAATTTATGAGTTGTTTCATTTGTGAATTAAAGTGAACTAATCCTAGTTCCTCTATGTGGTTAGTCTATGATAGGTACACAAGACATGGCAGGTTGGGCTCGAATGAATTATCCATCTCAAGAGCAAAAAAGTTTAACTTTGGATATTGATATTGATCCAACATATTCCCTTTGTAAAATCAACAATTATACGGTTTTTTTTTTTTGGAATGTTATCACATAATTAAGCAATCGAATTCAATTCAAATTTTATAAATCACGTAGAAATAGACACAATATAAGAAAGTTACAACAAAACAATAATAATATATAATAAGAGAATTTTTGCTGGCCCTTAAACTGCACCCATTTGCAAAATGGGAGTGAAGAGTTTATACGCCTTTTCAATATATTGAACAGCCGACAACATTTCAGCAAAGAATGTGTTGACTTTCGATTTAGACTCCTCTGTCAAAGCTCCATTATCTTGGCCACTTTTGCCAGTTAATATGGCCGCATAGCGATGAGCGAGACCCTGAAGATGTCCATTGAATTGTTTACATAGATTCACAATGCCATCCACTTCATTGGCTGTGCTGTGATGCGGCTTGACCAGCAAGAGTTCGGCAATTTTATGAAGTTTCAACATTTCTAAGGAGCATGCCTCACTTAGAGCATGTATACTTTTCGCATAGGTCTCATCCAAGTCAGCAATTGAATTAGTTTCTTCAGAATTCAGCCAGTTGAGACAGTTTGACCAGTGACTGCAAAATAAAAAGGAATTGGACGAAACCTTGTCAAGAAACATAAGTGTACTTACTTCGCCAGTTCATCGAATTGAATCCCCAGATCAGCGTCTGTTATTGAGGATAGCAAACGTTCGCCCAACTCATTGGCTTCGTATAGGCCTTCACTATCGCACTCCAGATCTTCCAGCTCCAGAAGTTCTTTCACCTCTTCAATGGTTTCCTGCAAATCAGCCAATGCATTGCCGCTTACTGCCTCTAATAGAGTGTCCAATTTGAGTCTAGATTCTTTTGATAAAATTTCCAAAGCCTCAAAATGCACTAATCCGCAATAATTTTCAAACAAAACTTCAAATCTTAACTGAGCCTTTTGCTTCTCTATCTGGAGTTGGGCCAAGGATTGTTCCAACTGATCGGCATCTTTTTTGGCTTCTAACAGAATGGCGCTTAAATTTGGTTTGTTCGCCTCAAGGCCAAGTAATTTTCTTTTATTCATCAGTTTGGGATCATTATCCTGTAAAATTGTCATGGTCTTCTTGCCAATGCCTTCCAGTGTATCCAGACCAGTATTGAGAACCTTTGATCCTAAATTTGTAACGAAATCCAAGCCAAATGCTTGTGCGGACTCTTCGTTCTCATTCAACTGGTTGCTGTTTGACTCTTCTGCAGCCATTTCACTTGTATCTTGTTCTACTTTTTGCTTTTGCTCCTCAACATTAATTTTTGCCAGTTCTTCGGGTTGGGGTACGCCTATAATTTGATTCAAACCCTGATTCACTTGATTGCCTAGCGTTCCCAATCCTTCAGTGGCTGTGCTAAGAACTGAGCTTAGTTTGCCTCCCCACAGACCACCCCAACTGGATGTGGAGGAGGAAGCAGTGGAAACTGGATTTTGAACTTGCTGTGGTTCAGGAGCTGCTTTTGTTGTTGTTGCTGGCTTTGCCTGGGTGGTGTCATTTCTGTTTTTGGGTGTCACTTCACTGTCCACATGGACAAATTTATCATCATCATCGCCCCAGTCATCCCAGTTGTCATCCTCATCACTTTGATCCCAATCGTTGGTCGGTTTTTCTTCTGCTTTCTGTTGATTTGCCATTTTTTGTATTATTTATGTTTTTGTTGAATCCACGTATAATTCGTTTAAGTGTGACCAGAACTGTAAAACTGAAGATGGGCAGATTTCGAAGTATTAGAGATGGTAAGAAAGTTGATACACGAAAAATACAATGTACAAATTTAGAAAAAAAAAACTTTAAAAGAAGTTAACCGCAAGAAGACTTCCAAGGAACTGATCGTGATGGCGGTCACCAGCACTGCTTATATAGCCGCTGAGCGTAACAGAAAATGTTAAGTTAACAGAAAAATGTTAAGTTAACGAAAAAATGTTATGTTAACAGAAATATGTTAAAGTAACAGGAAATGTTAGGTCAACAGAAAAATGTTAAGTTAACAGGATATGTAAGGTTAACAGGATACTGTTAAATTTACTGGACAAGTTAGGTTAACAGAAAAATGTTAAGTTAACAAAAGGCAGCCTGAAATGTTAAGTTAACATAAATTTAGGCTGAAATGTAAGGTCAACAGAAACGATTACAGAAAATGTTAAGTGAAAGTTTCTCAACTAATTTTTTTTTTACATTTTGATTTGAAAGAACAAAAATAAAATATAATTTCATTAAATGGATTAAACTAAATAAATATTAAAACCACTCATGAAATTGCGTAAAAAACTAATGAATCCTTTAAAAAATTAATACAATTTAACGCTCTAGGTTAAAGGCTATAAATTTCCATACTCATCAACATAGAATCTAACAAAAAAAAAGTTATCAGTTATCCAGGAATACACACATACATATGTACATACATACATGTACATATGTATGTATATCCTTTTTTTTTTTTGTAAAATGCGAATGATGTCTGTATTTGAAAATATTTTTGTGTCAGAGCAAAGTGAAATAACTTTTGCCGAATTTAAAAACAATTGACTACTGCTTACCTTTTACTCTTATTAGGAATACATAAATTATTTGTTGGTCACAGGGCAGCAACAACAAAAACCGTTGTCGCCTGTGTGCATTGGAATGCCCAAGCTGGCTAACACACATACACACACACTAACACCCAGTCTCACACATTGCTGCCAATGCATACAAATTGAATTGATATTAGTTTGTGAAATATTTAGGCCTCAAAATGGCATACGTACTATTTATATGTATGTGTATACATTTACAGATGTGTGTGCGTGTATGTGTTCGACCAGGTACTCTCCAGTTGTGTGATCAGAGCTTAACAAGTTCTTAGAACAGATGCTGACAATAAAAAAGGATTGTAAATAAAATGGGCGAAACGACTTGCAGATACTCTGCCATAATGAACACGCTATGAAGTCAAATTACTTACATACATACATATATATGTATATATGTATACTCATTGCAGCAGGCATTTTAATATGCTCTAAATGCAGTGCATCCAAATTCACATTCTCCAACCTGTGTTTGTATATGTGTGAGCACGATAGAAAATCTCTTTCTAATTTGTTTAGTTTGAGAGAGAATAACATTCAAAAATTATTGCCTTTTAGCAAAATTTTCCTTGTAGGTATATGAGAATACATTTTCTTTATTATTGTTCACTTTTATTTACTATGTATTTTTGTTGATTATTTTGAGGTTGAGAATTTGCTTGTTACTGATTATTTTATGTTCTTTTATAGATACATACATACATATATGGTTTCAATCCATTTGATGAAGTTTTATTTTTATCCTTTATTCAAAACAAAATTTATTAAAAAAATTAGTTAATAACTTTCACTTAACATTAACTGTCAACGTTTCTGTTAACTTAACATTTCAGGCTAAATTTATGCTAACTTAACATTTTCTGTAAAGATAACATTTTCTTGACATAACATTTTCTGTTAACCTAACATTCTTCTGTTAACCTAACATTTTTCTGTTAACTTAACATTCTGTTCTGTTATGCTCAGCGGCTATATAAGCAGTGCTGGTGACCGGCTTCACGATCAGTTCCTTTGAAATCTTCTGGCGATCAACTTCTTGACGTAAGTTTTTTTTTTAATAATTTATACATTTTATTTATTTTTATTTTGCAGATCTCACATATACATACATAAGTGGAATAAACCAAGACAATTAGCTTTTGAATTCACCGGTAAGTTTGTATAAATTTATCGTTTAATTCGATATTATAATTTGCAAATCTTAACAAACTTTTAATTGGAAAGAACTGTTCTTATATACATACATACATACATACATACATATGTACATGTACATATATGCAAGCACTCTCTTTACTTTCAAGACTTATTCGGTTTTTCTTGAATTCTAGCTTGAAGATTGTCCCACATCTAACTGTACTCATAAATTAGAAAGACACACACACATGCATACAGAAACACACGGAAGAAGAAAATTTGTTCGTCAGAGAAGCAAAAAGTTTGCGGCAGGCTAACCAGCATATAAATTTGACAGCTAACGAAAAAGCAACGCAAAATTAAGAAACCAACAGAATCTACGCAACGTGCAGATACACAAACCCACACATACACACACACACACACCTTGGCATAAACAAAAGAATTTTCATAAACTTGCCTCATACTTTCCAAGCGAACGCCATCAGTAGTTGTATGTATGTATGTATGTATGTGAATGCCCCATATTTCCCGTCCTCCGAAGGAACCGCACGCATATTTCGTCAAGGCAGAGAGAAAATTGCGTCAAGCCAAAATTTATCTATCGCCTAGTTGAATAACTTCTGCTTCGTTTTAATTTTTTAATTAAAAATGTGGCATGACAAAAACAAATGGAAAAATAAAAAAGATACACAGCATACATACATACACATATGTATGTATGTATGTATGGAGAGAGAAAAACAGGAGACAGAAGATGGGGTAAGTCAACCACTAATATGTCAGTTACCTCCTTGTTCACTTTTGCCTGGTAAAAAAGCCATAGTAATTTCTCATTTACCTGTTACGCCAACTATCTGAAGCATGTGACAATTTTTTGCTCGTTTGGCCATTTTGCTATAAAGTTTACTTTAAGTTTAGTTTTGGTTTGAGTATTGAATGCAAAAAATACCAAAAATCACATATAAATTTACTAGAACTTAAAGTATGGAAAAAATACCAAAAATCACAAATTTACCAGAAATACCAAATTTACCAAAAGTTAAGTAAAAAATTTCTTAAATTGTGAAAAAAATCGTAGTATTATTAGCATTGGGGATGAAAGTCTTCATACTATAATTACTGCAAAACTTTTAACATACGGAAACTATTAAGTAAGGCAAGTAATATGTTAAATTAAAGTATTAAATCAGCTTTGCTTATATAGGAATAACTTTCGTTAGTTGTGCTGCTAAGATTGTCTTGATAGTTCGCCTTTGCCCCGAACAAGAAAATACCTCAACAATGTATTGCAAAATTAAACTTGGAAATTTGTTTTAACTATGAGTAAATATATAGACACACTCACACACAGCTATACATATCCCAATGGGAGAAGTGGGCCAAAGGACTCAAGCATCATCAACATCAGTCATCGACATTGGCTGGCAACTGCTGACATCTTTGTTCATGTCTCCCCTGGCTCAGTCTCTACGACGCTTTTGGTGTTCTACTCTACAACAATGTTATTGATACCTCAAGCTTCCGTTTACAGACAGTGAATAGAAACCCTTTTGGCAAAAGTTCCCTTGAGCATATTGTCTCAATGTACACACACACCCACCCACATACATACATATATATAGATTTTATTCCATTTGCTCTAAGCAAAAAGATGCCTGGGAGTTTTGTTGATGACAATAAAGCAAACTTCCAGCTGTTTATTAACATGTTTCTTTGTCAATATGTATAGATATATATATGTACATCAACTCATCTATATATATGTATGTATGTATATTGCTAAATTGACAATGATGATAGGCAAACCAAAAAGCTCATGCTTCTGTCTACAAGTTTTACTCTACAAGTGCAAAAAATTCCTTTAGGCCAAAGTGTGCATTAAGAAGATTGTTTTACTATTGTTGTAATATATCCAAACACCCAAATATCCACACAAAACTCTCACACACAGAGGCACATCCACATAAACAAATACCCGCACAAGTAAAAGGACATACATAGATCCAAAAATACCTTAACTACAAGATAGCGTCAGCACTGAGAGAAAAAAATATTTAAAGAAAAGTTCAATTTGAGTTGGCAAATTTTCAATAAACTTATCTTAAGTGAAAATAATGAAATCGAAATAAACATAAGTACTCTGAATATAATAGTTTGAGCCTTGATTCCATTCAGCCGTTTAACTTACTCATTTTGGTTTTAAGCTTCAAGTCTTATTTAGTTATTTCATTAGATGTTATGTAATTACTTAGTAATCTTTTACTCCCAGTGTAGTTTTATCCAGCATTGCCTGCAGGCTAAACTCTCCCATGCTTTTTCTTACTCTTCCTTCTTTTGGTCCTTTTTGCCAGTTTCAACTTCCTTGCTGTTGTCATTCCACTCAACAAAAGGATTCAAATTTCATTAAATCTCATACAAAAGTATCAAAATGCCATTGTTGTCATGGCAATACTCACACTTACACCCGCACCCACACTCACTTCCATCCAGGGAACCACCATCCACCACACACAATATGTGTGCAGTTACCAGGACTCAGGACCTAGAATCTCCTCGCCACACCACACACACAGCGCCACTTCATTCTGCACTTGCCACATTCGTTGAGATTCATTCTGGAGGACGGCTTGAAGTCTTTAGATATTGGTAACTGCTTTTACATTGGGCCTTTTATTCGATTTACGTTTGAACTTACCGACCAGTTTCTGTATTAGTGACTGTGTGTGTGTGCCAAAGTGGGAGTGGTTAGATCACTATCTTCCACATACATTGTATAATGGAAAACTTAATAGAGAAGACAACTAGAACAATATTGAGAATTGTTGTTAAGTGCTGCCAATGTTAATCGCTTGGCAATTGCAATTGTTGTTTGGATTTAGGCCCGATTCTATAGACAACTGACTAAGCCTTTACTTAGCGTAAATAACAAAAAACAAATCCATATATCTAGGATTATATCTGTCGCAATCTTTTATGGGAAAAGGACACCTGCCTTGAGAAGGATAAAAAACGAAAGAAGATTTAAATAAAATGGCTCATTTTATGTTTACACATCAAAGAAAATTTCTTGAAAAGCTTACCAGAAAACTTTCTAGTTTCATTTCAAAATCTATCTAAAGATATAATTTCCCTTGAGTAAAGACAATTTGTTGCCTACTTTTGGCAATTTTTTCCACTTTTTTTGATTGTAAATTATGCTTATAGGTTTTGTCTTTCATAAATGTTTGAACTGATTAATTATTCTAATTAATTAACTTCAGATGTTGAAACACTAAAAAGTCTCTCGTCCCCCCCACTTTAACATTCGGTTTGTCATAACTTGTGTTTTGGCTCATTTAATTAATTTAGCTGGTAATTTATAAGCTCACTTAGCGTCAGGAATTTCATGTCCTCTTCATTCTAGTTATCCTGTATATCACGCCACAAATATTTTCATAAACTTTCCTCTCATCTAACCGCATCTTGCTCCCTAGCAGGCTCTGGAAACCTTAATAAGAGGGTTGGGAGTTCCCTTCCCAGCGGAAAACTACACGTACATATTACACTCTCGAAGAGAGGGTAAAACTTTTTAAATTGCTTTCGTATTAAAAAAGAATGGTTAACTAAAATTTGTTTGCTGTCACATTCAGTTCTTCTCTCTCATAAGACGACATAATTGGGTGTACTAAGTCGATCTTACCATGCCCTACATAAAAGTTGACTTCAATTTAAATATTTCTCAATTTGAGAATAACTTTTTGAAGCAAATTTGCCTTTTGTCATTTCACACTAGTTTAATTTTGTTTAAGCTACAATTTTAAGTGACTTTTAGTTGACACTTTTATTCTTTATTGTTAATGCTTTAAAAAGTTGGCAACTATTTACACATGTGAAAGTTATATTTATAAGATTTAAACAGTTGATCGGACAAGGGTTGGAGTAAAAGCTTCTCCTTCCCTTGGATTTTCGACCTTCTTTCCCTGCAACCGTTAAGCCAAGCTTTATTTGGTAAGGCATTGTTTTGGCATTAGCTGTAGCACCTAAAACCCCTGATATTTTATCCAATCTCTCTCTTGCACGTAACTATAATTACCCATGAGCATTTCCACTTTGTCAAAACCAACTGACGCCACTTAGCCAACTGGTGTCATGATATTACAATACCATATAGTACACACACAGACATCCCTAACCATATCCATGGATCCCTATCCATGCTATATCAATAACCTCACACAGTCGCACCCACACCCCAACCCAAAAACGAAAATGCGAACGAAAAATGCAATTTTAATTAGCCGAACGTGCGACAAACGCACGTAGAACGCATAACCACAAGATGGCGCTGCAATTAGGCGATGAGCAGAAACCCTGGCTCTGCTCTTGGTCCAGTCAGTCAGCCAGCCAGTCAGTCAGTCAGTCACTCAGTCATCGACTACGTGCTGCTCTGCCAAACAAAATTATGTGGCCAATGTGGCCGCGGGAGGATGGCGTTGTTATCGTGGAATGGCTAGGGATTCGTCGGGATTCCAGGGGGTTTTCAGAAGCCAGTCGCTTGTTTTGCAATGGCCAAATTACTTTATCGATTTGCCTGGAACATTTGTACAATTTGGCTTGTTGCATACATTATACCAGCTAGCGGGGCAAGTAAAAGCAGTGAGCAGGATGCTTGTTGAAGTTGGGTGCTGGCGATGGATGACCACGCTAACGAGCCTCATTAGTGGCATGCGTGGAATTGGTCGCGTCTCGTTGACATGTGGAACTGCCACTGGAACGTGATTTCTTAAAGGATTCAAAGAGAAACAAATAATGATTGTCATGTGGGTTTCATGCAAGAAAAGGATGAAAGGCGTTATCTTCTGAGACAACTTGACAACTTGATGGTGGTGTTACGTCAGTAAGTCAGAAAAAATGATGTGCAAATCGACTATTCCTAGTGAAAGGAATCTACCGTACTTTAGAGCTATTATTAAAACTTACTGCAATTATTCTCCTTAAACATTATATCTTTAGTATACTTTAAACTGATAGTTTTGGTTGTATTTGCTTTCTCCGTTTATCCTTCACTCTTCATCTGTATATGTAATCTATATCACATTCGCATGCCCTTTGGGGTATCCTTTTATCCTCTTCGGCATCTGCATAAAATCAATCAAAATGTATCCCGAGCTACAATACTTAAAAGGCCCTGGACTCTGTTGTGGCCCATAGGCCTAATTAATTGATTGAAGATGTTGTTGTTCATGTTCTGCATTTGCCATTGTTGTTGTTGTTGTTGTTGCTGTCCTGATACTATACATTTCACTCCTTGCTCCTTTTGACCTCATTGTTACCCCATGGTCTCAGCAGTTGCAACTGTCATAATATTGACTCATTGGTCATGTAATTAATGGTGTTAAGACTCGCACGCCATTTTAATGCAATTCGATTGACAGGCAGCATCCGTTTTGCGTTTATAGCATTTCCCCTTCATTTCGGAAAACAACTCTACGGGCCGGCATATTGATTTCAATTATAATGATGCAATATGTAGGCATGGTTCAGGGACCAATATCCCCAGGCCAATTCCCTAATTGTTGGGCTCTGTTCTGTGCGCAGAATATTAAATAGGAGGCAGATGAGGAGCACAAACAAAAAAAAAAAATAGGAAATTAGCCAAAGTGAAGAACTAAGCAGCTAATTGGGATACTAGAGATTAATTTAATCAAATATAGCAAACGACAACTAACACAGACTTGATTGTTGCAATAAATGGTGTTTTATCGGCTACAAGGTCAATTTTAATTACAGTTGAATCAAAGAATCTTTTTGGTGTAGTAAAGTTCTCTTATAAAACATTTTATTAATTTACAGACACAACGATTTCTTAATAACATTTGGCAAAACGAGATAAAAGGCTTTTCATTTTTCCATTATTCCCAATCTCAGAATCAGTTAACTTCAATTTTTATTAGCCAGCTTACTATGCATCATTATCCTCATCGCTATCCAATTGAATTTTGCTGATTAAGGTATCGGGACATTTTGGTTTCATAACAGCCAAATTGGGCTCAATCTCTGAGGGAGGAGTGCGTTGCTTAGACCATAGGCTTTTGCCACTATGCGATGTAGTCTGACTTGAGCTCTTGGCCTTGGCATTCATAGCCTTACTAAGTTGAAATTCCAAAGCTTCACGGCCCGGAGCGATGGTTGTTTTCGTTAGGCAAGTGTTTTTAGGTCTCTTATCAGATAAAGTTTTAGATTTCAAGGGTTTTATTTCTTTCTGATACCTTTGATAGAGTCGCTCGGCTTCATTTTGTTTGCTTCTATAGGGTCCTTCTTCGCCAAAGCCCAATGGATATTTTCTCTCAGGAGGTTCCTCTTCACGGTAGTAGTGTCTATCTGGTATATCGGAGAAGAGATCATCATCGGAGGAGGACTTGTAGTCTGTTGCCTCAGAATCCAAATCTGATGAGGATTTAAAATTCTCTTTATTCGAAGCTTTCTTCAATTGCAACACTTTTGCGCCAGTCACTGGCAGGGGCTTTAATTGTTTCACAATTGGCAATGGTTTTTCAGGCACATTTCGTATGACTTTTGTTTGCTTGGTGGAATAATTCTTCGTCTGTTCTAGAATTAGCTCTTGGTTTGCCTGTGTTGGCTTCATCGATGGCAGTTGTTTGATCTTTTGATTTTTCTTATCTCTTTCCTGTTCTCGCATAATAATTTGCAATAAAATTGGCAATTCCTTTACATCATGTGTATTACCAAAGTGTCCCTCTAGATCTGAACGTGAGGCCAATGAAACGGCCGATTCCATCTTTAATGTCTCCATTGTATGCTTGAAGCCATACCAATTAAAGTATTCCATTATTAGTTGATTTAGAATTCCTACTAAACCATCATTAGTCCCCTGGCCATTTGCTCCACACAGAGTCACATTGGAATTTAGAGCCAATTGTCCTTTCAGCATTTGTAGCACTTTCACATGCAACTCACTCTGCATTTTGCCAATAGTTCCGTTATTCTCGAACTGCGTTTTGACGGTATCTTTGATCAGCTGTTCATACGCAGCCTGCAAATGCTTCTCACCGTCGTTTGCCATATTAAATTTTTTTTCCACAAGTTTGAGCCAGAAAGAAAGTCTTTACTTACTACAATTTGAATTCGAATTGAGTCTGCTAATACTTACATACATACACACATTAAATATGTGTAATGAATGATTTCATTTTGCATTTATGTTAGACTAAAAGCCAACTAGATTCGTTTTTATTATGATTTGTCTGGCCTGTGGCCAGGCTGTGTTTTCCAAAGTCTGCAAAGTTTCTCTTTTTTTGCCCCCAAAAGATTTTGTGTGCGGGTCGTTAATCATGTAGATAACCTTGACTTTAGTCTCTGCCTTTGTCCTTTTTTGCAACATTAGCCATTAGTTCAAGTTCTTTTTTTCTCTCCTTCTAAACACAAGTTTTTGCCTCTTTGTGTAGACAAAGTAGTAGTTATGAATTGGCGAGAGGCAAGGGTTTGAAGAGTGTTAAGAAAAAGTGTAATAATGTCCTAAGATATAATTTAAATTTGAGAAATGGGAGTTAGAAATATAAATTTTGGCTGTAAAATGCATTAAAGGGGCAAAATCAGTCGTTTTTTGAGGAGATTTCTTATAGAGCATATTATACATTGAAAAAAATGGAAATTTTCTTATCATCTTTACACTGTTTTTCCGAAATTAAAAGGAAAATTTAACAGGCAATCAAAAACATCATTAAGGACATAATAGTACACACAGATTAATATGCAATATGTATATACATACAACAGGATATATTTGTAAATCATAGAGGGCAATAGCTTTACCTTTTATTAATGTAAATTAGATTTTAATCATACGAAATAGCAATTTTTAAGCCTTCTTTTAATCAAGTACGAAAATAATAATTTGTTAATCAATAAGATGACTTCAAATAAATCAAAATCTTCGACCTGGGTAACATACCCTTCTGTAATTATTCTCAACCCAGGATTGCTTATAAAAGCATTGTATGAAATTGGATTTGAACTACCAGGATACGAAATTCTTAATGATATTTTGCATATCAAGTTCTTAGGATCTTCAAGTTTGCAACTTAACCTCACTTTTCATTAGTTCTTATTGCTCAGGTAAGCTGAAGGCCGAGTCTAATTAGCTTCTGTGCATAATTAAACTTTTCCACACACTGACACACCCTCACATGCACATGCTCACCTTAAGTTTGTCTAAAGTTGTCGCCAGAGGGCGCTTGAAAGAGCTGCTAGACTTTGCCCTTTTTTGTGCTATCAGTTGCAAAATTTATTGCACTTAATGGAATTTAAAAGTTTGTTTGCTTTGGAGAACATTTTGCGCATAAGTGGGCGTGTGTGTGTGAGAACGCTAACGACAATGCCTCTTAAATGAATTTATGTTTAAACGATAATCATGCAAATTAATAGTTTCACAAGGACTTAAAAAACTACCATTGAAAGGAGAGAAAAAATATATAAGAAATATATAAGTACAAAAAGTTTTGCCAGCAAAAACTTTTGTCTGTGTTTGCTTTTCCTTCTTTTCTGCTCTTTGTAGGTGCTGGCGCAAGAAAAAAAAAGTTTGCTCGGCAATTGAGCCAAAGAATTATTTAATAACTATTTTGGATTCCTTTTTTTCAACTTCTTCTTTGCATTTGCTTTTAATTTTTGTAATGGAATTGTTGAGTAGTGCGAGGGAAGCAGAGATAAAGAAAGCTATAGAAAGAGAAAGAAAGCAAAGTAGCAGAAAGAAAGGGTCGAACCAGCTGATTTATAGTTTGGCCAAAAGTTTTTGAGATTCCCAAAAGCAAAAAAAAAGGATATAATAAATGCATGCTAGAAACAAAATCTGTGAGGAAAAAAACTCAGCCGCATTTGTCTTTAAGTTTTAATGCAACTGTTAGTTAAATATTTGTTGAACTAATTAGGAAAAGTGTTGCTGAAAAACCAAAAAGAACAAAAAATACTCAGCCCCAATGCTGCGACATTTCCGGTTTATCTCTTCTTCTCTCTCAAAGCCAATTAGACAAAATGGCTGCGACACATTTCCGCTGGTTGGGAAAACTCTAGCTAAGGCTGAGGCTTAGCTTCGAGGCCAGAGTATCACTTCACTTGCCTGGGTGGAGTACTATGAAAATCTTGAACAATTAGTGATAAGTGTAAATAATGAGATTAAAAGAGTGTAGAGGGAGTGATTCCATTCTACTAGACATTTAGTCGGGCAATAGTTTTTAGTTTCCGAAATGAAGTAGAACTTGGCCTAAAAAATTGCATAGACGTTCGATATAATGGCTTGTAAATCTAGAAATGGAAAAACTTATATTTTTTTTTTGATGTAGTGTGTATCCTTAGTCACCAAACAATTTTTCTGTCTCTTTCTGCTATTATCATTTGCCATTTGTTGTTATTATTGCCCTGGCACACTTTCGCATTTGCTAATCGCATTAATTATGCGTTACTTTCAGTTTGCTGCTGGGCCTTTTTGCTTATATATGTAAGTATGTCTATGTATGTATATATACGAGAACCCTGCAGGCTGGCAGAAAGGCAAGCAAAATGGCCAACAAATTGGTAACAAAGGCAAAAACTGCAGGCGAAAAAGACAAACGAGATTGAGACTTGAGATGGCCAAGAAACATAATTGCCAACACTCTGGGGAATTGAAATTGAGAGCAGTAGAAAAGCTGCAAAGATGGAAATTTTATTTCATTAATTATCAATTAGTTTTGTGAAAATTATTATGTCTTGCTTTTGCAATCTCTCACACTCTCTGTGTTCAGTTTGATTAAGTGGTTCATTTTCAATATGTATCTAGATAAATTTTCCATTTAATCAATTATGAAATCTGTTCTGTTCTGTTGGCAAAACGGAAATTAATTTAAATTTGTCAAGTGTTTAAACAAATTGCTAGCATATATGTATGTATTTATTGGAAAATTATTTAAAGCTACTAATATGCTTTCGTATGGTTTTGATCATTAAGTCGGCCTGAGAGTTTGATGAATCACGCAATAGGCCAATGACCTCGGATATTCCACCACCAGGTCGTCCGCGATGGGCCTTAGTGGCCAGGGCATATAGAACACCAGCACAGGCACCTCGTTTACCCTCCCAATTCTCGGGACTGGGATCCAATCTTAAAAGGAAATAGTAATATACATACAAATGTAAATGTCTGATTTTTCTTACTTTTCCAGCATATCAAATGCTTTGGCAGCCACCCAAAACTCTTCACACTTGTAACACTCGTTGGCAATCAATTGTAAGAGTATAAAGGCTTCGGCATTTGTGTCTCGTGTTATGAATACATTCCATGCCAATTCCGGATGGCCACAATGTACATGACATTTGGCCAATATCATGCAATATGTATGCTGATTCTTAATATCCATATCATTGATTTGCATTAGCAATTCCTCAGCTTCCTTGTAATATCCTGTCGCACATTTGGCCTGAGCGAAATTATAATTGAATATATCATCATTGACAAAATAACTACGAATAGAATTCATGTAGACAAGAACTTCCTCGAATTGTTCATAGAGAAAGAAGGCCGAGGCCATGCTCTGCCGTCCCGGAATTGTGTCACATTCGGTGGCCGAACTGCCCACTAAATGTAGATTCTGTTGGGCTGTCTTAATATGCTCCTTCTGCAGGGATAAGTTAAAAGTGAATTGCAAGCACTTTTGAAAGTTTAAGCGAAACTTACCGAGCCCAATTGCTGTCCGAGAGCAGCATGAACGACACCTTTAAGGATATATTCATGAGGTGAGGTTGGTTGCAGTTCCTTCATCAGGGCATGTGCTTCCTGTACCTCGCCCTGTTTCAGATAATAAATCGCTAAATTAAGACGCGCCTCTGGGATGATATTGAGCAAACCAGGCAAGACTCTCAAAGCACCGTCTCCATTCCGAAACACAACCAAATTGTGTTTGATTAAATCAGCACCAAATGTACCATTATCGGCAATATTTTTAATCTCCTGTTCGGCGACTCGTCCATTGAATAGACGAAAGCGATTGCAGGCTTTCAGATTGATGGCAATGGTGCTATCCGCATGCTGAACTATATAGACATCAAGTACCTCTTGTGACATGTCGTAGTAGTCGAGCTTATAGAAACACAGCGCCAAGTACACATTAATGGCCAGGTAATCCTTATTGTCCACTAGGACACGCTTATAGACATCAATTGCCTCCTGATAGTGAGAGCGCATGTAATGCATTGAGGCCAGGCTCAGTTGTTGCTCAATATTTGGTGAATTTTGCAGCTCTTCAAGTAGATTTACCCATTGCTCTTCCTTGCCCAGTTTGTGGGCCAAATGGAATAAAAGACGCTGTTTCAGAGGGTTACTCTCGATGACCAGGGACATCATCTGCTGGGCCTCCTCATACAAGCCCAAATAGAACATGCAGACAGCTAAATTAAGTTCAAGATTCTTTTTGCCATTCTCCTGTAGCGATTTATATTGGTTTAAAGCCTGTTGATAGTCACCCAGGTGGAAATTACAATAAGCAATCCATTGATCGATTTGTTGTTGTTGCATATCTTTATCACCCTCCTTTCCTTCCTCTTCATCGCCGTTGGAGTACTGCAAAAAGTATTTTAGATGAATTTTTAAAAAAATTGTACGCGTTCTTTTGTTTGTATTTACCTCCAAAAATGCTCTGGCTCCTGTATAATCCCGTCGAATAATGAAATCCTCCAATGTGGCTGGTGCAGGAGCTTTTCTTTGATTCGTCCTGCCACCTGCAGTCCCAACTCCAGATCCTCCTACGCCACCGCTGCTTGTCGCATTCCGTGAACTAGCCGAATCTGTTTTGCCACGTGAAAGTATCTACAAACGGGCAAACTCTCTGTCTTTGCAAAATGTTTTAAACATTATTTTCAGCTAAAATTTCTTACCATTTTTTCTTTCGGTTTTGTTTATTTACGTTCTTTTTCCGGGAAATTCAAGTGTTTTCTGTTCATTTGCGTTGTGTCAGTTTTGGGTTTTGGTTTTGGCTTTTGTTTTACTTTGGTTTGCTTTGGTTACGGTCACTTGGCAACCAACATAGCATCGATAAACATTTTGCTGTGCTTCATTTCACCATGGAAACCGAAGCAACTAACTGTTGCTTCACAGCATATAGCAAGCCAAATGCCAAATTTAAAGTTTTCGGCATTTAGAAAGGACATGTTTGTATAAAGAACATTATCCTGTAAATCTGTTACTAAAAATAATTTATATGTAGGGAATTGTTATGTTTCAGAGTCTCTGTTTCGCTTAACTAGTGGCTTTGATTAATTTGGATACATTCGATTGGGCTGAAATCAATCTCTAGACCTTAAGATGAGACTAGTTTATGATACTGTTACTTTTAGCTTACCTTTGAGAATTTTCTTCATCACGTTCCCGTTTTTAAGGGGGGAAAGCCTCACCTTTCGGTGGTATGCCTCATGGCATGCATTGTTGACACATTTTTCAGTGCATTTGCTCAAGTATTTTGCGTGTGTATGTATGTATGTGTGTGTTTTTTTTTTATATTTTAAGTGTAAGTTGCATACGATTCATATTTCAATCTAGCACATTTCTCTCTTTCGCTCTTTCTCTCGTTTCTTGCCTGCATGTCTATCTCAATCAACTGTGCACCATTAAGCCATGTCAGCAATGGCACATAAAAATCCATGGCAAAAAAAAAAAAAACAACATGGAAATTGTGAAAGCATTGCATTCCTTACAGGCATTTTTTGAGTGACGCACGCATATTTCATCTTGAGGCTGACTGCATAAATATGCAGAACTCTGAGTGCAAATACATATGAGTGACAGATGAAGATTGTATGCAAAGTTTAAGTACATTTGAATGCTTGAATGTGCAATAAATTTGGGTAAAAGCCAAATAGAATATGTAGAAACTTGTTCATTTTCATCTGATATCTTAATTTTGTTTAGTTGGTCAAAAATATGAATAGATGGGGTATAAATACTTCGTTACTCCTCTTTATTGATAGCATAATTTTGATTGTGAATAATTTTTGAACATTTTAAATTCACAAAAATCCATAAAATTCATTTCCTCAAGAGACCCGCATTATCTATGTCTCTCTTTCTCTCTTCCTTTTTCCATTTCCATCCCCATATCCATTTGTATATCTTTGAAGAGATAAAATTTCATGTCAAAGCCACAAATATGAACAAACGAAATTGAATATAAAACACAACAAAAACAAAAGCAAAAAAACAAGTGCTAGATAAAAATGAAAACAAATCTGTTTTGCCTAAAATAAAAACCTAAAGTAAAGTCAAAGTATAATACTAAACGAAGAAGAAGAAAAACACATATATATGCATATACAACAAACACACAAATAAGCATATTGTGGAAACAAATTTATTTTCAACTTGGTTTTGGTTTCTGTATGTCGCGTGCGCCTTTGTTTGTGCTACACTTTATTGCGCTTTTGCAATTTCGCGTTTCCGTTTCCTGTCAAATCAGCCATAAAAGACGAAGAATGAAGTGAAAAGAAGGAAGAGAAGAAAAAACAAAAAAAAAAAAAGAACGAAATCGTGACCCCGCCTTTTGCCATCCACTTGATGTGCGAGGCGCCTATTACATTTCGCAGTCGAATAAACAATGCCAACATCATTTGCACCTCCTTCATTATGGGGCTGCCTTCTTGTTATTTGTCAAACAAATAAACAGCAGGCAACATTGAAGTGAAGACCAAAACGTAGACGCAGGGCAGGGGGAGCAAAGGATGAAGGACACGCCTGTCACTTGGCTACGTGCAATTGTCTCTCTGGGCCACGATTTTCCATCATTATCATGGGGTGCCTTGTGTTTACATTTTTTTTTTTTGGTTCCAGGAATTTATTGTCATCGTCTTCCACAGCGCCTTCTTCTTAGCCTTCGTCGTATTTACGCTTGTTTTGTTTTGTTTTCACATTTTAGTATATTTGCATTGCCTTCATCTTCGCACTAAGGCAAACTTTTGTTGTAGTTTTTTTTTTGCACACAAGAAAATTGCAAACTTGCGAAATGAAGTGCAAAATTCAAACGGAAATTGAAATGGCAATGACAGAGTTGAGTTGAGAGCTGTAGACTTATCCCCACATAACCCTTACCCATCCGCCCTTTGCTTCGTCCTTTCGCTGTGTATGTTGCATTCTTTTTTTTTATTTTGTTTTGTTCCTTCGTAGTTCAGTATTTTGCTTTCCTTATTTTAGTTTTTTTCTTCTCTTGGTCACATGTTCAAGTACAGCTGCATAGAAATAGTTATATACATATGTATCTATGTATATGCATTTTCCATTTTCTGTACTCTCAAAATAAAGTTGAGAAAATGGCGATTTTCTCAAGCGTAAACTAAACACTTGAGATGCGAAAATAAATAAAACTGGACATCATGACGATTTATTGGTGATGATGATGACAACGATGACTGCAACGACAACCAAGTGAAGAAGCCAAAGCTCTAATGTTGCATGCCACTGAAGCATGCATAATAATAGGACACTGAACTTTCTAAAGAAACTATTCAAAAACAGTGAATTGCTTTAAGGTTTTTGGGCTGACTAGAAACAGATTGTGTAACCAGAAGCTGTAGGAATTTCGATTGCAATCGTTAACTAGCACGATCTTATTGTTAGTTAGACATATAAAGCGTTGAACATTTATTTTGATTTCAAAATTAATTAAATTTATTGAAATAATAATTACAAATAATCGTAGGCAACATGTTCACAATGTTTTTGCCACCTATGATTGTCAATTTTGCGACTAACTAAACCTATCAGCTTGATATGATTAAAACTGCAAAACAAAAAAAAAAAAAAAACTGTTGAAAATCAACGCTGACGAAAATGAACTAAACTAACAACAACAGTTGCCCAATAGTTGACTAACTGGGTAGTCGCAAAACTAGTCCATTCAATTATTTATTTTGTATGCAATTTGAAATTTGAATTTCATTTATGCAACATTTTAATTAAATTTTTTACCACATCTCGTCCAGTTGCAAGCATCCGAACTGACACTTAAAGCCACAAAAATGACGCATACGCACTGTGTGCACATATATTAAATTAAAAAGTTGCTGGCGCGCGAAAAGTTTCATCTAACGGCCCATCTCTCTCTCTCTCTCTCTCGTTTGTCTCTCTACCTATTGCTATCTGTTTGGGATTTGTGCAATTTTTGTTTTGGTCAGTTATATTTAGTTTTCCACTTGTTTGGGAAATTAAATTTTCAAGAGTTCTTGCTTGTGTGTATATGTGTGTCTAATTTGATAAATTTTTGACAGTGATTTTATTGTTGCCGTTGATGTTAGCATAGAAAATGCAATTCATATTTAATTCCCTGCAGCTAACGAAGGTCAACAAGCATTTTAAAACTTGCAATCGCAATGGCAATAGAGAAAGGCCAAAATCATGAAATGGAGAAATGGTAAATGGTGAAGCAGAAGCACTTATCGGCATGAGCAAGCAAATAAAATATGAAAATGTTTGTGCCAAGGCATTAAATGCAATGGAAATCCTAGGAGCCACACACAAACACACGAACAACCAGACCATTCAGAAGCCAGCAGCAGGAAGTGTGCAAATAACTGTTGCCAAACATTTTCGGCGAAAAATATGCGGATTGCATACGTTTGGGAGCACCAATATGGCAATGGAACAACGTATTTTGTATGCTGTGTGTTTTGGGTGCCTGCTTTCTCCTCCGATCGACATTCTCATGGCGTAGTTGGAGTTGGAGTCCACGTCGTCGTCGTCGTTTGCCGCTTATAGCAATGCATGCAAACAAGATTTAACGATAAAATTTTAATTAGTGCATAAATGGGCGCTTGATTGTGTGGGCGTGGCAGCCTATACAAGACATGCATGCACACACACACACACACATGTACCCGGAGAAGAGAGGTGGCCCAAACACATTGCGGCTTTGGCGCGTTTTGCTTTTATTTGTTTTGTTCTCAGCACGAGAGAAGAGACAAGTGTGGCACTGGGTGGAAGCTGTATTGAAACTGTTTCTGAAATTAAGCAATTTTGAGTGTCTGTCCCTTGGTACATACACATACATTTCGGGTCTTTGGGCTTTCAATGCTTTCGCATGAAAATCTTTTCCAAACACTGCAAGGCTTGATAAGCGTTAATTTGAAAACTAACTGAAGGGCGCCAAAAATATTGCTGAACTTGTACACACACAAATATGCGATTTACTAAAAATGCATAAATTTCATAAAGAGTTTCAGTTGTAAATCAAATAATCTTAATGATAAGATTACTGTTTTGGTTCCAGTTTTATAATTCTTAAAGATAATTTTAAAGAACAATTTTGCTTGGCAGTTTTTAAGCTATTCTTACTCTATAACTTTATGTTTAGGTTTATTTCTGGTGTGCTTAGTTAATATAGTCAAATGAGTTTGCAATAAATATTTGAAAGAAAATTCTTTTTAAATTTCAATTAATGAATGAGTTTCCTTTAATAATTCATAATGATTCTTATTGCAATTAAAATTTCAATTTCCACCTTAATGATGAAAGTCTTTTGTATGCAGCAGATGCAGAAGGATATGGACATAGGTAAATAACTTTCCTCTTGTGTACAGGATATCTTTATACATTATTTTGAACCTTCACTTATCTGTCAGAATGCTTGTCAAAATATGTAAATTGTTGGTAATGTTCTGAATTCAGGAATGAATACCACATGAGTTATTCAAACATTCCTGTAGGTACTTGGACATAACAGCATTTTGGTCATGTTTAAGGATAACCAACAGTGCCTACAATATGCATGGGAATAGTGTGTGTGGATGTCTATAAGTGATGAGTATGTGTGTGTAGATGCTTTTTAGTTACTGACTGGCAAAGCTGTGAAAAGACGTGGACGTGGCAAAAATGCTTTCAGCAAAATGTTTGCGTATTTGCGTTTATATTGGAACTCAAACATACTCACACACATACACACATTCATACATACACACACCTATAAACGACCCATAAGACTTTGTGAATCCCGTTGACTGTTTTGCACCGTTGGGGCCAAACCAACAACTAAAGCAACAAAAATTTCCTAGTTATCTAGTATTGAGCATCGACTTATTGTTGCCCTATACTAAAATTTGGTCACTCAATCTTAGACATACTTATTCTATGAATTTTAAAGCTTGAAATAATTAATAAGAGGCTATGAATTCAAAGAATTCGCTTCCTTCATGGAAGTGGAAGTCTTTCACTTGTTACTTAGCTTTAATTTTAGATACTACATATAGCCTCTGTGGTCTGTGAATCTAGGGTATAAGAGGGAATAGTAAAAAGTAGAAATATACATATATGCATGTGTGTGTGTGTGTGTGCTGCATACGATGAGGCGCAACAGCCCGACAGGTACTAACTTTATTCAATATTGTAACATTTTTCCTTGATGTTGGCTGCTGTTCCTGTTGCTTACGTTTTCCCTCCATCCTGCTTACCGCCATGTCTACTTTTATTTATTTTAATTTTTTTTCTCCCCTCGCTCATAGCTCTCCTTTTGGTTCTTGGTTCTCTTTTCTTATCTGCCCTTTGCCTTCTTTTGGTTTTTTTTATGGCTCACCATCTCATCCGTTCTCTCGATTGCTGCTCGACATGCACTTTGCATACATTTTTTTCGCTTTTACGATCTGATGCTCCTTCCTTTACGTTTAAATATTTAGTAGATAGATAGTAAACTATGTTCGAGGTGTACACACACTTCTAGAGAGTTTGGATGGAATATCACTGTTTGTGTTCGTGCGTGTGTGTGGGTCTATTGAAATTTTTATTAAAATAACCAAAGGTATGCCAAACTATATATGCCATAGGAAAAGATTTTTGCATCAATAAAGTCAATCTTTGGCAAATGTCGAGTTGATTTTCATATTTGGCCAAGTTAAGCTTTGGCTAAATGAAACTCAGTCATTATCATTTGGCTTGCACTTTTCACAGTTCAATGAATTTGATGCTTTCCATAGCTTAAATAGAAAATTTATGGTTTAATTAAAATATGTAAATGCATCAAATTAAACAGAGAATTAGAAGAGGAAAGAGTGGCAGATGTGTCAGAAAATCATATATTGCAAAATATTTCATACATTTGCGGAAAATTCAACATATTTACCACCAAATGAAGAGTGGGATAACGCCGTGTTTGCTAGTGTATTGGCCAAAATATTGAAAATAATGCGCATGGTCCAAAAATTGTAAAACCGCAAAACAAATTTTTGTTTATTTGTCTGCATTTGTAAATTGTACAGTTGACTTTACTCGGTTCACCTCACCTCACCTCGCATCACCTCTTTCTTCCTCTTCATTATTACTAACGAATTTATTTACGTTACAAAGTGCCTCCTTTTTGGTTTTTGTGATCAAGGTCAGAACTTTATTTTCGGCAAACTATTTTAATTAATTAATCTGCAGCTCCAAAATCCATATAAAATTGCTGAAAACTTTGTAATTTGTTGAGGATTTCTAATAGGAATGCCATTATAAAGATTTATGGTTGCAATTTATGGCTGATAGTCATTCAGAATCTTAATTTAAACTAAGCAAGAGTCTAAAGCATTTAATATCCTCTTTATGACTATGCACTCAAATGGCGTAATTCACAACGAAGAAAGACCTAAGATTCGCATTTCATATGAGCGAGAGTGCAAAACAAGCTTGGAAATTTCCTCAAAACCACATAAACAAGGCCAACGAGGCCCAAAGTCCCCATGCAAGTTAGCAAAAACAAATCAGCCAAAGGACAAGTAAACCAAACAAAATATTTTGCCACGATAAGAAACTTGGCCAGACAACAATAATAAACCAAGTCAGAATTCTCAATCACCCACCCCTCGCCTAACTTCAGTTCCCCCAACCCATCCCCCGATCCAGCAGCAGGCAAGACAATGCTAATGCCATTAGCTCAAGTGCCATCAACAGGAGTGTCATGTCATATAAAGTCTAAACAAAGGTAATAAATAAGTTTTTTAGGCTACCACCCTGTGTGCTGGTAAATGGGCGTGGCTGGCAGGCAGTTTACTTAGCTTTGGCTTAGCTTTTAAGCCCATAAACTCTCAAATTCATCTCTGGGACACTTTTCCGCCAGTCGGCGACAATAAAGAAAATTGATAAAAACGAAATTACAGCAAAACAAGTTAACAAAGAAAAAGCTAATATTTGCATCTGGTCGCTAATTTTGGTTGAGTTTTTGCAACCCTAAGGCTACTGAAATTTAAAGTATAGAATTTATTTTATAGTGTTTAAATGTATTTCGTATTAATAATAAAGACAATGGTATGCTTTACAAATTGGACATCCTATATGGAAAGTTAATATACGAATAATCCATCAACTATGAAAACCAAGTATTGCCATAGAAATTCAAATTCAGTTGAACGAATAAAACTTTAAATCTTTTGGCTACCATTATGAAAACAAAAATCTAGTTTTGAGAAGTTTTTTTATGTTCCCATTTCATTTTTTATCCCTAGCAGTCTAGTAATTTCAATCTACAAATTTACAACAATCATAATTTGCTCAAAATTTAATCATAATTTACTCTGAAGCGAAAACATTTGAATAATGTGTGAAAGGCCTAAAAATGCGATAACCCGTGATATGGTGCATAACCTCCGTTACGATAAGCCGAAATTCACTGTTGTAAGCATAAAATATTAGTCACTTGTTTAAAAAAAAGGGTAAAATATTTGTTAAGATAGGCACATGATATGAAACGTACAAAATTTTGGCCGGGAGCTCGTTTTATGGTCGTCTGTGAGAATGGTGATCTTAATACGGCTGCCTATTGCTTGGCCAATATTATGCAGGAGCCATTTGAAGACTTTCCCATGGCATCGGTGGCTGTGCATGAATCGGTGCGAGACGATTTCATTGAACGTGTGCGAATACGTTTCAAACAATTGAAACCCCATGTGGTGTTCCATCCGAATTTCGAGAGGAACTACAATTTGCTTAAATGCGATGGAAGTGTTAAATACGTTGTGGCCAATGATGAAGATGCTCCAGCCTGTGCCAGTCCCGTTCTGGTGACCGAGGGAGTCACGCATATTTATTTTCCCAGTGGTGCCACTGGAATGACGACCTTACATACATTTGAAACAATTCCGGAAGTGGGTCTGATCTTTGGCAAAGAAACACCACCTTTTGATTCGATTAGTATATTTGATGAAGGCATTATTAGTGTGTATGAGTTAGCTCCGCGTGTTAAATGTGTAAAGTTTTTTGTGAATTGCATTGACGTCTCCCTGGTGCCCATTATGGAGTATTATTCCAGTAACACACCCCATGTGGTATACAAGAATGGCTATCACTATGAAACTCTGAGCATGAACGAAACATGGCGTATCATTGTCTATCCATATCTCGCTTCGATAATTCGTCCTTGTTGTTGTCCAGCAGGCCTATGCCATTGTCATATTACGAATTCGATTTGCTGTGAGGATAACTTAAATTGAAAATAGTTTTTCAACAATCAGAATGTTGCACCGAGAGTATGTGTCTTCCGTCGTTTACTAAGTAATATCTGCAGAGTTTTCAGTCGTTTTTTCTTATTTATTTATCTTTCATTGCCAGGAGAAGGAAAAGATATTTCAGCAGTTCGCAATGAGTAGTGGCGCGGCTTGGAGACTGGCAACATGTGTAAGCCATAATTTTCGCGGTAGTTGCCTTCTGAATGGCTCAGAATACAGTCCAAGCTGGCTATAAAGAACATTCAAAATTACAACAAATGTACAAGTGTTGCATGTAAATTTCTTGTAAATTGTATAAATTAACTATGATATCACGTGGCCAAGAATTTTACAATAAATTGAAAATTGTTATCAAATGTAATAATTTTTTACTGTATTTTGCCGTTTCACCACAATAATTTTGTTGTATTTATCAGGCCATGTCTTTTGCTTTTCCGCTTTGACAGACGAGAATCCATTCCCCCAATAGCTTCTTCTCTCTCATCTCTTGTCCCTAGTGCACATATGTCTCCGACCGGTTTGGCTTTTAATAAAACTTCTCACCGCCGCCAAATATTTGCCTTGGCCTTGCCTGTACAAAAAGAAGATTCTCGCTCTTTGCAAAAAATGTAGAAAACCCAAAAAGGAAATGAACAGTTATTCTCGAGTTTCTTGGGGTTTTCTTTCCGAAAAACCAAAATATTCTGGCAACCATTAGTTGCGGCATCTTGTCGCCAGCCGCCGCCAACATTGAAGTTTTTGTTTGGCTTTTATGTGCCAAGTTGTTAATGAGTTTGCCAGGATGTACTGCTTAGGCAAACGGAACTGCAAGAGGGGACAACGGGGCTGCTAGACTCTCTACCACGCTGCAGATGTTGTTATGCTACCTACTGCAATTTGGCAATGAAATATTTGCCAAATGTTCGCTGCAATAACTAATAAGAACTGCGACTGTCTGGCCGTCTGGATTTCGAATGTCTCTTTGACTGTCTGTCATTCAATGTCTGTCTGTCTGGGATTCGAATTTCTGTGTCTAAGACTTAATTTTAAATTATATTTTGATAGCAGCCCATGACTGACGGCAAAGTTAGTTAAACGAAGTGAGCAGAAATCTTCATTTTTATCATCTGAAAAGTATGCTATAAAAACTGAAATTAGTCCGCGATTCAGAAAATTTAAAACGGACGGTTTTATATTGAAATACACTTTGCTAGACCATTAAACATTTTACGACTCAGTTTGGAGACAAGTTAAAAAGCATTTCTTTGGCTCAAACTTAAATTCTAATTCAGATACAAAATTTATATTGCGTGCGTGTTTGTTTGTGTTTTTGCCTGCTTATTTGACATATATCTTTAGGCTGTAAACAAAGACTTAGACATTGTCTCTCTCACTTGTTGATCAATTCGAGATATTAACTTTTTTATGTCTAAATTTTAAGCTGGAGATGTCTCAATCTGTTAAAGAAATAATAAAGTTGTATACTGCAAAAGGGGCAGAAGAGAAATAGACTTTAACAAGAGCTGTAAGTTTGGTACATTAATGTTAAAAGTTTTTATTGAAAAACTATCCAAATATACTGAGATTGGCTAATAAACTTTGTTAAAAATATTTAAAGCTTTCTTGAATTATAATATAATACAATTACAAGTATAATTACATATATAGGGATACCTACAAACTTGCTTAGTTTATTTTCCATTTTCTGTAGCATTTTGTATTCAATATGTGAAATTTCTCAATCTAAAAATCTTTCTGTATAAAACCTCAAAAGAGGAAACATTCAATTTTAAAATAAAAACCAAATGTCTCTCAAAATGACCACAACAATTTGAAAAACATTACCCATACGTTGCCTTGTGAAAGGTGCACAGGTTGTAATAGAAGGTGGGGTGATGGGTTGGGATAAAAAGACATGAACCAACTCAACCATAGATAGAGACAGAAAGAGACAGAAATAAAAACAGTGCACTGTATTTTCAACACCTGCTGGTCAAACAAATCGTGTTCATTTCGGTACAAACACTAATTTCGACAAGGTGCAAACAAGCTGAAGAGAATGGGTAAAAGCGGCAATAGTGGGTGGAGAGGGGCCGGCAGCAGCTTGGGGACCTGCCACGAATAGGAACATGGACGAAACACAAACACAATACACATTCAAAAACACACACACACGAGCATGTCACGTGCAGTGAGTGTTGCCAGTTTGCCAGCCTGTGTCCTGGATCCTGTTTTCAGTTGCTACTGCTCCTGCTGCTGTTGCTTCATTCCTGAAGCCTGGCGTCGACAGATAAAATGCTTTTTTGTGAAAAATGTAAAATTGCATTTGTAACCGCATTTCATTAGAGCAAGAAAGTCAACCATCAGGTAGCTGCAGACAACGCACGTTCCAAAAACGTGAATGGGGCAGAAGGCGGCCAAAAAGTACCTTCCAGCGTCAACTCTTCCCGCATTTGTCGACAGCGAAACCAGCTTCACGGTCAGTGGTGAAAACAACGAGACACGAAGATAGCGCAAAACTATTCTATCTGAAATGGCGGGGAATGCTTTGGCTGCTGCTGCCACCATGTTGCAGTTAGCCATTTTCGTTGCTCTTGGCCCGTGGGACTTAAACATGGCTTGTGTCTGTGTCTGTACCGGTGTCTTTGTTTGGGTGCTTTTGTCTTTTGCTGCCTTTTAGGCCTTTAAATGCTCCACCAAATGCCAATGAAATGTTGTTTCTTTAGTTGAAAAAAAGGCAAACAACAGGTCATAAATCATTTATAAAAATCCTATAAAGCCACTAAAAATGAGTTTGGCAATGGCTTTTCATTTTGATTTGGGTTTAAAAATTTAGACTTCTTTGATTACCTAGGATTTTTATTATTAGATATATATCAAAGGAGCCTTTCAAGAAGGCTTGAGGCCTTCTTAAAGGCTGCTTTCAAAAACTTATTTCGGGTACAATTTGAAGCATTTTTTGCTGTTCCCTTGCTTAAGTTTGTAGTCTTTCTTTTGAATTTCGTTATAGTTTCAAAAAGTCTTAATCCCATGACGAACAAGTCCATTTCCATCAAAGCCTTGAGATTTCTTTTAGTGGCTTATAGCCGCATAGATGCTTTCATAGATTCTGTCGCAGATGGCATTGATCAAGCTCCATCCTGGTTGCAGGCATTTTGCCATATCTGTTATGGTTACAGAATGATACATTTTATATGCCAGCAGACCAATTAAAGCTGGTACCACTATAGCCATAACAATACGAGCTAGTAGGGTAATCAAATATGAGATTAATATGCAGCTCATTATAACAATTATTAGGCGTCCAATATCCAGAGGACTCACATTATTCGGATTGACAAAGTCTTCCAAACGTGAAACAATGGGCTTACGCACCGACTCCAAGTTTTCACCTTCCATTTTCAATAAAAATTTTGATAAATTAGGAAAAACTAAAAAAAATTTACTTGATTTCTGTTCTAAATTTAAGGTATTGTAAGACACAATACGAAACTAAATTTTAATGCCAAGCAAGACTTGATAGTTCCTAAATCTGATTTTTGCCTTTGGATAAAATAGGAAATGGGTTTACTTTTATGCCATTTACAGCCAATTGCCAGCGTATCCTGCTCTGACAACTTGACAAATGAATGATCGGGCCGCAGTTGGGGACCACAGGGTGGGCAACCTCAGACAGCAGACAGCGGACATCAGACAGCGGACATCAGACAGCAGACATCGGTTGCCCATGATGGCCCTGATGCGTCGACAAACCGCAAAAGGGGGAGCAAAAAAATCAGCAGTTGCCAACAATTGAGCGAATAACAAAAGGCTCAAACATGAAAAGTACCGATTACCGATCGGGTGATGGCTGCCTGGTCGTTACGAATGGGAAAGAGTTTGTAGGCTGTTAGGGCTATTTCCGGGTGGTGTCTGTGCATAAATTCCATTTCATATGATATCAATTAGTGATAGTGCGGTGCGACTGAAATGTCATTTGCAAAAATGCGCATATTTTAAACGTGACATACGCCGGAGCCAAAAGCACCGCCAACACCAAAACCGAAACCAGGCACAAGGCCTATCACCAGAAACTTCCATCAGAGCACAGCCATGATATCTCTCACCAACAGAAAGATGGGCGATTGTTCCCCGCTTTCCTTCCTTATGTATCTCTGTGTGCTCTACAATTGAACAGTTGGTTGACATTTTAGCAATACTTTCTCCAAATGCGATTCGAGTGGCAAATAAACCAAGTTCTGTTTCATTAGTGGAATATTTAAGGTCAGTTAAAGTCAAAACATTATCTGAGCTAAGTTATAATTATCATAAAACTCATTGAGATTTTGAGATTTGTCAACGAAATAAAGAAAGAATATTCAATAGTCGTTAAGTGTTTTATGTTTTCGAACATAAATTTTCTTTTTCTACTGTTTGTTTTGGTGTCCTGGTTGGCTGGTGTATACGTTGTTGTCCATTGAGCCCATAAAAACCAAACAGAAAATGGCAAAAACGTTCCAAACCGGCCAACCTGCCATGGTCAGCCACATAAAAATCAGCTCGCCCGCATCAACTGCTCACATATAAACATACATGCAACATTTGCTCGAGAAATGTAGAGGGAGAGAAAGAGAGAGAGAGATGCAGAGAATGGCATATGAATATGCAACGATTCTGTGCGATGATGATGACCACGAGATGTCGACGAAGGTTGGACCAGTCAGAATCTGCAACGGATATGCATGCAGGTGCAATCTCAAACAGAGACATGTCAACGTTAACCAAAAACGGATGGTGGGTGCACGATGCCAATAAAACTGCAACCAAGTGCAGCTGGGATAGCCCAACAGAAAAAAAAAAACCCATGAAAAAGCTCTTAAGCAAATTTTGTGGGACACTATCAAGAGATATCCTGTAAACTGCCAAGTTAAGAGATCTGAGATCTTAAAACTTATGTTCCATGAGTTGTTTGGATTATTATTCATTGCGAAGAATGTGCTTCCACAAATACCTGAACATGCTTTCGGAAGAGGACACGCCATCCTTTTATACCAAACAATGGGTAAGTGGAAACCAACTTAAACCAAAAATATATGGCCCACAATGCCATAGTACGATTTTGGATGACTATGTCGTATTGCACACAAATTACATTTGCAGTTTTTATACCGATATCTTCCGCCTCTGGCTGAATGGGAAATTTAATTTGGCAAGCCCACAGAAACCGAAAGAGAGAAACCAAACGCAAAATGCCAACGAGTGCATTATTTTGTTGGCTTATTGACACTCGCAAATGTGAAAATTAATACCGCATACACACACACAAACAAAAAAAGAAAACAAAGAACCCGAATAAAACGTGAAAGGTTGCCAAATTGTTGTTGCTTTTTGACATTTTTGTGGTTTCCGTTTTGGTTGGCTGCGAGGAGATTTCGTGGGCGTAAATAAACGAAATTGTTTTGTCCCCTTTTCAAAATTTGTTTAGCTCTTATTTTGTGGCTACATTGTGTTATTTTTTGTTTTTAAAATCGGTTATGAAACATTGTTAAACAAAATAATTATAGGTGTGAAAAACATAATAATGAATAAACATTTCTCTTAAGCACGACTTTAAAACATTTGGCAAAATGTTTGTAGTTCTTAACATAAGCTTTAAGTTAATAGTGGTACGACTTTTGCAATGCCCTCTAGTTTGGCTGTTTTTGTCCCTTTTGAAATTCTTCTTTAGTTACTCATTTGAAGGTCTTTGCACCTGAAACCTCAATCTGATTTTTTTTTTTGAATTGGCCAAGCGTTAAATGGCTCTCCATTAGCCCTCTTGTTGACCCATGGCCTTCATACTTATTTATATTTTTGCAGTTGTCGGCCTTCAGGTCTGCAGATTGAGGCAAGTGACCTGAAAAGCGTAAAGCTTCGTTTAACAATTTCGGGGTTTTTTTTTTATTAATTTTGTAAACCAAATTTTATACTATGACACACTCTTAATGAAAGTTATAGAATTCTTTTCCCAATTTTGTATTTGCCATTGACATTTTGTGCCATAAAGAAGTTAATAAGCCAAATGTTAGTGGTTCATTGGCCAACGGTTATTATTGCTCTCACCTTTTGATTTTTTGTTCTGGCGTTTTGAAGCTTTTGCCGAATTAATTTCCAAGTGTCAAATGCCATTACAGAAAAATTCCATTCAAATCTCAATCAAATTGGCAATAAAAATCGAAATTAACTTTTAACAAAAGGCATCATAAAAATGCATAAACGTTGCTTCTGTTCGCTTTCTTTTCACTCGTTTGACACAAACTTAATTTGCACCACAACCCGACAAAAAAAAGGATGAAAGAAGCAAAGTAAGGAAAAAGGTTGGGTAAAAATGAGCGAAAATTGTGGAAAACGATGGGAAAAATAAAGAAGAAGCTGTTGCCTGATTGCTAAGAGGGTGGGAGAGTGGTAAGAGGGGCACGTGGCAAAAGACTTTAAGCCACAGGTAGAAGCAAACAGTTGATGAAGTTTTTTTTCTTACAAAAATCTCTTTTTCACACACACAAACCCACACATAGACGAAATGAAATAAATTGAAAATCGAGTGAGCAACAACAACTAACAGTTTCCAGGGTTGTCAACTGCATAGATGAAATGAGAAAGAAACCAAAAAGAAATAGAAACAAAAAAAAAAACAGGAATAAAAACCAAAAACACATACACAAAAAATAGAAAACTCAACGGAGAAAAATCTAAGCTTTGGCATTCCTCTTGCTTAACAGCAAAAGTTTTTCCATTATTTGAAGATTATAGACTCTAAACATTCACCCAAGTTGACAAGATATGAGTGGGGTTTTTTTTTGGTGGCGGGAGTAGGGGCTAAGCTACCTCTGGTTGATTGTTCTTGTTGCTGTTATTGTTGCTGATGATGTAGCTAAAAATGTTGCACACTTTTTTCTTTTATGACAGGGAGCTGATAAAAGGCAAACTCCTAGAGGGAGAAATGTAAAAGTTTTTTACCCCTACATTCTGAAAACGCCCTCTTCGCCCCCATTGCAAACATCAATAGAAACGACAACCCTTTCTTCCTGCTGGTTTTTGCTCTTGTTGTTATTATTGTCTTGGCCATAAGCTTTTCATACGACTGTTAAAAACAAAAAATAACACAAAAAATGAAGACTTCATCGTCATCCACATCGATTGGCATGTCAGGAACTGACCAAAACAATTGCGGTTTTTCAGTTAGATTGAACTATAGAATTACACTACTAGAAATCAGTTTGCTGACATTCATAGTAGGCCTTTTGTTTACTCGTAGAGTTATCTTTTTGGAATTCTATTACTTTTTCAAATCTTTGATTTTGAAACGAGAAAAATAAATTTATTTAAGCGAAGTTATGCCATTGGATAATCATAATAAAAAGGCAGCCAAGGAAGATGATTCCCCCGGCAGTGGTGAAAATATAGAGGATAATAGTAATAGCGGGGAAAGTGATAATAACCAAGTAGAGGAAAATGGTCCATCTACATCGAAACGTCTACGTTTGGATGGAGCAACGGCTGCCACAGATCATCAGACTACTGAAACCAAAGACAATAAACAACTCACAGCTGCATTAGCTCGGCGACGTCATACCAGGACCACAGGCGCTAAAATTGCATTCAAATCACAATTTTATCCAGGTCCCATCACTTTTGGAGGAAAGGCAGCCAACTGTATTCCAAATTTTCCATTACTAGGCTCGAATCCAGGACTTTCACCTCTCGGTGGTGGTCAGTTCAAAAAACCGGAAGAAAATCAATGCTCTGAAGTGAATTTAACTGGGCTGTCGCCTACAGCCAAAAAGATATATAACATGTTGAAAGATCAAAATCCTCCATCAGAAAAGCAAAATCAAACTTTCTCCGAAACCTCTAACACAGTTGGCAGCGGCACTTTTACCCCGAATTCACTCTTCAATTGCTGATATCTCTAATACAGGTAGCTTCACTATTCTTTTTCCTAATTCTAGTCCTTTTTTAGTCTATCTAATATTTACACTATAGCAGCAACGTTTAGACAAAACCCACAACTATGGAATCAAGCCTTTAATGGTTTGCCTTCTATTCAGACCGTCTTGACACCTACCCAAAGAGTTCCACGAAGTTTTCTATTTGACCCCCCGTTGCCATTGCCACCGGCAGGGGAGAGGCACAGGCGTATATTTACATTTGAACCACCTATCGGTTTGGAAGAGGATTTTATGAACTATCTAAATGATGGCACAGTTATAACTAATGAGTTTGACTTTCTGTTTAGTAGAACCACTACAGAATGGGAATGCGAGACATGCTTGATTAGAAATCCAGAGAGTCGCCAGCAATGTACTGCCTGTGAAGCATCCAAACCAGTTCCAAAGGCTAGGGCATCAGCAGAAACACCTCACCCTTCAACAGAAGTACAATTAGGACTAAACTTGAAAAAACTATCACCTGAAGAGTTGGATAGAAAATCTTCGTCCACCGATTTCTTTCCATCCCCAGTGGGTAGCTTTGATTTTACTGACGCTCTTAAGACCAATACGATTTCCAAAACATGGAGTTGTTGTGTCTGCCATGCTGAAAACAATATGACACGCCTGTCATGCATTTTTTGTGAAACTTTGAAACCGCAATCAAGTGATTCAGCTAGTGATGATGATTAATTACAAATATAAATTCTATTTCTCGCTGTGCATTCATTGCTATATTTTTTAATGCACATTTCACAGCAAAATCTCAATCAATAATTTGATAGAAAATACAGCAAAATAAGGAAAAAAGGAATCAACTTTGAATTGTATTTGATATGGGTATATATACAATTGTATGTATGTATGTGTGTGTGTGAGTGTGTGTGTGTGTGTATATAACTGCAGGCTAACTGCAACACCTCATGGCAGCAGAAAAGTTAGATTTTACGGTACATTTCAAACAATAGGAAACGAGTACAAAACGACTGTGGCGACTGTCGAGTCAAAATCAGTGTTGGAGTCAGAGTCGGAGTCCGACAGCAGACAGATAGACAACGACACATAGAGACAGATAAGGAAAAAAGGAAAGGAACTTTTCCTCTGCTACTAGAATATGCAAATTCAATGGATTTACAAAAAGAAGAAAATGAAAAAATGGAGAAACTTTTTGGGGCAAATCAAGCAAGGCGAGACCAGACCAGGCGTGACGAGACTGGGACACACAGACAGGCAGGTGTCATTTCAATGTCGGTTGTCATGATTTTTGATTATTGTATATAACAAAACATATAAATATATACATATATAAAGGTGTAAATATATTTCAATCATACATATTTACAGAGGCGTGGCTTGGTGTGGCTAGCATTGGAGTTTAGTTTGGCTTATAGCTTTATTGGCAATCTGCAGGATTTAACTGATTTGTCAAGTTAAAGTAACCATTTATGCACATAATTACGTATACATCATTTACCTTTTTTTCTCTCACCTATCATTTGTCTCACTAATTATTTATCTACGTATTTTATCTTCTTCAATTGTAAGACCTCCATTTCATGTTACTTCATAATTTTGATGGACTTTAAAGACTCTTTTTTACAAATAAAATTAATATAATAAAGTGCTACATTATTGACATTTCCCTTTACTAGACTACGCCCCTGCAGGTGCCATACTTTATGTTATAATAAACAAATATACTCTGACAATAGAATAAATGTTCAGCATATTTCTGACTGGCAAGGACCCATATCAACAGCAACAACAAGGACAAGAAGACCACCTGAATAGCAAAACAAAAAATGAAAAAAGGGATAAAAACGGACGAGAGAAAAAAAATTTGTAAAAATATGTGAAAAGTTGTTCTTAAACTCATAATTTTATTTACTTTTTCTGCTTCTTGTTCTTGTTTTTTTTTTTCTCTTTTCATGGATATAAGAAAAGTTTTTGGCACTTGAACATAATATTATACAAATTGATGGTCATTTTCATTTGTGAAATTATTCAGTATAAAGAAAAGTTTATACATTTTTATTATTTCTTGCTCAGATTGAGGATATTTGAAAAGTTTATCTAGTTGGTTCAATTTGAAAGCAGAACATGATTGCTAAAGTAAAATTAATTAAAGGAAAATAAAGTTTTGTTCCACATTTGCAATTGGCAATGAGATGAGAGGACACAATTAAGTATGCATCTGTCCACTGACCTGGACTAATGTTGAAGGAAATAACAAATGGGTCTGTTCGCTAGGTGTCTATTATATCATGGAGTATGGATTTTTGGTATAAAAGTATAAAGAATCCATTTTCTTTCTAATGGTCAAAACGAAAAGCGTAGAAAACTCGTTTTATGTTTGTTTTTTTCTCAAAACAAGTGAAGTGCATTAAAATGCAAATTTTTCGTTTGCCATTTTTATGTTGTTACGTTTACGCTTTCCGTTGTGATTTGTGTGTATGGGCAGTTTAGTTACGGGCGTGGCATAGATACTACTATGACAGAGAGGCGTATACGGTTGTGTAGGCGTGTCTGCCTGGGTGGCTAGCTTGCTGCAGTCTTTTATAAAAATCCGATTTTTCCGTCATGCATAATCAGTTTGCATTTTTTATTTATTTATTTTTACGCGTTTTTCATTTGCCTGAGCTCTGATTCTCCGATTCTGTTGTGTTTCTTTTATCTCATTTTATTTTGTTTGTTATTCCGCTTTGTGGGTTTCACAGATACAGATACATACGTATGTACATACATATATATGGATATATACGAGAATTTTGCAATTTTTTGTTTTTTGGTTTTCTGTTGGCAGAGCATATAAAGTAATTTATTTCACTTGAACACATTTCACATTGAAATATTTTATTTTTTATTTATACTCTATCTGAGACTGAGACTAGCTACGACCACAACTTACTTCTGAAAGAGTAGTTGGCTTTTTGCGCTTTCTTTATGCTACATAAACTGGTAAGTAAGAGTATAAAAACTTCGACAACTTAATTCGTTTTGCTTTATCTCTTTCCTAACAACTTAACAAGAGGAAAATTGTTTAAAAAAACGCCCTGAAATTGTGATTTTTGACTGCATCTCTTTGTTGATGATGCATTCCACAAAATTTCTCTATGTGCATTGAGTTATAACATTTTGAAGCATTTCATTTATGCATTTTCAGCTGACTCCTTTTTTTCCTGTTTCTGTTTATGTTTTTATTTCGTGTTAACCGTCTAACAAAAATGAATGTTCATCTCTCTCTTTCTTTTTCGCACTTTGATTTGTGAACAATTTTAGGTTCAAAGGTAGTCATGTGTGAGAATTTCAGTTTGTTGGCAAATAAAAAACGAAATTTACGTTATTGTTTAATTCGACAAAAAATTTCAAAATCTAATCAATATATTTGGACTTGAACAAAGGCTGACGGAAAAGAATTGTACGCATCAACGAGCTCAAAATTTAATTAAATGCAAAATTGCTAAAATCTAGATAGGCTATATTAAAATAATAAAAAGTTGATCTATCTTACAATAAGTAATGAAACTAAATATAAATTCAGACAAGTTTTTTTATGGAATATATAAGAAAGAGACGCAGAATATTTGGAACACAATGCCAATTCGCATTAAAATATTAACAAATTTGTATAATGCAATAAAAGCAAATCAGTTAATAATTTAGAAATGATAAATGCGTCAAAAATGCCTACCAATTATTCTCATTCATTTGTATTGGCCTAGGTGAAATTGTCGACATTCAATTATCATTAAATGCCAAAGCTCAAATAGCCATAAAACCGAAACTAATCAACAAAACAGGAAAGCAGCAACAAGCTTTAACTTACCTTGGGGAACTCTTCGACTGGTTTTCCTTTTGACTCTTCTGTTCCTACCTAACTGTTTCGTCTACCTGTCAGTGTCAACGACATTCCAAACTTTTGCCTGGACTTGGCCTGGAGTGGAGTGGTGAGTATACGCCTAGTTAGTCTGTCTGACTGCCTGCCAAACTAGAGAACAGAACTCTCTCAAGACACAAAAATAAACTTTATAGATTTCTAATGCCTGATCGAAGTCCCTGGCTTATGTATGTTGTATGTCCATGCTTCGCACTGGTGCAATTTCAGTGAAGCTCAGCTGCTGCTGCTGCATTGAAAACCCTTCGACAAACTTTCAAGGCAAAAACTTTGTCGGCCCCAAAGAGTTTGTTGGTTTGTGGCTGTTGGCAAGTTTTGCTCTTCGACAAAATTGTTGGCAAAATAATTGTGTACGCCTTGTGGTTGGCATACAAACACTTACATTCACAATCGTACACAGACATTTACACATTCATGCCAACATTTTGGCCAAAATTTAAATAAAGAAAATGGAAAAATTCAAGAATTGACCCAATTACATTTTGTCGCTAAGCTGATGGCAATTTCACAATTCAGCTAACACACGCGAGGGATGTCAACACCTTTGGCCAACTGCCAAGAATTGACATATTCTGAAGTTGCTACGTGACGAGAACTAGAGAAGTTAGGTAAAGATCTTAGTTTAGTTTAAGCATAAAAAGAATAATCTCACCGATTACATAGACGTATAAAATGAAAATTATAACTATTTTCTTTGTCAAAATAAAAATTTACATCCCATTAAAATATTTTTAATAACAGAAATCGTGAAATGCCTGTACTATAGCATGTACACAAATGTATAGCATACATTTAAGGGCTGCTTGCTGGAACATACAATTTACAAATCGAATTCGATCTTTCTACACCGAAACGTTTCCAAGCTAACTAAGTTCTATTATTCCAAAAATATAGACATATATACATATTCAGAATTTTCTGACAAATCTAGCTTAGTGTTGATTATCCTTAATAGTAATCTAAGAAAATATCAGCATACAGAAGAAGAAAACATTTTTACTTATGTCTTTTGCCTGTCAACTAATACAACATTGTTAGAGAAAATCTTGGCCCTGGCCAACTCATTCACTCACTCACTTACAGAAAGACAGACGAAGACTGAAAAAGAGAGACTGCACAAGTAAAGTGTTTGTTAGCGCATTATGCTGACTTAGATGCTGGGATTCACACGCCAGGCCAAGCAGCCAACCAACCAACCAACGAACCAAGCAGCCACCCAACCACTTTTACTTACTACTGTGCTTCCCTCTCTGCTCTCTCTCAAAAATCTTTCATTCTCCTTGTTTGCCAAGTGGCGTGCTGACAGCCAAAAAGGATTTTCGTTGGCCGTTGCCAAAGCTGAAGCCTTAAAGCCAAAAGCTAATTTTACTTTAAGATTCCTGCTCCAAGAACCACACTAAGAAGGCAGAGATCTGGCAAGGACGTTGGCCCACAAAAAATGCATTTTTCTCCTAGAGGAAGAGGGGGGAGTGGGTTCTTTTTGGACATTATCCGTTTTGTGATTAGGTGTCTTGAACATGCAAATGTGTTTCAGTATGCGAATGTGTCGTTGTGTGGGTATATTCTCTCTGTGTGTGTGTGGAGGGATTCGTATCTCGAGCCAACAAAAACGACTCAAACTGGGCCAGGCAGTTTTCACAAAATTTATGCACTGACATTTTACATTTTACTCAATTGCCAAATGTTATCCCCCACCTGCTGTCTCTCTCTATCCCTCTCTATCTCTCTTTCTCTCTCACTTTACGTTCTTCAACTTGAAGTTGTAATGAAAAGTTTGTCCCACCCAAAAGCAAGTAAGAAAAAAAGCTCAAAATAATAAGTATCATAATTTCCAAGGGTTGTCAAAAAAGTCTTTTAATTTATGTTTGCCATTTCCGACCAAAAAGTCCAGGTCCAAGTCGAAAGTCTGGCTAGAAAATCAACATAAATAAGCCAAAAGTTATTCAGGCTTGAGTCTGAGTTCAGTTCAAGTAAAGTAAAAGGCAACCTCTTTTCCTTTTTCTTCTTTTATTTTATGTTGTTGCTGTTGTTGTTTTTGTTTTATTTTGCACTGGACTCACCCCAAGGACCAAGTTTGCCTTTTGTCACTGTTTGGGTGAGTGTGTGTGTGTGTGAGGGTTTGGTTGTGTGTCATTTGTTTGCCTTGCGTTGTGTTTATGGCAAGTTGGCAACTCTGTTACAATTGTGCCTAATTTCATGCTTTCCTTTTGGGCTGCCTGGCAAACAAATGTTGTTGCATACTTTCAGGTAAATAACTTTATTAAAATAATGACAAGCCAGAGAGCTACAGAACATCATGGGGGTCCACAGTCTCTCTCTCACCATACAGCACAGTCTGTTGGCTTGTGGTGACATTGACAGACGCTACATCAAAATGGAAAGGGCGTAGGAAGAGGATCTCGATAACATAGAAGTAGATACATAAGTTCTTTAAAGAAAGAATGTTTCTATCATTGATCGCTGATCTGAAAAATATATTTGAACAATTTTAGCTTTTATCAATTACTTTTCTTAAACTTATCATATCCCCTCATCCCTTTTTTCCCCACACCCCTGGGTATATTGTGTATTGGGCCTAGTCAAACTTTATGCATTCTATAAGTTGGTGAGAAGAATGGGGGACCGCTCTCTCAACTTTTACAGAACCTCCTGGTTGTTGGAGCTGTTACTACTTCTTCTATGGCAACTGCTGCCATTTGGCATAATGCACAACGAGTTTTATGTCTGCACCGAACGGGCGGGCGCCCCGAAAATGTGACGCTTCTAATTATGAAACTAAGCAGCTTGTGATTTGTTCAAGCGTGAAAATGGCTGTCGACAACATTCTGGAAGAGAAGGGACTAGCGACTATGAGGGGTTGGGTGAACGGGTGGGCACGGCACGCAAAATATTATGGCAACTTGTAAATAAGCCGCAGCTGCCGACGCAGGTCAGGACCAGTAGAACCAAAGCCAGCAGAACTGGAGTCAGTACCAGCGAAAGCCAAAAGCAAATTTTCCAAAAATTTATGCAAAATTATTTTGTAAAAGTTTGCGTTGTGCCATCGCCCATTTTTTTTTTTTTTTTTTGGTTAGGTGGCAGCGGCAACGTTGACGACGTCGACGACGACGACGACTGATGCTGCTTAAGCCTTTTGATGATAGCTCTAGCTATGCTCCAACTAGGTTTGCTTGTTTTGAGAGTTCATCGCCATTTTCACCGCTGCCTCTGCGTCTGGCCACCGTGTGAATGTCGACAAAGTTTAGCATTTTGCGCGACAAAGTGGCAAACAGTTTAGCAGAGTTTACGACAACAGAGTGAAGGAGATAGAGAGAGAGAGCGGCCCTTGTAACGCTTGCTGCTATGCCTCAACCGTCTGAGTTGGTGCTCCAACGGTTTATGTGTGTGAGTGTGCTCTGCCTCAGCCACTGCCTCAGTGTGGACTGTTTAATAGCAGCTGCCATGCGGCCATGATGCTAATTACAGTTGCCATTTAAGTGGTTGCACCAAATGACACTGCCAGCAAGCATATTACATAAAAAATAATACGACACAAGGGAGGCATGGGCCGGGAGGGGCGATGGGACTATAAAGGTGACAGCCTGGTCAACTTGCCCAAAAGGGTCAGAGTGTTGTTGTTGTTGTGCTGTCGTGTTGTGCCATGGCTAGATTAAAGATATGACACGTTAATGTTAACTTGCTTATAACTGCTTAAAGTCGAATCATTTATTATTCTGCATATTTAAATAGGCTCTGGACATATCTTTAATGACTTGCAGAGAAATAAAAAATGCCTTAATATACCAGCATTTAATATCCTTACACGTACATATAAAGATTTAATGATTTTGCAGATTGGAATTATTAAAATTCTCCAATAGCCTTTCGATCGCTGTCGTTAGCAAAACTAGTTGCAAAATGCATTACTCACTTTTACTCTTCCTTCTGTTTTGAATACATAATTTGATAAATCCGCCTTTTTAAAGACCAACATTGTTAAAATCGTTTAAGTTCAAAATTGAACTGTTAAACCCAGCTTATATCGAACTTAGCTATTAGAATAGTGAAATTCGTAAAAAAAACCCATTAGAAAGTAAGCTTCTCACAATTGAATAATAAACTCGGTTTAATAAGGAAATCTTTCATCAGCTCCATTTCGCTTATCTTCTCTGTGAACAGAAGAGGAAGAAGGGAGAAGGGAATCGATCCAATCAATTTCGTGGTTCTTTAGTTTGCTGTTATTTTCTCTCGTATCGAAGTTCCAATATATATACAGATATATATCAAAACATACCAAAGCATCTTATTCCGTTTAGCCCAAAAATGTTGCTACAGTTCCATCTGTCCCGACGTTCTATTCGGTAAACTCTTCTCTCCTCCTTCCCCTCCACCTGCCAAAGTATTTCTGCATTCCTTTGCTCCCGCTAAGTCGTAAGACTTGAACATGTTCAGCCCGTGTAATGCGCGTTTAAAAAGTTTACAAACTTTGCCAAGTTTTGTGCGGAATTTTCTTATATACATAGATACATATATATATAGGTATATATGTTTTTCCTTTCCTTTCGTTGGGTTGCTTTTGCCTGCAAATTCATTTTTTTACTCCGCCTTGCAACTTTGTGGCAAGCGAAATGTCAAAAGAAAAAGCAACGAAATGAAGCAACACCACTGAAGCAATGTCAGGAAAGGTGGCAAATGGCCACGCCCATTTTCTGCAACCACGCGCCTGTTTACACTTTTCAACGCTTTGATGTTGTTCTTTTCCCTTTATTTGGCGCTTAAACTGAAAAACGTGACCATTTAAAAATGCGCCACGTTTGCCAAAAAACTTTGCCAATGCCTCGAACTTTGCCATCAGTGAAACGATGAAACGAACGAAAAGTTCGTGACAAAGGTGAGGCAGAGCCAATGGATTGGGCGTGGCAGTCATATGCAACTGCCGACGCGCCGCAACTGTAAAATTTATGAAAATTGATTTTGTTAAAAGGCCAAAACCAAACTGGCTAAGACAGCTTAATGCCCCAAAACAGAAAATGGTTAGGATCGAAAGACCTAACTGAAAACTGCTTTTAATGACATTTTGACTTGAGCAACGAACGTGCAAAATGGAATTGTTATTGTTTTCTACCACATGCATGAGCAAAAAAAGAAAAAGGTCAGAGAAGGTGGTTCACGTGACAGTCACAGGAACTTCCTGTTGATATCAACTGGGCATTATAAGAAAACCAGTTCTTGATTGAGAAATCAATGGGTATAACTGATAGATAATTGTAGTCTAAATGGATGTCTGTGAGATAAAAATATTTAAATAAGTGTATATCATGAATTTCTTCTGATTAAAAATTTGAAGTGCTGATTACAATTGTCAATCAATTTCATGCCCTCTGCTCAATTTCTTTTCTCTTTCATTTTGAGTTTACTTCATGACAGTTTTTTTTTTTTTTTTTTTTGGCGAATTCTTTCATCAGAACACTCTCATATGATTTTGGTCATAAAACGGACTTCACAAACGTTGACTACGTGCCGAAAAAGTGATGGCTAGTCCCGCAGGTTTTTGCTGGGGTCCTGGTCAAGTTAATTTTCTATAGCGTCTATTGCACGTCGTTGTCATTCGCCGCTTTTATTTGGACATAGCCTGCGTCTCTATATACATATAGAGCCCATATCCCCCTATTCGCTCTTTTAGCAGGAAGCAGGAGCAGAGGGATAGACCCAACGAGAAAGAGCGGGATAGCTTTAATTGAAAGCAAAACATCAAAACGAAAGCGTTGAGGTGAACATTGGGCTAATTTGGTAATTTGCACGCAATTGCATGAGTTGTTGACTATATCTATAGAATGAGTGGATATATGTATCCATGTGTGTCTGTGTTTGTGTGTGGATGCTGCATCGTTAGCTTTTGGCAATTGACTTAAATGACAGCCTTTATTGTGTCTGTTGTGTATTGATGTTGTTGTTGTTATTGTTGCTACTGTTGGCTTACATTGACAGCTCGGCGTATGCGTAATGTACATTTGATGTGCGTGCAAAACAGCAAAGAGAAAACAAACTGATGAGGCGTTTATTTGAGATACAATATAGTAAATAAATATATACACTTAAGACTATCGTTATGACCATTTTATTTGGCTAATTTTGTAAATGAGTTAAATGAAATAAAATAATTGAAACTTAAACATTTATCGATCTACACTTTTAGACGAAGTTGAATAGCTCTTGCATTGTTAGAATTTAGAACTTTAAAACATCTTCCTTATCAGTTATTATCATTGTATTATTGACAGTTTAAACTACCCAAAACTATGTTTTAACGAAGACAAGCCAGATGCAAAAAAAAAAAAAAAAAACTTCAAATACATGCTAGCCAAAGAGCCAAAGGTAAAATTTGTAGACTAACAGTCAGAGAACTGACCTACAGTCTAACAGGTGGATATCCTCAAGCTAATTAGCCAAAGTCAACTGCAGACCATTTCAAAATCAATGTGCCATGGACACGCTAGAGTAACTGATTTCCAAACTATCCTTCATTTGAGCCAGTTAGACAGATTGATTGCCAGGATAATAAAATTTGCAAAACGCAGAAGCATTTTCTACTCTTTAAAGAAGGGGCCTAACTGAGTGTACTTAAAAGTCTTTTGCTGATTCGAAAACCATTTTTGGCAAGAGAAAAAACTTGAATGCGTTTGCAACTGTAATCAAAATCAAATTTGATGGGTAAGCTGCTTGAAAAGAGAAAAGTTTAACTTAAAGTTCTTTGATGGCTTTGCTCTCTAAATCTCAGAAAAGTTTCAAATGATCTAAAAAAAGAAGAAAAAAAGAAATCTAGATGTAGAAGGACTCTTTTATACATATATGTACATACATACATCAATGTTGGTTGGGAGTATGGATGTATATGATTTCGTGTGTGTGTATGTGTGTAAGTGTGTGTGACACGCTGCGTTTAACACAAATGAATATGAATGCGGGCCCAGGAGACAGTGAAGCAGCAGTAGAACAGTGCAGACAGGACTCGTAGAGAGTGCTAAATAAAATTTAATGTAGTGCGAAACGTTTATGAGCTGCAACCGCAAGCTGATGATAGCTGCTGTAATAGGGAGAGACGTAGAGCATCCGAACCCGCGCCCCGCACTCCAGGAGTTAAGAGCAACGAGGCGGAGCGTTAAATAAACAAGTGGCAAAGTGTGCATAGGGTTTGCCTGCCCCACCCCCTCTCATTCGCCCAACAAGAGTGAGCAGCATTTTCATTTGGCAATTGAAAAAGTTGCTGCATACTTAAAGTTTTTCTTTCTACCCTATCCAAGCGCTCCATTCTTGCGTATACGCAATTTTTTTCTGACTTTAGGTAAGTGCATTTGGCAGGCTAAAAGTGAGATTGAACTTAATTGAATTTTTCTATATATATATGTGTAAATATATATGCGGGAACCAACAAACAGATTCACATTTGCATGTAGGTGAATGCAATATGTAAATATATTTAGTTTGCACTTCAACCGCAAAGGGTTTTCCCAGACCCAGTCCCAGCGACTCTGTTCCTTTCAAAAGCCAGACACTCATATTCGACAGCTGGAAAGCGCCATTTGATTTTTCAATTTAAATAAATAAAATTGCATTCAAATGCATTTTGTAGACACATACAAACATACATATATAAACTCACACATTTTGCGCCAATGCCTTACGGCTCAGAAAGTATGTATTTTGCTGCATGTAATTGACAGGACCCATGACAGTTTAATTATTTTATATAGAAATGATTTCTGCGGTTAATCAAAATAAAATTGAAATGCATTTTCCTGGTATTAACAACAACAACAACAACAACAACAACAACAACAGCATTTAAGTTGATGAAGAAAATTGCATTGACATGTGTTAAATCTAGGGAAACAAATCTGACATTTTTGGTTTTGATTTGATTGAAAATGAAAGTAAATAAATCAAATTTATTAACTGAAAGTTATTTGTGGCAAATGCTTTTAGTTTTTATTGATTTGAATTTGTCCTCCCAATAAACTTTTGGCTTTTAATTAATTGATTAATAATCGGATTACTATTTAATTTGCTTAATACCGTGTCTTTTCGTTTTATTGCAATTTCCTTTTGATTTCATTTCAATTTGCTTGTATTTATGAGCAAATGTTAAGCGGAAAATTGACAGGATATACGTTTAAGTAAACACTCAAGCAGCAAATCAGAAAAAAAGAACACCAACAGAAATAAAGTGGAAATAGCCTACACGCAGACAACACTTAAAGTGTCCAACTGTTGGGACTCTAAGGAGCCTACACAAGCATTTCCCTCAAGTGTTCCTTTGGCATCAACTTTGGTATCGGAAAACAAAACCAAAAAAAGAGAGAGTCAAGTAAAAATGAAATAAAAATCAACCTAACGAAAGTAAAACTTTCCTGCGCCCACAAAGCGTAACGGATATCAAACGCACTTTGCCTCCCATAGACAATTTCCGTTTCCTGTTGTTAGATGGAAAAACTGAAGGAAAAGTAGTCTGCTGGTTGCCGGTGGCTGCTGCTTCTGTTAGAAAAGGCGCTAAAGTAATGGGACCAATAAAAATAGCCACCAATCGTGGGCCACAAATTGTATTTGCGAGTATATGTGTGTAGAGTTTAAGTGGTTCTTATTTGTAATATGAGAAAAATGTTTTCAAAAAAATAACATTGTAACTACGAACGTAATTTAATTGGCTTGAAATTGCATAACTTCAACTTTGATTCAAAGGTTTCATTTATGGTTTTCAATTCCTTTTTTTATTGTGAATTTTTTGCTTTAGTTTTGCTAAAAGTTCTCTTTTTTTTTTGATTCGGCAGATTGATGTTCTGCAGTTTAAAGCTGCCACATGTAAGTGGTTAAATCTAGTTTTTGCCTAAGCTCATATCACAGAGAAAAGCCAAAGCTAAGCAGGACATTAGTCAGGCACTTAGCAAGGGCATTAGTACTAGCCCCAGGAAAACCACTTTACTCAAGTTTCTGCTCTTCCACCTTCTTCCCCTTCATTTGAAGCTCTTTACTGTGTGGGTCAAACATTTTGCTGTCTTTTTAATGCGTTTAAGAGAACATTTACTTTTGCTCTGCGTATGAGATACCAACTCCTACTTACTTGAAATTCAGTTGAAATTTGTTAGATACCAAGCCAAGAGGCAGCAGTAGCAGATGGACGACTGGAAACCGGAGAAGCAGCCTGTGCGAAAAGTAGGTGGAATAACTACCAAAGCAGCTGTTCCATGCTATGATTGGGCACTTGTTGCTGTTGTTTCAGCTGCAGCTTAAGCTATCCCCACCCGCAAATCCATTCACCCACACACACATACACACATGAAGGAGAGCAAAGAGCTGATTATGTTAATGCGGAATGCCCAAGCAAAGTCAAACAGCAATTGCGGGTGCATGAAAATTTAATTAAAAAAAAGTTCAGTGAAAAGTGGTTAAGGCAATTAAATTAAAAGTTGGTCAATTTTTATTACGATTTTATGACTTTCTCGTAAAGTAAAGAAAGGGCAGACAAGTAAGGCAACTGAATAAAAGGTGAAATTAAGTGAAATTAAGCTCATTTCAGTGAAATCCACTCTTTCAAGATAAAAAGGTATTTAAGCGTTTTCAAAAGGTTGGTAGAAACACATATAAATTTTGCCATTTGGCAAAGAGTGAACAATAAGTATTTGAAAAAAACTTATGTTTATTATCTTTAGAGTATTAAATCTTCGTTGTGTTGTGCGCACAAGTTTTCCGTTAGTTACTTTTTCTCTTTCGCTTTTGTTTGTTTTAATTTCCATTTTGGCCTCTTATCGGAAAATGAAAAGCTTCGCCGGCAAAAGTTGACCCGCATTTTAAAGCTGCTTAACCCTCATGCAATGAATGTTTTTTTCCTGTGGGTGAAAGGAGAGTGCCAGAGAGTTGAAGAGAGATAGAGAGAGAGAGAGAGACTTAAACGAAAGATGGAAGGGGCACAGCCAGAAACTGGAAAGAACAAAACAAAAATTCATTAAAATTTTGCATATTTATAAAAAAGAAAAAGAATCCTGAGTGGCCCGCTTTGCGCCTTGGGGCACTTTTGTTTTTAAAGCAACCAAACAGCAACACCCCCTCCATGTCCAACCCCCCTGATTTACTGTCCACTCCTCCTCGTACAACTTACTCGGAAAATTCTCTTGTTTATGCTTCGTAATGTGGCAAGCTTAAGTTTTGGCTGACCGAAAAGTATGAGAAAGCGTAAAAAACGATGAAATAGGTCAGGATACGATTTCGAGATGCCGTGTATAAAATGATATGGAAAATTTTTAGGATATGGAAAAGCAAAGAAAATAAAATTTCATAATAAAGACTTGTTTTGTTCCATACTTTTTTGATTCGTGATATAAATATACTAGATCCAGATCATGTTGTGAATTTAAAGGTCCTAGTCCTCTCTGCGTGAGGATTTTGTGCTTAAGTCCTTCTTTCTTGTTTGCCATCAATTCAATATACTTGTTTCTTTAAAGAATACAGGGTATGATGAGACGAAGTAAACTCAAACCAAATGCAAAATATAAGGAAAAAAGAAAACTTTTTAATATGCGGATAGCTTTAATTAAATATGTTTTCCACTAGACGAACCCAAACGAAAAAAAAAAAAAAATACTAGCAGCAACAACAAGTTTATGTGTGTGTTTATGTTTGGTTGTTGTTTCACTTTGTTTTATTTTACCAACATAAACATAAATGTTAGTCGGTGTAGCAAGGAAACAAGTTTCTATTTTTTCTTCCTTTTTTTCCTTTTTGTGATTTTCCTTGTTAAGTTTTTTATTCTTATAGCTTTGAGCAAATTTCTCCTATTTGCATTTGGCTGGTTTTAGCCTAAGTTTAGGTTTTTTCCTCCTATTCATTTGTAGATATTTGTGTTTAGGGTTAAAAGAAGAGATTTTAATTTGGAATTTTTATAGAAACTTTTGAATGTCTTTCGTAAGCTATTGATATTGAAACATTTAAAGTATTAAAGTGGAATAAATGCATTAAGCTAACTTTGATTAATGTAAAAGTAATATGCAAAGAATTTAAGAGTACATTCTGATTAAACACTCCACTTGAAAACTTGAAAATCAAAAACAAATTTTAGACATTGACGTTTAAGTCATGATATGATTAATACAAATATTTACTATTATTATTTATTTCATTCATTTTTCAAGTCTATATGACTATCATTTCTTATTGCACACACAAGTGAAATCTTGATTAATTTGAGTTTATTAATATTCAATATTTTTATTATTATTAAATTTACAGAGTCAGTTTGCATGTTCTCATTGTCTGCAATTGCAAAAGAGGAAAAGAAAAAAACCTTTCAGCATTTCAGTATGGTGTGTTCAGCCATTGACAATAATTTATTATGAATTTCTTTATTATATTTCGTTCTCTTTATTATGTAACCTGTAATGTCTATAAGTTCGAGAAGGGTATACTCACACACCCAAGTTGTTAGTCGTAGCTAAAGAAATGTAATACAGACACTACTTATATACAATTTTGAAATACAAAATCTACGGATCTTTCTTTAAATGATTAAATAAGACTCTGATTATAATATATAGAATATATATGAATGTTAATTGATAGGTAGGCATCCAATTATATCCGTGCCCAAATATGAGATCTAGGGTCAAAAATCTAACTTGTATCGTAATGTAAAAATAAATTAATGAAAATTTTATAATTCCTAATTTCACAGAGGGTATCACTGGAGTCGAGATATCTGAGTACTTTGAGCATTCCATTGCTCTGGCCTGGCCATTGTTGCCTCGGCTTGGCGCTCTTTTACATTTCTGTTCATTTTACGCCTACAAGGAAGTTTAAATAAACATAAAATAGCGACAAGCGAATGAATAAGGCACCAGCAAATATGGAAAAGCATACATATATGTGTGTGTGTGTGTATGAATGTACAATATATATCAAATTTATAACCCACACATGCATCCACTTTTCACACTACTCACTCCCTTTCTCCCTCCCGGCGCTCACCCACACAGATGAAAAACAAACAAATTGTCATGTCGATGCCGAGTTAAAAAAAGAAAAATTGAAAAAGAGTCAGAAAAAGGGGAATTCTTTCTTTTTTCTTTCAACTGGTTGAGGCTGTTGGGTTATGCTTTTTCTTGGTTGTTTTTTGGTTTTTTTGTTTAAATTGTTGTAAAATTCATCGGATATGAAAATCTAATGATTTGTAAAGGCGATGATAAGCGTGCGAGAGGATGGCCCCTTCAGGCGTTGAGAGAAAACAGAGAGAAAAGTTTTTTGTATTTTGGGGTTTTTCATAGGCAGATGAGAAAAGGATTTTCCACATTTATTGAAATATTATTTAATATTTGCTTCTTATCAGCTCATGTGTGTGTGTGTGGGTCCGTCCCAGTGTGTGTATGTGTGTGTGTGTCTGGATGGAAAATGAAAAACTTTTGCACACAAAGTTTTTGTTGGCTGTAAAATTAAAGACAGACCAAACCAAGAAGCAGCTTAAAAAGTTTCAACAAAAATCAATTGGAAAAGTTAAACTTTTTGTGTAATTTTTTTGCTCTAAGAAATGACAGAGTATATATATTTCGGGTAATAGCTTGTAATACCTCAACTCTGCATTATTTTTGGTTTCTTTTTGGAGATTCAAGTCATATCATTTGAATATTGAAGATGATTTTCTATTACTTTTGTAAGAGTATTAATTATTCGACAACACCTAAATTATAAGTTCAAATGTCTGGAATTTTGTTAGGTCATTTAATAGGGACCATCTGAACCAGATTAAAACGCATTATCTTTGCTATAAATTAGTTTAAACACAACTCAAGAGATCTCTAATATGTTATGGAATAAATTTTATTTACTTTAGATTTATATATTTTTGCTCTTAAGCAAAATGTTGTACATTTTCCTTTTCCTTTTTTTTTTTTGTTTGCTATATTTTTTTATTTTATTGTTGCTTTGCTTCTTTTGCCTTGGCATTAAAAAATATTTACTATGTCTAGACGGGCAAGGGCATAAATCAATTGCATTTGAGGGGGCAAGTTGTCTCAGCTTACAGGGAAAAGGGGGAAAAATGTGAAAATATTTTACCCATAGTATTACACTTTCCACACTACTTCCCCTCCTTCCCCCTTGTTCAATTCCCTCTCACTATAGTATATTTGTATACAATTCTTAATGGTTTTGCCCAGATTTTCCGTGTCAAGTGTGTGTAAAGTTTGATGAATGTTTTCTGACCCAAAGACAAAGTAAAAAGACGCATGATGTTAGACCGAAACATTAAGATATTAATTTCGAACTCTCTAGTATAATTTGGCAAAATATATTTAGGTCAATCAATCGCCTCGTCTCAATCCACTGGGATCGAGCACAAAACGCGTACCAAATGCGAAGCGATCCGTGGGCATGCTCATTACCACACTAAAGCCCACTTGAATTGGTAAATATGTTAGATATCTAAGAGATGGAAAGAGTTTTAAGACTGGCCTAGATGGTGAGTCAAATTGCCTTACTTGGTCCACATGAAACCCACGGAGGCATCTGAGTCGAACTTTCCATGCACTTCTGAATTCCCGAAATTCCATTGATAGCATATGGTGGCAATGGTTTTACGTGTGTTGCGATTCCAAGCCAGCAAATTGGCCATTTGAATTTGTGGATGGATGCGTTGCCAATAGCTAACATCGAGTCCTTGTCGGGAAGCGGTGGCCGCAAAAGAATAATTATGATGTGAGTAGCTAACATGTGGATATCATTGGAAAGAAGCAGTAAATTGGTGTTAACATAAAAGAGTAAAGGAAATTACCGTGCTGCAACTGCAATATCACTCCTAAGCCTTTTTGGTTCATTCCATTCCAGCAAGAGTTCCGTGCCAAGGGCCCAATGCGTTGTTATGGAACGCATTACGGACAATGTGCAACGACCGTTCTCACTACTCACATTATATAAATTTGCTGACCAAGTGTCGCACGGTCGTGTCCATTCGATTGTGTATTGCGATTCGACCGGAGTTACCTCATTCGCCTTTTGCATAATGGCCTCCATGCGCAGCGATTTGAATGGATAAAACAATATATTCAGATTGGCAGCCAACGAAGTGGGATGTATATCGCCAATTATCGTGGGTGTGAGCTAGAATGGAAAGTATATATATCTACGGAATAACTGACTGAGTTGCTGTGTATTTACCATTATATCATCGGACACACGAAATGTGTAAAGTCCGCCAAAACGAAAACCCGCTGCCCTCACATGACTCAGCACCCAGGAAGCTGTGATATACTTATTCGGGGCCAATCGATGCAAATAATCCAATTCGACACCATCGAAAAACTTTGGCATTACCCGATGGGCCAAGACATGAAGTCCTTCGATATTTCCGGGATTCTTTTGCGTACAAATGCCACCATAACGCTCGAAGCAGCTGGGAAAGAATATGCCATTGACCTCATTTGGCGGACAACTTTTGCAGGGCATAGTCGGGTGGAGTGTGGAACATCAACGAAATATATATATTTATATAAAACACAAAAAAAATCCGAATACGATGGGATGTACAAAACGTCCTTAGATATACAAAATTTTGGGTTTCTCTTCTCGATCTGATATGGTAGGAATAATAATCTGTTCTTAGAGTTGAGAATGGCAAATGTTTTTTTTTTTTTTTTGTTTACTTTTTGTTTTTGTTAGTTGTAAATTATTTTTGTTTCAATAACATTAAACCAAATGTTATATAGATTCCATTAAAAGAATATGTAAAATAGGTACGTAGAAGGCGAAATTCACCCGGCTCAAAAAAGAAAACGAATGTAAAATGTATCATCAGCTGTCAATTGTCATTTTATGCGCCATTTCACTAGCTCTTATCCTTGTTGGGCTTCCCTTGTCCCTTTGTGTCCCTTTTTGTTTCTTTTATTCTGACTTTGGGCACACCATTAGGCACATTTCACACTTTTACATTATTTATATGCCATACACTTTGGTTACCAACGCCTTCTTCATCGTGATGTCTCTTTTGCTTCATGAAATATTTAAAATCAAGTCCAAATCGCTTGCCAAAAGACGATGCTGGCAATGCTCATGATGACGTTTCTGATGATGATGTATGACAGCAACATTTTCGCGACCAGGATAAACTAGTGTATATAATATTTATGATGATACTTTAGTCTATGTTGAGGGACGAGCAATGTGAATGGGTTTTTATTAAATTTTCTTAAACATCAAGTATTTCCGTATACGGTCCAGCACTTTGAGTGTATTTGTTGTTCACATAGTCCTCTTCACTCCAACATAGATTGACATAAGCTTTATCCTTGTGTCGGCACTTATTGCCTGGTTCAGCACCCCATTTATAGATCGGTCGACCAATTAGATTTTCGGTGGCAAAGGCACAGCTAAAGTAGAAATACTTATAACCCGCCAAAATGTAGCGTAATGCAGCGCATCCGAATTGTGAATTTCGTTCATTTATAATGAGAGTTGTTTTATATTTGTGACTGCGGCGAGAGAGAAGAAACTATCAGGAAAGTTAGTTTTATTAATGAGAGATTCACTCACGGCTTGTCAAAGCTACTGGGCAATATCAAAGTAGCGGTGCGAGATATGCCAGTTATCTCCGATGACCAACCATCAATTATTTCCGTCATCATGGCAAAGTTTCCTCGATCGGTTTCGTATTCCAAAAATATAATCTTTTCCGCCATATGTCCTATGTAATAGAAAAATGGTGAACTCATGCAGGGCCTCGGGGTCAGTCGGCAGCGGCTGATATCCAAACGGGCAAACATGGCCAATTCATTGGACCAGGTCATTTTGCCCATGCGTGCTGCTTTGGGCAAGTTGCGATATTTGCCACCGGCCACATTGTTACGCAATGTATTAAAAATATCAGCCAAAGAATTCTTATATTTTGCCATTTCCAACAACTTGGCATTAGGTGGGCAGCTAGAAAGATTCTACCAAGAACCAATTGTTGTTATATTGATCATTTTATAATAAAAAACTTACACCTTGAGAAGTACAGGCCAAATTTAAGCCTTGACAGTGGGTGCCCTGACAATAGTTTTGACTTCTTGCCATTGAATTTGGTATTGTGATTAAGCCAACAATAAATATATTTAACTGGTAGTTAGTCAACTTCATGGTTAGCCTTGGTAAAAAATACTGAATTGGTTGTATGTAGATGAAGCCTTTTATATAGCCACAAATGGTTTACATTTTGTTATTGGATTGGTTTGTGATATGATCAAAAACAGTTGGTCAAGTAATAATACAAAGAGAGTTAGACAAAAGGAAGTAATACTCTATGGAACTAATCATTAAGATTGCAATAAATCCTAAATGAATCACCTGGGCACTTTTACAAAATTGTAAAAAACATATTTAAAAGTCTTTAAAGTAAATTTTCTTGCCACTTTGTGTCTTTGTGGAAGTTGAAAACGTTGCGTTTGTTTATAAAACCAATACACTCTCTTTGAAAGAGCATAAATGACAATGCCAATGACGTTTACTGCCGCCAGCTCTATGATGATGACGTCTAAGCCGATTTCCAGTTGCCGGAGTTCATGAAAGCAAATGCAAAAGTTGTTTATTCAGCAGCTCAGTCGCGGCTTGGGCACGGACATGGGCTTTGTGCTCTTTCCTTTTGCCTTTTGTCGCACTCGGCGACATCACTTATTTAGAAGCCAGCACTTAAATTTATCACTCCAACCAGGCAACCAACCAACCGAACGACCAGCAGCTGTTCAGTTGGACTTTGCTTCCTCCATTTGTCATTTGCTTTAATTTAATATGCTAAAATATAGCGAAAAGCCCGCATAACGAATTTGGCAAATCAAAGCTTGCTTACTTGCGACCACAAAACTTTTGCCCAAAAACCATTCAAATGGATTTGGTGTGAGACACAGGTTGGCAATTGTAATGGTTGATGGGAGATGTAATCATTCACAATTAAGAGAGACAAGTACAAGTAGATACCAAAAACTTTTAATTGGCATGTTGTGATAAAGAGGAAAATTCAAGTAAACACGATTCTTAGAAATTCAATTAACATTAAATTTACCACCCCTTATAACTAAAACAAACTGTTGCACGAAGCAAAACTAAACAATGACAAAACCAACAAACAAATGACCCAATTCAAAAGCTTCTCCAAATAAAACAGATTCATTCTTTAATAAATTTTAAGCCACTGAAAGTAATTGAATATTGTTATGGCTGGATCTATTGATTTTTAATCATTTTTGAATGCCCTTTCAAAGAAAATTTAATAGATAGATATGTGGAAGTTTAATAGAGTTCAAAATCTACAGAGGACTCATTTATAATGAAAATTACTGAAGAAATTAGTCACAAATAAGTTGATGAATTAAATAGAAGAATTAAATAGAATTTTTTCGATGTTTGAAGTATTCTGAATTCATTAAAAAAAAAAGGATATATAAAGTTCGGTGTATTTAAAAATTAGCTTATGATATGTATATTTTTTTGTAATCGAAAAGGTTCAAATGAATATAAATTAAAATTGAAATATAAATACACATGCGAAAAAACTTGGCTACATTTTAAATATTTACTGTCCCATGTATGCTGGAAATTGTAAAACAGTTTTCCCTTACCACCAAATACATATACACAAACACACACACACATACATGGAAAAGAAAATTGAAAATTCAATCGCATTGCAATGAACAAAAATTTATTTATTTATCTTCTTTTGTATTTCGTTTCTCTGGCCGCTGCTGTAAAATGCTTACAAACGTGTTTATTTTTTTAATTGCTTATTGTTTTTCCTTCTTTTTTTTTTTAGTTGTTTTTTTTTTATGCATGCATTCAGCATATAATTTAATTTTATTTATTATAGCCTTTGCTAAAAAAAACACAAAAAAATATAGGTATATGTACTCCCCTGCAATAAATTTTCAATATTTCATAGAGTTTTATTTTCACTCTTTCTCTCTACGCGCATTTGCATTGATGAATTTTTTTGCAATAGGTTAAAAACTTGCAAATGCGTTATCAATAAAAGTTATTTGTGTTAAATATATATAAATGTACATATATATTGTTGTTGTTGGTGTTGGTATTAGTGTTACGTAATAAATATTATTGTTGCCATTGACTCGCCATGGGAAATAAATTGCGACTGTTACAATGGCAACACGAAAAATGTTTTAGAGAAAACTTGTAAACTCTTTTAGCCAGACGAAGTCGTCTTTTATATCGAACAGCTGCCCTTGGACAGGATACAAAAATATATATCACAGGGTATTACGAAATCGGATCTTTGTTTCAGATTTTTTTTTTTGGTTACTTTACTGAGAACAAATATTTGTCAATGAAATGCGCAAAGTGCAAACAACAAAGTATAAATACACTTTTTGTTAGCTAATATTTTGTAAATTTAATAATATTCAGTAAATATATACATTGGATAGAAAGTCAATTATGTATATAAAATATTTGTGTAGGCCAAAAGCAAGTTTTATGCACTTCCAGAATTTTTTAGCATTATTTGTTAATTATTAAACAATATTGGTAATGCCTTAATGAAAATATTTATATGGAAAATGAACGTCCTGTAGCCTAAAGGCTAACCGTGTCCTCAAGAGGAACCAAGGATACGTGATTTATTCTGCTAATTGTTAGTTTTGTATATTCACTAAACCTAATCAAAATGTGCAACTATATAATCTACAGCTTTAAAAACTGAATTCGTATTCCAGAAATTATATATTAAAGTTGTAAATTTATATACCCATTTTTTTCATGGTATTTTAGAGTCGGCGCGACAAATTATCTACTTAGTTGCTAGAGTGGACTTCAAATTAAATTTTTTATAGCATACTTTTTGGATGTTACCTGCCATACTTGTAAATTATTTTCAAAGTTAAAAATAGGAATTTCAACTAAGATTACCTCAAGTAATTGCAGCATTCAGTCAGTTGATTTTCAATTTATGTAGAAATTGTTTTACTTTATTTGCTCTAATTTCTGATCCATTTAATATTTACAATCGCAAATCACAAAAGTGACAACAAACAGCATGAGGCCCGAAAGGCACTTTGTCTGCTTGATTTACACGGTCGGGAAAATTATTTGCATAACCATTTTCCCCACCCCAAGGCCAGCACGGGAAACGTCTTCGCGTAAAAAGAGTTTGCCAACAGAGTAAAGAAAAGTCAACCCACTTCAGGGCTGGGCACTTAGGCACGATTTGCATTACTCTTTGCCTTTCCATTACTTGCGAACAATTTGCCATTTTCATCCATTATTTTGTAATTATTTAAGTGCCTTTAAGGAGTGGAGTGAGGTACTGAGTGTATATGGGGGAAAATGGGGTGGGATGTTGGCTAGCTGTTGATGTCCACCTTATTGGATGTGGACACACGCCCCATTTTCCAAGGCAATAAGTGAAAAAATCAAAAAGCCATAAAAACTTTACACAATCGAAACGTGCAAAAGTTGATTTTTGCCAACGCCAGCAGCAAAAAGTAAAGTAAAAAGGCAAACACGCCCTGTTCCTTCTTTCAAAAAGAACCAAGAATAAAATCATCAACGATAACAACAATAACAACAAGAGGCCAAAGGAGAGGAGAACATGGGGTCCAAATAAAAAAGGCAGACAACAAAATCAAAGTGCGGCCGGCATGTGAAAGTAAAGTTTTTCTCTTCTCTCTTCGCTTTTTCGTTTTCGTTTTCTTTTGTTGTTGTAGAGATGGCAGCTAATACGGGGGACAGTTCGATCCATAAAAAAACGAAGCAAATAAAAAGCGCAAGAAAATTACTTTCCGCTCTACAAATTCCTTTTTTTTTTTTGCTTTTCTTTCTTTGCACTGTGGTAAAAGTATGGGAAAATTTATTAAATTTTATTCTTTAGCTTCTTATAGAAGAGTTTCGAATACTGGCACAGTATTCTGTGAGAGAGGGATATTACAACGAGTCATTCCTTAACTTTTTATGTGTGTTTATATGTGTGTTTGTTATTTGCTTTTCTTGAAGTCGTGTACCACTGTGCCCATATATGTATGTATGTATGAACGTCTGTACTGCAGGTTTCCAATAGCCAAGCGTGTAAAGTAAGTAAAGTTGCGAGTAAAAACCTTTTCCGCCTTTTCGGCTTCCATCGATGGCTTTTGGCTATCGGCCTTTTGAGGCATTATGTACTGACAATTTTCATGATTATGCGCTTACGGTTTGTGAGTGTCCAGCTAGCATTTACCCACTCCCCCTCCGCCTCAATATTCCCTTCCCTATTCGGACTCCGTCTCGCTTCTTTCCGTATCCCTTTCCACCTCTTCACGCCTTGGTAAGCGCAGCTGTTAAGCCTTTTCCGTTTCCGCTAGCGCTCAATTTTTTTTCTCCCTCTTTTCTACTCGATTCGTTTTTCTTCTTTCTCTTTTGTTGCTTTTGCTACTTGACTTTGGTGCCTAGAGAGTATTGAAAGTATTGATAGCCTTGACAGGCAGTTGAAGGTCCATACAGACCATGGATGGAAGAGCATCAGTTCCACCAGTTTTCCACCAAAAACGGAAATGAACATGGGCGATTTCATTGTATTTTTTCTTGTGCTTCTTTGTGTTTGAATTGTGTATAGCATAGGGAGACGGGCCAAGAAGAGGAGCTTTGAAAAGTTGTAAGTGAATCTCAAATGCTGCTGATTGTGGGGTGTTAGACATTTTACGGGTAATTATGGCTTATGTGTGTGTCTGTGGATGACAGGAAGTTGAAATGATTGAGATGCTTACTTACTAAAAAGTTGTGAAATGAAAATCGATTTAAGATAATTATAAAGCTAAAGTGTTTATTTATATTATGGCAAGAAACGATTATATTTTGTAGTTAAGTTCAAGTAGTTCTGAAAGTTGAAAGTTGAAAGGTTAAAGAAAAAAAGTTGAAAGGTTAAAAAAAAAAACCTACATTTAATAAAAGCGGCTTGTTTCCTTACTTTTCCTACCTATAATTTCCAAAGAACCTTCTTTTAAGGATCAACCTACATCTTGATGGGCGTTAATCTGCTTTAAGCTTCATAATTTTTGCTCACCCAATTTCAATTCCAATCACATTGCCCGCATTTTCATTATTTCATTTAGCCATAATCACAAATAACATTGAACTCAAACAAAAATCCTGAGCTCCATAAAATTGTCATAACTGCAAACGTATTGTGACATTTCCAATAAACAGCAAAAAGAAAATGCCAGCTGTGACTGTTATTCGAATCAGACTCTGGCTTCGACTCCCATCGACTTCATGGCATTGACTACAAGTCCGGGCTCTCTGCGTGCTGCTCTGACTCCGGTGGGTTGTGCGAGTATTTCTAGTTAATTTACTACAATGCGCCAAATATGCAACATAAATAATGTTGAGTACGAGTATTTGACATAAATAACCCAGGAATGGGCGAGAATTGTCGGGCAGCTGCTGTTGCTTCTGTTGCAGTTTGCTTCGTCGGTAACTGTAACAATTAATTAGAAACTAAGAAAGTTCCATTTGGCAGGCAGGCGCTAAACTTGTCCCTGGCACGGAAGCATCAAAAGGATGGTCGGGAGAGAAGAAGCAGGGGGTACAGACTCATACAAGCTGAGAAACGAAAACGAAGTTCAAGTTGATGTCGAAGTCGAAGACTGTCGCGCACATAAAACGCTTTTAATTGATTTTCCGCTTACGTGCTATGGCGAATTGGCAATGTCGTGTCCTGTCGCCCTCCCTTTCCCCATCCACACATAGGGTACCACCACCCCAACTTCCCACTTTCTGTCCCCTATTGGTTGTAATCGTTCATTCATTCATTTCGAATTGTAGTTAATTAATAAATTATTCCATGCGATTGAACTAACAATGTTGCTCTGGAAACTTTCACCAGTTCACGAGTGTTCTTCTTTCGTCCTTCCTTTCAGGAGCAGTCTTTAATTATCCTTGGTCCAGAAAAGAAGGAAGAAGACCAACTTCTCCTACCATCCATATACTTTGTTTAGCACTTGACACTCATATAAATTTAATCTCTCTCCCACAACTTTTCTTTCTCCCTCTCTCGTTCTCGCTTTGGTTCTTTTGCAATTAAACACATTTTTATTTGTTAATGTTTACGATCCGCACACGCAGAAAATATTCTTTTTAGGAGTTATAACCTTAGCATAAATATTTTAGCTTTAAATGGGCCACTGTTTTTGGTCTGATGCTACTTCAGCTTTAGTCTCTCTATACCTCTCTCTCTCTCTCTCTTGGTGGTAATAAATTAAATTTCATTCCATTCTATGTCCATTGGCTAAAGAGACCGTTAGGGGTAGTCGGGGGCCTCAGTTTGACCCCACTTCCATTCCATGAGCTCCACCTGTCTCAGGTGCTGGAAACATATTGGAAATTTATTAAAAGCGCAAATACTCGTAACTTTCGTAAATGCTCATCGCATGCGGTTGAATGTGAACCTTTTATGTGAACCTGCTTTGCGGTTAAGTTGAAATTACTTTCCTGCTGGGGATTTCCCATTTGCCCCATCTTGTCTCGGTTTTTATTTTTATTTATTTTTTGGTAATGCTTCTTGCACATTCTGTGGTTTATTATAAAGCTGAAAATGTTTGAAGTAAACTATTTGATGAGTTAACAGATAAACATTTCGCTTAGGCATTTTCGAATTTTAAAATTAAAGCTCACTTTAATCGTTAGAAACTTTCAGCCAATGACAATTCATCTAGTTCAGAAACCAAATTTTTGGACTTCGAGCTGAAAACGTAATTCTGTTTAATATAAAATACGAATGAATCTAATCTAACAAAAAAGCAACACATAAAGTATAATGTAAGTTTTTTGTTTGTGGATCTATCTACCAAATGCGGCACTTTTCCGTTTTTGGATTCATGGGACTACCAAGTGGACAATTGTAAGCCGTGGCAAAGTCCCCGTTATTACTAAGAGCACCAATGACTCGAAATTTGTTCGTGGTATGCACATCAGAAACCTCTCTCCAGTAGTCCGTTATCTTATAAGCGGCACAATAAACTTGAGCGAATCCCAGGAAGAACAGTTGCTCCGGTGAGTGATCCATCCCAGGCATCTGTTCACTCTTGGGCATCTGTTCACTCTTGGGCATCTTTATCTTATTCTTGATGAAGTTGCGATAAGCACTCAGTGATTGTCGTAAGCCGCCGGAGTCTGCTATATTCTCGTCCTTGTTCTTTTCACCATTGATTGTACGATTAATCTCTGGGATCAGATAATTGTTAAAGTGCTTTACGAAACACTCGGTACGCTCATTATACACTTTGCCGGATTTGTTAGACCACCAGTTTCGTATATCTTTCTCGCTATCAAACATGGCTCCCATTGTATCAAAGCCATGGTTTATTTCATGACCAACGATATATCCCATAGCTCCAAATTTTAGTGAATGCGGCCAGTATTTATGGAAGACAGGAGGATGAAATAATCCAGCCAACACATTAATTGAGTTTTCTATACGGTCATAAAATGCATTTGGTTTAATACATTTAAACATCTGTGAACTTTTCGTTTCTTTTGAGAGTTCCTAGTTGTGATGTCCATTGAAACGATCTATATAGACTTTGAATCGTTGAAGATTTATGTGATTCTGCGCATATGAGCCATCCACAAAACTAAGGTTACGCATCTCCCTAATTAAACGATGAGTGAATTCGTCATCCTGTAGGCAACCGATGTGTGACTCAATTAAGGATTCCTTTTTTAGGGCCTCTTTGCGAGTCTCTGTATCCAGAAAGTCTGCATTCTGTAAAGCCACACGCAAACTCTTTCGAAGTTCGTCAATAATACTCTGAACCTCCTTGCTGGTGTCTTCAATGGAGTATTCGTATTCTCCTCAGATAATCCAAATGACTGCAAATACCCACGCATGCGTTGCTCGTTTACTTTATAGGCTGCTGTCTCATTGGTAGCCAGATTATCACTGTATACCTTGTACTCGAACCCTAGCTTGGGCTTTACAAAGTAAGGGGCGAAGGGAGGCATTTGCAAGAGTTTCTCATTGATCAAGCCATTGGCTCCGTAATTAGTAAGATGAGCACTCATGTTGAACCAATTAAACTTGTCCGCTTGCCACTCCGGCCCGTCAACCGCCGGGAAACCGCCTATAGATTTGATAAGGGCCAGATAAGCGGGGTCAGTAGCTGGTAGCGGCTGAAGTTCGGCTCTGACGCAGGCATTATAAACTTGTTGTGCAATTTGCATCTCCTCTTCGTATTTCAAATCGATAGCTAGTGACGTCTTCGTGAGCAACTTGTCTGTGACATCGCCTAGTGTGAACCATATATCCAAGCTATTGCTTCATATATGCGAAGCCTGGCGATCCGGCTGCACATTTATCCAGTTGCCACAAGCATATTCGTAGAAGTCGTCGCACGGAGAGATTGAGTGGTTCATGTAGCTTTTCATTTTATTAGCATAGGAATTAAGGAACTCGATATCAGCATCTTCAGGGATCAGGTTCTCCATTTCGTCCTCATTGCTTTCCACAGTTGGCTTGGCCACACATGTCATCCACAGAATGCTCACTATAATGGGCGCCCACAAAATGTTACGCTTCATCGCACATTCACGGCACGATTCCGGTTCTTGTTGCCTCTGTTTAGTTCCAAATCTAATTAAGTATTGTGGAACATTTCCAACAAAGACTAACATTTAAATGATTCTAGCTCTGTGCAAAACGGAGAATTCGGATTGTTAATCAACGCGAATCTGTGAGCTTGAACTTTGCTAAATGCGGTTAAAGGGTCTGCTGACTCGAAAGTTTCAATGCAGTTCCATAATATAATTGATTTCGTGCTATTGATAACCAAAACGTGCCACTTTGCCGGAAATTAGTCATACGGCATATGCCGAAATTTTGTTTCTTGCTTAGCTGTAGCGAAGGTCTTCACTATCACCATTAAATAAAAATGTAGTCAAGTCTCAGCTCAGCTACCTAAGACCGAAGACTGCTTAAGCGTAATCGCAGATTTATGCTTTGCTGACACAACATACTGAATGCTGATAAAGTCGGTCATTTTAAATGGAAAAAAACTAGAGCACATCTAAAATAAAATTGTGTCCCCAGACAGACATTAAAATAAAAGCTCCTTCATTTGGCCAATAATTTGGGATTTGCCATCTTCAATTCTTTTTCTATTTTATCGTCTAATTTCCGCTTCAATATGGCTTGACTGAGCTTGGTTTACTGTCCAACTTCAGGATCAACTCCTGACTCCATGGCCAACTTGACATGGCCCTTTTGCTCTTGACTTGGTCTCTCGACAACTTTCAGTTGATTAGCCGCATTTTCTTTCTCTCATTTTCTAATTAACTGCAAGCTAACTTGCTCATAAAAGTCTTGGCAGGAAACATAAAAAAAAAAAACAGACGGAAAGAGAAAACTTTACCAAGCAATTGGTTTTTATGGAGAGAAGTCGAAGGAAAACTCATTGAAAAATTAATTGAAAAGGTGAAGATGGATCTTTATATACAAACACGTATATGTAGGAATACTCGTCGTATATATCCAATTTCGTCTAGATAGGTTTAAGTGCAGTCCATTTGTCTGCCTTCTGCAGGCCATTAAGACAAAAAATTCTGCTCAAAAGTTGACCCAAATATGACAGAAAAAAACGACAGAGAAAGACAGAAAGAGCGATAGAGAGAGACAGAGATAGAGAGAAAGGTTAAATTGTGACTCCGGTCTGTGCCTAATGTTCCAATTGCGTCTGACTTGACTTGAATATGGCTTTGGCTTTTGCTTTTGACTTCTCTACTCTCCTTTTGCTCTCAGTCAATTTGATTTTTTAATTAAATTTATTATGGCAAACAGCATAAAATTTTATGTGGTCAGTTTGCTTTTCTGGGTCGAATGGCCTAATGACCAGAAGAGGAGTATCCGAGTTGAATTTAGGTCCAATTGCAAGATGCAATGCCTTCTCGTCCTTATAGTGCCTGATGTCCTTCTGACAGTAATCTGCTGCTAATGCTTTTTTCCTCTGCCTCTGTGTGTGTAGAAGATTTACAATTTTCCTGTCCTGTGTGTGTGTGTAGTTGTGCGGTTGTTTATTCAATTTCATTTTTCTTTTTATGAAATTTGTATTTTTCATTCAGTTGCCTCTGGATTTATGCAATTCCTTTTTATGTAAGTGTGTGTGTGTGTGGAAACTAGACATGAAAATGCAATATTCCTTAGAAATATATTTATTTATATTTGTTTGACTTTGCTTAAATATTTTCTTGGAAATTTAACAAGCAGCCTAAATTATTTCATAACCAACAAACAAAAAGAAAAAAACCATAAATATTTATCAAATAAAACAGCTTTTGATTTCTAAATGGTTTTCAAGTGTATATACTTGGAAGTAATCACAAAAATATTTATTATGAGAATTCCACGAAAGTTTATAAATAGAATGTCCTTTGGCCTTTTTTTAATTTAAGGTCAAACTTAAAAGGTTAAGGTTAAAAGAGAATAAAGTTCATCTTCTAAATTCATTTTATTATATCACAACAACAATTTAAAGCATGGTTCGCATTTTATCCAAAAATTTCTCTATATATTCAACTTCTGATGAATTTAAACTTTTTGCCTGATAGACACTCTCTTCAAAGTTTTTTTCGTCGTTTAGACGTTTATAGGCCGCTGCTCGATATAGCCAGGCTCGCAAGTATCTTTTATCAAGATGAAAAATAATATAATCACAATCCTTAATGCCAAGTTTATAGTTGTGCTGCCTTCAATTGATTGGCTTACAGATTACTAAACTAAACAGAGCAAAACTTTTCACTCACTTAATGTGGCAGATGGCACGATTTACATACAACACAGGAGTATCGACTATATAGCCCAAACCTCTGGTATATAATTGAATGGCAGCCTCAAAAGCATTGCGGCGATATTCAAAATTTCCCATACGACGAAAGTTATCGGCCACTCGTTCCCGTTCAATGCGGGTTTCTATTCGTCTCTCTTTTGTTTCTCCAATTTGTCGCATAAAAGTAAATTGATTTGTATTGCCGACTATTTTATTTTTGGATTTTGATCGCTTTATCGACAACCGATCAGTGATACTGATCCGTTTGAATACCAAAAAATTGTCATCTGTCACTAGACTGCTTCTGTCAACGTAAGGCTTCTTAGAAGCGCTGGCACTGTGTAAGTAAGTTATGTATATATATTATAGATTATAAAAAAAAAAAGAATGGCACTTACTCCTCCATTTTGTTGTCATTAGCCATTTGGTCGAGAAATTGTAGAACGTCTTGAACTTTGGATGATTCTTCAAGGAATTCCTCATTCATCTCCGGTGGCATATGGTCATCCATGTGGGGCAGTTCCCATGTTGTCTCAGTGTCTTCTGTTCTGTAATTGTCTGTGTGAGCATCTTTTTTTACTTGTATTTTTTTCATATTTTTTATATATTTTTTTTTTTTTTTTTTTAGTTGTTGATATTAGTTTTTTGTATTTACTAGAATTATTTGAGTACAAGTGTCTATCAATCAAAGTTCAAATCAAATCAACAACAATTCTAAATTGTGAAAAAAACGGATAAAAATCTAGAGTATAATTGATATGTGAACGCCATTTTTAAAACCTATTTTAACCTGATTGTTTCCCATAATTTTAAAGCCGCAATTCCATTTCATACTTTATAATTTTTATCGATTTTTGAAATTTTCTTTAACATTTATTTTCTTATACTTTTTCTTCCTTTTAGCGACTTTGCCCATTTATTTGCGTCTAAAATGTTTTTCGTCATTTTCTTTGTTGACTTCCTTTCTGGGTCTGGATAACGAAATGATTTTTCATTTGAATTTAAAATGCATCAGTGCACTGATTTTAATGCATACACAATTAAAACTGCAAGTCAGGAAATTGCAAATGGAGTTTTTAATTTAGCGAGAAAATTCAAACGCGAAAATCAATGAGCAATTGTGAATGCAAATTGAAAATGCACAACAACAACAACATCGCATGGAAAGGGATTGCATGGGGTGAGTAAGAGAAAACCGAAAATAAATTAAGTGAATGCAAATCAAACTAATGCATAGTTGTCAACATACGCCACACATTTCTATATCCTACACATACGTACATATATAACCTATTGCCCCTCCTCCTATTTTTCATTGTGACTCCAAAAAGTTGAAAAGTTTTTCCATGCTAATCGTTAATTGCTTTCAAAGACAGTGTTTCGAGCAGGAGGTAGCAGGAGTAGGTGAACGAGCGGTGAAGGTGATTGAAAGGCATTGGAAGAGGGCGGGTCTTCAGTGTGTGGTGTGGTGTGTGGGAGGGTTTCAAGGGTGTTGTAATTGTCGCGCTTTTAAATGCGCAATTTGCAATGCAAATGTACGCATTTAGTTTAGAAAACCGATGAGAAAACCTCATCTCTGCCATCAACAGATGGCGCCACCATCACATGAAAATACTTTTATGGCTTCCTAATGGTTATGGCCAAAAGAGGGGCGTGTAGTTGAAAAAGGGACGGGGACGAAAAGAGCGTGTTGGTAGTGGCAAGTTAGCTATGTTTGGCAACAGCTTAGCGCACATTCAATTAAACTGTTTTATTGACACTTTTTTCTATATATGTATAAGCATGCTTTCACACACAAACGCAGATACACACATTCTGGTACAAGAATAAGAGTTGGAGGGTATCCTTTTCATAGAAGTTCAAAAATCATTGAAGAATTATTGAACAGTATTAAGAACATTTTGTTAAATTTTTAAAAACTTAAGGACATAACACAAGCAACGATCCTTTGTTGATTTCTATATATCTCTAAAACTTTTCCAACTTTAATCAACCGTGGACGATCTTACCACATTGCTTTTGCAATGAAAATCAAACAGAGCAAAATTTTTAAAACTCATCGTCTAATATGGCCGATGTTTACCCATTAAAGTATTTTCGTTTTTGCCATTATGCTATGGAGAAAAAGTAAATACTACAATTAGTTGACTTAACTTCTATGACACACAATTGGCAATTTATTAGCGGAGCATAAAAGGCATCTCTTTTAGTTGAGAGGCCGGGCCAAGGAAATTGAGTGTCCTTGCGAAAGGGATTTATTTATGGTTCATAGATTAAATACTAATTAACACCCCAAACACAGACGATACACACACTTACACACACTGACACATACATAAACACACTTACACATATAGACGGAACGAACTGCTGGCATTTGATTTATGTTAAATGAAATGCCGAGAGTCTCCCCTTTTCTCACTCCTCTTCTTGTGGCACTGTATGCGTATGTCCTGTAAGGATTAGACGTAACTCACACAAAAAGAAAAAGAGGCAGAACAAAGCAGAAAAAAAGAAAATAGAAATACGAGAAATAACATTTGCCTGGGCCATTGACCATGCTCGTACTAGGTCCTCGGCCTCGTCCTCGACTTTGGCTGCTCTGCGTATCTTTTTTGCTTAATGCCATAAATTCTGCTTAAATTATTGGGGTTGGTTAACACGCTTCGTTTTCGGTTTTCGGTGATACCCTGCAATAGAATGCAAACAGAAGTACACGGGACACATGGGACACCTACATAGAGTCACTTTAGTCATTTTTAGGTTTTAGGGTATTACATGGTCGATATAAACTTCTGCTCGCTGGAGGCATTTTTTCTTGTCTATCTTACTGTTCATTTCGTTTTACTTTAATGCCCCAAACAACAAGCACTTGACCCTGCCAATACTTGAGAGTACAAAGATTTGGGTAAAGTGTGGAAACTTAAAGGCGCCAAATTATAAGCAAATATTTTCCAACTAGAAAAAAAAAATTAAAATGTACGCAAGTGAGGTGCAGGCAAAAATCTCAGTCTCAGAGTCAACATTTTTCACAGTGTTCACACTCATTCAGTCAGCAGACTGGGCCTCGGCCTGTTGGGCCTGGTAAGGGGCTGGTTCGAAATATTGTGAAATTTATGTGTCTGCATGTCGCGAATGCGTAAAAAACCTGCATAAGAATCCAATTCTGTTGGGGCATAATCAAGCGAGAGACAATGCTCGACTCCGACTCCAAATGGCATCTCCACCATAAAGTCTGCTCGTTTGGGTTAAGCCCCAACCCGAACAGGTTGTGATTGTTATCAAGAGAGGTGGGTGGACTGAGTGGGTTGATTAACGGGTCCACCATGCAGATGTATGATTATGGGTATTTATTTATTTATCGGCCTATGCAAATGAGTGTTGCAAAGAGTATACGAATTCCCCTTCAATCCTATATACTCGCCCATCTTTCCATTCTGTCTCTCTCGTTTTAAATGAAATTTAAGCTTGGCTTATTTTAATACACTAATTAAATGCGCTTTAAAATATCATTTATGAATTGCACCAGCAGAAAATTGAAATACCCAAACAATTCCAAAATAAAAGAGAAACATCGAAACGTGCGCTGGAAAATTTTCATATTTAAAAGAGTGGATAAAAATCAGCAATGGACATTATTGAAAAGAAATTAAATGAAAATTTACAAAATAAATTAAACACGTTTTAATGTTATAAAGTTCATGTCTGATTTATGGAAAAATAATTTGTACAACTTTTTCAAACTATTTATTAATAACATAATACCAACCGATGTGATGTTGGTATTATCTACCACATTAGAGTCTTGATTTAATCTCTCCTTCGCTCATAGAGAGTTTGACCTGTAAAGCCTTTTCGTTGTCATTGGCTTTTTGTGCTTTGAATCTCAAATCAGTTAATTGATGTCTTAATGCCAAGAGCATTGAATTTTCGATTAATTTTTTTCTTTTGACTATTTTTTTTGCTCTTAATATAATCTGTTTCAGCCGTAGGCAAGTTGGATAATTGTGCTCTTCAATTATAAATACCTAATTGAAAAATGTGTTTAATTAAATGCCAACTATTTAAGTCACAACTTTTCCAAACGAAGCTCTGCCAATGAAATGTGCATTAACCAGGTCTCTCTCTCTCTCTCTCTCTGTTTTTTTTTTTCATATCATTCCGATTAAAAATCCATTGAGGCATTTGGTGGTTTCGATGCAAAAATTGCGACTTAATCGAATTAATTAAAATTTCATAATAATTTTCTATAGAGTGAAACGAATTTTCGTGGCCAAAAGAATCCCCTAAAAGGCCCAAAACAATTTCGAGTTGAGCGCACAAAAAGCCAACCGCATATCAAAAATGCGTCTAGGTGTGTGTGTGTGGGAGGTGTATATGCTGGCAATTTAATGCAAATTTATTTAAATTTCATTATTGAAAATAATCAGAGGCCAGGGTAGCGTCTGTCATTGAGTTTGGCGAGTGTTTTCACTTTGCGCCAATTAAATGTACACATACATATAAATACATATCCGAATGCGTGGTGTGCGTGTGTGTAAGTGTGTATGGGAATGCAAATATCCGCAATTAAGCAATAATAATAAGCGTCATTAATAAATCATTGCGAGTAAAACAAAAACCAAAAAATTGTATGGCCAGCAACATGGTAAGGAGGTGGACAATGAGTATCAATATGGCTTTTTGTATGGCAAGTGACATGTTTGTTGGTGGTCCATAGATTGCGGGGGGATACGGCCAGCAGATAGTTGGTTATGAATGTGGATCTGGTCAATGAATGGATATTGAAAGCCAGTGTGTGTTTATGTGTGGATTGGTTTCTGTCATTGTATTCACTCGCTGAGAATTGCAATTAACATTTCACAAGTTGATAGCAAGGTTTTATTTAAAATTTCTGAAGAATAAAAAGTTATGTCCACCATTGATTCATGTGAATATTGAATACAACTCTTTATGACAGCTTTTTTTGAAGTATGCCGTTTAATTGTACCTTCAAGTAAGGTAAAATTGTAAAAAATTTATGGAGAAAAATTATATCAATGAAAGTTTACAATTTAATCTCAATCCCTTGGAAAGTATTTTGCTCCACAAAGTATGCAATGAAATAGTCCGGACAACAAAATTATAAGTCTTGACTTTCTTTTCCTAAAGCTAAACGTATTTTGTATATAGCTTACTTATGGACATCAAGCAAACAAATGAAAAATAGATTCAGAATAATTACATGATCCTGTATACAGATTACTACACCTTCAAGAAGCTTACACAATTTCATTTCAATTCAGTGATACGATAGAGATACCACAAAGGGGTCAAGAAAAGGTCATTCCAGATAACTGTGGGTGAAATTTAATTTTGCGCCGCATCTATAAGCCATTGATCATTGCATCATTTGGCTATAGTGCCCCAGACTTTGCCCTTCCGAAAAGCAATTAAAACATGCTTCCCACGTTGTTTTCCCTTCTACGTTCTCGAAAATTTGACACAACAACTAACGATTCCTTGTTCTTTTTCTCTGGTTGTGCCTCTCTCCTCCATGCGTTTGTCATCCCTTTTCCTGAAAGCGTGAAAACTTTTGGGGGGCATTCTTCTTGGACACTCTCGTAAATTTCACCATGGACGTTTTTATGTGAGTGTGTGTAAGAATGGAAGTAGTAAGTGTGTGTATGTGTGCAGCGAGGGCACTTCAAAAAATTCCAGAGCACAAAAATTTATTGCAATTTCGGTAATGAGTGTGCAGCACCAGGAGGAGGAGCAGCAGGAGCAGGAGATGAAGCTGCTACGAGGAGTTAGTCATGTACCTTAATGCTGTTAGTGTTTGCCTGGCGGTTTTTCGGTTTTCCTGTGCGTCGGTTGTTTGAACTTTGTGGCATTTCCGTTGCATTTCTTTTGTGTGTTCGCTACGGAAACGGAAGTTTTTAATGTTGGCCATTGCCCGTAAGTTTCTCTACTTTTTGCATTGTGTGTGGATAGTATCTTAGGGCCCTGCCTTCCTTCCCTCGCATTGTTTTTGTGTAAAATTAAATGGTTTTTTCCCACCCCTTCCACCATTTTTGGTTTTATGAGAAAAAGAGCTGTAATGGGGAGACGAAAAGTGGAGTTGCTTAAATGCTTTTTAAAGCTTTTGTTCCTTTACACTACTACAAAGCGTATTTCAATGTTCTTTATTTGTGTTTTTTGTCTTCTTTCTGCCGTGTGTTTTTTTTTTGCCGTTTTTGTACAGCGGCTACCCGCATTTCTGTTGTTGCTCTTATGGCCAAAAGGCCTACTCTTACCAGTAAAAGGGGGACCAAGATAAACATGCATGCATACAACACACACACACATACACAAACAGACAAGCAGCAGCGTCAAGTGCGTTTACGTTTTATACACAAAATGCACGTCGCTCGTAAATCTCGCGCGTGAAAAACATCAGTTTTCAGTTGTTGGCCTAAAGACTGGCCAAAGGCAGCGAGGAGGGAAACATGGTCGGTTCGCGGTCGAGTGTCTGCTGCTTCTGGGGTCCACACAGACCAACCACCCACCCATACCGCTCCATCCATCCATCTACTACCTCCTCTCCTCCGAAAGCCCTGTAACTTTAAATCTGCTTGCAAATCTAGGCATAAAATGGTACACAACAAAATAAAGGCAAACCCAAAAAGTATTTTTAGGGTACACTCATTTGTCAATAACATTTCAAACAAATGGAAAAACGAATGTAAAAACTATTTAAAGATTGGCTTTATTCATGTATTAGATGTAATGTAAGTATTCAAATGCTAAATAGTTAGAAATAGTTAACGAATAAAGGCACTTTAATAAATGGGAATGAGATGATGGACCAATTTCAAAATGTATATTGAAGGGTATATCAATTTCAGAAAGACCGCATTCGGGCTCAGTGTGCTTTTCTGTTCGTTTTATTATGTATTCTGTTTTAAAAATCAGACATGCATCGCTTTCCATATCCCGCAGACATAGAACCTCAACAGTGCCTCAAACCTTGTCGTCTTTTCTAGCGTAACTCTAACCTAGCCTAGCAGCTAACCCTTTTGTCACGCCACTCGTCAGCTTTTGATGTTTTTTTGCTGGTTTCATTTTTAATACTTCAACATTTCAGGCAACCCCCTTTTTGGAGTTGAAATTTTTGTCTCACACCTGTTCCAGCACTTCAGCCGGCTCTCTTACTGATACAGAAATTAATTGCGTGGATCGAGTGGCTAGCTGAGAGTGAGTGTTGCCAAAATGTTGATGCTAGGCTAAGCCGGCTTCCGCCCCTCTCCCCACCAATGCCGCCATCATCGCTTCTCTGCTATCCGGCTTTCCGTTTACCGCTTCCATTTCCCATGCTCTAGAACCGCAGAGCCCCAAAAGTGACAAACGCAAACACATTTGCCATCCGCCAGTTACTATTGTGTGGGTGTGTGTGAGTGTATCTATGTGATGTGGCCAGCTTGTATGTGTATGTGAGTGGGTGTGGGTGTGTGCGAGTGAGCACTTGACGAGATTTGTTTATTTGTCTATGCGAATGGCCCGTCTGTGGCTGTCTGTGTTTGGATTTTGCGTCTGGGCATACAGAAAAAATTGTTTATATCTATGCATATATAAAACGAAATCCGTTAGAACAACAGCAAAAACAAATCTGTGAAATCTTTTGCATTGTTTTTGGTGCTTTCAGACCCGCAGAATTTTTCAATATGTTCGAATGGCAATGTAAATCACTTTCACCATTTAATAATGCCTTAAAAAATTCAACAAAATGCAAATTAGTTTCCGAATTAATTTATCTAACCTGAAATTTCAAGGTTATCATATTCAGGAAAACTTCAAGAGGTTATATATCCTTGCAGACATTGATCATGAAAGCTGATTCCCTTTTCCCCTTCTCTTTTTCAGTACAAGGACTAAAGTAAAGTCTAATTTGTGACATATATGTAGATTTAACACTTGGTATACATGAATAAGTACAAAAAACACATTGCGTATACGTAATTAAAGAAATGCATTGGATCATTCTCGTACACTTTCAAGGCGGATACAATTGGATAGAAACTTATAGGCACACACTTAAACATGGATTCTACGATAGTTTAACATAAGAGACTAGAACAGACATTAACTGACAAATTGCCTTATACTCTTGCAAGATGATCAAAATTGTGGGTAACTGTCTGTGTTCAATTCATTTCACTTGCAAAAATCAAAGTTGTCTGTGATTGATGGCACAGTTGGTTATTTTGATTCGCCTTTCCCAAAAGCTGATGCCATAGACAGCTAATGGTATATGTACATATATATCTTCGATATCGTCATGCAATTGGTCACCAATTTTAATCTCATTTAATTATTTAATTTGATGCTTGTTTTATGCGATTCATGTTCAAACATGAAATGAGCCGCCGCCACGCCTCGAATCCTTCTCCCCCACCGAAAATGTTATTAATTATGCCAATGCAAATTTTTTTTCTCATTTAGGCTTACATTGTTATTGTTGTTGTTGAGTTAATGCATAAATTAATAGAAAATGCATTGTGTATATTTAATTATTTACAGTAAATCTTTAGCAGGTAATTTTGATTTTTGTCCATGGGCTTATAAATATTTAATTTATTATTTATTTATATATGTATTTTGTTTGCAGAAAATTTTGCGGAATTTAAGTTTCAATAATGCAGCATAATCTGAAGAAAATTAATAAATTAGTTGCACATACAAAATTACTTTAAAGTGATGAAATTTTGTTTGTTAGAAAACAAATGTTTTAAAATTCACTTTCTTATATTCTAATATATTATTTATGGATTTCCTTTTTTAAATCCAATCAATTATTATTAAATCAGCTTGAGCCATTATTCAAATTAGTTTATTTAAATCAAACTTCAAGTCAAGATTACACATTAATTTCGCATATTTGGCATTTCTCTGTCTCTCTCTGTCTTTAGGCAAATCCGATTCGTATTTATTTATTTGCCAGTCCATTAAATAAGAAATAAATTCTTTATAGAAAATTGAGCCAAACACAATATTTGTGAAGCATAGCTCATGGGAATGGGGAGCTGAAAGCTTCTCACATAGAGTGAAGATTGGTCCTGGCCCATTAATTTGCACAAATCCGCGTAAATATTTGTACACAAATTGCATCTGTTTGGTAACATTTCGAGCATTTGCTCATTTGTGGAAGTCAACAAAACATTTCCATAATGGCCAAATATGGCATAGGGCAAGAGGCTTCGTCTCTTGCCAATCTAATGTCTGTAGTTCTCCAGTTCCATTCCCATTTAGATGGTCAGGTAGCAGGTGCCATGCTTGGGATGTTCGTGTGTTTGCAAGACCAAATTTTGAATCGCCAGTTGCCCCGCCGTTAGGTTATTTGTGCTCATTGATTTATGCAACGCCATCTTGGGCTACCTTTGCCACTGAGTTTCACCCAGTCCTATTCTTATTCCAGCTCGCACTCCTACTCCGAAGACTGCTACGTTTCCGCCTATGCCTTGCCTTGGGCTTGCTTTGGCAAATGCATTATTCAAAATTGGCTTCCCCTCTCCATGTCTCTCTCGCTATCTCTCCCTCTCTCAAACACACCCACATAGACATACACACACAAAATCGTTGTCGACCGAAAATCACCCTGGGGTAAAGTGATTTAGCATGTACCTTGGCCCCTTAACCGCATTGCAATTGTAATTACCCGAATGGCTTCCGCACCCAGTATTCAACTGAATCCCTTTCCTCATTTTTGGCCCAATTTTTATTGGCCGTGCAATGCTGCAATTAGTTCCAAATCATAAGCAGCACTTCCGTTTGGTCACCACCCTCCCAAACTCCACCCTCTTTCCCATTGTGCGGAACCATTGCAATTGCGTGCAAATTTAAAATTTTCAACAAAAACGATACAAAACCACCAACCACAACAGACAACAGATACAACAATAATCACAATGGCTTTCAAAATGTGTGCGATTATTTTTTTCTTGTTTTTTTTTTTTTTTTGTCCAATTTTTAAAGGTTCGTGTTGAATAGGGTGTTAATCCTTGGGAAATTAAACAGATAAACCAAAATATATATTCCACAGTGAGATATGCATTTGCATATGCAGCAGAAATTTACAAAAGATTTGTGCATTAATCTAAATGAAACCAAAAAAGGGTAATTGGGAATTGAAGTACCAAAAATGTGAATTCCATTAACTTAAACAACCCTGAATATTAGTTAAGTAAATTTAGTAAAAAACATTTTGAAGTTGTGGTATACATTTTTGTGTTCTCCTTAATCCTTACTTAAATGAATACTTTGGGTCGAAAGTGATAAGGCATAAGACATGTTATAAGTTTCTTGACAATATTGAATACTTTTTCAACCTATTAAACGCTTAGAGACGCAAAGATTCTGCATTAGACAGTCCTAAATTCACCTATGAATTGAGGGTTAAGATAGGTTTTCATAGTTTGAATCGATCAGGTCAATATCGTTTAATAAATCTCTGAATACAAATAGTATTAAAGAAGAAATAAAAGTGTAAAAGCACCAGGACTGAGCCTATTTCGAGTTCTGTTGTCTCTCATTTAAAATGCGAAATTTAGTTGGATTATTGTGCTAATATTAATGTCCATAAGTAAATAACTTTATGAGAATCTCTGCACTAAATTAAACACAAAATGTTGCATTTTGGAAACGAAAACTTAATTTACACATACATACATATATGTATGTAAGTATGTAGGTATGTATGTATATATAGTCGGATGGAGGTTGTTTTAAAAGTTTGGAATTTTAATTTTTGCCTGACCACGACCATTTCTACCTGCAGTCGATTTGTAGTAACCGCCAGCTCATGCCTCTCTCTCTCTCTCTCTCTCTCTCTCTCTCTCGCACTCCAAAGTGCAGCCTCGAACCTGAAACATATTCAACCATATCCTTTCATTTTATTGTTGTTGTTGTTAGCATTGCGTACTGCGTGTATCTGGAGTGTATCTGTGTATTTATAATTTATATGCATTGTCAGCGAGCGCAGGTTGGCTGTTTCCCCAGGGACCCTTTTACCCATGCCATGGCATCGTCCTGCCAACTGCAGCATTCATTCGGCTGCAGATTGTTTTATGCGTTTGCACACACGAGCACTCGAATTCCATTGCGATGAAGGGGGGAAAAGAGCTGGAGAGGGTTTGCGATATTGCATTGTTGCATATTTAGCAATAATAAAATATTTAGTGCCATTTCCATAAATTTATTATCGCCAGCGCCAACTCACACATACAGGCAAACATGCAGAATACAGGGCTCACTCATTCATTCATTGAGTACACACAAAAGTCAGTTGGATGGTGGCGAAAGGGTGGAGGAGAAGGATGTTGTTTCTGCCCGCCAATACTTATGTCCCGCACCCTTAACCTCTGATTGCAGGTTAAATATTATAAATGAGCCATAAAAATTGCAATTGCCTTTACAGTAGTTCGTTACCTCAGGCCTGAGCAATATGATAAATTTCTATTCGATGGCAGCTGCTGGGCGCCATAATCGCTGTAGTCGAAAAATCTTGTAGTAATCACCTCTACCTAACTACACCAGCACTCCCCCCAGTCCCAAACCAACTACCCTCCTAAATGACAATCTGCATTCAAATGGCTTTAGCCTTACATGATAAATTACACACCTTGGCCTTTTCAATTTGTGCTGGGGTTTGGAATTGGGTTTTGGGGGTTTGGGAAGATTTGCAAATTGTTGCATTGCACAAATATTTTCCAGACATTTCGGGGCATTCATGTTTCGCAGTGTGGGCAAAACAAAAGCCAAGCCGTTGAGGAATTTATGGCCTTGCACTATGATTGCAGGTGCAACGACTTGAGCATGGAATGACTAATGGGTACTATACAATAAATATCTCTTATCCATTATGTGACATATCATTTTGAGTTTCTATACAATGATATTGATTGTCAATATGAGCCAATTTTCTGATACTGAATTCGAATTTCATACTTAAGAGTCATGTCCCCCAGAACGAAATGAATAAAGAAGTGTTTTTTACCTCATTGAGTATACATAGGTACATATATATTTTTGGACAGCATCAACAGCTGAGTCGTCCGTTTCCCAATTTAACTAAGTGCAAATGTGCGATGTGAGAAAGTCAAATCATCATGTAATCACATTTCCGATTTTATTAAAATTTTGGTTTTATAACTTATTAGAAAGGCGAATAAAAGTTCATTGAACGCGCGCAGTGTCCTCTGGTCTTGTATTTGTGTTGTGTGTGTTCTTTCTATCTATTTATGTCAATCTATTTTCTTCCGTTTTTTTTTTTTTGTTTTTTATGTTTTTGTATTATCAATAAGGATACAGATAAAGTAAATACTCGATGATGTAATATATACGAAAATAATATTCCATTTATTTATATTTCAACATTTATTTTGTTCTCTCCATTGCTATTATGGTCGTTCATACAGTTGTTTTTGTTGTTCTTGTAGCTCTCTCCATAAATTGTCGCTAAATGATAATCATAAACAATTTTGTCGCTGTAATTCCAGTTTGTAGTCTCGCACCAAGGGCCAGGGGGAGGCAAAGTGGCTGGTTTATATAGTATATCGAATGATAAATGTGCTTAGGTCGCGCCGAGTGTCAATTGTGTGTACAGATTTTCCATATACTTTTGCCATTATATTTATGGTCTATATGCTTATTCAGTAAATATTCACACATTTGCAGAGAGAAAGAGAAAGAGAGCAATAGAGTGAGTTGAAATCAATTGAGTAAATATATACATACATATGTATATGAATTATTTATTCAATTGAAGTGATTTCTAGTGGTAGCAAAATATTTCGAATGACTTTATTTTGCTCTCTCAATCTCAATGGCAAAGACTACTCAAAACTGAAAGATAAAATCCTCTATTTGTCCGAACACAACAACTTGTGTCTTCTGTTTTCTGGTCTGTCCGTTGTCTTTGAGGGAAAGAGCCTTATCCAGGCCATGGCCTTTGGCCCAAAGTTGCAATATTATAACGTTGCACAAAACTTTTCAGTTGCAATAATTCGGATGTGCGAACTTTTTAAAGTTTTTGTACTCATCAATTGCTGCTGCTGCTCATACTGCTGGCAGGGGGATGAAAATAAAAGGGAATCACTAGGTTAGTCCAACTAGTAAGCAGCTCAAGTTGCCATCATCCGGTTGAAGGCAATGGCCGTATGCTCGGAGTGCGGTGCAGGTCAGAGGAGTATGCTTTTTGGTCAGCTGCAGCACGCAGTTCCTTTTGTTAATGATACTCTTGCCAAATATCAGAAAAAAGACTAAGGCAGCATGAGGCAAAGGGCAGGGGAATCATCGTCGTCGTCCTCGTGGTCATCATCATCATCATTATCATCGTGGGTATGGAAAGGAAAGGATGCCAGGATGCCAAAACAGGAGTCGGTGCAATGAGGGGCAACCATTTTGTGGATTTATTGACATTCTGTGATGTTATTAAAGTTGATTGCCAGAGACTGTGCACGTTTTTGGCTTAGACGAAGTGCCTCATATCTGCCTCTTCTTTTAGCTCTTCTTCTCCTGCTTGTATGTGTGTGGCATCAAAATGCAGCTCAGCTTCCACAAAATGCATTGGATTGCAAACAGTGGAGTGGAAACACAGCTCAGTGCGGTCAATTCGAAAGAAACAATAGCCAGGCATACCACTGAAGGGACACAAACAGGAGGCGGCTGCAGTAAAATTCAGAAAGAATCGGAGCGATGAGGGGCCTGACATGGCGGTAGCATCATTGTCATCATCATCAAGTCTAATATGCGCATTATTGGTTTTGTCCTGTTCAGATCTCCTGTTCTGTTCTGTACTGCTCTGTTCCCTTTTTTGGTTTGGCTCTGCAGTTATCCTTAATATGCCTTGCATGTTAATATGCTTATCCTGCGTGTTCTTGTGTGCGGTCCTCACACACACAAAGCACTCACTGCCACTCGTCATGCAAATATGAAATGCAAATTCTATGGACCAGAATATTACAGGAAAATACACCTATATACTCTATATACTCTTTCTTAAGGTAAATTAAACCAGTATCAAGATTTATTTCATTGTACCTTCATTTATTTGTGTGGTCCCTAAGCAGAATCTGATTAACTGAATTGTTAGTGTAAATCGGTAAAGGAGTGAAAGAGTATACACACTTTGGCCAAGGTAAATATTAAACGGCCATTTGATTTTGCCTTTTCTCTTTCATTTTTCATTGCTGCCTAAGTAAATCTAATAAAGGAAAAAAGTAACACAAAATGTGCGTAGCCAACAAAATCCTTTTGATCTTGTTTTTTAATTTTTAGCATTTAATTTTGTTCCCATCTTTTTCGTTTCCCCCTCTCTCTCTCTCTCACTGGCTCTGTGTCTGTTTCTTGGTCTTACTTTCTCTATGCCTTTATTTCGTTTCGTGCTCAAGTTGCTTTGTTTGTGGCAACACATGGCGTATACTTTATATATATATATATAAGTGAAAACTCAATTTCGTATGCTAAAATTTTGTTGATGAAAAAATGAAATTTGGGTTATTGTGTTGTTTGCTATTGCAAATTTCATCCGACGCATATTAAATTGTTGAACACCCTTGTATATTAATAGAATTTCTGTTTTACTAAGTGGCTTTTACTACATACAAATATTGTGGGTATATTAAAATTGATTTTCAATTTAATATGAAAAGTTTCATCCTCAAATGGCCTACTTGTTTGGCTCACTCACTGTAAATGCGGTAAATACCCTTTCTTTGGAAACTCAATCTGTTATTGTTAACAAATGCTTTTTGGCACTTGAAACAAATTACTACAGATTTCCACTTTTCATGTCAACAACAATAACAACAACAATAACAACGAGAGAAGAACAGTGTGACTAAGGATAGCGGAAAATCGAGAGAAGCTGGCTAACAAGGTAAAAAAGCTGGCTCAAATACACAGTGACAGCATGATAAAAAGCGAATCAAGAAGGAGTGAGTCCAGTCCAAAAGAAAAAGACTGTTACATTGTAAAAAATTTTCAATCGTATTAAGTTTGTGTTGAATTTATTTATAATTTACTTAAGCGAAACATAAGTCTCAGTTTCTTTCTTATTTTCTCTTGTTTTTTTGAAACAAGCTAATATTTATAATGGCTTACTTGCTCTCTATTTTTTTCAAGTGTATAAAAAACAAGTTAAGCCTTAGGAGCCAGGGTCGAAGGGAATGAAGGCATCGTCAAGATTGTGTGTGTGTGTGTGTGTGTATGAATAACAACATTTTTAACATATTTACTTTTTGTTGTGTTGCGCGCCAACCTTTATGCAATTTATTTCTGCACGTTTTTCGCGTGTTCCCTTTTCTTCTTTTTTTCACTCACTCTTTATATGTATGTATCTTTATGTTTTGGTGTTTTCCTTTTTGTTCTGCTCGGTTACAAAGTATGCCTGGCGGCTGGTAGGGCAAAGTACAATCTTCTGCTTGTCTTTCACTTCAACGGCAGAAGCCAGATTTTGAGTTGAGCATAACAGATCCGACTTTGAATACTCTTTCATACCTGTCGGCTGTCGCTTATAATCACATTTCGGTATGCTGCTTATAAAAGAAATGAAAATTTATGAATTATTGTTTCTTATCGTTAAGTATTCTGTGATAAGTGTATAGGTAAATTGGGCATTTTTCTTCGCGCAACCTTTTTTTTTCTCCTTGCTCAAAAGGTAAAGCGGTTACGTTGAAAAAGGCGAAAAGTGGCTTAGCTCGCGGCGGTCAAACGTTTTACCTTTAAGACTGAACTTCAACATTGTTTGGCCAACAAATGCGAAACGCAAATCTGAGATACTTTCGAACAGGAGTGAGCTAAAGTTTAAAGTTCACAAAACAATGGCGTAAGTTAAGGTTAAGCCAGAAATAGTTAGCTGGAAACCACTTCCCCACCACCTTTCAACCCACTCACCCAACCAAAATCCCCTGCTGTTTGCTTATGCAGCTCAAGTCGCCACGCTTGACACATTTCTCGAGAGACACCCGCACATTCTTGTCATCATCGCTGGCATTTGCCATAGTTGTTGTTGCTGTTGTTGTCCAGCTGTAGCCGTAGCAACTTGTCAACGCAGTCATCAATGTCGGGCGTGACAGCATCAGCGCCTGTAAGTATGCCATGCTTTTGCAATGCACATTTAGCTTCTTGTAACTCTCCTGCTCCCTCCCAGCCCTTGTTCCAGCCCTGTCCTGCTCGTGTTCCTTGTCTGTCCTTAAACATGTTGCATGCCTCTGTCACTGGGTTTCTGTGCCAATGACCAGCATATAAAGAAAAGTCGCAGGATGAGAAAAAGTGGTCAGTACGTCGACTGATGGGCAGGCCACTTGCAGCTACTGCTAACAAATATTAATGAGAAAATGCTGCCGAACGTGATCAACATTAAGTCAAAGAAAATTGTTAATAATTTTCGCGTTAGAATACTAAATGTCAAAGCAAAGCAAATGAAGTTAAAGATGTTTAAGGCGAAACTCTGTTTTAAGTTAGCTAATTTAGAGAAATTTATATAGAGATTTATCATCTATGAATCATCATTACATATAATTTGATTTGTCTTCATAATATTTTTAGCAAGCTTTAACTAAGTTAAACTAAATTTCACTTTAGCTGTATATAATTACCTGTAAGATTTCTTTGGAGCCTCGATTAATAATGTTAGAATTTTTGACGAAACCTTTTTCCTTTTTTAGAGCTGTGATTCCCCCTTCTAAAGCATATGCATGACTTCTGTGATTATTGTCATTTCGATTGCCAAAAGTCTCCCCCTAATGCAGCACGTGCTGCATGGACATGAACACCCTTCTCTTTCTCTCCTAAGCACAATTCAGTTTGTAAAGTGAAGCAAAACCACAAAAAATAAAAAAAAAAAAAACAAAAAAAAAAAGTGTCACGTGCAAAAAACTTTCTTAATTTAAAAGAAATTTTCAAACAAACTCAATTAAATAATTTCAGGCACAAATAAAGATGAAAATGTGACAGAGAGAAGGGAAATTCGTGGGGGAAAAATAGGAGGAGAGTTAGAAAGAAGAAACTGGTAGACTAACGGCATAAGCTTTTCACAGTTTTTACACGCCATTCTTCGCACACATACACGCATACAGCGACACTCACAACATTCCTCTTTTTGCTCTCTTGCAAGACAATTTTAATGCCACAAAATTTTTAATTGAGTTAATCCTAAAAACCACATGCTGGCTAACGAGCCAGATGCCAGTTTCCTTGTTCTAACTAATTTGCTGCATGCCATAGATAGACTGACTAAGTGAAAGAGATAGAGGCTAGAGGGTAAACTACTCATCCTGCCACCATTATACTCGCAGAGTGGTGCATTGGGAGGCAATAGGGGGAAGAGCACACATGTTGCCTTCGAGGCAAGTTCATGTCCAGATAACTGCAGCTGTACCTAATGATTATTACTTTTCCTTCTTCAAGTTGGCTAGGAAAAACTAGTTGGAAACAACTTTCAAATATATATTCCTCAGTTTTCATTCCCCACTTCTCTCTATCAAACACCAAGAAGACGACTAAAAATAACAAAAAAAAAAAAAAACAAATGATGGAAGATCCAGAAGACTTTTTATTTGAACGATCAGAAGTTACGAATTTGATGAAACAATTGGAAGATATTATAGCATCCAACAAATTAGAGTAAACTTTTGACTAAAAATGAATCTACTAATTGATGGCTACTTATTCTGCTGCTTATAATTTTGCAGTAGTTCCAAAGATAAGGATGCAAAGAAACCGGAAGTTGATGTTACAGATGGTGTGACAGAAGACAATTTTGTGGTTGTTCGACGAATGGCAAAGGGCAAGAAATCCTATGGTGCCTCGAAGTCCGCGTCTAGACGAACCCACAAGCCGGTTAATGTGAATCAAATGTCGTTTATGCGTCAAGTCGATGTGACTAGTAAACAACGTCAACAGGCGCTTGAGGAGCGCCATCGAGTGGCTGACAATTTTCGCAGGCAAGTTTAGTTAGATTTAAAAAGGAGAGCTTTATTTATTTAATATTCTCTCAGATTGGGCAACGATGATTTCCGTAAAAATAATTATGATCGTGCCATTTTAATGTATAGCAAAGGTTTATCTTATATTAATGATACGCCAGTTCTCTATTGTAATCGTGCCTTGGCTTTCGTAAAGTAAGTTTAAGAAGGATTTTATGCTGCATATTTCTAAAATTAAGTTTTTTTTACTCTGATAAGGAAGCGTGAATACAAATTGGCACTTTTGGATTTAGATTATGTCTTGAATAAATTAAGTCCGAAATGTTTGAAAGCTTGGCTCTATCGTGCAGGAACTATGAAGCGTATGAATAACGAAACTGGATTCGAATTATCCATGAATATGGCTCGCAAATACCAAAGAACTGATAAGGATGCTGCTTATGTACAATTATTTTTGGAAAAAGTGCGCTCAGATTTCTAAATGGACCCCCTTACATTCATATAGATTTTTAATTTTAAACAACAAATTTTCAAAATCGTTGGCTTTCCTCCACCTCTTCTTCCTGCCCATCAAGCACACATTTTATGTTGTGCAATATCGATTGGGATACCTTTTATTTTCAACTCTATTCATTTACTGTCACATGCAATCTATTTACTCTCAAATATTAACTCTAAAAAACAAAAGGAAATTGAAATAGAATTACAAAAAAATAAAAGAAACCAATAACAGCAATAGCAACAACAACAACAAGAACTATGTGAGTGGTGAATGAAATTTGCAATTTTTGCATAAATTCAATAAAAATTCCTATTGTCATGAGAATATTTGCCAATATACAATATAGGAGCCATTGGGGGGAGGCTTGGGAGAAAGAAAAAAGAGGATAAGAGAAGAGAGACTGGAGAGCCGCACCACCCCAACTCCCACCCACAGGATAAGGGCCACTTATACGCTTCGTTTGGTATACATATACTCTCCATCCAGACTCCTGTCCTTTGCCCCCGCAAGAGACCTAGACCACAAAAGACTGACGCTGCGGCTAGAAATGCGGGTCATGGTAGCAATTGTGGGAGTGACTGTTGGGGGAGTGGCGGCACTAGCATTGTAGGTGTTGCCATTGAAGTAGAGTTTGCAGTGCTTTCAATATGGCGCCAACACCATTTGCATTTGCATTTGGGTCCAAGACTCGAAGCACACACCAGGCACGAGGACCAGTTCCAGTTTCTCTATAATGAAATGCAGTTCAAATGCTTGGGGTATAAACTTTTGTCACAACAGCAAGCCAAGGCTAGGATGCCAATAGCATCGGTTTAGGGGCGGTGAGTAGATGACCCGGAGGGAGGTTTGCATTGTCGTCAGTGGGTTGTAAACTAGCAAACAAACGCAACGGAAGTGCCACAAAAAGGGTTTCACTGTTTGTCAATTGTGTGCGGCCGCAGGAGTCGACACCTAAAACACAAATATAACCCACTTTCCACACCAACTAGAGATCGGAGAGTGTAACTATCGGATTACTCTAGAGCCAGTACCAATTCCATAAGTATTAAGCCTCCAACGTGTTGTCCCATGCAATATGTTATTCAATGTTATTTTAATTTAGTTGATAGTTTGTCCAGTTGGTCCATCTCTAATCTCAATCTGTCGCCATATATAACTAGCCGTGTAGGTGTATATATGTATATGGGGGCATTTCCCTGCTGACACGGTAACCTGACGGGCACCAGATTCACGGATGACAACTGGACGGAGCGAATGTTCACACCAATCTTAAGAAAAATGCAAAAATGTGTTTGGTTTTACCAGAGACTGCTGCTCTAATCAACAGCAACTGACATTGCCACTCCTGTATGGAGGGACCACGCCCATCGCTTGTAATCAATGCTGTAAACACTTATTTTTGTGGTTGTCCCACAGTCACAGTCAAAGCCACAACAACAACAGTAACAGTAACAACTTCAGAAACAGGACCAACAATGGGTGAAGCAGCAGCAACCGCCTTTTGGCATTGCAATTTGTGCCACAGTTGCAAAGTTTTGTTCTTACTTCGAAGCTGTGTCGCCTGTCTCCTATCCTCTTTGCCATCATACATTGTATTGTAGCCTTTTCTATGGTTTTTGCAATCAGAGAGAGGAGTAGAAGTGTAATAGAAGGTTGGCCAGCTTTAGCCTTTGGATTTTTGTTTTGGTTGCTTGCAGCAGCAACATTGCGGCTTTTTATAGGTGTGGCATAGAAAACTGTAAGATTGTTTTGTGGCTTTGCAGATTCAGATTCAGATAGAAAACAAGAACAAGGGAAGCAGAGAGAGAGCGAGAGAGAGGGAGATAGGGAACGAAAGAGTTAGAAATTGTGTGCAGGCGACAGGAGATGTAAAATGAAGGGGATTTCGGATTTTTTGTTGGTAATTCGACTTTAATGCTGTTTACATGAAAGTGTAAATGGTTATTGGCAGAGATGCCAAGAGATTTCAACAATATAAAAGCCAAATGCGAAAAGTTTTTTAATCACATTTTAGTTGCAGATACGTTAAAGTTTTGCAAACAAGTCAAAGGCTTTAAAAAAATGGGCAAACAATCTAATTCCCTCCCTTATGGCACTCTCAGTCAGTCAGTCAACTTCAAGAAGGATCTTCATAAATCACAGCTCATTGCACTTTGGCTGATCCCAAAATGGCTTTCAACTCATCTAAGGAAAACAAGTTTTCCCAAAAGGATCCTCTGCTGCTCATAAACTCATTTTCCAAACTATATTCCATTCAATGTCTCCTTTTTGTTGTTGCTGTTGGTGCTGTTGCTGCTGTCCAGTGTTTTGGGTTGTGTTTAGTTTTCAAGTTGCGGTTCGTGGCTACGCATCGTGGCAGCTTCTTGGCCAGAAAGTAATTTTGGCCTTTATCTGTTATGCGGTTTGAACAGCCCAGGCGTGCTCTTCTTTCCTTTTTTTGGTTTTTTTTTTCTTTCTTGGCCTTTTGGTTGTAATATTTGTTGGTTTAGCATTTCAGTTTACTGTTGCTGCTGTTGTTTTGCCACTTCCGGGACTCATTTTGACTTGCGTTTTTTTGTTCCTTGGCCTTTTTGGTTGCTTTGTTTTTGCTTTTGGTTTGAGTAAACGGAAGTGTGGGTTGGAATTGCACTTTGCCTTTGGTAAAACTTTTCATTTTGTTCGGCTGCGTATGGCAAGTTCTCAATGTTTGGTGTTTTGGGCTAAAATTGACTTTAGTCGGTGCTGACATTTGCCTGGATATTTCTGTGGAGCTGGCAGCAAGGATCTAGGGTGTGAATGAACAAGTTTTTCATTAAGCTGGCAGCATTTTTGCTCCAATATCTCCCTGCCTGTCATTTCGATCTGGCAGTTCATTTAAAGTTCTTCTTTTTAATTAGCCACGACTTGGACAGTTTTTCTTTTGGGATTTCACTTCCTCACCCCTCCCCCACTCACTGATAAGCTTATCTATTGACATTTGTTGTTTTTTTCTTTTGTTTGAGGGTCGGTTTATTGAATGTTTATTTGCTTTGTTGATTTCGATTTTCCCAACGAATGGACAAACGAATATTTGAAATGCAAACAGTAAAGCCGAAACTGAATAGAAAGAAGGAGGACACTAGCTTAAGGCAAAAGCACCCACACTTCAGACCCAATAAGAAGATATAAAGTAGGAAAAAGAAGAACTGGTGGACGGGAATGGGAAACTATGAGCACGCCTGCCAGCAATGTACGTTAAATAAGGGAATATATTAGTGATATTGAGGAACATGGAAGTGGAAATCGATTCATGACGATGATATGGCACAAAAAAGAAGACGGCTATGGCACACAGACTAACGGACACAGTGGCAAATGCCGGCTAGGAGTGTGACTACGTCGACACACGGTGAATTAGCAATTGACATTTGGTTAGTCCTGGTATTTGGCATTTGGGATGGATACCTGCTAGCCAAGTCCTAAAGGACAAGCCGTGCACTGCAAGAAATCAACATTTTATCTATGTACTTCCTTTGTATATTAAGCAGTTTATTATACTGGATACTTAACAACAGCGAAATACATCCCTATTTTTGCAGTGTACTTCACGTGTGGTGCTCATTGTGCCGCCCATTGAGAACAACATACTACTACTACTTACTTGTGGCGCTTCTGCCACTTCTCACTCACCCACAGCAAATAACCTACGGAAATATATTCACGTTGCTTTTTCATTATTCATGACAACTTGCTCTTGGCCCGGTGGTTGCCTGAGGTAGCTGTAACTGAGTCAAAGCAAATAATACACAGATACAAACACACATACACAGTTAGTCACATGAGAGGGATGAAACAACAACAGCCACTACAATAACAAATAACAAAGATGACAATAAAAAGCAGTAAAACAATTTCCCCATAGTCAAAGTCAAATGTAGTAAGATGGAAAAAATAAAATAAAAGAAGAACGAAAAGAAAAACCGAAATAGGAAGATGTGGAAAAAGGAAACTAATATTTTAAGAAAACAACACACGGCAGCTTACTAAGGGAGACAAAATACTGAAGTACTGAAACTCAAGCTCAAACATAAGCGTGTGTGCCTGAGTAGGAAAAAAAAAAGAAAAAGAAAAAGGGGAATAGGATTGCGAATGTGCGAGAGTGGGCCCAAAAAAGCAGGCAACAGTTTTTATTCTTTCACTTTGTTTCCTGTTTCCTGGTGTGTGTTGCTGTTGCTTCTGCTGCAAGTGGCCTGGCCATCATCAAATTCAAGTGACATATTTAGACAGCTAAGCAAGTTCGACTCCCAAGGTGAAGTGGAAGCCGTTGGCAATTTTCAGTGTCTAGACCGAATGAGAAAATAAAGAAATATGCAGCGGGGGTTGTAAGACAACCCCACAAAATGACGGGAACGCAAAAGGAGCGGCAAACGGATGAGAGCAGAAGATGCCACCGACCCACGACAGTTGCTTTTAATAATAAAATCATTGAGCATCAAAGCATAAAACTCAGTCAAGTGCAACATAAGCTTAAAGACCAATTCGTGTGCTCCAGCTGAGGGGGTGCTGCTGTATGCTGCTGGTGCAGGGGTAGAAAAGGTAAAAAACCTTACCAAGCGCCCCACTTGCGTGTGTTCAATTCGATTTTTGGTATTCTCTGAATTTTTTTGTGTTTTCTTCGCTCTGTTGTTTTTTTTTTTTTTTTTTTTTGTATCTCCCTTATTTATTGTTGAATGTGATTTAATGTTATTTTTACAGCCAAATTAGTTGGCTTTTGATGTGCGTTTAACTTTTCTGCTTAAAGTTTATAAAAAACAAACCTAAAGAAGTGTAGGAAAAACACACAAATTTCGTCTGAAGCAGAGCAAAAAACTGGATTTATGACTTACGCATTTGGTTTATTTGCGCGTGTGTGTGTGTGTTTTGTATTGTGCAGTCATAAAGATACTTTCGTCATAAAAACCTTTGCGGTGGCACATGTGTATCATGAATGTATCTTATAGATACTTTAACTGTAAGTGCAACTGTTACTTGCTCTGGACTTACTTATTTGAATGCCAATTTAAGCTTAACTCAAGAGCCATCATTTCAACATGTTGCAATTGTAATTACCCAAACAGTAAATGCCAGTTGAATTTCCATGTACAATTCTTAGATATTAGTTTCTTAAGATATCAGTTTCAAGTGCTGCTTCTTTTGTCTAAGTGGTAAGCAGCAGTCAATTATTTTAGTTATACTCAAAATGTTGTGTTTTGGCTTTTATTATGTGGCTTTTTGATGATTGATGAATGGAATGGAAACTTATGTTTCCATGTTCTCTTATTTAATTCAAATTTGAGTAAAACAGAAAAGGAAAATATGCATATATGTACATATATATATAATCAATAACTTTTGTGAACCTTATTTATGAATATAAAACATTTGTTTAGTTAACTTCAAACCAGTGAATTGGTAGGTTAAACAAAGCAAACTTTTATTTAAAATACCTCTTAAATAGAAGAATAATGCTATAATAGACTTTATAATGTCTTGTTCACCTTAAAATATAGATATATACCCATCAACTAATAACTACAACGAATATCTAAGACCAAAATATATAAGACCTCTATTTCCTTATGCAATTTTTAAATAACTTACTCATTCCTGAAATTATTAGAATTAAATTTCAAAATATATTGGAACTAAAAGCCAACAGTATATCACATCGATACAACTACAAAAGATGCCAATCTCAAACTCAATCTTCGGCTGCCTAATGACAACTCAATTTCAATTTCCCCCTTACTTGAGACACAAATTGATTTATAATTTAAATTAAATGTTTCGTCATTCAACCAAAAACAAGGCACTTAAATAACTAACTATGCCAGACAAGTATAGAGAGCAAAAGGACTGAAGAGACAATCCTTTCAGGCAGTTCAAGCCAAAATCAAAGGCATCTGAGGGAACGTGACATCTTAATGGCATTTTCAATTGCTAGCCAACTGGCTAAAAAGGGAATCCCCTTTTGTCGCTACTAGTTGGTTGCTTCCGCTTTTTGGCCCCACCACTATAACCTCCTTCTTCAACCCCACCACTTCAAGCTCCTTCTTTTTCTTCAATTTCCTCTCGCTCATTGACATCATTTTCATTTATTTACTTTTGTGCTTGTTATTTTGTACAAATTGTTAATTATTTTCATTGTGCTTGTTATGGAACTTTTTGGCCACACCCCTCACCAACTCGGTCCCCCTACCAAAACTCGCCAACATTCGCCTCACTTTGCTTTATTCTGCCCGCATTTTGCGTTGCTACTGTTGTCTATTTTGTATTTTTTTTTTTTTTTTGTTTTTTGGTGTTGTCCTTAAGGATTTTTGGCATTTAATTAAGCACAATCAAGTTGACATTTTAAACAATTTAAACAAGCAAACAGACGTCGCGACACCAGTTCACCCCCTTCCCTGTTCCGTATATCTCTTTGCTTTGGCTTTGACTACTTTGGCGCATATTAAAACGCTTTATGACCAAAGGCCAATTGGCAAGGACTCGCGGAGAGAGAAGGAGAGCTGGAAGCAGAGAATGAGAATGATAGTCCTAAAAGCCTAGCCGCAGGCTCTAGTCAGAAAATCGATAAATGAGTCTACCCCCAGCTCAAACCCATTTAGCCCCTTTAACCCAACCATCTCCCTCTCTTCCACTTTGCTATTAATTATGTCTTTTGCCGTTTTGTCGTTTGTATTTAAAAGGGAGAAGTTGGCCAACAGCAGAGAGCAATTAAGTTGCTAGGAAAATTCTCGTCTGCTACTGAAACCTAGGCCCCAAACCACATTTCCATTGCCTTTTGGTCAGTCACATAATACGTATCAATGGACATGTTTGGACCAACTCCCGAACTCCCTTCATTCTCTAACTCTGCCCCACTTTACCCACCTCTTCATTTTGTCTACGTGACCAGCAAAGTAATTCATATGAAAATTTAATTTGTTTGGCCCCGCAAAAAGTGAACGAAACGAAACGAAATGGTTTTTACGTTTCTAACCGCATGTGAAAATAAATATTATTAGGCTTGACCATCTCGGATGCCGCCGCCATTGGATGCCGCTGCTGCTGCTGCATCATGAAATATGAAAAATTATTGCATATTTAGCAATAAACAGAAATTTTGTGCGGTTTGGCTTGTTTTGGCTTTATGTTGGCCTTGTAGAGAATGTAGGCGTGGGTGTGCGTGTGTGTGTGTATATGTCAACACACAACCAAAAATACCGCAAAGTATGCCCCACAATTTTTCCGGTTTTTGAATGATTTGTTTTTTATTTTTCGTTGGAATTTGATTGCATGAACCGCAATTTGAATGATGTTTGGTATTTGTGGTCATGGCGATTGATATAGATATACTGATTTGATTCTGTATTTATATTTGTCTCTCTCTCTCTCTTTCTATCTCTCTTTTTTCTCTCTGGGCTATTAAGTGAGTTGTCCTACTTAAATGATGGCAAAGCGTAAAAAAGAATGATTAAGATTATGAAAAGAAATGTATTTTACTTAAATCGTATATCGATTAAAGTTAAACTTCATCAAATGAATTCGCATAAAATCAGTTAGTTGCCAGTATTTTAATTAGCAAGATAAAATCAACAAGATGTTACATTAGTTGCATGTGGTCAGTCATGGGAGAATCTCAGTTTGTATGCATAACCAATCATTGATTGAATTATTCCCTACACTTAAATAAGCTAATCCATTTCGTTATTCGTTTTCTCGTTTCCACACTTATCGTTTATCGGCCATATTTCAATTGCAAATGGTAAACTCATTAGCCCAACAAGGCAGAAAATGCCAAGTACAAGGCAAACTCCAAGACAAACTCCAACTCTCAGACTACACCCAAGAGTCCAAAGACAGCAAAGTAAACTTGGGAGCTGCAGTCTGAGTCAGTTGAATGGCCAAGCAAATAAAGACCATTGAAATAATTACCGAGGCAGTTTTGCTCCCGTTTGCTAGGAATTTGCATTGCAATGGCCAGTCACCTTTCCCCCCTGGCCAGGGCCAATCTGCATTTGGCCGACCGCAGCTTCTGGCAGCTCCTTTTGGACAAACGCTTTAAATTTCATTAAATCTGCTCACTTCGTTTGCCAATGCAATCAACAAAGCGCAAAACCAGCAGCAGCTAAACGAGGTGAAAGGGGTCAGGGAATGAAGGAATAAGAAAGCGGCAGCGTCTCTGCATTTCATTTACAACGCCTCAAGTGCTTGAAATCTACTTAGATCCAGGGAACTGGGTAGAGACTATGACGACGACAGGAATGAAGAAGGATGACGAAGGACGACGCTGGTGGTAGAAGTGGTGGCTTCTCTTAACCTCACGTAATTAACTTGCTTTTGCTTTTGTTTTGCTACTTTCTTTTTCTTTTTGATACCCTTCATATATTTGGCCATATTCCTTATGTCTACCCAATTCGTTACAGCATAATAGAAAATTCAAATTTTTTTTAAATATAACATATATTTCGAAAATACTTTATTTTCTAAAAAGGAGAAAGAGAGAGAGACATGGAGAGAAAGAGTGAGAGAGAGAATTAAACTTAATTCTAATTATTAGTTCGTTAGTTCTTTTTCTTTTCTACTGTGCAAAAGTAAGTTTGATCCACTTTACGCAAGGATTTCAGTTTAATTTCTTGCAATTTTTTTTTCTCTATAGTTTTTAGTTTTCCCTCTTATTCGTCACCCACCCAGCCAACCACTGGGCTGAGTTTGTATTGCGCTTTCGCTTTTCTCTAATTTCTTTGCGCTATTTTTCACAAGTTGGTTTGGTTTTACTTTTTTCTTCTTTTCTCGGTTATTTTTTTGCACTTGGCGCCTGTTCTAAGTGAAAAAGTAAACAGAAATCCATTAGCTTGGCAATCATTGACGGCGCCGCCAGCGGCATTCTCTTACCTCCCTCTCTCGTGCTCCCCTCGTTCGCTTATTCTGTATCTCTGACTTCGTATGGGCAGAGTTGGAGGTCAGTGTGGCTTTTATAAATTACTGCCATCAAGACATTTGTTCCATTTCTTTTTGTCGCTCCAATTGACACGAAGTAAACTTAATGCTAAATTTAGGTGTTGAGGTGTTTAAAGTGTCCTATTCCATATCTATTTTGTAGCCCAAATCAATTGAAGCCCGTATGTGTTCTTTGAGATTTATGAAACCATTGCGCAATGATTCTTGGGTTAGGAACTCTTTGACCTTAGTTTCAGTGTCACAGAATACCAGATTATCGGTGTGATCGATTAACTTTTGCAGGTCGTTGGGAAAACGATAGAGAATCAATAATATTGAACTTGACGCATCGGCCTGACGACACAGATCACTCGATAGCTTTGATATGCCCTGGGCGGCTGTGTAATCCAATCCTGTTATCCGATGACCATCAATTACCACTGTGATCTTGAAATCCGCCTGTGTGCACGCCTTCAATACGCGCTCCCTAAGATAATTGATGGCCGGAAAGTAGATGCCATTGCCGGGGGTTACACAAATGTATTGCATATCATCCAGCTCCTGTATCTTGACATGAATCTCAGGACGTGCCCAGAGGAATAGCAAATGCAAAGACGTCACAATGATGCTCACAAATAGGCCAACCTCCACACCAAAGAGCACGCACACGCAGAAGCATAATAGCCAAATCCCGAAATCCCGTTTCGATTCACGCCACAGACGCAAAGGTAATTTGAAATCCAATAGCGTGAATATCGAACAAATCAAAATTGCTGCCAACGTTGCTTCCGGAATGTAGTTGAAGTAAGGACTGAGATAGCTTAAAGCTAGCAAAACAATTATACCTGCAGAAGCACAGACAGTGAAAGGAGAAACATGAATTGCCAACTTTGAGCCAACTTAACAAAACTTACCCAAATACAAATTAGCCATTGGCGTCTTAAGGCCACATGCCGTACTAATAGCATAACGAGTAAAGGCTCCCGATGAGGGCATGGCCTGGACACAGGAGCCAAACATGTTGCAAAGGCCAACAGTGAGAAGTTCTTGATTCGTGTCGACAAGACCCTTTGGAGCTGCCAAACGGAACAAAATTGGGGTAAGTGAAAGTATGAATTTGTAATTTGACACTTACTTAGTTTTCCAATCGATATGTTGGTGAGTATGCCAACAATTGGTATTACTATAATGCCAATGTTCAATTCTTTTAGTACCTCCCAAAAGCTATAATTACGCTCTGGTGTTTCAATGCTAAAACTGGGCACTGTGAAGTTGGGCAAACTGGATAAAGCACTTTTGCCCAACGAATATGGCACCTGACCCGTCTGACCCAACCAAATGAAACTGACAATGCCAGCAATCAGTACGATTAATGTATTTCTTGAGGTAGATAAGTAGCGGCAACATATGCGTAGTAACTTGCCACGTTTCTCATTTCGCGACACGCGCTCCAGCAGCTAAATTAAGTAATAGAAACTTTGTATTTAAGGCACAGAAATTATTGAATTGAACACTAAACTTACCTCGAGAAGCAGTAGAAAGACTATGGCACAAGAGCCCATTATTAGATCAGCGATATTTGCCTCATCGATGCGAGAACTGAGAGTTGTCACAGAACTCAGAAGGCCCGCAACTAAGTACTTGATGCCAAGTAATACTTTAAGTTGTGATTCAATTACCAAAATGGCCGTAGCTGAGGAAAATGCCTTGATAACCGGCATTGAAATGAACTCAAATATGAAACCTGCAAACAGGAATAACATACATTTATCAGATATCGGTAATTGAATTAACAATCAATAAAATCTACATGCAAGTGACCTCTAAATGAAGATGACGGATATAAAAGGTATTGGGAAGATGTAGACTTGATTTTTTAGCAAGTTGATTAGCAACTGTTTGATTACAACTTTAAGTACGTTGGGTAAATATTTTTATCTGTAAATGTGTTAATTTTGATCAGTTTGAATGACTTATTCATGACTAGACAGCGTGCCCAAACTAAATATCATCTCAATTAGGTTCTTGAACCGCTTCAAATCGGATTTTCTAGACAATTTACTAAAGTGGTTTGCGCTACGCTCGTGAATGTAATAAAAAAGACACACACACCTCTCCTAAGTTCAGGGCTGAAGATCGCACGAAGAATCAACTACATATATGTATATGCGCATAGCTCATTTAAGTCAATTTAGAACTATTTATATCTAGGTATATCATAAGATCAACTCACCCATTCGCAGTGTGCCCATAATGATCTGCACGATGCCGCTTAGAAATGTCAAGAGGAAGGCAAACTCAATGGGACGACCCACAGTGAATTGAACACTAACCAAAGCCACCAGACTTGTCGGACCAATAATCACCTTATCGATGGATCCAAATATCAAATAGATCAAAGGTCCAATAAATGCCGAACATAGGCCATATCGTGCAGGCAGACCAGCGAGGAGGGCACAGGCTATACTCTCGGGTATTATGGTGAGTCCCAGGGTAATGCCACTGATAAAATCATCAATGCCCCACTCCATATTATAGGCAGGTAGCCACTGAAACATTGGCACATGACGCAATAGACGGCGCTTCCATTTGCTTGGTGGGGGGTGCTTTTCTCTCCGTTTCAGTGCCATTGTTGTCAATTTTGGGCAGGAGCCGTACAATAGTTGCCTTTTTTTGCTGTTCAGCTTCCGTTTCCAGTTGCGGATACATTTCGAAACTGATGCGAGATCTTTACGCCACGAACCGCGAATTGAAAATGATGTTAAATTCGCTCGACTTGCTGATACAAATCCAAATAGATCATCTTGCGCCTAAGCTTGTTTGCTTAAAATATCAGAGCTTTTTTGCCACGCTCAATTGCATATATGTAAAGATATAATACATATGTATGTACATATGTATGTGTATGTAGTAGGAGAGAAATCAGCTGATTCCATTTGATTTCGTCCCATTTTTCTCTTGCCTGGCATTTGTCGCAGTCATTGCTCTGTTATGGCAGTTCAATCGTTTTCGCCTGACACCATATGTGCCGATTCCTAAGCCACGCCCACTTCCACAAGCTCCCTAATTATTAATTCAATATTTACAAGTTAAGCCTGACACTTTGGTACTGGTTAAGCCTGTCTGGAAATTCACTTAAACGCAACCACGAAAACTGAGACCGAGATGACGACGACAATCACCAAAATGCTGTTAATTACCTGTTAATTGCCGGTCAAATGCTTGAGATAATATCTAGATTAAATAGTGTGAATTATGGCACAGCTATGTAAATTTTTCGTGTTGTCAAAGAGCTGAGAATTGCAGAGAGGAGCGACGAGGTGAGGCTTTGTGCAGGATGTATTAAAAGTATGTCAAAGACGTAGATAAAAACTTGCAAATGAGTGAAAATTTTAAACCAGAGCTAATCAAAACAATCTTAAATATTTGCAACATTTAATGGAAATAAATTAATTGTTTACGTTTACAATTGCCCATTCTAATAAACTAAACAAATTTGATGAAAGTAATATCTTTTGGATCCAACACATAGAGGTATGTGATATGAGACTTACTTTTACATTTTCAAATGTATTTTAAATGTCCTGTTTCATAGTTTAGGCGTAGATATTCCTGCTATTATTTGGGTTACTTCGGATTTAGCTCATATGATTGCTTTACATCAGAAATCATTAAAAGTTCTAAAACTTCAGGAAAGAAGTCGTTTAAGCTTTTACAAACTGGTAAATACATTTGTTTCAAATTGCTTCTTTGCCATAATTGCTTTTGAGTTTATAACAAAATTTCTTTCTGTTCTTTTTCTCTTTGAGAGACAGAATCTTTCTTATTTATTTAACTTTTCAAATTCATTTTGCATGCCCCAGTCATTATTGTTGGCACACATGGCGTATGATTCATATTTATTTTCCGTGCCCATTTTTATTTTATACATATTTTGCTGCGTGCCCTTTGCGTCTCTAGATTTTTGTGTTATGCAAATGTGTGCGTGTGTGTGTATGCGTGTGAAAAGTTTGCTCCCTTAACTACGTCAAGTTAATGAGAGAAATGGCAAATGGCGAGATATAAAAAATTGTTTATGCAAATTAACCCAAACCGAACAACAAACAAACAACAAGCAAAAGAGACAAACTGGAATGGAAATGGCGGCAGCAAATGTCAAAGCAAACAAAAAATTCCAGTATAACATTAATGTAAATTAAAATTAAAAAGTTTTGATTGACTTTGACACTGAGTGAACAATTTGGTCTTAAGTGAAAAGTTGCCTCAAATCAAAATAGTTGGCGACAACAAAAATTGAGGGAGACACTTGCATTTTATATATGTATGTACATATGTATATATGTAGATAGAAGATTTATGATTCATGAATTAAATCCTTATCGTTAAAATTTTTAATGCACTAATCGGCTCATTTGTTATTCGAAAACCGATTTCAGTCTGCATTTTGTCTGCTACATTGGTTGTTATGCAAAATCTATATAAATCTGCTTTTAATCACAACTTACATATAAAAGGCAAAATTTGGTTTTTTCCATTCGCATTTTTCAATTCGTGCGTGTCAGAAATTTATAAATACATTTTTACCCATTAGCAGAAGGACAGCGGCAATTGTAACTGTCTGTTATTTCAAATTTGAATCGGAGTGCGTTATGTAAATGGATAAATGCATGTGTTCGCACATATATTTACACATGGACACAAATACATGCACATGTATATGTATGTATATATGCAAACAATTAGCGCTAAATGCGTTTGCATAACAAGAGAGTGTAAAATTTTGAATAGGTTTTGGTTTGGTTGCGCTTGGTTTGATTTGGTTTGGTTTGCCATTTGTCTTTTTTTCCACCCCCTTCCCTTTGGCTGACGCTTTTTGCAAATGTATGCATATGCAGGCGAGTTGTTTGCAAATTTGCACAAAATCAATTAAATCAAAATGCAAATATCGAGCCTTCGGGATAGGCAAAATAAAATAAAAATAACAACAATTCCAAATCAGAAACAAAAGCAGGCATGAGAGACTCTCAATTATACGGCATAATCGAATGTTTCAATAACAGGCAGGCAACCAGAAATCTGTATTTATACATAGTTAGATGAGGCAATTATAATATTTTTTTTTTAAAAAAACTATATACCTACATAAAAATATAAATTATTCCTCATGCCTAATATCTAGTCACCAAGTTGCGCTTCATTTTTGAATGCCAGACGCGGTCAAATGCTTGCCTGAAGTCGAAAATTCCTTCTTAAAGCCTTTGAAAACGTGATCAAGGATCATGATAATAATACTAATAACTGATAATTACGATTAAAAAAACTGGCTTGGAGCTACTAGTCTATAAAACACATTTTGCCTTAACCTAAATTAATATTGAATCTTTACCTTTCGAGAGAACATCAAATTTGTTTGCAATGCAAGGTATTTTTATTTTCTTATTTTTATGGAAATTGCTTCGCACGTACTCCCATTGCTTATCATAAGACACAATGACTGGATGAAGAACTCATAACACAGAGAAAGAGAAAGCGAGAGAGAACGGGAGAAGTTCATAAAATGATGCACTTAAAGTTATTATTTGCCGGCATTTATGGCCATCGTAACGATTGCAACAATTGTGCACATATTTAAATGAAAATTTTAAGTGCCCTACCACCTTTTTCCACCCATTCAACATTCAACATTTTCAACATTTCCACACAAGAATGGCTGAAGCAGCTGTGCTGATGCTCAACCAGTTCCATCTCGTCTGCTGGACAATCTCCCAGACATGCCTGATTACTATTTCCGAGCACACTTCGTTGTGGCATTATTATAATGACTGTTGCAGCAAAATTCACAACGCACCTGACTCGCATACCTACCTAGCTAGCTACCTAACTATCTACTACCTGAAGCTACATATATCCACAAAGTTTGTTTGCTAGTTAGAAATGTCTATTTAGTGCAGATGAAAACATGAAGCATCAGAGCAAAGCAGAGCAGTTGATGTTGCATTTTCAACTAAAAACATTCTACAAAATATTTCGTTTCATATTTATCAAAATATTGTTTTTTTTTGTTATGTTTGTTCTTCATTTTAGTTTAGATTTTTTGGTTTTGCCGTACGATAATACTAATTAAAATTTATTTCTAATCAGTTTCTAATCATTGCGATTAATTTACGAGAAAGTAATGACACATTATTTTCATCTTTTGTTTGGTGTGCAATAAAAGACAAGAGAAATAAACCCAACTGAGGGAATTATCTGGAATCTAGGTTCTAAAAGCGAGAAATTCGTCATGCCAATTTCACCGAGCACTATCTTCCAGTCGTATTTGCACTCGTTCTACTGATAAGAACAATCAAAAGATTATTGAGTGCTGTGCCCAGCCAATGAATGGGAATGGGGAAATTTGCACTAAAAACCTATAATATATACAATGACATCAATATATTTCTTTCTTTTTCGCTATACAATCTTTATTTGGTTACCAAATCATGAGCGATTGATGTGAATTCGATAATGAATTTGATAATTGAAATTTGCCGCAAAAATTTTGTGTAATTTAACTTTTCGACCGCAGGGACAACAATTCTTATGTTGAGAACTGCTGACTATATAGTTTAAAGCCACATACGTAGAACTGATTGCTTGAGTGGCATATCAAAAATTGATTAATTTTTGCTGTACTTTGGTTTTAAATATTGTTTGTCTCCTAAGCGTATTATAAATCGGAGAAGGATAATGATGCTGAAGATGATTACGATTGCCACAGTAAAAATCCATTAAAAATCAAATTATAATTCGCAAGCAAAAAGAGAAGAAAAATAAATTAAAATTTTATCACGTAAAAGGCACAAGGTAGGCACAACACCTGGCCAAAAAATCTAAAAAAAAACCATACCAAAACGAAAAATGAAGGAATGAGAAGAAATAAAATGAAATTCAAAACTCGAAATTAAACGAAATTTTATTATAAGTACAATTTATATATTTATATGCAAGTATTGTATTTATAGGTGTGTGTGTGTGTATGGGTGTGTTAGAGTATAACTGTTCTTTTTCTTTTTTATTGAAGACGCGTCTCGTCGTCGTCTCAAGTGCCCCATATAATAATCTCTGGCAAATATTACGTATACGCCGCATGTGGGGCAAACAACACACGTAAATACGGCTGCGAGTGTCGCTGCTGCTTCTGCCTTTGATTTTTAGTTAAGGACAAACGAAGCGGCGTCGATTTTTGCCAATTTTGACAGCCTTGCTGCGGCATTATTTCCGTCAACTGCCACGCCCACTTACGCCACCATATAGGGGTTTGTGTGTGTGTGTGTATATTGAAAATTGCTCCATGTCGCCTCGAAAGAGACGTGCCATGGATTTCTAATGAAACGTGTTTCTCTTGCGCGGCCAAAGGAAAACACTAAGTAGAAAGAGATAGATATAGAGCGGGTGTGAGAGAGAGATGGAAAAATTACTCATACGAACATTTTTACGAGACTTTCTGTGTGTTAGGCGTAATTTTAATGGTCTCAACATGCAACTTCAACATGCTGCTGCCTCAACTCCCCCTTTCCATCGGTGAAAATCAAAATGTTTTTGGGGTTTGGGACTGATGTGAGTTTTCCTACCATTTTTATTCTTTTCTATAGGTGTTGTACCGGAAATTTAATTGTGTGCGTGCTGGCGCAGTCAAATTTGCTTTTCCTTCCACAGAGTTTGTTTTGTAAACAGGTGTAAAAATAAAAACTAAGGCACTCCTACTCGTTGTTGTTGTTGTCCGTATGTGTGTGCATGTGAGTGTGTTTGCGTTTATTTTTATGATCATGTTGCTCGTTAGGAATAATGCCTGAGCCCAAGCGTCACAGACTCCCACGGAATTGGCATCAGCATCGACAGCAAACATGGCAAAGCCTTTCAAAATGGATTTACGGCAATTTGCGCCATTTTCCCTCCACCTACTTACTTCACACTCTCACCCCCCATGTAATTGGTATTTAAAATAATGTTTGGGGGGGTGATAATAAAAGGTGGCATTTGATATGTCTTTCCCATTTTTGTCTGCTCACCTTGATAGTTTGATTTGTGTTTTTAGGTGGATTAAACTTAATTAATTGTTTTAATTACGATCAACGTTGAGATGGTTAAGAGTCTCAACTGTTTTGACACGTTTCCAGTTAGATTTAATTGAAATCATAACTCAATACTGGGATGAGCAATGAGTTGTATAAATTCATTAAACTGTAGCAAAAGTACAAGCAGAGAAACAAATCAACAAACTGAAATACCTACCAAAAAGTATAATTTAGAAAAAGAATAAATTTCCTTATTTACACCCGATTCCATTGCTCGATTCGTCTTATTACCATTATCGTCATCATTATTATCAATAGAAGTCTGCTTGCTATTGGCATCATCATTGGGCATAAATTATGTTTGGCCATGAATATTTATGCTAAGTAAAGTCTCAACCAGAAGCAACTCATAGATGCCCATTCGCTTGGAATACAACTGTTAATTGAATGTAAATGATGGGGGATCCACATTCAATTACCAACTCCCTACACTCATTCACACCCACACACACATAGATACCTAGATACATATATTCTGTTATTCATCCAACACTTACCTGCAGGGCCAATACAACCTGAAATAAAATTATCTGTTTTTCAGATGGCAATCATATCATGTCTTTCGTCTTACGCCTTTAAGTTAAAAATCATCTGCATCTTAATCTAAAATCTTACGTAAATTAAGGCACTCACAATCAGAGAATCGAACAGAGAAATGCGCACACAAAAGATATGTGAGACTTTTTCGCTCAGTGTCTAACTAGCTTGAGAGAGGTTTAAGTTGTCAGCTTAAGACAAACACCTACATCTTGACTGCCAATTGTGCAGATTGTGAAACACTTGAGATACTGGAGTGCTAGAATTAAGCAAAGATTTCAATTTGTAAGATAACATCGTCGAGCACCGCCCTCTCTCTGTCTCTCACACACACACACTTACACATCCTGAGTGTGTGTGAAAGGAAAGCACTCACTCGAATGTCTCTAGCTGGGTAATAAGCAAATTTCCTTTTTTCTAAAAATAAATGGCCAAATTTCTACAGTTTCCCCTTGCCTTGACATATAGTTACAACTCATTAGATTCCTTCCACTGAGCCACATTCCTTTCTCGGTATCTCTCCTTTCTGGCTCTAAACCACTTGACACTCGAGGATTTAGATGCTGATTTTGATCTGGTTAAAATTGTATTGGCATTGGTTTTGCCTTTGACTAAAATGTCAACGACATGCGGTGAATATGATGTCCAGTGCCTAGGAAATTAATTAATAGTTTTGTGTGTGTGTGTGTGTGTTTGTTTGTCTGTCTTGTGCTCCTCCCTTCCCGCCGGACCCAGGCTAAGCAAAGGATATTTGTATCTCTGCATGTCTAACTTGAGCATTTTGGCTTTTGGTTTTCTAAGCACTTTGAGCAGACAGTGCGAATGTGTCTGTGTTTGTGTGTGTATATGTATGACGAGTTTATAGGTGTGGGTTTTGTGGATGTGGCTGGACCTTTGCCATTAGCATTGATTGGAGGCGTCTCTTGTAACTCTCCTTTGTTTGTCTGCCATTTGACCATTTGACCAGTTGGCAGATGTTCCTAAGACTTTGGACTTTGTTGCGGTTGAGTTGAAGCTGGAAATGGAATTGCATTTGACGGGTCGATGATGGTATCTGATTAGCAACTATTCCCCGTCTAATCTATAAATATTCAATAAACTGAAAATGGCAAAAGTTATGCATTAGTATTCATAGTTTTTCACGTTTTTGCTTATATTAACATTCGCAGACCTTTTCTCTCAAATGTGGATACTAAATATAATAGAAATCATCTGCATATTTATGTTTAGCCAACTCTTTCTTTTACCCAAATCTACTATCATCATAAAGATTTTTGTGTTATTCTGTCTCGCTACTTAATCGATGTAAACTTGATTTCAAGAGCAACCAGCAGCAGCAACATCAACAACAACAGCAAGGACAAACAATGAAGAAGATTGTGAGCAAACAATGTAACCAAATTGTGCCAACAAATAAACATAAACAAACGATAGAACGAACGAAGGATGGAACAACGAACAAGAACAAGCAGGAACCGCAGGACCTGTGCCGCGGGTCAAGACGAGTTCGAAGGGGAAGTGTGTAACACAGAGAAAAGAAATCCAGACAAGGGCCAGAAGCAATATGGCAATGGCCATAGCCAGGACCAGCCTTTGGCTTGAGGCTTGAGGGATATGCGTGTAAATGCCAAGCTGAAAGTGTTCAGTGATTTAGTGGCCTTGTGTTTACATTTGTGTGGGTTCAATCTGAAGTATCAGTGTATGGGTGTGTGTTGATGTGTCCATGTAATTTTGTCTCTGTGTGTGTGCGTATGTTTGTGTGTTGATTGGGTTGAAGCAAATAAATAAACACGAAATCAGCAACAACCAGCATCTTCTTTCACTCATGCCACTCAAGTTAAGCGAAAATTGATAAGTGTATAAGTAAAAGGAAGCATTCCCACTGTCTACGTCAAGCGGAGTAGTAAGTCCTGGCCAGGACTTTAAGTGGAAGAGATTGTAAACAAATCACTGGCAACCCCTCAGATCAAATGATGCAAGTTGTTGTTAGGGGCTGGAAACGATTCACACTTTCCATCTTGACTTCTTTGGCTGCCATCTTGACAATTAAGTGTCTTAGTTGGTTCGCTGAAGATACATCAAATATATGTAGGCGAAATATCACTAAGCCTTTATGGCCCTTTGGTGGACCTGATCAAGTTTGCCGTTCTCTGCATAATATAACCTACTATGGGGTATCTATTTCGCCAATATCGGTAACTGTTTATACTGATTACAAACATGACGTCATTGACGACGTGTGTGATAATATTGACAGATGGCTTAACAACATTTCATTATTAGATATGACAACCAGACATGAAAAACTTTAAGCATCAAGTCAACAGTTTTACTAACATTTGAATAGGGTATTATGGCAATTGTATTAGGCCTAATCAAAACTAAAGTTAAATCATTATGTATAAAACTCTTTTGTTGCCCATCTACTTTACTTATTTCAGTCATTTCGAATGTTATAAATGTTTATTAAACTCAACTTTTTTAGATTTAAAGCAAAATTAGCAAAAATCATTGTTTTTCATTGTCTTGGGCAAATATTTACAAGCGTTTCAATCATAAAATTTTGTGAGTTATGTAAACTAATTAGAAATTTGCTCATTTTGCAATATATTATAATTATATTACATACATACATACATCGCATCAGCATTATCGTTATCGTTATTGTAGTAATCAACATCGAATACTTAACTGCTGAAGTCTTATCTATACACAAAATGACCTGCAATTATGTTAAAAGGAATACATTTGTTTGTCCAAAAATGATAAGAACAAATGATATAAATCTCAACCTCTCCTCAACAGAATGGAATGTTGAAAGCATATCAGGCTTATAATTGATATATAAATGTGAATCGGATTTTGTACGATTAATAAATCATTGTTTCCAAATTTGTCAGAAATAGTCATAATTGTTTTTCCTTTGTTTTTGGCTTTGCTTTTGTTTTTGTTGTAGTTTTTTTTTTTTCTATTTGAACAGGTTGAGTGTGATTGATTTAGAGATGGCTCTTGTAAATTAGCAAATTTGTTTCAGATAGAAGGTTGACTGTAGCGGTGCCATTGGGGTGGGGCAGGGCAGACGTATAGAACAGAGTTATTTATTTTTGTAACTTTTATGCTATCTTATCTTATATGGCAAGGCATTCTTTGAACATGTTGCCGACAAATTAAAGTCACTGATTGGAGTAAACATTGAACAACGTATACACAAACATACACACATATAAATATATATATATGGGTGTAAATATGTATAAGTATGTGGAAGGGAAAACACATGATCTTATGGGGGTTTTCATCCAAAAATGAGTCACGAACGTACTTAGTTTTTTGTTTTTATTATACATTCATTTCTAATAAATTAAAAAACTAAATAAAAGAGGCCGGAGAAATTAGATCTTACTGGCAAGATTGTTGAAACTATTGAGGCAATTACATTACAGTATTTGTTAGATAAAGCTGGAGGCAAAAAGTATTAACAATTTGTAGTCCTAATTACGATTAATCAGCACCATAATTAGAGCAAACAAGCCGGAAATCACAGGAAGAGCCTGACTAGCAGAGCTTTTGTAGCAGCTGTAAGAGATTTGTAATTTCATTGATTATTATTTTTGAGTTTTATGAATTTTTTACGAGTTTTGAACTTACCCAGTTTGGGTTACATTGGAAAAGGAGCCATTTTGGAAGACATTGTACGACAACGAGGCATTATTGTTGCCCTCAGTCAATAGGGTAGAGTTGATGGATGTTGCCTTGCTCAAAATGAAGCCAGTGCCTGGAGCATCCTCCGAAGCATTTGTGTATGAGCAACCGTAGAGGAATCCGGTAGTCGCATTGAGCTGCAATAGTTTAATGACATATGGACTTTGGGCTACACCGTTCTTCAAGAGGGTGACATTGTAGCCCGATGTGCTATTAGCTTCCAATGTGATGTTGGCTTTCAATTCATTATCTTGATATGTCGATGCGATTGAAGACGACTGGAAGATGTCCAGGCCAAAGTAGGTGGTAGTTGAAGCATTTGTCGCGTTTGTATACAAACTAGCGGTAATCTCGACACAGGTAACGGTGGGAGCAGGATTGCGAGCCACTTCGTACCAAGTGCCAGCCAACTGAGGAAATAAATTACAACAGTTACCACTAAATATGCAATTCTTCTCTCAAAGTATCACTCACTTGGGTGTCATTAAAATCCAAACTGGTTGCATTTTGGCAAGAGTAATAATCGGCTGTTGCAAATTGTCCATTAAAAATGGCCAAAATGGCGGTAATCAAAATCACTTTCCACATCATATTTAAAGTTGTCTTTAGTATAAATACAAATATTGTTCTCTTTGCACTTCACTTATCACTACTTCAAGTTCACGTTCGTTTCGCTGCGAATGCGTCGTAATACTGTCGCAGCGCCCTGAACACAATTCTCTTTTATAGGCTCAAGACACAACAAAAATAATCGAACTGATAAATCGCACCCACTGCCTAGCTACATATAGAACACGATTCTATGTACCTGTATATTTTCAGTGCAGCTACCGATTCCATGGAGTGTCATCGCAAGGTAATGTCTATACGATTCCAATTCTGTTTCTATCTGATCTATGACTAAATTCTTGTGGCTTACTGTGCGTTAACTGTATACATACATCCACGCATACATATATATATTTGCAGGTGTATGTGTTTCTGTGTGATTTTTGCACTATCTCCAAAATGTACGTAGGTAAAGGCAACGTTGTGTGGACTCTTAAGCTCTCAATTGGCATGATGATATTTTGACATGTGCTCGCAATTAGAGTAAAATAAATTCCCCGAACTAATTAACCTCTAGAAATAGAACAAACGACCATCAACTTGAGGTTTAATTAAATTGAAAATAAAATGTTTTTTAAACAACAATTAAGACTTATTTCCTTTAGTTGCTTTACTTAGTTGTATGACGTCATGCCTTTTTTATCAAGTTTCCTGCCATTTGATTTAATATCTTCACAAATTGTGGGAGAGTTTTTAGCAATATTTTATTGCTTAAAATACAATTAATGTCAATTAATAATGTCTTTATTACCATTTTCCTTATTGTTCTGGCAAATTTCCCAAAATTTATCTTAGATGTGCAGACAAATAATAAAGTGAATGATAACATGAAACTATTTGAAGGTGGATCGTTGTGTGTTGGTTTATTCCAGCCGATATTCAGACGATCTTTTCAGAAATTTCCTTATATTTTATATGGTTTGGCTGTATTACTTTCGTAAGTCATTCATTTTATCATGCTTTCATTTTATTTACAAATATCCCTTACAATAAGATACAATATTTGTGTTGAATGAATCATTTCTCCTTTCGTTAACGGCAGTATGAGAACTTTGAATATTCTACAATAAGGTATTTATTTCAAAGTCATTTAAAAACTTATCCATTAATCATAACATTTGCGTAACGATTGCACTTTTTTTATAAACCTGAAAGAATTTCCCAACTGTCATAACAGAGGCTCAACTTCTTTGAATTCTTCTGTATTTTCCCCAAGTTATTTAAAGTGCCACCATATTACTCATACGCATACGAAAACGAAAGCCCAATTCTAATCAACCAACCACATAGCAAAAACTTTGCTCAGCACTCATAAGTAACAACTAATTTTGGAAAAATATTAAAATGTTATTGTGTACATAAATCAGATATCAGAAGAAATTTGTATGTATTAAGTGCAGACATACTCTGACTGAATCATCATCACTGAAAATTAAAAGCAAAACAAAACTCGACAAGTGATAAAATTTAATCAGTGCGGAGTAAAAGAAGTGGTACAAAATGACTTTACTGAAAAGACAATACAATACAATAATACAGTACAGGAAAAAAGCAAAAGAATAAACAATTCATTATCTTGTCAATAAAAAACGGCATACAAATGGATATGTATATATGAGCCTTATCAAACTAAAGATATGGAAAGACCTCGAAATGCGTAACTTTACGTGAAGTACGAGCGGAAAAAAAGAGAAGGAAACAGCAACTTCACTTTTATATAAAACTGTGATATCGCTTTCGTTAGGTACCTATAGTTGTCTCTCTCTTTCATTTCAAAATTGTGTATGTATATATTTCTTTCACTTTTGATAAGTTTTGATTTATGTCAGTCACCTGACGAAACAATTGACAATGAAACATCACGACTTAGGGCTGAAAAAAATAGCTTGAGATTTTCAATTTATCACCAGTTTAGATATTAAGCAAGTTACTTTACAACTTTTGATATAAGCAACTCTAGCTATAAAAATTATAGCATAGTGATTAATTATTTATTATTAGAAAAAATTTACTTTAAGTACACAAAAATTATAAAGGACAAAGCAAAACCAAGGATTGATAGAACTGCAGAGGGATTGGCTCCGGCTGCATAACAACTGTAAAAACAATGAAATGACATAAAAACAATTTGATTCGTTCCGATTAATCTGGATATAACTTACGTATTATCTTGGGTAATCACTGTCATGCCACCTACTTCAAAATTTGGGTATAAAGCCGACGCGTTTTGCTGCCACGACTGCAAAGTCGTTGTACTTGGGGTACGATCACGAGATAGCAGTAAACCAAATGCAGTTGAATTATCTGAGGAATTGGTGTAACCACAAACAAAGGCATATTCCGTGTAGTTTATTGCCAGAACTTTGAACACCGCAAACGGTGTGTAGTTGGGTGGATTCCAGTAGTTGAATTTAAAGCCGTCTTCTAAATTATTGTTAGATGTATTCACAGACAATGTGGCATTCATGGTCTGATTAACCCATGGATAGTCAACGGTATTCGAATATGTTGTGTCAATAAGAACAGTCGTATTATCCGTTGTTGTTGTTGAATTCAGCACCGTAATATTGACTTCAGTGCAGAAATCGCTGCTTGACGGTTGACGAGCAATTTCCCACCAGATTCCAGACAACTAAAATGTTTTAAGATAAAGTATATTAAAAACTATCCACTATCAAGAAACCCTATCGTACCTTTTCTAAATCTAAGTCTTGTGTGCTTGAACTGTCAGAACAGTCCGTGAGAGCCTGGGCTGGGATCGCATGATCGGCAATTAAAACCAATCCCCATAACAGGCCAAATAGCTGCAATGTGTTGGCTTTTGAAGACATTCTGCAATTGAAATTTGAAAATACTTGTGACACGAACCCACTGAAAAATGTGCTTAACTATCCACAATTTTCTATCATATGCATGATAATCAATCATATGATATCTTTGATTTCTATATGAATACGATAACAATACATACATATGTATAATTGCCAGTGCTGGTTAACGCTCATTTACATGAAATGAGTTTTACTTTTAGATTACTCTTTTATACTCTGTATGAGACGGACAACCACACATGTGATTGGCACTCACTTGAGGCATTGTGATTGCCAATTACATACATATAATTTCAACTGAAAAATTGTAAAACCTTCATGCTATAGGTCTTTGATAAGTAGATAGATAACTGATAAGCTTTGCCATGTCAAGTGGTCAGCAAATATTATAAATAACACTAAAATACAGCCATTCCGGTGCAAGGTTCTTATTTTCATTTCTAGGGTATCTTATTGTTAGAGTGTCTGATTTTGAAAATTACATCCAAAAATTCTTTCATAATACAAAATTCAAGATATGAAAACAAAGCGTCAAGCGCAACTTTAACATGCCAATACTGTGCCCAAAGTGGCCATTGTTAAACTTTAAAACGCAATTATTTTTGTACCTTTTCCCACATGTGTTAACTAGCCCCAAAAAGAGTGTTGAGCAACGTTAAAAGTTTTCCTGTTAACATGCTGCTCCTGTCTTCGCCTTGTCTTGTAAAACACCTGCCAAATGCTACATTAATTTTAAATGCCTAACATCTTTTTACGGAAACTAGTTCAAAAGTAGTGTGCTAGGCCCTTAAAAAGTGTTGTTGGCTGACATACATTGAGCGCCGTTTGGCCATTTTCTTAAAGAAAGTAAATTGTCATGGGTGTAGTTTTTCGCTCTTGTTGTAAAACTTTCTAATAGCTTAAATTGTGTCACACCTATTCCATGTTGGGAGAGAATTTTTTGCTCTTCTTTTTAATAACTTAGTTGAGCCTGAAGTATTACGCAGTAGGCTCTTCAAGGTGTATATATTTAATTCCAGGATTTTGTTTAATTAACTTAGACACTTTTACAATAGATTGATAACATTCCAATTTCCCAGAAAAAAACAATGGCAAGTCTTTATTTACTTTTGAATTGCCCCAGACTTGGAGGAATTTGCTATCAATTATCAATCAATTTCTGATAAGACAAAGACTGAATTAACTTTTTTGCGCGTGTCCCCAGTTACATCAAATGAAATCCACATTAGATTCTTAGATTTAGAATTGAATTTCATAGAGAATCATTAAGATTACTTCTATTGTTAATCTTGAATGTTCTCTTTAGACAAAGTAGTCAGCCGCCATCTTCATTTGTTTTCAATGTAAATCACTTTCACATTAGCAGAAAATATAAGGAAATGTAAGGTAGGTAACCTCTAATTGGCCTACTTTTGAATGAAGTTTCCTTGCACCTTGCTCTGCCATGCATTTTCTTCATTTATTTAATTACTCAACAAGCTTTGCCGTTTTTCTGTAACATACATATACATATGTATGTATGTATATTAACTGCTTTGCACTTCAAATGCATATCCTCTTTGCTCAAGGAGTTCAAGGAGGAGACGTCAAAAGGAGATGGAGCCACAGCAAAGTGCAGGCGGCACACACTAAGAAAATAATTAAGTTGTTTATCTTAATGCAAACATTTTCTTCGGCTCCCTCTCTATCCTTTCTCTCAGACACTCCTCCTGCAAGTAACTGTTAATTACACCATGAGCTTTATGCAAAAAGAAAAGCAAGGAAAAATTACTGCTGAAAGAAGAAAAGGAAAAATGAAAAGCGCATTGCAAACTTTCTATTAAAGTGAAACTTGCTCCGAGACGCACACTCGCACAATAAAGCACACATCCACACACACACACTGACATCCGCACACACGTTTATATAAATGATGAGTATAACTGCCTTGGTGTGCCCCGCTCCTCCATACGATATGCTCCATCTTTTGTGGCTTCTACTCATGAGTACGCAGTGCGCAAGCCAATTTAAATTTTAAAATAAGCACATTAACTGCATGCACAAGAGCAAAGACAAACGCATCCCCTTTTCACATGGGCGTAGTTCTCCTAGATGACATCTTTATAAACAATTAACTAAATAGTTGAAATATCAGAATAAGTGAATTACGCAAACACAATCAATCCATCGATTAAGTTTGCTTTAATGTATTTTATAAAATGGAAAGGCAATCTGTGCCCATGAAAGGTTCAACAATCTTGAATTGATGGAAAGGGCTTTTGTGGCCTTTCCTCTTTAATCTACGCCCATGACTTACATCCTTTCCTAGCTTTTTTTGCCAACTCTCATTCGACCCTCCTTCTACGTCATTCCTGCGCACACGCGCGCATTTTAAATTTGTTGCAGATTTACGCCTCTTGCCACATGTCTTGGCATCTATTTTCCTCTTGGCCAACTTCTCCCCCGCCGTTTTGTTGGTATTCCATTTTGTTTTTGGGTGTCACAGCTCTTCAATTAGGAGCCACAGAAGTAGAAAAATAATTGTCCTTTGTGTTGGTTTTCATATTTCATAATTTGATTTTTAATTATTATCCATATCTGATGCTTATAGAAAAAGGAAACTAATTCTTGGAAATTCGTTTTACAAAAATTGATAAACTAACTATTTATCGGTATGTAATTATAATTACTAATCAGTGTTAATTTAATTTAATTTAATTGATATTAATATTGTTGTTTGTTATTCTTTCTTGTTCTTTCGATTCCAATTTTCATTATCATTTTGCATTCGATTAACTGGCATTTTAACATTATAAATTCGATTAAATCGTTTTGGTTTTTATTCATTTTGTTGTTTTTCTTTTTGTTTGGTTTAGATTTTCCCTTCCATTTCTTTTATTACTTGTTGCTTTCTCTTTGTGGGACATGTAAGAGATCTTCTACATCATGTAGTTTAGCTTTCAGTATACGAAAATTGTTACCCCATATACATATATGTTTGTTATATAAAGTCAATGCTTGATATGCTGTCAAAGTTTATACTTAATCTCAAAAAAGATATAACAGAAAACAATTTACCTTCTTGTTAAATATAGTTCTTTATAAAGTACATATATACAAATTGAATTGATATCAGAATGTCCTTAGGATAGTTAACATAAATGCCTATATAGTCAAGTGGTTTTTTGGTTTGTTGTGTGTAACAGTAGAAGATTCCTGGAAGAACTACAAATACAGCAAAGTTATTATAGTTATTGACTTGTCTCGATATTTACAATACAATTATTATGATTAGGAAACGATTAGCCAATGGCCTACGCTTAGGCCAAATAGTTTGATAATAATGACTGTTTAGATCTGGGGTAAAAGAGTCGTAAGATTTTCTTTTGTTTGTACTGATATTGATAGTGTTAGAAACCAGGTTTGTGCTATATTACATAAATCGTATTAGTATGGGTATATCTCATTTAAAATTCAATAAGAAAATTTTGATATGTGGTATTCAAAATATATGGAACAGAACAAAAGAAGAATAGTAAAAGAGATTTGAAATCAAAGATAAAGGGACATATAAATAAATTTGAAGATCAAGTCTTTATCAAATGTGTTTTAAGATCTGTTAACTTAAACTCTGATAGCTTTGGATGAACTCATACTAAAATAATTTAGATTGTATGTACATACATGTGTAGTATGTAGACCTTTTTCATGTCGGAGTAGTTGAAAGCTTCTAATCAGCTTTGCTCAAATAATATTTTGTAATAATTATCTTAGTAGTAGCCTAGTTTATTTAAAATGAATGAGTTTATTAGGTTTTATATTTAGTTTGAGTTTCTTTTGTTTGTATGAGGATGATCCTTTTAAGCTGCTGTTGATTTGATTAAAAGGGATGTTTGTCATTCCTTATCTCGTCCTTTTGTCACTCGCTCAATGATTGTGCTACTGCATTAAATGTTTCTCAATATTCAAAACTATTTTCTCATCTACGTCTTTTTTTTTTACATAGCCGAAAAATAAAATAGGGCCAATGCAGAGAGCATTAAAGAGGGAGGTTTTTTTTGGCTTGCTTAGGGGGCATTTAAAAAATCACAACGACACTTGAACTTGATCTAAAGCAATTATTTCATATATGCTTTTCATATTATTATTATTGTTTGACGGCTGATCAAAGTATGGCAGATGATTAGTTGGCTATAGGCTAGGCTAAATGCTATACAATTACTAATATTAGTTGCTACTTATCATTCTGATGTGGTAGAACAGAGGGTAGAAAGGGGATGGCTATACATATGTGTATGTTCTTGTATTTGTATGTATGTATGTATGTATATAAACTACAAGTTATAGGATACATTGCATTGTGCTCATATAAGAAAATTTTCAACGTTTTTTTTGTTTTTGTTTTTGTTATGTATTATTAGTACTTTGGGGTTGTTTTGGATTCGATATATATTATTATTATTATTATGTAATCATGCTTTACTATATATACAGCTCAGATACAACCTATCTAAGTAGCCAGTGTGGGGGGCATCATTAACATGTGTGGTTTGTGGGTGGTTAGTTAGGGTTTAGCCCCGCCCTAAAATGGTTCACTCAATATACCTAATGGGTGTTTAGTAGTTCTCTTTCAAGTAAGTAGTTTACAAGCTTTAGCCAACTAAGTTCTTAGTATTTAGATTTATACAATGTATTATTGTTTTCGGGCATTAAGTAAAATATGTTTTAGATGATTATATCTAGTTTTTCTTTATTCACTGGTATTTATTAATATGTAAACAGTCTTGTTAGAGCCTATCTAAGGCTATGTTAAATGCAGTTTTATTTGTTAAAAAGAAAAGAAATATAAAACCAAATTCAAACGGAAAACAAATTTATAAATAATTTTCAGTTTGCAAAAGTTGAAAATTCTTCAAATAATTTACTTACTATGGGGCAAAGAACCGATTCTTTTAATTGCTTGTAACAGTCGGCTAACAGAGACCTGAAATGACACTGAGCCCAAAAGTATGTGTTTAAAAATTGCAGGCAAGTGAATACGAAGCTGCCTTCGAATATGCCGAAAAGTATGCCATGATTTTGTACACATTAATCCATACTCGATGCAAAAATTTTCCCTTTGCTTTAATTTGCATTTTGTTTTTTTTATGGTGTGTCAAAGAAAATTTGGAAAATAAAAAGTTAACGTGAAATCAAAAAATAAAAAGCCAATTTGGTTTTTGTTAGATTTTTTCATGTTTTTGATATTTTGGTATATTTTTTGTAGGCATTTCTTTGCATTAGTTTTCCTTTTTTTCGTCTCTGTCTTCGGTGTTGCTTACCAAACTAAAATAACAAACAAATTAAAATAAATTTAACTTAAAAGTAACATATTGACAAGGGATTTAAGTTAAGCATTAGTTTTAGTGTTTTTTACATTACAAATAAGTTATCGCTTTCGATTGGTTTTTGTTTTGTTTTGTTTTAAATATTGTAGAATTTGGCAATCACATTGGAAAAACACTTAAGAGCTATAAGTTCTTTGTTTCGCTAAATACATATTATTAACTAAAGTTACACGGTTTGCTTCTTAGTGACTTGATGGCAAATAGAGCTTTAGTTTAGTTTCGGTTTTTGTTTTTGTTCTAGCTAAGATACCTATTGCTTTCACGATGTACACGCAGGACTGAAAAATTGATATAGGACTTATATAGCAGCTTACAACTTACAAGGAGACTTAGACTAACTGTACATGGTGAGAGGCTGGAAAAGGAAGGAAGCCTCTCCTATTCACATTTGTCGAGTGGCTAGCCATCTATGCCGGCGATAAGCTACTGCTGGCATTGTTGTTATCCAGCTGAGAGGTGACTGTGGAGCAGGGACTGCTATTATTATTTGGACTGGTTGCCTCATTGCTGCTGCTGCCCGAAACAATTGTCGGTTGGTTTGCGGTGGAAGCGGCAGCGGTGGCGGCCTGCTTGCGGCCAATGCTCTTGTTCCAGCCAAAACTCAAGGCGGCCGACAACTTGTTGGGCTTGGAGGATGGCTGTTGGTGTAGTTGGAGATGCAATTGTGGCTCGGCCAGATCGTAATCCTGTCGTCCAATTGAACTTGCTGGCGTATGGTGGCTATAACCGGAATCAGAGCCAAAGCTAGAGTCGCCATAGGGTTGTCTATAATCAGAGGAGGTGGTGGTACTAGCAGTGGCATAGGGCCGTGCTCCTCCGCCGAGAGGATTGGCACTCTCATAGTAATAGTTGGCATTGTACATCATTGGCTCAGCATAGCCATAGGCGGGCTCTGAAGGCGGCAGTGGAGCAGCATGTATACGATGGTGCTGATGCTGATGCGGACCTAAGCGACGATCGACAATGCGGGGTTGGGTTCTGGTACGCATGGTGGCAGCCAGGAGGCCACTGGTGCTATTGGCTGGATAATGCGGGGCACCGGGGTAACGGATACGTTCCCGATAGATGGTGGACAGAGGCGCTGGCGGACCTGATACCTTGCTTAGCTGGGCATTGATGCGATTCCTGCGCTCCACTTCGTGCTCGAGGGTATTGTAGAATTGCGGGGCGGTCGATCGGGCCATGTAGCCGAGTGACATGAGATTGCTACGATTATCGTAGAGTGGAGCCAGATCGGCAATTTCTGCCGTCGAGCTGCTATTATTGAGATCATCGTTGGGTTGGCAACGTGGTTGACGCATGCGTGGAGTCCGCCGAGAAGACATCAAGGCCATGTCATTGTTGGTGTTGTTGTTATTGTTGTTGCTCGTCGTGGAGGCAGCTGTAGCAGTTGATGCATCCTGTCCTGTGGATGAGCCACTACTCAGAACACTGTGACGTTCTTGTGTGGCCGCCAAGGGCAAGAGACTGCTGGATGCGCCAGATGTTGAAGCTGCGACTGTTGATCCCCCAATTGTGGCTGCACTTGCTCCGCCCGCTGCTTGCCTCTCGTGATACGGTGTCATACTGGCTGACATTGTGTTTGTATTGATTTCCTTTTGGAAACTGCATTCACCTGGCAGTGACAGTTCATCTTCGGCAAAGTCATCATCGGAATGCAATGGCGGCTCAGATTCACCATCCGAGTCTACGCGTCCGGGACCCAATTCCTCGTAGACATTATCATTCGAACGATAGGGATCCGGCCCAGGCGATGAGCTTACCAGAAATGGTGGTGAACGAGTCATTGGATAGCCACTTGGATAGTGAATACTTTTGCCTTGCAACAGCTAAAATGAGAAAAGAAAACAAAGAGTTGAAACTTTAGTCAGATGCGATCAGATGAGATCAGTGTAGATTTAAAGCTTAAGTAGCTTTGTCTCCCCAAGGCTTGTCCCCAAAAGGAGCTGTTTATCAGACAATAAAATAAACACACAATCCACCATACAATCCATCCATCCATTGCCTTCTGGCTGAACAAAGGCCAAAGATATGACTGTGCGAAATACAAAAAAAAAAAACAGCAAAAAAAGGACATGACAGTAAAGGAAACACGTTGCGAGCCCTTTAGGCAGGCGTCAGAGTCGTAAAAAATAAGAAAAAGAAGGACTAACAAAAGGGGAGCAGAAATTAAGCTGGCACAGCAGGATATCATATCCTGCATACATATATATATATATAGATGGGTATATACATACATATATATTTTATATACTCAACTCATGTTCAAGTGTAAATTGAGGCGTTTCATAAAGCAATCATATGCATAAACAAAACTAAAGGGAACGATTGAATAACTAGAAATGATAGGAAATGTGGTTTCAGTTTACACTACCAACTCGCTGAATGAATGAGTTGAATTGCTTATGACAGACAGACAGATAGACAACAGACAGTGAGAGAGACTGACAGACATGCTCAAAGGACATTTTTGTTGAACAATGACAATCAAAATGAAAATGTCAGTTTGCCAATGTTGTGACAGCAATTGTCGTAATATTATTCCCGTCGCTCCTTGCACACATCCTGTTATCGATACTAACCTCGGTGTGATGTTGCTGCGGATGCTGTGGCTGCTGCTGATAATGATGATGATGCGGATGATGATGATGCCGCATGACCAATGGCCTATGGTGCCCCAAATGGGCATCGGGATCCTCATACATGCCATGATGATGATGGTGATGATGATGATGAAGCGATGAGTTGTCGCCGCTACCCAGTGGCATTGCCCCATTCAAAGGACCTCGTGTGGGCGTTTTGCAGGGCAACAGATTTTGCACTTTACGTTTGTTTCTGCAACAGAAAGAGAGAGAAATAGGAGATTAGTAAGTGAGCCTCAAGCCAAGATAAATCGATTTGTAATGACCAGAGTAAAGGCAAAATTGAGGTGGAGCTGGAGCCGTGATAAATGTCAGGTAAAAAAAGCCAAACACAAGCCAGCTAACTTCTCTTTTAAATTGCCCCAACAATTTGATTAATAAAGAATGCCAAAAAAAAAAAACCGACTACTCCGCCCCTTGTGCACATCTTCCATTCCATTCAAAAAATAGGCTATTCAAAATTCAATTTAAATGAGCATCAAGCGTCACAAGCTTGTCAAAACGTTGCCTGTGTGGCATGAGGAAGGGGCAGAGACGGAGACTGAGAGATGGAGGCAACCGCGTGCCATGAAAATAATGAACATAATTAAGTGTTGCCCATGGCGAAAAGACAACAGACGCCGAAGACATAGATAGAATGAGAGAGAGAGAGAGAGAGACACACAGCCTGGAAGATGCCTTCGCGTGCGTGTGTGTGTGTGTCCTTCATCCTTGTTGGCAAAACGAAGACATTGTCATGCAAGCATAAGCATAATGAAAAATGTGAAATTAAATTGACGCCACGTAGCAAGGATGTTCTTAGGGACGAAATGTTAGTATCCTTGTAATGTTCTTGTAGGTAAACATGTTGCCTTTCCCCCAAAACGGAAGTCGCTCGTAAAAACTCGCACAAGTCAGAGGCAAAGGACGAACCTCTGTAGAAGCTAAGCAAAAAAACAAAAACGCATAAAAAGCAAGTCGAGTGCAAGGTGGAGAGGGGAGGGAATTCGCTGTGTGTATATTAAAAATGACATGCCTACTTATGAGATTCTTATGTTCATATGAGGGAATATGCCCTAAAGTAGATACCAATTCAAAACATCAAGACTCACACTCACACCTAAACATTTCGATCAAAGTTTGCTTCATTTCATTTCATTAGAAATGGTGTGAAGTGAATTTTGTGTGTGTATTTGTTCAGGCGAGCCATGTTTGATTTCTAAACGTTATGACCCAAAAGTATAGCCGGGGGAGGGCAGTTAGAACACGTCAAGCATCAATGCCCCAGAGTGTCGTACAATTTGGCAAAAGAAAGTAAAACATTTGTATATATAAAGGGTTGAAGGAGAAGGGCAAAAAAGTAAAGAAGTAAAACTTAAGCCAAGAGCATATACCTTTGGGGCAAAAGAGTTTTCATTCCTTTTCTTTTGCTTTGCTTTTGGCATAAGCAATTTACAATAAAAAGTAGCTGGCAAGCAGCAGTAACAGCAGCAAAAAGGGGCAACAATGTGTTTGTATGAGCATGAAATTTGTGTGTTTCTGTATGTGTGTGTGTATGGAAGTGTGCAAGTGTGAGAGGGGTGAAGGGTTGGACGGCCAAGGGGTGTGAGTTATGCCAAGAAGAGAATCTTTTATTTATGAACTCTGCAACTGAACTGCTTTTTGGGGGTTGTTGCAAAGAAACAGAGAAAAGGGCACGTAAGACCAAAAAAAAAAAGAATAAGAATGAAACTACAAAAGGCTCGAAAAGTGGCAAAATATTCCCCAGAAACTTTTCACATTTAAGACTTTGATATGGAAATTGCTTGATTCAAAAGAAAATCAAGAAGAACAACCCATGTAAAAATCAATAGTTAAAGCCGATTTGCTTAAATCGGTTTTATTTGATAAAAGTAAATGTATTTTGATGCCCCACCAACGACTCTTTGGTGGTCTCTTTGTCTCTCGGCCAGCCAACCAGCCACTGACCAACTGCAATTCCAATTGCATAATCTATCTGACCGATGGACATAAAGCTAACCGCAAGAGTCGAAACCACAAGAGCAGCAAAACTTTACTCACTCCAAGACTGAAGAGCGGAGGGGGCGTCAGTTGGAAGTTGGAAAGAAACCTGAAGTAGGCATCATATTACCAACAATTATTTCAGCTGAGAAGGGGAAGACAAAGCCAGAAACAGCTGTTGAGCTCTATGACTCAGAGACCACATAAGGTAGAATATATTAAATTTGGATGAGAGTAAGAGACGAAGAGGGAGGTGCAGGTGGCACTTGATTAAAAGTTTTGTTTTTTTTGTTCGTTTTTACCAAGACAACAGCAGGCAAAACAAATAAAGAATCACAAGTTATTATGATTTTCATTGCATACCTTTTTGGGGTTCTCCATACAGGAAGATGAAACTGCATGAAGGTGAAATTGATTTTATTTATTTAACAGACAACATTAAATGGGGGAAAGCGAAAAGAAGGTGGAGGAGTGGAGTATAAGGTTGCTGTGGTTACCTTATTTAATATGAATGAGGAAACCCTCGCACGGGCTTTGAATTCAATTTATGTGACAGTCGAAAGGACTTTTGCTTCCTTTACCTATTTCAATTATTTACATTTACTTAGTTTGATTTTTCCTCTGTATTTTTTTTTTGTGTTTGTCGCAGAATGCAAATTAAGTGGAGCATATTTATTTAAATATTATTAACTGCCGCTGTGGACAATGTTAACAATTTTAATGACAAGCATTTCAGATTTTTTTTACACTCCTTCGAGTGTGCGTGTGTGTGTGTGTGTGTGTGTGTGTGTCACACATGTGTTGCATTTCCATGTAATTAATAAAGTGCAAGTGAGCAAACATTTGCAATAAAAAAGTTATACCATGCCGGCGGTTTATTAAAATAATTAAGGTAATTATGAACAGAAAGAGAGCGGGAGAGAGAGCTAGGGACAAAACGAGGGGTTCGGCAGGGTCAACAATAAATGCAATTTATGGTTTGAAATTTTATATGTTAATCGGTGTTTGAAGCAGAAAAAATGCCTCTTCAGTTAATTGAATATTTATAAAGGCACTCCATTTTGCGTGCACTCGAAAAACAAAACAACAAAACATGTTGAGTTATTTATACATACATATATTAAATAATTTTAGTTTGCATTGGAAAGCAAAGTGCTAAAATACTCCACTTTGGCCCAATCGTTTCGATGTTTAGATTTGTAGTTGAGTAAATTTTCATATAAATAAAATCTAGTTTACCATTTATAGATGATAACTTGGTTGGTTCTTGTTTCTCTAGTTGTTGTTGTTTGGGGTATGCCACACGATAAAAACAAGAATAATGTGCCACATCATAAATGCCAAAAAAAAAAAAAAAATGGCTCGGCCTCAAGTTTTATTTTAGCCATGTTTTCATTTTTCTTTTCCTTTTTTTTCCTGACATTCATAGTCGTTTACACACACAGAGACAAATGAGGAGGAGGGCTGGTCAAACACTTAAGGCAACAGCTTCTAGTATCTAACACACGCACACACCCAAACCCACACACACGCAAACACACATAGACACACAGACATGGAGAACAGTGTAATAAAGATGCTCGTTGAGCTTTTTTTCTTTTGCTCTTTCCCTGTGCGTGTGTGTGAGTGTGTGCATGTGGCCATAACCTCAAAAATGATGAAGCACAACAACGTCCTGTTTTGTGTCCTCTTGTTGTCCTTTTCCCCCCTATGCGTCCTTCATCCATTTCAGTGCGTGCCTGCGGTCAGCAAACTTTAATGAATATGTATGAATGAATGAAATGAATGGAACGCTTGTATTTAGGAGCCAAACACAGGGAACAAACTGATTCGCATGAATGTATATATATTCCATCTTTTTTTCTGTGTTTTGTTGGTTATTCACAGTAAAAGAGGAATGAAGGAAAATCGATGATTCCGTTAACACACTTGTTGATGTCGGTTTTGTACTCTTCAAGTCAATGCTAATGAGAAGACAAGCATCTGGGGCCAGCTATGTGAGAAAACTGAATGAATAAATAAATAAATAAATACATAGGACCAAAAGTTATGGCCAATCAATCGAACAAAAATTTAAGACGAAACATGAGAGAAGCTGCCACTTTAAAGGAGGCAAAGTTGAAGTCACTATGACTTGGCATTTTCCCCTTTTTTGCTCTTATTTAAGCCCTCTTTTTGCCCTATTCATCTCTATTATTTATTTATATTTACTTTGGCTTTTTCTCTAATTCAGTTCTACATGCAAAAAACTAATGGAAAACAAGCGAAAGAATGAGAATGTTTTTCCTCCCTGCACAACCTTTATGCGCTCTCTCTCTCTCTCTCTCTCTTCTTCTCTCTGTTTCACTTGCTACTTTTGTGGTTATTTTTCTCTAGCAGATTTTTCTATCTGTATGTGTATGTTAGTCGGAGAGTTTTTTTCCATCTCTCTTATTTTTTGGTAGACCGTAAAAGTAAATTGTTTTATATGCTTTAGTCCATGGCGAGTCTGGGCCATTTTTCACTTCTCGTTTTCCCCCTTTTCATTTCATTTTTTTGCCACGTTTATTTAAAAATTTCAATTTAATTTAGTTTTGGTTTTAAGTGCATAACCACCCACATACACACACACACAAAAAACATGCATATGTACATACAGTATGTCAAGAAACAGTTTACACACATGGAAAAAAATAATTTTTTTCACTTTAAATACAAAAATAACTGGGTTTTATTCATTTTAACAAGTTTTTTTTATTGATTATAGCTTAATACTAAATACTTAATTTAATTATGAAAAAACAAAACGAAAATTATTAATACAACTCAAAAGAAACAACAAAAACTGAGATTACACATTTCTGACACTGTCAAGAAAGTGTTTACACACTTCATTTTTGCCAACTGTTTCGCTCTCGTTCTTAGAAATAATAGAATTTTACCGTTAGATATGCTTCCAGAATTTCTTAGAACAGCTTTAACTTTGCGTTCCTCATTATTTTGATGCGAAATTTTGTTGCATGATCTGTATAATTGACTGAATTGAGTTGAATAATTGATTTTTAAAATGCCAGGAAAGAGATTAAGTTTTGACGTAGTCCAATTGATTGTATACAATCACCAGTTGGGAAAATCTGTTCCAGAATTGGTCGAAATGTTTTCGGTGTCGAGGAAAACCATATACAATGTAATTAATCGCGCCAAAAACGAGGGCCGGCTTGAGGCAAAGAGTGGAGGTGGCCGTAAAAAGAAAATTTACCAACGGGCAGACCGCCTTATCATGCGCAAGATCGATCAAAATCCGCAAATTTCGGTGAGATCGCTTGCCAAGGAGCTGCATGATGAGTGCGACTTAGTTGTTTCCCATGAAACTGTGCGCCAGGCCATCCTACGACACAAGTATTCTTCAAGAGTGGCTAGGAAGAAACCCCTGCTATCGCCAGTTAATGTAGAAAAGCGCTTAACTTTTGCTACCAGCATGCTAAATCGGCCCGCAGACTATTGGGAAGACGTCATATTTTGTGACGAAACCAAAATGATGCTGTACTACAATGATGGACCACCCAGAGTATGGCGTAAGGTATCCACTGCATTGGACCAGCGTAATATAATTCCGACTGTGAAATTTGGCAAACTGTCCGTAATGATTTGGGGGTGCATATCCAGTCAAGGAGTCGGTGATATCGCATTTATAGAGAGCACCATGAATGCTGAGCAGTACCTCAACATTTTAAAGGCACATTTGCCCACAAGTGCGGCTCAATTCGGCTTCGTACATAATAATAGGCCAACTTTCAAATTTTATCAGGACAACGACCCAAAACACAAAGAGTTTAATGTCCGGAATTGGTTGCTTTACAACTGTGGCAAGGTCATAGATACACCCCCACAGAGTCCCGATCTTAACCCCATTGAAAATGCGTGGTCCTTCCTTAAAAAAAAGTGGGAAAAAGGAATCCCAAGAACAAAGCTGAGCTGAAAGCTTTTATAATAGAAGAGTGGCAAAAGATCCCTCAGGATTACATTAGCAACTTAATCAATTCAATGAAAAGACGTCTTCAACATGTAGCTAATGCTAAGGGGGGTCACACAAAGTATTAAAAATATCCAAAAGCATATTAAAGTCCATGAGATTTGTAGTCAATTAACCTGAAAGTGAAATGTGTAAACACTTTCTTGACAGTGTCAGAAATGTGTAATCTCAGTTTTTGTTGTTTCTTTTGAGTTGTATTAATAATTTTCGTTTTGTTTTTTCATAATTAAATTAAGTATTTAGTATTAAGCTATAATCAATAAAAAAAACTTGTTAAAATGAATAAAACCCAGTTATTTTTGTATTTAAAGTGAAAAAAATTATTTTTTTCCATGTGTGTAAACTGTTTCTTGACATACTGTATGTATGTATGTAGGTCATGTTGGTGGCTCGCTCGAAAGTAGACTACATTAATTTTCGTTTGGCTGTTTGTTTCCTTGTTTGTTTTTCTGACTTTGGCAAATGGTTTTCATTCTTTTTTTTCCGTCAGCGGAATTTGTTTTTTTTTCCACCTCTTTTTTTTTTTTTGTGTGTGGATTTTCATTTAACCCGGTTTCTCATTGCTAGAGAGTTTTCCGCATTGCTTGCATTTTTGATATGGCGTCAAATGAAAATTGTTGCTCGAGCACCAATGTTTCATAGTGTTAAAATGTGGTTAAATCGTTATCTAATAAATGTAAAACGGGTATCAAATCTTTTCTAACAGCTTTACAATCACTTTAAGGAATTTCCTAAAATGTTTCTAAGCCTTGTAATTAAGTTAGTGGCTCTGTCTCTTCTATTTTGTTTTAGTCTTTCTTTATTTTATCGCCTAGTGGCAATCTTTTTCTTTTGCCTGGCACATAAATCAAAAAGCAAAGAGCAACAGCAACATGCAACATGTTGCAGGCAAATGGTTAACGCCTCCAATTCAACTTCAACTTTAGTTTCCACCAACAGCAACAACTTTCTGAGCTGCTCCGCTGCGATAAAAGTTGCCAGAAGGGGGCAAGCCGCGATAATAGTCAAGACAAAACGAAAAACGAAAACCACACAAGGCGTTTGAATGGTGGAGACAAGGAAGATAGCAGAATGCAGGGGCAATTGGTGAGAGGCGGAATTCTGTGCGTGAATGTGTGTGGGCTCCCCCATTCCTCTTAATTGAGTCATTCAAAGCATGTTTGTGAAAATTGCACAAATTTTTTGGATTACTGATGCATTTCTTTGTAATCAAACAACTAAATCATAATGATTCTTTTCAATGAAAGGGCATTTGCTGTTCGTTATAGTATAAGTATGGGGTTTTCTACTTACTTCCAAACAAAAAGCGAAGAGATGAGCACAATCAAGACCAAAAGCAGGGAGAAGACGGCTATCATCGCAGAGGTGGCCAACGATTGACTGCTATATAAACTGGCATCCAAGATCTGCAAGAGAGATAGAGAAAAGGCGGAGGTTTAGGTTAATAATAATCACAAATGGAAAAAGTAAAAGTTAAACATTGGCAAGGCGAGTAAATCAACAATTTACAGCCCAGCCGCAACAACTGAAAGTCAAACACAAAGCCATTTTGCATATAAACAAACATTACACAGAAAGAAAAAAACAACAACAGCAACAACATCGAAATACAAAGGAAAGAAAGCCACAGCCAAGTAAAATAAGAAGCAAATAGAGATGATGAAGAAGAAAAAGAGGCAAATATTTTGGTAAATATGCCTAACGAAATGCAAACAAAATCGCAGAGCACGCGACTTGGGCTGTTAACCTTTTTTCTCTTCTCTCTCTCTCTCTCTCTCTTGACTTGGCCATCTTAAGTTTTAGCCAAAGGAGTGGGTCGTGTGACTGAACGCGGTAAGTGAGGTAAGAATAGGAATTGAAATTAAGGTCAACTTTACAGGGTAAAGGTGTGCATGAGAGAGAAAGAAGTTGAAATAGAAGGAGGCGAGTTCCAGCAATTTGCCTTTGAATTTCTGCTTGAGTATGCAAGAAAAAGAAAATTACTATGTGTATTCAAGCTGACTGGTAGATACCCTCAAAAAAAGTGCCATGAAAATTGTTCACTATTGAAATTTAGTTTTAAACATTTTCTGTCAGTTTTCTGTCACCTGCTTTCATCATCAGTTATGTCATTGTCATTTTACCCTCAACTTTGCCTGTCAAAAGATAACTTTCAGTTTTTTCTCTCTACATTTTGCTAGTATTAAGTATTTTTATTTATTTATGAAAATATTTTACTGCTATTTGTTGTGAAAAATTAAAGACCAAAGGCGAAGAGGGGAAAAAATTGTATGCAAACTGCCCAACCACCTACTACTACCTACTATAGTTTCCATCTCCTTCTACTCATCCACCTGTCGTTTGGTCAAACATATAGCATAAATCACTCAAAAAAACATGGAAATAATATTTTTGGTTAAAATTCCGTAGAAAGACAGTTGGTGGAGCGGAGAAGGAGAAGAGGTAGCGCTTTAGAGTGAGACAACAAGCCAAGGGAAATGGAAATAAAAGAGCTAAAAGCAACGCTTCCAACACAAAAATGAGGTCAAACTTTGACAGCTGTGCAAATAATTTCGCCTCAGTGTGCAGCGAGAGTGTGTGTATTCAACTGTCCATATGTGTGCGTTGGTGGGTGTGTGTGTGTATATAGGCCACTCTTTAATTTGTAATGCATTTTATGCATATACTAATTTATTAAATGAAATGAGTTTTGAACTCTTTCCTTGATTTATATTTAACCAACAAACACAGAAAATATTGATGGCACAGTTTGCTCCCGCAACCATACCGTCTCCTTCTCTATCTGTAGACCACACTCTGTTTACCCCACTCTGTGGATCACCCTAGATGAAATGCGGAAGCCCCCAATCGCTTATCGCCTAAAGCATGGGCAGTATGAATAATATTAATATTTCATTGGGAGTGAGAGCATCAGAGAAAATAAGCAAAATGCAAATACAAATGCATCGCATCATAACAAAGCACACTTTCTGTGTTTATCTATTGATCGAATTGGAAACACCCTACTGCTACTAATTGCTGTTGAACTTTCTTAATCTCACTCTCAATAGGGTATTTAACTGCCCTCAAATCGAAAGTTTGAGAGATAAGCTATAAAAATATTGACATCCATGTTTCGTGTGCATGGCGAAATTATTGAAAATTGTTGGAATAAGAGGAAGGGAACCACAAGCTGCTCACATTTGGCGCTTATCATGGAAATTAAGAAATTTTTTTTTCGTTGTTGTTTTGAAAACCATTTCAAAGACAAATCGCTGATCTAACCCTTCCCCTTCTCCAGCTTCAGTTCAGCTTGAGGAATACAAGAGGAGAACTGACAGTGAGAGAGGCATAACAAACAAATACAATAATAATAAATTAAACAATTATATTCGGAAAGGGCCAGTGCAATCGGTTTTTCAGTATATTGTGCTTGGGATGGGGGGAAAAAGCCAAAACAAAGTATGACTGGAGGGGAGACAGACCGAGAGAGAGAGAGAGAGAGAGAGATACAGGGCCAACAACAAAGCTCGTGCGTAATCAAATTGATTAATGAGACCTGACGCGAGTTTTTCTTTCGGTTTTTCTTTTGTACTGACTTGGTGCTGGGTATGTGGATCAGAAGATAAGTTTTGTTTTTTTAACCGTGGGTCTTAAAGACTTTTCAGAGACTCTTTAAATATGAAATGATAGAAAAAATAACTTTAATACAACCTTTAAGTATAAATCTTTAAACTAAATTCTAAAGCTAGCAAATACTACATCTAAAAATCTTTGATTTGCTTTAATAAACCAATGGCGAATGCATTTCAAGTGTAAGAAACTGATATGCTCGACATTGAAAGCTCCCCTACAAATTCCCTAGAGTGCAGTGTCTCTGCTGTCTATCTGGCTCATAGACAAATCTCACTTGCAACATTCAATTTTCGAAATGGAAGAAATGAAAAAAAAAGAAACGAAAGCAATTTCCCATTGTCTTTTGCTGTGGCCACAAATATTTTTACGTTGTTAGATCTATCACCATTTTGTTTTTTTCTAGTTTTGTGTGTGCGTTGATAATCGATAAATCCGAAATCCATGTGTAGGTAATAATATGTGCCCCTCTTGTCGGGGTCAGAGACAAGGTGGGCCGTGTATGATAATAATAATAATAATAACTGTACCAGATGTTGCAACACTCTTGCCACTGTGGGCTATTGTCAGCTGCCGCCAAGCACCCAAAAGGGGCACAGTTACAGTAGGAGAGCAAGGGATTAACATTAAGCAGATCCGAGATAAGAATACGGTGGAAAAAATGTGAAAGCACACAAACTTATCAATAGCTTAAGAGGAAGAGGTGGCCCTACTTTGTGTTGTGTTCTGGTCATGTTTGCCCATGAGCGAGATAAGCGATTTTCCAGTAGGCAATATGATTGAAAAGGTTTTCCAGTAACAGCAACAGCAAAAAAATAAAGGAGTAGGCAAGGTAAATAGAAGTAAAGATAACAATTTGAACGATTTATGGCAAGGCAAATAGGGAAATGTAAACAGAGTGAGCAGCAGCAGTAAACGAGACTTCCAACTTGGATGATAAAATAATTAAGCCACACCCTTCATACTCCCTTTCCTAAAAAGAAAGCCATTAGGACAGAGACAGAGGACGAGAGAGACTGAGACAGCGAGATGTGGTCTAAGCATATGAAATTATGGCAAAAAGTTAAGAAGGGCAAAAAATTAAGCGAAAAAGTGCTGGGAAATGGAAATGGAAACGGCAAAGCCAAAACGTAAAGAAAATGGAGATTAACCGTTAGCCAGTGTTGCAAAATGTGGTTTATTTTTATGAGTGCGCAACTTTTTAATCATGAAATATCTCCGCTGCCTCGACAGAAGCTCAAGGGCAAGCCAGCCAGGAGGATGCTAAGAGAGGATAGGGACAGACTGGAGAAATGGAGTTCTTTTCGTTTTTTTTTTTTTTTGTGAACTTCCTTGAGTAGGCCATAAAGTGAAAATGTTTTGGAGTTGCCTTTGACCCAATTTTAAGTGCAGATGGAGAAAGAGACAGAGAAGTTGAAACCGAAATGCATAAAACTCCATACCGAAAGGGAGGAGAGCAAGTAGAATGGAGGGCAACAAAGTTGTGGGCGGTTTGGCAAGTCATCAAAATCAGTCGTCAAAATGTTTATAACCAGCAAGCGGTTGGCTCACACCTCACTCATCATACTCCTCCTCCTCCCAACATTTTGGTTGAAGTGAAAAGTTCTCACCGTTTGGCAACTTAAAGTTAACAACTTTTTCAGGCAGCGGGTTTTCATTTCCTTCTCTCTCTACCCCACACTATCCTTTGATGCTTCTCGTTACAAAAGTTCCTAAAACAAAAAAAACCGACACAGAACAGTGCACGAGACTGATGATGTGTTGGGTAAGACGGCAGAGAGAAGGAGAGGAAAGAGCTTTGCTTGCAACAAGCACGTGCCTCCTGCAGCAACAACTGATAAAATGGCAAAACTTTCCAACATGCAACGTATGTGTGTGTGTGTGTGTGTATGTGTGCGTGTGTGCCTGGTTTTTTTCTCAACACTTTGCCTCCGCTTTTGGCCTAACTGAAAAGTTCGATTTCATAGCACGTGCATACACATGTATCTGGAGTAGTATCGATCTCCTGCTGCACCCGACCGCTCCCTTATGTCGTTTCACTGCATCCAGTTAGCTCTGGCTTTTCTTTTGTTGCTGTTGTTGGCAGTTTTGTAACCACTTGGCCAAGGCAATTGTTTGGAAACAAACTTGTGATTGAGAGTATACGAAGACGAAACATTCTTTGGCTAGTGTAATGAGGCAAGTTTCTTTTCTCTCTCTCTCACTGAGTGTGTATTTAGGAGGTGTCTATGTGTGTGTGTGTGCATAATGAGTTTGAATCTTTCCATTTCTTGGATACATTTCATTGCATTTTGATATAACTAGAATTTTGACTTTTTCCCCTTTTTTTTGTCGTTTTTTGCCTTTACTCTCTCTGCTTTACTTCCGTTTTGTGTCTGTCTGCAGCTGTGTCTGGGCTCTGTCAACTGTAAACAACAAGCAACACACAAAATTCTAAAAGAAGCAGACACCAGAAAAGCCAAGAGCAACATTTCTGTAGACTAAACTTGATATTTATATACATACATTTATGTATGTACATACATGTGTGAGTGTGTGTGTGTATAGAAGAATTCTCATTCTCACAACATTCGATATCAATGTCAAGCTATTTGCTATTTTGGCTTCCCTGTTTTCCATTACTTCCTCCTCTATCATCATCATCATCATCATCGTGTTGCTGCTTAAAGTTGAAATATTTTACGCTAAAGGATTATTTTTTTTGGCGCTGTCACCGTCAAAAGGGAAGTAAACACGCCCACACGACCTCAACAAGCTGACAGAGAGAGAGAGAGAGAGGGAGTAAAAGAAATCAGTCGCTGCTGATGAAATTTAATTTCATTTTCCTTTAAGGACATGTTTTCCTTCCTTCCACGCACACATACACACGCACGTTTCACTGAAATTGGCACAATTCCCTTTTTAAACTTATCAATTTGATGAGGAGAGATTGAGAAAGTGAGAGAGAGAGAGGAGGAATGTGGGCGGGAATGGTAAATCGGGGAAAAAGACTTTTCTCCAAAAACTTAATCCCTTAAATTGATTTTGATGGCAAAATTGAATTTAAGCTGATTTCGCTTAGATTTTCATTTCGGGGTTTTTTCTTTCTCGGGTGTGTGTGAGTGTGTATGTGTGTGATGCGTTTCGTGGGAACAATTTTTGGACTTTTCTCTACCTTTGCCAGAGAGTTAGATTATCCATAAGATACTTTTTGACATAAAATGCATGTAAGCCATTTGATTTGTCAGCATAAATCAGTTCACTAGTTGAGGAAAAAAAAAAACCACTAAGCGACAGTCTCAAGTGCCCACACACAAATTGTTGTGCGTGTTTCGGACCACACACAGATCTGTTTTTTTCTTTTTGGGTTTATTTAAATTTTTTGTTACATAAATGCTGGAAAATTAAGTGGAAAACACTTGACAGAAGGGGGCGGAGGGGAGATTGTTGGGGCGGCTAGCACGTGAGTTTTATTTTTCATATTTTTTGTTTTGTTTCTGGACTTTTTTTTTTCTTTTTTATCAATGCTGGTGTTGATGTGGAATTTGATCTCGACATTTGCCTCGCTGCCTAAATAAACACAGAGTCAGAGTCATAGAGAGCAAAAGAGAGGCACACAGAGTGAGAGATTAAAAGAAATGAAAGAACATTTTCCCTATGAAATTATCTCTCGTTTTTCCTGTGTTTGGTTTTGAAATAATTTGTTACAAATGAAAATGATAAATGAAATGGTTCTATGTCTGTGTGTGTGTGTGTATTCTGTAACCGCTGACAACCTTTAAAGTTGTCCGGTGGAATGAGATTGGGCATGATTTTCTGGGCCATATGTTGTCCAGCCGCCTTGGTCTTTAGGTCGGTCTGGGTCTGGGTCGAAATTTCCTTTGCCTACTTACAGGCTGTTGCCCAGAAATGTTTCACTTTTCGTTGGTTTTTTTGTGCGTGTCGTTGTTGTTGTCCTTTTTTATTTATTTTTTGTTGATAGCGCTTAACTTTTCATTGTTATTGTAATTTGTTGCTGTTTCCCCCCAAAAGGCATGGACAAGGGCTGAAATGTGGGCGGTAAAGTGGGCGTTGAGTGTGGGCATCATCATCGTCATAGTCATAATGAAGTTGCAGGGTCGAATGGTAGACGCAAACAGAAACAAGAGCAACAGCTGTTGCTGGGGCAACAAGAAAAAAAGATGTATATATAGAATGCGGACTTCAAGGATGTTTTTCTTTAAAGTGATTTCTTGTGGTTGTTTAGGCAATTCCTTCTCTGTGTCTGTGTGTGTGTGTGTGGGTGACATTTGTGAACTTTAAACTTTTTGCCTTCAAAATTGAAAAGGTGACTCGGCTTAAGGGTTAACATTTAAGAGTGTGGAAAATGGAAAAATTGGCTTTCCTTGGAGTTTAAAGATTGTTCAGGTAACTGTACACATACATATGTACATATGTATATTTAACATTTTCTCAAATGGTTGAATTAAATTTCACATAGATTTTCATATCAGATGTGAGACATTTTTTGCTTGTTGGCATAAATCATTTTACTTTTTGTAGTCTTTCAACTTTACTCAACTGTTAACATTTATTACGCCCTTTTTGTTCGGATCAACCCACCACTTCAATTACAACAAGTAGGCGGGCAGATGTTGTTGTTGCTGTTGTAATAATAAGCAATATACATAATTCAATAAGGCAACATAAATTTCTGACACCTATTCACAAAGAGAGAAAAAAAAAGGACAAAACCCAAAGAGTGCGAGTGAGAGAGGAGAGGAGAGGAGGGGAAGTCAAAGCACTTGCAAAATACAAGGAGGAAAAATTAAACAGCTGCCTTGCAAAATGCTGGCTCATTAGGGGGAAAAGAGGGTGAATTTGTTGCCACATCAATGTGGCAAGACAAGGCAAGGGGTTGCCCGTTTTAGATTTGGTTCTTGGGTGGTGCATTAACTTACCGGCATGGCCTGGCAGACATCGCTGTCCCATTGCTGTTGTGCCAATTGCTCCTCATTGCAATCCTGCGGCACAACGGTATATTCGGCCAAACTGGGCGGCCTTGGTGGTGGTGGCAGGAAGAATTGTGGTGGTGGGGCCAATGGCATGCCGGCGCATTCATCGCACTCAAACATAAAGAGTTCGGCATCGGTCATTTCCATCATACCCAACATTTTCCACATTTGTGTGTTTGTGTGAGTGTGAGGATGTGTAGATGTCTTCTTCGCTTTTTTGGTGTGTTATTTTGTATTTTTGGGATGAGTCGAGTCGTTTAGGAATATATATATTTATAATTCTATTCCAATGGATTATGCTCCTCCTTGGCTGCGTGTCAAATTTGCTTCCAGCTGATCATCATCCTCATCGCTGCCTTCATCGTTGGCGGCAAAGCTGCTGATGAAAGAAAAAGAATGCAAAAAGAAGGGACATTGGTTAGTTGGCCAATTGGCTTATTATAACAGTTGAAATGGTCGGACAGCTGTCCATGTGCTAACACAGAGACACGAGTGTCCTTTGTCTCTCGTTATTCTCGGTGAGTAATTATCTTCCCTTGGTCTTTCCGGGCACGTCTCCGCCTCTCCGTTTCTCTCTCCACTTAATTGAACTGATCCTAGCAATGAGCCTCCACACACGCTTTCCATTTTGGCTGTCTATCGCTTCTATATACATATACATACATATGTATATACAGAGGACCCACCCCTTGAATCTATATTTAGGTACATCAAGGACCCACGGTCACATTCCACCCTGTGGCTTAATGTTAATTTTTTTTTCTCATTTTTTTTATTGATTTTGTTTAATGCGTTTCCATTTTTTGCTATTTACTTTTTATTTACTTTGCTAGTTTGTCCTGCATTATCCTTTTTTCCCCTTGTTGTTTTTTTCGCCCCGTAAATCTGTCGACTCATTGGCAATTGCTTTTTCTCTTTTCTTTCTGTCAGTTGTTGTTTTTCTTGTGTTATTATTATTATCCTTTTGGTTGCGGTTCTGCTATTGTTGTTGTTGCTTTTTCACACATATGCTGACAAAATAATTGAGAGAAAGGTAAAAAAGTTAACATGACTTGGAAAGTTGTTGATCCAGCATTTGATTGATTTCAGAAATATTCATCCTAGTTTTAATTCATTTAAGGTTTGACTTGGCAGTGACTTATATAGTCATTCAGCTTAAGTCGAAATCCAAACGGAATGTAGCCCACTTGACAGCAACTCAAGAGTCCATGTGCTGCCTGTTTCAGTTGTCTCTTTTTTTGTTTCTTCATTTTCTGTTTGTTGCTGATGCTGCGTGGGGCAGAGACTTATTCTTCTGTGCAACATATGTTGCCAGTTGGTTTCATTTAATTAGTTGGAGAGCTGCTGTCACTTGTCTCACAAACAGAAAGACAGTAAGAGAGAGAAAATGGGAGAAGGAGCGAGAAAGAGAGTGAGAGATGGCAAAAGATATTGCCAAAGAGAGTCTCCTGATAAGATCTTCAAATAAGAAAAGAGGAAAAACTACAATCATTGAATCTGTTTGCTGTTTGTTGTTGGATTGGGTGTATCTCTCTCTCCCTCTCTCTCTCTCTCTCTCTCTGTCTCTCTTGTCTTGCAATCAAATGTAAGCCGCTGTTGACATTGGAGATTAAAAGATATTAAAAACGAAACGAGACGGGACAAGACGACAAAGCCAAAGGAAAACGAAGACGAAGCAAAAGCCGAGAAGGAGATGAAGAAAAACACAATGACAAACAGACGGAAACACACACACTCGCACACTTACACACACATTTAGACAGACGGACAAAACATGTCAAAGATGAAATGTTGTAAAGAAAATTGAATTGAATTGAATGGCATCGAGTCGAATCAGAGAGAAAAAAATAACCAGACCAAACAAATAAATAACTGAAACCAAAAAACACACAGAGCAAAAAAAATAAAACTAAGATTGAATTTCATTTAAAAAGGCCCAAAAAAACACAACAAAACTTAAAGCTTAACTTAGGTTTTATCGATTGAATTGTCTGACGACTTCCAACTTCGTTGGTGATTAACTTAAAAAGAGGAAAAAAAACCAAAATAATGAAATAAATCGTGTTGAAAAAGAGGAACGTCTAAAGACGTTTCAATGGGCCAAAACGAAGATACAGATAAAGACGAAGAAGAAGAAGACAGAGAGACAGACAAGACCAAATCGATTTGTTTTCAGATTAAGCCTGGCTAACCTTCCTGCTCTCGCTCTCTGTCTCTCTCCCATACTTGCTCCTGGGATAGAGAGATTCAAGCATAAAATGGAGCAAAGGAGAAATAAATAGAGGAGTAAGCATTATAATGGAAATCAAAGAAGTCCTGGCGTTAAGGCAATTAGCGGGTGTGTGGGGGAGGGAGGCAAATCAAAGTAAAAGGCAAAAGCAATTAGATAATTGGCTTTAAAACCATCTGCCGAGGCCGCTCTCCACTCCAAAACGAAGCAAAAGAACTTGCAACTTGAACTGGAACTCCGAATTGAAATCTTTTTCTTGAAAGAATATAACTCCAAGCACTTCAAGCCAATTAAAGGTTCAAGTCGGGTCTCTACCTCCCCTCTTCTTTCTTCTTCGCACTTTGGTCACCCCTTTTTGCCATATCTTTGAGGACTTTCTTCACTTTCACTCAGGCTATATCTGTGATTTATATGCCATACTTGAGAAAATAAATAGAAGAAGAGACAATGACTATACAGCTGCCCATAAAAATTGCTTTTAATTGAAACTTCAATAGGAGGAGAGTTTCAGTTTCGGTTTCGGTAACTTCTTTTTTCTGTTTTTTGCTTTGTTTTTTTTTTTTTTTGGGCCACGCATTTAAATGGCTCAATTGAAATTGTGTCCATGTAGACATAGTCAGAGAGAGGGAGACAGGGATAGAGGGTCGTTCTAAAAGTCACTGTTCGACGAGTTCAGGTAACAGAAACACATTTATTAGCTACAATGATAAATGTTCTTCAACCTGGGCCAAGGATCTAGCCAACGGACAACGTCGCGTCGTGTAATTTTAATTCGTTTTGGGTTCTGACCAAAAAGACAGAGAGGGAGAGAGACAGACTGAGGGGAGAATAAAGGAAATTGATATGGGTGCGTGTGTCTCTGGTGTCTCTGTGGTAAACGAACTCAATTCCAAGTCCAGGTAGAAGCAAACACCAAAACGAATAATACATACATATAACATTTACGAAAATTGGGAAATTGAGACATTATATGTATAGTTTGGGTTTCCATCGTATCGGTATCGATAAGTGTTATGGGCATAAGAAACCACGGGATACTAAGTGGAACAAATGCCAAGCAAGGACAAGGAGAATGGAACGACAAATGTTGCAAATTAATAGGAAAATGTAATAAAAAGAAAAAACAGATTGGAAAAGTAGGCTAGACAATGCTACCGATAACTAGTCTATAAAAATGTTTTTCCTTTCGAAAATGTTAAAAGCCTTAGAGTTCCTAGTGGAAATCTTTAAAGCCAAGTTACTTTGAGTTATTTAGTGTATTTAGTTTCTTATATAAACCTGGCTTAAAGCAATGTTTTTTTTGTTATCCCATGTACGCCTTAATCTCTCTCGTGAATATGCCTTGCAGCATCTTCCACTAAAATAAGTTGGAAAAGACAAGAAAAAAATTGAAGATTTCGCTGGCCCTCAAAACTTATTTTGACTTAGTTTACATATCATTTATTATGTTGGCCGAGAGAGAGAGAGAGAGTGAGACAGTGAAGGAGAGTGAGAGTTAGGTGTGTGTGTAAACTTGTTATGCCCCTGCGGCCACATTAAGCAAAAAAACTTTTAAATAAACCACAAAGGAGAAAAGCAAGAACAACAACAAAAACATACAGGCAAAGGAACAAAATTGGTCCTGGAGAGAAACCGAGGCAGAAAAGCGAACACAGAGAAAAGGAAACGAGACGAAGAAGATGACGGGCATGTCACATCAATGTCACTCAGCATTAAGAAGACCCTACACGGGGGAAAGAGGGAGAAAAGGAGCGAGAGGACCTTGGGAGGGCTGCGATAAAGTTCTTCAGTTTTTTTTCTTCGTTCTTTTGCGCCTTGGCCGACGGACAGCAATTCTCTTTCCCAATGCCTCCTCCTCCTGTTGTTTGGCAACATTTTCACAGCTTTCGCTTTCCTTCAACGTTTACAAGCTTATAACAAATATTTTCGTTACGGAGTTTACAATTTTTTCTGTTGTTTTTTGTTTCTGTTGTCCTCTACGTGATTTCTTGTGTAAATATTATGTAGATCTATTTGCATATACATACATATAATTTTTTCTTTTCGTTTGGTAATAAGCTTAGCATATGTTTTCGTTGTTTTGGCTGTTTTATTTTTCTATTTTCTTGCGAGTCATTCATCAATTCCCACGCCTCATAAAATTCTCTCTCTCTTTCTAGGTTTTCTTTGTTGATAATAAAGACATTAAAAGTCAAAGGTCTTGACAAATTTATGCATGTAAGTACTTTGATTTTCAGTTGAAATACACTTTAAGCATACTAATTAGATACAAAACGAAAAAAAAAACTCAAAAACGGAAATCCTGTGAGGACCACAAAAAGAAAAAGTTGCCTAATCCAAAAACAAAAGAAAAAAATGGCCAACATGTGTAGCACATGGTTTAGAACACAATTAAAATTCAATTTGCCAACAGGTAGAAATGATCTATATAAGTTGGAACTTAATAATAGCACACTTTGAGGTAATGTTTAAAGATTATTATATTAAGGTAAGGAAAGAAAAAAATTAAAAAAAAAAAAAAAAAATAAAAAAAAAAAAAAAAAAAAAAAAAAAAAAAAAAAAAAAAAAAAAAAAAAAAAAAAAAAAAAAAAAAAAAAAAAAAAAAAAAAAAAAAAAAAAAAAAAAAAAAAAAAAAAAAAAAAAAAAAAAAAAAAAAAAAAAAAAAAAAAAAAAAAAAAAAAAAAAAAAAAAAAAAAAAAAAAAAAAAAAAAAAAAAAAAAAAAATTTAAATTAAAAAAATAAAAAAAAAAAAAAAAAAAAAAAATTTTTTTTAATTTTTTTTTTTAAAAAAAAAAAAAAAAAAAAAAAAAAAAAAAAAAAAAAAAAAAAAAAAATTTTTTTTTAAAAAAAAAAAAAAAAAAAAAAAAAAAAATGTTTTTTTTGGGTGAATATAAAAAAAAAAAAAAAAAAAAAAAAAAAAAAAAAAAAATAAAAAAAAAAAAAAAAAAAAAAAAAAAAAATGTATGTACATATATGCATTTGGGATTAAACTGAACCCTTTATTTTTATTTTTTTTTTTTTGGAGCTTGTCAACAGTTTTTTTGGAGCATAGCAGAAATGTTACTTTTGGGTTAAAGAAGAAGAGCGGGAGACGGGGAATGGGCTATGGGGAGTGTAAGTGACTACAACCACGCACACAAGTTAACCATTAACCCGGCCAGAGATTGAGTTATTATTTATCTTCATCGCTGGCCAGAGGAGCGACTCTTCCCTTACCTTACCTCTACCCACTGTTCTTCTCTCTGCCATGTTTAACAACTCATTTAAAGGCAAAGCGCGGCTACATGAATCTAAAAGATACACACAAACACACACACTCACACATATGCGGCACATCTTGTACTTGTATTTTTGTGTTTTTTTTCCCCCATTTTGCTTCTCTATAAACATAAATTTTATTTTGCGTGAATTTATGAGGCCTTGGGGTATGCAGAAGATGGAGGAGACATTTTTACTTATTTACCAAAGGATTAGCACACACTTAGAGAGGAAGTGGAAGAAGAAGAAAATGATGAAGAAATAATAATAATAATAATAAACTTTACCTCACTGCACCCCAACGCACTTGTTGCTCATTTGCTAATAATTTAAACAAATTTACCTAAAACAAATCCCATGTCTCTCTTTCTCTGTCTCTGGCAAATGCCGACAAACGACAAACAAAACAAAGGTGCGACATTAGTTGAAGAGATTTTTCCAGGTTTTATTTCGTTTCGTTTGTTTTCTCTACAATATTTGATTATAATTAAAAAAGAAGAACTGCCATTTTGTCGGTGCTTTTGTTGTGTCTTAAATGATTTGTTTAAGTCTCTATTTTTGTCTATTTATGGCACGTTTGTCCAGTTTCCATATACCTCATATCAATTAAAACTATCTGTTTTTGCAAATGGCTATAAAGATACATATCAACAAAAGTGTTTTATTTGAATTTCTAGTATCATTTGATTGGTTGGAAATGTGTCTCAATTTTCCAATTAGTCATAACTTTTAGTACGAACGTTTATTTTGTTTTACTTATCATTGACACACTTTATTTTAAAGAAAAAAGTATTGATTTTAAACTTAGTTTCTTGTATTAAACTGGGTTTATATAAAGTTTATTTATTCCATTTGGCTCAAGTGAAAATGGCATCAGAATTTTTATATAATTTAAGTATTATTTACCTCTAATTACAATTGTTTTTAATTGACACTAAAATAAAAACACATTAAAATGCTTATTGCATTCCTGACCTTAAAACCCAATCAATCATTGTTCTAAGCAAATCGTTTTAAAAATGTTAGTCTTATCAACTTATTGAGAGTGGGTTAGAGAGAGGGAGATGGGGAGAAGAAGACTAAGATAGTCACATTGCCGTTTCTTCTGCTTAGAATGCCTACACTGGGTTGATAATCCCCTCTGTCAAAGTCTCAAGACAAATCAAATGCCGTTTGATAAGCCTTTATTCCATAGGTTTCATGTCGCCTACATCGGAATCAAGTCGATTCAAGAGCCGAAAATCTCAATTTCCCTTTTGGTTTGTGGCTTAAACTTACCCGCTAGAGTCTTAGTCCAAAGAAGCGTTGTATGAGATTGAGTTCTGCTTGAGTTTTCCTCAAAAATAATGCTGCTTATTTAATTTTCGTTTTCACACACATACACACAGAAAATATATAGAGATACAATACACAATTCACATCAACAATTTTCCTTTAAAACTTTGCCGTTTTCTTTGGTTGTTTGTTTTCCTTTAATATTTTTTTGTTGTTTTCCTTTGGGGAGGAGACTTTTGCACGGCGCGTGGAATTTGTTATTTTTGTGGGTGGTTTTACAATATTTTTGATGCTTTTTGCTAAGGGACGACAACCGCTGCATTTAGATATATTTATCCCACTAGTCACTATGTTTAACTTCTTGTTTGAGTGTCAGTCTTTTGTGGAGAAGATAGAAAATCAAAAAAGTTTCGTATTCCGTATGAGATTTTTGTTTCGAAAATCATCAAAAAACTCGCGAGGGCACACGTCCGTTGACGTTGACGGCGAGTCGAAAACTGAATGGAGTTCGAATTTCAATTTTGAATTTGCCGGGCGAATAAACGACACAGAGGCGAACGAAAGACGGGTTTGTTCGTGTTTCGACTGGCTCACCCTTGCTCATCGTGTCTCATTGTTGTTATTCGCTCTTTCCCTCTCTCCCTCTCTCGCTCTCTGTCTCTCTGTTTCTCTGTTTTTCTCTCTGTGTCTGTGGTTACAATGTAACCGTTACATATGTATGTGTATGGATTTCTCTTCTAATATTGTTGAGTCGATTGTCCTCCTTGAATGTATGTAAATGTATTTTTGAATTTCCACTTGCACAATCCTGTCTTTGCCTAGGATGCACATAAAGGACTAAAAATTCATGTTAGATTGCCGGTTTTTTTTGATAAATTTTTGTATTTGACATCTTAAAATCTGTATGAATTTCGAATACAGCCCGTTTTTGATAAACAACAGGTCATAAATTTTACAATCAGGACTTTGTTCAAGAATTAATCAAAGAGATCAGAGGAGTGTTTGGAATATCTATCTATTGTTAAACGAAAAGAACGATCTTCAGCTAAATTTTCGAATAATATTGAAATAATCGTAAAATTATTAAGCGGTAATATTTCCTGAGAATCATAAGCATAACAATTTATAGGCGATTTCTCCCCCATGTGCTGACATCGCCATATAATCATAAAGCACTGGCATCGATCGGAGGGCATTGTACATAAAACAAAGCAATTAGCAAAATTTTTGAATATTTTTGCTTATTCAGTTTGAATTTTTCGGGTCTTTTTTATGTGTAGCCATATCAGGTTACTACGACAACAGTCAAATCAAAAAAAAAAGAACTAAAATGAAATTGTTATATTTACGGATACGTAATCATAAATTTAGGCAACTTTGAACAAAAACGCACAAAATTAAAGAATTGTGAATCATCACATCACTAGAAATTTCCCTTTGCAGACTTTGAAACTATCAAATGACATAAGCAACATCATGTCCATCATCAGAATCAGAAGCATCATCGTAATCGTTATCGTTATGGCCAATGTCACTCTCAATTATTATCCCCAAAAAAAGGAAAATCGTTTTGCTATGACGAATTCTCGCATACCAATATGCAATTTTCACAACAACAAACATTTTCAATAAGAGCCCCCCTCTTCGGCTCCAACAACAGACCCCGCTTTCCCGCTTTTCCTGTATTCCCAACCAAAATACAACCCACTATATGATCAAGGTCAATGTCTCGGGAGTGCGCGCTGCTATGGCGCTGCTGCTGCGCTGCCTTTTTTCCAGCATTTATTTTTTTGTTGAGTTGCTGTTTTTGTTGCATTGCGATTCTTCTGCTTCTTCCACTTTGCGGCATGTAAAAATTACAACAGAGAGAGAGACAGACAGCGGCAGAGGCAGCAGCAACAAAGCCGGCATGAAAATTCAATGTCGTTTTTCATGCAACACACATATGTAGCAAGTTTTTCCTCAAATTCGAGCTCGAATTCTCTCTCTCTCTTCTTTTGGAAACTCTTATACTGTTGCTGCAACAATTTGGTCATGTATCCACGAGCTTAGCAACATGTTGCTTGGCCTAGTCATGTTTCGATACCACAAGGAAATGTTTAATTGAAAAATTTTCAATTGCAAAGTGAAATGGGCTTTTGTTTTAAAAAGATCTGAGAAAAGTACATAATTTGATAAATTTCACTCCATTTGAATGCAATGTGGCTCCCATTTAGCTTTGTTTATGCATTTTTTCGCACCTCACTTATTTCAGTTATGTTTGCTTCGTTTTTTTCGGGGTGTTGCTGCCACATTTTCTGTTGCACTGTTTACATTCCACTTTCACCTCTTGTTCTATTTCCTTCACTGTTTTGTTTATAAATATTTTTTGCCTCCTTCTGTTTATTTTCAATGCAATATTCCATTTTGGGCCAGGCGTTGAAATTGAAAATGAAATCGAAATGCAAATGAAAGGCGGGACAGAGCCTGGGGGGGACCTTGGTTGGGGCAGGGCATTTGTTTTTGGTAGGAAATTCCTTGTAAATTGTTTTAGAGCTGTCGACAAGTAGCGGAGGAGCAAAACACTTGGACAAAGCCGCGAGTCGAATGGCATCTTTTTGTAACAGAAATTTGTGGTTCTTGCCCCTCTCCTCCTTGGAACTCATTAGTCGCGTCAAGTGAAATGTTTCTTGGGGCCAGCCCACCCAAAACACATTAGCAGCTCATTTCATGCAACATGGGGCCGCAAATTAAAGAGGCATTAGGAGCTAAGATAGGGGCCAGGCCAAGGCGTGGCCTGGTGACCACATTGAAAACCAAGAGACTGACATGTGGATGAAAAAGATGCCAAACAAATTTGTCCCAAAAACTTTGGCAACTAAAACAACAAAACAAAAAAGTATGTAAAAAAGAAAATGAAATAAATTAATAAGTATCTTTGTAGCTCTAACCAACAAAAGATGGCTAAAGCTATCAATCATAATACAGCTAAATAATATGAATTCATTTGTATAAAAATTACTAAATTCATTCACTTAAATTTTCAACGAGTTGGTTAACAAAGTTCCTTAGTTTAAAATCAGTTCTTCAAAGCTAAAAATTAAACTAAAATGCTTGATAAAATCTCTTCACTTGGCTTAGCAATTAGTCAACCAGGTTGTCCTTTTTTTGACACACACACACACACGCGCACACTTACCTAGATGAGTATCTATGTGACAACACACACGCACACTCAGACACAAGCCAACCAGCTGACCAAACTCATGTTTGCAGTTATAATAATTAATAATTCCAGGGATAAGCCTTGTGTTTGTCAAAGTGATATGGCTTACAAAAAAATATTTCTACATATTGTATCTACATATATAAAGAGAAATGAATTTTGCACACACATGTAAAGAGAAAGCAGAAAGATACAGATACTTCCTATATACAAAACCACACAAAACCTTTTTTATAAGCTGAGGATTTGTCCTCTGACAATCGGGGCTGAACAGCATCAAACATCTGCATAAATACTTATAGATTGGTCACAAAATTTCATCTATATATGTATGTATGTATGTATATACAAATATGTTTCTCTATGCATAATTGTATTACAAGTTGAGTGCAATTTGTTGTGTGTGCGTGTGTGTTTTGTGTGTTTTGATTTGCCCATGCATTTCACCTGGATTTCATGGAGGGGTTACTTTTGTTGTCTGTGATTATTTATGAAGAGTTTTTGAATAACTTCATTAGGCATAGATATTTGTGCAGTGTCTCTAGGAATTTTGACCAAAGAGTAACCCAATTAATAGAAGGCATAGCAATACATAATAAGGAAACGGAAAATAATAGAAATTACCATGGAACATCGAGCAAATAAAAACGTCAATAGTAAATTAAATATGTCAGCCATTGCAGAATTTATTTGAAGAATGTATTAAAATGATGTTGAATTAGAATAAACCAAAATATCTTAATCCAAATCCAGGTTAATTTTTAGTTAAATGCTCTAAAACATAACCAATAAGGAAGGCTATTCTCTCAAACTATTTGCATTGAATAGAAGTAAATTGTTGATTTAGTTACTTAGTTCTTTATCTACTCAAATATTCTCAGTTTGGCATTGTTTTGGGGTTTCTAAAGAAAATATTTTTCATTGAAACGTGACTAATTGCAAGTTATACATACATACATACATGTTATCAAACTCTCGAAAATTGTGATACGAATAAAGATACATATCTTTACAATTGTCTGACCTTTACGATTCTTCCGCTCCCTTATCTATTTGGTAATGTAGATCAAGGTGTTTTTTTTATCTCCATGTATCTTGGATTCTCATGTAACATTTACTTCAAGATAAGAGAAATTCTGTGGGATCTGTCGCTTCGGCAGGGCTTTCCGTGCCATAGCAACAATTCCCCTTGTGCCAATTTCAAGTGCAATTATAATTTTTGTTTGTCATGCAAAAACATCGACAAAAACAATAACAAATAACAATAGTCGCTATGGCTAGGCCGGCTCTGCCCACCTAACCCCCTTTTACTCCATCGCTTTGTAGCCCACTATAACGACAAAATGAAATAGCAAACAAAACGAGGCACGAAATGTGGGCGTGGGCAGTAGTCGTATTGGAGGGGGACCATCATGCCCACAATCAAACTGGGTCACACAGAGAGCCAAAGCATTACAATTTGCATATGCATGAGTGTGAGTATGGATGTGGGTGTGCGTCCTGCATCCTAACACCCTGACTGTCCCAGCCCTAGTCCCCACTAAGCACACGGCATGACTTTACACTTTTTCAACCTTCTCTAATAAATTTGAAACCAGCAGGAGGAGCAGGAGCAGGGGCAAGAGCCGATGAAGGCAAGAACTGAATATGCAAAGTCACCAAGGATATGGCAGGATGTGTACCTCTATAGAGTGGGAGACAGATACATAGTATATACTACATATATATGTATATACTAGTCATAAATCAGCGCCCAACTGTGTGACTTTGCTTGCATTTCCTGCGCTTGGACAATGTCCTGTCTGTGTCCAGTTTTCAGCATATTTGCCAGTGTCTTTTTGTTTTTATCCCATGTAAAAATGTGTGTTCATGTGTGATGTGTGAGTGTGTGCGTCCTACATTTGCATTTAAGTCCTTAATATTCCTTTGTCGCTATGCTGTTTGTTGCATTATTCTAATATGTGGTGCCATATCGTTTACCTCCACTTTTCTTTTAGCCCCGATTTCTCTATGATCTCTGACCTTTGCATGCGTATGCGTGCGTCTGCTTGTCTGTATGGGTGTGTGAGTGTGGGTGGAGGGTGCATTTTGCATATCCTACTGCCCCAGTTTTTGGCCACCGACTCATCTAACCAAACCATGGCCACTTTTTGGCCCATTTTCCACTCTGGATGCACTCGCTTTGTGGCCGTAATTAAAGGTGTTAATGCCGTTGGTAATTACACTCGAGCCGAAAACTTTACAAACATTTCGTAGGTCCTTTTAGGTTATCGTGGCCAGCCATAAATTGTTTGGCCCGTGGGTCACCACCAAATACCCATAGAGAAGGCATATTTTATGCCTCTAAGTAGTTGCCACATGGCCTAACTGAAAACAAACGAACTAAATGTGAGAGAAACTAATGGCAACAAAAATTTAAGTCAAATAGTCTTAAAAGGGGAAATTGAATTGGGTAAAAAGATTAACTGGAAAGAAGTTTAATAGAAAAGGCTTAATTGAAACAGTAAAAGAAAAAAATATCCTTTTCATTTCTAAACAGAAATGTTTAGAAAGTTAAACATTGACATATATCAACGATCTATTCATTTAAAAATTCTATAAAATATCATTACACTTATTGGAGTGTGGAAATGCATTTTACTTGCCGATCTTAACTTTGTTAATTTAGCTCATTGGTTATTTTAGCATAATTTACGTTTTGCACTTAAGAACGAGAAGAGGAAAATCAGTTTCCCTTTCAATATGCTTCCTTTGATACTTAAGTGGGTACACACACACACACACCCACTTACTTGCCCACACGTACACTTTATGCGATACTTTCTCAATTTCACAATTTTCACCATTATTTACCCCCTTTGGCCCACTTTGATGCTTGGGATGCTGCTACTGCCTCATGCAACAGACTCCTCGACTCTATTTACACGAACTCTCACACAATGTAAGTGGCGTTGGAAAAATGTTCGAAATTTAATTAAACTACGCAGCCTCGAAGTGTGTATTTACCCAGCTTCGCTTCAACTCTTGTCTCTTCTTGGCAGCGGCAACGGCAGCAGCTGTCACTTGCCACTCCCCCGAATCTGTTTCCTTGCAACCTTCCACTTGCACCCGCTGTGTTAAGTGAGCGATGCCAATTTTTGCATGCGTCACTCAAAAGCAGCCGCCCCAACACCAACAATAGCAACAACAACAAGCAACCATATTCAACTCTTTTTCCATTTTCCATTTACCCCTTTCTCTTCTTATGTTTCTACTGGCAGCTTCTCCTCCTCTTCTCGGCAATGGCAGCCAATTTGCCTCGCTTTTGTTGTCCAATGCGACAGCGTTGGCAATTTCTAATTAAATTATTCAATTTTTCCTCACTTGCCCCAAAAAAAAACAACAAAAACCAAAATGTGAAGAGAAAAATAAGGAAAACGCTGAAAACACAGTCGGAAAGTGCGAGAAAAAAAGCTGGCGGGTGGTCCAATTGTGTCATAGCACACGAAGAAGACAGCCAGCTGCATGCCAAAAAGGAAAATTTGGTATACCATATAGAATTTGTTTCTAGATTTTTGTTTATCCTGAAAATCTGATCCGAATCAAGCATATTTTCGATAAACCATTCCTGGAGTGTTGGAATATTTTCATAATATATTCCAAGTCTTACATCAATTATCATTAATTAAGGATAAAAATAAATATTTAAATATTAAATGAAGACAAATTTAATGATAATGCAAACATCAAAATTAACTTCCGATTCAGGTTTGATATTAATCAATTTCCCAATTGACAAAAGAGAATATTATGTGAAAGATAAAAAGTAGCCGTAATATGAATGTGAATCCTTTGCTCCACCGGATGAAGAAACAAATGAAGCAAGTAAGTCGACTCGTCGACTTGGGTATACCATACACCTGGTGAAACAAATATTTCAAATTTCGAAGACCAAATGTATGTCTATTAAATTGTTTTTACATGTCTTATACTATGTGCTATCTCGCTCACTCTACAAACACACGAGCACTCTAGCGCCGCTACTAGCCAACGTCCAATTCTGGCCTTGTGGACCGCGTAGTAAAATACGTTCATACGCATATTTTACATGTTTCTAGTCCGATTTCAATTAAATTTGGTAGTTTGGTAGAAATGGATAAGATTAATTAGTCTGCCAAATTTAAATGCGATAGTCAAAAAACTAAAGGAGGAAATCGTTTTTTTCTAAATTATGGAGGCGGAAGTGGGCGTGGCAAAATGTGAAAATATCTAAATTCTCCGCGCATACTATGCCAGTATACATACTAAATTTGGTGACTTTAGCTTTGTTAGTTTTTGATAAAATCAGTTTTGTTTAATTTACGGGGGCGGAAGTGGGCGTGGCAAAATGTTTAAATAGCCAATATCTGCGCGTCTATTAAGCTAGTCTACATACTAAATTTGATGTCGGTAGCTATCATAGTTTTTAAGGAAATCACTTTTATGTAAATTCCGGGGGCGGAAGGGGGCGTGGCAAAAAGTTTAAACAATTAGTTTCTGCGCGCCAACTAACCGAGCATATAAACCAAATTTGATGTCTCTAGCTATTATACTTTTTAAGAAAAACAGTTTTATGTGATTCCTGGGGGCGTAAGGGGGCGTGGCCGAAATTCCAATTAATGCTGAACATGTGCATACTACACGAGTATACATACCAAATTTGGTGGCTCTAGCTCTTATAGTCTCCGAGATCTGCGTGTTCATACAGACGGACGGACGGACGGACGGACGGACGGACGGACGGACGGACGGACGGACGGACGGACAGACGGACATGGCTAGATCGACTCGGCTGTTGATCCTGATCAAGAATATATATACTTTATAGGGTCGGAGAAGCTTCCTTCTGCCTGTTACATACATTTTGGCGACTTTAATATACCATTTCACCCTATGGGTGTATGGTATAAAAACTTTTGGTTTTCGACAAACCAAAGTAAACTCCCAAACAAAAACCATCCACAAAATACAGCATAGAGAAACAAAAGCCAACGATAAAAAGAAAGTTGTCATTATATCCTAATTAGATTCAAATATCTAACAATTTTCCAACCGCAAGCCGTTTTACCAGCAAACTTTTACCAATGCCATCAGAGAAACCCGATCCAGGAAAATGGTAAAAAGGACGAAAGTAAAACTGGGTGGGCGATTCGAGTGGCGAAAAGGAAAAAGAAATTGGTAAAAGAAAGCAAGGGAAGGAGTATGGGTGGACATGGCAAATAAAATTGCAGACGCAGTTGGAAATTGAACAACAAAAATGCATTTAGAAAATATGAAAAAGGCAAAAGGACGAGAGGAACAGCGGAGAAATGTCAGACAGATAGCAGCAGCAACTGACAAACTAAGCGAAAGTTGGGGTGGAGCAGAGAGGGGGAAGAAAAAGCCTTTTGTTGTTGGTGTTGCTGTTGTCTCGGCATGGTGCGAATATTTCCGGTTTCCGCATTTGCCAAATATGTTAGAAGCAGAAATGGAGAATACTCATCCGCACCCCATACCAGCAGAAATGGAGAATACTATATCTCTCACCACCCTCTACCCCCCTCCCACACCCACCATCAGTTGCTCAATCACTAACTTCATACGCCTCCTAGAACACATCCCTCCACACCGCCTAGATCTCCCTCGACTATCCCTTGCTCTTTTCTACAGTTGCCGACACTGATGAAACAACCAACACTCGCACTTTCAAAACTTCCTTCAATGCGGAAAAGCAAAACAAAAAATAAAATACAGAAGAATCAGAAAAAGTTTTATGACCATGCATTGCACATAAATGAAAGTTTTTAGCTTAGTCCTTTTCCAATCCTGGGGCCTTGTAAAATGTTTGCCAAAAGTGTCTTGCAAATGGTCATGTCCACACGAACTGAAAAACTTCCATTCGTGGTTCGGGTTTGTTTTTTTTTTTTTTTTGGGAAAATCACAACAGTTTGCTCTTGCACAAGCAAATGGATACATTCTATCCGATTTTCAACCTAAATGGTTAAGTGTTACAGATCCTTGAAAAAATGGGAAATGGAATTCGAAATCCGCTTAGTAAGGAAGAGTAAATTTTGTCAACTATTGTTCTTCATCATGTTACTGAATGTCTCATAATGACCAATTCGCATGAGAAAGAATAACTTTTCCTTCACCGCATACTAACTATTAAGCACTTTAGTTACACACCATTTTCTAAATTGGCAAATTTCTCTACTGCCCCTTCTCTCCTGCTTACCCTTTGCAAAGTGAAATTGCTTTTGCTCAACTCTTCAGTTGACACCTTTAGCCATTTCTCAAGCGTCTTCCTCTTTTTCTTTCACAACTTTTTCTCATATCTCTTCAGCCAGCAACAGCAGCAGAAGCAGCATAGAAAGAGAAGAAAGAGACTAAAGAAATAAACTTCACTTTACCTTATAAATCGTCCTTGGTCCTTGGCTTAATCGTTTAATTGCCTGGCATAATTACAAATGCAGCTCATCATCAGATTTCAGCTCAATTTCTTAGAGAGTTTATATCCACCTCACACTCCACTCATCCCCACCCACCCACGCCTCTGCATGCACAAGGGGAATGGCAAATTGACCCCCCAAAATGACTTTGGCTTCACTTTATCAAAAGAAGCCAATGGAAAGGGAAAGAAAAACTCTGATGGCCAACCATTTCACACTTGCCCATAAATTCACACTAGTAGATAAACGGGGAGGGAGCTGGAGTATATAAAGAGAGTGGGGGCGGGTTGGGTTTTGGGCTTATCTAACTGCAGCAACTATAATTTGCTTTCAATTGATTTTCCCTCTGTCTGCTTTTCCTTCATCGAATTTTTTTTTTTTTCCATTTTGCTGCTGTTGTAACATTTTTCTTCATTCGCCCTTTTGCTTTCCCATTCTTTTTCCATTTCTTTAGCAGGCATTTTCATAAATCGTTTGCCCTTTTTCCCCACCACACCCACTGCGCCCCCTTCTGATCATGGCCTGACACTTGTTACAGTAGCTGTAATTCCTCTTCTCCCTTCCCAGCTCCCATGTCCAGGACAAATGTGCATTAACGCCTTTGACCTGCATTTTTTTTATGCCTTTACTTGGCTGCTTTTGTTTGGTATTTTGTTTTGGGGTTGTATTTGAAACTGGTGTGTTGGGGTTGGCGGACACTTGGGGGAAGGGTGAGCGGGGGCGGACGAGAGGCGGGAGTGATTGAATTTCGTAGTTTTTGCAATATCTTTTGTGGCCTGCTGCTGTTGCTTTTCTTGTAATGCACACAGCTGACAGCTGCTTTTTCTTCATTAGCAAAGTCAACCCTGGACTGTGGGACTTAGACTCGCACTCGGACACTGTTGCCGCCCAATCCGCCCCCGAGTGTCCTTTGCTAGTTTCCCTTCCATTTGCTTCCTTGCTTCTCTTCCAAACTTCTTCTTATTGTTGGTGGTGATTTTGAGGCGACCTTTTAAATTAGTTTACATGGCTGCGTGTAATGGGTTTTTTCTCTACCATTTGTTGTTGCTGCCACTGCTGCTGTTATCGCGGGGGCCAAGGCCAACTGTTTGTTGCTGCTGCTGCTGTAATTTCATATGTTGCAGCCACAGGCGGTCGCTGGGCCTCGACTCGAAGCATGGAGGCAGGCGGGAAGGCCAATGAACTGTAAGTTGTAAGTTGCGGCCAAGTAGGCAGTTGGGTGGGTGGTTTGTGGCAGAGAACAGAGTGAAGTACTCAATATTTTTAGTAGATTTCGATATCCATTACTCTTCGAGCAGCAATTGTCGATTGAAATTAGTTTTCTCCCACTTATGAGTGAATAAAAGTAAATGAGAGAGAAGATTATCTCGAAATAAGAACATCATTTGTATAGAATTATTTGGTTTTCCATTAATTTACAACAGTATAACCTTTTAATATAGTTTTGCTTCAAATATTTCTTCAAATCTTTATTAATGTAAAAATTAAATCAAATTTACTTGAATTTCTGGATTTTTTTGAACTTCTGAAATTACATTATTTTGTTTGAATTTTATTTCATTTTTTGTTCTCACATTGAACGTCTTATAATTCTTCTAAAATCCCTAAACTATTTTATTTGGTTAGCTAAAGTAGTAAATTAAGGAGTTCCATTCATCATTCAAACAATAGAGAATTAAAAAATATTCAATTTAAAACCCTAAATCGATTTATTTCACGTTTTGGGACTTCTGATTATAAAAATTCTAAAGAAATCCTAAAAAATCAAAAATTCTATCTGAGACTTTGGACTCTGATTTGCCACCTGAAATATTGTCAACTAATTGCTTGCCGCCCGAGTCCGATTATCACCTTTCTTGTTTCCTTTTCCAGCTAATAAAGCCATTTTATACCTCAATCCTCGGCCTTTAACAAATGTGTCTCATTAGAAGGCCTTATCATGAGCTACTCCAGCTCCTACTCTAGCTCCTAATCCTTTTGTAGACTTCTAAAGGCAGCCCATTAAACGGCAGTTTTCCAAATGTCATCATCATCATCATCATCGGCATCATGGGCATCAGGTGTGTGTATGTGTGAGTGTGTCGGTTGGCTCAAAAGGTCAATAAACACAAGTTGCATTGATTTCCAAACAATTAAGGCCACATTTCAGAGTTAGCCAAGAAATTATGGTGTCACCACAGAAAAAGGTGACAGGCCGAAACCGAGGGCAGGGGCATCGGACTGCTTAGTGCGCTGACAAATGATAGAAACTGCTGACTTGGGAGCACAAATAAATAAGTAATCCTTTAACCTGCCGCCACCTCAGCCAGTCCCAGATACATTCCCGGTCCACAACTGTTCACTGTATTTCGTCTCTCTGTTTTTGTTTTTGGGTCAAAGAACTAGCCGACAATGACAACCAACGACTCTCGCTCTCGATTGAGACATGGCGGCATTTTTATCAGAGGTGACAACAGGCGACTTGGGCTCCAGACATTGACAAGACAAAAGGCCCGAAAACAGGTAGATGACGGTCGGCAACAACCCACATGGCCACAGTAAAGCAAAAACCTCAAAGGACATTTTCACAACTGAATGCACAGACACAAAAAACGAGGAGAAGGACACAAAAGTTCCTCATTGTGCAATTGGCACAATTAAAACAAGAGCTCAAAAGATGATGACGATGATGATGTGGCTACGGTGGCGGCGGCATCGGCTTTACTCTGAGAAGAGATTTCCACAGAATTTTTTTGCCTGGGTCCAAAAGTTTCATCCGATTCTCTCATCTTTCTTGCTGTGGGTCAACTTCAAAGGTGAAATTGTTGCCGATTGTTTGATTGTTTGACACAAATGTTTATGCTTGACTGCGAAACAAACAAACAATTCCAGGCGGTGGTTTTAGATCTGTGCGGGGTTTCTGGGTCCTGGGAAATTTATCTAACCTCTGCATATTGAGCGGCTTATGTTACTTTTAGTGGAAAAACCCCATAACCAGAACCACAAGTTAACGTAACAAATGCCAAACTTGCGTCAAAAACAAGGAAAAAATGCACCAAGATATAATTAAAACGAATGTTCTCAACTTCTCCATGCGAGTGTGGAAAATAGAGACAGAGAGATAGAGAGACGAGAGATGAAAGTCCTGGAAAATATTTTCGTCCAAACGAAAAAAGCCGCATGTTAGGCCAGCCAGCCGTGCACTCTAGTGGCATAATTTGATTAAAACAAGCCGCGAAGTGACGAACAGGCGGACCAGGATACAGAGCCACCTACACTTGAAGAAAATTTCAGTTAGAAATTTGCATAAATACCCATTCAAAAGTTTTAGTAATTTCAAATGTTTTATAAGTTTTCCCTTCTAGCTCAGCTCATTTTGTAGATAATTTCAAAAGTTGGTTTCATCAAAAACTTGTCGAGTTATTTAAAAATGTATAATAATCTTGGTCTTTAATGCAACGAAAGAGTTGGGCTCTTTGCAGCAAATATTGTCATAGAGAAATCAAAATCTCTAATCGTAGTGTAGTGTCTTTTAGCTTTAGGTTCTGATGATGATGTTCTCTTCGTTTCTTGCTTGTCTGAATATTTGGGATAATTTTACGCTCTCGAGTGTTTTTGTTGGCGCAAAATACCCAGAAGCATGCTTTAGTCTAGTTTCGAGCTTGCTTCTGCATCTTTTTATGGTCCATAATTACTGTGCACACCCCTTTGGGGGCTGCAGCACCGCAGTGCACCGTCAGCGTCACCGTCCTCGTCGTAGTCGCGGTCGTCGCTCCATTTGGACTATAAACATTTGACTCCCCAGGCGTGCCATAAAAAATCCAAGGGATTTATATTTTGATTTCTTTCATATGTTTAAAAATATCAATTTTATAACAAGGGGCTTTAGGTTCGGATGCAGCTGTCATATGACCGCATCGAATTAATGATGGAAACCAAACCGAACCGAACTTAACCGAAACCGAATCACCTCACACCCAGCTACAGAGAAACCATGAAAATCCAGCCAACACCTTTTCACTCAAAACATCACAGGACGCATTCTATGCTAAATGTCCTTGAAGTATTAAAGGAATTACCTGCTAAAGTAACCTAAACACTGTTCACACTCAATTATCGCCGGTCGACCAATGTAATTAGCAGCATATTAGAGTCGCAGCAAGAAGTTCTAACTTTTGAATATCCTTGGAATAGTTACTTGTATTTTAATCCAGCATGACTAAATTTATCTAACGAAAAACTCTAATTGAGATATAGCAGAAGATCTCGACTTGAAGATAAAACAGAATGATGGCGTAGAGAATTGGCTAGACTAACATGCAACATAATCTTGCAATCGTTGTTACCCTCACCCTCATGGCGGCATATGACAAGAAAAACACTACAAAAAATTCCAAAGAAAATGACTTTAAGTTTTCTTCATCGATTCTCGTTTCAATCACAAAATGATCTTGTTCGAATCTAGATTCGTGTACCCAAAAAAAAAAAAAAAAGAACCCGATCACAATGCACGCTTTAATGACTAATTATAGACGGACTTTATTTTACATTTCCATCCAGCCTGTCATGCTATGATGAGTTGTCATAAAATCCTCAGTGGAGGGAAAACTATTCATCCAACTCCCTGGCCCTGCCTTCGACTCTATCTCTGACTCTGACTGTGACTCTGTCTTTGGCTCTGGCTCTGTATGGTCATGTCAAAGTTGAAGTTGTGGCAGAGACAGACGTGTCGTAATTGATTTTTATGGTCTTTGTCATTGGCATTGCTGGCCTCGAAGCAAAATGTTTATGAAGATCGTAAATCTGCCCAAGACAAGGCAGAGACATTCAGCATACCCTGAGTTTTGTGTGTTAAGGTCTCTCTCTGGTTTTCCAGTTAGAATGGCCAATTTGTATCTGCATTTACGACCTTGACCATTGCAGTTTCTGTCTGTTTTTGCCCCTAAATGCAACCTTGAATCTTGAATGAAACATGCTGAGTTCTGGGTTTTCTGCATTTTCATTCTCCTGATTCTTATTTTTTTCAGCGGGGGAGTGAGCATAAACAAATTATCGACGGTTTTGGTTAGTAAGCCTAAGTACCTAAAATCTTATTTTGTAGCTGTCAGCTGGATAGTTTCACAGTTTCACCTGAGGTGACAAGGTCAAGCATTGGGTTTGTAGTAGCCCGCAAAGAGAGGGGGTTCCATATGGTTTCTTTGGTTAGCCAAAATTCTGGTAGGGATTTCGTTACGCCCGTTGGAAATTTTGCGGAGGATTTTAATTTTGTCATGCTATTTTCTAATATTAGAGAGAATCTGTATCTGAAAATTCTGTGTAACAAAAAATTGATTATACTTTGAGTCCTAAAGGGAGAATATTTTTAATTTGGACTTATTGCGATATGAATTCGGCATTAATATCAATTTTCTATCACAGTCGCATATATATATTTTCAATTGAATAAAACCCACAAAGCATTTGACCTAAGCTCAATATTAATTGACTTGATTACAACTTGCAACGCCCCCGTCGAAAATGATAAACCTCGCAGACGAACTCGTAATAAGATAACAAACAAAAACCAAAAAAGAAAAATAAAATGTTCAACAAACAATACAGATCACAGACATAGAGAAGGAGAGAGACAGAAAGAAAGAGACAGAGTGAAAATACTTATTAAAAATTAACAACAAAAAAATAATTTCCCATAAATTCTCGTTAACACGGGACTCCTACCCCTCTTGTTGCACTCTCCGCCCGCTAAGCCAACCGCCATGCAATTTTGTTGTTAGCGCTTCACGCTGCCTAATTAAAAGCAAACATCCAGTAAGAGAAGAAGATAGTCTGAGAGAGGGGGGCTGATCAAGGGCGGATGATAGTGGCGTGAGGATGAGCCTCTGATAAGACTAGAGTCTCTCTCACTCTCTCTCATTCGGGGCGGCTCATCACACAATTTGTCTCATAATCAAATATCATTTGTTAATGTCTAAGCCGTGGTCTGCGGGCTCTCTGCATGGCAGGAGGGGAAACCCAATACTCATTTTAAATGCAAGCGTAAACATTGATAGCATATTGATGGTGATTATGATGATGATGATGCTTCGGCTGCTGCTGTTGCTGTTGCTGATGATGATGATGCAACTGTCCAGTGATAAGATGCAGCTGGAGTGGACTGGACTGAGTTGGACTCCTGATCGCTCGATGAAAACAAATGAAACGCAACGCCCTTAATTAAATTTCCATCTCAACTCCCCTCATCACACTCTCTTGCCATCTCTATCCATCTCTTTATGTGCATATTATGTATATTTTTTGTTTTTATTTTTGCGCTCGTGTTTCCTCTCCAGTTTCCAGTTTTCATGCCGTGAAATTTTCTGGCCACACGAAGATCATTTGCGATCTCGCTGCAAGCTGGAGGAGCTGGCGTCTTTAATGTCTCAATTTGCCTCGATGTGGTTGCCGGTTGCCGTTGCCATTGCCATTGCCGTTGGTGGAAGCGAATGTGAGTTCGAGTGTTGGGATGGGGATGGGGATTGGGGATGTTAAAGAAAATGTCTTCATAAAAATCGACGCTGCACACAAACGCGTTAAATGAGCGATCGTTAAAAGGAATTGCAAATCGCATGGCTTGTCTTGACTTTAACTTGCCCTCCGCTGTCTTCCTTGGGTCTTTTGTATCCCTTTTTTTTGCTTGTGCCCCAAAGGCGTAAATGGTTACGTTACGTACGTAGCAAGGCGATAGTTTCCTAAAGCACAGTGGTTACAGATCAGCTTGGTAACGAGTTAAAGTTACTTACAGTTCAGTATGATGGAGGTTCGTAATGAATAAAAATATAATAGAAACAGAAAAATATCCCTTTTTCTATCACAATATGTTGTCATTTACTAACAATCATTTCTTATAGCTCCCTTATAGAGCTTATGAAGATCTATATATGTATGTATCTCTATAACATCATAAGATTATAGTATAAACAATTAAGAGATGTGTACTTTAATGCATTCTTCACATGAATTTGTGTCTGTTGGATCTAGGAATTGAAAATAACTAGAATAGAGTCCTCGTATACAAAACCAAGCCACCTGCAAAGAAAACCCACTTTACTTTCGATGTTAATAATAATATTTTTACACTCTTTGATTATATATATCATGAAGAGTTGAACATAATAATTACAATGCATTTTTAGCTATTCATCTTGATCTGTTATATAACTAAACACTTTGGCTATCTTGATGATTCTTCTCCCAACCACTGTGCCCCAAAACTCAGTTTATCTCTGATGCAACAATCTGCTTGACGAAGTTGCTCAAAAATTTCTGCAAAGCCCCCACACAAACTCAGCACACGATGCCAATGGATGAAGCAGTTGGTAGAGTCGACGTCACGATGGCTCTTGGAAGTCGTTGCTCGTCACACACGCCGAGAGTTTCAGTTTGAGTAACTGGTGGAAGTGATGCTGCTGCTGCTTGCCGCTTGCCGTTGATCTTATCGGCAATTTGTCATGCAAAAATTTACTGCCGCAAAGTCATGACAAGAGAGAGAGAGAGAGAGAGATACAAATACAGAGAAAACTGAGGAGCAATAAGTTGGTGAAGAGACAAGAGGAGGAGGAATAGCCAGTGTTTTGGCTGCCCCCGTTTGTTTATAATAAAAGTTGCTTATGTGGTGTCTTCAAAGCGCTTGTACAGGATGTGCGTTGGTTGTTTTTTTCACTTCTCCGCCCCTGCCCCATCTCACCATCATTCACCCTCTCTCTCTCTCACTCTCTTAGTTTCCTCTTGGGGGAGCCGCCGCCTGATCAACTCATACAAAATGTGTCGATTAATGCGCTCCAGATGCTTTGGGGAGCAGCACTCGTCGTCATCGTCATCATCGTCGACGTTGTCGGCGACTGGAATGTGCCTTTGATTTGTTGGCGTTTGTCAGTGAGAAAAAGAGAGAGAAGCGGCAAGTAACTTGCCTTGCCGATGAGTAGGAATAGGAGGAGTTGGAGCTGCTGGAGGAGACGACTCTGACACTGATGAATGTCAGTCGTTTGTCAAAACGCGCTGCCAAAGTACGACTACGACGACAGAGGGCGGTGGGCCATGGAGCGGAATGGTTTGAGAAGGGATGGAGGGAGGCATTTTGAAAAGCGAAATGAAAAGAGTAACAAAAAATCTAAATGCAATGCAATGCAATGAATGAATGAAGCGTACGAAGCTTTCCCCACTGGGCCTGGAAGTGGCTCTGCAAACTGATCAGAGAATGGAGTGAGGAGGGAAACTTCGAGTATGGGGATTTGGTGTGTGTCAATGGATGGCGACACTGCTGGACACCTTTATGGAGCTGTCTTCTGGTTGCGGCTCATGTTGAATTTGTATCTCTTGGGTTGGGTTCCATCTCGCTTGCTGTGTGGCCCGAATCACAATGAAACTTTGCTCCATATTAATGCATTTCAGTGTCATGTTTAATTGCTTGAGCAACAGGCAATAACCCAGAGAAGAACTGGATGGGCAGTGTGGCGCCTCCAAATACGCCTGGCAATCGTGTGAGTGACTTTAGCATCATCTACAATTCCATTGGAAAACTTCAACGACAAAATGTTACAAAAACCTAAAGAATTTTGCACTTCATACAAGTCAGTTTCTTTCTTAAATTTCTATATTATTTTTGTCTTTATCTGTTTTTTTTATTCAATTAAGGCAAAAAATCTACTCGAAAAATCCCCATAAACAATCCATGTCATCTTGTACCTGTTTTCTGCCTTCGTCTGTCTGTTAAAAACCACAAATTAGAAACAAATTATTAGATTAAACTATTTGGGTAAAAGAAAAACCCAAAACCATAGCGTACATCCTGAAGAAAATCGAGAAAACTAAACCAAAAAAAACACTTGAGTTTGCATTTCAAGAACATCAGCCAAGTGGAAAATGTGCCAACAATGGCAGAATCTCCTCTCCGTCTGGCTCAGAGCCAAGGAAAACAGAAACCAACAACAGTTGTTGAAATTCGAAAACTACAAAATATTTAAAATACAATAAAACATTCTTCACTTCGTTTTTACAGCGTTTTTTGGGTCAAACTCAACAACAACAAAAAAAGGTATAGAGTCATTATGATAACAATCTGACGAAAGAAAACTATAACAAAAAATGTCATTAAAAATGTGCTGTGATGGCGAGGGGGCTGAGGGAGACTGAAAATTAAATGGACAACATGTGTTGAAAGACGGTGCAAGGATAACAACAACAACAGCTAGGATAACAGTTGGCCTGATGTGTTTATGTTAAAAGGAATTCTTCATAAGGACACAAAAAAAAGGCTGAAAATTTCGTTTATTAAAAGTTGAGAATGAAAAACCACATAGTTTTTAGGAGAAAAAAAGTACATATATTATTCCCGAGGGGGCGGTGTGCAAAACATAACAGGAATGTTGAAAAATTATGAAAAATCCTTGGCCGATTGAGTGGCAAGTCAGTGGCTGTCAGTCAAAAGGAATCAGGATACGCACAGCAGGTAACCTAATAGAAATTGCAGTTGCAGCAGCTACCTGGAGTGATTTGCCAGAACTAACTGAGATGCTACGGTTTGATAGATGATTGAGCGGTTGCTCCATACAGTTAGGTCCTGCACCATTGGAATAGTTCTATTCTATCAGTTGTATTCTTGTAGCTCTAGAGGACCAACAAATTAGTCACACACAGGCAAGGAGAAGTTTAGTTGGCAAATGGAACTAATGCAATTTCGCAACCGCAACAATCAATTTTCAGCGCCGTTGCCATGAAACACTTAAGAAAATACTAGGTAAAGTTCTGGGAGGTCTTCAATGTTCAATCTTTGGACTTCCCCCTCCGCGACTAAGACTATCTTACGAATGTATGTATGTACGTATTTCTGCAGACGGAATAGGTAAGGGGAATGTCAACACACTCAACGCACATTCGATTGATGGCTGTCACAAAAACATAACAAATGTCAATCGTGAGACCGTGAGCTTATGTGGCGTTTTGTTATATTGTCTCCTGGTTTCCTGTACTCACTCAAGTCAAACGCAACTAATGTTTGTTTTCAAAACGATTTTTGTCAACAGAAAAGTATATATACATACGCGTACATGCATACATATATAAGATATATGTACACTGAAATCATTCAACAAAAAATAAATATGTGAAACAGAAATGTTTCAGATTCAAGATTACAGAGTTCATCAGGGGTTGCGTTAGAACATGTGTTTCCTTCAGTTCAGTTCGGGGAACCAAGTCTTGCTTTTGGGTAAGAAAATGTCCAAAAAGAAAACCCCTCCAAAAAGTATTATAATATAAAAACGAAGGAATTTGTAACAGATTTTTTAATGTAAATATAATTGTATAATTACATAATCCATAGCAGATGTCTAGACTGTCAAGAAGGGAAGGGATTTTGTGAGGAGATTGTGAGGAGATTGTGATATTAATATAGTAGGAAATGTGTGTTTTATCAAACTGTGTAATATTAAGTAAATGTTTCGAAACTAAAGCAGGAATTTATGGATTTGAGTGTAAAGAACGATGTGTATGAGAAAAACAAACTAAACAAACGTTGACTTGACTTATAAGTCAGAGAAAGATTTTCTTTGTTCCAGTCGGAGCAACCTTATTTCTCCCCTTTTTCCTTATATGTCCAGTCTGCCTCTAGTCTATATTGAAAAACTGGCAAGAAATTTGTAAATATTTTAACAAATTTAATATTCTTTTAATCAATCTTACTCTTACATTATTGGAATATTGAAAAACAGTTTATTTCATTTAGAACTTTGATAAAAATTGGCCGTCCTTTTAAATCACTTCTCATACATATTCATGTAGATCGAAACATGTTTTGTTTCATCAATATTTTTCATAAAAAATAAACACTCCTCTGGGCCAGCTGCAAATCACAAAACTACATCAGCCACGCCTCCAACCATACCGCCTCATTTTCCATCATCAAAACTGAATCTCATTCGTGTGCTAATCACATGAAATTCAAAGAAAACCAGAGAGTAGAGAAGAAGAAAAAAACAAAATCACGCGCGTCAAGTCAGGCTCAATAGAGAAAAGGCTCCGGATTCGGGACAACCTGAAAAAAAAAATTGGAGTGCTTAGCACCCCTGCGGTTAAAGGTTTGCAACTTGCTCCTGACGATCGGAATTAATTTCGAAACACTTCAAAGGCCCAGACAGACGGCAAAGGCGACGCCAGACTTGGGAATGGAAATAAATTAATTAAATATGCTGAGGAGAAGGCGAAGACTCTGGCTCAGGCTCAGGCTTGAATCCTGGCTTGGGCTCCCTCTGGGCACTCGACTACGCCGACATTGTTTGCGTCAAATTTTCAAATTTAGTTGTTAAACCCGAAAAACAAGACAAGCAGCGCCCAAAATAAATGAGAGAAGAGGCAAACGACGAAGAAATCAACTGAAAACAAAATAAAAACGAAACCAAAAGGCGTCGGATCACATCACTCACAATCTCAAACTCGGGGGTAATTATGGGTTATGCAATGCTAAAAAAAAAAAAAAGGAAACAAAAAAATGAAAAACACGGAAAACACGAAGAAGAAATTTTTAAGCAAAAGGTTCCATTGAGTTTCGGGCAGAAAATTTAGACATTAGATGCCCGCTCCATGGCCACTTATTGGCAACTCTCCTCCGTCTGCCTGGTCCTGACTTTGAAAATTGCAGTTAGCAGGTAGCCACATCGCAAGTCCCAGTTCCAGTCCCAATCTCATGCACTAACCATGGATCATGCACTTGGCCTGGCCTACTGGGGACGTGTTTCGGTGTTTTTAGGATTTCTTGTTCTTGTTTTTTGCTTTGTTTTTGCATCCTCTCCCTTGTGGATAACCTGTCATTAGTTTTGGCTCTCTCTCTGGCTCACTGTTTGAACGAAGGAGCTGCCTACTACTGACTACTGCCGACTGCATGCTGTGCCTTGCATTGGAATTGAGACATTTTGTATGCACTTGGCAGCGGCAGGGTGTGGATTTGGGTCTAGTGAACTGTTTAACGACTTTGTTATATTGCCATTGCTTGAATACTTTACTATAAAATATATATTGGGTAATTTATTTTGTTTACAAAATGAGACAATACATTTGAAACGAAAACAAGTTTTTGAGATGTTTCAAAAGTAATTGTACTTGTTTTGTGTAGTTTATAACTTTGAGCTTAATTGAATGAGACTTATTTAACTTCATTAGTAGCTGTATTTAAATTACGATTTATATGAAATCAAAGAGATAGAAATAAGTTTTCCATTACGTTTCAATTCTAGTTAGTTCTTTTGTTTAAGTTCTAGTAGAAAGCATTTATCTTATGTATATTATCTCCTTCCTTTATGATCATTTAGAAGATATAGCCCAATTTAAAATTTCGTATCACACACTTTTCATAAATGCAACTTAATAATAGAAGAAGACGGGCTTCCGCCTCTAACTGTGGCTTATTGTTGCTTCATTGAAGGCAAATTGTCAAGCAAGTCAAGAGGCAAAGAGGCACAGGCAAAACCGCAAGTAGAATATTCAAAGTATCTGCAAGTATTTTGCATGACAGTGGCGTTAAAAGGCAGACATCAAATTGAATGGCCCCAGAGAGTGAAGTAAGTGCGAGCGAGCGAGTGGAAGCAATGGAAGTGGATGCACAACTGGCAACTTGCTACTTGCTACTTGCTACTTGCAACTTGCATTGGCTAAGGAGAAGAAGCCTTCTTCAACTCGTCGTAGTTGTCTGGTGGCTTTTTATGGCTGCGGCTAATAATGCAATTTGCCGTTGGGTTCTCCTTCATCTTGCCCCTTCCTCTGGCCGCATCTGAATATAAGTAGTAGGTAAGTTGCAGCTCCTTTACAAAAAAAAAAGTCGCATCATTTGACAAGACATTTATGTGGCACTTGGCGTTGCGTATTGCTAAATTAGGCGCAGCATTTGCTTGCCTGAATTGCAAGTGCAATTATTCAGTTATGACAAACATTATGACTGAAGTGGTATGTGTCATATGTGCTGGCTGAGTTGGGTGATTTCCGACACATTTTGTGGCACTTCAAATAGTTGCCAAATTCAATTGAGTTAAATCATCATCATCATCGCCGAATGGCATCGAATTAGTGCGATACTTGTTATTGTGGCTTGAAACGAAAACTTAATTAGTAGTTTTAATTATTTAATTAGAGTAACTGGCATTCATATAACCTTATATTTGTATATTTAATTAAATGATGTATGAAACGAAAACGCAATAAATGAATTAAATCAATTTCTATGTGATCAACAAAGGGGAAAAAATGGCTAAACTAAAGTGAAAATCAAATATAAATCGAAAATTGAATTGCAACAAATTTTGGTTTGTCCTAACCCTTTTTCCGCTGCTGCCTTCAAATCGAATCAAGAGAAGCCTTTTTCCATGTTCTTTTACAAGTTCACACCAAACGTTCACACCTAAAGAGGAGGCAATTATTCTTTCAGATACAAAAAGAACAAAAGGTGTTAGAAATCAAAAGACCCTTAGCGCCGCCTTTGGCCACATATGTATGTACATACATGTTGGCAGCATAACTCACTGGCTGGCTCTTGGTCTTTGTTGTTTTTCACATTTTTTATGGCATTTAATTGCATTTCGATGGCCAATAAAAGTTTCACCGAAACCAAATTAACGACGGGAAGTGCCAACAAAAAAGCCAAACGCTAAACATAATTAGCATCTCTTTCAAGAAAACTTTTCATTTCATGGTTTCGGCTCCTTTGATGGTCTCCTGCTATAAAGATGGCGCCACATGTTGCAATGCTGCATAGGAGATGGATGTTGCCCCTTCACCACTTTACATACCCCCAGTTGATTAATTTATAATTTCAATCTCACTTTTTTGGCACAATTTGCATAAAATACCATTGAAATTAGAAACAAATTGAATATTTATCAAATGGCAAAATAATCATTGCATATGAATGCGGAATAACTGTTTTAAATTATGCACATATCGATGATTTTGGAAAATGAAATTTGGGCATTTGGGATATTTGAATATTTGGCTTTTCCATCAAACATACATACATATTTGATGAAATTTTGTGATTATGAAGAAAACTCACATCCGGTGAAACTAATTGCCAATGTTCGATTTATGCGGGCTATGCAGCTGTAGTTACCAATTGACGTAATCCATTTAGAACTACCATAAGTTGTCATTATCTATCCTACATGATCGATAAGCATCACAATTAGCCAGCTAATGATAATTGTTGTCTCTCGATCATTTGCTATGGCTTGTGAGGTGCCTCATTAAAATGGAGCCCAACATTGCTTACATTCTTCATCGTTGTCGCGTTTTATTGTCGTTGACATAAGTATTCTCCATGCGTTTGCAATGTGAAAAGGTTTCCAGTAAGTGTAGAGTGGGTTTCGGCCACTTGAAAGTAATTAAAAATCCTTTAACATATTTTCTTATCGTGTATAATGTACGCAACGATGATAGAAATGCCATGTCGAGTGCCAGTGGTGTAGCTTGTAAGAAAAAGGTGCAGCAATAAAGGATCATACGCTGCCCCTTAAGGTATACTCTACGATTTAAAATCGAATATGTACTCTTAAATTTCATTGATTTCCGAAATTTCGAAGTAGAATATAAGAACCTAACCATATAGAAGAAACCTTTCTTGGCATTTTCATTCTTATTGTTTCCGTTTTCAGACTAACTAACTCTAACGTTCTTTCACCTGCCGAGTGAACAACTTATGCACATGGGTAAACGTTTACCATCATTATTTACCTTTCAACCTACACAGCCAACACTTGGCATTCTCCCTCCTTTAGCCTCCTGTGCGCTGTCCCAAGGAATCCCCTTAGCAAACAACGCCTCTTCTTAAACATTTTGTTGCACTGAAGTGCGTTACAAGCGACCATTTAAGTGTTCAATTGTGCAAACTCCCTTCTAGTCCCTCCGTTCCTCTGCTCGATCTGATGTCTGATGCCTTCTTGCTGTCATTGTCTCTGTCCAGTTGCCCAGATGGTTGGTTATTTTTCTTTGGTTGGTTAAACGACTCCTGCTTAAGCGCAGGCGCAACTCAACGCATCGATGTCGTTTGTCGCCTGTCGTCTCTGTAGTCAGTCGTTTTGCGTTTGCTTATCGCCACGCACTTATCTCCCCCCAAAAGACGTGGCTAGCTGACGACATACGTGCAAGACGGAGGAGCAGAAGAATCGCTTGAGCGATTGTGGTTGCACAAGTGTGCGCTGGCTCATCCTCATTCTCATCCTCATCCTCGTTGCGATGCGATGCAATCTCCTTTTTTTTCTGCTCCTTGAGCATGTTTGTATCTTAATTTTCAGGCGCGCATACGTGGAATTTCTGGTAGTTAGGTAGGTAGCCAAACTGTTTGGGATGGTTTGGGGCATGGGCATGTCTGGCACGGCGTCTGAGTTACGAGTTGATGGCGCTGAAAGTGACACAAGTCATAAATTCCTTTTGTTTGGCTGTCTCCCTGCAAGTATCTGTTGTGGTCTTCTCCCTAAAATGAAGCTGATTCAGAGTACGTTTGTTTTTTTTTTTCCTTCTTTGTTTCTATGTATCTTATCTTGATGACATTGGCCATACGGATTGGGTTACCTTCTGCAAGAGATCGATCGGTAGCACTGTCAGTTGGTCACATCCTTTATTGATTTTATTTCTCTTTCGTTTGCTCAATATTTGGAATTATTATTTGGCGCCCGCATACAGGAAGTTGTGTGTAATAAATTCGGTATGTGTTCGGGAAACGAAATCAAACATGAATTAAAAGGAAAAAGTCTTCTCTGATTGAAGTCTCGAGATGTCTGAGCAAACAGTTTAGTTTATGGAGTAGACGTGAGAGAATGATGGGGCTTATGTAAATGGTAAATTTTCTTTTTTTACCAATTACGGATTACACGAATGATTTTTATGATCTCATTTCTAAAAATCTCAACCAATTAATGTATCTCACTTTGGGTTGTTTCTCTCCTTCTGCGCTCAGAGATTAAATATCTTTGATATTGATCTATTGCTTGGCATTCGAACATTACTCATATCTGCACCCCAGCATCGTTCCCATATATCTCTGATCTCTGATGTATATAGCCAAGGCTCTGCTACTACAACTTGTTTACAATATCCAATTACCCCTCAGAAAGCGATTTCGTGGGCCCCCCGAAGAGACAAAGCCAACACCGACTGCCAAGTCAACTTCAACATCAGCATCAATGCATCGACATCAACATCGACTCCAACTTTTAACTCTGTCTGTGGACTGGGACTGGGACCGAGACTGGGACTTGCATGCAAGTAAGCCAAGTCAAACATGTCAACAACTCAGTTGACTACATTTCAACGTAATTGCCACAAAAACAGAAGAGAAAAAACCCAACAACAAGACTTCACCTGACTACCTTCTATAAATTATTGAAAGTAAGATCTGGGCTCCTACCTATCCACCCCAACCCATCTGCATTTCCCCATATCTTTATCTCTCGACCTCCAAATGCTCCCTTCATCTCGCGTGTTGTGTGTATCATCGCACTTATCTGATCACTGACTGACCGAACGCCTGTCGTCCCTCGTCTCCTATCAGGCCCAACCATCTGGGCATCAATAATGTCTTTGTTTAGTCGACAGTCGACAGTGGACGATCAACGGAACGTTTCTGGCTCTGGCTAGGAAAATAAAAATTCAGTGTTGACATTGCACCATAAAATGAGAACAACAATGAAACTCCTTAACTCAAGTAGTGAAGCCATTCATCGACTTTAACGTACCCTGCAAGAAGCGGCCTTGTTTTCATTCAAATCGAACCTTAATTGAAGCGTTTTGAAAGGTTTCAAGATACCCTCTTCGAGTACAGGGTATTGTTATACTTTAGACTGAAACATGTCTTGGCAAAAGGTTTTCGTGGAAACTATGTAGAGTCAGTTGGCTGATGGTAGTGGGATCCTCCTACTTCTGGCAGGTGAATTGAGACTCCTAGAGACTCGGTCGAAAAGGGTGGCCCCAGTCCCAGTCCCCGTTCCCAATGATAAATGATTGTCGCCGTGGCAGTTGTTCTTGTTGCGCCGATGCTGTTGTTGACATGTTTGTTTACACAAACTAATTTCATTTCTAATAATCGTTTTGTTTGACTCTCGTTCTACATGTAAATTGCCTGACTGTCAAGTTTATTATCATACGTATATTTTTCTTCTTCTGTGTTATTTTGTTTTTTTATTTTTTGGTTTTGTTTTTACTTATTTCCCATTCGCGTGTCGGGTCGCTCTGTGTACCGGGTACTCTGGTTTATTAATTCAGGGATTTGGGGAATTAGCTTTCCCCCATCGCCTCTCTTTCTCATTTCCCCAAATTTCTCTTTACCTCTCTTTGCCTACTGCTGGCTATCTCATTCGTTTCTATTTTGCTATTTGTTTGCATTCGAAATGGACACAAAATAAATTCCACTTCATAAATATGCATAAATTTATACTGCCGCAAATAAAGAAAAATATTATTTGTGGGCCCATGTACAGTCTAATTTGGCATTTTTACCACGCCCATAACTACATAAATGACATTTGCCCTCCCAGGATTTGGAAGACGCAATGGTCAAATCAAGCGAGGAGAGGAAAAATTAATAGGCTCAGGGAATTGCTTACGAAAATGTAAATATTCAAGAGAAAAATAATCCAAATTGCAAATGTCAATTGAATGTTAAAATTGAATCTTTCTGTTAAATATATTAGCTTAGTTGGAATTAGTATAATAAAAGATTCGATTTTTCGGATTCTACTTTTGGTGCATAAGTCAACTCTGGAAATAATGGAAAAGCATAATCTAAAGGGTTTCCCCTTTACTATTCAAATCAGTTTCTATATAACTCTAGAAAATCTCTATAAATAACTTCTCAAATATCATTTTACGACAATTCAAGTTCATGAGCAATTTTAATGTCTATTTTGTCTCGTTTTTCTTCTTGATTTTTGGTACTCCTTTAGGAATTCCTGAATGCATGTAAGTTGGAGTATGATTATAATTTTTATGTGCACTTTACTCGAAAATCTTTATGATCCTCTAAGAACTTCTTTTGCATACGAAAATAGTTCGTCAGACATCCATATTCCCCACAGAAAAAAAAAAAATAGAAAAAGAAATATAATAATTTTAATGACACTTGCCTTGGAGGATTTTCTGTTTTGGTAAATGTAATTTGTGCATTTTTGTTAAGTGAATTTCATTTTTCTGCTGCTTGGTCATATCTTTATTGGATAAACATATAATTTTAATTTCTTTTCATATGAATTTTGGCCATAAAAGTCAAGTTGAGCAGAGAGACGACTCATAAAATTGGGTCTGAACTCTGGACGCGCCCTCTTCCAACCGTCCCCGACCTCGACCCACGCTCCTTGCTGTTGTTGTGACCAAGAAAAAGGTGTGAATTTCCCTGAACGTTTCTTGACATTTTCTCTGATTAATATTAGGAAGAGACGAAGGCTAAGGCTAAGGCCAACCAAATGGCAGGAGGAGCCAGGGTAATGGAAACGAAAATGAAATGAAATGGATAATAAAATTTCTAAAATGAAATGTTTGTTCCATCATTTTTTTATGTGCATTAATTTTCCTTTGTGTCTTGGAAAAATTTTGATTTCTATCAGTCTTTATTTTTATGTGTGTTATCCAAAATGAGAAACGAAAGTGAAGAATAAAACAGTTGATGCAAGTCTTGAGGATATTAATCAAGAAGTACAGTTACTGCCAAAATATTTCAAGTGGATGCAATTTCACGAAACGAATTGTAATCGGTAAACAGTATCTAAACACAGCAAGGCAAAGAATCGGTTTCGGTGCTTCAAAAGAAACAAAATGAGGATGATGATCATCATCGGATGCCTCTCGGCATGTGGCATACACCAGAACCTAATGAAGCCATTAGCAGCGCCTTATCTGCTCTCCCAGTCCAAGGACCTACAACTGCCAACTCAAGGATCCTTTTTTTTCAGTTTTTTTTTTGTGTCTGAAGTTCTTTGTCTCTTCAGTTTCTGTTTTGTTTCTGTGTGTTTGCGGGCAACTTTGAACAGTTTTTGGGCAACTAATACGCCTAAATTAGATCGAGATCAAGTTGGGTTCAGCTCGCGGCAGGCACATAATAGAAGCAGATGTTCTTAACTCTAGACCTCTAGAGCTATAGAGAAAAATGCATTGGAGGAGAAGGCGGAGCAAAAGTATTCTGACTTTTGTGGCCAACCATTAACTTCACTTTCGATATTTATGCTTCGGTTCACTCGTTGGCAAATGTCTTTATCAGAATACCCTTTTTTTTTTTTTTTTTTTTTTGGCAAAAACCTAAATCATGATAGCACCTGATGCATTTGGTCATTAACCAATTATTGGCCAGACTTTAAAGAGATGGCCCAAGGGCTCCGACGGATGGGCGAGTCGACTTGCTAATTTTCATGTCCAAGGTAATTATAATGAGATATAAGCTATTAAAGTTATAAATCGATTCTTGGATATGACTACATTTAGTGAAATGGGCTTTAATTTCAAGATTTTGTCACTTTAAAAAATAAACTTAGGTTTGGTTAGACGTTTTTCCCTTTATGTTCTCCATGTGTTTCTAACCGCACACATAAATTACATGGGAAAATATATTTTTTCGTCCTTGGCGCTTTACAAATATTGCGGCACTTAAACACAAATGCCGCATCCTCGCATCGTAATGTGCTCCTTGGGAAGGATCTCTATGCTGCAGATGTCGCCTAGTATTCTGTTTTTTTTTTTTTTTTTTCTCTTTTCTGTGTTAGCAGCGGCACCTTCAACACTTTCCAGACAATTGCAACAGCGAGTGCAACAAGCTTTGCTCCTTTACCTCCACAATCCGCCTCCATCGCATGTTTTATTACTTCCGCGCACTTTCGCTGCCACGCCCAGGCCAAAGACTAGAGAATGTTGCATGTTCTCACATACGAGAATGTGGGAAAAAGTTCTTTCCGAGTGTGGCATCGGAGAAAGAGATGAAGCACTTGCAGTTGGTTAAGGGATTGTTTAAACGGAAGCTTCTTCATACTCGTCCTTGTTGTCTCTGCTGCCGCATTTTGGCGGTTGCTGCGTAGGGTTTCCTGTCAGAGAGATGCGTTGGCGTTTAAGGACACATGTGGCAGACGGAAAAAAACCAACACAAAAAACTGCAAGAAGCTTGCAACCCTACCAAAGAACCTGGCAACTGTTCACTTTCGCTTCCTTCCGTTCCTTCTTTGGCCTTTCCCTTTGTTATGTCCCTTCAATTTCTTCTCCCGCTTTCGGTTCGTGTGTGTTTGTCATTAAAGTCTAACCGCAACGGCATCTGTCACAAGGAGCTCTGGAATGAAAGAAGCTTGTGGGCCTTAAAGCCTGCTAAATTTTAATTGCCCATATGAATTTACAGGACCAACTACATGGCAGACAGAAAACACACAAGAAAAAATAATTGGAACAAATGTAGTTGCTACTATTTTTTGCTACTTCTCTTTTTTTATTACTGCTTCAACTTCTTTTTATGGCCAGTTGCACGTTTTGTGGCCTCGTTTTGGCCACAGCTTCTCCTCTGCCCCATATATCAAGAATTAATTAGCGTAATGCATTCACAGAAACAGAAAGAGCCAGCGAGGGCAAAGGAGTGTGAGGAAAACGCTGGGCAAGAACAGGACACGGACGATGGTCCAGGACTTTCCGGCGACGCTTTTTTTTATGCGGACCACTGATCGTGAAAAGTGTTTGCCGCATTTTTTTCTTTCCCCTTTTTTTTTTTATCTTGGAGAGTGTGTAAAAGTTTTCATTAAATATGCGTGGCAAACCATTTGCATGATGATGACGTTGATGATGCCACCGTGACTGGGTGTTTTTTTTTTTTTTTTTTGGTTTAAATTGCTTGAAAATTGGGACCGATTCGTGAAACTCTGTTAAAAAGAATGGGGGAAGGTTATTCAGTTATACTTAGATGAAAATTTTGAAATGGAAGATGAAGTAACCATGCTATAACCTTACTCCAGCGCCATCTTATTAAAAGGACAAGAAACTGTTTGTCGAAGAAGGACCCAAGAACATTATCTTTAAACCTGGAACAACACCACTTTTGCCATGCGCCATTCCTTTTTTAAACAAAAGTTGCATAAATTACTTTAAAATTTGGCCAAATTAAGAGTACATATTCTTAACCCTTTTGTAGCACACTGACACGCCCCCTCTGAATCAAAAAAAGAGAAAGGGAGCCATGCATTGTGATTGCTGGCTGACAGGCGATGACAACCAGGTGCAAGGAACAGATACTCAGAGAAGTGAGGCAGGACACCAGCGCCATTTTGTTGCCGGCTGCATGTGGCAGGCGACAACAAGTCCCGAAACAACAAGGAGCAGCCAAAATGCATGGCAAATTAAACAGTAAATGCAGCAATGCGAATGCGAATGTGCATACGAAAAAAGAATGGGTGAACCAACATATTCAGCCAACCAAAAAAGTTGCAACAACAGTGTGAATCTTTAATGCAGCAAATTACACATCTGTGTGAGTGTGTCTGTGTGTGTTGCTGTTGTTGCAGCTTTTGTTGAATTTAGCCAACCAACATTTAGCAAAAAGGGGGCAAGGAAAGGCATGGCTTCGGGCTCATGCCCGAACTACATTCAACTCATTGGCCATGAAGTTTTTCCACCTGTCGACAGTGCGATGATTGCTCCCGCTTCGCTGTCAAAAACAGAGACAAGGCGAATAAAAACAACAACAAAATCAACTTTCAAGTCCAACTTGCTGCTATAAGCTTGATTGTGGCCATTTGTCGGCCGATCATGGCTGCCAGTTCCCAAAGAAAAGAGACAAATGCAGAGCCAACGAAACAGAGAATGAGCAAGAGAGAAGATAGGAAAGGGTTAATAGTCAGCGAAGCGTAACAGCCCCTTATTTTTCCCATTCCTATTAACTTTATGTTCTTGTTGGTTTATTGCATTCATTTAGCGCATTCTTAAACAATGGACCCCAACCCTCTACATCTCTGCCCGCTTTTCCCCTTTTGCAGTTTCAGCCATTTCTATTGTTATTTCCTTTATAAGTAGGCAGTAAGTTTCTTTTACGACTTTGCCACACGCCATCTTGGCCACGTCTTGGCCAGTCTGAAAAGACTTGGCCATTCAGTTGTCTTGCCAAAGAATTTACAGAAATCATTCACCTGCAAAAGAAACAGAGAAAAACCTCAACAAAATCTTGCATGCCAAAGTCAAATCAACACTCTCTATATAATTGAAAATTGTGAAAATGTGAAATTTAAGTAGTCAGGCAAGGAAAGTCAAAGGTTAGGCATAAAAAATTTTCAAAATTTTATTGGATGTTAAAAATGGTAGGGAAATTAATTTAATTTCGATCAATTTGGAGTAAACCAAAGATATTTTCTCTAAACTGCAGACATGTTTCTACACTTAATGTTTAGAAATTTCTGTTTTAATTTTGCTCAAAAATTTTAGAAAATTAAATATTTAAATTATTGCTAGGTTATTTTTAGTGCACTGACTTAGACCATTTTTATAGACTAGTTTCCCATCTGTTCGTCATGTTTGCCTTTATTTCATTTCACCCCTTTCCCCTCTTCAATCCTTTGTGTGGTGTTATTTGATGTTTTTATTGTTTTTTTTTTGCGCTTTTGTTGTACTTGTTTTGCCACACCCACATCCTGTTAATGCTAATTTCTATGGTCCAGGTCTGGCAACGCTTTTTCATTATCATGGACCCACGTTACCTTACCAACATCGTAAAGTTCATACCGAAACCATAACTCTTCTTTTGTTTGTTTTCCTACATTCCCTTGGCATTTACTCCCAGTGTTGCAAAGTGTTGCAGAATTTTTGAAATTCCACACAAACACACACGCAAATGAAGGGGGCTTGCAAAAGGGTTTAACGAGAGAAAGAGAGAGAGAGACAGAGTGAGAAAGGAGAGGTGTTCGTCTCATTATAGGCAACTCGATGCATTTTAATGATGTGCCAGGGCCCCACAAATATAATTCCATTTTTGCATTTTTGCATCTTTTGCTGCTTGGAAACTGGAAATTGATTGCAGACAAGAGGAACAGCAGCAACTGCCACAACAACAATAACAACAACAACAACACGCAATGCATAGCAAAAATTGCAGTCCGATTTAATGAGCTCAAAAAATGCGCACAACAATGAAGGGCAGGCCAGGCCAGGCCAGGCCAGAACAGGACAGGGCCAAGAGCTATCAGGGCAAAAGCAACGACCAACCGGCACGACCAGAGAGGCAATTTCCAAATGGCTAACCGACCTTCTCTTCGCCCTTCAAAATGCGCCTCTTTTTATCCACTTGGCCGCAGAAGCAGCAACAGCACCATTCGTGTAATTAAATGCAATTTTATTGCCACGATCAGAAGGCATTCATAGGTGGGATGGAGGCAATAAAGCGAGAGAACAAAAGTGTTGAAAAAGGGGCGCTGCAAACTTGATTTATGCTACAAAGGCTGAACGCACACACACACACACACACTCATAGTCAGCCAACCCACTACGCCCCCTGGCAGTGGTCAACTGCTAAAAGAACTTCCGTTACCAAGAAAAACAAAAGAACTGAGTAATTAATTTCAAAGTCAACAATTTATCAACGGATGGCTAAAAAACAAACTAACCAGTGAAACGTTCTCACTTGAAGTACCAAAAGGTATGCAAATTATATGGCTTGTAGTGTCAGTATTGGAAAGGACTAGAACAGTCTCTCAAAGGTTCATCAAGTCAGAGACGATCCTTTTTCACAGACAGAATTTTCTTAAAAGTCACTCGTATACTAAAGATGATTTAAAATTAAACATATAGTATCTATTTTATTTGAAGCTACAGAAAAGACAGTACAACGGTTCCCGGAAGAAAGTTACATCTACTTGTCGAGTATAGTCTTTAATCAACATAAAATAAAGAAGTTTCCAAGTACCTGTACCAACTAAACACTTCTTTAATGCAAAACTTTAGAATCAAGTTCCTTGAATCACATTCACTGACCATCGTTTAGAACCATTTATTTTACTTTTGACCACATAAATGTTGAATTAACCCTTGAGGCTAACAATATCTGTGCTTACTTTTAATCTCTTCCGACTACTACTTATACATACTTAATTAACATTTACGTAAAAACGAAAAGTTTACTTTTATGTTCAGTTTGCCAAGCACTTTTCGGTTTCATGGCTCTGCTCCAAAAGTGCATTAAGACGTGCTCATCATCAGCATCAGCAATCAGCCATCAACCATCAGCCGGAGTTTAGAGTCAAGAGGCTGCAGCTAGTGCAGCTACTCTAGGCGAAAAGCAAGTCTGTTTTCTTATTCGTTTTTCGGATAAGTAAAAGTTAAATGCAATTTGAAAGAGATTACGATTACAATTATTTGATGCTTGGCACTTGCAACTTAAGCGGGCGAGTGTAAGAGAGAGAAAGGGGGAAAAGTTTTTGGCGAGTCATAAATTTAGGACATGGCAATATGCTGAACAGATAAGCAGCAATCAAAGAGATTTTGAGATCATGAATCACAGAGTGAATCATTCAACAAATGAACGACTGAATGAATGAATAGATGTCTGTGTCTGTGACTGTGTCTGAATCTTGCTAAAGGCAAATGCATACAAAAGTGCATATAGTCGGACCTCAGTCATAAATTAAGACATTCAACAATAAATAAGCAAACAAATGAAACGGGAAGAGAAAACGATGATGTTGCACGTGTTTGTGGTTGGCTTGTAGCTTCAAAGAGTTTGTCAAGCGGCAAAAGTCTGTGGCTAATTATGCGAGCAGAGTCCCCCTTACATGCCGCCCTCTTTTCAGCCACATCCCGCATCCCGTCGTCTGATGCAATTGCCTTCTCACAAAGAGATGGAAAAGAAATGCCAAAAAGCCAAAATAAAATAAAAATGACATGTGAAAATATGCAAATTTTAACCAAAAGGCATTGCAATGCAATGGGGGATACTCCCGGATACAATATACATAGTAGAGTAGTGGATATGTTTCTGCTGGTTTCTGGCCCTACTACTACTTTGACATTTACTTCCATTTATGTACACTCATTAAGCGTGTGTGTAATAATGGGCAAAAGACAAGAACCAGATCCCCAGACCAGACCCAATGTCGTCGTCGTCGTCATCATTGCCGACATGCGCTTTAATTATGATGTCGAAATTCGCATTAATTGCCAACTGCCGACTCTCGGAACCCGGGCACCCAACTTCAAACTCCTGTGACGACCCTCACATTTGACTGCACTTGAAAGAGAAGGCATGGCAAAAGAATAAAGTCCCTCTAGCCAAGACCAGCCAAGACGAGTCACTTTGACAGCAGTTTATATTATTTTTGACAAGCGTTTAAATGCCTTGCAGACCGTCGACAGTTGTCAACTGTTATTGTAGTCGCTGTAGTGACTTGATTTCAGATTCAGATTACGTCGCTGATAATGGGGGGAGGTATCCAGAGGAGCCCAGATGATTATTATCATGTTTCATGATGATCATGATGTCGCCATCTCTGCCTCTGATGTGACTTAATGCATTTGGACAGCACGCGATTTAAATTGCCACAGCAAGTCACTTAATTATTTGCAAATGTGAAAATAAAGTGAGAAGTCGGCATATTCTTAAAAGGCAACTGCAATGCTAGGAGGACTTGCAGATGCCATGGCAAATATATGAGACTGGTGTTGCTTTCTATTTGGAATGCATATTGATTATATTTGTCGGGAATAAAATATGATTTAATAGGTTTGTGGGTCCTAAAATCTTTTATATTTCTTCTTCTAACAAGAGACCATCTAAATAGAGATAGAGCTTCCACCAAAGCCTTTTTATTATGCAGACTTGTTGTGTAAAGTAAAAACTTTAAAATATTTCAATATCATATTCCTCCATGTTGAGTGAAAATAGTTGAGAGAGCTAGTTGATTTGCCTAGATTAATTATAAAATTTGATTTGATGGAATATGCAGCATCTGTCAGGACATCTCCAACCCTTCAAAGGATAATTAAGTGCCTCCAAATGGATTGCCAATCATCTCTTTGTCTTTACCACCCACCAAACACCCCTCTGCTCCTGGTCAATTTTGTTGGTTCTTGTTGGGTCGCAAGTCAGGGACAGCTGCTGGTCAGTAAACTGATTTGATTTATGTTTAAGCTTTTATTAAAATTACCCCCCACCAGCTACTCCTTTCTTTGTTTGCCGCCTACCTCCTACTCCTACTAACTAAACTGATTAACAGTAAGAGGAAGCGAGACGTGCGTGATGCCAAAAACACAAAGGAAGCAACAGTCGAGTTGGGAAAGGCGGAAAACGGGGGGCTGTGGGTGTATAAGGGAATGGGAATGGAATTTGGCGCTTTCCTTTAATTAAAATAGACAAATGGCGCACGATTGGGCACTCGATGATATGACGGCACATCTGGCGCTTCATCTCTCTTCCTAATTTATGAAAAATTCACAAAACGAACTTATCAATCATAATGCTTCAGCTTTGTCCAAAAAGAGGAAGGCCAAAAGCAAAAAAGACAAAAGTAAGACGACGAACTAAGACAGAATGTTGTGGCGCTACTACATTGTTGGACCTGAACGATTCAGCATTTCGCTTTTGGCAGTCTGGGCACGTGCTGGGCCGACAGTTGCCACCGTCCAGGACAGTTGCCACTCCACAAATTCAATAATAAAATACAAAAAAAAAAAGATGAGAAATATCGAAGAAGGAAAACCTTTTCAACCGACCAATTCTGCAGTTTGCAATTCTCAACGTAATTGTAAGAGCCTTGTTCTTCTTTCTCTCTATCTGTCTAAAGGAAGTGCATTGCTGGAAGTTAGGTGTCTGGTGAATGGATGGTAGGGGAGGATAGGGCGACAACAGGCCCTGATGAAGATAATGCAACGGATGCTTTACTTTTAGCCAATTTGGTTGGCAGTCGCTCAGCTCAATGACACGATGAACGTGACCCGTTTGAGAAAAAAAAAAAAAAATACTGACAAACTTCAACCGGAAGCCTTTTGAACCGCTTTAAGTCTCAAACACTAACTTTTATCTCTTCTTTTTGTTGTTGTTGCTCTTCCTATTCTATATTTATTGTTTTTCTTGAAAAATTTTGAAAGCCAATTTAAAGATTTGGCAACAACAGCAACAGCATAATTAGTCACAATCACTAATTTTGTAGCCAAGAAAAAGCGGCAAAGACGGCATGGGCGATGTCGGCATACACAAATTGAATTTCCATTGAAAAAGAAGCAAAATGAAAAATCAAAGCAACAGACACGCGACCACAACAGAGAGTAAAATTCGTTTTTCTTTGCTTATGCTGACGACAATTCCAAGAAATTTTAATTATTCAACATTTTTAACGCCAGGCAAATGAGTAAATGAACTAAACTCACTCTGAAAGAACCCAAACTCACAACGAACTAATTAAAGCAGCATCCACCTACAAGAGGAAGAGAAGCTCCCTCCAACACAAACTCCCGCTTTGGCTCCTTAGCCCGGACAGCTATTCGAAAAATCATACAAAGTTATATAGTCATCAACTGCACATCAATCATAGGCCGGCCAGAATACAAAAGTTGGGGCAGACACAACGCTTTGTCTAGTGGTTAGGGTCGGAGCGAATAATGGAATAAGAGGAGAGAGGAGGGCGGTTGAAGGGGACAAAAAAGAGCTGCAAGAAAAGCGTGAAAAATTGTCGAGCATGACGCAGTCTTGGGATCGTGTACGCATCCCCACAGAGTCGACTACGAAATGCATTTGCTAGACATTGGCTAAATTTGGAGCCCGCATTTCGCTTACGCCATATGTATAGGCATTTTGCCGATAATTAGCACAAGCGAAAGAGAACGATAGAGACAGACCCAGCAAACAAATGAAGAAAGGCAGAGAGAGAGAGAGAGATAAAGCAAAACGGAGAACTTATCCTAAAATGCAACTAGAGACTCTGCCGCCGCCCTAATTGATAAACGTTGTGTGTGTGGATATGGAGAAGGCAGCAACTGTGTTTGCCTAGGGACCCCATCCCATTGCCACCCCAACATCTCGTCTCCTCTCCTTCTGGCCACGATGCCGTTGCTCGCTCTAGCATAAAAATTATCTTAATGGACAATTTAAGAATCACTCATTGTGAATTATGCGGTGCATTTAGTTGCCGAGTAGGAGAATTGTCTGGCACTTGAATTGGTTGCAATGGTTACAAAGGAGGGCATCGGGAATATCTACTTTACTATACATATATATGTAACCCTATATGGAATTTGTATATATTTTAGGTAAACAAGCGAACAAATTGTCTGCAGTGTTAAAAGGTTTTTGTTTTTTTTTTTTGTAGATTTTAGTGGGTAGATTAGACCAAAGATTTTTGAATGAAGCAAATGCCTTGGTACTTTAAGGAAAATGAAGTACTAGTTTTACTAAAATTTGCATAAATTTGATTTAGATAAAGTGTTTATGTGATAGTACAATTCAACCAATTCATGAAGTAAATTGTAAGTCAAAGTCCTAGAATTTACGACAGTTTGATTTGATTTTTCAGTTTACAATAATTTTACTTGACCTAAAACTGCTGACCAAAATAGTTTTAGCCTTTCAATTCTAATCAATTTTACATGATTCAAGGTAGAGAAATACTCTTAATGAAATCAAATGATCTCAAGGGTTCCATATATTCAGCTTTTTTATTTGCCCAATGTTGAAATAAGGAAAAACATCAGAAAATTAAGATTACGACAGCTTGAAAATAAAGAACAAATCGTTCCATTTGAATGTATATTTCTGTTAGCCACTTGTGCCATCAGGCGGAAGAAATCAAGAGGCGAGGGGAGCCGAATGGGGAGCCATGTGTGCGATTGTTGTCTCATCACTCAATGCTACAGATGCTAAAAACAATCAACAGGCACATTATTTTCTCATTTTCCCTCAAAAATGCATGCAAAATTATTATGGGGCATGGATCTGTCTATGTCTACGTCTGGCTTTCTGTCTGTTTGTCTGTCTCTCTGTCTTTTTCTGTCAGCTGGTTGGCTGCCTGTCTGTTCTCATAGGCCAAGCGTTTCATTCTAATGATTTTAATGAAAATTTTCTACTTAATTCCCAGGCCAAGTGAATTTATTGTTTTGTTAAAGAAAACGGAAAACGCAACAAAATGAAACGGATTTTCGTTTGGTCTTCTTCACTTGACGCGCTGTGTGGGCACTCAAAAATAAAATGCCAGCCAAGAAGACCAACAAGAGGCAAGTGAAGTGAGGTTGCTGCATTGGCTATGCTCCTGCTCCTGCTGCAGTCGTTTGGTTTGGGGCTTTGGCTTCTACCCAAAGTCAAGCTGCTTATGCGCAGATTTTGCGGGCAAAAAGTGATGGATAGAGGGTAGGAAAGAGAGCGGAGGGAGAGCAGATTAATCAAGCGCATGATGCAAGCATTCAACTTGCTGCTGCTCAGTGACTTTACCTAGGTGCCACCAACTCTGTATGCTGGCTGACTTCTGTCTGCTGCCACTTTGCGAGCTGATTAATGTCTTACATGCGACGTTTTAATACCAATTTTTTATGCATATTCAAAAGTGCAAAAAAAAAAAAAACAGAAACAACAAGAAAGAAGTATAAATAAAAACGAAACGACTAACGCGCGAGAGTAAATGAGAAAAAAAGGAAAAGTAACTAAGAGAAGTTGCTCATGACATTTCCTGTGCGTGTGCAGATAGGAGGTTGCCTCCCTCCCACCTGCCCAGCTCTAAGCCTGATGTTGCCACACTCGTTCAGATTGAAAGGTGTTAATGCCAAAAACTTGCACAAGATTTGTTCACCACTAATTTCTGCATATTTATAAAGACAAAGTTGACAACGAAATGACATTGCAGCGAAGTGAGTCTAGAGTTTGGCCTCATCGATGCTTGGTGAGCAATTGAAGATAAGTTTCTATCTGCCAGCTCAAGTCATTGGAAAATTGCAATTAAAATGAAATTAGTTAGCTCAACCATATAGACAGTTAGTTGGCTCTCTCTCTTTCTCGAAGTAGTACTTCCTGTTCTAATTAGAGAGAAATGACTTCATAACTAACCAGGCTATGATCATTAGGGATCAGTTATTATTTCGTTTCTGCCATGTATCTGACTGTCATTTTGAAGTGTGTTATATCATTCTGTTAAATTACCCAATTTTCATTTCTAACCATTTCCCTTCTCCCTTTGTTCAGTAGGTGTTATTCATTGCACCTTGTTTGATGACTGGCCAAAAGCAAACGAAACGATAAAAGAATCATAAATGGATCGGAGTCTGTAAGGGGGGGATTATGTGTTGTTCGTGTTTATATCACTTCCGATTTGAGATGCATGAAAACGAAGCAGCTCTAATTGGCTTGAAGAGGTTCAGAAACACAAACACACATACATACATACACAAAAAAGGGGTTCTTCGGCTTGTTTCTTTCTTCCTTATACCTTTTTAAGGTGTCACTACCTAAGAAATCCCATAAAACTTAATGATCTGTAGCAATTATTAAAGGGATTGAATAATGGTTTCTATTAAATTATAACTCTTGAACATATATTTGATGGGAATGCAAAAACTTTATAAATCACAAGTGATTTATATTGGAAATTGAAGTTCAAGAAGTCTGTGAGATTGAGGTAAAGATCAGAAGCAGTATAACTATTAGATGAGTTAATTTCGAGGTGAATTTCGGGTCCATCATCATGTTTATGAAATATTTCGTAAAATATTTTCAATGATTTGTGTCTCACGTAAATGAAAATTCAAATTTGTTTTCTTTGACAAATTGTATTCGCTGTGGTAAGCAAATCAATCAAAATGTTGTTTTCAATCTCATATCTTATTAATATGCTGCTGATTTCCACAGCTTTTATATGTGACACCTCATAATCATAAGGGATGCCTTGTTAGTACTCAATTTTTGCTCTGCTTGTTAGTAAATACAATTAAAATCTAATTAAATTCTACCGGCATTTGATTAAATTTTTCGACCCCCACTCACACAGAGACACACACTGAGATACACACACATACACACAACATATACGTAAGCATCATGTTAAACAGGCACTCATAATACCTCGACATACATACAATTATCATCATCAGCCTGCATATCATTGACGAGGAGCACTCAATGTCAACTGCAAAACAAGCAACGACAACAAGGGCAAACACACTCGCACACACACACACAGAGCCACGCCCACCACCCACTCACGCCTCTTTTCCATCTTTTCAAACAGAAAAGATAGACAAATTACAAAAGTACGAATGAAAGAGAAAGAGCCAAAGCCATAGATAGAGAGAGAATGAGATGGGGAAAAACTTTATAAACTCAATTTCAATTTTCCACGCCCACAGCATTTTCATATATATTTAAGACGAAAAAAATAAACGGATGACTCGAATATTGGCTGTTCGAAGGTTTGATACCCTAACAAACCCTTAAAATCTAAAAGTAAACTACTAAAGCTGTCAGCAGTAAAGGTATTACCAGTATCCTTTCCCTGCTGATGACTGAGTTGGTTGATTGATAAAACCCTTGGTAAGGGTATAAATTATATTTGTTTATATGTGTGGAATAAATTTTTGGGCCTTCAAGCGAAGCTGCTGCCTCAGTCTCAGCGCATAGGCATCGGCATCGTCATCGGCTGAGGGTGTTTACATTATTATTATTATATTTGAAGAAGGTGTCAGGAGCAGACCATGCTCACTCTGGCTGTGCTCTGCTCTGGAATACTCGTCGCCTGCTGTCACACAAAAAACTTTGAAACTGGCACTGGGATCAGATCAGCAGGCAATGGGAATTGGGAAAATATGCATGGGGATAGACTAGGAGGAGAGGAGCAGGAGGACACATGAGATATTTATAAGTTGTTGAATTTTCATTTTCATTTCATTTCAAGTAAAAATTTTCATTGTCTGAAGGCGACAATTTGCACGTGAATAAAGTGACATGAAGTCGGAGAAGATGGAACAAATTATTTTCTATTAAATTCACGAAATTCATTCACAACAATTCCCTTCGCTTTAGGTAAATAAATCATTTGCATGGTTTATTTATTTTTAATGACATGCATCTATAACGAATAGATATATACATATATTCTTTTTTATTTCTCAAATCTGTCAACAGATTTTGTAATTTATTATCTGCCAGTGAGGGAAGTAGTCGTTGTTGGAGACACGCCTACATTTCGCGGTGTTGGATCAGGCCGAGAATATGCAGGCTTTCTTCTATATGCCTTAAAGGGAGGGCAGAGATCACTTGTAAAAAAATGGGCGTATTTCACAGGGTGCTCCCACATGAAAGTAAGGGAGACCTTCATGTAGAAGAGTTGTATCGGAACATGGCGACGAATGGAACATGCAATGGATGAGCACATTTGGCTACCGCATTGGTCGTACAACACAAAATAGGCGTGGTAATGAGGCAATACAACCATGACGATGGAACGATGTCGCTGACTCTCTGACGATGGGAAGTCGTTGACATTCTCAAGAGGTTGGATGAGATGGCTGATGAACACACACCGATCACACACCGATTTTCCTTCTCTATTCATTTTCAATTTCCTAGAGCTCCGAGCTCCATGTCCATGTCAGTCTTCATTTTGCCTCTCTATGCTTTTTCTTCTTTGAAGTGGTCTGAGGCCGATGCCGCCGAATGAAAACTTTTGGCATTTTATTGAAGTTCGGTTGGCTATTTATAGGCTGCAACATTTTGATGAATTGATGGCTCCCCAGTGGATCTCTGAAAGAGACATCTCCTGTTGCTCGTTCCGCTCGTTTTAGTTTTGATAGTTTTTTGAAGGCATCAAGAGACAAAAGTCTTTTGCATTGATTTTCATTCTCATCGCTCGCCAACATTGTCTGAAATTTTTGAAATACTTTCAAGGATGCAAATGCCACTGCCTCTCCAAGAACCACAGACTCATCCGCAGTCATCTGCAGTGTCAGTCTGCTGTCTGGTTGTCTCTGTGTGTATGTGTGTGGAAAAAGTGTCGTCAAGTTAATTAAGTGATTTATGCTCTTCGAGGTCGCGCGTCTACTTAATTATCAAATAGTGTGGCATTTGGGGAATGTTTTCATGGAGATTCTCTTTTAGTATTTTTGTTTCTTTTCGGTTCAGCTATAAAATTGGTTTATAGCCTATGCTTGGTTTAGTTTCACATGGAGAAAAATATAAGACACAATGTGGTTAATCGCCGATATAATGGATAAGTCATGCCATTGAATGGGGAAATAATCGAAAAAAGAATTTCTTATATGAAAAAATTTTCTTTAATCATTGCATCTTTTTAAGAATTTTTGCTGGCGCTTACCGTCCAGATTCTCCACTCATCGTTGGCCACTTTCGGCCGTTAACATTATCCTGCTGATTATAGCCCACATGAAAAATGGCCAAGAGGAAAGAATCCTTACCGGACTTTATACATATGCCATGGCAGTGGCTTCTTGAATGGAATATTTCCATGCATTTATCGATATGGATTTATGCTACCCTATTACGAAAGGGTAATGTCAATAAAATGAAGCGGCCTTAAAAGTAAATTTGGCTTAAAGTGCTTGTATTATAAAATTTGGATATACATTTGATTCGCCTCGTTGTTTGGGTGATTTGCATCAAAAATCCTAAAAATTGGCACTATAGATAGTTAAAGATTTCTTTCAGGGTGTAAACAAGTCGTTTCTTTGTTGTTATTATGTACTTTTTTCGTTAATAAATTTGGGATTTATGCAAAGTAAAGCATTTCGCTTTGTCCATCGGTAAAGATGGAGCGTGCAAAAAGGATACGAGGGAAATGCATTCTCGACCCACTCGAGGTGTCGTGACCTCTTCGGTCAATGCAACGGGCAGGCGGGTAGCATTCAATTAACAACGCACATAAATTTTCTTTGGCTGTAATAATGCAGCTGGGATCCTACAGGTCGTCCCCCGAACAGCCATTTCCTTTTTGTTAACCTCCTGACTGGCTCTTCCCCCGTTTCTCCAGAATGCATTCAAGTTGCCGTTTATATCCTGTTTATTTAAAGCTGCGCATTTATGTATATTTTTATATTTTTTGGCCGGTTTTCCGTGTTTGGAATGGCAGCCAGTAAGAGCTTAAGCTGCGGCCTCATAATTTATGGGCCTCTGTCTTTGGGGTTCGGAGACCTACGAAAATGGCGTTCTAATTACTTTAAGCTGCAGACGGCTATTATAATAGTCAGAGGCCAAGCCCAAAAAGGACAACATGAGCGCACATCCTTGTCGGTGTTTGTGTCTGGTGACCCCTAAGCTTGACTCCTGAAAATCATCCTTGCTCCAAACCGTTTATTAGCTGACCACACATGCCACAAGGCTCAAAATCACTGCTTCAAACTAATTGCAATATGACATTGCATCCTGAGTGGGTTGCCTGGTTGTTAGGTTGGTTGTGTGAGTATTTGGGGAGATCCTTTGCCAAGGACTCTTGTCAGGTCTGTCATGTTTGACTTGCTGCACTCCACGCCCAATGCAGGACATTGAGAGCCTAGTGATGTGGCTGCTGCCTTTGACAAGCTGACAACATGCAACATTATGTGAGGCTTGGCTGGAAAGGGTATTTGTGCTCCAACCCCCACTCTGACCGCATCCTGGATGCATGTTTGTGCATGCCTCACTGACAAGGACATGCCAAATTAAAATGCAATAAAAGCGTTAATGAATTTGTGCACTTTTGGGCAACAGAGTAGAACGTACGATCACAGGACTACACAAGTAGTCGCAGCAGTCCTTAATGAAGTACTCAATTCCAATTTTTTTGGGCCAAGTGCCGCGATGACTAATCAACCCCTTGTCTACCTTAAGCGGGGTTAAAATGCTTGCCCTTAGCCGCCATCCGATGTTAACATGGTTAAGAAATGTGTTGTCGTCATTTTTGACATCGTTGACTAATTCCCAAAAACAGCTGTCAACATTCCTCTCGCTTAACCCTTTTACGCCTGTCCATCAAAACACCAAACTGGTTCCACTCGCTGGCCAAAAGGTCAACCCAACCAACAGAGCAGACAGAGGAGCCCTAACCAGGGGAAGCCATGGGCTCACTGCAGCCGAAAGGACTAATTTAGTCGTGGATATTTTTAAAAGCAAATGAGCGCACATTTATAATGACAACAAGGACAATAGCAAATACGAGGGGCTTCAGTTTGCTTGGCTGAGTTGGTTCTTTGGCCCGACTCATTTCAATTTATGTGACATTGTCATCGGGGGCCAAAACGTTTTGGCCTTTATTTAATCTGCAGGAACTCGTGAACAAGCTGCATGCCATAGAAAATGATCTCTGAAGATTGTATAGTTTCCAGATCTGAGGATCTAATTGTTTATATCTACGGTTTATATCTATATATAATATTTATGACAATAACTGGCATTGGGTTATATTTAGACTATTTATTTTACATATGTATATCAAGTTTATTGATAAACAAAACTTGCTGTTTCTTACTTTAATGATACCACCGCGACTTCCTCTTATCCTTACCCAGTTAAACATTTAGATCCCAGTCACCGAGCAATATTTTATTATAATACCCCAAACATTTATTTGCATTACCCATTCTCTTTTCAAATATGCTCATCAACAAAAAAAAAAAAAAAAAGGAGAGAAGATATACATATATTAATTATGCAAAACAAAAAAATGAGAAACCCTCCAAAATAAAATAAAGGGACAAATGACAAAAATGCCCTAAAAATACACAAAAAATACAAAAAAGGAATCTTGTCACAGTTGAATGAATTTTTCGTTTTCGTTGGACAAATTGAAAAAGAGCGGGAGCCTCCAGAATACAATAACAACAACAAAAAAAAGGTATGAAAGCTGCTGGCAAAGGATATTTTCCGTTGTTTTCTCTATACTTTTTTTGTGGCAACATGTAATCAGGTTTAAAAATGACCAGAAAAAAGAGAAAAATGAGGCAAAATGGGGGAAAACAACAATGACAATCAGCAGAAGGAATAATGGAAATTAACGCTTGTAACGTTTTGTAATCAAATTTGCACAAGGACATTGTCTTTTCTTTTATAAAGGAATCGGGACGAAAAATGTCAAGGATGTCTTGTAAAATCATAAAGAAGAGAAAAACTCGTGGAAAATGCAAAGCAATTAAGAAACTGCTTCAACTGGGAACGAAATATATCTTTAATACGTTTTTCATCTGACCACTAAAATCACATTATTTTAACAAAAACCCCTCGGAGTAGACCAAACCGAACCCAAACTCAAAACTTAATTTCTAATCTTTCCACAAAAGAAGGTCTTTAATGACAGACACTCATTTGTCACGGACACACATCGTAGATCTTCTCACACCTTGCAATAGAAAAGTCTCAGCCCGCCTACAACCACCTTTGGTAACCTGTTCTAACCAACCCCAAAGTATTGTCAATTATACAACTTTTTGCATGGCAAATGAAAACATATGTTTAACAAGAACAGCGGGCGCAGGGAGACAGAGAAAGGAACACAGAGATGCGAGGAATTGTGAAGCTTTCCATATCCGTTTCCGGCTATCAGCAACTGCCTCCGTTTACTCTAACCCCAACTTTCCCGTTCCCAACTTCAAATCATCATCGCATCATGCCTAACCCCAAGGGTTGGTAGTGGCGGTCGTTTAGATTTGCCTTGCACGTTGGAAATTAAATGTTTCAAAATGAAATTCCTCAATTGCAGTCGCCACGCTCAGACACCAATAGGCCGGGAAGCAATGGTCGGGCGGTCGGTGGGGTAATGTCTGACGTGCAATAGACCCAAAAGCAATAAATCCTGAACAACGCAACGCAGCAACCCTTGCATTTGCCACTCCCCCCTCCAAGCCAGCCTAAAATGCTTGAAGCTTGCTTTTCAAATTGCAATTAAACGTTTTACAAAACCGCGCTGGCCACGCCAGTCTAGTCCAGTCCAGTCCAGGCCAGGCCAGTCCAGACCATTTCGTTTGGAGTCCAGTGTCTGCCTGATATCGTTTCCACCCACACAATATATAAACGTCCTCCCCTTACGATGATTTTTCTGCTATGACGGGTTGAGTTTCAATGGCCTTGGATAGGCCAATGTTGACTAAACACAAAACAAGAAGTAAACTGACAATGCAAAATAACAGGAGGTGATAGATTCTACTATACCCTGTAGACCATAATATCAAATGAACATGCAGGAATCTAGTATTACAATTGTGAGTACACAAATTTATTATGAAATTTACTTTTTTCTATACTTCATCTTCGAGCATCCCTCATAGAGTTTGCACTATTCACACGGTCTCTTGAGTTGACCATCAGCAAACCGTCTCATGGTCCTTGCCATTCTCACTGTGAGCCATTGCGTTATTTCCGCTTCCGTTGACTTGCCGGAGCTCCGCTTAAGCAGCACAAGACAAGCGCAAAACAAGACCATTGGGGGTGACTACCAATGTCCAATTGCTTGGCTTGTCTCGGCTTGGATGGGCTTCCCCAACTGCCATTCTCCGACACTTTCATTACATTGACGCCGCGCTTAATTGCGTTTGTGTTTGTGTTCAAAATGTTCAATGCGCAATTTTAACGCATTTTTGCACGTGCTACGATTGCCTCTTCCAACCATGGTTCAATTTACAATTTTTCATTTGCCGCTATTACCGGTTAAAAAGGGAAAAAGGGAGCCACGTGTTTAGCAATTCGTTGTGGTTTGTCAGCAAATGCAACCCTCTACTTTGACAACAAGAACCACCCGCCTTCTTTCAGTTCGCATTGCAAACGAAATCAATTGCAAATAATTAAAAACTTTTTAAACTTTTCCTCAATATTTCTGGTTTGGTTTTTTCTTCAACTGTTGTATATAAATTATTAATTGCCGGGCACTCAAAATGCAATTAAATCTTTGGTCAACTTGTTGGTCCTTTTGGTCTGCAACTGCAACAGCTGGGCCAAGCTGAGCTAACAAACGAAATGAAACCAAATTAAAATTCCAATGCAACACACAAAATTTCCGGACTGCGATTTTTGGCTAGGGATAGAAAGGTTTGGGTTAGATAGAGAGGAAGGCACCTAAACGGATACTACGACTGGCGAATGATAATGAATGCCAGCGAAATGCTCGTTGATTAGTTTGCTAGTTTACCAATGGGAGAAGAAGTGTGATTTGGAGGAAAAAGGAAATGGGAAGACCAGCTGACGCCAAAACATGATGACAAAATGCGAGTCAAGTTTCCTAGAGCACGTCCTGTACACCTATTTAGAGAGAGTGAGAAAGAGAGAGGGAGAGACTCTACACTGAGAGGAGTAAACATCAAACATTGACAAAAAATCCTGTAAAATTGAATACTTCAAATTCTTATTTGTGATAAAGAAAGAATAATTTGGATATTTGTTTTCTTTCCTTTGCTTAGAATTGTCCATTGAATATCCTTGCCTTTCTCACATTCTTAAAACTTTCTTTCAGTGCATTTCAGCACAATCATTTCGCATGTAAACTGTGCAGACTTTGTTGCCTGATAAAATTAAAAACCATTTTAGAGCCACAACAAAAGGACAGCGTCAAGCCAGGCAAAGGATAACTACACGATGGCTAGGTGAGGCCTTCAACTTTTAAGTGTTATTTGTTGTGTGTGTAATCCACCTCCTTCTTCTTCTGCTCTCCGTCTCCTCCACCCAAATGAAAATCCAACTATATAGTTAACAAGCAGCTGCCACATGGCGGTGGGTTGGTGTGTGTTTTTTTTGTTTCTATTTTGTTTTTAGAAGGATATACGGAAAAAACATTTGGCGTTGGGTCATAAAAATTTCATTGGCCATTTTCTGGTTTGAGCTTAGGGGTAACAGTTGGTTAATGACAGTTAAAAGCCATTTGGCTAAAAGTTTTTGCATATTAAAAGCATATTTTTGTTCAAGGACTTGAATCAAATTAGTGTTCTTTAGAGAGGCACACACACAAACACAGAGCGAGAGAAAGAGCGAGTGAGAGGACCAGAGCGGAAAGCCGGAGAGAGGTTTAGCTACTACGAATCAATCATTGCCAATTAGACTAAGGCGATTTTTATGAGCCAAATTGGAATGGGTCAAAAGAACGACAAGACAGGATGCATAAGTAGTTCTAAGTGACGACATGCTGATGTCCTGCTGCAAAAGCCAAAATCCCAAAAGCATTCCATTAAATCTAATCGCATTAAATGAGCAGCAGGACTCCCGATTCTCGACTTCAGAGCTTGGTAGAAAAAAAATTAAAAGGGAGAAGCACACAAAAAACCGAGGAGTATAGCAGCAACAATCCGCTGACAGTTAACGCAAATTTATCGATTGGCGATTAAAAAGGGACACAACCAGGAAAATGTTGCTAGGCAGCTAGCACAACCAACGAAAACGACGACAAGGAGTACATGGACGACAACAATGATGAGGATGATAATGTTGCCAGGGTGGGTCTCTCCTGGCACTCTCTGACTAAAAACGAAAATCACAGGAAATTAATTACAATTACGCTTTCTCTCTCTCTCTTTCTCTTTGAAACGATAAACGAGCATTAGCTGCTCTCCCTCCGTGGAGATCCTTTTGCGACCCCTAGCAGGACATCGTCCATATGCCATATGCTGGTTTAATGCCTGAACGCTTTATGGCTTGACACCGCCGCTCCTCTATTTATCGATATGTATTTTAAGCATTTTAAGTGCCTGCAATTGGGATTCGCTTATCAAAAACGAGCGAGGATAAAACAGTGTCTCACAATGTGACAATGTGAATGATTTTGTGGGTTCTTGGCATATGGATCTCTTAGTTTTTATTTCTGAGGGTGTTTCGCCAATTCATTCAACAGAAGAGAATGAAATCTCTTATCAATTCCAAATGCAATTGTGCGGAAAATTGCACTGAATAGAATTTTATCCATTGTTTGAACCCATTAATTGGGAAAACCTATTGAAGTGGGCGGATTATTGGGGGAACCACTTTGTGTTTTATCATCACCAATTTGCAAGATGCTTGAAATTAAAGCAAATAATGATTTAAATAGAATAGATCGTTGAACTTCTTCACAACAGCATTGAATTCATCAAAGCATGAAATATCTTAAAGAAATCATATTTTATCTTCTTACTACTACTTACTTCGTGGGCTTTAAGAAACAGCTTTAAGGACTAAGCCTTTAATCATTCTGCCTGATTCTAAAAGTCTTCATTTTGGCCAATAGATTCTGGCCATAATCATAAAATTTTCATTATGAAAACTAGCTTTTAACATGGCCTACACAAGTAACTGATTAAAAATCCAAGGCAAATTCCCCCATTTCCTCTTCATTACCATTTGTTGATCCAACTACTAAAATACCATTAAGACAAACACCCAACACTATGCCAAACACAAATGGCCAGCAAATTCAAGTACTTTAGGCTAACAAATACACACACACGTATACGCACACATGTACAGAGTCAAGTTGTTTAGCAGGACTGAGTGGAGTTCATTTGCGTTAAAGCCAGAACGAACAGTTTACTATACACATACACTATATATATATATATATATATATATATATATATATACATATATATATATCTGTTTATATATAGCCATAATATAACCCAGCACTAGAGAGCAGTCTAATCGACTCAATGACTCATAAAAATGCCAAAAATGTGCGCCCAGCTGTGTGTGTATTTGTGGGCGAGTGAACGGCCCTTCAATAGTCAAAATCCTTGAGCATCGTTTGTTTATGCATATTTTTTCTTTTTGGCCAACAAGAAAAGTTGGCCAAAAGCATCGGAAATTTTGCGGTTTATCATAAAAAACATAAAATTTGCATAATAATATTTTGAAATGTGCCTTATGCCCGAATCCGGTCCAAGGACCAGGGACCAGGTTCAGGTTTAGAACCAAGGCTCAGCTGGACGCAAGAATCCTTTATGTTTGATGAAGTGAAAGTTTGGTGAATTATTGAAGTGTGCGTACATACGTCCCGGTGTCCCCCGGTAATCTCTGATAAAGTCGGACGACTCCCCTCATAATGGACTAAAAATGTAAACTATTTGCCGTAAAAGGATTGTCAACTGGGAGTTTGAAAATGCCGGCAGCTGCTGATCAAGTGGCAGGATAAAGTGCAAACATTTGGCGACTGTGATTTTGTGAGCGGGTGGAAAAGGATTAACTTTTCGCCAGGACTATTGCCGCACACACACAAACACAGACACAGATACAGACACGAATACGGACACGCGACTAGCGGCACGCATGCGAGACGCAAAACAAATAAAAAACCATTCACCAGGGCACCAGTCACCAGGCAAAGGCAAAGGATTGCCATTCCTTTAAGTAAATAAAAAAGGGAAACGTTGTGTACGCATTATCCTTCCTGGCAGCAGGTTCTGCCATCTTCTGTTTCGTTTTCATTCTGTGCTGCTCGTGCGTGTAAAATCACTTGAAGCATCGTCAATCAAAGCGAAAAAAGCATTTTCACTGTCAGCCACTTGAAGTTATATCCTTTGCATCCTGATGATGCTCTTCTTCTGATGCTGATGCTGCTTCGGTTGCTGTTCTTGCTATCGTTGTAGTTGCTGTTGTTGTTGCTGTTAACAAACAAACTCATCTCAACTCATCAGACATGCAACGGATTCTTAATTCCTTCATCCTTTTATCTTCTTCAACGCGGGACAAGGAACCAGCACAGCAAAATGCACATTTTGTTTATTTTAATTAGCAAGACAAGAAAACCAAGAAAAAAACGAAAATCAAAAGATAAAAAAAGGCATAAAGAAGAAATTGAATTGAAATTGATGATGATAGAAAAAACTTTCTTCATATTAAATATGCAAATTAGCAAAAAGCAAATGAGATATCGAAATGATATAAGGAACCAAATGAAAGGCCACTTAGAAATGAATCCTTTTTAAAAGTAGTTAGTAAATAAGTTCAATTCAATTCAACATAAAACTAAAATTGGCCAAACGAAAGCTTTTCCTAAACTTTATAAAATGTTCTATTCAAAGATCCAAAGCTGACAAATGATTCTAATGACCAACCATTATGCGGTTATATAGGCTTCACTTTTATGTTCCCCAGCCCAGATGAGTATAACTTCAACAAATCATAGACCTTTTTATAATGCAATTATATTTTCGTATTAACAAATATAATAACCAAAATCATAAACACAGCGCCAAATCCAAAGCAATCTGCCTTGATATATGATATATGGTCTACGTTTTGCTTTTGCCATTCCTTTTGCAACTTTTGCCTAAGACAACGAGGATTTTTGCATCCCACCTCCACCCACATTTGTTCCGCCTCCGCTATTCCCATATCTTTATTGCCCTTTTCCCCTTTACAATCCATGCAAATGCCAAATAATCATGGGCCAGAAATAAATTTTCAAGGGGGGGGATAGAATGGAGAAAAAAAGATGGTAAAAGTAAAATAAATACAAAAAAAAAGGCCAAAGTAATATAAAGAGAAATAAAACTCACCCACACAATTTCCTTTGCATCGGGTTTGGTTTTGTGTTTTTTGCCTCGTATTCTGAAAAAAAATTATTTAAATTTTGATTTAAGGACATCATCAAAAAATTTTTACGTTACATAAATTTTTGTTTCTCCCACTAACTTTTCATCTTTTCCTTTTTGGTTTTTCGTTAGGTTTTGTTGTGTGTTTTGCTTCCTGTAAAATGGACCACAAAATTTGTACAACAAGTTGTTCTTCATGTTGCGCTGTTGTTGTGCCTGTCCGTCCGCCTTTCTGTCCGTTCGTCCACAAATTCTTAGATTTTTTATTGTTCTTGTCATAATAAAAACGGAAAATAAAAATTGCCGCAGCTTATATGGGAGGGAGGGGGAGAGAGAAAACTTTTTGGCCGCTAGCTAAGACAAATTAAAGACATCAGAAATTATAAAGCGTAAAAATGGTCAAGAAGTTTTTGCCTTGAAAGACGCCTTGAAGTATGCAATGATTTTTTCACTTGCGTTCGACTCCAAAACTTGAAACTAAGTTGCCAAATTGAAAATGGGGGAAACAAAGTTAAAGTTTTATGCAGTACGGCAAAAGGAAAAGCGGATTAAATTCAAACCAACGGGAACCTGGGCATATGTACATACAGATATGTATGTCTGTCCTTTCCTTCACCACCCCCTTTTCACTCACTCTTTCCGACTGTATAGAGACGTCATCAAGGTGTGCGTCAGAGGCGGGAGTATCTGTGTGACTGTACAATGGGCAACTTTGATTGGGTCCTTTACATAAGCGTTTAATCCTATTTCGCGGTAAAATGCATAAATAGACAAAAACCAAGGGCTGCATAAGACCCACACAAAGCAAAAAAAAAAAAAACATATGGCTATAAAACGAGGGGGGAGAAACAAAAACAAACAAAACTGAATCCAAATCAGCTACAGACAAAGAACGAAAGTGCAAATGCAATTTTCATGTCACGTTCATATCAAAAAGGAGGAGAGGAAATGGCAGAGAAAGGGATGGTAAAGTTTACTAAACGGTCAAATTTCGTATATCAAGTAAAACTTCACGATCATTTAATGCAACATGACAGTAAGTACGTACTGAGATGCATATTGGTATGATGATAATGATGTTAGGCTACATCACAATCTCAACTTTAACCGCATTTCTGTGATGCAACCCTTATATCCTTATATGCATCGCAGACAGGGATATTCGGTAGTACGAACTTTGACCATTTTTCAGGGGCGTTTAAGGCTTAACTCTCGCTTAATGCGCAAAATTAAAAGCATAAATGTATGCATGAGGAGAATATGTGGTGGTGGAGACTCACTCTCCTGTTCGTCCCTTTTTTTCGTCTCCTTTATTTTTCTCTCACTCTCTCTTCAAAGGCCACAACTCATGCGCTTTAGGGCATTTCAGTAACTTACCTTTGGCTTTGAATTTGGATTTGCTTGTTTCGTGAATTTATTGTGCATAAAAGCCAAAAAGTGGGCATAATTTGCTCGAGTCCTGCGCACACATACATACGCACACTTACCCAGAGACACATGGGAGACACGCACAGACATCTACAGGGCTTAAACAAATATTAAATACATTAAAACTGACATACGAGGTCGAGCTGAACGAGTGTAAACAACAAGAAAAGTTTGTCGAGGGGGAAAATCGCATTCAAATTGGCTTTACTTTCAGCATTACGAACTTTGATGTGGCTAGTGCCATGGAAGACTAAGAGGATGAGAGGGAGTAAGCTTACCTTAGGACATACATATAAGGCTTAAGCCACTGGGGGGTGTACAAACAGGGACAATTGTTTGCTGTTTCGTGGGTTATCATGCATAGATCTAGTCTCTTTTAAGGCTTGCCGCAGACTTAAGCCCAATTCTACTTTACCTACTCTCTATTATACTAAAACTTCGTATTAAATCCTAGTATCATAATCCAATTAGTCACGCAATAACTCTACCACACAGGGAATATACCAATATACTAAATGAATCATTCGGGAAACACGCCAAGTGTTTTATGACTCACAAATAAGACATAAAGCTGCAATCCAGATACGTCCATTTACAAGTTAGATATAGATAATACAAGTGCAATGTGTTCGGCAAGATAATTACTAAAATATTCTTAAATAGTTTCCTCAAGTGTAATTCTAAAATCTTCTTTATGTGTTCGTTTAATTGTAATAATGGAAAATGAAGGCAAGTTCATAAATATTGTTTACCTTGGCATTGTACAAAAAACTAATCCAACCATGGGACACAATGCAGATATAACTCCTGGATATATTTATGTCCATATATTAAAGCTCTGGCAAAAAGAAACAGAGCAACACATTTACCGCAGTTGCAACTGCAAGCAACAGAACAGCAACAGAAACAGAAACCGAAACCGAAACCAAAACATCGCCAGATATAGAATGAAAGAGAACCGCATAGCCTGGGCTGGCAATGAGCACGAGAGTGGGTTGGGAACTAAGGGAGGGAATGGGAATGGGAATAAGAGAAACCAAACTCATACAGATGTAAATGTTTATGTTTCCTGAGATAGGACCGGGGACCACACACAAATACCACTGGCCCAATTTTGTTATTATCATTTCATGGCATTTTTTGTTATACCCTGCACCTATAAATGGCATTGGTAAAAATGGATATATTAAAGTCAACAGAATGGAAAATAAAAGGCCATTATTTTATTTCCCAAACTGGGAAGAAATGTGTTTCTTTTTCAACTTGAAGCCATTTAAAGGATAATAAGATTTTTAGTTCTGTGTCTTACTTTAAAGGTAATTTGTTTCAAAAGTCTCGTGAAGATAATAATCAGCTATCTTCATTAATCCAACAAAGAAATCAAAAAGCTGTGATTTCCATTATCATTTATGGTGAAAGTGTCCTTTGTGTCCATTTGTCCGAGTTATAGGGTAACTTAAAGTCGTCCTACGCTGAGATCCTTTTGTTTTCTTTTTTTCTAAATTATTATTTTCCATTTGCCACACTTTTTAAACATTTATTAAGCGCCATCTTTATTTTCACTTAAGAAACTGAGTTCCCCTTCATTGCCCACTTTGCGCATAGTCTTTGCGGCCATTCACAGAGGGGGTAAGCGGGCGGGTTATGGGGGAATTTTGTGCAATATTTTTAATATTTATATGGCCACCAAACCCACACACTCACACACACACACACAAACACACAAATCATCAGCAGGCAACCCCAAAAGAAAAGGAGCATCAAAAAAAGAAGCCAGCGGAAAAAATTCCTGTAAATAATAAATTTCTGTGTGGTGGCCAACAACAACAATAACAAAATCAACAAAAAGCAACAAAAAAGCACAAAAAAATAGAAGAAAAAACCAGAGAACCCCAAAGAAGGAGCTGGGAAATACGCGGAATTATAAACCGTGGAAAACTATTACCCCAAGGATGCTCAAATCCAAATACACATAGAAACAAACAAACACACATATGTATATGTATGTATGTGAGCATACACTTACACACACATACAAACGCGCTTACGTGCTTGGCGGAATATTGCAAAAATATTGCAACAACAGTAACAAAGAAAGGAGCAGATGAAAATTGTTCATGGAGACATACTGAATTGGTAATACCCTTTTAATTTGATTAATTGAAAATAGAGCAAAAAAAAAAATATATATATGTATGTATGTATATGTTCTCCTTAAATACCAATGTCCTCGTTTACATTTTTTTATTGTAACATATTTATTATTGTGATAAGCTTTTACTATTCAAAGCCAAACTTGACAGATTGGTTTTAACCTTTTGCGTACGAGTTTCAACGTGGATGCCTAAAAAACTTGGTGAATAATAATAACAATAAAGTTATTATAATCTGAAACTATTATCGAACAAGATATATAAATGTAATGAGAACGCTATTGCCAACATCTTAATCTTTTAGTTTAAAACTATCTTGAAGCGTCCTTTTGATCCCCTTACCTCTAAAAAATTTAATTCAAAGTTTGCTTTTTTGAAATATAAAATGAGTTGAGACAAGTATTATTATAACTTATTTAATATGAGATATACCTTTGCATCAATCAGTGTACTAAACATTGGGGACTTTCCTTTTTGCTCCTTTTCCTTTCTGTTTTTTTTTTATGTGTGTGTATGTGTGTGTGTGTTACTCGCACCAATATTCTTGCTGATGAACTTTTATGCGGGTAACACAGAGAAAAACCAAAAATAATAAAAAAAATGTTCGAATATTCATTCATATGCAGCCAAGTGCAGGACTTGCCCCATTCTCCACTGCCGCACAATCTCTTTTCCCCCCACTGTAACCCACTGCTTTATGCCCTACAGCAGTTGACTTATGTGTTGGTGTGTGTGTGCGCGAGTGTGTGTGTGTAAATGGGTGTATGAGTGTGTGTCGTATGCAGCCACCATGCATATTTTTAATTGAGTGCGCGGGGAATTGATTGTCAAGGACGTGAACGTGGAACTGAGTTGTGGATACAACAAAAAGAGGATGTACAATTGTAGGAGTGGACAGGTAGGAAATGGAAGGGGGGGGGATTGGTTGGATGGTTGGTTTGTTTGGCTACCGTTACCATTACCTTTTAACAATTTGCTAGCATCTGTACATCTGGGAGAGTGTGTGTGTGTGGACTATGAATACAGCACTTGACTTGCTTCGTTTGTTCTTTTTTCTCGCGTTTTTATTTAAGTTTTGTTCCTCTTTTTTTTTGCCATGTGCAAAGAATATGAGTACTTAAAGGGTTTCAGTTGCATTGCTAACCACTTTCTATGGATATGGCCAAGAGAGTGGGTTGAAGCTGCAGGCTGTGCACACTCGCACACACAGTTCTGTGTTCGTGTAATACAAGATGGAAAGTTGCTGAGTACGTCAAAATGGAATTGTAATTAATTAAATATATTTACAGCTGACACAAGTTGAGGGCTTTTAAAGTCTCCTAGAAACAAGTGCTTCAATTCTACTTGGAAGTTATTTCAAGGAAACTCCAGCTAGACCTGAATAACTCTTGATGAATCCTTAGACTATATGAAGAGTTTTTTTTTTTTTTATCAGACAGAAGCTATCTGTGTCAATACGAGTTAAGTCCATCCCAGTTTGTCATAAAAACGCAAATCAAAGTGGCAAATGCTTTAAAATTCATAGAAGAACATCTTGAAAATTCAAGCCTCGTTTTTTGCTTAACAACATTTTGCTAGAATTTACTGCTAAAGTGCAGTTGCTCTATATAGACCCAGAGTACTTTATAATAGTTTTACCAAAAAAAAAAAAACCTTGCTATAAATTCTAACAATCCCGCAGAATGGAACTTAAACCTCTTCCTCCTGGCAGTCTCTTTTGGCCTTTCTCTTTTGCGTTTTCTCTGTGTACCACAAACATAGTTTGCTGTCTCTCTGTTATTTTGCTGCTCTGCACCTCTGTTTTGTGCATTTCCGTTGCATGTTTCTATATCCGGGCCACAAATAAAGCGACATGCAACACAAAAGAGTCGCAAACGCGGAATAGTTCAAATGAATGTGAAACCAAAACGAAACTTTAAACAGCTCGAAATATTTAAAACTCTAAAAGGGCAGATAGAGAGGGTGAGAACCAAAGACCCCCTTGCCCTTTGCCTTTCTGATTTCAGTTAACAATATATATTTTGATAAATGAAAATCTGTGAAACAGCTAATGAACTACAATTTACAACTTACAACTTTTGGCATTTTCACATGTACCGTTATGTCCGCCATTTTGTATTCGGTTTACAGTTTTGTGCCCTTTTATATTTTGTTTGTTTGTGTGGCCAAAAGGCAAAGTTGCATTGCAATTTCCGCTTTTATTTTTTCTTTCGGCTGCGGCATATAAATAAACATTTATTTCGTGCATTTTCCCCTTCCATCAGCTCACCACCCCCCACACATGTCATTGGCCCTACTGCATCCACCCAACCAGCCCATGCCATCTTTCATCCACACATTCATTGCTTAGTTTTGCAGTTACTGCTACAGTTACAGAGTTACCGTTAGTTTAATTAATCTTAATTCACGACTGAAACAGACGATGCTGCTCTTCTCTCTATGCCACTTCACATGCAAGATTTTATTTATGGCCAAAATATACTATACAATTTTACCAAAGCAAAGAGAAGGCTATCACTAAAGGCTGAAGCTCAATACGAATTTGTATGCTCTTCACTTTTAAAAAATTTAATTGAAACTAAAAAATAAATCTGATCTTGGTAGTCAACTCTTTTAAGACATTCTAGGGATAACTCTGTAGAATCCATTGACAGCACTTCCTCAAAAGAAATAAGTTCACATTCACATATTGTATATGGTTATAGATTTTGTATAAATCGGCACATTTGCCATCTCTTACTAAGCTCAAACTGCCGTCTATAGTCCTTGAACCTTTTCATTGAAAGGGTATACAAATAGGTACAAAAAGAAAAGCCGAATGGAGTCTCTGCTGAAGCCATTTTTATTCTATATTCGCGTAATGCTTTTAGCTTTATTTGTGCTTCTTTTCTCTTTTTTTCAGTTTTAGCTGCTTTTTGTTTGTTGTATTTTGTATTTCGTATTTCCACGCACTTGAAATGCTGCATATAAAAGCCAAACGAAAAGTGGTAACTCTATGGAAAAATGTTATGGCGCAAAAAGCACAAAAAGCTGGCAATTTTCAAATAAATTCAAAATAAAATTCTCGGTTTCGTGTGTCATAAACAAAAGAAATCAAACAAATATATTTTGAAATTGACTCCCAGGGTTTATGTTTCCGTATATATGTATGTATGTATGTTTATGCATATATCTCATATGTATGTGTTTCTCTGAATGAATAGGAATTTATTTTCTATGCTCTCAATGAAATTCAGACTAGGCGGTAATAAATCTAGTTGCCAACAAAGGATCAGACAGGACGATAGGGATGAGAGCTAGACGGATGTCGACTATAGGTATATAAATAATAATTCAATATTTCAATATTTGCGTGATTTTCATTACGTATTTATATTTTGGTTTTACGTTAAGTGGGTTCGATTGAATTCCTGGAAAAAGTAAAGTTTTTGATGACATTATGCTGAATTTCCAATACAAAAGTATTCTAATTTATAAAACCATAAAATCCGTCTAAGGTCTCCATGTCAACATTTTCTGGTTATGATAGCCTTAGACAGTGCCGGATTGAGCCAGCGCGGTGTCTGTAGTAATCAAAAAAGCTGTTATTCGGCTAATCCAGCACTGGGTTCAGCTTTTCTCATTTTGGTTGAGAACTCGTTCACAGGATAGTATCAATGGATAAATTGATAATTTCATTTAATATCACTTTCTGTTCTACCCTCAGTTAATAAATAATGGGCAAATTGTTTGCTCAAATTAATTTTGCCATGATACTGAGGCATCTTCATTTGATTTGTTTAGTCCCGGCTCCAAATTGGTTTCATGCCTGCCAATAACTAACAATAAAGTTCCACATCCATCTCCCTACTTCCAACATCCTTTCAAATCTAGCATTCGTGATTAGTTGTGCCATCAACCTTTGCGTGAGCTGTCAAAATGACAATTGAATTGCAGTCCGAGGAGAAGTGGAAACAAAACTTTAGACTAACCAATGTCGACAGTTTTTCCCCCCCAAAAAAAAAAAAACCAAAAGGAACTTTTTCGGTCATGCACAGACGATTGTTTCCCATAATAATATATATATATATACATCTGATGTATGCTATATGGAAGATATATGTATGTATGTGTATAGTGTGCGGTGGCATATGAATTTTCATGCAGTTTGAGGCCACACATATCCCCAGGAGTATTTTAGCACGAGGAAAACATTTTTTTCACTTGAGCTGTCAGTCAGTTTGTGGGTTGGGGGATGGAAGTGGCAGTGTGTGTGTGTGTGTATGGGTGGGTGCAGCAGTGACATGCGGCTGTACTTAATACAGCCTCTCCCTGCCCCACCCTCACGCATCATTGGTGTAGTTGTTTTGCTTACGTTTTTGACAGCTAAATGCAGAAGTAGAAAAGAAGACAAAGTCTGAGAAGGAGTTTCTTCGAAACTCATGCCGCCACTCAGTTGTCAAATGTTTCTACACTTGCTACGTGTTTCTCCGATTCTTACTCGCTCTCTTCCTCTCTCCTTCTCTATGTATATATATATCTATCTCTTTCAAGCATTTGCTACGTCACTTTCTCACCCTTTTTTGTTTCTCTTGGAGCTTTTAAAAAATGTTTTTTAGCAAATTGTTTGCCAAAATGCTGCATAGACATTGAAAAACAGAAGCAGCAGAAGGAGTACAAAAAATGACGCTAATGGAAGGCCCTGTCATTTGTCTATGGAACGAGGGAAAGTAGTGGGAGTGAGAGTGGGAGAATAGAGAGTAAAACAAGATATAGTGGGCGTGGGAGATGGAAATTGGTATGGAGGTAGGAGAGATAAGTGACATGCCCAGGCATACGTGTCATATGCGTTTAATGTAAGCCAGCACTGTCTTGCCAGTAGTCAGTGCGTTAATTGAAGCAGTTCTCTTCTTTCTTGGTTCCTACTTCCAGTTGTAGTCGGTTCTTAGTTTCCTTTTTTTACTATTTTGACATCTGTCAGAGTGGCAAAGAAGAACTTTATTTGCTTTTTCTTTGCCTTCATTTTTCTTTTTCTCCATTTCTTTGTTAGTTAGACGTTGGCAACTTATTTACCATTGTCAAGAAATTGAGCGACAGGTGCAATAGCAAGAAGATTGCAACATGAGAGAAAGTAGCACAGCTAAATAGAGGAAAGTTTAAGCAGAATAAAAAATGTTTTGCAAATGTTGGAAACATTTTTGTTACACCATCAGAAGATGTTTATTTGGGATTCTTGATTGATCCTTGAATTGTTCACAGGTACCTTAGTTCCTGTTATTAAAGTTAAAGTTTCTGGTCGGTGGTCACTGAAAGGCTCTTGAAACATTTCATAAACTAAAATCGCAAGCTTAAGCTGCCATTCACTTAATAACTTAAATTATGTATATAAACTCCACATGCTAATGAAGCATCATCCGTACTAACAATTTATTCCTTTTCCGAAAAATCTCCCCCACACCCTTTCTTCCGTCCATTCTGCATTATACGAGTATAATCCCCATGGCACCTCTCGTGCCCTTTTTGCTACCTAAGGCAGCTACTTTGCATATGCCTTGCCTGCCACTGTTTCCCGCTCCCCCTCCCTCTTATTTTTACTGGCTTTCGTGTTCACTATCTATCTTTGGCATGTGTAATAACTTGTGCCAATGGCAGCTGGCTATTATCCTTCAAGCAGGATATGCAGCAAAAGCAAGAAGAGGAGCTGCAGAAGCGGTGGAGGGGAGAGGAGACGAGAGAATTTGTAGGGGGTAGAGCGACGTGATCGGATTAGTTATTTTATTAGAAGCTCTAAAGCATTTTCCAACATTTTTAACATTCTCCCTACTTTTTTATTCCCCCACACCAACTAGAAAATTGAAAAAAATAAATTTTTATTTATGCCATATTCAATAAGGCAACCAATACTTCCCCATAATAAATAAGCACGATAAAAACTGATGGGCGGACGTGGTGTGTGTGTGTGTGGTTGGCTTAGGTGAATATATGAATGAATGAATCACCCATCATGGTGAATGAGTGAATCAAGTCATTGCACATGCTGCATTTTGTGCGCGGCTTTGAAGCTCTTTCAATTTCAATCACTTGAATAATGGCAGCTAACTGTAAAATGTTCAATACAATTTGATTATGAGCCAAGGAGATGGCGCAGGGCTTTGGGAGCGTGGGTGTGGGGGATTGGGTAACTTGTGGAAGCCATGAAACTCTGCACTTGATTGAGTGCCTTGCCAGGGTATTTGAGTGGCTTTCGAGTGGCAGCAACTGTGGAAGTCAGTCAACGATTCTGAAAGCGAAAATTGCATAAATGCATGGCACTTTTCTACTATTGCCAATAGGAAAACTCGGTTAGATTTTCCTCTACCACCACCGCTACCGCCATCATCTTGTCTTCATCATGGAAGCCACAGTCAACGAGTAGTCAGGGAACGACCGGTCGTTGCTGCTTGTCTGCTTTCAATATTCAAAACACTTGGTTGCATATGCAAATGTTTGGCAACTGAAACAGGCAAAACGATGACCGAAGAGGTCGGTGTGCAGGGCCAAAATCAACGGCAATGGCTGCAGCAAGGAGAACAGCAACACAACAAATGCTCACTCAAATGACCCATGTGCCAGTGTGGACAATGTTTCGGCTATGCCCTTGGGAAACGGAAAGCTAATGGGAATGGGAGGGAGACTATGACAAAGGACAACGAGGCAAGTGGCAATCAGAATGCAATTGTTAATAATAAATGCATAATTTGCAATTGGATTTCGAAATGTTTTTGTTTTGCAGACCAGGGAATTGATTATGAAAAGGAAGGGAAAAATATAAGTAATCGATCAATAGAATAGCATGGCAAATGGTCAATGGCTCTCCAGAATATGGAAAATTGTCGACACTTGGGTTGTCTGCCTGTTTTCCATTTTAGAATTAACCCTTGGCCCAGGTGAGTCCACAAATGTGACTTGACCACTTTTGGAAATCGTCCAATACAAATTAAATTAAGCCAAGCGTAAACTTTATGCTAACTGTAGCTTATGCATAAGAAAATGTTCCCGGATACGTCCTATTTTTATATTTTTATTGTTTTCGATTAAAAAGTCATAAAAATTAGTAAAAGAATTCAACAAAAGAGCGAAAGGCCACAAACATATGTAAAATGGACAATTAACTTAATTAGATGGCCAAGGCCTAAGAGAAAAGGCGTTTATATGGTGCGCTACTTTTTCTCTCTCTCCTAAAGGCAGCTGCCTGCTCAGCTTGATTCTGAGTTGGGTCCTACCCAAAAATTAGGAAACGAAAATTTCCAAAAAGTGAAAGAACTTCGGGAGAGAGAGAGAGAAAAGTATCAAGAGACAGTTTCGGCGAGAAAGTGTGAGGAGGGAAGGTAGTGAATGGGCCACCTGCCGAAACACACGATCGGGAAAGCAAAGCAGACAGAGCACAACTGACCCAGCCACGCCCCCTCATCCACCACCACCAACAACAACAACAGCAGCAACAACAACTGCAATTACTGTGTTAGTGTTGCTCATTAAAATTGATGTCTTAATTTGAAAGAGTTTTACATATCCATGCAGCAAAAGCAGCAGCAATGGAACAGCAGGAACCCAGCCAAAACCAGGACACAAACACGACTCACACACACACACGCACACCAATGGAGACACCCTGTAATTAGGCGCCGCGCCAACAAAATGAAACGAAATGAAATGAAATTGTTAACAAATGAATTTTACCACAAAATTGGCTGGAGGGCACCAAAAGAGCAAGAGCAGAATGTGGCCCAGAGAGATACACATATAGAGAGAAAGAGAGAGAATGGAGGGGGAGACAAAAGACAGAACCAGTTAAAGGCAAAGACAAATAACAAGAAGCCAAGAAAGCCGAGGTCCAGATCCCGAAGAATCCCATTCCCAAGAATCCCATCCCAGCAATTAGGTAGAAGATCCCCAAAAGCCTCAATGGCTTGGTCCGGTTGGTCGCTTGGTCAGTTGGTTGGGGCGTATGCGTTATGATGAAGTTGTCAGTGCAAGGGGCTACCGTATGCATGTTGCAGTTGAAGCTAAGACTGGAACTGGACTGAATGCTGCAACCAGCTCTCCAGACTGTTGATTTAGCCATAATCATTCTTGTTATTCTCTCGAGCTAGCCTGAAGCATTCAACAAACGAAGGAAGGTTATGCGCTTTTGGTTTATGACGCACTTTTGCATATATATGGGTTTTTCTCTTGTGCCATTCAATTGATTTGGCGTTTCAAATGGCGCCAAAGGCCAATTTAGTTAGAAAAGGATTACAACCCAAAGAGTATGAAAACTTAAGCTTTAAAATACATAGTTGAGAATTTTTTAAGCTTTTTCTCACTTAAAGACTCCATCTCAATTTTCATGTTTCGCCTGAAAATTCACATTTTTGTCATTGTCAATGGAAAAAGAAGAAGAAGAAGATGAAAAGGCAGACCCTGCATCTGCTGCTGGCACAGGATCTTACATCCTCTCATATCCGCATATCCTTCTAACTGCAATTCGTTTCACATTCACCATGGACACATGGAGCACAAAGGCTTTTGTCCGGCCAAATGCTATGCTGCCCAGGTAGAGCCCAAGAGCTAACTCACACACACATACACATAGAGAGATACCTACATTTTTATCAATGGCTTATACATCCTTGGTATATCCCTTGGCCAAGCTTTAGTTACGCTACTTTGATTTCAGATTATTGCGGGGAATTTAAAAATGTTCTTCATCCTTCTTATTTGAGAGAGTATGATGTAACAATTTAATCTTGTCTCGGCAGCTGGACAATAGTCAGTTGGGTTTGTTTGTGTGCGTGTGTGTCCTGGCAGCTGTCGTGTTTGTTTGCATCAGCCATGGTTGCTTTAAGGACTCCCTTAGGACCTGCTACTAATCACAAGTCGTTGGCTGTTGTCACTTCCTAATGAGAGAGTGCAACACAACACCCAAAAAAATAAAAAGTCAAACAACATTGGAGAGTCTAGTCACACATGTGTATGTGTGTGTAGTCCTACGACCAGTCCTAGTCCTGGCGTCATCAAGTGCCCTGACTGACACTTGATTTCCCCCTGTTCAACTAATTTTATGCGTTTCTCGCGACTTGCAGCCCCGTCAACAGTGTCAACTGTCAAATGCGTGGCAGCAACGATTTTCAACACGTTGCAAAGTTGTCCATCCCGCTCTCTCTGTCTCTCTCTCTCCCTATCTCTTTCTATTTGTCTCTCTGTCCTGAGCTAGGGGAAATTGGATGCCGCATGAAAGATTCGTGTTTATATTTAAAAATGTCACCAAGTACAGAGCTGGCAATTGGATAGGACATATCCTGTCCCTTTATTCTCAGGCATCCTCCTCATCATTGACGTTGTCGTCGCCAGCTCATTAGCAACTTTGTGTGGGCAGTTACACGCTTATTTAGGTATTTATGTATTTGTATTTCTTCCACTTGTGAAATACTTTATGAAATTGTGGGCCAATTCGACCATTAAAATCCTTGTACGCAAAATCATAAATCTTATCCCCCATCGCATGTTCCTGTTCTCACTCTTCCTGAGTCGCTGGTCATTACTCAGTTGCATGAAAAATATAAATCAAGGCATATCAAATGGATTTGGTGAAACAAAAATATTGGAATATCATATTTCTTCATAGTATTTAACTAGACGTCCTTTAAGTGTTACAATGAAATTCCTTCAAAAACAGGATACACATGAAAGGAAACATAATATCTGTTTTAGGTATTAAGCCTCATATAAAGACTTGAAATATCATTTTGGCTTTTAGCTTAAAAAAATCATAAAAAGATATTTTCGAGAATAAACTTTTACTATATTAAAGCAGACTTGGACTTCCCCCAAATCTAAATTTTTTTCCTCGTCCCCCCTGGATAGACATTTCAAATACGTTTCCAGCCCGATAAGAAGTGAATTCAATATATCACTTTTAAGGTAAGCAAGTTAGTTGCCCCATAATGCTTATATGTATGTATGTATGTAAGTTGTAACAAGATTTTACCCTGTATATACACATATTGACCATTGGACATTCTATTCTTTTTTGGTCTTCGGAATCAAGGGTAAAACGAAGTCCCTGCTTTGGGCTAAGCTAGTGTTGTTGTGCTCGGCATCCATTTAATTTTATTTTACTACGTTATTTTTTTATGTTTCTAATGGCGAATGTAACATTATTTATAACTCAACGACGCAAGGATAATGCCATATTAAATGTCAACTGCACTAGAATAAGACTTGTGGGACACACAAATCCCAAACATGAAAAATCTATTGCCGGGCCACACATACATATATGTTTCGTCAGAAGGCGAGGGGGATAACGAAGCAAGTTAAATCCTTAAGATGTCCCACAATCCTGTGAGGTTACCTTTTTCCTTAGTTCTTTCTTTTTGCTTTGGTGTTTTGTTTTTTGGAGGGTTGAGCGAAAGTCCTTTTGTTTTTACGCGCCACTGAAGACATCGAAATGCTGGGTCCAGCTTATGACAGCAGCAAGTCCTAGTCGAAAAAGCTTTGGCCCAAAAGAGTCCTTGCACTCATTTTTAATTCAACTCACATGCTATCGCATCTCTTTGTGTTGGTGCTTGGTTGGGGAATCTTGGCCTGCAGTGCTCAGAGTGTTCTCTCTCCTTCTCTCTTTTGTTTTCCCTTTGTGCTTATACTGTGCTGGATTTCATTGATTTATGCGCTATCCTTGGATGTCCTTTAGGTGACTTCACAGGATGCGGCATGTATGTTCGTATACCATGGCCTGCTGGCTACTTTGTTTCACTTTGACCACATTTGTGGCCCATCTTGGACATGCCTTGCATGCCAGATAATAAGCACAGTAAGATTTCATTATCCATTCGAAATTCGTTTTGTAATTAATTTAATATAACCTATAAAATCATGCGAGCATTGGCCAAGCATATTGATTTGTGTATCAATTTGAAGCAATGATTGAAATTGAGTCCCAATCCCTCTAAATGAACATTTGCCTATTCCAAGGAAACTCATCTAAGAACTTACTGTTGGATGAATACCCTATACTTTAAAGGGCAATATCACTATTCGAGCTCACCCAACTGACTGGCTGGCTAACTTCGATTGTCTACCCAAAATACAAAACTTGGCCAGAATGATAAGTGCGATAGAGAAATCATTTCTCGCTCTGTTTCTCTCTCTCTCTTCGTCTCTCTCTACTTCTGCTCAGTGGTCCGCATCTGGTGTGTGGTTAGGCCGGCGGCGGCCTTTTGTCTAATTCTATCAATTTAATTAGTTTCTTGCGCTCCAATTGTATTGCCATGGACTTTTGGAAACCTTTTACCAACGAAATGCATATACACAAAATGGCAAGTTGAGTTGCGGTTGAATCACGTACCAAATGAGCAGTAGCATGCCGACTTCTTATACCCTTGGGAGGGGGCGTGGCAGCTCATTGCTCGTCCAACTGTTCACACCTCCTTCTCGTCCATCCCCTACATATCCTACACATTCCATCAATCATAATGGCAATTGAAGGAGTTTATCTCTCACATTTTGAGGTTTCAATTCTCTTTTCTTGTTAAAAATAAATTTCAACTTTCGACTTTTTGGCTTCTGCTCGATCATTGGATTAGTTATCAATCATTTGAGTTGTGGGTCTCTCCTAGGGCAGATTTTCATTTGTGTTGTCAACTCCTTCTTTTCATTTGGCTTCTTTTCTTATTCTGTGGCCTTTGTGGTTTCTCTTTTCATTTGGTTTTCATTTTTGGTATCTCAATTTTCAACAGCAGCCGCAGCAGGAGGAGCTGCAGCGGCAGAAGCAGCAGCAGCAGCAGCTGATATCCTGTGAGAAGATGCCGCCTTTTGTTGTATTGTTGCATTGTAGGTGTGAAATGTTCTTGATGCTCATGCATATCCTGTCGACAGCACGGACAGACTGACTGACTGACTGGTTGACTGGCCGCCTGCTGGCCTCAGGCCCTTTGTTAGACAGTGACCAACGTTCTCCTCTTATCTTTTCCCTCAATGTGTTTCTTTTGCTCTGGCTTTGTTCTCTTTAACATGTGTCTAACAAATGTTCCTCATCATCACCCATTTTGCAGGATCCTGTTCTTCACATTTTTAATTTATGTTCGTCCTGTTTGGTTTTCTTTTTGCTGCATCTTTTCGTATTTCGTATTCTTTTATACATTTTTTCATCTTCTAATAACTCAATTAAACGTTTTGGATTCCCCATTTTTCGCCCATATCAATGGCAATCTTTTGAATAAAAATTTCTCTGCCATTCTTTAATTTAATATCCTGTGGCACAGCTTGGCAAACGACAAACCGCAGACAGGATGCTGGCAAAAAGGCGCACTCAGAAGCACAAGGAAGTCTAAATCATTATGGCAATGACGGGAATATCAATTTACACACGGGAATTCCATATTCCCGCTAGGCACAATATTTGCCCGTGCCACTTAATTATGTTGCGGTGAGTTGAGGTGAACGGAGAACCAAGATTATGCCATGTAGATGTATCAAATAAAGCAAATTTTCTGCTTGCAGTCTCTAAGCCCAGTGATGAGAGGAATTTAATGCTTTGCGTGATTTCTGGCTGACAATATTTTCTTTCTAATTGAATGCTTGCATTGAATGCTTCTATTTTGTCTTGCTCTCGCAATATGATATTTCGGACAAATCAAGTTAAATAATTATATTATGGTAAACATTATCAAATTTTACAAAACAATAACATGAACAAACGAAAGAATCGGAAATTCGCTATAAAGTTGACTTCTTAATATAAGAAGAACTTGTCATGTTGTTTCAAGTTTTGCATTTCCATTATCAGTAAATCACTTTTCAATCTAAATTAACTTCACTTTATATACTTGCGAAAAAATCACAGTATCGCAGCCTTTGGCATCTCAAAACTTCAATTGAAGTCTCGTTCACCTTCGACGCGCCGGAAGCAAAAGCAAACGCCATGAAAATTTGCTTACTCATTGTTACAAAAAGATGCAAAAATGGCAGGAGATACTTCTACAGATACTCAAGGCAAAATACTCCCACCCCTCTCACAAATGTTCCTAAGTAGAAAGTGCAAAACGAATGGCAAAAATCAAAGTGAACTTCCAAGAAGAAAATACTTAATCTACAGGTAAAGGAAAATAGGATTATTTGTGAAGAAGGCAGAAGCAGGTACACGAACATTTTTTAACTAATTAGAGTACCTTGATCTTACAAGCTATTCTAAGCCTACTCAAGTGCCCAGTGGTTAAGAACATAATTATGGGCTTGAAACCGAAACGGAACGAAAAGAAAAGAAAGATACCTAATACCAATACCCAATCCGACTTTAAGCCGGTCAAGTAAAACCAATCTAGCCACTTCATTTGCATTTTAAAGAGCATCTTAAGAGTGCATTTTCAATTCAAAAGGAAGCAGCTTAGCCAGAGAACCAAAGAACTGGTTAGAATGGTGTTTGTGGTGGGCGTAGGTCAAAAGCCTCAAAAATAGGAATTATGAATATGATTAGAGGCATAATTGAGCTCATTTATATTTGTATTTGGAATCGATACAGAGAAGCAAATGTCTTTGCCTTCAATGGTAGACCTGGGAAATGATGATGTAACGAAGCTGCAACAAGAATAGAAACGAGCTGTGAAGCTGTAGGTGTTTACCTAAATTAGAATCTGGCATCAGACAACAAAGGTCTCCTGCTGCACACCTGCAGGCATTATCATTTCCATTTCCTCCAGTTTCGATGCATAGATTGAGACTCGCCATCGTTGGCGTTGTTGGCATTGGCATCGCTTAATTAAAAGCTGCTTTTCATCTCACAACACGAAAATCACATAACACCAGGGCAAGTACAGCCAGCCCAGTTCTCAGTTCCCAGTTCCATTCAGTCAAACATGTAGTCAGCGAGTCAACCTGTCGGTGGCTTGCTATCTCTCACAGTGGGTTGTCTCCCTCACCATTTCGAAAATTCCAAACAAAACCCGTGAAAATTTATCTCACAAACGTCGGCTAGTTGGTTACTTGGTTAGCTACCCAAAAATTAGGTGCTGAGATCTCAAATTGACTTTGGGCACCATGTTGCCCGATGATTAGCTGCTGATAAGTTGCAACGGGCCCCAAACAACAATCAATGGATATGTTGATATATGTAAATACACTGCACACCTCTACAAACTCGCACACATACATTAACAGATTTAATGTTTAGAGGAGAAAAGTCTACAGTATACATATATTTATGTGGGCTCCAAATGTGACACCATTGTCTCCATTTCAGAGTCTGATCTATCCAATCTGATCTTAACGTTGGCTTCTTTCTCCTCTCTATGTAAAACTGTGACCAGTTTTAATGTCTTCATTTCAATACAATTTTTTTTTTTCTATCCAAATGAAGTTGTATTCGAAATTGGAAATTGATTATAAAATTATGCAGCAAAATTGGAAGACACCTCATTAAGAGCGTGTTAATGTTATATATATATGGTGTTTCATCTCGTCTAGTAGTGTGAAAGTTGCAATAGAGAGCGAAATCGATAAACAAAAAGACAAAGCAAAAGTGAAATGGTCGTAAGTTAACTGTAATCTTATATTTTATTCTAAGAAATAAAATATTGCATACTAAACCTGAGAATTTTTATTCCAAAAAGCAAAAATTTCCACTTAATTACAGGTATTTTAAACTGTGATAAAGTATGGAATTTTAAATATATCATTTTCTTTTTAAATAAAAATTATTATACTAATTTCAACAATATGAATTTGGAATTGTTTACTAATTATTAAGGAGCATTGCTGGATGCAGTGGCCTCATAATAATATAGAATTGGTTTAGCTTTAGAAGAGATTTAATTAAATTAAAAGATATTCTTAGCTGTCACAAGAAATTCGCCACTTTTCTCTGCTTAATGAAATTGTGAGAAATTTTTCATTTTTGATAGGTGTTTAAGCACTTTTAAGCCGATACTAAGTGTCATGTTGAACACATGTACATCAAATTCAATCAAATCAATGAATCGCTCACCCTTCGGATGAATGCAAGCTACTCTTTACTCTGCCGCTTTCTCTCTGTCGTTGTCTTTTGGCTGATATATTTTATGTGTTGTATTCTGTCATTTTGTCTGTCAATCAGCTGTCGCATATATTTTGGCAATAAGGGTTAATTTACGCTCATAATCCTAGGGCCCAAAGCGACGAGTGATGAAGAGATGAGAAGCAGACGAAACGACTGCGAAAGGGGGAAATGCTTGCACAATTTTGTCACACAAAACATGTCCTGAAGTAAGGATCACAGTGCAGACAAATCAACTTTGGTTTTTCCGACATTTTGTTAGGCTCCTATTGATTTTTAATGCTGATTGACAGTCGTTTGGCAGTTGAATTTGATCGATCTGCCACGCCTGGAATGTCATTGAAAAATTTCACTTTTGTTGCAGAATTTTGCATATACATACATATTTTGTTTTTGTCTCTTAAAACTGTGTGTAGAAATCATGGAACTGGATTTTCGAGGTTGAGCTCTTTTAATTGCCGCATAATTGTGGTACCTCCCATTAGGAGGAGATATGGCGGGGCGGTGATACGGTGAACTGTCATTAGCGCAACATGAGACCAAAAATTGGAATCCAAAACCATCACTAACGGCCACCACATCAATTAGATAATGCGCAACGTAACGGAACAAAAATATAATAGTGTCAGCCCTGGCGTGTGTGTGTTTCCCTGTCTAGGATAATAACTACATATGTACATTCTAGTCCTACCATCCCAAAAAGCTAATCATCCTGCCAAGAGTGCAATTTCTATCATAATTGTTGCTCATAATTGCTGAAATACCCCAGAGCTGCCATGGAAATTGGTCGAAAAGTTCATTCTTATAGCGCAAATAATGACGGGGGGTGCCGGAGAAGGAAGGAAGGTTGGAAAAGTGAGGTACACCCTGTGGCTTATTCACACGTAATAGTTGGGTTTTTATTTTCCACCGCGTTGCGCTGAAACTTTTGTTGCTGCAATAATTTAAGGATTATATTCATAAGCCTCCGACATGAGGCTTATCTCTGGGTTGCCGCCTGTTAACTAATTTGAGTTGATGTGCATCGTCCATCCATCCACCAATGACGAAGGAAAGCAACACTTTGCGCTTGACTATAAATGTTGAGGTGAATGTGGTCCATTTGGAAAGCTAATGGTTATAAAAGGGATAAAACAGAGCTTGCTAAAAATGTTTGTGTAAGAGTATGCAAGTATAAAATGGGGTCTTAAAACATATTATTTCCAATTCGTTCAAAATATTTTATCGCTACTAATTCCAATCTTAAATCCTTGATTCATCTATCTCGAAGTTGTCTTGTATCCTTGACAATCACTAGATGATTTCAAATAGTATAACTGTATACTGTATACTGTAGTATAACTGTATACTGATCGTAATCATACATTGATTGTCAAGGAGATAACTGTATACTATTCGAAATCATCTAGTGATTATCATGAAAAGAGTAAGATCAGACTAATCACACTTTAGGACTAAATATCTATTAAGTCTAGATTGAAGAGTTATGTCAGAAATACTTAATTTTCTACAGATTTAATATATTTCTTTTATTATTCCAAGGGATGTTTTAATCATTCAACATTTAAGCCATTGACTCACCAGTTTCCCACCAAACCCAAAATGTTAACCGCAAAATTAATGAGCACAAACTAAATCAAACAAAATGCGAAAAGGGCCTTTGGCTTTGGTGGTTGCAGATAGTTCTTCTGGGACGATGAGGATGATGATGTTGGGGTGGTAGTTTGACCAGTGCACTAAACCTAGGGGAAGACTCATGCAGAGAACGAGCTAATGCAAACATTATGCTTATTTGCACAACGTTGTGCGTTGAACTCGGAGTGGAAGCATTTTCAATGCTAATCGCCAAAGACAATTTAATCTCTAATCAAAATTCAAATCGAATCGCAAATTTGAACGAAAATTGAGAAAATGGGAAATGCAGTCATACAAGAGCTGCCTGAAGCAGACAACTTGCGTGTGCGCGTATGTGTGTGGCTATGATTGTGGGAGAGGGGTGACAATAATGAGTTAAAGAAGGCCCCTGCCTTGAGCTCTTTATCGTATCTATCGCTTTCTTGTTGCTGTTTGTTTATTTAGTTTTCTGGTGGCGTTTATTGGAAATTGAGAAAATATTATTTTATTTACACTGCAAAAGGATTTTCACACGTTATCAAGCGAATCGACGGCCGCCTTGGGCCATAATATTTAATTATTGATTTATTATACATATATGTAAGTGTATAAATAGCAGCGAACCCCCTCGATTCTCGATTGCCCTCCATCCTTCCTCTCTGTCGCTCACTATCTCCTTTACCTCATTAAATGCAATGCGTTAACGAGAACATTTAACAAAAATCTTGAAAACAAGAAATCAAGCAGCAAGTTGATCAAACACCAGAGTAAGAAGGATTCCCTATGGGTTCGTTTCGTTTTCACTTTGAAGTTTCCGCTTGTGGCACATGCAACATCAGAGTTTCTTCTTATTTTTTATGTTTTTTTATTACCATTTGTTGTTTGATTATGGCAAACGGATAAACTCAGACCTCGAGCAGGAGACAAACAAAAGATGCCGCAATTGGTTGGATGCTGACTGTGCCATAGCCAGCCCCTGCGTCTCTGCCAGATCCCTGCTTTCCCTTTGCCACATTGCCCGCTGAGGACAAACAAACAAATCCAAAACACAAATCGAAAATTTCTCAAAAACAAGAAACGAAACAAAAAAACCTCATTGCACCTTTCTTGAAAAATCAGAGAGAAGAGAAACCAAAATAAAGGAAAAAACCAAACGTCGTGCGACGCACTGCAAATAATACAAGAAATTCCATACTTAGGAAGTGTTTACACACACACGCTCACTTAAGTGTGTGTGTAAATAGTGACGTCTGGTGCAGTCCACGAACATTGTGTAATCATCATTAAGCCGACATCGCGAGGCTTAGGCTTGTGCAAGAAATTAGCATGAGATGCAAGATAACACGAAATGGAAGGAAAATTGTGAAAATGGGAAAGAACTATGTGAGTTCTTTATAAAGTTGCAGGATGTTAAACGGTTGACAAGAAATACCAATAGACACGCGAAAGGCAGCCTCACAGAGAACCGAAAGACACACTTTTCCTAGAGAAGGAAATGCAATGACATAAACTATTTGTTCAGCAACACAAACTTCATCAAAATTAAATCTAATATTGTTGCGCCATTTATTTAGGTCTGATAACAAGCACATCCTGTTGAGTACTGTTTTTTAAAAGGATGCAAAAAATGGAAAGGGTATTGGCTCAAAACTTTGAACTAATTGAACTAATTAGTAGAAACAGTAAGGAGAAGATTACTTTAAAGATTCTCTGCGATTCTCACTAACTATAATTTGAATATATCTGTCAGCCGATCTGAACATTCATTTAGCACGTTAATCCACTCTTCAGCCATATGTGTAGTCGCGTTTTTCCGTATGCCTTATCACTTAGACACACATTTTCAAATTCTTTGACACTGCTCTAACCAGATAACATTCAAAATTGCATGTCAAAAATTAAACTTGACTTTAAGGGTATGGTGCTAACATGGCCTATCACACAGAATATCTCACAATCAGAGAGAGGCTGTCATTTGTTTGACTCTTATCGTGATTTTGAAACGCCCCATGCTGACGCCTTGAAGTATGCATTAAAAATGCGATTGAAGCTGCTGCTTGTGATGTGTTTGGCAATCATCCCAATGCAGGATGCAGGATAAACATCCAACATCAACAACAACAACTTAGTGTGCTGCTGCTGTTGCTTTTATCCTGCATTTGACACTTAACACTTGAACGGAGTCCATTAGGGGGAGAGAACGTCGACACACGCTTTCAATATGGTTATCAACAATTATTGTTATTATTGCTTGGGAAATGCAGTTTTCCTTCCTTATTCTCCCCCATACCGCATGGCCATTTTAGCCCATTCTCAGCCACCTTCCTCCTGTGAATGTATGTTTGTATTCACCAATGCGGAAAAACTTTTTGGTTTTTAGGTAAGCAAACTCACCCTTGGCTGATTTTCTGATTTTGTGCATTCGATTTCATTTGAGTGGACAATCGAATTATCGTTTTGAATTGTGTGTACAATTTTCCATGATTCAGGGGTTCCAAGTTCTTTCATTCGTTCATTCAATCTTCCAATCTTTTTTGTGATATTTTTTATGGTCTCCTTTTGGTTGGCCGCTGCTCATTTGTTGCGGACACGTTTTTAGTGCATGGGAAATTCGTGAAAAATGCTTTCAAGTGTAAATTAAAGTGTGATGCCTAATGCATGCTCACAACGTTTTTCCGCTCTTCTCTCCCTCTCACTTTCCACAACAGCTCTTACTTATGTCTACCAGGATAAGACCAGTCACCAGATTTCTGTCTTTCCCTTATTGTGTGTGGCAACTTCCTCTATATTTTATTTGTCGCCTTAACTTCATCAACAACATCTTGATTGTCCTCAACAGACAAATAGACAAACTCATTCGAGAAAAGCGTGTGCTCGTAGTCTATTATATTGATATTTCCCGAGATTTTGTGAGCCTATCTACAGTTTCCCTTTTTTTTTAAGAATTTCTTGTGATGTCTTCCATTTTATGGAGTGTCAAATAAGGAAATCTCTATTAGCTGCTCTTTTTTTCGTTTCACAAATCTATTTTCTTTTATATTTTATATTTTTAGACTTAGATTTTACAGACTTTGATGGATTTCAAACCAAACAAAAGTTTTTCTGTTTGTTTTCTAACAATTCTTATACAGAAATAGAAACCAGATAAATGCAAAATAATTGACTGATCTTAAGATTTTAGCATACTGGCTTTTAGCTGATAGTAGAATAAGAAATAAACTCCTGTATTTGTGTCTGACAGAAAGAGAATCTGATAGTGTATAGAAGTCTAGGGATGGCCACAATTAGTCCAGCTCTCTGGTTGCCTCTGATTACTTTTATTCATTTTCAACTCCAGCTGTGAGCTTTATCCATAATCACTCTTTATGTTTCTCTCTCTCTTTCTGGTTTTTGCTCTGACAGCAAACAATTTGTCAACATTTATTTAGTTGGCATAATTTCCAAGAGTTAACAATTTCATACAACCAAAATGCAGCTTAGAGGGCAAAAGGCAACCGACTAATGCTTGTAACTCCCTGTGTGTTTGTATGTATATGTGTGTGTGTGTGTATGTGTCATCCGTTTGCCATTGTCATTTAGTTAAGAGTTTCCTTAATTGCAAACATGTCCCCAAACTGAATGCGAAAGGATGCAACAGTTGCCACCAGGCAGTACTCGACACTCCAAGCTCAAAATGATTTGGAGCAGAAAATTGTACAAACATGGCAACAGCCACAGCACCAGCAGCTTGGAGCAGTAGTTTCAAATTGGAGGAACAGCATGAACACCATCTGGATGAGCATTCGCTAGTTTATCCTCTGGCCACAGCGACGTAAATAAATAAATGCATATTTAGTGTAATATTCAAAGGACTATTAAGAAGAAGGGTTCGCACTCCCCGTCTCCCTAACCTACCATGTCGCCCTTGGCATCTGAAATTGATAATTTCTTCCCCAAAACATCAGAAACCAACAAAAAGTTGAAGCGAAAGTGTCCGAAATGTGTTCAAATTGGTGTAAAAGTCCCTTGAAACATGAATGAACATTTGTCGCTTTGCACATGCAGTAAAGGACTTAAACGATGCGTAATTATGTTCATAAATAATTGTCCAAAGCTTCTCAGATTAACTAACTTTCCCCCTTTTAATCCCCTACATGCAAAATTTATTCCATTAAGTACATTCAAGTAAGAAGAGGGTTTGGGTTCAAATAGAACTTTGAGCTCTAAGCATATCTAACTTGCGAGATTAGAAATTATTTATAAACCAAATATTATTTGAAAAAACTTTTATCTCCTCTGCATTTCTCAAATTACGTCAAGGCATAACTAGAAATTGAACAATCTTTTCCATTTGAAAATCTACATCAAATGAAAGGGCGAGCCAAGTGATTTCTATGAGCTGGAATGGATATCCCATCCAATCGGCCCTAATGCTTATCCGTTCACCTGCATCATCATAGAACACTCGAAGAGTTGGCTAACCATGAAAAATACTGGAAAGCATGAAAATTGTATAATCATCATTTCAGAAAATGTTCTAATACGAAAATGTAATAAAATTAACATTGATTAATTGACCAACAACAGAATGGAGGAGCCCCAACAATGTAAACCCAAAGCAAAAACGAATTTCAGGTCAAATCTAATTACCAAAGACAATCTCTTTTACTCAAAATTTTGGGTGAGGAGACAAGTTAGTCCACCAACAGAATCAAAGCATTAACAGGTTGTTTCTTTTAGAAACCAATTTACTTTCTGACACGCCATATTAAAGGCAATAACAAACAAGATCTAACCATAAAATTGTACTGAAGATTTGAAAATGGAAAGAAAAAGATTGAAATAGAGGGACAAAGAGAGAAGGAAATCCAAAGCATTTACTTGCAATAGAAAGGTATTTAAGACTCTTTTAACTCTGCTTTAAGATCATCAGCCATTGATATGTACATATATGTATACAATGAGTATAGCATAGTCGGTTTTGCGAAATAGTTTTAACTCGCTCACTCACCTCTTTCACAGGTGTTTCAAAATATTTTAAAGAGAACAGAAAGTAGTCTAACCGAAATTTACCAACATTTTAATGGATTTGGAATTTTGTATTGGATTTTTCTTAACGTACTACAAACGATGAGGCCATTAAAATTGTGAAAAGTCGTAAACTAAAATTTGGTAGTTGGTGAAAAGAAATCTACTGGGGTAGGAGTCCAAATGGAGAAGATGAACGGACAGTCAAGTGTGTGGTAATTAGTATTAAAAAGTATTAAGAATCAACAACGAGAACGAATAAACTCTAGAAAATTCACACAATGTTTTATTTTTTTTTTTCGTTAAGTTTCTCTTTTTCGTTCTCTGGTCGAAAGGAAAAAGTCGTAAATAAAGCCATAAAAATGTAAAGCCAGTGGACTGAAATTCTGTGGAGACTGTGGAAACTTAATTAGTTTGGAAGAAAAATAAGAGAAGAATAAAATAAAAATGAAGTAACAATACTTAGATACGGCGAGGAGGAAACTGCAAAGTTCCAAACGATAAACTCCCAGTGATAACAATTAGAATAGAATAGTTGGAACCCTGATCTGGACTAATTTATGAATGCACCTTGTTGACAATGCCGTTTTCGGACAGCTCGTAAAAAACAGTTTCGAGTGGCCATAAAAATTATAACAATAGAGACAGAGATAACGAGAGTGGGGCAGAGAGAAAGGCAAAATACTCTGGGAAACATCTGCGTGGGCGGGTAGAAAAAAATTACAAGCTCGATTGATTTTGCACAAGGTAATTATTATTATTTCTCAACCTGAATTGATAGGGAAATAGACAAATAAGAGAATTACTTCTGTGCTTGCCAATCCATGGTTCTGGTCTTTCGTTCTTTCTTACCTTTTTGCCTCTCCCTCTATTCTCTATTTGTCATCTGTAATCCTGCTTTGGCCTGCTGTGCACATGGTCGTGGTAGGTGCACCAGGGGATAATCCTGTCGGGCCACAATACTGTGACATTTACACGAGAGCTGTTGACATGCAATTTGTTGAGTGTTCCGTTCTCTCCTCAATTCTCAATCCACAATTCACCATCCTTAGCCACATCCTCGTCCTGGCATCCTCATCAGCATCGCCACCATCCCAAAGGCTGGCGCACAATTGACATTCGCTTTGCCGGCTGAGGGGTGACAATGGCGGATTTACTTCTGTCGTTGATGCGGATCCAAATGCAGCGACTCGAACTCGGCTTTGGCTTAGCATTTTTTGGGTTTCTTTTTATTTTTTATACATTTTTTGAGCCAAATTTTGTGGTTTGTTTTTTCTTTGCAAATTGAAAACGTGATGTTTAGAATTTTTTTTAAAGAAAACGCAAATATTTATATAAAATACCTTCTAACTTGTTCTCTTTTGTTTTCCATTCATTCTTAACTATGTTCCTTGTATTTCGTATTATTAATCGTCAGCTGAATGCTCTCATCACTAACTGAAAATCCTTCTTCTTCATGGTCCTTTTTTTTTGTGTTGTATTTGGCCCCCCTCTAGAAACTATTTATGGCCAGCATGCGGAATATTTATGAACTGTTTATGTGTGGTGCAAAAGCCAACCCATCTGCCACATCAAAACCCACAACAGCTCAGCAGGCAACAGGGCAAAACTTAATTAATTGCAGCTAATGCAATGCCCAGAGAGAAAGAGCAAATGGGAAAAATGCAGCCGCAAAAGTGAGTACGAGAAAAAAAGACTAAATAAAATATGAAAGCTGCAACACTCTGTGGGTGGCTTAGGTTAAATAGGTAAAGGAGTCCATATGGGTGTGCTTGGCGGCCTTTTTATTAAGAGAATTAAATACAAAATATGTTTTTGTGCAATTTCCTGATGTAACATTATAGCAGACTGGGCAGCCGGAAGCTTTAGACTTTATTTCTTACAGAATACAATCCCATGGGAAGGGCAAAACTAATTATAAATATAAGCATTCACCTCTAATTAATTTTCCAGAGTTCATAAAAAGGATACAATTTTAAGGATAAGGATCAGAGACGAATCTTTATATTCACTTTCAACTCAAATCGAATACTCTGTTATACATAATTTGGAAACTATTAAGTTTCTGCTTTCAATGAAAAACCAACTGATTAAAGGCAAATTACTTTAGTTTGCTAATCGTTTTATTTCCCTTTTAATGGCACCCTGGAAAGCCGCTCTACACCCACAAGCTAGAAAATGTTCAGTCAGCAAATCGTAAAGAAAAAAACGCGGATACTGACGATTTGACAGCTTCCTCCATAGACATGCACACAAAACTGAAATCCAAGTAGCGAAAAACGAAAGAAAAGCTTTCTTGCCATTGCCACTTACCCCACGAAATTCAGTGAAGAAGACATTGGCTGATGGCTTGGTGGCTTGCCTGAACGTTTGGTAAATTATGCGTAGATTTTGTTACTGGTTTCAAATTTCAAATGGCAACCCACATCGCATGGAAATGCTATGCAACAACGAATTGCATTCATTATACATTTTGGCATACTCCTACGTATAGTCTCAGAGCTCTGATTCCATCTCTTTCCATTGGAATTTACATTTTTCCCCGTTTACTTGATGTGCTGAGTGTTTGCGCCGAGATTGTGATGTTTTAATGCGTTTGACTGCAGAAGGGGACTTTGCCGCATCGAAGTGATATTTCAACACCAAATGTTGATGTTTGATGAAAGCTTCCTTGGAAAAAGGTGGTAGTAGTAAGAGTGAAGAGCAAGGGTGAAAACATTGGGTTGTAGACAATGCACTTGCTCACACTTATATTCATAACGAAAAGAGCATGAGTAATTCTTTTTCCCATTTAGTTTCCATTAATTCTCCAGCCACCCATGAGGGGAAGTTTATTAAAATTAAATAAGTAGATGGAAAGAGTTTAATCTATCTTAATTTTGCACAACAATTTAACACACAAAAATTTTAAAACAAAAATCCACAGCTTGTGTAAATTTTATTTAGTATATGGAAGTTGAAGTCCTCTAGTTTACCCATTTCCTAAAGATGCATTTCAATCAAAAATCCCTTCAGATGCCAAGTTCCTCTCTATTCGCTTCACTTGCACACACATATTCACAGGCAGAGAGGCTGACAGTTTAAGGAAGTTGAGTTTAACAACATTTCCACGTGCCACAGGCAATTCATGTATGTGCAGCAATCTAGACAAAGAGCGATAGAGATGCACTAGTACCTACTAGGAACACTACCAATTCCACACTACCTAGAAGAGAGCCGAAAGCTTTTGTTGTTTTTGAAGGAGCAAAGTCATTTGGTCTCTGTCTCGGTTTTGGTCTCGGTCTCTCTGGACTGGTTGTAAATTTATGGCTTGCCTTTGGCTTCTAATGAGTTTGTCGGCATCACTCACAACAGCCATAGAGCCACAGAGAGAAAGACTGAGAAGACTGAGTGGTAAAAAGGGCACGAGGGCGCCCAAAAAGCAGCTTAAACCAACACGCCTGGCCTTGGGCTAGGCAAAGAAGCATCAGCATCCCCCATAATGGGTTAAAAATGCGTAAATGATTTTGAGCGTTTGTAAGCTTCTTAGACTTTTGCATGAGATTTGCCATAAATTGCGAAATGGTGGAGCACAAAGAGGAGGAGATCGAGTAGAGAGTACACAAGAAGACGGAACCTGTGCCAGCGGAAGCATTTTGATTGATTTACACACACACACACATACACACACGCATAAATACCGACAAACACACACGGCCACGGACACGGAATAGAAGCTGCCATCAGGACCTTGGTTCGCCTTCTTCAGGTCATGTTCAGAAATTTACCATAAAGCCAAAATACGGCCGTATTTCTTCAACTTCCGGCATTAAGTGCAGAGGCAAATTAATTAAGTGACGTTGACGTTGGTTTGGGCGAAGGATATGAGTAGATTGGAGACGAGTGCCAACTCCTCTATAGTAAAGTAGATAGGAGCAGTTGCTAGGGGAGTTTTTCTCTCTTTCTTCTGGACTCTGAGGCCTGTCAAATTAATTAAACACACAACCGGAATGACAAGAAGCTTAAATCCCCCAAAATGCAGTTCCTTCTACTGTTGTGTTCACGGCTTTGCAGAGGATTTCGGCTTAAACTTTTGCATTTACACCTGCTTTCGGGTAAGCCAAAAGGTATTACATCCAAAATACACAAATGGCTCCTCCAAAAAGAACTGCTTTCTTATAGCAGCATCTCTGTTATTCGAGGAATAAAATTTCATAGCCTACTTTTGCGCTTAAATCCGGAATTAAATGCCTCTAACAACTTTAACTATAAACATCAATCTATTATACAAATTTTGTACAATAAACCCATGATAGTCTCTAGTGTCAGTCGCAAATCCTTTAGATTTAAACAAATATGAGCACTGAACACTGTCGATTCCGATACAAACATAAAATGACAAACCTGTGACTGGAAAACTGTTTCAATAAAACTAAACCGCAAAATTGCTTTTTAATGCCATTCGAAAAAGCCAATTCCCAATACGAATCCTTGTTTTAGGTGTCCTTTCTCCTTCCCTCTCTTTATCTGTCTATCTATGCTGTTCGTATCCAAACTACATTTTGCCTAATTTCCGTTGGCAGCTATCACCGCACTAAGCCATCAAGTTCACTACAAAACTATGTCAGCAAAGGATTATATGTATATGCAGATATTAGGTGTATTTTTTTGCTTTTGGCATATGTAAAATGGCTGGTGAAAGTTTTTGGTAATAGAAATCAAGGGCAATTATGATGCGAAAACTGAAACAAAAAGTGACAGTCACACGTTAAGGTTGATTTAGCCAAATTAAACCTTAAATTGTATAAAGTATTGTTACTTTAACTTTCAGCAGGTAAATGGCAATGGAATTCCCGGAAAGTGTTCGACAAGTTTCTAACATGACAGAGTATAAATTATCCTGGACTGCTTGCTTTGCTCGCTGCTGGTTTAACAATTTTTGTCTAAAAGCATTTCCAAGTGACATGCAACCAAATTGCAACTTAAACGAAGGAAAAGGCACAAAGCGATGGTTGTTGGTGGGAAACAGAGGAGTGGGCGTGTCTCTGACCCCCCTTATATGTCTGACTGAAATTGTTGTTGCTGTGTTCTCGTCTGATTCTATTTTGTATAATTTAGCGAAAGCGCCAGACAGACGCGTAAAGAGGAAAGGAAACGTCTTTTTTTTAATGCAATTAGTGAAAGCTGAAAAACATTTAGCACACGCACACACTGATAGACACACACACCCGCATACAGGGAAGTAAAGTCCCTGGCTCTAATTGAAGCTGAAAGGAGCTATAAATGAAGTCTACGCCAAAATGTTGTACGAACATTTGACGACAATCTAAAATGCAATTACGTAATCAGCATTCATACAAACCTGCAAATGGCCGTTGACTTTAACTGAGTAGTTGATAATGCTTAAACAAATACGCACACACGAACACGCACTTCTCCTCTTGCTATATGAAAATTTAAATGGAAAATATATTGTCAGAAAAAAGCACAAGCAACTTCAAATCTATTTATCTCAAGTGGTTTACACAACTCCGGAAGATGCTGATGATCCTCTGGCCACACACAATTTTGTTTACTTCTTCTTAGGTCATAGATAACATGTGCTTCTGCCTGTGTGTGTGTGTGTGTCTGTATTTGTATATAAGTCTGTTTGACTAATTGAAAATTTGCATAAAATCAATTTTAATTGAAAATTTTGTCTTGGCCAGGGCCAAAAAGTTAAGTGAACAACTCAGACTAAGTCTGAAACTCAACCACTCAGTCAGCCAGTCAGTCAGTTTAGTCATTCATGGCATCAGTCATTCATTTAGCCAGACAAATATTGGTTGGCGCTTTAGGAAAACCCTTAAGATTCAACATATTTTACACAAGATTTTCCTTATGCCAGCCTTGATTTTCCTTTCGTTTATTTATGTGTGCTGGTCAAAAGTTAAACATTAAAAATTAAATTAAAATCTCAACTTTGGTCTTATGCCACTGCATTTGCTCCTGCTCCTGTTGATATCTTTGCCATTGTGGCAATTACGTAAATTTCATTATTCAATTTATCTATATACAAATATGTCTATACAATTTAATGCCTACATACATTACGTACGTTTGAATGTCTGTGTGTGCGTGTGGGTGTGTGCGTGTATGAAACAAAGTGTTGTTTGCTCTGACAGATAAATGTTGTCATCATTTGTGTTATTTGTCCCAAACATCTCTCAGAGGCATTCACAATTAGATATTTAGTAGTTTGCAATTTAATTTTCAACTATGTATTTGAAAATTATTGGCCCATAACCCGAGGGACAATGACGATATTTGTACAAGAAATGCTTGTCCTTTCAATGTCCTCTAAGTGAAAAGTTGAGTACATTCTAAATGCATTGATTAGTTTCATAAAACGTACAAATATTAACAGTGTCGGCTTAAATGGCTTAAGACTTTAAGTGCATAAAACTTTCACAATGCTTAACTAAAAGCAAAGTTATGCCTTAAAATAAAATCTATGCTGTTGACATACATTGTTAATAAATAATTATGAAACTATTTTAGCTAACACCTGTGGATCCTATGGGTGAGAGTGCGACAGGTTGGTAAAATTTGATAGTAGTCATTGATGTGAAAGACTCTATTTCCAGATTGGCACTTGCTCGATCTACACCAATTTCAAAGACTAATTCACTTCAAGCTGCCAACTTTGAGAACTCATCCTTTCCCTCAATGCCAACCTACTCATCATGACGACCAAACAGCTTTTGACTTTGATGAAGCTTCTGAATGTTTATCTTGGGGTTTTTTGGAAGAGAATGTCTGTCATCCGTATTCAAGTTGTCCATTGTCGAAAAGCTGTTGGTTTAACGCTCAGGGGGCCATGGCCAAAATAAAAATTTGAATAATAATTTTATTTGCCATTTGAATTTGCATATTCCCATGTGTTTGCCCCTCCTTCAGTCTTTCTGCCATCTTCGTAGCATTTGACTTTTGGTCTATCAAGTTGTTAACATGTGTTGGACTGGACTGGACTCAGGAAGAGAAAAGGATTGGTAGGTGGAAGAGATTGGTTGACCATCCTTAAGTTTATTTATTCATGCACTTAGTGAGGCATTCACCGCTTGAGGTGGAGTCCTCTATCGACTGCTACTGCTTCGGATGCTTTGCTAATTGCCCAGTCAGTGTGTGTATGTTTATCCCTTGCCCTTCCCCTTCTAGCCAATCAAAGCTCGAGTGTTGTCAGCCAACTTAACCAAAGTCTTGGCTTATTTGCCTGTCTCCAGTCAAATCAGTGCTTGCCATTGTTGTAAGTCCCTCGTCTCCGAATCCTCCCACCACTTTATGGCCAAATGAAGCATGTTTCTGGCTTCTGCGTCTCGAACATGAAGTTTGATTTTCAATGCCGATACCTTTTGAAATGTCTGTGCTTGCTGGCCACTCACAAAGGACTTAGCAAGATGTCATGCAAATAAGTCCGGGAAGGGTAAGTAAATTGACTTCAATGAGTTGCGAACATTTATTGAAAATGTAAGTGCCAACATTTGGACAATGAGAACAGACAACCATAAACTATGTACATACATTTATTAGTGAAATGCTGGATTGACTAGACAAAATCTGTGATTACTTTTTCAATAATATGGTTGGAAAAATGGCTGCAATGTTAAGTGCCAATCATAGTTCTACTTCATACCCATTTCTCAACCCATCAATATTTTACCAAAGCTCGTACCTTGACGATTGTTTCAGGGGCAACATTCAAACCCATTAGCCGGCAACATCGTTGGAGAAGGAAGAAAAATGAAAAGAAAATCAACAAATGCTAGACAACAAAGGTTTGTCTACCAGCAGCGCCACACACGCCCACAAATCACGCCCCCTACGAAGTAACCTGAACGGGGCAAAAACAGAAAGTGGCCAAACGAAATAGCAAAAACAAAAAACACGCAACCAAAAAAAAAAATGACAAGAATTTTACAGTCAGTCAATTATGGACGGGCTAGAATGAAAACTCTGACCACTCTAGGGTTTGGTTAGGCCAACAGCAGCAGTGGCAACAACAACAACCTCAACAAACGAAAATGAAAAGCAAAAGTTATTGTTTTTGTCGTTGTTGTTGCTGATGGTGGATAGCTTGTTACCGAAACGCGCATTTTCCATGCAATTGGCAACAACCGAAAATAAAAGCCAAAACCAACGAATGGCCACGAGAAAGAGGAAAAAAGGTGAGCAACAAGGCGGAGCAAATCGACATATTGACAGACTAAATGGAGTTGTGGGTTTTGAGTAGTAAATCAAGTTGGGGCATTCACACCGCTGTTCAAAGTAGAAGGATCAACTGCCTTGGTCTATTAGAACGTGGTGAAGAGTTTGGTGGGGCCTACTACACAGTTGCATGCATAACCGAGAACTGCATACCACAGAGAATTAAAGCCACATGGAAAACACTGAAAAACTCAAAATCTCATAATTGTAACAACTTCTTGAAAATACTCTTACAATGGGTGTTAATAATAATACAGAAGTTATACAAGCAGTATTCATTGAAGGGAAAATGAAACAATATTTTATAATAAACAGTTTTCGAAAATCAAAAATAATAAAGAAAACTTATCAGGGTATTTTATTTATATAATAGTTAATATGGCCTGGACAATTTCCCAAGCAATTTCAGTAAAAGTCGTCAAAGAAGAGAGACCCCAGGTACTGTATATCTTCGTGTCCGTAGCTGCTTTTGTTGTCTGTCAAGCAGAGTGGCCAAATATGGTTGTTAGATTGCCAGTAGGAGGAAAAACTGAGGTAGAAAGGGTAGAAGAAGGCCAAGGAACAAGCAAAGCATTTGCATTTTTGTTGGTAAGGCTTCCAAGTTGAGTTGTTGACTTTGTTGTTGTTTTTTAGACTGTTCGATGTGCCATGTTGCATGTTTCAAGTTTGCAGTGTGTGTGTGTATGTGTGCGTTTTGGACTTGTCTTCCTCCTGGGACGACCTGTCTTTACTTTTGGTCACTGACTGGCGTTGGCAAGTGCCATTCAGTTGGTGGGAGGAGAGTTGAGTTGGGGTCTGAGTTTGCCTTTTTGCCAGTTTTGTGTTGGAAAAATCAAAGGCAAAGTTCGCTAGTTCATTGGTTTCGGTTTGGGTTTGGGTTTGGGTTTGAGGTAGGGTTTTTTGGGTGGGCCAAATTCGTTCGTTCGTTTGGTCGTTAGGTCGCTTGTTTCTGATGGAGTTTGCCCCGCGAGACAGCTTAGCTGCAGTTGTTGTATTGTCTTTTGGGTTTCGTTTGGTGTATTTTCCTCTGTTTTGTTTGCACGCAAATATGAAAATCACAGCAATTGCAGAAGCAACATCATCGTCAACTGCTGTGGAAAATTCTTTCTGCCTCTGGACAAGGCAACTAAAATCCCACACACACTCATACACAAACTGGAACTCGATCTCATCATCAGCCGCATTCCGATTCCCATTCTCATTCCCACTTGAGGGAATATTTATGCAAAATGCTCATTCCCGGCTTTTGTACTTGTCCATTTTGTCTATTCATTCATTCGCTTCGAATTCATGGCTCTCGGTCACATTTGATCCATAAAACATGAGTCTATTTCACTTGTTTTTCCGTTTAGCTAGCTCATTCGAGAAGGGGTTTTAGCTTATGGCGAAATATTTTCCGATAGTTTGCGTTTTCCATCAAATGGTTAAATGTTGCAAATTCGCAACATTTCATAGATTCTACACCACCTACAGAAACGAACGGCTAGCATGAGATTTGCTTAATCAATGCTTATGTTTTCCGGCGGATATTTCAACATCTGGGCTTTAATTTCATCTACACCTTATAGAAAATTTAGGCAAAGATTTGTTAGACACCCACAATTTGACCTGTTCTCATCTCTTGTCATGGTTTTTTCCTTTTATTATTTTTATTGGTTGAAGTTTTGACAATAACTTCATTAGCAAGTAAACCCAGAGTCACTTGACTTGGCTTTGGCTTTTGGGTTCTCTCCTCAACTTCACTCATTCAAAAACACGCACTAGACGAAAGCATTTACAACTTTTTAATATGAGTGTATGTATGTTGCAGAACCCATCAGGCCCTCATCTCCTTTATATGAACAGCAGCCGAAAAGTGCAATGAGAAGTGTTTTGCCTAATTGCTAAGAGGCAAAGGTCCAAAGAGGCAAGGGACTACCACTACGACTCTATGCTTTTTTTTCTTCCTCTTTCCATTTTGGTATGTAGTTGTTAGGTGGGCACTCTCAACCTCAGAGTCTTAGACCATAGTCAAATATTTCTCAGCACTTATTGACATTTGATGGGCGTGGCAAGACTGAAAATTTACTACAAATTGGCAATCACCCATCGTGAAGATGGAAGTGGCAAAAGAATAAGAGTTAGCCAACAGCATTCACTTGAATTTCTGTTGTATGCAACTTTCATTAGTTTTGAGTGGGTGTCGCTTTTAGTTTGTCTGCCTCCCCAGTAACACTACTTCTCTTTCCCTCACCCCCACCCTCTCTGGGTCTCTGCAAAAGAGTTGGCAGTCTACTCTGGCAGTTTTATGTTCAGTACCATTTGGGGTTCAAGTGGCCAGGTCTGCCTTAACTTGGCTTGGTTTGACTTGACTTGGCCAACGGCATTGTTACAAGTTTCAAATTTAATTAGACAAATTTTTAATTGATATCATATGGCCAACGCCCCGAAAGTACTCTAAAAAAGTAGCAAGTAAAACTTGTTAAGGCAATTGTTATATATAGTAGAATGAGTCGAATGCTGCTGACTACTTGTAGAAGAGAAGAAACAGCGGCAAATGCAATTATATGCATCTTGTTAAGGTATATATAACAGATACCTGGTGAAATGTAAAAGGCCTTGGGCTCTTACAACTAAAAGAAATTAGTGGAACAATCTCTTTCACAAGCAGCTGAAAGGTAGTTGCAATGATAGTACTTCAGGAAAGTTTTAATTGTCTATAAGAACAACAGGAAATAAAGAAAAGCCCTCTGGTTTATATTTTTTGGCTTGCATAATTGCAGACTTCAATTGTTTCACTTTAATAAGGCGTACAGGCTTAGACTCTTCGGTTTCCAGATTTAAATATCTTTTCGTTAAATTCGAGATAGTTTTTTAATACTTAATAATATGTGTATGTTAATTCCTTATCGAAATTGAAAAGTGATCAACCTATAATTGATAATATCCTCTGTCATACTCAATTAGGCAAATTTTGTTCTCTGTCCATGTGACCAATATTTGCAGTCTTATCTGGTTTTCATTTTCATTACTTGGCTTATGAACGAATTGTCTAATTGTTTAGACAATTAAATCATTGAAAATTATTGTTCCTCTTTATTTTCAATGACAGCCACTTAAATCGATTTAGCAGGGCACAAGGAGAGGGCAATTTCTTGTTTGGCAAAGTTTTAATCAAATTAAGTCACCGAAAAGACGGAAGTGTAGCTGACACAAGGTGACATGTGAATTGGTATGGGGCGGTGAGGCAGACTAAAGTTTTGGGCCTTGTCAACTGGGGACAATTGTTGGCGACAAGTGGCGCTGTGGGCAGCTCCAAGACCGCGCCATCTTCTACCATCTCTCCTCCTCATACACAAATGCTCAATTAATAGAATTTCGTAGACCTAATGAAATGGAGAAACTTCTATTGGATCATGTGGCTTTGGCGGACAAGCGGCTTGTGGTTGATGGTGTTCTGCTTTTGGCTGAGGCTAATTGAATCAAAGCCAGGTCCTGGCCACGCGTTCAATTAATTCCGAAGAATTGGAAAAGCGTTCTTTGGGCTGGCCCTGTCAGAGACATACAATTTGTTAAACAATGTTTTGCCAAGGTGTTTTAACTGGTTTATTTTGTATTATTTTTTTGTTACTCAGAACTCAGACCCGTTATTCTCCCTGGGTGTGTGTGTGTGTGAGAGTGGCGCACTTTTAAGTACTGAATGGCGAAAAACAATTAAGATTATGACCCAAAGGCACATTATTTCAACATCAACCCCTTTCTATCAGGGCACTAGTCTTTGCTTCTGTGTGTTTGCTTCTCATCTGGCATTGACAATAGAGGTGGACGGATTAACCCGCTCCTTGCTTCGGTGTGGTCTTGTGGGGTATGGCCGGATCTAGTTTGGGTATTAGCTTGCTATTGTTTTTCTGTTTGCGTAAAATCCTCTTAATTATACACTTGTCTATGCCCTACTAGACTAAATTGAGCTTACAGAACTATAGGGAAATCGTGTGTAAACAAGTGGGTGGGATTTGATAATCGTACGCCTAGAATTCAGTGGTTTTCATATTCAAAGCGAAAACTTAATAAATAAATTGTTATCATAAGGAATTACTGGATGTATAAATATTTAGTCTTTTTCACACTTACTTAACTTCTTTCCTAATCACATCAAATCGTTAACATGGTGAAAGCAAACATCAAGTTTTGGTTCCCATCTCATTTTCTTGGATAACATTTCATCCTCACATATAACTTATGCACATGTAACTGACATTTAAGCAAGCGTCAAAACAAACCGCTTGTCTAACAAAAAGTTAAGGCGAAAGCAAATGGTGAAAGAAAAACGTCTCCGTCTCTGTCTTCTCTCTTGAAAAAACAGAGAAAACCCATCCAAAAAGCCAAGTGTTTGTACTTAGTCTATGACACTCTTGGGACAACTCCTGGCCAAGTCGAGGGTAACTCACACACACACACATTCCATTGCTGTTCGTGCATGACAAGAGCATATGAGAAGGACACTTTTCACCCCAGTCTCCCAATCTAGTCGGTAGCCTCGTCAAACACATTCACCCCCTACTACTAAATGAAACGTCAAGCATTCAAATTATTTAATAGAGAATGGAAAAATGAGAGAAAACACAGCGAAATCATCTTTCGAGTTTCCCTTGTTGCCATTACTTAATTGAATTTAGTGCAAATACTTGACTTTGTTTTTGTCATTTTTTTTCGGTGGCTTTTGGTTTTGGCTTTCCCATTTTAGCCCAAAAGGAATTTCTCATTATTGACCACAGAAGTCGAAATTCGCAGTAACGTTAACAATGTCTCTGTTTTAAATTGCATTCCTCTTCAGGAAAGGGCAAAAAAGAAATAGAAATGAAATTAAAAATCCTTTGATGAGACAAAAAGCCAAAGGCACTCGTCCTGGCTATGGTTTAATGTTAAATGCACTACAAATCAACTGCAGAAGGAAAGAAAAAGATACGGTCATCGATGAAGTTTTAAAAATTAATTAAAAGAGACACAGTCAAAGCAACAACAGTGAAAAGAGACAATGGAGAGGGGAGAGCACGGCAGAGACACTTTGGCATAATGAAAATGGAAATGTCTGTGGACAAGAATCGAAGTAAAAAATCATTTCCAAATGGGTTTTATTTTTGTTAGTCAAATACATCGAAAAAAACCGCGTTCAATTAATAGAAACAAATGAAGCTTGAACCGAATTGATAGTCAAGTGTCAGGAGCAGCAGCAGCAAACTGAAAGAAACATGTGAATAAATGAATGTATGGAAACTGGGATATAGAATCAGTTTTGCATAAGACCGTGGTGGAAATCTCCAAGGGACATCCATGTGGCATACGTTTATGGTTTATTCCTGCTCCCCCCGGTTAACAATATTTGTAAAGGTACTTATACGCTCCCCTCCTGCTCCAATCGTAAACAGAAAACTCATCTCTTGAGCTAATTTAAGCTAAACAAAAGCACCAAAAATTCTCATTACAAGAGCACACATTTCATTTTCCATTTAGCCCCGCACATTCGACCATAATTTTCTTCTCTAACGCCAAACAACAACAATGAGAACAACAAAAAAAAAAAAAAAAACAACAAAAAAGAAAGAAAAAACCATAAAACGTCAAATGTGGCACTTAAAGCGGTCCATTTCCACCAAGAGAGATAGAATTGGAAGAGGAGAGTCAGTCCTGGTCCCACAGGTGTTTGACCCAGACGTTCTTCAAATTAAATGAAATGCGTAAAAATGGCAACAATTTGATTTTGTCAGATTTTGTTGGGTGAAATTCCGTTCTGAGATCGAGATAGAAAGCGAGAAATGTGTATCTGGCTGCTCTACTATGGCACGTAAAAGCATCTCCCACACGATGGTCGAGCAGCAACCCCCGAAACGCATGTTTTATGCATTGTTGGCCACCCCCCACAGTCCACAGCCCACAGTTCAACTACTTGTACACCATTCCACCTTACCTGCTCCACCTCCTCCTTTTTGGTCCACCCCCACACTCAGTGTTGTTTCGAATTGCACGCGCGGGGCTCCCAAGTTGCTAATTTAAGTGTAATAATCCTCAAAGCCAAGGAAACGTGAGCCAATTTATATGCAAGCATTAGGGTAAGCATTAGGGCCTGCCAGATGTTGATAGAGCGCTGAGGGGGCGAGTTGCAGGGGGAGAGGCTGCTCGGTGCTGCTTACAATTGGAGTGTTGCTCCATTTACCTGATGGCTAGATTTTTGGTATTTAGAGCGGAACTTGTATGCGCAAATTTGATTTTTGAAACGAAACAAGGAACTAGTTCATCAAATTGAAATTGTAAAAAGCAGTACTCGAATAGCTTGCGAAATTACACCAAAGTACTTAGAATTTTTTTAAGTAATGTATGCAAATCAAAATAAAGTTTCCTTAGTTGTTTCTTTTGGAAAGTTTTGTAGTAACTAAAAACCAACAAATATAGTTGGCCGGATTTCACTTTTGTATATTATTTATGTACCTACATATGAAGTACCAAGTCAAAAAATCATCTGCTATGCGTTAGAATTTCTTTTCCAATAGAGAACTAGTTCTTTATGGCCAACTATATGTGGACCATCTCTATGAAAGTTCCTTCAAATTTAAGCTTTAACTAATAATCGCCACACACACAAACGTACACACACATACTCACTTGTTTATTAAGGCCTGGTCAACATCTTTCGCCTCATACCTAGTTTTGGAAATTGTGAAACAAACAACCACAACAAACAATATACCCATCTCCACCTGCTAGCTCACTCCACCCACCCCCTATTCAGCCACATCCACCTTGGCCCTTGTTAAAATAAATTTAATATTGATTCAGCTTTTGTAATGAGAAACGCGGTGGCATCAAAAGTCCACTTAATACCCACGGCCTAGTTTAAAAGCATTTTTGCTCCTCCCCAGGGCGGGGAAAAGATGACAGAAGCTTGTGGATGGGGTTGGGGGATGACAGAAAAACGGGGACCGGGTTTGGGTAGGAATGGGGCTTGTCTAGGTCTACCATGTTTGTAAAATGTTGCTGTTGTTGCATTTTAGCTGGCCAAATTAAAAAGCATTTAAATTATGCTGATGACCAGAGAGGCCTATATCCAGTTGTTGTTTTTGCTGTTGTTCCTCCGGTTGCTGATGATGAGTTTTGCATGGGTTGTCAGTAAGCCAGCGGATGGCAAGGGGAGGCAGCGTTCCATTGTAATGATTGGGTCATGCGAAGGGAGCCCGGACACCAGCAGGAAAGCACTTTACACGTTTGCTCGTTCTGGAAATTAAGTTTGGCACATGCATAAACCCTAAACAAGATGGGAATAGTGCCAGGAATAAACCTTGTAAAGTGTCAAAATTACAAAGCGAAATGCGTGTACAGTTCCCGAAAATGCCACCACATAAAGGGTTAAGTTTTTTGATATTCTGTCGAAAAGTCAATAAGTCTCATAATTTTTCAGCTTTAAGGCAAGTTTGCTGTAGTCAATATAAGCGTAAGTCCCCGTTAAAGGGGGAATCACCATCCCCCTGTACTTGTACATTTAGGACAGTTATTTAACGAGCAACTCATTAGCTCGAAGTCCTTTTTAACCCCAAAATTGTCCTTTTCTCTCTCTGTTTGAAATATTTTTGACTCGGCTGCTGTACTTCACTTGTCGCATTTCATTTTCGGTTTTGAGCTTAAAATAAATGTTAAATATTTAGACCACCCGCCGTGTCAGCCCAAAAATAAGATGACAGACGCAGAATCCTTTTGCTTGGTCACAAAACTATCGTTTCCATCGTCCCTTTTGAGAAAGCCTTTGATAGACCTCCTAGCATGCAAAAGGAACTGGACCTGGAGTGGCATTGCGAGGGTTGGAAATGAACGAAATGAAAATCTTGGACCAACTTCCAGAATGCAATTAATTTTAACGCCAAAACTCATTAATATCAAGCCAAAGAGGACACTTGAAAAGTTCTTGGTACCTTTCTCGTGTTTTTTTTTTTTTTTTTTTGGGTTTTTTTGGTTTACTTATTTTATTTTAGCCTTTTTGCTATTTACCTTGGTTAATAATAAAACAGCCAAAGGCTTACAAAGATGAAAACAAAACTTGTTGCTCGACTGAGCTGAGTTTTTTTATATAAAATCTACCTTTTCTTTTCATTTTCTTTCTTTTTCTCCCTTCTATTTCTTGTGTGTATGTGTGTGTGTTGCGTTTTACTTTTTACGTTGTGCACGCCAGGGCAAAGGCAATGGCAATGATTTATGGCCAAAGGCCAAGTCCTTTTTTTGGGCTTTGGCAGGCTCAGGAAATGAAGTTCAAGGCATCGTAAGTAGTTTCGGAAGCATTTGAGAAAATGTAGAAAGTGTAAAAATTTCTGACTGGAGCTACCTTTCTCAAATTGAAAAGCGCACTTGACGTTGAAAATTTGGAGAGCTGGAGTTGAAGCCAGTTCCTAGCCAGTTGAGGGACAGCGAAAACAAAAAAGTTTTATTGTAGTCCTGGGATTTGGGCAAACAAAATTAAGCAGTCTGCAAGTTTTTAATTAAAAAAGGACGAGCGTATGCATTAAGCAGCTAAGACACGATGAAAACCTTGAGAAAGTGGTCTGGGTATCTTTAAGACAATGGTTAGCTATCTGGAGAAAACCCTTAGCTTTAGCTTAGGACTTAAGTCTTTATTTAAAGCTATTACAATCAACGTATGTAATTCAAATCTGTAACAGTTAAAATCAGATAAAGCTGGTAACAGATTTTTTTGTTGTCTGTAGTTCGTCGACAAAGTGAAACCTTTGGTAAACAGACTCTGAGAAATATAATTACAAAGAAGATACTATCTCCAAACTTACTTTGTATCTTCCATTTTTAGTTTTTTAACTAAAACTAGCAATTTAAGAACTTTACATTTACTTACTTCCGAGCACAATTATCTATGGCGTTTAGCTTCGTTACTACAATGTCCACACATTGTGAACATCAACAAGGTGGGTTAATCCTATGTAACTGCTTAATAGATCGAGACGGTCTCAAGTCAAGAATATTTAGTTGGACATCTATTAAGTATGCATCACGGATCCTTGGCACATATGTTTGAAAACAAATTGCGTGGCTGTTGGCAGGAAATTTGTTTAATCTGCCAACAAATTGGCGAAGACACGCAATGCAATCGCCCTGCTGCCTGGCCAGGGCCAGTTTGTGTCTAAAACGTTGATGAGATGCAAATGGATTTGTGTGCGATAAACAGCACAGGCAACAACCCGATCAGATGTAACCAAAGACAGAGCCAACCAGCCAGTCCCCACCACTCTCAATCCCAATCTCTTAGGCTTAGTCTCTGTTTCAGTTACAGCTTGAGTTCGAGTCCAAGTCGCAGTCCAAGCCGAGACACAAGACGTGGGCAAAACAAAAAAAAAAAAGGAGGAAAGAAACGCAAAAAAAGAAAAACTCCTCAACTTGCCGGCTTATTATTAACTGTATAATTTAATGTGTAGGCAGGAAATTGATTTATTATCAACGTCAGTTAATTTTTTTCTCATTTTATAAATTAAGCAACTCTGCCAGGCTGCATAAATCTTGCAACTATTCCTGTTCGGCTATAAAAAATAAATCACAAATTAAGTTGTTGTTGTTGCTGTTGGCTCCCACAGTTAACTGGCATGATAAAAAAAAAGAAGAAAAAACAACAACCGTCATCTGGTAGATAAGACAAACACAACCGTCTGCTGACTTGTTCTGGTGACAAACTCCACACCAAAACCCCAAGAAGGAGTCAAAGAAGGAGGAGAAGTTGGAGCTGGGGAGAGCACGAGCTGCAGAGGACCCGTCACAGTCACTTAATAATTTATCGCGCCTACTTTTTTGTTGCTGCCTGTTATGTGTTTTTTTTTTGTCCTCTACCCCTCAACTCATCGTTCTCTCTCTCTCCCTTCTTTTCCAAACTACTTATCTTATTATCTCAACGTTTTGGCTGTTGGTCGGTTTAGTTATCGTCGAAATATATCTGTTAGGTAGGCGCTTTGCGTTGCTCATTCCAGACAAAAAAATCACACAACTTTTTTATTTGTGAAATAATATATGAATCTTTGATTTGCCGATGATAAAGGGAATAGAAATCAGACAAAACTTAAATTGTTCCTATCTGTAAGGCCTTTTCATCTTTTGGATGTCTATCCTATTCTCAGTAGTAAAAATTCCTTAACAAAATAGCACCAACACTTTGTCGTTTTACTTCAAAAGTTCTTGTGCTTAAAAATCCAATTATATTGATGGCAATCGGATTATTTTTAGAAAGTAATGCAAATCCCAAGGTGTCTATGAAAACAACATCACATTTTCCATATTTCCGCCCCTTAGCAGGAAAATTTCATGGCAATTGCCTTCTATAAACCAAAATACTCACCTAATGTCGATTTTCGATCAAAATAGTTTTAGCCATTTGCAATGACTTGCAACTGTTTTGCTGCTGTTGCCATTGTTACGTTCAGATAGATACATATAAAGGAAGGGAGCTGGAGAGCAAGGGGAAAGAGGGCGGAAAATGTGCAGTCAATTGAGCCAGAGCTAGAGCCAGAATCGAAGCCGTAGCCGTGACAATTTTCCAATTGCATTTCATCAAAGTTTCGTCAATTTTTGGGGAACAAATTGCTATTAAATTGCCACACAATTGCAAATGCCATAAATCGATTTGAATCGAAACAAGTTTGTCGATTGTCTGTGTCCAACAGAACTCCCACACTTCCGTCTCACCAAAATACTCCATACACTCTATACTCCAAGCAACTACAACTGTCTCCCATCTCTTGGCAAGCCAGTCCAATTTTAATGGCCTGGTTTTCCGCTTGGTTAACTCAATTTGCGTGGCTTCTTTCAATTAGGTTTCCGCTTTCCTCGTCATATCCGTTATATGTATGTATGCGTGTGTGTGTGTTTTTTTTGTGGAAAGCTCATTTCACTTAAATAAAAATTGGGTTTTTGTATTTTATTTTTTTGTTTATTTGTCGCAAATAAAATTGACAGCGGGAAGTTTTTTATTTCGATTTTATGGATTTTTCGATGAACTCGTAAAAAATAGAAATGTATTTAATTTCCCTCAGTCTGGGCCACAAATGAGTTAAATGACAGTTCACAGTTGAATCGAGAATCGAAATCGATGGGGTTAGATGGGTGTGACAGGTGCTGGTGCTAATGCTTGGAGTGCCCTGTGAAAGCCTTTCCTATAATGCCTGCAGTTTGCTCGACCATGAAAAGAGTCTACCAGCTGCTGCAGCTGGGCCTAATTCGATTCCGAACAACGGCAACAACTTGGTGGGTCGCCAAATTGGGTAATCTGAAACCATTGAGCAAATGACACACTATCAATAACGTAAATGTCCAAGCCGATGATGAATCAATTAAAAGAGATTTTTGTTTCGACCAAAAACCAGACAAAATCGACAATGACGATTTATCACTCATTTGCCAGCAAACAAAAGTGGAAGGCAAAACGCAGCATAAAGTCATTAACCAAATGCACTGCAATCCTCGGAATCTTTATCAACATGGTCTCTTGTATTCATGGCAGCAATAAACAGCTAAAAATGATGATAGCCCCCCCATAGCAAAGAAGAGAGGCAAATGTTGGTCTCTGGCAGCGATAAACACAAAATTATTTCAACCAAATAATGCGAATTTAATGTGACATCCGACAAGCGACAACAGACTATAGAATACGAATGAGCCGAAGGAGGCTCGAGCCAATCTTGTTGGCCACAAGCGAGACTGAACAAACAGAAACCAGTTGATAACTAAGAGGGTCAACTTTGGAATACCCTTTAGAAATAATAAAAAGCGATTTATGTTAATAAGCACTCTGACTTTAAATTCAAAACTCATTTCTTAAAACTTCCATCTTGACTTTGCGAAATATTTGATGATTATCTTTTAGTCAAAAGAGATCCTTTTCGTTTATCTCTGTTTCATTTGTGTGTTTCAATGTGACAGCAAACGCACGAACGGTCCTTGCGTCATTCTTATCTTCTTAGCCGTCTCCACCCTCTCCGTATCTCAAACTCCCCCTATCTCATGTCACACCAAATGACGCATTATTGAACTGTCAATGGAAGTGACAAAGGGTTAACAGTGTCAAACCAATGAGTAAATGTACCAACATTTCTCTTTACTCCACTTTGAAGGGGTTCAGTGTCCATACCCAAAACGATGTTATTCTTTTTTGTTACATTTCATTTTGTTTAGGGAAGATGGATACTGACGATTATGCTGCAGAGAAGGGGATAAATAGGAAACAAGGTAAAGAAATACAATGTGTATCTGGCAAATACATTAATAATGAAAATTCATTAGGTGGGAACCTATCAAAATAACAGCATATGCCTTATGACCAATAACATTTACAACCAAGAAACAGAGTGAACCAAAAGTTAAATATTTTATGTAAGTATTTCCTCGCAAATTATCCAACAACTGTTTTGGGCTTCTATTTTTAATTTTTCAAAATTTTTGCTTTATTATTCAGCAAAGATATTTCAGCTGCTTATCATTTGTAAATCACACATGAGTTAAAAAATTCCAAAGAATTCAAAGTAAAGGTCTTTGGGGCTGGATTAGTCAGTAGAAGATTGAAAATAAATGATCTTCGGTTATCGTCTCGTTCTCGTTTTTATTTTTTACTGTTTATCGACACGACTTAATTAATTAAACACATATTTACACAGTCTTCTTCATTTTCATTATTCTTACATGCATTTTTGTTTATTAACTGTACGAAGGGTGAGAGAAAAAATGTCAACTCATTTGGAAATCATTTGTCAAAATATAAATCGATACTTGTTTCGGAGAATGAGTGGGGAAGGAATACACAAATCGAACAATCGAAAAAACAAAAAATTACATAATCATGCCCAAAATACACACCAGTCAAGAACAAAAGGAAATGTTCCGACTTGCCACCTTATCGATATTCAAAAATCGTATTCCAAAAAGGAGATAGATTGAGGAGGAGAGTCGAAGGAAACTCAACTTTAAACAAGTCAAAATTAAAATATGATAAACGCAATCTTTTCTCACATGGCTGAGCAGGGGTGGACCAGGAGGGGAAGAGACCAAAACCCGCTGTCAAACAGGTAACCATGTTGCAAGTTTCAAAACTACGTCCAGTTCTGTTTCGATCCCTGGCTTTGACTTCATGACCCAAACCCAAACCGTGATGGGAGTGTCCCTTTCTTGTCTTGTTGCTTTTTCTTTTGTTTTGTATTATTTCTGTTGTTGTTGCCTTTTGGTTCTTTGGAGCTGTCATGCATAATAAAATTCCAATATATTTGACCGTAACGCCTTCACCTTGTCTTCTCATTCTCAATTGCGGATCCTTATCAAAAAAGCACAAAAAAAGTGACGTGAGCCAAGCGCTCCCCAAAAGATGCTGCTCTCCAGCAGCCTGCCGATGACGAAGATGATGATGCACACACACTGGCACACTCGCACACCCAAGCAATAGTCGAGACAGAGTCCCACACCCAGACAGAAGATGATACCCAAAAAAGTGTTGGGTTTTATTGGCCAACGGCCATTTGATGCCCCCAAATAACAGCAATGGATATGGATGACACTGACCCACAAAACGGGCGGGCGGGTTGTCGTCTGGTTGGTCAGAATAAAGCAAAAGCCAAGAGTAAGAACCAAGCCCATATTTAATAGACAAGGTGAGTGGATGCCACATCTTTCTTACTCTCTGTCTCATACCATAAATATTTCATGTATCTAAACAAGCGTACATGTGCATGGGTTAAAGATTGGCCATCATAAAGTTTACCTAATAAAAAGGAATAGAAATTCTCCGGAAATATATTAAAATAGCTTGACGACTAAATAAACTAAACATAAATAACTGAGAGTTGAAAAATAATGTAAGTAAAATAACTTGAAGCAAACAATAAAGTTATTATTGACAAAGAAATTGTCAGATTTGAAATCGGCTTAGAATGAGAAATCAAAAATAAGGAATCAAAACTGAATTGTGAAGCAGAAGTCTTTAGCGCCAGTTTCTGATCCTTATATTCTAATTTTATTTCGTTTCTTACGTACAGTCTACTAAGAATTAGTTTATGCTCTCTACCTCTTCTACCTCTGTGGTCTCTTCAATTTTTGTGCATTATATTCAAATTCTTCCATTCATTTAGATTCACTTTGTTGTTTGCCCGAGAGAAATGATTCGTTAAGCTGATAAGTACATAGATTCATGCGCTTTACTTCATTATACGATTTTATTATTGAACCAAAACAAATGCAAATGCAAAACACAGTAATTGTAATACAATTACTGGAATTACACCAAATGCAATGAAACGAAATAAATTTGATTCAAACGAACAATAGATCTTATATATAATTGATTGTTTATTATTATTTTGCAGCTTGCATACAAAACCAGTAATTCTTTATAAATTACATAGTAGCTTTAAAGCTCATCTTTGGATGTCAGTATAACAATATGTAAGCTTATATTTGTTCCATTATTTGTTAGCAGGAGAGCGTACAGGAGCAGGTACATCAGCTCCGAAGAGAACTTTGCAGCACAAAGACGCAAACATAGAAATCTCAATATATATTTAAGGGATACATTTTTTGATAAATTGACTGGTCTCTAAAAATATAGTAACATACTATATACTGATAATAACATTTTTTAATTAAAACTAATTGAAAAGCTATAAAATCAGGTTTGTTTTCGTTTTCTATTCAAAATAAATTTGTGGAAAGCAAATTCGTTTGAGGTCCTTTGCCCCGCCAATATGTATATAAAACAATTCGAAAACTTGTAGATGGAAAAAAAGGCTAAAACTTTTTTAATTTTAAAGACATTAATTATTATAATCAAGAGTATTTTCGATTCGCCTACACCCAAATCGCTTACCTATCTACTGTTTGTGCTAGTTTGGCAAATATCGTGACTAGTCAACAAAAAATAAAAATAACAACTGGCTGACTGTTAAAAAAAAAACACAAAAGAAAACAGAAAACAGAGAGGCAAAAACTAAAAATTGCCGGCAAATTGTATAAATGAATGGAACAAAAACAGCAACAACACATATAACACTCAACGCTTAGACACGAAAATTTATTCAACAAAACAAACAAACAAAAAATTATCTTATTTTATTTCAATGAACAACAACAAAAACCACGAGCAGATAATTGAGTTTTTTATTTTGCGAGGCGCTTGAGTTTTGTGCTTATATTTTGTTTTTTTTTTATTTGCCAGACGCTAAGAAAATTGCAACGAAAAAAAAAACAAAAATAAAAATTCATCAACCGCCACCGCCAACATCAGCGGCGATCAGTTGTCCATAGACAGCCGACGGAGATAGAAGCAAACGCCGGGAAAAGAAAAAGAGAGCAAAAAGCACCAAACAAATAGGAACAGCAACAACAAATGAATAAGTAAAGCACATTTTTTCATTATTTATAGAAACAACAATTTTCACCTAACATTTGTGTGTTGATTTGCTGTGTATAGTATTTGTTTTTGGAGTGAGAATATCTGATCGAAATGACGACGAAATTCTCAATCAATGGACAACCTTACACGGGTAAGATAATACATACATACCTAACATATGTACATCAAATGTACATATGTACATTCATACATACATACATACAGTTTCCATAACGAAAGAGGTTTATGTAACCTCGTTAAGATTTTGTCACAATGTGACCAAGTGGATATGTATTTCTGACATGATTACCAAAGATCTATTATACAAAAGTTTCACAATGTTGTGAAATTTAATTTATGTTCCCAGTATTCTCTGTTTGAGTCAATAAACTTTAAAAAACCAGTTATCTAATTTTAGCGTGCAAATGCTATATCAGAAATACTCTAACTAAATAGGTTCCACTTGGCTTAGTCAATTTCAGCGTACGATATATGTATGTATAGTTTCATATTTTTTTTTATTCTTTAGTTAATCTGACCAATCTGCCGCCGGATATCACTTTGAACACATTTATACGGGAGCATGCGCAACTCACGGCCACCAAATTCATGTGCCAAGAGGGCGGATGTGGAGCCTGCGTTTGTGTGGTGCGGGATGCGAATAAACGAGCTTGGGCAGTTAATTCGGTTTGTTTCAAGGTCACGATCGTTTGAATTCACATAGTCGTTATCGCTTTATTCTCTCTCTTATGCAGTGTCTCACCTTGTTGAATACCTGTGCCCAGCTGGAGATCACCACAGCTGAAGGATTGGGCACTCAACGCAGTGGCTATCATCCCATACAGAAGCGTTTGGCCAAAATGAATGGCACTCAGTGTGGTTTCTGTTCGCCCGGCTTTGTGATGAACATGTACGGTCTGCTGGAGAAGCAAGGAGGCGAAGTCAGCATGGAGGAGGTGGAGAACTCATTCGGTGGCAATATATGCCGTTGTACTGGTTATCGACCCGTATTGGATGCCATGAAATCCTTTGCCGTCGACAGTACCATAGAGGTTCCAGCTGCTTGCAAGGATATAGAAGATTTGAACCTCACGGCGCGTAATTGTCCCAAAACGGGAGAGCTTTGTGCCGGAACGTGTCATCAGCAGCAAAAGACACTAGTCTATGATGATGGCACTCAATGGCATTGGCCAAAGTCATTGGCTGAGTTATTCGAGGCTCTAGATAAGATTGGTGACAACGAAGAGTATATGCTAGTGGCGGGAAATACAGCTCACGGTGTCTACAGGCGTTCGCCGAATATAAAACATTTTATCGATCTCCATCAAGTGGAAGAATTGCAACAGCATAAACAAGAAGGCACCAAGCTCAGCCTGGGTGCCAATATGAGTCTAACACAAACCATGGATATACTAAAGACTACAGCCGTAGAAACTGGTTTTGAGTATCTGCAGGTTCTATGGAATCATTTTGACTTGATTGCCAATGTGCCAGTGCGCAATGTAAGTTGTTCAAAAGATTACACAATAATGGTTTTTGTTGATTACTTTCATATCTCTTTTATAGTCTGGCACTTTGGCTGGAAATATTTCGATTAAAAAGCAACACCCTGAATTTCCCTCAGACATATTCATTGCATTTGAGGCCTTAAATGTCCAAGTGGTGGCTATGAAAAATGCCAAAGATGAGCTGCAAATGTCACTGAGCGAATATTTAAAGTCTCAAGATAAAAAACTCTTGCTCAAGGCCTTTATATTGCCCAATTATCCGAAGGAGAACTTTATATTTGATTCATATAAGGTGAGAAAAAGAATTTCCTTCGGAGTAATGACTTTAAATGTATTATTTTTATTTAGATTATGCCTCGAGCCCAGAATGCCCATGCCTATGTGAACGCTGCCTTTTTGCTCGAGTTGTCCAGTGGTGAAACGAAAGTGAGAAATGCTAGGATCTGTTTTGGTGGCATTCGTCCAGAGTTTGTTCACGCCACTCCCATTGAACAATTGATTACTGGTCAGAATCCCTATGATTCCGGCCTAGTAGAACAATCCTTTGCCAAACTTTCTACTCTCCTGAAACCAGATGAAGTTTTACCGGATGCTTCGCCTAATTATCGGTTAAAATTGGCTTGTGGTTTGTTTTACAAGTTTCTTCTGAAACATGCTCCCCCCGCTGAGGTTAACGAGAAATTCCTCAGCGGTGGACAATTACTCCAACGTCCTCTGTCGTCTGGTGTGCAAACGTTTCAGACACAAAAGCAAAATTACCCAGTCACCCAGGCTGTAGAAAAAGTTGAGGGTATGATTCAATGTTCCGGAGAGGCCACCTACATGAATGATGTTCTAACGACATCGAATACTTTGTACTGTGCTTTTGTGGGAGCCGACAAAGTGGGAGCCATCATTGAGGAAATAGATGCAGCCGAAGCTCTCAAACAACCTGGTGTTATTGCCTTTTACAGTGCCAAGGATTTGCCTGGCACCAATACGTTTGTGGAGCCAAGTTTTGGTTTTGAAAAAGAAGAGATCTTCTGCTCGGGTACAGTGCGTCATCATGAGCAACCTGTCGGTGTGATGGTGGCTCTTACTGCAGACCAGGCTCAAAGAGCAGCAAAGCTGGTAAAGATTATCTATAGCCAGCCAAGTTGGGATATAGTAATATTGCCTAGTTTATCTGATGTGTTTGCAAGTGGAAAACCCATCGAGTCCCGAATTGTTCAAGTGTCCAAGTCCAAGATTAAGAAGCTTAAATTTTCTGCTGATCCAGATGTCAGTGTCAAGGGAATCTTTCAAATGGGTCTCCAATATCATTTCACCATGGAACCCCAGACCACGGTGGCTATTCCCTTTGAAGATGGCCTCAAGATATATTCGGCCACTCAGTGGATGGATCTGACTCAATCTGTGATTGCCCATATGCTGCAGATCAAGGCCAAGGATGTTCAACTAGAAGTGCGGCGGCTGGGTGGTGGATATGGATCAAAAATATCCCGAGGTAATCAAGTGGCCTGCTCTGCAGCTCTGGCTGCCTACAAATTGAATCGTCCTGTCAGATTTGTCCAATCTCTCGAATCCATGATGGACTGCAATGGCAAGCGTTGGGCTTGCCGCTCTGACTATCAATTCCATTCTCAGGCTAATGGTAAAATTGTCGGAATGGAGAACGATTTCTATGAGGATGCTGGCTGGAGTCCAAACGAAAGTCCCATTGAGGGTCACTCCACTTTTACAGCGGCCAATTGCTATGACCTGAATGCCAACAGTAATTTTAAGATCAACGGCAATGCTGTGCTAACCGATGCTCCCAGCTCTACTTGGTGCCGTGCACCGGGTTCTGTGGAAGGAATAGCTATGATAGAGAACATTCTAGAACATGTCGCCTTTGCGGTTCAGAAGGATCCGGCTGAGGTGCGTATGCTCAACATAACCAAGGGCAATAAAATGGCAGAATTGCTGCCAAAGTTCTTGGAATCGAGGGAATACCATGCAAGAAAACAAGATATTAATGAATACAATACCAAGAATCGTTGGACCAAACGTGGTCTGGGCTTGGCCATTATGGACTATCCGATTTTCTATTTTGGCCAATATCCAGCCACAGTGGCCATTTATCACGTTGATGGCACAGTGGTTGTTAGCCACGGCGGCATTGAAATGGGCCAAGGTGAGTTGGTTGCCTCGTTCGCTCATCGGTCACCCACTTATTTTCTTCTCGCTTTCAGGCATGAACACCAAAATAGCCCAGGTGGCTGCGCATACCCTGGGCATTGAGTTGTCTTTCATCAAAGTGGAGTCATCCGATACCATTAATGGAGCCAATTCCATGGTCACTGGAGGTGCAGTAGGTAGCGAAAGTCTTTGCTTTGCCGTGCGTAAGGCCTGCCAGACTCTTAATACACGTTTGGAGCCTGTAAAGAAACCAAAAGCTACTTGGGTGGAGACAGTGGGGGCTGCCTATGCCGCTTCCATCAATATGATTGCTTCCGATCATTACAAAGAGGGCGATATGCAAAACTATCATGTCTATGGACTGGCTCTAACTGAAATCGAATTGGATGTCCTGACGGGCAACAATCAAATCAAACGTGTCGACATTCTCGAAGATGCAGGCGAAAGTTTGAGCCCTAACATCGATATAGGTCAGATTGAGGGAGGCTTTGTTATGTGTCTTGGTTATTGGCTAAGCGAGCAACTTGTCTACGACCGGCAAACGGGACGCCTATTAACCAATCGCTCTTGGAACTATAAGCCGCCTGGACCCAAAGATATTCCCATTGATTTTCGCATTGAATTAATTCAGAATCCGAATCCAAGCAGTGCTGGATTTATGCGTTCCAAGGCCACAGGGGAGCCGCCTTGTTGTCTAGCCGTAAGTGTTGTCTTTGCCTTGCAGCAGGCATTGCAATCAGCTCGTCAGGATGCAGGTTTACCCCGCGAGTGGGTGCGCCTAGGAGCGCCAACTACTCCTGAAACCTTGGTGCTAAATGCGGGACATGAGGTAACTAGTTTTAAGCTTAAGTAGACATTTACTTATTTGGGGGAGGTTTACTATTGTTATATATTTTGAAATCTATTATACACATACATATGAAGAAAGTGTACAATATAAATAAAAGACAAACAAATATACCTGAAGAAATGAAATATAAAGTATCCATTGTAAAGCAAAGCAATTAAAATTCCACTAATAACAGCAACTTCAATTTCCAATTCCAATTTAGCTTAAAAATTTTTGCAGTGTTTGTTTATTTTGCTTGAATAGCGTTTTTGTTTCTTTTCTTGTATCTAAAACCCGAACCCGTTTAGCCTAATTAACTGGTAATCAGGTTTCCAGCTTTTTAGCCAACGTTTTGAAATAAATAGAAAGACCTGGCCACAAGACCATGGCATTTGGCTGCCAACTTTGCAACGATGAGCATCAAGTTCAATGTGAATGGCTTTCCCTATGAAGTGCAGGCCACGGACTATGCACCGGACATAACACTAAACACATTCCTTAGGGAGCACTTGCACCTGACGGCCACTAAGTATATGTGTTTGGAGGGCGGATGCGGTTCGTGTGTGTGTGTCATACGACGTTCTAATCCAGCCACAGGAAAGATTGAAACAAGAGCAGCGAATTCGGTATGAACTCAAAATGATGCAGTTCATGGATACTTGCAACTTGTAATTATATATGCCAACCATTTGCAGTGCCTAACCCTACTGAATACCTGTGATGATGTGGACATAGTCACCGATGAGGGCTTAGGCAATCAACGCAGTGGTTATCATCCGATACAGAAGCGTTTGGCCAAAATGAATGGCACTCAGTGTGGATACTGTTCGCCTGGTTTTGTGATGAATATGTACGGTCTGTTGGAGCAACACGAGGGACAGGTGAGCATGGAACAGGTGGAGGATGCGTTTGGCGGAAATATATGCCGATGCACTGGCTATCGTCCCATCTTGGATGCCATGAAATCATTTGCTGTAGACAGCACAATTAAAGTGCCCCCCGAATGTGTGGATATTGAGGATTCTTTCGAGTTACTGTGTCCGCGTACTGGACAATCTTGCAGTGGCAGTTGTTCACGTTCATCATTGAGAGATTCAACAGGAACTCAATGGTATTGGCCCAAGACAATGGCACAGCTTTTTTCTGCCCTCAGTCAGGTGGGTAGTGCAGATCTTTTCATATTGGTGGGTGGCAATACTGCTCACGGTGTCTACAGAAGATCACGGAATATACAACATTATATCGACGTGAATATGGTGCCCGAATTGAAGCAATACAGCATCGAATCGGATCACATTCTCCTCGGTGGCAATCTAACTCTCACAGAGACTATGCAAGTCTTTCAGCTGGCCGCTCAGCGTTCCGGCTTCGAATACTGCTTGCAATTGTGGCAGCATTTCAACCTGATTGCGAATGTACCAGTACGAAATGTGAGTAAAGATGGCCATAAATTGAATCTTTAAACTGGTTTTAGGCATCAAACCAAAAATGCTGTGTGCTGATAGTAGCCGTGTTGTGAGGGAATTAACAAGTTAGTCGCTTTCCTAATGCACTTTTATTAATTTTTGTGTATAAGTCTAAAGATTATTCTTGAGTAAGTTGTTGTTTCTTGACTTCTCTTCTATAAACCTAAATCCATTTAGAATCCTATTGAAAAATTCTAGCTAAATTCAATTTTTGCCAACGAACCCAATTAACTCTATGCGTTGTTAGTGTATGATTTAAAATTTGACTTTCACCTTATTATAGTTGTTAATCTACTAATCACGCTAATGTTTAGGATACACTGAAATATATTTCTATAAACTTTTTCTCAACAGAATGGAACTCTAGCTGGCAATATAAGCATAAAGAAGCAGCATCCGGAATTCCCATCTGATGTTTTCATAACTTTCGAGACTTTAGATGCAAATGTTCTGGTCTATGACAGCCCCAGCAATCAACGTGTCATGAGTCTATTAGACTTCTTAACTGACACCACACCAAAATTGGTAATAGGTGGTTTTATCTTGAAGGCCTATCCCAAGGATAAATATCTTTTCAATTCCTACAAGGTGAGTTGAGTACACGTGGTTGATTATTTTTAATTTCTCACTGTTTGTTTAGATATTACCGCGTGCACAGAATGTTCATGCCTATGTGAATGCTGGATTCCTCATCGAATGGCAGAATATCCAACGACACTCAGTTCGTTCGGCTCGCATTTGTTTTGGCAACATTCGCACGAAATATGTTCACGCTGATCCTGTGGAGCAGCTTCTAATTGGCAGAGATCTTTATGATCCAGCAACAATCAGTCAAATTTTTCAGCAACTACTAGCAGACCTTCAACCGGAGGAAATGCCACCAGAAGCATCTCCAGAATATCGTAAGACATTGGCTTGTTCTCTACTCTATAAATTTCTTTTGGGATCGGCTCCAAATAATCTAGTACGAGATCAATATCGGAGTGGAGGTCAACTGTTGCAGCGACCGATCTCCTCTGGTAGTCAGCAATTCGAGACCATAAAAAAGAACTATCCTGTTACGGAACCAGTGACAAAGTTGGAAGGTCTGATTCAATGCTCGGGCGAAGCGAATTACATGAATGATCTATTAACCACATCGAATGCGGTTTATTGTGCCTATGTAACTGCAAAACGAGTGGGATCAACCATTGAGCAAATTGACCCATCTGCTGCCTTACAATGCAAAGGTGTCGTAGCCTTTTTGGCTGCTAAGGATATCCCAGGAGCGAATAATTTCTACAGAGCTAGTCTGCTGGCTTCCGAAATCGAAGAAATTTTCTGTTCTGGCCGTGTAAAGTACTACGATCAGCCCTTGGGTGTGATAGCAGCCGTGACTCACGATGTGGCCGTTTATGCGGCAACTCTAGTGCAAATTATCTACACTAATGATCAGGTTAAGATCTATACCAGCATGAATGAAGTGCTGGCTGCCAAAGTGAAAGAACGCATTGTCAGCTCCCAGAGAAAAGAACCAACTCTGAGCTCTTGCCAACCTTTACTGCCTGGCGATGTCATGGGTCAGGGAGTACTTGAATTGGGCTCACAGTATCACTTCACGATGGAGCCTCAGACGACTATAGTTGTTCCGGGTGATCAAGGTCTGGATGTTTGGTGTTCCACACAATGGATGGATGTGACGCAAGATAATATTGCCAGAATGTTAAGCTGGGATGGAAATGCAGTCCAGCTGCAAGTACGTCGTGTAGGAGGTGGATATGGAGCCAAGGTTAGTCGATGCAATCAAGTAGCCTGTGCCGCCGCTTTGGTGGCCTTTAAATTGAATCGTCCAGCTAGATTTGTGCAAACTATTGAATCGATGATGGAGTGCAATGGTAAACGATTTGCCTGCCGATCGGACTATGAATTTAGAGTTCGCGCAAGTGGTTCGATCGCTCTTTTGACCAACAATTACTACGAGGATGCGGGATGCACTCTCAACGAGAATGTGGTGGACTTTTTGACTCTGCCCGCTCTAAAGAATGTGTACAATTTGACTGATTCAAATTTCAAGCCGAAAGGAAGTGCGATTGTAACTGATGCAGCTAGTTCGACATTCTGCCGAGCTCCTGGAACAGCAGAAGGTGAGCGACAAGCGACAGATATTCTTCCCTATACCCTTCTGATTTACTTTCTCTGCTGTTCTTCTAGCCATTGCAATGACAGAAACTGCCTTGGAACACATCGCTTTTGCCTGTAAATTGGATCCAGCTGATGTTCGTCTAGTAAACCTACGACCTGGCACCAAAATGGTTCAACTATTGCCCAGATTCATAGCCACCACAGAGTATAGAAAACGCCGCACAGAGATTAATCTTTTTAATGCCCAAAACCGTTGGCGCAAACGTGGAATAGGCTTGGCCTTAATGGATTTCCCTCTAAACACTCAAATTGCCTATTCCTACCCAACTACAGTGGCTATATACCACAACGATGGGTCAGTGGTGATTTCGCATGGCGGTATTGAAATCGGACAGGGAATTAATACGAAGGCTGCTCAAGTAGCTGCTTTTGTATTAGGAATTCCCCCTGGAACGTGTGCGCATTGAGAGCAGCAATACAGTTGTGGGAGCAAATGCCATGGTGACAGCCAACTCCATGTCTAGTGAAATGATTGGATTAGCTGTACGAAAAGCCTGCGAAACATTGAACAAACGTCTTGCACCAGTTAAGAGCCAACTGGGGCCTCGGGCTTCATGGGAGCAAGTGGTAGCTAACGCATGGACTCAGTCGATTAGTCTCATCGCATCCGATTCTTACGCCCTAGGCGAAATACCTAACTACAACATTTATGGTCTAAGCCTGACCGAAGTAGAAGTGGATATACTCACTGGCAACCATTTAATACGTCGCGTTGATATTCTCGAAGACGCTGGCGAGAGTTTGAGTCCAAATATTGATGTGGGTCAGGTGGAAGGAGCCTTTGTCATGGGCTTGGGTTATTATCTAACGGAACTCTTAGTCTATGATCGTCAGACGGGTCGCATTCTAACAAATCGTACCTGGAACTATCATCCACCAGGAGCTAAAGACATTCCCATTGATTTTCGCATTGAGCTTTTGCAGAAAAGTCCAAACCCTGTGGGTTTCATGAGATCTAAGGCAACGGGAGAGCCAGCATTATGTTTGGCAGTGGGTGTTCTCTTCGCCATCCAACATGCCATACAATCGGCTAGACAGGATCAGAATCTACCCAGAGAATGGGTACGTTTGGGTGCGCCAACCACGCCTGAAACCATTGTCCTGAATGCTGGTAGTCAGGTGGAAACATTTTCTCTACAATAAATGCAATTTCACGACTACAATAACATATTATTTTTAAATGATATAAACGATTCCAGCAATATAAGTAAGCTATTGTCTATTAAATTATTTATTGCCTGTCGTACTCATTTCAGTCAATTCAATAATCTCTTTCCAGTTCTCACCATTTCGACACTCTCCACACGGCAGAGTCAACCCCTTGCAAGGTTATTGAAAAAGTTTGTGTAGAAACAAAATCAAAACAAAAATGGGTAGAAAAAAGCTCATATGGCGATAAGAAGCGGCCGGCAATACGGCGTCAATGGAGAGTAACTATTAGATAGAGCGAGAGAAAGAGAGAGAGAGAGAGCGAGAGAGAGGGAGAAATTCACAATATACAATCGAGAGACACATTAATTATAGTTAACAGAGTGGGAGAGAATGTTAAAGCTAAAATTTACTCATTTGAGAATCGAATAAATACACGAAGAAAACGAACTGCGCCACAGTCGAGTTAAAATCGACAAAGTTAATGGACAAAAATAGTTTCTTAATATTGTGAAATACCGTATAGTAGGTTCCGGAAGAGTACCTACCTGTAAAAAACAAAAATAAAGCAACCAGTGTTCTCATGCCAAGGAGCTAGTGTACTTATACAGAGAATTCACTTAATTTCACAATAAGAAACGGGGCCTACTCGAGTGTATCAACGGATCGGGACTATTATATAACCAATTTAAAATGGCTGCAAGTCTAACAATCAACGGCACCAGGCATGACGGTATGTACTATGGGTATAAAAGATCATCATCTTTAAACTGTGTACACACAAATGAAAATGTACAACTTATACTAACAGTGCTTGAAGATTGTTCTTATCGCCATGACTTGCTACAATGTCAGGGAAAATGATTTTATCTAAAACTGTAGAAACATATTTCTAATGTTAGCAATCATTTTCGAATTAGAGACTATGTAAATTTGGCCCATCTTTATTTTCATTTGAAGGGAACTATCAATGCTAATTAGATTTATTTGGAAACTGGTTTCGATTGCGTGCCCTTAATTACATATGTATATGTGATATTGTTTTTTGTTGTTTCTAGTCAACCTGGCCAATTTGCCAGCAGATATAACTCTAAATACGTTCATACGTGAACATGCCGGTCTTACTGGTACCAAGTTCATGTGCCAAGAAGGCGGTTGCGGAGTTTGTGTTTGCACTTTAACCGGCATTCATCCGGCATCCAAAGAAGTTCGAACTTGGTCTGTCAATTCGTGTCTTACCTTGTTGAATTCCTGTCTGGGTCTTGAGGTAACCACCTCAGAAGGTCTGGGCAGTAAGCGAGTGGGCTATCATGCCATTCAGGATCGTTTGGCCAAAATGAATGGCACTCAGTGTGGCTATTGTTCACCTGGCTTTGTCATGAACATGTACGGACTTCTAAAGGCCAACAACGGTCGTGTGACCATGGAAGAAGTGGAGAACTCATTCGGAGGAAACATTTGCCGTTGCACCGGCTATCGTCCAATTTTGGATGCCTTGAAGTCGTTTGCTGTGGACAGTAACATTGAAGTTCCAGCTGAATGCGTTGATATTGAAGATCTGAGTTCCAAAAAGTGCCCTAAGACGGGTGAACTTTGCGGTGGAACCTGCAAGAAACAGCAACCAACAAAGGGTAGTCAGATCTTCTTTGATGGCAATCGCTGGAATTGGCCCCAGACCTTCGGAGAACTTTTTGAGGCTCTGCAAGGAGCCATCAAGGAAAATCTGCCCTACATGCTGGTAGCTGGCAATACCGCTCACGGTGTCTACCGACGTAAGACGGAGATAAAGACATTTATTGATATCGGTGGACTGCCCGAACTGAAGGCCCACAAAGTGGAAAATGGTTTCCTAACACTGGGTGCTAATCTCAGTCTTACCGAAACCATGGACATTTGTCGATCATTAGAGAAAACTTCAGGTTTTGAGTATCTGGCTCAGGTGTGGCAACATATTGATTGGATTGCTAATGTGCCAGTCCGCAATGTAAGTATACAACAAAACAAACGACAGCAATCAAGTATTTTGTTATCTACCTGATAAGCGCTAAGTCTTCGCACTAGAGGGCAAGTACTTACTCACTTATCTATTTTTTTTTAGTTATTTATATTAACAAATTTTTTTACCTTAACCTAGGCTGGCACTTTGGCTGGCAATTTGTCTATGAAACATGCACACCCAGAGTTTCCATCGGACATTTTCATTGTTTTGGAGGCTTTGGATGCCCAGATAATTGTTCAGGATGGACCCGAGACACAGCAAACTCTTAACCTGTCAAACTATTTAAAGTTGTCCATGAAGGGCAAAATTATACGAGGAATTGTTTTGGCAAATTATCCCAAAGAGACTTACCTCTTTGACTCATATAAGGTAAGTCTAAAGCAAAAGTGATTGCAAAGACGAATTAATAATATATCGCTTAATTGCGTTAGATTATGCCCCGTGCTCAGAATGCCCATGCCTATGTCAATGCTGCATTCCTTGTCCACTTGGATTCGAAGAATACCGTGAAGAATGCTCGCATTTGCTTTGGCGGAATTCATCCGAAGTTTGTTCATGCCACTGCAATTGAAGAATTACTTCAAGGTCGCGATCTATACGAGAGCGGACTTCTGGAAAAGGCATTTGGCCAGCTGACAACATTGCTGGAACCTGATGAGGTTCTACCGGACGCCTCTCCAGCCTACCGTCGGAAATTAGCTTGCGGATTGTTTTACAAATTTCTTCTGAAAACCGCCGATGCGAGACAACAAAAGGTGTCGAGTCAATATGCCACCGGTGGCTCTCTACTCAAACGCCCTGTATCAAGTGGCAAGCAGAGTTTTGAGACTTTCGAGCGAAATTATCCAATCAATAAACCGACAGAGAAACATGAGGGTCACATTCAGTGTTCGGGTGAAGCGACATATGCCAACGACTTGCCCACACAACACAATCAAGTGTGGGCGGCATTTGTGCCAGCTAAGCGAGTGGGTGCCAAGGTCGTTAGTGTGGATACATCAGCTGCACTAGCTGTGCCAGGAGTGGTGGCCTATCTGGATGCTAAGGATATACCAGGACCCAATAGCCTAGGACCCAAGACAAAGGATGACTTCTTCTTCCCGGATGAAGAGGAACTTTTTGCCACCGGAAGCATTAAATATTATGGACAGGCAATAGGCATAATTGTTGCCGACTCGAACTCTTTGGCCAACCGTGCTGTAGATCTGATTAAAATTACCTATGAGGGAGGAGCCGATGAGATCTTGCCGAGTCTGAAAGATGTCTTGGAAAAGGATGGAGCCCAATCCAATGATCGCATTAAACAGAAGGTTAAGTCAGTGCTGGAGAAATTAGAACTAGAAGAACCCTATGAGATCAGTGCCTCCGGCCAGTTGGATATGGGTCTGCAGTATCATTTCTATATGGAGCCACAGACCACTGTTGCCGTGCCATTCGAGGGCGGACTACAGGTTTACACGGCCACACAATGGATGGACTTGACCCAGGATGTTGTTGCCAATGTCCTTAAATTGAGAGCCAATGAAGTGCAGGTCAAGACGCGCCGCATTGGCGGCGGTTACGGTGGCAAGGCCACTCGCTGCAATCTGGCAGCTTTAGCTGCTTCAGTGGCTGCTTTTAAACTTAACCGTCCTGTACGTTTTGTCCAATCTCTGGAATCAATTATGACCACCATAGGCAAGCGTTGGGCTTTCCATTGCGATTACGATTTCTATGTCCAGAAAACAGGCAAAATTGTTGGCATACGCAGTCGTTTTTATGAGGATGCTGGTTATTTGTCGAATGAATCACCCATTGGACATACGGTGCTTTTGTCCAAGAATTGCTATGAATTCAGTGACAATTATAAACTTGATGGGTACTTGGTTCTGACTGACTCCCCATCCAACACACCGTGTCGAGCTCCTGGCTCGGTTGAAGGTATTGCCATGATTGAGAATATCATTGAGCACATTGCCTTTGAGACAGGTGAAGATCCGGCCGATGTGCGATATGCTAACTTGTTGCCTGCCCACAAAATGGGTGAAATGATGCCCAGATTCTTGGAAAGTACCAAATATAAAGAGCGTCGTTCGGCAATTATTGAACACAACAAGGGAAATCGCTGGCACAAACGCGGATTGGGTCTTTGTATCATGGAATATCAAATTGGCTTCTTTGGTCAATATCCCGCCACTGTGGCCATATATCATGCTGATGGCACAGTGGTGGTCAGTCATGGAGGCATAGAAATGGGTCAGGGTAAGTTACACAATAACAATATTGCCCAATTTTCTTCTCACTTTCAATCTTCCTAGGTATGAATACCAAGATATCCCAGGTGGTGGCCCATACCCTGGGCATTCCCATGCAAATGGTCCGCATAGAGGCCAGTGATACCATCAATGGAGCCAATTCTATGGTCACAGGTGGCGCTGTGGGCAGTGAATCTTTGTGCTTTGCTGTTCGCAAAGCCTGCGAAACACTCAACGCCCGCCTCGCTCCCGTCAAGGAAGAAATCAAACCTAACGATTGGCAACAGCTGATTAATGAGGCCTATAATCGCAAGATTAATATGATTGCCAGTGATCAGTGTAAACAAGGCGACATGGAACCATATTCCGTATGTGGATTATGCCTGACTGAAGTAGAATTGGACGTTCTTACTGGCAACTACTTGATTAATCGAGTGGATATCCTTGAGGACACCGGAGAGAGTTTGAATCCAAATGTGGATATTGGTCAGATTGAAGGGGCCTTCATAATGGGCTTAGGCTACTGGACAACCGAACAGGTTGTGGCCGACAAGAAGACAGGCGAGTGCCTAACAAATCGCACCTGGACGTATAAGCCGCCTGGTGCAAAGGATATCCCTGTTGATCTGCGTATTGAACTTCTGCCCAAGAGTCCCAACAAGGCGGGCTTTATGAGGTCAAAGGGTAAGAAATAACTAGGCCAATGAAAAGAGAAACGTATTAATGTGATTATTCCTTTAGCTACTGGGGAACCCGCCATCTGTTTATCCATAGCTGTGGGCTTTGCCCTCCAGCAAGCTTTGCAATCGGCTCGCGATGATGCCGGCATACCCAAGTCCTGGGTGACGCTTAATGCCCCCATGACACCAGAGCTATTGGTTCTCCATGCCGGCTCCCAGCCCTCCAGCCAATTCAAGCTGAACTAAGTGCGCTCAAGATGCGACATGGCCACCAGCTAAGACACACCGTGAGAGACGGCACGTGGCTGACCAGCTAGAGGCATACATACAGACTACATAGATGGGCACTCCCAGATAACCTATATTGTTTTACGCACAATAAATTAAAAACTTATCCAAACGCAAATCCAAATGACATTCATTGTGAACTTTTGCCGCCGGCCCTGGGTCAACCCTGGAATTAACATTTCTCTCTCTCTCTCTCTCACTCTTCTTTAAACAATCCTCCTTTCCGTTTCGTTTTATTTTACTTCTATTTTCGTTTTTTTTTTTAAATGCTTAACACCTCAACACCAGCAGCTAAAGGCACACCCCCGCCGATACCGCGGAAGACCTCTTCATTAATTCTTTTTTTGTTGTATTCGTAAAATAAATTTTGTTGAATAGAAATTGTGTGGTACACGAAGCGTTAAGTATGAACCCCGCTTAAGGCTTCAGACCTCAGATATTCAGGGTTGGTTGGTCGCCACGGCCTGCGGTTGTGGCAAAAACATACGGCGAGGGCCGATTCTAATGGATTTTTTAAATATCACCAACTGTGCGCGTTAATGAGCACATCCTTAATGATATTATCGATCTGGTTTCTAGTGGCTTGGTTATGCTAAGTATAGGTATAATATATTTCATACAAAGGACGCCAATTGAATTTTCACTTAACTGTCGAAGAGAAGGGGGAGGAAAAACTAATGTGGTTTAATGGTAAATGGGTTAAACTCATCAGCCATATGGTCTTAAATTACTTTCAAAGTAAATGTCTAAGCTTTAAAACTTTATAAAAAGGAGAACTCAAAGTCCATAATATAAACAGTGTTTTATTGATTTCTCTTTCATTCTGAAAAAACCAAATAAACACAGAAATCACAAAGAAGATTATTGGATACTATACCTCTTAAATTTCAGCCAGACTGTTTACAACATTCTTAGTGAAAAATTTTTGTTTAAAAGTAATTTTAAACTTATCAGTCTTCTTATGATGGATCGTAATATGTACACATGTGATTATTTGCAGAATTGTTGCTGATTTATAGAAGCCTGTAAGCTCTTTTCGACGACGGATACTATATATCCTAGTCTATGTGCTCTAGGCGAGAATTAGTGTAATAATAAGGAAATATTAAATGAAAGAGTCTTTAGTATAATTGTAAATTAATAAGAAGTACCAAGATATAGCCATTATTTGGTAGTCGACCTTATAAACGTGGATTTCAAAGCGAAAACTGTATGTGTTGGCCTCAAGAATGGCTAAAACGGAATAACGCAAATACAAAGGGAGAGAAAAAAAGGCAAAAGACAAACAACGTTAGTTAACACCCCAACAGACAGAGGGGCGGATCCAGACAGACCAACAAGACAGACGGAACAGAAGTAGAGAGGACCAAGCCTCGATAATCACAGGACGCATTTGCATATAAACACGCTTCCGGGTTGATGTCCTTCGCATGCAAATGAAAACATTAGCGAGAAGCACGCGCATCCGCCATTCGCTATCCGTCTGCCCTTGTCTCTGGCACTCATCCGTTGCTCTATACGCATCTGTTAGATGCAGCAGAATCAGATACAGATTCAGATACAAGTGACATTCGTCGCCGTCGCTGTTTAAATATATATACACTATACAGTATATCCATGTATATTTCAATTAAAATTTTACACACGAATAAATGCAGAGACACGCCCAACACATTAGACCCCTCTCTAGTCACCAACCCCCCACCATTTCCCCCAACGATCCCTGCCTATGGTCCATGTCCTTGCTCCATTGTCATTACCCAACTCTTATCCTCCTGCTGTGTGTCCAGATTTGTATGTCGCTTGTTTATGAGCGTCTGAAGGCCACGACAAGCAAATGCAGACAGTTTTCAGGGACATGGCCATAAAGTGCTTCAGCACATGAGTCCAAAACTCCAATCGGAAGGGCTGGTGGGGTCTGACTGGCTGGGATCAGACCCAGCTGCATAACAGGCCTTCTCCAATGGTGCATGCTGCATAAATAAAACCATGAAAGGTCGTGGAATTATTCAAAAGTTGCCAACAGTTAGTTCGGCTGTTTGTTCTGTTGTCAAACAAGAGACAAATAGCAGAACTTGTTACCAAGACTTTAAATCATTAATTTTAAATAGTATTTCCAGTATTTACGGCAAAAGATAAAAACGGAAAAGTTCCCTACAAAAAAAGTTATTAAATATTTCTGATGAATTTCTACCCTAAGTTGTTCGTTCAGAAGATAGTTTTTTTCTGTTGCAATTGGATCATTAGGCTTACATAACTAGAGAAATGCAACCAATTTGCATAGCTTTCCGCTTTTGGACTATCTTCTTGGTTTCCATTTCATCTGGAACTGACACTAGCACGTTCCAATCCAGACTCCGACGGAGACGGAGGCAAAGCCATGAACTTGAACTTGCAACCCATAATAATAACAATAATAATGTTCGTTTCGGAAGTGCCGAGATCCTAGCTAACAAACCTCCATTCAGTTTTTCTCTTGCGCCCATTTTGCTTCTTTATTTTTTCTGGAATGAATACGGACAGCTTTTACTTCTTTTTCATTTCCTATGCCATGTCCGTTCAACTGTCTGTCCGCTCGTCTCTACGTTTCTTCGTCTGTATGTCTATCTGTCTGTTGCCATTGTCTGCTATGCATTTCATTTCAAATTCTAAGCAAATTTGTCGTTCGTATAGAATGAGGAAAAGGCGCAAAAAGTGGCAAGGGGCAGCTGTGTGTGAGGGAGAGCGAGAGGGAGCATTTTATGAGCGTGCCCATGATGCAGTGACTCTGATATGACCAAAGAGAAGCCAGCGAGAAACGTCTGATACCGCATTTTCTACACTCTTTTTTTTAAGGAGGGGCTCCTATTCTCCTTTTGGTTGCAACAACTACGACAATTGCTCCAGTTTTCCCCAAGCACAATCCAGGAGCAGAGATGTGCCTGAGTGTTTGTGTGTGTGTGTGTGGTGGGGATTTTAGATTGGGCTACTGTCTGCCGCTGGCATACACAAAGATGTCCTGGTGTGATTTATCACCCGAGCATTGCATAGCCCAGGATAATGGCCACGTATTATAATATTTGCCGCGACCGTGCGGCGTATGCTTATCGGTGCCGACACCGACAACGCCAACGACGTCAACGCTGCCGTCGTCTAGAGTCTAGACGTCCTGCGGTGCAAGGACATGCCTCTCTCTCGCTCTCAAAACCATCTCTTTTTCTCACTCAATTTTTGAATGCATTTTCATTTGCATTTTTGGGGGTTTGCGAGTTTTGGAGTAGTTTATTAAATAGGAAAAACTACCCAAAATTAAGTACATCATTTTTAGTTTAGAGTAAGATGAATAGGGAGAGACGCCTCTTGATTGTTAGTTGTTCATTCTCTTCCTGTCCCCCTCTCACTCTCTCTATCTCTCTGCCTCTCTCTTTCTGATTTTTGTATCTTTTGGCGCATATCCTGTGGGCAACATAATTCACAGGCTTGGCTTGGCCTGGCATGGCATGGGGTTCATTGTAGAATTTTACGCCGCAACGAATGTCTTTCGTTGTAGACGACGTTTGGGGCTTAAATCGTGAGCCAAATACATAAAATCTACGCATGCACAGCTCACATACATACATACATATACATATCCTTTGGCGCATCCTTTTCCACTTAATGCCGACTGCATTGTGCTTGCATATATGTATATATATCTGTGTATCTACATATATTTATATATAAAAATATATATTCTATATCATTAAAATTTCGAGTTTGCCACTGCAGCAGCAGCTTGTCCTTGCCATTGGTCCTTGTTATGGAAGGGCAAGAAAGGAAGAGAGAAGGTTAAAAAAGGCAAAACAGAAATGGAAACCCATTCAAGCGTCTGGCCAAACAAGGATAGCAAAGTCTAGCATTTATTTCTACATTTTAAAGTTTATTTGTTCAAAACGGCATTCCCTTTTCTACACAGTCTACCATGTGTGAGACTCACAAAAACAAAAAGGATTATCTTTGCATAAGTTTGAAAAGATTTAAATTCTGTTGATAAAGCAGTGAGGTATTTTCCCTAGACTTCAGAGACGTTTAATTAAAAATAAGCCCAAAATGGCACTTAATATGCCAGACGGAAATCCAGTTGCCAGTATTCAGTATTCGGTGTCCTCTCAGGCCAGTCACTTCGTTCATAATTAAAAAATACGCAACATCCGATTTTTCAATAACCAAACCAAACGTCAACGCCAACACCAACACCAACTCCAACTCCAATCCCATTTGCAACTGCAACCAGTCCCAAGTGAGGCAACAATAACGTTCATATGAGGAAAAGGACTTCCATTGGGTGAGGAAAAAAGGATGATAACCAACGACAGATCGCTGCGCCGGACCAGACAAATTCGCGACTGATGGCTGACGACAACGCAAGGACGCAAAACACAAACGAGCGTAACTCAATCTGTGAATATGCAAAAAGGAATAACCAACCAGACGCACTGCCGCAGGACAAAATGATAGCACTGAATGGCACAAGGAAAAAAAAAAAAAAAATCCAATAGCCATTTGGCACCATACTCTATATGAAGTAAGGGTATCTTATATTTATGAGTGAACATCATCGATCTAGCAGTCGAAAGGATATAACGTTTCAGGTCTAATACAAGGAATCACCCTGACAAGGACAGAAACAGCAGATGATCCTTGGCTTCGCCAGGACGCCAATTAAACTAGATGACCCATCTCTCTCTTCCTTATCCTGCAAAGGAAAGGACATTTGAGATTCGTCTCACATTGTCTCGATTAAGTTTTAACAATTGTCTTTTGATGTATTCCTTTTTTGTTTGTTGCGCGCATCTGAGTAAATTAAAAATGAAATTTTCACTGAAAGTTTCTGTGAGCGATCTTCTTCGCTTACTTTTTTTCTACCCAGGCAATAATTAAATCAATTTATTTGCACTTTAATGCAATCGGTAAAGCGATAAAGCCCTTTTCTTTACCCCTCAACTCTTGCATTCTCTGAATATCTTGGTCAAAAATACATTCCTCACTTTCGTTGGAAAATAAAAATGAAATCAATTATGTCGGAATAATTTTCATATTTTTGGTTGGTTGTTTTTGTTGCAACTTTTGGACAGCCAAGGGCTACGTTGTAATTAATACAAAATGCCATAGAGGCACCCCGCGAGACTCCCATTTACCACTTCTTGCTCCATTTCCCTTAATGGCCCAGAGCAAGGCAAAAGTTGAGTCCTTGCCGCAATGCCGTTGCGCTCTTGCTTTTGGCCAAAAACTCAATTTGATAAAAATTTCATTTACAATTGCCGTCCACCGCCTGTGTGTGTCTGTGTGTGGGTGTTGGTGTGTGAGTGGACAGTTGGCCAGACTCTGTACCTTCTTTCCCTTATCCTGCCAATTGTTGTGTTTATTAATTTAATTTGACAGTCGCGTTTTTCGGCTATTTCCCACGTAGCGCCTTGTGACGCTATCTCGGTACCTCAGGGCCAAGTCGACAGCGACAACAGCTGTGTGGAAATGCGGTTAGACTGGAAGCCGAAAAGCTTTCAATTTGATGGCGAAAGTGCGAAATTGAATGAGTTTTCATTTTGTGGTTTCTATTTGAGGGTAACCACAAAGATTGAATATCTATAGTAAGTGTGTCTGTTTAGCGGTGTGCCAATGTGTGTGTCTGACGAAAGGATACCACTATTTCCTATCTTTGTGACTATTTGTTTTGACAAGACTCGTTTATAGTTCATCATTTTCCACCCATTCATTGGTTAATCAACGATCTAACTGCAATTTTTATAATCTGGCAAACCCATAACCATAGACAATTCATTGGATATGCCCCGGAGGAGAAGCCCCATTCAATAGAACTACATAATAAATCACATTAGCCACAAAGGAGTAGTTAACACTTAATGTAACGAATCCTGGATACCCTTTAAAAGAGTCGACCGAATTCTAAAATGGCAAATATAATGAAGCTGTGTACTTTTAGTTAGTCAAATTTTATCTTGATAATTAATTAAAGGATTACCAAATGAACAAATCAACAAATGCACCCCAACTGCAAAAGGAATACAATACGAAAAAAATGGGAAAATTGTTGAACAATTTGTTGTGAATTTGCAATGGATTTTGCATTGATTAAGCGACACAATGAGGTAGGTAGGTGGTTGGTAGTCAGGCAGGCAGGTAGTGAGATAGATTGAGGTAGATAGTTGGTGGTAACCAGATAGTTATAGAGCTGCCCAAGTCATAAAGCCTGCTCCGGCCAACACTTTTAACTGTGTTTAGTTAAGGCGGACGTCGAGCATGCGGCTAAAACATTTGTCAACGGCAGCACAAAACGACTTTGACTTCAACTCGAGTCGGCGAAGTCGGCAACATCAACGCCAACGCTCAAGTGAGTGTTAAATGCAAGAAATATTCCCCCTTGCCATTTGCAGCGATCCAACCTGGCGCCCACCTAAAGCTCCAAGAATAACCATCAACAATTTATAGGTTTGGGAAGTCTTTGACTGTCTTCTGCTCTGTCTCCTATCTCCTTTTCTACCAACATGCCATGCATGCCAAGCGCCTTTGCAATTGCTGTCAATGTGTCAGTGTGTGTGTTGTTGTTTGTGCGTGTTGGCAACATGTTTCGTAAGCTTAGCATCATGTTGAGAAGACCAGATTTGCTACTCCTATTACATACAACATTGTGAACTAGTTTCCATTTGGTTTCATTTCTTCTCAAGCTAACGACAGACGACTATCATTCAGAATAAGCAAGTTTGTTGCTTTCTTTTTTGCCGTTGCCGTTGCAGTTTCTGTTTCTTGGCCAACTTTGTTGCACTTGAACTTATGCCCCATGGTTATTTGGCTAATTATTCGCTTGGGCACTTTGGCAACTTTGTTGGTCTGATGTTGCATCTTCTTGTATAATTTACAAATTTTGTAAAACAACAAAAACAAGAATAACAACGACCTCGTTGAAAGTTTAACAAGTGTTAACTTTGCCATTTTCATTTTCATTTCTTCTTTATCCATTTTTCTTTTCCCCTCTCTCTTTCTCTCTCTCTCTCTCTTTCACCCTTTTTTTGCAGATAAGCAAAACAAAAGCAGCCAACAAATTGCCAATGGGGATGAGCAGCAAGGAAAAACCAGCGTATATTGCCACACTGAGAAGGAATTGGATGGGCTAGAGGGGTGGGGTATGGTAGAGAGGCTTCGTGAGTCTTTTGGCAGCTGCAAGTTCAGTTCAAATAATTTTAAATGACCACAAGTGTGTAATTAAAGTGCAGCGTGTAATAACAAACCACAACAGCAATAGCAGCAACAGCATCAACAGCAACAGAAACAACGACAACCAGCAACTATAACAACAATTACAAATAAAAGTTTTTTGGGGTAATCAGCTTTTCCACCACTTGGAAAATTCTTTGTTGCGTCGAAACAAAAGAAAATAAACGCGAACTTTGTTTCCGCTTGAGCCAATTTAGAGGATTTGTATTAAGGGATTTGAGCGAACGATTAGCCCGGAACATTTCAACTAGTTACCTACCAGTCGAAAAATAAGTGAGAAGACATCATTTTCCAAATCAACAATGATGGAGAATTAGCAAACTTTCGTGGACCATACTATAGAAGACGGATTTGACTTTGAAAACCATTGATAACTATATTGCCCCAGTGCGATCAAACGACCTGTATAGTTGGTATTTAATTTCAGATATTGTTCCCTTCACCATTCAATCTATAGAACGTGCTGGGTCCTTTGCTACTGCTCTGGTTTAACATGAGCGCAATTGAACTTCCGCTTGGCTGGTGCTTCCGTTGTGATGATGTTGGTGGTGGTCAACCAAACCATGGCCATAACCAAAGCCATATTTGTGATCCATTTCGGTGTGTGACTGAGCCCAGTTCAGCCCACAGGCTAAAAGCTGGAAGGGGACTTTTCAGCCTTTTGCTGTGATGTGTATTTAAAATCGTTAAAAATAATCTGCAAATTGTGAATTTTTAATGCATTTCATGTCTGCAGAGCATGGGACGGTCAGTCCTCATGAGCAATAATGGCTGTCTGGGTGGGCGCGACAATGTCTGGTCAGCATAGTCATCATCAACAAAGGCATTGTCCTGGCCCCATCATCATCTTCATTGCCATCATCATCATCGTCGTCGTCGTCATCATTGTCATTTGCATTTATTGTTTTTGTGCCTTTGTGTGCGCAAAAGTGATCACCGATTGCCTTGCACTTGGCTGGACCAGGAAACGCAAAAGGACATACACATCTATATGTATGTGTGTATGCATACATATGTACACATGATTATGGCCAACACGCAGAGACTGTGCATCTGCCTCTGCATTGATTGCACAACGGAAGTGTTGTGGCGGAATTAAAATAAATAAATGCATTTCATTTCCCCAAATGGAAACATATTCATGGGCTATGGGCTTTCGGTCATATTGTTGCGTCCATTTCATGTGTTGAACGTCATTCTTTAAACACAAGTTGAAATCCTTCAAAATCCTAAAAGTAGGCTTTAAAAAACCATAACGTTTTCTCTCTTCTACAAATAAGTATGTATCTATGTACATATGTATAAGTGTTTAACCGATTTTTACGCCTCATTTAATCACCCAAAAGCATATCTGTTTACTCCCACACATGTACATATTCCATCACCATCATCCTCCTCCCTTTTGACAGATGAAGATGAAAATCAAACCAAACCAGAAACAAAAACAAACGCAAAGCCTCTTTGCCTACTTTTACTTTGAAGTCTCATTAGTGGCACGCGGTTGCCAGGTGACGTCCCATGAAGACAACTTCCTTATGTGTATTAATGTGCAAGTATTTGCAGAGCATGCCCTTCAGATGCTCGATATCGATACGTGATTTTGGGTTTCAGTTACCAAAATCAAGACCAACAAAACGGCAAACTTAAATTGATACTTTATTTCCTTAGGTACACGGCCCTTGGTTTAGGTTTACCAATTAGATCGGCAACCTACTTAATTGATGATATCATATACACATAGAGGAGTACACCTATTAAATTTATATCTGCATGTTTATCATATCCAACGAGCTCTTATTGGTTAATTTAATTAACATAAAAATGCCAATGACTGGACGGATATCCCGCCATCGGAATCATCATCATCATGAGCGGTGCAAAAAGTGTCTGATATGGATATCGATGTAGATAGGAAAAGGGTGGGGGAATATGAATATTGACCGGAATATCCGCCATACACTTCAAATTGAAGTGTTGTGGTCTGCCACTTGCGATAATGAACGAATTGAATATATATATATAAACACACATATGCACTTGCATATATATTTGTATACCAACAATTTATATATTTATTTAACATAAAGGTTGAAATTGCAATTTAAATGAAGAAAATATGTTTTAAGCATCTTTATTAATGCAATTAATTGTTGCCCTGCGGTCATACATAAATCTCTACCCGACAAATGAAAATTTCTTAGACTTTCAGACACAAAACTAACAACTACTTCATCTAGCCAACAATATTCTAACAATCGTACCAAGACAATATTTTTTTTATCGCTGCAAAAAACAAAAACATTTCCGTTTAATTTTCTTGATATATTTTTTTGGTGTTGCTGTTGATATGCCCCTGAAGGGCATTTTTTGTCTATAAATAAACCAAATAATAAATTCTTTCTTACCTCAACAACAATTACAACTTTTTCCTATGTTTTCCATTATATTTTGTATACACTTACATATATATTTTTTCGGGGAATGGAAAACTTTTTCAGGCGTAGCATACAAAAACAAAGTTTTCAATGTTGCCGCATATTAAACAAAATAAGAGAAATGGGAAAGGGAATTTATATATGTATGTGTATGTACCTATAGTTAAAGACTGAACTCGGCATTTTTTTGCCTGGTCAGCAATTTCGTTAGGTTAAAATAAAGTTTCCGTCTCTTTCTGCAACATTTGTTGATTGTATATTTGTATGTATGTACTTTTACTTTAATGCACAGACACAAAGTGGCAAGAAAAGTTTACGACTACGGTCGGTAGGTAGGTAGACCTCATTCCGGAATCTAATAAAGCCAAGGCGCTAGGAAACATTTTTCGGACTTTAGCTAAAACTCAACTTTTACTATGGCTAATAATGCTATATAAAGTTGCCAGGCGCACAGGTTGCCAGTTCTCTGGGCAATGTTCTAACGTTTCTCTCCGGTTCTCCGTTCTTCATTGCGGCTTAGTTTTATGGACAAGTTTTACTTCCAGCACAAAAAAAGAAAAAAACAGAGAAAAAAAAATTATGAAAGTCGAAGTCGGCCTCAAACTATTTTTGGTTGAGAATACATATGCGTGACTTTGCATTTACTTTTTACGCTCCACGGCGAATCCTTGGGGTCACATTAACATGTATTTGTGCTAAAAGTGTTATTAGATTTTAGTTTTCAAGTCAAGTGGGGCTAGAGTATGATGGTTGGCAGCAAGGATGAAATGGAGACTGCGCCCAGTATGCACTAAAGTTTTATTTCGACTTGAAACATAAACCAAAAGTGCTTTTCAGTTGAGCTTCATGGGCCGAGCCGGGCATGTCGTATGGGAATGGGCGCAAAGGATGGGATGGAAATGTGAGAAAGTGGGAGCAGCTGTCATGCAACTGGTTCCTTATGCGAATGAATGTTAAATTTAAAGTGTGCCAACACTTAACAATGCAATAAAGATAACGGGCCCATAGACAAACATGGATGATCTATGGCTAAAGGGTTTTTGTACAAGTCGTCAATGAGTCAGCTTTAAATGGTCACAAAAGTTGAATGAATAATTTTAAACTACTTAGGTTATTGCTAATCTCAACTGAGTGAATTGAATAGAGAAAAATCCAAATATTTTACAATAAGTTTCACGTTTTCATTCTTCATGTTGAGAAACACTCCAACGAAATGTTTCTAAGAAAAGGTAAATTTTTTAAGATTGAATTAAATTTGTTTCCTTTGTTTCAGAATGCAAATTTATTGACTCATCGAGACCATTATAAAATGCAGGCAGGATCAAGTCCTATTTCCGACAAATGGGCTGCTCATCAAGGAAAGATTTGACTTAACAAAGTTGATAAATAGATATTTGGCAGACCGTTTACCCAGGATAGCTTTTTTGGAATCGCTCTTTCCTTATCTTAAAAGCTATTGCCATCCTCTCCCTTGATTTAACCACAATTCACCACTTGTGCCACATCAGCAAAAAATAAAAAAAAATGCATAATGCAGGAAAAATCTGTGGAGCGGTAATAACATTTCCCTTCTCGGATATTTTATTGCAATTTCAGCAGCCAGGACAGACGGTTGTCCCGCTCATCCTGTTCATCCTGCCTGTTATAGCTCAAGCTTTTGCAAAATGACATTTAAATATTTTTCACAAAGCCACACACCGAAAACTGTCACAGAATAGTAGCAAGAATAAATGGTAAGCCAAAAGAAGAGAACTGAAGCCGAAAAGGACCTTCCCCTACCCTTGCCTTGCCAAAGCCAGTGGTGAATCGGAAGTGAAAGATGACACAAAAGCTCAAATTAGTGGCAGAAGCCTGACATCATCAAAAAATGAAATCTAAAAAGAATATTAAATCTACCCAAATACACTTCATATATATACTTATATTGGAACAAGTAGAAGTAGGTAGTACCACAGACATAAAGAATGGTTGGCGACATCAAACAATCTTCGTTTTATAAGGGGAAATTGCTTAATTACTTGTAAACATGAATTTTACACCTACCCAGAAATGGGCCAACCCAGTCCAATATCCGAGATAGAGGCAGAGACCGACACCGAGTCCAAGTCCTAATTCAATGCTGTTAACGCTTTGACGCTCAGCGAAAATTGAATATCAAAACGAGTCTTGCCCAGGACACTCTTAATTTAATTAGAAGCCAAGGACATGAAGGTGGAGAAGACCCTATGTAAATTTTTCGAGTGTGTCAATTTTATATAAACATTTGCTTTCTTTATGCTTCTTCTACTTCTTCTTTCAAACTTCAAACAGAAAATAATATTTTGCTTCATTTGCATTTGGCCTTAAACATAGCAGAATACCTATGGGAGATTTATATTTATATGCATAAGGGTGGGATAAAGCTGATTACTATATATAGAAACTTTTTATCTAAAATAATGTGATATTAATAGATTAAAGAGTTTTTTTTACATTTTAGTAGAAAAGTCTTCTAGTAGAGGAAACCAATTTGAGCAGTAAATTCGAGAAGAATCTATTGGATTTATATTGACCTTTGTCTCAACTTTATTGGCTTTGCAGCTATCCTTTGTCCTGGCATTGGGTTTTATTTATTGTTTGAAATGCTCGTAATCACATTTTTATTTAATTTCAAATTGTTGGCGTTGTCTGTTTTCGGTTTTAATGACACTGACGTGTCAATGCGACAATATGATTCGAACATTGTCCTTTGGCAGCGATTCAAAACTGTTCTTTCTCTAGTCTCCTGTCCGCTCGTCCCTGTTCATGTCCACTTCAGGGCCAAGAAGTGTCTAGCCAATAGCGGCATATTGATTTCAGTCTCGGTTTTTTTCACTTCTCTCCTTTCGGTTTTCATCATTTTTTTTCTTCATCTCAACTTCTTTTAATATTGCTTCATTTCAAGGCTTAAAATTACTTTTCAAAATGGCTATTGAATGACAGCCGCTGCCCGTTTGTTGGTAATGAATGCCAACTGGACTCTGTTTATGATTGACATTTTGCGTCTAGACAGAAGTTTTAGTTTTTTTTTGCAATTAAAATGGATAAATGCTAAATTTGTTGATGTCAGCGATTAAAGCAAAAGTTTTTATATTAAAACATACACTTTATTAGAGCTCAGGAATGTATAAATAATTCATAAAACCTTTCGTTTTGTGCTTAACAAATGTTGGTATTAAATTCTCGCATGAAATTAAATTTGATGAAAATTATGTTGTTACATCTTATAATATTGGGTCAACTGCAATGCTCATTTTAAGCTCAGCTGCATGGCATTTTTATTTACTTGGTCTCTTTGTAGTAAGATTTGACTTAATATACCATCAATCTTCCTGGTTGAACTGCATCTTTTCACTCATTAGAAGTAAATCCCTTTGAAAATCCTTCTTGAACTTGAACAAAACACATCTAATACCCGATTAAGTGGGGTTCTTCACATCAATCATACTACTTAGCCATATACGCACATACAAAATATGCATTTGGTATAAAGTCTGTAGGCCAAAAAATGTTTTGACTGGAAGTCACCAAAAATTGTTTGGCAGCAATTGATTGAATGATTGATGGATAGATGGCTCGCTGGCTGGCTGACTGGATGGCTGAATTGGTTGGATTGTTCGTGGCAAGTTTATGAATGAGAAATGTGCATGATTAATGAGATGTTCATTAAGCTCGTTAAGGTGACAGTTGTCGGTTTTTGGCCCCCGACAGGATGTTGAGGTTCAATCTGAGGCAATCTAAAGGCCTGTTGCTGTTACGCGAGAAAAACAATATATGTATGTACGAGTATATCCAAATGCGTACTATATATAATGTGAACCTGTCACTGTCACAGCGACAGCCTTGAAGAATGACAATGACAACCCTCTCGAATCGCATGAGATTGGCATTGCTCGCATATCCCGGTTAGCTGTGGGGTTTATACGTATTCCTTTCCCGTCTGCCCTGAAAAATGAAGTACCAAGCAAACGCAACAAAATCAAATATTTTGCTTTGGCAAAAAAAAAGAAAGAAAATTTTCATAAATTGGGTTAAATCCTTGGAGGATTCACCATGACAGCGCGAACAAGTGACTGACTTGACTCACCGTCATCCTGGCTAAAAAGTGGAGGTTTTCGGCTTGACACGGTGGTTGCTGTTGCCGTTGCCGTTGCCTTTGCCTTTGCCACCCCTAAACGATGTAGCAGTTTAAACCGGCTGCTCTTACTTCCATCATCATCTCCATCTCCTACAGAGCTGGTCCATGTTTTTTCTTTTTTTTTTTTATTTTAAAGCCCTCCTTGCAGTGAATTGCCCAACAATGGATGCCTAATTTGCCCTTTTCAAGCGTTTCCCCTTGTGCATTGCCACCAGTCATTGAGTGAAATGAGGGAAGGAGGTCGGCCTGCGGCCATGCCCAATAATTAAATCATATTTTGCATATTCTGAAATCAAGCTCAATACTCATTATAAATTTCTCCCAATCAAGCCAAGTAAATTCGACAACAATTATTTTGTGTTTGCATTGAAATAGCAAGAGAATTGAAAGTGAGAAAGGGCAAAGGCAATCAAATGTGAGAAATTTATTAACAATTTAGAATTCTGGATTAAAATAGCTTTAATTTGGTAACGTACTAAGTTCATATAAAACCCACAAACATTATTTGTATCAAAATTACAGTTAGTTATCAGCTCTTACACACAAGATTAATAAGCATTTGCAATTCGTTTGAGTCAAGATTTGTGACTATGCACACCTAAAAAGTATGCTACAAAAAATGTTAGTTACCAAAAATGTATTCCAAATCAAATCAAAAAGCTTAATCTATCTCCTCACTACTAACTCTATATCTGAGGGATTATGGGTTTGGAAGTGCTAGAAATGCCACTAGAAATTGTGATAACTTTAACATCGAGACGTCGCATACAGCAATTTGATGATAAATGGATCGATTACTTGATTTTTGCCTTTTTGACCAAGTAGCTATGAGAATTTCCAATTTTCCCCTTTCAATCTTAACACCCATACATAATGTTTTATTACAAATACTGTGCGTTTTCTATAAAGACTTCTATCACAAAAGTATGCTATATAAATTTACAAAAAAAAATGATTTACTTATTGTAAGACATTCATTTTCATAATCATATTATTTTAATCAACAAACAGACAAATTGACACATCCTTTGCCATTCAGGATGCCGCCATAAAAGGATGCAAAATGCACAGCTGTAAATGTAAGTTGCATGAAATTATGCTTTAATCTAATTAGCATAATTTGCCAGCCACAAGACTCCAAAGAGTCATACAGCCACAGTCGGGCATCCAGTGCCAGTGCAGATGGAGCTTGTGGTGAAGGTGAGGATTGGAGGATTCGGAGGAGGAGCAGAATACAACAATTGAAATTGAAACTGCATTATGCACAACAGGAACGACAAGGGTAGACTGAGTAGCAGCAGCAGCAGCAGCAGCAGGAGATGGAAATGAAACTATTGTTGTGTGTTTAGTTTGTATTTTTCTGTGCTTTTCCTTTTTTTCTCTCTCTCACTCTCTGTTTTTCATTTTCGTTCCTTTCATTATGGCACATTTTGGTTACACATTTTTCGCATCGTTGTCGCCATCGTCTGTTTGTTTTTGTTTGCATTTCACTTATTTGCATTGCTTTTGTTGTTAATGACATTTTGATTATGATTATGATTATGAAAATTTGTGCGTCCCGCAGTTTTGTTTACATGGCTCATTGTTTGAGCCATGGCCAGCAACCACAGGATGCCATCGTTGGAGTCCTCGACGGAATTGTCGTCACTTAAATGCATATTTAAATTACATTTGTTTTCATATTTTTTGTTTCACTTTCCATTGTCTGGCCATTGTACTTATTCTCTCTCTGCATTCTTTACTCATTTTTTTATTTTAGGTTTTTGCTGACAAATTCATTTATTAAATTTTCGTTTTTGTAAGCAAACGAAAAGGAATTTGCATTTTATTTTATATGATACTCTTGCTGAAGGGTATGTATATTTGTTCAGACTAGACGAGTAAGAATTCTTAATAAGTAGCTACTATATGCATATAGAGATATAAATCCAAACTATGTATATCTTCAAAAAATTTGTAAAATCACTTAAAAACTTTGGACTTTCAGTTACAAATTTTCCGAGGGAATCCAAAGGCTCCTATCGAGGTAAAGTTAACTCTTTTGGCTTTAAATTGTTTTAATTTGGATTCCATTTGCAGAATTATTTAATTACCAGTTCAAAGAGCAATTCTCTATTATTAATTTATCATGTCTATTTTTTACCAACCACATGTCCCACACAAAAACGAAAAAGAAGCGAAAAGGCAACACGCAGATCCTTTTTTTGGCATGTCATAAATTTACGGATTAACTTTTAACCAATTTACAATGGCAACAAACAAGCTGCAAGGCCAAGATGTTACCATTACCACCGCCCTGCCCCTCTCCACTTCTCCTCACATATTGAAAGTGTAATAAAAAGCAGCTGTGTGGCACACGCACAAACACATACACACACATAAACGCATACGCAGGATGGCGAAGGTTGCTTATATTTTTCTTGGGGCACCTCAACGAGCATCACGTGCAGCCCACTTCCGTTTCCGTTGGCTTGTTTTAAACTTTACCCTTGTCTCTTTGCTTCCTCTCTTGCCCTGTCTGTCTCTGTTTCCCCTTCTCTTTCTGTTCCTCTGTGTAAATCAATGCAGCAAAGTGATAGAGTGTACGAAAGAGTGAAGAGAGAGGGGAGTCCACAATTGTAAGAGGGGATTCTTGGCGGGATACAGCAGACAAAGTACATTGCTTACACAAAGCTTAACAGGCAACAGCAGCCACTTTCAACGACACTTTCCTGCCCCTGACACACACACACACAGGCACACACACACCCCCTCTTGTCATGCCAAAGAAAACAAAGCAGTGCATAAAAAATAAAAGTAAAAGTAAAGCTCTCTGTCGCATCCATATAGCTCTGCCAGCTTGGAGCTGGAAGCAAGAGCATCCAGAGCCACTCATTAAGCTGATTATATTGTTATCCTTTTTATGATACGTGCAATACGTGAGCGCATATGGCCCAGCATCAGCAGCAGGAACCAGGAACAAGGACCAGGCTCAATACCAGCGCCAACACGGCCAGAGCCAGGACGCTGTCAATGTCAACAGTCGCCGCCCGCTGAGTTGCACGACTTTTCTTTTATTTTATCTTTTTTTATTTTTGCTTTTGCGTCTACATTTTGTTTTTTTTTTTTTTACAGCTCATTTTTATAAGTGTAATTATACAAACATACATATATGTTCATATGCATATACTATATACATATGTCGTAGAAAAGTCACGAGATGTGGGCTAAGATTACTTTTATGAACCCAAGATAAAATTGTGTGCAAAAATGAGATAAAGAGCATGCAAATTTACTTAGGTCTAGTTTGCAAAAGAACTTACTTGAAAATTAACTAAAATTATTACTGAAATTAACAACAAATTCTTTATATAATAATCTAAGAACTTGCCAGTAAGCAGAACCGAAACGTAACAAATCATAACGGAACCAACACCATACAGATTTCACAAGGATTTGTCCTTCGCTAGCGGGACTCATTGGGAACCTTATCCAGGAAAAGCACACGAAATCAATCAAAAAATTTTAAATATTGCCTGAAGAAGATCGCTAATGGACCTTAATATATCGAGAATAGAAACATCAAATATAACATCTGTTTTTATATAATGTTAATGTCAACTATATAATCTTTTATAAAAGTTATCTTCCATAAATATTCAAGTACTTTTAATAAACCAGTGTAAAGCCGCATTCCCTTGTTTTGAAAACCCGTCGCTCAACCCCTAGATAACCAGACAGAGAGTCAACCCAAGTGTCGCACAATTAACAATGGGCTACATTTTCTTATTTAAAAACTCCCCAGTGATAATGCCAGACAAAATAACAGGAAGTAAATCCAGAATGCCACTTCTCCCCCGCCTCCCAGTGTTTTTCCTTCTGCTTCAAAGATGCACCTTACCCGGACACAAACTTGGGTTATGATTATTACTTATGATAATTCGACTTGACGGCGGAAAAAGAAGAACTTGACACCACCAATGCCACCGATATCACCACCACCAAAATATCCAGCAACCGAGATGAAAAACCAAGACGACAACAAGGACGAGCAGCAACCCTTAGCAGGAGGAGCGGAAATAATGTGGTATAGACTCAAAGGCTGAGTCTGAGTTGGAATTGAAGTTTGAGTTTTATGTTTCGTTTACTGCAATTGAGACTTCCGTCCCAGGACGAACATCAAAAACTGTTGCGTATTTTGCATTCCTCTCATTGTTTTCCCTCCACTTCTTTGTTTCTTCCTTTATTTTGGTTTTATTTCGTTTTTGTTTTTTTGGGGTGCGTTTCAGTCTGTCGCATTTGCACCTTCAATTAATGTACTAGCCAAAAAAGAAATAAGAAATAAAGTAACCCAAACAACCCTCCCCATTTGTTCTTTTTGGCTGATCTTTTCGTGTGTGATTTATGAGGGTGCGATGGCCCAACAAAATTAAGCCACCCAGACAAAGGACACGTAGAAGGTAAAACATTTGGCATCTCGCCACCCCGTTCACCCATCCACAACTTTGAACTTTTAATTAAAAGTCAAAATTTGATTTATTTATGAATATTAGTATTTGACATAAGCAAAATACTCTGAGACTTTAAAGAAACTTGGAAGAGGAGAAATGGAATGTATCGCAATTTAGAGTTGATTACCACTTAAGGACTAGTTTAAATAAAAATTGTGAGTCATGCTTTATATATGGACAAATTTTTAGTTTATATTATGGGTCTTTATAATAATTATAAATGAACTCTGTGAAATTTTACTTAATTTCCTTTATTGTTTATATAATCATTGTCTCTGCCCTTTCCTCTATATATTTCCACAGATAATTCGATCAGTTCCCAAATAATATTCCCACTAAATATTCACACCACAGATAAAATCCGCCCCGGGTAACCCTGGGCAATCGGGTTCGTTTGTTACCATATTGTCACACAGAAGCACGTGACATCAAGTAAAAATGACGCAGAGCTTGTGGGTGCGGCCAGGCGATGGGGTAGATGGTGGCAGGAGGATATAGTCAGTGACGCGTGTCCCGAGCATAATCAGGATTTGCATGCATCAACTGGAATGGAGTAATGGACATTAAGACTAAGGAAATATAACAAAAAGTAGAAGCAGTTGCTTCACCATGTCAATCTTCCATGTAGATGGAGGATCAGGAATAGAATATAGATACTCAGGGATGCGTTTTGCAGGTTCTTTGATGCGTGCAATATTTGTGGCAAACAAAGTGAAGAGATGGCCGAAGAGATGGGGGAATTGAAATGACAACCTTGACAACCGAAAAGTTGCATGCACCCTAGACAGTCTCTCTGTCGCGTGTGCGTCTAATAAGCCAAATGCAAAGGAAAGACAACTCGGGGGCTGGTAGAGTGCAGGAGGCCATGGTCAGAGAGCAGACAATATTGGCAATATTTTAAAGTGCCCGCCAGGCACACGACCAACCATCGAATCAACAAACCAAGCAACCAACCAACCATCCAACCAACCAACCAACGTTTGTTGTCATAAAATTCCTTTAATTAAATTCATATTTGGACACACAACATTGCCTGATTTATGGTTCAAGATGGGGAGGCGTGTGCCTATTGGAAAACAATCATGAAAGTTCTGAATGTTTATATATTTCTTTCATTAATCTAATTGGATTTGCTTTTCATTTAATTTGGGCCAACTCTTCCCCCTTACTTGTTCCCCTTTCCATGTATTCAGGCAGTTTAAGTTAAACTTTTAATTGCAAAGACCTCGCCAAAAAGGCACAACTCCAACTTCCTTTTTGTGCTAGGTGCACTTCTTTCTCTCCCTCTCTCTCTCTCTCTTTGCTTCAACTATCTCTCAAAACTTTGCAATTTTTTTAGACACTAATTTGACATTTGAATTTGATATTTGAATTTTGTTTTAGCACTGCAAAACAAAAGAAATAAAAGCATGAGAAACCTCAGAATATAAACGAGAGCCAAAATGCTAAAGTTTTATGACAGCATTTTTGGAGTTCTGACTAAAAGAGGAGCAAAAGTTTCATTTGTTATTTCTTAAAAAAAAAAAAAATACGAACAACATATTTTAATGGTTTGATTTTATGCATGGCAGTTGAATTTTAAACTGTAAAATTGGATTTTGGTTAACATTTCACTTCTTTTCTATTTTATCAGCTTTTTCTCTTCAAACGTATTCATGTTGGTTTAAAGCTTATTTTTTGCTTCATTTTTATTTATCGAATCTATTTTAAAAACTTTAAAATGTCCTTTGAAAATAACATTTAAATTGTCTTTTCACTTGATTTGCATTTTTCGTACTGTCAGTGGCAAAACAAATGAGTTTGAGTCAATAAGAAAAAAACGGAAAATGCCATGGGGAAAGGTCAAGTCTTGATAAATAGTTTTATGAGTTTTCAGTTTTCATTTTGGTGGAGAACTGCATCTTACGATTGCTTGGCAGTTCATAAGCAACCGAAAGGCAATAATAAACTTAGCAATCAGCTGTCAGTGCGTAATGGAAACTTTTCTCTACTGCCAACTGGATGCGGATGCGAAGCCGAATGTGAATGCAGCCCAAAAGGAAGACAAATGATTAGTCAGAGCTCACGTGCTCTGCGAGCGAACTCCTTAAAACTGGCAGCCAGGAACTGGGTTATGCAAGCAAAGCGTGATCTTTTGGCATATGTGCATTTCCATGCACAGGAGCTATGCGGCATTCCTGCATTGGAGGTTAGTGTAATAGGATTGGGCCAACAGAAGCAGCATCCTCTTTTGACCATTTTTCAAAATTCCCGTTCACGTTAGCTGTAACTGAAGAATTTGCCGTTCTTTTGGCTTGCTCCTTGTTAAGTATCCCCGGCACGTTTGAATACTGTTTACGGCGAAACAGGCAGACCGCCCAAGTCGTAAAGTGGCTGCTATTTACCTGGCAAGGCTCAAAGTAGTTGAGTAATGATGACCACGATGCAGCCACATCCATAACATATTGCAGGTTCAGACAGTGGGTTGTAAAACTGATACTTACAGATATGTATATTTATACATTTCATACTTTTGGCAACTTTTTTCCTTAATAAACCTTGACATTCCTTTGCATTTGACAGCACTCAATTTCGCCCATCTGTATGTGGGTAACGCCTCCATACCCTTTCCCAAACACAACCCATCAACTCGAAAAAGTGGAGAAAGTGGAAAAGTGTTTGAGAGAGAAAGAGAAATGCCATAGCCAAACAGCAGCCGCAGCAATTGAATGTCAGTCACAAAAATGCAATCACAGTTTGACACAATTTTAACCGAGGCGCCACTTCAACACGTTGCAACTGCAATATCTCTACACACACACACACACAGACAGTCAGCACTAAGGAGGTGGTTTGGTAATGGGGTGGGAGGAGTCCCCTCCAGCTAACGCACGAATGACAACTCTGCAAACAGCACATTGTCAACTCTTTAACACAGTTAAGTTAGCAACGCTGCTTCGACAATCGATGCTGAAATGTAATGTTAATACTCTACCCAAAAAAGGAAGCCAAACGAAAAAAAAAATCCTCACAAATTCCCCTTACACATAAGATAGATTGCTGAAGTCAGTTTCATGTTGAAAAAAGGGTTTATATGGTGTTCAGCAGAGAATTTCTTGTCCTTGACTTCAGAGATTCAAAAGGCTCCTGGTTTGTATTTCAATATTTGTAAGATACTGTTAATTTGTAAGAATAACATTCAAAAGTGTATTACAGATTTCGATATGCTGGAATGTGCCATCTTTGTTCAGTCGGTGACGCGTGCTCAAGTGCATTTACACACTTTTACACACACACATACACTCTTACACATCTGCCATTGCCATTGAATTGACATTTTTTTATACCCTTGCAGACAGTATTATAAAAATGGTCAGATGTTTGTAAAAGGAGATGTTTCGAAGCTCATAAAATCTTGATCAGCACAAAAAGCCGAGTCGATATAGACATATCCGTCTTTCCGTACACTCGTTTGAATCAGTATACATATATTATCCCTCAGTTTTAGACCTCTCCGGATAATACATGAAATTTAAGCTTCTTATTACCATTAAAAGAGAGTGTTATGGGACAGTTTTTAATGTTATAATTGTAATGTACATCATATCGCCAAAATCAAAGCCTGCAAAGAGTATATAATCTTCGAAACGGTTAAAATCAGCCTTTGGATTTTTTTTTTCGTTTTATTCAGTTGTTGTTTGATTACGTTTTTATCTTCGTCATTTCAGTCACTGCAAACTTGATGTCCCGGTAAGGAAGAAGGACGAAAAATTGCAACGGGCGATATTATACTGTAACAACATTTTATTGCAAACATTGTGCAATTTCACTTTAAACATCAATGGATTTTCATGAGATTTTTACGAGTAGTTTCACTTGTGCGCATTTCTATTGACTTCACTTGACTTTTGCCGCAAACAAACATTTCGTTTAATAAAATTAAAGAATTCTTAGTTAAATATCATATTCCTTTCGATATGTAATGGAGACAAAGTAATCCAACTCCTTGGACATAAGTCCTAAAGAGCGAAAATGGGCTTTTTCGGGCGACATATTTGTAGACGAAACAAAATTAAGCTATCAATTACAATTCAAGATTAATTTACACTTCAAATCATTTAAAATTCCGGTGTAAAAATGTAGCTTAATGATATTTGAGGATTTCAATATGTTCATAACTGATTTCTTTGACTATTATAGAAAAAACACATTGTAATAATAATCCAATCGAAATGATAGCATAGCCTGATAATCGGTGCAAACACCTGTTAGTCATAGTTTGACCAATTGTTCGATATCAAAATTACATGGAACCCTCATGTTATCTACTCTACAGAAGGGTGCCTATTGGCAGCATTTAATGAACAACAAAAAATGTATAATAATACACTTTCAAGTAGTGTCCATGCTTCTTATGATTTCAGTCATCTCTAATATATGTATAAAACCTAGAAAGACATACACCAAAAACTAAGCCCTTACTTGAGATGGGATTATGAAAATATAAGTGATGATACTCCATTTACTACACAAGCGCAACGAGATTATTTGAGAACCGCAGTCAGCAATTCCTTTTCTAATATTAATATAGTTGTTGCTTTAAAACCTTTTTTTTTTTCTTGATAACACGAAATATTTGTAAGAGTATACAACATCGACATAATGGGCCCTCAGTTTTTTTGTTTTATTTAATGCATAATAAAATATTTTTGCGATAAGCAATTTCACTATCAACAGCTGTTGCCGACAAATTTTTAGTCAATGCTGAGGCATCAGTATTCAGTGTTTAGATTTTAGTCTTGAAGCTACTCTGAGGGAGAGCGGATCAATTTCGAAATGAGACTTTTATAAACAAACTACAAATAATAGCGACAACATGTATTTGCGAACATTGACAGTTCTGATAACCCTGTGCATGATGCAGGAAGTTTTTATGCAAATGCGTATACCTGAAAGATCGGACACGGCCCAAAGCTTTAACTGTATGAATGATGTATCTGGATTTGCCTTTAATTTATCTGCTGTAAGTATTCATAGATTTCATTTATAGATTATCAATTTAAAATCTTATGTTATTCAGTTGTCTGGCTATTGGTATGAAGCTGCTCGAGTGCCCAATCAGGATGTTTTACAGTGTCTGAATGTTTCAATACCAGCTAATGTTAGTACAGAAAATAAACTTGATTTGGATTTGAATTATATCAGCACTGTGAATGGTCAGTGGCAAGCTACTGAGGAGATAGTGAGCTTCCCTTGGAATTCAACTACTCAGAATGGTGTTTTTGAACTGAACTATGAAAGTGAATTGCTCAGTGTTCAAGTTACATACAAGATGATCATAACAGATTATAATCGATTCGCACTAATGTGTGGCTATGCGACAGTCTCACCCATTCCGCTCTTTAAGTTGTTCACACGCCAACGTGAGCTGGATCCTCAACAGAAAACACAAATCCAGAATCAAATCAAATTATTCGCCGGGGATGTGAGCTCGCAAATCTTCTGGACAGAGCAATCCCCTGATAAATGTAATTCTGGTATGCGACATGGAATACAAAATGGTTTTATTTTGTTAACAAGTTGGTCATTTACGCTTTTTGTCCTTATGTGGTCGAAATTGAAAGAATAAACTATGTTAGTAGAATATTTTTAATGCAATTATATAAAATTCTTTCATATTTGTCAAATTTTTCAATAGTCATTGGCTTGTTGTTATCTAGCTGCACTGTATAATTTTTGCAACCGACTTAACTAATCACTGAATGACTCATAAAGAGGTTTCGGTTTTTTTTTGTTTTCATTCAACATTAGAAAATCAAATTACCCTCAATTAGCTAATTAGAGATTAAGAACATGCCAATTTAGATTGATAATCGATCCATTAAATCAGGCGAAATACTCAAAATACTACGTACTTAGATTAAGTGTCATAGATGTTATTATCAGCACCAAACAAAAATTCCACTAAATAGTCAAAAATACATATTGTCTTTTTATATATTAGATCCATCCATTTGGCCTCAACAAAACTGAAGAATCACGATAAATAGCCAAATTGAATGAATATCACCGATAAGATATCGGAGTTCCACATGTTCACTCATTAGTCATCCCAAAAGTAGTATATTTCAAGTTTAATGCCAATCATAAATTTAACCGTCTTATCAAAAGCCAATTTCATAGAGAAGATAAATCAATAATTACATAAAAAGTAAATAGTAGTTCAATGAGATCTTTTCAAGATAATATTAAAACGATAACTTTTTCGGCATTTTAGTTTGCTTGTCTGCATATGTTTATCTTTTGTGCGGCTTTTCTTTTTTTTACTTTCCCCATCCGAATTTTGGCTTTTTGGAAATGTTTTTCAGCTGATAAGCTATTTGTATTCAAATTAAATCAAGCGAACTATAGAAGTTTTATGTGTTTCAATGCGGTTGCTGAAGAAGTTCGATTCAAGTAGGTAAAATAAAAGTACATAGGTTGAAACCAAAAGAAATTGCTTTGAGCTGATGAACTCATCTACCATACCAAATGCATGTATGTATATACGAGTATATTTTTTGTTCTTTCGATGCTTTTCTTTGCTTTTGGCAATTTTCATTTCAATAAACTGGAAAATAGGAATAGAAAATACAGCGAAGTACAAGCTACATACGTTTTGTTCGTGCTTCTTTGGCTACTCTCACTCTTACTCCAGCACTTTCCCTTCCCTCATCGTCTGACCTCTGTTCCTCCAACGTCATTGGCTATCCGTCCAGTGTGTTGTCCAGTTGTGGTAAAGTCAATGAAGTGCAAAAACTTGGCTAGTGGGCGGTATATCGTATCGTTCGGCACTTTCATTGATTTGATGCGTTTGCGTGCCGCTTGACTTGAGTAAAGAGTCCAATCGACTGAAGCGTGGGTTAGAGGAGGAGCAGGAGCTGGCAGGAATGCTGGTCATCTAAAGCTGTTTACTTGCAGTAAACCAAGTGAAATTGAAAGCCTTTTTGCCCACGATAATTGTGTCCGGATCCTGCAATAGCTTCTGCTTCCAACCCAATTCCTTTTGCTACTTGTGCTTGTTGGCTTTTCGGTAATGGGAGCAAACTATGTGTGTGTGCACAACATGATTTCTTGGCTGATTCGGCTTACGAATCGACATAATCATGCGATGAGTCTGCACAAAAAAAAAAGAAGGAAAACGCACACACACCCACATAAAGTGGGAAACTTTTTCAGAAATGAAAACGAAAGTTAATGTAGCACATCATAGGACAGGCAAAAAGGGTTAAGAACGAAGTGTGTGTACGTGTTCCAATTAATTTTGACATTTCTTTTTAATACATGTCTTACAGAAATACACTTATTCTCCTGGAGGTTCATAAATTATAAAGTTTCACTTGATTTATTTGAAGTGGAAGCTGCGGCTAGACAAGAAACGTGCTCCGTTTGAGAATGGATGGTGATCAGTTCAAGCTTACAAAGATTTGTCAATATTGAGTTAATGAAGAGTATCTACCAAATAATTTGCCGTATTAACATTAATCATTCGGCTTTTACCTACAAGCATTTTTGCCATTTAACCCAACCCTAGCAGACATTTTTAATCTACTATGCAGAGTTTGAACTGTTTTAAATATGCAACTCCAAATATAAATTATAAAAAGAGCAAAAACCTAAAGCAAAAATCTCTGCAACTTCTAGAGTTAAACCAAAAGAAGAATATAAAAAAAGTAGTCAAACCCATGGCGGCTAAAGAGAAACTAAAAACCGGCAGCACAAACATGCCAAACTATTAAAAACATGTCTTTGTCCTTTGGCTGGCTTTTGTCAGTGGTGGTGGTGCATATAATGAAATTCCTAACTGCTTTGTGCCCCACGAGAACGATGCCACTCGGCGGCATGTTGCTCCTCCAAAGACGACTTCTTTAGACCCGCATCCACTTGCTATACTTTTTTTTTTTTTTTTTCCTTTTTAGTTTTTTGCAGTATCAATCTAGGTGAAATATTAACAAGCGAGTGGGGACTTTTGTAGACGACGCTGGCAGCTCATAAAAATTCCTTAGCTCCACGACAGAAAAAAAAAACCTAAAAGAGAGCCGTGTTCGAGTCTAAGTCGAGCTCTTTAAGCGGCGGAAAGCAAGCAACGCTGAGACAATAGACTTGAGTTAACTTAAATTGATTTCCAGACGTTGAGGGAAATGAAACTCAAGACAGACATTTGCCATCATCGTTTGTTGTGACTCGAAGGTTACTTTGACTCGCCTGCCAGCCAGCCAGGCAGCATGCTGCACCTTGATTGCAAGTTATTTGCAATTTTGTGCAAATTTCACAAAACAGTGAAGGAGAAAAAAAAAAGAAGGAACTTACAACAAGGAGAGAAAGAAAATGAAAATCCAGACAGGAAAGAGAGTCCTGCATTGCACTTGAAACATTTTTTTAAGTGCGCGAGAAATTTTTTATGCAAAAATTTTGTTAGCAGCCATTGTTATGCCGGAAGTTTGATTTTCCCCCAGCCATCCTTCACAAGTTACTCCTTGGAGGTGTCTGCCTCTCCCAGTTAGTTGCTCAATTTTTCGGTTTTATACAATTCTTTTTCATATTGAAATTGGCTATGGCACTTAATTTTGTGTCACTTGGGCAAATGTTTGTTAAGTGACGTTTTGTAAATGATTTGCAAGCTGTTCGGGCAATAACACTTGGCAATTGACAGCTGAGAAACTTTCATTTGCCTGGTGTGAACAATTGATTGTAGCTTTAAATTAGTTTGAATGGTAAGGAACGGCAAATAAATGATCATCATATTTTCTAACTAATGACGATTGCGAATAACTGGATTGGACAAACAGAGAACATAACTTTTAGTTGTATAGATTCAGCGGGATAATCAAATAATCTACTTGGAAGTTTTTCTTGAATCTGCAAAATATCTAGAACCCTTTGGTACCATTTATCTCATGCAGTCTGGCAATAAAACTTTAACAAATAATTCATATCACAGAACGGATATCATTTCCAGCTGCATATCCCACGGAACTAACACTTTCTCTCCCCCTCGGCGTATTTTTCTCTCACCCTGTTGGTGTTGTTATTTGCCATTTGGCCAGGACCTATGTCATTTTTATCAACAAAAAGTCTGTGGCAAATAATTTTATTAACTTTGTGCAGACAAAACTTCGCGAAAAGTTCGCTGGAGTAGGTACAGTTTCGTTTTTCGAACTTTCTTAACTGCAATGCCATCTTTCTCTACCTGGTCTGTGTCGTATCTGGTAGGGCATATTTTATTATTATACTTTTGCGCAAATTACAAAAGGAGCACAACTAACGATGGCGACTTTAAGTTATATATGTATGCCGTTGTCCTTGCCCCTTTACGGTTCTCCCTTTGTCCAGTTGGTGCTCCGTTGTTGTTGTTGTTGTTGTTACTGTGTTGGCACTAGCGACAAAAACTTTCGTCCAGATCTAATCAAAAATTCACTTAAAAAGTTTTTACTTGCCCGCCAGCTCCATGAATGACTTCAAGTGCAAGCTTCCATGGCTGGGCTTGGGCCATTGTTGTCATTCCATTGTATTGCACCCAGTTTCAAATAGATGGCCAAGGACTCTAAGCAAGGCTTAAGACCATAAATGGTACATTTTGCATTGAAGCAAACAGGTAAATAATCAACGCAGTGAAATTTTGTTAACAAACTATCAGCAACAGTGAATAAGGCAACTTGAACTTGAATCAAAAATTTAAGGCCTTAGTTACACAATTCGATGGCTGACAATGAGTTCATTTAAATGTTGTGTTTATTGAAGTGATGGTCCCCAACTTTTAGATCAATATTTGAGTTTTTAAGAATAAATTCTCCTGTAGATATGCAATATTATACCTTAGCCAAATATTGTCTAAGCATTTGGCATTAAGCAGCAATTGCCAAAAGGGAAAGGTATTTGTGCCCTTTAACTATTGAGTTGATGTTATCTACCATATTTTCCCCCTCAAATTTTATTCGAAAATGTTATTGAGTTTAATAGATGTAGCCAAAAAAGGGGGCAACATTTAAAATGGCAAATTCTACCCTTTTTCCTCTTTATGGACTTAACAGGGTGGTTCTATCGCTATGTCCTGGTGTCCTTCTTTCTCGCTTTGGTTTTTTTTTTTTTTTTTTGCTACCATATGCATTCCCTGTATGTAGTTATTATTCATTGTCGTGCTTCAGCAAATATCAAATAAAGTTTTGTGAGTAGCTGCTGGGGATAGTCCTGCTACTTCAACTACTTATGTATATATAAATTTTGTTTTCTTCTCTCTATATACATATATAGAGACTTTTTTTCTTTGAATTTTTGCACATATGAGCTGGGCGTGTTTGTACTTTTATTGGCCACCACCCCAAAATAAAGAACGGCAAAAATGAACAAATAGCAAAAAAAAAAAAAATAGAAAAACGAACAGAAGACGAATTTTTAATCGAAACATTTGTAGCGTGAAATTGTCGTTATGTTTGCATGTGTACACATACACGCACACACACACAGATATTTATGTGGTATTTTTTTAAGCATCAATATGCTAGGATTTAAATTGTATTTCCCCTTATTGATTGCCTTTGCTCCTTCTCCTCTTGTAGAATGTTTATCCTCTTGCTCTTCCTTTGAGTCTATTCAAGCTACTCCATCTATTTGTATGAAAAACTTGAACAGAAAATGCGCTGATGTGTGACATTGATATGTCATCTGAATGAAGGCAAAAAGCGTCATTAAAGACCAACTGGTCATTAATCATAATTAAATGAGCGGAACATTTAAAAAGGGTTTCCATGTTTATTGATTTTTGCTGCTTACTTCAATGGTTTTTTTTTTGACCAGAAAACTTTAAGCTGAAAGTTCCAACATTTTTTCTGCTGCTGCTGCTCAATAAATCTCAATTTTCTACAAATTAGGCGACGATATGCCAAGATGAAGATGAAGCCGCCTACCCACCTGTCCGAGAGCCATACATATGAGGTTCGAAAGGACTATAACTCAACTCAACTGACCACTGATATTTGGCCTTTTCAACTCGCAGTTGCAGTGACATTTGCTCAATTTATCGTTATATTTTGGTCAAACCAAAACAAAAAATCAATTTTCACTTTGAGCAGCAGCAACAAACGTAAAGAGAAAAATCCATACACACATAGAACTTTGAACTATTTCTTTGGTTCTGGTAAAGCATTTTAAGTGATTTATGCCTTGGAAACTGTTTTTGAAATGTGGCTTCAGTCTCGGGACTAGAGCCTAGACGCGATACCAGAAACCACACCGGACCCTTCCTTCCTTCTTGCTTTGAATTGGTTTTTCCGTGTGTGTGTCTGTTTTTCTTTTTGGCCAAACGCTGAAGAGGAATGCCGAACACAAAACTGTCCAAAGTATACAAATTGGCTTGGCATGAGTTATTGATGATGCAGGCCATGAAATGAACGACCACAGGGAGGTATCAGGCTCAGCTCTCTTACTCTCTCTCTCTCTCTCTGCCCCCGCTAACCTCTCTTTATCTCACTAACTAACTAACTAACTGACTGACTGACTGGCTGGCCATGTATCCAGGCTGTGGAAAACAAATGTCAGCCATTTACTGGCAAAAGTACCAAGTAGGAAAAGTTCCAGCCACCAGTAAAAATCCAAATGAGTGGGCCATATTACAAGAAAGCAAAACAACAGAGGAAGGAGGGCTTAATGGTAAGAGAGAAACAAAGAAAGCAGTGGGGTGATTTTTGGGTCTAATTGTGGAAAACTTTTATATTAAGTAAGTACTTTTGCGTGGCATTTCATTTGGATTTGATCAAACCAACTTGAGGGAAGAACCAATTAAGTTATAATTATTAAAGGCATCAATTGTCCATACAGAAATCTATATCCTACTCCTTTTTTATTCGAAACCTCCTTTGGTCCTTCGTTTACAAACTTTCGCCCTTAATTTCTTGCCATCATTAGTTAAAAGTTATCAAACCTTTTTGTGGTAAATATCTCTTTTGCTCGGCACTTCCCTAAAAACCAATTCCGTTAGCAGCTATGTATATTCGAAAAACCGCCACTAAAACCTTCGGCCTAATTAAACTATAATATGACATACTAATTCATATTCACTGCAGCTTATTAAAACATATACCAACTGACACATAAAATATGCATGGAAGCCCAAACCCAGCCCCGAATAAAGATATATATAACAAGATCCATAATTCATGTCAAACCTCTTGGCTTTGGCTCTGGCTGTGTGAAGTCTCTTATCACAGCCACCAAATCGTGTTATTTAATGTTGTGCTAATTTCTCGTAGAGTCAACAAAGTCACAAACAAATTCCACGCAAACCTCACACCCATCAACATGCCCAACCCCAACCCCTAAATTCAGGTGAAAGTCGTGACATTTTTGTGGTCATTTCTTGCTCATTTCCGTCAAGTGTAGCAACACGAACTATTTACAAATGACACAGACATTTAAGCAAAATGCTTCCGGAATGGTCAGCTGCGGGGGCCGAAATGACTTGACCTGAAAAAAAAAAGTTATGCTGGCTCAACATGAAAGGGCAGAAGAAATATAAATTAACTGGCAAAAAAATATATACTAAAGAAAACCAAGTCGAATTTTGAATGATCTACCTTCTAGCTTAAAATAAGAAATCAACCAAAACAAAATCAAGACATTCAAGATCAATTTGATTCCAGTACATCATAGTGATACTTTTTCGCACTAAATGGAGTTCTGAGTTCCTTATTCCTCGAGATGATTCTATTCTTATTGACCACATTTGCAATATACCCCACAAGGAAGTGTAAGAGTCCACAAGACAAGGTGAGTTATGTAAGCCATTCAAAGAGAGAAAGGACTCACACACGAATAAAAACTCAAACTCTTGAGTGTCAGCGTGTCAATTGCCTGGAACTCGGCCTCTGCCTCGGACATAGCCCTGCCCAAAAGGTCTTAATTAAGTTACAACCGCAAAACCTGACAACGACAACGTCGACGATACAATTTCACTAATTTCCGTGCAAGGCGACACCAACAATCAGCGGCAATGTTTGAATATATACATATATAAGGCGTCGAGTCAAGTCGAGTCGAGTCGAGGAGTCGGTTAATAAATATTGTCCCTTGACCATGTAAGAGTCCTCTGCCACACCCTCCTATCTCCTGCTCCTGCTTCTGCTTCTATTCTCTTCTACCCCCTCCACACCAATTTGGCGTTAAAAGCCCAAAATGAATGGTCAATATATGTGGCAACATAAATAATTTTTAGGGGTTGTGTAGCCATAGTTTATTCAATGTTGTTCGCATTTAGCGTGTTTGACTAACATTTCCGCTGCGTTTTTGTTTGCTTTCAATTAACCAAAACTGGCCATGGTCGATGTGGCTGCTAATTGAGTGCTGCGGTTGGGGCACAGAGAGCACAGAGACAGCGACAGGACATGATGGCAAACAGAATGTTTTTCAAATTGAAATATGATTGAAATTGTAAATACATCAGAATTGATGATGTTATATTAACATGGTGGGAATTATATATCCCATAGCAAAAATATTACTAGATAGATCAATTTTCTTTGATTTTAAGTAAATAATTCTCAATTCGAACTAACGTAAAGAACCTCGATTGGTAATAAATTGTTCTTGGTTTAAATTCGATACTAAAAATCATCCGTTTCAAATGTAATTTAAAATACTTGAATTGTGGAATTCGCCAAAAACTTGACTAGACACACAAAAATGTTGCCTTTTTCGATTAAACCACAAATAATTGCACTTGAAAAACATTCTACAAGTAAAAATAATTTGCCAACAAACTTATCTACCAAAAACTATAAACCAAATGAAACAGCAAAATTTGCGCAAAATTATTCCCACACACACACACACGAACACACACACATACATCCAGTTTACTCGCTTCAATTTCAATAATGTTGCACATTCGAGTGTGAACTGAACTGTGGAACACAAACAGAGGACGTGCCACATGCCGCCACTAACACTCACACACACACAGACACACACACACTTATAGGGAAAACTATTCTAGAAATAGTTTGCCAACAAACACGAAGTACACATATCTGCCGGAAAGCCAAGGAAAAATTGTATTATTGACTAGCAATAAATTCTCTGGCAGGCAGCAGGCAGGCAAGAACCCAATAACACAAACAACTACTAAATTTTGTAGGCGAAAATGGGAAAAAGTTTTAATTAGCCATAAAGAAAATACAAGGACAGGCCGCGGGCATGAGGGTGAAAGGGGCATTCGCATCTGATTCGCATGAGCGGCTTAAATGGTAATCTAAAGAGTGGAAGAACCAAAACACAGAAATCACATGGTACGGGCCAATCATAAAGATCATAACGCATAAAATTGGCTAATTCTCAGTTGAGCTGAAGTAGCCTTGTTTAGGCCAATTTTTGAGAATCAATGGCCAATAAGTAGGCAACAGAAAAATCGTTTTTCTGGTCAGTCATTTTCTTTAGCTCTCCATGTACTGGCAATTGGCGTCGTTTACCATCATCGTCGTCATCAAGAAGCCATGGCAAGAAGCAGGCAAGGAGCCAGACTGGACTGAAAGGAGCTCCTTTGCTGTGTCATCCACGCCCCCAAGATATCTATTTAGCTGGCGCTTCTGTTGTGTGTGTCAGTGTGTTGAGCTTTTCAAGAAGTTAAGAATTCAATTGACCACAAAATCAAGATTATTATACGTAACGACAAAACAGAGGGGATATAGAAGGAGAGACCATGACACTGAGTGGCGTCAGAGCTTTGAGTAGTCTGGAGGGAGGGAGGAGGAGGAAGCAGGTTTTCTGTGGTGAAGAAACCAAAAACCACTTGAATGGTGGGCGGTCAGTTTTGAAGTTTATCCGTGTTGAGTCGGAAATGCCACTGGCAGTGTCATTGGCAGCTATTGGACTGACCACTGGCCAACTGACTGGCTTAAGAGCGCAAGGATATCGATACTTTTGGTTTTTGTGTTGAATTGGATTGGGTTGGTTGAGTTGTGGTCTAGCAAATGGAGTGAAGAATAACGGCAAAGGGGTAAAAAACATATGGTAGAAGCAAATTCCTAGAATCTCATTTCCATTTCCTAAAGCCTTTTCTACAACTCTTCCTTCCTTTTCGCCTAGTTATCTTTGTACTTCGAAACGACACGACACACACAGTCGCACACACCTGAAGACCCCCCATTGTTATGCCGAAAAGCGGCTTTCTTTGAATTATCTTACAGTGGTTGAGTAGATGGGTGGTGGAATGGGTAGTTGGGGCCCCTTCCGCTTATCTTCTACTTTTGGGCTAAGTCTTAGCGCAAATTTTCAAGTATTAACGCTCGCATCTTTTGGTGGAATAGAACTTCCGCCTGTTTGTTTGCTGAGAGGCTTACCAACTACACACACAAGACAAATTGCAGATTCATATACACACACGCCACCGCACACACATACACACACGCATAGGGATAGAAACAGGATGGATGGATTTCGCTGCTTTGGGCGAAAATAATGGAACAAAGCAAAAATACATGGAAAAAATCCATATTTTATTTTGATTATTTTCCGGCTTCTAAGGCAGGTGTCGATTTCGTTGCTTGTTTTGGATACCCTTACTGCAGAAAGGACTACATTGATTTCAATCAAAACTTGGCCTATACTAAATGGATTTTTCATCTCTATAACTAGAACTTTATAAAGTCAAAATCATTATTTTAATAAGAAATCATTGATTAATAACTAAACTTTGACCCAAGCTGAAGGACTACACAAAAGGTAATTTAAGATTAGATTAACTTTTGAAAAGGAAGCAAAGGGAACCAAAACAACTCCAAAAGAACCTGATCAAGTTAGACCAAAACTTAGAATAAGAAATTTTCGCATTCAAAGATTGTCAAATGTGGTATATATTAGATATATATGTACCACATTTAATCAGTAATCTGTTAATCTCAAGCCAAAAACAATAACAATTCCAAGGGTATACAAACATCCTCAAAGTTCAAGTTTCTATATATTCTTCCTTTTGATGAAATTATATTTATCCACGCCTCTCATCAACTCCAACTCTGTGGCTTCTTCCGCTCCGTTTCTGCTTCGCTCTCTATCCCTACCTTTCCGTCTGATGTCAATCAATTTTGGTCGCACACAAAAAAATGTCCTTTTGTAATGGAAAAAAATTATTGAATTTGTCAACGACTGGCCTCGGGGTCTAAGTTTTTGCTTTAACTTGGGTGTTTTTTTGTTTGGCTCAGCTTTAAGCTAAAAGATTTATTTGCCCGTTGTGTAGGTGTCAGGCAAACAAAATTATGTTTGAAAACGATTTTCTACCTTTGCCATCATACATCATCAGGGGAGTGTGAGGGGGGCTAACAACCCTCCAACGTTAACAAATTTCTTTGCGACGTTTTTAAATTTTTCGTTTTCTCCCGCGTCGTTTTTATCCTCCCAGAGAGGCTAATGTAAATCGCATGTGCCAGTGTGTATATGAAGCTGCCCTCAACCTTATTTAGTAAACCTACCAAAAAAGTGAGGAAAAAACACTCACACACACACACACACACACACACACATACAAAGTGATTTGTTGACAAAGAAATTTTTTAATAATTCACAAAGTCAGTGAGGGCCAAGGCGAAAATCTCATTCAGCATAAGTGATGATGTAATTTTCGCTAAAAATTGAAAAAATCTTCACGCAACTTAAGGAGCGGGAAACTTGTGAAGTAAAGATGGAGGGGTAAAGTGGGGGTGGGGGATAAGGTAAACCCTCAATCCGCACATAAAATATGTTGCAACAATCTGTTGGCCTGGCTGTATGCTTCTGACTATGATGAATGTGGCACACACATGCTTTACCCTGATTTAACTGACTGAGTGACGAACTAACTGACAATCTGGCCATGCTTCCAACCATCTACAATTTTAATATGGAGTCAGTTAAGTTGTATACTCACCGAGAAGTAAGCAAAATCTTTGCAAATATATTCAACAACTAAAGACACTTGATGGTCCATTGGATAAAGGGCTTGTCTATCAAATATTTGATCACTCAACCTCAACACTGATAAATTGTTAAATGATCGCAAAACATTTAAATATTTGATTAAGTGCTTTGTGTTCTATCTATCTATCTAAATCTAAGTATTTACCACAACAACAACAAAATCTGTTCCTTATTCTAAGTATTCACGTAAACACTACTTATATTTTTACTTAAAGGTCTATTACATATCTGTCTCTAATGAAGCACATGATGACCATGTCTATGACTCAATATATGGACGAGAAGGGACGAGTCCTGCCAGTCAACTTACAGCCATAATTCTTTCAGGCAAATGATAGTTGAGTTGAGTTTAACCACAAGTAAAACAAGCAACGTTCTTTTAATGTCCAATGTCCGTTGTTGAATGTCGATGGCCATGTGCATGGCTCATTAGTTTTTGCCTAATTTGAAATGCAGGCTTCGAAGGGGGGCGGAAAGTTGGTGGCAAACTGGATGGTTTGTCCGTTGCTTGGCCTAATGGAATTCAATCAATTTTCATTTATTTCGATTACGAAAGTCGCACCACCAAGACCCAACTGGAAGAAAGCAGCGTCCGTTCGTCCATGGAGTGGGGGAAGATGTCTTGGGACTGGCAATGGGTGGGAATCACTTCATCCCCATGGCATAAATGGGAACTGAAAAATTTCTTAATTATCCTGACGTGAAACTTGGCAGCGGGACAGTTTGTTTGAGGTTGACATGCTCCTTGCGTCCGTCTGTACAAAAAGCAAGACAAATGGCTCCTAGCCACGGCAAAGTGGACCCAAGAAAAAAAAAAAAAAAAAAGGAAGCAAAAAATGTTCTTTATGGAAAAGTTTAAAGAAATATTTGAGGATTTCTCTTAAAGCAATGTGCAGATCAATCGACGTCGACTACGACTGAAAGCAATATGCCACCCAATGTCAATACAACAATACAACCAACACGAGAGCCATGAAAATAATCAACATTTTCCTCGAAACAAGCAAAAGCAACAACTACAAAAGAAATAAAAGGATGAAAATGCTGAAAAGCATATAATCTGCTTATCAAAAGGCTGCAGTCCTCTCCTTTTATTTAGATATACATATCCCTTTTCCTTTCCACTTAACTCTAGCCAAAATAAAAAACCAAAGGGGCAAAAAATGAAAACCAAAAATGAAAATAAGTAAACAAAGAAGTGAAAATTTGATTTGCATTTCGTTAGGCAAAAGAGGAAAATTAAATTAAATTGTTCTGGGCTTTGTTGTTTGAAGATATCAAAAAAAAAAAAACAACGGAAAACTTTTGATGCCAAATGAGAGAAATACATTTTTCGCAGCAGTTCCTGCCATCAGCAGGCAAATTATTATGTAACCAATATATGAGCAAACAATACATACAAATGTTTATGCTATAAGGCAGATATATCTTTAATCGAAAAGGGCAAAAAAATAATTGAGTCAAACCAGTCAAGTTCATTAAAAAGTCCAAATGTTAACTTGAAATGCAATATAAAAACCAAAATCAACAAACGAAGATCAACGAAGTCTTAATGCTCTGCAAAAGGCAACTCGAATAATTTGTAATAGACTTTAAAAATCTTCATACAGTCAGTTATGTAATATGATTCTCTAGTTCTTTGGGATCATGATTAAATGTCTATAATACAGTTAATTAATAGTTTTCCAGTGTGTTCTTTTCACTTAACTTTTCAAAATTTCACAAAGTTAGTCCAACTATCAGAAAAAAGCAGTCTCACCCTTCTTGTAAACAAAAAAGAGTAGCAAATAAAATCTGTAAGTTAAATCTGTGGCCTGCCTTCAAAGGGACAGACACAAGGGACAAAGCGAAACAAGAATTTTGAGGGTATCGAATGCATGATACCCTAAAAATATGTTCTCAAATTGAGAGCAACTTCAATGGTAACAAATCTTGGCAAAACTTGCCAATAGAGTTAGATATTATTACATTGCAAAAGAAGTTATATGCAAATCCTTTCGCCTCTTTAATATCATCGATATACATAAAACTTTATTAATATTATTTCCAATTTTAGCTGGTTTTTGCTTCTTTTTGATGCGTTTCTATCACGTGATTAAATAATTCATCATCGTCATCTAACCCTCCATTTAAGGGGTATCAAAAAGATGCAAGCAACCAGAGGCAAAAAGTAACTTTTGCGCCTCAATTATAATGAGAAAAGCAAACGAATTGGAAATAATTTTCAATTCACTTGTTTCCCACCTACTTTCGTACCGCTTTAATTTTTTTTTTTTGGCAACGATCTTCAGATACTTATTTATGCGCCCTTTGTTTTCATTATTTATTTCCTATATATTCCGTTTTGCATGCCTCGCAAAATCAGAAACAGACGCTCCCCTTTTTATTTTTATAAATATTTTTTTCTCCCCGTTTTTTGGGTTTTTTGTTTTTGAGTTCCTTTGCTGTTGGCCCCCGCGGCATAGGTTGGCATTTTATGCGATTGATAAAGCTGTTAATTTTTTCGTGTCGTTTTTTTTTTATTGTAGGTGTGGCTTGTTTGCAAAGGAAGTTCACACACACGCACACACATACAGAGAGAAAAGTAAAAAAGGCGAAAAGCCTATGGCTATAGAAATGAATTATTTATATGTATGTACATGTATATATACATATATAGATGTATATATCAAATCGGTCTCAAAAAAAACCCAAAAGAAATAAGATATCAATGAATGAACATGTTAAGCTCACAATTGATTGGGAAGGACATACGGAAAGACAAGAGCCAAGAAGACAAAGGAAAAATTATGTAAATTTAAAAAAAAACTGCCAAGTATATGAAATCTTAACTTAGTTACGAGCAATGAATTTCAAATACACAGATCTTGATTAGTTAAACTAGTGTTGACATTTTCAAGGCTTAGTAGATTATAAGAAACACTTTACATCTTGGTGATGTATAACCATGGATTGTTGAGCCTTTTGATAATTAAATTTTCAAAATATATATTAATTATTTAGCATTTGTTTTATAGAGAATAATTAAGGTTGCCTAGAAAGAGTTAACTGGCATTGAATTGGTTACAAAACTAAACAAAACTGAGATAATTGTGGCGATAGTAATGAGAATTGAAGAAGTAGAGTAACGAGTTTCCGTTGAAAAAGCATGCATCTAATTTGTTATGGTGAACTAATAAACACCTTTTGTATTTTCAATTCGAACAATAATTGGCCCCAAAAGCAACTTGACATACTTGGCCATGCAGCTGAAACTTTGATATCATCGAACGCACCCACTTGAAATTTTTGGTGTCATTGAAACCCTTTTTTTGCACAAGGTGCAAAATTAAGTAGATAAATTGCATTGGGTTTGTTTTTTCACCTGTTTATCAGTATATTTCTTTACTGACTGTAATAAGTGTATCAGAATTTAATGTATGTGACGGTAAGTATGTACATACATACATATGCGATTTAACTAGTGGGATGGATTCACACAGTTGGATACAGTTAATATAAACATCTTTAATCATTTAGGCACTAACTTTAATACTGAATAAAATATTGAAAAAGGTATTTAATAATGTTGAAGAGATTCTGAACGAAGTTCATATTGGTTGGTTTAACGAGCAATGTCTTCTCTTTTATTCTAAACTTTGTATTTAAGAGTTAAATGAAACTTACTTACCATTTTCCTTTATGCTTATCTTTATGTTAGCCTCTTTTTTCTTATTTCGTAATATTCATATTAATTAATTTCCATTTCCGTTTTGTTATCATTGGTCAGAGCGCAAATTTTTACCTTTGTGCTGCTGACTAGACAATTAATCAAGTTTAATTACGTAGCCAGGGACAAGCAAATACTAAACGCGAAACGTCCTGGAATGAAGAAAATCCTCTCCAAAAACCCATCTCGATGGGGCCGAAATTGTTGAGCATTAATCACTTGAATATGCTTACATTTCTCATAGCCATTACCCGCGCATGTGTGCATTGCAGAAACTTTGTGTGGCAGGGAGGAGGCGGGGGGGATCAGTCAAAGAGATACGAAACGAATCCGGCGACGGCTCACGTAAACAATACATTCGGATTGAGGTGGGTCATTTTAATATTTTTAACGCTGCGATAAAAAGACAGAACGGACTTTGTTAGTAATTACAACTTTTTGCAGTATTTGCTACAGTAAAGTCAAAATGGAGCAATTAAGGTTGCTTTCTTAAGTTTAACTGTTAGTTCTATTAGTCAAAAACAACTCTAGACTCTTTTCACTGCATGTACATACATATGTATGTACATATGTATGTATGTACATATGAATGTTAAATATTTCTTCTTACCTGGCAGCACAGGGGTTAGAAACAAACGATTTAGATTATGCATCCCGGAAATAACTTATTTAATTAGTAAATTAACTTTTCTGAACTTTGTTACATTCGTTGTTAAACCGTTTCTTTTGAAGAAAAATTAAGCGTCGCCCTCTAGCGCAATATCTGTTAGTCTCTTACGTTACGTAACGTAATGAAACCCGAACTATCGATTAATCGATATAAAACTGCATGAGTAATCGATTCAAAGTGGTTTGAAAAGTAATCGATTAAAAAAGGCGGGAATTTGTTCAAATTCAAATCTAAATAAAGAGAACGCATATTTTAAGAGAGCCAACATTGCTCAATATGCAACAAAATTAATTACACAAACAATTTTTTTTTTTCAGAACGGTTTCGGGATGATGGAGCTCTGGAATGCGTTAAAACGAGAGATGATAGAAAATACAATAATATTAATTTTCGAGAATCAACTGATAGTATTGATGCAGTTTTCTCAAATTATGGAAGATTTTCCCAAACATAAAGGGTTTATAGCCAAGTTATCTAAGCAACACACGGATTCATTATAAACCTAGATTAACTTGATGTCTTTATGTCCCCCAATAGCCCGAAGGTAAATGTGCCAATCATCTAGCCAACAAACAATAGACTCTTTCCCACACTTCCCGTGAGAGCAGATTGATAAACTCACATCGGCATTAATGCTAACATAATCATAAATCCACCGATCACATTTGTTATCACTAATTGTCACATTGCCACTAACAAAATCTATGGCATCGACACGAGTATACGAAGGATCCATAAATTGTGACTATATGGCTTTGATTTCATCAAAAGCGCGATTTTCCACTCTTCATGATGATCGCGTAAGAAACCGATAATATTCTGCGAAAAGAAATGCATCGAAGTGACAAATGTTATATAGCCGTAGAGTTCCAGCAACAAGTATTGGTAGCCATGATTATCCCCACACATGGCCAGTATCACATCGAAATCCATATCCTTTGCCATGGCGTCTGTTCTTTTCTACCGAGCACATAATGCCAGCAACTACTTCTCGTGAGTGTGACTATTGCGAATCTAATCTTTATATTCTTCGTGTTATATATACAACATAAGCATCTCGACACATGTATAAACCACATTTGGGGTTTTTTTTAAATCGCATTTTCACATATATTTCTTACATTCAGAATCATCAAAATTCACATATCATGAAAATCAGCGATAATAAGAAGTAGTGGTATGTACATATGTAAATTTGGAAGAAGTTCAATCTAGTTAGAAACTTAAGTATACTTAGAAAGTAAATATAACTTAGACAACGGGAAACATATCTATCATATAATCAACTAGACGGAACACTAAAGAAAATCTCTTGTCTATGAAAGATTTCACCAAACATAAGTGGTTTATAGCCAGGTTATCTTATCAACACACGCTCTCTTTATAAACTAAGATTAACTTTAATGATAGAACCCACAGACAAACAACGAGCCAAAAATACTGTGTTTGCATTTATACACATATTAATTAGTTAATGTGTTCAAATTGATCGAATCTGAACCACATACAGGATCTCATGTTGTAGAGAGTAATTGGCACAATTTTCTAGGTCTCATTCGTTATTTACTCAGGCATTAGTTTCTCCTGTGTCTCGGCACTTGCATCGACTTTGTCGACCTTATTGCTCCTTCTCTTCCTCAAGAAGTCAAACATTCCCTCTCCTACACCAAACTGCTCCCCATCGACCAGCGATATGGGTAGCTTTTTGTTCGATGTCTCAGGCAAAAGCAAACAGAGCCATGTGCAGACAATGAAGAGCAGGAAAAGTAAAGTTGCCGGTCCAGCCTTACTATACGTATCCAAATATTGAATGTACGGTGAAAGGAAGGATGCTGCTGCTCCAGCAATGGTGCCCACTGCCAATATTTGCGATCTCACACAGGTGGGTATAAGTTCAGTGCAGAATTGCATGGTGGCTCCGGTGGCAACGGAAATTCCAAAGCGGGAGGTTAGCAATAAAGCGACCAACAGTGTGACATTAACTTGCTTCCAGATGGTCAAAACTGTTCCATACGCAGCCGTAAATAGTCCAGTGAGAAGAACAGAACTCACAAGGGTAAATTTACGTCCGAATCGTTCCTGAAGCTGAGCCTGCACCAGGCCTGACGGTGGTAGAGTCAAAGCATTCAGCGTGAACATGATGAAGGGTGAAATTCCGACGCCCTCCACATTGCGGGCCATCGTGTTGTAACAAACTGTTATGATCATGCTGCATGGCAAAAAAAAAAAAAAAGTTAGTTATAATTGTCTCAAGAAATTGAACAATTTGGAGTCTTACAAAAGAATGAGGACTTCGATTACCGTTTTCCGCAGACGAGGTGTCTTCAGTGCATCTAAGAGTCCTGGTAGCTTATGTGTATCCTCTTTTGACTTTGTACTTTCTGAACTTTTGGAACAATGTTTACGAAAATCTTCAAAATCCATTTCACTCACTTCACGCTTGTTGAATTTTGCCACTCTTTGTAATCTGGAAATGGCTCCATCAATATCATTGCGGGTAATTAGCCACTGGGCACTCTCGTGTATCAGGAAATAAAAACTTGTCACCAGCAGAGAGGGAAAAGCCGTCCACATCATATAGCTTCGCCAGTCGCCCACAAATCTTGCTTGCCAAGATGCACTTATCAGACCCAAACAATAGAATATGCCCAGGACTGTGTTGAGGCCAATATTGCGTAGCGACGGCGAGATATATTCGAGAACTGCTTTCAGTAATGAAAAATAAAAGATTAGTTGACGGGCTGTGTTTGTCTAGAGAACAAATTTTCAAAATATTTCAAATACTTAAAGAACAAGTTCTTTAATGGTTGACTTTGATAAGAACATTCCTTATAGATTCCCAGTCAGCAAAAGCTGCCAAGAACTCACATCTTATGATTTTTGCTGATTTAACTTCTTTTGAAGTTTCCGGAAAAATGTTTGGTTGTTGCCATTAATTAAAAGATGCTTTATAACTTATTTAATTTTTTTTTCATGGAATTTCTTGAAAGAATTCCATCCTAATGCCCTTGATATGGCATCGCCTTCATTATAAACGGCTACCTACCCAATATATACATTAGATATGAGTTGGCTTCAGCCGCTAGTCCTGAGATAAAGCGACTTACTGAGTATGCAGTCAGATCTTGGGCAAAGATTGTGGCAAAATCACCCAGGAAGCCACACCAATTAGCCAAAATCAATGTTTTAATGCGTCCGATGCGATCGCCCAATAGTCCAAAGATAAATGTCCCAAACATGGAACCCACAAAGAAGAGACTCTGTCCCACTCTTCCCTTAAGAGCTGCATCACAGACCCAATTGAACTACACATGGAGAGAGAGAGAGAGAGAAAGTGTCTAATTGCGATAATCCATATTGATTGGTAAACTCACCTCGGCATTAATGCTACGGAAACCGTAATCATAGTTATAAATCCAGCGATCGCAGCGTTGACTGCTCACTGTGGCATTCATTGCTTCATTGCCATCGATCCAGTCGAGTCGTGTGCACGAGGGGTTCTCATATTTAGCATAGATAGCCTCGATTTCGGCAAAACTTCGATTCTCCAGATGCTCATGATGGCACCAATGATCAGGCATAAAGCCGATTACATTTTGTGAGAAATAATGTCTCGAAGTGACAAACATAATGTAGCCATAGAGGGCCAGCAGCAAGTATTGGTAGCGTTGGTTGTCCCCACACTTGGCCAAAATCACATCAAAGTCCACATCAATTGCCATGGCGCTGCGTCGTTTGTCGCTCGTCGTTTGCTTTCGTTTTCGCTTTAGTTTTTGGAGACGGAGGGGCTAGCATGCACTCTAAGATTCTACGAGTTGTTGGAGAAACATAGAGTCGTGGCTCGCTGTAGTCGTGAAGGTGGAGGCGTTTTGTGGGGTCGTCTGCTCTCAGTCACTGCCACGCACATACTGCCAGCTGCTGCTCTGTTCTCTCCCTGAATAGTTAAGAGCCGAATGTGCGTTGTGTGTATTGTGAAAGCGACAGCGACCATAACGATACATTGCGAGTTGAATAAATATGTAGTTGGAACGCCTCTTTTGTCTTCTGCTTGGCTGATAAGCATTGTGTTTGCCTTTATCGCCCTAACTAGAATGAGCTGCCTGATTTGATTATAAGTTAAGCATATTGATTTAATTATTGCAGTTGATAAGCAATAGTTCAGCTTTTGTTTATGTTGTTGTTGTTATGTTTTTTCGCTGATCAACTAATTTACAATTCCAAGTAGCTTGTATGGCCTTGCCATTGATGCTAGACCGCGAGTGTTATAGATTGAAAGTGAATGCGATAAAATATGTATTGGAGAACTATACACACAAATCTCGCTTTTGATTTAAATAATCTTAAATTACACTGTGGGACAAAATTGGCAAACAGCTCCAAAATATCCCCAAACTTAGTCATAACTTAAACATCTTTAGCTCAATTATAAACATTTTTCATTCAATTCATTCAAATTTCACATAAACTATCCGAGCATTTTGATGTTAGTACAAATTGTTTTTTGAGGTCCGACATTAAATTGTTTCTTTAAAGTTTTAAAATTCATTTAGCTGGTCTCAATTCTTCAGTTTTGATTAAGCAATATATTTAAGACTTTTATGTTTCGACTCAACAAGAAGAATTAAAAAGAAGATTTAAACCGAGAATATGTTGGATGATTTGAGAATATCTTCTTTTCTCAGTAGAGAGATGTTAAACTCCAAGATTTTGTCATACAGTGTTAGTTGATTTTAACAAATACTTTCGATTCGTTTTCAATTTAGTTCTGAGTTGACAGCTTTGGCATTAAGGTGTCTTCCTCCAATTGTTTTGTTTTGGCAGCTAGTTCCAAATCGGTTTTCGGTTTCTTACGCAAGTTGTGAAGAAAATCAAAAATTCCTTCCCCCTTGCCAAATTCTTCACCCTCAGCCAGTGACATGGGCAGTTTTCTGTCACGCGTCTCTGGCAATAGAAGGCAAACATACGCTCCCGTTAGGAAGAGCAAGCCCAATATGATGGAAGGTGCTGGCTTAAAGAAAGTGCCCAAATGGATAATATATGGTGAGAGAAACGACGCTGCAAAGCCGGCAACATGAGCCACAGCAACGCCACGTCCACGCACGCATGTGGGAATCAGCTCGGTGGAGAATTGAGAACTTGCCCCATCGGCAATGGAGACACCGAACCGTGCAGCTAGCGTTAGACCCACCAGTAAGATAACATTTTGATCTTTCCCCAGTGAAATCACATAGCCCGCAGCGGCGGCAAATAGTCCAGTGAATGTCATCCAACTGACTGCAGTGGCTTTGCGTCCAATTTGGTCTTGAAGTAGTCCCTGAAGATAACCCGAAGGCGGCAACATCAGGGCATTCAATGAGAACATAATAAAGGGTGATATGCCCAGGCCCTCCACATTTCGGGCTATGGTATTATAGCACGGTGTAATGATAATGCTAAGAATTGATATATTAAATATCAAACATTTTTCCTTCATGTGGTTTTTTAGATACTTACAAAATCAGCAACAATTTGATGGCAGTACTGCGCATGCGTGGCGTTTTTAGCATGTCAAGCAACTTAGTTTGTCTAGAGCTCTCGTCATCTTTAACATCCTGGCGATAATGTTGCTCACAATAGCTACGAAATGCTTTAAAGTCATCATCACTGACTTGCCGACGATTAATGGCGGCCACACGTTGCAGTCTCATGATGGCTCCGTCGATATCGTTGCGGGTGACCAGCCATTGTGCACTCTCCTGCACTAGGAAATAGAAAAGTGTCACCAGAACAAGCGGCAGCGAGGAGCAGGCCAAGAAAATACGCCAATGTCCAACCCAAACAGCCAGCCAAGAAGCGCCAATCAAGCCCAGACAATAAAACAGACCCAAGACAGTATTAAGGCCAACATTGCGCAGTGAAGGCGAAACGTATTCGAGAACTGTAATAATAAAACAACAAATAAAATATGGAAAACTAAAGGGAGTACATATAGAACCATACTTACTTAATATATACATGAGATACGAGTTGGCATCGGCTGCCAGGCCCGACACAAAACGGCTAATGGAGAACGAAGTTAGATTCTGAGTAAATATGGTGGAGAAATCGCCCAAGAAACCGCACCAATTGGCCAAAATCAAAGCCTTAATGCGGCCAATTCGATCGCCTAGTAAGCCGAAGACCAAAGTGCCACACACAGAGCCCACAAAAAACAATGATTGACCCACACGTGCTTTGTACGCCTCATCACAGACCCAATTAAGCTGTAGAAAGGGAAAATACAAGATAGTTAAGCTTATTAACCAACATTAGACTAAGATCTTACCTCAGTATTCATGCTCTTATAGCCGAAATCATAATGATATATCCAGCGATCGCAACGTTTGTCACTCACAGTCACATTGCCACTAACCACATCGACGACATCCAGTCGGGTGCACGAAGGACTCTCAAATTGTGAGTATATGGCTTCGACTTCGGCAAATGATCGATTAACCAGCTCCTCATGATAGCACCAATGATCGGGCACAAAGCTAATGACATTCTGTGAGAAGTAATGCATGGATATGACCACCATGAGGTAGCCATAGAGTGCCAATATGAGAAACTGATAACGACTACTATTGCCGCATTTGGCTAGAATTTCCTCAAAATCCATGTTAGCCGCCCTTAGCAATAATCTGATAAGCACATATTTAGTACACGCAAAACACGAGTAGTCGCTTTAATTGATCCAAGTGTGTGTAGTATTATGGTATTCAAAAGTTGACTGAACGGCAATCCGTTCGCCGTTTATGTTCTGGCGGCTTGGAGTGCACAATGACAACTGGTTGAGCTACAAAACACTTGCTAGTCAATTATTCAAAGAGAGTGCGAGAGGCGTTGACAAATTTCACATTTCATAAAGAGAAAGAGAAATGTGAGAAAGAGAAAAAGTTTGTGGGTTTTTCTCTAACAGCGCGTCCCAACCTAATAGGCGCACGCTACTCTGGGACAATAACCTCTTCAATGCAGTCATGACGGCTGCAGGATCAATTTTTATAAGTGAATTTCATCAAATATGAATATTTTGATAGCAAGACAAGTCAGGTCAAGGTCAAGAGAAATCCATTTAATTATAGTTGTTTCTTTCTATGTTTAAGTAGTAGAGAATTGTTTTGGTTTAACATTCTGAGTTTTTCAAATTCTTTGTTTCACACAAAAAACAAAAATCAAACAAAAAGTAAGGGTGTACATATTCATTTGTCCGAAATTGTAGTAACATAGTTAATTGAACTTTAAAAAGAGTTTGCAATTGATTTAAATTTATTGGCAATTGATTTGCCCAGTAAAGAATAACAAATTGTGCCTTGATTTTATTTTTTTATTAATTTATTTTATTTTAGTGTTTCTTTTTTTTTTTTTTTTTGTTTTGTGTTTTTTTGTCATTTTCTTTTTATATATATAGATTTTGCTTCAGTTACATTTGCTGTGTTTATATATGGGATATACATATGTCTACAGGTTGTTTGCCTTTTGTTTTGAATATATTTGCTTTATATATGTATTTATATATTTAAATGAATCATAATTGTTAATTATTACTTTCATTCACACTTTCTACTTGTGTTTTTTTGTTGTTTTTGTTTTATAAATGTAGTAAACGCTTGTTCTTTTGATAACATGATAGATAAATCCTTACACGAAAGAGTACACATAAAATTATTACATTTGCTTGCTTGCTTGCTAGGTTTTGCTGGCTTAATATACATATAATATAGGTAGGATGCTATATATTTAAACGATCTGTACATATACATAAACATACACACATTACATGCACACAATGATATTATTTTTTTGTTTTAACAACTAAACTACTTAGCAATTAAATTGGATTTGAGTAAACAAGCAAAATAATATAATTGTAAAGTGCATAATAACTAACTTAAGACTTTTACATACGAATGCTGCATATACCTAGTTAAATATAGTAGAAAATTGTTGTAATTACATAATAAATAGCTGTAGTTTAAAGTTTTTGCAGTAGTAGTAGTAGTAGTAGTAGTAATTAGAAGAAGAAACCATCATAAAACTAAAGCCCTGAATTCTATTTAGCAGAGACATTTGACAATTATGTTCATCAAATTAGATTCAGTCACAAATTCCACAAGTCCAAAATATTAAATCATAATTTATATTTTGAAAGTTTAACGCAATTTATATGTATATATATAAGATGTGTGTGTGTGAGTACAAATACATACAAACAATCAAAACATAATATACAAAATATATATGTAGACTACCACTTAAAAATCAATCGATTCACATTATATCTCGATTGCATAGACTAGTTAAATTATCATAATTACCAAACAAAAAAATAGACAAAGAGCCTGCCTGTTCCTAGCCCAACTGCTAACTAATTGTTAATAACAAATAAATTGGATTTGGATTACAAATCAATCAACATTCAATGCTATCATAGAAAACTTCATCATCTTCATCTTGCTCGTTTTCGGATAGCTCCTCTTCGAAATCGTCTACATCATACGATACCATGGATTGAAGACTTGCATCGAATACCTTATGCTGCACATGATGCACCTCAAATGGTTTGGCATCATTGGGTGGAGTGCCAAACCAAATGGCACCATCTGCATCACCATCATTATCGCCTTGGCCATCGCACAGATCATCACCGACAGCAGGTTCAACATAAGCTGTTTGTCTAGCGTCGATCGAATCACTGTAACCATAATCAAAGGTCACCAGAAGATTATCACTGCCCAGATCCATTGAGGAATCGTGACTCTGTGTTGCTGCTTCTGTGAATTGTGTGTAATAGGAATCGTAGGCTGTCTCCTCTGATAATTCTTGTGGCGGCTCCAGATCCCTATGCCATAAGGTTTGCCAATTGTTGTTATTAAAGCGAAAATTTGGCTTATTCATCAAGTTGCTCAAATTCTGTGCATCATCCAATGGGTGGAGCAAAGAAAAAGTAAAGGTAATACAATATATATATATATTAAAAGATTTGTTTCTTAGGATTTCAAAGTGCACACAAAAAACATGAAAATGAGAGAGAACATAGAACAATAACAAAAAGAAATTAGAAGAAAAAATAAATAGAATGTTAGAGGAAACATAAAATGTATTTTTGGTATTAGGCAAAGAGCGGGATTTAATTGGAGAACCTCAACCTTTGGGTACAAATTTGCATATTTTTTGTTATTACAAATGCAAGTTATATATGTACAATCTGAACCGATATCTGGTTTTCTTTGTCTCTGTGTTTCACAGAGATGCTTACGTATTTTTTTTGTTTTTATTTTGTTTTTGATTTTAGGTGCAACCCGTTTGCTGTGAAGGGGTAGGTGGGTGGTTGGTTGGTTGGTTGGTTGGTTGGTTGAATGAGGTAATCTAGATTCTACACTATATAAACTACAACAAAAGCAAAAATAAATCAAAGCCATCAATACGTTTGGTAAGATAAGGTGAGAGTGGAAAAAAAAAATAAAAATGAAGCTGTGTTTGGTTCTGTAAGAAGTGGACAGTTGTCTTTGGAAAGCTTAACGTAATCAAAACAAAAAAATGTGTTCAACAACGAAACAAATAAAGAGACTTACGCGTAAAAACAAATTGCGGCAAATTGTGTAAACTTTGTTACATATATAGAGATATATATATATAAATATAGAGAACAGAAAGAGTCGGAGAAGCAGCTTCGTTCTGAGCTTAGCTGAGCTGTGCTGAGGAGATGAACTGGGCGATGGCTGGCTGGACGCATTTATCGGCTCCTCTTTTAGCTGCTGCTCCTGCTGTCCTTTACCCAAAACTCCAGGCGCATATATTTATAGTATATAGTATGTTAGCATTTTTATTTCTCTTTTGGCATGCAGCATTAAATTTGCTTGTTTCTCTCCACCAAAAACACACACACATCAAATTTTTCAATTTATCAATTCAATATACACCACCATAAAAAATTCCATATAGATATGTAGGGTAACCACCAGTTGTTGTTGCTGTTGTTGTTGTTTGTTATTCCACACCAGATCCACAGCTTAGATACGTTGGAAATGTGTGTGTTTTTTTTTTTTGTTGTCCATCATTATGGTTTTAGTTACATTTTTGGATAGGCTGTTTGTTGGTTTTTGGTTGATTGTTGAATGGATGTGGATCGAGGGATATATTGTTTTTTGATTTTGTTTGATACGGTCAGTAGTAGTTTTGGGATATATATAAAATACGAGGAGGTGTACACATGTAAGTTATAACAACAGACAGTATATATGATATATATATATATATAGACAGTAGTTTTGTTTTGGACATAGTTACATAGTGGGAGGGCAGAAAGAAAAAAAAAACGAAAAAGTTAAAATTAAAAAGAAATTACAGCATTAGGTACAACAAAAATTATTCAAGTGTCATTATCTACATATAGATATACTTGATGTAGTTTTCAATAAGCCATGAAATGTATGTATCTGTGTGTGTGTGAGCGTGTTTTCCAAGTGTTTCCCCTTTGGGTTTAGTTGTGGTCTATGAAAAATGCTTTTGATGATCAATCGAATGATACCAAATTAATGATATGATTTTGGCAAGCTTTTTTTTAGGATTTAACTTGGGGCAAGTTTCTTGTTTTTCTTTTTAAAGCATAAATTTCACAAAACGAATCCAAATTTTATGCTATATACTAAATTTGTGTTTATATTTTTATACACATTTAGATGCATGGGTTTTCTCTTGCTTGTTTTATACAAAAATTAAATAAATTATACCCATTTAGGTGGTAAGAGTAGTAATAACTGATAATTTTATATCAAAATATACTTAATTAAAAAATAAAAAAAAAATTAGTATCAAATAATACACGCAAACTAATAATTATAATATGTAGATAATTTTTGTTTAAATTTTAAACACTTTCGAGAAACTGTCTGACGTAATCATCTCTTCTTAGTCAGACTCCCATCATCATCATCATCCATAATCATCATTATCATCAATTTAATGAGACATGCATATGAAATAAATGTTATTTTATGTACATGCAAAAAAATATGCAATAGGTGAAATTATATTGGCTTTAACTGTGACTGCTGCATGTGCTGGCATTGCATTGGCAATTGGCAATTGGCTAATTGATCTAAAGGCGGTGACCGAGCACCTAAGGCGGCTTTTTAGGCTGGGCAGTGAGAGCTATTTTATGGATAGGAAGGAAGGGACAGGAGTTAGGCACCATTCATAAATAGCTGGAGTTATGGGTATATATAAGGCATATATAGGCTGGCAGCTCTTTTTTTTCATATACTTTTTAAAAGTAAAACTAAATCGACAGTAATTAATTCTCAACAATATTTTTCTTCTGTTGAATAACAAAAAAAAAAAACAAAGTAGTATTACAATTAAACATTTTTTCAATTAAAATTTTCAGGTTGAGTGAAAGGTAAGCAAAAAATGTAAATATGTAGATATTTTTACCGTTTCATCTTCTGGGAATAAAAGAGGCGGCAATCTCTTGATTTTTGTGGGCCTTGAAGCCAAATATTATAAACAAACAAATGACATTTTCGGTTTCTGATGATGTGAACGAGGGGGGCAAAAGTAGGACAACGATGATGATTACACACAATCATTAATTAGATGTAAATGGGATACATAGATGTTTAAATAGATATCGATATATATATGTTGTATATATATGTAGTTTTGTATGTATGTGTATGCTGAGAGGGAGGTTAATTGTACAATGTATGTATAAATAAATATGCGTTATAATAAATGTATGTATATCTGTTTTATGTATATTGTGTAGATCGGTTTTCTTTTCTCTCTAGATTGTTGACCGATTTATTTTTTTTTGTTTGTTTGTTCGTTGCTGTTGTTTCTATTGTAGCTGTTGTTTCTGTAGTATCGAAAATGATGATTCTTATGGTTGTTGTTTTTGTTGGTATATCGTAAACGTTATCGAAGGCATAGGCAAATGTATATTATAAATCTGTTATCAGTAGATAATTCATTTTGTTGTTTATATATGTATATAAATGTGTGTATGTGTGTTGTTGTTTTTGTTGTATCGATAATATCAGTAGTAGTAATATTACTATTATAATTATTATTATTATTATCATGGTAATTATATTATTATTAACTCATTTAAACCAACCCAATAATGTTGATTTAAGAGTGCGTACCTTGCCACTATCACTGTCGCCACCATAGCTGGATGTGGGCGTGGTCGTAATTAGATTAGCTTCACCATGCTGCTGACCACCATCTCGATTCAATCTACTTGCCGATCCCACAGAGGCACTGCTCAAACGCCGCGATACACCCAACGGTGCCCGCTCACTGCCAGCTGTTAAGTTGGTGGCCCCCATGATGGCTGGCGAACGCTGCCCACTGCGCCCTCTATGCTGATGCTGATGAAGATAGGCCGGCGTTCCCGATGAGTTAAGCTGGAGATCCTTGCGCAGCGTAGAGCTCAACTGGGCTGCTATAGAGGATGCTGAGGAGGAGCTATTATTATGGTGATGATGGTTTTTACCGCTCTCCGATGGCGACTGCTGCGAACGTGACAAAGAGTCCAAGTGACGCACTCTGGAGCTTAGCGTTTCACGCTTTAGCTTGGGCAACGGTGAGTTTTGAAGCACACGCGGGGACGGATTCGTTACATTCTGGCTGCGATTGCCAGTCGAACCAGACGAATAGGGTGTGGTGGCTAATGGTATGGAGGATGACGTGGAGCTGCGACTGGTATTGGTGCTCAACGAATGATTTGAAGCGGAATCAGCTCGTCGCAAACTCTGCAAGTTGCCAGTACTGCGGCTAAGCGAGGACTTGCTGCCATACGAGGTCCCACTTGAATTGTGCACCGATGGTGGCGATCTTCCGGCTGTCGATGGCCTTCCCGTTGGCGGTTTGCCGGCAAAGTAGGCGGCCGCCTTGCTGCCCGGCAGCGGAATTTTGCTGGGTTTACTGGCCGAACCAAATTTGCGGAAAGCATTCTGACGTGATGTTGGCGTCTGCTCAAAGGGACTGACTCCACCCACACTGGTGCTCATGACACGAGCCGCAATACTACTGGGCGTGCTAGTGCCCAGGGGATTGGCCTGGATTATGGTCTTCGAGAGCGTTGTATTCGGTGTACTCTGTCCCTTTGGCGTCGCCTCATGCTCGTGGGCCGACTCCGTACTGCTGCTGTGCTGTTGCAACTCCTCCATGGCCAGTGGAACCATGGCCTTCATGCTGGGCGTGCTTATTTGCGTGACTGTTGGTGCTGGCATGGCTGTCGATGTAGAGTCCACTGAATCAGGCACACCTCGTCTACTGAGCATCAGTGTTGTTGAGGCGGAGGAACGATTCGTTTCGTAATCATGCTGAGAGGAATTTAAATATGAATTCGTCGTACTATTGCTGCCATGCAAACGGGATTCGACCAGCCGTAATTGGGCTTTGGTGCCCTCCAGTTCAATGGTCTTTTCCTCCAACTGATAGCGCATATGCTCGTAATCCTCCTGATTTTTATTCAGCTGTTTCGCCAGCATTGTCTTGGACTTGCTGGACGTATCGAGCTTTTGGGCCAACACCTGATTCTGTACGGTCAGTGTGAGTAGATGGCGTTGCAGTTCAAGAACATTCGTCTCCAATAGAATGGCCGAGAACCGTTTGGAGTCTGTTACTCGGCATTTGGTATTGCGCGCCCCTGGCGTACTCACAATGCCGTCCAGTCGGCCAAGTGGCTGTTTCCTTGATGATGATGTTGCTGCTGCTGTTGTTGTTGTATCACTGACTGCGCTTTGATGGAATGCATCCTGAGATGGCTGATCATGAACGACGACCGGCTGGAATGTATTCTGATAACTAGCTCGACTGCCATTGGATAGAACAGTCGTCGCTGAGGATAAAAAGTTGCGTTGACTGGAATAGTCCGATTGGCTGACACTAAAAGAGGGAGTAATAAAGAAACATCTTAGTAAGGAATTAATTACAATTATTCCATATTCTCCTACCTGGATGAGCTTTTGCTTTGCTGATGTTGCTGCAATTGCTGCACACGCGAACTCAACTCCAATTTCTGAGCCATGGCCAGCTTAAGCTGCTCTTCGAGATCCTTTTTTACGCTTATCAGTTCCTCCACCTGATCGTTCATTTTGGCTGCCTTAATGCGACCAGTTAGCGTCTCCGCCTCCATTTCGGCCAACTTATCCAGCAATTTGTCGCGCTCTTTACGTAATTGTTTAATATCCTCACGATTTAAGCGCTCTACTTGATCGCGGAATTGCTGTGGAGTCATTCCTCCATCAACGCCGGCGGCTATCTTCCCCTCTTTGCTCTGTAGGTGTTCCACTTCATCGCGTAAGCGATTCGATTTACGGTGTATGACATCTAGCAGGTTTAGAAGCTCATCATCAGATTCTGCACAGCTTAAACGATTTGATGCTAGGGCCACCTGCAGTAAGAACAAATCGATTTGAATTGGGTGTCTTTTAATTGAGAAGAAAATCATTGGACTTACCGTTATAGCACCATTGGTAGAGGAGGCACTGTGTCCATCCTTGGAGGAACTGGTCTCCGTTGAGAAGCCAGAGTCCTGGACAACACTGCCATTATTATTCTCTCCGCTCTTTGGCTCTTTCTTACCGCTGTGTGAGTTGCTGCGACTGCGAGTCAGTGATGAGGACGACGACGGTTCATTACCGGAGGAGGATGTCGCCCCAGCAGCAGCTGCCACAGACGTTGTGGACGGTTCTTTGTGCGAAAGTTTGCGTTTCATGCGTATACCCGGTTCCCATTCCCGACGTGTTGCTAATGAGGAGGAGCCGCCAGCACCGCCGCCGCCATTGGTAGAAATATTTCCACCGCCGATGCCACCAGCGCCTACCGAGTGACTACCGCCCAAAATGACACCCACCGAGGATGTGGGTGTCGTCGGCGTGCCAGACATAGATGCCATTTTATGCTTGAGATCGGGAAATGTTTCAATGACCAGATCCCGGAACTCCAACAGGGCACCAACCTCATGCTGTAGCTCCTGCAGCGATTTGGTCTGTTCGCTGTGTATGTGATGTGAATGGTTAGTGTTTGCCATATGACTGCCATAGCTTTGGCTGTACGGCACATGATGGCTCATATGATGATGATGATGCAAATGATGTGGATATGCGGCGCCTACCACAACTGTTGTTGTGGGCGAGGCAGCTGACACTAATGTCCCCGCCGCGCCCGCACCACTGCCGACACCACTGTTGGCCATTAGATGCGGATGAGCACCATTGCTGCTCAATGGCAGGCACTCCATGGCCAGTTCTGTGGCTCGTAAATTAGTACTATGGATCTTTGTGCTGCCGTTGCTCTGCCTATGGCCGTGACTGATGCAGCTACCGTCCGTTTTACTGAGGCCATGCGTTGCGGGTAGTTCGAAACCTTCATTCTGTAAAAAGAGAAAGGAAACGAAATTTTTAGTATAGAAATATCATTTTTAATGGCAATAGTTTACCGATTTTTTTTAATAAAGCCATAAGCAACGAGCCTACTTAATCTCACTAGGCCAATCTTAAATGAAAATTATAGGTGTGACAGTTCTTTTAGCCAAATCTAAATTCTTAGTTAGTATAAAGAAGTCTCTCAGAAGTTTTCAGTGTTACCAGAAAGAAAATAAAATTAGATCCCCTTTACTTTTTAGTTGTCATATTCCTTCACCTCTATTTTCAGGGTGTTTAAAAGTCGTTAAAATCTCTGGCTTGTGGTAAAAATGTTGTTCATTAACTGTAGGCGATTGTCTGTTGCACTTTTACCCAAGGCCTAAGGGCCGTCCAACTGCAGTCTAACTAATTAACTCTCAAAACACAAAACTCACTGGGCCATTTGAGTGAGTGTGTACTTTATCTATCATCATCATCGTCAATGGTGAAGCAATCATTGGAGTTCAGGAGCAAAGCCCCCAAACGATTAGTGAATGACATACAAATTATGATTGATGAATTGCAGAGCGGCAAGAGACGATCACCCGCTGATCAAACCTCTGGCGACGACCCGCAGAGAAAATTGTAGCAAAAGTGCAATATACAATCGATGCAACAATTTGTGACAATCATGTTGGTTGTTGGCATGGCCCCCACCTCCCCCCGATCTCATCAGCAACCATGGCTAGTAGTAGTGGTGCTTCGACCCATGATCATGAATGAAGTAAAAGTAGTTCGATTCGTGTGAGTCGATTTGTTTGTCAACGTGAAGCAAAAGCTTTCACTAAACGAGAATAAATGAGAATGCTTCTCAATAACGAACGAAAAAATACTTTCACATGCAATAAACATAAATTGTTGACTTGCAACCAGCCAGAGTAGAGTTTGAGTCGGCTTTTTTGCCTATTGATCAAACAAACAAATGGTTATTTATATATAGGTGTATGTATATGTTATACTCGATTCGATTGGTAGTCAAAAGCAGGCAACTGGGTTGCCACCATTAGATTCTCTCTGTCTAGCAAATGTAAAAAAAGAGGTGATTGCATGCTAAGTTGGTCAGCTTAATGGTAAAAATCATTGCAAATGAAGCATAAAAATTGGCCCACATTCATTCAGTATCTATCTATAACTGCTGACGCTGGCGATGCTGCTGGTGCTGCTGCTACCGTTGGGCCAGTTCATTATTTAATAACTAATTAACATTGCCAAAGAGTGTGTGTGAGGGAGAAAGATAGAGAGGACACAGTGCAGGAAGCAAAAGTCATCACAATATTCATTCATTTTCATTGCATAATTTTTGTGTATGCACTTTTCACTATTTTGTTTCCTACTCTATTAAATACTCTTATTTTTTGACCGACTTGCCTTTGAAGCGTGGCGAACTCACTACTCACCAAGCCTGGGAAGTGACAGCCTCAGCCCCTGCCCCAGCCACGTCACATTGAAGATCATGTAATTATATAGCAAAATCCATTGTCAACCACGAAATTGAAACCAAACAATTGAAACGTCGCGACTGTCAGAAAAAAATGAAAAAGAGTAGATACTCAATGCCGAGCGATGCGACTTACTCTGTCATCTGTTTTGAGAGCTTTGCCCATATTTGATTTGTAAATTTCTCATTGCTTACAATTAACTTATAAAGTTGGCCTTTGCCCCACTTGATTCGAGTGACGGTCTCTCTGTCCACTAATTACCAAAAAGGCAAAGCTGTTACCTTAGGTAATACATACATACGTACATACATCATATAAAAGTTGGCATTGTATTATTATATCTCCAGATACTTTTCACATCAACTCGCGTATGTAAATTTTCACGACACAAGTGTTTTTGTGCCACTCAAGCAGCGAGGCGTTGTATTTTTTGAAAAGCTGCGCCTTGCTATCATCAGAGGAGCTGCTGCAGAGTCTAGTCTAACGAACCACCGTGCCTCAGCGTTATTATCATCCAATGACGATTGTCGTGGGCGAAACTGTCATTGCTAGGCTCTGCGTGGCAGCCACGCATTGCTGAATCTTCAAGTTTTATTGCTTGCCGGCAATTGGGTTGATCATCATCATCATCAGCGACGTCGTCGTCATCGCCAACATCTACTCTTGACAGCAGACAGCAGAGCAACGGAGAAGAGCAACTTGAGCCGCTCAATTAAGCTGCCCACCACTTGAGGCCCAAACACTAGCCAGCAAAAAACAAAAACCCAAAAAAAAACTAAATTCTGGGCTTGCCACAGCTCTAACAGCTGTTAGAGAGGATTAGAAATCGACCAGTTATAGATATACACCAACCAACGCAATGGAAATTTTTGCGTTCCTCTTATTACAGAAAGACATGCAAACAACCAAAAGCTGAAGCAATCGATTTAGGGTAAAGGTAGAAATCAATTAAATTGCAAAGAGTTTCCCTTACATCCCTGTAAGAGTGTGCGTGTATCTGTGTGTGTGTGCGTTGTATACTCACACTTAGCAATTAAATGTACCGCTGCGGCACTTGTTAAAACAATGACAAACCATAAATAAATGCTTACCCAAAAGCCACATTTAACCGTAGCTATGTACTTATACATAAATATATATTTTTTATGATTATTTCTATTTTCATTGTTTTTCTGTTGTTGCTATTGTTTTACCCAACAACTTTCTTGTACGACCTGGCGGCATACTTGTTTGTTTGATCGATTTTTGGTTCGCATCCCCTCATTTCATGTCTTTTTCTTTCTTTATTATTTTCTTTTCACTTGGCATGTTGGGGCAGGGTGGCGTATACGTAACGTAACATAACATGGCACTGCGATTGCAACGCCTCAACTAACAAACACGTTGTTTTCAATGCGCTTTACCCATTTAACTGTGTTTTGTATGCATTCACGAATTCCTCTTACATACTCAGAACTGGGTATATGCAAATTGTATTATATATTCACATTGAAGCAACAAAACCTCATCGGTTTGATCTTGAAGCGAATCAATCTGTCATAGTAAGATATTTAACAGGATAACCAAAAGGTCGAGGCATTAAATTAGACCATTAAATTGTTAGAATTGGCTTCACTTTTTGCTTCTGTTACGGATTTTAGTAGGTATATTTCTATTTGGTTATGTATTGTAGCAAGAATAGGTTTATATAAACTAAACTATTATTAAGCGTATGTGAATAAGAAATACCCTGTAACTTTCGAAATTTCAATTAGTTCTGCATTTGCATAACAACAATTACATCTCTGTAAATGCATATATAATTATGGGTCTTAATGAAAATTTATATATGGACGATTTGGTGTACTTATTAATTACACCAGTCGCTGCAGTAACATTTGGCATGACTTGTAGCATTTTTTTCAAACAGTCAATTTCATTTCATGTTTTTTTTTTTTTTTTTTTTTAATTCAATTTAAATGCAGTTTCATGTTAACTTATGTTTGAGTATGAATATTTGGGTTTGGCCTCTTGTCTGATGACGCAACCCAAAGGCTTCATGCGTTTTTCCTATCGGCCAAGTTAGTTGTGCAGTGTCAGTACAATAGCAAAAGCCTAAAGCCTGCAGTCAAATCTAAACATCTGCAACTCTTGCCTGCCTCGGGCCACGCCAAAAAAAAAGGAATAAAAACTGTTTAGGCGCCATTAGTTGGTCGTATTTTCATTTTTCATGTTTTTCATCCAAGAGACTCAATTTTTTTTGTTTAACAATGTTTGCAACACATAATTTTCCACATGTGGCAATCATTTAAAGACCAACCAACATTTTTGGGTACCGGCAATTGTCTAATGTGTTTTTTTTTTTTTTTTGTCTGTGTCTATTTCGTTTTGATGCTTGGCAACTTTGGTAATCGTCGCACAGTCGCACCACCACCAGCAGCAGCAGCACTCAACGGAACAGCGACGAAACGCAAGTGTTGTAATTAAATTAACCATTATTTGTTCGACGCTTTACAAAAAGGTGCCCAAAAATACACAAGGAGTTGCTGCAACACAACCAGCATCAGCAAAAAAAACAACAACAGCTGTTGCAACTTAAATCGTTTCTTGGTTTGTTTCTTTTTCTTCTCGTCGGACATCTGACAAAAACTTAAGCTGTCAAATTTCCTCTTCTCTTTGTTTTCTTACCTCCTGGAACTTTATTTTTATTTTTTTGTGTTGTAGTTGTCTCAATTATTTGTTGTTCCACCTTTGTTTAGTCAAGCTAAATTTATGAAATAATATTTCTAACCATTATTATTTGTTGCTGTAGTTGTTGTTGTCATGAGGCAAATTGAAGGTCACACATAAGGGTTTATCCCTTAAGCTTACTTCCGCTTTTAATTGGAATGGGTAATTATAGTGGAAATACTTTAGTTGTAAACAAAAAGGAATGTACATTTCCGTATCAATGCCAAGTGGCAATTAGATTGTTAATGGTTTATTTAAATATTTCGAAAAACTATTAAGGTAACTGCTATTAACCTACCATAGTTTAGAACCAAAAATTATTTTAAAATTGCAGTAAACAATCAATGCAATAAATTGGAATTCATATAGATATGATTTATGAATTATATTAGCCTGATTTCCCATGCTCCAGCTCTAATTTCCCATAATTCCTATTGCACTCACTTTATGCACGACTGCCACTGCCAGAAACCCAGACCAATTGCCTTTTGCTATAATCAAAAAAAAATAACAAAATATGAAATTATTATTATTTATAAAGCCCATTAAACACATTGCACTACAGCAGCTGATATTATGCAACAAGATAAAAGAAAAAATGTTCCGCAAAGAAAAGAAAGAAAAAAAAACACATTTAATTAAGCACATAAATTATGCAGCATGAAACTGGCCAAAAACTTAATAACAACTTGGTTAACATATCAAAAGAAGTCAAGCCAAGGCACACACTGTGGCAAAAACCATGCGACACAAAAGCCAAAGACAGTTAATTAAACTGGCGAAAAGAAATATATCTCTTTATCTCGATCTTGAGTTAAAGAAGATGTTGCTTAACCATAATAAAAAATTATGTTAAACTAGGAAGTGCTGCCACAAACCTATGATATAAGCTTTGATCGTAGGTCGATAGTGGGTTTAACTTTATTTACTCATATTGATAGCTAAAGTTGTCGGTTTTCATTACAAATAATTATTTAAGGGTTAGATATGGAAATACAATCTTGAAGAGCCATTTCAGCAGTGTGTCTGTTATTAATACAAGTTAACTCAAGCTTATCAAAAGCAAAACAATTTAAGAATACAACTTTCCAGTGTACAAGGTACGTAATCATTTATATAATTTATTTAATCTGATTTCAATTTGTTATTTTGAAATGTTTTCTGCCATTTATTGAAGCCCCATTCTTAAGCTAAATTACAACCTGTAACATATTTCCAAAGGTTGCCTTCTGAAAATATAATTAAAATGACATATTTAACTAACAGTTTGTTCTCATTTCTGTCGATTACGATAAAAAGTACTTGCTGCTCGAGTTCTTTTTGCCCACTGTGCATGGTCAATGGTCAGTTGTTGGTTGTTGCTGTTGGTTAGTGGACCGATTCGACCGTTGTACGCCACTTTGCATTAAATTAATTAACTACTTTATGGAATTTAATTGCATTTTGCTTCTTTTTTCGGTAAGTAAATTGAATTGCTTGAAGTCAGTAAATAAACTAAAACTCATTTAATAGAAAAGAGTTTTCTATATACAATAACTTTCGCCTGTAATTTTTTTTTTTTTCTTATGATGATGATGACGATGATAAACGTTTATAAATTGGTTATTCCCATGGGCGCTGTCAGTCCCTCTGTCTGCGATATATACATTTATATGTGTATATATACATATTTATCCTTGGGGAACTCCTGTTGCCGGCAGTCATGGAAGAGCTTATAAGCTATCGCACAATAACGTCGACACTGTCTTTCAGTCTGTCTATTATGGCCAACGGGGCACACCTCTTGCTGTCATTTGCCAACGATTTCTAATCGATTTTTCCCCCTCTTCCGTCCCCGTCTCTCATGTGAAAATGGCCGAGGGGCCCAAAAGGCCCCAGCAATAGAGAGTTTTGTTGTAAGTCGAATCTTGACCAGAGGTTGCATTTTGCTTTTAACTTTTGTCAATATTTCATTGTTCGCCATCGCTGGACGTCGAGACGTCGTTGTCGACGTTGTCGTGGCCATTCGGACACCACTTTCACACAATTTTCACACTTTTGTTCGCTCGTTCTGTTAATTAGCATGGCGGCACAATAATTTGAGAGTCGCCCGCTGGTCACGCGATTACTGAGGCGCAGCAACAAATGGCGCTGTCATTGATTACTGTTGACCGGAAGTTGGCCACTTTGTCAACTTTGCACGTCTCTGTTGCAAATTCTGCCAACGTCTTTGATTTCAATGAGTCCAATAAGTTGGAGCCAGCTGGCCACTTGGTTATGGAGAACCCTTCCCTTCTATCCCCAAAACCGTCCCAAAAACAAACAAAAACAAATGGGGAAACAAACATTAGTCCCAGCCAAACATACATTCATCCAATCCACGCCCTTTTCCGCATTAATTTTGCTGTTCATTGCACTTTTACAAAAGAAGAGCCAACACAACACAAAAATAGACTGAGTTAGTTGTGTTTGTATACACATATAAACTCGTATTGCTCTCTTGAACGTGCCCCGGTTGGTTTTAATGTGCCAATGACTGCACGATTGTGCGATTATGCATCCCAGCTTTTACAACAATCTGTCAATGCATCCAACCAGAGATATATACATATACACTGAATGAGAGGGAGATAGAGCATAAAATGAACGTAGCAATTCATCGATCCAAGCAATCGATCGATCGATAGATAGTTTCAGTAACGATTCGTTTTACTGCGCGGACAGAGAGAGCGAGATAGAAAAAACGTTTTGTCAATCTTCCAAACATCCGGTACGTTTCACTTTCAGCTCTGATTTATTTTATACAAAATACATATTATATTTATTATGTGCAGTTTGTCAGCACTAAATTGAACCGAACCGGCCCATGCACAATCCACAGTCCCAGTTTGTGGTATCTCTAGACCCAGCCCCAGTCTCAGCCCCAGAGTGGAGCTCGACTTGATGCCATTAAAACTGTTGGCGCTGCGCCCACCTGTATAATATAAATCTACTATGTATGTATGTATACATTTATCCGTACATCGCATACTTCATCATTAAATTGGAACCACACACATTATTTTGCATTCATTTGAAACTAAGTGATCCATATATGGCGACGCAATTTAAAAGCGCATTCAATGCTTTTGACTTTTTATGGCTTATCAGAAAAATGGTTAAGCTGATAAAACAATTGGCAAAACAATATTTGCCTTAGCTTGAAACTTGCCCCGGCTGATACGTATGTATGTATATATGTACATAACAAGATTGTGTACATTAGCTGATATTCGATAAGGTTTATTGTGATTCACTATACTATAATAATAATAATAGAAAGAGTGAACGAGGGAGTGACAATTGAGTGAAATTTATAATTCATTGAAATAACTAGCATTTCTTATGTAAATATAAAATGCTAAAACTATATTTTACGTCATTATTACTATTGCAATATCAATTAACTAGATCAAAAATAATGCTTCTATTAACACATTTAGAAGATAATTGTTTGAAATCTATCAACTTTCTAGGCTAAATATGCAATAAATTCTTTCCAAGATAAAAATTGAAACAATTTGCATTGAAAGTCTAGTCACATATGTCAAACAAGTTAACATCGCTTAATATCCATCGCAAAAAATGAGCTGGGACAAGAAACTTAGTAATTAACAAACCGCATAATAATCGAATGAATCCCCGTTTTTGGCATACAAAAAATATCTTATCAACATTTATATCTATAAATATATTCGCCAGTGGACGATATGATGCGGTGGGTATCAATATATTTACCTAGTAACAACCCTTAAAAAAGTGTATTCAAACAACTTGAAGTTTTGTGAAACTAACCAATATTTTTATCTGTCTTCCCTTATTCGCTTTGAATTTAGGTCTGGTTTATGCTTTAGTTACTCTAAGTAGATGCTGAAAACTAATACACTAGAGGAACACTCCTTAAGCTTACATTTATATATCCATTCTCCTTGTCCCATTATCAAGCTCTCAACAAATTGTTTTCCTTACTTTAACATGATGTGACAAATATTGTGAACCTACACACAGCATTTTTCGGAGATGATCTTTGACATGCCGACAAACTAGGCTATATATATAAACAATATAAATATGCATATACATACATATATACATAACTATATCTATTTATCTATATGGCCCGCAGCTTTTGTTTAGTTGTTACGCTTTGCAGTCGCAAAGACAGTAGAAAAAACTTTCACTTTGTCATCAGAAAGCAACAAACAAAAAAGAAATAAAAATAAAAATTATTTTTTATACTATTTTTGTTTGGCCCTGCCGGCCAATGGGTAAAATTATGAGCAAATAATGAGCTTAGAAAATTTTTACGATCTTCATATTTATATTTTACATTTATAGTGTGGGTTTTTATTTTTTGGGGTTTTCAAGTGAGTGAGGTTAAAGAAACAGTAGGGAGAACAAATTGGACTATGTCCTTAGGTTAAAATGGCATTTCGTTTTGCCATTTCGAGCGAAACTGGTAAATTTTTGGCCGTTAAAATCAAAACCGACCGATAAAACACCGTCGATAGTGTGAAGTGGCCTTTTGGCCATGGCTAGAAAAAAAGATAGTGCGCAATCACGTTAATACTGCCGCGCCAGACCAAATGAATTATGAGCCATGAATCTTTTATGCTTTTTTTCCAGTCATTAAAACTTTGATTTTTCATTGTTTTGTGACGTCTTTGTGGATGGAGAATAGATTTTCGGCAAAAAAATAAACAAAAAGTGGAAAAAAGCTTTTGTATCTCTCTGGCATTTGGCACAAAAAGATGCGTGCGACGTCGCAAAGTAGACGAAGACGATCTGGAGTGGAGATGATGATGATGAGTGGGTTTTATAGCCCAGTCGGTCACAACAACTTCAAAAACTGATAAACTTGTTATACTGAAGTGATCATTAGATCACACAGAGTGAACTGAATTAGAAATGCTGCCACAGACTATGAGATAATGGATGAGCAAAGGAATTGAAACTATTTTCCAGCATACTCCAATCAAGAAGATAACGTTGGCAATCAATTATTCTTGTTGTTCAATGACCTCTCACAGATACACAAACACACACACCTAAAAGTGATCACTTGTGTTTACTTTTTTATAAATTTATTAAAGCAATTATTTAATTACAGTCAATGTTTTAATCATTTACAAATTTTAACTGCCAAATTTGGTAAAAAACAAAATATTATTGCTTGAGGCAAACTCAAGTAAAGTAAGACAGCGAGGGAAAGCTTAAGAGTTGCTAGTTGTTGATTTGTTTAATTAAAAGTTATTCATTTCACATTATTTTTTGTGTTAAATGTTTGATTATTTTTCTATGGATCAAAATTTCAACAAATTTAGCTGAACAACTTTAGTTAAACACCTCGTTTTAGAGTTGGTTACATGTAAGTGTATGTATTTGTGAAATAAAATCAATTTAACTGTCTGCCACACATATTCAGATGCCGTCTGGATCGCCACCGCCATAGCCAATCGAGTCGATTTTTTAAGAAAGCAAATTTACATAATTTTTGTTAGATTGACGCGAATCGCGTGTGTGTCTAGAGTTGCCCACATTTGGCTTCAGCCTTGCTGGTTCCAATTCCCAATTTCCATTGAATGCGAATTCAATTGAATTGTAAGTACCTGGGCCAGTCGCCAGTCGAACAGGTGAGACGTTTAAGGGGAGGGGTCGGTCTAGCGACTAGTTGTGTGCGGCTTCTCTTCTCCTGACATTTGTGTGTTTCATAAATGGTCTGATGGTTAATTTTCGTTTGTCTGATTGTCACATGGATTATTATGTTTTGTTATTTGCCCCGTTCGAATTTATAGTTTCGAGACATTTCGGAATAACATACAAATACATACAAATAGTACCTCTATATATGGGCCGAGGAAGTAATGTCGTCTCGCGGGCTGAACCCGAGCCATGACAATTATTAATGGCAACTGTTTAATTTAATTATGGGAAAGGTTTTTGCGAGCGATCGTTTGCTTTTACAATTTGATAAATGAGTCTACAGACAGGCATTAGTGTGCCTTATTTAAATGAAATTGAAAAGCTACAAAAACTAAATTACTTTAAGTCAAAGCGACGACTGGGAAATACCCTTAAAAAAAAACTAATTGTAATGCCATTTGGTGTTAGGGATTAAATTTTGGAATAGTTCAAGGAGAACCTTGCATTAGAATAAAAGCTCAGATGATTTTCATTAATTGATCAATAATATATACTCACCACTTTTGCTTGTATAAATAAGCCCTACTCGGAGGGTATAAAAAACAAGAGAGAAACAACAAACACCTAACACACCTGATCTGATCATTGCTTCCGGCAATTAAAACTTAGTTAATTATAATGTTGAAGAAACAAAAAAAACAACACTAATTATTTATTATAAAAAGCAACACCGTCTACAAAAATGTGAAGGTTAAACTAACCAAAATGGTTGCAAAAAAAAAAAACCAAGAAAAGCTAAAACTTTATACATATAGTTTAAGTGATATGCATAAAATTTGATGCAAAAACAAATTTTTAAAAGTAATCGCGCACAATGTCATTGTAAGACTTATTTCTCCACCTCCAGTTTCTGAGCTCTATCAATATCAACTGGTCAGCAAGAGGCCGTAACTTTTAACAGCATTTTCATCGTGAATGAAAATTTATAATAACAACTTTTCACTTTTGCGCTCAACGGAAAATGTCACTCAAAAGTCATAGGAAAATTTTCCATACTCAATCATATCGACCAAACATTCAATGTTGACGTCAAACGGTGCGAGGATGACAACATGAAACTTGAAGGATACATTCCGACAACAGCAACAAAAAAAAAAAAAAAAAAAAAAAGAGAAAAAAACTATTGTAAATTGTACATTTAGACACCAAATTAATGACAGCAATTCAATCAGACTGTAGGTTTAATGTCAAATGACTTTGAATCATGTTTTTTTCTTTTTACTAGTTATTAAACCGATCAAATAATGTGAGAAAGTGAATGTCAAACGCAAACGAGAGCTTGATTCGTAAAGGATTTGCAGAGATTTAAAAAGAGGTTTTAAAACGTTTCAAAATAGGTTTTCCGTAGATTTTATATTACTTGAATAGATATTGTGATATTAAGTTTTGACTTTCTTTTGGTTACTGTAGGCCAAACGGATAATATTAAATAGAAAAATTTACGATAAAACATTTTAAAAATTTCCTTTCTCCTTCAGCCATCCATTTATCGCATTAAAATCAATTCAAAAAATATTATTAAATTTTGTTTTTTCTTCTCCAGCAGGATGTAGATTTTTTCACTTATGCCAAATTTTAAAACTTTGTCTAAAGTCTCAAAAATCAATCACAATTCATGACAACAAAATCTGACATGTGTGAAAGTGAAATTCCTTTTCAACGACTCGAATGTGTTAATGAAAAGCTCCAACGTAAAGTGAAAATGAAGCCGACTGGTAATGGTATAGGCCGACTAAGCAACCGCCCGTCCATCCCATTCCATCCAAACCACTGATAAAAGCCGGGCTCAAATGCACTGAGCACAGACACAGACAACTGTTATAAGCCGCCGTTAATGTGCCATTGTTTTGTCAGAGATTTCCCAAGGCCTTGCTGGAACTGCCTCGAATGAGACATTAAGCTGCTGTCGCTTAAGACTAAATTGTAGCTAAATGCAGCTAAGACCAAAACAAAAAAACAGCAGTAATTTTAGTTTCATAATGATTACCAGTTATTAAAATCTCAGCTGCATATCAGAGATAATACCAAACAATGACTAACTTGAATGGAACACACAAAAAAAACCTTCAGAAGTTTTGAGAGGGAAGCAGAACTTTGCCACCTTTCAAAAATAAAAACCGAACCAAACAAAAAACCCAATCATTTGATTGAAATAGCAGAAAAAATAATTATAAATTTTAAGCAAAAAGAAATAGCAGGCAAGAAGGCAGGGTTAGTTAACTTTAAACACAAAGAGCCAATTACCAGTCGCTATGAATATCTATCTCTTTATACCCTGTAAAAGAAGTGTATAAGAATGTGAGGTAAACGCTTTTATAGGAACATTAGTAGGTAAACGGAAACCCCAAGTGCGGAGAAAACAGTTGATTTAACCCATAGAGAGAACCCAACAGGAATATGGGTAAACAGATTTTTAAAGTGTTTTTATCAAAGTGAATATGCCTATCTCTGAAAGGGTATTCAGGGGAGGGTATGAACAATAAAAACCACAAACACCAGAGTGTATGTAGTATTGAGAGACCAGCTGCCTGCTTTGTATTTAATAATCTGATAATAAAGCTCAAGTTTTGATTTTTTGTGTTGCTCTTGTCTTCTGCGGTTTCTCGCTACGGATTGGCAGACAATGACCTTTTAGCATGCCGCTGAGTTTTTGTTTTAAGTATGTTTTTTTTGCTGCTGCCGCCGCAGCCGCTGCTCATTGCTCTTCAAGTTGATTTTCAATTTGAAATGCATTTTCGCAATTTGTTGTTTTAGCAGTTCGTTTGCATGATTTCTAAGTCGTGATTTGCAGTGGCAAATATTTTTTAATTTCAACATTAATTTCTGCCATGCAAACAAACCTGGCGAATTAATTGAGCACAACGCGACTGCGGACGCTGCTGTTGCTTTTATTTATTGCTTTTGATGGTTGTTGTTGTAGCCAAAGTCACATATACAATTATATATCTGTGTACATTTTTAATAAACTTTTTATTGTTTGTGAACAACTACAACTACAACAACATGCAATCTCTTTTTTATTTATACATCAACAAGTGAGTACCTAGTAAAAACAGTTGGATAGGTAGTTAAACCATTACTAAGTTACCTTCGCCTCAGGATGGTGTAATTGCCCCATCTATTAATAACGATTACCAACAAATAAATGTGATAGCTGATCATGGATAAAACCGACAAATACACTCAAACAACAATTGCAGGCAAATACATGCTTTTTGCTAGATTTTATTTATAGACATGTTGCTGTGCTAATTCTGAACACGTCTCTTAAGTAAACTTGCTCTTATGTATCTGGCAAAGAAAAGAAATGAAATGAGTTCATAAATGCACTGCCACCGCCAACGGGGCGTATGTGTAACACAATGCGCAACATGGGGAATGCTACAAAACAAAAACAGGCACACAACAAACAGCTGGACAAACTAACACAAATGGAGTAGTGGCAACAGTTGCATCTAGTTAAGGCAACAACGAGTGGCAACAAGCCAAAACTTAGTTATGTACACTCTTCTTATTCTAGAATTCCATTTATCTTATCTTTAACTTTAAAGCTTTTAACCAACTAAAGAAGTAAATAAGTAATTACATCAAGAATATTACAAAGATTTGCTATATTTTTACCATACATTTATAAAACTGATTGGACATTTAATGAACAGAAGATCAACAAGTACTTTTTCAAGCTAAATAGCTTGTGATACACTTCAAATATTGTGATTTTCTGCGTAAATTCCAAAGCGTTCACATTGTGGTTATGCCCAAGATGTGACGATGCGATTGCCCATGCCAAGGGCATGCGGTAAAACAATAAAGTTATTATTTCAGTTTTGGTTGCACAGCAAGTGAAAATATTTCATTCAACATTTTTTTCTGAGTTTTTGCTGCCAGGGCTAGGCAATTTAGTAGGCTGGCAACATGAAGGTAATTTGCATGCCAAAATGAAAAAGAAAATGAAAAAACAATAAACTACAAATTATAATGAAATAGAAAGAAAAGAAAAGAAAAGAAAAAAAGCCAAACAAGAAAGAAATGCAACTACAACTACATCAAAAGGGCAGTCAAGAGCAGTGAACTTTATATACGACGAGTACATAAAGTCAAATGAAAGTGAAACCTAGTATTTCATCATGATGAGTAAATAGTGAATGAGTTTTTTTTGGTTCTTTCAAGTGCCAAGAAGAAAGTTAACAAGTAATTTCTAGTTTGTCTTAAAAAATTCAGTTGAAAAATTGTCAAAATTCGTGAATCAAGCTACAAATTTCTTTCTTATCAAACAAGACTTACACTTTTAGTGACTCTATTTAGCTCAGTCAGTAGAGGTTTTTGGAGAAATAACAACTACTTTTGGTAAGAGCTTTATTTAAATGATTTCGTTGCAAAAATTCTGCCGACATTTGTATTTAATTCAATTGAGTGAACTATGTGGGTGAGTAATGTGAAAATTGCATTAGAATAATTTCTAATTATAATAATACAGTCGTATGTCGGATAATGTAATGCTAATGCGATGCCATTATGATTAAGTATGACCCACACACAGATTGCCAAATAGTTGGATTTCTCTTCGTCTCTTTATAACGTCCCAGTTATTAACCATGCAACAGAGCTACTAATTAACACCTTTATATATACAAGTATATATATATTTTATTAATGATATGGCCTCATGTACGTGTCAGTGGCAACCACGTACATGCGAGTAAGTACTACATACTATATCTTAGCCCGCTTGAATATGAAGGCGGAAATATGCGACGCTTAGTCATAGAGACACACCACAAGACACAAGACAAAAGACAGAGGGACACCAACATTGACGCATGCAAATTAACGCTTGAATAATGCCCCCAACGACTACTGAGATGGGGAAATAAAACAAGAAAAAAAATTAATTTAATATATAAAAATAGCCAGCAAACTAACACTTGAAGGCATTTAACTTATTTGCAGCTCCTGCTACTGCCTCGTTCAGAGGATTGAGGAGGGAGAGGTTCAATAAACTTGACTGCAGGTTGCAAGCGGCCAAGTGGACAAACACACTCACATACACACAGTAGCCAAGGTATCTCTCTTAACCAGCCAAGCGACCAGCCCAAGCACTTTGCTTATTAAAGTACCTTACCAACAACCAGCCAGATAGTCAGATAGCCAGCCAACATCAACTATCGTCGTACATCAGGCGAAATTTATTATGATGATGCTATATACATGTACATATGTATATGTATACCTACTCATTCAGTCAGTCTGTGTACTGTATAAGCGTATGTATGTGTGGGCAGTCAACAATGAGGAAAATTTATTATCGGTGCAGCATCGAACGGTTTTGGTTTTGCTTTTGCCTGGCGTCCAGCCACCATGAAAGTTTTTAAATACAAATTTTTCAAAACGGAAGGGCCCCCAACAACAATTGCACTTTGGTCATAGTCACACACACATATACCAAAGACAATGCAATGGATTAGTAATTCTTTTTGTTTTTCCTACCATTTCCATTATTTTTAATAAATTATTGTTTGGTTGCTCGACGAGTCAACTTGCCAGAAGGGTGAGTGCTCGCTCGTTGTTTGGTGGTCGTCTAACCGCAACACTTTCATTTAAGGCAACTGCAACGTGTCACATCTAACCACTAGCCAAAAGCCAAGTCCCTAAAGTCATTGGAGTCCATTTACATATATACTGAAGAGATCCATGCCCAAACCACATGAAAGGTAGAACACCGCAAAGGAGAAACTGCTGAAGGACAACCGATCCGAAGCAGGAAGAAGGCACAGAAGGAAGTGTCTATAAGAAGATGTACCTCATGTTTTGGCCTTTATGTCTTACAAGCTACTAGATAACCTTAACTACTTTCACTAGAAAGTCAATACTAACAAACCGCTTTAATCACTTTGTGATATTCAATTCTATTCAGCTAATACAAGTTAATAATCACAAGATTGAAAGCCGTTTGATATCTACATTCTAAATAAATACACGTTTAAGGCAAAGAGCAGAAAATATAATTATTAATAAATAGAATTCCATTTGAACAATAGCATTAAGAAGACGAATATTAAATTAATATAAATGTCGCCAGAGTTCCCCACCCCCTCCAAAAATAAAATAAAACACATTTTCGATACAAATTATTTAAACTTTATTTAGATAATAACCTCGCATATATTGTTATTGTCAATGGGCATAGCGCCTATTGTAAGTGTAGCATATCAAAAGGTAATACTATACTTGCCAGGAGACACAGAAAAATTATATGTTTCAAAATGGGGGGAGAGAGAGAAAGACAAAAAAAATTGTGGAAAATAAACTGTGGTTACATTATAAACGGGCGACTGAACAATACAACAGCCGGCTCAACTCGACTCGGCTCGGCTTGGCTTGGCGGCTTTGGGAATAGCTAGAGCCCAGCTAAAAGAGCTGTCAGTTAGCTGAGCAGCAACCTCCATTGAAGGGCGATTGTAAAAAGATTGTTGTTGTTGTATTCAGTTGGCCGCAAGCCTCGACACGTCAAAAAACAAACACAAAAACCAACACCGAATGCAAAACTTTGGCTCCCCTTATTTTTGTACGATTTTTTTTTGTATTGTCGGTTTTTCTGGTGTAAAACAACCAGCTGACTGAGCACAAGAGTTGGGAGTGGGGGAATCTTACTGGTGGAGCAAAACAAAAAGCAAAAAAAAAAACTATTGTATATGACAGACAGTTGTTAATAAAGCTTTATATGCACATAATAACTTTTGATTGCCATTTGCTTATTTGGAGCATTATTTAAGTTTCATTAACAAATGCTAAATTGCTTTCGAAAGTCTATACACCATTGCAGCTAGTTCGAGTGAATGAATATGAACTCAGACGCCATCACTTGGCTAGTTTCAGCCAGGCTCGGACTCGGTCTCGAGTTGGCTTCGGTCTTTGGCTGACAGCGGCGACAACGTTGATTGACGCTCTGGCCCGCCAAATGCGTACTACCACAACTCTTTGGTTAAAAATTAACGTTCAACACTTTCGCTTGGCATTTTCTTTCAAATGAGTTTCATCATGTTGGCCGGCCGGCCAGCCATGTCCATGTCCATGGCCAAGGCAGAAATATTAATTTCATTATAAGGTTAATATTTTCATTAGCAGGCGAAGACGCGACTACTTTCCCAGTCTGTCGTCACTTTGAGATAAGCTTCCTTTTTTCCACAATGCATGCCTGACACATTATTGTGATTGTGAAATGAGGATTTCAGTTTTAATTACAAACCTCCTCAGTCATACCGACAGACACACAATGAGATAGATGAAAAAAGGAAAGGTATTGGCCAGTTAATAATTCGGCATGTTAAACCATGAAATAAAAGGATTTTACAGGCAGCTTCTCTTTGGCATGATTTTGCACAAAAATCTTATCGTTCATACACTTCAGATCTCTGCTAATGGAGCTGAAATAGTTTTATGCTTGGTCATGTTGTACTTAAATTAATCGTAAAAATATTGCCAAGTAGGTGGAGACGCTAGATTGATTGGTGAAATGGCTTTTATAATAATTTCTTTGCAATTTTCATACTTTCGAAGTCCACAAACTACATTTTGGAATTATTTATTTGATTTAAAAGTAAATACGCAAAGTATTGTAGCTTGGGCTAGAAAGCCGATTCTGGAAGGACCAACGACTTATAAGTTCCCCCAACCCTCTATTATGACCCAAATTCAAATTTAAAATTGTCATTTCTTAAATCTCCGTTTTATATTCATGGTGCATTTATGGATTTTTCTCAAGCAAACCATAAAATAATTGTCTTGGCCATTGTTTTTGATTTTAATGGGTTTTCTTTTTAGGATTAACATACGTTATGTACAATCTCTCTTCAATTGCACAATCGAACAAAACAATATGTATGCAAGTAGGTATATAGAAGTAAAAGTGCTCTCTCGCATGACCAAGGAAATCGAATGTGAATATGGTGCGCGCTTAGCTTAGTTCAGTTTAGTTCGACTTGGTTCAGTTCCGGCATAATTTAGCACCAATTTTCATTTTGTTTGCTTTTCCCTCTCTCTCACACACACACTGTTTGCTAATGGGTTGGAGAGGGATGGGATAACAACAAACAACCAAAAACAAAAAACAATTGGCCAACTAGCCAAAATGCAAAGTAGAAATACAGCAACAACAACAACAACAAAAAAAGGTCATGGTAAAATTGGTTAAATTGAAACTGAAATTGCAGACACTTAGTTCGCGAAAGTCAAGCAACAATAACAAAAACAACAACAACAATAACATCTGCAGCTACAACCATAGATACAATCACAAAGAGGCTAGAAACATTAAAACCTAAATTGCATTGCCATGGCAATTGCATTGAAATGGCGCTGCAAATAGACAACAACAACAGCAATATAAACAAAAACTCACAAAAAATAAAATTGTAAGTATTGTTACTTAAATATGTATTTTCCCCTGTTTCTGGCACCTTGAATAAAAGTAACAAGTGCTCTCTTGAGGGTTTTGGCTTGAAGGCCATCGCCTAAAAAAAAGTTTGTAGCCTTTTTTGTCTTTTTTGGGGGGTTTTGAGTGCCCCACTGCAACGGTCTATCGGCGAAGAGGGGCTGAGAAACTAATTAGGACGCCTTTTGTTTTCTGCTCATTTGTAGTACTTCTAATTGGCTTGACAGAAAGCCCAAAAGGGTCTGCAGCTGTCTGATGTTTTTTTGTTGTTGTTTGTTTTTCTTGCTTAAAGCCAAGTGGATTTAAGTCTATATATGTACATTTGTATAAACACACAGTATAAATGCATGTAAGCGAGGCTAGATTCGTAAGTTTGTGGTCGAATGACATGAACATATAATATAATAGAGTCTTCTGTGAGAACTTTGACTAATTTTGTCATTATTATGAGAAACAAACTTATGATATAACCCTCGTATATAGAACAATTGCGAGAGCGACTATGCCAATGACTAATGACCTTACATATCATATGACACAAATGCCGGCTCGATTTTTACCTGTTTCAATGTCTGCTTGCTTGTTTTATTTGCATTTGTAATCTTTTGTCATTATGTCAACAGTTGAGCGGGAAATAAGGGAAAAGAGTATATCAAATTGATATTGATATAGATTCAAATCACTTTGCCATTGGGATGGAAATCTTGTTAATAGAAGCATTTTCAATCAATGCGGCTTAAGGGCTTAAGCATTTAATGGAATTGTAACAACTTCGGCAAACTCCATTCCATTCAAATTCATTTTTATCAGATTATACCTAGATATAAACTAAAATAAGGCAACAAAAAAACTGCGACATTTTGACAGATGCCATAAAACAAAGTACAGTGAAACCTCGATATAACGAACTTCGTTATAACGAAAAACCCAATATAACGAATTTTTTGTTAAGTCCCTTGAAAGGACTAAGGTCTTACATTTCAGTACCTATAGCGAATCAATAGATATAACGAATAATTTTGCGATCCCCCTCAGATTCGTTATATCGAGGTTTCACTGTACAAAAAAAATTTAAACTTGACACTATTTGTCTAACTTTGTGTCTCTTTCTACTATCTAGACAGTTGTCAGTTGGTTGGCTGCTTGAGCAACTTTGTTGTTTTGTTTTTTTTTTTTTTTGGCCAACTCAACCCCGAAATAATAATAATAACAATAAGTAGCCAAGCCAAGTCATTTTTTTATTTTTGCTTTGTTTTTACGTTTAGTTTTTCTATGTACTTTTTGGTTCAAGGTTCATGGCTTTTTCAAAATTTAACAAACTAAGTGGATGAGGCTTAAGAACAGTAGTGCGAGGAGGAGCGAGCAGGAGGAGGAGTCGATTTTGGCTGCGACCCTTTTTTTGGGCCAAAAAACGATTAACACTGAAAGCATAGCCAATTGGCCGCAACTTTCCACTCATTCCATTTATTGATCGATTCTATATATCTATCTTTTGTTTTGTTGTTGTCGTTGTTGCTGTAGCCAATTCAAGTCAATTAATAGCCCAAAACCGGCAAATCTAACAATTGGCTATCAAGGTTTAATTTTTCTGGTTAAACTATAATAAAAGAAAACTGGTTCCAACTTTGTTGGTTTTTTTTATTTCGTTCTTTATTGTTCTATCTCTCTTTCCTCTTCTAAGAATTTTTTATATTTTTGTTTTTAAGAGTTTTTTTTTTGGCCAACGGTCAATTATTGTAGCTACTAATTTAAGATGTGTACAAGCATCTGTTAACCAGCCATCTTAGTCATAAATCATATGACTTAAGAAGTTTTAGAAAGTTACGAAAGAAAGAAAGAAACAAAAAAACACACAAAAAAAAAAAAGAGTAATTAAAAACTGAAATAGTAAAGAAACCAGCAGCAAACTTAGATTAGAAAACTTTGTACATACATGTACATACCCTGACCCTACAATCATAATTGCTTTCAAGATCTTCACGAAGCTACAGCATCTCATTATACTATAAGAATGTATTTATTTTTCCAGCATTAAACGAAAATTCTTTTAAAAACTTTATAAACTTTATTATTTTAGTTTAAACAGAATCAATAAATATTTGCTGCTTATATGTAATCAAGAAGGCTATAAAAAGATGATGAGTTTTCTTTTAGTCATTGAACCAGTGTATTCATTTTTACTGGTCTCTTAGTTACTTGATGGCGCTTACAAATTGGCTTCTATGGAGGTCAAAAAAGGGTGCCGCCCGCCGTTAATAATTAGATACTCTTGAAAATCCTACTCAGACAGATCTATTTAACCCCAATGAATTGCACTTATTTAAGCTATTTAGGTTTAGTTAACTGTAAGCTAATGAGGCAACGGCATACAACAGCAACGACGACCACAGCGGCAAAGACAGCTTTTATATAATACTAAGCAAATGTTTTACCTTCGTTTAATGTAATGGCAAGAGAACGTCAGGCAAAGACCTTGTCGAAATGATGATGATGATGACGATGATGCCCAACCCCAGTCTATTAGAGGCACAGTGGCATTTACAACATTTGGTCTTTAATCGCTGCAATTGAACTGTGTAGCTTAGTTAGATCTGCTGACAGCAGCAAATAAGCTCAAACTGAAATAAGAGACTTTGGTTTAACAATTCAATTAGTTGACATGGAAAAATGCCACGCCTAATCCTTACTGACCTCAAACGATTTAAGAAGCATCTTGAACTAGAAGCTTTAACTATATCTAAGTCTGCAATTAGTCATATTTTAGCACACAAACTTTTTGCATTGAAAGATTTTCTTTTTATCAGAAGTTTTGATTAAAGTTGTGACTTTGTTTTGAGGGTACACGAAAACTTTTGGGCATAAGACTGCTTGTCTTCACATTATACTTGCAGATTTCGGTACACAAAAAAAAAACCCAAAAACGTAAAAGAACATCATATTCTTAGTCACGATTTGAGTGTTTTTTCGTTTGTTTGCTGATTTATGGAGATTTGTCACAATAGGCCAAATGGTTCACAGCATCTGCCTGCAAGCAGAGACTAACTTTATACCTCTCTCTAACTGCATTTGCTGTGCGAAAGTAATCAGAATTGAATAAATTAAATATGCAATTAATTAGACAAGTTTGGCAGTAAAGCATTAAACCGGTATCTCAAGCTTCTTTGATAATAATAATAACACAAGCAACAGTCTAAAATTAAACCCAGTCCAACTACATACATACATATGTACATATATGCCAAACGGTTAAAAGATAACCAAACATGGCCATGTGATGCACTGTCACTGACTATAAAAGACTTGTTTGCATGTGTTGCATGGCAAAAACCAAAAAAAACGAAAGAAAAAAATGGGGAAAAACAAACCATTTGAAAGGCCTAGCCTAGCTCTAGACTCTCGGCTTTTGGTTGTTAAATGAGGACAACCGTCAACTAATATTCATGTCGATCGATAATTGCGACGACCGCCAGCCACCAGCCCAAATGCAAACTCACATAGATATTAAGTATACGTAGCGTTGACAGGCCGCCGCACAACACATTCGCGGTTCAGTGGGTTTTTGGGGTGTGTGTAGATACACAGAAGTGGGCACCCCATTTTATTTTTCATTTACTCAGATGGGTCAAGTTTTTTGACGGAATATATCCTTTTTACGACTACGCAGAGACCCATAAACCGCACACACGAACCCAAATAGCAGAAAAGAATAGAATATACATATTTTAATGACCGGGTCAAAACGAATGTTTCCTATGAAATTTAACTAAAATGGGGGAGAATCCAAAATGTTAGCTGTTTTTTTTTTTTTGCAAATGTTTGGGTTCAAGGGTTTTATCTCACTTAAAAACCTCAACAAACGTGTGCCAATTAAAATAATTAGAAGAAAATAAGCACAAAAGACACACGGCAGTAATTTTTGGCCAAACTAAACATGACATAATCTTCAAAATTATATGATAATGTTGTAAAATAATAGAAATACTTATACATATTTTTAGTTCTATGTCCCCTTATTGAAACCCTCTCTCTCTCTTTTGGATTGTAGCCAGCACTGGGGGTTCGTTGACTTATTGAAAGGCCATGGACTTGCATAATTTATAATGAAATTTTATAGTATAAGCAGTAAGTACGTGAAGCTTTCTTTTCGTAGAGGTCATAAATTTTCCGCCTTAAATGCGAGTCTCTGTCTACTCATGCCATGGGACACCTCAGCGGCGCCATATGGGCAAAAAAGTACTCAAAAAAACAGAAAAGAAAAACATCCAAAATGAAGTGAAATACGAGCGCAAGAACATCAGCAACAACATGGGCAAGAAACCTCAGCAAAAAAAAAAAAACTTGCCAAACTGGTAAAGATGGCAAAAAAAAAATCATACATGAAAGAGAGAGAGAGAAGAGTTACCAAAAAAGAAGGCAACAGAAACGGTTTAAAAAGGCAGGCAACATAAGAAGAAGATGATGATGATGATGTTAATGATGCTGGCCACATTTAACGACGATGACCTTGGCGACGATGCTTGGCAACTTGTTGCATCTGCTTGTCGCATAGCTGTTGGTGCAACAGCTGCTGCTGCTACTTCTGCTGCAGACACCTGAGACACCAGCAGACGCAGTGCGGGGGGGTTTTAGAATCTCTTCCCTTCCCTTCCACACCAATCCTCGGCGTTATGGCTAAGGCATTTCCATGACGTCGCCAAATCGTTTTTCTCATGAATTTTACGGTAAATTTAGGTCGTCGTCGTCGACTTCGTCTTTGTTGGTCGCCAACTTGTTTACATCGGCTTTTCCTCAGTCTTTGCCAATAGGTTGGCTAAATATAGCCATATATAGAGACAAGAGTTAGGAAAATGTTTTAACTAAACCGCACTGCGTCTGGGTGTGTGTGTGTGTGTTTGCTTTTTATTAGATTTCCTGGCATCCATGCATCATTTTTATTTTTTATCAATTTTCAAAATACATTTTTTCGTGCCTCTCCTTCTTCTTTCTCAGTTTGGCCACATCCGTGGGGAAGTCGGATGAGTAGTTAGCCGGATGGTTGAATGTGGTTTGGCGGCAGATCATGTGTCTTATTTGGAACATGACACAAATTTGGCAAAACTATGAGACGTGCTCGACTAGCTGACTGCCTGGCTGCTGCTATTTGGTTTTGTGTTGTGCCTTGTCTTGTTTTCTTTTTCTTAAAGCAATTTAACAATTAAAAACACGCGCACTTTTTCAAGCAAGCGAACCGACTGTCATTAACTCGTTAATCCACGCGAATATAATTTATTATAATTGCAACAATATATACGCTTATATGTATATATTTAATTCGCATGTTACACAGAGAGAAAGAGAGAGAGAGAGAAATGGTCAAAATGGCCGCTCGGTTAGCCAACAATCAAATTCTTAGACTTAGATATAATCATAAACTTCTTATTCTTACCAAACAACTTAAGACCACTCACCTGAAACGAAAGGAGAAGATAAATATTTATTATTAAATCATAATTAATTATTATTCAAACTCAAGAATGAGAGAAATTAGAGAGCTGTTGAAAGCATTGTAGTAAAATAAACAAACAGTTTCATAAAAGTGAAACAAATTCTTAGAGATATTTTTCTTCCTTTTTTGTTACTTGCAATGTTGCAAGAGAATTTCCAATTTATGATGCTATAAAATTCATCATTAAGTTGGTGTTCAACTGAAATTGCCAACAGCAACAACAACATTTGGCATGGACAAAGATTAGACAACAATAAACATCTCACATGTACTAAGGAGAGGGAAAATAGTTTCAGTCTTTATTTTGGTTATTTGTTTGTATTTTGTTGGCAAATAGCCAGAGACTCGTCGACTACCAGAGGCAGAGGCAGCTCGTCTTTCATAAAACAAAAGCATAATCTGTGCACATTTCAATTTGGCAGCCGGTTTGCATAGATAGATACATAACGAAGACGGATCATTAGGCAGCAGCTGCTGGCTGGCTGGACTGTCTAGCAAACTGAATTTGTTATAACGCGAACCTCGTGCTTACAAACAAATATATGTGTGTATGTATGTATGTTTGTATGTGCATCTCGCTATACACCATATGTACATATGTCTATCTATATGTTTATATATTTGTATAAATACATGTATGTATCTGGAGAAAGTCGGAAGCATGGAACAGAGCTATCGCACGTAAGCCACACAAACACACACACACACATACACCACACAAGCAACAACAAATAAAGAAGAAGCCACTGAAGACGTTGCGGACTTTGCTTGTTGTTGCTGTTGATTTTTTCTTTATCTTCATCAACAGCAACAAAAGCGCAAACGGAGTAACCAGTCAAAAGGAGCACTCACTAATCTTGGACATGGCTAAGTGGAGCACACACACACTCAGACTCACTCAAACATGTGTGTAGATGTGTATTCGATGCATTTTGCATTTGGGTTTTCTACAATTTTGCGTAATCATAACTCCATTGAACCGACAAGCTCGACTCGGTGGCAGAAAACTCATTTATAATTTGCCTCACCATTATTTTTTAATTGAAAAAAGGCGCCAAAAAAAAACTCATTAGTTATCTTTGTGGTTTTAATTAAAAATAATAAAAATATAAAAATTATTTTTTCACACTATATTTCTATGCTAGGGATGGAAAACCATTACTCCCATTACTCTTTGCAAACAAAATTTGGTAGTTTTGTAGAAATAGATAAGATTAATTAGTCTGCCGAATTTGAATGCGATAGTCAAAAAACTACAGGAGAAAATCGGTTTTTTCTTAATTATGGAGGCAGAAGTGGGCGTGGCAAAATATGAAAATATATATACTCTGCGCGAATACTAAGCCAGTATACATACTAAATTTGGTGACTTTAGCTTTGTTTGTTTTTGATAAAATCAGTTTTGTTTGATTTGCGGGGGCGGAAGTGGGCGTGGCAAAATTTTTAAATAGCCAGTTTCTGCGCGTCTATTAAACTAGTCTGCATACCAAATTTGATGTCGGTAGCTGTCATAGTTTTTAAGAAAATCAGTTTTATGTAAATTCCGGGGGCGGAAGGGGGCGTGGCAAAAAGTTTAAACAATTAGTTTCTGCGCGCCAACTAAACGAGTATATAAACCAAATTTGATGTGTCTAGCTGTTATACTTTTTAAGAAAAACAGTTTTATGTGATTCCTGGGGGCGTAAGTGGGCGTGGCCGAAATTCCAATTAACTCTGAACATGTGCATACTACACGAGTATACATACCAAATTTGGTGGCTCTAGCTCTTATAGTCTCCGAGATCTGCGTGTTCATACGGACGGACGGACGGACGGACGGACGGACAGACGGACATGGCTAGATCGACTCGGCTATTCATCCTGATCAAGAATATATATACTTTATAGGGTCGGAGAAGCTTCCTTCTGCCTGTTACATACATTTTGGCGACTTTAATATACCATTTCACCCTATGGGTGTATGGTATAAAAATGAAGCAAGTAAGTCGACTCGTCGACTTGGGTATACCATACACCAGGCGAAACAAATATTTCAAATTTCGAAAACCAAATGTATGTCTATTAAATTGTTTTTACATGTTTCATAGTATGTGCTATCTCGCTCACTCTACGAACATACGAGCACTCTAGCGCCGCCACTAGCCAACGGCCAATTCTGGCCTTGTGGACTGCTTTGTAAAATACGTTCATACGCATATTTTGCATGTTTCTAGTCCGATTTCAATAAAATTCGGTAGTTTTGTAGAAATAGATAAGAATAATTAGTCTGCCGAATTTGAATGCGATAGTCAAAAATCTACAGGAGAAAATCGGTTTTTTCTTAAATATGGAGGCGGAAGTGGGCGTGGCAAAATATGAAAATAGATGTACCCTGCGCGCATACTAAGCCAGTGTACATACTAAATTTGGTGACTTTAGCTTTGTTAGTTTTTGAGAAAATCAGTTTTGTTTAATTTGCGGGGGCGGAAGTGGGCGTGGCAAAATTTTTAAATAGCCAATATCTGCGCGTCTATCAAGCTAATCTGCATACCAAATTTGATGTCTCTAGCTGTTATACTTTTTAAGAAAAACAGTTTTATGTGATTCCTGGGGGCGTAAAGGGGCGTGGCAAAAAGTTTGAACAATCAGTTTTTGCGCGCTAACTAAACGGGTATACAAAATAAATTTGATGTCTCTAGCTGTTATACTTTTTAAGAAAAATAGTTTTATGTGATTCCTGGGGGCGTAAGGGGGCGTGGCCGAAATTCCAAATAACTCTGTACGCGTGCATAATACACGAGTATACATACCAAATTTGGTGGCTCTAGCTCTTATAGTCTCCGAGATCTGCGTGTTCATACGGACGGACGGACGGACGGACGGACGGACGGACAGACGGACATGGCTAGATCGACTCGGCTGTTCATCCTGATCAAGAATATATATACTTTATAGGGTCGGAGAAGCTTCCTTCTGCCTGTTACATACATTTTGGCGACTTTAATATACCATTTCACCCTATGGGTGTATGGTATAAAAATATTTATTTAAATTGGAAATGATGACCTGAGAGCCCATTTAATTTAATTTTATTAAAGGACATGGAAGCATTTTGATTTAAAAAACTTGATAGCCAATCAAAAATGATATTAAAAAGTTTAAATAAGAGAAATAAACTGTTACTTATGAATGAGTTTTAAATAGTTTATTTGTTGAGGAGTAGAAATTAACAAATTTAAACTAAAACTTTCTTTGCTTCCTAACAAAGTGCTTGGAATATATCTAACAAACATATGAGTCTCCTTAGAAAAAAAACTACGATTTCATACCAAATTATGCAATTAGCCATCAAGTTATAGTGTGGGCAATGTATTGCTAGCAAATAATTGTTTCTCAAAACTTTCAAAATCCGTTATGCATCCCTAATAACCAATTTTTTGTGCCCATAGCCACCTGGGTTGGCTTTAGTCATAATTTGTCATATGTCTATCTATATGTATCTCCGGTTTTGGGTTGGGCTTATGTGTGTGTGTGTGTCTGTTTGTGTGGGGAGGTTAAGGTTGGATCTTGTATCTCCCACGCCCTGTTAAATGATGCTTTAATTGCAAACAAAACAGAAAAAAGAAAAGAAAAAAAAATTCAAGAAGAATAATGGGAAAATAATGCCACTAATTATCATTAGTAAGTAATTTTAAAGGGAAAATAGAAACAGAGCATCAGAAGCAACAGCACCCAAGTATGCGAGTTCCAGAATCTGTTAAGAGAAAAGCCAAAAGGCAAGTTTGGCGCTTATAGTGGAGAGGGGGGCAACAACTTCCTCCTACACCTGCCGCTGCTGTCTCTCTGTTCCTGCTGCTCCACCTACAAACGGCTAAACCAGACAGAGAGAGAGGAAGAGAGGCTGACAGACTGGCTGGCTGTTGGCCCAAAACGTCATTAGTCAGAACTGGAGACAACAACAGCCGGGAAAAATAGAAAGCCAAACAAGTTGAGACGAGAAAGCCAAAAGAACTTAACACAATTTACACTCACGAGCGCTTTTCCTACTTAAGCGTAAAAATAAGAAAATTATCTTTTTGTTGTCTCCATCATGTGTTTGTGTGTCTGTATCTAAATGACAACCGCAAGTGGGTGTTGTTGTTGTTGTTGTTGCAGTGCAGCTCCAATTGCGAATTATTACAAATGCCATGAACAGTTTGATCGCAGAACCGCAAAACTTGAAACTAGCTCACGTACGTTTACATCTCATTCCACTTGGAAGCTAAATGGAGGTAGGGGTGGTGGGGTATCGGTTAGATTGCCATTTCCCCGTTGTCCGAGAGATAACCTTTGATATCACATTTTAATCTGCCCTTGATAAACATTAACTAAAGTACTTCCTCTTTAAAAAAAACCAAAGTCAAGTCTTACCAATTGGCAATTTGGTAAGACGCAATTTAGGTTTAGGCTCTCAAAATGTAAAAAAAAGAGACAAACACATTTTATGTAAGCATAATTTAAAGCTCTATCTTCACAAAATATGTCTTTAATTTCAGTTCTTTGTTTTTCTTTGAAGTTTGGTTTCTATTATCATCTGTTCTGCTTCTTTTCAATCAATCAATCAACATTTATATTGACTTTTCATTACATTCCTTTCGTGTTGAATTAACTAACATGCAATTGCAGTTTGTATCATGTCAAGTATATGTATATAATAACAGTATTGATTTATCATCATTTTGTTTGATTTCCCATACTCTAGCTATAGGAATTAACCCAGTAAATATCCCTACTACACGCACACAGAGATATAGGGAAAGAGAGACGTAAATTGTATTGGAGAAATCTTGGTCATATATTTAAACTGTTAATGTTCTCAATTAGCCTGCACTGCACCAACATCAAACACCTTTACTAGCAACCAACAACAACAACCTCAATTGCAATTGCTTCTTTCTGCTTTTGCTGCTGCTATCAATTTTCTCTTTCATTGTTCCGCTTTGGGGGCCAGTCGACAAGAGTCTTAATAACCATTCTAAATGCTTAGAGATGCGTAAACACGCATAATTGCCGGTTGGCTTGGGTTTAGGTTGCTCTTTGACTAGTCATCGTCTTCGATGTGCTGCTTAAGGCCTACTGGTTAGATATAAGTAGGTATTACTTGTATATACAACAGTGGCGTAGGCAATCTTTTAGGTAGGGATCTTTAAGGTCTCTTGTATTAAAATCTACAAAATGCAGAAACAAATCGAGATCGATTTCATACTGTTTTAGTCAAAAAATGAAAGTACTCTTTTGTATGTATACTTGTAATCGATCATCATCATTATTTGAACATCACTTAAAATTACATAATCATGTATATATCTAAGGAAGACATAAGTAAACCCTCAAAAACAACCTCAACAAATATTTAAACATTTACCTTTTAAGATAAGTATTTTGTGAAATTTTCCTAGAAATAATCTTTTTGAAACACAAATGAAGCCGCCGCCCTGTTGGCTTAAAAGATCTTTCAGATACCTATTTATGTATGTATGTATCTTTCTTTTGCTAGTTGGCAATTAAGAGTGTGAATTTCGAGAAATAAAACACAGTTGCAACAGTTGGCCTGGTCTTGTGTACACAGTTGTTGCTGGTTTTTGTGTTATTTTTTCGGGTGAAAGTTTTGTTCTATGAGGCAGTCATCAACAGCCGCAGCAACAGCTGGCAAGGGGGTTTGTTACAGATTTTTCTTATACTTGAGATGGATGGAAAAATGCCGACTCCACTTCTGTTGTTGCAGTCAGTCATAATTAGCTCACTCGCATATCTTATCATGGCAGAAAAATAACTTCACATGAGCTTTTGCCTGGGCCTGGCCAAAATACATACAATGGCATAGCCCCAAAAGCCATAGAAAGTTCATTCAAATGCGTCAAACCCTATTTTTTGTTTGTTTTTTTATCTAACCGATAGTAGCACGATAAAAAAAACACACATACACAAGGCAAACCTTGTCTTGGCAAACATCTTAATTTCGAAATAATTGCGACACAGAAATGAAATGAAATGAAATAAAATGAAATGAAATTGAAAAGCCACAGAGAGAATGCCGAAAACTGAATGCTTAATGGCTAACTTTGATTAGGGCGGGCGCGGGAGGGGTCGGTTGACTCTGCGAAAGTGCAAACATTCAACACTGGTGGCAAGAGCACAGGCAACTGCAATTGCAGGCAAGGCAGGTGGACGACAGGCAACAGGCAAATAGATTGCCAAACTTAGTCAGGCTGTCTGTCAGTAACTCTGTCTGCCAGTCAGTCAGCCAGTCTGTCAGTTAGTTTCTATGGCCAGATTGCCTTCATTTACATGCGCGACCTCTCCTGGCATCAGGTGAAAACTGTCTGCCAGTGCACAAAACAAACTTTAGATCGTCGCAATTTCATAATGGCATCGTCCAACATTCAATCCAAACAGAGAAGCTTCACAAACAATGCCGACGTCATTAGACAGTTAACCGAGGCACCATAACAACAGCAACATCTACAACAACAGTAGTAACGACAGTAGGTGGCATCTTGCACGTTGCACATTGGCCCAAATTTCAGTTGGGGATTTCCATTGTTGTTGTTTTCGCCGTCATTTGACTTGTGCTTCAAATGCCCTTTCTAAAACATAATAAGAAGACTTTGCCGGCGAATGGGAATAGTTGACACATTTGGGTACACAAAAAATTTGAATAGGATCTCATCGTTTTACGTAGAATAAAAAAACGTTCTTGCCAATTTAAAGAGAAACTGTTCTAATTGAATCAAAAATTTTAAATCCTAAGATTTCAGTAGACTTCGATTTGTTATATTTAACAATTAGACTAGAAATAGTCTTCTTGCGTATCCACAATTAGTTAATTAATGTAAACTAGCTTCAGAATTTGTTTATTATGTAGAGTATTACAAAATAAACGTAAAATTTTTTACTTTTTCCCTGTTGTCATAAGCCTCATTGAGTGTTGTTGTTGCATTTGCTTTTCTTTTCATTTTTGTCTGGCCTAGCCCAAGACAACGCAAAAAAAATGTATATCTATGTCTAAATGATCAATTGTTAATCATTTTTTAGGTTGCTGTTCATTTTGGCCGGCCGGCCGTAACAACAGCAACGACAACAACAGCAAATGCGAAATAATAATAATAATAACAATGTTCGGCAGCCAAAAATTGAGCCATGTTACCGCATCGACAGACAGATTATTGTTGTTGGCTGTTGTTGCAAGTTGCAACAGTAATTGAGCGCTTTTTGGATTGTAATTACTATGCAAAAGGAAATACAATTGGACAACTTGAATGCATTCGTAATTATATTTGATTGGGGTACAATTATTAACAGAAAAAAAAACAAATTAAACAACAATAGCAATAGCGAAAAAAAATAAATAAATATGTGTTGGCCAAAATGTGTGGATGGATGGCTAGATTTATTGTCGGTAGAACTGGAAATGAGATCATTACTTTGCTTTGGTAATTTGTGATGCTTTTAAAGGTGAGGCTAATTAGTTTGTATGCCATCTAATAATCTACTTAGTCTCACAGCTTTTAGTTAAGAGGTGTTTCAAGAAAAGACGATTTAGTTCTCTTGCCACGTTGAGCGACCTTACCACTATGAAGTGGGTTTTCCTTGGCTTAACCTTGTGCGGGCTTGTGGGCCTAAGCCAGGCCAAGAACTGTAAGTTTACTTATATCTATTTTCATGCTAATAGAGTCATTTATGGGAATTGCTATATACAGATCAAAGGAATACTGCATGCTTGGTAAAGAATAAGTATAGGCATGAGAGCACTTGCCAAGGGCCACGTCGGCAATTCTATGTCTTTCATCGGATTATTATGGATTGTATTAAGGTGATCACAAAGTGTCCACAATTTCATCAAAAGAACGAGTATCCCAGTCTTGCGCGCTGTCAATCTGATTGCGCCTACCACATGAAGTTAGGGCTTCCGAAAACAACAGTAGGCGCTGGATCGAACGCAACAACCCCATCACCTGATAAAAATGCAGATTCAGGTGGTGAAGACAAAAAAGAAGACAAAGAGGAAAATAAGAAACCAGAGGAGGGAGAAAAAGGTGCTGCTGAAGACAAGAAAGAAGACAAAGGGGAAAATAAGAAACCAGCGGAGGGAGAAAAAGGTGCTGCTGAAGACAAGAAAGAAGACAAAGGGGAAAATAAGAAACCAGCGGAGGGAGAAACTGCTGCGGCAAGATCAATTCCAGTCAAATTACTTCAACGCACCAGAAGAGCAGTGAAAAAATACCGAAAGAACATTGATACGTCTGAGGAGGATGAAGAAGATTCTACCTCGGAAGAACATCGACGTCGTAAAAAAACAAGAAATGAGACTAGGAGACAAGAGAGAAGAAAACGCAACCAACTTAGACGAAAGGCGAGAAAATCTATGGAAGATCATGAAGACGACGAAGACACTTTTATACCACAAAAATCGAAAAAATCCGTAGTATCGAAAAGGAAAACAAGAAAATTCTCTGAAGAAGAAGAGGAGAACGAAAAGCCAGCAAATAAAAAATTTAAAAAATTTACGCGAAAAATTAGTAAAGTCAGTAAAGAAGAAGACGAAGATGACGAGGAGGACGAAAAGCCATCGACTAAAAAGCCAAAGAAATTGAAACGAAAAGTACGAAGAGACAGCGAAGTAAATGAAATAGAAGATGGGGAGGACGAAACGCCACCAAGTAAAAAATCAAGGAAACTGAAAAAAAAACTTCGTGGAACACAATTGAAGGCCAAAACTAATCCTCACATGGATGAGGATGATAATGAAACTGGTGCCTTTGCTCTACGCACTCTTTTATTGAAGTCATCTCAACAAAATGTAAGTACAACGACTTTCATTTGATTAGTTTAGTAATAAAACTTTGTTTCATTGTTTTTTGGCTGGTAGCAAACCAGATTTAGCCTATAAAGTCTGAACCTATTTATATTTATACAGTGGTGCATGCCTACGCGTATGTTATACCGAAAAATAATTCCAATACCAAATATCTATTCAAATGTTGAAAATGTCTTTAATTACGTGACAGCATTGAAAATGTATTAAATATGTGTGTATGCACTTAGAGGTGTTTGACACAGATACAGATACGACTATAGAGAGAAAGATATAGAGTAGAAAAATAGAGAGAAACTGTTAAGAAGAGAGAGACAGCCAGAACCAAAAATGGACTGGCACTGGCCAGCCAAAGCCAAACCATAACTAAAAACCAAGTTTTTTCAAAGGTGACGCAATTCACAAGCAGTTGCGAAAACAAATTCTACAAATATATACATATATATCTGTGTGTTTATATATAGAAATTAGCAGTAGCTCTAACAGTATCTACAACTTCATCGTCATTGCATTGCATTGAATCGCATCGAATCGCATGTGGCAAGGTGTAATTTACCCTTCAATCAATGCGCAACAAATCAGTTGGCAATGCTTTGCGCAGGCGCGCCCCGAGGTTCACCTTCCTCCTTATATTTCTTTCTCTTTTGCACTCTCTCACCCACTCTTTCTCACTTGACAGCACATTTGGGTTAACAATTGGTTAACTGTATATACTGGCCATTTTGGTGCTTGGCTGTTTCTTTATGCCAAATGACTAACTGGGCGCAAGGTGGTTTAATGTATATGTATGCACAACCCATATCAAATCATGGCAAATGTTTAAAAATAGTTTGTATTTCGTTTTACCTACTACTCACTCCAGCATTGATTAGTCATTTAGTAAGCCAAAACAGTGGAGTTTAAATTTAAGTTAAGCAACTGAAATCTAATCCGAAAAGTTCAAACTTTACCTTAATCAAATCTACACTAGATTGAGGAATGAATGATAGGGAGAGATATCAATGGTTATATAGATTTAATAGATAGATTGACCGATTTATGATTTAAAACCTCAAAATTGTAATATCTCCATTACCAAAAATAGAAAACATTTAAGCAAGTAATTTAATATTTAAAATAATTAGATTTTAACATCTTTTTTGTTGATTCGGCTTAATCGTTTAAACAAAATGGAATTCATTTTATTTACCAATTACTTGTTTTCTTTTTCATCAAATTGAACATACCAAAGACCACTTTTTCCTATTATTTTTTCTCTCCCCTATTTCTTTTCAAAAATTTTAGTGAAATTTATTCGCTTGTAAGGTGCAAAACACAAATAGACACACACATACACACAACCAGACACCGTTGATCAATTCAAATCAACAAGCTCTGAAGTAGATATATAATTTGCAAAGTTTAAATTGTCGACAACTAACTGTTGGGTGATACTGCCCGTTGGTGTTGTTGCTGCTGGCCCATGATGTTGCTCATGTTGCTTCCGTAATTTAATCATGTTAATTTACTCAAATTAACACACAGAAGAGCAAACAAACTTGTACAAACAACCAAGCCAAAAAAATACTATTTAATCTAAATGGCTATATAAGATTATTTGAAATGAGAGAATGATGATGCTCTCAATACATTTTTAGTAGGTCAATATTGGCAAACAACTAACTGCACATACACACACATTTGACATTTTCAAGCAACGAACGACTGACAATCGCATTTGGAATGAATTACTTACAAAAACACGCGACTTGCAAGCATTTGAAATGCGAAATTGAGCAATTGTACTAGCAAATAGAAAAAAAAAACAACCAACCAACAAAGTTTTATTCATCAAAATGCACGTTACCCCCAGTGGAAAAAAAAATATGTCAAGCTGACTCTTACTTAAGGCACAACTGTGGCTTTTAGTTGTTAGGTAGATAGATTTCTATCAATATGCAGATTAGGTATTTGAAAATTACTTGGCATTTAGATTGCCAACTTTTACAAATGCAGAAAAAAAAACAAGACATTCAAATAAATAGATATAGGAAAGCATTATAAACATTTGTTTATATTTGTTTTATTTAAAACATTTCAAACGACTTTGAAGAATGAAGACTCTCTCTCTGAATTATAAGGATCTTCAGGCTAAGGATAGTTTTGTAACTCATATTGGGCTGTGAAATAGTAATTTGAATATTCTAAGTTCAAGAATTCCTTTGCAGGAATTTTTTTTTTTATAGAGTCTATTTTTAATGTGGTTAACATTGATGAACCAGCAAATGCTCTCCATTTAAGCAGAATTTCTTTTTTAAGTAAACATTTTAATAAAAAATAATTTACAAAAAATGGAGCATTGTGCGCCACACATTGTAGGCACACAAGCGTTAAGTGCAATCGAGACGTGCAACATGTCGTCGCCGTCAACTGCAACAACAACATTGCAGTTAAATTTAAAACTTTAATGTCATGCAACAAAGAAAATGTGTGTGTGTGTGTGACGCATCGAAAGAAAATGAAAAGCAAACAAAAACTTGTAGAAAAATAAAGAGAAAAGTGCAAGCAAGAAAGAAAACGAAATAAACAATATTTCCGCATTCCGTTTGACAAATTCATTTGCTAAAGATGAGACACATGAGGGAGAGGAAGACACTACTCTCCCTCTCTATCGCTGTTTGCTAAACGAATTCGAATAGTTTCGTTTTCTTCTTTTCGGGAAAAGCATAAAAACTCAGCAAGCTTCAAGCTGATTCAATTGGAAAGTGTTGCCAATTTGCTCGATTCGTTACAACTTGGCTAACTGCTGGAGTCGCTTTATTAGCGCACAATTTATGCTCTCTTCCCGCCGGGCCAATGGCTCGTGCTCTCTAGCAGCATTTTGTTTCGTTTTGTGTTGTCTTTGATTATTATTATATATTTTGTTGTTGTAGTTATTGCAATTTAGCTCATTTTATGGCAATTACGCTCTAAATGCAATTGTTATGAAATTATTGCAAAAAGAAAGAGAAAAACACAATATGAAAAGCCATAAGGGGAGAGGAGAACAAAAACAAAATCAACTATTCAAGCTACCCACGCAACGGCCCGTAGAAAGTAGAACAGGGCAAAAGAGTGAGAAAAGGCACAGCAAACACAGAGCTAAAAGCAACAATAATGCATGACAATGACGAAAATGAAAACAGCACCCCAAACAACAACAGCAACAACAAAAATTTAAGTGATAAAAAATTGAACAAAAGTTTTTTTCTCACTTTTTATACCCTGCATTAAATTTCCTGAAAGAGAATGTTGGGATCGGCTTAAAGTTCCTGAGAGGAATTGTTGAATGTATATACTGGCGAGATATTTCCTTGAGACTTTTTGTTAATCCTGACTAGCAACATCACATGTATTTGGCAACATGTTGCTGACATTTTTGAAATACTTAACAAAGGTTTTATGTTAATTCAACAACCACTTGAGAGAGTATCTTTGAGTCGACTTTATATTTAATATCTTAAACTATACTTTTCTTGGCTTTACAAAAAAAAAAGTCACATGACAATTGCGACTGAGAAATCACAATTATAATTATAATAATAATAACAACAGCAAAATACAATAACCAACTTAATTTGCGAATAAATGAAAATAAATTAAAGTATATACATAAAATATAATCTACTTGTGCCACTTCCCATTACTTTTGCTGGCTGGCCAAATGATTGGTGTGAAATTTCACAGAGCTGCAAAGGAGTTAAAAGAAACCACCAACCAACTCCAACCACTCCAAGTGCAAACTAGTAAACTATTTGTGCAGTTTCAAGGTTAAAGCTCAGCTAAGTTCAACTTTATACTAGAGAGCGACAGAGAGAGAGAGAGAGACACATGCAAATAGCATGCAAATTGTCTACAAACAATGAGATTAACAAATCTAACTGCAAAAACAGTTGTCTGATTATGATAAATGCATTCATGAATCATAGAATTATATACAAGCGGCTATCTATCTTTTGGATATTCATTAACAAAAGTATTTGAAAATGAAAAAAACAGCTGACTAAAGGCAAACACAAATGTATTTTTATCGAGTACATGCAATATCTCATCTGAAGTATGTTTAAAGTTTTTTTTTTAGCTCGAAAAGCAGAATATTTAATCAAAAGAATTATAAGTAATGGTTGATTTTGAAAAGTTGAAAGTTTTTTTTTAGCTCGAAAAGCAGAATATTTAATCAAAAGAATTATAAAAAATGGTTGATTTTTCTTTTCTTGTTGTTTAATTTGAAAAAACAAATTTCCCTTCAAAATCTTAACTAAATAAACTACATGTATCTATAATACAATCTCTTATTGAAATTGAACCGTTTTCAAAGTATGTACATATCTTTTAATTGTTAACAATTTAAAATAAATTCCACTCATAAAAAAGAAACTTTATTCTCCATTAGATTCCTCTTGGAGAATGGCGAAACCTTTCATAACTCCAGCAATTTTCAATTGGTCTTGCTCTCCAATTTTTTGTGTTGTTTTTTTCTTTTTGTTTTTTGTTTTCAGTTTCGTTTTGTTGTAAGTTTTTGATAAGTAATTAACAATGTAGGCTAGAGTAAAAAACAAAAGTAGAAAGGCCGGCCAACCATATTGCTTAATTAGCTGATGAATGTGCAGACAGACAGAGCGAAAGAGAGACAGCGAGAGAGAATGAGTGGAGAGAAAAGCACCAAAGTCTGACCAATTTTATTTTTTTTTTTTTTTTTGTGACAAATTTCTCCGCATTGCAAAAGGCCGAATCAAGCTAAATTATTAAACCATAATGCAACCACAAAGCAAAAAAAAACAACAAAAATGAATAATAAAAAAAGTTCAAAACAAATGAAAACTCAGCCAAAACAATTAAAAATGCCAACAGAGCAAAACATACGAGTAAAAGTCAAGTCAAATCTAGTAAATGAACGAATTACAAATACCCTTTGGTAAACTCTTGAGAATTCTCTGCGTCATAACCAAAGCTCCCCATTCGCAGAAAGGTATGTCAAATGTCTCCAAATGACAGCGAAACAGAGATAGATAGATAGTCAGAGAGAGAATGATAAATTAATTGCTAAATAAACACAGAAAATTTAACTAGGGAAACCCGCATGGAAATTCCGAAGAGGGTGGGGCTAGATTATCAAAGACGGGGGGCGGTTGAAATACATAAAACGAGACAGTAAGAAAAAACTTCAAGGCCAGACTCAATAATAATAGGCTTTTATATCTTTCCTCCTTCTCCCTCTCTCTTTAAGCTTGGCAAAGAGCAACACAAATTATTACTATGCAGTAACAATTAAAAATTAAACAGTAGTTAGTTGTTGCTTAATTAACAAGACCTTAACATGACTAGGGACCGACCATAAGAGATAGGTGAGAGAAGAGGAGAGAACAAGCGAGGCGAAACATTTTGCCATGAAATAATGTTGCCATTTTTCCATGCAATTAGCTGAGTGCAACTCCAACTAAAACTCACAGGGTGCAGTCATATTTCAAATGTCCATCCATCAGCGGATCATAAAACAGTTTGGCTAGGATAAATGCGGGTGCCCTTTTTAGGGTCAATGAACCGGATAAAAATGAATCGAAGTGAATATTTGGTTGGGTTTAATTGTCTTAAAGTTTGAATAAACGTTTGAAAGTTGCTGCTACATCGAAAAGTGTGTGGAAGATTGCCCTTGCCACAATTGGCTAAGAATATTTTACTGTTTCCATAAAATTATTACAATTTTAAACGTTCGAGTTTTCCGTCCAAGTTATAAACTATAAGTACTTTTGCTCTTTCCGTTCGAAAAGAAACCTACCATAGCTTAAGAAATTATAAGAATTTCCTTCAGAAAATCGAATTTTTAGAAACTTTATGATATAATTTACCAATGAATATGGTCAAATCGGAAACCAAATCCAAGCTTTCTTTATTTCAACTTGAATATTCTTAAACTCTTTGAAATCCAAATTAAGAGCCATATTTGAAACACTTTAACGCTGACTGACACTTTTTGCTTAATAACTTAATATTAAGTTGTTCATTTCGGTTTCCTCTTTTATGGTTTTCAATTCTTCGTAGATTCAAACATCATGAAACATCACCTTTTAAACGCTTTAAAGTGCTTTGAACTTCCGCACCCGTCTAACCAATTTGAAATGAAATAATTTCAATTTATCAAAACGTATTAAGATACGCACCATTTATCTAGTTGATCTCATTTACAAAAACTGGTCTCAGGCAGCAATAGAATTTCCAAATAAATCGGAGCACCGTAACATTCCTGCGGTAGTCCAAAAAATAAAATGCGGCTTGAATTTAATCCAAATGAAAGCGTCCCACCAAGAGATGAGATGACTTAAATGGTCGGTGGGGAAGGAGGGGGGTGGTTTTTTATGTTATATTATGTAGTCACACTCACACAGACACAGACACTTAATATTTGCAAATAGCTTATGCTAAATAGCTCTGAATTTCTTTTGATTTTGGTGATATTAATGTAAAAAAAATTCAAGCGAGGGAGAAAGAAATTTCACTTTTTATATTTCGTAATATTCACAAACAACAAATCAAAAAGTTAATTTATGTATACAGATAATTTATTTATTTGTTAAGTAAGTAGAACACACGATCCGTTTGCGCGACGCATCTTGAACTCGAAGGTTTTGTGTGATTGTAAATGATTCACAAATGATTCACAACAAAGAGATATATATGAGAATTACCCCGAATTTCTGGTTTTGAAGGCACTAACTAACTTAAAACACGTGTGTCTAGTGTAGATTGTTGTTGAGAGTAAGTATCTTAAAGATACTTTTTTCTATTTTTGTTGTTTTTTTTCTTTTACTACAAATACAAAGCGGAAAACGCGTTGTACGCGACTCTGCAATTGTTTAACAACTAAACAGCAGCTGCCACAGCAACAATATTAACATCAACAAAAGGCACAGCTGGTTTCCCTCCCGTGGCTGAATGAGCCAACACAACAAATGAGAGAAACAGAGAGTCAGAGAGAGTCTCCAGAGAGCCAGTTTGAGTGAAAACTGTGGCTAGTCTCTAGACCTGCAAGTTAGCGATAAAACTGTATGACTCACTCACCATATACACTCAGGGCTCGAGTCATTTTGGGTTTTTTCCTCACGTTTTTTGGTCAAATTTCATTAAGACTATCGAATGGATATGAAATTCATACAAAAATGTCTGACTCTTCTTTAGGTAAATTTAGTAAATTAAAATTTATTAAATTTAATTTGAGCTTGTTTTTTATTTTATTTTCTTCTTTTCTTTCTTTCTTATTCAATTCAGCAATTATTGCTGAATCAAGAGTCTAAAAGTTAGTGAGTGTGAGAGAGGAAGAGAAGTCTCCCCCATTTAAGAGTGACTAGCACTTTAAGAGCTCTAACTAAAACTAAGTGTTATGTATCTTGTTCCTTATATTATTATTGTTGTTGGTGTTGCTGTTGCTGCTGCGTGTGAAAGGGATTTATGTTTTTTGTTTATTTGACTTGTAATTTTTTGTTTTTGTAGGTAAACATTCCACAGTCCACTTGAAAATGAAGAAAAAATATCCTCCACTCATTTGCTTAGAAGGTAATCAATTACACATAATTACACTCGGGGAGTATCAAAAGAAAAGTGTGGCAAAGGGTAGTGCACTAGACATATACTAACACAAACACACACACATACTTATAGATAGATAGATAGATGTATTTACGTAGTAAGTAACTCATTAGTTTTTATTATAGCTGCAACTGAAGACAAACAAGAAACAGACGGTAGTCATCGGTAAGGTTGAGACCAACAGAAGCCAAGTGTACAAGTGACCCACTGTCCACTTGCCATGGCCTTTTCTTATCTCTCTCTTTCGCCTCTGCTTAATTACACAGAAAGTCAGAACTGAGCCATTGGGTGAAGAACAAGAATAGAGTGGAGCCCGCAAGCCTTCAGATATTTTTACCCTCTGCCTCTCCCTCTAAGAGGGAATGAAACTCAGTCAAACAAATGTACGATGCGTTACCATGGCATTAACCAAAACCAAAAAAAAAACCATATAAAAAAGGTTTAATCAATGACTACTCCGGGTGCGTGTGGAGGTAGGTGGGAAGGGGGCATTTTATAGACTAGCATTTTGTTTGATATTTATGGAAATTGATAAGACAATCGTCATCATAGATGCTTAAACAGTTTTATAGCATTTCATTTCCATCTGATTTAATTGACTTTGTTTAACATTTCAACCGAAGACCTTTTTTCCGGTACTTAAGTACATGAAAAGAAAAGTTAAACATGGACTTACTTTATGCTCATTTTAAATTTAAACCTATTAATTAATCTAACTAAATATCGTATAAATTAAAAATAGATAACTACTTTTAGACCATCTTTCATTGTAATAATCTTGAATTTCGACAGCAAATTTTTTTATATTTAAGTAATAATGAAAATCTCGACACAAAAACCTTTTTTATATTACAAAATGATTGAGTTTTGCCAAGAATTTCTCTCTTGCAGCAGTGAATGCATTCCCTGTTGGCACCAAATAGTTCGATTAAATTTCAATTCACTTGAATTGACTATTGTTAGTAGGTATTAGCTTTCTTCACTAGAATTTCTAGAAATTATAAATGTATTTTCTGTTTGTTTGTGTTGATGTCATGTTTGGGGCTCGGTGTATCTGTGTGTGCCGGTGAGTGCCGTTTGGTTATCTGGTTATTGTGAATGTGGAGAGGTGGGTGAGAGGCTCAGGCAGCTATAGAGCAATAACTAAATTGTCCACTTATCAACTTATATTTTCCGTGAGTGTGTGTGTATGTGCACTTGTGTGGGTAAATCGAGAACTTTTTTTCTGGTCATGTTCGAGGTGTATAAATATGATTACTAGAACTGGCATTAACTTAGTCTAAAAGCAGCATTCGCCCCCCGTGTGTAGCAGTTGCCAGGAATTCGCCAAAACAAAAATGTCTTACAAAGTGGAAGCTCTCCCCGATTCTTATGCCTTTTTGGGCGAAGGTCCCCACTGGGATGTGGCACGTCAAAGTTTGTATTATGTAGACTTGGAACGCGGCTTTCTCCATCGTTACGACTACAAACAGAATAAGGTGTACAAGGCCAAAGTTGAGGGTGAAACCTTTGCCACCTTCATATTGCCCGTTGAGGGCAATCCACTCGAATTTGCTGTTGGCTGTGATCGTCGTGCGGCTATTGTTAACTGGGATGGCGTCTCGCCTGTGGCTAAAGTGGTGCGAACCCTATTCGAGGTGCAGCCCGGTCTAAAGGACAATCGTCTCAATGATGCTAAGACCGATCCTCGTGGTCGTTTTGTTGGTGGCACCATGGCTTGCACGGGCGATATTTTTGCTCAGCGCAAAGGTGAACTGTACTCGTGGCAAGCTGGCGGACAGGTGAAACTAATCAAGACTGATGTGGGCATCTCCAACGGCCTGGCTTGGGATGAAAAGGCCAAGAAGTTTTATTACATTGATACCAATGATTTTGAGGTTAAGGCTTTCGACTACAATGTGGACACAGGAGCTGCTAGCAATCCCAAAGTTATTTTCAATCTGCGTCGCAGCAATCCACAGGAAAATCTGAAACCCGATGGCATGACTGTTGATACCGATGGCAACATCTACGTGGCCACTTTCAATGGTGCCACCGTCTTCAAGGTTAATCCAAGGTTAGACAATTTGGAATATTCCCCTTTTTTTCGTCATTTAATAATACTTTCCATTATCCAGCACTGGCAAAGTTTTGCTGGAGATCACCATACCCACTAAACAAATCACTTCTGTTGCTTTTGGTGGACCAAATTTGGATATTCTTTATGTGACAACAGCTGCGAATAACGAGCAACCTGCTCCAGCTGGTACCACCTACAAGGTGACCGGCCTGAATGCTAAAGGTCTTCCTGGTGTCAGTCTAAAAATCTAAAGAGGCTCTAGCTATCTGTATATACGTAATCATATTGTTAATAGTTTTTGATCAATTAAATATAATATATATATTTTCCATAAAACTTTCCGCATCTAATCAATTTGTTTGCTTGATTGATAAATTGACAGTTTCTCAATACACAAACAAAGCATCAAATAGGGCAAGTAAATAGTCATTTGGCTAACAATCACGATAAGCCTATCATTAGCCAAACAATTGTCAATCTAAATGATAATAATTAAAGGTAATATTCCTCTCTGTGTCTATTCAAGTGACGCGAAGTGTACCTACTTCTAAATATTCTTATCAAATTAGAAAACAAAAACCAAAAAAAGGTTAAATAAATGTCAAAACACACCCCCAATATGGCAACAATCCACTTGTATATTTCTCTTGAATGACGTTTTCTTTTAGAAAATACTTTTATAGATTTATAAGTTGTTAGTTATTACTTATTACCTGCCTAGTCATTGTCTAGATTGTTTGCCCTCTCAGAAAAGTGTATTCTCATTTTATTTCATGGTTTTTGTAGCACCATAATTTAGACCTACATAAGTTATATATACATATACATACATCATCATCGATGAATGGTTTATTTTGGAAACGTATATAGTAACTATAATTATTTATGCTGTATCATAGGTTTTTAAACTTCATTAGACAAAACCAAGAGTATGTAACATTCGTCTTTTAAATATTAATTTCCGGCGTATTTTCAACACTTAGATAAGACTAAAGCGTTGTTGTGAAACTTTTGTAGTATCTCTCGCCCTTGGACCAACTATTTGTAGGTCAAAATTATCTACTGATCAATTTGAGAGTTAATTTTTGGTGTTTGCGACACGTTTCTTTACCCTACACTTTTGACAGATAAAGGTTAAGAAATATGATTTTATAAAGTGAGGACCATAAAAAGCTAATGATTTTATGAGTTTAATAATAATCCATCTTAATTGAGAGAGATAATGTGACTATTTCAATGTTCTGACTGACTCTCTAACAAAATAGATTTTGTTTGCCTTTTCATTTCAAGTCATTTCATTTTATTTTTTTAAGATGTCCTATATAGTGGAAGCTCTGCCGGATTCATATGCTTACTTGGGCGAAGGTCCCCACTGGGATGTGGCACGTCAGAGTTTATATTACGTGGATTTAGAACGTGCTGGACTTCACCGTTATGACTACAAACAGAATAAGGTGTACAAAGCCAAAGTGGAAAATGAAACGTTTGCCACTTTCATTATACCCATTGAAGGAAATACGCAGGAATTTGCCGTTGGCTGTGATCGTCGCGTTAGTATTGTAAGTTGGGATGGCGTCTCGCCAGTGGCCAAAGTGGTGCGAACATTGTTCGAAGTGCAAGCAGATTTAAAAGACAATCGCCTAAACGATGCCAAAGTCGATCCGCGTGGTCGTTTGTTTGGAGGCACCATGTGCCGCACTGGTAATGTGTTCATTCAGCGTAAGGGTGAACTGTACTCTTGGCAAGCTGGCGGACAGGTGAAGCTAATTAAAAGCGATGTTGGCATTTCCAATGGCTTAGCCTGGGATGAAAAGGCCAAGAAGTTCTATTATGTCGATACGAATGACTATGAGGTTAAAGCATTTGATTACGATGTAGAAACTGGCGGCGTCTGCAATTCCAAGGTCATATACAATTTTAGGGCCCCCAAGAGCGAGGATAACTTACAACCCGATGGCATGACTATTGATACCGATGGCAATCTTTATATAGCAACTTTTAATGGCGCAGCCGTTTACAAGGTGAATCCTAGGTAAGACTCGAATTCGTTTATCTCTCCATTTTTTTTTTTTTTTTTGTTTGTTTTCGCATTGCAGAAATTCCGAATTGCTGCTCAAGATTGAAATACCCACTAAACAAATCACTTCTGTTGCCTTTGGTGGACCAAATTTGGATATTCTCTATGTGACCACAGCTGCGAATCATGAGCAACCTGCTCCAGCTGGCACCACCTACATGGTGACCGGCCTGAATGCTAAAGGTCTTCCTGGTGTCAGTCTAAAAATCTAGACAAAATTTCTTTATGCGGTAAAGAAATATTTTCGACTTTCGAAATTGTGGCAAGATAAGTTTAGAACTGATTAGATTGATTGCAAGTCATACGAATAGATCCGTTTCATATCTCTCTGGGTTTGAAATAAATGAAAATTGAGAAAACAAGTCAACTAACAATCGATTGAAGTGATAGAGGGGTATAAAACCCTCCAAACAATGTGGGGGAATGAAGTCGAATGCTTCTGTAATGTATCTTGTATGCATATGTCATTTTGTATGGGCAATAAAATATACATTTATTCCGATACACAGATTCCCTCGAACACACTCTCACAAACATGTGGCAACAATAAACATAAAAAGTAATGAAATTGTGACAAGGGACAACACAAAAACTCGTGCAGCAATTGCTACAAGGCGCGGCAAGACACGAAAAACCTGCCACTTAAATCTCAATCAGAACGAGAAATTGTTTTAAATTTCGAGCATGTAAACATTACGTTGTAAACAACACAAAATGGTCTCAAAGGGCACACAACAAATTTAAGATCGATTAATATCGATTTCGACAAAATATTGATCTTTCGATTGAAAGGGTTCAAAATGGGACCCAATTGGTTTCCAAATATGATATTTGTAATTACATACATTGGATACATGATAGATAATGTTGGTTGATAATCTAAATGATATCGCATGTGAGCTTAATTCTAGAAATTTCGATAATAACCTGGCGTGCTATCGATTAACTTCTGCCTGATGTTGGGGAAATATTTGTATTGAAAGTGGGGGGAGCAGAGGGGATACATAAAATGGCGTAAATTTTAAAGAAAAATGCAAACGGCAAAAAAATGAGCAAAATCTGTAGTTTTTGGGTTTTTTTTTTAGTTTGTTTTGCTTTTGTCTGCTGATGAAGCTTATGAGCAGCAGCGAGCACGTCGCAACTCACTGAACTGCAACACTAATAACAACCACAAGCACAAGTGAAGCGTTGCAGAGAGCCAAAGCGAGTAAGGGAGAGATAGAGAGAGCCAACCACAATGAACAACAAAAGGAGAGTCAGTGGCTGCACCTGTAGCCAACAAAGCACGCATCCACTTCCCCAATCCTCGCTCCCCTCACCCACACATTCTCAGCACTCCACCCCCATCCCCTGTTACTTGTCAGACAAAGCACAGTTACGCTAGGCTCCGGTGGGGTTCATTAATGACTGACACGTCTGAGCGATCACCGCAGAGCAGCAACAGCAGCAGGCAGACAACAAAAACTTCCAAAAAACAAGAAACATTTATTTTATTAAAAGAAATAAACACTCAGGGCTGGTTTCTAGACTTTAGGGGAAGAGAACCATTGGCTCGCTTTAGTTCAATCTATTTAGCCAATGCAATTACAAATTCAAAATAAAATTAATGTTGGAAGACATAAAAAATGTGAACTTTGTTTTACAAAGCCCTCCCCTAGTCCGGTCCTGAAAACCCATTCTGTATCTCTGATTCTGCAAAATAAATGCAACAACGAAGCAGAACAATAAAAAAAAACTTTCAAAATCCAACGGAAATGATCAATTATGCAACACTAGAACAGAGAAAGGGCAAAAGAGGGAAAGGAAGTGAGAGGACATAACAAACTGCACACTGGTGAAACGAAAGAGAGAGCTAAAATAAGTACATAGAAAGATTGACAAAATGTAATCTTACCTTTTGACTAAATGCTGCCGCTTCCTTTGCAACACCCACACCATCGGCAGAGCTGGCATGTGTCGACGGTGAAGTGGCATAGACAAACAACGGTAAAGAGTTAAAGTTACGTAAAAAGCCGCCACCGCTGCCACCACCGACGCCGCCGCTGCCAATAGTCTCGACCGTTTGATCCTTGAAGCGCCGACAGAAGAGTAACTGTTTATTACAGGCAGCGGCCGATGCCAGCAATGGCAAAAGCGTGGGCGTTGGCGTCGGCGTTGGCTTTTTTGTTGTTGTTATTATTGTTGTTGTTGTTGTTGTTGGCGCTGGTATTCCTAGATCTTCCGCTGCTGACACTGTCGTTGCTGCTGCTGCTTCAGACGCCATTGGCGTATCGCAATTTTCTTTTGTTTTCGATGTTGTTGTTGTTACTTTTGCTGACGCTGTTGTTGTTGGCATGACTACGCGTACTATAAACTGCAAAAGGCGCTGTGGGCGTGGTGGCTATGGTGTTGTTGGTGGTCATGGGCGTAGGCGTGGCGTCCTTTGTGGTTATCATCCTGAGGCTGAGGATGCAGCCGCATGTTGCACAATTATGCACAATTACACACACACACAAATGGGGAATTGACCTGCACACACACACCTACACACATACTTTTTTTGGCAAACAAAAAATGACTGAACTCAATATGTGCGAAACGAAGCCGAAAGCCAAACGAAAGCACGCAACACCAATGTATAGCACAATTAATGCACGCTAAATGACACAAATTAGAACTGCTTTTTCACTATTATATTGGTAAATTATATTAAAGAAATATTTATTTTATTTATTTATTTTACAAGCACTTTTTGTATTGTTTTAAAATAATGATTTTGAAATCTGGCCACACTAAAGGCCCTGGTACGAAAAATACTAAAAAATACACCAGCTCAGTGTTGCTCAGAAACCAACTTATCGATAACCGCCAGATGTCCAACATTGTTGGAAAACACTCTTAGGAAACTCATTGCCACATCAGAAAAAATAATAGAACTGTGGGACAAATTTTAAAATGAAGATATTGAACTAGCTATAATTTTTGAAACACCCAATTAACTTTTTAGAAAAAAACAGTGCACAGTGTTATTATTTGTTTATTATTTCAAAAACTTCTTACCTAGTTGGCATAAATAATCTTCATATTCACAATTCTCAATAGCAGTAGCCATTCAGTTAAGTCTCATCAAAAGCACACGAAATAGCGAAAATTCAAAATTTTTCAATAACAATAATCCGGTAGCAAGCGACACGTTGTGAGCTAAAATCAACTCCAACTCAAAACATTACAAAATCCAACGTTTTCCGGATATGCAGCCTTTGTGAACGTGCAAACAATCAAATAATTGACACGTTAACGTCGCTTTGCCGGCTACCATCCACCCACCAGTTTTAAGAAGAACTTATTTCTTTTGTAAAGTTTTAGTCAGTTGATTGATTCTATATCATTATTGATCAAGAAAATTCCGCAAGGTAAGCTAAATATTTTTTGTTGAATATTTAAAATTGTTTAATAACGAGTTACCCAACCAATTGCAGGTATACACCGATCTGGCCACATTGTGACGAATTGCTCGATTGAACTGCTGTTCTGTTGGACGTTTTACAACACACGTACACACTTACACACGTACACACTCGACTGTCGGTTGTGCTGTCTCTTTCTTTCTTAGGGCCTACCAATCGTTTCATCTCGCTTCTGCTCGTACTGCTCCTGTATTGGTCAGCCATTCTGAGAGCGAAATAGTCGCCGCAAAAATTTACAGCGAAATAGTCGCCGCGAGAGGGCAAAAATTTACGGCGAGAGGGCAAAAATTTACGGCGAGAATTTAGTTCGCCGTAGTTGTCGCCGTCGTTCGGTCGCCGTTTTTTGTGCTGCGAAATTTCTAGACAAGGAACACAAATTAAATAGAGGAAAAAATAATATAAAAAGGAGGATAAAATTGGCAAAAACTGCTAAGTTTTTGTAGCTTTTCGTTTAATTATTTAAACTATTTCGGTTATTTGTGCACATTGACAGAGAGAGAACAAAAGAAAACCAAAAAAAGTAACACCAACCCAACTACACACACACACACACAAACCAGAAAAATCAAATTTCAATCAGAAAATGGCGTTAAAAAGAATCAATAAGGTATGTGAAAAAAGTTTAAATATCAATTCAACAAAAAACACCAACAAAGACAAAAGAAATATGAAAAATACTATCGAAAAACTTGCTGAAAACGCACAAAAAAAACCTTAAAAGCAAATGTGAAATGAAAAAAAAATTTATGCAAGAAATGGAAATGTGAAACATAGGAAATGAAACAACCCAAGTAGAAAAAAGACAAGAGAAGAAAACGTGCAAAAAAGATAAAAAAAAAAAGCGAAAAGAAAAGAGGGGAAAAATGGGCGATGACGACGTGCATTAATTACAATTGAGAAAAAAGAAAAAGTTTAGTTACTGTTTTTCCTAACGAATTCTAATTAGAAGTTAACTTAAAGAGCACAAAAGAGAGCAATCAAGAGAAAGAGAGAAAAAAATATAGATCCTGCCAGTGGCAGCATTTCCGTTACATGTGCCTGCCCAGTGTCTCTGTGTGTGTGTGAGTGAGCGTGTAAAAGAGAAATGCATTCTTGTGTATATATATATGTACATACATATATTTGAGTATATGTGTGTGTCGTCGTGTGTGCATTTGTGTGAATGTGCCGGGCACCTGGAGGTATTAATGCAACTGCATTTTGGAGGAGTCGCCTCCCTGTCCTCCATTCTGATGGTTACCCAATACACTCATTTTATATATAGCAGGGCATACACTTACTCACCCGCTCGCTATACATATGTGTGTGTACGTGTATGTGTGTGCCAGCGCCGCAGAAAGATCCAGCAAAAAATAAAACGCGAAGACAAAAAAAGCGTATAAATTTAACCTAACCCTACTTTTTTGAGCTGATAATTCACATATGTATACATTAATATATGTATGCATGTACCTACGAACGCACACATGCATGTGGCAGATAGAAAATTATAGTTTTGTCCTTGCCAGTCAAAAGTTTTTCTTTAGCCAACTTCAGTAACTGCAGGCAGCAATTGCAAGTTTTTCTTTTCTTTTTCGTTCCACTGTTCGCTGACTTGTTGTGTGCTCGCTCACTCGCACTTCAAGTGCCAACCATCTAGATGACGGAAAATACAAAATACTATTCGAATCTTTCTTTGTTTAACAATATAATTGCAATTAATATATTTATTTATGTACATCGTATATATGTATATATATATTTGGGCTTTTAGGTTTTCGTTAGAAATAACATTTATAACTTTACATTTAGTTTTTGCAGCCGGCGGTTATCATCGTCTTCGTCATCCCCCACTCACACATACTCTCACGCATGCACACACACACATACTTAGAATCAAACATACATGCAAAGGCCTTGGCCATTTGGTATCACTGTTTATGCCATCCCGCTTGCTCTACTACCTCGGGCATGTAGTCAAAGACAGCTATGTGGTGGTGGTGTCTCGCTTTGGCTCTTTCTTGCACCAAATGGGGCTGAGCTAAAAAGCCGTTGTGTATTTCTCTGTGTGTGTGTTGAGTTGAGTATGAGTTAGTGTTGCAAAACGTTTGAAACGGGGCCCAAATAATTAGTTATAAATTATAATTAAGGCATAATTTACATATAAAATGAATGGTGAACGAGGAGTCGTACAGGCTTATGACCGAGAGAGACAATAGTGTGTGCAAGTAAGACTGTGTGTGTATTGTATGTGTGAGTAATAGACACAGGGGGGCGGGTAGGTAGATCTGCTGACTGTCTCGTCGTTGTTGCTGCTGCTGCTTGAGCAACAAAAGCAGCGACGCCGCGTCACGACATCGCGCGTCATGGCCATTGAATTTTTTATATTTTGTTGGTTTCTTTTTTTTTTGTGTGTTTTCTTTCATTTATTTTATTTTTCTTTGATACCAAATGAAAATGAAAATGAGGAAGAGAGAGGAGCCTGTTAAAAGCAGAATTAAAATTATTAATTAATTCCTTTTGCATTTTCATGCAATTATTTCCTCTTCAAGGTTTTGGCCTCAATTTTCTGTTGCCAACAATCGCAACAACAACAGCAGCAGCAAAAGAGACGCTTTGGCTCAAGCTTAAGCTTTGCTTGTGCCTTTGTGTGTGTGAGCGTTGTGTATGTGAAAAAGTGTGTGTGAGTGAGTGAGTTTGTTTTTATTTGTTGGTCAGACGCCCCCTCTCATCTCCCTCACCTATGACTCATTGCAATGAAAGTCGCTCGCTCCACTTTGTTGCTGCTTTTGGCGTTGGCGTTAACAATTTCATGTAATTTGTTGCCAGCCCCCCCTCACCCTTTGTCTCTTGTTCTTTCTCTCTCTCTATTATCTGCTCAACAGGTACAAAAAAAAGACAGCAAAAAAATGAAAAGAACCGTTTGGGGGCCCCCACTTTAAGCTATTTTTGAAATCTTCCGTCGGCATATTTTTTTATAGTGTATATGTGTGTGGCATGCGTGCATGTGTGTATGCCGTTACATATAGACATATGGTCGGTCCTCGCTGCCACCCTCTTCTGCCTCTTTGTCGTCGCTGCCGTCGCCCTCTCTCTCAGCTGTAACTGCCTGCTAGCTACCTTTCACAGCTCATCTTCTCTTTATTTGTACGGTTTTCTTTTATACTTTTCATTTTTGCCGGTTTACTTTACACCAGACACACACACACATCCATACATCCATACGTATACTCACACACACTCTGGGCAGCTGTGTTGCCTCTGAGGGGGGCGCTCAGCTGTGTGCATAAGCGAGAAAGATGCGCATACCGTAGCACCAAGAGATAAAGTGCAAGAGCGAGAAAGATAGACAGAGAGGAGGGCGAGTGAGAACGCCATTTGGTTCGGGCCAACGAACTTGATTTTTGCGTCACTTGGCAAAAAAGAACCAAAAATTCTACAATTTTAACATTAATATATTATTTAAAACAACAAAAATTTACATAATTTTTTCCATACTTATGCCTAATTGACTATATAGAAGAGAATCAATGAGCTAATTATGCATTCTTGTCTAATCATTGTTTATTCCTTTATTTAACAGGAACTGCAAGATCTGGGCAGAGATCCACCTGCACAATGTTCAGCTGGTCCAGTTGGAGATGACTGTGAGTATATATCTATCCTAATATCAACTTTATCTCTTCTTTATCACCTACAAGGGTACATAGATTATTTTACTTTGTCATGCGCGAACACATTATTATGTCAGAACAACCGAAACCTCTCGAAGAACACTTGAAGAACCATATTTTATGTTAATGAATTTAGTTTAATCAGTAATATCTTTTGAGAATAGAGTGTCAATTGTCATTTCTGCAGGGTTGAAGCCAGAGACAATCCTATACTACAGATTATTTCGCTTCGAAAAGGTTCTTTTTTGTCTCCACTTGATTTGGTTTCGGTACGGTGCACATTTGTAAACAAACCTTAAATTAAAATATGTTCAAACCGGAAAAGGGTGGAGTTAAAGTGGTCAACAAGTTCTAGTCCAAGAACCTTTTTGTTACTAAATTTTAATAGAAAAATATTAGCAATTGAAAGGGGAATTTACGTTTGGCTTTTACATGAAAATGAAATACATGCATTCACATATATATCAATGCCGATTAGCTATCGCAACGACAAAAATAAATGGCTTGGCAAAAAAAAAACATCAAGCTTTAATCACTCTGGAATTCCGGATGCTAAACTTGTAAGAAATTTATGAAATTTGAAATTGTTTACGTCTTTTCGTGATGGCACAAAAACATGACTAGACAGTTTTCTTTTACATATACTATATAGACATTTGTTTTTAGTCGTTTATGCTAATTTCTTTGCCATTTCGTTTCCTCTTTTGCGACTTCTTTGTTGTTTTTGTGCAAACAAATCGAATTGTATGATCACCCCATTTGACTTTTGTTTCACTTTTTAGTGCGAATAGAAAGAAGAAGCCGAAAATGCGTTGCCTGCAATTATATTACATCGTTTACAGTTGAAATATCTATGTAATTGTTCATTTTAACTGAATATTTATTACGGTGTAAAAGGAGGTCATTTGAATGACGTCACAGAAAAGTGAAATCGAAGTTAATCACCTAATAAGGCAGAGAGAGCATAGGCTCAACAGAATTTCACCATTAACAATGGAACTTACCAGATGAAATGAAAAGAGTTGCTCATAAAATAGGTCATATTTCTTTTTATATGTATATTTCATAGTTAAATGATTGATTAAAGGCTTTGTCGAGAAAAGGGATCTGACGTGACTCTCTTTTGGTATTAAGTTAATTGTAAAAGCGGTTGACTGACCACAAGTAACGGAGTCATAGCTCCTCAGGGATTGCTTCTAATACTAGCAAAAAGTTCCCCTCAGTTAAAAGAAAACCCTATCAAAATCTATTACTCACAACAGTGTATAACAACAATGTTATATATACATATAATGCAATCTATCTTTATTTATTAGTTATTTAAGCAAATGTGTGTGTTTGTGTAGGAAAATCTTAATGAATTACAATAATGATTATCATCATCAACATTCATGGAGAATTTAAAGCTTTTAATGTCCTTTCTACTTTCTATTATGTTTCTACAATTAGCATCTTTGATAATTAATCATACATTTATTATTTCAATTGATTAAATTTCCCATTATCATTAATTTGCTCTCTCTCCTGTCGAGGAGAAAAGTTTGTGTACATTGTTGATGATGATGTGGCTTTTAAAAATAATCACTTCCGTTACTGTTTCTTATCACTTCTGATTGCATTTTACTATATGAATTTGTAGATTAATTATTAGGAAATTTAATACGGAATTACTAATAGTTTATCCTAAAGAAAAGCTTAAATGAAGAAATTTTAACCAAATTCCGTCCGTAACTTCATTTTCGTCGATTGTTGGTTTTTTCTATGGTTTCTTTCTGTTATTTTAAAGAAACAAATAAACGATTACATCATTAATTACGATTTCAAATTTCACTTGTCAAAAAGGGGGCTTTCAGCTATTTACCAAGTGCACTTGCATGTCGCACTATTTTTCATAGACATCATTAAATTGGTAATTGTTTCATTAGTTACAAACTATTTGAAATGAATTCTCCTAAATTCTCTGCTCAATTTAGTTAAACTAAAAGTTTCCCCTCATTTATTTTCATTTTTTAAGTTATCCGCCCACTTCATTGCCACATGCACATGCATGTGCTCACGTGTTTGTATGCGTGTGTGTGAGTAAGGAGCGAGTACACAATGTTATCGATAAATGATAGGTGGAATGTCCGTTTTATTGATTAAAAATGATTGTTGTCCGCCCAAAAGTAACAAAAACAACAAAGAATCCAACTGAAAATGAACATTTTGTGTAATTGCGGTTAAACAATTGCGACACCATGAACTAACCATAACCAGCTGGAGTCCAAGCGGCCCAGTTCTCAGAAGTAGCAGAAGTTAGTAGCAGCAGCAGCAGCAGCGCAGTCCCGCAAAAGTAAATGACATTGACAGCGCCGCGTGCGCACAGTGGTGTGTCTGTGTGTGTGTTTTTGTGTTGGTTCTTGTTGTTGCAGATGGGGCCTTGAGGTGGTACTTGTGTGATTGGGCCAAAGGGGGACTGTCAGAGAGTGAGTGAATGAGATAGAGCGAGCGGGTTAGGCTAAAACGACAGAAGAGAGCCAGAGCGAGCTGAGCGAGAGACCCACTCTTAGTGCCAAGGCTCTTTGGCTCGGGCTCAGGCCTTGTTGCTGCTGCACAGCAAAACAAAAAAAAAAAAAAAATGGAATAGAGAAGAAGGAAACGGAAGCGACTAGAGAGAAGGGCGAAGGGGGGCATTAGAGTGGAGACAAGAACGAGCAAAAATCAGCAGTAGTATTTGTCAATGCATTTTGATTTAGTAATGAGTGTCTTCTCTTCCTCTTTCTCTCCGTTTCATTTTATACTCTTTGGACAAGGCACACGGAATTCATATGTACACTTTGGTGAGAAGCTTTAAGCTCAGAAGGGTATGACAAAGTATAAATTCTTGATCAGCAAACAAAGGCCAAACTAGATACAGATTGCAAATCTAATTTACATTTGATAGGATAGAAAGCTATTATTCAAATATCTCACCCTAATACCTAATACCTACGTTTCTTAAAGTTTAAAAGATACAAAGAATAATGTATATATACATATTCCTTGGGGCGTCAAATTAAGCTTCCGATGTTTATATGTATTTTCCGTTTCATTAAGTTCCAAGAAATCGAAAAACCAAAAGCACTTCCCATCACAAGGCTAGGTCGTTTAGTCTGATGTCTTGTTTAAACTGATGACTCAATAGATATAGAAATTGTAACTTGAAAATGGACACTTATAGAGAAGATCTTTAATTACAAACACTCAGTTTGTTTTTCCCTACTTCCCTCCGCACATAAAACTGATTACTAATTTGTTTTTATTTATGTTTTTTGTCATTTCAGTATTTCACTGGCAAGCTACAATAATGGGCCCGGTAAGAACGACAGGGAAAGAGAGATGATCTCAAAGAGAGCTCTAATGAGCTTTGGCTAATGCAAAATTGGTCTTTACATTGTATTTTTATCATACTGAACTCCTTTTAATGTGCATCTTGTTGTATTTTACAGTCGGAAACGGGCGGATAACGGCTAAGAGAGTTCAATGGATACACGAAACGAATAATAATAACATTAGAATGTATTCAAGGATAAATATTGTTGCACAATCAACCAATTCCAGAATATATGTTTAAGTAAAATGTCCGAATGAAAGATAAAGTACTTGGTAGCCTAGTTTCTAAACTTTAGCAATCAAATTTCATGTTTTTAAACAGTAAATTTAGGTGGTTTTCAAGTAATTCAACTAAAGCAACTAATTAACTAATCAGCTAAACCAAAACACTTATAATAGCTGTTATATTCTTCTATCCCTAATCGAACATTGAAATATGGTTCTTAGCCTAAAATACGTTAGGATCAAAATATAGTTATTTTAATATTTCGATTCAATGCAAATGACAAAAGTTATTCAAAAATTGAGCGCAATAGATATTAGATTGTAATGAGAATATTCGTTTCGAATTAACTTGAACTCTTATTTTGGCGTTCCCGTCTGAACCGATCTGTGATAGGACATCAATCAATCAATTAATCAATTCAATTTATTGTTTCATTTCAGCCGGACAGCCCTTATCAAGGAGGTGTATTTTTCTTAACTATACATTTTCCAACAGACTATCCCTTTAAACCACCAAAAGTGGCTTTTACAACACGCATATACCATCCAAACATCAACAGCAATGGTTCGATTTGTCTCGATATATTAAGATCTCAGTGGTCGCCAGCATTAACTATTTCAAAAGGTATGTGAGGGTGAATCAAAATGCATATACTCTATACATGAATGCTAATTAAATTGTATTTTCTCTCTTTTACTTTATTTTGCAGTCTTATTATCAATTTGCTCTCTACTCTGTGATCCCAATCCAGATGATCCGCTTGTTCCAGAGATTGCCAGAATATATAAAACCGATCGGGAAAAATACAATGAGCTGGCACGAGAGTGGACTAGAAAGTATGCTATGTGATGCGTTCCAGAATGCAGTCCAACAACAACAAAACAAACAATAATAATAAAAACAGCAAAAGCAGCAGCAGCAACAACAACCACAATAGCAATAACAACAGCAGAATTAACAGGAGATACAACAGCAACAACAACAACAGCAAAAAAGATAACACCATTTAATAATAAAAATAGTTATAGCTGCAGCCGCGTCAGCGTTAATGGCAATGGCCGCCGTGCGGTTGACCACAATAAAAATGCATACAACAACAACAACAACCACAACAGCAAGAAAAAGAGCAGCAACAATATCAGCAAGAACCGCGGACGCGACAACAACAGCAACCAGAAGAAAAGTAACATCATGAGCAGCAGCAGCAGTAACAACAACAACAGGAAGGTCATCCAATGCCATCTTCAATGCTATCTTCGCCATCGACGTCATCTTAGCCGCCGCCGTCGCCAGGCGCAGCAGCAGCAACAACAACAACATTAGCATTATCATCAATTTCGGTAGCAGCTTCAAGGAAAACATGCAGGAGGATGGGGAGGAGGATGAATGGTGGTGGGTGAACGATGACGAACGATGGCAACGATGTGGCAAGAACAGCAGCAGCAGCAACAACAACAACATCATCTAAATGATGCTGCAACTTACTGGCAAGAACAGAAACAACTGGCAGAGATTGTAGCAACAACAACAACAACACAGAACAGAACAGAGAGAACAGCATAAACAGAAAGAAAATAATTTAATAATAATTACTGAGAAAAAAAAAAAAGAAAAATTATGTAAGCATTAAACATTTAAAGCAAGAACAGCTATCAACATCAGCATCAACACATAAGTTTAAATACAAAGAAAAACAAAAACTACAAATAAATAAAACAACAAATAAGAAGAAAAAAAAAAAACAAAAAAAACATCAGCTGGAAAATTATTATTATTATTATATTATATTTAAAGAACCGGAAAAAAAAACAAAATAAAAATTACAAAAATTCAATTTACACAAAAGCGCTAAAAGCAGAAAACAAAAACCAAAACCAAAATCGCCCCACAACCTCAGCCACCACCATAATGCTCCTCACCATTTTCATCATCATCATCATTAAGTTTTCTCCTTGTTTTTGATTAGCCATGAAAATATTTATATATATCCGAATTGTTATTAAACATTTTTCCTTTCTATTAATTAATCAATCGATGTGCAAAACGGCAACGGCGGCGGCCAAAAATGGAAAAGATGTGTGAAGATGATGGCAATGTAACCGATATATATATTCTTACATATATACATAGAGGGCAAAAGGATTGTAGCTATATTATTTCTACTGAACGATTAAAATAATAAACAACAAATGGTCAAAATACTACGATTTATAAATGCATTATCCCTTCCTCCACACCTCAATTGTGACATTTAGAAGACTAAATCAAAAGTTGTAGACTAAAATCATGAATGAGAATTACACTTAGTTTAATAGCCATTTTCAAAATTTGGTCAAGTATGTAGTTCTAAATATAAAAATCTTGTGATCATCATTAATTGCTTAAGATATTGTCAGTCATCACCATCAACGTTATAGGGCACAATCTTAAGATAGTGCTGATATCGTGTGTGTGTGTCTGTGTCAAGTGATTGTCGAGGTACAATAGTAATCAAATCACTGATTAGCATATTCAAAAGATTAGGGAAGACTCACAAACGAAGGCAATCCACCAGATAAAGTTCTACAAAAGGCAATCAACTTGATCTAATTTGTGACCAGCATCTGAAGTTTCCTTGACTATTTTGTGAAGCAATGTAAAAAGATTTCATTAACATTGTACTTGACACATTTTGATTGGTTAAACAAAAAAATAATTTACAAAATAAATTAACAGGTGCTGCTGCGGATGAGGGAAATGGATGAATGCTCGAAATTCGGTCAATGTGAAGGGCATTTGCATTCGTTGTGGCATCAAAAAGAAAGCGTCGATAACTAAATTGTGTATATACATGCATATATATTCATTATTTATACATATGCCGGGCCAATATAGAGAAGAAGCCTATGTAAAATGCGGCACAGCACCAGCATGCTAAATTAACATTTAATCAATTCACATTCATAGACTCAATTAATAGACAACGTTAGTGTGTGAGTGTTGGACTATAGACATGGTCGCTGGGTCTAGAAGGGGTTATTTTGGGTGCGCTCCTCGATTCACGTACAAATGCTTTAAAGATAAGTGCCCCGGAAAGGGTTTCGTCTAGTGAAAATATATAGATTTTTATTATATTTATCTAGATTAATAGGTGAGACCCAGAGGACTTAAGAACTATCTTTGTTTGATTCTTGTGATTAAAATAACAGTCCCTCGAGCTTCAGTTCTGATAATAATAGTTTAGTTAGTAATAGTTTATAGTTGCTTTATCTGAAACCGGCCCTGTTGTCTATGGCTGCTGTTGATGGCAACAGGAAGAGAGTGAGAGAGATGGTAAAGAGCATCATTGGAGCACCGGCAACAACAGCATGGCTAACTTTCGTAAAGAGCTTTTGCTCTCGCTCACAAACACACAGATTGTCTTCGCTTGGGGCTTTCGTAACGGTGTCTCCACGATCGCTCACTCTTTCTCTCTCTCCTTGGGGTTCTCAGTTTTGATTTCAGTTTTCTTGCGTGTGGTTCTTCTTCTCAACTGTATATTTTGTAAAAATTTCTTTTGCGATTTGTGCGCGGCTCAATTAAGGGATCTTCCAAGCTCCAAAGAAGTAATTAGGAATCTACTTTCATTAGATTTAGTGATAAGTATTTCAAGTAATTCATTTACCAGTGAACGATTTCCATTTGGAAGTTTAATTTTTTGTTTTTTGGTTATGTAAACAGTTTTGTGAAGAAATTTTTCTATTTTGCTTTTGTCGTAAAGACTTTCTAAAAAAAGAAATATGTAAATGGAAAATTGTTGCTGTACTCATTTTGAGTTCAAAATGTTATTACCTTAATTAGTTCACAGAGTCTTTGTGTGATAATGAACAAAGGTGACAATACGCGGTTTAAAAGATGTCACAAACACCGTCCAAACGAGAGCGACAGAGACAGCAAGCAAAGTTTGCTTTCTTTGTTCATATTTAGCACTTTTAGCCACAATGTATGTAACTCGATTTTTACACTACTCCGTGATTTTGGCCTAAACTTTAACCAGTGACCACACAGAATAAAACCAGAATGCACTTTATTAGGGTCCATTTAGACAATTTGAAACAAATTTAATAGGCTTACCTTTATGTACGTTTTTAGCATCCACGTGCCACAAAAAATGAGTCCCAGACCGCATGAGAGGGCAGAGGTGGAACTGCTAAGTGTTGCTGAATCGACATGTTATAATCGCAAATTTGAAAAGAATGCTACATCTGATGCTGCTGATAATTGGGTGAGTAAAGAAATATATATAAACCGATCCATACATATATAGACATAATTCTATTGAAAGTAGTATCAATTTTGTTCAGGGTTCAGTAAACTGTGCGAAGCGATCCAAGAAGTTGGACTTACAATATTTACATTATCTAAAAAAAATGAATGAAAAATTATGTTTTCATTAATAAATTCATGATTAGGCATAGTTGTTACCATTTTATTTAAAGAGAATTGAGTTTATTGCTTTATATTAAGTTCTGGATCTACAGAGGTCGGTGAAATTGTAGAAATTCAACTTTTTCAAAGCATTTATTAACACTTGGTTCATTATTATGATAATGATATAAAGGACAGGCAAAGCCAGGTTTAAATTGAGGCTATGTCTAGTTCAAAGAGTTTTAGAAATGAGAGAACGCTGGTGTTTGAGCCACTCGAGGCAACATTTCTATGGAAACAATCTGACGTTGTTACTACCTCATTTCTGATGGAACCGCTCCTGTATGATTTCCAAATAACACGTGCATAGACAAAACATCTGTCATCAAGGGTCAATTCGAGAGCTAAGTCAACCTTAGCGAAACAGTCAAATAAACGTCAACTGGGCAAGTTTGCGATTTTCACCAGGGCTATAAACACACACACACACTGACACACACACACACACAGACTCATGCCCCCACATCGAATGGAGTCAAGGTCAAGTTAAACGTAGGCAATAGTTAATGCCCGATTAGGTCTTACCACATTGTTGATATTATGTGTATGCATATTTACATACCGCCTGAGGGTCCATTGCGAAAGTCTAAATTCCCATCCCTCTCCCCCCTGCCACGTCCCCCATTACCCCCTCACCATTTATGCATTCACACGGAATTCCTAAAGTTTCACGCAAAATACTGAAAACTGGTTTCAATTTTGTTATTATTTTTTATTCAACCATGCTGAAAAAAAAAGATCAACAAAAACGAAAAGAAAAACCCATCATCAGGCATTCGTCTTTTGAGATGTTATAAACAATTAAAGCTGAAGCCAGCGAAAGCTCTCAATTTCTCAGACACTTATGCAACCTATTTACAAAAACATTTCATAGGCCCATTTAGGGATGCCCATAATTTTGTAATACTCTGCAGAGATTTGGCTTAAAACATGTTTCAATTAGAAATTTTTATTTCAAATTATCTTCATTTGAGGTAGGTTTTAGTTAGCCTTCGAATCCTGACAAGGATCTCCTTTTGAAACACCCTGTTTTAAGAGCTCGATCTCAATTCGGGTGAGACTGGGAACTGAGGGAGGCTTATATAACTGTATTCCCTTGACCAAAAGTCAACGTTTACACAAGCAACGAAAGCAACACCCCTCTCTCTCTCTCTCTCTCTTTCTCCCTCAATCACCTGCAGCAGCACCTGTAATGAAATTTCGCATAATTTTGGCATAAGTGTCTCTCTTCCAAGCCCCCCGCCCTTGGCGGCATCCATGGGAACAGCATGGGAAAGCTACATATGTACATACTTGGTATCGAAAGCTTTTTTGGCATAAAGCTTCAAATTTTTTGTATCTTTTGCCTCAACTGCAGTTGATCGCGTATCCGCAATGTTTCAGTTGCGGAAAAGATCTCAATCGTAACGGTTGGGAAAGTATCTCAAAAGATATCGACCTCGATCAGTGACAAACAAGAATGTGTTGAAAGAAGTTACAAAATAATATTCAAATTTTTTGTGTAACTTAATGTGTTGACATTTTTAATCAATAACTGCCAAATATCGAAAATATTTTGAGAGGGAGTTTGTGAATTGATTAATTTTTCAAAATGATGGAAACGACAATTATAACAACAACCACAACAACAACAACAAATGCAAATGAACTAAAGCGTAATCCAAGAAGCAACAAAATCAAGGATGTAAGAGATTTGTGTGTGTGTGTGTGTGTTTAATCACTGTTTAACTGAATGCAAAGTGTACTTATGCGGAAAAGCAAATGTAACAAACAAAAAGCTACGTCAATGGCTAATCAATTAGAAATTCTCCCCTCACCACTTTTCCCCTTTCCCTCTCTCTGTAGCCATTTAAGTCTATTGACTGTCTATTAGCTGAAATGCTGTCATTGTTTTAAATATTTGTTGTTTCGTTCGAGAATATACATATTTGATTTTACTTTTGTATTGATGCACTTCAATCACCTTTTTTCAAATGTTTACTTGGAAAACAGTTTACACCTCAGAAAGGTAAAACAAAACTTTGAAATTGTTATCTGAAATGTAAATTTCTTTTCTATTAATCAGTATTCATGACAAATAGAAGTTTTTTTATGTTCCACAAACGTTTAAATAAGGAAATCTCCATTCCAATAACTTATTTTCAAAATTGATTTCGGCATAGTCTCGAATAGTTTAACATTTTTCATTGGGTGTATTATATCTACATATGTAACAGCTTAGCTGGGGCTCGTCTGGCTGCAGCTTATAGCTAACCAATAGCAAAAGCTTTCTAGGCGTTTTTATAGAATGTGTGAACGACTTGTAGATATCTTGTAAAAGTGAAGAGGATGCATCAATCTCGAGAAAACCCCTTAAGGATTTGCTAGAATCGATAAACGTTTCTCCTAAGGCCTTTAATCCTTATGAAACTCTATAGAAGGGGAAGAAACCGACCTATATAAATACCCTGCAAATGTAAGGATGATTCCTAAAGAAGTGTGATTTTTAGGGTAGAAAAGCAAAACAAATACAGAAAAAGGTTTGAAATGGGTCGAAACAAGTTAAATGCATTACATATAGTACTTCTAATACTTATTGAATTTAGGGATCAAATTTTGCTGGTTTTTAAGGGTAATCTGTCTTACAGATCTTAAAGACTTTTATCTATTCCAAATCTTAATATGCTCTCATTAATTAAAAAATCAATGGGTATACAAATTGCACGAATTGTTAACAAAAACGTCATCGAAACTGAAAATGCATATGCGGTTGCACTTGTGAATTTGTTTGTTGTTTTTGTTGTTATTGTAGAAATAGAAACTGGATAAACAAATTATAGTCAAGCCCCCTTATAAGTATTGTTGTTGTTATTGTTGACGTTTTAGCTTAAAAACTTTTGCAATAATTATTATGCCATATATTTTGATTTATTTCTGTTGTTGTTTACATACGAAATCTAAAACCCTAACAATAACAATAACAACACGAAACAGAAACAAAAACAAACAGCTGCAAATCTGCATATAACTGCATTTTTAGTTAACCATTAAATTATAAATAAATTTTTGTTCTCACGCGGAAGACAAACAAAAATATATAATCATATAATTTTTGTCCTCAATTCAAATTAGTTTTGTTGTTGCTCTTCTGTGAACGCTAATCATTATCTAAGCACTTGATTAACTTCTTCTATTTCATTCATTTTGCAGCATGATGGCCAACTGGTTCATATGTCGTCCTCTGATATGGCCACATTGGATGCTGCACATCAATTTCCGGCTAACGAAGAGCCCAACGTTCTAGGGCATGGCCCCGGCTATGATGATAAATTGTCCAAATTCAAATGGCTCTGCAATTTCGATGATGTGAGTAAAAATACATAAATAAATAAATGGCAAAATTGAAAAATCTATGGAAATTATTATGTTAATATACAAATTAGTAATGACTAATTGGTATATTAAATAGAAGAAAGTTGAACTACTTGAAGCCATTTCTACTCTATCTTGTAGAAGATAAACAATAGCCACATCCTTAGGTCCATCTTGAATAATTATTAGTAATGGCCTCCACAATGAACAAATTATCTAGCTAACAGCTTAGGGTCTAAGCAATTGACCTAAATATATATGAGTAGCTTCATTTTTTTTATATATTCGCCATGTCTATGAATATCGTATTCAGTCTGTAATTGTTTCTTGCTCTTTGGGGTTTCTTTTGGGTTTGTTAATAATAAAACTGGCCTTGATTTAGTTGGCGTTGGCCTCTCTTTTGTATGTGTATTGCATACAAGTATTATTTGTTGTATTATTTAGCAAATTGTTGCCAAGTTTTGTGTTTTTTGGTAATTTTACATTTAATTCTAAAGGCGTAAATAATAAATCGATACTTAAGCCCATTGAGAATGGAAGGCACATCGGCAATTAGTCTTCGTCTTGGGTCTTGTCCCTGCGATCATTTGAAATTGTATAGTTAATTGATGGCCAACATCAAGTGATGGCCAGTCAGATGAACAGGTCACTCCAAAAATATATGGTTTAGGGTTTTAAAAGTTTGTTAAAGAAATTTTATACGGGGGCGAAGAGTCAAAGCTTGACTCCAAGCATTTGCTCGATGTCACTTTTGCTGTTGGTTGATATTAATTAATGTATTTAAATTGATTCAATTGTGCAATCAATTGAACTTGCCATTTTGTGTTTTCTGTTGGTTTATTTTTGGCAAATGTTCAATCTGATTGATTTGTTGTTGTGTTTCTTTATAGGCGCCGAGCCATCTAAAATTCAATCCGTACATACGACGTGGCTATCGTACATTCCTGTCCAATAAACTGTGCCTGCAGAGCATTTTCTGGTGGACCAATGAGACGGTAAGAAGAGCAACGACTGTGTACCTAAGGTTGGAACCAAAATTAACATATTTGGGTTTTTTTTACAGATCAATATCTGGAGCCATTTGGCTGGTTGCATATTATTCATTGGACTTACCATATTCGATTTTCAATTCCTGCGTTTGCACGCCTCGTTGAGTGATCAAGTTTTGGTTGTTTGCCTCTTGGTTTGCTTCTGCCTCTGTATGCTAATGTCGGCCATATATCATATATTCTCATGCCGATCCGAGGAGCACTATGAGCTATTCCTATCGGTTGACTTTCTTGGCATATCCCTATCGTTGGTGGCCATCTACATAAGTGGCATGTATTATGCCTTTTGGTGTCACACTTTCCTTCGCACCCTGTACTCGACCATTGCTCTGGGCATGTTTGGTCTGGCCATAGCCGTTCAGATACCCAAACTGAATGTCTCCATGAATGCAAAGGTGGCGGTTCTGTTGCTATGGTCGGCCTATGGTGTGATACCCTTGGGTCATTGGACTGTGGTTATGGGTGGTCTGGAAAATGAGCTAGTTCAGGTGAGTTGGCACAACTAAACTAACATTCCCTCCAAAATGTCTGACTCTTGTATTTCTTCTCTCTTTCAGTTGATGGTGCCTCGCATTGTCATTATGTATCTGCTCTGTCTCGTTGCATTTGTTTTCTATGCAGCTAAGATTCCCGAACGTTGGTTCACTGGCAAGGTGGACTTTGTGGGTCACTCGCACAACTGGTGGCATCTCATCATTGTGGCCGCCTTCTATCATTGGCATAACACGGGTCTTGTCTATGCCGAGTATCGCCTCAATAATGGTTGCAGTGCACCGATTCTAGCCTAAAATTTAAATAACTTTAAATAGCTTAGTTTAAACAAACAATTCCCCCATCATATGCCCTGAATATTAACTAATATTTAGTTGTAGAGTTTCTTTTTTTGTTCAACGATATTATTAATTTATGTATGTCTGTGTATATATATAAGTGATTGATATATACTTTTAGTTAGGGGGCTCGTTTGTCTGCCACCCATCTAAATAAGTGTGGATGGCATTCGAGTGAGTGGTTTTTGTACATGTATATACTATAAGCTTGAGCTGAAGCTGTGTTAAAATCTGGTTATTTCAATTTTTACAAATTTATTTTGAATGCAAATATAACGAAAGTACAAGAAAAAAAGTCAACACCTCTTTCTACTCCATTTGTGTGTCCTTTTGCCACATAAAATTTACTCAGTATTACCACAAAACACACAAAAAACAACAAATATTATGCAATATGGAATAATTATTGATAAAAGTTTTATCATATGTTAAGACGATTCCACAGTATCCCTTGATTTATTAACCTAGCAGAATGTTCCTGGAGCACTTGTCGTATACGTAATCGGAAGAAGCAGCAAAAAGTCTTTTTTCAGCAATTTTCAGTATTGCGACACTCGCCAATGACAAAATGAGAAACATTTGCAAATTTAAAGCGTGATTTAGTACTTTCTGAGACAAAGAGTTAGGCAAATGTGTAATTTGAGATGAATCTTCCATTTGGGGTTCTCTTTATTTATCTTAGAGTTAGGACTAATTAAAATTAGTCAGAACTTTGTTACTGAAGCGCTAGCTGCTCGGGCCTTCGGCTTGACTTATGTGTATTTACATATTTACAGATTAATATATATACATACATAATTTTAGTCGTAGAATTTTTATTTGGTCTATCCGTGTTATGTCTTTTTGCTCAGATTGTTAGATTGCTGTTTATGTTGCAGCGGTTTATGTTGTTTATGAGCTTTTGGATTAAGTAGTTTTTAAGAAATTTGTTTATATCGCTACAGTTGAAGTTGGGAGTGTTGTGGAGGCGGTTTGGTCAGCAAGTTTGTTGCCTTTTGGTAATTAGTCAGTCCTAGTATTTTGAGTTGGGTGACTTAAGGAACTGGAATATTGTTGGAGGATCGGGTACAATTGCAGTTTTGTTTCCTGCAAACATTTGCAGGTGTTGGCATATATTGAGAGATAGTGATGCTCCAGAGTATAAGCACCATTCTTGGATTTTTGCAAAAAGGGAGTCTAGATATTAAAGGATTGGTTTTTTCACTATTGAGTCGGACTACAAGGAAATAATCATCTGCATAGGCCCTAAAATGAATTCTATTTTATACCAAATGATAATAATAACTAAAAACAATAATTTGTATATAATAAGTGCTGAATTGATTCAAATAGTCAAAGCTTTCCGCACAACTCCATCATGGCGAATATTGAAAGAGAAGCTTACGGCGTGAGCGCCAAAAGTTACGGCGAATTATCAACTTTTACGGCTCGGTCGAATTCGGTGCGAGTTGGCAGCGCTTTTTTCCTCTACGGCGAATATTCGTTCGATGTTGGCATCATTCGTATGAGTTCGACTCCGACGTTCGATGTTGGTATTAAATGTTCGATGTTGGAATCCAATGTTGGACTCATCGGTTCGCCGTTGGCATCAACTGTTCCAGTTCGACTCCTTTGCTCGACAGCGTGGTTGGGTCTTACTCCTTTGCTCGACTGCGGTGTTCGAGTTGGACTCTTTTGTTCGATGTGATTTTGTCTTTCATTGTTTTTGTTTGTATTTGCGGCGAGTGGGCAAAAAGTTAGGGCGAATATTCATATTTTTACGGCGAGACGGCAAGAATTTAAATCATGGGCGCTGAGCGAATTCATTTCGCCATGTTGTTGTTTTTTTATTGTTGTTGTTGTTTTCGAAGTGAGCGGACGTGTAACGGATCGTCGCTTAAAAAATTAAAAAATATTAAATATATCGAAAATACGGTAAAATTAATTGAAAATCAGGGAAGAAAACGTGATAAAAGCCTGGAATAATTAAAAATAAATTATTTACATACAATTCCCAGTGCGAAATTATGAAAATAAAAGTGGATCTGGAATTCCTTGCTAATTAGTTTAATTAAAACAACTGCAACTGCATATTGAGAATAGAAAGAGAAAGAAAATAATGCCTGCCTGTAGTGAAAAGATCGCGCGCGCGTGTGTGTGTGTGTATGTGTGTGAGTGAGTGCGCGTGCGTGTGTGTTTGTGTGTGTGTGTGCTGGAATGGAATGCAGTTACGAAAAGAGAGAGAGGAAGAAAGAGAAAAAATAAAATTCATAAATAATTGAGAGCGTGTGTAAAAAAAAACAACGCCCGCGCGCGTCTTCGCAGCTGCTTGGAATTAACCAAAAGAAAAATTGGTCATTCCGCGTAACCCTGAACCGCCCCACCCCCCCCTCCGCACTTCGACAAGATGTCAAATCTGCCACAAACACAGGCTCATCACCTGCAGCCACATCCGCAACATCCGCAGCATCTGCTCCATCATCATCAGCAGCAGCAGCAGCAACAACAACAACAACACGGACACCACAATCACAGTGATTTTCCCTTGCCTGATGGCTGGGATATAGCCAAGGATTTCGATGGCAAAACTTATTATATAGATCACATAAACAAAAAGACCACATGGCTGGATCCCAGAGATCGGTAAGTTAATTGCAGGCTAAATTAAGCAAGCAACAATAAAACAAAAACAAGTGACAGATAAGGAGTTAAAAGAGACAAAAACCCATATAAATGTCCCCCCCGTCCCTGCCCTCCTTGAGAAACCGGAAAGAAGAAAGGAATGCGGCAAGCAAAAGTCGCAGCCGCTGCGGGAGCAGGCACAAAAATAAATTACAAAAAAAAAAAACAGAAAAAAAACTTAAAGTAAACATTCCAATGCTATGATTAAGACTCCAAAAATATAACTGAACTCGGGAGAGTGGCAAGCAGCAACAAACACAAAAACAACATGAAAACAGATACAAACCTCGGCACACAAAAAAACAACAACAACAACAAAAAGGGGCAATGAGGTGGGCTGTGGGGTTTTGGCGACTGAGAGAGAGAGAGAGAGATAGAGGGGAGCAAAAGTTAAATAAAGCTCGGCGAATGATCTGCAAAAAAAACAACAACAACCAAAATTGTAAAAAAAAGGCGAGCAAACTAAAAAATCTCATACGTAATGTGTATGTGCGAAAGAGACGGGGACAGAGTGAGTGAGTGAGCAAGCGAGCCCCACATCAGGCCATGTATCTATGAGATACATTTTAGTGCCGTTCGCTCTCGATCCCTCTCTCTCTCTCTCTCTCTCTATTGCTCGCTCTCTCGTGGTGGGCCTGTCTCTCTCTCATTATGGCTTATTGGGCGGTGAACGGTTGAGCGGGATATGTGGTAAGGGGAAATCTCTTTGCCACCTTATTGTCTGTCTTTTAAACAATTGCAAATGAAACGTTGGAATTTTTTGCCCAGTTTCGAAATAATTGATTTCTGAAATTCTCCTTTTGTACATAGCACTCTCTCCCTATATATGTATGCCTCTGTGTGTGTGTGTTTGTGTGTGCCTGTGTGTATCTACATATGTGTTTCACGCTTTCAATTAACACAAACATTCCCTTTGTTTGTTTCAAATTGCATGGACATTGTTCAAAATGTTTCACTGAATTAAACGCCCAGAAAGTAAAAAAAAACAACAACAAAAAATGCCAGACTACTTTTCTGCTGCAGCGTTAAGGAATTTGTGTTTCCCCCTTGTTCATCTTCCTCTCTTTAGTTTAAGTGAATTATACAGGAAAATATAAAACATTTACGCACTAAAGTTGAAATTATTTTCCAGATTTTCAATTATTACTAATACGACATGTGCGCCAGTTATGAGAAAAATATGTTTTTTTTTTTTGCCATTTTAAACAAATTTGTATTTTTTAAATAGATTTTTAGTTATATAGCCTAGATGTCTGGTCTGATTAACTTAACTTTAAGAAGGCTAAAATGATTGTACAACATGTCGTATGAGTAATTTTGTTTGACATTTTTTGCTTGATTTTGTTTATATTTCAACTGATTGGCAGAGTAAATTATTATTGTTATTTTCCCATTCATTTCCGTCTTTATTTTGGTTATGGTTCGTTTCGAATATTGTAGGTGCAAATTAGGAATTTATTACGTAGTCTTCGCGTATAATAAGCTCTGTTTGACATTTTGCACGTTTCGCATAGTTTATTGTTTGTATTTTTGTTTTTACTACAATTATTTCTGCTCTCTCTATGACAGTCTCGGTCCGTCTATCTCTCTCTCTCTCTATGTCGCACGAGTTGTTATTGAAATATTTTTATTTTTTGAAAATTTGCTGCCGGTAGCGCGCAAAAATTCCAATAAACCATAAATAAATTTCTACAATAAAGCGAAGCGAGCCAGGCCTCGGGTGCCAACAGCAACAACAACAACAACAAAAGACCTCGCCACGTTTGGAAATGGGCAAAAAAAAAAAAATCACCGAAATAAATATACACAAGATAAAAATATGCAAGGTCGAAGTTGTCAATACCCTTGAAATGCCTTTAATATGCCATATATTGATCTAACGATCAAGAAATTATCCCACAGAAGATTTCTTTTTTTAATTGGAGAGACTCAAAAAAGTTCTCAATTTCGTCTGTAGGAAGTTATTAAAAATTTCTTCTTTTATATAATTTTTCAATATTTTGGCTAACTTGGAATACAATTTTGAACTCGTTGCTCAATTCCTTGAAATCTTTTTGTGGGTCGTCGTATCACAAAAATCGTTGAGAATAAAATTTAATTTTAATTATAGATATTGATGATGGGCAAAGCGTTACAAATTTCATTTGAATTCCATGCGGCTCTCTCAATAATTTTGGTTTTCGTTTTTGGTTTTGTTGCCTTTTTGTATTTTTGTTGAATTTAACTTATAAATATTTCACTTGTTTGTACAAGTTTTCGACGGGCGGCGATATTTTAGTGATTTTTTGTTGGGTTTTTGTTTCTCGTTTTTTCTTTTTATTTTGTTGTATAAACAAAAGTTTTAGCAGTGGGCAACAACAACAAAAGCACAAATGTTGGCATTTTTGCTTTCGGCCATGCGACTGGCATTATTTTTTTTTTGCTTTTTGCCAATTGTTTAGCCATAAGAAGAAGAAGAGGAGGAGGAGGACAGAAACGGATAGACAGACAGTGGAATATTTTTGTATTTAAAAAGATATAAAAAAAGACAAAAACATGTTTGGTGACAGTTCGATTTCTTTCGATCTATTCATAAGATGAACATTTCTTCTTCTTCTTCTTCTTTTGGCTTTTTGTAGCTGCTGATCAATTTGGTTTTGGTCTGTCAGCTGGAACTCGTTTGCATTTACATAAAAAATATATCCATGCCGCCAAAAAAAGCGGCCTAGCGAAAGCGGCGGCAAATAGTCCCAAGAGCGGACAGAGTGGCGCCAACTATGTAGAAGCCAATTTGAAGCTGATCGTTTTTGAATGCCTAACAAGACTTTTTGTAAGTTAGATACAAAAGATGGCTAAATCCGATGTGGCGAGAAGAAAATGCAGTCAAAACAAGAGCCAAGACAAGAGTTGGCCAAGAGCTAAGGCATTATGCGTGCCATTATGCATTAGATGTGGCGATTTCTGTCAGAGTCCAAACAAAAATTTGCATAAAATTCAATTTGACTTTAGTAGAGAGATGCCAACATTTGCAACACACACACACACTCACACACACAGCCAAGATATCTCTACACACAGGCATTGCAAGTTGGAAAGCTGCAAAACGGCATTTTTTTATTTAATAAATTGCACAAGGCAATGCAACAACAGCAACAAAAGTGGAAAGAATGCAGATGCAATTGCAGTTTTACTCCACTCACTGTGTGTGTGTGTGTGTGTATGTCTCTCTCTGCGTATGTGTGTGTGTTTGCACAGTGTTAATTGCCTTAATCCAAACCACTCACAACTCGTACAATTTTTTCTTGGGAATAAATTTATTTTAATCAAATTTTTTTCACCAGAAATACTTGAAAATACATAAAACGATTGAATGTGAATTTGTTTTCCGCTTTTCCGCAGTAAATCAATTAATTTTTCACTTTATTCGCTCGAGGTCAATTGTGTGAATAAAAATACATATACATATATACAAAATAGTATCTGAATGGGGTTGCATTTAGCCATGTTGCACTGTGGTTAGCCAGCAAAGCGAAACAGATGCAGATATACACAAGCAAGAGCAGCAACATCGGCAACATCAGCAGCAGCAGCAGCAAGAGCGCATACATTGCATTTGTGCAACAAGTATTTCCACTTAACAACAGCAGCAACAGCAACTACAACACTATGGCTGCTGCAGCAAGTCCAAGTCAAAGTCGAAGCCATGATTACAATTTGATTACGCGCATGAATGCAACGCCAGCAGCAGCAGCAGCAACATTTTCTAGTTTGTTGCCAGCCCAAACGGCCCAAAGCGTTAAAAAATATTTTCTTTTGCACTTGCTGGCAGCCATAGTAGTAGCAACAGCAACTGCTGCAACATCCAGCGACACTCTCCATCCATATATAGATACATAATGTATCTGGCAGATACATAAGCCAACTCTTTAGTCCGCACCGCATGTTTTGCCCATTTTAGCATTGGTTTTTCCACATCTACCACCAGCAACAACAACTGCAACTCACTTTGTTGTAGTTGTAGGTTGCAATGTTGTTGTTCCTGCTGCTGCTGCTGGTCGCTAAAGTTGCCCACGACAACTATAATAACAACAAAAACAACAACAACAAAGTTGCGGACGACAACGATGGAAAAAAGAAAAGAAAAAACAGTTTTCCTGTCCTCGCACTTGTTGCATGTCAGTATGCAGTGGCCAACGTTCTTCAGCACTTCAACACTTGTGATTTTTATCAAGCATAATGATTTCCTTTTCAACATGTGCTAATTAAGAGGGAGCAGCAGCAGCCCCATCTCCAGCCCCAGCTCCAGCTCCATCTCCTCCAGCACCACCAGCATAAATGTAGAAATAGTTCCCTTGTAAAATAGTGTGAGAGAGGTAGCCCTCATTTATTTTTTTTGTTGTTGTTGCTCTGCCCATTGAGTGGCCAGCATATACTATATGTATGTACCTATGTACATATATATCGATTTATAATAATTCAGCTGTCATTTGCACAGCTGAACAATTTTTCACTCACAGAAACTGCAAACGTGAGCAGAAAATTAAGTTGAACTCGTAAGAAGCAAGGGAGTGGGGGAACAACAAGATGTCGATAGAGGGGCTCTCCCTTCCCCTAACCCTCCACCCACCCCTTGAAACGATTCTGTTTCTTTTTTTTGGACTCGGATTTAGATTTCGAGCTGTGGCTGCCTGCACGCGCGTTCCGCAGGCGTTTCTTCTGTTTTTGCACTCGTCTGCATGCTGATCATCATCGTCGTCGTCGTCGTCGTCGTCGTAGTCGCCGCCATGTGCTGAGCTGGCTTCTTCTTCTTCTTGACTGATCGTGATATATGCGTTTGTGTATATGTATACACATCGTGTCCCCAGTCCTCCCCTCTTCCTCTTGCGAATCTCTGCAAAGGTAGCAATTTTCCATGGCATGTGGGGACTATGAAAAATAATAAAGCAAGTGAAATGAAACGAAACGGTCACAGCAACAACAACAGCAGCAGCAGCGCAGGAATGTGCACACTCAAGATAAATTATTGTGAGATACACATTTTGCGATATACATACATACATACATAAAAAGTATTTATCGTATGTAGTTGCTATGCAATTTGATTGTTTTTTTTTTTTGGTTTCAGGCGGAAGGAGAATGACAGAAATTGCTTTATTTGAAACATTTCAACAAGAAATTGCAAGTTATGATGCGATTTTAAAGGGAATTGATTACAGAGCAGATGTATGTATGTAAAGTTCGGGAAAGGATTTTCATATAAATTTCATACAAATCAAACTCTTTTATGGCCCTGTTGATTTCTTATTAGTTATTTAGTTCCAGTCAAAGGGGAATCAATTTTCCACCTCTTTCGTTTAATCATTTGGCGATTAATTGCCCTAATCAGACATACACTTGACATGCTGCAGACATTAAGCATTCTCCTTTTAATCAGCTGTTCCTTTGGCTAAATACTTTATGGCCCAAAACCCACACACACACACACACACACAGAGAGAGAGAGAGAGAGAGATTACACACGGACGCAGAAAGTGGCATTCCATAAAAGAGTCTCTGTCTGATCTCCATGTTTTGGAGTCTTCTGGTTTGGGGTTTACCTTTTGTATTATTTTTCAGTAGCACTTTCCGAATGCCATTTGAGTGCGCATAACATATTCTTAAGTCTCTGCCCCAGAGCTGAAAGGGCAGATGGGCGAATGGGGGTAGGGGAGATGCGACTAAAGCTTATGGCCTTTGCGCAGGCGCACGCGCATTGCCCAGTATCGTCGTCTTCTTCTTCATCATCTCGTAGCAGCAGCAGCAGTCTGGCTGCATAATTAACCTGAACAGCGGGCAGAGAGGGGATGGCAGGGAGATAGAGGAGCTTAAGAAGGGCCAAGCACAGAGAGGAGGAGAAGAAGAAGAATGTTTGCATCTGCATCTGTAACTGTGTATCTTGTAGGTGCTTAAATTGTTGTTGCTGCTGTTCATTCGTTCGTTCGTCTGTGGAATTTCATTTTGTTGTCGAATTTATGGCCTAATGAAGTGATAAGGCAAACAGCAACAACAACGCACTGCGAGAAAACGAGAGAAGGAGAAGGAGAAAGAGACAACGACAGATAGATAGACGGCCATATGTGGACTTTAGCTTTGTATCTCTCTGACATTCCAGGAATGCCTCGAAAATTGTATCTTTTGCCAAGTTTCCTTCGTGTGTGTGTTGTTGTTGTTGTTTTTGGTTGTTGTGAGCTGTCAAAATGTTTACCACAGCGCATAATTCATTTGCTTTGCCTTTTTGGTTTCTTTTGTTGCATTCTTTGGATACTTAAGTGGGAATTTATTGGTTTGTGGGTCAGTTCAAGGAATTTAACTTTAACTCTTTTTTTTTTCTCTCTGTGTTGTTCTTTGTTTTTGTTTTGGTAAAGTAGAGAGTTGAGACGGGGATAAATTTGTTGAAGATTATCTGAAAGAGTCTTATTTGTTGTATATTTTGTAGTTTGCTGAATTTTCATAACAGTAAATCCTTTAAATCCTCTTAATTTGTGGAAATTCCATTCCAATCATTCAATTTATTATATAGAATAGTTCTACTAGGATATATAATGAATGAAAGCGGCTCTTAAAAGTCAAGTGAATGTTCTTATATGGGGCGAAAGGGCGAATGAAGAGGAGGCGGGCTGGGGGGCTTCTTTCTCCTCATTCAACCCCTCACCAATCCGTTGTCACCCATAGAATTTCTCTCAATTCACACACACACACATGAAGGAAAGAACATTTTTATGGGCAGCAAATGTTGCCAAGCGCTTGGAATGTTTGCCAAATACAAAAAGCAGGGCGTAGTATGTGTGTATGTATGTATCTATGTAATGCATGTACAGATATATGTTTGTATGTATGTATCTACGTAGTAGCTTTGGCATTTAAGGCAATGCGCGCATTGCTTTAATAAATGCACACACACACACACATACAAACACACTTACACGAATTGCATTCAATTGGCGCCGCTGCCGCCTTCGAGTTCACAGCAACTTTGAAATATTTTTCAACAGCAACAAAAACAACGCAAGATTGTTGTTGTTGTTGTCGTCGTCGTAGTAGTCGTCAGCCTATTTCCAAACACGAAATGCATTTTACCTCGTTCCGGCATGCACAACGCCCCCTCGGCCGCAGTTTTGTCGTTCGTTCAACTAGCCAACGACAGCGACAACGACGACGACGACGATTGCTGCATAGTTGTTGCTGCTGCTGTTGTTGTTATTGCTGGGCTTGCCCCCAAGCAGCGTTCATTATTCGGGATCCCCTTCTACCTTCACCACTACCAGCAGCAATCCCTCTCCCGCTTTACTCTTTGCTCTCTCTCTCTCGCTGATCGGCAAGCTGCTTGTTTTTCTTGTTCTGCTTTTGGTTGCTCCTTCGCACATTCGCTCGCTCGCTGGCTCTGTCGTCGCCGTCGTCGTCGACGTCGCCGTTTCATAGCGTAAATAGCAAAGTTGCCCCCCGTACAATTTTAGAAGAACTTGTCAAAACCGCATTCCTTTGCCTCTGCTTGCTGCGCAGCTGCTGCTCTGTTGGCTGTATGTGTGTGTGTGTGTGAGTGAGTTGCGTTGCTGGAGGCAGCAGCAGCACAGCAGTTGCTTGCATTTTTGTTGCTTGCTTGCTTGCTGCAACTGCAGCGAGTTATTTATGCATGTTTGTGCGTTTGTTTATTTGTTTGCTTCGCAGTAAATGATCACATACACACACACATACATACATACATACATACATACATACATGCATAGGCATTCTTTTCCAAGTGTGCGTGCGTGCGTATGTATGTATCTATGAGTGTGTGTGTGTGTACATCTGCTGCCGTATTATAAAAATATTTGATCGAACTTCTACTTGATCTTCTGGCCCCCTTACCCCTTGATATTTATTTTCCTTTTTTTTTTTTTTGCCAGTAAAAAATAATTTGTAATTAATTATTTTAAAAATTTATTTTAACAACTCATAGATAACTAATTGGTTTTCAAAGTATTCAATGTATTGAGATCACAATGTACAGTGCCGGATTAAATTATATGAACTCCTTGTTTACAAGGATGGCTAAGATAGAATGTGTCCCTAACTAAAACTAATAACTAACTATCTCTCTTTGGTCCCCCCCCTTTTGTTCTAGATTCTCATTATCTTTACGATCCGACCCTACCCGCCATATTTATATGTGTATACACATAGAACGCGAAACCAAAAAAAAAAAAAAAAATTAAGGAAAAAAAAAAACAACAACCTCGAACGAGAATTCTTTAATCAATAAAAGCCAATTGGTTATGGCCACAAAAACAGCAACAACAAGAACAAAAATTCCATGGTATGCCACGAGCGCTTACCATAAAATCTATGAGTTTTTTGTTTTTGTTTTTGGAAATCTTTCAAGTTGTGTGTGTGTGTATGTGTGTCTGTATCTGTGTGTAAGATAAACAAACAAAACAAAAATCTCTAGGAATTTTTGTTTTGTTTTGCCCGGATTTATATAGAAATTATTGTTATGCCACATTAAGTAGAAATATGAAAAAAAGAAGCAGCCAAAAACAAGAAAAAAAACTACAAAAATTAAACCTGAAGAGAGCGAGAGAGAGAGGGAAGAAAATTATAAACTGCTGCGACAGCAAAAAAATGCATACATAATTTATTTTCAACTCGAACACAACATTTTTGCATACAACAAGCAGAAGAAAAAGACAACAACAAAAATTCAACAAAAGCATATTTATTTATAAACAAAAGGCAAAAGGAAAAAAAATATACAACAAATAACAGAAATGTTAATTGGGCCCATTTGACATGCGGCATTTTTCATTGTCTCTCACTCTAGCCCCCTAACTCTAACCCTCTCTCACTCGCTCTTTCTATAGAATGGCTTTCAGTCGACTTGTGTCTAAATAAAACTAAATATTTGAGAAATTATATTATATTATTGTGTGGGGATACACAGTGGCGGATCCATCAGGGGTACGAATTGAGGAAGTTTCCCCCTTTTATATCCTTCTGATATCCTTTATTATTGGTTTCCAATTATACAAACTTTTATATGTTTAAAAAACTTTAAAGAATTCTTATTTCTCCATATTTTGCTTTGAGATTTTTTCACATTTTCCGCATCTCTACAGAGTATCAAAAAATTTGGTGACACAAAAAGAAATTGAACCAAACGGAATCTCTCTGTTGGCCATGATGTGAGTTCCCAAACTGTCTGCAAAAGCCAAATAGATATCCACGTACAAATATATAGCAGATAAACAGATACTTATACGTGTATTTGTGCATATACATATAAATAAATATTTGCGATTGCCAAATTGTCTGCGAAAGTAAAATAAAAATAATTTTAATTGCCAAAGCACACAAAATAGAATGAAATAAATATTTATTACCTGACATATTTTTGGGAAATTTTCAATACGTTTTTCTCCCTCATTTGGTTCTTGTGGATAGCCCTGAAACAATTTATTACATAGCCATCATATACATATATATATATATATATATAGGAGCTATATCGACTAAATCATATAATTTTATATCAAATGCTACTATATACGATATCTGTCTGTATGCATTGTGATAGAAAATATTGCTTTCGATTTCAATTTGGCAAATAAAACGTTCAATGAGCCTTCCATTTTGTTTTTTTTTTTTTAATAGGGTACATTGTGTCGTCGATCATTTTCGTGTTGTTCTTGTTGTTAGTGTAAGGAATTTGTTCTTTCGTTCGTTCGATCCCCTTTTTGTTGTTCAGTGTGTTTATGGCTCAGTTTGCTTAGTTATTCGCCTGACCTTACGTGTGGAATGCGCCCCGAGGCTTACAATGGAGCTTCCCTCATATTTTTTTCGCTCTCTGAAATGCGCTTATTATTACGAGCAAAAATTCTATCAGATACAGATACACAATATATGTACATACATATGCATGTAATATGGATACATCTATGTATATATGTACATAGGTATATATTTAAGTGTGTAGATCGTACGAGACATTGACGTCGGTTTGCTTGCGCTCGCATTCACGTTTTTGCAGTCGGATTTTTCGCCTTATGATTATTTTAATATACAATATATGTAGTGTGTGTTTGTGTGTGGTTGTTCGAGCACAGTGGCTTGGTTGCTCTGGTATGTGAAGGTCGCAACAGTTGTTTTGTTAATGACAGAGAGTACAACAACGTTGACGACTGCGACGACGACGACGACGACTTGGACTACTACGAATAGTACTACTAAAAATACTACTACTACATGCCACATTAATGACGATCAAAGGCCAAAAACTATAATAATTGGCAGCAGATCATCAGACGACCTCTTACTGATTAGATGCAATTCCACCTCTGACTGAGTAGCTACTAAAACAGCTGCTTTATTTCACCTCTATACGAAACTAAAATGTATATAGACAAATTATTGACTTTTCCCCTTAGAAGTATCACAAGTATCTATAAAATGTTAGCACAACTAACTAAATCTTTCTGTTATCTTTAACGTTTCAATAGTATTTAACCCAATCTAATCCTAAATGCATCTTTGTGTCCATTCTTTTAAAAGTATCTTAATAGTATCTGTGATATTTTGGAATAGTTATTCATTTCCCAGGCAAATTTTATATTTATTCAAAAAAATTGTAACTTATCATCAATAATATAGCTTAAACTCAAATTTATCATCTGTTTAAGAGTATCTTTAGACCTTTTGGGCTGTATCTTCTCTACTACTCATCACCTGTCCGATCTTTAACTCAATGGTGTCTTTGGTTCCACTTGTGCAACTTTTCCCAGAAAGAACTAATGCCAGACAGTCAAATGAAACAAATAAAAAATCTGCTCAGGTGGACGCTTTAAAACAAAAAAAAAACCAAAACTATAACCAAGGCAAAGCAAACTTGGCTCTTCTTCTTTTTTGTATTTGTTCTTGATGTGGCCAAGGTTTCCCTTCCCCTTATATAGAGAACTAAATATGTTTGTATGTATATTTAACAGGAATTTTGTGAAATATGCATAAATACGTATATTTTGTTATATAGAGTATACATATGTATGTATATTTTTTCTTTTTGGCATGTTCCATGTGGGCGACATACAAAAAAAATGTTTCCGAGTTGTTTCGTGTCGAATTGAAATCTTTTATAATGCGCATACCAAGAATTTTTTGCTTTTTGTTGACGTATTGAATACCGTTTGCATATATTCTCTTTTGTAAAAGAATTTCAAGAAGAGAGAAGGAAAAAAGAAGAAATTTTGGCATACAATTTGGTTAAAGATGATTTTTGCATATACACAAAGTGAGCAGAGCAAAATCTCTATTGAAATCGATCGTCGATCGATCGATTGAATGCCTCAATAGCGGCCTCTCCCTCTTCCTTCATCACCATCTGCCACTGTGGCTGTCCGCCCGTCAACAAGTCATAAAAAATCATAAATTTCAATTTAAGTTTATTTTCCTTTTGCCATGAGCCAACCATCAAGTGGGCGCTTTTTCTCTCCACACAAACACACACAGATAAGTCTATGTAAATAGTTGTGTGTGTGTGTTTGTGTATCTATGTATAAATTCTATGAATTTTTTAATAGTTCATTTGTATGCAGTCGGCATGCTCATGGCGCAAAAATTTATTTCAATTGTTCACTTTGGAATTTATGGCAGACATTTTGTGATTTCGAAATGAACGCCAAAAGACCAAACAGCAACAACAAAAACAAGAAAAACAGCACCCACCATGGGATTGGATCGACTTGAATCGGTTGAATTTGGATCGGATCGAATTCATCATCAGTCAGTCAGTCAGTCAGTTGGACAGACAGACATTCAGGCAGTTTATTCTTCTATAAGTTTTCAGGGTCCATCATCGCAGTGTGACGAATGTCATCGGCCCACGCCACTTGGAATGGCTTGAGGTCGTGAGGTTGTTGTTGCGGTGACTCTAAACTTTGTGTAATTGACACCCACATACAGAGAATGAGACACCCTCCCCCCACACACCAAAAATTTCTCATTGGCTAGAATTGTCAAATACTTTCTTAGATAAAAGAAAAGAAAGAAAAACAAAAAACACCAAAAAATATATAAAAGAACGCCTTTGGCTTATCTTGAAATATGTTCAACGCATGCGCAGTTCATTGACTTGACTTGGCTAAGCGGAATATATGTACATATATGCATAGTCAAGTTGGGGCCGACATATGAAATGCATTTGATAAGCTTCACACACACATAGACACAAAATTGCCCCGTTTGGTTGCCACAGAGTTGTTTCCGTTGCGGAAGGAAGTTAGACACGTCGAGATGACTGAGACACTGCGACTAAGATTGAGATTGAAACTGATCTGCACAGGAAATGCAGTTAATATCTTTTTAATTTGTCCAAGAAGCAAGACTGACTAACTAACTGACTGACAGGCAGGCCCACATGAAATCGTTTGTTGAGAAATTCTGTATGTAGCAGCCAACTAGAAACCAAACCAAAATGAAACGAAACGAACAAATTTCAGATAAGATAAAACCTGCGACGTACGACCTTTATAGCGTAATTTGATTAAGCTCAAGACTGCCTGGGGGAGATAAGAGGAAGAAAACTCAACTCCCCAGTTGAAACTACACATATTTCTTTTTCTTCTTCTTGCTTTCTTTCATAATTGTTGTGCGATTAATAGTGTTTAATATTCAACTATTTTTAGCAGTCGTAGATACATAAATTACTTTTGTAGCATCTGTCACTTAGTTTTGCTTAAACAAATGATTAATAAATCTGTTTCCATTTAGAAGTAGAAATGTATTTGCCCAAAAGCTTTAAATTCTATTTATGACTACCTACAGCTATAGTTAGATATGACTAGCTAGTTATTCGACCGACATAATGGGATCACCAGTTTTAAATTGCATAAGATACAAATTCTCTGAGGGAATAATGGAAGCAACTCACAGACTTATTAGATTTTCCCATAAAGCATTCGATTTCTGTTTATATAATGCCAAATTCTAGTCTCTACTATATTGTATCAGGTAAATGCTATTAGTTATGTCAAGGTGATAAAAGATACTTAGATTAAATGTTATATCAAATGTTGGCCAAGTTGGCTTTAGAACAGCTTGTTCGTTGCAATACAAACCGGAACACTTTGTCATTAAGATACTGCGTGGTTGGCTTCTCAGTTCCGGCAGAGAAACGGCAAAAACAAAAAACATACATAATATAATACTGGAAATAGAGTAAAAATGTCTTGGGGAGCTACGTGACTTGAATATGAACGACAAATGAGAGAAGCAAAACATTTACTAAGTAGATCAGCGGGGTTTGAATTTAATATTATGCGTTTAGATATAGATACTCTTTTAAATTATTTTCTTGAATCTTGTGTTAAACTGTTTTAACTGATAAACTGATGAACTGATGCTTGATTGACTGACTGACTGACTGAAGCTTAAAAGATCTCAATTTGAATTGCTAAATTATGTTGAACTGAACAGACTGACTTAATGATCGGCTATTTTTAAATAGAAGCAAATACTAGAAGTCTATAGAAAGAGAGAGAGAGAGAGAAGAGAAGCGAAGAAATGACAAAAAAAAAAAAAAAGGGGGAGACATCGGATTCAGATTGTGATCATTAATTTGTTGTTTTGTCACAACACGTTGTCGACCAGAGCTTAGATCCAAGAACTGGCATATTAATTTTAAATACTTAAAAAATAAACAAATTCCAAAATGGCGGAATAATTTGAATAGAATGTGGGTATTTTTAGGGTTTTTGTTTATTCTGGTTGAGAGTGAGTTGGAAATGGAGATGACATTGAACTATGCTAATGTTAAATGACAGCAAAATCAAGTTGGAATTTCTAAGGTTTTCAAAAATTTCCTAAAAAAATATTCCAAAAGAATGTTAAAAATCATCAATGAGATTACATTTTATGTTCTGAATGAATGAATTTTTAAATTGAATTTTAAGCAATCTGATTTAAGTTTTACGAACTTAGACCACGACAACATTTTAGGGGAAATGAGATCTCGAGTTCTATATCTATATTTCTATTGAAATTATTTTGTCATTCTATATAGGAACGTAAAGATTGATCATATATGTAGATGAGAACTTTCCTGATGAAGATATTCCTTTCGAAATAAAGCTTCTCTAAAGGAACTGAAACTTTTGTCATATGTTTGAGGGCATTTCTTTTGGTATAGTTTTATCTACAGTAACAAATGGTCGACTTTATATTAAGTGTCAATTAGCATAAAAACTCAACGTAAACAGTTAAATAATATTGCTGATATATGTACATATATGCAGTGACATAGTAAGCAACTTCTTGGCATGCCTGAATGTATCTAGATTCCTACATTCAAGTATCTGTATCTAGTTAATTTAAGTGCTGGCTAATGACAACTTCGTCGTCGTCGTCGTCGTCAATGGCCGCATATACTACAGATATTCACACACATACATATATATATAGTGAGTGTGTGTGTGTGTGTGTGTGCTTTACTCAATTGCCATGCCCATGTTTTAACCATATTTTGTTGCTGTTGTGACAACGGAATTCATGCTGAAATATTTTTGGTCACAAAACTTGTTTTTTTTTCTTTTCATTTATATTTTTTTCTTTCTTGTTTTTCTTCTTTAAAGCGCGAATTTATTACAACGTTCAACGTCGTCGTCGTCGTCGATTTTGTTGCTTTTGTTGTTGTCGCCGCGCCATAAATATTTTGTTTACAATATAATATAATTTATGCAGATTTCTTGTCTTGGACAAACATGCATATCAAAAAAACGTTAACGTTTAATGTGGGCTGGCCCCGTCTTTTGGCTAACTGCAAGTCTCACATACACAAACAATCGGTCAGTTAATCAGCCAGAAATCAGAAGGCCGGGCCAAGTTCGGTTAATGTGATAGTTTCTATACTCTGTACACAAAACGCTTTGTATATCAAGAATAAGTTTTATTTTTCAAATGGAATAATATATTTTCAGCCGATGTTATCTACAAAGTTCGTACCAAAAGCCATAGACATTTCTGCCAAGTTTGTATGAGGGCCACAACTACAACATATTGGTTTGTTAGGTAGTTAGTTAGTTAGTTAGTTAGCTAACATCAGCATCAGCAAAAGTGCCAAAGGAAGCCCTATTACTGCCACGCCCATTCAACCTTTTTGGGGTTAGTTCATTCAGTTGTCTACGTTCAGTTGTTGTTTTCTTGTTTCCATTGATTTTTGTCGTTTGATGTTTCGATTTTTTGGTGTCGTTGAGGTCAAGCGCTAATGGAAAACCCATAAAAATTTGCATACGATTTTCTTATTGAGTTAATTAAAGATCCATTAACGCGAAAGATAAAAATGTATTGATTTCCGTGTGATTTAAGTAAACTGTAAAGAAGTAAGGAGACGAAATTGAGTAATGTTTTCTGCTTCTGATTAATTCTAGAAACTGTTGTCTCAGGTGCTGTCAGTTGATGACTTTTCTACGAGTTTTCCCCTCGTCTATTGTTTACGAATGAAAGACAAACAAAAGTGTAGCTCAATTTCGATAGATAGATTAATTGTGTCAAAACAAAACAAAGAATTATGAAATCATTTTGTTATTGTTGACATTAGCAATATTTAACAACAATAAAATCAAACCTCAAGCTCATGCTATTCTATTTTGTTTTGCGATAATCGTGAGTTCGGTTTTATATGTCAAATGTGCATGAGGAGGCTCCACCCCTTGACCCCCAACTCCCCCCTAAAGACAGACAGCTCATGGAAAATGGCACATGTCTTATCGTATGTTTCTGTGATACATTTTTAGACCTTGTTCCCAGTTCGATCTGGGTAGTACATCAATCGCCTTTTAGCGGTGTTAGCTACAAGTAACTCACCTGGCTAATCATTGTTTTTGCGTCCCTGACCAAGTGCACGTTCACATGGCCACGACAAACAATAAAAATTCTCGCTTTAGAATGCCATTAATCTAATAAACAGCTGACAAATCGTCATCGTCATCTACTTGCGGGGGTTTGCGATCTATAGTTTTTTTAAGACCCATCAAGTACCAGTATAGACCAGAGCGATTGCAAGCCACAACTGATTTGTTAATCTCCTTGTTATAAGTTGATCATAAAAATTAAGGGAAATCTATTAAAATATATGTCCACGTATATTACTAATCAGCTTGACCATTTGAGTGGTTATATGATATTTAATCTTAAAGCTTTCAAACCAGAATCTTTTCGATTAATCATTCTTAAGATGTTTAATAACAAGAACTACTACCATAATCTATTTCTGTTTCTTTAGTGCAAATTTTCTTGGAATTGAGAGCTATAAAATGTAGTTTATATTTTGAAAGGCATAAAATGACCCCAATTGTTTAATTTTATTCTCCTTATATATGTATGTACATACATATGTATGTATATGTGTATGTATGCATTGTTGTTAATCATAAATTGAACAATTTTATTTTGATTAGCAATTTGAGAGAATTCTGGCTAAATGAAATTGGCTAGCCAGATATTTCGAGGAAATGCTGGCCAATTGCAACTGAAAAACATATACACAAACATACATATGTATCTAGCCAAGCATATATATCCATTTACGTACATACATACATAAATGTATATATCCAGCGCAATATGGCGAACATTTTATTATCTTGGTTAGCTTCTCTTTTTTTTTTTTTTTAATGGCCGCACACAAATTCCATAGCAATGATTAATTAACCATATGTCTGTTTGTATGCTAGCCTTTAAGAAAAACAAAAAATATTTTTCAATTGAAGCAAGCGCAGCATGTTATCTTCTATATGTATGTATATATGCATACATATGTACATCCATATCTCTACCTATATTTGAACAATCAATTTATGAACATTAGCAATTATCATTGGAATGCGAAAATGTTGTTGTTTAGCTGATATTGAAATTGAGTTTTGCAAACAAACAACAGCAACAACAGCAATAATAATAACAATAAGTTGGCTAAAAGCAACAGGCTTAGCCGCAACGTCAAAGACTTTGTCATCGTCGTCATCGTTTTCGGTTTCTATTTTTTGCCGCAAAGTTGTTGTTGATGTTGTTAATGATGATGATGGGCGACCTCGATAAGATTAGGCCCATATGGCAACAACAATACGCACTGTTGGCCACATGTAGTCGACTGCATAGACATGGACACATTCCTAAAGAGAGTTCAAGACATTTGTTGTTAACATTTTTGTTTTCAACCAAACTGCACACACACATACACACAGGAAATGCCGCTAATCTTATCGAAAGAACGAAAAGTTATAACGAAAAAAACAAAACACAAAATAACCCCAAATGCCTCTCCTTTTGAACTAACTGGCGTGGGAACGGGCTTAAATACAATAAACTTACAGATATATCCAAAAGAAATACTTATCATCTAGGCGGAAATTCATTAGCGATTTCTGTTGTCTTTTGTTGTTTAACAATGTCAGATAAATAATATACATTTCTCTCTGTCTCTCTTTCTCTTTGTAGATACACAAAGCCGCAATCTTTTGAGGATTGTGTAGGAGATGAACTGCCAGTGGGTTGGGAAGAGGCCTATGAACCGAATATCGGACGCTACTACATCAATCATATAGCCCAAAGTACACAGTTGGAGGATCCGCGACAGGAATGGAAGAGTGTGCAGGAGCAAATGTTGAGTGATTATCTATCGGCGGCACAGGATCAATTGGAGAATAAGCGAGAGATGTATGATGTGAAGCAGCAACGACTGCTTTTGGCTCAAGAGGAATACAATCATCTCAACAAACTGGCGGCTAGTCGCAGTAGCTGTAAGTAGTATTAACTGTTCGATTGGTTCTCTTTGACTGACTATCCCTCTACTCTTTGCTTTCAGTATGTTCGTCTTCGAGTTCTATGAGCAGACACGATCCAGAACTTTTGCGTGCCGATCTTATGCTGGCCCGTGAACGTGTGCGTCAACTTAAACAGGAACTGAATCATATTACCAACGATATATCCCACACGGAAAGAGGCATGAATACCCTTTATTCGGTGGGTGAGAAGATCAATGCGAGAGAGAATGGTTGCTATGACATTGCCGAAGTTCAGGCCATACGTGAGGAGATGCTGAAGGTGCACAAATCGCTGGTATCCGGCGAGAAGGTGCGCGAGGAGCTTATGCGTAGTTTGGTCCAGATCAAAAATGAACTCAGCCGCCAGCAGATGAATGAGGAAAATGCTGATCTTCTCAATGCCGCCTCGCCCTTCGATCGGGTGTGTGTGGCCAGCCAAACAGATCTGTGTGGGGCTGGTGAGAGTCTCAATGGCGGTGCAAGATTTGCTGAAATGGCCAAAACCAAACTGCAGTATGCTGAATGGCGTAAGCATATCAAGAAACTGCAACAACAACTGGCTGATCATGTGGAACGTATTGAACCTGGCCAGTTGGAATCGGACAAGGATCGGATTCTGTTGATCCAAGAGAAGGAGAAACTGCTAAATGATCTGAATAGCATTTCACTTAAGTCACGCAGCTTGGAGGAGACTCAAGTGATACAACAGACCAGACAGAAGCTCGAGGATGACCTGAAAGAGGCCTATGAGGCCAATAACACCTGCATTGCCAATCGTCTGCGCTTCCATGAGGAGAAACAACATCTGTTGGATAAGCTGCAAGAGGCCCTCAAGTCCACCAAATTGCTGGAGGAACGTCTCAAGTCCTTCTCATCGGAGAGTACCTTCTCGATTAGTAGCGGAAGCAGTCTTGGCTCTCTCTCCACAGCCAGTAGCAAGAGTGCTTTAAGCTTTACGGACATTTATGTGGATCATTTTGCCGTGGATTCGCCCATCGATGTGGTTGATCTGCAGCGTCGTTCACAGCGTTTCTTCCAGCAGCAGCAGCAACAGCAACAGCAGCATAGATTGCCTCCAGTTCACGGCCATCCTGTCCTGCAACAGCAACAATCCTCGGAGGTTTCTCTATCACCGCGTAGCAGTTTGTCAATTGAAACGCCACCCGCTTCACCAATGAAATACAATGCAGGGGCCGATCAGCCTCAGCTACCGCCTGCCGCCGCCTCCCTGGCACCTCCAAAAGAGGAGCCCACATATGCCAATGCGTTACCCGCCCCTCCCGCCTACACAGCACCGCCACCTGCTCCCATTGCCGCGGTTCGAGCTCCTCATGCCTATGATTTGGACTCTACGGTTCTCGATTGCATGATATTGGAGGCGAAACTGAAAAAACTGAATCTAAACTCGCCTCTCAATTTGGCTGCACCCCTCTCTCCGATCTCGGAGAAGCCATCCCTGTTGGATCTGCCGCAGGAGATGTTAAGTCGCTCGTCATCCACATCGAATACCCGTTCCGTTTCGGCGGCCGTTAGCAATGAATCCGTGGCCGGTGATTCGGGAGTCTTTGAGGCATCACGTGCCCATTTGCCGCGACGCGAATTGGCACAAGTTCAGATTGGTTTAAAATATCTTAAGCAAGAAGGTGTCCTTGTGGTTTCCCTAGAGCGCGCCAACAATTTATTGGCCTTGTGGACAGCCTCCTCAGACAATTCCCAGGTGTAAGTAAACCGAAGATAATTTCTGATTATGTTAGCATGAACTTATTTTTCACCTCTTCTTTATTTAGTTATCTGCGTGCCGCCTTGCTACCCAATTCGCTGACTTCCATACGAACCAAGGCGCTGGGTGACTTCCAGAAGCCCGTCTTCAATGACACATTCGCGGTGCCCATTTCATTGGATAAATTGCTAACCAAGAGCCTGCAGGTCACTGTGGTCTCTATGACGGGACAAAAAGAGGAAATTATTGTAAGCCAATACATCAAATTTATGTTTTATAACGACAATAACACTCTTTGGTTTATTTTCAGGGCACTGTGCAAATCAGCATGGCCGAATTCAACCCAGATGATTCAACTTTAAAGTGGTACAATGTGCTTAGCTCCAAGTTCATACCGAGCTTCGAATCGCTTGACATTCCTTCCACAAGCGCAGCAGCTGCTGCGGCTGCTGTTGCGGCAAATAACTCAAACGCCATTAACAGCAACAGTAACAACAATCGTGAGGAATCCTCAGATGAGTCCACCATTACGTCATCGCAGACATCGACCCTGACGCGCAATCAGGCACCACCCTTGGAACTGCAGGCGCAAATAGCCGAGGAACTGCCGGAGCATGTGCGACTCAATGAACAAGAATGCAGCGATGACGATGACGACGACGCTGATGATGACGATGAGGAAGAAGAGGATGAACAGCAACTCATCGGCACCGAAGAGTTGTCAAATTGTAAGTCATTCAAACGAATTTATACACATGAACAGAATATTCTAATGCTATTTCTATTATAGCAAGCGGTATGCTAGATACTTATCTAAAGATTATGAAGCAGCAATATGCCGATAAGGAAACAAACACCGAGTGTGCCTTCCCACCAGAAAAGTCACGTGCTCAATCTCAACTGTTGGACGACAGGCCAGTGAAACGTTCACAGACCTTCACTCCCTCGGCGGCGGTTAGCAAGAATCGTTACAATTGTCGTCTAAATCGCAGCGATTCGGACTCTGCCATGCATTTCGGTGTCACTCCCCATACCTTCCATCGTGGGGCTGCTGAGCGTCGTTCCCTGCGCTTCCATACCAAGGCCCCCAAAACAGCAACAAGTAAGTTTCGTAAACCAATTGATTTGGTTCAATCTTTAATTTATTTTCTTCCATAGAATTGCATCATACTCATATACCGCGCACCAGTTTGGATCTGGAACTGGATCTGCAGGCCCAGCACAGTAAACTTTTCTTCCTCAATGATCAAATTGCCAAATTGCAAAACCTCAAGGATGTGTAAGTGGCAAAAAAGAGATTTAATCTTTTGATTGAAATTAATTGTGTTTTGTTTTTTTAATAGTTTGCAAAAGGGATGCGAAAGCAAGGATCCCCTTATTGCGGCATGGGCCATTGAAAATGAGGAGTTCCAGCGTCTTGTGGCACGCGCTGATCCCGCCAAATGCCCAGAAGAGCGTCAGCTGCAAAAGCTTCTAATGAAAACCGCCAAAGAAATACATAAATTGCGGAAGACCAAGGTACCCAAAGGATGTCCCGATTTGGTCTCGTTCAAGTGAGTGTTTACTCTTCTTCAAAGTTGTTAAAAATTTCTAATTTCTTTTTACTTTCCAGAGAGAAAATCACATTTTTCACACGTAAGGGCCTATCGGTGCCCGAGCTGCCTAGCGAATTCATTTTAGCCGATGGAGATGCCATCGAGGAAGAGGAGGAAGAGGATGATAATGCTGCTGAGACGGCCATTGCCATTAATACGGCTTTGGTAGCCAGTAGCAATAGAAATAAGAATCTCAGTGAGCATCACCATCGAGCAGCATGCAACAGTGGTGCAGTGCCAAAGCGTTCTGCCACGCCTACTCCTATCACAGCTGCCACAGCTGCTGATGCTTCTTCTGCTCCGGCCGCTGCGGCTGCACCAACAACTGCAGCAACTGTTAGCGATGTCAGCGATGATAAGCCAGATCAGCAGCGTTTCGACTACGTGGTCGATCGCAATTATGGTGTTGAGGTATAGCCCACCTAACATCGCCTTCCCACCCTCGCTGTACATTTTTGTAATTAGTTTAGTATTTATTTTTTAATAAGCAACAAGTATTTATATATGTATAAATGAAGAAAACAAAAAAAAAAAAAATCAACTGATGTAACAAAAATCTGTGCCTTATAGAGAACGTGTTGGACTACCCAATCCAGCCAAGAATTAAACAAAAGAATTATGCAACAAATGATATATATATATATACCTACACATACGAATATATCATGCATTATGCTATGTATTAGTTTTAAACTCTGTACTCTTAAGTTTTATCTATAAATAATGAATCCATAGTCTGTTATATAAATTGACCCCATTTCCCATGCCCAGCCCACTGATGACCACTAAATAAGAAAATTTAGACCCCGCCCCCTATCTTTAGCACGCACATTGCGTGTCCCCCCAAGCCCCACGCCCAAAAAAGATACCTTGAAAATTCATATTGAAACCAACTGTATTCCTGAGACTTGAGCAAAAAAATATACGAATGTTAATGAATATTTTTATATATATATAAACACATATGCATATATAGAAATAGTGATACCTTTTTACACATGCAACAACAAAATATGATAATTCGAAAGAATATAACAAGAACCACATCAACAACAACAACAACAACAAATATATATATTTATTTTACTGATGAATGAATGATTGAATGCATATTACTCTAATCTAATCTGTTTTTAAATTTAGTTAGCTTGCGTTTTTGTTAAGCTCAAAACGAATTCTTTACCTATGTATATTGAAATTTTTTTTATAAAAAAATCCTAAGAAAAACCCATTACAAAAAAAAAAAAACAAGTGAATGTACCATATTATTTAATTGTTAATTGTGAGATAAATAAATGGTAATACTATACAATTGGCCATTGGGAAAACTAGAGAGTTACTTGGACATAGTCTTCTGAGGTTTCCCATGTCTGTTTTATAGTATTGCTGTGGCTTATGTTAACACTAACTAAACTTCCCCTCCCCGCAATTTAGTAAGTACATTCGAAACTAATGCAGAGACCTCTTCTGTTCCCCGCCCCGCTCCCCTACACACATATTTTTCTATTCTATAGTAATTTAGTTGTAATAAATTATATGAAAGTGAATATGTATATTGTAATTGTGCAATAAACAAAATAATAATATTACTGACATAACTCAAACAAACTCAAACCAACTTTCTATTGACTTTTGGAAAAATAATATGAAAACGTTCGTAAGTAATAGATTAAAAAGAAACTTCTGAATATGTTTCCATCAAAAGAGATTCTTCATCCAGTTACAAGGTAACAAGATGATTCTAAGAGGAAAATCTATTCTATTCCAAGTTTAACTATAAATTTTCTTTTAGTTAATTGCTTTTTCTAAACTTGAAGCAGTTAGTTTTAAGATGAACTCGGACTTATGGTTTAAAAATTGGTATATAACATTAATGCATTAAAATAATATTATATAAACCATTTTCGTTGGCTAACCAAGACTATGAACTTGGTTCCATCATCCTCGATCCTCTCTATCTTTTGCCGCTTGTAGGAACAAGGAAAGGAAAGTTCCTCTGTTTTTATATTTTTTAAACTTTGATGCTCTTAAAATTAAGAAATAATTAGATATTTATAAATTTCAAGTAAGTAAAGTAGTTAGCAAGGTGACTTTTGTTACCTCATGACCTGGTTTAACTTACCTTAGCCATAATTAGGCCACATCTGACGATATTAGAATTGAAAATCGCTTCAAAGTGTACTTGACGATATATTTTATTCACATAAAAAATAAATAATTATTACATTGTCTCTGTGTGTGTTTTCATTTCACATAACTTGTTGTTGTTCCTTTGTATTTTATATTTGTTGTTGTTAAATTGCTTATTCGTTAAATCTTATGTTTTAAAATGCGTATTTACAAAGATGTTTTGTAAGAGAGAAAAATATCCTTAATTACGTTAAAAAGTGCGGAACGTATGTGAGGGACGTGTGGAAACAAGAACAGGAACAGGAACGGAAACTTCAAAAAAACCAGCTCACGGGAGATATACAAGTGGAATATTCGAGGATTGCTTGTGATGGTGGTGCTGGTGGTGTTGGTGGTGTGCAATGTGCGGTAGAAGGGAATAGAATTGGTGATGGCTTCGGTTTGTGTTGGTGGTGCTCAAAAGGACCCGTTGAAGTGCAGTTTTTGTGGAGAGAATTGTGGGATGCCATGGTTGAGAGCTAAAACTTTACTAATTACTTTCAATTCTTCAAAATTTCTTAAATTACTAAATTGACTAAGCTGATTGATGTCACTGGGACTGTTATTATAATTATTATGGTGTTTGAGTTTATAATGTGGGTTACCTGAGTTAATGCTGGGTGTGACGTCATTTGCCCCATTTGGTTGCTGCTGTTGTTGCAGCTGCAATTGCTGTTGCTGCTGTTGCTGTTGCAAATACTGCTGGGCATTCTGTTGCAAACGGCTACTCAACTGTGGCGTCAAATGTTGGCGATAGAAATTTTGATTCTCTAGATTTGAACTGCTTGCTGGTTGCTGGCTAACAATTGTTGTGGCAAATGAATTGCTAGGTTGGATTTCCACATTTGAATTAAGACCAAAGTTGCCAGTGCCCGTTTCCTGACGAAAGTGGCGTGCCCTCTGTTGTTGTTGTTGTTGTTGTTGATAGAGTGCATTTGTTACATAGCTGGGCAATAACAATTGCTGCTGTTGCTGCGGTTGAAATTGCTGATAGTTATGCTGGGGCAGAGCTTGTAATGGTGACGCCTCACCAGGCGCAAAGTTAAACTGATTTGAGGGTTGTATATGCACATTATTGTTGTTGTTGGCATTTTCATTGGCTTTTTGTAAATTTTGTTGCAAATTTTGGAAAATTTGTTGCACCGCATTCGTTGGTGTTGGCAATTTCTGATAGTTATTGTTGTTGTTGTGGCTGCTGCTGCCCTGTAGGGCAAATTTATGACCCGCAACGGCATCGCGCAACGGCAATTGCTGCTGTTCAATCGGATATGTGGGATAGATAATGGTTTTGGTATGTGTGCTAGGTATAAATTCCACCGAAGGTCTTATGGAGTAACCCGGCGAGGGCGGTTGCAGTGCAGTCTGTATGGCCTCCAACGAACCATGCTGCTGCTGCTGCTGTTGCTGCTGTGCCTGAGGCGACGGCAATTGCTGCTGCTGTTGCGCAATGGGGGCGGCGGCCTGAAAACGACTTTGAGTCTGCTCCTCGAGCAGTTTCAATTGCCGCAAGATCAAAGCCTGTTGCTGCTGGGCCTGGAGTTTTAATTGATAGATCTGCTGCTCCAGGGCACGATGGCGTTCAATCAAATAGTTGTTGACACTGGGCGGTGCATCCAAGTTGGTCAGTGGTTCCTGTTCAAGAAGCATAAAAATAGAAATAATCTAGAGATTCATTTGAGATCTTTACCTTGACATAATTGCTGGTGGTGCTGCTGCTGCTGGCCAGAAGAGCGGGTGTGGTGGAGAAACCATTGGATGTGCTTGTGGTGATTTGTGTTGTGCTCGATGTGGCTGGGTTTTGGGTGGGCAGCGGCGTTGCCGGTGGTTCCGATTCCAAAACACTCAATTTGGTAATGGTGGGCCCAATATGATGATAGGCCAAAGGCCGCGATTGACCTCCATTGGGCAAGTTGAGTGGACGGAATTTCTGAGCTGTGCCACGTTCATCCAAGTCTACGGTAAAGGCAGTGACCAATGGAGCTTCTTGTATCCGTATATCCTGTTTATCCACCAGTTCAATGTTCTCACCATCTTCATTGTGGGTGGGACGTGGAGTGGTTGTTGTCGTTGTTGTTGTAGTCGTTGGGCGACGACGTGTGGTACGTGGCCTGGGCGTTGTTGTTGTTGTCGTCGTAGATGTTGTTGTTGTTGTCGTAGTGGTGCTTTTCGCATTACTGCTACGTATCTCGAACTTAATCTCTTGACTGCCATCATGAGAGATCTCATTGCTGCTCAACGAGCCAGAACCAGAACCACTCTTACCCGAGGCACTATCGACGCTACGTGCTAGTTGCTTGTTGTCTGGTCCCGTTTCCCCCTCCAGTGGCAATATGGGAGAACTTTGCTTACGCAAAGTTGTCTTCTTCCACACCTTGGAGCGATCAATGAACGATGAGAGCAATTGCTCCTGGGCATTACGTTCATCGAAGGTTGCCGTATAGAACTGCACAGTGGGCACCACGGGCTCCGTCTCAGCTTCGTTTGTGCTCTCCTCAAGTATTTCTTCCTTCTCTCGTGACGAAATGGTTGCCAATGTGGTAGATTCCATGTGTTGGCTTTCCGTGCTCTTTGTCTTGGCCGACTCTGCCGCCTCCTCTTGCTCCAGCTTATCGATGGCCCGCAAGAGAGCTTGACGCACCGAAAAATCCAGCTTTTGTATGGCTTCCCTTGGTATAATCTCATTGCTCTCGGTGCTCGCATTTTCGGTCTCCTCCTCGGCGCCAACCGATTGAAGCATTAAGGCCGCCAACAAAAGCACACCCAGCAGCAACCAGGGCAAACTGTTGAAATGTTGTCTCTGCGGGTCATAAGTACAAACAAAAACAAAAATTGTAGAGGAAATATTCGACATTATGCCTAATGATTGAAGATTGTAACTTGTGTGATAACTTAATAAGTTTCAAGCCTTGCACAGTGGTTCATTTTGCTTAGTTTCTGGCAAATATCTGCACCTATCCATTGATTTGAAATAGCAAATAAAACGAGCCACTGTGCCCCCCGTAAAGACCTTCATTTCACGGGTTATTAATGAACCAGTCTCCAGTTGAAGCTTCATTTAAGGTAATGCCAATTTTAAGCTCGATTACTGGAGGCAACCTTGGGATCTATACACAAAAGCAAACCTACTAAGCTGGAAAGGACTAGATCCTATTCTTCTAAATGGCAAAATGAATTTCAAAGAGGTCATTAAATAAACGATATTGTGATTAAAAACAAAAACAAATTGTTGCATATTGTGCAACATCTGTTTAATTTTTACTTGAGCAACTCGAGTTACTGGTATGACCTCCCCCCTTACCGCTGATTCAATGGGTTAGTTCAAGTGAAGCTAACATTTAATCTCAGCATGTTAATCTTTGCGGTATTTGCACAAGCAGTAAATCATAACACATTATGCTACGAATTCCAGCTGACTCGGCAAAAAGGTGGGGTGATGGGCAACTGGAGACTGCCCACTCATTGGGTAATGGTGCATCTCCAATGAAGTCCCAGTCTTCCTAGAGTTTACAGTTTCTTGTTTTTGCACAAGTTTCCCCCCAAATTCAACAGCTTGACGATTGATTTCTAGCCAACGATTTCTGCAAATTGCTTGCAAACGCTTTGTTGTTGCTGAAAGTTTAGGCTAATTGCTGTGGAGGCAAAAACCTATCTGACCACCTGTCGTTTGGCTTGGTTTTGTTTTGGTTTGGCTGCGGGTGCGGGTGCCCCAGGATTTGTCAGTCACGTTGTTGCCACTTGGCACTTTGCATTTTTCATTTTGCATGCAAAATTTTCTTTAAATCAGCAACAGATGAAAATTAAGTGAGTGGAAGAGAAAGAGAGGGAGGTAAATATATATATACAAAACATTCCTATGTAGATTTCAATTCGTTTTGGTTTATATAACACATTTCTCTTGTTAATCAAATTAAGCTAGACATGTTGGCTAATTTAACTTGCTTGTGTGTGTGTGTGAAAGATCGACAGGTAATCAGGCTTCTCATTGATTTCAGCACTTACGACTTTCTAAAACAGAAAAACATCAATCAATCCAAGAAAAAACATGACTTGACCATTTCTGATGCTAAACAATCATTTTTCCATTTTTCCACTTCAAACCGAATTGCCCTCAAATGGAAAACTTAAGCCAAGGTTAAAGTTCAAGTTCTGCAAAAGGGCAACTACCTAAGGATTGTTGCAACTGCATAGATCACCGACAATTGCAGGAAAACAACATTTGATGGGAAATTATTTTGTTGTACAACTAGTTTTCTTGGAGTTATTTCGATTGTGTTTTTTTGGCCAAATAAAAAGGCACAAAATCAATAGCGTTGTCTGCTTTGGCTGCTCATTTGCGTCAATTTCACTATGGAAATCATCGTTGGCATTAAGCTGGCCACAGACAGACAGGCATATACAGTTGGTGGTTAGCCAGTTCGTCAAGTCTTGCGGTATTGGCGCTAATCAAGTTGCCGGTTCCCTTTTGCAGCATAAAAACACCGAAAGTGGGAGAGATTTCGGTATACAAGTCTCGCCTTTGAACAAAAAAAGAATGGGTGGAAAATGGTAATCATCATAAATTGTAATGGTCAATTGCCATGGCTAAAGTAAAGCCAACAAGAAATAGGTAAGTAATATTGCATGTAAGCATTTTCATTTTATTTACTAACCGAAAACATGAATTTCGCCTGCCAACTGTAAGCGGAAGTGTTGAATCACACAACTACAAAAAAGATATAAACTTATAAAGGCTACTTCAATTGTTGATCATTGCAGTTATTGTAGATACTTAAGACCAATTATGCAAATGTCTACTACCATTAAAAGATATATAAAGCTATATTGCCACACAGATATATATACATATGTATTATAGAAGCTATAGAATTATGTTTACATTAATGATTAACATGCATATAATGCTAGAGCTTAGTCAGAGGTTTTTAAGTGGAAGTCTAAGTCTACATATCAAAAAATTGGTAGGAAACTTCAACATTCCATTTCTTCTTTCAAGGATTTTAACCCTTACAGTATATAGTCTTTTAAGCTCGGCTTGCTCTTACCTAAATCTAGTAAAACTAACGATAAATAATGAGTTTTTGTAACTTCCTAGGCCTTAATGATCTTTTATCTTAGCCAATATATGCCAGAGGTAGTTTCAATTGGGCTTGATCTAATCTAATACAGGCATTTAAATTGATCTACTAGATTAATACATTAGTTTTGTCCAGCTCCTGGGTGTATTTACATTAAATATAGTTAATCACTATTTAAATTCTATTCGAAAGTAATAGTTAAACTTCCAAATACTTTTCTTTTATCATCTGTTTATATATTTCAATAAAAAATTAACAAGTTTTCCATGTCGGTTATTGCACTTTCATACATTTATGGAATATAAAATTATTCGCGTGCTAAACTTACATTTAACGAGCATCTAAAATGCCAAAAGGTAGCCACACACACACACACACACGAACAGCTCAATAAAATTTCTTTAATTACCCATTCAATAAATTTTTTTTGACTAGCCACAGAGTTCCGCACGGAGAGAAGAGACCAATGGCTTTTAAGCCACAAATATGCGGCTAAGCAAAGTGTAAAAATGATTCAACAATAAAAAAGGCAACTTTAATAAATTAGCAATAAATCAAATCATCAAATCTCCAGCTGTCTATATTGTGTTTATTTTTCATTCATTTGTGTGTGGGTTGAAATTGTTTCTTCTTTTTCTCTCAATCGAAGGAAACTTGTGCGAGTGAAAAGCAAACGCAAATTATATAAGAGACTGGCCAAAACGAAACAAAAACATGAATAAAAACTTCACTTTCGATATGTAAGACTGGGTAACCCAGATCTGTTGAGTACAAAAAAACACCAAAATGGGTACATCATATACATCACATCACATCCATATCCCATAAGGCGAATATGCGAGTAATTCAAGCTGTCAGTTGCCGCCTGTGGCTACATTGTGGGTGATTAATTTCACGCCTGTTGCACATGCCCCGCCACTCGGACACATTCACATTTCGCAGATGCATTTCTGCATTTTTCCATTTCTGCATTTTCGAGGATGGGATTGAGGATTGCTTAAGCTTGGTAGCATAATCCACGCACTATTAAGCAGCTGTGGCCACGTCATGTGCGCCATATGATAACCAGAAAAAGAGGAAACCTGCCCGACATGGCTCGAAACTTGCTGCTGTTGTCCATCTGGATGGCAGATAACGTAATCCATTGGATACATTGTAACCATTGGAACTGTGTGCTAATTGCATTTTATGTTTTATGTGGGCCAACATGTACATACATACATACATATATGTATTTCTGTATTAATTATATGCCAGTAATAATCATGAATTCCAATCGAAAAATTCAAATAATAATCATAAAATAGCAAATAAAATATTGTTTATGATCGGACTAGTTCACGCCCAAAAACAATACACACACACACTAACACACACTAGCTAACCTTTACGGGGCTAATAACTATAATTTTATTACCACATGCAAATCATCATCGAAACATTAAGTTTGTACGTCTATGCATATGAATGAGTGTTTAGATTGAGATCACATTTTAAGCAATTGCAAAACTGGCGAAATGAATAATAAAAATTAATTTAATTATCTCTGGGCTCTTACTCTTACAACTTTTACTTGTCAAGGTTGCGGCTAGTTTTTAATATTTCACTTATGAAATGATGATTATTTAATTTTATGCTTGATTATTTTGTCGTTTATAAAATGAAAAACAATTATGTCTCGTATCTAGGCTCCTATTATTAGTCTCTATCTTAGGATTAAAGCTGCAGTTATCTTAAACAAATGCTAATACACGCTCACAGTGGCTTATCCATCATTTTCATTTAAGTTGATTTTCATATTCATACATATGTATTCGATTTTCGGTACAAAATAAATCTATTTTATGAAATTGTCGCATTTTTATCCAAAAGTTTTTAAGATCTTTTAATTACTCTTTTTAGCTACTATTGCACTCTAGCAAAAAGAAAGAGAAAGCGCCAGAGTCGTTCGCCCACTGAACTGCACTACATTCTCTGTCCCTTTCACTCACACGCTTAATTGCAGTCTCTGTCATACGCTAGCACATGAAAACGTGCATGTGTGTGTGAGTCAGTGAATTACAGCAAGAGAGAGTAAGTGCTGGGGAGTGCGAGTAAGCTTTGGCGCGCTTTGCGTGGGAGTGAGCGCGAGAATGGTAGTTGGCTTGAGTGAGAATGATTCTAATAGCGCTTTCTTACTCACGCCACCTCTCACTCTCCCGGTGTAACTCTCTCATTTTAGAATGCATTCTTTCTCTCCCTACATTTCACTCCACATACATTCTTGCGTTCCCTCCCACACAAAGCGCGGCACAGCTTACTCTCTCTTGCTGTAACTCACCCACTCCCACACACAAGCACGTTCTCATATGCTTGCGTATGGCAAAGAGTGAAATTAAGCGTGTGAGTGAAAGGGACAGAGAATGCAGTGCAGTTCAGTGGGAGAACGATTCTTGCGCTTTCTCCCGCGCTTTGCTGGCGCTAAGCGTATAAAAGACGCTGCAGCTGAGGGGGTGCTTTAGTTGTCGGGGGCTACGCTGCCCCCGTTCGGTTCTCGACGTCCCTAGTCGCAGTGGTAAAAAATGGATTCATTGGCTGATCGAGGAGATTCTCAGTACGTAAATAATAATTATTATTATTTTATTTTAATTATTATAATTTATTTTAATTATTTAAATCATTTAATAATAAAAACGTAATTGTTTTCTTTATCTTTTCCCTTTTAGATCTACTAGAGCGCATATATTCTGAGAACTATTTTCTTGAGTGTATAAAAGAAGCCGCAACTTAAGGGGATTGCCTACTGATGTTGACGTCACTGATTAGAGAGATGGAAAATGAACTCAAAAGCTGATCAAGAAGAAATTTTACAGTGAATAATAATTTTTAAATTCAATTTCCTTTCAAATCTATGACCGTGACTGTGATCTGTGACTTGTGCGAACTTGTGGTTAAATAAGGTGAGAAAGTTCCCATTGATCAGATAGAGTGATAAATGTAAATGAATCGTCGGCTATAACCAGACTTAAGCTAAAAGCTTGTGTTCAGTGCAAACTGCTACCGATTTAAATCGAATTATTTTCATACATTTACTTGAATAGGGACACTTTTAAGGGAAATACAAAGATCTGCCCATCTCATCTTTTTTTTATGTTTTTAATATTTCCCAATCAATTTGTTACAGTATTTTATGGCCTTTTAACTGCCTTTGTGGCTACCAAGCTTTTGTTGTCCACCACAGACCAATAAAATCGTATGTAATTGTTGTAAGGTGTATTTCGTTTGTGTGTGTGTGTGTTTCTCGGTTTCAGTTCCATCTTTATCTGCATACCTGTCCACCTCAATCAGTATTTATAACAAGCTATCCGGACATTTGCATAATTTCAAATCAACGCGCCCTGCGTCCATCTCTCACTTTAAAGTTTGTCCATAATCTTTGGCTATATGCCTACTTGATCAGCATTTGTTTTGACATGCTAGTTGGTCATTTGATTGGCATTGATGGGGCCTCTGTATATTGGGTATTGCCAAATATATACATATACATATGTATATATATTCATATATGTTTCGATCATTTATTCATTGCTTGTTACAATTCATTTAGTTTCCATTTTGCTGGCCATTTTTTTTTCGTCTCTCCTAATTTGCATGTTTATGTGCATTTAATTGGGTTTTAGTTTCGATGGCCAAACAATAGTTTTGAACAGAGGTCAAGTTTATCATCGATGAATCGTGGTTGATAACAGATGCTGAGGTTCAAATGTTGTGAGACTTCCATGAATCTCTGGCTGTTTGTTTGTTGGATTGGATTTTCGTTAATATTGGCAACAAGTTTCGCCCAACTCTCGCCAGAAAAAAAGAAGAAACATTAACATTTGAGTGAAAATCCTAATCTTCACCTGTCTTGGCTGTCTCTCTATTATATTTGCTACTACCCAGCCAATGGCTAACGCAATTTTCCATCTTCAGCCGCATGCCTTTTATTTATCCACACAGCATTTCATAATAAAAATAATACAAAATTACCAATGTGCGCATATTACAATAAATTTTCAACTAGGTAAGAGAGTAAAAGAGATGGCGAAAGAGTGAAAAAACAAGTCACACACACACACATAGATAATTTTTCCAGCTAGCAATAATTTTGTGTTTTTTTTTTGCGGGCGCCTTGGCGTAATGGCCTGCCCATTGTTTGCATCTATTTGGATAGAGGGATTGATGGAATGAGGGGAGTGAGGGAAGGGAGAGGTCTGGTTGGCTGGCAAATCTTTACTTTTTGTTTTGCTCTTTACATCTAATGGCCGCGCGTTGAGAGTTAAAAATGCAATGTCAATGGCATCATCGGCGCCTCCGCCGCCACTGCCGCGCCGTGTACTTGGCAATTTCGGTTTCACTTTTATCGACGCCGGAGCATCTCTCTGTGTTTGGGCATTTTGAAGACGGAGACCAAGATGAAGATGATCGAGACGATTGTCTCTGTTTGTCTGGCCATTTCAATGTGGTAAATGTTTTCATACTAAGCGGTCCAATCCATATCCCCATCTCGCTCTGACTGTCTATCAGCATCTGCCTTTATCTGTTTATATATGTAGTTACATATTATTATGTAAAAATCGTTTACATTGTGTGCATTGTCGTGTGCCAGTTACCATTTTCCTCTCCTATTCGGACTGCTGTTGACCTTTAATCGTAATAGCGTAAAAAAAAGTCTTAACAAAAACAAAAGACTTAGGCAACGAACTTCGCCTCCCCCGTGCTTTAACTTATTGCATAGCTGGAAATGATGCATTGCATTGCTGTCAAATATTTAGCAACAAGTGCGATTCATGTCTCACATCCAGGTGGATAAACGCGACTGCCTTGTTGACATGCCTCTGCTCATGTGCTCTCGGCGAAAAGGTGTCTTTGTCTTTGTCTTTCTTCTTCCCTTTTTTCTATGCATATATGATAAATGTTATTTTGACAGTTGCACAATTTCGTGCCAATTCCTTTGCTCTAAGATACAGATCTTTAGACACGTCTCTCACTCCATATGAGGGCTGATTTGGTGTGCGGTCTCCTCTTTTGAATTCATGAATGAAAATATTCGTGAGTGATTGTGTTTTTCAAACTTTTACTTTCATTCAATTGCATAGAGTACAATAAAGAGCGAATCAAATAGTACTTTGATATCGGATGAGTGATATCTGATCAGTGATCTGCAAAATTTGTAATAAATCATTTGCATACTGATTTTTAAATTGAAATTTTAGACAGTTGGATCTTTTCAATTAAAAGTAATTTTAATTACAACTTTTTCGGGGTGAAATAGATCACTTTGTGGGAAAGGAATCTGAATCTCGATACTATAAACGCAAACTTTCGAGAAGGCAAACGAAAGTAAATGAAAATCCTGAAATACTTTTCCACATACGAAATGAAAATATTATTCAAATGCTTATGGGAATATAATTTATTTATTTCCCGAGAGTGTTTCAACAAAATTCATTTTAGGATATGTCAACTTTGATCTTTTTTGTTTATTTTTACTTCCTCTCACACCTCCCTTGTCTGAGGCTTTGCATGATTTATGACCCAAGTTGCTAATTTTGGGCTGGTGAAATCTTGCGAACGGCAAGGAAGCTATGTTTTTTTATTCGCAAACAGAAACAAAAAAACATAATCAATTTTAAGCATTGTCAAACTGCAATTATGCAACGGTGAAAAGTGAAATTTTATTGCATGTTAACAACAACCACAACAACAATTACTACAACAACAGCAAGCATCTTGCGTTTTTTGGGATGTCGTCTTCAATGATGACTGGACACTCTTCCAGTCTGTGGCCAACTCTCAACTTTGGCTGGCATTGCGAACAGGTCGACTGGCCATAAATTGTGTATTGCATAATATGAAATCGAATATGCCCAGGGTGTGTTACAGTCTAATCATAAATATATATACACGCTTATATAGATGTAAATGCGGGCTCTCTTAGTATGTAAGCTTTTTGGGTAGAATCACTTTAAGCGACCTTGCTTGTTTTTAAACACTTTGACAGCCTTCGCCTAGGCATATGAGCTAATTTAGTTAAACGATCAAAAACTCAATTTCCATCTCCTGTTGGCTAGCTGCAGGGGGGACCCCTGATTTGGAGGCAGACTTAACGATCTTAATCTTGTTTGTCTCTATCATAAAATAACTTCATCTGCAGTTAGCAAATGGCTTCTGTGTGATCTGTAAATCAAATGAGTCGACTGCGACTAATTAAATTGTTTTATTGGCTTTTAGTCATTGGTTTATGACGTTCAGCTATGAAATGGAATCATTAAATGGCATTAAAAACCCATTACACAAATGACTCGCTCAAAATGACTATCAATAATTTTGATAATGCCAAAAAGAAAAAGAAATCCAAAACAAAAAAACATGAGAGAAGAAAAGAAAACAAATATATTTCCCCCCGTTGGATAAGCTTCGATTTTTGGGATGCGAAAAATAAACTCCCACACTCATAACATTCAAAGTGCCAAAGTTGGGCGTGTTTTTTCGATTTTTTTCGTTTCGTTTTTTCGTTTGGTTAATTAATGTAATTTAATTAGTAAATTTTGCTGGTGAAAGTTTTTCAATACATCTTCTCTTTACTTACCATTACGGCCATTATAATCCAAAACTGAATTGCTGGGATATATCCAAATAGTTGACCAATCTCTTCTCTTCGTCTCTTATCTGCACTCTTGGTAGAGGCAAATGTTTCACACGCAATCAAATTGTAATATATCAAAATCAAACTCTCAAAAAAACCAAACTCTAATTAGTTTTTAACGTATTTGGATATTTATTCATTTGATTTGTCTATTAGCTTTTGGTCTTGTTGCACTTTTCGTTATTTTCAAATTAGCTAAAATCGATTCACACCAACAACAATTGTAACTGATTTGCGCGATTTTGGGTCTTTAATTCGTTTCGTGGGTCTTGAGGACGGGGGGGCCTATTTGCGGTTCGCCAGCGCCAGCAAAAAGGTAAAACAACAACTAAACCATCTGAACGCTTGCTACAGACTGAAGGCCTGGCAAGCTCCAATGCGGCCTCCTTGCCAAAGAAATGACCGACAAGCTGAAGCTGAAGATGATGCTGCTGCTGTTCGTGGTGGTTGGTTTGGCAACATGTTGCTGGCCTCAAATGTTGCCAACAACATGTTTTTGTGTGGCTAATGAATGAAAGCTGCTGCTGGCCCTTTTATCGATATGCCGCTTGAACTTGGCTATAAAACTTGGCCGCCAGTCAATTGCAAATTTACACGCTTTTGGTGTCCATTATATTTATATATCTTTATTATGATGCAATCTTGAAAATCAAATGATTATTCTACAATACTTAATACCTGGTGGCTTCATTAGGGTTTTTATGCGAGGTTTTATGCGTGCGTTGATTTTGACAACTTTTTTTTTCATTTTGTTTTTTGACAGACAGACTTTCCATTTCGTTTTGGATTTTGGGCACAGTTTTATGATTATATGTTACCCAACATTCGCATTCACATCCAGCATCTGTGTGTGGCACATCTTCACTTGGCAACTTGGCAACTGGTTTTTTGTTGCTGTATCTCTTTTTGTTTTTGTTTCGGCCAAATCCTTGCCCATAGCCGTGTCTGCTCATTAACCGTCCACAACGCCAACGGGGCTAGGCATTCGCACACAGATCAAAGTTGGAGCTTTGGCTCGTGGCTGCAGTTTCCTCTCCTCTCCATGTTAAGCTTCCGCGTGGCCGTCTGGCTTTAGTTTATTTTCGCTTTTTTTGGGCCACTTCACGGTAGAAAATTTCTCTCAAATTAGCGCCATTTGTGCATGTAAATTAACTCATGGCCATAGACGCATTTTCCATAATCAATACATACGATAATTTCCGCATTTCCGTTCGATCATCTTCAGTTTGAAACTTTTCAATTGCTTATTTCATTTTCGCTTTTCGCCATGGCTAAATATTTGCTAGAGACCAAAAACGGGAAATACCAACTGTTGTCCACTCTTCTACTCGACTCACACACACACACACACACACACAGACATAGATAGAGATGATGAGTTGATGGTTCCATCAAACTACTGGCAACTGGCACTTGAAAGCATTGTTTTGGCCATGAAGATGACCATCGTTCAACGACTTGTTGTAACGAAACTACAATGCAAAGTTGACTTGAGGTGAAAGATCTATTTACATCAACATTTATTTTCTTGAATGCCACATTTTATATACCCTTGCGGATAGCGAGCACATTCACTACAATGGAATTTCTTTCTATCTTCGATTGTAGTAAATTATTTTGAGTTTAAAAGCTACTTAAGTGATAGTTGTTATAATGATCCTGCCTATAGATTGATAACTTTGGGATACTCCTAAAAAAGAATGTGCTTAGAGACAAGAATATTTTAACAAAAGGAAACAAAAACAATTTTTCACTCGTTTAGGAACCATTAAAGAAAAATGTCCCATCGTAAATTGTGTTTGTTGGTTTCTTAGGGCTTTTTATAGACTCTAAATTCAAATTAAAACTATTAAATGCAACTAATAAAAGTCTGATATGTAAAGTTTGTATATGATAGTTTATATATCTGGGGTGGATCAGTAATTTATCCAATTCTGTAATATTTATGTCCAAACGAAGGAGAAAAATTTAAGTTAAAATCGCAATTTTTACAAAGATGTTTAATAGAAAGTCAATATTTTCTACAAATTGCTAAAAAAAAAATTTTTTTTTTAAATGTAAGAAACTCAGTGAAAAACTCAAAGAAGGAGTGTGAAATTTGATTGAGATTGCATAATACCTTTAAAATTTTTAACATGTATGCAAAATGAGTATTAATAAAGAATGGGCTATTGATATTCCGTGACCCCCCCACCTAACCCTTTCGAAGGCGTCTTTGTTTCCCTATATCAATGGGTATCTTGTGAGCTAGTGACAGGGATTGATGGAGTGACAGACCACATCCTTTGCTCAACACATTTGGGGGATACCTTTTATAATAATTCATTATCCAAATAGTTAATAGTTTGCATTGCAAACAACTAAAACGCAAGTAGATTTTGTGTGAGTTTTTCTTGTTATTGGATACCTGTTGGCATCGGCATCTAGTGAAAACTATTTACCGATTGCATGACAAGTTTGCACACGGCTGGGGGAGGAAGAGGGGGAAAAGTTGGAGGCACATCTTTTAGTCGCCTAATATTTGGCAAATGCCTTTTTTTTGGTTTTCTTAAAGCGCAACCTGCACACACACACTCACACGTTGAACATTGAAGTCAAACTCCCCCCTCCTCCTTCTGCTTCTCTTTTGAAAAAGAAAAACCTGCTTTCTTCGTCGTGACTTTTGATATTTGAACGCCTCATCGCCTTGTTCGCCATTTGAACCCGTTTGCACCCTTTTCCGTTTGGCATCATCGACATGCGTTTCTCTCCCCCTCAACGATTTCCAAATGAAAAATTTTCAATTTGACTTTTGTGGCTAAGAAAAACAACGACACGATATATCCATATACATATATACACTCCTACATGGTTGTTGTTGTTATTGAGGTGGGTGCTGCTGTTGCCATTTTGTAAGTTGAACAAATTTTGATTGTGACTTGGAAAAAAAAATAGAGACCAGAAGAACCAGCAGGTCATTTGCCTAACTCCAACTGCAGGCTAAACGTGAGCAGCTGGCGGCGGCTACCGTTCACCTGGCCGAGGACCGAGGATAAAAAAATTAATATGCATTTTTTTCAGCAGCCTTGGATAGGATTTGAATGAACTAAACAAAATACATAAGTGATATGAATTCTTCAAATTTATGCGCTTGCAAACAAAAAAAGAAATTATTTAATGGACAATATTGTATATGCTTATTTGGACTATAATTTTATTCAATTAGATGGAATAACTTACTTAAAATGGCAACTTTTATAGATTATTTTCTAACTATTGGAGCACTTTTCGAGTATTTACAAATAATGCGAAATGTTTAAAAGAAAAGAGTTTGAAATCCAAGAATAAGGAGTTTTTTATAGATGGAGGAAACATCCTTGAAAATTCTCTGCATCTTAGGAAGTCTAACGAAAAGAAAGAAAAAGAAAAAATAATTATTAATATACATAATTTCAAATGTTTAATTACACGTTTTAGTCGAGTCTAGGTTGAAGAATATTTTCTAAACTTTATGTTGATAATGGTCTAAATGCTGTGAACCAAATCGGTTGTTTAACCAAGTTATTGCATTACATTTTCCATAATTATAGTAATCAAAATAATAGCTTAAATGTGAATAGAAATTATTTTCGAAGAAGAAATGACAAAATTTTAAGGTGAATTGTTTACAATGATTTGATTTTTTGCCAGTTAATGGGCGTTTTAACCTTTTGCATTTGACCCGAAGCCATCGTGTTTGCAACTGTTGACCTTGATAGCGGGTTTCATGTTGAGTTAGTCACGCCCTAAAACTGGCTACCTTCCCTTTTTGCATTTACATATTCAAGCATAATAAAGTCATCAATTGGACCATAGAAAAGCCAAATGAGCAGCTAAATTTAAAACTCTCCAATTATGACATATGTATGAAGGTATACTTGACAGTCTCCCCGGACGTTTGACCAATCAAACATCTATCCCAAACAGACAGACAGACTGACCGTCACGAAATCAGTCACTTTTGGGCATTTATGATTAGTAGTAGTAGCAAAAAAAATTTAATCACAAAAAGCAACAAGACGTCTGAGCATCTTCCGCGGATTGGGATCAGAAAAGTAAATATATAAAAAAGGCAATGGAAAACAATCGAGAAATTTGTTTAAAAACAAATAAACAAATGTATATCGTATATATGTATGTGTGTGCATCTTTTTCGGTGTTTGTGTGAAACAATGCAAAGGCCTTTCGGCGACCATAAAATAAACATGTCAATGAGCCGCCTCAGTCGTCAATAATTTAAAATGCAAATAGTAGAGGGTAAGACTATAGATGCCTCCCCCTTGGCTAATCCCTCCCCCCTCTTAAACACTGGGTAGTCGTTTAAGGTGTGAAATATGAACGCATCAGACGCAATATTTGCCAACGCATTTCGTGTGTGTGTGTGGAATCGATCTACCAATTTGTATTTCCAGGCGTTTGTTTGTGTCTTTGCAAGAGGTCGTTGGGCCATGAATATCGGTTCGGTTCGTTCGGTTCCGGATTAAAAGACAAAATGGTTTTTTAAGTAAGCTAAATCAATCATTTGACAGGCAGTAAATTGTGGGTAAACCTATAAAAACACAAACTTACATAGATACATATACATTTGCCACACCCACGAAGCCCTTTCTTGACTCTTGATGATCGCATTGTTTGCTTTGGTTCAGTTCAGCTACTGAGATGGATTGGACATTATGATGTATGAACTTTTGAACTTTCTTTATGTTGTCCATCTGTGTCTCTAATCGTTTTTCAATTTGCTGACTTTTTTCAACAGATTTTTTTTTTTTTTTGTGTGAAAACTATTGAAATAATTAATAAAAGCGGCGCTAGAGAAACTTTCCTTTCATTATACTCTAGCTAAATGAGACTAACTACATTAGTTTGGGACACAATTATTAAAACGCAGTTAAACTAAGAAAATCTCTTATCTTTCAAAACTGATTTGATTTTATCTACTTTCTTCTGATTTTATTAGAAATGAAACTTGGCGTTGGAAAAGTAAGAAAGTAAGCTAAGTTAAGACCCAGTATAATATATATATATAGGTAATTTATTTGATTTTATTCCTACTTAATTTCTATAATCGCTTGAGATTAATGGGCTTAAAAAAGAAAATGATTAAGGTTATACAAACCTAAGTAGGGTCTTTGGAGCCCTGCCCCTTTTCCTGTTAGTTATAAATTGATTGAAAGACTTTGATTGATAAGTATGACAGAATGTATGTACATATATGGTATGTGGAATGCATGAAGGGGGAATAGCATTGTATGAAAAGGTCAAAGTGGCATTGGGTAAGTATCTATGTATGTATTTGCTTGCATGGCAGATTAACTATTTTTTATCTCGTATTTCAGTTTTTATTGGACTAAGCAAAAAAGATAATTATGTCTTTAATGAGCGAAATTTGATACTTTTGATCGGTTATTTGGTTATTTTAGCCAACATTTTGACTCATAAATAGAAAAAAGTTTGCTTATGTCAATCAATTATGTCGAGAGATTTCGTTGTTTATATAATCGATATGGATTAAATTTCAATATGAACTACTAAGATCATAAATCTTGTCAATATATTTCTGTCAAGTTGCATCAACTTTGCGCACATTGCTTTACATATTAAACAAAATGTTTCAAGGTAAAGTATGGCAAAGACTTAATGATACCCTGTACTTTACACATTTTTCTTTCTATAATCTCTGCCTCGGCATAGTACATATAAAGCTGATAGGTAAAATTTGTATTAATCTTAAATTATTGAATAGTTAATTCAAGCAATCAATCAATTCGAAAAGCTCTTGATAGATCTGCCACTAAAGTGTAACAAGTTTTGATTCTAATTCCAAAAAGATTTCCTACAGGTTCATACAACCTTTTGCTGAAGACAAAAAAATAACAGGGTAAGGTAAAATATGTTTGAATATTTCCCACTTTTTTTTTATTAATATTCTGCGTTTGGCTTTAGGTGATTAACATTTCGTTGAACCAAGAGACTTGGTCTAGGTCTTGGTCTGTGTGCATTGGTAGTAGGTGGTGCCTGGAGGCTGGATGTACGCCCACGTGTGCTGACTGCGTGTGAAAACGAATTGGCCAAAATATGTAACTTTAAGCCAAAAACAAATGAACGATCTTTTGTTATGCTGATGCCTTGGTAATTTGTCATAAGTTGCGGGCCGGACTAATGAAGGTTGACGAAGCTCACATGTTGGCAAAGCTGATGGCTTGTATGACAGTTTACTTTCAACACATCTATCAACGATAGATGGTTCCTATTTGCTTACTTAGATTATAGATGGTGTCATTATGTCGCCCCCATCCTCAAACAAAGATCTTAATTAATTTATAGTTTGTCATGTCAGATGCCACGGAGTTTAACTATTTCATCATTAATACAATTGGCATCTTTTCAATAAGAATTGGATTGGCTTATGCTCTCTAGTTTTATTCTAAAAAGTTTGATTAACCAAAAAACTGTCGCGATAAATAGCTGTAACTGTGTTAATATAATGCTTACTTTTAATGTCTCACTAAACTCACTTTGTTAGCATTCAATCTTGAAGAGCATAAGAAAAGGTATAAAATCTTTTAAATTACTGTAACTTTTAATACAAAATGATTTTAGCTGTGTTATAAGGATTACATTAAATAAGAACACATTAGCTGGATAATTGATGTACAATCTATATTCAAACAACTGCATACTTAAACGATAAACAAAACTCCAATATTTATTCTAAAATGAAGACTAAGCCATGCCAGACGTCGTCGAAGTCGAGGTCTCTGGAGGAGGAGAAGTGGTTGAGGTAATAGTCTTCTTGTTGGCTACCCACCAATCACTTATGTATTCACGTAGACTTGAGAGAGCCAGCACAGCATGGACTTCCAATTGTTGATCGTTGGCCAACCATTTGCAGTATTCGGAACGGGAACAGGCTGCAGAGCCACCAAATGAGCGAACATAGCGGACTTCACTCAACTGATCTGGCCAGTGCCGGGAAAGACATTCCAAAAGTTGATCCAATTGATCTCCAGACATTGCCACATGCTGGCTACAAATTGTGGCTGTTTTCCAGAGTACATTCAGAAGGCGAGCCAATGCAGGAACTGAGATGCGTGGCGAGAGTAGCGGCAGCAACTGGAGAATCAGTCTATGCAATCGCAACTGGAAATGGGCATAGTCGGGTAACTCCGATTTACTAGCAGCCAGGGCATACCATAAATTGTTGATGATGCTTATGATTCCCTCGATAATGTCGAATTGATGGAACTCTGTGTCTCGGATGACGCCCTGCAGCCAGGGGAGAATACCCACATGCTCCAACATGATTTTCACAGCGCCAGGAATTTTCACGCAGGTGGAGAGCACAGAGAGAAGCAACAGATTAGTGTCCAGACTAGCCATACTACAGCCGTAGAAGCCGAGAAGCACTTTGAACGTATTCGTGGACACCAGCAGAAAGAGATCGGCACTGCATTTGATGCCACAACGCAGCAATTCCACAATGAACTCACGATACTGTTGATGTTCCGGCTCGGGGGAGTAAAAGAACACATTGAAATCGGGTATCGTTTGGAAGTTGAAACTCTGTTTCAATCTCAAGTACATCATCAAACGCTTGTAGAGTAGGTGCGTCGGTTCTGTGCTCAGATTAAAGCTATGGGCGATGAAGAGGGCTGGAATGAGAGGAACCCTTGGAGTTCCGCCATGCGTTCGCCTCTGGGCCAGCCACGAGGTGCGCAGCTCTGATAAACCCGCCTGTATATTATCATACGCTTGCGTCCACAATGGACGCTCATAGAATTTGGATAGTTCAAAGTGTGTGCGATAGCGTTGCTGGGCATTGGCTGCCGCCAATCGCATATCTTTGTCCAGCGAGGACAAGCCACAGAAACTTAAAGCGAGCAATCCATTTTGGACGGGCCAACGGGCACGAACTACAGATTCCGGAGCGAAGCAGTGAAGCATTAATGGCACCATGAATGCGGGATCATAGCAATTCTCGTAGATCGTCTCTCTTTTGGGGCAGATACGTCGCAGCTCCTGTGAATACTCCTGCACACCTTGCTCCACCATTTGTTCCAGGAGATTATCGCCAAATGCCTGGTACTTAATTGAAGGCTTCTCAAATTGCAACTTCGGCAATTGTTCTCTGGCATGAAGACTCCGCCAAATGGGAAAGTTCTCAATGGTATATTCGCAGGTCTGACGCACTATTAAGGCCAGCACTTGGGCCACATTGGTTTCCTGCTGCTGTAGCTTAGCTCGTTCATCCTCATCGGTGGCCCTTAGGGCATAATGGGCTACGGCGCTTTCACCCCAGATAAAAGGTCTATATTGTTGTAGACCCACGTCGAAGCGTTCGTAGTGCTCTAGCAGAGCCAAGGCATAACGATCAGCGGCTGATAATTTCGCCTGATATGCACCCAGGATGACGGGGATGTGGGTGGAGTGTAATGCAGCAGGCGCTTTCCTTGCCAGGGTTTCCATTAGGTTCAAGATTTGAGTCTTCACCTCGCTTGGGTTGCCCAGCAAATGATCAAACGAGCAGGAATGAGTGCAAATCATTTCATACAATAGAGAAGGAGTTGTCTCTGCCCCATCCTGGGCCGAACCATCTTCCAAGTTATAGTCCTCGTATAGACGATCACACAGGAAAGCGAGAAGTTTGAGCAAGAGTCCATGAAGAGGATCCGTCTGCTGCTGCTGCTGGGAATCTTCCGATAAATGAAGCGCCGTCTTTAGACAACTTTTGCTGAAATTAATCCAGTGCGATGCATTCAGGAGACGACTCCAATCCAATGGCAATTCATTGATTTGTTGCTGCTGCCACCACTCGTAGCAATTCCAGGCCATTTGCTCAATCTTGACTGCCTCCACACTCTGTTTCTTTAGATCAAGGCTCAACATTTGAATTTGCAAGTTGATGTAGCCAACAAAAACTGTTCCACGCTGCACTTCATCCTTGCTGGAGGCCAGGGCCTGCCAGTAAATCTCACGTAGCACTTTCATTTGAAATAGTTCTATAGAGTCAAGTTTCAACTGCTTCTGGCAATAATCGAGACACTCTGATTTGGGCATACATAGGGCAATCAGGGCACAACTGGCATCTGAATGCTCTCGATAGATAAGTGCCGCCTTCTGTGGCTTCTCGATGCTCTTCATGAAGCCGCTCTTATAGGTTTGATAGCAGCGCTGCAACACCGATTGAGGCAACTCATACTTCTTGGCAAAGGCCACATCCAGCAGGGGATAAATGAGTTCCTTTTGTTCTAGATGATCGGGTAGAAGATCAATAAATGTTTTTGCCAGTTCCGGTTGACGTTCGAGCAGTAAACTGGCCAATTTAATGGCTGATTTACTCAGTTTGCGTGTTGGATTGAAAAATATGGAGAAGAATTCAGAATCGCATGACGATATATGATGATGATAGATCTCCAGAAATTGCAGGAAGGCAGTCTCCAGTGGTTCCAGCTGTGATTCACTTTGCGTATTCAAATCTCTATACAAGGAACAAAGTTTGATTGTCGACTGGGAGCAATCTATGGGTTCTTTTATCGCTGCCAGACGTGTTAGCAGACGCAAGAGTAAATCGTAATAATGATTTTGCCTCTGCCCAACAAAGAAATCTTTCGCTGTCGCTTTAGTCATAAGCAACTCCAACATATCTCCACACTCCTTGGCAGTCAGTTCAAATGCATCGACCAGAGACACACACTCCATTAACTGTTGTTGGTCCAAGTCCACACTGGATGTGGCCAGACCGATTTCCAGTGACTTGGTCAATTGCAGACGATAATTGGCTGTATGGCTAGCGAGTCCTGGCAGACTTCGACAATGTTCTGTCAATCGTCTTAGAAAGATTATATAGTTCAAATGCGTTTCATTCGTCTCACTAAGCAATTGGGTGAGGCGCAGTTGACTCAGTCGAATGCTGTAGATGTAGTGCAATAGATTTTCTGTATGACTTTCCACATGCTGTTCCTCCTCCAACTTCTGTAGTTTGCCTTGCTCCAATAGATTGCCATCCAATTGGCGTGCGATTTGAAGGAAGCGAATCAGGCAATCTGCAATTAATTCAGCCTGTTGTTTGGTAAGCAATTGTTGGTTAAACAACTGAGTCAGGACAAAGAGCAGCTCCTGCACATAGATATGATTGCGTCGTGGATTGCTTAAACTAGAGTCAAGTTGCAAGCTCTTGCCCTCCTCAAGTTCTAGTTGAAAGAATTTCTGCTCATCCTTGGGTTTGAAAATCACCTCGAGAGCTTTTCCATCTTTGGGTTTACTAATTTCCTCCAGAAGTTGATTCAAGTCTGGCCATACTTTGCTGATAGCCTTCGGCAGAGATTTTATCTGCCCGCCAGTTGTTAGCCAACTCTCTAGATAGGTCTTGTATTTGGTTAAGTGTCCATTATAAAGGCGGAACACCTGCTCTGGTTTGGTGTGGTAATGGAAGAGCAATATAAACACCAATTCGACATAGGCATCGTAGGGTTCCTCTAGCGAGACACCCTCTAGTAGTAGAGGCATCATCTTGCTTAGTGTTAGAGTCTCTACAAAAGCCTGCACTGTCTGCCCCTGTTCGATTTGGGCAAATAATTTACCGAGATTCTTTACATTACTCGCTGTCTCGGCCATATCCAATTCAGGTAATGTGATCTCGGTCCAATCCAGACTCAGAATGGTAAGTAGAATATCCGTTACATTGTCCGCAACGTGGGCATCGAAACATACCAAAGATTCCAGCCAAATGTCAATCTCATGGCGACAGGAATCAAATATTCCTGTATTGCGGAACAGTTGATTCAATAGATTTCCAGCTTCTGTTTTAATGGCCACATCCTCAAGCATGTAGGCCTTGACAAACGAACGGAAGACCTTCTCGAAGAGTTTTTCTTTTGGATCCAACGAAAGGGGAAAGAGCGTTAATATCGTCTTGATTGACTTTAGTTCCAATTTGATTTTATCATCATCCTCATTGTTCTTCAATTTATCAAAGTTAGCCTCGTAGAGGGGACGCAGGACATCCAAATAATCCAGAATTTGACTTGTCTTCTTAACAAATGCTTTATTCTCTTTGCACATTATCAAAATCAAATCTAATGTGACGGATAGGTGCTCCAATACATCGACATCTTCATCTTTTTGCTTCTGAATGCTCATAAAGAGAGAGTAAAGAATGACATCTATGTTTGGAAAATTTATAAGCAAATGGTTCAACAAGTCAAATTTAAATTTACGCAACGAATTGCCAGCTTTTTTTGACTGCTCCCTTAGTTCGATTGCCTGCATATAGCTGCTATATTGTTGCATCATGGAGAGGAGTAAACGGTTGGTAGCCAGGCGTATAGCAAAACTGTCTTCTCTTAAAAGATCTCGACCAACAATGTGGATCATAGCCTCGACAGGTAGACAAATCTGCTTAATCCAGAAGCTAAGATCGGTTAAAGTCATCTTATCCATGGCTGGACCCAGAGAACTGGGTGGAAGGGTGGCTATAACTTCGCCCAAAAATTCACACGCCTTGGGAATATCCTTCCGAGGTATTTTGGCTATATTAATCAGAACTGAAAAGTTCCTCACAGAAGCTCGTCCCAAGTCTGGACAGGCGGTTAGAGTTTTTAAGACCAATTCCCATTTAAGCGGATTGTTAAAAGGCTTATCAAGTGATCCCAATAGCCGGCCCTGCACCTTGTTGTGCTTCTCTCTGTAATGGGTCATGGCATCGAAGGTGATGCCATATTTCCTTGATGTAAGCAGCATGAGCAATAGTTCATGAACAGCTGAAGCAACGGCCTGCCCTTCCTCGGGCTTCACCTCGACATCTGGAACTTCTTCTTCTTTTTGATTTTTGCAGTACATAGCGTGCAAACCCCTAGGTCCACGCCAGTCATAGAGTCTTCGCAGATTCTTAAGGCACTCCAGATCGAAAACTAAAACCTTCTTGGTCTTTTGTATATCAGGATTTTCCAGTACATATTGCCGCAAAGCATTGACAACCACACAGACTGTGACATGATCGTCATAGACTAATCCTCTTGCAAGGACACCAATTAATTGTCCACGATCCAATATATTACGGATCAGCAAGCTATTGCCATCCACCAGAAAGGCCAAGACAAAGTGTATATAGGCTTTCCTCACGGTCTCCTCGTTTTTGTAGTCGCTCTTGGAGTGGGATAGCATCTGCTCCATTGTCTTAACATTCGATAGTATGTCATAGGAGTTCAGAACCTGGCGTCCCAGTTGCGGTTCTACACAAACTATGGCCGTAAGCAGTTTTAGGGCATTCCTTCGATGACTTGGACTCGTGGATTGCAAAAGCTGCTCAAGGACACCACCATGGGATTTGAGAAAATAACGACAGCCATGGGCCGCCGATTCCATGTGACTCTTCTGATTGCTCAAAATCTCCATTACAACACGATGCAGCGCCTCAGTTAGATAGTCCACATGCAAAATATTATTCTTATCGATCCTTTCAAAGGCTTCGGCCAATTCCAATGGTTTTCCACGTTTCTCAATGTACTTGGCCACCAATTTAGGCCGTGTGGTTTGACACATGTGCAGGAAGTGACGCAATTCTATTGGAACCCAAAAATAGTTAAATTAACTAAAGAAATTTTCGAATTTTACTGTGACATTACCTGTTATGAAATTATTTCCACGCAATTTGGTGCGGAAATTTAGCATTTTGAAATCGTTGGGGAATCTTTGGACAGGAGCAGCTTTCTCCTCCGGCTCAATGCCCGAGTCGGGACTGATTTCAGCCTCATTGTCCTCCTTGTGTTTTGATTTTTTGGAAGTAGTCCCGGCCATATCCACCTGTTGCGTTTCCTCTTCCTGTTCTTGATGCTCATCTGCTGGAGTGATGGTTTCTGTCATATCCTCATCATGTGTAGCATTTTGGGACTCTTTTTGTTTTTTCTTCTTCTTTTGTTTCTGTGGAGTGTCTGATTCTTTGGCCAGCTTCTTGGGCACTGCCAATTCGCCCTCATCCTGCTGTTCCTCAGCTCCAGCAGTTGCCTCAGCATGTTTTCTTTTACGCCGATTGTGTTGAATAGCCATTATTTACTTCAACCTGTCTAATTAGTGTATTAAAATGATTAAAATATTAGAATTAAAACGAAAACAACCGCGTACACGTGCGCGGAAAGAACATCGATGAAAAATTCAGACATCGATAACTTTCCTCTGTGATAACGCAGTCTAAAACCTAGGGGCGCTGCTGAGGATCGTAGTTATCGATAAAACAGAACTAATTTTAGCGGCACTTTTAAAAAATTAAACCCTAGGCATGCATTTTTAAAACATTTAATCTTTATTTTTAGCAAAACAATATATAAGTGTTGCTTATAGAAAATAATAAATATTGCTAAGTCCCAACATACAGTGGTGGTCAGCGTGTAAGCCCCTTTTTTTTTTTTTGATTTTAAATTTGATTTTCTCGGCTCCTAAGAAACTTAATGAAGAAATTTTTTCAGTTATTTGTTGGTTATTGTATTTAGAATCTGACACGTAATTATTGTCATTCCAGCTTTCGACGTTTTTTTTACAGGTGCGTTTGAAAAAAAAAGCTCCCCCAAAATGTTTGACAATAGTTTAGCCCGGTCATTTCAAAATCTTTAATATTATAGTTAGACATGTGTATTCTTTGAAAAAGTTGTAGATCTAGGTAATCTAAGATAAACTGCATACCAAAAATTTTCATTTTAGCCCCAGTATTTATTTTGGGGCCTATCGAAATTTCGGGATTTTGTATGTAATTCTTGAGGTCTCTTTGTTTGGCGACGTTTTACGATACCAATTTAAACTTAAGTATTATTTTCTTATTCTAAGTATGAAAGTGAATTGAATTTCCCGTCAAATGATACATGTTTCATAAAAATCCGACAAAAATTAGATTGATTTCATCGCCCATACTTAAAAAAAAGACTAGAACTAGCAAAATTTCCCACACATCCTCCGTCTCTTTCTTTGCACGCATGTATGGGAAATTTTGCTTACCTGGTTTTTTTTAAGTATGGGCGGTGAAATCAATCTAATTTTTGTCGGATTTTTATGAAACATGTATCATTTGACGGGAAATTCAATTCACTTTCATACTTAGAATAAGAAAATAATACTTAAGTTTAAATTGGTATCGTAAAACGTCGCCAAACAAAGAGACCTCAAGAATTACATACAAAATCCCGAAATTTCGATAGGCCCCAAAATAAATACTGGGGCTAAAATGAAAATTTTTGGTATGCAGTTTATCTTAGATTATCTAGATCTACAACTTTTTCAAAGAATACACATGTCTAACTATAATATTAAAGATTTTGAAATGACCGGGCTAAACTATTGTCAAACATTTTGGGGGAGCTTTTTTTCAAACGCACCTGTAAAAAAAACGTCGAAAGCTGGAATGACAATAATTACGTGTCAGATTCTAAATACAATAACCAACAAATAACTGAAAAAATTTCTTCATTAAGTTTCTTAGGAGCCGAGAAAATCAAATTTAAAATCAAAAAAAAAAAAAAGGGGCTTACACGCTGACCACCACTGTATGTCATAAAACTGAAAAGAGCCAAAGTCAAGGAAGATGACTCACGGCCAAAGCATTTTTATGCCATTTGGCAGTATCATTTCTATTGTACATAATCGCAGCGAATTGGATTGTTAAGTTAAACGTTAATCCTTTTCCAGTGCTTCGTTGGCCACACCACCGCGGCTTCCACTTGCTGGTGTTGGTTGTTGGCGGGGCTGTCTGTTTGCCGGCGGCACGGGGGGCAAATCAACCGATTTACTTGTACCTAGTAAATATATGTACATACGTCATTAATTTAAGTACTAATTAGTATAGATATGTGTAAATCACACTTACTAAAACAACAACCCATTAGAATGGCAAAAAACAGTCAAACGTTGGCCAAATCAGCGAAAAGTTCTTTGAGTACTAAATCAGAAAAATCAAACCGGTGACCAATTGCAGTATATGTGTATACCTGGCAACGATTCATGGCTTATTGATAAGAATTTTTCGTTGCTGTTGTTGTTGTTTAAAATGTAAAGTGGGTTATTTACGGCCACGAGTGGGTACAACTATCAGACAAAATTGCGCCAATTGGGTTATAGGCGACTAGATGGAAAAGCACTGAAGCTCTACGTTTTCAGCGCACTTGATATGTCGGGCTTGCCTAGACTTTTGCCAGTTAATTTACCAATTTAGATAAGACCTTATCTGGGCTAATAATACGTTTGTTCCAAACACCAACATAGGAAACTATCGAGTGTGGCGGCCCGAAAATATCGAAAATCGAATGATCTTTCTAAAATTGTGAAATTTTCAAATATTAACTAAGACAGGCCAAACAATTTTGGCTGAACGGGAAAAAAGTCAACTTCCTGGCAAAAATAAAAATTTTGAAACCAAATTTATTTTGTGATTTTTAAATTTGTAGCTGATACCGCCAAAGGAATAATTGCAATAGATGGCGCCAGTGAGTGAATCAGCTGTTGCCGTTTCCATCTCGTTCTTCTGCGCATGATCTCTCCCCAACTTTTTTCTCTCTCTCTCTCGCGCTCTGCACTTATCACTCTTGCTCTTTCCTACATGCACACAAACAAACACACACACACACACACTACTCAACAAATGCCGGAACGTAAACAGCGTCTCGCTCTGCCATTTCACGCTTTCTGATAAAAATGTTTTTAAATCAGAAAAGTGTTAATTAAAGCCAAAATCACAATCAATGTGCTTCTGAACGCTGACGGTATGAGATCGTGAGTAAAGTGAGCGCGCGTAAACATCGATTAGCTAGAAGTTAATCCCGAAATTTTAAAATCAAGACACATAGTGGGAGCGAGAGCCAGTGCGAGCGAGCGAGCGAGAGAGAGCGAGTGTGTGTGTGCTGCGAGAGAATAAAAAGTTTGCATATTTTTTGTGTTTATTTCTACATTCTACTTGGCCAAGTTGTGAATGTCAGCCGCAAAGTGAACGAGCCAAGAAATCACGGCCCAAAAGCGAATAAACAAGAATCATTAACCAAAAAAAAAAAACAACTATACAACACACCAAAAAGCGCTAAAGAAGAAGAAGAAGCAGAAGCTTAACTTAAACGAAAAGTGCCTCTCAATAGGAACGAAAGAAACATTTTGTCGACAATTCTCCACCAGCAAAAGGGCTCCAGGCTGGACAAAAACTGACGCCCGCCGACGACATCGTCATGGATGATGAGTTCAAGCTTTGTTGGAAGAATTTCCAGGACAATATTGCCAGCGGCTTTCAAAATCTCTACGATCGTGGAGATCTGGTGGATGTGACCCTAGCCTGTGATGGCAAACTGCTGCAAGCCCACAAAATTGTCCTGGCCATATGCAGTCCATACTTTCAGGAGATCTTTACGACGAATCCCTGCCAGCATCCAATAAGTAAGTTTTGTTTCCCTTGCCCCAACGCATACACACACACAAACACACATTCACATACAATATTTATGGTTTTTCTTATTTTATCATCGATAAAGCTCCATTTGGTCTGCTGTCTGCGTTTATCTAAACCCCCCACGTCAGTCAGTCAGTCTGTTGCTTCGTCAACGTTGTCAAAACCTGACTCTGATATAAATCAACTATTTTTTCTGTATTAAATTCCATGACACATTCAACAGTTATCATCATCAACTCCTCCGCCTCCAGTTCAGAACAAAACAAAAAGTAGCACGTGTACAGGGTGACTACCTCTCTCTGCTCTACTCTACTCTAGTCTTGTGTCCCACCACACGGTCTAATAAAACAATTTCGCTTGTCATAAATCTAAAGACAAATAATATCGGCAGCAGCAGCATGCAGAAGGCAGAAGCAAATGCAACAAACTAGGCCTGATAATCCTCCTGTGAGTGTTCATGGTGGTGGTCTTTGGTAGGTCGCCACGTTGTCTCCTTCTCTTGGCAGAGACCAGAACCCATCATCAAGTATTTACACAAGCCACGCATATGCACTACATACGTATGTATATCGGTTGATAAGGTCCAAGCCGTGCAGCTCCTCAACCACTTCAGTTGCTGACCTCATCAAATGTACTTCAAATGCCTCACAAACTCAACCTACATATCGATTCCATGGACTCTGGAATTGGGCATGGATATGATATCGCTAGCTAGCTAGCTAACCGGGTCCGTCCATGTTCGACACGGAATAGGTTGCTGCTGCACGGTGGCTTTATCAGATCATAGGGGCATAATAAAAAAAAAAAAAAAAAAAATGTTTTATCTTTCAAGTAGCAGCCAGAAAAGGTGCTACCTACCAACAATTGTTGTTGTTGCTGCTGCTGCTGCTGCTGCTGTAGTACAACAAGCGTTATTTCCAAAGATAAAGAATATTAATATACCCTATAAATAATGGCTTGGGGGGAAGTTATTTGAAAATAAACCAACAATCATCAAGGTGCTAAACAACAAGCCAAATGGTGTTAGTTATTGTTGTTATTGCTGCCGTTGTTACACTTCTAACACACAACACACACACACACAATGGTCGAAAAAAAAAAATATTTTATCTTTTTATCGCGTTTAACAATCATTTATTACCCAACTGAGCAAGCCGAGTCCCCATTCTCCACTCAAACCACTTGAAGACTTTTTATATATTTTCTGTTGTTGATTAGGAATATAAGTTCGAACAACACCCACCCACCCATCCACCAACCTCACTCTAGGCCACCACATTGATCGAGCAGACAAGCACATGCTAATCCTCTAAATATTATCTATCTGAATTTCATTTAAGTTTTTATTATTGGCATAAACAATAGCCAATTGGACATCGACATTAATATTTTTTTTTTTTTTATCAGCCTTGCGTTTAGTGCCTAGCCACTTTACTTTTGGGGTGTATCATTTTATTTTTTTAATCGTAAAATAAGATTTTGAACTTATTATTGTTTTTCCAGCTAGATAACACACTCAGACACAGCCCCATAGAGAATTGGCCAAGCAACTAACTAGCCAGCCTAATGTTAGTTATATTCTCCCCGCTCCTCCGTCTCTGGCCAGGCCATCTGTTCCTCAAGTGCTCTCCCGTGCGATCGAAATTGCTTGATATAAGAAGCCAGTCGCCATAAACGATTTTGTTTTACGTAGATAATATAATATCGTTTGGCTTCGACTAGTCGTAAATATCAAATCCCAATGCTATATATAATACATATGTATATACATTTATGTACATACATATATATATTATGGCAGCTTTTCAAAGTGCCCCAAAGAGACGCTATATAAATCTTACATCGGGGCGGAGTGGGGCGGATACTATTGAACACGCAGCACTTAGTATGTAGTTGACTTCATTAGGGCCCTATATAAAGAATTAAATAGCTTTGACCTTTTCTGGACTTGCAAATCGGTATATTGGGCCATTGTTTCTATCGAAATTATATAATTATTTAAGGTTTCGCCAATGTGCAATAGAAAAATTGCATAAATATTTAGAAATCGACATGAGTAAATCCAAACGCTGTGTTTGTCGATCAAATTTGAGTCTTGAACTCTTCTAAAATTTAAGGAAATACAATCATCAATAGCTGAATTGGTTTCAATTTTTAACACATAGACAAGTATTATTGTTAATTTTATAGTCTCTTTCAAGATTGATAAAATTCAAACTTGAGACAATTGAAACTGTTTTTGATTCCTTATAGTTATAACATGTTAATTGCTTTCTTATGTCATTATGGATTCGGAGATAGTATCTTGATCATAGAAGGGAAAATATTAATTAGATGACAATCTTATTCAAAATTAGCAGCAAGTGCAGTGATTGAATAATCAGATTCTGAAAAAATTATGTGGCATTGAAAATGATATTATGTTTCGTTAACATTACAAAATATGTACAAGAAGTGTTCTCATCTAATCAACATTCACAAAAGACAAAAAAAAACTAATTATAAATTAGGTTTTTTAAGTGGATCCTATTGAAATTTCTTTAAAGATTTAAAAGTTGATCTTAAATAGAAGCAATTTCAAGAAATTGTATAGATATTTTGTATTTTATATTTCCCGTCGCAAAAAATATCTAACAATTTTATCAAATTGTACCATTTTTCAAAAAGAGTTTATAGTTTTCTTAATATTAAAAATGTGACAAGTTTGCAATATATATTTAAATAAAACTAATCTTGCATCTTGTTGTTGGTCAAAAGGAACACACAGTTATGAACTAACATATGTACATATAAATTCCATTTTCTTACAAACTTTTTTTGCTTAAAAGTATTGATACTTGACATGCGTTAAATTAAGATCCAAAGGTCTCTGCAAGGTCTTTAAATAAATAATTGAAATACATTTAAAAACAAACAAGATCGAGTTGTCCAAACCATTTCTAATACCATTCCGCCGATGACTCCTGATTGACTGACTCTGTATTAGATGATATGGGTTACGTCGTGCCCAGAAGCCAAGTTTATAATCGTATCATATAATATCAGACTTTGAGCATATGAATTATACTTGAAATGTTATACATTTCTTGTTGTTGTTGCTTTTTTTATTGCCTTTTGTGTTGACAAATAGTAATTTATGATACGAAATGCTAGTAGCAACAAATAGATTTAGTTATCGGCTACGGCTAATCCCTTTGGCTAATACGCGAAAAATGTACCAAAATGATTGTGGGTGACATTTAAAATTCTCTGTATATCGATCGGCTTGGTGTAAGGAATGGAAATAATTCCAAAAGGAACTACATAATGTATGGTTTGGCATTGTTTAGAGCTGTTGTGGGTTGTGGCCATTTGGATGAGTTGTTCTTGCAGTTGTTGTAGGTACTTTTTTATCAGGTTGTACTACTACCACTATGACTCTTTGACTACTCGGCTATTATGGCGTTTTACAGATAACAAATATTTATGAATGTTCCAAACGACGACTGCGACGACATTGTCAAAACGCGGCAAACCACTCGACTTGAATGTTAGGCGACGGAAGAGAGTAGGACAAAAAAGAAACCTATTGGCGTTCTGATTCGATAAACATTTATCATAATCATAAGCTAAAATTGTTTTCGAAATCGATCGACTGCAATGCGATTGGTGGAAATGTCTACGAATGGGGCGTGTTCTTTGTTTAAATGGGTGTAGCAAACTAGAAGTAGGAGGAAGGAATAGTTTATGCAGTAAATCAAAAGATATGACTACAAAGAGCAGCCCCCCTCCACCGATAATCATCGTCGTTGTCATTCTTACACTGTCCACTGAAGATAGCTTTAGCTATAACTTTTTAATGGTGTTGCTGATCTATTTCTACTGAACTCTGATATCAGTAAAGATCATTCTGGGTCAGATGAGCTCGTCAAAAACAACAAATAAACCCCATAAAAATTCCTCTGGCACATATTTAAGCAAATGCCAAGCTATCGATGAGGCATCCATTGACAAAGGCACACATTTAAAAATGATGCTCGAATTGTACTTTTTTCGGTGACAGTCTTATCAGCAGTCACGGATTTATCACATTTTCCATGAACTTTAGACAAAAGTTTATCTATGTAAACAGGCCACAAGATGCTTATTGCTCTCCCCTGCTCATCGATTGGATGGGGTGGAGGAAGAGGAGGAGGAGGAGGACGGTGGGTGATGTTTATAGAAAGATCCCTTTGTCTGGATGATAGGAATAAAGAGCAATCGATACACAGAACGACGAAGAGAAGTATCTGTTTCTGTATTTTGATTGCAAACTCATGCTGTACAAATATTATATTTAATTTGAGACCTATGAGTTAACATTTATCGCTGATAACCGACGGAGCGGGGGCATCGAAAAAAAATATATAAACTATAAAATAAATACATTTATGAAATGTATGTACAATTGAATATGTTCCTCTGGTCATATCAATGACATGTACTCGTAAAGAGAGATAGATAGAGAGAGAGGAAGAGAGAAAGCCAGAAGGGTATTATCATGCAAAAGGCTAATGAAGATCGGGGTTAAAACAAAGTCTTACGTATATATAAACGCATGTACGCTAGCATATATGTACATATGTACATACATAACTGCCCGGATTTGATCTTTTCAAATACAAATATATACGGAATGATACGGCAAAGTCGACATCAGAATAGATAGATAGGCATTCACGGAGATGGCAACGTTTGTACGGTCAGATTAAGCAACAGTTCGACAGTCTGATCGTCGACTTAATCACACACACACACACACACACACACACACACACACAAACATACACATGCATAAAAATATATAGTAGACATATATATAAAATTGTTATTGAGAACAAGTGATAATATTGTTTTTAACTAGATGTTGATGCTGCCTAGCACTGTGGAAAAAAATCAGTCGAAATTTAAATAAATTAGTTTAAGGAGAAGAGATTTGATTTTGGTTTTGTATTTTTAAAGAGATATAGGTTTTAAGTGACAAGTTTTTCAACACAATATATTTTTGGCTTATTGTTGGTTAAATGATCTTTAGTTTCAAGTTCCTAGATAAAAGTTTAATAAAATATGCTTTGATTAGATTTTAGATTATGGATTTCAACAAGTATTAATTAATTCATTTTATAGTCATTGATTAGATTTAGTTGGATTTATTAATTTTAGCATATATTTAGTGAATTTATAATCAATCTAATCGAAATGAAAATCTGTCACGAAAATGCTTTGTAGATTAATTCATTAGACTTTTGAAAAATTGTTTTCTTTTCTAATGTTCAACTTGATTTAACTTCAGAAATATGATATTATTGAGAAGTTCTAAACATATAATAAACATTTTTCTATTGATTTTAAGTAGATTCAGATTGTTAGACTTTTCTCGCAGTGTTTGGTAAGGTTATTTTTTATTTGTTTCGTTTGGTCAATTTGTGGATTGAGGTTCAACAAAAATATTAAAATGTGATTTTAGGGCACTGTCCGGTTATGGAGAGGGAATCAATTGCCGGACAGCCACCAGAAGCCAGAGCCCTGAACACGCCGATGATATGTCATGCTACTTATTTTATAATTATTGCTGCTGCTGCTGCTGGCTGTTGTTGAGTTTATATTTAAGTTTTCAGATTTCTTATCGTAGCTGTTTTTATGTATTGATTTAGTATTTGAACGTTTCGATGATAACATCTCCACTATGAATGTGACCTCCTTTCGTATTGATGTTTTTGTCGTAGTCGTCGTCGTCGTCGACGTCGTCTCTCAGGCAAATAGACAAACATTTCTGTGTGTAATACACGGTGTTGGGGCAATTACAAAGTACTAAGAATGGTCGGAGGGGGACGGAGGATGGGGAAGAGTTTCAGACTTAAACTATAAACAACTTGCTAATAGCTTGATTTTGTTGTTCTTCTATTTGCTTCTCATATTTTTAGTTATACTCAAAGATGTCAGCTTTAATATTATGTGCGAATTGCTGGAGTTTATGTATCAAGGCGTAGTCAATGTTAAGCACACGGAATTGCAGTCATTTATGAAAATTGGCCAATTGCTGCAAATCAAAGGATTAGCCACGAATTCTACATCCCCGCCAGGTTCTAGTTCATCAGAGAAATCTACTAGTCAAGGTACTCAACCGGATGATGCCGTAAATAACAACAACAACAACGGCAGCATTAGTAAAACGGATGCCACCGATCCAAGTGAATCGAAGCTGGCACCAAGTACGCCAAGTAATTCACGTGCAACTTCACCTGGTGGTAGTAGCAGCACCCGAATTGCCAACAATGATTCCAATCATTTATATAGCCTGAGCAAGAGATCTCTACCATCTGATTTTAATAGCGATTCGCTATCAATTTGCTCACGTAAGCAACTGCGTCGTTCCCTAACCAACGATCACGGCAATGAGGGCAGCGATAATGCGGATACAGCCAGCATGGACAATAATCCTCTGAATGCTGAAGAGTTCTTCCTGCCACCCATTCCACATATATCAATGGTTGAGCCACGCTACGATTTGGGTCTGAAACGTGAAACGGAAATGCACCACGGCCCGCCATCAGCGGCGGGTGGCGGAAGTTCGGGCCCCGCCGCATCATCCGGCAGCACTGCAGTGATTACTCCGTCTCTACGTAATCCATTTGGACCAAATTTCAATCTGGACTACAATTTCTACAAGGCCAATAACAATAACAGCAGCAATAACAACGGAGGTCCTGGAAGCAGCTCGAGCAATGCCAGTGGAAGCATTAGCAGTGGCAATGGCAATGGCTCGGGCGGACTCAACACCGAATATCCAAATGACCTATATATGCCCAATGATTACACCAAGAATTTTGCCAATCACATGGATATTCCGCCAAGTAGGTGTCAATTGTTGTCATTTTCAATTCATCAGAAATATAATTTTTACTATAAATGTTTCATTGTTGCATGTAGCTTGGGCTTTCATTTCTGTCAAACTTTTATTTTTTGTTTATCTCATTTGCATATTCATTTCAATAACTCACACACACACACATTCACATAGAAGACCAAGAAATCAAAAATTTAAAGTATGTCTTAGATACTAATCACATTAAGTCGTCACTTTTTTTGGGCCAGAGATGGAAACCGACTAAAGGAAATTTGGAAATCCTGTGTTAAAATGTCCCGAATTGTTTGAAAAATAACTATTTGTAGAGTGTTTTAGAAACTGTCGACTCGTCCTTTCTTGGGAGAGGAGCAAATGAAAAAAATTTGTCTCCTGTGATTAGATCTGTCATTGTATAAAATAGAATATTTGAAAAACAAGCGCAAACTTATTACTGAACCTATAGTAAAATATTAGGAAACAGACAATTGTCAAACGTAACATTTTAATTTTGGTTTTGACTTTGCATAAACCTTCGATTAGATAAGCAAAGTTCCTTGTATTTAAGTTTCCCTTTCGGCATATGCAAATCGAAGACCTCTAATTGGTATAAAATTAATTCAGAATACTTTTTTTTTCGATATAATTGCATTTGCATCAGAACACCTTTTTTTTTTTAAATCGCATGATATATGTATCTATAAACGCCGATATATGTACATTTAATTTGACATTTGCTTGAAATGCATGCTTGGGATGGGCGAGGGGTTTCCATCTCTGGCGATGAGGGGCTGCGGCTTTGGGATTGTATGCACGAGAAACCACAAAACGCCACCACACACACCATTCGCCACTGCCCAAACCACCCACCCCACCCCACTCCACCACTTGATCCTTTTTGAGTTTTTAGCCACAATCTCTCTCTCTTTGTAAATAACATCCGTTATTAAGTGCAATTAATAAGTGCACCAAAAAGACATTTGCCCCCCAAACTAATGTTCCATTTGTTTGTTGCGGACGCGGATGCGGATGCAGACGGCAGCAATATGGTGATGCTGTCGACAACCTCACTTCTGCATGGCAATTGTGTGTTCAATCGGAATAACACGGTGGCCACCCAGCAGGGCATGAAGACCTACTGGCTATGTAAGTCGTATCGGATAAGCATGTGCCGAGCCCGCTGCATAACCCATCTCGGGCGTATAATATCCGCCACTGGCGTTCACAATCACACGCCTCATATGCGTGGCGGACAAGCGGCGGCAGCGGCAGGAGGATCTTCAGCAGCCACCTCAGCAGCAGGCAGTGGAGGAGTGGGAGCAAGCCCCATAACAGTTAGCTTAGCCACCAATCCCAATGTGTCACAGGCGCCGTGTTATACCATTGCCGCCGATGCCAATCACCTTGGGCCTGACTTGACATCGGGCAGTCGCTTAAGTGGTGTGGGAGGCAACATATTTGCCCATCAAACTGCACCAATTCCGCCACCGCCTCCGCCTTCAGCACCGCTTCATCATCACCTGCCGCAGTCGCTGCCCAATTTGGTAGTGCAGCATCATCCGGCATCGCATATGGAGCAACATGGACCGCCAACCAGCCTAATGCACAATCCCAATCTGATGCATTTACCGATGCAGCCCCACCATCAGCACCAGCATCCGCACCACCAGCAGCAGCATTCGCCACATAACCACCATGCCGCAAGTGGGGCAGGACCATCGCCATCTCAACATCATCTAGAATTGTCATCAGATCCGTCTGTTCTCCTATCCCCGGCCCATATGCAGCAGCCGAGTCCACAGTCAACCAGAAGCACCTCGCTGCATGCCCAGGAGTCGCCTTTGGGAATGAAGAGTCCATCAGCCCAGCAGCAGTCATCCGCAGCTTCTGTGGATGACCAACAGCAGCAGCAGCAACAACATGTAGATATAAATGCGAATGGCGACGGATCAGCGGAGAGTTCTTCGGCGACGGCGCATGTCATTGACTCCATAACCATATCGCCCAGTAGCAGGCATGGGCATAGTTTCAAAATGGAGAACATGTAAAGCCGTTTATCCCCTCCATTCATCTAGAGCGTAAGCAGGAGTAATTTATTGCGGCTGGAGCCGATTAGTTAGCACCTTTTGAAGTAGTTGAAATTGAATGCGCCAACAAATTCAATTTGATTTACGTGTTTTCCATTGTATATACTTATGTATACTTACTTATGTCTCTGTATATGAGTAATTGATAAACTAATGTTAATAATTGATAAACCGAACGAAATACTGAAACTAATGGAGATTTTCATACATCAAATATTGGGGTTAATACCGACGCTATGAAATTGGTCCTTAAAAATCATTATAACCCAAAAATAACACCAAACGAGTATCACAAAAACAAAAAATACTTTTTTAATATCAGAACAAAATGGTGTAACAATCCTATTAACAAATTACTAATTTCCAACTCCAAAATTAACATGAAACGATATAGATACTTTTATTCTAAAGAATTGTTTTGGTAATTTTTAATTTACTTAATTAGTTAACATTATATAGATTACTGTCGTCCGATTCAAAGCAACCTATACTTAGAGCCATATAGAACCAATTTTTAGTTAAAACTTGACTTAAAAGATATGCAGAGTTTTTAGGAATTTGTAAGTTCATTTCTACAATTATAAAAGAGAATTTATTATAAATTCCAAAGGGTGGGGAAGCAACCAAGGCTTGTTCATTAATTTTCGAAAGTTTGTTAAGTTATAAACCTGTACGATTTGGGTGATAGGAGTAGGAGAATTAAGGAAGTGAAGATGATCTAGATTTACTAGTTTATGTGTGGCGAATGGAAAGAGTCAGAAAGTATTTACCTCATTAGGAAAGGAGCTGATTTCATAGCGTCTTTTGGGTATATGTATGTTCTAGTTTAAACTGGTTATATAATTAAGTGGCCGTCCTTCCACTAACCACCCCACAATCTCAGGTAAGTGGAAATAAAAGATTTCTGCATGAACCGAAACATTTTACATACAGACATATTTACCTACATAGATACCAACATAATTTATGCAACTTGTAATTGGGCTCATTCGTGTACGTCCTGACATCGAACAAAACATCTAACACATTCAGGAAACTCACCACACACACACACATTCACAAACACACACACACACACAGAAACAAAAACCGTCCTAGTGAAACAGATGGAGATCTAGAGATCTCTATTCCTCATTCGTTTGCCAATCGTTTTACATATATATTGTATTATAGTCGCACCCGGCGAACATTGGTTCCAAGGCAAACTGGAGTTTATGCTTAGTCAGCGGGGCAAACCGCTGCTGGTTCACGATGGACACACATTCGGTATACAATATGTGCGCAAGGACAAGAAATATTGGCAATGCAATCTATCACGGAAATTCAATTGCAAGGCTCGTGTAACGACCACGGATACGGGTGAGATAATTGTGACCAATAACGAGCACTGCCATACGGAGATACGTCAGCATCTGCGAAAGGATTACCAGCGCAATAAAGTGATGATGAATGCCCTAATCAATTTGAGTACATCACGTTTTCCCGATCTGCGACGACATAATCTATCCGGGCTTGGGGTATTGCCCACCATGTTGCCCAGTGCCCTGACTCAGGGCCATCCGCCCATGGATGAGGTGGTCATGCAAAATCTGCATGAGCTGGCCAAAGCCACGGCGGAAGCAAGTCAGCAGCATCATCTTCAACAACAGCAACAACAGCGGGCGGCTCATGAGGCAGCACTTAAACAGGACATGGATGAGCCATTGGACTGCGGCATGCGCAGCTCTAGTGCCCAATTGGAGGATATGGCACGCACCCTAATGGCCAACAGCAGCAGGGTGGCTGAGAACTTGGATAATGCCGCTGCCAATGATCTGACCAAAGAAGATGCCTGGAAAGGCAAAAATGAGGGGGGCGGTGTTCAGCATTAGAATTTAGGAACCTATGCTCTGGCTGGATACTCTTCTTGCCAAGCTTGAGATTTTTTTAGTTAACCAAATGACAGATTAAGTACAAAACAAAGAAAAGCAAAACCAAAACAAAAACTGCAGGCAATAATACTCAAATACATTAAAAGACAAAAAAAAAAAAAAAACATACCACAAGCTACATTCGGCTCACCGAATGTTATATACCCTTGCAATGCTGATAAAGGGGAATTAAACCGCTATAATTGGTTGCTTTAAGATCTAGTTAAGTGAAAGAGAAGATTTTTTATAAAGCCCTCTCCTCCACCCTTAGTTTAAATTTTAAAATTAATGGATGTTTCCTTAACTTGCAAGGGTAGAAAGAAAAGAAGTTGGCCTGTGGGGTCCACCAAAAAATAACAATTCCAAAGAATTTAGTTGTAAACAACGTACAGTTTATTTAGCGAATTTTTTCCAGCAAGACAATGACAATGAATTTTCCAATTGTTTTTCCTCTGTTTTTCTCTCTTTATATTTTCTTTATTTTTTACATATATACCTGCTACTGTTAGTGGTGTGTATATTGTGTGTATAATAAGAGTTGAAATCCTTTTTAAATAAATTTCTTGTTTACAAATTAACTTGGCTTATATTTAAATATTAATGACGCGACTCAATTTCTGTATGCGATTGAGCAGAAGATCACCCTGCTTGATGGTTGCTTGGTATTGCCAGTTCTTGTTATCTGGACGATTTGTCTCCACAATTCCACCAACACGGTCCACCTTGGCATGCAGTCGCCCAGCGGCAATGAAACGGGCCAATTCCTGATCGATATAATCGACGGTTACGCCAAAGGATTCGGCCATATATTGAAGGGTAAGCGAACGATAGGATTCGAGGAGCTGAGTGTAGCCCAGAATGCGCATTTCCCGAACATAGTAGCGATAATGCGGATGGATGAGATAGTCACAGCGCAGCTGTTTCTCCACACCAGCCAGATGGACATAGAAGTTCTCATATTGGCAATTGTAGAGGGAGAAGAGGAACTGCTTTACATCGGGCAAACCATGCAAAACCTCTTGAATTTCCGAGCCCTTGATAACCTTGTCGCGTAGTTCATTGCGGGGCAAAGCAATCATGCTCACGTAGACCGTGTAGCGTACAAATGTGGGGTAGTCCATCAGCTCATATGAGGTAAAGGTGCTTACAGTGTCTAGGAAGAAGGTAGCTGCAGCCTTGAAATCACGCACAGCCACCGAATAGACACCCTGATAGACCTTGAGGCGATTGCGACGATCCCAGTCGCCGCCTTCTTCGATCAAATACTTTGCCTTGTCAATATTACGTGTGATTAGATCGTGGTCCAGGTAGAAGAGACCCATGCGGATCAAATGAAAAACTATGTCCAGGCGATGACCCAATGATACTGTCTTCTCGTATGTCTTGCGGAAGGCCGTTTCGGCTGCCGATTTGTCGCCAATTCGGCACAGATATTCCGATTTCTTTAAGTTCGCCTCACGCACCTCCATCTCACCAAGATTTTTTTCCGCATCTTCAATGGCTGCATCGAGCTGCTGGATTTCCAAACGATTATTCTCCTTCATGCGGGACAGCAGTTCTTTGTCAATGGGCCAATTGAACTCCGTGCAGACGTGCTCGTACCAGGGAGCCATGTTATCAGCCTTGATAGCATCCAGTAGTTTTCCCTTGAGAACTGCATCCTGTTTGTATTCGGGTAGCGTGAGCAGGAATTTTGTCTGTGCGAGCTCCAAGTTGGGGTTCTTCTCCAGGCCCTGCTCTTCCAGATTTTCAGCTGGCATTTTGTTTTATGACGAATTGACAGATTTTATTTTAATAAACGAAACAACAACGAAATTTGTCAAAGCCGCAATGTCATCTAGTGACCAGTTTTTCCAGCGATTGTTGGCATTGCCAGATCGTCGGCAGAAAAATAGTGGGACTTTGTGCTATCGATAACACTTCTCATCTCTAAGCGAAAGCAGTGTGCCCAAATTAGAGGAAAAGGGGAGTGAAATTGATTGATTTTCTGATAAAGATTTTTCTCGCTTTTGCTTCGTGGGTGCGAGTTTCCTTGGCTTAAGCTTTTCCAAAGTAATCCTACAGCAGCAGACATCGCACAAAATGATTGGTGGTTTGTTTGTCTACAACCACAAGGGTGAGGTCCTTATCTCGCGCGTCTACCGTGACGATATCGGACGCAATGCTGTGGACGCCTTCCGGGTCAACGTCATCCATGCCCGTCAGCAAGTGCGATCCCCAGTAACGAATATAGCTCGGACCAGCTTTTTTCACATCAAGGTAGAGTAGTGCTAATAGTTTTCATCCTCCACCCTCCCTTATCCACTTTTGATCCTTTGTAGCGTGCCAACATTTGGCTGGCCGCTGTAACCAAGCAGAACGTCAATGCTGCCATGGTCTTTGAGTTCTTGCTGAAGATTATCGAAGTGATGCAGTCGTATTTCGGTAAGATCTCCGAGGAAAACATTAAAAATAACTTTGTGCTTATCTACGAACTGCTGGATGAGATTCTGGACTTTGGGTACCCGCAAAATACCGATTCAGGCACCCTTAAGACCTTCATCACACAACAGGGTATTAAGTCGGCCACCAAGGAAGAGCAAATGCAGATAACCTCTCAGGTGACTGGTCAGATTGGTTGGCGACGCGAGGGCATCAAATACAGACGGAATGAGCTGTTCCTTGATGTTCTCGAGTATGTCAATTTGCTGATGAGTCCCCAGGGTCAGGTGCTGTCGGCTCATGTGGCTGGCAAAGTCGTCATGAAGTCGTATCTGTCAGGTAATCCAAATCAATATATAAATGAAGTTGACCTAGACTAATCTTTATGTGCTTGTCAGGCATGCCCGAGTGTAAGTTCGGTATCAACGACAAAATCGTTATGGAATCCAAAGGCCGCGGTCTTTCGGGCAATTCGGAGGCGGAAACCTCACGTTCCGGCAAGCCAGTAGTCGTTATTGATGATTGCCAATTCCATCAATGCGTCAAACTCAGTAAATTCGAAACGGAGCATTCCATTAGCTTCATACCGCCGGACGGTGAATTCGAACTGATGCGATATCGCACCACAAAAGATATTTCATTGCCATTCCGTGTTATACCACTGGTCCGCGAGGTGGGCCGCACCAAGATGGAGGTTAAAGTGGTGCTCAAATCCAACTTTAAGCCATCGCTATTGGGCCAGAAGATTGAGGTAAAAATCCCTACGCCATTGAACACCTCGGGTGTGCAATTGATTTGTCTCAAAGGCAAGGCCAAGTACAAAGCCTCAGAAAATGCCATTGTATGGAAAATCAAACGCATGGCAGGCATGAAGGAGACACAATTGTCGGCTGAAATTGAACTGCTGGAAACGGACACAAAGAAGAAATGGACACGGCCACCGATCTCGATGAACTTTGAGGTGCCATTTGCACCATCTGGCTTCAAGGTGCGTTACTTGAAGGTATTTGAGCCAAAACTAAATTACTCAGATCACGATGTGGTCAAGTGGGTGCGCTACATTGGACGCAGTGGTCTCTATGAGACGCGCTGTTAAATGAAGCAAAAACGGAACGGAGTGGAATAGAGTTGAATTTAACAAACTAAAAAATTAACTATTGAAATACGTGTAATTGCCAGCCCAAATTGGTATTTCCTCAATCAAATTGAATATGTAAATGTCAATGATGTATTCCAGTGGGGTGGCACAACCACCACTTACACTGTGCAGCAAAAGTATACTTGAAATTTTGAGATCTTGAGATGTAAGTTTCAAAAGACAACAATTCAACAACAATAATTATTATATATATATTTTATTTCGAAAATGATTGTTATTACCACCTTTGTTAGGTTCTCTCTGCGGTTTTGTTGTTATAATACTATAATTACATATATTGGCATTCCTTAAATTAATAGATAAAATCAAGAAATTAACGTAAAAAGTTCGTTAAAAATCAAATGTAACTCTGAATAGATTTTTGGACATTATCATCATGAAAATATGAAATGATTTTAATACTTGTAACACAGTGTAAGTGAAGCAACCTCATCTCGCTCGCTCTCTCTCTCCTTTACACATAGCCACAGGGTCAAATAACTTCGCAACAAAGAAGATAACTCACAGAATTGAATTAGTATAAATTATTGTAAATCTTTTGCGGGATATCTTCAATTTACTCCACTAGGCAACATCGAGTTTTTGTTTTTAACTAATTGTAAACTATTTTGTTTCTATTTTATGCGCCCTCCCCAAATGCTTCTCAAATCTCGCACTCACGTTTTCACAACTCTTTAAATATTATTTTGTCGTATTAATCCTATTATATACCATACATATATACCTATTATATACATAAATATATATACATACATATATAATTTTCTGTGCAAAGAACAAAGATCCAACTAAACGTATTTAGTAGACCAAAACCTGTCTGTCATTGCGATAACTATTGATATTCAAGTGTTAATAATATTCGAATTGTTTAATAAATAGCATGATAAATAAATATAAATAACGGATGCAGTAGTCTATAAGAAATAGTTATCGGCCAACACTTGGTCCAGCCAAACATGTTTCATTCAGCTCTAATACCATTGATTGTCATGACTGCTTCGGCTTTGGCAAATAGCTTGCCAACTACGAATCAAAATCTAAGCTCTGTTTGGCTTGATAGTGGGCTTGTGCCGTCGATTGTAGATGCTGCTCCTTTGCAAAAACTCAATATACACTTTTCCTCGGGAGTCGATGTTGATCTGGGCAATGAATTAACACCCACTCAGGTTAAGGATAAGCCTGAAGTAAGCTGGCCAATTGAAAAAGATAATAGGAGTTTGTATACCCTGCTAATGATTGATCCAGATGCCCCAAGTCGTGCGGAACCCACATATGCTCAAGTCTTTCACTGGTGCATAGTCAATGTGCCTGGAAATAATGTAACAGCTGGGCAAATTGTGGCTGATTATATGAGTTCCGGTCCACCGCAAGATACGGGTTTGCATCGCTATACATTTTTGATCTTTAAACAAGCATTTAGTATTATCACGGATCAATTTATAGCCAGCAAGTAAGTCAATTAAACAGTCTAGTTTCTATAAAATTCTAACACATTTTCCCTTTTTTACAGCTCTCGTTTTGGCCGAACTCATTTCGATGCCCGTCAGTTTATTACAAAGTTCAGTTTGGGCCAACCTGTAGCTGGTAATTTTTATCTGGCTGCCTATGATGACTATGTGCCCATAAGAAATGCCGGAATTGTAGACTGGTAATAGATAATAAAGTGCATACATATAAATATTGAATGTATAGTATATTCTTTATATCCCAATGATTGATATACGGTAGTGTTAATTTGTTGAGCACTCACACAGTGAGTGAGTGTGTGTGTACGTGTGTGTATTGTGTGGCAGTAAATACAGTGGTTTAAAATTTGTACTATTTTTACGCGGAAAAACATTCTCTATTTAGGCTAAAGCCTGTATTAAATACTCGTTAGTTCTTGAATATATTTAATATCTAAGACATTTCTCTAAAACTACTTGATCCTATACATTGCTTATTGCTTTAAAGTTTAAACATAAAGCAAAGCTTGTTTTTAATTTTGAAAAATTTTGAATTTCAGGTATTTAAAAGAACACTTCTTAGGAAGTTTCAAGATATGAATGAAAATTCTCTTATATGAATGAAAATTTCCTTTAAATTGAGTTGAAAGGTCACACAATTGAATCCAAAGTTAAATGGCGCTTCTGTGGCCATAGAATAAGCTTTCGAGCCAATGTAAACGTTCATGTGTGAACTACATAAGCTCCATTTTTTCCACGTTTGGGTTATCTCTCAAACAGGTAGTAAAGTTTTTGATTTCTCATTGTGGTTAGTCTGCTATCTGCTATCGGCACTCGGGACAGACAAAGTTTTTTTCTTTGAATCAAAGTTCAAACTGATTCATATTATATTAAGAAAACAAAAAAATTAATATTTATAGCAGTTGCCATTGCCAAGTAACCTTGACAGCTTTTTCCCTAGATATTAATTAATTGGAATTGGAAATTTTAATATTGGACAAGCCATATGAACTGAAGCTTTTTATTTTTATCAGAGGGAGGATTTTGATTACCATTTTCGATAAGAAAAGGTGGAGTCATACATTTTAATTTTCGAACCAACCAAAATGAATGACCTAGTGCCCGATGTTGTTGATGTGGTGCCCGCTGGCATATTACAAGTTATATATCCCGGATCTCTGGCAGTGAATTTGGGAAAGGAGCTGACACCCACCCAGGTGAAAGATAAACCAACAGTGACGTGGGAAAGACTAGTGGGTGAGAATGAGGATGTGAGCAATCAATACTATACTCTGCTTATGGTCGACCCGGATGCACCTAGCCGTAGTGAACCGAGATATCGTGAAATTTTGCATTGGGCTAGAATTAATATTCCAGCCGATGCTCCCAAAGAAGGCCAAGTCCTGGCCGAATATGTAGGTTCAGGACCACCGAAAGGGTCTGGGTTGCATCGCTATATATTTCTATTGTATCAGCAAGGAGGAAAAATTCACGATTCACTATATATAGGAAAAACGTAAGTGGATTTCAAATTGGAATACACAAATAAAATAAACTGTCTTTTTGCAGCATTCGTGAGGGTCGACTGAATTTTAGCGCCAGGAAATTCGCGGAGAAACATCGACTGGGAGCGCCGATTGCAGCCAACTTTTACGTGGCCCAGTATGATGACTATGTACCGATCCGTAATAAAGAGTTCACTGGCTAGATTATGATCACTCATGCTTTTTTGTCAATAAATTGAAATTCACGCCACTAGCGCTATCATCCTACCCACCTTTATCTAGCGGAGCTTATATATTTCCCGAAATGTGCACACAACTAAACTGATTAGACAACCAGCCCGAGAGGGCCGATATAAAGCAAACGGTTTCTTCCCGTCCGTCAGAGTCAGTGCGTTAACGCTAGAGTGAATAGACATGGACACCGCCGGAATTATTCCCGATATTATCGATGTCAAGCCCGCCGCTAAGGCTACGGTTTCATATCCCTCTGGAGCTCAGGTTGAGTTGGGCAAGGAATTGACTCCCACACAGGTTAAGGATCAGCCCACAGTTACCTGGGAAGCCGACGCCGGATCTCTGTACACTCTTCTCTTGGTTGATCCCGATGCACCCAGCCGTGCCGATCCCAAATTGCGTGAGATTTTGCACTGGGCTGTGATCAATATTCCCGGCAATAAGGTAGCCGATGGTCAGGTTTTGGCCGAATACGTTGGTGCTGGTCCAGCTGAGGGTACTGGTCTGCATCGTTATGTGTTTTTGGTGTTCAAGCAGAATGACAAAATTACCACTGACAAGTTCATTTCCAAGACGTGAGTGCTTTATGTCTGCAGAATCTTCTGATCATTATTTGACCAACAATTTATGCTTTGCAGAACCCGTGAGGGACGCGTCAGTGTCAAGGCCCGCGACTACATTGCCAAGTACAGCTTTGGTGGTCCCGTTGCCGGTAACTTCTTCCAAGCCCAATACGATGACTATGTGCCCACTCTGCGTGCCCAGGTTCAATAAACGGCAATGCAGAACTAAAATGATTATGCAGTAATAAATTTAATATTTATATCGTAACCTATGACTGTTTCCCTGTCAGATTCATTTGGCCTTATCATTGAAAAAGTCCGCCACTAGTTTATTAAACTCCTCGGCATAACGTAAATGTATATTGTGTTTGCCCTCGGGGAATTCGTGATAGCTTGCCTGAGTTAGACGCTCTCTCAGCCATGGAATATGTTCGGCAGCTATCATGGGATCCTTCTTGCCATGTAAAATAAACGTGGGCGCCTTGACCTGTTCGACTTCGGAGCGACAAAAGTCTCCTGCTCGCTGATCGTAAAACGCAGTAGCAGCGTCTACCCATTCCGCCCATAACTGGGCGAAACGTTCCACGCCATAGACCTGTTCCATGGGCTCTCGCATACGTGGTGACCATTTGGCTACATCACGAATATTCCTAAGAGCCTTCACTTCGTCGGCATTCAGATATGCGCCCGCTCCCCAAATGGCCAACTTCTCCACGGTCTCAGGATACCGTCCAGCTACTATGAGAGCTGTAATTCCGCCATCACTCCAACCGAGTATGGAGAATTTGGGTCGATTAAGGGTTTTCATCAAGTCAACCGCCGCCTGAGCATCATTGCGAAAGAACTCCAAACCGAACTCGCGCTTGGGAGGCACAGATTTGCCATAACCCGGTGGATCCCAGGCTATGATTGTGTGCTCGGGCAAGAGTTTGGGCAGCTGTTCGATTTGTGGCCTAAAGTCGGTCCAGGCTGAGCCCAAAGCACCGGGCATTAGCAACAGACTGCGTGGTCCGTTGCCACTTTCCACAATATGCAAGTCAACGCCGGTTCCCGGCACTTGCACTTTGCGCTCTGTGTGGGCGGAGCGGGCCATGAGGAGGTGCAGCCGTTGTCCAAATCTCAGACGACCGAGCATTCTGATTATATAAGATGGAGAGGTGGAAATGCAAGTGGATCTCAAGTGCCAAGAGCAACAAACTTGCCCAGTCACCAGTTGAATTTTTTGAGTACTCTTCACTGCATTCGACACGTTTGTTGGTTTATTTGAAAAATCTTCCTAGTTTGTTGTATTGATCCCCTTGTAAGTGGCTACTGATAAGCTTTGATAAGCTTACGAACCTCTTCGCGTGCCAAGAGTTGCCGAATTCACTAAAGAAAGATCTTTTGTCAAATGTAGATAAGGATAAAACTAAGAAAATCATTAAGCTTAAAATTAAACAATTACAGTCAGAAGCATTTCATTCAATCGGCAATCGACTTTCTATCGAAAGCTTTGAAACGAACGTTACATTTAAATTTAAAATTGCCCAGAAGTTGTTTATCTATCAATTGTTATAAACAATGAAAATATATAATTGATAAAAAAGCTTTTAACTAGAATTCACTTGTCATTGTCATAGAGCCTTTAAAATCACCAATTAAATAATTGCCAGGGACGAAGCTAGTTTACTATTATCGTAAATTATTTGATCATCTTAAATGGGGAATATGGAATGCTTCATAAACTTTAGTAAAATTGTGTCAATATTGAAGAAAATTCGATTGTATAGACTACAAAAGGACCATTAATTATTTTAAAATAAGTTTGCTCTTAAAAGATCAAAGTTTTCCATAACAATTGTGCAAGGGTGTCAAAGGCTAACAATTATTGCAAATAATTTACTTGTTAAATCCTAAATTCTTATCTAAAGAAATTACAAGTATGCGCAGTTGCACGTACTTGATTAAACCATCATCAGTTGATATAGAGCGGACCATTGAGTTTACCCGGAGAGTCAGTTTGTTAATGGAAGAGATCATTGACACAATTAATATCAAGCAATTATGCCATTCGGATAGGTATGAAGTTTAATCAATTAGCTGTTATAGTTCTGCCGCTGAGCTCTGCCACAGCTCAGAAGTAAGAAAACGTTTCTATTGCTACATACACAAACGCAAAACCAAACAAAATAGGATTGTATGCGTATCGCTCACTTGTACAATGGCTTATCTGCCATTAATAACGCATACGCACGGTGTGCCAGCTGAAGTAACAACCAGGACCGTCGCCAGGGTTTGGCAGATAAAGAGGTTGCTTCAGGCGCCGTGAAGGGTGGGGCACACAAAAACCGAGGTTAGGGCTTTTTAATCACTTTTATTAAGAAGCTAGAATTATTTTCAGAATATGTTATTATCATGGTATAAGCAATTGCTGTCTGTTTTGACCTTTTGCTCCAGTGTAGACGAAAAAATATTGAAATTTTAGAGCGAGGTCAAACTATTAAGTTCGTTTTAATTTGGTTATTTTCGGTTATAATGACCAAAGAGGGTGGTGTACTAACCTCGGCATAGCCGAAGATAGCTTCTTTGATAGTTAAACTAATGCAACAGATTTGAGCCATAAACGCGATAAGTGTCTGAAACTTCCACACAAAAAAAATAAAACTTAATGTGAGAATTGTGACAAAATCCAAATGTCATAGTTGATTGCCAAAAGTCATTTTTCGCTTAGACTCGATTGGACTCGTATCAGGAGACATTGCACTTGATTAACCCACATTCGGTTCATATAAAACAAAGTCATTTTTAGTGACAGATATTCAGTGGAGCATAGAACCTGCAAAAAGAACACAAACATGGATAAAATCGATTTCATCGACGTAAAGCCTTCAGCTAAGGCCACCATTTCGTATCCCTCTGGAGTTGAGGTGGATTTGGGCAAAGAGTTGACTCCCACTCAGGTTAAGGATCAGCCAACAGTTACATGGCAAGCTGATGCCGGCTCCCTGTACACTCTTCTGTTGCTTAATCCTGCTCCTCCAGTCCGAGAAGAACTAAAGTCCAAGGAGCTATTGCACTGGGCTGTGATCAATATTCCCGGCAATAAGGTGGCCGATGGTCAAGTTTTGGCTGAATATGTTGGATCAGCTGCCCCAGAGGGTCTTGGCCTGTTTCGTTATGTGTTTCTGGTGTTCAAGCAGACTGAAAAAATCAACACTGATGAATTATTGCCCAAAGGGTGAGCATCTTATGCTTAGTATTAGGTTGAGTGTTTAACTAAACGTCCCGCCTTGCAGAGTCCGGGATGCCCGCCGCGTTATCAAAACTCGTGACTACATTGCAAAGTATAATTTGGGTGCTCCAGTCGCCGCAAATTTTTTTGAAGCTCAATACGATGATTATGTTCCCATTCTCCAAGCCCAGTTGAAGTAAGATTTGAACACTATCCCCTGAACCATATTCTGTTTCAATTTCACAGATGAACTAAGAAATTTAAATAAAGAATTACAAATTTTAACTAATATAACAAATCTAACCCATGAGTGCCTTAAACTTCTACAAAAGATTCAAACTAAGTGATAAAATTGTGACAACAACTAAAAGTTTTAATGGGCGTATCGCAATCACAAATAATTCGCCAAAAGTAATTTTCCCCTTCACTTTCGGTCGTTCTTATCAGGAGGTATTATAGCTGATTAAATCACATTCTGACGATATAAAACCGAGTCATTGTTATTGCGGGAAAGTCAGTAGCGCCAAACAGTTGTAGCCGAACACAAACATGGACACCGCTGGAATTATTCCCGACATTATCGACGTCAAGCCCGCCGCTAAGGCCACAATTAAATATCCCTCTGGAGTTGAGGTTGATCTGGGCAAGGAATTGACTCCCACACAGGTAAAGGATCAACCCACAGTTACCTGGGATGCCGACGCTGGTTCACTGTACACTCTTCTGATGGTTGATCCCGATGCACCCAGCCGTGCCGATCCCAAATTGCGTGAGATTTTGCACTGGGCTGTGATCAATATTCCCGGCAATACGGTGGCCGATGGTCAGGTTTTGGCTGAATATATTGGATCAGGTGCTCCACAGGGTAGCGGCTTGCATCGTTATGTATTCCTGGTGTTCAAGCAGAACGAAAAAATTGTCACTGACAAATTCATATCGAAAACGTAAGTGCTTAAAACATGTTTTTGGAATGATTCTTTGACCAAAACACTTTCTCTGTAGCACACGGGAGCCCCGAATTAATGTTAAAACTCGTGATTACATTGCAAAGTATAATTTTGGCGCTCCTGTCGCTGGAAACTTCTTTGAAGCTCAATACGATGATTATGTTCCTAAACTCCATGCTCAGTTTAAGAAGGATGGACAATGAATGATCCACGCAGTTTTATTTACATCAGCATACATTGCACACATAGATCACAAATAAGTATGTCATTCACTTCTATAAAGAAATTATCAACAAAACAACCAAACAATTTTTGAATACGCTATCTCCGGTCATGATACCTTATCAGAGGCACTGACTTTGGTTTGGCCTTTTGCCATTAGATAAGACAACATAACGCAACACCAATTGTTCGACTGTGGATTACCTATTAGTCAGTCGAATCTAAAAATAGCAAAAAACATATGCCACATTCATAATTTCTATGAATAATTCTATTATAACCAAATGCCATCATGACCATGCGCTTTTGTTGTCATTGTTACTCCAAATTTGATAGGTTTCTTTTGAAATAAAAGTTCGTCGTGTTATCTAATTAACAGGTGTGCTCCATTCTCATCATTAGAGCTACCATTGCTTACTCATATACCGATCAAGTGGTACCAGGCAAGCAACTGAGGAAAAGGATCAACCTATTGCTCATAGAATGCTGATGTATCCTAAGTGTATTGGAAGTTGACAGATTTTGAGCATTGTTTAAAGCAATTACTATATACTTTAATATCAGGAACCTGTTACTGGGGTATTGACATCAACCGAATTGTCAATTGTATGATGGCATTTAAAGAGAAATAATCTCCATCCAGTTAACACATACAAACATAAAGGATATAAAATTCATTCGATATATTCCAGCTATCGATCAAAACTGATTGCAGTAATTGGTGGCAAAAGCTTTCTAGCAACCGTTACAATTTTCATCATCCTTGTACTCTCTACCATTTCGATTGCATTGTGTCCTTCGAGTGCACACGTGTTGGCATTTGTGGTTTGCCTTGACGCTGTTTTTGCGTGTTTGGTTAAAATTATTAATATAATAAAGCGCAGAGAGAAAAATGCTTGAAAATGTTTGTCAGACTCTGTAATGGTCAGTGGTCAGTGCGTGATAGAATGCTCAAGTAACTTTAATTTATGCCTCTCTTGGCCTTGCAAGCAGATTGTCTGTTTGTGTGTGTGTTGGAGTGTGTGGATTAAAGGAGTAACAGAGCCAGACACAGACAGACGAAGACAAGGACAAGCTACATTTCCATTTCAAATGCAAATCGAATTTGACGCCGACTTGTCGAAGTTGTGTAGTAAATGTCAAGGCATTTATATGGTCCTCTCTGTATGTGTGTAGGTGTGAGTGTGTATGGGTGTTTCTGTGAGTGTGTGAGTGGGTGTACAAGTATGCAAGTGTAGGTGTTTATGTAAAGGTATTTGTGTGTACGTATCCCATCTAATTTCGAGTGGTGCAGGTTATGAACCTGCGTGTTGTGCTCTTATTACGCATGTGTAAGAGTGTATGTGTGTGTGTGTGTGTGCGTATGTGTGTTAGTAGTACGCATATGCATGCCTCGTGCGAAGTAAGCGAGCTTTTAATTTTTGGCATTCCCATGCCCTACACACAAAGCAATCTGTTACTTTTTGTAGCATACATTTGTGCGCACTTTGAACTCACGTACCAAAAAGAAACCGCCAGTGTTTATAGCATACATCTAAGAGCATTTTATCCCTATGAAATGTTAATTTATGCTTTCTTTCCACTCAATCTAATGTGAATTATTTTCCGAATTGGCTATCGCCTCTGCTGTAGCGTATAAACCGTGTCGTGTAAGCCTATCAGCTGGTTCCTCTCACAAAATAAGCTATAAAAGAGCTTTCGTTATCCATTGGAAACACTGCCAAGAAATTGAGTTTGAAATTGCAGTTCAGTCTTGTCGTGGATGCAGCGCGGATCGATATTATAACTAGAAACAGCGGAAAACGCTGCAGAAAAAATTTCGACATCAAAAAAATTTTTTTTGTATCCCTCCAACGAAAAAAAAAATAGACAAAAATTCTAATACATCGGTTCGAAAATTCCTTTACACTCTACGACTGCTCCCAGCAAAGGCTAACCAAAAGGAAGAAAATTTGTTGAGTGAAAAAAGGAAAATGAAAGAGTGCGTTAAATTGTGTAAGCAAAAATCAAAGTTAGCAAACTTCAATCAATAGTGTAATCGATACATATAGATAATTAATTAACAATCTCCCAGTGAATGTGTGCGTGTGTGTGTGCGTGCGTATGTGTGTGAAACTAAAACTGCTTAGATCATGATTTGCTAAGCGATTGCCAGAAAAAAAGACTAAATTCATATAGATAATTTTTTGTGACATGCAGTGAAAATTTTTTTTTCTTCGAAATTTTTAGTATGTACATGTACGTTGAAACGCTCGTGGGCGCCACATCAGCAGCTTGGGGCAGCAGCAGCGCAGCAGCGGGGGTAAGCAGCCACGAGCTTTCACCCCCAAATCACTAAAATTCACATCAGGCCAACGCATGCAAGGCTGCTAATGATTCTGTGACACGGGATAAATGGCCAACGGCAACGGAATGTGCGCGTTAGTAAGCAATTTACCAAACATTATGCAAATCAAGTGTAAAAAATGCCAAAAACTCAAAGTAAATTGCAATAGAAATCACGAAATTCGTCGGGCAAGTCAAGATTAGCAATAATTTTGTTCCTTCTTTTTTGTGTTGGTGTCAAGAGTTACAGCGATAACAGAGCCACAACAGCCGCAGCCAACTTTGTGTAGGTGAGAGCTTTTCCCATTGAGCTCGCTTCCTTCTCTCACTCGCCCACTCTCATCCAAACTCTCGCTCACACTCTCACTCTCTCTCTCTCTTCAAACAAAAGTTCAATGAAAGTCACACGCGCGGATAATTTTCCAGTGTCGTTTCGGTCTCGCATAGTAATAGTACACACTACACACTAATACAAGGACATTATTGAAAAGCTTTTCTTCAAGGACTGGAATACGCAGAAAAGAATACAAGGCGACAATTTACGTTTTACGCGCGCAACTTGCGTGTGTGCGTTCGCGTGTGTGTGTGTGTGTGTGCGTGCGTAAGTGTCGTGCGTGTGAATGAAGACTCCAAGTGCAGCATATCAGTATCCGAGTCCAATATTTAAGGACTCAAACTATGCTCTTGAGGCAATGACAGTTAAACTAAACGACAAGCACGACAACAGAAAAATGACAAACAATCCTCTGGCTCAGATGCGCAAGCAGCGGCCAGTAAGCGCCACCTCCGTCTCCCCATCCTCCTCCTCCGATTTGCTATTCAATAAGGCGCGTCGACGACGAAGACATCCTCAAGACCCTCAAGAGATCGAAAATAAAGTCCATGGCAAGCGAATTGTGGTGGAAACCCGTCGTTCATATCGAGTGCTGATTATTACCGCCTTGTTGGTCAGCTTAGCGGCCAGTTTTGTGACTATCAGTGCTGGATTTCAACTGGATGGATCTCAGAGTTCATTCTACACGTTCCGCAAATGGTATACCGGACTAAATGGCACACTCGAGTTGGAGTTCAAGACGGAACAACCCAACGGCCTGGTCCTCTACACCGACGATGGTGGCACATATGACTTCTTTGAACTGAAACTGGTCGAAGGAGCACTTCGTTTAAGGTATAATCTTGGTGGCGGTGCTCAGATTATTACTGTGGGCAGGGAACTCCATGATGGTCACTGGCATAAGGTACAAGTCCTGCGCAATGATGAACAGACCTCACTCATTGTCGACGGAGTCTCACAGCAGCGTTCCACGAAAGGCAAAGAGTTTCAGTTTGGTAAATTTGCCAGCAACTCGGATGTGTATGTGGGTGGAATGCCCAATTGGTATAGCAGCAAATTGGCTTTGTTGGCTCTACCAAGTGTCATATTCGAGCCACGATTTCGTGGAGCCATTAGGAATCTTGTGTATGCGGATCAACCAGGTGGCATTACCCGGAGACAGGAAATGAAGCAACCTCGCGACATCAAATGTGGCGATACGCCATGCGATCATGGTGAGCTGCCAGCTCGAGAGAGAGGTCTAAGGGTAAGTCATTAGCCAGTCTTTTACATTTTTGGGCAATCCGTAACCCATAGATCCCTTTTTTTTCCTACCTCTAGGGAGTGCGCGGTGGCAACACAACAGATGCCTGCGAGCGGAATGATCCATGCCAACACGGTGGCATTTGCATATCAACTGATTCCGGTCCAATCTGCGAGTGTCGTAATCTCGAGTACGATGGCCAGTATTGTGAGAAGGAGAAGGCGCCATCAGAAGCCACGTTCCGCGGTACACAGTTCCTTTCCTACGATCTGGGCCAAACGGGCGCTGAACCGATTGTTAGTGCCCAGGATGCGATATCTTTTTACTTTCGTACACGACAACCGAATGGGTTGCTCTTCTACACGGGTCACGGCACCGACTATTTGAACCTGGCTCTGCGTGATGGCGGCGTCTCTCTCACAATGGGTCTTGCCAATGGTAAACAGGAGATGCACATAAAGCCCTCCAAGGTGCGTTTCGATGACCATCAGTGGCACAAGGTGACTGTGCACCGTCGCATCCAGGAAATATCATCGATAACAAGTTTCTGTCGGGTGGGTAGACAAATCCAATTAAATTTGGCAGATTAACCAATTCTGGGCAATACCTTGTAGCTTGTCACTGTGGTGGATGATGTCTACACCGATCACTCGCACATAGCTGGCAAGTTCACCATGTTGTCCTCGTCGAGGGTCTATGTGGGTGGTGCCGTCAATCCACGGGCTCTGCTTGGAGCTCGAGTTCACAACAATTTTGTGGGCTGTCTGCGAAAAGTGGAGTTCTCTGCCGATACCCTGAATCTGAATTTAATCGATTTAGCCAAGAGTGGTTCCAAATTAATCCAAGTGGCTGGTAATCTGGAATATCAATGTCCCAGCGGAGATCCTCAAGATCCAGTTACATTTACCACACGTGAATCGCATTTGGTAAGTGAATCAATTTGCACTCTATCTTTACTTAGTTATAACAAACTCATTCCATTTTAGGTTCTACCTCCATGGGAGACAGGAAAACAGAGTTCGATTAGCTTTAAATTTCGCACCAAGGAACCAAATGGCATCATCGTATTGGCCACAGGATCCAAGCAACCTCGGGCTAAAAATGTAAGCAGCTCCGACTCGATTTCGTTAGGCATATTAACCACCTTTGACCCTTTAATGACAGCCCGTTCTGATTGCCATTGAGCTGCTAAATGGTCATATCTATATACATCTTGATTTGGGTTCGGGTGCCTCGAAGATTAGGGCATCACGACGACGCGTAGATGATGGGGATTGGCACGATTTAATATTGCGTCGCAACGGGCGCGATGCCAAGGTGAGCGTAGATGGGGTTTGGAATGATTTTCGGACACCAGGAGATGGAACCATACTCGAACTGGACGGACATATGTATGTGGGTGGGGTGGGACCGGCCTACAATAGCGTGGCCTGGCCAGCAGCCATTTGGACAGCTACCTTGCGACAGGGATTCGTGGGCTGTTTGCGTGACCTGGTGTTGAGTGGCAAGGCAATCGATATAGCGGCCTTTGCACGCGTTCAGGACTCCGGTAAGTGCAATTGAAATTGTAGTTGTAGTTGGAGGCGTCGCCTGCTGCTGATGGTGGCCACTGATAACCCACTTTGACCACATAGCCTCGGTGAAACCCTCGTGCCATGTGCAAAGCAATGTTTGCAATGGCAATCCCTGCCTCAATGGCGGCACTTGCCTGGAGGGCTGGAATCGACCCATTTGCGATTGCTCGGCCACCTTGTACGGCGGACCGACCTGTGGACGAGAATTGGCTACTCTGGCATTCAATGGAAGTCAACATATGACCATCTGGCTGGGCAATGGCCAAGGCACAAAGACACAAACAGAGGAGTTGGTCATAAGGTTTAAAACGTCGCGACCAGCCGGCTTACTCCTTTTGACCAGTGCCGAATCCAATTCTCCAGATCGTCTTGAAATTGCTCTAGTAGCAGGACGCATTCGGGCCAGTGTGAGGCTTAGCGACAGGGAGAAGGTGAGCCAACTCCAAGCGAATCTAGTGATCTCAGAAAAACTTACTCTCCACATTGATTTACTTTGCAGAATCTCCTGGCTGGCCAAACAGTGCTCAATGACAATAATTGGCATACCATACGCTTCTCACGCAGGGCATCGAATCTGCGTCTACAAGTTGACGGGGCTCCCCCCGTCAGGGGTATGTTATGTATGTATCACCAGCACATCTATTTGCCCTACTACGTGTCGTGCCGTGTCGTTTTTTTTTTTTGTACATTAAAAAAAACCAAACAATTTTCCCGAATGTCAAGACTTTGAATGACCCCTTCAAGCAATTTTCGATTAGTTTCCAGTTAAAGTGCTTCCAGCGCTAAATTCATGGTTCAAGTTTAAACAGAAAACATAAATAACTGATACAAAGTAAATCCCTTGCCTATGCCTCCTGACCCCTAAACCAGGTGTGTGTTAAGGTACTTTAGAAAATAATTTAGAGAAGGAAAGGACATCAAACGAAAGTGCAGTCGGCAGCGGTTTAACAATTTTTGGTTTTCAACTTTAAAACTTTTAATTTGAGAGCTTTTTTTCGTTAACTATGAACTAACACACACACACACACACACACACATACACATCAAACACAACAACTACAAAATGCAGTACGAAAACATTGAAAAGCTAATTAAAAAATTAAAAAAGAAAGTATCTAGCAAGTTTGCTTCGTTCGATCCTCATTTTGCATAACACATTTTCCACATCTTTTCTTTTGACGATGATGACGAATTTGACAAATTTATATTAGATCTGAAACTCTCTATCCTTCTCTCTATCTCTCTCTTTCTCTCAATATACGTATTTCTTAAGCAAAATATAGTTTTGAACAAATTCTCATTTAAAGAAAAGAAAACACCATATTTCACATAATCCACAAATACATTTTCCACATTGCTAAGACAGTTTGTTTGTTTTCGTCTCTCTCCTTATGCCTTCTCATAACAAAACTTTCACAATTTATTATTTACAACTTTCAATTTGTAAACTCATATGGAAATCATTTTGAATAATTTAAAATATATTTTTTAAACTCTCTTGTAACGCCCTTTTTTCCGAAACTCTTTCAAACATCTCGATGTTGTGTTTTAATTTGCGATTTTCAACTTTGTTTGATTTTCGAACTATAAGATTGCCAATTCCAATTCCAATACCAATAAATAAATAACAAAAAAGACCTGAAAAAAAGACACAGTCAATCAAACAGCCAAATATATAAATACTTATAAGTGTAATGAACCAAAATCAACAAAAGTGTATAGACGGAATCATATCGAATCAACCCAAACCAGACCTGACTAGACCAAATACATGTTCCAACAGCTGAAAGAGCTCAGCTGAGTTCAGCTGTCCTTTTAAATTAGCCTTCAGTGTTATAAATATCAATTGATTGTCTTGTAAATTGTTTTGTCCATGAAAACTCTGATTGTATCATTGATTTATACACTTTATTTCATTGTCTCTTTGGGTTTTATTTTTTTGCATTTAATTGATTGTTTTTTTTTTTTGTTTTGCTTCATTGCCAAAACGTTAAAGACTCCAGTGATTTTTAACGAGTGGACTTTATATCTCCAGTCCAAGGAGTTTTATAAATAATAAACTTTGGCATTTTCTTTAATCGAAAAAGGCAAAATTTATGATTATTTATTATTGTCTTTTTCTTCAAAAGAGAAGTTACTTAATTCCTATTTTATTAGGCGTCTGCCCAATTCTACTTTGACTTAATATAGTCAAATATATAGTCTATATATGAAATTTTTCTTTATAATACACTTTGTAACTTTGCCACAAATTAGAATACTTCAAGTTTAAATTAATTCCATGACATGATAAATCTTTTCAAAGATGGCCTAAAACCTTCTTTAAGCAATATGATGTGGCTTTCAGTATTACAATTTCATTTGATTTTTTTATTCATTTTTTATTGAAACTTATAAGTTGTTTTATTTTTTTTTGTCATGTAAATATATATAAATATACATAAAAGAGATTTGTATTTACAGGCCATAATAACAAAACAAAAACAAAAAAGTATTTTAATCTAAACTAAAGAAAATTAAATAAATTTCAAATAAATTGCTGTATCATAAGTTAAACCAGATAAATCCAGAGCGGTATGTTAAAAGAAGAAGAATGTTTGTTCCAGACGTGTGTATTACATACATTAATCAGACCAACCAACTATAACTTAATCTTCTAGTACAACTTTGAAAATTCTAAACAAAATAAATGCCAATCCAATCGATCGAGAAAAGTTGCAGAATGTCAGAATGCAATATATTTCAAATGACCTTCTTTATGACCAAATCCAAAACGTTGTGAATTTGGTGTTGGTTAGAGTTTTTTTCGTTTTTCTGTTCCGTAATTATTTTTTTGGTTAGGCGAGAGAAAAAATCGACACGCAAGAACTCGGTGAAACATTTTTTTGTCAAATCGCTCAATAGAAGTCACAGGACACGAGTCAACACCTTTCGAAACGGGAAGGACCTATTGAGACGAGAAGGCAAAACAATGTTTGTATGTGCCCAGGGCTGTAATTTTGCACCATTTAATATGTAATTAGCTTTGTGTTAAGTAAACCTAACTACAATTGCAACTACAACTACAACAAAAATAACAATCAATTGCAACTAACTAAGCAACTAACAAACGTGTCCTAAGTACAAATTAGTTTTCTTGTTGTGTAAGTGTATAGTATATACAATCAAAAAGAAACGATTGGCCAAAAAGTGGGCAACGCTTTGGCGGCAATGGCCAAAAAAAAAAAAACAAAGAAATGAAAAGAAAACACATATTTGGCCAAAGTCTCTGAGAGCTTTTACCGCAGCCACGAATACGTACAAACATATACGAATACATACACTAACACACACAGAGACACGCACACACACTCACTCACTTTAGTGCACACACACACACGCACACTTGAAGAGTTTGCATGTGAGAGCACCTCTGGAAAGCAAAGCAAAGCAAAAAACAACAACTAATATCTATGACTAATAAATAAATCAAAATCGCATGACTTGCTCACGATTTAAGTCTGGTTCGCATAAAACTTCTAATAAATATACATATATGCCACATATATACATATATATATATATATATGTATGTATATATTTCTGTATTGTATGTTAATAACATATAGTATATCTATATATATCCCACTCTCACTTTCTATAACTGTAAATGCTCCAAAAATTACCATTAATATTTGGCAAGCAGCTGTAAGAACTGTGTGTACTCCATTTCTCAGCAACTTCTTACTTTCTACTTCCTAACTTCACCAATCATCACGAATAGTTAATACTCTGTCGCTGTCTCTCTCTCTCTCTCTCTCCGCTCTGTCTCTGTCTCGCAGCCATTTGCATGTCAAGTTGTCAATCATTCAGTCATTCAAATGCGTTTCCAAGCTCAATGTCGTTTCTAGGAATATGGATTAGAGAATATTTTCCCTCCTAAGTATGCAATAATTAGTTGACAAATTCACTATAAAGAATTTTTCGAATATCTTGCTTACATATTTCATAAGTTTTTCGTAGTTAAATCATTTCTGAAACTTCCTTTGGCATACTTTTGGGGGCAAATTTTCACTATTTTCCCTAGTTTCGCCATTGCCCATTCGTCCTTAATGCGGTCTCGCTCGTTAAGCCTAATGCACCGTTATTAACTTAGTCCCGCACACCCACACTCACACACCCACACAAGTCACACGTATACAATGGCAAAATACACACTTCTATACAGAGGAATATTATTAAACAAATCGATGTTTAGTTCAGTGTCGTTTAGGCAGCAACAACAACAACTTTTCATTTCATTTGTTTTGTTTTGGTTTTGTTTGTTTTTTCGAACTGTATGTAGGTAACTATCATTTATTAATGTTCCTGATTTTGGTTGTCTCTTCGATTACTATCGCACCGTTGAAAATGAAGCAAAATGTCACCGTAACTCACACTCCAAAATGGCGTACAAAATGGCGTACAAAATTCAATGAAAATGTCAAGTGTAAAATACGGAAACAATACAAAAGTTGCACCAAATAACTCTATATTAATATATATACATACATATATAAAAGTACTTAACTGAAGTATCATTCATTTTTCTTTAGAGATTTTTCAACATATTTGATTTTTGTATATTTTTTTCCTTTCCTTTAACTACTAAATAAAAGTACCTAACTCTCAACATTTGTATTGTAATCTGCACCTTTCTTATAGTATGTACCAAGCTGCAAAATATATTCAAAACTCTAACTACATTCAAGTCACATATCCTGTGGCAAAACAAAAAAAAAACTGCTTGAACCAAAACTTAGCTCTATGTCTTACTATTACTACTATTACTAAAAAAACAAAATGAACGCATTCCTATATATATATATATATCTATACTATATATACTCTACTCTAATACTCTTTGAATATACATATGCGTATGTGCTTCTTGTCACCACTCCATAATACCTACTATACCTATATATATATATATTCAATAATAAATATCTAATCTTAATGGTAATCTGCCTAGACTAAATATTAGATCAAAAGTCAATGCTGGCTTCTGTCCCTCTAGCGGCCCAAAAGACCCCTGAGTTTTATCAATTTCTCTTTTCGTTTTTCCCCTCGAAAATATTTTTGATTTGCTTTTTTGCTTAGCTGAGACAATATTGGGACGCCATAGCACCATGGAGATACGTTCCATACATTTGGGTGGTCTGTTCCATGCCGAAGAGGAGATACAAATGACCTCGACCATGCCGAATTTTGTGGGACAAATGCAGGGCTTTGTCTTCAATGGACAGCGGTAAGCAACCGAACAAGAAATTAGAAACTGGAATCTATTAAGTAATGCATACCTCATTAAATTCCAAATCAATTTAGCTATCTGGATATAGTAAAATCTCTGGGTCCAGAACTTTCTGCCCTACCGAGTGCAACGTTTAAGCTAACAGCTCGCTTTGTCAACTCACCAGCGGGTCAGCCTTATCACGCGGCTACCTTCCGTTCGAAGCATTCGTATGTTGGTCTGGCCATGTTGAAGGCCTATAATAGCATTTCCATAGACTTTCGGTTCAAGACTGTTGAGCCAAATGGTCTGCTCGTCTTCAATGGCGGACGACGAAGCGATTTTGTGGCTGTGGAGCTGGTTAATGGACACATTCACTACACTTTCGATCTGGGCGATGGTCCGGTTACCATGAGGGATAAGTCTCGCATACATATGAATGATAATCGTTGGCATCAGGTCAGCATAAGACGGCCAGGACCCAAAACTCATACCCTAACAGTGGACGACTCGTTCGAGATAATTAGCTTGACTGGAAACAATATGCATTTGGAATTGGCTGGCATATTGTATATTGGCGGTGTCTTTAAGGACATGTATTCGAAATTGCCAGCTTCCATATCGTCGCGTTCCGGCTTCGAGGGCTGCTTGGCCTCATTGGATTTGGGCGACACTTCGCCCTCACTGACCAATGATGCAGTGGTGCCCAGTTCTCTGGTGGTAACTGGCTGTGAAGGTCCAACCAAATGTAGCCAGAATGCCTGCGCCAATCGTGGAATATGTGTACAGCAGTGGAATGCCTATGCCTGTGAATGTGATATGACCTCATATACAGGACCCACCTGCTATGATGGTAAGTCCTAGACACAAAAAAGCGAACTCTATTAGCATCAAGGTCAACGTTTTCCCCATAGAATCCATTGCCTATGAGTTTGGCAACAACAAAGGGATGGTCCAATACACTTACCCCGAGAATGCCCAAGCGGATACCGAGGAGGATAACATTGCGTTGGGTTTCATTACCACCAAACCCGATGCGGTGCTTTTGCGTATTGAAAGTGCCACCACACAGGATTACATGGAACTGGAAATTGTCGAGGGAAATATATTTATGGTCTATAATATAGGCAGTGTGGATTTGCCTCTGGGGGAAATTGGCACCAAGGTCAATGATAATTCCTATCATGTGGTGCGTTTCCAAAGGAAGGGAGGCAATGCCACACTCCAGCTGGATGACTACAATGTCCAGGCCTTGACTCCGCAGAGTAAGAGTAATCAAACTTATTTCAGCGAAGTAATAGATTGTAATCTCAAAAACTTCAACATTTCAGGCCATCATTCGACTGTTTTCAACACCATGTCCAATATACAAGTGGGCGGTAAATTTAGCCGCAACGGTCGCACACGTATCGAACGGCCATTTGCTGGCGTTATTGCCGGCCTTTCTGTGAACAAGTTGCGTATACTGGATTTGGCCGTCGAACGTGATCCTCATATCACCATTCGTGGAGATGTTCAATTGGTAACTGGAGTATTAGATAGAAATGATCTGCAGAGAATGCAGCAGGTTAGGGAATTTATTTGAAATTTTTCTTTGAATTCCTCTCTCAACTTTTCAACTTTCCAAGTATTTTTCTCATCGTAAAAACAAAAAAAAAAAAAAACCAAAGTTTATTCAAAATTCTTTCTTTAACTAAACCTAAACCTAAAACCGATAATCAGCTTCATGAGTTGTGGAACCCCATTTCCCAAGACGATTTGATTGTATTGCACCGAAATGCCAAGAATGTTGTACAGTTTTCCAAGCACTTCCATTTACATATACAATATATATCGTATAAATATTTGCATAACTGAAAGTTAAAAGATTTTCATCGAATCCGGGGAAATTTGGTTCAACATTCAGACAAAAACAAAAAAAAAAAAAGAAACCTATATTATATATTACAAGCGTTAATCGTTCCAAAAACAAAAAGAAAACTAAAAGTATTAGCTAAATGATAAATGTACCTAATTATCTATAAATATTTAGTGTAAATGCCGCATTTGATTTGAACCTTTTGATTTCCCTCGGTTCTGCCAGAAATGCGCTTTCTGCGTATTCAGTTCTGTAACGCTTTTTCGCACTAACGAAAAAAACAAAACCAATTCCAAAATAACAATTCCACTAACCAACTTTGAGTTTGACTTTATTTTATTTATTAGTTTTTTCTGATTTATTGTTATTTGCTGCACAGCACTTTGATTATTCTCATTGTGAATATATATATACTTAGACTACTAATGCTAGCCAAATAAGCATATAAAATATATATTATACCAATATATATAATTTACATATATACAAATACATTTATCTACATTAACTAACATTTGCTTCCATTTTGCACCAAATTTGTCCGCACTTATGCTGCATGACTCCTTCCACATTAAGCACAAACAACATAAGTACACATAATCACATGCAAATCCATCTCATAATCATCATGATCATCACAACCAATCTCCGAAGTTAGCCAGATCAATGTCTCAAGAGGACTCGCCTATATCCAATAGGATCAACTACTTTAAGGGCGAAGGCACTTAATCGAACTAGTTAGTTAAATGTATCATTTATTCAGCTAAAGCTACAAAACATTAAGCATTTTAAATGACTTCAGAGGTTTCTAAAAGAACTTCTCAGCTGTTGCTACTTTTCCGATGAAACAAGTGAAAGTGATCTATTTCTTGATAACAATGGATTTATTTGCATACTTTTGAGGGCAACGAGCTCCCAAGTTATTTTTTAAAAGATATTTATTATAATAAATAAATTTTTGAGACAAATAGGCTTCTTACATTTATTTCTATTTGCAACTTCTTAAAGGAGACATAAAAATGATTTATTTTGAAAAACTTTTGTAGAAGCCTCAGTGATCCTTAGGCACATTTAAAATTTCACAACTTTCATTCATACATAGATACACACACACACACATACTAAACTCAGCTACATACATGCCGCACAACAATTTAAGTAAACTGTTAACCAACTACATATATAAAGCTTGGCCAGTACGGCACCAGATCAACTGAAGTAAAATTAGACTTTGAATTCTACTCGACAGACGCCGGCCAGTGGATATCCTGGGGCCATAGATGATCTTATATTCTCCGGTGCCGGATCCGGATGTCGCGGCGACGATGAAGACGAATGCACGCCGCCCTTCGAGTCGGGCAGTGGAGATGATCTAATCACGCCTGTCTATGTGCCTCCGACTAAACAGACAACCACCTCCCAGCAGGGCAGTAATCAGAGTACAAACAATGGCGGAGCTGGAGGAGGAAGTGGTGGAAGCAATAACAATAATGGCACCGAGCGGGCCTGCGATGATGAGGATTGTGTTCATGGCTCTGGGGATTATGGCGAGACGACAGAACAGTTCACATCAACCAGCACGGCCAAAGGGGCAGCAGGTGAGTGTTGGATATTTCAGTTGAAAATCCTTGACCAAGTCGGTGTCGGTGGTGTCATTGTCATTGGCATTTTGGATCGATCACACACACACACACACACACACACTGAAAACACAAACACACACACACACAGCATACATAGACATATCATTAGAGACATTAGGTTGCTAAGGATATTAGCCATTTATTCAAAATTACTGCATTAGAGATAAACATGCATAATACTCCTTCTACATACACATATATTTAGAGTTTGTGTTTGTGGTTAAGCTAAGGTTCTTGTATATCCTTAATTAATTGAGTCATATGTATACTATATAGTAACTTAGTCAGTTTTGTTAGTTGGTGTTTAATGAATTCTTTAACTTGTTGTTGTTATTGTTAAATGTCAAGGATTTGGGTCAACGACAAAACTTTGCAATGCCAAAAATAAAAAATGCCAAAACGCTTTTAAACGCTTACACTAGAACAGTTTTGACCAATTCAACATGTGCATACCAACAATATATACCTATATATACCTTCACATATATATAGAGATCGTATCATATTTACAAACAATTTTCAATCCTAAGACTCGATGGGCCCCGCCTTATCAATATGATATGGAAAAATATATTTGTCTATACATACGTCATACTTACGCCTCGCACTCTCGAAATGCATTTCAAACCAAAACCAACCGATAACCCCCGCCCCTCCCCTCAAATCAAATTCAAACCAAAAAAAAAAAGAATCAATTTTAACTTTCTCACTTTCTCTCTCGTGATCATCCAGCTCACTCTCAGCTCTCTCTCAAAGTCATTTACTCTGTTTGTTGAACTGAACTGACAATGAGTACGCCTTATGTGTCTCTTTCAGAATGTGAAATCGCCTTCATATTTCTGACTGTGATTGCGCCTTGGATACTCTGTAAATTTCCATAATCTAATAAAACTAACTAACTAACTTAATGCAACAAAACAACAACAACAACAAAACAAACAAAAACTAAACAAAAAGCAGAGAGAAATCAATTTTACGATTGAAAAGCACTTACATAGGCAAAGCTTCTAACTAAACTAGAACTGTGTGTCTAGCCTTAAGCGAGAGCCATCAACCAAGAATAACAACAAGAACAACAACAACAACAGCAACAACAACTACAACAACAACAACAAAAGAACAAAAACAACCACACCGATCACTAAGCGTAAATATGCACGAAAAGAATTTGCTGAATTGTGGGGGTTAAATGAGTTCAGGTGTTGGCAAAGGACGTGGCAGAAGGAGGGTGAAAAGTTAGAGTTACCTATACATATATATATATATATATATATATATATGTGTGTATATATATATTTGACCTCATGTGTATATTAGACTGGATACCCTAAGATATACCATTAAATATTCACGTAAAGTAAAACCAAACAAAATAACTCATACGCCACGTTACCCAAACAATTGGCCCTACTCTTTTTTTTATAATTTTCCCAAAAGGTTAAAAGTTTTTTACATCATACATACAATTAGCTTATTGTTATTATTGTTATTCAATATTTCGATTTTTAAAAACGTTCGAGCAACTGGTCGTATACTTAATACTGTCAATACTTTCTACAATAAATTTTCTTTATGGATTCAGTCTGGTGTACACATATGTATGTATATATATATATAAATATATATATATATATATGTGTGTGTGTATGTATTCGATTGTATATAGTAGAGTTAAATCTGTAAGAGTAAATGAATGAATCCTTAGTTTTGTCTTTCAACATATTTTTGTATATATACACATATGAGCCCAGATCCAAAATGATAAACCAGTGCATATCTTTCTCAAATATCTATCTACAAATCTCTCTATCTCTATCTCTCTATGTTGAATAAACTATGTATGTGAATGTAAAGCAAACTATCAATGGTCAAGTATTTACTTAATTGGGTGGGAGCACACACACACACACACACACACATACACACTTGAGCATACACAATTAAAGTGATATATATTCAAATAATAACACAATACGCCCAAAAACCCACTTACAGAGTCCAACAATGAATTGGCAACTGCCACCACAACAGGACGCAGCGATGTGACAACGGAACAGCAACATGGCAGTAGTACAGTCGGATCGGGTGGCAGCAGCAGCAGCAGCAGCGGAAGTGGCACCAGCACAGCCATCTACTTGACGACTCCATCTTCAAGTGGCAGCAGTACGCCAGGACAATCGAGTACCAGCAGCAGCAGTGCGGGAACCTCTTCGACGCAACGTGCCGCCATTAGCAGCACCAGCAGCACAAGCACCTCGACAACAACCACTACAACGACAACAACAACAAGCACCACAACACAGGCAACACCAGCGCCCCCAGAAATTCCAAGCACTGTAACCGAACGTGAAACAACACCCTTCGATATATATGGCAATGGTGTGGGCGGTGGTGGTGGTCGCATCGATCACGAGAACATGCAATTGCCGGAGGAGCATCATCCCTTGCCACCAATGCCACCGCCCCTGCCACCACAAGATCCACCACCATACGGACCATATGGCGGCAACACATACAACACCAATTTGAATAACTATCGACCCAAGGGCGGCAAGGGAGGACGAATCAATTCCATTGAGGAGGAGCGCACTGCCATGATTATAGGCATTGTGGCAGGCATTCTCATCGCTGTCATCTTGGTAATCCTTCTCGTGCTGTGGCTCAAATCCAATGGCGACCGTGGCTACAAGACCGAGAGTGAAAAGGCTGCTGCCTATGGATCGCATAATCCGAATGCCGCTTTATTGGGCAACACAAGCACCAATGGCTCCTATCATCAGCAGAGGCAACACCATCATCAGCAGCAACAGCAGCAGCAACATCACCACCAAGGTGGCCAACAGTCGCATCATGGCCAACAGCAAATGCACAGCAATGGCAATGGAGGCGGCGGCGGTGGCGGCATGATGTCCAGTGGCAGTGGCTCACTTGGCTATGGCAGTGATGGCAGGCCTCAGATGGCCGGCCTGGTGCAACCCAAGGCCAAGAAACGTGACTCTAAGGATGTCAAGGAGTGGTATGTGTAAGCAGATAACAGAATACATGGAATTACTGTCAAATTAGCAATAAAACAAAAAGGGAAAACAAATGAGTAGATTAAAATCATAGTGCAAATAGTGCAGAAAAGCCAGCCACAAGACGAAAACCAATAACAATTAATATGCCACACAAACACACTCACACACACACCTACACAATTACAAACAAAAATGAGATGGGGTTGGAAAACAAATAGAAATGTGTACAAATGAACGGAAGGATAATAAGTGATTCGGTTTATGTTGTTGGCAGTAAGAAAAACAAAGAGAGGAAAATTAAACAAATACTTTAGCAAACAAAGCAACAAGAAATTATGCCTAAGAAATTATAGCTTCAAACTCAAGACTTGCTAAAACCAAAAAAAAAAAAGAAAGGAAAATCGTGCAGCGTTTAAGCCTACATATATATATATATATATATTACATACTATATATACACATATATATATATATATATCACTATGTTATAACAAATTATGCCACTAGCCAATCAAATAATTGTGTAAAATATTTCGCAAAAACCAAAAACACAAAAAAAAAACAAGTTCGCCACGCAAAAAATAAAACAAACTACTGTAAAGTGACTTCGGGGCACCGAAGAACTAATACCCTTGCCATGTTAAACTGTATATTAATATCGGGATAGATAACAAAAAGTGTGAGATAACCGATCCTTGCTTATGCTAAAGATAATTCCGATGCGAAAATACAAGAAGACTCAAATTTAAATAAACAAACACTTTAAAAGTTTAAGCTTAAACTATATCCAGAAGGTCCTTATTAGTTAAAATATAACTTTTTAATGCATATACCAAGCACTGTTCCTGAAAAAAAACTTGATAAACTTAGCAAGGGTATTAAAAAACTAACTAAAACTAACGAAATACTAACTAGAGACAACAGCCACACCAAATTTTAGCAAAAATTCGATTAAAAACTAATAATAATATTAATAATAATTGAGAAAAATAATTAAATTATCTACATTTTATTCAGTTATGTTGCCTAAACTTACCAATTTGAAAAAAAAAAAAGGAAATACAAAAAAAAAAAATAAAAACAGAATGAGAGTAAATGAGAAAGAGAACCCAAGGAAAAAACAAATTGTGGTGCTGTAAGGTTAAATACAATGATAATAATAATAATATATAAAAAAGAAACACTAAATAATACTAATGAATGAATGCCAGAGTTAATGCTAATATGAATTTGTTCGTTGAATTTGCAAGCGGCTTTAATTATTATTAAACAATTAAGTACAGTATCCCACAATTTTTGGTTACGTAAGGCGACTTTTTCGTTTGCGTGCAGCAATTCGTTTACGAATTTGAGTTTACAAACCAAAAAAAAAAACAAAAAACAAAAATCTACAAATTCTTCAAAGAAAGACAAAAACAACTAAACGAAAAACCAACATATATACTTTTTGAATATGTATATGTATTTGAGACTAGATATTGTCATCGATTTGTATGCAATATGAACTCGGACATATCAAGTAACAAGACACAACACACACACACACACAACATCATACACACACACACACTCTCTCACAGACACAATCTGAAGCGAACCTACCTAGCTTTTTTACTACAATTGTGAATGATAACTTACTTTACAGCAAAATGAAAAAAAAAACAAAAACAAAACAAAAAGGGAAACCTACAAAACAAAAGGACAACAAGCAACAATTTTACAGTATTAAAGCAGCTTTATGCATATTTTTCGAGGCATACATGACGTATACACAATCAGCAGCAGGCCAAACACAGACCAAAAACCACAGACACCACACAAACACACACACACTGACACGGATTGGACAGGATACGATTTCGGCAAAAATAGACACAAAAAAAAAAGAAAAAAAATGAAGGAAAACATTTAAGATGAAGATGTATACATCACATATATCATTTTGATGCGCTATATATATTATCAAATTTTTTGCCTCGATCTCGAACTACATATATATAGCAATTAGTGTATCATTTTGGATTCTATATACACAAAAAGGAAACAAAATATAAACAAACAAATACTTATGTACTTATATACATACATACATCAACACGCACATGAGCACACACACTAAGAAAAACAAACACCCAACACTAAAACATTACTTCATACTTCTCTTAAATTCTTCTCTTAAATGAATATAACACATCGTGTGTGGGGTATGCTGTATATGCCTAGAAAAGTACTCTATATATATAAATATATATATATATATATACCTAACTAAAATACATATATATTGCATTTCAAGAAACATTTTTTGATATATTTTCGAGTTTTTAAGATCCTCTTGAACTCTTGTATACAAAAGACAAACCTAGCAAATCTAGCAGAAAGGGCAACACTTTAGGACAATTGCATAGATACATAAAAACATACATACCTACACGATACAAGCAAAACTTAACTACATACATATATATACTATTTATACATACGTACATATATAAACAAACCCAAATTAAAATAAAAGACAAAACAAATATATACAACAAGAAGAAAAGAGAACAACTTATACGATATAATGTATTATTATATGAATTATTATGTATTATGCGTCCCTTCGATTTCGATAATGAAACAAACCCAAAACGAATGCTGTTGATACAAAAAAATAAATTAACATTCCCACTAAATTATGTAACACTCTCTATCTCTATCTCCAACTACAACTAATACTTTCTTTCTATATCTATCACAATGTTAATGCTGCACAAGAAAAACAAAAGAAAAAAAAACATTTGCATTTAAAAAACAAAAACAAGAAGAAAACCACAGAGAAACTTAAGAAAATTATAACCAATTATTTCAATTGACTATTTACATTTACATTTTTATGCCTTGCACAACGGAAACGGAAATGAGAATTATCTGCAAAATTCTTCAGAAAATCAGAAAAACAAAAACCAAATCCAATTAAAAAAAAAATACAATATATACTAGTAAAGAATACCAATTAATGTTATGTATATGTACTATAATTGATATATTAAGCAGGCATTGGGCAAAGTACAGTTAGGTAACAAATAGTTAATGCATGTAACGTAATAGTTGAATGATCAGAATGGAATAGAATGGAATATGTGGACAGAAACGAAACTTACATCTATTTAGGCTTAATATCATTGTTATCTAATATATGTATATACATATATATAAATATACACACACATCCACACACATATATACAAAATAAACACACCACACAAACACATAGACACACATCCCGTATATATATAGGCAAGGAATATGTATGTATATGATCATGTAATCGCGGCGCAGTAATCAACCTGCGCCCACTTATATATATAACAACAAATGTAACATGTATGTATATGTAGCGGCAGTGATTGTTAAAAAGAATTGCTTTGTTTTATGTTAGATTTTTTTATTTGTGAGAAGAAGAAACAAGAAAACAAAAAGAAATCGGTAAAATGCATACAAAAACAGAATGACTGACAAAGAAATACACAGAATTATAACATTGCATAAAATAAATACAATAAAAATATAATTGAAATGAAGCATTTATGTTCAGATATCCTTTTTTTAGTAGTACGTTTAGTACGTTATACAAAAATTGCGGATCTAATACAAGAGAAAAAGCTCAATAACGATTGAATTGGACATGTCGCCAACAAGTGTTAAACTTGTTAGGTAAAACGGAACAAACCAACTTGTCTTATTTCAAAACATAATTAAAGTGTCATTTTCAAGTTTAAATATAACCGCTCGAGCCGCCAGTGTGACCAATTTTGAAAGCAACATCTGGCAACATCACAGCCATTAAAATTGCCCAACACTGCTTCTAAAATACCAATAAATATTGTGTTTCTGGCGAGCAATCTTCAAATAATTGGGAATATATTTTATTTTTTTTACATGTGCCAAAAAACAAGCGCAAATTCTGATCTGAACTCAGAGGCTTTCAGGTAAGTGTCATATTATTGTTTCGAAAAACATCAATCGTTCAAATAAAGTGTTGTTCAATATAAAAAACGGCCCTATCAAATCTTAGCGGTGACGTAGACTAAAAATAATAAATAATAGCAGCCTTTTCTATTTAATTTACCTAGTTTGCTTTATTTGAGAAAAAACTTTGTACAACAGACATGGACAAGGATAAATTTACACTCCAGACCATACGGCAGGAGTTAATAGACAACAACTTACAGGCCAAAGCCATTATACAGGTGAGTGAGAATTTATCCAGGATTTTATTAAGTCTAATCTGAATGTTTAATCGTTTTCAGGATATTATAAATAGTCGCACATCTTTGAGTGAACTTGAGGAACTAAACGAGGCTGGTCGTGCCAAGCTGTCGGCTATACGTAAAAACATTGAGCGATTGGATGACTGGTCCCGGGACATGGCGGACCCGGCATTGGTCAAGGATGTAGACACGCATCGCGATCAATTCTCAAAAACATTGCAAGCATTTCGAAAGGCTAATGTGTCTACTATGCTGGAAATCGAGAAGGCCAACCGTGAAGAGCTCATGGCTATAACGGGGGAGACTGATCTGCGTCAGCGGCCAACGGCAGGAACCCGTCATAATCGTGGTAGTCTAGTGTCGCAAGAAAATGATGTGACTGAGCAAATGCTAGCCATATCACGACATCTTTCAGAGACAACACAGAAGAGTGCCATTACTTTGGAGACATTAGTGGCATCTTCCCAAAATGTGGAAGCTACGAGCGATGAACTGCAAAACACAGCCGGAAGCATTACGATGTCCGGCAAGTTGCTGAAGAAATACGGCAGACGGGAGTGGACGGACAAAATGCTTTTGTTTTTTGCATTTTTCCTATTTCTTGCCTGTGTATTCTACATTGTCCAGAAGCGACTATTTTAGTTGTTAGCTGGTATGTTAGAAATAAGGGATCAGGCAGCATAGAGCCTTTAAAACTATGCACATAGAGAATATTGTTCTGTTACTACTCGCTAGTTGCACCTTTTTATTTTGATCCTAAAATTTGTATGGAAATTTTCAAGTGTAAATGCTAATTGTATAATAGCGTATAAATATTATGTATGTATTTAATAAGGACATCTGGGCACGCCGCCGGGATTCGTAAAGCCATTTGTGTTGACCAACCGACAAATATCTTTGTATGAACGCTGATTTTCCTGTGGCCGAGAACTTGTCTGGGCTGGTCTATAACCGCTTCTATAATAGCCAGAATTCGATGAATATGTCGGGGGGAAAATTGTAATAATTAGTCCCTTGGAAAAGTTGATCCAATACAGTTCTGCTTTGTACACAACCAAATACAAGCAAAATGAGAATTAAAAGTGAGCTTTGCATAATTGACCAGACACTCATTTCACACTGAATTTCAAATTATGAATGAGCTAACAATATGTTTGCTCCACATTTGAGACTTCCGCTACCTTGGGCAAGTCGAGGAAAGTGACTGCCGAGCCATGGTCACATTGATTAGCAACTGGCACTGATAAGAGATTCGAATTCTATCCAATTGATTAAACCTCTTCAATGCTATGGTCCGATCATGGCAAATTTGAACGCGCAAAAGGCACAAAAATATTCGAAGTTCAAAAAGTCAAGGGCCGGATTTTTGCCTAGGTGAAGTTGACTTGCTTCATTTAAAAAGAAAGTTTGCATTTATTTTTAAAAATATAACCTTATTTTGAGATCGGACCACATTAATTTATTTGCAGTCAGCATTTTAAACATACGTTCTGAAGAGATGGTTTATGTTTTATTTACTAGAACAATAAATATATATTTTTAAAACTTGTTTGCACAATTGCAATACGATGGAGAGCAATGGCAGAATCTTAAAAAGATGAACTGCTATAAAAGGAGATGCTAACTTCAAAAAAGCTATCACTTTGTCACTTACCATTGTCCTGAGCAGTCCCACAATAATCAGCAACAAAACTTCAGTATGAAACTTTTGATTGTATCAATTATTGGTAAGCGTCTATAATTTAGCCAGAGTGCTCCTTATTACGAATGTCTTACAGTGTGCATCGTCATAATTGGCTACGTTGAGGCCGAGCGTCCATGCTCATGTGCTTGCCAGTTATGCGGTCCCGGTGGTGTTCCTTGCAAGTTTTGCCCTGATAAGCCCCAACTATGTGAACAACTACTTTCCAAACTGAAGGATCTTAAGAAGGAAATAAGCCAATGCGTTTGCGGTGTGCCGTGGTGGCTTTTGAGGTGAAAATTCAAAAGCTTTTCCATTTAATGATATGTCTGTTGAATTGTTCATTTTTGTTTTTACATTCTTGTAGTAGAAAAATAAATTTGTAATTATCCATTGATATTTAAACTCCGCTACGTTGTTAAAATGCTGCAGATTATCGATTAGTTCGATTGATTCGATACACCGATATTTGCCGATAACTTACAAATAACATAATTTACTAGATTCCGGCAACGCTGCATCCGGCATTTATAGTAAACAAAACAAAGTTGTGTTTTTATAAAGTCTGAATATAATGAGCCGGTCAGATCAAATTTTTGAGGACCTCAAAGCACACTTTCGAGGTCACAGCAAAATACGTGAGCAGCGGGCACATATGTCCAAGGTAAACAAATTTAATATGATTTACCAGGCAATCGTCCCTTTTTTACAAATTTTCTTCCCCTGGCAGGTTCACTCGGTATGCTGGAACGCTGATGGCCGCCACCTTGCATCCGGTTCATTTGACAAGAGTGTGGCTGTGTATTCGCTGGAGCGAGACCGCTTTGTCAAAGGCGGCATCTACCGTGGGCACACTGCGTCCGTCGATCAGCTGTGCTGGCATAAGACTAATCCAGGTAAGCATTTTTCGGCAATCCAAAGCAATTACAATATATTTTTTTATAACATAAAACGCCTCAGATCTGTTCGCAACAGCCAGTGGGGACAAGACTGTACGTATCTGGGACATTCGCGTAGGTAAATGTGTTTCGGTAACAAATACCAAAGGGGAGAATATCAATATTGCCTGGGCCCCTGATGGCAAAACAATTGCTGTGGGCAACAAAGAGGATCTCATTACGTTCATTGATACACGCACGAACAAAATTCGCGTCGAGGAACCATTTAGCTTTGAGGTTAATGAAATATCATGGAATAATACGAATGACTTGTTTTTTCTCACCAATGGCTTGGGCTGTATGCATGTACTTAGTTTTCCTAGCATGGAGCACCAGATCACACTAAAAGCACACCCAGCCAACTGCATTTGCATTGAATTTGGACCCACAGGTGGGGAATTAATTATTTAACTAATGTCGTTAGTATTATGAAGTGCTTTTTTTCTTATTTATATTGTTTTTGCAGGCAAATATTTTGCCACAGGCTCGGCAGATGCTCAGGTATCACTCTGGGATGCCAACGAACTAGCCTGCTTACGTATGATAAGTCGACTAGAATGGCCTGTTCGCACCATATCCTTTAGCCACGATGAACGACTAATAGCATCGGCCAGCGAAGATTCTTTGATTGACATTGCATTTACGGAAACCGGAGAACGTGTTACAGATGTACGTGTAGAAGCATCCACCTTCACTGTGGCCTGGCATCCTAAACAGTATCTGCTGGCCTATGCTTGCGACGAGAAGGAGAGTGACAGGCGCCGCGATGCCGGCAATGTTAAAATTTTCGGGTTTCCCGAATAGATTTTAGGCTCATAGTTAATAAACATAGAACTAAACCCGTCACATATAATTGACACATCCTTTTCGACTCAAGTCAGTCTTGTGGCAGTTTTTTACATTTAAAACTGCAGAATTCTAGATAACGATAACATGAGGCTGGCAAAGTCTGGCAAAGCTTTTTCCTGCGATAGTTACTAAACTGTCATCACTAGGGTGATGGCCTGAACAGAAACAATAACAAAGCGTCAGATGAGCAACTCCTAGCAACTCAAAAACTTAAATTGAAATTAAATTTATAAAAATATATAACTATATACAGATCAAAATGTCTGTGCGTCACGATTGGTATCAGTCAGAGTCCAAGGTGGTTATCACTGTTTTGCTAAAGAACGCTGCCCAGAAGAACTATGACGTCAAAATTGAGTCACAAAAAATACAACTGACAGCCGATGGCTATGAGTTGTTGCTTCCACTGCTTCATCCTATTGTGGTTGAGCGTTCTTCACACAAGGCCTATCCATCCAAAGTTGAAATCACTCTGGCCAAGGAGACTGGCATGCGTTGGGAAAGCCTCGAGCTGAAGGAAACTGTGGCCGCAGCTGCACCACCTGCACTGCAAACAAAGAACTGGGACCTCTTGGTGAAGGAGGAAGAAAAGATCGACGAAAAAGAGGCCAAAGGTGAAGCGGCTCTCAATCAGTTATTCAAAAAGATCTACAGCAGCTCCACACCGGAGGTGCAAAAGGCCATGAACAAATCATTTATGGAGTCCGGCGGCACCGTGCTCAGCACCAACTGGAGTGAAGTTTCTCAGGATAAAGTGCCCATTAAGCCCCCAGAAGGAACCGAGTTCCGCGAATGGGACAAGTAAACCAAAGCATCGGAGTAAAAACAATCTCTAAAATAAACAAATCAGAACACACAACTCTTGCATCATTGAATAAAAGCAGCAGACAAATCATAAAGAAAATACTAAAAACTAAAATTAACAAGAATTACATGAAATAAATTTGAGTAATAAATAAAACAGCAATTGTTATCCTGTTTGTAGGTTTTAATGAGTTCTAGAAATATCTGTTGCAATTTAAAAACTGTATAATTATTGTATGGTTCAAGCCCACTGTGACTTCTGTTGTCTAGGGTTACATTTGATGCACAAACAGCTGATCGACCGGTCGACACAATACACATTATTTGTATGTACGTGGGTTAAAGAATATTTTTCGCACAAAAAAAACATAAATCGGGAAGCGGAAAGATGTATAAAAATCTGGAAGAGCACAACCGGCTGGTAAACAAATATCTAAAGATATTCTTTGTAGTTGCATTATATTGGTAAGCATAAATCGAGGCTGTGATTATGGTAGACACGTTTCAAACAACACATTGCTACGCACAGGTGCACCTCAATATTAACAGTATTCGTGAACAAACATCTGCTAAGCAGCGACACAGTCAATTTGGGTGCACCTCTGTTTATGTCCTGGTTTCAGTGCGTCATCTCTACCATCATATGTTACGTAGCGTGTCGGCTGAGCCGAAAATATCCCAGTGTCATAAGCTTTCCCGATGGCAATCCCGTGGATATTGACACGTTCCGAAAAATTCTGCCGCTGTCGGTTCTGTACACTCTAATGATAGGAGCTAATAATCTTTCATTACACAATGTAACCGTAGCTTTCTACTACATTGGCCGTTCCCTTACAACAGTGTTTAGTGTGGTTTTATCATGGTTGCTTCTAAGGCAAGTAATGCGTCATGGTTGATATAACTAAGTAATATTTGACATACCTACACCGTTCACAGGCAACGCACTAGCTTCAAATGCATGCTCTGCTGCGGGGCCATAGTGGTGGGATTCTGGCTTGGAGTTGATCAGGAGAGCTTGACCGAGGTGTTTTCTTGGCGTGGCACTGTATACGGAGTTCTTAGCTCATTGGCACTAGCAATGTACTCCATTCAGACAAAGAAATCCCTATCTTATGTGAACCAGGAAGTATGGCTGCTCAGCTATTATAATAACCTGTATTCCACAATACTATTCCTGCCGTTGATTATTCTTAACGGTGAGCTGGAAACGATTATAACATATCCTCATATGTGGGCAGCCTGGTTTTGGGCTGCCATGACGCTGAGTGGTATTTGCGGTTTTGCCATTGGCTTTGTAACAGCCCTTGAAATTCAAGTGAGTCACAGGAGATCCGAAAAACCTTTATCACGCCTTAAGTTTATCTCTAATTTTTTTAGGTCACCTCAGCACTAACGCATAACATCTCGGGCACGGCTAAGGCTTGTGCTCAGACCGTAATCGCTACCCAGTATTATCGTGATGTTCGTTCTGCACTTTGGTGGACTTCTAACATAGTTGTATTGTTGGCTAGCGCCGCCTACACTAGGGTCAAACAGCTGGAAATGTTGCGCCACCATCAGCAGCGAAACGCAGCTCCACAGAAAGCTTGATAAGCCATGACGGCCAAAGTAAACTTTACTCCATAAGACTCTCTATATCTAATTGTAAGCTCAAAGAATGCACAAACAGGATCAACAATACAAATATATATTTAACCATTTTCGCTAATTGGAAGCCTGTTGGGCCACTGCTTGATCTTGTTCCTCCGTCTCTACTTTCTTGGGTTCACGCTTTGTCTTCATCGTACTCTTATCCCACAGCTCGGGCACATAGATAAAGGGATCAATTTTAAGCTGCTCGCTGCTGGGCGGACTCTTGAGCAGCACACGGCTTATGAAACGTCCTTCACGTTTGGGTCTCATTGTGTCCACATCCTGCAGAAGATAACGTATATTTTCTTCCAATTGTTGGCCATCCATGTCCAGAGTGCCCACGCAGGCGCAGATTAGTCCAAAGTTCTGTTGGTATTCATCTTTTGATGCACTGTAACTAATGCCATTGGAGAATTTAGTAATCATCTCGGCCAGATTTGTGCCAAGAGTTTCGCTTTTGGGATTGGGAAACTTGCGTTTCATTAGACCACGTAGAGCTATCAATTCAGCGAGGATATTGGGATGCGCAATGAAGTACTGATAGTCGGATAGCAATAGTTCACCAGCTGTGATGTCCTTAATAAGCTCTACACCGCCAACAAGCGAGGCTCCAGCTTCACGTGCTTCAATTATTTCGTTCTAAAAATAAAAGAGGGTTTTGTTTTTAGGGGTTTAGGGTTTAGGGTTTTCACTAAAGCAGGTAAGCTCCTTACATTGCCTTTGGTGAACACAATGATCTTGCGCTCCTCGCCATGGGCAAACTTGTGCGGAATCATAGCCATTCGCTGAAAGTTGTCCACAAAGCGGGTAGCCTTCTCACCCTGCATGTTCAATTCGATTTCCACATTTAGCGGCGCATTGGGCACATTGTACATGCTCGGATGATGTGTCTCACGATGGCACTGGATTGCTTCGGCTACGGAATAGACAGTCCACCGGTAATACCGTCCCATATAGACATCGTCTTTGGGTACCTGTTTCCACGAATCGTCCACATGTTTGTCTGCCCGTTTTACATTAATCCTGTGTGAAAAAAAAATATATTTGTTGCTTGGTCATAAAGGCATATGTATAAATTATCATATACACTTACTTATTGTCTCGCTGATTGTGCGGAATGAATCCCACCTTCTTTACTTCCACCTTAACCTTCTTCTTACGTGCCTTTTCTCGAGTTCCCTTACGAGCCGCTTCCGTAACTGCAGTAAGGTGCAAACACCGCAGGGCATCGCTGGGATGCTGCCGCACCGCTAGAGCCCGTATTGAGGATAATAATGATTGCATTTCAGTCACAAATATATTAAAAACAACAAAATCCACCTTTGCATAACTAACTTGCGAGGAGGAGTGTTGCCAACCTGGTAAAAAAAGGCTGAAAATAAAATATTTGAAATTTTTCCCCCAACTGGCAGCACAACGAAGAGCCTTAGAACTAGTTTCAAATAGAGAGACCATACATTTTTAAGAATGAACCAGTTCAAATCTACCGTTATTTTTAGAAAATGTAACTGACATTAAAAAATATTAATACTTTAAACTTTAAAATGCCAAACTAGGCAATAAATATGTTTAAACGCTAAAAAATCATTTTCAGGAACCAGAAAACAAACAGATGAACAAATGTTCGCGGAAGCTACAATTTAAGTTTATTCAATTTTGTAATTGCAAATGAATTTGAAAATTGGTCAATCTGTTTTAATTTGACTATATAAAGTGCTTTGAACTTTTATGCAAAGAGCATTTGAAAATGCCGCAAAGAGAACAGAGTCTCCCTCTTTTATTCTCTCTAAATATAAATCTCAGTTTTTCCTGATGCGTACGAAAAAATGTTTTTTGACTCAGAATAGCTATAGCTTCGACAACGAACGGCACGCCACGGTACTTAAATGTGAAAAATCGCAAAAAATACTTACAATAAGATTCTATATAGACTAAAAACACAAAAAGATTGAGTGATCAGCGGTGGTGGGGCGAAAAGAATTTGTGTGCGCACTCGGAAAGTGCAAGTAATAACCTTTTATTCTTCCCAACTATGTTGCAAACGAGTGTTACTAAGAACCTTGAGATATAAACTAATGAAATCAATTTAAACTTTTTTCGGTCAGGAAAAGAATATAAAGAAAAATGTGTATTGTGTGCTTACTCAATGTGTGGCAACATTTCTCGATATAACATTCGGACAAGTGGCGAAATGCCTAGTGAAAGTAATGAGGTTCCAATACAGACAAATACAAATAGAGACACGGACTCAGATACAGATACAAGAATACATCCCATCCACATCACACCTCCCCCACTCGGTTCTGCTGCTGCTGTGTGCACTTTGGCATAAATTGAAAATATTAATTGCGTGTAACCTAAATAGAAAATCAAATAATATTAAATAAAGGAAGTGTGTGTGCTTGTGGGAGGCAGCCAGTGGCAGTGGCTCTCACAATGAGCAGGCGAATCGAAAATGAGTGTCAGCATTTTAAAAATAGTTTGCGGCATTGTTTCTATTTATTTTGATTTGGTTTTTGTTTTTCTTTGTGTTTTTTGGATTCAGTGGAAGTGCATTTGTATTTGTTTTTGATTCTTCGTTTCGCTTAAATGGTCGCACGCGTAAATATTTTTAGAATATTTTTCAAAACTTTTGCACATGTGGAGAAACGTGCTGAATTTCGTTTTTCAAAAATTATTGTTTACATTCAAGTGAATTTTAATCATTACACTTTAAGACATTTCAGAAACACATAAACCTCCTTTTGTCTATAGCAAAGGGAAGACGGTGTGTCTTGTTGAGTGTGTGTGTGTGTGTGTGTGTGTGTGTATGGTGGCGGTCTCGGTGGCGGACGTTCCACATTTGTCTTCCTCTTTTATAAACAATCTTTTCGATTTGATAATTCTTGGATTTTCTTGTCTTGTGTGCGTTTTTCTTGTATGTTTTAGTGGCGTTTCTGATCGAGTAAACAAACAAATGCGAATCCATTTGAGCATTTCTTAAATACGCGGATGAGAGAAGAGATATGGATAAGGGACCACCGAAACCTCGGCGAACGCGTCAAAAAGTTAATGCCCTACACTATGAGTCCTTGCCCACGGCACCGCCGGCCATGTGCGGACGGGCCGAGGAGAATATCTTCCAATTTCCGGCTGTGGCATCGCGGGCTCGCAATCTGTCCGCGTCTCCAAATTATAAGCTCAGCGATGAAAAAGATCTTCCGGCGTGTGCACATGGAAAACATAGTTGCTTCTTCTGTCAGCCGTATCGCGCGGATAGAGGAACAATTGAGCCGCTTAAGATACGTCTGAACTCAGCCATCGAGGCCATGGATGAACTAAATCATACTTATGCTCTACTTGAGGGATTTCTAGAGAAAAAATTGGCAACAATTATTGATACCGAAAAGGAACATCCCACTAGAAAGGATGACAACAAAGAGACGTCAAAGGATGTGACGATGGCCGTGAAGGAGGAGGAGGAACATTCTGATGCCACAATCAGTCAGCCAGCTGTACCCTCATCAGACACAGAATTCGAACTGGAGCACTCACTGAGCTGGCTGGAGTCTTTATTGGGCACGGAAATTGTTCCTCCATTCAAGCAGGGAAAGTTTAAGCGGTGAGTTGCAAAATTTAAATTTTCTTTTGACCATACGAACCTAATGCTTCCCTCTATAGTATACGTGAGCGCAGTAAATCCATGATGGAAGACGAAATAAATATGTATATAAAGAATGAACGTCCATTAAAGACTTCTCTATCCAGACCATATCTTTTGCGACGTCAGAGCACATATAGCGACAACAAATCCAAGGTGTCCAAATGGACCAAAGTGAAAGCTGCATTTAAATGGGAAAGAGCCAATGTCCCACCTTCTGGAAGCGCACAAGAATCACATGTCCTCCTACCAGTCAACAATGAGGTAGAAAGGTGAGTATTTTCCAATACTCTAGTCAATGGAATTTAATTCAAGTGTTCCCTGCATTTGACAGATATCTAAAAGTACCCGTAACTGCTGCTGGTGGAAGCAGTTCGGCGGACAGCATTATCAGTTCCTCATCAGGACACTTTATGAGCGATACTGGCGGCACTCCTGGAACCATATCTTCGGCTAGCTCCATGGATGAACTAGATGCATCCTGTCGCCATAATATGCGTAAATTTTTTATTCATTTACTAAAACCAATTTTCATTAAGACATAGCTAATTCCTCTATTTAGGACGCGATTCTTCAAAGAGCGATACCCGTTGCGATTCACGGGCTTCCAATTTTGAAGTGGAGTTGCGTAAGTCAGTCATAGATGAACGTTTGGATAGCATGAAGTCGGCTCTGCCTATTAAGTCATCCTCAAATAAGTCCCTGCGTCGTTCGAAGGCATTCTCTGATTTTGAAGTGTTGCCGGAGGATCATGTAGCCGAGATTAAATCGACTAGCACTCGACGTCAAAAGTTACCGCCAAGTCCGCTGAATCTTAGCCAGGTATGCAGTGATTTGCCCCAACTTCATTCACCCCTTAAGAGTCCCAAAGATCAGAGTTTACCACGCATGCGACGCGTTAATTCACCGGGCAATTCCTCAGTACCCAGTAGTCCTTCTAGACATTCGGACTTCTTTGGAGAATTCGGTAAGTAGTCGTCATCGTCGCCATCATCATCCCTGGTCATAACCTTTATAGTTTCCTTTACAGAGAGCGAGGATCTTTCCAGTGGTGACTTTTCGGAACCCACAACCCCAAATCGTAAGAATGAACATGATGAGATATTTCAACGTTATCAACTTCTCGTACTCAAACTAGATATGGAGTTTAAGCACAAGCAATGCGGATTCGAACGTTCAAATACCACAAATCGCAGTAAGTTTAAATGCATAAGCCTTGCTCTATAGCCATAATCATAACCATTATTATAGGTGTGAAGTTTGGCAGTGGCAGCGGCGGAAGTGGCAGTGGGAAACGCAGCAGCGAAGAGCATTCTCCCACACAATTGTTGCACAATGAACTCATGTCCACCGAACAGTTGGAACAGAACCTAACGCCGCAGTTCAAAAAGAAGCTCCACAAGTGGCGGGCCAAGCAGCAAAGCTGTTACAACGCTTATGCCTCCTCTGACACCGCCACCAGCCCAACTGCCAAGAACCAATCTAGTGGTGGTAGTGCTGCCGATGTTAAGCCCAAGATCGATTGGAATCTATGGAGCTTGGGTCAACTAAAACTGGAGGGACAGGGCTTGTGTGCTTTGCCGGATCAAAAGGATCTACCGGAAAAGTTCCAAAAGAAGATGGGTGAGTCGTTGATTGGCAGAAATAATCTCAGTCACTTTAACATCAAGAGGTGTCTTGGTTTTAGAGCAATGGAATCGCTTAAAGTGTTCGCCCGGCACGAATTCCGACAATGATTCACTTAAACGTGGCTCTAAGCACAGCCAATCCACACGCCGGGGCTCCGATGATGATCGTTGGTACAAGCACAAGTCCCACGACAAGGAGAAGTTTGTCAAATTGAAGAAATTCCCTTACAAGATCTGTTTATTAGCAATCATGATTCTTTGCAGATTGTCACGCCTGAAGGCCATTGTGGCTCCCGATCATACCTCCAAGAAAATTGAAGTAAAAACCTCAGCCGGTGAGGTCATGAAATTCGAAGGCATTTCCAGGAAATTCACGCGTAAACTTTACGAATGGGAAAAGGCCAGAGGCATAGGACCAGAGGCTTCCACATTTGCCCTACTTCATCCCGGCTATTGTCCCATCGATGTCAGACGTATTAATAAGGAGTGTAACAAAGGTACGAAACGAAATATTTTTGCGAGATGTTAACTATACGTCTCTTTTTGCATCTACAGCCACCGCAGAAGATTCGCCAGCGTTAAGTCGATCACTTTCACTGGACAGCGTGTCTCCTAGCGTAAATGTCATCTCACAGCAGGCGTCATCGTTATCCTTGAACCATGTTAACGATTTAAAGGAAATCAAAGATAGCACTGATGCCCTAACTGATCATGAGTTCAAGAAATACGATGAACCCGAAGCGGTTATGGTGGAAGTGGAAGAGCATATACACGACACTGCCTCGCCCCTGGTCACCGCCCATACATTGGTGGAACAACAGACACCGATTTACAAGTACGAGGAAGTGCAATGCAACGATTACGTGTAAGGACCATTTTTTCACTTTCCATTTTTCCAGTGTTCACTCCATACGATTCTTTTCATTTCTAGCAATTCTCGACGCGTGCAAAGCTTTGAATCGCACACGAATTTGGCTCCATTGCTTGGGGCCCTCAAACGTGCCGATGAGCTTTTTGAAAAGCTGAGAAATGCATCGCCAGATTTGCTAGAGCATGCTGTTATGCGGGATTGCCAGTCCACATTGCTTAGCATACGTAATATTTATCCATACTACTCCAACAATCTGATGAAGGCGAACGTGCTGAATGCCGTCTCTGATGTCCAAAGTGAACTGGGACGTCTATGTGAACTGGTATGGGTGGCGCCGTCCAACCCAAAGTCAATACTTTTCACTATGTTGCCTTCTTTCAGAGTCAAAAGTCGCCGCTGGATGAGGCATGCTGTCAGGAAACTATGCAAGAACGTACAATGGAGTACCTTGAAGAGATTCAGGGTATGCTGGAGTCCTTGCAGTGTCTCAAACTGAGTATTCGTAAGCAAAAGTCATTTGGCGATGCCCACAAAAGGCGATCCTTACTCATATGTTTGTATTCGCTTATTTTGCAGAGGGAGGTTCGAATCGTTATCCCCGAGACATTGTTCCGGACATTAACATTACGGCTGATGATGGACAGCAGATCGAATCCACATGCGATAATTCCAGTCGCGATCATCTGGCGGTAGAGGATCAAAGCGGAGCCTCACACATGGAACATGAGACGGAAACCAGCACCACCACGGGAACACTATGTCGCTCCAATGTGGGAGCAGCCGGCAATTCGCATGTCAATGCTGCCAAGAAGAAACTTTTGCGACTGCGTAAAATGGGATCAAGACAGAATAGCAAAACTGAGAGCGATAGCAGCGATGCAGAGACCCACAGTGTTCTAGAGACACCACGTCGTCTACGACGCAAGAATTTTCGCCTCAAACAACGATCTCTGGATGATGATTTCCGTTTGGGATCATGCCCACCAATTGTCCAGGCGGTGTCGAATGAGAAAGAACCAACGCCAGCCCCAATGGAAGTCATTCATGGCTCTCTGAAAGTGAAGCCCGGTGAGCTTATTGAGCAAAGTCAATCTATAGCACCGGTTGCAGTTCCAACCAGCAAATTGGGCGGGTTCATTCCGCCACCACTGCCGGAATTACACACCCGAAATTACAATACCAATGCAAATGTTTTTGTAAAGACCAAACGCAAACTATTCACAACTATTGCAGAGCCCAATGCATTAGAGGGCATTGCGGTCATTGAAAAGGAACTCGAGAGTCCGACCATTAATGTCCAGGACAATGAGAAACCAACGATGGAGATGGTGAACGTGAAATCGAAGTCTGTGCCACGACCCCTTAATCTATACAAATCGATTAGCCTGGATCGGTTGACCCCACGCCATTTCAGGGATGATCCACGCAAGTGTCAGAGTAGCGAGAATCTTTATCGTCGATCCATATCGGTGCCTCTTCCCTTGGCCAGCGACAGTATGCAACGTCTGCTGCAGTCCAAGCGCTCGCTGCGCTCCACACCACAACATCCGAATTGCCCAGAAGTTCCTCCCCGAAGAGTTCATCTCTACAAGAAGCATTCGCTGCACAAATCCCATAGTGCCACTGTGAGCAACAATATCGAGCATAAGATAGCGAAAACAAGTTCTGGATCGATGGTAGCCAAGACTCCGATTCCACCTCCCGAACCGTTGGTGTTGCCAAACAAACTGGATAACACTCTGCCTCGCATTCAACGTAAGCTGGAGGGAAAGACCACTTCGCTGACACCCACCAAGCCAAAGCAGTTTGAGTTTCCTCCTTCAATTGTGTCCCCTTCTGATCATCGACCGGCAACGCCTTTATCTGAGCGAGCACAACGCTTGCAGCAGGCAAAGACACAGTTCCTGCAGAGTGCTCCGGTTACGCCTAGACAGGAGCCGACTACACCCACAACGATTTACGACCCGGCTCCAATTCACAAGAGCATCAGTGCCGGGAGCATTCGGGGTGGAGAACATCAGCAGCAACAGCAGCAGCAAGAAGTTACAACGGACCAAGAGAGTGTGGGCAGTTTACCACGTGTTGTCACCCGAAGTGGAAAGATTTCAAGCAAACTGGGATTTGCCACACTTGCCTCTAAATTGCGTCGTGGTGGCAGGAAACCCAAAGAGCCCCCTGCGACAGCCATGCACATTGGCAGTGCCTTGTCGGCGCTCTGTCGGCAAACACTAATGGCCGATGTCATTGCCTTGCCTCAGGTTTTGGGTGGAGAGAGACCTCCACCACCCCCTCCAGCCAGCCCACGGACGCCCAGTGGCGGACGAAGTGTACACAAATCGCAGAGTACCCCGCAGGCAGCTTCTCCCCACTCGCCCAACAACTACGATGGACTAAACAAGTCATTGAGCGAACAATATGTACGGCAACTCAAGGAGAGCGACGTCTAGTCAATATTAAATGTCAAAATGTCCAGAATCTAGTCATAATACTATATAATATTTAGAATGTAAATCCTGCGGCGGGAAGGTAAGTAAATTACCTGTTCCGTCTCTTTGTCAGTTGTTAACCCAAAACTGTATTTATTTCACACTTGATGTCCACTCACACCCAAAAAGCCCTTATTGAAGGCCAATATGAATTGTTTTTATAAACTATCACTACTACTTGAATGTCTCATTATATATCTTCACAATAGTAGAAATGGGTTTGAGTTTAATGTGACAACTTTATATACTTGATTGTAAGAAATCTACAGATTAATCAATAGTTGTGGAAAAGAGCTACAATTAAGCTTACTGACTCGTTTCTTCGATTTATCGATGATCCACATAATCGTCAACATCATCAAGATTATCATTGTCAACATAGTCATCGTCATCATCATCATCCACAATATCCTCATGTGGAATTTCTGGGGGATCTACGCCAATGTTCCAATAACGATCCTCCTCTGGACGCACAAACTCGTACTCTGGCTGAGCGCTCACATAAGTAATACAGACAGTTAGGTTCTGAGCCGTCTCAATCATTTGTGGTATACTATTGACAAACGCCACCCCACAGTTGGCCGTCTTGTTGACGGCTTGAGGCAATTGATTGTTAACCAAGTCATATTCGCCAAGGCCCACGGCAATAATGTCGTGAACTCGACGAATGGCACTTAGAGCGTTCAATGTGCCTGAGAGGATTTTTCCCATGGTTGTCTGTTTGGAGGCAATTTTCTTATAAATAGTAACAAGACCCTGAACGCTCTTCTTTATCTCCTTTACAGAGGCCACTGTCTCGTTCTGAATGCGAAGAATTAGGGACATGGTGTAAGTGTAGCAATCAACACCATCACTGACAGCTTGGAGAGCTTCTTGGAACTGCGGCACATGAGCATAGCTACAGTAGGCAGCTTGCGCCGCTCGTCCCCAATAGTTCCACATATAGCCTAGTCCTCCAATCGCTGCCATCACAATTTTGGGTTTGTTAAGGGTTAACAGATTTGTTTCCAGATCGATTGCCCGAGCCACCAAATTATCAATTCCCAACTGTGCCTCATCGATCACATCCTGCAAGATGGCCTGCAAGTCCTCAAACTCTGCTTTCTCCTGGGGCGTTAAATTCTTATTCGGCTGGCCAATTAATTCCTCTATTGTGGGCAATTGGGTATCGTAGACAATCGTTGGCACATCATCCAAATACATGGAGAACTTTCTGCGAAACTCATCAAAGACTTGCACATATTGTTCATCCAACTGCGGTTCAGTCATCGCCTCTGGCTGGGCACTGCCATCACCACGTTGCAATTGGAGGCTATACAAGTAGTCAAACTGTGCCTGCAGTTCGCGATACAATGGATTGAGTGCCTCCACTTCGACACTTGAGAGTTGGAACTCCTTCTGCTGCTGCCGTAAGAGGGTGGATAGCTCTTGGTGTCCACTAGCCAAGCTAGAGAGCAACAGAACACCGCTTAGTAATACGCCAAAGCAATTCCTTAACATTTTGCCCAGTCAAGAGTACGGAATCAACTGAGGAGGGGGCCCTCTAGTAAGTAACTTAGAAACTACAAGCCATAAACACACTACTTATCGCTGTGACCACTCTTGGATTTTCTTTAAACTCTTCGATTAGACAGCGCTAATCTCTGTGCTTATCTATCTATCGCAAATATGAAGGTATTACTAGTTATTTTGGTACAAATGTGGTTCAATGTATCAATAAACAGTTTTTACCTCATTATGAATGGCAAAAAACTTGAATAATTTAAATGAAAACAAAAAGGAACACAATAGTTAGCTGCTTTTGATAGAGTTGGATATAAGACTCGTTAATTGTGTTTATTAGGCCTCCTCAATGCATGTTTCAATATCTACATAAATCTGATCGAATTGCATCTTTAATTGTTGATATGTTCGACAACCTGGTGTGTCCAAGTCTTCCGGTGACATCTCCAGCAATATGTCCCGACATAGCTCTAAGCTGGTGGCCAAACGTTGATTGATTCCGCCGATTCCGGACACAGTACAGAGCAAAACTCCCATATGGTTATATGACAATTGCTTCAATTGCCAAACTTTGCACAGTTTCGTTAACTTTTCGATTTCCCCAGAAGCAATGCTCATAAAACTGGCCTCCAAAACGATTTCCTCCTCGAAGTGCTCCAATATGGTATCGAGAGATTGACTACAAACTTTGTACTTGTCAATCAGTTGACGATTCAAACTGGCCACTTGTCGTTCATATTGCTTATAGCAGGATCTCAACTCGGGACTATGCTGGACACTGAAGAATTGCTCGAGCCGCGCATTAATTATGCGCTGTTCCTCATCGATGGTATTCTTGGTCTGCTGCACTTGGTCTGCCCTTTGATGAATCACTTTCTGGGTACTATTCCATAGATTGGAGGCACGCAGACTTTGCTCAGCGATAACCGATTTCGTGGATTCATAAAGTGGTCCATATTTACGCCAGATTCGTTGGCCTTGGCAGACGTTTTGCTACAGATGGTAAAATCAAGATATGATGTATAACTTTGTTTTCAATTATTGTAAGTGGTGGTTAATGATTACGCATAAGAAGGTTAGCAGCAGTAACTGTAGCTTCGGTGACAATAGGACAAACCTCATTTTGATACTGAATCATGGTAACTGATGACATACCAGAAACTTGAAATATCATTCGATTTCAACTTTCAAAGAGTCTAACTACTATTTCTTTAGGGCCAAACGGGTGAAACACTGATGACTCTTTGAGAAAAACAATATAAAAAGCAGAGGAATCTCAAAAATTCTTAGAGACTACAAAGTTAGGGTAACAACGATTCAGCCAATCGAAATTTCACACAGAGTGATTCACTTTTATTTTTGTCATTAGTTAAATGAACAATTTATGTCGATTTGTTTTGCTTCTTGTTTTACTTATCGCAAATGTTCTGTCTATATCTTGTGGTGTATATATATCTCTGTCAATATCAGATGAATCTCACAGTATAAGCAAAACAGTATGATCAGAATCAGTGGAATAATTGTTATATTTTGCCTGACTTTGGCAGTGAGTAGAATCAGTTTCGAAACCGTTTGACCATTTTACTAACCAATTAATTCAATCTTTAGCATAAGAGCCATGCTCTTGAGGTCTTCAGCGAAACAGAGACAACAGAATATGGACCTGTTACCATGGTTTTGGACAGTCTAGCCCAGATTGCCGTCAATGTGAGCGATGAATCCTCGATACAGATGCAATCAAAAATGAATCGCACTGTACAGGAAATTGCGGGTAACATGGAGGTAGTAATATCCAATGCCATGGCTGAGCTAAGTGATGCCATTTATGAGACGAACAGTCTCTTCATAGCCAATCCTGATTGTAATCCAGCTTGGAATCTAGAGGAATTGATTGCTAATGTGACAAATCAATTGAGCGCTTGCACTTCCACATTGGCCAACTCGATGGAATCTTTCCGCTATAATGCTCAAGAAATGGTGGCCTCCATCCAGACACTTGTCCAGCAGATTGGTCAGTTGCCTCACTTCTGCCAGCTTCTAGGCGCCTCCACGGAGGCCGTGGCCCCGCTGGGTTTTGCCAGCGGCAACAATTGCTTTTTGCGTGGCATGACCGAGATCAATCAGAACATGGCACAGGCTATGCATAATGCCTCCTTGCTGCTGGTCCGTACACGCCAACAATCCCAGGAGCAAGTGGCTCAATCTCAGCAGTGCAGCGACTTAGTTGTTTCCCAGATTCGCAACTTTTTAAGCGAAGAGCGCGCGAATTGCAATAGTTCTATGTAAGAAGTTATAATCGAATTAAAGAACAATTTATTCACCCGGAAAGGATAACCAATATCCTGCTGCTGCTCACTCATTGCTTATGCATGCATGGGACTGGCTGGGGAACTGTTCCGAAAACTATTGACATTTATTTGACAACTTTTTGATTGATTTTACAGCTGCTCTCTCTTCTGTTTCATGCATGGCATTTGCATATGTTAAGTTTGTATTGCATATAATTTCGATTGTGGCTAATAGGAAGTTCACTTTTCAAACTCAAAACATGCAAACTAAATAACATTGGGCAATTGACCAATTGGATCGACACGTGGCAACCACACGACGACGACAAAGACGGCTACGACTACGATGGAACGGGCTGAAGCAACAGCTGGCCATAGAGAGGGATCGAGAGCTATTCTCTGTCCCATTTCCCCTGCCATTTCCGTAGTCAGGCCAAGGCAAATTGTTTATGTTGACCTGCCGTACACTGAACACAATTTCTAGCCGTGTGTTCCCACTCACTTGGCTAGTTGTGCCTGCCACCAATTGCTTGCAGTGTAGCCATAAAAAATGAGACGACTTTGGCGCAATTTTACACAAGCCTCAGCATTTTCCTCTTACCCATAACAGTTGTTCCTGATGAAGATCATCGCTTCGCTGTTATCGTAGCTACACCAAATTCTGTGATACAACGGAGGACGAGGAGTAGGAGGAGGAGGCAGCACCTACTCCAACATCTGTTGAGCATTTTCGTTAGACAACTGACGAATTTTTTTCTTTTTTGGTGACGGACGGGTGGATTTGGAAACTCATGTCAAGTACATAGATATTTGGTTCAGCGGGGAAATAACTCAAAGGCCTCAAAACTTGTAGCCTGGGATTAGCTTTGTTAGATTGGACTAGACTAGACCGATATCAACATCTTTCGATTCTCTTTGGGCGTGAATAGTCTTTATTTAATATACAGTGACATTTCAATGACTATTAGAGAATTCTTGAATCTTTATTCTCTATAGCAAACTATCCTTTTAGTTAGTCGCTCAACAAGATTGTATTTTTGATTTGTTTTAATTCGATTTTAATAACCTTTACCTTGAGCTTGGACTTACTTTTGGCACATGCTAATAGGTCGAAGTTAATGTGAGTTCTATCAGAATCACCGACACACTTAGTGGCTTGAGAAACGGTTGTGGGATTGCTTTTAATTTTGATTGATGCAGCTTTAATTGCGATGGTTCTCTCTAGGGAATTGCTACTGGAGAAGTTTGTGGATAACTGTAACTAGGCGGTGGCTTATGTCCCTGTCCCTATGTTAAGAAGCGGTGGCCCAAGGCGTTTAGGTTAGGAATATGTGCGTATATATATGTATATATAAATTTGGTTTTATTGTTGAACCAACTGGCGCATCTTCAGCACACAGACACACAATAAGGAATTATCATTATTATTATTATTTGCTGTCTACAGGAACAAGCCGATTGGCATGCGAGTGAAAGCCAGCGAAAAAGGACTCGTACTCAAGCCAAAGTGCAACATATGCTGGGACCAAGGATCACTCTCTCTCTCTCTGTCTCTGTTTCTCTCTCATTCTCTCTTCTGGGCTCAGAACAAAACGGACCGCAGCGGCGCATGCCGTCATCTGGTGGTACTTTTGACTTCGAAAATTGGGTTTGCCGTTGCCTACTTGCTTTGCTCCATCGCTTAGGTTTCCTTTTTTCGTTTTTGTTTCTTGTAGCAGTTTCATTTACGGTTGGAGGTTCTTTTTCTTGCTGCATTGAGGAAGCAGAAGCACTCATGTCCATGGCCGCTCCTACAGTTACTGCTGACTTCCGATAAGCACGAGTGAGGGAGAAACAGTAACAGCAGGATAAACCGCTTAAAGGACATACTCAGTCAGTCAGCCAGTCCGAAGATCAACAATTTGGAAAGGGTTGCTGCTGGCTGCCTGATGAACTGGGAAAGGTGTGAGACGAACAAGGATACTCCACACATACATACATATCTATAATATGTTTACACAGATGATGCTGCTCCTCTCACTCTCTCTCTCTCTCTCTCTTTCTCTCTCACCTTTGCTCAGTTTACGAATCCATCCAAATTGATCCCTGAATTCGAAGTCGCGCGCCTTCCTCACAAATGAACACGTGTGCCGTGTGTCTGTCGAATGATACCCAAAAAGCGTCAGCTGGTCTGATTACTGAAGAATCTTGGCCATAATTATAAAACTACCTTTTAAATTGCTAGGAAAATCTAGCCAAAAAAATAGATTGCCAAAGGGCAGACTAGACTAGAGCTCTCTCGAAGTAGCACAAGCAGAAAACTACATTCCATATCATTCACTTCTTGACTTCCAATTCCCTACCATTCTAGGCAAGGTTTAATCAAATTCCCTTTCTCCCCCGCATGTCTTGAATTAATTTTAATAATATAATAAATCGTTTCGATTAACAAATTACCAAAACATCAACCCATTGAGCCGTGGAGAATTCTGGAATTCTATTTTCTAAATTAGCGTAACCGAAAATACCAGCAACAGCAGCGACAACAAAAAAAAGCGAAAGTTCATTTACATTCAGGATCAACAAAGGAATATCGAAATAAATAATGAACTTGGTTCGTTGAGACAAATGTAAAATTTTACACAACGCGCAGTTCAATTAGAGTAAAGTCCTGAATAGAGGAAAAATTGAGCAATAAAATTAGTTTTGGTTCAGGCAAATTCAAAAGCACTGACCAGCATCAAAAGGATACACAAGGACGATACCGCAGTCGCAACCAAAATAGAGCAATGAATCTTTGAATGTGGTCAGCAATAAAATGCCTATTCCCATACCCATGGCCAACACAAAAAAAAAAGAAGAAAAACCTTCCAGATTCTGTGCATTTTCATGTCATAATGTGCCGTAAGTAGTTGCCTTTGTTTTCTACCAAAACACAAAGGACTCAACTGGGCCTGGGCCCATTGTTCGCTTTCCTCAAGGACCTGCGCCTGGGAACACCCGCGAGGTTCTCAGCATTGGCTGCGACCACAATTTGACTCTTCTGACCACCAACATAAAATGTTGACAGGCGGAACACGCCTCTTAAATATTCAGCGAAGCGAGTCCTGTGAGGTCCCTCACGGGGACGGTTCTTCTGACTGGGCAGGTCTATTGCGCAAATCAATTGATTGCCTTTTGACAGTTATGAGCTGATCCTTTGGCCACTATGTGACTGTCTTCTGGCTGTTATCTTGATTGTCGGTGGAGTTTTTCTCATGTTGTTGCTAGGAATTTATTGTTATTGACATTTTAGTTGGGTGGAATCACACGGATTATATCTGCTAATTGCCCAAGTAAAGGCATCTTTTAAAGTTGGCGGCTCTTATTGATCGGCTGCCTTCTTATTGGTAGTCGAAAGATTATGGAATTTCGTAAGAAATCGAAATTAGTTAAGGTCAATCATTAAGATATGATTTAATCAAGCCATCATACTGCCATCTCAATAGGTCACTCAAAAGTTTAAGAAGAAAGAGCTTTCTTTCAAATGGGAAACCATTCAAGTCCCACTTTTCGAAACGATTATCCGCCCGTGCGAATCTCGATGAACGTTTAACGAACGTTTAAACACAAATCGTCTGGAAAATCACAGCTTGCCCAACCCTTGCCCGATAAAAGGTGATAAAATTTCGCACATTAATACTTAATTACTTGAATAATTGGGGCCAAGGGATTAAATTCGCACTCACCTCAAGTCGAAGCCAAGTCGCGACCAGGCTCCAAAAAAAAGCGAAAAATGCAGGTGGCAAGCCAAAACAGGACCCAAGAAGGGAGAAAGAAGGAAAAAATGAACTGACCAAAGAAATGAAGTGATGCCAACGCCACCGACGTCGTTGACATTAAATTGACTGCTGTCCCATACCTTGTCTTGTCTTGCCTCTGATTTCGGCCTGTCTGGCTCGAAGGAGCTCGGACCATGGACGCATTTTTCACACGAAATCCTGATTAACGTATGACTTGTACGGTTAGTATACAGAGTTCCAAAATTTATAACTGATCATTTGAAAAGTCGTCAACCTGAGACTCAGAAGAGAGACGAAACGAAACGAAACGATGCGAAGATTAAGCCAAGAGTTGAAGCTGCAGCTTTCGCGATGCTTTGGTGCCCAATTACAAGCAAATGAGCTGGAAAACTGTATCAAATGACCCAATGTCAATACAAAATTACACACCAACCAAAGTTTTTGGGTAGAAGATTCTTTCGTTAAGTAGTCAGGAGGAGACCCAGAGGGGGCCCAGACGTCTGTAGGCAGCAGAGATCTCGATTTTCGAATCTCTCTTAAAGTGACAAAGCGATGGCTTGCGTGTGGCAATCTCAGTTAAAAAATTGATGCTTTTTTTGCATTATGTTTATAAATTATGTATACTCTATGAAATAGTTGAGAATATGCACTGAATTCCACCACCAGTAAAAATGATCTCAATTTTATACAATTTTAGTAAATTTAGTCATAAAGAATCTTGTATTTCCTTAGTTCATGTTAAGAACTGAAGTGATGACTCTTAGAAGTTATTAAATTTTTTTAGTGTATGTATTTTGAGACGATATTAATTGAGTTTGGGACTTTTGATGCAGTTTACTTTTACTCGCCGCTGGTTGTCAATCTTCCATCCATCGAGTGGACTGCATAATCGTGAGATACCGAACACAACTTGCCTTTTTACTGCGCCCACCTACATGGACAATTTGGCAACTGAAATCAGTCAACTGTGGCCGATGCCTAATTGAGTTACCCAAGTCAAAACTTAAGTAGAAAGACTAAGAGAGAGAGGGAGAGAGATGGGCCAAAATCTGGACCGTTGGCCGTGCGAATTATTTGTCAAACGTGTAACGGTTAAATCTGTTGTTGCTCCTGCTCCTTGACCTAATGATGACGTTTGCGAAGGACGATAATGAAGACGATTATGAGGATCTGTAATCGGAGCCAGCGCCTAATTGATGGAAGTTGCTGCGTAGCAAATCTTTTTGACTAATTGCCGAAATGTTTAGTTCCTCCTGTGTGTGTGTGTGTGTGTGTGTGTGCGCCTGTGGACCAAAAAATAAAACTTCCTTAAACAAACATTGTGTCCTGATCAGGTTCAGGTAAGTTAACCATTAATGTTAAAGTCTCCTCATCCATTGGGACCGCACACAAGTCGTAGGCGTGTCTGGTGTGATTTGGTGTCGCTAATTACAGGCTCTTTTCTCTTACTTTTTCTTTTTTTTGTTATTTGGCATTTTCGGCTGTTCGTTTTATGACTTAATAATTGCATTCATTTGGCCTGAACTTAAGCCGATCTCTGGCCCGCACACATGCAAACACGCGATTCCTTCATGGCAATTGAGGATGGAAGGATGTGGAGTGGTTCCAGTCGCAACAGTTTTTCCACTTGTTTTCCATTTTCAGCGATTTTCTTTAAAATTGCGCAACAATTAAGGGATCAGCGCAAAACGTTCACACAACAATACCAAAACACAAATCAACGGAAACGGAAACTGCACTTCAAACAAAAAAGGAAAATAATTGTAAAAAATAAGAGAAGAAACATTGAAAATGTTATAAAAATATTTCTTGTGGTTAGTCCTTTCCATTTATACATACATTTCTTTTTCTTTACACAAAATATATGCTCAAATGGGCATGAGAAAATGTTTTATGCAGGCAACGGAAATCGTTGTAAGAATAACCATAATTGCTACGGATTGTAAAACCGCAATGATTGATACCAGGAGCACCAAATCTAAGAAGGTCGATTCCTTCGGATAAACTTCTCAGTTTCCAATGATTGGATTCGTTTTAATACCAATCCAATATTTCGATGAAAGCTTTTCTATTATTTTCTAATTGAATGTCTCATCCTCGACCAATGTAGAGGATTTCTGATCCGATTTCGTTTTTAAGTCCTTAAAATTATATCAGAAGCAGGACTTTAGAGCTCCAGCAGAGACAATTCGAACCAATTCGAGCTTCAGTTGATCAATCGATGTTCTTACACTTTCTTTGGATTGACAAATCCATTTCTTTCAAAGCTGTTAACAAAATTGTTGCCTGAACCACAACTTTCAATGGTTGACACTAACAAGAAGTGACAAATTGATGGTGTTAAAGCTCATTAACTTATTTAATCCTGATACAGATGCAGATACATATTTAGGCTTTAACCAAAAAAAAAAAAAAGAAGCATACCCCGAGATGGAAAAGAAAGAAACCTCAAAATAAAGCTTGCCAATTATCGACATGACAAATTGCTGTACATCCATTTTGTGTCCCTGCTTACTGAGATACCACTGCACGGGACCTGTTGCCTCAAACATCTACCACATTGACGAAGGGAACTGGCAAAGGTAAGACTTAAGGCAAAGGCATCGGCTTGGGCAGAGGCATCGAACGCATAATAATACGTGTTAATAATGCTCAGGCAAGCTGTCTATAAATTGACAAAGACATGCAAGGTAACTTCTGCTGCAGCTCCTGCTCCTGCTCCTGCTGCGGTTACTGTGACTCCGTGGCTGTTGTAGTTGGAGTTGGCGGCATTGCCAAAAAGCTGCCTGGGGTCCAACTCGTTTCCATTCATGAATTCTAACTAATTGTATTGAAAAAGAGTTGCAGCAACATTTTGGTAGCATCTGAATCTGTGCAGCTGCATGCAGGTGGCAATAAGATCGGCAGATCGGTAGAGGGATCTGAATCGGGATCGGGATCCGGCTCAGAATCGGGACTCTGTCGGGGAGACCTAAACAATTTGTGTAATTGACAAATTGACGGCAACGCTTTGTGCGGAAGCGTTCAAAGCCGTAAATTGTCGCTAACAAGAGCGACACACACACAGTTGGGGGACAGACGCAGGAGACAGGATATCCAGAATGATAGCTACTACTACTACCGCCCGCCCCCTCATCTGTAGTTCCTGTATAATTGGCAGGCACAAAGGGAGACGCCCGCACCTCGCGAACTTCAAATTAAGTCATTAACAATTTAACGAAGACCTTTCCAGGTCGATGTCGATGCCGCGCTAACTAATTATGTGAATTTCCTTTTGATCATGAGACCCAAAAAAGAAACGTTTTCGCTTTGCTGTTTCTGTTTCATTTTGGCGACGCCCGTATACATACAGATATGTATGTATGTATGTATATATGATTTTTATAAAAACAAACAAATCCAGCCCACGAATATCGCCCCAATTCCCATCGGGGGATCGGGCATCCAGTTCGCTTACGGTTTCGGGAGTCGATCGTCAGCATTCGCGCTATCAGCAAATTGGTTTTGTATCTCTTCCGATTGATTGAATGAAAGGAACACATCTTGAACTTCAGCTCCAGAAAGCCAGGCTATATCAATGGCTAAGCTTAAGCCGGCTTTTGTTTGGCTTAGCTCTCGCCCCCGAACGATCGTTGATCGAAGTTCACTTTAAACGAGTTGTTTTTTCCCCTCTTTGGTTTTTTGGGACTCCTCCGACTGCTGAAAAGCAGATCAGCCCAACACTTAACTTAATTTGGCAGCCACACTCTGGCGCGCCGTTCTGTGTAATTATTGGCACAATACTTTTTGGGACTTTTGGGTCCCCCTCTCCCTCTCTCCCCTTCTCACTCTCTTAGGCATCGGCTTGAAGATCACCTTTTTTCGCGTATTTGTTTTGAGGTCCCTAATTTTGCTGAACTGTCTACAAATTGATCGCGAAGCGCCAAATCGATCACCTTGCCCCTTATAATAAAGTTTAATTCAATAGGTCCCGGAAAAGGAGCACAACAAAAACATAAACCAAAACCAAAACTGTGTGAGAATTGATATGCTTCGAGATAAATGAGGATGAATTAACTTGGGGGTGTAAGTAGGATACATTATCCGATTGGGCCATACCCATTACTCGATGGGCTTTGTTCACAGGCTTGTCGAGATTATCAGAAAGACCAGATAAAACTAATTTCAACAGGTAGGTACATATATTGCAATCGATATTATAATTTAAAACTGTATTTTAGAGACTGAAAACAAACCATTTATTGCCTAGCCACGATTCTTCAATTCAGAATTAGAGTAATGGATTAGACTAGACCCTGAGACTTACAGCTAATTGCCAGAATAAATTTAAATCCTCCAAAACTTTGAAAATATTTCATATTCATTTTGTAAACCTTTCAAGTTCTTGGACTGGACCACCTGGAATGAGGATCATTCTATTGTCAGTTTAAAATTGAATAAATTTACTTTTTAATTTTTGTTTTATGTTTATTATACCCTTGCAGAGGGTATTATAAAATTGGTCAGATGTTTGTAACGCACAGAAGGAGACGTTTCCGACCCCATAAAGTATATATATTCTTGATCAGCATGAGAAGCTAAGTCGATATAGCCATGTCCGTCTGTCCGTCTGTCCGTCTGTCCGTCTGTCCGTCTGTCCGTCTGTCCGTCGGTGCGTACGCGTTTTACTCAGCCATCTTAAGAGCTATCGGGATGAAATTTTTTTGGGAGCTTTTTTTTACCCGGGTGAGATAAAGTATGAAAATCTTTGGGATCGGACTACTATATCATATAGCTCTGGAACAAAAATTTTTGCAAAAATTGGAGTATCCCCATGAAATTTACCAATATAATAGAATTTGATATAAAATCTCAGATCCCAAAATTTGACCCTGATCGGATAAATAGAACACAAGTTACAGTCTATATAAATCGGTTCAATCGCTGCCGGCAGCTCTGCTTGCTGCCTACTACGTCATCATCAAATCAACAGAGCACATGCATACACACACAGACGCAACGCTACATAAACTGTATGTGTATGCGTGCGTTGCTTTGCTTAGGGAATGAGGGAAGAAGAAGAACAAATTGTACATAGTATGAAGAGTAAAATTGTTTTGTTTGTATATTAATGAATTGAGTTGCAGAAAACAAATTTTGAACATGTGAAATTATTATTGTCAAGGACTGCAAGGGTATATAAACTTCGGCATAGCCGAATTTAACTTCTTTGATATTTTTTAAATTATAATCATTGTCTTCCATTTAAGCTAAATTAACTAAACAATAAACAGCATAATACTTAGACGGTAATTGTAACTATATACACGCAATGGAGAAGGGGGAGGTGGAATTCAAGTGGAGGGGATCAAGGTACAACATTTGGCAAACTTGGACAAAGAAATTTGTCGACTTCAGCTTTATCGCAGCAGATCGCCCAGTGCGGAGATATAGGTCTGGGCCATTTGGAGTGTCTCATGCTTGGACAATTGGCGATCGTTGCCCAGGCAGGGCAAATATTGACGGAGACGATCGAAAGCCTGGTTCAGATTCTGCATACGACGACGTTCCCTGGCGTTGGCGGCAAGGCGGCGCTTTCGCTTAACCACTGGCGAGATTTGCTTACTGCGACGCTTCTTGCCGGCTCCAGCTGCTGCTGCTCCATTGGCGGCTCCGTCTTCGCTGTCATTGCCATCAGCCAGATCGAAGTCTTCGCCGCCACTGCCAAAGAGCATCATGTCCTCATCCTCGTCATCGTCATCCACGCTATCATCGAAGAGGCCCGTGTTGTCAAAATCGAAATTCTGGAACTCATCGGCATATAAGTTGACAGAGACACTAGAGTTGGAGTTGGACGAGGTGTTGGAGGAGTTGTTGGAGGTATTGGCGGCATTGGCTTGATTTCTCTTGGTGTAAGTGCGCTTTGGTTTTGTGGCCGGGACTCCCGATCCTTGTGCTGGCGCTGTCGGAGTTGAATGAATGGTTTTACATGTTCCCACATTGGGCGAACCCATCAACTCGACTGGTGGTGGTGGTTGCGGTGGTGCTGGTGCTGCTGCTGTTACTGGGGTCGATTGGCTGGCCACTGGCAATGTCAAACCATATTGCTGCTCCAATTGGCAACCGTTGTTGTAGATTGTATTGAGATCCACATATTCAGGACTCTCCGATCGATGACTAGCCGGTGACGAAGTAATCCAGCCATCGGAACTGGCCTGCTCGAAACTAATGAACCCATTGGCCGATAAATAATTGCTTGAGCTGGCCAGCGAATTGCAATTGAACTGATAGTGGCTAACTCCGGGATTGTAGGCAGCCATGGGATTGAAATACGCTTCAGTTGAGGCGCTCTTGAAGCCTTGCAGGTCCTCAGAAGTTTTGTAGTAATAGCGATAAATTTCACTGGACGACGACATGGTGAACCGTTTGCGTTGACTGCTGACGAGTTTCTGCCTTGCTCTCCGTGCTAGCATCCCTATTTATACACCAGCAGTCAGAAAATCCACCACTTTCAGGTAAGAGGGACAGGTAAACAAGTTGCCTGCCTGCCTGCCTGTTGGTGGCTGTTGGTCTGGTCTGGACCCAGCACGTGCCGCAATTTTCTTTCGGCCAATTGCAATTGGTGGTGAGTTTTTGCCTTAAACTCTTGTGGGGGAGCTTAAAATGGCGCTTGGCCGATAGAAACCAAAAAGCAAACCCAAACCAAGTGGACTATCAATGGGCATATATCTAAAGCCGCTAACAAGATGATTATAGGGTTGCTGTCAACCGGAACCAGAGGATTGTGATTATGACGGGGCCAAGAGAGACAGAAAGAGAAAGGGAGAGCGATGGGGGCGGAAATACAAACAAAACAGCAAAAAAGGTATGCGTATGCTTTAAACAGGATTAGTAGAACCGCAAAATGCGGTGAAATTTGCAAAAATCCAGCAATGATTTGTCAGCAGCACCCAAATTTGATTTGATCTTTCTAACTAGTCTGAATCGTTTCTACCTGCCTCTTCATTTGTAGATTTACCGACACTGCCTAGGCGATTCGGCATGCCTTGACCCGCCTCCGAGCCTCCGGACTATCACAATGGAAAAATCTTGTTTATTACAACTTGGCAAAATTTTCCAATTTTCCAATTGCTATTGCTATCGGCTAGGATCAGTTGGCCGGCGCTATCTCGTCAAGGACATGGACACGCTTGGGCCTTGTCTAATAAGCGTGGCCAACACCAAGTCTACTTATATAATATAAAGGACTTGGCTTGTCCAACGACAGCGCTTAACAATTAATTTAGAATGTATGGGGATGGGAATTTAGTTGTAGTCCCGGCCAATGACTTGGCGAAAATGATCAAACTTGGTGGTCCAGGCGGTTGCACGCTTAATTCACATAATGATTCGCTGGAAATCGAATCTCACTGATCGAGGTCGCTGCAATCCTTGTGATGTACCCCGACTACGCCCACACACAAGAAACAAGAACTATGCGAGAGCACGCCCCAAAGTTGTGTGTGCATTGTCCTTCGGCTGCACATGTATTCTACCAGCCGAGGACACTTTGTCGATATCAATTAGATAAAATTGTGACACAAACAAACCGCACCAAGGACAGGCCAAACAACAAATTTATTGTCCCTTGTCCATGCCCTTTGACTTTGACCATGTCCTTTGCAATTTACGATCCTGCTTGCCAATATGTATGTGTACATACGAGTGTGCGCACAAGTGACAGCAGTTGCATCGATCGACACCCTCCTCGATTACACCTGCAGCTGAGGCATGACGGTATCCCCTTTTGGTTGTAAGGTTATCGGCATTAGCTGATGTCAAGGCATTTGCCAACGATTTGAATTTTACAACCCGAAAAACGGAAAACAAAAAGAGAAGTAGGTACACGTGCTGCTCCCCATCACTGTAACGAGGGGATAGGAATAGGGGCACTCTTTTTGTGTTCCTTAACGGCGCCTTGCGTGCCTGTCAGTTAACGAGTAGAATGAAGAGTAGCCTTCCATACGACCTCACCATCATCCATACTTCAATATTCATCATCATCATCCACGTTCGTACATACCTACATATGTAATGATGGGCAGTACTTTTCATGTCAATACGCATAAAACTGGGGCTGTGTGTGATATGGAACAGCTTCCAGAAGTTGTGGACCAAAACGACTTGCGTTGAATTTCAAATGCTCTCTCTTTCAAAGAATAATCTATGAAATGGATAAGAAATGAAAATCAAAGCCACTCCATCTCTAGTGGTAGAATTACCTAGAATAAACACTTTAGCTAAGAGACTTGAATTTGCATAAACTCTGATTAGCGGACGTCTCTACATTTGAAACGAATATATTTTGTACCCTTTCTCAGCATGTAAATGCAGTCCAAAGGACCAAAAAGTAGGCGTACGTCAACGAGTCCTATTAGCAAGTCGCTTTGGGCCGTGAAAGTGTTGTGATCGGCTTCTGATGGAATGAAATTTCATGCCTTTGCGTTTTTTTTTTTTTTTATCATTTTTTTTTTGCTACACCAAATTGAAAAATTTGTATGTTACTTATTTTATTACCATTTAACACCCCAGAAATAATTGAGAACAGAGACGACAGAGGGAGAGAGAATTAAAAGCGAAAGGAGCAAGACTTGGACTTGGACATGCGATCCCATGGACAATCCCCAATTGCATGCCGCTAAGGGGGGCAGCAACTCTTTCTCCATGTGGGTGGGCTCCTCGTGTGCGGCATTTTGGCAATTGTCAAATTGAAAATTCATTAAAGGCAAATGAAATATTTATGTATGCAAATGCCGTTTCGAAAGTTCACATTGGAGATGGAAGGTGGAACAATTTTAACCCGTTCATTTGTTTACCCATTGATGTGGGGGGATAACCAACCGGCTGACTGGACTCACTTGTTTAACTTGGCTATGCAAATATTGGTAAGGGTGAAAAAAATGGAATATCCTAGCGCGAATAAAAAGTCAAGTGGAAATCATAGCAAATAGTCCTCATATATGGATGCTGTTGGTAAAACATTTTTTAAACAAATACCAAGGAAAAATTGCACATTATTGACACAAGAGCATGGGTTAATTCCCATGAAAATTAAAACTAGATTATACACACGTTCATAGAGTACTTTGACTCTGGCTCTGGTTATGGTCCTTGTCATGGCTCTTGTGCTCTGCCAGGTCAATGCAGCGCCCACTGTGTCATTGTTTGGGCACGCCCTGCAGTTTGTCCTCTGTTTCGGGTGCTTTGTTATAGATTGTGTTCAGATGGTTATCACCCATGCCGAGTCTGAGTCTACTAAGATTACAAGGATCAAGGATCAGAGAACTGAGCAATTTTTGTCGCACGGCTTTGACTTTGAAGTCATATTTCTTGTTGTTTTTGAGTTTGTTTTGCCAACATTGCCAACCATACATATTGATGGCTATCTATCTTGAGCATTTGGCGCCAGTCACGACTACTTTTCGTCTTCTTTGAACATATGATTCGTAGATTAAGAATTAGAAATTAATTTCATGCTTAATTAATGCGCTTTTCCTCGATCGTTCTCTTTAGCAGCATCGGAAGTGAGCTTCATAAAAGAAACGACAAATTGTGATTGCTATTTTGATATATTTACACAAGGATGTAGGATGAGAGGATGCAAGGATCCCACGTCCTTTGTTCTTTGCTTTTTTTTCTGTTTTTGACCCTCGCAATGATCAATTCAAATTTGAAACACTGAACCACTGAGCCACTCGGTGGCTACGAAACAAAAGAAAACAGTTGAAAACTACGCAATCACTTGAGAAAAATCAAAAAGGCTAAAAAGAAGGTCCTCGCATCTTGGCCATAACACATAACAGGTGGCACGGAAGCCGCACAAAATAAAAATGATTAAAGCAATAAAAAAAAAGACCAACGAAAACGAAAAACAACAACGAAAAGAGCAGGGAAAAAGAGAAATAACAACAATTTTTAATAAGATTTCGTTTTTTTAGTTTTTGAAAATTTTTAGACACAACATCGCAACTATGTACATAGATTCGAAGGGGATGCTGTTCAACTTCCGATCCTGATATTGAACAAGAGGCGGGGCCAGCTACTCGGGGTAAGTGTGAGAACATTTTACGGAAGGATGTGGCCAGGAAAATGAAAAATGAATGTGAAAGCGAAGGGTTTCACGTGGTTAAGATTCACTTTCAAGGGAACTGAGGGAGTGAGTGAATGACTGAGTGTGGTATGATTCATTCACTTAGCCAGCATGGAAATTATTTAGGAATTCTTTGTGTGTAACCTAATTGAGCGAACATCTAATTCACCAAGTTGGCAAGATAGCAGGCGGACAAATGTAACAATTTGCCATAGTGTGCCTAACCCCTCAGTCTTGCACGATCTTTCTCTTCACCACCACCTTGTTGAGAATCCAGACAGATAGGATTCATGAATGAGGGCCGCCGCATGAATAGGTTTGTTTTTATTGTAGTTGTAGTAGTAGTTTATTGGACTATGGACCATGGACCGTGGACCGTTTCGCTGGAATCTGAAGTGTGCCTCGCGATCTTCTCGAGCAATTTCAGTTCATTCAGTTTCGTTTTCAGTGGTCGCCGCGCCACTCGAGCGCGAAACAATTAACAAGTTTAAAGTCTTTGTTATACCATATTGTTACACTTGAAGAAGAAGAAGGGTTTATTTTGTTGCTGTTCGTAGTTCTATACGCAGCGAATTCTTTTGAAATTCACCCCTAGCCTGACCTTAACAGAAAATTTACTCAAAAAGAAAACGAAAATTTATATATAATGAGCCTTCAGGCCTCAAGACCAAAAACAGAAAACAAAAAACCAAAAAAACAAAACACTAAAACCAAGCCCAAGACCAAGCAGGAGATTCACCAACGAGTATTAAATGTAAGCTAAAAGATACGATTTTATATGCATTATTTCGGCTGAGAAGGAAGTACCAAATTACATTTAATTAGGCGAAACAACAAAATTCGCGTACCGTACGCGATCGGTATGAAGTCGATCCGAGATCAGAGCCGGGCAGGAGCTGGAGCAGGAGCAGAAGTCAGACCACCGATTACCACCGAAAATGAAACTCAATCCCCTCAATCTTAGCCCGCTTAGCCTTTGGGTGAAATTCGCACGTTTAACCTTTAGTCAAACAGAAACTGAGAACAAAAAAAAAACAAAAAACCAAAACGAACCTGTTGAACCCAAATGCAATTTTCATATCACTTTGATTGCTGCCCGGGAATGACACGCGTGCGCGCCGACTAGAGGAGACACATACAGAAAATCAGAAGAATGGACTGGGAATGAGGGAGATAAGCTGCCGATGAACCACAGCCGAACTGAACAATCGCCTGATGATGAAGATGAGCCAAAATTAGGGTAACAGCAGCCAGTCAGCCAGGCCAATGCTTAAAGGAGCAAAAAGCGAAACTTTCAAACGGTTTCAAGGATTTTTTTTCTTATATTTTTTTAAGGTCAGTTTATTATAATTCCCATAGGTGCCATTGGCTGTCGTCTGTCTGGGTCTGGGTGAGAGGAAAAAAAGGAAAACACTTAGCCAGAAGTCAAGTCTCAAAAAAAAAAAAAAAAAGTAGCAGAAAGTGGCAACAAGACAATACAAAAGAAATCGAAATGAAATACAAACAAATCCCAATGGTCAAGTGTGAGAAATTACTTTCTAGGAAGCCGGCTCAGGGCCCAGTTTCAGTTTCAACTTAGGGTCCAGGGTCCAGGCTACTGTCAACGATAGTCACTCGTCGTGGTAATTGATATGTTTACCTTTTACAGTGTAAAAATAAAATCAATTCGAATGTAAATTGATGCTGAGTCCAATTTTTCAACTTCAGTTCATGAAATTGAAAAATTGCTCATCAGATAAAAGTGCCAAGTACATTGATGTAGATAATTGTAGATGTAGAGGGATTCTGATAAAGGGGAAGGGCAAGAAATCAACATACAACCCAATCCCGATGACAGTCTCAAAATCTTTAGCAGGGATCTTTCCCCGCCCCGTGGGTTTTTTTTTTTTTTGTTTTCGGTAGTATTAGGTGACAATTGTATTTTATGAAAATTGATATTTCTAACCACAATTCATTGAAGAGGTCTACTGCTGACCACACACTTGGACAGAAGCTGGTGTGAACCATTCACAGGTAGAGTTTGAAGAACCAATTAGCCACATGATCAATGATCTTTGACTTTGAATTTGCTATGCCATTTCTACTTGGTCAGGAAGTAGGCGTGTTGGATAGTTGAAACTAGAGCAAAAATTCATTAGAAGTGTGTATACACTTGCCATTTTCAAAGTCTTGGTATGTGTCTCACTGAGTTACCCGAGGCCTCTATTAAAACTTAGGGTATAAAAAGAAAACCTCAACGTGTGAAAATCCAAGTCCTTAGTAATTATTGCAAAAAGATTTTTAAGCCATTCGGCAGGAACAAAGAACGAACTAATGCTGAAATCACTTGTGATGGCTCAAGAAGCATTTTTGATGGAAAAGGATTTTCATTTCATTTATCCCTTTAACAAAATATGTTAATAAATGTATCAACTAGTATAAAGAAATCCAATCACATAATCAGCATAATTACTAGACAGTAACGAATATTCTTTTTCTTTTATGCCGATAATCATTCCATTTCGATTTCCAAGAATTTACCTCAAATCATTTGATAAATTGACCAGAAACTCGTGTCTGACTTAACGCCCTCGCTTTGCAGAAGGGTTTAATTGTCTGTAGACGAAAAAAAAAACGTGGTCGGTAGACAGGCTCCGCTCCTTCTTGTTCTCCTGCTTTCTCTGCATCTTAATGTATTGTGTCTATCACGTGTTTATGGATTATTCAGCCAAGCGGCCAACAACTTTAATTGCCCCAATTCAAAAGGAATAAAAAAAGAAAGGATCAGGCCTGTGCGTTGGCGTTTAAGGTCGATTTATTCACCCCTTCTGCCTCTCTGCTGGACCATTGGACCACAAATCCTTTCGACTTGTTTGCACTGCATTCACATATAGAGAAACGTATGTAGATAGATGGGGCCACAAATATAAACAATAATCAATCTCTCAAGGGTTGAACAAACAAAAAAAAATAAACACAAGCCAGGATATGCGATTGAAGGCGTTTTTAAATTGATTGTTCTATTTGAAAGAAGAACTCTCAATTTAATGCATATTTATGAGCAAGAAAATAGATCATCGAATGAGCCTAAAAATTATATAGACAATTCTCTCTCATCCTTTTCGCTGTCAAGGGAAGCAACAAGCTCACCATTCTCCCTGTTTATTGGCGACAAGTTGAGGTTTTAACGCTTCATTAAGTTTTTGGCCACACGCGTGTTGTTCATGCTTTTTCCCTTTTTTTTTTTTGTCCCTTTCCACATTTTTGGGTCTGGCGTGCGTCTGCCATGGAGGTCTTAAGTCCGTCCAGCTCTTCGTCCTCTGGCCTCTTCTGTTGACTTGTCGCGTTAGCTGCTTAATTGCGGACCCAAAGGCTCGCTCTTGTGCGATCTAAATAAATACCTCGGGAAAGACTGCCAGGCAAGAAGAGAGCGAAAAATTGCGCTCTTTACTTCCGACTTTTTTTTTAATTTCTTTTCGTTAATATTTTGGAAATGCAGCGCCAGACGACAGCTGGCACACGCTTTTTTTAGGTGATTTGGAATCCATACAAGTCAGTGTATGTGTGTGGTATTTTTATGCATTTGGGTAGCTTTCAAGTACTTAATAGAAATAACTGTGAAAGTTTCAGCAGATGGTGCAAAGGATCACACGTAAACAAGCTAACATTAACACTTTCCCCATATAATTAGTAACTTTAATTTGAAATGTTTATGAAAACGTACATCAGAAGCTTCTTTAAGTAACAGTTTTAAATATTTTTATTAAAATTTTAAAATGAATTTATTAAAATTAAAATTTACTTGACAACACAGTAGGATAGCGTGGAAAGCGTGAAAGCTACAATATCTAGTGGGATTGTGAGATTCTATATCAGGTGTAGAGACAGGTGTAATGCCTAGTAGGGCGTACAAAGAGTCCTTTCTCAAAGAGCGTCTTGGCATTGAAAAATGCCCCTATTCTCATGATATTTATCCTTTCCTCCCGACGTTGCAGGAACTTCTGTTCAGTCCTCAAACTTATATTCCCTAAGCCTGGGTAGGAACCAAGAATATAGGAAGAGTACTGTGTACTTATCCATTTTGCTCCCAATATAGTTTTAAATTTCAAAACGGTGCATTACTTATCGCCGCTATCGATATCGTATTTTTCTTGGCGATACACATCCCTAGTCGATTATTCACTTTTTATTTATTTAAATATTTTCGCCAACTGGCCACTCTATTTTACTCCCCCACCCCCGTATAGCGGGTAATTTTTGTTTTTGTTAAAAAAAAACAAGTGACAAAATTGCTGAATTGCTGCTAAAATAAAAGGCAGCTAATCTTAATCGATCTGTAAAATTGTGTGTAAAGTGAATAACTCACAAATATTGTCAGAATGCCAACAATTGGAGTGAAACGTGACCTACTCTTTGATGCACTCGGCAAGAAATACAGTGAGTATATTTGTCCACGTGTATGCTACTTTTTCTATTTTTTCAATCTTTTAGCCGATGACGAGTTCCAAGAGCTGTGCTTTGCCTTTGGTCTGGAACTGGACGAAGTGGTAAGGATAATCGTTTGAGAATGAATGGGCGAAAAAATCTGAACCATTGTATCGTTTAATATAGACGACGGAGAAGCAGATGCTGACCAAGGAGCAGGGGGAGGTAGCGGCTGCTGCAAATGCCAGTGAAGAGATTATATACCGGATTGATATACCAGCGAATCGTTATGATTTGCTTTGCTTAGAGGGTCTGGTTACGGGTCTGCTTGTGTTCCAGGGCAAGTAAGCGATTTATACAGTTTATACAAATGATCCCCCACAAGACTAATTTGTTTAATTTTCTTTTAAAGAGTTAAACCTCCAAAATTTGAGTTTGTGGAACCTAGCAAAAGGCAATTGCTGAAAATTGCTCCATCGACGGCCCAGATTCGTCCCCATGCTGTCGCCGCAGTGCTGCGCAATGTGTCCTTTACCCAAGAGTCTTACAATAGCTTCATAGATCTGCAGGACAAACTGCATCAGAATATATGTCGCAAGCGTACACTGGTGGCCATTGGTACACATGATCTGGATACCTTGGAAGGACCTTTCAGCTATGAGGCCGTTTCTCCGGAGCAAATCAAATTTAAGCCACTTAACCAAAAAAACGAGATGACTGGTGTTCAACTGATGGATTTCTATGCTACGCATTCCCAGCTCAAGCAATATTTGCCCATCATTCGTGATTCGCCAGTTTATCCAGTGATCTATGATTCCAAACGCGTGGTGCTTTCACTGCCACCCATTATTAATGGCGATCATTCAAAGATCTCACTTAAGACCAAAAATGTGTTCATCGAGTGTACAGCCACCGACCTTACCAAGGCAAAAGTGGTGCTGGATACCATCGTTTGCCTTTTCTCTCAACACTGTGATCAAAAATTCACAGTGGAACCATGTGACGTTGTGAAACCTGATGGGAGCATTGCTTCGTATCCGGAATTAGCTGTACGTGAAGAGAAAATTTTGGTGAAGCGGGCCAATGAGTACATTGGCATCAATGAGTCACCTGAGAAGCTAGCCGACATGTTGACGAGAATGTATCTGGAAGCCAAAGTGCAGGGAGATTTTCTTACTGTGAAAATTCCCCCAACGCGACATGATGTTATCCATGCTTGTGACATTTATGAGGACATAGCCATTGCCTACGGCTATAACAACATTAAGAAATCACTGCCAGCTTTTATGCAGATAGCCAAACAGTTTCCACTGAACAAACTCACAGAGCAATTGCGTGAACAAGTAGCCCAAGCTGGATTTACTGAGGCTTTAACCTTTACGCTGTGCTCGCGCGATGACATTGCCCGTAAACTAAATAAGTCAATTGATTCAATGTCTGCTGTTCATATAGGTAACCCCAAGACTTTGGAATTCCAAGTGGTAAGAACCACTTTATTGCCTGGCCTTCTTAAAACGCTGGTGGCCAATCGTAAAATGCCATTGCCCCTGAAACTCTTTGAGATTAGTGACGTAGTCTTAGCGGACGAGAAGTCCGAAGTTGGAGCCCGCAATGAACGACGCTTGTGTGCTGTTAATTGTAACAAAACCGCTGGCTTTGAAGTGGTTCATGGTCTATTGGATCGAGTAATGCAACTGCTCTCGGTACCATGGAAAACTGGAAATGCAGCCAAGGGTTATTCCTTGCAGGCAGCTGATGGTGAGTGAAAAGAAAAGTCTATACAAAAATGAATCTCAATTACTTTCCTTATAACAGATCGCAGCTATTTTCCTGGCCGCTGCGCAAACGTGATGTACGACAATGTGGTCATTGGTAAAATTGGTGTCCTTCATCCCACAGTTTTGCAAGCCTTTGAATTGACCACACCCTGTTCAGTTGTGGAATTCACAATTGAGCCATTTGTTTAACTTGTACTCAATCTTTTGAAATATTTAACATTTGCAGAAAGTTTTACAAATAAATGATCAAAATATGATGACAACAAATTAGAATCTAATGATCATTAAAGATTTGCAGCCATTTACCATAATTGATAATATAGTATGTATGTAGAAAAAGTAACAAAGAAACCTTTTTGACTTGGCAATGTTCTTTAATGCTGTCATTTATTCGATTCTGACTCAACTTATTTATTAAAATAACAAAGCAATCAATTGCAATCAAGAAATTGTTTTGATCACAATTCGATGTCCACTACTTTTTCCAAACTTATTTTGAAAATGATGAAAACGGTAAGAAATTTTTTTGTATATTTTATTTATGCTGTTTAATGTTCTCTTTTATATTTTTCCTTCAATACAATAATAATAATTATAAGAGTAATAATAATAATCCGTAGTATGTATGTATTTAATATATATGTAGTTTCTTGTTTTTTTTTTTCATCCGGTTTTTTTTTTTTTTTTTTGTATTGTTTTGTTTGTTTTCTCCATACTTCCCACTCTCATATTTGAAGTATAATTTATTTTAATTTTTTAAATTAATAAATCTATGTGAATTCATAAATTTCTTTCGCAATGAAAAAAATTCTATATTTTTTAATCCATATTTTGTTTTATATTCAATTAATTAAGGATGCATCTGTGCGAGTCCTTTCAGCTATTTCGTTTTTTTTTTTTTTTTTTGTCTCAACAAAAATTCATTTGCTTTTTTTTTTTCTTGTGTGTGTGTGTGTGTTTGTGTATATATGGATGTCGGTATTGGTGTGTGTGTGCACATACATATTTATTTATATATGATTAGCATAATTTGTCGTATCTTTTGTTGTTTTGCTGTTGTATCAAATAATTTTAAACGAACACTTTCTGTTGTTTCCTTTTTTTCATTACATAATTTGCTTGCAGCTAAAATATTGTTTGAAACAAACAAATTGGGGAAAAAAACAAACAAAAATAAATGAGAAGGCAGAAACAGACCAAAAAAAATTCGTAGGGTTTTCAATTTTCTTAAATATTAATATTTAATATTTATACCATCATTTCGTTTTGTCTCTACGCATGCGTGCTTCATGTGTGTGTGTGTGTTAACCCATTTTTAGAATGCATCTACATACATATGTAGATTTGAAGCATTTTCTCTACAATTTTACATAGCAATTATTCGCGTAACGCCCACACAACGCCTCTGCAATTAATCAGCAGTTTCGATTTCAGTTTTCTTTTTGTTTTTACACATTTTAAAAAGGTATTTTGTATGTATATATCAGCTATGAATGTATGTATTTATATACTTAGTATGTCTAAGCGCAGTGTTTGTAGGGGGAAAAGCATCATATATATATTTCAATTATCGGCAACCATAGATATATCATCAACTTTGGCAAGCAAGCGCCTTTTTTTAAATTTTTCTTTCATTTCTTCTATGCATTTTTGTTGCTGTTTTTTTTTTTTTATAATTTAAACTTGTTTTCATGTTTTTCAATGGAATATTAAACCGTTTTCTTTTCTCGTTTTTTCTTTTTAAAGTTCGTTTAGATAGGTATGTCTATAAGTTCTTCCTTTTGTTTTGTCTTAGCATTCTTTTTTTGTTTAGTTTGTCATTCATTTAGTAAGTTTAAGCAATTCTCAATTTCTACTAGCTACAGAGTTTTCATTTTGTTTCGAATTTAAAATCGAATATCCAAGGCGATATTTTCTTTACTTAGAGTTTACAGAAAAAAGTATAGCTTGTTTGTGTCTGTGTGTTTAGAGTGTTTGTTTCTTTGCGACAATGTTTGGCTCTGTTCGTTTGTTCGACCAGTCGAATCGAAATTTCTTGATGTTTCCTAAATTCCCTATAGTAGCAAGGCGGCGTCTCATAGTGGAAACCAGATATGGATTTTTATATACACACATATATATATGTATATATATATACAGAGATGTGTATATCTGCATCTGTTAGTGGATGGGCGGGAGGAATAGAAAGAGACAGTCGCGACCTTAAAATGTAAAACTTTTGGACATTCATTTCATGTTTTTTTTTTATTAATAATACATATATACATATATATACATATATATATATTTGTGTATAATATATATATATATATATATATATATATATATATATATATGAATATAGTAAGTAAGTATAAGCGGGAAGTGTAATAATGTGTACTGTGGTATTTGTTGTTTAGCTAGGAAGCTAAGAAAAATTTCCTTTTTTCAGTTTAATGTTTCATTCATAAGACTGATTTCTAGCTTAAAATAATTTTCTTGTGTGTATATATATATATATGTATGTATGTATATGCATGTTCAATGTGTTTGTGAGGGTGTGTTGGTATTTATACATATATATATATATATATATATGTTGGTAGGTAGGTAAGTATTTTTGTAGTTTTTCGTAGTTTTCGATTTTCATATTATTTGCAATTGTTTTTTTTCCAAATGTTTTCCTCTTCATTTTGAATCCTGCCCTGACTACACTACAATACTTCATCTCATGCTTTCCCCCCAAACAGCAAAACTAGGGGATATCAAAAATTAGAGTTAAAATAAATAATTATATATTGCAGCCAGGCAAATATATTATGTTATTGAAGGAAACGACGGCGGCACTTTCTTGTTCTCCCTGCTCCTGCCCTCTCTCTTTCTCTGCCTGTCCAACCGCACCGTTACTCGTACTCTCTTCTTTCAATTTTCTAATTGATAATTTTGGTTAATTTCCAAAAATTTCATATGTTCTTGCCAGGAAATTAGAAAATTATAAAATCGAAAGAAAAAACTTATGAACGAAGCCCAGTGGGTGGGGTGGGCGGGGGTAAGAGTGTGTTAAGGTGTAAACGTTTGGAAGATGGTTTTCGTTGTTGTTGCTGCTGATTATGCTGATTGATCGTTTCTGGAGAAGCGCGAGCTAGTGTGTGGATAATAGTTGGGTAGAGGTAGCCGAATAGAAAATGTAGAAACACGCAATCGATTCTTGCATTGAATAATTTTACTGCTATTACAATTCATCGTTCTGTCCAGGTATGGAGGTGCAGAAGGGAGAATAAGTGTTGACCTCAATCCTCCTCATCCACTTGATGTTGCTCATGTTTCGAGCAACATCAGTTCGACCAGTTTGTGGTATAGTTGGCCCAGGATAACTAAAAAAGACAGAAAATACAAATTATCACAAATTCGTATGCAAGTTAGTAGGAAACAATTGATAAAACTTACATGTTTGTCATGATGATCCCACACCTCCACTTTGTCGGGAATGTGCGGCATGTCAACTGATCCTGGAGCACCTACAAAATGCTGAAAGCCATATGAGGGCGGCATTAGATTGACATGGTGTTGTTGCTGTCCTAGATTTGTTGGCCCCTGCATATTGTGATAGTCCATGGGCATCTGCGAAGAATAAGAACACAAAAATAAGCCTACCATTTCCGTCCATTAACTGCGCCATACTTACATTCAAGGGCTCGTGCTGCTGCTGCTGCTGGGTATAGGGACCATTATTATAGGGCCTATATTGTTGCTGTTGCTGCTTCAACCAATTGGGCTGCGTTTGAGGAGGCAGCGGTGGCCCTTGTTGCAGCCCAGCGGGCTGACCACCCCTTCTGCTCATGTGCCCATGGCGGCATTGCACTGGCTAAAGCATCATCCATACTGAGCGCTGAAGCAGCCACATTGAAATTATTGTACTTCCACGAAGCGGCTCGTTCTGTGCCAATTGGACGCGGCATTTTGCGTAGGTCATCGTGATTTGGAGACATGGCAGACGGAGAACCCAATCCAGCCATTGCAACATTTTCCAAATGTAGCATATCGCGTCCTGTATATGAGGGATACTCCAAGGTGCCGCCATACCAACGTTGATTCGTTGCAGCAGGTGGTCCACCGCCGCCAGGTTGTCGCACTGGTCCACCGCCGCCTGGTGCTTGCCTGGATGGCTGCTGGGTACCAAATATATTCGTTTGCCCACTGACTCCTTGCGGTGGCTGCTGAGGCATACTGGTCTGCGGCTGTTGAGGCTTGCTATTACCCTGGGAGAAGGCAGACGCGCGGTGATTCAGTCGCAGTATATTATTCCCATCAACAATGTAGGGCGATGATTGCTGCTGCTGCTGCTGCTGTTGTTGTTGATCAATGGGATAGTTCAGTGGTTGCTGCTTATCGTAGAGGAGTCGCTGAAGATTTTGCTGCTGTCGATCGATCATAGCAGCGGCTGCTGCTGCCGCCGCTGAAACTGTAGGATTGCCAACGCCAGTTGAACCAATCGCACCGAAACTGAGTCCACTAGTAGATGCAGGAGCGCCATCTGGTGTAGATATTTGCATTTGAACAGGCCTCTGAATAGGTGCCGGGGCAGAGGGTGGTTTTATTACTCCGGGAGAATGAGCGGGAGCTGCCTCACACAATCCGGTCTGGGTACCATTCATGGACGGGGCTGTGTTGCTGCCATCACCTCCTGCCACAACCATAGGAGATCGGGAAGCAGCTGCTACTGCTGATGCAGTAGAACCAGGACCACTGGTGATAATGTTGAGTGATTGTTGAACATTTTGATGATTTTGAGCCTGTATTGAATGTTGCTGCTGCTGTTGTTGATGTTGCTGCTGGATCACATTGCCAACTGGTGGCGATGTTGAGTGATTCGATGAAGACTTCGAGCTTCCAACTGGGGAACTGAGAATATTACGATTATAGCCAGGGGCTTTTGAGGCATCCGCCTGGGGCAAAACATCACCAACAGCTCCAACACCAGCCGATGGATTTCCGGCTACTCCATTGCCACCAATTCCAGTTGTGACATTTCCGCCACTGTTCCCTTGATCCACTACCAGTTTACCCCATTGCGATTGATGATAATCGCTAAACAAGGAATATGCATTTGATAATTTGGCTGCCAATTGGGCACTAAAGCTATCACCGGCTGTGTTCATCAGCGTATTGATCACCAGATTCTGTTGAGATGTTCCTTGAGGTTGTTGAACTTGTTGTGGATGTTGTTGGAGTGCGGATGGTGGTAGGGGCGTTGCGGCAGGTGGAGTTTGTTGTGTGGTGGTTGTGGTTGTTCCAACTCCAGCTCCAGCAGATTGGGATTGGTGCTGTTTAATTTGCTGATGCTGTTGCTGTGTGGGTGAACTAATCCTTTTGCTTGGCGGGGCAATGGGTTTCACATTGTTGTTATTTGTGGCTGCAGCTGCTGCTGCAGCAGCATTAATTGCCGCTACATCTGCCACGTTAAAGGTTCCAATTGGTCCAGCCAATGCGTTGTTATTGTTGTTGTTGCCACTGCCTAGTTGGCTCACACCACCAGTTGATGCTAATGCCACTGGCTTGCCGCGACCGAATGGAGCTACTACTCCACTGCGCCCTCCAGTCGAGATAACTGCTCCACCTCCCTGCTGTGTGGATTCAACCTTCTTGGGCGAAGACTGGGTGACGGCTGCTGCTTTTGCGAAATTCGCGATTGTAGTTGTCGGTGCACTTGTCGACTTACCCAATGCATTCGAACTCTTCTGCTGGGTGGGTGGCAATGAAGCTTTTGATGATGTAACAATTGAATCTTGCTTGGATTTCGACCCATTGGCAGGAACACTACCACCACCAATGACTCTGGCAGACTGTGCGTGTTGTTGACCCACAAAACCGCCTCCTCTAGCATTCTGACTGCGAGCTGTTGCACCACCACCACCAGAGACAGTTGTTACCAATTTACTGCTTCCATTCGTCTTAACGGCAGACGATGTGGAGGATCCACCACTTCGTCCAGTTTGTGATTTATTGGCCAACTGTTGCTTGTGCGAATTGGTATAAGATGTGGCTCCTCCAACTGGTGTAGAAGAACTTGCCGATGAACTTGACGATGTTGATGTAGTTGATGCAGCAGATGAGAAATTATTAACACTCGAGACAGTTCCACTGCCCACATTGGCAGCGGTGCGATTGTCCCATGTGCCAACAGACATGGGATTAGAGGTGGAACCGCCGGCGGCACTGCCACCACTAGCTGAGGCTGATGAAGCTGCCGCCGCCTTAATGCTACTATTGATGCGGGGAAGCATTTGCAATATATCAACATCAGGATCCTTAATGAGGGCCAATATAAGCATATGCGCCTGCTTAGTGGCATCGGTTAGACCCTTGATGGTAATGCATCGTTCCGATTGATTTTTACCCTGTTTCTCTACCTCAATGTGGGCTCCAGTTGTTGCCCGAATGGCATTTATATTACTGCCGGCTCGTCCGATAACACGGGAAATGGCATTCACTGGAACTTGAACTTTTTGCAAGTCATCTCGGGAGGCGGAGGCACTGCCGTTGTGCTAACTGAGAGAGAGCTGGAACTATTACTGCTGCTGTTGCCCAAATGATGATGTTGCAGGCTAGTAGTTGAATTAGAGGCGATCACAGAGGCGGGAGCCGGGCTGACCGCTGTTTGTTGGGCACTGCTCTTGCGGACCACTTCCTTCCAACCGTCCACTTCGCTACGCTTGCTCGACGATGTGCCAGTGGCAGTGGACGTCGCTGGGACAGCCTTCGCGAATTCTGATTTACGAGTGGTGCTGTTACCAGCGGCATTTATATTTGTTGTGGATTCACTATTTGTGAATTTAGCGGCGCCTGTCGAGGAGGATGATATAGACTGCTGTTGATTTGACTTTGTCTGTTGGGTCGACGACGACGAAGACAACTCCTTGGGAGCCAGATTCTCTTTTTCCCGTTTACTTGAACTGTTGCTGCCGCTACTTGAATCCTTTTTCTTGGCCGGCTGTTGTGACTCTTCCTTTTTGGTGTCCACCTGACGTTTAGTCATGGTTGTTGCCTTAACAGTTTCAATGGTGGACTGCTTCTTGACCATGACATGACCGCCCTTGAACACGGATGATGCTGCAGTGGATGTTGCTGCTTGTTGAGCAACCTGCGTCGCAGTAGCAGCGGGTATCGTAGTGATTGAGACTGTTGACGCGGCAGTTGTCGGTGGATCTGCTGCGTTGCTTCTATTTTTCTGCTGCTGTTTCTTGTTTTTCTTGGCTTGATTAACATTACTGACGGCGGCTTCAATCTGCTGTCCAGCTGGAGTGGTAGTATTACGAGCTGCTTTTGTATCCCCGCTGGAGCAAGAACCCTGATCTATGCCAGAGTCACCCTCTTCACGGACGGGCTGAACAGCTTCATCATCTTCGTCGTCCTTATCCGAATCATCGTCTTTATCGGTGGCATCATCATCGTCGTTTTGTTGATCTTCACCTCCGGCCCCTCCATTGGTACCACCTTGTTGTTGGCGTCGCTTTTCCTCTTTCTTTTCCATTTTCTTCTTCTTTTTGCGTTCACGCCGTCTGGCAGCGGCCGCCTTACGACTTTCCTCACGTGTACGTTCCAAATCCAACTCTTCCAGCAGTATCGATGCATTTTTATTGGCCTTTACTGCCTGAGCTTCCTTGGCACTGCGTAGAATCTTCATGCAATCGTAGCACTTTTCAATTAACTCCTTGTCGCTAATGGTGCCAATAAAACGAATCATCTCTTGGTCCGAGGGGAATTGCGAGACATACTGAACCATCCATTTGACTATTTTTGTGTGTCCTTTGCGGAAAGCGGCCATTAGACACGATACTCTTCGATTATCTTGAGAATCAATGTCGGCAGTATGATCATAAAGTAATTCCACCACACTCAAGTGGCCACCGTGAGCAGCCAACCAAAGGGGCGAATTGCCTTTCTTGTTCTTTACCTCAACACTGGCGCCTCGCGACAGTAAAAGCTCCACAAATTTCTGATGCCCCTTATCGGCAGCAATTGTGAGCGCTGTATCTCTGGATGTTGGTACTGGTGCTGCATTCACATCGGCACCCTTATCGAGAAGCACGCGACCAACTTCGATATAACCGCCTGAGGCAGCTTCCATTAGCGGAGTCAATCCTGTCTTGGCCCTATGCTCTACATTGGCTCTTCTGTCAAGCAGCAGACTGACCACCTCATGGCGACCTTGGAAACAGGCTAAAGTCAAAGCCGTATTGCGATTTGTCTCGATTTGTGCATTGATATCTGATCCCTGATCCAAAAGTAATTTAACGGCTGCGGTATGGCCATTCATGGCAGCCAACATAAGTGGAGAGATTCCCAACTTACTGCCAGTGCGGGAATTAATCTCAGCTCCGTGACTTAGCAGTAATTTTATGATATTCACATATCCACCACTGGCGGCCAGACTGAGGGGCGTATAATCCGAGACATTGCGATGTTCCTTGTTCGCACCGACACTCAATAGCAATTCCACCACCTCGTATCGTCCTCCAGAGCACGCGAGTGACAGAGGTGTATCCTTGGTACGCTCTGATTGGGCCTCCAACTCAGCATTGTGCTTGAGCAATATGTCCACAACCTTCTCATGGCCTGCCGTTGCGGCCAGAATCAGAGGAGTGAAGCCCTTTTTATCGCGATGTTCGATATTTGCTCCACGATTGATAAGCAACTCGACTAGTTCCTCATGACCGCCAGCACATGCGAGGGTTAGGGCGGTATCATGATTGGATTCCGTTTCCGAATCAATCTCAATGGTCTTATCGACACTGGCAGCTGCGGCCACAGCCAATTGATTCTGCAGTTGCGCCTGTTGCTGAGCAGCTGTCGTTGCGGGTTGCAAATGCTGATTTGTATTAACTGCATGAGAGAGGCGAGGGGAATTTGGATTAGAGAAATACCAGTTATAATGTTAAGATTATGGATAATGTACCTTGACTTCCCGCTGGAGTCTGACGGAACCCAGAGGAACGTCGATCCTTACGCGATTGCTTGTCAATTGCCTTTTTGGCTATGCCACCTGGCATTGATTTAGTAGCACTAGCTCCACTATTCAGGGTAAGTGTGGGCGTTGTCATAGGCCAAATAGAAAGTTCATTTTGCCCTTGGCCTGGTGGTTGTGGCTGTTGAGGTTGTTGCTGCTGCTGCTGCTGGTGTTGTTGCGGTTGTTGCTGTTGGGGAGCCTGTAAAGCGAATTGTGTATATTGTCCCACAGCGGGCTGTGGCACAACTACTGAAGCTGGATGCGTTTGAGTAGCCACCTACACAGCATTTAATAAAATTATAAGACAATGTTCCGATAGCTTCGCAATTCAATAACTTACCTGATGCTGGACAAATGGTGCCGGCATACGCGGAGGAGGAGGTACGGTGAGTAAGGTTTGGACACCAACAACAGAGCCCGTGCCCTGTCTCTGTTGTATCAACAATTCCTGAGCTACCTGCTCCAATTCAACCTGTGTAGGTGGACGCTGCTGTTGGCCACTGGCTCGATGTTGGAATATAGTCTGATTCTGATCGATTTGTAGTTGTTGCTGATCTGCACTTTGTTGATCGACACCAGAAGCACTCGGCTGTTGGTTGATATTTGGAGGCAATTGGAATAGCAACTGCACTGGCTGAGGAGCATTCTTATCCCCACTTTCCATATTATACACGAAATTGGTGGCCGGCTGATGATGTTGCTGTTGCTGCTGAAGCTGGTGTTGTTGTTGCTGATGCTGCGAGGCAACTGCTTTTATAATACGTGCGTTCGAGTATTGTTGTAACTGCTGCTTCAGTTCTGTATCACTATCAATAGCCAGTTTTTGCTGCTCTTGAAACTCAGCCGAATGTAATTCCTGCTGTTGACCGTCCCCATAAGGCAACAATGACAAAGGAGTGGATGTTTGCTGATGTTGCTGCAATATTATTATAGAAATTGTAAAAACCAAACCTATTATAGTGAACATTGCCACTCACTTGCAAATGCATCTCATCAGTTGTGTCAAGGAGACGCTGATCAATTGGCACATTCTGTTGCATAGGATAGTCCAAGAGGACAAGATTTGTCTGACGCTGCTGCTGTTGGGGATCTTGTGAGCCATCGCTGGGATTTACCAGTCCCGGTGATCGTACCACACCAACAAGCTGCTCTTGGCCAGTCCATTTGGCCGCGGATTGCGCCCAACTTCCAGCAAACCTTCCCTTGCACATTTGATTCAAACTGAATTCAGCCAATTCGGGATAATTCAAATTGCTGGCTAGCTCCTGGGATTAGAAAAAATTGTAAAATGGTATTAATATGGAACAAGTGCATCGGAAAGTGATTGGTTTACATGGTAATTACCAGCAAATTAAGATCGCTGGAACTAACCTGTATAGTTGGCTCGTTAGTATGAGAAAGTACCTGGAATATATCATCCATTTCAGTGATATCATACTGGGTCCCATCACCGCTATCAGTGGCGAAGTGCTCTAGTCCAGGGTACAGATCTCCTGCGTTGCCGGTGCCTTCTTCTAAAACAAAATAATCAAAATCAAATAATCAGATTCTCCTGTTAGGTAAACCTGTAGTCCTAATCCTACCTGGGCCTGCTTGGTCTCCCTCAGCATGTTGTTGTTGCTGCTTCTGCTGAACTGCCTTGGCATGGGCTGCGGCTGCTGTAGCGGCCGCCAATTGCTGATGGAGTACAGTATTTAAAGCCGCATTGTTGGCAGCGGCTGCCTTAAGATTACTTGGCATAACATGTACTAGCTCAGAATTGGTTAGATCTTGACGAAAATCGTATAACGTTTGGGGAAAGATTTCTGGTTTTGTGAGAATCAAGTTTTCCACACGTGTCGACATTTTACGCTGTTTCAATGGCAGAGATCCAATACTCTTGGAATTGTTGTTGTTATTGTTAGCTGCAGTGGCAGCAGCATTTGGATCATTAACATTCATGAAGAACTCATCGTCCTCTTCATCATCGTCCTCATCATCAATGTCATCGTCGCCGCCTGCCTCATCCTCGTCTATGTAATCCACTTCACCATCGACATCGCCATCGATTTCGGCATCTTCATCATCATAGTTGATTTTCTCAATCTCACCACTATTTGTATCCTCCTGATCCTCCTCATCGTCATCGTCCTCCTCATCATCTTCATCATCCTCCTCGTCGTCTTCATCCTCATCAACTTCGACAATAATGCCATCATCACGTAAAGCAGTGGCCAGATCAATGGGATCAGGAAGCAAAAGATTCTCGTCACCATCTTCAACTTGACCGTCACCGCCACCACTACCACTTTTTGTGTCATCGCCTTCACCATCACTCTCTACATTTTCTGCATTATCCTTTTTCTTGTTAGCAGCAGCTTCAGCAGCCGCCACAGCGGCCGCTGAGCACAATGTAGCCAGATTCTTCATTTCGGCTGGGTCGATACCCTCGACAGCAGTTGGCGACATGGTAATTTCTTCCATTTCAGGCGGCGTCTCAGTTGGCGACTTGGGTTGATCTCCAAAGAAATTCTGCACTCCAAGATAATGCCAGCCATCCTTGAAGAAATTCAATTGCGAAGCATTGATGGCAGTTATGTCATTACGACCCCTTGATTCATTGACTGCTGTCTCCAACAGACCACGAAAATCTTCCATAGTTGGCTTATGTTGCAGCGTCACACCAATAGGGAGCTGGTGTTGTTGCAGCTGTTGTTGATCGGCAAAATTATTATTTTGACCAGTGGGCGATGCTAATGGAGAGGCTGGTGAATTAGAATAAACCACATTTGGCGTAACGGTGGAGGACGCCGCCACTCCCACACCAGAAGACGAAGATACTATAGCCGGAGATAATGCTCCTCCACCTCCTGCACTGTCCATAGCCACTCGCTGGTGAATTAGCTGCAGATGCTGTTGCTGCAAATGTTGTTGCAGTTGAAGATGCGTCTAAGTTAAAAGTAACAAAAAGGATGTCAAAGGATGTTATAAGAATGCGCAGAATATAGAAAACTTACCAAATTATTGTAAATGGACACCATTTGATTCTGCTGCAGATTTGGCAGTACTTGTTGGTTATGTTGTTGTTGTACCGCTGCAGCAGCGGCGGCGGCAGCAGCAGCTGCGGCGGCTGCCTGCTTGCGGCTGTTTTTATTAGTAGCCTTCACCTTGGGTCTATCACTGATGGCAGTGCTCTGGAGAACTTCCGAAGAATGGGTAATGGCGGAGCCAGAGTTTCGCTGAAATACATACAAACACACGCACAGGAATTAAGTCACCTAAGTAAAATATGCAATTGTCATTCGTACTTACTGCTGGCATTTGCAAGCCGGTGGTGTTGGTTTCCACTTCAGATGCGGCAGATGCAGCACTATCACCTTTTCGAAAATAATTTAATTAATAATATGTAGGTTGCTCTTGTAATTCGTTTGATATCTTTACCTTTTAAGGACAATTCGCTGGTCAGTTCGACAATATTATTATCTGGTGGCACATCCCCTTTTTTTCATTTCCTGCATAAAGCCACGACCACGTGCAAGACGTGGATCGTCCCCGGCTATATAGGCGAATTGGGGTGGTGATTTACCATCTTCACCCAAGGGTTGAGAACGCACTTGCTCGGACGACGAATTTCGCTCAGAGGGCGTAAACTCGACTTCGGCGTGTGATCGATTTTTACGCGTTAGCAGATCCTTGAGTTTAGTCTGGGATTGGAGTTGTTGTTGTTGAGGTTGCTGTTGCATCACTGGCTGCTGGCAAACAGTATGGAACATAACTGGTGGTGCCGGCGGTGGCGGAGCAGCTTTTTGAGGAGGCTGTAATGCATTAATATGATCCATATCAAGATCAAAATGCTTGCAGAGATGCTGCTGTCCGGTCGTCGTAGGCTGCTGTTGCTGTTGCTCGAATCCTGGTTGTAAATGAAATAGCCGTGACTTGGCAATTAGGCCTTCCTGCTGCTGGGCACCCAAAGTAGTTAGATCGATGCCACCAACACCAGAAATACCAAATTCTTCCGTGCCAGCCTCACTGCCTGTCGTGCTGGTGCCGGTTGTGCCACCAGCTCCAACCGTAGACGCAGCTGCTGTCAATTGCAGTTCACCGGCAGCATCCATAAAGTCTCCAGCTCCTAGTGTGACAACATTGGAGGATTGGCCATTACCAGCGCTAAATTGCTGCTGCTGGAATAGTTGCTGATTGGAGGCTCTTGCTGCCTCAGACAACTCATGCAGACCTGGTGGAGCATTGAGTTGCTGTAGCTGATGCTGGAGTTGCTGTTGAAGAATCTTCTGCTGCTGGGTATTGATCAGACGCATCTGATTCGAGCCTGCAGCTGCAGCAGCAGCTGCGGCAGCCGCCACCGCTTGAGTTTGTCCGACATTAGCAGCCGCAGCAGCAGCTAGTTCAGTGGGCGAGATATTTGGATAGCGGAAAAGCAACTCCACAACTCGCGTATGTCCGCCCTTGGAGGCTTCAATAAGCATGGTACTGTTGTCCTTGAGCTTATGGAAGGGATCTGCATTATTCTTCAGCAGCAATTCCACCACCGACTGATGTCCGCCGGCACATGCCAGAGAGAGGGGTGTGTGATCATTACTGGTTGTTTGCTTATTAACATTGGCGCCCTTCTGGATAAGGAACTTCACCGTGCACAGATGGCCAGCTCGACAGGCTTTCATCAGCGGTGTGCGACCACCTTCCGACTCGTGCTCCAACTGAGCGCCATAGGACAAAAGTACTCCGGCTGCATCCGTATGACCATTTTCACAGGCATGCGTTAAGGCGGTGTCTCCAGTCTGTGTCTCCGCATGCACATTGGCTTTATTTTGTAGCAGGAATCGTACCAGATCAGTGTGACCTTCTTGCGAAGCTTCCATAAGCGGCGTCGAGGCACCCAACTCTAGATTGGCACCCTCTTTGATTAAAAAGGCAGCGACTTCACTGAAGCCTCCACAACATGCTAGGGTTAGAGCAGTTTCCTGCGTTTCTTCTGTGGTCGCATTGATATTGGCTCCCTTGCTTAACAACAAAGCAACCATCTCCTCGTGACCCTCGCGTGCCGCCTCCATTAGCGGAGTATAGCCCTCGTCGTTGACTTCCTCAATATTAGCTCCACGCTCAATGAGCAGAGTAGCTAATTCCACATGACCACCGCAGGCGGCCAGAGTTAAAGGAGATTCAAACGAATCTGTCGGCATGTTGACCTGAGCACCCGAATCGAGTAGTAAACGTGCTACCTCTACATGACCGTCCATAGACGCTTCCATAAGGGCTGTATGCATTTCATCGGTTTTGTGCTCCTGATCGGCACCAGCCTGCAGTAGAAAGCGCACCATATCTAGATGACCTTTGTAACAAGCCAGTGTAAGAGCGCTTTCCTTGAACTCATTCGAGTGGGTATTTATACCAGCTCCATGCTCGAGGAGCACCTGCAACAGAGAAGCCACCATTATCATGGGTAAACAGAATTACGGTATATATTGTTCGTTAAATATATCAGATAAGATCAAAGTAAATCACAGATATTGGTACAACAAATCAATAACTCGATTCATGTCATATCGTAGCTCTCAAATCTCGGATTATAATCATTTAATGAATATATGTGCTACCCCTAGATAGATTATTCTCGCTCTTACCTTGGCCACTTCCACATGTCCAGCCGAGGCAGCCTCCATTAGCGGTGTATGTCCATTCTCATTCTGCTCTTCAACATTAGCGCCATGTTTTAGCAAAACTTTCACCACATCCACTTGACCACCGGCACAAGCGAACATCAATGGAGTGTTTCCAGTGGCACAATGGGCATTAACATCGGCATTGTGGCTAAGCAGCAATTTCACAATATCCAAATGACCAGCAGAGGCAGCTTCCATTAGGGGTGTCGAGTCCTTTTGACCCTTATCTTCAACTTGGGCTGCTGACATTGCCAACAGAACCTAAACGAACAAAATTAAAAAATGGGGGTAAGGACGGGGAAGAATTAAACCACTTTTCAGACAGAAAAAAAATTACAGGATTCTCAAGGAAAATCATTTTCCTTACCTGGGCCAGTTCGAAGTAGCCTGCAGAACAAGCCATTGACAGTAGAGATTCGCCGTCATCTGTGGAAGCGGCAGCATCATTAAGATTTACATTCCCCTTGCAGAGTAAACGTTTAACCGTGTTGACATCATTGTCCGTGCAGGCGGCGACAAGGGAACGTGAGAAGCCACTGCTACAGAGAGAAAGCAATTACAATAGAGTAAAGTTTTAGGCAGCAGATTAAAGAACATACTTCTTATCACGCGGACTATTGGCACAGCGCATTTTAGTCAGAGCCTGCTTGGTCTCATCGATGGCATGGGTGGCATGACGCAAAACTGGTGGCTTTTCAATAGCTGCAGCCTCTAGCAGGGCGGTGAGATTACTTGGACGTTTGTTATTGGGGTCCAATAGGAAAGGACTGACTGGCGCATCTTCCTCTTCATCCTCATCGTCAATTTCCTCATCGTCTGCATCGTTGTCCTGCAAAACATCTGAAATCGGAACGAAAAATAAAACAAGCATTAATTTGATATTTTTCTGACTTTTGAAAAGACTCACCAATTTCTTCCTCATCCTCTTCGTCTTCGGCTGATTCATCTGAATCTTCAGATTCTTCTTCCGTTTCGTCTTCGTCCTCACGTGCCTCACCTTCATGGGGGCAACTGTCTGGATCAGATTCGGGTATATCGTCCTAAAAATACAATTAAAATTGAAATAAATATCATTGTCTTTTGGTAAAGCGAATATATAGGAAAAAAGTGGGATGAGTAAAAAGAGAATAAAACGATAACGAAAGCTAGAATTAGACGAGTGGAGCAAAGTATAACATAAATTAAAATATTAATATTTTTAAATATTTAACATCAATCATTCACAGGAGAACATTCTTGTTGTCTAAGGCCAGCAACAAAATCGGTGTAATTGGACACGAAAGGCAGGAGTACTTTCTTGGGATTAGAAATTAATTTAATGGCACTAATTAATAAATCAATTACTATTTGATTTTGGTGGGGTTAAACGTAATTTTTGTAGCATGGTTTTAGTTGATTTGTTTTTAGTATGAGAGAAAGAGAGCTGAAGAAGGAGGCAATTAAAACGCGGGGAGAAACTTACCAGGAGATCTGGCCTTAAACACAAGAATGCCAATAGGATCTACAAATAAAAAGAGAAACGAAAGAAAACATATACATAAATCATAAAATTTTAACTCAAGGCACATCACAAAAAGCGGCAAATGGCTATGGCAAAGGGCTAGTGGCAAGTGGCACACACAGGGTCGAATAAGACGCTGCCAATGGCCCAAATTTCAATGGTAGATAGTTAGAAGGCAGGTCCAGGGCAGGGGAAGTAAGTGGAAGGATATGGTGTCGGATATGTTTACGTGGACAAGGAATCGTAAAATAAATTCCATTGTTGATCTTGCACTCCGCATCACGTTAATAAAAATTAATAAAATGGATTGAATCCGATAATTAACCATTTTTAATACTGTTGGAAATATTTTTAATTAAAAAATACATAAGCGAAAATTTTTGAAAAATATTTTAACGATCGCAAAAAAAGTTGACAACACTCACACAGCTAACTTTGAATTCAAAAGATAACAATATAAATAATACAAAAACAACAAAAGAAAACAATAACAAAAATTAAATAAGGTACATAACAAAGTTTTTAAATCATTGTCAAGGTTGCCAGATGATGAGAGAATGAGAAGAATCGATAGCACAATATCGAAACAGACACACATGGATGCATGCATGGATGTGTGTGTGTGTTCTGCAACAATAAAAGAAAATAAAACCAAAATGTTTTCTTTGGAATTTTGAGAATTGCATGAGTCATGGAAATTGCTGGTGACCATTGCAGTCTGCACACATTAATTTGTTTGCATGTACATATGTATGTCTATAACGTACATCGACAGAGCCACGTACATATTTGTATAATAAATTGGGTGTGCGTGTGCCGCTACACCTACGCCTTTTGTTAGACGAAAAAAACTAGCATGAAAATCGCACAATTTGCTTTTTTTTTTCAATTGCACGAGAAGAAGAAGCAGGTAAAGAAAGAAAGAACTCTGGAAAATCAACAACATGAACGAGTTCATCAACGGTCGCAGCAATAACAGCAGCAGTTCTCGTGGACTTGCCAGTCGTTTGTTCTCGTTACGGGCGTTGTGTGTATGTGTCTGTGTAGTGCGAAAATGAAAACGCAATATGAACCATTATTTTTTGGCTAGCAAAATTATGATATTTAAAATTTTTTTTTAGACACGAAGTTCATTACACTCACTCCATGTATGTTGTTTTCGACCATGATTATTATTATTTTTTTTTTTACTATCTTTCTCTTTCTTCACACTTGCGCATTTTCTCTTCACACACGATTTCACTACTACGGCAGCGGCACCAACAACATAAAGACCTGATCTGTGTTGCCAGATCGAGAAATTATCTTGTGTCACGCCGCTGCTCTTTTTTAAGACTCAAAATAACGCATATAACGTGGGCGGGAGGACGGGTTAGGAAGTCGAGGGTCAGATCCAATTATTACTACCTAGACATTTTTGTATATTTGGTTAATGACCTTTCTTTGCTTTCATTTTTATTTTATTCTCAACATTTAGTTCAATGCTAGACAAAGAAAAAGTTTCTACACTCATACAAGCGAAGGCATGCATAAAACAGCTGATTAATCATCCGGCAATCAGCCAATGCAAAGGGACGGGCTAACACGACTGACTAAGCGGAAATATATATCGCACTCTTATAAAATTTAACTTTGTTTTATGCAAAATTAAAATAGGAATTGCCCCGTATCCGCAATAAACAAACAAAAAACCTGATATCACCCGGTACTCCCATACCACCTGGAATATAGAAAGCAAACTAAATGCGGAATATCTACGTTTCAGATTATAAACATCGGACAAAAAATTGGAGGACAAGAGTCTTGGATTTATTGAAAATAAATCCTTTTATAGCTGAAATAATCTTTACTTTCTAATCCATTCGAAAATTTAAATGTTTAGAAATCTGTTTTAAGCGACAGTTAAGAGTCCTAAATGGAATGTAGAGAGTAATAAAGTATATGGATTTAGATTCTGATATTCATTAACTTACCTCGGAGACGGACTCCTCCTCAGATTCAGATAGATCTGTGGGTACAGGTTGCGGATAGAATTCGGTATCGGTATCCGTATCGGGTGTTATTATATTCTGCAAGGCCGATGATATGGCGTTCACAATACCTACAGATGACGACAGGGATGAGGCATTTGATGACAGAGATGATGAGGCAGAACGGTTCGATGTTGATGACGTGGCAGCAGCAGCAGCAGCGGCGTCTTTCAATTTTTGCTTGAGAACGGCTGCCGCGTTCGCCACATCCACGGCGGGATTGAGGCTCATGCTGAGGGCACCAGCGGCGGCAGCGGTGGTAGCAGCGCCAGCGTTGCTATCGACTGCAGCTGCAGCAGCGCCCATTAACAATGTTGTGGCAGCAAATTTCAAATGTGCCGAATCCTTGCTTGAAGTGCTGGATGTAGTTGAAGTGGAGGAGCAGGGTGGACCACCAGGTTGTTGCTGTTGCTGCTGCTGCATGGCCACTTGACGTTTGAGGGCGGCGTAGGCAGCCCTTGTCTTTTTGGCGGATGCAGAAGCGGCGGAGGCAGAGGCAGTGGCTGTTGAGGCGGCGGCACTGGCAGGCGCTGAGGCAACTGCGGCCCGAAATTTAGCTGCAGCTCCGCTGGCATTTCCACTGTTAGCGCTGCTGCCATTGGTGCTATTACTACTACTAGTGGTGCTGGTGGCTGCGGTGGTGCAACTACCGGCATTCGTTGTGGTTGTTGTTGTAGATGTAGCTGTTGTGGTGGTGACAGGAGCAGCCGCCGCCGTTCCTTGGGGTATTGAAGTGGGTGTTGGCGAGGTGGTTGGGCCGGCTGTTATAAAAGCCGCCGCAGACGGAGACGCCGTTTCGTTAGGCAACGTTTTCGACATTTTGTTTTTGTTGCTGGCTGTTGTTGTGTTGGCAGTGGCTGGATTGTTGTTGTTAACTTTTAATCTGCTTGTTGTAGTGGCTGTAGATGATGCTGAAGACTTGAAATTGCCCTTCGACATCGGTGTTAGATCCTCATGCTTCTTGTTGCTCTTCTTTTTACCACTGCTACTGCTGGCCAGTTGAAGGAGCTCTGCAGCAGCTATTGAATGTCTAGCAGCTGCTATGCGTGTCCCGTTATAATTGACCTGTATGGCAATGTTGGCGGCAGCGGCAGTTGTTTTTCCTGCTGCTAATGGTGTTGTTGTTGTATTTGTTGTGGTGGCAGATGAAGCAGCTGTCGCGTTATTGTTGCTTTTACTTGTAGTTTTTGATGTTTTTTTCAGGTGCAGATTTATGTCATCGCATTCATGATTTTTCGCATCATTATTCATTTTACTCTCTCGTTTTTTTTCTCTTTTTTCAATTTCTCTCTTTATTCGCGCGTCCTAGTATTTTATAGTTTCATATATTTATTTTTTTTTTTTTTTTTTTGTTTTTTTGGAAAGTGTGAGACAAGTGAAAAATTTGATTTAGTTTCGGTTGATTTTAGAATAGAAAATATTGAAAGAAATATACTACTTAAAGGAATTTGACATTTTTCTTTATGTTTTCTGTTATTTTGTCTACGGGCAGCTACGAAAATTTAATCCACAAAAATGCCAATCTGATTTTTTACTTTAGAATTATTATTAATTTTGAAAGGGGTGCTTTGCTTTAATTTTATTGATTCTTCTAGATTAGAATATATATATATATATATATAAATATATACAATTATGCGGGGAGGGCAGGGCACACAAACACACACGCACGCACAATTTGTAAGTCTGGCAACTCTCGGCATTCTTTCACTTCTTCACCATGCACGCTCATTCGTATGCTCAACTAATTCACATTTGTATTTAAAAAAAAAGAAAGACAAAAAACGCACACACACATGCACTCACACACACACACAGAAATACAGATACGAGAGGAGGAAATCGTTTTTTGTTAAAAATTTTTGCTTTTTTATCCTAAACGATGCGCAATTTAGTTTTATTTGAACTTAATTCAGCGTGCCTTGCATACGATTTATATAATCGCTCTAGGCGTTTTCACTGCTCGTCAAATTTCTTGCATTTTAATTCGATTTATCAAGATTTATATATTTTTAACTGCAACGTTCAAATTATTACTAACAAAAAAAACTAAGAAAAACTTTTCGAGCAGTTTCGACTTCGCCCGAACGAATAAAAAATCACTTTACACATTTTTACAGCGACCCCGAATTGCTACAGAGCGAGACAACAGGACATGACAGTAAATTGAGCTGGGACATTTTAATGTGCACAAGCGAGAGGTGAATATCCACATCGACCAAGCGAAACGCACACGCCAAAGTCGAAATCGAAAAGACGACGACAGCAGCGACAGCGACGAAGGCGAATTAATGAGTAGAAGAAATGAAGAGAAAATTTTTCTTTCTACTGTTCCGATGCGAATGTTCACCAATTTATATGCACTGAATACATTTTAAAACTATCACCATAAGTGCGACACTGAATTTAAAACACAATTCTGATATTTCCGCGTATTACCGTTCAAAATATATAGCAAATAAATCAATTTTTCAGCAACGTTAAAATTCTCTGTCTTTCATCAGAGTTTCGGATCGCCATATTATTCCGGATGCAGGGATGTTTTTTACAGCATCATTTGCGAGCACTGTTAATCGTAACAGCATCTTTTGCGAGCACTGTTAACCGTCTCTAGTAGTAGTGATGGTAAATTGTAGCAATTTTACAGCATCGAATGTGACTAGTGTTGAAAATGATTTATGAAAAATATCAATAATCAATAGCTGTAAATTTTCTTTTAATGGATGTGAAGAGAAAGCAGATATAATTTAAAATTTGTTATTCTACTTGTGTGAATATTTAAAAAAAAAAAAATTTCAATTATTTAATGTCAATAATCCGTATGCATAAATGTATGTTGGGTATCGTTCAGTCATTTAGCACTCGAAAACATCGATAGTGTCATCTTCTTAAAAAAGCCAGAATTCCCGATACTCGATTTGACGTGAAAAAAGTGAATTAGCAGCACTGCTGGCAGTGAATATTATTTTTTACTCAATACGTGTCATTTGATTTTAGCCGAAACGCAGGATTATAATTAAAAATGCACACGGTACTAACCAGAGGCAATGCTACAGTGGCATACTCCCTGAGTGTGCTAGCTTGTCTAACCTTTAGCTGCTTTCTCTCCACGGTTTTTCTGGACTACCGAACCGATGCTAATATCAATACTGTCCGTGTCCTGGTAAAAAATGTTCCCGATTATGGCGCATCCCGGGAGAAACATGACCTCGGCTTCATCACTTTCGATCTGGAGACGAATCTCACCAGTATCTTTAACTGGAATGTGAAACAACTGTTTCTGTATTTGACAGCTGAATACAAGACACCGACGAATCAATTAAATCAAGTGGTTCTTTGGGACAAGATCATCTTGCGTGGCGAAAACGCTGTGCTGGACTTCAAGAACATGAATACCAAATACTACTTCTGGGACGATGGCAACGGGTTGAAGGACAATCGTAATGTGACATTGTCTCTGTCCTGGAACATTATTCCAAATGCCGGTTTACTGCCCTCGGTGCAATCAACTGGCAAACACACATTCAAATTCCCAACCGAATATTCGGCATCGTCCATTTAAGATATTAAGTTTCAAAATGCACTGATAATGTTCTGTAAACTAGTGTGTATTTAATAAAAAAAAAAAAAAAAACATAATATACACAATCTTTTCAACACGGAAAATTGTCAAAAAATCAGAATACTTTTAACTGATATTAACAAATATCTTTATAACATAAACTGATTCTTGAGATGAACCAATTCGTCAAAGAAAACCAAGGTCAACGTCGTGTGCGGAGCTACACGCAGATAGTTGGCCCAGAAACCTTTGTATAGACCATATATACCCTCAGATTTCAGAATCTTGATACAGCAATCCAATGCACCACTATATGTGACACCGCGGCCTTTGGAGTCCACTGCTTGGTTAAATAGGCGGGTGGCAATTACATCGAGTGGTGTACTTGCTACTGCAAGAAAAGTTCCAGCAAATAGGCTCGAACAAAAGGATACGCTGGTCGGTCGAGTGAGCCATTCATTATCGTTTAGCACGGATTTCATTTTGCCAAAGGTTGCAATTTGTACACTGGAGGCAACTGTGGCCCGGTATATAGATGCCATCGATCCACGCCAGAGACCAAAGAATCCGTTGTTATGGAATATGGTGCGAATGGCATCCACCATCGAGCTATGGGAATGACGATGACGTCCGACAGCAATTTTATCCACAGTCTGAGATTGTAATTGTGTCTTTATCTGTAAGCAACAGAGCATGTTATCTTATCATTCTTAATTATTTATTTCATTACGTAACTTCTCTATACCAGGAAAAAAGGGTTTCCAGCGAAGGAGCCAGTCACACCGCCCAGGGCTCCCCAAAATAGTCCCAAACCGTAGGAGACATCTCCGTCTTTTGTGTGCATCCAATGGTTATCAATAGCTATTGAATAAACGCCCAATCTGCTCGGATGGTAAACTATTATTAAAATTAGCTGTAATGTTATCAAGGATATAAAGAGGATTCCTAACCTGATTGAATTGATTACAAAGCGAAAGCATAAAGACGGAACCAATCCCTGTTGAAGGGCTAATAGTCCATCATTTTTTAATACAGTATAGAAGGCCTGAGCTACGCCTTTATAGGGTTCCACATAAGTTCCACGGCGTGCCAATTCACCCTGTAGCTGTACTCGTGTCTTTATTACATCCAGGGGATTTGTAAAAACGGTTGCCCCCATTGCAGCCACTCCTCCTAAGATAAAATCACTTACGGACATTGTGGAATGAACTATTGTCTAACCGTTTACAGTACTAATTACACTGACTTGTCTGTCCAGCTGATACCTAAAGTGTTTTGAATCAATGGAAAACTAGTTTCCAGGTATACCACCGAAATTTCCATCAGTCCAGAAATACATAGATTCAACCGTAAATTTGAAAGGTTTGCTATGGATTATTTTAGATAAGATAAACATGGTTAGGAATTGTTTTTAGAGCTATTATTATCATAGTTTACTTACTTTCCAGAAGGGATCTAATGATATAATCTGAATATGATGATAATTGCTGTGAGATCTTTGATTCAACATAGTAATAAAAGTTTTCGTTATCGTCTTAATTGAAATTGAGATCTGCAATGCTGCTGGAGTCGAATTCCATGTTGTTTATTTAAAGTAATTTATTTTATGTATTATGGTTAATAGTCTGAAACAAACGTACTCAAAATGCTTTTAAGTTAGTTAAAATATAAATTATTTGATTGATCAATAACAAATCTTATTGCAAAATACTTTAATAACGAAAGTGACAAACACCAAAAGAGACAAAATTTCGAAAATCAAAAATTACCACAGAGTTACCAAACTGTTCGACGTTCATAATTGTGTGACCATGTTACGTATTCGATAACTATCGTTTGAGTTGTACTCACGTCTTCGAACCGGGTTCGAGTTGTACCCGTCGCGTTTGTGTTTGTCAAAACAAAAAAAAATAAATTTATAAAAAATTCATATATTTTAGTAAAATTTGTGTTGGTTTTAATTGTAAAACAAAACAATTGACGTATTGAAATGTAAACAAAGTGCCCTTGCATTTGTCTATATTAGTGTGTGTATGTGTGCATGAAAAGTTAATTTTTAAATAGAAAAGAGCAATCAACGACAGGAGCGTCGCAACAACTCGAAAGGAAAAGATTATAGTTAGGAAGAGAAAATGGATAACTAAAAAAAAACCAGTCAAAGATTGGGAATACTGAAGTGCGTAAACGGAATAAGTATGCTGCAATATAAGAGTGCCACAACAACAGCCAGCAGCGGCACGGGCAAGGGTCCTCAACCTGCTCAATCCACTCAAGGTGGTCCACAACCTGCTAGTATTCCGGTCCCTCAAATGCAGCAGATTATAAATATACACCAGATGCCACCACAATTCACCGCTCCCGGTGGTAGTGCCACCACGGGTCTGCCCCAAAACATGTTTCAGATTGTCCAACCGATGCCTATGCAGACGGTAAATATTGATGGTCAAGAGGCCATCTTTATTCCCAATCTAAATGCCCAAATGGGTCAACTAGCGACAGCTCAGGCGGTAAATATCAATGGACAGCAGGCATTTATAACTCCCAATGGTCAGATTGTGAGAGCTCCGCAGCAGCAGCAACAGCAGTTGCCAGCAACGGCGATTAATGGATTGGGCCAGGAGCAGCAGCAGCAGCAAAGTCAATTGTTTAGCATTCCAGTGGCAAATTTCATTCAGCAGCAGCAGCAGCAACAACAACAGCAACAAGTCCAATCCCAGCAGCAGCACCACCAACAACAACAACAGCAGCAGGTGGCAGTACCTGGAAATACGGCGCCTAATGGCAGTGGTGGTACATTCACTATACCAGGAACCAATCTACAGATACCTACCTCTGTGGCTGCAGCCAATGGTCTTTTGGGAAATTTAACGAATCTCTTAGGCGGAGCCGGTGCTGGTGGCGCGGGTGTAGGAAGCGCAGTAAAACTGGAGAATGGCCAGATACAATTGCGTCCTCAATTGCTGCAGTTTCCCTCCGCGGCTCTGCCACAACAACCCACATTTGTACCACAACAACAGCAGCAGACGGTGGCTGTTCAAATTCCAATGCAAACGGCAAATGGCCAAACCATTTACCAAACAGTTCATGTGCCAGTGCAAACAGCTGCTGCGCCTCAGCCCAACCTCATGCAAGCCCAGACACTTCCACTGCCCGGTCACGCTCAGATGCAGTTAATGCCACAGTTCACACAAATTGCACAAATTGTGACGCCCAATGGACAGATTCAGCAGGTGCAATTGGCCATGCCGTATCCACAGTTGCCACCCAATGCCAACATCATTCACATACAGAATCCTCACCAGCAGCAGCAGCAGCATCAACAACAGCAGCTTCTACAGGCCATTAATGAGGCTTCAGCAGGTGGACAATTGCCAGCAAATCAACCGATTACAATCACCAATGCACAGGGTCAGCAATTGACTGTGATTCCTACCCAACTAAGACAGAATTCGGTTGCTCCGCCCGCTGGAGCAGCTGCACCACCAACTGCGCTTCCTGTACCCGCTCCTGCACCGACACCTGCTCCAACACTAACTCCACTGCAGTTGCCACCCAATCTTCAGGCTTTACCCATACAAAACATTCCCGGATTGGGTCAAGTGCAGATCATACAAGCGAATCAATTGCCAACCAACCTGCCTGCCAATTTACAGCACTTAATGGGTCAGTTACCTAGCTTAACCCAACCGAAACAGGAACCACAAAGTCCCAATCAAATGTTGACCCAAATCAAACAGGAACCGCCAGATAATCTGAATCCCATCCCAGCTCCAGCCCCGACTCCCACTCCCACTTCAATAGGAGCAACACCTGTTGCTGCTCATCCTCCTCCTGCTGTCAATCCTCCGCAGTCCACCACCGCTCAACAAATCAAATTCATACAATCTGAAGGAAATTCGCTTGCCAGTGTGACTATACCGGCGTCGATTCAAATCACTGCCTTACCTACGACACCAACAACTACTCAGGCCCAAGGCGTTTCTTCCTCCAGAAGTTTAACCAAAACGCAACCCATTAGCACTCAAATAACGATAGCACCGACTGGAGGTCAGGTGGTCTCACGAACTGGAGCCAGTATAAGACACACTTCAACCATCAGCAACAACAGCACAACCCATTTAAACAATGCACCCGCATCGGCAGCAACTCCCGTAAATCCGCCCACTCAAACCACTGTAAGTGTCAATATTAATGTGGACACTGGAAATGCACCGGCGACTACACCCGCATTGGTTCCGGAAATCAAACCCCGTCTAAAGCGTGTGGCCTGCACTTGTCCCAATTGCACAGATGGAGAGAAGCATTCGGATCGAAAGCGTCAGCATATTTGTCATATTCCCGGTTGCCAGAAAGTGTACGGCAAGACCTCACATCTGCGTGCCCATTTACGTTGGCATACGGGGGAACGACCATTTGTTTGTTCCTGGGTTTTCTGTGGCAAACGATTCACTCGGTCCGATGAGTTACAGCGGCACAGACGCACCCACACGGGGGAAAAGCGTTTCCAGTGCGGCGAGTGCAACAAGAAGTTCATGCGTAGCGATCACCTATCTAAGCACATCAAGACCCACTTTAAGACCCGCTCCGGAGTCGAACAGATCGATCTGAATATCAAGCAGGAGCAGAAACAGCATGCTCCCAAGACAATTAGTACAATGAGTGGCATTGTGACCATTGAGTTGCCGGGTGGAGCTAGTGGTGGTGGCACTGGAGCCGGAAGTGGTGCCTCGAGTGTGGCCGCAACGGTTGCAGGCTCAACTGTAACGGCAACGCCCGGAGGAGCCACAATTGTTCAACTTCCATCTGCCCATTCACAGCAGGGGCAGGAAGATGGGGCCATAAATACCTTTGGCGAAGAAGATGATGACGAGGAGGATGATGGCGAAGAAGGCGAAGACGACGAAATGACCGAGGAAGATGGCGAAGACGATGAAGAAGACGACGAGCTTGAGATGGATGAACAAGATGATGACGACGAAGATAGTGGAGATGAGGAGAAGATGACCATTTCGGTTAGCGAGCTGGGCGAAAACAACTCATCCAACTAGCATTCGGAGTCCCTGTTCATGGAACAGTTCATGTTTGATCATTTCCCATAGCACAGGATTGTTATAGAATTTTAAACGAGATCCAATTGAATTGTATAAACCCTCACCCCCATACGCACCTGCCACAATCCATCAAAATGTACATTTGTATATATATATATATATACATACATATTAAATATATATCATTATAATGTCTAGTTCAAGTTTTTTAACCTTATGATACACTAAAAGATAAAAATCAAAATAGAAATACAAAACTAAAATTGTCCTTTTTCATCTCGCCCATTTATATAATTTGTGAGCAAAAATATGTATCCTTATTTTGATTAGAAATATGTATTGTTACATATAAGAACTGTATATAGTTTGTCGATAATATTTTTGACTTAGTAACGTGATTTTTGCCCAATTTAACATTTTAAAAGTAAAAATATTTAACTTTTTATGTAAACATGAACAGGTTTAAGGCAATTTTTATAACCCTAATTGAGAAATACAAATTGTACAGTATCAAAATAAATTTCTAAAATGACAAAAAAACAACGCTTTAACAATTTTAAGACATTGTGGAATGGAATTTCAACGAAATTTCAAATTAAGAAATTATTTATTTATTATTCACTTTAGTAGAAAAAACGCTGTGGCGGCAAAAATTTTGAGACATATGAAATGCTTTGCCGCCACTGTATATATATATATAGATAAACTTAAAGAAAACACAAGATTCATTCTTAACTTAATTATCATCTTTTCCGTCTGAGATTTACAAGAGCTTGTCAGCATCATCCTCGGTGGATGTTGCTTGAACTTGAGTATTAAATGATACGTAATCAGCGCCCTGGCCTTCGCTTTCACTCTGGGTGAAAAGCAATTCATCGGAGCAAAGAGTCATGGATTCCGAATTGATCTCATCGATATCCTGTAGCCAGTCAGGTTGTGCAACTACTTGCGGCGAAGGCATAGCTATATTGATAATCCCAATGGTATTTCCTTGATTGGTTTCGTCCTCCTCAATGTCATCGCCGATGCCATCCACGTTAAATGCTTCAATAACAGGGGCCTCTTCCCAATTATCCTGCCCTGCCTTGTTTTGAAGTGAGGGTAGCGATCGGTGTACTGCATCTTGGTCTTCGCGCGCATTATTTTCCAGCTGACGTACAAGCGTATTGTTCCAAATAGTCAACCGCACGTTATTGTCCTTCTTAAACTCACAAAGATTGATGTACTTGTATTTAGCTACAACCTCATCGGAGTAGGGCGTAACCATGCGGCGATTGACTGCCTTGGTCAACATTGCGTCGATCAAACGATTTGAACGGTTTGCCAGGCGTCCCTTCGCTTCCAATCTCTTTTTGGCATCGTGTACGCAATTGAGGTGGGTCATATTCACTTGTAATTTGGTCCGCAAGCAGAGCTCTCTTACCTCATTTGCATTATACTGGCGTTTAAGGTCTTCAATGGTCACTTTCTGTAATAGGGAAAGATTTTTGGTTTGTGCGACTGCCAAAAAACTGTAAACCACTTACAGTCCGCTCAAACATGTAGAGTGCTAATTCCTGGTCGTAGATCTCACTGTCCGAGCTTAGTATTGCACGTTTTTCCACCTCCTGGTGGAGTCTAAGAGTCTCCAACCACAGTAAAAGCGACATTTCGTTTTCAAATTGCTGTGTTCAAAAAATGTTGTTGGTCTTCAAAGAATAAAAATGTTCGTTAAATATTTGAGCACCGTTATCGTTATCGACATGATCGAATCACAATTATCGTTATCGGCGGATTCGGAGCAAGCCTATCGCTAATCGACATCATCGGAGCAAAGTTATCGTAATCGACATCATCGGAGCAATGTTATCGCTACCGACATTATCGGATGAACGTGTTATCGGTTTGTTTTATTATCGATTTTCGATTAATATTTGGCAGATGGCAACACTATTGAGCAGAAGGAGAGGAAAAGAAATGCAGAAAAACGAAACTCGACCAAGATTAACAGCAAATTAAATAAACTTGGACCGCAGTCAATAAAAGAGCAAAACGAAAGCTTCGTGATATACAAATTTAAACGAAATTATAGTATTATATATACAAATGTACATATTAAATATATATCATTATAATGTCTAGTTCAAGTTTTTTAACCTTATGATACACTAAAAGATAAAAATCAAAATAGAAATACAAAACTAAAATTGTCCTTTTTCATCTCGCCCATTTATATAATTTGTGAGCAAAAATATGTATCCTTATTTTGATTAGAAATATGTATTGTTACATATAAGAACTGTATATAGTTTGTCGATAATATTTTTGACTTAGTAACGTGATTTTTGCCCAATTTAACATTTTAAAAGTAAAAATATTTAACTTTTTATGTAAACATGAACAGGTTTAAGGCAATTTTTATAACCCTAATTGAGAAATACAAATTGTACAGTATCAAAATAGATTTCTAAAATGACAAAAAAACAACGCTTTAACAATTTCAAGAATCGTTGGAATGGAATTTCAACGAAATTTCAAATTAAGAAATTATTTATTTATTATTCACTTTAGTAGAAAAAACGCTGTGGCGGCAAAAATTTTGAGACATATGAAATGTTTTGCCGCCACTGTATATATATATATATATAGATAAACTTAAAGAAAACACAAGATTCATTCTTAACTTAATTATCATCTTTTCCGTCTGAGATTTACAAGAGCTTGTCAGCATCATCCTCGGTGGATGTTGCTTGAACTTGAGTATTAAATGATACGTAATCAGCGCCCTGGCATTCGCTTTCACTCTGGGTGAAAAGCAATTCATCGGAGCAAAGAGTCATGGATTCCGAATTGATCTCATCGATATCCTGTAGCCAGTCAGGTTGTGCAACTACTTGCGGCGAAGGCATAGCTATATTGATAATCCCAATGGTATTTCCTTGATTGGTTTCGTCCTCCTCAATGTCATCGCCGATGCCATCCACGTTAAATGCTTCAATAACAGGGGCCTCTTCCCAATTATCCTGCCCTGCCTCGTTTTGAAGTGAGGGTAGAGGTCAGGTGGTCTCACGAACTGGAGCCAGTATAAGACACACTTCAACCATCAGCAACAACAGCACAACCCATTTAAACAATGCACCCGCATCGGCAGCAACTCCCGTAAATCCGCCCACTCAAACCACTGTAAGTGTCAATATTAATGTGGACACTGGAAATGCACCGGCGACTACACCCGCATTGGTTTCGGAAATCAAACCCCGTCTAAAGCGTGTGGCCTGCACTTGTCCCAATTGCACAGATGGGGAGAAGCATTCGGATCGAAAGCGTCAGCATATTTGTCATATTCCCGGTTGCCAGAAAGTGTACGGCAAGACCTCACATCTGCGTGCCCATTTACGTTGGCATACTTTAGTAGAAAAAACGATGTGGCGGCAAAAATTTTGAGACATATGAAATGCTTTGCCGCCACTGTATATATATATATATAGATAAACTTAAAGAAAACACAAGATTCATTCTTAACTTAATTATCATCTCCATATTTATCCGTCTGAGATTTACAAGAGCTTGTCAGCATCATCATCCTGGGTGGATGTTGCTTGAACTTGAGTATTAAATGATACGTAATCAGCGCCCTGGCCTTCGCTTTCACTCTGGGTGTGAAGCAATTCTTCGGAGCAAAGAGTCATGGATTCCGAATTGATCTCATCGATATCCTGTAGCCAGTCAGGTTGTGCAACTACTTGCGGCGAAGGCATAGCTATATTGATAATCCCAATGGTATTTCCTTGATTGGTTTCGTCCTCCTCAATGTCATCGCCGATGCCATCCACGTTAAATGCTTCAATAACAGGGGCCTCTTCCCAATTATCCTGTCCTGCCTCGTTTTGAAGTGAGGGTAGCGATCGGTGTACTGCATCTTGGTCTTCGCGCGCATTATTTTCCAGCTGACGTACAAGCGTTTTGTTCCAAATATTCAACCGCACGTTATTGTCCTTCTTAAACTCACAAAGATTGATGTACTTGTATTTAGCTACATCGTCATCGGAGTATGGCGTAACCATGCGGCGATTGACTGCCTTGGTCAACATTGCGTCGATGAAACGATTTGAACGGTTTGCCAGGCGTCCCTTCGCTTCCAATCTCTTTTTGGCATCGTGAACGCAATTGAGGTGGGTCATATTCACTTTTAATTTGGTCCGCAAGCAGAGCTCTCTTACCTCATTTGCATTATACTGGCGTTTAAGGTCTTCAATGGTCACTTTCTGTAATAGGGAAAGATTTTTGGTTTGTGCGACCGCCAAAAAACTGTAAACCACTTACAGTCCGCTCAAATATGTAGAGTGCTAATTCCTGGTTGATCTCACTGGCCGCGCTTAGCATTGCACTTTTTTCCACCTCCTGGTGGAGTCTAAGAGTCTCCAACCACAGTAAAAGCGACATTTCGTTTTCAAATTGCTGAAATTGAATTGAATAAAAATGTTTGTGGAATATTTGAGCACCGTTATCGTTATCGACATGATCGAATTATTATTGTTATCAGACATTATCAAATCACAATTATCGTTATCGGCAGTATCGGAGCTAGCCTATCGGTAATCGACATTATCGGAGCAATGTTATCGCTACCGACATTATCGGATGAACGTTATTGTTATCGGTTTGTTTTATTATCGATTTTCGATTAATATTTTGCAGATGGCAACACTATTGAGCAGAAGGAGAGGAAAAGAAATGCAAAAAAACGAAACGCGACCAAGATCTGCAACTAAAATTATTAATTTAACAGCAAATTAAATAAACTTGGACCGCAGTCAAAGAAAAAGCAAAACGAAAGCTTCGTGATATACAAATTTAAACGAAATTATAGTTATAAAGTGGCTAGCAAAGCAAATAGTACGAAGGTTTCTTTATCTTCCTCTCGACACCCCCAACTCCCTTCCCAATTGAGAAAAGTGTAAATGTGTGTGTGATACGTGTGCGTGTCTATGTGTGTGTGTGTGTGTGTGTATGTGTGCGCGCGCTTGTTTTGTTTTCTCATTTTTATCTACAAATGAAACATTGAAATTTCCATCAATATTTAAGAAATTTATATTACTTCAATGTTTAACGTATTTCGGTTAACACATAAACCCTACCCGTTAGTTATTACTAAGATATAAACTGAATAAAGCAACAAAAAAAAAAAAAACAACGAAGAAGAAAAACTCAAGTGGTAACTACCCGGGCAGCCCCCTCAAACAGTCCATCATGTATACAACAAAAACAAGAATAGAAGATGAAAACGAATCGCGCAATAAATAATAAATGGAAAGCAAGCGGCGCAGAAAAAGAAAAGGCAAGCCAAAACGAGAAAGAAAAAATAGACAAAATTTCGTCGGTCAATTTAATGCATTTCGATACATGATAAACACAGGTATCCGAAACAAAATAATTAACAAAATAATAAAAGGCATCAAAAAGTACATCAAAAACAAAACAATATAAAAAGAAAACTTCAAATCAAATTTTCAGTATACGGCGCGTATTGTTTTAACGTTTCTTTTTAAGAACGAAATTATTGTGACTATTCTTAACATCAGGAATCAAGTCAGTCTGCACGTACATCTAACCTACACGGACACTCACACCTACGCCAAATACAAGTATACCAGAACACCCATACAGTAATCGTTTTGGTCTTTTCAAAATTTATAAGTTTGAGTAATTAATAAATTAAATTTAATTGAAAGGAGACAAACGTGCGAGTAAATTTTGGCGAGAGAAACTTGGACATCATCATAATCGTCATCATCTTTCCTGAATTTGTAGCCAGGAATCCGGCAAAAAGTGAAAAAAAAATTCTTTGCGGTAAAAACTAAAACGATACAACCGAAATGCTTTCCAACCAATTTAACTGTTAAAATTTCAAAAACTCAAGTGTATGTGTGTGTGTGTGTATGTATGAGAGAAAGACATATATATATATATATAATATATATATGTGTGTGTATATGAGAGAAAGACATTTGTGTGTGTGTGTGTGCTTGCACTTTGCGCGCGCTTGCAATTGTCCTTTTTCTTTCGTTTTGCATTTATTACCTCTTCCCGTCATCCCTCCCCCAGTCCATCCGAACCACTCCACCACCAAGCGACTTTCTTCCTCATACATATGTTTACTTATCTTTGTTTACTAATATACAGTATAATAATTAAAATCAATTTATTAATATTTTGCAGAGACGCTTATCATCAGGCGGTTATTATGAAAGGTTATAATTTGATTCCAATTTCCTAAATCTAATTACATTATTCAATAATCTGTATAACATGCAATTAATAACAATCAGAAAAAAATACAAAAATGTTGCTCCAAATGTAATTTTTGTTGCTAATGCGAGAGTTTAATTTCTAACTTTTTAGTGCAAACAAATTTATCCAAATAACACTTTATTCATGATTTTCTAACGGTTTACTGTTCTCTCTTTCTGTCTCTCTGCCTATCCCATTTATCCCATGCTATGCCCTACACTTGTGTATATAGGCAATCATTATAAAATGTCTCGTAACAAAGACAAATATGATAGCACTAATCGAAGACAGCAGATCTTTCTATCGCCTGAGGATATTGCTGCCGGCAAAAAGACAAATTGGAGTGGCCTAGAGATAACAGGTTTGTTGATTGTTTTCCTTTTCTTGTTTTATGTAATATATAAAATTCTATTTTATTTTCGTATTTTGTATTAAGATAAAAATGAAAAATACAGAAAATAAAAGTTAGTATTTATAAAAGCATTAGCTTAAATCTAAACGGAATCCTTTAATTTTTTTATACAGGATGCGTTCGAAACATTAGTCCTTCGTTGTGGCAATTTGAACATCTGACCGCCCTCTATTTGAATGATAATCAACTGCTGCGATTACCCGCCGATGTTGGCATGTTGATTAGCTTGAGGACGTTGGATTTATCTAGTAATAAGTTACGGAGTCTACCAGCCGAACTTGGCGAATTAATTCAACTGAGGTATGCATTCATATCATCGATCCATCCATCCCTCCCTGGGTGACCATCTAATTGGAGTTGATGAGTTTTCACTTAACCATTTGTATGGTCCCATTTTAGGGAATTGCTACTCAACAACAACTTTCTGCGCGTGCTGCCTTATGAGATTGGCAAGCTCTTTCATCTGGTCATACTGGGTCTGATGGGCAATCCGCTGCAAAAGGAGTTCATGAACATCTACAATGAACCAAATGGAACTCAAAAACTGCTCACCTACATGCTGGACAACTTGTCATGTGAGTCTCCGACACTTGAGTCGTTTATACATTCCTTTGTGTATGCGTATGTGTGTGGGGACCGCTCCTGCTTGTGGAAACCCCTTTGTGCGTAAAAGAGAGAGAGAGGGTGAAAAGGTGGGCCAATCAAATACATACATATAGTCAAAAGGCACATAAAAAGAGAAAGTTTTACCCTGCTAGAAAGGAGTAGATTGTAAATTGTGGATACCCTTGCGTAGGCTACATTAAAACTATATAAAGGATTATTTGAACGTTAATTTGCCCAGACTAACGATCAAATGATCTATCATATCAGAATATCACAGATCATAGTTTAAGTCCAAATGATTTTCTTCTCTTATGGACCTTTTGTTTTTAATTATGATCAGGATGAAGTGGGACCTGCTTGGCAACAATAATTAAAGTTCAAACTCATGGTTTTTTCACTCATTAATGCCAAAAATATGTGATGTTAATGCTTGTTTGTTGTTGTTATCATTATTTTTAATTGAATGCAACAATTACAACAATTGGCAGAGTCTTAAAAGAACTGCACGACCTCGACACGCAAATGCCGCTGGACGTTGGCACGCTGTCAGAGACAGAGAGAGAGAAAGAGAGTCACAAGCAGAGCGAGATTGACACTGAGAAGGAGAGCTACGTAGAGAGAGAAACCAGCAACTTGTTTGAGCCGACTGATATTACTTGAGAGAGGCTCAGAGAGTGACTGAGAGAGCGGGTGAGCGAGAGAGATTACCAGTATAAGCCAGCATAACGGCTTTTACTGTTAACTTTTGTTTTGGGCCAGCAGTGGCAGCAGCAGCACTAGCATTGGCATCGGCAGCCGGCGAAAAAGCTTGTATTGTATTTTTCAACTGCCTTCAGTCTGCCAAACGATTGGCTACATAGCGGACGCACTTACTCCGCGTCGTGCCGTAAACTCGCACCGCAACTTATACACTTATTCTTTTCGCCGCTGCGCATGCTCTCAATCGGCTGTTGGTGGTGGTAGTGTTTCGTAATTGACCGACAAACTGTGGAAACTGCTTTGTCCCAGTTTCTCGGAGCTCGCTTTTCATTTCGTTGCTTCGTTATTTCGCATAATGCATCATTGAGTGTTGAAATTAAAGCGGCCAAGTGATGTGCAATCGAAACCTTAATCTGAGACACAAAAGAAGTCAATCGGCAGGATTATGAGATCGCATGTAGCCGTTTATGGTGTGCCAGACAATTTGGGAAAAAATTGCATAGCTGGATTAGGAGCAGCAGGACCTTTTGCTAGATACCCAACAGCTCCCACAAACTGGACCTCTGCCGGCGCCCCGAAAACGCCTCAACCCACATGCTATAATGTACAACATCATGGACCACCAACGCCCACTCCCATTCAATGGCCTGGTCCAACCAACTATGGTCTTAATATGCCTAGTTCAATGGTCAATCAGCAGAGAATTAACGAATGTGCTGGCATTCCTCTAATATCAAATGCAACATCTCACTTATCGCAACGCCAACGCTTACTGCGAAAGTTAACCAAGCCTCTTCCGTCCGGTCCACCGCAATCGGTGGTGCCACAAACATGGCCGACTCCGCCAACAACAACAACAGCAAATCCAACTGCAACAATGGTGTCTGCTGCTGTATCCCAATTATCTGGGATGCCACTGCTACAACAAACCGTCGGTGCTAATCATAAACCACATCCTCATCATTGTTGGCCCACCTATCAGGCTCAGCCGCCAAGTGGAAACTTTAAGCAATCGCGTGCCCTTCGGTATCAAAATTCTGCCCCAGCTGTGTTGCCCACACAAACGCAACAGCAGCAGCAGCATAATGAAAAACTTATTATGTCGCAAGGTAGTGCACAGATGGATCAGGATCAGACATGCTTACCACGTATAATAAAGCCACGAAAACGCCGCAAAAAAGACCGTAAGCCGGCCAATGGTGTTTTAATTAAATTGGATACAGATCAGTTGCATAACCAGCATCTTCATCACCATCATCAACAGCAGCAACAGCAACAACAACAGCAACAATTTCATCATCATCATCATCAGCAGCACTCACAAATGCTGCGACAAAACTTTGTGACATCCTCCGCCTCCGGTACGATATTCAATCATTCACTGGACCGTTCTCAGGTTTTGCCCACTATAAATGGAAACGGCAGCCATTCATGGCAACATGATCATAGCCATGGTGTTTGCTTTTGCCGAGATTGCGATCCCTTGCGCTCCCTTTGGGCCCATCCATTGCGTAGGTCACTCTCCGATGCCTCGCACAGTGAGAAGGATAGCAGAGAGAGCTCCTCGTCGTCATCTTCTGTGGCGTCTACACATTCGGATAGCTCTTGCGATAGCATATCCCAAGAGCCAACGGAGGAGTTCGCACCCATCACTGGGCATAGCAAACGTGCCGAAATTGTGGGCGTCATTGGCTCACAACGTAGCCAAGTGGGTCAGACCCACAATCATCATCAACTTTATCAGCATGAAGGAGTTGGTAGAGCTACGGTGACAGGTCCCACGCAATGTCTTAGCGATGATTCTGGCTACGGCGACATTTTGAGTGGGATTAATATAGCAAACGATTTGTTCAAAAATTGCTTTAGGCATAGGCAATCGGCAACATCCGTGGATATTGGCGATGGCGGAGTGGCTAATGCCGAATCATTGTTAAATGAAAGCATCAATGAGATATCAAGAAAACTCATCGAGACCTGCAGTGTTAGTAATGAATTCAATGGTGGTGATGGTGGTGGTGCTGCTGGTTCAGGCAGCGACAGCGGTTTGGATAGTGCCAGCAGCTATAATTGCGATTCGACGACGGGTTTGGTCTTTAACTTTGAGCATTTAAATTTGACGGATGCAGCAACGCCCACATCTTTGGATTTTTCAGTGGATTGCAACAACAACAAGAACTACAGTGACTCCAATGAAGGCGGCAAGGGAGCAACTGCATACCAGCAACAATCGCAGCAGCAGCAGCAGCAATTTTATAACAATTGCTTCGACTTGCTGTGGCATGGCAACCACGATGACAGCCAACTGGCAGCTGCCATACTAAGCCAAGACGACGACGACGACGGCGACAGTAATAACAACAACAAAACAACCACACCCACAAAACTAATTCTGGGCACCAGCATGGGGAAATTGAAGCCACCATTTTCCACCATCTCGTGACGCCGTCTACGCGAGAGACGACAATGAAAAACTAATCAAAAATGAAGAAAAACGAACCCCAAACGACGATCAGTCAGTTTGGTTGGTTGGATGGATGGATGGAAGCCCTTAAAACAGAAAACGGATGAAAGTTTTGGAAATTTGAGCTAATTGGAAACGTGAGACCTTATAACGACATGCCGTGGGTGTGTCTTCTCCTCCTCCTGCATCACCTCCCATCACTTGGATAAGGAAATGTAAATTTCATATTACATAATCGAACAAAAAGAAAGAAAAAAAGGCAAAAAAGCAAAAGAAAAGCAATTAAATCAAGAAGGTGAAGACGAAGAAGCAGCACTAACAAAAGGCCAAGAGACAGCAAAGAGTCATCCGAACGGGTCGCCACCAAGCGCAGAAGATGGAAATGGTCGTGCCAGGAAACCTTGTACATACAAACACTACAAACACACACACATACACACCTATATACATACATTAACTTTCACTTTCACTGAGGCGACGTATCTTTTTTGTCTTTGTTTTTGCCAAGACCACAGACAAGATGGCAAGACAGTCGTGGTCTTATGTAGATTTTTTCGAGGGAGACAAAACAAAAAAGAAAAACAGCGAACAAAGTTAAAATAATCATAGAAATCTATATACATATATAAACTTACAAATTTAAATGTAGTAGTTGTATTTTTGGTTTAATGTAAATGTCGTTGTTATTATTGTTGTTATTTGTGCATTAACGTCAGTGTTCTCTCTTTGGTTAAATTTTCAAAAAACAAAATCGAAAAGAAAACAAGAAAAAGTTCAATTCGGGTCGCGGTCTTAAAAGCCAGGTTCCTATTCGATATGGTTTTTTTGTCCCTATTAGATTCATACATATTTTGTGCGGGTTTTATTTTTATTATTATTGTTTAAGTCGTGCTGGTTTGGTTTATTTTTTGTGTGAAATTAATTGATAATTAGTTATTGCTTAAATGTACTATATATATACATATATGATAATCGATGCGCTACAAAGTGAACTTTTTAGTGTTTAAGTAGACTTAGAAAACGATCTCTGCCAAGTGTTTGGGACCTGCAGATTTCAGTATATTAATATTCCCGTTTCATCAGTCTGTCAATCACTTTCATTCTTTCTATTTAGGTGTAAAAAGGAATGTTAATTAATTTATTTTTAATAGTTTAGTTATTCCTTCCGTTAGTTGAGAGAAATTAAATTTCTATTAATTTATTCTATAAGCATTAATCTGCATTCGATTTCCTTTCTTTTCAATGTTAGAAATTCTCATCGGGTTTCAGTTTACTTGTTCTTCTCTTTTTGGGGTTTCATGTATATAATTTGTAAGCTTTTTCAATTTCATGTGCATGATTATTTATTCAGCTAAACTAAACCGAAAAAAAACATGAGATCGCCAACCATAAAATCTAAGACAAGAGCAGCCCTAGTTACCTGCTTAGTTTGCTATTTGTTGGTGTTGTTTGTGTTGTTGTTGTTGTGAGTAAAAGTTTTCGCCTTTTTTTTTTTTTTTTTTTTTTAATTAAAAGAAACTCACAAGCGACTCGCACACACACACACACACACTCCAACTACACGCAGAGAGAAGAAATTGTCTGAAATTTTCCAACTTGAATTGAGTCGGTTGCTTGCCTGCTGCTGGCTGCTTGGAAAAATGTCACAGTTTTCCATTGGCAAGTTCCGGCAGACAGAGAGTCAGTCAGTCATTTGTTGTTACCATTCCCCAGATAGAAATTACCACTTTGAAGCTAATTTATTTAATTAATATTTTCACTAGCTATTTATTATTATGTTTTCATTTCTATATATACATACATACACACATATGTTTGTATGTACATATGTATTTTGTATTTAGTCTGTAAGTTGGCATCGTTTTTGCACAAATATCACAACAATAGTTGAACAACACAATATAATTATGATGATCAAGCAACTTATTTATTACTATTTTGATTGAGATCGAACGAGAAAAAAATGAATGAAAAAAGAGAACTCAATAAAAAAAGATAAACAGAAAACGTCGAAATATACAACAAGCAAAAGACTAATAACTCACTCACTCATTCGTCGATTGATATTTTGATAGCCCCAAAAAAAAAAAAAAAGAATGAGAAGAAGAAATGGTAAATGAACTCCGAACATGACTGCATCTTCTAATGAAGTACACTTGAGTTTTGAGTTTGGATCTCTGTTCTCTGGGAAAGTGGAAGCTCCAGGTCTCTTTTGTGTGTGCGTTTTGGAAAACGCAACGAAGAAAGCATCCATCCAATTCGATGGGCCGCAGAAGTGTTCCTGGGGGGAGCAAGCCTCGCCCAATCTCCAAGTCTCTTTCTCCCGAACGCATTAGCTGGTCACATAGACTTATTGTTTTCTTAGCAAACAAATCTCTTGGGCAAGCATTTTGAACCGTTGTGAAGATCTTTTTGTTGTTTGTAGTCGCGTCTCATCGTCGTTATACCTTTCACCTATTTTTTCGGAATCACTTAATTTCAAAGTTTTCGCAAAATGTGAAAGAACAAAACCTTTAAAGATAGTTTTTTCTTGAAGCGCCGTAATAACCGTAACCGGCAAATTAATTTCTTTTTTGTGCCTGTCATTAGGCTAATTAATGTCTCCAGTTTAGGGTCTCATCATCTCTCATCTATGCCATTTTGACCATTCTCTTGGAGTGTCTCCGGTCCGTTCAAGAGTTAATCTAAGACCCCAAGACAGTTTGCGCTGCTTCTAAAAACCAAGATTGGGTTTTTTTTCTCTTTCACAACCAAAGCAACTTCGCTCAGGTCCGGACAAAGCTTCTGTTGAGTGGGTCAGTGGATAATTGGGTCATTTGCAACACTGTTTGCACCATCAGCCGGCTACAATGGACGGAGACGAGACGCTGTGCGACGGTGGCAATGGCTGGCTAGCTGGCTGGCTGGCTGACTGACTGACGACTAGCTAATGTCTTTTGGCCATGTCAATAAATGCGTCGACGTTTTGTTGCTGCTTCTTAGTAGTAACTGCTGCTGCTGTTGGTGGTTGTTGTTCTTGCCGCCGGGGCCAACCAAGCGGGGCCATCTCTGTTAGTGTCTGTCCCCACATTTTTAGTGTCTACCATATAATTGTTTTCCTTCTACCAATACACGTTTTACGGTCGAATCTCATAAATTTGTCGCGCGACATAAACTGCATAATAAATTTCTCTAGCAAATTGAAATTAACTAAATATTTATTTCCCAGAAGAAGAGGAGGGAAATTATGGTAATTTCAATTAGTTTTCTATTTCTTTTAATGGAGATCTTTCATATCTAAATGGCAGTAAATCGGATTCTCAAGCGATTCTTGGTCCATTACTCGCTTTGCTTTGATGAGAGTCGTCTTTTGTGCTGTTTATTCTTGACTTGTTCTCGTTTTCTAGCAAGCTGATGGAAAATTGTACATCTCTTTGCCATGAAATTGAAAGTTAAGTTGCGCCTGCCAATTAACTTGGTCGGTTCAGTGGGCCAGACTCATCAAGAGAGAGAAAAGAGTTCATCAACTTCCTGTCGAGCTGGAAAATGCTGTTAATCCCGCGCATTAAAGGTCAAATGTCTTATGGAAAAAGGTTACGCAAAATGTCAAACAGTTAAGAATTCCGACTCCTAACGGCCAACACAAAATGCCATTATTACATTTATTTTCCACTTTTAAAGTCGTCTGCTTCGTTGTCGTTGTCGTTGCTGTTTCTGTTGTTGTTGTCGACTTGACTTTAAGATTTTCACAGACTATTTTTTGTGTGGTAAGCTGCTTTTCTGCCCCTTCTTCGAGTTGTTGATGGTTGTGTGTTTGTGCCACATTAACAAAAATTCTTCAGCATAAAGTACGTGAAGAGAGCAACTAGAGCAAAAGAAGTAAAACTACCTCTGATCATCTCGTCGTCTCTTAACAGACTTGAAAACTCCTCAAAGTCTTCTTGGTTAGAGAGTCATGTCAAATTCAAAATATAATACCGAGTACATGGTGTTCAATTAATAGAGAATTCTCAGTACTTCAATTCTGCTTGTTAGACCGAATTATCAATCAATCTGTAATGATTAAATGGCATTACTCTGTGTGTGTGTGTGTGTATGCATACTAATTAGCGAAAGGTAACACAGTGAGAAGAGCACGAAGTCAAAGACACACAAATCATAATTCAACGTCATTGTCATCATTGGCAATCATTTAACATACATATGTATGTGGGTATTGTCTCTAAAGCCAAATGACGAAATCATCATTCCGCTTCCAAAAGGGCACAAGAAGAAGAAGTGTGTGTTTATGACGTAAGGCTTTTCTTGTGTTGGATGAAGAAAGACTTAAAGAAGCTGCACAAGAAGGGCCCAAGTCAGAGGCTGCCGCATCTAAAAGGTTTAAATCAAACTTGGTCTGTTAACTGCTAATGGCCAAGCAGCCGCCTGGCCAGCAGCTAGCTCTTGGTGTTAACAATATATACAGTATATATGTATATACTTGGTTTTTTGTTTTTGTTTTGCTGCTGGTGTTGTTGCAACTCACTACGACGTCGACGATTATTTGTTGCTGTTGTTGTTCACTCACGAAATGAGCACAACATGAATTAATTTTTTATTTTATTTTTTCCTCCACTTCTTTCTTGGTTGTTTTTTTTTTTCTTTGTGTTACTTTATGTAGGTTTATAACTTGGTTTGTCTGCGGCAGTTGCCTCTGCCTTTTTGCTGATGACGATTTTTACTGTGCGTGCGTGTGTGTGTGTGCCATATATACTTTATTGTTGTAACTGTTACCTAATCGTTTAATTGGTTCAAGCCAGTTTAATTTTGGTTATTATTTTAATACCCTGAATTCCAAAAGGCTAAAAAGGCAACGAATCATCATTCGGATGTCCGTGCTTGAGGTTCTTCATCAAATAGAGAGTGGGCCTAAAACCATCGATCTAAGCCCAATCCAGGAGAAGCTTCAAAATTCTGATATCTAGGTTTATATCAAAATCTATTCGTTTTTTTTTTTATTTGAATGACAGTTTTAAATTTGGCTTCTAGTTTTTGCTGCAGACAAATCAGCAAAAAATGCATCAGTTCTCACAGTTTCTCAACATTATCGACCATATTTGTATGTATAATACATCTATCGAAATGGGGTTTCACTTTTGGCCCTTAAAGGGTTTATAAAGAAGGAATTATCCTGAAGATATTGTGTCTAGGATACTAAAGAGTCTTAATTACAGTAACAAACAGATCTCTAACTATATAAATTGCGATTGTGATCAAGAATATATACCAGTAATCGGAGGCACAATTGTTTCCTTTCCCTTCTCTCTTCATCTCTTGTGTAAGACTTAACAATTTTATGATTTATTTTTAACGTGGAACCGGTATTTATAACTGCAATTCAAAAAGAAGATCACAAATGATGATGATGATATTAGTGCCAAAAAAAAAAAACGAAGAAGAAAATCATAATAATAAATACATATAAAACTGGGAACAACAATAACAGACAGCTGTTAATTTAAAACCTCTGCCTGCTGCTGGCACTTTCCTCCCACCGCCCTCCCTCCCACCGTGTGCTACCCAACTCTTTTTGTATTTCTGAATTTTTAACGGTTATTTCGGTTACGAAATGTGAACCTCTTTTTTTCGTCTTTATTGTTGGTCATGTTTTTGCTTTTTGCTTTGTCATGCCAAAGCTTTTTCCGTTTTGTATCTTGTTTGCTTGTTCATCGCTTTTTGGCATAATTGGCCCATATTTGTTATAACAACGAAATAAAATAAAAATCGGAAATGTATGCGAGCTCGTCTCGACGGCTTCTGAAGCCGGAAGTGGGCTACCAACCAACCATCAGCCTGTTTTTGTTTTTGTTGTTTCGTTTTCATTTTTATTTTTTTTAAGGTTTTTGCTTTCATCAAGGTTGTTGTTGCGTAAAAGGAAGTGCAAATGGTTAGAAAGTTAAATGAAATGGTTCGAGGGGGGATTCAGAAGGAAGGGTAGAAGGAGTGGGCAAATAAATGTCAGCGATACTCAAATATTGCCCATATCACCTTGCCAGCTGTTGGAATTAACTAACGCTTGATGGGGCCACCTTCAACTACCACCACCACTATTGCCACCAACACTTAAACTTTCCACCACCAACAACCAAGACCAAGACAGCGGGAGAGAGAGAAAGTGCGCAAAAGATTTAAAAGTGGATCAGCGAATGAGAAATAAACGTAACCAAGCAGCACTACGGTCAAGGGGGGTTGAAGATGGATGGATGGAATGGTTGATCATACATCGCGTGAGTTAACTCCCGCGATTTTTTCTTTTTTCTCTTCTGTATTTGGGGAAAGAAACCCCCCACCACATCAAAAGCTAAAAACTGACTACTGATGATCCCGTCCATTCGCCTCGGCATAATCATTGTGCGCACAATTTTCAATTGATTTTCCATGTGACGCAGCAGAATTTGAATCTCTTGAAGACATGCATGCATGTATGTCTAAATGGAGCTCGTTCCACTCATCTCAGTAACCACACAATTCAAATAATATTTAGATCTGAAAATGGCTACAGATTCGACCTTTGGTATACCCATTGACATCATGAACAAACAATAAAAATCCAAGTCCAACTCTCTCTTCGTTTTAAATGTAGTTATAATTCACAACTAGTTTTCCTAGGCATCCCCACTTAAATAAGGAAAGACTGAATATTGAATGTGGGTAGTAACTTTTTAATGCAATTTATGCCAATTTGGGAAAAAAATTTGGTGCCAAAGACAATTATAGCTGATGTGTTCATTTCATCATTTTATAAGAACTATATTGATAAGGATACCTTTTAGGATCGTTAGCCTTATATAACCGATGCCACCCCAATAAATTTGAAAGAGGGTATACAAAATGCTACCCAACTGGTTTCCCATCCACACACAAACTCACACACTCTCAAATGGATGGAGTGCAGCAGTCACATGGAGTTGGAGTAAAGTTGAAGTGCTGCCAATGCATATACATGAAGTGCACCTTAAATTCTGTTTCATTATTGTCATAAGTGGTAACTGGCAGCAGCAGCGTCGTCGATATCGATGGAGATTGGCGACTGGTGGGGCCAGCAACATCTACACCACCAAATGCCATTGAACATTGGCAATCATTTGCAGTGCAAAAGCTGCGAATCAAGTGGTGGAAAAAGAAGAAAAAAATCAAACTGGTGCAAATGAAACAAGTTATCTAATTGCAGCTCCAAAGTGTGGCAAGTGGCAGCGACTTGACTTTTATTTTCTATGCGGTGCAGGTCTCCTCTGTCTCACTCTGTCTACATGCGTGTCCATGGGCCTCCAACTCTTGTGCATCGACATGTTGTGCATACGAAAATTGTTGACTAACCCAAAAAGACAGGCTCCGTCTTTACTACCGCTCCCTCCCCTCTAGTCTTTTGCCTGGCACGGCCTCTTGAAGTTGTTTTTTTTTTTCTTTAATCGCACCAAATTTCAATTTGAATTTCACTTTCTTTTTCGATACGCTCACTTGGGTTTTTGCCTTTCGAACTTTTGGTTTTTGGCTTTTTGTTTTTGTACTTTATTTCTTTTTTGTGTTTGTCTTCTTTTGTTATTGTTTTTGTTTCTGCAAGCAACGGCCATGAAATATTTGTAGTAGAAAGGCAGACATTTTTGGAAAATAATCCATGTATGGTTAGTTTTTGTTTCTGCTTTTGTTTTTTTGTTGCGATTGATATTCTCAATCAAAGCTGCGACAAGCCGAAATAAGATTTGACCAAATTATCTTAATTTGGCTATAAGACTTGGGCTATGCTCCACTTGCTGTCTTTAACAACAATTTGAATCGTTTACCAGCATTTGGAGAAACTACAAAAAGCAAACCACAATATCAAAAAGTTTCTTAATTCAATCGACAAGTAAACCTTCTTCAGAAATTCGATGGGACACATCATAATAAACTTATGGATAACACAAATCTTTGTGGAGGGGGTGGAAGATGTTCATAAATCATATCTTTTGTCTTGAATGCTTAATATAAATTTTATATATTTTATCTATTTGCGTTTAATCGTAGTAATTTTTTTTATAAAGTATGTGCCCATTGGGCTTTTTCGTCTGACACCTTTCGTCGGCTGCCTGCTCCCTCATACCTTCCCCAAACTTTTGCCACTTAAACGCGGCATGCTTCGTTGCTTAAACTAATTTGCTTTCAGAAAAAACAATCGTTTTGTTAAGATACCCTATACATTTGGGGGGATATGTATATCAACAACATTAAAAGACATAAACCTCTAAACCGAGTCCATGATGAACGAATCGATCGAATCATATTTCATTGTAACGGAGGCTTCTTTCTTTTTCTGAAAAAAGAGTATCTCTTAGTCTATTGTTTCCAGTTAAAATACAGATTTCTTTAAGTGTTTTTGGGGGGTCTATCTATTGTTACACCTGGCCGTGGAATAATCACTCACAAGTTCGGTGAAATTATTTACCATCCTACTCGAAAATCTCTCTCCTACAAACAATTTTTGAAAATGAATGCGTGGGCGCACGCGTCAAGTAAAAGTTTCATAATTTTTCCGCCAACATCAACTAATTATGCCCAAAAGACATAGACAAACACTTGTACTGTTTGTTGAAATACTCAACATGGAAAAAGGGCATGTTAACTTTAGTGAAAAGCTTGCCGTGAAATACAGTTAAACTTCTGACAAGATCGACTTTAGTTTGCGTAGAATCTTAACTACAATATCAGTTCTCAGTATCTCCTTGCTGAGATCATGTCTTCTAATGACCACAACAGGTGATGGCATTGAGTTTCTAGCCTCGCTCTGTGATTTAAATTGCGTTTTTAAATTTTTCTTCAATTCGGTATAATACACTACACATTTCTATTGTCTAAATTTATGTATTTCGTAGATTGTTATTTTATTATTTACATTTTGGTGTAATTTTCCGATGACTCATCCACATTAAATAACAATTTTTGCATAATCAAGAGTAACTGGTAAAGCAACAACAATAAAAGTGTCCTAAAACAAATTGTGCAATTAAAATGCAATCAAAGTTTTGTTAATGTGGTCATTAAAGGGTGAATAATAAGAGGAGGAAAGGGGGTGCGCCCAGTTAAAGTAATTCGCCAACTTTTTGATACCCTTTTTCATTACACAGGATGTACTGTAGGTTTTAACTAAGTACATATGTAAGTGGAAAGTGTAGTACAAAGATAATTAATAATAATTAATTTCAAATGAACTCATTTTCCCTTGTAAGATAATCCACTCAATATATACTTTTTACCTCAGGCATAAGTTAACAGGGTATAAAAAATAGTAAAAGACAACAACAAAACACTCAAACAACAACAACATCAGCCACAACACGAAATTATGAAAAATCACAAAATTTTATTAAAAAGTGAAAGTTTTCCCCGGGATCTCGCCTCATGTTATCGTTCGCACAAATTAATCGAGAGAGCAGCGACACGCAAAGAGATTGAGAGTTTAGTAGAGAGTGAGAGAGCAAGCGAAATGCAAAAACAATTGTCAGGAAAGAGCAGCAGTAAGAGTCTGCGAGAGCGCCTACCAGGAGAGGTAAGAGAGAGGATGAAAGAGAGAAGGGTGGGGAAGATGTGGATCCCAAGTACATGCAGACGATTCACGTTTAAAGCCCCTCATACATAGGTAAATTTGCATATGTATGTATATAGCTGGCGTTCCTCTACCTATTCGAATGGACTGCCTCCGACCTCGAGCTCCAAAAGGTGATGAATATGTTGTAAGCAGAACTACAAACTCTGCAAAAAACCACCCGCAACCCGGCTCAATTTTATGCTTACTCCCCCCGGCATCTCAGTCATATCGTTGGCAGTTGGCGGTGAAACCCATGTTGCAGTATGCAAAAAAAAAAATAATACAAAAAAACCAGACACCAAAGAAACACCTGCCTGCTTGCCTGCCCCTTCGTTGTGGCGGTGGCAAGCCAAAGGCAAAGGCGGAAGCAATTTGATTGCTTGTGCATGTCACTTTCACCGTTTGCTGCAATCACAGCAATTGAGAAGGTAGAAACTACTATTTGGCGGTGGCGGCGCCAAGTTATGAGGGTCTCTAGTGGGGAAGAGATTGTGGATGAGGACCAGAGTGTGTCAGTGGGTGGGGAGGAAGTATTGTGAGTGTGTGCCTTGTCCAGCAGCGCGAGTGCTAATTTCATAATTATCACTTAACATTTCACCCACTCTGACCACAAACCTACATTATTTTTGTACATATGAATTTGCTAATGATTTCTCTCTGTCCTCTTTACAGTCACCGTCAATCCACCGCCTCAAAGACCATGGTTACCATTGGCCAAACCCAATAAAACACGACCAGCCTGTAAGTAAAACAACCACGGGGCGCAGACTTTCTTGATGTGTTCTAACCAAATTTAACTGAATATATCTTTAGGCATTTTCACGGTAATGTGCTATAATGTGCTCTGTGACAAATATGCGACGAGGCAAATGTACGGATACTGTCCATCGTGGGCATTATGCTGGGAGTATAGAAAAAAATCGATTATCGATGAGATCCGGCATTATGCAGCGGATATCATAAGTTTGCAGGAGATTGAGACAGAGCAATTCTATCACTATTTTCTGCCGGAGCTGAAGAACGATGGTTATGAGGGAATTTTTTCACCCAAATCTCGGGCCAAGACAATGTCAGAAGTGGAGCGCAAATATGTCGATGGCTGTGCGATATTCTTTAGATCATCAAAGTGAGTACACAGTCGGAAAAACGACAAGATCAAATTGTCTGACTATATATATTTCTTGTAGATTCACCCTAATTAAGGAGCACTTGATTGAGTTCAATCAATTGGCCATGGCTAATGCCGAGGGCTCTGACAATATGTTGAATCGTGTGATGCCCAAGGATAACATTGGCCTGGCCGCACTACTTAAGGTAAAAGAGACTGCCTGGGAGCCAATGTCCGAGGTGACGCAAATCTCACAGCCGCTTCTTGTGTGCACGGCCCACATACACTGGGACCCCGAGTTCTGCGATGTCAAACTAATCCAAACAATGATGCTTAGCAACGAATTAAAGACGATCATTGACGAGGCGAGTCACAGCTTTCGGCCGGGACACAAGAATGACTCAAATAGCGTACAACTGTTGCTTTGTGGTGATTTCAATTCATTGCCCGATTCCGGAGTGGTTGAGTTTTTGGGCAACGGTCGCGTTTCCATGGATCATTTAGATTTCAAGGATATGGGTTATAAATCATGCTTACAGCGATTGCTTTCGAACGATACGAATGAGTTCACGCATTCCTTCAAACTGGCCTCCGCCTATAGTGAAGACATTATGCCCCATACTAACTACACATTCGATTTCAAGGGCATAATCGATTATATATTCTATACGAAGACTGGCATGGTGCCATTGGGCCTGCTGGGACCAGTATCGACCGATTGGCTGCGCGAAAATAAAGTTGTGGGTTGTCCCCATCCGCATATACCATCTGATCATTTCCCGCTTCTTGTTGAACTGGAACTGATGCATACGGCCAGCCAACAGACGCCTCCCAATGGGCTTATAAATCGTCGGTAGCAATAGAATCAGCGACGCGGCCGACCCACTACCACCATGATGACGACGACAACCATTCGGACAACAGCCACAAGCGGCGGATGTGGGGGTGGAGTTGGGTTTGGACCCGGCATGATGCATAACAGCTTTAGGGGACGCAGCAACAGTGGCAGCGGTATCGGTGGAAGTGGTAGTGGTGGTGTTGTTGGTGGAACAAACCTTCGCCTGGCCGCGCATGGACCTTTAAGAAAACCTTCTCTTTCCGCTACACCTCAGTTATCAACTACCTGCGAGAAACGACAACAACAACCGCCACCCTCATGAAGCAAGTGAACCTAATCCTAACCCTATCTGCCTCCACCCTCGCCTTTGAAAAACATAAAAAAAACCATAAATCAGCTGACGTGGCGCTCTGCTCGCATCAAGAATCAGTTTTAGTTATTACATACATTTAGATTCGATTTTGACTCGCACATAAACTAAGGGAGATGATGATGATGATGATGAGGACAAGATTGTGATTGCTTGGCGGTTGGATTAATCCTTTGTGCGCTGGATCGCAAAGTGAATTCCCCAGAAACCGCCCGCGATACAATCGAAACCAATAACTATCATCTTTATACTACTTGCAGATCTTTTACTCCGCGTTTGTCGTTTTGATTTTATCAACTTCACATCGAATAAACTATATAAATACCATATACATAATATATATATATATATTTATACATCCAATTGTTAAGTTCTTCACCATACAAACCACACACTCTCATACAAATCTAAATGTTTAATTTGACAACAAGAGAAATGCAAACACAAGTAAAGTAAACAATAACAACAAACTAAGTTATAAGCTTAAACCAAACTAATTTTGTAAGATTAAAAATGAAACTTAAGCAAAATCATCAAGTAAAATTACAAACAAACAAACAATCTAAATTATACGCAAATACAAATTTATTGATTTAAAAAAACAATACGATAATTCAGATTGACAAAGCAGAGTGTCAGAATAACACAGTAACAGAAAAACCAGCCATATGAAGATGTATTAGAATGTGTAAAGAATGTAATTTGGGGATATAAACAAATATATATAAATACAGTTATTAAATCGGCTAACGGTTTAACGGGTTTACTCAACCAGAATATTTTCAAAAAAAAAAAAAAAAAACAATCTGAAAGAAATCTTAGAGATATTCTTTAAGTAGATGCAATATGAAATATTGATCAAAAACATTATAATTCATTCGACTTATAGTTTCATTCATAAATTATATATATATATATATATATATATATATTAAAAAATGTGTATATATGTATATGTCACATCATGTGTGTATATCAAGGTCTAAATATTGTTAATATGCTTAAGTCTTGTAAAAAAAATATCACACTTGGCATCAAAACCTAACAAAAATAATTCTGTTAGTATTAGACAAACACTTCAAAGAAAGCTAAAAAAAAGAAATATCAATAATGGAACTGTTTCAATCCCGCACCAATAGCGCTTGTTCAATATTCAGTGTAAAGAACGTTTTATTTACATCCAAAAACCAATTGATCTGATCATACGAGGCGTGCACGTACATAGGCAAGCAATCTTCGTTTAGCGAACTCATCTCTATATAAATAAAAAACAAGAAATACATATAAAGAAAACACAGTATAATCTATATTTTTACATTTTCAAAGTTCGTTTGCTTAGGAAATTTTTCACCAATTGCGTTGCCCTCGTTTAGTTGCTGGCAAATTCTTCCCCAGAGTTCACGATTGCCTCGCTGCAGAGTTTCTATATCTCCGACTATATAGAGGCCCCATCGTGCTCTGGATAGAGCAACACATACACGATTTGGCTGGCGCAAGAAACCAATCTGTCCATTAGAATTACTGCGCACCAATGATAATAGCACAATGTTGCATTCAAGGCCTTGGTAGCTGTCCACGCTGGAGACTTTAATTTCAGATCGAAGAGATTTTGGCAGCTGTAAGGTTAGGAATAGAAATTAGAAATGAAGATTGAAAATGTTATTTCTCGTTTACTCACAGTTCTCTTGATGCGGTCTACTTGGGCATTGTAAGGCGATAGTATGACTATATCGATGGGCTTATATTTACCCCTTTTAATTAAAAACTCGGTTAGTTTGACCAACTCTGCGGCCTCATACTCATTCTCAATAGACATGTCGGACAGTTGGTGTTCGGGTTGATTATGCTGCAGAAAAAACAAATTTTTAGTCAGGCATCTAATCTCCTCGTATGCCTCTACATTAGCTGCATTAAAAAGCTCATCATAGAAACTGGGCACCAATATTTGGGCAATATTCGGACGCATTCGATATTGCATATTGAGCACAGTTGCCGGAAAGCCACCCTTAATGAGTCGTTCAAACATAGAGATTTGCTGATGCTTATTAGAGCCAGTGAAAGGTTGCAGCTGCTTGTGATCCCCGATTTGAATGACATGCTCGGTAAATGGTGTGAGACAGGCCAAAATGTGAGCCTCTTGTATTTCGGCAGCTTCTTCGAACAAGACGCATTTGGATTGAAGTAAGCGGAATAAGAAATTCAAACGAGCAGCGCACGTTGTGGTCATTGCCAGCAGATCTTTGTCTCGGGCCAAATAGTACTGAAAGATTACCTGCAGAGTGTTTAATTTTGCAGACAACTTCTGCAACTTTAGCTGTTCTTTTAAAATTGTTTGATAGCTCGGCTCGCTGCCATCGAAATTATTGTGCAGTTTTTGCAGATGCTCGAACTGTTCCTTATATTCACAGCTAATGAGCCACCACACATGCTTCAATCGCGGTGGGACCAATTCCGGATCCACCATGGTGCGCACATTAAATTTGGCTATTGCCGGATCCCGTGACTGGCTGCCAAAGCGGATTATTTCGTCAGTATATTTGGCTACATTAATTAGAAACTTGTCCAATGATTCATTGGTGTAGGTAAGCACTATTATTGGGCCAGTTTTGAGCTGCTTGGAATTCTGAATGAGAGCTTTGACTAGTTGAACAGAAACATGGGTTTTACCAGTTCCAGGTGGGCCCTGGATTAAACAAAACTCATTGGTTAGTACTGATTGAATTGCCTTTTTTTGCATTTCATTAAGGGGCAGTTCCTTGAATAGTTTGCGATCCACCTCTAATAATTGGCCTTTAAGATACGCGGGGGACTGAGTCTCCAACTATAAAAGCAAAATCAATAAATTAAAGTCTGAGTATATGTATGTACAAATAATATTTACCACTCCATCCACAATATACCGACACATGGGAAAGTTATGTGCACTGCACGTGCTAAGATAATTATGAACCCGCAAGTAGGGCTCAAAAAACACCGGAGTTTGAAACATATGCAGCTGCTTGCCATATATATTTCCAATATTATGCTGTTTGATTATTTCCACACTTAGCTGCAAAGAATATTTGATATATAAAACATATAGAGTAACCATTGCGCTGCATCTTAAACATCTTACATAGCCTTGTCTTAGCTGTTCCGGATCTGTGTAGGTAACACTGGCCAGCAGTAAATTTTCAAACTCATAGCCAGTGGTAAAGCAAAGCAGAGATCCCGTTTTTATATTATTAACAAACTCCTGTTCTATTATTGTTAATTTCTTTGATTTATCATTCTCATTGGGTCTAAGATCGACAAAAATCAAACTGTGACGCAGAGCCTTAGCAAATTCTGTATTTTCTTTCAGTCGAGTGTTCCACAGGAGGCCCTGCTGTTCTAGGGCATTGATATCACTTTTGCCTCTCAACCGTTGGACAAATTCCCATAAAGGTATTGTAAAATCGTCGCATAAAGTCTGTCGTTGCTTATTTATATACTTGTGCACATCATTTAGACTTGGAACACGATTTACTCTCTCTTTTTCGACATCCACAGTGGAGCATAGTAATTTGTCTAGTGTAGGATAGATATCATCTTTGGCATTGCCAAAAACAGCATCAAATTCATTTAATTGTCTAGCAAAATCATTCTTGAAGTCCTGGGGCATTGCACACTCCGCAATTAACTTTTTGAATAAATCCACAACATCGTAGTTACGAAGCACTCCCAACTTATGGGCACGAATCATTAGCCATTTCATGTCATTCAACAGCGGCTCACAGTCAGGATTCCATTTGGCCTTCGGGGAATTCGTTAGAAGCCGTAGTACATAGCGCTTGAACATATCCATTAGCACAGTCTGTTGGGTAAATTCTCGCAAGAATTGCTCATCGAAGCCTCCTAGCTCCAATTGACAAAGGCTTTTAAAAATTGCCACCAACTGCAAGAGACGCTTGTGCGAATCATTAGCATTCAGTTGATTTGAAAACAAATCTCTACCCTCTGACATAAAATATAGAAATATGTCGATGGGCGGCTTTTTCAGAGCGACTCCAAATTCCCCTGTAGTAAAACGGTCAGTGGACTTAATGCCACATCCCAGATCAGCGGCAGAAGCGTCCAAGCTGAGCTGCTTCAGATAGTTATCCACTGAAATGTGTTATGGATTTATTAAAAAGAAAACCACATTGGTTCATTTTATGTTTACTTTTATCCTCATCGCGGATTTTAATGTGTTCAGTTTCATCCTGTCGTTGCCGCTTAACATGCTCCTGCACGTTTTGCTCAATTTTCTCCGGGTCCTTTGAAAACCAATCATCATCCGAGTCCGACATGGCGAAATAATGTTATACCGTGGGAATTCCCAGTTTCTTGCTTTTTAAAGCTTCCCACGACAATAAGTGTGGAAAAACGGTGTAACCATATTCTTTTCATAGCCATCTGTTATGGAATGTAGAATACCAGGGACGGCACATTACGAATCAGGATTGTAAAATCATGAACTTTGTCGCGAAATTCGCAACAAGTTACAGCAATGAGTTAAACTAAGTAACTCAGGCCTGAAACGGCTTTGATATACATAACTTCAGAATTATTCAAAATTCAAGAAATTTGAATTTGTAGTTTCCGAATTACGGTTAGTATTGTTACTAATACTTTTTGTGTGGCCGTGTTTTATAAACAGTGTGACCGCTTTTTTAAAAACCAGTGTGGCCGTTTTTTAAACACAGTGTGACCTAAAGCCACTATTAGTGTGACCATTCATAATATAACTAAAGTCGTAGCTTGTTGATGCGGTCGGTAAGTTAGTCCCGCGCAATTAATAAATGCAACGAAGTCGGAATCGAAGTAAGCCATCATCGGACGATGATACTAATATGTCGGCCCCAAGGAAGAAAAGAGCTAGACGCGATCAAGATTCGGAGATATTGTGCGATGAACCTTCAACTTCACAACATTCATCTTCCACAAGTCAAAGGAATGCCTCGTCTAGATCTGCATCTCTTTTGGTAAGCTAAAGCTTTAAACATAATCTCTTGTTTGTGAAATAACACTTTTATGGTCATTCCAGTATGAACCCACACTTCCAAGTGGGGGTTTTGACCGATGCGGAAAAGTTATCTCAATGCGTCTAACCAACTTTATGTGCCACTCTAATTTCTTCCTGAGTTTTGGGCCAAACATTAACTTTTTAGTGGGTAGCAACGGGAGGTAAGTAAAAAACAATTACAAAGTTTATGGCATAAATTGACAAGTCTTATTATAATTAATGTAGCGGCAAAAGCGCAGTTATTACAGCGCTGGCATTGGGTCTAACCAGCAACGCTCGCGCCACGAATCGCGCCAGTACCATACAAAGTAAGCTAATCCATAGGGATTTCAACAGCTTCAATCATTACAATTTCGGTTTTATTTCAGAATTGATTAGAAACGGAGAAACTAGTGCCAGCATTGAGATAACCTTGTCCAATATGGGTAGCTGTCGGTTCAAACCGGACATTTATGGTCCACATATCACTGTAGTACGCCACATTCGGCAGTCCTCGTCTACATATGATATAAAGGATGCCCATGGCAAGAGTGTCTCTAAAAAATTGGATGAAATACGAAGGATGCTTCTTCGGTTTGGCATTTATGCGGAGAATCCAATTTTCCTCCTCAATCAGGATGCTGCACGAGAATTTTTGAAAACGTGAGTTAACTTCCATTGCTTAAGGTGTAACCAAAAAAACGCATATTTTTATTTCAACAGGCTTGAGCCATCTTCGAACTACAGATTAGTTATGAAGGCCACGCAACTGGACAACTGTGCCCTGAGTTTAGCCGAATGTCACAAGCAGCGATGTACTTTCAATAAGGAGCTTGAAAATCAAGAACTGGTATGTATTCAATATTCTCAATATTCTAAATTGGTTGTGCCTTTTAAACGATTGTCATTTCAACAGAAACGAAATCATTTGAAAACCCAGTTAGAAGTGGAAGAGGAGAAACTTACTGCATTGCAGAACAAAGAAGATTTTAAGGTAGAAACGTGCACATTTATTATTACTTCACTGTAATATATATTTTCTTACCAGATTAAGTTGACAGAAGCTAAAGCAACATTAGCTTGGAAATCAGTTACACGGTTTCAAGAGGAGTTAGCGAAATTTGAGAAATCTCTTTCGCTAATTCAAGCAAAAAAAACAGTTCTAGACAAAAATACTTCCAATAAAGAGAGCACTCAAACAGCTTTCTCCCAGCAACTCAGGTATACTATAGATTAATATTGGGCAATCATTTGTTATTATTACAAGTCTCATTTTTATTATAACAAGCGAGCTCGAGGCTACCAAAAATCGTATAATGGATGCTTATAAGGCCCAGGAGGCTAAAGTAAGGTCATCTAGGCAAATAGTTGAAGAGAAGGCGTTAGAGGCTATGAGGCTCAAAGACCAAATAAAGAATTCGGAGCAACGGATTAAAGAAGAGGAACATTCTCTCCAAGCCTGCCAAAAGTATGTGGAAAATTATCATGCCGACTACACAAAAGTAAACCAACTAAAGGAAGACCATGCCAACACGTTGACGACCCTCAAAACGGAAATGAGAAAAAATGATGAATTACTTACCAAAGTACGGGACGAACAATTGGAAATAAAGGAACAAATTTCTGCCCTAAAGGAGCACGTGGAGGAGCTGAGAAATGAGCATAACAAATTGCAAGGAACCAAACGTAATCCGCTCAATTATTTTTATATAATTTCCAAAGCATAACTTATTTTTTTGCACAGAGACCTTTCAACTGGAAATTAAATCCTTGACCCGAAACCAAACCAATAAACTGTCGGTCTACGGCGAACAAGCAATGCATGTGGTCAATAAACTACGTGTTCAGTATAGCGGCCCAAATAAATGTTATATGCCACGAGGTCCCGTTGGCCAATATATCACTGTTCCAAATCCCAAGTACCGCGAGCTGGTTGAAAATGAATTACGGTCATGTCTTAATGGATATATCGTTAATTCAGACAAAGATCTTCAATCATTAAGAGTCCTGTTGCATCAGATATATCCTGGAGGCAATATTCCCCCCCATTTATAAAACTCCATTTAGTGATCGGGCCTACAATATATCTAAACATAAAGTGCGTACGACAGCAAATACCACAGTACTAATTGATGAAATCTGGTAAGAAGGTTAAACAGTTTAAAATTTATTTTCAAAAATGATTCGGTTTTCTTCCTTAGCTGCGAAGATCCAGTCGTTATGAACTACCTAATTGATATGTTTCGAATCGAGACTGTTCTGGTAACAGAGTCGAAAGCAACTGCGGAATTCTTGACATCGGAGTCGGAGAATGTTCCACCCAATTTATGTCGAGTCGTTGTACCAAACCTTGGACTTGAATATACTCCATCACCGAACTATGGCGTCTACTCCAAACGTAGTATACCAGCGCGGTATATTCAAGTGGATGTTCATGATCGCATTAGGCAGTTACAAAATGATCTGCGTAGTTTGCAAGAACGCGAGGCTCCGCTGGAGGCCAACTATGAACAAGCCAGGCAGAAATTGGAGAGAGCTATTAGCGATATCCAGATGAAGAAGTCAATAATCGAGCGATATTATAAAGAAAACGAGAAAGCCATGCAGAAAATTATAGACATTGAAAACTATGAGTATCAGGAGCTACCAGAATATGATCGCCTTAAAACTAGTTTAGCCGATTCCACTGAAAAAATCCAAAGCGTACAAAAGGAACGTGAAGAACTGCAGAAAAAATTGATGGAAGTTCAGAAGAAAATAACTAAAGCCGTTACATCACAATCTGATGAGGCTAAAATACTAACTCAGATAACTGACCAAGTAACTGCAGTGGAGGAGGAATCGAGCAATCTGGAATCAAAAATACGTAGTCTTGATCTTCATTTTGAAGAGAATTCTCGTAATTTGAAGAAAACACTCGAATTGGAGCGAGAGTTTATTAGTAAGCAGAAAGCCATGGAATGCGATTTATTGAAGGCAAGAGAAGAGGCTGAAAAGTTGGGAGATTTTATTAGTACAAATCAAACGGAAGAACAAATACGGGATGAAATTGGAAGCTATAAATCTAGAATAAAACAATTGGAGAAATCTACATACAGTATTGAACAGGTGGAAAACGATGTTGCCGAGCTGCGCACCAAATTAAGCGTTCAGGAAAAGGAATTTCGTATTATTGAGTCTGTTGTTAAAAAACTACGCATGGCTTATCACGAACGTGCTCAATTATTTCAAAAGTCGCGGCATCATTATTTTACAATGGTCCAGTTTCAGTTTGAGGTGAGTATAAGATCGCGCATTGAAATACTCGACTGTGTCATTGTGCAATTGTTTCAACATTAATTTGTATATATATTCTCGCAGGTTGCACTTGGTTTGCGCAACTTCCGGGTCAGTTTCAACAGTAATTATAGGGATAAGATATGGGACATTAATGTGTATCCACCGAGCGGCAATGAAACTTCAAATACTAGGAGCCTTTCGGGAGGAGAGCGGTCTTTCACAACCGTTTCATTGTTAAAGGGTCTTTGGAGCACATCGGAGCATCCATTTTACTTTCTGGACGAATATGATGTTTTCACTGTAAGCTATAAGGTTAAATTTCCCTCTGTTGGCATATATGTATAAATTTGAGTTTCGATTCATTAACAGGATGAAGTCAATCGAAAATTTATCACCCAAATTCTCATTAATGAAGGTATGGATCATAAAAAGCGACAGTATTGCTTTTTGACACCTCAAGATACCGAAGTGGAAGCAAGCAACTTTATTAGGGTCCACAAGTATGTTATTCTGTTAAATTTGATTTCTAGTTATTAAACTACTTAATATATTTTTAGATTGGAACCCCCAGAACGTTAAAGGAACCTTTTTTGCTGTTACCAATGTAAATATGCTCTGTTACATCTTGGTCACTTTATAAATAGAACTAAGCTGTTAAATCTCTTGTGTTTAAGTGAAATATAAAAATTAATATCATTGTCAATTTTCTTTCAAGTTTTAAGATTGCAGCTTGATTTGCTATCGGGAAAAGTATCGATACTTACTCAGTAGCAGGTGAATCGATAGTTACTTTATTCCATGCGGCTGGGCGAACTCGCAAGTGTTGTGAAAGGGCGAAATTATTAGTGGCAAAAAGCAGGAAAGAAGCCGAAATAATAATAATATTAAACAAAATGAGTAGGAATTATAAAGAGGACCAAACCAATGAGATAGAAGCTCTGGATTCCATTTACTGCGGTGAAATGGAAAGTAAGTAGAAAAAGGCGGTAGAGGCATATATACGATGTGTGATCCAAACCCGTGATTTCTCTTGTCATCAGTTTTGGGAACAGAGCCTTTCCATAAATTCCAAATCCCCATAGCGACCGAGGAGTACAATTCGGAAGAGAATGATAATGGACTGGCCTGCAAATTAGTTTTTACCTATACAGCAACCTATCCCGATGGAGCACCTGAGGTGGAAATCGAGGATGCTGAGAATTTTGAAGATTCATTTGAAACACGACTGTTGGAACATTTGCACAAGACAATTGAAGAAAACCTTGGTATGGAGATGATCTTCTCATTGGTAAGTAGTGGTCAAGAGTGGCTCAATGAACGCTGGGATGATCACAAAAGAGATTTGGAAGAGACGCGTGTACGTAAACTGCAAGAAGTAGAAGAAGCGGAACGTAAGAAATTTGAGGGCACTCGGGTGACAGTCGAGACATTTATGAAATGGAAGCAGGACTTCGAGGAGACTACTGGCATAGCAGCCAAACGAGAGAAAAACAACGATTGCAAAAAGCTAACTGGCCGAGAACTCTTCCTACGGGACAACACACTGAACGAATCAGATATTAAATATTTGCTGGAGGCTGGCGAGAATATTGAGAATGTTAAAATCGATGAAACGCTCTTCCAGAATATTGGTGAACTAGAATTGGACGATGACGACGAGGATGATGATGAGGATTGGGTGCCAGGAGCGGATGATTAAAGAAGAAAAGCATAAAATAATTCAAGGCATATTCGCGTACTTTTTTTATTATACAAAAAATTTGAATACAAAACGTGTTATTAATTTAATCCAAGCCATTGGGATTTTGCAGGCTCATCTCGGACAACTTGATTCCATGTGTGGCCACAGACTCGATGTCATCGAGATCAAAGAACTCTTCGTCTGACTCTTGATTATCCTTTTGCAACTCTTTGGTGTTGACATCAGAGGATTTCTGCGCTGCCGGTAAAGAGTCACGTGGAAAATTCAACTTGGTCCAAGTGCCTGGCTCTTTTTTGGGAAGAGTTATTTCAATTTTAGTGCCGTACATATAAACTGAGGCTTTGTCGACGTTAATAATCTGAAATACAATCATTGAAATGGATCCCACAAATACTTTATTTCGATGAAGACCTTACCCCACGCAACTCCAAGTCCAAGTTGAATTTAGCATTCTCCTGTTCGGGAAAAACAAGGATAACATGGAGCCTTATGGGATTTACCTCTACTATGCTCTGGGCATAGTGATATTTCTTGGCATAAATAGTGACCACCACATTTGTAGCGGTCTGATGCCAATCATGGCGACATTGGACAATCTTTTTATCTTCGTTCTGAAAATGAAGAATGAGTTAATTCGATTGATTATTATATTTGCAACGGACTTACATCGTTTACCCATTTGTGCTGACCGTACACACAACCCTTCTGGGCCATAAACTGAGCAAAGTCTGAGGTGCGCTTCTGGCAGCATGACCAGAATTTCATGCCCTCGTGGAAAATTGGAACACCTGGGTGATAGTTGCATTCGCCGTAGTCGCTACTTGTGCCTGTGTATGTGTATGTGCATCCACTATTTTTACAGGTTGTACCGACAGATAAAACTGAGCTATCATCCGACGATGTAGTTGTAGACGGGTGGTTAATCTTTAGAGAGTCTATAGTTTCCTTCACGGCAGCCGGCACTGTTGGCTGCAGCACCGTCAATATGGTATCGATGGGTGGCCGAGGCAAGCCTTCTCTAATTGGAGCACGCACCTCAATGACCTCATTGATGTCAGTCTCTTTATCCATTGCTGGCTTCTCGGGCTCTGGTTTCTTAATGTTCGAATGAGCGGAAAGCGTGCAACCTTTGATGTTCAAAAACTCTGTAAAGTCCACCGATTTTTTGTTGCAACAGGACCATCCTTTGTATGCGTCATGAAAAAATGGATCGCCAGGATGATGCCGGCACGATTCTAATCAGAAAAATGTCAATTGAAAATCTTGCGACTAAATTAAATTCTAAGAATTTAACCTTACCATTGTTGTTGGTGGCTTCATCGTAAAGTTGCCCACATCCTGTATTGTAGCAGCGCAGCATGTTCAAAATTTTATTTTTCTGGAACTCTCCGTCTGATGGTTTTTTATTTTTATAAATAATATCGAAAATGCGGTTTCAGGACAACAGCTGATACGAACAAGCCCGCCCCCCGCATCAATCGATGGTGACTGTCGAAATATCGATGGTTTTGCAGCCCTGCCACTCCGATAGCTTAAAGCGCAAAAATTCAAACGTTGTGCATGAATATAAAATAACTTGTAGAAAATTGTATAAAAGTTAAAGAAATAGTTGTTGGGCTATAAAGTTGACTAGAGTATACTAAACTTTTGCTCAGTCTTTCAGTCTAATATATTAACTGATATCAACTAACTAATATAAATGAAGGTGCATGTTTACTCACCCCCCTTTTGATATGAAATCATAAAATGATTATCTCAAATCCAGATTTAGAACAATTAAATCTGTCTTCCAATTCAATGTGAATGTTTGGAAAGGCTTATGCGAATGCATAACAATTAAAAGTGATAGTCAAATTGCAAATTATGTTAATTATAGACCGAAATGCTCAAAGAGCTTTGAACTCTATTGTATTTAGAGAATGTGTCTAATTACAATTGCAAGCCGGAATTGAAAAAAGCGAATTGTTTTGGGCTAAAATATTTATGCGGTTTATGAAGGCCAATGAACAGTTTTATACTGAATTGATTTATGAACACAGGAATTGTCGAATGGGCTGTATAGATATAGTCTAACGATTCTGTTCCCATTGTAAGTCAACAAGGGAACAACGAACTTGGCTTTGAAGCCTACATGTGAATCTATTTTTGCTATATTCCATTTTGTGACTCTATAAGTGAGTCATGTGGGTCATGCTAATTAAATAATGGACTCGTTTGAGATCAAGCACGGGAAAGGTGTCGATGTGGGTTGCCCCCAGGTTATGTCTCACAATCAATCTCTGCATGCAAGCCAACTTATATGTAGTTACATATTCATTTTTCTTTCGTTACGTTTCTAACCCGTTTATAACTATGGTTTCATTTTCATATATTGCCCCCCAGCTCTAGAGCATAAATTGAACTTGCAAAGTCGGCAATCAGCAAATTGTCGTTTCATTGGAAATTCTTGTGGTCAACAAGGTTATCAATGCGATTGCACTTCATACAAATTATGACAGAAATGAAAAAATCTGCAACTTACCTTTACATTCAGATCGATATACATAAGTAATGTTGTTCTTGTTGTGTTTGTTGTTGCTTTACTACTGTGAATCATGCCCATTGCTAATGATCTCTTCGAGCTCTTGTCCATTGTTTGATTTTTGCACAATACTGCATATTTTTTGTTGGTTTTTAGTTTATTGTCATATATATACGAGCACTTTTTGACAACCACAAATACAAATAAATAAATATACATATAAAGGTTCGAAATTAGATATGACAGCGTGATATTTATAATTGTATCTAGGTGTGCATAAGTGTTTCTTTCGGTTGTGGTGCTCCAATTTATGGAAATTTAGGCAAAAGGTCTTTTTGCAAGTCGATTCATACGACTAAATCGAAATTGTTCTTTAGAGTTATATTATATTCACTCTATGCTCACTCACGCAGTCATCTCTGCTGATTTTTAAATTGGCAAACACATCGTCCGCCACAGTGTCAATGGAAATTAACACCGAATTGCCTGGCCTGCCCTGGCTTGGCCTAACTTGGCGTTTGGCGCTTGGCGCTTAGCTTCGTTGTTATTCGCTTTTGTCTTTGGCCCGGGCAGACTAGGCGTATACGTAATTTAGCATACAATGGCCATGGCGAACATGCAACATGTGGCGCAGCAGCATGTCATGTTTCTGTGCCTGCACAGATTTCATTGCAGTTGCCATGCACAGCATTCCATAGACACACACAGAGATGACGAGCATTGGTCTTATTTCCGCACTAGAATTAGATAAACTTTTATCTTATTGAGAAGATTATTTCATTTGACATCGATGTGTGGGTAATTGCGGATGTCAAAGGCTTACACGATGTTTGACCAATTTAATTACCATTTCCTACTTGGTTTTGGTCTTTACGCAATATCAGACAACAATAACAATGATATATGTATAAATACAAGTCTGTAGTGAAATATTTCGGTTTTTTGCACGCTTGCACGATTTCAAGTTCGTTTACCAAGTCTTTTGTTTGCTTTTGCTGCTGTTTGTGGGGCCCAATTGAAAATGCAAGCCAACTAATGTTAAACACATTTATTTACAAGGAAAATTTGTATCTAGTCTCCCAACTCGTTCTCCTCCTCCTCCTCTTTCTCATCTTTCGGTTCCTCGCCTTGGTCTTCGGCTAACTGACTACACATGGACATGACTCGAAGCTGCTTCAGGAGCAACCATTTCAGAAGTAACTAAATCGTGTGGTATATGGATTACTGAAAAAGTTATACGTTGCATAGGCAGTATCTGGTGTTTGAAATGTGGCACCAAAATAGGTTGGATCCCTGCCGCCAGCTGCTGCTGCCGCTGCCGCTGCTGCTGCTGCCACTGCGACTGCTGCTGGGAAAAACAGAAACGAGAAGCAAACAATGAATTGACATTCTTTTAATTTGATTCGCACACGAATTGGGCAAGTGTTATACATTGGATAGGTTGACTGGCGGGTGGTGTTATTGAAGGGAAAGCGGAGGAAGGGGTGGCTATTAGTTGAGCGTGCTGCTGCTCTTGCTGTTGTTGTTGTTGGTGCTGGTGCTGGTGCTGGTAAATTCCAAGTGTGGGCGCCGCCGCCTCAAGGTTAATCGTTATGCACGGCTTCAATCAAAATCACAGACGTCATTGTCATCTATCTGTCTCTGGTTTTTGTCCAGTGTGCGTCAGAGGTCTGAATCTGTAACTGGCAACGCCCAACCACATTGATTATAGAATGGACAGTGTCTTGAATTGTACTCCGATTACTCCGGTTTTTATACCCTGGCCAGTTGGGTATTTTGACTCGAGGCATGCCTCGAGCCAATAAAAAGATAAATCAATGTACAATTAACTAAGGGTATCAAATCTTCGTCATAATCTTAGACCTGCCTGTCTTTTTGTATTTGAAGTTATGTAGCGGGTGGGTGTTTGGTTGCAATTGCAATTCCAATCGCCGCTTGAATTCGCCGCATGGACTCATTAATCTACGCCAGGCGCAGTTCAGTTCAGCTCAGTTGTTTCCCAATTGTTAGGCTACTCCTAACTGCAGGCAGTCTCTCTCTTTACCTCATCAGGAAGACAACTGAGCAGGGAGTTGCGTAGCCAGAGTTTTCTACCCTCTACACACACATATGTAAATGTCTTAATGTGTATACTGGAGTACTGGGTAACTATAAGTCGTGTGTTGGTCTTTGGTCTCTGTATTTAGCTAAGAGAACACTTAGCGTTTTGGCCAGAAAATTAATTACACAATGGATTCGGTTATTTTGAATTTGACCGGGTCCTCGTTTAGCTCGCATGTTGCCCAGCAATCGTGCATAAATTGTCAAATTGTAAAAATGATCTTAACTTGGCGTCGCTTTCGGCGTTTGTGTGTGTGTGTGTGTGTGTGTATGTGTGTCCGATTGTTGTTCGATCTTAGTTCGATTCATTGTGAAATGCATTTTCCATTCATTTGTACAATGAGTCCAAAAAAAAACAACAAAAAAAAAAAAACTGCCGAAAAAAGTTGCTCCATTTCTGCATTTTGGTATTTAAGTTTTTTGTTTGCTCGTTCTCTCTGTCTGTCTGTCTGTCTCAAAATCGATATGCAAAAAAATAAAACAGCAAAAACTACTGCCAACATATTTTGCATGCGGTAAAAGCAAAGCAAAAGTCGCATTAGTCGCGCATATCATTTGGCTCTCCTTTTGCCCGTTCTCCTCGCTATTCCTGCATCTGCATTTGTGCGCGGAGTCAGCCGCCTCAGGCTAGACTTTTGGGGGCTTCGGGCTCGAGAGTGCCATTTGTGGTCTGAGTCTGACTGCTGATTGTTGTTCCAGCACCTGCTTCTGCCTGTTGGCTGCCAATTTGGTTGGCTGATCGTTAAAATGCTATTTCTATACTGTTCATATTTTTTTTATCTCTGCTCTTGCGGTTGCCTTTATGTTTTCCTACAATTTCCTGGGCTTCAAGACTTTGTTAATGCGTTCAGTATAATACAAAAGTTTTCCATCAACGACTAAAAATGAAGATTTGAATAATTTGAACCCATTTAAAAGCAACATTTGAATGTCTTTTGGAAAATGTTCAAGCTTAAAACAGCAAATCCAACGCAGAGACTGCAAATGTGGTTAAGTTTTGGGTCAAGACGAACAAGAGAGTATGTCACCTACTACCCGTTTGTAGTCTATCTTCAACAATTGTAAAAAATTTTAATTTTTAATATTTTAAAATTCTGAAATTCTAGTCCCACTAATCTTCATTCAGAGAGAGAGAGAGCATTACCAAGTGGTTATAGTTTTTGCTATGGACTACTTTCCTCTTCATCACACTACTTCCCCTCTCCCCCATCTGCTCCCCTTGCATATCCGGGGGGCAAGTCTCTTTCATCTTTAGGCCCACTTTGGCACTTGATTTCTGTGTTTCTGTGTGTGATTGTTGCTGTTGGCATTTGCTAATTAGGCGCTCGTTTTATGTGCGCTTTAAATAATTGCCATAAAATTTTCGAACACATTTACACATACTTAAAACGTTTCTATGTACATGTAGATCGATTAAGATTGTTTGTATATATGTTTATATCTATCATAAAGGTGCAGATCAAAATCGAAAGGGAAATTAATTATTAAACAAATATCTGCAAAAAAAATGAATTAAGCCAAAATCAAACCAAAAATTTATAAACTTTTGCATTAAAATTATTGTGTTTTTTTTTTCTTTTTTGTGTTTTATTAATAATTTAATTTTGAATCAAGTCCAATTTTGTGAAAAAGTAAATTATAAATTAAAAAAGCAAAAACAAAAAGGAAAAACTTATAAAAATATAAAAATTAAATGAAACAAACGTAAAATGTTTTAAAGTAAATAAAAATAATAAACAAAATCATAAATTGTAATGAAAATAATAACAAATTTTGTAAATTTTGTCTTGTTTTATTTCAAGCTAATTAAACTAAATTAGGCTTAATGGACAATTAAGTTGTTAAAGGTGAGCTTGAGGGATGGGGAGCGGGAGGGGAGGGGAAAATTAGGTAGGTGCAGTATAATTTGCAGTGAGCAGGGGTAGGAGCGAAGGAAGGATGCATTTCCGTTTCCGGTGCTGGTTAAATGTGTTGCTTGAATGAGTTGTGGGTGTGCGTGTGTGTGCTGGTGTTGGTGTATAGGTGTAGGTGTAGGTTGTGCGGTGGTTAATTAAATGACTTGTGTTTGCTTGAAGAAGATTTCACTATATATTTTGTATTTTGCTTTGTTTTGCTAACCAAAGATTGTGCCTGTGAATTGAAACATTTGTATAAAACAGTTAAGACAATTATTTAACGATTAATATTATCAACAATAACAACAAACAACTAAAAGACACTACTACTATTGCACTAATAAAGCTTTTCTCTGTGTGTGTGAATGAACGTGTGTGTTTGTGTGTGTATGTGAGTGAGTGAGTGAATGAGATTGAATCTAGCTTCTATCTCTAGTTCTATTTGTATTGTTTTTTGTATTTGCTGTCATTAGGCAGTGCGTTTAAATAGATTCGCATTACTTTGTTGTGGCGGCACAAAGCCGTAGCCAGAGGCACCAACTACCACACCACTGGACTCCTCAATTGCATCTGGTGGAGATGGGGGGAAGACAACGGGTCCTGTGAGAGAAACCAAAGAGAATGGAAAGTGTTAAAGGTAATTTTTTTCGTCTCCTCCTTCTCCTGGACTCACCTCTATTCTGACGTGGATCACGCACTTGGCTGGCTGAGGGTTGGGCTAGAGCCAAGGGATCGTAGGCAAATCGTGAACGGCTTGGAAATTGACCCAAAAAGTATTGTTGACCCGCAGCAAAGGCCAGACAAAGGCAGAGGGCGGCAATGGTGACTAACTGTAAATGAAAATGGAAAAGCATTAGATATTATGACAATTCAAGTGACGTTGCGCCGACATTGTTGGCCAAAGCAATTAAACAATGCAAAATGTATGCCAATGCCATAATGAAAACAATTAACCAACAAGCCAGCAAGAGACAAGAGAGTCAAAAGTGCTTTGTGTTTGTATGTATGTGTGTGTGTGTATGTGTGTGTGTGTATGTGTGTGTGTGTATGTAGAATGCCGTCAGTCGTCGACTTGGCCGGTCAAGTGCATTTATACCACACTCACACACACACATATGTACATATACACTCGCCTTGAGCACGAGCCAAAAGCTGCTAATAGCCAAATGCAAAAACCCAATGCAATGCCAGTTACAGTTACCATTTCTTAGTTCTTGCAATTAGCCATGTCAATTGCCAAGATACCAAACGATACTCATACTTCTTGTGGTATACTTAATATTTCTGAATCTATTGTCCTTTCCATTCTGAACTTCTTGATTTGATTCTTTTATACATAAAATCTTGCATGCTTTTGCGTATACTTGATATTTATGGATTGATTGTTTCATTCTGTGTTTTGCGGCTCTATAAGTCCCTTCAATTCGTATTTCATTTTATCCTTTGTTGTAATTTTGTGCGAATTTGCAATTAGCTTTGCCAAAACATTTAACATCAAATCAGTTTTCACATCATTCATGGCAACTCGTTGGCCTAATCAGAATCTCCTGGTAATAATCAACTAAACAATTGGCAAGCAAATTTATAACAATTGCGCTTTAACAACCATTTTCAATTTTCTCAGTTGGTTTTCCCGTTGCTGCTGACCCAATTCCATCTACTGCTGCAACTTCAGACCGAAGATAAGCAGCGGCGCAATTCAAAAGTGAATTTCTGTATTGAAGCCACATGCTGTGCAAATTGACTGTGGACTGCGGACTGCGGACCGTGCACTGAGCCAGTCGATTGGGTTCATAAATCCATTTGGCCTGTCTGCAAGGCGATTGAATATTTATTGAATCACCAGCAATTGCATTTGCTGAGGGTGTCTAATGTCTTATTTAAGGCCGTCACGCAACTGACACTAATCATAGGGCAAGCTTGAGCTTAATAAGTAGAACGGGTTTTGCTTTTTTTCCCTCACACTCCACATAGTCAATCGATTGTATAATAGGTAGCAAGCAGCAAACAGCTGGCCAGCTATCAACCCCCACCACTTCCACCTCCCCTTACTCTTATTGCAAAATCTCTTGCTTTTGTGTGCTTCATTAATTGTTTAATGGGCCGCGCCTCCATATCAAAAAAAAAAAAAAACTGCTGGGAGCCTGGCGTAACCTGGCCAAAGGAAGCCAAGTGGCTGGCTTAGCCCTACTAAACTAGCATATGATAATAAAATATTAACAAACAAAAACCGTAACAACACCAACAACAACAAATTGCTAATTGCTATTAACCAAAAATATGCATAAACAAAAAATTGCATTTAAATGAAATAACATAAAAAAATATGCAAACAAGGCGACCAAAAACAAAACAGAAAACAGACAAAAAAAACAAAAAAACTGCCAACAGAAAATCTCTCAGAGTTTTCAGTCTCTCATAGTAGTAACTTGTGAAAATGTTTTTAATTAATTCGTGTTTGTTGTTGTTGTTGTTGCATTGGCTGTTGCTACTGTTGTAGTTTTATGTATGTACTCGTATGTAGTACATGAATTCAAGTCTCAAAAAAAAGTGAGTCTCTATTGCCACATCAAATAGAGCTGCAAAAAAAATAAAAAATTGGTTCGATTCAGGTTTTTAAAAGATTTGAGGTGATCTCTCGAATCATTTTATTAGGGATATACAAATCTCACAAAAGAACTAAATGACTTCACCGATCCTGTCCACACATTTGAGAGATCGATGGCAAATCCTTTTGTCAAGGACTCCATTTAAGTCTTTTCAAAGAATGTCAATGGGGGGAGAAAATTAAATATTTTTTGCATTCCGCTCATTGTTTGCTATTTTGAAAGTATTTTTTCCAAACTAATTAATTTGTTGTTAAGTAGAGTTGGCTAATTTGAGAACAAGTCTTGCGGTAAGTGCACCTTTCGGCCCCCCGCCTCCAGCCATCAGATTGGTTGCTAACGCCACCGCAATAACAAATTAGTTAAACAAATGACCTTAGATATGATTTCGTAATTGGGCGATTTTTAGGCTGCTCTCAGGTGGCAAAGCCAAGCAAAAGCACGCAGCCGTCTAACTGATTGGAGTGGGTGGGGGATATATGGTGAAAAACCCACCCACAACAGCCATGATTAAGTGCAGCCAGCAGTAGCTCCAGCGTCAGTAACATGTGAGCGTGCCAGCGCATATAAAGTTAAATAAAAAATCACCTAAAAACAACAACAAAATATCGAAAACCAAAGGGGCGACGGAACGGGGCGACAGGCCAACGACAGCGACAATAACAACATCGACTGTCTTGTTAGCCACAAGACACAAAACAAAAAATAGAAACATATTGTGTTCCATAGCCTTGAATGGGTATAAGGACTTAGTTTTCCCCTAAGATGACGCAGTCAAACTAACTTTTCGTCATTTTAAAAAACACAAACATCTCCTTATTATTAAGGAAAAATTCCTGGTCTCTCTATCTGTGACCATATGCTATGCAAAGTGCTAAGCATCAGCTTTCTTAATGCTTATCCGTATTATCTTTGTTTTGGGAAAGAGAATGAAAGATTCGGTTATTGTGTTTTTTCTTTATATTTTCCCATTTTCATTTTCAATTTGATTTTTTATTTTTATTAATTTTGTTGCATTTTTTTTCTTGCCTCGTTGGTATTGGCATTTATTGGCGTTTAGATTTTGATTGGCTCAAAATGTGTAGTAAAAAATAAATTATTTTTTTATTGCCTTTGCCCGTTGAGCAGGTAATCGGAGAATTATATGTACACATATGACACTTGTATTGAGAGTTCTTAGCTCTGTGTGTTTTTTCCTGAATTTGTTTAACAAATTCAAATTCATGACTCACACAAACACACTTCTTGACGCAATGGGAAAGCTAAAAGCCAAGAAGTTGAATGAGTGAGGGTGGGTGGGGGTAAGGAGAAACTAGGGGGAAACTGATGGATTTCCAGGTGCCTGGTTAATTTATCTTGTTTAGGCTTAAACGATTTGTCATTTTGTTTGGGGCCTTTTGGTTATAATTAATTTAAAGTGCAAGCAAAAAGTGAATGTGATCTGCTAGCTGCGACTGCGGCTGCTGCTGCTGCTGCTTCTGGTTGCACTTTTTCGACAATTGTTACAACAGCAACAACACACAACGAAAAGATTGGTATTGTTGTTATCTTTTCTTAATGATAGCAACGCCCATTTTTATTTCCATCTTTCATTTTGGTTTGGATTTTGGCAGAGATGCTGCCGGGGCTACCTGAAACTGGGGGGTTAATGTTCGATTGAACAACTCTGAGTGAGGCTGAGACCGAGAGCGAGACTTTCAACACGGAAGCTGAGCTGACTTTGGATACGGGTGAGTGGATTGAAGGCTATCGACTTTGACTGGACACCTTTTTAGCAAGTTGCCAAACGCAAATAACATTGAAGCCAAAACTGAGGCTTTAACTAGTGCTGAAAGGTGGAAGTTGGGAGGCTGGGCAGAGGGAACAGGCAACTGAAATGTTCGGGGGAGCGGAGTGGGAGTAGGTTATATGTAGGTGCAACAGCTCCACAACTCTTGGCTTCAAATTACTTTTGAATTGTGTTTAATAGCTGGGAAATGAAGTCAAATCGAGTTAGTCTAGTCAGTCGTCGAGTCGTGGCCAGCTGTTTGGACTAGTTGCCTCAGCTGATTGCTCTTGCCTAATCTCCTTCTCAGGCGCAAAACTATTGTCAATTGTAATTGAATTATTAAGCATCAATTTGACTAGGAAGTGCAAATTGCAGCAGCGTGAGAATCAACCACAATGATGCTGATGCTGATGCTGATGCAGATGAAGTTTTTCCTTTTTCCTGTCTGTCTGCCTGCCTGCCTGCTGACTGCTGACTGCAAAAGCGAAATGAGTTCAAGTTCAAACCGGTTTTTCATTGTTTTGCTTTTAGCAAATTTGTAGCATTTAAAGCCTGACAAACTGCCAAACACACAGAGCAAAAGACAACAGCAATAACAACAACGCACATGTCTTATAAATATGGTAATCAGACAGGCATCCCTCCTTCCTACCACTCTCTCAGCAAGCTGAGCTCTCTCAGCTGCAGCCGATAAATCTAACATAAATATTTTCGCAACTTCGCATGTGGGCAGCCTTTGGAGCTGGACATGTGTATGCCATGCACTTGCCATGCGCATTGACTGACTTACTGGCTGAGTGACGGACAGAAAGGCAGACAAAATAACTGACTGGCTACAGTCAAGCTGGGCAAAGAAACCGAAACCGAAACCAAAAAAACCGAAATCCAACATGCCAAAAAATGCTGCTCCAGCTTCAAAATCTAACCACGATTGCAACATAGGCTAATCGCGGCCTAAACGACCGCAAAAATTGTAATGAACAAAAATTTGTGGCCGATGAGAGACGATATCGAATAACATGGCCAAGTCAAAGAGGCAACGACTAATCCCCAAGGGGGAAGCATTAATTATGGCAAACATAACATTTGAAAGCAGAGATATGAAACCAAGAATCGACTAAGCATCTCTCAAACAAATCGTTTTCTAATTGAACTTGATCCATTTGTTGTTAATCCCGCACCAGACATTACTAAAACCATTTCCTTATTGGCTGTGGAAAATTATAATGACCAGGATATTTTTAAGAGCATTATGATGATGCGATTTTAATTACGATGTGAAGTAGAGACTTGCATCTGGTATATATGATTTTGATATTCTTTGATTTTATGGCCCTGAGAAAACTTCAATTGCTTAAGCTAATTATGCACGCTCTGACTGTGGTCTGGCCTGATCTTTGGCCCACAATCAGACGCAGTACATGGGCATTAGGCAATCGGCGAACCGGCAATTGCCACTGCCACCGCTTTCCGGCGTGACATCTTCATTAGACATTGGACGAAGCGGTGAGAAACCAAGCGCAACAAGTCAGCAGCAAGGCAAAAGACGACAACATTTTATGGCAATTAATTTAAATTTCCACACGCAAAGCGTGTAAAAGGCAACGGCAAACGGCGACAACATCATTCGTTCGTTGTTGAACGATTGGTTAACCGAGAGTGAAAAACGTTTGGCCACTCGATAGCAATTAATAAATCTTTTTCCCATTTTCATTTTCATCCTAATCGAGAGCGACGTTGATTGCAGTTCCCAGTTTCCCAGGGTGCCTTGGGCTTAGGTATGGGTCTGGGTATGGGTACGGGATAAAACGAAGCCGACTCTCAATTGCATTGCATAAGTTATTAATTTCTAAATCACTGCACGCTTGCGTTTTTGATAATTTGTTGTTGCTGCTGGTGCTGCTGCGTGTTGGCCACGCACAGTTTCCATTGATTGCAATTCATTCATGCCTGACTTTGGACATGAGCATGGTCAACACGCAATTTCGTTCAAGAAGTTGGTCAGTAAAGGAAAAAAAATGTTTTTACAACTTTTGGCTTGGTCTTTGGTTTGAATTGGTTTGGTTTGGTTTGGTCTTGGCTTTGGCCATTTGGCGCGTGTGTATCGCACTTTTCCATTAGTGTGATACGAAAAAACGCATGGCCCAAGCACGTTTTTGGCCTGTGTCTTGGCTTGGCTTGATCTGCCTATGCCTCTGCCTCTGCCACTGCGTCTGCGTCTGGGTCTGCGTTTGAGTCTGCTGTTTGTCTGGTATCTCTATCTGAAGTTGGCCTTCAACATGAACTTGAAATGTTTTCGCTCGAACTTTTGCGTGAGTTTTTATTTTTGTCTATGATTTTATCATGTAATGGCAGGTTAGTTGTCTATATTTATCTCTACATTCTGTTTTTTTTTTTCTTGGGCGGAAAGGCCGCAAATAATTGATTGAATAAATAGTTATTGAATTATGATAGAGAACTCAAACAGAGATTGATTTAAGTCCATGTTAATACAGCAGATCCTCCTTCTTGCCCATGGTCTTATCGATATCCTTTTAGCTCGCTTTGACTATAGCCCTACACAAATCTAATTGAACCTTGGTCTTGTGATTGTCATTCGGTTTCCTTTCTTTTAATCCATTGTGGTTTCTAGCCATCAAGTTTTATTTGAACGTATTATATGGACTTATTGTGGGGGCTATTGGCAGTCTTTTGGTTTCATGACCTGAAAGCAAAACCGCCAAACCATTTACATTGGTGGTTGAACTGGCACCACCACAAATTGACACACGACATTGTGGGCAAAAAATTAAATTGCCTCGGCAAGTCCAATAAAAATTCTTAAAAACACAATAAAAACCCCCAACAAAAGACTCAATTTGCGGCTGAGAAATGAAAATGTTGTGAAAATTGTCACATTTTCCGATTGAAATGGCTAAAAAAACAAAAGACTTAGGCAACAAACTTGCTGTTAAACTTACGAATTTCATATTGATGATGGTTTTGGTTGTTGTTGTTTTTGTTTTGTTTATTTATTTTTTGCTGGACTCGCAACGTTGTGTGCAAAGCTGCAATTAGTTAATAAATTAAGAAAATTAAATGAATCACTTGTTGCACTTTGGTTTTGTTTTCTTCAAAAAACACGTAAACGTTTTGGCTTTGAATTTTTAATTGCAAATAAACATTTCCATATGAAATAGATGAAATTTTTTCTTCAAAAGATTTTGCAAACAAATGCACACGGTTTTTGTTTTTCCCCTCTTTTGGTTTGTGTAACCGACGACGATGCAAACACGCGAGTTTATAGAAGAAAAACTTAATTCAAATGTGGCGAATTGTGTTGCTTACACGAATAATGTGTTGTGTGTTTGTTTTTGTTTCTGTTTCTGTTTGTGGAGCGCTCTCGCTGTGTGTCGAGTGTCGACTGTCGAGTTGTGCAGTAAAACGTTTAATGAATTCCAACAGATATGCTCAGTTGATTTTATATAAACCATGGCAGGCAGCGGGGCTGGACGTTTGCCTGCTGCCCGCTGTTTGCTTTGTTGTCGTGCGTTTTCAATTGAGTGAATGTTTGAGTGAGTTTTTTCTTCTCTTTCGTTTTTGGCGTACGTGCAACTTGCTCTTTTTATTCGCCATATGAATTGATCTGTGGCACGTGATCATGTTTGTATGTATGTGGGGGTGCCTACAATATGTTCTTGAGTTGGCCTATATGTCTGTGTTTGTGTGTGGTGTCTTGAATGGTTGGTGATTGCATTTGCATTTGCATTGGGCAACTTTCTAGTAATCTAAATAGTTTTACTGGCGGTTGTTGTTCCGGTAACCAGTTTGTTTGGCTTTTACAAACAGGTCAATCAGCTGGTGCTGCTTATGCAAAAAACCTAAGCTCAAGCAAATGTTTGTAAGTGGAAAGCTGACAACACCCTATGACTTGATTGCAGGTGAGAAATCAAAGCAAACACAAGCGCAACAAACAAACAAACACACTCACACACACTCGCACACTTTGCTTTGACAATTTCTTCCGCCTCTGCTGGCACTTGACCGTGAAATTTTGCTGTCTTTAGTAAGCCTCTTTGGAGAGTTGATGTTGATTTAAATGACAACTATTTAACAAATAGCAATATGCATAATCATAGTCATAATCATAACGCACGGAATGTCCGGCAGCCGGAAGCAGTAACATCTACAGATCATTTAAGCATATTTTAGCTGAGAACTTTTACGTGGCAGTTTATTTGTCTTGTTTTGTTTTTGTGTGTGTTTTTATGTGTAACATCAGGCATTTGACATTTATGAGAGCGCATTCACGTCCCACACTGGGCCACTTTCAAAAATGGTGCTCATAAATTGCGGTAAAAGGAAAATGAACATTAAGATATTTCTCCTTTCGTGATCAAAGTTATTACGGACGTAAAAATATGCAAAACATTTATGATAAATAATTAATAACTGTCTGAACAATTTGGTTTGAGCCCACTGTGCAGCCCTTAGTAACAAGTGCTAGTCAAGCAGGCATTCATTGAATTTAATTTAATACAAATTGCACACTTTGCTGATCGCAGCTATGCGAGAAATGCGTTTAGCAAAAGCGGTTTTATTCCGCCACAAAGGCGAGAATGCTAGATGGAGAGGTAGGGTGGATGGGGGGGATGGATAGAGCAAGTTCAAGATCAATCCAACAGCTGGCCACAAAAGCTCCTTCGCTTGCCCCCACAGAAGGTATTCGTAACCGCCAAAGTCAAATTAGTTTTTTTTTTTTGCTTGTGTCTTTGTCTTAATCTCCCTCTCTCTCTCTCTCTCTCTCTCTTTGTCTCTTTGGCCAAGCATTGCTGGTGTAGGGGTCAAGTTCAGTTTCAATTGTTGTAAGCCACGAGAGCAATTAAAGTAGCTAATTGTTGATTGCCATTGATTTATGGCTAATCAATTAACAAATTGCCTTGCTCGTACTTTGGCTTTCTTTGCCAAGTTATCAATCACTTGCTGGCTCTGCCAAAACTTTTGTATTTGCGGCCTCAGCACTTTGGCCAAAGAGGTTATTGCCATTTTGAGGAATTGATTTAACACAGAGGTGTTTCTTGGCCTGGAACTTGTCTACATATGAGAGCCAGCTTAAAAGATAATAAATGAGATTTTAAGCGTGCCTTTAATTGCCAAAGAGATTCTATTTATAGTAAGCTGATATTCTACTTCAACTATGTTAATTGTTTAGTTTTTCCAATCCTCAGCTAAAGTGTTAGACTAACCTCCTATGGATTGCCCATTAATCTTCATGAGAAGATGATCTTCGGCTCCGCTTTCCAAAAATAAACCTTAATACTCATATGCAAATTAAACGCAATATTACACATTACACATTCAAGGAAGTAAAACGAAAGAATTTCTTGTCAACGCTCAGCGGAAACAGGTGGAGAGAAAAAGTGAAATGACGACGAGTTCACTTGTATATTCTGTTATAATTAGGCACGTTATATGCCAATTAGCAACGTGTTGAGGAAGCATTCCCTCGCTTTCGAGTTGACAAATCTTGTAATCTCCGTTATTTTGTGCTGCTGTCAATTAACGACTAATTGTGCCCAAATTGTGCATTAGAATTATGATATGTTGGCATTGGCATCTCTCTACCCCCCCTCTCTTAGTCAACCACAACGTGTCTCGGCCTTACGCTACGACCTTGACAATGCCCCAGCAAAAGTTGATTGCATATAAACGTTTGGTGTGTAGGCACTGCGTAAGTGCGAGGAAGAAATGTCTTGCATGGAACTGGTTTCAAGTAAATCGACTGCATAGACACATATTTCCCCCATTTGTCGAGGCGCGAAATATGCGTGTGCAATAAGGCCATAAAACGGTGACCGTTATTGGTAATGAAGAATGGGGGAATGGGTGGGGGGATAGTTAATAAAATTTGAAAATGTTTGTCTGTTGGCGTGTATTTTGTGTGAACAATCCGATTAGATATTCGAAAACAGGTTGATAATGCCCGAAGGCCTGCTTTTGAAGTGGAAATGGGGGGAAATTGTTTGTCATTTGCATAGGCATTTTAAGAGTTTTAGTTCCGCTACATACCTAAGTATTCCTAACACAAATCAATTTGCCACATCTTTATAATAACTTGAATGTTTTTTAATGTTAATGTGAGGAAATCTGAAAATGGAACCATAGACGCTCTGAGCTTATTGAAATTAAATTGACTTCTCTTACTTTTTAATTTTGTCTAGGTTTCAAATCAAGATTTAAAATTTTAGGTAGGTATTTCGTTTCTTCTTCTTCAACTATATACAATAGATACATTTTAAATGTCTTCTTTTTAATACTTTTTTTTAAATGGTCAAAAAATTGAGAAAGATACCGACCTTTTAGAGTCGGTTCAAAATTTTTCAATCCACAGTTTGAAAAAGTCCAGGAGTTTGAGCATAAATGTATGAAATAATTCTCAAAGTCCCCGATCTTTCGAAACTCTTACTAAGCAAAAGTATGCAGCGGCGATAGACATAGATAATCGATAAGTCATCAAACCAAAGTGTCGATAATTTATCCGTCAAAAGGTCGATTACTTATCGACCTTTCATGTGGGGAGGTTTGATTATTTGAAGCATTTTGGTAAATTTAATACATATTATTAGGGATATATATGTAAATTCTGAAATCAGGGCGCTTTCGCGTTGTTGCTAAAGTCAACTATGAACTTATATACATACATATGTATATGATATGAGATATTAAGGATTTTGTATTTTTTCTAGATTTTTTTGAACTTTTGCTTCAATTTGGGACTTGGAAAAAATTACAAGTCAAATAAACAGAAAAGTGCTCAAAACTCGGTAGTTTTAAGGATGAGCGGGATGTCCTTATGCCAGATGAAAGTCCTTGCTCATGCGCGTCGACTGACGTTACCATGTCCTGGAATGTCCTTCAAATAGGTGGAAAAAAGGACCTTTGCAGAAAATTTCATGTCCTGCATCCTTAGATGACCCTAACTTTTTTTATGCCAATCGATAGAGATCATCAAGGACTTTCTACGAATCCAAATCCTTTCGTCCTGCGCCTGGATTTGTGGATTCTAGAGCTAAGAAACCAAAAAAGGATCTTTTTGTCGAGGCCATATCTCGCCAGGACATTGATCGATTTCGCCAGGACATCCTTTTCCGGAGCCTCCAGGATCAGGACTATCGATCTGCATTCAAGGATTTCCAATATCCTTCAAAAAATATTGCTCGAATTTTTGTAAGGCGGAGAGTCAGAAAAATGGCCAAAAATCGCAAAAATACAAGAAATATCCTTATTACTCAGCCATTTCAAGGACGATCAGGATGTCCTTTGGTCAGACTGCAGTCCTTGTTGATCGGCATCGACTGACACTATCAGATCCTGGAATGTCCTTTTGGGAGCTGAGATAAAAGGACTTTTTTAATTATGACAAAATAGGAATTATCTCGGGAGTCCTTTGAAGGATCAGGACGAAAGTGGTGGCCAAACATTCCAATCATTGAGGACTACTGTTGGTGCAAAGGACATCCCGATAGTCCTGCGGAGAGCTGAGATATTAAGGATTTTGTAGTTTTCTCCAGATTTTTTGATTCTTTGCTTTAATTTTGGACTTAGAAAAAATTGCATTAAATTTGGGACTTGGAAAAAATTACAAGTCAAATAAACAGAAAAGTGCTCAAAACTCGGTAGTTTTAAGGATGAGCGGGATGTCCTTGGGCCAGATGAAAGTCCTTGCTCATGCGCGTCGACTGACGTTACCATGTCCTGGAATGTCCTTCAAATATCTGCAAAAAAAGGTCCTTTTCAGAAAATTTCAAGTCCTGCATCCTTAGACGACCCCAAGTTTTTTTGATGCCAATCGATAGAGATCATCAAGGACTTTCTAGGAAACCATGTCCTTTCGTCCTGCGCCAGGATTTGTGGATTCTAGAGCTAAAAAACGTTAAAATGATAATTTTCTCGAGGCCATATCTCGGCAGGACATTGTTCGATTCCACCAGGACACACTTTTTTGGAGCCTCCAGGATCAGGACCATCGATCTGCGTTCAACGATTTCCATTATCCTTCCAAAAATATTGCTCGAATTTTTGTAAGTCAGAAAAATGGCCAAAAATCGCAAAAATACAAGAAATATCCTTATTACTCAGCCATTTCAAGGACGATCAGGATGTCCTTTGGTCAGACTGCAGTCCTTGTTGATCGGCATCGACTGACACTATCAGATCCTGGAATGTCCTTTTGGGAGCTGAGATAAAAGGACTTTTTTAATTATGACAAAATAGGAATTATCTCGGGAGTCCTTTGAAGGATCAGGACGAAAGTGGTGGCCAAACATTCCAATCATTGAGGACTACTGTTGGTGCAAAGGACATCCCGATAGTCCTGCGGAGAGCTGAGATATTAAGGATTTTGTAGTTTTCTCCAGATTTTTTGATTCTTTGCTTTAATTTGGGACTTAGAAAAAATTGCATTAAATTTGGGACTTGGAAAAAATTACAAGTCAAATAAACAGAAAAGTGCTCAAAGCTCGGTAGTTTTAAGGATGAGCGGGATGTCCTTGGGCCAGATGAAAGTCCTTGCTCATGCGCGTCGACTGACGTTACCATGTCCTGGAATGTCCTTCAAATATCTGCAAAAAAAAGGTCCTTTTCGGAAAATTTCATGTCCTGCATCCTTAGACGACCCCAAGTTTTTTTGATGCCAATCGATAGAGATCATCAAGGACTTTCTAGGAAACCATGTCCTTTCGTCCTGCGCCAGGATTTGTGGATTCTAGAGCTAAAAAACGTAAAAAGGATAATTTTCTCGAGGCCATATCTCGGCAGGACATTGATCGATTTCGCCAGGACATTTTTTTTGGAGCCTCCAGGATAAGGACTATCGATCTGCATTCAAGGATTATCAATATCCTTCCAAAAATATTGCTCGAATTTTTGTAAGGGGGAGAGTCAGAAAAATGGCCAAAAATCGCAAAAATACAAGAAATATCCTTATTACTCAGCCATTTCAAGGACGATCAGGATGTCCTTTGGTCAGACTGCAGTCCTTGTTGATCGGCATCGACTGACACTATCAGATCCTGGAATGTCCTTTTGGGAGCTGAGATAAAAGGACTTTTTTAATTATGACAAAATAGGAATTATCTCGGGAGTCCTTTGAAGGATCAGGACGAAAGTGGTGGCCAAACATTCCAATCATTGAGGACTACTGTTGGTGCAAAGGACATCCCGATAGTCCTGCGGAGAGCTGAGATATTAAGGATTTTGTAGTTTTCTCCAGATTTTTTGATTCTTTGCTTTAATTTGGGACTTAGAAAAAATTGCATTAAATTTGGGACTTGGAAAAAATTACAAGTCAAATAAACAGAAAAGTGCTCAAAACTCGGTAGTTTTAAGGATGAGCGGGATGTCCTTGGGCCAGATGAAAGTCCTTGCTCATGCGCGTCGACTGACGTCACCATGTCCTGGAATGTCCTTCAAATATCTGCAAAAAAAGGTCCTTTTCAGAAATTTCATGTCCTGCATCCTTAGACGACCCCAAGTTTTTTTGATGCCAATCGATAGAGATCGTCAAGGACTTTCTAGGAAACCATGTCCTTTCGTCCTGCGCCAGGATTTGTGGATTCTAGAGCTAAAAAACGTAAAAAGGATAATTTTCTCGAGGCCATATCTCGGCAGGACATTGATCGATTTCGCCAGGACATTTTTTTTTGGAGCCTCCAGGATAAGGACTATCGATCTGCATTCAAGGATTATCAATATCCTTCCAAAAATATTGCTCAAATTTTTGTAAGGGGGAGAGTCAGAAAAATGGCCAAAAATCGCAAAAATACAAGAAATATCCTTATTACTCAGCCATTTCAAGGACGATCAGGATGTCCTTTGGTCAGACTGCAGTCCTTGTTGATCCGCATCGACTGACACTATCAGATCCTGGAATGTCCTTTTGGGAGCTGAGATAAAAGGACTTTTTTAATTATGACAAAATAGGAATTATCTCGGGAGTCCTTTGAAGGATCAGGACGAAAGTGGTGGCCAAACATTCCAATCATTGAGGACTACTGTTGGTGCAAAGGACATCCCGATAGTCCTGCGGAGAGCTGAGATATTAAGGATTTTGTAGTTTTCTCCAGATTTTTTGATTCTTTGCTTTAATTTGGGACTTAGAAAAAATTGCATTAAATTTGGGACTTGGAAAAAATTACAAGTCAAATAAACAGAAAAGTGCTCAAAGCTCGGTAGTTTTAAGGATGAGCGGGATGTCCTTGGGCCAGATGAAAGTCCTTGCTCATGCGCGTCGACTGACGTTACCATGTCCTGGAATGTCCTTCAAATATCTGCAAAAAAAGGTCCTTTTCGGAAAATTTCATGTCCTGCATCCTTAGACGACCCCAAGTTTTTTTGATGCCAATCGATAGAGATCATCAAGGACTTTCTAGGAAACCATGTCCTTTCGTCCTGCGCCAGGATTTGTGGATTCTAGAGCTAAAAAACGTAAAAAGGATCATTTTCTCGAGGCCATATCTCGGCAGGACATTGTTCGATTCCACCAGGACACACTTTTTTGGAGCCTCCAGGATCAGGACCATCGATCTGCGTTCAACGATTTCCATTATCCTTCCAAAAATATTGCTCGAATTTTTGTAAGGGGGAGAGTCAGAAAAATGGCCAAAAATCGCAAAAATACAAGAAATATCCTTATTACTCAGCCATTTCAAGGACGATCAGGATGTCCTTTGGTCAGACTGCAGTCCTTGTTGATCCGCATCGACTGACACTATCAGATCCTGGAATGTCCTTTTGGGAGCTGAGATAAAAAGACTTTTTTAATTATGACAAAATAGGAATTATCTCGGGAGTCCTTTGAAGGATCAGGACGAAAGTGGTGGCCAAACATTCCAATCATTGAGGACTACTGTTGGTGCAAAGGACATCCCGATAGTCCTGCGGAGAGCTGAGATATTAAGGATTTTGTAGTTTTCTCCAGATTTTTTGATTCTTTGCTTTAATTTGGGACTTAGAAAAAATTGCATTAAATTTGGGACTTGGAAAAAATTACAAGTCAAATAAACAGAAAAGTGCTCAAAACTCGGTAGTTTTAAGGATGAGCGGGATGTCCTTGGGCCAGATGAAAGTCCTTGCTCATGCGCGTCGACTGACGTTACCATGTCCTGGAATGTCCTTCAAATATCTGCAAAAAAAGGTCCTTTTCAGAAAATTTCATGTCCTGCATCCTTAGACGACCCCAAGTTTTTTTGATGCCAATCGATAGAGATCATCAAGCACTTTCTAGGAAACCATGTCCTTTCGTCCTGCGCCAGGATTTGTGGATTCTAGAGCTAAAAAACGTAAAAGGGATAATTTTCTCGAGGCCATATCTCGGCAGGACATTGTTCGATTCCACCAGGACACACTTTTTTGGAGCCTCCAGGATCAGGACCATCGATCTGCGTTCAACGATTTCCATTATCCTTCCAAAAATATTGCTCGAATTTTTGTAAGGGGGAGAGTCAGAAAAATGGCCAAAAATCGCAAAAATACAAGAAATATCCTTATTACTCAGCCATTTCAAGGACGATCAGGATGTCCTTTGGTCAGACTGCAGTCCTTGTTGATCCGCATCGACTGACACTATCAGATCCTGGAATGTCCTTTTGGGAGCTGAGATAAAAAGACTTTTTTAATTATGACAAAATAGGAATTATCTCGGGAGTCCTTTGAAGGATCAGGACGAAAGTGGTGGCCAAACATTCCAATCATTGAGGACTACTGTTGGTGCAAAGGACATCCCGATAGTCCTGCGGAGAGCTGAGATATTAAGGATTTTGTAGTTTTCTCCAGATTTTTTGATTCTTTGCTTTAATTTGGGACTTAGAAAAAATTGCATTAAATTTGGGACTTGGAAAAAATTACAAGTCAAATAAACAGAAAAGTGCTCAAAACTCGGTAGTTTTAAGGATGAGCGGGATGTCCTTGGGCCAGATGAAAGTCCTTGCTCATGCGCGTCGACTGACGTTACCATGTCCTGGAATGTCCTTCAAATATCTGCAAAAAAAGGTCCTTTTCAGGAAATTTCATGTCCTGCATCCTTAGACGACCCCAAGATTTTTTGATGCCAATCGATAGAGATCATCAAGGACTTTCTAGGAAACCATGTCCTTTCGTCCTGCGCCAGGATTTGTGGATTCTAGAGCTAAAAAACGTAAAAAGGATAATTTTCTCGAGGCCATATCTCGGCAGGACATTGATCGATTTCGCCAGGACATTTTTTTTTTGGAGCCTCCAGGATAAGGACTATCGATCTGCATTCAAGGATTATCAATATCCTTCCAAAAATATTGCTCGAATTTTTGTAAGGGGGAGAGTCAGAAAAATGGCCAAAAATGACAAAAATACAAGAAATATCCTTATTACTCAGCCATTTCAAGGACGATCAGGATGTCCTTTGGTCAGACTGCAGTCCTTGTTGATCGGCATCGACTGACACTATCAGATCCTGGAATGTCCTTTTGGGAGCTGAGATAAAAGGACTTTTTTAATTATGACAAAATAGGAATTATCTCGGGAGTCCTTTGAAGGATCAGGACGAAAGTGGTGGCCAAACATTCCAATCATTGAGGACTACTGTTGGTGCAAAGGACATCCCGATAGTCCTGCGGAGAGCTGAGATATTAAGGATTTTGTAGTTTTCTCCAGATTTTTTGATTCTTTGCTTTAATTTGGGACTTAGAAAAAATTGCATTAAATTTGGGACTTGGAAAAAATTACAAGTCAAATAAACAGAAAAGTGCTCAAAACTCGGTAGTTTTAAGGATGAGCGGGATGTCCTTGGGCCAGATGAAAGTCCTTGCTCATGCGCGTCGACTGACGTCACCATGTCCTGGAATGTCCTTCAAATATCTGCAAAAAAAGGTCCTTTTCAGAAAATTTCATGTCCTGCATCCTTAGGCGACCCCAAGTTTTTTTGATGCCAATCGATAGAGATCATCAAGGACTTTCTAGGAAACCATGTCCTTTCGTCCTGCGCCAGGATTTGTGGATTCTAGAGCTAAAAAACGTAAAAAGGATAATTTTCTCGAGGCCATATCTCGGCAGAACATTGATCGATTTCGCCAGGACATCCTTTTTTGGAGCCTCCAGGATAAGGACTATCGATCTGCATTCAAGGATTATCAATATCCTTCCAAAAATATTGCTCGAAATTTTGTAAGGGGGAGGTCAGAAAAATGGCAAAAAACGGACAAAAAACTACAAATGTCTTTCTAACTCGGTCATTTAAAGGACGATCAGGATGTCCTTTGGTCAGATTGTAGTCCTTGATGATCCACATCGACTGACACTCTTAGATCCTGGAATGTCTTTTTGGGAGCTGAGATAAAAGGATAGTTTTGTTTATGAAAAAATGTTAATTAAGTCGCGAGTCCTTTGCAGGATCAGGACGAAAGTGGTGCCCAAACATTCCAATCATTGAGGACTATCGTTGGTGCAAAGGACATCCCGATTGTCCTGCGGAGAGCTGAGATATTAAAAATTTTGTATTTTTTCTAGATTTTTTTGAACTTTTGCTTCAATTTGGGACTTGGAAAAAATTACAAGTTAAATAAACAGAAAAGTGCTCAAAACTCGGTAGTTTTAAGGATGAGCGGGATGTCCTTATGCCAGATGAAAGTCCTTGCTCATGCGCGTCGACTGACGTTACCATGTCCTGGAATGTCCTTCAAATAGGTGGAAAAAAGGACCTTTGCAGAAAATTTCATGTCCTGCATCCTTAGATGACCCTAACTTTTTTTGATGCCAAGATGACGGCTAGAAACGCATGATAAACCTATCACTTAACGCCAGGAAATCTTCAGTTATGCACTTCAACGGTAATAAGTCTAATATTTTTCTACAGATGTTGAGCGGTTGTAGGTTCGGAGTTCATCCATCCAAAGCCCTTAATTTCTTCAAAGCTTTTGTCAGACCTAAATACGAATATGCATGATCATCATTTGCATCTTTGTCCAAAGCAGCAATTAATAGCATTAAAACCCAAAATGTTTGGGCCTTATTAGATCTACACCTATAAACATTATATATCAGCTAGCTGCGGAATTGCCAGCTGAATACAGAATGAAATTTACAACAGCAAAAGAAATTGCCAAAATTTTTGCTTTTGGGTTTCCAGCAGCCAATTTATTATCTAACAATTTTATGGCTAAAAACACTAGATATGGAAAAGTATATATTGAGTATAAAGATATATTCGACAATATAGCAAATATTAACATTAACAGACAGTGCCTTTACACACACAAATTCAAACACCACTAAAAGCTTTTATACAGGGTCCAAGAGATCATCGTTGACCGCAGAACTTATTGCTATAGGAAAAGCAATAGACTGCAATTGAAAATCATTTTCAAAAAATTGCTATTCTAACAGACAGCTTGGTGTCCATTCAGTCCTTAAACAAAAAACACAGCGACAACTGCTTAGCTTCAGATATTTTGAAAAAGTAGATGAAATTATTTTAACCAGTATTGAAATCCACCACATATGTACCAAGCCACGTCGACATACAAGAAAACGACCAAGTGGACGCTGCAGCAAAGAACGCTAGAACGAATCGAGTCCTTATCTCAGCAAGATGGCCTATAAATGACGCGATTAATAATTTATATAACAAAATTAAATCTGACTGGGAATATGAGTATGCTTTTTGCTTCGAAAGAAACAGAGGTTATTGTTTGTTATTTCCCTTTGTTTCGTCGGCTCCATGGTTCCATAAAAAAGCATCCTTCCATTCCTTGAAAATAAAACAATTAATAAGAATCCTAAGCGGACATGCATTCGACAAACATACACTTTATAAAATATAATATAAACAACAGTGATTTATGTGACACCTGCAATATAAAAGAAGATATGTATCCCACTTATTATTAAAATGCACCAAATTTACGCTCATAAGAAATAAATTTCCAAACCTACTACGATACAATAACATTTATTAGTTTCTCGCTGAGGAGCCAATTAACAACTATAAATTATTAACATCATTCGCAAGATTAGCTAACATTGATTTATGAACTAAAAACATACTAACCAAAACAATAATATATCATCAAAAGTAACAACCATATGTTTTTATCATTAGTGATGAGAGCATCGATAAAGAAAAAAAATCGATAACAACGTCTACAAATCGACAAAACACATAATTGTAAAATTTCTTTCTATTCTTTCAATTTTGTAACTCTCAATTACTGCATTGGCGTTGGCATTAACCCTCAAGATCGGGGAGGCCAAATAAATCTTCCATTCAGCAAGAGCTGGAAAGTAACTTAATAAACAAAAAAAAAAATTAATAACTAACTATACTATGGTTCGTAGATATTGTAACTGAGTTTTATCTGACTGTAAAAATCACGGATAAGAAATCGTATTCCAAGCAGCAGCCGTCTAACAGCATCATTACCTACAATCCACAATTTCATCGGAATCATTCATCAACTGAATCTTTGAGTAGCGAGGGTTCCGAGCGAGATTTATTTTCAATCCGTCAGCTGTGAAATAATCGCGGTTTTTTTATTGTTATCGATAAGTGATTGGGAGCAGCTCTAATTAAAAACAAGCGGTCTTGCAAAAAAAAAAATAAAAATTTTACAAAACATTTATAGAAATTTCGTTTGTACAAAGGATACCTTCGCATGCCGCAATGATGCACATTAACAGTGGCTATCTCGTCCTGGCTTACATTGTCGCTGTTATAGCCGTAAACTTGGTTGCTTGTGACAACAGCAACTCCGGAGATTATATGAAGCGCGAACATAGCTTGGTGCGTCCATTTCAAGGTAATATTATCGCTAATGACGATCGCAGTGACTAAAATTCGTGTTATGACTAATTACGAAACTTGCAGGCGTTGGCGTTATACTGCCTCACTGGGACTTCCTGGGCAATACAATGGTGACCAGCAACTACATAAGACTGACGCCCGATCTGCAATCAAAGAGCGGTGCCCTTTGGAACTATGCGGTATGATAAAAAGGGGGAGGGGTTTACGAAAACGCCGGTTGAGTTTAATTCAAATTAATCTCCCTCAGCCCGTCATGTCACGAAACTGGGAGGTGCATGTGTCTTTCAAAGTGCATGGGAAAGGAGCTGAACTCTTTGGTGATGGCTTTGCGTTGTGGTACACCAAGGACCGCATGCAAACAGGCTCAGTTTTTGGCAGCAAAGACCATTTCTCCGGGCTGGCTGTTATATTGGATACCTACAGCAATCACAATGGTCCTCATAATGTGGGTGACAATACATTAACGAGATGAATTATACTCACTTTAGTTCTCTGCAGCATCAACATCCATATTTGAGTGCCATGGTTAACAATGGCAGCTGGAGCTATGATCATGATCGTGATGGTACCCACACTCAGTTGGCAGGCTGTGAAGTTCGCTTTCGTAATGTGGATTATGAAACACTTATAAGCATACGCTACGAGAACGACATATTATCCGTATCCACCGACTTGGAGAACAAGAACGAGTGGAAGAACTGCTTTGTGGTCACCAATGTCGAACTGCCTACAGGGTATTATTTTGGTCTATCTGCCACAACGGGTGACTTGTCGGATAATCATGATATACACAGTTTTAAGTTCTTCGACATCGACACAAATTCTGATGTGCCGGTAGGTGTAACAAAACCTCAAAAAGCCTTTCAAATATTTATAGATTTGTTATCATTTCTATTACGATTGCAAGTACCAGGATACAATGGCTCGGGCTAACATCATACCAAATGCCAAAACATTCGAACCACCCCGCGAGCACAAAGAGGATCCCAAGCCGGGCATGTCCAATGCCAAAATCTTTTTTATCCTGTTATTCGTTGTGGTCGTAGCCGCGGGAGTGGCCATTTTCGCCATCTCGTTTTTCAAAGAGCGAAATGCGCGAAAACATTTCTATTGAGCTAAAACGAACCTAAGAAGATGATTAGGAAAGGGAAGTAGCTGACCACTAAAATTAATTTAAAAATATCCATGTATATCGACTGCTGAATCCCAACTACCACAACTAATTATTTACATTTCTTTAAATTGTTAAATTTAAGCGCAAATTTTTAATCTGAACTATAGGAAAATTGAGACCGTAAGAATATTACCGCATAGATTAAAAATTAAAATAGTTCGAATTACACCCAATGGGCAGGTAATCGACTGCTGCTGCTGTTGTTAGAGCTAAGATTAGAGGAGGAAGGCCGTCCGGCCAGAATCGATTCAATTTGCTTAACCTGATTGCTAACAAAACGATCCCGGGAGCTTTGCCCTGTTCCTGTCTGTGTCGCTGCAGGGAGCGGAGGTGGGGGCGGCGGCGTTTGTTGTTCGTTGTCCATCTCTAGGGTGTCATTCGATTTGTGCATGCCACTTAATATACACTGTTCGAACAACGACTTGGACTCGCCATCATCATCCTCGTCCAAAGAGTCGTCTGAGCTGTATTCAGCTTTAGCCCCATTAACTGTATGCCTTCGTTGTCCATTTAGCTTAGGCAAAATGCTGAGATTGGTATTGGTACTGGTGTTGCTAGTGCTTGCTCCACTTGGTGGCAGCCGGCAGCTACCGGCTGCAATAGCCTACAAGTGCGAAAGCCAAATGATAAATGGTCGTAATCGTTACAAGAATATTTACTTACTTGACTTAGTAAATTGCAGTCCTCATCCGAATCCATTGAGAGCGAACTGAGTGAATCACTGCGCTTGGGCGGAAGGCGTGGCTCTACATCAGCTTGCGATGTACTCCGTCGAGGTGGCAACTTTGGCGCTTGCTCAGTCATTCGTGGTGGCAATTTGAGAGCTGGCCCCACCTTGGCGGAGCCCACGGTTAAATTAGATAAGCCAGATATCACGGAGAATGCACAGGGACTGTCCTCTACATAGTATTTGCTCATCTCATCTGTTACGGGCAGATAGCTGGGCAAGGGCCCGGTGCCCCCACAACGCATCTTTGCAATGGGATCCTCTGATCTGGCTCGAGCTGGCAGCGGAGGCTGTTCTTGATCCTCGGTATTAGCAATAGACAAAGTGGACAGATCACTATTACTGGCTGCCTTTGAAAGAAGAGCCGGTGTATCTTCTGTGAAGTAACTGCGAGGGGCATCTCCATTGTTGCCATTGATATCATTGCCGATGGGTTGTACTCGACAAAGATTTGCATTCTGATCGTCCAATATGCTCAGATTACTCAAGCTGGTGGCGCACGAAAACACAGCTGGCGTGGTTTCCTCGTGGAATCTGTTAAGTTTATCCGCAAATACATTGTTATTTGTTTTTATTTCCTCTTGCTGTCCATGTAGCTCTGATTTTGTGTGATTGGATTCTCGCTTCGGCGAATGTGGCATACTTTGAGTTGGAGAATCTGGCAGCTCTGAGGGCGATATAACACCGCTTTGCATCCGACTATACTCACTGATGACGGAACCGTTGTCATCACAGGCAATGGTGTCGTCATCCTCTCCGTTCCCCACCAGCGAGTCCATAGAACTTCTTCGCGAAAACATTAAGGGAGTTTCCAGGGCCGAGTCCGTGATCAAAGCTGGTGCGGGAGGGGGAGCCGGTTTCACAGGTGTTTTGTTTGGATCAGGCTTTTCAGTCTTGTCAGTCAAACTATTTAGAGAATCGAAACGACTGAAACTACCGGGTGTGCCTTCTTCGCAATAGTTAATAGGACGCTCTCCTGGCTCTGTCTCAGCCTCGGGTGTAAGTCGTTGTTGCTTTGATGCTGGATCTACAATTATTCCCTTTTCGTTTCTCAGCTCTGAAGCAGAGGTTGTCTTGCCCATTGGCAACTCATTCTCAGCAGGAGGAATTTGTGGAAGCTGAGCCGCTCTAATTTCCTTGTATCGGGCACTGAAGTCTGTCGGCTGATCCAAGTCGATTTCAAAGCGTTTTGCAGTGGTCGGAGGTCCCTTATGCTCCACATATTTCATTGAGTAGTCAATCGGTTGCTCTTCTGTTGGCGTGACCATCTCAAAATGACTCTTACACCCGTCGGACTTGCTAGAGTATTTTGTTGAGTCCGATTTACCCGAGTATATCGATTCGCGACTTTCACATTTTCGGGGCAACAATCCTTGGGTGCCAGTAGTCACTGTGGTGGGTCGAACTTTCTTTAAAGACCCCGTTGGATTGGTGCTTAACCGCATGGAGCTGTACCGCCGCGGTAGTGTTCCTGCATGACCGTTTGACTCCTTTTCCAGGGAAGTATTATCAGCAGATGACAATAGTTCCAAGGAAGCACGATAGTTCACCAAGTTCTTTAGAGCCGAAGCGCTGCCTTCGGCGATCATGGAATTCTTTGAAGAAATGAGGGATCGAAGTAGCGGTATGGCGTTGTGGTCTATGAGAAACTGTTGATCCACAGGACAGCGAGCTGAGAGGTTCCATAGCGTTCCGCAGGCATTGCTCACGACAGTAAGGCTCTCCGATTTCAGCTGCTGCAGCAGGATAGACAAGCAATTATGCTGCCGAAGGATCTGTCGGTAGCTTTCGCAAACAGCTATATGACTGGAAACATTACGAAGGATGCCACCGGCGTTTTCGATTATTTTTAGGGTCTTACTCGGACCCTCATAGCTGAGCATGTCAACCAAAAAAGCTAACGCTCCATCGACGGAGCAGTACTCCGCCTTATTTGTGCTGCAATGGGCCGAGAGGTTCCACAGAGCAGAAAGAATGGCTTTTAATGTATTCTCGTTCTTATTCTGCATGGAAGCCCGTGCCAAAGCAGTCACTGTTCCGAGTTCATTGAAAATAGTCTTCATATGCTTATCGGCGCGCCAAGAAAGGTTACGCAAAACGCCAGCAACAATCTAAAAGAATATGGAGAAAGTAGAAAGAACTGGAGACTTGGAAGAGTAGATCCACAAACCTGTAAAAGCTCATCTGGCGCTGTATGCAACTGGGCAATAAGCACTTCCATAAACGGTCTTTGGCCACACAAATACGACTTGTTGTGCACATTCTCATCGCCAAAAGTGAGATTCGTCAAGGACATCAGAGCATAGCTCCTTAACGAATTGCATTGCTCACGGGCGGCCGGTCCATGTACTGCATGGTCCAAATGGACTAGATTTGGAATAGCCTTTAGGGCACCTAGTTCGCACATGATTTGCCGATGCTCTTCGTCGAAACTGGCCTTCATCAGCAGCTTCACAGAAGCCAAGGGGTGCCGATCTATATCGTCGGCAATGGCCTCTCCACCACTTTGCAGCTGCGTCCTTAGAAAATTAGAGTAGTCCAGAAGTTGGTCCAGCAGCCGAAGTACCTTTACTTCTCGTTCATTGCTGCGTACGATGTTATGTAGAGCTTGGCCGGCATATTTTCTGGCGGTGGCCAAACCCTCGTCATTACCATGAAGGATCTGCACCAATAGTTGAATGCAATCAGAGCTACGTAGGGCCGAACAAGTGTCTTCATTGCGGGAGAGCTCTAGGAAGTTGCGCGTCAATTCCAGTTGCTTGTGGGCGTCACTTTCGTTCAATGTCATTGTACAAAATTATCCTTCTCTACCTATCTGTATTTGAATTCCTTGAATATCAATTCCCAATGTTGTTTATGCCAAAGTGCGTTTGTCTCTCAAGTATCCGGCATGGACATCGTTTATCTCACCATATACAGAGTCATTTGAAAAATAATAGCTAACTAAATGGTTTTAATAAAAATGGAGAATGTTGTTTATGTCGCGTTTCTAAGCCGATAGCGCAAGCGGAATGAAGCTGTGTTATCGACCGCCCACGCAACAATCGAAATCGATAGACGGCGTTACACCTGTGAGTCGGAACCAGTGCATCTCCACGCGCCAACAACTGTTCGGTTCAAAAACCAAAACATTCTCGATATGCGCAGTATCCTCTATACATACATGAAGGCAGCATAAACCTATACATTTTATTTCGAGGCACTAGTTCCTTGTTGTAAGCTTACATCGATCAAAAATCAAATAAATGATCACTGTACATTATATTAGTTATTTTAGTATAAAAATAAACCTGAGATTGCTTATATGTGCTTAAGTATACATAATTAATTTAAATATTTGATTTCTAAGCTAAACTCGTCCGCTGCTCAAGCAACGGCATGGCCAGGTCACTTAATCGAGACTTGGCACTCTGATAATCATCTTCGGATCGTGGTCTCTGTCCTGTTTCGATCTGCTGATGTTGTGGACTGTTTTGCACGATCTCTGTATAAACTGGCTGAACAGAGACCATCTGGGGAGGCACCTCAGCTCGATGTTGGTCAAACATTTCATCGATGTCGACCAATTGAAAGTCGACAGCGAAAATGAAGCGCAACACTGTTATAATTAAAGCCATCAGCCAGAGCACCATTACAATTATATAGCTGGCACGGAAGAGGTCCAAGTACACATCATGGGAGACATAATGTTCGCGTATATAGGGACGCAACAGGGCAATGGCATCGCCACAACTGATTGGAGTTGTGATCTTTTGACGCAGCTGGCCACATAAACGCTTCAAATGTCCATTCGTTACAATCGTATAAGCCACACTGGCCAAACTCATCAGGGTGTAAATTATTATCGATGGAACTACAATACGCCAAGGTTGCGGCAAAACGCTAAGTGTCCAAAGAAAACATTTGAACCAAATATTAATAACTGCATATAAAAATTCTTACGAGTTCTTTTTGCTGCCCGTTCGAAAGATCAAGCACATTGCTGTCCATATAACGGCCAAAATTTCGGATAATATAGGAAATGCATAAACAAACTGAGCACTTAATCCTCTGCTCCATATTGTGGTGTGTATATCAATAGACACTATCAAAATAGAGGTTGCAAATGGTTAAATTGTCATTATACATAGTTATGACAAATGCGCTTACTTTGCTCCAAAAATTGAAGATCTGCTTCAGGATTAGGCTTTAGAGTTGGCTGTGGAGATTTCGTGGTAGCCGTTGTGGTGTTATTTTCTTCGGCAATTCTTTGTTCTGGAATTGATCGATCCTCCTTCAGCGCATAGATATGCGAAACGATTGGCATTGAAGTTTCTATACAATAATATTGATTAACTTTTGTATTTTATAAACTATTAGATTACTTACGGCTTTCGGTAGTTAGAGATTCAGTTATGACATCATTTTCTATGGTATTTCTATTGCCATAACGAAATGACTCTCGTATCCTGGCAAAGTCCCTATGGAATACCTCTTGATTTGAATGCTCTTCGCGTCGTCGAAATTGTAGTTTGGGACTGATAATGCCATCATAGAAATCATTAGACAACATCCGCAGCGAAAAGCTCCAAATTATGGAGAAAACAGCAACAAGTATGAGTAGACATATTACTATATCTGAAAATGAATTTTCGAAATGAAAATTAATTGTAAGTAAAATTAATAATTATGTTATAAATGGTTTTATGGTTACAAAATTAAGCTGAATAAATACTTTACTTCATAGACTGAAGTCTTACTATCTGTCAGTACTTGAAGTGATCAATGAAATAATAATTGTAGATTGTGGATAATTTCACATTACAATCACGTCGAAAAGTTGAAAAAGGCACCGACAGCTATTTTTTTGAGATTAATAGAAGCTTTATTAAAAATACAAATTACATTAATTTTTATTTATGCCTCTCCTTGTATGTGATTGAGTTTTCGAGATATCATGTATACGCACAGTTGACGTATCTATGAGAGTTTTCCTCAAAGAAAGGTCATTCCATGCCCCGCCTGTAGAGGCATTATATAATGTATATAGTTTTTTGGCAAGGTTAAACTTTAAGAGATATATTGTTTGCCATTTATTACGCTTGACAAAACAGGAATTTGGCGTTTACAACAATGCTGGTTGGGGTGCCCGAATGAATGAACTTTGTATATAAAATTTACCTAAAGACAGCTGTGAATTAGTGGCAGGTTTGGCTTGCTGTGTTTATGTAGATTTTAAAGTTTATATTAGAGGTATGATATCATTCTAAAATGTTGTATGGGGCTGGGTTAACGAGTCTCGTCGTGATGCCTGCTGTTCAATAGGAATTCATAAATTGATGCAACATTTCGGATGCTACGCGTTCTTTTGACATATGTATACATATGTATATATATGTATATATTTTTCGTTGTGTTTCATTAAATGCAAAAGTCAAAAATGTAATTTTTGTTTTGAAAATTACGATAATGTTGGAGAAAAGTGTCGCTTTCATTTTTTTCGCACATTTTTATTGCCCATTAAATGGGCGGATGATTTTTTACTAAATATAGAGAAAACATCAACCAATTCCCAGTGCTTTGAACGCATTAAATAGAATATTATGTGTGTGAATGTGTGTGTGTGTTTTGGATGAATACACTTATGTCTATATAGATTCAATACAATACAATCATACTTATATATGCATACATTTCATGCCATTTACTACGCATATATTTGTTTGTACATATTTCAAGTTGCATGAAACGCCTGAGAACGGGAAACACATGTAAATGACATCATCAATTGGTGTATCATGCCCCCACATCTCCACCAGAGTGCGGAACAGAAACATTAATATATATGTATGTCGATATAGGCCTGAGCGTTAGCCAGATCTAATGTCATTGCCATTATTCGATGAGATATTCAAATAATCGTTAGCTCATCACCGTTTGTTTGTGCTCTTTTTGGCCAGTTTGTGTAACTGAATATGGCTTTAAGACTCAGAATTGTACGCTGATTGCGTAATATCGGAGTGAAAACTATAAAAAGAAAACATTTTATACTGTAACTTAAAGTCTGACAATAAGTGGGCGGCAGACTTACAATGTAAGCTAATACCTATTTCTGATCCAAACATATATTAGTACCTAATAATTAAACTTGCTGAATGCCCACATATACTAGTAGAAACTCCATTTTTGGTCACATCATGATGTACACTTTCCAATAGCCGAACAAGTGTTTGAATCAAGTGTTTAATACGAGTTTTATATCAACTTTCATATACTCTTGCTGTCGTTCTTATTAACATGGTAGGTGAATGCGATTATTACAAATATTAATTTTTGATTTACTTCTAAGGAGCCCCGGAAGTTTATTTTCTGTGGTGCTTTTAAGATTTTTGGCCAATTTGTTGATGCCATGAAAAGCAGACCACATGGCGTATGCGCATTATCCACTCATACAGTTGCCCACTTGTTTAATTGTTTATTAACTTTCAACCAGAAACCCCCCTTTCCGGGTGTTAAGGCGAACACAAACAAAACGAAACGTCAAATTCAAAGTGGGCAAAAAATTAATGTTTAAATAATAATAAGAAAAAGAAAAGAAGAAAAATAGGCCTTAATATTTGACAAAATTTAACACATTACCAAAAGGCAGTTTAGCACCTTTCGAATGGGATTTGGGTTTGATTAATAAAAAACTATACACCATAAAACCGGTTTCATTGCTCTGCTCCACTGTGCAATGTCAGGGCCATCTTCATTACTAAAATCGTTGTCTGCAAGTTTTTGAGAATATTTGCCAAATGATTGCAACGCCTTTTGTGAGTTTATTGATGAGAGAAGACATGCCTCCTAACCGAATATATACAGTACATATGTCTATATGCCAGTCATGATCATCTCATCGGTCATGATGGACAGCCGGACAAGCAGAACGAATCCGCCTTAATTGATCAAAAATATTTCTTGTCAATAACAACATTTCGACAGTTTTCCTCTATTCGACAACTTTCACATTGTTTTGGTGTCATTTTTCTCATTGTTATGAAGGTTGAGTCTAAAAATACATTCGAAGGGCCACAACATATTTTGAAAATATTTACACATATATACAGACTTTTATTTATAATCAAAAAAAGGAATTTAGTAATATTATAAATAAAACATACTATTCAGATTTCGTATATCGCCAGTTGTTAGCTTTCCCTGTTTGTACTTTTTGATTAACTCCATGATTAATTGGGGAATTTATTCTGTGTGTTGTTTTTTTTTTTTGTTTTAGTTATTTTTTGATAATTCTCTCACATGAAGTCTAATTTTATTTTCACATTTTCATCACATGAAATTTGGCGACTTTATCCAACTAGAAATTCGTTTAGTTATTTTTCACATTTGTTTGATTTTTATGCGAGTTCTTATGGCCTCCGAAAGTAAATATACATATATACATATGTATGTATATACATATATTCCAGAACTAACAAGCGGAAAACATAAAAAGAGCGCGGAAAATGTATTAAAAGAATAATAAACAATTTGAATGAAACAGATTGATATCTATATGTAGATATATGTATTAATGTTGTTCATAAATTTTGTTGCAATTTCCAATTGTTTGAGCCCCTAAAAGTCAATGAAGCAAACAAAATTTGCTTGTTATTTTTGCTCTTTGCTTCGCTTCTATTTGCTAGACCGATCAAAATAATTGAATATAATTGATTTGAAATTAATGCAGAAGCAGAGAAAACAATTTCCTTTTCTTCCTCTCCGCCCCACAAATTGCGTGCTCTGTTTTTTGGGGCTATCAATTTACATGAATTGAAAAACACTTGACTACATTACGTATACGTAAACAGGCCAAAATTAACACCATTTCGTGCTCTCTAATTAAGTGAGTTTCAATAGAACTGTGTGAAAAGTTTTCTGTTCCTACACTCAAGGTTATATTTGTTTTGTTTTGTAATTTTATCTGCATTAGAACTCGATATCATGTATTTTGCATATGTAAATGAGATCGCCGCTGAGTTTATATGAAAAACGAAACGAAAAAATCGGGGAACACGCATTTAAAAAAAAAACTAAAAAACAAAAAAAAAACCAAACAAATTGACCAAAACCCGTATCGAAGAACCAACCGCAGCTCGTCGCCGTTGCTTAGAGACTGTCGCCTCAGACCAGACCAATCAGACCGAATAGTAATTCTCCTTCTCCAGTATTCTTTGCTAGAGAGAGACACTTCTCTCTCTCTCTGTTTTTCTCTGTTTCTCATATGAGCGAGGTGGTTTCTCTTTGTTATTTTTGTTCGTTTTATTTATTGTTGTTTTTTGGATTTCTCCAAATTGTTGTTTTGTTTTTGTTTCGTTATCGTTTTTTGTTTTGATTTTGTATTTCATGTATTTTTTTTCTCTTTTTCTCATTTACTAAACTGTGGGTGGGGACATTAATGTTGGTTTGCCATTTTGTTCTTGTTGAATTTCAGAATTTTAAGCTACATCTCGTTCATGGGGTCGTATACGCAATATAAGTAAAAACATGTGCATATGGAGAATTCTTCTAACAAAAACTTTTGTTATTTATACCGAACTGATAAGGCAAAGCATTTCTTTCAGCAAGTCGCTTATCGTTTAATGTTTTAAGAAGGTCTGAAAAATAGACTTTTGTTTTTGAAAGAAAAAACCATTCTAAAATTTACCAATTGTAAATTCTAATGGCAATCCTTTCTTGGTTGGATTTCTCGCTTTTGCCATGGAAGTGACTATCTGCGATGACCTTCAAAATAAAGCCCACTTTTGCCAGTTCAAGGTTAGTTTAATTAGCAGTACCAGCAAGGCTCAAGGACTTTTCCAAATATTCATACACACCCACACAGATATGTAACATGCATATGTAAATACACACTCATTTATCGCGTGACAGGCATTCATCTAGGTATTAAATTTTTTGTTGATACAAAACTTCATTTACAAATTTAGCTGAAGTTACCCCCCCAGGGCAACACACACATAGAGGAACAACAACAAATAAGGATGTAATTTGTAATATCTCATTTTTCCGTAACTCTTTGTTTGCATTAATACTTAAATGTGTCAAATGTCGTACAAATATTGGAGACAAAAAGGGCAAAAAGCTATCTTAAAATTATTCTATGCTATATGCATATATATATTCCTTCATCATATGTATATATTTTCTTTCTATTCCATTAAAAATATGCTGTCCGAACATATGTATTTATTTAAGCTTCTATCCTAATGGAAAACCTAAAGTAAACAACATAGAACACATATCGTGATATAGCTTTCACCATTCGATATGCATATGTCTCTGGTTTTCAATGTTGAAACTGGCGATGACGCGTTGTCTATGCAAATTGACAGAGTTAATTCTGTTGTTTGTGCCGCTGGCAATATTTCACATGAATTTATTACATCTTTACAAGCAATAAATCTGATATATACATGTACCTACATATTGTATATAGATACAGACAAAAGATACTGATAGTCATCAATCATAATCGTACTATTAAATATTGAACGATGTCTAAATGTTTCACATAGAGAGATATTATGATGGATATGGATATTTTTTCTACTATACTTTTAGTGGGGAAAAACAATTGGATAATGATGCAATGCATATACATATATGGCTAATAGCGTAATGATATATCTTTACTTACGTTCACATCGCACAACTTCTCTGCGGGCCTCCTTGGTCAACATCTGTAGGCTGTCGCCCAATCGCCGTATTCTTTGCGGGGTATTTCCCAACATAGTGGAGGCAAGGGCTGTCATAATTGTTAACTGGGCCAAAATCAAACGCCTACATAAGGCAAACAATTAGCAAAATGGTTATACAAAAACTCAGAACTTGAGTGCGCATTTTGATGTTGTTAACAACTAGAGACTCGGAATAATAGGTAATGGCTAGAAACAAAGATGTGAAACGAACGAAGCGCGTACAAAGAATGAGACGTTCACACGAAACGACCGTTCAGAGAGAACTGTGCGCAGGCCAAGGTGGTTAATGGTGGCTCATAAACAAAGGAGAGCGGGGGATATTACAAAAATTCTAATTCTAATTTGGTGGTAAGATGCGTATAACATGTACATACATTCGTACCATGTCGTCTGTCTGTCTGCCTAGTTTTAGGGTGTGTTTTCTTTTTTTTTTATGTTTCGGGCCTAAAACAAGAAGTCACCCCTAAAAACTCAGACAATGGCAATGACCGACCGACCAACCTAGACCCGAGCGCCCCAAACCCTGGGCCTGGCGCCGCCTGGGACATCGTTTGGAATGGGTGTCAGTGGAGCGATTGCGTGCCCAGCTGAGGTAACTGTTAATTACTGCATATAATGCTGATATAGAGACACCTGGTCGAACAAATAGTTTACTTCTTTTTTGGTATCGTTGAATTTTAGTTTTATTATAAGAAAAATACTCGCATTATCTTTTTTGTTTTTTCTCTTTTTTTTTTTTTAAATCTTTCGGTTCGTTTCTGAATAAATAAGTAAATATATATAAATGTAAATACATTATGTATATAATGCGTTTACTTGGTGTTAGTTACAATTTTCACATTTCTTATTTATGTATTTATCTATGTTCGCGGTTTTGTTTCTTCCATTCTGTTTATTAATGTAAAACTGCGTTTAATTAGACTAAAATTGCATTCAAAACATTTTGTGCAACAAAAACACATTGCAATGAATGAACCATAACTGTTATGTTTCTTGTTTTTGTAATACATAAAAAATATATACATATATATATGTAAACATATATATATACATACTTATATTGTAAGTGTATAAATTTGATCAATTTGTTTAAACAATTCTCCGTAAATTACACAAAAAGAATTGCAGTTTTCTCTTCAATCATTTAACAAACAATTTTCGTTATTCTGGTTTCGATTCTGTTCATACACAAAAATATATATAAAACACAAAGATTGATTGATCTCGACGATTGCCATTTAACTTTCGATTTCCTAAAACTAAGTTAACTATACAAAGAGCTCGTTTAAATAATACTATAAGTAGTAGTGCGGGCTTTGCTTTAAGTCGAGAGACAAAGTATTTTTCTTTTCTTTTATATGCTAAAACCTTTTGATTTGATTGCAGTTGATTTGTTTGTTTACTAATTTAAATTTAAATTATTTTTTTGTGCATATTAAAAACGATTTTTTAAATTCTTTGAATTTTCGCATTTCGTTGCCAAGCATAAAATATCGAAATACTTTACAGCAGATGAAGAAATTAAAAATAAATATAATAATTTTATAACGCTAATCAAAATAGTGGGGGGACTTTGATTTAAAAACTTGGTATTCACTTTAGAGTATGTGATTAGTACAACAAACAAAGCGAACACAATTAATTGTTTGGAAATTAATATAAGAGAAACTTAAATAATTGTAAAAAAAAGGGTTAATAAACACGATTGAGAGCATTTGTTGAAATAATTTCAATTCATTTTGAGTGGACGTAACATGGAATTGCATTCGAAATCAATATGTAAAAGAAATTCATTCAAAATTATCAACAACTAAATACAAAATTGGAGTTATGTAACATATCGTAGCGAGTCGTTACACTATAGAATATAGGCATGTATACAAGTATCAATTATTATAGACTTAACCACACACACACGGATTGGGTTTGGGTGTGTGTGTGTGTGTGTATGTTTTTCATTTGGAAATGGGCGTAAGAAGAGAGAATTTTTGTGGTGGCGAAAATAAATATGTAAAAGGTTAATACAAACATTGGTTAAACTTAATTTAAGTAGGAATAAAAATAAAATAACAAATAAGTTAATATATGTATGTATGTTCTGTATGTGTAGGAGGAAACGTGTTTCGCAATACTTTTCATTTGCAATAGAACTCTCTGCTCTCTGAATGGTGGGTTGGGGGAATATGTTCGGGGAGGAATGAGTACTAGATTTGTGTATTAGTGCAATATGGTGGAAAGATGGTAGAAAGGCAAAACTAATTGAAAAATGCCAAATATTATTATTTAAGTCGTCGCTGTGGCATTGTTGGACTCTCTGGCGGTGTGTCACCGTTGCCAGTGCTGCTACCGGCTCCCACAGCAATATGTTGCAGCGAATGCTTTTTGGTGACGTTCTTGAATGGGGCACCCAATTTGCGGGGACCGCGTGGCGACGCGGACGCCACACTATTGGCAGCGGCTGCTTCCATGGCCGCTGTAGAACCGGCTGAGGCAGATGGGGCAATGCCTAGCATGGGAGCCGCATCGATGGACGCCTGAACCCATCCTGAAATTACGACAATATTGCATTTATTAATTGTAAGTTTATATTTTTCAAGCGAATTTTCTTTTACCCTTAACGGAGGCACGATTGTGATCAAGCAAGGCGGAGGCAAGGGGAGCTGGATTTGATTCCCTTAATGTTCCCATTGTGGATAAAGGCATCGGATTATATATTCGACTGGCAAAATCCTCAAACGTCGTGCTCTCCTTATAACGCGACGAGACACTGTCCAACGACCGATTACGCTCCTCGTAGCTGTGGGAATTAATTTTATTAAAGTGAAGGCTAAGTGTCTAAGCTGATTTAATACTTACAATTGCTGGTAGAGGGGTAAGGCGGATCGTTTGGTGCGACTGGCATTGATAGCGGTGGCCCGTATCAAAGTGGCCAAACAGGCTCCACTGACAACACTCTCATTAGCTAGGGGACCAAACCAGGGCACCTCCGGCTTGCGATTCACAGTTACACGGAAAAGACCGTTTCTCAACGGATAGACCACAATAAGAACATCACAGAACTCTGTGGGAAGAATATCGCGTCTGTAGTCCCGATGATGTTCGCTCCACACTATATGCACTTCATCGTTGCCCAAATGACGCGTCTTGAGGAGCATCGCCTCCGATGAATCGGAGGGCATACGTGTGGCCACATGATAGATTACCTCCAGGAAGGGTGTGGCATAGTAGGGGGCTGTTGCACCACATCCCTGACGAGGCAAGCCGCCCAGAAAACCATTGTGCGTTTCCAAATCGATTTCCCAACCGAGTGCCGAGACGAACATTTCATAAGTGCTGCTGCCGCTGGTATTTTTCAATATGCTCCCCTTGTCCTCTTGACCGGCGGCCACATAAATCACGGCCATTTTGTGTGTCTCGCGGCACTTCTGCAAATCAACATTACGTAGTTCACGCATCAGTTTTTCGCTTCGTTGCAGTAAATGTGTTCGCGATCGGCGCTCCCAACCGGCTAGACCTAAGTGGGCAAAGAGCAAGCGGCAATATTGGAAGGGCATTTCAGTTCGATTGGGCAGGGAATCGTAAGTGGTCGAATGCACGGATCGTTGATCCGCCTGTTGGTGTTGTTGCTGTTGTTGCAACGACGAGCTGGAGTTGGCATGCCTTAAAACCGGTTGCGGCGCTTGTGCCGAATGTGTCACAAATTCTTGTTCAAGTACCCGTTGATTAAGAATAACAGAGATAGCCTGCGCTTCCTGGTTACTGCTGACAGGACTGCTGCTGGGCGCATTCAATTGGGTTACTGTGGGCGCCACACACTCGGGACTTGTGTGTCCAATGTAGGCCAACATGTCGTCCAACTGGTCCAAGTCGGGCGCCATGTCCTTGGCCAATGGCAAGACACCAGCGGGCCGATGACGCAGCGTATGACGCGGCGCCTGGACTTCCAATCCGACAATCGAGGAAACCATCGAGTCTAATGGGTGTGCTTGCGTGCTAGGTGCAATCTTTGAAAACCTTCGCATGGGCATCTCGTCCATCTTAGAGGTACGCGGCTCCGAATAGAGAATGGACGCGTCCCAGCAGGCTTTTCCATTCAAATCTCGCATAAGAACCCGCACTTGCTTTTCGGCGGTAACTAATCCAGCAGTTATTCCTCCGCCTGGCAACTTCAGAGTGGGCAGTTCAATGAAACTGGCAACGAGGCCAGAGTTAAGCATAAAAAGTTGCATATTTCCAGCGTGGACTACGGATGGCAGTTCCACAGAGTCGCGCCGATTGTCTGCAACTTGGTTGCCGGCAGTCCCACTAGGCAGATCATCCTGCTCCTCAACCATCGAGCTGAGTCGTGATGCCCCTATGCCCATTGGAAAGTGTCCCAGGTGAGTGATTAGCTTCATTGTTACCGCCTTGGCGCACAATTTAATGGCTGTTATGCACACCTGAATCGTCTCGGATGTCTGATAGTTGGCTCCTGGCAATTGTCCATCCCCCTGCAGATCGTCGTTTACAATTTGCATGTCAAAGTCTTCGTCGGCCGTTAGTTTGACACGCTCGTGGCGCGGTGCACCGGATGCCACCTGGAGGAGAACCCGCAGAACTTGAAGAATCAGAGTATCACCCTGCTCGTTAAGCGGGGTTAGCATCAGAGCCGCGGGAATAGCCATACAAAACTCGCCAAGACCAAGCATCAGTGCAGTTAGCACAACCTTATCCGAATCCCTTGGTTTGGTAACATTCTGTATTTCCAGGGCTTTGCATAGTGCCGTTATAATAAGTTGAGGAACTCGCTCGATTGCCGCCAATTGGGGTCCACGTTCTGCACACAATTTAAGCGAATCAACAGCCACCATGGCAATGGTGTGATGTTTAAATTGGAGCGCGTGAAGCAAAACTTGTAGGACTTCCTTTATGCGGGGATTGAAATTTGCCGCTGATTCCTTTGGGTGCACATTCTTTGGATGGGGGACAGCTTGTTGAAACCCACCTGATGCGGCCCGAACTGCACTGGACGACGAAACCGGAGAGAGACGCAGGAGCAACCACTGGCCCAACTGGCAAAGAGCAATACATCGAGCTTTGGCGGAGGGTTCACGCCGAGCACAGCGCAGCATAATGTTTAGGATGTGATCCTGTAGATCAGGACACTCCATCAGTTCAAATTGTTGCGGCGTCGGCTGAAGAACGGGACGTGGCAACAGCGACGAGGGATAGCAGAGCAATGATCCTAAGAGAGCCGCCACTTCAGCCCTGGGCGTAACATTGCGCTGCACCTCTAAAGAGGTAAGCAATATAGCGCTTGCGTGTACCAGATCCAGCAGAAGTAGAGTGTGCCCGGGTAAAAGCAAACTCAATAGTCGTGGCCCTTCTAGGTGCTTCAGTATCGCATAGATTAGATCGCGATCTTCGCCAGTAAGAAGTTGATGCAAGGCATGATAGAACAATGGCAACTGCTGCATGCCGACGGCTCCATGGATGGCCAGGGAACAAAGCAATTGCAAGGCCCAAAGTTTGCCTTTCTTAAAGGATCGATCCAAACTAAGAGAGCCATAGCACCAGGGTGCCACAATGCCAATAGGCGGAACTAGAGTGGGCGGCGGTGGAGTACTTTGATTGTCCGTAGATATGCCCTGATTCAGTTTAATTTTTATCAAGTTCTGCGTCATTTCCAGAAGATGCATAAAAACCTGGGCATGCAAATCAGCTTTGGGAATGCGATTCACATCACCCAAGGCTCCAAGCATGCGTTTCCACATAATTGATGTGGAGTCGGGATGCCAACCCTCTGCTGATCCTCCGAGAATGATGCAACGGCGTCCTGAAATGCTTCCTGATCCACTGTTGCTGCCGTAGCTCCCGGAGTTGCCATCTTCCAGGCTAGCATCAATCTGCAATTGGGCATCCTTAATTGATCCTCCTTCAATTCCACTACTAGCCGTAGGTGATGGGCTTCTTGAGCCAGGTCCGCTCTCATTATCCGCCTCCCCCCGATAACTATCGGTGTCATCCACATCGGCCTTTTTTGATGGGATAGCCGCCAGAGAGTCCAAAGAGATAGCTCGCCTCAAGTCCTGTGCATTATTATGTGGTGTCTGCGCTTCGTGGTGATGCAAAGCCTTCGGCTTGGGCGTGCCAGCGCGTCGGCGACGAATACGCGAGTTCCTAGCAGCCGAGGCTAAGCTGCCCTCGCTATAACTTCGACTAAGCATGGGAGTCAATGGTACAGGACGTGATCCCTGTCCTGGGATGGGATTACCATGGGATTGTGAATGCTGGTGATTGGGGCGGGTATGATGTGTAACGGCCGTCGGGGGCTGGGAGCCTGTATTCTCATCTGACCGATTGTTGCTGAACTCGGGCAAGGATTCCCGCTGACGACTCTGACTTACAGCCGACGAAGCGGCACTTCCACTGGCCGTGCTACCCGATCCTTGCCACACACTGCCTATGCGCCGACGTTTCTCGGCCCGGCTTTCGGCCACCCGATCCAGAGGCAAGTCTAACAAACTAATCCCATAGGTGTATCGGGAAAAAACTCGCGTTAAAGTTTGAATTGTTTTGTTCCATTCAACAATTAGCTCCTCCCGATGTGTCAGTGACTGAAGAACTGTGAGAAATTTCTCCCAAAGTATTACGTTGACAGGCACCTTGGTGTGCGCACGAATCCATGTAACAATCAGAGTCTGGAAAATAGCTGATCCCAATATTCCACCAAGAGTCGCACTCTTGGACATGTTACCACCGCCGCCTTGCGGTGGATGTGGATGGGGATAGGGATTCTGATGGAGCACGACTGACGTGACCTGTAGCAAAACCAGCAGCAATTGCTCCCAAGTGCGCGAATCCATTTCCGTGTTCATAACCATAGTGCGATAAACGTTGAGAACTTTCTTACAAATCTCTGTCTGCTCCTCCAATGGCGTGGAACGATAGTTACGCGAACGTGTGGGGAAACAGATATTCAAATTGGCCGTATTCACCAGGAAGACATTCGCTGCATTGGTGACAAAGACTTGCAGAACATTTTGCCTGCCAGCACGCACCATTAGTTGATCCTTTGAACTGGTCATGGCTCCGATATAGGAGGGAGTTCGCAGGCGCTGACTGCGTGGCGTTCCGCCGGCCGTTGAAATGGGCGGTGGATCATCATTGGGCTCCAGCAAGAATGGAGGTGGTGTATCACCAGTCATCCAATCCCGATAGACAGCGATGGCCGTGCGAATGGCCTCAATTTGAGCTTTGGATGTGAAGTTTAGTAGGAAAGCCTGGCGATAGACTTCGTGAACGAAATTAATGTTCTCGCGGCTTACATAAAAGACATCGCGCACGATTAGGCCCTGCTGATAGCCCTGCAGACGAACATGATCTACGTCCTCGATGTGAAGGGCACAGTCCAGACGGTGACTGAGCAAACGCTCGTGAGTGAATCGAGAGACCCAATTGATCAGGACAACGACACAGGAGGCCATTACTTCTTCCTTTTTGTTGATTGATCTCATAACAGGCATTTCTAATCGGGGATTGTATATCGAGCAGCTGCCATCGAAATTTGGCGAGAAGACGGGCAAAAAGACATCCATGAAACGCTGCAGAAGAAACGCAAATGCCCGATGATCTTTCTGGTTCCGGTTGTCACGCCACCGAAGACACGCCGCCGTCTGGACCATGCTATTGAGGAGCACCTCGAGACCATCTCTCGGATCTGGCGGTGCTGACTTCTCGCTGGAAGACGGTGGAAGCAATGCTACTACCTCAGAACTTTGTACAGGATGGGAAAAGGCATTGTCATGGAAGACAGAAGCCATTCCTCCATCTGCCTTCATATTGGGATGTGTGAGAAAGTCCGACGCGCTAAATTCGGTATCAGGCCCAGTAATGCCCTTTTGGGGTACAATAAGCCCGGGAATTAAATCCGCATACATGGCATGCACATAGCCAGGGGCATTCTCACCCAGTGTCTGATACCATAGTAGAAAGTATCTGAAAATAATTACCGTAATTAGAATATTGTTGGGATTTCGCAAATAATTACAATTTACTCCTTACCTGACACCCTCGCGTCGCAGTTTGGGAGAATTGCCCAAATGTAAAAGTTTGGCCATAATACGACTCAGCGAATGGCATTGCCATCGACGCGCCAACAGCTCCGGCAGCAGGCACAGAATTTTCTCTAGCAGCCATAGTGAACCATCCAATTCCTCGCGATGAGCCTTGTGCACTAAAATAAGTGGAACGATTAGCATAGACAAAGATGGTAGAACGAAGGTGAAACTAATTCATGGAATAGACATGCCAGTGGCTAATACACAAGAAATAGAACTTCAAAGGAACGGACAAATGAAATGCTTTGCTTATATAAATATGCTCACTAAAAGGATTATATATATTATGTATATATATTGTATATAGAGGAATATGCTTTATGAGTTTATATGGGAGGGGAAACAAAACAAAAATAATGATTTAAACCAAAATCAAATGGGCGGATGCAAATTTGAGTTTTTAGGATATCCCAGTAACTTACCAATGTGAAACGGGAGTTCTGCCGGTTAAAGGATTTACACAAAGAAATCATATATACATTTTTATATATATATAGAGAGAGTCAGAAAGAGAGAGTAAAAATGGATCATAAATAGAACAGAAATTTTAATTTAGAATTTCTTTGATCTAAGCGTTGTCGATTATATCCATATTTAATTAAATAAGTATAAAATAGAATGGGAGTAGGCACGAAAAACAAGGCACCAATAAAAATAACAAATAAGACCTCTAAAAACCAAAACAAAAAAAGAAAAACGAAGTAGAAATGAAGTAGCTATAGGAAGCAACCATTCTGTAGAAATTCAACCTTGTCTTGCTATCTTAATTGGCCCGAAAAAGATATGAGCAAAATTTACCACACACATTTAAATGGGTCAACATTTTAACCAAGTATTCCTAAGACAGTAATTAGTAATTTTGAATACCCTTCAAAAATATTTAAACACCTACCAATTTTTATCTTTTCAAGATCGTATTCAAGCTACAGATAATCAATTACAAAACCCTAATCAAAATATTTATACTTTTAATTTATGAAATTGACATAATTTACAGTATTTTTCAATCGGTGTGATTAAAATATATTTAATAATTCAAGTAAAGATTTTTTGTTTTGGCTCCTACTTCAACGAAATATAAAAGGATTGAGAGTTCTAAGCTACTTTTTGGATGTAAAATCCCTAAATTGTTTATTAATACTAACAATAAACTATAAATATTAAAAAAGAAAAGTCTAAACTGATTATGCTCTAATAGCTTCTTCCAAGTTGAAAGAAATGTTAGTACTTTCAATAATGGAGCATATAGATGCGGATATACATATATGCAGTTTAATTACCTTTTTGTTTCAGATTGGCCTCGGCCTGAATAAAGGTATCGTAGAGTATGAAGTACACATGACTGTAATTTGTCTCGAACAGCGATTTAGACTCATCGAAATCCACATTATCTGCAAGAAAAATGTAATGAAGTAAACGAATTGTTGATATATAGGGCATGTTGAATATATAGAGTAGGAAGATAAAAAATACCCTAGCTTAAGTGTCTATGATAAGACCGCCATCCAGGGGCCACAACAGGTGACGCAAAAGCCTGTCTACAGATAACAGGCGAATCCCCTATTGGCAATCTGAATTTCCATATGGAATTTCGGTAAACCGCCCGTGACGAATGCGCAAAAGTAACCACAAAAATATATATATATCTACTAATATTAATATTGTTTAAATAAAAAGGTTGGTGAATCACAGAGAGCTAGTTGGGGATTGAGTTGGGGTGGAGGGCATTGCCGGCTTTGCAGTCATCAGCACGAAAAACAGCGCGAAACAGAAGAAAGCTAAAGAAAGAGTGAAAAGCAATGGGTGAGAAAAAGCAGAGACCTTTAGAAACCGGTTTTTCCAATAGAAGGCCAGGCAAGGCAACAACACGAAGATGTCTGCCGAGGCCTGATGATACTGATGATGATGATGACAACAACAAACGGGAACTCACTAACTTGGAAGCCCAATGGTAGAAGAATGTCTAATGCGTGCAATTTGCCAACAATGGCTGGCTGCCACATGGAGCACCACTACCACCACGACTGCAGCAATGAGCACCTGTTGTTGTTATTGTTGGTTGTGTTGTTTGAAAAATTATTTCGTTCAATGACACAAAAAGAAAGTTAAAAGTGCTAAGCCACGGCAAATGTGGGGGTTGGTGGGAGTAATACCCATTTGTTGGTGCTCAAATTGTAGCAACAGTTGCCGTTGGTTGTGGAAACTCATATGCTAATCCGAATATAGGTGCATGAAGTTATTAAATAAAACTCTCACAAGAAAGGGTATCCCAAAACCAGAGTGAATGGGTCGAGAATTTTGCTTAAACATAATGTCTGTTGCCGCCCAACAGGAAATGGCAGCCACAATGGTTGGGCCTAATGCAGAGAATTCTCCATCAGTGTGAATCGAGTAAAATTGAGCGGAAAAAAATCAAAACTAAAATGGTCCGAACGACGCCCACCTGCGTTCGAATAGTTCGAACCAGTTTGCCTTTCTTTGATTTCATTTAATTATTATTATTATTCAGACCATAAATTATGACAATATTTAACATTGAAACCACCAACGCAATGGTGGGCCTGATGGTCGGATCACCTTACCTAATATCATGCGCAGGTGGCGCAGGCGAGATGCTGAATCCTTTTTACAGTCTTGCAGCTTCAGAGTCGATTTCTTCACGTCCGCATGGGATTTCTTTGTAAACATTTTGTTGGTGTTGCTGTTGTTTTTGCACCTTGTGTTCTCTATTGCTCAACACATAAAATCGCGCACTTACACACACAGTCACACACATATGTACCTAAACACACACACACACTTAGACTTTCTTTTTGATATTTATTTTATGTGCGTTCTGTTTTTTTTTTTTTTTTCTTTTTGTTCTCCTCACTTCTGCTGTTCAGCGGAGCACCCGTCCGCCCGGTGACGTGGGTGCTTCTTTTCGCTGTGCACTGCTAACCTTTGCAAACAATTGGTATTACCAATTCGTCTTTCATCATAACAAATACACCACTTCCATTTTATTATTAATGCACGAACAAAAATTCAGCAGCGAATAACACCCCCGCTCACCATGAGAACAAAAACAACAATGAAAACAACAACATATCGATGACAATATGTTATCGGTGGGGACCAGTGCTACCAGTTGAGCCATTAATTTGAATATTTTAAGATTCTTATTAAATATTTAGTTTTTCATTAATTTTACTGCTGATATAACCATTTAAAATAGTGATATCTTGATCCTTTTTGATTATGGTATATATTTTAAATCTCATTTTTTTTCCTTCAAATACGCACATTTGTTCAAAATAGAAACTTGTATGACTTAGTAACTGTTTTAGCCATTTTTGGTTCAGAGATTTGGGCAGCACTGGGGGACCATGCGTTTTAGTGTGACCAAGCAACATGATAACGGTGGCCACAGATTTTAGTGTTACCGAAAGATTATTTCAATACCAGATTATCGAGTGTGGTAGTGACGTGTAAAAGCGCAGCTGAAAAACCATTTATTTTATTTGTTTAATTCAAGTTTTATAAAGAAAGTTCCAACTGCAATGGGTTCGTTTCGCCGCGAAAAGGAGGAGGAGGAGGATGGTAAGTGATGGGGCAGTCCCTGTAGTAGCCGGGTTTGGGAGTAGCTGATGGGGTAATGAAGTAGTGAGCAGTTTGTTGTAAGATAAGAATGGATAAGTGATGTGCTCCGCTGGCATGCACACATACTGACGCGACCCAAAACACACACACACGCACACACACACTCAAACATTAAAGCTGAATTTGTCATTTTAATAGTGATTAAGGGAATAACAAACTATGTTCCATTTCTCACAATCCTCGATCAAACAACGTGCAGGTCCATCAAATGCCTATCAAAATCTTGAAAAGACTTCGGTGCTGCAAGAGACCCGAACGTTCAACGAAACGCCGGTGAATGCCCGCAAGTGCATCCACATTCTGACCAAAATCTTATACCTGATTAATCAGGGCGAGCAGCTGGTGGCACGTGAGGCAACCGACTGCTTCTTTGCTATGACAAAGCTTTTTCAGTCAAAGGATGTGGTGTTGCGTCGCATGGTCTACTTGGGTATCAAGGAGCTAAGCTCCATTGCAGAGGATGTCATCATTGTTACTAGTTCACTGACCAAGGACATGACGGGCAAGGAAGATCTGTATCGTGCCGCTGCCATTCGCGCTCTGTGCAGCATTACAGATCATACAATGTTGCAGGCCGTCGAACGTTACATGAAGCAGTGCATCGTGGACAAAAATGCTGCTGTGTCGTGTGCCGCACTGGTCAGTTCTCTACGCCTAGCCAGCACGGCCGGCGATGTGGTGAAACGTTGGGCAAACGAGGCCCAAGAGGCCCTGAACAGCGACAACATTATGGTGCAATATCATGCACTTGGCTTACTCTATCACATACGCAAATCGGATCGCCTGGCAGTTTCTAAGCTAGTCAACAAGCTCACACGCGGTTCTCTAAAGAGTCCCTATGCAGCCTGTATGCTGGTAAGTTTTTATAATCAACTATGTGCAAGGCAAAATTAGTAGCTAACTATACTTTCTGTCCTGCAGATTCGGATCGCCTGCAAACTGGTCGAGGAAGAGGACATACCATCCGAGGAATTATCTGAATCACCGTTATTCACTTTCATAGAAAGTTGTTTGCGTCACAAGAGCGAGATGGTTATCTATGAAGCGGCGCACGCCATTGTCAATCTAAAGAACACTAATCCTCGCATGCTCTCTCCAGCCTTCTCCATTTTGCAATTGTTCTGCAGTTCGCCCAAGGCAACTCTTCGATTCGCCGCTGTACGTACCCTTAACAAGGTAGCTATGACGCATCCGGCTGCTGTGACCACTTGCAATCTCGATCTTGAGGGCCTTATCACAGACTCCAATCGATCTGTGGCCACTCTTGCAATTACCACGCTGCTAAAGACGGGAGCAGAGTCCTCTGTGGAGCGCCTAATGAAGCAAATCTCCACATTTGTGGCGGAAATCTCCGATGAATTCAAGGTAGTGGTGGTTCAAGCCATCTCTGCTTTATGTACTAAGTATCCTCGTAAGCATACTGTATTGATGAACTTCCTTAGCAGTATGCTCCGCGAGGAGGGCGGCCTAGAATACAAGACATCTATTGTGGACACAATTATCACCATTATTGAGGAAAACGCAGATGCCAAGGAATCGGGACTATCGCATTTGTGTGAATTCATTGAGGATTGCGAACACGTTTCTCTGGCAGTTCGCATCCTCCACTTGCTGGGCAAGGAGGGACCATTCGCCGCCACTCCTTCCAAGTATATACGTTTCATTTACAATCGTGTAATCCTCGAGAGTCCAATTGTTAGAGCCGCTGCTGTTACAGCACTGGCTCAGTTTGGAGCTTCCTGTCCGGCCCTGCAGGGTAACATATTGGTCCTGTTGGGCCGCTGTCAAATGGATCCCGATGATGAAGTGCGCGACCGCGCTACTTATTTTCTAAACATTCTCAATTCAGAGAAACCGGAGATCTATAAAGACTACATAATTGAACGCGAAAACTGTTCGCTAGCCTTGCTTGAAAAGGCTCTGGTAGAGCATCTAAATGGCCAGCTGGAATCCCGCTTTGATATCTCCACAATACCCAAGGCAGCCATTGTCAAGGCCGAGATTAGCAATGATGTCATGTTGGTGACCAACAGCGCTCCACGACCACCCAAAATTACACGCGAGGAAGAGAGCGCTGCAAGATTGGCTCAGTTGCCGGGCATCCAGGTCTTCGGTTCCATACATCGTAGTACAGCTTCTATTCAGCTAACCGAAAGCGAGACCGAATACACAGTTCAGTGCATCAAACATATCTTTGCCCAGCACGTGGTCTTCCAATTCGATTGTCTCAACACGCTATCCGACCAATTTCTGGAGAATGTCCGAGTGGAATTAACACTACCTGAAGGTTACACGGCGCGCGGCATTATACCTTGTCCGAAATTGCCATACAATGAGCTGCAGACCACCTATGCCATTGTTGAGTTCCCACCCGATGCGGGCAGCTCCTTAGGTAAATTCATACGATAAACAAATAATATATTTAAGACAAATAATATAGATAAGTACATGTTTCATTCCAGCCACATTTGGGGCCACTTTGCGGTTTGTGGTCAAGGACTGCGACCCTAATACAGGCGAACCAGACTCGGAAGAAGGCTACGATGATGAATATATGCTGGAAGATCTGGAAATCACAGTGGCCGATCAGGTGCAGAAAACGAAAAAGAATAACTTTCAAGTGGCATGGGATGCAGCTGATAGCGAGGGTAAGCATCTGTTTAAATTATAGATTATAATTTTAATTCGATTTGAATTTTTCTTGCCAGAGTGGCTGCAAGCCGAAGATACCTTTGTGCTTTCCGCTGTCACCACTTTACAGGATGCCGTTAATAGCATAATTAAAATATTGGGTCTGGGTCCCGCAAATCTGTCCGAAAAAGTTCCGGAAGGCACACATATACACACATTATTTTGCTCAGGTATATATATATCGGTTTACTTACATTTTAAGTGAGTCTGAAAACACCACAGACAAATAACTTATAATTTTTAAATCATTTGATCCATATAGGCTCATTTAGAGGCGGCATCGAGGTTCTTGTACGTGCCAAATTAGCACTCTCCGAGGGCGTCACATTAAATCTAACTGTGCGAAGCACAGATCAAGATGTAGCAGAGGTCATAACGGCGGCCATTGGATAAGATAGTGAGCCCTGCAGAAACCTTGTTGGTTTTCTGCGTGCAATTAAAAAAATATAACATAAAAGAACGGAAATGAAAAAGAGTATCGTATCCACTATAAGATCGAAAAGTTAAAATTACAATAATAAAAACAAAAGAAAAACTTAATTAATCGAACCTAAAGTGGCTGCTGGCCCCAGCAATTCGCGTTAATTTGTTTTCTTACATTTACACAATTGATTTAACAGCCAACACATAACATTCAAGTATCTATTTGTTATTGCCCCCGTATTTAGCCTGTGCGTTTAATTTTAAGTCTAAATATATAAATACATGTATATGCAAAGTGATTTTTCGCAAATTTGTTTTTGATTTAATCAATAAAAATGGGGAAACTCCAAGCAGTTAATGAATGAATGTAGCAAACAAATAATCTGAAACACGTCCCTTGAAGTAATGATCTTCTTTAAAGGAGACAAAATTAGAACGATGGTTGAAACAAAGTTGGGATCTGCATATCTCATGTTCAAATCGATTAGAGTTAAAATGAAATCAAAGTTTCTCTACAAAAATCGAATATTATTAATGAAACAAAGTTAAACTCAATAAACTAACTTTTACTTAAAGTTATCAGAATTTGTTTTCATTCCGCGATGTATGTATATATACATATATACATATATATAAACTTCATTGACCTTTATTTAATAGTATAGTTTTATTTAATTATAAATAACTTAAAGTTTCAATATATTCTAGTAATTTTGTTTTCCTATTTTTACAAATTTGTTTTCTTGATGTTTGTTTTTCTCTCTCCGAATTCCCAATTACTTTCAACTCGCTGAGCTTGCGTATTGTTCTCTTATCTTTAATTACAAAAAATTTCCCTCTGCTCAATGTAATTTCGAATTTCTTGTGCCTTTTGCTTATGCTTTTTGTTCGATATTGATATATTATCCCACATCGTTTAAGTATATCGTAAAATGTTTTTTTTTTCATCTGCTTTGCTGACATACGCTATGTTCCTCATTCGCACACACATTTTAAATTCAATCAAGTTTAAAAATTTGTATTATTCAAGATCCATCCACACGCAGAAATGATAAAAATATACATATATATATATGGTGTATATATAACACATGCACACAATGATAATTTCATGAAATTACAAGGTTTTTACAATACATCAATATATATATGTATATATAGAGACATTGTCGCAAGATGTTTCTGAATATGTTATTTAGATATTTTGTATATTTTTCATATTTGTATTTGTGTGTTTATCTGACATTATGATTGTGGAGCATTTATAATTCAAACAAAAAAATGTCCGAATTCAGTTTTACTTTAATGCTGTTTGATAATTTCATGAAAAATTGATTTATAATACAAATTAGAATTTTGTCTCTGTGTGTTTGTGTGTGTTAAAGTTATGTTTTCTTCTTTTTTTATTTAAATCTAATTTCTAAGTTTTACATTTCTGTTGCCATATCCGAATTCCGATTCCAATGTTCTTTTTTGTTTATATATGCGTTTAATCTATTTTACAATTAACATATTTCGTTAGGGTTTACATTAGCATTTTCATAATGCAATTTGCTTTCAAGCATTCACTTAATTGTACCGGTCCGGAGCCAAAGGTCACAACACTTCTCCGGCACTTCGGTTGGTTCTTATAGTGCATTCGTTGAGTTTGGGTGGGCGTGGAGTGGCTGGGCGGGTTTGGTAAATAGGTAGAGATAGTAAGAGTGTGGGAGGAAGGGTCATGGGGATTCTTGACTATTGAGCGACTTAAATGCTAAATTATGATATAATTAATGCTTGGATATTTATACAGTGAGTGAGTGGTGCTAGCTGCTGTTTGATTGCCCTTATCATATGCTTCTCCTGATCCGTCTACGAGTGTAAGTTGAGCTTTTTCATACGTGTTTTTTCCTCAGCATTAGCCTTAGCATTTGAACTTGACCATGGGTATATGTTTGGAATTCACGCACTTGTCACAGCACCACTCCGCAAACACCTCCTTGTTGAGCATTTGGAAGGCCGCCTCCGATAGGCCTACACAGGATCTAAGAGAGGAAAAGTGATAGTTAAGTTTTCGTCGGCCATAAGAAATTTTTTTGTCCAATGACTCACCTATGAAAGAAGAAATTACAACCAGATTCACAGAAGACGGCCTCGTCGTTGTCGTTAACCTCTTTGTGGCACATGCCACACGGATATATAGGCGGTGCATTCGGATTTTGGGGATTAAAGACCATTGGCTGACCCGGTGGATACATTTTACCGCCACTCATTGTCATCGGCTTGGGCCCAACGCCCATTGGCCCTACGCCACCCATTGGACCGCTCATTGGGCCCATATTCCCCATGGGACCACCGGGACCCATTGGTCCTCCTCCGGCCCCGCCGGCGCCACTAAACATGTTCGGGCCGCCGGGACCACCCATTGGATTGTGATGGTGATGATGTGGATGATGGGGATGTCCATGAGGCGGCATATGAGGATGCGGGGGCCCATTCATACCGCCTGGACCTGGACCCGGTCCGGGCACTCCTCCCATATGTCCGTGACCCATATGCGGTCCTGCACCACCCATCATGTGCGGATTGGGACCGCCGCCCATGTGTGGCATGCCACCGGGTCCATGCATGCCTCCTGGACCCATCATATGTGGTGGCATTCCACCCGGATGATGATGCGGGTGATTCATTAGCTGCGGGTGATGTGGTGGACCTAAATGAGACGGCTGCTGTGGCGGCAGCATTTGATTCATTCCCATTCCGGGTCCAGGTCCATGGCCAGGCGGTAAGCCACTCATGTGCTGCTGCTGTTGCTGCTGCTGCATAGGAACATTAGGGTTCATCTGCTGGCCCATCATGGGACCATTGTTGTTATTGGGTCCATTGGGTCCGGCAATTGGCGATTGCAAAGGACTGGGTCCCGTATTGGGCATGCCTGGACTGGGACCGGCACTGTTCAGTGAATGATGCGGTGACATGGCGGGCGGCGCTGGCGAGGATGTAGGCACTGACGTTGACATCGATGTGGCTGTCGCCGACGACGATGATGTAGGCGGGACTGTGATAGCTGATGCGGACGTCGAGGATGACGATGATGAGGACGTGGACGCAGACGATGATGAAGGACCGTTTGACTGCATTGACGGTGGCATACCTAGACGGACACCGGCCGGGGATAGATGAGGATTTTGATTGTTGTTGCCATTATTGTTGCTGTTGTTGTTGGGAGTATTGCTGATTCCTGGACCGCCTCCACCCCCGCCAGAGTTGTTGCTGCTATTCGCGGGAGAAATGCCTCCAGGCCCGACTAGATTGCCTGGCCCAGGACCTGGACCCGGACCTGGCCCACCAGGCATATGATTGCCATGACTCGCAGGACCATTGCCAAGAGGACTGTGCAAAGGAGGAGGTCCCATTTGTCCATTATTCATTGGTGGCTGCGGAGGTTGTTGCTGTTGCTGCTGTTGCTGTGGCCCAGCTCCGGGCGGCGGACCTAATGGGCTACCTATTGGATGATTACCCATTGGAGATCCCATTGGTAATGAATTCATCGGTGAATTCTGACCAGGACCACCGCCAGCTGCTCCGCCCATAGGTGAACCTTGCATAGCTCGGGGGTTGGGTCCGTTGGGCCCACCACCCATTGGCGATAGTCCTCCCATGCCCATGTGATGTGGTGATATGCTTGGTCCGCCCATATTTCCCATTGGACTCATTCCACCCATGCCAGCCATTCCTCCCATTGGACTACCCATGGGAACGGGACCGCCAGGACCGGGTCGACCATGATTCATATGTGGAGGCAGACCAACTCCTGGACCCGGTCCCATCGAATGCGGATGCATCGGACTCATGCCGCGCATGGGCGGTCCGCCCATATGATGTGGACCATGTGGATGTCCCATCGGACCGCCTGGATGATGTGGATGCATGTGAGGATGCATGTGCATGCGATCCTCCCAATGTGGATGTGGGTGGCCGCCTCCAAAGTGGCCCGGGCCTCCTGGACCGCCTGCTGCACCCATCTGGTTCATAGCCGCCATAGCAGCAGCCGCCGAACTAGACATAGCCGATATCTGCGGGCTGTCATCAAAAGGATTGGAGGCGACTATCGTGTCTCCAAACCCGCCCATTGGCGGTGGCGGTAGGAGATCTTGCGGCGTTGGCGGAGCCGATTGCTGCTGCTGTTGTTGCATGGAATTGGCGGCAGCGGCCGCAGCTGCAGCCGCAGCTGCTGCAGCAGCCGCAGCCGAGTTGGCCGCATTTGAGGTTTTTCGCCTCTTTTTCGGATTACTCGGCGCCGAGATGATATCCGATGGAGGCGGCGGCTTGAAATCAGGCGGACATAGACCGCCTGCTGGACCCGGCAATCGATACGGCGCCATACCGAGATTGTGGGTCATATTGGAGGTGTTTTTTTTCCGAATGGTGGCAGCTTTTTTTTAACGTCGGAGAAGGAAAATCTATGTAAGCGGCGTCGTCGATCTCACAATGGAGACCACAACGCGGTTGAAAGTGTTTTTGGGTGAGCACCAAAACAATGACTGTGTCTGATCTCTGGGCTGCGTTGGATTTAACAATTGCACTTGGATATGAAAATTTGAAATGAAGTTGCAGATGCTGAGACTCTTTTACTTCGTTTCGGAATGTCCAATCAAGGGAGACAGCAACTGAAATCGGCGGGAACTTATGAACCTGCAAATTTAAACCGAAATTAAAATATTTATCTGCTCATATTAAAAGAGGCCCATAACATTTACCAATTCATAATTTTCTTCACTAAAAAGTGCACAATTTCGAGGAAAACACAATTTGCAATTTGCAGCTGGCAACTCTACGCGCGCATGTCGTCAGCGTTGTTGGCAGCGTCGTCGTGCGTGTCGTGTTGTTGTTGTTGAAGCGCGCACCTGCAGCGGCAGCAAAACAACAATATAAAAAGTAAACTAAACTAAAGTTTTTATTTGCTGGTTACTACGGTTATTTATCTAGATGAATTATGAAGTTTCTTTGCATTTGAACTTCACTTCAAGTCTCTTGTTGTTGTCTATTCACACACGCACACACACACACTTTGCTCCGTTCCGCTCTTCTTCTTGCCAGGCGATTTTATGTTCTTTTTGCAAGCGCAAGCAACGCAGTGGCAGCAATTTGCTGCGTTACGATTAACACTTCACTATTGTCGCATAAGTTTTCATTATTGCTTGAGAAAAAAATAACAGCCTTTAGCATTTATTTTTTACAGATTCTTTCGGTTTTTATAGTTTTGCAGTTCTCTTCTTCTCCGTTTCTTTCTCGCTTTTTTATTGTTGATCGTCTATCGGCGATTAAGTATCGCACACCGTCGATAAGGTATCGTTCATTGGGGAAAATTATCGATAACCGTGTCTGGCTACAATTTACCTGGTTTTTAGAGCAAGTTGGCATTACCGAACAGATTTTGGACGCTTGCATTTGTTTCAGCTTTGGCGGTGGCTTTTTAAATAGTTTTTCAATAGTAATAGTATTTAATATAAAGAAGGGAAGTAATATGTGGCACAATTTTGAAGCTTCGGCGATGGAGGATGAGACCATATCTAATATGTTCTCGTCCCGTGGAATTTTTCGTATAAGCAGCGACGCTCAGGTAAACTAGTAATTTATCCCGTTTAATTCATTTTACATACAACCCTTTGTCAAGGTCGAGAGGTATCCCGTTATTCAGGGATCAGTACAAAGCGGCAAAATGGCAATATCTATAGACAAAAGTCTGCTGCTATTGGAAGATGAGCTGGTGGCCAAGTGTAGTTTCCTAAGCTTTGATGCCCTGATCGAAGTAATTGAAGTTTCTACAAACGGAAACCTGATCGTGTGCGGCCTGAGCGATGGTACAGTTCATGGTGTATACATAAAGGGTGCCCTCTTGTTCAGTGTTTCCATTAAAATGGAAGATGTAGGCCTCTCGGGCAGCACATTCACCAACATCCATAAGATGAATCAGCGGATCTACTTTACCTGTCGCAATGGCAGCGTATATCGGTATGATCCCTTGAAAAGAATGTGGTCAGTTTTCTCAATCTAAATAATTTTGTTTTGTAGTTTGAGTGAAATTGATGAAGCCTCATTGGAGTCGGTTGCTAGCATGGTATTATATGAAAATGAGAGCACCGTCGGTGACAAGACAATTCTAGATGACGTTACACTAGAGCGGACTTCCAAAGACCGCTCTTTTGGTAATATAGACAGCGCTATTTTGTTAAGGCAAATTTGTGCCCATAGTTATGCCAAAAACAATCAATTGGAACCCTGCGACGATTATGATCTTTTCTTAGCTGCTGCCCAGAGGTCGTTGATTTGGAGGACATCTGCAAACGATGCGACCCGCATAGTTCTGCCAACTCACATAGCCGACTTTAAACACATTTACAATTTGGATTACTACGTGTAGGTTACGGCAAACTATTTCAATTAATTATGATTTGACTTTTTACTATTCAACCATTCGGTTTTTTAGGATTGCTCTAACCCACTCTGGTCATTTGGTAGAGATTTGTCCATTCACTCGCACCATTGATCCGTATCAATTAGCTCCAAAAGAAGAATTTCTTATTGAAGATTTACTAGTTATGGAGACTAGCGAGGAAAACATAGAGTTGTTAATTCTAACAAAAGTTAAGGATGAAGCTCGACTCATTAAACTCGTGGAATACCCATGTAAGGAATAATTACTATACTGGATCAGATTCCGTTTTTTTAATTTTTAGTTCAAGAGCTATTTCCGAATTGGAAAAAAGTTATTTTCTTCTATGTATGTCTAAATCGCACAACTCATTGTCTAGCTTTTAAATGCAAAACCGAGGTGGAAGTACCCAAAGATGCATGGCTAATCCGTCAGCCTAAAAGTGCCGTGAATCTATATTATATGTCAGCCAAGTACATGAAAAGTGCTTCCTTCCCATCAGAAGTTGAGATGATGATCGTATCTGAAACCGACCCCAGTGATCGATTGAAAAAACTTATTGCCAAGGGACGCCTTGAAGAGGCTGAGGTAAACAGATTTCTCAGGAGTGAATACACAACATTTAAAAATCCTTTGGTTTTTTTCCAGGATTTCGGCAAGCAATTCGAACTGTGCTTACAGCCTATTTATGAGGCCAAAGCCAAGCATATTTTAGTGGAGCTTTGCAATAGCAACATCAATTTGGATGCCAATAAGCTGGAGCAAACATTTCAGAAATTGCTTCAATTGTTAGAACTAATCGAAAGCAAGTCATTCATCAAAAGCAATCGTATGATCAACTTAAGTTCGCGGTCCATTCTTGAACGGTATTTGAAAGAAATCCGAAAGCGGCTCAACTTTGAGGTGAGTTTGATTTTGACGACACGCTTAAACGAGACACTGATGTGGAATTCCTTTTAACCAGGAAGATGAGAAACATGTTCTGGAGATTGACGAGCAATTGTATCGCCTGAAAACCTTGGCCATTACTGATCCCTATGAATGCAATAACGACTGGCAGAAGTTTGTCTATGATAATAATTTGATAAAAACGGTCAAGTCCATGTTTAACACCGACATGCCAACTGCTTGCATTATCTGGCGGCGTCATGCGAGCAGCATTTTACCAAATGTCAACGAGGATGAGCTTAAGACTTTGCTAGGCTTCATTCCAAGCAATTCGAAACCATTTGATATGGTGCAATGGCTGAGCCAATTTACACCGTTGGTGAGCAAGACTCATCCCAGCATTATGCCCTTTATAGCCGACTGGGGTATTGAGATGACCCGTAAATTGCAGTTTTCTCCTCATTGGCCAGATATTGGTTTGGAATTCTCCACAAATATTTTGAAAACGTTCGAGGAAATTACGTTTTCTTACTCGTAAGTGTTGATCCCAGAAATTATTGTCTACTAGTTAATAAATGGCTTAACTTTGATTTCAACAGCGATGTGCGCCGGCAGCATGAACGGAATATAAGTAAACTCCGACTCCTTGTTAACGCTCTAAATGATTTAACAATATTAAAGTCCGATTACAACATGTCCTTAACGTTGGACAATTACATGCAGTATACAATTGATGCGACAGCGCTGAGCATATTGCAACATGTGAAATTGGATCAGTTGCAACAGCTAGTGACAGATTTTTTGTACCCGATATACCAGAAGAAGGGTAGGGAGCCCGTGGAAGTGATTCAGCAGTATGTTGCTCAATTAGTGGCCAGTCGCCAGTCATCCAGCTCTTGGCTAGAGCGTGCCATTTCCTGTGTTAGGCATATTCACAATGAGGATAGCCGATTGGAGTGCGCACTTTCCATTCTGCAAAATGCCGAAGTGCCCTGGCCGGAGTGTTTAACGCCGTTAATAAAATTACGAAACTCCTCCCATCCACTAGCTATCAAGATTAACGCCGAATACGAAATTCAAGTTATCAAAATCATGAAGATCAAATACGGATGGACAGAAGACAGTTCTGCCGATATGAATCTGGATTTGTTTTCAATGCGAATTGTTAAAATGAATTTACCGGAAATGCTACATGACATACGGACATTGACAAAGGCAGCTCCTGAAATTTCAGTAAGCGCTAATTTCAATTGCTGCTACCAAATGGCCAGACGCGGTCAAATTGAGCAAGCCCATGAGTTTTACAAATCCCTCAAGACTACAAAATCCGATGTAGTTGCAATATTGGCCAATATGTTGGAGAGCTGTTCATCCCTTTCGTTGTCCAATGAGACAAAGGCTACAGAGCATTTAAACCAGCTGGAATTTTTTAAACTATTGCTGCCCCATGTGGAGGCCACATATAATCAGCGGTATTTACTAATATACCAACGTTTTCACCTCAAACAACAATTTAAAATTGAAGTAAAAAGCATTAGTGAACTTATTCCACTGCGTAGACGGCGGGAGTTGTTAGAAGAGGGTGTGGAGCGAATAATGGGGCGCGCCCAGGCCACATTAAATGTGTTCACATTTATTGCTAGTGAAATGAGAGATCTCTGCAAATTGCTAAATTTATCTACAGTCTTTGGTATAGAACAAATATGCCGACGAATGAACTGCCTGCCCTTGACCTGTGCTCTGGCATATCATGTGGTCCAATTTGTCGACTGCAACCAAGAAAACAGTCGAGACTTTATCAATCTAGCCCTGGAGTTGCTGGCTCAGCAAATTAGCATGGCCAAAGGAAACACTCAGGGTAAGATTTATAATAAGATCCAACGGTTGCTTAACATAATGTATATTTTTCTTCCTAGACCCACCGTCTGCCCTGCATTGTGTTAAAGACAGCGACCCCCTATCTTTTCCCCTTGCCTATGAGTTGCTGACATCTAGCCTAAAGTACGAAAAAAGTCGCCAGCGCGATCTCTGTGAGATAATCAAATATGTACGCGTTGCCTTTATTAACTATCCTTTAAATGTCATCGATAAGCATTATCAGGGCACAGTCCAAGAGAAAAACATTAACGAAGAAATCGTACGATCACTGGATGGAGCTATCATCGCCCTAGGCGAAACTACTCTAAATTTTACCAATGCATCTTTCGCATCGCTCGATGTGAAGCCGCAATCGTCAAAGGGTCGCACCTCGGTGTCAATGTTTGATGAAGTTGATGTTCACCCAGGACAACAGGCCTTAAAAAAGGTATCATATTGTTTTATAATTAACCCTTTTGAACAATTCTGTTTATATATTTATGGTATTTCATAGAAGGACATTAAGGATCGTCTTCCCGTGGCCAAGTTTTTGTCACGCACTCTCCTACTCATGATGATTGAAATCGAACCGGAAAATTGTCTACTGTTGGAATTACGAAACATGCTAGACGAAAATCTAAAACGTGATCTTGATGGTGCTCGCACAGATTTCTTTGAGTCTTTGGAGCAATTAACTAGGGAAAAAGAGCACAGTGTGTGGTATCCGATGGCACAGCATCTTTTGGACTATCAGAAGCATACCGGGCACAGCAAAAGGAGAATTATCAATGAAGGATTCGTTACGGTGCAATTGAGACGACTCATTCGCAATGCGATTAGTAGCAAGGACGTGAATTTCATAGAGCTATTTAAAATGTTGTTGGCCGATAGTCATTCAATGGCTCTGATGGTGAAACTTTCTAACGATATCAAAACAGATCAGCAGAAAATGAATTACCTCACGTTGTCGGCTATGTACAATGAGTATATTGGTGAAACGGATGAAGTGGAGAAAATACGTGCTAAGTGAGTACGGCATTTAATGCAAATTGAAATAAGGTAAACATATTTTTTACAGACGCCTCAAGCTGTACTATTATTTGGAATTTTGCAAACAAGATCCCTCCATCAAGGGCAAATTCAATGCAGATACGGATAATATTGAGCAATTGCTGAAGGAGTTCCATAACAAACAACTGGATGTCCAACTCCTAGAGCGTATGAGTCGCGATTTTGGCTTCGACTACCAGAAGATACTTATTACGCAAATAATGAGCATACTAAGCGCCCAGGAACTTCGCTTTGAGATAAAACGCGATACATTTGGTGATGAAGAGCTGGTCATTTTGAGTAACACGGACGAAATGAGAGAGATGTGCCAACCGTATATTAATGAAATAAAGAATATCGATCTCTTTACGACCAGACTAAAACAGTTTATCGAAGAGGTTGGTGCGCAGATGTAGATGTAAGAGATTAACTCTAATTCTTCTTTACATGCATTATTTTTTCTTAGATTAACATTTATTTTTATGAATTGTACCTGTGTGTCATTAATATGCTGATCTATTTCAATGCCGCACCCAAAGAGATGGAAATTTGGACAAATATTTTGCATTTTCTGCGCCACAAAATGATCACTCGACGAGCTAGTCGTCCTGGACAACTAGAAATAGAGATGTCTCAAAACTCAGTTTTGCCGAAAATTGCACAATATCGTTTGCCATTCAAACCGATTGTGGAGAAACCTCTCAAGGATATATTAGGTAAGTTCTATCAGAAACATTAAATCAACTCTCCATTCTCCTTATGTCTTTTCCGTTATTGGCTTCTTTATTAAAGACTATGATATAAACGTGGATAACTGTCAGAGCTGGTTTCCATTAATTCAAATGTGTACGGCCCTGAAGGGGTCCAAGGATAGTCCACAAAACTGCGACTATTTTTGTATGTCAGCAGTTAAGAATTCAATGGACGAGCTGAAATGCAAAAGCAATTCGGAGACATGGAGTTTGCGTCCAACGAACAATGCTTTTCTGCAGGCAGTATTGCGTTTGGCAAAGAATATGAATAGTCATAATAAAGCATTCCTTATGTTGTACTATGTATCCAATTATGTTCGTGGTGGAGCCGATCAGGTGGAAGCCGCCTACGAATGCTGGAAATTCGCCAAGGAGCACGCTTTGCAGCTAAATGACCCAATGGTCAAAGAAAAAGTGATTAAGATTAGATCTAAATATCCAAAACAAAAGACAATGTTATTGCTTCACACTTATGGTTTGACCGATGAAAAGCTGTTGCAGCTTGTGTCAGATCCCAGAGAACTCATCTCCAGTCTCTATCATCACGAGCTAATTATAAAGTCTGGCACGATTGATATTAACGCTTTGGTCAAGGAGATTGCCGACTTGCATGAATTGGATCTGGATGCCATACAATTTAGTTTGTTGCAGAAATGGCTATCGGTCACCATGGAACAGACAGATGTCACCGTCCATGAGGAAACTCTTGTGGAGGATCCCTTTGGCACCCCGAATGATGGAATCGATGCTGTAAATGGACTCACTGTTAACATTGCCAGCGAGAATGTTATCAGAGCTGTCTATATACTTAGCAGTTGGCCAAAGTCGGAGGCCGTTAAATTTCTTATTGGTTTCATATTTAAAGGCGGGTAAGTTGACGAACGAATTTTTAAATTCTTCTATTTTGTTATCAATCCTTCTTCCTGGCTGACAGATCAGTAAATACCTCAACTCAACTACAGATGTATGAGTGTTTCTTGAAGCTCAATGATGGCAGTAATATTTTTGCCGACATAATAACCCAGAGGCAATTCATCACTATAAAATGTGTTGACGACCTCAAAGCTCTGGGCTACAATTGCAACATTGATAAGTTTAAAGATGATCAGTGTAATAAAATTGACATATTGAAAATGATTTGGCAGCGTAATGCCCAGAATCCCCTCTCCTTGGTAGTGATGGCCAACATTTGTCTAGGCTTTGACATCCATTTGCCAAAAATCTGGAATGGCATACTCAAACGCATGGTGATCTTTCACATGGTCCAGGAGCTAAATGCATTACTTGATGAGCTAAGCTGTAAGGCACAGCTGCTCCATCTGGATGGCCTGGCTGTGGCGTGGGACTATGTGCTATGTCATCCACTTAAAAATGCCAGTCATACGCGTTCCTTTGAGCTGGATGAACAGTTGAATAGGGTCCTCTTGCGCTTACAGGGCTGTCCAGTTGTCCATGCATTGAATTTGCAACAGTTCGCTCAACACTGTCAACTGATTCAGCGACCGCATATGGCGGCCGCATTGCTCGTCTTCTGCCAAAGTTTCCAACAGCGCGAGGATATCAAGAAGGTAAGTGCAACAAAGCAAAAGTTTTAACTGTTCCTAAGAGTCTGTTTTTTGCAGCTCATATTATCACGACCAATGGATAATTTACGTGAGCAAATTCTAGATCTAGAAAATGCTGGCATATTGCCTGTCTGTCTTGATTTTGCCCTTAAAGAATTGAATCTATGAGAGACAAAATACCATAGTGAGGGGTCTTTTCGCTGAATTTATGTATGTACATTATACTTATTGTTGAAAGTAAAATCTAAGCAACGGGTTTTAGTTGATTAGTTGAAATAAAATATATGTATTTGTCTTAAAATCAAGATGGAAATCTTGAGTTAGCTACGGATTTATTTTGTTTTCCTTCCAAACAGCGTTAATAATCTCCATAATACTGTCATAGATCATAAATGTAAGTGCCACGCCCGTACAGACGCGACCCAAACGTGGCAATGTCCCTTTGTAAAATGCCTTTGGCCCCTCCGAGCGTAGAGTCTGTAGAAAGCAGTCTGCTGAGTTCTTATACTTATGCGCTTCCAAGCCTTGCATACGGGTTTTCACCACATCTACGGGATTGTTAAAAAACACAGATGCAGCCCCAGCAATGGCACCAAATATACCGACTGCCAATTTCGGCACTGACTCATTGGGGTCATGTCCAGTGTACATATCCTTTAGAGCGAAAAGTACACAAAATCTGATGGCCTGACTGCTTCCCTGCTTGATCATAGTGGGTAGGAAACCCTTGTAAATACCGCCAATTCCTAAGGATGTAGTGACTCCAAATTTGTGCGCTTCAAATAATTAAATGCTTAGGTTACCTTCTGCCTTGACAATTTCTGTGACTCCATGAAATAACCCTCTATATTTTGGATTTGGACTCTGATTGTCATTGATGATCTTCACTTTGATCGTTTCCATTGGTGTAACTACCAGCACAGCTTCTGCCAAGCCGGCCATTAAGCCAGCCATAAATCGTTGATTATTGGCTTTATAGCCTTGGAACTTGTGGCTAAAATATTCAAAGGATCCAAACCTAAGAAATGGGGGATCGATAATTGTTGGCAAGACAAGGGATAATGCCAAATATACCTAGCGGCACTCTTGGGTATGCTGCCCAATAAAAGCACACTCAAACCCCTATAAAGACCGAAAACACCATTCGTATTCACAGTCTTTCTTATGCAATCCAATGTTCCTTTGAATTTCCGACTATCGCCCTTCTCATCTAATTGCAATTGCGTTTTTACAAACTCTGTGGGATAGGTCACCAAAATCTCCAAACCTCCAGTAATAGCGCCAGCCACGACGCCTTTCAGACCCTTTGATCCATCGGGTGCCATTTATATATATTTCTTCAAAATTATGTACTTGTGTGTGTTAACTCGTATTTGTGTAGTGAATATGTTTTACAGGATCTATTAAAATCAAAAAATGATGGAAAAATCGTGTACATACAAAATTTAAAACGTGTTAATTGATATTCGGGGGCTCGTTGCGTATACTTAATTTGAAAATATCAACTCGCGGGCTATGACGTCATTTATTATTTATGTATGTACGTCTGCGTACTCCAGTGGCACAGTGGAATTCTATAAACTTTGCAAACGTTCAAGAGTTAGAAAATATTCTCGCGTAGCTATTTTCGAATAGCTATATCAATGAATTGGGATTAATAAATTCTTTGGATTCATAATCTTTAATAATTCTTTTTAATAATATCTTAAGTTTCGCCCCACTGTAGCAATCAGCTGTGAACAGTCAGCTGCTGCTACGTCTTAGTCTTGGTATAGAGAAATCTAGTGAAGTATTATCTCTTAAAAAAGGGTAAGAAAATTGTATACGAAATGTTTCGTTCGTTAAGCGGAGCACAAAAGTGCTGGAGCCTATTTAGCCGTGGAGCAGAAACTGGATATCTTTCGGGCATGGCCATGAAGTTCTTCCCAATCTATGAGTTATCGCTGTAAGTATGACGAAAGGGAGACGTCTCTGAAATCAATTGATATTAATGTACATACATACATATGTATTTTTGTATAGCCGACACTATTCTCCGCCTCCACCCACACACATCAAACAATCGGCTGTGCCCAATGAGTCTGGAACTATGGCCCAAAGTAAGTTCCATTTTCAGCAAATCATTTTGTATAATATGTGCTAATTCGATTGGAATTTCCCGCATACAGTTAAACAGGAGATGATGACGAGGCTTGGTTTGGAACCGGGCTATCAACCGTTGCCCAAGTCCCGTGAACATTTGCTCAAATATCAACCGAAAATGGAGGAGCTGCCGGCTCGGGCTATGCAAGATTCTTTCACATCCGCCATAATTCCATTGAGCACTGATCGTGTTCTGCAGGACAAGTATGTTACCTACTTGGGTAGTGTGCGCATGGGTCGACTACTGGAGGATATGGATATGTTTGCCGCCTGGTGTTGTCACAAGCATTTGGCTGTGCCCAATCTTCCACCAGACGTCCATCTACCCTATACGTTTGTCACCATTCTTGTGGATCGCATTGATTTCACGAATGTGCTGGCGTCTGGCACCGCCGACATCCGCCTCTCGGGACACGTCTCATGGGTGGGAACCAGTTCGATGGAAGTGGTCGTGTGGCTGGAGCAAATGCTTAACGGAAGCTATAAGAAATTGACCCGTGCCCTTTTTTTGATGGCAGCAAGAAATGCCACAAATACCACGGCCGCTCCCGTGAATCAGATTCAACCGGCCAATGAGGAGGAGAAGGTGATTTTGGCTGGCGGCAAAGATCGCAAACGACAGCGTCAGATCATTTGTGCCCAGTCCATCTTTAAAGTGGAGCCCAACGATCCGGAGCAAACGCTAATGTATGAGTTGTATAAACGAACGACACCGACCAATACATTGGAGCTGAATAAACGAATTCTGCCACCAAACAGCCGCTGGATGTCGGACTCCTTTCAGATGAGCACTATTCCCTCATTTCCGGAGCACCGCAATCATCACAATCGCGTATTCGGTGGCTTTCTTATGCGCAGCGCTCTCGAGATTAGCTGGGCTGCCGCTTTTCTCTATTGCAAGACGCGACCCAAATTGGAGCACATCTCTGATATTAGTTTCGAGAAACCAGTCAGTGTCGATAGTTTCATTAAGATGACCGCCTATGTGGTCTATACTAAAATGAACTATGTTCAGATCATGACTGTTGCCGATGTTGTGGACACTCATACGGGCAATCAGGTTACCACAAACACCTTCTATTACACGTTCTCAGCGCCGGACACGGTGACTGAGGTGCTGCCACGCTCCTATCACGAGACCATGTGGTATATACAGGGACGCCGCAAGTTCGAGTATAGCATGGGCCTAAAATAAACGCATGATTCTCACAGAATCAAACCATAATTGTGTGAAACCGACAGACTATATGATAAGCGTATTGTTATTATTATCATACATACATATATGCGCCTGTGAGTCTTACTCTTTCTATGTACTTATGTTTGTATGCCTGAATGTTCTCTGTTTTGCTTTTGGAATAAACCCTAACATAATCAGATAAGGCTACCCAAAAGGTAAACTATAGCCAGGGTCGAAATGGGTTGTCATCAAAGGGCAGATCTCTTACTTTAGTGAATATAAATTGAATCCAATATCCAAGCTCAGCTCAAATCTGAACATGTCTTGTACGATGATGACATCTTAGTCCCTTTTCCAAAGATCAGCAGAAATTCGTATGTTTATTATAAGCGGGCCCAAAGACAACCGCCCCTGGGGAACCAATGGAGATGAAAGTGATTACAGACTGGCAAGTGTGTAAGGTAATTGGCGCGTCATCTATAACGCACTCACAGAAGAGAATCCAAACCTGTAAGAGACACATCACAACAGAAACACTCACTCGTTGAGCAAGATCTTGGCAAGAGTCTCTTGTCAAATACTCGATGCAAATGTGTTCAGTTGTTATTTCTCTTATTACGTGATAGTTTTTCAAACAATAAATTTTAATCAAAAAAATATAAACCTGCTAAAGATCAGAATGTTGCAGCGACTAATGACACGTGGAGTGACAATCTGTAAAAGGCATTTACCCAATGGCAGGGAAAGGATTACTGCACTCCCACAAAGGTTTTTTGGCATTAATACTGAAAGTCCCAGCTATAAATTGAACTCTGAACACTGTTCGGGAACCCTAGCAGATGGTAAGTGATATGGTAAATGGATAAAGGAGTCAATTCAAGTTGACCAAATTGAAATCCTCTACGCAGTTGTGAGAAAGATACGGGAACGAAATGGCGTAGAGATTGGCTATCACTCCATACCAAAACCACGAGATCATTTATTGAAATTTCAACCAAAATTAGAGGATTTGCCAGAGCGAAGCATGATGGATTCCTTTACGACGGCTGTGCTGCCGCTTAGCTCGGATGAGGTAATCCGTGAGCGTTATATTAATCATTTGGGTCGCGTACGATTGGGACGCATCATGGAAGAGCTGGATATGTTTGCCGTCTGGTTATGCCACCGTCATGTCCAGTTGCCAGATCTACCCAAAGATGTACCACTGCCGTATACATTTGTCACCCTGTTGGTTGACAAGGTGGAGTTCTTTAGTATCGAGCAATTGCAGGCAAATCAGGATATTTCATTCAGCGGTCATGTCTCATGGACGGGTCGTAGCTCCATGGAGATAACTATATATGTCAGACAATTGACCGGCGGTCATTATATCGATGTGACCAAGGCCCTGTTCCTGATGGTTGCTCGTAATGCTACCAATACGGGACCGGCGCCGGTTAATCCTCTCAAACCAAGTGGCGAGCTTGAAGAGTTGGCCTGGAAAGAAGCAGATCTAAGGCAGAAACAACGTCGCGACAGCCAATCGGAATCGGTGTTCAATTCACCACCTAGGGAACACGAACAGACCATCATGTATAGGCTACTGAAGAGGACCACACCACCGGATAGCATGGATTTGAATAGACGCATATTGCCAGCAAAATGCCGTTGGATGGAGAACTCCCAGCAGACCTCAATGTTGTCTCCATTTCCGGAAAACCGCAATGCCCAAAACACAATCTTCGGAGGCTACATCATGCGGGAAGCAGTCGAGATTAGCTTCATTATGGCGAGCATCTATGTAGGCGGACGACCCATTCTGAAATGCATCTCAGACATTAGTTTCATGAGTGCCGTTAAGGTGACTTCGTTTCTGCAGATGACTGCCTATGTGGTCTATACGGCGCAAAACTATTTACAAGTAATGACGGTGGCCCATGTCTGGGATATGCAGAGTGGCGAGGACAAGACCACCAATGTCTTCTATCTCACCTATAAGGCAGACAAGATTGTGGATGAGGTTCTGCCGCGTTCATATCGTGAGATGCTTTGGTATGTTCACGGCAGACGTAAACTCTTGACGGCCCTCAATCTGCAGCCCACCTACGATCTCCCAGAGGAGAAGTCCTCAAACGAATCCGAAACGAAAACCAATACTGTAAATAAATCGTAGTACACTTCATCATCTTAACTCTCACAGATTTTTACAGTTTGATTCCGGTTTTGTAAATTTTATTTTACAAATTTCTTTGTATTTTTTTTCTGTTTCTCTGTCTCAAGTATTTTAAAAAATCCTTAAACTGAAGTTGTCCGTCCGCCTAGAAACGAAGGCGATGGGGATATTGGGAGGAGTGTAGAGCGAACATGTTCTGCAAGTACTTCTTGAAGAATTTAGCATCTGGATGGGCCTTGATGGCCTTCAACAGGGCACTATCCACTTCCTTCTGGTCCTTCTTGCGCTGTTCGTTGGGAACAAAGCGCTCCTTCTTGGCGGCAAAGATGTCAGCCTCACCAGACTTCTTTTCCTTCTTGGCCTTCAGACGGCGGAAGTAGGCATCGTTAATGTGCTCGGGCACTTTGAATTGGCCAAGATCCACACGCGACGATGTGCCGATGACAAAGCGCTGAGACACGCGACGAAGTGGGCACGAGTTCAGGGCGAAAGGTCCGGTGACCAGCAAAAGACCAGAGGTAAGGGTCTTCAGCAGCACAACACGTTTGCCCTGATGACGGCCAGCCAACAAGATGAGTACTGTGCCTGGTTTCAGGTTACGGCGCGTGGTGCGCTTATGCTCGCTGAAGTTAGCCTTGCTGGGACGGCTCTTCACGAAAGTCTTGGTTGGGTAGTTGGCCTTGGATTTACGCAGATATACAGTGCGCTCACCACCGTTCTTGGGGCCACCGATCTTCTTCACTTTCTTGATGGGCACCTTCACCTTTTGCACAACTGGGCTCTTCTTGTCCTTCAGGCGGTACAAGCCACGACGCTTGTACATCTGCAAACGAAACGATTCGAATCAGAAAACAATTGATATCGAAACGAGAGGGGACTCCGCCACTTTCCATGAGGCGGCAGCAGAGACCTCGGCGTCATTTTGATTCGAACATTTGTCAATGCCTTTTCAATAATATTTACCTGAGCCTTGGAATAACGCAAGACACCGCCCTTAAGGTACGAGTTGAGGGGGTGCTTCTTGCCCTTTTTAGCCGATTTGGCGACCTTTTTAGCTTTCTCGACGGGTGCCATTGTGGAGAACACGTGTACACAGCACAAAAATTATTTAGAAAAGGAAGGTTATGTAGCGCAGCATTGCCAGCAGCAAGAAAAAGAACTCGATAACATATCGATATATTTGCTACGTGAAGCAACCCTGTGTGCGCCAGGGTTATCAACTGTGACAAATAAAAAATTTAACTATACAATTATCGAATAATAATAATTCAAATAAGGCCGAAACGAGTAGCGCAACAAATATAAAACACGAGCCACTTGTTTTTTTTTTTTACATTTAGTAATACTTTTTTCCATTTATTTTGTTGTAATGTGTGTACAATGAATTAAATCACGAGTTTTAGTTGTTGTTTAACAACTTGGTTTTGTTTTTAGACGATAAATCAAACTGCTCGCTCCTTATTTTGTTTCTTTTTCTTTTTTGATATACATATCTAACGTAAAGTTCTAAATTACAAATTCAATTGAAATTTTTCAAAATAAATTAAAATTAATGATACATAATTTACAAAATGAATTCGTATTCTTTTTTTTTTTCAATTTGAAATCAAAACTGATGATTCCACCTTAAACCAGTTTTTCAGCTTAAATTATAAATTTAAATGTGTTTTAAGATAATGACGTAGTACATATCGATCCATTGTTGTTGGTTTATCTTGATGTTTGTACTAGCAGATCTTAAGTGTTTATATATGGTTTATGTATGTAATTGTACAATGTAATTGAGATTTTGTTTTTACATTCATCTGCTGTTCAGTTGTTGCAAATATTTAACTAACTTCCGCCCGCGTTTTTTTTTTTTTTTTTTTAAATTTCTAAATGTAAAATTTACTAGCTTTTAAAATATACAAAATATTTTGAAATCTCAGCAGTCCCTGCTACTATATCCAGCATATAAAAGAGCTGGATTCACGGTGATGGCAGGGCATTTATAAAGAAAAAATCTTAGATTTATAAACTTTCTTTCATATTAGTTTTGTTTTGCTTATTTGTCACTTTGCCATTTCATTTTGTTTGTTTGTTTGTTGGTTGGTTTGCTTGTTAGACTAAGTTTTTGTTAAAAATACAAAAAATGTTTGATTTGAACACATTTTCTCTTAAATATTACAATCAACTCTCAACTCGTTTGTTTTTCATTTCTTTTGTTTTAGCTTTTGTCAAATCTGATTTCGAGTATTTCTTGTGTGTATGTGTTTTTTTAGTTTTTTGCATTTGAAAATGTTGGAAATGTTGTTGAGAATAAACATATATACATGTATTGTATATATAATTAAACTATTGCACAATATCAAATTCTAGCGGAATTTTACATTAAAATCTAAATGTTATATTTACATTTCTAAATAGTGTGCAGGTGGCAAGTGTGGTTGAAAATACATTTGTGTAAAGGGAAGGGTTTGATCTAGAAGGAATTCGGATGGTTGCTGGTTGGTACTCACATTTGTGGGACCCGTTGACTGGATGATTGGACAGATAGATGGTTTGCTCGTCGAGACAGGTAATCGCCACTCCAAGAGGTCCTTTCTCTCCCAACATCTCTTAACCTGCACACTGGTTTATAAATGTGAATAAAACATTTGATCGTTTTGTTGTAAATATTCATGAAAATTGTATATCCACTTGCACACCACAAGGCATTACAATGTCATACCCGTGTGTGTGGGATGGATATGGGACATTTTTATTTAAATTTACAGACAAGAAATAAAACTAACCCCATTTAAAATAAAGACTCGAAATAAATTTCTTGTCCGGGTTTTTTTTTTTTTTTTGTGGGGTCATTTTGCACATACTTTTTGTAAATAAATTGAAATTTTTTGTTTTCTTTTTTTGCATTTTGCTTTTTCACCTTTACAGAAAGTTTCAAAATTGTTTTTTTTTCTTTTTGCATTTGTTGTATTGATTTGCGGTAGTTTTTGCATTTATGTTCTCCGTTTTTTAATTGTTATTTACTTTTTTTCTGGCCTGCGTTTATCTTGCTAAATGATGCATCATAATGTTGAACAAAAAAATGTATGAAACAGATTTTGCCGCGCTACAGAATTGGGGTTTTCTTGTTTAAGTAGTTTTTGCTGGTTATTTAGTGAATAAACTAATTAGAATTTAATTAAGGTATACTAAAAATTAAATATGAATCAAGTTTTTTTTTTTTCTCGAATTTCGAATAAAATCGAATTGACTGTGTTTTTTATACAGGTTTTTTTGTTTTTGTTTTTGTTTTTTTTTTTTTTTTTTTAATAATTTAATAAAGATTATTTAACAAAAAAGAAATATAATATATAAAAGAGAAGAATCACCTTGATTTTTATATCGGTAGTGAACAAGGGGGGAGGCTTTCGATTTTTCGTTTACATCTACATCTACATAATGATAACAAATTATAATTGATAAATTGTTAGATTATATTATTTTGGTTTTCTTTTAAGTTTTCTTTTCTTTTTTTGGGGGGCGGCATTTAAATTTGTTTTTTGTTTTTGATTGTTTTTCGTATATTGTATAAGTTTTTGTTACTTTGTGTTTTCATTATACAGAGCAAAAATCTACTAGACACATATTTTTCTTTTTAACTATATATTGGTTGTTGTTAAGATTGTTAAGTTGATTCTTAGTAATTAGGAGAATTATGAAGTTGTTATTGTGTGTCTTCTCATTTGAAGCGCGGCTAAAAGTTAATGGTATTCTGATCTGATTTTCTTTTTTTTTTTTTTTGTTATTGTTTTCTTGAAGTTTTGTTTTTTAAGCTTAGATTTACATTTAATTTTTTGTACTTTTTTTTTTGTTTTTAATATACTTTCATGTGTTTTGTTGTTGTTGTTGTGGGTCCATTGTTTCGTTTTTAAATACAGAAAATAATAATAGGCGGCACAAACATGGAGAACATAAATTTTTTTTTTTTTGATTTAAACTAATGTAAATTTTTCTTTTCAGTTTTTGTTTTTGTTTTTTCTTTTTTTGTTTGTTTTTCGAGCGTAACCAACAACAAAAAATTGCTGTTTTTTCCAGTTGTTTTTTCATTGTTGTTTTCCTTTTCTCTGGTTTCCTCTCAACTCTTCGATCTCTGATATAATGTTCCGGAACAACATCAATCTTTTATATGATGGTCCGCAGCATTAAGTTTTTGTAAATTTTTTTTGGGGTTTTTTAAAGAATTTTTTTCCTTTGTAGTTTTTTCTCACGTATTTTTTGTCTGCCGCAAATAAATCGAAAAAAAAAGTTGCCTCAGCATTTCTTCTTCTTCAACGCCTCCTCCGAAAGTTTCTTAAATGTTAGAACCAGCACATAATGCTAAAGACCTGATAAATTATGATGCATTTTAGCAAAATATCTACGCACACACCCACACATACACATTCCAAAAAGGCAAAAGGATGTAGATGTGATTGGTTTTTAGGGGGGAGATATGTTTAATCGCCTTCCTTTTGCTGCAAAGCTTGGTGTGTATGGGTGTGTGAGCGGCCAACTGTTGGTCATCTGATCTAATCTGGTCTAGTGATGCCGCTGTTGATGATGCTGTTGCTGCTGCTGCTGTTGCTCCTTTGCTGTTAACGCTGCAGCAGTTCTTTACTAACATTGTTCGAAAATTGGAATTATGGGTGAAGTTGGCCAATCCTCTTCCTCCTCAGAGCTAATACTCTCGGTTCTGAAAATTGAAAAACCACAAAGATAAACAAGTTTCATTAATTAGTGTTTATGAAATGCAATTTGTATTCAAGTTGAAGGCCAAATTGTTAAAAATATATTATCGGGCAGGCGCATTGAACAAGCCATTCAAGTCAGCTGATATTGAAACAAAAGTCCACAAGTGCATTGAACTCTCTACATCTCCCCCTCTCACTCTCTCAACTTATGACTCAATTTAAAAACAGCAATCAGATTAGATAATACATCATGGTCGGTACCGAAGGGGTGATAAGGTAAGGGGTGCTGCTTTCTACATCAAGTCAGGTAACTAAAATAAAGGTGACCTTTCTCTTGAATCATTGCTTCTTTAAGTCAAAGTTAGCAATACCTGAAAGTGCGTAACAATTTCCCCTAGATAGGATGCTGGCCTACGCCCATCGAACATAATAAACCCAAAGAGAATACACACTGAATGGCAGACGGACACATATTTTCCATGACATTGAAGAAAATGCTCATGGTCACGAGAAAAATTGTTTTCTCTGGCAGGTCCTCCCACGTCTTCCCGCCTAATTGATCATTTCCCAAAGTGTAGAACTACCCTCAGTGCCTCAGTGCCTGCTGCTGACCATGATAAGATTGTTGTCGAAAAAAAAAAACAGACGCACACATGCACACCTACATTTGCACACAGTCACACACGGCCAGGCAGGCATCATCTAATGGGCTTATATGTTGTCGCTTGTGTTGTTGCTGTTTATTTGGCTGGCTGATAATGAAATCGCTAATATTCTAGAAACTTGTTTACGCCAAAAAACACCAAAGACGAAAACATACACAAAATAATAAAAAAAAAGTATACTAAAAATAAAAAACCAGCCCAGGTCTAGCTGTATATGTAGCCTCTGTGTGTTAGTGTGTTACATTTGTGTATGTGGTGGGGCGTCATTTATTTATGCTTACCTCGAACGTAGTCCCTCATCGATGGCATTTGAGATGCCTTCCTCAATGGTGGGCAGATCCGAGGAGAAACGATTGATGGGGCGCAACACACGCAGCGTGCGACTGGATAACTTCCAGACAAGCCGTTGCTTATAGGGCGCCTTATTCTGGCCATTATAATGGGATAGAATACCCGAGACAATGCTAAAACCGCAGGTGAAAACGCGATCGGGAATCTGCATGGAAGATAAGAGAAAAGGCAACCCAAATTAGACATGCTTTCTAGTTGAAGGGTTTGGTTTAGTCTGTCTAACTTACCCTCATAAATTGCTGCAGGAAAAGAATATATTCAAAGACATGCTTCAGTTCGGGACTGCCGCGAGTGTACGACTCCTTGATATGGAAATCCAAATGCAGGCAAATGAGCACCAAGGCCAAAGTCGATGGTGTTATCACTGTTGTCTTTACATCGCACAATAGAATCTCGAGACGATTCTCCAGTTCCTCCAGCTTAATCAATTGCTGATAGAACTTGAAAAAATCGCCGCCAATCTCCTTGGCCAAATTGCGAAAGAGAGCATAATAGATACGCAGGTAGCTGACAGATGTGATGGGAGCATGACCCATTTGAACGCCCAATTTGTTGGCAATGACCCCGGCCATACGCTCCAAATCGCCAGCGGTGCAGCCACACTGAAGAAGATGATAGAAGAATATCTTTAGTAAAGAAATTGTTTTCCATTTTTGAGATTCTTTCGACTTACTTGAGAAATTGTAACCAAATCCTCGGCTGGTATGGGCTTCAAATCCAATTGTTTGATGGCCAAATGGAATGAGGCGACACTCATGCAGGCCATATGCTTTGGTTTTACGGCCATACGATCCAGGAAACGATCCACCAAACTCATGGCTGAAAATAGAACATCGGAGGGCAATTCATACCACATTTTAAGGCAGCGTAAAACATATGCCGAGCCATCTCGTCCGCCAGCAGTTACTTCGCGCTGCACGGAAAAACAGAAAATTAGACAACATTAAGACTGCAATTCTATCAAGCCTGGGATGTAGACTTACCCTCGATTCCTTGGGTAGTAGGAGAACCGTATGGTATTTATCCTGCAATGCATCATACTCCTTAACCGTCTCATAGAGCTCATCTGAGGTGAGGGCGTGCAATTGATCCTCCAATTGTTTGATAGCTGAAGTTGGTTCATTGTTGTTGGAGGCTCCAGCACCACTAACTCCTGCCTCAGTGGTTTCCACATGTTGTTGCTGTTGTTGTTCGTACTTCTGATATTCCAAGCCAGCAGCACCCGGTGTCCCATACCGGCCCTCTTCCGCAATCCTCATCCAATCAGTTGGCATCTCTGCCTCATTGTGGTTCATCATGCCATTGTCATTGCCACCCATTGCACCACCACCAATTGCACCACTATTAGCTAAAGCAGCTGCTGCTGCAGCCGCCACTGCCGCTGCCTGAGCTGATGTTGAGGGTTGCTCATCATCAACCAGGATGGCATTGATGCTAATGTTATCCATAATTGAATTCTTGATGCTGTTGTTCAGGTTGTTGTTGTTGTTATTGTTGTTGTGGGAGGTGGTGGTGGTGGTGGTGTGGGCAAGACCTGGCATAACCAACGACGACGACATCGATGACCTCTGCTGCATCAACTGCTGCTGCTGCCTCAACACCTGCTCGTTGATCTGCTCCTGCTGCTGCTGCTGTTGGCAATAATAAAGATCCACCACTTGTTCCTCCTCCTGTTGTTGCTGTTGCTGATACTGGCGGTGGTGGTGATATTGGTGGTACTGTTCTTGCTCTTCTTGCAGTTGCAGATGCAGTTGATGTTGCTGTTCAACGGCGGCGGCGTATTCGGCGGCAGCAGAGTGGCGTACAGGGACAGACATTGTGAGGGCTGGCCTAGTACCTGTATTTTTTTTTTTTTATAGTAAGGTTATAGTTAGCGTTGCGGTTAATACCGACGACTGACTGACTTTGCACGCAAAGAACCAAAAACTAGGCCAAAACAAATATCAAGAATCGAGAAAATCTCAATTCAAGCTCTTTGTTTGTTTAGTTACGTGTTTTATTTTCAGCAAAATCAAATTTTTTGAATAATAACGATAAAGGTGGTAATGATAGGTGGTAAAATGAATGATTCGCTTGATTATGCTCAAGAATGAAAATATTATTATAGAATATGCCAATTTATGTATTACGCATAAATTGGTTATACTCTAGACCGAAAATAAAACCAAAATCGTTTGCTACTTGTTATGCATACACTGGTCGAAATGAAAATCAAAAGACCTCAAATGACCTTAATGCAATTCCCACTTGGAAAACAATTTGCAAACGATTTACCAAACAATTTATAATACCCTCAACAGTATTATATATACTATGTATATATCTGTTTTTCTTTTTAGTGTACAAAAAGACAAATAACGTTAGCCAAATACAAAAAAATTGTTGGTCTAACAGTCAGTCCCATATAAATGTGTACGCTTCAATATTTAAGAATTTAAAGCGCTACTTGTGGTTTATTATGTATTAGCTCAATGCTTGTCACGATAATAAACTCTTAGCGGCAATTAAATTAAACTTTTTTTGTCTCAATGTCTTTTTAGCTGTTTCTCTTTTTAAACTTACGCGCTTTAAATTAAAGAAATCAATAAACAATTAGATTAAATAAGTGCATATATAGGGAAATAAGAGGGAATATATAAATTAAAGTTGCAAATAAATAAATATTATTTAAACATTATCAGTCATCAATTGTTAGTTGATGTGCCAATGCACTTTGCCAAGCAAATTTCATTCACTTTTTATATAAATAAGTACATATAATTTTGTTCAATACGTGTAACGACCTTTTTAATTCTGTTGTTGTTGTAGTTGTTGCTGGTGAATGACATTGAGAGAATTACAATTTTTATTTGATTTAATTTTGACCTCAACTCAAAATAAACACAAAAATTGTGTCGTCTTATATCAAATTTTATATATTCCCATCGTGTTAACCACAAGGCTACTTGGCCAAGAGGTTGTGGGGCGGGCAAAGGAAGGAGGACGTTTGCCTTTTCTCAAGGTAAACCACTCAGTAACAAATACCTTGTTAAAAACAATTTATATGCATTTTTAAGCACAACAAGCAAATATTGAAAAACACTAGAATTTTTTTAAACTAGTTTTTAGATTTTCATTTTAACTGATTATTTTTACTTTTGTCTATACTATACAAATTAATATTAAACTAATCGAGATTCAGCAGCTTCTTTTATATATGTACATACGTACATAAGTATATTTCTTTGAACTTTTTATTTCGTCTATTGTGATAAGCAAAATCTCACACACACACGCACACACAAACTGTAGTGTTGAAATTGAATTCCCCTTCTTAATTCCAAAGTGTTTATATTATAGATTTCCATTCGCACTTCCGTCAAAAGCTACATGAACGCCATAGATAAGCCAACAATATAAGCTAAAAGCAAAACATTCCGTTCGAAACCCTATATTAAGGGGCCCAACAAAGCCAGCCACACGCCAGACACTTGAGTAAACATAACAATAAGTGAAAAAACACAAAAAAAAAAAAAAACTATTCAGTTTGTTTGTGCTAGTTTGAAGATTTTAGTTTATATGACTTTAAATGAACGACAGATAAACAAAACATAAATTAAATTTCTCTAATTTCTTAAACCACTCGAGTTGCCAATTGATTGATGCCCCATTCCTTCCTCTTCGTTGCATCCACCAGATGTTGCAAGTTATTTTTATATGCTGAAGGAAGTTTTTCAATAATGGCGGAAACTAAACAAAGAGGCGACACAAGAATGCAAAGAAACCCTAAAAACGTCTTTGAGTTTAACCTGTCTCATGGCTATCAACAAAAAACAAAACAAACACGAAACAAGGTTGGTTAGTTGTTATTGTTGTTGTTGCTTCTATTAATAAAACAAACACAAAACACAACCCACAGAGAAACTGTACTTGAAAGTATTTAATTATTTTAAAACATTGATTAAACTTGACTTGTTTATGAAATCAATATATTGGAGAAACGAACGAATCATAAAATGAATCACAAAACTAAAAACTCATCATTGGTCATTTCTGACTCATTTTTGGCATTTTTTTCTTGCTCTCTCATTTTAGCCTCATACAACTTCCGTTTCAAGTTTCGAAAACAAAGACATGGTCAAGAGATCTTTGAGCCAACAGCTGCTTTGCTTTAAAGATAATTCAAGGTTGTCGCCACCCACCCAAGCAACGAAAAACTAGTTTTTGTTTCGTTTTTAAAAATTGTTTTTTTCTTTCTGCTTCCATAAGCAGCCGTAAGTAAACTCTAGCTCTTTCGGGGGGTCAAAGATCAGTCTGTGACTGGAAGAAGAAGATGATGATATGCAACTGTAACTATTTTCTGGGTTTTTGGGTTTTGCCTTTAAACACAATGAGACTGTTACTTCACGAATTGTGAGAGAATTGGACATTTAGAATGTCGTGGCTTATGTAAAAGTAAATAGATTGTTACTCAAACTAAAAAATTTTGTAAGTTTTTAGTTGTTTTGCTTAGATTTTAGTTGCTTTTTTCATGCTCGAATGCGTTTTACATATGTATATACAACTACAACAATTTCTCAATTGAAAAACATACATATGTATATGTACATGTATGTATATATGGATGTACATACATATGTTTTCTTTTTAGTTTCAGTTACTTTTTGTTATGTCTGACGATAAGCACGTACACATATAAATACGCACACACATAGCCAAAGAGAGATATGCAGACACACACATACTTATAAACCATTTCCAAAAATTTCACTTTTTGCCTATTTTTTTTGATTTGTTTATTGTTTTTTATTTTTTTAGAGTTTGTGTATAAAACTGTCCGGAAGCCTAAGGTAGGCGTGGCGTGGTGTGCGTAAAAACAAGTGTGAAATATTTTAATAAATATTTTTGTAATATGTGTTGACAAAAAGTGAAAACGCGTAAACAATAGTAATTAGTAAGATTACTACTTTTATTTTAAACACCGTATGTCTTTTGGCTTGCTTTATTATTAATGATTAATCCTCAAAAAGTTTCCCCCAGCTCATTGAAGGTCAAACAAATGACAGAAAGGGCGAGAGAGATCAAGATATACATATATTTCTCGATTGAACTCAATCAATACGAAAAAATGGAGAAGAAATTTAACTGATTGAAGTTAATAAGTTTATTGCATCATCCTAAAGCTGCGTTTGTGGAACGTGGCTTTCAATCAGACCTCTCAACACCTTGCCACAGCAAGGACCAACAACAACCCTCTCAAAAAACTTGTTCCACACGAAGATAAATTAATAAATCGACTTTGAAATACTCTCTCTGTTGGTCACATTATCTTTTTAGGGGAATTCCCGTGCAGAACGGGGTGTGAAAAGGGGAAAACGACTTCAGTTGTTCATAATTAACCAAACATATAACTCCAAAAACTGGTCAGGGAGGTTTTTTATGCCCAACAACCCCCAATTTATTCATTGAATTCAACCAACCCCTCACACATAGGGCTCAATGCACTGAGCCAACAGACAGATAATAGAAGAACACAAAGTGACTCATGTGTGTGTGATAGGAACCGCCGAGCGTTGCCGTCTTCCTGGGCGCAGGCGCAGCAGCAGCTGTTAGAGTTGATGTTATGGCATGTGGATAGGCATAAATTTGATAGTTGATCTTTGGAAAACATAGAAAAAGAAACAAAACCCCAAAACAATAATAGAGCAAAGCACGGACGTATGGATAAGCCATTGTACTCTGGGTTTTTGCTCTCTATTGCTTAGCTACGTTTTGTTTATTTCGTTGTATAATTCAACAAAATTTAAAGCAAAGGAAATTCCCTTGGAAATCGTGTCGGGGAGGGGATTGACCTTTGATTTGGTAGTTCTATCAACTTCTATCTATGTTGGTCTTTTTTTCTCGTGTGCAAATAAATTTTGAAGTACCATAGTTTTTCAATCTACTATCAACGGAAATGCATTTCAAGAATGTTTTTCAAAATGAATTTAAATGAACGTGACGGACCGATGATCAAACTGAATGTCTTCAAAAGACTGTGTGCCTGCCTGCTGATAATTATTGTAATGATAAGCGGCAATCGTCTGTCGGTCATTGAGGAAATCGAATTATAGTTGAGCTTTGGACTGCTCGATTATAGAGTTACGTTTGCCTTTGGTTACCCTAATCCCCCGTTACTTCAACTACATATGTATGTAGATGACCTTTTTTTGCATTTAGATAATTCTCAATTGTCTGATATAACAATAACATTTAGTAGTTGCGCTTATCTATTCATTCCATTATTTTCTCTTTCCTCTACATTCGGTTGAGAAAAAAGAATTCCATGACGTAAGCAACAACATTGAATGGTTCGATACGATAAAAAAAAGGAGAGACACAGAGAAAGAGAGAGCAAAACGATCTTATCGCCATTTTGCCAAAAAGCCATAGAACTGCAGGGGCAGACAAGAGACAAAAGATAACGGGACAGCGGGAGGAGGCGGCAGACGACAAGCAGCTGCATTGCAGCAACAGCTGGAATTTAGAATTTGTTGTCACCTCAAAAAAATTCAATTAGAGAATGTAGGAGGAGGAGGACAAAAGAAGATATCACGTGAAAGGGTGTTTGTCTTGGCTTTAAATTTCAATTGGCTTACAAAAAGCATTTTGAAACCCTGTCTAAAGCAAGAAGTCAATCGATTGCCAAAGTGTATATAGAGTTCGACCAAACGAACTTTGGTTTTGCTTTTTTTGAGATGGTCAGCTGTTGTTGTCCAATATTAAATTTCACTTTAGGCTGAGTCGCTTCAAACTGGGAGACAGCAATTAGACAAACAGACAGACAGGTAGAAGAGACGAGAGCAGGGTAGAAGCAAGTGAAATCTTAATGTTTATGGATTCACGGTTTATTTAGAGGCACACTACTAGCGCGGTCTTTGTCTAACTACCAATTATTTGAATACAACTCACTTGAAATGCAACGATATTTAAAGAAAATTTAAATTAGTTTTGGTGTGTAAAAAAAAGGCGTAGAAGAATAAATCAAATAACAGTATACCCACACAAATATAGACACACACACACACACTCATATGCATAAATGTAAGTGTGTGAATGGAGGCCTTTATTTATGCATACATACATACATACATATACTGCTCTATGGAGGCTACGGAAAATATGAAAATCAACAAAATATTAAGCAATTTTATGTGTTTGCAGCTTTTTTCATTTTTTGTTTTTACACAACAAATTGAAATCAACAAATATGACCCAGAAAACACATACAAAACTGAAGGTGAAATCAAGTAAGAAAGAGAAGCGTATGAAGAAGAGAGACGATTATAGAAAAAGAGAGGGAAAGAGATCCAGCCAGCAATCCAAGAGATAAACTGGACAATAGTTGTTAATTATTTGGTCAACTTAAGAAATAATACTGTTTTTAACAACATTTTAAAACAAAAACAAGTAAATCATATACTACATACACATATATATACATACATATATACATGTATATATACATACATTTTATTTTGTTGGCTGACGCAATACAAATCCAAATGGGAACGCACACCAATACAACCAAAGGCCTTTGTTTGTTGCTGGTCAAAAACAGTGGAAATGAAACACATACACAGAGTCACTTTTAGAGCGCGCGCGTCATCAACTGAGAGCGCACAAGTGTCTGTGTGTGTGTGTATGTATGTGAAGGGGGGGCAAACAGAAGAAGGAGAGAGTCAATAGCATTAAATAAAAACAATTGACGCAAATTGAAAAAAATATTTTACAGAGTGCGCCCCCAATGAAATTCCCAACAAAGAACATAGAATAGGAAATTAGGATATTTGCTACTATGTATAGTTGTTGCTAAATCTAAGAAACAAGTTTGCATAAAACTGTACAGCCCCACATAATGTACATAAAATACCGTTTCCATATTCCCCCCTTCTAACCATTTGAGAGAGACTCCACCCTCTCACTAAGTAACGGAGGTACACACACACACTGACACAAACAAACAGCTGTGAAACGATATGAAAACTGAAACAAACACGTAAATTGTTTCTTTGTACTTACATATGTATACATACATGCATATGTGCATGTATATATGTATGTATGCATATAAAAAGATTCAATCTCTTTGTTAAAACAATTATATTTGTTATTTCTCGTTTGCAAACATTTAAACGAAATCATCTGATTTGCTTTCGCAAACACTGTTCAATTTTCGATTCAAGGCCTTTCCTTCGATTTTTTTCTTTTTGGTTTTTGGTTCTGTTGCACGCAATAGAATTTAATTTAAAAAAACTTAGTTTGTTGCTTACATTTTTATAGCCATTTTGTTGTTTTCTGTTGCGCAGGAATGTTGAGACGAATTTTTTTTTTTTTTTTTTTGGGTTATTCTTTTGCTTATTGCACTTGAAAATAAGTGTGTAAATTTTTGTTGTTTTTTCTTTCTTTTTCTCTTCAGCGTTGAAAGTTTTTGTTATAAAACTTTGTTAGTTGTCATTTAAGCGCTACGTTAACTAATTTGTACTTGAAATTTTATCACAAATTTGTTGGTGTTGTGAGAGTTTCTTTTCAAAATTGTTAAGCCAACATTTTCTCTTTTTCTTTTTTTCTTATTTGGTGGATCGATTTTTCCCATACACCAGTTTCAAAATGGGGCTTTGGGGCAACTTTAATATTCCTTTAGCTGCACATTGTAGGTGACTCTATATATTGTGATATTGAAACTTTTTTGCTTAAAGATTCTAATTTCAAATTGTTGTAAAAATTTCTATTCAAACATTCACACGCACACATACAATCACAAATAATATTTATCAAACACACACTCGCGCGCACGTCTTCTCTAGCTTGTTTCCAGATGTCGTTTCACTTCCAATATTCCCTTTCGTTCCCTTTTAAAGCTGAGCCAATACGCTCAATCCATATTTGCTCAGCCATTCTGAATTCGCTCAGCCAACATGAAAATTCGAGTGTGACCACTTATACTTTATTAGAGGGACCAGACATTAACGTTGCAGCGCCAAGCGTTTGAAATTTTAAATTCACATAGGCTTTTTGCTATTAGTCTTATTTATTTTTAAAGATTTAACATAACAGGTAGAATTAAAAATATTTATTATTAGTAATCACAAGTTTGTAAAAAACAATTTTTGGTTTTATGTTGAAAATGTGGAGTATACTCTTGGTATCTTGGACAGCTGTTTGCCTGATTTGTGTAAGGCGAAAATTCTAACTATATTTCAGTTAATTAGTTCTGATTGATGCATTGATAGGTCTCTTTGGCTAGACTTAACCATGCTCTGCCTTTGGTTACCCTTGCCACAAATCTAAGGAAAGAACTTGATCTTGGTGAAGCTGCAGATAATGCAGGACTTGGCCTACGCATGTTTCCAAAATTATCAAGATTAACGACAAAGGGGGGGCGAATTGAATCTACAAAAAAGATGCTTCAACTATGGGCCAAAACCGAAAAAGAAGGCCGAAATAATCAAGGCAAAGAGCTCACCATACCGATTCCAAAATTTAATACCGATGTAATGGGCAATTGGGTCTTCAATCCCTGGGCCGTCACCTATGGCGATATATGGTTGGATACACGTTTTCACAATTTAGACAAGCCAGTTATACCGCGAATCACAATTGACCATTTCGCTGCAAGACACTACTATCCCGGTCTGTATACCATTCATAACTATAATACCCTCTATAATTAGTAAAAATATTTATATTTCTTTAAAAGAAAATGGACACCCGAGTACTGTGTGTTTTGGTAAATCGACAATATATAATGTCCCAAAAGTTGAAAAATGGCTGGAGAAAGAACAGCCCAATCATTCGTACAATCACCATCCCTTTTTCATGCAACTTAGAAGGGAAATTTTCGAGTTTGGCAAATCTGAGGAATGTCATGGGAAAAAATATGACGATTGGCGCAAATATCAAGAATGTACAATTCGTCGTAATATGAGATTGGAGTACATGATACCGAAGTATCCCCTCCATCAAATCAACACTTATTATGAAATAACGGAGGAACCTTAACTAAAATACATAACAAATTTTTGAGTAATACAGGGTGCTCTATATACATATGTACCTTTTCCACTAATGGAAATCTATTATAATTATTGTTGCGCTGTTGCCAAGCACAGTTTTTTTTTTCCTTTTTTGAATGAAAGCTATTTCAGTTTTCCCTAATAGCAACAACTACCTGTCACACATACTCATACCCACTTAAACACATGCACACTTGAAAACTCATTCTACTGGAGCTGTAATTCTTTAAACTTGCTATTCTCTCACATAAAGTCTTATCTACATTATATACATGTACATATGTTGTATATATGTAATCATTTAGTTAATATTAGTATTTCAATTTCATCATCACATTACTCACACACAACATACACACATAAAAATATACATATGTATACATATATGCACATAACTACGCACACATTCATATTGGATAGGAAAAAAACTCGTGGCGTAAAAAGTATTTTCGTCATTTGATAAAAAGGCCGTTTACGTATTGAACAACACTTAATTTGAACAATTGGTGTTTTCGGAAACAATAATATGACACTTACCCGGATGCCTCTGAGTTCAGATCAGTATTTTCGCTTTTTTTCGGCACAGGTACAAAATATAAAATATATTCCCAAAAAAATTTTTTGAAGATTGGCTAGGGATGGCACAACCCTCGATATTGATTTTTCCGATTTATAAGCTATCGTTATCGGATCAAAGTTATCGCTATCGACATTGTTCGAACCAGTTGCAGTTATCGATACTATCGGCGCATAGTTGTCGTTATCGACGTTATCGGAGCAGAGTTATCGCTATCGACGTTATCGGAGCAAAAATTTTTCACGACAGAATCGAATCAAAAGCAAATAAGAATAATAATAATAATAAAAAGAATAATTGAAATTGTGACTAAAAGTATTGCGCGCGACTGACTGTGCTTTGTGTTTGTTTGTGTTTACAATTGTCGGAGCGGTGGCAGTAAAGAACCAAAAGAAATAAGTCTACGCTAAGGAGGTGGAGCAGGAGACGCAGAAGGAGGAGGAGGTGGAAGTGAAGTTGATGGAAGGAGCACTAGCCTCGCCGCTGTAATTACGCCAACTTTGTGGAGTTCAAGTTTACATAGTTGAGCTGCGCGCCTGCATTTGTATGTGTGTTTGTGTGTATGTTTTGTCTCTCTTGGTCTTTGTGTGTATGTGTATGTGTTTAACAACCCCCCAAGCCTAAGCAAAATTATTGGTTGCAATTTTTAAGAGGAGTAATAGCCAAGAAGTTTGTGGGGGAGGGAAAGCGCACATATCTCCTTTGTTTCAATTCCTCATACCGGCAGCACTTTGTGGCCATCAGCTGGTTACGGATTTTGTGACGGCGGCGATAATAACAACGCCGAAGTGGATGCCCATGCACGCGGTGGCCTGGGCATTGCCCAGGACTTTGGCATGGGTGGACCCGGGGCTGGTCCGCCATCTCATATGTATGGGCCACAAGATAGTAAGTAGAAATCAAGCCAAAAGCCCAAAGAAAGTGAATATTTATTTCCTGCCTTTCCATTTTAGTCATAGTGCGGGACATGGTTCAGATGCCACCGCCGCCACCATCGAATGCCCCGACATCGGCTGATGCCTGCCTAAGCATTGTCCACTCATTGATGTGCCATCGCCAGGGCGGTGAGAGTGAAGGATTCGCTAAGCGAGCCATCGAATCGCTGGTAAAAAAGCTTAAGGAGAAGCGGGACGAACTGGATTCTCTCATAACGGCCATCACCACCAACGGAGCGCATCCAAGTAAATGTGTGACCATTCAGCGCACCCTCGACGGTCGGCTGCAGGTAGGCAAACACAGAAACAGTAGCCCCAATTTATTTAAAGATAATTTATAAATGACTCAAGCGAGTGTTCAGTTTAGTTTATCTTATGTTTGTTTAGGCATTTCCGTTTTGTGTTTGACCCTTTCAATTTAATCATTTTACTTCACTTGCATTGGGTTTTTAAATTCGGTTCTTTCCTTAACTTCCAGGTGGCTGGACGTAAGGGATTTCCACATGTAATCTATGCCCGCATCTGGCGTTGGCCTGATCTCCATAAGAACGAGCTGAAACATGTCAAATACTGCGCATTTGCCTTCGATCTAAAATGCGACTCAGTTTGTGTGAATCCCTATCACTATGAACGCGTTGTGTCGCCTGGAATCGATCTCTCTGGACTTAGTTTGCAATCGGGGCCCAGTCGCCTGGTTAAAGATGAATACTCGGCTGGACCATTAGTGGGTGGCATGGACATCGATGGCACAGATATTGGCACCATACAGCATCATCCCACGCAGATGGTAGGGCCAGGAGGTGCCTATGGATATGCCCAAGGACCTGGTGAATACGGTATGTCCGTTTCCGCTTAGTTTTGTCGGCTCTTTTGTTTTTTATTTTTTTCTTCCTTTATTTCGGTTTTATTTTTATGTTTTATAAAATTCTTTAGTTGGCGATGCCTCAACAAATCCTATGAGTGCAATGTTCGCCCAAGGGCGTACAATACCAAAAATCGAACCGCAGGATGGAGTAGTGGCGGGGTCGCGTAGTTCATGGATGGTACCACCACCACCGCGGCTTGGTCAACCACAACAGACTCAGCAGCAGCAACAGCAGCCCCCGCCGCCCCCCCCAGCAGCAGCAGCAAACGCAGACCCAATCTCAGGGTCCTCCCCACTCGCTTTGTAAGATTTTTCATTTAACTTTTTATTTTGTTTGCAAGACAGTACTTTAGGCAATGCATCAGCCTTTAATTATCAATGTTTAAATGTTGTTTCCTCTCTCATTGAAGCTGTACCACATGGCATGCCAGGTATGCCCACCGGACCAATGAATCCGGGACCGGTTATGGCGCCGCCACCCCCGCCCCAACAAGCTCAGAACCCGCAAGGCAATGGTGTCCATCATGGCCAGGCTAACTCACCAACCGATCCATCTGCAAGTATGGCCATGCAGCAGCAACAACAACAGCAGCAGCAACAACAACCTCCTGGAGGTGTTCCCAATGGCCCTAATGGACCAGTTAATGCCAGCGCTGGTGCTGGAAATGGAGGACAATATTATGGTCCGCAACCCACGGCCAATCAGATGCAAAATGTTAGTAGCGATGGCAAATGTCCTCAAGTTTCGCCATCTGTGCATGCTCAGCAAAACGGCTACGTACCCCAGTCAGGGTCTGCAGCTGCTGTGGCGGGTGCTGGTGGTTTTGGAACATCTGCTCCACCCAATTCCCAACAGCAGCAGCAGCAACAACAACAGCAACAACAATCACCTGCAGGGGTGCAACCGCAAACAAATGCTGCTGGTGCGACGAGTAGCCAGGTTCAAGGCGGGGGTAATGCAGCAGCTGGTACTTGGACAGGTCCCAATACTCTCACATACACACAATCAATGCAGCCACCCGATCCGCGCTCTTTGCCAGGAGCATTCTGTATGTGCATAAAGAAATTAGTCAAATCAACCATTAGAACGGAAATGCATCTCTTTTTTATTTAGGGAACTCATCGCTAACGGGTGACCTGGCCTCTTCACAGCAAGCGCCACAACAACAACCCCAGCAACAGCAGCCGCAGCCACAACAACAACAGCAGCAGCCACGTTTGCTCTCGCGTCAACCGCCACCGGAATACTGGTGTTCCATTGCATACTTTGAGCTGGACACTCAAGTGGGTGAAACCTTCAAAGTGCCGTCCGCAAAGCCAAATGTTATTATTGATGGCTATGTGGATCCCTCCGGTGGGAATCGTTTCTGTTTGGGTGCCCTCAGCAATGTCCATCGAACTGAACAATCCGAGCGTGCCAGGTGAGTGAATATCACGGGCACCGAATACCACCTGCTATATATAACTAATTTATCCATTAGGCTGCATATTGGCAAGGGCGTCCAGTTAGATTTGCGAGGCGAGGGCGATGTTTGGCTACGTTGCCTCAGCGATAATTCTGTGTTTGTACAAAGCTATTACCTGGATCGTGAGGCGGGTCGTACGCCGGGCGATGCTGTCCACAAAATATATCCGGCAGCCTGCATTAAAGTAAGGGCATTCAAATCAATGATTAAAACGACGCGAACAAGTAAATGAACATTTGTTTTAACTTCTAGGTTTTCGATTTGAGGCAATGTCACCAACAGATGCACTCACTGGCCACCAATGCCCAGGCTGCCGCAGCTGCACAAGCAGCCGCCGTTGCTGGCGTCTCCAATCAACAACAGATGGGCGGTGGCGGTAGAAGTAAGTTTCATTTCGTTTCTCGCTTAATTATGGAGAATTCAATGATTTTTTTATATGCATTACAGGCATCACAGCTGCCGCTGGTATTGGGGTAGATGATCTGCGTCGTCTTTGCATATTACGTTTAAGCTTTGTCAAGGGCTGGGGACCTGATTATCCGAGACAATCGATTAAGGAGACACCGTGTTGGATTGAGGTTCATTTGCATCGGGCTCTGCAACTGCTTGATGAGGTTCTCCACGCCATGCCCATCGATGGACCCCGTGCTGCTGCTTAATTTACAAACAACAGAAAGTATATATAATATATATTTACTATCTAGCAACATGTTTAAGTTCAAGATTTGAAGAGCAGCTATCATTGTTTTAAGTTTTGTAGAAGGAGGCAAGCGAGAACCAACAAAATGAAAGTATAAGAGATCAACTCGTTTTTAATTTGCAATTACTGATTATGTTTCTGCCTTTAATTATTTAATAATAATTTTTATAAAACCAAAAAGAAAAAAAAAAAAAATTAAATAAGAACATTTGAGCCGTTTTGTATGCAGCTGTAAAACACTAAGCATCTAGTTTTATGTACTATATATATTTAAATATACACACACAAACCACATACACACCAATATCAACATTATCTCCGATTTCTGACAAATGGCCTAAATTGTTGGATTGCCATTATCCTGCCACCATCATATACACGAAATATATAGCATAACAACAAACCACAACATAAAACCAACTCAAACATCGACTAAAATCATATTAAAGATGTAAAATGCAACATACATACAACATAGATAAGATAAACAAAAGCATGTAGTTGTAAAATAAATGTAATAAAAAAAAAAAACATAAATCGCAGAAATTCATGTTGTAATAAGTGCAGAGGAAACTACATACATCTATAACAATTAGTCTCTGTTATTTTAGCTTAAACCTAATTTATTCGTTATTTAAAAATATTTCTTAGTAGCTTTCTATTTTCAGTTGCACCTCTTCTTCCAGCCACTTATTCCAATCCGCCGTAATAGACCTTTCTAGGGTCACCTCATGAAAGACTTCCACACGTCGAGTTTCCACGAATTGAAAACTTTGAAACATTCGCTGGGATATTACATTATCCATGTCGATTTTGACCTCAAATTTATCTATATCCAGATGATCCCGTGCATATTTAAGCATTAGAAGCATCGCCTCACGCCCATAGCCCTTGCCTCTAGAGTCCTGTTCAGCAATCATTATCTCTGCCTCGGCAATCGTTTGTTCACTATCTTCGTCTTGATGCAGAAAGAGATTAGTGTCACCCACCATGGCAGCAATTTCATCCTTACTCTGCGCATACAAATCGGCAGAAAGAACGATAAAAGTCAGTTTGTCGTTATCTTCACGCCAACTGCGTTGCATGGCGTACTCCTCTAAAAGGGAGAGTTCCTCCGATGCTGTTAACTGTCTAAGGGCCTCATTACTCATCCATTGATGGTATTTTGGGACATGCTTAGCCTCGTAGGGAACAAGGATAACCCGATGTCCAACAATTCGAGTTTTCTCATTCAAGCGCATGGGTCAACACACAATACCACAACAATAACAATGCCTGTGAATGGCGTTGCCGGACTACACCGGTACCAGCTGACTTTCAGACGTTACAAATTTAAAGAACGTTCCCGGACCATTCAAATAGAATGGCGTTTTTATGTTTTATTAAATTAATTTTCAAAAAAAATAAGGCTTAAAAACAAGATAGCACTGAACGCTTTCGTCAGCCTCTTTTTATTTTAAAATACCCACCAAATCTTGGCTGTTGCCGTGACAGTGAATAAGTGGCAACGTTCCCATGCCTGTTTACAGTTGTTTTCTGCTAAGAGTCACGTAACACAATCACGTAAGTAATTTTGCCGACTATTTTTCTAAAATAACTTGATTATTTGCTTGAAAGAAATTAGAATGGCGGCTACCAAAGTTCTACGATCCTTACTCCACGAACTGCGTAGAGCATCTCCCAACGGCTGCATTAAGGATTCTCTCGCGGCCAAGTATATCCTGGCCCAATATAAGAAATTCGAAACGACCGATCAGCAGTTTTGCAAGGCACGCAATGAAGCTATTTTTTTAGGAAACACCTATAATACATATCTCAACAGGTAAATTTATTTACGCTTAATTAAATAAAGACATCTTTAAATATATGAATGTATCTGCATAGCCTAAGGAACTACAAGGAGCTTTACACGGAGTATCATGGACGGGGCGAGCGCACGGTTAAAGAAACCGCAGATTTAGTGGGCTTCAAATTGCCAACAGATCCCAAGTGAAATGTGTTAATTCTGCTAGTGTCTAGGTGTAGTGATTAGAGAATGATTAAAGCTGTGCATGATCAGTAAAAATCTCGTCTCGTTCTTATGTTTAAATCAATTGACGAATGCAGAGAAATACACGAAGGGCAATGTTCATTAGCTGTGGGAAAAGTAATTCACATTTTAATTTCAATCATCTTACAGAAGGATTTTTTCATACTAACCCGTCTGAATGTCTCATGTGATACGGGCAGATAACCCATAGCACTTAACTCTAGAGGTTCCTGAGCACGTCGAATGATAATAATGATAGATTTTTTATAGGATATTGATGCATCTTGCCAACTGTGACAATAAGCAGCATGCATAAGGTCCTCACTCTAAGAATAGAAATTTTCCCTTCACAATTTTAATATTCAGAAATGAAAAAGATTATATATCCTACCAGAGTGCTAACTAGTTGACCATAATAGCAAACCAAATACAATTGCAATGTGCTCGTGCAGGTAAACATCAACATGGATACTCCATCCATATTCAAGCCCTGAACCACAACGTACAAGGACACAAAGCAAAGAACCACAGCGGAGTTCAGCAAACTTAGAAGCATTGATCCACCAAAAATCCTGTTTATCTCTCGCTGGAGGCTATAGATAAAGATGGAGTACATATATTTGGTATTATTCATCTACTTATTCTTACTTACTCAATAAGCAAATTGTGTTTATCCACCAATCTCGCCAGAAATTCTTTATCTTCCTTATCATGATTACGATGTGGTTGATAATTTAAAAGCGATTTTGTTAAACAATTCAAATGCAGGCAGATTTGCATTTGAAAACAAATCATCCAGAGATCCGCACCCATATTTGAACTGACCATGTGAACACTGTGAAAACATTCTATGATATAGATGCCCACAAATCTCCACACGGAATGCAGCTGTGGATCAAAAGTAAACATTGGATACCAATGGAGGTAAAGGAATCTTCTTTCGCTATTGAAGAAATAGTAAACCAACGATTGAACAAATGGACCAACAATGACCCAGGCCGAAGAGATGAAATTGATTAATATGGTCACAAGTACAGGACGAGGCCAATAGAATTTGTCAATCTGATGTCGAATCCTGGACTCTGCGCTGTTTGGATATAAGTCCGATAACTTTTTACTTAATTTTTTGATGGAATCACGCTGTTGCGAAGTTGCAAATTTGATATCGCAGTTGAGGTCGTAGGCAAACATGCAGGCATAAGTTGTAATTATCCGAAGCGTGTTAATGGAAGTCTTCTCAAACACCCGATATATCATGGATAACACGCAGAGGCAATGAAACAAATGACATGTCCAACGATAGACAGACATTAGAATTTTGGTTGATGGTTTTTTCGGAGATCCAAGCATATAATATCCCATAATACGATGGGCCAGATGCGGAACTCTGGTGAAGTCGTTATAGGAATACTGCATGGACTGCATTTGATTGATATCTTCGTGTGACTAATGTCAAAAGTGTCAGAAAAAGGGTTATTTAACTAATCCAAAGTGCCAACGATTTTGATTGCTTTAACACGACACGTTACCAGTTGTCACTGCCCAATTTGTTCTTTTTAAATGGGAATGGTTGAAGCTAATTATAGGTGGCCTCAATTGTTCCATGAAAATTTCTAAGATGTAACATTGAAATTGACTAGAACAATCAAAAATCATTAATGAATAAAAAGGATTGTACATTTTTAAGTGTCCTGTCTAGTCTGGTCTGGTTGTTTTTAAAGAATTTTCAACTTGTTGACCCTATTATATAAACTAATTATTTTTCTATAATTAGACCCTTACCTCTTTGGTGCCCTACTACTTCTACATACAACATTTATTTGTTCAAAAGGCTAATTCGTATGTACATATGTACATATAATTCTACTGGATCATTTGACGCAGCAGAGCAAACAAGCGATAACTAACGGTCATTACCTTTAAAGGAATAACAAAATTAAATGAAATTTCTATGAATTTGTCTTTGTTGGTACTTGCCAGCTTGAAAGTGTCATGCGACATTGGCATATAACCCATAGCACTCAGTTCAGTTGGCTGTTGGGCTCTGATTGCAATAATTAGTAAATATTTTTTATAAGACGAGGACGCATCGAACCAATTGTGACTGTAGGCGGAAAATGCAATATCCGTGCTCTAGACATACATATGTAGATGTCAATGTATAGAGTGTACATTCTCTACAATCAGGAGTTGACTTACCAAAGTGTTTACCAATTCACCATAATAACAGATTAAATAGAATTCTGATATCGCTGTTCCCATGAACATCAAAAGGGTTACTCCCTCCAGACTAAATCCTTGAATCTGAATATTAACGGCAGCTGTGCAAAAGAGGCTTGCGGTGGTTACCATTGTGAAAAGCAATGAACCTCCATAAATTCCATTCAAGTCGTTTTGAAGTCTGCAATTTAATACACTTTCTTAGACAATCGTTCTAGATCTCGTTCCAAAATCGAATAAACTTACATTAAAACCGTTATGTTTTGTGTTTAAAAAGTTTTAGTTTTGAATATATTTCTTTTACTTACTCAGTTAAAATGTTATGCTTGGTTATCAGTTCAGCCATGAATTGGCGATCCTGTCGATCATGTTCAGAATGTGGTTCAAAACTTAAGAATAATCGATTCAGATAACTGAAATGCATACAGATTTGTATCTGAAAGCACACTAGCCAAAGATCCGTGGACATATTGGAGACTATCATGTGAGAGGCATGTAGCCATTCTATTAAATAGATCCCCATATAATGCCAAACAGTGTGATGTTGAGGATCAAAGTGAAAGAATGGATAGTAGTGATGATATGGGAATTCAATTCCTGGATAATAAAAATACATGAACACGGACTGAAAGAATGGCCCAACGAGTACCATAGCCGTGGAAACGAAATAGAATATAATCATTAGAAGCAGCGGTCGTGGCCAATAGAATTCATTCACTATGTACTTAATTCTTTCAATAGTTTTGTTTGGATAGATTGCATTTAAGTTGTCATTGAGTCTCTTGATGGCTTTAAGTCGAAGCGATGTCACAAACTTAATGTCCGAATTGATGGCAAACGTAAACATTGTGGCGTATTCAATGGTTAATGCAATATTATCTATAAATTTGCTCTCGTATATGGTAAAAATCATAATAATCATGCATATTGCATGACTTAAGATGCAAAGAGACCGATAAACGGAAAGAAGATACTTTAAGATACTTCTCTTCGGCGGATATAACATGTAGTCCCCCATTAAACGATGGGACAGACTTGGTATCCAGGTGAAATCTTTATAAGAGTACTGCACTGATTCCATTTCAACGACTTTCTATGACTCTGATTCAGTAAGGCGAAACTTATATAAGCTGCACAATACAATGGAATAATTTTGCGGTCAGCAGCTGGCCTTGAGTTGGTCTTTAATGTGGTCTAGCCGCAGTTCTATAACTTGTTATAGTACATATTGTATAGCCAGTGGCAATAGCCACGTCAGTTTTTTCCCTTCATCTTGAAGCCACAAATAACTGAATTAACTGAATTCGCTTCTTGTTGTAGGACTATAATAAATTCTATCTGAGGCAATGAAATTCTGACATAAATGAATCTAGAAATATCTTGATAATTTAGCAATTTTAAAGATTTAAAAGACATTTTGTTTTGCTTTGCAAAATGACAGCTATTTTCAGCTGCGCTCTTAAGTAGGCAATATATTTTTGTATTTCCATGTTTAATGAATGAAACTTAATCCCGGTTAAAAGCAATATTATTTTGTATTTGTCACAATTCACGTCGTTATTAATGATTTCTTGTCGTGACAATGCTCAATTATGATAACTGACAAAACTATTTAATAATTCACAAAAAGGTCTTGTAATTGTAATTAAAACTCTTTAAATTTTTTATTAAAAACATGAACATAAATGGTTAAATGTAGTGGGGTGATTTGGTTTTCTTTTGTATTTGTGGAGCTCGTTCATTCCTCTATATTGAATCATATTGACCAAAAATATGTTCTCGTTCTTATGTTTGAATCATTTGACGAATGCAGACAAATACACGAAGAGCAATGTTCATTAGCTGTAATTCACATTTTAGCTTAAATCATCTTATAGAGAGATTTTTTCATACTAACCCTTCTGAATGTCTCATGTGATACGGGCAGATAGCCCATGGCACTTAACTCTAGAGGTTTCTGAGCCCGTCGAATGATAATAATGATCAATTTCTTATAGGATATTGATCCATCTTGCCAACTGTGACAATAAGCAGCATGCATAAGGTCCTCACTCTAAGAATAGAAATTTTCCCTTCACAATTTTAATATTCAGAAATGAAAAAGATTATATATCCTACCAGAGTGCTAACTAGTTGACCATAATAGCAAACCAAATACAATTGCAATGTGCTCGTGCAGGTAAACATCAACATGGATACTCCATCCATATTCAAGCCCTGAACCACAACGTACAAGGACACAAAGCAAAGAACCACAGCGGAGTTCAGCAAACTTAGAAGCATTGATCCACCAAAAATCCTGTTTATCTCTCGCTGGAGGCTATAGATAAAGATAGAGTACATATATTTGGTATTATTCATCTACTTATTCTTACTTACTCAATAAGCAAATTGTGTTTATCCACCAATCTTGCCAGAAATTCTTTATCTTCCTTATCATGATTAAGATGTGGCTTATAATTTTGAAGGGACTTTTTAATATAATTCAAATGCATGCAGACTTGCATTTGAAAACAAACCAACCAGAGATCCGTTGCCATATTCGAACTGACCATGTGAACACTGTGAAAACATTCTATGATATAGATGCCCACATATCGCCACACGGAATGCAGTTGCGGATCAAAAATAAATATGGGATAGCCATGGAGATAAAGAAATCTCTTCCCACTATTGAAAAAATAGAGAACAAACGATTGAAAAAATGGTCCAACAATTACCATAGCCGAAGACAGAAAGTAAAATAATATGATCACAAGTAAAGGTCGAGGCCAGTAGAATTTAGTAGTCTGATGCTGAATCCTGGATTCCTTGCTTTTGGGATATAATTCCGATAAATCGTTACTTAGTTTTTTTATGGAATCACGCTGTTGCGAGGTTGCAAATTTGATATCGGAATTGAGTTCATAGGGAATCATACAAGAGTAGCGAGAAAGTATCGGAAGCGTGCTAATCGTGCTCCTCTCAAAGACGCGATACATCATAACGAACATGCTTAGGCCATGACAGAGATTGCATGTCCAACGATAGATGAACATTAGAATTTTGGTTGACAGTTTTTTCGGAGATCCAAGCATATAATATCCCATAATGCGATGGGCCAGATGCGGAATTCTGGTGAAGTCTTGATAGGAATAATCCGTCGGCTTCATTTGATTGATACTGTGTGACTATTACAAATGGAAACTAATCCAAAGTGCTAACAATTGTAATTGGCTTAGCGCCAACGTAACACTAGTTGTCATTGGCCGATTTGTCCAATTTAAATGGGTAAGGGTGAAGCCAATGACAGGTGGCCATAACTGTCTTTGCCATGAAACCTTACGCCATCTAACAATTAGAAATAATAAATAAATAATAGGACTATAAATATTTAAGTGTGGTCTATTGGGTTTTAAGGAATTATTTACTCAAACTAATTGTTTCAATTAGAAACTTACATACTTGGCCTTATTTTATAGAAATATAAAAAGTATTAAAATGGCATCCATTTTTTTGCAGCGCTATTAAGTATGCAATCGATTTTTTGTACTTCCTTTATTATTGAACTCGCAGAAGTATTAATTTAAAACTTGTTACAATTATTGTTTCATATTGTATGTTTTATTAATAATGACTCAAGTTTTCTTCAAATATTATGTTAATTATCTTGACAACGTTTAATTTTAAGAAGTGGCAACTAGCTAGTTAATAATTTACATAAAACTCTTGCAATTTAAATTAATATTGTTATTAAATTTTTTTATAACAGTTTTCTGTTGGTTAAAAATCTTTGTTCACTTTAACTTCTTACTCAATCATTTGACGTAGAAGAGCAAAAAAACGATATGTTAGGGTCATGAGCTGCAAATAAAAGGAATTTTGCTTAATAACTCCTTGATAATATCGAAATCATTTCTTGCCTTTGTAAACGTTTCCAAAGATATTGGCACATAACCCAAAGCACTCAGCTCAACTGGCCTTTGGGATCGTAATGCTATAAGCTGCAAATTCTTTTTGCAAGACAATGAAGCATCGAACCAATTGTGGCCATATGCTGCATCGGCAATGCTCGTGCTCTGGAACAAAAATTCATTTTTACTATGAAATCAAACAAGTTCTATTGGCTCACCAATGTGTTAACCATTTGGCCGTAATGGCAAATGAAAAATAATTGGAATATTGTTATCACTGTGAATACAATAAGAATTATTCCTTCAGTATCGAAGCCTCCAACTTGAATGTATACGGCAATATTACAAATGAAGTTGGCAGTGGTCAATAGAGTGAAAAGCAATGAACATCCAAATATTTTATTAAGATCCTTCTGAAGGCTGCAGAATATATACTATTACATTTTTAATGCTTTCAACAGCTTAGAAACAGAAACTTACTCAAATAATATGTTGTGTTTGACCACCAGATTTGCCAGAATTTGCCGATCCTTGTAATCGTGATGACAATGTGGATTAAAACTTAACAATGTTCGATTAATGTAACTGAATTGCAAACAGATTTGCATCTGAAAGCAAACTAGCCAAAGGTCTGTGGCCATTTGGTAAACGGTCACATGGGAGGCATGAAGAAACTCCAGCAAGTAGATTGCTATATAACGCCACATCGCGTGACGTTGAGGATCAAAGTGAAAGAATGGATAATAGTGACGATAGAGAAATTCACTGCCTGGACTATAGAAATACTTGAATACCGACGTAAACAATGGCTCAAAGACTATAGCCAATGCGGTGACAATATAGGTCTGAACGAGAAGTATCAGTAAACGCGGCCAATAGAATTCGGTGACATGGTAGTCGATTCGTTCCTCCCTCGATTTCGGGTACAATGCTTCTAAATTATCCCTAAGTCTGCTAATGACTTTGTGCTGTAGCGATGTAAAGAATCTTACATCTGAATTAATCCAATAGGCTATTACCGAGATATATTTCATAAGGACCTTTATATCATCTTGGGACCCACAGAAAAAGGTATAGACAATTGAAAGCACACATATGTAATGACCGAAATTACAAATCCAGCGATAGATATCCAAAAAAAGCTTAGTCCGTTGTGTTAATGGAGATCCCTCCAAATAGTATCCAACTAATCGACTCGACAAAATTGGTATTTGAAGAAAATCTTTATACAAATAATCTGCAGAGTTTTCTCGACTCATTGGTAATTGTTTAATATTTTCTTGATTCTTTTTGCAAGTTCTAGGATATTTCGATGACTGTGTAAAAGCTTCCGGGACTAGTGTCTTTTATAGGAACCAAATTTAAAATTGCTATAGAAATTCACTTCCTCACTTATCCTCAATTATCGTATGAATAATTAACTTATAGAATGTTTGAATTGAGAAAGTGCGATGACCGAGTATTTTTCCATATATTAAATTTTAATTATTCTCATTCATTATGTTGATATTTCAATGTGTCAAAACACGTGGAGCTCAACCATTCCACTTCATTCAATCAGTTGTCGTATAAGAGCAAAAAAACGATATGTTAGGCTCATGAGCTGCGGACAAAAGAACCTGAGCTTAACGTACAGATAACTTTGAAATTATTGCTTACCTCTTTGAATGTCTCCAACGATAACGGTACATAACCCAGGGCACTCAGCTCAACTGGTCTTTGCGCTCTTATGGCTATAAGCTGCAAGTTTTTTTTGCAGGACAGCGAAGCCTCGAACCAGTTGTTGCTATAGGCGGCATTTGCAATGCTCGTGCTCTAGAATCGTATATTTGTACTTACTTTACTGTCAGAAGAAGCCGATTGCCTTACCAACGTGTTAACCATTTGTCCGTAATGGCAGATCAAATATAATTGCAATATTGTTGTCACTGTAAATACGATTAGTATTACGCCTTCAGTATCGAAGCCTCCAACTTGAATATATACGGCAATAGCACAAATGAAGCTGGCAGTGGTCAATAGAGTGAAAAGCAATGAACCTCCAAATATTTTATTAAGATCCTTCTGAAGGCTGCAAATGAGGATTAGAAACTTTTTGTTTTCTTCGACACACCACAAAAAAAACTCACTCAAACAATACATTGTGTTTGACCACCAGATTTGCCAGAAGTTTTTGATCCTTGTAATCATGATGACGATGTGGTTCGAAATGTAACAGTGCTCCATTTATATAACTGAAATGCAAACAGATTTGCATCTGAAAGCAAACTATCCAAAGATCTGTGGCCATTTGATAAACTGATACATGGGAGGCATGAAGAAACTCCAGCGAGTAGATTGCTATATAGCGCCACATTGTGTGACGTTGAGGATCAAAGTGAAAGAATGGATAATAGTGACGATAGAGAAATTCACTGCCTGGACTATGGAAATACTTGAACACCGACGTAAACAATGGCTCAAAGACTACGATCACAGTGGTCGCAAAGAAGGTCTGAATGAGAAATATTAAGGAACGAGGCCAATAGAATTCGTTAATTTGATGGTTCATTATTTCCTCCATTGTCTTTGGATACAAAGCCTTTAAATTGGCGTTAAGTCTCTTGATGGAATTGTGCTGCAGCATTGTAAAGAATTTTAGATCTGAATTAATCCAATAGATTATGACGCACACGTATTTCATGAGGACCTTTATATCATCTTTGGACCCACAGAAAAAGGTATAGACAATTGTAAATACACATATGTAATGACCGAAATTACAAATCCAGCGATAGATATCCAGAAAGTGTTTAGTCGTTTGTGTTAACGGAGACCCTTTCAAATAGTATCCAACAAATCGATTCGGTAAACTGGGTATTCGAAGAAAATCTTCATACAAATAATCTGCAGAGTTTTCCCGATTCATTGGTAATATACTCAATTTTCTTTGTATCTTATTGTATGCTCCAGGATTTGTCGATGACTGTGTGAAGGCTCGCTGTGTCAGAGCCTTTTATAAAAACGATATTTATAATTGCTATAGAAATTCACTTCCTCACTTATCCTTAACAATTAATAAATTAATAATTAAGTGTTGGCTTTTTAATATTGATTAATAAAAAGTCACTACAAAGGTGTAAATAAATTTGAGCAAGTGTCATGACTACCTTTCTTTCTGTATATAATATTTAAAGCTGAATTTTAATTATCTTCATACCAGGATTTATTGTATCATTTCACGTATGAGAGCAAAAACACGATATGTGACTGTCATCACCTGTAAGAGACGGCAAATTCTATAACTTTAATTTCGATTTAAAGAAATTCATTCTATCTGTTTCTTTGCCTGCTTAAAAGTGTCCAGAGAAACGGTGAGATACCCCATGGCACTTAGTTCAACCGATTGCTGGGCTCGTACAATGATAATTAGCAAATACTTCTTATAGGCTATAGAGGCTTCATACCAGCTATGGGTGTAGATGCCGCCCAATATACTGGCTCTGTAAGAACGCATTACCATTTAGACTATCAGTCTGGTTGTCTGTTTGTTGACTTACCAAGACGTTGATGAGATCTCCATAATAGCAAACCAAATACAATTGCATGGACGATGTGGTCATAAACATGATGTAACTAACACTCTCCAAGTTCAGGCCCCCCATACGAATGTATAGACCAACTGTGCAGAGGACTCCAGCGGTGCTTAGTAGACTCAAGAGTAGAGAACCACCAAATATGGAATTCAAATCATTTTGCAATCTACAAAAAACACTTGGAAGAGCCAAGCTAAGAGAGTGACAATTTTTTTCAATGACTTACACAATTAGATAACTATGTTTTTTTATCATCTTCGCTAGAAATTTCCGATCTTGGACATCATTTTGCCAATGAGGTTGATACTCGGCAAGAGTTTGTCCGATATACTTGAAATGCATGCAAATTTGGACTTGAAAGCAAACCAGCCACAGATCCGTGGCCACATTCGAGATGACCATGTGAGTGCTATGTAACCATTCCAATATGTAGGCGCACACGTAGTGATAGACGGCCCTCTCGTCCTTTGGATCTATTATGAAGTACTCGTAGCAATGCAAATACAAGAAGTGCTTTTTATCATTATAGAAATATAGAAAAGCTGATTGAAGCATTGGTCCAATTACCACCATAGCCGATGAGATAATGTAGGTGGAAATCATGACAATCAGAGGGCGTGACCAATAGAAATCGTTAACTCGATAATTGAACCTCTCCACAGTGTTTTTTGGATACAATTCTGATAAGTTACGACTAAGCCTCTTGATGGCCTGTTTCTGCTGTGATGTGGCGAATTTCGTGTCCGAGTGAATGACATAGGTAACCAGGGTGCCATAGCGCATTAGTAACTGAATTGTATTGATACTCGTCCTTTCGTATATTCTGTATATCATGAAAATCACACATATTATGTGACTAAAGATACACAAGAAGCGATACAAGAGCATTAGCCACTTGACCCAAGCTCTACGCGGCAAGTCCAAGATATTGTAGCCCATAAGACGATGAACCTGGGCAGGAATTCGGGTGAAATCTTCATAGGAGTATTGCACGGTTTCCATCTTGTTCACTTTGTGGGTTTAGCAACCAGATTGGCCATACAATTTATACCTTTTGTTAGAATAATAATAGCTTGCAAGTCTTTGATGTGGTTTTTGCCATGGGAGCAAAAGACAGGTGTGTATCACATTATTTTCCATTCTTCTTCAAAATTGGGTATATACCTTTGGTCTAAGAATTTGACATTTAACCATTGAAGACCAGGATTATTATTAATCAGGAGAAAACTAATCCAATTAAAACAAAGACAATGGAATCGTCATCAATTTAAAGAAGAGAAGAGTGAAAAAGTAACTATCCATCAGATTGCCTGGTTTTTAGAATGTGAAAGGGATTACCCCTATATAGTTTAGCCAATTGCCAATGGCCGTTACAGAAGTGTCTCTAGGTTGAAGACTGATTTTCTTTAGTCTTCAGAGAGTTGTGATTTAATTAAATCTTTTTGAAAAAATGTGGAAAATAAGATTCTTAGAATCTTTACTTACAAAAGAACAAAAATTGAATATTAACATTAATTAAGATCAATTAAAGAATGTGAAGAATCAAAGTTGGAATAACAAAGAACATCTTGTATGCAGACAGAAGGTTATAAAATACTTTTATGACTCTTTTTCTGAACAAGGAAGGTCATTTGGCTGGGAATTCCATGCGGTTTTCTCGTCCCCACACCCCCACTTGCATGATTTTCAGGTGCAATTTTTGTCGGCTAAAAGGACACACCCAGGTGTAAAAATCTCTCACTTGGCGACATCTGCGATTAGTAATCAATATCTACGGAAAGTGCTTAGAAGAAAGAAAGAAAAATATTACTTGGTCATGCACTTAATAATTTCCATAACTAAATGAGCTTCTTCTCAGTTATCTGAAGGGTGTGCGTGGTGGGGGAGCGAGGAAGGGGCCGTCTGTTTACCGTTTTTATCTGTCAGTTTCTGTTGTTGTTGTTGTTAGTTGTTGCACTTGTCGCCGCATAAGTGACATTCTTGCACACACCAAGAAAATTGTCATTGAAGTAATTCTCCCTCCATTCCGCTCGTCTCGTCTCGTCTATGCGATTGCTACTCTCTGAGTGGAATGCTAAGTAGAAAGGAGGACAAAAGAGAATAGGCTAACAAAGGGTAAAGTAAAATATTCTCTAAAGCAGGTGTTTCTTGGCTAGGTGTCACTAACATACATACACACAAGCCAATACAAGAACTATGTCTCTAATGAGAGATTATCCGCGCTTAAAAGAAGATATCTTAGGACTATGTCCAATCATGTGTTCAATTGTTTTGTTTTTAACTAAAGTCACAAAAAAAATTGGTGGGCCGTCATAACATTTTATTGATGTCAACATTATTGCACAATTTTCATCTCTCATAAATGTATCTATGGAAGTTCATAGACACAATTGAAAAAAAAGAGTTCATCTCGCTTTGAACTTCTTTCATCAACAATTTTTACTGTCTTGCATGACGTTGTCGTAATTTATTCATTAGTTTCAATTGACTAACGATCCATTACATATATAGTTAACCCAAGTTGGCACAATTCACACACACACATATAAAAAATAAGTGAAAATTCTAAAGAATATGTAGGTATGTAATAAAGCCATTTATTGAACAAATTTAGCTTACAACTCGTTTGAAATGTAGATTAAACGAATCTACTCCAGAATATTTACATTAAGTAGTATCTCTCAATATATGTATATTCGTAATCTTACATTTTAAAGTTGATCATTTTTAAAAAAACATTATCAAAATGTGGGTAAAAATATTCAAGATTCGAGATGAAGATGCAATGGGTTTTCCCATGTCACACAGACTGGTCATAAAGTGCCGCCGCGCATTGGTGACGCCGAAATCCTAAATACTTTATGAGGAAGGTAAGGGTGTATTTGTGTCTGAGTCCTAATAAAAATAAACATACACACTACTACACACACCCACACATACATACATAAAGACAAATATCCTGGAAAACCTAAAAGAAACAAAAAATACACAAAGAAAGAAAGGAAACTCAGATGAATGGCTGCTGTTTGCCGAACAAAGAAGAAAAGACAGAGAGGAGAGTCAGAAAGAGAGGGAAGGATAAAGGACAGCCTGTTGCCTGTTTGCCCTTGTCCTGTCTGACGCAGTGTCCACGACCGCATCTACCGGCAATCAAATCACCATGGTCCAGAGTCTAGAGGAAAGTGGGTGCAGCATTAATCCGCACAAACAACAATTTCCCACACCGAGTTTTCCCTCGATGCGATTTCAATATCCATTATGCCTGTAACGTTAAAAGGGGTTGGGGCGGGGGGAGGGAGGGCGATACAACATTTGCATTATGGGCCCCAAGGACTAACAAAGAGCGTCCTCAAGCGTCAGGAGCCAACGCACTGCGCTTTTCACTTTTCCACCCATTTATTAATGAATTTATTGCCTCGACTGCATTTGATGAGCAAAAATGCATTTTACAGTTATCGTTGCTATGGTACATTCGATACGTAGTAAGAAAGGGAGGGAGGGTAGTGGTCAATTCAAGGGTTGGCGCTGGTCCTGCATAACATTTATCATAGCTTTTGTTTTGGTTACATTCGGGTCTTTGCTTTTGGGTGAGGGGTGTGGGTGGGGGTCGCTGGTCGTAGCCAGGGGTTTTTTTTCGTACTCGGCAGCTGTCAGAAGTACAAAACGGAAATCGTATACGAAATTGATAAAACATTTGCTGCACATTGATAATTAATAGTCCGGAAAGTCAAAGCAAATTCACCAAGAATAGTTTAAAAACTTGTGTTATCCATTTATTATTCATTTATCTGCTTATGAAATAAAGTGTTTATATCAAGAAGTCAAGATTTTAGCAATTTCGGAGCTGTTGCTTTGAGAATTCAGAATAAAAGTATCTCAAAGTCAGTACTAAACAGTAGCCAATAAGTTGATATAATCTGTAGTCAACGTATTTAAAGAATCCCTAATCAAAAGTATCCCTAATCAAGAGTATCTCAAACAAAAGTATCTCAAACAAAAGTATCTCAGTCAAAAGTATCTCAGTCAAAAGTATCTGTATCTCAATCAAAAGTATCTTATTGTTGGTTGCCTCTTAAGATGTTTGCTGGGTTTGCGTTTGTTCCATGTTCGCCTCAATGGCTCGAGTTCGAGGTGGTTAGTTGGCAGTTTGGCAGATTGACAAGGCTTCGTGTGGTTGCAGTGGCGTAGCCAGAAAATTTTTTTGGGGGGGTTAACATGTTTTAGGATCAAAGATATTGAACAAAATTCTAAATATGAGATATCACTTAGATAATGTGTAATATATAGGGTGTTTTATATTGAAATGCTGTATAGAATATAAAAATTTAATTTTATATATATGAGATACATATATGAGCATCTCAAGATAAAATTTGACGTACGATTTTCCATTGTAGTTTATACTAAGTTTAACGTTTTTAATAAATAACTAAACAATATTTACATGTAAATAATTGTTTGTGGAAAAAACAGTTGAAATCATATTGTATTGAATAAGTATTGATCAATTTATTGATAATTCTGGAGCATAAAAAACTGTTGAAAAACATAAATGTACGAAATCACAAATCGATTTTCCTCTTTTTTTTGAGCGAATCTGTCGATAACTTCTTCCACCGTGATATCAATATCTCTGTTAATACTCATTAGAGCAAGTCCGTCCAGCCTATCTTCTCCAGTTGAATTTCTTATCCAATTTTTTAAACGCCTCAAAGTTGAAAAGCTCCGTTCGCTGCTAGCAATGGTCACAGCTAACGTTGCTCCTATCTTAAAAAATTTTGAAACGTTGGGAAAAAGTCCTTCGTTGCAAAGATTTAATGCGTCGATGAATGTCTTCGGATGAGTTTCTGCCCCAATCCAACGTTGTCTCCACAATAGGACTTCATTTATTACTATGGAAACAGTTGCCTCAGTAGCTGTTGGCCATTGATCCATTATTACTTCGACAGTTTCAGAAACAATACCATTTTCAACTCCTTTTTTAAGCAATTTTTCAGGGAGGATATTTTCAATAATTGACAATGTCTTTTTGTGTTTGACGAATCTGTCAGATAAGGAAGATATGAAGTGATAGAGGAATGGTATGAATATTGATTGGCGATAATATTCTTCTGCCGAGCTGTTCTGGTAATTTTGTCGATGTTTTTGACATTGAACAATCCTGGGAACTTCAATTTTTTCTCCTATTGATTCATCTAATTTTTCAGCATCAGCGAATACTATTTTGAACTTTGATGCAACGTTTTCCCTCATTTCTTTCAACAACTATGTATTAATCGAGCATTCTAGCAATTGAGTTGGTTTAATGGCTGAATCAATTTTATAAAAAATGAACCAATTTTCGGGGGGGTTTTATCCCCAAAACCCCCCCCGTTACTACCCCACTGTGTGGTTGCATGTGGTTTCGTGTGGTTCGAATGAGACTACATTTGTTTTTGTTTTTTTAGCGATGATACATCGGACTGAAACTTCTGTACATCGCTGTGTTTTTTACATCACTAGTTTACATTAAGCACTCGAGGCGAACGGTTCGGGCCATTCGATTTGTATCTGTATCTGCACCTTTCTCGTCCGACGGCTGCTGCTGCTGCTGCCGCCTTTTAACAATCTATCCGGCCATGTGAAGTTAAAGCATAACAATTTGAAATATCTCATTTCGCCATACCTGATAAAGCATTGAAAACCAAGAAAAAGAGATAAAATCCGATAACGATCTATATATAATAATGAGTCTGCAAAGATTTGCTGACTTGATTGAAGCAAATTGAAAGTGAAATTGTTTTTTACGGAAAGCGGTAAAGGAAATTAAAATAATCATAAAGGAAACAACAAAGAAAAGAGCAAAGAATATGTGCTGAGAATTCAATAAGTTGAGATTGAAAAGTAATTAAGTTTATGGGTTTCTTTTCTAAAGATTTATGGCACTTGGAAATTTGTTGTACTTAGCTTTATTTTTATAACGGTGCGTGTTGCCTGTTGCAGCTGCTGATCTTGTTCTTGTTCTTAAGTTTTGCCCAGAGGATGGACTCTGGGCTGCTGGCTAACCCGTTTATGTTCGTTTTTTTTCTTTCTTTACTTGACTGGGTAACTCCGATCTATACAAACACGCACACACAACAAATACATCAAGTTCTGGTTACTTGGTGCATCTGAAGATATACATACGAGTATGTATCTGTAAGATACACGTACTTGCCGTGCACACCTTGTTTTGGTTTTTGGCTTTGGCTTTGGTTTTGTTGTGTTTTGTTTTCTCTCCTCTTGCTTCCTTATTGACTGTGCGCAAGACGAGGCGACTTTGGGGCAATGTTTATTTTTGTTTGCCCGCGCTCAGTGCTCAAGCGGGAAAAACTAGTTTTTCCTTTTGAAAAGAAAAACAGCTAGCACAAACAGGCAACAACCGAAAGAAAAACAACTGCGCCGCATTTGACTTGAGGAAGAAAATCTTTTGTGAAAAGTTCAACTGAAGACAACTGTTGCTTGAAAAAAAAAAAAAAAACACTACAACCATATATTTGACAGCAAAAACCGGAGAAAAAATACATTTTTTATGGCATTTAATTATGCAAATGTCTAGAAACGACGAAGAAGAAGAAGTGCCAGTTGAGTTTGTGGTAGGAAAATGCGTTAATTAGCGGAAAAAAGTATCTGCCAGCTACTCTAATGATGTCGTTAATCAAAAGCCGGGACCGTGAGTAATTAGCAAATGGATAAACGACCAAAAAACCAAAAATGTCAACGCATGTGAAAGTTTTTTGCCTTGGCAGCATATATTTTTCTGTTTTTTTCTTTGTTTTTTGCTTTTCGTTAAAGAAATTTAAATGTAAGCCACAAAATGTGTGTGTCAAAAATAATTAATATCGTATGTGAGTGTGTGTGAGTGCCATAACGAGAATGGAAATGCAAATGTCATAAATTTTTTTGGTTTTTTGTTGAGATGCAACAAGTGTTTGCCACATGTTGCAGTCCCTCCCCCTCAAAAAGTGTTGTGTAACCCAAAAGTTTCAACTAAAATTTCATGTGTTAATTTAGAGTGAGAGAGAGATCTAAGTCTGGTAGTGAATCATACAAAAATATATAAACGACAAAAAAACCCAAAATACACTACTGAAATGGGCTTCTCTTCGGCCTTACAAAGCCGAGCCGCCCACGAGGCGTTGATCGTGCGGCAGGATGCTGAACTCCGACTCATGGAGACCATGAAACGATCCATACAAATGAAGGCCAAATGCGACAAGGAATACTCAATTAGTTTGACAGCTGTCGCTCAACAGGGATTAAAGATCGATAGGGCTGATGAAATGCAAGGTAAGAATACGAATCGAAGTTATAGTCGACAATACATATACTCCAGACAATGCAATTGAAACAACATAAAATACTGATAAGATAGAGAAAAACCAATTGTTTGGTCAATGATATTTGCGGTGCTAGCGGTGCAATGGCCCTGAGTGAGATAGAAGAAAAGATAGACAGAGATAGGAATGTTGTTTTTTCACCTGAAAAATGTCTGTTTTAAGGCGTTCTATCAATGCCATAAAAAATAGTCAGCTGAGAACTATCGATCCACCCATTTCAAGTGGATTCATATTCAGAGAGTTTAAAATCGCAAATTGTATTTGCAGGTGATGCATTTTTCCTGCTTAGTTTTTTGTTATCAAACATAATTCTACACCTTCCATTGGAACTTACCTTTCCAAATTTGTCCCACAACAGTTTGATTACTGTGAGAAGAAAATTCATTTAAGTTGATATTGTAGTTTCTGGCGAATTCCGTAGCTTTGTTTTCCTCTGAGAAAGAGTACGAAAATCTCAACAAATGTTTTAAGTGAGTGTTTGTTTCTTTTTCCTACTGATAAGTTTATTTGTTACTCATGCGAATTGTCGTCAGATCGGCTTAAAGTCTGGCCTATCCAAACCATTAGTCAGATCACCCGTCAGGGCTTTATGTATACATAAGTATGCATTTGTCGATAGGCGCCAAAAAGCTTTCACTTTTGCGGCGCCCAGTTGCATTTTGATTGTCATTGTGACGCCAACTGGTCAATCAACTCAAAGGTCCAGTGATAGCCATGTTAACAGAGTGTGTGTACGAGTCTTTTGGGCTTTAACTCTGAACTAAACTGCATTGTTTAACTTAACTTGTCGATATTTATTCAAATTAGTTCAAGACATAATTTCCTTACATCAAAAAATGGTTAATGGACACTATAATTATTGTTAAAGTTCAATTATGTAAAGACTTGCACTTCCTGATGAATGTAAAAACAATAGAGATTGAAATGTTTGCCTACTGTATATGATATGCAGCTTAAAGAGTGGAAAAGGGTTTTGGCCATAAGTACATATGTACATACATATGTTTTTCTGATTTTCTCTTGGTGTGAATTTTGGCAGCAGTTACGACGAGAGGGCCAAATCGCGTGACTTGATCGCATTTCCAGAGTGAATAATACGCGTGAAGGTTTATTTCAAACAATTTAAGATAATCACCAGAGACGTAAGGGGATCTGCAGAAGCTTGAAACTAACAAACGAATGGCAGACAGACTATCAGATAGACAGAACAAATTGTTTTCCAACTACTGGTCGTCGTCGGTGTGGGCCATCTGCATTTGGCCTCTGCAACTGGCCTCAACTTGGCTCCGAATGACATGCGACTGAGAGTGTGTGTTTCTGGCAAGTTTGTATCTGTAAGATACTACATTACAACCTGCCATCTAAGCTCATCAAAGTGTCGACAAAGTGCAGCCCTCTTGCCAAAGCAAAGATACTTACACACGTAGACACACACACACACACGCAAGTTATAAACAATTTTCTATATAGAGCTATATAATTGCTATAATTTCCAGTGTCAGTTTTGTTATCTTCACGATGTTGTTGTTGTTGTCTTTGTTGTCGAATAAACAAAACACGAGAAACGAAAAATTGCGCACAAAACGTTTCGCTAAATTTTAACTAATGCCAATGCAATTTTTCTTTGATTGTTTAAATTTTCGTTTCACCTTGACCATGAACTTGCCACCCGATGAATGAGCCACCCGAATATGGCCAAAACCAAAGTTTTCTAACTTAACGAAGCGAGCAAAAAAAATTTAAAAACGGAAACAATTTCATGTTATATAAAATGCCAACACAAACTCTTTCAAGAATACATTTAAACCATGACAATTTCAGTTGAAGTTAAAGTTGGGCAAAACAAATTAGTCACTCGTATACACAATTGGCATGAGTCAGTCCAGTTTAGTTGAGTTCAGTTCGATTTTAAGTCTGTTTTGAGCAAGTTTAAGTTACATTTCTCTTTTATTTAACCAACTTTACAGGTAGCCTAATGACAAAATCCTGGCGTTCATATATGGATGAGCTAGATCAACAGGCCAAACAATTCAAACTGAATGCTGAGCAGCTTGAAGTTGTCTGTGAAAAGTTGACACATCTCTCACAGGACAAACGAAAGGCACGCAAAACCTATCAGGAGGAGCATGCCAAAATTGCAGCACGTCTGAATCATGTGAGTAAAAAAATCCAATATCAACATATCATATATTTATATACATATGTATGTATATAAACAAAAAGAGAACCCACACCCAAATAAATGGCAAAAGCAAATAATTCATTATTAAGCCGCTTTTAACTTGTGTTACACTGCGAAAAACAAACCTGAAACTCTTTTGTGATTTGAGTTTAGTAAATTTTATATGAGAATATCAATTTAAAATTTAATAATCGATAAGTGTCATAGAGAAGAAGATGCCGATATTTGTTTTTATGATGGTTTGATGGGCCTACCACTTTTCTATTGTATCTTGGGGATACCCTAACTCAGTTTTCTACGATCAACTCCTTTTTCAAGGGTAACTTTATTTAATCTAAGTGCCTTCCCAACCCCTCAGAGTTTTGTGGTTGGACTGACGTCCGACATGTATTATTTAATCAACAAAAAAACAGCCAACTATATAATCAAAATAAACAATATTACAGCTAAAATAGCAAAAAGTCATTGTCATTGTGTTTGCGTTTGCTTCCCTTCAAAAAGATAATTTTTGCTTTTTTTTTTTTTTTGCCGCCGCCGTCTTTTGGCTTATTTAAGCATCTTAAATGGCTTGTAAATATGCGTAACACAGAAAGAGATAGAGAGAGGCAGAGAGGGAGTATAATAAGTATAAATAAAAGGAAAGAGAACACCAAATGCCTTTGTTATGGCCCAACCATGTAGTAAATCAATAGAAGTGTTTATTTGTGAGCCGAGTGGCAACAAGTTTATTAACCCAAAGGGGTACAAAATATTAGAACATTAACAACAACAACAACACGAGTAACAACAATAACAAAAGATAAAGAAGAAACAGCAGAAGGGGTCAAACAAATTTCCATATTTACGGGTGCTGACAGCAAATTTACATATGATAAAGAGACAGAGAAAGACAGAGAGACTTAAGAACCAAGATGAAAAGGCAAACTGATTTTGATTGTACCATCAATTCATTACCCTGGTAAAAATTGATCTTGGATCTATAAAAAAGTCCATCACGATTCTTTCCATTGTCCCCGATGGAACTCTACCAAATAGTATTATAGTTTAGTAGATCTCAACTGAGTCAGGATCAAGGACTTTCATATCTAGATGTACGGAGGATATAAACAAAACTCTGCTTCTTAAATCAGCATACCCCATTAACCAAGGGTATACGTATATAGAATCCATGGCGATATAGTAAGTCAGCAACATGTTGCAGAGACAAGGAGGGAGAGAGAATGAGAAACAGAGCGGTATGTCGACCCAGTTTGAGATTTGTTTGATTTTCATTTTATTTTTTGTATAATGAATTTCCGTTTTGTATACGATGTTTTACTGTTTTATATCCTTACCATGTCTGAGAATAAACCAAACTAAATAAACAAACTCATATTATTGCCCATTTTATGGGATTATATATTTGTTTGATTTTCTGTGTTTGGCACCATTTTTTGCGTCGTACAAATTCGCACAGATATATAGAAATTTTTGTTTATTAAATGGTTTTTTATGTCTTATACAACAACAAAATGAAGAGCCTTTTAAATGAGAAACAAAAAGAGCAAAGTTTACATGCTCTTGAAAGTTGCGCCAAGTCAATTGACAACAATTTAGTGAACTACCAATAATAATAATAATAATAATAATAAGAAAAAAAATTGAAGATGAGAAAAAAAGAGGCAACAAATTACTGTCCAGACACAGAGCAGCAGCAATAAAAATGTGAAATAAAATTCTGGGTAAAGAAGTCCAAGTCGAAAGATGCCAGAAGTTTTTTTCCTTCTCCTCTTCTTGGCGAATAAATTGAAGATGGGCAGTCAACAGCTTGACTCTTACTTACTCTTTCTGGTGATTTGTTTTGCTTTGAACTTTGGACTGGTAATATTTGTAGAGAAGATGGCAAATAACTTGTCCAGAAACTGCTTCTAAATGTTGATTTAATAAGTCTAATATAAAGTGTAAAACTAATTCAACGAATAGATAGCTCAGTTGAGTTTCAAGTAGGCTTTAGGAAGCTAATTTGTTAAATGCTTGACATAAGACCATTTCAGATACATATATGTATATAGTTTGGAGTTAAATTCTTCTACTAGTTACACGTTTATCAAAAAAAAAAAAACCTATAAGTTAAAGGAATTTAAAGGCTAATCAGCCTTATCTTATCTTTTGTGAGTGCTAATTCAAATGACTTTTCAATAGGTACTTAAAGTGTTGAATGTTTCGTTACAATTAGTTCTACATTGGTATTTTAATGCTGGAAATAACTTGATTGTTATTCAATTACTAATTTTAGGCATTTCAACTTTAACTAGGTTGAAGATTTACGTATGAGGGATTTTATAGTCTCTTGAATAAATCATTTGAATGGCTTAGAATAAGTTCAATATTTAAGAGGGCGCTAGCCTGATGCCATGAAATAAACACATTTCTTCATCTTCGATCACTCAGAAGGAAAAGTGGGTCTTGGGTTATCAGAAAAGACATGACAAGAATCTGTGACTGAAATGCGCCAAGAGTTTTGTTATTAATTGACAACACTTAAGGGCGCCAAGAGAGACAAACGAAGAACCCACCCGCACACTTGGCTAATGGATATGAAATTGGTTTTAATGTATCTTTTCGTGTCATTTAGCTTGTTCATGGCACCGCCCCCTTGGCAACAACAACAAAACTAATAGAAGGCAACTTATAGAAGGGAAATACAAAACGCATTAGGGTTTTAAGCATTCGAATGCAATTTGACTGCTTCCGGGTGGATTTTCCAAGCGCACACATACACACTAATACACACACATGTCAGCTTTGCTGTGGCTTCCCCCGACCCATTCCAAGATGTGTATTGTATATCCATATTTGTTTATTTATCTCAACCGCAGAAAGCATGCTAAAATGCCATGTAGAGTTGTTCTACAACTTTGAGATACATTTCAATCTGGGCGACCATGAACAATCCGAGAGATGCTGCAAATGGGATTAGCTTTTCCCTGTTGCTCTCTCTGCCACTCACCCTGTCTCTCTCTCTCTCTTACTCCCCTCCCTGCTCACTATATATACACATAGTTCTCGCAGCTGTATTAATTACAATCAATTCAATTGAAAGTATCTTTATGACTTGAGAGGCCGTCTGCCTTGCTTGGTATGCCAGATAAGACCGATAAGATATGAATTCAAACCAACAAGCCAACAAATCTACATACAATTGTATATCTATATCTTTCTCTCTATAGACATAAATACACATATGTATGTATGTGCTTACTGCACATGGCCCGGCTTGATTAAAATTCTTTATCAAGACAGACAAAACAAGAGCGCTTCTAATGCCATTCAAGTGCCAGCAACGACGGCGGCGCCAAAGTTACATATACGAAAAAAGGAAACATTTCCCCCATTACTGAAAGGGTCTCAACACTTGAGAGTCATGGCCAGACCAAGCCGAAAGGGAAGGCCCCCACATGGTGTGCCATTTAATTGTGCTTCATTGACCTGTGTCCAGAGAGTTCTCAAGTGTCTACAAAGTTTTCCCCCTTATGCATAATTGGACTCACCCACAAAATCCGGGCATGATTATAAACCGCAACACGACACCCACAAGAGGGGCTAAGACACACAGCCGCCTGAGGCTTTAATTTAAATGTTAGATTCTAGTACAAAGGCTACTTACGTAGGATGCGAGTTCCTAGAACTATTATCTGGTGATATATTTTCAGCACTTTGATACCTTAATTCTCTTTTTGCACATAAAAAACGTTAAAACGTTTGAAAAGTTTCTTGACATTGCGACAAAAAGCTGCACAAATTGCACAAACGCACACTCAACACACACACACACACTGATAGGCTGTTGCTTAAGAGTCGACATGGCACAACTTGTAGATACATTTCTTTGTATCTTTATCTGCTAGTCACTGCCGTAACTTGTTGTTGTATGTGGGGGCAAGTCTCTGGTTTTTTTTGGTGATTTCTATCGTGCCATGCAGCTGCGAAATTTAAGCAACTACCACGCAGCATAAAAATTAGAGTTGATATTTGTTGACAACAAACATGTTGCCAATGGCCAGGCCGAGCCTGGCGGGCCGGGCCAGAGTAGTCGAAGCCAGGCCAAGTTTCTGTTTGGAGTCGCGTGCGCAAATCGCAGCCAACTACAAAAAATGTGAAAATAAGTTTGGCCAACAACTGTAATTTCTATTGGGGCAACCCCACCAAAAGCGAAACTTGTAGACATCCACGATGGGGTGTGTGTGTGTGTGTTTGAGTGTTGTGTTTATGTGTCTATGTCTGGCGACAAACACCCGGGGTGGTTTTTCTAAAATGCCCAGCAACGTTTACTCACATAATTGCCACATAATGCCACGGAATGACAGTGGCGCCAGTTCCGCATACCGCTGGCCGGAACTTCTGGAAGGAGAAAGAGGAGTTGGAGTTTGCTTGCAACTTTCCTTTTTCTTCCCCCCTGCACCCAAGGCGGAACTATTAACCAGAGTGCCTTTATCGATGGCAACGTCATCGACGACCAAACTCGTCGTCATCATCGTCAAATCGTTTGTCGTTCCGTCTCGTCATTGTGTGTGCGAAATGCGTGTTTGGCTTTGCCCCAGCATGACCCAGCTGAAAATGACGTTGACGATGATTACTTCCGCTTACTTTTGGGGCGGCTGAGCAACATTAGCCACTTGCAGAAGCAAGTGCAGTTTCCACGTGGAACTATTAACCAGAGTGCCTTTATCGATGGCAACGTCATCGACGACCAAACTCGTCGTCATCATCGTCAAATCGTTTGTCGTTCCGTCTCGTCATTGTGTGTGCGAAATGCGTGTTTGGCTTTGCCCCAGCATGACCCAGCTGAAAATGACGTTGACGATGATTACTTCCGCTTACTTTTGGGGCGGCTGAGCAACATTAGCCACTTGCAGAAGCAAGTGCAGTTTCCACGTGTTCGTCGTTTGTGTTTTCCCCCCTTGCATTCATGATTTCTGGTGAAAAGCCACAAAAAATGAGCAAGTTTTCTGGGAAAGGTTCAAAAGTCGACCTTTTATTTCATCCCAACTTCCAAAAAAAACTACTACCAAAAGTGAAACTACTAAATAGTTAGTAGCTACTCCTAACTAGGGCTAGACAAAAGATTAATCAATTCATTAAAAACACCTACAACAAAATATAAGGATCAAGGATTTGAAAACCTTCCTCTAGTGTTTTTAAGTATTTGAAACAAACATAATAAAATTCGTTGATACACAGTTTTGGTAATTATTTTGCTTCCATTTTGGTTTTGGTTTCACTCAATTTAGTGTTCCGGTTTTGTACCGGTATTATGTATACCTATTGTTTATCCATTTACGTATTGGATATATAATCATATGTTTTTTATTTTTCAGTTTCCTTGTCGATCATGATTTTTGTCTAAATTTAATTTTGCTGCGGTAATTTTTCTTTTAATCAATTTCGTTTGGAACGAGATAGAGAGAGAGAGAGAGAGAGAGCCAAATCGCGAGGGGAAAGACACAAAATTGAGGCAAATAACATTAATTATATGTATTGATGTGGTTGTTGTTGTTGTTTATGCAAAAGGTGCGGTATCTTCCAGGTATCTTCTATCTCCAGATTGCAAATTAGCAGAGAGCGAGGGGAGACTGGGTGAGCCGCCCCTGGGTCTGGGCTATGAACGCTGCCCACGCTGCCATTTCGGTTATAAAAGGCAACATTAGCAGCGTCCGAGTAAAAAAAAATTTGTGTTTACATATAGCAGGGGGAAAAAGAACGAGAGAGATAGAGAAAAAGAAGAATGAGAACGAATAAATAAACACACACAAAGTTTATTTATAAACAAAAGTTGGTATACATGTGTGCTGATAATTTTTTTCGTATTTTTGCAGCTCGATAAATGACGACAAATTATAGCTCTTAATTTTCTAAAGCAAACATTTTTTTGGTCGGCAAGGCAGGTGGAAAGGGGCAAGTAGTAGGGGGTGTCTTTTTTACTCCTATTTCCTCCGTTCCTTAGGCTTGCATTTTAATTTTGGAACTCACTGCGGTGGCAAATTGAGTTAACCCGCAAAATGGTCGGAAAATTGAAAGGGGTTGATATATAGCTACTACTCGTAATATGCAGATCGAGACAGTCTGCACGTGTGTGTGTGTGTGTGTGGGTTTGTGTGTGCAATGTCAAGCGCAGGGTTGTCAGACAGACAGGCAAAATGCGATGACGTTGGCGAACCACCGACTGACACGAGTCTCCGCTCATAGCAGCGACAATGCATTAAAAGTCACTGGCGAAAAACCCTTGGCCAAAATATTCGAATAATGCCCAAAATGTCAAATGGAGTTCACAGTGGTTCAATTACAATTGAATTCGCAAGAGGTTTAGAAAGCCAACAAAACCTAGTCGCCATTTAAATTTAGACTTATGCTAGTTTCCATATATGCTTCATGCTAATGTTGTCAAATGCTAAAGCTCCAACCGAAAGTTGATCTTTAACAGAAAGATTGAACCACCGTGCATGCATCTGATTGGCAAAAGGTCAGCAGATTCCTGCTATTCCTGCCATTCAGCCATTCTGTATGTGTGGGCAATTTGTTTAGTCTCCAAAAACGGAGCCAAGTGCCAACAATTTCAGTGGATGTCATGTCGAGGGCTACATCCAGTTAGTTACAACAGCTGTCCAGACAGAAAAAACTGCAATTTTCATTTATGACAATCTTTGTTGTTCGATTTGTGTTTGGGCGGAAGTTGTATGCGTTTTAATTTAACTAATGGAGAACATAAATCAGGCAGGACTTTAATTAATTGAAATTGTTGAATAAAAATCTACCATCGGCTCGCAACGACTGCGGATAAAACCTATAATCGTTAAGAGCCACACGTCGTATACGTAATTTGGGCAAAAATTGCGCCAGACACAAATTTATAGATTACTGTCTGAAGAAATTTTGCCGTCTGCCCATGATAATGACAATGCTGTCGCCATTAATGGAAAACGCATTATTGTTTGGGAATTTCCTTAGCAAACTTCTGGCCTGGTCTGGTCTGAATTCAGAGCAATCAACAAAACTTCAACAACGTTGTCGCTTCTCTTGGGCTCAACTACCAAACTCTATCTCCCGTATTCGAATGTAGTCATGTTGACGACAATTTTACGGGGTTGTGGTAATATTTTTTCCGCAGCAGAAGACATTTTCCAAGCCAACGGCATTTTCCACCATTCTCTGCACATTGCTCATACGCAGTGTTGTTCCCGAACAAACAAGTGAAGCGGCAACAACAGGAAAAAAGGGGGCAAATTTATTTGTTGAGAAAATAGTGGAAAATTGAAAATCAACGAGATAAAAACAGGCAAGCAGGCAGCGCCAGCGTCTGTGTTAATTCGGTTTTTGCTAATTTGGCATGGCGCCAAATTGAAAATAAAAACTCTGAAATCTTAAAGTTCTACAGTGAAAGCCTACTAAAGAGACTTAAATGAAAACGAAATATTTCACTTAATGTCAACCGTTTTACTATCAATCTTTGCTAAAGCCTTTGGAGTTTTCTACACTTTAAAAGACTTTAACAGTTGTTTTTCTAAACTAATTACTTAAAGCTTATTAAACACATCTTACGTTTAGCTAAAAGTAATGTCTCAATTTCCTCTTCGAAAAGTAGCAAACGGGAAAACCACAAAAAGTTGGCCTCAAAAAGGCCCCGATTGACTTTGGTTCATGGCTTACAATATACATATATACTTTATATATAAAGTATTCATATTCGCCCCCTTTTTAGATTTATTAAGTTTTGACTGTATTTTGACTTAACTCAACAAGTTTGGCAAATGCTAAACAATTCAGTTCCGTTTAGTCTATTTTGTCTCTGATTATTTCTATGCTTCAAACTGATTTCGTTTTACTGGTCGCCCAATTGTGAAATTTATGTTCTCGGTGCGGCTAATTTATGTGGCATAAATCGCATACTATTGTCAAAAAAGAAAACGAAAACTAATGTTCCCGGTTTCTCTCATTTATTCTCTCTCTCCGAGGCGTCGTCCTAGACTATTTTCTAATCTTAAAATAGCACATTACGTAGCCGCCGCGTGTGCCGCGACACATTTTTTCCTTTGATATTGTATTTAAGCTAAATGTGCAGTTCAGCGCAGCAAAAAAAAAAAAAAAAAAAATACTGCGACAGCTGCAGTATTAGAAAATTAATATAAACACACACAATTGTTTCTGTTTTTGTGACTTTTTGTCGTATTCTCTTTTTTCGTGTGAAAATATCTGCCCCAAAAATGATTGAAAATATTTTATAGCTGACTACTAAAAATAAAAATTGGCTCAGTTCAGCTAAACAGGGAATGACTCAATGATTAAACAATGTATGGCAATATGTTTTTATTAATGACAAGATCAAAAGGTAGTCGAAAACCTTCATAAATGTTTTTGTTGTTGTTGTTGTTGTGGTCTCTCTATCTTCTGGAAACCGCACAAGTGTGGGCACAGGTCATGTCACTGGCACTTGCTACCCTCTATGTTGGCCTTTTGCCATTGCCTGTTACCTCGTCGTTAATCTATGCAAATCAATCGATTGATTTCACAAACTTTTACCTTGAAGCCCTCCACCCTGACTACCCCAGACCAACCCCCATAAAAAACACAAACAAAACATAAAGGACAACAGAATTTGTTGTTTTGTTTTCGGTCTCATTAAGACATGTACTTGAACGGCTCAATGAATGAATGAATGAAGGTAACCAATAATGTAAATGCAGACGACCACGAAATTGCACAACCAAGGGACAAAGCAAAAGTTTTACTTTCCTTTCCGTTTATATACGATTTGGGGGGACGTTCGAAAAGTTAACACAAAATTTCTGTTTCCACTCTTAAATGGATTTCTTAAGAATTGAGGTCAGCTTGTAGACATCGTTTGGGAAGACCATGTGTTAATTAACAAATGTGCTAAATAATAAATTGAAAGTGCAAAAAACTCAACTCACACAGACAGAGAGAGACCGATGACACAACACATAATAATCATTATGTTACATTATAACGAAGGCAAAATGGCTCAACTTAAAATTATGTTATATAAGAGTATTTAAGGTGGAGTCAATGGCTCACGGCGAAATGCTATTAGAAGTTGGCATCTATTCGCTCTAAAATAGAGCTGTAGAAATTGTCGGGTCTCTAAATTGATTACCAAAAATCCATATCTTGTTTTCCTATATCTTCTATGGCAGACAATCTCTTAAATTAAATCTTAATACAAAATTAGAGTTATGAGATTTCCCCTCTATGGTTCTATGATTTTCCTAAATTATATACCGAGATGAGAACCCATCGCGTTTGAGCATTTCCAATATATTTATAACATTTTTGTGGCACTTGCTGGTTTTTGTTCTTCATATTTTCGCCATAACTCTAAAATATCAACAATATTTCAATTTTATTTATTCGCGAAACAAAGTAAAGAGAAGTAAATTCAGCAGAGGCAGACAATGGCTAGCTACACAAGAGATGGCAAATGGCATTGAACTTTGCCAACGTACTCAAAAAGCCAAACAAAAACTCACTATTTGGGCCCCATCGTCATGTGCATTTGGTCAAGGCGAAAACCAAATTGACAAAGTGCCACTAGAAAAATCCCATCAAGAGAGTGTGCAGTGTATGTGTGTGTGTGTGTGTGTGTGTGCGTGTTTGGGCGGCCTATGGAAGTTTTATTTATGGCTTAGAGACAATAAACTTGTTGTGTCAATGGCCAACAATGACCACCAATGATGATGATGATCATGATGCAGTGGGGTACGTGCCAAAGATGATATTGTAAGGTCACCGATTTGCGTTTGGGCTCTCCTAACTGGGCCTGGTGTGTGTTCCAGTTATATGGCCATATACATATTGGCCGGTGGCTTCGTCATGTTGATGTTGATTGTCAGCTGAACTTGTTTTACTGGCGGATTTTCATGCGCCACATCCGCATCCAGGAAAGTGGAGCAGATAACCGGAACGCGTCTGCAGAAAAAACAAACAAAAACAAGAAACACTCGTAAAATCAACTAAAAACAAACAAAATGTACATACAATCACGAGGACAGAGCGACAGAGAAGACGGGGAGAGGCATCCATATAGATATTTATTTCTGGTTCTCGTTAAGGCTCCGGTTTGCAATGCTTAATTGAAGAGATTTGGAGTCAATTATTGCGAAAGAGAAATTCTTAATGTCTTTAAATGAAGAAAGAAGAAAAAATTCCAACTTTCGTGCGTGAAAGTTGTCCCCGTCTTCCATCGTCTTTGTCCAATTTGTGCTTGGCCAGCCGACAAAGAGGATTTACTCCTATCATAATTATGATTTCAGCAAATTATCCCAACATTAATACCCTATAATCATAAGCAAAATTGTCTGCTAAATGGAACACGCCCACAGAATGCCACACGCCAGAGACTCAAATCGTAATCATGTAATTGCCATCTCAATTGTAACTGAAGAATAAATCATACAGTCAAGATACAGGCTTTCGTTTTTCCTAATTGCCAATTTATGTAATTAACAATTGATTACCTTGTAATGAAGTCGGGAAGTGGAGCAAATACAACACAACACACCGAGAAGTAAGCAAAAATCCGATGGCGCAATTAGCCAATTGCAGACAGTGTACGAGAAAAGTATTGTCATATCGCCAGAGTATAATGGAGTAGAAGAAAATCTCATTATATGTGATTATTTTAATTGCCATTAGTAATTTATAATCTCTTATTTTGATTAAAATTTATCAATTTTTATAAAGTTAAACGTGTCCTGTTTCTAAACAGGTTAAAGTGGACTCACTCGCTCAGAGGATTTCTTTAGAGTTTCAACGAGGTTTTGAGTTCAGTTTATAAGATGAGCTGAAGTATAAGATGAAATACTCAGATCTAAATAAGATCAAACCTAAATCTTTTCCTTCAGTTCTTGCCACTGAAGTTACTTATTTAGTTTCCTGTAATTGTATGTATGCCAGTAATATAAAGTATTTCAGTTTTGCTCTTATCAGTAAATATTTCAAACCTGACTGACACAGTGTGTTCGAATATTGTGGCTATATTATAATTTCTTTGTGATAAACCGGTTAATGTGCACTTGACTTCACGACAATAAGAACAAGCTTTTCTCCACTTTAGCTTTGAATACATACACATTATGTATGTATATATAAATATGTATATACATGTATTTATTTTTATAAGAATTCATTTTAATTGACGCAGAAAAAACCCAATGAGAGAGAAAGAGAAGGCAGAGCAAAAAAAAAGTAATCACAAAAATGAGCAAAGTTGATCGCCCTCGCGCAGACTGGTACGAGAAAATGGTCACAAAACTGAATAAAACAATAACAAGAATAACAACAACAACAACATAGACATTTAAGCGGAGAAAACTGAAGAACAACAAGACCAAACAACACACCAACAAGGCCATAAACAATTAAAAAAAGTGACAGACTATGTATGACGATAAATACTAGAAGACAGCAGCAGCAGCAGCAGCCAGAAACAACGCACAAGAACAATATCAAAGCAACAAAGATACATATGTATCTACAAAGTATATATGTATATACATAATATAAGTATGTGGCTTGATTTTTATCTGCTATGTGAACTTTTTGTTTTGTCAAATGCTTCAACTCATTCCATGAAATTCAGTTGCTTCACCACCAGCCCAAAAAAAAAAAGCCCCAAAAGACAATCGTTGATCCGTGCTTTACTCTCACAATCAGATTGCTCTTTTTTTTTATTGAAAATCTTTGCCAAATATATACTGTGGCGCTATCTTTTGGTTCTCGTCTAAAATTTAAAGATTTGCTCATACCCAATTTGGTCTTGACCAATTTGGTTAATGAATTTGGCTAAAAATAAACATTTTCGACATTTTTTTTGCTTAATTAAAAATTTCAGATGACACACAGATTCAGTTTTGAACTGAATTTAATGATTGGCCGTAATGAGATAAAGTCTAAGGACTAGCGAGTGGTAGCTAAGGGCTTAGCCATGATTAAGTATCAGTAGCTATTTCTAAATGGAAGCAAAAACTATTTTAAAAGGTACTAAAGTTATGCAAAAGTGTGGAGAAACTTGATAAACTTGATAAGTTTACATATCACGATACAGGAATGACTCTACAAAAAAATCAACTGCTAATATTGACATAATCACCAAGAGAAACGGTTTTTAGAAATAGAAAGCATTTCAACATTTGCGAATATAAGTATATGATTAGTCAATAGTTGGAGAAATAACTTTGATTTGTAAAGTAAATGTTTTTTCATATCATTTTAATTCGAAAACCAATCGAATCGTTTACTTGCCTTTGGTAAACCAAATAAAAAGCGAAGACACTTTTAGTTTCGGGCTTAATTATTGGTTTGGAGTTTTCTGTCTTTTTACCTGATACGAATTAGATTTCGTGTTAAGTAGTCACACCAAATTATCAATCCTTTCTAGAATTTCAGGCACTCGTCTCATATTGCAAGAGCTTTTGATTTTGGGTTTTATTTTTGGTGTTGCGGCTTAGCCCCAAAACCAAACAGACGCAATAAAAATTAAGTTGCTCAGCTACATTTACCTGTGTGTGTTCATTAAACACACGCCAATAACTACAACTATAACAACAGCAACAAGAGCAACAGGCAACGAACTGTCTGACTATAACCCTTTTCTTTTTCTTTGTCTCTCTTTTTTTTTGTCGGTTTTGCCTTTATCTTATTATAATCTACGCGCCTGTGCGGCATATTCGTATCTTTTCAGTCAATTTCAAGTACATTTTGCCTTTTTTCTTCCTCTTCTTCTGGTTTTCTGTTTGAGATGCAGGCTGAGCAAACAGTCAGCAGCCAGGGGAAGCCTGGTGACTGAGGGGGAGCAGAAGGGAGAAAGAGAGTCAACAGCAATGGCAAACAAGCGCAGACAACGTTTGTCGGTCAAAATCAAAATCAGACCCAGCCTTTGTTCCTTTCAATTCCAAGAATTTTGGACCAGTTATGAAACAAGTCTGCAACATGCACACACACACACACACACTAAGAGAGAGAGAGAGAGAGCGAGAGGGGAGCTGAAAGAAAAGAGAAAACAATAAAGAACCCAAACGCAAACCCAAACCCCAACCCATACCCATTTCAGGGCCTAAAGCAATATAGCCTGAATCTGGGCTTCAGCTTTTGAGTTCCCCCGTCTCGTTAGCTGCGCATGCGCCGCCGCAGCGAAAAATACTTTATGGATCGGGATTGTTGCAGTTCAACATTGAAGTTAAAGTCATAGTCCGGGAAGACTTTTTTGTACGTATGTATGTGTATGTTTGTAGGTACCTGCCACTTAGCTTTGGGGCAGAGCTGTGACTGCAACTTAATTTCTGGCCGCTTGCAAGTACTTCATCATGTTTGAAGCGGCAGTAAAAATAAATTAACAAAGCTGAAGCCTCAACCGATCACCATCAAGCCATCCAGACAGCCAGCCATCCAGCCAACCAACCAACCAACCAACTAACCAACCACTTCCCGACTTGTCTAGCTACTCAATACAAAGTTTTAATAACTTGGCCAACATAGCCCAGAGAGTTCTCTGTGTGTTGTTGGTTTGTGTTTGAGCACTCCCTTGACATCAAAAGCGCAGCTGTGCATGCTGTGGATCAAGTTCAGACTCTATACATGCGATATAGTCACACAATACATAAACATATACAGACAAACATGCACATATATGTATAGGCGCCCATATAATGCCAAAGCCCCATAAATTGTGATTGAAAAAAAGGAAGGCACCGAACAGTTTATTGAGTGCAGAAACATTTGCACTCTACAGAATTAAGAAATTCACTTCAAAAGCTATTCAAAGTTATGCCTCTCTGTGAAGTAAGTCTTTTCGCAATGGGCCTATTTCAATTTCCAACAGGTAGGCAACGACTTTTAATGAAAACATATCAAAAGGGAAATCGTTTACTAAAGTTTTCAGGAATTTGTCTGAAAGAGAGAACACCAACAAGTTCAGAATCATTCATGGTCGGAAAGATATTTCGCTCTATGGCTGGAATTATATTGTAAAGGCATTATACAGGATATCGTAGGATATCGTATAATCGTAGATAAGAATCCGAATAGTTCTAGGAGATTGCGAAAACACCCGGAAATGTCACCTTAGTCACCCTCCTTCGCTCTATACTGGAGTATAGGGTATACATAAGGGTATACATCAGAGAACTATATATTATCAGATTGCTCTTCCAATGGGGCGGTGGGGAGGGAAAGGGTGGAGTTAGGGGCCTCTATACAGCTTGGTTTCGTTTCGTTTTATGGATGGATGTATGCAAAGCAAGTTGCAAGCGACACGTAGGTGGCTTTGCTTATTGAAAAGTGGTTCTACAGCATCTCCTGCCTGCGGCGATTACAGAAATTGAGACCTCCCGGCTGTGTCTGTGTATGTTTGTGGGTGTGTACATATGTATGCGTGTGCCAACAGCCACAAACGAAAGACTCAAACAACAAACTTGCCAAAAATACAACAAAAAAAGTTATAGAAGAAGAAAAAGTCTGCTTAAGCCACACTTTCACTGCGAGATAAGCAGCAATTTTTGCCATTCTATTCTTTTGTCTCGTTTCGACTGAAATAGAAAGTGCTCAACAATATCATCAGATACAATTTAAAATGAATTTATGCCCCCAACGTCCATTCGTCAGTTCCAGCTCTTTCACCTGGTTGAATTTGGCATGCAAATTTGCTGTTTCTTTTTTTTGCACAAATGATATTTAAATATCAGAGCAATGAAAGTGAAGATATTGCGTGGCAATTATGGAGACTGAGCTTTGTTTGAACAACAAGTTAACAGCAGCAGCAAATAACCGTTACCAAAAATGAGACTCCCTGTAAATAAATATTAGCGTGTTCATTGTAAGCTTGCAGTTCATTGACCTAGACCCCTCGCCCAACTCCCCTCATACTCTCCTGTACAATGAATGGCACGACAAGTCGTCGTTGGCACTGAATGATTGACCAATGGTCATAAATTTGCATAATTTGCAATTGCAAGAGTCAACATTGACTTGACTTTGTAATATTTCATAAACGATAACAACAACAACAACATGGAAACATTTTAACTATTGTCAATGCTGTCAGCGCTTATGCAACACCAGCTTGTGATGCCGCACCGCCTGGCGCTATTGGAAAATATGGAAATGCCTCCCCACTCTCACTGGCCCACCCTGCGCCTCTACGACAAACAAGTCGCATTGATTTCCCAACGACTATTTCCTATTGTCCAATACAAAAGGGAAAATCATGACATTTTTTTCATTTGTCGTTTAAATCTCTGTCACAGCTTGTACAACAAAACAAAAAACTATCTCACGCCTTTGTGCCCTGCTCGTAAAAAGAAAATTTGGGAAAAAACCCCAGAGAAATGCGTTTGCTTTGTCCATACCGAAGCTTCAATACTCTTACACAACTATACTAACTCCAGAGTAGACTTAAACGACAATTAGTAAATCACTAAGTCTAAAATACATATTTTTGGACAAGTTATTTTCTCTTCACATTTGCCTTGGCCCCTTTTGTTAACAGGAACAAGCATTTCCTTCGTTTGCTTCCCCCCTCACAAGCTTTTTGATCTGGAAGAATCTTTTAAAATAATTCAAATAACCACAGAGAGACCTAGAGACTGGAAAATTTCAAATAATAAGGTTAGTGAGAATGCAGAGTGACAAAGTCCAAGTACCCTAGTGTTGGGGTTAGAGTATATTGTGTTTGTCTGTTGGTTATTATTGCATCACGTTCCGCAATACATTTGACAAATTTATTTTGATTAAAAGCAATTTCTGGTTGAAATTGTTGATTGAATTGATTTCTTTATCGACTTAACCGAAAGAGGGGGAGATGCTCTGGGAGGGAAACGGATGTTTCGCAGTTACAATAACAAGCGTTAAATGACTTATTTTCTATTCATCGAATGAAATGGTTAATTACAGTGAATTGTTTATGATTGAATAATATTCGTTAACTGTTTAGATCGATCGACTTCAAACAGCAAATGACTATAAATCATCATTCGCATTTCTATACTTTTCGCCAATCAAATTCTTACAAAACAAATGACATATAACTGTCAGGGTTCGACTTGAATTGAGGTCAGTAATATTTCAATATCTTCTTCTATTATTTCGTTTTCCTTTTGTATACGTTAACATTTAGGCAAGATTTTTGCTACTTTGCCAAAGAATGTATATGTATAGAGACATTCCTCTTCAGAATTAGAAACAAAAAAGAGAATCAAGCTGATTAATGCAAAACGTTTCAGTTGGCTCAAGTTGTCACAGTTTCCATTAGGTCATCGCCGCATTTACATACATATACAGAGCTCTATAGCAGAAGGCTTCTTATGTGGTCTAACGTCATTGAATCATCAGCAAACACTCTTGGCGCTTTTCACTGCTAACCAAAAATTGGCGTGAGAAAATTGAGAAAGTTTACTCAGTTGCAGGTGGCAGCAAGTTAGCAACTTTCCCGGGGTCCCGGTGTGTGGATTCTCTGCAAACCGAAATCAGAAAAAAAAGAGAGAAAAATTGGCAATCATTTGTAAACAATGTGTGAGGCGAGGCTGGCAGGCGTATTGACTGTTTATGTTTAACTTTTGGCCAGAAGTAAGAAATACGCGGCTCATGACCTACTTTCAAACCATGTTTCTCTTTCTCTCTCTCTCCCTCTCACACGCTCTTACTGTCCCTCCCTGGCTGGGTGCTCTCTCTCTGTCTAAACAACTTTTTAGGCAAATTAGCAGCTGCGAAGGCATTGAAAGTTGCTTAACCACTTGCCAAAAAGGTGGCCAGAACATTACAAAAAGAAGAAAAAGAAATAAACAAAAGCAACACCCAAAAACTGTATTCATAAGCACAAAAATTATTGCTTTATTACGTCGACAAATGGGAGTAACTGACCATAACAACAATTATATGTACATATATACATATATATAAATTGCAACAAATTTAAACAAATATTCAATGCCAAATTATGCTAAGTGGGTCAACACACACACACACGGACAGATATTTTGCTTTATTTTCAGGGGATTCAATTTTCTATTTCTAGTGCATTGAAATTAAAATTTCATTTGTTAATTAAGCGTATTGTCTCCACAATAATCAAGCTATGCCAAGTTAATGACTACCAATCAATCGATCAATCAAGAACTTAATTTAGACAACTTCAAATTTTCTATACTGAAATAGTTAAGCTGGCATAATAGGCGTATACGTAATTTTATCTTTAAAAGAAGACGTACTTGATGTAGAATGAAAAACCTATATGAAATCCATTTTCCAATCCTGTTTGAATTTATTCAATATCTTTGGTTTTGTTGTTGCACTGCAGCAACATAAGTTACTAAACATTGTTGCAAGCCTTGGTGAGCGTGTGTGTGTGTGTGTGTGTGTAGTTAGTCAGCAACTTTGCAGCTGCTTGTCTAACTGCACTTTGTTGCCATTAGTTTGCTGTTTTTTTGAAGTTGCAGTTGATTTTGTTGACAATGTTAACGGATGTTGCTAGCTCAGCTGGCCGATTGCATGTTTTGAAGAGTGGGAAGGGGAAAGGGGAAGGGAGAGCCAGCCAGTTGGAGGCTTTGTCCTTTCTGCCCAGTCAGTTATCAGTCATTTGCTGTGAGTTTGCATAATATGCAGCAGAAACGTGAGAAAATGGTTGGCCCAAAGAAAGTGTGAGAGACAACTCCTCCGATTGCCATTACTGGCCTTATATATAGAGCACACAGCACACGTAGCATGCAGCCTGAGGTTTTGTCATGATGTAATGTGACAACTTTTTTTTGGGAAAGTGGTTTAATGGCACAGGCCACACACACACACACAACATAAAAATTGCTGAATATATACTCATTCGAAACCGCATTGTGACCACAACTTTTTCCCCTTTTGCTTTTGCAGTTGACTGACGAAGTTGTGCGTAAGAAGAGCGAATACCAAAAACATTTGGAGGGCTATAAGGCGTTGCGTACACGCTTCGAGGAGCACTATATAAAGGGTAAGCCATCCTCCACTGCTGGTTATGAATAATCTCACTTTCCACATGATTTTCCTATAGCACCCGGTCGGAGTGGACGCAAACTGGACGATGTTCGTGACAAATATCAAAAGGCCTGCCGCAAATTACATCTGACACATAACGAATATGTGCTATCCATAACAGAGGCCATTGAGGTGGAGAAGGATTTCCGCACAGTCCTGCTGCCAGGCCTCTTGGAGCACCAACAGTCCGTCCAGGAGAGCTTTATACTCCTGTGGCGCAATATATTACAGGAAGCAGCCCAGCATGGCGATCTAACATCGGAGAAGTATACAGAAATCCAGCAACGCATAAACACTGTGATAAGCAATATAAATCCAGCCGAAGAATATGGCGAATTCACCGAGAAACACAAGTAAGTCTATCCGAGATAGAAAGTAACCGAATTGACTGATTTTTGTTTTGATCGAATTGCAGAACATCACCGACCACACCGTTGCTCTTTCAATTCGATGAGACGCTCATTGAGGACATACCCGGCAAACTGCAATCGAGTACATTAACAGTGGATAATCTGACTGTGGATTGGTTACGTACACGGCTCCTGGATCTGGAGGTGGCTGTAAAGGATTGCCAAGAGAAGCAGCTAAAGATGATTGAGCACGTCAATGGTGGCTCACCAGTGGCCAATGGGAGCATTATATCAAATGGCAGCAATACTTCGAATGGAATACAGTCCAACAAGGACAGTATGTGGTGAGTTTTCACTGCGAATGAGGAATAAAGTCCCCTGTTCTACATGTATTATTTTCTTGGCAGTCGACAATCAAAGGATCTGAATGGCTTACGTTGCCAGGAGAAGCAAAAACAGAAATTGGTCGACATGATCAAGTGTGCATTGAATGAAGTGGGTTGCGAGGAGCTGCCATCCGGCTGTGATGATCATTTAACGCTCGAACAGAACTTTATCGAGAACGGCTACAATAACGAGCAACAGGTAAGCTAAAAGAAAATGAATATCCATGTCCTTGGTGATGGATACGTAGTGGGATAGTAGGTGAATTTTTATTCCGTTAACAATCTCTCTTTCTCTTTGGATGCCGCCCATCTCTCCATCCACACCCACACACATTTCCCTAACCTACATAAACTCTGTCTCTCCTTAAAACTCGTCATTCTCATGCTGTCCATCAGCGATCAAACTCGACTAGTTCTCCCGGTTTGGGCATAATGAATGAGTTGATGCGTCGCGGCGGTGTCCTTACGCTGCTACGGGGACGTGGCCGGCATTTCAAGCGTAAGTCCACACCGCAACCCACAACACCGATGACCAGATCCAGGCAGGGAAGATTCAACAAGATGCAGCCACGCTCACAGAGCCTGGGATCGTTGTCGGTAGGGATGCGTAGGGATGTGGGTAGTCCTGCACGTTGTTATGAGCCCATTACTAACCCGTTGCGTCTGGCGGCCAGTGTCGGTCATAATCTCGGTGAGGAGATTGTATTCAGGTCGTCATCGCCGCCAGTTTTACCCCGTCTACGGCGCACGCAATGTTCCATGTTGTGTTTGGGTGAAGATGAGGAGCCGCTGCAGCCGTTGTCAGTGGTGTCCTCCGATTCTCCAGCTGTTCCGCTTAGCCCCCGCCTAACAGTTGCCGCCGTTACTAACACGAATAACAATAATCACATCTATGCGGACTTGGAGCTGGCCACAAAAATAACCTCGAGTGATAGTCTGGATGAATTGCCAGCTCCAAAACGTGAGCAAATTGAAATTGAAATCAATGGAGAGGCGACGCCACAACCGCAAAACTCAATTGACGCTCATTTGGATAGGATTGATGAGATAAATCGTGTTTTAGACGATCGCCTCAAGCGTTCTTTGCAACCGATTGCTAGTGACGTGAATGCCATCGAACGAGCCGACTATGCAGATGATGCTAATGAGGAAGAGTCGGCCAAGCAGGTGAAGACACGACACGTTAATGGTGGGCCCTCCGATGCAGAGAGTCAGGCCAAACGGAGCTCTAGCTCGAGCTCAGAGTGTCGTTCCTCCAAAGAAATGGGAGCTGCCAAAAAACGTTCGCTATCCTTTACACAGAAATCGATTAGCAGCATTTTTACCAATCTAAAAGAGTTTTCTCGCAGTCCATTGGCTCGAATGGCAAAGACTTCAACTCTTACCGAGGAGGAGCAACAACAGCATCAACCGGAACCAAGTCAACATTCCAGTAGTAGTGAATCCACACAGGGTGGAAATCCATGTGCCTCACAGTCAACCGTTATAACAAGTACGATAACTACAACAATTACAACAACTACATCATCAATGACACCGTCCAAAGAAACCTCAAGACTGAAATTCAAAGTGCCCAAAATACAAAAGAAATCGAAAGCCATACGCCAGACATTCCGTACCAAGTTGCTCAATTTTCAATTGAAACGCCAAACAAAGCCATGCAAACAGTGCACCAAACGACGCCGCATCCATCCAAGTAAGAGTGTATTTGATTTTGCCAAAGAGTTCGAGGCTCTACAGGATGAGCAGTTCTGCAATTGCCCCACACCAGTTCCAGCATCGAAACTCAAACGACCCATTCAGGTGACCAGTCAAAAGAAGAAGTTTAAAGACAGACAGTCGCACAGCTCGGACGACGACGACGACGACGACGACGATCATCATCATCATCATCAGGAGAAAGAGGAGGAGGAGGACTTTGACCATGAGGAGGATAACAGCAGTGACTGTGATGTGCTTAGCATGAAGGACCATTGCTATTGTGTGCCCAGTTTGGCGGCCAGTGTGAGTCCCCCATCCACCCACAATCCAGCGCAACAATCTCCACTCCTCGCACTCTCAACAGTATCTAAACACTTTACGAATGATGTGACGAATGCCAGATGAGCGATCCTTGGCTCATCCATCTATACCGCATTGCATTGCCATCTCTGCCGTAGTCGTAGTGGCTTCGTTTCAGTTTTGCATGTTGATTGATTTGCATGTTCAACAACTCTTGTGTTCAACTTTTCTTTGCCTTCAATATGGAAAGGGAAGGAAAAGCTTTGATGCCCTCGAAATCAGAAAGGGGTATATTCGTTTGGTCAATGATTCAAATATAACAAACATTTAACAAACTCTAAGGGTATTTAAACTTCTGCATGGCCATTTCTCTGACTTTTATATAGACACAGCTAAAAATACAACGCGGACGCACTTGAATCTCTGTCAATCTATTTTCGATCTATACAATGAACTTGCCAAATGAAAACTCTTTCAAACACTTTCAATACTTTGCTTTACATTTTATTCCTAAGCTTTTCAGTGGAAGTTTCGTGAAATCTCTTTCAGTTTCTTCCATGATCCGATTTAGTTATCTTTAGATATCAAAGTTTATTCGAAAGAGTATTGAAAATTTGGCTTTACTTTGCTTAAGGCAAGAACCTTCATTGAAAAGTTCTCATGGCTAAATTTACTTATAGCAGCAAAAGAGCGAGACGCACATTTGGCAGTTTAGATCTTTCAGTTCTCTCTGATCTGGCTAGCTGCTTGGACAGCCCAGAGACCATTAATCCGGCCAAAAAAAATAAGAATAATAAAATGTTTGGCGTCTACAAACTGTTGGAAATAATCTGTATTTGAATAGTGCCTGTGTCTTCTCCCGTGCCTTCTCCACCGCATTTTTTTGAATTGCGCAAGTGATGAGCAGCAACACTTCCGGCCATAGTCCACAGAGTAGCAATCCTTCCATTGCTGGTGCACTGATGGACTGCAGTATCTTTGAGACAATTTTATTTGCCGGTCGTCCCGTTCCGCCGGCTCGTAAAAAGCGTCCCAAATCCAAGTTGTTTGTGAGTCACCAGTTAAACGAGCGACCTTGACCATTTTCCATATTGAATGTAGTAATAATTTATTTATTTTTATCTGCTTTAAGTATTTAATGTTAATTTAAACTGTATATACTTTTGATTTTTGTTGTGTTTGTTCTTCTTGCCGTATATAATGCAATTTCGTCAGAGTCAATTGCACCCACGCATTTCCGTTTGGAATGGCGTATTAAGCATTTTTCATATTATTTGGAATTTATTTTTGCTCTGCATGAGTTTTCTGTATACTTGACTAACTAATCTTAGACCATTGGGATGATTTAGAAAGAGATTAACATTAATTATTTAATGCCTTGCAGCTTTCACTCTCAACGAATCGTCCACTCTACGAGGAGGAATGGTTCCATGGTGTCTTGCCACGTGAGGAAGTTGTTCGTCTGCTCAACAATGATGGCGACTTCTTGGTCCGCGAAACCATTCGCAATGAGGAGAGCCAGATTGTGTTGAGTGTCTGCTGGAATGGACATAAGCATTTCATTGTCCAGACCACGGGCGATGGGCACTTCCGATTCGAGGGACCACCATTTCCCAGCATACAGGAGCTGATCATGCACCAATATCATTCGGAATTACCAGTTACAGTTAAATCAGGAGCCATACTCCGACGACCCGTGTGCCGGGAACGTTGGGAGCTCAGCAATGATGATGTTGTCCTCCTCGAAAGGATTGGCAGGGTAAACACAAAATAAACTTATTTTCCTATGTGGTTCTTTATTTAAAACTTTGTCTATATTTTAGGGAAACTTTGGCGATGTCTACAAGGCCAAATTGAAGTCCACAAAACAAGATGTGGCCGTTAAAACCTGCCGCATGACCCTGCCCGATGAACAGAAACGCAAATTCCTGCAAGAAGGACGCATTTTAAAGCAATATGATCATCCCAATATTGTCAAATTGATTGGCATCTGTGTACAGAAGCAGCCCATTATGATAGTCATGGAATTAGTTCTAGGTGAGTACTTCTTAAAAGAGATCCCAACAGAGCTTGCTCAAAAGAATTTGTTTTAGTTTAAGTTCCATCCTGTCGCAAAAGACAGAAAAGAATCGAAAACTTTCTAACAAAAGGCACAATATGAAATGTGGCATAATGGCAGATAAATCTGTCAGGCAGAAATACTTATAACATTAATGACCATATCTTAACAGCAACAATAACAATTTTAAAGTGCGCCAATAACAAATTATTGCTCATTTACTTAATACATATTTGCTACATTTTTAAAGGATTTCTTTTAGTTTAACTGACTTTAAAACTATGAAAATCAAACATTTATGACAATAATCCATAGCTTGATGAAAAAATGTTTGAAAAGTATCCCTTATATTCTCCTGATAGCCCCTTCTAATCATCTTGTAAACCTTTTCCAGGTGGCTCCTTGCTGACATATTTGCGGAAGAACTCAAATGCTCTGTCCACACGTCAACAGATGGGAATGTGTCGTGATGCTGCTGCAGGTAAGTGGATTGAAAAATTCGTTAACTCTCAAACTCAATAATTTGACCTTCCATAATCCCAATTAGGCATGAGATATCTGGAATCAAAGAATTGCATACATCGCGATTTAGCAGCGCGAAATTGTCTGGTCGATCTGGAGCATAGTGTGAAGATTTCCGATTTTGGCATGTCACGCGAAGAGGAGGAATATATAGGTAATTCATAGACTTATAGGCTTTGGAAAGTATCCTCTAAAATTTTGAATCTCTCTAGTTTCCGATGGCATGAAGCAGATACCCGTTAAATGGACAGCACCCGAGGCTCTTAATTTTGGCAAATACACATCCTTGTGTGATGTTTGGTCCTATGGCATATTAATGTGGGAAATATTCTCCAAAGGTGACACACCCTATTCGGGCATGAGTAATTCCCGGGCCAGGGAGCGCATCGATACGGGTAGGTATTGAATTGTAAGCGGACAAATGTTTGGAGTTCATTCTGTGTTTCCTTTGATTCTTTAAGGATACCGCATGCCTACACCGGAGAACACGCCCCCGGAAATGTATCGTCTAATGCTTAAGTGCTGGGCAGCCGATGCCGAATCTCGTCCACATTTTGATGAAATCTATAATGTTGTCGATGCATTGATTTTGCGTTTGGATAACAGCCATTAAGATCTTCAAAACAAAACAAAAATTCATCATAATCAATGTAGATTTTATAGTTAGTAAGCGCTTTTAAAGTACATCAACGAAATGCCTGTATTTACTTATACATTTTATCATATAAAAGAGAGAGAGAAGAAATTTATATATATATTTTATAGCCATGTAATATGTAACTGTAACTGTAACTGTAACTGGTGTGCTTGTGTCTGAGCAAATCCTTAATGTGCCAAAAAAAACAACAAAAAAAGAAACAGAAAGTAATTAAAAACGAATGGAACGATGTATACCCTTTCGAATTTGAATTTTGTGCTTGATAAAAACTTATTGCTAGCCTAAACTATAGAATTTCTATTTGCTTTTGTTTTGTTTTTTAGTGTTTTTAGTTGTTAAGAACATTGTGTATATTATTTATGTATCTATGTATATCTAACTGTCTATTGTAATTTGTATATTTATTTAAATTGTATTTACATTATTTCTACCACGCCTATCATTACTTTTACGTTTAAGTTTAATAGTTATTAAGGTTTTTTTTGGCTTCTCTGCTGGAAAAAAATAAACAAATATATAAAAATCACATGTATACATCCAAAATGAATGTTCGAATTCAAATATGTGACTTATTAAGTTGTGGTGGGTGGATTTTGGGTATCCCCATTGCTATTATCCATAAGAGCCAATGGCACGTCAGAGAATTCCACTTTGGCATAAAACTTTTTGAGCTCATTCTTCAGTTGTAGACTGTGGGACCAGTCCAATGTCTCACAGACAACTTTCACCTCAACTGTGTAGATATCGCGCAGCCAGGCTCGCTCATGCATAATATCCTTGATGGAGACACCAATACGCACTAGCAGGGCACACAGATCATTGATGCCCCCGGGGCGATCACTGACCTCCACATTGAACTTAACCAGACGACCCAGAGCAGCCAAACCTCGTTCCAGACAACGTCCGAAGACTGTGGTATCGATATTACCACCACACAACAGGACCACAACTCTAAAGAAACAGAGAATTGGATATCTTTGTAACATTAACTCTGAGTTTTATATACTCACTTCTTGCCCTTGAGATCGTCTAGATGGCCAGCTAGAATAGCAGCTAGACCAGCTCCGCCAGCGCCCTCCACAACACATTTTTCTTCCTCCACTAGGCGCAATATTGCCTGAAAGATGAAATATGTAGATACATGACTGGATGAAACACATAACTAATACACTAAATAGAGACATACCACGGCGATGTACTCCTCCTTGACCACCACCATGCGATCAATTAGTGGCATGGCTGTGCAATAAGCATTGTAACCCACTTTGGGTACTGCCAGGCCATCGGCCAAGGTGTTCTTAATGGAAGTATTTATGGGTCCTTTATTCTCCATGGCGCGACTAAAGCTGGCACACTTCTCGGACTCCACACCCTGGGTTAAAAAAGTAAATCCCATTAATGTCATGGCTTATGGCGTCTAGCATAATACTCACAATGATCTTGGTTTTCGGGGACAGAGCCTTTACAGCTGTGGCTATGCCTGCTATGAGGCCACCGCCTCCCACAGGAACCACCACAGCATCCGGTTCGGGGACCTGTTCCAAAATTTCCAAGCCAATTGTTCCTTGCCCAGCCATAATGTGCGGATGATCGTAGCCATTCACATAGAGGAGATTCTCATCGATGGACATGCGCATGGCCAGGGATTTGGCCTCACCCATATCATTGCCATCGACAATCACTCGGGCCTTGTAATTGCGACACTTTTGTATCTTCATAATGGGAGCCGCTTTGGGCATAACCACAGTCACGGGTATATTCAGTTTCCAGCCATGATACGACAACGCCTGGGCATGATTACCCAGCGAGGCGCTAATCACTCCCTTTCGCTTTTGTTCCTCGCTCAGGGAAAGCAGGGCATAGCGTGCTCCGCGCTCTTTGAAACTTTGATATGAGAAAATAATGAATTGTTGATCATAAATAAGCAAAGCAATTAGCAACACATTAACTTTTGGTACTAGTCTTGGTTATTAAACACTCTTATCGATCTTATCGATGTGATTATTTTTAGCCAGCCAATTTTGCCACAACTACGTAGTAAACTGGGCAAACTGAAGACGCCGATATGAAAGAAAAGGCGCGTGGTCAGGCCATAAACAATAGATGATTAATCAATCCTTAGGGTAGGCAAAAGAATTGGAATTTTCTACGCCGACTATTATTGTTTTTTTCTTATCAATATAAACGACTAGACAATATATAATATATATGTAAATACTGATATTGAATGCATGTTCATGCACTTTCGACTTGCATTATCGCCAATTATAAGCTAGCATCACGATGCGCCATCTTTCATGGCAGAGCGGTACGACATGAGATTAGATTTTAGAAACGTCGAACTTCAAGTCGATTTTACAAGCTGATCCTAAGCTAGTCAAAAGACCTTTGCACTCATCTTTTGCCACTCACCTGCCAGTGTATTGTAGGAAATCCTTTTTCAAATACAAGTCCATGCCATACGATTCCGATGAGGTCGATTTCTGTGTTAATAAATTATCAGTTATCTAATATATCTAGAGATCATTTCCGGTTCTATACTAACTGGGCAAGGGGTACGCTCTACTCCGCCTTTGATGAGAAACGCTGCCGAGGTGACATCATGAAAGGAAATGCGTTGCGGATTCTTGGGATCACAAAATGGATCAACTATTTCTTCAGTTCCTCCTGAAACGTGCCTCGGTCTCAGTTTAATATCACTAACTTTCAGTCCATTCGAAGAGGAGCCATTGGTGGTGATTTTGCTGTTCCCATTTGTGCTTGGAATCGGTATGGAAAGGGTTTCCACAACCGTTGGCGTTTCAATTTTCACTGGCTTTGACATTTTCGTATGTGTTTTTCTATTATTCCAACTGCTGCCGACAAATGTCTATGGACTACTGCATAATATTGCGAATCGACATAGCTCATATATGTACGTATATAAAGGCAAATCAATTGAGAGTACTATGTACATTATATTAACCTACTGATGGTCGTAAAAACGGCACCTTTTTGGTTCGATTAACTGTGGCTGTGGTCATTTTATGAGGCCTGGCCTGACGACACGTCCATCGTTCTGATAAGCGCCGCTCTCGTTACCAAAATATATGCCAAAAAGTAAGAAAACAAAAGCAACCGATAAGGATTTTGATTTTCTAACGAATTCGGGAATCATCACTCTCGAGAAAAACAAGTCCAACGAACTTGACTCGTTAATATCGGGAAAAAAAACAATACGAATGCGGGTCAGCGATAAGGTGTGTCCAAAAAAAACCAAATGAGATGGCAAAATTTTGGTTATTTTCCAAACATTTTGAAAAATCAGCACTCTACCAAATATTTCCATACCTGAGACACAATTTTCGGAAAATGTCATGAGATAGGAGATGGATGGATTAGTTATCTAATATCTAAGACTCTCTGTGACCAGATAAGTAAACCAAATTTAAATACTAATTCGATAAATTGATGTTGAAATATTTCTATAGCTAAACTGTAGCTCATTAGAGCATCATATAAGCCAATGGCTCCACATATTGGCACGAGCCCCAAAATAAAATCCAACTGATAAGCCGAAATTTGTGAAAAGACACACCCAATTACTTTATTTATATTTTTTTGGAACAACAAACAGAGTCTATCTAATCAGGAATGAGCACTGATAAGCCGTAAAGATGCAACTAGAAAAATAAACACACAAATACGATTCATTGCAAAGTTCAGAAACATATAAATTGACATGGGAAATAACAAATACTGTAAGATTTCAAGGATTAAAGGCCAACCAATTGGCTGGATTGGTAACTGTCATTTGTTCCACCTGTTCGATGGTAACACCTTTGGCAAACATCCTTGGCAATATATTCATATGAATGTGATGATAACCATGACCGCCATAGGAAGTCTGGGAAGAAATTAGAAGAGTCATCAAGTGGGAGAACCAACTTAAAGGAATCTGCAACTCACCAAGCGATGCTTTGTGTGTATATCATGAGACATGAGCAGTCTATCTACCAGACCCTCTTCAATCAGTTTCAATAAATTATCAATTCTTTGACCATCTGAGAGCATATTTATGGTGGAATTCAATTGATAGTATGAGCACTCGGTGCCAAAGAGATCGTATTGGATATAACAACCCAACTTGGCGAATTCCAACAGCTCATCGATATCGAAAATTGTGCCTAACACAAAGAAGAGAATTGTGAAGATCCATCGCATGATCAAGTCAACTCCATTTCACTTACGATCCAAATGCGACATGACACACTTGTTGGCTCTTCCACCGGCTTCCATATACAGACGCAGTATCTCGAACGGAGCATTGGTCACACGATGGGGATGTAAAGAGACGCCGCAGCCCAAGACTTCTTGGATCTCGCCAGCAGCTTTAAGGGAATGTTTCTCGAATTCTAAAATAGACACAGCAAGTTAAATAACCTCCAGTTCCATAAGAAAGATGGATGATCCCTACCGTGAACAGGATATACACTAGCCACCTCGCCAATGAAACCACATTTAACGGTCTCACCATTGACTTGAATGCCCGTGATAATATCCTTGGAATAGAGATCACTCATTTGCTCCACGGTGAGGCTAGCATGACTGGCATCCTGTACGGCATGTATATAATGTCCGGTGCCCGCAATGAAGTGAACACTTGTACTCTTGGCCAAATCCACAATGAACTCCAGGTTACGTTTCAGTCCATAGCTGCTGTTCTCCACAATGCTGCCGCCTCCGTGTTTCTTGTAGAGCAAGACATCCTTTTTGGCTGCCTCAAGAGCTTCCTCATCGTAGAAGCGTACATTCTCTTTGCTGGAATATGGATACATGCGAACATAGCCCAATGTTGACATACTAATCTTGGCCTGCAATTCACTCTCGAAATCCGCCGGTGGGGGCCTAAAGAAGTGCTCGAAATCCAAAGCCACATGCTCGTGCGTCAGAGTTCGCCCCAAGAGATTGGGTGTAATTGCACCAAGAACTACAAGAAATCGAGATAAATGAGCTCTAAAACTTATTTCCACCCAACTGAGTCTCTCTCTCTCTCTCTCCCTCCTTGTCTCTGGCACTCACCAGTTTGCACAGTCGACATGTTTATGGACCAAATTGGGGTCAAAATCTATATAAAGAGCTGCTAGCGTGCGAATGCTTCAACGGTTTCTGTTCAACTGATCTTCCCTGGAGTGGAGGAGCTTTGCGTTGGAGATGGAGATAAATGAATTTATATATGTATGTAAATAAATCAGATTTATGGAAATTTCTTTGTTCTCTCTCTCTCTCTTGTGACTTGAGCTGCTGCGCATTATCAGCGATTGCATTTGCTGATTTCATTATTTATCCATTTTATTAGACATCCATTAAGATGATATGGTAAATGAAAATTAACTGAAAATATGTAAATTAAAGGTCAATGCTCTGAATCTCATGATGTCGATGTGAGTCTTCCTAAGTGATCTATTTGGAAAAGGCCATCGCCAGAGTTCTACTCGTAGACACAGAGCTTACATAGTACCTACCAAATAGGATCATAAAGATAAAGATAAAAATAATTTCAGCCATGAGTCCAAACTTGATTACCCAAGATAAAAGACCAGTAGCCAGTCAGAAGGATCGGGTGGGCACGAAAGCTATTACACTAGTCAACAAATTTTCATGGAAATCTGACATCTTGGATGGCTAACGAAATCTCACCAGTATTAAAATACTTATTCCAGGCTTTCTCCTATAATGTTAAATCTGATCTTAAAGTCTATTTCATTTAAGTCGTCTAAACGAAGTGAAACGAAATAAAAGAAGAATCTCTAACACTCGGAATTAAAAGATTAAACATTAACTTTAAGGATCGAATTCCGTTGCATTATTTCATTAGTTTTTCTTAGAATTGAAAATTCATGGATCGTTCAATATATTTCTCAGAATAATTCTCTTTATTAGTTCCATTTTTCTTCCGTTTTCTTTTTTGTTGTTGTTTGTTTCTGTTTCTTGTTTCATGTTTACTTAGGTTTAATTTAATCAGTTTTAGCGTTTTCTCATTTATCAGATATAACATCTATATGTATATAGTCTATATATACGCATTTATACTTGGATTGTATTTTTTGTTTTGTATTATTATTATTATTAATATATTATTTTAGCATGACATTGCTGTTGCTGCTGCATTTTATATTTAAATTTAACTGTATGTATATATATATATATATATCGTTTTTATTTCACTTTTCTTTTTCTTTTTAGATTTAGATCTTACAAGCTAACCGATTTTAATTTCATATATATATATATATATATATATATATATATATATTTAATATTGTAATTCTTGCGCTTAATTTTTCTCGTGTTTTTTTTTTTTTTTGGGGGGGGGAGGTTTCTTTTTCCTTTTCTTGGTTGTTAATTCTTAGATAAAGCTACGCAAACTTACTCGATAAGGTTACGAGAAGAAGTTGCTCAGTGATCAAGTTTTGGTAAGTGAGCGAAGTGGATTGGATTGGAGTGAGTGTAAGCAAGACAGAGGAAGAATATCTAAGCCACAAACCACAGAAGTAAAAATATATATATGTATAAACCAAATGGATAAACGATTGTATAAGATACATACACATATATAGTTATATTCCTTATATGCTTCAGTTTAGTTTTAAGTTGCTGACTTTTGTTTTGTTAAATATTTGTTGTTTTTTTTATTCTTTTCTTTTCTTTTTTTGAACACTTTGCTGTGACTTTAGTTAGGTATTCATTATTAAAAATAAATTTTATGGCTATTACATAGAAGAATAAAAACAATAATAATAATAATCGTAAAGAAAAACTGTCAACCTGCAGATCGTTAACGACTTCCGATCTCCCTTTCTTCTATACTACTTTTCCTCTCCCTTTTAGCACCTTGGCAATCGACCGACAGAATTTCGAATCAAATCAAATTCAAGTAAACGTTCAGGAAAATAAGCAATAAATTTTAAAAAAATTATCTCTTAGATATATTTGAAAACGTAATCGAACTTTGCTCCAGCTATATAAATATATATATTTTTTTATTCTTTTATTTTCATTTCGTTTTGTTTGTTTAATTATTTTGTGGCTTATTATTGTATTCTTTTTGTTGATTTGTTTAAATTTTTAATTAAAATAGTTTTTGTTGCCGTTGTTACTGTATAAATACTCTATTTCTATTTAGATTTTCTAGCTTTACCATTTCTTGTTCATGCTCCATTTTTGTTTTCATTTCTCTTTCTCATTGGTTGAAGTTTGTTTGCAGATTTTCTTTGTTTTGTTTGTTTAATTACATATTAGTACAATATTTATAAAGTTTTATATATAAGATATTATTGATGCATTAAAAATTTTTAAATAAAATATTGAAAACTGTGCTAAGAAATTCTCATTAAAAGACTGGAAAAACTTTGAGTAGAGCTAAAACAAGACTAACTAGAATTTTCTCGCTTTCAAACCTGCAAATTTCTAATTCAACTAAGCAATGATTTTGTTAATAGTGCAAACATAATAATAATAATAATAAAAATTTAGCACACACACAAAAAATCTAATTAAAAGACGACAACTAGAAAAAGAATAAAGCGAAAGTTAACTAAGATTTTAGAAATATTTAAAAAATTAGTAATCATTTTTCCCAAAATATGTTAAGGATTTGTTATAACATCAAGCAAGTTAGATTGGAAGAAAAACTTGTTAATTTCGAAAACTGCTAGAATATTTGGAAATTTTAGATGGCCCCAAGTTAAGTTTATTCAATTGATGTTAGTTGAAGTTATTAGAAAAGCAAATTATTGGAAATTGCAATCTCTTTTTAACCCCATATTTAAATTATTATTGTTTGGTTGTTTGTTTTGTTTTCTTTTTACTTTTCTTTCATAAAATTGTACTAATTAATTTTAAAGTTGTGTAATATAATAAAATATATATATATGTATATGTATGTATGTATATATGTACGTAAGTTTTCTTGTTCAACATAAACAAAAAAACACAAAGAAATAACTAAACTTTCTTTTCATTAAAATTTAAAATGACATTTTGCTGTTCTGTTGTTGTTGTTTTTGTTCTTTTCTGTTGCTACTATTGTTGTTGTCAGTTTACACAATGCATTTGTTGTTGTTTAATATACATACATTTGTTTATTTCTTTTTATTTTTTAAATATATTTTGTACAATTTATTTATTTTGCATTTGACTTGTGCCTATATAAGTGAAATATATATATTTCATTATTGTTTTTAGCTCTTGCTATTGACTGTTGCCTTCTCCTTTTGAATTTGTTTATGCCGGATGGATGTACCAAGACGCGATATATATACAACACAAACTATAATGATCAGTCCAGGTGAAACTCAACAACGAAATTCTGTTTCTAATTGAAAAGAAAATTCCAAATTCTTGAGATTACAAAAAACTAGAAGAAAGCCTTCCAACAGATCGGAATTTAGAACAATTATATAGATAGAGCTCGATATGGGTACAGACCAGAAAGCATTATAAAAGCATTCAAAAAAAGAAACTTTGCTATATCCCTATATGGACCAGCAGTTCTTGGGAGATGTTATTGAATCGAATCTCAATTAAACAATTTATTGCCTGTGGTAGTTTAAAAATATATATAGCTGCTTTTCGGTTCTTATTTGTTTGGTTTTCCGAAATATTTGTCAATAAAAAATAAAATTTATTGCATTTTCCTTTTTTTGTTTCGTTTTTTATGGTTTCTTTTTTAGTTATTTTAGTTTACTTTAATGTTTTAAAAGTGGGCTTGCAGGAGGATTAACAACAAAATTTATTTCTATATTTATATTTCTATATATAATATATAATTCGTTTTAATAAAAACTGATTTGTTTTTTGTTTTTTGTGTGTGTTTTTTTTTTAGTGTTTTTCTTTTTTTCTTGCATAATTACATATAATATACTAAAAAAAGCAAAAGAAAGCAAAATATTAATGAATTTATTTCGTTTACGCACACAGTTGATGCCTTTTTTTAATATAAACAAAAGAAAAAACTAAATAACGCTTAAAGCAATATAAAGTAAAAGAGAGAAAAAAAAACCTAGACAAAGAACCATAAAGATTTTAAAAAAATTGAACTTTTTTGTAGATTTTTCAATAGGTTTTTTGTTTGGTTTCACTTCTTTACATATTTTGATAAAGAGAACTGTAGACAACAAAATACCCTGCTTGCTAGGAGGTGATGTGAAGCAACAACAATTGGTTTCGAGTGTTATTTGTAATAGAAATTCTTCTTGGTTTCTAAAGCTTTTGAAAAGGATTGACTTAAGCAATGTGTGTGGAGATATATGTAAACGATTCGACAACCAGTCAGATGTTGGCTTAGCAAGCAGCGCACTTGATAGTAGAAGCACACGCACACAGCTAAACCTGTGTGTGTGTGTGCGTTGGAAAGTCTGCCCTATATATGTTAATCTATATGCATATATATATATATATACTTCTGATAAGTTCACAAAACTATTAATATTTTGGGGTTTGATGACAAAAAATATAATAAAAAAAAATTAAAATCAATTCAATTTTAGATATAGATTTAGGTTTGAAAAACGCAACACACTGCATCATTCTTGCAATTGCATGTTTTGATTTACTAATTAATTATAATTATATATATATATATATAGAGATGTATGTGGTTTGTAGTTGCTGTTGGTGTTGTTGTGGCTGTGTTTGTGTATAAGGATTTACAGTTTTAACGCGCTGCTTCCCATCTTTTCTTTCTAACTAAATATAGAGGGTTCTGGTCGTAAAGTTAATCCCGATTCCTAGCGCTTTCTTTTTTACAATTTCTTATGGTTTATACATGCTTAATTTCTGCCATAATCGTTTTGTGTGTAGTGTGTGTGTGTGTGTGTTGTTAAATACATATACATAAATAATCAATTAATATATGTATATGCATTTTCTCTTTTGTTTTTCTTCATTTAGTATTTAAGAATTAAGAAAGTTGTGTGCTGATTTTCTCGGTTTGAAATTGGTTGTGTTTCTTTACATTTTTTGTTTTTATCTTCTTTTTTGTTTCAAACACAACACACGCCAAAAAAACATTAGTACAAAAAACAAATTACACACATTGTCTTACTTAAAGGTTGAGTTTTTTGCTTTGCTGTGTAACATATGTTGTTGTTGTTGCGAATGTTGTGTGCTCGTTGTCCTCGTTAATGTATTTGAGTGTGTGTGTGTGTGATTGTAACAGAAAAAAACTAGCAAAATTATAATTTTTCTTTTTTTTTTTTGGTTTCTTTTTCTTGGAATAACAAAAGATTTCAACTGTAGTCATAAATTGTTGTTTGGGCCAGGCTCAGCAGGCTGGACAAATTCAACTCGAAATTAGAAATTGAATTGTGGCTTTGATTGGTGTTGGTGAACTGAGTTTGATTTGATTCGGTTAGTTGATTCGGATGATTGATTGACAGGATTGATTGTTTTGGGGTAGCGGCTTGCTAACGCTTTTTTGCTGCGCGTCCGTTTTCTGGTGAAAGAGGGAAGAATGCTGTAGAGGATTGGCGTCTTGGACACAATACACACTGCTGGGCTGAATGGCGGCGAAATGGAGCTTTTTCATCTTTACACATTACTCGCTAGTCGCTGCCTCTTATATTTCTGTCTCTTTTTCGTTCTCGTTACTCGTTGAAGTTATTTTCTTATTGTTGTTCCAATTATTGCAGATTTGCGGGGTATTTGGTTGAAGTTGCTCTGTACTATTGTGTGTTTGTGGTGTGTGTGTGTGTTGTTTACAATTACATTACACTTATAGTATTATTCTCTCTCTGTATGTGTGTATTTTTGTGTTGTTGCTTGCTCTTATTATCTTTTGTTTTCTTGTTTATTTTTTTGGGTTTTTCATTGATGTTTTTTTGTTTTTGTTTTGTTTTTTGTTTCTAGCGTAGCGTATATTTATATACTATTATTTTTAGATTGGTTATTATCATTCTACGGCTACTGTTACTGGTGGCACATTATAGAAAAATTCAAATCTTTTGAATTTTCTCGCCAACAACAACCGGATTATTGCGTCGAATCTCCTGTGCACCATGTTCTCTGTAGTCGAATGTGCAATTATGTTTATCGGAATAACGATGCACGGCGCAGTACAAGCCGCCGCAACGACACTGAAAACCTACAGGAGAAGGCCAAACCAAATTAGTAAATAATTCTCGATCGGAAGAGCAAGCAAATCACATACCAGTCAGTCCAACCTTCTTACGACATTCGCCACACCTGTTCTTCTTCTTTTTGGCATCCTTATCATCTTCCTTGTCCTTATCATCCTCATCATTGGCTGAGGCGGCTGCTTGTGTGGAAGTATTTGGACCGGATGCCGATTGTATAATTTCGCTATTAGATTTAACAGCAGATGCAGCGGCGGCAGCGGCTGCAACAGCGGCGGTGGCAACATCTTCAGTGATTTTCTATAAAAAAAAAAAAACAAGAATATGGTTTAAAAATAACGATTATATGTTAAAAACGGATTTTCTTTGGGTAAAATTGACTTCTATTAGCTTCTAATAACCTATTTGAGAAGAGCTTATTATATGTCGACGTGTATATTCTATTCTATTTCTAGAGGAAAAGCAAATCCCTATCATATACGTTGATTTTTCGGTCATAGTTCGTGTTGACAGAGTGTAGTTTGGTTTACCCGCTTCTTAATAAATGTGTCGCTATCAGATGAGGTGGCTTTGGCCTCTCGAGATGCCCCCTCTGTTTTATTCTCTTTTCCCTTTGCTCCACCGCTGCCACTACCATCTTTGCCCACCGTGTCGGAGGCAATTTGTTCTAGGCGACGCTTGCAACCACGTTGCTTTTGTGTTGATGAAGTTGAAGGCGATGGCGTTGTCGATGGTGGCGACTTTTTGTTCTTGTTGTTATTAGGTTTGTCCATTGCTGCGTCTTGAGTATGTAGCTGATTTTCTAGTCCCTGTTGTTGCTGCTGCTGCTGCTGTTGACGGTTTCCTTTTATTCAAGTCGCCGCCGACCACTGAAGATTGATTTGCCGTTTTTTTGCTAATTACAGCCTCCGCCGCTTCGGTTAGAGCTACACTTCGTACTGTTCGAGTTGAAGTAATCCTTCCACCAACACCGCCAGCCTTAATGCGTTGCTGAGGCTTCTTGTTGGGAGCGCTTGTTGTCGTTGTTGATATTCTTGCCTCACTAATTGCCGCCTTGGCCTTGGCTTGGGTTAACGATTTCGGCAATCTCTTACTGCTGTTGGTTGTTGTGCTACCACTGGATAGACCTGACGCGGTTCTACCACGTGCCAATTGAGCCACCGGCTTTGAGCCTATGTTAAATATGTGACCTTGTTGGTTATCAGTGGACAAACCAGCGCCTCCGCCCTCTTTCCGAGAACGATTACGCTTGAGTTTCTTCACTCGCTTCTTCAACTGGATTTCGCCAATACGGGCCGATTTCTTGGTACTAGTACTCGATGGATACGTATGCACATTGGCCGAGAACTTAACTCTGCGTTTAATTGTATCTAAGGGATTGTTAAGTTTGGCTCCGCCACCAACTTTACGCACCAGTGAACTCTTCTTTGTGGTGGATTGTATGGGCGTTAGGGCAATACCAGCAGCCACTCCTTGTGCTGCACTAGACGACGCCGCTTTTGTTGTACAGCCGCTGTTGGATCCCTGAACGGCGACTGCTGCTGCTGCACTTTGGCGATAAAATCTGGTGTCGTTTGCTGCTGATTTGCTAGTTGTTGCTGGTGGTTCTGCTTTTGCAGGGGACAAAGATGATGAAATAATGTTAGTGCGTCCGAACGACGCCAGAAATTATGCTAATGTGAATATAATTAATACCCTTCTTTGTAATTGTCGATGTCGCCAGCATATTGCTAGAGATATTCATGCCCATGCCCATGCCCAGCCTAGAGTTGGAAAGATTTGATCCTCCTCCTACACCACTCAAGCCCCCCAATGCACCAGCAGAGGATCGCGCTTGAATTGTGGATCGTTTACGTTTAATACGGCGCGCTGCCAATGCTGTGGAATCTGCAGCAGATAGACCTCCTCCGCCCAAGGGAAGGATCGTCGATCCTTGAACACTGGCAGAGGGTGCAGCAAAGCGACCCATTAAACGTTGAGGAGCACCCAGAATAGGCATAGTGCGTTGCTGGCTAGTTGAACTTGCAATTTGGAATTTGGAAATATTTATTTTTTTCTAAAATTAAACCGAAAAGTTTTGAAGCAAGTCTTTTTCCGAAAGTTTCTGATAAATCTGACAAATGATGACTATGTACACATGTCGAAATATGAAAGTTCTAGGCACACCATGTCAGATCTCTTTGTTGAATAAATTCGTTCAACTGCACTTCTTAAAAGAACTAAAGGAATATATTTCGGGTTTTAAAGATGTGGAGCTCTTAAGGAGAATACAAAGATAGATACTAATTGAAGACTTAAACCCATTTTAGATGTAAATTCTGGTGACTAATCGAGGATTAACTCGCTTTAGCTGTGCATTCTCGAATTTTAACACTTTTAGAATACTTTTACATAATGGTAATGGAATTGGGCTGGGTGATTCTCTAGTTGGCTGGACTGGGCATGGGAATTACAGGGTTTTACGTTCGCAGATTTTGTTTTTCTGAATTTTACCTTACTATCTGCTTAACTTGGACATAAATGGCTTTAACAATTCACACACATACATCCGTTTTTCTCTTGCTATCGTACGGTTTCTTCTTTACCCCTCCTCCTAGTCATCACACAGATACAAATCGCTATTTATCCAATTATTTCTATAATTTGTTCACTTAAATTGATAACGCTAAATTTACGTATAACCGAAAAAGAAAAGGATTTGTGATTGACTATCTGAATAACTCCTCTCTCCGACTAGTCTAAAAACAAAACTTCCAATTTAACATGTCAATCAAGGCCTAGTCTGTGTGTTTTTAGCTCTTTCTAAATGAAATAATGGATCAATCCAATGGAGTTTTTCCATACCTCTTTCACATCATTAATATGTGGCTGTTGTAAGCTTGTAACTGTGGGCTGTGCGGTATTGGTGATTGCAATGGCCGGACTGAATGTTGGGCTAGGTTGTGGGCTTGGAACTGAGACAGGTGTGCTGCTCACAGGTGGCTGTTGCTTTTTTCTAAGCGAGTCCTGCAAATAATAAGGGTTAATCAAAATATTTAACAATTGAAAAGTCATTCCCAGTCACTTTACCTTATAGCATACCGAACAGAGACCATCTGTGGCTGGATTACCATAGAACCCGCATCCAGAGCGGCACATGGGTTGCATTGGATTGGATTCACGTTCCATGGCTAAATCGCCTGTGTGTGTGTTGTGTAGGTTTTTTAGTTTGCTTTTGATTTATATTTTTACTTTCGCCCAGCGAAATTTTCGTGCTTTTGCGCCGCTTTCCCTCTTCTTCTTCCTTTCCTCAGCAAATATAAATTTTATTTTCTTCCTGCTTAGAGTTTCTTATTCCGAATAACTGGTTAATCTCCGTTGTAAATCTTTCTGCGTTTTATTTGCTTGCTGCTGTTCAATCAACAGTTTGTCCAATTATTTTCGTGACCACAGAAAACTGCACATGGAAAAATTTGAAAAATTGAAAAAAAAAAAAAGTTAATAAATTATTACTACATATAAATTTTGTATAATTTTAATTGACAAGATCTAAAAAGTGAGCAGTGTCAGTGTTTAGTTTATGGAGAATTGCCAATTATCACATTTGCATAAATATATATAGAACCTGATGTAATATTACCGATAAATTTCATTGAATTGTGTGTGTTAAATATATGTACATATGTATGGGTGGTAATGATGTAATGATATTGGAAGATATTTGTATACTATGTATCATTCCAACACAACTTTATAAGCAAAATGATTTAGAATTCGAATTATGTAACTATGAGACTGTGATCTGGATTGAAAATACTTCCAAACTTTCATGTATTTTATGTGTTTTAGCTATAGTTATCGAAAGATGATTCCATATTCAGAGGGTGGGGGGAAACCAGTGTGACGGGGGGAGCAACAAATGTAATCAATTTTCTTTACAACAACAAAAAAGTATTTTATTACCAAACCCACCACAAAATGTGGCAACCGCAGAAGAAAAACAACCACAAAAAAACAAAAAAAAAAAAAAACAGACATATGTAGTTGTTGTATTATATCGAGTCTCTCTTCAAGGCTGTCAAGCGGAGAGAAAGAAGTCAAGCTTAAACCAGTTTTACTCAGCAAACGAGTTGTAAAAAGTGGAAGAGAGAGATGGAGTGAGAGTGTATGTAAGTGTGGACGAGATGCAAATAAAATTAAACAAGTTTTTTTTTGTTTTTTATTTATTCAACATAATAATAACAGCCGCGCCTAACGGGGCTTTTGCCTCTCTTTCACTCTGCCTGTCTGTCTTTCTTTCTTCCCGCAATGTAATCATATCCTAGCTGTTAATGGCAAGAAATCGCATTGCATAGCGGGATCACTTTCTCATCCCCAACAACAAAAAGCAAAAAAACGACTTGACAGTAAAAGCCCCAAAAATATGTAAAAGTAACAGATAAAGAGAGAGAGAGAGAAAGAGAGCGAGTAGAGATGGGTTTGGGGCAGTGTGTGCAGAGAGGAAAATCAAACCCAGAATTGAGCACAATTATATTTATATACATATGTACTGTTAGTTTCAACGTGGAGAGGGAGCCAGAATTGAAATGAGCACACCACAAGCAGAGGGGGGCATACTCTATGTGTGCGTGTGTGTAAGTGTGTGGGTTCTGTTATACAAAATTTGACCTTAGTAGAGTGGTGGAACTAGCAGCAGCAGTATGGTGAATTTTTACAACAAAGAGAGCAGCAGCTGCTGCTGCTGTCAGTAAATTACATTCATGTAATGAAGAAAAATTGGCTAAAAAATGGAAAATGGAAAAAGAAAATGCTTAAACGAATTGCACAACATTTAGCCAATCTCAATACAAACGTAAATGAAATATATGTATCCGTTTTTGTATAAAAAGCAGCCACCAATATGGCCAAAAAGAGAGAGAATAAGAGACTTTTACATTTACAACGTAGCATGGGGAGTTTTACTTTTTGTCTTCTTTTATTATTATTGTTTCAGCCGAGGGAGTGCTGCGCTGCTGCTGCTGTTGCTGAGGTGAACATTATTCTTTTTCCACTCAACGTCGGTGTCACCGTCGCTGTCTTAGCTCTGCTGCTAATTGTTGCTGTTAGCAGCAATGTTTTTTTTTGTTCTTCTTCTGCTTACAACACATTTCAATTTGTTCAAATTTATATTTATACATGTATTTATTAATAAATGAAAACAGTTTTAAATATCTTTTACTAGGCATCTGATTTATTTTTCGCCCTCTGGCAACTTTAATTACGAAAGCCAGAAAACAGCTGTCTGTCAACAGAGACTTACACATACATACAAAGAAAAGGGAGAATGTCATTTACAGACAGAAAAAAAAATAATAAATACAATTCCCCACACAACAATTGGCAGGCAGCATCCCCCACAAAAACAGATGCTGAGAGTGGGTGAGTAAGTGAGAGAAGATAAGAGAGTCTCGTACTCAATTCACATGTGTGTAAATGTGTATGTACATTTGGTCTGGTCAAAAATATTAAAGTGCCACAATAAACCGTATTAACATGAACATATGTGACAAAATTAAAGAATTTAACAGGTTCGATTAAAGTGCAGAATTTGTATAGTAAAGCTCTCAAATCACTTAAATTTTAGTCTTTTGGCATGACTATAACTAATATATATTTTAATATTTAGAAAAAAATTAGTCAGTACACTTAGTACAACTTGTTGTGACTTGCATATTTAAAGTTCCCCATTGCCATGAGTCAATCAACTAGCTAACGACTTTGAGACTCTGATAACAATGACTTGCATAACATATGTACATAAATACATATGTACATATTCTAGCTCTTCTGAAATCCTTTGAGAACGCATTTGATATCAAATATTTAAAAATTTTAACAGAAAAATAAAACAAAACCAGTCTAATAATGTACAGCCACAGCGAACAGCCAGCAGGCTGTACGTCAACAAACACGCGCTGTTGTTGTTGTGTTTTCATTTTATATGAAATCAACAAGAATTAAAGCTGTACATACAAATACATATACATAGATGTATACATACATGCATATGAACATTTGTTTGTGCGTATTTTTTTTTATTTATTTTGTTTTGTCAGTTGACGTCTTGCTATTTTTAACGCGTATACATTTTATCATCTTCGTATGTGTATGGCTGTGTGTGTGTCAGCAAACAACGAACGAGGCACAAATAGGAAATCATATGATGTATTTTTCGTTCGTTCATCAATCTCTGACGTCATTGTCGTCTTATATTTTTTGCTCATAAAGCGTTTTAGTTTTCATGTTGGGAAATATTGACCGTATTTCGATGGCCGAGTGTGAATTGCATAAGCAACAACAACAGCAAATACAAAATTAATACCAAGTGCAAGACAATTAGCAACAAGAAGAAATTGGCACTCAGTTTTTTACAGGGAAAATGAAGGAAAACCCAATGTTTGCGCCATATATAATACCTTAATAGTGTGGGATTTCCGCGACCCTTTTTTCACATGAGACCACGTCGTCATTTCATTACGGAAAACTTCTGGGGGATGGCAAATCAAGTCACTTTACACAAAATGATTCCCAATACATCAATACTCAATACTTTTAAAGAGGCAAGCGACGTACACATGTAAATCTTAAGATTACCGAACTGATATTTCTGTTTGACATACATTTTGTACTTTTTCCCACATCGGGGGTCCTTCTCCCTCTCCCAACTCCTCCCATTTTCGTTACTTTTAATATGTTTGATATTAAAATGTTGATAAGCGACGGGCATATACAAACACGCACACACACATACAGGTTAATGTGCTGTTGACCTGCATTTAAATAATGAAATTTACAACAGACTCAAAAGAGGAGAAGGAGCACGGAAAGGGTGTAAGAAGGCAACCCAAAAACAAAGATGATGATGAAGAGAAAGAGATAGATAGAGTGAGAGAGAGTGTGAGGAGCCAGTACAGACGACACACGCACTCACGGGGCAGGTCCAACTCTTCTGAGTCACATTTGCATATTAATGAGCAACATCAACAGACCCAGACGACAGGACAGGACAGACGTGAGAGAGGAGGGACGACAGACAGACAGACAACAAACATGCTGATGAAATGCAACAAAGAGACCAACATCAGCCAAAAGCATCAAGCTCAGCAGCAGCAGCGCCGTCGCTCATTGAATGAATTATTCAAGTTTATTCAAAAGAGCGACTAAAGCGAAAAAAAAAACAAGTAAAGAAAAGGAATAAAGCAAAATGGCGTTGCCCTTTCCCCCAAGCTCAGGCCAAGTGTGAGGGAGACAGAATGATCTTTAAAGCTACGTTTAAGAATTTCAGAGGCGCAACAATATGGTGCTGCTGCTTCCGGTCCAGACAACAGATAACACACACACCTCCAGCGCGGAGGATTTAGGAGAGAGACATTCGCAACAACAACAACATCGCCAATCATTAATCAATATAAAATTGAAATATTTACATGATTTTAAAATGGAATAACGGCAACGAAGACAGAGAGAGTCATTAATCAAAATTAGGGCTCATGGTGAAAAAATTCAACAGAAATGGTAGAAAATTGTATGAAATAGGGAAGCTAATACATCACTTAATTCGGTATACTTTATTTCTTAGTAGGAGACCACGTTTGTTTCCCCCACGTGCACTTAAACTTCGTGCGACCCCCACTGAAAGAAGCCTTCCACAGAGAGAGTTCATGGTGGTTCGTTCATGTGGTTTTCGAAGGATTAACAGAAGGTAAAACGAGCACACCTGTCGAAAATTACTTACACACACACACACACAGATACACCAAGACCTAACCAAAATGATATGTTGGGTCAAGCAACTCCGGCACATAAGGGTGAATGAATGACGATGAACGTCAAGCTATTGATTTGTTTATTTAACCAACAATAATACGCAGACGGAGAGTGAGGGAGAGGAAGAAAAACCCCAAGACTCAGACTTTATATTGTGCGCCTGCGTGACAGGATGAAAAATAACAACAGCCTGAAAGAAGATGATGATGATGATGATGACCGAGCAGCAATCAACTTGAACTGATTTCACCTTGAACTCTAAGCTAAGCAACGACGATGACGACGGCTGAGACAAAGGAGCAAAGCAACGCAGGAAGAACCACAAGAGTCAACACACAATGGCGGCCATTAAGAGAGTAAAGCAAATATGAATGTGGACAACACAAAACAAAATACAAAATAAAAACCTGGTGGTGGTGATATTTGGCTAAAGTGCAAATAAACAACAAAATAAAGTCCATGGCTCCCCACACAAAGCCAACAACAACAACAGCGAGAGCTGACGACCTGAAAAATACCCTCAATCGAGATTCCGTCCAAATAAATAAAGGAAAGTTTACTTGCTTACAAATAAACTCAGTATACCCAACTTGCGTTTAGGGTACCAAAGGAATGTGCAGCAAATGGCCGACGATGCCTTTCGATAAAAGCAATAAAACGATTGTCAAACATTTCTCTCTCTTCTCCCTTTCTCTTGTTATTTGTTCTACGATAATTTTTGTACATTTTTATTGATTCTTTTCTTGGAAGGTCAACAAAATAAAAAAAAGCAGTCTCTCATTTAAAATTAGAATAGAATAGAGCTTTTAAAGTTGGTTGTCGAAATCGGTTATTAATTAGTGTGTGAGAAGGAGAGAGAAAGAGAGAAATGCTACGTCTTTTTCAAAGCAATTTATATTTCATTTATAAGAATTTACGAGGCTCAATAACTCACTTGAACCAACACACATACACACACACTTACACAGAGGATGGCTAAGACTGAAGAGCACAAAGGATAGATAGATGGTAAGATGGTGAAGGGGGGAGGCAGAGGGGAAACAAACCAGAACCATTTTTTATGAATTATGTGCAAGTTAAGTGTTCAGGCTCGTCCAGGCAAAAGGCCATAAAAATAAAACTGGGCTGGGCCAGAAGAGTAGAATGAATACATATGCACACACACAAACAAACACACGAGACCGAGAGGTAACACAAAAATATGTGCAAAAAATTAAAGGAAAAAAAAACCTCTTGCAGGCGAAAGTCACCACAAAACACCTTTCTTCCTTTTTTTGCAGGTAGAAATTAAAAAAAAGAAAAGGAAATAGCAAGGTGTTGTGTTCTATGTGTGTGTAAGCATCGCCCGGCACACACACACAAAAACACACAGAGTCGTCCATCAGTAGTGTAATCCCTAAATTGTTATAAAGTAGTTTTTTTTTGTAGTTGCCCCTGACGCAGACGACGACGACTACGACTCACTTTACAGCGAGAAGGGGGGAAATAGGTAGGGAGGCCCACAAGATTAATGAAAATCGCATGGGAAAATGAAATATGAAACGCTACCAGAGTGAACGAGCATGTGTATAGTAGAGTATAGTAGAGAGTCTCGAGACTCTACACTGAAACACAGCAACGTGAAATGAGAAACGACGTTGACAAGCCAGACGACAGAGAGACAGAGATTCAACCAACCGACCAAGCAACCACCGCGACGATGACGACGACTGCGATCAGTTCATATGTACATACATACATACATATGTTTGTATGTGTATCGGCGGTGGAGAAGCATTTCAACGCTGCAGGGGGGAAGGAGAGCAGCGCGTAGCAACCATTGTGTGAAGCAAGCGAAACTAATTGGCAAATTGATATTACAGCAGTAATGCACCAAAATACAAAAGAAAAACATAAACTAAATACATAAGTAGGCACTCAAAAATTAAGTGAAAATGCACAAGTCCTATCGAAAGAGCGCCGAAAACCCATAACTGAATCCATTAAAAATTTACTTTTTTTTTAATTTACCAATTTCGGTTAACTTGAGAGTAAACTCACCGAAAGGAATCGTTTTTCTCCTTATTATATACATATGTATGTACATACATAAATAGACTTTCTAGTTACAGTGTTTTAAATGTCCATGTATGGCTGACTCATAATTTCTCTGGAAACCATCTACAAAATTATGTATTTTTATGGATGTCTGCGTCTGTTCTTTAAAAAACCATAAAAAACTTTAGCAAAACCAGTTTCAATTTATAGAATTCAAAATACTTAAGGAGCGAGCGAAAAAGCAGTAAAGGAGATTTAAGATCTTTGATCGTAAAGTGAAGGCCGTTCAACGAGAAAACAAAGACAATGAGATAGAGAGAGAGAGAGAGAAAAATGAAGTTGCAGATGGATGAGGAAGAAGATGAAGACAAAGACAAATCCAAGATACATATGTATGTAGATGCGGAAGCTTTCAATATTTTTACGTTATTTATGTTTTTGGTACTTATTTACCATTTCCCAGCTGACTCAGACAATAACTTCTCTAGCTCGTGCACTTGCATGCCCTCTCCCTTCGTGCCGCCTTCTATCACACACACTCTCTCTCTCTCTCTCTCTTTTCTTTGATATCAATATATGCATTTCAATTTGTTGCTTTTTCTTCTTTCTCATGTGGGCGGCGGCGGTGGCGCGGACCAAGCAAAAGGCAAATGAACTGCAAAACACCAAGGAAGGAAGACAAAGAAGTTTCACACACACACACAAATATATGTGTGTATACCAGTCAGGGCGAGGCACAAAAAGGAACACACAAAAAGCAAAAAAAGAAAAAAGTTTCGCTTTTCATTTGGGGTCTGGTGGGACCTAACGGTACTTTACTGTCTGTGCTCTGCTCTGCTTTGCTATGTGTTGGGGCCATGTTTGCCAGATGTGGTGAATATATTGCTCTGCTGCAGAAGTCGACAACAACAAAAAAGACGTCGACGACGACGTCAGCGTCTGTGTTGAAAAACAACAGAGAAAACTTTTTTTGGGTAAAAACTTTAATACATGTCTGTGTGAATGTGTGCGTGTGTGGGTGGCAGAATATAAGGGCCAGAACTTTAAGCAAAAACAAAAACTAAAACAGGCGAAACTCAAATCCTTAATCGATTTTCATTTACACAAAAACAAAATGGCAAAACAACAAAGGCCACAATAATTTGTGACTTTGAGGCTGTCTCCATGAGTACAGTTGCAGGTCGAGTAGGGGAGCAGACCACCCAATAAAAAATTTTATGTAGTTAAGCAAATTTCAAGTATTAAAAGAAAGGTTCTCTTACTTTGGCAAACAGTTTAATTTTACAAACACCTTTAATTAATTTCACCTACGCTCATGTCTACGCTGTTTTATCTGTTTAAAAGGAAATTTCGTCACATTTTACTTAGAAAAGAATAGATAAACGAATACGAACGTATCTCAAGGTTAATTAAGGGTGCATCCCATGAGTAACAATAAAATGATAAATACATACATATATGTAAATGTACATAGAATTTGTGACTGAATTGATCCAAGGTAATAGAAATGGGGACAAAGTTCAAATTCAGAAATAAATTATATAGAAAAATGTTTGTAGACAATATATGATTCTGCATTGAAACATATATTTACATTTTTGATTCTTTTGGTACAGTTTGGCCCAAGATTTTATAGTGTGTATAGAAATGAATGAAACAAACACAACATAAGAAAAACAAAAGAAGAAAAGAAATTGCATAACTTAAAACTTAAAAAAAAAACACAACAACAACAACGACAAGAAATGAAAAACAAAACAAAACAAAAAAGAAGATCAAGTATGAAGGAACAAGAAAGGGGCAACGCGGCAAGGGTGTGGGATGAATGAGGGGTATTTGGATACTACACTATAAATAAATTTCAAGCAAAAACCCGAAACGACGTCGATGCACGATCGGTGGAACAACGTATTCTTCTTTATTTGTATGAGTCTCTGTGTGTGTGTGTGTGGGCGGGGGAAGCATTAACACGCGACCTATAAACAAATTGAACAAAAAACAACACGTTTGAGCGTTTATTCGAATACATGATGCCCTATTCAATAGATTAACAGTTGTTAACTTCACTTTTCCTAACATTAGAAAGCTACCCTAGCACACATTTGACAATGTTTTCTTTAGATGACATCCAAAAATTTGTTGAAAGCTTCTATGGCCAACTTACTTTAGCCTTGCTAAAGTTAGTTCGTGAGCAACAATATACCCTTCGGTAACCTCTGGGTATTACAGGGTATGGCAAAAAAAGGCCCACAAAAAAATAACAACAAAAAAATGAGGCCGCGGTCGTCGTACACGCGTCTCACATGTGTCCGTTTGTCTGATTGTCGGGACGAAACGGGGCGGACGCTCTTATCAGTTTCTAAACAAAAATAGGAGCACAAAACACACAAAATGGGAAATATTTTAAATTGATACAAAATGATATAAACGTAGAATTTACGACACTCCGATTTGTTTTTGTTTGAATCTTTTTATTATCAGAACAAATTAAATTTAATTTGCATGGAAAACGAACGACGTCGACACGTGTTGTTTATCATCAACAAGTTTCAAGTAGATATACAGAGCTAAAGCCAAGCCATAACTATTAAAGGCTAACAAATCGTGCCAATTGGCCTTGTCAATATACATTCATACATACATTTGTCACGTCGATGATAACTGGAAGCAGAAACAGGTGATATTATTTTGGGCATAGAATAGTGTTAATTTAAAGCTCGAAAAAGACTGCACTACTTAAACTAATAGATAGTAGCGATCATGTTTTCCGCTGTATCAGTGACGTCATAAATATTTCTGAACCAAGTGACATTTTGATCTATTGTTCCAATTGGCGTTGCGAACTAGTGAATTTTCAGTAAACTTTTTGAACTAGAATTAGTCATTTCGCCTCAAACATTTAAAGTTAATCGAGAAAATTCGATTTGGCAAACATTTTGTTAGCTTACTCATTTTGTGAATCATTTAAGTTAAAGAAACAAATAAATGAAGACTATTTAGCAAGTTCAACAATAATCTGACGAAAATTCTTATCAAAGAAGAAAGAAATTACGAAATAATAGAGAAACTTCAAGAAAAAAGGATGGAGGGAGATAAGAGAATAATTACAGTGTGTAGAGTAAAAATATGAAAAACAAAAAACAAATAATAATAATGGCAAATTGTTACAAGGTGAGAGAGACCTGGCCAGGTAAGAAAACAAACAAACAACAAACAAATGTCAATGTTAGTGAGTCACCCCAATAGCCATAAATAAGAGTGTAAGTGAGCAAGCGAGAGAGAGGGAGAGAGAGAAAGCAAACGCAGTACTTGCAGTGTTGAAAAACGCAACAACTGCCGTGCAGCCCGCATGTTGGGAAATTGCCCTCTAACCCATGTCGTCGTCGTCGCCCTCATCATCATAATACAAAAAGTGCAGCAAATTGATAAGAAGCAAGAAGAGGGATAATAGATGGATGAATAGATTCAGTTGCGGCCAAAAGTGACTCATCAACAATCAGTAAACGCTGAAAATTCCAGTCACGCAGTGAAGGCGAATAATAAATGTACAAAGAAATGTAGTCGCAGATAAGGAAATGTTATTTAAATTGTACGCGATAGCAGAAGTCATATCACTCTTTCTCTCTCCCCCACTGTGTGGGGCTATCAATCATGGATTTTAAGTGTATCAATAGCAAATAGAATGAGACGTCCTTCAAAGTTTTCCTTTTTTATTTCGCTGCCAGCAAAGTCGCAATAATTGTTGGCAGCCCAGCCAAAAAAAAAAAAAAATAAACGTGCAAATGGCTGAAGGTCGTTGAAAGAGTATCCCCCCTTTTTTAAAGAAAACTTAAGTAGAGGCACTTTATATCCGTTTTAGCTACCCTTTGAGAAAAAGAGCATTCGATTTGTGGGTTGCTTCGCTTAAATTTCTTAACTTTTATTTGTTTCTTTTGCATTTTCTTTTATTTATCTCTCGCTTTTACAAATTTTTAGTCAGCCTGGCAACACTGTCACACACGTCTGCATACATACAAACAAACATACACATGCATGGATAGATTGTGAGTGTGTGCGTTCGTGGTGAGCAGAGCTTTGTTAATGGCGTGGTGAAAACGAAGCGAGAAAGAAATAATTTATAATTTTTACTTCTGGTTTTATTTTTTAAATCACGTTAATTTAACTTACTTTTCTTGTTAAACAATTTTTATTTTTCTCTTTTTGTGCGGTGCTGGTGTTGTTGGTGGTAGTGGTAGTAATATTGCAGATATTTTTCTAATAATTTTTTAAAAACTTTTTTTCTAATTAAGAATCACAGTTATTTTTTTTTTTTTTTTTTAGAGAATTGCACAGGGATCGTTGAAGAGCGAGTAAAGGATGTGAGAGGGGGGTTGTGGTGTTGGTGCTTTTTAGGGGGACCAAATAGATATCACAAGATTATGCACGACGCAGTTGCTTTTTTAGGTTTGTATAATAATTAATGCCTTTTTTTTTTTTTTTTTTTTTTTTGCTTTTTTGCCTTTTGTTAAATTAAAGTCGCACTCACGACGCTGACGTTACGTTTTCGACGACGCTGACGCAGACAGAATTCACAGCTGCGAACTGGTCCTGCCTCCGTTCCTTCGAATTTTCAACGATTTATTTTTTTTAATTTCCTTTTTTAATTGAGAAATGTAAATATTATTACAAATCCTTCAATTTCAATTCACACATGCACACACACACACAAGAAGGAAGAAACAGCGTGAGAGAGACAACGCGATTATTTCTTTTCTTTGCTGTTTTTTTTTTCTTTTTAATAGATGACGATGACAGAGTTGTAGTTTCCCAACGTGGATCTGATCCTCCAAACGCGATGTGAAGTCTCCAAGCACCTGAACAGAAATGAAAAAAAAATTTGAGAGCCCATCAAAATTCACCAAATTCACCTTTAACAGTGCTGTTGCAAGCGCAGACGGAGAGCAACAGAGCAGCAAAGAATTGCAATGGCCATGGCGACGCATAAAATACGCTGCACCATAGGCAAAGTTGGACAACGAATCAGAAGGCACTGTTAAAACATGTGTAGGGTGTGAAGAGTTAAAAAGAAATCGCAAAGGCAAACAACTGACAAGGTGTGGTGGAAAACGGGCCAAGTAGGAAATACACACACGCACCCACATACACACATTCACATATGTACGTATGAGCGATAAAATAGCTATTAAGTATAAACTAAATGTGGCAAAGGCGAAAATGCGTATTTGAATTTGTTAAAAATGTCTTTAGTTTTTATGTTGAATAACAGCGAGTGCGAAGCCCCTCGCCAGCCCAATAGTACAAAGTGCACACACAATAAGAGTAATGTGATGGAGAAAGAGAGTCTAGAGAGAGAGGGGGCAAAAGACCAATGCAGCGCAAAACAACAAAAGAGAGCCAAGCCTGCACAAATGACTTACTGGTCAAGAGGGGCTTTGGGGGGCTAGCAACTAACTTTTATTTTTATAAAACATTTATGATTTTTAACCCCTTTTTTTTTTAATTGGGCGACGACACAATTTCAACGACGCCATATTGTGGCCAGGCCAAAGTCGTGAGAGCCAAAGAGAGCAAGAGAGGCTACGTTTGTCATTGTGTTGCTGCTGCGTCATCGATGCAAACTGCGCACTTTGTTAAAAAATTTTATTTATTTTTTTTTTTTTTTTTTTAGTTCTGATTTCCTCGGCTACTAAATAACTTAATGAAATAATTTTTTCTGTAATTTGTTGGTTATTGTATTTAGATAATGGACCGTCAAAATGGTCTTTATAGTTTTATCCGTTTTTCTCACAGGTGCATTTGAACAAAGAAAAGTCCGTTTTTTGGGGGGCATATATTTAAGACGTTTATTCCAAAATCTTAAATATTAAAGAAAAAGTTGTAGATCTAGAAAAACTAAAATAAACTGCATATCGAATTTTTTTATTTAGCCCCAACTTTCGATGTGGAGCAAATTGAAAATCTGAATTTTGGATGGAACATTTGGTCCTATTTTACAACACAAGTTTGTGCTAAAGTACTTTTTTCCTTGAACTACGACAGAAAGTGAATTGAATTTCCCGTCGAATGATATATTTTTTTATTAAAATCGGATAAAAATTAGATAGTTTTCATCGCTTATCAATAAAGGAAATTTTTTTTGGCAAACTGCCCTTTTATTTTAATCCGTATACCCCTTCCGAAGGCCGCTGCTTAGATTGGCCATATTGTATGTACATACATACATGTTATGTACATATGTATGTACCCTTCGGCACCGGGAATCGCCGGGGACTCTACGGGAACAGTCTCGCGACACTCCCGTTAAAATTGCAGCTTCATTTTCTATTCGATCATTTGCAAAAAAAAAAAACCACCGATTTTATTGGGTTCCTGTACAGGAATTTCGTTGGAATTAACTTTTCCGATTGGAAGACAAATGTACTTATAGTGAGTCTATATCTAATTACCCAGGATATACATTTTCATTAATAGTCAATATAAATGAAAATACTTAGCGTTGCTTTCTTTTTTTCTTTTTAAAGTTAGTTCTTTGAGAGCCTCCTCTCCATAATGGTCCTCAATGAAGGAGGCCATGGACATGGCGAAGTCCTCCTCCTTTCCGCCTTTTAGTACTTCATGCTTCGCCTTCACCAGTACTGAAAAGTGTTCGCAGGAACCTCTTTGGTGCAATTGCATGCCGTTTTTTGCCGGGCATTTGAAAACTGTGCATCCATCGGGATATGGACACACATGGTGGTGGCAGAGAGGGAGATAACGAGGAGGTTAATAAAAAAGGGGCACTCTCCTGCATGCCCTGATGTAGGAACTGGACATCATAAGCGGATCTGTGGATTTAAATATCTATTTGCTGGATTATCCATACTCCGCTGTGGACACCCATTCTTTTATTTTATGTTGTTATTCTCAGCTGCCTTGATAAGTGGTAAGCATTACAACAAAACGATTGCGGTAGAAATTTAACATTATTTCCTGTTTTAACAACGAATTGCTTGCCATTTGTTAACAGAGCAGTCGCAGAGCAGAGAAGTACATACATATGTATATGAGGTGCATTAATTTTTTTTGGGGGTGGTTTTTGGTGCTCCTAACATGTCTGTGGTGAATAGAGAAAATTAGAATCAAACATTAACATTACCCCTCCCACACACTAACACTGCAGTTTTGTTTATCATGCAAACCAAAAGTGCCCCATTGGAAATGACGCAGTCCCTCGGTTTGGCCTCCTAGTAGAAGGGGGAGGTCGAAGGACAATGTATTGAGTAAATCTATAGAAGAAGAAGCAGCCACAGTGCTTTGTCTTTCATTTTTGGCATATTTTGTTTTTTGGCACGCACTCTCTCTTTTTTTGCACTCTTCCACTCTCTCTCTCTCTCGGTCTGTATGCATCTCTCTTTTGAATGGTGCATTCAACTTGGACAGGTGCACGATATGGTGAACTGCAACGTTTGTTGTTTTGTTGCTGTTGTTTTTTATTTTACCGTTGTACCAATGATCAACAGCTGTGTGAATGACAGTGCCAGTGTGAGTGTGAGTGTGGGAGCAGGAGAGGCAGCAGGACCTGATGACAACGCAATTTAATCAACTTTAATGCGTAGCAAAAAGAAACGTATAACATAAAACGTAGCTAAAATGTATCAAACGTTTTAACAATACAATGTCGATTATATACTCTATATAAATCAAATATGAATTGGGAAACACTTTTAAATCAAATGTTCCGGTCAATATCTTTAATTGTAATTAAATTTTTATACAGAAACATAAACAAATTACATACATTGGAAATTCTCTAGATTTCGACCTTTTTGAAGTTAATCAGAAACTGGGTCGAAACTTGGTTCTAATGTTTTTCAAAGTTTTTATCCTTAACTGACTTGTTGTAGAGCAAAGAACAACCCCCTTCGGATTGGGGTGGTAAGCATTACTGCCTTTTGTTATTGCAACAAATTGCGTTCTACTGCATACTTGCCAGACAAGACACTAATAACAAAGAGACAAGCCTATGTATGTACATATGTATGTATCTACATTTGTACATTTGTTTATATGACGCAGTTTTCAATTTTTGCACAGCAAATTACGACAGTTAGTAAAAGGAAGTAAGCAGGTTACAAAGGTCATCTAGAAAATTGCACCAGTTAACTTGTGCCGCCTCCTCCTTCTCCTTCTTTGCCCTTGGGAACCTCTTTATCTCCATTAGGAAAAAACAGTTGATTGAACTTTATTCGGTCATCATCATCACCATCAACATCTTGATCAGAACCTAAACTGCCCCACTTTGGCGTGCAAAGCTCATAATTTCGGGTGTTCATGACCACATGCAAAAAAAAAAAAAAAAAAAAAAAAAACAACAACAAAACCACAAAAAATACGCAAAACACAAAAACCCAGCGGGCACAGTAGTCATATGTCTAACATATTTTGAATTAAAATATGATATATGATAATATAATATGATAATAAGTCATTCTATAGAAGTTAATTGTAAGTGTTTTCAAGAATTGAACTTTATACGATTTTGTGTAATGCCGCACGTTTTGGACGATACTTCAAACCACTGTACGTGACAGTCATTAGCAATGAACTGCAAAAGGCCTTTTGTCGATGTCGTTGTCCGGCTTTAGCTAAGATGAATTGTCATACAAAATTAGCAGAAATGGGTGTACATACGTTTTTTTTTTTTGTTATTGTTGTTGTTTGTATATAATTGGTTTGCTTTACATATTTAAAAAAGAACATGATATGCAATTTGTATATAAAGTCAAGAGATTCATCAACAAATATAAATTACAATTAAGAAAAAGTGGACGGAACATGAACTTATCAACTAAATTATGCAGACATTATAAAAAAGTATAGAATAGTGTATAAAATTTGCGATTGCAGTTGTTGAATATTTGATAAATCAAATATATATGTATATTCGAATGATTAAATCGCATCTCTAAGGCACTAAACTGGTGGATGGAATGTGAAGAACGAATCGTTCCAATATCTATAAAGCGTTGGGTCTATGGTTACCGCTTCGGGATTGTGTTTCATTCGTTGTGAAGACCCTACATACATATAATAATTATTTTATCATATTGGGGGTTGCCTTCTTTTTTGCGCTTAACCCACAGGCATGGTAGACACAGTGCTGTGCGGCGTAGTGGGTCGTGATCCGGCCAATGAATTGGCGGTTGAAGCATGCAATGACGCCATGGTACCCATCTAGAAAAGATGCATTTAATAATTATAACTCTTTGTTTGGTTTTCTTTGTCAAAACTTACCCGTAAATGTGCAAGATCTTCCAATTTGGTTAGATCAACCAATTCCAGGAACAGGGAGTAGACCACAGCCCATCCGTAAATGGAAACTAAACAGAAGACGGTCCACAGCAAGACCATAATAACATTATACGCAAAATACAGATCATTGACAATGGCAAAGAATATCAATGCCAAGGCACGCCAAACCGTGAATATGGCAAACGACCAAAGCCATGGCATCACCTTGCGTTCGTATTCCTAGATGAGATAAAACAAATTGAAACGATTACTAAAGCATAATCCATGCCAAATGTCAAGGAGTCTAGCCAATTCGTTAGATGATGGTGCATAAATTTCGCTTTTTCTATGTAGTGTTATGAGTAGGCAATTTGTTACCCTTCGTTTCAGTAAACGTTTTTGTGCTCCAAGTTTTTCTTGCTTTTGTTTTTTATTAAGAATTGTAAAATGATATGTGAAATATAATGATAATTAAATAGCTTGAACATCTTCCACTTACCTTGCGCAGGGCAACTACAAGCAAAACGCTGGTCACAAAATTCACAAGAGCCATAATCAACGAAAACAAGGCAAATACAATCAGCATGTTGCGAACTAGAATTGGATTGACAACATTGAAAATTAAAAAGAGTAAAAATGACTATGAACCTTTTGATTTCTCGCTGCATAAGTAAATATATAACTTTCTTAAATAACTGACAACTCTTATTGCAGTCTGAATTTCAATCCAACTTAAATGTCCCTTCCATATCGCATACATACCGTGTCTATTACCCACATAGACAAACTCATAGGATATGATGTAGTAGCCATAATGTGTCGATCCAGGCGCTGCCATGGCATAGCAATAGATGTCAAAGATGCTTGTGCCAATTGTGAAAAGGGACACAAACTGCAAACATAACAAGTGGAAATATTAATAAACTGTGCTCGTGGCAGAATAGATATCAAATTTACTATATAGTCTTACAATTGCAAATAATCCTATTAGCATGGCACCTTTTTGTATATCAATATACTGATTGTTCTTGAGCAGGGGTCGCTGGTACCAAGGAATTCTCACTGACCGCGTGGATCGCGACATTTTGGAGTGTAAATTGGTCGAGGATCTGTGGAACCAATAATATTGAATTATCTGTGCTTTAAAGTGTTTTTATAAGCAATACTCACCTGCCCGTTGCATGGGAATACATCGAGGGATTCGACCGATATGTTGAAGGTGTTTTTCTGCCATAATTCATCTTGAATTCGACCGATATGTGGAAGGTGTTTCAGAAATACTGAAATTATGAAGCCTTTTAAGTGACGTCACACTTGGCAGCAAATAGGGAATCCTTTCAAAATCAATCTATTAAGTGCAACAAGAAATATATGACGGTTTTACCAATAAGATTTCATTGAATATTTGTAAATATTTCCATTAGGGCGTTGTTTGCTTAATTTGTCTTATTTTGGGTGCGGTCCAACTGCTAAAGCTGGGCTTGTATCTATCTTGTCCAAATTCTCCACATTAGAGCTTATTTTGTTACTTAGATATAGCACCTTGACCTAAATGTGTGACTGAAGCCTCTGTTTTTCATATTTCCAAAGCGATTTGATTTTATTTACCTCCAGAAAACATAAAAAAAATACACAAATTCCTTCGCAACGCTTCCACAACAAAACTCTGAATCAGACAAGCGTTGCCACATCGTCAAAAAGACCCAGGGCTATGTTGAAAATAAGGCGAATCAACAAGTGTATCGATAGACAGCGCGGCACATTTGAAAATGTTAAAAATACATGAAACTTGTTAGCTCGCCTATATTCCTGCAGTATCTAATTGTTTTATGTGTTTTTCTTGTTTTCTATGTTGCGTTCTGTTTTCCATATGTTAATATTGCCATTATTAAATTATAAATAATTTCAACTAGAAAACGTACAATTTTTTAACTAATCGATAACTGTGAAAATGTTATCAATTGATATCAGTAATTAAATTCTTATCAACTGGCAACGCCGTGCAGCTGTATTGTTCATTTAAGTAAAAAAAAAAAAATAAATAAATAAAAAGATAAACTAAGTCACGCCGTCGTTTAGATGACCACAATATCCTTATCCACATGTCACTGCCGCGAATCACGGACTATGAAATACTCGAGAAACTTGGAGCTGGAAGCTATGCCACAGTCTTCAAGGCTCGTCATAAAGTGGGATTAGTTTCTAGCAGTATTAATTACAAAGTTGGATTAATCTATATTTTGTCTTTAATTGCAGAAGCAGCGAACTTATCATGCCATCAAGTATGTGGAAATGTCTAGCTTATCGCAGTCCTCAAGGGAGAATTTAATAACTGAAATTCGATTGCTGCGCGATCTCAAGCATAAATATATTGTAACACTTCAGGATTTCTTCTGGGATGACAAGTACAAATAAGCATTTGAATATTTAAATATTTGCTCTAAACTATCGTATAATCCATCTGTATTATAGGAATATATATATAGTGCTCGAGTATTGCAATGCTGGAAATTTATCTGCTTTTATACGCACCAAAAAGGCCTTACCGGAGTCGACTTGTCGCTATTTTTTACGCCAGCTGGCGGCTGCAGTCCAGTATATGCGATCCAATGAAGTATCCCATTTCGATCTCAAGCCGCAGAATTTGCTGCTCACACGAGGAGCAAATAATGTGTCACTAAAAGTTGCTGATTTTGGGTAACTATTCCTCATAAATCAATGGGAAAACTATTTATATTGAAAGAATTCTTTTTGTTTTCCAGCTTTGCCCAGCACTTGAAGTTGGGTGAAATCAATCAACAGTTGAAGGGTTCCCCATTGTATATGGCGCCGGAAATTGTACGCAAACATCAGTATGATGCAAAAGCAGATCTATGGAGTATCGGGGTCATCTTGTATGAGTGCCTATTCGGGAAGGCTCCGTATAGCTCACGGACCATTGATGAGCTCTTATTGCGTATACGCAACGCTGAACCCATAACACTGCCACCAAATGCTCGTATTAGTAACGAGTGTCATGACCTCTTACGTCGCCTCTTGGCCCATGAGCCAATAGCACGCATTAGTTTCGCGGATTTCTTTGCCCATCCGTTTCTCGACCTTAAAACATTTCCCACAGAGCACACGCTTAAGAAGGCCATTGATTTAGTTACACAGGCATGTGAACACGATGAGAAGCATAATTACAAAGAGGCCTATTATCTCTACTGCAGTGCATTGCAGTATTTTGTACCATTAATAACGGAAGAATCAGATGCCACAAAGCGCCAGGCATTGCGAAATCGAGCACTAACTTATATGAAACGAGCTGAGGAGATTAAGAATTGCATCATTGAGGATGAGTACAGACAATTGGCTGAGCGACAACAGAAGGGATCATCCTCGTCACAAGCAGGAGCAGCAGCAGTAGCAGCAGTAGGAGCTGTAGGTGCAGTTGCTCAGCCACAGACCAGCAATGTGTGTATTTCAGAAATGCTGGAACCAGATGCACGTTACAAGCAATTGTGTACGTCAAAAGTATTTTTAATGACTTCTAAGGACTGGTTTGCGTTTTGGGTAAAATTATACATCTTCTCATTATTTGTTGTACTTTATTGCAGTTGCCTTGTCAAACTCAAGTCCGTCCTTAAAGACAGGTCTAGAAATCGGTCGCCAGGGCGAATTGTATCTGTATGAACGCAAGTTGGATGCCGCACTGGAGTCATATACCTCAGCTCTGGGCATACTGGTGCCGTTCGTGAATAATGAACCAAAGGGTGAAAGACGTAATCTGTTGCTGCAACAGGTGGGATACTTTTTGGGTAAAATTGATTGGCATTCATCAAACGATTACTCTTTTTTTAGTTGGAGTTTTGGATGAAAGAGGCGGAGAGCATTAAAAGCATTTTGAGTACTAAACATTTGGATGAAGAGGAACAAAAGCTATCTACGGTACGCAGTTGCAGCATCCAATAGAATAAATCTGAATATTAATTATATAGAGACATACATACACACACATACCTATATATATATATATATATAGATTACAGAAGCAATTTATACCATGGACGCCTGGTGCGTCATTTGTAGAGTATTTTTGTAGATCATTTAGACAATTCTTAGATATATCTCCCATCCTCTCTATTTCTATGTAACTTAAACTAGTCTTTTCACGTCACACACTTAAAAGTTGTACCATTCAAATTCTAACACAAATTAGTTGAATATTTGATTAATTCAATGTATTCTAACACAGGGCATATTACCTTTTATGTTATTTGTTTGTTTTCTCCTTTTTATGTTGATTTGCTTTTATCACATCACAATCGATTTGTCTATTTAAAGCTCTATTTGAGGAGAAACACATTCCCAGGCGGTTCGCCATGCTTTAAGCATATATATTTATTACTGTTTGTTGTATTTAATTTGATTAAAATTGTTTAGTATATACATATATACAACCACGACTATTTCATATCTTCATGGTTTTCCTATCGCTGATCATAAATTGAATTTTATCAATGCGACAAAGTGGGTATAAATGCCTCCACAATTTGCCAATTCCAACAAGTCGGAAAGTAAGAGAAAATGTTGTCAGTTCAAGACGTGGGAATTGCAGGTCTCCTGTGCTTATTAGTGGCCAGCGCGTGCCAGGCGGCTCCATCTTCGCCCATTGGTAGAGTGGTCAATGGCACCGATTCCAGCATTGAACGGTATCCATTTGTAGTAAGTAATGACCAGAGCTCAATTGGATTCAAGATCTAATTAAGGAAATTCAATTCCAGATCTCTCTACGCGGTCCCTCTGGCTCGCATTCCTGCGGTGGTTCAATCATTTCCTCACGATTTGTAATGACCGCAGCTCATTGCACGGCCGGCCGCACCGCCGAGCAGCTGACTGTTCAGTATGGTGTGACCAATATCAATGCAACTGGCCCGAACATTGTCTCCGTTCAAAGGATTATTCAGCATGAGGATTATAATCCGAATAACCATTATGCGAACGATATATCCCTGTTGCAAGTGGCAGAGCCCTTTAAATTCGATTACGTAACCTTGGCCCCCGTTCAATTGCCCGAATTTGAATATGCCACGCCTCAAAGTGATGCTGGTGGTAGCGGTGTCCTCGTCGGCTGGGGTTTAAATGCTGTAAGATGGAAAAATTGCTCAAATTTTCTGTTGAATTGAGTCTAATCATTTTTGCTTATCTTTCTTAGACTGGCGGCAGCATTCAGAACACTTTGCAGGAGGTTCAACTGAAGGTTTATTCTGATGAAGAGTGTGTTCTGCGTCACAATGGCTCCACCGATCCTCAATATCACATTTGCGGTGGCGTAGACGAGGGGGGCAAGGGACAATGCAGCGGCGACTCGGGTGGTCCTCTCATTTATGAGAGTCGACAGGTTGGTATTGTCTCCTGGAGCATTAAGCCCTGCACTGTGGCCCCATATCCTGGTGTCTATTGCAAAGTCAGCCAATATATTGACTGGATTAAGAGGAATCAAATTATATTGGCATAGTTAGGAGACATGTTGACACTCAAAATAAATCAAATATATATATCTATCTATCTGTCATGACTCGACAATCAGTCCAATGCGACACGTTCAATGATAATGATCCACTCCACTGGGACACTGATTTATAGTTTGATAAGCCATTTGGACTTCAAGTACTTATAGTATAAGTAGAAGAAGGATAGGTACTTTTCTCGAGTTGCCTGATAACTACTTACACTTCGAATTTACAGTCGTAATTTATATGAAGGTGCCATTACTTTGTGATTGTCCCATCGAGTTAAAATTGATCATCTTTGCTTGAGGGATTTCCCAATTAATTGTTATTAATGGCTAATCTATTTTGATTTGATAATCTAAAGAAAAGGGGGGATGGTTCAGATGATATTTTCTAGAGTAGATTTGAACTTTGATGTTGGCTCAGAATAACCAAATGTTTAATATTGGAAGATACGTTAAAAAAATACTCTTAATATTAGTCGGGACACAAACCCAGAAATACTTTCAAACTTAATGCTCGGGCTAAATGACTGTAAAACTGTCAGTCAGTTATTTTTAATTCAAAAACTGCATTTGCAATCAAGAATATATATGGTGTTTGATGAAGAATATGTGTAATAGCTAAATAATAAAAGATAAAGAATAAATAGCTAAGTTTTTAAAATTTGTTCAAAAAATCTATTTTTTTTCAATTGATCTGGAAAACTACTGCCACATCTTTTCTACATCTTTTCTAATTCTCTAATTTAGAATTTTAGTTTTTGAAATTTTAGTAAGATTACATTAACTTACTTTAATTACAACAAAATAAAAGAAGTCCGTCGATGATTTTATATAATGAAGCTTCTCTATATCACAAGGACTTCGTCTTCACGTTCCCAAATTAGATTTCTTTAAAGATAAATGTATAATCTAAACCATCCGATCTTCTCCCCAAGTAATATCTCTGCCTAAACTGCATTCTATAGTGATTTCTATATGTTTGACTAAGTCGGTTCATTTGAAATGGAGGGGGGACTCTTTGCTGTTGTGCGCGCGCAGAATAACGAGAATGAAGCATGGTTCCCATCATGGTCCATCCACAGTCATCCTCTTTCTCCGCTGCTGCTGTTGCCTCTGCTGCTGCTGCTGCTGTTGCCTCTGCCTCGGCTGATGCTGGCAGTCGACGAATTCAACTCAAACGTGCAGCACGTGTTAAGCGGATACCTTAAAGAAAAGTTAAAAAAGAACTTTGTTTTCAACGGTCAGTTGGTGTTTGAGATTTGAAATTTCAAAATGTGTCTTAACTGAAAACCAAACTATTTAATTGTGTTCGAAACTAATAAACTAAAAAGTATAAAAACAATTACCTACAACATTTTAAATTGCTTTGAAAGATCTTTTCCGTGTTGGTGTTGTTTGTTCGTGTTTCGTTTTCTTTTTTTCCTTTCTTTTTGGATTTATCAGAGGGTCACACAGTGTGTGTGTGTATGTGTGTGTTCAAGTGCATTCATTCATTTAATTAAAAATATTCAACGACTGACTTGTTAATTGGCTAGTTTTCGGCGGGGTCCAACGGATAGTTGAATGATGGAACACACAAGTGCAAGCCACTTCAAGGCAAATAGCTAACCAAATTGATCCACCACAAACCACACACACACACACACACACATAGACCTCCCACTCACCCATACACCGATACCTGTGTCCCACTTATGTACATTTGCTAAATCAAATCAAATGGAATCAAATCAGGGAAACCTACAAAAACTAGGCAAAGTGGAACTGAACTTGTTGTAATACAATTTTAGGCTGCTGTTTTGTAAAAACGTACCGAATTTTGTGGAAAACGCATATATGTATGTGTGTAGAAGGAGAACTTTTTAACCCACTTGCCGTAGTCTCAAACACCCGCACACCCACCCACACACACGCACACCCATACAGTCACATGCATTTAGCGTATAACAAAAGCAATTTGAAAACAATTTTTTGAGTTTTCAGAAACGTGCCACACACACACACACACACACACACAAAGTGTTTGACATACCTATATGTATATATATCGCACAATATTTGGGTCCTGGAACTGGATGCTGGGGCGTGGCAACGGCCGCATTTGGCGAATTGTAACATTTATTGTGCATTTCTCAGGGCCATGACAACTTTCGTGGCAACTGCAGTGCCTCCCCCAACTCCCAAAGTTTCTATTGAAGCGATTAAAAAAATGCGTTTTGAAATCGAATCGAAAATGTTTGACGATTAATCATGTAGGTAACCGCAAATGGCATAGCAAACCATCAACATTCAAAAAAACATTCAAATGGTGGCCAGGAGAAAAACTAAGAAGGAACTTGGAACTTTTTAAAATAATTGAGTAACTAATCTTATCCTCTGTGTTTAGGACATTTTGGATTAAAGGCTCTTCTTCAAATCTAACATAAAGAAGTTAAATAGGAAGTTCAGGATTGTTATATATTCATAAAATCAGCGATTTGTTTTCGAAATTATTCCCTAAGTAGTTTAGGCAGAATCCATTGTGTCCAAGTGGGAAGCATGAGATGGGCATATCTTATAAATGAGTTCCAATGTTGAAATTCGGAAAAATCTTGATAAACGGGAATAGATTACTTTCTTTTTAGCGTAATTTCCAACTGATAATTTACTATATTTACATGGTTTTATGTGTGTCGCCTTGTGACCTTTAGCAATCTGAATGAGGTAAGTGTTCGTCAAATTTAAGCAACAGCAACACCAACACAAAGGCTATCCCCATAAAAAATAAATTATAAAAAGAAGCAGCAGCAGAGGCACAACAACAACAACAACAAATATTAATCAAATAACCACCAAAAGAAACAAAAGGCCGACAAAAACAAAATAGGCGAGAACGAGCCAAAACCCTCAACGAGAAACAAAGGGAAAATTGCAATTTCAGTGAGTGCACACGGCTTCAGTCAGTGTGTGAGTGAGTAAGTGAGTGTGCGTGTGCGTGTGTATCAGTGTGTTTAGTGAGTGTCAAAGGTCAGAACCCGAACTCATATGAAAATGTCGCAGTCCAACCAAGAAGCAGTGCCAACAAAAGCCGCTGTCACCGCCGTTGCCCTCAACGATGATGAGTCCGTCTCATCAGCAACATCATCAGCAACATCCGCTTGCCGCACATCGACAACTTCCACTACTTCAACAGCATCTACCATGCATCTATTCAAATCGAGCCGAGCAACTGTTGCAGTTGCCGCCCTCTTGATGGCCATCATCTTGTGCGGCGGCAACTTTGGATTCGCCGACGGTCTCAAGTGCCATATGTGTGGACAGTATAATGAGGGCGTCGGTTCCATTACGCCCTGCACCAACTATACCAAAGATATTGCCCATCTCTATCTGAAGGAGTGCACCAAGAAGAGCGAGAAATATTGTGTGGTGAGTTTTTCTACTTGAGAGCATTATGTATTATGTATTTCTCTAGTTGCAGTTTTCTTAAATGTATTTGATCCAAAAGAATGTTTCATAAGGGATTCTATGTTAATGGCTTATAAGTTTCCAATTCATTTGTTTCTGTTCATTTTTGTTGCATACTTATAGGTTGAAATTCCTCCAAAATTAAAAGACTCAAATTCAGCTGACTTCCCAACGATTTCAAAAATCTAAATCCCATAAAAGTTTATATAATAAAATCTAAATTGAAATGGCATCATAGTATTTTAATCTAAACGTTTGAAATCCTAAAGAAAATGGCCTTAAAACGGAAAATCCTTCTGAGGCACGGGCAGGGTGAGTTCGAGTTGTATGTGTCTTTGTATGTTCTAATTAGGCCCGAAATTGCCTCAGACACATATATTTTTCAAGGTCTTATATATGTAAGTCTTTCGTCCTACTCAGTTGTCAGTGAAATGAGATTAGCCAAATGAATATTTCGTTGATTTTATTCTTCACAAATCGAATTGAAACGCTGCACTCATTTCAGTCACTCATTCATTTTGCTTTATTGTCGATCATTGCTGTTGTCATTGTCTTTATTTATGTATATGTGTTTTTACGAGAGGGCAGTGTCGGAAGGAGGGGCAAAGCACACATACATGGAACAAATGCCGAAATGCGAGTGTATGAATGTATGTCTTTATGCCAATGCTTTTTTGTTTCTTTTATTTTTTTTTCATCATTGTTTTTCCTTTTTTGCCCATTGATGACTTTTCGAGTTGATGTTTCCATTTTACTTTATGTGTATTTGTTTCTATCTATGTATGGATGTGTTAGCTATCTCTGCAATGTTCATACAATATATTCTTCTCGAACTGAACTCGTTGGCAGTTTTGTTTGTACTTCTTCTATTTGCTGGTGCTTTTGTATTCTTGTTTTTTTTTTTGCTTTTTTATTGTCAGGCCAAAAGATAAATTGGTTATAAAAACAGAGTAAATGATTTTGCCCAATTGTGGTGTGAGAGTTAGGGTGGGACTTGGCTGACAGGACAAAGGACAGCGGAGAAATAATTTTCACTAAACAAATTTATTGACTTTATTTTAGTATGTGGGGTAGTCATCTAATGAAATAATGCCCAGACATGACTTTCCAAACACTTTAAGACTTAATAAGGGAGAAGGTTTTGAGATTTTATTGGTTTTCTATCAAGCAAAACTATTTCATTGATCATTTATTGTTCTTCTTGAGCACATTCGAATAATGTAAACATTAAATTTTTAGATTGATCTATGAAATCATAAAAACACTTCCCTACACTTCACTACACTTTTTTTATTTATTAGCATTGCATTTGTTAGCATTGTTAGCAACAATCCAGTTAAATGATATCTGAAGAAATGGTCCGACAGTTGATTGTGTATGCAGAGATAATAAGAGTTTTTTGGTGTTAGAGACAATGCCGATAACAATCTAAAATGAATAAAAGAAAAAAAATTTTTATTTTAAAAATATTTCACTTACCCGCTATTTCCATGATCAGTTAGAAAATATTTATTATGCTGCAGCAAATGACAACCGATCAATGCAGCTCTCCCTCCAGTTGCAGCTACTATTATAGGCGCAGCGGCAGCGGCAGCGCCAAGGGAGAGAATAGCTTTCTCTCACTCACTTGCTAGTGAGCGAAGCCAGCAGCTGCATTTCTAAGCGCACCGGCAGCGGCAGCGCCAATGAGAGAATAGCTTTCTCTCACTCACTTGCTAGTGAGCGAAGCCAGCAGCTGCTTTTCTAAGCGCACCGGCAGCGGCATCGCCAAGAGAAAGAAAAGCTCTTTTACTGATCTGCTCTCGCTCTGACTTACTAACTTGCTAGTGAGCAAGCTGCAGCTGCTTTTCTAAGCGCACCGGCAGCGGCAGCGCCAATGGGAGAAAAGCTCTCTTACTGATCTGCTCTCCCTCTGTTTTACTAACTTGCTAGTGAGCGAAGCCAGCAAGCTGCGACTGCTTTTCTAAGCGCACTGGCAGCGGCAGCGCCAGGTGGGAGAATAGCTTTCTCTCACTCTATTAGCTGGCACGTGTATGAGTTGCATCGGTTGTGGAAAAGAGACAGAAAAAGTATTAAATGGATTTATTCCGTTGTAATCCATCGTCAAATAACTTTTAAGGGTTAATAGTTGTGTAAATAGTAGTTCCTATAATATAAATCGGAACTTTCCTGCTTCCAATTGATCCAATCATTTATTATATATCTATGATATTATCCGATCTCTGCTAGATAGCTAGTTATGACAATCTTCCTTGAAAATTTAACCCTGTTCCTCTGCAAATGGAAATATTTTATTTAATTAAATTCAATAAATAAAAACTTTGATTTATTTGCAAGAATAATTTGTCGCATATTTTTTTATTTTTGTTTTCCACTTCCATAATTATGCAAACAATTAAGTCATCATAATTATGCACGTAAAATGAATAATTTTTAATCTCAATAAATATAAAATAAACGACAGGCAATGTGTGAGAGAGAGAGAGAGAGAGAGAGAGAAGGATGAGTTATGCAAAAATAATCAGCTATAAAAGGCAATCAAACAAAAACTAATAATGAAAAATTTAATCAATAAAAAAATAAACAACAAATCAAGTAGAATGTCAATGTTGGCATATATTTAAATGTTTGAATATCTATTGCAGTTAAATAGAATTTGTGAGAAGAGAACAGTTGGTTTAACCAGTTTACACTCTTCAAAAAGCCAAGATAGATTTGACTTATTTGGTAAGAAATATAATGAAGATAGTCTAATATGTAAATTGTAGAAATTTCGTATATACATATGGGAAGATCTGATTAGAGAAGACAACTGGACACAGAGTCTGGAAATTTATGGGGTTCGTAGAAATAATTTGGGAAAATGTTCTAAAAGTTTTCCAAATAAATAAAATTTGAATTAACCTTCTTTTCTGTCTACGACAGATGAAAGGACAAAGAAGTCACCAGTTCCAGGATATGGCAAATGCTTTGATCTATTTTACTCCCCTTTCTATATCCTAAAAGAGGAAGGATAGTAAACTAGGATCTGTAAGGGAACAGTGTGAAATTCCCAATTGCATGGCAAGAATGCTCATTGAAAATTCTTTATAGAGATTTTCTACAGCACATGAGATTGAAGTAAATTACGAGCCAAGTTACCTGTAGACGTGTTAGCTTTTGAGTGAAGCAAAATGTTAACAATTTGTGGTTTTTTACTGTCCTTTTTTGCCCCTGGTTTTTGTGCTCTAATTTCTCGCTATGCTGTTGAGAAGGACTGAAGGTTCTAGTTGCTGCCAGCTGTGCATGGCAAGTAGGTGTTAAATATTTAATGATTGCCAAAAGCGCAAACAGGCAGCCGCTGCAATCCGTTAAGTGCTCCGCATACACCACACACACGCAGAGGGGAAGACTACAATATGCCACAATTTATGCGCACAATTGGCCAACCACGCCCACCACACACACACACACGCGCCCAACCCGTTTTACTGTACTGTATGTCATACATATTTATGTATATATAGAAGCCAAAGGGCAAACTTACTGCACGTACTGTAGGGAACAGGCAGATCGTGGCAGAAGCAACCGCAAAACTAATTGAAATTGCCAGGCCAGGTTGTAGTTGGCCCTAGTTGGCAATGGCTTCGCCTTCTTCTACTCCCTAGTTGTATTTGTTGGTGATTCTGCTTGAAATCCATATAATTATCTAGTCATCGCAATTGGATAAACAAAAGCTATCCACTCCACTCTGAATTGCATTGATTTAATTGCGATTCAATTACCAATTGATGAGCTTAACTAATTGCAAAAATATCATTTGCTGGTTTTAATAATTTCCTGTGTAATTTATAATAGGATATGGATAGTTATCTATAAAGCAAATTGCCAATAAGCTAAATAATGTTAAAGGGGGAAAAACTAACCATTCCTGATTTTAAGCCTCTTCTTTGGGTTACCCAGAAAATATGAAATCCAACTAATTGCAGATTATTTTCTACAAATCCGAATAGTTTTGAGTGTTTACCCGCTCCCTGCACCTATAAATTAACTGATCTTAGAAACTTTTATCACTCTTACAATTAGACGAGCACAACGCAAAGAAAGATAAGAAAGTTGTTTTGAAGACGTTTAAAAGGCAAAATATCGTACAGTTTAATCTTCGTGTTTCTGGGTTTTTGCATTCTTCTTTTGGTTCTCTCTTTCTCTTGAGTTAATAATTGTCATTCATTTTGTTATTAACAACTTGGCAGCCACTTAATTAGTGGCGTAAATTATGCCACCCGCAAAACGTAAAATGCCAAAGTATGCCCTGAAAAGTCATGATGATGATGACCTAAGGCGGATGGCCCCGAAATGTAGGCAATACAAAAAGAAAATATGTTGCAGCTCAAAAACAAAAAGCCATAGAAACGGAAAAATGGGAGAAAAACAAGAAGCAAAAGGCAAAAACGAAAGAACAAAAAAAACACTTTTGTTTAAATATTAACAAACAACATAAATGCTTAGCCATCTTTCTTCCTTTATGCTGTTGTCTACATCTTAGAATGGCCGAAACATAAAAGTTAAAGTGTTTCTTGGCCGGGGTCGGTGGTTGCTGATGCTTGACCTGACGCCCTCGGTTGTTGATGTTGTTGTTGTTACACGCTGTTAAGTAGTTGTTGTTTGTGTGTCGATTATTTGTTTTATGTTGCTAGTTTTGGGGCCAAAAAGTTACGAGCTGGCGCCTTCCATCGTCTGCTTATATATATTTATGAGCAAAATTTATATTCAAATTGGTTCAGTCAGCTCAGTTTAGACAGTCAGTCAGCCAGCCAGTCACTTATCCGGGCGGTTAGCTTCCACTTTGTATACATTATTTATAATTTCAATAATGAGTTGCAAGTTCTAACAAGCAATTTCTGTGTCTCTGTGTGTGGGCTTAACCCTTGACCTCCTAGAGAGAATGTAACCAAACGATATTTGTGGCATCCCGCCTAGACAAGTAATTAATACCTCTCAATGCTTTGTTTCGTTTTCCAATTTTCCACTGCGCCATTTTCTCATCTAGGGCATTAGCGCTTCAACGCTTCAATACAATGGCTTGGCCAGACTTCACCGCAATGAACTAGAATGGCCAACATGCGGTCAACAACAAATCCTGATGATCTTTTCATCAATCAACGACTGAAAAACCGTCAAAACTAATGAAAGCCAACAGAGAGAACTAATCATTTGGTCTCACTTCTCTTTTGTTCCCAAAAATCTTTCCTCAACCAAAAGAATACACTTAAATAGCAGCTAAATTACTCAGCCTGAAGATTTCATATTCATGTCAAATTCTTTCAAAAATGTTTTAAAAGGAAAAAAACATTTTGTACTCCTTGCCAGAAATTCGCCAACTTTCCTTTGGACTTTCTGCCCAAGTTCCATTTTTGCATAACGAAAGCTTCTGACATTTTGTACGTGCCTTTGCATATGTGTACGGTGACCAATGGAAAATAAAATAAGTAAAAACAAAGTAAAAATAACAAACATAATAAGAATCTGGGGCAGTACTGACCACGCCCCATCAACTAAAGTGAAAAACAAAAAAACAAACCGGCATGCAAATATTTTGTCTTCATTTTGCTTTCTTACAAATATTTTCTCTTCCGTTTTTTGTTGTTTCTGCAATTAGGAATGTTTACACAGGCAACGGCGAAAAGAAACAAGGGAAACAACAGTCAGAAATCGACAAAACTTAAGCACGATTGTAATACTTTTAGTATGATTTTAAAATCAGTTATAATGGAATCTGTATTGCCATCTTTTTAGCCACATTCTTCGTTTCTAAACTTAATGAAATGACTTCAATTCGAGAGTCCACCTGAAGCAGAGTTTTTACTAAAAGTTTCTTCAAACTATTTTCTCGACTTCAGTTTTTTCCTCACATTTCTTCGAATAGAAATAAAAATATTTCTCTAAAAGTTCGAACTTATTTATACTAACTTTCGCAATAGCCTTGTCAAAACTGAGATAGCTCTGGCTGACTGGTCGATAGACAGACAGAATGGCAGACGAAATGATGGCCAAATCAACTCAGGGTCGTTGGCCTTATCTTAAGTTTACGGTTTGTCAATTTTTGTCGTTTATAGCTTGACACATTTATTCATAAATTAGTAAATTATTTTACATTTCTTTCGCTGGCCAAAAATGATGAAAAGGTAAGTGAATACTAAACGAGCATCAAAGTTTGTTCTTAGGTTAGTTAATTAATAGGCACTTGGATGAATCGAATAAAGTTATTACAGTTTCACTCAACAAACAACCAGAGACAAAGCAACAAAACAATTTTCAAACTCAAAGAATATCGCAAAAAGTTATGCCAAAAGTTTGCCAATTTTTGTGATATGCTGAAATTGGTTTATTTTGTATTAGATAAAAAGTAATAACGTTTCCTACTTTTTCTAGAGATCCTGTCCTTACTTTTATATTCTCCAACTTGATACGTTTGCTCTTCCTTGAAGTCATACTTTCTTTATACTTCCATTCCATATACATAATTGTAAATAACTAAAATAATCCTATAATGTTTGCCAACAACAACCTTTTGAATGGCCCTCGTATTTATTGCCCAAGGAAGAGATTTAGTCGGCGTTACTTTTTTTTCAGGATATTCAGGATTTTTATTACGTAAAATTAAAAGCGCGATTATGCGTGTTGACGTGGGCATTTGTGGAAGGAAGGAAGGATGGCAAGATGGTGGAAAAAGAGGAAAGGGCAGAAGGGGGGTGGGGGATGGCGCGGAGATTTACATGCCAACGCGACAGCAATCAAAATGTGCACTGCTACGTGAGCGGAATAAATCATTTGAAGCTTAAGTCTGACATTGAAGAGGATCGACTTAGGGCATGCAAATATGTATAGGATGTATATAATAAAATGTTGAGCAAACGCTTCAAGTGCAATATGCTACCTACATACATATATTTTTATGGATTTATTTTATACCCTTTTTTTAAATAAGTGTATATCGGTTGAACTCGTAAATAAGGCTGGCAATTTCCGTGTGACGAGCTGTGAAATCAGTAGGAACTGGAAGTTCCATCATTTCCGGCATTCACTGATTGACACGGCAAAAAAAAGTCAACAGAAATCAGAAATTGGGCCTTGAGTTGTAATGTAATGCAATCGATAGGCAAGAGACAAAGAGAGACGGAGAGGCACTACGTCACTCCAAATTGCTCTTGAGCAAACACACACATATATAGCCATTAGAGTTCAACACAGAATAGGCAGAGGGCGCACTCAATTAAGAAAACAATGGCCGCTCAGTTTTGTGTGGGGCAATTGAGTTTCATTTTTCTTGGCTTTTTCTTACATTGTGTTGTCTTTGTCGCCCACCCACTAACCAACTTCTCGTTCAATCTCATAGTAACTAAGTCTGTTTTTGGGCTCTTCTTTTTTGTTTCACCCTTTTTCATTTCACAGTTTTTGCTCTGTTCTCTTCGACACATTGTCTATTTGAGTAAGTTTTGGTTTGCCAGCGTTATGTGTTTTCATTTGGGTTTCCTCGAACTTTTATGCGCTCCGTTTGCTCAACTCTAGCTTCTACATATACTTAGAAGAGCTCATTAGCTCGGGCCCGAATGTCTTCAGAACAAATTTGGCTGTCACTTTTTGCCTTTGTAGCATTATTTATCCGCCTTTGTTCTTTTCACAAGGATTTGCTGGTCAGAAAGTTTTTCTCGGACTGCTTAACTGTTTGCCTGGGCTCTCACTCTATGAGTAATTCATGTTACTTTTATTTGTTTAGTATTATAATTCGTTTCCTCATCTCCCCCCAGACAAGGCATAATGAGCGCTCATAAGTAGGCAATAGTTTTTGATGTTCTAGCTGAACTTTGCTCGAGGCTGATGTGTTTAACCGAAGAAGTTTTCTACCATACCCTAGACGGATTTCTACTTTTCTTTTACAAGATTATGTCCGATCAGTTCTGAGAAACAAACAGAATAAAAATTTATTTAATTATGATGCAGATAAGATAGTATAAGGATTTCTTTATAGGAAGAGAAGACTCCAAACTGAATACAAGGTAAATAAAGGATGCAAAATTAATGTATTATTACAAATTAAATTAAATTATCCTTAAACTATAATAAACAATATATATATTAAGCAAATCTTGAGAACAATGTATTCAAGAATACTAAATTTAAATTTTAAGCCAACTAAATAATCGCTTTTTGAGAAATTTTGGCTCTGACATTCAAAGAGAATTAAAATCTTTTCCTAAAAGTATTAACTAAAAAAAAGAACATGAAAAATATGTCACAATGCTGTAGCTCCTTAAGGCACTTTAAAGATTTAGCTTAAGCTGCCAAAAAAAAAAGAAGAAAAATAAGAAGAAAGTTAGCTCTATACATATTGTATATGAAATGCCTGGCAAGGGTAATATAATTCATTTAGTTTTACCCAGTTGGCTGCATTTTACCAAAATAATACTCTCTGTTTCTCTGTGTGTGTGTGTGCTCTTGCCTTGTTCTGCACAATGAATGTGGCAACTGGCAGCTGGCACTTGGGAATGTGAGTCCAAACCCAAAAAATAATGGCAAAGTTGTGATTTTGGATGGTGATAACACATGCACTGGCATATTTGCGACTTCATTATTTAAAATTCAAATTATTTTTACTGAGAAAGTGGGTCACAGACGTCAGAAGCTCTTGTGTTGGACTGACAATAGGTTTTATTGGCCCTCTCTAGATAACTGACAAAAACACACACACACACACAGAGGGCAGATGGGATGGGCAAAGAATTTCATACATATTACGCATACGCGGTGTATGCAAATTCAAATTTCTCTTTGTCGCTTGTCAAATAAAGAATGCTGTATTTGTTGATGAGCTGTTGCTACTGCGGCTGTTGATGATGTTCATGTTGATGTTGATAAAGGTCGACTTATAGGACAGACAGGATTAAGTTATGGCCATGGACCATGTCAAAGCCACTTTGCCAGTTCATTGGGCACACCCACAGCAAGCAAACGCATACAAAACACAAAAAAATAACAAAACTTCTACCCATAATTTATTGCTCGAAATTTATATGAAGCAGTCAGAGACAGACAATTGCCAAGATACTAATAAAATATATATATATATATATACATGGTATATGTATGTATGTGTATGAGTCGCAATATGGCGCGAAAACTTAATGAAAAATGGTTGCCCCTACAGGAAAGCAGCTGTGACCAATTAATAACCAGAAGAAGAGTAGACGAGAGCCGAGTGCCCCGAGACTCTAAACGTGCCCAACAAACTTTTTACATAATTTTTCTCTGTATGTGAGTGAGTTTTCCATCCTCCCCTCCTCTCCCTATGTGTCATTTCTTGTTTTTTTTTCTCTGTCACAACATCTGAAAATTTTTTTATAAAGCTTACCGAACCGAAGCCAAAACGGAAATCCTTAGTTTCCTTATGACAGCGACATTCTGGCTAAGGAAGACGAAAAAAATAAAATGAAATAAAATAAAAGGCAACTAAGAGGAAAAAAACTAAACTTTTAGATTTCTCGCTGGAGTCAGTTTTTAAACGGTGAGACGACCAGACGACAGCCCACTTCGTACAAACACACAAACCTCCAGCAAAAGGACCCACTGTGCGATGGGTTGAGTGGGTGACAATGATACTTGCCTTTCGGCAAATCGCTGACTTCCGTTGCTACAAATCTGCAGGAAATAATGGCATATTGGTAAATCGACCCAGCACTCGGGTTAACTAATTGACAGGATGCTTGGCCAGAAGTGCGCATTGGATTATGTTTTTCCAAATCTCATAGATTAGTCATTTATATCAATCAAGTGAAATTTCTGTTTGGTTTTTCGTCTCATAATCAATCAAGTGAACCGCAAGAGTCAAAACTTTCAAACAAAAACCAAAGAATAACAAGAAAAACAAGCATATTTTTGTTTACCCTGGCTGGTCCTGGGAGAGTTTTAGTTTTGTGAACTCAATTTTCATAAAGTTTTCAATAAACAATAACAAGAACAGCAACTTGAAACAGCTAACGAAATGTACGCATACCCATACATGCATGTATGTGTGAGGAATTTTTTTGATTCGTTACAAAACTTTTGTCAAGCCATAAATTTTGCAATTTGCCATACGAAATTTTTACACGTCAGGTCAGGTCAGTCAGGCAGGCAGGCAGGCAGGCAGGCGGGCAGGCAACACGACAAGTTGTAAAAATTTACAACATCCAATATAAATTCTCGTTTCGGCCTACAGGACCATAAACGACGAATATGTCCCTCATCGTAATACCTCATCTCTCAGTGGGAAATGTTTTTGTTATTGTTGCAGTTTTTATGTTTATGCCGCAGGAAACTTGTAAGAGACCATTGCAATTGTCTTTCTGGCGGAGTCCTCGTCTCTGGGAGAGTTGCTTCATTTGGCTTATGGCTTATGGCTTGATGGCCATACAAGTTTCGTTTTTATGGCTTCACATGTATATATCCTCGGTCATTAATATTAATCATAGATACATTTCGGAACTTTAACCAATTTAAGCTATTCAAAAGATATGCTCAAACTGCAAATTGTCTGTTTTTAGAAAGGCCCAGCTGGCAAAATTTTATTCCATCTACAATCTCTGGCTTAGTGTTGATCTCTTTTTTATTGGCCAAATGGGTTCTCTTCGTCGGCATGGCACTAGGCTTGAATATTTGATGTACATATGTTAATTAATAGTACAAATCCAACGGGTTTCATTTTATCATCATTCATCATCTTTTTTTGGTGGCTCAATTAAAGTCAGTGTTACTATCCTTATCCGTTGGCGGCGCTTTAAGTAAAACATGGACGTGTAGGCAGCAAGGAACATCAAAACATACTTGTAAACAGAAACTAGAAGAAATTTTTTTTTAGCGTTTTCAGTGAGTGGCTGTTGAACTAGGATCGTCCTTTAAATATAGATGATCCTTATTTTCTTTAAGGTTAATGGGGTTCTACATAAAGGACATTCACGGAACTTGAGAATGGAGCGCTTAATGCAGAATCGGCAAAAGACATGACCACAACTTGTGGAAACTGGATGCTTTTCGGCTGCATTCTCCTGACAAATTGGACACTGGCAGTAGGTGCCACGGTTTCGTGGTTTCGGTTTCTTTACATTAACACGTTTTTTTATGGGAATAGTGTCGCCTGAAGGCGGACGACTACCAGTGGGACGTTTCGGCATTCTTGGCTTTCTATTGCTGGTACGGCGTGGATTATTTAGTTCTTGTTCAGCGGCACTTAAATCATCACTTGACTCTGCTATATCCTCGCTATCTGCGACAGATCCTGAAGAGGAATTTGATTCGTGATTAGTTGAATTTATATTGCCCATCACCTAAGATTCTTCTTACATACGGGTTTGTTGTTTAGATATTAAATATATATAAATATTTATAAATTTGTACGACTGTACTTCACGATGCTAAAAAATTACTACTATATGATTGATATGTTTCTAAAAAGGTAAAAGTTTGACTCAAATAATTGTCGAATCATGGCCTATTATGTTCTGTCCTAACGTCTAACTACAATGATTGAGTAGTTAACTTATCTCCAGTTGGCCCCCTTGCCACTTCTATGTGGCATTTGCAATGTTTCTTTTACATCCATTTTGGGGCTGGCTACGCAACAGAGCGTGACACTCGCTGAAAGCCGAAAAAATTGCAAAAAGCAAACCGTTTTATTGCCGCCTCGTTGCCTCCATCCCCTTTACATCCACCTGCATCCATATGCATATATGCCAGAGGTGTGCATTTCAGGTTTTCCCAGCAGCTTTCGACCCTTTAGAAACTAAACTAGCATTTTCAATCGTTTGAAATAGACTAAAGAATACTTTGGGACACTTTCTAAACTAAAATTATTTATTTTAGATTGATGGAGATCATTTCCATTTTGTGTCATTAAACTTCTATATAGGTTAGGAATGTTTGCTTTCTGATTAGAAACTAATCCTTTGTTAAGGAAACAAAATTACTTCTTCTTCTCTAATTCCATTCGAGTTAACCTTTAATCAAGTACGAAAATAATCATATGGTTCCAAAATTTAAAGATCCAACATTAAGTTGCCTAAGGAAGAATTTCATATGACTCATGATAAACTCCATTCACAAGACTTAAGGGCATATATTGCGCATATCATGGGGCCAGATAAAACACTTGAAATCTGCAAAATGGTAATTGTAATGAGTTATTGCTTGTGCAAGGTGTTTATTCGCCTAGAAATTGCCATTTTACTGTCTCTGTCTCCCTCTCTGGGCGACAAGATACTTTGCACATGGCTTGTGACTGACATTTTGGAATATATTCGCATTTTGTTCTCTCTTTCTCTCTCTCGCTCCATGCTGGGGGAGGGGGCATCAAAGCAAAAAAATCCATTCTTTGGGCCTTTAAGGAAACAGCTGCCAACTGTCGGCGATGGCATCAGCATCGGCATCGGCATCAGCATTGGGAGCACTTGGATATGGATTGTTGTGGTTGTTGGCTAGCTTTTTGAATTGTTAGCCAGAATTTCAACTATGTTTGACTGGGACTAACTGGCTGATGCCTGGGCCTTACTGTTGGCACGTGTGCTGATGAGTGGCTCTTGCTTTTACTCTTGCTGGCAGTGAGGACGAGTTGCTCTTGATAACTCTTGGTGTCTGTTAGTGTGTGTTGTCTATGTGTGTGTGAGTGTGCGGGTTTGTTTGCCATTTCAGCGGCTGAGGCTGATATTCATCCAACCCTACACACACACACACATAGAGATATTCGCACACAAAGACAAAAAACACTCACTCACACATGCATAGAACAATCAAAGTCATGTTGACGTTCAATTTAGCTGCTGTTGATTTGTGTCCCAGGCTTTTTTTTTCTTTTTGACCGGTTGGTTGGGCTTTTTTTTTTTTTTTTTTTTTTGACTGACCTCGTTGCTGGCCAGTTACGCAACTATTTTGTAGCTGAAATTTTACGGCGTTCTTGGTTTTTTTTTGGTTTTTACGTATTTTGTTTGGTTTTGTTGTTGGGGTTGTTCTCCTTTTCAGAGCTTTTTCACCTAGGTGAAAGAAAAAAATTGTTTACCCGTGATTTATGGCACGGAATTTGCGCTTACGTGGCACAGGCAAAGTGCAGCTGCCACTCTAACTCTCCCTCTCTCTCTCTACACCTTTCTCTGTCCCAGCTTTGCCAACAATTTGAAGAGTTTTACAAGGCTCGTGTCTTGGCTGAGGTCTGGGAGGAGCTCTTCTACTACATTTTCCTTATACCCTACAAGTGCATATACATAATTGAATGAACATTATATTTGAGTGACATCAACAAGGTGTTTAATCGATTCATTTGTCAGTGAGCCTTTTTAAACTTTTCACTTTTGGCTTCATTACTGTCAATTGTGGAACAGTAAATGAAAAGGAAACCGAGACTACAGAGTAGAAATTTCACTCAGTGAGTGTATAGAAATTTCTTTGTAGTTCAAATTAGTTTTGCTCATAAGTGTTTATTTGTGTATTTTTTTTTCCTACCTTTCATTTCACATTTTTGGTCAACTTTTGGTTCCTATGTGTGTGTGTGTGTGTGTTCTCTCTTTTGTTTTGGGGAAAATATTCATGGATATCCGGCTAAAGAAAGAAAACAAGGGAAGCAGAACGGATTAAAAAAAGTTTATGTTAAGCATTTGTTTCACTAAGCTAACCGAAAAGTATGCTCAAAAGAACTTCTACATATTCTCGGGCATTTGGATGAACACATTTTTTGCCTATTGCCTTTGCATTTTGAGGTCAGCCTATACGATTTATGGACCCTTTAGCACTAGCCGCAAGATTATCATATTTCATTCAAACGAACCAAAATGTTTATAGTCCCCACCCCGAAACTGAAACCAAAACTGGCCTCATTTATCAGATGCAAGCGAAAGCCACTTAATGGTTAGGCCTCCCACACCATTGCCGGCACCAAGAGCTAACCACTATGAGGGACCAAGAGTCAAACGTTCGCGAATCAAGTACATAAAACAGCGCATTATCTGCAGGGACTATGCGGTTAAGGCACGATATTAAGTGAAAGCAACGACTTATTCTACTTCTATCTTTCAGTTTCATTCATTCTCCACATAAATCCAAACGCAAAGCACATTAAAATATTTCAAAGATTTGTGCAAAAGAAGCTCAAAAAAGACGAAAAAATATGTATAAAAAGTGATAGAAGAAAGCGTTAAACGGCTGCATTTCCCTCCACTTCCAAAAAAAGAAGGAAAATAAAACGAGAGAAAATTGCTGAACAGGCATAAAGAAAGAATGAATTGCATGGTGGGTAACAATAATAAGTAGGAAAATGGCAGACGACAGCAAAAAAGGAAAATATGAACAAAAACTACAAAAGCAACAACACTAGAAATAGTCAAAAGAGTGTAGAGAAAAAAACTAGAACAGCTAAATTATGTTCAAATATTTCAACTGTGCGGTACAACAAAATAAGTTGGCTGAATGCAGACATAACCCATACACATTGTCAAGTCATGGGCGTAGCCAAAGAGAGTCAGCTGCAGACTCTTCTTTCAGATCGGTTGATAAATACTAAGCTCGGAAAAGGTCCGTACCTTTTAAAAATCTCTGTTAAGGATATTAAAAGATTAAAGACACAATATATTAAAGTTTATTTTCAGAGTCAATCTAAGGGTGCCTAGTGACATCATTTAATACCAGATGAGATACATTTTTACATCAAAAATGTTTCAATTTTAAGCCTTTAATGAAGAAAAGTCAAGAGAAATGCAATGTCAAATGAAAATCAGCTTAAACTGGGCCATTCAAAATGAATATTTAAAGCAGAAATTAATGAATTGTAAGTGAATCCCCTTTGGACCCCCTTCTCCGGACCGCATTGCGGAATGTGGCATTGTGTGCGGCATGGCATTGTCACACTTAAAATGATTTACGCGTCGAGAGAAAAACGCTTAAATGCTTAGAAGCCGCAGATAATTTCAATGGCGGCTGCGAACCGAATGCCTATACAAAAAAATATATCTACATGCCAGATAATTGCATTCAAATGAGAAATAATTGACACAATTTCTCCACAATGTGTGTACAAAAACACCACAAAAAAACCAACTTTGTCCCACTTTCGAAATGTTAGAATGAAAATGGCACAAAATTAGCACGTATTTTGAAGCATTTTATAATCTTGTTAAAAGTCGGCAAAGACAAAACTGCTCCACTGTGCGTGATTCTTGTCTAGAACAAAATTTGGGCCATGCATATGTGAATATTTGCAATCTTTTAACTGTCAACTGTCTGGCATCATTTAAGTGTCATCCTCTTGCACAATATCAGTTTGCTCCTTTTGCCTTGAAGGGGAAGTCCCATTAGAAATTCCAACACGTTTTTGACAGCCCAGTGTATGTGTGTGCGTGTGTGTGTGTGTGGCTGCAGTATAAATGACAATGAATTAGCTGATGGCAGTACTTGAGTCTTTGCATACGAGTATCTATTTGTTTAATGGCTAATTTAGAAAGAACACCTGCAGAGCAGAAAGTCTTTTAGATAGCAGTTTGTCCGCATCTACTTGTCTCTTTCTTTTAGACCGCATTTGTTAGGGAATGGGGCATTAGCTTAGTCAAACTAACTAACTGCTCTTAATGCGGCTGGCTAATTGTGGTGAAACTTCTGTTGGTCTAAAATACATTTCAGGCTCATGGGTTGGTTAATTTTCATTCCAACTCAGCTCAAATATTTGTCCTCATCGTATAAGTAGTTGAAACTTACATCTTGTGATTAAAATACCCTTGCGAAAAGTTTCATGGCTCTGTCCTGTTTCCAATGCCAAAGGATATTCAGACTTCCACATGGCTAAAGTCAGATGCAGTTTCCATTAGCATATTGAGTATGTAATTTCGTAGATATAATTATATTTAATGATCGCAATTCTCTCAAATCAAATAGAAACTTTGAAAATTTGAATGTGAGTTTCCTTTTGTTTGGCACTCATAATAAAATACCAATAAAGATAATTTTCTTACTAACATTTACTCCTTTTTATATGCAAGAAGCATCTTTTCATTACTAATTATTAAATGTTCTTGTCTAGTTTTCTTTCTTTCAATGATTCTCTTCTAGTTAAAGACCCAAAAGAACTAAAGAAATAAAAATTAACTATGTGAAAACAGCATTTAATTAATTATCTAATGAGACAATGCCGAAAAAAAGAGTGACAAAACCGCTGAAGGACACACAAATATACTTAATAGAATGCCATTTTTGTTTTTTGCCCGTAATATATAGGTATCTAGGTATATATATGCGTATATATATATATCCGTGCTTTACCCATATACAATCATATTTCTGGTTAATGAAAAAATTTATGCAAGGTTAATTAATTTTAACGAGGCAAACGTCGTGGAAGTGAGGACAATAACGAGGATATTCGTTGTTATTGTTGTTGTGACTGCTGACAAATGACAACAACAAGAATATTAAGTAATAAAAATGTGGCTACCAAAATGCCAGTGTACAATTACCAAGTGGTTTTCCATGTTGCTGTTCCTTTCTGACCTTGCCGGACCAAAAATAAAAAAAAAGAAAGAAAAGCGACAAAAAATTAAAAGGGAAAAAGAGGCGACCACCAGCTGGAGTTGGAAAATTGTTGTCGTAAATCACACACAAACACACACACACACACACACACACATACATACATGCGTAAATTGTGACACTCGTTAATTTTAACGCCTGAATGCCATTTTCTTACCCCTCCCCTCACCAACAAGCCCACAATCCTCTCTTTCTCTTCATCCGAGTTCTCTTGGGCAGATGCTGTCAAATGTCTTCACATTTATCTTTGAGGGTTTTACGTTGTATCTATTTTAGAATGAGGATTTTTTTTTCTAATGGCTCATCAAAAAATGTATTTAAAATGTCTCTCTTATGTTTCTTCATTTGTGAGGAAAAACTCGTGAAATTTAACTGTAGATTTCATATAAAGAAGGATTTGTCTGATGTCTGATGATTCATGATGCAATTGTAAATTAATGGAATGCAAAAGTTGCAAAACAAAAATCAAATATCTATAAATATATAAAGACCTTTAACTTTTGCTATGGCAAAGCAAAAACTATTACTTATCCAAAAGTCACTTGGTATCAAACAAACAAAGGCAATTAATTAGTGGCAAGGGGATCTTGGTGGCAATTATAACTTGCAACTTGTGAAAAACTTTTCCCTTAGCCGAGAAAAGTGTAACTTAAGTTTCTTAGTAAAGGCAAAAGAACAAAAAATTGGGGTTTTTGCTTAAAGATACATTTTGTTTTGTAAAGAAGATGACTTGCAAGTGGGGGAAAAAGGGTTAGCCAGTTGCTATTATATTGTCGAATTAACACTTTAGTTAATTTCATTTGATGTGGACCAGCCCATCATCAATCAGTCAGTCAGTCAGTCAGTCGGAGAGTCCTACAGCCAATCAGTCATTCCACCAGCCTCTGGGTCTCGTCTGAAACTAGGAAACTTAAATTAAATATCTCACACCTTCCATCAAATGTGATGATGATGATTTTTTTTGGGTTGGCCGTGATTGATCATCTAATTGATTGATGACTTTGGTAAGTTTTATTGTTAGATTTTGTATTCAGATTTACAGTTTTTGTTTTCTGTTTTTTGCCTAGTCTACATGATATTTGCATTTGTATTTATGCAAATTTAAAATGTTTATTTTAACATGATAAATGGTTGATGTTTTGTGTAAATAAAAACAAACTCTCACTTGCTGGTGTTGCAATTTATAAACGCATTTGCTATAAATGGCCCACAAAAAATACAATTGAGGGACATAACGAACTCCTTATACCCTAACAGTAGAGAATGTAAGTAAAAGTTTGGTAGAATCGTTCTTAACTAAATGCTTAGTAGATTTTATGGCAAAACTGAAGCTAGTACCGTTTGATATATAAATGTTATCTGACGATAAATTGAAACGACAATTTATCAGCATATACAATTTTACTTATCTTTTATAAAAGCCGACTATTGACAGCTGGCAATCTTGCGTTCCAGTTTAGCAGCTTCGAGCACGTGTAAAAAACAAAACCTTTGTCGCCTAGTTAAAACATATTTTTGATACTGCTATTAATAAAACTGTATATTGTAGTTAACTTCTGTGGCAATGAATGTTTTTATGATCAATGATTTGCCCTTTCTCTAGACATTTACCTTCGGGGTTCAGTCTGGTTTCATTGATTTCAGTTGGAAAATTTTCTAGATCTGACAGTATATAAGTCACATCAAAGCTTAAGATGATTAATTAAGTGATCTACCTCGTAGAGATGAGATCTTACCTGGTTATATTGTTTGTTTTGTCGATCAGTTGCTTGGCCATATTGGCGGAACGTTGTCCTAAGCTATGCACCTCGCAGAACTATCCCGTATGCGCTGCTTATAGGCAAAATCGTAGACGGACCATTACGTGCACTTTCCGCAATGAATGCAGATTGAGAAATATAATGTGCACACAAAATCAAAGTAAGCTCTTTGTAATGTTAGGTTCATTTCTAGAAATGTTTAATTATATGGAATTTCTCTTGCAGTCTGGGAACTTCAGAGTAGACAGGCATGCACATTTAATTCTCGAGAATGTGATCCATCATGGCCATTGGGTATTGAAGACGAAAAGATCTTGAGACCCTACCGACTCATATAGCTACATAAATATTTTTGTCTGTTGTTTTCAATGGCAGGTTTTTAATGGAATTGAAGGTGATATGTTTATTTCGTTAATACTAAACTGAAGCAAAGAACTGTTACAATTTTGTTACCAAAACTGGAATACCCTGTGCAAGAACTCGACTGGCCTGACAAAAAAGCAAAAAAAATGTGTGTTTAACTCTGACATTTAGTATTTATGGGTAATAAAATTGCATATACGAAAAAACAAAACTTTTAACAAGAAAATGCCATTTTTATTGAACATATTTAAGCTTGTCAAATATGTTGTTTCCTTTAACCTTTTTGTGGCAGAGATTTGTTTTTTCTCTTCTCATTTTTTTGGCAACATTTTGGTTAAGTGTTTAATTTGGCAATTAAAAATCAATTAAGTTGTTTTTAAATCTGTTTTCCCGAGTTTTTTCTTCTTTGGCAAATGTTAAATGCTTTGCAATTTACATTTGAACAGCAGCGGCTTTTTATTTTGAGTTGGGTAGCCAAACACACACACACACATACACAGACACAGACAACATGACGTATACTTAATGCGCAGAAGACTCAAGGCTGGGCTGTGTCTGGGCTTTTATTTTGCATACTTTACGGGGCCATGCAATTAATTACCGATTTTCCGCCCATTTTACAATTTCAGGCATTGCGCAAAAAGTCCAAGGACCAAACAGTAGAACAACAACCGCATAAACACCGACATTAATCAAGTTCTGTTGCAAATGAAAGGATTCGTCTCGTTTTCTCTCTGTTTTTTTCGGTTTTGCAGTTGCCTTCTTCGATAAATTAGCAGCCATTAATTAGAGCACACATGGACACTAAAACACACACACACACATACACATACACGCACACCTTAACGAGCTCATAAAGTGTATAACCAAGCATTCGCATAATTGTCAGTGTCGTCGACGTCGTCATCGTCAATTTCTCTCACTCTGTGTGTGTGTGTGTCAACAGCTCGATGAAATTAGCACAATCCAATTCAAGCCAATCGCAGATCATTTACACATGAACAGTTTGCAAAGAGCCCGACAGCTCGCCAGCTGGCTACGTGCCAGCCGTCGGCACATCGACAACGAGGACTAAGGCACCCTCTTTTGCCTTGGTGGGCGGGGTGGAGTTGCTTTTGCGGGCCATCATTTATCAAATTTAATTACAATAGCAATGGTGCTACGACGACTACTGACGCTCTTGGCCTTCCTTTCTTTAGCTAAAATTAACGCAAATTAATGCCAAAGCAAAAGTTTCTCTCTCTGGCTTTTTGCGCACGTAGACAAACTTTGAAGATGGTGCACAAGTTTTGCTTATTGAATATTCGTTGTATATTATCTATCTATAATATGAATATTTCAGTGATTTCATTATGATTGCATAATACCAAAGTGTAAGCCGCTTTCATTTAATAAATATTCAAACTTAAAGGTACAACTATTAAGAGGGCAAACCCTTAATGAAGGGAAAAAAAAGAAAACTCTTTAACTTTAGTATTTTTTTTGAATAAGATTTTGTTATCTTTTAAATGATTGATTACCTCGCTTTATTGGAAAAATTTCGCTCGATGTCAGAGTGCCAGATGGTTTTTTCTGAAATTTGAAAACTTAATTCATTACTTTAATCATATTCCGATATTGAACTGCTTCATTGGATATTGGACTGCTTCATGCCTAGAAGCAGTGTATATCCGAGTTATGTGTCTTTAAGTTGTCGTTTTGTAGCATCTCCATTATCAGAAGATAACCAAGCATCATGATGTATGAGTCTGAATTGTATTTTTGAATCCCTGACAGAAGAAACACTAAGGAAGAGGAAGGGAAGGAGACTAGAGACTACGGACCCCAGTTCAGCCATTCACAATCAGTCAACGAGTCACTGTGTGTTGTGTGTTGCATCAGCACTAATGGTTTTTGCCCCTTGTCAATCCGTGCTGGAGGGGAGTGGCGAAACCTCCTAGACGTTGTCATTTTCGGTGTCAATTGCATGTTGACAAGTTAGCAGCTGCTAAAGTCGATGCTTTTATGTTCCAATGGCTATCAATGTTGTGTTGGCTAGTTCATGGTTGGGATTTTATGGTATGAAACATGAAATGTCTCACAGAATGTGCTTCTTTGTGGGCTAAGTGTGGTCTGAAAGAAACAAGTAGTCCAAAAATGTTGATACTTTCGTAGTTTTAGATAGGCATAGTCAAAGGGGAATCGATCAACAAACTTACTAACCAAACATAGTAAAGTTAACTTGTCATCTTCTGTTCATCTTCAGTTTAGCCTTTGTTCTGTCTAACATTGAAAACGGGCTGTACAAAGGGTAATTCTCTAATTTGAGTAATTGTAATTGTAAGTGGCATATTAATTACTTCTAATTAGTACATTGTAGTCAGGCAGGTAATTTAAATGCTCTTGCGCCCCTCAGCTGAATCCTATTGATTATTCCTTTTATTTGCAACTAATGCCACATGAAATCTAAAGGAAACTTCCGATGACCACTAAGCAGCGGCAAGTAAGGCAAAAGTATATTGAAAAAGGCCAGTCTGAGTCCATGAAGCCGACTAATCGATAATGGGCATACATAGAAATGGCCTGATGTATGTACATACATATATAAGAAACTGCATAGAGAGCAAGTGGAGAATAAACTCTCGAACAAGTGTGTACAATCGCAGCAGATGGCTTTGTTTGTCCATCCAATGCACACTTGAAGTATCGACATTGTGCCACTGTGCGATAAGGCGAAGCTTTTCCCGCCTCTACCAATGCCATTGTATATAAATGACAATACATCCGGCTTCCGTTTGGGATGTTTGTTGTTCTTGTGTCATGTTCTGCCGGTCGTCTGTGTCCGGCTCCAAGTCAAAAAGCCGCAAATGCATCTGTTCTCTTGGTCACATTTGTTTAGTGGCTATGTTGTTGGTATTGTTGTTTTTTAATGTTTTTTGTTATCGCCGCTCAAGCGAAAATCTTAGTGGTTCCAGCAAAGCCTAACCACGATAAACCAAGAGAGTTTTATCTGTGTCATTTGGTTTTTATGTCATCAATTCCCATCGGACCAAATGGAACACGTTTTATTGCCAAAGAGCAAATCCGACACAATTTATTTTGAATTTTCAACTCTTCTCAATTAAAACTAAGGTGAATTTAGAATAATGTTACTTAAGAGCGAACTGTACACACAAATTGGGCTACAAATGGTAAAATCTGGTTGGCCAAACATTTTCATTAGACTTGGAATTATTTCGGTAACATAAACCAATGATTGCTTCATTTAAAATGTTCAAATAAACCATTAAAAGAATTAAACATTAAATATACAAAATGCATGCACATAACAATTAACTTTTGGCATAAAAATATTGCCAGTCAATTGAGAATTCAATTGAGCGGGTAGAAGACAAGTCAACAAAAGTGCCAATTACCACATAACGTCGTGTGCGAAATGAAATTTAATAACTTGACTGCCTTTTATTGTTTGATAAGCAACAAATGTAAAAGCAAAATTGTGAACTGAGTGAAAATAATTTGCACAAAAAATGATAATATTACATTACAAAAATTTCACATCAAAAGATAAATTATTTATTTTTTGCCAATCCAAATTTAAATCATTTTCGCACCGGTTTGATAAAGTTCCTTAAAATGTTAACTCAATTTTTATGAAATTGCGTGGTTAGATTTGTTGAAGATCTTTCGAAGTTGAAGTTCGTTAATCGTATGATCAAATACCACAGCTTATCATATTGCTCATGAATATGAATCAAGAATTGGTTAAAAAGTGTTTCCCAATTTGAAATATTTTTATCAGTTTTTCCTTTTACTAAACCGAGGAAACCTTTTACTTATTAAGTAGTATTACTAATTGTCTCAATCTCAGTTTTTTAGGAGAATAGAAATGATTTATTTATAAACCAAGTTTTTCTTTGTATGTAGTAGGAATCAAGTGACTGTTTTTTGTGTATGTGAAAATCGACCTCAATTTAAATTTAAATAAATCTCTTTTTGATTGTTGGCTTCTAGATAAGTGTAACACACACTCATACACAGAGTGGGAGAGAGGGAGATGGCTGTGGGTGAGCTAAATCAGTTTATTGCATTACGTATACGCCCCGCAGGCAAAAGGAAGCTTCTGCCTTCTTTTTTTTTTGGCAATCATATTACTTCAGCAACCATAGATAGGGCGCCGCTTTATATGTATATACATATATCCATCTAAATGCACATATATGTGTACATGCAAAAAAAAAATGGAAACCGAAAGAAAGAAAAGTTTATTCCTGGTGCATGGTTTGCATGTTACAACAACAGCAAATTGCACTTGCAAAATATTTACTATGTGGCAAAAAACTGGCTGAAGGCTGCTCTCTTTGTGCATTTTGGTCCTACTACTTGAACGGGTGCTGCTCCTTCTGCTGATGCTGATGCTTCTGCTGCTGGTTCTGGTGGCCTAAGCCTGCATGAGAGTGCAACGTTCACTTTTAGAAAGAAAATCAAATTTCAGACGAAAATTTTCTCTAGCCGTTTTTTTTTTTTTTTTTGGTTGGTTGGTTGGTTTCTCTTGTTGTTGTTTTTGCTGTTGGTCTGGATTTTCGGGGGTCTCAAAGCCAGCATTGATGAAATTGCATTTTGATAATGGAGCGGCAGTCGTCCTCTTACAGCACAGCTACATATATACTATCCCATACATATACTATATACTATATACAGTGTAGACAGTTTTCTGTGTGCTCATTGAATGCGGCAACTGAAGCGTGAGCTCAAGGCTGTTTGGCTGGAGAGAAAGGAGCAGTCTTTCTTTCCTTCACCTGCCACTGTTGGCACATCTGGGCATATTTTTGCTTTAATAATTGAAGGCGACTCTTAAATGTGACACAGACGAACACACACACACACACACACATCTCGTATATATTCACACTCGAAGAGAATATTTTTTGCACTTCTACATTCAGCAAACAGAATCCTTTTAACACTTCCATTTCACTTTTCGTACACTTAGAGAAAATTCGAAAGTCAGTGGTGGATCTAAATATATATGTATGTAGGACGTGGACGTTTGAGTCTGCAAAAGTCTGCAATCGACAATTTATCGATTTCTTTCTTTGGTAGCTCTTATGGAACATCATCAACTAAAATTATGACATATATGCGTCCCTTAAGTTAAAAACTCTCATTTAACAATATTTGGTATGAATTTATTATATTAATACTATAAGGCCATGTATTTGTTTTTTTCGTCTTTACTTAGCTAATAAGTCACGTTTCAGTAATTAATGTCAAAGCTCTGGTTGCTCTTGAAAGATTAAGTGAATTTAACAATTGAATTCGTGACTAGATTGGCAAAATGATCTCAGCTCATGCGCTTAAACAAGATGTTTATTATGGATTAATTGCCTTGGTCATAAATGCTTCAATATTAATACTTTAGAGCCAGAAAGCCAATAAGCTTAGGTTAACATTAAAATTCTGAGAAACGTTGCAAGAGATTGTTAAGAAAACTCATTTGTCTTTATTCTAAAAGAAGCATTTGCCATTTCAAAGTTTCATTCTGAATAGATTGGCCATCAAGCAATGCAAAATATTCTTCAATCTTTAGGTCTCGTTCAATATTTCATGGGAATAACGAATGTATTTACAAGCCAACAAGCCAAAAAGATTGAGTTATTACATTTCAGTTCCAGGAAATGTTGCATACTTTTCTGGATGCCCAAGAAAATGTGAATTGCATTAGACAGAAACATCTACAGACGCACACACAAACACACACACACACACACACATAAAAGGCACACAAAGACGTATATATATGGCTCAAATGATTTGCCAGCCATATGTCTTCCATATTTCAAGCAAATAATCTTTATATTTTTTGTTGTCGTTGTACTTTAAATGGATATATGTATGTGTATATGAGCATCTTCGTCTTGCCTTGTTCCTATCTCCTCGCCTTGTGTCCCTTGCCCTGCTGGGCAAACACTTGAAATTTTCATAAATGGCTTAAGGACGATGCCATCATGTTGGTATGTGAATGTCTGTGCACCTGCCCAACCAACTTTGCCATCATTGCCGCTGATGACGTTGGGTTATGGGCTGCCTGACTGGATGGCTGGTTGGCACTCGTTCATTTGCTTGCCTCGGCACTCGCGCCCATTTTTCATCTGCTTTTCGTTTTTTGCTTCATTTTCTTGGCAATGACAGTACTTTTCCTGTCATTACCACTTTTCTACATTTTCATTCTTGCGCCGCCATCGCCATCGTTCGCCCTCTCACTCACTCACTCACTCACTCACTCACTGCCTCACTCTGTCTCTTGCCCTTTCTTTATGTGAGTGTGTGTACGTTTTGCCCGTCACTTGCATGCAAAATTGAAATCATCAACGTCGTCATCAGTTGCCTCAGTTGCCTCGCTCTCTGCTGCGTTCTTGGATTGTGGGTCTTCTGGGGGTTAGTCTTTGTTTTGGTTTTCTTCAAATCACAACTAAGCTAAGATGATATAACTAGCTTAAGTGAAACTAGAGCACAACTAAAACAACACTAAGCACACAGTTGAGGTCCTTCTACTGTGTCTGGCAGACTTAAGATTATTGCTTTGCTCTCAGCGGTTTTTTTTCTCGTCTTGTTTCGCATCACATTCTTTCTACTCTTTGCCCCATTTTTTGGTTAGCAACTTTTGGCCTAACAAGCAAATAACATGCAGTTTTGCATTTTTTCTTCTGTTGTTGTTATTGTTGTTGGTGCTGTCTCTGCATTTCATTTTAAACTAGGCCAGTTGCATAAATCTTTTGTAGCTAAGCGCCCAGATATTTATGGTAAGCGGAGTTTACCAAGATTTCAACTTCATGCGAAAAAGTTGTAAAGAGAATTATTACCGGGGATAGAAGTGGAAATGTAAAAATGGCAAAACTTTTAAGTTGATTTTGCTGAGAAATCACTTGTAAGTGGCATAACAATTTTTGGAGCCAATTAAGTTGGAAACTAAGTAAGGCTTAGGGTAAGGATTTCAACGCCAACTTCTTTTTAAGTATTTCACTGGCAGAATTTATTACAAATCAAAGGATATTCATATAAGCATGAGCGAGTCAGTATAAGACACGAGATTGTGGAACTTTGGATCTGTTCAAAAATGGTAAAAGTTCAACATTAGATTTCCCTTTTAAACTAAAATTTCCAAATGGGTTTCCAAGTGTAAACTTTATAAATATTCCTTGCTTTATAATCACCATTTTTTGCAGAGGTCCTGTACTAGTAAATTATCATGTTTCATTTTGTTTAAGGAGCCATTCGTGTGACACATTTAACAAATCCGCACAAGATAAACGCATTCTGTGGTCCTACATAATGAGCTAACCCTTTTTTACCTTACTATTTGCCCTTACCCTCTTGGGTTGCTTGACACGAATTATGCACAAACATTGTTCAAGATATATATCTACATGGTACATACAACTGTGCATTCTATTACAAGTAGGTATAATGTGTGTTAGGTGTGGTGCCATTTTAATAAGTCAACATTATGGTTATGGTCTGAAATGAAGATGAGCAGGGACCACAATTGTCTTGTCGTCTTTTAGATGGGCTGTTAGATGGGATTGCGAGTGGAAGTGGGAGTAGGAGCGGGCTGGGCTAGGCTGAAGGGCTGATGGGCTGATGTTCAGTAAAGTGCATTGGGTTATAAAAGCGGTCAGGAAACCTACATAAACAATGAGCTGCCAATGTTCTCTCTGTGTCTGTGCCTGTGTGGCCATTGCCAGCTGCAAATGCCATGAAATTTGTTGCAATAAATGGGCGAGGAGCACGCAAAAGTTGTTAAGTGCTGTGAAATGGCTTAGCTTTGGCTTGGTTGGATGGTTGGTTGTTTGGTTGGTTGGAGACATAGGGAGGCAGTTTTGAGGCATTTGGGACTACAACTTGCTGCAGATTGTGTCTGCCTCATTCTCCCTGAATCGATTAAGTGGGTTAAGTGCTTGCACTGGGCCCAGCATAAGCTGCAGCAGCGTGAACACGTGTTTTGTATTGCCTATCCTGGGGCGTTTACCATTGTAAGATGCTTATGCTGGTAGTTCTGGTTGCAGGTGCATTGTTACCGTGTTGCGGTTAAATAATAACACTTACACATGATGCACATGCACAAGGAAGATGATGATGAAGATATGATTACGGTTAGGGACACTGGGGGGCAATGCCTTGGTAATTATTGAACAAGTTTATTATTTGCTTAATGGACCGCAAAAAAATGAGTGCTTTGGCAACAAGTAGCTCCACTTCTAGATTTCAATTTACTCGCTAGAGGGAAGCAAAAAGATTTCAAACTCAGTCGTGTGTAGATACATACAGTAAAATCCTTTATGACTCTGTTGCACCCGGGGCCTATCTCTGTGCTCCTCAGTTTTTAGTGTCCTTTTAGGTTGCTCGTAAACTTTAATGTCAAAAGCATATTCTAAAATAAAACCAGGAGAGAGATTGCAGATTGTTACGTACATTATGCAGTGTTTTGTATTATGTGTTTTATGTTTATTTATTATTTGGGTGTGTGAGTGTGTGGTTGAACTCACGAACCTGTCGTTAAAGGAGCATCAAAAGTTGATTTAGCATAGTTTAGTTGCACACAATTGATGGCATTTTAACTGCCCATTTCTTGGTCTGTGTGTGAAATACAAAATGTCAAATATAAAATGACATTATACAATTAAATGTTTTCGTGCTCTGAGTGACTTATATTTGGGGTTGAAACAAAGATATGCAGAAATAATATACCAAACTAAATTACATATACAACTTTATTTTAGACTTTGAATCGCTCAAAAGAACTAAAAATGTCCAGTTTCATTTAATCACAGGGTAATTACATAAATAACAGCTGAAGTTCCCCTCTTTCATCAGAAGATCTGTTATAACGATTATTTTCAACCCTTGGCACTGATTCGAATTATAATCTCCTCCCATTCGGTTTAGAGTTATCGCTCGTCACGACCCCTCAAATCTTTCAGAATATACGGTCAGGCAATGGGTGGGAAGTATTCTGCTTTGGTCTACACAAATAAATACAACAAACGTTTAAATTAACAAATTCAATTTGTTTATAAATAGGATTCTCAAATTCTCGTTAAATATTCAAATATCCCCATATTTATGTGGTAAATTTTTGAATACGTTGTCCATTGTTTGCTCCTTTTATTTGTTTGTGTCAAAATTTTACTAAATTATGGGCGGCTCCTCTTTTTGCATATATCTCAACCAAAGCCACAATTAATTATGTAATATGCTGATAATTGCATTTAATTTATTGTGAAACGTATTTAAGCCAAATGAATTAATAATAAAATGAACTATTTGACCGCATTGCCATGCGGAATTGCAAATGCAATTGATAAGTTTTGATAACAATCTACATAAATATTTAACATTGGGGATAAACTATTAAAACAAATGTGCAACGGTGAAGCAAAAAAGAAATGAAAGAAATAAATGTTTAAAATTTTATTTGATTTCATTTGCCTTCTGTTTGATGTGTCTTTGTTCGTTCGGTCACACGATTCAGTTTTGTTGAAAGAGTTTGTTCGCTAATATTTGATGACATCAATATGAAAATGTGGTAATTGACACTTTTAATGGCCCAAAAGGCGGCACACGTGCAAATACGACTTTATGTAATCATCCATACGCCATGTTGACACAATTTATACAATATTTTGTATGTATTTGCATAACGACAAAAATTGTCGATTATCCAATATGAAATATTTTCGTGTTAACTAATTTAATATTCTTCATTTCAGAAATATGTGAGCGAGCTGTCAACTGTGCGCGATTGTGCCACCGAATGTGTGGAGAAAGGTGAGTGACAATCATTTAGGGCTTATGGGTCCAGGAGGGGAATAGTGGGAACTCTGCCCCTTACAGTATGCAATGGACTAGAAGAGCGTTCATTTATGTTTGCTTTGACTATTATTCTGAAATTTCTTTATTTGTTTAAAAACGCCAATTTTTTGACCTACCCCCTGCGTACTTTAAGGGACACTTTATAGCCATAGATCCGCCTATACTATATGCAGTGAAAATGCAAATAAATATTTATGTTTCTCTTCCGATTAGATAAATGTTTACAAAAGGAAAATGTATAACTAATATTTTGTTTGCATTTTCTGTTGAATAGTTACAAAAATATATGGTTAAAGGGAACTTTTTTTGGTAATTTATTTTCCATTCAGAAATTTGGGAAACCCAAACCTATTGCTGCACAGAAGATGGATGCAATTCAGCTACTCAATTTGCCTATTCCACTCTCTTGTTGATCTTACCCCTGATGTCGATTATTTGGCCAACTTTAGTTAATCGTTTCAATGGAAGACGTTAAATTTCAATTATATTGTGGTTCAATTACAATTTCCGATTTGTTTTGTTCTCATTTATCAGTGTATTATAAAAATAAAAATAATGAAAAACAAAACGATTCCAATATTTAGCATTTATAAGTTTTAAAAAAGAAAAATAAACGAATTCTGTGAACGGGACCTAATCAAATAAAATTTCTGACATTGTTCGAATACATAAACTATATATATAATTTATTCTCATACACACAAAATTCAAGCAAAAATTTTCTTATTTGATATCTATATGTTTGAAGCTTGTAATTCTCACTGTCTTCCCACAAGAAACCTAAAAAACAAAAACGAAACGCAAAGAAATTTAATAAGAGTAAAGATATAAAACATTTAAAATTGTAGCAACGAAAGCTAATGGAAAACTGCATAAAAGAGCATTAAATAAACATTAACTCTGCCTAAAAAAAACCATTGAATGTATATCTAAGTAGAGATCAACACACACACACCCAAACTCATATATGAGATAGTAATATTAAAAGTCTTTCTAGATAATTGATTGAAAGCTGAAAAATTTCAAAATAGAACTTAAATTAATCACATGTTACAATATAAAAGCGAAAAGATAATATTATAAAAACGAAATCAAATAGTTGAATAATATACCCACCCACACCATGCAAACAGGAGAGATCCCATCTGTGGGTTAAGGAACGGAGTCACTTAAGGATCCTAATCTTATTTTCAAGAAACTTTTCTTGGCCTAAAGTCAAAATATTTGATTGGACGTCATGGGAGCTCTCTTTTACAGTTACCAGCATTATAGATTGGTCATCAACTTTTGCTATATAAATACTTGAGCTAAAATCTTGTAAGCAGAATTTCCAATACCCTGCTTATTACAAATCAGTTCATATAAGGTTTTCAGTCTATTTCTTGGCCTTAGCAAGCAATTTGACAAAGGAAGCCATGTAAGGCAAAGACATTTATTCCTGGCAACTGCAAATAAATATGCAGAGTATTTGATAGTTTGCTTATAAGAAACTTTTTTCGATTTTGTTTTCGATTACACAATTTGCAAAGTCACAGTGAGTATATTTTGGGGTCTGTGACTTTGGAATTTGTTGTAATATAGAATTATGGAATTTTTTTTGGCTAATGATAATGATTTTTTTTTTGATGTGTTTGGTTTACTCTCATCTAATATGTAATTTTAAGGTGGGACGAATTATATAGTATATAAAAACGAAAACTCAAATCAAAATTGAAAATTCTCAATTAACACGAAGCAAAATTTTCACTCTGTACATGAAATTCTAAATAATTAATAATACTAAAGAAATAAAACGAAAAACGAAAACCAAAACGAAACGAAAGTATTCAGCTAATATCTAATACAAAACCAATTCGGCATATGACTTAGGGTATAAACCATAAATCGAGCAAAGATAATTATTAGAATTATTTAGAATTATATGCAATGAAAACCAACAACAAATTAGAAGAAGAAAAAAAAACCAAACACGTATAAAGTTACGTTAAACATATACATACATATATATATAAATATATATAAAGATAAAGTTCTAAACGATTTTCTTATACTAGCAGCAGATTTGCGATTCCATTTTTAAATTATTTACAAATAATAAGAAATACTTAAATAAAAACTAAAATGATAAATACATACATATATGTTCAACAAATCCATACAGAACTATAAAGAAAATAAAATAAAAGAAAAACTACATAGAAATTAGTTCTAAGGCTTTCCACTATATATATATATATATATAATTATTGTATTTACAGCAAATGATAAGTGTGAAAAAAAACAGCAACAGAAAAAACCAAAACAAAACCAAACATAATTGTTAAATGTTAGTTCCTCCAAAACAAAAAAAAAAAAAAAAAAAGAAAACCACAAAAAAATAAAGTCAGAAATGCTTGCAATAATTTTGAATCATTTAAAAATTATTATATGTATTATTAATTATAGTATAATCATTTTTGCATATATTATAAAACATTTCGATTAAACATTTGTGACATTTTGTCATTTTAATTAACTTGTGAAAAGATAAATTGTATTAATTTTAATTTTCATTATATTAAGCATCATTTGTTGTTGTTGTGTGGCGTTTTGTTGTTTTTGTTTGGCTTAACTATGTAACAAACATAATTGTTAAATGTTAGTTCCTCCAAAACAAAAAAAAAAAAAAAAAAAAGAAAACCACAAAAAAATAAAGTCAGAAATGCTTGCAATAATTTTGAATCATTTAAAAATTATTATATGTATTATTAATTATAGTATAATCATTTTTGCATATATTATAAAACATTTCGATTAAACATTTGTGACATTTTGTCATTTTAATTAACTTGTGAAAAGATAAATTGTATTAATTTTAATTTTCATTATATTAAGCATCATTTGTTGTTGTTGTGTGGCGTTTTGTTGTTTTTGTTTGGCTTAACTATGTCGTGACTTTGTGCCAATTAAAAAAAGTGCATTATAACAACATAAAAAAGAAGAAAACAAAAAATACTTTGCAAAAACATTTTACTCTCTCCTCTGCAAGCTGCAATGAAAAATGCTAAACGAGATTACAATTGAAATTACAAAATACTAACTATGTATCTGAAGATGTATATGTATTTCCAATACCAAAATACAATTTTAATTTAAATTTTTAGTAATAAACTTCAATAAATAAAAGAATAAAAAAAAACAAGACGAGTCGCTTTCGTTTGTAGCTAATTTTATTCAATGCATATTAATTACAAACTACTGAATTAATTTGGCCCATTCCTCAAGTCTCAATTCTCTCTTGGTCCTTGAAACAATAAAAACTAACAAAGAAAAACTCTACATTTTGCTTTATTTAATAGTTAAGGCCGTTTGATTACCCTTAAGAAAGGAAAGGAAATATAAAATTTTGATATTTTTCATCTTCTGAATAAGTAAAAAGTCCTAGAACTTGAATCTCTAGGTTCTATGTATGTGAGAGGGAAAACTAAAACAAAAGTTGGTATTAAGACTGTTTAATTTAAAGGATTGAGATAGAGTTACATTTTTGGGGTTTTTTGAGTTCTTTGTGAGTGAATATACCCTATAGAAAGTGTATCAACATGCGAAAAAGAATCCCCCAATGAGAAAAACAAAGAAAACGAAATGGAATGGTGCAAAAGAGAAATGAATGAGTTTAGCTGAGAAATAGTGTAGAGTTCAGTGGGCAATAAATATTATTCTCACTGGCTGTTCCCAGGACAAGGACAGAGAAAGAGAGAGAGAGAGAGAAAGTGAGATGAGTTGAAGAGTGTTTTTCTTTCTTTTATGGGCTATCGTTACAGCGACAATTGTGTAATAAATTTTGGCATTATGTTGAAAATTGTATGGCATACAACCAAGTTGATGGATGGGCCAACAAAAGGAAGGACTCTCGTCATGATTATACCACACTCAGTGTGCGACAGAAGCCGCAGTAATAAGCAAGTATTTATCAGTGGGTTAAGCAATATTACTACACTTTTTAGTATCAGCATGGAAAGGAGGACCACCAGCGAAATCTGTTCCCTTTTGCAAGTAGGCGTATGAGTAATTTTTAACTGACCTCACACACCTCAAGTGCTGCTTCTATTAGATGCTCACAAAAAGAAATAACTAATTATATTGATCTCTGGAAACTACTCAAAGAATTCTTAAGAAGAAAGTCTGTTTGTTATTGGTCGATTGTAGGGCTTATCCCTAATTTCCTTAAGGATTTTCGTCTAAAATTCCATTGTGTCTAATGGTGTGGTTGGCTTTCTTTCTGCCTTATTGAACCAATCCTGTCATGGTTAAGTTACAGTTTTAAATTGTGTCTGTGTGTGTGTAGGGAAAGTGTAGGGGGCTTCGGCTCTTTGTAAGCTCAGCATTTGGTAATCCGGATAAGCCAAGCATTTTACATATCGTTGACAAAAAAACATTTTAGTGGCACGCTGCAGATAGTGGAGACGCGTGAGGCGTGGCTTAACAAACAAATTTGTGTTAACAGAATAAAAAACAAACAAACAAATAGAATAGAGCCAAAAACACAAAAACAAAAATGCGAATGCAAAATGAAAACGACAAATAAATGGCGCTCTTTGTGTCAGCAAAAGGATTTGCCGCAATTACGCGGCATTGTGAGTGCGAAAAAATAAGATAGACAGTGACAGAAAGAGAGAGAGAGAGAGAGGGGAGGGAGATCATAAATATCCAAAATAAATGTAGCCTTGAAAATGTCAAAGGGATTAATTTGGCGTCGGCATCAAAGCCATTGCCGTGCCATGGCCACAAGCGAAATTGCAATGCGCTTGATTAAAAGACAACTTCGCGGCTCAATGTGGCCCAGGCCGGAGGATGCGAAGGAAAATGGAGCAATGCGCTCCATTAGTTCGGTCAGTGGCATTCAAAGAAGAGAAGAAGAAAACTATAAACTATATAAGTATATGTATGTATGTCTATATATGCGAGCAGTAAGGTGAGTGCTTCAATAAAATCATTTTCAGACTACTTTTGGCCAGATGTTTGGCCAAGACAGGCCAGACCCAGGCCCAAGCCTGGCAGCAATGCTTAACGCTTCATCAAGTTGGATAGGAAATACGAGCCACTTTCCTTGTGCTAACGTTCCTTTCTTGCATCCTTCAGACCCAAGTGGCCATCTCTTCCCTCTCTCCCAATTGACTCTGTGCAATTGCCACAGATTGGATAGAGAGTACCATTTCATTTCATTTCATTTCATTTAGTTTTTATTTTCGCATTTCGTGCGCTGTTTTTGGAGCATCAGCTGCTCCTCAGGATGGCTTTAAGATTCAAGGTGGTTAGGCAAAATCTTTGTAAATATTTGTTAATAAATTTTTATACCCTTTAAACACTGAACAAGTTTGGTATGCCAAGTTAATTCATGTTTTCTCTTGGTAGTTATAAACTAGACCTGAACAGAGATACAGATCAAAGCAGAATCCAGCTATTAACTTATACACATATTTTTGGGGTTACAGGACTGTCAATAGAAGCCAATACACTAACAGTTTCTGGGGTCCTTTTGTTAAGATTGTGCAGGGTATCTCGAAGACGTCTCTATAAACTGATTACATGAGTTTTTCTGTTTTCTGCCATGAGTATGAAATAATGTTGACAATTTTTGCAAACACAATCAGCTGCAGATTCTGTTGCAACAAAACTTGCACAAAAGGATATTCAGAGACACACACACATACTCAACACACATGACCATTCAAATAGACATTTATTTGTGTGAGTGTATGTGTGTGTGTTACAGGAATTAATTTATCACACTTTGTGTGCAAAGCAAACAAAAGCAAAGCAAAAGACGTCATTTTTGTGGGCGTGTTGCTGGCAGACAACGCCTTAGTTATGTTGTTGTTGCTACTGCTTCAATGTCCTTGAGGGTAACATAATAAATGCCAGGCATGCCAGAACCCAAACGATACGAAACGAAACCAAAACTAAACCAACTGAACTGGACTGCCAAAGAAAAACAAAACCATAATGAATGCCTCTGATGCCAAGAGCTTGTTGACCAACAAATGCAACGGGCTACGATGCCAAATTGAAGGGTAAAGGAAATGGTTTAGGAAACGAACCTAGTCCCCTGGTAAACAGAATGCAACTGACACAAAAATAGGAGGGACCACACCAAGAACTAGTGCCTAAATAGCGCATAGAATGAATCAAAGGCATAATGAGACTGACATTTCGCTACTAATATAACAATGACATTCTCCGCTCTTTCTAGTTTTAGTTAATTCAACATGGGTGTGGCACATTTACCCACATGACAGCTCTGATAGCATCAAATGGGAAAACCGGCTAATATCAAGGGTTAAAGGAATTAAAACAAATTTCGCCTCCTGTCCAGAGGCTTTGTTTGTTTAGGCAAACATCTGGAGACTTAGCATATTGATTTTGCTCTACCAAAATCATTTTAGCCCAGAAAATGGTTTCTGTTGCCTGTTTAAAAGATAATCTAGTTACCGTATTTCATTTTCATATCCGCTTTTGGAAAGATAAGGCACACATATTAATAATATCAACTGGCATTTGCTTTTAGTCCGAAGAAAGTAGATAAAAATCGATTGCATTAGAGCTTATTATCAATTTTAATAAATTTTATTAAAGTATTTGAACAATTTTTGGAAAGGTTAGAAGCTAAAAGAGGGCAGTCAATGGGTAACACAAAGTCGTATAAGCTCTAACAATACATTTCGATTAAATGATAATGCCATTAACTTTGATGACCCATTTCCATATGGCTGGGCAAACTTTTGGACGAGTGGCTAAAAAAAGCTTTCAAAATTACACAATAAACAGAAATGAGAAGGTGAACATAAACAAAGAAGTGCGAAAGAGAGATAGATTAAAGGCCATAGAAAGACAGTTGGCGATAACAGGAGGGAGAGAGCCAAGAGAGCAGATAAACAAGCATGACAAACCAGTTAAAAATCATAATATTATTCTTTTTTTTTGTTTTGTTTGTTCAAGCAACATGAAAAGCTCTCATAATTACACAAAATACAGAAATGTGAAGGTGAGCAAAAACAAAAGGGGTGCGAAAGAGAGATTGAATGCCGTGGAAGCACCGATAGTGAGAGTGAGATAGTAAACAAAACGTCAACAATGTTAACTCTAATAATATTAAACACTGATAATGTTCATAGATATCTGTAATACCCCCCCTACAGACATTTGGCGCCCGCGCATAAAACAAATTCTACCTATAATTTCACATGCTTTTGAAAACAACAAAATTGTTTGGCCGCAAAACTTGTTTAGACAATTGTTTATAACCAGTTGCGTTTTGGGGTAGGCAAGAGAACACACACACACACACAGTATTTTCTTCGATATTTGTGGTAAAGTGTTGCTGTAACCAAAAATTTCATTCAATTAGTAAAACTAATAAAAATGTCTGCAAGTGCTACAAACAGCAGTCAGGTGCCAGATTGGCTGAAGGCGGAGATTTTCACCGAGTTACTTGAAACGAATGTCGCCGAATATTTGAAGACGAAAAGTTTTAAGGTCAATGCTGGAACCACAGCTGGTGAAAACTATCAAACTTTGATGCTGCGCATCGAAATCGAAGTGGAGCTGAAAGGTAAGTGGAGATCTCTTCTTCTTCTGTACACTAGCCAACGTAGTTGGCAGTTTGAGAGTGTCTTATCTCTGCTTCAAACTATCAGCAGTTTGTTGTCGGATCTACCTTTTTGAATTCCTTTTCTGTATTTCATTTGCTTGCAGATGGGTCAATTAAACCGATTTCTTATATGATTAAATTGCCTCATCAACGGGAACTGTTTCAGAGATCTAATATTTTTGATACCGAATGTAATATCTATGAGAACATAATACCAGAACTGGAGAAATTGTACCACGATGTTGGAGTGGATATCAAGTTTGGTCCCCGCTATTATAAACTGAAAGAGGCCGTGGGTAACTATGTGTTGCTGGAGGATTTGCGGCCTCAGAATTTCAAGAATGTCAATCGGCTCGAGGGTTTGGATCAAAAACATACCGAAAATGTTCTTGAGAAAATGGCCCAATGGCATGCAGCTTCAGTAGTCCGGGTGGCGAATAAGGGCTCCTATCCCGAAGCCATGATAAGTGGTCTATACAAGGAGGCAAATCGTCCCATGTTGGATATGATTAATCGGGGTTTGTCGGCCAAATTTATGAAATGCTGTGCCACCTATGAAGGCAAAGATGAATATTTCGAGCAAGTGGTAAGAAAGAAACGAAACACAAAGAATTTCTATTCAAAATAATATAAATATTTCTATTCTTTGTTATGTAGAAAAACCTGCAACCACATTTGACCAATGAAATGATGGGCATGGGCAAAATAGATCCCAACGAATTGAATGTATTGAATCATGGTGATTGTTGGTCTAATAACATCATGTTCCAATATGATTCCTCTTCTGATACCATCAAAGATACTTACTTTGTTGACTTTCAATTATCGAAATATGCCAATGTGGCAAATGATCTTGTCTACTTTCTGCTGTCTTCCACCAAGCTGGAAGATAAAATAAGCAAATTTGATCACTACATCAAATACTATCATGACAAAATTGTGGAAAATTTAAAATTACTCAAGTATACCAAACCGTTGCCCACTTTACGTGAGTTGCATATGACGATTTTGAGGCATGGCACTTATGGTAACTCCATTTATCCTTATAAGTTGTAAACATAATTACAATATTTATATTTTTTTCATACATAAAGGTTACTCTGTGGCAACTGGTGTGATGGGATTCGTTTTACTGGATCCCAAAGATTCTGGTAGTTTGGCCAATCTTTTGAAGCCCTCTGAGCCAGGAGATGATACTCTGTGTCCTCTACATGCAAATCCTCGCTATCGCAAGCATATAGCACTCGTTTTGCCTTGGCTCTTGAATCGCGGAGCTTTGGCTAAAAGCTAGTTAATAGCCCCTTCATATTGAAGTTGGTTTTTACTCTTTGAGTAAAACTAACAATGTTAAATAAAATCTACGTATATTGCTCGAAACAAGAGTCTTTTAAATAATAATCTTCAAGTTAATTTGCAAGAAGTAATGGAAAAAACAAATGCCATTTGCAGTTGTTAAGTGAGTATATCAAGTGAAAGGTTGTCTTTTAACGCGCTTCTCCATCTTCTTCTTCTTGTTCTTGTTGCAACATTTTGCTGTTTAATTGCTCTTTGGCTTCTTTACATTGTTGTTTTTGTTGTTGCTGCTGCTGCTACTGCATATCAGTGTCAGCTGCAGGCAATGGCAATACAATTTCTGCACACTTCCCTCTGTTTGGATTTCACTGTCACTATCATGGGGGGGATAAGAATGGAGAAGCAAACAGGTAATTGTTCCCATGGCTTGGAAGTTGGGATTTTTCTGCGTTTTATCGCCCATGTTGCCCTTTACTGTCAACAGCAGATGGTGGCCATTTTCTTGGTTTTCTTTGGCTCTTTCATTCATATTTAAATTTAATTCATTTTCATGCTCGACATCTTTACATTGCCTTGACTTCTTGATGCCGCAACCGCTTCCCCTCCTCCCCCTTACTCTTTGTACTTTTCTGTTTTGTTGCACATTTGCTTTGCTGCATTTAATATAACAAAATGAACCCTCTAAGATTCCACGAGTTAAGCAAATTAAAAAATGTTTATTTAATTAATCACAGCATGAATTAAATATTGTGCAAATATTATGTTTTCTATGTCCAACTAAAACAGACAGCTGTCCGTTTTCACAGGCCGTTTGTTTTAATGAGTGCCAAGACTTAAGTTAATTAATCAAATTCTGACCTTGCTGGCAATTGCTCATACGCCACGTTGAACCCACAATGAGCAAACAAGGAGAATGCCTATGCGTACACAATTTGTGGCCATTTGACCACTTTTCCCAGTTGCTTAGCAATCTATGTTTAGATATCATCTTCCATACATACATATGTATGTATATCCAGCGCTCATTATACGGATATTCTATCAAAGCATATGTTAAACTAATTAGCTCATTTCACTGAATTTGTCGACTCAATTGTGCAATTTTCATGAATTGGCTCAATTTTAATTAAAAATTCGTTAAGCAGAATGAGAAATGATCCCAAATGTCAAGGTTAAACCATAAGTAAAGATGTTCTGAGAATGAATTACACCATTTCTTTTGCTAAGTTGAAGAGAGTATCTATCTGAAACTATTTAGCTGGGACTGCAAACGGATGAAACAATTAACCAAGCTCGCAGGATTCTGTGATAAGTGAAATGAGCCTTGAATTTCTTTAGATAGAAATGCATACGAAATGCAATCTAAGAGCCATCGTCAATTTTCAGCCGTCATGGCATTTGCTTTAATTGTTATGTCAATTTCAATTCGTTAGACTGTCGATTACGTTAATTGAAGGTCAAAGTTTCGAGGGATGCCAAAAAAAGAATAAAAATAATAATAAAAAACCAAAGAATTGGAAAACTACATCAACAAATAAGCTGCATTGCAATAATTCACTCAAATGGCGTAAATTTAATTTATTGAACAGCTACAGCAATTTGCCATTACATGGGCGTCGACTATGTCTCAATAGAAAGTGAATAGAACAGAGTAACGAGTTCACTGTTCCTCAGGTTTCTACTCACCCTCCTGAATTGTGCTTAGATTTCATGAATTAAATTTAATGTTTATTTCTTTAAGACTACGCTTATGCGTCTTTGAGACAAACAGTCGAGAATTGAGACAAAGAAAGGGCCACCGAAACGAGAAGATGACAAACATTTTCGAGGGTCGAATCGAGTCGAGGTACGACGCATTGGAAAAACTAATTTTATAATTTATGTTATCGACATCGGGACTTGATTTCATTTGAAATTTATTGCCAACCATCGACAGCGTCTACAACTACGACAAGAACGAGAATGAGAATGCGGACAACTAGAGAGATGGAGATGGAAATAGAAATGGAGACGAATGACAGGAGCTGGTAGCAATTGCAGAGCATTGATTGGGGGATTGGCGGGGGGTTTTAGTGTTGGATTGCGAATTGAGAGATTGGGTCGTTTGTCCAAGTTTTATTTGAGCCGTCGTCACATTGAAAGTTTTGTTGGCCTGTTTTGTCGATTTGCTATGCATGTGTCTCTCTAATGAATTTTTAAGCGTTCTGCCCCAGCCACACAATTCAATTATTTTGTGATTTCGTTCATTTTCTCTTACTTTATTTCACTGGAATTCAATTTCCCAACCGTTCTGCCCGCAATCTGTCTGTCAGTCAACTTTGGCATTGAAGATTCTTGGCAAAAGTCACACCAGAGTCCAGAGTCATAGCCAAATGACCATAATAATGAAAACGGACAGCACAGGCAAGGGCACAGGAACAGGCACAGGCGAAAAGTGAACAAGAAAAAAGTGAAAAGGAGTCCGACAAGTGAAAGTAAAAGTCCAACAATAGCTGACTGGAATTGGCGAAATTGAATTTCACACCTCTCTGCACAGGATCAGGATAATACATTGCGCTAGAACTTTGTTTCATTCATATATGTGTGTAGAGCAACAAACCAAATAAATGAAGAAACTAGCAAAGCATCGGTTTTTTTGTTCGGACGGGGAAGGAGAGTTGTTTTGGGGTCGAAGTTCCTGATGATGATGATGGTGATGTTGGTGGTAGGTGTGTGCAGACAAGACAGCATCAGCTGTGGCAAGGACATTGTCATGCAAGGACACGCGACACAAGGTAACAATAGGCATTGAATAATGTTTTTACCCTCCTTTCACCCACATAACATAACACACAAAGAGCAAAATTTATATCCTTACATAAACAAATACCTACACATATAAATATATAGCATACTTTTTTGGGGCCACCGCACACAACGACTTCCGTGTGTGTGTGTGTGAGAGAGAGTCTTCCGCGTCGCAAAACAAACTATAACCTGATATGCTCGACGGCACATTTTCCTTAGTTTCACCATTATCTTGTCCTTTATCCTACTTCATGTTTTAGTTGAATATTATGTATTGTGTTCAGGCAGAGAGAGAAGTAGAATTCCAGTGAAGCATTTTATTAGCTGTTTATTGGACCATGCCATCGAAATCTTTATTACTAGAAGAACTTCAAAAGCACACAACAAATGAAGTTTTCAAGTCTTTTTTCTCAGCATTGATTTTCTCAACATTTTATCAGTTAGGTTTAACCTCGTTTGGCGGCCTCACGCTTACGATGAATCCTTCGGATAATAACTACGCGTCGCTTGCGACGATGGACACGTTTCTTTGTTGTTGGTGTCTTTGCAGTTGTTGTTGTTGTTGTTGTGGGTGCCACTGTTGTTGTTGTTGTTGTAGTGGTTGTAGTTGTATCAGTGCCAGTTCCAGTACCTGTTCCAGTACCTGTTCCGGTTCCTGTTCCGGTTCCTGTTCCGGTTCCTGTTCCGGTACCTGTTCCAGTAGTAGATGTAGCCGCAAGACTTACTTCAAAATTAATGGCCACAATAGCCAAAGCTAGTATAAAGACTACTTTCATTTCTAATTTTCAACAACTACCAAAAATGAAGTTAATAATAATACCATTGACTCGAAGGTTTTTATACTTTTTTCCCCCATGTTTTTATATCTTTTACTTACGTAAAAGTATTCGAAATTATGCGTTATGTCAATATTATTCTCTATTCTTTTCTTTTCCAAACATTTGCATGGGTTCTTAAGTTAATTTACAAAGCTGCAATCAAGTTTAACATAAACATATACTTAGGTATATTTAACAATTGCCAAATAAACAATTGTTATGGTCTGGCAATACATTGAGAAAGCTCTGCGAACAATGTTTTTAAAAAAAAACTTTCCTACGAAAATTGTGAGAATAAAACTCTCTTTTTTTAGTCTTTAATATTTAAAGCATATAGTTTCTAACGTCATTTGTTGTTAACACAATCAGCGAAAACGAGACACGAGCCTCCAATTTATAGGTAAGCAAGACATTGTTAGACATTTGGTATTGTCTTATTGTGAACTGGCAGGTGTTTCAATTGTTAAAGTTTCAAAAGTCACTACTTACACTAATAGAGGCTTTACCAGGTGAACAAATAAACCAATCTTAGTGTTGAGTTCTTGTAACTATTTAAGTAGAGATTGAGATCTATTTTTGGGTGTGGGACAACTCTTTGTTTTGCCTTATATCCTTTTTATTCTCAAGGCCGTGCATAAAGTGAACCGAAAATTTCTTATAAATTACTTTGGCGTAAATAATTCAAGTCGCAATTTCGTTTCCCTTTTTTGTGTCTACTTATTTTGTGGTAATTTGTACCCTGTACATATTTTTGTTAAGAAAGTAGTGAAAGTGAGAGAGTTTGGCATTTGTGGACTTACAAATACAAGAATTCGTGGCTCATTCAGGTGATTTTAGAGAATCTACAGGATAACTCATTGTCGTTGCTATAACTTGAGTATCTAAAATATATATTTTCCCTTTTTGTTTTGTTATATTTGTGTTGTTTAGATTCTTATCCCTTATCGCACATTATTTTCCGGTTGTCTTTGACTTGCCATTCGTATCTATTTGAGCTTTTGCTCTGTCACACAATTTCTTTCCGTTTAAATGATTTTCTCGGTTTTACTGTTTTTTTTTTTTTGTCTTTCACTTGATGCGGCATTTGAGCTTTGAGTTCTTGTCGTTTATTGAGTGGTTTTTGAATTTGGACTAAAGTTGACTTTGGTTGTGCTGCTGGGTATATTTAAATTTTGTTGTATGAACCGAGAGACAAGCTTTTGGGGTCGTCTATCCCAGACATCGAGTTGTTCCTTAGTTGCTGTTATCTGCATATATGGGATTGTGAAATATTACCTTAATGATTTAAGAGACGTTTAAACGATTGGCTTACCGTATCTCCGTTGAGGCGATTCAAATTGGTCACACACACAATGGCACTACGAATATTCGCCTTGTGGGTGATGGCAGCAAATGCCGTGCTCTCCATTTCAATATTCCTGATACCCTTCTCGACCAATTGCGATAGAAACACTTGCTTATCGACCTCATTGTAATCGGCAAAGGCTCCATCTAAACGAAATTGACCCTCGTAGAAATCATTGGTTGACATGGTATGGCCAGCGATTGCCTCGAAGCCATCATTAGCGGGCATATTCATATCTATAAGGTCTTTTGCCAGTTGTCCATTCAGCTTGGTGGGCCAGAGCTGTGGCTTACCCATCACTACCTGATAATAATGAAAATAACTCAGATTTTCACGTATATACGTAAGGCTTACCACTTCATGCGAATTCCGCAATTGTGCATCAAACACTTGCTCTGAAACTATTACTGTTCCGGGCCGTACACCCACACCTCCGCTTTGACCGATTCGTATAAAAGTCATACTATTACAATGAGCATGATGCATTAGCTTAATGAGCTCATTCAGCAGTATGCTAATGGATGGGGCGCCCAGGCTATGACTTAATATCAAAACATCCTCCACTTTATACATGGCATAGGGACTATTGCCTCCACGAGCGAGATTTTCTACATTATTTTCTTTGGACTGCGAAATATCTTTGGCTAAAAGGCGGGCAAATTCCTCCATCTGTCCAGCAGATTCACCAATGACTACAAACTGGCAACACGAAATGTTTCATTTTATTATGTCACATCTATCATAAAGTGTTTTTCCAATAGATGACCATGTCATTTCGAGATATAGTTTAATAAAGGAAGGAGAGAACAAGCAAGTGGGTAGGGAAACTCTAAAGATTGGTAAGGATCGGGGGGACTTGGCAAAGGGCAAATAACAATGGGACAAGCCTAAAAAGTTCTCAGCAATTAGGTTTTGAAAACTAATCTAAAATGTCGACGTCAAACAAAAATTTGGATGCCCCACAGCTAGTAGGCGTTGAAAATTCTAGAAAGAAGTTTAATTTCAATACGCACCTTAATATCACCAAACCGACTGGGCATGTTGGTATTTGTAGTGTCCAAGCCCAGATGATAAAGACGATCATTTTTGATCTGTGAAATTCGTGGATTAGAGAGACGAACAAGGTTCCTACCCGATTGTCTATCCTCCAAAGAACCGGATATTAAGCCACTCGAGCGACGGGCTATGAACAAATTGTTACTCATCTGACTGGCCTGCTGAGTCAGGAGCCCCACACCTCCTACACATGTACAAAAATAAAATTTCAAAACTCTCTTGCACCCGGGACTGTCTGCCACTTACCCTGCAGCTGACTGACATTGCGTCGCCTCGGAGCAGATGTCATGCCTTTGGGCTTGGACCGAAAACGGCCTTTTTTCTCGACCATATTACAATGCCTGAATGTGGTGTTTTTTTTGTGTCTATTAAATTTTGCGTATTGATTTCGAAATGTATTTCCCTGGCTCACCTGATCTCGACCACAAAAACATAACTTTGCTTTTACTGGCAGCGTTTCAGGAATGCAATCAAAATTTATAGTCTACGCGAGGCGAGGAATGAATGAATACAAACAAAAAAAAAACCGAAAAAAGAAATATCGCAGAGACTATTAATAACAATTTTGGCAGTCAGGCAACTGGAATACCCTGTCCACATCTAACTTGCCAGTCCACAGAGAAAAAGATGCGGCAGACTCTGGCTAACCGAAGGCAAACCAAACCTTCTGGACTCGAGTGTCAACTGCATGGAGGGTGGCAAAGCCCTTAGCCACAGAAGCAGCTTGCGGTGGATGTAAACAGGAAGTGGCTAAAATCCAAAAATTATTTTTGTGCATATAAATAAGGCTGAAATGCAGATACCCGATACAGGATTTGGCCAAGAGCAAAGGACTTGCCTGTAGCTAGAGACCTAAAAGTTGTCTGCAAAAGTTGGTCAAAATTGAATATAAAACTGTTCAAATTGATTTTGGTTTTGAGCCAGAAAGCAGCATGTAGAATCAGATTCTTTTATACACTGCATCCACACGGAAAATGTATTTTTCAGGCAGGGGGAGTAATCCTAACTCTCAAGTAATTAGAACTCTTGTTCGTCTATTGAGGGAGATTGAAAGTCCAACACGAAACCAAAGTATATAATGGCAAATCAGCTATCTATACTCCAAAATTCCCAAAACCAAATAACTTGCTTCATTATATCAAATCAGAGATTTTCCAGAAACTTCTTTGTGTGTTTTTTAATTTGATTCAACTTTTTACCTGTTGTCCAATTCACCGCAGTAGCGGGGAAGAAACTTTTGTTATGCGAAATTAAAGAAAAACACACACTCCACACGGTCGGAATGAGTTTCACAGTTGACGACGCATCGCTCTGTAAGGACACGTGTATGCATATGGTGCATATTAAACACATGTCCTTGGCATGTTCTATGCTAATCCAAACATCAAGCAAACATTTGTGTTTGACAGCTTCAGGCAAAGGCAAAGTCACAGGCAGAGGCAGAAGCATTGGGCTTTCATTCATTGCCTTGATGAGGACAACTGACCAGGGCTAGGGACTAGGATTCGAGTTTTCGGTGCGGTATCAGTTACCAAAACCAGATGATAAATTGTTGCTCTCTCCTGGCTGACATGTTTTTTGGGAAGGGGCTTAAGACAGGCATTGAAAACAAAAGCCAAACAGCCTTGAGACTCAAATATGGGTAAAAAGAAGTGACAAACTATATTAGATGGCCACTTTCATAAGTATGTAGTTAGTTGGTCCATATACATACATGTTTGTTTGTAATGTTTGGGGCATTAATAATGTACAACCATCCATATACACAATGGGCGTGACCACTGCCCACTTTCTCTGTCTAGTGCAGACAAATGCTTTGATTTATTCCTTTATAATATTTCCCCATTTTGGCATTCCTTTGCCCCAAGCGATTCCCTTTATACATGCACATATACAGACAAACATATATATATTTGTATCTACATATAAGCCAATCTCCCTTTTGGCCCATTCCCTCATTTTGTGTAGCAATTTTTGTTGGCATAAATTAAGGCAAAGCCTTACGCCATTGCAGTCGACATATTTTGGTAGCTCGGCTTTATTTTCCTCTTGTCTCGGCATTTCTCTCCTCCGTCTCACTCCCTGCTTTCCCTCTCTCTATGGCATGTCTCTCCTGTGTGCCATTTTGGCTGTGTGCCAGAAATTCTTGTAATTTTTGTCGCTTTGCGAGTTTATTAAAAAATGTATGGTATATGTATAGAAACACAAACCACTGACCGACCATCAATATAGCATTTAGCATTTATAGAGCTTGTGCAATCACAATTTGACATTGGTAAGTCATACATATTTGTTCATGATTTTTTTTTTTTTTGCTATGGGATTTGGATATGGATTGGTTTTGGCTATAGAATTCTTTCATTTTAATAATGTAAATATGGAAAACCATGTAAAAATCCCAAAAGAAAATATGTACAATATTTAAAAGCAATACCAATATATTTAGATCTATGATTCATGACTTATTCTCTTGATTTGTATACCCCCCTAACCAATGGGACTCAGTGTGTTTTTATTAAATATATATATATCACACTGATATATGTATATATATCACACTGATTTAATAGCGAAGAAGATAAGAGACACTTTTGGAGTTTCGGCCTTCGTTTTGCACTATTTAATACACAATTTACTTTGTGTTAATTGATTGCAAAAATCGATTTAATCTTAACGGCTTAAGCACTGTTAACTTAACAGTGTTCTTCTCTGTAAGCTCGATCAGTGCTAAATCAAGCATCTGGCAACGCTGTCAGTGTTCCTTGTTTTTTTGCCGCATAAAGCTGAAAATTTCCGCGTTTTTTTTCTTCTCTGTGTTTAAACTGCATAAAAGTATAAATAAATTATATCAGCATAAAGTTAATGCAAGCAGCAATCGAATGCATCTATTCGCAAGCAAATCTGTGAAAAAAATAACAAGAAATTATCATAATTTTTTTTAGGAAAAGAAGAGCCTCACATACAATGTTGAGACTCCGCTGGCGGCGTATAAGTGTGAGTGTTTATATTTAATGGAAGCTCAACTTTTTTTTTTTTTTTTTTAGTGGGTGAAAACAAAGTGAAAAAAATATGTTTTTTTTTTTGGAGCGAAAGTGAAATAAAAAAAAATGGATTTTAACAGGAAGTAAGTTAGGTAAGTGGTTTTTGAAATTTAAACAAATATATCTTCAATTTACAATATAAATAAATAAAATAATTCGGTCAATCAATTATCTTCTTAAGAGTTAAAGAAAGTGAAGAACATCTTACTCACTAATATTTGAATCTTAATGGAAGCAAATGCATTTAACTAAAGCTTAAAATATTCAATGACTAAGTTTTTAATCAGTTCTTTTGTGGGATATTCTTTTTGTAATACAATTTCGTTCTGTTGATGCCCCTTTTAGCAAACCATAAATAACTTAAAATGCCATTTCTTTGTAACAACAATTGCGTGGCCACAGTTCGAGTGACATTTATCAACCGAACAGTTAAGTTCATGCCACCACGGCAGCTGCTGTTGCTGTTGCCGTTGTTGTTGTTGGTGTTGCTGCTTCTGCGGTAATGTTGCAACCACACAGACACAGTAAACTGCCAACTGCAAACTGCAACAGCAGCGTCATCCTGTCAGTGGAAAGTGGGGAATATTGTTTCATATATATGTATATATGTACATATATATATACATATGTATGTATGTATGTATATGTAATCAAGCATCAGTAAATAAAGTTAAACTAAAAACTACATTCATTTGAAATTCGAGTGGAGCAGAAAATAGGAAAAAAAGACCAAGGGGGACAGCTGTAGTAACAAAACGTGGCAGGATATTAACTGTCAACAGTGGAAATACATATCTCTGTGCCTGGTCAGCAATCCCTACCTCGTCCTATCTAAGGATCAACTGTGTGATGTCTGTGGGAGTGGTAAAATTTGTTTAAAGCACAATCGAAGGCTAATTGGAATTTCGTGTTCGTGTTCCTCAACATGGCTCGAGAGTTGGCTTAAACGTACTTTTTTGCGATGCCGTTTGGTTTTTTTTTTTGTGTTTGTCAACTACTTACGACAAGCTTTAAAAGCCATGACCGCCACGCCCCCGCCTTGATGTCAAACTCAAGCATGACGCCATTCCCATTTTAAACTCAATAAAGGCGTCAACATTTGCCGTTTTGTGTGTGTTGCGGATACTTGGCCAAGCCATAGATATACATTCCGAAAAGGACGACTCACACAAGGCTCCTTCTCTCAGTTTCTTGTCTTTTTTTCCGTCTGATTATAAATTTTATTTACCCAGGCGTCGAGCGAAGGGAATTTGCGTTTATGGTGCGTATAACGAAATTGTCTACAAATTTCTGGTGGGGCCCAAAGTCAAGTCTAAAGTCCCTGAAGTGTGAAAGTAGGTGTAGTCGAATGAATACATGTATATGGCCATAAAGAACTGCAGTAAAATTGAGCTAAGCTCCGTATAAATCTACATTGAGGTAGTTATCCTCGAAATCGGGCAAGAAGGAACAGTAAAAGTCTTTAATTTAAGTTTCTTTGTATATAGAGAGCCTTACTATTTCCTTGTGTAACTCTCCATTGCAGATCTCTCTCTTTCGTTATAGACGAAATATGTTAAACTCGCGTCAAAATTCGAAATAAAAGAGATAGTTAAGTCTATTCTAGTCATGTGATTTCCGTATGTTCACTTCATCTTTAAATGTCTCCTTCTTCTTCGCTTTCTCTCACTCAAGTTAGAGATCTCTCCCAATTAAATAGAACATAAACCAATTTTCTTTCTGGGCTTCCCATCCTGCAAATAGTTGCTTACACTACTTACTCATATAAATTGCTCTGGGCAAATCAAAGAGCGTAACCTAAAGTGTGGAAGAGATTTTGATGCAATTAACCTACGCGGTCAACAGTGAAAGTTGAAATACATATAAAGATATGTGTGTGTGCGTGGGTTTACGCTCTCGAACTGTAAACTGGTCCCTGGAGAAACGTTAACTGTGTTTACCTCTTCAGGTTTCATTAAACTCGTAAAATTTTTCGCACTGGGCACACACAATGAAACGACGAAAAAGCCCGTTGAATTTCAGTTACCAACACTTTGGGCCAGCATCACGATGATGATGATGATGATGGTGATGCTGCCGACCATCCGACCATTTGACCATCTATGTACCTACCTCCGCCAAAGTCCTTAACTTGTTTTAACCTCGTTTCGCTGACGATGTTGTTGTTTTTGTACGTACTTAAGCTTGTTTGGCCTTTGTTTTAATGCCTCGGATGTGCTGCTGTTGCTGCTTCATCCTCATCAACCACAAAAGCCGCCATCGTCCGAGTATTCAATTATAAAAGTACAAACAACAACAACAAAAACAACAACAAAAAAAAAAAGAGAAAAAGAATAAAAAACAAAATTAAAATAAATAAATTGAAAGGCTAATAGAATAATTTTTTTTTTGCATACCATTGAATTCAATTCTTAAATGACTGGTCAGCGAGTCAGTCAGTTGGTGGTCAGGTGGCCAAATGTAAATAGCAAACTGCAATGCGAATTTGCAGTTCATCCGACAAACACACACACACACCTACACACTGCGACCGCAAATTGTGTGAGAGGTACTGAGGCAGAGAGAGAAAAACCCGACAGCATTAACAGCTCAACGTCATTAGGCAATCCGCGTGACTTTCTCTGGTGCCGCTGCTGCTCCTGCTGCTGTTTGCTATTTGGTAGAACTCATGAATTCATTGATTTTCTGCAACTGCACCACCACTTGTGCCCCCTACTTGCCTCTGCATTGCCACAATGTTGTAACCCATGAGGATGGGCAGTCAGGTGTTAAAAACGTTGGATCAGCAAAGTAGCCGGCCGTTGAGGGAGAGAAAGGCCGGAACCAGCTTTGGTTGTTGCTGTTTGCAATGGTTTTGGTGCTCCGATGATGGTTACGCACTTTTGTCACCCGGTTTATCCATTTGCCCATACCAGTTAAAGCTCGTGTTGCTCTTCGTCGGTTTTTTTCGACTATTTTACGTTAGTCTAATGCAAATTTGGTATTGGTTTGCTGCTCCTGTGGCATGCGGAATGCGGTTACGTTGAAATCGAGCCTGGTGGCTTTTACGTCCTCCCTACACCTCTCGTAATTTATTAGACGATTTATCAACGACTTTTCCCAGCAAAATATTCCATAAAAATTTACTTCACTTGTGTACATTAAAGAGTTGCCCAAAGTGTAGCTGTGGAAAAATATAGTTTCAATAGGTACGTTCAAGGTAAAAGGAAGAGGAGGCGACAACAATTGTTTAGTAGCCTCAATTTTAATAGAAAAACAAATAAACATGTCTTATCTTCATCTTTGAAAACGAATTGGTCAGATTTCAATTTCCAATCTTTCCACCTGTGTGGAATCAAAGAGAAAGTCACTTTACTTACTGTACCATCAATTAACTTTTCAAGAGAAATCTGCGAAATTGTTTTTAATTTCTTATCACTAAGTACTTTGTCTTCGATTCGTGGTTTTGTTACTATAATTTCAGTTTTTGTTTGAGTTTTGGTGTTTGCCCGGCATTCAATTTGTAATTTATGCATGAAGCTTTTGGTTTGCCACCTAAACGGAAGTTGAGCATCGACAGCATTAAACCAATTTGTGGTTACCCCAGACCCAATCAGTCCCTCAGTTCTGACAGACACATCTATCCCTTGATTAGCTCTTGCCTCACTTTCCCTCTCAATATGTGCGTTTTGGTAGCTTTGATTGATGCAAAAACTATTCACTATTTGAGCAGAGTCAGCTGCTAATTCATTCTTGATTGATTTGGCTTTGGTGTAGGACAAATTATTGCTCATTGTAATTGAATTTTGGGCTAGAACTTAATGGATAAAAAATGAATGCAAATATGAATTTTCATTTCATAATGATGATGTATTCGCACATTCAATAAAATTAAGTAAAATTACTTCTAGACATGGATTACTATGTGTGGAGAATAGTTATTCTAGGAAGTAAAACAAATGATAACAAATTATGTGTTATTAACTTTGACCCTTTTCCTCTCAATATTTTCCGTCTCTTTACTCTCATAGGTTAATGTAAATTGATTGGTTGCATTAACATTTAAATTAAATTACACTTAATCAACGGAAAAAAAAAAAAAAAAACATTAAATACATAAACTTTGACATACTTTGAGAAGAGTTTATTACAACTTTGTAAATAAATGTAAAGTTCATTGAACTTACATTAATGTTTGATTTCATGTTAAATGATTTAACTGAAATCACTTATTTCATCTATGATGAAGATGTTTTCTTACACACAAGACTGAAGCTATAATCATATTGTAATTAAAAGCTAATTAAATGCCGCGACGCGTTTCATCCTGCGGATGCGAATATTTGTTTACACAAAATACGCCTAAGATTTCGTAGTCACCGAAGGGAGATAAGCAGCGTGTTTAAGCTGTACACTGAGCCAAATAAAGCGATAATAAACTGAGCGATTTTTGCAAAAGATCCCTCAAATCCAAGATACATTTAATACGAGGAATTTCGATCATTTTTAAGCACTGTCCAACAGGAATACATTTTGCCCTAAAAAGTATGCTTTACTTTCATTCTTAAAGATGTTCCTTGGGAATGTTTTCGATTGAATTTATTTAAATATTGAAAACGAAAAATGGTATTTTATTGCAGTGAGTCGTCGATATTAATTAAAAATATATTGATATGTGCATATACATATATAAAAGAAATACAACAGCCAAAAACTACATAATTCGCTTTGCCAATGTTCGACATGTCTATGTGTGTGTGTGTGTTACAGGCAAGCAAGTGTTAATAATTGCACCGCCTTCTCATGGGATGTGGCAACCTGCGACCCCTGAGGCATTAATAATTCAGAACTTGCCGCGAACGAACGAAGAACGAGCGAATGACTTCCAATGAATGCGACGTGCTCACATTACGCTTTACGGTAATTATTAAAGTGAGTCAAGTGAGCCAAGACCAAGCCGTGTGTTGGCAAGAGCTCCTCCGGCCTCAAATCTCGAGGAACGATTAAAAATTTAAAAGCCATTTTGATAAGAAATGCAAATCAAATACAGCAAACACACACACACAATGCCAGATGAAGGTATAAATATTTGAAATGAAAAGCAAAGCAAACATGTGCCAACAGCGTAAGGAAAAAAGAAGAATAATCGAATTAATCGCTCACATGGAAAATTGCAAAAGGCAAACAAAAAAAAAAAAAAAAACCAAGCTGAGCTGAATAAATGATATTTCATCATATTCATCTCTGATTGTGCAGAGGGCATTGATTAAGTGCCAGCAGGCAGCCAACCAGCGAAGAGAGGTAGAGAGGCCAACTCTATAAGCCAATTGTAATCGGGTTGTTGCGGTGTGCGGGGCCCAGGGCCAAACAAATTGCAGGTAATAATATTAATTACAGCACAGGTGTGCAAATTTTGCAACTGTTGTGCGTGATAAACTGTGTGTACAATGTGCATACATATGTATATCGAATGGCATCACATTTGTAATTCATCCAATATTAAATATGCTTACCGATTGCCAACTAGCCATTCAGAGACTTTACGTATCCCAAATGCAACTTATCCTTCAGATTTTGCAAGCTAAGGATGAGTTATCGTTAAACAATTAAATCAATTAAATTATTAAAATGACACGAAGAAAGGGCTTAAATTTTTGTCAAAAGTCTTGGAGGTTCCTTAAAAAAAACCTTTTAATTTAGGTGGAATTCTGCATATTTGAAGGTGAGCAAATTGCTTGATTGTACATAAATAATATTTTAATTTAAAATCTTTCCTTAATTTATTTTGCCTATGCCAAATGAGTTTTAAAATTATAAATTCAAATTTAATCAGGCTCAATTTACACAGGTTCGGGAATTAAATTTGTGTTTTTGTCAAGGCAAAGGCTTTACATGCGGTTGACATATTCTCACACAATTAGTCAAAGTGTTAAAGGCCAAGCTGTAAAATTTGTTTTCAGGCCTTTTTGCCTTTTTTTTCTTCTTTGGGTTTAAGATGCAGTAATTAAATAAATTATTAACCAAGTTCACAGCATGCACAGAGAGCAATGTGTGTGGCGGCTTGATGAGTTTGTCAGTGGCAAACATGTGTTGGCCCACACAAAGATACACACAGACAAACACACAGACAAACACACACTCACATCCACATGCAAACCATGGCAAATGCGCAACAAGGCAAATAGTATGAAAAAAAGAAAACCAACTAAGAAATGAGAAAGAGAGTGAAAAAAATGAATCTTTGGCATATGCAGCAGCAGCAGATGGCGACGTTAATGTGGCAAAAGCTTTGCTGCTGCCAAAAAGCGCCACACAGAATTTGTATTTGTGTTTTTTTTTTTTTTTTTCTTTTTTGAAGGTCACAAACTGCTAGAACGGGGGGGCGTGGCTGTGGGAAATAGTTCGGTGGCAAATGACGTCATTGACGTGCTAATGCAAATGGACTTAAGAAGGAAAAGCAAAAGCGTTAAAGTAACAAACGCACACACAAAAAGGAAGAGATGAAAAGAGAAAAAACTGCTGCATACTTGTAGGCGCATGTATAGGCCTCCGCTTGACTTTGTTATGATTGGGTTGGAATTTCCTCCTACCTTTGTATACTGTGAGCACTCTTTAGGACAGACAGTTGAATTCGCTACTTTCTTTTAAGTGAATCTTATCTTCTTCTTTTGCTCTTATCTCTTAAGAGATTCATTGATAACCCAGCCGAAACGATAGCTTTTGCGACAAAAATAACTCTAGCTCCTTACGTTTCCCAACTAAACTTAACTTAATGTTTAAAACTCATTATTTTTAACATCACATAAGTTCATAAAAGGTTAGTTTTCGCTTTAAAGGCATTTTCAATTTGCCCATTTAAAGGTGTCCTTTCAGCAAGTTTTCACTGTATATAATGTATGCTTGGGATGCCTAAAATTAATGTCAATCTTCATTTTCCTTTTTTTGCTAACTGGACGGCTTTCATTTTCATTGCAGTTGCTTTACCATCTCTTTGCCTGTTGTATTCTTGGCTGTGTGCCAAGTAATATTTATGATTTTCTCCCCCAACACACAAACCCAGCGTCCAATTAAAGTTGTTTTGTTCTTGTTGTTGTTGTCGTTGCCGCCGTTGTTGGCGTCAGTTTTTGCCCGCGAATTGTTGGCGCGGCGTTTTCATTATAGTTGTTATTATGCTGCTACTGTTAGGAGAAATTTGTTGGCAGTGCAGTGAAAATTAGCATCTGTGGTTCAGTTGTCTCTGAACTGTTTTGTCTTCCTTTTTTCGTCTCTCCTTTTGGCTCGCTGTGCGACTGGGGGACTTATTTTGTGACCCATCAAGTAATAATACGTATACGCCTCGTTGTCCAAAGCGTAAATTGAATTTATCACACTTTTTTCTTCTGGAAATGATTGCTGGAGGATAATTGTTTTATTCCAATCCATTTCCATAATGGCATTTTATTGTTTTCTTTTATGTTTTATGGAGCCAGCCCACAGGGGAGGTGGGCTGGGTAGTGGTATTTTTTCTTTCTTTCTCTTTCGTCTGATGTTTATCCACTTGTATGTCCGATAAAGTCATGCATTACATTCACCGGGCACTTTTAATGCACTTCCTGTACAAGGTAGCCGGCGGGAATGTCCTGGCCTCGCAATATACCGCACACTCTTGCATCCTTTTGATGCTCAGCACACACACACACACACACAGAAACTGTGCACAAGCATGTCACAGAATATTCGTTTTGTATTTTTTTGTTTATCTAGCATTTTAAGCTTCGCTTCATTTTCATGTTTCATGTTTCTCATGGCCCAAGGCAAGTTTAAAGCACCAGGAAAACCCTAAACAGGTGAAAAACTCATGAGATTGAATGGAAAATGCAAATAGAAATCCAAACTGAATAGCAAATGAGATCTATTTCTCATCCATTCTCCGTTTATTTATTCCCCCTCATATATATATGTATGTATATATATCGGTTCAAAAGTCAAATCACTTTGGTAAAGCTGATAAAGACATATTACCGACATTTAATACCAGAATTGAGCAGCTTTTTACCCATATTCTCTCTCTGTCTCACTCCCTCTATTTCTGTTTTTCTGTCTTGCTTTGACTTTGAGGAATGTTGCACTTATTGATTTGCATGTGCATGTGCAATTTGTCAGGGAACAAGATTATCTATAGAATATCGTTTGAAATGGAGAAGAAAATACATTTATGTACTTCCACTTTTCAGTTGGATCTTTTGGAGGAAGGACAATTTACCTTTAATTAATTTGCACACAAAGTGAAGAAAATTTGTTTTTAAACAAATTTGTAGAAAATTTCTTGCTCGCCAGTGCAAATGGAATGGTTGGAGGAAGGATTTTTGGTGAAAGGGCTTCTTCGCTCGTGGCTTGTGGCTTTGGCTTTGGTAAGCAAACAATTGACCAACTTAACTTGGGCATGGCCTCTTCTGGAACTTTTTTTATTTTTGGTTTTTGCGCAAAAAGTTTTCATTGTTAATCAAATTGACTTTAAATGTAAGTTATTTCACGCAAATTAACATTTGCATAACGAATTTCAAAGGGGAAGGGAAGCTAATTAATATTTCTTAGGATGAAAGGTTTGCTTTTACTTGGTTTCTTATCGATGGAAAGTTTTGTAAATTATTTTAAAGATGTCGTCACGTGTCAACGCTGATGAAATGCGTTCGTGTAAGCAACAAAGAAGAGAAGGGTTTTTACGTCATGGATTTTTGTAGACCACACACCCACACATACACAACCACACACACATCTAACTTACAGTTTCAGTGAAGTGAATGCAGCCGAGAAGCCTTGAGAGAACGCCGGTATGCCACGGTTTTGCCCAGGCGAAGGACATGGACTCTAACAAGAACAAGGTGGCCTGACTCTGACTCTGAGCAATATTATTTTGTTACCCAACTAACCGACGAGTGGGTTTTGCTTCTAAGGACATGCATGTAAACACATGTAGCCCCATGACATGTGCCAGAGACAGAGAGAGAGAGAGAGGAAGGAAGATGGAAAACGACAGAGAGGGCGAGTAAAATGTATGTCACTTGTTGTTGCATACGTCAATCGTAGCGTCGCGTCGTCAACTTTAAGTCAAGTGCACCATGAATAAATTTCACATTCAGATGCTAAACGAATATGGCCACAAAAAACTCTATAAATACTAAATTGTTATATATAGTAGATATAATATTTAATATAAGAAGCACAGGAAACGGGATACACATTTTCAAGACTTGCAGTCATACTTCGAGCATCTCTAATTGCCAAAAGAAACGGAAACTAAAAGTTGCATAAATATTAAATGCAGACACCTTTTTTTCAGTGTGTGTGTGTGTGTGTGTGTGTGCGACACATTAAAAGGCTTGAGAGTCTTTTACCAAGAGCAGGACCCACAGGAGGACCGACCCTCCTGCATAAATAATTAAACGATGCCACAGTCACCCTGTGTTCACGGTGAATAAGTAAACATATCGCTTTGTAGGTGTGTATGTGTGTGTACATATATTTTATTTATAGAGAGCACAGAAATAAATACTTAGTTGAGCAGTTAAAGTGAATGCTTAAGCTACATTTAAAAGACTCAAAAGAAATGAAGTAAAAATTTAAAGACTAAAAGGCTTTTTAATGGGTTACAATTCGAAGAGTTGCAAATGAATACTCATATTGAGTATCCATCAAAGAATTTCAATACTGTGCAATGTCATAAAGCTTTATTCATACTATTTAAATGTTAATGTAAGTCAAATTGCTCGTAATGGCTTCAGACAACTCAAAGTAATTCAAACATAAATATGTAATTACTCAACTTTTGATACATATGAGTTTAGTAAATAATATTTAGAAATACAGTATTTACTCGTTTGCAGAGAACTAATCTTTTTTTCAATATTCTATTATAACAATTTGTTCTGTGTAAACTTTGCACAAAATGGCGCATTTATCAAACACTTATCGCCTGACCCACACAGACACACACAAACGCACTTACACACTCATATACTCGTATGTGTATACCTTGGTTGAATAAACGAGCTATCGGAACAATTTACGGTCTCTGCTATTGTGTATAAAGTGTGTACATATTGAAATGTTTTCTATGTTTGTGTGTGTAAATTTCTTCAACACGTCATCGATACTAATTCAATAAACAATGAAAACACACACACAGTACACATAGAATGTCAGGCATTGTTAAACTACTACCGCACATTTCACTCCTCTGGCCACGCCCCCACCACCACCCCGCCCAATGCTGCTCCTCCCCGGTAGTGTGTGATGTTTGTTTTCCTTTAGAAAGCGAGACGAACAAGAAAATCTCCCTTGCAAATTACGTGGAAATGCAAACATAGCTACAAATCAGCATATGGGATGAGCAGACGCTGCCACGCCTATCTCGCCTCCGCCCCCGCTTTTCACACAAACAACATGAGTAAACAACTTGAACTAAGAGAGCGGATAACATTCGATTTTCGATTTGAATTTATCATTTTTTTTGTTGTTTTTGTTCTTCATCTTAAGTGTGTGTGTGTGTGTGTGTGTGTGTTTATTCAAATTGTCTCGTTTGCATTTTTGGGCATAAATCGCATGGAGTTTCTTTTCGTTTCGTTTCGAGTTGTTTTTGCTTGTGACAAATGCAAATCCGCCAACAAGTATGCTACAGTTTATTGAAAAGCTTATTATGTATGGCACACACATCTATAGACACACTCACACAGAGACATATGTTGTTTTTTTTTTGTGTTTATATTGTTAATGGAAGACAAACGCTATCGGTTTCAAGCAGTCACAAAAAAAAAAGGAAATTGAATTGTATTTATTTATTTAATTTGTGGCATTTGTTTTGTAAAATTGAATTTCTCATGAACATTTCCACATTCCATGCAAACCGGAGAATGTTAAATCTGAGACTAGCCATTCCTTTATATTGCATAGTTAATTTTATTCCCATTAGCCCCATTGGCCAGCAACAAAAATTGTTGTCAAATATTTACAGGAGAATTTCATCCTCTTCCTTTGCCCCAAGTCAAATGCCAGTGACAGTGTTTCCACTTGCCACTGTTGGTTATCGGCGCACACTCAACCGCTGCTTTATGCATAAGAGAATGAAGAATTTCCAGAGCAAAAAATAAAAGGAAAAAAATATAGAAGCTGCAAACAGAAGGATAGAAAATGCTACTACTCTGGTATTTTATATGTTCCCTGTGGCTTTTGCTCCAGCACAAACTCCTTGTTGCCCGATAAAAGGCTTCAATTTCAGGATATATGTACACAGTCATTTTATATTTTATTTGCAGCAATTATAGAACAACATTCACGTTGTAAATTAACTAATATGGGCGTCCACCCTGAGAACCACTCCTCTCAAGCAGTTTTCTAATTTAGATCACATTGCGATGTCCGTGCCAATGAAATTAGCTATACCATGGCTAGGTATTTTTGGTGAAACAGTAGGAAAAGGTAATAACTAACTTGGCTTTCTACTAACTACATCCCATGTGGGACAAAATTGTCCTTTTATGTAATTAGACAGTTTAATTGGCAATCGTTAGAGTGTAGATGTAATATCACAAAAAGGATAACCTTTGTCATGCTCTTAATATATATTTAATTAGAGAAGTTACATTTGTTGGCATTAAATGAAATGAAATCACAAAAATTCAACATTTGATTGTGTTAGTAAATGTTTTTATTGTTTATGCTTGCTACAGTGAAAACTCACCCAACAAAGACTTCCATTTTCATTATGGAACCGTTGTTTGATTTGTGACCATCCAAAGGCACTTTTCACTGCTATTCAAAAATTATTTGCATTTTAATTACAAATGTCATCGCATCGTATTTGTATTTTTGTTTCGTTTGATAATGAGAATTTGGTGCATTCGAGTGTCAACTAATTGAAAATGTTTGCTTTTAGTAGTTTTTAAAGTCCTTAAATTTGGCCCACCCATGAAGCAATTTTCGCGGACCGCTCAAAGAGAAGATCTGCATTTGCAAAGTGGTCGCAATTTTTTGCTCGCCTTTCGATTTTTTCCTCCATCTTTTTGTGATGCGATTTTCCGCGATGACCTGCCGTTTGTTGTTGTAACGTTTTTTCGCAGATATTTTCTTTGGTTTTTCGTTTTCGCGTTTGTTGTCTCCCACGCTGATAGGCTTAGATTGCCTTTTCGTCTATTTTTGCAATCCACTGAGGTCGCCAAAGTCATCTTCATTAGCTTTGAGGTCGCTTCCTGTGAACATTTCGCGCTGTTCTTACTTTAAATGTGTTTTTAATTAAAGCCTAATTTATTAATTAGTTAAAAGGAGTTGAAAAAGAAGATGTTGTGAAAAGAACTTTAGCAGAAAGTAAGAAGTTGCTCGAACTTTAAGACATTTTTGGCCCATGAACCTCACCTTAATTCTCTTTTTTTGTTGTTTCTTTTGTTTTTTTTTTTTTTTGGTTGGGTGTAAGTTTAATGCGAAAATGCAATCAAATTAGCATTTCATTTTAATTTTAAGATAAGTAAATATTTTCGTAGGCATAAATTTTCTTATTTCAAGAGTCAGTTAAAGGCTTTCGGAAGTCATGCCAAAAAAATTCAACTAGGCTCATAATTGTCATAAGCCCGACCAACTCTTCCTTCCCTTCCCCCGCCAACTCCCTGCTGCCATTAGAAAGATGAACATTATTTCATGTGTGGTATATGTAGATTTGTTTGCTTGTATGTATGTATCTCCGACTTGGCTAATATAAAACTAAAATAATAAATGACGAGAACGTGACTTGACATTTGAGGCGTTGGGAAATCTTTTTGCCAGCTGCCAGAATTGAGTTTTTCAGTTTAAATTTAAAGAGTCGAACGTTTTAGAGTCATTGCTATCTTTAGATGGAGAGTCACTGGCAACTTTAGCAGAGACCTGCACCTATTTTAGGTTTGAAGATTAAATGAGTTCGATATCAAACAATTTTTATATATTCCATAAAAAACAATCTCTATTGTGGCACTCTAAAATAAAGGATTATTAACGAAATAACCATAGTTTAATATTTTTATTTTAACAATTTAATTATGATATTTACAAGATATTGATACTTAATTCTATATATTCATTTACATTTAATTTATTTGTTAGTTAAGGATATATAAATTTACACCCTTTAAGTTTCGAATCAGTAAATAGATAGATAAGTAGTTTAAAATTGAATTACATGTGGGAAAAACGTTATGATGTAACGTAACAAGAGCAGACAGAAGAGAGAGTTCCAATTTTTAAAGGATATAACATATTCGATGAAACCGAATAGATTTTTGTGTGATAAACTAACTAAATGAGCAAATTGTTAACAATGAAAACTAAATCCAAGCAGTCCCAATAGAAAAAATAATCTTTCCTTTATCCACAAAAAACTTTTCAAGCTGATTTAGAAGCCGTCGACAACTTTGGGCAACTTACCAAATGCGGCAAGTTGGCAAAATTCTCTTTCCCACAATAGTTTTCCAGCTAAAGGTGAACCTAAACCTGGCACCTTGGCACATCGATTGGATTATTCGAATCAAACAACGATTCGAATGCCATGCGAATGCCAAGGCCCAGTTGACTAGTCTTAGCTGCCTATGGACTGCATCTTGTTTATCTTATTTTACGTCGTTTCGGTTGCGCCGTAAAGCAAATTGTCCAATTTTAATTTGTTGATCTTATCACCACGTGCTCCATGTCCCGGTCGTCCCCAGAAGGTTTCGAAAGTGTCGAAATGTTGATTGCATAGATCCCGATCCTGTTGCTTGGACACGGAAACGGAGCGACGGTTCTGTGAGATTTGGACATTCAAATCGTGCAGATAACGCATGTCGGCGGCCGTTTGTATCCTATGGATCCGTCGCGGGGGATGCGGGTGCAGTTGGTGGGCAGCAAATTTGATTCGTCGATTGTTGTTATGGTTTATGTATTGGTTTTGTTATTGTTAGTTTTGTTTTTTTTGGTTAGCGGTTATTCGGTTTTTTGCACGGGGATACATAGAAGATTTTTGGTTGATTATGGATTTAATTTTTAATTTGATTTCTTTTTTTATGGTGATATTGGGTTTGCTCTTTTGGTTGCTATACTTTCACTTGTATTACAATGGATATTTTCTTGCTGAAGTAGTGGAATGGAGCGCGGGTGTTTTAAAAAGGGGGGCGGGGCGGGAGGTAGAGAAACCATTAAACAACAACAACATAAAATGCAAATAGAGACATTAACAATGAGGCGAGAGATTTTTTGAATGGCGCAGAGCAAGCAAATGAGAAACGGAAACGGAAACTGGTTAATGTGAAAATGGGGGAAACGGAAGTAGGAGGAGGAGATGGAGGAAGAGGAGGAGAAGGAGCTTTGAATGAAGGTGGAGCCTAACGTATGTGCACGATGAGCCGCTTGAGGCAGCAGCCCGCATTGAAAGTGGCTGTGGGGCAATTGTAGCCATGGCAGCATGGCAACTTGGGCAACCGCTTCATGTGGCTGATGTTCTTGATGATGCTGTTGATGCACTTGATCTTGTTCGGGTGTTTGGATGCATACCTATCATGCGAAGGTGTCCTTTTGGTAACGTCCGTGCTGGACAGGCTGATGGGTCGATGCAGGCCACGTCGTCGGGCCAGCAGAGGCACTAGCTCCACTCCGCCACCATTGCCATTGTTGTCTGCCGTGCTGGCATCGGGAGTCGCTGTGCTAGTGGCACCATTACTGCCTGGACAATGGGCGGCACGTCCCATTCGTGGACACAGTTTCACCGTTTTGCCGCATTCCTGCGGCTTGAGGTGATGATGCATCACCACTTTAGGTGGTGATGGGCAGCTAGAAACCTTTTTGGGACCTACTACCACCACTGGCTTCTGTGGGCTATTCATGGCAGGGCAAGTGCAAGTGCAACGTTCACAGCAGCGTTGAGGCTTTGGCTGCTGCTTATGATTGGTTCTCGATTTGCGGAATGTATTCTTCTCGGCTGGAGTAACTGGATTATCTTGGTCCAGTTCCTTTAACATCTCCTTATTGGTCCAGCCCTGCAGCATAAAGAAGAAAACATTTAGTTAATGGCTAAGAGTAGGCGGAGGCTGCTCCAACTCACCAATGACTTCATAAAACAGTTGCCAACTTCTTTGGGACTGCGCCAAGGTTTGCCGCCAGGCCCCGCCTTGCCCCACGGCTCTTTGCAGGGCTACAAAAATAGGGACAGAGATGGAAAGATATTTGTTATAGATCTAGCGAATAATGAGTAATAAATGCCGCTCACCGGCTTTTCCAGTTTGGCCTGCAAACGCTTCTTCTGCGTGGCCAGTTTCTCTTGCAATGGACAGTGGCCGGGAGGCTGGGGAGGCGGCGGCACAGGTGGCCCTTCACTCTCACTGACCACAATCTTGTCGAGCAGCGGCGGCTTGCCCTTGCATGGAGGCGAGGGCTTTTGGTAACGCAATTCAATATCCACGTGTCCTTTATTGCGAAATGACATTGATGGATGCTCTTTCAGTTGTATCTGAAGACTCTCACCCGCTGGGTGCCTCGCTTTCGGTGGTGGCAATTCCCGCTCGCAAATGGTCACAGTGCTGCTACGTGGTCCGCTCTCTTGCAAATGATGTATGGAATGGGCATGGGCCAAACGTCCCCCTGGCGGTGGACCCGGAGGCGGATGATGGTGATGATGATGATGATAAGCAGCCAGTGGATTATTGCTGCATTTCTTTTGCATGGAAAAATAATCATTATAGCGACATGGCTGCAGTGAGTTCATCCTGTGAGCAGTGGTCTAGGGAAAAGAAGTAGAGCGATTAAGCGCGGCAGGTGGCACATGGCGAATGGACTCTTACCACAGTGGGCGTTGAGTGAAGGCCAACGGCCGTAATGTCCTTGCGTCGCACTTCAATATTGGGTGCACCACCTCCTGGACGACCCCAAGGACAATGTTGATGAAAAAGATCGTAATACTGTTAACAGGAAAGCGCGAGTTAATATTTTTTCTCCCAGTGTAGACTCCTCCTTCTCGTGATTATGTAGTCAACTTATGTGTCTTATCGATTTAATGGCAGCCTATTTATGCTTCGCTTTAGTGTGTCACTACGTAGGCTAGGCCTTTGTTTACGGAAATTGGCAATAACAGCCCCCAGCTCACATCTGCCCCCTTACTTTTGGCTTTTGTTTGTAGGTTGTTGTTATAGTTGCAATTGTGGAGTGCCTCAAACTCGTTCACCCATATATGGCTGAGGCCTCGTAACTCAAGCTGCAGCTGCCCAAAAATATATATCAAGTCACTGTAGTCACGCAAAGGAGCTCTCAACTGACTTCAAGTTGGGCCAGGATGAAGCGTTGCCTTCTTCAATCGTTTTTGATTTGATTACTAAAGTCAAAATTGTCAAAGGGTTTGTTGAACCAAAAAAAATACCAGAGAACGGATTTATTACATGTTGCTTGGCGTAGGTCTTTGAACTGCTGCCACAATATCGCGTGGGTGAGATTTGATTTTTACTAGCAAATAGTATTTTCCAGAATAAATTTCTATAGAACTTTAAGTTGTCTTCTAAGCTCTTCAATCGTTTACTTTGATTAGAATCTAACTGAATTGGAAATGCAAAATCGCTTAGATGTCATGATGGAGCAAATATATTTGTATTCACAGAATTGCTATTTATTCACAACTGGTAAGAAACATGTTTTACCATTCAAAATGGGTGAAATTCATATAAATTCATTACTTTTAATGTATGGCTCTTATTTTTAACTTTATATGATGAATTTAGACTCTTATTCATCATACCTTTTATATGATGAGAAGCTGATCTTATGTTGTAAAGAATAAAGAGAACTACAAAGTGTTAGTTTGTCCTATCTTTGAACTGTCGGATCTTTCAACCATCTGGAAAAGTATAGCATACATTTCAGGGCAAAGAAATATTTGTGTCATGCTACGAATTCTTTTGACCAATGATAACTTTGACTATTGAATGATATCCCACATGGCCCCATAATCATTTCGGCGTATCATTTGCACTTATTTCACATATTGATCCTGCGATCCTCAACTTAGTCGGACTTAGCAATAATATTCCCCACAGATTTTAATAAAAGCTCTTTTGCTATCTCAGAATTCAACACAACTCAACTTAATTTGGAATTAATGCTTTAAATTCAACAATCAGCTTAATATATATTTTTTAACGACCGTAAGCTCAAAGTATTCGTACAATTAGACGGGTAATTATCAGTTCACCACATCGATTAAACACGTAAAAAAAAAAAGCAAAAATGGAGTAATACACACCTCCTGTTTGTCCTTCTCCTTGCGGGCGCATTCCTCGGCCTTGCGGCGTCTCCACATACGTAAACTTTCCTCAGCGTTTTTGCGCTCAACTAGACGCTTCTTCTCTTCGCACCACATCAACGGATGTTGGATGTGGTCATGACAGAAATTGCCACCCATTTCATCACTGGTTGTCATTCTGTATGCTGGCTCTGTGCTCGTCCGGGTCTGGAGATTGGGTAAGCGGAAGTAGCGCTGCGTTCAGCAAATGCCGCGTTACTAAAACCAGTCTCGTGCTCAACTTAACCCAAACCATAGACTCGAGTCTCATATACACAGTTGGTTGGCTGCACACTGATCCGTACCTGGCACGTGCTAGCTCAACAATTTTCCTCTAAACCACTTTGGTTGGCTCGTTGTCTAGGCAGCGCCAGCGGCGGTGGCGGTGGCGGTGGCGGCGGCGGTGGCGACGACGTCGACGTTTACTATTTATAGCCTAGGTTAAGGCACGTGAGTTGAGCACGGCTAGCATCTGTCCTTGAAGTTCAGGAGGACTAGAGGGATTGCATTCCATTTGCGTAACTATAATTTTGTTGGCCATTTATGTAAATATTTCTTTTTGCTTCAATGTTGGAGAGTTTTTGGGTAAACATTCAGTCAGGCAGTTAGTCAGTCAGTCGATGGCGTAACGATGCTTGGACATAAAATAAATTTCGTTTTATATTGCGCAAAAATTGTGCCACGACTGCCTTAACTTAACCCAATTCCAATAGCTACTTCTGTGGCCTTTTCCATTTAAGGCTGTCTTAATAAAAAAGGAAAGTTCTCGTTAGCCATAGATAGCCATGGCGAAAATCGCTGCAGCATTGCGTGTCTCAATAGAACTTGTTGATGTTCCAATCGAACAATTATGCACACTTAATATATGTAAGAGCCCATAATTTGGATTAGGTCGTTTGTCCCAGTTTCGGATGTATCAGAAATAAGTAATTAGGCCGAGTATTTTGTACCCCTGAACCCATCAAATTCGTTTTAGCTACTATTTTCATATCCATTTTGGTTAATTCTGACAATTATGTTTAGTTTTTCATATTATCCCATATGTAAAATTACGCAGAATTGCACCCATAAGTATGCTACAAAATCTGTAGAATGCGAAAGTCCTCAAAAACAGCAATCAGTAACATTTATACCATAATAATAAAGCTTTTTCTATGACTGTTGGAATGACATTCAATTGATTTCAACCTTTGGTTGTAATCCTAAAGATTTTACCAACTTTTAAAGTTAATGTTGCTTTTAAATATTTTTGGAGGAGTTTTTTAAAATGAACATACTAACATTCCTTATTGTTCCTTACTGCTGAGTATAAAACTGAGGAATTAAAACACTTCTATCTGCCAGCAAAGTTGGCGAATCATAATAAACCAATATTGTTTATCTGGCGCATTCACAAAACAATCATTCCGTTGAATAAAATAACAATGTGTGATACATATTTTTGACAATTTTATATTCCATATTCAAAATGTACCAACTTGTGTATGCTACAGAGAGATATTATGTTGAAGGAATGAATCTCAAGTTTAAAACCAATTAATGATCAACTGGTTTCTTTCTGGTTTCTGATTTCTCTTTTGGCAATTAATGTACATACAATCATATAAATATTATTTGCAAAACGATTAAGTTGATTCCATATATGGAATAGAATAAATTTCATTCTTATTTGTATGGCTTATTGAAAATATATGTATTTTGGAACGTGCACTGCACTTAGAGGAAATTTAATTGGAGCTGCCAATGCCAGTTAGCTGCTGGAGTTCCTTAATCAAATATTTATTGTAATCTTTATAGTTAATGGGTGAGATGGACTGGACTGTGAGCTTGTTGCGAGTCGTGTCGCCGTAGACTTCGTTCTTACAACGCAATTTGAAAATGTAAGCAGAGAAATTCACGCCCGAGAACATTTTTTCTGCTGTGGGTGGATCGTTTTCCAGTGCCTCGCCCACCTCTTGGGCACTGTGCTTGAGAAGCTGCTCACCAATCTCGCTGAAACAGGTGACCCATCGGTTTGAGGTCCAATCACCAATGCTTAACTAAGAAAATAGAAGAGCATTTAAACATTAGTATAATCTCCTGTGGGAGAATATAAATTTGCTACTTACATTGACGAGCAGGCGATATTTGAAATTGGGGAAATCTTGATTGCAACGTTCACAGCGATAGCGATCGTTGCCCTCATCGATGACCTTCTTGTTGCATTCGGCCTGGGGGCAAGCCTTGTAGAAGGCATTTTCCTGCTTCACAATGTGAACCACAGCCTTGCATTGGAAGTAATCGGGTTTGTCCCCACTGCCCAAGTTACGATCTCGGGCATCTTTAAAGGTCATCCAGTCGGCGGCAAATGTTCCTCCGCCTGTGCGCGCAGATACCATATTGGCAATATTGTCACCACCTCCATTATCAAACCAACCACGCAGTTTGTGAGCCTCTGGAATATCGGGATTTATCTTCATGATGGAGCCACCGCCCAGGCTGAGACTTTTGCCACCGTTGAACTCATTGATACGCGTTCCCTTGACCAAAATTACCGGCTGGACATGTCCATCAAAATTGACGGCATCATCGCCCCACAATGTCAGACTAATGGCTGAGTTACTCATATCCACCAGGGTAAGGTCACGTTTTTTGAACTCCTTGTTGGTGGTGCGCGAAGTGAAAGCCTGTAGTTCGCCAACCTCTTTACAAATTCCAATGGTGTCCACTGCCGCCTTGTTTTCCATATTGGAGACTTGGGAAATGGGCACCAAATCGTATTTAATCTCGGGAATACTATCCTCTTCATCCTCGCACATCTGAACCATCGTCTCCCCCGTAAAGGTCATCTCGTAGTCATTCTTCAGTTGGGAGTATTGTTTATTAGCCGGCTTTAGCTGACACTTGGAGAAATAATAGACACCATCGACCTGGATGAGATCGTAAAACTTATCGCATTGCTCCTTGAAAGCGGTAGCACGTATTTCACCAGACTCGTCCATTAAATCCATACTAAACAATTTGCCCTCTCCGCGTGGATTACTCCAAGTGCGTATGGCCGTTTTGGCGGTAACTCGAGCCTTGATAACCCATTTATTCTGATATGGGCTCAAACTGGCTATTGGATGAGTTAATCCAGCATTAAGTGTAGAATTCATGGTGCTGTTGTTGATATTATTATTGTTGTTCTTGCTGCTGTTGTTATTGCCAAAGAGGGGCTCTTTTTTGGCGGGAATGGAAGGGGCTGCGGGGGCGGGTGTTTTCTTGGCATTCTCATAGGTTACCGGCTCGCCGATCTTGCTCTTCTGCTCGGATCCAGATTTAAGAACACTCAAGTCGTTGATGATTAGGACGCGTCTGAAAAACAGGAATCAAAATATGTCAACATCTTTAAAACTGAGCAATTGATTACACTTACTTTCCCACCCCCTCTTTGCCCACCAAGGATGTCATATATTTGTCCAGTCGGACAATGGTGAACTCCTCCAAATCACCCGTTTGATGCAGATGATTCAATTGGCTGGCCAACATGGCGTAGCTATTGAAGTACATGCCATCAGATATTAAAATGCGATAGCGTTCCGAATCCACATTGCTATTGATTCGCTTGATGGCCAGAATCTGTAGGACAGGACATTCCACATCCTCGCCTTGCATTATACGCTGCACAAGACGGAAAAGAAACACACATAAAAGCAATTGCTGCAATAGCTTGGATGAATTTCAAGTGGATACTTACGGCAATCACACCAGACGACAAAGACACATTGGCCGACATCTTGTAAATTAATTTATTTATTTCACGAATTTCGCAATTTCTTGTGTGTGAATTTGTGTTTTCTTGCCAGGGATTCAGAATGCGAAGCTATGAAGAGGCGGGAAATATCGACCGAATTCGCCGATCAGCAGCGGGCAAATTCGCCTCGCAATGTGGAGTAAATTCGCCTCGAATTTTGTATCGAACTCGCACATGTTATCGATATAACGTCGATAATATTGTGGTCTATCGATAACTTTCAGCTTACGTTCGTAGTGTTGACAGCGCGTTTTTTCGGGGTCTATCGATTACTTTCAGTTGTGTCCAACACTTTTCCCGCGCTTTTCACACGCGTCGCCACTCACAACAAACGAAACAAGAGCGGAATAAAATCAGAGAGTTCAATTAATTTATTTTAAATAAATACTGCCTGCCTAAAGCACTATGGATAATCCAAGTTCACCGCCACCAAATACGCCAAGCGATGTAATTGATCGCAGAGCCACCATGACCTCGCCAGTGGGAGATTTCGAACCTTTTGAGAATGAGGATGAGATTCTTGGGGATCAGACTGTGCGCGATGAGGTGGAGGAGGAAGATGGCGAGGAACTGTTTGGTGACAACATGGAAAATGATTATCGTCCCATGCCCGAGCTGGATCATTATGATCCCGCTATGCTGGACGATGAGGAGGACTTCTCAGAGATTTCACAGGCCGATCGTTTCGCAGCTGAGTCGGAGATGCGTAAGCGAGATCGGGCTGCTGGCATACACCGCGATGATCGTGATGTGGGCTTTGGTCAGTCTGATGATGAGGATGATGTTGGACCAAGGGCCAAGCGGCGAGCCGGAGAGAAAGCCGCTGTTGGCGAAGTGGAAGATGCCGAAATGATTGAATCTATTGAGAACTTGGAAGACACCAAGGGTCACTCAACAAAGGAGTGGGTTAGCATGTTGGGACCACGCACCGAAATAGCTAATCGTTTCCAATCGTTCCTCCGCACCTTTGTGGATGAGCGTGGCGCCTACACCTATCGAGATCGGATTCGTCGCATGTGTGAACAAAACAAATCCTCATTTGTAGTATCATACACTGATCTGGCTAACAAAGAGCATGTGCTGGCATACTTTTTGCCCGAGGCACCCTTCCAAATGCTCGAGATCTTCGACAAAGTGGCCAAAGAAATGGTTCTGTCCATTTTTCCCACATACGAACGTGTGACCACAGAGATTCATGTGAGAATTTCAGAGCTGCCGTTAATCGAGGAGCTACGAACATTCCGAAAACTACATCTTAACCAACTAGTTCGTACCCTGGGCGTGGTGACGGCCACCACGGGTGTGTTGCCTCAATTATCGGTGATCAAATACGATTGTGTCAAGTGTGGCTATGTGTTGGGTCCCTTTGTGCAGTCCCAGAATTCTGAAGTTAAGCCAGGCTCCTGCCCGGAATGCCAGAGCTTTGGTCCCTTCTCCATCAACATGGAACAGACTCTGTATCGAAATTATCAGAAGATCACACTTCAAGAATCTCCTGGACGAATACCTGCTGGACGTATACCACGTAGTAAGGATTGCATCTTGCTGGCGGATCTGTGTGATCAGTGTAAGCCAGGCGACGAATTGGAGGTCACAGGCATCTATACCAACAACTATGATGGATCTCTAAACACGGATCAGGGTTTCCCTGTCTTTGCCACTGTGATTATAGCCAACCATGTGGTCGTGAAAGACTCCAAGCAGGTGGTGCAGTCCCTTACCGACGAGGATATAGCGACCATTCAGAAACTAAGCAAAGATCCGCGCATCGCTGAGCGAGTTGTGGCCTCCATGGCTCCCTCCATCTATGGGCATGACTATATCAAGCGAGCCCTGGCGCTAGCCCTCTTTGGCGGCGAGTCCAAAAATCCCGGAGAGAAGCATAAGGTGCGTGGCGATATCAATTTGCTGATCTGCGGTGATCCCGGTACGGCCAAATCTCAGTTCCTGAAGTACACGGAAAAGATTGCTCCTCGAGCTGTTTTCACTACTGGCCAAGGAGCCAGCGCTGTCGGTCTCACAGCCTATGTTCGACGCAATCCCGTCTCAAAGGAGTGGACCCTAGAGGCAGGAGCTTTGGTCCTGGCTGATCAAGGCGTCTGTCTAATCGACGAGTTTGACAAAATGAACGACCAGGATCGTACCTCCATACATGAGGCCATGGAACAGCAGTCAATATCCATTTCGAAGGCTGGCATTGTTACCTCACTGCAGGCACGCTGCACGGTGATAGCCGCTGCCAATCCTATTGGTGGTCGCTATGATCCTTCGATGACCTTTTCGGAGAATGTTAATCTTTCGGAGCCTATTCTATCGCGTTTCGATATTTTGTGTGTGGTAAAAGATGAATTCGATCCAATGCAGGATCAGCATTTGGCCAAGTTCGTGGTCCATTCGCATATGAAACATCATCCCAGCGAAGAGGAGGTACCCGAAATCGATGAACCACAATTAAAGAGTGTCGATGAGATTCCCCAGGATTTACTGCGTCAATATATTGTCTATGCCAAGGAAAATATAAGACCTAAGCTTACGGTAAGTTTCTAGATTACCCTCTCTTTAGTTACACCTATTAAATCTACACCCACTTCTGAATTTTTAGAATATTGATGAAGATAAGATTGCCAAAATGTATGCACAATTGCGCCAGGAATCCTTTGCCACAGGTTCGTTACCCATCACTGTGCGTCACATAGAGAGTGTAATCCGAATGTCCGAGGCTCATGCTCGCTTGCATCTGCGCGAGAATGTCCTGGAGGCTGATGTCAGCATGGCTATTCGTATGATGCTCGAGAGTTTCATTGAGGCTCAAAAGTTCAGTGTCATGAAAAAGATGCGTAACACATTCCAAAAGTATTTGGCCTTCCAAAAGATCACTCCGAACTGCTGTTCTTCATACTCCGTCAATTGACATTGGATCAATTGGCCTACATTCGTTGCAAGGATGGTCCTAGTGCCACACATGTCGAGATTATGGAGCGAGATCTGATCGAAAGGGCCAAGCAGCTGGATATCAGCAACCTTAAGCCATTCTATGAATCTGAACTATTCCGGTCGAATGGTTTCTCATACGATCCCAAGCGTCGTACCATTCTTCAGATTGTTGTTGATGGTAATACCGCCTAAGAAGGTGTCCTAATTTCTAAGAATCGTCTGTTCTCATCTCATTTAGTTTCTGTATGTTTGTTTTGTTAATCCTTCCGCTAAATCCATCAATCATTTAATATTTAATTTAATAAATTGAGTAAAAATATGTTATGTTTATTTTAAGTAAGAAATGTCGATCTATCAGAAATCTATATTTATAAGTATATCATTTTTTTTTATGATAATCTATGTATATACAGATAGATACTTTTCACATCAGTTATCTCCGTCAATTCCCATGGCCTTGTCATAGTCGTCTTCGGTTATTTTCTTCTTTTTCAAACGTTTAAACAATCGAATATCACTGGCCAGCTCATCCAGATCCTCCTGGCTAAATTGTTGCTTTCTCTTTCGTGTAACTTGTTCGGCTTGGGCGTCCTTTTTACGTTGTTTTTTGGCCTTGCGCAGTTCCTTTTTGACTTTGCGTCAAGTTTTGCTTTTTGGTTTGATCCCAGGATTCGGTACGTTTTTTATGCAGTTTCTGTCCTGGCCAACTGCCTGTCTGTTCATATTCCTGGAGTTTTCGCTGACGCACTTGCTCCTTTTGGGAATTCTTATACGACAGTTTATTGGGATCTACTTCGCATTTAGGTGGAATATAGCCATCGCCTTTATAGTTCTTCAGTTCGGGCATACGGGGCAGCTGGATTAGACCATAAGTGGTGGCCATTTTGCCGAGATCTAGATCTTTTAGACGCAAAATGGCGCTGCATTCGTGCTTGGTGTAGGCTCGCACGTTGGAGACAAATGCTCGCATACCCTTGTCGTAGACGCCCTTGTCGGCTATCTGCAGGCGATGCAGTTGCTCCAGTGTGTTGTCCAAGAGCTTTCTTTCCTTCTCTTGACTGTCATTTTTAATATAGTCTTGAGGCAGTTCACTTAGTTCAACCTTTTGATTTAGTTTTAAGAAATTGACATACGCATCTTCGCTAGGCAGGAGTAGAACCAAGGCGTTACCCTCGTTCCCTTGGCGCGCTGTGCGACCAACGCGATGCACAAAACTGGAGGCATTTGGTGGAGGATCCCATTGGACGACCCACTCGATTTCGGGTACATCCAAGCCTCGTGCTAGCACATCCGTACAGAGGAGTACCGCCTGCGATTCACTGCGGAATTTCTCTACCACACTGGCTCGTTTATTCTTCATTTTGCCATGAATGCCCAGCGCTGGTCGATTGGTCAGCAGGCGGGGCAATGTCTCTGCCCAATACTCCACACATGCGCAGGTTGGAAAGAAGACCATCACCTTGCCCGAGCTTGTAGCAGGAGATCGAAGGAACTGCAGCAGCGTGAGAAATTTTTGTTGAGGCTCAACAATTTTGTAAAAGTTCTGTAGCTTGGCTGGCGTATTAACCGATGCCTTCTCCTTCACTGAAACCAGGACAGGATTACGCAGACCGGCTCGTATCAGATCTGTCACTTCGGTGGTCTGTGTAGCCGAAAAAAGACCAGTTCTTCGCTGGCGTGGCAAGTAGCCCAATATATTATTGATGCTCGTCTTAAAACCCAAATCCAGCAGCCTATCCGCCTCATCCAGAACCAGGAATTCTAAACTCTTAACGCGAGCTGCCAAGTTGAGGTCATCAGCTGCTCCTTTGCGTTGGAATAGATCTTCTAAACGACCCGGAGTGCTCATCAGAATGCATGGTGAATCACGTTTGAGCATAGCAATGTCCTCTCCAATGCTATTGCCGCCTACAATCAGCTGCTGATTCAAATAGTCCAGCTCTTCATGGGCCAGAAAGTGGCCCAGCACATCGGATATTTGACGAGCCAACTCACGTGTGGGTGAAATGATAAGAGCCCCCACTTCCTTGGCCCCCCAAGGTGTCTCCTTGTGCCGTCGCTGTAGGATCTCCAACAGAGGCACCAAAAACGCCAAAGTCTTGCCGCTTCCAGTGACTGCCTCGGCGGACACATCTTTGCGAGCCAGTAGCAAGGGAATCGCTGCCGTCTGCACTGGCGTCATTACATCAAAACCAAATCCTTGGATTACCGACAGCACAGGCTCCGAAATTGGCGGCTTGTCCAAGGAGTTCCATTTTTTGCGTGACATTCTAACAAAACAAAACAAATCACACGTGTGAACAGACTTAGTGTTGTGAGGGGCAAAAATCAACACGTAAGTAGTGTTGCGCAATTCGTAAATGTTGCCCGCCAAGATTTGATTCGTACTGAATTGAAAAGTAAATGAAATATTCCCTCTATACTGTTTTTAACCAAAAATAAAACCATTTCCAAGTTCATTTCAAATATTTTTATTTTAAAATACTGTAAATATATATTTATATATATGTATGTATAATGCAATTATGTAAATGTATCGCAGTGAACTAAATACACAATTTAAATAGAATCCATTATAGACTAAATACAACTTGCCATTTTCATTTTTTTTTTTTTAAATTTTTGTTTTCGTTTTTTATCATTTGATTTCATACTTAGTAAATAATATAAGAGATGCATATATAAGGCCCCCGACGCCAACTTTCTTCCATACACAGTCTGGGCGCATTAAAAAACTGAATTTTTCAAATTAAAATATATATATCTTGATATTTTACTAGATTTAAATTGGACGCGGTTGCTTTTATCAACGAATTTTGTTTGTTTTCGCTTGATTCATGCAAAAATATTGTGGAATTTCTTTACTGTTTGATAATTTAGACCATTGAAACGTATATATTAGAATTTTCATTTCATAAATTTTGTTCCTAAACAGTTGGAGATGTGTGGCTTATGGTTTTTGAACGCCAGCAGCAAGTGGACCATTTGTGTTAGCACCAACGCCAAGATTCTTGTAGGCCCTGCCACCATTACGTTCCCATTCGCGATTGAACTCATGCTCGAGAATCTCAGCGCCTCGCTTCCGGGTCAGGCCCGTCTCTTCCAGACTTAGTTCGCACATTTGCATGTCATCGGTGCCGGCCACCAAAAGAATTGGTGGCTTATCGGCATGTAGTTCCATCTGACGAGCAATCCACTGACCATCAAAATGGGCATACCACAGGCCACGCTTAGCTACGAGGTAAAGAGAAATCGCAATTAGCCTTAATTGAAACGAGGGTAAATCTTTTTTGGAGGCTTACTATTATCCGGCGCATTGGCACGCATAAAAGGTATGCGGAAATAGCGATGCTGAGCACTTACTATCTCCTGTATGGGCTGCACAATTGGTGGCTGCTTGAAGGCTGCAATAGGCATCAAGATTAAATTGGTTTCCATAAATATCGATGTGTACAACTTACCCGCCTCCATGACACTGCGTGGAGCGCGTTCATTATCATCCATGGTGGTACGTTTGCGATTCTTTGCTTTCCAGGCATGATAGACCTTCAAACGACGATGGAACTCCTGACGACAGGCCTGTTAAAAACGAAACGCCCCTTTTAGTTGCCAAATTGTCAAAAATGTGGATGTAACCCCATCAACTTACCTCCAGTAGCTCAATATCACAGGAAGTATTGATAGCGTCACGTAATTCAGAATACTTCCATTTGGATAAATCATATTTCTGTTTACCCAGCGCCTGCTGTTGAGCTCGTACATTCTCCGATCTAAGGAGTAAATCCATTTCCGATTAGTTAATCATAATAATAGTATAATTACATCACATTACAAAGAAGCGCTCAAGCAAAACAAAGTGAGTTATCGATGGCATTTGAAAGAATTCTCAAATGGGATTTAGATCAAAACAATTCAGTATAACTACTTTAACTAATGATTAATTTAGGCCAATTATATATCTATATTACAGGTGTTAGTAATTATGCTTTAGTTAAGTGGACACTATGATTTCCGTGTGTTAATTAAAAGTTATGAAAAGTTTTCTAAAACCAGCACCAACTCACTTATTCAAATACCGCGAAGCAATGTTTGACACAACTTGTGAGAAACTTGTTTAGATATTTTGATTTTTCAAAAGAAAGAAAGAAGTAAAGATAAAGGTAAAGGTAAAGATGATTTTTTCAATTTGTTTTTACATAATAGATCCAATTAGTTTTGAAAGCAAGTAGGTAATTAAAAGCAAAAGGAAAATAAATATACAAAAAATAGTAAGAATAAATTAAAAACAAATACAATAAATTGTAAAGCGTGCTATATACCTGATCAGTTTGTTGGAACCCATGGGAGAGGCGTCATTCACACCACCACTGTGTGTGTGTGTGTCGAGTGTGTGTGTGTGTTTGGGTTGGGTGTGAGTGTGTGTATTTTCGGGATTGATTGCGGATTGTGTCGAGGGTGGAGGAGGGAAGGAAAACATTTTGGTGAGTTCATTAGATTATTTGTATAATACTCAAGAATCAATTTCATATATATGTAGATATATACAATACAATGGATATAGTAAATCTGTGTACGTACTTGCGTATAACAGGTGGACTATCCTCCACCTGACCATTGGATTCATTGGCTAGACGTAAGGCTAGTTCATGATCGCGGCGCTCCTGTTCGAGTTGTTGGCGATACTTGGCATCATCTTTGGCCTCCTTTTCGAGTTGTGCCTGCAATGCTAAGGCAGCACGCCTATCCTCCTCCTCCTGGCGTAGACGTTGCGCTTCAGCATGCTTGCGTCGTGTTTCCATTTCCACTTTGCTGTTGAATGGAGATTTGATTAGAGAGTGAGTTATATAAGTGGCTTGGTACTACTAACAGTCGTTTGTTTTCGGCCTCTTCGCGTAGGCGAAGTTCTTCTGCTTCCTTGGCGGCACGTTCACGTTCCAGTTCTTCTTGTATTTTGCGCAAGCGTTCCTGCTCTTCGGCCTGTTGTTGCTCCTTCAGTTTGGTATTCAAGTCCACAGTGAGTTTGTTCATATTGGCCATGACCACTGTGTACATGGAATCAATTTCACGCTGGGTAATACGAGGATTGAGCTGAAATGATGAATATCCCATTAGTGAACATGTTAAAAGTGAATATATTTTCAACTCACCTTGATCTTTTTAATGGCCTCATCTATTTGCCTGTAAATATCATTGACTCCACCAACGATTTCATCGCGTCCTAACTTCAGACCGCTTGCAATTTCGATTGTCTTTTGTGTATTGGTACGAATCTTGTTGATCTTGGCAATGCCCTGATAACGTGGACGATGCTGTTTACGAGCCAAATAACCGCGAGCAATCCTCTGTGCCAACAGGACACATTTATTCCGAAAGATGATGCGATTGCGCACTGTAGCATAAATATATTACTCTCGGTTAATGAAAAGGAGTTGGCAAAAACTTACGCTTGATGACGCATAGAGCTCCTAGCGCTGATTTGACCCAACGGGAACGTATCAGCCACTTCTTTACCTTGGCCACAATCGCAAGCATATTCTCTGGATCTGAGCGCATAATGCGATCGAACTCCACGAACTTGCCAGGCCGGAAGAAGACCTTGGTGATGCCAAACTTGAAGTCCTTGGCACTTAGGTTGAGCGACTGGAACATTGCCTCGCAAAAGGTTCTAGCTGGTAGTGAAACCAATTCTGGGGGCAACACTGACTTGTACATGCTATACAAATCGGCGAAAAGGACACGTGATGGATAACCGTGCTCCATCAGCTCCAGCACAGAAATTGTTCCCGAACATTTCAGTTGGGCCAAAGCCAGACTGCCCTCAAATTGACGATCGATCATCTTGCTGTTGGGCTTAATGCAGCGTATAAAATTGGTGCCCTTTGAGAGAGAGAAAGAAGTTAAAAGAGAGTAAGTGAGGAAGCTTATTGATTTCTATATTTTACTTACGTTCTGCTCGAGTTTCTCCATCAGTTCGCCCAATTGAGTCTTGAATTTGGATCCCACAGATATGAAATTCAATTTACCACGTATGGAAGTGGTACTACCCGATGGAAATAGAGTCTTCAGCAATGGATTCTCGCACTCTTGCACAAGTCCCTCCAATGATGCGTGCAATGCATCGTTGTTCTTCTCTATGAACTGTTCCGTATTGTAGCAAACAGCTCCGGCGAAATGTCTAACCAAGAAACCTTCCTCATCGCGCAACGTGCGATGGGCCTTGAGGCGTGACGAGCGCGGCAAACCCAAGCGATAGTGATTTGCCCAGGATTTGTGCACTTCGGCGGTGAAATGTGTGGGCGATGGTTTTGGCAGCTTGGATTCCTCATCGAGGAGTGTGAATATGCCATTCGATTTGGCTTCGATCAGTTCAATAATATCCTGATTATCGGTAAATGTTATCTCTGGTACATTGAGACCTTCTCGCTTATATAGTTCCTGTTCGTTCTTGAGAATGTTGTCGTTGAAGAATTTCTGAAGTTTCTCATTGCAATAGTTAATGCAGAACTGTTCAAACGAATTGACAGTAAAGTACTCAAAGCCAGCTATATCCAGAACGCCAATATAGAAGTTTGAGGCCTGGAAGGGAATGCTCTGATTGATCAGACCAACAATGCGATCGAATAGACGGCTGTAAATGGCCTTGGCCAAGGCGTCGCGGGCATTGCTTGCCTCGTAGATCTTAAGAGGAACCCTACAAACGAAAAATGAGTTATTTAGTTTGCCATCAAACTACAAAAGATCATTTGACATCTTACATAATAACCGTGCCCTTGAATCCACCACCCTTGCTCTGCATGACACGTGAAACCAAAGCGGTACGCAGCTCAGTTTGATCCACACCAAGTAGAGTGCTTGTAATAGTCAAAGATTGCTCCGAAGCCTCTGAAACCTGACAGCCACCGCGGACATCGTCGGGTATTTCCTCAAAGGCAATATTGCCCAAATGCAGGACAGCAGCGACCAGCGAATATATGCCCAATTTCTCTGTCTCCGACATACCCAGGCGACCCAAAGCCTTATCTAAATTCTGAAAATGTTGATAGTCATCGATAATGGGATCCTTAAGCGGACCCTTCTGTTGGTGGTTCTTTGATTTCTGTGAGCCAGGTATCAATTGTTCGGTCTTGGCATTGGTAAAGTACTGTGTGCATCCAGACAGATACTATACAAAGAAAATGGGAAAGGATTAGATCAAGGAGGCGGCAACAAAGAGAACACTTACTCTATAATCGTCTGGTTTGCCCAAATGCAATTTATCACGCAATTGTTGCGGAGCTCCAGCCAGGAGCATGTAGAACACATGATAGTTGCGCTCCTCGGCACTCTGTGTACAGATGCGACTCTTCTCGAGCAGATAATGTGAGATATAACCACCCACCACTTGGCACTTGGCATCGTAGTGGACCTCAATGAATTTGCCAAAACGAGATGAGTTGTTGTTACGTGTTGTCTTGGCATTGCCGAAGGCCTCCAATACAGGATTAGCTGTCAGAGAAAAGAAAAGAAATCTCTAGAGCGAGGGGCTTTTAGAATTTTACTAGTTACTTACCATCTAATATCTTTGTTTCGATGGGCCCAGCACTGTCATGTGAGTAGCATAGATATTTGAGCAAATATTTAGTGGACTCTGTTTTGCCGGCACCCGATTCACCCGATACTATAATGGACTGCGACAACTTATAGACACGCATATCGCGTATGGCCTTATCAGCTGTGTGAAGTAATTAATATCATGATAATGATCTTGTTATGCGCTCAGTGAAGTCCACTCTTACCAATAGCAAACACATGCGGCGGAAGTTCACCCAGGGAACGTCCATTGTATTTCTTAATCGTATCGGGGGCATACAGCTCCTTGATCTCACGATAGGGATTCACAGCAATCAGTATGTTGGCCACATATGTCTATAAATGGGTTAGAAACAATTTTTTTGTTTAGTACTTTTCAAGTTTGTTAAGAGCTAACTACTCACGTAGATCTTGTCTTTGTAATAACGTGTTTTTAAATTGTCCAAAAAAGTTGCCTCATTGAGCAGCATAAGTTCACCTGGAAAATTAGAGCAAAAGTGAGGTCGGTTAACTGCTTTCACCTGGTCAGGGGCAGGAATGGAATTGGAGCAATCAAAACTCTAATTCGAATCATTCAAGTTTTCGCTCACGTATAAAAAGAATAAAGCTGAAATTTCTCTGATATTAGAAAATTTCTGGGTATTCTTCGAATCGTTGCCAGCTTATCTAGCTTAACATTTAAGCAAAACATTTCAAAAAATAAGAATTCCACACATTGCAGAATTTTACTAGTTGAAGTATCTGCCAAACATCTTAAACACCAAATGTTTTTTACAACGGTTGAATATTTTTGTTACCCTCCAACTGATTACATAAGAGTCACTTCATTTTGTATAAATTTTGGGGATTACTTACAGTTATCATCGTGGTCCTGTGGCCCATCGCATGAGGAGTGTATATCATCGTGGTGACAAGTGCGTTTGGCATATTTTCGATCGATGGGTGTCACTTCAAATTCCTTGGCACCGATCTCTGTAATCCGTCCTTGTATATAGCCCTCGTTGGCATCTCTCACCCACACTAACTGGGTGTCCTCCAACATTTTGCGCACTGCAGACGAGAAAGGGGGAAAAAAGAAGTACGATGACTATTAGTACAAATGTCTAGAGCAAATCAGTGGGCTTTAAACAGTTGTAATCAAAATGAAAAATCTTATCGCAATACCAACATTTGTGTATGCCAAGTGGAAAAATAAAATACACTGTGTGAGCCGCGTCGTCAGAGTTCAGAATAGCAACTGAGGTGCTAGAGGAGAACGATAGGCGAGCGATCGCCTCCGTGTACCTACTACCATTACTCCTCTCTTTTTCTCTATCTCTCTCTGTCTTACAATCGGGTACGCTCCCTATCTGACGTTACTGGCGTCATTAGGGCCATTTTTGCCGTTTTTCAGTGTATTCGAACCGGTGTTTTATGGCCATGGTTCTGTGAGAGTTAACGTTTTCTCAGCTATTAACTTGTTCTCTCACACACACACATACAGACACTCACTCCCAATCTCACCTTCTCATTGTGTTCTTCTGTCGCTGTGGCAATTTCAGTTTTCTGCTTCTTTTGCTTTCCGTTTATATGTGTGTCTATTCATTGGTTACCTTTCTTGGTCATGCACTCACTGACTCATGGGCGGTTGCGACGCGTCGCTGGTTTAATGATAAGCCACACACGGCCCCAACTCCGCCAACCGTGTAGGTGTTGACAACAAAATCAAACTACTGTAAGACGAAACAAATATGATGACCTTGTGTTGTGAGAACAATCCTAGGAAATGTTTACCCTGCAATGGCCCCCACCACATCCAACTAAACCGCAAAAAGTATCTTTCTCGAGAGCAAGAGAGAGTATCTCATTTCGGAAAGCGAGACAATGACGTTGACAATTGTTTTAGTCGCAGCGCGTCAAGGTGAAATCCATTTATTTAGTTCGCTGGGTTAATGGTGCCTCGAATCGTAGAGGGTAACTACACTATGAGAACGAAAAGATTTTGTTGTTGTCGGGTAAAAAACAATAGAATAGCTTTGGGGGAAATGTCAACTGAAATGTAATCTTCCCCCACCGTCGCGCAGTCCGCGCATAAATTAAGATAAATTTGCAACAATACACAAAAAAGTGCTAAATTATTAAATGATTGTTAAGCGTTATTTCATTTTGCTAAATGAGTCAAACAAAGAGAGATCTCAGATACAAAGTGAGGGATAGAGAGAGAGCTCGAGAGTGGGTCGCATTGCCATGAAAGGCGCGCTACGAAGTATTGTGGGTGTTCCAATGCTGAGAATAGTAATTGTTATAAAGAGAGATTCCATTTAATGATTACAGATCTTTATGGAAATAAACTAATGGGCTTTCACTTTAATTACAATGGAAGATTTATTACTTTAGCCAAGTGGTTTAAGAACAATATCTTTAAAGAGTTTCTAATTCTAATTTTAAGATGAATCATACAGCTGAACTGAAATTTGTAACCCAAATGGATAGAGAGAGAACCTTATCCACAATCTATTCACAGCGTCACGTTTGGTTCTGGTTCTTCCCCCGACTCGAAAGAAACTATTATCAAACTCACGAGTGTCTCAAAGTGTTATTACCAATTTTATTGAACCCAACTTCAGGCGTATCGCGTTTTTCTTTCTTTTTCTTTCTTTTATCTGTGTAACAACTGCAATCCAGTCCATCATAATTAGCCCAGTTTGGTCTCTAAAGAAAGTGGAACTTAACCTTTTGCATATGGCGGCTGTTGCAATTGCTTTATAATGTGCCAAGGAAATTAACAACAATTTTTCAGGGCAATTTAACATAATCTCGATTATGCAGATAGAGAGTGAGAGAGTATTTAAGTACATATGTACATACATATAGAAAATGTATGAAATGCTGATGATGATGATATGGAGAAGGCAAACACATGCAAGAAAGCAACAAAGAGTTGAATGTTGTCGCCTCCTGTGTTGGCAATTTGTCTGAGCACTCGAATCTTTGGCCAGGGAGGAGGCGACAGCGGCATAAATTATAGAATGAAAGAATAAAACTGAAGTATAAAGAAGAAGTTGCCTAGGAAACACAGAAATAGAGAGAGAGAGAGAGAGAGAGAGAGAGACAAGCAGTTGTATGCAACATTTGATGGCCGTTTATACACACATACATGGAGAACTTTGAAGAGAAGTTGACTGGCAGCATTCTTGCTGATTGCATTGCATGGGATGGCATGGAAATGCATGTACCCCAGAAGAGTTCAGTTTTCCCAGTCCCCCCAACCGACCCAGGAGTGGCAGCACAAATGACTTTGATGACGGGAGGAAACGGCTTCAAGATGACATTGACAATGGCCAGGCCAGGCAAGACAAAACGCAAAACCAAGGTGCTACCATAAATGGGCGACACAAAGAGACAGACAGACGAGAGAATCAGCCTGCCGCAAGTCATGCTCCAAGACGTCAAGAGCTTATGAAATGTGAAGCCACCGCCATCAGGTCTTTTTCAGTAAATGGACATAAAGATTGAACTGCAAATGGTAAGAAACAAAAAAGAGCTAACAGGCTTATTTTGCTTTGCATCGAAACCGTAACCCGAGGCCCATGCACATGACATGACACCAAGTCAAAGCAAGCAAAGGGCCGGCCAATTAGCCAAAAGCTTAGCCAGTAAAAGCAGACGCCTCTTTAGAAACGGCCGCGTTTCAAACTTGTGTAGTTATGTTTTGTTTTTGTGTGGGCACATGATATCATCAGACAGAATGTTTACCTACCGTCCGACCGACAGGCTCGCCCTTTTCCTTTGCGTGTCTGTGATTTATTATTGCAATTTTCCTGTATTAAAATTGAAGGCATGGCTGTACAATGTTTGTATTCTAGTCTTAATGCTTTATGCATTAGGCAAAGTGCCAAGTAGACATATCACAGATTTCGAATCGCATGACAATACCTGTATGGTCACGGCTCAAATTTGGTTTCAGGAGCTAATGACCTGACTGAAGAGAATTCTACTTCCTTTATGCCTCGCTGTATGCAGTAGAATTAGATTAAATCTGTTTTTAATTGGTCAGGACAATTGAACTCCTTTGGACTATATTCTATCATACAATTCAGATTTGATTTAGCACCATAGTAAGCAAGGTTTCTAATTGCACTGAACTTCAAGAGAAAGACCCAGCGTGTTTTGGGCCAACACACTTGGCCGAAATTATTATCGGTCAATCAAGATAAACTCTTTGTTTTCTGTAATGATCGATGGAAAGAAAGATGTGCTATAAAAGTCAACTGCGTACAATTGTTTCAAGCACAACATTTAACAAGTCATTTGGCTTATATCTAACAATAAGTTTAATAATTAAACGCCATAAAAATAAATAACGACAGGCTCTCATTTCGTCTCGAGATTAGATTACGGAAATTTCCTCTGCCAATAAAGTTTCAATTAATTAAAGATCATTTAACTCACCAGCGTTAGGATTGTTATTAGTATTCGAGTAGAAATCCATTTTTGTAGTAAATATATCTCTCTCAATAGGTTAATTAAAGTGCAATGCACCAAATAACAACAAGAGGGCAACTCCCTTTTTTTTTTTTTTTCCCCAACGTTTACCGCCTAAGAGGCAGACAATAAGAGGATATACGAAGGGTGTAGCACTTGAGGGGTTGTGCCTGGTTGGGCCTGACAACAGCCTGTGCAATTTTTGGACTGGATTTTCACTATCGATTAAACACTTTGCTTTTCACTTTGCTTTCTCACTTTTCGAAACGTTGGATGATTTCACTACGATTACGCTTTGACCGACTCGCATTTAATTCAATTTTAATCGAATTTCCTCGAATAGGTGTTGATTGCAATTTCTGACCTACATTACAACGTTATAATGGCAACAGATGAGAGATTAAAGGCAGATGCAGCAGACTCCAAGCAGATGGACAATTAAATTTAGGTATGCAAGATTTTAAACTTTGCACAAATGACGCACTTTGGCAACAAAGACAAAAAATTCGCTGTTGTTTCTGTTTTTGTTGTTGTTGTGGTGCAGTTTTCACCCAGTAACCGAGTTCCTTTTTTTGTGGACACCCCGCCCCGTGTTGATGCCGCGCGAGTGAGAGAATGAGAGCGCACGAGAGATGCCAAACAGATGCGACACGTGGCACATGGGGCAACTGACTGCAATGAGCTCTCAAAATGCACTGAATTTTGCGGATTCTGGGCAGGATGTTTTCGCTTGCCGGGAGAGGGTTGTTATTGCTTAAATATCGTAAACGATATTTCCAGTTAAGTTACTGCGCCGAATCCGCAATTGCCACAAGTCTCTCTGTGTGAGTCTGTGTGTGGGTGTCACAGTAATGATTCCATTTGCGTGTCAGAGATGTGTGTATTGTCAGTGAGTGCTGTATGCCTCTTCCCTCTGATCATATTGTTTATGCTCCAATTCAGGGCGAACAATGGTCCCCAAAAAACACTTCAACCTCAAGTTTAGCCCGAAGCCACCAGGAAGTAAACTCTGTGCTGCATGATGACTCTTTCTCTCTAACGCAATACAATACAATTATATACATTAAAGTTTCAGTTTGGCGCAACAATTTCCGGTATAACTTACACCCGCCCACATAATGTGTCAAATAAAGTTGACCATACTTTTGACTCGTGCAAGGGCTAGAATAAGATTTAGTACCTAAGACCCTCAGATTTTGCATTCAGATCTCATCCCATAAAGCTTTTAGATAAGCTTTTTGCATTGTGCAACGTTAGATAAGGTCAGAGGAACAGAGAGAGAAATCAGAAATCGCACTGAACTGTGACTGACTGTTGTTACAAAAAGGGGTTGACGGGGCAATGGCGAGGGTTGGCCAGGGGTGACGTGAGGTATTTCTACCTTCTCCATTGTGTGACTATCAGCTGTCTGCCGGACTGGCCCTCGCCCAAGCGTTTTTATTATTTCAGATTAACAACGATACGAGAAACCAAACAAAAAGTGGCAAATTTTGTTTATATATACATTATATAGCCTGCTATCGCTCGTGTTCTATATATAGAAACTAACATAGAAACGAATTGTGCTGCAAACAGTGTGGGTTCAAATCCCCTCCAGGGTCAAGGACTAACTTTCAACTAATTTTTTAACTATTTCGTATTATTTGTTGAAAAAATATTATTTAAAAACATTTTTTTATTTAATAAATTTATTTAGACCACTTGTAATGCATTCGATAATCAATTTAGAATAAAATTATATATAGAATTTATACAATTGAATTTCACAATTAACTCACATGAAAATACAACTAACAAGTAACACAAAACTACCCTCACATTGAGCGAGAATGAAATATTCATGTAGCACATTCGGAGCACAGGCAGACACAAGTCAGGTTGGCCGAGCGGTCTAAGGCGCCAGATTTAAGCTCTGGTTCTCGAGAGAGAGCGTGGGTTCGAACCCCACACCTGACAAGTCAAAAGTGAAATGTAATTTTTTTTTTATTTTCAATGGGAAAAATAAAAAACATTTTTTTTTCATAATCCTCTATGTTACTTAATAATTTTGGGTCTTGAGAAAATTCACGTTTCTTTTTTAATTTTTATAGATTAATTCTTGGGAATTTTTCCAAGACAATATTGTTATTTTAATAAAGTATGTAAGTAAATAGAAAATTTTGATTCAAAATCTTGTACAAATTTAATATTTGTTTTGCATTTTTTTAACAATTATAAGAGGAAAATAAACGATTTCTTTCTTTTGTACAATAATCAAAAATAAATATGTACATACATATAATATTTTTTTTTTTGACTGCCTCTTTTTGGTTCTAATTGTTGTAATATATGTACATACATACATATGTATGAATGACATGAATTACTGCAGGAGAGACTATTATCTATTCAAAAAACTGTTCTAATGTAGTACTGCGGTTAAAGTCAGGCTTCCTTCCGTTTGGCCTAAACCCACTAACCATAAAGCAAAGCGTACGGAAAGGTTTTTGTGGCCGTTACCTGTGTTGAATAATTAACAATCACGTTGTTGTTGTTCGTTATGCGTCTATTGTTTGTAGATTCATATGCTTGCTCCTATGTCTATGTCTGCATGTATGCCACACTGTTATGTATTCTGTTGCACATTGCGCAATACGAATTTGTTGCGTTAAATAAATACAAGAGTTTAAGCCTTTCTTTGCTCTCACACGAGGGGAAAACTAATTTATAACTCTCGAGATCAGCCAATGTGAAACAAAAGTGAATTTTTTAGGCGTTTGCTTTCTCGATTTATCTTTTCAAACTGAGACTGATGATTATTCAAAGATGATTCCGTTGAAGAAGACCGAACGGGTCTCAATCAATTTAAATTGAAAATTGATTGAATGAAATTGAATCAATAATTATTAGATTAAGTTGAAAAGAAATCGATTTTCCTTTCGAAATGCAAAATGTGGTCTTACACAAGCCCCCCAAAGAGTATCTGTTGTTTTTCTTCCTACTTTGCCCTATTTCTACCGATGGCATACAAAGAGATTGAGACAATTGCCATAATTTCATAACCGAAAGCAAGACAATAACAAAAGCTAGTTTACCATTCTTCCTACATTGTGGAAGAAAAATGAAAAACCATTTCGTATTAGCTGCCAGTGGCACAGAAAAAGGCAAGCCACAAACAGACATAAACAAAAACCACGAAAATTGTGTAATAATTGCGACACTTTTCTGAACCTACAAGCCATGAAGAACTGTCTGAGCTGGCCCCAAAAAAAAGAGAAGACAAGAAGTGAAATAAAAGCGCGATGAGAACGAAAAATAACCGTTAGCAAAATAATAAATCGCTGGGCATTTCATTGGAATTTTATGAACATTGTCTTGGTAATACGACAAAAGATCTTGGAATTGTTTAGGCCCGGCCAGAACCTCGGGCCCTAATTCCTTACACTTTTTGTAGCCAACGACATGATAATATTCTTTCAAATTGGACGCTTTCTGTAGTTGAATAGTGACAGAATTAAGTCTAAGCTACGGATGCTCTTTTAGTGTTTTTGCCATTTCTCTGTTAAAGTTAATGTACTCTGTTTACTTGTTTTTGGGAAAGTGTATAAGAAGAATCTAAAAACCAGTTACGCTTTTGCTGGTCAGTTCTTTGACCAAATCGTTTCAATATCAAGTTCAACCAGTCAAGCGCAACAGGCTCAACTACCAAACTGGGAACTGGGAACTCAGGGACGTGGACACACTTACTAACTGTGCGACAGGTTCGCGGGGGCCAGGCCAACCGAGCGCATTCATGGCAGGGATTTGCAACCAGTTGAACCAGTTGCTATCCATTTATTTGCAGCTGCCACATGCCAAAATGGGGAGTAGAAAATGCTGATGAGTCATCTGTATTAACTAGCCCTAAGTTAAGCGGGGGTCGACAGGGCGCCCAAGATATTGTTGCAACAATAGAGAAGCTGCAGCTGTAACAAAATGTATGCCCCAAAAGCGCGTTACAGGAACATGATTTGTACGTTTCGTCTTTCTGCTTTTAAAACATTTTCATTTTGTTGTTTTGTTTACGGGCTAAAGTTCACTGTACCGTAAAGTGAAAAAAAAAAAAACAAAAAACGCTGAGCATGCGCAAATCAACGAGCGAAACAAGTTTCGGAGCGTTTTATATATTTTGGTTTTCGGTAGCGACCCCCCGCAAATGCAGAGCTTAGTTTTTCCAGTGCAGTGAAGTTCAACGTCTGTCCATTCATACGAGTTACTTGGAAGAAAATAAACTGCAAAGACTAAAAACATTGGATTGGATTTTTGTCGATAGTTAAACGTCGCGCAAGTGGAACCAATTAATGCACAAAAAGAAAGGAAAACGAAGGAAACAAAAAAAACAACAAAATGAAAAGAGGAAAACTCTTGATGAAGAAATACGCTGAAACCATTTAACACTTGGCGTTTCCTTGTTTACAACAGTTTTTCCTACAGAAAGAGTGCGAGAAATAGGGGGCATGGTAAGCCATTCGAGGAGGGGGTCAACACATGTTTACAGATTTTAACCATATGTTTCACGTCTATCCTCACCGTCTCCCTCTCCTCATGCTCATTCCATTGGCCAAGTGCACTTGCCAGACCTATATATGTATGTACTTGATGTGGAACAATATTCAAATAAATGAGCAATACAGAAAAAAAGATATACATATACATATATTTATTTGATTGGTAAACATTTTAGGAGTTACTTTTTGTGTGCTGGCCGATGTTAACTAAACTTTTGGCCTTTATTTGTTGTTGTTATCGTTCAACATTTAATCTTATCTCTAATTTAACAGTGCAGTTATTTGTTTTGGCCCACCAAACAAAACGAAATAAAGAAGTGGAAACAAAGGGAAGTTTCAGGTGATTGAAATGTTACAAAAATAGAAAGTCTCTAATATTCACACACTAGTCGGAATTTATTCAAAAAAACATATTTTTAGCCTAATGGCAATGTCATTAATAATCGCTTTCTGTCTAAAGTTATCTCAGCTTGTATGGAAATTAATTATTACAAGATTTATAAATAGATTGCAAGCCATTAAAAAAAAAATAAAGAGTTGGCAAATTTTGACATGGGAAATCGCAAACTTTTGTGATTGATTTTGGGCTTCAAGAATTAGAATGAAATGTAATATTTCTCATGGAATAATTGGTTTTAAAACGCGAAATTAATTTAAGATATATTTCAATGTGCCACAGCGGAAGTTGACGTAACTATTTGGAGGGTTGGGGGCTTGGCTGACCGTTAGAGTTCGTGATGTAACAACAGGAAACTCTAGCCATTAGATAAATACACATATGTACATGTACATATGTGTGTATCTATCTTCATGCATTTCATTAAGAAATGTAACTCATTAAGGAAAAGGGGCACACCATGCATTGCCATTTTGCATTTGATATAAGCTAACCCAAACATAAACACACAAAAACAGATGAAAACAAGATGCAAAAACATAAAAAATTATGTTAATTTGTCTAGAAAACAAAAGCTGCAATTAAACTACAAACACCAACACACACACACACACACACATACACACACACCCATAGTGACTTTCTCTTGAAAAAAACAAAAAATTAACAGCGACTATTTTTTCACTTTTGTCTCATATGCAAATCCCAACCCATCTAACGCATCTGGGCACTTAAAAAACTGAAAGGGGTTAGGCCGCAATATTTTTGTAAATATATACATATGCAAAGTTGTCTCTCTTTTGTTTCGATTTATTATTGCAATACATACATATGTACATATATGTACATACATACATACAAATTTGCTTTGTTTAGTTAAATATTCTGCAAAATAATTTTTGCATGCCTCGGAAGGGCAGCTGCTGGCTGAACTCTGGAAAAAGAAGCATGCTCCTCTGATCAGGATCGACATTTGAGTTCCTGTCAGAGCTATACACAAGCCCTTAAATGTAGGTTCTTTGTGGCGCGTGCAAAAGTCCCCTTTGGGCAGCACTTTTCTACTCGTTTCATGGTATCAAAGACACAAGACAGAGGCCAAAACAGAGGGTGGGCATTGGGCTAAGAGGTGCCGGAGAGAAGGGATATTCGGTTTGGCTGAGTGACAGCTACAATAACGACAACAAGCAATGCTTAACCGGTAGATAAACCAAGAAATTGCTGGCAAGAAACGAATTTTTTATACACTTCCTACAATTGGCAAAGAAATCAAACTTAAGAAAGTCAAACAAGTGATTATTTTTTACTGGGAATGATAGAAAAATGCAATGCAAAAATGCGTTTACAGAGCATCGGAGTAGTATATTTTCCTCAACATATCCAACATACCACTGTGAAAAGATTTCTTTTTTTTTTTTTTTTTTTTCAGTGACAAATTTTCACAGATTGCAAACCCCAGAAAATATATTGAATATTTTGAAGACAAATAGTCTAATATGTATGTATGAGTTTTATACCCTACATCTGGGAAGTGTATAATCTGGCTTTGGTTGGCATTGTGCTGTATTGTAAAGCCCTTTTAATTGGCTTTAAAATGTGCAGAATCGAATGGGCACGTTCTGGTAACAACGGCGACGAAGACGACGTTGACTCTGGACAGGAACACGCATGAGACGCGACGATATGACGCCTAAACGATGAGGTTTCCAAGGAAGAGGATACATAAATAAATGATTTGTACATTAATTCTATGTACTGCAAGTGATATAAAATATATACATACATACATACATATGTATTATTTCTGTAGACTCAACTAAAATTTGTTGAGGAATCGCTTTTGACTCTATATTTAGTATCCCTTGGGACTGTCCCTCTCTCGCCATCTTTTACTATATCTTTCTGTATCGGTGCGGGAGTGAGCAGCTGTGAATGGGAATGGAATTGGTGGATGGTTGACATTTGGTTTGGTTGTTTATTCAGGCGGGGGTGACAAGGGCAGTTGCGACTGCGCTCTCTCCCTCTCTGCATATACTTTTTATATTTCATAATTTCTCACGTGTGTACATACACACATATGTGTATGTGTATTAGGTCCCAGTAGTTTTGCATTTTGACAAATTTAACAAAAAAGCAGAAACTTAAAAAAAATTTGCCTTTGCATTATCAAAGATAATGAAAGAAGATGAACGAATGAAGGGGATTAAACTCTCAGGCCTACAGGTTGTCTAAGGAATAATTGTAAGATGCTTACCTGTTGCTGCCGCTGGGGTTTCGTCTTGCGTGCCGCCGTTGCGTAGTGTTGCAGGGATACGGGGGGCCGCTTGGAGCTCAAGCGACCTTCAACCTTTCTATGGATCAAATCACTTCACTTGTCGCTGGAGGACCATAGAGGTGCACACACACATAAATAACGCGCACCACACACAAACAAAATGGGAAACTGTTTCAATCCCGTGGTTTCTTTGGTGGGGCAAGAATTTTGATACTGCAATCTCAAAATTAAGAAAAACGGTGAAGAGCGCCAGAAAAAAATACACAAAAGTTGACGTATTTCAACTGAGTGTTTTGTTTATGTATTTTTTATTTTGTTTTTGCTTCACAAAAATTTATAAGCCACAATCACACACTTTGCGATCCCGACATGCGCGCAGGCGCAATCGTTAGTATTTATGAAACTTTTTAATTTTGATTAGCCAAAAAATTAATTTATCCAATTTGCCGATATCGCGACCGCACGCCCTCGCTGCTTGAAAAATAAAACAATAAAACTAACTGCCAATAATTTAAATTCTTTCGTTCAAAAATTAAATATCTTCCGACAACCGACCGCACGTCTGCCCACGAAGAAAACAAAAACAACAATAAAAATAAAAACATGGCGAAATCAATTCGCTCAGCGTGACGAATTGGCCGTTAAAATATGAATATTCGCCCTAACTTTTTGCCAACTCGCCGCAAAGACAAACAAAAACAATGAAAGACAAAATTACATCGAACAAAAGAGTCAGACTCCGACAACGGAGTCGAACTCCGACCATCCAATCGAGCAAAAGAGAGCAACGTACTCTCTCTCTCGCGCTCTCGCGGCGGATATGGAAATGCTAGTGTTGGTAAACGCCTGCTGACTGTTGCGTTGCCAGACTGTTTGACTTCACTCTTGTTCTTCGGAAGTCTAAAATTACTACTACTACTCGAGATTTCCGTGTTGAAAAGTGGAAAAATCGGGTATGACCAGTAATTCGCCGTAAATTTTTTCCCTCTCGCCGTAAATTCTTGCCAACTCCAACATGTTACCACACTGTTAAATTAGGGGTTCAAATACTGGGTTCTGTTAACTCACTGTCTAGGCGAAGAGTCTGCACTGAGAGAAAACAAAATGAAAACTGAAATGGAAATTGGCCAATAAGATGAAAAAGTTTGTTTTTCATTTATTATGTCATTCCAACGGCCGCCCACCAATTCTACATTCTAGTATTGCCAATAAATTTTGTCCAGAATCAGCCCATAGATATTTAAATAAAAAACAATAAAAAATTTAAATATTGCATAAATTTGAAAAATTGACTGAAGGTTCATGAGTTAATTTATTTTAAGATTATATTTTTGAAAAACGACAAGTTGACTTATTATTTTTACAGTTTAACGTTATTTCACACTTCATTAAGAATGTGGATCGATTGTTTACAGTCTCGCCAATAAGTTGATAAAATTTTACATAAATTCATTTAACTACATACTTCAGTTAACTCGAGGCAGAATGAAATTTTTATTCCTGTTTTTGGTGTTATTATGTGTTTCCTGCGTTGCGGGTCAATTAAATATTGATGCTAAATATTACTCATCGTCAGTATCGGACATGATAAGTTTGCAAGACTTAAAACATTCGTTATTATCTGATTTGGAACTGTATGCCACGGAATTGAAAGGCAAATTGCAGACTATGAAAAAGTGAGTGTTGAAATATTCTTGAACATATCACACGGAAAGCTCAAAATATTCTTATAGATTCATTAGTCTTATGGAGACTCAGCTAACTCTAGGCGAGGAACATAACCAGTTCAATTATTTCTCAAGTTTGCGACGCCTGCACTTGGACTGGCCCAAGTGGCTTCAATTCATAAGGCAAAATTTGGCAAAAGGTTTGAAATGTTCACATAAATTCAATAAGGATCAGTAAATAGGCTGTTCTTTGTTGCAGAGACACAAGATCATATTCAAGAGATGCGACACAAGTTACCCATTGAAGATGATTATCTCGGGGCATTATATAGCATATTTGTCTTATTGGATGTTTATCTGATTACCCCACAAGACTTTGCTAAAGGATTACTCAATGGGAAACAGTACAAGTAATTGCTATAAATTAAGGAAAGTCACAATGAACCTAATTGACATTTATGTATATCAAAAGGTCTAGCCTTGATGCCCTGGACTGCTATGCAGTAGCCCAGTTTGCTTTGAGGAGTAAATATTACAAGGAGGCATTAGAATGGTTTCATCTCAGCTGGAACTATCAGCAAAATTTGAAAGAATCTCAACTTAAATACTTTCTTCTATTGGGTCTTGATCCTGTTCAATTCGCTAAGCTTTATTCCAGGAATCTTTTGAAAATAAGTAAGTACTTCTAAGTGTGAAGTAACATCTGTTTAATTGAGTTTTGTAGATAAGAAAGTCGAAGCTTGGAACGTCCTTAAAGAGGCCCTTCTAATACGGCACCATGATATCGTTCTATTCCGCGAATTGCGGGAAACAGAAAGGAACCTCTACGTACACTCCGAGCCGATAAAGTCTGTTACAAGACATTACTGGCCTGAACATCGGGAGTGCTGCCGCGGAGAATTTAAATCACCCAGAAGATTTAGCTGCTATTATGAATACGGAGCAGATCCTTTTCTGCGTATTGCTCCATTTAAGGTGGAGTTATTGAATCGTAGTCCTTACGTGGCAGCCTACTATGATGTTCTCCATGATAGCGAAATTGAGGAACTAAAGATAATGTCATCGCCCCAAATAAGACGTAGTCTTCAGTATAATCATACACTTAACATAGATCAAGCTGATATTGATCGCACATCCAATAGTGTTTTTATTGAAGAAACTGGCGTCTCTTTGTTGGAGACAATATCACAGCGTGTGGCAGATATGACAGACCTCTCTGTCACGGCAACTAGTTCAGATGATTTGCAAGTTATAAATTATGGTTTGGGTGGTCAGTATACACCGCATTGTGACTATTTTGACGAAAATGTAAGTCTAACCTTCTTTAGAGACTTCATTTATTTTATATATTCCCTTTAAAGGCAAAAAATGGCGATAGGTTAGCCACAGTTTTATTTTACGTAAGTTAATATAAATATCCCTTATATTGCCGATTAACTTAACGAGTTTATTTGACAATTCAGTTAACGGATGTGCAACAAGGAGGGGCTACTGTATTTCCATTTCTACGGCTTTCATATTTCCCCAAGAAGGGTTCCGCATTGATCTTTCGCAATTTGGATAACACTATGTCTGGGGACATAGAAGCTGCCCATTCGGCTTGTCCTGTTCTCTTTGGAAATAAATGGGGTGAGCTCTTTCCAAATAACATTAGGGATTATACTGCAAATCTCTTGTTAATTACAGTGGCAACCAAATGGATATACCATTTTGATCAAATGACTCGTTGGCCATGTTTGCCAATCAAAGAGTAATCAATAGACTCCAGTCGGTCTGTATCGTACGATTTTGTTTGATTTTTGGAACCATAATCAGAATGTGTTACCCAAACTAATTGATCTTAATTGAGGCTGCTGCTATCTGGAAATCGTACGATAGTTTTAATTGGCTTTGACAAATCTCAATTGATTACTGTATATGTAGGTATAAATACATGTATAGAATTTAACCCTTACACAAGATCGCTAAGAATTTGAGGTAGATAAATTTAATACTTTTAATAAAAAGAGAAGAAAATTGTCCAATGCCGGCTGTTTAAATATGCCAAACATACATACGTCATCAGTCTATTAACCTCATACACTGAGAGAAATTAAAGCCGTTCTCTTTTCCAAAAAATAAATGTTTACTCGTCTCTGATTGCTTGTAACTCTCATCGGCTTATCTGGGTTTTGGGGACTATAAACGGGAACATTGTCAAACAAGTCTTCTATGAGAAATGTTTAATGGTATTTATAAGTACCTAAAAAAAAGTAAATATTGACTGTGCCCCTTAAATAAATGGTATATCCCGGTAGTCAACAATTTTGTAGTGTATTTATCTGAAATTCCTTTTAAATTGTTTAAAATAAAGAGAACACACTAAAGGATATTAAGGTACGTAAGAAGGATAAATAGAATTCCGAATTTTGGCATTGGTTCGGCGACAGCTCTTTCATCTTTATTGCGAGCGGTTTGAATTTAAATATTTGTAAATTACAAGCAATTTCTAAAAGGCACTCGTACCCTTATGTAATGCATAGGTTAAATTTTTTTCCCGTGTAGAATTTTCTAGGGGTTGCTTCAACCCATTGTCTGTTTTTGTTATTGCCGGCAAACTGAAACCTATCGCCTGCCTGTTTTTGTTGAATTTCAAACTTGGTAATAGTAACCGGCAAAAGCCAAATACTCAATTCTTTCCAGGCCCAGAGAGGAACAGCGGGGAGAGAGAGAGAGAGAGAGAGAGAGCGGAGAGAGACAGTGACATGGAATACAAAAAATTGGTGGGGGAGAGAACCGAACAGCCGACACACATTCGTCTTCGTCTCCTCGAGTTTTCGAGTATCTTAGATGGCCAGGCACATATACACACATTTGTATCTAGATATTATAGTTCATTCTGCTTTCTGTTGGCCATGTTTTTCCCTCCGTCTGCAAATGCAATTTCTGTTGCTGCTTTCCCTCAGTTCTGTTCGGTTGGCGGAAGGTGACGCATCATCATCATATATGACTATAAAGTCAGCTGAGTTCAACGAAAAAGTTCCGAATTTGTTTCGTTGCGGTTTTCGATTCGGATTTCGCATTAATTATTTAGTTTCGTATTGTTGTTGCTGTTGGTTTTGTGGTTTTTTTTTTTTTTGGCAAACACGTGTTAGATGATAATTGCTTTACGCATACTGCAAGCTACATAGCTAGCTAGCCTCAGTGCCTCAGTCAGTATTGCCTCGACATCCGACCAAAGTACACGTCAACCAAGTGGCCGCATTAGTGAAAAAAGATTTCGTATTGAACGGACAGCAGACAGCAGAGACATCACACGACATAGAACCTTGTGGTCGGGGTCCCTTGTGAGTGTATTAAAATGGGCTACGATGAGGCTATTGGCGTGGTGGGAGATTTTGGACGTTATCAGATGATTATATATCTATTGATATGTCTTACCTCCATTCCTGTGGCATTTCACAAATTGGCTGGAGTCTTTCTTCTCGCCAAGCCGGACTTTCGATGTGCCTTGCCCTTCGACTCTGCGTCGGCGGAGACGGCTGTGGGTGGTGAGTATGAGCTGTCACTGGAACAATGGCAAATAGCTTATCCATCCAAATCGGCGGGCGCCTGTGAGTCATATGAAGTGGAATATCATAATGGCAGTTGGACACGGATCGGAAACTCAACCCATAGTTGCAGTAGTTATATTTACGATCAAAGCAAATATCTGAATAGTGCAGTGACCGAGTGGAATCTTGTCTGTGGCCGAGGATTTATGGCGGCCACCAGTGATTCGTTGTTTATGTTGGGCGTACTTCTCGGCAGTTTCGTGTTTGGCCAATTGAGTGACAAATATGGAAGGAAACCGATCTTTTTTGCCTCGCTAGTCATCCAGGTGGTCTTTGGACTTCTTGTGGCCATGGCTCCTGAATATTTCACCTACACACTGGCCCGTCTAATGGTGGGAGCTACTACATCAGGTGTCTTTTTGGTGGCCTATGTCATTGCCATGGAAATGGTGGGTCCAAGCAAACGACTCTTTGCCGGCATCTTTGTGTGTATGTTCTTTTCGCTCGGTTATATGCTGACGGCTGTATTTGCATATTTTGTGCACGATTGGCGAAATTTGCAGATTGCCTTAACGTTGCCGGGCTTAATATTCTTGTGCTACTATTGGGTCATACCCGAATCGGCTCGTTGGCTTCTCTCGAAGGGACGCAAGGAGTGCGCCATAGCTAATATCCAGAGAGCTGCTCGCTTTAATCGTGTGGAAGTAACTTATGAGGCCTTGAGCACATTGCTTGATGAGGGTGAATCCGAGATGCCGAACGCCAAGCCAATCGATCAGGAGCATCAGGAGAAGCCAGCATCAATGTGGGATCTATTTCGTTATCCAAATTTGCGTCGCAAGACTTTAATCCTGTTCTTTGACTGGCTGGTCACAAGCGGCGTATATTATGGACTCTCGTGGAACACCAACAATTTGGGTGGCAATGTATTACTTAACTTTTTGATTTCTGGCGCCGTAGAGATTCCCGCCTACATATTCCTATTGCTCACCCTCAACAGGTGGGGTCGTCGTTCCATTCTCTGCGGTTGCATGCTGATGGCCGGCATCAGCTTGTTGCTTACCAGTGTCATTCCTGAGGACCTACATTGGCTGATAGTCGCATGCGCAATGCTCGGGAAGCTGGCCATCACCGCCTCCTATGGCACTGTGTACATATTTTCGGCCGAACAGTTTCCGACTGTGGTGCGTAATGTAGGTTTGGGTGCTGCTTCAATGGTAGCTCGCATAAGCAACATGTTGGCGCCATTTCTTAATGTCTTGAGCAACATATGGACCCCATTACCATTGGTTGTCTGTGGTGCTCTGTCGCTAAGTGCTGGCCTACTTTCCCTGTTGCTACCCGAAACCCACAACAAGCCGACTCTGGAGACCATAGCCGATGGTGAGAATTTCGGCAAACAGACCAAGGGTAATGTCTATCTGGAGACGGGACGAGAGATGTATGACACCAACAATTTAGAGGCTCAGCCACTCAAAGCTGCCAACGGCCTTGCCAATGGCCACAAGAATTAGTAAAATCTAATCGGAGGAAATCATAAAAAAAATATATTTCTGTGCAGGGATAACTATAAACCTATGACGATTAAACAATTTTCAACCAAAAGACAAAGTATTATACAAATTACCTAAAAAATCTCTTAGATAAAAATTATTTAGCATTTAGCCAGGCCCTCTATCTAACTTAATATTTGGTTGGCATCTATTTTCTTAAGGATCATTATTATTATATCTCATCTATTCCAGTAAATTGTATTTTGAGAATAAAGAAAAAAGTGTATTAACTTACGAATCGAGCAACCTTATATTTATTTGACCCATTGTCAACCCGGATGGCGCTAGTCCAAAGTGTGAAACGTGTTTCCGTTTTTCGTATAAGTTCTTATCATCACCCACTTCTAGTCAAAACACGAGACTGGCATTTAGTTATTGCTAAAAACACGAGATTGCCAAGTGTGCTGGCCAAACAAATAAACACACGACAAATATACTAATTTTAGCTTCTCAATTTACATACAGAACACATCTAGTAATAGCTAACGACTTTATGAGTTGCTTTCAATTGGCTTTACTCAAATCTTTCTAAAGCAAAACTTGTAATGAGGCTGACTGACAATTTATTACTTTGTTCTTGAACATTTGACACACTTGTAATTGAATATACGATTTATTTGCATACATAAAAGTGGAAAATATTTAAATTGGGCCTAATATAAATATATTTTTTTTTTTAATATATATGTTTTTACAGTTTTATTATTATTTACTGATAAATATTTTTTGATCTATTTTAAAAAGATTCAACTCAAATTCAGAGCTTAAAAAGTAGGCAACTTAATACTAGTACTAGGTATACTTAATTCGATTTAGTATGCAGTTTATTTCGCTCGTTTGCTTCACAAATAAGTCGCGTGTTTCTACAAAAAAGTGATTTACAAACTATTGATAGATAACAGAAGAACAAATCGCAAATACAAGAAAGACGTAAAACGCTCTGTGAGAGAATTAAGAGATTGTGTTACTCGGAGAGACTGGTTGACCGATAAAAAGAGAGGGATATTTATTTCATATGGAATGCTTTGGGTCAGGCCACATATTTTGGGAGTTATAGCGTTTCTTGAGACATCCTGAGCAGCAGCTGCAGTATCTGTCCCATGTTTACCTTTCTCTTTGAAATTGCAACTGATCATCGGTAATAGTTATAAATTGGTTCCTACAACCAACCCCTAGGTTGATAATGTGCAAGCGAGAGAGGCGCACTCAGACTCAGACAATCATCATAATCACAGTCGAAACAGAGGCTAAAGAACGCACCCTGTGTGCCTCTAGCAGTTAGTCGTGCATGGGTGTAGCTAGTGAGCGGTTGATCGAGCGCTCCAATACTCGTGGCTCGAAAATTGAACTCAATTTGAATCGAAGTTGAAAAGGCCTAGAGACGAAGCCTGACCTGCGACTGGACAAATTCCAAAAACTAGTTACATTTTGGGCACAAGTGGCGTATACGCAACACCTGCATAAATTGCTCATACGACGCGATCGTACGAGACGAGTTTTGCGTGTGTGATAAGTGCAAAGTGCCAACGATTAAGTTTGGTAATCTAAAATGGGCTATGACGACGTCATTACCCACCTGGGTGAATTTGGTTGCTATCAGAAACGCATCTATTTTCTTCTCTGTCTGCCGGCAATTGTTTGTGCCTTTCATAAATTGGCTGGAGTGTTCCTCCTGGCTCGTCCAGACTTTCGTTGCCAGCTGCCGTTTGAGAATGATGAAACCGCACAATTCTTATCCTTGCCAGAGGAGAAATGGTCTCTCGCTTATCCAAAAGACAGTGTGACGGGCAAATTATCTACCTGCGAGTACTACAATGTGGATTACACAGAGGACTATCTCAGTGGCAGTGAACCCTTCACCCAGAACGGCACAGTAGAGTGCTCATCACGTTATCTGTACGATCAGAGCAAGTATCTGAATAGTGCAGTCACTGAGTGGGATATGGTTTGCAAACGCAGCTTGATGAGTGCATCCAGTGATTCGTTGTTTATGCTGGGCGTACTTCTGGGAAGCTTTGGCTTTGGCCAAATGTCGGACAAACTGGGACGTAAACCAACATTTTTTGCCTCATTGGTGATTCAGTTAATCTTTGGCGTTTTGGCTGCTCTGTCCCCTGAGTACTTCACCTATACGATTTCGCGAATGATTGTTGGAGCAACCACCTCGGGTGTCTTTCTGGTGGCGTATGTGATAGCCTTGGAAATGGTTGGAGCCTCGTATCGTCTCTTTGCTGGAACAGTGATGCAAATGTTTTTCTCTATAGGTTTCATGCTGATTCCGCTCTTTGCTTACTTTATCCATGATTGGCGTTGGCTACAGATAGCTCTGACTCTTCCAGGATTGGTCTTCCTTTGCTATTATTGGCTTGTGCCCGAGTCGGCACGCTGGCTGCTTAGCAAGGGACGTAAAGAAGAATCGTTTGTGATTATTGAAAAGGCAGCCAAAGTCAATAAAGTAGAAATCCCAGGCCAGGTCTACGAACAATTAGTCGAGGAGGTGGCCGAGAAGAAGAAACAAGACGAATTGGCCTCGTCTCAGCCAGCAGCTTCTGTACTGGATCTTTTGCGTTATCCGAATCTACGTCGAAAGACTCTGCTGATCTTTTTCGATTGGTTTGTCAACAGTGGCGTCTACTATGGTCTCTCGTGGAATACAAACAATCTGGGAGGGAATCAGTTAGTCAACTTTTTGATCTCTGGAGCAGTTGAGATTCCAGCCTATACTCTGCTGCTCTTCACCCTGAATCGCTGGGGTCGTCGTACCATTCTGTGTGGCACAATGGTTGTGGCTGGCATCAGCCTCTTGCTGACCATAATTGTGCCTAGCGATAAAAACTGGCTGATAATAGTTCTTGCCATGATTGGCAAAATGGCCATCACGTCATCCTATGGTACAATTTACATTTTCTCCGCCGAACAATTCCCTACTGTAGTGCGCAATGTGGCCTTAGGTGCTTCATCAATGATGGCTCGTGTGGGTGGTATTCTGGCTCCCTATCTGAAGCTTTTGGGGGAAATCTGGCAACCGCTACCCCTGATCATTTGCGGTGCACTTTCTCTAACCGCTGGCTTCCTCTCTCTCCTGCTCCCTGAGACGCACAACAAACCGATGCCTGAAACCATTGAGGATGGCGAGAACTTTGGCAAGAAGCAGCAACCTCAAGCAGCTGCTGAGACGGGACAGATGCATGAAGAACTCAGTGGCATGCTTAACGGAAAGGCCAGCTAATTGCTGACAATAAACGCAAATGACGCCTCTCAATTGAGCAAACAACGAATTTAAACAAATTGCGACCGACTCATACATTTCAGAAGTATTTCCACTCATTCATTAAGCTCGATGCTCCATTTTGATTTCCCAACTATTTCATTAAAAAGAAGCCATATGAAAACATGTAATAAAAATGTCGTTGACTTTTGTTTTGTCTCGATGGAGAACCAATGAACTTTATTATTAAACTTTGTTTATTAAAAATAGAAAAAAATAATGTATATAATTTGTGCTTCTTTTTTATTCTGTTGAATTATCTTGAAGCTCGTTGATAAGCTGTTTGGTCTATTCCGAAATTAGGTCTAAATGGTCTCAATTGATAAGAGAGTGCAACAATTGCACTTAGACAGAGAGAAATGGAGTGAAAGAGGGGAAGAGAGTGAGCAGCGGGATGTTGGCCTTATCAGACATACTAACATTGAACTGAAACTCATTAAATTATCATAATTGACGTTCGATTCTTATCGGAAATGTGTCGCTGATAACAAAAATATATCCATATCTTTTTCTTACATTAGGGCTTTGAAGAAAGCATATGGAAAGAGTTTTGCGTTTTGCATATGCTTTTGATTTTCATTCATAAAATGTTCTTAAAATGTTTATTATATTTTAATATCTTTTCAATAATGTCGCATTTATTTTAGGTTTCTGAGTTCACCGAACTTTCTGGTGTTCTATGCTCTGTTTGTAGCTAGGTAAAAGACATAAATATACTTAATTAAATTGAGTTCCTTATAATTTTCCCATTGCCATTAAAGCTAATTACTCTTTGTATATCTCCTCGCCGTATGTTGTACATTTTTATCTAAAAGATATACAAAATTCACTTAAAATTCAAATTACTGCCTAAAAGAGGGCTACAATATCCTTTAATACTTTTGTCAATACACCATGTGAAATTATTATTAAGGCATTTACTCTATTTTTTTTTTTTTGTTTATATATGTATACTTAAATAATACTTGACCCTCTAGTTGAGTAGTGAGAGTTTCCTTATATATGTTCTCATCGGATTAATTTATTTTCATACATTTGTCGCTAATCGGTTTCTCTTTAGAGGCTTAAATTTCTCTCTGTCTAGGAATTTCCCTCTCTTATGTCTTAAAACTCAATATCAGTTTAATGTCATAAATAATCAAATCAGTATTCAGTATATAAACGTACGTACAGACAATGCTGATAATGATTAAAATGTTTGGTTACTAGATAGTTTATTTTCCGATATCTCTCACCAACTATTGACATTCTCTTTGATAAGAGAAGCAACTCTCTTATTCATTCGTTTGCTTGGCATTCAATAACCATTTAACAGCTGCTTCTATAGTTAGCGCTATTCCATGGCGAACGGTTGTTCGCGCATGAACTTAATAAAACTGAACGACCACTGAAAATATTCTGTTCAAAAGTATTAACTTATTTTTGATTTTGTCTGTTGAATAAGCAAAAAACGATTAGGCAAGTTGCTGAATACACTCCAATCCACACAAACAACTCAGAGGAAACATTTCGTGAAGTTGTACACAAATAATAACAAACAAACAGCAAAGTTTTCTAAAATGGGCTACGATGATGTCATCAAGTACCTTGGCGAATTTGGTCGCTATCAGAGGCGTATACATTTGCTTCTCTGTTTTCCGACTATAGTTTGCGCTTTTCATAAGTTGGCTGGCGTGTTTCTGCTAGCTCTTCCAAATTTTCGTTGCCAGCTGCCGTTTGAGAAGGGAGAAACGGTTCAGTTTTCATCCCTGCCGCAGGAGAAATGGTCCTTGGCCTATCCGGTAGATGGAGTAACAGGCAAACTGTCTACCTGCAAGTATTACAATGTCGCTTACAACGAGGATTATCTCAATGGAAGTGAACCCTTCACCCAAAATGGCACATTGGAGTGTTCGTCTCGTTATCTCTACGATCAGAGCAGGTATCTGAGCAGTGCGGTCAGCGAATGGGACTTGGTTTGTAATCGCAGCCTGATGAGTGCCACCAGTGATTCGTTGTTCATGGTGGGTGTACTCTTCGGGAGCTTCGTCTTTGGCCAAATGTCTGATAGAGTGGGACGTAAGCCCACTTTCTTTGCGGCATTGGTCATTCAGGTGGTTTTTGGCATACTCGTTGGTATGGCTCCCGAATACTTTAGCTATACGATTGGGCGCATGGTTGTTGGGGCAACTACATCTGGGTTCTTTTTGGTGGCCTATGTCATAGCAATGGAGATGGTGGGTTCCTCCAAACGTCTTTATGCTGGCGTATTCATGCAAATGTTTTTCTCGGTTGGATTTATGTTGACGGCGGCATTTGCCTACTTCATACGCGATTGGCGTTGGCTACAGATTGCTCTTTCCCTGCCTGGACTATTGTTTCTTTGTTATTATTGGCTCATACCTGAATCGGCACGCTGGCTGCTGTCAAAGGGGCGCCAAGATGAGGCATTTGTTATTATTAGGAAAGCGGCCAAGGTAAATAAGGTGGAAATTCCAAGCGAGATTTATGAGCAGTTGGTCGAAGAAGTGGCCGAGAAGAAGAAACAGGCCGAGCTGGACGCATCGAAGCCTGTTCCATCCGTTTTGGATCTTTTACGTTATCCAAACTTACGTCGCAAAACTTTGTTAATATTTTTCGATTGGTTTGTCAACGCCACCGTGTACTATGGCCTCTCGTGGAACACCAACAACTTGGGAGGCAATCAATTGCTCAATTTCGTAATCACCGGAGCTGTTGAGATTCCTGGTTACACTTTCTTGCTTTTCACACTCAATCGCTGTGGTCGCCGCACCATTCTTTGCGGCGCCATGGTTGTATCTGGTGTCAGTCTACTGCTGACCATAATTGTGCCCCGGGACATGAACTGGCTAATTATAGTCTGTGCCATGGTGGGCAAAATGGCCATCACCTCATCCTATGGCACTGTGTATATATTCTCATCGGAACAGTTTCCAACGGTAGTGCGGAATGTGGGCTTGGGTACATCATCAATGGTGGCTCGTGTGGGTGGAATTATAGCTCCTTATCTAAAACTATTGGGTGAAATCTGGCAGCCGTTGCCCCTAATCATTTGTGGGGCACTCTCGTTAACAGCTGGTCTGCTATCGCTACTTTTGCCCGAAACCCACAATAAGCCCATGCTAGAGACCATTGAGGATGGGGAGAACTTTGGCAAGAAACGCCAGGCATCCGTTGTGGCCGAGGAAGGGGGTGAGGAGATGAAAAATATGCTCAATGGCAGATCAAACTAATTCTTAACTTGTGTTTAAACTTTTTCTGTTTGTAATTCCATTCAAATTTACAAAGCTATTATCACAATCGATTAAATGGACCATTTACACTTGTTTTGACCTACTTAAATGCATTAAAAGCTTTGTTGTAGTTGTAAATTAATATTTTTAAATATATTTTTGGGCAAACATAATGATAAATAAGCGAAAATTGAATGTCAGAGCAAACAGTTTTTTTTCGTTAGCCAAAAACTGACCAAAATAATTGAAAATGTACTAAAAAAATGCTGAAACGCTTAGTTTTATATCAGAAATGTTTATATTGTTAATAAAATAAAATAAATATTTGTTTACAAAAAGACTTTTTGGCTGCATTGTTATTTCGAGTTAAACAGGATTAATTTTTTGTGATCCAAAAAAAAAAAAAAAACAAAAAGTTTAAATTATTTGTGCAAATTTATTGGTAATAAAAAAAAGGGTAACATCTAAAAAGAAAAATAGAGTTTGACGATCAAAGAAATATACATTTTATCCTTAGAGATTTGAATTCAAGGACATCTTTTCTAAACTTTAAACCTTAATTGAAAGGTTAATTGTCTGGTTATCCCGCAATAACAACAATGTGATACGCAAAAGAAATAATCTTGTCTATATAGATACATATATTATATTCTCTTCATTGATATACATTTCTATATGTATTCAGAATCTGCAATTGCAAGACGAAAACAATATAAACATGTGTACAAACATATACAAATATAAATTTCTTTTTAAATGACTCACAGTATAAACTGAGAATCTGCATTTGCTTCTCTTTAAGAAACAGGTTTAATGGGAGAAATGCTTTTTTCTCAGTTACAGCAAAGTATATTCGCGGAAATCAGTGCAAATAAAAAATCCAAGGCAAATGAATACTTTAAAAGTACTCAAAATAAAGTAATATTAAATACAAATTTCAACTTTCACTAAAGAACATGCGTTTCTTGCCATTTTATTAAAAAAAGTGGTTGCATTTTTCGAAAATGCCCCTAAAATACTGGCCTTTGGTGTACTGTTTTGCCGACTGTAGAGAAAAGAGCTCTCAATATTTTGAAACTCTCTTTATTTGTAGTCCGAGCGCTGACTTGAGCAGATTGTTCAATCCCCGCTTCAGTCAGGATCAGCTGATCTTTATAACATGTTGGACAGACTTCTCTGTATGCGGTTGAAAACCGCTGGCTACGTTTTCGGTTGGATTGATATTATTGGCAACATCCTGGCATTCATAGTGTTTGTGCTGTTCATGTTTGATCCATCATATGAGGCACCTGGTAAGAAACTGAATATCAAAGAATATAATACAGAAAGTATATCATTTTTATTGCGCAGTGGCATTTAGTTTGCTTGTAATGACATTAATTTCCACAAAAATCCTGATTGCCCTTCTGCTGTTGCTGGGTATCAAAAAGGTAAATTGCAAATTATATATGTATAAACATTGGTTATTTTAATATTGGTCATTTTGATTTAATCTTGCAGCAACGCCATCGTTTTCTACTTCCTTGGCTAGTGCTTTTTGGCATTCTATTGATAGCATTAGTCTTCTGTTCATCAGTTATAATGGGATTTGAGTTTGTGTTCGATGCTAGGCGATCACCAGAACTAAAACTTTTATTATTGTTGCTTATTGTAATTCCTTCATGGCGTAAGTCTGAGATCAAATCTTCGTTAAGCTTTGAACACTTTACTACTAATGTCTTCTAGTTTTCGGCTTATACATTTTCTACGGCATGTACTCGCTGTATAAGGAGATTCAGGCCATTCGAGAGGAGCAGCAGGCCCAATTCTCATACGTCCAATGCACATTGTCCAACAAACAAGAAGGAACCTAAAGTGTAAAATAATTTACACTTTACTTTACTTAATACTCACGAATTGTCTCGACTAGAATTAAGATCATTTTCCAGTTTTATCTTTTGTATAACGAGTTTTCTGACCAAAACGGAAAGTAAGTTTTTTGCCCGTAACCTCATAAGCTCAAATAATCATTGTGTAGTTGGAAATTTGTTTAGGAATTGCGAAATGCGTCACCTGTTGTCAATTGTGTTGTCTTATCAACAATTTCTGTTAATTATTGATATGGCCAACGATCGGTACAAAATCAAACCGGATTGAATTGAAATTTTACTTATAGAAACTTAACAAGATGTGAAACGCATTAATTCAGTGTTTTATATTCTGCAAGTCCAGTAAATCCAGAATCCAGTAATAGGTTAAGTTAAATTTTAATGAAGTTTTTGACTGTGTTTTTTTTTTATATATTATCCACTGTTAATTGAATTTTTTGCTTTCAGTTCCTTATATTTCTCAGAGAGTTACGAATATTACGGTTAATGTATTTACTAAAATTAATTGTTAATAAGAAAACTGCCTCAGAATTTGAAATATTTTTGTATACTTATTATATTTATATTTGCCTTGCCCTATCTAACTTTATGGAGAGAATCAAAGCTGAAAAGTATGCCACGAATTTAATTTATTCCCACTCAGTTTGTGTAAGATGTAAACTTGAAATTCATTCATTTAGGTAAAAAGCTTTTTAAGGGTTTTTTATAATAATATAATTATGATTATTGTTTTAATTATAATCGTTCAGGGAAAATGCAATTGAAATGACGACGATTGTAGTGATTCACTTTATATGCTGTCTCTCTTTAACAAACTGGTTTGACAAAAAAAAACCATGTCTACTAAACTACAGTTAAGGTCAGTTGCATAAAATCATTCTATCAGAATTGTAATTCTGTAATAAAGTCTCAACCTGAGCTAACTAAACCTAATCAATAAATGTACATGATACCTATGTAGTTGGCCTTTGGTGTATTAGTTTTCGCTGAATTTCTATCTTGTAATATTTTGCAATTTTTTCATTTGTATTACAAGTGTCGGCGTCAGCAGATTGTTAAATCCCCTCTTCAGTCAGGATCAGCTTATCAAATCAGAATGTTGAAGAGGATGTGCTGTATGCGGCTAACAACCGCTGGTTATGTATTCGGTGGGATCGATATCGTTCTAAACATCTTAGTCGTGGCATTGATTCTGTTTTCCATATTTGAAAATATCGCGTATGGTAAGAAATTAATAATATCCCTATAGATGGGAGACACAATATTTAAAACATATTAATCCATATTGCAGATTTAGATTGGGGATATATTTTAATTGATTTGGCAATATTTTTTACAAAACTTCAGAGTGCTTGTATGATGGTCTTAGGTATCAAATGGGTAAATTAAAAATATTTATTTATTTTATTGAAACTTGTAATCTAACACATTTGATTGCAGCAACGTCATCTTTTCTTACTGCCCTGGTTAATAATTTTTGGAATCCAATTGATATATATAATATTCTATTCTTCAATTTTGATAGGATACGATATATATTTAAATGTAAATGAACCGCAAGAATATTACGTATTGATGTCGCTTCTATCCGTTTTACCTTTTTGGCGTAAGTTTGCCTAAGTTTTTCTTTACCTTTCCCATTTTATTCATTTTATCTTCTAGTGCTTGGTTTATATATATTGTGTGGCATTTACTCGTTGTATAAGGAGATTCAAGCCATCCAAAAGCATCAGCAGGTTTAAATAAATTTACCAAAAACAAGAAGGAGTAAAAGTTTACAACCCTTTCAAACGCAACTAATTCTTAATAGAAAAGAAAAACATCGATGCTGAAAAGTATGCTACATATTTCCTTTTTTCCCCCGCTGAAATCTTCAAACTGTAAAGTGCTTGTAAAACCTTAATATATTCACGTAGTTCAAATTTTCTCTGTTTAAAAACTATTACACACTTGTTCCGAACTCTGTAAAGTCAGTTTCAAAAAGATATATGTTTAATGTTAGTTGGAATACCTTTGTAAAATTCTTCATAATTTTCTGTATTTTTTTTTTTTTTTTTGTTTGTGCGTACACAGAAAATGTCCATTTTGAAATGAGATATGGACCTGCCTTTCGGTACAGAAACTCCAGAGCTCGATGTGCTTATTGTGGGCGCTGGTCTGTCAGGTCTTGCATCGGCCGTGAAAATCCTCTCGAAAGAGCAATCCCTTAAAATGAAAATTATTGATGAGAATCCAAAGCCCGGTGGTCAGTTGGGCGAGAATAGTAACCGATTCGTGAATAGCGACCAGGACCAGATGATTACTTTCCTGACGTACGTTCAGGTCTTGCCACACCGCTATGTTCCAGATTTTAGCAGCGATTCTCTAAAACGTTGCTGGGATCTGGATCGCGGTCTCACGTCCTTACCGGCCAGGTTTGAGTTGTGGCGTTATATAAATATGTTGGAGATTCGCATGAAGAAGTTCGGTTCTAAGAAATTCAAGTTGGTTACTTTTTCTTTAAAACTGCAAGATCTGTTTGATTCTTTGATATTGATCCTGCAGCTTGCGTAATCGGGGCCCTACTATGGAAAGACATATTTGCAACAATTTGTTCTTCAACAAGTCGCGTTTCTTCATGTTCAATGTGGTGGAAATTGCCTGTGGCGCTAATCCGAGCGATGTGGATTACGATGAGTTTATGGTCGTATGCAGTTCATGTGGAGGATTGCTTATGCTGATAGATTTGTGGGTGACCATTGTGACAATTGAGACCATTTGACTCCTGGCTAATTCCCCTTTTTGGCAGGTACTTTGCATTTCCCAGCTCACTGTTTGAGTTCTCTACCAGAAAACTAGTTGATAATATTATGGAAAAAATTAAATTCGCCGACATAGTAATGAACTGTCGTGCTACTAGGGTGGACCACTTCAAGAACTATGTGGAGGTGAGCGATTCACTGGGAATGAAACATAAGGCACAGACAGTGATACTGGCCATACCATGGAATAAGATCCAAAAGTTGGAGTTTAATCCGCCACTGCCAAAGGAATTCCAGCAGACCGTGAAACCTAATCAAAAGCCTCGACGTGTCATCACTCAATTCTATATGCGGTATCCGAAATCTTATTGGCGCTCCCAGGGTTATTCCGGCCACTTTTTGAGCTCTGAGCCGCTTGTGTGTGGCCGTGAGTGTCGATCGGGCATCTACCGTGGCTACATGATGCATACTGAGGAAGAAGTGGATGAGGTGAAGCAAACTGTACTCGATTTGGTGTCTGAATACTTTGGCGATGAGATGCAACACCCATTGGAATATCAGCAGAGTACTTTTGAGTTGAATGTGGCCCTGCATAGGCCACAAATCACACCCTGGCATCGAGTGATCTGGTCCAGTTCGGCAGCCGTTGGTACCTACTATCGCAATTTGATGGGCGGAGCTGTGCAGAGCGGAGTACGAGCAGCTGTTAATGCCCTCTTCGTGATTCGGCCTCAGGTAGTCAGCTGGAAGGATATGATGGATGTAGATGAAAAGGATCAGTATTCCGGCATCGATGTGGGTCGTGTAAGAGGCCTGCTCAGTCGCCTTAATCTCTACAATGTTACATTCTATAGTGTATTCGTTCTGGGAATCATTTTTATCCTCAACATAGGCTACAATCGTTCAGCCTCTTAGAGAGAAAGAGGGAGAGCAGATTTTTGTGTGTCTGGAGACTAGAATCTCGTCTAATTCTTTTTTTTTTCATTTGCTATTCAGTCAGTCAGTCCAGTCCAGTCAAGTCGGAGACGAGTCGTAAACGCCATAATAAATCTCTTTTATTAAATTGATGCCTAGATTTTTGAATACAAGTATATAAAAAAAACACTTTTTCTTTTTGCATAATAATCTTCAAGCTCGTTTTGTGGGTAATCATTCACTTAAGTAAAATATCGCCAACGCCAGAATCACAAATTGCCTGCCATCTTTAGGAAATTGAATTCAATAGAGAACCCTGAGACAGATTGTCCACATACATACATATATTAGCGATGATCTAAACCATAATTATAATAATATAATAATAGATCATGTAACTTCGTTATACAAACCCACTCCAAGTTAATTTAACTCAACTAGCTGTGTGACTATTTATAGTAATTGAATTATAGATTTTGCCGATCGGCAGCGGGCAGGTCTAGTTGAATTCAAAGTGAAAGTGTGCCTGGTTAGTGGGTGTGGGCTGAGCTCTAAGTACATATATGCACCTCTGCTCTGCTGTGCTCTGCTCCATTGTGCTGCAAACCGTAAAACCCATCAATAGGATCACGTGCGTCAGTGCCACACCCACGCCCAAATGCGCTCAAATATGCCAACGAACAGAGATCTCTAATTACAATCGTTCAACAAAATGCCCTCCTCCTCCTCCGCCCCCTTTCATTTATCCGAATTCCGTTAGGGAGTGAGAGACTCATGTCAGTGCAATTTTCATAGATGAATAGAGGTAAATTCTACATACATTTGATTAGAATGCATGAGAAAATTTAAACAATAATTAAACAAACAACAAACTTGGTTAATAGAAGCATACTAAAACGAGAATGCCGGAAACAAACTTCACTAACTTGAAGGTCGCTTGCACTAAGGGATGTGCAAGAATCTTAGTTTAGTTGAATACCCTTTCTTGTTCCCTTTGCAATGGTTGATCATTGTCATTCTATTGAATGCCGATTGACGTACATTGATCGATATTTACCTAGCCTTACCTCACTCGATGGCCAATTAATTGAGATCAATTGAATGGGTCTAAGCCAGCGTTGAGGACTCTTAATAACTCATAACCGATAACCGAGTAGGTTAACCTTAATCGAATCTCCGCCCCTGCCCCACCTCGCCGCCTTCAGCGAAAGGTCACTGTTTTGATATACGATAAGATTGTCATACTACATACACAAGAGTTTTCTAGTTCTCGTTTGTGTTCTCTTCCTTTGGATGGCCCTCTTCTTTCCTCAAGGGTAAACAAAATAGTGTAAGTGAGTGTGGGAGAAGAAAATAATTAAATGTTATGTTAATAATATGAATTTCGGCATTTCAATGAATGGGGAGTGTCGCAGTCGAATGCTCAAATGCTTATACTAAGTAGTTTATGTTCGAGTATATACAAAATATTCAAGCAAGGGGGATCCTGGGTAAAGACGACAACCACGACAGTGACGATAAGAGACACAAAATAATCAACAACAACAATAACGAAAAAGACGCCGATGACAGAATTTTGAGAATGTTTTCTAAATACATTCGGTCATATGAAAGGGACCAGTGCTCTACAAGGGAATTCCTGAATGAATTATTAACAATTATTGAGAGGGAGATAGAATCCTGTTAAAAGTTTTAATATAAAGGGGTTTGAGTTTTAGAATTTCCCAATTGTTGTAAAGAAATATGGCCGACTTCTCCTGCTGTAGGGTATTAAAATATTTGTTTGTCACTTGAAAATAATCTCTCTTAAATGTGCAACGAGGGTTTTCTTAATGCTTTCACTCAAATCCAAAGAAAAGAAAAAACAAACCAACCATATGCAAGTCCAACATACGAATATATAAAGCATATGGAACGGAAAGTGCCGAACGATCCCGATCTGGAGTCGATTCGAATCGGTTTGGATCGTGTCAGTTATAGCAGAAGTCCCAGAGATAGAGTCGGAGCTGGGTAGACTACCAGAAGTATGGGAAACGTTCTCTCTCTGGGCATGAAATGGGTTTGGCGCTTGGGAAGGGGGACGAGGGCGAGTGAGCGAGAGGGCACCGTGTGTTTTGGGGAGCTATATGGTAGTGATAAGCGGGGAGGAGCAGAGATGATGGTGGTGGCGGGGGGAGTTCAGGCGCGTACGCGTACAAAAACACTGCGATCGACCTCCCGTGGGCTTAGTTTGTGAGACGCTTTCAAAGCGGCAAGTAGTAGTAATAGCAAACGACATCAACTGCAAGGAGAACAACAAATACACGCGCTCGACCAAAAACCATTCAAAATTAGAAAAACAACAAGAAAGCGAACCAAAAAGACGACAGTGCAATCCAAAAAAAGAAAAGAGAATAAACGAAAGAATTAACCAAAGAAAAAAACACAACAACGAAACAAAAAACAAAATTTTTATTTTCAATTCATTTTTATGTTTATTTTGACTTAAAGAAAATTTCAAATAACAAGAAAAAAACGTGTCGCTCTATGTCATAGACAAAGTACATCCCAATTGGTGTGTGTGTGTGTGTGTGTGTGTGCGGGAGGAGGGGGCCGACAATCGAGAATAATATACAAACACAAAGCATAAAGAGAAAATTTGAAAACCAAAAAGCCCCAAAAAAATAGAACAACAAGATAAACATCAACAAACGTGCAGCAGTTGAAACGCATTTTCCAAGAAGTGAAAGTGAAAAGTCTCTAACGTGTGTGTAAATACCTAAGCTACACAATACACAACAAAAGATCGATTGATCGATCGATCCATTGATCCATCCGTCCATCCATCGATCCGTGGCGACATTATCTGAAGAGAAGAAGTCAACGGCAACAGCAACAGCTAGAGCAACAAAGAGCAACCACGGCCCAGGGCCAAGTTATTGCACTCGGATGCATCTATCGCTCGACAACAGATGAGATCGTCAGATCGAATCTAAATCCAGACTTAAATATATGTACATATATATTGTTTTTGTTATTGTTTTTCCTATTCGACAAGTCAGAATAGATTGCACAAAATAATATTGCCAAGTTCAGTGTCAAAGAACTCCAAGCTTCGCAAATTCTGTGAATTGTGTATTTTTAGAAACATAAAACAACAACAAACAGAAGGAAAAAGCTAAATCCCTTATCACAAAATACTAATTTAAATACTTACTTGTGTTGTATACGTTAAAATATAGTAGAACATACTTTTTGTTGTTTGACTAAATCTGTGATATCTCATATTAAGCACAATGACTAAATCAAAAGAAAATTTGGAAAAAACACGTGAGCCGATCAGCGAGGAGAGTATGAAGGATTTGCTCACCAAGCAATTGGAAATTGTCGGAAGCGGTGGAGCATTCGTATGGTAAGTCAAACACACACACAGTGATTCAATAAAGTCTCGCAACATGACCCCAAACCATAATGAGACCATTTTAAACATTTTACATCCTATCAAGTGTCAAACACTTTTATGAATAGGCATACCAAACAAAAGAAATGTTTGCTAAATGGCATTAACATTTGGAGGATTTTCGAAAGCTTCTGTGGATCGGTTTTTGTCAAAATTGGTCAATATTCTTAAATTAAAGATCAGAGTTTTGAATGTTTAACTCAGAATAAGGATTACCTTAGAAATTGTTCAAGAAGATGAGTGTTTGAGTGAAAAAGCTGATCAAAATACCATCAAATAAATTCACTTTGGATGTCAATTACATGAATTTTATTGCTGTTCTGTGATTTTGCTTTATTGATCGACTGTTTATTAGGAGGCGATAGGAAATTTATGCAACGAAAAACGAAATGCTGAAGTGAATCATGTTTCACTTGACCTACAAAATGCATTAATGCATTTGCCTCTTTATAGGTGACGTTCTCTAGAATTATTGATATTTAATATGTTTCCCATGAGATCCAATGATACACCATTGGGAGAGCATTTTGGTTTTCGTTTTTTGTCATTTCTCTAGTGCGCACAAAGGAAATAAAATACAAGACTATCTAGTATTTAAATGAAACGTTTACAACGCGTTCTCAAAACAATTTTAAACTGAAACACGAACAAGTAATTATCATAAACTGGAGAAAACATTTTGTTAAGATATAATCTAGATCCTAACTAAATGTCAAACACGATGTTTTGAATTATCGGAAAGTTGATTGAGGTTTTGTTATGTAAATTCGTATTGCGGGGGGGTGGTGGTGGTGGGTGCCTTCCTACCCCAACCAATCAAAGGGCAGTCTGCCCTATTTATAGCCGCTGGCCGGCAACTGAATACAATTTAATTAATCAATGAGCTGATAAGAAAGCATTTTGAAAATTCTGATCTGGCGCGCTCTTCAATTAAGTAAATGTCAATGATTCGTGACTGTAATCTATGTAGAACCGGTACTACTCACTAGTCTTACTTACTAACTAACTAACTAAACCAGATCGTTGTAATGATTCTTCAACAGCACGACCGAGAGCAAAGTTTAGAGGACACTTGCACCGAGAGTCATTCAACTATCGATTATTGCTGGTTGACATAAACGTGAGCTATATAACAAAATGATATTCGGCGTATGCTTTGAATTTTTGACGATCTTCTCAGAATGTGAAGCATTTAAAAAAAAAGTCGGATACGTATGTAAATATTGCGCATTGCCGTTCCGGTTACCCGATTTGTTTAATGATTAATGACGCTGGTAGTTGATTTTTTTTCCGTTTTCGTTTTCGTTTTGTTTTTTGTATTTACTTATTTATTTAAATATGTAATAAAGTACTTTTCTGTATCTGCATGAGGGGAATGCTTAATAGTGTTTATCTGAAAGTGTCCAACAAAATACAAATACAAATCATAATAGTTTTTTAGCAACCTCGACAGCTGTTATTGTTGATTTTTTAATTTTGCAATTATCGGTTTATGTTAATAACATTTACCTTATCTTTTTGAGGGTGTCAATGTGTGAAGCTTTAAACTTGCGTGTGGTAAACAATTGGCTAACGACATCTCAATTAACATCTAGTGAAATTTTGATTGCAAAACAGATCGAGAAATTGATTTCACAAATAAGTTAATAGTCGATGTGTATCTCTCTCTCTCTCTCTCTCTCTATTACAGGGCAATATTTTTCCTGTGCGTCACACCGAATATCCTGAATGGTTTTCATGTGTCCTCCTACACTCTGTTGGGTCATTTGCCCGACGATCAATGGTGCGGCATCTCGGATCTGCAGTCCACCAATTGGACAACGGAACAGAAGCGAAACATTGCCGAAAGGGATTTGAATTCGGGTGGTTGCACTGTCTGGAATTGGGACTACAAACATCTGAGTAGCATGTCCTATGAGGCTGCTTTGCAGTATACGAATCGCATGTCGCAGATTGAACGCCCTTCGGAGGTCTCATGCAAGGTTAGGGGCAACTATGAATATGCCCATCCCGAGACGACATTCGTTGCTGACTGGGAACTGACCTGTGAGCGTAGCTTACAGAGGACATCGGCTCAGGTTTCCATATCGCTGGGCAAGTTCTGTGGCTCCTTTTCCTTTGGCATATTCGCTGACAAGTGAGTTAAAGTGACAAACTAACAATAAGATTGAGTTAATATGAAATTGATTTTGTAGATTCGGTCGCAAGGCATCTTTCACACTGGGGGCAGCCTTCTTCATAATTGGCAGCTTCTTGTGCACCTTCTCGCCCTGGTATAGTCTCTTTTTGATTGGTCGTTTTGCCCTGGGAGCAGCCTCATCGGGTCTCTTCTATCCAGCCTTTACCATGAGTGAGTAGACTGTTAAATCGAAAAGAGGTTTCCTTTAAGACTTGTTTTTCCCCTTTCAGTTGTTGAGAACATTTGTCTGAAGCATCGCTCCTGGATGTCTATAGCATTCTCAGCCTCGTATCCCGTTGGCATGATTATCTTGGCAATAATTGGTTATCTGATACAGCCTTGGAGGTACTTACAGCTAGCCCTGACCATTCCTTCGATGCTGCTTATACTAAATTGCTAGTAGGTCAACCTTAACTAAAGATTGAGGGAAATATGGCTAATGAATTCTTTACCCCTTTCTAGTCTGATGAATGAATCACCACGCTGGCTTATTACCAAGCAGCGCTATGATCGTTGTTATAGGATACTCTTTAAGCAGCAGAGCCATTATGAAATTCAACCACCGATTGCAGCAGCTACAGAGATTATAAGCGATAAGAAAGCTGTAAGTGTCAAAGACTTGGCTTAGAAAAAGTTGTTCAAATTCTAAAGTTCCCCCCTTCTTTTAGTTGGATACGGAAGTTAATGTTTCCTTGATGCAGAAGCTTAAGGATGGTCCCATGAAATCCATCATTGAGTTGTTTAGCAACCCGAATGTGCGCAAATTGATTTTCACATCGTACTTTATGTTCTGTGTGACCTCGCTGAGTTACTACGTTACGGGTAAGTGCAATTAAGAATTTGTGGTACTCGTAATTTATTCTTTTGGTCAACCTTTGCAGCATTGAATGCGTCCAATTTGTCAGTGAGCCGATATCTATATATCGTAGCCACTGGAGTCGTTGATATACCCTCGTATTTGGTGCCAGTGATAATGCTGCGTTTCACTGGACGTCGGATTACCACATCGTTCCTCTTCCTCTGGACGGGTATATCGCTGCTGTTGGTGCTTTCGGTGCCCGCAGGTAGCACTACCTGGATTGTGGCATTCGCTATGCTGGGACGCTTTGGTATCAGTGCCACATATTCGGTGGTCACCCTATACACAGCTGAATTGTATCCCACCGAGATACGTAACTCGGCCTTGGGTACATGCTCAACGTTCGCCCACATCGGATCGATATCTGCGCCCTATGTGGTCGATGTCTTGGGCGCGTTGGGCTGGTACATTCCAACAACTATATGCGGAAGTTTAGTTTTAATAGCGGGCCTGTTGACCCTCACTCTGCCCGAAACGGGCACTGGCAAACTGATCGATAAGGTGGACGATGCCGCTGTTGCTCCTACCTCGCCGGCTTGCGATGCTGCTCCCATGGAGCAGGCCGAGAAGAAGTAGAGGCAGTCGAGATTAGGATTAAGTCTATAATAATTAGCAGTTCTTTAGCCTAAGCCTAATCATTGTTAATCTGTGCTATTCCTTTGCATTATATATATACATATGTGTGTACTTGTATTCGTAAATGTTTTCTCTGTTTGATATCCGTATAATAAATAATTATATACCTATATCAGACCAGAAGAAAGCTTAAAAGCGGCACGAAGAGATCTAGGATATATACAGTTGGACCCAGTCATAATAGGGACGCGTCACGGTATAAATGCTCGGCATACCCTTGATGCCGCAGGTGAGACCATGGGAGACCAGTCCGTAGATGTAATCCTTCCCGCCATACGGACAAATCAATGGACCGCTGGGTAAGATATGTTCAGCAATAGATTAATAATATTCTTAAAATGAACTCTTACCCAGAATCACCCTGACAGGAGTCTTGATTATTGCCCAAAGCACAGACAGTGTTTCCATTTTGAGGAGCCCAAACGTGTCCAATAATATTGCGACACTCTTGATTGTCTATCACTCTGACCTCAGCCTCGGCTAAATGTTTTTGCGAAGGACCTGCATGTCGAGTTGCTCCATATCCAATAATGCGGCAGGACTCTGTAACAAAAAAAAGAAGTACCAAAGAACGATGGCAAAAGGATTGAAATTCACCAACTACCATTTTGGTCCGGTTTCATGCCCTGTGGCGGTAGTTGGGCAAAAGGCATATCCTTAAAAGATGCTTCATAGGCCGTGCTCATTTGGAGGAGAACAATGTCATTCCGGAAATTGGACCTGCAAATTCGAATGAGTTTTTGTTTTGCAAGTTGTGTAAGTGTATTAAACTTGACTCAGCTGTTGTTGGACGTACGGTTGGAAGTATATATACTCGGCACTCTCAAGACCATATGGCTCGAGATGCTTAATGCCAATGTCATCGTAACCAATAAAGGCCGCAATATTTTCCAGTTTCCTGCAAAGTAAAAACATTCGAGTTCAAAAAGAGTTAAAGTTGTGACTCTCACTCACTTCCTCCACACACAGTGAGCTGCTGAGAGAATCCAGCGATCGCTGATTAAACTGCCTCCACAAAAATGCTGATAGTTCACACTTCCATTCCGCTGCACCACATCTTGCAATGAGACCATGAATGGATATTTACTGGTGCCACCTAATTGAAAGAAGATTCAAGGAGAAAGAAGTTCCAATTGATTTGTGATAGGAAGAGAGAATTCTTTATACTGCCCACGCTAATTACTAGACGGCCGCCAACTATGGGCACTAGACGCCCAATCTTTGCCTGGATGAGGACTAGAACCAGCAGGCACAGATGGCCACAACCATGAGCCCTCATGCTATAAAGAACTTTCAAAAGATACTGAAAACCACGATCGTCATGACATTCCAAATGGGAGAAACAGTTTTAAGTTTAAATAATATACATTTGAATGTATGTAGGTGTGAGTACAAAAACAAAAGGGCTCAAGCTGTGCAAATATATGTGTTTTCAATGCGAATGTTTTGAAATCTCTACGGCTGAGCGTCAGCAGAAGTAAAGAGAGGATTTAGATGAGGAGCAAGCGTACAAGAGTTATTTTCGAAGTATTTTTAAAATACTTAAAATATTCCTTTTATTCTTGAATTGAAAAAGAAAACTCTTTTCTTTCATTGTTCATTCTGGTTGTTTATATATCCAGAGTACCATTTTTAAATGTGCCCGCCCACCCAAAATGAGCACTTGCTCAGTTTTTACTCAGCCCTTAGCACTTCCGGCTCAGTTTTTAGCCATGGTTGCTGTAAAAGCTCTGTTAGTTTACAGACTCAACAATGAGAAATTATCGATTAGTTTACCTATCGCGGAACTTCCACCTCTAGCAGAATAGAAAAAAAGCAAAACTTTACATTTTTTATTGTTGTTGAAAATCGCTAATTTGAGATAATTAAAGTCACATAATCGGTGTCTTATTTATAGCTAAACGCTATTTAACATATATTGCACTTGGAAAATCAGGTACGAAAGATGTACGGCTTCGCAATTCACCAAAGATACCTGAACACATACTTATGTATGTGCACACTTTTACCAACATATGTTCCCACCACCTCCCATACACCTGTGTACTAATTATATTTACAATATGTATCAATTCAGCTACATATGTTAATAATCTCATAAGCCTGGAATAGAAACATTTATTTCCTAGCTTCGTGCGTGTAGTGTATGAAGGGGACGCATTTCTATACGTGCCCTTATTTAAATTATTGATATAAGTTTCATTGGGTTCCAAATGATAGCACTTAATTACGCCTATCGTTCTCTTCAGCATGAATTTATTAATGCAATGTATACTTATTTTAGAGACAGAATGTCCCAGGGACCAGGCACTCCAGCGGGCGGTAATCCCGGCACACTGCAAGCCTCTGGCGGTGGTGTAATCTTCAATAAAGTGTTCATCCAGAGGGACTATAGCGAAGGTACCTCAGTAAAATTCCACACAAGGCTTCCCACAGAATTGGATGGTATGGTAAGTACACACTCCATGCGTATATATATCGGCCCCCAACTGATTACCCACTCTTGTTATATATCAGATTGAACGACAAGTCTTCGAGGCCACAATCAATAGGCTAAACGAGTTTTATGCCGAAGCGGAGGAAGGATCGTGCGGCACCTATTGTGAAGGCTGTATAGGTTGTATAACAGCATACTTGATCTACATGTGCTCCGAGACACATTATGAAAAGGTTCCTTCGATGATGATAACGACATTTTTAATTAGATATATGAATTTAATCAATTGTTTTCGTTTCTTTGTATATTGCAGACTCTACGTAAGATATCGAAATTCGTTGCTTCCCAAAACGAGCGCATTTACAATCCAAAGGGTCTGCAGTTAATTGATCCAACATTTCGTGGTCTTCGCGTCATAGAGATTACAATATTCGATCGCCCGGGGCGAACGTGACTTCCGCTTTCGCATTCGGCCAATGAGTTTTTCATGTAATACACATCGAGCAGAGTTAGAAATCCGTTTCGAACAGAGTTTAATCAAGCAAAAAGTCAAAGCCATTTTGTGTGTGTCTCCCCTTCCCGAAATCGGTGTCTGTGTGTGGGTGTATGCGTGTGCGTGTGTATGTGGGATCAGCTAAAAAGCTTTATAATCTACAATAATGCGTGAGTATAAGTATGCGTATGTTCAATTTAAATTTGCAACTTACAATTACTTATCTCACTAGCTCGACGCGTGTTTTGGTGGGGCAAGCGACTTAGTCATAAGTATTATATGTGCTGGATAAACCTACATGCATACATACGTATATATACATATATAGCTATATAGTTAATGTATTTAGTCTCCAAATCACACACAGACACACACACACATTAACATAATTACAAGTTATTACAATTACAATTAGCAAAGGCAGGGCTACATACACACATACATGCGAAACCTACATGCAAAGTTATACCAAGTTAGTTAGTAAGTAAATAAGTGAAACTGCATTTTCAGCTTAACCGCATACTGTCATAGATTGATTGTATACACATTTTCATATGTTATTGTTCTCTTTTTATATTACAACTAGATTTGTTTACTTTTTTTTAATGGTCTATTAAAATGTTTTTTGTCTAATTTATACATTTCTAACGCAATCTTTGCGCTTTTCTAGATATATATTTACATACTTACGCTAGCTGACTCGTCTATAAAGCAAAAAAACACATTCATATTCCGAACAATGCCAAATGAACTTAACCTTTAAAACAAAAACAAAAAATCGTAAAAATGATTGTTCGATTTTCAATGAATTAAAAAAACCATATACTATATACATACATATACATAAACGAGCAAAGCAGCCGCAAAAATTTTAAATACATATAAGCAAATAAATTGTCGTCTCTAAAGAAATTATGAACAAAGACGTTTAAAAAAAAAAAAAAAAAAAAAAAACAGCACTAAACAACAGATCTATTTTAATGTATTTGGTTTTTTTCCTTCCCACTCGACTATTAACGCAATTGAAATGTAAATATTTGCTATACCAAAAATATGTTTTGCAAAATGTGTCTACTATGTATGTGCAGATTTTCCAGTGCTTACCCAAGAGTACTTTTGTACTTTTTGCAAAATTCAGAGCGGCATCTTATATAAAAGGAGGCTGAAAATTGATAGAGCAGATCATAACAGATTTAACGCTTTGTATTGCCGTACAATAGAAAAATGAAGCAAGTTACCTATATCGTCGTCGTTGTCCTTCTGGCCACAGTGCTTCTACTTGAGGACACCTCAGCGCAAACAAATTCGACAACAACAAGTTCAAACGCAACAACAACAACTACAACGACAACCACAGAAGCATCAACAACTAGTACAACCACCTTGGCTCCTTCAACATCGCATAGGAAACGTGTCACAATCCGGAATCTTAAATATAAAATCGTTCGCAAGATTAAGGTTAATAAATCTGGTTAAACGACGACACTGGAAAGAATTCCATTTCCAATACGACAATTGAATGTGAATAAAGATTAAAATGTACAAAAATATTTGAGAACTGAAGGCTACTGCGATTTAAATCTATTGACATCCATTTTACAATTCGAACATAATGTTAGTAAATTAAGTTTGTTGCTAGTTAATCCTAAAATCACATAATCCTTGATAGCTCTGCTCCTGACGTAAGTATTGGGTCGTCCTTTACACAGATAATAGCTCTTGGTGTAAGGAGTCGTTTGACATAACTTTCGTTATGATTCTTCAAAGGACTCGCGAAATATTTGCATTTTTTTTCAGATGAAAAAGTCCTTTTATTTCAGCATTCCAAAGGACTTTTCGCGATCTGCTGGTGTCAGTCAATGTATAGCAATAAGAACTACAACTTGGCCAAAGGACATCCTTATTGTCCTCCAACTGACTGAGTTATAAGAGCATTTGTGCTTTTTTTGTGATTGACCATTTTTGCCTACTGTCCATCGCCCAAAAAAGTATGCTACAATTTTCATATTTTGCTGCCCAAATAAGTATGCAACATATTTTGAAAATTTTGAAAGTCAATCCACCTTCTAGGCATTTCTGTTCGCCTGGTATTTCAAATATTCTCCAGTGCGAATTTTGCCGTTTAAAAACTCAACAGAATGGTTAAAATTTATAAAAATTTTTTATCAATCCACCTACTTATATTTCTGGTCGCCTGGGATTCCATGGATAAAAAATTATTAAAATTTCAACAATTCTGCTGAATTTTTAACTGCGAAATTCGTGCTGTAGAATATATGAAATACCAGGCGAACAGAAATATAAGTAGGTGGATTGATAAAAAATTATTAAAAATTTCAACCAACTTTTTGAATTTTTAAACTGCGAAATTCGTACTGGAGAAAATTTGAAATACCAGGCGAACAGAAATGCCTAGAAGGTGGATTGACTTTCAAAGTTTCAAAATGTGTTGCATACTTTTTTGGGCAGCAAAATATGAAAATTGTAGCATACTTTTTTGGGCAGGTGACAAAGAAAACTTTGATTAATATCTCAGCTTCTAGCAGGACTATCGGGATGTCCTTCAAGAGGATGATAGTCCTTAATTAACGGAGTCGTTTCACATAACTTTCGTCCTCATCCTTCAAAGGACTCGCGAGATATTTGCTCTTTTTCTAAGACATAAAAGTCCTTTTTTCACAGCTTCTGGAAGGACTTTTTAGAATCTGCTAAAGCTATTCGAAGCGGGCCATCAAAGACTACAATCGGAGAAAAGGTCATACTGATCGTCCTTAAAATGGCTGAGCTATAAGGACATTTATCATTTTGGCAACAAACCCGCTTACAAAAATTCAAGCAATATTTTTGAAAATTTATTGAAAATCTTTGATTATTAATCGATAGTTCTGATCTTGGGGAGTACAAACCTTGTTCATTTTTTCATCATTAAGCTTTAAAATACGCAAATCCTGCCGCAGGAGGAAAGGACATGGTTTTCCAAGATGTGCTTGATGACTGACATCGACTGGCAATAAAAAAAGTGGGAATCATCTAACATACTGTAGAAGAGTTTATAGTATTGACTTTTCAAAGCACATTCCAGGACCTCATTAAGTCAAAACGACTGCATTCTATTCAAAGGACATTCTGCCTTTTTGGTCATTATAGTGACTTTTTTTCAACTTTGCATGCAAGTTTTTTCAACATCGTTGGCCGTTTAACTCACAAAATCAGACGACACCAAAAAGTATGCCACATATTTCTATAATTTGTACAATTAAGAATTTGAATAAACAACAAGTATCGAAATAAAAAATCACTATGAACTTAATAGTATTAAGTCAATGAAGAAGTAGGAGTGTGATGACACTTATTTGGCTATTCTTTAAGGAAATCCCTTTCCATTAGTTCATATTAAAAGTTTCTCTCTAGTTTTGCTAGAATTGTGTATATTTAACGTGCTATTATGTATAATTTTCTATTTAGTAATACTTATTCATACATACACACACTGGAGTATTTAAATGTATGAGGTCTTTTATCTCTAAAATAGTTCATGTGAATCCATAAAGAATTCGCCTTCTTTTGCCCAAACATAAATATCAACATCGCTTATCTTGTTGTCCAGACCCATCCAAGATTTGACCATTTTTGGGGGTGTTCAGTTTATTTACCAGCATCGTTCATGTTTTTGGGAAGACTTAGAAGGGAATTGATCAGCTCCGAATTGCGTTTCCTCATGCGGACAGGTCCAATCAGTGAGTTGTCCAGGAAATAGGGATACCGACAGAGGCTGGCCAATTGCCCAGATGGATATTGATTGGCATTGTTGTACCAATCCAGAAGATCCCGATTGAAATCCTTTCGTATGTACCGTTCCTCATCGGGCGCAGCCAGAGCTGCACAGCAACACCAATGGCAGCAAATGGCCAAAATAAGCAAAGAGAATATCATGCCGTAGCGAGCCATTCGTCTGAGACTGAGGACTAACTTGTGAATGAGTTGGTCCTAGAAAGTGCACCGATTTTTATAGCCAGGATGCCAGGATATTAGGTAAACGAAGAACTACAGCGGGTGGTCGCTACCACGCAATCCAATCCTATCCAACGCGTCAGCATTGCGTATCAGTTAACAATGTCAACGCCAGGACCAATATGTCAGACGCAGGCAAATAGCAACGCGTAAACTTGTTGTGTCAGTCGGGCAAATATTTACTTATGCAGTGTTTAATGTTTGGCAGTTTGTACTGCAGCAAATGCTGGGGCATACCTATGGAAGCTGTGGAATGGCGACATCCGTTGCGACCTCGGCTGCTTTCGCCTTCGTCATGATTAATTTTGGACTGAGGGTCATAAAAATAAAAACCGTCGCATTTAATATAACAAATTTTTTTATGGCTTTCCCTTTTGAGTTCCCCAGTTGGTTTCTCTATTGTGTGTGTAAACGACAGACTGTGCAAATACTTGTATATATACATAATAGATGTATGTATAGTAATGAACAAAATACTACATATATTTTGTAGCAAAATGCGTATTTTTGGCAATTATAAAATAAATATTGGTTGTGCAAATTAAGCAATTGTTGCCACTTGCTATAAAAGTCTTGAGCTTATGTAGCTAATTATCACAGTCGGAGTTAATCAAGCAGCCCCAACAAGTAATTCATCAACAACTCAACCAACCAAACTACCAAAGAGTAACCATCATGCGATCAGGACAATTGGCATTAGGACTTTTGATTGTGGGAGTTTGCATTTGGATAGCAAATGCTGCTACAGACTCATCCTCATCCACAAGTTCTTCAACGACAACAACGACAACTGATGCTACAACTACCACAACAACAACAACCACAACTGATGCAACAACAACAACAACGACATCATCATCAGCAACATCCAGCACCAAGAAACATAGAAAGAAGATTTACATTTCCAATCTCAAATACACCTCAAAGAGAAAAATTCGCGTCAAAAAGAACTCCACCAGCTCCAAGAGCAGCAGCAGCCGGAGCACACGTCTACGCAATCGTCGTCTTCGGAACCTCCTCAAGAAGAGGGCGGTTAAAGTGAGACGTGGCTAGAGGGACCAAAACAAATGAAATCAATTAACTTGTAGAGCCTTAACTGAAAATCATATCAAATTGAAGTAATAAAGTTCAACAATTTCAAGATAAAATTAAAAGGATATTGCATTCAAAAATACTTGCTTCTAAAAGTTAAAGAAAGTCTAAAATTTAGGTAAGTCTAAGTTTACCAAAAACTTTTGAACCAATTTTGGATAAAAACCGTAAAAAGTTGTGATTTGATTGTAAAACGAATCCTTTTTCTTCTCCTTCTTACAAACTTTTCCAAGATTTAGCTTTTGAAATAGTTTTAAATGGTGTGTTTTATTTTTGATTCAATTGCAAGTCTTACATAGTTTCGCAAATCAATGTGAGTTAAATATTCTTAGAAACAAATCAACAAATAGTTTTCAATATATACATACATAATAAAAATTTACATACAATTAACAAAATGAAATAAGTAATGCAAACTTGTTAATAAAGTTGTCTGGATTGCGATTTCGATTGTTTTTCAAGGAGAGAGCGCGGCATAAGAACTAGGAAAATATGATTTACCTATGAATGTGCGTATGTTTCATTAGTTTAGAGAGGCGTCGACATTTGACAAATTTGATTAGTACACACACAAATGGATGACAAAAGAAATTTATGATCGATAAATTGATTTCATTTTTTGTGTGTAGGTATTATAATTTTTAATTTGCAAGCAATATTTTGTAATTTTTGTATGGTTAGTCAAATATACAAGTTTCATACCATATTATTTGAGTCAAGAGCTTATATAAATGTTTATTTATAAATTACTTTGTACACACACATTTAGTAGGTACATACAATATATAAAGTAAACTAATTCCTTTCTTTTATTTTTTGTTTGTTTGGTTTGCAACAATTAGAAATGTGAGAGATTTCAGTTTTTGATTAGACTAACTATAATATTTTTGAGTGTATTTTTCATTCATTTATTTGAGTTTAAGTTTCAAAAATTGACTGTGGATTATATAGTTAATTTATACAATAAAACGGTTGATTCTTTTGTTCAAAAGTTTTTGTTTATCTCTTTGTATACGTATAAGTTTATATGTATGTATGTATGTATGAAAACAATTAAATTTCTATTTAGCCATCAAATACATCTGGTTTTTGCTGCGTGTGTGTGTGTGCCATTAACATAATGTTGTTGTTTTTCCATTCATATTTAATAATTGTTGTGCTGTGCTCACATTGATTGGTGTTGAGGTGTGTCAAGGAGGGATAATATCATTTTTGTTTGTAATATTGCTATATAGTTCTTTGCTATTTGCTATTTGTATACCTTTTATAATTACTTATCAATATTTAGTTTAGTTTAACACACAGATTCAGAATGTTTCAATCATCTATGTTCGTTTGTTTTCCATCTGTTGTTTTAGTTCAAATTTACACAAAACTCTCGACAAATTCTCCAGGCCATTTGATAGATATATCAGAGGCACAAAAAAAAGTGAGGCGACTAGTTAGTACATACCTGCAAATCGTTTTCCTTTCTGCTTCCAATGCCATTCCTTTGCCTTGGATTAATTACAATTACATAAAAAAATGCATTTCGCATAGCCTCTCTCTTATTTCAGTTGCAATTGAAACGTTTCATCGATTAAATATTTTCGAATGTGTGAAGTTTGAGTTTTTGACTAGCACAGTGTTTGGGATTATTGATTAACTACTACTACATATCATACATATACAATTAGCTACATACACATACATATATTTACTTATTAGTTAGTTAGTTAGTTGGTTTAGTTAGTTAGTTTTGCTAGTACAAACATCTAAAAGCTTACTGAAGGATACAGAGACAGAGAAAGAGAGTATACCAAAAGGTCTTATGCATGGGCTTTTCAACCTTCGGGACCTTAAATAGATCACATATTTTGACATTCACTTATGCTTAATATTGCAGTTGCATTTTGCTTCTGTAGTAATAGTAACTGAGTGAGTGTGTTTGTGGGGTGTGTGTGTGTGTGTGTGTGTGGGGGTGAGTGTGTGTATGCGTGTAGATTCACTATGTTTAAGACATTTACAAACAGGTAGAGCAGCAAAGTTTGTTAATACAATTCAATGTATACGATTTTGTTTTTTTGCTATTTCTGTATTATACTAGCATCCAATTAGAAATCGGTCAACCCCCCTCCGCTCTTCTCAGTCTCAGTGCTGGCAGCTGCAGCAGCATTAGTCGTACTGGGAGTGGAGGGGGTCATTAAATTCTAATTGGATGGCTTTCGTCATAAGAGGGCGCACAGCTTGGAGCGCTTCTTGGTCTTGTCGACAACAGTGCCCGCAGATGAGGTGGACGATGAGGCAGACATGCGTCCCACACTGCCACCATGTGGCTGCGATGGACTAGTCGGACTCTTGTCATCCATATCCTCGCTCACATGCGACTCGAGCAACTTCAGTGAGGTCTTTGGCTTGGAGCCGTCCATGCTGTTGTACAGCGTTTTCGATAGTTTCGAGCGCACCGCCTTGCCCAGGGCGCCGGTTTTCTTCATACTGAGTCGGGAGCCGCTGCGATGATGTTCGGGCGTGGTGTGGGCATCTGTTTCCTGGGATTGCTGATTGCAGTTTAGAGTTTGCACCGTGAACTCAATGTCCTTGATGTCCTCGTCGGCACAGCCGGCAAATTCCTCCACGGGCTTGTCAATGGTGTCATGATCGATCCAGGTTAGGCCCATTTCTACTTTTTCGGCCAGATCTTGCCAATTGCGTCGATTCTCCAATGTACCCTCGTACAGCGGCGTTATCCAGGGGAAAGTATCGCAGAGCACACGATACAGGGGCAAACAGATGACATCAATGAAGCCCACTTGCATTTTGGGTAACTCATCCTTACGTTCTCTAGAAAAATCCAAATAATTAGAATTAATGAGAAACTTCTTTCGCGTTGAGGGGGTATCTCCTTGCTAACCTATCCATCATTGCCACTGGTTGAGTATTTAGTTGTAGCTTCTCAAGATCACCCTGATCGAAGAATTCATCTGCCACCAGTTTGGCCACACGATGCTGCACTTCCCAAGGCTTGGCGATGGCACTCACATCGCAGGCAGTCATCATCATGCCACAGAGCACTGAAAATGTTGGAGAACATAAAATTAGCCAGTCCCATATACATATCACTTGCTCACTTACAATCCTTCTTCTCCTCGCCTTGCCAATCGAATTCACCGTTCTCGACCAGTTCCAAAAAGGCATTACGCTTCTTAAAATACATGGCCAAATCGGTTGAGAGTATGGCACTTTCCACAGTCTTCATTACGGAGCGATAATCTTCTGGTGAGAGGGCCTACATATACATATGGTGCAAAAAAATTAATTATAATTAAGTTCTCTCTCTCTCTCTCTGTGTATGTTTCTAACTCCCATTTCAATATTTTTCTGTTTTGTTTTGGCAAACTACAAATGAATGTCAATAAATCGCATTGTCTACATCTGTTTTGCGGAACCGAATATTTGCAGACTTTGTTGATCACATATTCGAAAGTTCTTTGTATCATTTAGCGATTCACCTTCCTTTTGACGTTTTGGCATGGGTTGGCAAGGTTAGTCTAACTATCTTCGAGTTGTATAAAAGGCCCAGCGCGAAAGCGTTCATCATATCAGTTGTCAATTGAATCAATTCAACAACAATCAAGATGAAAGTATCAATCATTCTAGCTACTTTGGCTGTCCTTATCGCTGTGTCCTATGTCCATGGACAAGACAACACAACAACTACAACGGAAGCTACTACAACTACTACCACGGAAGCGACATCCTCATCGGCATCATCGTCTTTGGCAACGGGCGGCAAAAGGAAGAAAGTCTATGTAAGCAATTTGACGTACACAGCCAGACGTACGATTAGGGTAGGATCAACAACCACCTCCAGCACAAGATCGACAAGGACTCGCAATGGTCGCTATCGTGCACGCAATGGACGCCGGGTGAATGCTCGTCGCACTGGTCGTAGTGGCCGCAGGAATAACCGAAATGTGCGTGTTGTTCGCGGTTAAGTCTCGAACACACTCGTTAAATGTACTTACGATATGGTTTAAATAAAATTATACTAAACTCACCTGAAATATGTTATTGCCCTCGGAATTGAGTATCATAACACATTGATCGAAATGATGATGCTCCATGGTGCTGGTCGTATACAAAATGGCCAAGGGGGATTCGGTTTTGGTTTGGAATGCATTGTTAGTGCCACGATGATCAAGATCGTGACACAGGCATGCCACCAATAGACCCAAAATTTCTAAATCTGTCATGAAACGTTCCATTTTCCCTGTCTTTAGCATGGCAAACATTGTCTGGGCCACATTGAGGGCATGCCGCCAGTTGTGATATTTAACTGGGCGATAATTCTTGCGCACACTCAAGACCCAGCGGCAGAGAACCTAATAAAAAAACAAATGCAATTGGAATTATCATTGACAGAGTCTTCTCGAATTCTCATTGAACTTACATCGTAGGGTATCTGAAATTGTGATACCAAATTGCATTGCATGAACATTCGCAATACCGCACGACAAGTATCATCATCAACTAGATCAAAATCTAGACAGAAAAAACAAATCAAGTTGGTTGGGAAATTGAGGGACATTTTGTGACTGCTTTTACCTGTAAAGGTGAAACTATAGAGATTATATGACTCCGCTTCAGCGACTACATCCTGTGTAAGCTTCTCGGTCTGATCCTGATTCGCTGTGGCGTGATAACTCAAACATTCTAGGGCCACCTTCTGTTTGGCCATCAGTTTGCAGGCATTCTCATACATTTGGGTATTGTGTATGCCCAGACCGCAGAATATGGCAAAAGCCTCAAAAATCGAGGCATCCGATTCGGTAAATGGAACTCCATTTGCCTTAACAGAATGAGGATTATGATATTTATTAATGTTTACAATTAATATTAATCGTTAATTAGTTGCACGCACCTTGTTAATTAATTGAGCCACACCAATCACGGTTTTCTGGGCATTCACAATGGGCATACAGAGTATTGCTTGGGTGCTATCGATCTCGCTCTCGGTACGTATCTGATGATTGTGCTCCCTCACCCACTCATTGACATCGCATATGTTCACTGTCTGGCCGGTGGTGGCCACAAATTGGGCTATCTGGGCCAGGGTGGAGTGGCTTAGTTCACTAATCGAAGGTCGCGAAACATTGGCCGCCTGATATTCACCGCCCAGCTCAAACAGGACGGTGAAGCGATTGCGAAGTTTCTGCCCAGGAAAAATAGTGAGAGATTGTGGAAATTGGTTTGGTTCTTTGTGCCAAGTAAACATTTTCAATGTTGCCATTTTACCTTTACCTTCTCCTCAAAACTGTCAGCACTTTTGATGGCACGAGATGGCCGCTGCTCTAGTTGATTGGGCTTCTCGATTATCTTCTCTAAATGGCTCTGTAAAGTAGTGAATAAAAAAGGGCCAAACAAAGTGAGTGAGTAAGTAGATGGCAAAGTACATTAAGTGGCAGCCACTACTAATGGTGGCTACCCTCCCCTTCCGTTCAACTTGTTGATAAATTGCATCTCACTCAACGACAAGGCAAGGCAAGGACTCTGGACACTGGCCTCGGAGCATAATTAAGCTGACATGTTGCACATGACAGGCAATGTTGGGGAAAAGTTTTCACCACGGTCGCTTGGTCCCCTTGGGCCGGACACTCTGGTCTATATAGCCAACTAAATGTACATTGTTCCATTTGCATTAATTGTTAATTTATACATTTAAGGTTGTAAACAAGAACATTTCATTCTTACGATATGCAGCAATCAGCAATTTCCTTTTTTTTTGTCGATCCATTCGATCCATTGTACTTGATATTATTTACTCTCGATTGTAAGAGTAAACAATAATTGCCATAAAATTGCATACAGATTAAAGGCAAGTGGCGGGCAGAAGGGGGAGGGCAGGTTGCCATAATTTATTTATATTGCCTTTGGCTGATTGAGTGATGGTAATAAATTACACCACATAACTGACTGACTGATTGACAGTTGTCTTTGTTCTTGTTGTTTTTTGTTTTCTCCCTGCCATGTTATCTGCATAGCATAATGAGCCATTGATTTGGCCATCGGCAATGGCTCAATAATAATATGCATTTAATTCAGCAGGGAAAACATTTGTGCTCTTTATTTTATGCAAAATGCTTAATTAATTCGGAAAACAACATTTTGTATCTATTAATGCATATTTCAAGCCAACACATTGTGTCATTAGCCACATAAACATATAAAATAGCAAAATTCACAAAACTGCATTGAATTTTTGTAGCTAATTCGTTTTAAAGGAAAATATTGATAGTTTTTGTTTGGCTTCAGAGCAAATTAATGATGACAAAATATTCTTTGCCAAATGAGTCTCATTAACATTTTGGTATAATGACAAATACTTTGATGAGCAGTGATCAGTTAGTCAGGATAAGTCCATTATTATTTTTCAGTGGATCATTTAGCTAAACGATGCCAAATATGGAGACTAAACGGCATATCCTTGTAAGCTTTAATTGACTCCGGCCATGGGCATAAGTAAATATTATAAATAAATTTAATTAAAGCATTTTTCTGTTTAATTTGGCAAACGTAATTAAAGGATTTTCACACAATGAAATCCATTGTATATACAATTGTTTTCCCTTTTTTTATTTTGCTTATTGCCAGCTTTTAATTTTTGCCCGAATTATGCATATAAAAATATAATATTTACATATACATATGTATGTACTCAATGCCGCTAATCCTGTATTTCATTTAGTCAGCTAATTAATTCAGACACCAAATTATGAGAGACAGACAATCGAGATGACATTCTGTTGTAGGCCAGAGGCGAAAACTCTGTGGAAATTGCTTTGGCTTTGAGATAATTTCTTTCATTTTCATGCTGTCACAATTCCGCATAATGTCAGTCCATCCCTCTTTCTCCGCCTGCTTCATCTTTTTGGTGTCCTGTCGTTGGGGCCCAAGTCATTCCCATTCTGCTCGTATCTATCATATAATGTAAATTGCACATTTTAATTTCCTTGGGGTGCGCGCCACCAAAAACGTGGCAAAAAGTTGACAAACACGCACAAAATGGCCGACGCTCTGGCGTTTAAACAATTTTAATGAAACTGACACAGCGGACACAACAGTCACGGCAAAAAGTAACCGCAACCGCTCCTAGTGGGCGTCAATTTAACATATTACCTACATACATACAATTCGCATGCATAGTTTGTATCTACTTTGGACGATTTCCATGGATGTGGTAGCAAAAAGGGGTTTCATATTGTCAAGCTTTCTGTTTATCTGCTTAACTGGCAATTATCTTATCTTGGGAGCAATTATATTTAGCCAAATACAGTGCGTATACTCAATTGCTGTCAAATAAGTTGTATAAAGATTTAAGATTCTAATTCTTTTTGTTCGGGTTAGATGCTGTTTAATACATTTCTGTGATTGTTATGAGCAACGTCCATGGCCTGTATAAATAATATGTTGTCACAAAATAAAGCGAAATTTATTTGGTTCATTGGGCTTTTAGTGTGATGCCTTCTGGTAAATGGTCAGTGAAATGGCATTAAATTGATTTCGAATTGTAGAATTGGCCACTTCCAATTGTCACTTGTTGGGCGTTAAGTGTTTTTCTTCTGAACTTACCGCTTCACAGCAATCCAAATCGACTAGAAACACGGAGCATCGTTCACATTTGAGTAGTTCGCGTGCCTCAGTCATAATTTTGGTCACCAGACACTCGAGATTGTTTTGCTCCTCGAAGATGCTGCGTGCCAAATTCAATAGGATCTGATTGCGTCTATATTCCTGGACGGACATTTCGAATAGTTGCGCATTCTGTATGCCGATGCCGCAGAAAGTCAAATAGCGTCGAAAGATTTCCACATCGTGCTCATCGAACTCCATGCAGCCTGCATGAGATGATGATGGACAACAATGTCTCATAAATGAGGCAAGGATGCATGGAGGATACTCACCATTCGTTTTATTGATGATTTGAGCCACGCCTATGATATCGCCTTCGTAATTGCATATGGGCATACAAAGTATGGCATTCGTTTTGTAGCCGGTCTTTAGATCGATTTCGCAATTGAAGCGTGCATCCTTGTACGCCTCCTTGATGTTAATCATTTGCTTTGTCTGGGCCACCATGCCGGCAATGCCAATGCCAAAAGGAATGATTATCTCCTCGGCACTGGCTCGCGTCACAGCATCCTTGAGGGCTACATATAACGGTATATCGTGTGTATCGGTAATGCATTGAAATAAATAAATATAATATTTAATTTATAGCCAAAATATTCACTCTGCCATGCACAAAGATACTGAGCAAGATACACAAACACGCACGATGCGAGGGCAAAAAGTCAAATATGAATTTGCCTGAGTTCGCTCACGCCCAATCATAATCTCAGTTCCACACGGTGGCTTTACTTTGAGGTATACGTATGTGTGTGTTTGTGTGGGCGGTTTGGTGTGTGTGTGTGTGACAATCTTATAGAGCATGCTCTGCTTCATTTTGGGCTCCATTTCTAATCTTTTTTACATTTTCATTCTAAATTATGTAGCGGAAGCAGCAGCGGCTTTTATTCACGATTCTATGGCCAGATTCATTACAAATGTATCCATGTATGTATGTGTGTGTGTTTGTGAATGTGTGTGCGGGTGTGTAAGCACGTTTTTGGTCTGCATCTATTTCTTATTTTGATAGCGACCTTTTGAGTTTTATGCCCCTGGTTTGGCAAAAAAAAGTTTTAATGCCCGCTTCCGCTCTGGCTTAATTTTGCTAATGCTTTTGCCCTCCCTTCACACATCTCTCCTTAGCCAAATGTTCCCTGCCCCTCCATAAATGGAATAAAAAGTAAACGAAATATTTCATTTGGTGCCCTCGCTAATGAGTGCCAATTTGTACTCCGGCCAATGGGTTAAATTTGAATACATATACCCCCCAAAGGCCTTTGGGTTAAACTTTATCCCTCTAAAGCGGAGACAGGTTCTCGATCATTCTCACTTTTCCACTCTTCCCCATTAAAGTCTGTAATCCCTTGTAGAGAAAAACTTGTTTTAGAAATCTTTTAGGAACCTCTTTTGTTGCAAATTTCTATGCCAAGGTATTACTGGGTATCTAAACGTCGTAGCTGGATTTTTTTTAATAATTTTGGCTCACACTTCGTTGGCACTTTAAGCATAAAGAATGAGTTTTAGCAAGTTTGGGCAAGTTTAAGAACAGAGACTTGAACCGGAAACTACTGGCAAAATTCAATTAGCCAATAACATAAATAAATTGAACCCTTTTTCGAATGAAAACCCACTTTGAAAATTGTAAATTGGGCCAACAATTGTAATTAGATAAGCAACTATTTGTGTGAGTTTCTGTCTCTTTTGAACATCTGCTGTGGTTTCTGTGCCAGTCTCCTTGCTTGTTCTATGTAAATGTTGCCACAGACCCATACCCTCACCCCTACACGTACACGTACTCGTATTCGATTGTGCCTGCCCATATTCAATCATTCAATATTGTTGCCATCAGCTTTCATTTCGATTTCATTGTGTTGTTCTGTGGTCCTAGTTCACTTTGTGCATTGTTCATCTTAATTAAAGCTGAACACAGAGAGTAGGCAGAGAGAAGGAGAGAGGGAGCTAGAGTTTCCCATGGCAAATAGTTTGGAAAACGAAAAAGGTTTTCATTTGCTACGTCCTTGTATTTTTGCCTTTTTTGTCTTGTGTTGTGGAGACTCACCTGTCTTTTGTGTTACATCGAAGAGTTTGGCCACCAGGTACTTGTTGTTGGTCGTACCCTTCGCAAGGAACAGAGAACCACGATCCGCATGGGTGAGCAGACCAACATTGACCAATATCTTATGACAGAGCACATCAATGTCCAGCTCATTGGCCACATCGCGTATCAGTTCCATGAACAGTTCACCCTCGTCCAGGTCCATCAAGTGTCGCCGACATTCGGGCAGCGATGAGGCCGATGAATTCGAGAGGCTGCGACCCGGTGATTTCTGTGTGCGAGAAATTGGAGAATTGGAGGGGGGTGGCAACAACAGTAAATGTTAATGAAAGGCTTAGTGGAGGGCACAAATTTGATGGTAGATATGTAATTGAATTCTCTCGCAAAGACCGGCCAGTTAATTAGCTCTTATACAAATGACTTTATTATTTAATTGGCTTTATTACCGGACACAAGCCTCACATTTCTTAAGCCCATTAAAATTAAATATTTAAATATTAAATTTTTACCCCAATCACCCTTTGATTCCCTCGATCCCACCCCTAGCTCATGCTCTTGTTTCGATATTGTATTTGTGACATATATGTATGTATTTAACCTTGCTTCTATTGGAAATTAACCTGCTTCAGTTGAAATGGCTGACTATTAACTCCTTTTTCGACTGTTCGACACACGCACACACACACACACACAAGCCGCTGGGGCCGTTCTATGTGGTAATTGAATACAGAAAGGGACGAAAGTCCTGCGTGCCGAAAGTCAATTAACTGTTCTGAAAATGTTGCGTGCTGCAAGCCTATCCTATAGAAAATACTTCGCTTTACCAACCAACCAACGAACCAACCAACCAAATTAAGGTAATTTGTTGTTTAGTTTAGTACAATTCGGCTCTCTCTCTCCCTCTGCTTCACCACTCTCCCTCTGGTTGGAATTATCGATAATAATGCATTTAAAAATAAATAAACTTGAATTTTTTGTTATATTACCATTTGCCGATGAATTGGTGTTTAACTAAAATTTAATTATTCGACTAAAAACACGTGCGATTGAAACTTTAAAGTGATAACATTGAAAATTGTCATTCGTTTTTGTTTAAACAAGTGTCAAGCGTTTGGAGTGGTTCCAAACGGTTCGAACGAGGCAGCCGCCAGGCTGGCAATTGGCCCTGTTGTCGTCTGTTTTCTTAAATGAGTTGAACGAATCCATAGAGGCCTCGTTAGAGCAACATTAGAAACATAATTAAACACAATTTATGACGTCAGACATAATCTCAATTAAATTAAGCTCCCAAAAGTTAGCAAACTAAGAAAATCAATGGCCAAGAGACACAGATGATAGGCTTATTATTTTGTGGCAATAGAAACTTAATTCATATAACTTGAAATTTATGCATTTTGTCCTTAATAAATCTAAAGTTATTTTTACTTGTTGTTTCTTTTGCCTTAGCTAATTGGGCTTAAAGAATCCTTATAAATATTAAAAGCTGCACAGAACTGAATCTAATACACTTTATTACTATTTTCGTTGAATTTTTTAAAAATTAAACTAAAAAGTTTACCTTTTGTAGTAATTAAACTAAAACTTCTTTCTTGAGTTTCGAAAACGACAATCACGTCTTTAAACTTCCTCTTGTGCTTCACTTTTTTTTTTAAAAAGTTTTGCAAATTCTATTTGATTTCATTTTATATTTTCTTTTTGTTGCTGTTGTCTTTTTATTCTTGTGGTAAATTAAATGAAATTCACTTTATTTAGAGGAGAGAAGAGCCAAACTCAAGTCTATCAGTATGACAACAAGGGAAATGAAATTGCAGGTGTGCACTGCAGTTACAGTATTTTGTATTGCGTAACATGCACTTAAATAAATTGACAATATCGACTTAAGGTAGACAAGTGGAAGCACCTCTAAAGAGAATAATAGGTAAGACAACCCAGCGTGATGGAGAGGGGCGTATGAAAGTACGGGAAACAAACATACACACATATACTAGGCAAGCTTTGACAGACATTGTATGGATTTCAGGCATTGTATTGTGACAGTTGCACACTTGGCAGTTAACCCTGACATAGCCTACTTTTTTGTTCACCTTTCACTGATGCAGACACACACACACACACATAGAGGGGAAACCGTTTATCCTAGGCTAGTCCTTTGTTATGCAAGAATCTGTAAATGTGCAAATTTACTGCTAGAATCTAGTGAAATGCGAACGGGGAATTATTCAAGCCAAATATTGCGCATACGACATGTAGTTCAGTCCAAAGGACACAAAAATCATTGTTACTACCAATGACTTGCCTTTTAGAATGAACATACCTTTTCTTTTTGTTGCTCTCTTCAGTTAACAAGCAGGTCAACTGCTTGAAAAATCGAAGAGAAGTACACCAATTACCAAGGCTCAGTCACAGAGCCGCCACAGACACATAATTTTGTTCGATGTTCCATAAAAAGGAGCATAAAAAAGTAAAAAGTAATAGAGAGAGAGAGAGGGAGACTGAGGAGAAGCGATAATGGGAATAAAAGCAGCACTCAGAAAGTGCAATGCATGAGTGAAATTCAATGGCAATTTCAATGGCAATGAGTGGTTCAAACAAGTTCAAGTGCTTCCAGTTTGAGGACCCACATATTTATATATATAACAAAACAATCAAAATGTCAAAAGTCATGAGTGATTGACTTTAGTAATACTCTCTCTTTCTCTCTCTCTCTTTGAAGCAAATATGAAATTTATACGCCATTTGAGATAATATCCATCTTATGTTTAATCAACTAAATATTAAAATATTCAGCTCCGAAAAGTATGCTATTAAAGAATTTAAAATTATATACACTTTCAATGGCAAATCGCATGTATTTTAATGTAGAGTGAGTGTGAGTGTGTGTGAGTATGCCCACATACATATATCAATAAAAATATCAAATAAAAGTTAATTGAAAAATACCTCACGCCAAACATGGCGCGTAAAAAGGCTTCAGGCCAGGACTTGATGCTGTCAATAACCAAGTAAAAAGCACAAAAAAAAAAGAAATAAAAAATAAGAGAAACAAAATTCGTGAAATAATATTTTTTTTACTTTCTCGACGTCGATTAAAAGTATTTCAACATTGCACACGCTCTTACACTCACAGATACGCAGACATAAATGTGTACACGGCATACATGCGTATGTGGAATTTATTTATTTTTTTTATAATGAATTAAACATAAGGAGAAATCCAACAAATGGAATCTCTTCTGTTTAAGCAAGTCTCTGTTTGTGAGTGTGTGTGTGCATTTCCAATTAGAGCATTTCACACGCAGACAGCGAAAGACGGCGAAACTGGCGAAACAGAGGAGATACTGAAGAAAAAGAATTTGTGAAAATATCAATTTAGTTAACTAATTTGGCTCGGGCAAGAAGAGAGCGCAAAGACAAAGTTAAACAAAAGCGGAAATCCAAAGCGAACTTGGTGCGAAAAGTACAACAAAACAAAGCAAAGCAAACACAAATAGTGGCACAGACACAAAAAGCGACTGAGGCAGAGAGCAAACACACACACAGGGTGCGTATGTGTGTGTGTGTGTGTGTGTGTGTGTGTGTGTGTGTGTGGGAGAGAAAGAGAGACAGAGAAATGCAATTGGCATTGCCACTCAACTCTGCATTTGCCAAGCCGAGTTGTCGTTGCCACTGCCATTGCAGTTGCTTACTTTTGTTAGCCAAGTTAACAAACAAAACGAAAGAGAGTAACTGCTGCGGGAAAATGTGAAAATGGGAAATGGCAAATGGCGGGTGGCCAACTGCCAAGTCTGATATCTTTGCTACAGATGTAATACTATTTGCTTTGCCCACGAAAACTAATTTGCAGTAGAACAAGTGTTGAAACAAAAACTTTTATACCAATTTTTTCGACAGTGAATTTAATGAGGAAAAATGAAAGAAAGAAAGCAAGACAATCTTGCTTAAGCACTAAGCTGACAGATTGTGCAAGGTAAGTTGATAGTTTTTGTTTAGATTACCAATTAGTACCATTCGTAGCTATAGATCTAAATCTATTAACTAAATTTAGTTATGATTCTAATTTATGCTACCTATTGATTATATGCTTTCTTTATTATTTAAATATTTTGCAAAATGAAATCACTAAAGAATAACGGACCCACCCTTCTATAAAATGTTTAGAGAACCTCTTTTTAAAGCCAACACTTACCTGCTGCACAGTGGGTGAGGAGGCCATCCATTGTTGAAATAAATCTGAAGTAACCGACGGTCGTTTGGGTGGCTTACGACTCTCGATGAACTCATGCAGTCGACTCAAAGCCTCGGGAGGCGCACGTTCAGTTAGCCACTTCTCAAATGCTTCAGGTTTCTCTTCAAATAGACGGGCCACCTCATCCACATCCTGCTGGCTGGCCACCACTGTCGATTTGTTGGCTTTGGCATGTGGCTGGCTCTGACTCTGAATCAGCGTCTGAGTGCTGATACTGTTGCTGCTGCTGCTGGCAGGTGCAGCTGAGGCACTGCCCCCATCTGGCAAGGATTTTGGCTTAGTTTCGGTAGCGGGTGAGGATGTAGATGTGGATCCCAGAACATTTTCAACTCTTGCCAGCTTGACCTGGTTGCTTGTGCTGGCTTCTGTTGTTGCTGCTGCTGTTACTGTTACTGTTGTTGTTGCTCCTGTCGTTGTTATTGTATCCGCTGCTGCTGCTGTTTGTGTTTCTGTTGTCGTTGCTATAGCCGACTTTTTGGCGCCATTGGTCAGCGGTTCAACTGATGTGGGTGACATTGTGGCTGTCGGTGGCTCGGCTGTGGCGCCGCCGGCTGCCGCTGACACATCTGTCATGTTGCTGCTGCTGCTCAAAGTCTGTCTGCGGCTGTTGCTCTTGGTGTTATTGCTGCTGCTACTATTGAGCTCGTGCATGAAATCATTGCGGCAAATGGCCCAGGCGTCGCCTCGTTAGCCTCGTTAACCCACCTGATATAGGGAGAAGGGGGCCTTGAGTAGCAAAGGTTTTCCTGCTGTGCTCGCTGATTAAGTCACGTACACGCCCACTTATGTGCGTCTAAGACATGGATTTGCTATATCCCGGGCAACCTGTTGCTCCCCTCTCCAATCTCGACTCTCTCTCTCTCTCTCTCTCTCCCTCTGAGAGGCGTCTCCGCGGGCTTAAGTATTAATGGACATCAACTACTGATACAGGGGCCGATTTAGTAGCACCTGCTGGTAGGTCCATTGCCTGGTTCAGCCTACAGATGCTTAATGTTTCTTTCTCTTCTTACTTCAAGCACGTTTGCTTCAGTTTTAGACCTCTGTCTACTTGTATTTCGATTGCTTCATGTGTCTCTTGTGTCTCTTTTTGCTCCGTCTCTTTCTAATCCTTGACAGCCATTTAACAGTTCATTTCTATGTTTGATTTCTTTAGCCTCCAGTGCCGTCTTTCTGTCCTGTGGAAAGTGAAAGTAAGCAGAAAGCATGGAGAATCAAGTTAGTATTTGATGGCGGATTAGTTGCTAGTCAAATGGAAACAAATGGAAAGTTTAGACGCAACTTTGACCAGGGTCACTTAAGTTTAATGGTGGCGGGGAACACTTGAGATAAGATGGGCGTGGTCTTAACCAAGCCATTAACTTTATAGCTAAAAGCTAAAAGTTTTGTGCTCTCAACCTTTGCTTGAGTTTCTTAAAGTTCAAAATAAATAAATGCCAAATAAATTTTCTCGGTCTTTTCGTATCACATTTTACAGATACATATATTTATTCCCTCAAAAATTCAAATCTCAGTTTTAAAATGGGCTAGCAAGTGATTACCTTTAGAGGTTTATCTTCCAATCTGAGCCATTATTTACACACCCCACACACATAAAATTGGAATTTCCCCAATGCATAAAGAAATTTATCAAATAGAATTTATTTTGTGGCCAATAAATTTTTCGCATGCGAAATTCTTAAAAATATATTTAAACGTTCCACAATTGTCTGTGGGCGAGTTGAAAAACATAAATCTGTATGTGCTCCACGGCAATACCATGGCAAACAGGCAATTTCAGTGGACGTCAAATGCAAATGCCATGGCACAACCACCGAACCACCCAGGGACCACCATCACTATCACCACCCTCTACCAACTTGAATGCCTGCACTCACATTTCTGACACAAAAGGAATATCAGAATAGTAGTGCCTCAACCAGAGAGCGAAAGAGCAAAAACTGAAGATGCCATGGATAAATGCAAAAGTTGCCATTTAAAAACATTTGCACTAAAGTGACTCTCGGCATTTGCATGCCAAAAAAAAGGAAAAGATAAACGAAAAGGAGAAACATACACAAACACCTTTGGCATTTGCCATGTGGTGGGGATGCTGCAGGATACAGCCGTTGGCTTTGCCTCTGACTATGACTTTAGCCTGAATGTTAAAGTCAGCTATCGCTCTCTATGATCTCCCTCTGTCTCTCTCTCTCTCTGTCTCTACTCTACTTCTTATAGTCAGTAACTAGCATCACCTTCATTTTCATAAACCAACATCAAAGTGTGTCAACACTTGAAAGTGATTGTTTGGCCAAGTTTTGGGTCTTTGTTGACCAGACCAAGAATTACTTTGCATGTAAGTTGCATTCAAGTCCTCCTTTGCCATAAACAATGGCATTTTGAATAATAGTACACATTCACACACACACACACACGCACAAGAAAGCAAGAGCAACGACAAAACAAAAACAACGAAAGCCATGGACTTTATAACGCACTCGTTTGCAATTTCAAATTGGGCTATAAATTTTTAAACTCCTCTTTTGTGAGAGAAACAGAGTGCGTATGAAATTGCTTTGTTCGACTTCGGCTTATTGTGGGTGTCACCCTTCTCCCCCCTTTTTTCTCGTGTAGTTCCATCCCCAGTTGTGAATTTAATGTCAACACTAAAGATTAAGAATTTAATGCATTCATTGGTTAACAAATTTATTTTATAGCTCTCATTGACATTGCTTAGCCCGCGGTTGTCGAGCAAGCTTTACCATAAATTCAAAATTAACAACCCGAAACTTTGAATCTTTTAAGTCTCTCTTTGTTTTTAAAATCAAGTTCAATCAACTTTTCCTTTCATAAATTTACTGTTCTTACATTGCAAATTAATTTACTCGAATGATACTAAAAATCTTATTTACAGAGTCAGGATATCAAAAAAGAAATTAAAAATGCTTAATGTCAATTTCAAGTATTTCGAATTATTCGTTTTTGAGTAAGAAGTTAAAGATAAGGACGGAATGGTTAGCAGGTCTTCCTGACCAGGTCAAACATATTCAAATAAATATTCAGAAATTTAAGCATACGTCGAATCTTAAATATTTAACTTTCACTTTCGGTAGTTTGTCACAAATTTGATCAATAATAATGCCAAGAGGAACATGAAAAATTGTCGTTTTATTCAATTGAGTTCGACTGTCATTTTCATTTGAACATTTGAAAGAAATGGGAATATATTTTATGGCAAGTTCTTGACACACGAAAACTCAACAAGCGATGCATATTTATATTCATAAAAAAGTTGAAGACTTCTTTCTGTTGAATGTTTGTTGTAAGAAGATTGTCATAGTTTCCAGAACTCAGGTTGCAAATTTGCAAAACGATTTATTCATCTTGGCCAAGTTTGTTGTTCGTTTTGGTTTGGGTATTTACTTATATACACATATGTGAATGCATATTTTTTTTCGGCTTTCAACTAAATGCCATTTACAAGGTCTTGCATCTGTTATGCAACAAGTATTGTCTAAGGAAATGTCGTACATGAGAGCGGTGCAGGGGAAGGTTGTGAAAATTGCAATGGGGAAATGTAAAATTAGAATTACCGCAGCATCTAACAGATGCACACTCACACACTCGGAGAAAGGGTAAAGTCAGCTAGGTAGTGGGTTTAGTGGGGAATTGTGGCATGTCAACACCACACACAAACATACATTATGTAGGACAAGCCAAACATTTCGTACCCCTCGTTCTGTGATCTGACTTGTGCAGATCCCTAGCCTTGGGCACATTTTCCTTGCCATGCCATGCCAAGCCTTTGGTATTCCAGTGTGCACTACGTGACTGTCCTGTCAATGCATCATTGTGGCCCCGAGAGGAAGAGTTCATGATGCTTTTGGGTGTTGGATTGGACTGGGGCATCCGTTAAGCGTCGTTGATGAAGGCGCCTTCTAAAATGTAGCAACGTTGCAATTTGCCAAATTGAAATCATGAAATGAAGGGCGCTGACAAAGCCAGCTTACCCGCATCATATACAAACTAGCCACAAAGTTAATTTTCAGTCAACGTGTTTCTGCGTTGTCGTTTGCAGTCGCCCCTCGTCCAATGCCAGCTCCCGCTTGCACGCACATGTAGTAGAGTGTGGAGGTAATAGGTACTTCCGGTTGCAAAATGGCGGCAACACTTGCAACAATGTGTATGCTATGTGCCCAGCCACTAATTCTGTAATTCTGTAATTTCAAACGTGTGCAAAACCAAGAGCACGACTACAAAGACAAAGTCCTGCTCCTCGACTAGTCGCCTATTTATGGTCACCATTAGCTACGCGCGCTTCAATAGGTTAGAGGCGAGGACAGGTGGGCTATTTTACACCGCAAGTCCATGGGCAGTCATTTGCATTCGACCTATACTCCGCCCCTCTATGTTCTCTCTCTCTCTCTCCTTTTCTCGGTCTCTCTCCTGCTCGTTCCTAGCCCTCCTGTGGACATGCAACCACAACTGCAGCTAATGACGCGACCACCGGCTTTGAGTTGCTCTTTTCCCGCTGACGTGCTCGTGGTGCATTTTAATTAAAAATAACTACAGCTATGAGAATAAAATAACAGCTACAACACATTTTTTAATTAACGGAAATATGAGTATAAATACCCAACGTTTCTTCCCCTTCCTTCTATTCGATGACTCCCGTGGTGCTTGCAATTTTCATATAAATATTTTAGAATATAATTTTAGTTCCTCTACACAAATTGTTTGCATGACCTGTACAAATAAGGATATTCATCCATTTGTGCAAATCATTAGCTATAATCGACATTTTTATTGGCAACGGGAGCTAATGCTCACTTTGTGCTCAGCGTTTTATGGTGAATCTTGAAGAAGAGCATAGAAAGAAGTTTTAAATCAACAGATAGACCTTTAATATTATCCTTTCTGAACTTTTCTTTCTGGGTGCCATATCATTTTACTTGGAATTTTGCTAAAAGAAACCACTTTTACATATATACAACATGAGGCAAGTTTGAAAAGTCTCGAAACAAGCGAAATTTATTCAACTCGCATATTTTGTTTGCTCCACACAAACACCATTTTGTATGCCCTGAATGTTTGCCATTTCCGCTACTCATTTCCGTGTGGAGTGTGCGTGATGCACGACTGAAAGCGAACTAGGAGTAATAGTAATAGGACCCGTGTCAGTCCGTCATGTGGCTGCTTTCGCATAATTTGTTCATACATTGATGCCTACATATGTGAAACACTAATTGTTGCAGTGGAACAGTTCACTTTATGTGTGTGGGTCTGTGTGTGTTTTATTTTTTTCCCTCCCGTTGGCATATTGCAGATTATCCTACGTGATATTATGCAAATTTTCCCAAAAACGTCTGTCGTTCTGACTGACTGAATGGTTGAATAAGTTAAGTTGAGTTGTCGTTGTTTGTTGTTGTTGATGTTGACACTAGCAACGCTGTACAACAAGTAAATGCATTTGCATAGCTTCAATTACGGTTAATTGTTGACATTCTGACGCGTTGCCAAATATGGATGGGGTAATGCAACAAAGTTTCCCAGCAATGCATTGAAGAAAGGACGAAACTACGAATAGCCATTAGCATAATTTGGCCTCACGATTAACTCTGAAGTTTGTCTAACGCTTGTTGTCATTACCAATAATTTAAAAATAATGGAAAAATGTCCGAGTGATTACCTCAATCTCTTTTACAACCATATAGAAGAACAATTTTTTAAATCACATCTTTATTGTAAAAAATTCGTTTCTAACTCATGATTAGGCAACGTTTTGTTTTTTGTGGGTGTTTGGTATTATAAATTTTCAGAAATTTATTTGAAATAGATTTGGGAAGAGTTTCTTATGCATTTATTGACAAAGTTCTTGCAAAATGTCAGTATGACAGTAAGGAGAACAAATTCAATTAAAGGCAAATGCATCAAAATAAAAAACTTTCCACCCACAAAGTAAGGCTGTGGTGTGGCTGAAGTCTGAAGGCGATGCCTGATGGCTGAAGGCTGAAGGCCAGTCATCTGAGCAAAACATCATTAATATTTGTCTCAGCTGTGGAAAATTTGCACTTTGTTTAATGAAATACACAATACACGAGCAGTGCAAATCTTGTCAAAGCAGAATAATTGAAAAACTTTGAAGAGACAAAGCCAAGCGGAAGAAAGAACACAAGAAGCCAACAGAAATACTGCTGGCATTCCTTTAATTAAAACATTAGCTCGAGGACATGGTTTGTAAGGAGTTTGCCCTCTTTACGATATGATGTCATATGGCCATGTCCATTACTGCAACACAATAGCCAATTTTCCACTTACATTTTTTTGTTTTCCACATCCAGCTGACTGAGGGCACATTCGAGATTAAATCCCAGAACTCTTAGAACAGAGCACTCAGGACCCGTTAATGCTCCTTTAGCTGTTGCTTCGGCCAGGGGCATAAATGTCAACATTCTTGACTGAAAATTGTTGCATGCTGACACAATAATGCAACAGCGGCTCAGCTTCACTCTGGCGAAGGCACAAAGTGAATGTGACGGAGGGAAAAGCAACAGCCCGAGCCCAGTTGACACTGCATTGTTATGCTCCTCTGGCAGCAGGACAAGCAGCTATTACGAAAAGTTGCCACTTCAACGTGGCTTAAATGACACCAGGCTGTGGAAATTCATTAGGGAGAGAAGTGAAAAGCTGAAACATTATGGGCGCAAAATTTCTTTACTCTTTTTACTCCAAGCTACTTAAACAACTTGCAGGCAGCATGAAAACTATATAGACAAGAAATTATAAACTTTTATAGCGCTACTAAAAAAATAATGATTATTTTTCTTTAAAGTTTGCACAATTATTTTACATTGAACAATAGGCTGTTCTTTTCTTTTAAAGCATCGTATTTAGGTAAAGTCTTTTGTGCCATATCTTTCTCAGAAGTTCCTCATTTATTTGACAAAGCTTTGAACGATTTTAAAATATTTAAAAGCAGGTTTTATTCACAACAAACGAAATGAAATTGGTTTCAACTCCACTAGCTGCGGTTGGGTATATCGTCATATGTGGCATGGATGCTAGGCTTTCTCTCGCCTGAAGTGGCAATCTAATACCAATTTGGCCTACTCTGGCACCCTCTGGCGGACATTTCATGCTGTCATGTTTGTTATTCAATTTGCCATCAAAAACACACGAAATATTCTACGAAACAAGCCACAATAATAACGTTCTTGAATAATTTGATAACGCTGAATGGAGCAGAGCGGAGTGAAGCCTGGATGTAAGAGGGTCTATGTGTCCGTGTGTGTGTGTGTGTGTGTGTGTGTGTGTCGATGAAGATGCTTCGTTTGCTCGTTGATGGCGTCGAGATTGTCACATGAAGCGTCAGACTGGATACAGAGAGACAGACCTTCTCTCGTCTGCACCTCTCCATCAGTCCATCATCAAGCTGAAACGTTTTGGGTTTGCACAAGCTTAAGTGGCATTGGTATTGGCTTTTGTGTTGTGGCCTACAGCCAAGAGGGAGCACACAAAGCTGAAGAATGGGAAGCAGGAGAGCAAAAGGGAAGGTAGCAGAGAGCTGCAGTTGCTTCCGTTTCCGTTACTGCCTTCTCCTGATCCGTTGTTGTTGTTAATGGCATCACAATATTTAGCTTTGGCTTTGTTTTAAGACAACTTCTGCTTGATTGCATTGATTGATTACACACGCCACGCACTTGCCACATCTCTCTTACCTCCCTCTTACCTCGTCTCTGTTGCTGACTCTTAGGTTTTCCAGCAACTGTTTACAATTCATGAAATACTTTTACTTTTATTTAACTTTACACTTTAATTAGCTAATTCCTGCGGCCATCGAGTATTGAATTTTAATTTTATTAGGATTACATTTAGAATGAGAACAAGCATAAGAATGGGGCGGGAAATTAATTTGTGCGTTTTCGGTTTTTGCAGGGAAAGTTTGCAATTAAAACTTTCAAAGAGAAAAAACAACAAGCAATATTGAATAATAAATGGCTTTATGCTGGCTGGGGCAGTTCAAAGTTTTCAAGACTTGCGATAGAAAGTTGTGCCATAGATTCGATTAAAAATGACCAGAAAAACAAGCAAAGTTTCAATGCTCAAATCAAAGCCAGTTTATAGATGATGATCTCAAGGATAAAGAAGACAGGACAGCTGGACAGCAGAGCTAGACAAAGACACAGTCAACGTCAAAGTTGAAGCAAAAAGAAAAAAAATAGAAAATATGAGAAGCGTAAAGCATATTAATTGCTTGACATCAAGCGAAAAGAAACTTGTAATATTGTTGTTAATGTATGTGAATGACTTGGAATCCGATTCGTATGCGTATTGGGATTGCGATTGGTTTTTGGGTTAGGGATTCGAACTGTGACTCATTACTATGCAACCCACACTGACACACGTCCACAGACACCACACACAAAGACACACAAACACCCACACACACTCACTCAGTTGGCAGGACAAGGACATGGCACATTCATAAAGCAAATCAAAGCAACGGTTGTCATTTTTCACATAAAGCAAATTTCACTTTGACATTTGCTTTATATATGTAAGTCTATACACTTTATTCTTAACTTTTGCTTTCCCTCTTTTTTTTTTTTGTTGCCCTCTGCTCCTCTGTCTGCGTTTTTCACATTCTCAATGTCTCTGTGATTTTATTTGATTATCATTTTTTTCGTTTCTTCTTTGCAAGTATTTTCTGCAAATAATTCGAGGCTTTTAAGCCCCACACACTGACTCAGCGAAAAAATGCGCAAAATGTTCACTTTAGTTGGGGGTTTTTATGGCATTACAAAATGTTGGCTGTCATGTAGTTAGTTAGTTAGTTAAGCTTTCAAATGACATCAGACTTGATAATCTAATCCAAACATGAGAATCCTTTTCACTGCCACAGAGCAGTGAGGATTTTCCTGAAAATTTCAATTTTAAGCTGAGATTTACTTATGTTTACGGTGGTTTAATTACTCTAAGACTTAATTTGAGGTTGATTGATGTGTGTGTGTTTCTCTCTTTGTCTGTATGTGTCTGTGTGTGTATGCCAATTAAGTCATAAAAGATCAATTTGCTTCAACTAGTTGGTTACATAGATGCATTTCGGTGATTAGTTAACTTCATTGTGCAGTTGCATTTTCACACCTGAGTGAAGCCCAAATCCCTCAGACCACAGCCCTTGTTTTACAATGTCCCATTGTCTGTGGTCGATGATGTGGACGCTGATCAAATGTGATGATGATGATGATGACGATGTGCTCTCTGGTTCATGTAATTAAATATGCTTGGGGTGGAAGCCAAAAATTCAATAAAACCTCACAGAGCACAAATTTTTGTCTCTTTAAAGATTGAAAATGATTGCCAATAAGTATTTCATTTAATAATTGCCGCAGCGGTATATCTATGTATGTACATATATGTACATAGAGCCACGGTTGTGGGCACGAGCATGAACATGGACATTGAAATGTCATTAGCATGTCTATGCCATGCTGAGAATGTTGGGAACCACAACAACTGACCCTCAATTGACCCCTCTCCCCCTCAACAGAAACATAGTCCAGTGGACATAGAATGAGTGTGGTAGGAACGTGAAAATGACATAAACTAGAGAAGTGGAAAAAACCGCAAGTTACATAGAAGAAAACCGCATTAGTGAAAACTAATTAAAATATATTGGCTTATAACACTTGCAGTAGACAGAAAGAGACAAAGAGAGAAAACAACATAAAATGAGTGAGGTAAATTATTAATTATGATTCTAATTTGATTTATAACTTTGAAGAAAAACCACGTTTTGTGTGGTTTTAAAGATTTTATAGCTTTTTATGTACTATATATGTACGTAGCTTGCATATTGTTTTACTCTTTTAAATAATTTTATCTCTGTATTAACTAATTTATATCCCAAATGTTATTGTACTTAATTCTTCTAATAATAAATATCAGAAATTTAAATAAATTATCGTGATGGTTCAATGCATTTACTTTCTACAACTTTTCCAGCCGGAAGCGACTGCTACATAATGGCAGCAGTCTTAACATCCGCTTGGAAAATTGTACGTAATAAGTATGCTACAGTTTTAGTTCTTTATGCGTAATTAATGCCTCTGCAAAGAGCTCAAAAGTCAAAGTAGGCAAGAAAAAAAATAGCACAATAAAAAACTTAAACAAGTATGTGAGGTATTAATTATCAAAGAATTTAATAGTAGGAGTCTCTCTCTGGTGAGTTTTTAACACACTTTAAGGCCCCCCCCGCCTGGGATTTCCGCCACCCTTGATTTAACCACAGAGTAAAGTTACTCGTAACTCATTCCGACAAAAAGGTCAAATTCGAAAGTTTTCGAAAGCTTTCTTCACCTGGGTTGCATGAGGCCAAATTGCTGCTAAATGGGTTTCTCCTTCTTTTTTCTGTGTGTTTTATTATACCCGAAAAACTTTTACCATTAGGTGTCGATGTTGCTGGGTCCTTTACTTTACTTTATTTTACTTAAGTGACAAGTGCCTGTTGTTTTTTTCATTAATTAAAAACGAGACAACACGAAATGACTTTGCCATTTCACTTGGCATTCGTTCTGTCGTTTCCGGTTTCCGTTTGTTTTCCATCGGATTTGGTAGTTAGTTGGATTCTTACGTTTACTTTGGCTTTTTGTGTACGTCTTATATTTGAGCAAAGGATCTAAGTAAAGAGCACTCATCTCTGGCGAATGTCAAGTGAAAATGAATTGTTGATTTCGGAGCTTAAGTTAAGAGACATTGTCCCAGTTTTCTTGCTCGGTCGGCACTTCACTTATCGATTTGCCATTGCTTCGGCTATTTTTATAACCAATAATAATGAGTGTAAATTGTCGCTAAAATGTTTATAATGTTCACATTTAAAATGGGAATTACTTTACCAAGCACCACACACACACACACACTCATACTGATATACACTTAGTGTAAGCTTATTAAACTTGTGTGTACAGGACACACACATACGAGGATATAAAGATACTCCTGTTTCAGAAATTAAAAATGTCGGCAGATAAGCAGCCTGACATAAACTGTGAGCACTCATTTAATGAAACTTTTTTATTACTTCCTGACGCTTGACTGGGCTATTTAAATTGCCGTCATTCAATTGGAATAAAGAAGGTTTCTCCCTCCACTTTTTTTTTTCAACTCATCTTTTTTTTTTTTCTTTTCATTTTTAATGCGATTTCGATTGGCAAATTGTTAATGGCTCTTTCATCAGAGGACACGAGGTTCACTGCTTTATGCTGGCCCGGGTTGGATTATATCGCACATGCATGATTATTAAGGAAAAACCACCATGATATGAATTTATATACACACACATATCTCTACACTACGCTATTCCATCCCTTGAAAGGCTTAAGCGCTTCCAGTTAAAACGTTTCAAATGAATTTTTTTTACTTTGGTTTCTTTAAAATAATCTGTATTTAAGCTGTTTGCTTTTAGTAGATTACTAAATGGTTTTTTGATTTAAAGTAAATTGCATTTTATATTCAGGATAAGAAGCTTAAGCTAATTTTCTAGATTTCAAAACGATGGTAAAAAACTAAACGGTAATTGAACTCAACTAAAAGAAACTACCCAAGAATTTTAAATTTAGGGCTATTCAAAACTTAATGTATGTATTCAGTTTGACAAAAACCAATCAAAATTTCTATTTTAAAGGCAATGTAAAAACTGATTCATTATCAGTAGAATTTGATATTCCGTTTGCAAGTGATTACGATGCAAGTTTTTTAATGCAATTTGTAATTTGCACTTTGCCTTAGCAACATGAAATCGAAACCCAATTACAAAAGGGCAACTCAATTACAAAATTTACCCCATTTGCTCATTTCGTGCAATGCAATTAAAATTTTACACTTCATTTGATTGTGTGTACATTGTAAATGCATAAATATTTTACAGCACAAAAAGCGGAATAAAGTTCAAATATATAATAGCAAAAATTTTTGTTGCTGTTTGGAACTTTTCTATGCATGTGAGTTTCGAATTTATGAGATCTGCAAAAAGTGTCGCATGTGTCGAGCAAAAAAAAAAAAACCACACAAAATACACGAAACCAGTCACACGTACAGAAGGCAAAGAGATACGTGAGCGCTTTTTATATACATATGTTACTATGTATGTATCTATGGGAGTTCCATTGGATATGTATGCTGCCCAAGCACAGGTGATGGGCATACATTTTTAACAACAACAACAGCAAAGTAAATAAAAGAACAACAAAAACTTTTTCCATGTTGCACGTTCAAAAAGTAACAAGCAAATTAATTAATTAAACGTTAGTTAAATCTCATGTTCAAGTGTCACAGCTGCCGCCTGTGAAACTCATTAATGTCATAGTCACATGTGTGCGCTAAGGCTTGTGTGTGTGCTTGTGTGGGTGCGTTGTATGTATGTGCATGTGAAGGGAGATAGACACAGAAGCCGAATTGAATTGACAGCTTTGATTTATGCTTGTAACCACAAATTCAACATAGAAATAGGAACAGAAACCATTTGTTGATGGTTACTCCAAAAGGTACGGGAATAATATTCTGGCAACTAACTAACTATTTAAGCACAATGGAACACCAAGGCCAGTTTCAGTATCAGAAACAGTAGCAACAGCAGGGGACCTTAACCAAAGGCAAGGTTAATTTACTTAGAAAGTATATTTCCTTTTCTAACGAAAAAAAAACAAAAAGAAAACACAAGCAAAGATACAAAAATTACTAAACATTGTTCATGGCCAACTCAAAAAGTGTAAGGGAGGGGAAAAACATTTCTTTTTTTATATATACAAATATATATGTATATATACTTTTGTAGCCAGCGCACGTGTGTGTTGCTGCTGCTGCTGCTGTCAGGAATAGGAAAAAGAAAGCAGGAAGAAAAAGGAAAATTCAAAGTGAAATTTGCATGAATGCGAAATGAGTCTCCCCTCTTTCTCTCTGCCTCGCTCGACCTCTCCTTCAGTTCAGCTCAGTAAGTGGCTACCAATGTTGATTTTTCTAGGAAACCAAAAACTGTGATTGCATCGCTTTCAAGTTTAATTTGAGTAAAATAAATGAAAGGGCCCACAATGTATAAAAACGTAAATTTAATGATTATATTAAGGACAATTGACATAAATTTTAAGAAAGAGAAAAGATGAAGCACAAAATATTGAACTGGAAGAACATTTTCTACGAATCTCGGCAAACCAAAGAATCAAATGGCATTTAAATGTTTTCAATAAAACAATAAACAGTCAAAGATTAAATAAATGAGCAACCATTTCAGCAATTACTGCCAAAAACTGACCGAAAGAGGAAAACGAAGCAACAAATGCAGGCGAATCTAGAAATAAAAGCAGGCCAGGAAGAGAGAATACGAAAATTTGGATTGGGAGGGAAGCCTTGCTTTTGTTAACATTAATTTTGATTGAGATTAATAGCTAAATAAATGCTAAAGATTATTATTGCTGTTGGGTCCAGAGGCCATTATGTCTGAACGTGGAAACCAAATGAAGCAAAATATAGCAGAAATTCTTAATTTTTGGTCCTTTTCTTAGTTTTTTTTGGTTTAAGTAAAATGATTTATAGGAATTTTATGTGTGTGTGTGTGTGAGTGTGCTCTGTTAGTTAATTGTCTAAGTAATTAGCATAAATCAGCCCAACATGTACACGCACACAACGGAGCTCATGTGCCACCCATAAAATGGATGGGTTCAGTTGGTTAGTTGGGCGGTCATTCGTTCATCGGGACGTCGGTAGCTCCCTTGAATAAACAATTGTGTAATTTCATATAGAACGCGCTGACCAATTGACATTTGAAATTTATGTCTTGGGCCAATTCGGCTAAAATGTCAGACAACCTCAAATACATACTATGTTGACTAGAGGATTGAGCTACTTGCCCCATGCTCTCTCTCTCTCTCTCTCTCTCTCTCTACATGTCCATAGAATGGTCAGTAGTAGTATGTCATTTCCCAACGGAGGGCAAACCAAATACATAAAATGAACTACACACACATATACAGAGTGCAGGACTAACGTTTGTTTATTTCTCAGTTTGTCAGCTTGTTTGCCCTGCTGCTATTTATCATGCGACAAATGCGCGTTTATCATCCAACTCGCTCGCTATTGCCATCTCTTTCATTCACACATCATTTCCGTATTTACGTCTCTTGGGGTTGCCCTTGCTAGCGGGGGCGTGGCACATGACCAAGCGACAAAACAATTTTTGCGTACATAAATTTCATTTATGAAAATCATTTGCACAAACTTTTGGCCCCAAAATGTATGCTACAATATTTCCAAAGTGCTGACAACACAGTGCGTATGAGTTTTATTTGCGTGTGTGCATATGTGTGTAAGAGACGAAAGCACATGATTGATGTATTCTAACTAAGACCTTCCCTCCGTCACCCTGCCCCATTCCCTTTCTTTTGGCCTCCAAGCGTTTATTTTTATGCCGCCAGTTTTGTCTGCAATGGCAATTTTCCTTTTTATGATTTCAATCAAGTCAAGTGGATTTGCATTCATGTTTAAGTTTTCATAGCCTTCTGGCTCCCCGTTTTGACGACTCCCATTGTATCACACTGTCATTATCATTCTTACATGTAGTTTTAGTGCAGAGAGAGCGCGAGAGAGAGAGTGTGAGGGAAGGAAATTCCATCCTATCAAGTGTCGCCCATCTAACTGGGTCAACAGTGACAATAGCCGCGAAACAACAATACTGTCCCGTCCTTCAATTACGAGAGGGTAAGTGCGCCCGTTTACTCTGTTAATTTACGCTGTCGTGTGCTCTTGGCCACGTTCTAATGCGCTGTGGCAGCTTATTACCATTAATTAGAATTACACAGACCTACCAGCTCAATTATTATGCCTTTAATTTAAGTTTAACTAATGCAAAAGACATTATCATACATTCCTATAACTCAAATCGAATTGAAATTTAAGCCAATTTGCCAAATTGAAGATAAAGCAAGATTGCCAGATTATGGCTTTTAATTTAATCATTTTCATTTTCATGCCAAGAGATTGTGATTAGAAGAATAAATCAAAGCTTAAAGTTTTGAGCCAAATAATTTGCAAAACATATTTAAGTAAATAAATGAAAAAAGAGAAGAAACACCTTGACTACATAAGCATTTTTGAGGCAAACTTCAACAAAACTGAAAAACTTTTCGTTTCGAGAGTTTTTGCTCCCCTAATTTTTTTGTTTTTGCAAATTTCCTGTTGCTGTCTGATGATGATAATGGCCTGTCGAGTCAAGTCCTGTGCTCATCAAAGGCATAGTTTAAAGAATACAGCAGGTGGGCAAGTCAAAGAGAAAAAAAATTGGATATAAAACGTAATAAATTTGCATAAAAGCCAGAGGTAATATTAAAGTATTTAAATTTTTATCAAAAAAAACAAAAACTTTACTCCAATTGCTTAATCGAGTTGCCGTGGCAGAGTCTTCTCTATGTGTCTGTATGGCCAAGGCGCCACATAAGGATGTTTGAAATTGTGAGTCAGACTACTTGAAATTGACCATCATTTGACCACCTTGACTTTCATTTGCACTTCAAGTGACTTAATTGAAGCAGACACTCTGTTCATGGTCCATTGGTGCCTTCAATGCTGTTGGTGTTGTTGTCGCTCTTGCCATTTTTAATTGCAGTCAATTTCGTGTCCTTCTTAACGCATCCAAACACACATTGCTTGCTTGTTTTTGCAGTTTTCATTTCATTGACGATATCGGATTAAGGGTATCATGCCTCTGACTATGACTCGCTGACGCAGAGATCCAATTGCCTGGAAACGGAAACAGAGGCGACAACTCAACGGGAAGGCAACTCTCTCTCTTTCTTGAGAGAGAGTAAGGACTATTAACGATATATTTATTTCACGTCATATACCTCGATATGTGAACATTATCGCTGGCAAATGGGAGGAAAGGAAACCAAGAAATTCCAAGCAAGAGGAAACAAGTCATAAAAAGAAAATATTGAAAAACTTAAGAAAGTAAAGGAAGAAGCAGAAAACATAACTGTTTGAATGGAAACGAATTTACGAACACACTTTACAATCTCTAAAATAAAGTTGAACTTTATTAAGTCAGCTGGTTTCAGTGCAAAAAAAGTTGCTTCCCTATCGCCTACTGACAAAGTAAATGTACTTTATTTTTTCGTTTATCTTTTTCATTTAACGGGTGGAACAACTTATGTAAGACTGGCATAAAACTTTTACAATGCCAGACCGGAAACGAAGCTAACAGCCATTCAGACATCTCTCTCAGTACAAGTGGCATACCAACTGCTGCTACGGATCCTATTGCTGTTGCAGCTGTTGTTCTTGTTGTAGTTTTTGTTGTTGTTATTGGTATCAACATCCAACTTTAACAAGGATTCGTGCCGAGTAAGCCACGCACAATGCCATTACAGAGAAAACACGGGAACATAGTCACAAACAACAGGACAACGGGACGTATGAGTTGAAGCCACTTCTGTTTGTTTTGTTTGTTTCTTCTCATCTCGCCTCGCCTTGTTTCGTCTCGACTCGTTGTACAGATATACTCGCAGGAATTGCATGCAACTGGAGAACAAATTTAATAAACATTTCACCTTAACAGTTACAGGAGACGATAGAGAGTAAGAGCTTTACTTGTTGATGGATGTTCTGTGGTTGTCTTGGTCTCGGTCTCCCAATCTGGCCGCTGGCTTATTGAAATGGTGCACATCCGACAAGCTCATCATGGAAATGGACCAAATGGAAAATGGCAGGTTGGCAAGCATATAGCTCTATAGCATTGAAAACTGCATCCAAGTTATGAGTTGAACATTTTTCATTTTTACTCTTTTCATTTTATCCTTTTTCAACTTATGAACGGCAAAATTCTCAACGCTTCTGAAGCTCATTTTTTTGTCAGTCAGTTTATTATAAAGTGGCAAAGGGATGCTTCTAAAGGTTTTCTCATTCTCCAAGGTATTATGCAAAGAGTGGTAGTCAGACTACATACAAATGTTTGCATTTGTGAGCCAAAATTCCAAGATAAATGTAGAAAATGTACACAATCTTTCTCTCTCTTCCTTTGATAAATAATCGTCTATTTTCTTATATTCATTTTGTTTTCTCTCTCTCTAAGAATGCAGAGCAATTTGGTTTTGAGCAGCAATAACTAGAAACTAATTGACGATTCGAAACTAAATGGCAAATACATCTAGATATAAGCAACAGAGAAGTGACTTCAATTTTCCAAAATAACAACCTAACATACATACATATGTATGCCCAGTCTGTCTGTCTATCTAAACTGGACCTCAATAAAAGTGAACATGTTATGTATGAATGTTTCCTGTCAATGTCCAGCAAACAAAACTGACATGCACATATTTCTATGGGCAAAAGAAAAATATAAATATTTCTAAAATGAAAAGAAAACGGACAAGCTTTCATGTTTGCCAAGCACCAACATCGAATCGATAGTGCAGGATTCGCAACGAAGAAAATCCAATGGGATTGTACGTGATCTCCGAAAAACGCAAAAACGGATACACAAATTCCTCACATAAATGTAATACACAATATAAGAAAAAAGCGAATAAAATTTACAGAATACTGCTGCACTTAGGGGGCCTTGCAATATTCCAACATTTTCATTATATTTGCCGAAACGAAGATAAAAAAATAAATACATACTATAGAGCTTTACAAAAGGAGCCGGAGGCAACAGTTCCCAAAATGCTTGCTCCTTCTGCATTCATCTGGTCCTTCGGAGAGGCGTTACGCTTGGGCACACAAATGTCGACTTTCAGTTTCCTCACACATGGCGGATATTTTACAACTTCCGGACGCCTCCGCATTGCCTTTTATGACTCCGCCACATTCGAATTCTCATCTGCCATATCCTGCTTCTCCCCTCTCGTAAACTGCAGCAGCATTTGCCATTGTCCTGGCTGAGAGCATTAGAAAAGGAGAGGGAGACGGAGCTCGTTAAATTTTAACACAGATGTGTTAATGACCCTTTTCAAATCTATATCAAACCCAAGTGCATGCTCTCAGCCTGTCAGCCAGGCAGCGAAGTCAAGCAAGCAACAATTTGCTTGACGAATTACTCAAACATCAAAAGCAATTTGCTACCAAGAAAAGCGGTGGCAAATTTTATTTTCAAAATAAATTGCCAAATGTCACAGAGCGGCAAAGTAAATGTATGTGAAATAAATGATTTTTGCTTACGCTAAGTTGTGAATGCAACAAATTGTGTTTTGGCTACGCTAAGACATTTGAAATATATTATAAGAAAAATTATTTTGGAGCCGCTTAAGAGTAAAAGTTATATTGTAATAGCAAAAGGCAACTTTTCTTTCCACATTTAAGAGTCTCCTCTCTGATAGAAGATAACAATACATTTCTTTTCCCCTTTTTTTACGGCCAAGTTTTCAAGTTTTAAGCCAAAATATGTACAATAATCCCCTTAGGCATGAATGCGTCGCTTTTTTTACTTGGCTTATTTCCCCCGCAATGTTCACTCGTTAATTTCCCTATTGACTTAAAAAATTCGCAGTTATGTTTGTCTAGAAGTTTATATTCAAATCACATGAGAAGCGAGTACATAAAGAGCGAGGCAGAGAGACGGGGCGACACTTTGGGTGTTGGGTGTTGGCGTGCTAAATGGCTGCTAATTTGAGTTGTTCTTCTTTTTTTTTCAACCAGTTTTCTCGTGGCATGGTTAATCTATTAAAGTTAATGAAATCATTAAAAAAGAATAAGTATTTGATTGCAGTGACGAATGTGTTTTATCTTGTTCACTTTCATAAGCATTTGACGGTTAATCAGTGCTCTAAACATGATTCTTTTTTATGTCGGTTGTATTTATTGTGGTTTGTTTTGAAACATCCTGTTGCACACACACACACGCAACACACACGCCACACACATACCACAGTCGTACACGGATACCCATCACGCACCATCTGCATATCAATCAGATGTCATCCTGCTGTCACTCTTCTGTCACATTGCTTGGCGTGTGAGAATCCTGTCAAGCTACCAAGCAACGGACCCCAACTTTGTCTGGTTTTTTTTGTTGTTGTTGTTTTTTTTTTTTTTTTTTTGAAAAATATGAAACGTTCGCGTTTTGCATATTTATTGTGCGTTTTGCATTCCCTATGAATGCTGTTTACTTTGTCTATTGTATCCCAGTCCAGCAGCCAGTCAGGACATTTGGCTTGACAAGGACAGGAACAGGGCATAGAGAGTCAGTCAGTCAGCCAGTCAGACAGACAGTTGGTTTTGTTAAAAATTCAAAAAGCGTACTGATAGCAGAATTCAATTAAAATGCTCTGCGTGTCACAAATCAGAAGAATATACGTACATTCGAATATATTTTTGAATTGATTGCAGTATAAATTGATTCACTTTCTGTCAGTTTCACTCCTCTTTTTCATCATAAATGTTTTTGTTTCATAGTAACAATAACTATCCTAGCAGATGTTTACTTTCCCAGTGGCAACAGTTTTACAAAAACTGTTTCCGGCAGATGATGTGCGATGATATTCATGATGATGCTGATGATGATGCCGATGATGATGCCGACAAGAATGTGGAGTGAATGCCAACGGCCACTGAACAAATCAATGAACAATTGCATTTTGCATTTCAGATTTGAATGCAATCAACTGGATATTGTGTCGAAGATTGTTTTGAGAGGGGGCAAATGTTTGAAAGAATCATTGTGAATGGCTTAGGAAATATTGTTTACTCAATGCACAAATAGACAAACAACATAAAAGAAAGCTTAACATTTTAAATTGCAAAATATGAATGGGTTTTAAATTCAAATTTAGATTATTTGGCTTAAGCCGAATATGTTCCATGGCAATGTGAATAACAGAAAATAGTTGAAAATAATTTACTTTTCAGCTTGAGTGCGTTTTGCCTTAAATCTCTATTCGTAATTTTTTTTCGTTTCTTACAAGGCCAGGCAAAGGGAAATGAAAAATTATTCATACGCCCAGTTGGACGCCTAACCAAATGACCAACGTACAAGCCAAACCAACCGCAACGGCAACTATTTCAGTAACAATGGAAGAAAAGGGGATAAAATGTGAATGCAAATGCGTTTCAATATTGATATTATTGACATATTGATATAACATGAATGATGGAAATTGTAGCAACTTACTAAGACTAACTGAAAGGACTAAAGTAAATCAATAAACTTGTATCTAGTTGACATGGCAAAACTCTTTAACTATAGCCTCATTCTAAAAACAACACTGCAAAAGTCGAGTACGTGATTTTTCTTCTTTTCCATAGAAAGTGAGAGAGAGAGAATGGGGAAATGGAACCTATGATTCTTATTGTATGCTTCTCTCACAGTAAACATTTACTGTCTGAGCCTATTATCAACACACACACATACACACACAGCCCACATACACACTCTGAGTAAATCCTTGCGCAAGCCAATTGCGTGTCCTTGCCACCTTACCCCAGACATACATGCTGCCTTCTCCTTACCCATGCCGACAAGCTCAATATTTACCATTGTTGTCCATTGTCCTTGATGATTGGCCTGTGGCAAGTAAATTTGCATATTGAGAAACGATTATCAGCTAATAGATTAATATTTTGTTTGTCAAATTAATGCCACAGGCCTAATACCAGAAATAACTCACTCACTTTAAAGTGACAGGCAGCAAAATCAAATATTAACATAGAAATTTTCAACCAACCCCCCCTTATCCAAAAAAAAGCTATATTTTCCTACCTTGGCAGTGAGCTCTCTACTTTTTTGAGCTCCTTTTCAGGCTGAGTGTGGCACTCGTTGGTTGGTTGTGCGTGCAAAAGTTGTTTGCCACCAAAAGGAAGATTGATTGAATCCAGAAGTGACGATAACAAGCGCCAAAGTGAAATGGAAAAGCAAACAGCAATGACGGCACAGGAACGTGAACTGAAAATACATACAACTATTGTACTACCACACACCAACACCCCCACAAACATACACGCACACTTTGTTTAGGTACAGTGAGTAGTCATTCAAATAGAACATTTGTATAATTTAAGCGAGTGTGAATAACTGACGGATCACTCCAAATCCAAACTCAGATCTGCAAACCATCGAAATTAAGTCTCTCTACAACCTCAAAGCCAACAACTGACTTGAAAACAATTTCAGTCTAACCTAACGAAAAGCCCAACCAAAGTAAGTTCAATCAAAATAAAATGAAAGAAGGATTATTTGAGTTAAAGGATTTCCAAATTCATTTTCGAATTACACTTTCTTTTGATTGCAATTGAGGAGTATATACTGCACATGCGGGTATTGGTATGTGTTTGGAAAAATGTTCTGTGTGGGTGGGTGAATTGGTGTGTGTGTGTGTGGGTGTGTGCGTGTTATTCAAATGTTAGCTGACGCCATAGCTTTTCCTGAAGACTTCGCCACATTGCGTGCACAACTCAACTCAACACACAGAAAATTTATGCACACGTTTATTGCCACGCACATTGTACGATATTTTATACATACACACACATATGTATGTATGTATATAAAAACATTGTATATTTACCTAGCTATAGCTAAACTAAGTAGCAATAATAATTCTTTTATTTTTATGTTGAACGAAACTCCTTTAAGAAAGCTAAAAGCTCGACTTGATCCACCTTGAACTTGTCAATAGCGTTTCCCCCCACGCTACGCTTCACTTGACCCATTTATGAATATTTTCACATAGTTTTTGATGGCGATGGGGAATGGAAATGAATGCGAGAGTGTGTATAGCTAAAAGTAATTAATTTCATTTTTATTGCATGTGCTTCAGTTGGTACTTCCTTTTGTCCGGCCAGTCGAACGCGTTGACCGTTACTCATCTTTTCTCATAGTGCCCAGGATATGGCCACCCTTTTTATGTGTTCGCGAATGGGTTTTTTTTTTTTTTTTCTTGGTACCCATTCAGGGGACCATAAAAACTGTAATTAAACACGAAAACTAGTGTCACATGGCGTATACGTGATGTTCGGCGATTTTTCGTTTTAATTGTCGTCGTCATACAATCATTTGCCTCTTCGACGGCAATAGCAACTGCAGTTGAATTCCTAATTGGATTTCACTCAATTTCGAAACCTTTTGCTTAAAGTAACATGCAAAATGAACTTGTCTAAAACTAAAACATGACAGTTAATTAACATAAAGTTATAATAATGTATCGCTTGCTTACTTTTTTGTGGCATTTGCTGCAGGTGCTATACAAAATGAAATGCATTCTCTAGCTAATTTTTCGTATGAATATGAAATATTCATCATCAAATATAAATTCAATTTTAAGCTTAGGGCACAACAACAGGCGACAAAAGTCAGATGTTGTTGACAACTAAGCAGAAGGGAGAATGAAGAATGGGCGTGAGAGAGGGGGAAGGACTTATGGATGACAGCATAACTTTGGAGTCATCATAATTACATGAACATTGTACAAGTACAGCACAAGTTTAAGGGGGCAGAAATGTGGGTGGGGCTTGTCTTATGTTTATGGCTTTATGCTGATGCTCTTTTGTATCATTTTGTGGTCTTGTTACTCTGATATGGTTAGGCTGTAGCTAAATGCCAGTACATGAGCATGAAACCTTTTGTGATTGCACACTATGCCCCTCTTTCACCACTTGGCCCCTTACTGGGGTAACCTCAAGCGCACTTCAGTGGCATACACACACACACACTCACTCACAGAGAATGCGAGCATAAGGGGGCAAAACAAAAGCGCAACAACAACAACAACATCAACAGCATGACCCTTAAAACAAAACGAATGCTGAATATATGTAACAAAAGAAACAACATGCTGATGACGATGATGATGCTGGTCCTAATTCTGGTCCTAGTCCTGGTGCTCCAGCTAACGAACTAATGTAGCATAGATTTTTAGCATAAGCAGCAAGAAATCGTTTATGGCTTTCATCCGGTAACCCAGATGCGTTGCCAGCGAAAGAGATCTCAAAAAAGGGGTTAAACAGAAATTTCTTTCCTTCTAAATTCTAGAAGTTTGTATAAATTTAGCAACTGCAGCTATTTCATGATAGAGTAAAAACATTTCTCCCTTATATTATCACTAGATTACTATATTTTAATATTCAAACAAAAGCACAAATAGTTTTGTTTTCGTTAGTTATAGTCAGGTTCTTCTATAACGTGAGACTTAATTGACAATAAATGAACAATAGATAACTTATCTAAACCGATAATTGGTTGATAAATACCTGGCTTTTATGGTCTTGAAACTATAAGCCCCCTTTCAAAACAGAGCCCATTTATACACACATACTCGTATGAACTGACTGGGCTGAAAGAGGCTGCTGAGAGTATAGGCACTTAAGCAAAAGCCACAAGACCAAGACCAAGCCAGCAGCAGACTTTACTTAAAGTGAGGATTCAATGGGTTCGGAGGAGAGAGTTGGAGGCAATGTCTCTGTGCCACATCTTGAATTGCAAAACCGCAAAACACAAACGAGCCTTGCCGGCAAACAGGCAAACACTTCTACACCCAAATACTCAACTACACATACACTGACTCACTACATATGTCCTTTTGCAGATTTCATGGAAAAGACTGGTCCTGCGGCATTGCCTATACTTATATGTATATATATTTAGTCACATTTACTAAATAAAATATTCATATGTATGAACATACATTCGTGTGCATTTATGTACTTAGAAGTCGTGTACTTTTGCGGCTCACTGTTGCGTTTCAAAAAAAAAAAAATTTAGATATAAGGAAATTTTCTATGCCACGGTTTCAGTTTAAGTGTGTGTGCGGGTCTGGGTTTTCCTCTTCTATGGGCATTTTATCTCTTTGCATCTCTAAGCCTCTAAAATTTGCTTACATTTCACAATTTTCAACTTTTCTGCTCACCGTTTTTCAACTCTGTGTGTGTATTGATGTGTATGTGGGTGTGTGGGATTCGCGTGTGGGTGTATGAGAATGTTTGTTCCGTTATAGTTAAAAGTTTTTTTCCGCTCGGTTTGTTGGATCAACAAATGCTATGTATGTGCAGTTTAGCCAAAATTTGCCAGGGATTTTTTCCCCTCTTTTTTAGAAGCCAAAACAAGTTAAACAAATTCTTGTATGCAACTATACGACTTACTTATACTCTCCCTCAGTTTATTTTATTTTCCATTAAGCCATGTAACCTTAGCAAAAGTAGTCCTAAAACAAGAACCAAATTGAATATTGAGAACTATTTTTCAAGCGAATCAATTAGATTCACTTGAAGTTGGTCTCGGTTATTCAATATGTCCTTTGTCGAATTAAATAATATCATTATTTTCAACCAAATCTTACTCAGAGTTCGGCACAAGGACTTAAAGCGCAATGCCTAGCGTTTACCCTCTGGGACTACCATAAAAAAAGGTTGAGTAACAGAACGAAAAGACCATCTAAATAATAACAATTTTGCATGGGCGACCGCAATGGAGCATTAACTAATATCTCTGGCATTTTAGTCGTTGTGTGTTGTAGTTGTGGGGTTGTTGCTTGGGGGCAAGGTCGACCAAAAAATACAAAAAATTAAAGAAAAGAAGCATCAAACAAAAAAAAGGGTTATCATTCGTTTGCAGTGTTTTCCCATGGATTTGTATATATCTCTAATATATGTAGGATGTAGTTCGCTTTTGCGTCAGCAATAAATTTCATTTAAAATGAAATCAATTTAAATATAATTTCTATTGGAGTTTTTAATGAAAAATTGAGATTTATTGCCGAACGGCAAGTTTTCCTCCCCACTTTTGTTTGAAACTCCATTAGGGAGGATTCAAGTCGCTCTTGCCAATACAGTAGAAAAGTAGAAATGCTTGAAAACTAATTCAATTTGGCAACTTGTAAAGTGTTGTCAGTTTTTAATTCAATTGGAAAATTTAATTTTCTTGTGGATTTATGGGTGCTTGAGCAGGCAAGGGAGAGAGGTGAGAGTGGGTGGCTGATGAGAAGTGTCGAGTTCCCCTCAAAAGTTAAAATTTGAGCCTGCTGAGCTTTGAAGTTAATGCCATGGCAACTGCCAATCGAAAGAGAGAGAGAGAGAGCGAGCGAAAGAGACAAGTATGAAAGAGATCAAAAAGGCAGCCAACAAATTCATGTGTAATAAAATGCAATTTATGGTTAATTCATTTAAATGCAGAACAAAAATATACAAAGTACAAAAACCTTGCTATATTGTACATTCAATTATGTTAATTAAATGCGCAATGCAAAAAGAAAAAGTAAAACTGTAAAAAACACGAAAGTAAGGAGCAACCAAGTTGAAATTGTTGACCAACCTGGGTTGACTCTTTTATGTCGCACAATTTAACCAGCTGCAGGATGCCAAGAAGAGAAAAGGGAAGCAGGCACAGAGGCAGAGGGAGTGACAAGGGCACTGGCAGTAGAACGGTTAAGCTAAAGGTAATGGCAACTTTTTGTGTTTATTTATTTCTGGTTGCTCTTCCTGTTGCTGCTGTTGCCGCCTCTCAAGCACACACTTTTAATCCTAATTAATCCTTTTTGCTAAAAGTTAAAGTCGCCGCACAGTGGACAAAAATCTGTTTTAAATGTACATATCGTAGTCTTTTAACCTTCTATTAGCAGATTTAGGTCAATTTTTCTAATGAAATCTAATATTTGTTTTCTTATATTATCTTCTTTCCTTTCCTTCAGCTCTCAAGTTAATCAAAAATCATACGATTTTTCATATTTGTTGTATACCATTTTAGGCCACAGTGCACTTGTTTTCCAAATGACCATCCAAACCATAATGATGTCAATGATAATTATGAATATACTAGTAATGACGATGATTAAGGACAACAAACGACAGTGAAACACTTGAAAGTTTGCAAAAGCAAAAATGTCGACTTGTTGGCAAATTAACTCAATGACTGACTCTTGTGGAATAATTTAATTATGCTGAGACGAGGGCATAAATAAGTACGAGTAGTAAAGCCGAACGCTTTTAAGCCATTTGTCGTTGTTGGCAACTTGGAAAACAAGGGTCAAGTTTTCCCCTAGCTCTAGGAAGATGCGGCCAGCAAAAGTTTTTATTTGAGGGTTAATTTTCGTAAAAGGTTATAGCAATTAGAGGAATAAAAGTCTGACATTTTTCACCTTTCACACTGCAAATGCATTTTAACCAGTTCTAGTAGTTAATAATGAGCTTATCGTGATGAGGTAAGCATGGTCTATTCCCATGCCAAACATTAGGCTTAAAGGACCCAACCCTTGCGATATTACACCGATATAATGTGTGTGTGTGTGCTAGTAGTAGTTGTCACCCTCATTTGCCTAGCACATGCGGCGTATGCGTAATATGTGTTATTATCTTTTTTATTTAGTTTTATTTTCATATAAGTAATTGCCACTTACTGGGCTATGAAAATATAATTACGTGGCGACAAGTCCACGTGGCTTTTTCAAACTTTCTAACAGACAACAAACACGCGTAATCGATATCGAGTCCAGGCTAATGTTTTAAGAGCCATCAATGGAAATTATCGTTTGCAAACAATGTGGTTATGGTTTAGCCAAAGCAAAAGTCATGTTTTTTACTTCCAACAAAATAATCGACCAAAAATAAATGTTGGCTAAAAATAGAAAAGCCAAACAATATAATACCAAAAATCGGTGGCAGGACAAATCTATATGTAACTATGTGAAGGGGTGGCTTTGTTTCTGTGTGTGAGTTTACAAAAAAAAAACACTTCTCAGCTAAATTTATTCGTTTGGCTGGGACAAAACCTTCGACAATAATAATTTTACCAAGAGACCGGCAAAGAACCAGGCAAATGCAGAAGCTGCGTTTGTTTTTATCTTCTTTGCTTCGCTTTTTTATTTCACTTTTTTTCTATCTTCTATCTGTTATTTCCGCCAAAAAGCAAGAGTCAGCTAGTGCCCGGGCCACAACAGAGGGAATCAATGGCTGGCTGGCTGATGCCAACTACTAAACGTGGCATAAACTTTTTCTCGAACAACAAGCACAGGAAAAAAATAGTAAAGACATAGAATGGCGAGAAAAACATGGCTCAAAGTGGGTAAGACGGATAAGCGCTGCACAAAACGGCTAAAGATGAAGTTTTTCATCTCCCCTTCTTTTCTTCTTTTCGCTGTTGATTTTGATATTTTGCTCTACTTTCCCATTGAACACAAAATGGCAACTAAAACTCTAAGGAGAACGAAGGAGAATGCAAGCGAGACGGTTGCCCCCAAAAATATTGAGCAGGTTGTTTCCTGGCCAAGGCCCGGATAAAGTTCACGTTGGCTAAAAGGCAATCTGCTTTTGATGGCATTTCTCAACTAAAAGATAGTAAAGTCTGCTGTTTTCTTTTTGTGGGTTAATATTAATGATAGTTTGTTTAGTGGATCAACTTTTTTAAGCGATCATAAAGCAAGTTTATAAACTTTTTCTTATAGCAACTTACCAATTTATATTTTTATGATAACTGCAAAGAAAGAGAAAAAACAACATTAAAATGAGATTTTATTTTAATTAAAGATTCAATTGAAAATAACTACTGACCAGAATCTGGTAAGCATATTAAATTATTCAAAGCAAATTCATCCAAAAAAGCAAAGGAAAAGAAAGAAGGATACAATATCAAATGTAATTAAATGGTCTTGGCTATATATCTTTGGCAATAATTTTGGACACACGAAAACGAATTAGTGTCAGTTTTATCTCAATTCCTTTCTCCCTCCCACTCTCTGTTTTCCTTTCATTCGCAGACTCTCAGAGTGGAATCAATAAACCAGAATAAAATGCTCTGACCATGGGCCATAGAACTGTGAGGCGTTTTAATAAATGAATTGCTGATTAGATGAAGTTGGTCAATGCCCAAGACGACCGAGCGAAACGATAACAAACAACAACATGAAATGCAAAGAATGCCAAAAGAATTTGTGTAACACAATAAACTTGTGAAAATTGGGACAAAGGGAATGGGGTTCAGTTAAAGAGACATGGCTATAAAAGCAACCAACGGACAAGGTTAAACCAAAAGAGGCACACAAAACACAGAAAACTACGAACAAAAAAGATATCCGAAGTGCCAGGCTAAGTTTGTTCGGTTGTCCCTTACTTATGATACCCTCGCGAATTTTCATTCAGAGGGATTAGTCCCAAGGGTGTCGTATGATATAGTCAACCTGTCTAAATCGAAAAAATTTTAGACATTCGAATAGCCTTCGCCCTTTTCTTAATTTTTTTAAAGTGATAGAACTAAGAACAGCTTGAACTCATCTTTAGAACAAAGAAGAGTTGAGCTCACAACGGCAATTTCCTTAAAGTTAACTGCGAACAAGCGTCACTGCCTCCAGTCTAAAGACAAACAGACATAGTTTAGTGTTTTAGGATAGTTGTGCAAGAAATTTTTAGCGACAAGTGATTATACCCACTTATCAAGTTTATATAGAGAACGTATGTCACCCAAATGCTGCCAAGAAGTGGTGGCAAAAAGTGGCACAGGAAGCAAAGTAGAATGAGAAGTAGCCAAGCCAAAGGGGCAAATGGCACTGAGAATGACGGGAAGAATAACAAAAAAACAAATGGCCCCACGAAAAGCCAATGAACGTCAGTTCACAGGGACAGAGACAGCGAGACATTAGGCAAACTGCGCCAAGCAGGGCTCACGGTTTCTGAACGGGCGAAGGATTGTATCGGGTCCCGCAAATCGGGGGCAACGGGGCAAAAAGAGTGAGAAAGGCATGTGAGAAACGCTATTGAGAAAATCGCCAGGCAGCTATTTATACCGCACAAAACACAAAAGCACAAAAAGAGAAAAAGTAGAATGGACCTTACCGAAACAGGTCCTTTAATAAATCCGCGCGACCTTAACCCTTCCAACTGGTGATAAAAAGGTAAATTTCGCGAGAACTGTAATGTGGCTTAGCTTAGCCAAGGGTACACCGTTTCAAGTGTAACTTCTTTTATCTTTAATTGTACTTAGTACATTGTATGAACTGAACTTAACCTAATACAATGGATCTAAAAGAATTCTTAAGCCAATAAGCCTTAGTTGGAATCAGAATACTCTGCTAGATCACAAATTTCGATTTGTAAAATTTGGTTGATTATTTATGTTAATATATCATATCCCAAACACAGTTCAATCTTATACTAAACTTCTCTTTTAAAGTTTTTTTTGTTGCTTGGTCTCTCTTTAGTTTAGTAATTTCTACTTGAGTTCAATAAGAATGTCACGTTCTACATTAGACGAATTGGGGCAATAACAAAACAGCCGATAAAGCCGGATAATACAAAAAAAAAGAGAGAAACAAAAACAGATGAAAAAAAAATATAAAAAATAAGTCAATAAATTTGGCAGCATTTTTTCAAAACAATTCTTTTGCCCTAACACGCGAAGACAGGGGAGAGAAGTGTGGAAAAAAATAAAAAGACTTGTGACAGTTGTATTAAGGTGGATGATTGTTTGGCCGAAAGAGGGGGAGCTTCTAGCTAATGGTTGGGGTTGAGGCGATGGAGGGGCTAAGCAAGTTGATATAGGCCATGCTGTTCATAAAAAGAAAACAAAACTTAATGGATTTCACAGACACTTTGACTAAGGCTGACACATACACGCACACACATACTTAGACGAAAGAAAAAGCCAGCCAAAGGAAAATTGTAAGTGAGCGCGCGAAAAGCGGGAAAATGCTTGCAAACGACTAACTTTGAAGTAATTTGCTTTAGAAATTACACGTTAGAGCAAAGTTTTCTTTTTTTTTTGCGCTCAATTTTTTATTTATATTATTTTGGAAGCAAAAAAGTTGCTAAAAAGTTAAACTCATGCTTACACACATTCTCTCTGTGCGTGTGTGTGTGTTTTTGGTGGGGTTCTAGTATTCAAGGGTGAAACATTATAATTTTCACATTGGGCTTTTAGGTGGGTTATAGATAGGTTGAATATTAGGGTATGTGCTAGAAGGAAGGAGATGAAGGGATCGGAAAGGGGGTTACGACTAATTTGTGTATTTCTCGGTCTGCGTGTATGTGTGTTTTGTATTTGTATTTGGTTTTTGGTTGAATTTGTTTACCCACTCAACACTCAGCTGAGCTGAAAGCACACACACACACACACACACACACACACAGACAAACACATGAACACTTTAGCATTTACATGCATTTGCAATTTTGTTGTTATATTTATTTTTTTGTTTTTGTTTTTACGCGTTTTGTGTTTTTGTCTCGTTTCGCATTGACTGATAACACGCGCTAATGCTGCTGCGATAACGGTAAACTGCTTATGCACATACATACATACATATATAGAAATGTATTTGTGTTTGTGTGTTTGTATTATTGTTGGGTGCTTATTAGAAATAACAGCAAATGGCAAATTGCTTTGCACTGCACTTGACAGAAACATACCTACAGATGATTAACTAATTTGTTTAATTTATATTTTACTTTGGTTATTTTTGTTTGTCTAATGTTTGTTTTGTTTTTGGTTCTTTGATTTTTGATTTTGAGTCCTGCAAAGAAAGTATTATGCAAAAACATTAGTTGCCTTGTCTTTACATTTGGCCTTTCCTTTGCTTTCCTTTTCACTTGTTTTTTTTATTTTCTTCTTTTTCTTTTATTACAACCGGCGGCAAAATTTCGATTCCACAACACGCGCGCACGCACTGTCTTTGGTGAGCGTAGCAAATATAGATTGGAGAAGGGGGGCGGCGGGTCGGGACGGTTTTTTATTTTTGTGGGGCGGTCACTAGCCCGACAGACACACGGCCCACGAGTTTTGCACAGCACGACGACAACTTTAACACTGAGAACCTGAGTAACGGAATTCTCTGCCTGGTGCCTGGACTGTGTCGCCAAAAAACATACACACACACGCCCACGCTCCCACAGAAATTTACGCTCTCACTCTCATCATAACAAATTCGGTTGCTGCAGTTGGCGAGGGGGCGACAGAGACAGAGGCAGCGGCAGCGGCAGAATACTCGTAAAATTTCAAGCGCCGGCTCTCTTTTGGTTATAGTTTGCAGCTCGTAGCTCGCATGGAGCTGCTTGGCCTAGCTTAGATGCGTTGCTCCAGTTGGCTTTGGCGCCCAGGCATCAACTGATACGGCAGCAGCAGCAGCAGCGATAGCAGTAAAATCAGCAGTGGCTATGGCAGCGACAGCGCACATAGGGACGCCGAGCCGTTTTTTGAGCACTTAAGTCAATTTTTAACAGTTAAATGTTTTGATGCCACTTTATAGATAGAACATCAATGCATATTTTTGCATACTTGCTTTTTTAAATTTTTTCAACACTTTCGTTTATTGCAAATTGTTGCTTGACTTTGCGTGTATATAACTTTTGAAAGAAGAACCTTATTGATAAAACTGTAGATGCAATTGAAAAAGTCGGGCTTGTACTATGCCACGAGATGCCACGCCCATTTTCTCTAAAAATAATTGCAAAATATATTTATTACCTCGCGCAATGTAATGAGACTGGAAATTATTATTAATCATACATTTTTGAATAAAGTGCTCAAAAAACGGCTTGGCGTCCCACAGTGCAGCGGCAGCAGCAGCAGCAGCTGTGCTTTCGCTTTGTTTACAGTTATTTGACGCACGCCATTTACTTACACACGCTCTCTCGCTCTCTTGGTGTTGAGTACTCTCCGCCTACATTATGGGGAGCACATATGTATGTAATTGGGGTTGGCACTTGGCTCTAGTGTTGGTTAATGCAAGAAATTTTTGAATTTCAAATTGTTTACAACTTCCATTTAGTTGGTCTGCATTCTTAGCCCGCACAGAAGAAACCATGATGAATTGGTAAAATAAATAACAAACGGAAAAGGGATTCTCTTAATTTTTACGAAATGCTGTTGATTCTTCTCTCACGTTTTTTGAGATGTCATTGAATATCCATCTAGTGAAATAATTCAACGTTCTGCCATAAATTTAAATTCTTTAAAGAAGAACTGCTTCACAAGTACACAAGTATAAGTTTACTATTTTAGATTTACAAAGTTAAACCACAATACTCTTTCGAGTGTTTGGTAGTCTCTTTTTGAAAATCAGCGCAGGCGCTATTAAAAAACAAAAGACATAGCCTTGGCATATCCAACAGATGTTGCTGCCATTGATTAGACCCAAAGCAAAATGTTTGTGCCAGCTGATCAGAAGAAAATTTATTAGAGCATACATTTAGGCTAGCAATTAGAAATTGTCTTTCGAATTGGAGTCAAATTAATTCACTGTCTCTGGTCAATTTGGTGTCCTGCTGTTCCTGCTGAGATGGCAATGTTTCCGCTGTTGTTTCACCCAGGCCCTCACTGTCATCGTTCTCTGTCTCTGCGGTGGCTTCGGTTTCCGCTTCCGTTTCACGTACCCCGTCCTCACAAACGGTCAATGGCTTCCGCTCCAGCAGAGGACGCGGCATGCGGCTTAGAAATCCCGAACAAAATGTCTGAATCGATTCACATTGACCGGGCGCATTGGTAACCACAAATGCGCACGTCTGGATAATGTCATGTGGAGTGTTGTCCATGTACTGAAACACTATATGCTGCTCCTCTATGTCGCCATGGGTTACCAACTTCCCTTGCAAACTGTTGTTTATAAGGGGAAAACTCTAAATCATTGTCCATTGCCAGTGCAATGTGTAACTCACCCAACAGGCTCGCCGGTAATTTTCATTTCCACCTCCTCATACTTGTTGCGAACATAATCAAAGCGTTCCACTGCATCGGCTGCTTCCATCTTCAATTAAGAGTAAAAGAAAGTTGTTAAGGAAATATCTAAATTAAGATTTAATAATGGATATACTTACATCTTCTATGCAATGATTCGGTGGTATACATATTGACAGCTATCGAGAAATTGAGAAGAGGTTTATTTACCTAGATTTGTACATGTTTCACTTCAACTTACCACCTGTCCAGTGAATAAAACTAATATGATATATAAATAAAGCGTTATAGTTAGTCTCATTGTTAATCCAAGCAGTGATCAGGTTCAACTGACTAGAGAATCACTCGAAACCAAATGGTCAGTCGCATTGAAGTTTGGAAAATATTTCCATATTCATTTACACTTCCATTGTTCTCGCTTCGCTTCGTAGTCAAAAGTTAGTAGCACTGACGTCATAATAATTAAAACAGAAAATAATGACAATAATACAATAAGCGAAAAGCTCATCATGCAAACCCAATAAAAATCTCACGCTAAAACAAACAAAACATAGCAAAAAATTTAAAAAAAACAAAATAGAGAGTGAACTTCTAACAACAAAAGTTTGTAGGCGTTGGAATTTCCTCTTATATTATGTGGACCATCTGTAAAAAAAGCTTTAAGAAGTCTTCTGTTTAGAATTAGAATTAGACACAAGTTATCTTGAGATCTATGTAAATTCTTCAAATTGGTATAAAAGGAGTCGTTTTTGCTTTAGAAATCATCCACACCAAGCAGTTCTGTCAACAGGTCGGAAAAATTAGAGCCATATAACCATTTGCTGTTGGTCTCTATGTTCATGTTAAAACACCAAGTGCCAGAAGCTTCTTTTAGACTGACTTGGTTGTCGAGAAATCCATTTTAAAAATCTTCACCTTAGCGAGTCTCCAACTTCTACCTATATAGTTTCAAGGTTTATTTTTCCGATCGCATTATCCTCAGCGATGAACCACATACAATTAACCATCAAAGCTGCTTTTACGGCGATTTATATACGGGAGCTTCTTATGAAATTAACAAATTCGTTTAACAAATATTATTTGAGAAAAAATGTTATTGCGAAAAAATTCAAATTTATTGAACTAGATCAAATAAGACTCCAAGAATGCCATACACAAAATTTAAGGCCAACTGCGTAAATATGTAACCACGAACGATAGACGATTCGGTATAAAAGGGCTGAATGTTGATGAGTTTGCTGCTATCCGTCGATCATCCGCAATTATGAAAGTCAGTGCCTTAATTCTCGAATGTGCCATCGTTTTGGCCATATTCTATGTGAGAGATGGCGACGCTGTGGCATGTTCGGCCACTGTCACAACTGACTGCACGGATTGCAGCGTTGCCGCAAATAGCGATAATGCAGACTGCACAACAACAACAACAACCACGACAAGCACAACTACCACTACAACCACAACAACAACAACAACCACTGAAGCAACAACATCATCCTTAACCGCCACCACAGCAAAGACATCAAAATCCAAAGCAAAAAAGAAAAGGTTTCGTATCAAAGACCTAAAGTACACAAGGCGATATCGTATATATGTTAATCGAAGTGCTAACAGGAGAAGGATCAATTTCAGAAAAGGAAACAAAAATTCAAAGAAAGTTAATGTGATTATTGGCTGAATTCTAGTTTGTGCAATTAAATAAAAAACAGATATACGCATATTTCTTTGTTTAACATTTGTAATTATGGGAGACTTGGCTACATGAAAGTATTGTATCCAATTAAAATTTTAATTCTATGCAGGGGTTATCTAAATAAAAAACTTCTCTACTTACTTTTATTTTTACTGAAAATTTAACCTTTCGATATTAATTAAGATACAACTAGTCAAGTGACTAAAATACTGCCTTTGCCGACTTAAAATAAAAGTTATAAGACAACTTGAATTCCTATTGAGTTTCTAAGCTTTAGTTACGAAATTTGATACATAATCGCGTATACGCAGAGTGGACTTCCAAGAATAGACAAACATTTTTATATTGTTTTGGGGGAAATTGTCTACAGTTGAGTCGAAAATTAAACGACAGCTGCATTTATGCAAACAAAACGACGGGGACATCTCGTGGGTGGCTGAGTGAGAAGTCTTTCGTATTAAAAAGTCTTACAAAACACAAAAAATTTCGATAACAAAACTTAGTTAAAGAAATTGTTAAAAAAACTAGGAGATTCAATTCGCTTATTTATCGATTAAATTTAATGATTAACAAGATCGATCAACCTGATATTTCTGTTGGCCAGTGTTGACTTTTTTTAATTGTAGAGAAAATATATAATTTTGTCAAATTTAAGTAAAAACAAATTAAATAACATTTGTTGCAATGTTTTCTATTGATTCAAAAATCAAACAAAAGCTGCATTTATTTAAACAAAATGATGGGGGCATCTTGTGCAAATAGATTGCAAATGGTATAAAAGGCGGCGCACTTTAGGCCAGAATATCATCCGTTTCGAATACCTTGAGAGAGATGAAAGCCGTTACGATTTGGAGTGTTCTAGCCATATGCTTGATAAGCATAATTTTGGCAATGGGGCAGTCCACTACAGGCACTAGCAGCAGCTCTAGCACCACCACCACGACCACCACCACTTCAAGCACTGCGAGCTCCTCTTCTACCGATGCAACTCCCAGCTCAAGCTCTGAAACTTCTTCCGTTGAATCCAGTACCTCGACTTCGCAAACGGCCGAACTTACAGCGGAAATCAACACTTTGAAATCAGAGCAAACTGCATTGAAAAATAGGGCTCAAAAAGCTAAGCGGCAAGCTAAGAAATCAAAAGCAAAGGCACGAAGAGTAGCAAACAGAGAGAAAAGGAGAAATCGAAGGCGAAGAACACGCAAAAACAGGGGATAAACGATCTATGTATGTGGCAAAATTTCCCGACAATTGCAAATGTTTCTTAAAACTTCAAAAATTACAACTTTTGGTGAAATGTAAAAAAATAAATAAATAATATGAACATTATACTCAATGACTCAAATGTATTTAGAAAATGGTAAGCGAAGATACCACTTAAAGAAGCTTAATAGTTACCAGGATTCAAGTCCGAGCAAAGAGAAATATATTGAGATATTTTGCCACAAAGTAGGCAACAGAATTGCAGAAGCAATACGGAATAAAGTTTCATAGTCGTCAGCTTATTGCGAAAAGGTGTAAGATGGCACAGCTCGGAGATCTTCTGTTTAATACAAAGATGTGCGTTGAGTTTCGATTGAAACAGCTAATCAAATATTGATTTTAATAAACAAAAACTATATCCATCAAAAATTGTTCTCTGAAAGAATAGCTATTTATTTGAATATGAAGGTTTAATATATTATTGGATGAACCTTTCTATTGCCACAGCTGACTGGCAGAAGAAAATTGGGTATAAAAAGCAGAGCACCTGCCACTAATTCATCATCATCATCGACCATCAGCTACAACCTGATCAAGATGCGAGTTTCAACATTAATTCTGGGTTTCACCCTTCTAGCCATACTCTATGTGAGAGAAGCCGATGCCGTGGCCTGTTCCGCTACCGTGACAACCGACTGCACGGATTGTACCGAAGCGGCCAATGCCAGTGAGGCAGATTGTGTAACTACCACCACGACAACAACGACAACCACAGAGTCTGGAGCTTCAGCAACCCCGACAACTGCCCCAACCGATGCTAATGCATCATCCACCGAGGCTTCTCCTTCGAACACAGAGCCCAGCTCTAGTAATTCAGGTAACTCTGACACTAGCCCCTCCAGCCCCAGCAGCAGCAATAGCAATAGCAACACCGCAGCCAGAAGGAGACGTGCCAGGCGTCGCCAGCGGGCACAAAGACGCAGGAGGGCCGCCAGGAGGAGGAGGAATCGCAACAGGAGGAACAACCGATCTGATTAATTGATCAGCTTAAAACTAAAATTGTTGTGAAGAATTAAACGAAATGGAAATAAATAATAAACCTAAGACGCATTAATCAATAAGTTGTTTCATTTTTTTCGATTCATTCATTTCTTATATCAAATAATCACAAAGTCCTAAAAAGTATCTTGGGCAATCGATTTTTATATGATACGAAAATATTATTCTCAAGTGCATTAAAATCTGCCTGCGAATAATCATCCATGAACTTAACTTTTTCAAACTTAGCCTAAATTGGCTGGGAATAATCTATAGTTCTGATCAAAAATATATTAATATCTTTACTATAAACTATTAGTTAGTTTCTTATCAATAGACGATTAGTATTCCAATTTTATTAGGAATACTTAAACAAAAAGCTAAACAATAACTTTCTTATTTGAATAAATGCATTGGGAATAGCGAAAAAGAAAACTCCGAAGCGAAATCAAAAAATCGTTTTTTGAAAGCACTTAGTCATTACGATTAGTTTTCGATTATTAATCTGCTTTAACAGTTTCCAATTTGGCTAGATTGGCAGACGTATCTTCTATGAGATTGACGCATTTGTTTAGTAAATATTGGTAGCGACATCTTTTTATATGATAATCGAAATTAATAAGAAGAAGCGACCAAAATAAAACATAAATTTAAAGCCAACTGCGTAAATATGCAAGCAAATAAAACCAATACGAAATGTTGTCAAATTTGTTTTTATTTCTCGATCATGAATGTCAGTGCCATTTTGGCTTTATCTAAAATTCTGTGTAAATTTATACCAAGGCAGACCAACTAGTAAGTTGGCTAGTAAGCCAAGCCCCCTAAGAAGAATTCTTAGCGCGTGCCTTCTAAAATATTGACTGTGTTTCGTTTGTAAATATTGTTTTAGCAAATTTTTGATAATATTCAAAAATTAATTGAACTAGACCAAACATAATTTAAAGCCAACTGAGTAAATATTGGGGCAAATAGAACTGTTTCGGTATAAAAGCACTGAAAGTTGTGCGATTTGGTTCATCATCTGTCGATAATCCGCAATTATGAAAGTCAGGGTATTAGTTCTCGAATGTGCCATGATTTTGGCCATATTCTATGTGAGAGATGAAGAGAGAAGATAACTGATTGCACGGATTGCACCGATGCGGCAAATGCCAGTGAGGCAGATTGTGTAGCAGCCAGAAGCCCTCAATACCCCATCGTTACCAGAAAGAACAGCGACGAAAGATCGAAGTTTCAAATTCCCATAAATCTTACATCTCTAATTCACTCAATTCCTTAACGATTTCAAAAAGTTATAGCCTAATGTTACACTACTTAAAGCTTTAATCAAAAAAGTTTACAGCCGATTTTTGGACAATTTTAACAGGTATTGATCACGACTTTGTTATAAAACTGGCTTGCGAATCGGTTTATATATTTTAGACTTTATAAAAAATTTAATACCCATTGAATATTGGCATTAAAAGCAGCTAAAAGGGATATTTAAGAACTCTTCAAAAGTTTGGCGATCTTCTAAATTTCTAAAGTTTTATACATAGGCATGGGGAGAAAATTTTGGAGAATTTTAACTAATCCTTAACTCTTCTTTTTCTCTTTGCACCGATTAAGAGAACGAAAAAGTTATATGTTTTGCTATAAATAAATATTATTGTTGTTGATCGGATTTGGTTAATTAAACCAGTTCCAATCAGCCTTGTAAGTGTGTGTGTGTGTGTGAGTGAGTGAGTGTGAGACGTTTATTTGTTGACATCATCTTTTAGTTGTCGCCTAAGTAACTAATTAAGTAACGCCTTTGGCCCCGCCCTCAAGTGGTTAGAATCTTTTCGTTGTCTGACTGCGAATGCAAACTTTATTTCAATGTCATGGGAGAGGAGAAGAAATCGTCCGATGCTTTTCTTTAGGCACTGTGACTTTTCACTACTTGGGGTTCTGGTGGACAATTGAAAGTGACTTCAATGCCATTTGGCAACCAGGGTCTGGACCAGATCTCGACATTGCACTGCTTGGTCTTGCTCTCACCATCAATCAGTTCCACTTCAAAGACGTATTTGCTACCTGCGACAACTTGATGGGTGGCCGAAATGATTTTACCCAATCTGCATAGAAATTAACGTTAGTTCAGATGTTTGCTGTTATTTCATTAGACGATTCGACTCACTTGTAACTGGGGCCATCGCCACTGGACAATTTTGATAGAGAGTTTTTAAGAGTCTCCTCGGCTTCTTTCAGCCTGTCACCTTCCAATTTACTAATGCCACCGGGAATCTACAAGTATACGATACCAAGGACATACAAATCATTGAACCTTTCCCATTATCAAAAATGCTTACGTTATCGGCCGCCACAAGAAGGGCCAGAGCCAAAACAAAGATCACTTTCACGGCAAACATTTTGTTTTCCCAAGATTGAATGGATTTGCCTTCTTTAAACACGTCTCACAAAGAGCTTTTTCACACTGAATGCTTAATGTAGGAGAAGTGGCCGCTTTTATAGAGTCCGAGAGGAGAATGACTATATCATCATTTACGTTTGCGCTCATCTATTCTTGAGCAATCTTTGTCGCACAGTGGGTTGCTGCTCATTAAAAGTTGGGATACCGGCTTTTATGGATAGGTTCTTGATTAATGAATTATTTTACAATAAATTCTGAGATAAGAGTTTTTTTCTGAACAGAGCTCAAATACTAAAACTATAACATAACAAGAGGACAAACAACTCTCTCCTCATACACCCTTATAGCTAGACAATTGTATTATATACTAATTCTAAAAGAGGCACCCATCTAAACTTAAACGAAATAAACCACTGTGCGTCTTAAACTTGTGTGTACATATGTATGAGAGAAATCTCATAACCTGAAACGAATTAATAATCCGAGATCTTTGAACGTCTTTCTATAGCTTAATAATCACATTATGAACCTAACCACATAATATACATATACTATATAATAATTACTTTGAATAAGTTTGCCCAGGTCAGGAGTTCTAGCAAATTGAGATAAAGAAGGCAAATTAATGTCCCACTAGCCGATAATCCAGTAATTAGAACTCTTATCTTTTTAATACTTGACTAAATTTAAATAAAATCCCAAAAACATCATAAGTTTCTAGATCTGGTACAGTCTCAGAAGTAAGAAATTCCTGAGTATGTTAAGTTACTGAATAAGTGTCAAACCACAAGAGGTGATGGAAATTTGTTAGCATTTACTATTTGCAGTTATCAAACAAAACAATGCCAGTATACATACTTATACATAGAAGAAGCTTGTATATATTCTAATAAACAATACTAATATTGTCAAAGTGAATTGTTTAGTTATAGATGATGTATGAATATTCAGATATGACTTTGACTTTGAGCTTTTTCTGCTTGTTTGTTTTGTTTTGTTTTTGCTGTTAAACAGCTTTTAATAGAGGGCGGTGGTTCCCCTACCACTTTTTCATTCTCATCATCTTATCGGTGGAAAATTACTCAGTTAATTAATTACGCAAACCAACTCAATTGTTGGAAACTAATTAGTGTGGGTCGACAATTTCATTTGGAATCATGTAATGTGATAACCGTAGTCACATCTGAGTTGAGGTTTTAAACCTAGTCATCAGAGCCGAAATATAAATAGAGATTACTCTAAGGGAGCCTACTGAAAGTAAAGTAAATAAACAGCTTTTCAAATAAAGCAAAACCAATTAAAACTGTCAAAGTTGTGACTGTTTAACTCATGATCCCAATCTCTGATTGAACAGCTGGCTTAGTCTCTGGGTCTTATCTCATGCCAGTGGAAAGAAAAGTATGTACGAAATGTTCCATTTATTTTGCATTTTGCGATCTTTGTCTTTATTTTCTACCAGGTCTGATCGAGCTCTTTGTCATCTCCGGCACATTTGATTTTGATGTTGGTGCCATTCTCCTTCAGCCAACTCTGAGTCCAAATCTTCACGGTGCATGCCTTGCTGGGCTCATCGCCGTTGGTCAACTCCACTTCGTAGGTATTCAAGCTACCGGACACCACTTGACCCGTCACTGAAGTCACCTTAACAGGTCTGCAGAGTGAGATATAGAGTAAAATATAAATCAACCTCGAATAAATTGTTTTTTTCCACTCACTTGTAACTGGGTCCATCTCCAGTGGCCAATTTGGCCAATGTGGTGTCCAGAAGTGCAAGAGCTTCTTTCCTCGAATCCCCAGATAATTCACTGACTCCACCAAGAACAGGTGCGTCCTCGGCTTGGGTGAGGGCAATCAAGCCCATGAGCAAAACGAAAACTTTAAAGGCCATCATAGTTGAAGGTGATGTGTGAGGTACATCAGCGCTGAATAAACTGAAGTCACAGAGCGAATACCTCTCACTTATATACCCATGGAAATTCTCTATCTGTTGGCATCCCTGTGTGTGTGTGTATGCTATGGGGCTAGACGATAATTTATATGCTAATAGTAGATTCTGAATATTTAAATATGGAAATCAATTTCTACAGATCTCGTGAACTCTACACTTGATTAGAACTGGGTGGAAATTTAAAATAGAATATGAAATCAAATCCCAAAACCAGTTTTCGATCTCACAAAACGAAACAAATATGATAAGAAATTATATTTTATAGACTTTTTATAATGCATAATGCATTTGGACTAAGCAATCTCTTCGTAGTCAGAGATTTTGTGACTGTATTTAATAATCTAATTCAAATTGTTTCATTATCATTGTTTACAAATTTAAACTTAATAAAGGGGGAGGACAAAAATTGCGAGATTAATAATTTTGTGGCAAATTTAAATTCCCAAAAATAGATAAGATTTTGGGTATAAATTGAGCTAGATCTGTTGGAATTCAATCAGTTTCAGTTCTATAATTGTATAAAATGATGTATAGCTCTAAAGCTTTTTATTTATTGTGTGTGATCCTCTTGAGTCTGGGAGCCTTCGGTCGTGGTGTGAGCCTGACACCACGAGGTGCTGCCAAGGAATTGAGCGGCGATAGTAGAAAAGAAGCCTTGGACCTATTGGACGCATCTCTGACCAAACTGGTAACTGGCAATGGACCAAGCTACAAGTGGGTGAACATTAGAAACATATTTTGCCTATACTTAAATATTTATGACAATTGTCCACAGAGTTACTAAAGTTACTTCAGTGAAGGGTCAAACTGTGGCCGGGACCTTGAATACATTCCAAGTGGAACTCGCTCATGGCGACCAGGCTGGCAAGGATTGCACTATCAAGATCTGGACACAGCCCTGGCTTACAGAGAACGGCACCAATATCAAAATTCAATGCACCGGAGATGACCAGGAACTGAGCCAAACCTGGTAGGCTCTTGTCAAGGGAGAAATAAGATTGTCGATATATTTATTAATTGGAATGAACATAATGCAATTACATACACGAAACATTGTACCGCAATGTGAAAAAAAGACGTCTTAGGAAACCCTTCTAAACATTATTCGATACTTAAAAACTCAGTCAACACATTTTTGACTAGAACGTATATTCCTCTTCTTTGCTATCGCCCTCGACTTTAATTTTGATATTTGTGCCGTTCGATTTGAGCCAGGGCTGTGACCAAATCTTCACACTGCACTGTGCGGTAGAGTTTCCCTTCATCAGCTTAACTTGATAGACATATAGCATGCCAGCCACCACTTGACCAGTGACAGAAACCACCTCGATTGCTCTGCAAGGTAAAGAAATACTTGTTGGTTAAATCATACTTGGAATTGAAAAAGAGAATTACTCACTGATAACCAAGCCCATTTAGTTCGTTCAGTTTGGCCAGTGTGGAATTCAGAAGCTGAATTGCCTCTTCACGGTTCTGGCCATCCAGTTGGCTTATGCCTCCACAAATAGCACTGTCCTCTGACATTGTTGTTATTGAAATCAGCTAAAAGTCCGCAGCACAAAGGATTTTATATGGGAACAACAAGAGGTAAAATCGCCGGCGCCTGTTGTCATTAAAAATCAACTGGGACTGACTCATTCAGCTGGCATGACTGAGAGAGCTGAACAAAAAGCTGCCTGCTGTTACACCCACTCACTCTCTCTCTCTCTCTCTTATTCTCTGATTATCATATTGACTTATTGATTATGTTTACAGTTATTTTCACTTTAACGATAATTATATATTATCACAGTAAAAGAGCAAAAAACAATCACTTTAAACTTAACAGACCAAATGTAGATTGATTATCGAATAGTTGTTTGATTGCCCACATAAAAACATACTTGTCGGAATTCAAATCCCCTAGAACACAATAAACAAAGCACTGAGTATAGCTGTATATTACATTTATACTCTCTCTCATCCAATGATCTCGTGTCAAAGGGCTGAGTAATTTATACAGATCACAGTTTCCTATATAATAATACAAAAGAGCCGATAAATAAAAGCTTTTCATACATTAATTCATTGTTTGTTTCATTTTATATATGAGCCAAATTCTCTAGTGGGCCACCTTGATATGATTTGACTAGTATAAATAACACAAAATTCACAACAACTTGATGTTTTCCCTAACATTTTTGTTGTTCTTTGTCTCTTGAATTTATATTCACAAAAAGTTTATTTTCAAAATGTTATTAACAATTTATAGGAAGAATGCAAATATCATTATGCAGTCATTTTCATTTTCATTTTATGTTTATCAAATAAAGAACCATTAAATGATATTTATTTATTAATTCAATACCAATTCTTACTCTTCAATCAAAAACAAAAGCTGAGGTACAAATTGAAAAAGCCTTAATAACTCTTAGCTTTCTTATATATGTAGTATCCAATTTAAATAACGCATAAATCAACGATCAGGACTTGATGGTACAACATCAAGAAGTACCCCAACCTTTGATAACATCTATACACAGTTAGAAATGTGAAATAAGTTCAATTTTATATATGTATATACCTACATACAATATATACATATATATATATATATATAGTAAATGTTTTTAGATTAATGTTTTTTTTCAAAAAAATACAAGGTTTGCCATGAGAAAGTTGTGAGGCATTTATCATCAATGGGAGAACTAGATTTTGTATGCCATTTGTGTAGCTAATTCGAAGCGCAAAATATCCTGGTTTGCCATTCTATTTGTTCCTTTTCAAATGCTTGTAGTCTTTTTCTAAATGTGAATGTGAACATGGTCCAGCAATTGGGCTCGATCATAGAATATGGCCGAACACATTTCACATTCGAAGCTTCGCGTCTTGCGCTCCGTTTTGCCGGCAGCTGCTTCTTTGGCTGCCGCATCGGCTGTCTCGGCAGCGGAGACAACTTCTGAGATGGAAAAGAACCCAGAATTCACATCGGCAGTGCTGGCATTGGCAGGTACATTCACATTATAGGCATCTACCCCAACTCCATAGCTAAGATAGGAATTGCTGACTGTGTTTCTGGTGGCCTTGATGGCCGCCACTGTGGATGTGGAAGTAGCGGGTTTCTTTGCGGAACTCGTTGAGGCAGTTGTTGCAGCTTTACTGGAGGTGCTGGTGCTGCTGCTAGGACGCTTGTTGCCTGCTGTCCTCTGACTGTTGGCAGTAAGTTGACGCAAATGCCGGGAATTGGATGCTGCTGTTGACGACGATGATAAGGATGTTGTGGGAGTGGCAATATTACAATTTGTCATCCGTTGTTGGCCCTCAACCATTTCACGTAGATCGGGTGAAGTTGGTTCAATTTTAATCAGGTTTTGCTCCTCACCGGGCAGGAACTGTGGAGTTGTAGAGGATTCACTGGTGAAACGCAGGCGACTCGTGTTGCGATCGTTTTTAAGTGGTGACCGAAGAATCTCCTCCAAATCATTAACAATGCTGGGATTGTATTTCTCGTAGGTCTTCTCACGCAAGAGTGCTGCATCAATGAGGAGCGTATCGTCGTACATCATCTGAACACGCTGTTGCTCCTGTTCTTGCTTTATGTGCAGCGGACTCGAACTTATCTGATTAGGAGGTTGAGTGGCAGGGGAAATGATCTCATAGTCGTCTACAATATTCGTAGCAGCGGTGGAACCCGCTTTGCCACGATTGCCGCCACCGCCCGCAAGCAAGTCCAGATTGTTGGTCTCTGTACGAGTTATATATGTTTTGGCGCGAGTCCTTTTGGTGCTACCCACCCCTGCCGCTCCACCACCACCAGCATTCGAGCTCTCTGTGGCCGTGGCTCGTGGCATCTTAGTCTTTTCAGTGTGTATCATACGAGGACGCGAGGTGGTGGAGGCACTTGGTTTGCTTGTAGTCTTCTTTTTGCTGCGGTTATTCGTATTGCCAGCATAGGTTGCGACAGTGGCAATCACATCAGTTTTACTATCAACTGGAGGAGGCAATTTGGTCTGGGCTGATTGTTTGACAGCTCTTCGCGTCCTTGCCGCATTTCCCACACCGTTAGAACAACTCACAGAGCTTGCTGGTTCGAGAGTGGTATCGTTAACCACCACCAGCGAGTCAATTTGAAAGAAGGCCACTTGATTATCCTGCAAAAGTTTCTCATCCCACATACGCTCCGACTGACTACTATTGGAATCAAAGCGTTGTTTGGACGTAGATTTATCCGGCCCCTTGGCCCCGGTTCCATTGCGCACTGGTTTGGTGTCCTTTGTGACGGGTTTCTTGCATCTTTCTTTTTTGTTGGTATGCGTAGATGAAGCCATATCAAAGATATCATCCACATTCTCCATATCAAAGTCACAGATGTCAATGTCAGTGGCATATTCGTCGCCCTCGTCCTCCACTAAACCATCATCGCCGGCAGTTTCAACATCTTGGTGCTCATCCCGCATCTGAGCTATTTCATGAGGCTGTAACTTGCGGCGACGTTTGTATTTCCGTGGACCAGTCTACAAGAAAATAGAAGAACGAGGGATGAAATTAAGTTATTATGAAACATCATCAAGTTTTACTTACAATGGGCGCTCTTTGCTTGGCTGTGTTTGAGTCACTATGCTGGATGAGATGCTGGATCAACTCGTTGGATGAGGGTAAGTCGGCCGAACAGACTGTACAGTGATAGGTTCCTTTTGTCACATCGAGACCCGAATGATGGGAGCGAATATGCTCACGAAGAACCACACGCTGATTGAAGGCACGTGGACAGACCGAGCAGGCATACGGCTTTTCGCCAGTGTGAATGCGTTCATGTTTCCGCAGGGTTCCGCCATCGGCGAAGGCTTTCCAGCAATAGCGACAGCCATATGGACGTTCCCCCGTGTGGATACGTACGTGGATCTGCTGGGAGCTGCGTGAGCCAAATGTTTTTCCACATTCATGACAAGGAAACAGTTTGCCTGGCGAAGTGGTGCTGTGTGAGTGTCGATGATTTGATAGAGTTCGCCCATCGGGGAATTCTTCCTGGCAAACCTCACAAACCACCGATTTATCCCTATGAGATGCCATATGGCGCTTCAGTCGCGCTTTGTTGTGAAAGTTTTTGCCGCACTTGGAGCACGAGTGGCACTTCTCACGTGAGTGGTCCCAGGCGTGTTTGATAAGAGCCTTTCTATCTCTGCACTCTTTGCCGCATAGCACGCATGAATTGGGCTTTAGTTCTTGGGGATGGCGGGTGTGCAAATGACGCTTAATAGCTTGCTCCTCATAGAAACTCATTCCACACAGGACACACCTATAATCCAAAAGAAGTCCATTAGTGGCTCAGCATTGCTTGCTGCGACTAAACTTACTTAAAGGGCGGAAAACGGGCATGAATCTCTGCATGAGCAAGCAGCTCGAGGGCGCTGGGATAAGCTTTGCCACATGTGTGACAACTATGCGGAGGGCCTTCCGTGGCATTTTCCGCGTCTCCAAATTCCTGCTGATGGCTCTCTGATGGGTGCGATCCATTGGCGGACTTGTGGTGTTGCTCTTTGGCATGGCGACGTAGTAGATTCTGCCTGTGAAAGGAAATGCCGCATTCGTTGCAATAGAATTCACCATAAAGCTGCTGATCCTCCTGTTCCGATTCGCTGCCACTATCTGACGCTGAAGCCGGATCGTATTCCGAGTTACTCTCCTCAAACTGATGTGTCTTCTGATGCTCCTGCAGGCTATTGTTATCCCAAAACATTTCTTGGCATTGGTTGCACTCAAAGGGTGAGTCCACGCGGTGATTCTGCAAAAGAGTACATATTAATCCTGGGACTGGGCGCGCCGTTTTATCCAAACATACCTTAATATGAGACACCAAAGCTTTCTCTCGGGCAAAGGCTAAACCACATTCCTGACAGACAAATGGTTTGCCCTCATCTAGGACTGGGAAATTAAGATGTTCAGGAGGATCTGAGGCGGACACAACGTCTGGTTCAACTAAAGTGGATGTGGCCACCACCTGGCCCTGGGCCGGTTCATTCTGCACATTCTCGGTAATCACAATATACTGACTGGTCTCCTCTTTGGGCTTTAGTCGACTTATCCTGCCTCTAGATGCAGATGCCACTGGTGTGGCCACATTGGTGTTGTTTTCGGTCATATAGTTCGTTTGTTGCATCAGTTGCGGAACCTCACTGCTGGATACGATCAAGCATTGCTGCTCTTGATTCTGCTCTTGCTGATACAATGGCCAATCCTGCTCGTAGTAGTGATCATCCAGTTGGCGTTGCTGTTGCTGTTCGTACTTTACGGAGGCACACGATAAAGATGGCGCCGCTGCGGAAGCAGCGGCCGCAGCTGCTGCTGCTTCAGCATCGGCTGCATCCTGGGCCTCCGCATGGGCTTTAAAATGGCTAATCAATTCCCCGCGACGTGAAAAGCGGGCGCCACACAGTTTGCAGAGGTGGGGTCGATCATTCTGATGGGCCTGCATATGATTGTTGAGGCTGCCCTTTTTGCGAAACCGGCGACTGCAGAAATCACAGGGATATGGACGAAGCACTGTATATTCATCCTGCTCCATATCCAACAGCTCTTGGGAACTTGTGGTACCAGCTATTTGCTCTGCAGCAATTTCCACCCTTTAACAGAAAGGATGAAATTGAAATTACTAGTTTCAAAAGCTATTTATTTATCACTTACCTCTCCGCCCCCTGATGCTGGACCCAGTCATCGGTTATGACCTCTTCGGTGACCACCTCAGCTTCATCATCGAAAGGTTTGTCCGAGGCATAGGCTAGCACTGCACCGCCCGAATCCGCATCATTCCCAGCTATAATTTCATCCAGCTGGCCATCGCGTGCCATGAAAATTAGATTTTCGGCCGCCATATGATCGAGATCTTCGTCCGGGGCAGTGCCATTTACCAAAAAAGCAGTTGCGGGCTCACTATCACCTCCGACTATGGTTTCCGCCTCCGTCTCGTCACCAGAGGCGTGGTGCTGTATCCATTGGAATCTACCATAACTCGAATTGTTCATCACTCTCTTGGCCTGCAACAGAGTTTGTTCAATTATTAGCCGAACACGAAAATCAAAGCATCACACAACAACAGTAAAATGATTTGTTTTCGTTTTTTGTTTGTCAGACGCGAGCAACAATTGGCAGCTCAACATGTGCTCTTGTTCGTGGGAGAGAAAAGGAGAGCAAAAAACTGGTGGCAGTGTTGCCAGATCTGTGATATTCCAGTGGTGGTGGGAAACCACTCTATTTGTGCTCTATCCCCACTTGATTTGGCTATAAGAATTAATCTTTCAATTTACATTCTGTGACAAGCGATGAACAATCTTGAGATTAAAAAAAAAAAAAACAATAATAGTAAAAACAAACTTCTATTTAAACATGATATTTTAGAGTTTTTGAAATATCTTCACATCAAACAACAAACTTTGGCTTTTTATTATATTATCACTGAAGCTTTCCAGCCAACACACACTAGCTTTCCCGCTCCAACACATTGTGTTTGTTGCTGCTTTGTTCATGGCCCCCAAAGGGTTTTTGTCATAAGAAATATTCCAATTATAAACACCAATTTGGACACAAAATGAGGTTAAGTCGTTTTATTTATATTCCAGACTAAAAGCCGAATATAAACAAACATCTGGACACTTTTCACTTTCCCACCGACAAAGTACTGGCCAACTGAAATGTATCGTTCCAGCGCCACGCGGTTACATCACGCCCAATTTTCACACGCAATTTTTATTTTCAATTTATTTTGGTGCAGTTTGCTGGGGCCCATTTTGAGGTTAAATATGTCAAAGTGAAGTGCGACTCAGTCCCGGCCATTTACCTTTTGATTTAATCCGAACTTTACGATTGCATTCTTTTAAGCGGCCGTTTTTAAATGCGGCGAAATAAATTCTTGCAAAATGTTCACGAATGACCAGTGAAAGAAGAATTAGAATTGCCATGGCTGTTCCGAACAGGGTTGCCAGAAATTCACAACTGGGTGTGATGCTATAGTAGCTATAGCTAAATATATTTATCGATTACAGCTCGACTTATCAATCAGGAGCTAGATTTTTAACCGCGCAAGTGCTTTTTTCAAACTGCTGCTCATATTATTGCCTAATCTAACATCTGCTGATATTTGATTGAGAATAATATTAATTGAACAAATAATGACGTACAAATATTTTCAAAAGAAAAGAACACGGCAATATATCAATGTCAATAATTTGATCAGTAAATATTGCCAAATTTCTCAAGACAAAAGCCTATACATGAAATTTGAAACATCTGAAACAACAAAGTTCATACTGCCAATTTTTTCAAAGAAATAAACAATTTTGGCTTTACTATAAATATGGTAGTTAATAAGTTTCAAGTTCATACTCTTTGGTATATTCAGTTCGAAAAAGCAAGCACGTCGTCTAAAGATGCAATTATCCAAATATTTGATCCTCTTCTTTGCGTTATTTTATTGCTTGAGTTGGCAATTATCTGGCGTAGAAGCAGTAACATGTACAGAGGATCCAACGGACACAGCTTGCATTGACTGCACCACCGATCCTGACAATGATGAATGCACCACAACCACAACCACAACTACTGAGGCTACGAGCACACCGGCACCATCAACGACGGCAGCAACACCATCGACAACAGCAGCTACATCCACGGTGGATGCAACCACTAAGAAAACCACCACAAAAACTGGCCCCAAAAGGAAGAAATTCAGGATTACTCTGAATTACAAAGCCAAGAGAGTTCTCAAATTTAAAAGGAAATCAGGCTAATTCATAACGAATATGATTTGAATAAATTCACTTAAAAACACAATTAAACTGTTTTTTAATTGAAACTTTTAAACTAATTTCTGTCAGGAAGGGAGTCCCAATGTCCAATAGGTCAGGTCAAAGGGAATCCCAATGACCAACACTCTGTCAGACCTGATTAGCTGGTATTCCTTATTTCCGGTTCGAAAATTTCTACAACTGAACAGAGTATATTCATTTCCTGTCTCGGAAATATTTCCATTCCCATTAAAATTCATTCTTTAGATCAACTTTTTTTATACAAATTCTATAATTTCATTGTTTAAACTCTTTAATTTTGAAACATTTGTGTTGCGGTTCAGTTACAATTCAATCAAAATTTTTATGTTAGAACCAACTCTTAGGATTAATGCGATTCACAAGCCTATTGAAGAATCTACGAAGTCGTCGCCGTCTTCTGGCTCTTGGGGCTGCTGTGGTGCTGCTGGTTGACAAATAACGGGCCAAGCATTCGGCATTGGTGGGATAGAGTAGACAATTAATGCAATTCGCATCAAGTGGGGCCACATCACAGGTAACAGCATCCGTTTGATCCAGGTAAATGAAAATGGCAAGCGAGAGTAGTAAATATTTTAGGCAAGACATTTTGGTAGCTCGATCTTTAAACGACTGGAGTAAATTTGCCTCTAAATACAAACTTAAGATGGTTGGGGATCAACTAAAAAACCAATAAGAAATGAAAGTTAGTTCAGGTGTTCTTTAGAAAACATTCAGCAAATATATGTATTTGCTTATCAAATCGTTTAAATGTGCGTCGTATACATAAAATTCTCTTTCCTATCCACACCACTCTTCATTCTGGCTGGTCTTCTCTTTCGGATTATCAAGTTAAGAGCAAAGAGACATGCCACAGAAATGCAAATGGCGAGCGGTGGATCACGTTCGCGCCAAAGTTTTTCTGTTCAATTCGATTCCACCCGCTCTGTTGCTCGTTGCTCTGTTTTCTTTTTTATTGCCTCGGCCCCAACGATCCGCTATTTAATTTTCGGTGTGTTTTTGGTGTGGATCGTACGCTATATACCGTTTGTTGTATCATTTGTTTAAGCAATTGAGTTTACGGGAAAATTGAAAAGAAACAAAAAAAAAAAAAAAAAACAACAGCCCATTAAACTGTGATTGAATTCTAGTTTACCGTTATATCTAGAGCACCTGCATCGGTGTGTGTGTGTGTGTGTGTGTGTGTGTGTGAGTGAGTGACCCACCATCAGAAGTGCAGTGCAGTGCTAAAGCTTTATCTTCTTCTCTGTCTATCGCTAGCTACTTGACGTTGTAAGTGCAAAACAGAAAAAATAACCGCCATCCTTTTGACAGGCAGCAACGACGACATAAAAAATGTCAAACTGTCGATCAACATCAAGGCGAAATATGCAAGATGCGTGTCTTAAATCCGAAAGAGGGTCGCCATTTATGCGATCCCCCACCCGGAGCCCCCTTTCCTTCCCACTCCCCTTCTAGCCAGTTCCTCTCGATACTAGCTGCATTTGCCGCCTTTTAATCTCTCGGCTCTGATCTCACACTGTCTCCCTCTCTCTCCCGCTGTTTCTCTTGGCTTTTGGTTACGCGTTTTGCATGCTTCGCCCGTTGATTTTTGCTCTTCTCTGGAATGCGTTTAATTTAAATTTGAATATTTTTTTACCAAATACCCTGTATAATCAGAGGACTGAAAGGGTGGATCAACGACAAAAGCCTAGGGTCACGATAATAATGCAAACAAATTGGTTGTAAAATGGATAAAAAAAATCGTATTAAAGTCGACTGATGGGTATTAAGGACTTACTACAGGGTATCACAAATACATTTTTTTCTTTGCTTTCGATTTGTTGTTTCTCTTTGCTTTCGCTTGTTTTTACAACGCAAAACACTTGTTGTCTGCCTTTTGCCATTGTGGAAGAAATCAAACTAAGCGCAAACTTTAATTAATATTCCAAGCACTTGTGCTCCCCCACACAGCAACACACCAACACACACATACACACACTCACATAGCATATATGAAATATTCGAACAATGATTTCAGTTTTTATATGTGTTTGGTATTGGCTGGTTAGGGGAAAAAAGATTTGGTATTAATAATGGATGGCAGACTTTAAATGGAATTTTGTCATGCGTTTAAATAGAATAGATTCCATTCCAGTCTTTGAGTCGTTGTTTTTCATAGCATACCTTTAGGGTCAACATGGAAGGAAGATAGAAAGATAAAAGACTTTCATCCTTTTTCACAAGGTACTTTACTTGAAGACTTCCAAAGCTAATGCTTATTGTGAATCTCCAGATATTAAATGAATGTAAAATGATTTCACCACTCATCGAGATAAACAGTTTATCCGATTAAGACGATATCAGAAAGTAGTTTTCATTTTTTATCGACTCATGATAAATTTGTTTACATCTGAAACAGAAAGTAATTTCTTAGTCATCTGAGACAACAAGAATTCTCGTTTTGCCATAGACAAGGCGTTGAGAAATTTGCGACAATTGAACTAAATTTTAATTCTTTCAACATTTTGCATTATTATTGCTTAACAATTTTACACATCATTGTTGAATGGGGCCTCGAAACGTACGAAATTTATGTATCTGTCTATCTATGTAGTGTTCTGTTTGCTTCATGGTGCACCCACATAAAATACAAGTTGGCACACATTCATTTCGGTCGGCTGATCGCGATAAGCGGGCCAAAACAGAATTGAGCAAAAACTTGACACAAATGCAGAAAACAAAAACAAAAGAGACAAACAGAATTATTGAACATTTTTGGCCGACGCAACTCAAACAGAAGTGAAATGCAGATGAAATTCGTGGAAAGAAAATAATTACCATAGCTTGCATGATTAATTTTGTTTTAAATGGGTGGAAAAAGCAAAAAGTATGATCGAGTGGGCGAAAGGCACAAAGGAATGTACAACATTGCGTATGAGTGATTTCCATTTGGCTTATGTGTGCCTGTCGATCAGCCGTTGTCCTACATTTACTGGCCTCTCTTTCACTACCTCTCTCTCTCTCTCTCTATCTCTCTTTGTTTCTCTATAATCTAAATCTTTTTCTTTTTCTTTAAAAATAAACTTGCCACAACTTTTTTGAGCAACTTTCTCTCTTAATTGCTGCTTCTCTTAAGTACTTTGAGTCTCTCTCTCTCTTTCTCTTTCAATTCAAATTCAAATTGTTTGCCTTTTTGGTCATCTAGCAAATTATTTTTAATTGTTTATAAACGATCTTTTTGTTATTGCGCAAATAAATTGACTTTGCTTCTGTGTACACATACATACATGCAGACAAATGTTCTCTCATTCTCTGACGTATTTATTTTTTGTTTTCTTTTCTTTTTTTGTATTTGTATTTTTTTATTGAGCAAATTTATTATAAATTTTATTGGCATTGTGTATGGTTGTCGCGCTCAAAACATTTCGTAGTCGGGCGCGATTTTTGAAGATTTTTCCTTTTCTTTACTTTTATTGGCTTTATGACAAATTCGAGAACGCTTCAATTGATTTATTCGATGTTAGTCAATTTACCAGAAGAACTGCACAATTAAAGCGTTACGAAAACGTGTAATAATCGATTTTGTAAACGATCTTGTTTATAATATTAAATATTTTCCAAATCGGTTGTTGTGTGCGATCGTTCAGTTCACATTTGATGCGAATTCTACGTGCCGATTTCATAAGGTATGTGCTATGGTATTCAATGTGACAAAGACTCGGTCGGAATGGTTATCAGTATAATAAACCACACACCAGGCACATTGCCTCAAGCAGTTATTGTTCATAATTTGTACAATCCAAAAAGGACTACATATAAACTACATCATACATACATCAATGAATTCAGAGAAAATCAAAATTTGATTATATATTAACAGATACAACAAACATAGACGATTCGTAGAACCCTTCTAAATCTATCAGCTATTGATATCCTTCGTTTAGCTTCTTCGAATTCAGACCGATGTAATTAATTCATGCTAGATTTCCTATTAAATGTCAATCAAATTTAAAGAGCTCAGTGCTTAATGTGAACTTTAAAAAAAAAAAACAACTTAACATTTTTTTGCAGAAATTTTGTAGATACAAAAAAAAAACACAAGTGCTTAGACATTTCTCTTAGAACATTTATTTTTAGGATTTGTGCTTAAGAAATCTTTTGGGTTAAAATGGCAGCTAGTATCTTTTTACGTTGACTAATCCATCATTCTCGGTTTGATGCCCAGATGAGTATTTTTAGCAGAAATTTCCCAATAACAAGGCACATATTTGCGGGTATTATTTGGCCAGCTATTTTGGCCAAAATTTGTTTATAACAACTAAATGAAATTTATTGTTTCTTAAATACGCACAAGGAATTTCTAGTGAAGTAGCCAAAATAAAACAGACATTTGGCAATCAATCGATGTCGATTGATTAAGCAGATTTAGCCGCACATACTATACAGAATGACTATGGGACTATATGTATGGGAATAAAAACAAAAGATATGCCAGCAGACATGTCTCGCCGATAAGGGGGGAACTACTGTTCCCCGCCACAGAGCCCTCACCTCGCCTCATCAGTCAGTCAACAACTGTCGTCTCCATCATGGCATGCTCCACTTGATCTTGTGCGGCGTTCCTGGGGATGTCAGCACATTAATCCCGCTTCGTGCTTGGACTGAACTGTTTTGGCTGCCCTGCCCGGGGCGTCTGCTCTCCTCTCATCTCTGCTCGGCTTAGCTTGCCTGCCTGTTTGGTTGCCTGCATTCAACGGCGCATTTACCTAAATTGGAATTTCCGGTAAACCGTAATGAAAATCGTAGCAATCAAGCCCGAAAAAAATGCCCATATATAAGCGAAGTGTATAAAAAAGTCAGTAGAAGAGAACAACAGAAAGAAAACACGCAGAACAGAACAGAGCAGAAAACTCTCAAATTGATATGCAAATGAATGTCACCATCTTAAATGAAATAATCGTCTTAAACGAAGGCTTTCCCCCTCTTGCCTATAGACCCGCCATCATTCCGAATTGTGCACTTTAATTGCTTTTCTCAGTCCCATCCCAAAGTCTCAGTTCTCGCTCTCTCTCGTTTTTGCTCTCTCCTCATCGCGTGTCTCCAAGTGTGAGACATTAAAGCCTTTAAGAGCCACATTTATGAGTTTTTTAATGACTTATTTACTTAATAATTTTTCATTTTTAATGACTTTATTATAACTATTCTATATATTCCTATTCAAAATCGTGCATTCAATGCCAAAACGTGCATAGGCTACATATGCCTATAATATTTCCCACAGAATTCCTTACTAAATTTAGATATTACCATGGCATAAACAACGCTGAAACAAAAACAAAACCAAGAGTTTGGAGATCTTTTCCTCCCACTCTTTCTCTCTCTCTCTTTCTAGTATGTTGCAGTACATTTTCAAATTGGGTTACAACAAAATTGTAAACAATTTCATGTTTCTTGCACTTACATTTCTATAGCCAACAAATTCAGGAATATTATTAAGTTTGAAATGTTTATGTTCAGTTTAGTTGTCGATATTTATGATAATACACTTTATTAACTAAAAAACATACCTAGAATCATAAGCCAATTCAAACTTTGTTGTTTGAATGACTCAAACTGAGATCCTACATCCTAAATTTGAACCCTCAAATATTCATTAGAATTAAAGAGTTATTACTTAAATTTCATATTTGTTGAAGAACTGCTGTCAAAAAATAAGAGTCCAACATCGAGTTGAAAATTCCACCTGTTTCCATTTCATAAGACATTTCCCAACGTTGGAAAAGTTTCATTATTTTTTACAAAACATAATAAAGAAAAATAATTACAAGCAGTGCAAGAAATTATTTCAAAATCATGGAGACTCTAGGCAAATAAATCAGTTGATATGTCTGTGTATGTGTTCGTGTGTGAATAGTAGATCAATGGATCATTGATCTTTCATTTTATTTCCAACCTAAATCAAATTTGTTGCTTGTTTCTTCTAGAATTTTGATATGCTATGCATAGAGTGGTCATAAAATGAGAACTTTTTTATATTTTATTCGTCAAGGTTTCGACACAAATTCAAATCCAGCGATTTATGCTAGTGAAATGGATAGGTGTTGATATATAGATGCCTGATGATTGCGATATCGACGCCTGGATTGGAGTGAGGAGCTATGGGATGGCCAATGAGCCGAGCAGAAATCGAGAAATCACTTTGCGGTTTGTTATGCGGCGTGAATATTAATTGCCAACTAAATAATAAATATGCCAATAAAAAAAATACACCAAAAATATTTGAAGCAAATGGCAAATACCAACATAATGTAGCTACAACTCCGCCGTATATGGCCCAGCAATAAAAATGTTTTTGTTTTCCATTTATTACCCACTTGTACTTAATAATTTGATGTACTAATTGCGGTTTGTGGTTGCCTGACTGCCTCCATTTAAACTGCTCCAAGTCCCCCTTGTGGTGCATTCCAAAGGGGAAGTTGTTAAATTTTAAAACAACTTTGGTGGGCCAACAACCAATGACAACTATATAATAACATGTAGATAGTATATATATTTTCTCAATGTTTTTGATGTCACCTTCCGGGCTAGTTATGTGCGAGTATATTGCTGCATTTCCGGCCACAATTTGGTATCCGTGTTTGGGGAAAAACTCTTTTGGCTTCCGTTTCTCTTGGGGGGAAAACTATTGAGGATTCCATATGGTTTTGTTAACCGTTAGCCATAAGTTTTCCCATTGTATGTATTATAGTTTTAATTTTCTTCTTGTCCATTTTTGTTACCAAATTCCCCCTTCCATCGGGCACCTGTGCTTGACTGCTTTGCCATGCGCATAATTAATTGGTAGAAGAATAAAAAATAATAATTGTAATGCTTACCCCTTTGTGTGTTGTCTATCTATCTTTCTCAGGTTGCTTGCTGGCTTAGTGGTTTGACCAAAAAGTTTTTGGACTCTGGTTTGTTTGTTGTTGTCACATCCGCCGGAAGCACCTTAAGCGGCCAAAACAAGTGCAAAGCCCCCGCGCCCTGGGATAGGCAGCAACTTTAATCCTCATTTGGAGTCAAACTAAAACTAGAAAACAAAGCCGTAACAAAAAAGAGAAGAAGAATTATTGGCCAAAGCAATTGCTAAAGAACAATTAGCATAGATCCATTTTAATAAAATATCCGCGAAATGTCTGTAGGTAAGTGCGAATAAATTATATATAAATTAATTCATCAACTATTCACTCAGTAGCACAAGTTTATTTTATAATTGTTTATCAATTCGATTCTATACGTATATAATCCAATACAAAATACAAGTTTTTAGTGCAAGTTTATGGTCCTTTTAATTGTATTTCACTTCTTGATGCCCTTTCTAGTCTCGATCGGTAATTTTTACTAAATTTATTTCAATATCAATTAGATTTTTTTCAATAGCCTTGTCCTTTTCAGGACTATTGCCAAAATGGATACCAAGATTGCTTTCGTTACAAGATATTAATAAATGATTTTTCAACTTAACTAGATTTGGTTCTATAGTTGGCGTCTTGCCTAAACGATGCGTGTCCCATACACGACATAAACATGACAATTTCGTTCACGCCTCGGCCTTAACTTGACACCAAATCGAGTTTGTAGTAGTAGATACACGGGGACTACTGTGTAGAAAATGTAAAAACATGGTCGAGCATTAGAGAACCTAAACACATTAGCAATTTCCCAGAACGCCAACGCATTTATCTTATGACCTCGCTCAGTCGATCTCACTCTCGCTCTCTGGGTATCTCTTGCTAAGAGTGAAAAGTGAAACGATTAGTCTAGGCCAGGGTATGGGATCAACCCACTTAAGTATTGTTGAAGAACTCAAACGTAGAGCCAAAACAAAACAGTAGAAACAATTGGGCGTACACTGAACATGCCAAGATCTTGCCCCTCCTACGATTATGAAGCGAGGTGGTGGAGGGGAGCCCACCTAAAAAAATAGCAACGAGAAAGTGCAATAGTTTCCCAGGGTCTCAAATGCAGAGGCAATCAATCTATCTGCATACGTAGACTTTCAGATGGAGATGCAGTTTCAAATATAGCTACAAGATGCGAGGTCATCCATCAATTTGTCTAGCAATAATAACAATAATAATAAAAGGACAGCCTCAACAATAATAAATAACAAAACAAAATCCAAATTCAGCTATACAAAAGTCATCTAATTAGTCAGATTTGGTGGCTTGCCATCGGCATGGCCCCATGTCCAGTGGAGTTTAGCTTTGTGTGTTGTTGTTTCTTTCTGCCCTTTTTACATTTTCTCTTTATTTTTATTTATGTATGTAGAACAAATAATCACATCTATAGCCCCCGCCTGATATGGGAAATGATGCAATTAAAACACAAAAACACAGCCAGGCAAAGAGATACAAATGCACAGAGATAGATGGAGATAGAAGCGACCAACCCTCGCCCATTCACTCAATGGGCTAGTGCCACTGCCCGCATCCTCGTCTATCTGAATATATAAGCATATATAGAGTGATTTTTCTACACATAAGGGTATATAACTTATTATGAACCATTTGCTAGAACAAAGAGAAGGTTTGGATCAAAGGCTAACTTAAAGTTAGCGGAAAAGGATTTTAAATATTAAATCTTCATTTATCTTATCTTTGTGGTTCTTTTTTAATCTCTTGATAGATTTCATAAGAGTGTCTATGTTAACTAACCCCACACAGGTAGAGTAATAAATAGTCTGCTTGGTCTGAGGTTAGCACACTTCCATCAAGTTCTGTGTTTGCCTTTGTGCCATTTTATTTATATAAATAGTTTCTGTCATCGTTGTCTATGTAAATCATTCATTAAATCTGCATTGAATTTCATTCATTTGCGCATTTTAATTGCACTCAATGGACAGTTGGAGCATTTCTGTGTGTGTAGAGAAATTTACTATAAAAACTGTCATTATTGTTAGCTCATTGAATTTGTGGTTCATTCACAAGAGCTCCCATAGATTAGGCATTAAATACTGTTTGTTTTGTTATTCAGTTCAATGACTCTATTCATTTGGCTTAATTGGACATAAGTGAAATTTTTGACCAACTGTCTGTGAATCAGAATCCAAATCTTTCATTGACGTAATATGAATAATTATGAGTGGATTCCATGGCAAAAGGAGCCACAATGACTCACTGGGATGCAAGTTCAATCTTCGTCATAATTTTGCTGCTGCCGCACCTGAGCTGCACGTATAAATTTATTAATAATGCTCCTGTAAATGTTTATAAATATTTACGCAAATTAATTTGCATTGTCTTGGCCTCTCTGACTTTGTTGTACATATCGACAGCTGGCAGCGGCAGACAATAAAGAAATCTATTAACGCTGCCGTCAGACATTGAAAGAAAAGTGGACCAGAGGCACCACCAATTGGTCTCGATCACGTCCAGTGACGACGACGTCACCAAAGAAACACAGCCAGACATTTGCCTAGTTTGGCATTGTTTACGCAAAATAAAAATAAAAATAACAGAGAGACAATGAGCTGAATCATTTTGATAGTTTACTTATTATTTCTTTTCCCTTTTTATCGTCTTGTTTCATTTTCCAGGAATTATTAGCAACAATTAGCTGGATAGAATATATATGGCCCTGGCATAAATCAACTCCTAGACCCAGGGTCTGCTCCCACTCCCTCTCCTTCGCTCGATCACTCTCTAAAAATAGTCTCTAAACTAAACCCTGCCAGGCATCCAGACATTCGTTCATCTGCTACAAATGATTCTTCATAATTGAATTACATGGCCAAAGACAAGAGCGTAAAAATTTTAATTACACACCTCATAATCATTTGCCACAAGATGAATTTAGAGTGCAAGTGGGAGTAAGCACTAGGACTAGGTAGATACATTTCTTTCAGCATAGAGCTTGATCAAATTTCGTGACTGAAACGAAACCATGCGCAACCATGTCGAGATTACTGTCTAGTCCACAATGTGTGGGTTGGCATAAGACATCAGTGCAAAAGATCGTCACATTGGGACACATTCCACTCAGGCAATACAATGAATATTTATGTCGACAGAAATAAGGAAATAATGTACAATTTATTGCAAAAGTCCGTGGCATGAAATGAGCGAAACGGGAGGTCAGATTCAGTTTAGCATTCGTAGTAAGCAAATCCTTCTGAAAAATGAGTTGCTTAGTTTTATTATGCTTGATCAGGAGAAATAAGATCATCATTGGATAAACGGAAGATTTTACAGAGATTTTACCCCTACAAATGGTTGGCTTCTTAGATCCTTGCTGCTTTGACTAAAAAGGATCTCTTATTTACCTAGTGTTTATCTACAAGAGTAAGACTTACACTTGAATGTAGAACTTGTGTGTATGTATGCCATGGTTCTATCGAAGTTTCGTGTTACAAGTGGCAGCCGAAGCGAAATAAATCAAATATTTGAAAGAAAATGCCAAGTGCAAAGCGTTACGAGATCAACAACTTCATTATAGGCATCATTGGAGAGTTGGAGCTGAAGGGAATGGGGAAGAGGCAAGATAACTAGGGGACGTAATTAATGCGACACTGATCCTCTGGGGTATGTCAATTGACATTTAACATTAACCTGCGGTTTTAGCTGCAATGGAATCATATGCAAGGCACGTTATAATTTATAACAATTGTTGCCGCTCCTTTTTTAGATTCTCTTCGGATGGTTTTGGAGCAACTGCAACTGCTCCGGCTTCCTTTTCAAGGCGATAAAAATATGTTACATAAAAAAGAGAAAACGAAACGAAAGACACGCGCTCCATAGGGGACCAGAGAATCGAGGGAACAAGGGAATGACTGTGGTATAGGGGAGGAATGCATATGAAGATGGCACGGGGATTGTTCGTAGTTGTTCGTTTTTTCCTCCTTTTTTCACGGAAGAGAATGTTGCCGTTTGCCGTTGTCTATTTTCTTTTTTTGTCATGTGCTCTCAGTGTGCATTTCCATTAAGAAAATAATTAAACATTTGTTTGCTAGTGCCCCAGCCTCTGACTGACTGACGGACTGACTGAATGTCGCTCTGACTGCAACCGTCTCGGGAATGAAATCTGTTGAACAGATGTCTTTGCGGCTGATGCCGATGCCCAAATAAATGTTGTATGTATTGGATTCTTGAGATGCCAACATTTTTATGCATATCCAAACACCTTTAAATATTCCCCCCAAAAAAACATTTAATACAAATCTTAGAAATACAAATATATAATAGAGGGGTTAACATATCTCCTTCCGATGCCGATGTCAACCACAAAGGAACACAAAACTCGACAAATGTACATAAAACAAAGATCATAAAAGTGTTTATTTGATTCTTTTGATAGCACTTTTGACACAAAACCCCCGCCAACACCTAGAAACATCAATTGGTAGCTAACTATAGATATATCAGGTAGTAAAAATTGTCTTCACACATTACACACACACACACGCGCGCACCTTTTGTATCTTGCCTTTACTTCCTTCCATCATACACACACACACACACGCACACACGAAAAGGGATCTTGCAGTGATCTTTGGTTTTTGGTAATTTCTTTTTGGCATTTCCGTTGTGGATATTTTTTGGTTCTTCTGGTTTTTATAGTTTTATTTTGGAGAGAGGCTTATTTCAATATGGACAGCACGTTCCTGTTCTTGTAGTTGGAATATTTAATTACTAATCCTTCGGTTACATCCCACTTTTCGCAAGTTGTTTTTTCTTTCGAGTGGTCTCATCTTACAGGACACTTCACTTCCGTTTTTATGAAAAGTCTTGGGCTTAGTCCAAGATTTTAATGGCCTTTTTGAAAAACTAAAACAACATTTTTAAACCAGACTTTTGTTCAACTCGAATATGTTGTTGTTTTTGTTGTTTTGTGTGGTCTCGTCGATGGATATTATTGTGATGAATGTTTAATAAAATAGACATGTTGTCTTTTCCAAGGAAATAGTCTACGGTAGAAGCACCTGCAGCAGACATGATTATGTTCTTTCGTCTGAATGTAATCATAATCATAATATAATGATAATTATGCCCCCCCTTTTACATATGCTCTTCTCTTCTCTGGCTGCCAAACTTCCGGGCAGACTTTTCTCAGCCCCTTCTGGGGCCCTCTGTTCTCTGTTATTGTTTGTTTTTCCCCCTCTCTTATTCCTTTGGGGTTAAATCATAAAAAAAAAAAGAAAGAACGAAAATAATAAACAAAAATTTTCAATTGAACGTGAAGGAAAACTCGTAGCGTGCATAAAATTACACAAAAGTCTAAAAGAAGGAAAAGAGGGGGTACAAAAAAAAAGGGAAATATAAGAAATACATTTTGAAATACGCAGAATTCTAATGAAACTAACTGAGTAAATAGGAGCACACGCCGCCTTGGCATGCCTCTTCCCCTCTGCCCATCACCACGCCCCGTGGATGTACATTGCGTGCAATATTCTTGACAACAAATGTTGCAAGACTTTGCATAAATATACAAAACGCTCATCAAACCAGAAGACAGAATAGCAATAGATGGGAAGAGGGCAGGGTGTGTCAGAGGAAACTCTTGTCAAGTAATCGATGGCAAAATAATTTACAATTTTAATGGCAAATAATATATCTAGAGAATAAATGTATATCGATTCCAATTCCAATTATAATTTCTGCGCGCTTCGCCTTCTTCCTGTTTTCCCTCCATGTTTTTGCCTGTTATTTTTATTGGATTACCATCGATTCAATTGCTTTCTAATTGCTTGATTATACGACAATTATGAAATGAAAATGACAATTCCATCTAGGAAAAATAACAGTTAAATTAGCAAGGGTACAAAAGCAATTGCAACTAGTTTATATTTGTGTTTAATGAGTATCTGTAGCAAGGAACAAAAGCGGCTAAACATTTGGGTTGATTAGGATGTTGTCTTATCTTGAGGACCACAGCTAGATTTCGGCTCCGTTTTAGGTGAATCTACCACTTTATAGGTTCATCTCCTTTCGAAAGGAATCTTACTTTCTGTAAGCTACAAACTGCAAAGTTATTCCCCAAAGTATTTTGTGTATCAACACCCTCTACCCTTTGTGCATATACATATGTATATTGTTTTCGTAAAGGTGAATCACTTAATTCTTGTACAGAATACGCCGAACTGACCCTAGAGAACAGAACATCAAAACAATTAACCTGTCAACGCTATAGAACAATCAGCGAGTTGAGTAAATGGCGCCCTCTAAGAGAGAAAAATTTAGTGGCAACAGCAGCTCTGACATGAATAGAAGGGATAGAAATTGCTGTCGTTGCTCCTCCACATTGTTCTAACAAGCAGAGACACTGGTAGAGAGGTAGAGAGACACATTTTGTGTGCCTAACAGATTTACGAGGCAAAAACCCGAATCCAATTCCAATCTTCAATCTTCCAGTGTGGTGGAATGGGTGCCACGTGGAGCGTAGAGGCGAAGACAACAACTTGACATTTATGTGCAGGCAAAGGCATTTCTACAAGTACCCAGTGCATTGCATTTCAAGATCATTTGCATCCCAAACTATATACAACACTTGCCAATGCCCTAGAGAGCAAAAGAAAGGGAAGGAGAGAGAGAGAGAGAGAGAGAGAGAAAGAGTGATCAGTTGCAACCCTCGCTCGACTCTAACTTGGCATTTATGAACTACACAAAATGTGCAATTTCTCCGAGTCTTTTTTACGAGTTTTCCATAGGTCCCAAATCAGTGTGTGTATCTGTATGTGCCCTGCATCTGTCCCGAGTCCACTTAGAAATTCCTCAGACAGACCACATGGAGTCGCTCTTGTTTTTGCCACTTGAACATTTTTGTAGTCTTTGGCAAAAGTGAAAATGTGTTCACTTAATTGTCCCCCCGTACCATCTAAAAGTACAACTTCCCTGGTGTTCGAACCATTCCCTTGGTTTTAATGTGCCTACCTCAGATGAAACAGTTTGTATTTTGCGCATTTGCCTCTAATGTGTTGTCTATTTGATGGCTTTTATTATGTTTTTCTATTTCTGGTCCAAATCGGTCACGGTATGGCAAATTCTAGAACACAAATAGGGCCGACCGAATCAATAATGGAAAAGCTGATCGATTTTGGTTGATTCAAAGGATCACAAAATCTAGAAACTCTCCTTTGCCTTTGCAATGAATTTCCTTATAAGCTATTGGTTTTTCTTAACATTTTCCTAATGGTGGGAATTTTCTGCTGATCTTGCTGCTTGTTCTCATGGAAAACCAGGGAGAGAAATTGAAAAATCTCATCAGCATTTCCTATTTAACCAATCGAAAACGTACATACATGGAAATTAGGGATAACATTTGGACACGGGGAATATATTAAAACAAAGTTCTCCTGATTTTAGTTTCTTTTTACCTATCGGAACTCATCAGATATGCACAACGGGCACAAAACACGTCGACAGATAAGAGAACCAATGAGGCATGAGAAGTGGGAGGAGTTGTTTGTTTGTTTGTTGTGGTCAGAGAATGAGGAATTGAAATCGAGAATCAAGAATCGAGGGATATATGTACATATTTTGATCATCATGCGAAAAGCGCACGCAAAAGAAAAACATGCACGCAGGTACACACACACACAGACAGATAGACAGACAGACAGACAGAAAAAACGTAGCTGGAAAAGTGAGTTTGCCCTCTGTGAAGAGTTTTCCCTTGTGCCACCGCTCGTTCTGTGAGTGGGTGCAATATGGCAACCATATTTAAACACTGATCCCGCATGCAACCGAGAGGCAAATACGAGTTGCGAGTGAGAGAGAGAGCAAATGATTTTTATGCTGCCCTCGCACGTTGATGGAATTGAAGAAGCGGCTTGGGCATGGGCATGGGCATCGGGTAGGGAAAATAAAAACCAAAAATTACCAGAGGGATTCTCTCTATGCCAGAGCAAGCAGAGCAATGGCAGAGCCAGAGGCAGAGGCAGCGACGCCAAGTCGATTGGACTCAAGTGTTTTGTTCTTGTTGAAGTTTTAGAACTTATTCCGTTTCGGGATGTCAATGCAGACACACGCACTCACGCACCATATATACTTCAGTTAGAAGAAGATCCAAAAGTGATTTTGTTTTTGGCGCGTTAAATTGATTTGATCAATCAATCATTTCGTATAGTTTCCCTGGCCACGCAGTGAAAAGCAAAACACAGCTAAATTTATGGTTATTTTCCTGCCATAACTCACTACGTGGGACTTTTTTGGCGCGTGCGCATGCGCAGTTAGTGAAAGTGCAAAAAACAAACAAACAAAATGCAACACAAATCAAAGTTGTAGATAGACATTTGTGAAAGTTATTTATATCCGATTGGCGATTGCCATACTACTGCATCGATCATCATCATTCAAAATGTTTGTCACTGTGGATACCAATACAAACACATTTTTCTCAGGTAAACAAAATGGCAAATGGAGTCAAGTTATTTGCAAAAGAGGTTGCTATAGTCTATAATGTATGTGTCTCAGAATCATCAAAATAAGACTTTCTATAGATTTCATGGATCCAAATCTAGACAAATTTTAAGGATCTTTAATTAATTTAGATACATAGATCAAAATTCTTGGACTTTTGTGTTTGGACAAGCCCCATTTTGATGATCTAAAACGAAACAGAAATGACTTACTAACAAGTGGACTATTTAGGACATATAACTATTTTGTTAATAGCTTTAACCACAGAACCCATTCTAGAAATTACAGAAAGAAATATTTAGATTAAAACTATTAAAATATAAGTTATCAGTTCTCAATGTTGATATCATTCAGAATGAAATATAGGTATGTATTATGCCTTCTCCGATTTAAAAGATCTTTCACTGACTTAATCTCACATAATAGAAGTAATTTTAAAAGAAAATCTAATATTTAAATTTTAAAATTTGAAAATTTCTTACATTTCAATACTGAAACTCACCAACTTTTAACTTATGCTGATAAGAAGTGAATAATATAATTTGTTATTTTTTCCTTTAGATAATCCATATTATTTTTGCAATGACACCAAATCGCCTCGTACACCGGACTCACAGACGTCCAGTAGAGGCTTCTCGATCTTCAAACGCCGCAACTCCAAGGGCGGAAGTAGTCCACGACCTGTGGTAATTACGAATCCGGAACAGATGCGTCTAATCACATCGGCCAATCTGGATACCACAGCATCCATGGCCTTTGGCAGTCCACGAGGCAGCTTCAACTCTCTGGGCGGCTTCTCGCAAGTAAGTAGAAGATTGGCAAACATATCTCTAACTCGCAATCTATATAACTACAAATTGTCTGTATTGACTTCCTGTTGCATTTGTCTAATGTTACGCCCTCTTCCGTTTAGAAATCTTTTGAAATGCAGCCGCTGATGCATCATCGCCAGCGTTCGTCCAATTCACATTCGGAAACATTTCGCGAACGTCTTGGCTCCTGTAATGAGACGCACAGCTCCCAATGCCCTGGAGGCGGCATTGAGCACGACGAAGTCTTTAATCCATTGACATCATCGCCAGCAAGGTGAGTTGGCCTTAACGTGTTGACAGGATGTTGTGCAGCTGTTGCCCCATATCTGCAACCCACTCTCCTGCCCCCTCCTTTGCATCTATTGACTGTGCTAATCGTCTGTGCAACATTTGTCTTTTTTTTGTCGCACTTTTAGCAAATCTCAACGTCATCACACCCTGCCAAGTGGCGGAGTGCGTCGTCATTCGTTTGGCAATTGGGCGCAGGGACAGGGTGAAAGACGTCAACATAACACATCGGCAACATCGATTGGCCTCGGTTCACCGGATGAGGTGCCCACCATGATGGCTCCACGTCCCCCAGTCATTTCGCCCAACAAATTTCGCGGTGCTTCCCATCGCAGAAGAGGTGAGTACAATTTGTGTGTGTCAACTCTTGAAGAGATGTCACAGAACTCATGTTCTCCTATTTCTCCGTCAATTCGGTTTCTATCCTGCAAATCATTAAAGTTAATGCTAATTTGTTGCATACTGATTGAAATTTATTTACGCTCATTTTGATTGGAATATCTCAATTGAATATCACTCTCGAAACTAAAGCAAACATTTTTTATTCATCTCAATTAGTATTCTCTGAAACAAATTGTGTAGATTGTGTTCTCGACATTCTTCTAAGATCTAGATCTAAATCTAATCAATAACTATATAATGCCTTTGGGTCTTAAGGTGGATTTTCTTTTTATTTGAATTTGAATTTCAGAGTGTTAGGTATATAAGAAACTCTGATTCTAACTTCTGAAAGTTCTATAGGAAACGTAGTCTCTGACGTAGTGTATTCAACGCCCTCTTCCCTTGACAAAGACAAACTGCCCTGTCAGATAGCATAGCCTGCCCTTGTTTTTTGTTCGCATTTTTGCACTTTACTTTTGGTATTCCCCTCCCAACTAGTGGCTTCCATCCTCCAGTGCCCCCCACTCCCTACCTTGGCGACATCAACGAGGGCATTGTGCATCACGTTTGCATACTTATTAAGCGTCTGCCCCGTTCGTTGGAGCTGCTATGTTTTGTTGTTGTATTGGTTCATGTGGCTGGCAGGCGCCAGGCAACATTTTTGCATTTAACAACATTTAAATGTTTATGCAAGTGATAATTGTAATAGCTGCAGTTTCTCTTATTGTTGCTGTGTTGTCGCCAGTAAGTCGGCCAGGTTTTTTTTGTTTCAGAATTCCAGCCATAATGAGACAAACAGGGCGCGCGCGCGCACGCTTCTCCTCTTCTTAACTGACATTTGTGGCCAAGTTGACATTGACAGTAGCCGCCGCTTAAAAGATCATGATATATGCCAATTGTACAGGGACTAGAATGCCTGATTCTCTACACACACACACAAAGAGTCTCGAGTTGCTTTACGACGTTTTATGATCCATTCAGGATCCATTTCTTATTTTCATTTCTCATATTCTGTTTAGTCACCTGGCACATAAATCCATTACAGTCAATATTTATAAAATATGTATTATTAAAACAAAGCGACTTAGAATCAAATTGGAATAACATCTTTATTAATCAGTAGAAAGTTACTATATCTGAGTTCTACTCTTTCAAGTTAATGTCTGTTTTGTAGGACTTTAGGTCTCTATTAGATCTTCTATTTCCAACTGTCAATTCTAGGTTATATTTCCTACTGCCCAAGTTGAAATGCAATTTCTATGCCGTTTAATGACACAAATACGACTTGCTCATCAGTTGATGCAATTTTCACTTCATCACAATTGAGCACGCGTCTATTAACCCACAACACCCACCCACAGAGTTGAAATCAATTTTCAACACCAAAATTTATGGCAAAGTTAAGTGACCAATTGCCAATGTTTACCATATTTGTTTTGACCCAACTCGTTAGTAGAACGATTTGTTTTTCCAGAATCAAACTGTCATATGCTAATGAGACAAGCTTGGCGAAGGTTTGAGGGGGCTGTCGGCGAGGGGCATATATACACATCCGTTTTTCTTTCTTTTTTTCAAACAACAATAATAACAATTGCAAATGCATTTCGTGTTTTTTTGTTATTGTTATTATTATGGAATATGCTGCTGGCAACATGGCGGATGGGCAACATGCTGAACAAACGGAAAGGCACCTCCAACTACCCCCTCACCGTCTATCCCTCTGGGTTATGTGTGAGTGGGAGTGGCCACATGACAGGCATAAATTGAAAAACTGCAATTTGAATGGCACAAGGGGCTGGGGGAGAATGGGAAATGGTGGGAGTGGGCATGGAAATGGGGTTGGGGTTTGCTTCTGTTGCTTTTGCGTTTTTGGGGGAGAGCCAAACGGAACTTTGCATAATTGATGGCATGGAAGCATAAAAGGGAACTCCAACTCTCCCAACACTCGAACTCTACAACAAAGTGGACGTCCAACTGTTTTGCATATGGCGCGTGCCAGTCAAGCCATTGGCCAAATTTGGCCAGCAATCATACCACACCTCGTCCAGCTCCTCCTCGCGCCAATACTCGCCTCTCTCTGGCATTTGTTATTCACAAATTGGCAGCACAAACTGTGAATACATCAAAGCCAAAAACGAACAAAAAAAAAAAAACAAGCCCCCCGCCAAATATATTGTTTACTTTTGGCCATGCATCGAACACTTTGCCACTATATCTTCATTATTCGCTTCGAATCAAAGGGAAAATGAAATATTAAGAGAGAGTCTATTAAATACTCGGAGAAATGTTCTTTGCTATATTAAGAAAAGCCAGACACTTCTGTGGATCAGATCTTTGATGACTGATGCTATGCAGAAAGTATGAAATCGAATTTCTATGAAAGACATATGAAGTTAATATGACGAAAGAGTGTATGTAGTCTTTCCAATAAGACAGACTCTGCCTTTTGCCAGCCTCACCGATTTACATACATACATACATATATGAGTATGAAAATGATCGGTTTTTGCTTACATCTATGAATGCACATACATATGTATATAGGCGGGAGTATGACTGGAATGTAGCAGGTGATTTGAGGTCAACAGTCAGATGGAGTTTTTCTCCCTTTTCGGCTTCTGAAATGTTTATATGAGTTGCCTTTGGGCTCTGGTCTTTGGCATGTGCTTTCTGGCTTTTTCTGTGTTCTGTTTTTAATTCTTGGAAACATCTGTTCAACACACACTGTACACTTGTATACACATACAAACACACACACACACACAGAGTGCATTTGGTGAGGTGGTGGAGACAGGACAAGAAATTTACTTCAGTTCAGTTCAGTTCAATACACTCCCCCTGAGGTCGTTTTAACAAACAAAATCTTTGGTCTTCTTCGGCGAGCCTTACCAAAAATCAAGAAACCAAAAAACAACACAAACACCTGTTGCATTCATAAAATTTTATGTTGATTAACATAATTTCACTGAGGATAAGATTGAACATAAATATTGCTTAAATTTTCGATCACGTTCTGCATGAGGCTTCCTTTTGCGAGACCAAAAGGATGGCGAAAAATCAAACCTAGAGAGAGAGGGGGGAGATTGTTTTCTATATACCTACATATATCATTTCTGCTGTCCTTTGGCTTATAACAATTCATTAACATATTAAATAGATTTTGTTTATGGCAACTCTTCTCTGTTGGCCTTGTCTGCAGTTTCTGTCACTGTCATTTAAATCAAAATTAAATATTATTTAGGTACCTTGTTGATTCTTTTCTTATAAACTTTTTGCACCATTCCTAACTGTTAAGCTTTTGCCATTTTTAGACAGGTGGAACAAGAATAATATGGTAAGACAGAGCCTGGCTAAAAACAACAAACAAATTGCTGTTGATCACTTAAAATGCCATAATTCCGTTTATAGCCCTAGCCCGAAGTGGGCTTGATTGAAATGGACAACACGTTGATTAAACGTCACAGGCACGTACAACAACAACAGCAGAAGCAGCAAAGACAAAGAAGCATTTTAATTCTCTCTCTCTCTGTCTTTCGCTCTCTTCTTAATTCTCTCCCTCTCACTCTCTCTCTCACCTTTTCCCTCTTCTTACCTTTCAATAACTCATTATTATTCTGGGCATTCAAATAGTAGGAGAAAAAAAGGCCCAAAGTTACAGTCAAAACGTTGAAGCTCTTGCCAGTTGAAGTTGAAGGACTGTGGCAACTTGACGTTGAAACGTTGCGCATGCTCAAAAATCACAAATCCAAATCCAAACAAAAAAAGAAGAAATTAATAATTATCCACATATGAACTTAGCTGAAATCTCTCTGCAATTGCTTCTAAAAGTGTAAAGTTTCTTGATCGTAAAAAATGTTTCTATAAAAGATAAAGAACAAAAACAATTGAAAATGCTATTGAAAATGGAGGATATTGAAATGGATGTGTTCTGTTGCGGTGAGTTGCATAGAAATTCAAAACCAATTGAATAGAAGCACTTAAAATTCGAAAGGGGTTTTTTTTTCCTCTTTTTAACAAAAGGATCTCATCAGGCTTACAATTTCCGTTTACGTGTGTTCGGATTAGATTGTCTTTTTGTGGAGGGGTTAAAATGGGAGCAGTGGATTGAATTTCCCTTGAAGCTGCACCATTTACGCAGTCTAGACTTGAGTTTTTCTTCATGTTTTTTCCCTTTTCTGTTATTTTTAATTATTAATAACAAAAAAACAGGGGAGAACGCAGCTGTATATGCCTCTCTGCACAGATGTGCAGGCGCGTGCTTCATTTCGACTAGGCTTCAAATGTTCCTTCGTTTTTCATATTTTTGTTTCCTTGTTCGTCTTGTTGTTGTTTGAAGTGTATAAAAATAGCAAAGAACAAAAAAAAGGCAAGCAATTATAATTGAAAGGGCTTCGCGTGTGCGTGATGGAAATGCAGAGAATGGTTGCAAGGGGGGGCAACAGGAGGAGTTGGTGGAGAATTAGACGTAGAGGGAGTCAGCCGGGCCGGGCCATTGGCAGGTGCCGCTCAATGCAACATAAATACAGACAAGCACTAAAACAGCCACAACAACAACAATAATAACTAAAAGTAACGTACAATTGGCAATGCGCAAACGCAGCGACAGCGGCAGAGGCAGAGGCAGAGGCAACGCTGCCAACTTCATACGCACCGGAAACCGTTCATAGAAGCTTCAAGCATAAATGAGACAGTTTATGCTTGTGTGTGTGAGTGTGTGTGTGTGTGGTAATCGAAGCTTGCTGCATAAATTGCATGCAGGAAACACACTCACATACATACACATGCAAACAAGCTCTCTCTTTCTCTGTTCCTCTCTCTTGATTTAGCTCCTTCTTTAACGCTCTCATTCCCTCTCTTTTTATCTCACTCTGTTTTAATAAACGGAAACGAAAAATTTGACTTGATTATTGTCAAGTTGTTGTTATTATTATTATTGTTATTGTTGTTGTTGTTGTTGTTGTAGCTCTTCTTGTTTTGTTTTTTATTAAACATTTTGAATGCGGGCTCTTCTATATTTACTCACGCCCATTAACCTTGAAAGTTAAACATAAAATCAAAGAAGAGTTAAGGATAATTCACTGAAATCTGCACTTCAAATTAACTGAGATTGTAATGTTAATGAAGTTGAGCTCATTTGATACTGATACTGATCAAGAATCAACATATATTCTTCAGGGTTGGAAACTCTTTTATAGTATCCCAACCTTACTACCATTTACAATATGACTAAAGTGTATACACTCCTAAGAATGTTGTATACCTCGTTTCAATTGAAATGTAGAAGATAGTTGTAAACTATAAGATAAGCTATGTTTTGCGTAGAAAGTATATGTCATGTTATAGTTTATAAAGTACACAATTTTCAAGCAACAATTGACTAGATCATAAATTCAAGTTTTTCAAAACTATTTTAGCTACTCTTATCCAGGAAAAAGGAAACATTTGTCTTTAGATTTCATAAATTGTAATCTCAAAACTATAAAGTATAAAAATATGATCTTTACTTAAAATATATTCTGGGAAATGGCCAAAGTTCCCTCAAGGAGTTAGTTTATGGACATCATAAACATGCAAGACTCAATGATGTGTGCATTGTTTTAAATTAGCCAAGAAAATATTTATGACTATATTAGGGAACCGCCTACCGCCTTTCACACGCTTTTCCCTTCCCTCCTCTTGCTCTTGTTTTTGGTTGCCTCTGTTAGACATGTTGTTGGTGAAATTTATGAAGACATTTATTAGCATACAAAATGCATAGATCAGTGAAATAGCAGCCAAAGTGACACAAATGCATCTGCATTCTCATTTCTCATCCACCCACCCTGTAAGAAAAAAACAAAGAATGAAATGGGAAAACAGAAAAACACCTCTGGAAAATGTGAGAGATTTTCGAAATGTTTGTTGATGAAGTGTTTGACAAAGTTGTCGGCTCTCGTCTTTCTTTCCCAACTGGGGCGGGCATTAATCAACAATCGGAGCCCGCTTGGACCCCTTTCTAAGACCACAGAAGCAACATTTTACACGAATCTCTTTAGGTACATAAAAATATTTTAATATTTTTGTTGAAAAATTACAATTTCCTTTCTTTGTCGTGGCTTTTTTCGGGATTCTTTGACAGATGAGACTAGACATTTGACACCTGCTAGATAATTATTCAATGCCCTAATACCACGAATCATTGCCATATAGATCAGCGCCTAAATATAGATGGATATATGTATAGTAAACGACACAAAAAACGAAAGAGTTTTGCCGATGCAACATGTGTGGGAGAAGATGTATTCTCCCTGACTGAATTCCAAGTCCAAGCCCTTTTATGACAGCGACATACAGGAGGGTGAGTAGGGAGACCCTGGAGTTAAAGAGTTGGGAATAACAAAAACATTCATGTCATAAACGTCAAAAATAACATCAGAGGCTCTCTGACTCTTGAGGCCATCCCACTGTATACACTCGTACATATGTATCTCTGCTGCAGTTGGCTGGGAAAGACCTCCCAGTTGCCAAAGACACTATTAAAATTCAAATTGCATTCGAGCATTCTATCAAGGACTTTAGTTAACTACTCAACTATGTGCGGATGGATAAACAATCTGCATAATCTCTAGCGAGAAAAAAACTGTACAACTTTTATGAACTTTGCATTCTTTTTTATGAACTTAACTCCAATCGGTGGGTACTATAAAATTTATGCCTCGAAATCTGAAACTTCCCATTCCCCAGCCATTCGGCCAAATACATATTTAGAATTTCGCTCCGGAGTTTTCCATGTCTATGGCTGCATTCATCCATTTACCCTATGGCCATGTTTATTAGCTTGGAAAACCATTCCATGCCTCAATATTTTCTTCGCTTTGTTTGTTTTTTTGTTTTTTTTGCTGGTGAAATTTCAAAAATGTTGTTTATGTTTCCCTTTTAGTTGAATGCAAGAAAAAAGAGCATTAGCCACACACACCAACACACACACACACATCAACGCACACACATTTATGATGTGCTTTTAAACGTTTTCATTAAAAATCATTTCAATAAGAATATAAATTTAAAATTTACTAGGTCAAAATGAAGTGAAACGATGGCATAACTTTATGTATGGCTATATTAAGAAATTTCCCCACAAGATAAAGCCCTAAATGTTATGCTTAAATGAAGACTTAGATGATAATGAATTTATAGATGATAATATTTCTATACTTCAGACCATTTTTGGTACAGCTTTTAAAATGAATATAAGCCAAAGTTACTTAAGGATATAGCGAGACCCATGTCTAATTCTTCTCGAATCGAACCTCTCTAGAAAATTTCTTTGAATTGAATTTGATCTATAGATGAAATATCTTTGCATTTAATTTTTGCTTTAGTTTTCCTTATTCCCTAATTAGTTTCGTTATTTTCCTTTAGCATTTTCATTAAACAGCAAATTCTGACCTCACTTGTGTGCTTAACAAGCAAGGCACTGATTGCCTCAGCCTCGATGCAGGCTCATTGAGAGCAAAACCAAATCAAATGCAATGTCATTTATAATCGTTGTGCCTGGTGCCTGGTGGCAGAACCATATCCATGCCCCCATTCCCCTACTACTGCTGCATACAATGCCCGTTGGGCCTGACCAGTGTCCAGCTGTCTAATTCTCACACACTCGCCAGAGACAATAAGAGAACACACAATTTTCATTTAACTAACATCAAAGTTTGTTCGTCTTTTGTCTGTGGGTGAGGGGAAGTGGAGGGGTTCTACGGCTGCTTTTGGCCTGGTGGGCGGAAACGCACTCAAAACGCAAAGAATAGGCGAGGGAGAGAGAGAGAAAGAGAGAATATGAGAATATGAGTAGCCCCCGTTTATGGAACTAGAACTTAAAACAATTTAAATCATTTATGATTTATTAAATTGTGAAAATTACTGCAGTTAGGGGGTATTTAGGTTACACACAAAATCCTAAAGTCAAAAAACAAAAAACACAATCCATAAAAAAAGAAAACTTCAAAAAGACATCGAAACTTGTGTACCCTAGATAATGGTTAAGCAGTTACTTACTTTTGACACAGAACTAGTCACTACCAATAGACAACTCATGCATTAGCGATAAATTTATAAATCGTTTGCCAAGCATCTCAAATTAGGGGAATTGAAAAGGATTTATCTTAGTGGACAGCCCCCGAAATGAAGGCATTCATATTCAATTAAAGATATGAAATGCATAAATCTCACAAGGAAGTCACCAATTAACCAAAAAAAAAAAAAAGAGACACTAAAAGAGCGAGAACTCAACTGGAATTAAAAGATATGCGCATAATTAAGTTACAGTTGACATAATTAAATGATAATTGTTATTCACACACACACACACACACATACACATACAGTGTCTACATATGTACACACATTTGAGTTATATACATTTTGCATTTGGTGGGGAGGCTTAATTTATATATCGTCCGGTCTGCCATTTACCCCTCTTCATCAAATCTTTATTTTTTTTCTCTCTTTTTTTTTGTAGTCCGTTTAATCCCGCATTTATTTTGTTCGCTTTTCGTTGATTTATGTCTTGCTAAAAGAGAGAACTCAGTTTTTGGGTTGACATTTATTCAAATTCAAATTGTCCCCAAATTCATGGGCCCATCCATGGGGACACCATCGTCATCATGATCGTCATCGTCATAATAAAAATCAAGCAAGCATTTATAAGTTATTATACCATACTGAGAACAAATTTTGATGAGTTATTGTTATATAAGGGTTTTCGGCTTAAACAACACTTTTATATATACTTGGAAATGACTTGAAGAGTTTCCCTTTAAATGGCAAGAGCCAAAAATCAAATGAACTAGCAGAGGAATCGCATTTATATGAGCTACTACAGGAAGTGGGAAACAAAATTAAGGATCGATTTCAGTTTCTACTTCTGTGTTTGTTAGCTCTTAAGTGTCGTTTATGTGTTTTAGTTTTGTTTCAAATCCATTTACTTCACTTAAAGTCCATTTATCTATCTATCAACCTATTTATTTATTATCCTGCCATGTAATCTGTACCCCAAATCAGGCATATAGAATGGGATTCGATTTGATGTTACTTTTTTTTTTTTTCTAATTAGATAATGTTTATTAGTTCCACATTTATCTGATTGTAGAAGGGGTCTTAGGATATTTTTTAACCAGTTCAAACTAAATCTTAACTGCCCACATAATCAAACAAACAAACGCACAGCGACAAAGAGAGAGAGACAGAGACAAACCGTCTTATTTTAATCAATTAATTAAAACCGTAGGACTAGGCAGCGTGAACTAACTATAGCTTGGTTTAGCTAAATGCTCTGTCTGGTAATCTCATGATCGCCAGTTCCATTTGAAATGCTGATGCTGAGACGACAATTAGCGCAAATGTTTTGTGCAACGCGTTGATAGCAATTAAATAATTTTTTTTTTTTAATCCCAAAAATGTCTGCCCGGGGCAGTTGTAAATTCTTTAGCTGTGTCCTATCGTCGCATGCCAAAGAGGATGAGGATGAGGATGAGGACGAGGACGAGGATGATGAAGAGTCTGTAGATGGGGTTGGCTACGAGTATGTTAACATGGAGATGAGTAAGTAACGATAAAGAGAGAATGCAGCCATACAAAGACCATTAAAAAGGCATCGATCAAAAGAGGCAAAAAAGAGGAAACCAAATTATCGACAAAAAGACAAAGAGCTGGCATTTTTCTTGCAATTGCCTTAACAATTACCAGATGTTCCGATGTCAGACGTTTGCGATTTTTGTCGTCAGTCTTCTGCCATGTAATTGAGGAATGAATAAAAATAAAATTCAAAGGTTAAACTAAAACAAAAGAGCCCACTAAGAACAAAACCAGGACATAACTTTGACTCTGTCCATTAATCACAAATATGAGAGAAAGAGCTCTCAAAAAACTAAAGTGAAATTCCACTTAATTGTGTTGTCATGGGTTTTTAGAAAAAAATACTCCACAAAGATATATATATAGCTATATATAATATTTTGTGACGAAAAACGTTTCAGTTGTTCCTATTTTTTGCTCCCTCCTCTTATATTATGTGTATGTATATATTTTTTATTTTTTTTTGCATTTATATAAAGCGAAAGGCAAGAGGCCTTCGGTTCCTTATGCCCTCGCCATATAATGAGCAGCAGCTGCGTTGCAAAGTCTCTCATGTTGAGTGTGTGTGTGTGTGTGTGTGTGCAACAGGAAGAGGCAGGGAGAGATTGGAGACTGTCTGTGACTGACGAGACAACAACATCGTCGACAACGAGATGAAGCTGCCGCCATTTGTGGGTGTCAAGAAGTTCAAATTCAGGCAAATGCAACAGTAAATTTTGGTTTGGCCAGGAGATAACATCGCCCCCCGAAAACTTCGTGTCTCTCCGTGTGTGTGTGTGTGTGTGAGATTTATTTAAATGCGCTAAACGTGACTAAATTTATGATCGCCATAGAAACTGATTAGCCCTAGACACTAGTCTTAACTAACTAAATGCCTCCTTCCCTCCCTCCGCCGTTAACGTACAAAAATGAAGCTGAAATTTATGTTGTTTAATTTCATTTAAATCTTTTGTTTTTATAAAAAAAAAAAAAAGACACGACAAGCCAAAATGTGGGCAGCTGCTTCAAAACAAATGCATCTGGGCCTTCATTTCCAGGCAGTTGGCTTAGGATTGTCTTGCTGAAATGTTCACAGTGTGTTTCATAATTCCATTCGCTTACCAAAAACGGATTGTGCAAAACTCAAGTTAATTAATAAGAACAGCTGTTGAAACAAGTGACTAACGAGAGGAGAACGTTATTGAAGATAAGGTATTTCAGTTTGCAAAAATCGCTTCGACTTGAATGTAGTGAAATTTATAAACTTCTTCGACGATGCCCTCCAAACTTGAAAAGCTAAAAGAGATTTTCTTTTGTACTAAACATTTAAGTAAGCTTATGGCAAGAGAAATCCTTTAAAAGCGTTTTCAAATTGTTCTCTGCTATGGTTGCCAAACGTAAAGTGCCAAGTGAAATGAAAAAAAATATTCGAAACGATTTAATGATCAGTTCTAACTTCCTCTGAGTATTCTTATAAAAATATTGAATTTCGCAATATTTTAGTCTTATTCGACTTACTTATCGAAAGAAGGACAAAATGTTATCTTTTCATAAGGCGATCTGTTGAAAGTTAAGTGACTTTCCTGCAGAGATATGTACGTATGTATATGTAGTTTAAAAAACTTTTGCCAAATTTGTCCAAAGATCTCTACAAACGGTAGAAGCAGTTGCTGATTGGTTTCCTCTTTCTTTTTCTATGTTTTTGTGGGGATGTCTACGATGTGGTTGCAATAGATTGGTTCCCATGAGCCCATATGTATCTCAATCCTGTTTAGCTTATGTATAGAATAAACCCCGTGTTTTAATTGAAACTAATGCCAAAGACTATCAATTTTCAATGTTTCAATATTGAAGAAATATTAGTTTAGCAGCAGATAAAAAGAAAGAATTCAAAATAAATTCTCACACAGGTGGCACAGATTTCTTTTCACATTTGACCCAAAAGGCTATCAAGTTTATTCTGTCGCCTACAAATCAAAGATAAATACAATGAAACATTTTGTGATATTTGAAGAGGTCATGAATCACTGTAAAGTCAAATCCTAAGTAAACAACATTATTTATCAGAGAAACGCGAACTAACACACTTACATGCATGTATAAAGAAACTACTTATATACATAAGTGCATATGTATATGCACATCTATATATTCTGGAGGTCGCCTTGGGCCAATGGCTTATCACTACTTATTTGAGCGCTTTCGTTTTCGTCATTTTGCAGACAACTGCAGCAACGTGAACAACACACAAAGTGGAACGAATGCATCGGGCTTTGGTCTGCTCGGCTATAATATGGACGACATACTGATCATAACGGCAAAGCATAGTGAACGTGCCTATTTGCGTGCCACTTTCCTGAAGAACCATTTCGATAAGATCACCAAACAGCGCGGACGCAAACCCTTCAAGTGAGTAGACTGAAAGATAAACTGATACCCAGAATATTTTGAACTAACTCTTTGGATTTTTCAGTTTTCTGCACATAAAAATTGATGATGGTCCCTTCAGCGAAGAGATTGCCCAAAAGTATCAGAATACGGCTCTACAGATTGTTATTTTGTGTCCCGTTCTAGTGGCTTTGCCGCATAGTTTCCTAATGACCCAATTGTCATCGATTATCAGAGTGGACAAGGTGCTGGCCATATTGCTGGATGTGAGTGAGGAGAAGATCAAGGAGATGCATAAGACAGCTCTGCCCAGCTACTACAAATGGCGGCGCTGTGTGGTGCGTGACAATGACCAGGTGCAGATTAGTAATATTCTGGGCATTGCTACGGATATTTTGGGCAGAGCTCTGTGTCAGCGTCCACCATGTCCGGACAGTAGTAGCAGTAGCAACGGTGTGGGAATATCGCGCAGCTTCTCCAGCTGCTCGGAGGGATTCACTGTGATGCCCAAAAAGGTAAAACTCGGTCAGAATAAAGTTGTGGCCATGCTGGCTGAGCCTCTAGAGAAGAATGACACGCTCAAGCTGCTGGTCGAGAAATCCGGTGAACATATCGAGTTGCGTAACTTCAAGTGCCGCAATCCGTACACTCTGCAGTTCTCCATACCCGAATCGTGCATGGAAATCTCGACCATGATCGAAATCCGCATCGAGAAAAACAATAAGAGTCTCGGCGCGCGTCCCATCAAGTGCGAGAGTCGTCTCCGTGAATTGGAACAATTGCTGAGGGTGGAGGACTCACCCATAGAGTTTATGTGCCATGCCTTGGGCATTGGGCCAGTGGACAGAGATGGTCTCGATCAGCATCTACTGCAGTGTTTTCAGCGTAATATGCCGCCTAATTTTCATCTGCTGAACGGGCCATATGAAAGGCAACCGCATTTCTTCACACGACTCGAGTCTAGTCCCGAAGAGTACCCCACTTTGTTGCATTTCGCCGCCCGCTGGGGTCTCAATCGCCTGTGCATTCAGCTGATGGAGTGTCCTGGTGGCGACACGGCTTGTGGTGTACGCAACTGTATCGGTCGCACGCCGGCCGATCTCGCCGATCAGGAGGGTCACCACAAACTGGCCCAGAATATCATCAGTTTCTCCGAGTTTCAGGAACTGACCACCATGTATCACTACTTCAAGGCGGTCACTCCTGCAGCCGGCAGTAGCGCGGAGGTCAGTAACGATCAGCAGGCCAAATCAAGTCCCAACTCAGCTGTGGTCATTGAGGCAGTGCCAGCCAAGGCACAAAAACCGCCCAAGCAATTGCCATCGGCCGAGTATATGGAAATGTCCAGCGGTTCCGAGCGCGAAAACACACCTGAAGTGCGTGCCAAAACCGAGACCATGGCCATATCGAATCTCAATTATATCAGCGTCGAAACTGAAGATGATAACAATTTGCAGACTTCCGTGACAGAAAAAAATCTAGAAACTCACAAGAATCTCCCAGAAATTGTTCCCAACTCGGAACAAACCACCAACGAGTTGCGCATCAATGAACCACCCTACTATTCATCAAAGGAGCAAAACAAATCTCGCGATGAGGTCGATGCGGCTCCCCTGTATCAGTCCAGTCCGGATAAGTTTAGTCAGGAGTGCTCTCAGTTGTTGGAGAATCAAGCAGTCGCTGGCAATGATTATGTCCTGCAGCCATCAAATATACCTGTGACCGCGCCAGCAGATGATGGGAATTATTTGTTTCAGCCTTCGAATCGTCCAGTGGAGGAACCGCTGCGATTGAGTCGTTCCACAACGAGATTGGCCCACAACCAGCCACAGCAGCTGCCCGGCTATGGAACACTTAAACGCAGTGCCAGTGACGCCTCCGCCTCCACTTCCGCCCGGACCAATGCCGACGATGAACTGGCCGAGATAATGCATGATTTCAAAAACAATGTGCTATCAATTAGAGATGTGGAACTACTTGTAGAGCGATGGAAGCATCGCAACGATGTGCAGCAGAGCTTCCGCGAGAAACAGGATCAAATCGATCAGCTGCGACGAGAATACGAGAGGATTCACGATCAGGTTAAGTCCCAACTCAAACGGGAGACTCCCTTTGAGAGAATCAAGAGACTTTTCTCCAGGCCCAAGACCGCGGCCTCTGCCTCGTCTGGAGGTGGGGCAAGCTGTGCGGATAGTCTGCTCGATGAGACAAAAAGTTCAATAGCAACCACCAGCAGTAGTAGCTTCAAGTCATCTTCGGCTCGTCCAATTAGTTCGCTCAGTTTGCAGAGTGTTTCTAGTTCATCGTCATCATCTGGACGTCTCAGCACAGGCAGCAACTGCAGTGGTGCGTCTCTCGGTGACTCCGGCACTCATTCGGATCACGAGGATCGACGTTTCAACTATCGTTTGGGTGCCCATGGCTCACTGATGGACAACTATTCGGTGCCACCTCCAGCCCGTCCTGTTTTCATTACACCCGGCTCAACACCTGGCGATGAACGGCATCAGATCGTCTTTCCCTCGCCCATGTCAAGTTCCCAGCGCCTGCATACGCCCACCAGTCCAACTCCCAGCTCTGAGCACTATCAGATGTTCCCCTCGAATATTCCCGTCTATGGCAGTCAACCACTGTCACAATCACAGAGCAGCAACTACCTAAACACCATTGAGGAAGCCAAGGAACATGCCGAGCAACAGCACTATCAAAATCAGAATGGTATCACCCTTCAACCCATCAAGTTGAATGAACGCTCCAATATCATCTATGGCAAGCTAACCAAAAGCAACTCCGGGTCCGGCAAGTGCAGTTCGTTCAAGCCAAAGCACGTGCCCTGTCCTCAGGTGGGAACAATTGAGGTTCAGGCGGAGGTCTATCAGAATGTGGGTTGCGATTTGCTTGAAACGGAGCCGTCCAAAAATGGAGAGACGGCAGCGTCCAACTATATGAACTGCTAATAAAAGAACAAGAATAACTAACGATGTGTTCCAGCTACATACATATGTATGTATTTTCATCGAGTCGAATGTGTTTTCTATGTTGTCTGTAGGTTAAGGATCCAATAGATTTCTCTATTTATAAGTGCATTATATTCGATTTTGAACCATAGTTAAGAATTCTCCGAAGTTGAAAATATTTAACTTTAAAATATTCTAATTACTTATATACTAAGCTAGTTTAGTGCGTCGAATTTGTAAATTTTTCGAAATGTTCTGCAAGCAACCAAATCATCAAACATATCACAACTTATTTTTACATAGGTGTTTAGGATACACAATATAACTTTATTAACTTAAGTTATCAACGAATCAAGCATCTAACAGATCCAAGAATTTACTCGTAGTCCCTAAGTTATGCATTTCTCCATTCTCGCGCTTTCTAAACAGAAAACAGAAAACTTTAAATGCAATAAAATATTTCATCATGTTTAAGAAAAAAAAACTTTCGCTTTTCACTGCACCAAAGTTGGTTCTCTCCACATCGTTCTCAGCACGTGCCCCACACTGCCCCTGGGTGGGGTGCATGGTGGGTGTCCTCGTCGCAAAGTGAAGTTACATGGAAATAGGGATTTTATATTTACATTTTATTTGCTTTGTTATGTTTGGGTTAAGCCTGTTTCCCTTTTTTTAAAGTACTGAAAAATGGTATAGTCGAAATAGAAATGTTAAATGTTGAAATTCAAAAAAGTTTAATAATAAAATATTGCAACAAGAAACAAAAGTGAATAATCTAGTTAGTAAACAATATCCAAAAGACGATGTCAGACGATGTTTGGGATCAGGTATAGTTTCAGGGATTAAGCGCACTACTTAACTGCCCACTTAGGTTGACCGCACACACATATCTGGATTCTCTTTTCAAGTTTGTCTATCAAGTCAAGAAGTTCCGCACATAGAGCACACCTATCCGGGCAATTAGGGCAAGGCTTACCGCCTGGACCACAGTCACATGGTGGTTGGCAAGGCTTCGATGGTTTTGGTGTGTTTGTTGGTTTGCGAGTAGTTGTAGTTGGCTTTGGTCTGCGAGTAGTTGTAGTTGGCTTTGGTTTGCGAGTAGTTGTAGTTGTCTTTGGTCTACAAGTAGTTTTAGTTGTCTTTGGTCTACAAGTAGTTGTAGTTGTCGTTTTCGTTGTGCAACGAGTCGTTGTGGTCGGTGTGCAACGAGTCGTTGTGGTCGTTGGTTTAGGAGTCTTTGTGGTCGGTGCGCAACGAGTCGTTGTGGTCGGTGCGCAAGGAGTCGTTGTGGTCGTTGGTTTAGGAGTCTTTGTGGTCGGTGCGCAACGAGTCGTTGTGGTCGGTGCGCAAGGAGTCGTTGTGGTCGTTGGTTTAGGAGTCTTTGTGGTCGGTGCGCAACGAGTCGTTGTGGTCGGTGCGCAAGGAGTCGTTGTGGTCGTTGGTTTAGGAGTCTTTGTGGTCGGTGCGCAACGAGTCGTTGTGGTCGGTGCGCAAGGAGTCGTTGTGGTCGTTGGTTTAGGAGTCTTTGTGGTCGGTGCGCAACGAGTCGTTGTGGTCGGTGCGCAAGGAGTCGTTGTGGTCGTTGGTTTAGGAGTCTTTGTGGTCGTTGTGCAAGGAGTCGTGGTCGGTGTGCAACGAGTCGTTGTGGTGGTTGGGTCAGAGCAGCCGCACCCCGAAAGAATATTGGCCCCGGCACAGCCGATAAGCACAACAGTCACTGTGAATGAAGGAATAAATCTTGTTTGATTACTACAAAAGATCAGGATTTTCAAGTTAAATCCACTTACCAAATAGGGCAGTTATGGTGAGCTTCATATTAAATTCAGATGTCCAAGACTTGGCAGGAGAAACGCCAACTGATGTCTTTTCGAAAGTAAGCGGCTCATTTTATAGGCATAAGCTTTACCAAAAATTATAGTCTTGTCACAATTGTGTAAATAAATTTTAAAAATATATCGATTGCCCACTCATCGGGTTAAATAAACAAATATTTTGACAAACAGAAAACATATTTTATTCGGTTCCAATAACTTCAAATTCGCATGCTAAAAATACACTTTATTAATGTAAATAATTGAATGACAACAAAGCCTGAAAAGGCCGATAAACACTCCAGTTATATTTAAAATTAAGGTGCTAGTACAAGGTGAATAATTGTCTAGTCCAAAATGGACATGTTTAGGTTCAAACAATCAAGATGCATGATGACAAATGGTTAAGATGTTAACCTTTTCCTCGGATTACTTTGTAATACTACTTGTTTGTTTCCTTGGATTACAACAAACCTGATCTGAGTCCGCAAAAAAAGATTCAGTGACAATGGCTTTAATATTCGTCCAGATCTAGATGTTCACACAGAAGAACGACGCGTCGTTCAAGATCGACTCGGTTAATGCTTAATGGAAATGATTCCTTTTACGCATATTTGTAGTATTATAACTTATAACGCCGACTTTGCATATATCAGGACATTATTTTTATTAAGGAAGGGAAGATTCCTCTTCCGAGTAAAATAGGGTAAGGTGAATGCTGTGGCCCTGTTGAACCAAATAATTTTGCTGACTACAAATCTTAATCAACATTTCCTTAACAATTACATTACTATGTCTATTTCGTCATACCCTCTGGAAGGGTATAAAAATAGTACACCCTAAAAGCAATTCGGATGTGCAATAATGATTATATGGAATAAGTGGTTTTATACTTACTTGGTTGTACTCTTTTGGATTGGTAAGTTTGTAGAAATTTATAGTTGAGTTTGATGTTTCATTAACAATACACACCAAGAAAACGAACAACTCAAAATGCATAGAGATGAGTACCTGAATAAAAAAACAGATGTTTGAACAGGTTTCTTGTGCGTAAAGTGCTGAGATGCGGTCCAGCAACAAATGAAATGTTTATTCTGTGTCTAGAATTCTATGAAGCTAATTCTAATCAATCAGCTTGGATCATAAGGTGACTCGTATCCTTCACTAATAGCAGGATGATGGGTTGTTCGATACAACAAACACAAAGTCTGCTTGATTATTCCATTTGTGGGAATAGCTTTGGGCTTTTTGTGTAAGTAAAATGCCTCTATAGATATTGCAATAATACCAAAATGTAAAAATCTATCCTTAGCAGACATAACAGTTGCGATATAACTGTAAATACCTATCAAAAAAGGACATTCCAAAAATAGCCGATATTAATTCATCTAGAAGATAATTATAATACTTAACAAGAACCGATACCTATGTCGATGGATTCGTTAGCCTTCTTGATATTTATGACTAGCTAGCCTCTTGATTGATCTGGCATATTGAGTAAATTACTGAAATTTAGCGATTCCATGATGGGTTTAATCTCATAATGGTAGTGTGCTCCCATTTTTGGTGATTAGATATAGTTTCAGTTAAGCGAGGTGCAGTTTTGGAAATGTCATCTGGCTTACGTGCAGTATAGTCTGTTGGACCCAGCATTTTGGTAAGCAATGAATTAGGTAAGCTATAGGATACCCAATTTTAACAATTTTTTCATCATAAGTAAAATGTTTGCTATTTTTGCCATAGTTAACACCATTGTGACATCTATTCATCCAGAAATCATTAATGAAATGAAACGTATTTCTTATGTTATCAATATTTCGCATGTTTGAAAATGTAACCTGTTTTATTTCGTGTTCGGTGAATTTTTCCATTTGGCAAATGTTCTAATATTTCAGTAGGTCATATGGTGCTATATAAATGCTATCAATTAATTGAATTCAACAAATGTTAACAGCACTTGTTACATCATTTTGCAAGGTCGTCATCGTAAGTTAAAGACTTTTGTGGAAAGGGAACTCAATACCAGGTCAAATTTAGACCCTGGAGTATAAACAATGTAATTTAATACATATATAATCAATATAAAGGTTTTTGAATCGCCATAATATTATATATTCTTCGCCTATTTGATTGTTGTCATTTAAACAAATTCAAAGAAGTTTAATAACAAAAAATTTAGCAAGAAACAATATTTATTTATCCAGAATGTCAATGTTGGGGTTATGGATTCATGTGATAACCGACCACTTCGGTTGACCGCAAACACAAAGCTCTATTTTGTCACGAAGACGTTTCAGCAACTTAAGAAGATCGCTACAAAGCTCACACCTAGGTGGGCAACCAGGGCAAGGAATGCCGCCTGGACCGCATAATTTGCACCCGCATGAAGGTGGTGGTGGATTGGTTGTGGGGCAAGAAGGAGGCTTAGGTGTAACTATTGGGGGACAAGGACCTGGCTTAGGTGGATGGGGTTTTTTCGTGATAGGCGGGCATGGCCTTGGAGAAACTGGGGGAGAGGGCTGACAGTGAACTGGCTTACGGGGATGGCGGGGCTCCGGCGGACAGGAGATTGGCCTACAAGTTTTATTTTTGTTAGGCCGCTTAGTGGTAGTTGTCTTTATGCGAGGCGGCAGTTTTGGAATAATCTTCTTTGGAGGCGGTTTCTTTGGAACAACCTGCCTTGGAGGCTTCTTAAAAGGACTTGACTTTCCTGGAACCGGCCTTTGTACTGGATTAGATGGTGCCTTTCGGGAAGGCTGGCGATTGGCTTCCACACAACCAATAAGCACAACAGTCACTGTAGCAAAAAGAAAACATTAATTTAATTATTACACAAGATCACGATCTTCAAGTTGAATAAATTTACCAAGAACGACAGCTATGGTGATCTTCATGATGAATTGAGATGTCTACAACTTTCCAGCAGAGAATCACTCACTGATGCTTTTTGAGAGCATGCCGCCTTTTTTATAGGCATATGCTGAACAAAAAAATAATATTCTTTAAACAATAAAACTTAAATTTATTTACAAAAATTATAATCTTTATACAATTGTGTAAACAGGGCTTAAAAATATATTAATCTACGGTTCAAGAGGTTAAGTAAACAACGAACATATTTTATTGGTCGGTTCCAATAACTTTAAATTCGAAAGCCAAAAATACAAGTTATTAATGTAAATAAATTTAAGGTGAGATAAATAATTCAAAAAATAAACGGGCAAAAAATGGAAAATTCTGAATAACAACAACAATTTAACTGAAAAAAAAAAAACATTTTTATTCGAAGAAAATTCTGAAACTCTCATTTAACCCCCAAGAAACCAGACTCTACCACAAGCTTAGTTGAGTTGCATGGAGGACCCACACACATCGAAGCCACAAGGCACAAACAAACTCATATGTTCCATGGCATGGATAAGCCGGTAGCTCTTAATTCATACTCAATGGGCTAAAGACTATTTCATCTGCTTTGCCCTTCGTGTATTGCCTTTGCTCATAGTAATTTTCCCAGCTGACTTGTAGGTCTCTCTCTTCTTTTCTCTCACTCTCTCTCTCTGTCATCAAGTAATTGTAAGCCGACGCCATCGCCATTTGCCCTTTTTTGTGTTAGTTACATGGACCCACACAATTTCCGGTGCCTTGATGCATTGAGAGAATATGCACAGCTGTTTAATGAAAATGGCTGAAGAATGCTCGCAATGGTGGCTAACATTGTATTGACGGCTGAGAGCCGAAACTTCAAGCTTTGTGCCGGGCTTTTGATATAATCCAGGAGGGTTGTTTCATATACAGGGTGTCCTGTTAATGTAATTCCACAATATTTTGTGCCAAACAAACAAACACGAATCTGAACGACAATCAATATATATGCACTTTTCATAAAAAAAGGTTATATATTTTCCATTTCCCTCGCACAAATTGTAAACACACTCTGTATGCTTAAAAGCTTTTCACAAACAAAACAGAGAGCACACATTTACGAAAGAGAGTCTGAAAAGCTCTCTTGGAAAGGTAAAAGCGAACAAGTGTGTATAAAAAGGACAATTCGTTCAGTCGACTCGGTCAATGAAGCGAAACTGCGACACAAAACTCAAAAAGTGCGCTACAAATTTTAATATTTTGGGATTTTACGTTACTCCATGTAAAGGAAAAAAAAATTAATAGCAAATTTTATGTGTGCTGTGCTTAAACACAAAAGGGAAATGCAAATTCCGCACTTTTTGGCAGATGAAAATATACAAAAAGTGTAACCAACTCGAAGGACATTTTTGAAGCATCCTCGAGGACTATTGCCCTTACTCTCCAACACTCTGTGTGTGTGTGTGTGTGTGTGTGTGTGTGTGTGCAAAACAAAAATAAGTGACACTACGTCTCAACTGCTGCGTAGTTGGTGGTCTGCCTTCAATGAATGTTTAATTTCAGCCTGACACAACAGTCAAGGGAGTACGAGACTAATTAAGCCTGACATAAGGCGCAAACAACAGCCAAGTAACAAATTATAACTTTTGGCTCTAAGCACCACAGAGAACGGCGAACCTTAATAACCTGGAATAACCAACCAGCCAACAAACACGGCTTTTGCAGCACCAACATCTATGTGCATAATTGAAAAGGTAAGAAGGCATTCTGCCTCAGCCTTGTCGGCAAGTGCATGAAATTTATGGTCGCATTACCGTTTATTTTTTCACTACTTCAATTAAATACCATTTTGCAAACAAAATATAAAAAAAAACATGTTGCCAAAAAGGAAATGGAAACCCCTGTGAAAAGCACTTCAGCAACTTTCGCCTCCACATACCCAAACATTTTTAATGACGAACTTGAGAGGAGCAAAAACTTGCACAGTATTTCATTTAAACCTCGTTAAATTAAGAGCTATACTATTAAAAAGTAAACTACATTCTAAACCACTTACCTATGTTAGGTTTTACGATAAAAGAAGAAATAACAATTATGCACATCCCAAAGTATTGGGTTCTATTGTTAAAACAGATTTGAAGAGTTTCTTTTGAACAATAAAAGAAAGAGAAATCTAAGAAATTTATCAAAGAAACAAATCAGAAATCTTCTTAAGAATTGGAGTGTGAAATGTTTCAAGAGTGAAGTTGTCTGATTCCGCAAGATCAATAGCAGCAGAGAAATTCTTTGCATTTTCCTTGATCGAATCTACTTAATACCATATGCAAAGTCGTAAACTGTTATCCTGGTTCCGTTTTCCTTTTAAATTGCAATTTAATACAATTTAAAGATACTCTCATTTCTGGTCATACAAATTTTTGTTATAAGACCACGAGTATACACTTACTTTTGATCCTTTATGTGGCCTAGTGTCAGGCAATGCTTTGTGCTAAACAACTACAAGTCGTCAGGCGTACCTACTCATAAATATTTTAACATGTCAAAAGCTATATATAACTGAATGTATGTATAAGTGTCCAAAGGACTATGTGTGTGTGTGTGTGTGTGTGTGAAAGAGTATCTGTGTGTGTGTAGAGACGCAACTTGTTAGCGTGTATGTAGCTTGAGCCGCATTCATCAGCATCTAAGAGAGAGATAGAGACAAAGGAGGAGGACTCTTGGCCACAACGTTTCCGCTTTTCTTTCTGTGTCAGCAAGTCGCCAGCACCCCTATCTCTCTATTCCTCTTCTTCTTACTCTTACCCGACCCCCTGCTCCTCTTATATGTAAGCCAAGTGATGGCGCATTATAAGTATAATTTTAATTACCACTTGAGCGACTTTTGCAACACAAGTCACAGTGGATATGTGTCGACTATATGGACTTGAGGTCGGCGCAAATACGCAACATGAATGACGTGATAATGTGAACCTTTTACATATATAACTTTTTAATATCTACGCGTATGTATTTGTATACAGCCCGTGTAGGGCAAACAAAACGCTTGCATTAACAATGCTTGCCATTCTTGTCTAAGCCGCATTGTTTGGCATTTCTCTATTGTTCCTTCATATGCACATTCCTATGTACGTATCACTTGCTCCAATAAAACCTCATTCAAGGCAATTCCATTTATCTCTTTCAACTAATACTAATACCTTTATATTGCATACGTGGCATATCAAAGGCACAGAGATATGAGCATTTCATTTGAAATTCATAAAACATAATTGTGCAATTTCCGCTTCGTTGGCCATCTAATCCACAATTACCTCAAGTATAGGGATACAATTTCCATTCAGTAACCCTTCCGAATACATACACAAGTAAGTATCGATTCTAATTCATACAAAGCCAATGACCACAAAGGCAAAATGGCTACTGACCCCTTTTGTTAGAGGGTCGAAGGGAACAAAAACAAATTTCAAGTTTCCCGCACACAACTTTTGGGCCATCACAAACAACTTGAGAGTTTAAACGCAAAAAGGAAGAGAAAATTGCGTTGACATTAGAAAATAGTTTCCATTCTTTCTTATGATATAATAATAGCCCTTTTAAACAATCAAGGAGACAGCAAACAGTTTTTCTTATAAATTTAAGGAATTACTTTCTGAAATTTTCTTTCTTCTCTAATTTTATTCCGAAAACAGATTATGTCGGCCAGTAAGTTTATTTATTTAGAAAGATATTTAGAACCTCGTTCAGGTTTCTGTGACTTTGGCAGCATTTCAAAGTGCAAACAACAATGGCAATAACAAGCCCTATGTGATCATTATAATCATGCAATTTGGCCAACCCAACAAGCCAAACCAAAGCAATGAAGCTAAGTATACCAATGTGAAAGCCAAGGCAAGCCAAAAAGCGGAAAGGAGAAGCATTATTATAGTTTTCAAAGTTCGTCTGATGAACATCATAAATTTTGGGTTTATTGAAAATTGTCTACAAGTAACATTTATGGCCAGAACAGGACAGGGCAGAGCCGTGCCAAAACAGGCAGAAAACTCAAATCAGCTATTGGTAGGTAGTAAATATTTACAGCAAATCGATTAAATGGCCAACTCATTAATGGCAAAGAGGCCCAAAAGAAGGCTTTAACTTTTTGGCCAGTTCCATTTCTTTTTGGCAACTGCCAGCGACCTCCGACTGGTGTGCAGAATAACTGCATATTGCATGTCGGTTTGCCTTAAAGTAATGTCCTTAGGGCAGCGGCAATTTGGCAAACACTCGTGAAGGGATTCGTATCGGCGCTGTCGTTTTAAGTGTTTGTTATAAATTATTCGTTGCATTTACAACTGGACAAAACCGAATCGCAGTTACAGCCAATGGCTTTTTATGCAATTTGCTGCACTGTGACCGCCATGTGACCCCTCAACCTCACACACACACACACACACATGCTAACCAAACAAATGTTGTTACATATATAATTTTACGGTACACCGACTCTGGTTTTCATTTAGTTAGAAGGTTTTATCAGGTATGAGTTTGTCGACTGACCATCCCTTGGTTATACAAATTCAATCTTCTCTTTTAGGTTCTTTTGTATTATAGTTTTAAAATTTGAAAGGACTTGGTGGTCATAATTCTTATTCAGCTTTAAGACTTTAACCCTAAAAAATCTGTGAATTACATAAAGAAAACTTTTTCCTTGCTCAGCCCAACTCTAAACAGGCTTTGTGCGAAAATAAAAGACAAAAATTTACGAGAAGAGAAAGAAAACTTTATATGCAGATAATAGGTTTCAAGGAAAACCACAATACAAGTGGATGGGATTGTATATTCTTTTTAGAAATGGTAAGCATTATGAGAACTGTTGCACATGACGTTGAGCAGTGAACTAATGCAACATGTACCGAAAGAGCCTTGAACATTTTCCTTTCGTATATTATTGTTGAGTTTGCCATAGAAAAGGAATGGGAAAAGAGAAAATAAAATGTACAAATTGAAACGAAAACTTTGCTATTTAAGTTAGAGATGCGTGACAGACACGGCCCAGACATGTCTGACATTTGAAAATGCCCAAAAAAACAAGAACGTTAAAAGAGAGAGGATCACCCAACCGACAAGCAAACAAGTCACAGACAATTCGGACTGACTGACTGACGGTCTGATGGACTGACGTGTTGTTTGCACAATGGGTTCATGGTTAGGGTAAATGGCAATTAGAATTCAATACAATGGCTTTGAAATGAAATTAAGTGCAATTTGGCCAAGACAAGCCGAAAAGGAAAATTAATTGGGTCTGAGTGTGTGAATGGGTGAGTGAGAAAGTGGGTGGTATTGATTTTACCATAAACAGATGCAACATATTTTCATAAGAAAGTCCTTGACTGTGAACGAGAGCGACAATGCGAAAGACATAACTTTCATTTAGACATTCTGTGCCAGTCAACGAAGCCGAACTGTCTGCAAAAGTGTTTCGTCTGCATAAATAATGAAATATTCGTTGCATACCTTCAGGCGTTTCGCCGACCTGCATGTCGTTTGCCAATTAAACCGAAAAATACGCCAAAAATTTCATACATTTGCACTTCTCTCACATAGCTCACATCGTTTGCGTGCCAAACATCGTTATTCAACTTGTTGGCCAAAGAACTCATCCATAGCCCGCCATTCAACCATACAACCAGCCAACCACCGCCATTCAACCACACCACCAAACCCAATTCTCACTATTTAAATTCGCTTTTGTTATTACCCTGTTGCAATCTAAAAAGTTGGGTATTATAGAGCAGAAGAAAACTTGAAAATGGCAAGAAAATAATTACCATCATTACTGTATAGATTTAGGCTTTTAGATCCATTACTATTACTATGACTTTTCGATATGAGAATTGTTCCTTAACTGTTTCTTAATCTTAACTCTGACTATCGCCACGAAATGTTCCCCTTCTGAAATGGTCCAGAAAACATTCGATATATTTAATGCTATTAAATTTCTTTCAAGAAGATTATTACTGAGTATTAACAGTTCGTTTAACCAACAAAAAGGGTTATTCAACTATGATGAGACTCTTTAAATATATTTCTGCGGTTGCCAGCCAGTGTGAGGCATGAAAGCGAATCTATTTGGGAATCGAGATTAGCATTTGGCATTTACCCCAACCACCATTCCACACTTATACCAAAGAAAAGCGTTTGTAACAAAGTCTTCTTTTTGCAATTTGCTTTTTTCTCTTCCGTCTCGGCCTGGCCCGGCACTCGAACAAAATTTCCAAAGGTCGCAGGTTAAGGTAATCCAATTAGTGATAAGCATCGAAATCGAAATCATTTTGCTGCAGTATACGATGAAATCATAGTGTGTGTTATTTGCAAAGTTTGTTTCTGCTACTTTTTTAATTCGATTCACTTAACTTAATTTACAGACAATTTGCTGAACCATGCAAGTGCAAATTTACAATTGGTAAATAGTTTTTCTCTCTCCACGGAAAAAAAAGAAATAAAAACATGTCAAATGTGAGTACTTAGCATCGAATTGTTATTCGTCAATTAAGTTTCACTTTTCTTTATCCAGCTCCTGAATATGGACAAATCGAATGGCAATGGTGTTTATGCAGCCAAACCCAACAGCATGGATAATGATAATAATGGCCATGGTCATGGACTTACCTCAACCAACATGGGTAGCCAGGTAGTAGCCGCTGTTGTGGCAGCTGCATCGGCCGGCACTCTGCCCACCTCTGCATCCAGTGAGGACCTCAGCCAAAGCCTGTCCGAGTACACAGATGCCGATGAGAGCATATCGGCACCTACAGAATTTCTCGCAGAGGTAAGACTCAATAGCTATAATCAAATCTCACCAAACAAGAAACTCATTATGATACACTCTGAATCACTTAACCAATGCTACCCATAAAAGTTGTGATCGAGTTGAGGATTCAGTTCTTAATTCCCATTTAGATAATTGCGAAAGTCTCTGAAGTCTGAGATCAAAGTTGTTGTTAATACCCATTGTCAATTGAAAGTATACATTCAGTATAAATAAACAAGCGGGAAAAGTAGAGAAAAAGTTATGCAAATTGCTGCAGCGGAGATTGTGATTTAATTTCAAGTCCTTGCAAAAAGGATTACGGTGGCAGGATAAGTTTTCTTTGTGCGCCAGTTTATTGATTGCTAATAAATTTGTATTCCAACTATTTTCTTCTTTTATGGGGCAATGGGGCAAACAGCAGAGAGCAGAGAAAAAGATGCCTTCCCTTTTGTTCGTTCGTTGATAACTTTGAATGCAGTCGAGAATTTCCCTGGGTTTCCTCTTTGTTTTTAGTTGATATGGAATTCTAAAGGATTTCACTTTAGTATTTTCCCTACAGTATGATTATTATTATTACATTCTGGCTTCTTTTGCTTTACAGTTTCTGTCTGCTGTCATGCTTAAGGACTACAAGAAAGCATTGAAATATTGCAAATTGAGTGAGTAGAGAAAAGGCTGAAAATGTAAAATGGTTTAACATTGTTTTTGTATCACAGTTCTTCAATATGAACCGAACAATGCCACGGCCAAAGAGTTCTATCCACTCATATTGGACAAGTTGGGAAGTGGCGCTGGTGTTGGTGGTGGTAAGTTGTAAGTTATTGTAAAACCAAACTTCAACTTCTGACAGTATAATCTTTTCATGGCACACAGTGGCCACAGCAAGCGACAGTGATGAAAACTATAATAAATCTTCATCGCCCGAGTTGGCCTTGGAGCTGCCTGCCAGCGACGACGAAGATGACGACGATGAAGGACATTATCCTGATGACGATGATGCCGATGTGGATGACGATGAGAATGAGGAGGAGGATGAGGATGTGGATGATGGTGATGAAGATGATGATGATGATGACGATGATATCGATGTTGACGAAGACGATGACATTGATGTTGTCGATGTGGAGGCGGAAGAGAGCAGCAGTGGCGATGATTTTGATCTACCGATTGATGAACCTCAGGATATTGATGCAGCAGCTGCAAATGATCACTTACCAGTACACACAACACACAAGCATTCGCATTCCCATTCCCATAACGACTCTGGTTCCTCTCGCAATTCCTCAAGCGGTAGCGGAGGTCGCAGCGACAATACCACACATTCCTACTCCAGCCTGCTACTCGAAGAGGAAGATGACATTGTGCCGGTTAATCTGAATTTCACCCATAAGGAATCCATAACCACAGATTTGGACGTCAGCAACGGTTAGCATTTTCACTTTATGTCCTCTGTTCTTTTATTAGATTTTCTCCTTTATTTGGCAGGCAATAAAATACCTTCAGCCTCATGCAGTGACTCGGAATCCCCCACAGAGCCGTTGACCCAACGACTGGCGGCCATTCTGCGCTCCAAATGTGGTGTCTCAGCCAGCAGCAGCAATGATGGTCAATATTGAAAGAAATACCTCAGATCTTTGCTTTACACAGTGCAATAATTCAATAATTTCACGAATTCGTTTTCTCATAGTTCTGGATTGGGTTCCATCCCAGATTCCAAAATCATTATTGTTGCACTGTGTAATCCCTTCTTTGCAAGTACTTGTAATACGTACCTATATACATGTGTATATATGTGTAGCTATGTATATTCTCGATGACAGAAATATTTGTACGCCCCCTTTATGCCCAGCTAATCTCCCATTAATAACTAGAACCCAAGAAAATCAGCAACGATATAATCTTGTGCGATTGCGCTTTATAAGAACCTAGAAACCGTCCCTACACTGCATACACGTGTTTTTTCCAAAAATATTTACTTCAAATATATATGTATGTATTCCCTAGACAAACCGACATATCGTACAAAACCCAATAAGTACTAACTATATACATAAAAACAAACTACATACACACATAATACCTACAGCATAACTGAATAACAATGTATATGTAAAATGTACTATATAGCCTAGACTTATGTAAAACATAGTTTATGCTCGTTTCATTTGAAGAGCAAGTAAATCTATATATATAAATCTATATACTCAGTATGATATATGTATGTATAACAGAAATCTATATATGTATGTATACATACATATGTATTAGTAAGACACTCTGACAAAATAAGCGCACAGGACGGGAGATTTTGGAATGCTGTTGGCTAAAAACATTTACACATTAGCATTTTATAGAGAGATCGATTTTTCCCCCCTCCCACTATTAGAAAATTTATACTTATACGATTAGCATTAATTTAGCAAGCCAAAACGAATACAAAAACAAAACGGTACGAGTTAAAATGGATAAAGTCTGATACTACAGAATAGCATGAACGTGTGTTGGAGCTACAAACGGAAATGTGGTCCAAAGTCATAAAAAAAAAACAAATAAATGTGTAGAGATCTATGTGTAAGATACTAAAAATACATATATTTTTTGATTATGCATAAACATTGTCAATCTTCTATCAATATCTTGCAAAATATGCATAGTTTTTTCGACTAATCATCCTTCATACAGATACTTGTGTCTAAATTAAGTAAATCGTATTGTTATTTCATATGATTATGCCTCTTTGTGTGCAGTTCTTAACTTGGTTAACTCTTTTAGTCATTACCACATAATCCTATAATTACGAAAATGTAACTTCATTTATTAACGAATTGTAATAAAAGTTGAATTTTCTGGTGTGAGGCAAATGAACATTTTTGGGACTTCAAACGGACAACGAGGATATTAAAATGAATGGAAATTGTCAAAGAAGGAACTGAGATCTGATCTGCAGCTTCTGAATATAGAATCCATCGGCATTCTGTCATTCGTCCTTCTTTTAAATTCATTTATTTATTTAACGTATGGCGTAGAACTTAATAAATTGATTTTTTTTCACATTTTTGTAGCATTTTTTGCTAGGTTCACAACATTTCACAAACATGTGCTTAACGTCTATGAGTATAAAGGGATCCAGGTGGTTATTTAGTGCTTTATAAAATCGTTGGGTTCCCCGGAACCAGCAGCGGGCACAGAGCCAACTACAGCATTTAGTTCCTCGAATAGATCATTCGATTGATGGCGACGTTTGGGATTCGTATATGGACTATTTTCATTATTACTCGATGGAGCATCGCTCGAATCGGAATCCAAACCAGTGGCAAAAGATCGATGCAACAGAGAGTTGCCCACAAAGTGTTGGAGTTGCGTAAGGCAACTGAAAAAATTAAGGACTTCATTTGAAAGACTTTCTAAGGGGCACACAGAATACTTACCGCTCCAGACGACGTTCGCTAATTGTAGCAGGAAAATCATAGAAATCCGCAAAACTCACATCGTTGGAACGATGAAAATGTTGTCCATTATTTAATAGAGGAGAGGAGAGTGATGCCCGCTTGCCATTTGTCCAGCCACGGGAATATTGAAATGTCTGACCATGGGTCATACAGGCCATGGACAGTGTGAAGAGGAAAAGTGGCAGCAATAGCAGACGCAACATGGCAAATAATTTTGGCACACACACACTCACACACGCAGGCACACTCAACCGAGTCAAAGTCTGGGAAATGTTTGAGCTATTGACTGCTACTGGCCGTGGCTTTTATAGTCGAATCACAAAAGGGTTAGCTCCATCTTGTCTTCAGCTACGACCTCCCCCTCAATTCGGGGGCCATAAAAGATGCCAACAAGTGTGCGAGCTTCAATTGCCCCCAGGCTATACGCACACTCGCACTTATGCAGATTAACTGAGATTATTAGTATCCAATTGTTTTAGAACATGGAAGAGCAGCGGCAGTTAACACCCACTGACAGATCCACGCCCATTCTCATCATGGCCATCTTCTCCAGCTGGCTGCTCAAATTGAATGCATTTGTTGATTGGAAAATTACTATTTTCCTAAGCCAAACGAACAGCCTGGGGATGATGAACACCATCTAAAAATAGGTAAAATTAAATTTACTTACTTGAATTTCGCAAAAGTTTCCTTTTGTGAATAATAGATGCAAATAATAGCTCATAATTTTGTCAAATTTTATCAAAATGCAATGACTACATGAACTAAATCAATCTCTGAGCTATTTAGGCAAAGATAGATGGTCCTCTGATATTTATTTAATATCTACTAAATAAGTTTCGGCATCTATAAACTATTAAAAAAGAGATTAAATTTTAAGTGTTGACAATTATTAGGTATTGCCCAATATCTTAGATATAGAATGAGCCGCTTTGACAGGGGAGAAAGCTAGTTTGTATTACAAAACGCTTCTAGCTTTATATTTGAGGTATGTAAGGTATGTACATATTAAAAATTACTACAAATACATATATACACTTATTGAGTTATTCAGATTACAGACTAGTGATTTCATTATCCGGATTTGTATGGCCATTTGAGTTACCATTCTGACCCATCTCCAAGGAAGTCTCCTTTGATTTAATACGTCGTAGAACGATGTAACAAGTGCTACGAAAAATATGTTTAAACTCAATTAATTGATCAATCTGACATCTTAATATACTTACATAAAAACTAACACATTTGGCAAATAGAAAATTTCACTGAACAAGAAAAATGCTCCGGGAAATGTGTCGACAGTGCTTTTATAAATCTCACTGTAGAAAATTGGAAAGATGAATTGTCCAATGGGCTCACTTATGCCAAAGATAGCATACATTTTACCTATTGGGGGAAGTTAAGGAAAGTTCAATGACAGACGGATGCATTTTGTTTGGGTAACTCTGGGCTTACTCAGTTCATCGCCTGCAACAATGCTGGAACCGATCGTTTTAATTGCAATAACACGTAAACTGACAAACATTTCGACCACACCACCAGCGTAAAATGAAGCCGTGTCTGTGGAAAAGGCCTGAAAGTGCACAAAAATTGAGTTTCAATCACATCAAGTGATACATATGATCAGAGATGGCACTTACAAACAAGACACGGGAACACACTATTGCTATGGCAGATAGCAAACCAATTGTGGAATCGGCAAATTTAAGTAGTTTACTCAATATGGCAGTACCAATAAAGGTGCCCACCAATGCGGAACCACTGGATAGCGTCAGATAGATACTGAATTTGTCGCCATTCCAATTGAGTTTCTTTAGAACGAAACGGTACCAGTAGTCATTTTCACCAGAGGCCGGGCCCACAGTTAGAAAATAAGCGAAAATCAATAGGATCAAGAGCAGGCGACCTTTATTTGGACGCTTGATCCATGGGAATTTGATGAGCTCCATGACTAAGGTTAGATCAAAGAGTTCAGCAAAAAAGGAACGCTTTGGCGGTGTAACCTCTACTTTTGGAGCTTCCATTTGAGCATTCAATTGGAAATTAACATTCTTATTGCCTTGCTGCTGGACCTGATCATCCACATTGGTCGTCTCGTAGGCCATATTGTCGGCACCTTGGCTCTGACTAGGTGGCTGACTGGTGGGCAGTGCTGGTGCTTCTGTTTTCGGTTTTATTTCATGAATATAAAATATAATGTAGGTTATGGCTATTATCTGGAAAACAAAGGCCGAGGCAAATGATACTGTAAGAGAAGTAAGTTAGTTCTTAAATACTTGTTCCACTTCTTTTAAGAGTCAATGTGTCTTACATGGATAGCCCAAATATGTAAAGAGTTGACCACTTATCGGTTGACCCAAGAACGGAACTCCTGTGACAAACATGGCAAAGATACCAAAACGGAAAATTCGATCTTCCTCCGGTGTGGCAATTGTAATATAACTGTAAATGGCCATTAAACAGAAGGTAAGACCACCAAAGAGAGCTGGCACAATTGCTTCACAATAGGCTCCGAATTCCATGGGCACAGAGTCAAAAAATATTGCCGATATAAATTGACCTACCAGACAAGTGATGTATTACATTGACAGATAATCCCAATCTTCCTAAATGGTGGATGATACTCACACAAAAAACCCAAGGCCTCGCCCACAATGGGTACAATCATACAGGGTTTGCGTTTATTATAGCGATCGGCCCATCCCCCAGCGAATAGTAGGACAAGCAGCGGAAATATGGCAGCTAGAATGGAAAAGAAATGTTATGAAACTTGTTTGTTCCTTTTGTTTTCATTTAAAACTTGAAATTGTTAACAGGTTTTCTTTCTTCATTTTTGATTATCGTCTTTGTATTCATATTTGCTAATCATTTTGTGATTTGTCGCTAAACTGTAGCTAAAATATTCAAGAACAAAGTTGAAGTAGCGTTTCATTTGAAGATGACTAAATTCCAAATACTACATGATTTTGGATATTTTAAAGTTACAAAATAAATAAACATACGTTTGTTGAATCAAAAGTGGTTGTAGGGAAATTCACCCCCTAAAATATGCAATAGTCTGTTTACAAATAAATTTCAGATCCACTATTTATATGTGTATGTATCTATTATATGCTGTATATTTGCGATTTAATAAACCAAACGATTAAGATTATGATTCGATTCATCCAATATATCATAATTAAACCTAGTGAGTAACTAAAATTCTAAGCAATTGCTGAATGCAATAATATTAAACTGCCTTGGACTTTATGACTAAATTGATGTTTGATGACACTCAAGTTGCAATTGTCATTTGTAATGTCTAAATTTAATATCTATCGGGTTTTTTTTTTATGCAATCTAATTAATTATATTTACTGCTTGGCCATAGTCAATTACTATATTTAACCTAACCAAACCGGAATTTGCATAAGCAAATGATAACATATTTATGTTTAGGATTTTTACATCATAGAAGAAATGCTAAGAATCTCACGTTTAAATTGCCCAAAAAAAGAGAACAGAAAATAAAAACGAAAAACCTTCGTAAGGAACAGGTTTTTTTGAGACTGAATTAATTAATCACCAATAGTTATAATGGCTAAAATCATTTAGTAGCACGAGACTGACTGAATAGAAAACTTAGGAAGCCAGAGATAGAGTGAGAGGGGGGAAGACAATTTAATGACAAAGTGTGTAATTAGATAATTACAATGACATTCCTCAAATGTGTATAATCGATTCGTCTTTGTATTAAAAATTTTGTTTTATTATATTTGATCATGTTTTTTTTAGCAAACCGGTATTGCTAATGCTAATTCAAAGTCTAATAAATTAAACTGGTCTTACCGATTGGCGCACGCTTCCCCGAAACATCAGCGGCTAGAAACTGAGCCTCGGATTCTGCCTTGCAAACGGTGTAATTAAAACCCGGAGAGGATATCATTATGTTTGCCTGATCCAGACTTGCTCCGGTTGTGGTATTTTCGAAAGTCATTTCATCACAATCAATGCCCAACTCAGATTTATCCAACATAGTGTCACAAACGATCTGATTATAGCCAAGATTCACACGACAAGCCTTAGCCAGGGGGAAATTGGCCATGGCCACCGAATTGAAAACAGACGCCATGAAGTAGAAGAAGAAAAACGGTTCGATAACCATATATTTGCGATAGCGCCAAAGTTTTTGAAAATAATTCAATTTGGGCTCCTCCTGCTGCTGTTGCGCAGCCGCGGCAGCCCCTTCAGATGACCTTGACTTGGCCATAATTTTGTCTTCTTTTTTTGTGTTGATAATTCTAATTTAACGCGTTCTTTTGTTTGATGATCACCACGAGTTCAGCTAGCGCATTTCAGTAATAGCCGCATCAAGTTCTAAGCACAAACTAAACATTTTTATTCAGTCAGCTAGCTGGACCGGGACCACATCTAGAAAGCTTGCTACGCACAAGAAACTTGTTCAATCATTTGCTTCTTTTGGAATTTGTTTCTCTATATGCATATATGTATGTATATATACATATATGTATTGTTTGTACAAATTTTTGTCATTTGCATGAACAAACCCAAAGCGAGTTCTCCTCGACGATTCAATTGACGACAATCAGAACATTGATGCCGCCTCTGGGATATTATTGCGGACGTGTGGAATGCCAATGTCGGTTGTAAATGTTTGTTTTTAGAATCAATATAGATATATGTATGTAGTTTTGTTATTAAAATTATTGTTATACATTATACGTTATTCATTAGCCATCTATCGTGTCTACTCAGTCCAGCGATGTGTGCAGTTTTGATTGGTGCACACATAGTACAGTCGCATCTCCTCTTCGGCACGTCTGGTCTGCGCCTGAAAGAATACAGCCTCGCGGTGGGAACACTTTGGGCATGCATGATCCTCAGTGCGTGGCAATGTCGGGTCAGATATCACGTCGGGCACTATGTGAGTCAGTTCGTCGATTTCGTGCATAATTTTGTTCACATAAATACAGTTGGAATCGGCCTCTTGTTTGTAGTCACAATTCCGGCATGCATAGAGTAAGATTTTGTTCTCCTTGTCCTCCTTGGGGTAGAGCATGTTATTGCATTCCTGACAAAAGCTACAGAAATAAGAAATTGAGAAACTTTATATTCAGCGTAAAGGGGAAATGCCACAGTACTCACCGTATGCCCACAAATCCAGGGCCTTCAGTATGCGATACATCAAATGCGGCTGCCATTGTTTTCTATATTTTTATTTAAAATTACCTGATATTGATAAAATTTTTCAGTGCCGAATAAAAACAAGCGGCAGATAAAGTGGCCAGACCCTTCAAAAATTTAAAGAGCGGCAAATGAAGTGGCCAGACTCTTTAACAACTTACAGAGTCTGGCCACTTTATTTGCAGATTGTTGTTGCAGCCCTGGAGTCGCTTAGAAAGTGTAAGCAATTCGGTATTTTTAACTAGGTGGCAACACTTACGATTATTGCATATTTTCGATAACAGCTCTTTGAACTGGTTTACATAAAATGAAACCATTAAATAAAGTTGTACATTCAAAATTCTTATTTGTAAACCAATTTACGTGGAGAGGGCAAGAATTTACGGCGAGAGGGCAAGAATTCTCATACACTAGAGCTGGGAATCCATCGATAGTCTCCCCTCTCGATGGTTTTTTAAGCGATGGAAAAAAATCGATAGTATCGATGGTTTGGTCTTTTTCCATCGATGGATAAAACCATCTATATTATCGATGGTTCCATCGGAAATTTAAAATGGTTATTCGGATTATTATTCAAATAAAATACAAAATTGTTATTTATGTTTTTAAGTTTATTTTATTAACATTTGAAACAAAAAAGAAAAAACTGCAAACAAAAACTTCATATTCAAACAAAAACCAAATTCATTAAGATCTTCAGTCTCAACTGGCTAACTTAAAACGTTATAAGTCTTTTACAGTAACTTATTGTGCAAAAACACTTAATGGTACGTACGCACAAATCAAGTTCGATAGATCGCCATCGAAAAATTTTCATCGATCTATCGCACTTTTCAATTTCCATCCATACTATCGATGGAGCCATCGATGGATTTCACAGCTCTATCATACACAGCGTTTGTCGTGTTGGAATTTTAAAGCATAAAATTAGGTAAAAATTGTTATATTCCGCTTGGTAAAGAGAAAAAACAAAACAAATTCCGAAATTAGTTAGCGGCGGATTGGTTACAACGAAGAAGGCAGTACTTATCAACTTATCGGCACGCACTTTCTTTTTCACCTTTGACGGCAACAAAGACTCTGACACATTCAATTGCAATTTGTATTCAGTTCTGAAAAAGTGCGTTAAGTAAAATTTTGTCTTGCGGTTAGTTGATGTCCCGGCAACACAAATTCATAGATAACTAACTCAATATTAAAAAGTATGCAACAAATTTAAATTTTCGATCTAGAATTATTTTCAACCCTAATTTATAATTATAATTTCTTTGGGGGATACAACAACGACTCTGCAACAGACTAGAGCAGGCAGCCAGCGTACTATCAGCCAAAGCGAGAACACACTTGTTGCATATAAAGTGATCTCGCTCGCACACTCAGCAAACGATCGACGGCGACCGCCATTGCTGCTTCTAGGCGTTGATGACGCTGGCAAAGTGAAAATTATAAATCAATCACGTGCCTAAAAGTAGACTAATCCCAAATTCTTGATCCTTTTCAGTTGGACGAGGAGTCAAGATGAATACCTCCAAGGAGGGTCAAAAATGGGAGAAAGAGACTGTAGTGAAAATCGTGGATCTCGATGAAGTTAGGTCGCCGTCCAAGGACAATAAACGTCCGTCTACACGTATGAAATTACTGAACGATGTAACAGGATCGACTAAAACTTCGTCAAGTGGAAAGACGGAAAAGCGTTCAGCAGCAGCAGGAGGAGGTGCAGTCATTAAAATACTCAATGATGATACAAGCACACCTGTTAGAGCCGAGAAACGCACAAGCGGCGGCAGCAAAAAGACAATTAGTCCCACTGTTCCGGCCCCAGCGGCTGTGAAGATTCTAAACGATAAGCGATTCGCCTCACCAGTCATGGAAACGGTAAAGATTAAGGCAAATCCTAGCAAGAAAAAGAAAATGGATCACTATGTCCTCGAATCAGTTAAAAATGAAAACAGTAAAGCTCCTCCGGACGTCACAGCCAAAGTTGTCGTCCAGAACGATGATGAAGATGATGATGACGATGACGGAGCCATTGCTTTTATTCTCGCCGACGTCGACGATGACGAGGAGGGTGATGACCAGGAGGCGGCGGCACGTAATAATGGCACAAAAATTGTGGTATCCCGCGACGAAGACAAAGACGATGACGACGACGATGAGGATGACGATGAAGGCGACGAGAGTCAAGTGGTCACTGGTGGCCATAATACATCGGCCAATCAGAATAGCATTAAAGAAATTGTGGAGCATGTCTGCGGAAAATGCTACAAGACATTCCGTCGCGTCAAAAGTCTGAAAAAACATTTGGAATTCTGTCGCTACGACAGTGGCTATCATCTTCGCAAGGCGGATATGTTAAAAAACATTGAGAAGATCGAAAAGGATGCAGTGGTAATGGAGAAAAAAGATATCTGTTTTTGTTGCAACGAAAGCTACGACACTTTTCATGTAAGTATGCAGAAATAGAATTTCTTTTTACCTTAGGTACTAATGTATACTCTTTTCCGTCAGCTGGGTCATATCAATTGCCCGGATTGCCCAAAGTCTTTTAAGACACAGACCAGCTATGAGCGGCACATTTTCATCACTCACTCCGAATTCAATACGTTTCCCTGTTCCATTTGCAATGCAAATTTACGCAGCGGACCCCTTCTGACGCTGCACGAGGAGCAGCATAAAAATCGCGGCAAGCCCTATGCTTGCAAGATATGTGGCAAGGATTTTACAAGGTCCTATCATCTAAAACGTCATCAGAAATACTCATCATGCTCGGCCAACGAGACGGACACCATGAGCTGTAAGGTGTGCGATCGTGTGTTCTATCGCCTAGACAATTTACGCTCCCATCTAAAGCTGCATCTGGGCACTCAGGTGGTTAAGAAGCCGGAATACATGTGTCATGTGTGCAAGAATTGCTTCTATAGTTTATCCACACTGAAGTGAGTATTAGTTCTAGTTGGCAGTTGGAAAAAAAGCTCATTTTACCTAATCTATCCCCGCAGCATTCATATACGTACACATACGGGCGAGAAACCCTTCGATTGTGATTTGTGCGACAAGAAATTCTCTGCTTTGGTGGCTCTGAAGAAGCATCGACGCTATCACACTGGAGAAAAGCCCTACAGCTGCACAGTGGTAAGTGTTCCTTTGCTCCAACTCGCTTATACATAATTGGTAACTAATAAATGTATTTGGTTTAGTGTAATCAATCCTTTGCCGTAAAGGAAGTCCTTAATCGTCATATGAAACGTCACACGGGCGAACGTCCACACAAGTGCAACGAGTGCGGTAAAAGCTTTATTCAGGCCACACAATTGCGCACCCATTCCAAGGTTCATTTGCGTCCATATGCATGTGATTTGTGCGATGAGAAATTTAAAACGGAGAAGCAGTAAGTTTTACAGGATTAATAGTGTTCAGCTTATCCAAACTAATTGGTTTTTACATTTAGATTGGAACGCCACGTCAAGGATCACTCACGACAGAAACGAGCCTCGTTCACTTGCTCCGAATGTAAGCGAAACTTCCGTACTGCTGATTTGCTCAAAGAGCACATGGACGCTGGAGATCATACACGTAAGAGTCATCAAAAATATCTATTCTGCGTCAAACTCATTCCCTTTTATTCTTTTGCACCCATAGCCAAGCCTCAACGCGCCAAGCGCAGTAGCACCAAAATCACTGGACGCACCGATTGCGCCATCTGTGACAAGAACTTCGATAGCACCGATACCTTGCGTAAGCACATACGTACCGTGCACGAATGTGATCCGGATGACATCTTTGGTGTAGAACCACCGGCCGCAAAGCAAAAGAAGAAAGATGACAAATCCACTGAACTGGTGAATGCAGCAGACGAGGAATCAGCAGCGGGTATAGCCCTTAATCCTGCAACCGACTCGATCGAAGGCAATGGTGTGGTGGTGCGTGAATTTCTCTTGGACGAGGGCGATGGCACTGCTCAAACAATTGTGCTCGAGAATGAGACTTACACCATACTGCCGCTCGAAGGAGAAATCGATGGTGAAGAGGAACCAGCGGGCAGGAAACCAAAAACAGAGTCAAAGAAGAAGTCTACCCAGGTTTCGCCTGTCGTTAAGAAGGAGCAACGTAAATCTTTAGCTGCCAGTCTGGCTGAAGCCATTGCTGATAAAGTAGACGAAGAGGACTTCACCGGCGAAGTGCTAACCGAAGAGGATGTCAAGCTAAAGGAGAATGTTGCCAAACTAATTGATATGCTAGTGGATCCACCCATATTAAAGAAATACGGCTGGCCCAACACCTCGGAGGAGACGGTGCTGTGCAAGGTCATTGAGAATTGTGGACACGACTTGACCAAGGGTGGCGACAACTATGCAGAAATGGAATATGGCTCACGTATGCGTGAATACTGCAAACTTCTCTTCACTGTAGTCATTCATAATGATTCCATAAAGTCCTTGCTCAACAATTTTCCCATTGACGATGTTATTGAATATGTTCTGGGTGACGAGGATCAGGATGATAGCGACAGCAAAGACAAGGATCATGATGATAACGATGATATTGATGACGACGAGGACATCGTCAATGATGAAGATAATGAGAATGATATAGATGATGGCGTTAAGAAGTCAATCAAAAAGACTGAAGCCGTCATAAAAGTTAAGATATAAGGACCATTTTATACGGAACGGACCACTTTTAGATCCGCTCCAATCCTAACACCCAAATGATTTAATTTTGTCAAGCATTTTTTTGGTTTTGGTTTGGACACTAAGTGACCTTAAAAATACGTTTTTATGAAAATTGTTCCACCTATTTGCAAAATCTGAAGGGTCAAATGCGAAAGTTTTAAAAATAAGTTTTAAATATATTGTATAAATTTTGTAATGATCGAGATATATATGTATATATATATATATACATATATAAATACTATTTTTAATAAAAACCTATTAAAGATGCAACATAAATAAAAAATATCCTCCACCTTCTCCCACTACTGTTCCATAAGCATCTTGTGTATTCGTTCGTTGTTAAGCAGAATCTTGTGACGACTCTCATCCACAAGTTCCTGATACTCCAAAATGCTAGCTTCAATTTGTACCAATTGCTGCTTCATCGGCTCTGTGGCGGAGGCTGTAAGATTCCTTTCACGCTTTAGGTCCATGGCCGATTGTGTGTAGGTGTCGCGCCACATTGTCAGCTCTAGCTGCATTGCATCAATGTCCTCGGGTATAAAGTCCATTAGTTTGCCCAATGGATTAACCGATTTGGTTAGGCTCTGTATGACATCGCGCAGATCGTTCACCTGACGTGCTGAGCTCTGACGTGCTCCTTGATGGGTTATTTGCTGCTGCTGCTGTCGCTGATCGTTTGAGTCGGGCGATTGTTGGACTAATTCCTTTTGAGTTTCCAATATCTGCTGGACCAAACGACCCTGAGCATCCAATTCACCATTTGGTTGTCCCGTTTCCATCTCTCCTCCTTGCCCCCCTGCTCCCCCTCCTCCCGTTTCAATGTCATGCGCGTGAGCATCTTCAATGATCACCAGGTTTTCGCCATCATCATCTAAATCGCCAAAAGTTTCCAGTTTAACATTGATTCCCGACATTTTTACCTGATCATTAGGCTGCAAAACAATCTCGACATTGCGTCTTCTCGGAGCTCCGGGTCGCGCGGAGGCCGGTCTTGCACTTGGTGGACGCAGCGAGGTGCGGGGACGTGGTGGATTCGTGTCATTAGAGTTTTCTCTAGTGAAGGTTCCCTCACGTTTAACCTCAGTGTTGCTGTGGCTGTTGTTATTGTTGGTATCAGCCATTGAAATGGGCACATGGACGGGTTCAGGTGTGGCGGTTACCTCAGGCTGCTTCTGACTGGCACTAGAACGTCGGCTCTTACCGGAAGATGCCGAACTGCGGCGCTGGGCTGAGGATTTGCGACTCTCTGGCTCAACAGATGGAGGTGGCGATACAGTTTCTTTTGTAGGCATTGGCTCTGGCTGGGGCTCTTTTTTAGGAGACGGAATTGCGGCAACCGATTGGGGTGCAGATGGAGGTGCAGCCGGCGATGGGGTCTTGGTTTCGCTCTCAGTTGAAAGTTGTTTCAGCTTGCTCTTGGCCACTGGTTTGTCTGGCGACGGAGTTTTCTGTTTACTTACTTTAGCTTTGCGCTGGGCAGCCTTGTCCTTCTCAGTGGGTGTGACCCGAGAGGCCAATTCCGTGGCCTTGCGTAACTTTTGTTCTTGTGGCGACATGCGCTTCTCCTTCCGCTTTTTGGTTTCGTCTTCCTGTTTGCTATTGGGTGAAATATTCTTTGTAGTAGTTTTGGTCTCCTTCGTTTTGGACTTGTTTTCCTTTTCCTTATTGCCCCCGAAGGATGCCACCACCTGTTGAACAGCTGCCTCCCATTCTAAATGCTGCTCCGCCACACTAGCCATGGCTTGAAGCAGCTCATTGGTCAGTTCGGGTTCATGACCAGCAACAATTTTGGAAGTCTTCACTTTTAGCTCTTTCTTTGTGGTCAGCTCTGCGGGTTAAGAGTAAATTAGCACACATTCTTGGCACCTCTAGAGGTTTACTCACTTATGGCATCGATCATCTTTTGGAGAAAACGTATCTTGTCCTCACGATCACCAATGTTCTCAAAAAGCTGCTCGTCCGCTGTGTATAGACCATCCAGGCAGCCGGTTTGCTTGATAAACTGTAACCAAAATGGCAACATAACTGGGGGGGAAGTGGAGCTGCCCACACTTACCGCATTAAAGACATCCATAAGAAAACGAAACGGAGGCTTTTTAAGCAACTTCTCCGTTAATGGAGGCTTCTTTATATATTTACCCAACGACTGTTGGGTAACCTGAATAATTGCATCCAACTCCTGGCCAGACATTTTCCACTAAATTTTCTTCTGCTTGTTTTTCTTATAGTTTTGTTTGTCTTGTTTGTTAGCCACGTCCACCAAAGAGTTGTCCTGGCAACGCATTCGCTGCGCAGGCGTCATCCGAAATTACCGTATTTCAAAAACGATTCCACGGACGTATTGGTGGATAGGAACAACTGACTCATGCAAGATTTATAAATACCCCTCTAAGTGTGATACTCACCACACCCCTGCTTCTTATATGTGTGTGTATGAATGACTTTTTAATGCTTTTTCCTTTCATTTTATATATATGTACATACATATGTATATGAATGCACATTTATGAATGTTTAACATTCTTATATAATAAGTAAATGTCAGACGTAATTGGTCTAAGGTCGGCCAAAATTAGTTTCACTGTTGTTAATTCTTTAAGAGAATACCAAAAATCATATAATTTTAATGATCAACACATTTTCGCTTTATTATTATAAAATATTTACATATAGTTTTTCACTCTCATTTTAATGTTGCATATCATCTGAATCAGGAGGTCTTTTCTTTTTAAGGCTCGATATAAATATGTTTTACATTAAAGATCAATTGGAGTGGGGGAAGGGATTGCACAAAATGTGATGGGTATTTATGTATTCAATTGAAATTTTAATACTTTTCAAAATCTAACAAATAAGTTACAAATTACATAATCAGCTGCCAAAACTTTCTTTAACATTTACTTCTCTTTCCGCTTAAATAGTCGAGCAGGAAATGAGCATATAAAAAATTTGCATTAACATTAATGAATCTCGAAACTAAATTATAAACGAATTGCAATTAAAGCTAAGGGGGACATACATATGTAGAAAAAACATTAATTATAATAGGGCTAGTAAGGGAAATTGGTTTGGGGATGGGAATAAACTTTGCAAGCAATTTGGCGGCAATTACAAGAGGGGCTTGTGGAATAAGAGCAAAACATTTGACAGAGGCTGCCTTGTCATCGTAGAGTGTACAGGTTTCTTTGTTTTAGGTATAGCGCAGCGCTTACAATTATAGTGAAAAGTATATATATGTATATATAGTTGTTTATCATGCATACAACATACATAGTTAGGGATAAAGGAAGTTTATCATATACAGCATTCATACGCACAGACACACACAAAAAATTAAAAACAATTTGTTAAAATTAACTCTTTCTCTCTCTCTCGCGTTCTACTTGGCTCTCGCTCAGTGTGTAATTAAACTAGATTTAATGATTGCTGCTGCTACAATTCAAAGAAATCATCTTGCTGCTTCTCCAGACGCTTCAATGAGTTCTGGACGCGACGGGTTTGTGTCGTATTTAGCAATTGCGCCGTATCCGAATTACCGCTGCCAGTTGAACTGTGACGCTGATGATGCGGCGGACGATTATTATTATTATTGTTGTTCTTATAAGAGTTATTCAGGTGATTATTGCGACGTTGTGGAAAGACATCTGTGTTGATGCTTATGCAAATATCCGCATCACTTTGACTGCTCACCATACTGCAATAGAGAGAATGAGATAAAATTTAGTTGAGAATGAAATACCAATAAGGATTACGATTGCACTTACTCCTTTGAACGTTCCACATATTTTCTTGACTCCGATATGGTATTATCAATTTTATTTAGAAAATCATTCATACACTTGCGATTCTCCTCCTCGGGCGTCATGGCGGCAACCGAATCAAGTGATTTACTTTGCTTGCTACTGCACGCGTTATGATTGTGCATCAATGCGGGATCCTCATCATTGGATTGTACCAGCAATTCACCAGCAATGGAATATGGACGTTGTGGTGGTTGCTGTTGGTGTTGTGGCTGCTGCTGCTGCTGCTGCTGCTCTTGTGGTGCTGGCGATGGTGGTGGCATACTAGTCTGAGGCAACGAACCGGAACGCATACTAGATGTGGAGCTACTCATATTGCAACTGCTGCTACTACCGCTATTTGTTTGACTTAATGTGTTTGCATTATTTTGATGTGCTTCCCTTTCCACATTCGCATCGGGTGTACCGGGTGGCGTGGCCAGTGCATCGACCAGCGTGGCAACTGTGTCACTACCCACCTGTGGATAATAGGGTGAGTTCTTCTCTACCGGCACCAGCAAGAATTGACGCAAAAATAAGCTGTCCGAGGCAAAGAGACGATTGGCCCGTCGTAGCTGTTCCGTCTGCAAAGTAAGAGGCAAACATATAAGTGAACAGATTAATACAATATATATCAATCACTACGAGTACAATCAATGCTCGATGTACATTATTCTGCGTCATTGTACAATTATTTGTCATTGGCATTAAATAGACAACATTCTATTGACCAACAAATTGATTGATGGATGAGCAAACAGTTGTTCATTTATGAAAATCTAATTCAGTAATTATTTGTGGAAAACGAACTGTTAAATATTATAAACTTATTAATCATTTCGATGAAATCTTTAAGAAAAAAAAAACAAGGCACCTAACGACTGATTAATGTTTATACTACAATTATGTGATAAACTGCAGAAGTAATAGATACTTGAGCTTTAATTCAATACGATAAAAACTTCTTCAAAGGGAACCAAGTTTAGATCTTTATAATTGAGCTTTAGCTTTTCACAGATATTATCTATCAACAAATTACTCATTGTTGTTGAGCAGTACTTAGAATTTCGTCCCAACATACTTAGCACACATCAGCTTATCTACTTTTTGGGAATCTCTCAACTACTCTTTTTTCCAAAACTTGAAATTTAAATCAATATTGAATCAGCGCTAACTGTGCAAACAAGATGACTTTGCTTGCTGTGGACATAAATTATATGCAGTAATCTGTCAAGAGTCGAAATGAGAAACATTTACCTGCAGCCATAGCAGATAAGCTTGCGAGAGATTGAACTAAATACATAGACAGAGGTGCAGATAGAGAGGGAGATGGATAGTACACATCAGATGGTGTCTAAAAAATGTAATTGTTATCTTTTGATATTTACTTTAGTCACTAAACAGACGGAACGACTTATCACATCCACATGGCTTGTCGTGGTAGGTAACTGAAGGTGGAATCATAATTTACTGGCTAACTGAATGGCTGTCGGATGGAAGAGTGGGTATGGATGGTGGGTGTGAAGACTGCACTAGTAGACTGGGTGGCGATTATTAAATCGATGGAAATTTAAAATTCTTTGAATGTTTCCAGTCTGCTCCAATGAGAGAGGGTGGAATAAATATCAAATTGTTAATGTAGCACACACATCAATATGAATATCTTATGAACTTACCGTGCAACCGTATTTGAGTGCAATGCCCTGTAGTGTATCGGATTTGTCCACCATATGCCTTATTAGGGTCTCGTTATTTCTCATATTATGACAGCAGGTACTTCCATATTTCTTGAGGGTGCGCGATGAGTCGCGTATCGATTGCTTTTCGTTAAACATGAATTCACTATCATCCATATCAGGCACGATCTCTTGAAACTGTAAATTGGAGAAATATATACTTTTATAATTGTTCATGTGTGTATGGGGAGCAGCTTGTGATGTCACAGCTGTCTCAGCTGAAGGGGGTGGTAATGAGGTAGAATCTGGCAGCCTAAAACACTTACCCCAGCGCCCTTTTAGACGCTTTGCAATACTTGGCCCAAAAACGGTGTCAAGCAGTAACAGTTACCTAGTTCAACAATAAGCAAACACAAAACCACAAGAAAAAAAACCAATACCAATAAATAAATATATAAAACGCAACAGCAGCAGCGCCAGCGCCAGTGCCAGTGCCTTTCACTTTGCTAAAAGTAAAATTCGTGTATTTTGCGCTGCTCTTTATGCCTCTAACTAAGCGTTAACTACGCCGTTTGCCTTCCTCTCTCAATTGCACATTACATGTGTGGTCTATGTTGCTCCCACATCGGGCAATTTGCAAGAGTTTTTGAACGTTTTGATTTTATTTGCCTTGTTTACAAAAAACTTATTTATTTTATCGATAACAATGTCAGTGGCGAAGATGTTAGCCAATTTGCCTCTGCTAATTAACAGAATGAGAGCCCTGGCTTGAATACCGATAGTTTAAGAATTGTTAAACCCCTTACTACGAGATAGTTTGTAAAACTCGTTTTTTTAGCATCAAGTCTAAGCTATATAGTAGTTCCATTACAAATAATATAGTTTGTGAAATAAACAAAAAAACAAAAAAAAATGGAATTTTGAATAGAAACATGCAGCAGTTAAGCAGCTTAATGTTGCGCATCTCTAGAAGCCATCAATCACTGACAAACAAACTCATCACTATTTGGGGTTGCCACTCTGTTAGATGTCTAATTATGTCTGGGCGCACATTTCGAAGTACCAGTTAATTACATAGTTTGTTTTTTAATGCAATTTTCGCTCGTTTATTTTGTGTTTAAACGACGTCTGAATAATTTGTTCACGTGATCGACCAACAAACGTTAGCGAGCTGTTGTTTGGAGGTATGGATATTTAAAAATTATCTACATATACATACATACATGTACGTTTGCAAATGTATTGTATTTTCCGTTTTGTTTTTATTTAACTCCAACCTGTTTGAGTAAAGCAGGTCGTACCTACAAACAAAGACTAAACAAATAAAGGCTACAGCTGCCACTGTCTCCGCCTGTTGCAAATATTATGGAAATTAATGGACGACGTGCTGCTGCCGGTGATTGTTAATTAACATGTGACTTTATTTATTTATAAATGATATCTCGCTCACTCTCCCCTATGGATTGGATGGCGAGCTTGTAATACACATATGTATGTATGTATGTATTACACTTGGCCAGCAAAAACTTGTACACAATTACTTCCTTCTGTCAAAGAATTTGCATTTGGTCAGCCAACGGAGCACAGTTAAGGTCAACAACAAGTAGGAATTATGACACTTATGCAGGTATGTTTCAGCTAACCATTTGAAAGATAAATTCCACTGATAAATGACTTTATGTTTGCCAATTATCTGACTGCGGCTGGGCTGGCCAGAACTGGCATGAGCTGGGCTTTTCTCCAAGTATTTGGACCTGCGGCTCTGGTTATGAGCTCTGACTATTTCTCACAGCTCTAATAGCTGGTCTAACGGTGTCGGTCAATGACATGCATATACATATGTAATTCTGTCTATTTAAACAATTGCACAAACCAGTCACGAGTTAAGTTGTCTCTTGGTTTTGTTTTTGTTTTAATTTTTGCCATGCAACTCTTTTCTATTTAGGGTGGGAATCGGCGCAGGGGAATTCTTAATTTATTATTCTCCCATATATTTATCACATGTCTGCTACCAGGTCCGGATTCATGAATAGTTACAAAAATAAAATTGCCTTCTTGTTGGAATTCCTTTTGAATATATTCAATGATTATAATATCAGTTTGTCAAAATTCTCGGCCGCTGCCTACAAAGGCAGCAAAGAAGAAGCATTCCTGGTGGTTCTTTGGGCTAGTAAACCTAGAAATGGTATTTGGCTCTTGTATGTTCCATAGAGAAAGCTCTTCAAATTGTCAATTCCTGGCACAATAAACAAAGACCAGCTGATTAATGATCACAACACGAGCGATCGCTCAGTGTTCACATATTTGTATGTGGTGCGGGGGACTTTTTTGTTTTTTCTTCTGTAATTGTGTTAATGGTCATGTTAATCAAAGCAAATCGAGCAACAGCCACAACACAACACAACACAATATATGTATGTATATTTATTTATTTTTGGCAAAATAAACCTACATAGATCAACTTGAGACATAAAGACGCTAAATAATTAAGCATATGTGTCAGTTATGCTTCTCTGCTGAGTCACCTGATACAAATCTGTCTATCTGGTTTGGCTTGGCAACATTTTCCACTAACCAAGAACTTTACATACAATTATATTTCCAACTGAAGGCCAAACCCCATTAACTCTTTTTGGGGGAGAGGTCACCACACAGACACACACACACACACATTAAAAGCTTAAGGCATTCTATAAATTCAATATCAATATCGATTTCAATTAACCAAAATTTATGGAATCGCTCCAAAACGAAGGTTAAATTTAAGTAATGCCGCCAATGTGCCACTATCTATCTACTTACTAGTATATACGTATGTATTAATTAAAATGAACAAAAAAGGAAATTGCAAATTGATAAACGAAACGCAAGCAAGCCCCAAAAACCAAAGCAAATTTCAAAACAGAAAACCAAATTCAAAATGGTGCCAACTTACAAACTGTATTTGTATCTATCAATAGTAGAAAGATAAAATATACTACAATATGAATATTCAAAATGAATTGTGATTGACAGAGCCTGAAAATAGTTGACAGAGTCGCACAATTTGACACTTTAAATACTTTCATACTGAACGGGTTGAGAATGGTCTATGAAAAACAAACACGATTCAGAACTCCAGAGAGTTAACCTTACACCTGCTTTAAACTGCTCTTCAAACTAAAAAATTAGGAGCAACAGCTCTTTAAAAAATCTACCTTTTGACAAGTTTTAGCACACTTTCAGCAGTAAATTTCTTCATTAAAGGATAAAAAACATATGCAGTAAAAAAAAAATTTCATTGAAGCTATTAAGAGACCTGAAGTTGTCATGAATTGAAGCAGACATTGAATCACGTTTCAATGAATCGATATCAGGTTGCAAAAAGATAAACGACTATGAGAGTCTTCATTACGATAAATCATCTTCGAATTTCACAAATTTCACGTAGTCATAGATAAGGTTTTAACAATGTTTTGTTATAGGTTTCAAAACTTTGTAGTACTACTAACATTAGGAGTGACCTTCTCGTGTAAGTCTTATCAATAAGTCAAATCACTTATTTAGTTATTGGCAAATTTATAAGTAACTATAAATTCCTATTCTATTTTGTTGATTCGAAATGTTCGTATGGAAACGACAATTATCTATCATTGATGCGTCAAGCTTAACTTGTCGCTCCGTTTTGGGGGCTATCTATCCTGCTCGTATGTCGCAGACCTTTTTTTGGCTTGTATAACACTCTGGGAATACTCGTTGAGAACTTGTGAGCCTACCTAACCCATAAGTCAAGTGCTCAAGTCTTGAGTGTCTTGTCATTTAAGTTTATTTTTCTGTATATATTTTGATAAATTAAATAGATGGGGTTTTTTTTTTTTGTATGCCTCCTGTAACTGCAGCTATTATCATTGTACACCTTAAGTTGTGCACTTACATACTGTTTTAGTTATTAGTCGAGCTGTTTAGCAGTTGTGTGTATCCAATTGAAGGGCAGCTGATTATATTTTAGGCCCGATATATATAGTCATTTAACGAGCTGACCTAATGGAGACTTACATGTCGTTGCACAGAATTTGGGAAATTAAAAAGATGAGATTTTATAATTTTACTAATTTATGATCATTTTGGTGTCATTTGCTTGCATAACATAGGAATAATCAATCATTATCAGCTAATAACGTTTAGTAAAAACCAATTTTCATTATATTCGGACATTAAACTTGTCATTACGACACTTGTGAAAGCTCATTAAAAGCAAATAACTCTATCTAAGTTAATCAAAAGGAATCAGACGGTGGGGCAGAGAAGAGATTTTAATAAATTAAATATTCAAAATAATTCAACGTGACTCTGAATGACATGGAAACTAAAGAAATTGTGAACGGAATGCCGTATTGATGCCCTATACTCTATGGGCTGAAAGATTGCATTTTTCAGGTCCTATTCGGTCATAATATATTTAAAATTTGAACAGTTTCCACTAAAAAACTTCAACTTTTGGCAGAAAATTGATTTCAATTTCAAAACTGCGGTTGATCCTAGTTATTTTAAACTGTTCTCTTAATGTTTGGATATTCTTTTGGTTACTTCCAAGTCGATGGTTTGAAAGGGTACTTTAATAAGCGTAAAAGACAACTGGCACACTTCTTTTGAGCTGCTTAAAAGTGATATTTTGGCCTAAAATATTTTGAAATATATATTTTTTGAGGGCATAGAACATAATTTCTGTAAAATAAATGAACAGCTTCATAGTAAACAAGTGTTAATTTGAAAAAATAAGCTTAGATTGTTGGGGAATTATTCGCAAAGAGCAACTAAAAGTCGCCAAAAGTTGTTACTTGATTTTTTTGTGGTTTCTTTTGTTTTCTATGTGTGTGACGATCGTGTATATAGGAAATTTCCATTTGGCAAAACTTTCAGCAAGTTAATTGAATTTTCAGCTATGAGAAATCTATTATATAGCCAAGAGGCGAATGTTCAGTATACATATATCAATCTTTATAAGAGTCATATATTAAATACCTTATGTTCTTAACGTTTCTGTACTTGAGTGAGTGATTGATTGAACCAACAAAATATATATAGAAGAATATTCTTGTCATTGGAGCCATCGAGTGGGTTTTCTGTTTGATTTAATCAACTATTAAATTCTATATTTATTAGTGTGTAAGTATTATTATTTCATTCGTTTTTTTTTTTTGTTTGTTTTTTTTTTTTATAATCATTTAATGTTTTGTTTTTGGTGAACGTAAATATACTAGTATTATTATTATTTTTTTCTTTTGTAGATAAGATTGTGTACGGGGAAAGGTGGCAGGTGTTGGAGCACAAAGTTTGTTTATGATCAATATATTGTACTCTCAATATATACCTACATACATATACATATGTACATACATAAGTGCAAGTATAGTAAGTAGGTGGGGTTAAAATATGATTAATTGCATATATGGTAAGAGAGCAGACAAAGGCGTCTCTTACGAATGAAACAAAGTCAAATTCCTCATAAAAAATTGACGCTGGAAATGAAAGAAAACACTTTACGGCATTTTATTCATACTTATATACATTTGTGTAGATAATACGTATGCCAGAGTCAAGGCTAGATTGAGATTCTATTGAAAGGCATAGTAAATGCTGAATTATCTATATTTTATTTATATTCCTATTTTGTATTTCGATTTGAATGTAACCGGTAGGAACTAGTACAAAGTTGTCAGCAATTCTCAACCGGTTTGCCAACACAAAATCATCATCATCCAATGTTCTATGGATAGTTTAACAAGAAACGATTTTCGAATCGAAATCCAAAAGAAATACCAGTCTCTCTTTTGTGCTAGAACTGCAACAGGAAGTAAGAATAATTGATTGATAATTAACCCCAAACTGACTCTGTTATTTGGTTTCTTTCAAGTTTCGCACTCGCCTCGAGTGTTGTCCAATCCTCTGACTCATTCAGATTTCCAGAGAGAAACCACCTTTTTTCTTATGGGTAATTCACACTCATGCATAATATTTCGCAGCTTAAATGTGTGGTCTGTTGAAAGATTTTGCGGCATCTTCAGAGAAGAGATTTCTGCTTTAAATAGATGTCTTCTTTTTGGAGATTTCCCAAGCATTCAATAAAGAAATTGCGAATTTGCAGTTCAAGAAGTTTCAAGATTTGTTTCAGACACACTAGGCACTAAGACTAAGTTTGTAAGTGGTGGTTTCAAAGGAAAACCTCTGCAACTTGATTATGGAGAAAAGTTTCGTTTAACATTTTAAATTCAAGAATAATCCACTTTGGTTTGTTCTTTTCCATTTGCAGTACGATTTATCAACTCATAGACTAAATTTATGCATGTTTGGTAAAGTTATCTAATTTTGGGTAAACAATACATTTCAACTTAAGGTTTTTAAGGTTATTTTTGGTGTTGTTGGCTTGCTTGGGCTTTTGTCTTTGTTTATAATGCATGAAGATATGAGTATGCAGGTCGCTTGGCCTCTTTCCGAAATGGTTTCTGCGTTTGTTTTTTGTTAAAATGAAGGGCAGTCAGACTGCTCTGGTATGGCTCTAATGTTGCCATTGAAGGGTAAACTTCAAGTCCGAGTCCAAAGTGCATAAAAATGGCGGTTCAAAAGAGGGCCTTAAAACCGGCTAGAGGCTTCTTAATCTTCGGTGTGGAGTGCGGTGCGTTGAACCCAGGTTGCAGCCAGACCTAAGGATATTTTTAGCTTCAATGGAATGTGGAACCGGGCTGGGTTACTACTACTTAAATGCTGACTTTTTAGCATTATACGCAATGATCATTGGCCTAATTAGCAGCTGCAGCTAGTGTTTCGTTGGCTGCTGCTGCTGTTGTTGTTGTTCAGTTTACTCAGTTGATTGTTGTTTCATTAGCTCACTCATTTGCAATGCATAAGTTGCTGGCCGCATTACTGGACTGACTCTGATGACGATGACTGGCGTCTGGTCTGTTGTTGGTTGTTTGGTTATTTGGTTTTGCTGGCTGCTGCTGACATGTAGCTATAGTTGCTTTTGGCCAGATTCGCTTCAAGCTCTGCTAGAGCTTACTCATCGCCATTGCACGCACACACAAACACACCGCATGGGTGGCAGATTTAAAGAAATATTCATTTCGAATCATGGGTGTAGTATAATAAGTATTTAATAGGTCTAGAGTCTATAGTTTAGAGGATCAAGATCAAGCGACTTTTTTTTTAACCACATTCTAAATCAATTATTAATGGGTCACGTTTAAAAATCTTCCGATCCAGGTGAAAATTATAATCCAAATGTTGCTCTATTTCATTTCTATCGTATACAGGAAAAATCAATTACTTTACCCCCATTCTTAAGATGTAATTCTAGCTACAACCATGATGGGAGGGAATGGTGTTTCTTTTTTGGTTGGATGGCATGCGAGGGGGGTAATGCGAGACTATTTCGACATGATCGTGTTTCCAAGAGAATAATTTATTATTTTGTTTGTTACTTTAGTTTATTTTTGCTGTTGCCTTTTGGTTGTGTGTTTCTTAAATGCGGTTAAGCACTTTGGCTTCAGTTTCTTTTTTGCCCCTCTCACACCATTGCTTTTTTTTTTTGCAGAAAGCATTGGCTTTGTGTGTGTGCTAGCATGTTGTTGTTGCCGATCATGATGTTGGCAAATATCAGATATATAAAGAAGAAATATAGTATCAAAGTGAACGACCCTTGATTGGGCATGACATATGCGCTAGACAAAGGTTTTAGCTTGGCTTCCCAAAAGAATGTCGATCTCTGTCATAATTTGCATAATTCTCTTTCTCAATAACTGACAATAACTGATCTTTCACTGATCTTTTTAAGATCATTCACCTCCTTTTTCTCTGAATAAACCTATATATATAAGTATATATAAATTTTCGCATCTAAAGCAACTTTGTTGTCGACAAACAATGAATTAGCTTTTAACATTTATTTCATGGTAGAACCTCCAACCCTAACCTTGCCCAATGCCCAGAGACAGTTAATGATATGATTCATATGTATATACACATATGTATGTATGTATATATCTCACCTGCGAGTGCAGCTTCCAATCTTTGTAGGCCTTCACAATGTAATCCATTTCCGTCTGTGATCTTTTGTGGTCTTTTGTTTGGGCTTTGTTTTTATTTTTGACAACTGAAAACGTAAAATATGCAACGTAAGTATAAGAAGATTCTTTACACTTAATCTCATATTTATTTTTTATTTTTATTCATTTTTTTTTTGTTTTTGATAATATGTTTTATCACAATCATAAAAAGTTTTGGTATTTCAAATTCATTCTATGTATGTGTGTTGGGGGTTTCTTTTTTGTGTTTTATTTCAACATTTAGTCAATTGTTTTAATTTTCGGCACGATGTTGAATTTTTCCACGCTTATAAGATGGTATTTTTTGTATATTTTGTTATTTTTCTTTCCTTCTGTCATTTTGTCGGTTTGCTGCAATCAAAATTCGTTGCGCTAGTTAAATGTAATTTGTTTTTGAGCCAAGGCCTGCGATACACTCTGAAATTTTGTTACTTATACACTTGACAAAATGATCATATTAGTTTTGTTCAGCTGTTTGCTCTACCCCAAACCAAAACAAAACAATTGTAAAACTACTGTAAGAAATTCTTTGAAAATTATCTTCAATTAAGAAAAGTAGTGAAATAATCTGACTTTATTTGGGGGTCCTAAAGATATTGTAACTACCTAAATACATATGTATGAGACGAGTAATTTAAGCTTTAAGAACTTAAATTTTCACTTACTAGATCTTATATACTTATACTTATACTTAAGTTTATACTATTCCGGACTGCATACCCTAAGGGGCAAAGCCCCGCGAGATCTGCCACTCGATTATAGTGCTTTACCATTTACATTGTAAACTTTTTACTACCTTTATTGGTATTGTAACAGTGGAGATCGTTTTTATATACTTTTTTAAGCCCTAATTGCTAAATTTACAACTTTTCTATAAAAACTTTAAAAACAAAACACTAATGCTTTAAGAGTTATTCTTTATGAGAATTAATAAAAAAATGTTTCGAGTAAATTTTTCTGCTTTTAAACAAAAGTTCTTTCGACGAAAGGGTCGTCATTAGGCCAAACTGTTGTGTTACTTGAAATATTCTTCAGAAACATTGTTTCTACAAGAGATCGTTCGAAAAAGTGTATATTTACAAAGTTTTTCTTAATAATTCGAAATCTGATGATGTTTCACAAAATGTTGAACCGTTTACTTTTATTTTTTGAAAATGTTTAGAATATATAAGTAAATTGTAGTATACTTGATCTATGTATATATGAAAAAACAAAGTTTTCCTGTTTTGAAAGTAAATTTTGCACATTTTCCAAAGAGAAATATATCCTTTATATAGCTTAAATTTGAAAAATCGTCTCAAGCATTATTTTGGCAACTCTGTCACTCGTGCAATCTAAAAGAGGAGTGGGTGTCCCCCGCTCCCTTGTTGGCACTAGTTTTTTGTTTCCCTTCCCCTCCCCACTCTTTTACTCTTTCATTTTGTTATGTGTCTTTGCACTTGTGCAAATCTTCAGAGTGGCTTTTGATACGCCTCCGGCGTATGCGTGGGTGTGTTAGTATGTGTGAGTCTGTCTGCGTCGGTGTGGGTGTGGGCTTCTCAATGTGTGGGTAAGTGAATTTGTTTTCCGTCTGCGTCAGGCAAAAAAAAAAAAAAAAACGGCAAAATTTGTATTGTACCGCATTTCGTGATCTTTTACAGTTGACAACGTTGTGCGATATTTTTTTTTTTTTATTTTTTTTTTTATTTTTTATCTACATCAACACAAAAAAATTAAATTTTTGTTTTTTATTGTGGCGAAAATGTATATTAAATATTTAAAATATACAATAAATGTTTCAAATAATTTTTGCACATGTTTTTTTTGTGATGCTGCTTGGCAACGAAACTCCAAATCGAAGCAGAAGGCGATTTCTTTTGACGTTTTTGTTTTTTTTTTTTGTATTTTGGCACTCACACTTATCAATATTTTCTTGATGCTGTTGTTGTTGTTGCGATCTATACAGCTTTTTGGCAGCGCGTAACACTCTCGTAACACAAACACACACACGATCTAACGATATATGTACATATACATATATATGTATGAATATGTATATATATTTTTGTCTGTAACTAACTAAACTAACTACACACAGAAAGCACAGCCGTGGCCACAGGTGGTTGTGGTGGTGGTGCTGGTGGTGCTGCTGGTGGAGCCCAACCAACTTCAAAGAGCACTCGATAACAACTGAACTCTGAAAATGTCAGTTGAGACTGGAGCAGCCAGCTGGACAGAGACAACAACGAGTCACCACCGCGTTTCTCTCCGTAAACCCTCTCTCTCTCTCTCTCTCTCTTTCTTTATTCGACATGAGCTCCAAACTGACGTCGGCAAATGCTCTCCCCATACCTCTTTATCACCCGCATCCATTTGTCAAAGTTGCGATACGATCCTCTCTCGCTCTCCCTGTATAAATCTCCCTCTTGTTCACCGTCTCTTACTCTTTCTCTCTCTCTCCTTGGTCACTCTTCTTTTTACGTTAGTTAGTTAAGTTTAAGTTGCGTCTAAGTTCTTAGTCCAAGTGCATGGATATGATATGAACTGGACAACAGTAAAGACTCGTTTTAATGAAATAATCTGCAATATTCACAAACATTGTCCTTTCACAACTTTAATGTCCTTTTAATACTAAATCCCATTCTTATAGTCATAGGGAAACCTCTATATACATTGATTGGCACATGAAATGAATCTAATCAAATGATCAAAAAATTTCTTGTTAGAACTTTTGGAAAATCCATTATAATTTTAGTGAGTTGGCTTTTTGGGAATATCCCAAATGAGTTTGAGTGATGATATCAAGTGTTGACTGTATGAGAATGGGATATGCCTCTCACTAGATTTGCCTTTCACTGAAACGATCGCTCGTAGTCAGAGCCGGATTTACAGAACTAAGGCCCAGGGAGCTGAGTTTCTTCTGAGAGCCCCAAACCATTTAATTTTTAGGAATTTTTTTCGAAAACATACAAAATCTGGTCTGAAATGTTATTTTTATGCCTAATGTTGGTCCTGAAAGTCGTTACGTGTTGCGGGCTTATCCTTCCCTTAATACTGCCCTGCTTGTCGTTGTGCTCCAGATGGGGCATACAAACATAGATTGTGCTCAATTCAAGTGATAATCATTTGTTATTATTGTTGACAAGTCGGAGGCAGCAGCAATCGTTGAACTTACTCTTCGGTCTTCTGCTAGAGTCGCTTTTAGGGTATTGATAAAGTCTCCCACTGAAAACCATGTGTTAATCATTTAAGCAGCTTTTCCCCTCTCTCTCTTTCTTTCTCCTTGATTATGATAACTGATAGATGACACCTGGTTAGGCATTCACACACGGGGCGCCATCATTGTTCGACGACGTCGTTTGTTTCTAGCTTAATTAGCATACAATAATTATCTATGCGAATGGGGGAGATGCCTTCTTGGAAAACCTAAATAAGTATGAGCATCTTAATGGGGAATTTTCCAGGTTAGCGTCATGTGTTTGCGAATTTTGTGTGTGTGACTATTTTTAGCTGAAAACCCCTGATAAGATTTGGCAAAAGGTTTCATTATGACTATGACTGTCTGAATCGGCTCCATCATCAGATAAGCTTTTTTAACTGCTGTCATACAAGGTAATCCATGTTAGATATATTGTTTGTACGTAGCGCAATGGCAACATAAACAACATTATCGATAACCCTTATCTAAACTAAACTAAACATACCGACTAACGGTGATCCACACAAATAGACATTGGTATGTGGAAACTTCAGCCTTTCCCGGTCAAGCCTCCAAGATGTGGAACTTTTGCCTTTACCTGGATGAGTCCCCAAGTTCGAGAGATTCACTTTGCACACACTGGGCTTTAATTTTATCGGCTTTATTGTATTTGGTTAGTTTATTAGCTTATTGATAAAATTAATGATTACTTCACAATATTTCTCTTTATTTTTCAACTTTACTCTGAATGCACTGCTCACACTTCGAGACACAACTTTTTCGGCTTACTCTGTTCCACTGACTCTCTGCGGACTGACTGACTGACTACTTCTCGCTATCGTATATCGTTTTATCGACATTACGTCGATACCGATTCTTACTCGAAGTCACCTCCACCATACCGCGATCCTACATTCGGCCATCCGACCTCCACATTCGCCCCGAATGATGGACACCATCTTTTCATATACTCTGCCACGGTGGTAGTAGATTTCGGACCTTCTCCATCTCCTACTTTCTCAACCGCATAGCGACCATGCCTCATTTTCCGAACAACCTGATAAGGTCCCAAATATTTTCCTTTAAGCTTAAGGCCAGAACCAAACTGCGTCCGCTTAACAGCCACCAGCTCGTCGACCTCATATTCACTTGCAGATTTTCGACACTTATTAAACGTTTTACGGTTCTCTTCTTGCATTTTGCTTATATTCCTTTTCGCTGCGTCACGTATTTCGGACTTATTGTGTTGTAACTCGATTAATAACTCTTCTTCCAACATACCCTTTAGTTCTAAATCGTAGCTAGTCCTCATCTCCGTCCCAGTTAATATCTTAAAGGGGGATATCTTCGTGCTTCTAGGTGGTGACGAGTTTATAAACTGTTGCACCCTACCTATGTGCTTATACCATGCTCCAGGATCATTGGCACACAGTTTCGTCAACAATGCTATAACAATCCGATTAACTCGCTCTACTTGCCCGTTTCCTCTCGGAACTCCTGTCGCAATCACTAAATGTTGTATCTTCTGCGACTCGCAGTACTCTTTAAAAATGTGAGACGTAAAAGCGCTACCTCGATCACTAACGATCCTCTTTGGATTTCCGAACAACTCAGACTGTTTCTGCAATCTCTCAACAACCTCTTCCGAGCCTGTACTTTTCGTCGGATATAACCATACGTATTTCGAAAATGCATCGACTACTACCAATATGTGGTTATATCGTTTCTTGGTTAACTCCATTGGCCCGACATGGTCCACGTGAAAAGTTACCAAAGGCTCATCTCCTTTATCAATAACATTCAAGAAACCTTCCTTTCGACCCTGTTTCGACTCGCTCACGATACATTCCATACACGACCTCACTACTATCTCTACTTTGTTCAACAGACCAGGTATATAATATTCTCTTTCCACTAGATCAACCGTTTTTTTAACTCCGAAGTGCCCTTGTCGATGAGCAACCAATATTATCTCTTGCTCCATGCTAGTAGGTATTACAATAAGTTCCTTAACGGGATCCTTATACAATATTCCGTACTGCACGTAATAGTCGGCGTGCGTTCCCTTTTCTAACACTTTCAGAATCGTGCTGATCCATTCATCTTTTCTCTGTGCAAATTGTATTTTACTCTTCAAAGAATCTCCTGACAGTAAACAATATACTCTACTTAACGCGTCGACATGTTTCATTTTGACCCCTGATCTATGCTCAATTTCGAAATCAAAATCTTGCAAGAATATAGCCCATCGGGCCACCCTTAGCGGAACGTCACGTTTCTTTATCGTCATCGCAAAAGCATTACAATCGGTAACTATCTTTATCTTTATGCCCATCACGTATATTCTCCACTTCTTTAATGCTTGGATTATAGCCAGTACCTCTAACTCGTACGAGTGATATTTTTCCTCAGCTGGAGTAGTTCGTCTGCTCATATACTCTACCGGATGGTATTGTTGATCCTCCGAATCTTTTTGAAGTAAAATCGCGCCGTACCCATACATACTCGCGTCACAATGAACTTCTGTCGCACTTCTAGGATTAAAAAGACGCAAAACCGGTGGATTACTCAATCCCGCTTTCAACTGTTCAAAAGAAGCTAGCTCTTCTATGCCCATTTTAAAAGGTACGTCAGCTCTCAACAAATTCGTCAACGGCCTAGCTATCGTAGCGAAATCCTTCATAAACCTACGAAAATATGAAGTAAGACCCAAATAACGTTGGACTCCTTTCACATCCCGAGGAACTGGAAAATTCTCTACGGCACTTGTCTTCTCTTTTGACGGTTTGATAGTGCCATTTTCTATGATGTATCCCAAAAAATTTACCTTACGCTGAAGAAATTGACATTTTTTCCATTTTATCTTTAATCCCGACTCTTCTGCTAAACTTATAACTCTTTTCAATCTCTCAATACCCTCAAACTCATTTTTTGCTGGAATAATAATATCATCCATGTACAACATCAATATGCCTTCATTAATCAACGGTCTCAGCATTGCAAAAATATATCTAGTAAACACAGCTGCTGAATTATTAATGCCGAACGGTACAAAATTAAATTCAAATTGCCCATTTTGAGTAACGAACGAAGTTAGTTTCTTTGAGTTTTCTTCAACTGGCACATGGAAGTAGCCATTACACAAATCAAGAGTTGTAAACACTCTACCTTCTTGTAGCCTATGTAATACATCGTCAATCACTGCAGTTGGAAAATTATCTCTTATAATTTTCTGATTTACCTTTCTGTAATCGCAACATAATCTCTTTTCTCCATCTTTCTTCGGTACTAATACAATTGGAGAAGAATACTCAGATACACTGTGGCGAATTATTCCTTCTTCTAACCACTCCTTGACTTGTTGATCGACTCTTTTCTGATCTTCATACGATAAGCGTCTTGGTTTCTGATATACCGGTATTTCATCAGTAAGTATAATCTTCATTTCCACTGGACAGTTAGCTGGTTTGACCGGACTATAATCCGAAATGATTTCTAGGACTTTAGACTTCAACTCAATGCTCAAATGGGAAAGCTCTATCTCTGACGAAAAGTTTTCGACTCTCGTAGTCAATATCTGCCCAAACGTGTTTTGCAACTCTTCTATGGGACTTTCATCGCGTACTGGGGGTGGATCTTGCGGATTACTGTAACGAGTAATAACTTGATTTCCCCCAACCGATTGATTACTCCCGTAAAACACTAATCCTTGTTTTCCCATTGTAGCATTTACGACCTCAAATACGTCATTTCCAATTACACCATCATATAATGTATCTCTATCTCTCACTACATGGAAACACATCTTAATAGGAACACCATCTAATGCCGTATCCAACTCAAAAGATCCTTTGGTGTAGATTTTCTTACTTCCTATTCCCATTAACTCTTTTACATTCGAACTTAAGGGAACTGGGTAAACTCGTTTGTACGCGCTCTCACTTATAGTCGAGATATCACTACCTGAATCGAAAAACGCTGATATAACCTCATTGCCAAAACGAACATCTTTGAAGACACGATTATATGATTTCTGAGTAAGCTGCTGCACTTTATGACTATCTTTTTCGAACATTTTTCCCTGCATGCTACACTGATTTGCCTTATGTCCTGGCTGGTTACATTTAAAACACTTAAACTCGCTCTCTTTACAGTTTTTGGCTATGTGATTTCTTCCTCCGCACTTGTAGCATCTCGGCTCATTTGTAGCAATATCCTGCTGCTTCTTCTCGAATTTTGATGCTCTAGACCATTTTGACTCTTTCTCAGTAGATATTTTCTCGTACATTTTCATGTTTTCTCGTAATTCTCTAAAATTCCTGGCTTGATACAATACAGTCTTGTTCTGCTTCGAATCTGGTATACCCTCTATTATATACTCTATAACACTTTCTTCATCTAATGTGCTCTTTTTCGCCAAACTTTTCATGTCATAAAAATATTCGATCAAACTTTCACTATGTTTTTTCTTTCTATTCTCGAGTAGCTTATGTACTTGTTTTGCGGACAACTTCTCCGAAAATTCTCTCTCTAAAGCTGACTTTAGACTAATCCAATCAGTAAGACCGTCTTCGGTACTGACAAACAATTTCGCAGCCCCTTTTAACAATTGTCTACTATAAATGAATTTCTGTAGATCGTTCCATTTGACCGTCTCTGCACAGTTCTCAAAATCTGCAAGCCAATTGTCGACATCTTGCTGCTGGCTGCCATCGAATACAGTTAACGAATCTTGGATGTCTCTTAGTGTAAACGCCATTATACTTTGTACCTCTTGTTGATCGTTTACTACTTGTAAGCTACGCTCTAGTGAGTCCTCGTAGAAGGATGCTTCTTCAACTCCTGACTCGAAAAAAGTTATTAGTCTTCCTTGTAATTCTGCCTTGTTTCCCTTAATACTCAAGTTATTTTCTTTCAACTTTTCTTTCAGCTCTGCTACCGTGAATTTCAAGATTTCGTCGTGTGGCATAATTTAAATTCACACAAATTATATAACAAATAATGTATCTTAAGCTAACGTTAGTGGGTTAAGTTAATTGATATCAATCTATAATGTTATACAAATGTTTTACTCTTCGGTTATGGCCCTTTCTTGCTCAGTTAATACTTGCTCTTGTATCTCCACTCTGTTGTCGTCCCTCTTGTAAGCCAAAATCGCTGCGTACGCCTCTGTACTCGATCGTCGCGTCACACACACTTTTGGGGTTGATGCCGCCGTCGGTGTGGGTGTTGCTCTCTGGAAACTCTTTGTCGTCGTTGGTGTGAATGCTGCTCTCTGGATCTCCTTGTGTTCTTTTTCGGCCTCAATGCTGCACTTCCACTTGCGATGGTTGATGCCGTCGTCTGTGTGAGAGCTTCTCGTCTGGGTTTTGCCTCGTCGTTCGCACCGTCTGTACCACGTTGTTTGCACTCTCTGTGCCTCGTTGCCTCCTCTCTTAGGTCTTCGTCTTGTTGCTATCTCGTTTTGCTTCTCTTGTCGTCATGTCACGCACACTTCTGGGGATGATGCCGCCGTCAGTGTGAATGTTGCTCTTCGTCTCGTTCGCACACTCAGTGCCTCGTATTTGCACACTCTTTGTGCCTCGTCGGTTGCACACTCAGTGCCTCGTTGCCTACTCTCTTAGGTCTTTGTCTTCGCACACTCAGTGCCTCGTTGCCTACTCTCTTAGGTCTTCGTCTTGTTGCTGCCTCGTTCAGCTCCGCATGATCATGTCGTTGTCTCTGTGGTTCGTTGCCGTGTTGCCGTCTCTGTCGCTCTTGTAGATTCCGCTTTTTTTTTTTACGACATGGCGCCAAAAATTTTCAGTGGACGCTCGGTGCTTTTTTTTTTTTTTTTTTTTCCGTTTGTCAAGAATTTCTGCTGTTGTCTCCCTCTCTCTTGTGTGCGACTTATTCCAAGAATGGGCTGAATTTCACAATTTTTTCACGGATTTAACGTTTTTTTTTTTTTTTTTACAATAATTTGATGACTGATGTACAATAACGGGTCTCAGACTGCAACAATTTGATGATTGATGGATAGTCCTACCGTATAACGCATCCTGGACGAGCCCCCAAGATGTGGAAACTTCAGCCTTTCCCGGTCAAGCCTCCAAGATGTGGAACTTTTGCCTTTACCTGGATGAGTCCCCAAGTTCGAGAGATTCACTTTGCACACACTGGGCTTTAATTTTATCGGCTTTATTGTATTTGGTTAGTTTATTAGCTTATTGATAAAATTAATGATTACTTCACAATATTTCTCTTTATTTTTCAACTTTACTCTGAATGCACTGCTCACACTTCGAGACACAACTTTTTCGGCTTACTCTGTTCCACTGACTCTCTGCGGACTGACTGACTGACTACTTCTCGCTATCGTATATCGTTTTATCGACATTACGTCGATACCGATTCTTACTCGAAGTCACCTCCACCATACCGCGATCCTACAGGTATATGTATATATGTATGTACATATCTATGTATATAGAAATATGGAAGCGTCAGCTGCTCCAAAATAATCAAAAATATATCCTTGCCTGTTGCCTTGGACTGATAAAGTTCATGTGAGTTAATTAAGTAGGCCAAACTAAAACCAAAATTAAATCATTGATTAACAGCAACACCAACAATTCAATTCAGAAACGACGAATTATATACACACTTTGACTCAATTTGCAATTATAAGTATGTACATATTTAAAATTTTCTGTGACTTTGAATATTTCGTAAATATGCTCTTAAGTATAAGATGGGATGAGATGAGATCGGATGGGATAGGATACTGATATGGAAGGATCTGAAAAATATTCTCCCGGGATGTCCGATTTAGATTTTCAGGTTAGTAACTTTTGAAAGGATTCAAAATGGTCAATTCATTAGTTGATCGAAAACTTACAAACGAAAAAGTTTACAAATTCTTCGAAATTTCATTTTTTTGTCAGGAGTCTATATCATCAGACTCTCTCTGGATCCTTCCGTAAATGCTGATATCCTTGGAGATGTATTTTGAAATTATCTAAATAGGAAATATTTTTTGGTGAATGATGGTTGATACAAAAAAAAGAGACCTGCACTATTGCATAAAATAGCCAAATCTTTAGTCACATAAATATTTTTACCATCATAATTCATATTTTAGAGTGATTCAATATCTTGCGAATAAAAAGTGAAATTCGATAGCAAAAAAATTAAAAGAGAAAAATAACTAACGACAAATGACGTGTGGAAAGGTCTATCTAATTTATTTGTTTTATGAATCAAAAATGTGTTAATTACTCTAACACGTAGCACCCAAAAAAAAAAAAAGAGTACAAAAACACGGAATTTGTATAAATTTTTCGCGCCTCTGTCAGTTGGACAAAGACATTTGCTGTACTTCAAAAAATTTTGGTTAATAACGTTGGCAAAGATCCACAAAGAAAGGAAAAAAGTACATACTTAAATAATAATAATGTTGTTTTCGTACATTTTGTGGATTATGGCTCAATTATCAAAACGCAACTAATCTTTAGTATACATACCAAACAAAAAATATCATTCAAACCGAAAGGTGTCCAATCGATTAAGGAAATTTTCAGTGGCGTAGATTGGGAAAAAAATTTGTATTATGTGCTTAAATTGAGACCAAGTTTAATTAATGTCCAAAAGAAAACAACTTTTGAAGCCAGGGTAAAATAATAATAATTATTATAGAGTTTGTGTCTGGCTCGTGGTGCGTTCGGTCGGTCAGTCACAATGTCAAGGTTGAAAAACCATTCATAAACAAAAGTGTTAAATGATAACAATTTAATGTTTATTTTTGGTTTATTTAATTTACCTGTGGTTAACATGGGAGCCGCTTTAATTTAATTATTAATATGCAATTAATTGAATTAGCAGTTACAGAAGCTGCTCAAATGTTCAAAATGCTAAATACGGCACAAGATGGGAGGAATTTCATTTTTATCATTAAGAAAACAAAAAAATTCTGATTTAAATATAACTTTTATCTTAACGGCTTGAAATAAAAGCTTATGAAAGCTTATAGTTCGGTCTCAACTGTTAACCTTACAGCATCATTTGCGAGCACTGTTAATATTAACAGTAGTGTAGCCGTATTTGAACACTTTTTGGCGGCGCAATTCGTAATTATTGGGAATTTAGTCTACATATATGGAACATAATCGTAGAATAAAATTATTTGCTATAAGAAGTGCATCTAACCAGCACGAATATTTAAAATATGTTGAATTAATTGTTAGGAGAATTTATTAAGTTTTAAAATAATTGTTTTACAGCATAGACTTCATAGTGGCTGTTTTCACTGTAAAGAATGTCATAGAATTTCATTCGTTTTTTTTTTTTTTTTTTAATTTGTCAAATATTACATCGAGCATTTAAGCATTGCATTTGTTTAGTTTTTCGAAATTCCTAATGATTTTTGTAATTCGCTACTTAAGTTAAGAAACTAAATTAACATTTATAACATAACATTTCGAATTAATTTAATTGGGATTTTTAAACTAATTAAAATATCACAAAAAATGGATTCTAAATACTTATGAATAAAATGATAAATTACGATTATACATAAGTTCCACGGAGACCGCATTGCAACTGGCCTCCTGTCTTACAGCTACGAATTAATTTTGCCCAATAGAGGTTGAGTCACACTGGCAGTTGCTGGGCTAGGACCAGCAGGACAATCCTGGCTGTATTTCCGGACAAGGTGATGGTTGGGAAACATCGTCGATGGAATGTTCTGAGTTTGTGGTGGGTGTTGAGGCTGAGAAGATGGCAGAGCCGTAAGTAGTGGCATCTCGTCAGCTTCGGAAAACTGAATTCTTTGGGAAATCAGGCTGCCTTGATCAAGTCCCCCTGTGGAGGCTCTGCTAGTGACATTGCTTAATAGTGTTGAGATCGTGGGTGAAGGTCTTAGGCGACTCCTGGTAGTTGTGAGGGGTTGTGGAGGTGGTTGCAAAATGCCACTTAAATTCGAGTTGGATTGATTATTGTTGTGATTTTTAAGAGCTCCACTTAGTGGCAAGCGAAAATGAGCCAACTCCCAACTATCGGCCTCCTCCATACCGCGTAAGGATCGACTACTATATATGTCACTTGTTTGCAAATGTGGCTCCAAAAAATAGTTTTCAGTCTTAGTGCCATTCAGCTTAGGGGAGCTTGAACTTATCTTTCGTTTAATTCGAAGCTCAGGCGGATGTTCGACTTCCAAATCCTTTGGCAAATGAATAACTGGTGGTTGTATAGCAGGACTCACTGCCAATTCGGAGTATTGTTTATTTAACGAATGAGAATGCTGTGGTTGTCTCTGGGGATGCTTTAACGAGGATCTGCGAGTAAGCATGAGCTTGCTTGGCGAGTTTAGGACATCTTGCTTCACCACTTCGCCTTCCAACCAATATGTTAGCATTTCGCCTTTACCTTTCATCGGTACATAACCCCGACGAGTGGTTAAAAATGTTCCAAACTCATCGAGAGCATTTTTTGTTGTTTCGCTAATGTGTATTTTGAGGGCTTCCCCGTTTGACTCCATGCGCGATGCCGTATTTACTGTATCTCCAAACAAGCAATATCTTGGCATTTTCAGACCTACCACTCCGGCTACACAAGCACCCGTATGCAAGCCAATTCTGAGCTTCAATCTGTCCTCGGGACGATGATGTATGCGAAAGTTATGCACCGCCTCCAATAGAGATAAAGCCAGACGGGCTATTTCTCTGGCATGTTGGTTACCATTTCGTAAAGGTAATCCAGATACCACCATGTAGGCATCCCCAATGGTCTCCACTTTATACACATCGAAGTTTTCCACTATTGAGTCAAAACAGGTGTACAAATCGTTAAGAAATTGAACCACCTGCATGGGTGTACTTTCAGCAGATATGGCAGTAAAGCCAACAATATCGCTGAAGTAAATGGTGACCTGGTCGAAAGTCTCAGCTACTACTGGCTTTCCACTAATCAACTGAGCGGCCACACTCTGTGGCAGCAGCTGATACAGCAGCTTTTCACATTTTTTTTTCTCTTCGTGATAGTCTTGCGTCCGCTCCTCGACAAGTTCCTCCAGATTATTGGCGTAAAGTTCCATGCGTTTTAGGAGATTGTCAACAATATTTCCCGTCTCATTATCTCTGCGAATAAAGTATAATAAATATATTCGTGTCTCACAAAATTATTTGTTTAGCTCTTACTTGTTAAATTTTCTTATCATAGATTTCAGGATGTTAAAATCGGGCCTCTCGGCTGGATCCTCAGACCAGCATCGACGAATAATGCCATTAATATCAGCCTTAGTATCACCATTTGGTTCTAATTCGGGTCGAAAGGGCTTTACTTGTCTTTGTGGATGATATCCTTTAACCAGTTCAACAATTTCTGAAAAATAATAAAAAATTGGACAGACGTCACTTCAGTTTCAATTCTCGAGAGAACATTTTAAATAAATGAGTCCTATAGTCCAAGTGGGTCTAATAATAGTTTATCACTGTCCCTTTTACCTTGCGGTGATTTCTCGTACGCACACTTGCCCAGGTAGAATGGACCTTGTCTTGTAATTATTTCATGGCAAATTACTCCAAAAGCATAGACATCACCCTTTTGTGTGCCCTCTGGGGCTCGGCGATGCTCTAGCCTCAATAACTCCGGAGATGTCCACAAGAGCTCTAAAAAGGCCAAGGTGAACGGAATATAGAAGGGTAGTAGAAAAAAAGTAGAATAAATAAACACAAACTTACTGCTCCAGAAAGCATGGCTGTTGCAATTCTCCGTCTCATTTTGCATGTCGTAACGAATGCATCTTAAACTGTGAAGACCGAAATCAGTAATTTTGAGAACAAATCTCGAGTCCACCACGCAATTCGATGACTTGAGATTGCCATGTGACTTGATATCGGAGCTATGCAAAAATTGCATGCCCCTGACAATATCATGCATTAACGATAATTTGAACATCCAGTCCAGCTGAAATTGTTCATTCTCCAATATATCCTGCAATGAACCTTTTGGGCAATATTCAGTTAGTAGAAAGCTGCGACGCTGATCCAAACAAGCGCCATAGAACTTAACTAAGTGATCATGCTGCAAGTCTTTCATTCGTTTCAGTTCCAACATTAGACTTCGGGTGAGCAAATTTTGGACATTATGCACTTCGATTGGCTTAATAGCTACTTTACTCTTTCGGAACATGCCAACGGGAATAAAAATCTGACGATCACCATTTATTGATACCATATCCTCAGACATGAGGGTAAGCTGGGAGCTCTGTTTAACCAGTGAATGAAACGAGCCACGTAAACCTCTCTCAGCTGTTTCCCGAAACATTACATCTTCGAGTGACACCTTCCAGCTCATTGAATTGATTTCCGCTTCAGCTATATAATGGCGATATCCAAAAAAGAAACACACTGCCATAATGATAACCATAATGCCTAAAACTATTGATAGTATGGCATAGCCAGGAAGAGCTACAATGAAACAGAAATAAATTTAGTTTGAAAAATTAGTTTATCAAAAGTTTATTTCGCAATACTGAGAATCTTTATGGGACTTACAATTATCGGGACACAGAGCACCATCATAACCACAACTGGGTTGATCCGGCGGGGCCTCTTCCCTATCCCCGGCCCAATGGATCTCTTTGTTGGCCTCGAATTCCAGACGATTATGCAGGAAATGCGCTACAATTTCGAAACGTCCTGTGCTGGGATTCATATCCAGGAGCGAGTAAGCCGAAAGCCGGTCGCCGTTGGCGTCGATTGTGACGTTGCCTGTGATGCCAGTAAACGAACGATTCCACATGCGTCGTACCATGTCTGTCCCATTAATCGGTTGAGTTAACATGGTAGGGTCCTCTCTTATACTGTCATTCAAAGCATTTGCGTAGAGCAGGACACCGTCGAAAAAGGATGTGACAAAAGCCGAAATAGGTTCGTTATCGCTAAACGTGTAATTGTACTTCGCTGCGGCAATAGCTTTGATCTGTAAAATAGTGTTTAGAAACGTAACGGCAACGCATTAGTCTCACTGTCCTACAATCCCGCCTCTGCAAAGCATCCATCCTAGCGTTGCACTCTCCTGTCGTTTAATTGCTTTGGTTACCGTGAAAATTCAATTACGCGTGCGTTTGTTTGTAATGGATGTCAGACACAGGAATGGAGTAGAGCAAGAAAGCACAAGACAAGTTGTTTTGGTCTTTTTTTTTTGCCTTTGAAGCCTTTTTTGGACTGTCACAAACCCATGCAGAAATTATTGCGAAGTTTTCGTAACTCATTCCATCGCCTATACCGAAAAGTGCAAAGAAGAATAAAAGATGCGAGAGAGATACGAAAACATCGCAAATGGAAAGGCTACTACTATTCTCATTAAAGTATTCGATAAAGATGGTGCAACTGGACATCTTTTTAAATATATTTTTTTTAATATTTGCTACTTGCCCATTTCCCACCTGAAGTATACAAGTTTACGTTCTAGCTTATTAAATTAATAGATTCGTTTACATAATATATTACTTGTTTGGCATCATCATCACTTTCTTTTCTAAGAATTCCAAATACAGAGCCAATCTACAGACTTTCAGTCGCGTCAAGGTCTTCTCATGCAATTGTAAACACGAAATATTGCAAGCTTTCCGTTGTATCAACGGAAAATATTCACCATTCTTTTTGTTGTTTTTACTTCTATCTCTCTTTCTCCCTCTGTCACTTTCTCACTCTTTCTCTCCATTTACTGACCTCGCCTGGGAAATGGATAGGCTGTGACTAAGAAACAGAAACGTGCACAGGAATTAAGTATGCATGGGAACATCAACGAAAACCCGCAAAAAATTAAAGCAGTCAAAAAGAAAAAGCTCGAAAAAATTTTCGAACTGACTTTCGTTGATATCGCGCAAACGTTGCATCCTTTCACTTTTCGTTATTTCATTGTCTTTCTCACGCAAATTTATTTTAGCTTTCCCATACTCACTTCATTGGAAACCCTTGTGTACTCATTGTCATTGGGTTGCTTAGGCGTCACCGTCAACATGGCTGTGTAGGATTTCCGAGCTCTCTCATTATTTACATTCGTGTCATTCTTGTCATACCAGGGACGCGACGTCAAGTACGGAACCCTAAAAAACGAACCAGTTGCATTTACATATTTCGTTATCATTGTTAAAATTTGTTGTTATATTGCCTGCTTATCGATGCAGTTTTACATTTGATTTTGACATGCAGTTTTGAAATTTATTGCCTGGCGTTTTTGATATGCGTCATAAATGGCTATTTATAGAATAGGTATATAGAATATTGTTCACTCTATAACACCATGTAGAACTCGGTGCTAACATCCTATATTAACTAGTTTCTGCATAAGACAACAAACATATTGTTTGTTGGCTTGCGTTAAAAAATATAAGCAATATTAATAAAGAACCTTGTCACTGAAATCTTTGCTGTGGTTATTTAAAACCGACCTAAACTAAACATTTAAGTCGTTGTTGAGATAATCAAACAAGAGTTGGGTTGCACAAAGCGTTTTCGACTCTATGCTCGACTCGCTTCACAGTTGCTAATATGTATAAGTTTCAGTAGAACACCAGGAAACACATTAGCTAATCCGTATATCGGCAATAATAACAAATAGTACTGTTTTTCATATACACATTTTTCCATTGATTACAAGATCACGAAGGTTGCTAGATTAGAATGCGAGTGCATTAAATGCACATGCAAAACTAGATTATATATTAATTTAGTATTTATCACCCTTGCTCTGTACCTCTCTCTCTCTCACTCTATCTCTCGCTTTGTCTATCTGAAATATACTTAAAGTGCTACTATATTTTTAAATTTAGAATCGGTAGTTCAATCCAATTTCGTAAATTGCTAAGAAAAAAAAAAAAAAAAAAAAAAAAAAACCAAGAGCCAAAGAAAAATACGCATATTGCGAGTGGGAGCTTAACCAAAATAATGACTCAGCTTTATATGTGTTGGATGTAGATAATCATAATGACCAATTAAGAGCAAAAGCCATGAATCTGGCATGTGTACAAAATTTGGAATTTCCTCAATTTAAGGTAACTGCAGAAGCTATTAATAAATTCGAGAACTTGAAGAACTCTAACTACATATTATAATTGTATTTACTTTGACTAAAGAATATACACAGTTTGTGCGTTTGTATTTATATACCTATGTATGTATGTATGTATGTACGTTCATACGTATGTATGTATTGTGGTTTTTTTTTTTTTTTTTGGCAAAGTGAAAGGCAATTCCTGACCATTACCATTTTGATTTAGACCGTACTTACCGTGAAAATAATTCAATATTGATGAAAACATATTCACCGCTATCGATCATATTCAACTCCTCGGCTGTCAGCATAATTTGACGTATGGACTGCGGATCGGCGCACATAATGACAACTGCAAAAAGCAAAATTGAAACCATTATTCTGTATCTTTTGTTTGGGGGGTTTTGCAATTAAAAAGTAAAAATAGAAGTAACCGCCGCTCCGAACTCTCTTGTCATTAAAAATGTATTAATTTATTTGAAAAGTTGTTGAGCTTCTTTTGATTGAAATGGGATTTTGTAAACTTGTCAGTTTTCTTGTATTGCTTTGACGTCAGCCAAAGTAGCCGGTACGTATTTTTGAATTCGGATATAATTGTAGATTCACTTGAAAGCCCAAACGACACCATATCAAAGCTTTTTTACGACATATTTAGTGAAAGGAAAAGGTCGTATACATATGTAGTAGGTAGTAAATATGTTCGTTTTATCTATCTATGTATTATAGTCATGTTTTATTTTCAGAAACTGTCAAAATTATCAGTCAGCATATGAAACGTAACTGAGACCTACATATGTATGTATGTACAATGTATGTACATATACAAATTAAAAACACAATTCTGAGCACAATTTTAATACAAAACTCTACGTTTTCTTCATATTATATCTAGAAATGGTGCTAAAATCTCTATTTGGTTTATCGAAAACACAAATATTCTTTAAATTCTACGAGAATCTAAGTAATGACAATTGAATATAAGGTATCCAGCATAAATACTAATAGATAATACATCCTGATGACCCACAGCAACTCGGTCAATGTATATGGTCCTTGTTTTTGTGTATTTAATTGATATGCAATATGCCACTCATCAGAGGGACAATGGAACATCTGAAATTCAGTTTTTTTTTGGTATTTTTTAATCGTTTTTGAACGTGAAACAGTTTCCTTATATAATCAAATTAACAACGAACATTAATTTAAATATATTTAAGTCTCAACATTGGAAAAAAGGCTACGATTTGAAAACATGCTATTAAACAACGATCCGAAGTTGACATTTAATCTGCGCCCAACATTATTTCTATTAAAAACACTCTTTTTTGGTGTTCTAATCGATTTTAACAGCACTCATTTTGACTGTCCTTGAACTCAAATCTACCATTTGCTCTCGCCTACTTTCCAAATGACCGACACGCGATCAAAAAAAAAAAAGTATAAAAACTTGAGATAGGCGAAACTCATTTCGCATGCCCATCAGACTCTAGAGATCTCCATAATTATGTTTTAATTTAAACATTAAAATGCGAGATCTCTGGCAGCTCCCATTTAAGAATTTAAAAATAATTATAATATTTTCCATCGCATGTAAAGTACATGTGTATGATTGAACGATTGTTTGAAACAGTAAGACAAAGAAAAATAGCATTGAATCCTTTAAATTTAGACTTTCCCAATATCTATTAATATATTTCTCAATACAAACCATTATTGCGATCTAGCCCATTAAAAGTCAATTAGCATAGAGCTGTGAACATTTTGGTCTTCAATGTATCCCGCCAAATTATGCATATCGCTTGCTATTGTTTATTGTGTTAAGTGCCGATAAATGAAATTAAATGAGTTGTAATTTAACAAAAGCGGTGGCTAGCAGACAGGTAGTCTACAAATTGATATGTATGATGAATGCAGCCGAAAGGATTTTAGAACTCAGAAGCTGTTCATTTAAAACTAAATTTAGTAAATAAGTTTAACAAATATATATAGCTGAGTGTTTTTTTGCAAACTTCCCAATTTAATATGAACTTATAAACATATATGAATGTAATGTATGTTCTCCCGTCTATTAGGCAATTATGTTATCAAACCTTTAAAGACGGAAAAGCTAACCCCAATAAATGAGGTTTTTAAAATGTATAACCTCAGTATTTTAGAAGATGGGCAAATCTAAAATCGACAAGGTATTCGTTTTCGTTCTCTTTAAAAGCAATTGACAAGGAGGTCAGCTAACTATAGATAGTCTAGATGTGTGCATGCATTCATGTATGTACAGTGTACTATGCTTGTTTGGATGGGATGGATGTTTGATGGTATGTTTGATGTACCTCTTGCACTTACTTCTTGTTTGCATGGCCACGTTCCTAAGCATACGCGTTATATCCGCCTTTGTCCAGGTTGTAGTATCAAAACCCAATTGATAGACGGATTGCTTCTCAATCGTGTCATGGATGGCAGCCAAACAAAGAAAACACACCGAATTGCCTTTAACCTTGGAATTCTCATTCTGATAGATAAGAGCAGTACGTGTCCAATTAAAGCTGTTCAAAACAGCATGGACCACATTTCCCAAATTGTTGACCTGGGCTCCTTTCAGGCGGGTAAGAGTTGAATAACTTTCGGACTTCTTATTAAACTCCTTGGCATTGCCGCCGGTGGTAAGGACGGGAATTTGCCAAACATCAGCGTAACGGGATATCGGTGCTAAAACATATTCACATGGCAGACCGAAGACAGCATTCACCTCAGGCCACTGAGTGTATATCTCAAAAAATCCAATGGGTCCATATTTTGAGGAACAAAAAGTGTCTCGGGATATAAGTTTGATATCAAAGTGCGTACCACCAACAAAACCCAAATGCTGAATATGCCGTATTCCCAATTCCAAAACAGGCAAAACTTTGGGCATAATGCAATCATTCTTATTATCCGATTCTACCGATGGGAGCAGAGCCACAAACACCAGTTGACGTTGCGCCTGTCCATGGTGAGAAAAGCTGGTGCCGGGGCTAACAAAGTGTTGGACTAGTTCGGTACTCTGCGACTTGTGGGAGGTCTTCGTATCGGGTGTCTTGAAGCTATGGTCATCCGAGGAAGAAGATCCGCCGCTAATGGCCATGGCCACACCTCCAATGGCTTCATTGTCATAAAACCAAGCAAAAGCCGGCTTGGGCTGATAGAGCATAAAATGTAGTAGGAGGGATAGAATTATCTTGGAGTTCAGCGATTGTTTAACTGGTTTATATCCCTGGTTCATACTGGATCCTACAGTAGGATCAATGTAAAATGATTCGATTTTTGTTTTTGAAAAAAACAACAAATGTAATTTTCGTTATTGTATTCCGCTTATCAATCGTTGGCTTTTGTCACCATAACACTTTTTTTACAATATTTTTGTATCACATTCATGTCTCTTCTCTTCTCTCCTTTTATTTATTTCAATTGAATTTTAATCCGAATCAAATTTAATTTTGGCTTGTTAATTGCATTTTTTGTTATTTTTATTGATGAATTTTAATTGTTCAAGATTTAATTACGATGTTGAACTTGTTCGTAATAAATTTCAGTTTTCTTTTGCATTTTTATTTATACTTGTCGTCTTGCATTTTATTTATTGAAGCGGCACAAAAGACAACAGCATATTTATTGATAAATATTAAATAAATGCACACAGCTGAAAAAAAGCATTCAAAAAGTAAGAAATCCACCCCAGAAAATTGGCATAATTTGATATATTTCTGGCTCACCTGCTTCTACATATGTAAATGAAATATGAAAACAGCTTAAACACTGTTTGTTTAAGATGGAAAAGATAGAAACACAAATATAATTCCTCATAGATCTAAAGCTTTAACTCGATTTTAAATCGAGATAAGCCTATACTTTTCGTAAAATAATTATATGTATATTTCAGATAACAAAGTAGCGATTAAATTTACGAACAAAAATAAAATGTGAGCCTGTTCTGACTTTTAAAAATGAAGCATCAGCAACAACAACGTCAATTAAGTCAATGTCATAAGTAAGATAAAGAATTTTAAAAAATATATAAACAAAAGGGCTAAAAATAACAGCTGTATTCAATTTCTGTCGACCTGCAATTAAGTGAATTAATGTTTTTGTTTTTGGGACATTTACCCACCGTATAGATTAAGAATTCAGCTAAAAACAAATTCGATACAAATTTAACGGCAATTAGAAAAGTAAATAAGAATTGCCAACTCCCTTTTATGCACAATGAGTCATCAAATTGCAAAATGGTAACTTAAAGACGCTTGTAAAATCTCTAGACCAAATTTCTGAAATCATCATGATCATAATAATTTCCGAAAAGCCATTCGTTCATTAAACTCTAACCGCAAATTCTAAAAATAACCCCGAGAAGCCCACAAGGCTTTGTAAATAAGATAGTATAAAATAAAATAAAGAAAGGTATTCACAAAAGGTTTTTTTTGGCTCTAAAATTTGTATACAAATTATTAAGCTCTTCTATAATTATGCCTTATGGCAAATGAAAGAAAGCACACAAAACTTATTTTTCTATCTTATGTCTTCATTTGTTTTCATCTTTTTGTCTATCTAAAAAATAGATTTTTATTGAAATTCGGTTTTTAGAAAGCTATATTTAAAGATTTTGCGAGAGGTATTTACATATACATATGTATATGTGGTTATGGGCAAATCCTTCAATTTGGGACTTAGAGCCTATCCATATTTTGTACAAAGGAATGTTTTTTCCAGTTTTGAGTAAATTAAGAAAACTTTTAAGGTTTTGATAATAAATTCATTTGCATCACATTTGTACTTTTCAAATAAAAATATTTCCGACATAATCCAAAACATCCTACACACAATTTCTGTTTGATTGACACACAACAAGTTGATGGTTATAAATTTTCAATACTCAAGGTTGGGCAATTGAACGTCTATCCAGTTTTCTGTACGCTTCAGACTGAGACTGAGTCTGTACTGCCAAATTGTAAAAGAAAAATGGGTCAATTCACTCGAGTCGCAGCAGAAGCGATTGTGATATATGTACATTTGAGTGTATCTATGTATATATGAATATGTATGTGTATAAAAAGCAAGCGTAATAGAAGAAATATCCATTGAGTTTGAAACCAGTGACGACGTTAAGATACCTTTAACTAATTGTAATTGATTCGCCTACTAACGTTTCCAATACAATTCATACATAATTGTCTAGATTTCAAACTTTTATGATCCATAAGAACGAACAGACAATGAAGTCATTGGAATATTAGATTTTCCCCAGTTTTTTGTTTCTGTTCAAATCATAGCAATCTCAATCGAACATAGGGTATGAAAACTGTTTTATCAAAATTAATTTTAATATTTTTTTGCGTCTTTTTAAGCATGTATTTATAGCACCATACTTTTTTATATTATTTATTTTTTAATTTTTTATCGGCACAAGCTAGACTTGAGAGTTTACACGTGCAATGGATTAAACGCAGATCGGAACGGATTGTATAGGATCAACACGACCGATTAGTTAACTGAATTCGTTGCCGTTATTTCTAGTTTTTAGTATTCTCTTACTCTTTAAAAGTGATTTATGGGATTTTAATCTTAAATTCCCACAGTTAGTTTTGGCATCATTTTCGGTTTTTGTTATGTTAAGTGTTTATTTGTTTCTCTCGCCTCTGACTTAATGAAGTTCACGCTTTATTAATACGTTTGTTTAACTGGTCAACGAGCTGTCCAGTGCGGTCAACGTCACAGTCACCGTCACCTGTCACCATTTCGGCCGGTGGTTGTATGTCTATTTATAGATTAATTAACTCAGTATACGAAGACGTGTAAATTGTGTGTGTGTGTGTGTGTGTGTGTGTGTGTGTGTGTGTGTGTGTGTGTGTGTGTGTGTCAGCATGTGTGCACCCTATCGCAGACAGTGACACTAACTCAAGTGGCGAGTTTTGCTTTTTCATTACTTTGAACCATTCAGTTTCATTATGCAAATGGAACCAATTTCGAATTATTTATGTATTTTGATTGTCTGCGATTTGATTTGTTTATGATTTTATGATGCTTTAAACCGTTAATCAGGTAAATGCAAATTATAATTTTACCTGCCTATTGAAAAATAGTTTGCAAGAATTTCTTGTAGATTAGTTCCAAGTTTTATTATGTGAAGAGTGTCTTTTAGTTGTATTGTGCCTCAGCTTCTTAACGTTTATACCTACTACCTTCATTTGCCAAACAATTTTTTTGTCAACGAATTTTTGTTGTTTATGTCGTTGAAGAAATATGAGCTGCATATTCTGTTTGTGTTTTTTATTTATAGCTTGTATTGTTGTTAAAAAACGAAAATACGCTCATTATTGTCGAGTTAGGTAATCGAAGCAGAAATGAAAAGAAGAAAAGTTTTTTGAAAATCGTTTCGGAAAACAAATTTAATTCAGCGGTAAACTTTCTGGCGAATTTGTATATGTATCTTGACTAAGCACAGCTGTATCTGAATCTAAACATAAATTAGATTTTCCCAGTTTGGATGTGGGCGTTTAATTACCGCTGGTAATTGTTTTATTTGCCCTCAGCCGATCGAGCAGGGTGAGAATTATAAGATAGGCTGAAACGAGTCCGAATTGGCTTCATTTAAAGGATGATAGAGTATGGAAAATATTCAAATTAGAAGGTAATAGTAGGTTAAGCTTTTATACCCTTGCCGTCTTTGATCGTAATGTGTATGTAGGAGCAGGGTTTTTACAAATAATTGCACTCGTTAAAAATACACAAACAACTTCAATATATAATTATAAGAGAAAACAAGTACAAAAATATTAATAATGCAAGTTCAAAAAACGATTTTATTATTGGTTCTGTAGAAGCAAACAAGTTTGGCTACTCCGCTACTAACAATAAAACAAGATTGTCTATGGTCGAAGGCTTATTGCCTTTGCTTTGAGCCTTTTTATGATTTTAGAACCAGTTGACACACATATTAGAAAACTTAAGTACAGAGTTGAAAACAATTATGATTTAGAGAACCCCAACAATAAATACATAGTAGCAACATGCGCATCAAATCTCATCTCTATCTCTTCTTATGTCACATAAGAAGATCGATTAATGATCATAATAATTAACTAATACTACATTCGGTTAGCATTAAAAATGCAGTGAGCTCCTAGCCACACGTCCAAGATTTAGTGTTTGCTCTTTTTAGCCCCCTTCTGAAGAATTGATGATTAAAATAAATAAAAAACACACACTTTTTCAGAGCGACATTTTCTATTTTCTCTTCAACGAATTCCCAAATTGCACATTTTTGTTTGTTGTTCATTTACTTTCAATTATGCGTTTTCTTTATCTTATCACAACTGAATAATTTTTGTTTGATTTATTCTTAATTATTTTCAAAGTCGTCGCCATCTGTTTTGTTTTGCTTTATCTTATTTAGGTACACAAGATTCTCTCATACAAAACAATTATACACAAATTGTAAAGGCCGTCGCATTTTCAATATTGGTTTTAATATATCTACATACATATGTAGGCTTGAATATGTGATTGATATTGCACCCATTTGTGTTAGAAAAACGCGCTTTTCGAATATCGTCGACTTTCTGATGATTCGTTCCGTGCGCTGTTTTTTTAGCGATTCGCACGCGCTCGAGTCGAAAACCGAACTGATCGAACGATCTACATCTGGACTGGGATTCGGACTCCGATGACGACCACGACGTCTACAACGACCGCATACATTTGTTAACCCACTGGTGACCAAAAAACATTCAAAAAAGCGAAAGAGTGAACAAATTTACAGCGACAACGAAAAATGCATCTGAATCTATATCAGTATTTGAAGGTGTTTTTGTCTTCATGAAACGTAGCACAGAAGCGCACCGGTATAGCAATCTCTTTAAAAATTGTAATTTAAATGAAATCACAATCTCTTAATAATTGAATTAACTTGTTTTTTAGACACTTGTATATTGGCTTTGTCTGCTCTAACTAATTTTTGATATTGATCCAATGTGAGTTATAATAATATCTGTATGAGTAAAAGTCGTAATCCAATAAGCACAAAACAAAGCAATTCGAACCCAAACTAGCGAGCACATGTGTTCAACACACGGTACTCTCCCCCTGACACTCCTACTACCATTATGCAGACTCCCTTGTTTGGGCCCTTGTTGTCTTTTTACATGTGGAAATCCAATTTGAATATCAACTACGCTCGAAATTCCCATCCCATTTTCACTCGAATTCGCATTCTAGTCTTCGGCTTTCCACTCTTAACTCCTGCTTTTGGTGTTGTATGTTGAGGGTATTGGTTGTGTTCATTTGCGTAGATTATTCACACACTGAGATTGAACAAGGAAATATTACACATACATATGTATGTACATACGACCGTTTCGTAGCAGGCAAGAAGGATTGTCCGCATGCTCATGTGCTAACGTACATTTAGTCTTCGAAATATTAAGTGTTTTTCACTTGGTGCATGGTATGTCGAAGTCGACGAGACGACTTGCTTACTTCATTTATTATATATTTAATTATTTTCTTTAAAACTTCTGCGACTTTTTCATTCGAATGAAGGAAGGTCATGGTTTATATGCAATTGTATCGAAACTATTTCAGATGAAAGCCCTTTTCCTTTTGCATGTATGTAGGTCAGCTTGTCTCTCTTCATCATAAACTAGATTTTTCCTTGGCACCCATTCAACTCAATTCAAATTACGCTGTGGAGGTGCAATTGATAAGTAAGCAGATAGTTATCTACTTAGAAAGGTAGAGTCGGCGGACATGCAGAGAAGGAGAGGTATGCTATTTCAATCAAGGAACCAAGTGAAAGAAAGTAATATGCATCAATACCCTGACAATACAAAGACTTGCAATCGAGATAAGACACACAAAAGTGGCATCAATTTTTCCTACAGAGTCTTTGGTGTATAAAATTACAAAATCTTGTAATATATTTCTAAGCCTTTTTATTGGCAGAAGTTCTATTAAAAGTTGAACTTGTAATTGCTATTTTTATTTCTAGTGCAGTAGATTACTATTTCTTCTTACCATTCCTCTGTTCCAATTCCCGCATAAATAGTCAATGAGGCGCAAAAGAGTCAAATGAAGCTGGTTGCATGGTAAAAATGTTAAGTACATCGCATCTGCTGCTTATTTTGCCCCGTTATTTGTCTACTTCTTTCTTGCCTTTCTGGCGGGCTGACAAATAGAAATAGCAGACAACGAATAAAAAATGAAGTAGAGGGGTTAAGGGATCTGAAAGGCAAGGCAAGGCAAGGCGTTAGAGCTGAAAGAATGTCAATGTTGATTGCAGTGCAAAAAACGGACAAGCGCAGACCAGGACAATGACTGGCTTTTAAAATATATTACGCATACGCCTCGTAGTGTTAACAGTCGACTTAATGAGAGAAAAGAAGTGAACATTTTATGCTTCTCAAAATATTTTTATTTTTGCTTCATTTATTTGTCAACATTAATTATTTTTGCAGGCGACCAGTTAAAGCCCTGCATTGTAGTAAACATGTGCAGAACGTCGAACCACGCAGATCCAACCCCAAGGCAATAGCTTTATGTGAAAACAACAACGGCACATATTCTTTTACAAAAAAGACCACAAAATCTGCTCACAGGCATAGAAAATATAAATGTATTTATATACATATATTCTTGATCAGCATAAGCAGCAAAGTTGATTTAGCACTAACAATAGCTACACCCACAAAATCAAGTGAATCTCGAATTAATTTAATTTGATTAGTTAATTTGCCACCGTTATTTCAATATAATTGATTTTCTCGGAGACTACCATAGGTACAGTCGTCAAATTTGGTATGTAGACTTGTTTAGAACTGCCACGCCGTGGGTGGGACATAAGTCCGGAGTTGGCCATTTGCTTTGGGGGTTGCAAATGATTTAGGAGAAGCTAAGTAAAATCTCACAAACAACTCGTTTATAAGTGGTTCCTTAGTTTCGTTATTTCATTCACTTAATAACTGGTGTGGGGTTTTTTTTTTCTTTGCACACATGTGTGTGCATATGACAGCTGAGTGTTTGTGTGTGTGGAATTTTTTGTTTTTGTTTTCAAGAAACTATCTGTAGATCTGACTAAGCAAGCTAAGAGAATCTCTGTCCTTTCACGCTAACCATATTTTACTTGACATCGTGTTGAGTCCTACTACAATGCCCAATATTTGAACGAAGTGGTCCGAACGTAGACAAATTAAAATTTCACGTCAACACAACAAAATCTAGAGTTTTAAAATACAAAATCAATGAACGACAAAGTACAGACCATTTGTTTATTCTCTCTCTCTCTCTCAAGATGTTTGTGTCAGTAATGGCTTACAGGTTTGTGTCTAGTCTGGAAATCGGCCGAGTCGGACCACTAAATCATTTAGATCACGATCAGATAAATAGAACACAAGTTACAGTGTGCGCATTGATTAATAGAGTCACAGAAAAATAGTTTGGAACATGTAAACTATTTTGGCCAAGGATTGCAAGGTTAAATAAACTTCGGCATGACCAAATTTAGCTTCTTTGATTAATATCAAAGATACAGATTCAATATCTGTAGCACAAGCCTGCTTTCAGAAAACAGAATATAGGTTACCGATGGGGTTAGTTAGTGTGTCTTCACAACGCCTATGCTGGCTGCTAGCTTTGGTATTTAATAATTCATTTATTCTTCACTCACAGTATGGAATTCAGTGGTTTAGTTTGGTTATTTAGCTGAACTTTTCCGGCTATTTTGGGGTAGTTAGTCACGTCCACTTGACGACTGGGCGATGGCCACATCTGTCGCCGGCATTATTACCCCAGTGCTGCTGTGTTAATGATGCACTGCGGCTTCCTGACAGGCAGTTTGGCCATAGACCCCGCCACAACGTGAAACCCAAACAGACAACCCAAAGCAACCACAGCTGCTCTCGGTTGTACTTGTTGTTCATCTGATGCGATTTATAGCATAAATGGGGTTAAAGTTAGAAGGGAACAGAGTTGGTTGAAAGATTTCTGAGATGGCAAGAGATTTATAATGCTTGCTGCAGTAGAAGTATAAGAATAATTATTTTTTCTTCCGCATAGCTCTTGCCACATATGAAAATATGTGTTGTGGGCAGAGGCAATTTCACAATTCAAAAATATATAAGCTTTCTGATTGGAGTTAAAATAATGTTTGGTAGCCAAAAAAAAAAAAGTGTTACCCTGAACAAAAATATTGCATGTATTTAGATACGTATAAACATATATACGTATGTATGTATATGTTATATGTAATTGGGTACATTTTCGTAGTTTGTAACTGTTTCTTATTTTTTTCGATGCATTCGTTTCATTGGATAAGCTTCTGCCTAACTTGGCATTTGGTAAAAATGTGGAAAAGGGTACAACATGCAAAGCAATTATATAATTCATGCTCAATTTGTGCCTGATTTCCTTGGATCGAATAAAAGGTGTAAACATGGAAATTTGTGAAATTGGTTTAACTTTATACGCCAGTAGCTAATTCTAGTTGTTAACTATTTAAAATGTCGATATAGCAGAGTTTTTAAATAGGTTGAAGACCCTCAACAACAACTCTGTCTGTTTTCTTCTCTGGGAAAATTGTACTCACTTAATAATTTACTTAGCTGTTAAGAGGTCAAGTCGGCCATCAGTCATAGGTAGAACAAGAAGGAGGAGCCAAGAGGTTTGTTGTTATTCACATTGGTATACGTGTTTTCGGTAAATAAGCATTTGTGTACGTGTAATTAAAGGAATTAGGACGACCAGTCGATAATCGACAGCAGTATCAAATGTCTTAAGATGTACAAAATTAGGTTCAATACAAGCAGATCTGGTGCCGCTACCAACAAGCGAATGGCATTGTTATTGAATTTTATCCTAAACTTTGTGAGTTAAATGGACGTAGCTGGAAAGAAGCTAACATATCAGATTTGTAGTCATGACATGATGCAAAAGTACACAATTTCTTGGTTTTGCTCTCGCTAAACTCATGGCGTATGCAAAATGTGCAGCGGGAAATGTCATCTATCATACTGGTCTGGCAATAGGGCAGATGATTTGTTGTTGTCTGTGTGGCTGTTGCTGATATATAATGAAAAATTCCATACACTTTTTTCTCCTTTTTCTTGCTTCTTGTTCATTTGTTTTGTTTTTGGCAACAATGAATTAGCTTATTGATACATAAAATTAAATTTGTCATAAACATTTTGCCTTTGTCTCTTTAAAAAGATAATGACAAAAGCCACGGAAATAGCAGTGCTTTTCGAAGCACTTGAACAGAAAAATGCTGTTAAGGGGCATATAAATTTCGCACAATCACAACAGCCGAAATAACAAACCACACGAAGAACAATAAACCATTCCTTTTATTTATGCACTTGTTGCCTGGAGGCGAGGATATATTTATTTCTAAGATCTATATTTATTTTCATTGTTTCCAATGAGATGAAACCAAAAGAAGGAGTGTGGCGTGGTAATTGAGTTTGTGCAGTAAATGAAATGACCATGAAAAAGTTTCTGACCAGAAAGAAATATAACAACTTACACTAAAAATAAGACGAGAAGCCGCATAAGTCAATCAACAATCTTGGGAAGAACTAAGGTCTAAGGTCTAATGCAAAAGTAATTAAACATAATTTGCATATTCTATGGTCAAACTTCCAGTAGGAAGTAAATTATAGTTCTTTAAAAAGTATAGGAATGGAATTTAGTGTATCCTACATAAAATGTTCGCCTCTGAGTTTCCTGCTTTCATTCAAAGACTCATTTAACCTTAGACTTAAGCACACCCCTTTATCTCAAAAAAACTATAAAAGATACAGACAGTTCATGGCAGCCACTTCCCCTAATGAGTGCACACGCTTAAAACCCTAAAATAACCTAGTATAGTTGGTAGAATTAAAGCAAAGTAGACGAAGTAAAGTGTGCATAAATAATATAAGTGGATAAATCGGAAGCTTGTCATTAAACTTAGTGTGTTTACTTTTGATTAAAAAACAAAAATGCTGAAAGTTGTATGTTATTTAAAACAATGAGGTCTTGTATAAATAGTTAGTGATTAAATTGAGAAAATGTAATGGTAGGTACATGAGGCATTTATTGATCAAAATAATGTCGTCGGAGTGTGATTAAATTTATACCCATTTACAGAATGCGCAGTACCGGTTGTTGTTTATACACCCTCTGCTTCCTCTCATTTGTCAAAACAATATTAAGAAGTTCAGGTCGGAAGGGTGAAACAAGTGCGTAAATTAAATGAGAAAGTTTTGCAAATTCTTTGAACATTAATTGTTAGCCAAAATACATGAACTTTTTTGGTTTTCACTGTTGAGTAGAAGTTGTTCTATCTGGCGTTTTGCAGATATGTACATACATTCTGAAAATGTACAAGTGAAATACCAATTTGTATAACATTATTAGAATTGTATTATTTTGTATAAAACACTTCTTATTTTTAAAATTTGTTGTGCCGCAAATACTTCTTATGCATACAAATGATAATAGTCGGACTAATTTTTGCAGGTACATACTAGGAGGCAAAACTTTTGCACTCGCATGTACACATACGTAAATAAAGGTACATACTGCAGTGTCAGCATATTTATTTTATCGCCCCGTCATGAAAATAAATGTTCAGTTTTTATTTGTTTGACCAGCAGTAACAAATTCGTATTACAATAAATGCTAAGATAAATACATATATGAAACATACTTGACAGAGTTTCTTGTTCGTTGCTACAATTTAACATCACGGCAAGTAAACCTTCAAAATATGTAGCATACTTTTTTGGGCACATGATATCTCGTTGTTCTACTTATTGTTAGATAATAATCAAACTGTCGTAGATTATTTTTTAGATAAAGTAGATATAGCAAAATATATATTTTTTTAATATAGATGTGCTTAATTTATTTTGACCCGAAATTACTGTAAGAAAAACACAGGAACAATTAAGTTAGTAAGGCGTTTAGCAATAAATCTCTTAAATAAATAGCTTTAGACTAATTGCAAGTGCGGAAAACTTAGATAAAGGCCACATCTGGCTGCCAAACAAATCAAATGTTCTAATCAACTGGAAATTCAGGATTGAGTTTTGCAATTATTGCACGAAGTTAGCCGCGGTCAGGCAGCTGCTGATTTGTTTAAAGTCAAATGTGTTTAGACTATGCGAACATTTTGATCCATGGATAGTCCAAAATTAAACAGTTTCAGAAATGAGAAAAAAATAATTTTGTTCCTTCCGCCAGCTATTGCTGCTCGCGTTTGCTTTGAAACCCTGTCAATGTTAAAATGGGATATATAATGGCGACATTTAATGCATAACAATGAGAAATGGTGTAGCCATTTACAAGGAAAGAAATATGAAAAAAATACAAAAAGGCAGGTAAGGATGAAGGAATAAAAACCCCAATCGAAAATTGACTAATGTTGTTTTCTTCTCGAAACTCTTTCCCTTCTCCTACTTCTTTTTGTGTGTTTCGTCTTTACACTGCACCAAGAACACAGTTTGTATCTACGATCATTTATCACAACGGCAGCTTTGGCTTGTCAAAGTCGTTGAACGTTGCACGAACAATTAAGAATATATTTTCCACAATATCACAAATTCTGCCAAAATATTTTTTTTTTTCACAATTTTTCTTTTTTTTCTTTATGTATGTATATACATACATACGTATGTACATAGAATATACATATGTGTTATTCAATAACTATATCAATCACTTAATTCGCTTTATTTTGTCCTAGGGGAAAAAATAGTTTACTGCGTTTAGTTTCGTTAGTCCGCGTTCGATGTGATGCACACTTAACGGTTTATCACCGGCTTCTATCGCTACAAAAAGTCCTGCGAATGTTTGTAGCTTTGTTTGCTTCGAAATCGAAATTCGAAATATTGCAAGTGTAAGTCCTGCAAAGCCGGCGTTTGGCCATTTAACAGCTGTTGGCAAGTTTTAAAGTAAACGCACGTGGCGACTGCGAAAAAGCTCTTTTCTCTTATACGAAGAAGTAAATCATTTCGTTTATATGTGAGGAACATTTTCGTAAAAAACTCATTCTTCTTTTATATTTTTGAAAAATAGGTATATAAATTTTGAGCAGAAGCGATGAGTCAAGTTCATATAGCCATGTTCGTCCGTCTGTCCATCAGCTCTTCGGAAACTATGTGTTAGCCCAATCTGATGTACATATGTATATTGTACATACATATATAACGCGCAATTCAATTTGTAGTGGCTTTCTCAAGTATAATAGCATTTTTTAATTACATTACTCTGGTTGTTCTCTTTACTAAGCTGGTTTTATCACCACCAGCTTTCAGGAGTGTTTTGGGCAACAAAACTTCACCAAGAAACCGGACAATATGTCTTTGTTAAACTTTGTAAATGCTAACCGGACTTACTTGCATGTTTATTGCCAATTTCGCGCCGCATTTCCTCAGTGCGATTACTTTCTGCATTCGGCTCAAACGGGAATTGAGAAAATGTCATGTTTTCCTTACGCATCTGCATTCCAAGGGATTTCATCATTAAGAAACACGTGTGTAGGCCAGCCACACTGCGCTGGCCATTCCGGTCGTAGTAGAATATGGAATTGGACCAGTTGTGTCTACATATATGCGAGATATTAAAAATATCTGTAATTAGACTTCCATGTATGCTATTCTAAGACTTACCGTTTCATAACATTTATGGTTAGTTCAGAAATAGTTTCGAAACTGAGCATTCCAGTCCGTAGCAACATGTAAAACTCGTCACCACAATCGGTTTTCTTCTGTTCAAAATCGTAGGTGGAACCTCCCACCGATATCAAAGGTGTGCCCTGGCTGTTAAAATATTTGGTAATACGACTAACAGCAGCTAACAAATCAAGTTTAAAAGACTTTAAATTGTTCACATCTTTCTACGTTATATGTATATTCGATTCTTACCCAGCGAATAGTCGCAGACAGGACCGAAAATCACTTGGGCACATTGCTTAATAATACCGTCCATTGCCTTAATCACACCCAGGGAGGCATCACATTTCGTATCATAGGCAAGCCATTCGAAATCAATATATGGCGGTATCATAGCTTTTGTTCGAATCTGTAGCTCAGCTACTTTAAGTATAGGTAGGACTCGCATCAATGAAGCCTGGTACATGTCATCATTGGGTAGCAAAACTAAAGCTCTTATAGTACAGTTTGAACCACTCGGATCGCAAATTGCTTCACACTCCCGCGCTGGCTCATCGCGGCATTTCCCATCGCTGTAGCTAATTAGGCTGCATATAAGCCAGAGTAGTATAAGGAGAATCATTTGGTTCAATTCCAATTTAAATTTCCAATTTGTGCAAAATGCTTGGTCGTTGTGGAATCCATCAATTGACTTTAAAGGCATTTTTATGACTTTTCTTGTTTCTGGCCTGCCCTCTCCTTCTATGCCTGTGCACAGGCTGTCTTATAGGTTTAGGCAAAATTAGTTGTTTTAATTCCTTTTATAGTTGCACACATGTCTGGCATGTTTTTTGTTTCTTGTTAATACGGCTACCTAAGATTAAAATAAATATTTTATATTATTTGGATTGTTTTGTACATTTCTTAACGATACCATAACGTGGGACTAACGTGACGACCTAATGAGTCACCTTACCCGTCTATAAGATATAAAAAAGTCAGAAAATTCGCATACACATCCGCCCACTGCAGGCATTGTATGTCTTAAATTCAGCAGTCTCGGCGCAACTGAAGTTAACCGCAGGTTAATTAGTCTTTATTGTGGCAGCTATCTGTGGTTATCTTTTGTTTTTGCTTTACTATCGACAAACTTTCATCTCTTGTGTTTTAGCAGTCACATTTATTGCCAAGCAACTTGTCATTAATGTATGAATACCTTGATGATGATTGTAGATTGAAGTTGGTATTATAGTTCTATTGGCAAGCTGATTCATCATTCAGCCTGTCACCAATCGTATCAAAAATGTTTCCACTTGTTGCACTTTCGATGGAGTAAGACAGAGATAACGAGCCCCGAGCCCCAGGGCTATATAGCCTATAGACTATTTAAGCCGATTTCAGCGGAATTATTTTTGTGATTGGACAGTGCAATTGTGGTAGGTGTTGATAACAAAATCAAAGTGGTATGAACGAAATTTCTCCGGAAAAGTTTCTGTTTCAGTACAGAGCAGACGACCTTCACCCCAGTGTGTTTACCCACTAACAGACGTCACTTCGAATTAAAATCGTTTGTTTGGTAACTTATCAGCACACTAAACGTCATACCTATAAGAAGTTATCCGTAAAAGCGTGCAGAAGCTACAGCCACAACAAAAACAAATTTGTCAAAATGTAGTTAACATGCTTCCCAATAGTAGTTCTTCCAGAACGATTGGTAATCTTATCGTATTGACAAGCAATGAACTTGTATGATTTTTTATTCAGTTTTGTTTACTAACCATTCAAAAAATAATACAAAAACAGAAGAAAGCAACTGAAAATGGTTCTAAATATTAGTCATCCTGATAATTACTTCGATTAAGTTATGCTGCCATGGTTGAAAAGAGAGTTTTTCAAATGTATTTGACGCATTTTCTTTTTTGTTGTTATGATCGAAATTGGTAACCCAGCTCTATGATATTATCCTTGCTTAGAATTGAACTACTGCATTTCTATTTATAAAGTAAACTACAGTTGTTTGGTGTATGTTGTATAAAATCAAGGGCTCTTTCCTCCTCCTGTGTGTCATGTTCGCTTTAAATAGGTAAAGGCTCAACTGCAGAATAAGGGTATTCAATCAAGAGTACGAAAGTGCTGTTGGAAAAGATACCAAACTTTTTCAGGTCATGTGGCAGATATCAGATATCAGTAAATGTTAAGTTCACCGTGACTACTTGAAAATAAAAATACCCTACATCAATCATTTTGAAGCACAGTATTTGCATTGATAAACAACAAAATATTAATATACCTATGTACATACATTTATATTTATCTACTTGTTTATATAGTGAAATGGGACAAGTTTATTCCGTAATTGAGTGAGGCATTGAAGTTAAAGAGTAATCTAGTCTTATCAGGCATTTATTTATTTTTAGTATCTTCAAATTAAATTATTACTGAGAGGGCATATCAATCATGTTTTAACATTGAAACCACTCCAACTCTTGTACCCAGCTATAAATCCAGGCACTTAGACACATGGTCCTATTAGAAAAATTATTTTTATCAGGTACTCTTTGTGTAAAACAAATTAGAGCTTTAGTTACAGATTTGGCCTACATTAGTGAATCCGATGAAATAACTTGTTATTCTTAGTATTTCTCATATTTTCTTTAAGGAATATTATAAAAAGTTAAAAATTGTAACCAGAAGGCAAAGACAAATCGTCTGCGATTATAGTACTATGCTGTTTTCTTTTTGCTTTATTGAATTTTTTATATTGTCTATTTTTAGTTCTTTGTTTATTTTTAATGTGCAATCAATGCGCGACGACGCTTTCGCTTCTGGAGGAGCTGATAAGATTATGACCAACAAAAAATAGTTGACAATGCATACACATACCTACAATAATAATTTTGATATCGAACTTCAGTGTCTCCCCGACTTACATAAGTTTCGACATTTTGAATCGACCGTTGCGTTTCTCTTCCCTTTTATACATAGTTTAAGTGCCTTATCTTTATAAATCGGTTTTAAATCTGGACAATTTGCATGAAACTTAAATACCCATTTATCATATGTCTCTTTCGTAATTTTCTTCGTACCAAAGGCTTTCTCAAGTTAAATTTATTGTCTTTAGACCTGTATATTCTTATGTATTCTCATATATTATTCATGTACATTTGCATCTGCGTCGGCAGATATCAATATAAGTCGCAAACCCTTTTATGTGAATCAATTGTGTAATTGAGTGGAAAACTTTACAGGGGAGAAGAAATTAACACTAAACTATTATTTAACCAGGTGTCAATTTACAAATTGAATAATGTATCCAAATATTTGTGTATTATTACCACGTTTAGATGCGTGCTGGTGGCACAAGGCGTGCCCGAAAACCATTTTAGTTTTTACTCTGTTTGCATTGTTAAGCCAGAAAGCAATTGCCGACAGAAACACACACATACCTAAGCTTTAAAGTGAATATGGCCATGTTTTATGTCTAAAGTGCTGCATACTTTACAAGCCATATGCCGCAAAACTGGCATCGAGTTGTGGTAGTAATATATATAACAAAATTGTTGAAGCGCCTGTTTGGAAGAAGGAGACCTTGTTTTCTTTAATATTTGTTAAAGTCAGCCTCCTGACAGAGATGCAATGAAAGTTTACTATCAATTTACACCAACTCTTCGAATTGCTTAGTCCAAACAACTTTATTCTCTTGTGGTTGCCTTCTGGGTTTAGTCTATTTTGTTCGTTTTGGTGCATTTAATATTTGTAAAGTGAAATAAACCATTAAACTAATTGAATAAATTCAAAGTGTCGGGTTTAAAATATTTGCTGCAATCGAGTATGGCAAAGATTACCTGTTCAAATCATTTTGCACTCGAGCACAACATTTTTTAATTTAACCAGAATTTTTGTTTCAAATCTTGTGTTACGTTTCCAGAAGCGTAGCACAGCATTTGATATTAGTAATATTACTCTACATCCATGCGCGCGTAGATCTATTAAAAACCCGACTTAGCATAAATATCTTGTAAAGTTTCGGCAGTTTGTATTCCGGAAAAAGAGAACTGAATTACGCGGTTGCTTTGGTCAAACTGTTATTCGTTCATTTAGGCCAATATTAGCAAACTATTGAAAAGCTCAACGACTCGCAGAAATAATTTCAACAACCAGCAAGAAACTCTACAACGACACCAAATGTTGGTGATAAGAACGACAGTTGATAACGTTAACAGAGTAACTGTTAGCAGAATGTTAAACCTATAATTACTGTTATCTTGAGTTTTAGCCAACAGCACAACGCGGTAGTGGGTATGTCGTTTTTGGGAAGAGTGGGAAACGCCCCAATTGAAGAGCAAAGAATATCCAGCATGTCGATTGAGTTATTTTAGAAGCATTGAAATAGTTAATTGCCAGATAAATACGCACTGCGATTCGTCAACTCGATTTGTCTTAGTATTAAGGATAAAAGTCTATACAAGTGTTTTTATTTCCACACAAAAACTGTTGCTTTTCCCTTAAATGCACTGGGAATAAAGTAACATATGAAATGAACTTGATTTAGCTCGTATACGCAAGACTATATAACTCATACGCCGTGTTTACCATTGCAAGAGCACGAACTTCGGCTAAAGTTGCTGGTGATTTTGCATTCTGCTTATGTGTGTGTGCGCGTATCTGTGAGAGCATTTAAAACTCATCAAAATTAAAAGCTTCCCACAGCTGCAATTAGGCGAATGTTTGACTGTGTATGGGCTTGGAAATGGTTTTCCAAGTGAGCTGTTCTTTGCTTTACATATGAGTAAACAATTATTTTTGTTATTATTTTATCACAATGATGGTTTCTTCAAGAATTCATTTTCAAGAATAATTTGTTTTTCACTTCATTATAAAGAATTTATTCAGGCATTTATTTATTTGTTCTCGTTTTTTTTTTTTTACTACTTACAAACAATTAAACAAAATCGATGAGGAACAAATAGAAACAAAAAGATTATTAATATATGAATGTCACTTTGAAGCTGCATGGTCTAAATTAGTGCTTAGGATTGACAATGTGTTAAAGCTTTTCCAATAAATCTTTGTGTGTGTGTGTGTGTACTTGCATATAAGTATGGAGTTTCATGTTTTCCTCTCATCCTTTCCTTTTTGATTGCAATTTGTATTTCATTCGAATACAAAATAAGAATTGCTAACGATTATGATTTACTTAAAACTACATAAGCCGTGCCTGTGCCTCTGCCTGGCCTCTAGTTAGCCTCCTCTACTTGGCGTTGCCGTCATCATCGATTGCCTTAAAAATGATGTCGTAGATATGATCCAACAACTTGGCCCACACTGCGGCTTGATCCTCATTCAAACTACAAGCTGCAGTTAAAATTTCCAAAATAATTCCTTTGAGTTGCTGAAAAATACAAAGAAAAATATACAGAAACAAGTTTGCAATTCTCTATAATCTATTGCCAAATTCCATAAGAAACGTGTTAACGTATATCTAAAAAACCCCTAAGAAATATATTTCATTAGCGTCCATTAAAACGATCTATCTATAAATAACTTTGTTACTTTTTCATTTGTTCTTCTGGCAAATTTGATCAAAATCGGCTAACATCATCATCATCATACAAACACAGAAACGGATTAAGTTTGCAGGCTTTCACCGTACTTACATTATATGACTCTTTAGAGATTTGACGTGGTATGTGACTTGTGGCCACTTTAGTCCAGATCTCATCCAATTTCTGCAAATCTCCATCCTGTCCCAGTACTTGGATAGATTCATCGAATACGCGAATAATGCGTCCAGCATGGGCACGAAAACGCGAGTTTCCCTGGAAATATGAATCGTGTCATTAACTTTATTACAGAATATGCTATGGTAATGTTTGGTATATTTACACTCAATTCCTCTAACGGGACATCACGAAACGGGAATTTTTCCAAATTGGAAGGATAACGTGTAAATAATTGCATTAATATAGCAGCTCCAGAATCTGTTGGAGTTGCCACGGGTATTTCCCAGGTCTTTTTAATCAATTGCACTTCATCGCTGTTCATGTTTGTTAGCCGTTATAGATCTTTCTTAAGTCCTCTTGTCTAAACTCTCTTTCTCTCTCAATCAGGGATTCAAGTCTACTTGCAGCTGCAAAAGATTACAGTTTTCAAAACAAAATACTATGCACATTTCATTGTAAATAAATAAATCAGTCGGCGCCCACAAGTGTGGTCAAGAGTCACTGCCTTTGACATGCCCCATTAGATTATTTTTTTTACGTTGTCATTGCGTATGAAAATGATGGCGTGAGTAAGGTTAATTGTACGATGATTGTGCCCAAGCTTTCGTTATGGCTTGCATCTTGTTTTCGTCGCCCATCTCTAATCATTCCAAAACCCGGTCATGTTTTTGAGTTCATTAGCTGACCCCAAACCCCTCCCCCATTTGCCCCTGATCAGCCTACATAAATACGTCTCACCCTCATTTCACATCTCAACCTGCTGGGCGAGTAATAAACTTGTGGGTCGCAATCGTTTACACAAATTGTCATTCCACTTGCTCTGACTGAGAGAGACGCAGGCGGAGACATAGAGAAGAGCAAGTGAGGCAGGGAGAAAGATATGTACAGAGCGATGCGGAAACGGAAATGTAAACAACAACAACAACGAAAGTTTGTTACCTTTTCCAAAGGCATCTTACTTTTTGAATTTAAATGGCGTTCGATTACTTTTAAGAAAAGCAACCCTAAAGTAAATTCTATTCAGAAGACAGCGAGGCATCGGACAAATAAATAATATTCAGATTCAATTTGTTCATGTCTGTCATAAGAAGGCAAAACTATTAGAGTTGCCCTCGCATTTCTCCTTTTTTATTTTTAATGACAAAAGCACTTAGGCAACAACAAGAGGAAGTGGAATGAAAAGTCAAAAAGAAAAGTTTTTCCTACAAAAGTTTATTAAAAATTTACGAACTGTCAGATAGGTCAGATATATATGTACATGCACGCATCGCGATGAGGGAATGGAAGAAATAATAAACAAACAGAATAACAGGAAAATAGACTCAAGTGCAAGCCGCAGCAGGTGGCCGACATGTTATTGTTGGCAGCTTGGGTAAGAGAGATAGTGGTCGAGCACGAGGAGTAACGAGTTCTACTATAAAAATTTGCCATCACTGGGATAACCTTGTCTACAACAAGCCCCCTTCGGGCAATGTATGTGTGTGTATTTTTCGTTTGTAATATCCTTCATGACGAAATGGCCTGTGGCTTTTGTGCTTGTAGTTGGCATGTTGGTATGTTTATACCTATGTATGTGTGTATATGTGAACGTTGCAGTCAAGAGTGAAAAAAGCAGCCACAAATCAAGTGTTTGCTTTGTATCTATAACAGTAGCGTAGATGGTAATTTGGAAAATGACACAGGGGGGCTTTGAAAAGTGAACACCAAAAAATGTGGCCCATAATCTTTCAATTTCCTAACCCAAAATGTTATTTGAATATTAGTGGTCCCCTTTTGTCGCTGACAGACCGTGCCCTTGTCTTCTCTAGTGTATCTCTGTGTTCAGGTATACCTGTGTAAGGACATTGAGCGCTTAATTAAATTAAGGCAAACTTGATGGACAGCTACTAGACAGTTGCGTTGAGCTGAGGCAGGCAGACCAGGTGTTGCTAAAGTGCTGTTTCATCCTCGTCTGTGTTTGTCTGTATGTATGTACGATGCTGCCACTCAAGTGTCGCTGTAAATTCTGACATAGCGTTCTGGCACAAAACCACAAAACGATATTATTTGTTTAAAAAACTGAACAACTGTTGCCATGTGATTCTAATCGACTATTTAAATTTATTTTTCAAATGTACTTTCTCAAGTGTCTGTTCAAATCACGAAGCGATGTGTACATAAATAGAGACAGTTAAGCCAAAAGTCAAAAATATTTTTTTAGCAAGGACACTGCAAGAAATCTATAAATTTAAAGCACACATTTATGCGCCTTTTTATGGTTACTGTGAATAAACTAAAAAATATGTGGGGAGGTAATTTAAATCAGCTGTTGCCTGTTGAATAAAAGCATAAACTCCAGCAAAAATGAAAAAAGTCAAAGAGTTCCCTTAATTTTTCCAAATATCGTGGCCGACATATTCATTCTATTTATTTACCCTAATCTGTCATTATTCTTTTCACTTGTGTTGATATTTATAACTTTTGCGTATGTGTCTTTTGTTGTATTAGTATTACAATTTGTTTTTTTCTTTACTGGGTTTTGTTATTAGATTTGATATTATGATTGATCTGATTATGCCTGCTATATGCGCTAACTTTTAATGGGCGAACCGCACGCGTCGCGTTCAAATTGTATACTGAGCGCGCTTGAAAAATCAAATGAAATTCTTCAGCTCTTTTGGCTCTCTCTGCCGGTAGACGCATACTTCTACATACATATGTATATGTGTGCTACTTGTCCGTGTTGTAGTGCGCGCCAAAAACAAAAAGTGTGGAGAGAGTGAGAGTAGCAAGTGCCAGAAGCGCACATCAAAAGGGGTTTCCATAATGTAAATGCACATTTTACGTCCTTCCCCTTCACCAAGTAATTTTCATACGTGTCCTAAGCGTCATCCCAATTATGGCACCACTTTCGCATACATGTGTGACTTATACATGAGCATAGATTATGGTCAAGTGCCACCTGTGGACTGTCTGAAGTTACAACAAAGATTAGTTTAACCGATAAGGTGACTCTCACAAAGCTTGCTCTTTTAGGTAAGCCCTTAATAACTTGCAGAGAACGAAATTGAAATGGATATAAATTAAGAGAACGTGCCTTGATGGAGCCACCAAAAGCTTTTATAAACTTTTTTTAAATCTTAGCTTAAGCGATTTACTTTTAAATGTAGGAGCTCTTGAAAAGCTTTCAAACATTGTTTTTTAAATGTTATCTAGGTTATCGAAGAAGTCATGACAATAACTATGAACATTCTTTATTGATACAAATAGGCAAAGCAACTTGGGTATACGTGGTCAAATATTTTAAATTGCGAAGACCAAATGTATGTTTATTCAATTTATTTTTCATGCCTCATACCACATCCGACATACCAAATTTGGTGACTTAAGGTTTGTTAGTCTTTGAGAAAATCAGTTTTATTGAAATACGGGGGGCGGAAGTGGTCTTGGCAATATTATTATACAATCAATATCTGCACGCGTATCAAGCAAGTTGAAATTAACTTGATCACCGTAGGTACACCAAATTTGGTGGCTCTAGCTCCTAAAGCCTTCGACGGGCGGATGGACACGGTTATATCAACTCGTCTGTTGTTCTTGATCAAGAATGTATATATTTATATACATACACTAAACAGAGTTTGAGATTTATGATAACCACAACATTTAAATTTCAAAGTCATGTCATCGGAAAATTTCATAGACTATAAAACAAAATTTTTATACCCTTGCAAAAAGGGTATATTAATTTTGGTCAGAAGTGTGCAACGCATAGAACGAAGCATCTCCAACCATACAAAGTATATATATTCTTGATCAGCACGACGAGACGAGTTCAACTAGCCATGTCCGTCCGTCCGTCCGTCCGTCCGTCCGTCCGTCCGTCCGTCCGTCCGTCTGGATCAACGCAAACTCCTCCTAGACCGTAAGAGCTACAGAGCTGAAATTTTGCACGTAGCCTTGTATATACTGCAGGCGTTGTATATCTCGGATTCAGCCGGATCGGACCACTATATCATATAGCTCCCATACAAACCCCAAAGTCACGAACAGTGACTTTTCTCAATAACTTCGTTATTTTCTATGCTATTATCGTGAAACTTAATATTAGAGAGTTTACTACGCCTATAAGCGACTATGCCAAATTTGATCAAGATCGGGTGACTATATCATATAGCTCCGATACAAACGGCCAAGTCACAAACAGTGACTTTCTCAATAACTTCGTTATTTTCTGAGCTATTGTCGTGAAACTTAATATTAGAGAGTTTACTACGCCTATAAGCGACTATGCCAAATTTGATCAAGATCAGGTGACTATATCATATAGCTCCCATAGGAACGATTGGTCGAAAACAGTGACTTTTGTAAATAACTTCGTTACTTTTAACGCGATTGCTTTTAAATTAAACATTTCTTAATTTAATATATATGTTAATGACTGTGCCGAATTTGATAAAGATCGGGTGACTATATCATATAGCTCCCATAGGAACGATCGGTGGAAAACAGTGACTTTGATCAATATCTTCGTTATTTCCTATGATTGTAGGCCTTTCTTTCTCAAGCTTAAGCCTTTTTAGATAAAACGTTCTTCCACATTGATGGCTAAGAGGTAAGGATAGAGTTACCAAAAAAGTTGCAAGGGTATACAAACTTTGACGCGGTCGAAGTTAGCCCCGGCCCTCTGGTTTGTATAAGCATTGATCTCACAGAAAATAAATGGCCCACATTGGTTTTTGCCTCTTGTGACCTTATACTGAACTGAGTTATCAGACTTTTAATGCATTATCTGCCTTTGAGTCCTAAATAAAACATTGCTTATCGTTCAACTGATTCTGTACACTTGCGACGTCATACAATATACACACATAATATACTTTAACTTGCACCATATATAAATATTAGTTACTAATTTAACGGCACAAGTATATTTAATAGAATTGATTTTCGAATAGACTGTTTATTTGATTGAGACTCACACGTACAAATAAGAACCGCACCCAACAACGTAAAAACTTATACTGAGCAGCATCAGCGACCTGTTTGCAGGCTATATAAAGAAGATTCCCGAAGAAGGCAACGAAACTAGAACCGAAGCAATATCAGCTTACTTGAACCTCTATCGGAGGAAAGGGAGTGATAGAAATTTGTATAATTAACGATTATTTCGTCGACTACGCAATTTATTGCGTGAGCTGAAAAATAAACGAACTAATCAATTAACAACATTTTCGTAGCTCAATGTATGTAAATGTGTGTATAAACAAATGGACAACAAAATGCATTTATTAATATCTTGGAATATTTTTGAATAATAAAGCAAAGAAGCCAAAATATTGCGCAATTCTTGTCTGTTCTATTGGAAATTTCAAAACTGAGTACATGCTGTTTAATAAGTTTACCCTTGAACCGTTGTCCTTTTTCGTTTTTAGTCAGTATATTTTCGTGCAGGCTATTTGAGAAGTAATTAATTATTTGTTCGATTTCGTACATTGTAGTTAGCCTGTAATGAATATTTTGCATGTTTTGTGTGAAGCATTGGCAAAACTGTCACAAATCCATCTTCTATCTTTTATTATATTGGCATTTATAGAAAACAATACTGAAATTTGACTGTTGGGTCACATAAAGAGCATCTATTGCGTCTATAATTCCTTCCTTCCATATGGATATCATTTTCATATTTTGTACTTCGAATATCTAATTTTGTAATTATCCGACACAATCGTAGAATTTTTTGCTTGTTTATTTTATTATTATTTCTTTATCTCATGAATAGTTTCCTGTTTTATTGTTTATGCCAAAATTGGGCGTAATTATAATGTATTCGAGACGGCAATACTAATTAATTACATACATATGTATATATAGAGAGTAAGGAGGATTTATGCATTAGAAAATAAAGTAATTCGGCGGACCGACTTTGGTATACCATGGGACAACTAGACAAGTACTTCAACGCCGACTTCGATTCAACTCATCCCTTTTGGTTCACATGGAGTAAAACAGTTACACGTATAAATTAGATATTTTTTATCCCATTTGTATATATGTAAATTTGGTGGACCAAATTGAATTGATATGTGTACATACATAAGTTGTTCAAACTACGTAGAAAAGGGGTAAGGTAATGCTAAACTTCATCTCTAGTTTTCATAGGACAGGAGCCGCACATTTAATCTGCATATGTACATTTGTCAACTAAACGGTCAAAAACGCTTTATTCTGCTTGTTACACACTATTTGACACCTTGACTGTGCTTACCATATGTCGATAAATAAATGTAATACTCAATTTTCAACCTTTGTTTGAACTAAACCCGAGCAGCATAAAACATTAGCAAATACAAACGAAAAGCCAAAGACAAATGCAAATGAAAGCGAAAACTGAAGCACAGACGAAAAATGAGCGTGGAGAAAAAAACAGAAACAACTAAGTAAACTAACTGATGACAATGATCCCCCAGAGAACATGAATCCCATTGAGAGCAAGCGCTGAATAAAAAATGTGGATATCAACCATGTTAATTTGACTAAAGATAGCAAAGCAAATGTAAAACTCTTGGGTCTTATTGACGTCATTAACTGCCCACCTCAGCGTTCCACAATATCTAAGAGAAAGTACACAGTGATGGTGTCTAATCATTTTGAAATTTCTCCACGTCACACAATTCTTTTTCCTTTAAATATTCTCCCTCACAATATAAAGTTTCGCTAAATTATATTGAAACAGCAATAAAGAACCAGCCGCATTATACGTGCATTGCTGATGTCACGCCTAAATGATACGATGCGTAATCTTCTGTCATTGTGTGTCTGAGCACTATGAACAGAAGGTGTTTCATATTCAGCTGGTGTACAGCAGATCGCCAGCTGGAGCGTATTTAAGTTTTTCCAGTGATATATAGACAGTTGCCGTAGCTAGTAATTTTTCGGAAGTAAGCATGTAAATATATATATTTATAACAAGAAAGAAGAGATAGAAGACTTACTAAATATATTATTAGATAACCATGCAGGGGAATATTAATATAAACAATACCAGCAACATAGACAGCGAGAAATGTCAAAAACTAAAAAGGTTTGTTATTGTTGCCCTGCTCATCACAATAGGCATCTTAAGTTGGCACTTCTATGGTGAGTTTCAGTTTCTCTTTGATTGTTGAAACAAACCTAAGATCAGCAACTTCGCTCTCTTTGTTGTGTAGAGTATTTTCACAGCAAACCATTACCACATACACCAGATGATGTCTTGAGTTTATCTAAATCCCTGTATGCAGAAGAAGCTGCGTCAAGCCCTTATATATACAAATTAAATCTTCAGGGTAGGACCACTTCGGGAGCACATGATGATAAAGCGCCGAAGAGGTGAGTCCAAAGTAACAGATAAACCAGTAACAGATACTCCTTAGTAGGTGTGTTGGTAACAATTTTTGCAACATTAAGATTAATTACAAAGTGTTTCGTTTGTTCCAGTCTGTTTGAACTTCATCAGGACCTGCTATCCAGAGATTCGAATTCCACAACAGCTCTACTCCTGCGGTTATTTAATAACTATGAGTTAGATGTGGCAGTAGCAGAACATGTAACACCAGAGCATAAACAAGAGCAGCATGAGTTCCTTAGAGCCATTATGAATACTAGAATTATGAAGCTTGCCATGAGATATCTAATGCATAAGGGTATATTGATTTAGTATTGCAAAGGATCTTTTAATTGTTATATTTTTCGCTCGGATTACTGACAGGTATTGTCAGCAGCGATTATGATGAGCAGTTTAAACTTTTAGAAGACCTCTGGTTTACACCCTATTCAAGAGGTGGTGGCATTGTAGGCAGCTCCAGTTTTGAGCATGTGTTCATGGCGGAAGTTCGGAATCACAATGTTTTGGGTCTGCACAATTGGTTATATTTTGCCGAACAAGAGCAGCAAGGACACATTGACTACAAGGGTTGGCTTAAACATTTGGATATGGGCAAGGTAGTACTGTAGTACTAGTTTACTGAAATGAATTTGTTATTAACCATCTTTTGACTTGCAGCCCAATCAAATAGTTTTGAACGAGCGTCACACATTTTACGGTATTTCGAAGCCGAGCAACAGTTTTCTGGTTGGAACTTCCCCTGAACTTGATATGAGTCTGTATACTGTTTGCTTCCTTACAACAGAAAAGCAGGAGCCTTGTCCCATTCAATTAGGTCACGCCAGGCTATCGATTGTATCGCACGTGTGGGAATGGAATGGAAAACGATTAATAGCATCAGCCTATCCAGATATCACTCCTTGAAATAAGGTCGTCTAGCTTAGGAAAGATATGTAATAATCTTCGGAAGGAGTACCGTCCATAGAATTAATATGTTTGCCAGTTAACTCATTAATCTTTTCTTTTAAATGCCAGCGTCTAACTTTGCATATGGATGGTAGATCTTGGCTTCATCAGATATTGCATTCTTATTAGCTTTATCCACCAAGATATTAAGTGTTGATCGAGGCAATTGTAAATAGTGGGCATATTTATTTGTGCACATTTTTTGATCAAAGAGATTTTTGTCAAAAAGTTCGTTAGCTGCTGCTGCTGTAAATTAAACAATTTATGCATGGGAATTGGTTTTTAATTGTTTAGTTTGGTAATTTCAATAATTACAAATATTTAAGCGTCGAAACATATGAGCCTATTTGGATTGGAAGTATAAAAACTAAACGCTGGATTATTTAGTTGGAAAACTTTGTGCTGGTCTCAAGGACGACTGTTTTGTCGGCTGTTCTTTGCTGGTGATGCTGTTGTACTGCAGCAGGAGCACTAGATCTTCTGGATGTTATAATCGTAGTATTAGATGGGGACAAACTATTATCTGTCAATGCAATTTCTTCATCTACTTCAACAACATAAGTTTCACTTAAATCAGCTAGCTCGGAACATGTTTCATCATTGGATGAATATCGCATCAAACTTGGGCTACTAATGGATATATCCAAATCGTTTGACTCTGGACTCCAACTACTTCTTTCCGGCGGAGGCCGGGGCAGGCTGTTGTGGCAAAGAGGATTTGCTAGAGGTGAGTGCTCCTGGGGCAACTGTTGGCCCCACAGTTCCACTGCTCGCGCGCGGTTGTGGTCGGCCCGCTCCTGTGGGGGTGGGAGTGGGTGGAGATGTGGGCGCAAGTGCTGTCGCCGGCGTTGTGAGTGGCGGTGGTGAACGATTGTAGTCTGTTGAGACTCTGCGAGGAGTTTGGTATGTAGCTTGCTGTGGCGTTGCTGGTGTGGGTGTTGGTGCTGCTGTCGGCGTGGCATCATACTGATATCCTGTCTGTCCATAGTCGCCGTTGTTGTAATCATACGCCGCGTATTGCTGGGGATCATAGGACTGTTGACTATACCCGCTTGTGTCATATGCGCTGGCGTCGTATTGCTGCTGATCGTAGGCACTGTAATCGGTGTTGTAGGCAGCCAAGTTGGCACTTCCTGCATTGGTGATATTGGTATCGGGCAGGGATTGTTGCTGTTGTTGATGATCGCTTTGCTCATTACTGTAGCGACGTTGGAGTTCACTTTGCTGTTGCAGTTGTTGTTGCTGGTCGGCCTGTTCCCGTTCTCTTTCACGCTTCTCACGCTGCTCACGCAGCTCTCGAAGTTCTCTGTCTCGCTCTTCTCGCTCTCGTTGACGTTCCTTTTCTTGCTGTTGCTCGCGGTCCCTTTCCCGTTGTTGTTGTTGTTGCTGCTTTTCGCCCAAGCCAAGGTTGTCCTTGAGATTTTCATCGTTATCGTTGAGTCCATCAAGGGGGAGGACATTAGAGATGCTTGCTTTGCGTCCTCCTGCATTCTCATTTGTTGTTCCTGTTGATGGTCCTGATGTTGCTGGTGTTTCTGCTGCAGCTGCTGCTCCTGTGTAGTCATCGTTTGGGTTGTTGTGTTGTAGTTGTGATGTTGTGCTTTGTATTGGTTCGATTGTGGTGTCATATGTTGAATTCTGGTAGTCATAGGCGGCTGTGTGATTATATAAAATTTTGATTAGTGTTGAGTGCCAATTATGCGTGCAAAATCAAAAAGTATCATAGTTGTGGTATGTTATGTTTGGATGTTGTTTCTTTTGCTGGATTTCCTGCCAAAGTGGTGTGTCTGTCTTCTGTTATTTATATTGAAATATTTGTGTTTTCTCGTTGAATCTTGACACAGATATCGGAAACTCAAAACTCAGATTTACCTTTTCCAGGCACTAAACTAGCATAATCATGTGGTGTAGTATCTAATTTACTCATATGCTCCTCATTGCTTAACATTCGATTAGACAAATATTCTAGATTCGATTGTAAAGCAGATATTTCCTCTCTATTGAAAACAATTTGTATTTGTTTTCATATAGACAAAACGGAAAAAAGATAGAAACAGAGAGAGAGAGAGAGAGAAAGAAAGAGAAAGGGAAAAGTTAATCAATATCAGCATTAGCCATTATATTACCTGAAAAATGTCTAGATGGTGCATCGGTATTTCGTCAGAGCTATACTCGGCATTGCCTTTGTGTACTAATAGTGACTTATATTTGGACCAGAGTTGTTTAAGACGTGCCATCAGTTGCTCATTAGTGGCACGTAACTGCGTTTTCTCTTGACTAGAATAAATAAAAATTTAAAATTCCAACAAAACGAAATAAATATTAAATCAAAACCAAACTCAATAAATGAAATATGTTGGTTCAAAAGTAATGCATAAAACAAGCATTCTAAAAATATTAACATGATTATAGTTTGGTGGTCCGCTCTTGCTCCTCATGGTCATTGTCTTCGTCAGCCTCCAGAAATATATGTTGCTTCTGCTCAGCCTGATTAAGTTTCTTCAATTGCTCTTCAATGTGTAATAGTTCTGGTGACGAACTCGAATCAGTAACAAAAGTTTCATTTAGCGCGTTTGCTACGTCATCCACATCTTTGACAAATGTCTCATTCAGCTCCTTGGCTCCCTGTGCTTTCATATCCTTGGATAGTTTAGGCACTAGTCGAACATTTACATCAACTTTAACGGGCGGCCGAGTCTTTTGATGGCAACCATTGCGTTGCAGTAATTGTTCAAAATATAATTTGGGTTTGATGGAGGCATTTAGAGCATTGCTCCCTCGACCTTTGCAGATTGACGATGTTCCCATTGTAGCTTTGGTCTCAGCATCCACTGTCAAATTCTGGCTCTGACAAGGTGGGGTGGTACAACTGCTACTTATAGATTGATTTAAAACCAGATGCTGTTGCCGCCGAGGCAACGGCTCGGTTTGGTCGAGGCGACAGCAATGCGTCTCCGCCGTGTTGTTGATATTGCTTCTGGTGCAATGTTGTACGTGGCTATGACAATTTTTGCTCTTGTTGCATTGGTGCAATGGTGTGGGTTGTGTGCGCGATTTGTAGGATGTTATTGAAGGCTTGTTGTTGCAGCTTCTTTTGCCACAAGCCATTTTAATTTCATTATTGCTGTCGTTGTTGTTTACATGTCTATGGATATTAGGATAATCATGTTTATGACGCATAAAACTAGGACAAAAACATTTGGACTTGTCGGGCAATGAATGTGTTGATTCTACGGCTGCTGTTGCCGGTGTGCTGTTGCTTCTTGTTGGCTTCAAATGACTTGATAGTTTTGGTAGTGGAGGCATTTTAGCCAATTCTTGGGCCAAACGCTCGTTGCTTTTAATTATGTTCTTTAAAATTTCAGTTTCTTCCGCGACCTCAAAATCTATTTCCTTTGGCACTTCCGATTCAATTGGCGAAATGCACATGTTTGCGTTTTCGTTTGCCTGAGCAATAGTTGCTATTGTTATCGGCATCTCTGGTTCTAATTATCAATGAAAATTGTTTGTTGGGGGCAGCACAAAAATAAGTTGAAGAAGTTGAGCGTCAGTCTCTGGGAAGTTGTAGTGTGTTTTTCTTTGTGTAGGTGTGTATATAGAAATTGTTGTTTAGTGAAAACTTTTGATTGTTGACCATGAATTTCATATTGCGCAGTTATACTCAGTACTTAAGATTAATAAGTATTTAAAAGAAAATGCAAGAATTTAGTTAATCGTCTCACCAAAACTTAATTTGTAGAAGTCAACGAATGGGGTGCGGAACCTTTTAGATTATGACATTCTAACTAAATTTCTAAGTTATTTTAAATAACAAAAAAAAAGTTGTTGTATATAATTACTTGTGTCTGTAGGTTGTATCCTCTAACTTGCCCGTTAAAGTTTTACATTCACTTGTAAGTTTATCCATGAGTTGCTTCTGTGAGGTTATCATTTCTTCGAGCTCATTAACCGTTTCCGCTACAAAAAGTATTTATCAGAGAATATAAACATATAAAAAAAAATAGATAACAACATTAACTCATGGATAAACTATTGATAAGACTATTTTTCTAAATCTCATTCTTAAAAATCCGATGCTTGTATAAATTCTACAGAATTTTTGTCATCATGCACATATTCTCGCAATATGAAAATCAATAGCTTAGCCAGGAGTTTTCGAGGAAAGGTGTGTGTGTGTGTGTGTGTGTGTGTGAGTGTGTGTGTGTGTGTGATGGTGAAAAGTAGAAATGCAGAGATAGAAAAAGAAAGAAAGAGTGCTAGGCAGGTGTGTTGCGAAGGTGGTAACTAGTATATGTATATGCGTATCTCGTTGGTTTGCCACTTACCATGCTTATCTTGCATTTCTGATATACGTTTATCCAAATCCTTTTTGGTGGGTCGTATTTCATTTTTCAGTTCTCCATAAGCTAACTGCAAAGGTACAAAGAAGTTCGTCATGAAAGAAACTGTAAGTAGAGTGCTTTAGCTAATCACTACCTCCTTTTCCAAATTAGCTATCTCATCGTTTAGTCGCAATATTTCTCTCTTTGCATGCAACAAATCTGCATCGCCGCGATCCAAACGCTGACGCAATGAGTTTATCTCTGCATTTAGCCGAGCTGCCTCTGTTTTCGTTTCTCTAGCGGCCCGGTCCAATTGCAACCGCAAAGAAGTTATCTCCTGCTCCAGAGACTGCTTTTCCGCATTTACCTGTGCCATATCGGCCAGGAACGTAGTCCTATTGGCCCTTAGTTCCATTTTTAATTCCTCTATCTGTGAGTTGCGATTAGCCACATCACGCTTTAAGTCCGTTTCGTAACGTTTCTGACGCTCAAGCTCCAGCTGAAGCTTAGTCACTTGTTCCCACTGACTGCTCAGATCGCCTCCCAACTGATCCACCTGACTGTTGTAACGTCGTTCAGCGCTAGCTCGCTCTTCTGCCAAACGTCGTGCCATCTCATGCTGCAGTTCCCGAACTCTCTCGTGTTGACGGTCAAGTTCGTCTCGAAGATGACGCACCTCGAGTTCGGCCTGAGATCGTTCCATCTGCATAAGGTCCTGTATATAACGCTTAGAGCTTATTCCTCCATGCCCCTGTGACTTTGCCTCGTCCAGCAAACGCTGCAACTGATGGACACTTTCCTCCAGCATTACTTTGTCCTGTTGCAATAGCTCTAGTTGCTTGCGATGAGCCTCACAATTGACTCCCATAGGCACCATAGCTGTGAGAGGATCGATGTAAGCCATTTTTTTTTTCAACTCCTCATTTTCTGTCTTTACACGCTTTAAGTCAATGTTTGCCTGCATCAACTCCGCTTCCAGCTCACTTATTCTGGCTTCGTACACAATATTCGGCGCACTGGCATAGCGGGGAGATTGCACCTTTAGATTTGACTTTCTCGGTGTACTTGGCGCCGTCTTTCTTCCAAAGGCCAAATGGTCATCACTATCGGATGAAGGACTAGTAGTTGCCATATTAATCTGAGATTGTGACTTGTTTCCTCCTCCACTTTCCATAGCGGTAAACTCAGTACGAGCGTTTTCCGTCAATTGTTCGTTCTCATTAATCACGTCTTTAACTTTTCCCAACAAGTTGGTTAACTCACTACGACAGTACTTGGATTCCTTCTCCAATTGCTCAATATAGTCTTCTTGTTTTTCAATAAAATTAAATATTTCCACCGGAGCTGCAACGCTTTCGGTAGGAAGAACCGATGGGGGAGTACCGGAATAAAGAGCAGCCAGATTTTCTTTGGACGCCGAAAGATATGTAGCACTTAAAGTTGGGCCATAGCTCTTCTTTGGACGATAGGAGCTCATACGAGACTTCTGACTAGGTGATAAGTATTTGGATATATCTGAATATACAGGTCGCTCTATGGCCTACAAATTTACAGACATGCATAATAGACTTCTCATTTTTAAGATCTTATTAACTTACCGATAAATTGTCCGATAAGTTATCTGCAGAATCCTCGTTAAAATTTCGCAAATACCCTGCACTGCAACCTAATTTGGGCGTGGAATAGGAATTATCGGCTAGCATTACCTTTAATCGACCCACAGCCTCATTGTACGCATAATTTGTATAGTCCATGGTCTTGCTTTTTTTGCTTATGCCCTTTGAGGATTTCATTGAAAGGTTTCTGAATTCGTTAAATAAACAAATTTATAATGCTCAAATAGGTCACATTTTTATAAAATATAAAAAAAAATGTTAAGAGAATATTATTCCTTTGCTTTTGGCTGTCAAGTTGGGTGAAAACTGAACAAAAAGGGGGATGACAATGGTGAACTAGCTAGTCGCTGGCCGGTTGCCACGACAATGAATTGGCCAAAATAAAAACAAATGATATCTTATGCTATCGGGGGTGCAAGTGTCAAGGGTTCAGTGAATGGTCTCGTACGAGACCATCATGTGGGGTAGTTTAAATCCTTTTAGCTTTAAATAAAATGATTTCTAGCTTTTTAAACCAGAATTAAAATTATTAAAATAAAACATTCCAAAGCTAAATTTATAATTGACAGTTGACACACACTTTCGCTACCTTTTTAAAGGTATCGTACACTATAAAGTCTCTCATTTACCTCGACCGCCTCTTAATCCTCCCAGTGGAATTACACACTACACTTGCCCGTTCGCTGTCGCGATCGGAGTATCCAGAGGCACGGTGATGAGTCTGTGTTAAATTGCGTAAATTCTCACTAGTCAATAGAGAACCACTCGACGTGTTGGAGAAATTCGGTTGACGGGCTGACAGCTCGTTTTGAAAATGAGCCCGAGTACTTTTGGAATCGGAGTACAAAGGACAAGCGCGGTACTTAAGAAAATTTTCAGTTTTCATTTTTCACGAGCAGAGCTGGAACCGACTGCATGCAAAGGAAGCGGCAGAGAAAGAGGAAATCTACTAACACAAATAACAAATAAGAACAGGCACTTGCTGAAAACTTTGTCGGGGCAACAAATTTGACATGCAACTTTGTGGCTTTTTATAGACGAAGGAGCTAGGGACTCGGGGGGAGTTAACAAGCAACACTTGTGGTATGCACTTCCTTCCGACCAGAGGGTTTACACTTAGTAATTGTTTCTTTTCAAAAGGTGACAGCAGAACTACATCGCGGTAAAGTTGAACTGAAATAAATGGCCGCAAAGGCAAGTCAAAGCTTTTATAGACACAGCAATGGGCTGATACATACACACATATTTACGTATAGAATTGTACCTACATATAGACATGCATATCTAGTATAAAGTTTACTGAGGCTTTTAATGTGTTTGGTGCCATGGCGTACCCATATCAAAGGCAGAAACAACAAGAGCCAGATTCCCTAGCATACTTATTAACATTTTTGCAATTTGTTGCCATGACCCACAGTTGAGTAATCTTGTATATGTGTTTGATCGATATGAACAACTGGGATAGCATGACTGAAGAGACAGATTTGAAGCGCGCTCTGTCAAATGTATGCAAATCACGCTCTGGTATAGGCATTTTGTGTCGATAGCAGTTTTTTTTTTTTTGGTGTCGAGGGTTGTTCAACTTACATTTCTTATATATCGACACACAGAGAATAAACTATATTTTTAAAGTAACATTTGTTCCTTATTAATATTAATGGGTTTACAATAATTTAGAATATGATTAGTGTTCTGTTTACAGGTTGTATTATGATTGCATCGCAAAAGTTGGAAAATAATGAATAGTCATTTCTTTCAGTGTAAAGAAAACGAGGGCAAATGCATTTTATTCGTAGCATAATTTTGGGGTTATGCCCATTATATTCTCTCGCAGTTGCTATTGGTTGTTTTATTATTGTACAATCAACATATTGACAGTTGCTACTTAAATAGTGTTATATTATTAACTACTGGGGGATTTTGTTTCATGAAGTAGTCTTAGTATTTAACAAGGTCAAAATCAGTATTTATTATTCATAAAAGGGTTCATTGGAATTCCGATAGAAGCCTGCTCGAATATTGCCAACAACTCATGTTAAGATCAGTTAACTTATTGCCAAATCACAGACCATTTAATAGCTCAAATAACTCAAGCTCGGCTATCCAGCTACCAACCGAACCACAGTCCAGGCAACGACAATCAATCAATGCAATCTCTGTTATCATGAAAAATTTCCTGGGGGGCATACAGTATAGTCAGGGATGCAGAGCAGTGAGCAACAAAATTAAAAAAAGAACAAGGAAAATGAGAGGCAAAAGTAGTTTCCTTCATACTTTATCAGCTTCATGCGATTTAATTACCCAGGCTAAACAGACGAAAAAATTTAACCCTTTGAGATAAATGCATAATTCTGTGTCCAGAGCAAAGCTAAAGAAAAGAAGTTAAGACATCCCACCGACTTTAAGATACTCTACACTAACTCTTACTGACTTACAGTAATAAATCCATATTTTTTTAATAGACACGTTCAGTCCTCGTTAATCTGTTTAACAATTAACACTTAAAATATGTAGACTAAAAATATTATTCTTTTTTACGTTAGTGGCAATCTTATAATACCCATTATCTTAAGAGTACACAGTATACAAATCTTAAAGACAATTCATAAAAGTAAACCAAGCATGAATTTCTGTGTGCGTGTGTTAGAGACTGTATGTGTGAGTAAGTCTTATCGATCCTGGTCAAAAGCAAGAGGCGGCCGAAGCCCCATCCATGTCCGAGCCCTCGGGGCGCTCTCAGCAATATTCATTGCTGCTGTTGCTGCTGCTGCTCAACTCTGGCCCGGGCTTGGGATGTGCCGACTTGCTCTGATTCTACGCCAGGGAAGCCAAGGTAACACAATGTCGCCTCGGCTATTTACAACGCTGCATTCCTCTACTGCAGTCATTCACAGTCGAAGTTGAGGCGAACTTGTTTCATGCCACTTTGGCTTAGTGTGTGCGCTTGGGTGAGCTCGTCGTCCAGCGAACCAACCAATCCTCCTGACCTGTCCTGCCACTGCCCTCGTAAATGCTGTAATAACGAAAACCCAACAACAGTAACACCAACAACAACAACAGGAACGACATACATACATATACATATATACTCAAAACATGTTATGAAAAGAAAGAAATTCCATAGCAAAAGAAAGATCGTTAAGAGAGTCAGAAGAGAGAGACAGTGCAAATGTCTCAGTCTCTTTAGCCTCAATGTTAAAGAAATATTTTTATGGCCTAACTCAACACAGCCAGATACTTCACCTTCTCTCATCTATTCTCTATTTCGTTTTTTCCCCTCTCTAGGCCTGTCGCTCTGACTCTCTCTCACCCACTCTCTCTGGGTTTATCATCTACATTTGTATTGTAGTGCGTTTGCAGTGGTGAACTTTCTGGTTCTATTAACAAAAAATAGCACAAATATGTAACCATAGCCGCACTACAAGCAGGGTATCCGATGGGAAAATAACAGAGAGAATCAACAACTTTTTCAAATTTTGCCACTTTGGATTTTGGCCAAAATACGGATACGCAAGTTGTGAATGTTAGATGGTGTCCTAGCTTTACATATATTAAATATACATACATATGTACATATATGTGTTTTGCAACCACAAATTTTCTATTTTTGTAATTTTTTTTGTCCATTTCAATTGATGAGTTAAAAGTTGTTCTCTTTAAAAAAGGTTTCTTTAAAACTTAATGGTTTTAGAAGAGTGTAAGAGACTGTAAAAGGCGCTGCAATACCATTTTAAAGTTTGTTGCTTAAGTCATTCGTATGTTTTTACGTTCGGCAGAGGTGAATATTTGAGATGGTAAAGAGAATCACTTGTTGATCTCTGCTCTCTCTGTCTCTCCTTATTTGGCTGCCACTTAAAGAGGTCTCAAAATATTGACCACCAAACCAGCTCAGTTGCCATTTATCTGTTGTCGTACGCTGTTACAAATTCACACAAAGTCTTGTGAGCGGATGAAATTAAATCTTTAAGGGGCAGCATTGCGTGCTTGCTTGCCTCTGCATCAGTTCGTATATCTGTGTGTGCGTGTGCTATAGTGTGTGTATGGATTGAAGTGAGCGAAAAAAGATAACACAAAGCAAAGTAAAAGAGGCACAAGTGAAAGATGAAAAGTAGAGAAAAAGTTCGTGTATAGAAGAGAAATAAAAAATTAATTAAATGAAGCTGCTGCAGAAACGACCAAATAGACAACATGATAGGAGCCAAAAGGAATCCAAGTGTATGATAAGCCAAGGTAGAAAACGAGAGAAATAAATATTGCTATGATTCTTCCAAATAAGTGTTGGATAAAACTTAGTATATGTATGTGTACGAGTGTTGAATTATGAACATACTTACGACTCCATAGAGAAGCTTTTGTTTTGTATGGAACTGAGCTCGATCGCGTTCACCTCGAACCAGTTGCAAAAGTTGTCACATTAAAATCACACCTTTGAGCGAAAATATTTATTGGTGTTGTAAACTCGTTAGCTCTCTCTGTCTCTCCTTTGCCCTGTTTCTCTCTCGGTCTCTCTTACAGACACACACATACATTTGTATACTCAGCAAGTAAAACGCCCTCTTCGAATGCAAATTATATGCCATGAAGAGGTGAAGAAAGATATATATACATACCTACATATGTATGTATGTATGTATATACAGACGCAAAGAGAGGATTCCTTTCATGTAGTTACTCTCATGAGCCATTCAAACGAGCAAGAAATGGCCAACGGATATGATTGTGGCCAATTGATTGAATTTTATCGTATATAAAAATCATGGAAAATCATGGACACTATTTCCCTTTTTACTTCGTGTTGTTTTTTCCTAAATCTAAATTTCCTAGCACACATGTTGACCACATGATTCTCATATTTATTCTATTACCTAGGCCAATGTTACCTGGATCTATTACAGCTAATTAACCATTTATTAAAATCACAATTTCTTCGCATGGGATCGTATGGGCTATTATATTGCACTTTCCAAGATGTTTAAAAATGTGTACACAAAAATATCAACATTTGTTTAATTTTCATTGTTTCCTCGGTCTTAACCAATAAAAGTTACATCGCAATAAATTGCGCATAAGGAAGGTTACTAATACAAAATTGACCACATCAGATATCATGCGAGTACCAATTTTTAGTTATTTTTATAGCCTGAACTCACATTGATATATTTTGAATTTAAGATTCGGAAATTCCAACAACTTTTGTTGAGTTGATTTCATTTCATTTAATTACTTGTTACTTAAACTATTCAACTGGTCTTGCAAACAACTTAGCACGCTAAATGGAAACTGCATTTCCAAATGTATCTTTGTTTATTATTTTAATGTATGTGTATATATACTTTATCCATATATACATATAAATATGTACATTGCACATGCACATACATATACAACATGACTCGCAAAGAGAGTTTGTTTTTGCAGTCTCTCACGCCACGAGCGACAGTTTTATATTAGAAGAAACGGCAACATGTGGCTGCAGCTAGTTACGGGCTTAACGTTGAAAGAGAGGATAGATGGTTTGGGGGAGCTGAAAGGTGGGCCAAAAGGAATGTTGTTGCAGCTAGTTGGCAATGTTGGCAAGAGACTGACATAGTTGTAGTCAGTGGTTATTGCTGTGCTTGTCGTGGCTTTTACAGGGCAAATGCAGACTGAACTTTTTAAAAATAAAATTAGTTAAGCAACTTATTAAATGAAAAAGAAAAAACCAAGAAAAATGAGTTGAATGTCATTTTCTGAATTCTTAAGGTTGTTGTTACCTATGCGGGCGTCGTTTTAAGTAAATGCGGGTTAGGAGATAACCTGTTGTTAGTCCATCTTTTTCTCTTTTCTTTCTTTCTCTGCCTTCTGTGACAAAGACAAATCGGTGCCTTACATTCATTTGCAAGTTGCTTTCTTATCATTGACGATGTTACATAGAGGGAATAGTTATAAGTACGCTAAGATCGTACATTGAAAAGCAAATTGTTGACTTCTTGTTTGCTACTTATCAACTCCCTTTCCCTGCCTAACTGTTTTTTTTTAAATACGAATTTTAAATACGTCGTCTTGATAAAAATTCTTCATTTTTTTTAGTCTCTCTTTCGATCTAACTATGATTCCTTCTCTGTTTGCCGCAAAAGCATTTTGGATAAATTAACTCTGACATTTTGTCCATCAAGCTGGGGTCTTTTTCTCTTCTTTTTCTTTTTGCATTCAGTTGGCAGTTTTATTGGGCCTAGACATGGCCTGGTTTAAAGCCATCATTCACGTTCTCAATTGTAGCATGAACCTGTGTAATTTAAAAAAAAGCAAATGCAACTCGATTGTTGTTGCTGATAAGTGGAGTATAAAACATTTCAGTATTTTGATTAAAAGTTTAAAAAATTGGGCATAGTTATTAATAGTTATATCAAACTGACATTTATTAACTTCTATGGCAATCGCGTCAAAAGTAACGAAGTTACTGATAATGTCACGCTATCCGACCGATCCACCCGATCTTGAACAATAATAGAAAACAACAAAGTTATTGAGAAAAATCACAGTTTGTTATTTTGCCATTTGTATGGAAACTATATGATATAGTGATCCTATTCGGCTGAATACGAGATATTCAACCCCCGCAGTATATAAAGAATCTCATGCAAAGTTTTGTCAAAAAATTGAAGTTATTAAAACAAATTTTGTAATATAACAAAACTGAGGGCCTATTGAAAAAGACTCTGAAATCGATTAATACTAATACATTTACATATTGAAAAAGAATTGAATGAAGAAATAATAGCAGTTAGAATATTGTTTCACTGTTATTGTTTTTAATTAATATTTTATTTAATGTGTAAATAAATAAATTTCAACACACGTTACACATGTACAATTTAATTAGTTATATGAGGTTGTTTAACTTTTGCTTAAATTGACATTAATTTAATGGACACTTCGAAATCCTCTTAATTAAAAGGGTCTTTATTTGATAAACTGAGAAACAGCTGAATATATATATATGTATATACATATATAATTAGGTATAAAAAGCATGAGTACCATATATTTAAGTTATATTCACGATCGTCGTCTACGAAATGTCAAGAAAGTGCTCCTTTCTTATTGCTCTAGTCATTGTCATACACTTTTGTCAATGCAAAACATTTTCCCGTGAGTGAAATCAATATTTAAAAAGAATTTTAATAAAAGACTTTATTTTTAAGCAGATCGTTCTTTATGCCTGCTGCCAAAAAAAAATGGGTTTGGACGACAGTATATCACAAAATGGTATTACAAGCTATCAAGCAACCGATGTGAGAAATTCAGATACAGAGGCCAAGGCGGCAATAGAAATAAATTTGAAACTTTAGCACAGTGCACAAAAACTTGCATTTCGAAATGAAATGTTAAAATCAATATATTTTAGTTAACTTCATTTTATGGGAAATTTTTTTGGAAATCACATGTTGAAGCTGCAACCAGACATATTTCTGGTTTTCTGTGAGCCACCCACTTTCTATGTCCAGGGGCGAAGAAGTAGCTGTGGGGCTTGTATGCAACCAGCAACCACAAGAAACAGCCAAAGCAACTTTTGCTAAATTTAAATTGACACTATGCAAAAAGCCAACCCACGGACAATTTACTTGGAAAACGGTAGCTGTATGGCTACTCTCACACGCGCAAATGGATGTTTGTCTGCGTGTATTCGTTCATAGTTAATACTCCAGGCCCGACTTGGGGCCAGGCCAACTGCTCAGCATGCCATGAAGACGAAGGCCAAGAGGTGCCTCAAGTGTGGGTCTGTGTTTCTTTTATTGTTAGGCGCGTTGCTGGTGTGGCGCCAAGCGTTAGGTCTCGAGCATGTGCATACACTAAACACCACACATACGAATACAACTACAAATTGCACTGCAGTCGAAGGCTTGAAAAAGTCTCTATGACCATTAGTTGAAATGAATTTATATCAAAAATTTGATAAACTTAAATCAATCCTTGATCGCTTTGGCATTTTTGTGATTTTGTTCTAGTTTCTTGTTCCCTATTCGGCCTTTTGATCTTGCTTTTGTCGTCAAAACTAAAATGTCATTGCAAATTCAATATAGTGTAAGTAGATTTCTAAAGTTAATTTCCCATATGACAAAGGTCTATATTGATATGCAATAAACTAATAATAATTTTTAACTGAGTTCCATTTGCTTAGATAGTATATGTAAATTCCGCACACAATAGACCGTTTGACACTTTTGTCCATTCACCATGGTTTGTTCAGCTCTTTGTGTGTTGCTTTACAGGTGTGTGTGTGTGTGTGCGTATTTATTATTATTTATTTATTGTCTAACTTTCGTAAATTATACCAACGTTAAGCGTTTAAGTGGCCCAAGCTCTCCAAGCTGGCTCGAAGCATTTTCCTTTTCTCTGGCTTTTTTTTTTTTTTTTTGTTTTTGGCTAAGAACCAGTTGAACGACATTCCATGTGAGGCGCGACAGCAGTGGAGGAGATGCCTAAGATTAATCAGCTGCCATGAGCCAAATGACAAGTCATATTTATACCTTAAGTCAACAGAGTATATATGTATGTACATAAGATCAAATAAACATAATAATAATTGCGTGAATGGTTTTGTCCCTCTAATTTATTTATTCTATTGGAAATTCGGTTTTTTGATATATACGCCATTCAGTGTAACTGACAGTCAACTTGTTGTTTTCCTCGTAACTTTGGATGGATGGATCTCCATCTCTATCTGATTTCGAAGTGTAGGTGTGGTGACCAAGGCCAAGCCTAACCCGAATTCCATTGGTAACAACAAATATTCTAAAGATGATTTTACCAAAAATCAAAGTTATATTTTCATGCTTTGAGGAAGACAATCTCTGGAAAAATGTAGTTTGCTTACCTCTGACTTTATGTTTTCGGGCTATTCCGACATTGCAAATGAATAAGCTAGTTAAAATAAGTAAAACACAAGAAATAAAATCACCTACGTCTTTTACCCTAAAAAAAAAAAATTAAATAAAACCGGTTCCTCTAACACGATCTACCATCAGAGAAGTTGAATGGAAATGACAGCATACGTGTGCCGAAAATACGAAGCATTAAGTCAAACTGAAAACAAATATGAAATCGAAATAATTTAGCCTATGAGTGGGCGATCCAACATATTATTTTAAAATATGGAGGAAAAATTGGTTAGGCGCCGCAGCAAATTTTACAGCTGAAGCGGTTTTCAAAGGTTAACTCTTTTTTGAAAGATGTGGCCGATCCATCTGCAATGTATCTTTGTATGTAGCTACACTCAACAAGTAGATCAGCTAGAGTAGTATAAAGTAAATCATTTTTAAAACCAAAATCTTATTAACAATTGTTGATAATCGTCTCTCCCCGTCCTTGCAGACCTCAGCGCCATTGATAAAAATTACCAGATGTAAAAGTAGATATAACGTTAAAATTCACACACATCATGTCGCACAAAACGCAGCAGCGGCGCAGCACCACAACGGATTTGGAGTGCCCACTGGCATCACTTGGTCGCAACAGCAATGCGGTGCGAGATCAGCTGGCGACGGCTCATTATCATCCCCATCCACTAAGCTCTAGCCCTTTAGATCCACAGGCTTATAAAATGTCACGAAAATCGCCATCCATAGAACCCTTGCCATCGCGGAGTTCTACTCCGCAACCAAGTGAAACTGCTAATGGCATTTGCCATTTGGTGCAGCAGAAGGCAGCTACATTTGAGCTACGTGGCCGAGGGCACACTCGCTCTGAGCAAAGCACAATATATGGAGCAACACATTCCACAGCCTCGGTGGGTAGGCAGGCGAAGCACAAATCCATGGACAATGCTCCGGCTCCAGCACCAGCCATTAGAAGCACAGTTCCTGTGCCTCAACCTCGAAATTTCCTCACACTTGAACATGTGCTACAGTATGGAGCTCAGCGTTCCTCATGGTTACATGGGAATAACGCCGACACAGAGGATTCTAGCGATAACAATACGGGGGTACCAAGTGGAAGTGGGACTGCTGCGGGCAGGCGTCGGCCTCAAGGTGGACGTTGCAGTGTTCCCGCTGTGCTCACTAATAGCAGGACAGCTAGTAATGACTATCTATTGGATAAGAAAATGGAATCTTTGTTTTTGGGAAACGCGTTGCGGACTTTACCGCTGGGAGCCGAGGCGAGTCAGTACCAAAACGAATGTTACTATCTGGAGGACTACAGCAGTGGAGGAAGTGGCAATGAGAGATTGGCTGGTAAGGAATTTCTACCATTACCTTTTTACATATAATAGAGATTAATTACTTTTACCTAAACTTTTAGAGCGACTACACCATCCACGCACTTCCAGTCCCAGCGAGACAAGCGGATCAGATCGTTACCTTTTAAATCGTAGTACCAATTCCCCAGCTAATGGCTTCCAGTTGGATCATTCCCCACACAAAAGTTGGGCATGGCCTGTGCAATTTAAGCTTGGATCAGGGTTACGCCACGTTAGTATCACCCTCTCCCCATTCGAGCAGTGGAGGAGGTGGCGGCAGTGCCGGTAACGGTACTTGCATAGGCGTCACAAACATGACAAAAACGCAAAATACTGACCCACACAGAGCAACAACTGGCACAACTGTGGCAAGCGGAGACATTGGTCCGCCTCCGTGGAATCGCAAGGGACCATTTCGAAGTGGTCCCTACTTCGAACGACTGCCAGACGAGGCAGTTGTACGTATTTTTAGTTGGTTAGACAGCTGTGAACTATGTAATGTGGCTCGTGTCTGCCGAAGATTCGAACAACTAGCCTGGCGTCCCATCCTCTGGAAATGCATTTCCCTGAGGGGAGAACACCTTAATGGGGATAAAGCATTAAAGATGATTTTTCGACAATTGTGCGGACAAAGTTGTAACGGTTCTTGCCCGGAGGTGGAACGGGTGATGCTCGCTGACGGTTGTCGCATCTCGGATAAAGGCTTGCAAATGTTAGCGCGACGGTGTCCAGAGCTTACACACCTTCAGCTGCAAACATGTGTATCAGTGACCAATCAAGTCCTAGCTGAGGTCCTAAACAAATGCACTAATCTGCAGCATTTGGATGTAACGGGTAAGTAGAATACTGCGAGGTAAAATTAATGTTGAAACTTACTTTTTTTTTGTTATACTAGGATGCAGTCAAGTGAGTAGTATCAGTAGTCCCCATGTGGAACCACCGCGACGTCTGCTACTGCAGTATCTGGATTTAACGGATTGTATGGAAATCGATGACATAGGCCTTAAAATTGTTGTCAAAAATTGTCCCCAACTTGTCTATCTCTACTTAAGACGCTGCATACAAATTACGGGTAAGAATATTTATTTTTATTTGAGAATATATTTATTTTTTTCTTTTGACTCTCTTGTCTTTTCAGATGCTGGTCTTAAATTTGTCCCCAGTTTTTGCGTTTCGCTAAAAGAGTTAAGTGTTTCGGATTGTCTAAATATTACTGATTTTGGATTGTACGAATTGGCGAAATTGGGGGCCGCATTACGGTATCTGTCAGTAGCCAAATGCGAACGGGTGTCAGATGCAGGATTGAAGGTCATAGCTAGGCGTTGCTATAAGCTACGTTATTTGAATTCTCGTGGCTGCGAGGCAGTAAGCGATGATTCCATAACAGTTTTGGCTAGATCCTGCCCACGGCTCCGAGCCTTAGACATCGGTAAATGCGATGTGAGCGACGCCGGACTGCGAGCTCTTGCCGAAAGCTGTCCGAATTTGAAGAAACTGAGCTTAAGAAATTGTGATATGATCACGGATCGTGGAGTCCAGTGCATAGCATATTATTGTCGGGGACTACAGCAGCTTAACATACAAGATTGCCAGATATCCATTGAGGGCTATAGAGCAGTGAAAAAATACTGCAAGCGTTGCATTATCGAGCACACAAATCCAGGATTCTGTTGAGAGTAGAAGATGCGCATAAAAGCTAAGAGGCAGGCCATATGCAACAAAGATTGTTGGTTATTTGTAAACTGTATTGTATGTATATATGACTGTAAGGAAGCGGTGGAGCTGGACAGGATTAGACTTAGGCTTAGGTAGACTAATTCTGGCTTAATAAATTATTATTCAAATTCTTTAACTTATTTCCCTTTCCGGCTTGTTAAGGTAATGATACCTATCTGGCATTAGTTCAGGTATGTTCTTAAGTATAAATGGTGGTCGAACATCAAGAATTTCCCTACTAACGATGTTTTTGTTCTTTCTTTTTGTTTTCTGGAAACAGTCCAATGCGATGGTGGCACTGATATTCTTGGCTTCCGATTTCGCTGTCATTTCTAGCCAATTGGTTCGATCAATGTACAGATTTATCTTTAATTTGCTGCACTGCAGTTGTCGAATATCATTCATGGCCACAAAAGTTCTGTGGTTGATCCTTACTAATGCCTTTCTGTCAGCTTCTATTCTGGCTAAACGTTTTCCAACTACCGGCTTTATCTTTACCTGGGCCAATTTTTTAATTTTTTCGCGCTTAGTTCGCGATAATTTTCTTTTTTTGCGTTCCACATAGTTGTCTAATTCGGTAAGCAAACTGTTATTGCCGTAATTGGAACTTTATTAACTTTTACATCATAATATTAACCTACTATTATGCATTCAGTTAACGATTTCCATTCGAAAATCACAAAATCTATAGAAATTTTTCTATATTTGTATGGCAATTCCATTGACAAGTCAAATTTTTTTTTTAAAACAACAAAAAAATAATAGTTCAAATTAAATTAAGAAGTAGCACAAAATTAATAAATTATTATCCAGCATAATTTGAAAAGGGGAAACCAAAATTCGGATTCCAATAAAGATTCCTGCCTTAAAACAAATTCACATAGTCAGTACATAAAGCTCTCTCCAAAATCTTGAACAAAGTCAAAGAGGTTTTCAAATTACGTTTTAAATGTTATCTATTCTATATGAATTAAGTTTTCTAAAATGGTCTTTCGATTCGATGGCTTAGCCGCCGGTGGTGCCAGCCAAATATAAGTCCAAATGTGGTCCAGTTAACTGGATCTGTCGTCGCTTTGGAATAGGCTGAATGTGAGGTAATCTGGTTCCATTAACAGCGTTTAAACTCAATAAAGGTTCGTCGTCGTCCGTGTCAGTGACACTAGATTGGCTCATTAATTCAGCTACAGTAGGAGGCGGACGTTGTTGTTGTTGCTGCTGGCCAGCAGCTTTTAATGATGCCAAAGCCAAGGCTGCTGCACTTGTTGAGGCTGTATGTCCCCTGGGATCTATTGTCGTAGTAGTTGTGCTCGAGGGCTCCTCATCCACACGACGCTTTCGCATATTCACATTGCTCTCAGGCCCTGGGGGGCGCATAAGGGATTGACTCTGAGACGTTTCCGAAGATGTCCCTGCCTTTTGACTGGAGCTAACATCTGAGATACTATTGCCGCTTGTTTTTTTCCGCTGTTCAAGATGGCGGATGGCGTTTCGGACTTTTGTTTTGTACACTTTCTTCAATGCTTCCAAACAGTTGCTGCAGATTAAAGTGCTGGGCCGCATTTCCACATTGAACCGTTTGGCAAATTTTAACGTTGAGCTATCCTCTATCGTTGTGTATGGCGCAGTAAGTTCATGATTGCCCAGGCCACAATACCTTTTAGCTTGCACTGGTTGGTCCATCTTTTTAGGAAATTGTTTTGTATCGTTAAATTTAAATTTAACTCCAATAAACTGGCGGCGTTGTCTCTCCCGCCTAATAATTTTAGATATTCGATAAAAAGACGCGACTCAACAGCTGGTCTAGTGAGAGATACGTTCATACTGATAGTCATAAACCTCATTGTCGATATTCTGCTGAATGTGCTTGTTTTTTTTTTCAAAGCGCTGAAGCTCATGCTGCAAGCGCTGAATTTTAACTTTGTTCTTAAAATAGTCTCGTACCAGACGTTTCCAAGTTCGATTCCAATTACCGTTCATTTTATAAATTTTGATTTAAAAAAAAATGTGGGTTTGATGAATCGTTTCAAATTCGATAACGATATAAATGGTGTTGGCAAACCTTTCGATATTTCGATTATTTTTTAACAGCTGATTGACGTTGCCAGAATGAGAAAATACAATGAATGTCATCTCTACACAAAACGTGTTGTATAATTGTAGTTTTTTTTTTTTTTTTAAGATTTGTCAATTGTTTAAAACAGCAATATATGTACAAAAACTAAAGCGGTTGTCGAACGAAATTCATAACAAGGACATGGCTAAATATATTGCACAGATAATCGTCATGGGCGGCCAGGCCATTGGACGAGCTTTTACAAAAGCTTTAAAACAAGAAATTGCGGCTTCGCAAGAAGCGGCTAAACGTGCAGGAGGTGGACGACAAGGAGATAAAAGCGCCGAGTCGAATTTGCGAACAGGTATAGTTGAATTGTGTACAGTATCCCACAAAGTTTGTTAACCTCCCTCATCTAGGAATGACTTTAGAAGAGGCCAAACAAATTCTCAACATTGATGATTTGAAGAATGTTGACACAATCGTCAAGAACTACGAGCACCTGTTCAGTGTTAACGATCGATCTAAGGGCGGCTCCTTCTATCTGCAATCAAAGGTTTTCCGAGCCAAAGAACGTCTTGATCACGAAATAAAAAGCCACCAAGAACAATCCAAGCCTGCCGAAGAGGAGCCTCAGAGTAGGACGCGGCAGCGTCGTTGACTTCCAGGTCTAGTTCGGTGCAAAGAACTAATTAGCTAATTACTCATATAAAGCAAAAGAAAAATTATGTGTTAGGTATCAATAATGCTGGTGTAAATAGACTGTTACGAACTTAATAGCAGCTTTAAGAGCAGTGTCATATATTGGAATGATGAAATTAAATTTGGTTTTTTGTGGGTGAGCTAGAATTCTGATTTAGTTTGAGTATGACCCATGTTGACGAAAACCTATTGTATTCTAGCACTAAATTTAATTGGAACTAGATGGGGTTACATTTATTTAGAAGATCAAGTTCGAAATTTTCTTTAATTTAAACCTATCGCCAATTTTATCTTTGTGTCTTTTTTTCTGGTATTTTTTCTACTTTTAGTATTTTGCGTCTCGGTATGTTCGCTTGGTGTTCTTTTTCTACGTTCTCAACACTAAGTGTTTTTGCTTTTAAAGTTTAAGAATTCGAAGGTTTGTTTGTTTTTAACAGTGAAATAAATTGTTGTGCATAAGTTTCCAATTTGTAAGATGACAGCTACAAATTTGTAATTGCGAACTATCGAGGTTTCTAAAGCATACATCTAAAAGCCAAATGTTCTGCAGAAGCAGAAGGCATTACAGTATTGCTGGTTTAGATTAATAAAAGACGTGTCAAGTTTACGTATGTTACGTTTATTTTGATTATCAAAAGTCTAGCCACATATTAAAAAGAGAAAGAAATTTGTTGGTGCGCAAAATCAGAAAATAGACATTCCAGCACACAAAGGGAACATTGTCATAGTGACTTTTCCAGACAGCCCACTGCGAGAGATTTCCAGTCAAACGAAAAGAAAAGGAGGGACGCGGAGCACGAAAGCGTACGCCAACGCCATGTAAGGATGTGCAATTTTCAATTTTCAGAGGACCTTCGCATAGACAAGACGAAAATCGCTTCGATTTCTTATAGAAGAAACACTTTGGAAATACTGTAAAATATTGTTAACAAATATTATATAGTGATAATTTTTAAAGGCCATTTAAACTCAAGTGCTATAAATTTGCGTGTATAAGTTACAAATCAATGAAAATAAAATTGTGTAAAAGAAAGGAAAAGAAAAGCGAAACAAATCTCAGAATCATTACACAATTTATAAATTTGTTTTTTATTGATTTTTCCTAGTGCACAATTATTTACTGTTTTCCTCCTTACAGCGTGACAAATTAAACAAATTAAAGAAAAATAATTTTACATAACACGACGGCCTTCCCAAAAAAAGTGAAAAAAATTTTAAAAACGTATTATACAAACTCTGAAAGTTTAAGAAACCCTTCTCAGGGAAGAAAGAGAAGGCAAGAAACAAAAGCCAGAGAGGCAACTGGAACTGAACTGGAACTAAAACTAAACTAAAACCCTTCGAGCTTCAGCAATCCAAATGTTTTCAGGACTAACAAATCAATTCACCTCATTGGTGGGTGCTGTCAAGGGCGGAGCAGGCGACGAAGATGTACCAGCTCCAACTGGAGATGCTGCCACATCTGCTGCCGCCTCTACATCAGCCGAGACTGCACCAACGGCAATAGAACAGGACTCAGCTACAGTTGCAGCTGGTGGTGAAGGTCTAGAGGGCGAAGAAGCTGGCAAGAGGTGAGTCCTATTTAATTAAAATGCAAAAAAAATAAGGATTTTACAAAAATACCGAATTTATAAACATGCACTTATTTTCAGAATTTGTCTCTACAAGTCAAATAAGTTGAATGTTTTTTGATCTCTGCTTTGTAAAAAACCCTTTTCTTCAATTTAAAAATTAGGAATCCATTTTTAAATGTCATCTAAAAAAATTTGTTACACTCTTGACGTTTTTCGATCGCCCATAGCGTGACGATTTGTCCTTGTTCCGTCACTGTTTAAAGTTATTTCTTTTAGATCCGTAGACTTTTCTGGCCATTTCTCATTGCATTTCACACGCGCTCTCGTGACTAAACATAATTGCTGTGAAATTGAAGGCAAACAGAAATACATGGGCAATTCTTAACAAAATGTTGAAGTGTGCCAAGAAACTGATCTTTTGCCATTAACAATAATAAATAGCATATGAATTTTATATATGTATATTTAATGATGACAAGGTCGGCACTATATCTAAATTCACATAGTCTCTGATTCCTTTACTTCATACTTATAAAGCCCTAGCATTTTTTATTATTTTTAAAACAATATTTGATAAATGATTTCTATTTGTGTTGTTAAACTTTAATCTAAAAATAATGTATGTTCATAACCACTGGCCTCTTGATGCCTCAACTTGTTGCCATTAGACAAGAAAGGAAAACTGGCACCATGACATTTTTTCCCGAACTGAAATGTCACTTTTCCCTTAATATTCCTGTATTCATATTTAACTGCCCTTCGTTTTCTCCTTTCACACTGTTTCCGGTAATTCTGCTCTTGGGCTGTTAAGGAGAACTTTTCATTCTGTATTTGAAGCTCTCCACTATTGCTTTCACATCTAATATTTTTCCTGATCGTTTACCATTAAGTGTAATCGACAAGTTTTGTACGTAAGCTGGAACGTTGCCTTTAAACTAATAAACCAACTATTTTGCACGTGGCTAATGCATAACCACAAAATGTTGAGTCATGCCACGAAACGAATCCTCCTCATGCCGTATATCCCCAGTTTCGCATGCTTTGCTTTTTGCTAAAACAACTTTTTGAACAGCTTTTTTCATTCTTGTCACCCAATGTCACGGGGAGAGACAGAGAAAAAGAGCGAAAGAGGCCGAGAAAAAGTCGGAGTGCTCTTGGGTGGTTTCTTTCCAGTTTCCAATTGACTTTTGCCCATGGATCGATATGGCAGAGAGAATATGTGAGAAAGAAGGAGAACAGACGAAAACATTTGCTCTCTTTACACATGTGATTTGCACTCAGTATATATAGCTAAAAAGGACCTTTTTTTCCTTCACTCTTGTTGTGATTTTACATTTAATCATTGTGCATTCAGAAAACGTGGCGAATCACACTGGAGCTGCGAAGACGTTGATAAATTCGACCAAAAGTCAACGTGGAAGTGCCCATAACTTTTCATTCAATTATTATATTGGATTTTGCGTTACCATGGATAATGTGAAGCTCAATATGGTGATTGAGAATGTCAATTAGAAAACTTTTAAAAGCATATGGTAGTGGGGATAAACCTTCAAGCGGGCTAGTCTGTTGTATCAGCTATTTAAACTTAAATATAGTTTCATGTTATTAGGTGTCTGACAGACAGATGGCCGAAAATGTTCAAGATTTTTGCAAAAAAAAAACTCAACTCTCACTTTTATCTCCAAATAACTTTTCATTTTTGCAATCGAGGTTTGTTTTACATCTCTTTGACATTTTTTCTAACCTGGCTGTGTGTTTTTGCAACGTCATGGCCAATATTGTTGTTAGTACTTTCAAGGACATCGTCACTATTTGCAGTATTTTCTCACTCTCTCTCCCATACTTTCACTTTTCAACCATTTTCTCTCCCTCTCTGTCTCCCTCCGCCTCTATTTTGCTTTCTATGTCACGCACATAGCTTTGCGTATGCCTAAATGATGCACCAAGAAAGAATGAGAAAAAAGGAAATGCGGCGTGAAAATGTTTTTTCCACTCGTAAATTGCTTGGCAAATAAGGTGGACAAACGAGTTTGTATTTTTAATGCCACTTGACACAATTGCAATTTCTCTGAAACTATGAAGTCAGAAAAATTAAGTAGAAATTATATAAAATGGACATTGATTTTACCCTAGGATCAGGATATATTTAAAATCTTATTTTCAAGTCGCCATATTATTTGAAAGTTGTAAAAAAGCTTTAAAGGAAGTGCCGTGTTCTTTTGAATGTATCTTGGACAGCATTAGGTATAGAAACACAAAGGATAAGTTGACACTCTTTCTATCCAACCTAAAATAACGAAAAGTTGATCAAAATATGCCCAACTATTTTTATAAATACAAAAAAAGTTGTTTCGTCTGCAGAAAGATATTTAATGGATGTCCTGACAATTTTGGATTTACTTTGATATATTTTGAGCATACCTTCAAAACACCTTAGGTGTTTTGGAAATTGTAATTAGTTTGTTTCTAGTCTCTTGTTTAGTTTCCGTGGCATACAAAAATAGGCACAAATAATGAAACTTACATTAAAGAATGATTGTAATTTGAAACACCATTCAATCAGGGCCAATAACCTTGGAAGTGTAATGAGTCAACTTGTAGGATCTTACTTAAATGAATCGTACCTGTTTTTGCCTTAGTTAAGGACCAGGTCTGACCGACATACCTACAAATGTATGTATCTGTAAACGTGTGTTTTTGCCAATAATTGAAACTGAAAGCACTAGCTCATGCTTGCCCTTTACCCGGTGATGACAGTTGGCCTGTTATGCGGTTGCTTTTTAATTGAGAAATGTAATATGTGAGGTCAAATACGTTTCAATATGCACAAGGGTCACAGGAACAAAGAAACACATTGTTGCATATTGTATGCATACCAATCAAGATAATAAATCGACTGCAAAACTTTGATGAAAGTGTTAGAGGTAACGTTGCCGTTTGACGGCGCAAGCCTTTGATAGTTGGTCCTTGTTCATTGGTTCATTATGTTTAATGGTGCCACTAAGCTAATAAAAGAATTGACTATCTATAATACCTAAACAGAAAATGCTAACTGTTTAGTTATGTATATGTACATGCATTATAAGATTAATTTACTATAACCTTTTCAACCGTAAAAATCAAAACAAATTGTTTTTCTGTTCTATATTTTGTTTTGTAGGTAACTGTAATTGTAAAATATAAGGTGGACAAAATTCAAGTAAATGGAATCGATACATATTGGAAATTTTATTTTTTGTTGACAATTGTTGCCCGTTTTTTAATTATGCTCGTACTTTTATTTATTGTTTTCATTTTCTTTTTCTTTTTTTTTTTTATTTGGGCTTAGAATTCCAAAATCATCATCGCTGGTAGATTCATTAGTAAGTGAAGCCAAGTAAGTTTTTATTTTGAATTTGTTTTTATTTTAAACATTTATTTATGTAAGTTTCTTTGTATCATTAAAAATGAATGGGGCTCTTATATCGTTCACTGCTGTATGCGTATATTTAACATAATAATAATTAACCAAAGGATAAAACAAAAAACGAACTTAACATTTGCAGAATAATTTGTTTTGGTATGCAAGTAATTGATTTTTCTTAGGCCTAAGAAAAAAATACAATCTTAACTCCTGATCGACGTTGGCGCTAAAAAATACAAATTTTAATTAGTTATTGCTGTATCAATTAAAGCCGTCATGAGAGTCATCATCCTTACAATATAGTATTCCAGTGGAGCACGGCACAGCGGACACACCTTGAATAAAATTTAAGTTTTAGTTCTTGGTTTTTTAAGATTTTTATGGAACCCATTACTATATTTTTACTACTTAAGATTTTAAAATGTTTGGAAAAGCCGTTTTCAATATTTTTACTACTTAAGATTTACAGCGAACCCAATTCTAAGATTTTAACTATTCAATTAGGATTTGTAGGGAACCGAGAAAAATGTATCCCGATTTCAATTTCATTAAATTTCAATACATATACATACTCTGGCTGGACACACATTGTAGACCTCCTTGATGCACTGTTTACAAAACGAATGTCGACAAGCTGTGCTCACTCTATGCCGCTGCAGAGACAGGCATACAGCGCAATATTCTCGATTTTCATTCATTTTCTTAATATGGGAACAATAAATTCAATTTTTCTTTCTATTGACACATGCCTGATTTGTATGGAGAGAAGGGGAAAAGCCACCTACATATATCCCAATTGAAAAATTTTAGTTGTGTTTGTTGATATTAGTGACAAATTGAAACAAAAATGAATTATCATTTTCTATATAATGCAAACGTTTCTATAAAAAATCTTCATTTTTGTTTCCTTTTTTCCACAGTGGTTGGTTGGGCAGTGCTAAGGGCTGGCTAGGAAATGCCTCAATTCCTTCAATGCCAGCAATGCCGGCCATGCCATCAATGCCCTCAATGCCAGCAATGCCATCGATTCCATCAATACCTGGTCTGCGCAAAACTGGAGCTGCTGAGGGAGCCGTTGAAGGAGCTGAAGGAACTGGTGAAAGTTTAGCCGCCGGAGGCGGAGCTGTGAGTGGTGGCGAGGATGATGACAAATCGAGGTATATTAGGTATGGGTGCCAGCTTAAGAATGACGGAATTTTTTATACTAAAACTTATCGAAGTTATAGCTGATCATTATGATTGAGTGCGCGTTTGGTATTTATGTTTAATTTCTTTAGTTTTTGTTTGTCTAAACTTTAAAGAAAGGCTCAGCAGACCTGTTTACTTTTAAAAACGGAGTTGACACTTTGGCTGACTTTTGTTTTTCAAGTTTTTTGTTTACTAGGATTGTTGATATTATTGTCACATAAAATTTTCAAAAAAATGTTATGGTTAAAATACCCGTAAATAAGTCGGTTAAAGCAAAGAATGTGAAATACATACATTCTAAAGTGATCATTTTTGTATTTAAGACAACGACCGATTTAATCTGATTAATCAGTATATTCATAACTATCAGCAATCCACTAAGCACAAATAATACTTTTGTAACGTTAGTTCAACTTTCTTCACACAATATTAATATAAAGTTGTTACCTATATACTCACACACATTTTTCCTATCTATACAAATTTTTGCTCTTCTTATTGAAAAACAATTAACTATTATTTGTTAACACAAAATTAATGATTTGATTTTATTAACACATAACTCTTCTTTCGAATTGAAGTTACATTTAATTACTAATACTACTGAATACTTTTTTTTTATTTTTTGTTGTACGAGCTCCATGAACGCTTTTTTATGTTTCAATTGAAATGATCATGCTTCAAAGAATTGGCTTAGCAAATCTAACACAAAATTTTGTCCATTTGCCAACTTAAATTAAAAAAAAAAAAAACACAGGTGGCAAAAAATTCGAGACATGAATTGATTGTCGTTTGATTCTGATCTTATGCCTTTTTTAAATAACAATTTGAATGTGTTAATTTATAGCTTTACCTTCACATTCTATTGAATCTATCAAATAAATTAGTGGCGTTAAATGAAGTCAAGTCAAAGGACCCGAAAGTTCAAACAATCATTTAGTTGAGGTCTTAAAATGAAAAGTTGTGTATACAGTTATAAAAATTGTAAAAATCATGTCTCCCCTTTTTTGCTGCCACTGTACACTGTAATGTTTTGGTCAGAAAGTTGCTTTCTATCGTGCTTAGTTGGAGACTTGAAATACATACATACATATATTACATAGTAGTTAGTTGGAGTCAAAATAGTTCCACCTATCATTTTTTGTCTGCTGTCCGCATTAACTATGGAAACCATGTAACTTAACAGTCTACTATCAAGCACAGTTGTGCCGTTAAGCATCAGCATAACTTTTTCATTCGCATTAAAAACATAAACAATGCCAATGAAAAATTTTTGATTAGAATAATAAATATTAATTCTAATGAAATCTGTTTTCATTAGCATTAAAAATAAAAAGTAATGAAAAATTATTCTTTGGCGTTTAATAAGGCAAATGAAAACACAATTTTATTAGTACTTTAAAGTCAAGAAAAATTAATTTTGTTTTAATAGACAAAATTACGATAAATTAACATCAAATTAAAAAACATAAAAAATTTCTTAAATTTTTATAATATTCTAAATTTTTTCCTAATTTTTGTTAATTTTTTTTGCTAATTTTTGTTAATTTTTTAAATTGTTCTAAATTTTTTGTTAATTTTTTGCTAATTTTTGTTAATTTTTTGCTAATTTTTTTTTAAATTTTCTAATTTATTCTAAATTTTTTAAAGTTTTTCTAAATTTTTGTTAATTTTTTTAATTATTCCTAATTTTTGTTAATTTGTTCCAAATTTTTTGCTTATTTTTTTAATTATTTTAAATTTTTTCCTAATTTTTTAAGAAATTTTCATAATTTTAAAAAAATGTTCCTAATTTTTGTTAATTTTTTTTAATTGTTCCAATTTTTTCCTAATTTTTAAAAGTTTTTCTAAATTTTTGTTAATTTTTTGCTTATTTTTTTAATTATTCTAAATTTTTTGAAATTTTTCCCTAATTTTTAAAAATTTTTCCTAATTTTTTAAAAACTTTCCTAATTTTTGTTAATTTTTTTTAATTATTCTTAATTTTTTGGATTTTTCCTAACTTTTGTTAATTTTTCGAATTTTTTTAAAGTTTTCTTAATTTTTTCCATCTTTTAAAAAATTATAATCACTCACTTGATGACCTCACTGAGCAATGCAGCTCCAACAACTGAGGCGCACCCCTCAATTGCAGATTCTTATATAGGCCTAGCGATTGCAAAGAGCGAGAAAAGTGGTCTCCCACAGAACTGCACTGTCACTCCCAGACTAGTTGCTGATCGGGAGAACTGCTCTCGCTCACTTTTCTCGCTCTTTGCAATCGCTAGGCCTATATAAGAATCTGCAATTGAGGGGTGCGCCTCAGTTGTTGGAGCTGCATTGCTCAGTGAGGTCATCAAGTGAGTGATTATAATTTTTTAAAAGATGGAAAAAATTAAGAAAACTTTAAAAAAATTCGAAAAATTAACAAAAATTAGGAAAAAATCCAAAAAATTAAGAATAATTAAAAAAATTAACAAAAATTAGGAAAGTTTTTAAAAATTAGGAAAAAATTTTAAAAATTAGGGAAAAATTTTAGAATAATTTAAAAAATTAACAAAAATTAACAAAAATTAGGAAAAATTTACAATAATTAAAAGATTAAGCAAAAATGGGAGTAATATAAAAAAAATTCGTAATTTTGTGTTAAATTTTCTTAAATTGTTGTTAATTTTGTAAAATTTAATTTCATTTTATGTAAATTTATCGTAATTTTGGCTATTAAAATAAATTAACTTTTCTTGATTTAAAAGTTAATTATAATACTAACAAAATTGTAATTGTAAAGTAATTTTTCATTACTTCTTATTTTCAATCCTAATGAAAACAGATTTCATTAGAATTGATTTTTTTTATGCTAATGAAAAATTTTTCATTGGCATTGTTTTTGTTTTAAATGCCAATGAAAAAGTTATGCTGATGCTTAACGGCACAACTCTGATATCTAGCACAATGTTCATAGAACTCATAAAATTTAACTCAAATTTGACATCCGAAAATGTGTCGTTAAGATTTAAGTCAAAAACGTTCGACAAAAACGTAAGGTAAGTGTTGCAAAGGGACACAATTTTGAGTACAAATTTACAAAATTAACAAAAGTAGCTCCCATGTCAACGCATATCATAAAAAATCATTTGCTATTACACATTTATACATTGTTATTATTTTAATTTGTATCATTTCATTTCGATTAAGTTTACCGTATTTAATTTGATGGTTCGTAACGCGTAACTAAAATCATTTACTGACCCAAAGTATCAGAGATTCCATCATTATTTGGCGGCCCATCACAAACCAAAACCGAATAATAAATAGTAATCGGAGGATTAAAGTTATCTGGAAGAAAAGTCAAAAAAATAATTCAGTAGCTACAAAAAAAAAACCTTTTAATTAAGGTTCTATTCTAATTGTTGGTAGTTGTTTATTTTTCTTTTCGCAATGTTGTCTAGCTTTTTTTATTTTTCCTATATATGGTTTTCATTTATCTGTGTGTAGCAGCCGTTTGGGTTTGGTCAGCTGGCCAATCACTTTCTCTGTCCTTTGTTCCCCTTTGTCTTTATCTTTCCTTTTCAAGTGATGTGTCTTAAAGTCAAAAATGACACAATGTAGTCTCACAGCATGTGCCCTGTCTTAATCTGCTCTAGAGTCCTGGCCGTAACATTATCCTTCTCTTTTGTTTTATCGTGCTAATTTTTATGATTTCTTCACACGTACGAATTTGGTATTTGTCAATCATTTCACACATATACATTACTCACATACATACATATATCAACAAATGCAGTTATTTAATAATAGCAAATTAACACACAAAACTACGTGTAAATATTTACGAATACCTTGCAAAATGTTAATTTTTATTACTAGTTACATCCAATCCCCCCGTTATTTACAAGTATTAATAAAAATATCGAGTAGAAAATTGATTTTTAATTAAATTTCTCAAATCATGTAGTTAGATCAAATTTATTTAGTAGAATGCATTAATCTGTATATGTATATCATTTTTAAGAACGTGAAATGCGGTATGAATCTTGTACTGAAATCTGTATATAACAGTTAAATAAGCATGGCGACATCTGCATGACTAAAAGCGAACTCAAATCATCTTCCCAGACAACTGAAAGTCTTAAATTCAATTTTTGTTTTTCTCTTTCTGCTTTCCCTTTACATATAATTTCATTTTTGTTTATTGCGTGCACCGTGGATCTCAAATGTGCTTATTACAGTGCTACAGAGGGCGCTGATTCGCATCCAGCATCGGGCGGCGGTACACCCACCGGCGAGGAGGGTCAAATCGGACATGGTAAGGGCGATAAAACGTAAAGAACGTTTTTCTGCTTAAATCAGTAAAATCAACGGAAAAAATTTTCAAATTTTTTCACAATTCACCAAAATCTAAATCGTCGTTTTGCCTTTGCTCTTTTTTTTTACATTTAACAAACGTATTAAAAATGGATTAGACTGAGTGACAAAATTACCAAAATTCTTCTAGCTTAAAACTAAAAAAAAAACAGCATGAATGAAATTTTGATAGTTTTTCTTAGTCCCAAAGATTGTCCATATAACTTTTCACAAACCCACACTGACAGTTCTGCTTTAAATAGAGCAGTCTAAGTTAACTGCAATCGTTAATCTACATATTTATAATAAATATTACCTGGAATCTTCACAGTTACAACCAAAGTAACACAACAGGCCAAGCATTTTGGTTCGTTCTTGTCATCGGCTATTAGCAAAGCTGGCACTAAAATCAAGGAAACAGTTAAGGACAATGTGAGTAATAAACTATTGTTGAACCCGATAAACAAATTAATATTTTAACCCACGCTTTCCTTTGCAACTCTTACAGACCATACTGGATTCGTTCAATAAGGAGCAAGAAGCATTTATTAAAGGTCAAGGTGGTGCTGGCAATGGTGCAGCTCCATGGATAGGCCATGCCAATGAATCCAAAATTAAGGAAGAGATTTTGGGCTTATCGCAAGATCGCCGTAATTTTGTTCGTGCACCGCCAGCTGGCGTGGACTTTGAGTTTAGTTATGATTCTGCTTACCCAACAGCCATAGCTATTATGGCCGAGGACAAGGCGCTTGAAACAATGCGTTTCGAGTTAGTGCCCAAAATGTAAGTAAATCAGAAATAAAAAAGCCAAATAGTGTTTATTTTAACAATAAATATTTTTCAAGTATTACTGAGGAGAACTTTTGGCGAAACTATTTCTATCGCGTCTCACTGATCATTCAGGCTGCCGAGTTGGGCACTCTAGGAGCTGATGGAGTTGGCCAGGCCTCCAGTGGTGAAGATGGTAAGTCTTAAGTGACTAGAAGAGGTTGATCCGGCAAATGAAGTCCACACATTTTCTCTTTAAAACCGGTGCCCGCGTCTATCGAAACAACCAACCAACTAACCTCGACCACATGAAACACACACTCGTTACTCGCGCGTTTTTCTCTCTCGGCTTCAACTTATCGCTATCTTGCTATCACCTACCTATCTCTGTCTATTTCTATCTTTAAGTCAAGATTCTGTTGTCATTTTTATTTTTAAACACACGCGCCAGTTTTCCTTTTTTGTTTTTAGCTCCTTTTTTTCCCTTTCTCTGTTTTTTTTTTTGTTGTGTCTCGCTGTATTTACTACACCGCCAAAAAGTATGCTCAACTCGTTATTTTTATTCATGGTTTTGTGAAAACATCGATTTCCAACTTAAATTTAACCTAAAAATATGTCACAAAGGTGGTGAGGGGGGTCAAATTTACCGATAATTGCCGTCACGTGATGGATGGCCCCTAATGACTTTTTTTATTGCCTATTAAATTATTTTAATTTCGTTTAATTTTATTTCTTTTTAATTTCAAATTTTTATTTCTTTTTAAAAATGGTTCCAAAAAATTTAATTGAATCTAAAAAATACTCAACTAAAACCCAGAAACGAAAAATCAAAATTCCGAAAGTCCAGATATGAAGAAAAATTCGGCGGGCTTATCTCCGGTTGATCATGTCGATCCGTTAAAATCAGACTTAACAGCAGCAGTAGCAGTTATAAAAGACGGTGATTCTGCCGATCAGGCAAAAACAGAAAATAAATCAAAAGATCTCAGTGCAAAAATCTCAGAGTCTGAATTTGTTTCGGATGAGTTTCAGTCCACCAATGAAACCGATTTGGCCGAAATTAAAGATGGCATGCGTAAACTGGGCATAGACAGCATGATTCAGCCTCAAGTAGTCCCTATGTCGAATGATGGTAAGCTAATTTTAACCCTTTATTATTATTTTTAAATTTCTGAAAGTTATTTTTAAGTTTGATTTACCATTTCTAATTGTTTTATTTATTGTTTTATTAATACAATACAATTACTAATGCCCTTAAATCACATTAAGATTATAATCTTCCGAAGACTTTTGCCTAACAGATACTCTTTCTTAATTAAATTCTATCAGACCTTTTGATTACTATAACATACATACATATGTGTAGGCATCCCAATAAAATATGAGATTAGTTGAAAACTAACAATTTGCTAAGGCATTGAATAACAGATACCACAAGTAATGAATCAGTAAAGAAACCTACAGTGACACAGCATCCGATCAATAAAAAAGGACAATACATAGTTGAAAATTTTAATATTTTAGATTTTATGTGTGATTTTTGGGTTAAAGTCCAGTTTCTCGATTTCCTACAAACATTATTCCCATGCATTTCTTATGAACTCATAAGAGTAACATTTAAAGCTGGTTCATTTAAACAAGCACACATTGTATAGCTTCATACACATCTGTATACATTAACCTTCATATACCGAATTTCCATGCTTTTTTTTTGCGGTGCATTTATAAAACAGAAAAATAGACTAGATCTAGACCGATATCTATCTGAAGCAGAATCAAGAACACTTTCTACAATATCAAATATGCACTCAATCAGCACAATTAACAATTGCTCATCGGCATGTGTCTTTTGCCTATAAATTAGCCACAAACCAATTGCTACCAGTTTTGGGTCATCAAATAGACGATATTATTCGAGTGTTCTTTAATAATTTCAATAACAAGAAATATTAAGAGAAAACAAAAATTCTGTACAAATTCAAACAAACAATTCTCTTTTTCTCCTCTGCTCTCTGTTTCTTTCTTTTTATGTAAATTATATTACTTTATTACTTATCATCAAATTAATATACCTACAGCTCTGGCATTTAATTATTAAATAAATAATATTTATACCAATAATAATTGATGAATCAAACCAATAAACGATTATAGAAACCGAAAGGTAACTAATGAAACTAAATAACAAAAGTATTATTGCATCAAAATACAAAAATTACACTCTAGGATGAAGCTGAACTCTAGTCTAATGTTTCGTAGCCTATTAACAAAGAAAAAAATAAACAAGTAAACCAAGCAAACAAACAATTTAATCAATTAAAAATTTCAATTAAAACATTGTTATCTACTACAAATTCTCGAAAAAGTTGAGTATAACCAAATCAATCTCCAAGAAACATTTTTATTTACTAATTACATGCATATATACTTATATATTGATAATCCTTCTATTTTCAACTTTGAATACTTCTTCAATACTTATTAGATTAATTTTTTAAATAATTCGTCAATTAATCATTTATTTATTTGTTAACTTAGTTTGGTTTCCAAAACATTCCCCTTCCGAAACTGAACACTCAAAATTCGATTTGATCGCGAAACACACACTATAAATCTTTTTCCCAATCTTACACGTTAATTAAATAGAGTCAACGGTCACCTGAAATATTTGTTGTTAACAAAATCATTTCTGTTTTTCATGTATGTATTTCTTTTTTTGGTTTTTTTCAAATCATCTTGCAGAAGATTGAATGGATTAAAAATGCTAAACAAAGTCTAAATTCAAAATGCAACAACCAAAAACAAACCAAAATAAAACCAACTAACATCCCACAAGAAGAAGAAAACAACAAAAAATGCATATATATATATATAGATATATATATTTATATATATATATATAGTATGAAAACAAACTTATATATATGACAACAAAGTATTCACGCATTATTTAAATAAAAACCGAAGACAAAAAGAAAAAAGAACAAAAACCCCTCTAAAATGTTACAAAAACTGAAACCAAATTTTGTGTGGTAAGTTAGAAATTGTTGGTTAAACAAAAAACAAAACAAAAATATTAAAAATATGTAACATTTCTTTATAAACATCTTGCAAAATTTTCAGTTAAGTTTCGTTTTTGATTTTCAATTGCATTTGAATATCGATCTATTGATTAGATGCAAAAAAATGTTTTCAATCATTTCCCAATCGATGTTGTTTGTTGCCGTTGTCTCGATTTTCACTGCCTTTCTTTGTCTTAGTTCCTGTTTCAATTTCAATATTTATATTGTCTGTGTGTGTGTGTCTGTTGATAATTTTCCTTTTTTACTGTATAATTGTACAGTGTATTCGAGCATTTAAATGCCAAAATATTTTAAAAATAGTTGTCAATAATCGATGTTGTGCATTACCACTATTGTTAAGAAAAAACTGTCTGTTTGAGCCTATATTGAAATTTAAGCCGGGATCCGAAAAACAGCTTTAGATTTAGCCAAAATTTCGGATTTGCGGATTCTTTAGTTAATATTGTGTAGAGTTTTTCTTCTCATCCGTTTTGTTTTAACTTCTTAATCAGGCTTTAAAAAAATTTACCATTTACAACCAACTCATCACACAAAATCGAAATATTGAAATAACCCACCTCGGTAGCATACAATTTCGCAGTCCAGAATAGGGAACCTTTGCCGATCCCTACCTATTTCTAATCGTCTCACGTCTGCCTCTGGCTTTCTGATTGACCCCGACATCTTATTAAGTTTTAGAATAATTATTTAAATAAATATTCTGTATTACGCTAGCTTTTTTATATTTGACTTGCTTTTTTCCATGGTATACTAGAATTGTTGCTTGCATTTTTGTTATTTAGAAAAATGCTGTAAATACACATGATTATTTATTTACATTTGAAAATATACATATATAATTTGATATATTTAGGAATATGTATGTATGTATGTACAGGAATACAAAACTATTGGTTGTGGACTGCAAGCAAGTCTATTTTCATTTTGGTGACTAGTTAAGGTTTCGAATTGATGAATCGTATTTTTTTTTTTTCACATATTTTGGGTACATACTTGAAAGCACCGTTATCACTGCGAAAGAGCAGACAAAAACAAAAGAAGCAACGCTGGGGTCGAAAGGGTTAAGGAAACTTAAAGAAACGATTACATTGATATCACCTGTATTCGATTGAAATAAAATTGTTCCAACTTCTTGTAGACGATTACTTCACAGTTGCTGTGCGCATACCCAAACGTATTACAGTATGTGAAACTCTGTGTCTTGGTTATATGCCAACAGATTAGGCCAAGTAAAAGGTAAAATTGAGTCCCATAGACTTGCTTGGGAAGGTCACTAAAATCACATACTATGTAATCAGCAGATTCACTTCAATGTATAATATCTAATAGTTGTAATTGCTTGCTCTGTGACACTTACGATACTAATAAATACAATTAACAATATGTATGGCTCCAACTATATAACTATACACTCAAAATATAAAGGAATATATCAAATATATTATATCTGGATACATGTAAGCCACGCATTTACTAATTTCTTGTATATTTCGGAACAAATTATCTACAGAAGAACAATGGGAAAAGGATTTGGAAGCTGAACTCAAAGACTATGAAGTGGTCGACGAAGGAGGAACTGACGGTGGCCGCAGAAAACGAGAAGGTAAAGATGATGCGGATGTTGATGAGGATGAACCGACAATATCAAATTTGCGCACACGTTCGACTAACAACGATTGGGAGGAATATGCCGATTTAATTGAGGATACCGATGATTTAAAGTAATTAAGAGCTTATATCGTAGTTTCTTCTAAGTTGGCCTCTAAGTTTTTATAACAATCTTTACTTTATTCTTTCTTTTCCATTCCTTTCTAATCTCTATGTTTATCCCCATTTACTTAACAATGTATTAATATTTGTTTGAAACAACAAAACTGAACCCTCAACATTAAAAGAACTTTAAAATGCCTTAAGCGCACCATGTTGGGCTATCCATGAGAAAATCGGCCTAGTTTAAAATGTGTTGAAGGGGTGTTATATTTAGTTACCTTAAAACATGATATAAGACACTAAAGCAAAATCCTTACCTGAATTTTATACCGCAATCGGAGAAATCTGAAGAATATCGTTAACCTTGTCCTTTTCTAGTTTGTTATTGTGGGTAGTCGGGATTACTCGCCAATTGTTCAGCACACGAAATTAACATACAATATATATATTTGGCAGTCAGTGAAGTCTACAACAAAAAAAAATGTATTAAGAATAACATGACATAGCTTGAAAGGGATACATTTTGTTATTTATATATATATATATATACATATAAATTAATGCATTTATATATATATATATATATATATATATATATATATATAATGCATAAATATATATATATATATATATATATATATATATATATATATATATATATTGTGCATAAAAATAAATCTTAAAAACAACGTAAATAAAAGTTAATCATTTTGATTTATAAATAACAAAAATAAACATAATATCTCTGTTAATGGTTTAAAAAAAAAAAAAAAAAGAAAACAAAAACTAGGAAACTAGGACATAACAAGTATTATTTGCCCAATTTTTTAAATTAGTGCTTAAATAAAATACAAATTTATGTTTATCCAACAACAGTCTAAATTTCCCCACAATTGCAACTTCCTTAAAAAAATGCCAAAAAATGAAAAAACTAACACAATAATATTGGTTAAAATGCAATTAAATAAATAAAAACCACAAAATGCAATTATAAACAATAAGCAGTTCAAATGACAAACAAAAAGAAATTTCTTAAGATAACAAATATATATAAATATATATATTTCACTAGACAAATTTTTATGCATTACAAACAAAAATTCTATATTATCCATGTTTTTGCTCTAAATGTCTAACTAATTGTTATATGAGAAAAGCGAAATACAAAGTTCAAGAAGGGTCAAACATTATTTTCTACAGTTGAGAAGGAAAAAAGGCTATAAATGTGTAAAGCAAAGATTATAAATTATTATACTTATAAACGTAAACATTAAACTGTATATTAAACATACAAAAATATTTTAAATTTCAATTTGCTTTACGCGTTTTTAAATCAGTTGGCAACGTAAACTAAACAGACTAACTAAAAAAACGTTGGTGCGAAAATACAAATATTTATTAAATATAATGTTGAAATTTATTATGTATTTTACAAAAATATCAAACCAAAAGCCGACAACCCACAAACCCCTCCTACACAAGCATGATCACGTTTTACTACGGTAAAAACAACAAAAATGAAAAGTTTATTGAGCAAAGTTCGTTGACACATGCAAATTCCATGATGAGTCTAATATAATAATATATATGTACATGTACTAATTAGTATATCACTTAAAAATATATGTATATTTTAGTTGTTTAATCATTAAAACCAGCAAAAAAAAAAAAAAGAAACGAAATTGACAGCTACAAGGCGAAAAATTTGGAAAGAGATTTTCAAATTCCACAAAAAAATCTTCAAATGAAAGTATCCACAAATCAATAAAAAGACAACTGTTCATTTGTGTAAAGTTTAGCGACACAGACAACACATATAAGAATATATATATATGAAACAAAATTTAATGAGAAAATAACATCAACTAAAATAATAAAGGGAAAAGTGTATAACTATTAAAACTAAACCAACAGTAAGGATAGTGTTTTTTTCCTGAATTTTTATATATTTTAGACGTCGTCGTTACTTCACTCGTCTACAAATCTATTTAATATTTTTAAATTCACTTGCCTATTTATATATCTGATATACGGCACTGAGCGCTGGTAACACTGTCGCTGAGATATGGTGTTTTCACGCTTTCAAAATCTGGCCACACTACTGTTTTTCAGTGTTGTTTTCATTTCTAAAGTGAGGGGTTCTTGCCCAGCACTGAAAGCTGGTAACACTGTAGCTGAGATATGGTGTTTTCACTCTTTCAAAATCTTGTCACACTACTATTTTTCAGTGTTGTTTTCATTTTTAAAGTGAGTGGTTGTGCCGCGGTTATTCTGTTGTTAAATACGCTTTTTAAATAGGCAAGTGCTCATTAAAAATATTAAATAAATTATTAGCCAAGTGAAATAACGACGACGACCAAATTGAAACGTGAAGTGGTTGCTGACTAGCAACAATTTGGTGGAGATTTAAATTGTAAATAATTTTTCGCCTTGTCTGTTTTTTGTTAACAGTTATAGTCCGACAAAGCCAGAACGGGGTGCAATTGCGAAAATGTGTAACAAATCAAAATAAACATCAAATTTGTAAAAAATCATTGAAAAATTGAACGAAACACGAAATAGCTATAAACAAAGCTGAGCAAAAGAGACAACTACAGCAACCACCACAACTACATCGACACCTGTTTGATTACATTCCTCTTTTCCTCGCTTTTCTTTTGCTTTGCTGGAGTTTTTTTTTAGTGTTTAAAGTTTCGACCAACTTCAACAAATTTAAACATTGGTTTTTGGTGAAACAGTTTACTTTTCGAAGGCCTTAAAAACGCAAACAAACAAACATCGAATGGGGTTCAGATGAAAACCTGTTGAAACGAATTCGAAAATAAACCATAGCCTCTAAGAAGAGCAAACAAGGCAAACGAATGAAAACAAGAAAGAGTGAATCTCAAAAAGATTGTGTGCTTTTTTAAGTTTAATGTAAACTAGGCTAATCAAATTCAAAACTGCACAAGCAATTTGCCGACGCTTTGAGGACCTTCTTATCAAAACATCTCGAGGTAAGTCAACTTTAAATTCAAACAATTTTGGGTTTTTTTTTTTTTTTTGTTAAGAGAACCAAATAAAATCGTAAAAACTAGGTAGATAAGAAAGATAAGGTCGTTTTCCTCCTCCTCCTATATGGCACATTCCTTAGTCCCTTGGTTCATTGACAGAAGCATCTGTAATTTGCAACTTTCACTGAGAGTTGGTTTGTTAAAAATTTATATAAATCAAAGACCATACTGGGAACCCAATTTTTTATTTTTTGCTTTGTCTTTTATGTAATTTTGGTTCAAATTTGGCTTCCAAGCTTCATTAAAGATTAAAGAAGCTGATTATGAGATAATCACACAAATTGCTTAACAAAACGAACAACGAATGAGTTGTGAAGTCATAAAAGTTGGAGCTAATGCAACTCAAATAAAGTTGATTTAATTAATTAAACGGGGAGTAAAAAAACAAACAAAGGTATTAAAAACAAAACTTGTTGCTCATACTGGATTGTTAGACATCTTGTTAAGACCTTAAAATTAACAATTATTTGTCTTATCGTTATATTCGATGATTCCATAAGTTTGCCTTGTTCTTTTCTTCGTTTGTTGCATTTGCAGTTTTTTATATGGTACGATATGCGATTGACCATTTTCGAGCTCTATGTTCTGCTCTAGTTAACATCTCCGTTCACTATCCACTGTTCCTATCGCACAATTGGCCCACTCCACTCAATTCCTTTTGTTAGTGACTCTATGAGTCATGCCCCATACTTTTCCATTTTCCAGTTATTCGTCCTGTCCTGCTCTTTACCAAAGCCGTAACCAAAAAATTCCAACCCAAATGCCAAATATTCCCGCCACATACAAAAATATGCAGAAATCAACCAAAAACCACTTTATACTATGCATGGAAATCCAAAAACAAGAAAATACCAAAACAAGCTGCGCTCACAAAACTATTATATAAAAACACGTTCAAACAAGCCAGAAAGAGATGCAGCCATGTGAACAAGGGTAAGCGGTGTGAAGGGGGGAGCCATGTGTGCTCACTCTAAGCTACGCTTCAATTGCTGCGGCGTAGACAGAGACAGACGCTGACGCTGAGATACAACGCTACCAGTCCCTGTGGTTGTTGTTGTTATTATAGTAATTGTAAATTCTACAGGTTTTTTTAAATGTGTATGTGCAGGTTTCTGTGTGTATGTATAAGTTGCTCTGATCGAAGAAAAGGCAGAAGGACGGAGTGGTGTGGTGTGGGTCACAGTTTTTTATAACTCATGGAATAATGTACATATAATTTCATAAAGTTCGATTAATTCAAATATGTATGTAACTCTTATACGGCTGACATTGCACTGCTGGGGGTACCCCAGATACCAATATTGAAGTACCGACATACACATGTAAATACAAAATGAGTTCCTACAGTTCCAAGTTGCCAGTTAATCAGCTAACCAAAAGAATGCTCAAAATTAATGTTATATGTAGTTTTGTTGCCCAGTTATTGGTCGTTTTTCTTTATTTGAATTTTGTCATAAATTTAACCACTGTGCAATTGGAAATCCTAAGGTGCTTTGCCTATACTTCGACCGGGCCGGCCATTCGGCGGTCTCCTGGTTTTGTTTTTTTCTGTATTCGTAATTGTTTCATAAAACGCAAAAACTGCCCCCCGTCCAACAACACAAAAAAGAAACAAAAATACAGGTGCGCGAGCAATTTTCTGGTTTCGATTTCTGACTTCGACTTTACCTTATTTCTTGGTGAACAATTTTGATTTTAATTGTGGCTAAAACAGCAATCGTTGTATCTCCTTTTATTGAAAGTGTATTTTAAAATGCTGCACAAGGTTGTTGAATTGCTAAGCCAGCAATCGTAGATAGGTAGTAAATAATGGAAAGGAGACTGAGTGGCCGGTTCGCTTAGTCTTGGAATTTATGTATCAGAGTGGATTAGTACTCTGGTGTGTAGAACTATAACTAATGCGGAACGTAACTTTTTATAAGGGCGTTTAAATAAAAAAACAAAAGATTGCGAATTTAAACATTTATCATAGTCGTCTGCCTTACTGCAGTTGTGATATTCTCTCCAGAAAGACTTTTAACTCAGAATGAGTTACGCGTTTGTTGGTAACACCTGTCTAGCGTATCGAACTAATACGTGTCTTTTCCGCAGACTACTTAGGGCAATTTATAGTTGCAACTGCATTTAGTCCATCTAATTTCGCGAATTCATGTGTGCTACGCCATGCAATGTGAGTACACACTTCATTTATCTTAGGCCCTAAATCAGCTTTGGGCAGCCGTTGCCAGTTAATGAAGGCTCGAAAGTAATTATTAATGCTTAATAAGGTCAAATTAGCAATTAAAAGCAAAATGCCTTCAATCAGCAGAATTCCAAGTCACGAGCTGAATAAAGTAAAAGAATAAACAATAATAAAAATTCAACGTTATTTGTTTTTGGTTTATGCAAATGAAGCGCCAAAATGTTGTCGCACAACAAGTTAAGTAACAAAATTTATTAAATATTAACAAAGCCAAAACATTTGCTTGTATGTATGTACCCGTTCCCCCCAACTTGCTTTGGTATCTGATTCTCTTAGTTTCTGTGTAGACAGAGGTGTATTTCCAAATCTTCAAGATCTTCAAGACTCATACATACGTAAAGTTTGATGATAAATGATAAAATGGCTATTAGAAATCTGCACAGAGAAATATATAGTATAAGAAAATTAAAGGGATTTATCCGATATATGTATTACGACAAATCAAACTTATAAATAATTAGCAAAATGTAAATATATTAAATTGTTGATCTATTTAATGAAATCTTTATCCACATAGTTCATTGCCTTTTAATTGTGGCTAATAATGGTTCGATAATACCGATCAAGTTCCCTCTCCACAACGCCAATGAAAATATTTATACTTGTTTGAAGCAATATCAACCGCACAATGACTTTTTGTTATTGCTGTTAGTGTATTAGATTTCCTTTTTCAATTAAATGGCAAACTAACTGCCATGTTAGGTATTTTATTGACAAACGCACTGATTTTATCTTCGTGAAGTTGGGATGCGAGTCTTTAACCTTTTGAGCAGGCACAGGAAATTGTAATGTTAAAACTTGAATTGATCTTCGCTCTACTTTTAATATCGCTACTAGTCTTTTGGTGTTGAAACCCAGTTAAATTCGTTGTACTTGCCCAGTGCCCACTTTTCACTTCTCTTCTGATACACGATGATAAAAATTCCAAAATATTTTACTATCTTACAAAAGATTCTTTTGAAAATAAAAACAAGGCAAGAAAGAGGCAGAAACCCAAACTGGATCCAACTTGATGCGGGGGACTCAACTTCACGCGTAAACTTTATTTGAATCCTTTATTATCCATTGTGGTACAAGTCTACAAAGCCTGCTCTTGTTGCCATCCCCTTATTTTACGACCATGTAAACAGACGCAATTGCTAACCAGTTCGAGACGTTCAACTTTCTGTGCTCACCACGTGCCTGTGTGTGTGTATCAGGTGCCAATTGCCTCTTTACAGCCTAGCTTAGCTGATTATATAATCGAAATAATTATATTTCGAATTTAACCATTAAATCTAATCATGCAACTCTATAAACAATCACTGACGTTTCTGTAGTAGAGCAGCTTTTACAATTTCAATCAACCGGTCTTTGCTTCTTTTCCCTCCCAAATATTCAGATATAACGAAACAAACGTTGTTCCTTGATTACTTTGTGTATCTCTTTGGGCAGAAGAGAAGTATCCAATACATGCCAGATACAATACAAAGTCATGTAAAATTAAATAAAACCATTCAATCAACATTCAAACTATAGATACATACGTACTGCAGGGAAAATATTTATACCATGGAAGAGGAAAAACAATGACTGCTTTGTCATTCATTTTCTTTATAATCGTATAGAGTCAACTTCCTCACCTCTTGCATTTGTGTGGTGGGAAGACTGAAGATTTAAAAAAATATTCATCCACCCTAAAAAGGTACATACATATTCTTTTATCGTATATCATAGATCAAGTTTGTGACATATTGTTCACTCTATCTCTCTACATGTTTACATGGTTAGGAGTTCGTCTGGCTTTGTAGAGGAAGTTTATTAGTAATTAAAATTAGTTATTTTGATTACCTATATATTTAAGAGTATCCCAAAGTCGACGCTCCGTCCTGGTCTGTTTTATAAACATCGATTTTGCTTTCTGGTGTTCTCTTTATGTGGGTTAGTATGGGAACCTTGAAAATATGTGTTTCGCAGTGAGTTGGGTTGAATTTTTTGCACTTACAAATTAATGTTTTAATTTATTTGTTGTGTTTTTCTGTCGGTTTTGTTTTTATTAAGAAAGAAATCTTGCTTAAAAGGTGTTAAAAGAGGATGAATTTCGTTACTATGTACACACACACTGAAAAAATATGAGATATAATTACCTAAAATATTGGCATTAAGCCAAAAAAAAAAAACTTGTGGCTTAATATTAAGTTTGGTTCAATCCGCCATTGCTGTAGACAGGTGTAAGCGATAAACTCCATAAAGAAGACTATAATTGAAAGAATTCAGATGTGTTATGAGTTGAAAAACGAGTGGACCAGAGATATTTTGAAGACTCAGACGATTTAAGGTGCGTCTCCTCATTGATTTAGAAGACCAAATATTGAATGTCGTTTTAGCAATTTTGTCTATTGTTTTTTGTGGACAACCGCCATGATTGCGCTGATTACGTGACGCTGTCAATCGGTTTGTGTGCAAAATACACAAAAAACGAAAAAAACATTAAGACATTTGCCTGGCCATATGAATGAAATGTGGCCCAAAAGCAACAGCAGAAACCACAATTGATGGGTACTTTTGATTTAGTCGTGGCTAATTTTTCATGAAGGTTTCTCGGTTGCTGTTGCCGGCCAAAGGCCTCAATTTGTTTTTTGTTTTGTGATAGGTATGTATGTGTTTGGAATTTTTAATTTTTCATGTTGCTTTTTATCGTTGCTTTGTGTTTTTTGTTTTGACAAAGTAGCCATGTTGAAAATTGTTTTTGCTTTCTGAATTACATTTGGATTTCATTAGCTCATTTATTTCAATCGAATAAACAACAACATAAAAAAGTAAAGTTCGAATAAAGGAATTTTTAAGAGTTATTATTGTTAAACTATCACTAACATTGCGATCCAGTAAGTGAAGCATGCTCCTTTAAGAGAGCTTTCCCTATATACAGTGTGTTTCTCTTTGTCAATATGTCACACCTATCTAGATAGTCCGGCTCTTTATATTATATCATCAGCTTCATGTGACATGTGGCATTTTTAAAACAGAAAAAAAAAAAACTTGAAACTGGTAGAAATGGACAACAAAATATTTTGTATCTATTAGAATTTATTATAAATGTTATTGAATGATAAATTACCAATTTACCAGCCAAACGGATTTCCATATTTTAAGTACTTTCCGAGCTAGGCATCTGCTGTATTTATAATTACTTTAAAAACCACGTTATTTTTCATACATATTCATCTCTTCACATATTCAAGCCATTCGTCCCCATATAGAACCAATATTAGTATCACGTAAACGTCAAATGATAAGATACCTACATATGTATGTACCTATGTACTTATTTAGATTTCACTTCAAACATGTGAAACGGACCGGACAATTAGAGAGTTTTATTTTTAGTAACTACGAAATCATGCATCGTCACTTACATGCATATGTGTGTTAGTGTGAGTATATATTTTTGGACCCATCTTAAGTGGACAATAAAACGTCACGACAGTCATCCAAAAGGGGGCGGTGGGTGGTACAAGCTTCCGCACAAAAGCAGTTGGATCTGGCCTCAAGCAATTATTTGCAATTTTAATTAACACCCACCCGTACGGGGTCTTCAATTTTAATTGTCACTTGCTCTCTGACGGTCGAGGTTCGCTGGGTCTTAACCTTATCCACAGCGTCACCCCGTCTTCCATTGCCTGAGCACCAAGCAGCACAAAATATTGTATGTCAATCAATGGCATATACTTATGTACACACATATGTAATTTATTGATTATGTTTACCGCTTGTTAGTAATACCTATTCCAATAGGTATAATGATCAATTTTTTAAAGGAAAATTTTCTATTTCAAAATACCAGCTCATGAGAGTTTCTCTTAAAATTAACTGAAGCAATGCATTTTTATAAGTGTGTCGCCAGCACGGCAGACCTCCAATACACTCTTGCAGTGTCCTCTCTGCTTAAGCAGAACAAGTTTTAGATCAGTTTGAATACACATCCATCGTCTATAACAAAGTCAGCAATTTTGTAAGATCTCGCAGATCTCGTGGATGTCATCACGGGCAGTTGTGCCCGTGACCTTTATTTGCCTTTTAGTGTTGCTTATTGCTGCTGTTTTTTGCTTGTTTGTATTTAGTAAAGCGCCACCCACGAGCAATCCGATCTGTGAAGTTAACAATTGGAGTCTTTTACCGATTTTAGTTTCATGTTTATTTTCATCTGGACGTGCATATGTTTTCGTTTAATTCTTTTTAAATACTTGTATGTTTATTTTTGTTTCTAATAAGTAACGACATTACTCATTAAGAATGACTGTTGGTATTAGTTAATCAAAAAACTTGGCATAAATCATACAAGCAAAAAGTCATAGGGCGTGTCCACACTTGTTTGTCTCTCCAATATGAAATATAGATTCACACATATGTATGTATGTATATATCAATGTTTTCACATATGCATATGTACATACATACATATAAATTTAATACTAAGTGGAAAAGATTTAAAAAATTTTGTGATTCCACCAACTATTGGAAGTGAGAACATTTTTTCTTTGTTTAGGTTTTAAAAATTAACATAACACATGGAATTTTTCTACCACTTTAATATACAAAAAATAATAAATTATAAGTTTTCCAACTAAAATTCTTTAGTCTAGACTCTAGACAAAAAGGTTCCTTAAACCAGTTTTCGTTTTCGATTCATTTTATTAGATTCAATCTTTATAGTTTTTTTTGTGTTTCCAAAATTAACACCAGGAGAGGCAAGGGAAAAAAATTGAATGGGAGATGGTGAGGTCAGAAAGAATGGTATTTTTTTAAATGGAAAACTAAACCTTATTCGGTTTTTCATTTCGGTCTTTTTGACCTTTGATGTCTACTGGAATGAGCTACAAAAACTGATTCGTTTCTTCTTGTTTCAAGTTTTCTTATAATAGAATTCATGGAATTTTTGTAGTCTATGGGAGAGGCTTTTGATTTTAATTTTGTTGAATGATCAAGTGCAGTTGTTGGCAGATGAATACTGAATGCGTATAACTTGACTTAAACACACACACAGCGAGGCAACCAAAACGGGTTTAATTGATTCAAATGAAGATGACGATGTTGCTGCCGATGACGTTTGTTTGTCTCTAAGCTTTTGTCTACTTTTTTGTTATTGTTGTCGAGATAAATATTTCGTGATCCATTGTAACATAACTGCAGTGACTATTTATTCGCATGCAGTTGCTGTTTCCATTTTTGTTTGTTTGTGTATATAATTGTTGGATGCCCCACCCTTAAAATTCGTTGCCCACTTACTGCAAGTCAGTCATGGGCGAGCGTGCACTGAACTTTACAACTTTGTAAACAGATTTTGTTCTTATTTTATTTGCGGTCAAAGTTGAATGACAGTTAATACAGGTGTAGTGATTCACAAATAGTTGACAATTATAATTGTAAATGCCAATAAAACATAGATCTGATCATGGAAATGTTTAAAAAATGTTAAATAGAAGTTATCAACGCATAAAATAGAAAAAAAAAACATTAAAATGCCTTTCAAGAGAAATGCCATTCCCACCAAGGACACGGTCAGTCTAGCAGGTAGAAAATACTCTCAAATAAAATCATTAAAAGTAATGAACATTTCCGCTCAAGTTACGGGAAAACCGTGGTAAGGGGATGTATGTAGCTCGTCTTAGAACTTAACACACCATTAAAACCATGCGGAACATGGAAAAGGGAATACCAGCGGGCCCAACGTTTATCCCCGTTTCGTTGTTCAAATCGAAATGCTGTTGTTATTCGTGAGGTGATCAAGCAATTGCAATTACACATGTAAGATTGTTAGTTCTTGTAAGGCCAAAAATGAGAAGATGTGGGCAATGCCAACGAACGGAAATAAAGCCAGCTGCCAACCAAGACCCAGCCTTAATATCCCCTACACTTCCATCGAGGTTTCCCCCGTCTCCCTCGTTGTTGAAATGCGCGTAGAAACAAAAGAAAAACAACTGCTAACTTGATTGTGGGGGCTGGACGATACATATAAATTATGAACGAGACTGCCCGTGCACCTCAGCCACCCCTTATGCCAGTGAAAAGATATCGTTGTTACTCAGGTCTTTCAGTAGTTATGCCCAGACATAGAGATATCACATGGAGAATAGGTAGGTGCAGCTGGTGTAGCCCACAATCCCAAACGTATCTAGAATTAAACATTGTATTAATTATTATATTTAACACAAAGTTCCAAGGCAACCAATCCACTGTATATAACATGATTAACCCTGCTTTGTGGTCAGCTAACTTCAAAGAATTAAATTATTAAAAACCTACCACAAAACACTTTCGACTACCGAATTTGTTCATCTGCACAGAAAGTGCCAAATTTCGAAATCATATTCACGATATTTTATTAATGTTGCAGTGGTAAAGTCTTGTAAAGGCTGCGGGCCTTATTAGTCACATTTCGGTAATGACTCTAGGCGCCAGAAGGGAAACAAGGTCAGGCCCAGAATTAGCTTTCCAACAGAAAAAGAAACAGAGAAAAAGTGATACAGACAAACTTGAGAGCTTAAGATGGAGAACAAACATTTAGTCAGGTTTTTTTCGGTGCTATGACATTCTTTATTTTATGTTTTTGTATTTCTTGCTGGTCTGGGAGGGGGAGGGGATAACCCGTTTTCCAAGTCAATTACCTACCAAGCCCATCTTAGTAAGAACAACAACAACAACATCAGCAGCATGAATCCGAGTATCTGAATTTACAGAGCGCCAAGAGAATCGTGCGAGGCAATAAACGCTTAAACACAATTGCTTGAATCATGGCAAAAAGAAGACACATGAAAGAAAACATCAACCTACATAAATCTGTATGTACATATGTAAGTGTAAAAGAGTTTGTTTGTACATTTGTATCTCCCATATTTTGCGTTTTTCTCTTAACTCTTATCAGTGACGCACCTATGTAGTGGCAGCTTTAGTCCAAGTCTCAGCGGCTTGTTCGTTGCTTTTGATTTATTATTATTATTTTTTTCATACCAAAGAAAATATTTCACCATTTTTTAATTCTTTACTTTTAATTGTGAAAGTTGCCGCCTAAAAGGCAAGTAAAATTAATTTCACTTAATTTTGTATTTATATTTAATGTAAATATCAAAAAGACGCAAGCCTCAAGGAAATAATTATCAAAAATATTAGAAATACTACGAGTAAATAAAACCATATATTGTCGTTAAAATAAAAAATAATGTTTAAATGGTACAAAACGTTAGGAATACTCTCTTAAATGCATGTCTGGCATGAGTCTTACACGAGGGTCAGTTGCCTCTGTCAGCAGCAAAAAATGTGTTATATTTTCTTGCATATGTAACTGTGGAAGTCCAGGTCCAGGCCTAATGATGATCGAGATTTAGGTTCCGTCTAAGCGTGCTCGGGCATAGTTTTAATTGCGAAATGGCTATAATTCTAGCGGCATCTAAATGCTGATTTCCCCTGATACTTACTTCAACGCGTTGCTTAATTGCACTCTCCCAGGCAGATCCGTTACATTTTGACAAACTAAATGTTTTAACCCTTTTAGCTGGTTTTTCTGTATCGATGACTTGGCGGAAAGCGCAAAAAAAATTAAGGTCGCGACCCAAGCGAATAAAGGCAAGCAGTCGAGTTGATTCGTTTTTATGCAAATGTTTATCATTAACCTGTCTCTCCGATAAATGAATAATTTTCTTAATATTTATAAAGTTCGTTCAATAACTTTTGAAATACAATATTGAGATCCTAATTGTTTCAATCATTAGCACAGTTAGTGAAATGGAAATCATACCACTATGTTTAAAAATGTGCCTAAAGGTATGTATTATCTACATACATACCAGTCTGTGATATGTGTCTTACAACAAGTTTTCGTTATCGAAATTTTACCGGTTAAAAGTTTAAAGTTTTTTTTTTAAATAGTTGAAACATACAGAAAGTGCAAGTTTTTCTGTTATTCTTTTCTTTAATGCAACAAAATGGTATAATAATCACTTAGACGGATTGGTTAAGAAAATTATCATTAAACTGGTTCTGAGGATTAACTTTGATAATTTTGCTAGAGTTGACAACTGATGACATGTGTTACAGACTCAATGCGGAAATAATTAGATAACATTACAATTGACAAGCTTTGCGTGTGCTTCTGCTGTATCTACATTGCCAATAAATACCTCTCTGATTGCGGTCCGCAGTATTCAAAATGCAATCTAATGCAAAATAATCCAGTCCGATCCTACAAAAACCGAACTGGCAAATTGCCAGTCATGTTAGACCTTTTATTCTGTTTAATGTTTGGAACGACAAAATGTTAAAAAGTTATGCCACTTTTGTTATATGACAATTCACTGCATCTGTTCAGGAATCAAAAGTTAGATATTTTATTTAGTCTTATCGCTGGAGCGTGTGGCTAATTTATGTGCTTTAGCTTTGTATTTATACACTCGACAAAAATTGTGTCTAGTTGTGTTGTGTCATTTTTTATTTTACTTAGTTGTTATCTCAACCCATTTACTTATCGCTCTTGAAGTGATATTAGCTTAACATACTGAGACTTATTTTTCCAAGTGTAAGAAATAGTTCTCAAGATGTACTTAAAAAACGAATTGCCCGTTTTTGTTTAGAATGTTACTTTGATTGTCAATGTGGCCAATTGCCACGCTTTATTGCCTGGGTCATGCATGATACATATTTGTGTATTATAAAGTAACCTTAGCCTTTTTTTTCGTACTGGATAACATGACTCCACATTGGAGTCATCTAGTTCTCAATCATACGTACATACATGTAATTCTAATTGAAGTAAAAGTTATAACTTTATGGCTATGATGATTTCACTTGAACTAAATTTCACTTTTACAAATGTTAAAGAATCGTAGATGGACAGCCCCGCACGTACCACAAAATGATCGTTTGACATGGCACTGGCACAAGCTACAGTGAGACAGTGAGAGTAAAGCGAAAATTCTCAAAGTAAAAGTGTTCACCAGCCACAGCACAATATAAACCCGAATAAAATCAGCTCAAGTTTAGGCCAACCTAACACTCCAAAATTATGAAGGAGCTAAATTACCTTGGCACATGCCAACAGTACAACAAATGAAGACCAACAAGACAGCTGGCTAATTTCGAGCTATTGTTAGACCTGTCTATCTGCAAAACCAAAACAAACTTTGACAATAAAATGAGAATAAATGAAAAAAAAAATATTTCAAAAAAAATAATTAAAAGTCAGCTGCTGCTTTTGCGATAGTCAAAAGCGTTTTTTTCTAAATTAAGTTACTTACTTCAGGTTCACCTAAATCTAATGGTGTATGCATAGAGTATCTGTATGTCGGCAAAACAATGGTCAAACTTTAGCTTGATTGGACGCGTGCGTCTTTTTTGTATTAGCTCTGTGTTAATTTATAAAATTAATTTAAATGTGCCATAGAAGTTTATGAATTATTTATAATTTGCGTTAGAAAGGTTGCTTGTACAAATTCAAATCAATATCTAATAATGAATATTATATTTCGTTGATATCATTGACGAGGTAGAAGAGATTATAAAAATGTATGCTGTGTTTCGGATTATTTGCAGCTTATACTAAGTGTTTGCCTTGTTGTAATTATAAACTATATTCTAAGGTGGTTTATTCCCCAATTGAATCTAAATATTATTTGGTCAATCTGCTAATATGGATCTCATGCTTGCTTTATGTATTTGTCTTTGAACTTTATGAATTAAACGAAATGCGGCTCACACGTTTTTGCTACAAACAAAGCAAACAATTAGCATCGTTACACTGAAAAATTAAACCGTTTAATTATATTTTCTGTGTGGCTTTCTTTTAAATTTGGTTTATTTGGTAATTTGGGCGCCTACATACATATGTATCAAATATATCATATCAAATCACGTCGATTTGATTACATACTCTTTTTTTTAATTCAGTTGAGAGGAGCCCTCGCAGTGCGAAAAGTTTACCTGTCGCGGTATAAAGCGGCACAGCAATAGTAACACTAAGCAAAATAAATCAACAGTTGAGAGATGCATACAAATAATAAAAATAAATATTAATGGAAAAACAATTTAAGACAATAAACTATAAATAGTTTAATTTATTGTTTGAAAACATTGCAAATGATATATACACCCAGCGACAAAAAAAAAGCCGCACAAGGCCGTTTGGCAAATTGGTGCGTTCTTTGCTCAGAGATTCATCTAAATTTCAATGCATTGATTAATTTAAAATTTTTTTGGATTAATCAATCAATTCCACATACATTTTTAAAAATTTAATTTTTATACGTCTTTTATCCAATGAAAAAAAACAATTTTTCTGAAATCACACAAATTAATTGATTTTTCACTAAGTTGGTCCTCTTAAGTAAAAAAATTATTAAGTAAAAAAACAAAGAATTTTCAACAAAAACAAAATTTTTTCATATTAATTAAACTATTTGCTGTTAATATAAATTATAATATAGTCCAAAATATTTCGTTCTGAATTTTTAAATTAAATTATAAAGTTATCAATATTTGGTAGTGCCACCTTTGGCCTTTATAACACATTTGACCCTATTCGGCATGGACTCGTACAAAGTCTCCAGATACTCCGCCGTTATATCCTCGAACCACACTTTTTCAATCGTTTTCATTAATTCCTGTAATGATTTTGGCTTTTCCTTTCGTATTTTGGCACTCATAAGGGCCCAGACATTTTCAATAGGATTGAGGTCAGGACTGTTCCCTGGCCAATCTAAGGACTCAATACCAAGTTCTGACTTCAAAATTGATATCTGTGGTTAGCGGATAGTTAAAGTTTATTAAAAAATGATCGGAATGACTAATTCTTGAAAATCCACTTACAGAGCGCGCCCGATGACAAGGTGCAGAATCGTCCTGGAATATGGGCTCTTTTTCTCTTTCAGTAATCGACTCAATGCTAGGCACAAGTCCACTGAGAATGATTTCTTTGTACTTCTCTGCATTCACCATCCCTTGAAGCATAATAAGTGATTCTGTTTTGTATTTGGAAATGCATCCCCATATCATAACATAAGGCGAATGCTTAACAGTGGCAACACAGCAGTTTTCCGAATATCGCTCTCCGTTTCTGCGCCGAACTTTCAAGCAGCCATCGGGTCCAATAAGATTAAATTTGGACTCATCAGAAAATATGATCCGTGACCATTCAAATTGACCCCAATTTTGCTTATTTTTCGCCCAGTTTAAGCGAGCTGTCTTCATTTTCTGGTTGAGAAGAGGTTTTTTGGCTGGTGTCCTTGCTATCAAACCCATCTCCTTGAGCCGACGTTGAATAGTCCGAGCCGAAATTTCTTTCGTAAATCGTTGCTGCACTTCAGATGCAATTTCGACGGCATTTTTGAAGCGATTCTGGAGGCTCGTTCTCATAATAACGCGATTCTCCCGTTCATTTGTGCACTTTTTTTCTGCCTGATCCTTTCGTCCTCCCCAATTCCTCCGTCTCACGATATTTTTTCAAAAAGCGTCGAACTGAACTTTCATTAAAATTAGTTTTATTAGCTATTTCACGATTCGACACGTTTTGCTGAGCCAAAGCAATAATTTTGGCCTTTTCAGTGAGGGTCATCTGTTTTCCTTTAACCATAATGTTTAATGTTCACCAAATTGAATCTCCGCAAAATGAAATTTTATCAACCGACAAGTCGAAAATTTAGCAAAAAGTGAAGAAAACAATCGAGGGGATTCCCCAAAATAAAAGTTAAGCGACTAGAATACAATTTGGGGAAACCCCGAGCTAGAGAAGGCAAAAGTTGCAATAACCTTAAAGTGCGGCTTTTTTTTTGTCGCTGGGTGTACGTATGTATAAGGCATAATACTAAAATAAAAATGGCAATTAAAAGATTGCTGCCTTTGTGGCCCACGAAATCTCAGCACAGTGGCTACAAAAAAACTAGCTTCAAACTGCAGTAACAACGTTTGCAAATTTTTCAGCATATAGCCAAGCAAAACAGAAGTTTTTGGATTTTTAACAAAAATTTTCTCACGTAACAAGTACACACACTCAAACAGGGCAGCGGGCAATAGAGACGGAGCCACCGTACAAGCAGGCTAGGTAATTTACTTACTTGTTTGTTGGCTAACTGAAACTTCATAAGAGGGCATTAAAAATGGCTGCTGTCGCTGCTGCTGCTGGCTCGATTCTAAATATCAAGCGCGAATACCTTGGCTAATGGCCAACTGGCATGTCCAAAGATAGGGAAATAGCTTGCTTGGCTCGACCTGACTTAGGTTGGCTGAAGTTTGGTCAAAGTGTGTCTTATTGTTAGTCCTGCTTATCTTGCACACGAATTTGATTCTTGATCTCACCACCGAAGTGAGTAAATTCAATAGTGGAATATTTTCAAACAAAAAGTCAACAAATAAGCGTTAATTGGTTGACTAAATATAAAGAATGTGGCGAAAATTCAAATACAAACAAAGTAAAGGTAAACCAGAGGGCCAACTCAACTTCGTCAGTGCCGAAGTTTGATTACCCTTGCAAGTTAGTGTTTTATTTTCCATCAACCTACCCTACCCCAAAATCAATTTTAAACAACTTAAGCAATTGCAATGCAGTTAGGCAAAACACCAGGCAAAAAGCCATATGCCAAATGGTTAGCAAATACTCTATCCGAATACAGTGGGCTTATTTCGTTTAAATTAAAATTGCCTAATGGCTAGAATTTAACAAAAACGTTATGATCGAAACAACAATTTTTATTGGAACCAAGTTCTTTATATTATAATTTCGACATATTGTTGTATTAAATACCTTGTGGCGCATTGTTAACTTAAAAGCTGGAGTGTTTGGCCGTAAAAATTGCAAAACTTTTTTGATTGTTGTAGCTGTTGTTGTGCAAAGACGCATACAAAGCACACTTAATGCATGTTTTGCATTTTTCGCTTTGTTTTGTTATTGCTCAATTAACCCGTTTAGTGGCAGCATTTTTCTCCCTTTTAAACCTTTTGTGTACATCGCTAATAAATTTTATCAGCTTGTGAATGTCAAAGAGGGGCATGGGACTCTAGAGGGACCCTTAGGCACTCAGGCTGATGACAAACTATTTGACCGAATGTGTTGTTGCGGTGAAATCCATGATTTGTCATGCCCGGTGTAAGTAACTTGCTTGTTAGTTTTCATGTATAGCAACTTACAAATACCCCATCCATTATAGCTTTAATGGACAATCCTGTCTTGTAGTTCACTTCAAAAGAGGAACGCCGGAGTTGACACATACGTGTCTGTACATTCATGTTGTATGTCCTTAATACGTAATACAATAATGATTAGACGCTTGTCTATAATATAGACAACATTTCTAATTGTGGGAAGCACTTCTAATCTCACAAATAACAATTAATTTTGTTTTATCTTTTACAAAAACGTACCGACCGTATTGAGATAAACAAAGACAACAAATGCTGCTTATAATTAGCCAAATGCAAAATGGCAAAATGGCAAACATTTAGGGTTTAACTTTCTCTTAACAAAACTAATAATTGCTTGATTATAGCATGTGGAATTTTTTGTTGCTAGATTTTGGATTTGTCTATTTGTTGAGTCTTTTCTTAAATCACTTTAATTAAATCATTATTATGTATAAATATTTATTTTTGATAGGTTGCCAAACTCAATGTTAATGAAATACAAATTCCGAAAACAAAACAAAACATTTCTATATCAAACAAAGGGACCTAGATTGCAAAGCTCATTCGCTTCCAGAATACAAGCATTTACTGCATAACAGCAATAAAAACAAATTACGCCTATTAACCCGAGGCACTCCAAGAAAGTTATTATAAAGAACCAAAAACAATCAAGAGTTGAACCTTTTCTGGATTTGTAATTGCCACGACAAACGAGATTGTGAACTTGACTGTATCAAGATTAAGAGTAGGTAATTACAAAAACATTTGTTGCCCTTTGCCCAATTGACACTCAATTTTCATATGTTTTTATTATCCTCTACCTGCGTAAATGGATAAACCAAACCTTTGAACCCTCTCTCAACCCAAATTCATTGTCGTATTATATTTACACATATATATGTATATAGCCATCAGACAAGAAAATTCATACGTCCCTAAGTGATTGCCACGGGGATTATTAATATGTTTCTTTCCTTTTGGGTAAATTATATATGCATTTATAATATGCATTGCTAATGTATGTAAAGGTTTAAAAAAAAATCACAATAAAAGTTGAAGTCGTCACCAATAATAGAAAACGAATGAAAAGTGAAATATGAATACTGAGACAAAATCACTCTTAACTAGAAATAAAGTACTTTTATCTTACACCTGTATCCCAAAAACTATAGCTCAGTCTGTTGAAAATTAAAAATCATTCAATCAACACATTCCGATGCGTTCACGCGTTCCAAAGGTGGATACTTCCTTACCTTTTTTCTCTCTGACTCGGACCATAATATGATCGCCTGCATTGTCAATTCTCGTTTTGTCGCCTGACACACATGCCCAAAATGAAATACAATAAACTAGCAACAAAAAATAACAGATTGAGTTGCGAAACTGATTAAATTAGTTATTTGTGATATTTCCTCTTCCTTCCTCTTTTCCCTTCTCTTTCTGGCATTCTTGATGCTCAGGGGTATGGACAAATAGCATACAGCATTTATTAAACCTGACGCAGGTTTCAAGTCTCAAAACCACACGCAGATCCAAATTGAATTAGCCTATGCCAATGTAAACTTTTTATGTTTCATACAATAAATACTCAAGTACATACATACATACATATGTATATACATACATATATACACATACGTACACATTTCTTAAATCAACTTTTCAATTTACTGTTGACACAGTTTTCAGGTGTCTCCAGCAGAAAATACTGCACCTGAGCATAGAAAAAAAATACATGCGGGTCTTTATAAATTGCATTCGCTTTCGGCCCATTGAGAAGACTCGAGTGTTTAAACAAATTTGTGTCTGTGGTTTCTGAATCTTAAGCAGCCTGGGAACTAACTAACTAACTCTCTTTAGACAGCTTCCTGAGCACTGTTCAGCGGTAAATTTAGCTGTTTCAAGTGTTGATTCGAGTGCATATTTCGATGCAAGTGTGCATGCAAACATACCTGGATATTTTGGTGCACATTTTTCTTAAAATTGATTATTATTGAACAAGTAACAAGCAATGTTAGGAAAATACCCATAAAAAGCAATGAATAACAAAATACACAATATTATTACGTAGTTCGTCTAACTGAGGTAAATGTATGTATATATTCAACGTATGAATATACATATGTATGAATATATTATTTTATGATGAAGTATCATGGTTGTTGTGTCATGATTCAGTCTCGAACTTTTTAAAAAATTATAATAAAAATAAATGTCCCTTAGATAAAATAGAGATTGATACGCTCCTGTTTGCCTTTTCCATTTAAATTGATTTCCTACATTAAAAAATTAAAATTTTGCACAGCACAAGCTGTTGGCAATTTCCTTCACTTCCTCGTTACGTTTTTTGAATTTGATTTATTTTTTGTCATACAATTTATATCACTAAGTAAAGTATTTTTTTTTTTATTTTTAATTGGGCTTTTTGTTTAAAATGCGTAGTCAGGCACCGAAGGCACAAAAGCAACAAAAATAAATTGCAGATTGGCAATTATGGGCAAAAAGGAAATACATTTAACAAATGGGGAAGATAATCATAATGGTAAGGAAACAAGAGAGGTTGAAAGAGAGGGGCGTGTAACAAAAAGCATAACAAAATAATTAGTTATGTATGTTTTTCGTATTTCTATTTTGTTTATCTTTTGCTTTTGCACTTTCTTCGTCTATACCTACTTTTATATGCCATGATTATCATCATCCTCATAATGATAATAGTGTTTGTGGAGAAAACGCGAATGTCAATGCCCTAGGGGAGGTATTGGTGAAGGATGAGTTCAACTTCGATGACTACTGGGCTTTCTCATACATAATACCAACAAAGAGATTCGAATGAATGGGACGTGCCGCCCGCATGGGTGAATGCTTCAAATAGCTGACACCGGAAAAGTGAAAGCCCTAACCTGAAAAAACCAATAAAAAGTCTATTTTGATACGATCATAAGAAAATTCAACAAAGAAATCTTTAAAACACCTGCAAGGTCATTGGAATGGGCACATTTGAGTATGTGAATTTCAAACTTCCTTTGTCTGGGCCACATCTACAACTCATATACATACATACATACATATGTATAAACGTATCACATGTACAACTTCCTCTCGATTACTCCGTAATTGATTTTAAAACCATAAATTAACATAAATTCCATTAAAAGCAAGAACAGCAATAGCTGAATCACGAGTTCTCGATTAGAGTCAGGTAATACTTGCTACTTTATAGTCGAGGCCCCATAAAAATCAAAGTAAGAAGTCTACATTAGATTAGATTGTACAGTTTTAGGTGGCCTGACTATCAGTTAGATTAGCAAAAGACGTAGTCATTCAACCAGATTCTTAAATTAAATTCGTAAATACTTACTCCATACTTACCATAGCGCTAGTTGCAATACATATCCTTAGTTGTGGTTCGAACCAGGATTGTTTGATAAGGGACAAGCCCACTTTTAATAACCAACAATATAATTTTGGACTTATTTATTTAATCTTTGTTATTCAGTAGTTTAAGTGTATAAAGTTGACTCATAAGAGACACACTACTACTCTTGCATTAACGCGATCTGTGTGGATGGAAGAGTGGTGTATCCTTGTTGAGATCAAACAGGTTTAACGACTAAATTCCATTTCACAATACTAATGATATATCATTTTCTCTAGTTGAAAACATGTTTGGAACAAAAGGACTTTGATCTGTCACAATAACAACAAAAACAACCCGAAAATGGCCAGCAACAATTACAATAACAAAGATAATTTAAAAATGGACCTAAAAATATTAGACAGCTGCGATGAAGTGGATTTTGTACGTGTTACACACAACAACAATAACGATTATGAAGAATTGAGTAGCACCCAAGTTGCAGAGGTTACCGACAGCAACATCAAAGCTACAACATCACCGACAACTACAACACCAGCAGCAATTGCCGAACCAAGTAGCACCAACACATTTAAAAAGTCAAAGGAACGTCGCACCCTGTTCAATTTTGGCAGCACCAAAAAATTTGCACAACAACCATACCAGGAACAGCAAGTGGATGTTGCCGCGACCAGCGACTCTTTTGAAGTGACGCCCGCACCGACAGTGCCAATTGGTACACCACCTCGCCAACACAAATTTGTCAAGAGTCACAGTTTAGCTCGGCTTCTGGGCAACACTTACAATGCCAAGAAATTTGAAAAAGAAGAGCAAAAACGTAAAGCCAATGAGGTAGGCAACTGGAGTGGAAATTGTAAATTTAACACCTTTAGTGGGCGACGTGGTAGGGCTGGTCCTTATCTAGAACGTTTTACACGGGTTTCTAAAGAGGATGGCGATATTACCTACGACGATTCGAAAGTGACAAATATCATGACACTCACCACAGATTCGCGTGACTTGCTTTATGGATCAAGACAAGAGCATAGGGGAGAGCAGGAGTGTCAGTCACGCGAAGAGTCTTATGTCCCCCATCATCACCAGCGGCAACAGGATCATCAACACAATTTAAGCTCCAGGACAATGAAAACACTGACACGCAGTTTAGGCAAACTCTGGTGGAAGCGTACACACAGTGTGGAGATAAGCACACCAGATCCTGAATTTAAAGTTTCATATCTAGGCAATGTCCTAACTGGATGGGCCAAGGGTAAGTTTAACAAAGAACAGAAAGCCCGAATCGCGGGCCCAACTTCGGCTGGTCCGAAGTTTGTATACCCTTGAAGTTTTTTTTTTTATTACTTATATCTTTACCTAACGCGGCGCATGTATCGGGCATGCTTTTTTATCGTATGTGTATACATATATAACAGCACTATAATAAAGCTTTCCGACTTTGATTAAATTTGACTCAGTTGTTAATAGATATATCAAACATTAACTTCTATTACGATAGCTTAATAAGTAGCAAAGTTATTGACAAAAGTCACAGCTTTCCACCTTTCTTTTCTATGGGAGATACATATATGATATTGTAATCCGATGTCAATTAAATTTGGCACAGTCATTTATACACAGCGACAACTCAGAAGATATCGACGTTATAAAGAATAGTCACTGTTTGTGACTTGCCGCTTGTATGGGGGCTGTATGAACTAATGACCCGATCCTGTTGAATCCGAGATATACAAACCATACAGTAAATAGATAGAACTCGTCGTATTTTAACTCGTCTCGTCGTGCCGATCAATAATATATGTATATACTTTATATGCGTGAAGATGCACTTCTTCTGACTAAAATGAATATACCCTTATTACATTGTGAATGTGAAAATGCCTGTATTTAATATGGTATCCATTTTCTGATGTCATTCTTTTGTGTTTTATTTTTAATAGCTGGAGAGGGTTGTGTGGAGAAACAATTGAACACACTGTGGCGCAATTATACACAGCACTCCAAGCCCGACGTTATTATGCGTATTAAGGTCTGTGCCTCAGGATTGAAAGCAACTACCAGACAACACGGACTAACCGAATACTGGAGTAACCGAATAACATATTGCTGCGCCCCCAAAAATTATCCAAGGGTTTTTTGCTGGATTTATCGTCATGAGGGTAGAAAGTTGAAGCATGAACTACGTTGCCATGCAGTTCTGTGCAGTAAGGAGAAAATTGCCCAGGATATATGCGAGACTTTGAAAGTAAGTAATCGTCCGTTTGTTCTTCTATATTTCCCGTCTTTATGACTATGTTTGAAGGCAATCTTAGTTTTAAAAAAAATTTATAAAATTTAATCTAAAAATCTCTTTTTTTTTTAGGAGAATCTTGAAAGTGCTTTGCGTGAATTTAAACGTGAGAAAATTCTAAAACAAAACGCTCGTCTCAGTTTAGCCAACGCGGTATACGATAATCCAAGTTTACCACGTCGCAAGATTATGTTGAGCGTCGGCGGCAACAATTATCGCCCACCTTTGGAACGCTCTAAGTCAGCACCAAAGCTAATGGCCATCGAAGAGGCTATTGGCGAGGAGGAGGGTGATGAAATCGAAGATACAAACGAACCAGAAATGAAGCCATGCTGTCAGAAGGATTCCCTCTATCCAGCAATGACTTTGGGACGCCGTCGTTGTCGCCGAGGACACTCGATAAGGCGCACAGGAAAGATAAAAATTTCAGCAACATGCTGTTCCACACATGAGCAGGAGCCAAAGGTGCAGATGGAGACGAAGCAGGAGAACAAAGCTAGAGATATTCAAAGCAACGATAGCTCCGACTCCGATGACTTTGAAAAGCTCTTGAAATTTGACACTACTTTAAGTAACGAATTATTGCCTTATTTTGATATGCAACTTAATAAGAGTAGCAGCCGAAGCATGACTAGTTTGATTGAATATCAAGACGCGGAGGCACCAGGAGTCGGCGACAAGAATGTCCTTGAAGAGGAACCACTTAGTCTGCTACCTGTCATCAATAGTGATCCAAGTGCCGATCCTGAAGCAGACTATCAAACTAAAAGTACCCCAAGACTGGGTAGTGATGGCGATGATGATGTGGAAATCGTTGGGGTAGAAGAGGAGGATTATATAGATGATGCTGATGACCATTATTTCCGTCAAGCGGCTATGTTAACCATGCTCCATCGCAGTTCCATGCGTAAGATTCGAGCCAGTCACGAAGCGCCTAGCCTTCAATTTCGACATCAGGCTCAATCTTCTATTTCGTCGAATGCCTCTAGCTCTACAACAGCCAGCTCCACGGCCGCTCGGGCCAGCTGCGGATCATCTTCTCAACGGGGTCTTTTACAAAGTCCAGACAGTGATGAAGGTTCCATTTCAAGTGGCTGTGAAACAGCCAGCACAGTTACAAATGTGAATCCTGAACATGAACAGGAGCAAGTACTGGAGCAAATGATGATGTACCAAAGATTGGAGCCGCAGTTGAGATTCAGCGATACAAGCACCACCTATAGCAGCTCTAGTAGCATTACGCTCAAAATGAGTGAAGAGGATGCACCTGACCAGCCAGATGATGGCTCTGATAGTGATGAAAGCGGCTATGTTGAGTTTCAAGAAAAGGATAAGGGTAATGTTGTTGGTGCTGTAACTAATGACCGTTCTGCTCGTGTAAAGCCCCAGTTGCCACCAAAGCCGGCGCCAAGGCGCTCGATCAGTCAAGTTGCTGTTGGTGCTGCAGAAAGTATGCTTTAAATTTTGTTATTTCTACGCAAGGGAAATTGAATTCTTAATTGTAGCAATTAATTAACTAGTAGTAAACATGCATTATTTGTTGTTGGTTCATCATTCTTAACAAAATATATATTAAATAAATATGATATTATACCTCTATTCCTTCCTCTTGTTAATGGAAATAAATTTTATGAATATATATAATATTAATACGATTTGTAAATATACTAAGCAGTCTTAAGAATACCACTTACCCGCATATACAAAATTGTATCAATTTAAATTATTAATTAAAACGGTAAAAACTTAAAGACAGTTTTAAAGGAAATACATCCTGATAATGAGAAAGTAAAGGACATTTGCTAAGTCAACAAAATGTTATTCCCCTAATATTTTAATCGATTCTTACTCTACATTTCGTCTAAAAAACAAAAATAATGCTTTGGAAGATGAACTTTGTAATTTTTGACTATGTGTACATATCCTTTTTTTTTTATTTTACTGTGTTTTTTCAATAAATTGTGTGGCAGTTAGTTGTATATACATCGTTGTCCGAAGTAGTTCGAGTTTCCGGAGATAACCCAGTTTCCATAAAGTAGTCTCACTGGCACACACTTTCATCCGCGGCCAGCAGATTTAGTTGGCGTAACATATAGCAAACAGTAGCACGGAAGTTCCGGAGTGAATGTTCCTGCAGTTGCGCATTAAATACCTGAATCGAAAATAAAAATAACTAAAGTCAAATGGGAAACCAGTTTTGGTGGGATACTTACGCCATTATACACGATTGTTGGAATAAACGTCGGCTGGTATAATTTGGTCACTAGCTCCGCCTGCAATTGGAGTTTATTGCCTGTTTCTGAGTTGACACAATCGTCTACATCGGTTAAGATATTCGCCTCGCGTGCACACTGCAGGTTGTTTTTAAGTGTTAATTCTCTTAACAAATTTAGTCTCTAAGTAGCAACTTTCACCTGATCCACACTGGAGTAGTCAAGGGCCAGCATTTGGCATATTACGAATTTCACTTTAGCTGCTTGATTGTTGGTAGAGTTGAGCACGCAGCTTTGCAGACGATTGCCCTGACACTCAGGGGGGACCATGTTGGCAACGGAATGTTATTTCATTTGAGTTCTGGTCTACCCTTGATTCGCTCTTGCCAAATGGTACCAAATCAATATTTAGAAACTGATGGAGCTCTTCATAAACCGGTCCCAATTGGTGCATAAAATTTCGACTGTCAGGACACAGTGACTCATACAGCAAGGTTATATGAAGCTGAAGGTGTAACGTTAAAAAAGATAATTTAAATATCTGTGGTAGAAAAATAACATTAAGAGTTTTTCTTATTTACCTTGTTGGCCTGACGTTTTTCGCGAAGCATTTTCTCTGATTTGGTCAGACAAAAACTCAGACCTATCAGCAGAAAGCTGAGAGTCGTAAGAAACTTAAACATAATTCTAGCAAAATCGGCGTTTTTTCATTTGTTCTTTTTTCAGCCTTTTACTAAATCAATCGACCTTCGATTGAGTTTTCGGAATGCCAATACAAAAGTTAACACGAACTGTTGAATTCGATTTTAGCTCAGCAACTGAACGTTTTTGGTATCTTAATTCACAATGGGACCCCCAAAGCGCAATGTGCTATATCAGAGAGCACAAAAATGCCTCTCTTATAAGCCGGTTTTATTTCGGGTAATTTTTTCATTTCTGTCTCTTTTCGCCTTTCTGTCTTTCGCACCTCTACGTGAATTATAAATACCGACGTTAATAGTGTTTCGGGTTTAACAAAAGATAATGTTTGTATGAATATTGCTTGTCGAATAAGAGGAAGTTATATCAGCTAAAGCCGATATTTCGAAAAGTCCATCAAATTAATTCGAGTCAACTTTCAGAAAAACTAATTTTTAATAATAATATATGTACATACATGTATGTGTATATACATGTAAAACAAGACAATTCAAGCTCCTGATCGTTACTACCATGAAAACCGACAAAATCTTATTTTAGAGATATGTGTAAGCGCTGTAGTTATCGAATCTTTTTTAAAACAGAATTAATTTGGTAAAGCAATTTCGAATCAATATTTGAACGATATTTTTAAATTGACCAACTCCATCTCAACAGCAAAATGAAGTATTCAAAACTTGATTTATTGCGCCACCCAAAAATACCAAAAATCGAAAAGTATCCAGCACTAAAAATATATCCAGTGTTGCTAAACTACTGCATGCGTTGTTTTTGTTTTATACGCTTAGAAAAATTTGGTAATAAATAAACATATTAATTCTTTTAAGCAGAAGCTCCTTGACCACCGGAAGTGGATTCGATAGGAACTAACGAACGTTTTTATTTAGTAACTGTTTTTAATGGCTCCATTTAAATAAGAATCACAGCATGTTAACTTTGTATTATGCGAGCGCCACTTTTTTGCAATCGTTCAGGATTCAAAAAGTTTGTAATAAAATTGCTGAGCACTTAGCCCAGCCGTCGAGCATTTCGTTTTATACATTACAACCGGGCAGCGACGATGGTTTCGGTAAGTCCGCCAAACCAGTTTATAAAGACCTGCATGTACTCCATGTACTCTAATAGATCCCACCTACGCCAGCTCAGAGCTGTGCGGCAATCGAAATGAGGCCAAGGTCACGGATATACTATGGCTAATGCGTAATCAACGGGGTTGCTGCTTACGCCCCATTCAAACTTTGGAAATCACTCCCTGGATTAGTTTCCCAGCAGCCCCAAGTTGGCTGCCATTTGATTACGCTGCCGATACTCTAACACCAGGTATTTCAAAATAAAAGGCGACGACCCATTTTTAAATGTGATAATGTTATATGATAATGTCAACTTTCTTTGCAATAAATTAGTGGCCAGTCCAACTGCGGAGTCGACGACACCAGTAAGGCCGAGAATTCTATTGTCTCAGGACAAATCTAAGCACATTCAATTGCTATTAGAGGCCAAAGTACAACAAACAATAAGCGAGGAAGATCCAAGCGCCACTGAAGCGTTGCCCGTTCGTGTAAGTTTTGTATTTAAATAAAACAAGAATATAATTAGGATCACATTAGAATAAGTTTCCATTATGAGTAAGTTTATATGTCAGTTCACCCCGCATTTCCTGTTTAATGAATATTGATTTATTGCAAGAGATTTGTCGAATTCATAATTCTATTGCCCCGCACATGTTCTGTTTCTACTTGCATGTCTGTTCTCCATTCCAATGTGGAATCTAATGTTAGTTGGAAGACTTTGGTAAGCTAATTGCATGGAAAATAGATTCTCACCTGGCGGTGCTCATTGAGACTGATCTGGAGCACTTTACGCAGTTGTTGATTACAACATTTTTAAAAAATAACTTGTGCATTAATGATCAACTGCCACTGATGAGGATTGAATGTAAGCTGAATCCTAATTAAACAATTAGAAAAACAAATTGTTAACAACACTTCTTTTCATTTGTGGCTTTGCAGCGGTCCAATTAAAGGGGCAACCTCAACCTTTTGAATTGTTGGCGAATCATCTCAAACGGCAATCCCGTAATTCAGCCAAACTCACTGAAGACAAATGGAAGAAGCATCTAGAGGATTTACGAGGCCTTAGTGTGCTGGCCCATCAGGCTACCGAATTTGAACAACAAAAAAACCGCACGGAAACCAAGCCAAAGGAAACCAAACCAGACTTGCTAGCCCATGAAGACCAAAATCAGACTCAGACCGAGGAAAACATCGAGTCACAGGACAAATGTACTGATGTGGTTAAAGCTGCAAAGACTGTTCAATCAATTTCACCTGTAGGTGGACAGGAAAAACTAGTCTTCAAATCTTTAACACCAAAGTCATCCGAATCGGCTGTACCTTTAATTGAAGTTTCCGCCAACGCAGCTGCTAAAAGTTTTTTGTCTTTTAAGCCGCAATCGCCACCTGCAGCGGCTCCAATTGCCACTTACTCTAGATCTACCTTAAAACGCCAAAAGCAGAGTCTTAGAAAAAGTAAGCCTCTTAATATTCTAGTCTACTCTGACAGTACTACTGGCCGGGAATCCACCTTGAACACACTGCAACAGCTTTTAGAGCGAAATGTATACACCATTTATCCCCTACTGCAGCAGCAGGCGTACCAAAAACATTGGCTCGACCAAACTGCCCTTCTAGTGGTATGCGGTTCTGTGACACCGGCTATTGGCCAAATTTTCGTTGACTATTTTCTACAAGGAGGGAAGGTCTTGAGCCTTTGTTCAGATATTTTACACATTGTTTTGCCCAATTATCGCACAGCTGAGGTGAGTTTTGACTGCGTCAACTGAATTTATTTAATTACGTTAATACAATTTCGCAAATAAGGTTCGCGAACATGAATTAGTTCAATTCTCCTATGACAAATGGCAAAGGGTTAAGATGATGCATCACATATTCTGCTATCAACCATCGCCTGTAAAAAAACACTTCTCCACCGATAGCGAAGAATCATCAAAATCGTCCTCAAATTCACGAAAACCGTAAGTCTGTTAATGAAAAGAAGGCTATTTTAAGAATGCTTTTTTTATTTGCATGTTACTGAAAAAAAGTATTTATTAAATGTAAGCACAGAGTGCATATATCATTCTTCATGTTATTTCGAAGTTAAAATTATCGGTCTAAAATATTTCTTTCTATCGACAATATTGAGCAATTAATTTTTTCCTCTTTATAAACTTACTGCTTTCCCTTTCGAATTTTCTAAAATCTTCTTGAATACAATTGAATACTTCTATGATTCTTCTTACTGGCTGATTTGTCCAATATGTATCGTCTCTGTGCCTGCCATTTTTTTACCTTTTATCTGTATGTACGTGTGCAACCTGTTACCTCTGTTATTTTCCACAACTATTACAAAACAAACCCCCAAACACAATACCAAAAATCGAACCGCCGCTTAGAGCTCTAGTATGTCCAAGGTCCACGGAACTCAAAGATCTGTCCGGCTATGAACACAGACTGGATGTCCAAGTGCTTGGATTTGAGGAGACATGGAACACACCAAGTCTTTTATTGGCGAATAGTTTGCAAAGTGGCGGAACTGCGGTCTTCTCACAGGTAGACATAATTTTATAGTTCATTTAATTCTTCATGCATTAGTATTTTATTGTGTTGACATTTGTAGGTTCATTTAGAGACAAATCCCATTGAATTTGAATCAGATGAACTGAAATTTGAAATACTAAAACAAAGTGATCGCACACGTCTGGAGATCTTTGCGGACATTTTGCAGAAGCATTTGGATGTACAGGTAGCAAAGGCGGTATCGGAACTGGATATAAAGTCCGGGAATCAACTCCGGAATTATCGCGGTGAAATCTATCAGCGGGCTTTTTTCCTAGGACGACACGAGGTTCGCTTTCAAATAGCTGTGTTATCTTGAATTTACATTAGTATTCTGATTTTAGTCGAAATTCGAGCTACTAGAAAAGCTAAGATTGCGTTGCTCTGGCGCGGATAATGTCATTGCTACGCCAAAATTGGCACTTAAGTTTTGCGGAAAAGATGAGACAGCCCCAATGCCAAACAACACGAACGTTTTGCCCATACTTATACATTCCTGTCCAGATGATTTCTCCACAGTGGATTACTTTGATGTGAGACACATATCGTAACTCTCAGTTGTACGCATTTATTTTTGTTTATACTTTTCCTGATGTGCAGCATCTGACAACGGAACATATTGGTCGTCTGGTAATCTATGCGCCTATCATCAGCAGTTCAATGCACGTTATTAACAATCTTGAACTAATCCATGGACTCGCTGTATTACCCCTGCGACAAACCGCAGGTGTGGGCCGTAGCCAGAATCAGGTAGAATTGCTATACGAAAGGAATAAAGTTGCATCATTTAGAGTTTTACTTTCAGTGGCTTAGTCCTTTAGGATGTGCCATGTTCTCGTTGCAACTCCATCTATCTATGGATTCATCTTTGGGTTCCCGTTTGCCACTGATACAGCATGTTATTGGGGCTGCCGTTGTGAATTCCTTGCGTAGTCATAAACTTTATAGGGTAAGTGATTCCGTCGAATGAAAGATAAGAAACGATGTATTACCAAAAGTAACGTGATATGCATAAAACTAATAGCCTCTGCGAAGTCATCCTTCTTCAATAGCCATTTTTAAAGTTAACTTAACTTTCGAGTGGGGCAAAAACAAAATAGAATTTGCATCATAAAGTAGCTTTCTTTTTTTTTGGTTTGTAGGAATAAGTTTTATTTGACATTTTGCTTAAATTGTTTAAGTTTTACTGCAAAATTCAACGCACTTTGCTATATATTGGATAATACATGACGCCAAATGTATATATGAATATATATGTACATATATGTACATCTTAAAATAGATGGCGCTTAAACTTAATTAACAATTTTTGAAATTGCTCACCTGATTTGAGTTTACATTTAAGAGTTTCTTTTTTGTCTTTTTGAAAGTTAACCTTTTTTGTTTAAGCATATTTATTATATGTCTATATATATATATATATATATATATATATATATGCAGTTTAAAATTTGTTTGGCTATAATTTGATTTTTCATGCTTTTAATTATTTACAATTTGTGACAAATTTTACACAACAACAATGAATTTATATTTTTTTATATTCTATAACATGGTAATTTTACTAGACTTTATATCTATATATGTATTTATATATATATGGTTGAAAAGAACTCAGATCTAGAATACCGACTCCGCGGATCGTGATAGATTTACCGGATGCGAGGGACTTCGTGCCAAACGTTTCTTGGGCAAAAGCTCAAGCAATGAAAGCAAGCGAGCAAATTCGGGCCGATGTTCCTTTTCATAGGTCCAACATAGCATCAAAAGATCCTTAACGTCTCTTCCCGACTGAAGATTAGCCAGAGATTGTTTCATGCCACGACCCACTTGCCAGATAATGGATTCAGGCGGCTGATCCTTAAATGTGAATTCACCGCATATCAATTCATACCACACTGTGCCAAAGGAATAGACATCCGAATAGGGTGTAAACTCTAAACACTCTCCAGCTGTAGGCTTACGGGCAGGTAAAGCCCGTATTAATTCCGGGGCCAAATAACACAACCAGTTATGTGGCACACCCAGCCCCATATCACAGTATAATAGTTTTGTAGAGCTAAAGAGACCAAAATCCGTGATGATCACTTTGCCATTTTCGATAAAAATGTTTTTTGTGCGTAGATCCTTGTGAATAATGTCGCGAGCATGGAGATATCCCATTCCTTGCGCAATCTGTTGGGCAATTAACAAAATGCGATTCATAGGAAACTTCTCTTTCCTTTGATGTATGTACGTGTACAAAGTATTGCCCTTGCAAAGAGAGGTGACAATGGCCAAATTTGGTGGATTCATGCAGGCACCCATAAAAAGAACCAAGTTTTCGTGTCGCGTCTTTTTAAAATTGGCCACCTCCATGCGAAATGTTTCAAGCATTTGCTCATCCTGCAAGTAGTCCTCATTAAGTAATTTGACAGCCACATCCCCATGCCACAACGCACGGTGAACAGTGCCAAAGCGACCTTGACCAATTTGTTCAAGGACGCGCAAGTCCCCATAGGGTATGTCCCATTCCTTTAAAGATATGGAATTTTGGCGCCATTGACCGGAATCTCCGTCCTCAGTGGAGTCAACCCTTACGGGAGTGCGATCTGAATCTGTACTAGTGCTGGCACTTCCTGAAAGCGACACTGTAGTGGTCTTATCGCTATCATTTGACTTGTGCGTGTCCGTGTATTCCGAAGTGAAAGGCAATCGCTTGTCCACACCAGCAGTGCTCAATTTCCGCGGAAAAAAACTGGTAATGGTCGACGATGAGGACGTAGTGGATGCATTGGAAGCTTGACTATTGATTAGAGTCTGGCTATTGTGGAGAAGATGTTGGTGACCGTTCGTCGAATTATTATTGTTATGGTTATTGCTTTGCTGCTGAGGGTTGTTGTTGCCATTGGAGTAGGAGGTGGTGCAAGAGATGGATGGGGGAAAATTCGTACCAGCTGTACTGATGGAGCTTTCAGACGTGAGATCCTCGCTGTTTGTTAACAAAGTTTCCACTTGATTACTACTCGTAATGGTAACATTGGGAAAATAAAATTGACTTTTAGTCTGATTATGGGTCAAAGGGGTCGATCCGCTTTGATCACGTTCCCTCTCACGTTGGCGTTCTTGATCCCTCTCCCGCTGCTGAAACAATGCTGGACTGCTGGGAGTGGAGCTGGTGCAGCTCGAGCTTGGTGAACTGCTATCACCACAAATCTGCTGCTGCTGTTTATTCACCATTGGTGATCCTTTACTATGGACATGTGGCAATGTTGCAGAATAACCAACTTGTTCTTTACGTTGACGAAATTCATCCACATATCCCTTCGGCAGTCCACACGATGGAGGAACGTGCGGTCCACACCGAAAGTGACAAATGTATTTGCAGTCGGTGCACTTTAGATAAGGGGGAAACAATTGCTTCTGGCACAATGTACAGTGACCCAATAATCCAAAACCTTTGCTAAAGCGATGCTTAATGGCATGACCCATCCCTACATGTCCAACACCGGCACCTACTCCGACACCAGGCGAAGAGCAAGGTACTTGCAGAACATTGGAGGAACTCGAAGAGCTTGTTGCATCCGCACAGATGTCCGTACTGCTTGCTGAGCTATGGCTGTCGGGACTAGGATCGGTGTGTAGACGAGTTCGTGGCAGCAAATCATCTGCAAAACCTGCTGTACCAGTTTCTAGCAAAGTTGTCTGATGCTTTTTAGCAGGGGGCGGGGTTTTCCGACTTCTCTGTGGAGTACCATTTAAGCTGCCACCGCCTCCTCCAGTTATACCGCTTAAACTAGGCGTAAAGGGCGAGTTAGGTGGAGAGGGCGTTAGAATTAATGTCAATTGAGAGCCTTGTCGGCTGCTGGAACTTAGCTCTTCAGGAGCTGCTTGTATTGTAGAGGTAGTAGATGTAGAGGTACTTCCCCCGCCACCACTTTTTGCGCCTTTGTTTCTATGATGAAGTCGCGGCGAGGCTGTAACCAGACCCAAACCTGAGACAGGCCCTATGCTTCCACGGTGATGTGTTTGTAGTCTGTCCCAAGAGTCCCAATGCCATTGTTCGGGATCACCGATACCCGCCGCTGAAGCAGCTGACCCGTCTTCAAGAGTCTCCATGCATTTTCGTAGATTCTGCATGGCCCTGGTCAGTCGACGTATCTCTTCCTCCCGTTGCTGATTTTCAGAATGCTCGTCCAAAATTTCCTTTAACTCTTCATCACTCATTTTTAACGTTTCCTCTAGGGACTTCACCTTGCTCAATATTATATTGAGAGTCTCCTGGCATAAACCAACCACACGCAGCCATTGCCTTAATTCGTTTCCAGTGGCATCGTGGTGGGGCAACAAACCATTAGCTGGTATTCGCTCGTTCAAACGAATCTTGGTTATTAGCAGTTCAGAGAAGAAACGCACCAGCTTCGACTCCAAACAGCGAATCTCCTGCTGTGTCAACATGGAACTAGTGGCACACTGCGTTCGCAGACCTTCCAAATGGTTGGCGGAGAGATCAATCATATCCTGAATAATATCCAGATTCCTGTCCGTCGTGTCAACTCCTGTATCCTGAGTAATGCTGCTACTGCAGCTGCTCATTTTGTCGATTCTGTTGTCTCGCTTCGAATTGATTTTTTCCACGCACTCACAGCAGGCCAGCGAAGCCGCACCGCATTATCTCTTTTTCGGTCTCGTTTACTAGGACCACCTTTAAACGACCGCAGAAACAGGAATTGCAGCCACTTTTTGGCAGTGCAAATTTTCCCAACTATTCTTTTATGAACTATTTATTTTGTTGGCTGCTGTTGTTGCTTTAGTTTCAATGATTTTTCTCTACACCTCTGTTGTGTTGTTGTTAGAGCTGGTAAGCAATCGGTAAGACAATCGATTACATCGATGTTTTTCGTATCTGCGGAAACAGCATCGATGACTTTAATTATTTGAACTGTTTATTTATTATTTCTAGGTTCTTGACGTAGCTTTAAAATGGCCAAACGATGTTTATGCCAATGGAGATACTAAAATAGGTGGGCTTATTGTAAATACAACTCTTTTGGGCTCACAAGCAATTGTGAACATAGGCTGTGGAATCAATTTGAACAACTCAAATCCAACAGTCTGTATTAACGACATGATTAAAGAATTTAATGAGCGATCGGTGGAAAAACTGCCTTTACTAAAATACGAAGAGTTTATTGCCTTGATCTTTAATGAAATCGAGCGGCTTTTGGCAGATGTTCAAAACGGTGACTTTGAGAGTTTTTATACCCTCTATTACTCTCTGTGGCTGCATAGGTAAGCAGAATAATTTAAATAAACATAAGCTAAGCTTACAATGTTTCTTTTCAGTGACCAAATTGTTAAGATTTGCTTGATTACGAACGAAAAAGAAATAGAGGCCCAAATTATTGGCATTGATGCATTTGGCTTCTTAAGAGTTAAATTACCTAACGGCAAAGAGGAAACTGTACAACCAGATGGGAATAGCTTTGATATGTTAAAGGGATTGATAGTACCCAAATACAAATAGTTAGTGCAAAAAAGGAATGCCAAATTTTCGCCGCATGGCTCACGCGTTCGTTCCAACTGAAGTTAAATATAACTTGAGTATCTAGCAAAATTATTGAGCTAATCGGTTTGACAAACTAATACACTGCCTAATTATTGATTTTCATGTTGCTTAAGAATAATGTTTGCTATATAACCAAAAATGTTTTATATAAAGTGTTTTACGTAAGCCATATTTGATTATATTTTAACTAATCCATCTCTACTATCCATCTCTGCTATTATTATTAATATTCAAATAAAAGACACCTCAATAACGATTGCGGGGGTATTTTCTCGGTGCGATACACTATATCGATAACCACTCTGTTGTCAAATTTTCGACCACTCCATGCAGATAGAAATTTGTATAAGATTTTTTATTGAATTCTACCGTCAAAATTTCACGACGTCGCTGGAAAAATATTTGCAGGATGACATTGGTGGGACTGGCTGCGCGAAAGCTAGCACAAAAACAAAGGTAAACCTATTTTTTGAAATCGACGAGAAAAACCGAAATGCTGACCCCCTTCTTTACAGGACAGAAAAATTGGCGGCCGCCTTTCCTAATGGGATACGTTGTCAAAAGTGTCTACAAAAAGGACATTGGAGCTACGAATGTCGCGAAAAACGGAAATATGTTCATCGTAGTTCACGCACCAAACAGTTAAAAAAACATCTGACCCAAAAAGAGGCAAATAAGATTGAAGCGACAACGGCAGACGAGACCCAGGATGGGATCAGTTGTCAGAATAAAAAGGTCAAACGGCGACGCAAACGCCAGACTTCCTCTTCGTCATCATCATCTTCCTCTTCAGCCTCATCAAGTTCATCAAAAAGCAGCTCTGGCAGTAGTTCTAGTTCTGGCTCTACAGATACGGATTCCAGCGATTCTACCTCGGACTCACAAGATGATAGCTCATCCGAAGAAGACGGGTCGGCTGGGGACTCATCCAGCGGTGGCTCAAGCAGCGATACTGACAGCGATGATGCCCACAAGAAAACAAAGAAACGTCGTGAGAGTTCAAATGAATCAGAGGACATAGGCGCTGCAGATTAAAGTGTTTTATTCACGACGATACAATATTATCATACATTTGCATAGTTTTAGTTTAGTTTAATTTTGTCTTAATTTAAAAATGACAAGGACGTATTTTGAATTACATTTTTGTTCTAATTAGTAAGCCAAGTTTGTTCACAAACTTGCGTGTCTAATCTGAGTCCTGTTCAACATCGTAATCTTGTAATCTATTAACAAACATTTCAAGATCAATTTCTTGTCGATTGATATCTGCTTGCTTAGATACTGGCGGATTGACTTTGGCCTTGGGTTGATCATATAAAGTAATATCCAAAGAATTATTAGTTGGAAATTGAGAATTGGTTTCGTGTTTACATTGAAGAGAATGTTGCAAAGACAACGATTTCAGATGGAGCTCTTCCACCTAAACAAAGAGACAAACTTTTTTTTATTAAGCATCAGCAATACATGTATGTATGTGTGTGTATTTTTTTTACCTTTAAAGAGTTCAGAGCTTCCTGTATTACTGGCAAGACCTTCACTAGTTTCTTTTCAACTGCGTATAGTTCAGTTTGCTCTTTTGCCAATGCACGGTTTGTTTGTAACATTTTTTTTTTTTTTACACTAATATGCCAGATGACGTCTGTGATGCCAACATATCGGAAATTGATAGAAAAGTTGGCTTTTTTTTAAATAAAAACTGGAAGACAACTCTGCAAATGGTATCAAGCAAAATCATCTCTAATAGCTCACAACAGCTGTGATAAAAAATAAATCAAAATAAATCAAAAAGCGAAAAGTAATACGAAGAGGCGGAAATAGCATCCTTAAGCACAATAAGTTAATCAACACCGATGTCGGGACGCTGATTAAGTTACAGTGAAGCACAGAAAGTCATAAACACACACATTAAATAACATTCATTGGCCAACCCACTTGAGATTTTTGCATATCTAATGGATGAAGAGATTGTCAGAGGAACGTCACGGACACGCTTTATGACTCCGGAAGAGTTGTCCATGCAAGCAGTTTGCAAACAGCTGTATCGTAATCACATTTTTCGCGGATTTTATGTGGAACGTTGCTTTGTGCAGCAAATTGGAGACTATAGAGATGTTATAGCCCTGGAGCGTGGGGAGCGCGAGCTGGAAAAGTTGCTATCAAAAAGCGCTGCTCAGTTGCAAATCTTTTATCAACGAATTGTACCCAGAATGTGGATTGGCATTAGTTGCATAACAAATAGGCAGCAACAAAGCCAACTGGAAACCTGTATCTTGACCGAGCTAACTGACCTGGCCTTTGGCGAATATTGGTTTTGCATACGAACATTGCGCTTTCGAGATGAGGAAGTTCAATTTAAAATCAAAATGGTGAGACCTGTGGACTTCCAAGAATCAACACGTTCTCGGAATTCGCTGCCCTCTATCAGTGGCAGGATACTTACAGACAGAACAGAGCATATGGCTAAGAAGAACGAACAGGTTGATAACGTCCCAGCTAACAAATCAGAAAGTTATTCTGAAATTGGTCTCTCCGACTTCGCTGCCCTGCTGAGAAATTGGGGGGGAATCCGTTAAGGTCACCCTCTATGATTTTATGGCCAACGATGTAAACAAACACAACTTTGTCTGTGTTATTCGATTTCTAGTACTGGCTTTAGTTGGTTTCGTGGGCGGGTTAGCCATGGGGCTTCGTTTTATCGGCATTTTCGCGGTTCGTTTCCTATATGAGCTGAGCCGCCTCACTCACACAGCAACACCCATTGTATTTAAATTAATAGAGTTCATGAACAAGTTAGTAGGAGGATTTTTTATTTTATTAACTATGGTTTGGAAGGATTTGGTGGTGAATCGTGGTAAAAAGCCTCCACTTGACGAGAATCAGCATCTTCCAAGACTGACCTATGAACCTTCAAGGTTCGAGCCTCGTCATCAGCGTAGTCCTCATTACAATTCAATTAGCAATTTTCAATAAAGTTGTTACGGTGATTTATTTGTATATTTAAAATTGTAGGTAAAACATAAACTTCAGTAAAATGAAATGTATTTATTATTCTTTGGGGTGGTTAATTTATTGTATGTAATATTTTCGCTAATAAATGAAACGAAAGAAAAGTTTTGGTGAGGAATACGTCTGATATAAATAAAAATTCTTGTACTTTTACTTGCAATTTTCATTGTTTCTATGTTAATTGCTAATATTTTCAAAATGAGAGATAATTTCATAAATGTCCGTAAAAGTCGTAAAGGATTAGAGATTACCAAAATTAAATGCTGTTTATGGCGCAATTAGAGTTTTATTTTTAACACTCGTTAAAGGCTAAAACTAGCCTTAAAAAGCTAATATGCCAGTACTAACTGAGTCAGTGCTGCGCTAGATTTCAGTAAAGCGAATAATAACAAAAATAATGTTAAAATTGAGTTAAAATTGTCAAACAAACATTTTAGTCGCAACAAAATTACGCTGCACATGTACAAATATAAAAAACCGGCAGCCACCCACGAAACCCAGGGCCACCAAAACAAATAGACAGACGAAAAAAAAACAATTTTGCATCTTAACATCAAGTCTTGTTAATCCAACTCTAAATGGTGGGAATACTGGTGCAGGTTTTCAAATGGGACAAACGGTGGCAACTATTGCATAAATGTGATTTGATCTTTAAGAGGAATATTAAGAAGCAAGTGGTCTATCCTACGAAGTAAGTTGCTGCTGCCTTCTCCATGTTTGAGGGTGGGTTTTGTTTACAACTTGCATAACATTTCTCAATGATATTGTTAGACTTGCAGAGGTTGGGCGGCTGGTGGATGCCAAAGAAGGTAAATATGAGACCGGACAATTGTTCCTGCATCGGATCTTTGGCTATCGTGGCGTCATATTGTTTCCCTGGACGGCTCGCGTCTATGACAGGGACTTCCACAGTCCGGGCAAGATAGCATCGGTGGCGGTTAATACTTCACAGCCTCAGGACCAGCAGCGTTCTAAAGAAGCAACTGTTAGAATAAAGCCACCAGTGGGTGGTAATGATTCGATGAACCCTATACCCACGGCGCAGTTAACAAGCAGCGATTTATCTTCGGAGACTACGAACCTAGGAGTTTCATCGGCATCTAGTTCCACCTCCTCAAACCAAGTAGATGCCAAAGATATAAAGGGCAAAGTGCACACGTTTTATCAAGTCCTCATAGATACCCGAGATTGTCCGCATATTGTGAGTAAAATAAACATTCGACATTCTTTTCGCTAATGTCTGTCTTGTCAGCGCGCCCAAACCGAGGCAGTGACATTTCTGGGTAATCAGGATTCCAATCGAAGTCTATATGCCATACCTGGCTTAGATTATGTAGCCCATGATGATATTATGCCCTATAATTCAACTGAAAAACATCCGCTGCAGCACGAGCTTTTTGACAAGTTCCTTACCTACACGCCAGACCAAGATCCCCCATTTGTGAGTCAAGATACATTAAAGGCCTGGCAAGAGAAAAATCATCCCTGGCTGGATATGAGCGATGTCCACAAAGAGACAACTGAAAATGTTAGGGTCACTGTGATACCCTTTTATATGGGATGCCGGGAGACGCCAGCTAGCTCGGTGTACTGGGTATGTAAACTCACAACTATTATACAATTTTGACTAATTGCTATTCGGTTTTATTTTAAGTGGCGTTATTGCATTCGCCTAGAGAATCTCGGTGATTTGAGTGTCCAGCTGAGAGAACGCCATTGGCGCATTTTCTCTCTTTCAGGTACCCTGGAAACGGTGCGCGGTCGCGGTGTAGTGGGCCAGGAGCCCATTTTAAGTCCTAGATTGCCTGCTTTTCAATACAGCAGTCATGTCAGCTTGCAAGCGCCCAGTGGCCATATGTGGGGTACATTTCGCTTGGAGAGGGAAGATGGCTATTCATTTGATTGCAAAATTCCTCCCTTCTCGTTGGAAAGCAAACCAGATGATATGCCACCACCATCAGCAACAACTCCTGCAGGATCAGGTGATGACGATAAAAAACGTGGCGAGGATAGTGACTAACGTTACAGATGGAGAATGCAATAAGGACGAGGCTTGTTGTTTACAGCATAGATAAATGATTTTACCAGACAAACCAAACAAATATTTCTCCTCAATGAAAGAAATTGTACATGTGTTTAGTGCAAATTATAATTAAAATAATTAACAAAACGATTAGGACAGGGAAACAATTTTATAAATCCCTATCCCAGCCTCACATTTTTCGTCTCTACATGAAGACTAAAATCGAACGTCCGGCGATTGTCGTGTAAATCAAAAAGTGTTTGCAATGCGTCAATCGCAGCCATTTCCTTAGCCGTTTGCACAGTTTCACCAAATCCTTTGCCTAACATTTGCCGATTGGAATATATGCCCACTTGGTAAGCGGCCAGAACTGTGTTTTTTCCACAATCTCCTTGTAGACGAGGCTCGGGTTCACTCCATTGTCGCTGCTGACAAGCGTCCTTAAGTAATTTAAAGGGCTCCACTGGTGTCCATATCTCCAGTAAATCCTTTTGATTTAGTTGCGTGCATATAAAGTCCCTTATAAAAACAAATGCACGTTCAACACCACTGGAATCGGAGAGTGCTCCAATCACTGCCTTTAAAGAGTTTGCCAAAATCTCATCGCTAGGCGGATATTCTGAGGAATAAATCAGGTCAGTGCTACCTAAATGCCTGGATACATTGGCCAAAGTCTCTGTGCTTAAAAGATAGTTTGCTAGAGCTTCCAGCCCTTCTTCGGGAATCTTAGGTAAAGATTGCTTTAGATAAGCTTCCACATAAGCGGCGACTAAATGGCCCCCTTTTTCAGCTAGGTAAGCATTATGCGCGATTTTCAGATCCTCTTCCTCTATTCCGAATTTCCTTTGACGTTCTTCTTCCTTGTGGGCATATGAGGGATCCGTAAAGGCTTGCTGTAACACTGGCAATTCAAAATTCTCGCTTAATCTCTTGCCGAAAGAATATAATTCCGATCGATAGTTCCATTCCACATATCCAGACCGAGGCTCTGCTATTCGGGGACCCTTTTTCTGTTGTCGGTGGGCTAATTCACGTAACGTTGGAGCAACCCAGCGCTTAATCTGACGGCGTGTTTTTCCTAAAAAAATTCCGTCTTATAAATAAGCTTCTTGAAAGAGACTAAAAGTGTTTACCTGTTTGCGATTGTGCCTGAATCCGACCAGCCAACAAGCCGACCGCTAAACTGCGTAAAAAGGACATTGCAATCTTCAGAAATTATATATCTCCCAGTTAAATAAATTTATACGTAGTGATGCCAGATGCAGCAATAGTGCTGCCAAATTACTATTAAAAATGCCATCTCTAACATATCGTTCAGCACAGACTAGCGATAAAAATCGAAGAGGACGCCATCGCCATCTGTGTTTGTATGCATTAAAAAAGGAATGAAAATTTCGGTTGTATAAAAAGGAATTGGTGTCTTTAAAGCGTTTGAGATCCACCACAGTTATGGCTTTACAAACATATGGCGATAAGCCGGTGGCTTTTCAATTGGAGGAGGGAGGTGAATATTACTATGTTGGATCGGAGGTGGGAAATTATATGCGGCACTTTCGCGGAATACTGTACAAGAAATACCCTGGAATGACACGTATAGTGCTGTCTAATGAAGAACGCAAACGTCTGGCAGATTCGGGCTTAAGTTCACATATCCTAGCTAGCTCTGTTTCTCTTTTAAGAGCAGTTGAAGTGGACGATATTATGGCCGGCAATGATGAAAAGTAGGCTATTGCACATTGTAATTTTTATTTTAAAAATTATTAAAATTGATTCGCCATTCCTCTAGATACCGAGCAGTTTCCGTTAACACATCAGACACTCCAGTTGCCCGGGAAAGCAAATCGAAGAAGCAGCCGCAGTACGTTCCAACTATGCCCAATTCGAGTCATTTGGATGCTGTGCCACAAGCAACCCCAATCAATCGAAATCGGGTGCATACCAAGAAAGTACGTACCTTTCCAATGTGTTTTGATGACACTGATCCTACGGCCAGTTTGGAAAATGCTGCTCAGAAAGAATGTCTGGTTCCAATCCGCCTAGATATGGAATTGGAAGGCCAGAAATTACGGGACACCTTCACTTGGAATAAAAATGAAAGCATGATCACTCCAGAGCAATTCGCCGAAGTCTTGTGTGATGATTTAGACTTGAACCCGCTGCCGTTTGTGCCTGCTATAGCCCAGGCCATAAGGCAGCAGATCGAAGCTTTTCCAAATGATCCGCCTATTCTTGAGGAGAGTTGCGATCAGCGGGTAATAGTCAAACTTAATATACATGTGGGGAACACCTCCCTTGTTGATCAGGTCGAATGGGATATGTCAGAAAAGAACAATAATCCAGAGGAATTTGCTATTAAGCTGTGCTCCGAGTTAGGACTAGGGGGAGAGTTTGTCACGGCCATAGCTTATAGCATTCGCGGTCAATTGTCGTGGCACTGTCGCACTTATGCATTTAGCGAGGCTCCATTGTCTACCATAGACATACCCTTCCGTGTAGCCGATGCAGATGCATGGGCTCCATTCTTAGAGACACTTACAGACGCAGAAATGGAAAAGAAAATTCGAGATCAGGATCGCAACACACGGCGTATGCGACGTCTGGCCAACACGACAACAGGCTGGTGAGCACCAATCTTGAGTAAAACAATATTATAATCCTCCCAATCATCTGAATAATAAACAATATTTGTATGTCTGTCTTTGTCTGGAAACTTTTTAATTTTTTTATAATTATTTTACTTATTTCTAGTCCTAAACTAAAACATTAATAATAACATTTAAACAGAAGCTTATATACTATGTATGTATATTCAATGCAGTAATAATTGGATTCTTTGTGCATTATATATATCTTTTTAGTGAAGAAAAAAAGAGTAATTGTTATACACTCTAAAGCAAGTTTAAACTGTACAAGATACAATTATTCTTAATCTTTTTATCATTAATCTAAGTTTCTGGTGTTACCGCATCGGCTTTATCCTGATCTTGATCCCCATCATAGAATTCATTTTTGTTTTCCACCAATTTATCATCATCTGCCTGGGACATACGCACATCTGGATCCGAATTCTCTTCTTTCTGCACCTGCCTGATTTCTTCCATGTCGACATCGGGTGGAGTCTGTACCATTTGTACACTGGGTGAGTGTTGACACATTTTTAGATTCTCAAACACATGCTTGACAATTAGCTCCAGGTATTGCTTTGAATTAGCATTATCCTGCCGGGAATTAATCTCTGGATGCAAAGTAAAGTCGGGAGCAAAAAAGTCGTAATATTCTGTGGGTGGCAAATCATTGGCAATATCTTGATCAACCAACAGTGAGGTTTCATGTGTCCAACAGCGGGCCACATTCCGCAAGGTGTAGCCGCCACCACCGACTACTAGAGTCGGAACATTGAGTTCCTTTACGAATTTAACACATTCGCCATGACCTCGAGTACTGAGCGAGAAGCAGCCTAGTCGATCGCCGGCTAAGGAATCCGCTCCACATTGCAACACAATAGCTGTTGGTCGATAGAAATCCATTATGGCCGAAATGATGGGCTTAAAAACCTGAAAGTAGCTCTGATCATCGATCCCCTCTTTAAGGGGAACATTCACACTATAATAGCGACCGGATTCGGCACCAAGTTCGTACATATCCCCGGTGCCGGGAAAGAAATAATTCCCATACTTATGAAACGAGGCCGTCATAACCCGATCCGTTAAATAAAACGCCTCCTGCACTCCATCCCCGTGATGCACGTCAATGTCAATGTACAGGACGCGCGGATGGTATTTTAACAGCTCCAGAATGCCAATGACAATATCGTTGACATAGCAAAAGCCAGATGCCTCGAATTTCTTAGCATGATGAAGACCACCAGACCAATTGATGCATATATCACTGTGGTTATGATTTAATTTTTGGGCTCCCTCCAGGGACGCTCCGGTATACATAGCGCAAAAGTCAAAGAGGCCATCAAACACTGGGCAATCCTCGCCCACACTGAAATGGGCCAAATATTTGGTGTACGCCACAGCTGTAGGAAGGCAAGACAATTAGAGTGCAAACAAATGAAACGAAGGGAATACTGCAAACTTACAATTGCATTGGATATTTTGGGGCGTAACCTGCTGTAAATAGGCTATGTACTCATCGCTATGAAAGCGCAGCATGTCCTGGGCACTAGCTCTGGAATTATTATTGTTTTTAAATAAATGCCTCCTCTCGACTCTTCCCCCTACTCACTTGTATGGCCGGTATATCTTCATCTTCTTGTCTAATCCATAGTTCATAACTAAACTGTGGGTTACAGCCAAACGCTGCGGCTTCATCGGATGCCCAGCTCCATAATGAAAATTACCGACATCGGCGTTGTAGAAGTATGAAACTCGCCGGTCGACCGTCATTCTGTAGTTGTACTTTATCCTTGCCGATTCTTACCAACTAAATTTCAATTGTCGTCTAAGGCTACCCCAGGTGGCAATAAATATGTTTTTGCATATAAAACAATTAGCAAAACAACAACAATAAATAACAATCGCCGAGTCGTGTCGAGCTCGCCAAATAGCATGCCTAATTTGTTTAATTTGCCAATTGCTCCACTCTCAGATGTCCCTAAATATACCAAATACTAATAATTGTGTGCGGGGTGTCTCCAAATTCCGTTCTTAAACTTATTTTAAGCAATATTTTCTATTAATTTAATAAGACAATAGAAAATATTTTTGTTAAATGGTTGCGGGGGTGTAAACCAGAGCTGCCAGCTTATTTTATTATTACTTTGTCTACTCCGATCCAAATTCGAACCACCTCACGAAGCAATCGAATAATCGCTTAGCGAAATCGATAATTCTCTAGTTTGTGAATTCGCTCGGCGAAATTGAAAATCGTCGAAGTGTGTTTATTTTTGAATCTCCGCGCATTTAAAACTCACTCAACATTAAAAATAATAAATTCCTCTATCACGAGAATTTTACAACCAGCTACTTAACTCCAATGAAATAAAATATGTAAAATGTAAAATATGTTAAATTTAGGAAAACATTGAATCATCGTTGCTGCACGGCATTACTTCCTAAAGGTTCACTTCTTCTATAGATTGTGATCACTCCTTTGTTCCAAGACATATTTGCAAACCAGCAACAGCTGGCAATTCCAACTGGAATGTTAAAGAAACCAGACGACCTCGACAAAAGTTGTCGCAAGTAAAAGCAAAAACTCAACAAAACGGGCTAACTGCATCTTTGGGAATAAATAATATGCAAACCATCTTAACGGTGAATTGTGAAACGAACGTACGTTCTTTAATTACTTAGTAAAATTAAATATGGATAAAATAATTATGGAGTGAAGACTGTTTTTATTCTTAGTAAATCTTTAATACCATTAAACAAAGATTTTGTGATAAAATGTTGTTTGCCTGGAAAAAAAGCAGCAACGCTAATAACTGCTGGTAAGCAACGACAAGCAACAACCACTTCCAATAAGCAAAACGAAAGACTTCAATTCAGTTTGGCAAAGACAACGAACTCGAAAAGAGCTTCTCGCGGACCAAGACGACGGATACCAAAAGCAGTTAACGCCAACTGAAAACTGGAAAAAGCAGTAACAAAAAAGAAAAAAAACGGTACGTGCGCGCATGCGTGTGAGGTGTTATATGTCTGTGTATCTATAAGTGTGAATACATATGTGTGTGCACCTCTGGCCAACCAAAACAACTATAATATAAGAAAACGAAATCAAAATATAGAGCTAATCGAAATAGTATATTTTACAAGTTTAGTGAGCCACGCAGGCATTTCTTCATTTTAAATTATATGTGTACTTATGTATGTGTAGGTACATGCATACATTCGTACCTATGTGAATGCAGTTTACAAAAACGAGCCGCATTTGTGTATTAAACATTTTTCTACATATGTATGGATGTATTTTCAGAGATAAATACTTCAACCCCATTCACTCTCACTATCTTTAAGATTGAAACCATGCCAATATGAATTTTCTTTGGGTTTTTGTTTTTTCGTTAATGGCTTTATGCTTCTTTATCGTCGGACGCACCAAGACTCTCGAACGGTAAAATTTTATTATGTGAAAGTTATGCTCCACCGCGCCTCCCTCTCCCCTCTTTGTGGAAAGACAACTTTTTCTAATTTCCTTTACTTTGTCTACTCTTAACTGGTTTTGTGTAAGCAACTTTGGCAACACTTTTGCTTTTCTGTGAGATTTAAAATATATCTGACCATTTAGCATTTGTCTTTATTAATAAAAACCCGTTTTATTCTAAAATCTACACACCTTAAAACCAACATGTTCCATAAATTATATAATTAACAATCCAATATATACAATCTATATAAACATACGTAGATGTACATAATTGTGTGTATGTATTGAACCGACAAAGATACAAAATGAGGGTCATACATACATACATACTGGTGACTCAATTGACATAGGGAATTTAAATACCTACTTATGTATGTATATCACATATATATGTGAATGTATATTAATAATGCGTCTATCAAAAATGTGAGTCAAGATTTTAAATGATCATTAAAACTTAAATTTCTTGCAAGTCAATACTTTTTAGTTGGCCACAAAAACAGCAAAGTGAATAATGATCAGAAAATATACATATTTGGTGACTCAGAAAGATAAGGATTTGGGTTTTGGATGTTGTGCCGCTGAACCATAAAAACAAAAAGTTATCAGGATTGTATGGATCTAGAATAAAAGTAACTTGATTGACAAAGAGAATAGCAACAAAATTTCTACATAATTCCCTAAATTGTATATACATTTCTTGTTAATGCTTTTCCTCTTACACACAATGAAAGAAACAGCAACAAAACTGGTTGCTCTCGAGCAAAGCGCCATATACTTGGTATACTTTTACAATTCGGTTCAACTTCCAATGCTAGATTTAACTCAGGTATTCCGCGATCTCGTTTGGGGTAGAGTAAATGTAGCAATCAATTTATCAGCTAGCCAATTACAGCAGCAGAAACAACAAAATAATTCTAACTAAATTTCTAAATAGCTGCCTTTGAGTTTTTTTTTTTTTTTTCAACTAGAGCAGACTTGCGAGGGTTGCACGCCGAATTACTAAACATTGAATTACTAAACATTGAATTACTAAACATTCAAACGGTAACTGACTATATTATTTAAGTAGACAACTTTGCTACTGCTAAAGTCTGATCAATGACGAATACACACTAAGCAGTTTCTAATCTGGTAGTGAGTAAAACATTGTTTTTAAAAATGTTCTCACAAAAGAGTATAGAGCATCAGATAGCCAAATTAATGTAAATTTCCTTTTTAATACATTTTTATTCAACTTTCACTTTAAATTATACTGACTGCTGACTGCCGCGTGGCTTAGCTTTAGTTTGGGTTGCTTTTAATTGTTTCTGCGTGGAGACAAGCTTAAGATCTACAATAGCAATACATTCACTTCGATCGGAATTGTTATATTTCCTTTTTCATCAAAGTCCAATTTTGTCGGAATTGCGGGGCTAATTTGGTTGATGTGATTACAAAAGAAACACTCTTGAATGCCTTGCAGTTTTTTCTTTGTTTAATATATCTACATAATATGTATTTCAAAAACTGTTCACTGTGGTTCGAGGTCTTTAACCAGTTTGTTGCTCTGTCGACTGCCTTTCCCACTTATTCTGCTTCTACCTTAACACAATATTTTATTTTCCTGTATAACCGGTTCAAGTTAATTATCCAAGATCTACCAAATATTCCCTGGATAAACAGTATAAATCCTTTTCAGTTTTATCTCTTTATGTTCTGTTTAATCCAATCCAACTCGTTAATATCGGTTTCAATTTCCTAAACATTGTGCTGGCTAGTCCTAACCATCTGTAAGTAGATAATTAGAGGCCTTCTACGTACTTTACACGAATGCTAGTGCAACTAAATTGCGACTCTCTCTAAATAAAAAAAGGATTCTTCAAAAAAATTTAACCATCCGACCGTGACAGGACTCGAACCTGCAATCTTCGGATTCGAAGTCCGACGCCTTATCCTTTAGGCCACACGGTCCGTTTGCATGGAACAGTTACTTTCTGTTATATAAAGTGCGAAAGAAGCGCCGAAAGCATCCCAGACACTCACTAGCACATGTGTACATACACACAAACAGTTAACTTCCACCCACCGTATAATTTGCCTGCGGACTAGGGGTAAGTCAATGGTGTGATGTCGTACTTCTGCGCAGACTCCTGGAGAATACATATTGGCTACATGCCAACCCCTCTCACCTTCCATCATAGGCACAGCATCCTTTTAGACATGAAATTTTCTAATTTTTTTCCAGCATGACGTTATAGCTATGACCTTAGTCGAGAATGCATTTTTCATGTTGATGGTTAATGAGCATTATCTTTAAATCTATGATCCTTCTCTTTCAATCATTAAGGTTAGTTTCTAAAACGCTCCATAAGGTTTTTAGATTGACGATCACTCATTGTAATTCCTATTGATCTTCGTTTTTCTTTAATTAAATAAAAACCCAAATAACTAAGCAAATTACTTTTAATCTTCGCCGAAAGAAAGTGCGTATAATAAGATGCAAATTCTAGATTAAACCACTTCCAAGGTTTTAGATCTAAACTGGTCGTGTTAAAAAAAGAATACCTGTCCTTCAACTAAGAACGAAGAAGTAATTTGTCAATATTTCACAGGACCAATTTCTGGATTTACAGACATAATTTAGGGAGATGTCTGCAATGCGGCATCGCCCAATGGCCCCACCTGGAGTTGCAACGGCCACGGGTACGGGTGCAGGAGCAGGCGCCGGCGAGCATGGTGATAGTGATGACAACAACTTTACCGATGACGAGAGTTCACCACTTACACATGATATATATGGCGGCAGGTATGTCTAAAAAAGGCCTAGTTGAGTTTAAATAGTGCTCCCGATTGCGGGCAAACCAAGGCTGTGTTCACTGAAATTGACATTATTATGTCAAAGACATACCCTTCTTCATACAGTTTGGACATCCTAATTTGAAACTTTCTTACAGCCAACGCACCATACAGGAAACAAAAGGCTGGGATGTATTTCGGGATCCGCCTATTAAAATTGAAACCGGTTCGACAGCGAATCAGGAATGTTTAGAATTAACTATTAAGATCTTAAAGATCTTCGCCTATGTATTTACGTTTATCATAGTTTTAACTGGTGGCGTTATAGCCAAAGGAACTGTGTTGTTTATGACCTCACAAGTTCGGAAGGATAAAAAAATGGAATATTGCAACAAGGATCTGGTAAGTATTACGGAACTGCTTAAACAAGGTTGTAGGAAAATTATAAAATTTTTATCATTTCTTAGGGGCGTGACAAAAACTTTGTGGTACGTCTGCCTGAGGAAGAACGCATAGCTTGGATTTGGGCATTGCTTATAGCTTATGCATTACCCGAAATCGGCGCTCTGATTAGATCCGTACGCATTTGCTTCTTCAAGACCTTCAAGGTTCCAAGAACAGGTCACTTCCTGTTTGTTTGGCTAATGGAGAGTTTGAGTGCTTTGGGCACTGCATTGCTAATGTTCGTAGTGCTACCACAAATAGACGCGATTCAAGGAGCGATGTTGACCAATTGCCTTTGCGTGATTCCGGGGGTTTTCGGTCTTCTCTCGCGCACTTCAAAGGAGGGCAAACGCTTTGTGAAAGTGATTATCGATCTGGCAGCAATTGCTGCCCAGGTAACTGGTCTCGTAATTTGGCCATTATTGGAGAATCGACGAGAGTTGTGGGTTATTCCGGTAGCCTGTGTTATGATATCCTGCGGCTGGTGGGAAAACTATGTGTCTCCGCAGTCCCCTCTTGGTCTGGTGCGGCTTTTGGGACGCATTAAGGAAGAAATGCGCTACACGCGCTATTTCTGTCACATGTTCCTTTCAATTTGGAAGATTCTTCTATTTTTCTGTGTCACTCTGCTTATTTACTGGGCCCAAGGAGATGAGCCTGGTAATTTGTTCACTATGTACGGCGATGCATTTGGTCCCCACAAGATTATCGTGTATGAGCTACCAGCTGGATTGGGTGGAGTCTTGCCCGACACTTTGGAGGCGGCAAATATTGACACAGTCGATGTTGATGCAGCATACAATACCGTGGTCTATGTTCTACTGCTCCAGATCTTTGGGTCGTATTTGTGTTACATTTTCGGCAAATTTGCTTGCAAAATTCTTATTCAAGGCTTTAGCTATGCCTTTCCCGTTAGCTTGACCGTGCCCATTGCCGTTTCGTTCTTGATAGCAGCATGTGGTATACGAATTGATGATCCCTGCTTTTTCCATGACACCATACCAGATTATTTGTTTTTCACAAGCCCTTCAAACTTTCGTTTTAATAATTTTGTCACCGAACAAATGGCCTGGGCTTGGATATTATGGTTACTAAGTCAAACTTGGATCGCACTTCATATTTGGACACCAAAATGTGAACGATTGGCAACTACGGAGAAGCTTTTTGTACGGCCAATGTATTCTGCTCTACTGATTGATCAGTCTATGGCCCTGAATAGACGTCGCGATGACCAAGCGGATGTCAAAACAGAGGTGAGATTCGAATATTTCGATTATAAAAACAAGCGTTAAATTCTAATTTTCTATCTCCGAACGTTTTTAGGACCTTTCCGAAATTGAAAAAGAAAAGGGTGACGAGTATTACGAAACTATTTCAGTACACACTGATCGTTCGTCTGCTCCGAATAAGCCTTCAATAAAATCATCTGACAATATAACCCGAATCTATTCCTGTGCCACCATGTGGCATGAGACCAAAGACGAAATGATTGAGTTCTTAAAAAGTATTATGCGTATGGATGAAGATCAGTGTGCTCGTCGAGTGGCCCAAAAGTATTTGAGAGTTCTAGATCCCGACTACTACGAGTTTGAAAGTAAGTATTTTAATGCGAAAAAAATTATAATAAATTGCGAATCCAGATAACTTTTTTTGGGTTTTCTGTAGCCCACATATTTTTCGATGATGCTTTTGAGATATCCGATCACAGCGATGATGATATCCAGTGCAATCGTTTTGTAAAGCTTTTAATAGCTACCATGGATGAAGCTGCTTCCGAGATCCACCAGACGACAATTCGATTACGTCCACCGAAAAAATATCCCACTCCCTATGGTGGACGTTTGGTCTGGACGTTGCCAGGAAAAACAAAGTTCATAACTCACTTAAAGGATAAAGATCGAATACGCCATCGTAAGCGTTGGTCCCAAGTCATGTATATGTATTATTTGCTGGGTCATCGATTGATGGAACTGCCCATATCGGTGGATCGTAAAGATGCCATTGCCGAGAATACGTACCTCCTAACACTGGATGGTGACATCGATTTCAAACCAAATGCCGTTACCTTGTTGGTAGATCTAATGAAGAAAAATAAGAATCTGGGTGCTGCCTGTGGCCGTATTCATCCAGTAGGCTCAGGGCCTATGGTATGGTATCAACTGTTCGAGTATGCCATTGGTCATTGGCTGCAGAAGGCCACAGAGCATATGATTGGCTGTGTACTCTGTTCTCCGGGGTGCTTTTCCTTGTTCCGTGGCAAGGCTCTCATGGATGATAATGTGATGAAGAAATATACGACACGGTCAGACGAAGCCCGTCATTATGTGCAATATGATCAGGGTGAGGATCGTTGGCTCTGCACACTATTATTGCAGCGGGGATATCGTGTAGAGTATTCCGCTGCCAGTGATGCCTACACCCATTGCCCGGAGGGTTTCAATGAGTTCTACAATCAGCGACGTCGCTGGGTTCCCTCGACCATAGCCAACATAATGGATCTATTAGCTGACGCTAAGCGTACAATCAAAATCAATGACAACATTTCCCTGCTATACATTTTCTATCAGATGATGTTAATGGGAGGAACAATACTCGGCCCGGGCACTATATTCCTTATGTTGGTGGGAGCTTTTGTGGCCGCCTTTCGCATCGACAATTGGACTTCGTTTCACTACAATATTGTGCCGATATTGGCATTTATGTTTATCTGCTTCACATGCAAATCCAACATCCAGTTGTTCGTGGCCCAAGTTTTATCTACAGCGTATGCGCTAATTATGATGGCGGTGATAGTAGGTACCGCGTTACAATTGGGCGAGGATGGCATTGGCTCGCCATCGGCTATATTCTTGATTTCGATGGTGGGATCGTTCTTTATAGCTGCATGTTTGCATCCACAAGAGTTTTGGTGCATAACGTGCGGCTTGATCTACCTGCTTTCCATCCCATCTATGTATCTGCTTTTAATCCTCTACTCAATTATCAATCTGAACGTTGTGTCCTGGGGCACTCGCGAGGTGGTTGCCAAAAAGACAAAAAAAGAGCTAGAGGCTGAAAAGAAGGCTGCTGAGGAAGCTAAAAAGCGTGTAAAACAGAAGAGCATGTTAAGTTTCCTACAGAGCGGCATCGGTGATAATGGCGATGAGGAAGGGTCTGTGGAATTTTCTTTGGCAGGTCTCTTTCGGTGTATATTTTGTACTCATGGCAAGACTTCGGATGAAAAGCAACAACTAACCACAATTGCTGAGTCCTTGGATACAATTAAACAACGTATGGATACAATCGAGAGTGCTGTGGATCCCCATGGACATCATGCCTCACGCCATGGCAGACGACGAACGGCATCAGGCGGATCAAAAGATCATCATTTGTTGCAGTCAGTGGCCGAAAAATCAGGTGATGAGTCCGATGAGTCAGATTCAGACACTTCAGCAGAACCAAAGCAGGAGCGCGACTTTCTCACAAATCCGTATTGGATTGAGGATCCCGATGTGCGAAAGGGCGAAGTGGACTTTTTATCGAGCTCAGAAATACAGTTTTGGAAAGATCTAATCGATCAGTATCTATATCCCATTGACAATGATCCCGTGGAACAGGTATGATCATCACAATATGCACAATATTCTATGTTTATTTCTTCCGCAGGAATAAAAACAGCTCAAGTTAAATTCTGCGCTGTTTGCATACAACGAATTTAAAGTCTGAATCAAAAAACTTTAAGTAACATTTAATAACTACAAAAACTTTATGGCAAAATCTTTCATATGCCCAAACCATATCCGAATAAAATATTTTTCTAGGCACGCATTGCAAAAGATCTGAAAGAACTTCGTGATTCATCAGTATTTGCCTTTTTTATGATCAATGCCCTGTTTGTGTTGATTGTGTTCCTGCTGCAATTGAATAAGGATAATATTCATGTGAAATGGCCGTTTGGCGTGCGAACCAATATAACCTATGACGAATCTACTCAGGAGGTAATTGCACAATGATTCAAACCGTACTAACCTTTTTGTTTTTTGTGTTTTTTGTTGACGGTCTTGTAGGCCCGCATTGCTGCCGATCTGATTGAGCTGCGAAATAAGTCGGTTTTTGCGTTTTTTATGGCCAACGCATTATTCGTTTTGATTGTCTTCTTATTGCAATTGAACAAGGATAAATTGCATATAATTTGGCCGTTGGGCGTTAAAACGAACATAACGTATATTGAAGAAACATCTGAGGTTTACAAAAATCATATATATATATATACATATATGTACTTATGTACTACCAATCAAACCAATCAATGTGTTCAATGTCTGTCCTAAATCCACCTAACTTCTTTTTTGTGTTTTTTATCCTGTCTCACTCTCTGATTTATGTATACACATTTACATTTACATTTGTATATACATATTCAATGTACAGCAGAACGCACAAATTTATTGTTAAATCACTGCACTTTTTCGGATTCCGATTCTGACCCGATAATTTGAGGATAAAAACTTTTCAATCATTCTCTTTTTGACTCCTTCGATTGCCCGTTTACATGTTTCGATTATATTCCTAGTAGATTTTGTTTAATTTTTGCCAAAAATGTTTCATGATGTCCTAAAGCAAATATTCGGAATATATAACAATTCAATTTAAATAAAATAAGAAGCCACAGATCATTTGACTATTGCAAAAGTCGTGTCCCCACGGATTAGCTAATATTGCGTCGTATTTGAAATCCGAAAAAAAACAGTTTGAGAAATTTGTGGCCACTACTGCTAATACATACATATGTACATACTAGGCATACATACCAGTTAATGGATTTTGTATATCTTTTCCTGTTTATTGTGAACCCCATTCCTCTGGTTCCAGGTATACCATTTGTACAACAACAACAACAAAAAAGCATATCAAATACCTCATAAAATATCATCGCAACAGTCTTCCTAACAGTTTTCCCCCTGAACAACCACATGATCAACTGCCTATCATAAGTATTTACACATTTGGTAAATAGTTTAATTCTTTCTATCAAAATAAATGCGAGATAAATGGCTGGATTAAATTAAACTTCCGACCACAAATAGAAGCATGTTCCATAAATATACAAACATATAACACACCTACTATATTGATACCTCAAATCTGAGTCTCACCGGTACAAATACGTTATCCCCCTTCCTTTACCAAAACTAAATCTAAATGTAACTAACTTTTAGAATTAATCTTTAAATTTAAAAGCTAATAAAACGATCCACAATGCAGGTCCACATATCAAAGGAATATCTTCAACTGGAGCCCATAGGCTTGGTTTTCGTGTTCTTTTTTGCCTTGATTTTGATAATACAATTTACGGCAATGTTATTCCATCGCTTTGGCACTCTATCGCATATATTGGCGTCTACCGAACTAAATTTTTGTAAAAAGAAATCTGAAGATCTAACACAAGATCAACTTATAGACAAGGTATGAATATACTCATAAATGTACCTCTAACATTATGTAATATGTTTTTTTTTTCCCCTTAAGCACGCGGTAGAAATAGTCAAGAATCTTCAGCGCCTTCAAGGTATTGATGGTGATTATGACAACGATTCGGGTTCAGGCCCCGATCGTATTGCTAGGCGGAAGACTATACAAAATTTGGAGAAAGCTCGCCAACCACGACGTCAAATTGGTACTTTGGATGTGGCTTTCAAGAAACGTTTTCTTAAGCTGACAGCCGATGCTGAGAACAATCCAGCAACCCCAATCTTAACACGTCGTTTGACCATGAGGGCTGAAACTATACGTGCGTTAGAGGTGCGGAAAAATTCCGTAATGGCAGAACGAAGGAAATCGGCCATGCAAACTTTAGGAGCGAAGAATGAATATGGAATAACTACGGGTGCACCGGTACGCAACTTTAATTATCCAATGCTTGTCTCAAAAATTTTTAAGTATATTATTTAATTAGGTAAATAATAATGGTGGGGTACCCAATCATCGAAGCGGTAGGGTCTCAAATGCCGGCATTAGCATAAAAGACGTATTTAATGTAAACGGAGGTCCTAGCGAGGTATGAATTAGCTATGAAAATTGGGTTTTAATCCTTCCAGTTGTTTTTTCTTTTACCATAGCAAATCTATGGCTCGAATGGAGGAGGCACCATTAATCAGGGCTACGAGCATGTCATAGACGAAGATAATGATGGTGATGGCAATTCCCTACGGTTAACTACGCGTAATCCTCATGCGCATCCCCAAGTTTCCTGGAGTCAAAACACGAACGGAAATAATTTGGGGCGCTTGTAAAGTGAACTATTTACCAATTTAACCTATGTATGTATAATCACATATACAAATATCTTATACACACATAAGTACTTAGTGCTAGAGATTTCATTCAATCAACTGCCTATATTCTTTAATATTTAGAACTATTGTCGATATGATATTAATATATTAAATAGAGTTAGATCCATTGCAGGACCACAACGAATATGTTGGTTAGCTAATCACACTGCCCATGTTATTGTGAGAGTGGCAAAATCACAACATTCATTCAATGTACTATATACACATTCATTTGTTAGGTTACATTTAAGTGAATATTCTTAAAATCTTGTGAGAACCCTAACAAATGCGTTGAGGCAAATCCAGGTTACCACAATACCAGTGCATGCTGACATTGAATACTCAACAATAAAAACGAGCCGAGTAGAACTTCAAAACGTATACATTTTTGAGAAAATGCCGATTAGTATATGCCTTTGTTTACTGCTTAGTTTAGCGATAAATCTGATTGATTTATTGGCAGATTTTGAAATTATGGTAAAACTGAAACTGTGTAGACAAAAAATTGTTCTAGAGAGATACAGATTTAAGAGATTCTTGTAAATATTGAGAATCATTCATCCGACGTCATATATTTTTATACCATACACCCATAGGGTGAAATGGTATATTAAAGTCGCCAAAATGTATGTAACAGGCAGAAGGAAGCTTAACCGACCCTATAAAGTATATATATTTTTGATCAGGATGAACAGCCGAGTCGATCTAGCCATGTCCGTCTGTCCGTCCGTCCGTCCGTCCGTATGAACACGCAGATCTCTATAAAAGCTAGAGCCACCAAATTTGGTATGTATACTCAAGTATTATGTACTTATATAGAGTTAATTGGAATTTCGGCCACGCCCCCTTACGCCCCCAGGAATCACATAAAACTAGTTTTCTTAAAATGTATTATAGCTAGAGACATCAAATTTGGTATGCAGACTAGTTTAATAGACGCGCAGAAACATGCAAAATATGCGTATGAACGTATTTTACTAAGCGGTCCACAAGGTCAGAATTGGCCGTTGGCTAGTAGCGGCGCTAGAGTGCTCGTGTGTTCGTAGAGTGAGCGAGATAGCACATACTATGAAACATGTAAAAACAATTTAATAGACATACATTTGGTTTTCGAAATTTGAAATATTTGTTTCACCTGGTGTATGGTATACCCAAGTCGACGAGTCGATTTAATTGCTTCATTTGTGTTAGATAGGGCGAATATCAGCCCATTGAAATTCTCTCTTTTTTTTTATCTTCCAAAAGGTGACGAAACTTAGTAGAGTAGAGTTTTGTTCAACTTTTTAATCAAATTGCTGTATTTTTATGCATTTTTATGCATTGCATCGCCGTCAAAAGAATTTTAAGAATTTTTAATGAATAAAATAACTTCAGATCTGATGTAATAATCTTATATAGTTTCAAATAAATTTTTCAAATACTCAAACAATTTTCTCTCACGTACGGATTCGGTATTTTAAACTAAATAATAAACAGGCTTACTGTTTCTTTTTTATTGTGGATCATGCATGTATCCTATATCCTATATCCAGAAAAAGCTTTTAAATTATTAACTACAGCTTTAAAAACTAATATATCACTCTTGGAAATCGACCGAAAATTCAACGTTACGGATTCGCAAAATTAAACGTTTTTGAAGATTATTCACTGAAAAACTGAAATTCACCAGAACACATTTCGTCCTTGATAAAAAAAAGTCTTTTGACAACACGTTTAAGCCCCAAAGAATAAAACACTTTTAGCAACAATAAGGATATAATATTATTAATTTAATGTGGATAACTTTATTTATTTTGTGTTGTAATATTTTTTCTTAGGGGATTTCTGGAAGCTGTTGTGGTAGGCCTCTGTCCACGCGACAGCGTGAAGAAATAACTCTTTTTTTTTAATATGAATATAATATTAATTAGACACTCAACATCGAAAACATTTTTTAGATGATGTAAATGATTTGTTTAATGGAAAAGCATGTTGCCCTTTTTGGCTGCAATGGGCAAGCGATCTCCCTCTAAAAATGGATTTATAATAGCTTCCATCCTTGGATCTGGTATTTCATAAACACCTCCAGCCTTCTTTACCAAATTATTTCCATTTGAATTGACCGCATTTTCGTGACCAAACTGGCGAAGAAATTGCTCAACCAGTTCATCCTCATCTTTGACTGACTCAACTCCATCTTGACTGCAATCAAACATATGTTCACTATCACAGGTGCACTCCTGACCTGCTTGGAACTGCCGACTAAAGATTGCGGTGTTTTCGAAATCAGCAATGCAATTGGCACCTTGTGTCTCTACATCATAGCCCTCCGGACAGGGATTTGGTGGATTGCAGTAAGCGGGTAGACTAGCGTCTGTCTTTACAATTGTGTTATAACGGTTGGGCATCTCACCCATGCCACCTGAAACAAACTGATGACCCCACAGAGAGCTGTGCTGTAAGAATTCCTGGTCCCTCAGAGAAGGATTAGGATTTGGAGCCAACGCTTGTAGCATGCAGTCGGCGTTTCTACTATCACTGCCACACAATCTTGCATATTCCGAGCGAGACACTAAATCCACGTTATCGTTGTCAATACCGGGAGAAGCAATATTGCCATCGTCTACATCATAATAGCCCACTTGTATGTCCTTCGCCATGCGATTTAGCAACTCCGATAGAAAAACATCTGAAAGAGGGTTATCCTTTGTTTCGTAGCAATGCACTTGAACGAAACCACCGCTCAAGAGCAAAAACATTGTAAACAGCACTCTCAACCCAAAAGCTATAAAATGATAATTTAGGAATTAAAGTTAAGTTAAAAAATTAATATTATGAAGTAATGAGAAATGCAACTTACTTTGTGACTGGGCCAACATATTGCAGAGTTCAAAACGAAGAATTTATTGATTTTTCGTCAGCAGCTGCTTCGAACTGTTTTGCGTATGTATATTAATGTTGTAACTACCAGTTGAATACGGTTGTACTTTTTTTTTTTTTTTTTTGCTGATAAGAGGTCGATAATACAGGGTTTACTGGTTTATAGTGCGCAAATGCAGTACAAAAAGCTCTTTTTATTTGGAACAGAAATTTAAATCAAAAACAACAGTACTACATTTCCCAATTTTTATTATTTCTTTCTTAAATCCTATTAATAATCAATCTTTTAAAAGAATCGGCACAATTTTTAAATTTCGGATGATGCGAACTGCAGAAATTGAGATCACTGTAAATCTTCTGTAAATCTGTTTTCGACGCATTACGGCTAAAACTGAACTCGGCTTCTCATTTCCGCGACTCTATGGGCCCTAGATACCACGACTCTGTGGGACCTACTTTTTTGTGACTATGCCAATGCAGTCGTATCGGAAACTCCCGTCCACATGGGATGCATCTAAAAAGAGCAGTAAATTATTGTCTGAAACTTTACTTTTAGAACCTTAGGACCTGTAGGGCGGTGAGTCGTGGGAAGCCGAGTGGAGTTTCAGTTGCTTAACGCTGCGGAAAACCATTTCACATTCTAGACATGGATATGGTCGTTCATTGGCATGAGTTCTAATAAAGAAGAGGGACACTTTAAATAGATTTGATTGCTTATTTTGTAATACTTACTTTTGATGTCTCTGCCTGTCTCCATAGGCAGCAAATGTCTCCCCGCAGGTTGAACACTTAAAAATACGCAAGCTGCTATGCGACTGCAGTCGATGATTCTCTAATTTGGCTTTGGTTGTAAATGTGCGCTTACAGTCGTTGCAGGGATAAAACCGTTTCATCGTTTTACGATCAGCATGAGCCCTTAAATGCTCACTATAGGAGTTAGGATTTACCGACAAGTGACCACATTCATCGCAAATAAAGAATTGTTGCCGACTTTTTGCCGCTCCTCTGCTCTGTTGTTCTTCAAGATCAGCTACATATGCTGCTTCTGCCGCAGCCATTACAGATGCTTCAGGGTCAATTTCGTCTTCTTCCTCATCATCCTCATCTTCCTCTACCAGATCTTCATTAAAACTTTGACCTTCCTCGTCCTCGAAGTTCTGATCCAATTCAATCAACACTCCTTCTTCCTCAAACATCAGCTGTTCATCATCTAATTCAATCATTGGTGCATCAGTCACATCCAATTCTACAAACTCGGTTTCTCCTCTTTCACACTCCTTTTCCAGCATTTCCTTCAGATATCTTTGTGAAAATATGCAACGCTCACGAAATTTGACAGCCAAATCCAGCTCTGATTGACAGCGTTCACATATGAATTTGGGTAAGCCATCGTCCTCCAGTGTTAGCACAACTCCCGTGATTAGCTGAAGCTGATTCAAAAGACGTTTATGAGAAAACACATTCTTTTGTCGTTTTTTATCTCTGATCTGATTGGCGCAAATACGGCAGACTTCGTTCAAATTCATGTTTTTGTCTCAGAAATTTGTAAATTTGTTTTTAGAGATGTGGAAAGTTGACAATTCGGATTTGTTATCGCAAAATAGCGGGAAAAGGGACTTTTCAACACTGAAACAATTTAACGCGGGAGTCGGTCTAGGATTTTGTCATCCTTCTCCTGTTATAGTGTATCCATCTGTTTAGCATCCTACTACATTCTCCTGTTCCATATAACACTGCATTGGCAAGTGCGATTGATTCTGACTGCAGCCGGTGCCGTGTAAATCACTTTAAGATTATACAAAACATACATATATTGCAGGAGAATGTCAAGTGACCCCGCCATATCCTCGAAATGGACCCGACCAGATGATGTGCAAATAATTTAAAACAATAACAATTACTTTTTCATTGATTTAATATTTTTGCAGTTTATAAAGCTTGAACGTCTGAAACAAAAAAAGAAGCAATTGGCAGCACGTGTAAAAAACAATAACAACACAAAAAAGTACTTGGAATTAGATGAGAATGATAAAAGCAAATTGTGGGAAACAAAATTGGCTCAAAAACGAAAAAATCCGTTTGCAAAGTTAGTGACTTGATGTGAGTGGAGGCAGGGTGAAAAGAGACACTTATATCGTAAGTTGTTTATTTTCAGGGCTACAGATGCAGCCAAGAAAATTAAGGTCAATGCAGAGGATGAAGAAAGCGGAACGCCTAAGGCTAATTCGGCCACCACCGCCTCCTCTTCCTCTTTGTTATGCTTTGTGGAAGAGACTCCCACGCGTCCACCGCCTGCCAAACTAGCGCTACAGAAGTTTGATCCCATCGCCTTTGCTAAACTGCTGAAGCAGTCTAATGCCTTGGCCGAAGAAGAAGATGATATGGCTTTGGCCGCACAACAGAAGCATACAAAGCACCTGCCTATGGACTGGTGCTTGAAGACGCGTGTTCGTTTTTTTTGCCCTACCGAATTGCCATCTATTCAATTGAAAACATCTCAAATGGCCAGTGGATTAACAAGCTTTGTTCGTTGTATAGATACTCAGCAAACAGAGGAGACTACACTGGACATTTCTGATGCCACCAGGTTTAATCAGTGTACTTACTACTGGCAACATCCACACATGCCTTGGGTTACACTATATCCACGTAATGCCAAAGAAAATGTGACTCAAAAGTTAGGTGAGAGAGAACGCAAAGCCTTGTCTGAGGAATGGAATTTCAGTTTTCGCGGACTATTTCAATTGTTAAGGGCCCGACAGTGTCCTTATTTTTATCTGTGTGCCAATACCTTTACTGTACTCTTCCGTGCTGCTGGTATAGGCGGTAGAGCAGAGAGTCATGCCCTAGTTACACCCTCAACACGAGGCATGAGATTGGCACTGAGCCAAGAGGGCATAGAATATTCTTTACCTTTAAAATTGAATGTGGACGCTGATGAGGAAGAGCACAGAGAAAAGGCTGAAGTGGATGTTGAAAAGAAACACTTCGATAATGATGACGATGAGGAATGGTTGGAGAACTTGGGTGTAGATGAGCATGAGCTACGCCGTATACAATCGTCGCATGCTCGGAAGGTACAGGCAACTGAAATGCGTGATGATTTTAGTGATAGTTCTATAATTTTTATAGAAGGCGTGGAATGCCAGGGTTTCTTTAGTTATCTTTTGAATTCCAAGAGTCTGATCTCCCAAGTGGGACGTTTAGCTGGAATACCACCTACTCTTTTATCACCGATAGCCTTTCCTAAGGCGACTATGCAGCATTTAGTTCCCTGCTCCAAAAAAGTGCGGCTGGATGGTGTAGATTATTTCAGTATTGATATTAAGGGTCTTCTACTTCCCACATTCCTGCCAAGCGTGTTTGACATACTGAGGGAGACGCGAGAAATGTTTAGTTGCACTTTGGCCAGTTCCAACAATACTTTTGCTTTTACCAAAGCCACGCAGAAGTTAATGGAATCGTCATCGCCACCAGAAAAATCACATCAAATGGATAAGTCAAATGGAGAAGCCGTCTTTAATCAGCAAAATCTTTCCGAATGCGGGCTATTACCGGCAGTGGTCAAATCCATTTGCCGCTCTGGTTCCCAAGCAGTAGGACTGTTAGAACGTGTTTGCTACCAACGGGATCAAGGATTTGCCTGGAGCTAATACCTGAACCATTAAGGAGAACATAATTTTGGGTACCTTATTTGTAATTTTAATAAAAAATGAATTTAAATAGCTAAGTTCTTGGGTTTACATTCTCTCCTAGTTGTCCACCATAATCAGTTCATCTATGCTCCAATCCTCATACGAGTGATCTGGCAAAAATCTACGTATAATTATTGGAATTTTCTTCTGCTTTAGTTCTTTCATGGCAATTTGCAAGGGATCTGTTTCACCATCCAATTCTACCATTATGGGTGCACACATCGCGATTTGTAGAGCCCTTGTACCGAGAACGCGGGCTCGCTCATACTTTGTCATGTATTTCGTCGTAATACGCTTGGATTTAGGTACCCCTCCGCCTGGCGCAGTTCCTCCGGGTGTTATGATTTCGATGTTGTCCACCTCCTCCTCCTGATTGATGTCCTCATCCACGTCTTCATCAACATCATCAAAATCATCACCGCCCACGCTGTATATTAGAAATAATAGTAAGTAGGTTGGGTTTGGGAATTTCGTTATTTGCAACTTACTCATCATTGTCAAAGTCAGCTTCATCCATTGCAAATGTTATTAATTTTTACTTTAGATATTTAACAAAAAAAGGTTTTCGAAATTTTGCAGCGTTTAACCACGCTTTGTTTTCTTCTTTTTGGTTTTGCAGGGTTGTAATACTTGACTTATCGAAATGGACAATCGATACTTTTTGTAATTTTTGAATTGCTGTAACTGTAACAGCAATCGAGCAATGCGTACTAAACTAAATCAGCGATTAGGGATAGATCTTTCTATTCGGATCCACACTACTGCATAACTACTGATTGTTTTTATAGTAATTGTGTGGTCGAGTGTAACGGTTTAGCCTAGGCCAAAAATGCGCCAAAAGTCTTCACATCAAAGCACTGTTAATTTTGTGATGAAGTGGCTTTTTACTTGCCAATCATAAACGGTTTATTGCCTTTATCCAAAAAAGAATGTTTCGGATTTGAAGAATAAGTTTACACAAACTGTAAATTTAGATGTCTAAGAGATTATAATAGATAAGTAATTCCCAAGTATCTATATATAGATGCCCACTGCGTCGTTTAATTGCCGCCATTCATAATCATTGTATAGAGCACTTCTTACGTTTTCGCTGCGAGCGACAGTGTCCACATTGGCTGGCGTTGGTGCGTCGGACATAAGGTGGAGGTCCTTGTGGGTTTGTCGCTTGCCCACACGTCACATTTGCATGAGTAGGCTGTGATTCATACCGATTAGGTGGGGCCACTGTAGGGGCTATTGGTGGTGCACATTGACACTCCAATTTGTTCGGCTTTTCATGGCAATTACACCGCGTCTCCGTTGGGGTCGGTGCTTCTACACGCTGAGGCCGTGAACAAGTGTAGTTATCGGCTAAAGGCGCCTGTATTGCTGTTACGCGATTCCGTTGCCGATTTTGAGTGCAAGCGCAGTCCACATTGGGTCTTTGTGTTGGTTGATATGGCTGAGTCGGTGGCGGTGGTTGATAGACATTTACCTGACATCCACCACCAGAGGGCACCTGCGGCTGTGGAGCCTGGGAACGGTTAGTCGATGGTCCCACTCTAAGATCACAATGATCGGGATTCGAACATGCAGGTGGTTGCTGTTGCTGCTGCTGTGGTTCTGGCGGCGGTGGCGGTGGCGGTGCTGTTCCGTTAGTACCAGAAGAACCATTAGTTCCACAAGGGCATATATTGCACTTGCCACATGGCGAACCTTGGAGAAGATTGTATATTATGACTTACGATTCAAGAAAATTTTAATATGAGTATACTTACTCATTTTGTATGCGGCAAATGTACACACAAAAACTTTTTAGACAAAGACTAAGGCGGATCGAAGTTAGAAGAGTAATGAACAGAATTTCGACAGTTGTGAAAATGTAGTGGGATGTTTTTTTTTTTTTTTTTTTTTTGATTTTGACAATTCTTACAATACTGAGCACTTTTAATTTTTATGGTATGGTGTTTTCATTGGACGTTAAAAGTGATAGGGTAACAGTAAGTTCACTTTGCTGGCTCCTCGCATTAAGTTTTTGGGATTGAGTGCAGCAACAGAAATTAGAATTGCCACAAGACCATATATGTTTTATGTTTTAGCCATTCATTAATCAGGATGTGCTAAAAACTAAGTTTAAATAAATTTACTTTATTTATAAAACTGGTTTTCAAATTCAGAGTGACATTAAAATCCTTCTAACCGTTAGATTAAACCATTGGGCCTGCAGCAATTAGACAACACTGTCAAGCAAAATGGTCACACTGTCTATTTTCGTTGTCTATCTTGTTTCTTTTTTTTTTGTGTAAAACTTAATAGTTCAATTGGCTCAAGCAAAGAACAATAATAATGAAGCTGCCGATTGTCTGTCGCACCTGCGACAGTGCTAAACTCACGGACAAGCTGTATAATCTAGACACGCCTAGCAAAGAGTATCCGGAAAAGTTGCTTTCCGAAATCCTCGGTGAATTAATAAATATTGATGTAAATATTGTTACGATCATAGCAAATTTTGTTACATGTAATCATTTTCGACTTATTCTAAAATAGCTAAAACTGCCTATGTCCAGTGACCAGAAGTTGCCGCAATCGTTGTGTCAATCTTGTTTAAAGAGATTAACGACTTCCTATGACTATATGAAACAAGCTTTGGCCGCTAACTTTTTGCTGATGCGGCAGCTTCAAGATTGCTTGCAGGAGTCGCCAATGGAGCTATGTGCCGAGCAACATGTGGAGGTTAAAATGGAAACTGAAGGGGATGAGAGTGATAGGGAAAACGGAGAGACTGGGAAGATAACATGCACAGAATTGCCCAATCTAGAAGAGTCTGATGCTATTGCTGATGATGGTGAGGGGGATACTAAAAGACTAATTGATCCCTTGACGATGTTAGATCCGACGGCAGTAAAAAAGGAAAATGACATACAACATACTAACATAGAAGAGGAGGAGGATAAATTGGTTAATGCTAATTTTAACGATGATGGGTTCGACGATTCCGACGACGATGAGGATGAAGAGTTAGTTTTTCAATTCCCATATTAAGATATAGATATGTACAATGTAATACCTTTCCAGCTCCCTTGACAATATTCCTCTGCAACAACGAGTTTTAAAATGGAAAAAAAACCGAAATACTCTCAAGTTGACAAGACGGCGACCTTTTGAATGTAGTGAATGTCCGAAAAGTTTCATCCGAGGCGAATCCTTAAAGAAGCATAAGTCTAGAATCCATCAATCATCTGGCCTCTTTTCTTGCTCTCTTTGCATTCGCAAATTTAACCGGCAAGAAAATCTGGAGTCTCATCTTAAGGTTCATAGTGAATCAAAGAGGTCATCTCATCTAAGCGAGCACAAGAAGGCCAAATCGATTGATGTTAATCTTTGCAAACCCCATGGTTACAAACTTATCGAATGCATGCTCTGTCAGAGTCAATATAACAAAATATTAGACTTACGCCGCCACTTAGAGAATCATCCAGAAATTACCACGCTGGCCAAACGGCCCAATGTAGAGTCTCTAGCCGATTTCTTTTATCCGGACTCAAAAAATATAGGGGAAGAGCAGCTAAAGCAACTCATACGTCAGGACTTAATGGCTGGCCATTTTCAGCGCTTCTATTCAATAACCAATCAATCTGGTTATGAAATCGATCTGGACAGTTCAGAAACCGACAGCGAAGGTGAGGCAGAGCAATCATCACAATTTCTGGAATACACTTGTGAGCTGTGCCCGCAGAGATATGCCCGAAAGTATCAGCTTTACGATCACCAGCGTCAAATTCATCCTTGGTTGGAGGCTCCCCATGTCTGTGGACGTTGTCAGGCCAGATTTGTCAGTCTTCAACTACTGCGACACCATAATGAGTCGCAGTGCCGTAATGCCCAGAAACGATTTTTGTGTTACAAATGTCCGTTGCGATTTCGATGGAAACATAATTTCAGGAGTCACATACGAGAGCATCGAATTACGGTAATTACCATAGTTAAAGCTTTATTGTTGTATACATTCATATTATCTCAATTTTAGAATCAAACTTTTGAGTGCCCCGACTGTAAGCGTGTATTTGATAAAAAAAAAGTCTCTCACAGTCCATTTGCTCAGCGTCCATGCCGATGAATCAAAGTTGCTGCCCTGTCAGTGGTGTAGTCGCAAATTTTACCGTCGTGATTACCTAGTAAAGCACTTAAAACGACATGGATTTAAAGAGCAAGACATACCATTAGCAGAGACGTTAATACAAGCAACTTCAAAGCCCAACGGCATTAAACGGATTAGCTGTAAGATATGTAACTCTCAGTTTAAACGTGTACATGAACTACGGGCCCACATCCAACTGGAACTGGGGCTGAAGCTAACAATGTCGTCGTCGGCATCAGATCAGCCAAATATCAATTCACCGCTTAACTATTCCATAACCAATGAATCAGGATTCGAGCTGCAGTTAAGTGATTCGGAAACAGAGGACGATATGTTTATTCCGTCAGTAGGTGGTGGACATCATGTTGGCTATATGTGTGAGCTGTGTAGTATACAATGTCGACGCAAATACGAAATGATTCAGCATCAACGGGCCATGCATCGTTTCGACAAGATGCCTTATGAGTGCGAAATGTGCATCTTTAAGTGTGTTTCCAAGGTGAAACAGTATTAATTATTCGTTAATAAAATGCCTAATCCTTTCCTTATCTCTCTTCTAGAGCATTATGGATCATCATCGATTGAGGCAGTGCGGTAGCCTAGATAAAAAATTATCATGTAGACAGTGCAGTTATAAATTTATGTGGCCAGAGAATCTTGAGCAGCATCTCCGTTTGCAACATGGTCAGACTTCATCTACGGCTGAGCAGCAACTTTTAATCAGCAATGACATCCTCCCAGCGAAAACAATTGCCAAGGATAAACAACCGCAGACCCAAATAGATGTCCAGCTACTGCAATGTCCACACTGTGATAGAACCTATCAAATGAAGTCTCGTCTAAACAATCACATCCGTGATGTGCATGTAAATGGCGATCGGAAGCGAAAGGAGGCGGAAAAAAGATTTCTTTGCTCATTGTGCGGACGTGAGACAAAAACAGCCGCCTGTCTAGTTACTCATATGCGACGACATACCGGCGAGAAACCCTTTAAATGCGATTTTTGTGAAATGGCCTTCCCAAGACACTCTGAAATGACAGCACATCGGCGAATGCATACAGGTGAAAAGCCATATCATTGCACTGTATGTGGCAAGGACTTCGCTCGCTCGGACAAATTAAAGAGGCACATGCTAACACACAGTGGATTAAAACCGCATGCCTGTACCTATTGTGAAAAAAGTTATCGGCAGGCGAAGGATCTAAAGTTGCATCTCCAACAGCATACTGGGGAGTGTCCCTTTATTTGCGGCACATGCGGAGAGAGGTTCATTCAAAGCAGCACACTGGAAAAACATCGAATGATGCGACGGCATTTTGATGAGGTTGAGGGAGCGTCGCTGTCATTGACACGAAATTAATTTCAATAAAATATACGATAAACGTTTTCGTAATTGAATTTTCCAGAAACCCTAAAACAATTACTTTACATTTCTTGTCACTTCAAAAAGCGTTTTAACAACTTTGGGAGTACAGAAATGTTTGCATGTTCGCTGTAAACTCATTTCAGGATTTGTACTGTATCTTAATTTTTATTTACAACATAATATTTTGATCTACCTTAGGGTTTAATTTGATGCTGATTTTCTTGACTAGTATAACATCTCTGTGGGGTTGGTCTGATGGGATCTTACTGTTTGCTGGTGCGTCATGGTCCCAACATGCTGTTCCAGCTGATGTTTCCGGGAAAAGGTTTTATTGCACGGTATACATCTACACACAATAAAAAAATAACATTGAATTTAAACATAATACAAATACAGCCGTACAACAATATAAAATAATTAAAGAATTCATTGACAAAGTTTAAGAGATTTCATGGTCCGATTTCCCTCAACGTTTTATGAAAATTAATTTTTACATTCAAATTTACTTTAACTGAAAATTACTTTTGTACATACGAGAAAGGTTTTTCTCCTGTGTGGGTCAGCATATGATTCTTGAGGACGTTTGAGTACGAAAATGATTTGCCGCAGGTGGAGCACGTGAAAGGTCTCTCATTTGTGTGAGTTCTGCAAGAACAAGTATTCGTGGAAGTTTAAAGATTTGAAGGATAGAGTCTAATTAAAGTGGTCTACCTCTCATGACGTATATTGGAGCTGCGATCAGCAAAGGATCGGGAACAGTATTTACAGGTAAATGGCTTTTCGCCTGTATGAACGCGGATGTGACGATTTAGCTCCGAAGGTCCAGCAAATGTTTTGCTACAAATTTCGCACTCAAATGGCTTCTCGGCCATATGCCGACGCATATGAATATTTAAAGCAGCCCGCCTGGAGTAAATATTACCACATATTTCGCACATTATGTTCGTAGAGGTTTCTTCAGGGACCTTGCCAGCAACAGTACTACCAGTGTGTGACGTCTTTTCAATAGGGGCGTGACAACTGCGAGGTCTGCCTCGCCCCCTTTTAGAAATAAGACGTTTGGGTCTGCGTACTCGTAACCTAGACTTGCGTAAATTCTCGACGGGATCATAGTCACTGTCACTGCCATGGGCCATAACAAGCAACTCATCATCATGATGAGCTAGACCTTCATCTTCGGCCAGAGCGTCGCCAATAATATGCTCAATTTCTGATCCCTCTCCTGTAGCTGTAGGTCGTCCCTCTGTGCCCTCCACCTCATCCAAAGGCTCTTCAAGAAATTCAATGTCTCCATCAGTTTCAATAAATTCATTCGTTGTCTCGTAGATGTATTCAATTTGATGGTGATGACCGATGTTATTCTCATCTGTGGGCTCCAGTTTCATTTCAGACTTTACAACGTTGCTGGCAAAGGTCCGTTCGCTAGCCTGACAAAGTTCCCGAAACTTAAAAGCATGGGTCAGTCGGTCCACACAGCTGTAACATAGCATACTGGGTATATCCAATGGAGCCAACTGCAGACAGTGATTGTAGAGATTAGAACTCATTTCAATTTGCATTTTCTACTTACTTACCTTTATGCTGCTGACTTCCTCAATTTTACGGCGAAGCTCACAACACTGCCCATCGTCCTGATCATCAAAAAGCGGAGTCATTGTATCCGAGTTGATATCTTCTGTTAGGCAAATTCTGCACAGCACATATTCTGGCATTTTTCATTAATATATGTAAACAAAACAAAGTCAGCGTCTAACTAATTTTTCCCTTTTTTGCCCCAGCACTATCAGGGTTGCCTTTTGGATACTTGTTAGATTTATCGATAATTGTACGACACAACTCTAAATTTTAGTATTGGAAACGAACGATTGCGAATCCAGCCCTATTAAATACAACGTCCGGTTGCTACGAATATTTATTGTTTCTGAGATTTGTTAATAGAAGTGATGGTTATAAATATTAAATAGAAAGAAAAAAGCAAAGCGTTGCAAAGCAAACGATCTGGTTATTACCATACAGTTTCTGAAGAAGTGCAGTTATTGAAATTTGAAAGCAGACAAAAGAAGCCGCAAACCGGTGCCGGATATAATTGACAACAATAAAGTCATTGTGCAAACGTAACAGAATGTTTGCCACACGCAAAGAGGTGGACGAGCAGGTCCATAAGTTGTTGGGAAAATTGCCGCCGGGGCCAGAGGTAATGTATTCGTCTATGCTTACACATATAAGAAATTTTCATGATTGCGAAATCTTGGCGCCGTTGTCTCCGCCAAATGCATGTGTGTGCGTAGGCACGCAAACATGTGTGCGTGTGTCTGAGGCGGCGTCAGTTTAAAGAAAATGCGCGCTTTTTTGCTAAGTGCCGAGTGCACAAAAATCTATAAGCTACATGAAAATTACTTATGTATGGGCATACATACATATGTACATCGTATATATGTACATGTACGTGCATATGTGTGATTACATGGAGAACATATGCAAATACAATTATGAAGCTACTAAATTCTTTTTTACATATTGCGTAGAACAATATTTGACATTATTGATTTGGTATGAAAGGTTAGGGTCGAAACGCTGCTAAGTTGAATAAAGTAAAAAACTTTTAGAAGTAATGTAATGTAACCCGTCGATGTACAAGAAATCAAAATCTTTCTGCCTAATTTCAGCGCGACATCAAGTGTCTGGCGGTTGCCCGTTTATATATTAAAATACAAGAGTATTCTAAGGCCGCAGAATATTTAACATGCTATCTGAAGGTTAAGGATGAATTGGTGGCCCACCGTTTGATTGCCCAATGCTTTAAACACCTCAAGCAGCCGGATAATCTTCGAGCGTTGCATCATTTGCAACGTTGCATACAGTTAAATCCACGCCAAGGAGATGTGATACGTGAGGCATGTCAGCTAATACTTGATGATTCCAATCTTTATACCGCGGAGCGTGCCAAATATTGGTTGGGTTTGGCAACAGAAGATAGAGACGAGCCCCAGGAAAGTGACTTAATATTTTCTTTGCGCCTGAAGTTAAACCAACAAGGTAGAGACAAAAATGGTGGTGCAGGAGGAGGTGGTGATGCTGATCATGATGATGAAACCCTGGAAATTCTTATGCACAAGGAGCTTCAGGAACGACCACAAGATGTCAGTGTGCGAGTGCGTCTATTGCTTAGCTATGTGGAAAAAAACAAAATTGAAAAAGCCTTTTATTACGCCTATAATGTGGAGTTGGAACTGGATGAAAAGTTTTTGTCACCCAACGGCGATAATACTGGAGCAGCTGTTGGTTCTCCTTTTAGTCAATCAATTGAGTGGTATAAGAGTATATGGCTGGTTCTCACCAAATATGAGCAATCAAAAGATCTAAAAAAATCGTGGTCCTATTGGCATCTTACTTTAATGACGCTAGATCGTTTAATGTCATTAAGCTTGGACTCCAACAATGCCCTGGCCGATGGGACTAGCCAACTGTTTCGCTTGGATCAGTATTTACACAGGTTTAACAATGAGTTAGACAAGATTCAAGCAGAGAATCAGAATCAAATCCAAAGGGATTTTCTGAAATCGGCCCAAGGACATTTTAGTGGTCAGTTAATGCTCCATGCTGTTTCTTTATTATTTAAACGTGAGCTAACGGGCAATAAAAACAAATGGATGGGTACCTTAAGAGATTCCTTGCCCTTGCTGCTGTTGGGCTATCAAATAAATCCTTTTCAAAATACGCAACCGAATTGGCTGAAACATTGCGATAAGGCCCAAAGAAAGTTGTTTCATATATGGCGTACACAGACCGCATTTAGGTGCGCTCAAATGGGCCGTACATTGTTGGGTTGTCTGAGGCAGGATGAATCCCAGGATGATGAAGAATGTAAGGAGGGAATTAACAACGACATAAATTCACCTCGTCAATCAGAAAATCAGGGGTTTCCGTCTTTGTGGTTGAGTTCGGATGATTTATTGTCTGAAGCTCGGCAGTTATGCGCGGACAAGCAGTGGCGACGTCAAATCTATCAGATACTGTTTACACATGGCGACCACAAACTAAAAGAGCAAACATCTCACTTGGTGAAGAACGCAAGCTTGCAGCAGCCACTTTACGATTGGCCAAATGTTTCGGATATAGAATCATACGAACAAGATGCATTGCTATTGTCCCCCCAGTCACTGAGTCAGCATGTTTATTTGGCTTTGTGCACGAAACCAGAAAGGTTGGGAGATCATCAGCGGGTCCGCTTCTATGGGAACCTTCGCAAGGATATCAAATCGAATCAAAATCTAAGTTACTGCAGTCCCGACTCTCTAACACAAATCGATATTGATATATTCCTCTATGCTGTCGTCATGCAAACCCAAAGAAAACTTTCTTTACAAAGAGAGAACTACAATAGCTCCAACGTTGGTAATCGATCAGCATGTTCCCGACCTCACATGTTGCCCTATATAAATATATTTCAACAACTAACCACCCCAGAACAGTCAAAGTGGTGGCAATTGGTCCAAATTTGGAACAGCAATCATCACTTCAACGATGGCAATCGGACCGAGCAAAGAGCTCAATTACAAGTTGGACTAGAGGCTGTACGTGCTACCAATGGCCCTCGCATGGATCTAATTATTCTTTTTCAATTGGGTCACATCCTTAATTCTCGCCAGGATCGGCTTAGTTTACAGACACGCATTAATCTCATATTCAAACAAGGCTTTCAAATGCTGCGTCGTCAATCACAACAAGAGTTAGAGCCATTTTCGCGTTATTTTAAGTACACTTCGTCATCCTCGACTGCGTCCTTGAAACTAATGCACAGTTTGGCCGAGAAAGCTGTAACCTACTTGAGTAAAAAAGCGTTCAAGGAGAACCAGTTTGAAGAGTTCATTGAAGAAATGCGGGGCCTAAATTTACCAATAGCCAGTTATTTACAGGCTGAAGCCTATCGAATGCTAGGGGATTGTAATCGCACGACAAAATCCTCTCGTGCGCGTTATTTGGAGCAACGCCAGAACTGCCTTCAACAAACGCAACAGCTTCTAAAGTCCCAGCCAGAACATGCACTAGCACCCATTATAGGCAGGGACATAAAACGCTGCCAACAGGAGGCCGGACACCTACATCAGCAGCGAAGCCCTGACTTGCATAACAATTCGTCTACATATGAGGATGCTGAAGACGCTGATACTGAACCTGACTACTATGCGGGTGTTACCAATTCCAAAGTAAATGAGAGCATAAATCGCTCTCGTGGCCGCGATGCTGATGTTCCTTTGTTGGATGTGGATCGAATGTTTAAAAAAATTACCACCGATTTTTGCCAATTTAAAGAAGAAGTCAACGATAACTTTGAGGCTTTGCGTCAGGATGTCAAGATATTAACCAACACCCTGGATGATATGTTAAAGAAGCTTAAGCTCGGCACATCCAATCACAACCAAGAGGTAGACCCGGCAGCTGCTTTGGGTTTAGACGATTTATTCATTATGGAGGACTTGGCAGTGCCACCACCGCCACAGCAGCATGGAACACAACCTCCGCAACAACACTCACAACAGCAACAGCAGAGCCAAATTCAAACACAGCATTATCAGAGCCAGCAACAGCCGCCGCAAATGTTGCCCCCTAATAATCACCCCGGTACTGGAGCATTCGGTGCTGGTCCACCTAGTGGTTTTTATAACAATGGCTTGCCCCCCGTTGGCAGCAGCTAATCCTGCCCAAGCCGCATATTCCAACCAATGGATGTTTGATTATTATAATTTATGCAATCTTTATGGTAAGTTTTCTTAAGAATGGCCACACTTGGCCATCTCTATGCGTTGCTCGATTTATAAAATCTAATAACATTCGTTACAGGACCACGCAATTCAAATTTTAATTTACCACCAAATGCAATGTATGGTGGTAATTCAGCTGCAGGAGGAGCCCCTTATTTAGATGCGTTAGGCCACTACGGCCAATCACCATTGGCTCCACCACCTGGACCATCAGTGCCAGGCTCTGGTCCACTTAATCTGGCTGACCCCACCACACCCGTAGGCGGAATTGGAAGTTTGGCTAATCCTACAACTACAAGTTTTTTTAATACTCCGCCAACCCCCATTACAACACTCGGTGTACCACAGCAGCTTTCAGGGACGCAATCACAATCATTAACACAACCACCACCACAGCCGGCTGTACCGCACTTACAACCGCAGAAATCTTCGAAGACTAATCCGATGAATGTTCCTGCTGCCTTGTTCAATCGCGCTCTAAACAATCAACCTGTAGAAAAGGAACCCCCTGCTAATGTCGTCATAACCAATTCGGATCCGTTACCTAAGGCAGATGCCTTAACTAGTGCTGCTGGCCAAGTGCAGCTCAGTGTGACCATACCAGCTCAGCATATCAAGCCAAGTATAACTCCTGTTCCAGCGACGGCATCTTCAAATCCTCTGTTGGGAACTGGCGTAACAGTACCTCCTGCCGTAACACCTGGTGGAGCGTTTAACTTTAATGTAGGAACACAGGGAAGCTTTAACTTTAATGTAGGAACACAGGGAAGCAATATAGTTGGTGCTACTGGAGGCGGTAGCGGTGGTACTGGTGGTGAAATGACTTTCTCCTTTAAACCACAGGTTGCACAAGCTGCTGCCGAGAAGGAAAAAGAGAAGGAAAAGGAACAGCAGAAGGAGGAGAAGCCGGCTGCAGAAGAAGTAGATACCAGTTTTGATGGTTCCGCTGAATTGGACTATGATCCTCGTCCAGACTTGCAGGGCATTATTCCGCTGCCAGATGAAGTTGAGGTTCGTACAGGCGAAGAGGACGAGGAAATTAAATTCAGCTTCAGAGCCAAATTGTTCCGGCATGTTGACAAAGAATGGAAGGAGCGAGGCATTGGGCTCATAAAAATATTGAGAAATAATTCGAATGGAATTTATCGCGTGCTCATGCGTCGCGATCAGACCCATAAGATTTGTGCAAATCATAAGATAACCAAAGATATGGAGTTGACTCAACCGACCCAGGACTCAGAAAAAAAATCGTTTATTTGGGCAGCTAATGATTTCGCAGATGAACATCTTCAGTTGGAAACGTTTTTGGTTAGATTCAAGCTACCCGAAACTGCTCTTCAGTTTCAACAAGCTTTTAAAGCTGCACAAAATGACATAGTAAAGCTGAAAGATAAACAGGAGATACATCAGCCGAAACCAATTAAGCAAGATAATTTTGTGACAAGCACCCCAGCCAATCCATTACTAAGCAAGCCTTTGGAGTTGGTTAAGGCCCAGACAGCAGCAGTTGAGGCTTCTAGTGGACCTGCGGCAGCCAATTTCGTGGCCAAGTCCTTATTTGGAGCAACGGCGCCTCTTACTTCTACAACAACAACTTCGCCATTTGCAAACTTCAGTTTTTCCAATATGTCTGGTTCAAAAGTAAATTCGTCACCCTTTGGCAACCTTTCTTTTGGAAGCGTGTCGGCGTTATCCACTGCTCACAGCATTACGTCTACCAACAATACTACACTCTTCACCACCGCCCTAATTAAAGATTCGACAGTTTTGAACGCTAATTCAACTCCCACTCCTGTCGGGGCTATTACTTCTGCTACTGAGGCTGAAACGGATATATTGGAAGAGTATGTGCCGACTGCCCAGTTTACACCAGTTATTCCTCTGCCTGAACTCGTCGAAGTTGTCACAGGTGAGGAGAACGAATCAATTTTGTTTGAGCACAGAGCTAAATTGTTACGATATGATCGAGAGTCCAATGAATGGAAGGAGCGTGGCCTTGGCAACATAAAACTCTTGCAATCAAAATTGAACCCTCAGCAAATACGTTTAGTTATGCGTCGCGAACAGATTCATAAACTGTGCTGCAATCAGAGACTTTCAGCGGAGACTAAATTTAATTATCTAAAAAACTCTCAAACAGCCCTGACATGGGCTGCCAAAGACTATTCCGAGGGAGAGATGACCTCCGAGCTGCTGTGTATTAGATTTAAAACAGCAGACACATGTAAGGCATTCCTCGACGAGATTATCAAGGCTCAAAAATTGTTGACGCCACAAAAAATTCAAGTATCGGAGCAAAAAGCTAATGAAAAAAAGCACCAAAAGAATAAGGAAGAAGCGGATAAGAAGCCTGTTGTTGGCTTCGGTGATGCCTTCAAGCCTGTGTCAGGCAGTTGGAGTTGTGAGAGCTGCTATACTAACAATGGAGCAGGACAACTTCATTGCTTGGCATGCGAAGCACCCAAAGATAATTCAGTGCCGCCAAAACCAGTTAACGCTGGAGGTTTAGATGGCGGAAGTGCTGTGAATTTATCAATCAGCACTGCTGGCAAATTTAATTTTGGATTTGGGACTTCCGTCACCACGGCAGCAACCACCACGGCAGTGACTCCGGCTGCCAGTTTTGAATTCGGTGGCTCCAATAAGACCAAGGAAAAATCAAGGCTGCCACTCGTTGCCAATGCTGCCCCTGTCGCTGTGACAACATCAGAGCCTTCCGCTTTGGGTTTTGGTCCGACTAAAAATCAATCATCAGGATTTGGTGATTGTTTTAAATTAAAGCCAGGTAGTTGGACATGCTCAGGATGCTATGTGACCAACGAGGCGGAAATTGTGAGCTGCAAGGCCTGTGAAACTCCCAAAGATGGCGCTGAAGATAAAAAAAACAATAAACTCGGCGGTAGCAGCAATTTAAATTGGCCTTCCGCTACACAATTTAAGTTCGGATTTAATTCTGCTACTCCAGCCATTGAGACGCCGTTTGGTTCAGCTAATTTTAACTTTACCCCGAAGGCCAGCGGCATCATTAGTACTACAAGCACTTCCACTTCCAGCGTGCCTACTAGTATTGGCGGCACCATTTTAGGGTCGAATAAGTTTAGCTTTTCTATGCCCAAGTCGTCAGCTACAGAGCCCAAGAGTCCCCAAGCTGATGAATCCGCAAATGATAACGATTATCATGTTGAAGAAGAAAATAATGCGTATTTCGCTCCAGTGATACCCCTGCCAGACAAGGTAAGATTCTCACTACTATCTGCACAGGTATATTATATAATTTTTTTTTTTTAGATTGAAGTCAAAACCGGGGAGGAAGATGAGAAGCAACTTTATGAACACCGAGCAAAATTGTACCGCCTCAGTCAGGAAGGCGAATGGAAGGAACGAGGTCTAGGAAATGTAAAAATCTTGCAGCACAAGCAAACACATAAATTGCGCGTTGTTATGAGACGTGAGCAGGTCTTAAAAATTTGTCTCAACCATATTTTGGACCTAAACGTGATCTACAAACCGAAGGATGAGAAATCATGGATGTTTGCTGTAAACGATTATAGTGAAGGTGAAAATATTCTTGAGAGATTGGCCTTGCGCTTTAAAACCCCCGAAATAGCCCAAGGTTTCCATCAAGCGGTGCAGAAAGCATTGAATATATCCGCTGAAGATGAAAACGAGCACCATGTGCTTGCTCCTGATTCTGCAGCATCCAAGGAGATTCAAAACTTAGCTGAGAAGTTAAAACTAAATGAGGAGTTTTTACTTAGCGATAAAAAGTGCATCGGCTGTCGAGGATGTGACGTAGACTCGTTTGAATTCGGATCCACATCGGTAGATAAGAACGGGGCAGATTCGACAGAGCCATCTTTACCACTTTACTTACCGGCACTTAAACTACAGCACAAAATCCAATCGGCAACATCAATTCCAGCTAGTAATACAATCCAGCCACTGGCAACTAATCGCAGCTCTATATTCAAGGCCAGTTCATTAAGTGCTGCAGCTAGTGGAGGATTTGGTAGCTTCGGTGGATTTGGGCAAACCATATCAGCAAATTCAACCATCTCTGCCAAAACAAATCAGGGAGAGGAATCAAAACCCTTTGCTACTTCTAATAATAGCTTTGCTTTTGGCAGTGCCAAAACTGGTAAGTTTAATAATTGGTTTAAAACAATATACCTTGTTCATTTCTTGTTTAATCTCCACAGAGAATCCACTAGGCTTCGTTTTCAGTGCATCGAACAATCAAAGCCTCCAACAGAGTGTCGAAAGGACAGTGCCCAAATCAATTTTTGGGCAAACTCTTAGCAAAAGTGAGGATGGCGAAAAAACGAAATCCATATTTGGCGGTACTTCCTCGAACTTGTTTGATGGCAGTGGTTCAGGTAGTGGGACTGCCGGAGGATCTGCAGGCTTTGTATTCGGTTCATCTTTGGCAACTATATCAAACATATCCTTCGCTGATATAGGCAAGGAGAAAAATCAACCGGAAAAGGAAAAGACACTTAGTGGTGACAACAGTCAGCAAGATTCAAAAACACCTGTTTTTGGAACTTTTACTTTTGGCTCTAATCTTACAAATAAAGAGATCAATAGTGCCACAACCAAAGTATTTCCCGATTTGGCTGCCAAGGCTGGTGATGATTTTGCCAGTTTGGTGGCCAAAGGACAGAATATCAATGCGTTTCAAAAGTCCACTAGTGGTGGCTTCTACAATTTAACTCATCAAAATGATTTTAAGAATTTCCAAGCCGCCAAAGTTGCCGATGGGGACACAGAAAAGATTACAGCATCAGTTGAGGATGAAGATGCTGATACAACTACTGATGATAACTATGATCCTTACTATGCGCCTATTGTCGAGCTACCCGATGAGATTGTGGTCAATACTGGAGAGGAGAATGAGACGAAATTATACGGCGAGAGGACAAAACTCTATCGCTTTGATCCCGATACAAAGCAGTGGAAGGAACGAGGTAACTTTTCAATTTTGTATAACAACACATCCACCTTCTGTTAATAAATTATCATCATTTATTCTTTGTACATTTTAGGTGTGGGTGAAATTAAAGTCTTAGAGCATCCAGAATTAAAAACCTTCCGAATGGTCATGCGTCAGGAGCAGATCCATAAACTGGTGCTTAACATGAAAATTGGCTCGGCTTTTAAAATAGAGTTTATGACTGAACAAGGTAAAAGTTTTCTATGGGCTAACTATAATTATGCGGTAGATTCAGAAGGTAAGGTCGGCACTGAAGGTGTTTTGGAACGCTTGGCCTGCCGTTTTAAGAAACAGGAACCTGCCGATGAATTTTATAAAGTTGTCAACTCCTGCATTGACCGGGCTAGGACTATTGAATTGGAGGCAGGAAATATACATGAAAACGATGAAGAAGCCGAGGATCCACTAAATGATAGTGCTACTAGAGCACACGATGAGGAAACGGAGACTGAACGTAGTCCGAAATGTGTCACCGAGAAATCGGAATGAAACAGTAAGGTGGAGCGTAAAGATGCCCTGCGTGATAATGCTGCTAACAGAGAAATAAATCGGATTTAAATCTAAGAATACAGTGAATGCTGATTTTGTTGTATTTCTGAAAATATAATAAAAATAATAAAACAACAAATTTTTTAAGTAAAAGTTCAAAAAACTAAAATAATTAAGCAAAAAGTATAGTATAGTATATAGTAGATCCTTTTTTCGTTTCTTGGCTCTAGAATCCACAAATCCTGGCACAGGACGAAAGGATATGGATTCGTAGAAAGTCCTTGATGATCTCTATCGTTTGGCATCAAAAAAAGTTAGGGTCATCTAAGGATGCAGTACATGAAATTTTCTGCAAAGGTCCTTTTTTCCACCTATTTGAAGGACATTCCAGGACATGGTAACATCAGTCGACGCGCATGAACAAGGACTTCCATCTGGACCAAGGACATCCCGCTCATCCTTAAAACTGCCGAGTTATTAGCGCTTTCCTGTTTTTTGACTTGTAATTTTTACCAAGTCCCAAATTTAATGCAATTTTTTCTAAGTCCCGAATTCAAGCAAAAGATCAAAAAATCTGGGAAAAACTACAAAATCCTTAATATCTCAGCTCTCCGAAGGACTATCGGGATATCCTTTGCACCAACAATAGTCCTCAATGATTGGAATGTTTGGGCACAACTTTCGTCCTGATCCTTCAAAGGACTCGCGAGATATTCGCCATTTTGTCATAAGCAAAAAAGTCCTTTTATCTCAGCTCCCAAAAGGACATTCCAGGATCTGATAGTGTCAGTCGATGCGGATCATCAAGGACTACAATCTGACCAAAGGACATCCTGATCGTCCTTTAATTGACCGAGTTATAAGGACATTTGTAGTTTTTTTTGTCACTTTTTTGCCATTTTTCTGACCTCCCCCCCTTACAACAATTCGAGCAATATTTTTGGAAGGATATTGAAAATCCTTGAATGCAGATCGATAGTCCTGATCCTGGAGGCTCCAAAAAAGGATGTCCTGGCGAAATCGATCAATGTCCTGGCGAGATATGGCCTCGAGAAAATTATCCTTTTTTCGTTTTTAAGCTCTAGAATCCACAAATCCTGGCGCAGGACGAAAGGACATGATTTCCTGGAAAGTCCTTGATGATCTCTATCGATTGGCATCAAAAAAAGTTAGGGTCATCTAAGGATGCAGGACATGAAATTTTCTGCAAAGGTCCTTTTTTCCACCTATTTGAAGGACATTCCAGGACATGGTAATGTCAGTCGACGCGCATGAGCAAGGACTTCCATCTGGCCCAAGGACATCCCGCTCATCCTTAAAACTGTCGAGTTATTAGCACTTTCCTGTTTTTTGACTTTTAATTTTTACCAAGTCCCAAATTTAATGCAATTTTTTCTAAGTCCCGAATTCAAGCAAAAGATCAAAAAATCTGGAGAAAACTACAAAATCCTTAATATCTCAGCTCTCCAAAGGACTATCGGGATGTCCTTTGCACCAACAATAGTCCTCAATGATTGGAATGTTTTCCCACCACTTTCGTCCTGATCCTTCAAATGACTCGCGAGATATTTGCCATTTTGTCATAAGCAAAAAAGTCCTTTTATCTCAGCTCCCAAAAGGACATTCCAGGATCTGATAGTGTCAGTCGATGCGGATCAACAAGGACTACAATCTGACCAAAGGACATCCTGATCGTCCTTTAATTGACCGAGTTATAAGGACATTTGTAGTTTTTTTTGTCACTTTTTTGCCATTTTTCTGACCTCCCCCTTTACAACAATTCGAGCAATATTTTTGGAAGGATATTGAAAATCCTTGAATGCAGATCGATAGTCCTTATCCTGGAGGCTCCAAAAAAGGATGTCCTGGCGAAATCGATCAATGTCCTGCCGAGATATGGCCTCGAGAAAATTATCCTTTTTTCGTTTTTAAGCTCTAGAATCCACAAATCCTGGCGCAGGACGAAAGGACATGATTTCCTGGAAAGTCCTTGATGATCTCTATCGATTGGCATCAAAAAAAGTTAGGGTCATCTAAGGATGCAGGACATGAAATTTTCTGCAAAGGTCCTTTTTTTCCACCTATTTGAAGGACATTCCAGGACATGGTAATGTCAGTCGACGCGCATGAGCAAGGACTTCCATCTGGCCCAAGGACATCCCGCTCATCCTTAAAACTGTCGAGTTATTAGCACTTTCCTGTTTTTTGACTTGTAATTTTTACCAAGTCCCAAATTTAATGCAATTTTTTCTAAGTCCCGAATTCAAGCAAAAGATCAAAAAATCTGGGAAAAACTACAAAATCCTTAATATCTCAGCTCTCCGAAGGACTATCGGGATATCCTTTGCACCAACAATAGTCCTCAATGATTGGAATGTTTGGGCACAACTTTCGTCCTGATCCTTCAAAGGACTCGCGAGATATTCGCCATTTTGTCATAAGCAAAAAAGTCCTTTTATCTCAGCTCCCAAAAGGACATTCCAGGATCTGATAGTGTCAGTCGATGCGGATCAACAAGGACTACAATCTGACCAAAGGACATCCTGATCGTCCTTGAAATGACCGAGTTATAAGGACATTTGTAGTTTTTTTGTCACTTTTTTGCCATTTTTCTGACCTCCCCCCTTACAAAAATTCGAGCAATATATTTGGAAGGATATTGAAAATCCTTGAATGCAGATCGTTAGTCCTGATCCTGGAGGCTCCAGAAAAGGATGTCCTGGCGAAATCGATCAATGTCCTGGCGAGATATGGCCTCGAGAAAATTATCCTTTTTACGTTTTTTAGCTCTAGAATCCACAAATCCTGGCGCAGGACGAAAGGACATGATTTCCTGGAAAGTCCTTGATGATCTCTATCGATTGGCATCAAAAAAAGTTAGGGTCATCTAAGGATGCAGAACATGCAATTTTCTGAAAAGGACCTTTTTTTGCAGATATTTAAAGGACATTCCAGGACATGGTAATGTCAGTCGACGCGCATGAGCAAGGACTTCCATCTGGCCCAAGGACATCCCGCTCATCCTTAAAACTGTCGAGTTATTAGCACTTTCCTGTTTTTTGACTTGTAATTTTTACCAAGTCCCAAATTTAATGCAATTTTTTCTAAGTCCCGAATTCAAGCAAAAGATCAAAAAATCTGGAGAAAACTACAAAATCCTTAATATCTCAGCTCTCCAAAGGACTATCGGGATGTCCTTTGCACCAACAATAGTCCTTAATGATTGGATTGTTTTCCCACCACTTTCGTCCTGATCCTTCAAATGACTCGCGAGATATTTGCCATTTTGTCATAAGCAAAAAAGTCCTTTTATCTCAGCTCCCAAAAGGACATTCCAGGATCTGATAGTGTCAGTCGATGCGGATCAACAAGGACTACAATCTGACCAAAGGACATCCTGATCGTCCTTGAAATGACCGAGTTATAAGGACATTTGTAGTTTTTTTGTCACTTTTTTGCCATTTTTCTGACCTCCCCCCTTACAACAATTCGAGCAATATTTTTGGAAGGATATTGAAAATCCTTGAATGCAGATCGATAGTCCTGATCCTGGAGGCTCCAAAAAAGGATGTCCTGGCGAAATCGATCAATGTCCTGCCGAGATATGGCCTCGAGAAAATTATCCTTTTTTCGTTTTTAAGCTCTAGAATCCACAAATCCTGGCGCAGGACGAAAGGACATGATTTCCTGGAAAGTCCTTGATGATCTCTATCGATTGGCATCAAAAAAAGTTAGGGTCATCTAAGGATGCAGAACATGCAATTTTCTGAAAAGGGCCTTTTTTTGCAGATATTTAAAGGACATTCCAGGACATGGTAATGTCAGTCGACGCGCATGAGCAAGGACTTCCATCTGGCCCAAGGACATCCCGCTCATCCTTAAAACTGTCGAGTTATTAGCACTTTCCTGTTTTTTGACTTGTAATTTTTACCAAGTCCCAAATTTAATGCAATTTTTTCTAAGTCCCGAATTCAAGCAAAAGATCAAAAAATCTGGAGAAAACTACAAAATCCTTAATATCTCAGCTCTCCGAAGGACTATCGGGATGTCCTTTGCACCAACAATAGTCCTCAATGATTGGAATGTTTGGGCACAACTTTCGTCCTGATCCTTCAAAGGACTCGCGAGATATTCGCCATTTTGTCATAAGCAAAAAAGTCCTTTTATCTCAGCTCCCAAAAGGACATTCCAGGATCTGATAGTGTCATTCGATGCGGATCATCAATGACTACAATCTGACCAAAGGACATCCTGATCGTCCTTGAAATGACCGAGTTATAAGGACATTTGTAGTTTTTTTGTCACTTTTTTGCCATTTTTCTGACCTCCCCCTTACAAAAATTCGAGCAATATATTTGGAAGGATATTGAAAATCCTTGAATGCAGATCGATAGTCCTGATCCTGGAGGCTCCAGAAAAGGATGTCCTGGCGAAATCGATCAATGTCCTGGCGAGATATGGCCTCGAGAAAATTATCCTTTTTACGTTTTTTAGCTCTAGAATCCACAAATCCTGGCGCAGGACGAAAGAACATGATTTCCTGGAAAGTCCTTGATGATCTCTATCGATTGGCATCAAAAAAAGTTAGGGTCATCTAAGGATGCAGAACATGCAATTTTCTGAAAAGGACCTTTTTTTGCAGATATTTAAAGGACATTCCAGGACATGGTAATGTCAGTCGACGCGCATGAGCAAGGACTTCCATCTGGCCCAAGGACATCCCGCTCATCCTTAAAACTGTCGAGTTATTAGCACTTTCCTGTTTTTTGACTTGTAATTTTTACCAAGTCCCAAATTTAATGCAATTTTTTCTAAGTCCCGAATTCAAGCAAAAGATCAAAAAATCTGGAGAAAACTACAAAATCCTTAATATCTCAGCTCTCCGAAGGACTATCGGGATGTCCTTTGAACCAACAATAGTCCTCAATGATTGGAATGTTTGGGCACAACTTTCGTCCTGATCCTTCAAAGGACTCGCGAGATATTCGCCATTTTGTCATAAGCAAAAAAGTCCTTTTATCTCAGCTCCCAAAAGGACATTCCAGGATCTGATAGTGTCATTCGATGCGGATCATCAATGACTACAATCTGACCAAAGGACATCCTGATCGTCCTTGAAATGACCGAGTTATAAGGACATTTGTAGTTTTTTTGTCACTTTTTTGCCATTTTTCTGACCTCCCCCCTTACAAAAATTCGAGCAATATATTTGGAAGGATATTGAAAATCCTTGAATGCAGATCGATAGTCCTGATCCTGGAGGCTCCAGAAAAGGATGTCCTGGCGAAATCGATCAATGTCCTGGCGAGATATGGCCTCGAGAAAATTATCCTTTTTACGTTTTTTAGCTCTAGAATCCACAAATCCTGGCGCAGGACGAAAGGACATGATTTCCTGGAAAGTCCTTGATGATCTCTATCGATTGGCATCAAAAAAAGTTAGGGTCATCTAAGGATGCAGAACATGCAATTTTCTGAAAAGGACCTTTTTTTGCAGATATTTAAAGGACATTCCAGGACATGGTAATGTCAGTCGACGCGCATGAGCAAGGACTTCCATCTGGCCCAAGGACATCCCGCTCATCCTTAAAACTGTCGAGTTATTAGCACTTTCCTGTTTTTTGACTTGTAATTTTTACCAAGTCCCAAATTTAATGCAATTTTTTCTAAGTCCCGAATTCAAGCAAAAGATCAAAAAATCTGGAGAAAACTACAAAATCCTTAATATCTCAGCTCTCCGAAGGACTATCGGGATGTCCTTTGAACCAACAATAGTCCTCAATGATTGGAATGTTTGGGCACAACTTTCGTCCTGATCCTTCAAAGGACTCGCGAGATATTCGCCATTTTGTCATAAGCAAAAAAGTCCTTTTATCTCAGCTCCCAAAAGGACATTCCAGGATCTGATAGTGTCATTCGATGCGGATCATCAATGACTACAATCTGACCAAAGGACATCCTGATCGTCCTTGAAATGACCGAGTTATAAGGACATTTGTAGTTTTTTTGTCACTTTTTTGCCATTTTTCTGACCTCCCCCCTTACAACAATTCGAGCAATATTTTTGGAAGGATATTGAAAATCCTTGAATGCAGATCGATAGTCCTGATCCTGGAGGCTCCAAAAAAGGATGTCCTGGCGAAATCGATCAATGTCCTGCCGAGATATGGCCTCGAGAAAATTATCCTTTTTTCGTTTTTAAGCTCTAGAATCCACAAATCCTGGCGCAGGACGAAAGGACATGATTTCCTGGAAAGTCCTTGATGATCTCTATCGATTGGCATCAAAAAAAGTTAGGGTCATCTAAGGATGCAGAACATGCAATTTTCTGAAAAGGACCTTTTTTTGCAGATATTTAAAGGACATTCCAGGACATGGTAATGTCAGTCGACGCGCATGAGCAAGGACTTCCATCTGGCCCAAGGACATCCCGCTCATCCTTAAAACTGTCGAGTTATTAGCACTTTCCTGTTTTTTGACTTGTAATTTTTACCAAGTCCCAAATTTAATGCAATTTTTTCTAAGTCCCGAATTCAAGCAAAAGATCAAAAAATCTGGAGAAAACTACAAAATCCTTAATATCTCAGCTCTCCAAAGGACTATCGGGATGTCCTTTGCACCAACAATAGTCCTCAATGATTGGAATGTTTTCCCACCACTTTCGTCCTGATCCTTCAAATGACTCGCGAGATATTTGCCATTTTGTCATAAGCAAAAAAGTCCTTTTATCTCAGCTCCCAAAAGGACATTCCAGGATCTGATAGTGTCAGTCGATGCGGATCAACAAGGACTACAATCTGACCAAAGGACATCCTGATCGTCCTTGAAATGACCGAGTTATAAGGACATTTGTAGTTTTTTTTGTCACTTTTTTGCCATTTTTCTGACCTCCCCCCTTACAACAATTCGAGCAATATTTTTGGAAGGATATTGAAAATCCTTGAATGCAGATCGATAGTCCTGATCCTGGAGGCTCCAAAAAAGGATGTCCTGGCGAAATCGATCAATGTCCTGCCGAGATATGGCCTCGAGAAAATTATCCTTTTTTCGTTTTTAAGCTCTAGAATCCACAAATCCTGGCGCAGGACGAAAGGACATGATTTCCTGGAAAGTCCTTGATGATCTCTATCGATTGGCATCAAAAAAAGTTAGGGTCATCTAAGGATGCAGAACATGCAATTTTCTGAAAAGGGCCTTTTTTTGCAGATATTTAAAGGACATTCCAGGACATGGTAATGTCAGTCGACGCGCATGAGCAAGGACTTCCATCTGGCCCAAGGACATCCCGCTCATCCTTAAAACTGTCGAGTTATTAGCACTTTCCTGTTTTTTGACTTGTAATTTTTACCAAGTCCCAAATTTAATGCAATTTTTTCTAAGTCCCGAATTCAAGCAAAAGATCAAAAAATCTGGAGAAAACTACAAAATCCTTAATATCTCAGCTCTCCAAAGGACTATCGGGATGTCCTTTGCACCAACAATAGTCCTCAATGATTGGAATGTTTTCCCACCACTTTCGTCCTGATCCTTCAAATGACTCGCGAGATATTTGCCATTTTGTCATAAGCAAAAAAGTCCTTTTATCTCAGCTCCCAAAAGGACATTCCAGGATCTGATAGTGTCAGTCGATGCGGATCAACAAGGACTACAATCTGACCAAAGGACATCCTGATCGTCCTTTAATTGACCGAGTTATAAGGACATTTGTAGTTTTTTTGTCACTTTTTTTTGCCATTTTTCTGACCTCCCCCCTTACAACAATTCGAGCAATATTTTTGGAAGGATATTGAAAATCCTTGAATGCAGATCGATAGTCCTTATCCTGGAGGCTCCAAAAAAGGATGTCCTGGCGAAATCGATCAATGTCCTGCCGAGATATGGCCTCGAGAAAATTATCCTTTTTTCGTTTTTAAGCTCTAGAATCCACAAATCCTGGCGCAGGACGAAAGGACATGATTTCCTGGAAAGTCCTTGATGATCTCTATCGATTGGCATCAAAAAAAGTTAGGGTCATCTAAGGATGCAGGACATGAAATTTTCTGCAAAGGTCCTTTTTTCCACCTATTTGAAGGACATTCCAGGACATGGTAATGTCAGTCGACGCGCATGAGCAAGGACTTCCATCTGGCCCAAGGACATCCCGCTCATCCTTAAAACTGTCGAGTTATTAGCACTTTCCTGTTTTTTGACTTGTAATTTTTACCAAGTCCCAAATTTAATGCAATTTTTTCTAAGTCCCGAATTCAAGCAAAAGATCAAAAAATCTGGAGAAAACTACAAAATCCTTAATATCTCAGCTCTCCAAAGGACTATCGGGATGTCCTTTGCACCAACAATAGTCCTCAATGATTGGATTGTTTTCCCACCACTTTCGTCCTGATCCTTCAAATGACTCGCGAGATATTTGCCATTTTGTCATAAGCAAAAAAGTCCTTTTATCTCAGCTCCCAAAAGGACATTCCAGGATCTGATAGTGTCAGTCGATGCGGATCAACAAGGACTACAATCTGACCAAAGGACATCCTGATCGTCCTTGAAATGACCGAGTTATAAGGACATTTGTAGTTTTTTTGTCACTTTTTTGCCATTTTTCTGACCTCCCCCCTTACAAAAATTCGAGCAATATATTTGGAAGGATATTGAAAATCCTTGAATGCAGATCGATAGTCCTGATCCTGGAGGCTCCAGAAAAGGATGTCCTGGCGAAATCGATCAATGTCCTGGCGAGATATGGCCTCGAGAAAATTATCCTTTTTACGTTTTTTAGCTCTAGAATCCACAAATCCTGGCGCAGGACGAAAGGACATGATTTCCTGGAAAGTCCTTGATGATCTCTATCGATTGGCATCAAAAAAAGTTAGGGTCATCTAAGGATGCAGAACATGCAATTTTCTGAAAAGGACCTTTTTTTGCAGATATTTAAAGGACATTCCAGGACATGGTAATGTCAGTCGACGCGCATGAGCAAGGACTTCCATCTGGCCCAAGGACATCCCGCTCATCCTTAAAACTGTCGAGTTATTAGCACTTTCCTGTTTTTTGACTTGTAATTTTTACCAAGTCCCAAATTTAATGCAATTTTTTCTAAGTCCCGAATTCAAGCAAAAGATCAAAAAATCTGGAGAAAACTACAAAATCCTTAATATCTCAGCTCTCCGAAGGACTATAGGGATGTCCTTTGAACCAACAATAGTCCTCAATGATTGGAATGTTTGGGCACAACTTTCGTCCTGATCCTTCAAAGGACTCGCGAGATATTCGCCATTTTGTCATAAGCAAAAAAGTCCTTTTATCTCAGCTCCCAAAAGGACATTCCAGGATCTGATAGTGTCATTCGATGCGGATCATCAATGACTACAATCTGACCAAAGGACATCCTGATCGTCCTTGAAATGACCGAGTTATAAGGACATTTGTAGTTTTTTTGTCACTTTTTTGCCATTTTTCTGACCTCCCCCCTTACAAAAATTCGAGCAATATATTTGGAAGGATATTGAAAATCCTTGAATGCAAATCGATAGTCCTGATCCTGGAGGCTCCAAAAAAGGATGTCCTGGCGAAATCGATCAATGTCCTGGCGAGATATGGCCTCGAGAAAATTATCCTTTTTACGTTTTTTAGCTCTAGAATCCACAAATCCTGGCGCAGGACGAAAGGACATGATTTCCTGGAAAGTCCTTGATGATCTCTATCGATTGGCATCAAAAAAAGTTAGGGTCATCTAAGGATGCAGAACATGCAATTTTCTGAAAAGGACCTTTTTTTGCAGATATTTAAAGGACATTCCAGGACATGGTAATGTCAGTCGACGCGCATGAGCAAGGACTTCCATCTGGCCCAAGGACATCCCGCTCATCCTTAAAACTGTCGAGTTATTAGCACTTTCCTGTTTTTTGACTTGTAATTTTTACCAAGTCCCAAATTTAATGCAATTTTTTCTAAGTCCCGAATTCAAGCAAAAGATCAAAAAATCTGGAGAAAACTACAAAATCCTTAATATCTCAGCTCTCCAAAGGACTATCGGGATGTCCTTTGCACCAACAATAGTCCTCAATGATTGGAATGTTTTCCCACCACTTTCGTCCTGATCCTTCAAATGACTCGCGAGATATTTGCCATTTTGTCATAAGCAAAAAAGTCCTTTTATCTCAGCTCCCAAAAGGACATTCCAGGATCTGATAGTGTCAGTCGATGCGGATCAACAAGGACTACAATCTGACCAAAGGACATCCTGATCGTCCTTTAATTGACCGAGTTATAAGGACATTTGTAGTTTTTTTGTCACTTTTTTGCCATTTTTCTGACCTCCCCCCTTACAACAATTCGAGCAATATTTTTGGAAGGATATTGAAAATCCTTGAATGCAGATCGATAGTCCTGATCCTGGAGGCTCCAGAAAAGGATGTCCTGGCGAAATCGATCAATGTCCTGGCGAGATATGGCCTCGAGAAAATTATCCTTTTTACGTTTTTTAGCTCTAGAATCCACAAATCCTGGCGCAGGACGAAAGGACATGATTTCCTGGAAAGTCCTTGATGATCTCTATCGATTGGCATCAAAAAAGTTAGGGTCATCTAAGGATGCAGAACATGCAATTTTCTGAAAAGGACCTTTTTTTGCAGATATTTAAAGGACATTCCAGGACATGGTAATGTCAGTCGACGCGCATGAGCAAGGACTTCCATCTGGCCCAAGGACATCCCGCTCATCCTTAAAACTGTCGAGTTATTAGCACTTTCCTGTTTTTTGACTTGTAATTTTTACCAAGTCCCAAATTTAATGCAATTTTTTCTAAGTCCCGAATTCAAGCAAAAGATCAAAAAATCTGGAGAAAACTACAAAATCCTTAATATCTCAGCTCTCCGAAGGACTATCGGGATGTCCTTTGAACCAACAATAGTCCTCAATGATTGGAATGTTTGGGCACAACTTTCGTCCTGATCCTTCAAAGGACTCGCGAGATATTCGCCATTTTGTCATAAGCAAAAAAGTCCTTTTATCTCAGCTCCCAAAAGGACATTCCAGGATCTGATAGTGTCATTCGATGCGGATCATCAATGACTACAATCTGACCAAAGGACATCCTGATCGTCCTTGAAATGACCGAGTTATAAGGACATTTGTAGTTTTTTTTGTCACTTTTTTGCCATTTTTCTGACCTCCCCCCTTACAACAATTCGAGCAATATTTTTGGAAGGATATTGAAAATCCTTGAATGCAGATCGATAGTCCTGATCCTGGAGGCTCCAAAAAAGGATGTCCTGGCGAAATCGATCAATGTCCTGGCGAGATATGGCCTCGAGAAAATTATCCTTTTTACGTTTTTTAGCTCTAGAATCCACAAATCCTGGCGCAGGACGAAAGGACATGATTTCCTGGAAAGTCCTTGATGATCTCTATCGATTGGCATCAAAAAAAGTTAGGGTCATCTAAGGATGCAGAACATGCAATTTTCTGAAAAGGACCTTTTTTTGCAGATATTTAAAGGACATTCCAGGACATGGTAATGTCAGTCGACGCGCATGAGCAAGGACTTCCATCTGGCCCAAGGACATCCCGCTCATCCTTAAAACTGTCGAGTTATTAGCACTTTCCTGTTTTTTGACTTGTAATTTTTACCAAGTCCCAAATTTAATGCAATTTTTTCTAAGTCCCGAATTCAAGCAAAAGATCAAAAAATCTGGAGAAAACTACAAAATCCTTAATATCTCAGCTCTCCAAAGGACTATCGGGATGTCCTTTGCACCAACAATAGTCCTCAATGATTGGAATGTTTTCCCACCACTTTCGTCCTGATCCTTCAAATGACTCGCGAGATATTTGCCATTTTGTCATAAGCAAAAAAGTCCTTTTATCTCAGCTCCCAAAAGGACATTCCAGGATCTGATAGTGTCAGTCGATGCGGATCAACAAGGACTACAATCTGACCAAAGGACATCCTGATCGTCCTTTAATTGACCGAGTTATAAGGACATTTGTAGTTTTTTTGTCACTTTTTTGCCATTTTTCTGACCTCCCCCCTTACAACAATTCGAGCAATATTTTTGGAAGGATATTGAAAATCCTTGAATGCAGATCGATAGTCCTTATCCTGGAGGCTCCAAAAAAGGATGTCCTGGCGAAATCGATCAATGTCCTGCCGAGATATGGCCTCGAGAAAATTATCCTATTTTCGTTTTTAAGCTCTAGAATCCACAAATCCTGGCGCAGGACGAAAGGACATGATTTCCTGGAAAGTCCTTGATGATCTCTATCGATTGCCATCAAAAAAAGTTAGGGTCATCTAAGGATGCAGAACATGCAATTTTCTGAAAAGGACCTTTTTTTGCAGATATTTAAAGGACATTCCAGGACATGGTAATGTCAGTCGACGCGCATGAGCAAGGACTTCCATCTGGCCCAAGGACATCCCGCTCATCCTTAAAACTGTCGAGTTATTAGCACTTTCCTGTTTTTTGACTTGTAATTTTTACCAAGTCCCAAATTTAATGCAATTTTTTCTAAGTCCCGAATTCAAGCAAAAGATCAAAAAATCTGGAGAAAACTACAAAATCCTTAATATCTCAGCTCTCCGAAGGACTATCGGGATGTCCTTTGCACCAACAATAGTCCTCAATGATTGGAACTGGCCATATCTCGCCAGGACATTGATCGATTTCGCCAGGACATCCTTTTCTGGAGCCTCCAGGATCAGGACTATCAGGATTTTCAATATCCTTCCAAAAATATTGCTCGAATTTTTGTAAGGGGGGAGGTCAGAAAAATGGCAAAAAAGTGACAAAAAAACTACAAATGTCCTTATAACTCGGTCATTTAAAGGACGATCAGGATGTCCTTTGGTCAGATTGTAGTCCTTGATGATCCGCATCGACTGACACTATCAGATCCTGGAATGTCCTTTTGGGAGCTGAGATAAAAGGACTTTTTTGCTTATGACAAAATGGCGAATATCTCGCGAGTCCTCTGAAGGATCAGGACGAAAGTTGTGCCCAAACATTCCAATCATTGAGGACTATTGTTGGTGCAAAGGACATCCCGATAGTCCTTCGGAGAGCTGAGATATTAAGGATTTTGTAGTTTTCTCCAGATTTTTTTATCTTTTGCTTGAATTCGGGACTTAGAAAAAATTGCATTAAATTTGGGACTTGGTAAAAATTACAAGTCAAAAAACAGGAAAGCGCTAATAACTCGGCAGTTTTAAGGATGAGCGGGATGTCCTTGGTCCAGATGGAAGTCCTTGTTCATGCGCGTCGACTGACATTACCATGTCCTGGAATGTCCTTTAAATAGCTCCAAAAAGGTCCTTTTCAGAAAATTGCATGTTCTGCATCCTTAGACGACCCCAAGTTTTTTTTGATGCCAATCGATAGAGATCATCAAGCACTTTCTAGGAAACCATGTCCTTTCGTCCTGCGCCAGGATTTGTGGATTCTAGAGCTAAAAAACGTAAAAAGGATAATTTTCTCGAGGCCATATCTCGCCAGGACATTGATCGATTTCGCCAGGACATCCTTTTCTGGAGCCTCCAGGATCAGGACTATCGATCTGCATTCGAGGATTTTCAATATCCTTCCAAATATATTGCTCGAATTTTTGTAAGGGGGGAGGTCAGAAAAATGCCAAAAAAGTGATAAAAAACTACAAATGTCCTTATAACTCGGTCATTTAAAGGACGATCAAGATGTCCTTTGGTCAGATTGTAGTCATTGATGATCCGCATCGAATGACACTATCAGATCCTGGAATGTCCTTTTGGGAGCTGAGATAAAAGGACTTTTTTGCTTATGACAAAATGGCGAATATCTCGCGAGTCCTTTGAAGGATCAGGACGAAAGTTGTGCCCAAACATTCCAATCATTGAGGACTATTGTTGGTGCAAAGGACATCCCGATAGTCCTTCGGAGAGCTGAGATATTAAGGATTTTGTAGTTTTCTCCAGATTTTTTGATCTTTTGCTTGAATTCGGGACTTAGAAAAAATTGCATTAAATTTGGGACTTGGTAAAAATTACAAGTCAAAAAACAGGAAAGTGCTAATAACTCGACAGTTTTAAGGATGAGCGGGATGTCCTTGGGCCAGATGGAAGTCCTTGTTCATGCGCGTCGACTGACATTACCATGTCCTGGAATGTCCTTTAAATATCTGCAAAAAAAGGTCCTTTTCAGAAAATTGCATGTTCTGCATCCTTAGACGACCCCAAGTTTTTTTTGATGCCAATCGATAGAGATCATCAAGCACTTTCTAGGAAACCATGTCCTTTCGTCCTGCGCCAGGATTTGTGGATTCTAGAGCTAAAAAACGTAAAAAGGATAATTTTCTCGAGGCCATATCTCGCCAGGACATTGATCGATTTCGCCAGGACATCCTTTTCTGGAGCCTCCAGGATCAGGACTATCGATCTGCATTCAAGGATTTTCAATATCCTTCCAAAAATATTGCTCGAATTTTTGTAAGGGGGGAGGTCAGAAAAATGGCAAAAAAGTGACAAAAAAACTACAAATGTCCTTATAACTCGGTCATTTAAAGGACGATCAGGATGTCCTTTGGTCAGATTGTAGTCCTTGATGATCCGCATCGACTGACACTATCAGATCCTGGAATGTCCTTTTGGGAGCTGAGATAAAAGGACTTTTTGCTTATGACAAAATGGCGAATATCTCGCGAGTCCTTTGAAGGATCAGGACGAAAGTTGTGCCCAAACATTCCAATCATTGAGGACTATTGTTGGTGCAAAGGACATCCCGATAGTCCTTCGGAGAGCTGAGATATTAAGGATTTTGTAGTTTTCTCCAGATTTTTTTGATCTTTTGCTTGAATTCGGGACTTAGAAAAAATTGCATTAAATTTGGGACTTGGTAAAAATTACAAGTCAAATAAACAGAAAAGTGCTCAAAACTCGGTAGTTTTAAGGATGAGCGGGATGTCCTTGGGCCAGATGAAAGTCCTTGCTCATGCGCGTCGACTGATGTTACCATGTCCTGGAATGTCCTTCAAATAGGTGGAAAAAAGGACCTTTGCAGAAAATTTCATGTCCTGCATCCTTAGATGACCCTAACTTTTTTTGATGCCAATCGATAGAGATCATCAAGGACTTTCCAGGAAATCATGTCCTTTTTTTTGACCTCCCCCCATTTTTCTGACCTCCCCCCTTACAAAAATTCGAGCAATATTTTTGGAAGGATATTGAAAATCCTGATAGTCCTGATCCTGGAGGCTCCAGAAAAGGATGTCCTGGCGAAATCGATCAATGTCCTGGCGAGATATGGCCAGTTCCAATCATTGAGGACTATTGTTGGTGCAAAGGACATCCCGATAGTCCTTCGGAGAGCTGAGATATTAAGGATTTTGTAGTTTTCTCCAGATTTTTTTATCTTTTGCTTGAATTCGGGACTTAGAAAAAATTGCATTAAATTTGGGACTTGGTAAAAATTACAAGTCAAAAAACAGGAAAGCGCTAATAACTCGGCAGTTTTAAGGATGAGCGGGATGTCCTTGGTCCAGATGGAAGTCCTTGTTCATGCGCGTCGACTGACATTACCATGTCCTGGAATGTCCTTTAAATAGCTCCAAAAAGGTCCTTTTCAGAAAATTGCATGTTCTGCATCCTTAGACGACCCCAAGTTTTTTTGATGCCAATCGATAGAGATCATCAAGCACTTTCTAGGAAACCATGTCCTTTCGTCCTGCGCCAGGATTTGTGGATTCTAGAGCTAAAAAACGTAAAAAGGATAATTTTCTCGAGGCCATATCTCGCCAGGACATTGATCGATTTCGCCAGGACATCCTTTTCTGGAGCCTCCAGGATCAGGACTATCGATCTGCATTCGAGGATTTTCAATATCCTTCCAAATATATTGCTCGAATTTTTGTAAGGGGGGAGGTCAGAAAAATGCCAAAAAAGTGATAAAAAACTACAAATGTCCTTATAACTCGGTCATTTAAAGGACGATCAAGATGTCCTTTGGTCAGATTGTAGTCATTGATGATCCGCATCGAATGACACTATCAGATCCTGGAATGTCCTTTTGGGAGCTGAGATAAAAGGACTTTTTTGCTTATGACAAAATGGCGAATATCTCGCGAGTCCTTTGAAGGATCAGGACGAAAGTTGTGCCCAAACATTCCAATCATTGAGGACTATTGTTGGTGCAAAGGACATCCCGATAGTCCTTCGGAGAGCTGAGATATTAAGGATTTTGTAGTTTTCTCCAGATTTTTTGATCTTTTGCTTGAATTCGGGACTTAGAAAAAATTGCATTAAATTTGGGACTTGGTAAAAATTACAAGTCAAAAAACAGGAAAGTGCTAATAACTCGACAGTTTTAAGGATGAGCGGGATGTCCTTGGGCCAGATGGAAGTCCTTGTTCATGCGCGTCGACTGACATTACCATGTCCTGGAATGTCCTTTAAATATCTGCAAAAAAAGGTCCTTTTCAGAAAATTGCATGTTCTGCATCCTTAGACGACCCCAAGTTTTTTTTGATGCCAATCGATAGAGATCATCAAGCACTTTCTAGGAAACCATGTCCTTTCGTCCTGCGCCAGGATTTGTGGATTCTAGAGCTAAAAAACGTAAAAAGGATAATTTTCTCGAGGCCATATCTCGCCAGGACATTGATCGATTTCGCCAGGACATCCTTTTCTGGAGCCTCCAGGATCAGGACTATCGATCTGCATTCAAGGATTTTTCAATATCCTTCCAAAAATATTGCTCGAATTTTTGTAAGGGGGGAGGTCAGAAAAATGGCAAAAAAGTGACAAAAAAACTACAAATGTCCTTATAACTCGGTCATTTAAAGGACGATCAGGATGTCCTTTGGTCAGATTGTAGTCCTTGATGATCCGCATCGACTGACACTATCAGATCCTGGAATGTCCTTTTGGGAGCTGAGATAAAAGGACTTTTTTGCTTATGACAAAATGGCGAATATCTCGCGAGTCCTTTGAAGGATCAGGACGAAAGTTGTGCCCAAACATTCCAATCATTGAGGACTATTGTTGGTGCAAAGGACATCCCGATAGTCCTTCGGAGAGCTGAGATATTAAGGATTTTGTAGTTTTCTCCAGATTTTTTGATCTTTTGCTTGAATTCGGGACTTAGAAAAAATTGCATTAAATTTGGGACTTGGTAAAAATTACAAGTCAAATAAACAGAAAAGTGCTCAAAACTCGGTAGTTTTAAGGATGAGCGGGATGTCCTTGGGCCAGATGAAAGTCCTTGCTCATGCGCGTCGACTGATGTTACCATGTCCTGGAATGTCCTTCAAATAGGTGGAAAAAAGGACCTTTGCAGAAAATTTCATGTCCTGCATCCTTAGATGACCCTAACTTTTTTTGATGCCAATCGATAGAGATCATCAAGGACTTTCCAGGAAATCATGTCCTTTCGTCCTGCGCCAGGATTTGTGGATTCTAGAGCTAAGAAACGAAAAAAGGATCTTTTTGTCGAGGCCATATATCGCTAGGACATTGGTCGAATTCGACATCTTTTTATGGATTTTCCAGGGGCAAAGGACATCTCGATAGTTCTGCGGAGAGCCGAGTTATCAAGGATTTTGTAATTTTCTTCAGTTTTTTTGCCACTTGGTTCCATTTGGGATTTGGGAAAAAATGACAAGTCCAGTGCTAATAGCTCGGCCATTATAAGAACGATTTTGGTGTGCTTTGGCTGAGTGGATGTCCTTGTCCAAATTGTTGTGTCGTGCATTCTTAGACGACCCCAACTTGTTTTGACGCCAATACGTAGAGATCGTTAAGGACATCCCAGGAAGTCATTGCATACATACATATAATGTATAAATGCGCCTATTTGATGTCAGGTGGATTTGCGGAAATTGTACTTACCAAGATGCAATTTAGGATAGTCTCGTCTCGTTCTTCTTACTTTTTTTTTTTTTTTTTTTTGATTTTCATTTTGTTCGTTTTTTTTTTAGCTATTCTGTTGCTTTATCAGCGAAATTGTCTAAAAGGTTTTTTTTTCTTTATTTTGTCCATTATCATTATTCGATTGCACAATTATTGGGATTTTTCTCAATTGGATTTTTATTAATAATAAGCATATATAATTATAATGATAATAACTAGGTAAAAACGAAAAAAAAAAAAATTTATACATATATATATACATATATATATATATATTGTAATTCGGGAACATCCGGAATGAATACAAAATGTTTTGCATCTCTTTAATTGCGGAAACGTTTGCTTTCCTTAAGGTTCAGTTCAATATAGCGCATTTTTTTAGTTTTCGTTGTTTTTCATTTTCAGTTATAGATAGATAAAGACTCCTCAAATTGAAGCCGAACCAAAGATAGCAAATGTTTTTGCAGCTCTATTGCTACTTCTTTGCTTTGCTCTCTTCTTGGTTGTCTTTTCTAGCGCAGCTTGAGATAATAATAATAATAATAATAGAACAATAATACAATAATTAGGTTTTTTCTTTTCATCTTTTCGCCTTACATTTTGTTTTTTTTGTTTTCTTTTGCCTCGGTTTCTCTACTACTTAGGCCTAGATAGAATCTCTTACAATATGTTGCTCACCCTTCCACCAGGGGAACTCAAAAACTATCAGCTTTGTTAAATGAGATTTTGAACAATGGAATCATTCCGGATGAAGTCAAAAAATTTTGACTCTTACTTAATCCCAAATAATAGGCCAATTTGCTTGTTGTAGTGTTTAAATGTCTAGAAGGTCTTATCAAAGGTAAAATATTAATAAATTCAATTTATTACCAAAAAGATCGTACGCATTTTGGCGTAAACACTCGACAGCTAACTGTATCAATGACGTTATCAATAACATTGCCAACCTGAAGGCCCAATGATTTCAAGGTACAGCGGCTGTTTTAGATATTAGTAAGGCCTTTGACTCTGTGAACGTTCCAATTTTAGGTAAAGTACTGATAGACTGTGGTTTTAACCATTTATATATTAACTTTATAACTAACTTTCTTTCAAATAGAAGACTTCAAATGGGAAACACTTCAGTCAATGTGAAGAAAGGTGTTAGCCAAGGCAGCTGCCTTAGTCCAATATTATTTAATCTATGCACAGCTGACCTACACACTATCAATGACAATAATAGTATTTTATTTCAATAAGCTGATGATTTCTTTCTAAAAACCTTTCATAGAGACTTCTTGACGGCTAGAAACGCACTAGAACAAAAAATTAAAGATTTTCTATCACTTAACGCCAGGAAATCTTCAGTTATGCACTTCAACGGAAGACGTAAAAATCTCAACATAATATCAGGAAATACCTTAATCAGAGACGTTGATCAAGTTAACTATCTAGGTTAACAAACAATTCCCCTGTAAATCATATCAAATCACGATTATCCAACTCTAATAAGTCTAATATTTTTCTACAGATGTTGAGCGGTTGTAGGTTCGGAGTTCATCCATCCAAAGCCCTTAATTTCTTCAAAGCTTTTGTCAGACCTAAATACGAATATGCATGCTCATCATTTGCATCTTTGTCCAAAGCAGCAATTAATAGCATAAAAACCCATGCTAACGTCCACTTGAGAAAATGTTTGGGCCTTATTAGATCTACACCTATAAACATTATATATCATCTAGCTGCGGAATTGTTACCTGAATACAGAATGAAATTTACAACAGCAAAAGAAATTGCCAAAATTTTTGCTTTTGGGCTTCCAGCAGTCAATTTATTATCTAACAATTTCATGACTAAAAACACTAGCTATTGAAAAGTATATATTGAGTATAAAGAGATATTCGACCCTCATCACATAAATTTACATTTGGCCCTAACTTCTTCAAAGGAACCTGCCATAATAAAAAAATCTGCCAATAAAGAAACTATTTCTGCTCTACTCGGAGATAAACTTAACACACTCCGTGAGGGAGGATATGAAATTTTTTTTTACAGATGGCTCAGTGTCAGAGGACTTTACACACAAAAATACAAATACAGGGTCCAAGAGATCATCGTTCACCGCAGAACTTATTGCTATAGGAAAAGCAATAGACTTTGCAATTGAAAATCATTTTCAAAAAATTGCTATTCTAGCTAGGGGTCCATTCAGTCCTTAAACAAAAAACACAGCGACAGATAAAACTTTTGTAACCAGTATTGAAATCCACCACATACCAAGCCACGGCGACATACAAGAAAAAGACCAAGTGGACACTGCAGCAAAGAACGCTAGAACGAATGGTGTCCTTATCTTAGCAAGATGGCCTATAAATGACGCGATTAATAATTTATATAACAAAATTAAATCTGACTGGGAATATGAGTATAATGTTTGTTATTTCCTTTTGTTTCGTCGGCTCCATGGTTCCATAAAAAAGAATCCTTCCATTCCTTGGAAATAAAACAATTAAATAGAATCCTAAGCGGACATGCATTCGACAAACATACACTTAGAAAATGAATATAAACAACAGTGATTTATGTGACATTATTAAAATGCATTAAATTTACGCTCATAAGAAACAAATTTCCAAACCTACTACGATACAATGACATTTATCAGTTTCTCGCTGAGGAGCCAATTAACAACTATAAATTATTAACATCATTCGCAAGTGTAGCTAACATTGATTTATGAACTAAAAACATACTAACCAAAACAATAATATATCATCAAAACTAACAACCATATGTTTTTATTATTAGTGATGAGAGCATCGATAACGAAAAAAAAAATCGATAACAACGTCTACAAATCGACAAAACACATAATTGTAAAATTTCTTTCTATTTTTTCAATTTGGTAACTCTCAATTACTGCATTGGCGTTGCAATAAATCTTCCATTCAGCAAGAGCTGGAAAGTAAGTTAATAAAAAAAAAAAAAAAAAAAAAAAAATAATAACTAACTCTACTATGGTTCGTAGATATTGTAACTGAGTTTTATCTGACTGTAAAAATCACGGATAAGAAATCGTATTCCAAGCAGCAGCATCATTACCTACAATCCACAATTTCCACTGACACCATGTCGAATGAGCCGCAAACTATTCATCGGAATCATTCATCAACTGAATCTTTGAGTAGCGTGGGTTCCGAGCGAGATTTTAGATTATCTCAAGGAAATCCTATCTTTCGAAATCAGCCTTCATACAATATTTTCAACAAGTCTATTGAGTGCGTAAATGACTCTTTGTTTGCTTACCTCAATGCTGTGGAATTGGAAACACTTCAGGATGAGCAGGCACACGACAAAATGTTTGGATCCTATACTCACGGTTTGGCTTCAAAAGATCCGCGTACGAAGGAGCCGATCTGCCAGACTGTTAGGGATTACACCAGCGCTGACGAGAATGTACAACTGTTGGTTTTCCCCAATGTACACGATGGGGAACGCCATTCGACGTTGAGTCGTGACCAGCAAGCGGCTTGTTTAAGAGTGCTTCTAGCTTGGCAACATTGCAAACCAGTTTCGGAGAATGATTTTAATATTTGGAGAGCTACTGAAAACAAACGCTGCACTGAACATCAGGTAGTCCAAAAATACATATTTGGTTATTCGCAGGACCAAAAGGAAATGCAGTATAGGCATATGAAGCGTCTAGTAAAGGCGTATCAGAAGTGGTTTCAGTTAAAAATTCACCAAGTGCTTGCAAACAGGCCATCTGATGAAATGTGGGTAACTTTCACGGGCTTACCACAGCTGAGCCAATGCAAAAACGACCAAACCAGGATTAAACTAGATGGTGTGCATCTAAACAGAATTATGGGTGATCTGAGATATTGGTCCAAGGAAATTAAATTGGAGAGAAGTGATCTTAGATCCCTAAATATAAGACTGGAACGATATGCAACACCAACACAAGGCACAAGGCATCGTCATTCGATGGATGTTGACGATTATTATGATTACTTTGATGAGGGTCATCTTTTTGTTTTGCCCCTGGAGTCTCTTTTAATGCTTCTGACACCAACTGCAGCTTATGTCGATTTACCAACAGAAATGTTTATCAACATTAAGGAAATTGATGAACAAAAGCAGATCGAGTTCGATATTCCTTTGCCAGCTCAACACTGTGGCTGGCATACTAACAACTTTATCATAGCTAGTGCTTATGAGGCATATATGAGTCAGCCAGGCCAAAGTCAATGGATACAAATGGGTGGTGTGAAGTCGAAGGAGAGCGTAAATAAATCAGATGTTTGCTGTGGTAATTATAAAGTCCATGAAATAGATACCGATTATTCCTGTAAAGAGCCCACAAAAACTAATCAGGCTTTAATCTCTTGGTGTCTGAGTGATTCGTCGTCCAGCTCCTCTTTAAAAATTCTTACGCAAATGTCTGTAAGTGGTTCAAGAGATCCTCAGGGGCAGCATCTTTTGGCCTGCCATCATCTAAAGCTAGAAAATAAACCACATTGCGGCATGGAAATAATGACCAAAAATGAGTTACTTAAAATATGGCTACAGTTGCAGCTCCTTCAAATGGATCAAGGGCATTGTTCCCGTCTATCGCTGGTAAACTTAGAGCCCCTACTTGAAGAGGAGCTCACACTAAGCTCGGTAGAGCAGCAATTGCATGAATATTACAACACCAACATGCATAATTTATTGGCTAATCTGTCCGAGTTTCTCAAATTGCTTAGTGGTCTCCCTCAAGATGAGTATCTATTGCGATACTCGTCCAAATATAAGGATAAGTTCCTACTGTGTCGCAGAACCCAAGAGCAAATACCACAAAGTTTTAGTTTGAATGAACTACTTCAAAAGGAATTGTCATTGCCGTCTGAGCATTCCTTTCTTACCCAAAGCAACAGTTACCTGCCCATCTCAACAAAATTGTGTGGACCGTTGCACTTGCATAATCAAATGTTGCCTTGTGCTTTCCCTCCCAAAAATAATGCCAAATGTGTCAGAAAAAATACAAATTTAGAGAATCCAAGGACGCCAAGGATTGCACGATTGGAAAAGCCAACAGAGAAACGTCGAGCACCTACTTCGTCGCGAAGACGACAACACAAATCACAACAGAAAGCACGGTCTAGAGCTCGAAAACTAGAAGCAGCTAAAGAGGAAGAGGAAAAACAGAAGCAGCTAGACAAGATTTTCAACCTTTGATTTACTTATAAATAAATACACGTAATATTTTATCTGTATATGTAAGTACGTTAACCATTTAAATTTACGTCATTCATTACTTCCGAAATCTCATCCTCGTTAACCTTAAGCAGAGGACAGCGTGTCCAGAACTTTGTGTCAGTTTCATGGGGCAACAGAACGGTGGGAAATATGTGGAGAGACAAGTCGTTAAACACATTTTGATGCTCATAGTCATCTTCCAATTGCGTTTCAATGCAGTGTTTTGTAATTCTATTTATGTGATCATCTCTACTAACTCTTTGATTTAAAGTTAACATCTCAAAACTATTGCATATGAGTAAAACATTATTTAACTTTTCACGATGCCAATTTGACCATAGGAGGTTATTCATTAAGGCATAGGGACAGTGGGGCAAGTAGTACAAAGTTACCACTTTGGCCTCATCTTTGCCTGCACTGTTCTCCGAGATTAGAATTCCTTTAAAACGCTCAATAAGCTCTTTTTCCGTATCCCTAAACACAGGATCGTAATAAAGAACCTCTTTGACATTGGTGTGCCTTTGTAGGCCCATCACAAATGCTGCCTGATGCATAGCCTGATGTGTACGAGTAAATGGTCCCAAGCCCAAGCACACAACACGCTCTAGCGGGCGCTGCAGATTCAGTATATCCATTTGCTGTTGCAGTACTTCCATTGACAAGATAAAATAATCGCTTTTCATCATCTCAGAACAAAGTCGCTTGAGGCGTCTAGACAAGAAGAAAAAGTGTTTAGTTTGTATTGATGCACGTTGAACTTTTAAACTCACATTTCGAATCTGTCTACATCTACATCTGGACAATCGTTCAAGTAATCCGTTTCAGATTTGTGACGATTTCGCCGGCTAAGGCATTTCCGTGCAATCCACTTCTTTCTGGTTACCACTTGGAATTCCTCTGCCACTGGAGTCGCATTTTCAGATTCGGGTTTGGTCCCGGAATGAGGCTTCTCTGCCCTTTTGATCTTTTCTAAATTTTGCATATTTTTTTGTTGATCTTTTCGGCAGCACACCAGAAATATTTTCATCGATATTTTATATCGTTATTGTTATTAATCGATATACACTGGTCACCATGAGTTAATCAACACTGTAGAATTGCGAGGGAAAATTTTTATCGGAAAACAATTTATTAGTTTTGTTTGGCTTGAATATTATCAATAGTCGCAAACTCTCGACTCTCTTTGAAGCAATTTGACATTTAATAATTCAGAATAACTGACATAACTTAAAGTCAATGAAAATAAAACGCCATCAATTCCAGTTAAAATAAAATTATCAAATACTCGTACATGTATGTATGTACATGCATACATACATATGTATGTATAAGAATGGCAGACAGTAAAGAGATGGGAACAGATACGGAGCCGGCCGAGAAGTTAAAACTAAATAACAGCGATAACATGGCGTAAGATAATCATTATTCATTTCTGGTTGTTATTGTTACTAAGGACCATCTCATTTAATCGCAGTCTAAAAGACCTTTTGCACCATCGTCTTTCGGAGTGTGGTTGGCGGAAAGACATTGAGCATAAGATTCGCCAAAAAATTTCGGAGCTTGGAGTTGCCAATTTGACCCATGAACAGTTGGCCGCAGAGATTATACCTCAGGTGTGCTGAACATTAAGCAATTATATTATAAATACTCCAGTTTGTAGATCAACTTCTTGTCAACAGGCCCGTGCTTCCGTTCCCGAGGATGTGCGCAAGGAAATGTTAATACGCGTTCGTGCGGCGCTAGAATCTTCTAAAAAACAAAGGGACTAGTCGACTTCGCACAGTCGGCGAGTATCTTGTTTCAGCTAGCACAGCGATTGTTCAATTATGTATGTATATATGTATGTATGTACAAATGCATGTATATTTATTATGTTAGTAATGTAACATGTACATATATGTATATATATAAATGCAAATTGATGTATTTACATACATATATATATATAAACATGGCTTATGTTAAATCTTTAAATTTAGAACAAATATGTATGTAATAAATAAATGAGTTAATAATTAATTCGATTTGTTTATTAATTCTACATATTTTGATATTAGCTAAATATGTATACAATTTTGTTTGAATTTGTGATTTTCTTGTAGGAAATTAGGAACGCGTGGGTTTCGTGGATTTCTGAGGTTTATAAGTATTGGGCTATGAAATTGGAAGGCTACATACATCGTATTCTTTGTTAATTGCTGCTACTCGCTGGGTCCTTTTTTATTTTATTTTAAATTTTTAGAGGCTCTTGCTTTTGTTACTTATTCAATAACGAGTCGATTGAGAAGTCTTTAAATTTGGCGTTGGAATCATCGTTGAAAGTCTGCAATTGTTCGTTAATTGGTTGCTTTTCAGTTTGCTCTTCATTTCTTGCTACTGACGTGGTTGTTGTTGTATGCAACAATTTCATTAATTTATTGCGGGGTTTTCGTAAAAACTTTGCATTTATCTGAAATTTTGGTAATTTATCCTTGTTTGGGGAATGAGTGTGGTTTTGTGATTGAATTGGTCTTGCGCTTGTTGTTGCTTCTGAAGTTGTTGCTGCTGTGCATGTTAAAGGAACCCGATAATTCTGGCGCCAATTTCGTAGCTCTGTACTAAGTGTTGTCACCGACGTTGTTGTCGATGTTCCTGCTACTGGGACCAGGGGTATGGAACTTGTGGCTAATGTAGCTGGAATTATAGCTGCGGTTGCCGCATAGGCAGTGGGTCCGAAACATTTTAAAAAATTCTGTACATGTATTAAATGTTCATTCTCATTTCTATGGCATCGCTGCTTTTGCTTGTCCTCATTTTCGTCTTCTGCTTCGTAATCAACTGATGATTGCTGTTGAGAAGAAGATGAAAATGTTGAAGAGCTGCTGCTATTGTTGCTGAGCTGTTAAGTAAAATATCGAGGATATATGGTTCATTATTAGTTTCAGTGTCATGTTGTTAAATACTAACATCATCGTCTTGTTTTTCACGGAGTTGATGAAAGTTATGTAAACTTTCCTTCGTCTTGACGTTATTGTTCCTGTGGTTGCTGAAAGTGTGCGTTGTTTTGGCTTTGTTGGAGCGTCCTATACTTCTGCCTGTAATTGGTTTCTTTTTCCCTAAATCGTGTTGCTTATTAACTGAATTGTGTTGCTGATCCCTTTTATCACTATTTGAATTTCAGCTAGTTTTCGCTAAGCTATCGTCGCGCCTTAGTTGGGACTGAAATCAAATAATTAGTGAAAGAGGTTAAAGGATGTGCTTATGGGGATTCTTCAATTTCAGCCTGGCACACACAAAAACAACAAACAATTTCGGTTATGATTATAAGGCGCATGAACAATTGATTGGTTGATTCAATAAACTGATTGATTGGTTGGTTGGTTGGTGGAATGAGATGAAAGGCGGAAAAAAATCAAAAAATATCGATATTGCATACGGGCCAATGGCTTAAACAACAGGTATGAGTCGATTATTTTCTGTGCACACACACACGCACACTACCTGTTGATGTGTGTTGTTGTGATTGTAGAGCGACGCATGATGCGTGGCATAGGAGGTAGAGGAGGAGCTAGAGGTGGTGCTATTTAAATCGTCTATATTAACGCGATTATGGTGGTGTTGGTGCTGTGGATTGCTGTTGTTGTTTAGATTGTGGTGCCCAGGACCACCACTACCAATGTGATTGATAACGACAGAACCAAATGGCGTCAAAGTGGTTACGGCTGTTGTTGTTGTTGCTGTGCCTGTTGTTGCAGTTACAGCTGACCCACCTCGTCCAATAGAAGCTGGCGCTACGGAGTTCTGTTGCTGGGATTGATTGCTGCTGTTGGTACCGGCATTGTTGTATGTCGCATGAGTCGAGGCCAGATGCCTAAGAAAATGTTAATAATTAATTAAATTAAAAGCAACGACAATAGTTAACGAAGTATTAGTTTACCTCAAAGCAAAATTGGTTACATTCGACATAGCCATACTGCCGATTGACATGCCTGTGCCATGTGACCCAGATGAAGGAGTTGAGGATGGGCCACCTGTGGGAGTATTGGCACTAGCACTGGCTGAGTTAATGCAGTTGCTGTTGTTGTTCCCACTGGAACCACGATAGTCGAGTACTACTCCACTTGAACTGGCTGCTGCTATAGTTGCCCGACTGTTGCCTGTGGGTGTCGTTGTGTTAATGGCTGTGGTTGCTAATGAAACAGCCGCTGCAATAGTTGTCGCAGCATTAAGAGCACTGCTAATGTTGCTGTTGTTTCCGCCAGAAGCTAATAACAATAATGTGGAAATAACAAAAGTTGAACAAGTTCTTGTTGTCTTTGTGTGTCAAATTACAACTTGGTTTGTTGCAGTAGAGCTCTGTTAGATTGTATCCTGCTCCAAATGTCTAATATTAGTTTTCATATGTATGTGTGTGTAATGTGTACGTGTATGTGGCATGCAACAATTAACAACACAAATTAACCTTAAGAAAAAAGAAAAGAAAAAAAACCAAAAAAAGTAGAGCACCTCAAACCCAGTTTTTATATCTTTTTGTGCAGAATGAATTAAGAATTTTTAGTTTTAGTTTTATGTGTGTGTTTTAAAAAATCTTTTATTCATTTTTCAAATAAATAAAATCGAAACTTAAGCAATAGGAAAGGTTTATATTATTAAAATTTATAAGACTTCTTAAAAATCGTTAGACACAAAAGTGGTAAAAAACAGGCCAGTCTAGAAGTAAAATGTTATAAATGAAGTATTGGAAGTATAGTGGTGTACATTTTAAATTGATACTATTATTAAAAATCATCAAATTAAAATTAAAGCCATTAAAGATTGGCAGTGGTATTCCTATCAGTCGTAGCGTTTTAACTTGAATTCTGCCTAATGGGAAAAAAAATAACTTGGACCTTGCATTACATAATCGCCCATCTTTTTATTTTCAACTTAGTGGCTTAACCGCCCAATGGTGATATTAAATGGTTTGATTAATATTCAGCTATGTGATTAATTTGAAAGGTAATCACATATACATATATGTACATATATGTAACTATAGCGTTTCTTATGGCCTTTCATTAGTTTATGTAAATGGAGCACTGTTAAAAGTTTTAGTTAGTAGATGCTAAAACAATAACTTAAAGATTAATCTTAAATTTAACAACACATCACAAATAAAAAAAAGGAGAAAAAGTTTCAATTTCGATCCTTCCCATATATGAAACATGAGTTATAGTTTTATGTACAAAATGAAACAAAAATTGAAAACCAAAAAATAAGTTGGTATTGTTTCTAACTTCTCCAAAATAGCTTGGCCGACACCAAAGAGTACAAGGGTAGACATTTGTCCGGTGTCATTGTCCTTCCTACTACTTACCGTGGGCCTCAGCTTTAGCATTATTGCTAATGGTACTTAAGGGAATCTGTAAACGTGCATTAACGGCCAATAAGTGATCGCGCCGAGCTATCAAACTGGTTACATGCTCCTCCAAGCGGAGATTTTCGCTCTGCAGTTGATGTAGGCAATTTAACAGAGAAGCAACTAGAAGAGAAATGTGCATTGATTGGCATAAGTTTGGTTTTACACAAACGGAAATCTCCGGCGACTCATACTCACTGTCAAAGTGCTGGGCCTGTTCCATAAGAAACTGTGAGCCCTGCTCCCATTGCCGCTCCAACAATTGCTCCAGACTCTGAGGTATGGGCATGTTTCCATTAATACCACCACCCCCAAACATGGACTGAAGGGGATTCGGGGCAACCAGGGTGTTTGGGATGTTTCCACTACTAGAGGAGGTTGTCGAATTGCGCTGCGAATAGAGAGAATCGATATAATAACTGATTTAAATTGCACACATTTTCTCGTACATACCTGTTTCCCCGGAAACGGTACTCCAGTAAATTGGGAATTCATCGAGTCGGGTGTATAAATGGCATGATCCTGAACCTCCATGTGCAATTGTTCAGATAACTTTTGGGCCACGCTACTATTTGGATTTACATGATTTCCAAGCATGTGTGTAGCTGTATGCGCAATAATGGACGTTGAGGAGGAGGAGCTCGCGCTGACTGAAATTGATGGCGTTGCTGGTGGTGTCGGAGCTGGCACCAATGGTGAGCCTATTGTAGTAGCAGAGTTGCTTGCAGTGGTGGAATTGTTGCCTCCATTTTGCAGGATACGCACATCTTTGAGATCAGCTACCGCTTGCGCTGCCGCCTGGGTTGCCAGGGTTGGATCTTTGGCCTTGCGCCCTCGCTTGCGAACATTTCCTCCTACAGCTGCACCGGCGGTATTAACAACCGGTGGCTGATCAGCAATGTTCGGATGTGGATTCACGCCTATTTCGGAGCCTGGTGAACTTGGTGGGGAATCCTTAATGGAACTTACTGGCAACATGGATACATCTAACTGATTTTGCGCCTCGTAGGTAAATTTAAGGCCACTGAAGCTAGATGAATTGGGATTAGAATTGCTGCTGGCACTGATTGCCGATGTTGACACTGTTCCAGAGTTGAGATCAGGCGTTCTACTTGGTAATTTCGTTGTCGTTGTCGATTTCAAGATGTTAGTGGTGGTTGTGGGGGTCGTGGAGGTTGTAGAAGAAGAAGTAGTATTTGTATTTGTATTAATGAATTGTAAAATTTCTAGATCTTGATGTTGATTTTGTTGCTGTTGCTGCTGTGCTAGATTAGATACTGAGCTAAGATTGGTGGGTGCTGTTGGTGGTGTTGTGGCTCTGACGGGGGGGTGATGGTGCATACTGCTGTTGCTGATACATTTGCTGAGTTTGTTGGGCACGCAACATTTTCTTATTTAGGGGTTTATTGCAGCTTGACGGCAACATACTACTGTTAGTGTTTCGAAAATTGGCGTCCCCTCTCGAAGAAGTAGACATATTTACCGGTGAATCCAATAGACTCACCACACCGTTGGACGAGGATGACAATGAAGAGTTTGAAGAACTCGAAGACAATATTGGATCAGCATTGTTATTGTGGCGTGTGTTGCGGCTGTTGGTAGTTGTAATTGTTGTTGTTACTGTCGTTGTTACTGTCGTTGGGGGGAGTCAGTGGATGAAGATGACAATGACTGCAATAAAACCACTGGTGATAACAATGTTGAGGACGAGGATACTGCTAACGATGCTGCTGATGTCCCCCCTAATGGAGGCGGTGTGGGTGTGGCCCGATACGAATTATGTGGGGAACCGTAACGAGACTGTTTCTCCGATGACGACGTCATTGTAGCAGTTGTTGTTGTGGGAGTATCAGTTTTGCTGAGACTAGAAACACCGCGTTTTTTTCCCGATCTTCCTAAGGTGACTTTCGTAAGTGGCAATGTATTAGGCGACGTTACTTCTCTTGATGTCGATGTCGTCGTCGTTGATGTAGTCGTGTTGCAAAAGCCAGAGGTAGAAGCAGGCAGTGACTGGGTCAACTGAGGCGTATGTTGATTGCTATTGTTGTTATGATGAACATTATGATGACTACTATTGACACCACTCTCACCCGAGCGGGATCTACATAGATATATATATATATATATGTTTTCATGTATATATACACGTGTTTGAGTGTGGAGTGCAAGACGGAAACATTGCGGTTGGGAAGTGTTCGGGAAAGGGAAGATATTGAGCAAAACGAGAGAGAGAAAGAGCGAATTTTTGGTTTTTTTTTTCGTTGGTATTTGTTATTTGTTTTAAGATTAATTTTTAAAAAATGCTGATATTAAAAATCATGAAAAATCCTTTAGAAAAAAAAAAAAAAAACAATGACTGGAACAGCAACAAAATCAACACAATAACAATAAAATATCCAAAAGTAAATGGTAAAAATTAAATTTGATGGCCATATGAAATGTAATAAGAATTAATATTACTAATAAACAGACAGTTTCAAAACTGTTTTCTTGGGTTATTTGAACTTTTAGACATTTACGGATTTAGAGCTATCAAATTAACTTAGAAACCAATAGAAACCTTACCGCAAAAAAATAAAAACTATTTGGCTGTATAATTTATAGCTTATTCATACCTGCTTCTACGTCCTGGCGATGATTCCTGCTCTTGCAATTGTTGCACTCGGTTGGTTTGCTTCTCATAGCTTATTTTCAGGTTGCCACTTTCCGTAGTGGTGGCGGTCAAATTCCCAGAAGAGTGGGTGGTGCTAGTGCTGGTTGAACTAATAATGTTACCACCACAATTACCACTGACTAGAGCGCCGCTGGTGCCCCCGCTCAAGGCGCTGGCGGTTGATGACTTCCCACTTGGGTGCTGATGCTGGATAACCGATGATGATAACGCGGATAATGATGATGAAGATGAGGAGGAGGCGGAAGTAGAGGCGTTGGTACTAGTGGGTGTGCCGCTTAAACTATTCGAGGTATGGGTAGTGACATATGCAGCATTTCCTGTGCCCAAGGACGACTGATTCTGATTGGATGGTTGAGCTGGCGTATTGCCACTTCGAATAGCTGATTGGGAGGAGTCTGAAATGTTAACAGAATAGTAAGTAATAACCCCAAGGGAATTATAATTAATACAATTACCAATTAAAGTGCCCGTGCCATTTCCAGTTACGCCTCCAGATGCATTAGGCAGATTTATTCCAGGTACATTGGCCGTCGATAGCGGTACTGAAACATACAAACTAGGTGCATTTGTATTTGCTCCTGTTGCCTGTTGCTGATTACTGCTGCTGCTGCTACTGCCACTATTAGAGGTGGTATCCTTGATCCCGCCATTAGTCCCATGTTTACTGCCACTTCCTATCGTTTTGCTTGTGTCTGACTTCGCAAAATTTGAGGCAGGTAACCCGGGTCCTGTAGTTGCAGTGTTATTACTACTGATGCTCGCTGGGCTACCACTAGCAAAATTACTGTTTGAGGTGTTTGTCGTAGTTGTTGAGCCACTACTGCTGGTAGATCCTGTTGCACTTGTTGTGGATATTGTGGCACATGGCGCTGGAGCTAAAGTGGCATTTACTTCGGCCGTCGCGGAAGATTGATGCGTCGGCGGGCTTAATTCAGTGCGTTGCTACAATTAAAAAAAGTTTGTTTTAAATTAGTTATTGTCACATCGCCCCCTGCTTGAAAGATTTTGGTAAGTTTAAATTATGGATAACAAAAATTAAGGCCAACCAGAAGTCAAAGGCCTTTTCGACCATTCTACCAAGAGTATATAATGTTCGTTTTAATGAAAGCAAACAAAATTTGAATATTGTCGGCTGTTGCCATGTTGTTGGGTTTGTGGTCATTAGGAACATCCGGCCTTAAATGTGGCAGGTAAACACATGTTTACAGCCATAAAAAAAAAATAAACCAAGAAAGAATAGCATATACAAATAAAGCTTTAGTTATTAACAGAGACCTAACAGTGCAATAGAAAACTAAAAGCACTCGTTTCTTAAAGCTCTAATCACTCTCTGCAGATGGTTGCTGGTGCAACTGTTGCAGGCGGCAGCTGCACTTAAACAACATTGCAGAGGAAATTGCAGTTCGACGTTGCATGAGTCACATATTTATTTTGCTGGAATGATGGGAGTTTCTGTTTTACTCATGTATTTGGTTTGAGGATTGGCATATGCTGTCATATGCGTTAAATGCAAGCACATGCACCACATATACATATGAGATAAAGAAAAGGGAGAGGGGGTAGGGAGAGAGAGAGAGAATGAATTGAAAGTCATCATGTCAACCCACGCAACTTTGCTCGCTCTCTGATAATGGGCTGAGAGAACAGGCAGCAGGCAGAGAAGAGCTATGCCTTTCTGTTGTTGTTCTACTGTTTTCGGTGGTAGGTGGGGGGTTTGTGTGTACACATACATTGTAATTTGGTCACGTAGACCAAAAACAACAGCAACAATCAATAGCGTTGCCACCTGACGCACAATTGGAACATTTTAGTTGCGTATGGACATTAATTATTAATCTATTATTTGTTTCAATTATTGTTATACCGCGACAACAACATCAAACACCCAAAATATTAAAAACGAAGTTTAATAAACTAAAAATATTAAGGGGTGTTCTTGGTGGGGAGCGTGTTTCTTGGAGACTCGTTAAAAAAGTTTTCTTCAAAAACTGAAAGAGTTATTAAAATTATGTTTCTTTTATTAGTTACGAACAGATTAAAGTTTTGTTTTAACAGAAACAATTTTGATTCGGGAGCTGTTCAAAGTTTTCGGTGTTCAAAGTAAACCTAAAAATATGATCCGGCAAGGATATTGACGCAGGATCATCTGACATATAAACTTATATCAACGGTCAATTTAGAATCTGGTAGCAGCTGCCGCTTGAAATGAAGTTTAAACCTCTGGCACTACATGCCATTCTCAAACAAAAAACACGATCAACCCTTTTCTCTACACATTGTTAAATCGGTTTCGCAATACATTTTCATTAATTTTTTTTTTTTTCAAATTCAATAAAGCGGCAGCTCGGTCGCGACAAAAGGAAGTACCAAAACAAACAAAACTGGGGAACTTAAAAATTATATTAACCCTCTGGCAAACCCCCTTTGCTGTCACGAGAATCAAGACATAAAAAAGATTTGAGTTGACATTACAACTGGGATCAATCTGTTTTGTAAGTTATATTAATCTATAAAAATAACTTTGAAATTTCTTTTCTTTTTAACTCTTTTACAAATTATGTATTTGTTCATATAATTCAATGTAATTTAGAGACTGACAGGAAATTGTCCTGTCCACTGCCGACAATGCCTTGCCTGGGTAGTTCTTCATTATTCAGGTAACGAAGAGTAACAGGAGATGTATGTAGATATTATTTAGCCAGAAAAAGCAGCAGCTGTAACCAGATAAAAGGATCGCAAGATCAACCAACAAAAAAGTAAGGGTAGCAGCAAAGGAACAAGCGTTCTGAAAGAAGGCAGCTGTCGTAAACTAGGCGCAAATGTGCCAAGATGTTTGTACATACATATGTATATGTATGTCGTATACGAGGCCAGGACACAGGCAGTGTCACAAGCAGGAAAAAGGAAACGGAGTTCTCTCGTACATTTTTTATTTTATTTTCATAGTTTTCTCCTTGAGCGCGCGCTCATAAGGAATAAGTCGAACAGTCCTGAACAGTTGCATGTAAAGATCGAGCTATGTTAACACTAATCAATAATCGGTTTAGGCTGTATGATTTGGCCAATTGGCCAAGGAGAGCCATGCACCCTACATAACAATTTAGTACAGCAGGTGGTCTTGGTCTTTCACAAACACACATAAAAGCAGCAACAGCCAGGGGGCAGGTGCAGTTACAGTTCGTATTGAAACTGGAACAAAATTGCGGTTTTAGGTATTGATAAATTATCGGGAGACATTGTGTGGGGCAATGGAAATGCAGGAGTATGGGTTGATATAGAATTATGTTATTAATTATTAAAAACTGTGGGCTAAAAAATGGAATAATGTAATCTCTAAGCGCAACGCCGTCGAAAAGTATCTATTGTTGTTTGAAAGCTTCCCTGAAATTACCCAAACATCCTACCTACACTTCTATCCTTTTAGTAAGAAGAATATAGACCGTTCGGTTCCCAGTAGTAAGCAGTATGTATGCGAATATATCTTCCATAATAGACCATAAAGAAATGATTGGCCACAACAGATGCTTATTGCATGTTGGCGCCAAGCATGCTGCATACATACATATGTATATATAATCCTCATTTGTTTCTATAGAGAATGAACTGAGCTCTTACCCCTGAAAGCAGGAAACGTATTTTTAAATTGTGCGGATACGTGGTGGCTGTGCTGTTACTACTATTCGATGCACCACTAGCTGCTGCATTGACGCTGCCACCACCACCCAAATACGAGGGTGATGCTGAGGCTGAACCACCAACATATTCGATGGTAGCCGATGGTGTAGTCGATGCAGATGAAGGCGATGATGAGGCAGAGGTGGAATGCTGGCTGCTATTGTGACTGTTACCATGATGATGATGATGATGATGATCCCGGTCTCGGTCGCGGTCCCGACGATGTTCGCGACGATGCTTATGATGGCGGTGCTCTTTATCCTTCTCACGCTTCTCACGTTTCTTTTTCTTATTCTTGCGATGCTCCTTGTATTCCGAGGAGGATATCATATCAACAATGTGATTGTTATTGCTCTCGGCAGTTGCTGCCATATTCACCATGGTCGCGGTGAAGTCCACAACTGTGGTGGCAGCCAGAGCAACCGCTGGAACTACATCCATTGGTTGAGATGCAGTTGAAGAGCTGGCATCCAATGTGTCCATCATCATCATTTTGTGTGCCGTTTTTACCAATTTTCTTCTTTCTCTTCTTGTATTTTCTCTGGTCTTTTAGCTTCAGTTTTGCTTTGTGGTATGTAATTAACTGGACAGCAACATAGTCTTTCAGTTTAGTCGTCGTCTTCTTTTCCACTTTTTCTTTTTCCTGTTTTTTTTTTCTTTCTGTTTTTGTTGTTTCTTTTTCAATATTATTATTTTTCTGGCTTTTTATACCACTCACTCACTCACTCACATACAGAGAGAGACACTGAAATCACAGACAACGTAGTGAGAGCCTCCCCCGTACCTCTCCTACCCAACGAGAGACTCTCTGACGGTTTGTTGTATTTGTTGTTGGGGTGAATAACTTGCGTGGCGGCGTTCACTCTCTCTCTTTCATTCTTAGCAAACACGTTCTCTTTTCTCTCTTTTTGTTACTTCACACACAATTTAATATATTTTGAATAAAAGGTCCAATGTTTCACGGGAATATTTGTAACCATTTAACAAATACACAAAAATACTTTATTGACCCTACAGGTATTCGTCAGATACTTCTTTTCTCAATTTTCACAATTTTTTTTTTTTTTTTTTTTTTTGACGGACCTATGATCCGCATGCACAACCTCTCCGCTTGAAAACAAAAACAACACTGACGCCGACGTCGACGCAGACGGCGACGCAAAACGACGTTGCACACGTTTAAATTATTGAGGGAGGGAGAGAGAACGTTGGAGAGAGATCAAGAAAGAGAGAGAAGAGCATTTGTGCATTGTTGCTGTTGTTGTTCCTGTTGGTAGCAGCCGGTTTTCAGTTGGGGGATTATTGAGAAGTATATATGTACATATGTATGTATGTACAATATATGTATATGTACATAAATTTGTGGCTATGTCTGCACGTAGGCCAGACAAGCACAAAAACAGAGTCTGTGCATAGGTTGCTCAGCCGAATTCTAAATGCTCTGTTTAGCTTTGAAATGCTGAGGTAATATGTTCACATATGAGTAGTCTTACTTACTATCTAAGAATGAATCTATCAAGTTAAGCTCCTCTGCAAAACCAGATAACTCTTGCTGTTCAGAGTATTTTAACAGCAACCAACAACCAACAGCAAAAGAAAAACACACAGATTTACTTTTAAAAACAGAACTATGTATGCATATACATACATACATATTTATGTATGCATGAACATCTAAGTATGTTCATATGTATGTACATTCATACTTAAATATGTATGTATGTATGTATGTAGCTAAATGCGCTGAGTAGAAGTAGACGTAAAAGTTAACTAGGCAAATAAACAAAACGTCACCCAATAATCAAAGTTAGTCAAGAAAGAAATAAATGAAAGGGGAACCAATCAATGACGCAACTGTTGAGATTAGCAGATCGAGTGACTAATTGCTGAAAGGTTTTAAATGTTATTTGGGTGTTCCCCTATATATCTAAAACCGAATACTCACTGAACACTAGGAACTCCTCAATAGACATTTCGGTTTGTATTTCAGAGTTGGCGGTAAGATATGACCTGCACATTTAAAAATTATGGATATCTTGTTTTATGTTTCATAAGTATTAACGCCTATATGATATCTAACAAGTTTCATATATGTACATATGTATGTACGTACATACATACATACATACATACATCGATGTACAATTGTATTTTTTTATTCCAAATGTTTACTGCGTTGGCAGCAAGACAGAACACCTAAAAGTGAATCTCATATGCAGAGAGAAATAGAAATGCAATCTCAGAGTATAACAGTGTTTGAGCGAACAGACACACAGATAGAGAATGAGAGAGAGAGAGCTTCTTGCAGCGCATGTCGTAATGCTGTTGATGTTGTAATAATAAAATATATGTATGTAAAAGAAGTAAAACAACATTGACAACATTATCATCGACACGACAGCAGATAGGACAGAAAAACAATGACAAACGTTTTAGCAAAGCAAAATATTAAACAAGAGAAAATATGTAATTCTGCAACTAAGCAATTATGCTATTCACTAAAAAAAAAAAACAGCTTAAAATAGTTACCGCAGTTAACGGTAAAGGCAGAGCTTACAGGAATGCATCAAATACTTTTAGCCACAACTTGCAACAGTTTAAGATTAGTTTTATTTTTTTCAATAAATTTAAATTTGGCCAGTTTGAAGTAGATGTTGTTGCATGATATTCATAATTGATTTGTCTCTAAAAACTCCTAGGTGGAGGGTTTAAAAGTAGTCCTACCAAATAAACGGAATTTGGCTGAAACAGCGGTTTAAAAGAAGTTAACCTTATAATAAGACTTTATCAAAGTGAAGTCAATGTTAGCTTTTTTACCTGGCAAACAATAATGTTTAAATTCTTACGTGTTTTTATCTCCTAATTTAGTTTTTTTAACTTAGTTTTTGATTAAGTTCTGAATGCTTTAAATATTTGACAAGATTTGTTGTAATATCTATCAAGCATTTGATTTCTCTAACGAGGTGAACGTCGTCCAGAACTGAGTTCGAGTTATGGGAGGCACAGGAGAGCCTCTTATAAAAGCTAGCTGTTTTTAGATAGAACGTTAGGAAATTTTTTGGGATCGGCTCCAGAGCTGATCCAGATGTGAAGTTCAATTCTTGGTTGATTAGAACAAAAGAGCATTTGGGGGGGAAACTTTTGTGTGTGGAATTTCTGATACCGGGCGGAAAGGTTGGAAGTTGTTGAAGTCAAAAAAATAGGTAGGCCAATAAATAAATATTTATCTTTAACTAAAAAATAGTTTCAGTACTGTACCTTACCCATGACGTTAAGGGAAAAGTCATGGCAATAATCTTTAGTAACGGGACACGTGTCATGTGAATCAAATGGCAGGCAACACGTGCAATCTAGACCCACCATCCCATACACACACACACAGTCATATAAAAAAGGTGTTGACTGGAAAAGAAGACTTTACAACTTTTGCCCAAATATGACCCACCACGTTAGGGATTGCAGTTTTTGGTCATAATACACATAATAGATACATATGTTTTTTTTATGACCTGTACTATACAGGAACCACTTAAAGGCAGCTGTGCACCATAAACAATTGTCCTATACCTACAACAAGGAATTTGTTCCTGCATTTTGAAGAAGGACAAATATAAATTATCACCCACCAAAATTAAAGGAAAAATACTCCCCATTCTTTCTATTAAAACCAAACAGTTAATATAACACACAGAGTGGGATCGACAGCTCGTTTTGAATTTAGGAAACAATGAAATTATTTGGTTAATGCACTAAACCGCCAACGTCTAATATTTATTTGCTTAGATTAGATAGAGGGTAACCATGAGTAGCTGAAAAATTTATTAACTGCTGCAAGCATGTCCATGTGATGTTGAACCAATTTCTTCGAATCAAAATCCCAAAAAAATATGAAAAAATAACCAACCAACATCGTACTCAATATACAAATAGTCACATATTTCATCGAAGCATAAATCTACTCGCACCAACGATCAAAAGGAATATTAAGGCATTAATTAAATTCAAAACGGCAACAAAACATACATATTTAAACAACTACAAACATACGTATGTGCATATGTACATATATAGAGCGTTTATTATTGACCGAATTTTAAGGTTTATATGTGTATGTACTTGCTGTTGTTGTTAATCAATAAGCTGAATTTTTAAGAGCTATGTGTCATATGTGCAAAAATGTTGAACCGAAATCACTCAAAAATAGATGATGATTCGACAGAGTATCTAAAAATAATCATGCAACGTACAAATGTAGAAAAAATATATTTCAAATTACCGAAAATACAAAAATTTGGTTGTTTTTCATTTAGTTTGCTTTTTTATACCCTGCCAAAAAGAGTATATTTATCTGAGTCAGACCGTAAGAGCTACAGAGGAATGCATATCTAACTTCAGAAAATATTCTCAGCTATTGCCGAAATTCATCAAGATCGGAGAACTATATCATTACGAAGCATTACTCCACTGTCCCTAAGATTTAAGGACATTCTTTGCGAACATTACGTTTTTTCACTTTGACGATTGTAAGGGTATAGAAACATCGGTGCGTCTGAAGTTATCCCGGCCTTCTGGTTTTTTGTATGTTTTGGTTAACGTCACAAACAAGACAACGAGGAAGAGAATATATTATTACCATATACTTATAATATAGTCTACGCAATTATACAGGGAATTTTTCGTGGACACCCACTAATATGCAAAATTTATACTCGGTGCATAATAGCATTATAAAGAGATCACCTCAGACCCATTGGCACAGTTCCGGCACGTGCATAGTAAGTATAGTTTTTGGAAAAAGATAATCCCGCATTGAGTAAAAGTTTTTGACGGATGAAGCTTTCACTCAGTTTTTCCACTCAGGTCAGCTGTTCCCGAAGAAGTGGCACAACGACGGCGATGGCCTCACCATTATATTTATATTTAGAAAAATCATTTGAAAACACATGATTATGGAGCATTTCGTGAAAATTGGGGAAATAACTTTTTCTGTCTTCCACATCTCGTACTACATGTTGAGCAATTATTATTTTTTAGTCGGCCGAGTGATCTAAATTTAGATCATGAATCCACATACACACGAACGCGTGTGCGTATGCGTTGTGGCTCAACATTAAGAATCCAATACAAACACCCAACCATTTCTATTCTATAGACCTGCACCATACCTGGTGCATGTATGTGTGTATAAATCTATATACATACATATATAAATATTTATGTACATGGCAATTGCCCGATTAAAAAATAATGAAAACTACAAGAAACAATTTAAAATTGTTCCTTTTTATACTGTTTGGATTTTTGTTTTTCTTCATGGAACCCACTGGGGCATATATATTATGGATGTTATACTTGAGTGTGTGTGTGTGTTTTGTTGGTATGATTTGTTTTTGTATAAAGTTTTCGTCAATATTACACATTTTATACATTTTATCAAGGTTTCGTAAGTATTGTATATATCGTAAGCACTAATCATATATAAAATATACATAAATATTAAATTTATCAGAACTCTTCCATTTTGTGTGTTTTTTTATTTTCATTTTGGAGCTTAAAACACACAAAACGATAATCGACATTCGGCATCGTTTGAGGATCACTCCTTTATTTCCATGGGCGAAGTTCCCTCTTATATAGTTAGTTAGCTAGCCAAATTTCAAAGGTGCTGACTGTACTACCGGAAAGAAATTACCGCAGTTTCTCTTGTCGTGATACATCATTAGTTATGTGTTCGCTTGTTAGTTTCGTATAGATTCGTAAAATGTTTCTTTTTTTTTTTTAAGATTTTACAATTTTATTTTTTTTTCTCATATTTATTCACATAACCTATAACAAATGGGGGTCGTTCATCAAAAATCGTTGAAAAGTAAAATTGAAGACTACGTCAGCTAGTTTGGGTTTTTTTTTTTTTTTTTTTTTGTTTTTGTGTTGGTTTTTTACGATGGTTAAGACACATAAGAAAATAAGAGTTGAAGAAATCGAAACGGGTTTTCCTTTATGTGGGGGTCTTAGAACGTTGTTAATGCTCCTGCTCCGAGACCATAGCCTACACCCTTGGGTCCAAAATTGCGGCCATAGCAGGCCCGGCAATAGATATCACCATCTGGTCCGTCATTAAGATTTGTGGAATCTAAGGATTTACGGCAATCGGAACAATAGAAACAGCGTTTATGCCAAATGCGAGTTTTGCTGATCATCTGTTCAGCGGCGAAAACAGCAAAACCACAACGTGGGCAACCACCCGAAGTCTTTTGACCATTGAATGGACGTCCGTCTGGATATTGAATTGTCGACTCACCACTGGTGGACACCAGAGTTGGAGCATGGCCATAACCGAATCCCTTGGGGCCAAAGAGCTTGCCATAACAGGCACGGCAATGTATATCTCCGTCAGGTCCGTCACAAGCCAAAACCGAATCCAAAGGACGATGACAGTCGGCACAATTATAGCATTTCTTATGCCAAACCTTGCCTTTGGACAATTGCTGTTCGGCGGCGAACACGGCGCCTCCGCAACGGGGACATCCTTCACCCTCGCGTGCCTTAATGGAGGTTGTATCGGGATTGTAAAACGGACGGTTGGCACTAATTTGATCCTCAGTTAGGCCATCAGTTTGCAAAAAACCCGAGCCGCAGGCAAAGCCATATCCATGGGGTCCCCACTTTTTGCCATAACAGGTTCGACAATATACATCACGATCTGGACCATCGCTGGCATTAATCGAGTCAAGGGTCTTGTGGCAGTCTTTGCAATTAAAGCACTTCTTGTGCCATTCTCGACCCTTCGATAGTTTCTGCTCGGCGGCAAAAACCACACCGCCGCACCGTGGGCACCCTTCACCGGGGCGGGCTTGGATCTTATCCACATCGATTGCAGCCCGGATCTGTGGAGCACCATCGTCATGAGCATAACAGTCCGATTGCAAGGCACCACCGCCCTGGCCATAACCATAACCTTTGGGTCCAAATTTCTTGGCGTAGCATCCCTTGCAGTAAATGTTTTTATCGGGAGCTTCACAGCACAGTATTGAATCCAATCCCTTCTTGCAGGTGCCGCATTTAAAGCACTCCTTGTGCCAGCTTCGACCACGGGCTAACATTTGTTCGGCGGCATAAACATAACCACCGCAGCGGGGGCAACCTTCACCTTCTGGGGCCCGGGCAATGGCCCGGGGTTCGAGGCGGGCGCCATTCCTTACTGCCGGCTCGCTGCCATTGACGCGCAAAAACTGTTCGCCATTGTCCATGGAAAGGGTGCCCGCTCCAGTGCCAAAACCATAACCCTTGGGGCCAAATTTACGTCCATGACAGGTCTTGCAATAGAGTTCACGCTCATGCTCTGTGCAATTGGTGGAGTCCAGCGATTTGTTACACATGCCACATTTAAAGCAATTCTTGTGAAATACATATCCGCCGGCAAGACGCTCCTCGGCAGCGTATACATTTTTGCCGCATCGCGGACATTTCGGGGCCTCGATTGGTTGGAAAGGCATGTCAACTATTTGAATATATGCTTTGTCGTTAAATTAAAGTTTTCGTTATCTATTATGTTTATTATCTGCAAAAAATGCATAGAGATTGAGTAACGTACAGAAGTGTCGCAAAAAAGCAGAGGAGAGGCAGCAATGGCGGTGCAAGCTATCTAAACTAACTGATCTTTCCTTCCACTAAATAATAACTCTCCATGATGATGAACTACCAAGCGATGCTTACTTTTCAAATGGTTTATATAACACCTAAACACTTCGATTTTGTTTATAATTGTGCCAAATGAATTTTTCACCCCATTAAGTAGGTACTTTATTAAGTATAAACATTTTTATAGAACATGTTCTAACTATATACATATTATATGTACAACGTTTGTGCGATCTAGAATTGTACAATCAATTCAACTGAAGTTTATTACACATACAAATAATGTGTATCTTATGTATCAATATATTAAAAAACGTGTCTCTTAATTGAAACGTCATCGAAAGTTTTGTTCTAAAAATTACTCAACTCAAGCAGTACGTAATACAATATATTAATGATGACCAGCCGTCAAAAGAGCGAAATATTTCTGCACAAGACGCAAACAAACATGAGAAATAAATTTTGTATGTATCTATCTGGGAAAATGTGTGTTCTTTTAAAAATAACACAGGTAGAAACAAAGCTACGACACAGTTATATGACAAAAAACTATATATATTTTAAAATATACATATATATATATTCAGTACATTATCTATTCTACATTATCTGAGTCACTCATAAGCTGTAGAGAGCGAATTGTTGTCTATAATTTGAATTTGGCTTAATTTAAGATGATGATGATGGCTGTGTTACTAATCAAAAGCGAACTGGATGCCAATATCGGTTAGAAGCCATTTTTAGATACAGATGATATCTATATGTACCTACAAAAACGCACAAAACCACCACCACACGAAAGCAGGAGCACTAAGAACTGAACTGGAAGATTGCTCAAAGCAAACTAATCTATATAATTGCGAGTGCACACGGCACCGACCCAAACATCATATCTGGCCTGCTCAGTTTTTGAGTTTTTAGAGAAACTTTAGATGTACGGAAGAATTTTGTTCATCTAATATTGCCCCAAGCACAGAGTGGGATAGAAGATCAAATTTGTGAGTATATGTTGTTGTTCTGTGGGCCAAGTGTCTGCGGTTTTTCAGCGAGATTTTTATTTTTTCCTTCTCTGACGGTTTTTTATGTGCCTTAACTGGGGAAAACACTTGCGTGAAAATTCCTGGTCATCGATAAACGGAAGATGACTAGATAAAACTATTCAAACAGATCGTAAACCAACTAGGAAATGCATTTTCATTAAATTAAGTTGCATGTAATTACATCAAACAAATGAACTCCACCTTTGATGTTGACATTTTCTTTTTTAAAATTTTTGATCACTAATTTTGTCAAATCAATCTCATTAGGGTTTTGATATAATATTTATATTTTATGAACAGAAAAAGTTGTGCTAAAAATATGTCGCTTTTGGAGTCCCAAGTAAATGGGTCAAAAAATGCTTCACAAAATGTCCCACACATGCTCCGAGTGTAGTAGGTATCTAAAAAAAGAATCATTTGCACACACCACTTCAGTTTTAAATAATCATTCTAATGGCTTTAACCGATATTTTGATGAAAGGAAATGAACGAATGTTAATATCCGTATAATATGGCAGTATGAGTAGATATTTACTTTTCGTTCGTAAATAATATACTATATTCGAAATAAGGACTTCTTAAATTTTAGTTAAAAGCTGAATAGCTTCTTCGATTAACAACGATTTTCGACTGAGCGATTCACCAAAAATTTTGTCAACATTTTTGAAATGTTGGGGAGCATACGTATTCCGATTCGGGCGTTGTTTTTTTTTTTTTTTTGTCTGCACACGGCACACATCGATGGTCGTTTGGTTATCGTTGTTTGTTTGTCGCCAAGAAGATGCGGATGACTATACAGACGGATTCAGAAAGTCCATCTGACTCATATAGTATACCTATGAATATATGTATGTACATACATACATACATACATATACATATAATAATTTTGTTGTTTTTTCGTTGTAATAAATTTCATATATGAGTTGGATGGATGGTTCAGAAGTTTCCAGGTGCCAATAACGCGAAACCGACGCAAAAACATGACAAGGCAACAAATTTTTCAAATATACAAATTTCTTAGATTAAACGACGGTCACACACACATCCCTATATATGTATGTATATGTACATGTATGTTGTCTTGTTTTTGTCTGTCTGATTGTATTTCAACATCAATAAATATCATTAAAACATTTGCATTTAATTAAATTCTAATAAATTCTTTTTGCATCCATGCATCGAGGACTTAAAGCAGAATTTAATGGGGCACTCAGCACGTCAATGGACATCAATCAACTCAAAAATTGTCCGGAAATTTACAACAAGATTTCGAGTGGAGAAGGAAACAAATTTAGTTAACAAGTACAATTGTATTTGCACAATTAGACATGAATTTATTTCCTTTACTTGCTTTGGGTTGTAGTTATCAATAAACCTTTCATAACATATCCATTGAACAATACAAAACATCCAAAACATGAAATTCACGTTTTACTGAACCAGAACCATTGTGGATATACTTTTATATATAAACATAAAAGTGCATAAATTACAAAAGTACTAAATATGTAAATAAGCATTTATATAAGCACACCTTGTGTTTTCACACAAATTGAATACCAAGGTGTAAGCTATTACAAGTGCATTTTGAAATTTTTCTTATTAAATACAAAAGGAATACATACACATTCGTATATTTCATTAAATACATACTGACATATATATACAGATTTTAATCCATATGTATGTATATGCATATTACAATTTAAACATTTACAATGCGCCTGCGTCAAAGAATTTTGTGGGCGAGAATGAAACAATGGTATGTACTCATTTCTCAGAAAAATTGAGAAACACTGAGCAGAGATGAATTCGAGAGCGACCGATCGTTATATGAAATCGCAACAATGTAGCCCACACATTGTACACACAACAAGCGAGATACAGAGAGCGCATAAAAATTGGGGGGAAAAGGAATAATATAACTCAAAAGATCCCATCGTCAATATGCTCAATATCCAAAGAGTCAAACGCTTTTCGACCACATTTAGATACCTGTTAAAAAAAAGTTATAAACTTAATTTCACTTACCCTCTTTGAGGTCTTTTCAATTTCCTTTTCGAAATCGGTTAAGGGCGTTAAAGTTACTTGAACATCTTTGATAATATCCCGAAATGAGCTGCAGGAATAATAGTAATTTTAAAATCTCATTGAATATAACACTGAATATGTATGACAGGAGATGATTATAGTTACCTATTCTCATCTGATGTAGCAGACGAGGCGGAAATGCCTGAGCTTGATTTGATGGAATCTGCTTTTCGTTTTTTCGACGTTGAATTTAATGAGCTGCTGCTAGTGGTTGAGGGATTGCTAGTTGATGTAGGTGCCAACGAAGTGGTTGACGTAGATGATGTCAATCCTTTGCTAGTACTCAAATTGGTGGCAGGCGCAATGGTAGTGGTAGTACCTGTTCTTTGAGTTAACCCGTGATCTCTAAGCTCCGGATTAATGGCATACGACGATGACGTACTTGAATCATTCATCGAACTGGGATTGGGGCCAGAGCGATTCAATTCAACATCAAAGCCCGTACTTTTACCACCTATTGGGTGATTTGTACTTAAATTTTGAGCATGTTCATTCGCAGAAGACGTTAGGCTAGATGAGGTGGAGGAAGTGGTGCCAGCAGCGGAAGAACTTATGTTCGATCCACTCATAGAGCTATTAGAAGCTATTGTTGATGTGGAACTGGATTGGGTAGTAATGCTGGTGGTCGCATTGGATAGCATCAAATCTTTGTTTTTGTTGGATTTAGAGGATGATTTTGTCGAGGCGGAGCTTAAGCTGGATCCGGATACTGATAGTGATGAATTTATTGATGACAAATTTGATGAATTATTATTGGAAGCAGTATTGGCACTACCCTCCTTTTCCTTATCTTTGCTTGAGCTGGATTTATTTAAGTTTTTACTATGTTTATCTTTGTACATAGAACTGGAAGCAGAACTTGCACTAGTTGAAAATTTTGTAGCCGCATTCGCTGATGAAACTGATGACGAGGTTGCTGCCAAGGAGGGCAAAGTGGTGGAAGATGCTGCAATAGGGCCTCCTGCTGGAGTACTCGGACTAATACTTGCTGGACCTGCTGTTAGATTGCCGGCTAAGTTACTATTATTGCTAGTACTGGTAAAGGTGGTTGTTCCACCAGAAGGATTTGTCATTGATATTGCCGAACTTCCAGATGTGGAGGATGTAGACGGATTTGGTCTATCTGTTCCACTCACGCTGACACCACCACCTGCACCTGAGCCCGTGGAGCTCCCACTGCTACTGCTGCTGCTGCTTGACGATGATTTTCCTGAACCATTGCCTTTACGTTGCTTCGTTGAAGAAACTGCACTTCCCGCACTACCGATCCCTCCAGTATTAATACTACTAACACTTGATATACCCAAATTGGTAGTACTTGTAATTTTGATACTGGTACCGGATGTCGATGCCGCATTTATTGTGGAATCGATTTCTTTTTCCGGCGACGAGCATGAATCGGATGAGGTGTCATGTTGTATAGGTTTATATGGTGGAATAGTTTTCACGTTTCCTCCCTTTTTCTGCAGCAGGTATATCAATTAATAACATATTCGTCACTGTTTTAAAACTACATGTACACTCTTACCAATTTGCTATAGTGATGCTGACAATAGCCACAATATTTAACGTTATCCAGATAATTACCAGCCTCCTCGCACAGCAGGCCCAAACTTTGGGCGCAGGTTACATGGAATTGTTGCTTACAATTGGATTTATTGCACTGCATGCAGGCTCCGACATTGGCACGATTAGGTTTTCCTATCTCCAAACAGATGTAGCATGCTAAGGGAGTACAATATTTAATGTTGAAAGTTTTCGTGTTTTGTTCTATTCACTGCATTCTACATACTTTTTGAATACCGTTCCTGCGGTATAAGCGTCAGTATGATGGGCTCCATTGTGGTAACATTACCGAATCGGACTTCTGGTATATATAGCGCACAAACAACGTGTGCCCATCCACTATTATCAGTCTTTTTTAGGGCACCATCTCGCGAAGGACACAACTCACAGCGAACGCGTGATGTGCGCTCTTGGGATTCACATTTTCGACAATACCAGGGTCCGGTGGGTACCGTTACGATGCCATAACATGCCTGATGGACTGCGACAGTACAATTCTGGCCGTCACAATAGACGAGCGGGTTTTCCGGCCACCCCCGCTCGTCTGAACAAACGCAACAGCCGCCCACCATCTCCTTCATGTCTTCCAGCTTGAACTTTTTAATTTTGACCAGTTTTTTATTCAAGTTTGAGGAGTGAATGGTGACGGCGGTGCTGGTGGCAGCGATGGAAGTGTCGTCAGTTTGGCTGGAGTCTAGCTCCAGTTTTGGGTTCAATTTTGACGAAATTGTGGAACCGACGACACTGCGGAAAAAAATACATGTACATTATGTATATTACTCTTAATCGAAACATATTGGTCACAATATCAGCAGTTAGTTTATTGTAGCATAGATTTTGTATTTGTTGAAAAATTGCATACACAGAAGCAAATCTATAGAATTTCTCACTGTATTGACAGGTATTCAAAGGTCATTCGCTTTGACTGATTCGGCCCACCGATTCATAATTAAAAAATAATACTTGATTGCATATAGTATATATGTATGTACATACATATGTACATATGTATGTGCTGTATACAATTTCAATGCCCCTCACGCATACACACACAAACGCACACACTTTTCAGAAAGCTTTCTACTTCTCAATGTCAAGGTAAATTTGCGGTGTTTTGCACATGTACATACATACATATGTATGTATACTTATGTATGTATGTATATCTATGTAAAAATAACTAAAGGGCTGCTAATTTCTTGTTAATGGATTAATAATATTTATATTTTCTATTGCTGGTATACACTTGATTGAAAAATCTGCAAGGTACATACATACATATGTAGTTTGGATACCAATTGAGTTTTTTATTCATAATGCAGGCCGGTCTCATACATATGTATGTACATACATATGTAAATAGATATGTTTGTTCCCGTTATTGGGTCATCGTGTTGTTGCCAACTGCCGAAAACAATAAACACAGAAAGCTTTAAAAAGGTAACGGTGTAAAAAGCACTCACACTGACACGCCCGCACATGAAATGAGGCCGCACTTTTGTTATGTTTACGACAAGAGAAAAAGAACCATAGACGACAACAGATGAGCAGCGGCGGCAGGTAAAGAATTCGGAGGCAGGAGAAGCCAATGCACTTTCTATGCTTAAGACAGATATGTATCCATAGATGTACATACATATATACATATTGTTTTCACAATATGTAGATATGTATGTATGCATGTATGTACATGGTACGTATTTATGAATGTATGTATAAACGAGGGCTGTTCCATAATATTAGAAATATATGTATGATTTTTACTCTGATAACGAAACAGCGACTTGTTTTATTTATTTATTTTTTTATTTTATTTTATTTTACTAACTTTGAAAACGTTCCTCGTACATGTACGGTTGTATGTACCTTATAAATGTGTATGTAAGCACTTTATGTAAACCAAAAATGCCGCTTAAAGGGGGCGCGTTTTCCTCATTGAGGGTGAAATATTTGGAGTTTGGAGCTCATAGGAAGTGTGGGAGAGAATGGGATAGACTGTAGGCAAAAGCAAGAGGGGGTGGTTTGTGCCTTAAAGTACGGTAGACTTTTCTTCTTCCTTGCTTTACTTTTGTGGCACAATTGAGATAAATTTCTGTATACGCTTGAAATATATTGATTTTTTGTTTAAACGGCTTGAAAAATGCTTCACATGGACATTGTTTTTATCATCACTTTTTTAGGGAGCGGCAACCGCACTTGTATTTGTTTTCACTTGCCACTACACTTTATACTTATTTTCAGACAGATTCTTATTAGAAACCTATTGAACTAGTATTTTCTCCGAGCTTGTAAATCCCTATTGGAGTGCCTGCATTCGGAATAGTTTTTTCGAAAGCGAGAGAGAGTGAGCCGCCCACCATTGACGATAACCGAAACGCAGCACGCCAAAGTATATATGTATGTATGTGTATACAAACGTATATAAGACAAAAAAAGGCGCTGAACATCCACCAACAACAACAATACTAACAAACGACAATATTTACAACACCAACACATCAACACACACACACACACACCTTGTAACTTGTTTGTTGCTATTTCGCTCGCACATTAAGAGCGTGTCGGGGGGCTTCTATTTGCCTGAACGGGATACTAATACGGGCACTGTGTACACTAGTGTTATTCAGTTGCCGATTTTTTTTTCGTTTCTTTCCGATTTATTATTATTTAGCACTATTTATTTATTATTATTTATTATTTTTCGCCACCACTTCGCTCTTGCAGCAACAACCTCATCGAATTCGCTCAGCGATACCGAATTTGCTTTGCCATATTGAGTATCGGCAAAGTGTAAGCAAGCGAATTGGATTCGCCAAGTCGAATTGTATTCTCATGGCGAATGATCGATGACGCTGCCCATAACATCTATCGATAATTTTAACGATGATTCTTAAAGAGAGAGTTCAAAAAAAGACAACGTTGGTTTTCTATATAAATGCAGCAGATTTTATGCAGTTTTGCTTTGACATATTTGAAAGCTATGGAATATTCTATATAGATATTATTTGTATAGTGTACAAGTTATATATATTAATGCAATAATAATCTTTATCTTAATTTGAAATCAGAGAGAAGCCAAAAAAAGAACAAATAAATTAATATTAAAATAAGTTATAAATTATCACGCAGAGATTACAATAAATAATGAATAAGGCGAACAAATTATAAACACTTTGGAGTACGCTTGAACTATTAAACTACTTCCTGGAATGTCAAAGATTTTCTCGTTTACTTTTAGCGATAGAATTTGACCTCTGCTTCTACGCAATCCTTGAGTAGTTCGTCTAACTCCTCACTGGGATGGTCTTGTAGAGAGAAATAATTGTTTAGCTCATCCACACATGAACGTTCCAGGCTACGCAAATGCTCCAAGGCCGCAGGTTTTTTTTGGTTGTGTAGCTTATGTAGCAAAGTCAGTTCCGCTTCCGGCTGCACTTGAGTCAACGGGGGAGATTTTTGGATTTGGGGCAAATACAAATGGTTTGAACACAGATTCTGCGGCATTTGGCGTGGCGGTAAACCAATGGCATGAAATACTTTTGAGATTTAGAACCGATACATTGGCTCCCCTTGAGCTAGATCCCTGACTGGCTGCTCTCAAGGTCTCAAACATGTTATAATAGGTATAGGATTTATCAGCCAAAGGCTTGGGACCACACCACTCCTGTGGAGGCGCTTGGGCTTCAGCATCCTGGCTAGAAGCAAAGTGATCATCGACATTCAATGATTCCGAGGACTTGGTTATTTTGGAACCCACAGTTAAGCCGCCACTGGGCACGCGAAGAAAGGGTACCTCCACTTTCTCAGCGGCCCAAAGCTTACCAGAGCAACTGACCAACCAGCCGAAGGACGAATCACATACAATAAAATTAAATTTAAAACTATCCTGACTATAACTAGATACCATAAACCCAAGACGATCTACAGCAGCCTCGGCACTCGAGCAAACTGCCAGGGTCAATCGCACCAAGTCCGTTGCCAAAAGGCTGTCTGAGTCCTTGGCTTCTGCATCGCCACTAGACCAAGTCAAACCTACAGCCAACCCCTGGTCATTGGCTCCAAAATCTCCACCCCATAGTCCGAGTTTGGGTTTTTGCAAAATCACACGAAAGGTATCTGACGTTGTGTCCACTTTGGCTCCGCCATCAGTCTGCAAATCACAATGACTCATTTTAATGAAGCTTGACTCTATCCCTCCCCTTTTTTCACAAGCACCCACCTTTCCTGTTAAAACTTCGTCTGGGTCATAATAGCAAATTTCGGTCGACATGCCCAGCAATTGTCCATCGGCATCTTCTGCATTGCGACCCACAATTAAAGATCCAGAGGCACTGTTTGCAGGCAATACAATAAAACAATCGCCGTTGGACATTTTTCAGTTTTTAATGCTACGAATATGTACTTGATTTTTCTTAAGGGGTTTCGACACTTTGATAGCCGTTAGCCAACACTAGTTTAGGCTAGTGTGACCTTAATTGCCGACAAACAGTGTTTGCAGATGGTGCTGTTTTATTTTCTGTTTGAAGGGATTTCCCAATTTGATTTCAAGTAAAGTTGTAAGAAGTTAGAATATGTATTGGCAACTTGCAATACTTGGCTTCACGGTTGCAGCAGCTTTGTGCACCTACTATATTACGAGCCATGCACAAAATGTACCTCAAGAAAACCATCCCAAACCAAAGGAGGGAAAAAAAGACCCAAGCAAGACGTCGTAATAAACTATTAACAGCAAGGTGAATATTGTTGACACATGTATGTGTATTTAATCTCATATATAAATGATTTGTGACTTCCATATATGCAGCAAACCTGGTGATAATTGCTTTTGGTGCATTAATGTTTTGTCAGTGGAAGACTGGCAGATATTGCGTTGTCAACATGCCTTGCATAAGGATTGCTATAAAGATTTTATAGGAATGGATAAAAAGTGCCTAATTTGCCAGTTGGGTGATCCTTGTGTTATATGTTATAATGATGACAATCCACTTAACGAAGAGAATGCAACATATTTAAGCTGTTGCCACGCATTACACACAAACTGTTTAGCTAAATACAGGGAAAACGGCTTTCAGTCTTGTCCGTTGTGCCGCAAGACAATCTAGATCAGTTTTATTTATAGTTGCCTTTTTTATTTTTCGTTTTACGATTAAATGGAAATACCTAATAAAATGCCTCAAAAACGGGAGCTGCTCTTTGTTGCCAGTTTTCGCGCCAACGCAGCTCTTGGAACTCCTGAAGACTGCGGGAAAAGTGGGATCGGGTCTCCAAAATGCTTGGGTTGTGGGGAAAGTCCTCAAACCAAATTTTGAGTTGATCGCTCAATTCCTGATGATTGTTAAACACAAATCCATTTTCACCGTGTTTTACTAGCTCTGGCAAACTGAAAATTGAACCAAACTGTAATAAGACACATACTATCCTAAAAAAAGGATACAGACTTGACATTTGCCAAGAACTTCTTACCATTTGAAGTTATATGCACACACAGGGAGACCGCTACCAAACATATCAACCACCTTCATGGGCAAATCTAGACCACTTGTGCTCCAATGTAAGCACACACCCAAATCAGCGCTGGCCAAAACCTTTGGATAATCTTCAATTTCTAGCCAAGGTGTAACTATTGTTACTTTTTTCCATTGGAGCTCGGCTATCTTTTCTTCATAGTGGGATTTCTGAGGTCCTTTGCCGGTTATAACCACCAGCAAAGATGTATATTTTAGTGGCTCAGCCACAGCAGATTCCTCATAGGCTTTCAGAGCTTTAAACAGAATGCTAAAGTCCTCATCTGGAGTCCAACTGGTACTTGAGACAAGTATGGCCTGTCGTTGAGGCTTGTAAAGAACAGATCCATTTGATAGTTTCTGGGTTAGAGCAGTAGATTCCTGAACGCCGGACTGTTTCAGGTCAGCGTAGCATTCCGGCATAAATTGAGGATAATCTTTAGACAGTTTCATGAACAAGTCATGCTTTTGGGACAAATCAATGGGATGGAACTGCGAAGGAGCTCGATCATACAGCACGGTTACAGGTCTGGAAGAAGCAAATGAAATGAAGTCTGCATTTCTATTAAGTTTCGCCTATTTACCCAATATTCCAGTTATGTTGCAAATCATCTTTCATGGCCTGCGTCACACAAAAATGAGAATGCGCCTTGGAACCAAAATAACGTTCCAGCCATTTGGCCAAACGTATAAGACCACTTTTCTCTCCTCCCGCCATGCCTAGGGCCAACACTGTAAACGTATAATTGTGCCAATCAATGACCAATTTGCATCTGGTCACGGCACAATATAAATAGCAAACAATCAAAGTGGGTATGCCCGGAGGATTCTGAACCAGCAGAAATTGGGGTCGTCTTATAGAAATCAGAGCCATTAGAAGACTTAAAGTTTGCCAAAATGCTTTGAACAGCAATTTTAATTTTGGAGTCAGGTTGGTCACCGGCACCGATGAAAGCTCATGGATTTGACACTGTGACTGTGCCTGTGTGAGCGAGTCCAGGGGTCTCGACTCCAAGTAGCTTATAATATCCACATTGTAGTTGTCCTCCAGCAGACTCTGGGCATGATATTGCATACGTGGACTGCGGCCAATGTCGCCCAATACTATGACACAGGCCCGACGTTTCTTTAACTGAAGTTCCACCATATCGGTTAACTGGTCATGGAATTTTGGTAAAGACCAATATAACAAAAACAAACAACAATAATACCAAAAATCGAATGTTTTCTTTTTTTTTCTTGCACCCCCTATCAACCAGTTGAGCGGTGTTGCCAGATAAAGAAATGGCACTAAACAGCTGTCTGCGACTCAGAGATGCCAATTATAATTGTAAACAGCTGCAAAATATCACGCTCAAATAAACAAATATCTGCTGTTGTTGTTGATGTAAGAGGCAAAAATAAGGAAGTTATACCCAGTTTGGCAAACTTAGAACGGAACATTTTAACTTTCACTTAACCACGAACATTGATTTAGTTTCCATGGCAACGTGAAGTTAAACAACAAACAAGGTCATAAAGTTTACACTAAACTTACATACATAAAACGGCAAAATGATTTTGGAAAGAATTATTCCATATATTCGACCATTTATAAAATGGTTTCTTCATGTATTTACCCGCCTATGTGAACTGCAGCGGATATGCTACGGTGCCAGGTCGGGGGCAAGCAGAACTCGGCAAGTGGAGCGATCGCTGAGGCTATCAAAAAACTCGGATATCAAACGGTTAGTGGTAGAACTAGATGAGGCAGCGCCATTTGCCGAGGACAGGGAATTGCTTTATTTTGGTAAGAATAAGGAAAAGAGGCTTCTATTCCAGACGTTTTATCCAATCCTTGTATCCTCTTGTCAAGCAGCTCCTCGGGCGGCCCACATTGTCATGCGTGCAAAGAGTATCAAGAGCACCGTTCATCCTGATTTTGCCCGACTCTTTGGCAATTGCGTTACTAGCATTTGGGGCTATCAGCGGCTGCAACATCAGGTGGAAGAGCTGCGCGCCGAGAAATACGATTCGGACGATTTGGAGCATGAACAGAAGTTACTCCAACTTTGGCAGCTTTTAATGCCTGAAACACCACTAACCGCTCGTATAACCAAACAGTGGCAAGACATTGGTTTCCAAGGCGATGACCCCAAGACGGATTTCCGTGGCATGGGTCTTCTTGGATTGGAGAATTTACTTTACTTCGCCAGTGCCTACAACGATGCAGCCAAACACGTACTTTTGCATTCAATGCATCCCACATTAGGTTACACATATGCAATTGTTGGCATTAATCTCACGTCGATGGCCTACAAACTGCTCAAATCGGGAGCCGCAAGAACCCATTTTTATAATCAGGCTGCCCTACATAAGCAAAACTTCAGTTCCCTTGAAGATTTTCATAAGTTGTATTGCTATTTATTCTTTGAATTTGATCGATACTGGCTGGATAGCGATCCCCGAGACATAATGGATTTTCGAGAGATATATCAAAGTTTTGAAATAACCAAACTAGAGGCTTTGCATAATGATAATACTCTCTTTAAAACCAATTTGGTAGTGGAAAACGTTTAATTAAAGTTACCGAAATATAGAAATATTTTAACAATAAACTCAAGCACAATATTTCAAAAATTCTTATACATAGTTGTTAATTAATGACTGTTAATGATATCTCAGAAAACAGGCCAATAGCTGCTTGATGCAATGCTGCCGATTGAGTAAGGCGGATATCGTTTGAAAATGTTTACAAACTATTCATTCATATCAGTTGATATTATTGATACGAAATTTAGTCATTTATAATTAAGTGAAGGTTAGTGATAAGTTATCTGAGGTACCAAAAGCAGCTTGTTGATTATTTGTAAGTAATAGTAATAATCTTAATATAAATGAAGTACCTATTAGGAAGTGTCAGTGACGCTTTCTTTTGGTATTGCTTTTTTAGCTTAGCCTTAGAATTACATGTTTATTATTTCTAAGTAAAGTCTGTTTTGGACTCTTAACTAATTGTGTAAATGCTACATAAACGACAAAGCAGTGTCGAAGTCCTACATAGTTTAGATGTCTATTTCAAAATGTTAGACTAATCGGCTTAGCCGTTTCCGAGAAATCTTGGTCACATAGTTTTCCATATTTAAAATACCAAATGCATTTTGGCTTTGTGTTGTAACTAATCTTATTTTTCGAGCTTGGAAAAACAACAAATATTGTTTATGCATAGAGCATAAATTAATGTTTTAATTTCGTTTACATGTATTTATTATGTTTTTACAAAAAATATCCATCATGAAGTGTCGGCACTGCTTTCTTCTGACTTATTATTTTTTTGATCAGGCAGATCTTTGTCAGAAACAGGCTTTGGCTTTTTATTGGGCAATAGGAATGACTGTAACCCACCCAAAGGTGCTTCAAATACAATAAACAGCAAATATGATATTATTACTGTGAAACCAAAGGACGACCACAACTGCAACATCTGAAGGCATACACAGGGCGAAGAGAATTCACAAAAATTCCAAATTTATCATCGAAAACCTTACCATGTCGTAGTTTGAGAAAGTTCCTACTGATCGCATTCGCCTGTGATTAATCTCCTGGACGAAAATGTGGAAAATGTAGATCGAATAGGAGAGCTTTGACAGTGGCTGCCAAAGCGGCGAGGAAAGAAAACTGTTTGCTAGTCCACCATACCCTTGCATAGAGGCAAATACTACCCAACACAAGGACAACGGCCAGCCGATGCGCGTCAGGGTATAATAAAATGTCTTCCCCAGAGTAGACAATGCGGGTTTTAACCAATTGGCATAGGGATAAAGAGCAAAGATCGAAGTGAAGATCATGGCAAGACTTAGCAACCAACCCAGCCATACCAATAACCGATTTAAATCAAATTTTCGGCCACGATTCAAATGTAGAAAATATCCAAAAAGAAATCCGATCAACCAGGGAGCGGCATGAGTGTGGGTGGGAAAGTACAACTTCTTATGCGCCTCTTGAGCCTTGGCGAAATTTTTACAAATAGGAAGCAAAATTATCTACATTGAAATTTCTCAATAATAGCTGGATACTTACTTGAACTGCCGGGACAAGTCGTTCAGCAACATTGTGTTGAAGAGGCAGTCTGAAAGCAGAAGTATCAAAACTACAATTCCGCCTGCAGCCTTCTTACCCCACTTGTACACGGCAATTAGTAGAATGGGTGAAAGAAGATGGAGCTGCATATCCACCGCCAAGTACGACGAATGCGACACGCACTATACAACGAACAGATTAGTTTATAATGTAATTCTTTTCCTTTGAATACTTGCCATGTCCGTATTAGCATAGTTCTGAATATAAAGCAAGGTTTTATACCAATTCCACTCGCACACGGAGTACTCGGCAAAACCTTGATCCGATATAGGACCGTTGACAAAATAGGGCAGGAACTTCCAATAGACCAATATGGCCAGGGCTAAAATTGGTGTAAGCCGAAGATAGCGATGCAAGTACATCAAAGGAATATTTATTTTCCCTTTTAATCTGTGTGAATAAGATAAGTCATAGAAAGCTTAAATAAAAATCATACAACTTACTTCTCCATAGATCGTAGAGAAATCATGGCCAACAACAAACCACTGATAAACAAAAATGTATCCACAGAAAAGAAAAATTCTATTATAAAAAAGCTGAAGGGCTTTTCGTACCACTTTGAAAAGTAAAGGTAGAGTAAAATATCAAAAACATTTCTAAGTGATGCTTAATATTGACAACACATTTAATACTTACCCTAATCAATGTCCAACTATTGAGATTAGGTGCCATCATACCGAACATATATTCATGACCAAAGACTACCCAGATGAGCGACATGCAACGTAGGCCATTGAGACAATCTATGACATTTGGATCCTTATTCGGTTCCACTAGACGAAAGAGGACCCGTGAATTTGCACGTCCTGAGAAAATCTTCACAATGCGAGGCAGTTGTTCTAAAAGCGATTGCTATTTTATCTCATGTTGCTAAAGCGGGTGTAGCTATGTACATATGTATCTATTTACCTTGATTTTTGCAGATCAAGTAATCATAGAGGGTAGCCAGGATAGTGGCCAAAGTAAGCAGCGACAAAATTACACTGAAACATGAATTTTTCATAAAAACATTATCGTATCCGATGGGAAACGCAACTTACATTAAGAATATTGTAAGGCCATCATATGGTGGAATATTATTTGTTTGGCAACTTTCCTCATCTATAATAATTAAATCGGGTTGCTTTTCTAAGTAAGTCTTGGAACATTGCTGTCAGCAATTGGTTCATTTGTTGGGCGGAACAAGAAGCCGGAAAACAGGAAGCGATTTTCATGTTCAAAATGGCTAAGTCTATACCAAGAACGTATTTGGTAACTGGCAGGTCCATAAAGCCGTATTTGCCCATTATATTATGAGTGGAGTTAATGACTTTGTTGATCCTTAGGCATTCATCGAAGTTGCCCATATCATATAGATTTCCATACAAATACCCCGATGGGATTGATCCCCAGGAGTCAAACACTTAACAAAAAAAAAAAACGCAACTAAGTCTTTGTACATACATATATATGAGGTACTCACTTTTTAAAGCCCAATAACTGTTTGAGTTAATGCTGCTCATCCATTGAGTTATGTCGGCAAAACACTGTAGATCTAACTAATCGGTTGTATCTGGGAATGCCGAAATGTTTTGATAATACTTGACAAACTCTACTCTCAAAGGACGCAGCTCCATGAGTTGATGGAACTTGAGGCTTTTGGCAGATTTTAGTGCCTGTAACTCTAGTTCCAGTTGAGTTGCCCCAGTTAGGGATAAACCACCGAGGATAAACATCAGAGCACCGATAGTATACACCATATTGCGGCTGTCTGAGCTTACCATTGTATTGTAAGAAATTTCGCTACCCCAACTACTTTTATATACGGCTAAGTCTGAATAGATAACTATATTGATAAGCTAGTCATACAGTTATCAAATAAATGTTTGAGAGGTTCTAGTTAAATTCCGCTTACACGAAATTCTTTTCAATATGTGCTGATGTATACCGCAATTTTAAAGAGAATTCTAATTTCATGAATTTATTATTTGTTAAGTAATGGTTGATGGTAATCTAGACCTTTGCTCCTCCAGGGGGAGTACAAGCAAACTAAATTTAATGATCGAATTGATCTTATCTGTCGATGAGACCGTATCTTGTCTCTCAAAGAACTGAGTAACTCAAATAAAAATGTCAAGGAAGCTAACATCGGCTATGCCGATGTCAATATACCCTTGCAGAGGTATCGTAGAGGTGCTAACGCAATTAATTTAGAATAATTTACAATTATTTACTTTCCAAGCACCTTTACGATGAGCCGCTGTAAAAACTAAATGTATAATACCTAAGAAACGAATTATTTGTTTTCTAAACTAAATGTTGACCATTGCTTCTTGTTGATTAAACACAGAGCAATAAGCCGTTTGCTGAAATTGAAGTCAAGTTCAACATTTTTAAAGGTGCACAATGAAAAGGGATTTTTTCAGAGGGTTGGGCTGACTTTTTAGTTCTTAAGTCGGATCCAATCCGATACTTTGCGACTGCCTTTGTCTGTCATCTAAAAAAACCTGAATGGTGTTCGATCATCTGGCACACCGTGCGAATACGTTATAAATACGTAATACATCAAAAGTTTGGGCTGTTGCTTTATGGCCGGAGAGCATGTATGTATGTATGTGTATCCACTACTCACACCTCTACCCAAACGTTTGATTCATCGATTAGTTTAGAGAGAATAAATTTTCGAGTTTGCAAGTGAATGGTGAATACTGATTGCTCTTAAAACATTCATTCGGAGTGCATTTTTTTGGGTCAAAATATTCAAGACCTTATATCGTTTTTATTTGCTTTATTAGAAAACAATTTTAATGAATTTTTTATTTTACTTTTTGTTTGTTTTTCTTTTTAAATGTTTACTTATACTGAATCTTTGTATTTTTTGTGGCTTTTATTATTATATTAGTTTACACAGTTTTTAGTTGTTCGTTTTTTGTTCAAAGTTCTGTGTGATATTTGTGTGTGTTGTCATCATTAATATTTAATACATTTCTCTGCCAATTTGATGTTGGTTTTTAATAATACAATTTAGATATAGCTTTAGTTTTTTCTTAACTTTTGGTTTTTTACATATTCATGTCACAGTTTATTGTCGTTTCTCGACCGTTGAATTGTTGTCGAGATAATAAAATACACAGTATAAGTATTTTTTGGAGCTTTTCTCCATTTTGTTTGTTGCCTTTTCTGTTTATTTAGATCTTTGTTTTTGCTTTCGTATTTGTTTTCAATAATTTGCAATAAATGATATTTTTTGCCATTGTGTTTGATTATATGCAACTTGATCTTGACAAATAAATATCATGTTGTATTCTCCCTCTGAAGTCTGTCTGTGGTAACGTGTTCCTCATATGGAGAGAAAGATAAAGTGTCATTCTAATGATAATTGGAAATGTGCTTGGTAAATGTATTATTTTTCTTATTACAACAAAATGAATGGAAATAGATTTGAGATTTTGGGCATCCACCGGAAAGGATCCTACAAGTTTATCGATAACGAAAGAACTGCTGATGACCAGCATAAAAGAGGACTACATCTTGTAGAGGGATTCTAGTTCTCCCTAACGAAGAAGTTGTCGTAATGGCAATGGTTTATGAAGAAATTGATTGATACATATATAGATAGATAGATTGAGATACACAAATAGGTCAAGAGTTAGAGATTGAGGAAGATAGTGAAGGAGTTTGGTTCATGGGTCTGTGTACGTGTGTATGTGTATGCAACTGGGATTTTTATATCGTATAAATTAGTTTGCTGGAAACCTTGCTTATACAATACTTAGTTTAAAAGTTTTTGTTTTCTTTCTTCTTCTGATTTGTCTTTAGTTTGCAACATTTTGTATGCATTTTGTTGCTCTTGGGACTTTTCTACGATATTTCTCTATGGATATGGAATATGCACTGTATGTCTATTATTTGTATGCATTTGGCTATTTTAGGAAGCTGATTATTGGATGCATACATTATGCAAGCATGTGTGTATGTATGTGCGGAAAGCTGAATGGACGGAAAGGTAGAAATCATTTTATGTATTTATGTATGTATATCTGTTTTATATGCTTACGCAAAAGGAATGTTTCCGTTCATAGTTTCTCGATATATGTATCCATTGAATAGGAACAATAGCTGTATAAATATATATGTTTGATATGTTTACCTACTCATAAACGTGAAGAATCCTATAACATTTTCACCATCTCTATTTCTCAAAATGCATTACAAAATGTTGCAAAACCATAAAGAAACAAAAGACATATCTGTATTTTAATTTAGAAAATTTTGCAATAATTTCTGGAGTGTTCCTATGCAGCTTAATATCTCTTTGGCAAGCAGGTAACGTTATTTTGTTACATCTTTTTTTATTATTATTTTGTATTTTTATGATTTTTTACAGCTCACGCTTTTTTCTTTCATCGAAGGTACTTTATGCGTTTTATCTAATTCAAATTGGCAAAATCAAAATCAAAAAACCAAGGGAATAATTCTCAGAGAATGCAATCGAACTGGACTTTAAGCTGTTGGCCAACGAAACTGCCTGTGGATAATCAATGTATTTAGTTTGCATCGGCTTTACGAAAGGAGTTCGTATTAGAAAGAAGATATATTATATATGTAGGATAAATAGATTGAACTTAAGTGAAAATATTCAGTTCCATGACAGTTCGATTGAATTCTCCGATTTCTATTTAACATTCTAGAAGCGAAAATAACAACAATGCCATTTACTCAGGATTTGTAGCAAAAACTCGCTCATTTTGGGGTGACTGGGCGAATTTTTGCTATTGGCAATTAACAAATCAGTGTAGGCGTCTGTCTATACGTGTGTGTGCGTGTGTGAGGGTATCTATTTACAGGCATTGAATTCAATTTGTGTTATTCAATTAAAATCAATTGAATTTGTTTTAGTTGCTAAACCTTTTTAATTTGTTCATCATTTCGTAAATATTGTTTTTTAGATTAACACATACAACATATGTACATATATATGTTCAGAATATATGTAGATGTATATATATAATATATATGTCTCAATTTTCATGTTCTTTGCATTTGTAACTTTAAGTTTAACGTTAAGTTAGGCTTATTTAAGTTTTAGTGGTTCTTTTGCTGGCTTAAACTTTAGATATATGAATATTCTTAAATAATCCGTCTTTGTTTTGTCGAAATATATCTATGTATGTATATGTGTATATAGTATAACCAGTTTTTTTTTTTTTTTTCATTTATTGATTTAGATTTAGCTAATTATTAAACAGTTTCAATTATGTTTATACTTCTTTCTTTTTTACGTCAGTTTTCAAGTTAGTTTAAGTAATAATAATTTAGTAATAATAATAATAATCATTATCATCATCATCATCATCATCATCATCGTCAACGTCATATTTTATATATTAGATGGTATTACGAAAACAATCAAAAATAATTCTTCGAATATTTAATAATTTACATTTTATATTTTCATTGTTTCTTAATGTTTTTGAAATAGTTTCATATTAGTTAAATGTATTTTGTTAGTTAAAGTTAGCTGTTTCTCATCTTTGAATCTATTGTGTTATACATATGTATATATTATTTTTTCCTCCTTCTTGTTATTTCGTTTTTTTTTCTTTCGGTTTTTTGTTTTATAAATGCATTTGTTTTCATGACTTATTTTGGAAATCCATTCTAACATAAGTAGTTAGTTAGTATATATAGAAAAAATTAGACTTGGATTTTACTTAGCTTATTGTTAAAGACCAGCAAGTGCGGATTGCCTGATGAGCTCTCCCGTTTCTTCGCCGTCCTTCCCGCTGCTGTTGTTGGGCAGATCCTGACCATCATTCTGGTTCTTTGCTATTTGGCTGCCGCCTGGCTGGCAGCTCTTTGCAAGGGTTACTGTAATTATCGTTTCAAATTGTCAAAATTAGTGAACCATTAGCCAAATTGTAGATTTTCTGGTGGTGGTGAGCAATTGTTTTTGTTATTCAGGCAGGAAGTTGATTTGCTAATCGGCTTATGTGTATATTTAATTTTAAATTTTATAAATGTACATATGTATCTTATGTTTTGTATTTTTCGGCTGTAAAATGGCAAAATGGCTTTTATATAATGTCAAATCTGAGTATGGCATAACGCAAACAGACTGCATTACTATTTGCATTTGTCGCATTGTGCGTAGATTTTCGCAGGGCACTATAAAATAGCCTTTACGATCATTTTTTAAGCAGTCTGTGAACGTGAAAACTATGTGAAAGTTAATCGCAATTTTTGTGAAATAAAACATAAGTCTGTGTGTTCACTTACAATTCAATTCAGTTCGATTTGCTTATATGGCAAGTTTTCGAGTTATCAATTACGATTGCATATTCAATTTGATTTTCGATTAGCATGCTTGTGTTGGTTTTTGTTATTGTTGTGGGTGTTTAAAGTATTTTCGTTGATGCTGTTGTTCGTGTGCTTTTTAGTTACTCAGCCGGATCCTCCATAATTATAGATTCACCAGCCCAAACAATCGGACGACCCTGGTAAGGGTGGGTTTTATTTTGAAAGTGAGTTGTTTCGGTTTAACCATTTCAATTTCCTTTTTTAAGATCTATACTAGATTTAGCGTACTAACTATCAAACAAACAGGTTGTGCGCTGGTTTAGATATCTAGCCAGAGTTTGCCATTTTATATACAGTGGCGATCACTAGGTTAGCACGGTTTTGGTTTTTTTAAACTTTTAATTTGATTTTATATTAAATGTTTAGTTGTTTGCTGATTGTTGTGATTGAATCAAAAGCCTCCATTTCCAGCTGGTCAATAACTATTGCTAAACTATATAGCTTGAAGAAGTTGAAGATTTAGGAAATCTAAGAAAAACTGCATTCGTTTTTGGGGTTTGCATGTTATTTTTGAGGTCCTTTGACTTGATGCCGTTATGGGACACTAATTTATACTAAATCTGTTTTTTTTTTTAACCTACGAATGAAAGTAAACTTAATTTACCTATTAGCTAAAAAACCAAACACGTGCTAGACTAGTGACCACCACAGTATATACTTACATATGAATATGTACTTATAAGGAGTTTATGTCGGTATGTAGATTAAAATAGAAATTAGAAAACAATACTACAATTTTGGATTATGTATGTATGTATATATGAATGGACTATAGCTACACATGCAGTGAATATAGTTGCTAAATTCTGAATTTGTATTCTATATATTGTTATTGTGGTTTTTGTGTAGTTTGTGTAGTTTGGGTAGTTGGGTAGTTGGGGATAGAGAAACATACCTATATGAGTATTTTTTTGAGTCTAGAAAAAACTACGTTGAAAGTAACGGTAACGGTGATTTTTAGGTGACTTGCGATAGGATATTCATTTTTTTGTCCATTCAATTTATCAATTGTGTTGTATTGGATCCGAAAACATTTATATATATATACATATATATAACGTATACATATATATATATAAACAATTGTGAGTGTAAGTGTGTATATGTATGTATGTCATAACAAGCGTTTTATTTATAGTACAGGAAAGGTGCGTGTGTTTATGGAAGAATTTCAGTTTTTAACTAAACGCAAAAGTACATGTTTTGCATATATGCATAGAAAATTTGTTGACTGTTGCAAATATTCCAATGTGAATTTGCTTCGATCTAATAATGCGATTTATGTCTATATAATCTGTTGTACGACGTTGTGTATGTAGAACGGCTTTTAGTTAAAGTTGTAAAAGTTGTTGTTTTTGTTGGAATTTGTTTTTTTTTTTTTTAGAGTTTAAGTGAATCGAGTGAGGCTAATGATGAACGCCTAGAGCCTAAACCTATATTAGTGGGACAACTGACCAGTGAGGTGGTGCCAAAGAGCTTGTACCAGCCAATAACGATATTGGATAGATTCAGATCGTCGAGCATTATCTGTGCCACTCCCATAAACACTTTTTTTTCAATCCGGCCATAATCGCCCCAAACGGTCACCTTGAGAATATATCAGTAATGTTAATCCGATTGTATACTTAAGCTTCACTTCACAAGATCTTACCTGTAGAACACAACCATTATAGGGCTGTTTGAAAACCAATTGTTGTTGGTAAAGCGGATCCAGTGTGCGACGCGCCGTTGAAGTTTTCATTTTGTCAATGCAACGTTTGCCGGAAACCAAATAGACTTTGACATAGGGAGCCGGAAGCATTTTTGATGACGGTTTTTGCTACAAATTGTTAAGGTTTAGCGAACAAATGCAGACTGATAGACTGGTGGGCGCAATACAAACCTGCAGACCCCTCGCTCGTATGACCTCTACCTCTAGAAAGCCCTTCTGGTGGCACAATGACAGCTGTATATCCCCCAACGAAGGTGCACCCAAGACCTGTCGGCCCACCAACTGGCCTGGCCCAAGGCCATCAACGAACTCATTCAGTGCACCATCATTACGCAGTGAGGGTGAGAATCTGTTGGGGGGTGGTTTTTTTTGTGGTTGCATGGTTTTTTTTCGGATAATTTACATAAAGATAATATTTTAGTACATAGATATAGCAATAAATGATTAATTTGAATTGGTTCAAATCAACACAAGTAGCTTTTGTTTTAGAGAAAGAAAGAACTCTTATACACAGGGAGTTGTAGAAAGACAGTTTTTTTGTTTTTGGTTTGTTTCGATTACGACTGTTATATGGTTAAGTATAGAGGTGGGTGAGATGAGTTCAATTGTTTTGAGGTGAGGTGAACGGTTGAGAGTAGTGCCGAGGAGATAGTGAGTTAATCATTGTCATTGTATTCCTTTTTTTTATTTGCATGCGAGTTTTCTTGGTTGTGTCCGGACTCTTAATAAAGAAACACAAAACGAATAAATTTTAAAAACTATCAAAATCATACGAAATTGAAAGAGTTTTTTGACTTGATTTAAGTATAAATATGTGTACATTAAGTAGGTTCTGCAGTCAGAATTGTGTTAAAGGCCTCTAAAACTTCTTGTCATCGAGTCACATTTAAAAATGTAGGAAAAATTGTTTTTAATTCTCAAGAATTCTCATTTTCAGTAGAGTTAAAATTCAACTTGTAATATTTCCTTATATGTACTTTATATATGTATACTAAAATTAATAAAAATTATAATTAATCTTTTACAGGACAAGAAAGAGGTACACAAAAGTAATGTTAAAGGAAATACAATACAGGGGGCATTTAGGTGAAACGTAATAAAGAGACATGTTGAAAGATAAAAAGAAGAGGGAAGAAAACACAAAGAAAACACAATAAAAGAAATTCGAAAATGCAGGTTCCAAGTTTTTCAAGGCTCACATAGAAATAACAAGACATATTTTTACAATACAAAGAATCAGGAACAGTTTCAAAGAGTGAAAGTTTTATAGAGACAGATAGAAAGAAAAATATCCAAATATATATATATATATACATAGAGAAAGAGAGAGAGAGAGAGTCATAGAGAGAGAGATAGAGAGAGAGAGAGAGAGAGAGGATTTGGCCACATAAATTACCATATACAAAGCCAATGAATATAGAGAAAGAGTGAGTCAGAAGCACAGACGAAGTAGGAGAGTTCAGTTTTGGTTTTTTATTTAGTTTTGGAAATTATTTCGTCCAAACTTTGAATATAAAACTTACGATGAACCCTCGGAGCTAGATATCGAATGTATACTCCCAGCACTGTAACGCGTCACCGAAGGCACCGGCGGCACTTCCACCGATCGCTGGATACTGCCCGCCGAGCCGCGCGATTGACGTTGGTGATATGGATGTGGTGGAGGTATTGTGATATGATGGTGACTAGTGGTAGAGGAGCTTCCTGAACACTGTCCCAGATATTGGTCTGTCAAGGAACAACGAATGGATATATATATATATATATATGTATTTATATATAAGACAGTGTGTTCTACATAGATACGATTTGCAGTACAGTTGAGTCTAAGTATATACAGCAATTTGGAACTGTAACTGTATTATCCCACATTCGTCAATGGACTCTTGTTTTGGATGCATCCGACGACGCTGGGCTTTTGGAAAAGTCGATTGGCCGCACCGGAAAGCCGGTAAGAGCGACTACTGTTACAATAGTAGCCGGTGAGCCCGAGTGAGTTGAAAAACCCCCGAAAAATATCAAAATCATACAAAATAATAACTGAACAAATGATATTGTCGGCTGAAGAAATAGATACAATACATATGTAATACATACTAGGCGTATAAGTATTTTTTGTATAAAAAATAAACACGGTATATACAAACACTAAAAAGAAATATATGTATGTATATGTTAATGAACAAAAATGAGAAACCAAATTTGAGTTATTCTCCTAAAGCGACACCCTTGCAGAAGCCCGTTTTGTTATCCACCTCTACATCCTTCAAAGATGTATCTAGTTAACAATAATCTTAGGCAATAACAATGGGGAGATGCAAATACTCGATTACAACTTTAAGATCTTCCTATTATGAATACAGTCAAATATATTTCAAACATTTCATATAACAATTTTGTTTTGTAAGTAGCAATTTGATAGGACAATCTGCAAGGGCATATTCACTTCGGAGAACCGATAGTTGACGCAAAAAATGCGTGCGTTTCGACTTCACCAAGTTATAAGATTGTAGATACAAGTATGTAATGGATACAAGTTGAAAACTTAATGCAATGCTTCGCTTTTGCTGGTAATATACACGTATTAATGTATATATTTTTTATTTGCCAATTATTAAATGATTTTTGTAGTAGTTTTTAATGTGTCTGTTGCTGTTGTTTTTGTATATGATGACTTTCTATCACAGAGCTCCCTGTATATATATAATTTAAAATCTAGTTTGTATAAAATCAAATAAAACAAATGAGGGACGGTAAAATTTCAGGTTTTAAAAAACAGATGATAAACATTAGTTCCTTCGTAAGTTTCTTTTCTTGTAAATTGCAGCAGTTTTTGGGCATGCAATATATGTAAATATTATTATAACTGTTAAACGCCTTTTTGTTTTTGTTTTGTAGGCTTACCGCTTAGGGTTAGTTACGTATACGTATAAAATGTTTAGCCATTAGATGACTGTAACAATAGGTTTAAAATACCTTTACAACTGTAAAGATGTACCTTAATGAGTACGAGTACAGGGTATATTGGATTGTTCAAAAGAGTTTAAATATGTATGTATTGGGTATGTAAAGTAGATATATCGATGCATGCATATCGAACGAAACTCTAGATAAAACTGATGTTTATATAATGATATTTTGTCGTATTTTTTCAAATTAAATCTAGTTGGATAATAGGATTATAACATGTTGTTTTAATAATTGATATGTATATGTATGTATATGTATTAACAATATTCAACAAGTGGCTTTAATATATCCGGAAGTTAGTAAAATGTTGCTATAAATGTAGGTACATAAAACAAAACAAACAAAGGACTAAAAACACTAAATTTAAGTTAGGCGCTTGTGAACGGTTAGTTATATGTATCTTATAGTCCATCTTTGCCAAAAGCTTTGCTTGGATTCGCCATTTGCCTTAAAAAACGCTGCAACTGCCTGAGAAAGCAAAGCTTTTGGAGTGGAAGTTTATGACTTTTCTCCTTCATCTTTTTTTTTTTTTGTGTTAAGCCTAAAAATACGTATCGACTTTGGATTGTTTGCTGGTTAATGTTTCTTTTGGTTCTGCGACTGCGCTTCAAGGTGAACTTAATCAAACATTTCAGTAACTTAATAAGAAAAATAATATTTAAAAGAGTAAAACCGAAGTACAGTCATGCCTGCGCGCGCGATATAAAGAGAGCGTTTTATTGCATTAAAGCTTTGCGGGTAAGTTATCAGTAGTACTCTGAGAATAGGAGAGAGAGAGAGAAAGAGCGCTAGAGCAAACTTGGCATGTGGCAAATTGAAAAGCTCTTACGATTACAAGGAGTGTGGAGGAGGAGCTTTGCATATTGTTTACTGTTGTTTATTTTTGTTGTTATTGTTTTTGGCCAACTAATGTTTATCATCATAAATACATTTAATTTTATCTATATTTTCCTTTTTGGTTTAAAAATGGAATTCAAACTAAAAAATAAATAATTATATTTTGAAAGGAAAAGTCAAACAAAAAACTGTAAGAGCAAAATAATCAAATAGACAGTTACTGATAAAATATAGAGTAGTAGAAGTTGTGCGAACCTTTCCCCACCAGCGCCATCGCCGAAAAACTGTTCAATGGCATCCGCCTCCGATGAGGAGCCACGCGAAAGGCCACCGGCACCAGCTCCACCACTGATACCACTGCCTCCGCCGCGCATCTCACGCGTGATATCACCGGGTAACACTTCTTCGCTGCGATGCACCGTAAACGAGTTCTTACCCTTCTTTCCAAAGCCCATACGTCTTTTACGACCTTTCAATTTAAATATATGTGGGTTTACACTATTGTTATGCTTGATGCTTGTTAGTTTCAGACTTAATATAATGTTAATGATGGATTAGTTAGTTAGTAATATAACGCAAAAGTATATGCAAATTTATCGTGAGAAATTAAAATGCACGAAATGCATCCGAGAGAGAGATAGAGAGAGAGAGAGAGAGAGACTAGCAAGAAATATAGCGATTCATGATCTTACAATACACTTGATTTAAGTCTGATACAATGAGTTTTCAATAAGTTAATTGAACTAGAACTGTTTAACGAAACGGCATATCAATAACAAGGCAACAAAATAATCCTACCTGTTGCAGACAGTTGCGAGGTGGAATTGGATTTTTTTCCCATACCGCTGCCGCTCTTAGGTGAACGTTCCTGATCGATAGCACCGCTTCCACCTTTCTTGCGATCGGTTGTCGTATCCGAGAGGCTGCCATCTGTAGGTAAAAACCAAGTAAGATACACCAATAATTAACAAATGTAAATAGAAACGAGTTCGGACATTAAAATCGCACATACATCTATATGGAATTGCTTATTACGCCAATAGCGCTCATAAGTATGCTATAGTTTGCTACTTACCCACTTTCTCTTCAGCCTCGGCACCACTTTCTGTCGATTTGGCACCACCGATACCAGTGCCGTCAGTGCCGTTCTTCTCTTTGTCATACTCGCTAAAATCATCATCCAACATCGCATCAATGGCATCCCAATCGATAACATCAAGAGCATCCGCGTCCGTGTTTGTATCCGCATTTGCATTTGATTCGGTTGTTGCGTTTGGTTCGTTCGTTGTGGCAGTTGTTGTAGCATTTGTTGTGGTTGTTGTCACAGTTGTTGTTGTTGTCATCGTTGTCGCCGCCGCCGCCGCAGTCATTATATTCGACGATGTGGTTGTTGTTGTTGTGAGATTTGTGCATGTATTTGTGATGGTGGAAGTGGTGTTGGTTGTTGGTGTGGGATTGTTGATGGTTGTTGCGTCATGTAGCGTCAAATTGTTGTTGTTGTTGTTGTTGAAGTTGTGTGGTGTTGTTGTTGTTAATGTTGTTGTCGATGATGGGAGTCGTTGTTGTTGATTGGGTGATGCATTTGTTGTTGTTGCCATGACACCGTGATGTAGTTGTTGTTGTTGTTGTGGGGGATTTGCAAAAGAGGAAGAAGAAGCATTATTAGCATTATTACCACCGACGACGACATGACCAGCAGCAGCAGCGGATGCAGTTGCTGCACCACCGCTCCCACTACCAATTTTCGTCTGTTGTTCCGATGCCATCGTTCCGCCTTCTTTCCCTTTTTGTTGTTGTTGTTGTTGTTGGTGACTATGACTACTAAAACTAACACTACTCGCTTGGCTATTGAGATTGTGGTTGGTGGAGTCTGTGGTTGTAGTGAGCATTTTGTGTGGATCTGGATTGGTTGTAAAAGTGTTATGTACGCCGCCCCCGATTCCGCTGTCGACACCAGCTCCCACACTGAAATCGTTGCCATCTATCATTCCCGCTGTCCCACCTCCACCCACCTCCATTGGTGAAAAATTATGTGCATTTTGTGCACTTGGTGGGTGGGGCAGATTACGTCGACGTTTTAAATATGGCGCAGCTGGTCCATAAAGTTTCTGTTGATTCGTCCGTTGTAGGTCTAGCGACATGTGATGACGGTGTGGTCCCCGAAAATGTGATGGTGCTATTCCGCGTCGAGTCCAACCGACATCAGAATCGTAGGTGATTGTCACAATTTTATCGTCGGTGACGAGAAAGTGAGAGTGACTCAATGGATTTTGGGCATCTACGTTGGCTCCCATATAGGATTGCCGTATATTGGTTTCGGATCCAAAACTACGTGATATGGCTTCATTAACAGCATGATTACGATAATGGCTTTCCACCTCATCCTCGTAACGAATACGTCGTCGTCCCCAACTTTTTGTATGCAGATCATCATAGTCCAGGGATCGTGATTGCCCAGCCTCATGAAACATGCGGCGACGATCAAGCTTTGGTTTCTTCAGTATAGATGTTGGTTGGGCCTTGGCAACAGCCTCCGATATGGGTACGGCTGACACTAGAGCGTCTTCACTCAATTGACGTGAAAGACGCAACACCGATTGAGTGGGCAGTTGTGGTGTCGGGACTGAAATTTTGGTTTTGGCTCGACGGTGAGCCGTCGGAGTCGGAGTATGCACATGGTATGTGGGTACTGCACCAAGATTTACTTGCGGCCCAGTGTGTCCGCCTAGAAAATGCTGATCCACGCATTCACCGCACATAGACGGATCCATGGTGGGTAGCGATGGTTCCGAGTTGGCACTTGATGTTCGGTACATGGAGAGTGAGGGCCGACGCATCAATTGTTCGGCACTATACGGATAGGCAATGGGTTGATGCTGGGGGTGCGGATGTGAATCGGCCAAGCAACAGGGATCCGAGCAAGCGCCAATTGCTACACCAGGTGTGGCGAGGGCTATGTTAGTGGACAGCACCACCGGCTGGCTGCCATTTTGGCAATGACTACAGCTCTTGTCCAAATGATCACGCACATAACCAACATACGACGAGGGAGACGAGGATACTGTGTGTGCATGATCGTGGGCGGGTGGCATGGGCGAGGAGCTGCGAAAGAGATTCATAAATTGCTCGTAGCTCGTAGGTAGCGCATAAGTATTGGCAGCAGTGTGAGCATGGTTGGAGGCGGTGGTGGTGGCGTGGGCGTGGGCAGGAGCGGGTATAGATTGGCGTCCGTTGGGCGTTAAAAATGAATGGCAAGTTGGCGACAAATAGGAGCCGGAGGTGGCAGAATGCATATGTAAATGAAGATGAGGATTGAGTGGATCAAGTGAAGATGGCCTTGCTGGTAGAGGTACTGGTACTGGTAAAGTTACTGTTACTGGAACTGGTGTCAATGTTGCTGATACCAGAGGTATTTCCTCAGCCACAATGCCTGGCTCTATTAAAAACTGTTCCATCAGGTGGCCTCCATCTGCAGCATCTGTTATGACAATATGTTGCCGCCCCAAACCAGCCGTGCTGGGTGGTGAGTCGGCTGCAGCCATCGAAGCCAATTGCTGCAGTTGCTCCAATTGCTCCATTAATAGCATCGATGGCAAATAATCAAAGTCGTCCACCTCAATGGTATTGGCGCGGTTCGGTTCCATTATAGTTCCTCCTCCTGGTCTTTCTGCATCATGGGGTGTCAGGAAGCTGCGCCGAAAACGGGAGCGCAGGACACACGGTACGTGGGGCGGGCGTTCGTAACATTTTCATTTCGTTTATGATTGTGGATTGTGTGTGAATTGAGAGGGGGGTGTTTATATGTGTTTAGTTTACAAGCGAAAGGGGTGGGCATGGTGGGTGGTAGATATAAACAGCGCAGGGTATGGGTATGTTTGTGGAACGAACGTCCGTAGTCAACGAGTTGTAGTTGTTATTTGTTATATTGTTGACGTATTGTTTTTGTTGTTGTTTTGGTGGTGTTGGTGGTGGTGGTGGTGTGGCGTATAGTGAAAGAGCATTCGCAACACAAAATAAACATACAGTTGTTGTTGAGAGAGAGACAGAGAAATTGAGACAGAGAGTATGTCGCGCGGCGAATAATTTGTTTGTTTTGTTTGGCAAAAAGTAAAATGCAAAAAAAAAAGAAATTTTATGTTTTTCGTATCCTTTTTTTTCCAAAAACAGAACAAAATAAAACAACATTCTGCTGCAATGTTTATATATATGGGTGTCTGAGTGTGTGTGTGAGTGTGTTAGGCATTAAGCGGTATATCTGATCTATTTCTAATATTCAAAGCCTAATTACATTGTATTGATTATTTTTCGACAAAATTTTGGGGCAGCTTTGCCTTTTGCGTACGCTTATGCTGGCTGCAATCTTATTCCTTCTTCATCTTCGTTTCTTGTTTCGAATGTTTCTTGACAATTTTTTCAGTTTCCTTTGAATTTTACAACACTCACCTGAGTCCACGGGAAGTACGCGGTCTTTCGGATTGCGTTGAAAATGCACTAGATGTCACACTAACCACCGATTCCATATCAGAGTCACCGAATTCGCCCATAAAATCCTTGTCCGGGGATAGTGAGTGGCGCGGACGCATTCGTGTGGTATCCATGGCGTGCAGATCACTGTCAGAAAGTCCAGTATAGTGTCGCTCCCATCCACCCATTCCGGTGCTGCGATATGTGGCCTGATGATGGGGCTGTCTTGTGCGATGCCGGCCAAAACGGCTGCCCCCGGCCAAACGTTCATCGAAATCCTGTCCCAATCGGTCTCTCAGCATTGCACTGCGTGAAGACTGTCCGGGGACCTGACGACGAATTAATGTATAACATGGAATGGATTTTCAGTAAAAATCTTGGTATTTCGACTCACCTGCGGCAGTTGCCGCTTTTTTTGGGGAGCCTGTGGGCGTGGCTGTCGCGGATCTTGATTGAAATCGTTGTTGTTGTATAGTTGCTGGCGCCGTTCCGCTGCTTTGTCCACTTGAATGGTGTACTGGAAGCACTGGATAATCTGTATACCGATCGTCGGGTGGCGATAGTGATCCACGTCGTGGACTGCTGCTTCTATAGCCGTAACCGGAGCCTACACTTGTACAAGGCGCACCACCTTGTCCTACCCCTCTTTCGCCACTATGGTAATTATCACTAGGAGCTGCCGAATGACTTCTTTGATTCAGGCTCATACCACCAGGACCAATGGCTGGACCCACACCATTTCCACGTCGGTAATAGCCAGTTCCAGATACCTGTTAAATTGATGATGGGTTACCAAAAACGTTAGGAAAGGCATAATGCTAACAGTTGCGAGTGTGGGTAAAGATTGTGACTAAGGGATCATCAAACTTCACTGATGAATCACGATCTTATAGACTAGATATGCATAAATATATATGTAGGTATATGATATATCTATAGTTTAGTGCTTCAGTTGTTTCTTGTTTGTGAGGAACAATGTGTGTATTGGCTGTTTGTGTGTGTGTGGGTATGGTGGTGTGGGCATAGATTCCATTAACTTTAGTTACTGCAACTTCTACTGACACAATAACATGTACATACATATTTAGAAGTATATTTTTAGTAAGTAGAGTAAAGAAGATGGAAAGCATATTAAGTTATTAATGAATTGAATACATTATTGGAAAGTAACTCAACGGATAACAAGAATTTAAATTGTTATTATTGTATAGATGTAGCAGTGGTATGTAGGCTTGATTATCAGATTATCAAAACTGTATATTTCAATAAATTGGTGCACTATATATTGGACTCAATGGCCTAGAAAAATGGCAAAGAGGAAGATAAAAAGTCAACAATCTGTATTTGGCTGATTATGGGGAAAGGGCTTTTCCTGACAAGTTAATCTTTACTTTGCATTCTAGCAGTTATTATTTAAATTAAACAACTTACAAATTGCTGTCGTGCTTTATAAAACAATGTAAATATACCTCGCACATGGCACATGTCTTGTTTTTTGTCGTCTGTTTTGTTTTGAGTTGTTTCTATTATTAAGAATTTGTTGTAGCTTATTTTGGGGTGCAAACCTGATTATGATAACTTTGTCCAATGCCAGATACAGTGCGATAATCACGAGCCACCATTCCGGCTACCCGTTTACGGCCTTGTGGTGACATGTCGCGTCTGGATCGACGCTCGTTTAAATCAAGCTAAATTATATGGTTTTTTAGAAAAAGGATAATGGAAGATAGTGATGGTTTTTTTTTTTTGAGGTGGGGCGAGTGGATATTTATATCATTGTGAAAGAAATAAATCAATCAAGAAAAAGAGAGAAAGAGAAAAGGGGTTTAAATGAACGTATGGGCAATATGAGAGCTAGTTAATAATTACATAAATGTGCGTGTATATGGATGTGGTATGTGTACGTGTGTGTGTGTGTGTGATAGTGAAATATTAGTTAAGTAGTATTGGGATTATAATTGTTCTTTTAAATTGAGTTTTCTTTCATTGCATCTTGTTGTGCGGTGGATATTCTCTGTGGGAGTGGGAGTAGGGCTGGGGATTGCGGTGTGTGTGGTGTTTCAGGTGTCGTGGTTAATGAAAATTATACATAACGTCACTACGCACATACTTAAAACTACTAAAAGAAGCCAAATCATTGATATTTACAATATGTTATTCTATATGCAGCTGGTTGGGATAATATCAAGCGAGTGTGTATTTTACATAAAGGAACCATGCAATAGAAAATACAGTAGAGAAGTTCTTTTTGCTGCCTGTACAATAAAATCTGAGTTTCTTAATTTTTATCACATTTTCGTGGTTGCGATCCTAACATGTGTTCTCAATATTATTCTTACTATCTTAAATATATTACTTAAAATTATGTTTGTAGTTTAACATTATGTCAGTGTTTCTTATTTAGCTGAAAGAAGATTTTCAGTTCGCAATTAATGTATTGAACAGAGAAAGAGTTACAACGCGCTGATTGAAGTTTGGATTTAGAGCTGGATAGTTAGATAGTTTAAAAAGAGAGAAAAATTTAACACACGCAACAAACGAAACAACGACACCAATTAGTTAAAAATCAATAAAACAAATGTAACCGAAAACAAAAGAAATAACTCAAATGAAACACATTTACTTTATACAGTTGGAAAGTGTGATGTAGGATCTCTTGCTGATCACTTGTTATAGGAGATAAATGGCCATGCACATTAAAGGTTCATGAATTGATGGTGTCTATCTATGTATTTATGTATGTAGTCCAATGGAAATGGCTTTGGTGTGCAAATGACCACAGAAATAGTGCCGAATAAAATTTTGAACGCAGAAAATGCTTAAACACATACATACATACATAGATGTAGGGACGTAACTAAAGGAAATGAAACACAAAAATGGGAAAAGAGAATAAAATTAAAGCCAATTGGTTGCATATTCACATATATCAAATTTGTATACTCTTTCCATTAAAAATTGTGAGGTAATAAGGCAGAAGTTGTTGTCCAATATTTGGTAATTTCGTGCAGGAACATTTAATTGAAATCTTCTTTTACTTCTATGAATCAATCCTGATTTTTAAAGATTTTTTTAATCAAAGAGTATACAGAAATCAACACAAATGAAGTGAAGAATCACAGAAAAGTACAAAGAATGGGTATCGTTTGTGTGTGTGTGTGTGTGTGTATTGAAGTGTTACTGCAAGTGGCAAATTTCGATTGAGTGTGATGTATGTATGTATAATGTTTACGAGGATGGTTTTTTAGGGTATGTATGTCCCGTTATGGGTCCTCACTAGACTTTTTGTCGGTTGTTCTTGTTGTTGTTGGTTGTGTAGCAAATATATATACATAAATAAAAAGAATCTCATATAATTTTGTTGTTCTCAGTGTGCTAGCTTGCTGTTGTTGTTGTTGTAGTTGTTGATGTTGATATGGTGGTTGTTACCTCTATCAAGGGGGGCGGCGGTGGGCTGGCTGAGCTGCCCATTGATGATATGCTGGCCCCGGGTGTCATTCCATCGATGTCACATTCGGACATGGTATCCGAATCACTAAGACGCGACATGGTGCTTGGTGGTGATAAATGATCTGTCGGCGTCAGTATCAGGCCGTCCACATCGCTGCCCTCGTCACGTAACTATTGTTGTCATAAATTTTTCCGTCGAGATGTTTCAAGATGTATGGAACGGAACGAAACGTAACACGGTAACGTAACGCAGCATGTTGTTGTTGTGTATAGTTATGGTAGAAGGTGGTATTTGGTGGGTGGTTTCAACGTTCATGTATTTGGCGGGGTGCAGGACAAAAAAGATAAAAAACATAAAACAGCGGAAAACAAAAACGATACATTTATATATATGTATATATGTATGTATATATATATATATATATATAAAACAAACACACTCCATACTTATGTATGTGTGTGTGTGTGTGTGTCTATGTATGTATATATATTTATGAGAATGCTAAAGTTCATAATTTGACTAAAATTTTGTTGTTCATGATAGCTGCAGGGCTTGGGACAGGTTTGGAATAGGCATTACAACTAGTAAATATAATAACCAAAACAATAGCAAATTAAATGAAATATTATTTCTCCCTCTTTTTTTCGGATTTGTTTTGTTAGTTTAGACAGTTTCTGTGTTAAGTTTTTCGCCCAACAAACTGTAATCTGGATTTAACTACGTAGATCCAAACACATTAGATACATATGCACGTATTATCAAAACCACGTTCTAAATATATATGCTATATACATATATATCAACAAAAATCGAAATGAAATGAAAGAATAAAGGAAATTAAATTTCCAATTATCCCCCCCGGCCCAGACATACGAGATAGGAGGTATCCTGATGCCCTTGCAGCTGGTACCATTCAGCTTCGTCGTCCAATATCAGATGACTTAAATCGAGTACAACCTCGCCAAGGAAATCGTTGGCTCCATACCGCACATAGTCCCAAAGTGTGACCTTATGATTGATAAGAAGAATCGGAACACATGTAAATATGTAATGGAGACAAGTATTTGTAAGGTTACCTCCAGCAGGCGACCATTGAGATCACAACGTCGCAGCCCCGAATACACAAATGTCTGGCCCCAGCGAGGCTCACAAGTGGTGCCCACTGTTTTCGTACGCCTCTTTGACTTATGGCTACGGTCGGGCAGTAGGAACACCTGTTGAAACGGAGAACGAATTAAAGGCAAGGCGAATGTTATATTTAATGGTACTCTCACTTTTGCATAGGGATTACGAGCTGCACCGCTCTGTCGCAGGGATAAGCCGGTGGCGCACACCAAGGTCACAATCAACTGAAGCGTATTCTGATCGTACCCAATTTTAAGCTGCAGTCGCCCTTCAATAGGTATGGGCTGGGTAGTGGTGCCCATGTGGGGGTGGCCATGGTGCGCGTGCGATGACGATGATGGCGCTGCCTGATGGCAATGATGATGGTGGCCCGCCGTCGTTGTGCCGTGTAGACCGCCAGATGTGGCGGTGGATTGTAAATTGGCGTTGCTGCTGTTGGCGGTGCCGCTGCTGCTTCCGCTGCTGCTGTGACTGCTGCTAAGGCTTGGTCCAAGTCGCTGCTGCTGTTGCTGCTGCTGAGTCTGTGAAGATTGTTGGTTGGAATTTTGGTGCTGTGAGCCGCCACGTTGTCGTAGTCCTGTTCCTGATGGAGCAGCCGTCGATGCACTCACATTGAAATCTGGCGAGCCTGGCGAGGTTATTAAAACGCTGGGCTTATCACGATGATGTTGAAGTTCGATGACATCAACTGTTGGGGCTGATGGATAAAAGTGAAGGCAAAACGGTGTTTAGCCAATTTTAGCAGATTTCAACCACTAGCTATTTAATGTTCTGTCAACAGCTTTTGCCGATTTCCCGCAAAAAAAGCGTCACATTTTGAAATGGTCTCAGTTTTGGTCGTTAATAAGTTTGTTCAACTGTGTGTCATTGTGAAAAGAACATTGTCTCTTTTGGACATACACCATACACCATGCAAAATTGCCATTACTTTAGTATAGATTCGGATACGGTATAGAAGTAAAAAATAACTGCAGCGGTTAGCTAAATAATCAGTCGCTTTCCCAAGAGAACATCAGCATCCTACACACAACACACACATACACACACACACTGGCATAGTTTGTTTATCATCTCATCTTAAAAGCAAATGTATATACCTTTGCGTTGTACATAACGTCCGCCGCTGCTGACCACTGCACTGCCTGCCATACTGCTGGCCAGACCGCTGTGCGGAAAATTGGCCGTTGATCGACGCGTGGCGTTGCTGCTAGTGGCGGAACCAGAGGCGGCGGAACAGGCACTACTTGGGCTCACGTTGCTACTACTTCCACCACTATCGGGGCCACCACTGACTCCGATTCCACTTGTCCCCCCTGTTGGTGGTAATAACAATGAGCGGCATACAATCAATTCCACTTGTGCATCCAATCGACTTTCGTCAATGATATCGTAGACCTCATCAGTGCTTTTGTTATGTAAATTACGCCCATTCCATTCGATGATCTCGTCGCCTGATGGAGTGATTTGAGATTATGATGAGAAGTGTGTTAAACAGAGAGAAAAAAAGAGACAAATAGAAAGAAAAGATAGAAAAGGCGAAATGAGTGATGACGTAGAGAGAGAGAGAGATATGAATGTATGGTTTACCTGGTCTAATACGGCCCTCAAGATCGGCCACTGAACCCCGTTTAACTTTTTCAACAATTGCAGCACGTCCACTTCCGCCTCCTGCTCCTCCAATGTTGCGAATTGGCTGACCACCGTTCACCTTTAATCCTAATATATCTTCCCCATCATAGTATTTACGTAAAATCATGTGACCAATCATGCGGGTATTATCCGCGGATGTTTGCCAATTCACCGGATTCTATACATGAATTAGGTATGTATGTTCGATTTGTTGTGGATTGGAGTGGTTGATTGTTGGTGATGGTTGGTTGGGTGAATTGGATTGAGGTTGATGTTTTGGCAATTTTGAATAGATTTTGTATGGTGGCGAGTTGTGGTGGTGGTTAAAGCAATGTGTTATGGATGGTATGCAGGAATAGTAAAATGTTTTTTTTAGTCTTCTTCAAGTTTCAGTTTTTCATCACAAAAGTTCCTTAAGTACTAGTTGTAAGTAAATTTTTATTCTAGGTAAGTCTTAAAAGAAAAACTTGTATTTTAAAACATCTTGTACAGATATGGTTTTTGTTGTTATCGTTTGTTTTACATTCATTTTGTCTTATACACTAGAACTTTGGTTGCTTTCTACGTTTAAAACAGAGAGAAATAGTTTTCAGATAGTTTGGACAGTTAAAGAAATAGATAGATCTTTGGATATGTATCATTCACAGAGTTTTAACGTTACACAACGTTAGGCCTACATAAATACTTTTTGAGAACACATACGTTTGTTTTGTTTTTGATTGACGGTATTCTATTTTGAAAAGATGTAGAGTTTGCAAAATTTGACTAAGTGCGACAAATGTTGTGCTTTGATACATGCTTAAGGGAAAAATTAATGATTAACGTGCATAGAGAAAGAATTTTGGGGTAAAATTTAGCCATGCACTAGATATTTACATACAAAGATGTACATATATGTATATATATATGTTGGTATATACAGGGTTTAGCTGAAACATGCAATTTTTAGAGCAAACTGAAAATGACTATTTTAAAGGACATTCACATTATGATGAAAGAACAACAAACATGGAAAAACGTTGTTTGTAGTTTTCCTTTGAGAATTGGGTGGGGCGTTTGGGTTAAGACAATATTTTTATTGCGACAGACAGACGGATACAAAAGGAGAGTGGCAAAGGAACAGAGAGAAATACAGAGGGACAGAAAGAAAGAGAGAGAGAGAGAGAGAGAGATAGAGAGAGAGAAAGAATAGATTTTTGGGTGGGGGGCACACTCAGCGACACACAATGCAGAAAGAATCTTTCTTTCCGATCTCTTTTATTCGGTCACACTCCTCATCCAGAGTATCCCTCGTTTCTAATACCTTCGGCACATCGCCACGATTGGAGTCCTCGCTGCTAGTAAAAGTGCTGCTTGTATCAATTCCTGAATCCTTGGTGGCTGAATCTTGACTACCCTGACGCTCGTTATCCCAGCGTCCGGGCCAATCTGTTGTACCATCGTGGCTTAAAATTTTCCCACTAGTCAGTATGGTAGCCGTTCCCACATCAACAGCCGTCGATGGCAATATTGTTGTGACAGGGGGGCAGAGGGCCTCCACCACCCACTGGAATGCCCACAACAGTAACATCACCATCATGGGCATCAAATCGAACGGTTTTCTTTATTCTACGCTCGGTAAAACGCCGTGAATCCTGAGCAGCCGATGATGAGGATGTGCTGCCTGCAGGGTCATCCCAGTAGGCCGCTTCAGTTGAACTGACCGAACTACTACCGCCACCTCCAGCACCCAATAAACCGCGCTCTCGGCTCAGGCTCCCGCGTGTTGTGGTACTGACTTCGTCTGCAGACATCACACCCCGTTCATATGTTGTTGTGCCAGCCCCTGAACCAATCACAATTTGTGGCTTTGGATAGTAGCTGCTGCTGGTGGTACTGCTGCTGCTGCTGCCGGCCCCAGCACTGGCTGCAGCCAAGGGCGGCGCACGGCGGTAAGCGGAGCCACCAGAACCAGCTCCACCAGCTCCTCCGTAAAATTGTCGCTCGTGATTGCTGCGACTCAATGTATTCCGCTGTTGCACATCCAGCCGAGCTGTCCTTGTCAATGGATATTGTTCCAGCCGTTCACGATGCTGCAGCTGTAGTTCGTAGCGATCCCGCTGATCGGCAGATGAGTAAAGCCTCTGATTTGTATGTTGACCCAGAGTAAGGCGGTAATCGCTGACACTCAGCAGATCGCGCTCATTCAGGCTACGCTGTTGGCGCCAAGGATCCTGTTGGCGCACTTGCAAACGGCCGCCTGTAGATTATGTAAAAATTTGTTTTGTTTTTCGGGTGTAAACTCTCATCTAATTAGAAGAATTATTTTGGGTACGAAAAGGCATAGGTCTTGGGTCGAGGGCTGGGCTAGGTCAGGGTCTGAATTTTGGAATTACACTTTTCGAATCAATTGACTTCCTTATGATTTCGCTGCACTTGCCCTTTTATTAGTTTGTTGTCCTTTTCGAACTGATTTTGCATTTAAAATGATGAACATCAAAATATAAACGATAAAAATTAATGTATACATAACTTGCTTTTTAAAGAGACTTAGTAGAAGGTGATTGGAATGGGGAGTCTGTGTGTAGATCTGACAAAAATTCAAGACAAGCAGAATACGTGAAAGGAAACAGCTCTACTTCAACGTTTTCTTTTCTTTTAGTTCCCTGATAAGCGAGAGATTAATCAAGGTTTCTATCATGTATGTGTTATAGTTGTAAAAGGGTTTGCAATACCAAAAGACTTAAACTATATAGCGTATTTTTATACCCTAACGTTATCGATAATAATTAAACTAATTTCAAATGATTTCACCTAATCACTTTGGTAAAATGCTGATTCTCAAGGATATAATACATTGGCGCAGGTTCAATTAAATTTGGATATTTAATAACCAATTCCAAGAATATCATCAAACAATGACCTTTACACACGAAAATACATAAAATATATGAAAAATATTAAGCTGGAGGAAAGTGTACTAGGTATATAAAAGTAAGTGGCACAAGTGTCTAATGCTTGTGGAGATTTGATTAAGGTAATGTATTATAGTTATATTGTTTTGCGTTTTACAGAAATACTTATCTGTTTTGTAGCTAAAAGTATTAAGAACGTTAACTAAATTATATTTTTAATAAGAATGAGCACCGATCTTATTTATGCGGTTCTTTGATAAATAAACAATGAGACTTTTGCGGACTGGGGAGAGGGTCGAAAAAACATGTTTAAAAGGTTGTTCGTGTGTTGCAAGCAGAGAAAGAGAACGAACGAGACAGAGAGGGAGAAAGATGGAGATAGAGTGTTTTGTGAAAAGGAACATGTTGAAATCGGAGTAAAATTGTTGAAGGAAACAGGAAACAGCGTTACGATATCCATGCAAATTCTTATTGCAAATGCAATTTCAGTTTTCTGTATTTTGTTTGTTTTGGGTTTTTCGACTTGCTGATATTCACATTTAAATTAAACGAATATTAAATAATATGAATTGAATCCAAAAAATATAAAAAACAATAATAAAACAAATGAAGATTCGAAAAAAACTGTGCACAAAAAACATCGAGCAATGTGTGTACATTAAACAGGAAACTGCAGTCTTATTCTTACTAGAAGGAATCTGTATATATTCTCAGAATGTGTGTAGCTGTGTTGTAAATGTGTGCGCTAGTGTGAAAAAGGACGACGACGACAACAACAACAGTTAGTGCTCGAAAGAGAATATAATAGAAAGTAATGATAGAGCAAAAACAGATCAGATAGAGATGGCAATTCCCAGAAAAGATCTTATGACTTTTAGGGTTTTGCGTGGAATATCAAATTAAATATGCCAAGAAAAATTTGAAAAAACAAAAACATTTATGTTAATTGCTAAAAAAACAACTTGTTCTTCTTCACTTGTTTTTTTTTTTTTTTGGGAATGTAGCTGTTGTTGCTTTTGATTTTTTTTTAAATTTTCTTTTAATTATTTGCTTACATTTGCATGAATTTGTAGATCGCCGGACGTAAGAGCTACTTGGACACCAGTCAATCCGCCAAAATTACCTGTTTTAGTATTTGCGAATCGTATTTTTTTTTTTTTGTGTAAAGATTTTGGTTTAGGATTGATTTTTATATATAACACAGGATTTGGTTTGGTTTAGTATAAATGACAGGGCCACAGACAAAGAGAAACATACATATAGAGAGAGAGAAAGAGAGAGAGAGAGAGAATGTGTGAGAGAGAGTTTTGGGATAAGGTATATGGTACTTAAATAAATAAAAATATATATTTATATCAGACTAGGTTGATAGATAGCTTATTTAACTTAGGTGGAAAATTATTACTAATTTATTTTACTTATTGTAAAACTAATGACAAAATCATAAAGCATCAGTATCAATTGCCTTCTTTGTACTTTAAGGACAATAGTGTGTGATGCCACCGAAAGAAGTAAGCTCCATAGTGTAGAAGGCCTTGAAATCTTTGAGCAATGTGATAAGTGTGATGCTGATCGTATAGTAAGTCCTGAGCAGTAAATTTCATTCATAATAATCGACTTAATTAATAGTCAGTTTGCATTTTCTATGGCTAAATTTTTTATGATTTAACAAGCACTTAAAATAAAATTGTACACAAATTGTGAGTTTATATTTTGGGGTTTGCCCTTGAAATCGCGCTTAAGCGCACATACACACAGACGATAACCGCCTTGGTTGAAACTGTATTTTTATGTCACACCCACACCCACATACACATACGCACACACATATAAAAATCGACACAGGCACACATACATATATAGAAACACTCAAAATGCATATGCATATGTATGTATGTATGTATGTACATACATATGCATGTATGAGTTTTACCCCTGGCATACTTTCATTTGACTTTGGTCACGATACAAAACGTTTATTGTAGGCATAATGGGCAATACAACAACAACAACAATTGGAAAAACAAAAACACAATAAAACAAAAAAAAAAACACGGAATGACAAATTACATAAAAAACGGCAATGTAAACAAAAGCAGAAGAAAACAAAGCAAAAGTAAAGTAAATTCGAATTTTAAGAGGCGACACGCATCGCAAGAGGGAGAAAAGAGGCAGAAAGACTCGGAGGAGAGAATAGAAAAGCAAGCAAAAATCAATAAGGTGTACAACAAAACCCACACACTAACACATACACAAACTAGCACATATAGAACACGACGGTCATTTCTGTCCCTTGGCGACGACCTTTGCCTATTGTTGTTCTTGTTGTTTTTGCGCAGAAACGAAAAATTAAACAATGTTTGCATTTGTGTATGTGCCAGTATGCATAAATGTGTGTGTGTGTGGTTGTGTGGTGTGGTTGTGTGTGTACGTATATGTATGTATTTTTGGTCATAAATTCAAGCAAATTGTGTTTGGCTAGGGGCGGGCTGACGGGCAGGTGTTGGACTGGCAAAAGAACAGCCGCAGCAGTAGAAAAGAAGGAGAGTAGCTTGTGCTATTTTTAAACCAAAACGCACAACGCACACACACACAGTCGTACACCCACACACAGACGCAGGCGCATAAATAGCATACCCACACAAACATACGCACCCACATTCAAACCCACACACCTACACTTACGCACAGCTTCAATGTTCTCGCATTAATGTCACTCATACGCACAGTTGCACATGCAAACAAAACAACAACAAAAATAACGATTACATTGACGATGGGCGTCGGTTGGGTATTTTCGGGGTACACGGAGTGACAGAAAGTGTTTGGTTATTGGTCAACGTTTTAATTAAATTCCGCCTCATACCTCATTTGGCTGGCGTTGCTCACTCATTTTAAAATAGCAAAAAACAGCCCACCCATACGCACACACACATAAACAGGCATATACAAAAGACTGTGGTCTATATTTACATTAATGTGAGCAGATGCTATGTGCTAAATCCCGTTGCAACAAGCTTCTACTTCCTTTCCTTTTGGTAAAAATAATTTAAGATGAATTAAAAATATTCGTTGCCTACAATTTGGGGCACATAATGAGTCCAAGCAATAAAGATTGCCTATTTAAGTGGGTAACAACGACAAACATACATAACTTATTATTTTGAATGAATTTGTACATATGTATACACTGAAATTAAAAAAATAAAATAAAATATTTAAAACCGTAAATCTTTAATAGGCAGCTGAAAAACAGACAGACAGATAGCAACATTGTTAACCGTTATCGAAAACCTGGTCAATATTTTATAGCTGAGTAAAAAATTCAAGCAATAGTGTCAAATTAAATAGACAAGCTTTCTGTTTTAATTCGTGACGACGTTGTTTAGTTTTTCCACATGTGTGCCGAGGGGTTTGTTTTCAAGCGAACCTTTCCCTTTTGTACTGTTGTTACATATTGTTGTTATACATTTATAATATATCCCATATTTAGCTGGTGTTACTCTGTGTTTGTAAATCTCAAAGCGTCTTTTTTTTTTTTTTTTTTTTTGGTAAGCAATTTCTACGTATTTGCTAGTTTGGCATTATTGTGATGCTAATCTATTTGAGTTATGCATTTGGTTCTTGACTAGATAAGCACTTTTTTTGGTGTAATTTTCTCTCACTGTGAGTGTATGTGAGTGTGGCAGTCGCTGTATTTGTTGTAGTTGTAGGTGCTCTGATTAGTGGTTCTTTAGTTGTTCAGGATCAGCTAGATATTTATATGAGCAGAGATCGACACTCACCTTAGTATTCAGTTGTATTGAATTGGGAAATTACAAAAAAAAATTAAATTTGTGGAATTTTTAGTCGTCTCTGCTTTAATTTGGTTTTTTAATTTCAGTACACAAACAACGACGAGACGGTGTGTTGACTATAGATGAAGAAGTCCATGTGGGCGGGGCAGCAGCACCAGCAGCAGAAACAAGAACCACAACAACAAAACTGATACTCTTTTTTTTCTTTTGCTTTATTGCTAAATACACAAAAATTGTGTGTGTTCTGATTGACTTCGTTCACTTTCAGTTGCTCACTTCTCCACTTTTTTAACTATTTAACGCCAGCTGTTGGCCGACCTTACACTTCTCTGACACTTTAATAGTAATTACAATAATTTTATTTCGTTTGATTGTTACTGATTATGTTTTTTCACATAGATTCACTTTATTTTCGGTTCTGCTTGAATATGGTATTGTTGTTATTATTATTAATTTCCATTATTTCTGCGACACGTGCGAAAAGTTCCATATGCGTAGCAATCACTGCGCACAACTGTTTACTCGCTGTTAAAGTTCATCGAAAACTAATTTCACTTCGATTTCACACGGAACCAAAAAGCGAACAAAAAATTTCAATGGAATTTTTGCTTTTACGTTTTCACTTTCCCTTAGCGCCTACTCTTGGACGAGTTTTCCTTCCTATTGTTCTTGTTGTTGTTTTTGTTGCTGCTGCTGGTGATGTTTTAGTTGTTGTTGCCATCATTGGAGCCTACAACATTTCCCATAACCATGTTACAATCTCAATGCAGTTGTTGTTGGCTTTGTAGCTGTTGCGGGAAGCTTTCCATGAGTCTTCCAATGCCTAACTAAAAATAATGTTAAGCATGGCCAACATACTACGACGTCGACAGCACCGATAACATTGACAGCTGCTGCCCACGCTGGGGTCAACGGGTGAGTTGGGATTGAACCTCCTTCCCTCTTTTCCTTTCCGTTTTGTGGCTCAGTGTGTTTGTATTTGCGCGCTCTTACATTCCCGTCATCAACGTCAGCGTGTTTGTCTTTGTTTTCCAGACGTAAGTGTGCGCGCGTGTTGGATGCCTGACTAACTGGATGTTAGTTGGGATGGTCGGTTAGTCGCTTACTTGGTAGTAAAGACTGTGACGTTGCATGAATTCGCATCCAATTGCAACTGAATGAATAACTCAGGTAAAGGAAAGAGCGCATGAGATAGACGGAGAAACAGAGGTCGACGTATTGCTACATAGATAACGTGAGGTATAACGTCAGGACTCACTTCAATGCGAAATCAAATATTTAGAACAAACTTTGTATGCAAATAAGAATTTCAAATATTTCCCTGTAGTGTCATTTCTGTTTAATATTTCATTATTTGAATCTTCTTATCATTCATATATAAGTAGGTTGGTTGTCGGCTTCTTAATATAATAGTAAATCCTAATATAATTGCAGGTTTGTTTAAATGGATATTGTTTGTAGCATTGCATCAGCTTAACCCAACATAGCTCCAAAAGATTCTAATTGAGTGCAGAAACGCGCGAAAAGCTATCATCAGCTGGTTAGCTACTATTTCTACATAACTTCATCTCGAAAAACCTCCCATTCGTACTCCTCTATTGTGTTTAGCGCTTGCGCGGATCACGTTGTACGTTGGAAATTTCCCTAAAAACGTCTTCCAACGCATGACAGCGACCTACCGACCGACTCGTTATTTGTTCGCACGGACGAAGGAAAAACGTGACTGGGAGCAGTGAATTGTGAATTCTGTGGTGAAACTAAAGATGGCGCCCAACTATGGTGGCTAAAAGTTAAATGTATTGAATGAATAGCTGACAACTTAGGCATTAATAAAATAAATTTATAAAGAGATCCTCACCTCCTCACACTGATGTCCGAGACTTGGAAAAAAAAACTAAAATCTATATTGCACCCAAATAAAAATTGAGAAATTGTGTAAGAAGATAAACCAATTTAGGGTCTATATTGTAGCACATCAAAAAAAGGGGAGAAAAAGGGACAAATGAGTGAGAGGAAGAGGAGCTTCTTTTCAAGCAAAGTGCCAACACAAAAACTTTCTAATTAGGATAATAAATTTCAGCTCAACATTGCCGCGTCGCACTTGACAATCTTGTTCGTTGCTCTTTACTCTCTAAGAAGTTTTGTACATGAAGAACAGAAGAAGGATACCCTTTACGCGATGCCCCCTCCCCCAACTGTTTCGTCTGAACCTAAGGAAACCATCTGTTTGGCGAACTTCTTGATGTTTTTGCGGTCGTCTGCCAAAAAAAAAAGTAATATAAAAAAAAGGAAAATAGGAAAAGCTTTTCTTATAGTTTGTTGGAAAATGTGTTTTCGGGTCAGCTGTGTAAACTACCTTGCGTCCCTTCCTCCATTCCACTGTATATAATTTATGCTGATTGCATTTAACGGGCCAACAAAAAAGGGTAAAGAATGTCGGTACGCCTTAAAGTATGCAGAAGTGCATCCTTCTCGCGATAGTTTTGCCATTTGCCGTTGCTGCTCTGGACTAGCCTTTTGTAAATAAAATATGTAGTTATATACGCGCACATATGTACACAAATACATATGTATTTGATTTGCTTCTGGCTTTGGTTTGCTTCTCTTTGGTCAAGAGTTCAAGTGCTCTCAAGATAAAGGCTTTGCAAAATGTCTCTGATATAAAAACATCTTCTAAATTCTCTTTCATGCTACCTTTACTTATATTGGTTAGACTATTAGTTATAATATTAGCTATGATAATTTATATTCCCACCAAGTAGCACGGAGGATTTATGATTGAGGTTTAAAAAAGTAATAGGTAAAATGTGGGACAATTACGAACTTTCTGAGATTTTTATAACTTTTCTGCAACTTGTATATAGTATAAGCTAATTTCTTAAACTAATTAATGTTAGTTAACTTATTAGAAGTAAACTGTCGTAAAGGTGATAATAATTTCAAAATTAAAAGGCAAATGGTTTTATACAGTGTGGTTAATAAGTTTATAATCGAGTAAGCAAAATGAAAGAAAAAGACAACACACCAATGAAGAGACAAGAATGTGTTAAGTTAATCCTTAAGAGAAAATAGTTTTTAAATTTTTTTTGTGTTTGTTATTTGGTTTTAAGTTTCCAGCGAGCGAGTCAAAAGGTTCAAGGAATTTTTTTTGTTAGGTAAAGAGTTTGCCATTTATCACAAGGAGATTGAGTTAACAAAAATTTGTGGCGAATGATAGAATAGAGTCAAAGAATCCAAAAAATTGACTAAATCACAAAGAATAATATGTGTAAGACAGACAGACAGAGACAGCGAGAGAGAGAGAGAGAGAGAGAAAGTAGGATAGAGAGCGGAATAGAGAGCAAGAGCGAGAGAGGGAAGGAAGAAAAAAGTTGTATGCAAATTGGACAAAACGTGGTCAACTTACCATCATAATCGGAACCAGCTTGAATAACTCCTCCACCACCAGCCTGACTTTGTGCCGCCTGGGCAGCCAGCATTTGGTTTTGGAACTCCTCCTCAGAGCTGCTAAAAGATCGTTGCTGTTGTGAGGCATATTGAGAGCCGGCTAATGATCTTCGTTGTTGCTGGTTAAATGATGTTGAATCCATAGCATGTCCGCCGCTAATGGTTAGATTGCGTGTCAATGGTGGAGGCTTTTGATAGCCAGATCCTCCGGATATTTGTTGAGGGGTCTGCTGAGGCATCTGCTGCTGCGAAGATTGTGGTTGATAGTGTACTTGGGCTTGGTAAGATTGTTGTCCTTGTTGATGTTGATGTTGTTGTTGTTGTTGTTGCTGTCTAGCTGAATATTGTTGTTGATGCTGTTGCTGCGGTGATTGACGATGTTGCTGCTGTGAATGCACTTGACTGGGATGAGCCAAATGGGGGTGTTGCCGCATTAAACCATCCAGCTCGCCCTTAAAATGAAATTCGAAATAAGTAACATAGAAGTGAATTCCAAAAAATTAATGTCTGTCTCTCGCACCTGATAATAGCGTGGATCATCTTCTGGATAAGCTCCTGAGGGTCCTGCACGTTGTGGTTGTCCATAGCCCTGTGGTTGTTGTTGTTGATGCTGCTGCTGTTGTTGTTGTTGGTATTGCTGCGCTTGTTGAGGGTTCATGGGTTGCATCCGAGTCCGTGGTTGCTGCGACTGCTGCTGCCCAGCACTAGTGGCAACACCTCCGGTACCCCCCATAATCATCATAGGATCTAGGCCAGATTCTGAGGCCGACAAACGGCGATTTGTGGGCTGCTCTTGTTGGGAGTATTGGCGCCGAAGCATGCTGCCAGCCCGTTGCATTGGCTGATTTTCTTTCTCAGCGGCACTGCGTGTTCGTTCCAACTTGGGACGTTTGTCTGTGGAATCATGCGGTGTCATGGCCTGCTGTGAGATGTCCTGTCAAATTGAAGGAAAATATTGTTTAACCAAATAAAATATGATCAAATTGATTTATCCGGGTTACTCACACTGCTGCCATCGGGCTCTATGCGCCGGATGAAACCGTCTTGCTGGACTGTGGACTTATTCATCCATTGTCCTGTCTTGGATAATAGCTCCTGTTTTTTGCGACATAATATGCATATCCAAATAACCTGAAGTGACAACAAGGAAAATTTAAATATTGTATAGTCAGATCAGATCAAATCAGAGAGTACTGTCATTTGCCTTCATTCTGGTAGCTTTTTATTTTCGTAAACTCAGAAAGTGTTTAAAATTTCATTGATGGAGCACTCCCATGAAGGTCTCATATACCAAAGTCAAAATGCAAGTCGATTGCTTTATTATATTCAAGGCCTATGGGATTTTTGGGGCTATTTCAGTGTCTTTACGACCACGTTAATTGAGCGTGGTCGAAACGAACATTTTACCGGCTTTTTCAATTTTCATATTTTTAACCCGCCGCTATACTACGAGGACGATGAGAATGCAGCTGCTGATGGTTATAATAACATTAACGATCTTCGAATTCGCTGGTTCCACATGTCGTTGGTTATTCGTGGAACCCCCTTTGGTAGTTTCATTAATTAACACCGAAGCAGACCCTCATCTATTAGGCCAACTTATTACGGAAATTGAAGAACCATTTCGCTTACTGTTCACTATAGTTATTTTACTTGGTCCAATTTAAATTCTTTCATTCTTTATCTGTGCATATATATGTGGCTGTCTCTACAAAAAAGTGACTGTGACATTTTGGCACTGTTTCAATTTTAGCTCAACGAAAAAAGAGAAGAAAATCTATCTACGAACATGCTTCCAAATGTTAAACCTAGCGAAAACGACACAGACTTACGCTGCGGGCTGAATAAAAATTGAAAAAGTGTAATTGAAATACGATTCTTCAAGGGTAATGTGCATGGAATTGGTCATTTGGATGGGCATGGGCATGGGCTTGGGCATGGGCTTGGGCATGGGCTTGGGCATGGGCTTGGGCATGGGCTTGGGCATGCTGATGTTCTTAGGGATATGTAGTTGTGACAGATGCAGTCAAAAGTAAGCATTTGCATATCGTTGAAGGCGCATTACCAGTGCCTAAAGAATCAAAAGCACATTTTGGTTTTGTTAGCCCTAAATAAAGTGTCCAAGAATTTTAGAAATACAGTGTATTCGATGGAATATTTTGGCCGCATTAAATACGTGCAACTGAGGGAGACGCATTATTATTTGTGACTGTGAGGCTTGTCCCTCAATGGTTCACATAGACATAATTTCTGAAATGACTGTGGGAAACTTGTCAATAAATTTGTCTTGTCCTCATATATTTTTAAATTTGCTATCTACAAGACCATCGCAAACCATTGGCTGACAACATTTAGCATTTATTTATGCATATTACAAGCTACTGCGAGGCGTCATCACATGCGTGATGTCGTCCGATTTGCTTGCTTAGTCGCCAGAAATATTGGCGTCAGTCAGCTTTTTTATTTTTGGCAAACCAAACTGAAGGCAATTTCTTCAAAGACAAGGGTAAGAGGTCAGGACAGTCATTTATTTGCTTCCCGCTTTCAAATTCAAGTGGCATTTTTGAAAATTGAACACTGTGGTAATATGTACTTGGCACTCAGTCACTCACTGTCTCTGTCACTAGCATTCTTGTCTAAAGGCTTAGACCCTCCACGAGAATTTCAGCATGTGCACTCACCTTGTTGCTGCGTAGCGTCACTTTGCCGCCACATCGAGCACAACAACGTATATTACAGTAATGGCAAATGTGTCCGACACCATCGGCAAATTTCGTCTTAAGGCATATGTGACAGGTGGCATCGAGTTCGACACCAGCCTTCTTCTGCTGCTCGGAACGTTGTCGGATTTGCATTTCCAAGGAGACAACTTCGTCCTGCTTGCGTCTATGAGAAACAACAGCAAGAATGTCTCGTTATGGTAAGGTTACGGTTAAATGCGTTCTCATCATTACTCACCTCATTATCTCATTCTGCTGCTCTTCTTCCTGTTTCTGTCGCATCAGAACATTCTCAATCTGCATTCGCTCGTGTGGTGTCAAATGCGATAAATCCGGCATCTCGTCCATGTTTGATAATTATAATGTTTTGGTTTTGCTACTAATAATTTTAATTGGATTAAGCTTATTGTGTTAATGCTGTTTTTCTTGTTTTAGCAAATTTTATGTTATTTTATTTTATAGAAATGGGGGTTTTAAAGCTTTTACGTTTTTTTGTTGCTTTTGCTTGTGGTTGTTTTGTTATAATTTTTTGCTAGTGTATTATTTAAATTATTTTGTTTGGATTATTATTTAAACCATGCTGATAGAAAATCACAGAGTAAATTTCAAATTTTTTCCTTTTTTTTTCGCGTTTTGTAGTTTTAAATTAGTTATTTAATATTTGGTTTTTTCCGTTTATTAGAATGAGACTTTTGGAAATTCGTTGGAAATGTTTAATATTCAATTGTGCACTTGCACTTCTCTCCATGTGTGTGTGTCAGTGTGTGTTTGTATGAATGTGTTTGTGTGCGCCGAATTGTTTGCTGCAACATTCTAGTTTCATTTGGTTATATTTGGTATATTTGGTACGGATTCTTTCTTCATTTTATTTCCTTTTAGAGCTGTCTAAATCGTTGCTTAGCTTGGGTTAGTGTTATAACTGATTGATGTGATTGTTGCTCCTGTTGTTGCTGTTGTCCTAAACAATGGCCATTTTGTAGTTCATATTGCAGGTATACACGTTGTGGCGCCATTTTGAAGCTGAAGTTGAGCCGCATTAGTTGTCAGCACTGTATAATGAAAATGAAATACACATATTAATTTATTGCTGTAAGCTCTGAAATGTAGGCAACACTTTTTTAAATTTAAAAAACGCGCTTTCTGTATGTGTATGTGTGTATGAAAACATGGACGCCGGCTCAGACTTTAATTTACTTTGCATATGTACAACTAAAACTGCATTTATGATCATCAACGTTGCAAAGCAAACAACTTGTCACCAACACCAAGAGCCACAAAAAACGAGCCATCAGCAACTAAAGGGTAAACGAGGGAGTACATGTATATGAGTGAGCGATGGCTGATGGGTGGGTCGGCGATGCGGTTGACCCGGTGACGCACATATAAAATGCGAAAATATATATACACACACATCTACGAAGCCATCATCATCATTCTCTGCACACACGCCGCATGATGGGATTGTGAGGCCAGTTATTTATGTTGAAAACTCACTGAAAAAGCTACATCAGAAGGATGGGGTTTAGGGAAATATATATACATAGATACATGGGTATATACTACGCCTCATATCCAATTTGTTGGTGGATTATCTTAGTTCAGATTGAAAAGCGATTTGCGCTTTCAAAGTGCACTAGAATAGGACAATTTCCATAAGGAGGGTGTATATGTCGCTTGTGTGCAAGTATATAGGATATCGACCTTTAGTCTCATTTTGTTTATTGGTGTCGAGCTGTTTCGCTGTGTGTGTGTGTGTCTGTGTGTGTATATATATATGGCAAAGTGTTAGCAATGTACATTGGACACCATCTAGTAAAGATAGAAACAAATTAAAATTGCAATAGGAGTTACAAAGCAGTATACGGTATTAGAAAAAACAGGTCTCAGTGTGCCTTTCCCATTTTATTTATGCAGTTAAACTATTCAATGCGGGATTCTAAGTCCATAATATTTATGCTTTGCACTGTACATACATATATCTGTTCCAGCTCTTTGATTCATACTTATGAATTGATAATGGAGCAAAACAAATGCAGCTTAGCTGCAGCCAACAGATTAAAAACCAATGGCAACTGCCTCACAGGGAAGGCATAAGCAGAGCATCAAGGTAAAGTAGAAACAGCTGCCTCTACACAACATGTGTTGGGATTCAACAAAATGCGACAAGGAGAAGGGAGAGTTGTAGGAACTGTGGAGATTCACCACACGCACATGCTTTCTCTCTCTCGCTCTCTCTCTCTCTCTTTGTCTATCTCTCTGTCCATTGAAAGGCGCGCACTCACTTACGAAAGAGCAACTTACAATAAATTTCCCTATATTCGTTTTATACGTACTTAAAATTGACCAACCGCTAAAATTGAAAAAATCAAAACAAATAAAAAAGTTTATATAGCTCGATTGTAATTATGTATTTGCAAGGGATACTACATATACATATATGCTCAAACATATACTTATATATGTATTATTTGCTAGATGCGTAAACAATATCGATATGGTTAACAATATTCTCTTTTGCTTTTTGGTATTAATGCTATGCTAGCGATTTGCAGAACAAGGTTACTTTAAATTACGTATACGCCCACTTGCCGCAGTGTTAAATGTGAGAGTTCACAAAGAGATATTTATATATGAAAATGACACAACAAAAGAGGAAGAGATTAATTCTTGATTAAGAAGTTTAAGCAAATTCATTTGAATCAAGTCTAGCAATAATTTTGGAAGTATTTTGAAATGTCAAAGGTAAAATACAAATTTCTCAAAATCTGAAGTTTATATCAATTAGAATACGTCGTTGGTACTGATATGATCAAAGGAATGCAAATTGTATCGAATATGTTCAGTCAGTTTGCTTATCCAATGAATGGATCAGTTTCTATAACTTTGGACCCGTTTGGCGGCTCTAGTTACGTCATACACTCATTTGATTGGTGGGTCTTGAATTCTTGGCTCATTGCCCGTTTATAGCGTAAAATATAAAACGTAGACGTTTTTATTTGGTTGTTGGTCTTCTATAAGAGTGCAATGGACTCATACAGAGAATAACTTGGCCAACAACAAATATATAAAACTACAAATAAGGCAATGACTTCGTTCAGTTTGGTGCCAAAAACTCATTAATTCTTTAGCCTAATTCGGAAAAAGCAAATGATAAGTAACTGGGCTGATGATATTAATTCACTATTTAAGTTCATAATGCATTTATTGTTTGAATTTATATTTCAAGAGTTGGTCATAGAAAAGGCCTGGCCATAGAAACAGGCAAGAAAGGGCATATTGAGCACATATGTATATACATATGTATTCCGGCAATAGGAACTTTCTACAATAGCAGCGAACTCAATTTTCATGCAATTAAATGAAAACAAAAGAAAAACTTGTCATTCCTAGAGAATGGATGTGTGGGAGGATGTTGAATATATGCAACTAGAATAGGACAGTGAGCACCAAGACAAAAAGGCTACAATGGAGACAGAGAGTGGAAAAATGGTGCATTGACATCTTTGATATATTGTTAAAAGCAATTTTATGCATTCAGAAGGATATACACAGACGACACAGGCATGTGGGGCTGGTCATTCGACTGGTCAATGAATTTAACAAGTTCGCCGCCCACATTGCAGCACACATGCACACTGACAACGATACACAGTACTGAGAAAATATTTTCTGTTGCTCATATAACATGAGTGCGAATTTTCTATCTCTCTTTTTCTTGCTGTTTGGCCTTATTCACTGACTCACTCACTAACCAACTTAATGACAGACTGTTGCCTAGTGACGTTTGAAATTTACAACTGACGAGCGACAGCAAGAACAACAAAATCGATGCCATTGTCAGCCGCCTGTTGCTGCTCTTCGTCGATGGGAGTGCTGATGGAAGGGGTAAGGGAGCTGTTGCAGTGTTCTTGTGTTCGTTGTCCTTGTTGTAACTAGTTTACCTCTTAATTAAATCGGCAACCAATCTTTACCAGTTACCCCGTTGCCTCTTCTTTACTCTTGTTTGACGGGCAAACACCTTACAGGCAAGTTGGCAACTTCGTGATCATTGTTCGCCTTTTTATATGCCTTAGAGAAACTTTAAAAGCGTTAGTTAACCCTAACTATTGTTACAAGTGCAGACCATATGGCATACTGAAGGCTTTAAGTCGTATAAGATTTTGAATCATCATTGGCATTATGTTTGCCTGTGTCTGCATTGTGTGTATCTGCATCCACATTTAGTTTTATTGTCCTCTATATACTTATACAAATATATATCCGATTTCACTTACATTCATTGATATAATATCTTTTTATATTTTATCATATCTTGTCGTATATCGTTATGTAGTGGGTGTTGTATTTCCTCTCCTCTACGTGTGTAAATGGCGTTGTTTATTCATTCGTTGTTTCAAATTGTTGTTTGTTTTTGCTTTGTATTATCAAAATGAAATGTTATATTTAAGCTGTTCTTTTTATTTTATTTATATTTAGTAAAGCGATTTTCGAAGTTAAATTTTTCACCAACTTTATTTGTGTATTTGTTAATTATTTCCTTCTACGAGCTTTGATCGACGTCCAATGATTGGCCAAGGAAACGAGAGGTGAACGCGGAGAGAGAGAAAGTGGAAGGAGATTGTTGGTGAGAGGTGCAGAAAGTTCAAAAAGTCAAATCGAATTATGTTGTAAGGGAAATTAACTGAAAATACTGGGAAAAATTGACGCTTAGTAAAGTAAATTTAATCAAAGTGTAATTAAACGTAAACGAATTTCCATCGTTTCTTTTGTGAGAATGCATTCTAATGAGATTTCCTTTTTTTCTTTTTCACTTTTTGTTGCCTTTCTGAATTGAATTGAATTGAATTGAATTTAAGTATTATATGAATTGCTGTTGCTTTCATGAGTGTCAAGTATTTGATGCACTCCTTGCCCGAATCAAAAATCCGAACAAACGGGGCGGGCACGACGCCCTCGACTTCCACTTCGTTTCATGTGTGTGCGTCCGTGCGTGTGTGTGTGTGTGTGTGTAGAGAAAAAAGGAAATGGAAAAAAAGACGACAAAGAGGGAAAAACTGAACAATGAAAAGTTAATTTGTCCTTACACTTTTTCTTTTGCTTTTATTATTCTTTGCTGCAGATTTGATTTTTGTTTTATTTATTTAGATGAATTATTTTGTTGTATTTGTTTCTTTGTTACTAGCTTAAATCACAATTGGTTTGCACTTATATATTGTATGTGTATAGATTTGTGTGTGTATAACATATACGCATATATATTTGCATATACATATATATATATTTTTTTGCTACATGAATAAGTGTATGTAAGGCAGAGTAGGCCCTAGGTGCATTCCATATGCGTAAAATTAATTTTTAATTTGGTTGCTATCGCTTTTTTCGGGGCGGGGGGGGGATTTCCAGTTAAATTTTTTATTTCTTGATTTGTTTTTTTTTTTTTTTTTTTATTTAATGGGGTTGTTGGCGCGCGTTGTTATTGTTTTTGTTCTTCTAGCTAAAGCCTGCCTCTGCCTGCTGCTGCTGTTGATGTTGTTGCTGTTGTTATTGTTGCTGTTGTTGCGCTGCGACTACAACAACGGCGACGGCAATGACGACGACAACGACATCACGACACGACAACGACTAAAAACTGAAACTGAAACAGCCAAGCAAAGCAGAGAAGCACCGATGAGCTTTCCCAAGTTCCTACAAGTTTCCCCCTACAATGGTGGGACCAGCAGTAAGCATATTTGCTTCAATTGTCGTCAGAAGTTCACTCTCTCTCTCTATCTCTCACTCGTTTGCCCTCTTTCTCTCACTCTTAGCTCTGTAAACTGTGTGTGGTGAATAGTAAGCCAGGGAGTTGTTAACCAGGCAGCAGAGGGAACAACTCTGTGTGTGTGTGTGTGTGTTTTGAGTGCCTTTTCATATTTCATGTGCAATTTTAACACCTACTATGAACTAACTATTCTAATAAATGGGAATGTTTTTGCGCGTGGGTGTGTGTGCATGTCGGTTAGTGTGTGGCTTACTCTCCGGTATCTCCACTTACTTCATTCAATTCCATATTGAGTTCAAAACTGTTTTGGCGGAGCTAATAATTTTATCATAGCCTACAATTTGGGGCTCTAAAATTAATATATATATAAATTGGAGTCCTTTTGATTAAGAATTGGCCATAAGGAACACAATATTATTAAAAAGGGCTTAACCAGGGTCAGGGTAGAATGTGAAACTTATTGATAAGATTTGTCAAATATAAATGGCAAATGGTGTTAAAATAGTTTTCAGTATTAGTATTAAAAAAGATGAAATATTTTAGTACATTTTTCAAATCTAACAAAAATGTGTGCAATAATCTGTGTAAATAATAAAGTTAGTTTCAAAATCTAAACAAATTTATAATTGTGCCTATCTTTGTATCCTTTTCCTCCTGCATTTAATATTTTTTGTCGACGTCTTTTACGTCTGTTAATGTGCCTATAATTTGGTTGCGTTGTTTGTCATTAATGTCAAAGCCTTATCAGTTTTCAGTTTCATGTTGATAGCCCGCTTATCACTGCTATCATGAGATTTATCAAAAATAAACAAAATTAGCTTGTCTCTGCCAGTAGAAGGGAGGGATGAACTCGTTGATATGTATGTAAGAGTACATGTGTCCTTTCTTATGGCCTGTTTCCATGGGTCGAAATATTGTTTCGTCTTGGAAATTTCAGCATTTCAGTAGCAAGGATGCCTTTTAGACGAGAGCAAGAAAGAGTGTGGGTGTCAGAAGGCAAGAGACAGGAGTAGCTGATGAGTCGGGTGGAGCATTTCATTTTGCTAGCGGCCGTTGCTTCTGTATTCACACGTATGTGTGTGTAACTGACTGACGTCATTGAGCTTTTTTATTGATTTTCATTTTAACCGAAAAACGCTTCTTGTGCTAGGACACCGATGATGCTAAGGGCAGACCAACAGATGGTAGACCCCATCGGACGATGGGACTGCAATTAACGAAAAATATTCGAGCGGAAGTGGGCAATGCTTGCACAGGCAAAACATTTTGCTAACATGCTTCAAAACAAAAAATATAGTAAATAGAAGCATCTAAAAAGCAAATATGGGATAAAATGCTCTTGTATTTAATTTATTTGAGACATTATTTCTAAGTTATGAAACACACTTTTTGTATAGAAAACGATATATTAAATTGTTGAATTAAAGAAAACGCAGTTTGATGCAGCTAGCGATATTTCAGAGTCATCAATATCAGATTGGCAGCTCTTTTCGATGGTTCGTTCCTAGGGTTCGAACCATAAAGCTTGGCCTAAAGCTTGTTTTAGTGGCGCCATCTACTACCGTTGCCAGCGACTGAGCAGCCGCTGTCAGTGGTTCTCTGAAATGTCTCTCTCATTTCTTGCTAATATGAAGCAAATGTCAAATTGTCAAAAAACATTCAGGTGTAGTAAAAGTATAAAGTAATCACTTAAAGTAACCCCCAAAAAACGAACTTCCTTACAGTACATATCAACCCCAAAAATGTCTGACAATAAAAACAGGGAATTAAAGAAATTGATATTTAAATTATATTCTAAGTCATTTTTACAACTACATATATATAAATATGAAATTCTTTGTTTGAACTTGTCTGAATTTAAAAACCCGCTCATATTTCCATTTTTACCGCCCATATACCCAGCATCCCTTTCTTTCGCCACTCTCTTTCGCTCACTTTGGCTCTCTGCCTCTCTGAATTTTCGACTAGTGCGCAGCAATCTCGACTAAAAGATATAGCGAAAATCTCTAAAATAAGCAAACCATAAAAAATTCATAGCCTGGCATCCGCACACAACGGCTAGAAGTTCGTGAGTAAACGACAGCACTTTGACTCTGCCACACGCAGTGGATAGCAGCAGCATAAAAAAAAACAAATAAGAAAAAATTTCAGAAAATTAACAAAACAAAATCCGAAAAAAACAAAAAATGGGAAGTCAAATTAACTAAGTAATCGTAAAACAAAATTTGCAGCATACCGCTAGGCGCGGGCGAAGGAAGTGCACATAAAAGAAAGCTAAACGTGAATCAAAACTACGAGTGAAGTTATTCAAAAGACGAAATTGATAAAAGGAAAAAATTCGTTGATTGTATAATTTGTTATAAGCGGGCGAGGGGGTTTTGCAGACCAAACCAACGGCAGCGGCCTCGAACGGCATAAAGGCAAGGATAAAACGTAACCACACACATATAGACGAAAAAGCAACGCAGGAAGGGAAATCAATTGTGTCTGAGCCGTTATGTCAGCTTATAGAAAATTATTGGCTATAATTGGAGGCGCATAATTTTGTGACAGTTGATATCGGTGTTGTTGTTGTCGGTTTTGTTTTTCTTGATACGGTGAACTACAAAGAAACATTCAGCGAATGCTCCCACAAAACGGAATCGGAAAAAGTTTGCGTACGAAAAAGAACAAAAAGGAATACATAGAGACATTACCAGTGTTGCCGTTGCCGCTGCCGTTGCCATTGCCGCCTGAAATTGAGAGAGCGAAAGGAAACAACGACAAAGCGGGCAAGCGCAAGGGGCAAGCCCGGAAAGCTAGGGTGTGAAGTAGATGGACGCGGAGTTGGAGACGACTACGAAGAGACTTCAGTAGTCAAAAAGAGAGTGACGTTTGGTTTGGTGGAGCTTTCGCCCCAAGTAAAGAGAGAGATATCTGCTAAGAGACCGCTACAAAGAGAGACGAAAGAGCAAGTGGAACATATTCAAACGAACACCAAAACTCATAAACAAAACATTGGGTAAAATGTTTTAACGAAACGAAATCGAGAAAATGCATTAAACTGCTGATTATCATATAAACAAAAACCAGAAAATCTAAACATATCATGTAAAAGGTTTTACAAGAAAACCAACTACAGCAAGGTGAAGACGATTTGAGGAAACCCAAGCAAAACATATTATTAATGACATAGGCTAGGAAAAATATATGCAAATTATCGCATACATATCAATACTCTTGCAAAGAGTCAACCTAAGGATAAGATATATACATACATATATATATACGCATAAATATAAATTAACAAGAGGTTTTGTTTGAAGTTTTACATCATCTAAAAAGAGTATTTTAATATACACATACATATGTATATGCAAAGGAGAAGTTCATACATATCAAAGCAAACATATCAATCTTCTACTACTCCATATAACAAATGGTTCGAGTTGCATGAATGTATATAAATAGAAGTTGAATTTTTACGGAAATATCAAAACAAATCGAACTATCGTGTGGACCAATTGATCATCTTAAGGAAATATCCACGGAAAACTCTATTACCGAATTAGGACATCTATCAAAAGAAAAGAAAGGTACGTAACATGCAACTAAATTTCAATTAAATATATGCCATCACCTCAAGATTTTAAGGGAAAGAATATTTAGAATTTGATATACTTTTCACCTCCATTATGTTTGCAAACAGATATATACCAACCCGAAGGTTTTATTTTGTGATATTTAATCAGATTGGATTCTTTCTTTTATACATAACACTTACTATATATTTATTTGCTATCAGTGCGGACATTATCTAGATCCGCCTCTCTCCCTCTCTCTCTCTCTCTCCTTCTGTTGAATGCTCTCTCGCTTTTCCTTACCACTTAGGCCATAATATAATAGCATGTCGAAGTGAATTTTTGTTTGGCTCAGTGCCTAAAAGCAAAGTTTTTTCGAGTAAAATCAATATGTTGGCGTGAGTGTGTGTGTTTGGGGTGTGTGAGCGTTGCGTTGCTTATTCCTATGTGTGTGTTTGTGTACAAGGTGGGCTAGAAAAATAACATGCACACACGCAGGATAGGTGGGATGTTAAGGCAAGGGAATGGTGGGTGGTGGTAGGTAACCGACACGCGCGCTATTAAAATTTTCATTTTTATGATTATCGCGCTGTGAAAATCCTACACAATTGTGCGAGTTCACACGGCACCAAAAAATTGTAGAACGGGAACATGGACGAATCCAAACCTTGCCAAAAGGCTTCTTTCTAACTGGTTTTGTTTCTCTCTGGCAACTTCCAAATGTTTAACTTTGGTCGTAAAATTAAATTTAATTTTCAATTATTACGGTTAGCGTTTAACGATAAAGACGATGTGACAAGCCATCGAAAAAAACCGCTTAATTTGTATACACTTGAGTGGGCCTATTATAAATACATATGTATACACACCTATTTACATGTATGTAAGCAGGTTCATAGTTTTATTTTGCATAACTTCAGACAAATTTTTGCGATTACTTTGCCACTTAAACGGGCTAAGCTGCTAATACAGGTGCTTTAAATTTCCAAGCCGACATAAAAAAATTTACTATATACTCCTTCACTCCCAAGTTGATAGCCCAGTGAAAGCCCCACAACTCTCTTCTGCATTCCTCGCCTAGAGTCACACCATAGATAGCGCAAATTGGCCAGCAGCTGCGGCGTTTTTGTTGCTGTTGCCTTTTTGACTTCCTTTCGGCCATACTTTGGTGCTTTTCTGGTGTTGCATATTTGCAGGCGTCATCGCCTAATGACTGCAAAAATGTGCTTTAGGGAACTTGCGATAAAAGAGAAGAGAACAGGGAACAGCAACTGAGTAAACGCATTTCAAACTTTTACCCCTAAGTGGGTGAAGGTAATTTTGCACGCCAATCGTTTCTTTACCACTTTTTTTTATGTCCTTTAGTGAAGGGTCCTTTTTCTATTTTGTTTCTATTTAGGTATGAGCTTATTGAGAGATAGGTAAAACACTGAAATAAATAACTGCCAGATCAAATGAAAACAAAACTGATCAATTGTTACTTTTACTTTACTTTGGCAGTTCAGTTTTGCTGGTCCTGAAGCCATTATAGTCCACGAATTAGTAAAAATGCCGAGGAAAAGACACTTTCTAAAATATTCATATAAAAACAAGAAAAATAAGGAAGGCAAGAACATTTGCCCGCCTGCATACCAAAATTGTACCTGCCCAAAAAATAAAAGATGAAAAAAAACCTTTGCTCTCTTGCGCTTCATTACATTAGATGACATAGCGACAAGGGAGCTGCAAAAAAAAAAAAAAAGAGAGAGCCGAAGTTCCAATACCCTCGCTGGTTTTTTTTTGTTAATCTTCCTTTCCCCATTGCCATCAACATCAAAAACATGTTAGATGTTGATTATTTCATATCGGTTTATAAGACAGCTATTAATATAGTTTTGATCCAAGTTTGCAATGTCATTAGCAGCTTCATTATACTGAAAATATTAAGGGCGAGCGTCCCATCGTGCTGATCAAAAATATATATGATCGGATATGTTTCCTTCTATGCTTCTCACCAAAATTAACATACCCTATTTGCAAGGCATGAAAAGAAAAAGTCGGAGAAATAAAAAACGAACCTTTAGGCTCACTTTTTGACTCGCTTCTAAGCCCAAGTTGCCGTAAAAGTGTCAGAACGTGTGACAATGACGTTGTATAACATTTCATTTTTTTTCCAAAAACCAAACTTGGATGACTAACTGCCAGCGGCCTGGGCCACGCATATACTAAGGCTATCTGGGGGTGTGTGTCTCTGTGTGTGTCAGTATGTATGTATGTGAGTGAGTAGAGGTTCATTTTTAATTCATGAAATGTTTGCCACTAACAAAAAATTACGCTTAATGCCAACGTGGAAGGAACGACTAAAAGAGAAGGATGAATGAGACAAGAAGAACAGAGAATAAACACAAAAAGGAACCCAAATAATTGTCACTCACTGACTGATATACCACACTCACACACATACGAAAATGTAAGTATGTTTGTTTGCTACATTTATTATATATTTATGAAATGGCTTACCAGGATATATGTACATCTATCCATCCTGTATATGTATATGCGTTTGTTCGGTGGGAAATTGATTGACTGAGTGACTGACTGACTAAATGGCTTGACGCCTGATTGACATTTTAGTTGAATATACCAAAACTTTGCTTTCTTAAAGATTTTTCCCTTAAATTCATTTTGTTAATTTCTAAAACGATATGGAAAACTATAGTTACGATGCAAAAGTATCGAGGTGGGTTTGCCCTGTCAGATACTTTATTTTAGTCTACCATACACTAACACAAGTAGTTGGGAAGTCAACCTTCATTCGTTTGATTATTGGGGTATTCGAAATGTAACATTCAGCAGTTGTCTTTGTGTTAAATACTGACCGTTGACAGCTGTCTAGATTCACGTAGGTATTTAAAAACTTCCAGTGGGGTAAGAATATATGCATCTATTTTAAATGAGTCTTTCATTAGATATGTAAATTGGGCTGTACAGAAAAGTTTTCTTCGGAATATGGGCCTTTGCTTTATTATCCGTATTTTCATTGCTCCTCTGTCGCGGCTGTCAATCTGCCTAGTTTCCAATTTTTGAATTCCTGCCGCGTTAAAACTGCTGATATATATACCCTTTGATCTTGCAATTGTTTTTAAAGACCCTACTGCAGCACTTTCCACCACATAAATTAAGTTTCTCGTTTTGTTTGAGAGGAAATCTGTGTCAAGTTGACATTTTGACTAATTTAAAAAGCATGCCTAAGCGAAAAAAATAAACTGGGCCGAAAAAGGTAGCGAAGGTTAGAAGAAAATGTACATTTTTGTACGCTGAAAAGTATGCTACACTTGCACAGAAACGTACATATATGCACATGTGTGTATGTATACATATGTATGTATTTATGCTCAGCTTCTGTGCAGTTTTACGTAGCATGTTTGGAAGCGCTTGCAAAAGAAAAGAAAACTCTTTATCCCCTCTCTCTCTCTCTCTCAATTTCTCTGTTACCATTTGTTTAACTGCGCCACATTTTACGGCATTAACCCAAATTAGCTCTTAACATAAAGCACACAAAATATCAACCCTCCCGCACATATTCCTTCACACGTGAATCTTGCATATGCAAAAAGGCTTAACAAAGTTCCCCCTCCTTCAGTCAGGATGTTTAAATAGGCTAAAAAGGAAAATTTGGATTGTTTGCCCTGTTTCATTTTAAACATTAATCAAAATTGTTTTTTGATTATCAAGCAAGTGGTTTAATTTCAAGGAATATCGGTGACGGCTTTTCATAAAAACAGTATACGTTTATGGTTTATTCAACATAAGGCTTAATCACATTATAAGCAGGGGAAAGAGTATTTGTTAATTTACCATATTTTGAAGCAAGGTAAAGTTAGTAACATTTTCATATGTAAATTATCGACCGCTTTTTGACTTGCTGCTTTCGTTACTGCCTGCTTTCTGATGGTGGGAGAGGAATGATGGGGTCAGGGTATAGGGGGGTAAAGTGGTTAATGCTACTTGCCCGTTGGCCATTTGTATACTAGGACTTGGAGTGTCTGGGGAAGGATATACTTGGTGTGTGTGTGTGTGTGTTAGTGTTCATGCATATTCTCATGCGTGTCATTTGCTGGCAGGACCTTCGTGTATATATACATGTGTGTGTGTGTGTGTGTGTGTGTGTGTGTCGTCACGTATTCATTATCATTATCTTAATGAAGCGTTATGTAAGGTGCATTATAATTATGGGTTTTTTTTTTCTCCCGTTTCTTTCTTTTTTGTTTTTGGTCGAATTGGCCGCCTTTGTTCTGCTTCATCTGCTTTGCTCTTTATATTTCTCCCTCTACATATTTCTTTTGTTTCTTTGGAGTCAATAAAATGTAAGGTGGAGTCATTAAGTGAGCTTCTCTGGGCTGCTTGCAAGGTTCGAACCAATTAAAGAAGTTGTGATTTCATTAACCAAACGATACCCAGGCGGTTATCGAGACATGTATATAAGTAAAATTGTATCTGTATTGTGTATACCTTTGCATATTATATACATACATATATAAATATGTATAGGGAGAGTAGCGGGCTTTTTGGCCTGTCAACCATTAAAATGTCAGTGTCAGTGATAAAAAGGGATTCTCTTGGCTGAGCCCCGCCGCGGCAGCAGGAATGGAGGCAGAGGGCGGTAGAACGTGAGTCCTGGTGAACAATTAAAATTAAAAATTCATATGCACATGGACAGTGGAAAATGTTTGACAAGCCTGACACACAAATAACTACAGCAATATCCATACATACATACATACCGTCCTATATATGTATGTACATATGTATGTGTATGTATACCATTTCGTACCTGATTTTTTGTGCTCGTGTGTGTTTCAGTATGTTGCCAAGTGCATTTCAAGTATTTTGCTATTCAATTTAAATTTTTAATAAATTTTCAAAAATTGATGAGTGGTAGACAAGCAGCTACATCCTCAGTTGAGTTCAGCTCAGTTAAGTCTAGTCGAGTTCAGTTCAGCATTTTTCATTTGATTTATTGTGAGATTTGAATGGCAAAATATATTTGATTTACCTTTTCTCTCTGGCGTAGCCTGGACTGGACTGTGGTAGTAGTTGTGGTTTCAATGGGCATGTCCTTGGCTCTGCCAAGTATCCTTAGAATATTTCATCGTATTCGTCAATAAATTTATTGTACAATGTATGTCAAAATTTTCTAAATAATTAAAAACTTATTTTGATGACATACATTGAGCAAAAGGAACATAAGAACAGGATAACTCCACTGCTTTTATTCTCTTTTACTCTCACTCTCTTTAATGTATAATAATTTTCCAACAAATTTTGATTTATGCAAAAGGCTCCCATAGAAAGCCAACGCAAAAATGTACATATATACGTTTTTCCAGTCCTCTGTCAGAAGCAGAAGCAGCAACAGATCCTGGCAACTGGCAGAAGGCTCACCAGCTTAGCTGTCAATCAAAGTTTTCTTTCTCTACCATTTCATTCTCTTTCACTTTCGAGGCAACCTTTAAGTGCTATAAAAAGGTAAACGGGTTAGAAAGAAAACATCGTCTTCAGGTGGCAGGAACACAGTAGATGGTATTTTATGGAAATTCAATCGCCGTATTTTCCCATCTTTTCTTTTCGCTGCTGCTGCTGCTGTTCCCTGTTTCCCTGTTTGTTGTTTCTGTCTAATGAAAATTCAATTCAATTGGAAATTGCTTAACGTGAAATTGATTTTCACTTTGAAGTCGTTGCCGCCGCCGCTTGACTGTGAGCGAAATATCTGGCAATGACGGTGCTAAAAAGCCAATTCTATTCAGTGGAACAAAATAAAAATCAGCTGGATATCTTTTAAAGTCTATTTTCATGATACAGGATACGTTTGCCAAATTGCTTATTGCTCTGACATTTATAAAATTGTTGCTGCACGGCATTATTGTTGACCAATTAATTTATGCAATTAGCTCGATTAACAAATCTCTCCTGTAACGCCAAGTAGAATAATGGACACGGTGAACAGCAGTCTGCAATTACAAGGGGGTAACAGGAGAAGGGCAGACAGTGGGTAATGAGTACAAAATGATTGATTTTATTTAAATAGCAGTTTATGGCTTTTGTCAATAACATTGTCTTTTGCCGCATGGATCAGAATTGATCATAATGTCATTCATTTTAATGGCTAACGTTTGAATACATTTTAACTGGATAATGGAAAATTTTGTAATCCGATGAATTTTATTTCATATTTTTTGGGTACTCTTTCGGGTATTTTTCAGTTGCCTTGACAACACTTTGCTCAACGGTTTCTTGTTGGCTTGGCCAAAACAAAGCAACGCAGCAACGCGAAGGACATGCCGTATGATGTATGTATGTACACTTGTATGTTAAACCCCATGGACTGCCTAGCCTAGGCTGGGCCTAACGTTAGCTCTAACCTAGGCACGCAAAAATTCCACAGGATATTGCTAGGATACGCGACGGGATCCAAAACAAAAACACGCACGGCTGTGCTATGCCAGTTGGCCATAGGTCGTAGAGCAGCAAACAGTGTCGAAAAAGTTCTCAGAAAAAAATAATCAAGGACCGAAAATGGTGTGACACAGAAATAAAACTTAAAGCAAGAGTAAAGAAACATATTAATGTAAAGAAAAAAAAAAAAAAGTATGCCACAATATGTCATTTAATCAGAAAATATCTAAAATCAAAAATTATACGCAAAAATTTTGTCATACATTGGCAAGGAAATTGGGCAAGGATAAACCACTAGGAAGTTTGGCCTAATACACAAACACAGAGAAAGAACGCGCGTGTTAGACAGAGCAAGAGCTAAAGGGCAAGTGAGAGCAGGACCAGCGAGGTGAGCGGCAAATTTCATAAAACATTCAATAGTAAAGAGAAAGAAAAACAGGCGAAAAAATTAAGCAAATAACATTTACATTTCCGTGAAGTGAAGAAGAAATACATAGGGAATGGTGACAGAGACATAGACAGAGAAGACACGACAATGTAAGAGACACGGACAGGCGAGGAGAAGAAAGGGAAGGCGAAGTGGTCCTTGTATATGTGTGTTTGTGTGTGGCTTATTGACGCGTAGCCAGGCAACATGCCCAATGCCCAAACAAACAGGGGCCGAGGTAGCAGCAGCAGCAAATCTACATAGCAGGCATACAATTACAGTAAAGTTCTACCCCTCGTTCTTCTTCTTCTTCATCGTCACTAAGCGCTAAGGACCATAGATATGTATGTGTATATAACAATGTGTATGTGTGTGCTTGTGTTCGTATGTATATGTATTCGAACTGTTTACTCGATTTGTTTAATCGATTTTCGTTCTTTTAGTCAGCTCAGTGCCAGTAGGTGGATTGAGCCAGAGGTTGAATTAAATTATATAGTTATACATATTTGTATGTATATATAACACACATATTTCTTTATTTATACATATGTATATGTATGTATATATAGTACATCAAAACGAGTCTCAATTGCCGCTATTATAGATAAATATAAACGATTTTTCTTGCCGCACGCACGCAACTTTCAATAGAGAAATAAAAAGTAGATGGGGAAAAGGGGCAGCATGGGTTGGAGGGGCGGCACTAAAGCATCATAAAGCATGCGCCGCTGGCTGTTAGATTTATAGGCAACCACTTTGACCCTGGGCACTGTCCCCCTTTGCCCCTCACCATTCCATGAGTCTTAACAATAAACTCTCGGGCTCAAAGTAAAAGAAGGAGCAACAGCAGCGTAAATTATCGTAATTGCATCTGCTTTCTCCTTTCTCCTCATCCTCATTTTTTTTCAAATTCAAATTATTCTAAGCTATTTCGAGGTAAAAAAGTGGCTAAAGTGGCCCTTAATACATATTTCGAACTAAATTCATGCCTAATACATGTACTACATCAAAACAATATCAAGTTTCGTGATCGTTTTGACGTCGTTTTCCAGTAAATCAGTTAATTTAACAATTTTTGCCTCTTATGTCTAATAGTTCCCCTCTTGTCCGCCTCCCCACAGTTTAAATACGTAAAGGCAGCACGAATTGAATTCTTCAGTTGCTGCCACTCTTGGAGAAAAGTGCAAAAATATTTTTCTTCTTCATGGTCTGACAATTAACACGCCTTTTGCATTTACTCAATATAAATCGAGTAGCCGACTAGAATCCGAGGGCGAATAGCAGCAGGCGGAAACGGGGAAAATAATTTTTAAGAATGATTAAGGGAAAACATTAAAACTATAGTCTATCACTTTCTCTCTCTCTCTCTCTCTATCTATCACTAACTTTATTTAGGGGAAGTCCTTAATAGAATATCCCTTAACATGAAACAACTGTTCCAGCCATTCTCATAAAAGTAAAGTGAAGTTTTTTTCGCTGTATTTATATTTAAGGTTTTGTAAATGTCTGCCTGTGAGTCGGGCCAACTGTCTGTCAGTCCCACTGCCTGACTATTGCAAGTGTGCGAGGCTTAACGTGCCTAAAAAAAAACTTAAGACCAAATTGCAGCACAGTGAAAAGCGGCACGTAGCCGGCATCTTTATAGAGTTGTACATATAAATCGGCACTGCTGCAAGAGCAGCAGGGACCCACTTTCCGTCTCTGTACCCATCACCACCTATCACGCCCCATCACCCGCCCTCTTTTTCTCATTCTGGTGAATTTCGTGTGTAAAGAAAGCTTTAACAAGCTGCTGGGCTATTGGGCATGCCATTGCACTGGCAAAAAGGCGAAGAGTGCCCTAAATTAAAAATTAAACATATCGACCGATCGATTATTTTCCCCAAATGTATAATTGATTGATTGATCGAACTTTTATTAATGTTTTTTAAGCTGTATTCCAATTTTTAAAAAAACAATATTTAAAGACCAATCGAAGATTATTCATGAGCTCAATCGCATAACTTCGTCAGAAACCGGAAGAAAGTTAAATTAGTTTTTCGGAAACTAGAACAGATGTGAGTTCCCTGTATTTTCATTTATAATGACAGTGTAATACAAAATGTATTTAAGCGGGGTGCCTGAGCCTACGTCTGGGGGGAACACCATTTCATTTCAACACCGGGGCAAAAAGAGTTGGAGTGAAATATAAAATACTCGGGCCACGTTTCACGTTCAACATACAACATAGACTACTACTCTAGATATCGTGACTGGATGTTGAAGACTTCAATTTGTAGCACACTCTAAGAGTGTGTGTGTGAAAGTGCCACGTGCAATCAGCGAACACGAAAGAGTTCGACTTGAAGGCAATCCTGGGCTCCAGCCCAAAGCACATACGATGAGGATGACGCTGACAGGAGAAGTCTGCCTTTAGTCGACTCCCAGTCAACTAAAAAAATTGGGTCAAAGTTCAAATGTGATAAAAAACAAAATCAACAACAACTATAGGAAGGCGAAACGAAGGACCCGAAGAGCAAGCCAGGAACAGAACCAGAATCAAAACCAGAGCCAGAGCGGGTGCCGAAGCAGGAATACGGGAGAGAAGTGCACTTGCCGCTTTCTGGATGAATGGCTTACTGACTCAGTGCCTCTGGCTGTAGGTCCTTAGTCCTGAGACTGCACCTTGCTTCAACGAAGCCTTTTCATTGCTTCTTCCAAACTTAAACATTTCCATTTTAATTGACAGCCTGTCGATGGTTGGGCAAACACGTTGGTTTCTCCTCTTTCCCGCTATTACGTTGGTCAATCACTTTGGTCTTTTTTTGACTCTACACAGGCAGAGATGCGAAATTATAGTGCATGAAAGAAGAGGATGGTTATGATGATATGTTGCTGCTTAATGCTTAAGGCCCGCTAAAAGCGGACCAAAAAAACATAAGTTCTGATTGAAGAACAAAAACGTTGACATAAAGCTAAAGTAGACATTTTTATCATATATAATTGATTCTATTGTACTAGGAGAATTATATATGTAAGAGTGTAAAAGATAATAACCCATGAGCCATTTGGCAACTGAAACTGAACTCCTCTTGAAGTGCATTTTAGTCAGAGCTAGCGTTTGACTATTATATTAGATTCACTTTGCATACCACTGCACTACACAGCTTTTATTCTCACTTCCTCTCACGCTGCAGTCAAATTGTGTGAAATTTTTAGTATCATTGTTTCTTTTTTTCTTTCGATGAAATTGGCTCAGAAAATTGAGCCTCCACTTCAGTTTGGCCCCCAAACAACAGTAGCAACACAAACAAGCTACTGCACAGCAGGACCAGCAGAAGTTGGAAGAACTAGGAGCACGGGTAGGGGTAGGATCCCTTGAAAATGCAGCTCTGTGTATGCGGGGATTTCATTAAACATTTAAACAACATATGGTAAATTTCCACAGAGTAAAAACATGTACAAAAAACAAGCCATGAACATGGCTAAAAAGCAAAATGACCAAGTGTAAAAATGACATTGTTTTTCCCTCCACTCTGTCAAAAGAAGGCAGAGAAGTGTGCATGTAGTGGATGGAGGGATGGAGGGCCAGTAGGGGCATTTGGTTGAATTCTATCCCATCGGGTGCCCTTTGGTTGTGGCGCTGTAATAAAATTAGTTGCTGGAGCAGGAGTTGGATTTTTGTGTATGTGTGTTGGGCCTTTTGTCACTTGCAATTTTGTGGCCATATGGACGACAAAGGAACCTCTTTTTCTCCAGGTCCCCCCCTTGTGTCCTTCCTTGTCCACGGTCCCCACGCTTTAAGCTACTATAGTCCTTTGCATAAATGCATCAGCAAAGGAATTTACGAGTGCCGAAACAAAATTTACAATGGCGAAATGAGCTTTGGGTTGCTATTCCCTAGAACAAAACGAAAATTGATTTTCCTAGAGCAGAGAAACAAGAGAAAAGCGGAGTTTAGAATCTACCTAGCAACAACATAGCTAATTGCAAAAGTAATTTATTAAGAGACAGACTGAAATGTGGACGAAAGGCGGACCAACTGCAATTTAATGTTTCTCAGACTCAAAGTACATACCTAAAGCTAAAAGACAGCTTAGGTGGATAGTTTAGTTGGCCATTAAGTGTGGTCCAAGACGAATTCAATTGAGTTATATTAAATGACAGAGATTGGAAGAATGCCCGAAAAATACTTTTTTTGCCCACAAAGAGATCAAACAATGCTCATTACTATTGACAACGCTTTCTTGCCTTTATTAAAATACTTAATATATATATTTAATTCTTTGCAGACTTTGATTGTGAAGCAAAACGAAGCCAAGGCAACATTTTTACGAATTGATCACAAGGTGAGTTTTAAAAAAAGAAATTTTATATCTTAGTGTTGTAATGAACTCAGAAATGCATTCATATTCGTGATTGTGACTAGTTTCCTTGACATTTAGTTGAATATCTCTCCTGAACGACTTGTTAAACAGATCTCACATTATGTATGCAAGATAAGGGCACTCATTTCTTATGAGTGCATTGTTGTATTCATAAACTCAAAGCAATCAATTAACTTAATCGCTATTAAGCTTCGATACCGTTCAATATTTGCATTGAACGTAACGACAGAAATCAAAGTTGTTGGCAAATGTAATTAAGCGGCATTTCGATGGTTTAATCTCTGGCAAATGTGAAACTCTGGACAGGAAATCATAAATTACAAAAAGCTAGCAGCAGCCAACACATAGCAAAACATATGTAAAGTAAAGTAAAGTTCGTCCAACCGCAAATCAAATGACCAAATGCAAAAACCAAGCGACAAGCGTCCAACACAAAGCCGCTTTAGAGGGGGCAGGAGAGGAGCCAACTAACTTCAATTAAATGCATAAATTATGTGTTTGTTGACTTGGCTCAATTGAAGGCACTTGTCAGTCAAGTTGGTGAAATGAATTATTTCTATTACTTCTAATTAATCTAATAGAGAGTGAACACCAAATACTTCAAGGAGAACAGGGATTAAATAAAACTAGGATTTGGAGAGGTTAAGTCTTGACGGCGATTAAATTGAGACCCGAAAAGTCTGAGAAACCGTTATACAACAAAGCTTCAACTTAAAGAGGATTCCCTGCGGTGAATTTCAGCCTAAATTGTCTTCTGACCTGAAAAATACTAAGACGGGAGTGGACAATTTGGTCGTGGACTGAACTGGACCGGACTGTCCATGGCGTTGAGACTGATACCATCAATCAAAGTGTGTGAAGGCTTAGATAAGTCCGATGCGAGAAAAAAATCTGTTTCGCCACTTAAGTAATTTTCTCAAATGTTTTCTTCAACTTTCCTATTATGTTTTGTTGCTGTTGCACCAAGTTTTTCTCCTTCAATTAATAAATTTAGAATTTTTGCCAAGTGTCAACCGAGAGGCATGTCCAACATTAAATGAGTCAGAAAAGTGTCTTCAACCATTTCAGACCTTTAGCTTTTTGTTGCCTGACATTTTCGAATCCCCACCCCCTTACTGAAGGCGTTCACCGAATCACCACACTTGGCAAAAAAAAAAAAGGGAGCGCTTCATCCAGACATACAACTTATTAAATAATTTATAAAACTTTGATTATTTTCTTAAGTTTTTTTTTTCCTAAATTGATTGTTTTTTTTTTCTCACAGTGTATTTAGACAACTCGTTGCTCTTTTACCTTTTTCTTTTGCATTGTGGTAAATTGTGTTCCTTTTTTGTTTTTAATGAACTTTTGCCTCTGTATCTTTGAGCATTTATATCTTTGGCACGCACACACACACACACAATCGCTTTCACACAGATACAAACACACCTATACCTATGTATTTATATGGACAGCCAGCTATGTGTAATTATTTGTCACACCTGAGTTGGCGGGCGACTCAGACAGCAGCAGCAGCAGCAACAACAAAAGCGTCTCACCTGGCTGAGCATTTCCAGCAACAAACAAATGCTATAGAAAAGCAACCACTATTCTTTATATTCCATATACACCAGTACCACAACCACCACCACCACCAGTTGGCACCACCTCCCTTCACCCCCTCCCTATTTGATGAGATATAGAGTACACTTCCACAGTGCTCGTTATATGTACAACCGTAGTTGTATATATCATTTTAAGGGAAACATTTACCTATTGGCTAGTGCTTTTGATTACGTCAGAGATGGGGTTACGATATAATGTTGGCCATCAATATGGTCAGACCAAAATGAATGCAGTACATGATTGACAGGCAGTTAGACAGTTGGACAACAAACACTTTTCTCCATCACACTTTCCCATATTTAAATATGGATGTTTACGTAGTTCTCTCTGTGCTTAGATTCCTTGGAAGGGGCAGGACAATAATGCGTTTCGTTGCTTTTTTTCACCTGCGTTGTAAAAGTGGGCTATGTTAGGTATAGGCCCGCTAATCAATATTAAGCCTTAAATTCTATTGAATCAAGAACCATTAACAAAATGAGATTGTCGTTAAGCCAATTGTTATACAACTTTCATGAAGGAATTGTGAGGCTTAATTAAAGGTACTTGTCAAACAAATGAATGTATTGTCAAAGATAACACTTAACATGAACTAATGTAGCCTCTACTCAAATAATTGATTGAAGGGCTCAAGTATAGCAAGTTCGTTTGGAAAAATGCATTGCGTTTAATGGACGGATGGGCTACACCTGCCCCAGAAATGTTTCCAGCCAAATACAAATATTTCTTTCTCTACGATATTTTAACCCTTCAATTGTCTGCCATCCGAAATCATTCATTGATCTTTGTTATTTGTGTTATTGTCTGGTTTTATCAATGTTGCTGGTGCTGCTGTTGCTGATGCGTTTTTTAACGCTGTTGTAATTCCGCTGATTGCCGCTGCTGAGTAAATCACAATATAAAGCTATTAAGAACGGAAACGGAAGCATTCGCCGCTGCACACGCATTGAAGCATGGACGTCAACATTCAGTCAGTCAGATGGACAGATAGACAGACACACCTCTCCCTCCTCCAACATCCATTTACGGGACAATAGAAGGCAGCATATTGGTCATCAATGTTATGTCATTCCTTAAGGAGAATTTGCCAAAGGAATCCAATCATTTGAAAGTTCATTGAACGTTCAGAATGAAATTTGCTTTCGTCTTGGCATGGCAACGCTTTTTTTACTTTTCCACAGATGTAACTAATAATTTCTTAATCAGACATGCATTATGCATTTCCATGATTGTTTATGGCCATTGTCTGCCTGATGCTTTCCTCTTCTCTTTAGATCTTTCTTTCTCTCTCTATAAAAAAAAAAATAAATGCAAAAAAAGTGCCAAGCTCATGGCTAGTAACTGCAACAATGACTAGTCCGTCTTTACTTTTGGAAGTTTATATACCCTATCGTACTACAACGGGTATATTAAATCAGTTAAATTGAACAAACAACCACACAACGATCGACATCAAGAGATCCCATATAATTGTTTTAGCTAAACGTTCTGGTCTAGTCGGTAAATGATGGAAAAAGTTCTTGGCTAATATTTTTAACATAGGGAAAGCTTAAGTCTGTCTTCAAAATTTGTACTAAAGGTCTCTGGCATTGTCTCTACCATTTTCTGCATTGTCATTGTCTGCCTCTATTCGTCTCTGCCTTAGTGTCTTGTGGCATTTGTGTACTTTTATTGCAATTGCATGAATTACACACACCACTATACTCAAACACACAAGTAACACACAAGAAACACAAAACGAAAAACACACGAGTCGCGAACTAACCAGTTTTCCAACCACTGCCAAGTGCCCATTGCCCAGTACCCATTGCCCTAGTACATTCACCTTGGCCTGTTCGAAAGAGGAGACAGCAACCCCCGAAAAATGAATGGTATTATCATAAAACACCTGACTTTTGTGTGTTTACACACTTGAAATTGAAATTGATGTAAAGAGCAGTCTTGCAACTGCATTTCATCCCGCCAGCACCTGCTGTTTGTCGAGGGCCAAAAAAACACATGTGCCTTTATTTTTCCACCGGTAAGCCGGAGATATGTGTGTACCTATGCCTAGATAAGAATCGAATGTAAATGGGATGAAACCAATCAGCTTCAAACACTCGCAAATTTGTTTTTCGGTTATAAACAAAACTGGTAATAGAATAACAAAATTGTATGCTCCCTCAATTATGACAAACCAATAAATATGACCCCGAACTTATATAGTTAAGAATCACGGCAGCTATCCCCAAGTCAACTTTCATGTAAATTCTGCAATTTCCTCCACTTTAATTGCCCTCTGACATGAAACTCAGGCCAAGTTTCCGAGGTCTCCCAAAAAACAAAATATTTTATGTATGTCAAATGGGGTTCCCGCATAATCAACCAGGATAATAATAGAAAAAAAAATATGCAGGGAAAAAAAACAACAACTATAAACTCTGCCATGCACGTTATGAATAAATAAATATAGGAAATGCTATGCAGATCGTGACTGCCTGTCATTGTATGTGATGATGAGAAGGACGATTACTTACCCATAACCACTATAATGTATTGTGTATCTATACATACATACATACATATGTACATATGTATGTATGTATATAGCGTTTTCTGCATTGGTTCAAGGCTAAATGATGTAAAGGATAGCGCGTGGTGCGGTTTGGGTTCATATGTATGTATGTATGACATGCAAATTGCATTTTGTTATTCATTTAGATTGTTTGATCAATTTTTATGGCAAATTATCGGGGCAATTTCAAAGAAATTCTCACGTTGACAAAAGGGGGCGAATAAGTGATTTGAGAATAATTTAGATCGTGAGTCACTCAAATAATTCTAACGAGTTTCCATCCATCCTCTGTGTATGGCATTTCTTTAAATTTATTTTCACTACTTTCAACTTCCATTAGAGACGTAATGAACATGGGAAATAACTACTTATGTCCCACTTTTTATAGTGTTCACAACCCCCTTCCAATTATCCAATTAAGACGAAGAGCAGCAAGAAAAGTGCAAGTAGCAAAACCAGAAAGATAGACAAAACTAGACTAGACTTGGCGAATGAAGTGTTAAGAGTCGTTCATATGTACATAGGATGTATCTGGATTGCAACTACACGTAGGCGACAATTTTCAGAGTCTGGCAGAAATGTATCGGCCGTTCGACCCGCCTTCGAATCAAGTTTTCCACATTGCCTGAATTCCTGCCACTCGTAACAGTTGCTGTCGCTGTTGCCTGTGGGGTTAGGTTAGTCAGTTAGTTGGTTACGTAATCCTTGTTACCAGAGTGCAAGTCAAGTAGATTTCTAAAAATGGAAAAATGATTTGTGTGAGCTGTCTTTCTGTCGGTTTCTCTCTTTGTAGGCTCGATGATTAGTTCGCTTAGGTAGCAAGTGGAGGATACAGGCGGGGATATAAAGATGGGGGAAGAACAAGTTATTTTCCAGGAGGACATTTCGCTTTCATGTGGTTTTGAAGAGATACTTGTACCAGTTTTTCAGAAATCTACTACACATATGTAGCTAGAAGAAATACACATGAAGCTAAAATTAGTACCTTTTCCTCCCTCTCTCATTCTCTGTCTCTTATTCTCTGTTTCTCGTTCACTCCATTATTGTTTCTCTTAGCTAGATAAAATCCACAAAGAGCGCTGCTTTTGCCTTGGCTCCACTCTCTTTGTAAGGCGAACTGCAAAAGCAAAACAAATGTGATGAAAATTGCCATAGCCCTAGCGGGGGAGAAGAAGAATAGTTTACCGCTACGCTTCGGAAGTCCGAGAGCTGCGCTGGGATAGAGGGAGTGAACGAGGAAAGAGAGTGAGGCAGAGAGCGAAATAAACAAAAGCGAAGAGAGTCGAATCGAGACGAGTTAAGACGAGTTGGCCGAACCTTGCCGAGTTGGCCCAAGCAACCAGTCGTTGTTTGTGCTGTCGGCGTCAAAGTATCCGACAGATACAATCGTCAATGGTCACAGTTAAGTTCACAGCGCCAGAGTTTTTGGTTCGGGCTTTAGTCTAATGTCAGGAACGCAGTTAGCTGCTCGTCGTGCGCAAGTTTTTGAACCAAAAACAAGAAAACAAAAACAGTTAAAATAATCACAACACAACAGTCGAAATAAAACAACACAACTAAAACAACAACAACAACAAGTTCGCCTAAAACTAATATCATTTATAATAATAACTATCGCCCCACGGTCGAAACTTGAAGCATTATTGTAAATCAAGCAAAATTGAAACCAAACAAATATCGGTGATATAGTTCAACGCTAATTCAGTATTCGGCAATCTAAAAATAATAATAAAAAAAAAACTACATGACGTTGATATTGGATATAGTTCGCATTTCGTGTTGATCCCCAGTGAAAAAGTCAAAATTGTAAAAAGAACAAGTGCAATTGTTTATTAACAAAATAAGGTGTGCATATGTCAATAGATTATTACAGTATTTTGTACTGATCATCGTTGGCAGAGCCATTTCATAGCTAAAGCTATCATATACAGACACAGATATAGGTATAGATACAGATACAAGACAATGAGAATGAGTCAGCTCGGGCGAAAAGAGAATTCAAGTTGCTGAACGTTCGTTATTTGGGTTGAATGGGAAACAGAGAACCCCCAAAACAACCATCCATCCCAAGCCAGAATAAACAAAAAGCAAGAAAATAATAATAAATTATAAATAAATACACACATAATTATTTATGCAAATGTGTCGATAAATTTACAAAAACTTTGACGATTGGCAAGTTCGTCACAAATTCTCCATCAGCAATTACTGTGAAATGGACGACTGAAATTTTCCAACCATAAATGGTTTTAATTTTTGGGACATGAAAATATCACAGAGATAAAAATGTGACAAGAAAGATAAAAGATAATATTATACAAATCGGAAAAATGTACCTACAAATGTGTTAAGCGATACTACACAGGAAAATTGTATTTTATCTAAATGTGCACATTTTGTGGTTTTCATAGAGATTCCCTTTTCAATTTGGAATACTACAAGCTATTTTTCTCTGTGTAGTTTTAGAAAGTTCTTGATTTGATTACTTTTTTTCTTGATTTTTTTGGCTAACATTTATGTGAACTTTTATATTGACCAGTGAATGCAAAACCATTTAATTGGCTATCAGGGCATCTTATAGCCACTTTTTGACTTCATTTCGACTCACACTGAGTTGAGTTTGCAACTTTTGCTCTCATCTTCTCTATGTCTTCATTAAAACTGCTTGCAATTAGCTGCAAATTGAATTATGGATGCCAACACAGAATAGAATAGAACAGGACAGAAATGAAAAGAAAAGCACAGAAGGAAGAAAACTCAAACTATTTGGCTTTTCGAGCTGTGGGTCCCGTCGCCTCGGCCTGCCTCTGGCGCTTGGTAGAAATGTTAACTTGATTTTGTGTTTTTATTTTGGAAACCAAAAACTTTTAGTGACACCCAGGCGAATTCGGTGGAAGTTGCTGTTGCTGCTGCTGTCGTTGTATGGCTTTACTTTTTACTTATATTTAACGCCAAGTTCAACGGCAGACGATGATGACGATTCTGATGATGATGATGGTAGTCTACTGCCTAGACTAGTTCTTGCCATTCATTTCTATTCCGCTTTGCTCTAAAACTTTTATTTTATGTCTTCCTTCTAAGTTTTTTCTTTCTCTCATACATATCTGTTTGTTTGTTTCTACCTTACTTTACGATTATTTCCGTTGAAGCGGCCAACAGACATGGGACATGGGAGTTTGGCTCTCCTTCTTCGTTTTGTAATTCTTCTGCCCATTCTTCTTGACGGCCGGTTACTTTCGACCTTTTCAACTCTGCTGATAGAAGGAAGAGACTCCTCCCCGCCACATAATGTTTTAGTCTTTTTTGGGCGTGTGAAAAAAGTTAATTCTTCTTTATTAATTTTCTGTTGTTTTTTTGTAATGTTTTTCGTAAGTTTATTTTTGGGGAAATATTGAATTAGGGTTCAAGTTTCAATCGGTTATAGATTTTCAAGTTATTTGAAGTATGTGTAATAAAAAACTTGCCTTCTAACACAGATCGAGGTAAATCTCTCGGTATTTACATTATGAAAAATATTTTGAATTAAATCCGTTTGCGGCGGAGTTGGATTTTTCCCACACCCTCAAAAATGGAACGTATTACCTCCAGCAATGGCTGGCAAATTGTATCAATTGTTAAAGACTTTTGCTAGTTGGCCAAGAGGGAAAACCGGTCTACCATTTCTACTAGGCTCCAGCATAATAAATCAGCTGCGAACTAAACCAAACAGGTTTACTTTTGTTCATTTTTTTTGTTGGTTCTTTTGTTGTTTTGCGGTTTAAACATATATGCAAGACTCTTTGTATCTGTATCTGTAATTAACTGCATTTATTCAAATCTGTGTGTGCTTCAATAATCAACAGAATGAAATAAAACTAAGCTAATTGTGATAAGCGGCTATGTTGATTTGAGCCAAAAAAAAAAAAAAACAAACAAAAATAAACTGCAGTTCTGGCACCTAGCTTGCCGACATAGATTTTAAGTGGGCGTTGCAACTAATACAAAACAATTTCAATTACAGTGCAACCTAAAAGTAAAACCACAGCAATAACCATATTGAAAACCAGTTAAAAAGTATAAAAGTGAGAGGCAAACAAATTACTTACAAAATATACAATTTGTATTGTGTTAATACCCCAAACAAATGCAACCTGCGATCCATTGAAGTTAATTCGTATATAGCCTAAACCGAAAGGAAATAAACCGGACACACAAGGAAAAATGGTAAATCGACATACAATTTCTATTGTTTTAAGCCCACTGTGCCAAAGATTTAGTTGGAAGTATATACATACATATCTAATTGTGTACTTGACCCACAAACTACAGTATAGGGAACAAAGGAGGCGGAGGAGAACCGCCAAACCAGCAACTATTTGAATTACTAATGCATACATAACTCTCTGTTATCGCACTTTGTTCTCAATTCATGAATTTCGCTGTAGTCGTTTAGCAAATCCTACAATTAAACATAAATATGTGTATATATATATTTATATATCTAGCTTATATAAGCTAATGGCTTATCCGCTTAGATTGAGTATTCTTTACTAAAACGTGCAAGAATTGAAATATGTTCAAATTACATTTCCGAAAACCATTTAGATACATTTGTTGGAATTCTTTATGACTGGTTACACGCACGAAATTGACCTCTGCCTCAAACTCCCCTTGGTTTCCAACACCAGCACCAAGTTCATATGACCCACATTGCTTTCTCCCTTTTCCTTTCTCGATCTGTTTCTCTTATTTGCCACACACTTAATGATCATTTCATTCGATTGTCTCGAACAAATTATGATGGTTGAGAACAAAATTCAATTAGATATTTATTGATGATTGATTTCCCAAGGCAGAAAACGATAGAGAGAAATAGTCAGAGAGAGAGAGAGAGAAAAAAAGAGGGGAGAGAGAGAGAGAGAGAGAGTAAGCGCGGATCGTTATGTGTGTGGGCTCCGCTAATTGTTTTTAATTCAATTAGGCAAAGGCAACTTCTATGGTGGCCTTTAACCTCGCCCTATCGCCCATCCTCTCTCTATTTCTCGTACAGATAGATATCTGTCTATTATAATAGATTACCATTTAGTTAAAGTTATCAACAAAATGCGCATAATGTTCGCCCATATTTTTCTGTCTCGCACTCCTCCTCCGCTTTAGTGATCTCCACTTCACAAATAAATTGTTTAAATATTTCATTGCAATTGCCGGCTGATGTTATCTCTTCCTGTCTCTTTCTCGTTCACTCTCTCTTTTTTGTTCTCTCATTCGAGTTCCGCCTTGCTTCTTTATCGATATTAAGGCAAACATCGTTAGCAGGAGAGATAGCGTAATGACAACACCTAGGAACAGTTACTCCCCCCGCGGCTTCATGCCATCTCTTGCTTTTACCTCATTCATGGCGCGCAACATCGATCACAAGTCATGACCAAGGCATTGAGGGTTCGGGTTTGGGGTCTGGTGGGGTCTGGGCTCCGGCATTCCAGTATGACTTGCCTAAAGTGCAGACCTTTCCATACCGGTCCCCCTCTTACCCCTTCAGACAATCCATCACCACAAAGCTTACACTCTTTTTCCCCTTCCACTCTCTCTCTCTCTCTCTCATGCTTTTCTATCGAGAAACTTGCATGTGTTTGAGTTTATTGTTTTATTTACATATACGTGTGTGTGTGTGTCTGTGTAGCAGCTGCTTCGTTTGTTGTTATTGTTGTTGCCTTATATACATATATTTTTACCCAGTAAGTCTTATATAAAGTCAAATACATTGTATGTATTTGTGTGTATGAGACCCAGCCAAAGTCGTAGCCACAGCCAGTTCATTTTAATTGACATCGATAATTAAAAACTATTTTCTGTTTTACATTTTTCGCTGAGCTAAACAGCCAACTAGCACCTTCTCTTTCACTCGCATGAAGGTTGCGCATACGTAGTTCTGATTGTGTTTTACTTTCTTAAAGGTCGAGTTAAAGTTGACTCATACGCCACACAGCGCACCCAGCACAAAAGTCGAACACCTTCACCCACTTGTAGATAAGCCTCAAGTCAAGTCGATTCGATTTTTTAATTCTCTGTTTTCTTTTGAATTACCCACCAATTAATAAAGCGATAATATAAACCAGTAGTTGTTAGAACTTTACAAAACTTTGATTACAAATCACAAAAAAGTGTCGTAAAAATGTGGAGACTGACTATATAACGTTGCTACGACCACAATTGTATGTATAAGAAGTTGCTATCTATCAGTTATATTGATAATATGTACTTTTTACGAGTCGACTGGGTGGTAGCGCCACACACGGGCAAGGCTTTAGATAAGGGAAGTCATATTTTCATTTCTTACTATCTATGTAGGTAAATGAATAGGGCGGCACTCTTTTAGTTAGTTCTAGAACTACTTAGAATGCAACTTCAAAAATAACCAAAACTAATTGCTTTTCAACCCATTTCCATTCATCGATTCGAAACGAGTTTGCAAAATTTAAATTCAATCCGTAAACGTTATTGTTGCATTTAAAAGAAAAAGGAAATTAAAACTAATTGAAATCTTTATCTAACTGCGACTTTTTCCATTTAACTTGGACATTATTTTTTGGGCATAATTCAAATGCAAATTGTCGAGTGACGGCTGCAAATACTTTGTTCACCATTCTCTATATTTTTCTGTTTCTTGGTCTCTCCTTCTCTGTCTCTCTCACTCTTTCTACTTCTCCTTCTCTTTGCCTGATCTCTTTCTCTGTGTCTTTTTGATAACCACATACACAGGTGTGTCAATGACTTGCCAAGGGATTGCGGGTAATGAAAACGAAATGTACATAACTGAAAAAGGTAAAGGTAAAGGTAAAGGCAGAAACCCAAAAGGGAGCCAAGGGAATACACCAATGGTGGTGTCGAAAGCGAGGGCAAGGGCGACGGAGTTGGCGTCGGCGTCGGCGTCAGCGACGGCATCAGCAGCGGTTGTCAGTCGTCATCAGGGCAATGGCAATGTGCGCTGGATAATTTCCACTTCCGACATGAAACATGACAAAATATATACACACACACATCATATGCAGTTTGAGCCAACAGATGGGCAGCAAGACAGGATAGAGGAACCGTGAACCAAACTGAAATGAACTAAGCGAACCGGCCGGGCCAAATGCGAGCCGGTGACGAGGTCAAGCTAAAACTATTAAAACCAACCTGCAGAGAGACAGAGACAGAAAAAGCAAGAGACTGAGAGATATAGCTGCTGCTCCCCGGTGTCCGTGTATGGCCATTTATTACTGTATGTGAATGTGTTTGTATATAGTTTTAATCAAGCCGCCTTGCTACAGTTGACTTTAGCGCCTTTTTTAAGGTGCGGTTCAGTGCCCTTTGGTGCCCATAAAAGTGACGACGACGACGACCAAGAGCCGGCTATTCTGTGGGCCAGGCAGGAAACACCATCAGCTGTCGCGAGGCTCTTTAGAGGAGAGGCCACACCAAACCAGGCCGGGTCGGGCTAGGGGTTGCATTTGCTGGTGGTTTGTTGCTTTGGCAACTAACTGTAATTTACAACCAGCATGAATATCAAGAAGCGACGCCGCACGCAAAGCGAAACCGACCCAAACCGAATGAACATGCAACATTAATACATATGTACATACAAGAAGCACATACACGAACAAGGAGGAGAGACAAGAATATCCTTTTCCCTTTATACACTATACGGTGCCTGTGAATCTAGAATATAAAGCTTCAATTCTCTGATAAATGAATATAAATTTGTTCAACATTATTTATGTATTTACTTAATTAATTCATAACTACGATCTCGGAATGTTGGTTTAATACTGTGTCAAAGGTTCGCTTCACCAATACTATATATAAAGTTCGACCTCTATATACATACCCAAAATTTATGGCATTTTGTTTTTTACTTAAGCTGATTGATTAGGTTCATTTGGATTCTCTTTCATAATAAACGCAGAAAGACAAATTTATATACTATGCAAATGAACATCCATCTAAATAATATTGTAGGTGAAACTACTTTAATTTTCGTATTTATGCCACAACGAATGTGATACATAGCTCAACATTACGCAATTTAATATTCGATTGCAACATCAAAACTATAAAACCAATGCTCACGACAATTCTCTAAAAGATACAGATACTCAGATACGTCATTACATTGCATTTCTTGACGTTGCTAAACGTCGACAGCACCGCAAAAACAAAAAACCAAATACACAGACAGAGGGAGAGAAACTGCGAAACCTGAAGGCAAGGGAGACTGCGAGAAATGTAACTACTCAGGTGAAGTCGCTAGACAATGGCTGTCCCAACGAACATGGAGTGTAAATGCAAAACAAAAGACTGAGATAAAAGTTAGAAATTTCAAATAGCACCAACCTGCGAGTCACCAATTTGCACACTCTACCAAAATGTTCTCGAAAGTATTGAAATCGAATTTGGAAATAGATTCTTCATTCAAAACTCTTTGCAACTTGTAATAAATATGTTTGACATTATCTTTTTCGTGTCACGTGAACATCTTTAGTTGACAGGCCATTAAAAGTTTTACAATCATCATCATCATCACCATTAGGTATTATTATTACTGCTGGAATAGCAGCAGCACATCAAAACATTGTCATATGAGCATTTTCAGCTGTTAACTCGAATTATTATAGGACTAGCTGAATAACTGACAGCCAAGGCGGCATTTTGTTTATGCCTCCACTGGAGTGGTAGTAGTTGAGCTGCGAAGAAGATACAGGGCAAAGTTAACGTTGACTTTGCTTCTAAGTCTCTATACCCCCTCTATGGAGCTAAAGGGTATGTTAGAATTGTTACAATACATGGGTAGCTAGATTTATGCTCTGCTTCAGCTGTTTCAGAGAGTATCTTGAAGTCGACGATTGAGGAGTTGGTATCTTTTCTGCTGAGGTTGGCTGCTTCTTTGTGCTTTTGTTGATGATGTTGCATCATTTTGTTGTTGCTGTTGCTGCGGCAGAAGTGAGCCAAAGTGGACTGACATTGTGCGAAATGCAAACAGTTGCCGAGTGAGTTGAAGTTGAAAAATTGAAACAAGTTGAAGTTGAAAGTAAAACTGAGCAAAAGGCAACCGCAAAGACAACGAAACAAAGCGAAATGTGTAACTAAATAAATAGATTTCGCGCTCTAGCTTAGAAATGAGTTTGCACCTGTTGACTCCATGCAAATTTGCGCAACTGTTACTACCAGCAAGCCCCCTCTTTTTTCTCTCTTCTCTCTCTTTGCTAAACACCTTTACTTCACTACTTCTTTGCTCTTTTTTGTTTCTTAACTCGTTGGCTACTTAAGGTTGGCTAGAGATATTGCAAGTTCTGCGGTATCTTTATATACCCTTGCAAAGGGTATTATTAAATTAGCCAGATGTTTGTAACGCAAAAAAGAAGACGTTTCCGACCTCATCAAGTATGTATATTGAGCCAAGAGCGCTGTGAGAAGCCTACTATCTCATTGTGAGAGAGTCTATAACCAAATTGAAAGGGATAGAGCCAGAGCTTAAAGTTTACAAGACTGCAAGGGTATATAAACTTCGGCGTAGTCGATGTCACCTTCTTTGATAATTACCTTTAAAGTTGGAAATATCCATATACATGTATTTTCTTTGTGTTTGTTGTTATTAGTTGTTGTGTTTTTAGCTTGCGCTTCATTGGAAAGCCTCAAATCGTAGCGATGGGAAAATATTCGTTCACTCTTGCTTGAAAAAGTTCATTAGCCATTTTGCCATAATTAGTTTTAAATAAATAAATACATACTTTCCATTTTCTCTAATACTACATTTAATTATATAGACATGTCTCTTTCGGATTTTCTGTTTTCTTCTGTTACCCGTGCCACAATTTGCATAAACTTTTAGGCATTATGATAAACTGTTTAAGCGTGGAGGTAAGAAGAAGCCCTACAGCATTGCCATCAAAATTTCATCTTTACAATTTATTCTTGATTCGTGATTCGTTCAAAAGTCAGCAAGCCTCAAATTCTTAAGGCCCTAAGGCATATGTCCAAAAATGGACATCTTGAAACTAGTTTAACTAGTTTAATCAAAAATAAAAAAGAAGTACTCAAAAGCGATGACGTTTTATTTTTTAGACATAGAAAGAGAGAGTGGGAGAGTGAAGAAATAGAGGACAACTTTGTCTTGCTTCCCTTAGTAACAGCGATTAATTATAACTTACAGCTTCAAGAAATTGTTTCACTACTGAATTTTGACATGGAACCTTGAAATTGAGTTTCGTGTGCCGTCTGATCAAACGACTTTCCACTTCTTGTGGGCGTATATAGACAACATTGTTTAATATATTTTTCAAAGCAGTTTCCATTGCTGAAGATATTATTGTGTTTAGGTCAATTGATGAACATTTTTGAGATAATATAGAATTCCGATCCTTAAAGCTAGAGTATTAAATGACAGCTGTTTCTATTGGAATTGCTTGGCACACTCTATTTCGTTTTTTTTTTATTATTCGCCCAGTAGCCAAGATTGCTTTGTATGTGGCTAGTCTAGATTTGTCTGGTGTCCTTCCATTTGGCCATCCTCTATCCACCATTGAGTTAACTAGGAGTAGGAGGCAGTTTCTTTGTCTATTTCGGCAAAAGCAATTGATGAATGTGTTAAGTGCTTGCCGAGGCACGTTGAGTCGGATCGAGGCGAAGGGTTGGCAAAGTTTTCTAACAAGAACGCCATTCCTTTTTGCATCAGTTTTTTTGTCCCTTTTTTCGTTGTTTCCCAGCGCATCGTTTTAAGTGGCTGTTCTGGGGGTTGGTTTGCTGGTTTGTGGGTGGGTTGGTTGTTTCAATTCCATGTTTGCTCCACCGACAAGTCAATTATGGCCGTGGTCCTGGGTTTTGTTCAAGTGCCGGATCTATTGTGTGGGCCCTCAGAGGGCTTAAAGCAAGTCAAATTGTACAAAAATATGTGTATGTATGATGGAAGATGTTACTTTCTCTCTCTCCCTCTCTCTATCTCTATGTGTGTATCAGTATTTCACCTTCACTTTGTTCTCATATTAATTAAACGCTAAATTTAACACAAAGTCAATTATGCTAATCAGCTGAGAGGGGACAGACGGCGGCGCAAGGGTCGTGGGGTGGCTTGTTTCCGCCTTGAAGTAATTAGAAATTAAATAAACCGCATAAAATACAATCAAATTGCTTGATTGATTGAAGAGATTGAGGCAAATTGATATCAGTGAGATAAATAAAAGTTAAGTTTAGATTATTTTAGATTCTCCTTTTTTCGACATCTGCTTGCAGCCCGCTCATTTTCATCCTTTTCATTATTAACAAAGAACACACTCTTCATTCCGCGAGAATTCAAAGTGAATAGACAGTGAAAGCAATATCTTGTCAAGGATGCCGACAACATTTGTTTGCCACCTGTTTCTATTTGCCTTTCTTTCTGCTTGGATTTCTATCTTCATTTTCGACTTTGCCTTTACCTTTACCTTCGTCTCTGTTGTTGGCACCTGTCGTCACCTGTTCTCCGATTGCCAGCAGCTGTTTATATTGCGTCATTCTGCCGCGATGCGGCATTAAATCAAAACCACTTCCGTATTGCTGTTTGGTTGTTGTTGTTGCTGTTCTTTTCTTGCTGCTGCTGATGTTGTAATTGCCCTTCCCTGAAAATGGTTGTACCCTTTTTTGCTGTTCTTGTTATTTCTGTGAGACATTCTGTGTGTCTGTGCACTCTTGGCGGTTTTTGGTGGTGCTGGCTGGTGGTGGCGACAACCAGTTTTAGTCATTTTGTTTTAAGTAAACAAGCGCAAATGGAAACAAAGACTGATAGAGCTACGAAGAAGAGGAAAAGAAGGGGAGGGAGAGTAACTGCCGACGCGCCCATCCATCAAGAAAAGGGCTGCCAGCATGTAATCCGAGACTTACCATAACCCAACCCAAGCCCAGAGCACGATACTCCCTTTTCCAAGCGAACAGGTACAATACACTCTTTAGCCCGAGCCCATCAAATAGCATGTGTAAATACATAATGCACACATCCAACAGCTAACAACAAGAAAAAACAGGAAAAGGATATTACAGAGACACAACTGAAAGGATTCACTCTTCATTCTTTCTCAGAGCTCTCAGCTGTTTATGAGCATATTTAATGTCTTTTGTTTGTATAGGGTTAGTTAGGCACCCAGGAGCGGATTAACCTTCTTTAATATCTCTTTAATCAAGTGACCAAACTAATTGTCCAGTTTTACGTATAAGTATTCGAATTTATTTACCCTTGTTCTTTCCAAACACAAAAAGGGCTTGTTCACTTGTATTCAAGATGAGGCCCATAATTTTCGACGCCCCAGCCTCAGTCTCTATCTTTGTTTGGGTTACACTTATGTATGTGGGTGAGTTCCTCTCTGCTCTGTCAGCTAATTGAAGAATGGAAAATGCAGCTGCAGTTTTTTTTTTTTTTTTTGCCATACTTGTTCGTTTTCGAGGCAGCAACTGAACAAACGAACGTGCAATTTTACCATTGTCAAGTGTTTTTTCTTTGGTCTCAACGACGCGTGGGCTGGGGACGCCCATTCAGTAAACCGAAACTATTTGCACATCATTAGAGTGAAGAAGGCAAAGATGTTATAGTACGAGAATTAATTCTACATAGTTTCCACTTGAACATTAAACAACTGATTAGATACGGAAAAGTTGAATGAGTTTATTAAAACTTTCATTTTGAATAACAGGACTAAGAGTTTTAGCGACTGAGTGTAGGTGAATTAAAAGCCAATGAAGAGAGTCGTCTCGCCGACAATTGATAATAATAAATGCATTTTTCTATGCATATGATCATTGATCATTGTACATACTACTCGAGTCTGGATGGATACCCAATTTGTGTATATGTATATCTAGATGTTCATACGGACGGGCGGACAGAAGGACAAGGCTAAGTGGACTCTTCATTAGCACCAAGAATATGTATACACTTTATGAAGTCAAAAATGTGCGCCAAAATGTTTTGGCGACTTTAATATACCATTTCGCCCTATGGGTGTAAGAATACAAAAAAGTTCATGAGCCATGAACTAGTTGGCTTTAACTTCATCTGCAGCTTTGTCTTGGATTCCAACTTCAACTCCCTGGTCGAGGTAGTTCTCAGTTCATTCGACTGTTGCTGGTGAAAGGCTTGACCACAACAAATTGTTTTCCCATTGGTGTGGCGGCACACAAGCCGAAGGCAGAGTTTTTTTTGTTTTAGCTTGCGTTTCATTGCCTTTCGCTCGGCAACGAGAAAAAAAATTGTAGTATCATTTTGTTGGCCAATTTCTAAACAAAGCCACAAATTCAGACTCTGGTTACGCCTTAGCAAAAGGCCAATTCAATCAACTTTTCAATCACATATGTACATATATTCTCATACTATATTTAGGGAGATTCGATCGAAAAATAACTAATTCTTTATTTTTGGATAATTTTCTTTCATTGCAGGTAAGCCACTACAATAAATGTTAACTGAATAAACGAAGCCAAATACTCGTTTCATGGCCAAGTCCAAGTGTAAGTTATGACAAATCCCTTTGCGCCATACTATGGGGAACTCTGAAAGTTTTATCTGTTTAATGCCTTTTTCTTTTCTTTTCGCTTTCCTTGCCCAGCAATATATCAACCAGATATTTCCCTGTTGGATTTTCATTTTATTGCACTTACTTATTATTATTATCATTTCTCTTATTATTTTCATGTCAGCTGGAGAGGCAGGCTTTCATTTGGGGACCAGTTGAGACATTTTAAGCGATTTTGCTTTAGTTTTATTTTTGGGATTTTGTTTTCCATCTTTCGCAGAGAGAGAGAGAGAGAGAGAGGCTTTCAACTCCGACAATGAACCTTTCTCATTTTTCCTTTCGTGCCCTTTTTTCTTTTTTGTTTTTTATTTTTTGATATTGTGGAGTAAAGTTTTAAGTGGAGTATATGAGAAGAAGATAAAGCTTTAAACTTTTCTCTATCGTTAAATGAGAGTTTTCCAGATGAGCAGCTGCTTTAGCAATTGCTTTATGTATATATCTGTGTGTGTGTGTGTGTGTGTGTGTGTGTACAACAATCAACATCAAATCATCAAGTGCTACAACAAATTATCCAATGCACTTTGACTGATGTCTATTCAGCCTCTCTGTCTGTTCTCTTTGATTCTCCCATCTTTCTCCTCCGTCCTCCGTTTCCTATGGGCCGGCCATCAAGTGCGCTTTCCGCAGCTAATTGACATCATACTGAACTGAGCTGAACTCATTCACATTAATTAATGACATCATTCTCAAGCCGTCCGGGCCACTGAAGAATGAATGGCCGAATAGGCGTGTCGTAGGCAGAAGGCACTCAGTGGCAGTATGCATGCACATACATATGTGTGTGTGGAATAAACAAAAGCGCAATTTATGAACAAAAAGAAAAACAAAATTCAGCAATAATAAGATCAACGAAAACAAACAAGTAAGACGGAGAGAGACAGATGCAGACTTACGCGCATTGTGCTTAATTCAACGCAATTTCTGAGTCTTCACCAAAAGATGCAGCTGGAACAGGGAAAGTAGATCAAGCCTTAGATCGAGCGGAAACGACAAATTCCGAATGTATACGCACATATGAACATCAATTTGAATTACGCATACGTTAAAAAAGTAAATTTCATTTTTTGAGAGTTATAGTCTCCGAAATTGTATAATTTTGTTCACCTTGTGAAATGTATCCTAATAAAAGTTGTTTTATTATTTTTTGTGAATGAACACATTGAAATAAAAAGCATTCTCATGTCTTTTTGACACAGATGCCTGTCTCTAAATTATAAAAGTGAACCGCTGACCTCTTGTCCAAATAAACTCCTACAAATGTACATATATTTCAACGTATGTTCTTAAAAAAGAAACGAAACAAGCAAACAAAAAAAAATGTCGTTAGTCGTATTATACTCTGGGCCATTCGCCTAAATTATGCAAAATTAACATTAATTAATCTCGGTTGGAACAATGATAATAGCAGCAGATAGAAAGAGAGGGCGAAGGGCAGAGAAAGGCAGTTATTTTCCCAAGCGCATTGAGTTGGCTTTTTTCGCTTGTTTTTAGCTTAGAAATTTGTAAAAATCTTAGCAAAGCTGAAAATTAATTGCACATGCTAATGGATATGGAGGCCAGATAGATGATGTAGGCAAAGAGAATGAGATCCTAGACCTGACAGTTATTTGAATTGTTTTACATGTACAGACAGTGAAAAAACAATAGAGAGAGGGATAAAGAGTGACAAAAAGAGAGAGAGAGTGAGGAGAGAGAGAGAGAGAGAGAGCTATCTATGACATTGAGATGATTGTCATGTTGATGATGATGACGTTGGCATTTTGCGCCAAGCATTTGTCATTGTGGGTTTGTTGTGGTTTACTCTACCTCAAACATTTCTCTGTAATTGTAAATGGTTTTTGTTACACCAACACATATACATCCATGAACATACATACATACATACATATATCACATGTCATAAACACGAAAATCAATGGCAATTGACTTGTGGTCGGGCGTTCTGTCTCTCATCCAAGCATCTAAAATCTAACAAAGATTGTGGGAAAGCTTTTCAAGTGAACCACAAAATATGCTACGAGGAGATTGCTTGACTGTTTGCTTGGATTTGATGTTATGATGATGCCACACACACAAGAAAAAAAGAACCAAAACCAGAAAAAATATGATTACAGAGATTGTTGGCTGCCCAATCAGTCCAGCGGTAGCACGAAAAAAAAAACAATGTGGAAAAAGTAACCAAAAATAAATCAAAATAGAAAGAAATCTTTTTTCAATGACTCCCTTTCTCCCCTTTAATAGAACACCAACAGTGAGAGCAAGAACCGTGATCGTTTCTCAAAGTCTCAGTCTTTGGGACTCTGTTTGTTCGCTTGAACTTTTGAACTAGTTTTTTTTTCTTTCTTCCAACACATACTCTCCCAGAGAGAATTAAAGAGGGAGAGAATTACAAACAAGATTTGGCTCAATTTGGCAGACGTGAGTTTTATTTTCTTATATCTTCCGTCTGTTTCTTATTTCGCCGCGCTTCTCTATGGCAATTTTCGGTCTATTACATTAACAGTTGGAAATCTACATCAGACATCATCTAAGTGTGTGTGTGTGAGAGTGTAAAAAGATTTATGGCAAGAAGATTTTAAGATTGAAAGGATGATATAATGTTACACACTATCAAAGACGATTAAGTCTTATTGATTGTATCAAGAAAAAAATTACATATACGAGTGAAATGTCTGTCTGTCTATCTGACTGATTGAGCTCAAAGTTCGTAGCCAGCTTGGAAAATTAAATTGAGAGCTTGAAGAAGTGAATGGGGTGGTTGGAACGGGTGAATGGAGGTGAGAAAGAGCAAACCAAGAAGATGATATAGACTCAGCCCAACCTACTTACCTAGTCGAGTGTCTGAATGTTTGTGCATTAAATATGGCGTGGATAATAAAAGCAGCAGCAGCATGCGAGGGTTTTAGGGAGGTGTGTCTCTATCTCTATGCATACTACCATTACGATTCGCTCTTTCTCCGTCTCTCTTTTTCAGTTTCTATCTATCTCTCTTTCTATCTTCTCTTTGGCTGTCTCACTTTTCCTTCTATGTGTGCCACATGGCGTATGATGGATTTATGTTTAAGTTGCGTGCAAGCAACTTAATGGATTTTGTAATTTTCAAAAAAACTGAAAAAAAATAGCGAAAAAAGCCAACCTAACGAAAAGCAAAGGCAAAGCCCAAGTTAGCAGAACAAACTATCTTGTAGATACCGAGACCTAGCAGTAGAGGTAGCAGTAGAATGAGACGTTGCCGAAGAAGAAGAATAAGAAGGAGCAGTATACATACATACATTGAAAATGGGCTGCCAGTCGCAAATAGAGACACCCCATGAGCCATTGCCATGGGCCAGAGCTGATTCAGAGTCTGAGTCTGAGCTGACTCTTGCACCAAAAAGAATTGGAGCATGCCAAGTTATAAAAAATGTTTCTTGAGCATCATAATATATGCGCACATAAGCACCGCCAACGAGCATTGCAAACTACCCAAAAAGAAAAACCCGGCAACGAACGAGCAAATGTATGAACCAAACTGAGCTATCTACTTGCTGGTTTGCTTCTCCTTCAAGTTTTTGGGAAAGTTGAAAACGAAAACAAACATGGAACAGACAGAGAGGGAAGCCTGATCAATTGGGCTGAATACGAATCCGCACATGGAAATACCCTCCAAATATCTACAATATACATATCCACTATCAATATTTTCAATATCCTGATTAATTATAGCCACACAGTCGATCAATGACATTATCGTAGAAAGGCCCTAGGCTGTCCAGTTTTATTTGCTTCTATCTGAAATATATCTTTGTTAAAATATGAAAGGGTATGACACATTTCGCACAAAAGAAACACAAATAGTGTTTGACTTTTCTTTTTCGGTATAAATTTGGTTTTACTTTGCCCGGGTGCGCACATCAGAGTCATTTTGAAGAAAAAACTTGGCCCGAGCTTATTAAATATTAATTATGATATAAAGTACCAGCAGCAACAACAATAAAATAGACAACAAATTTTATAGCCAGAACCACTTTTCATAGAGCCACCAGGCGTGCCATCACTCCATATATGTAAGAGTCTATGTGTGTGTGTGTGTGTGTAGTTAGTTATTCAACTGAAGCAGCTCATCTGAAAGAAATACACGCCCAGGCATAAGCAGCAATGAAAGACAAATTTGGAATGAAAGCAAAAACAAGCCAGACCACTCGAAGATGATACTGAAGCTAGAAGCTTATGCCAAATCTGGACAATTGGATTATGGGCAATAGCTCAAATGAAATTTTCAGATCAGTATATGAGGCCCTTTCGCTGAACTGAATTCGTATCTCAACTCAATTGTTGGTTATTCTGTGGGTGGTGGCAAGTGATGCGAATCGCTAGTTCATTTTAGGTTTATCTCTACAGGCATTAGCAATGCTAATTGTAGGTACAACTGAATTCTGTCGTGCTAAAATAGTCTTCTCTGTCTGAGCTGTTATGGCAAAAAACTAGTTTCATGATGATAATCATCATCATCATTCGCATCAGCTTCATCATCATCATGATGCATGCGAGAAACGTGGGCGTGCATCAAACAAGCACGAGTGCCTATCCATTACATTGAGAAACCAATTGACAGGCAGGCGGGCAGTCAGTCAGCTAATCGAAATATTGCCGCAAGCTAAGCAAAGGAAAATTGCAAACAAAACTAAACCGACGGCTATGTATGTAGAGACGTAAGGGAAAATTTTGTGGGCAAAGTTAAAAGTGTTCCCAATTTCAAACATTAACATTTACTCTTTTTCTTGTGTTATTTTCGAGATTGGATATCTCTAATTAGATGATTCGTTTCGTTCATTTCAAAGGGGCGTGCCTAACAAAAGCAACATCAAAAAAAAAAGGCATTTGTCATTATAAAAATTACATTTAATTATATTTATTTTATGCCAAACGCTCCCAACTTCCGTTCCAATGCAAAACAAAATTGAGAGACGATTAGATGAGAGAAGTTTCTGTTGCTTTTTGCTATTGCTGGTGCCGTATGAGCTCAGCAAAGCGTGCGGGAAATTCATTAGCAATATTTATGACTAGTTGGTTGTTGTTGTTTTGCCTTTTTTTTTTTTGTTACTGACTAATTTCCAAGGCACCAGCAACAGCAGCAGCACCGTCATTATTGTTGTTACTTACTGTCGGGGCTTTCGTTTCGGTACGCTATTGTTGCTGTTACTGCTTATATAAAACATACATTTCTATTGTTGTTTGTGATGATGATGTTGCTGGTTGCTGTTACTTATTTTTCATTGCATGTTGAAAGTGCATAGCAAATGTATGAAATTATTCAAAATCAGAACCACAAATTTCTTGAGTTAAGTGAAGCAGGAAATCTTTCAACGATAATATTAATTTGCATCCATTTGTTGACCACCAATCGAAAAATGAAATGAATTCAAAAAAACTTTCATCCCTTTTCTATTCAGTATAAATTCTAAGTAGTTCACTTGTGTTTGTTTCTTGCGGGGTTTTCCAACACTTTTTCGTGCCTCCGCCACTGGTCTGCGACCATAAATAGTTATGCTCTAACGAAATTGCCACAATTAATTGCCATCACAGAAATCAATTTAATTTTGTTATTCAACCCTCAGACTAAAACCAATATCTATCAAACGTTCACGCACATAGCTTAAAGTACACACAAGCAATACATACATACATATAAATGGCATTCTATATAAATATATTCATACCGATAAATATGTTTGCCTGCATACATATGTATGTATGTACATTTGCACATATACATATATTGTATGCATATTGCGCATACGCCTGGTTGGTCATTAATCGAAAAGTGGCCGCAATTTTGGCCATAAATCTCACGCCAAACGATGATAACACAAAAGCATATTTAAATATATACGGAAAATATTTATTGTGTGGGTGTGGGTGTGTGTGTGCGTGTGTACGAGGATTGCGGCTTTATGTTTCTATTAATTATAAATCATTGAGGAGGGATTAGTTAGACAAAAGTAAAAGATGAAGCCGCCAAAGTTGGTAGTCATTGACAATGAAGCATCTGCCGCCACCCACTTTGTTATTTATGCATATTTAAAATATAGTTAGTTAAGTTTACTAACTAAGTTAAATGGCATGCAATCTATTGACTTGCTGTTAGTTTATCTCTGTCTTCACTTCGTCATCATTATCATTATTCTTGTGGCCTGTAAACTTTGCAACTTGTAGAGTTACCCTTTTCAAATAGACACTTCGACTCGTTGTTATGCTTATCGTTTGCATAATTTGTCCAATGTGTGTATCAATGTATCTATAAGATATATAGATACAATTCAGGCTCGGCCCCTCTGTTTCATCTGCTTTGTCCTTCGCTGGAGCCACGTCTTTATAATCCCATGTTTGTGTAACTAGTGCCAAGAGTGTATATCTACATATATAGACATCCATATCTGCATACACTTATACATATACATTATACATACATATGTATATAAATGTATCTAAGTGTATATCTGAGTGAGGTCTGAGATCTGAGGTTTAGGTATGTGCATAATTTTCCCCCAACCAAGTGAACTTTTCTGCGAACCCCAAAACCGTAACCGATTGTAATACAATTTCAGTTTGCTGTCATCTCAATTTTCAAGTTGTTTCACATACTCCTACTTACACATGTGTGTGTGAGTGTGTATTTTGTACTCTATGTGTATTTTTGTGTGTATCTTCTCTTTGTTTGTTTGCCCTGCGGTTGCTTTTATTCTCATTCTCATTCGCATACTCTCTGCTGTTGTTGCTGCTGGCATTGTTGCTGTTGTTGCTTCTGTATATTCAGATTTTTTCTTAACAACAACAGTTGACAATGCCGATGCTTCATGGCGATAAACGGTAGCTATACACTGTCAGAAATGGGTGGCCTTACATTCGTGACTATTTTGCAATGCTTTTGCGGTTATTTTAGATTTTTGTATAGTATTTTGAAATTCGTTTACTGTTTTCGTTTTATTTTTCACATCTGTTGACATATTTGCTTTTGATTTATGGATTTATGCAGCGTTGTTGCTTTGCCCTTAACCCCGTCGCCTTCTTATGTTGTTCTGTGTTAACATTTGCATTATGATAAATAAATACGTATACCTACGCAAAAGCGTTTTTCGACAATGTTGAATAATATTTGAATATTGTGAAAGAACAGAAAGAGAAGAAATAAATAATTCAAATGACTGGCAAAAAGTTTCTAACGTTCCTTTCATTTCGACTTTTAATATTCCACAGGTTAACTGAGTCGCCAACATAGCCAACTACCAGGATCTGTTGGGCAGCCATCATCACCAACTGCTCATAGCAGCAGCAGCAGGAGTGACACCAGCAGCAGCACTCATACCCTCGCCCACGCCCGCGCCCCTGCCCATCCAGTTACCGCAGCCACCCCCAACCATCCAACAACAATTGAACCAACAACCAACCAACCAGGGACCGGTGTTCGAAAAAGCCATCACCATTTCGTCGTTGGCGATTAAACGCAGGCCGACGCTGCCGCAGACGCCAGCAAGTGCCCCACAGGTGTTGTCGCCGTCGCCTAAACGTCAGTGCGCCGCCGCCGTCTCCGTTCTGCCAGTCACTGTGCCTGTACCAGTGCCAGTGCCCGCTGGAGTAGCCGCCTCATTGAAGGGACATCAGCTGAGTTTTGCCCATCCGACACAGTTTGCGGCCGCTGTAGCTGCCCATCAGCAACACCAACAGCAGCAGCAGGTTGTCGCCCAACAGCAGCAACAGGCTCACCAACAAGCGCAACAACAGCAGGTTGCAGCTGCCGCCTACCACCATCACCAGCAACAGCAGCAACATCATCAGCAACAACAGCAGCAGCGTCTCGTACAATTTAATCAGGCGGCTGCCGCCGCTGCTTTACTCAATCAGCACCTACAACAACAACAGGTTCAAGTTCAACAGCACCAACAACTATCACACTACGGCGGTTACCAACTACATCGTCAATACGCTCCTGCACAACAACAGCAGCCACAACAGTCCCACATTTTGCTGAGTAACAGTAGCAGCAGCACTGGTAAACAGCATCAAACAGGAGGAGCAGCAATATCTGTGACAGCAGCAACACCAACGGCCAATCCAGCAGCAGCCACATCGGCGGTAGTAGCAACAACAACACCAACTGCAATTCACTCTAACACCAGCAATAGTTCGCCCAATAGTCCCGCCCAAGAACTGCAATCACACGAATCCAATTCCGCGTCCGCCTCAGCGCCGACCACGCCTTCGCCGGCAGGAAGCACAAGTGCTAACTCTACATCAGTGACAGGAACAGCCGCAGTAGCATCAGTCAGTGACAGTAACAACAACATTAACATTAACAACAGTAGCAGCAGCAGTAGCAGAGACGCCAACGCCATAATGGAAAATCAGATGGCCCTGGCTCCGCTGGGACTTTCACAGAGCATGGACTCGGTAAACACGGCTAGCAATGAAGAAGAGGTAAGTTCCAGAGATTATTAAGTAACTAATAAGTATCAAGCACGCGCTCAATAAAAACAGGTTTACTTCTTAGGGAACGTTTTTTGTGTTGCTACTTGAACTAGCAGTTTAGAGATCTTTATTTCGAGGCTTTTGCTTATATCCTGCCCATGCCGTCAATTTTATCCTTCATCCCAAAAAGGAATGAATACTAAGGGACTTGCGTGAGTGGCAAAGCCGCAAGCAACCCCATTTGTATGTGCGAATGCATTCAATGCAATATGGAGGCAGCAACGACAACCGCATTGGCCGCGGCAAGACGGTGACGGCGACGGCTTTGTTGCTTTAGCTTTTACTTTTGATTATGCGCCTTGTCTTATGCTACACATTTTTCATGTTCATTCTTTTTATATTTTATTGCGACTGCTTCTGCGGCGTTAGCGGCCTCGTGTAGAGCTCAGCGTGCGATGGCGGCACGTGCCCTGCATCTCCAACCTCACCCTCATCTCCCAACCCAATGCTTCTGCTCTTCTCATGCAGCAGCCATGTCAAGTGGGTACGTGGCCTTTCATACACACACTCATACACACACACCCACACAGACGCTGAGAGGTTTTTTGCTTTCTCTCCTTGGATCAGTCTTTGCACAAATCCAAACGATGCGTTAAATTTGATTTTATCCTTGCTGAATATTTTTCCTTCATCTTCTGTTCTTTTCCTTTATGCTTTGTTTTAGTATGTCTGTGTGTGTGTGTGGGTTTGTTTTTTGGGACCTATATTTATGTGAGCGTGATTTTGAGAAATTTATTTAAAGCAGTTTTTTTAATAGCTGCACCTCAGTAAGGTGAGGTGAGAGGAGCGCAAAAAGAGCTAAATTCTTGACTTTTATTTATGAATGACTCTTCGTTGGGGAAATTTAACTTGATTGCATCATTGGACTGGGACTTTGACTGATTTTATCCTTGCTGCAGTAAAACGCATTAAACCGGCCACCACCTAGAAAGGCACATTAAAATTGCATCAATCAACTGGCAAATACTTTACCCTGGTTTTCGTCTTTCCACTGCAGCGTATAACGAGAAAACGGAGAGGAAAATATCAAGAGAAATATTTTTCTTAAATAGGAAAAAAGGAAATGTTCTTGTTTCATTCGAAATGAAATGACTCTGCCTCGACATTTAGTTATTTTTAAATATTATACAAGGTGTTAATTACATTTAGTTTTACAATGATGGAAAAGAGCTTCTCACATCGAGTTTATCTGAGATCTCAGTATCATCAAAATCAGGATACAGTCGTTGACCTGGCCGAGGGCCAAACTGCATTTCACCTTTCCACTTTGAATGTTTTTGCATTCACTGCAAGCTGACTTCATTTGTATTTATGAGTAGACTCACTCGTTCGGCTACCTCTGTCGCCTCATCTCACAGCGCTTTCCAGTACTCACTCAGTTGAGTTGACTTCATATGTATGTACATATATGTGCAGTGCATGAATTATTGATAAGTCAATTAAAAAAGTATGACAGCGGTCTGATGGCTGGTAAATATTTTACTTAAGCTCGAGCCGACATCACGGTGTTGCTTCCCCCGAGAATATAATGGGGCATAAGGGGGTGATGGGTTTAAGGAGGAGGTCATGAATGGGATGGGATGCTGGCGGTCTGTGTCTGTTTGTTTGTCATTTGCACAGGAGGAGCCCAACATACAATATTGTTTTTCTTTCATTTAAACGTTTTATGTGTGGCAGCCAATTCCCAAAGGCAGAGAGAGCGAGAAAGTGAGAGAAGATTGCAGAGTCGTGTAGACCGAGGACCCTTGAGTCCTGCCTGCCTGCTCGCTACAGTGGCTGGCCATCGAGTAATCAAATGTGCGCAACCTGCCATGTAAAAAGTGTGTAAGAATCTCTCGTTTTGCTTACCGATCGGCCTTTGCCATTCGCTAGCATCAGAGTTGTAACAAAGCTGTCCAGTTGAAGCCAACTTTTATTTTAAATATATATATTTCTAAAATAAAAAAACTAAACTTAATAAAACTTGTCACAGATGTCCGCCTTTTGCAGCAACATTTACCCTCACCTCACACCACTTGTCTCCAGTCTCGTTGCCTCCTCTCAGGCGTAGAGTTGCGCACAATTAAACTTTTAACTTTTTGCAGTTTGCAAAAAGAGTTTGCCGTTGCCCCTGTGACCCTCTCTGTGTCTTCTCTCTGCTGATATTCCACATTTTTGTCATGTGCACTCAACGGAAATTGCCATGTGCCAAAATGGCAACTTCCCTGCCTCTCATTCGCATTCTCTCTTTTTCTCTCTGTCAGGTTTTGGGTTCTCGTCCCTTTTCTCCTAACCTCCACTTTGTTAAAGAATACTTTTTGACATTTTTCGTATTTGTTTGGGTTTTTTTCGGCATAATGCAAATAGCATAATGGCTAAAAGTTTTCTCTTGCAAGTCAACTGTTGCATTTTACCAAAGACAAAATAAATTTGTAGCTCTATAAATAGGCGAACAAGAGAGAGAAAAAACAGAAAAAAATATCAACCAAAAAAACTGAACATTCGCTCCAATGAATTTCTAAACAATTTTCAGCCCACTAGAATCACTATAACACATACATACATGCAAAAGAAAAAATAAAAGAAGATAGAAAGAGACAGATGCCAAGGCGAAAAGTGTTTGCTTTCCCCAAGCTAAATGTCAATTTGTGTGTGCATATCTTATTTTCACATTTGCATTTTGTTTGTCCTTGCTGTACCTCTTTATGTATCTCTCTCGCTCTTTGTCTCTCTTTTACCCTTTACCCTTTACCTCTTTGCTTATGTCTATCTTTTTTCTGTCTATTACCAAAACCCTACTTCCGCTTTAGACATTTTTTGACAGGGCTTTTAAGTTCTTTCGTTATTGCCAGTGTCCGCAAATTGCTTTACGTGGTATCAGCCACTTGCCACTTTTAAATTCCATTTCCAATCGTTTTCGAAGAAAGGGAACACTTTCACACTTAAATTGAGGCCAAACATTGTTCGCACTCTTGTGGCCCAAAAGTCCTTAACTTGAGCGCCATTTAGCCTGGACATAGCCATTGCCATTGCCACTTCTACTCCTCCAAAAAGCAAACTATTGCATTTAGCTGGATGGTCGATAAAAAAGGTGTATGTGAGTGGGTGGTCTTTATGTGTGAGTGGTTTGTCTTTCTTCTTTTTCTTTTTGACTCCAGCTTTCTTGTTCTAGCTTAATTCAATTTAAGCTTAAGACAATTTTCTGCAGAAAATGAAATTATTAAAAAAAGGTTGAAGATTTTATCGAAAATAATTTGTGTGAGGAAGAACTCCTTAGATAGATAAAATCAACTGCAATGAAAAGTGTGGCATTTAAAGGGCAAACGAGGGTTCTGGTCTGACCATTTTTGAAATTCAATCACATAAATGTTTTAACCTCGAATAAAGCAATAATAGTAGCAGCACCAGCTGCTGTTGAATCTGATTAAGTTTTAATTAATAAAACAAATGTCAGAACAACATCAATCTCTCGCTCTGTCTCATTTATTCTCTCCCTATCTCTTTGGCTTTTACTATCTGCCTCTGCCTCAGCCTCATTATGCATTTAACATGCATTAACCTCATGCCGTGTAAATGCAATTTAAAATGCCAACTGCAACACATAAATTTCATGCGTAAATAATGTAGAAATTAATAAGAGTTCCATGGCCATAACTCTTAATTACCAATATGCTCTGTTCCCTCCCTCTTTCTGTGTAGGTGTGAGACAGAGAAAGCCACTATAAAAGTATAACGATGATAAAGATAAAGAGAGAGAAGCACTATTATGATGAATAAAACAAAAGAATAAGGAATTGCAGTTTATCACCATTAATATGCTTTAACTTTTGATCGGAAGGCAGAAAACGACATGCTAGGTTCATCGTGTCCTTTTTTTGGTCATCAAATCATCGACAATCCCTTCTAATGCGTCTATGTATCTTGTCTGTGTGTATTTCTTTTTCTGTTCTAACATTTAAAACTCATTAGCTGCCGCTAATCTCTGTCATGCTGGTTACTTTCTGTACTCTCCCTAATGCTGCAAGCCCCTCTTAAGCAAAGACAATCTTCAACAGCCTATGAAAGCTCCAAAATCATTCAAGGAACAAAAGCTTAAATTAATTAGTAAGATCAAGTTCACGACAACTACTATTGCGACTGTTTAGACTTAGAGTTAATATCAAACCTAAGATTAGTACTTAAGCGCTCTATAGTTTTTTTTCTTTTCTCCTTTTATCAATAAAGCCCAAAAATCATTCGACAAATTGCCCGGTTGTCCATTTTTTCTATTCTGTCCGCATGTCCGTGTCAACTACGTGTCGAAAATGCTGTTAACTGTAACGCCTCTGACCCATCGCACCACCGCCCCCGTCTCAATGCTAGCCCCTTGATTTTTTATACAATAAATAAGGCAGGCGACGGGAAAAAAAGGAAAATAACAAGAACCAACCAACCAAAATGTTGCTGACATTTGCAACAATTTCCGTTTTTGGTTGGTTACATCCTGCATCATCCTGGCTCGTGTTTTGCACCCCAACCCCACTCCCATTGTATGCAATGGGAATGTGAATGCGGCTGGCACTGTTCCTTTTTTTATGATTATTATAAGCTTTTGCTTTTTTTCTGGTGTTTGCTTGGTGGGGTTTGGGTGAAACGGAAAATTTCAGTTAGCCATTCTTTCTCCTTTCGTTTTTCGTACTTCTACCCCTACGTTCGTTTCATTTTTGTGTTGTGTCATCATCGACACGCAAGTCAAACAAATCAACAAACAAATATAAGTGAAAACGGGCAGCTTTGGGGTTAAAGGTAAATGAAAAGACAGGAGCTCGGACCCAAACTCCAGCCGTCTTGCTTTCTTTTTTCTCCTGTGTACCGCAATTCGTGACCAGGACAAACAGAAGCTGGAGTTTGCCTAATGTTTTTTTGTTGTTTTTTTCTGTTTTTTGTTCTTTGCTCTTCCTGTTGTTGGTCGTCTTTTTATGACCTTTTCTCCTTTTGCTTATTTTTTACGTGGAATAATTGAAGTTTCATTTGAGTTAGTCTTCAACAAGTTTAACTAAAGTTCTGCGGTCAAAAAAAAAAAAAGAAGAAAAAACGAGGCAAAAGGAAAAAGGTTAAGCTTAATTAAATATTAATAGGCAGAGAGTAAAATGGGAAGGGGTTTTCGGGTGAAGGTCTATCAATTGAAAATTTATAAGCCCTGGCTTCTCCTTCTCTCGTCCGATCCATTCTTTTTGGTGAGAATTCAATTTACACCAGTCGCCAGTTGATTTTATTTGTTTTTACTCAAATTGTAAATGACCAAAGAGAAAGTGTGTAAACAAATAGAATCTGCCCGTTGCCACGCCCTCCTACTCCTACAGCGGAAGCGGCTGTTGCGGCCGTTCCTAATGTGTTGAACATGTTGCCTTGTAATGTGCTGACAACACGCAATGAACGAAGGAACACACACAGCGAACCGGAGAGATCCAAAATCCTCAGGCCATCTGCAGACCAAAGACAAATGACAATTCCGCATGCCACCCACGCCAGTCAAGCGCTTGCCCCACAACGGCCCTAAGAACTACACTCAGCGAAATATTTCACAAATTTGAAGGCACTATTACAGTTGACTTGTCTATTCATGCGAGAATTTTTTTTGCAAGTGTAGTCTGTAGTTTGCTCTGTTTCCGCTTCAGTTCCTTGGGGAAGTTGGTCAAATAGAATGTATTTTTGGTGCGTGCTGTTTGATCAGTTAGTCGCCACTTTGGGGGCCTTCATTAGATGCTGCATCTTACTCTTGTTGGCAATTAGGGGCCCATACACACATACACACATACATACATAGTTTTGTATGTTTTTGGGTTTGCCATATTAATAAGTTGGTGCTGTGGAAATTAAATTTAAGAAAACTTTGGTAAACTTTTATGCTGCTGCCACTCAAAATGCACTCTCTGTGTTTGTAGATGTGTATGTGTCTGTGGGTGTGAGAATGTTGGCAGAGAGTCAATCATAAAATATGAAATTTATACAGCCCAATAGACACGCTTCACCCCACGTCCCGCTCACACCTACAATAACCCTGCAGGAGGTGCATTCGAGCGCAGAATTCTCACACGAGTGGGGCTACAACAGACCAAGAAGAGGGAAGTGGGGAGTAGAGGAATGCCAACGTCAGCCATTTGAGCGGAAACCGGAAATCAACTTTAGGGCTGCTTTTGTTTATGCGATTCTGTTGTTTTTTTTACCGCTACACAACTACGGCCTGCAACAACAAAAACTGCCATAACAAAAACTTACGGGGTGCCATGTCTAAGGCCAGGGCCGCATCACAGAAAAAAATGCAATTTTATTTTAGCCTTTAACAATAGGAATAAGTGCGAAAAAATCGCCTTTCTATCTACAAAATATTCCAATTCTTTCTTGATCGTTGTATTTCAAAACAAACATATATTATTTCAATTAAAGATGGCTTGCCAAAAATCTGTCGTTTGTATAGAATATTTAGTCCGGCCCTGTTTTGAGTTTGAGTTTCATTTTTGCTAGTTTTTTATTCTTTTTATTTGCTTAGCGTGCCAAAGTGGAGGGGACTGTTTATTTTCACATAGCTTTTTGATGTTTTATGCAAGCTGAGAGTCTGCCAGTCCTGCCCATTTGCCTGTCTATTTTTTGTTGAAGGCAGAATTTCTTCAACAGGACTCTGATGGTATCAAACCATATTTGCTTAATTTAAAGAAAACACACACAAGTCGTGCTTAAATACTAAAATGAAACCAATGGAAGCAAAAATCGAATAAATTTAACAAAATACACAGTTAAAGCTTTAAAATTGCTGCAACATAAATCATTAAACGAGGCATTGGCAAGGCAAACTAGGGAAAATGTTCCATAGTTCATTTACCTAGCTAAGAGCAACTTCTTGTTTGGTACCTGGAAAATTCCTCCTTAGCTGCTGCTGCCACTTGGTGGCGTGCAACTTTTAGCCAACAGCAGCAGCAGCAACAACAACAACAACAGCAACTCCCCACAAAAAGCGAGTAAAAATGGTCAAAAACCATTGAAGCATGATTTTAATGGCCGAGTCAAGGGGTGAGTAGGTGGATGCAGGGGGGGTAAATATTACAAAAAGAGGAGTGCCAGTGGGAGATGGGTGGGGTGGTTGAGCAATTCATTTAATTCGTGTTGCATGTAACAGCAAATGTTGTAGCTTAACTGAATGCAATCGCCGCACAGTAGTACACAATTTACAAATTCGGTATCCTTTTCCTTTTCCTAAATTAAACTTCTTTCCAATGCTACGACATTATTTTGTCCTTTTTTTGTCCGCTTTCATTACACTGTGCTTGAAAGGAGCTAGGAAAAGAAGAATAAAAGACTCGCACAGGGCACTTCCTTTTCTTGCCTTTTTGCGCAAACATAATTTTCTTTTCCGCCTATTTACGCCACAAAATGAAAGCGGAAGCCGAGCGAACCGGGTGGATCCGCCGTAGCAGGAGCAGGGGTAAGGAGCCGATAAATAAGAAAAAGCATCGACTGTCGTTTGTCGTCGTCGTGTTTCCTTATTTCAGTAGTAGTGCCGGCATGCATAGAATATGCCCCAAAAAGTTACATTTAAGCTGAATAAAAAACCATAAGAGGCTAAGTAAATCGAGAGAGTGAGCGATAGATATGTATAATAGACAATTTAATAGGCAATACAAATTGGAAAAGCTTTTCCTTTTCTTTATATTCTTTAAGAAATACAATCAATTTCTTACATTTAATGATTTCCATTCACTTTCATTGCAGGTATGTGTGTTGCCAAACCTAGAATACGACTAGACGCCTCCTAGTTTATTGTATACTCACGCAAGTACTCTAAATGTCAGATGCAAATATTCAATCTAACTTCATTAGCCATGCCGAGAAATTGGGTCGTGAAATGTCCATTAAAAATCACATAGAAATTATAGGAAAACCCCATTCTCCACTCACACACACACACACACATACATACTGTATCAACTTTTTAATGCACGATATCAAACGATTCAATGGCCATATATAATCGCTGCTAAATCGCAACTATGCATGGGCAAGTGGTTCGGGGTTGGGGGCATCAGTTAGAGGTTAATGCTAGTAAGGGAGGTACATCCATACTATAGATGAAATGGCTTCGATATCCACTGAACCGTCACGTCCCGCCGCATACTCTCCTGACCAGCAGCAGAAGCAGCAGCAACATTTGACGTGCGTTCGCGTAATTACAGTCCAAAATGTCGACATGTTTCTATCCCCATAACGTTCTACGTACTAGTGCTCCTCCATAATCATTCGTCTCTACATGTACCTCCTTCTTGGACTTCTCTCCCCACTCTATCCGCCGCTTGCCCTATTGCTTATGCAAAATTTTCAATTGTGTTTTGGTGGAATTGCGGATGGGGACAGACAGTGTCGCCTCTAATGTAGCTCGTGCAATTTGCCAGAGAACTGAAACTAAATTGTTCTATTGTATTTAAGTTAATTACTCATACTAATGCTAATTTTTGTCGTTGTCATTGCCATTCGGTCGTTGCTATAAAACAATTGTCATGAGTCTCCTTCTACTTACATACATAGCATAAATTCCAATTTAGAAGGCTTTTAATTTATTTATTTTGTCTAGGCAGAAAAATGATACATATCTCTCAATATAAAGAACAAACCTTTCTCAAAATCTTCCAAAATAATTAAATTGTTAATAAAAACTCGTAAGGTTCTAATCTATCTACGCACCGAATTAAATGCTTTAGATTGTCAGTATAGGAACGCATGACTGAACACAGATTCGCGTTAAATCAGATAAAACAAATTTTTCGTTATAAAATTTATTTTTTATCCTCCTCTTATACACTGCACACTTGGGCATTCCATTGATATAAACTAGTACACGTTTCTATATACTCATTTGTTCTAATCATGATTATTATTGTGAAGTATATATGTTCAGATTTGGAACTGTATATAAATGATTCTATGTACATATTAACCTTCACGCTTTGCTGACTTTGACAGTTGATGGCGACGTCATATTGTCAGAACATCCAAAGTTAATTGTTTTATTTACGACGCTTGCGTAATGTTTGACAAATTAGTAGCACACAAAGGCAACATTGCAACAATAGCAATACCAGCAGTAAGCAACAGGAAGTTAATGACATTTGCTGTGGCTAACACACAAAATGAAAGAAAGACTGGAGAAAAAGTAAAGTAGATGAAAAATAATAACCTGGAATAGATTTAAATGTGGTGGGGGATTTGTTTACTCAAATTACACATTAGTCCAATGAAAAGGAGGGGGGGTCAGGGAGACTTGGGGATTTGTGTAGGGGTAGGGCAAGGTGTTGGTTGTGGTAAATGTTAACTACGCTATGACTTATGCAACTCTTCTCGAGTAACCACAAAAGCCAAGCAATGTTATTCAACTTCTCGTGTTACCACGCCTTCTCTAAGCAGCAGCACCAGTAGCCTTAGGCCATACATTCGAGTTACTCCACCCTCGAAAAACCCACCGGCCTCACCGCATCCCGTCTGTCCCACGCTTTGCTATGACAATTGCATGTGGTTTAATGAGCTAATGAAATAATAAATATTAATCAGGCGCCAATTACTCAATCGTTGGACGTACTGAAGCTGAGCTCTTGCCTTTGCCTTGCCGTGGCTTGGCAAATTGAACTCACTTGAGATTTCTATGAACATTAAATATAAATTTTTGAAGATTGAGTCCAGCAATTGTTTAAGTTGGCCATGAGCCACTGGCAGTCTCCGTTTTACTCTCTAATTACACGTTCAGTCAGTTACACAGTTTATCAATAACTCGATCGCTTCCATTAACTCAAGCATTTTAATTGAGATTAAAAACACACAAACTAAATTCTCCATGTGCCAGTTCCCAAGTGAATGGGAGAAGCCTGACTACTGAAAGTATGTGTTTATGTGTATAATGCCAATGAAGAAGGCATCAACAAACACAAAACTGGGAAAATAAATTGCCAAAATGAAATTAAAAATGTTTAATTTTTACAAAAACTAACAGAAAAAAGTGGCCAAAAGTATTTCTATTTGTTGGTTAACCGAAATTGGCCTAAATCAAATCAAGTGCTTGGTTTTTGTCCACAATACATGAATGAAATTGAAATGGCAAAATGCTTGAACTGAATCGTGCTAATAAATTGGAATTTCTGTTTTGTGTTGCAAGAGACAAAAGATGCTAATTGAAATGTAATTTAATTACAACAAACTATGGCAAAGTACAATTTTTTTTTCTTGCTCTGAGATATACATGTGTACATACACATGCGCCTACATCCATAATCTCAATTCATCTGACCGATATCGAAATGATCTAATTGTTGGGATATTTCGCCCGAAAACTGTTCCACTGTCAGCAATTATTTATGTTGAACTTGTTGCATTCTGTTGTTGCAACTAAGAGATTCAATTTGAAATTTCCATTTTCAGATGTTTACCCATGTTGCTTCTGTCATTTGGCAAACAAATTACTAGCAATGAAGCCAGCTTACTTCAGCCTTTCAGACTTTTCTCTACGCTTCCCATCTTTCTCACTCGAGGCAGATTGCCCACTTTTGATAAATATGCTCAGGCTGCTGGCTGCTGGCTTCAGGCTGCTTCTTCAGCACCGGAGACATCCAGACACTTTCATCAAGTTTATCGCGGCAATTTCATCTCATGACTAAAGGGAAATAGCAGCAGAAACACTGTGAAAAACAGAAAGTTGAGTGGCATTTCCCAGAACTGATTTCATAGCTGCAAAGAATGTGTGTGTGGATTGTAGTTAGTTGTGATTTCTCCTCGTCTTTTTGCAATGATAAGATACGATTTTTGTTTCTCTTTTGGCGACTAATCAGAAAACCATTTCGGCAAATAGGCCATTAATGGCGCAAGGCTGGGGCGTGGCTGCATAAGCCGACTTAAAGTTGGAAAACTTTTTGCTAAGCCAATTTGTCAACACCTGCACATGGGAGGGAAGGGCACAAAATAGTGGTAAAAGAACCCAACTTGCTGCAAACGAAGGAGATAGTGGCGGAAAGAGATAAAGGAAGAAAATATATTTTCCGTGTTTGGCCAACAACCTTAAACCGCCAACGAAGAAAACCACTGAAAATTCTCATTAAAATGTGTCGTCTCTATCTCTTTTCTTTTCTCTCTAACGCGTTATTTGCTGGCTGCTTTTGATGTGGAGATAATTTGTTAGCAAATGTGGTTACATCATTAGCGTGCAGCATCTGCCTCAGCCAAGCTTCCTGCGACCTCCAGACTCCGGGCTCTAGGCCTCCCCTCCCTTACTTACTTTCTCTGCCCTTTATGTGCGTGCGTCTGTAATAAATTTATTAGTCTCCTTCGCGTCATCCTCCCCGTCCACTTGCCTTTATCCATTCTTCACACAACTGCCAAATGATGCATGAAACGTTGGCCCCATGGACAATATATTAACGGTAAAGTTTTACAAACAAGTATGAAACAAAGGAGCAACATCTTCCTTTTACTCCCCGTCCCTAGTCCCTCCTCCAAGTATCCTGACAGTTCCTTGAACTTCAGCATGTAGACAAATTATTTAGCCTGCCTTTTACCTGCACCGAAGTGAGGGTTGAAGATGCGGTGTATACAAGTATCTATCTATGGATGTATGTGTATATATTAAAACCGTCATTTTAATGAGGTTTATGATATTAATCTTTGTTGACGACATATGCGTGTGTTGGTAAGCAAGTTGTCTACCGCATAGAAGAAGAAACCACAGCAGCATATTAAAAAGCAATTAAATTCGACCCTGTCATAGGCTTAAAAATAAATTAATGGATAACTCAGCTTTAAAAATTGTCTGAGAAAATTTATAATTTTATCATTTGAAATGCCAACTCATAGCACATTTTTTTTGCAAACTAATGGAATGTTGCAGACCAGAAAAATGCTTGCAAATGCAAAAGTGTCTGGCACAAAAGTTGATGGCTGGGGTCAAGCCTCATTCGACAAAATTCCATTTGCAACTTGGCTAAGTTGCTGTTGTTAATTAAGGCCAGGATATGCCAGGAAATATTTTAAATTTTTTGACATTTATAAATGGAGAGAGAAAGAGAAAGTAAGAGCTGGCTAGTTGTATATATATTCTGTGTTTCCTTAATAACATTTCAACAAAAATAATAACTAGCTATGAAAATATCAAGTATACGCCCCATAAATATTCATTTCTCGAAGCACTTCTAAATAGCTTATGTAATGAGTGTATAAAGCACAAACACACACTCATAATATGCTGGTGTGTGTGTGTGTATGTGTGTGGCAAGCATTTTGCCACTTTAATGGCCACAAATACATCATGACTTTTCATAAGTGTCTGCCACTTGAGGCATGCCCTGAAACACCCACCCCATCCACTTATTCTCTTATACTTTTTGCACCCCTACAAGCTGTTTTCCTAGCCAAGGACATTATCATCCTCGTCCTCGTCCTCGTCGTCGTCGTCGTTGTCGTCTGAGCCATCATATATCCTCCTTCTCGTATTTTCCGTCTTGGTTTTGCTTGTATCCACTGTTTTAGTATCTCTATACATCTCGCTTACTTGGCGACAACTCGTCATATTTATGTGGAAAACATTTAAGCCAACTTGACGATGGTTAGGCTAAGCCAAGGGCGGTTAACTCGAGATGTATGTATGTATGTATATGCCACAATTTAGTTACAATTGGCAAACACAGATGACCAATATTAAATGCCAAAGATTAAAAAGATGTAACAATATCCATCACTCTTAGCAACTTTCTCGTCTCAGTCTTCTTCAATTAGAAAATAAACTTTTGTTTCTGCTACTTGCCACACATCTGTCAGATGCATTAATTTAATAACTGCAAATGTTACACAGCAAACCATGTCCGATTGTTGACATCGAAACTTTTCTCAAAACATGAAGTATAACTTTTGTCCAGCAAAAATGCCTTCTACATACAAATGTATATGCAAATATTGTGTATTATATTTACATATATTTAAATATGGGTTAAGATATATACTAAAGTGGCTGATGCTTAATGCCATCCATCATTAACATTAAATTTTAAATAGGAAATAATGCACGACACACACAGAGACACACACAAATCGTGGGGTATATTGTGCGTGCTAACAATTTTTCTATGAAATATTCATAAGTAAAAGTGGCAGAGGGAGAAAACGCTGGGTAATGCACGGCACGTCAGGACAACAGAGAGAAAAGAAAACAAACGAAACAGAGAACGTAGATGTTCATTGATATGCAAAGTAATCCTAAAAAAAGCAGGCTACCTAACATACAAAATGAAAATATAATTTAAAGTGCAGAGAAATGGCCAAGCAAGTCGCACAGGCATTTTTATGAGCCACAGAGACCGGTATAATGGGAAGCGGCCACTGAGCATCGCACTTCTTTACTTCATTAAGTGGACCGCAGATTTTTTTGTAATGCGCCGATTCTAAGCGGCTGAAATAAAAAATATCTCAGTCTCGTCGACGGTCGACGGTCAAGAGTAACAACTGCTTGATGCAGATGAGGAAGGAGCCAAAAGCAACGACAAGGACACGAGGAAAGCTTGCTGGAGGCAAAAACCCAACCGCACATTATGTTAATGAGCTTTTTGATACCTAGCAACGGCGGCAACGGCTGCTGCAGTTACATGTTAATTATTACAGCCGCTGAACCTGTGCTCTGCTTGGCTGACCTCCTGCCAGCCGTTCCTACCTTTTGTTACGTTTCCATTCCGGCGCTCCTCCGGCGGCGTCCCTTTACTTTGGATAGAGCTATCTTTTAATTTTCCCCATTTTCACCTCACTCAAATGCAGGCTGACAAATTATGCGCCTGAAAATATTTCAGTTTTTCCATTTTGCTATTTTTACCTTTTCCCAGTTTATTATTGTTATATTTTCTCTTTTTTTGCAATGCGGTTTAATTATTAAAATGTTGCATATTTTTAGGTACTCTGCGCGCTTTTTATTTATTATTTTTTTTGTTGTACATATTAAATGCATTTATGCATTTTGTTTGTCTTTTTGACGTAGGCTAATTAAATTAATAGCATAAATCTGAATGCTCAGCCGCCAATTGTAGAGGATTTTGTAACTATAATCCAAAAGGGAAGCGCCGACGCCCAGTGGATTGTGGTTAGACCGCAAACCAGGCCCTGCACTAGGTGAAGCTACCAACTAAATGTGTTCTTTGTGGCTGATGAGCGAAAATTCCGCCATTTTCATTAAACAAACTCAAAGCAACATAATAACATAATTTTTTGCATAAATTTAAAACAATTTTATGCTTAAACAGGGAACCAGGAGCACTTTTTATCCTACCCATCAATAGGTTTGCCAGTTATTCTCTATGTTTGAGGAGTAATCTCCTAAAGGGGAAAACTGTGCAGCAAATAACACATTTCAAAAAGCTGAATGACATTCTTTTTGGTATCGTAAACTAATTTTGTCGATGACCAACAAACAACTCACAAATCAATGAAACATGTGATGGCGTTGCTGATGTTGATGGCGTTGGCTGCTGCTTGTCAACGTCAATTTCACAAACAAAATGCCTGCGACAGATTTACCCACAAAAATTCACTAACCAACCTGGACACCGAAGCGGTGGCAGTGGCAACAACTCAACCAAAAAACCCTTCGATGAAAATGTGCTCAGACATTTACACATATTTTAAATCTCCTCGTCCATTTGTCCATTCAACGACTACGGCTAATGCAACGCAACGCAACGCATCATTAAATGATTTGGTAACCTGATTAGGCAACGTGATCGGTATTTTTGATTCCCATGCAGGAGAGGGTTGTAAACGTTGCGTAATTGTTGCGAATTCGCCTACCGCTCCTCTTCCACACTATCCTGCTATCAATGGCCGCCAAATGAGTGTAAATTGTAGAGCACAAGCTCAGCCGCAGCAGCCATTCAAAGGCAATTGAAATTTTTGCGCACTTCAACTCATATTTACTTTGTGGCCATTTCTCCTTATCTCACGTAACCAAATATGTTTGCGGACAGAGAGAATGCAACAGAATATATTTGTAAATTGCGCGAACTGGTGAAAATTCAGTAAAGCAAATAATAAAAAGGGTAAAACTCTTTGAGTAAAACAAAAAAAAAAAGATTATAAAAAACAGAAACTATTAACAAAGTCTGGTATTGAAAGTTATAGTTAAACCACAAAAATTAACTAGGAAAATTCTTGAGATTTTTTAACGTCACATTTCAGTTGACATTTTCAAAATATGTTGCAAACCATAAAGAACATCTGGCAAACAGAAAAAAACTTTTTTTTGGGTTCGGGTTAGGCACCGACTCACATGATTAACCAAGCGCAGATATAATTGTAATTGGTTTTTATTGTTGCTGCTCTCAACTGTGTCGCTGGTGGTGTTTGATTGTAGCTTCTGCAACTGCATACAATTGTCGTTGGCTTGTTCTTTGCTAGCGAATTTTTTGAAACTGAATCGCAATTCTTGCCTAGCCTATACGTCTCTCTCTCTCTCCCTTTCTCCCCGTTTCGTGTGCGTCGCCACACACACTAATTAGCGCATATTTCACCTGGCCCAAGTGCTGTGGGGCAAGCCAAAAGAACCCGAAAAACGGATTTCATCTTTGCCTAGTCTCGTGGTATTCATTTGGGTATCCGTATATGTGTAAATGTGCATTACTCTGTATGTGTGTGTGTGTGCATCGGTGTACGTATATGTGTTTGTTCTTGCAATTACAATTGCAATTATCATTGTCCACTGCGGACTTTTGTCGAGCGTAGAGAAACTAGTTTAATTTTGATTTGTCAGTTTTGTCTCATTTTGTGAGCTGTAATGGAATTTTTAATGTCCCTGACTTTCTGCAAGCAAGGGCCTTAACTGACCCGTTGATAAGCTTAACTCTATCTCTATCTCTTTCAGTGGTACAAAACCAGGAATAAATGTTAGCCAAGTTAAGTTACACTTAGTAGAGTCAGGTTACACTCAGGAGTAAAATGTTGTGAGCAACATTCCTTACTCTTCTCTTGTATTCTACTTTGTTGCACAATTTTACGTGCATCTTATGCCACTACGCAGCTTAAAATTAACTCAGACAAGACCAAGCACAAGACTTTTGGCCTGGAAAGAATTGTCCTCACTGTCTTTTAATTATATTTTGTCCATGGACATAAAAAAATATGTTAAATTCCTACATTGTCATAAAACTGTTACTCATTAATTAAACAAATAAATGCGTTTTGTTATTTTTACAATAATTTTGATTATAATTAACAAATGGTAAACTAAATACATACATATGTGCATGTATTTATGCTATGTAATGCCATTATTATGATCTAATTAAATTTGCAATTTTCTAAATAGATTTTTTTGTTTGGGAAATTGAAAATGCATAATCATGACAGGAAATGGGCGCAGTATTTTTATGTCAACTTTAATTATGGCAAATCATTTTGGTATCTGCCTGCCAGAGGTGTGCCAGGGCAATTAGACCTCCTCCCCATACATTTGAAATGTTGTGTGTTCTCGTTCGAGGGCCAAATTATGTCACGTTTTGGTTCAGTGATCAGCTCAATGATGATTTCACAGTGATTGCCTGTGCACTATGCATGGCGCAACTAACCAAATGGGCGTGGCATGTGCTATGGTGGGCTTCCATTTGCGCTATTTCACTGGCAATTAATCTGACTCTACCCATCACCCAATCTCTTTATCTGGATTGCTAATTTACACGCCTGGGAAATGGAGGTATCAAAAATAATGCTAAAAACTCAAATAACTTTTTGATGTAGCAAATTTGTGTTGGTGTTTTTTTCGGATTCTGCAAATTGATGCGGCTCAAAAGTCAGTATATAAAGTAAGTTTTTTCCCATGCATTTCGCTGATTTGCATTTTGTCAATTTATTTGCATATTTTTTTTGCGCCAGAAAATATGCAACACAAAATTGTTATTAATATTTTAATGCAAAAAGTGCGAAAGAGAGGCGACGACAGAAAAGGACTAGGGGAGAAAAAAAGTTCAGTCCCGGCTTAGAGCGCTGATTTAAAGCAAACACAGAGTGTAAGCGCCAGGACTGAGGGCTGACTGTCAGACGGATGGGAGGGAACACTGGAGTTTGGGGATCAAGAGAGATTTGTTGCCCTTCTCCTCTGCTGCCCTTCATCACACTTCTCGGCTGCTGCATGCCAAAGTGTGCGCAAATATTTGGAAAATGTTGCAACTGGCACAAAAAGCATTAAATATTTATTGAGTTCACAAAAAATAAAGGAAAACCAAACAAAAATATTGGACAAAGCTTAAACCTTTAAAGATGATCATAATTTTTTGGATAAAAACTCCAAAAATCATATAGTTGACATACGGAAAGCGCCATTTAAATGCGAAAAGTATATCCCTGAGCCCAAATTAAGTAAGTAAAAGGTGGAAAACAGGAATTACTCATTCTGGTTGGGGGAAATCGTGAAAAACTTACAAACCAACAATAATAAATTATTCCCAAATGCAAGTCGTCGTGGCCAACAGAAAAAGGTGCAAAGCAAATCGAATAAAAACTCGGAGAAAAACTCAACCAGAAAAAAGAATGATGGGACGGGGTAGCAGGACCCAGTTATGGAGCAGGAGTAGAAGCAGAAGGTGACTGCGGCATCCAGTCGAGCATGAAAACAGCGCGCCGCATGCATCCTGCCTGGCTGCTTCCATCTTTTTCATCCTTCGTCCATGGGGCAGTCAACGGTATAATTTCTCATATACATGTCACGCGTCCCAACGAACCGTGCCAAATGTGTTGAGACACTTGGACACGTGGTGTGTGTGTGTGTAAGTGGGGTGGGGAACCAGACACACACACACACACAAACAATTTGGTCAGTTGCCTGGTTTAAGCACAAAGTTTTATGCGCCGCATTGCATAAAACACGAAATATGTTAAGGCAAAAACAAGAAGCATGAGTGTAAAGCTAAAGGGATGGCAGACACGTCCAGGACACTTGGACAGTTATTACCCAGTTGGCTGTATACCGATGTTGTGTGTACACATCTTGTCCAAGAGTACACCTCTTTTCCCTTCCAATCTGCCTCTTTAGTTGTATCACATCTTTAAGCAGGGACAATGCAAGCAGCAACATTGTCAGCGATTGTCTTGAAGCTGGCCTGGAATGTACGTTCTTTTCATGCTTCATCCTCGTCTCCATTACCATTTCCATCTCCATCTTTATCCTTATCCTTTTAGTGGCTTATTTATGGCAAACTTTAACTCCCATTAGACACATTTCAATGCATATGCAAAGTAAGAACTCAAAGATTTATGTGGCCAAGTGCATAAGCAACGCAAAACTCTTTTTCCAAAGACATCAAGTGGCTATACACATCTTCTTGCTAGAGCCAGGGAGTTTTCAAGCTTAACATAAGTCGTAGAGTATAAATCCTTGAACTTATATTAAATATTTAGTCAGGTTAACATATTATCAGCTTTTGCATGCTTTTCCAACTCACTTAGGTTAAAATTTAATTTCATTTGTTTTCACAAAAAAAAAAACCAACTAAATTCAATATTTTTCCATTTCTTCTCTTTTTAGGTATGTACACAGAAGAATTCGCGATGCGCCCATCAATTTCATTTATTGAGTCCATCTGTAAGTGCGCCATAATCTATGTATTAGTATTTGGCCTGGGCGAGATATCAACACCAAACCCAAAAAAAGAAGAGAATGACAAGCGCTAGGCAAGAGAATCTCTGAGAATGTCAAGCAATAAATTAGTCGCAAATTAATATTAATGCGAGAACATTTATCGCCGTCAACGCCTAGCAAGCATTTGTAGCTCAACTAACACAGCGTCCTACCCCCATTCCCCATCGCTAAGACCCTTTTCCCTAATAATCTATTTGCTCGCAAATCTTTTCTTGGGCGACAAGTGCAAGAAAAAATGCTGCACATATGGTAAGAGTATTTTGTAAGATTTTGACACTTGGTTGAATAATTGCAATTTGATGCTAAAAATTGCCCTGAATAGCGATTTGCAGAATAAAGCATATACTGAGAGAGCCAAAGAAGAGACAGGGAAAACAAATTTCTACTTAACAATGTGTTCAGTTTATTCTAGTCGCAATTTAAAATTTCAAAAAGCCATAAAACAATGTGCCATATTATATAATTTTTATGCTGTTCACCCCTTCTTTCTACTTGCCACCTGCACGTCCTGTGTTTAAGTCACGTGTATGTGTCTACTAGAGTTTGTGTTCCAGTTTCAAGCCAAACAACCAACCAACTAACCAGCCAAGTAAAGGGATCTCACTTTTTCGGCCACGTCTCTTTATGTTTACCCATTCACGACATGTTTCGGCAAGTGCTGAAAATTTGTTTGGCAGGGCCCTACTTCCCATTCCCGTCTACTATTAAGACACCTCCTCCCTCTTTCTGCACACATACATACACACACACACACAGACACAAAGAAAAGTTTTTTTGACGTTGGATGTTTGCTAGATTTTGGAGCTATTAAATTTTCGTGTCTACCACCAACTGCTTTGACTCGGTTCCGCTAGTTGTGGCTCAGCCCTGATAAATTTAATGTATTTTTGTTGGCGCCTGTCGCCGCTTTACTCATGTCACGGCCCCTCTCTTCCTTCAGTGTCTTTTGTTTGCTTTTATCATAGTGTTTCGCTCATCATTGTCATCCTAGTGCTACTGCCTGAGCTTCGGGCTCCATATCATGTCAATGTAAAAACAATAGCCTGACAAAATTCCATCAATAACAACCCAACAGATGTGGCATGGGCTGCAAAACACAGACTTTAATTCAAGGCGGACTAACCAATTTCAACTTTAACTTTTCTATTTACACAAGTGCTAAGAAGTTCTTTTCTGTTCCTGTTTCTTTTTTTCAGTTCGGCTTGTCAACCGCCAGAAAAACCTTTTGCATATTGCAGTAGCTGTGAAAGTTTTGCCAATGTCATTGGCCGATGTTGGCCAGGACTGCAATATAAAATAAAAAAAAAATACAATTTCACCTCTGTCACTGCCTGCCACTCTTCTGCTCCTCCTTCTTTACAAGTAGTTGGAAAGTTACAACTACAGGCCGCAGAAAAGCGGGGTGGTGGTAGTGAAAAAAAGCAACCATTTCCTGATCGAATCAAAGCAAAGCTGAAAAAAATGTAAACCTCACCTGCATATGCAAAAAGAGGGGAAAAAGACAGAGAGAGAGAAAAAGAGAGGCAGACAGACAAACGAAGAGCTACAAACTGTCAGTTGCAAGTTGATGGGTTAATGCCATTAGACGGCAGCAGCATTGATTTGATTGGCGTTGATTGGAAAATGCCATCAAAACTCTGTGATTCCACCCTAAAGAGGGAGGTAGAAAAAAAAAAAAGAAACTAGCCGACCAGACCCCTGTATGAATCCATTTATGGCATATCAGTAATAGGCTATTCAATTTGAAGTGTAATTCGCATTATACACTTCGATAAACATGTGAGAGTTTCACTTAAATGTTATTTAGTTACAAACAAATCAATTGTTTAGTCTTGTCACACTTTTACGCTGCCACTTGGCCATCTTGTTTTTCTGCAATTGGCCAATTCCAGTAGACGACCTACAGTTGGAAGGTTGATTTATAAGCACATCAATCGTTGCCATGTTAGAAGGTCCCATTCTATTCAATAGATTTCTCACTTCAAGGAATTTAATCAAGCATATCACATAACGTGTTGCTGTTAGCTACCTGAGCTACGTTATTGCCTTTTGATTGATTTTGAGTTCAAGTGCAAGGCACGAAAAAATATTGTTCAGAGATGACAAAAGCTCTGATTTCCCTTTACCGTCTTTTACTATTTACCACTTTTGAAGACATCAAAAACTCCTTCCAAGTGTTGTGGCCCAGGTTTTTGCAGGACATATGTATGCATCAGCAGCACAAGCACAAGAAACAGCACCAAGAAAAGGAAACGAAGTTGCCGCTTTTAACACGTTTTAACAAGAAAAGTTAACATGCAGCTTATGATGCCAGTTTTCTAGTTGCTTTTTCTCTTCAACCGATGGAGCATGGAAAGTAAAAAAACAAAACAAAATGGCAGCTGCTGCCACAACAAAAACAAACAGTGTGATAAGTGTATTGTTGGTTTTTGCTTTGTGCTTTTGCCTACTTTGGGGCGCTTGCTTCATTTGCCTTTTGGCTGGTTTTTCTCAGCTGTTAGTTGTCAGTCAGTTGCTGCCGCGTCAAGGGAAATCCACTTCACTTTTCTCACTTTGACATTTAACTGACAGTCGTTTGCTGCACATTTTCATTGTCACTCAAAAGTCGGCAGAATTCATTCCAGAATTCTTTCATTCTCCCTTTTTACAATTTACTGCATCATAATTTCATTTCCCCCAAGGAGTCGGAAAGGGACGAGTTGAAGCAAAGTCATGAAAACTCATAATATTGATGAGGCTTTTGCGGCATGCCATGGCTAAAACGTGCAACCTGCAAAATGTGAGCAAAATTTGTGAAATAAGCCAGAAATCGCATAAAAATCAAGTCAACGATGCCAAAACCCGAAAAAAATAGAAAAGGACTTGGAGGATGATGGCACAGGAAATGCAGTTGTCGTTTCAAGTTGTTTGCAAAGGAGAGAAATCAAAAGGGAAAGGGGAGCCATAAAGAGAAGAATTTGCCTCAACAATTTGGCAATTGTGTCCCGACTACATTATGGCAGGCACGTGCTCCTCTAGCATTTTGGCCCTGTGCAGGCATTGTGCATTGTGTGTGTGTTTGTGTGTGCATTTGGGAAAATATGGGTCGTATTTTCCTTTTTTTCTCCTTTTTATTCTTTTTGATTTTTCTTTTATCCGAACTTGATTTAATTTTGAGTTCATTTTGCAGGCAGCAAATAGAAAATAAATCGTTCAACATTGGCCACATCCACACACACAACACTATAGTATATAGCCTGAAGCACTTTCGGCTTATCGGCGAAGCGCCAAGCATTTAGCTAAAGTTCGAAAAGCTCTGACAAACCACAGAGCATTTATATCTTTAGAGTCAGCCTATCATCTGCTATCTGCCATCCTGCGATGTAGCTGAATGGGTGGAAGGCTGCCTGCTGCCGGCACAAAAACAATAAAATTGTAACAAAACGTTGCCCGAAGATAAACGAGAAGAGAGCGGAGCTAGATGGGAACCAGAACCACTGATGGAGATGAAAAAGAAGAAGGAAGCGATAAAAAAATGGATGCCCATAAAAAGGCAACGATAAAATGCGACAAAACCCAACAAACAAACAAATCTTTTCAGGGGAAAAAGAAAGAGAACGAACAAACATTCCTCTGTTTGCCACAAAAATCACAGCTACTGCCACTAACACTGCTACAGCCACATCCCCGGCCACATTCCAGCCACAGCATGTTATCCTTAGAGGGCTTGAGGCAGCAGACAGACAGACGGACAGACAGACAGTAAGACAATCAGACGCTCGCATGTGAAAAATGTCTTCATCTGCGCCGACTTCTCTGCTTAGTGTGAGATTGCTGTGGATTTTCGTGAGTAGTTTAAATTGTGTGTTTGTACCATCCTGGAGTATGACAAAAGAAATGGATACTCGTAAGTGGTTAAACGCTTTGTCACTTGCAAATGATTTGATAACACTGAAGGGTTAAACTGGTGGAGCTAATTACAATCAGATAGAAATCAGAGAAAATGTTTTGTCTTTATGGCGGAGAACCTTGACTCTCTTATGATTTTTGGTGTCAGTTTAAATGGCAAAAAAAGATAAATTATAAACTAACTATTCTTACAAGACCATAGCTCTGATTTTTTGTAGAAGAGGGAAAGCTTTTGTGCCGTATTTCTGTATTTTTGCATTTCATTATATTCGTTCTACGTATCTTATCGTTTAGCCGAAAGATATAAATATTAATATGGCAGTTGTAGATTGTTTTTATTGTTCCTTATACACAATTATTACCATATTCGCAAACACACTCACACACAGACACTGTTTTGCCTTGGCGTTTGCATTTCATTAGCCAGAGTGGAATCCGCCCTCCCCATTCTAAAGTCTTGCTTCTGTCTCTTTTTTCTCTATCTCTGTATGTGTATCTTGCCATTTCTCTCTCCCATTGTATAAAAATAGAGCGCATTTAGCAAGAAAACAACAACGGACGCAAAAAAAAAAAAAAATAATAATACATAGCGAATGCAAAGTATCCAAATAGACTGAAGGACACTCCAAGTCCTGTGTCCAAGTGTATCTGTCCTTTCGTCGCGCCGCCCCCGCCTGTATAAGAGTTTTGAGCTAAAAAAAATATGCTAAGCGAAAGCTATTTCCATCTCACTCTAGCGTATGTGTATGTATGTATGTATGTATGTATGTTTGTTCAAGTGGTGTAAGTGTGTGACAAGTTTGCCTTTGTCTCTTTCCTCAACCCCTCTCCTCGACTCACACACGTCCAGTTTCTACACTTTGACTGCTTTTTATTTTTAGCCGAGCGGCTAATTGTGAATGGCAAGCCACTGCTGCTCGAGAGGATTGTGCCGCAGTCATTCGAATCCAAATATGTGTATGGATATAGATAGGTATATACCGTTTACCGTGTATGTGGGATGCGTGGGCACACATCGATGGCAACGCAAGTAAGTGTGAAAATTGCTGGTCATTATATGTGACAGAATGGAAGAGAGGATACGGAATGTGGGCTAAGGATGAACCAATAGAAAATGCAGAATGGGTATGAGCTGACGAGCAGCCTCATCTCTATTAATAGCCCCTAAAAATTCCCAAGACTTGGACTCAGTTCCCAGCAGCAGCAGTGCCAGTTGGCTGTTGACTGCATACATTTTCCACTTGGCCACCTGCCAAGCAGCTAATAAAGTTCTGCCAAAAGCTTTGCGAAAAAGTTTCGCCTAATTTGTGGAAAAAAAGGAAGGCGAAAAAAAAACCCCAAGAGCCACCGAAACAACTTAAAAAGTGGAAGAAGTTCTTTTTTAGAGTTTAAAAAATTTTTGCTGAATGCAACAAAACAATCGCACATCGCTTTTTCTTTTTTTTCAACTGCAGCTGACAATTTCGACAAATTAAAGAAGCAAAGAAATAGTTTTGCTACAGTTAATAAATTAAATTTTTATACAATTGCTTTTAGAGGTTCTCTAAATTTCGGTTTTATCACAACGGTATAGTTTTAATTGTGTTTCCAAAGATTTTGTACAAAAAATTAACTTAATGAGAGTTATTCACCTGCGCTTAATATTTGCCTTTCTCTCTGTACTCCTCCTTCTATACCTGTTTGCTTTGTGGAACTTTTTGTCTATGGCTTTAATTGCAAAGAGCGGGCACAACGAGTGGGACCGCCCACTCATCTAAATATTGGACAGAGCAAACTTGTTCCCTCCAATAGAGTAAACAGTAAACCCGAAATTCAGTCACAGTTGAAAGGTGAAAATGTTCCATATTCGGTCTCGGCCTGGGAGAAACTCCTCCGACGACGTTTTTCAATTTGATTTGCTAATTGAAATGTGTACATCTATCTGTCTTTCTCTATGCTCTTTCCCATTTTATCTTGCTGTGAGTTAAAAATGAAACTGTTTGGTCGAAATGATGTCTGGTCTTGCCTACCAAGATCTCTGGAATGTTATTTCAATTAGCGTTTTGCCGCGTGGGGCGTTAAAGGGTTAAGGGCAATGTCAAGTGATTTATTTGCTGAGTTATTCATAAATTGAAGTTCAAGGAATATCTAATTAAGTTTAACTCGCAGACAAACAAACAATCAGATGAGAAAAAAGTAAAATAAAACCAAAGGCAACTGCATTCATTATCAAATATTCTGTAGAAATTCTACAGCAATTTATTGTGCGTTGTGTGTGTGCTTGACCAGGCAAACTAATTGAAATTAATTACAACATTTGCTCATGTTGGTCACGTGAAATGCAATTTATGCATTTTTAAATGGCCAACAAAAGTAACAACAAATAAAAAGTTTATATTTTTATTGTTGCATTTTTGATGTCAGCAATTGAATTAAAACAAAATGACAAATATTTGACTTAAATTTTAAATTGTAATTAACTGAAATAAAAGCGGCCAAAAAGTTAAACCATAGAATAAAGGAGTCCAGAGATTCTGTCCCAATCCAAATGACTCCCCCGCGTACTTTCCCACCACCCAATCAAAACGACGAGCCATGGAGATAAATAAAAATTAAGCGAAAAAGAAAAATGAGAAAATGTGAAAGGTGTTTGTCCATGGCGGATGAAATAAAAGGAAAGAAAAAGCACATAAAAATAGGAAAAAAAGACGGATGAAATAAAATGTTTGCCAATAAATGCGACGACAACTAGCAACTGTCCCACTGGCTCTTCCACCAACCCCCCTACACAAACACACACTTATTGCTCTGTCAATAAACATCAAAAATGAAAATTGTAATGCGAATGAATTTTGGTGCCAGACGACACAAGCGATGAAAGGGAGGAGACAATGTCAACGTCATAGTCATTCCCATCCGTATCCGGATCCAGTGTGGATACAACACAACCTGGACCTGAACCTAGACACGAACATTCTGTGAATGCTTGTTCCGCCCGTTTGTTGTTTCATCCAACTCTCCACTATCCCTCGTAACCCTTCCTCACAGCGTAGTTTGGTACCGTATTGACGGCGCCAAATTCATTAATGTCACTCGAAAAAAAGAGACGTTAAACCCAGCGGCAGTGTAGGAGGAGTTTGTTAGTGTGAGAAGGAAGAAATAGTGGAGTTATCCCCACCAATATAATTCAAGTTTATACTTCTGGACGCGAACGTAGCATCACATTGTTAAATCGCTCCCCTATAGTACCAGGAGCAAGAGGAACAATGACAATTGAGAACAGCGTCAGGGACAAAAGAGGGCAGTTCGGGATATGGATGGCAGCCAAACTGACTGAGTTATCACCAACATCAGCAGGCAGCAGCAGCAGCAGCAGCATCAGCAGCACCAAAGGACAACATACGCGTAATGAAGTGACAGCTTTATTTGCAAATAAATTCAGTGTTGCAGCCACTCAACGTGGCCAAGACAAAACAAACAATCGAACAAAACAAAAACAATGAAAATAAAGTAAATAAACAAAAACTAATAAAAATAAAATACATGGCAAAAAAAGTAACTGGCTTTTGGCATCTATATAACAAACAGTAAATGCGAAATTCCGTTAAATAATATGTAAGGTAAATTTCAAATCTATTGGGATGCAGACATGGAGAAGCTACTTGGAGAGCCAGATAGAGACATAACATTGCATCACTCAGACAAGCAATTGTATGTATGAATTATGCAAGAAATGTACAGATTAAATACCAAAATAGCAAAGCACTTAAAATGCCCGAATAACTAATGCTCACCCCTCTACTCCCACTAACTATCTAGGGACAATATATATTCAAACGATAAGGCAGACACTATTGCAGTTAGATTGACAATGCATTAAATGACAGACTGAATGACAATGCCAAAACTAACTCGGACTCCATATGGACCTCTAGATTCTTGAACTTCGACTTGGACTCGTCGGCGTGTCGACGTATCAAAGGCAATTAAACTGCTTAAATATTTACGCAAAATATAAAATATGCATTTAAATGTATTAGCACTCGTTTCAGATAGCTGTTGAGGTTTATCCAGAATACAATAAGATTTGGTGATAAAATGTTTATTAAGTTGCTGATTTATATTGATGAATAAAATAATGCCTTACTTACCTAAGATAATAGATAGATATATCACGACTCTGAAAAGATACAAAGGACAAAAAAATTAAAAATGTAAACACTCAAAACTAGAAAGTTAATCAGTGAAACAAACATTCTTAATCGAGTTTTCAATTTGCCATTAACCCATCATTGGCAGGTCGACGCTGTTTACTTTTTCGAAAGTTCGTATGTGTGAATAACTTTTATGAATATTTCATAAACATATTTATGTCAGGAATTTGTCGCTATTTGGGAAACAATGCACATGCTCAATATTTTAATTATCAACTGACATAGACGATAATTGTCAGGTATTAATTATTCAGAAATTTTCCAGCCTGTCTTTATGTCTGATCTGTCGTTCGTTTGTTTTGTGTGGTAAATTTTACTGTTTGCCCCTGTGGAATATATAACTTAAATATTTTATGTACACAAATGTTTGCGGAATGACAAAAATGCAGCATGTTGTTTTCCCACTTTTCCCTCTTTGGTTATTGTTTTTGGCAAAACTAATTATCAACAATCAACAAGAAACCAAAAAATACTGAAAAACTGTAAACTGGAGGGAGAAAGCAATGCAGTGCGACAACGCTTAAACGACTCGCTCATAAGTATGCAACGAATCAGCAAAACTGTCGCATTGAAGGCAAACTCAGAGAGTAAGCCCAAAACCGATTGCCAAGTTATTTCAACTCAAAAGTGCTTTGGCGATTGAAAGCCCGCAGAGAGCGCAGCATCATTTATTTAGAAGGGGGCCGATGAAGGATAGAGTAAACTTGACTGGAGTAGAAAGAAGTGAGGTTGAGAGCATTCAGCGTGTTTAATATGCGTGCCTTGTTGTTTGGTCAATCGGGGCAGAACATTTCGAGTAACGAGAAAGTCACTGGCTGAGTCTCGTTAGCCTACAAACAGGGACGAACCAAGAGGAAGCCCAAATAGATGAAGAGAGGTGCAGAAAGTGAGGGACAGTGAGAAAGAGGGACAGCAGAAAGAGGAGGTACAGAAATGTAGCACAAGTAGTTTTACACAAAAATACGATGAATAAAAAGCATATCCAAAGCACGTAATTCATGTCCATCTCCCTTTCTATTTCTCTTGGTTTCAGTTTTTTTATTCCTCCTTCTTCCTTTTTATGTGTTTCCTTTTTTCTGTTTTAGTGATTGACCCTAAAATGCGCTGATTCGTTTTGATTTTTACTTACAAAATAACTAAATTTTTGAAAATTGAAAAAAAAAAATCCGAAAATATGCCACATCTTTGGTATTTGAAAAAATTCTTCCAGAATCAAAAAGAAAATTGCCTCGAATCACTGGGGAAAAAACTTCATTTTGTTGTATTTTTTCTAGGAAAACATTTGTTTTTTTTTTATTATTGAATATTGATTTAATTTTCTAGTATGCAAATTGAAAAGCCACAAGTTGGGAAAATTCACAACAGAAAGCACAACTTCACAATGTAGGAAAAAATATGAGTGGGAGCAGGATGAGGAAGGCATCAGCAACAGAATTTTGCACTAAACCTGACAGTTAACACCTGCACTTCAACACCTACCCACACACAGTCACAGACACACACACACACACACACACATAGTAGTAGTATGAAGAGCTACAACTAGTTAAACACATTTTCCTCTTAACCTCTTAACGTCCCGCTCTCCTCTGTTTCGGCCGCACAATTCCCATTTTCCCTCTGGGCTGCCACAACATACTTTTGGCATAATAAATTAGCTGCTGCTGTTGTTGCTGATGTTTTTCCCTCTGCCTTTTCCTCGGCATATTGCACTGCAGCAACTTCAATCTTAATTAGCTGATGTCGACGCAGTTTTCAGTTATCCACTGTTGCAGCTTCTCCACACTCTTATACCCGAAATATCACGTATACGCCGCATATGCGCATTTTGTTGCACTAAAGACCCAAAGTTTTTTTTACAAAGAATAGCAGAAAAGACACACAATAGTAACAAACATTTTAATAGTTAAACTTACTATGTTAATTAAAACCGTGATTTCCAGAAAGGAATATATTAATTGAATATGATAGGTAAAGTCAGGCTTGTAGTCGGGAAAATTTAGCTCTCTTTCATCTCTGCATAACTTGTTATTGGCCTAAATTTTGGTGCGCTTCAATTAAAGTGTCAACTCCTTAGGCGAGATGTGTGAATAATTCTGCTTGTCAAATTGTTTGGCAATTTGTTTTGTTCTTCTTGCCATTGTCCCATAACATTTCTCAAGTCAAGGCCCAAAGTGTTGTGTCGTTTTTTCCTTTGCGACATTGTTGTTTTTTATTTTTTGTCATTTGTCTCTTGTGTTTTGTGACGGAAACAGTTTATGTTGCCTTGGTCTAAGCGGTTTTCTTGTATTCATGTCAGCAACCTTGTACTAAAAACTAAGATTCCCAGTTCCAAGATAACGTCCTATTCAACGTTCTACATCTGGCCCTGTTCTGTCTTCTCCCCTGGTCTGGCATCTCGCCTTGTGTTGGTGTTCCCTAATGAAAAGGTTTCTTAACAAATTTAGTTGCTTGCAATTACAAAAATCTCATAAATTACAAACAGCTGTTAGACGAAGACAAAGATAGAAATCAAGAGGGCAAGTAAGTTAAGTTACTAGAGGAAAGAAAAGGTGAAGTGAAGAAGACGAAGCAGAGACGAAGCCAAGTTATCCTTTCATAATTAATAAGCGCTCCAAGCTGGCTCTGAAAATATACAGTATCTCCCAATAGTATGCAGCAGCTGTCGTTGTTATTCCTGATGTTGGACGCTCTAAAAAGTCATCGCTCATTTGTTATTTAATCTTTACTGTCCAGCGAAAGGGAACCACATCCGCCGGCCCACTAAAATAGAAAGTGTTAATGAGTTTTAATTATTAAAATGTGAAAATATTGCATTTCTCGAAATTGTTCAAGTTGACTTCGAAGTTTTGCATATGAATTTATTATGAGTAATAAATTAATGCACATAGGAGGCAACATTTTTAATAAGCTTAACTGGCCACCTAGTTTTATGTCTCGCCCCACAGCGTCTCATTGTGACGGGAAGGTCTTCGTGTTGTGTTTCAGTGTCGAAGAATTGTTTTCTGGGTTCATTTTGTTACATAAATTTCAGTTTTGAACAACAACAGCAACTTTGGTTGGAACTATCTAGCCAAAACAAGTTGCTTTTGCTCTAGTGGCAGCCAACTTTTGACATTCAGTGTATGAATGTGTGTGTTGCAAATAATATGCAATCAAAAGTTGCAGGCTATGGCAATTCCCAGCGTGCGGGTGGGTAGCTGGGTGTGTCAGGGGGGCGTGACTGTGGCCTACAGCTATTCTCTTCCTCTTTCTTTCTCTCTCTCCTCACTTGGTTTAGCAGTTGCCGAATTTGTCCTCTGATATTTTGGCTAATTTGTAAAATAAGCAGAAAACCGGAAGAGGAGGAAAATGGAAAACTTTCTCCCCAATGCCACCCAATTCCACTTCCCATCCTCCCTCGGACTAGGTATCTGTCTGTTGTTTGCATAGCAATTAAAATATTAGTTTTGCCTTCTTCTTGTTCGTAAGCTTGGGCGAAAGCTTAAGGATTTAAAAAGTGGAACAAGTCCAGAGTCTGGAGGTAGATATTAAATCAAATGGAAATGGATAACAGCAAAAAGCGCTAATTATTGCCACAATTGAGAGTGAGAGATGAACAATAGGTAGGAATTCTATGCCAGAAGTGAAAAGAAATGCAAAACAAGATTGCCAAGAGATTAAAATCTCACCCAGACTTAATTGAGCGGTGGTAGATGCAGAGGCAGACGTGCCAGAAACAAGAGAAGGACTCGCGATATTTGCCAAAGAAAAGCCAAAAGAAAAGGCACGAAAAATGCAAACAAAACATTTCAACTTTGTTCGGGCTGAAGTTGCCGCTGCTGCCGTTCATGTTGCTCTTGTTATTCTCGCTGCAGTGCAGGACTCCTTCTCTCTCTTTCTCTATAGGTTAGACTCCCACATCTATTCACATTTTGCATGCAAAATGCATAGAAACCCAGAAACTGAACCAAAGCTCTGTTCCACCCCTCTGCACCTGCGGAGCCGCATGCATTCCATTCATTTCGGTTTACTCATTTGGCCCGAGTCAGACTTTGTTTAAACAACAATAGTTTTCTGTTAAACAGGCAACTGCATCTGCAACAGCAGCAACAAAAAGTCCTTTCTCTCTCTTATTGCCTCCCAAGCTTTCTTTCTTTCTTTTCTGTTGTGTTCTGTTGCGGCACACTTAAAGATTTGTTAGCTGCTTTCGCCATTCCCCCTCCAAACTACCGCATCTAGCCCAAAGCAAAAGAGAAAAAAATTAAAAATAATACAAAAAACGAAAGCAAAAAGAAAAAGCAAGCATAGCTAAATAAGCAAACAACTAGCGGCTACACAACGGCAGCAGCAGCAGCAGGCAACAATGGCAACAACAAATTGTAACATCAAGTTTCGGCCTCGGGGCCATTTAGTTGACTCAATGCTTGACTTAATTGGCTGGCAGCGCAGCTGGAAAAGTAGATTTTCTTTCTAAGAGTGTTTTCAATGCTTTTGCCTTTTATCAATTTTAAATTTGCTAAGCAGGATGGATGAAACGAAACAACAATTTATGATATAAAATGCTTCACATAGCAAAGGAATCTTTGTTCCAAGTCACGTGTAATTCAGTGTTTCTATGGAAAATTGCTTAGCTTTATTCAAGTTTTTCCCCTCAATACGAACTTCTCTCTTGGGAAATCTAGATAAATTGGACTTTAACAAGTAAATTTTTGAAGCTCTTAAATAAAAAAAAACTGTGTTACTCTCTCTCTGTCTCTCTTATATGCATACATAGTATATATAGTATTTAATGTTATCGCAATTTAGTTTTGCATATTAATTATAAACTATTTATTGTAAGCTATTTATAAAAAGTTGCACTTGGCAAATGATTTTTGTAAGAGATGCCGCCAAATGATAAATATCAACAAACACACAAATACTTGCATGTTTATATGTATATGTATATTCATTATATGCAAATGAGAAAAGTTGCTAACACATTTGGCACTGAGCTAAGAATTTTAAGGTTGCCACGCCTACATAAACCCATTATCAAGTCGAAATTGTGCGTGTGTGTATGTGGGTAAGTGTCATGACTAATTATTGTAAGTCAAGACTCGCTTGAAATGCTAAAATTACCTAAAAGACAACTTCAATGTGGATTGAAAATTCATGAGAAGCAACGGTAAACAATTGGAATCGGTCATAATTATAAACAAAGTTTCGAAGACTGGATAATAAACTTCGACTTGGCCACACACACACAGACAATACAAATTACAGGGATGGAGAAACTGCACATTGCGGCAAAAACACAACCAGATGCAGGGTCAGAAGAGAGGAAGTGGAGATACGACAGAGAATAGCGAAAATTTAACTTCTTGGCAACAACAGCAAAACAAACCACAAATGGCAAATATACACAAAGTACATACCGAAACGAGAGGGCGGCGGCGTCTGGCTGGGTCTTATATGGGGAATGAAAAAGCCAAAATCAGAGCCAAGTTGCAAGGTTGACCAGCAGCAGCAACGTGTATTTAAATGGATTTTGGCAACAAGAACACACACCCACAGACATAACAAACTCCAACTCCAACAGCAATTCTGACTTCACATCCAGCTCTAACTTAACCAGAAATTCCAATATAATGTCACTAGATATGTAAACTCGAGTTGAAGTTGGAAGTTGGAGCAGCAGCAGCAGCTGCAGTTTTTGTTGTTGTGACTGTTCTTGTTGTTGGTTTTATGTTTGCCAAAATGCTGAATGTCTATCCGCAATGGCCACAACAAGAAAAACATATAAACAAGTACTGGGGAATGAACGAATTAAAATGGGAGGGCTAGACCAAAAGTCATGTTCATGGCTGATTTGAGTTAGTTTAACTAACTTATGTGGTTTCCTGCACAGTACGAAAATTACCAGGCAAAGAAAATATAGATTCTTTATCCGAGCTAAAACTAAGTAGAAATATTAATAAAAAAAAAAAGCTACAAGCCTCGTGATTTCGATTTGATAACAGCGTTTAGTTTTTTCGATTTTCCTATTAAAGGATTTTTAAAGAAAATGTGCAGACAAGAAATGTTTAGCTAGTTTCTAAATTACCCACTACGAGAACTCTTAAAAATTGTTGTCTACTTAGCAATAGCATTCCAGTGGACACAAGATTTACCTTTTCCTTCTCGTCGTCCGGTCGTCTTCACAATTAACATAGTAAAATGGGTCATCCTCCAATTAGCTACCCCAAAAGAAATTTTAACCGCACAGCCAAATGCATAGAAATTAATTTTAATTGCTATTTAACTGACCATGGCACAAGTTATTCCCTTTTTCGTCCCCTGAACAAAAGTCTTGCTAATTAATTTGTAAAATGCCAAACCAAAAGAGTAAGAAGGAGAAAATAAAGAAGTTGCTTTTGCTGTCTGCACTTAAAAATGTTCCTAGGATTAATTCCCGGAACAACTGGACTCCTTTCGCCCCACCTTTCCTCGCCGTTTCGTAAAGTGGCTCTGCATAAAACATTGTCATTTTTTCCCCTGTATATCATAACCTTATAAACACAGCAGATGATGATAGATCCTTGATAAAACACGTTTTAATTTTAGCACACGCATGGATACATATTGAGAGAGAAAGGGAGAGTATGGCAGGGAGAGAGAATTGTTACACATAGAAATTTAAAGTCTTTTCGAACGAATGTTAAAACACGATGCCACCATCACAAAGAACTTACTAACCAAAAAACCAAAACCATATCCCTGTCTAACATCCAAGGATCCCTTGTGGCATTCCATTTCCATATCTTTCTTTCATTTTTTATCCCCAACACACACTTTTTGCCTAGGTGTTAAAAATAAAAAGCTGTCAGCTCGACGGGACTCATTAAGCAACGCTAACCAACCGCTTCTCCTCTCCTTTATTCCTTGGGCCACATACTATTCCCACACTTTGCGTCACGTCGCTGCCGTTGCTATAATGAATTCAGCGTTTATGGCGCTTATTCCATTTGGTTTCATTATCAGAATGCTCTCTTGTGTGTGTGCTGTGTGTGTATGCTCATGTGGGGGCCATGGGTAAGAGGACGTTGTCATATCTGGTGTCATGAACTTTTTAGGAGAATGCCAAGAGGATGAGGCCTAAGGTTATTTGTATGGGGGGCAGGCAACGTGACAGCTTTAACTTAATTATACAATCATAGGAAATTGGTTTCGCACTATACTAGATGAGAAGCAAACAAAACCCAACCAAACATAAGCTCATAATTCTTAATTCTAAATTCGGTTTCTAAATCTCATTTTTCTTGTTCACATTTTACAGGTGCGAACACTTTTCGTCAGCGGTTTACCCATGGATGCCAAGCCGCGTGAACTTTATTTGCTGTTTAGAGCCTATGAAGTAAGTCATCCATCGATTGCAATGCTTAGAAACCGATTTTAATTAAATTTCATTTCTTTTAACAGGGCTACGAAGGATCTCTGTTAAAAGTGACTAGTAAAAATGGTAAAACTGCTTCGGTAAGTTTAACTGGATAATAAGAGTTGTGTTCCTTTACAAATATATAAATGTATTTCCCCCTTTCCCATACCATAGCCTGTGGGCTTTGTTACATTCCATACTAGAGCAGGAGCTGAAGCTGCCAAACAGGATTTGCAGGTAAATATAATGTGAATTCGCTTTGATTGTCCCTAAAAGTATTTTTAAACAACACCAACTAAATTAATTTAGCAAGTTTTGCGACTTTCAGAAAATATATAGACACAGTAATAGGAAAAAATCAATTTTAGACACGATCATTCTATAATCTTGAGCTTGGAAATTTGTATTAAATTTTTTATTACCCTATCGACGTTAGTTTACATAAATTTCTAAGTAAAACCATTTTCGAATAAATTTCGTAATGAGAATGATCATTTTTAAAAGAATTTTTTCCTAGTTTATGAAAGTGGAAACGACTTTAAAGAGTTCTGGGTATTTCACTTCAATTGTAAAGCACTCAAGAAACCAATAAAGAACAAGCAACCAAAAAGAGGAATAATTTGACTAGTATTGCCTGGCTTACTGTTAGGCCCTCCAGCTGTTCAATATATTTTATTTCGTAAATCTTGTATCCACACCCACTACAACTACAACAACAATAAATACACCAGCTTGAAAGAACTTTATCAATTTTGACACTCACCAAAGCTGTTCTCCTTTGTTCAACATAACTCTATCTCCCTTCCCTTTGTATTGATTTCTATTCTTCGGTAATGCATCGCCCTCTCTTCTCTAAGAAACTCTTCTATTCACACACAAACACACACACACACAATATCACACTCACAACCACACTTTTACACTTTTCATCTGCGGCAAAAGATAAATGAAACAACTATCTGCAAGATAAACAGATGAAGCACCAAAGCAAATCAAAACCCTGGATATTAAGTCGCTGGTGCATGTGTATCCGCTATCCCATATCACTAACTTCCATTTCTATTCCCCAATCCTGTACTCCCGCAGCACCATAGATCCCTAGATTCTAGTTTCAATTGATTACAAAAACGAAGTTTACTTAGATTGGATCACAGTCGATGTTCCATAGGGCTGCCACGAGTCCTCTTCATTAGTTTTTAATTTATAGACCCTCGAATCATTCATGTTCATCAGAACCACCCAGACTCCGTATTTATCTGCGACCAGTGCTAGTTAGCATTGTTCACCAGGCACAACCTCTCGACAAAACCAACAAATATTAGAATAAATAAAAAAACGTTTTTGCAAACACAAGAATTATTTGAGTTCTGTGCCTTTCCCCCATGAACGAAAGACAACAAACTTTGCCACCATTTCACTCTCTTTTTGTACTTGTCACTATTATGCGACATTCTAAATTACTTTTTGGCGAATTGATAATTAAAATAGAAATCAATGAATCTGTCAATTATTACAACAACAAAAATGAACAAAAATATAGAAAATACAAACCGCTGTATCTTGATTTGATCATTTACAGCAGGGTGTACGCTTCGATCCCGATATGCCCCAAACAATTCGCTTGGAATTCGCCAAGAGTAACACGAAAGTGAGCAAACCCAAACCACAGCCCAATACAGCGACAACAGCCTCACATCCTGCATTGATGCACCCACTCACAGGACGTAAGTAAAAAAAGAAAAAGAAAAAGAGAAAAAAGCAAGAAAAAAGAACAATTAACAATTAACAAAGGGAAAAAACAAAATTGCTACATTTCTTTTTTTGTTCACTTAACAATTTCTTTTTTTTCTTTTTTTTTTTTTTTGTTTGTTTGTATGGTTTATGTATGTAGTTAATAAAACTATTTATAACAATTATCGATATCAATTATGGTTTATATATGGTACGAACCGAACGCGTACGCCAAGGCACTACCTAACTACTATCGACATACACCGAACACACACACACACTAAACACACACACCGTACTATCCAACAATTAAGCAGTTGATATGTTAATTAAAACTTGCTTTAAGCACACACGAAAACTATTAATTTAAATATATATATATGTACATCTATCGTATAACATATATGTATATGTATGTATGTATGCTCTCTATTATATATCTATCTATTCCAAAACTAAAATCTTATCAAACGCCCAAACTTGAATTTCGCCCTTAAATATCTCTATAAGTATACAACAACCAACTACTGCACTTTGATCACTTGTAAAACATTGTTAAGAACACACATACACACACACACACACACATACATACATGAATACACAGCGACAAACAGACAAAGAGAACACAAGTCAAATACTTCTCAAAGTGCAGCAGATATTTAGGTATGGATTGCAAATGCTAATCAATTGGAGTCCCAATTTTAAACTATATTTAATCACATTTCAAATTTTACAACAAACATAATAATAAAAGTCATTTTTGATAAACTCAATAATAAACAAAAAAAACAAAAGACTTAGACGGCAAACTTTGAAAAATTGCGATTAGTCTCGAAAACTGTTTTTAGTGATATAAAATGTAAACATTTATATCGTTTACCTTTTTTAAACAATTGTTTTCGTTATGTTCTCTTGTATCCAATTTACATTTTTTCATATATATTTTTCTGTTAACTTTGACTCTGCAGATCTGGGTGGACCGTTCTTTCCGGGCGGACCAGAGCTATGGCATCATCCGTTAGCTTATTCAGCAGCCGCTGCCGCTGAACTGCCCGGAGCTGCTGCCCTGCAGCATGCAACACTTGTACATCCGGCACTGCATCCGCAGGTGCCAGTCCGCTCCTATCTCTGACTAAATACAGACAAAGTAATGGAGCAGCCTATGCATCAAGTGAGTAGAGTAAGACCCACTAAATGTGTAATTAACAATGTCTAAATCAACGGATTACCAATTTAATGTAGACTCAAGTCGCTATGCCACCACATCATCAGACCACTGCAACTGCTATACATCCCGGAGCTGCTATGGCTCACATGGCAGCTGCTGCTGCCGCCGCTGCCGCTTCTTCTAACCCAACAGGGCCACCTCAAGGGGCTGCTGCTGCCGCCGCTGCCGCTTCGCATCATCATTTTTTATCCAGCCCAGCACTGGCGAGTCCAGCTGGATCTACGAATAATGCCACACATCCAGGCAATCCCCAGATAGCAGCCAATGCGCCGTGCTCGACGCTGTTTGTGGCCAATTTGGGACAATTTGTTTCCGAGCATGAGCTAAAGGAGGTGTTTTCTAGGTAAATTCCAAATCCCAATCCTGTAATTGAATGCCCCTCACCCACCTGAGACCCTATTAACAGCCTTATTAAGCCTTTGCACCCAACCACACACCACCAACACAACCACCACCAAGTAACTAATATTTCCCACTTGAACGTAACTAATCGAATTTTGTGTTCTCTATTTGGTTCATTTGTTGCTCCACCACTATCACCACTAACCACCATCACCAACCACTACTATCACCACTTGTATTATACATGATAACCGACTACTATATACCGTATATATAACGCATATATATCCAACAACAACAAAACAATATATATAATGCACAGTATGCCTGGCTTTTGTCGCCTACGAATGCACACAAAAGGTATGCACCAAATCACAACTTCTACTCTGCCTCTGACTTTGTCTTCAACTGCAACCAAATCAACTTCAACGTCCTACTCTTCAATTATCACAAATGCCAATGCCAATGCAAATACCAATACCAATGCCAACATAGTCGATTCAACAAGCACCAACAGCAACAGCAACAATAACAACACCAACGCCAACAGTATCAACAGCAATATTACCAGTCCAGTGGCATTTATTGAATTCAAAGATGCTCCAAGCGCTGCTCAGGCCATGCAGCATTTGCAGGGCAAGTATCTACTTAGCTCGGATCGTGGATCAATACGCATTGAATACGCCAAGACCAAAATGTTGAACGATGTTGCTCTTATGATGAATCCCAAATCATCGGCAGCAAGCATGACAGCGGCAGCAGTTGCCGCAGCGCCACCGCCAGCACAGCTTCATCCTATATTTATGCTGAATGGCGGAGGTTTGGATATAGATCATATCAGTAATAGTAATATGCTAGTTGCTGCCCATCCACCACCACCACCTCCGCCACCACTAGTAGCACCACTTCATTCTTTAGGCAACAACAGCAACATCTTGACAGCAGCAACATCCGCACTTGAACAGCAGCGGCAACAACTTCAATTCCATCAGCAGCACCAACAACAACAACAACAACAGCAGCAGCAGGCGCAGCAGCAACAACAACAGCAACTACAGCAACAGCAATTGGTCGCATCTTCTCTTTGCACCACCAACAGCACCACCACCTCTAACGTTGTTGTTAATTCACTTCAGCACCACCAACTTCATCCAAATCAGCACCACCAAAATCATCTCTTTAGAGACGTATGTATATGAGCAACAAAAAATGAATCAAGAAACTTTCCTCTATGTATATGTATTGCCTATCTATCTATCTAACACAAATATGCTTATTCTTTCTACCACTTTAATTGCTGACCCACTTATAATTTCCCCATCCTTTACAAAGTAATCGCATAAATATTAGATTAAGCCGACACAAAACATCCCACAAAAGGGTTGGTGGCGGTCTTTATAGCCTTGTAGCATCCTTTTTTTTTTGTGTTCTCTTTCTAAAGCAAATGTATCATAAGTAATATGGCATGCCTCCCACTTACCTAACTGCCTACATGTAGTTCATATCTTTCTTTCAGTGTGTGTGAGTGTGTGTGTATCTATATTGTAATCCCTTGCCCTACCGCATACTCCACAACCCACAAATTTTCCCTTTAAACAACACCATCAACAAATTATATATACAACCCCATTAACTATTTATAAAATTGCAAATTGTTATTGTTAAGCTTGCCCGTTTATTTTGCATGCCACCACAAACAACAACAACAACAACAACTACAACAACAAGCAGCCAAGCAGCAACAACAAGTAAGGACAAATACATACATACAAATAAGGGGTATACGACTTAGGCGTTATCCTCTCTCAAAATTATATACACAATATAGTATATTGTAGATATGCAAATACCAATACATACATAAATATATACAAATGTATATATACTTGCACGTTGCCTATAAAACTGCTTAAAAATCAAATTGACAAGTTAGGGTTGTTTGGGTATACATATATCTAATTATATAAACTAGGGTTACGTAAATTCAATGGATTAATGGAATAGATGGAATGAAAGATTGCGTCTCATAGATTAATCTAAAAACTAGACTTCAGTTGTCTCGTTTTCCCTCTTTCTTTCACACATTGCCACAACTTCAATTGGGTGTGTAGACGGGCTGGTCTTATAACTGGGAAGAGTTAGCATTTGAATACAAATTAAAACGTATGAAAAAAAAATAAAACATTTAAAAAAAGTAGGAGCTAGTAAGTTATAGTAGCCCTAAACCACTTGACTTTACGATAACAACACACACACATATTAAATGGAGGGCAAGGGGATGAATGCAGCTAAGGAGTGAGAAGGATACTCGTTTCATATAGCAACCTGAAGTGGTAGCCCGCTCAGACATCCTGCTAGTTAAATGCAAGCTTCTCTTTAGCCACTGAATAATTCTTACTTTTTGCACCTCAATCTCTACCTCCCTAGCCTCTCCAGCCTTCCCTTAGCCATGCTTAAATGTGAGTGTACGGGTCTGGTGCTGGTTCGTGTGTGTGTGTGTATGTGTGTGTGTGTGTGTGTGCACGTTTTTAAAATGCTAAAAGACCACATAAATTTATTTCATTTTTTCTCATTTTCAATTTTGCGCAAGAAAAAGCAGCGTGACGAGCGATCACAACAGCAAACAAGTCGAGCAAAAAGAAAAAAAAAACTTTATAAAAAATGCAAAACATACGCTTGGCACACCCTTATGGCCACCACTCTAAACCAAAAAGCCAGCCCACCCACCATACAGAACCGCTAGACGGTAGACGGCGTTAAACAATTTTTACGCTTCGCCTGAAAGTTAAATGAAATCTTGCTTCAAACTTTTTGTATCCACTGTAATCTAAGCGTTTAAGAGGCCTAAATACATCCGTGTATATATCGAGTATGAATTTATGATCGGTATGATAAAGGTGTGTCCGCATCCGTTAGGGTATCAGTGCTTCGGAGCTGCTGCTTGAAGATTGTTAAGGGGTTTTCGTTATTATGGTTTTTTTTCCTTGCTAGCTGTTTGCTTGTTGAAAATCAATTTAAATCGTTTACATGTACATACATCCGAAGTAGAGGGTCCGTGAAGAGGTGTAAAAGAGTGGGGAGCATAGTTACACGATGTAAGAGGCGTGAAAAGTAGGGAGTAGGGAAAAAGTTTTGCATAAAACTTGAAGCCATAAAAGTGGCTTGGACAACGGTGAATGAGACGGACGGATAAAGCTGACTCCTTTCTCTGAAATTAACTCGACTCGAGTTGTTCAAAAATTTTCTATGCACCACTGAGCACCCACCCATAATTGAAAGCATGTTGTGTAGTGGATTGCACCATATCATGGTTGCCAGCAACCATCCAGCCATCTACCAAGCCAATCTTGCTAATCAATTGGATGAAAACTTTTTCTATTCTATTTTACAGAGGAGCGGGTATGGAATCAAGGCATGATTTGCTAACTAAAAAACTAGAACGCGAAATGCAACAGCAGCCACAACAAACGCAAATGCATCTCCACCAAACACAACAGCAGCAACAACAACAACAACAACATTTTCATCAGCAGCAGCAGCAGCAACATCATCATCAGCAGCAGCAACAACAACAACAACAACAACATCAACCGCACCACCATCACCACCAGCATCATCAACTCCATCATCACCATCAGCAGCAGCAGTTTTTGATGACGCCGACAGCAACTTGACCCGGCAGCGCGACCATTCACCCACAACCACCGCCGCCGCAGCCGCACCACTATGCGCACCACCACCATCATCCACATCATGTATATTCGTACGTGTTGCCAGTGGTCTAAATGAATTACAACCAACATCAATTTTATCTTGAGTTTGATTGAAATGCAACAAAACGCTCCGCATGAAACGGATCCATGCAAAAGGAAGCAAATAAAAAAAGGAGGACAAAAAAAAAAGAAAAACAAAACTTTAGCTGTAGAACAAAATGAAAAAAAAAAATATGCAAACATGCAGAAAAACAAAAAAAAAAAATGAACAAAAAACAAAAGACAAATTCATAATTTATATAAAAACAAAAACCCAAAAACCAGTTTAGTAAAATTTTTCGACAGGAAAACAAAAATTTGAAAACCAATTAAGTGAAAAAAATGGGTTAATACTTGTAGAAAAATATACATTACAATAGGATTGATCAGTCGATATGCCCAATATATAGATTACGTATAAACAACCATAATGCATATATATAAAGCAAGCTGAATTTGATTTCTATTCGATTTTGTGTTTTGTGAATTGATTTTATTCCAACATTTTTGTTTTCGCCCTTCCTATTTCCCTTTCTAATTTTCGCAATCCACAAAAAGAAGAACATATGGAATTGACAACATTTTCGCATACAACTTTTTCGTACAATTATTTTTCATATTTGTGTTTTTTATTTTATATTTCCTCGGAAACATTTTTCAATCTCAACATGTTTAGCAAAATACAAAGTTAAGGGAATAAGGAATAACAAAGAGAAAACGAAAAGAAAACATAATTATAGCTTAACCGAATGTGCCCTTTAAATAGCTCTCTTTCTAGAATTATTAAACAAGAATATGAAAATAAAAAGGAAAAATAAAAAACATTTTAATACATAATACATATACATATACATAGATGATGTCATATGTATATTACGTACAATATATAAAACAGAACAAAAAACAAAAACTAGAAATACAATTTTTGAAATGTTACTCAAACTATGTAGAAACAAAACAAAAAACAAAAACTGAAAACAATTCCAACAACGAGTAAAAGTTGAACAAGTGGAAAAAACGTTGCGCGTTGTCATCATAAGAAAATTTGCTGGTTTCGAAATTTATTTGTTAACAAGTCTTGTGACCAACATAAAATTTTATAATTAATAATACATACATATATGCAAAAGCTATGAATGATTGATGAAAAGAAACAGAAACAGAAACAGAGAGAGAGAGAGGGAGGTATAGGAAGCTAGGACTACTAGGTGAGGTAATAGTGTGCTCTGCAAAGACTCGAACTTATTTATAACTAACTGGAACTGGACACCCTAAAACTCTTTCCGCCCATAACTAAAGAAAACAGAAAGCCGAAAACAAGAAGAAAATTATTTATTTTACCCTACTCTCCCCACTTTCTACGACTCCATAAAAAAAAAAACCAAAAAACAAAAAACAAACAAAAACGAACTCAAATTCCTAAAACAAAACTTTCAAAGTGCTAGAACAATCAAGTCACATTTCTTGCAGATACAAAGGGAGTAGAAAAGGAGTAAAAGAGGACCTAAAAAGGGGAGTTAGAGACCGACATATGTATGAACAGTCAGACAGAGAGGAAGCGGGCAAATTCGAGGGCAAGTAAATAAAATCAATTTACATATCATCTTATGTAGCAACATGAAATAATATAACATAAACGAAATCCAATTATATTAAATATGTATATCATCAGCAATTGTAACTGAAAACAAAACAAACACAAGTACATCTACGAGTATAATAAATAATGTTAATAGGCTAAAGGCTAAAACAAAAGCAAATGCAAATGCAAACAAAAAAGCAAAAAACAAGGCTAGCGCAACTTGATTTCATTTTTTAACCAATTTCGGTTGCCTTTCAATGAGAAGAACTTTAAGTATATATACATTTATATACAAAGAAAAATCCAATATGATTTAATCTTAAAACTTACCAAAGTTGTCCTTACTAATTAAATGAGTTATGTTAACAATATTTTTTCCCCTATATCCCCATGCCCTATCTAATCTCTATACAAACATTTGTTAAACAAAACAAGCAAATAATTTAAAACTTATTTTAGAATAAGGCTAAAAACAAAAGAAAAAAGAGAAACAACTAGACATACCAAAGGCATATTTTTGAAAATACAAATCGATCGATTCTTGAACTAAAATTGGCTTAAGCCCCCACCCCCACCCACGCCTCAACCTCGATTGAGGTCGATTTCCAATGTCTTTAAAATGATTTCTATATAATTTAAATGTTTAGTTAAATCTATAAAACATATTCCGTCCAATTACATTTCTTGCTTATGTCTACTTCTTGCCTAATAGTCGCAGCACCGCAGTCCAACAACATTTTGATGGCCCAAACAACACATAGTCAGCTGCATATCTCATTGTATCTCATTGGCAACAGCTATCGTTAATGACTCACAGCATATGTAGATATGTATCTGTATCTGAGGATATAACAAGGAACTCAATATTTCTACAACGCAAGTTGTTGGACTGTGTATTTCGCCCGATTGTCGATAGCATCAGCAGATCAGGGCATTTCGCGTTGGTTTACTTCAAAATAATGAATATCTATACAAATACACACACAGACACACACACGCATATACGTATGTATTTGAATATATAAGAAGTATGTATATTTATACACAGGTACAGACATACAAAAATATAAACATACATATAGACTACCGCACACTTTCATCGGAAAACTTAAACAATTAGGTTTAATAAGTAACTAAGCAAGTTAAATTATATATTACAAACTAATGCATATCATTAAATTGCGCCTTTAAATAGGAAATAACAAAGAAACAAGAATAAAAATCAATTACAAACAACAACAAAAATATTTACAACTTTAAAGTAAGCTTAATTAAACTAATGTGAAACGTTTACCAAAACCGAAGAGTAAAGTAATAGAAGCTACGCCTAAGCGAATATTTTCGAAATTAATTTTAATCTAAGAACAAAGTCTTAAAAGAAGAATTACACATCTGTACATACATACATACATAGCTATATATATATATATATATGTATATGTACATGTGTGGCATTCAAATGAAAAGCAATGTAAAACGCATTCTACATACTATTCTGAATGGCTGTATGCGTGTGTGGGTGGTTGCATGGGTGTGTTGGTGTGAATCTGTGTGCATGTGTGTGTGAGTGTGAGTGTGTATAAATGTTGTCAAGAATTTTGTGCAATTATTGTCGCTTCGACAAGCGAAAACCAACGCAATTTGTCTCTGACATTTTTAAGTTTTATATATTCGTTTGGCTTACTTTCCGAAATGACATTTCAAAATTTTGAATATAAAGTGAATAAAATAAACATTTAGTTTGTTTTCAGTAATAAATATTCTCTTCGAACATACATACATATATACCTATGAATAAGAAGAAAATGGAAGACTAGTTTGTAAAACGATAAGGAAAGCAAAACAAAAATACTAAAAAGACAGACGAAAAAAACTAAACAATATGAATTATGGGAACATTATATGAATATACATACATATATACATAAATAGACAACAAGAAGAAGAACAACAACAACAAAAAAACTACATACAGTTTAAACAAGATACATATCAGCGAATTAAAGCTAATGGAATAAAAAAATTTACCCAAAACTAAGAAAAAACAAATGAATAAGAATATAAAACTTTTACAAGCGATATGTTTTGATGTGGTTTTTAAAAATTTTAACCTAAGCAAGGCAAAGCAGTTACCAAAAATAAAAACAAGTAATATGTTCGCACACAATGGCGAACATGTGTAGGTACATAACAATATATGTACATATGTGCATATGTATGTATGTGCAAAGTTCATGGACAAACATTTTTAGTAATAGTTGAAAGGGAATACTATAAATAATCAACATACTTAAAACCCCGAACACATAGGGAGGCGATGCAATCTCTCTACTAATTGTATTTGCCATCTCTGTGTTTTGGACACTATACTTTATACTGATTCCCGAGAATAATATCCAGTAAATTGTATTTGTAATAACAAAGTTTATTAATTTTCAATTTATTATTCTGTTACCCCCGCCCTTAACCTTTTGATTGACAGTTTGATTGCCACCAAAAGACATTTATTGAGAATCATCATCTAATAACTAATATTTAAGTAATTTATATAGAACATCTTACTATATACTTACATACATATATATACAGACATATTTATATATACATATATATATTCACTTATTTTGCGTTTTCAATGTGTAGCGTTTACTTAGCCTCTTTTTTCAATTGACGGTATTAATTATGCATAATAAATATATTTTGTTCGTTAAACAAAACCTAAAACTTGTTTTATTTATTCGTTTGTTATCTCGTTTTTCGTTTTCCCATTGTTATTTAATTTTACTATTTTTTCCTTTCACACATGAAGAAGATGCGCATAGGAAAACCTTAAAAGAAACGAATTTTAAATTAGTGAAAATTTTTGCGAATGAAAAGCAAATTATACAAATACATGGATTTATATAATATATATACACACAAGCATATAAGTAGAGAAAATTGATATCGATGAATATGGCTAAAGATGATCGATGATTTAAAAAACATGAAGTGGAAACACACATACAATTGAAAACATATCAAACTCGTGCCCGATTCAAACTATACACAAACATATATAAATAGTACATATATGAACAAGATCAGCGGCAATTTTCAGAGATATAATGATTATAATTCCGTATTAAGGCAACTTTTATCATAATAATACTTATAATTATAACAAATAATATTAACTAAACAAGAAGAAAGAGCAAAATTTTGCCTACTTTAAGGTTCATTTATTTAAAAAATTTTGAAAAGTTTTTCATTTTATTTCAACAAACAACACTTGAAAACATTTACTAAAAATGTAAAAAGATTCTTCAACCGATAACAAAAGAAAGTGAAAAATGTAGCTAATTATTATTAAACAAACAAACAAAAAAAATATAAATATCAGCCTTGTTCTTTATATATATATATGAAAAACAAAGAAAACCCATTCAATATATTAATAAATTATTAACTACTAAACAAAAAAAAAAAACAAAAAACAACAAAATAACAAGAAACGCATACATAAATATTTAGAAAAAATATTGTATTGTGAGTTTAAATGTATTTGTATTGTTGCATATGCAAACAGAAAACCGAAACGATAACCGAAAGTCTAAAAACTTTACCGATTGGCAAAAAGAAAGCTGGAATGTATCCAGAGAAAAATTTTTGACAGAAAATCCAATAACATTTGCATTCAGCGATAGGAAATAGGAATTTGAACTATAAAAATTGTTTCAACTAATTAACAGAACTTTATGATTATTGCAAGAAAAAATTTAACAGATGAAACCAAAGCAAACCAGTAATCAGCATACCCTATTTGATATATATACTGATAATATTCCCCCCTCTGGCATTCGATCGCCTCAGAGAGACAGGCGGATCGAAAAAAGAAAAATATACAATGAAAAAAAAAAAACAGCACAACAGAGAAAACAGCAATGACAACAACAGCAGGCATGTGCAGATCAACAACAAGACAAGTAAAAACAAACAAATTATTATAATAATAATACAAATAATAAATAAAAAATTTAACAATTGTTTTGTGTAATTGTAAACTACTTTATTTTCAATGTGGGGAGCTAGACATAAAGACTACTTCTCTTTATTTTAATTGAAATAATTTGAATATTGCAAAACAATTGAGAGACAGAAGAAATATTCGCTTTCTTATCTCATTGAACAAGGGGCACTCTGTCTTGTTCTCAATACTATTCGAAAGAGAGAAGAGTTTGCTGATAAGGAGCCAGATGGATTTATGAGGGCAGAGTACATAAACTATAGGGTCATCTGAATGAGATCACCAAACAGGTAGATTTTGTATTACTTCAGTCAAATGTTTTACCTGAGTGCATGACTACCTGATGCGCTACCTTTTCAGACTGGCCACTCGCGATTAGAGGCACCCTGTAAAAGATGCTTTGCACTCAATTGAATAAAGAAATAGAAGCTGACAGTTAGTTATTGACGAACTGCGGTTAACGCCGGATGCTTCAAAAATGAGATTATTTTGTATTTGGTTGTTTATTGTGTGGGCTAGCTGCTGCCTCGCTAGCACCTCCACCAACAAGAGGGTTTCTTGCAAGGATGAGCAGGGCAATGATGTCGATTGGTGAGTGATCCTGTCTAGCCATCTAGGTTGTGTATGTGTGTATCTCTATCTAATCAAAAATTATTTTAGGTGGTACATGTATAAGTTGCCCAAGCACTTCTCTAAAAACCATGTTGGTGCAGATATAAGTGGATTGCGTTATTTTTACGTGACCAGCAATAGCTATGACAGCTGGCAAATGTCGGGACGGCAGATTAGCGATGCCAACTCAATACCAGCTCAGACTTTGAATCCCCTCTTCGCGGACGATCGTCACATCCTTCTGGCTGCCTACAATGATGAATTTCCCAACGGCACCGTATCATCTACGGGCGGTCATACCAAGGGCGTCGTTGCCAGCGATGGCGAGACTGGCCTCTGGATAGTTCATTCTGTACCAAAATTTCCGACTATTCCGCAATATAGCTATCCGACGACTGGGGAAAATTATGGACAGAGTTTACTTTGTGTCACTCTCGATCCGGAAGGCGTAGAAAAAGTGGGTGAAATTTTAGTCTATAACGAACCACATTTCTACTACGAAAGGAATCCTCTGCTTCAAACAGCTAGTGAGCTGTTTCCAAGTTTGGAACGAGCCCTACAGCGGCAATGGCGCACACAGTCCCCCTATCAAAAGGAACTGGAGTTGCGTTCACTTGGGGGAAAACAATTCCGCGTTTTCGGCAAGAGCCCAAAAGCTAATGTGGAACTCTATGCGGATGTCGTGGCCCCGGCCCTGAATGTCAATCTCTTTGTTGAAGCATGGCGCGATGGTGCAAACAATTTGCCCAATAGTTGCAGTGGCAATCAAAAGGTTTTCAACGTCGAGGAAATCTCAAGCTCCAGTTTATCGCTGGACTTTCGAACTACTATGGATCACTCTAAATGGGCTGTTTCCCAGGAGTCGGGCATTAAGATACATCGTTGGCGAATCGGTGGCGGCGATTGGATTTGTATAGGAGACATAAATCGTCAGGAGCATCAACTAATACGTGGAGGAGGAACTCTTTGTCATAAGAGCTCTCGTGTCTCTGATTTATATCGCAAATTAGTGGTAAACTATGAAAAGTGCACCTAAAGTAAATTCTTTAAATTGTTGATTTTAAAGAAGGTTTAAAAAATTAATAAAATCAAAAGTTCAAATTAAATATTTAAGTTCGCATTTTATGGCATTCTTTGATCATGGCTCAAGTTATCGTCGACGGCCCAAAGCGTCAAAGAGATTTCTTGAAAATGATAAAATGAAATCTTAAAGGTGTTAATCATGAAATCATTATGATGTTGGCTGTTATCTGTAATATTACAATTTGCGAAGATAATGGTAAACAGTAGAAAATTTGTCAAATAAATTCAAAATCAGAGAAAAGGCTCCACAGTGCGCCACTGAGCTCTTTAACAGCGCCACCTGGGTTTGTCTGAAACGTTGGTTATCGATGGACTGTTTGACAGCACAAGTTCGAAGTGGTTGCAAGCGCGGGTGTTATGTTGCATGCGAGTTCGAAGTGGTTGCATTGCTGATTGTTTATTTCCCTCCAATTTTTTTGTAAAAAAATTATTTAAATCGTAAAAAAACGAATGTGCTTTGGGTATACCGCGAAAAATTGGTGAAAATGTTTTGCTGCCTACGCATGTGTGGCCAACTAAGGAAACCAACAGCAGGTGCAACTCGGGTAAATATACAAATTTGAGCTACGGACTGAGTGCATTTTGCCTAGGTCCTAGGACGTCTCTAATGACGTCACAGGAATGGCAAAATCAGAGCTTCAGGGGCGCCAATTTCAAATACAGTTTTCTAATCATTGCTCTAGCATTTATATCCATTCTTTTTTTCAGTTCAATAACTCACAGCCAGAAGTACACCTGGATGCGGCCCATATGGGTAATACGATAATATGTGAAGTCTTCCTCTTTCGTTGTTCAACCTTTGCTTATCTTATTTTTGTAGGTCCCGACGTCATACTTTTATCGCATCAGCTGCGGGTCACAGGTACTGGAGGAGTGTTGGCCACGGCCCCACTCGTTCAGTCTAAATCGTACTTTGAGGTAAAGATCCAACAGAACGGCAGCTGGTCAATTGGTCTGGGTACCCATCAAACTGATCTTAGCCGAAAATGGGGTGGCGGAGATCGCGAATCCTGGTGTCTGTGCTCGGACAATGCCACGCGACACAATGACGAAGAGTTTCGTCCAGTGGTGGCAGCCAGGTGCAAACAGCCCGAGGCCACCAATCAGAATGGAATTCTTAATAATTCTGTTGCAGCAGCGGCTGGACTAATTGCCATAGAGGATCTGCAAGAGGATCTACTAATGACGACAGGTACTACGGAACCAAGAGCAAATGAAATGGACGTAGGGGATGTTTTGATTCGAGCGCCACAAAGGGATTTTCCTGATGAGGGCGACGTGGTTGGTGTGGCCTTTGATCATGTCGAATTAAACTTCTATTTTAACGGTAAAAATCTCGAAGTGCCCTTTAGAAACGTCCGTGGATCTGCCCTCTTTCCAGTAATCTATGGTAAGTTGAAAAATAAAATTGATACTTCAATTCAGAATTAAATCATTTCGATTTTGCCAGTGGGCAATGGAGCCATATTGGACATCATATTGGACAACTTTACGCACAGTCCTCCACCAGGGTTTGAGCGCATCCTGCTGGAACAATCTCTTCTCTAGATCTCTGCAGCAACAATAACAAGCGGTGACAACATCCAAGTCTATGGACGTATGAATCGTATAGCATATTATCTAGTCCTCAATTCTTACTAAGCAAAAGCAAAAGCTACAACTCTTTCAATATTTCTATTCTTTCTAAAAATAACGGTAAAAATTTATTTCATTTGCAACCACATTCCTGAAGATCAATCAGATCGAACTGTTGTATCAAAAGCTAGTTAGAAAGTAATCGCGACTGCTTTAAATTGTATTATACACACCTAGCCGTTCCAAATTCTAAGCTAATGGACCACTTCCTATTTATTATTGAGCACGGAAAGACCTCTAAGTAACTATAAGAACCATGTATTCTATGTATTGTATATTAAAATCAACTATATGATGATCAAAATTGCTTTCACACAAAAACTGACTTAATCCGCGTGCGGACAATAAATTAATGTTATATTCTAAATGATCATGAAAGAGCGAGAATGTCATTCAGTGCGTTCAGCCCATTATTGTTTTTATTCGGTCGATCACATTGTCATGTATTTTATAAAACGAAACAAAAATTCCAAAAAATTATAGAACAAAAATTTCATGTTAGACTTGTATTTTTGCAAAATTCGCAGCTTCATTTACCTGGTCGAGTGGGTGGGTGGACCTGACGGCTGCTTTTGATGGCCGGCAAGGGCGAGATCATACAAATACACATTGGACAGGCTGGCGTCCAGATAGCCAATGCCTGTTGGGAGCTGTATTGCCTTGAGCATGGCATTTTGGCCAATGGGCGTCTCATGCAAAAGCCCTGCGACGACTCCTTTCTTACATTCTTTGAATTCACAAGCCAGCAGCCATGCGTGCAGCCGCGTTTAGTAATGGTTGATACGGAGCCAACTGTTATAGGTGGGCGACCTTATTGTTTCTTATTCAATTAATATGATAGTTTTCCATTTACAGATGAAATCCGTACTGGGGCATATCGCAATCTATTTCATCCGGATACCTTAATAACCGGCAAGGATGACAGTGGCAGTAACTTTGCTCGTGGGTACAATCTTATGGCCAGCGAGCTTCTGGATAGAGCAATGAATGCCATAAGACGTGTGGCTGATCGTTGTCGCAGTCTAAGAGGATTTCTAGTGTTCCGGGCCATTGGTGGTGGAACTGGCTCTGGCCTGGGCACACGCATAATGGAAAAGCTTGTGGAGGATTTTGGGAAAAAGATGACCATCATTGAGTTTTTGGTTTATCCCTCGCCATCGTAAGTAAATTGATAGAGAAACAATCAATTTAATCAATTTTTGCTTGCAGAATATCTCCGGTGATTGTGGAGCCTTACAACGCTCTATTGGCCACGCATTTCTCTATGGATTGCGCCGACGTGTCCTTTATTGTGGACAATGAGGCACTCTATGACATCTGTGCGAATACTTTAAATGTGCCAGCACCCACATACACGAACTTAAACCGCATCATTGGGCAGGTGGTCTCTGGATTTACAGCCTCACAGCGTTTTGCAGGACAGAATAGTGTAAGCTTTCAGGAGTTGCAGACGAATCTGGTGCCATATCCCCGCATTCATTATCCCTTAATCAACTATGCGCCTCTGGTGCCAATCACACATTCTCAGTTCGTGGATATGTCGACGGCCCAGTTGACAGGTCAGTGCTTCCAGATGAGCAATCAGATGGTACGCTGCAATCCGGCTCATGGCAAGTACATGTCCTGCGTACTGCTTTATCGCGGCGATATTGCTCCCAATGAGATCAACACGGCTCTGGAGAACATCAAGCGGACAAAGTCATTTCGATTTGTGAACTGGTCGCCCACAGGCTTCAAGATCGGTGTGAGCAGCATGCCGCCGGTTTATGTGCCCGGCGGTGATCTCGCTCCTACAAATCGCGCCTGCGTAGCTATATCGAACAACACCAACATACGTATCGCCTGGTGTCGCCTGGTGAATAAGTTCGACAAGCTCTATCAGCGGCGCGCCTTCGTTTACCACTATGTGGGTGAGGGACTGGAGGAGGGCAACTTTAGTGAGGCATCAGAAAACATTTGCCAACTGGTCCATGATTATCTCGAGGTGGACGCCTCAGGGACAAACTCACAGCGTGCATCCGAACAGGATGACGATGATGACGGATAGCAGCGCTCCATGAGTCGTTAGTTCACCTTGCTTGTGACTTGTCGCTATTCCATTTTCTGTGTCGCGTCTTTTTTTTCTTGTGAATTGGTCGCTTGGAGAATAAATCGTCAGGTAATTGCTAAGCAATTGATGGACTCGATGACTTCATCAGGTCGAAAACCGTTGGCCAAATTAAGTATTTATGGCCCTACGTTTTGTAAAACAAACATTGACCCAGCCAAGCAATTTGCGTTGCTTTGACCCTGCCAAAAGAGGAGTGGAAATGTAAAGAGGGAGAGAGAAAGGGGCGCGGCTGAGGTTGGTTTGTTGTGTATAATTAAAATGATCACAGCAAAAGGGGTTTAGCACGTACCGCAACCGAGGCAAAAGTCGCGCTTATCGCGATCGCACCCAGGGCAAGGTCTTCCTTGATTTCCTCTCACTTTTCCACTCCTTTCCGTTCAATGGTGACGTGACTTACGCACGCTTAATGCGCGATTATCGATGAAGTCTCGAAGATGGAGGCTCACCTTCTGCCGCTAACCCTTCTTCCGCTCTCCATCTCCATCGAAATCCTATCCTACTATCTGGCACATCTTTTCTGTGCATATACACACACAGAGACCGGACAACATCTTATCAGCACTGTTGGTTTGGTGGTCCTGGCTGACCGACTGTTATTAAGTATTATCATTATGAGATCCTGGAGTGACGCCGCCAATTCCTTTGTCTACCCTTTTTTACCCTTTCTTCGGCTTTTGCCAATCTTTGTGTATGTTAACTGTTGCTAATCTTAAATTGCTTGGAACGGCTTTTGTTTTTTATTTTTATGGGGCGCAGCGTGAGAACCGCTGCGTGTGGCTTGCATAGGGTGAACGGAAAGCTTTGCTATGCTTTTTTGTTAATCGATTTAGGGAATGTGTTAATGAGCTGGAGGAAATGAAAGAAACCTCTAAGGATACGACCACCCGCCTAAGGGAATTAATCGAGAATTAAGTTGTTACTAAAAGCATCGATCGAGAGAGGGATTCTTCTCATATCGGCTCGACCTCTGCCACATCATTTGAAATATCTAGTTAACTCTGACGCTGCTCTGACCTTCTTTATTTATGCACTATTCCGTGGGAAATGCTCGCCTAGCCACCTGGGGCCAATTTATGTCCCAACCCACCCAACATATGAGTCGAGGTGGAGGAGGAAGACGACGCCCGCACCCGCAATAACTACAACAGAGACAACCATTTTTTTGAGTCATGCATAGGTAGACGACATCAAAGTACCCTCTATATAATAACAACGAATCTCGCAAATATTGCAGTCCAGAAAAATTCAAGAGGATGCATTGTCGACAATCGCTTTAAACCTCTAATATTTATTCAGCATACACATGTGTACACCCAAGTAAAGTAAGTCAAAAAAGTGAAATTCGGGCATTAAAACTCCAGTTGAATCAACAGGTAACTAGTCAAACTCAAACAAACCTTAGTCAAAGAATTGAGTTCCGCCACGATGAAGCAACCGGCGAGTGAATTAATAAAGCGCCTGGCTGCTAAAGCAGAGCTTGGCCATATGTGCTGGAATCGGCTAACCTCTAATAGATATGGCCACATGACCGACCAAAACGAACCGTCGCAGTCTCCGTCAAAAAAAGCGTTCCCTCACGCCATACCAACAATGTATGTATGTACACAACAACTGCTGCAGCTTGGCTTGTATCCACTCTACATTTTAGCCGAGGGCAAACGTTTTGGAATTGCAATTTTCGACTTCAATTCGCAGTCGCAAGTCCTATTCTCCTCTGGTCAAAGCCAGGCCAAGGCAACACCTACCAGCCGATCGACCAACCGACCAAGGCGCATGGAACCTGCTGCGCCTGGGCGGTTCCTGGCCATTGCGGGTGGGGGCGGCACAGGCGCAAGCATAGCCATACGCAGCCGGATCAAGTGTTTCGATTTATGTTTTTGCGCCTCAACCAAAGTCGAAATAGAGTTAGAGGAAAAAAGACGGAAAGCTACTCTTGGCATCGTTTCCATTCAAAATGTTGCAACTATGACCAACTTGTTGCTCTTTTATTCATTCAATTTGTCAGTTTTGCACCAGCCAGCAAAACAACCACCGGGGACGGAGAGGGGAACGAGAGAGAGTTACTATTGCCGATGCCCAGTTTCCCGGCCAGAGTCAAAAGGTTATCGCCATGAACACTTGCATAGCCATCATCATGATGATCATAACGTTGATGATGATGACTATCGCGGTCTGAGCTCTTCTCCTGCCGGTCTGGGGTGTGCATGTTTACATGGCAAAATTATTAGTGGTAATATTTGTGAAATATTTGTTTTCTAATCTGTAATCACCAATCATATTAGCAATCTGAATAGATGCAAACAGTAACATGCCTTTGTTGCTAGTGGCAGATCATGGGCGTAGGATCTTTCCATTGAGCCTCCTATGGTAAATAATCAAGGATGGCTGATCAGGTCAGGTATATATTAAATTGGTCATGATATTTAAGATGGAATTTTTCGGGGGCTAGGTCTACTCCCATGTACCTGTTAAAGATGGTGTTGGTATAGTGGTCAACGGTCACTGCTTATGGCTTGTGGCATTAGAGGATTAGGCTAGGTGGGTGGATGTGGATGCGAATGCTTAGGTGGGGCGTGAGTTATTATCTATTCAATTGTGGCACTTGACTGCTTACCAATTGCCTTGAGCATTTTTGGGCTGGTCAAATTAATTGGCCATCGTTGGCACTGTCGTTTTCCCTCTTTCTTGCTGTTTCCCTCACTATATCCGTCTCTTTAAACAGCATTTATATATATTTATGATGAATGCAAAACGAAAGAGAGAAAGAAAGGCGAAGAAACGATGCCTTGTTAGCTTCCCATTGCAACGTTTACAACACTTTAAGAGTCAGCCATTAGCCAAGCAATTGACATACTCCTTCCTTGACAGACAACCAACAAACTGAATTCGACTTAAGTGAAGTCGATGCGAGTCTAATTGTAAGTGGTGGCTGTTGGAATTTATCATGATTGGCTTATCGACGCAGCGTTTTTGCCAAAAATGGCACAAATAACGACATAATTTCAGAGATCTAACAGACATCTTTGCAAGCAAGAAAAAAAGGAAACTGCTGGCAACTGCAAATCCGACATATGCAAATCAAACAGACAACCAACCAGACCAAAAATGGTGACCAAATGGTTAAAATGCACAGGGCAACAGGGATAAAGAGAGGCATATATGATATTTAATTGAATTTTGTTAAATTTATTTCGTTTTCTTTAAGTGTAAGCATATAAAACATAAATAAATCAATTTGCTATAACAAAATTAGCAGCAACATTTACCAATCTCCTTTGATCTTGGCTGACATCATCGACAAGACAACTCGCCGCATGGCTCACGGCTTTCTCGGCCAGATCAAATGGATTTTTTGTTAAAATGCTTTGAACTTGAAATTCCATATTAAGTGCAATTCGAAATACACAAACTATTCTGTTTGGTGGTATCAAGCAGCCACTTACTACATACCCTCCTCCTCCAATGACTCCCCCCATAATTTTTAGCATGGTAATTACCATTGCCTCTGTGTTTGCTCCTCAAGTCTTTAACACAAAAACGTAAAAACAAAGTCAAATTCTGCACCGAGTGCAATTAATCAGTTGGCCTGGGTCGTGCCTGGCCAAATGTTGTTTAGTCTTAATGATGCCGTCGGTGGTTTTTGGCTAGCCATCTCAGGCTACATGTTGCGCAAATATGGCCAAAGTCAAAGTTCAAGCATCAGCTTTTGCTGCGACTAATGTCTCACTCACAAGACTCAAGATTTGAGAGTGAGTTGCGTGAGAATAAAACGAAATGTTCTTTGGGTTCTAGTTTCGGGTTTTTGTTTTTCCTTTTTCGTTTGTGGAAGGTGGTCACGTGTTAGTATCAATCTTGATGGATCCCCGTAAGACAATTAAGCATAGCCTCTCCGCACTAGCCTCTCGACCACTTGTCACTTTCTACAATTTTTTCGTTTGCATATTGCGAAATTCAAATCAATTTCAAATGGCTGACGAGGCGTCAGAAACACGCCTTTAAAACAAAATAGACATGACTAAATAGAAGGAAAAACTATTGGCAAAGTGTTACAATTTCCATTAGTTACAGTTATTTTCGCCAATGGCGCAAGATTGGGGCCGGGTCTTAACTCTTGGACTATGTACACAATTATCAACTGTTTCGTTGATTACGATGATGGATTATAACACTTTGCCAATGGACACTACAGAGGCACAGGTGCTCAAACTAGACGCACACACAATCTTGCCACAAACCGGACTAGGACTGGCAGAGCCCGGAAGGAGCTGTAACTGGGTCTTTTTTTCTTTTTAGTATACTTTAAATTAATTCATTTGGCTTGGTTACCCCAAAGGAAAGCAAGTGTATAACCAAATTCTCGAATAACCGATAGGAATGTAGCGGTTCAATATGCATAACATCATCCAATTGTATGTGTTTTAAAACATTTCCTAGTCACGACTCAAAATGGCTTGGTTATTTCTTAGATAGTTTTTGAAATCATGCCCACTGAAAATGTAGCCGCAAAATTAATTTAACAGCTTGACAGGATTAAAGCATGACCAAAGTTGAATCTGGCAATGGGTTTTGCCTTTAAAGAGGGTCAAACACTTAAAAAATCAACGCTGATTGGTCACAAGTCAAAATCCAAAAAACCAAACAGTAGTAGGGCAAACATTAAGCCCTCCAAACCATGGCGAATGGAGGCCAGGCATAACCAATTAGCAGCTGGCTTAAAGTCGATTGACCCGACACTCCATTGGAGAGGAATCAAGTGAGCTGGGGGTGAAGTGGAGTGCAGATAGCGCTGCATCATCCTAATTGAAGTTTGGATGACTAGCGCACAAGTTTAAAGTCGGTTTAACGATCATTGACTAAAGCAAGCAAGCAGCTTAGAAGCTCGCTGTTTAAAGCGAATATGCAAATATGCCGCCGATTAGAGAGACACAAGCCCAGGGACTAGCAGCCGAACTGGCAGCAGTTCCAGCTACTGGCGACCGGCCTTTGGCGATTAATCAATGATAAATCCGAAATAGATAAATGACCAGCATATGGTTGTTTGCTGTGTGGTCTCCACTGAAAGTTGCAACAACAGTCACCTGCTGGAGTCGAGCCCCAACCAAAGGCCCAGCGGCAGCCCCGGCATCTAGTTGGTAGCGGGTGCAAGATAAATGCCTCACTGATGATGCTGACAGTTTGCAACAATTTGACTTTGTCACCCGGTTCTGGAATTTCTATCTAAACTGCTCTCTGCTCTCTTTCTGTTCACCAAATCGTCGTCTATATTCGCCTTATTGGGATTCAGACGGCGAAACGCATTTGCATCGTACGGTTAATTGTGACCGCTATTTTTGTGGCCAATTGTGGGTGGCACAACCGAATTGGGCATCACAGAGACTAAACTGGTTCTATTTTTGTTGCAACTGCATCTGGTAGGGATATGTTTGTATATACACTTGCAAAAAAAGGGTATATTAAATAATGGCCGAAATTTTGAATGAGGGAAATAAAATGTATAATATTGAAACATTTTTATTTTAGATATTGATTTTATTGGTTTGAATGTAATCTACATTTTTAGATGATTTTCGGATTTGAAGACTGGCAAGGGTATACAAATTATGGCAAGGCCCGTTCGATTCTTTTTTTGCAGGTGTCAAACATAAACAACAACTACAGCAACAGCATTAGGAGGATGTTTCGGAGGCTTTGCCCTCGTTAGCCGGATATCTATATATAGCAACTTGGTGTGATTTTGATTCATGGCCCGATTATATGTGTGCACGCAGTTTATCTTCTTTGGCAGTCGAACTGTTGCCCAGTAGCCCAGTGCCACCTCAACCCAGCATGAAGGCATGAAATCAGCTCCACTTGCTTCTTTTCCCATCTACCTTTATTCCTTCCATATGCCTTGCTCTCTTGCCTTGTGGCACTTAACATTTTATTGTTAATAAAATATATTACAAGGCGCAATACAAAAGGCCAACTCAGTTTCATTTCTGGCCTTTAGAGACCAACAAAAAAAAAAAAAGAGGATACCAAATGCGTTAACGAAATCATCTGCCTCTGGGCTCTGGCTCATGAGCTGCAACTCTTGCACCGACAGATTTGGCTTCAGTTAGTGTACAGGTTCAGATTCTGGGCGAATGTCGCGTGAGTTCATGTCGTCCATTTAACGCGTGACTTTTTTAAGGAGTTGTTCATAAATTTTGCGCGTGTAACAGTAGCAGAAAGGCAACGGTATAAAACGGAAGGGCAGACGACAAGCCAAGCTACAATCAGGCAAGTAAATGAAGGCCCAAATTAAAATTGAAATCGAAACGCATCAGTAAGATCAAGAACATCAATGACGAATTTTAGTTGTTCCTTTTTCTTTCCTGAATGGACCATTTTTGCCACTTTTTTGAATTAGAAGACATAAATGTTCACAAATTTCTAATTAATAATAAACGCAACGTAATCAGCATTATTAATTAGGCACATCCGCTCAGATTGCGGTTACTCGTGTGTTGTTGTTGTTGTTATTGTCACCCCAATCGAGTTTCATTCATAAAAATCTTGAGATTTGCCTCTGCCCACATGGTATTTGCCTATTGACTCGTAGTTCATACGGTTAGCCTTAGCCAAGTCAACTTAAGTCAGCAGCAAATGCGGCACAAAATCGTTAAAAAAATGTTTTTCGATCGTTCGAACAACGAAATAAATAAATGAAAAAACGAAAATAAAATAAACCACAAACGCGAATTGGTTAAACCAAAAACCAGTTTACTGCCTTGATTGTTGGTTATGAAACTGTTTTTATGAATGAAAGCTCATTTTTGCGTAAAATTTGGAAACAAACACGTGAAGTAGTGCCCTGAGATGTTGATTACTCAACCCAGTAAGACCCAAGTAAGCACTGCTTCAACGAAAATACACAATAGAAGTTCCTACAAACTGATTTCAATAAATTATAAATAAACAAATTATAAGAGTGATGCATTATTCTCTCTCGTCTATGATTCAACAGATTAAAGTATGTTTTTTCTCTGACAGGTGCTCAGCGAAACTGAACTGAACTGAATCACCGCTGGCGCATATAAATTGCTTCTTTTTATGTTATTATTAATATATTATTTCCGTTTCATGTACCTATCTGATTTTTCTATTTATGTAAATTAAATTATCAACACAAAATACAATTATGTCAATTTCATATGGAATGGGGAAGGGGAATTGGAAGGAACTCAACTCTTGTAGCCAGGCACTCAACATGTCTGCACTGCCTTTCCAAAAAAAAAAAAAAAAAGCTGAAAACTTTAAACGGAAACCTGTAGCAAACAAAATTTCTGTTAATCCGACTTTGTCATGCCCTTGAAAATAAAATATTCATTAAATGACAACTCCTCCCAGGAGATTTTTAGACTTTTTGTGGACTAATCTGAAAATTGTAAAAGAAAATAACTTCCTTCCTTAACTTCCTTCAGTAGAACAGTGGTTTGTGTTGCCAAACCTATCATCAATGTGAACATACCCTTCTAGTCCCCCAACCGCAAAGACGAGGTCACATCGATGCTGTGCAATCGATTTTTTTAAGGCAACAGCCTGCCTGTCTGTCTGACGGACTGACTGACGCAGCAACTGACTTCGATGTTAGACAGGCAATTTGTAGACTTTTAAAATGGTTGTTGCAAATCCAATAGCAGCCACACTACCGCACCCCACTCTGCATTTGGCCCACTAGATGGAACCTGTGGTGGAACCTGAACCTGTGCCGAGATCTCGATCTAGCGGCCCAAACGAACGTATAACAAACAAAAAAGCGCATGCAAATTAATAGCCAACTTTGGCCAAAAAATTAATTGATCACTCCAGACAGGCAGATATTGCAGCAGCCGTCGATCGTTGATTGTCGATAGGCGATCACCGATCGTTTCAAATTATGCATGATGTAAAGTGCCCGCATATACATACATATATGTATGTACATATGTATATATATACAACCTGACTTCCTGAAGTTGAATTAACTATAGATAGTTTTCAATATTTGGTGAAATGTTTTTTTCTTCAAAATTTTCAATTAACATATTCACGCAATAATTGCCGAAAGCCCACGCTTATATACATATACACACATATGTATGTTGTGGTCAGATCTCAAGCCCACGCCCTGTCTTAGACCCTGAGACACGTGTCAAACTTCCGATCATTAGAGAGATGCGGCCTATATGAAGCCTCTCATCGATGGAATCACGCCCACACTCTCGTGCATTTTGGGGCCCTAATTAATAAACAGACAAACAAAACAACAAAGTAAAAAAAAAAAAAAACAAGAAAAATTAAGTTGATAAATTATCGAAAATGCAGTTTAGCGTGTGCCATAGACAAAAGATATTGAGATTAATCATTGGGCCATCATTTCTAATGCTATACGCTATGGAAACGATGTTTTGCGTTGGCGATCGTTTTCTATCCATCGTCTAATGCCGCATAATTAATGATCTCTCTACCCGAGAAAAGCGAAATGAAAATTTGTCGGGTAATCTAGTGGGTCACATAAGCACAGAAAACCGAAATAATTGTCAATTATATACAAAATCTGTCTATTTTAATATGAAAGCAATACTTTTGCCATTATTGTTTCTCCACCCAAGTGCTAAGTTGGCCACCAAGTGTCCTGAAGCGATCTTATTGCAAATATGCCAGTAACCTCGACCCATTCATTTTATTGTTGTATAAACTAATCTTTCAGTTTCTTGTTTCTCTATTGCTTTCTGTGTTTTTTGCGGGTGCCTGTCTTGCATTATCGTCTAATTGCATCGCCAGCGCCAGCGATTCCGATGCTCATGGCATTTAGCGCGTCAACAAACGAGCCGACACCGTCTCGACCCCAACTAGAAGTCTCCACCAACACTCCTACCCCCCAGCCCTCCCACGCTATGGACCTCTACCTACAAAACCAAAAAACAAGGGAATTCCAAAATAAAGAGTGGACCGCAGGCCGTTCCATTTATCATTTTTCGTTTAGTGACGCGCGTGCCTCGTGAGTTTTCAAATTGAGACGTCATGATCATGAGAAGATCGTGTTAAGTGGTATTTGGGGGAGAGTCAGCAGGAGGAATATATTCTTTAGCCAGATTTCGGGGCTGTAGCATGAGAGAAAACCGAAACATTTATTTTGTGATCCATTCATTAAGGCACTTGATACAGGCCGCGCAAGCAACAACTGCAACATTTATTGGTTACAAGTTATATAGAGAAATACTACAAAGATCAGTACAGGAAAATACGAAAGATACAACCGATATTACTAAACTAACTTATCAAGTAGATATATGTATGTGTATGTAAATTGTATATGCATGTAAATTTGTTCAAGTGTTGTTTACGTACGCCCTTGAAAAGAATTACTAAATAGCTTTGTATTAATGAAAAACTTGAGTATTGATGGCTAAGGCGACTGCTTATTTTCCAAGGGTATACACAATCTTCGGAAATACCGAAGCAAGTTTCACCGAGAACATTTTTTGGTTTATATACCTAACCTATGTTATAGTAAAATCGTTTTTCTTTGATATTTGTTGATTTTTCGTTTTACGCCTTTGGTGTAAAACTAAGACTTAAATAGGGAGGTGGGGGATCTTCTTCTTCCTCCTCTTCGTCACTGGTCGAGGGCGGTGTGTCCAGATTGGCAATATCCACATCTAGATAATCCTCCTTGGCTTGCAACAGCTTGTCCATGTACTCGACAATCTCCGTGAAGGGCGGACGATCGTCAGCATTGAAATGCCAACACTGACGCATAAGAATGTAAATGTTTATCGAGCACTTCGATGGTTTCTCCATGCGCTGTCCGGACATAAGATAGCTATAGAGTTCTTCGGCTGACAGAATCGCCGGATAGGGTTGGGCACCAAATGTCATGATCTCCCACAGCAATATGCCATAGGACCAGACATCACTCTTGGAATCGTAAAACTTTTCCTGAAGCGACTCCGGAGCCATCCACTTGATGGGCAATCTTCCGTTCGTATTTTTCCGATAGTAATCTGTGCTCTGTATATCACGAGCCAAACCAAAGTCAGCTATCTTCAGAACGAAATCGTCGCTAACGAGAACATTACGTGCCGCCAGATCACGATGAATACAACGACGCGAGGCTAGGTAGTCCATGCCGCGGGCAATTTGATGGGCGAACTTGATTAGATCCTTTTCGTTGATTAAATGCTGCGGCGGAGGCAGCGGGGAGGGTGGAGATTTGCTTGAGTCAAGTGGATCTCTACCATACGGCCGATTCTTGTAGAGGAAATCTTTGAGATTGCCATGAGGGGCATATTCTACGATAACATAGAGTGGCCCGCTCTGACTGCAGCAGCCCAAAAGGTTGATGATATTCGGATGTCGACCAATTATCTTCATCACCTCCATTTCCCTAACCAAACTGGCTATATCGTCGTCAGTGTGTCCTTCCTTAACCATTTTCACGGCCACAATGGCATTATTCACCTCAGCCATGACAACCCTGCCGAACGCTCCTTCGCCCAAAGTGGCACCCAAAATAAGCTGTGCTCGCGGAAGTTCCCAGTCGGAGTCGAGTGGAAATTCGTATTCATTAAAAGGAGTCGGCTCATTGCCGCTCTGAAGGACAGTGGTGCGTTGCTTCTCTATCTTAACCACTGGCATAATCATGGTGTCCATTGAGCCACTTGAATCGCCACCACCAATGCCAGCGCCACCCTCTGGCTTGTAAATGATTACTTTTTTAGTCCACTGATGCACCCGTTCAATGCGCTGTTTCAGCAGTTTGTCGTGTTTCATTTTTCTCATGGCATAGACTACGAAAATAATCCACAGGAATATCAGTATTCCAATGCCCGTCACCACAATAATCATCAATATAGCTTGACCAGTACCCATTCCGGCTTCAAGGAGCTGCAGACTGCTCATTACTCTCAGATAGGCTTTGCTTCCGGACTGTCCCAGGCTATTGCTTTCGATGCATGTGTACCAGCCCTCCTTATCCTGGGTCACATTGACAAACTCCAAGCTATCCATATCCTCGCCAATAATAGTTCGCGTCAATGAGCAATTGTTGGCCGACTGGCAGGGTTCAAACATCCATGCCTTTTTACTGGTCAAGTCTGAGAGATATTTACAATCCATTTTTCCACTGCCATTGATCTGTAGGGTTAAGTTGGCGGGGCCAATCAGTAGAATAGGTTTGTGGTTAACTCGATCGCTGACAATTAAATTTGCAGTGTGATTGATGCAGCCCAAAGGATTGCAAACAAGACACATATAATGATTGGAATCATCTGGTATCAGATCCTCCATGATGAGTTGCCAACGTCCTTTTTTCATGCGGCCATAGGTACGGGACCAATCGCTAACACCATTACGATACCACGTGATATTTGGATCCGGATAACCTGAGGCATGACAGCCCAGATTAACCGAAGAGCCCGAGGGTTTAGTATACATTACGGACATTTTAAGCGGGTTCTTAAAAATGGGCGATGATTGCTTTTCCGTATTTCCTGGAACTGATTTGTGGCTCAAGTCATCATCGTCCGAATCTTGATCCACGTCCTCGGCGGCAGGAGTTTGGAAAGTGCTGCTGCTGTTATTATTGTTTGCCGTTGTTTCGTAGTCCTTGATCATTTCCTGCGAGCTAGATGGCGGCCGTCTGGCCTCAGCTTGGACAAAAATCAATGCCACAAGCAACAAACACAACAGATCTGAGATCTGACTTTGAATTCGACATCGACACTGCCGTCTTCTACTTCCCGTCCTCATTTTGCTGCGTCTTTGGCTAGCAACGTTGCTGTAGCAACTGAAATTTCTGTTGTTGTTGTCATCCATTTTTAGCGTATTTATTTTTGTAACTGTATATCTATATCGGAGGCTCTGATGATGCTGATGATGCCCTGGGGCACCCTAAGTGCCACTCGGCCTGAGCGCCCTTCAATGGCAATGGCAACGGCAACGGCAACTGCAACTGTAGCTCCGTCTGTTCGTTGGCGTCGGGGTAGGCTTCGTTTTGCGGAGTACTGTCGCATGTGTTGTTGGTTTTTTATTCACCGGAAATCCACTTTACTCCATCACTCTCACTCTCACTGTATCACTCTTCGATCTCTCCCTGCGATCTTCTAGTTTTCTAATTTATTTCAGTTTCCTTCTTCCTCTCTCAGTCCTCTGATATCCCAGCAACATGTGTTTTTAGCTTAGTCTTTGAAGTGATTCCGAATTGCAATTGGAGGCTGATGATGATCACTTCTCATCACTCTCACTCTCACTTGTAACGGAAATATCTTTCCTAAAAATAATATATGTATATACCTTTCTGTATATCTATATTATGGCCTCTTTAATTATTGTTACTTGAGTTTGATTTACTCAGCAAGTTGATGGATTTATGGGAGCAGACATTTTTGTCACCAAAATAAGAAAGAGCGACAGAAAGAGAGCACTACGGTAAGTTGAGAAGCGAAGCTGTGGGCGTTTTAAGAATTCATAGATCATTCAACAGCTGCTTCTAAGGGGACACTTTTTCTTGTTGATGATGTTGTTCCCTAATGTTGATGTTGTTTTTTTGTTGTTGATGTGACTGCAGCACCTGAAAGAATTTAGATGATTAGATTTATGTGCATTTCCTTTGAATTCACGAAGTTTCTATGTATTTTCCCTTTCCCAAACGCAAACAAAAACATGCAAAGTAACCACAACATTTAAAGAATCGTCTATAAAAATACATCTATTGCACCCGTTAATTTAAAAAAAACAGAATTTTTCCTTTGATCTTTGTTCTTTAGATGAAAATTGTTTACCAAAAATTTCGCTAATTTCATTCATAAGCCTTTTGTCGGAAACTTTATCTATATACTACATATGGTATATATTTCTGAGTGTATGTCATTTATATGTATGTGGGTATGGCAAAATTTTATAAAAGACCATTTCCATTTGGCTTGACTTAAATAGAATGTCGTGCTCGTTTCCGGTATAAAACCGCGAGATTTTTAAGCGCGTGCCATGTCTGACAGAGAAATGGAGGCGAGAGTTAATCAGAACAATTTATTTGGCACAAGTTTAAAACCAAGATCAGCGCACTTCAAAAGTTCACACAGCCCACAATAGAATGCGGCAAATCGATGGAAACTGCAAGTAGTTCACATAAAGCAGAGACTTTTTTTGTTTTTTGAAAATACACATTCTATTTTTTGCACAACACATTGGCAGCACACACATAGAGCTACGTGAAAAATATGTACATACACCAAAATATCGTATGTGTATATCAGATTGGAGGGTGGCCCGTTTAGCAGCAATTTCTCTTCCCGTACGTACAATTCACCGATCTTTCCGAATGCGAGTTGTGTATTTCCACAGTGCCAGCAGAAAACTGTGTTCTGTTTAATAGCAACGTAGTTCCTACGCTCACTCACTACACTATACTACAGAACATCGTCGTCGGGTAACGCACACTAAAAACATCCTACTCAATGCGCCGGCGTCGACGACTCAATTTAGTGGCCCTGCTTCCACTTGGTACAACATTTTATTTATTTTGTTGTTGTTTTTGGCTTTCGGTTTTTGGTTTTTTTCTTTTTGCCGTTAAATTTCCAATGTTCTGTGTTCTGTGCATGCACAAAAAGTCTCATTGTTGGTCGTTGCCTTTAGCTTCCCGCATCTTTTTGCGCCTCTTTTCGCTTTCAACGGTTGCCTTAATTTTTCACATATGTAGGTACATATGAATGTGCAGCTCTCTCTCACTCGGATTCTCTCAACTATCCCACTCACTCACTCCCTCTCATTCCTGATCTCTCGCTTAATTAAAACAGACACACACAGAGTGTAGTGTGTGCCTCTTGTTGTGTGCTCACTACAACCCACATCTGGCGGCGTAGAGAAAATTAAAGAAATTAAAAACTACTGGGCCCTCCGTCCCGGCCGTCTCTTTTATGTCAACGTCCAGAAGAAGCAAGGGCAAATATTGTTTCGAACTGCGTCTGGTGTCTATTTGAGACAACAAAACGTCACTCCTCTCATTCTCCTTCTCTCTTTCTGCCTCTTTCTCTCTCCATCTCTCTATCTTTTGCGCACAAACACTCTGACAATATGCAGAAGGCACATAATTTCACTTTTCTACCTAGAGTATAATCGTGCCACACATATGTTGCACAGACGCATCTTTTGACTGGATCTGGCGTCTTTGGTGAGCATTCAAAAGAGGAAGGGCGCGAGTCTCTGATTCTTTGAGAAAGGGTTCGATTTGATTTTAGCTTCCCAGAAGGTCTTTTCCCTGCAGAAATATTTTTCCGATTTGAAGGTCACAATTTGCATTCAAAAAAAACCACACCAATATACTAACATCCTGCCTAATACATGTATATATGTATACTACATCTAGTATATTTCCTGTCCACACTCAAAATTAATAAACACACAGCGAAAATAATTGCCATTTTTCAACGTGAAAAGTAAACAACATTTGTAGTAAAATATATAGAACTCATCACCTTTCCAAGTTGGATTTTTGGAAGCCAACAAACTGAGGGTGTGACGCACATCGACAGCTTTGTTACCTACATTCGATATGGGCACGAGTCTGTAATATTGGAATGCATCGTTGGTATCTGAGATTGCCGATTGCCCAGAACGTGAGAAAACGAACGTTTTACAAGAAACTTTATCGAATAAATCGAATGAATTAAGTTACAAATGTGTATATTGTACTGTTTTTAAAACAGATATAATTGTTATTTATGTATGTAAAGATGACCGAAACTTATAATAATTGGACAACTTGCAAAGTTCGGAACGCAAAACGGAACTGTATCGACAACAAATTGAGTGACTGCCAAAAGCAACTAAACAGAAGCACACATTGTACGACAGAGAAGAAGAACAGAAAGCTTCCTTTTCATGCCAACATATAGATCGGTATATGTACACATGTACATATGTATATAAATTTGTATTGTATATAGAGCAAGTCGGACAAACAGACAATTTAACAATGTTTGTTTATGCGGCGAGAAAATATTGCATGTTCATATCGTACAAATATACATTTATATACATATGTATGTGTTTTAGACATATACGTATATGTATATGTATCCGTGTATACTTTGTATAGTAGCATGCTGTCGATCGAAACTGTGTTGATAAACAGAATCCATGGAGAGAAAGAAGATGATGGAGATACTGTTCCAGGCATATGGGGAAAATTTCATGGGAAAAACAGAAAAACTAAGCTGAAATTTGTTATTACAATTTTTAGTTGCACTGCATAAATAAATATGACTAGAAATATTACACACAAACAACACAAGCTAGATATTGTGGAAAAGTGCTTTCAACTTGGGCATAAACCATAAAAATTGATGGCTTGTGTTGGGACATTTGAAAGGGGGGGAATGCTCATTCACTAGCCTAACCGACCGAGCATAAAAGCATTTGTTAATTGAATGCGACACAAAAAAATTGGACTCAAATCTGGGACTGGCCCCCGTTTTCTAAACTTTGTTAGGAAAAAAACAAGCAATTTGCGCTCCGTGGCGGTCAATCAAAATGTAGACTAAACAAATAAATCGCGCAATTACGTAGAACAACAAAATCAAAATATAAATAAAATTTATATATCAAACAAATTACGCACTATTTAAGTGTTGTAGTTTTTAATATCTTAAGCTATACAAATATTTAAAATATCTTACCTTGTTTATGTATGTGTTTTATATTGATTGCAAAATTTGTATCCAAAAGTGTCACCGCTCTGTTTCGCTCTGCCTCTCTCTCTCTCTCTCTATGGAATTTCACGGTTAGCACTTGTTGTAAACGTTTCAACAACAGAAATTTCCATTCAAGCGTTTTTCACAATGGATCCACTTAAAATTCCTCAAATATTTCTTGTTCTACAGCACTTAAGAAACAAGCTGCATAAACAGTGAAAACGCAAAACAAACGTACAATAAATAGTTTAAAAAATAAAAAGTAGTAATTTTCTCGATAACAATCTAAAATAGCTACAGTTCAAATGGGTTTGATTCGCTTTGAAACTGTACAACTGTAACGACGCGCTGTTCTATGGCAACTGATCGTCAGAGACTGCAAAATAAATCTCTTCAATTGGAAATGAGGGAAAGAGTGATACAAATACGAGTACGAGTGAGTGGCTGCCCTCCCCATCATCAATAGAAACAGAAGCGGGAGCTGAAGGAGATTTCTTTTTTTCTACCCTTACAAAAAGGGTATATTAATTTATGTCTAAGGAAGCATCTCCAACCATATAAAGTATGTACATATATATGTTCTTGATCAGGACGACGAGTTCAAATAGCATGTACGTTCTTCTGGATCAACGCAAACTCCCCTTAGGCCGTAATAGCAACAGATTGGAAATTTTGCATGTACACGGGTCGTATTCATATTTTTGAAACTATTGTTATAAAAAGTAATATTTGTTAGTTTCGAAACCTATAAATGACTGTGTTTTATCAAGATCGGTTGACTATATCATATACCTCAATAACTTCGTTACTTTTGACACCTTTCTACCTATTACAAGTAAAATTTGCAAGGGTATACAAACTTCGGCGCGACCAAAGTTAGCTCCATCCCTCTGATTGTTTCTCAAAATGCATGTATTTTTGCGGTCGAGCCAAACAGAGAAAACATTGTATAATCCACATAATATAAGGGGGAGAACTGGGAATACAAATTTCGGGTCGGGGCGAGACGGGAGCATATGGGATATCGGCTACGGTGGCAGCACACATGTGTGTCTGAGTGGCCTTCCCTTGGAAAGTAAAATGTAATTGAGTATCGTTCTAGATGCCAACAAATTTTTGAGTCAAACTCGTGAATAAATTGAAAAATGTGCAGCATAATTTTGTGCGCCTATCCAAATATTTCAATTTAGTTTTTTTATTTTTGTCGCTGTTTTAGTTTGAGATAAGTTCTGGTAAAATTCATTAAAGACATTTCTGAGTAGTAAATTTAAATAATATTGAATGAGTATATATGTACATATGTAGCACCACAATTTTAATATAATATACACAAGTTTTTTGACATCAATTATTCGAAAGTAAGTTGAGTTACATAATCTTCTATTTATAATTAGATTATTAAAATTATTTTTTCAACAGAATGTTAGAAAGTTTTATTAAATATAAATTTACGAATCGGTTACAGCCCGTTAAGTTTAATAAGAAGAATTCCTATTCCGTCATTAATCAATCGTAAATTTAATAATCCTCTAGACCTGCAATACATTCCACACAAAACAGATTTAAAGATGTTTAGCATCTATGCAAATGGGATTCATTAGCTGGCACAATGCCGGACTCTAAGTCAGTTAGCCGTTTATTAATTGGAAGGCATCGTAATAACCAGCAAAAAAGCAAGACAAAAAACAGTAGCCAAAAAAACCCATACATAGGAACTCTAATGAAGAAGACACTTGAGACCATCAAAGCACACACGCTGTGAGGAGAGATTGTCCCAAAGCCCCAAAGACAATGGCATCGTTTAGTCGTCAACAAAGAAAAGGGTGCAACTTTTCAAAGGGCAATACAGCAGAGGATAGAAAACAATTAACGATTATTGGTTGTTAATTTGTGACTGGTTCCCCGCTTTGGGCCAAATGACGTTTTGCTTGATTGATCAATAGCAACACACTTAGTTATCCAATCGCAATAGAAATAATATAACACAGATGGTACGTTTTCTCCTTTGTACAGCCAACACTTTATGGCCTCATCCATAACGGAAGTTATATGGTCATAATACTTAAATTTTATAGGTATCCAGTACTAGCGAAAATAGCTGCAACTGCAACTTCGACATGAGCCTCCTTTTTCTAAGCTTCCGTATGGTTTTTCAATTTGACCAGAAATTGAACACAAGTTGTTGGCTCTCTGCAAACATAGATATAAATATTGAAAATTGGCCCAGATGCACGAACTGGGAACTAAGATGCGAACCGGCTTGGAGACAACACGATCTGCAAACGATCACAGCGAACAGCTTCGATGATCTCGTGCGGTGCAGCCAAACAGCATAAAGTTAATTGCTAATATGATTAATTGCACATTAACATGAAGTTTTATTGCCAATTATATTGAAAATATGCCACGCTGACTTGCCAGGATTATGGGAAAATCAAAAAAAAAAAAGAACCAACAACCGAAACCAAAATCAAACTATGCGAAGGAAAGCCGAAAAAATGTAACCCCAAAAACAATCGCATGGCCATTAAGGCTTTTAGTCAATGAAATATGCAAATAGAAACTACGGAGGTAATCGAAAACCTGAACCGTTACAGTAACCATTTCCAAGTGAATACAAATAGTTAGATCAGGCAAAAAATGTTGCCATCTGCTCCCTTGCATTATGAGTGGGTGCAAAATGATGCGGGTGAAACTACACCACGACAAAACTTGAATCGCATTTCAAATCACTCAAAACTCTATATTGAAGAGATTTGAATTTGAATTATTGGCTCTCCCCTTTTTGAGCATTTCCGGTCTTAAATCTTTAAAGCGCGTGAGCTAATCATAACTTACAATGTGGTCCGGCAGTTTGACAGGCCAGGCCCGGTCCCAATGCCAGAGCAAGAGCAAGCGATCTCAGAGTCTTCAGAGAGTCCGCTTAGTCAGTCCCATTTCAAGAGAGGATCATGGATCATGCATGGCTAAAGCAAAAGCTCGGGGCTCTGGCAAGCTGTGCGAGCTGTCAATGAACTTGTATGCTCTTGATTGATTTATATTGTGTGGCACTGTCTTTTATATGCATGTCTTATGCCGATGTCTTGGATAGATAATTGTAGATCTTTGGATCTGTATTGATAAATAGTAAATCAGCTTAGGCACGAGTAGATGTTGCGGGTTTCTTGTTTTCAACACTAAAACAAATGAAAAAGAAATTGTGGTATCGTCGTCGTCGGCAGGCAAACTAATGAAAGGTGTATTAATTATATTAGACAAAGTCTCTCAATCTCATCTCTCTTGGCGTCTTCTCTGCTTAGTCTTCATATGTCTGGCTGGGAGGCAGTGCTACTGTATACTGACAGACAAATAGAGTCTATCCAGAGGATGTGGAAGACGACGTTGAAACTGGCGCTTAAAAAGTGCGTTTAAGCCTGGCTTCATCTTTGGCTTTGGCTTTGGTTCTGTCTCAGGCCGGATTGGGCTTGGCGCGGGCGTGGCTCAAGCTTTTCTGCCTAATAATAATCATGTGATGTAGTAATTGACGATTTATGCTAAGCCCAATATAATTTACGCCGCTGGAAACCTTGCCGACGACTGGCACTACCACAAGAGAATGCAAGAGGGGTAGGGATAGAGATAACAAGAGAGCGGGAACAGAATTATCCATAAATCATTACTGCACCTGGGACAAGAGGAATTGAACACATACATATATACGCGTAGATATACATATATGCTACAGATCCGGGATATTTCCAGTCGGTTGGTGCTACTGGCCATGGACTGTCGGCCAAAGACTTAACAACTTTCCCACACACCATGTCGACAACCGACCGACCATGTATGTATATGTCGGCCAGCTTACACACATCTCAAATTGACAAAAACCCGTAAGGTATCAAACGAATTTTATACACCCTTTGTTAATAAACTCCTCAATTGAACTCCTCAAAAATGAGTAAATAGATATATTTTTGTTTTGTAATAAGTTTCCTTAGATCACTCACTCCATCATTAATTGTGTATACACAAGTCCAGAATGCGAGAAATTCGACATTAGTTTTGGTGCAATACTCTTCTCTTTAACCATTTTTGATTAAAGTGTTGGCACGCAAATTTATTGTTGTCTGCTGCAGCCGACCCACCGATATTTACACGTATGCGCCGATTCATACCACAAAAGGCTACCGTATTTCTTGTGTACCTTAACCGACCTTCTCCCACCACATATCGTTCTTCCAGCGGTCCGGTGTTGTTTGGTTCCGATCTGCGTGCCAGTGTGTCTGGAGCTGCTCCAAAAATGTCGCTGACATAACTGTACCGCATTATAAGCGGCATGCGGTATAAGGCATGTGGCATGCGTGGTGTGTGGCTCGTCGGCGGTGCGGTGGCGTGCGCCTAGAACTGCTTTTTGGCAGCAGCGGCAACAGCCCCAGTTCAGATTCAAGGCACGTCGCTGTTTTTGGCATCAAACACATGTCGAAGGCACATGAAAGGATCGCAGACTGTGGCCTGGCTATGGACCGAACCGACAATTTCGAGAGCTTTGGCTTTGCATGTTTGGCGTTTCAATGCGCATTAATTTTGTGGCTGTTGTTGCTGTTGTTGCTGTCGACACGAATGGCCATGAAAGGTTAATAAATCAAATGCATATGCATGAATTACTGCACCTGAGTCCAAGTCCTAGTCCTGGCATGCGACTCTTTTTTCGCTTTATGCTATTATAATTTCCTTTACTGCCATTTATGGCCAATCCCCTCCCACAACCGCATCTAAAAGCATTCGGCCATTCATCCATTGTGGGTAATCAAAATCAGCGCCTTTTGTGACTGAGCGTAGCATTAACACTAAATTAAATGTGATTTTACAACCGCAACTCCGTCCGGTGGAAATTGGGTCATCATATGGCTCACCATACTCATATCGATTTAGTTTCTCTTCCTCTCCTGTGTGATGAACATAAATGAGTTATAAGCAACGTCACTTAGATGCATTTAATCTGCATTTATGACCCAGTTTGGTTAGCTTTTGTTACACAAATCACGTACGAGGATTAATCACTAAATTAATTGAAACAATTTTCCAGCAAAGCCGACAACAGCAGCAGAAATTACTAGTAGCTGCTACAGAAGAAATTAATCAGCCGATCTTGGGGTTGATGGCGCCGATCAACTTAACTTGTACCTGATCATTTGAACTGATGCTGATGCTGGTGTTGATCGGCATGTTCGACGTTTGTACGTGTTTGGCATTTACAATGAGCGTCAAATGAGTTGTCCAACCATCATACACATGTCGCTGAGATCATGATCATCGGGGCAAGTGATCAATGTGCTAGTGATCAGTGACCAAAAAATATGGCCAATTGCCAGCTACTAAACATAAAAGTCAAGTGATCATTAATGATGATGATGATCAAGCAGCTTGTTGCTATTGCCATTGAGAGAGAATAACGCATCGATTGCCACTGATCAGCAACGCTATTTCATGCTGTTACCCAACAGCAGCATTAACAGCCTTAAAGGCTACTGCTAATAACTTTTAATTAAATTAAAACTCCGCCTATTTGCGTTCATCTTTAGATTCGTGATCATCATCAGCGGCAAAACAACAAATGCATTTTCACACCAAAACAAAAAATGAAACCTAGGACTTGGCAAACCAAAAACTGGCAAAATGCAAGAAAACTGAAGAAAAATAAATATATTGGCCCATAGGCAGGTGCAGGCACGACTACAGCATTTTGATCGTGGCCTTTTTCAAGTCAAGTCTAGTCGGGTAGGCCTCGACTGCCTATCGAGGAGACGCTGCACCTCCTACTCCACTCTCCCAAGGCTCTGGCAATCATTTAAATCGTTGTGATTATGATCAGCAACAGGCAGGCGCATTTAGGCGTTATGTTTTCTCTAAGCTGCACCACTTACTGGGAAGGTTGTTGCATTTTTGTCAGTTGTTATTGTTGTTGTAACAGACATACATAATTGATCAATTAAAAATTAATACCAATTTCGTTGCGCTTCAGGTGAACGATCCAAAAAAACAAAAACTTCCTCATTTGGATAACTCTTACAAGGCAAAGGAATCGGTCGTTTGTTTCCCATTATTCACATATCTTAACTAGCGCCGGCGCCATTCTCAATTGACAGAACTCTTCATCTTTGAAACTTAATCGCTTATAATCAAGCCTAATCAGGCCTAACTTCGTCAAGTGATGTAGAGAGGGAATCTCGCGCCATTAAATGAACTAAAGAATGCGGAAAATCTTTACTTCCAGTTCATATGTAAGTAAATAACAACTAGTTTCGCACTGAAATGCAACTGCTATAGATTCACTTTACTTTGCTTAATGTAGGCTCTACTCTCTAGTCTCGGTAAATCAAATCTATATAGTTTTGCCCTCAGCTACTTACAGACAATCAGCACGAACTCATATCCCAATCCCAAACCCAGGCCGCTGGAACAATTTCTCTTCCACAGCATTAGAATTTGTCTCTCTATTCGACCAGGGGCCAGCGGGCAGCCACAGCGCACGCGCCACGATCGCGTAATAGAACCGAATGGAAGGGTCGGTGGTGGTGTGGAAATGGGTAAGTGAGAACCTGCCTGGGCATGGAAGATGCAGGTTTATTCGGTTTTATTTTTCTGTTTTCTTTGTTTGTTATGTGCGCTTTGTCGCCGGCGGTGGAACTATGCTTAAAGTCAAAGTGTTAATCAGGAAATTGTTGCATGAAAAGTCCGTCTACTGTTCTGCTAACTATAATCATTCTAAAAACTCTCATACCCTTATAATGTATGGCGTCTGGTTGAGTCAAGTTTCTAAACAGGACGGAGAAGACTGATTTTCAATTGCTGATATGCAGCCGTTGTCCATTATATGTAAGTCTTGATTACTAGTTCTAGCAGTAGTTAGCAGAACGCCCACTCCCTAAAATTATATATGTATAACTGTCATAAATCAGGATCAGTTTTGGTAAACACGGACTGAAATCAACATATCAATTTAGGCTGACAGTTTTACAGTATGTAAGAACACAAGATGAAACGGGTCAAAACAAAGATCCGACCGCGCCCAATGATCTCTGATCACCGGCGATCAATGGCGACACACTAAACTAGTTGAATTTCAATTAACAATAAAATTGAATCATAAATCGGACAAAAGGCCACACGCAATCCACGGAGACAAGAGGGCCAGCTGGTGACGTTTGTTATGATCGCTTACGATCGATTGATCGCCGGTGGTCCAAGAAAATTAAGTCAAGATAGCAACAGCAATAACAACAACAACGGGTCAGACTATAGAAGAAATTGAATTATCAATGCGGCACAAGGAAAGTGATCATCTTCGGGTTGTATATTCTTTTTCTTTGAGTTTTAACAACGATGGGATCATTGGCAGCAACACCTCGACAGCGCCACACCAACAGAGCGGTCCAGACCAGACCAGAAGATCGCCGGTGATCGCGCACCATGTGTGTGGCATACTTTAAACTGTCACATAAACTTGAACGCTGATTAGCACAACAAAGTCGGGAGGATTACAGGTCTGGGGTTTCATTTGGTTTTCGTTTCTATAAATCAAAGAGCCGAAACTTTTTTCCATTGTTTACACTTTTGTGTGTCACTGATATTTGGTGGCATTAACTCATTTGATTTAAGCATAGTAGCATCTTATACGTTTGTTATGACAACATATTTGTCGATGATACCAAAACGTGTGAGGTCTAAAGAATACGAGAGAAAGAAATAAAGACCACCCAATCGGGTGGAGAAAGCAGTTTCCAAGTCTAATGGAAAAAAAAACTTTTAAAAATCCTCTTTAGTTCTAACTTCGTAAATCGCATAACTTCAATAACTCGAAAAGATTTCAAATATTTTCCAAAACAATTGGTATGTAAAGCACAAGAACCGATACCCCTACGGCATGTAGAGGGCTCTCTTCACCACAGCAACTTGAATGCAATTCACCATGGCTCTGGCTCTTTTTCTCTCTCTCTCTCTTCACTACCGACTCTCCCCTACTTCCACTGCGTTTTTCGAATTTCGAAATATATACAATGCGTTAGCTCTGCAGCTTTGAATTCCCCAACTTTCAAAGCGACCTTTTGGTGCTGGTACGTCTGTTTGGTACACTTTTCACTAGTGGCTCACTCGCTGGAGACTAGAAGCAGTGTGGTCATAAAAGTCAATCCGCCAAAACGGCAGCTTTTGTCTGCAAATAGAGTTTTTAGTTACTTATTTACGAGACAAGCAACAATTGAGTTTTTCGAACGTTGCAAACATCGAATGGAAAAAACAATTAAAAATTCGCAGAGCTCCTGTTAATGGCTTACATGAAGCAGCAGTGGCGTTGGCTAGTCCAGACCGGGCCAGTGGCCAATGGCCAGTAAATGATGTCATTTGCTTCTAGGTTGACAGCCAAAGCATTTGACAGCTCTCAGTGAGACATTTATGGCCCCAACTTGCGCGACGTATAGAAATAAAGTTGTAAAATTGCCTCCATCAATCCATTTATGATATTTAGAGTTTGAGCAACTTTCGCCTCAAATTGAAGTCCAACTTTGAGCTTGGGTTAAGCTGTCCAGCTTAACCTTTTAGCTCTACTTGCGCTCTGTGGTCTGTGCTCTGTGCTCTACTGCGCGTGCCAAAAGGCAACAAACGAGCTTTTTACGAGACAACAACACAGCATGCATCCCCCATGGACTCATGATGCTCAATCCTATTCCATAGAGTTGAATGTTGAACTTGGGCTCACAGATTTATAACAAAGATATTGGTGGGGCAAAAAACTACAAAAAAAAAAAAAAAGAAAAAAAGAACAGGCCGACATGCTGCGTCGTCGAGTACGTCTCTACGTCTAGGTCTGCGGCGTTGCCGCATCATGGCTATGAGCTATTAGAGTTCAGGCAAACCTAGTCAGGATAGGGACCAACAACGCCGACACAGAAAAGACCGAAGAGAGACCGGGACCATCCATTAGCCATAGTAACTGCAACGTTATTTCTTCACTCCTCCCCTCTTCTTTCTTAGCTCTTTTTTGCATGACGACCGGACCGCATCTAACAAATCGTTCTGTAATTTGATAGCTTAGAAGTTTATGACTTTGGCCTGGCAGATTTTAATGGGAGATCTTATGCTGCGGTCCCAAAAAACAAAAAAAAAAAAACCCAGAATGAGACCCATAGTTAAAGTAGAAGAGACGACTATTGAACACCCTACATTCGATGGTCTACATTCAGTCCGACATTATAAATCAGTATTAACATGTTTTAGGTAATAACGCATATGTAAATATCTCCAAATTTAATTTCGTTGTAATTGTATTTTTGATTTAAATCTTTTACACGCGATTTCTCTATGGTTGAGTGTAGGGCATTTTAAAATCATGGCAGAGTAATCAACTCTTTTACGCCCGGAAACAACTTGCTGCCAAATCGCACAAAATATGCTAAAAGGTTTTGCTAGATCAATTTAGAGATTTTTTGTTTAGATAAGTCGCTCCCCCTCCTGTTTATTGGCCAACCAGCCAAAACATGTTACTTAATCTCAAATGGCGCTGACGCTGCGAACGGTATCGACAGGCTCAACATATGTTTCCACTCATATCTGATGCAAAGAGCCAACGGCAATGACAAAGCAGCCAAACGAAAATCGAAAAGAAGCACATAAAAAAGGAAGCAAGCGGTTCGACCTAAACATACGCTGTACACAAAAATACTCTTAAAAGGACTCGCCAGACTATTCACAAGCGAATCAAAGCTAAATAATGCACAATAGATAAACAGTAATATTCCCACTTCTCACAGGGTATACAGAAGAAAAATCCATTTCGATCTTTAACTCAGGTGCAGTATCCCAGAAAGTGACATACGTACATGAAGGACGGGTTATCGAAGGTGGAAATGATTGTGTGCTTTATGGCTGAATGAAATTGACATAAAAGACCAAGCCCATTTTGTAGGCTTCTACGGTCTAAAGTCTTTGATTAATAATAGACTGGACCAAATATGAAAAATAAAATTTACTTTAAGCCAGCCCAAAGCTAAAGCTAAAGGGGTGAGTACTTTGAGTTGACAGTTCATTCGCTAGATCGCTCGTCATGGCGTCATGTTATTGAGAAAAGAAATCGCAAGTTTAATTAAATAAAAATTAAACAGATCTTGTTGTCTACCAACTCCTCATTCCATTCGTCCAGTCACAACTTCTTCTCCTTGCGTGTCAACCGAACATCATGCGTACCTCACCTGCGTTCCCCTCCTCCTAAGCCCCATCTCCTTCCTGTACTCCCAATCCTCTAGATCTCTTTTACATGTTACATGTTACACCAATTTCAGTCTGGAAATCCTTGTCTAGTCTTAATATGATTTAGTAGCCGCTTGCATGGCTTGACAAGTGTCCATTTGAATACTCATTGGCTCAACAAGCAGGCTGGAGCCAGACTCCCCCTTCCTTGATGACCAACCCACCCCACACCAGTCCCTCTCACGTTGATTTGTGTGTAATTTAATGAAATTTACATAATATTTTGTTTTTAATGAGGCCTAAGGTGATGTTTAAATGCTTTGACTTGGCTTAGTCAGTCGCTAGTTGGCTCTAGACGGTAGTTGCTAGTCGTCGTTGGTTAGTTAGTCAATTGGTGGCTTAGTCCGGTTAGTCTAGGCGCCAGTTGGTTGTTGTTGTACCAGTTTTCTTTCTTTTTTCCATATTTTCAATTTTGTTGGACTTTAAATCGCGACCTGCCGCAAAAATGAAAAGTTAAAAAGAAAAAGCAGCAACCGAATTCTTAAATTGTCTGACAAATTGGTTGCAACTTAATTAAAGGGCGATAACTTGTTGCCTTCATTCTGAAGGCTTTATTTTTGGTTATTTCTTTAGCTAATTAAATGCTATCAGTAGCTGGCGTATATTTCATGACTCTTTCTTTTTATTTTCATACCCGATCTTAGGCTGCAGCATCAGCTACTTGCGAGTGGAGAAGCGTGTCTTCATCTTGGGTTTCGCAGGGTTCCTATCACAAAAAAATGAAAGAAAAAAGTGCCAAACACCTTTGCAAATTGCACGCTCACTGATAACTCGCAACGCCTTTTGGAGTCGCCGTTAATAAGCTAAGATTATTTATGTTCATTAACCCTTAACATGTTTACATTTTGTAAAACAAGACTCTTAATGTGAACTTTATCATCCGCATTCGCTACACCCATACCCCAGACCCATCCTCATCATCGTCCACATCCCAGAGAGGTTTGTAATTGTACACCCAACGAAGCGTATCAAAAATAAAGGCTTTCTTCAATGACTTTGAAAAATGTTTAAAAAAAAGGTAACGCTATATTTTAATACACATTTGCGATTCTATTGAAACAGAAACAAATGCTTTAATGGAGCGCATTTAAAAGTTTCATATGCCCCAAACATTTCGGAAATAAGTGGCAATCGTTGTGGTTGTTCGGTTTTGCCTGTCATTCTCTAACCCAGCCCAATCACATTCAATCCAAACCAATCTCATTGATTTGATGGCGCTCCTCTGAGCCTTTTTAATGACTCTGGTCAATAAGGGGGGAACATGGCGCCCATTGCCTCTATTTCTTCTCCCTCTCACTCTTTCTCTCCCTGTCTCTATGACGTTTTGAAACGTTGGCTTAATGTATTTTTACATGATCATATGCGTTTATCTTTTGTCTCTGGCGGTTATCGGCCAGTTTGCTTTTGCCTTTGGCACTCATTTAATAAGTTTGTTCTGGCTAAGAGATTACATGAACCTGCAGTGTTGCTTTTTCCTTTACGGGACTTCCAATCGCAATCATATTCTTTTGCCCTGTGTTCCAGTTCTTAGCAATGATCTGCAGGTTCTTTTTGCATACATGTGTACAGAAGAAGAACTCAGATATGTATATATTAACCGCGTATTTTTTTTTTTTTTTTCCATGTGATAACTGTCGCCCTTTTTGAGTTGGGTCGGCGGATTGGGAGAGGGAGAGAGTGAGTTGAAAGTGTTCGTTCGATCTGAGGTCTGGACAAGTTCGTGTTTTTCGTTTAACAATATTTTCAGCTCAAAGTGTCCAAGTCCAACGTCGACGACGCGTCGTCGTAGTACGTTCGAGTATCGTGTGACATATCGAGTGTGAAATGTCAATTTGAATTTATTGATAACGTAGCTACGGACATCGTTCGTGCGTTCATTTTTCTTTCCTTTACTTTCATTTTGGTCGTCATCTTCATCTTCATCTAAACAGCCTTACCCAATTATAGGTGCATAAATTTCAAAAGCCAAGTGCTTTGGTGGATATTTATGAAACGTTGATTCGCAATCAGCTCCACTCGCTTCGCTATAAAAATGTCCTACTGCCCAGATTTCTCATCATCATCGGATACCTTTAGACTGCAAATTGTTATTTATAACGGGTAGCAGCAACGCTACCATAAAGCACCCAAAGGATCCTACACAATATTCATTTAATTTTCATATCCTCATGTGGAAGAGGAAGAGGAGCATCTAATCAATTTCGCTATGTCTAAATCAATGATTAAGAACGTCCAACACAATGTGGCGAAATCTCTTTGGGTCTGTTGCCTTTTTGCATATTGTATGTATTGACAACAATTCGATTCGAATCGATTCGAATGCGACGACAGGAAACATCTTGTAAAACTAGCAAAAAGAACATGTTGTGAACATGAAAGGGCTCTGGCCCAGGCCTAAAGATCTTTCTGTCTCTCTTCGCCTGTGGGTATGGGGGATATGGCTTGGCTTATCGCAGAACCAACCCAACAATGAGAGCAGCAACAATATTATAATGGACAGGGCAAAACCACACGCGCGACGACGGCGACGGATACAACGATGGAGATGAGGATGAGGATCGATCTCCGCCTGCTCTCCTCCACTTTCGACACGCTCCGATAAATAAAAACGGCGCTGCGGCCCAGGCGACAATGAAACGTCTATTTTCGCCCCAGCCAAAAGGACAGAAGAGCGGACATACATACATTTCGATCGAGGGCTGGGCTAATGTACACACTCACATACACACACACACACACCGACACAACACATGAATGTGTTGCAATTGTCACGCCAAGTGAAGTTACAAATTTATGAATGCCAAAAAGGCTGAGACTGAAGCTGGGCGTCTTGTGGCACGCGGTTGGGCTGGCGGCTGGCAGAGCATAAAAAGCCATAAATATGTTAAAAGTCAAAGTCAAAAGTGTTGCGCTACCCTGGCCCCAAAGAAGTTCATTACTTGTTTTCTTTATTTTTGTCTTCGTTGTATAACCAACTTTCTCATTAAGCTCAAAAGAGTTCAAATAGCTTTAAATTGCGAGTCTGGCTCGGGTAAGGACATAGAACTTTGATCTCTAATTCGAATCCCGTGACATCCGCTGCCGCCGCCGCCCCCCACGTTACCAACAAATAAATAGGCAATTTAAATAAGATGATCGGCTGGCTCCATGGAGGCCGTGGAACGATCCGAAATCCAATTGTAATTAAATGGCAATATACAACGGACAACTTTTACCCGGCTCTAAGCTTTCAGACAATATACGCACAGATCCACATCTCGAAACACAGCTTCAGCGGCATTCTCAGTCCAGTCCAGTCTTCTTCCTCATCAATAGCGATTGCTCGATCGCTCGCCCGATCGTTCGTTCCAATGATTTATTGAATTTAAATCACTTGTATTGGCAACAATCCCGCTGTGAATTTGTGACATTTTTGTAAACGAAAAATGTCAGTTACTATTTTTTATTGGGCCGAGGAAAATGCAGGGCCAGCGCACATCAGTATCAGGATTATATTGATTTTGCTGCTGCTGCTGATGATGCTGATGGTGATGCAGCAACGTAAGTGTTACGGTACATGGGGCCATAAAGCTGCGTTAAACTACTGTAAAATATAGTTCAAATCTCATTTATAGCAATAAATACCGGGCCGATGCCATTAAATGAAGACCAAAACGAAAAACCAATGTATAAACATAATAAAAGAGAGACTAGGTTAAGCATCTCCTCTCTTCCTACTAATAAAGTTATTAACCACCATAAAGTTTACTCAAGTCTCCCTTGTTAAAACTCAATAAAAATTCAAAATATAACACACGAAGAGTCGGAGAGAAGAGGACAAAATCAATAAATGCATATAAATGCCAGTCAGATACACCTCATTCATGTATGTAGAGTACCTGATGACATGTTCGTTCATTAATTAGAAAGCGTTTCTGTTTTTGTCTCTTTTCGTACCCTGTATTTTTGAAACGAAGAGTATATTACAACATTGTAACAATAATTGTAGCCAACAAGCCAACCTACTGAATTATCCATTATTATAAGTCCTTAATATATCCTCAAAAGTACTACAGTTTTTTGAGTAGTAAAACTGATTGAAAATTCCCTTATTTATTGAAACAAACTTGATGTAAATTTACTAGAGGGTTTATAAAAGTCGATGCACTAATTTGATTTAACAAATTTTGTCTATTCCTAATTAGAAATATAAACAAAAACGACTTCATTAGAAAACTATAACACGCTTGTTAATGTCATGTCCAGCACAATGCGGGCAACTCCACAGCTCCAACTTAATGATCAACCTCATCCTAGGCTGTCCATCGGCCTGCCTTGGGGCCCTTTGTTTGTTAGAGTTTTAATTATTTTAGGTTTATCATAAAGTTCTTTGTTGTTTGTTTGATTTTTTAATGCCAAGCTCATTATCAAAGACTGACATTCCACAACACAATGCAAGTGACGTCTGTTCTGTTGATCTACGGCGGTTATAAATCTCGTGGAGAAAATCAACTATACTTTATATGACAAGAAAATCACTTTGGCTAAATGAATACACCTTTTGCCCTACTATAACTCCGATCCCACTCCCATTTTCATCTTCTCTCGGGCAATTGAATTCAATTGGCTTCGGCGCCAAAATCACGACTTTTCAAACGATAATCAATTTTTACGATCAATCTCACTTGTCATAGTTATGTGTCTGTATCTGTATGTGTGGCCAGAAAATTGGCAAATTAGTGTGGAAAATTGCCGATATATAGAAAGAGTTTCCCTAGTTATGGTATGTCCCATTTCATAGGCAATTTATTCCTCAAGTTTAAATATGGTGCTTTCTCATTTACCGCCTTAAAATGTAAATTGGTTAATTAAATTTCTAGTTATTACTATTTTTCCGATCAGATTTTATCTGCAACCTTATCGCAACGTCGGCATCTGTCTTCCTTCTGTGGCGACGAACTGAAAAATTTCCCTTAAGCATACGAAATGCGTTTAATTAATTGCATTTTCTCTGTTCCATCGAATCTTAATTCCCCCCTAAACGCTAAGAAGATGCCAAAGAAAACTTGTAACCCTAATGACTTGCTTTGACACTTTACCTTTGTCTTTGTGTTGGAAACCCTTTTCTTCTTTTCGTTTTTTGTATTTTTTTTTTTTTTTTTTTTTTTGTTCAGATCTCATAAATTCAACGGCAATTATGTCAGTTTATTTGGAGCAAAGCGTCTCTTAATTTATCGATCGGTAATAGAGCACACAAAAAAAACTCATTTTAGAGAGAGGCTGAATATGGGCAGTTCACAATTAGATGTTGATTTTGGTATGTAAACAGCAGGTGTTAACAAAGCAAGAGCCACAAAGTAGTAGTGGCTAGTAAGCCACAGCAACAATTTCTTCATAATGTTTTATTAATAATGCATATACATATACATATACAATGTATTTTGTAAAGCTGTTCAAAACTGGATCTCAGCATGACTTGGATGGAGAGATTTTCGACTTATTTTAATTTCAGTGATTTAAAGACTGTTAAATAACTCTTCTTTATAAAATAAGGTTAAGGTACATTTTAAATTCGAAAATTCTTAAAGGTCATCGCGCGAACGTTATTCTTCAAATAAAATTTTTCAATATTTATAATTACTTAATATGGGCCCTTGCGAATTTCCCTATTAATAAACATATAATTAACTGACTATGCGAGTTGCTGGCTAAAATTCAACCTAAGATTGGGCCCTTCGTTTGTTTTATTGTATGACATTTACCACCCAGGCATTTGTCAACGCTGGCGCCAAGTGGATCCCCCAATCGCTGCACATAAGAGCCATGAGTTATTTGCAATCTAATTAAGTTGTTTTAAATGAAATCTGACTTGCGAACAAAATGTCATATTTATATATTTGCAGCGATTAAATGGGATTCTGATTTTGACTCTCCCCTCTCACATATGTATTTGTGGCTGTTTTTAACTTATATGCCCCGATTCCTGACTTCTCGTGGACATTGCGTTGTCCGGTGGCGTCCTTCACACTTTGGTTACCTCATAAATTATCCTCATAATGAGCGGAGCCACAACAGGCGCCGCCAGCATCAGCCTCAGCTTCAGCTGTAGTTCCAACTCCAACTCCAATTCGAATTGCATTTAAAATACATTAAAAAAAAAGTTGCGCCATTTATCATTTTGGTTTATTTATGGCTAGATGATCCTATGGTAGAGATCTCACTCTCCCTCTCTTTGTCGCTCGATGAATAATTGCTACCATCGACGCGGCGGAATGTTATCAGCACCATAATTAAATAACGCCAGGAGGTGTCAGGAGTAAGTGTACCACGATCAACCACGACCTTCTACTTCCCCTCCTCCTAATGCCTGTTATTGTACTCAACAATCGTGTTTCCTTAATTTACCATGATCTGGCATATTTTCACTCTCTCAACTTATGTTTCTAAAAATCATGCAAGTCAAAACAAAAATTCAATTACAGTTCAACGAGAATAATCGATCAATTGAGAAGAAATTGTTACAACAAAACAAAAAAGAATGAGATCTCACCTGATCTCAGATCTCTCTGTACAAAGAAGAAATAAAATGCAAAACGAGAAGTTCGAGAAGAGCAAGCCAAGTTCCAATTAAACGTCACGCTAAATGAAGCGTAAAATTGCCCGTTGCTGCTGGTCTTGAATGTGGTTTACAGACAGAGAGAGAAATAGGAATGTACGATCTCCGATCAGCGATCGATGATCCCGAGTCGAGGGGAGCGGTAGACAGGAAAATGTGACAGTGTAATAAAAAATCAATTTCACAATAAATATCTCGCGCTAAAGAAGGAATGAGAGTCAGAAGAACCTGTACCTGTGTGTATATACAATACAACATATCTTATCACAGTCAAGCATCGCCTGAAACCTCAAAGTGGTACTTACTTATAGACGGGGATCGGATGAAGGAGGAGGATTGATCTGAAAATGAAAAGTGTGGTAGCCCAACTGTCAACGATTGATGTAGCAGCCCTTTATCATTATCACATCTGGATTTAGGGCAGGAGCAGGTACGAGCAGAGAGAGAGACAAATGCCTAAGCAGCTTGTCAGAGCGTCAGAAAGTCTGGCCCAGATCCCAAATCTGGTATCCTCGATCACCTGTGGCATGTTACTGCTGCGTTCCTTCTCTCTTCGATATGTGTGTGTGCCTGTTATCTTAAAAACCTTGTTGTCGTCTTAATTATTGCGTTAATGAGTTTTCAGTTTGCTCTGCTTCTCTGTTTCCAGTTAACCCGTTTGCAACAGCATTTCGTGCTATTATCAATCAATCGAAAGACGATCGCCGATCGATGGTCGATCGATGGACTGTTGCAGGAATATACTATGTATACTGCATGCTCTCCAGATCGACGATAAGCGTTGAGAGACTGACTACCAGACCACAGTATCTTTGTTTGTTGTTAATACATAGTATGAATGCTATCGTCATCCATTGATATTTATTAAGAAGCTTCGATAAGCAATCTTTCTTTTTTTGAATGCCGATCTTAAACACCGACAGGATATGAGAAACAAATCAACTACGAATTTATATACATATTTTTATCAATATACATACATACATATATTGATATGCATGATTTACAATGAGAACAATCTTTAACTTGTTATTCCACCCTAGGGATTTAGAAATCCCGACAAAATCCCACATTTAATTAGCATGTATCAAATAATTCAATAACTCAACACAACAATAGATCAATAAACAACTTAACGGGGTGTGTTTAGATCTATGTACATACACATGATCTGCTCATTGGGGGCGATCCATTTCATTGCCTTTGCCAAGTTGAATTCATTTTTGATTAATTGTGGGAGCAAAGATTTCCCACTGTGAAAAGGGGTTTTCTTTTCTTTTTCAAGCATTTAGAAAAGAAGTTAGGAAGGGAGATGGGATACGAAATTGTGGTTACTGAGGCGTACAGTTAAAAAATTAATGATTTGTTGATTTATGAATTGAAACGGGAACGGCAAGAGGAACGGAGGTCAAGTCAAGTGTACAACAATGATAAACGAAGCACACGGTGTGGGGTCTGGTCTGAGTTAAATATTAACGTTGGTATCATTGCAAGTACACTACAAAAAGACAGATTCTTAAAAAAGGTTCCCAGATGTTTTAAATTTTCTAGTTACCTTCTCAAAGTTCTTGTCAATAGTATAAAAAAATCCAATTTAAAAGCTTCAGATGGCAGATCACTTTATAGAGTCATCATTCGACTTTATAGTGTTAATATGTATACGTATCAGATGAGATTTTGTTAGTCAAGTCATTCAGAAGCAATTTGCAGTAAAAACTTCATCTACATCTTTAGAAAACAATAGGGATGCATCAAGTGCAGCTTTTGACTTCCACTTTACGAGCAGGTCGCATTTATCTGTTTGTTTTTTTCTTTCTACCTTTTTTAGGTGCAGGTTCCCTAGGCCATGTTGAATGCCGCCTTTCCGCAGGTTACATTCTTATGCAAATCAATGGATCAAACAATAGAGAATATGTAAAGGAGTAGCAGCAGCCGTATGATCAGTTGATCGCTCTACATTTTGTTACGCATCATCAAATGTCGTGGATTGTTAGTAGCTTATTGTTTACCCGACTTTATGAAGCGCCAATTTATGACTCTTCGGTTGAAAGAGAAGAGAGAAGTTAAATTTTACAGTGTTAGCTACCATTAAAGTAGCCAAAACATTTTAAACAACATCGGGTGAATGTTAATTTTTGTACAGCTCAATTTGTTTTCACTTTTCCGACAGAGAACATCAGCTATAACAACAGCAGCTACAGGCGACATAATTGCAACAACTTAAGGAATCACAACAAATAAACTCAAACTGAAGATTCAAGGCATTCAAATTGATTACATACAACCAGGTTGGATCCTGTCTGGTGTCTACAGTCAGCAGTAAGTAGTGAGCAGTCTGAGTTGGGGCCTTCCGATAAACATGACTTGGCGTTAAAGTCGCTGCTGCTGCCGCTTGTTTTTATTGTTTAGCTCGTTATCAAGTCAAAATAATCAGGAGGCGCAACAGCACTAACAATTGTCATTGTTAAGGGCGAGGCGATGCGAAGCCATGTGTTGCGCGAGGCATACAGGAGCCAAGTTCAATATATACACACACAAAAATTGTGCCCCATCATTGCCATTGGGGGCTATAAAAATGAAGCTCCTCATCATCACCCACGAGAAGCAGCAGCCGCTACCGCAGCCGCCCCAAACAATGCAACATGATTCGCGAATTATAAACACAAGTCTTGAGAGGAGTAGATCGGTATAAGCATCTTTAACTATAAAATAACTGAATGGCAAATACTCTAACCAAAATTTTAGAAGACTGAAAAAATGCATATGTTCTTACTGAAAAAATCAGAATAGTATCAACTATAAATCAAACGAATTATGCGCACTCTAAGAAAATGTTTACTTGGCTGATCTCTTATACTCTTATAGGCAAAAAGCATGACCATGATTTTTGTATATTTCTAGAGCAATATAATCGCAAAAGATGTTTGCAAAATTAAGCAGCAGCAGCAACCGTTGCTGATGTTGGTGACTGCAACGACAGTAATTGTGGCAAGTGATGATGCCCTTGCTCGGCCCCTGTGTCTTGTGCCCTCTTCTGTGTGGTGTTAGAGCGCAAGCAAACAAACAGCTCCTCTAGACACACAGAAGCCAAAACGTGTCGTCCTTTGAGTCACTTCACTTGAGCGACTTCAGCCAGAGTCTTTTTCCTCTTACCTCTTAACTTTTGGCTTGTTGTTGTCATCTTTTTTTCTCTGCACGTGGTGCTGGTGGTTCTTCCGCCGTCTTCGTTTTTAATTAAACAATGTATTAAAAAAGAAGAAAAAACGTAGCCTCCTGTCGTTTGTCGGTGTGAAGTGCAGGAGCAACACTAGCAACAGCATTCCCTTTTCTTCTTATTCTCGAGCTTCTTCAAGCTTGTGTGAGTTATGAGTTGCGCAATCACGACTTCTTGTCTTTGCTTCTTGCTTTTCTTGTTTTAGTTTTATTTTCGGTTTCTTATTTTATTTCGGGGGAGTGAGGCTTGATTAAGTTTTAGAACAAATGAATTAAAAACGTGCGCCAGGATCATGTCTCTCTGACCATGTTTCTGAGGTGTGATATAATTTGTGATTCATCTGCGTGTACCTGCCAAACCGAAATTAAAATCCCAAAAAAATAAACGACAGCTGTTATATATTATATGTTACCTCTTATTTTCGCATCTTGAGAAGTTTTATGACCATTGAAAATTCCAAAGGGGCAGCTGCTGTTGCTACTGCTTGGAAACTTCTGAATTTGATTTGTTGTAGTTACATACATACATACCTAAATATGAGAAGATGCGACATCACTTATAAAGCCTCACAAAAATTTTTAAAAAACGGATCTCTTCTTAAAGATAACATATTTATTTTGTAATTCATTTAAATGAACAAATCAGAGAGTGGCACTTGAACCAAGGAAGATTGTTGTGATGTGATTATGTCAAAATTATTAAAACAGTCTCGAGTCAGTCGAGTCCGTCGAGTGAGTCTACATCGCATTTCACAATTCATCTGCCTTGGATTTTGATCGACACTGATCTGAGATAAGGCCAAGTCAAATAACCGAAAAAAACATACACAAAAAAATATATGAAAATATACATATATACACATTGAATCCCAAGACAGACAAGTGCATTTGCATCAATAGAGTGGAAAAGAAGAGAGGAGAAGGGAGAATCGTGTGAAATAGCTTTCCCAAACTGCTTAAGAAATCGGTGCTCAATGAATTTGTTGAAAAAATATGAACATTTTTGAAAAGACTTTAGAGAAAAGTTTCAAAAAGTAAGAAAGACATTTAAAGCAGGGACACCACCTTTATGCTTTGACAAGGCTGACAACAATACCATTAGGAATTAGACAAAAGGCAGCACCACAACGACAATTGACAACAACAGACTTAGCATTTGATGATCATCATCGCTAGCATCATCAATGTGCTTGTTAGGCTGGTGTGAACCTTTAGGCCTTGCCATTCTCAAACTGAATCACCAGCTAGATAGCTGGCTAGCTAAGCTGATGACAAAACAGCCTACCGAAAGAAAGAAAACAAATTCTCTTTAGGTCTACGATGGCAAACACAACAAAGCTCTCTTAGATTATTAGATCGGTGGCTGCAAGCATTTCCTAGAACGTAGCCAACACGATGACCACGTTTCCCCAACGCATCCGGCCGATGGCATGAACTTTACACGTCTTGCCGCATGTAATATGCAAACTAGACGAGTTGAGTCGAGATGAGGCGATGACTGTACACAGATAAGCAACAGCAGGCAGAACGTGTACAAATTGCAGACACTGTAAGGGGATTTATGACGACGATGCTGCCAAATGCGAAATCCTTCTTTGGAGGAGCACACAGGTAACTAACAGGTAGCCCACAATGGATACCTAGGAGAAAAGTGTCACAGCTGTCATTTTGGAAATGGATTAAACTAAGATTGAAATTTAAACGCACTATAAACCACCTACCTGTATACCTATTTCTACCTGTTTTGACTGTAAATTTTTGGCATATATACCATAGGATTTTCATCATTGGCATACATTCATCTCGCAATCTTTCAAGTGTTAACACCTCAACCAGATAAACAAGACGTTTAGCATCAAATTCAAAATGTTGCAAAATACTGCCTTCTATAAGCACGCTCTCGAGGCCCAGCACAAAGTGTTGCCGACCTGTGAACCAAACTATATAGACAATCTGCACGTGATATTTTTCGAGCAGATCTTTGAAAGAATTGACTATTTGAGCGATCAGGTGCGCATGGCACGAGCCTATCCCCAGTTCCTTCCTCAGATACTAAAAATCTGGGAGAAACGTCTGCATTATCGTATCGTAGGACCAAACACCGCCTTTTTGGGCCTTCTGGATATTGAGGACTATGTCTTCTTCATGGACCACATGGTAGATCGCTTCACGGAATTGCATGTCCACGACGATGGCATTGGATCATTTGCCGAATTCTATGACTACATCACACATCTGTGTGACATTAACATTACACGTCTTCCGAAAGTGGACACCTGCATATTGGCTGGCAATCCAGACACAATGGTGGACGAGGATGTCCGTGACTTGACCGTGATGTTGCCGAATCTTAAAAGACTTACCACTTGCATGAACCTGTCTGGTGCCTATATGCGTGGCTTTAGGAAGCTTGAAGAGTTGGTCTTCAAGTCGATGTATCATTCACTGCCCCTAGATAGCCGTTGGATTCAGGACATTTGCCTGGGAATGACCCAGTTAAAGGTTTTAGATATTACCGACTCCTTTGATAGTGGTGTGCGTCTTCATGACATCAAATTGCCGCAACTAGAAGTCCTGCGCATCAATCTAAGCAGCGTGGAAACCATTGTATCGCAGGTGCTGCAGTTGCCAAAGCTACGCAAATTGGCTATAAGGTTTGACGACTCACGGCAACTTCATGCCGATCAAGAAACTATCTTCCAGCAGATCGTTGTGGCCAAAAGTGAATCCATTACTCGAATTGCTCTCAACAACGAGGTAGTCCAATTGCCATCGCGTTGGTACCAATCGTTGCTCCTCGAGTTGCCGAAATTGAAAGCCCTCATTTGCGAAAATTGGTATCACAATGATTTCTTCCTAGAACGTCAGCATATACCATGCGCCCAAATGGAGATACTTAGTTTTAGTGGCTGGGAAATTGTTCGGGAATATCAATTGCTTGAATTGGTGGCCGAATGCTCACAGCTCCAGCAGTTGGCATTGAATTCGTATCATAGCACTATGGATAAGTTAAATAAACTGGTCAGCATTCGTATGCAAGAGAAAAATCCAAAGCCCTTGCGAGTTTTCAGTGACATGATGTGGACGCATCTCACACCACAGGAATATCAATTCTGGCAGAACAACAAGTACGTCCAAGTTACCTGCGATGGCACCGACTACGACTATCAGGAGGATGGCTTCGAGTTTGACTTTGAATAGCTTAAGAATTTAAAGAAGAAAACGAAGGAGAGAATTGTATATACACCTAAGCAATTTGTATTTTCTAACGTAATTGTTGTAAATATTTAAAAATAAATATCAAGCACTGGCAAAATCATCCAAGTAAATGCAGTCTTTCCTTTCTTTAACAACAGTTTCCCATTTTTCCTTGTTATTATTTATATACATTGCAGCGCTTTAGGGTCTCTAGCAAAATGGAAAAATCAACACACTTTATGGCCCAGCCAGGTAACCGAGAATCAGTAATGGAGTTGGTCCCTCTTCACGTACGCACACACACACACACAAACTAGTGCCATGACCTCCACTCACTTGGCCAGTTAATTTTGGCTAGGCATAAATTATTTGATTTGATTGAGTCGGAAAATGAGTTCGCAAATGGCCCAAAGCGTTTGAATGGCAACTTTGAAAACTAACGTTTCTGCCAGGGTTGGAGTTAATCAAGAGGGGCAAATTTCTAAGCAATATTTGTTCACTCGAAAAAGACAAATTATTTTAGATGTTAAAAGGAATAATTTTAACAATGTTTTTTTTTTAGATTATGCTTATTTGGTATCCATCCCTGGTTGCACATGCATCTGGCTAGTTATATGCAAAGAAAATTAAGCAATTTTGAAAATGGTTTACATAAGATTTTTATTTTTTTTGTTCACTAAAAGAAAACCGAATTTTTATGGCTTTCGTTTTCCATTAGTAGTAGGGGAGAACTGGTGGAAAGCCAGCCGGCAGCAAACTTGGCTTGTCTCCTGATTTAAGTTATTAGCCGACATAGTGACAAGTCAACACAAAGCCAACGTTCCAATATTTTGGGTGGACTAATTTGTATACCTTGATTAATAAGACAGAGACAGAGAGAAAGATTAAAATGCAAACGAACTCAGTCCGAAGGCAAGCGGAATGCGCCCGATGACAGTTTGAAGTATTGAAAATTTAAAAATAATGGACTCTTAATTTATGACCATCAGAGATCGATAGGTTGCCATTTACCCTCATTCCACCGAATGCTACGCCAGTCTAGATCTCTCTCTAGATCTTTTATACATCAAAATCGGGGCATATTTATTGCTTTTTCATTAATTGACTAATTGCAGGTTGTAAAACAGCAGAGAAGAGAAAAGGAGAAAAAGAGAGAGGGAGTAAGAGAGGAAAAGAAGCCCAAAACTAATGTGGCCCAATTAAAGGGACCTGCCTATAACTGTGCATTTTGCCTAATTTCTCAATTAATTTTATTTAACCTGAAACTCGCTCGACGATAATTCGTCATGGTAAATGTGTAACGAAATGTGAACCAATTCGTTCAGAGCCATAACTATATGGATTTGCGGAGCGGCAAGCTACAAACTACAAAATCAAATCAAATTAAATGAAATCGAATGCTTTGAGATGATGATTTTAGCATAATTAAATTAAACATAAAAGGTTCAAAGGTTGCGTTAGTTAAGTGGAAACGGAATGGTAAAAAACACTCTTTAAAAACTTTAGTCCATAAATAGTGCGATAAGATGTTGCGGCTCGTTTGAAATGGGTTTTCACGGATTTATTGAGAAGATCTTCTACTTCTCTCGATGATGAGCTGGGAACAGTTTGAAGAAAGCGGCAGCAAAAAAATGTGATTGATTTCGGCTACCTCAAAATTTTGATCAAGTTCTTCGCCTAAGTCTTTTGTTCTCTGGTAGTGCCCCGTCTAATGTCTTCATTAGCAGCCACGCGGCAGATAAGTTGGTAAGCTGTTTTTAATAACCCCGTCAACTATTTATAACTTTAATTAATAGAGTGTAGAGCAATTTAAATGCAAATCTGAGCTGCTTCTGAGTGCTTTGGATCGTTAACAGGGGGTAAAAGAAAAGAAATTCAATTTAAAGCAATCTCTTTAAAGTTTTTAGTTTGATTTTGCTGCAGTCGCCGCCTTTGTTCAAATGTAGTTATTAAATTTGACAGTTTTCCAGTTTGAAAGGCTTTGAAGTTTTGTCGGCGTGTAGCAGGAAGAAACAAGGCAAACGTATTTCAATTAGCATTTTGATGGGTCCACGAACAAATGAGGCACCCGTCGAATCACCAACACTAACAATTTGATAGGCCCATTGATAGCACTTCATAAAGCAGCAGCTGTACCGCAGCAGCGTCTACTTGATCGTCTTACCATTCGATTGGTTCGATTAAATCATTATTGGACTTTTAAAAATGTCACGCGATTTTCGAAAGAAAAAACTGGACTCCAACTGAGTCAAGCTTTGACAGTATTTGCGAATAATTAAATGTTTATTCCAACGAGTCGAGAAATTAATAGACCAATTGATAGACCATTTATCAGTGGAGAAATTATTGCCAAGTATTCCAGGATGCAGCTTGTCCAAAAGTGTTTGCTGGCCATAAAGCTAATAAAAGGCCAAAAATAAATATCGTTTTGGTTTCTTTTTCATTTTTGCATTACACAAAAAAGTATTAAGTTACCATAACGATTTGTCAACGTTTAGTTAAGGTAACAGATGCAGACGATAGAAGTAAGGTATGGGCTGAAGAGGGCTTGTTGTTGACACATGCAACGATCCAAGGCAAATCAACACAGCAGACCACCTGCAAAGCTTTTCATGAGACGAAGTGTTGAAACCAACAACAACAACAGCAACAAGAAAACTTGACAACAAGACAAGCCTTTGATTAAAGCAACTTGTATTCAATTCAATCTAAAACGTCCAACAAAACGTCTAAAACATCTAACAAAAATTTAAAATCTTTACACAAATGCGCGCGTCTTAAGAGGGAAGTTTTTCACAATGGGCTTATCAAGTTGATTTTAAGTAAACAAGTCCATACTTTAAGAGCAGCTCTCGCGTACACACACTTACACGCATATGTACGTACAATACAATATATATTGTATTTGAAATCTGAGCCAAGTCTCCTCATGGTGCCACATTTTATAGCTGGAAGGCACGTGTATGCAATTTTCATTCATACATTATTCATTCATAATGTACTCTTTTTTCATGGACAGAGATGATGATGATGGTGGAAAAGCAGAGAAGAGCCATATGTGAACTGTCTGTCTGTGGTTTAGCATTTTAACTTACCTTTTGCTATAGTCAAAAAATAATTGCCAATTTCAAGTCAATTGGCTATTTACCCTGCTTATGGTTAATAGAGAAATCGCTAGCAGAGAATGGGGAGAAAACTATGGGGACCTATGGCACCATAGGATGCTGATGTTGATGGGTCTCTAAATGGTTAGGAAATTCATTTGCATAGCCCAACAATTGGTATAATAGAGAAAATTTCACCAGCAATTACATATACATACGTATGGGAAACTAGTTGACGACTTGTTGTTGAGGTGGTAACTCAATTTATTTATTTAAATTTTACATACAGCAACAAGCGCCAGGACAGATCTTTCGAGCCTTATGATTTATATTATACAACGAGCCGTTCGTTTCTGCACCTTTCGAAATTTTTTGGTGGGGCGTTGCATTAATTGAAATTGCAAATGTTCCTGCTTGATAATTGATAGACCTTTTATGCGCAGTTTCTGAGAAACAAATACTTTTTTGGCTTTTGGTATTTTTTTATTATTATTTTTGGGCTTGGCCACATATATATAGTGTGACTTTTATTAATTATAGAATTATATAGTATACCCAGATCTTTTAAGATATGCCGAGATATATATCGCATTGTATTGTGTTGTATTGTAACCTCAGCCTCTTCATCTTGTGTGGCGTGCCATCAAAAAACCATGAAACATAATAAAAACTCATTTTCGGGCAAAATTTGCATAAAATCAATGGAACACTGCATACCAAAACAGATGTAAAAATAGAAACAGATCTTCATGGGTCATGTTATCATAAATCTTTAAAACTAGCCAAATAAAAGTGTCACTAGATAGCAAGAGCATAAAAATATGATCATGATGATGATGATGACAATGATTATGAAAATACGATACATAAGCTGCTGGCATTCAATTGAAATGTTTAATGATTAGAAAGAGGAGAAAATATCTACTGAAGAAAAGAGCCGTACATCTGACCCTTCTCTACCCAACCAGCATAAAGTTGAAAATGACTTAAAAGTCACTACAAAAGGTGCGGCTTGGCTGGAGTTGCCTGCAAACGACAATGCGATTCTCTTAAATCTGACCGAGAAAGACTTTTTGGGATAGGCTTAAGGTAGATCTAAATGAAAACCAAAAGAAAAAGGGTGAAGCAAAAAGTTGTGTTTTTTCTAGATGCTGTTTAGACCAACAGGGACAACAATAACAACATTTTACAGTCGATGTCGCTAATGAATGGAACGCGTTTTTCGTAAATTGTATGTCCAAATGAATGAATAACTGAATTTAGTGAGTGAATGCGAAGTGAGTGAGTGACAGCGAAATGGCAGCTTCTTCTTTTAATGAGCAAGTGACGATGTCTTCGTCATCTTCTACTTCAAGTACAAAATCCCCATCTTTTACCACTTGACGATAAAACAACTTCTAGTCAAAAGATATTTTTGGTTTCCAATGATGGAGCGACGCTCATTAATTCAGTGAATTGGCACTTAAACGGAAGCAAAAGTCAGTTAGTTCCAGATATTCTGTGCATACTTTTATACATATGTACATAGGTACGTATGTATGTATATATTAATGAGTTGAAAACATGGTCAATCAGGCAAACAAGGTCTTGTTGGCTTTCAGCTTCCTTCACTTAAATATAAGACTCTTTGGAGGATCCAATCCGCTTTTCTATTTCTTAAAACTTTTACATTATCATTATGTTATTAATGTTTTAAATTCAGGTTGTTTTACTTCATTATGAATAAACCAGAGGGCCGGGGCTAACTTCGACCGCGTCAAAGTTTGTATACCCTTGCAACTTTTTTGGTAACTCTATCCTTACCTATTAGCCATCAATGTGGAAGAACGTTTTATCTAAAAAGGCTTAAGCTTGAGAAAGAAAGGCCTACAATCATAGGAAATAACGAAGATATTGATCAAAGTCACTGTTTTCCACCGATCGTTCCTATGGGAGCTATATGATATAGTCACCCAAACTTTATCAAATTCGGCACAGTCATTAACATATATATTAAATTAAATGTTTAATTTAAAAGCAATCGCGTTAAAAGTAACGAAGTTATTTACAAAAGTCACTGTTTTCGACCTCGTTCCTATGGGAGCTATATGATATAGTCACCTGATCTTGATCAAATTTGGCATAGTCGCTTATAGGCGTAGTAAACTCTCTAATATTAAGTTTCACGACAATAGCTCAGAAAATAACGAAGGTATTGAGAAAGTCACTGTTCGTGACTTGGCCGTTTGTATGGGAGCTATATGATATAGTCACCCGATCTTGATCAAATTTGGCATAGTCGCTTATAGGCGTAGTAAACTCTCTAATATTAAGTTTCACGACAATAGCTCAGAAAATAACGAAGTTATTGAGAAAGTCACTGTTCGTGACTTGGCCGTTTGTATGGGAGCTATATGATATAGTCACCCGATCTTGATCAAATTTGGCATAGTCGCTTATAGGCGTAGTAAACTCTCTAATATTAAGTTTCACGATAATAGCATAGAAAATAACGAAGTTATTGAGAAAAGTCACTGTTCGTGACTTTGGGGTTTGTATGGGAGCTATATGATATAGTGGTCCGATCCGGCTGAATCCGAGATATACAACGCCTGCAGTATATACAAGCCTACGTGCAAAATTTCAGCTCTGTAGCTCTTACGGTCTAGGAGGAGTTTGCGTTGATCCAGACGGACGGACGGACGGACGGACGGACGGACGGACGGACGGACGGACGGACATGGCTAGTTGAACTCGTCTCGTCGTGCTGATCAAGAATATATATACTTTGTATGGTCGGAGATGCTTCGTTCTATGCGTTGCACACTTCTGACCAAAATTAATATACCCTTTTTGCAAGGGTATAAAAATGACAAACTATGTATATGCTAGACAGGGAAGAACATGAAAATGTCAAATTGGTGTTAGATCTGGGGGCGTCAAGTATAATTAATGTACAATTATTGAAGTCAGCGGACATTTTGCTTTGTCTATAGCACTTGAACTAATTTACAAGTTTCCATATTTAAGCAATTTGTTGTTTAGCCTGCAAATGCGAATGAATGAACCAAAATGTAAACTCTTATGGACTAAAGCGGAGTATAAAGGGGGCTGCTGAGTATGTATGTATATGAATATGATTAAAACCCAATTGGTTTTTGTGAATGTGTGTTCTGTGTGTGTGAAAGAAGTCAGGCATTGTGGGCGTTGTCTCTCAGTTACTCTCTAGCGGTTTATTCATTCACAAGATCCACACCCACATAAGATGTCATTTAAAATAAAGCAAGTGTGAGAAAGAGAGAGAGTTAAAGAGAGTCGCGCTCTCGCAAGGTACAGCTGCAACATTTTCGCAATTCAATTTTGCAGTGAAAATTTATCAATGAAACCTCCCACACAACGTAGGTTTGAAATGGCGTGTCTCTGTATGTAACGATGTCGACGTCGGCGACGATGACGACCCTGCGGACCAAAAGCTCCTTCCGTGGCGGTAAAGCTTTATGCAAACTTTAGTTGGTGTTATTTTTAGCTGACCGAAGCTTTGCTAAAAAGCTCAAAGGACTGCGCATCCAACTTGTTGATGAAATTTAAATTAATTCAATTAAAGAGGATTTACATAGTAATTTGATTGTTAATACAATAACAAGTGATGCAAATTTCGAATACTTTAATAATAGGGCAGCACAGGCTAGAGGGCTAAGATCAGTATGTGTTGGGATGTATGTATGTATCGTATGAGTGTGGGTTGAGAAGCTCTCCCTCTCCCTATATCTCTCTCCTCAAAATAGAAAAACCCACACACACACACAGACAAAATGTAAAGGTGTTTGTGACTGACAATAAGATAGAAGCTTACTTGCGGGGGTTGGGTGCCCATTCCCCCGATTTGTTCTCTCTTACCATCTAACACACATGCGTGTGACAGGGACAGCTGTCTGAACTGCATGTACAGTTGCCCACACAAACAACAGCAACTTGGGCGACAGATCTCTAAGTAAGGCGATGATCAGCCCACGATATGCCGACGCTAAAAAAAGAGAAGAAAAAATCCAAACCAACCAAAACTAAACCAAAAGCGCTGAAAGTCCAAAGCTAAAACAACAGTTTTTATGCCTCCGACACTCGGACGAGTCGAATGGCAAAACGCAACCGGAAGGAAATTATCGTCTAATAGAATTAACGCGCCCCGATCATGAGATCGTTAAATGGAATTACGTCGAAGAACGCTTAGGAAAACAACGAATGTTCCCCACCCCACTTCATTGAAGACATATCTTAGTCGGACCATCAAATTGCGTGTTTCAAATCAAAATTGCATAATCTTTAAAGGATAGCAGTAGCCCCCAAAAATAAAGATCTGTGTAATATTTCCATCTCACTCTAGTTAAACCGCTCGGTGTCGTCGCGTAATCGCAGTAGCTGCTGCTGCGCTCTGCCGCTTCCTTTGACAACGCTAAGCAGTGCTACTGAGCTATCTTCTTATCTCTGTTTGGCCATCTTTTCTGGACTGTGAAGCTCTGAAGAGTCCGCGCGTGCGTCGCTGGTCGCCTTTGGCCCGCCTCGTAATTAATTACAAACGTAGTCGCAAGTCGTTCCAACAGTCGCAGTCCCTCTCGTCGCTGAAAACTTCTTATTTACGCGCTAAATCTTGATTTTTCATCGGTTCTCTGGAGTCATTCTCTCTAGGGTTTGCGTGCTCCTTCACCTACTTGGATTGCATCGCCGACGACATCTGATTGCCTTTTTATGGCTGGTAAGTAGCTTGACTTTTTCTACAACCACGACCAGAACGACGACGCCAAGTCAAAACAAGTATATTAATCGACGATGGCAAATCAGTTCTAGTCTAAGTCATGAGTAGGTTTATTGTAAGTACTAGATAGGTTCAATTTTTAACTCATCGTTGTCATCTAAAGTTTTTTTAAAATTGTCTTTAGATTACATACTAAAGGAATACTCCGGCAATCAAATTAAATTACTAGGCATAATTTGCCATATCCACAAAACACACACAATCACATATATGTACATATGGGTAGCGAATTTCAATCACAACAAAAAGGTCAAATGTTTTGTTTGTTGAAGCCAAGAAATCTCAACATTTTCATCAAAATGTCAAATCACTTGCATTCTTGCATACATATACTCGTAAGTAGTAAGTTCCAACAAGTTGGTGGCTGCTTTAATGTCTGCTCCTGGCAATTACAGTTAACTGGACGAAGGATAACAAATTCAAATTGAAAATGACATTTGATTTAACCAAGCTTCGCTTGGCTAATGTTAAAGTTCAAACGGCCCAACTGTTCTCTCATTTTACTCTCCTTTACACACACGCACAAAACTGACTGTTAGCATATATTTTTTTTGAGTTTTAATGTGAATGAAATGTGAACTAAAGTTCAGATGAAATGAACCCAGACTCCTTTTCCCCATTCTGTCGTTACGTCACGGGAGCTTTTTCATTGATGGTTCTAGCAACTTCATTCATATTCCAATTTAAATGGACCAAAAACATTTCCATTTGCCGCCATTTTTTTTTTTTTTGTTGTCATAGCAGTCCTACCCACACACATATTTCTAGTTGGGAGCTTGGCCCCAGGAAAAGGGCAAAGTACCATCATACCATATCAAAAACGCCGCTGCCTTCTCCCACATTTTCTTACACAGTTTTTCTGAAGACAACATTTTCGAGTAGCTATTCGATGCTTCTTACAGTGGTACATACCTGTATGAAAATTACTTTACATAATTTTAATTATTAGATATTTTAATGAGCTTATTAGTTTGCCCAACTCAAACGCATGATAGTTGGACATATATCAACGATGAAGAATAAAGAAACCATAGCAATAGTATTTTATAGCTTTGAGCTCATTGTGCGGGGTAGTTTAGTTCCAGGAACTTAATATCCTTGTTTGACATTGTGGGCGGTTAATCGCATCTATTAGCATTGAGCATTTCGTTGGCCCGCCTTCGCACAAAAAAGAGATTTCCAGTGAAAAAGAAAAGTTGTGGGAATCAACAAGTATTCGTTTGAAAAGGAGGAGAGCGGAGAACGAAGCTTTACGACAATATATCCTAGATTCATAGTTGAATTGCTGCCTTCTATTTCTTCTCCTTGACGACCTCGACATTGGCTCGGCGGTGGAGCCGCCGTCGATTTCTCATTATTTTTTTGATATTATTGTTTCACTTTACTCATTTGGCGAATTGAATATAATTTCACTCTCATGTACTACTTGTTTTGATTGATGCTCAACTTTGACCTTTAAATGTCAAGAATGGCAGGATGCTTGCAACTTCTAATTGCCCCAGCCTGACTCCCCTTTTGTTTTTGTTTGTACGTTGTGGGCGTTCATGTTTCCTTTTTTTTTCTTTAGAATTTTTGCATAATATTTTTGCTGCCCAGACTTTTGAAGTTCACATTAGACTGGTTCTACGAAATTGAGCAGTCATGACTTAATAAAAAGTCAATTCCCGGGTTTAAAAGACGTATACGTGATAAAAGAAGATTACATAAATTAACTGAACAATAATGTGGAGAAAGTGTTGATAACACCTGAAACGGAACTTTTTGTTTTGGTTTCTGTCATGATGCTCTCCGTCTCCACGTTTTTTTTTTGTTTCTTTTTGTTTTTTTGCTCAATCCGCCAAACATTTGCCTACTTCCCACTCTCTCACTATGCTCAATGGCTCTCACACTCGCTCCCGGTATTGTTGCCTATGGCAGCCATCATCCACCTACACTGAGACTATGTGGATTGCTGTTGCTCTTTTTTCGTCTATTCCCTAGTCGAATCGGAAATGCTGCTTTTCCACTCTCACATGGCGGCAGCGGCCCACCACCTACACTTCTTACACACACACACACCTATGGATACACTGATAGGGACTCTCATTGAGGTGCTCCTCATAATAGAGAATCAACAATTATACAAAACGACGACGACGATGAGGCTAAACAATTTTCAAGCATTTTCGTTTCATCGTTTCCGACGCTTCCGTCGACGGAACGCCAACGCCGGCGCAAATATACGACAACGCTCACATACACAGGCACAGACGAAACGTTTGGACGATTTTCCACCGTTTTTGCCGAGTTTTTCCATTTCCATTTTCAATTTTCACTGCTCGTGCCAGTAGCGCATTGACGGCTCAACAGCTCGTCTCGGCCAGCTTTCGATTTTCACTCTTCTCCATGCCAAAATAAAAAGAACAATATCAAATAAAATTAAAAAAAAACTGCATCATTGAATCGCGAGCTCAAATCTTCATCTTCTACTACATACTTTTGTCCAAATTTTAAACAAATCAAAAAAAGAATTCGAAAATAATACAAAAAATGTAAATAATGAATACCGTCGGCAGATGTTATCAAAATCAGATATAAAGTGTCAATATATTTATTAAGAAGAATAATAGATATATGTATAATGTTGTTACCTCTTTTTATGGTCTTACTATAAGTCAAAGTCTGAGTGTCTGTTTATGTGATCTTTTTAATGTAGAGTGTTTTTATTGTAGTTGTATTCTGAAAACAAAATCAATTTTAAAATATATTTGTGGTAAAAGCATTTTAAAGGATCAGGTGAAAACAAATTTGATCAACTTATGAAGCTGAAAAATGTGCAAATTAATCAAAAATCTTAGCTAAATACTTTAAGAGAAAAGTAAGTGAAAATGTCCCAACTGATGATTACACATGTATTAACTTAAATGGTAGTTTATCAAACGGAAAATTATGATTAATTCAGTAAAACAAAATAATTTATCGAAAATATAAGTATAACATCCTATATGAATAACCACGTATCTAAAAAGTTTTATATATGTATATGTCAATCACATAAATTTTCGAACTCTTTGTTTTGCTTTCAGCTCTCATGTAATAGAGTTAAAAATCGTCCTACCCATAAAAAATCGATCTAACTGAAAGACTGAATTACGTGTTAAAATTCACAAGGATTACAGTGCAACAATAACAAATAATGGAAACAAATTAAACATAAAGCGGATGATGTGTTTAAACAAGAGTTGTAATCATATTTAGGCTGATTTCCCCCTTTTCCAAATTGAATTTATCAAATGGAGTCTTTGAATAGAACTTTGTGTTTTTTCTCTTATTATTTTTGCTTTGCCTTTGTTTTATTTGCTGATACCAACAATAAAATTTGCAAAAATGATGCTGACAATGCGTCGTCAGAATGAACTAGGAACAGCAGCAACAAGTGCCACATCTTCTCCACCGCCATCCAATCCGACGCTTAGCCTGGTGCAACATACCGCGCTGACTACCAGTGGGGTAGCCCCATTAGCGGCAACACTTACACCATCTTCCCCACAGGATTCACTCAATACACCTACAACCCCTCAGCTGGGTCTTAGTCGGAATCCCTTGCAATTTACACCACCTGCCCCGCCCATTGCTGTGCAAACGGCATCGTCAGTTGCGCCCACTTTTGGTTTTTATCAGGGTGCAACTACCACACAAGCAGCTGCATTACCCATACGTGCGCATCCTCCACCACCTTCTTCTTTGAGTGCATCGGATGGTATCAAGGAGTCATCGAATCATGGTGTGGAATTAGATGAATACGTCGATATATTGCAGGTTCAGCAACTACTTCTGGACACTTCGGCGGCAGCAGCAGCGGCAGCAAATCAAAATTCAAACAATCCCCCGACATCAGCAGCAGGACCAGTAGCAGTAGACCAACTGCAACAACAGCAATCACCTCTGCAGCAGCCTCAATCGCAACAACAACCACAAGTGGCCAAGCCACGTCCGCGCATCAATTTACAAAAGACTTCGGAATATGCCGCACAACTAGCTCAGGGTAAGTGCGATTAAAATCCTAAAAAGATTTTAAAAATCACAGATTTGTATTATTTTTTCTTTAGCCGAAACCACATCCTCTGTATCCGCTGCAGCCGCCGCAGCAGCATCGCGACGCGTTCTCCTTGATTATCCGAATCCATATTTGTACGGTAATCATCATTATCATCACCATACATCGCCAAGTGAGGACCTAGTGGCCCTTTGGTTTGGCAGCAATGGGACAGGTGAGTTTCCAACAGACCCAATACTAAATTGTAAATACCTTTAACATTCAAATGAGATGTGGTGCCACTTAATTGGTTTCCATTTCCTTTGTCCAACTTTCAATCATTCCCACAAAACCGCCTGTTTTGTAGTTTCCCCTTCTCGTTGTATTACATCATAACTCTCTTGCTCTTGGGTCTCCATGCGGCGGCGTTGCAAATGCCGCATGTTGCACTTACTCAAAACTATCTCAGCGGCTATAAATTGCCAAAATTAATCTGTGAATAAGCTGACAGTACCCGTTCTCCCTCCCATCTCTCTCCAGCACCCTCAATATCTCCTCGTCTCCTCGTCTAATGGCTCAATAAATACAAAACTGAAAAATATTTCGCACAATTTTTGATGGCGCCTTTAATATGTGTCCCCTATGGCGCCGCCGTTGCTAGTCAAAGTCTCCGGACTATTTGTGTTTCTCTATCTACATATGTATGTATATATATGTATGTATGTGTGTGTGTTGAAATGTTGCCAAAAACTTGAAATTGAATTTTGCAAATGATGCAGTGCATCGGCCCGCCACTTGAGTGTGCCCTTTCGCTTTTCGTTTTGCCCATGAGTGCAATGCAACAGGTGTGTGCCGGGACGTTGTCGTCGGTGTTTGGGATGCATGTGACGACGCGTCGTCGATGTCTTGGATGTGGATTCATTTGGTCTTCGTCATCGCCAGCGCACGTCTCATCGATTACTTGACTGATTCAACGTGACGGGGGCATTACCGTTGGGTTCGGTCTTTTACCGCTCGCCCGTTTCTTTATAATCTTTTTCTTTTTTTTTTTTTTTTGCTGAGGTTTGCCAAAATTAAGTCAGCGCCAAGACCACCCAAAGTGTGTCATTGCTGGCACTGATATTGGGAGTTTATATTGATACTTATTGAATAAATAGCAACACTTCGATAGCAATATACAGAGACCGAAGGCAGGACACGTAGGAAAGCATTTTCTGATACTGTTTTCAGTTATGTCAACCAAAAAGACTTAATTCAAGTTATTTGTGCTTGCGACAACAATCAGACATAGGAATCGTCTTAATTAATTAATTTCATAAATATGCAACTGAGCTTAATTGACAATGGTGGAGGAGATGGAGCAATAGTGGAAACAGAATTGCAGGCGCAGCCAGCACTAAGCAAATCTCTCATGGCCACTAATTAGCCAGGAAATGACCCCGACTGACCGAGAAGTAGTCACACAGCTGACTAAATATACTTATTTTTTGCCTGACCCTAATCGACAAAGGAAGCTGACTCAATCTGTTGCTCTTTACTGCTGTTGCTGATTCTGTTGCTGTTGCACTTCACTTGCAATCAATATTCATAAATCTTTTGGCAAGGGTTCACCAATTAATAACGTGACCCGTTTTCGAGTTTCTTTTTCTATTTGAAAATCAAAATCAACCTGGGTGATCGAACCGCACTTACAGCGTAGAGAGGTAAGGCAACTCCAACGACGATGATGACGACGACGACGACGACGACGGACGAAGTTTTCCAATGAAAATCACACACAAAGCCTTTCAGCATTTGTCAACGAGGCGACGCGGCTTGACACCGCCAACGACAAACACGAAAGCAACAGTCCGACAGCCAGCAAGAGTTAAGAAAACTGCAAGGAAATTACAGCAAATAAACTAACATTGAGAGCAAAGCACAGTGGTTGAAAATTTATAGACTCGGACTGGACTTCTTTTTATATATGTAAATCTATATTATACCACTTGGGTTCAGGCTTTTAGCAATAAAAAAAGCCAAGTTTTGAGATTGAAATCTGAAACTTGTCTGATAATAATATTTCACATTTTTGAGGCACTGTGCCGATGGCATTGAAGGGGACAACCTTTGTGCCTTGTGCAACGGAAATCGCTGACATGGACCACACCAGACCAAGCCAAGCCGCACAATCTCCAACTTTCAGTTGCAACTCTCAACACAGACAGAAGCTTGGGCATTCAGCGAGGCTTGCCTAATGTTTAATTAAGGTGATTGCTGTGCGGTCACTCGATTGTCGGTTGACTCGCTTCGTTGTTTGTTTGCAGTTTGTTGTTGTTGTTGTTACTGTTGTTGATCGCACACCTCACGATCACCCAAATTGGTTTGTAAGGATAAAAGAGACGGGACAAATAGAATCGACTAGAATCCCTATGACAAAGGACATTTTTAGGAGCAGTCTTAATGAAGATTAATTGCAATCAGCGAGCCACTTGGGCTGCGATTAATTGCAGGGAACAGACATGGAAATGAAACCGACTTCACTCTCTGGGAGTTTGACTTCCTCCTAGAGACAACTTTAAACCAAACAATCTGTAGCTGGTTGTGTGCTGATGACGGTAGATGCTGAATACTGGATACTGCGAAGCTGCTGATGATGATGCCCAGGCTGGTAGTTCACAAGTTCACGATGGCGACGGCAACTTAATTGCCATTTACATGAACATCAGATTGTGAATTGCTCCCGGGTCTGTCTCCTTCTATGCCTATCTTTTCCTTTCTTCATCTCGTTGCTTAGATTTGCCTTTTGCTTTAGCCTCAACTTTGTTGGTGGCACAATGCAGTTGATGAATTGCCCATTTTATCTGAGGACTTGGCCCACCTGGACGGCATCGGGCAAGCCGATGACAATTTGTCACAGTTTCCTCTACTCAATGGCCACTTTTTTAAATAATCGTAAATTAACCCTAAGCTGATTATTTAACATAATTTGTGTGGGTTAGCAGTAACAGCAGCTCTAGTCTCGTTTTTTTTTTTTTTTTTTGCATTGTCACCTGTTGATGTCGTCGTCGTCGTCGTCGTCTGCCGTAGAATCGGACATGGATTTTAGAGTTGGCGCCAGTCTCTGACCCAATCAAAAAATATATAAAATAAAAGGCAAAAAAACGAAATATATATCTGAAACCGCAGCATGTGGGCAGCACCAGCAGACAACAGCAACAGTTTGAGTTGTGCTTTTTGTGGTTTCGGTTTTGCATTTGAGTTAAGTTATAATTTGTGTATTTTACTTTTTTATTTTATTATTATTTAACAAGTTTTACCATCATGGGTCTAAAAATAGATAAAGAGCTCAGCCAATGCTTAAAGTAAAAACATGACTGTGTTTAACGTTACAGATTTGCTCGATCGTACCAATATATACATATGTCAATCAAAAGTTGATTTCGTGGAGAGTACCATAACTTGCTTTTCACAAACAAAACTGTGAAGGCTTTGGGATTTCTTTAAAATTGTAGGAGATCAAAGTATTCGAACTTTCAGTCGTTTTTTATAATAGCTAATTGTGATATTTGAATTTGAAAAAAGTATTAGTTGTAACGGGAAAGAAAGAAAAAATACAAAATTAAGCTGCCTCAAAATGATGCCTGGCATGAGACCCTTTCTCTTCTTTTTCTATATGCTGGAAACGATAATGAATATCATTCTGATGGGCTATCATGTACGCGGATTTCTTGCCATTCCCGCGGTTTTCCAAGGCTTTTTTTGGTGGAGAAGTATCTGTACTTAATTATGTTCTATGTGCTAACAGTTCTTACACTATTTGCCAGCATTAATGTGTGTTCTGGTAACACACCATACATTTGGAACGAGATAAATCGTTGTGCAGTGGGAGCCATTGGGTACATAATTATTTCAATAATGACAATGCGTGACGCCGAAAATGAACTCTGGGTTCTTCTTGATAACGAGGTTGAGAAACCAAAGCATCCGTTTTATATGTTTATGCGAGGACAGTCGATTTGTGCCCTTCTCTGTGGCACTATATACTTGCTGCATTTTACCATAGTCTTGGATTTTTTATTGAGCAAGGCGGACGATGACCAGATTACATCTGACTTCGATTTAGATACAGATGAAGTGGATGATGATGCGGCCTCAAATGATTTAATAATGCCAGTCAAATTGTATGTTTTGGGTGAATGGTTCGAGAGGCGTTTAGCTAAATATGCCTGGTTTGAGGATTTCGTTGATAGACGTCGGTTATCGATATAAATTGTTGCTGTTCAGTTTTGTTTCTCTCAGTGTGTGTGTGTGTGTGTGTTTTATACTATTTGCATAAAGATCAACAGCAGCAACAAAATTGGTTGAACCAAACCCCTCAAATGATTTCATTCATGAGCTCCATTCATAAAGCAAACATTTCTAGTTTAAGGTAAGCCACTGAACAACGTACACCTACGACAATCTGATCGGCCCGATCTGTTGGAGCTGCAGTTGCAGTTCGAGCTGCAGCCTGCAACTGCACATTATTTATAACATTTTGCTGTTTTGGGGTCACATGTTGGCGTGTGTTGCAAATTAAATTTGCAAATTATAGGCTGTCGCTGGAGGTTTCCGGTACCAGGCGCAGTAACAACAACACTACCATCACCCGCACCACCACCACCCAGCATCAGCACCACCGTTCTCTCTCAGGGCAGCATAAACATAAACCTCCTGCATCTCCATCTCCAACTGAAGCTGCATCAGCTGCACTTCAACATGCTCGTTTTTATTTTTTCGGTTCTTTTTGTGCCGCAAATATGGCGCGTCCAACCAAAATGGTCTGAGCATTTGAACTGTCATGCTACAGAGAGAAAGATAGAGAGAGAAGCAACAAGGAGACCGACCCACCATCTGACATTTTAAAGCGAAATGTCAGTCAACTACTCAGTCAGTCATTTAGTCAGTCAGTCAACTACAGCACGAGATTTGTGGTGGTTCAGATGGTTCAAATGTTAGTTGAGCGTTGGCAGCGGCAGGCGGTAGCCATTATCATTCTGTATGCTAGTCGCTTACCAGCCATCTTTGACTCTGAACCAAAAGCATAGAGAAAGTGATGCCAGAAACTGATGAATGTGATCACTAGGTAATTAAGAGCCTTACGAAAGGACAATTATGTTGTTAAAAAAGGCATGGTAAATTAAACTCAAACCTTCGATCAAGGGCATTCACTTATTGTTGACTTTGTTGTTCAAGTTTCCTAAATGAACTAAATATGGTGAATCGGTTGGTTAAAAAAATAAACTTATGTATATCAACGTTTTTTGGTTGCTTTTTATTGTTGTTGCTTATTTGCCGGGCTGTTTCTTTCATGATTTAAAGTTTTTTGTTTTTCTCAGTAGGCGTAACGCGCGCTTAGCTCTCTAGCATTTCAATTGTTGTTGCCCACACTTTGTTGCCTTTTTTAGTACCGACGACAAGACAGATAGACCTACAAATGGACATTGGCAAGAGAGAGATGGCGCGAGACACTGAAATAATGTGATTGGTGGTGGTCAATGCCTGGCCACGATGATTCCAAGCCTCTTGACACATTTTGAAGGCAGCCAGCAACAAGTAAGCAAATCAAAAATAGACCCAAAATATGCTCCCTTGCCTCCTTCTTCGCCTAACACCTCACCACCCCCCCTTCCATCAACCCATGTCATCCCACAAATTACGCGCATATTTTCTAATGAGCTCATGCATGGCACATATTGCCATGGTCTACTCCTGCTGCCCCTACCATAGTTCCCTCCGTCAAGAGATTGACTTGACATGAATGTGGATCGTGTGGAGAAGCAAGATTTATGCTTTTTGGTCTCCCTCTTAAACGAGGGCCCATCGAAAACCATATCAATGAAGTAATTGAAAATTTCTATGTTGTGGACTACTATCTCGAACTGCCCTCGTACTTTGAAAGATTTCTTAGTCTTTTGGCCAGAAAGTGATGCCAAGTTTTTGAAGGTGCTGTTGCTAAATGTTGTTGCTGCTTCTGCTGGCGATCGTTAGCACAAAGCAAAATTTATCTTTTGGCATTCTGTTAATGTCAATAATGTTGATAGATACGACAAAAATCTGTTTGGCTGGGCAAAACAATACTAGAAGTAGACGAGCAACAGCAGGCTAATTAGGCTTAACTCATCCATTAGATTGCAAAATGGAAAATAGAAACTTCGGGCTGTTTGCCGTATGTGTCAAAAAATCTCACACAGCTTTTTCCAAGCGTATTACGACCGTTTTTATGGCAACACACCATAAGCCATGGTCAGGCGATGTCTGACGTCATAAATGCATAAAAATGCAAACTTGGCGATGACATAAATTGCACTCAAAATGTTGGCCAACTGCACCAGAGTCTCAGCTACAGTCTGGCAGCTTGGCCTTACTTTTCAGCTTTCAGCTTGTCACGATTTGATTTGAACGATTTTCTGTAAGCGACTTATTGAGCAGCTGTAAAAGATTGCCAAAAACAAAATCTCTTAATGAACAACAGCAACACCAGCAACATCCGTTCCATTGCAGTCAAACTCAGTGCCTGTTGTTGTTGCCGCTGCTGCGTGGGTTGCTTCATTCATAAGCAACATTTTGCGCTGAATGAATTGCAGTTTTGTATCTTTAACTAAAGCCACATAACGGCACACACACACACACACATAGAAAGAAAGAGTGTGACTGAGAGTGAAAGAGATGGAAACGAAGAAAAAGGTAAGCACTCGAAATGCACTGCTGATTGGGAAGCCCGAAAACGAAATACAAAAAACCCTGTCTCGGCGATTTACATAAATCAGCTGCAAATTTGTTCCACTGTTCAAATGCAATGTTCCCCCCCGCGCAATCCCTTCTCCTTCTTCGCCTTTTTCTACTACACAAACACTCACAGTAAGTGCAAGCGAGAGGTTCGAGGAAGTCAAAGCAGCTTCTACCAAGCACAAGCCACAGACCAGAGAAACGTATAGAGGAGATGCCAGAGGAGGACGCGTGTCGCAGCAGTTGGAAAAACTTGCCCATGGCTGAAGCCGTTTTTGGGTTTCTTTTTTATTTTCATTTTTATTTTTTTTAATTTGCGGGGGCTACTTGCCAAAGTAAGTAGCTTTGTGTACAGCTTGGTCGTGCTTAACAAAAAAAAAAAAAAATAAATAAAAAGAATAACAATAAATAAATTAAAACTAGGTCTGATTGCATTTGCCATAAAGATGGTTCACACAACTCATGGGTTGGTCATTATTAATGACCAAAAGAAACTCTTGAGATTGCTTTATCAGTAAAGAAAGAGATTGCTTGTGAAGTAGGGAAGTAGGGAAAACCGTTTCTCTGAAAGACTCTGAAAATATTAGATCAATCCCTAAATACAATGGTCCAAGTGATGTGTCGAAATATGATAGGGTTCCGTTTTCCCAAAAAAAAAAAAAAATCAAAGCCATTCCACCCACTGTGCGCGGTTGGCTAACATAAAACTGACCAAAATGAACAAACCAAAGGAAAAAAGATTTCATTCATAAGATTTCCAAATGATGTTAAAGCAGTTTGACAGTTAATTTGTTTTGAGGAAAAAGTATTTTCCGGACATGCTAATGCGGTTCCGGTGTCAACTTCATTTCCATCGACATCGCTTCATCTCCATCTCCATCTCCATCGTCATCTTCATTGTGCTCTTTCAACTCAGGGCCATAAATTTGCATTTGCTGCTAATGCTGCCGAACGAGCTGCTGCGCTGCTGCCCACGTTTCACGTTTCTGTTTTGCCCTTTTGGCTTCGAGGGGTTTTCGTTCGTTTGTTGGTTTTTTTTGGGTCTCCTCCATTCATTCATTGGGGATTTCATCAGAGTTGTGGCTAAAAATGTGGGCGCAGTTTTACTACGACGACTATTTCATTCATAAAAACCCGTGCCAACGCGTGCCCAAAACCCTGCATGGCCAGCAAGACAGACAGAGCGATCATCTTTTGGGTAATTTAATATGTGAGTCTACCCATTGATTTTATTAGGTTAAGTTATAGCAGGGAGAAACAGACAATAACCGGGGGAATGAGGAGATCTTCTGTCCGTTTGCCTTGCTTAAATTTAGCAACATTTAACCTAGTTTTGTAAGTGTGCGTATGTCTTTGTGCGTTTGTTTGTTTGTTGCTAATGAAGTGTCAACAACAAATTGAATGTCTAACATTTGTCGCATGTCGCCAAAGTTGCGACTAGGCAAAACAACAGCAACATACATACATATGTCTCTGTGTCTTTGTTAAATGCTTTAAATAAATAAATGCAAAAACATTGCATGAAATATGCAAAATGTCACTAAAATTGGAATTTACCAAACGCAAAATCTTTAAAAGTTTGCATACCCTATCAAAGAAAATGGTACAGGAAATCAATTATATAACAGATTTTTGATTATTTCATGAAGTTCTCTTAGACACCAACCTATCCGATACACATTTTAGCCAATGTTTTTTTCTACAAAGGAATTTAATTAAATTTTGTCTTAGTCTTCTCTAAGAAGAGTATTAATGATACGCATTACTTATGAGAAAAACATAGCCGACTTCTTGTATATGGGCCCTGTTGGCTTGGCTTTGCTTGACTTGGCCCAAGGCACAATTCCGATTCATTCATATGTTGGCTGTTTGCAATCATTGAGCGAACATCGTCACTGCTTGCCAAGACCACGTCGTTGCCGATGCCGATGTCGTTGCCGTTGCCATTGCCAGCAGCAGCTACTGCACAAATATAAAGTAAGCACACTACCAACGACAACAACAACAGCAGCAAGAGCAACGAAGGCAACACCAGCACCAACATCGACAACAATCAATTTGCATACAACGGCGGCCGTTTTGTGAATGAAACTATAGTTTTTTTTTTTTATTATTGTTCGACAACAACAACAAATTAATACAGCAAATGCAATAAATTGTTAAATTTTATTATATATACATACATATATATTTATACATATATACGAAATGTTGTGAGTCTAAGCAACTGCCTACGCACAATAGTCGTCCGTCTGCCCACTCGATAGTAAGTATCTTACAGATACAAACTGCGACTGTGTAGCGGCTAATTCGATTGCTTGCCAATTGCCAAACGCGTTGCCAGTCAAAAAAACAAAAATGAATAAAAAATTATACAAAACAAAAATCGAAAACAAAAAAAAAAAAAAAAAAGAAAAACTGCCCACGCCCACAAAGAAGTATATATAGACGATTTGCTATTGTGATCGATCCATTGATGTTTTAAGATGCGGTTGCTGCTGCTGCTCCTGCTCTTGCTGCTTGTTTGACATTTACCTTCACTCTGTTAGTTGATTCATTCATTTAATTTTCTCATTTTTCCCATTTACTTTTCATATTAATTGCTGGCGATGCCAAAGCTGTAAATGTGATAATAAATTATTACAGAAAAAGACATTTACCGGGTGGGCGTTTCATTACAACCACAACAACAACACAGACAGACTAGACTCAAGCACAGTCAGTAAGAGATACAAATACTTACATACATACATACGTATCTCTAGACAGATACTACTCCAAAAGATATTTAAAAGCGGCTTGTTTTCCCTTTGTGACCTGTTCAGGTGTTGCGTATGTATGGCTTGTCGTTGGCCGTTTTCTATTTGATTCATTCATTCATTTACAATGCCTTTTAATTGTATGTATTCAACAAATTATTTCTGATAAACATTTCCTGCTTAATGGTTAATGATTTACTCATTCACATCGGTAATTAAATATTTGCATACATCAATCATTTAAATTGAATTGTAAAATTTATATTCGATTTATTATATTTTTTAATTTATAATTAAAAAAATAAAAGAAGTGTTATTATATTTTCACACTATCCCGAATTTAGCATGGAGTTTTTTTTGGCGAATGAACACGAACCTGATTAACACATTCTTCAAAGCAATATTTTTACAGTTCTCTCAGTCATTTTTAAGTGCATAATTTTCCATATCAATTGAAAACATTGTAATGATGGTCATTTAAAGTGCCGAAAAAAAAAAAAACACTGAGAAACATAAATGATGACAAACCAGAATGAAAATTTATATGGGAAGCCATAAAGAAAAAAGGCGGCGGCGGCGATGGCGGCTTTTAGGAAGCAGGAATCGTCGGTGGCGAGGGGGGCCAGCGCATAAATAACCGAGCGAATTCCCACTGAAGCATGAAAAGAACTTGACTATGGTCGTTGCACGCGCAACTAATTAAATTAAAGACGTTCTCGTGAGACGCGATCGGTCCAAAAAAAAGCATTATGTTAGTGTGATCGAACGACGACAAGGGGAACCACAGTGGGGGTGGGCGTCTTAGGCTACTTTGTGTACATATATGTATGTTTGTCAAATTTATGTGGTATAATTTACAAAAAGGCGACGTTCGAATGCAGTTCCCACACCCACACTACAAAAATAAATAGACTAGACTAGAGACCCCTGGCCAGAGAAGTGCACCCACTTTTCACTCGCCAAAAACGGCCAACACACTTACACAAAAACTAAAAACAAAATAATGTCGCGTGGCAACGCCTCCGATCTGGCGATCTCTACTGATCTCTGGATCTGTTTTTGGAGCGAGTTCAGTTAAGTGACCCGATGCCGCCAACAACTAACCACCAACATTTTGTGTAGGACAATTCGGCACGCGACTTTCCGACCAGATCGCGCCGTTGTTGCCTCCTCCACAAAATTCTCTGTGTGCTCTTGGCATCGACAAGTGTAGGGGACGCGTCGTCGTACCGTCTGGTGGCTAAATAAACACGCACACACTCACAAATTTTGCGGGGGTTGTTTGTTTTTCTCACATGCCCACAGCCGAAACTGAACAAGAGGCCGGACCGGGTTGAGTATGACCGACCGATTGGCCAGCATCAACAGTAGCACCATCCCATATACACACCCACCTCAAATTTTGCCATGTGATCAAATGTCGGTCAGTTTTGGTTTCTTATTTCTTAGCTTTTTGATGAGTTCAAGGGCAGACTGAATCTAAACCTTATTTCTTCTAATTTTGTTTTTGGCTTGAATTTGGCACACGACACATACAGCCCACCTTGGTTTTGGCACACTTCAAACTGAGCGCCATCGCCGTCATCGTCATCAAACGCCTCGTCGCCATTTTGGCCCACGTTCTTTGAAAATGTTGGAGGAACTTGCACTTTTTTTTGGCTGTCCATTTGCGAACGTGGTCGTCGTGTGCCACGGCAACGTCGGTGACGACGACGACGACTACGACGACTTAAATAAATCAACATGTTTTCGCCTATCTACAGGCATCCGGTTCGCCCAGGCTTTAATTTTATTAAACATACTTTTTCCATACATACAATATAGATACATACATCATTTTGGATTCCATTATGAATAGCGCGACTCAATCAAGGCACTTTATAAACTGTTTTCGAGGTTTTAATTTGCAAAACCAAACCAAACCGAACCGACAATGCTTTTGGCTATTTCAACTCCTTAGTAAAGAGAAAGAGAGAAAGATAGAGACTGTGTGTGTCAGAGAAAGAGAGCAAGGCAGAGACCAGGAGAGTGAGTGAAGCTGCTGCAACATGGCAGTCAACAAATTTACGACATAATAATTTACATTTATCTGCCACAGCGCCAACTCCAACAAAAACAAACTTGATCGCCATAAAAATATTTACCTGTGTGCGTGTTTCAACATTGATTGCCATTTTCCAATAGTCGAATTGGAAATGTTCTTGACGAACAAAATACACATATTTACTAGTCACTTTAATGATCGCCTACATTAATGAGTTTTGTTTATGCCTGGGCCACAACTAAATCCTTTACTAATGATTCTATAACTATATCTATTGAAAATAACAAATCATATAAAAATCTAGTGTAGACTCTTTTCGCTTCTGAGGGTATGCGAAAAGGCACCGCCATATTTCTTAATAACTAACATAGTCTCGTACGTATGGTAAGTACGTGTTTGTTGTACCTTCTTGCGATATGTCGACGTCAGGCGACGACGACGACGAGACGATGTCGCCTCTTTATCAGTTTATTACTTGGCAAACTTTTCATTTTAATATCTTTTCGTATTCGCCGCATTTGCGCAATGCATTTTGCTAGATTGAGCGACTTTTAATTTTCAACGCCTTCTTTACCATATGCAAAACTCAGATCTGCAATTCCATTGCTGGTTGGTTCGTAACTTCTGAGCTGAGTTAAGTTGATTTAACCTAGCTGGTTGCGCAACTCGTTACGACTTACAAATAAAATAGTTGCCGGATCCAGGCTAAATTGTCTGTAAAGTCACTACTAAACATCACTACGCACCAAAGGTCGAGCATTTTTTGCTTGCAGTCAAAGTCAAGGTGGCAAACAAGTAAGAGGCAATCCTCGCACATTTCCCAAGTATATGTATGTGTGTGTTTGTGATAAAATCGATAGAGCTAAAACTTTCTAACACACCATATGTGTATTTATCCTCTCCCTTCCCTTTTCTCTCTCTCTCTCCATCTCTTATTTCTCCCTCCCTGTTTGCGTAAATGGTTTGCCCGGCCTGCTTTATGAATGAACAAGTAGAAGGAAAAACCATAGCATACTTAACAGGGCGCCTGCGTTATATTTGTGTATGTGTGCATTGCGGAAGTGAGCTATGACGAAAGCAAAGCACAAATATGTCCTTGAATTGTACAACAGGTGGAAGTTTATTGCCTGCCAGAGTAAAGTTCTCAGCATTTTATAGTTTCTCCCTACCCTATCGCTTCTCTCTGCCCGTCACTGCTGCATTGGCTGCTGACGTAAATAATGATTTCAATGATGATTATCGAAATAATAATAATGAAGCCCCAAAACAGCAACTGCCAGTGTACAGTTATTGTGAGCTTAAAGAGCAAAATCATGCCAGTTTCTTCAATTGAGTTTTCGAATCTCAGTTTTAGAATTTTTAAATATCTATTTCTTTTTATAGCTCACACTTTACTGTTTCTTTCTATATATATGTACATACATACATACATATGTATCCCTGTTGGCCTGTTGTCGATGATTAAACATGATGAAATTATTAACTTGTTTTTTCTTTTTTGCTCAGCTTCAAAATGTTGCCATTTTTGGTGCGAGAGTCTTAACAAGAAAACAAAAAACAAATACAAAACTTACTTAACCATAACACCGTAATTAAGCACAAATCACAAAAGTTTGACCAAAATTGGAAGTACAACAACAACAGTACCACAAAACAGCAACCAAAGGGCAACAACAACAATTTGTGTGATGATGATGATGTGGCCGAAATTTTGTGGCATATACTTTTGACCAAATTTGGTTGGACATTTATTGCTCGGTTTTGTCTTTTTCGGTTTGGCATTTTGTTACTTGACCCGTTTTCGTGCATATTTAAAACGAAAGAAAATTATATGCAAAAGATTTCAAGAAATCTGGAAACAAAAGCAGACAAAAAAATCAAAAAGCTTCACATTCAATTCGGGCCATATCTTGTCTACCTGTCTATACATACATACATACTTATATGTAGATTAGATATCTGCTTAAGTCTTTTACGAAAATTGTAGTTTCTTTTAGCATTTTATCATAATTAAAGAGAATATTAAAAGTGATGCACTTTTCGTTTTACGTGTTCAACATTAATTTACCATGAGATTATCTTCATTAGACATTTTAAATGAGCAGAAGCAACATTTGTTGTTGTTCCTATTGCTGTTGCTGCTGCTGCTGTTGTTTTTCATGTTGTCACCAAAATTTTGAAAAAGTCCATGTCTTTGCTTGCTTAGAGAGCAAAAGAGAAAAGCAGACAAAATGCAACTATTTGAAGTTATTTTCGCACTTTTCCTGACAGTGTGTCTTCTGTGTCATTGTTCCATGTTTCTGCATTTAATGTGTTGTTGCTGTTGGAGCGTGCCAGCCAGTGTAAAGTGTTTTGGTTGTTGGCCTGTCGCTTTTATTATACAATATGAATGCAGTCAGCCAGCCTGACTGCCTATCCAGGCAGTCGGGCAAAGTCACCCAAAGTCTCTCGGACCGAATAATGTAGGCGTATTTTGATTATGATAAACTGGCGAATTATGTTGTCACTTTGCATTTTTCATATAGTATGTGGAAATGAAATTATATATTTTAAAGGCGAGCTGCAGCTCTCCAACTGTAGCACAAGAAAAATTTACATGTCGTGACATTTTTGTAGGGATTTATGTTTTTATATATGGTTACAAATCTTGTGACAAACCAACAAACGCATCAAGCAACGGGCCACAAATGAATGAACGAACTCCTCTCTTTCTTCGCCAGGAACTTTATGGCAGTCAAGACCCATAGATTTAACAAAATCTTATGGCAACCAAAAGGGTTATCTCTTTCTAAAATATTGATTAAATTTAGGTAACTCTGATCAAATAAATATGTTTCTTGTAATTTACACACCCCAAATGCATCGATCTAAAGATAAGTATGTGTAAAATTAATTACTAACCAATTTAGTTTCTAAATTGCTCTCTCCTCTGCATTTTATCGAATCTGTCTTTCTCTCGTTGTTTATTTTCACCATATTTTGTTGCTAATTTTAAATACTCAATCGGCTATTTTTATCATTTCACGTAACGAACATTTACTTTGTGTTTCTGCTGATGATGTTGTTGCGGTTGTTTTTGTTGTTGTTGATTATAAACAAAATACTTTTTTGCCCCGAAACTAGTTTATTTATTTATTTGCCGACGTCAAGTTCACGAGAAAAAAACAATGACGTTCTCGAGATATTCATTCGTGAAAATCTAAACAGACTCCCACACCAAATAAATATATCTATCTATAGGATCGTATAGTCTATATATAGGGTAGTTAGTTGTTTTTCCTAAGTTAATAATAGATTTTTGCTTTTTGCACAAAACAGAACTGAGAAAAAACACTTTTCCTCGCTATACCAGAGGACGTCATGGATGTTCAGTCGAAGGTGTGTGTAGGCATGCATTATGTGGAAGGAGGGGGAAACTATTATAGGAAAATGGGCCAATTCGATTTGGAAATTTTCGAAATGTTTTCAAATTTCGACAGCTGTGTGATTTTCCACCATTGCTAAATCAATAAAATCGAAAGGAAAAAAAAATAGAAATGAAAATGGAAATGTAAAGACGTGACACACTTGAAGATGCAACTGGCAGTAGAGCTAGAAGAGGCAGGATTGTGGACACATAAAAATTACAAGATATATCAAGAATTTTTCATCATATATGTGCATATACATAGATATGTATAAATACTTATATATAGAAAATTAATGGCAACGTTGTCTAGGCGTGAACACGACAAAAATTTGTTTTAGTCTTTAGTCAACGTGAATTAATGATGTAACTTTGGATGTGTGTCATGGATGTGTGGTGTCTAGTGCCCATGTATTCGAGTTCCTCCAAAACCGACCAGAAAACAGAAACGGAAAAGAATCACCAATGTAAAATATTCATTAACACATTTTCTTCTTTTTTTGAAAATTGGTTCAAGCCCCCTCAACCCGCGACTGCCACCGATCGACACTCGACTAACTGTGTAGTTTTGTTTTGGCTTTTAATCAAATGTGCATATATATCTTCTTTTTTCTTTGGTAGGATCTATAATACATATATGTGCTCAGATTGACTATATCTAAATTTAGACACGGCGACATACATACTTATTATGCTGATTGACGCACAAAGTGAGCGGACTGTGACGCTATCCAGTCTTATCAATAATAAATATATACGTTTAGATAGATACAATCTGTGATTTTGGCTCTATATCTTTATCGATATCACTGCAATCTGTGACGTAGATGACCCAACGACGATAACACTGATAAGTGAATTTGCAAATTTACGTACGAGAACCAAAAACAGAGAAGCATAAATAGAATCAAAGGTCACAAACGTGGCGAATAACATGAACTAAGCATTTGGCAGCTGATCTTTTAATAAGCAACCATTTTAACCCATACCTGAATTTGTTGGAACTTTGTTAAAGTTTATCCATCTAATAATTTTTCTAACAAGTATCTCAGCAATTTATTGGAAATGTGATCTAATAATTTACAGAAAATTTAGACAATGCTTTATTTGAAAATCGAAAGAAAATTCCAATGTGTTGCGCATTTCGTCGTCTCATTTCTATTAATAAAAATGCTTGAATTTCTCTTGATTTTCTTTTCTTTTTATTTCATTTTGTGAGTTTTCCCCTCCAACAACAAATCGTAATATAAACTATCAACGGCATTTAGTGAGATTAACTTTTTGTGGCCGACATTGTCATATAAATATATGTATGTACATATATAAGAAAGAAGAATGAAAATGAAAAGTCATAAATAAAATCATTAAACTGCGCTATTTGGAGGCATGAGATGGGCAATACTCAAAAGAAAAATCCAAATCAAAAATGACACAGAACACAAAGCCAAAAGGAAAATGAAAAACTGCAAAGCATTTGATTGCCATCATCAATTGCCTATAATTATCCACCTTGACCAATAGCTACGAAAACTGAAATCTATTTGCCTATAAATAGAATCCCGTGTACCGTCGGCAGCATCGAGCACTGCCAAAACCCGAGGAAAGCTGATTAAGCGCAACAGAATTTATGAACTTGATGTGAAAATTTATTTGTAATTATTTTGCCAAGCTTTTCACGTCATTAGAGATAAAAATGGAGTGAGAGAAAAGCAAAGAGAAACAAATTAAGAGAGTAGCCATGAATATTTGCCAATTTAGGCCCGATCCGTTTGGGGCGCTCTCTCTCTCGCTCTCTCTCTGTCTTTCGATGGGTGTTCGCTGTTCATTCAGCTGATTAGCACAAGCAGCTGCTGTCAATCTCTCAGCCAAAGAACAAAAAAGAAAACAAGGGAAAACTTGTGCAACCCCAACTCGTGTATCCGACTACTGGATTCCCGTTAATCCCATGTTCTCCCTTAGGCCTGTTTGGTATAATTCGTCCAACTTAATGGATACTTTTCGCATTAGCCATCAATTATAAAAATTCTTGTGACTTGTGGCTATATATGTACGTTCATCAACAAACTATTTTTAAAACTAGTTCAATGAGCCACGCGTTTTATAATTAGATGATTTGCCAATGTAGTGAAAGCTTTTTCATTTTGTGAACCAAAAATAAAGAAAGCAAGATCAATCTCACTGTGGTGTACAAATAGAGCAGTATTGTTTATTTGTCACTTAATAATTTTTGACCCACTTTCCCCCACAGCAACCACCATCCGACCAAAATTGGGCATACTTATTTATTCCATCATGTTTATGCCAAAACTCATACAATTCGCAATTAACCAAAAAGCCTAAGTCTTGGATCTGTGTGGGTTTTTTACCAGACCGATACTACTTGCCTTTTGGAGTAAAAGAAATGTAAAAATACTTTAGTTCAGGACACCTCAAGTAGGAAAACAGCTTGCTAGCTCCACCTTAATATTGCCTGTTTTGAGTGTTTAAGAAATTTTCTCATTTAACAGTCAAACAACAAACTGAATCCTTGTTGTCTATATAACAGATTATAATACATAATTTTGAGATTTTACGATAACATTAAATTGTTTAAACTTTATCTTCACATAGCCCATTGACAGTGGTCGAGTTTCTATTTCTGTTTTTCTGAAAATTAAATTTCCACCTTGTTTTTGTGTTTTTACCAATTCAATGGCCCTTCAGTCACCCCCATTTATCTTTCTCTGTCTCTGCTCCATTTTAAACTTATGGAATATTTTTTCCTCAGTCTGTCCCTCAATTATATTTGCTGTTTTCATTTCCAATTTGTGTGTCTTCTTTGGATTCGGTTGCTTTTTTGTTGACTGCAGCAATTTACGGCAACATGCCAAGATCATAAAGCATATTATGATGATCATAAATTAAATGAAATAATATATATAAAAATACAAAACAGAAGAAAAAAAAACAATATTATTTATGAATGTCCAACAGAAAGAGACAATTCACACTACTTATATGTATACCCCACATACAGGCACAGATACAGACTACATATATTTTTGATATCTAATACAATATATAAATTTATTCGCACCTTAACTCCAAATATAATGATGAGGACGCCCACTGGCCATTGGGTTTATAGCCCCTACCATATCGAGAGATCAATTGGGTAAGGGATTTGGGGGGTTTGAAGGAAAATGAAGTTGACTTGCGTAATGCCCAGCAGCAGCATCTGGTAAATGGTTAACATTCAAGTGTCTACTAAATGGAGGGGCCAAAGGTGGAGGAACAACTTTACAATGTTTCCATTGGCCGCTTGGCTAAATAGAAAACAAAACACTTTTTGCTGTTGTCCCCCAACCTATTTGTTTTTTCTTGGGGACGGGGAAGTGAGTCTCTTACAACGCAGCAACCAATAACAACAAGTGAATGGAGGATGGATGGAAAAAAACACACATATCGAATATACATATATAACTCATAGATTGAAAGAAAGAGAGAGATGGCAATAAACAAGTTGCAATGCAATCAATATGCTTTTAATTACAACCTACACGAATCAGTCTCAGAAAGAGAGAGATTGAGGTAAAGAGACAGAGACAGGGGACTCGCAAGTCTACAGTCGTAAGTCTCAAGAGTTGCCCTAACAAAAGTTTTCACCATTTATGGACAGGCAGCAGACCTTGGGCTCCAACTAGAGACTAGTTTTAGCATTGGCAGTTCGGAGATCTCTCGAAGTATGTTTGTTCGTTTGTTTTCTCTGTCAGTTTGTGGTTTGTTTTGTCTGTTTTTTGTTTTTTTCTTTTTGAGGCGCGTGCCATGTGTCATGCGACTTGCGACTATCTAACGCCTCTGCCTCATCAGCGTCTCCTCAATTGACCCACGCAGAAAATCCACAAAACACACTCAGACAGACACAGAACGAACAAACGAACACACTATGCCACGTTCTGAATGAGATTACTTAAAAACAACTGGCAACCCACACGACAACATCACACACATACAATCATACACGAAATTGGCATATAGACAGATATTGAGAGATATTTACTGTGATGGATAATGAAATGTTTGAAATCTTGTAATGTAAAATCATGTAACGTAATGCAACTAACCTGAGCTTAATGCAGTGAATATCTGAAAAAAGTTTAAAAAATAGAAATTAATTTACTATAAAATACATACTTTTTTTTTTTTTAGTTTTTGTTTCACCTTCTTTTGTGCGACTGTAATTAGAATGCTCAAGACTGGGTGTGCACTCACTCAATTGAGGAAAAGGTGCAGTCAGTCAAGCAGTTTCCAGTCATCTTAGTCACTTCTAAAAAGCTAAAACTCTGCTTCGGGGCCCATGTCCATCTATGGCTGACATTTTATTACAACAATTTTCATCGACTACTTCCAATTTTTATATTAGACAATTTAATAATTGCCTGCCAAAGTGTAAATTGTATAGACACATACATATATAAATATATTTATTCGTGGGTGTTGTCAGGGGCTGGGCCCAATATTTTTGATCGTTTTCTTCCCCTACAAAAATGATTCTCCCCCAAAATACTTTTTGATTAGGGACCACGTCATAGAGCGCCTGCAGCCAATGGAAGGGTCAAGAAAGAAAAATATAGTGTGAGTAGGCTTAGTTATTTTTGGATGCCTGGCGTAATGAGTTTTCATTTGGCTTAGACAGCTTCATTGGCGAACGTTTGTCTACAGGTGGCACAGTTCGTACGTCTTAGATTCCCCCGACCACACAAGCTCCACCCGCAACTAGCTCATCATACATCCCTCTCAAAAATCATGTGAAGGTTAAAAATAGTCAAAACAAAACAACGCCAAAATGAGGCAAAGTTCTATTTTTGGGTGTAGTGAGAGAGCAAAGGAGAAGGAAGCGGTCGAGCGGTCTATGGCAAATCGGTGAATCTGCCGAGATATTGGCGGACGAGCACGTAATCTTTGTCTGTTGAACTTTGCCGACTATTTGCCGTAAACAAAACAAAACAAAACAGGGAAAGGAAAATTCTCCAAGGTGTTATTTTTAGGTCATGGCGCGCTGCTGCTGCGGCTGTGCCGCCTCTCTACCTAATATCGATGTCTGGATTGTGTTTATAGTTTTGCTTATCATCATCATCATTCTCACCGTTATAAAGAAGGCCGGCCGGCTTGTCGGCCGGTCATTGGACACGCGTGCCACCCACCCAAACTCTCCTTAGAACACCCACCACCCCCAAGACTATTGCCAGTACCCGCTACCAAGTGTATTTTCTTCTTCTTTGGCATTGTCCATAGTCGAAAAATTGCATTTCGCTCTTTTCAGATGCCTCCTGGCATCGTTTCAATAATTTCATTTTATGTGGCATTTTGTTTATGCTTTTCGTTTTTTTTTTTTTGATTTTCCTTCTCAACAATGCGGAATGCAATTTCGCCTGTCTAACCTTGTCCTTAGCACATGAAAATTGTTTACAGCTTGTGGGCGGAAATGAACAAATTTTGGAGTCAATTTGAGCGAAATATGACAAATATCATGTAAAAACTAAAATATATATCCCAAAGAGATATTTTTCAATTGTTTGGCTGAACTATTGAAATAAACAACACATTTTATTGTCATTTTATAAGATTGATAATATATTCCATTGTATTTTAAAGGAGCTATTTGTAAATATTTCTGAAGAATTAAACAGTTTTGGATAAATATTTTCGATAGTGAATAAATGTGTCAAGTTTATAATTGATTTACTAATTGGCCAAATAGTCCGAGCGCATAAGTTCTATATTACCATGCGCAACCGTGATTTAATAAACAAACAAGAATCAAAATTGTAGTCTCAGACATTGGCCAAAAACTGAACACGAACTGTCCATAAATGGTCAAGTGAATCATTTTGTTTAAAATTTGCCTACATTTTCGGCGGCTGCCTCATGCCAAAGAACGAAAAACAATGTGTTTACGGTATTTACGTAGATGCAGGAGGAATAAAAAGGAAAGAAAGGCTAATGGGCCGCAAATTTTCGCGCGGACTGATGACGTATTTTGGGAAATTATCAACAATATACAACTGAACCTACATACATACATGAGAATATATAATCTATGTGTATATCTATGTGGAATAGGTGGAGGCTTGCTCTGCTGGGGTACCTGTTGTGTTATTTTTACCTCGGAGAGTCCAACGCCAAAGCAAGAGAGAGATCTCTGAAAAAACTCACCACACCTTACCCATCCATACACACACAGGGACAAACACACCGAATAGCTATTGCTTCGGTTAGTCTTGTTGGCAAACTGTTGATTGGCTGCTCTGCGCCTGCGCCATGAAAATGGCTGCAGCGAAGGGAGGCAACAAGAACTACGATTGGATCAAATCGGCCAGAGGCACCGAAAACCGGCCGGCTATAGTGACGTCGGACTCGGAGCAGTAAAGATTTTCCCCACTACACACCAAACTTGCGCTCTCTCCCTCTCTGTCTGTCTCTCTTTCGAACTTGCCGCTGGTGGCTTTTGTTAGGCGCGTGCCGAGAGCCGCCAAGCAGTGGTCCCCGAGTAGGGGCAATCCCTCCTCTATTATATAGTTTTACTGATGTTGAGTTTTTCATTCATAAAACCCGAAAGAGTGCGCATCTCGTGCCTCAGTTTTGTTCGAACAAGCAAACGCGACGGTTGAAACAAAGCGAAGAAACAGTTCTTATACAAAAGCTAAAAACATATAACAAATTTTAAGCAAGCAACAAAAAAAAAAAAAAAAAAGCAAAGCAGTAAAAACTAAAAGCAAAATTCAAATAAGTGCAATATTTAAATATATATTGTCGCATCTCCAAAAAACAAAACAAATTGTGCTAAAACGTATAATGCAAATTATTTCAAAAGTGAAAGGATTTTCTGTGGCCATACTCAAACAAAACCAAAAGCCGCTCATTGAAATTTCAATGAATGAAAATTTTATCTACACGCAAAAGAAGAAGATGTTAGCTTGAGTAAACCGAAAAAGAGAAGGAAAAACATACAAAAAACAAAAGAGAAAAGGAATATTTCTATTGATTTTCTTTTAGCAAGTATAAAAAAAAAAAAAGAAAATAAAAAGCAAAAGTGAGAACTCAAAGTGCTTTGTCCTATATGTTTAGTATTTAAGTGTGTATGTGACTACTGAGTGGAAAACCCAAGGCAAACTAAGGCATCCAAAAAGAAAGGGAACTTTTGCTCCTTCACCCCGAATTCTTCTACACGTGCCATTTTGATCCAGGTGGGTGAAAAGTTACCAATTCTGAATTTTTCTCATTTAGATAAAGTGTACACGTTATACATAATCATCAAATGTACGTCAATTTGGAGTGCAATATTACAAATTGAAATAGAAAAAATATATTGATAAACAAACTAACGATAAGAAATTTAAGGAAAATGTGAAGAAATATATCTATTTTTATGACCCTTGAAGTTTTCTACAGATTCTTATTGTAAAATTCTGAATTTTCTAAATCTACAAATTTTCTTTATGAAAACTTGTGAAAATTGAATTTAGCAGCCAGTATTTCGTTTTTACATGTGTATATAAATTCATTTAACGCCTAATAAAAATTTCTGCACGTTACACCTGAGAGAGATATATGTGATGTGATGGGATGGTTCGGCAAAATGGCAACTATGTAGCAGAGCAAGTGAAATATTTCTACAAAATATGTATGAGACGATGCATATACATTTGCTAATTTATAGACAACATTTTGTTAGTGCGGTCAATTTAAACAAATGACAACAACAACAACAAGAACTTTGAGAGACAAAAACAAAATTTTCATATACAATTTAATGGCACATTTTTGTGTGGCAGCGGCGGCTGGCATCGAGTGAGTTGCTTCGGTTTGATGGAAAAATAATTAGCAAAATGATTTACAGGCAATCTCCCATGACCCAAAGATGAGTAGTAATGGAAAGAGATGGCTTTAAAATAATGGATGGAAAAACTATGCTGAAGGTTTTTCCCGAAACGGCGGAGCCATATACATACATACGTTTTTGTTTATGAAAATAATTATGAGATCAAACATGAAAAAGCCGACGGTGGCAAAAGTTCATTTAACACTTTTTCCTTCCACCAACAACCAAAAACAACTTTGACAAAATCCCGTCGATGCCGCCTCCGCCAACGGCTGCCGCCGACGGATATGTCTGCCAACCTAAACAAGAAAATCGGTTTCGAATCTTTTTTTTTGCTTTTGTCTTTTAAGTGCCTACTAAAATGATTTTAAAAACTTTATAAAAATATACCTAAATACACAGACATACATACATACATACATACATACATATGTAGGCCTGCGGCTGTTTATTTTCATTAATTGTTCTCATGAGGAAAACACAGCAGAAACAGCAACACCAACAACAACACCAACGAAGCGAAAAGCTGTTGGCATGAAAAGTGTGACAAAGTGTTACGCATCCACAGAAGGTGGAGGATGGATGCATGGATAGATGGATGGATGGAGGAGAAAAGTCGGCAAAAGATACATTTTGTAAGCGATGTTGCCGTTGTCCATGGGATGGCTAGTGGATGGTGTTGCTGTTGCTGTTATGCTTAACTTGTTGCCTGCTGCCCGCTGTGTGAATGATGGACTTTGTTGTTGTTCCCCTTCCATGTCAGTGTGAGAGAGAGACCAGAGAGTTGCATTTTTTGTATCTATGTATGTATGTATGTGTATCTGCAAGATACTTTTACTCCTCAAACACCATCAAGTCTTTTGCATTTTGACTAATGATGCCGATGCTTCGACTTTAACTTGGACTCGGGCATCGCCTTCGCCAGGTTTCTCCAATTTCTTTTTATGTTAATAACCAACAATAATAACAACAGCAACAACAACAACCAACGTCATATTATTATTATTGTTAATTGAGAATTCTTTTTGTTTTATTGTCATTGTTGTTGTATTGTCTTTTCCCAAGGTTGCATAAGATTTGGTTTCAAAAGAGCAGGGAAAAAAAACTAAAAACAACATTCGTTGGGTTATTTTTGGTTTGGCTAAGTAGCCATAGTAAAAGGTCGCCTCGCATCGCCTAGCCTCCACCACTTGAAGACTTCACCTTAACTCTTAATCCTCAATAAAAACAACAAAAAATACATATTATATTCATCCAACCGCGGCACCGACTTGGCTATACCTCTTGCTAACCTGAGATCTAGGATAAAGATGATCAACAAAATGTATCTTCTTATGTTGTCTGTAGGTCAATCGTTAGCTGCCACTTGCCATCCTAACAAATTGTCGCCTATCTATCGAAATGTTAACACTCACGACAAGGAAAGAAGAAAAAACACAACGCAAACTGAAAATTGTATAGAACTACAACTAAATGGTGTGGTAAAAAACAAAGTTTCAAACCAGTTTGCACCAAACTTAATTAAAATAATATCAACATAACAATTTTTTGCCTTCTTCCTCAGCGAGTCTCGAGTCAGGCTTTAACTCCCCTCTACTCTATCTCTCTCTTGTTTTCTCTTGCTGACTCTTTCATTCTCTATCCATCTATCTATCTAGCTAGCTGTGTGCCAATATTCATTCATGGCAAGATCTTGACATGTCTCGATGTATCTCTGTGTCTGTCCGTCTCTCTGTCCGTCTTATACTACATACAACCAAAGCAAAGCAAACCAAAATGCTATGCAAAAATATGCAGAGTGAAAGAAGCCTGTGTGTGTGTATATACATACATACATAGGTGAAGACCAGAGACACAACATTTACAAAATACATAGATTTTATACAGTAAATTTTGTTTAAAGTAAACTGCAGATTAATAACCCTTCGATGACACGATTTGAGAATAGAAAGAGAAAAAAAGACGCTTCTCTAAACTTGTTCAGACAGATGCTAATACTTGTTAGATCAACTGCTAAAAAGCAATTCATTAATTATTTTATAAATTTTAGCATCAATTTATTGGAAACATTTCAAAGAAACCCCTTTTGGTTTTTCTTTAACAAGTTAATTTTAGCCAGTACTCACTGTAGACCTGTAGCTCTGTAGGCAACCACTTGGACAGCTCTGGGATCGTGTGTGTGTGTTGTTGTATATTTCTTCTTTTTTTTCTTTTTGTATTTTTTATTTTATTTAAGGGAGTGTCAATTGTTGGCCAAGTTATTAAGCGCAAAGCCAAGAAGAAGTCAAGAAGAGATCGAAACCAAAGACACAACACCCAAGACCAGTTCCAGGTTATCTTAGTGTGTATGTCTGTTGTGTCTGCGCTTTTTGTGAATGTGTTAGAGTCTTTTTGTATGTGTATATGTGTATGATTCATATGGCAACTTAAACTTCAAAAAAGCCCAAGATACAAATCTTTGATCGACTGTAAAAATTATTGACTCTGGGCGCATAATTTTATGAATGAACCGAACCAACCGAGACACACACAGCCACAAATCAACAGACAAAAGCAAAGACAGCACGCGCGCTAGCTAGAAAGGAGCTGCTCGAAACTGTTGGTGGTGTTGCCAGTGGTTCATTGTGTGGCTGATGGTACTGAGCGGTCCGAGATTGTTGGCCGCCGCCAGTCGAGAGACTCTGCACTGAAGTCTGGAGTGCACTTTGCCATGGAAATTATGCGTGAAATCAAATGTAAATAAGAAAGCAAAAGTGCCAAAAACCACTAAGGGCATAGAGCGGCGGGGTCGGCAGAGAGGAGTTTAGGGGAGGATGGGGACATGGCACGGTAGTTATTTTGGCGCATAGCTGCCTGTCAACACGAGTGCACTTGTAATGCAAATCAACGCGGTCAAGCGGCCGCCAAAAACACTTGATAGTTACGACGATGATGATGAAGATGAAGATAATGATGATGACGCCATGGCATGAGGCAAGAGGTTCGGATCGAGAGTTCGAAGCTAGCTAGATTGCATATGCCTAAATGTTAGAGTTGGGAAGACGTGATCAAGAAATCATTAGACATAATAAGCCAAGTTTATTAGACAGGCTTTAATTGAGAGACGAGACGCCGTTAAAATCGAAAAAAAAACGATTTTTAACAAAGTATGATATGAAGAAAGAGATTGCACAAGATCATTTTTGAACCTACTACACTGAGAGAAACTAATTCCTCTTCAACTGTCACAACGCTGACCCATTTCCCCTTCAGCTCAGCATTGTTCTGTCCTCTGTTTTCTTCTTCTTTTGGCTTAAGGTGTGGGAAACACAATTGTTCTACTTCTCAGCTAATGTAATAAGTTCGTTTCATAGTTTTTTAAGTGCTTAATCGATTTTAATTTAATTGCCTAGGGTCATGTGGGTGGTGGTGTCCGTCTCTGCTGGTAGATGAAGCGAAAGTTTCTGTGACAAATTAAATTGTTTTGTGGTTAGTAAATTGTCAAATTTTATGAAGGCAAGAAGAGGGAAACTAGCCCGGGGAATTGCTTATGCAATTGAACAGCTGTCATGGCAAATCAATTGAAAAAACGTAACCGAAAGAGGCGGCCGGTTTTACGGTGACCATCGAGAGACTGAGTAAACATGATTTTTTTGTCATTATGTTTTTTTTTTTTTGTTTTTTATTGAATGGTCAAGGGAAGTTGCATTAGCAATATACCGTATTTTTTTGTACGTATTCAAAGACTTAAAATTAAAAACAATAACCTTAAATTTGTTTAAGCTTTTGAGACTTGACTAATTTTGCAGTTTTGGCTCTTTTCTATGTTTTTTTAGGCGGCGTAGCCCTGGAACCCAATCAGCTACCATGATCATGGAAGGGCTTGAAACCCTGGTGGCGCCAACGCATCACGCATTCCTGCTAACCGAAACGGCCGCTGCGGCCCATTTTAATGTCCTGAGCTTCGATACGTGCCTCTTCAAGACTAGCACAGCGGCTCAGAGCAGCAGCCCATCGACGGCGGCCTCGACAGCCTATTTTGGCAACCCAAGTGCTAGCACCAGTTCATCGACGAGCAGTTCAAACAGTACCCAAACATTGCTCCATTATTCATCCGTATCGGCGGCGGCAGCAGCAGCAGCGGCCGCAGCATCAGCAGCGGCTTCAAATAGCAACACAAACAACTCCGTGTTAAGGGCTCGCAACCAAACAACCACCCCAACTCAGGGCGGTAGTCCAGGCCTTGCCCAAGCAGCACAGCCCAGTGCTGCAGCCAGTAGTGGCCGAAGCTCGGCCTCCCATTTGAGTCTTTTGAACACAAGTCAACATAGTCCCGTACAGCCTGAAGGTGCAGAGCATCACCATCACCACCAACAACAGCATCCTCAGCAGCATCACCAACAGCAGCATCCCCTGATTGAGGCTCTGCCCGGTGATCTCAATACGCCGGTGACAACATCTACCGATATACCCTCGTTTTTTGGTCCATCTACTGTGGTGGAGCCACCCCCAATTACCGGTAAGTTTCCTATATGGAATTTAACAAAGAAATTCAGAAAACGTTCCTCATTAGTAAGCTTGGCTTAGCTTGCATAGGCAGCAACAATTGGTCTTAATTTTGTGTTTTAGTTTCGACACTGTTACCCCATTCCAACCCATTCCTTCTCTGTGACGATATCAATCACAGTTCGCTTGAATAAGCTGCCTCTCCGGCTGGCTGACTACTGCAGCTGGGCACGCTTTAGTTTCGCAGAAATCGAACAACACGGGAGGTCGCATCATCGCTCATCGTCGCCAACGACCACAGACGGCGACGGAGACTACTGCAACTGCAACTGAGATGGAGTCAGATGCAGAAGCTGCAAAAGGCAAAAGTGTCGGCCAGAAGACTAATTACGCGACAAAAAGAGAGAGAGAGAGAGAGAGAGCGAAAGGGAGAATCAGAAGAACCCCAGGCCTGTCCCAGTCCAAGATTTGTTTCTTCTGCTTGTGGTTTTTGTTTGTTTTTTACACGATCATCATTAATGCCGGCATTGGACTTGAAGTATTGATTGAGTTGCATTGCGGCTAATGTGCTGCGACATCAATTTCGCTTCAGCGAATGCAATGAGAAGAAAGGAGGACAAGGCAAGGGTGCGGGAATTGTAGGGAGAATTCACAGAACTCCAATGCCACATACAAAATACATATATTTTGACAGGCTCCAGGAAGTGCAATTGTCCAATTTCTATATTAGCTATGACAGATATGGACCCTGGCCAGACATTTCGACAGATAAATAGATAGATATGCATTTTTTGGTATAAATTATGTCTTCTTCTTATACTTGAATGGCTTGCCAAGTTTAGCGATTAAAAACTGCTTTATCACTAGTGTCTCTCTGTCTCTAAAGCAAATTGTTTTGCTCTCCATTTTTTGTTAGCAGCAGCAGTGCGTGGGGGACGATTGGACGAAGAAACCAGAAATTTATGAGTGACAGTTTTTTGGCTTAGAAAATTAAATGAACATAAAATATATATAGATAGATATGTATATGTATGTACATACATACATATATCATTTCAGATTTTTAGTTTCTTCAATTGTTTCAGACTCTAAGGGCAAAATTATGCCAACAATTAAACTCAATTGAGAGAGAGAGGCAAGTTGAAGTGAATGGAGAGAGGGAAAAATCTAGTTTCAGTATACTTTATTTGCCTTTAATTCAATTAGAAATGTGTCAGGCAGTCACATATTATTCTACACTATTCTGGAGTGTGTGTGTCTGATATGTCTGGGCTTGGAATGGGAATGAGAGACGTCATCTTGTCGTATCTGCTGGGAAATTGCGCTTGAGAAACATTGACACTGAACGGAAATGTTTAATACATGCGCGAAAGCGATGATGATGATCATGATGCAGTTGTTGTTGCTTTAGATTAATTAAGAGCTTTTTTCTTCTTATTATTATTATTGTTTAGACTTAGCCATATCACCATACACCAGAGCAACATTACGCAAAATTAGATAGAGTGATAGAGAAAGAGTTTTAATTATAACATTTAGAGTAAAGAACTAATACATATGTTGATATCAGTACATAAACGAAACGAAAGTCATTTGGGTTGTGCCAAAATATATAAAAAACTAAATAGAGTAATGTTTGTATGCTTCAGCGAAATAGAAGGAAAGACTGATTTATGTACACACTGTAGTCTGACAAGGGATTAGTGGGTTATTTAAGATGTGACTCCTTCGCCATGCAGCTGCATCCATTAGTGTCTCAGAGATAAAGCAACTTCCACTCAATTTCAACTGCAACAATCGACATGAAAGGAAAAACTTTTCTCTTGGGCCCATTTTTTTCTCTTCTTTTATTTTGGAAAATTTTCTTTATTTCTAAAATTTTTTTTTTTTAAATTTTTTGCAGGCTCTATTGAATCAGAGGACTTATCTCTGGAGCCACAAATTGTCTCTGTGGCCAGTCCGGTATTGTCCTCGTGCAGTACATTGAAGGAGGAGCGTAGCACACCGCCAATTTTGACAATTGTTAAGGAAGAATCAAGTAATAATAGTTGTAATATGTATTCACACAACAACAACAACAACACATCAACAACACAGGCAAAACAGAATACAAGTGAAAACAATAATCACACAAATGAAAGCGGCGTTGGTTCGCCAGCAACAGCCTCACACTCACAACAACAACAACAGCAGCAACAGCAACAACAACAGCTGCATCACAATAGCAACACGAATACCAATACGAATTGCCACCACAGTCATCAGCAGCAACACCAACAACAACAACAACAGCAACAACAACAACAACACATGAGCTCCCCGCAACATCAGCAACAATACCAACAACACCAAATATTACACGAACAATTGCCACATCATCATCACCATCATCATCATCATCACCACCATCCACACAATCACCACCAACAACAACAACAACAACAACATCAACAACAACAACACCAACACTATCAGCAGCATGCTCTCCAACAGCAACAACAACAACAGACTGGCAAAATCTCTTATCGTGGCATTTTTACCACCACAGGCAACCCAAACAACAACAGCAATCACATGAGCCAACAACAGCAGCAACACCAGCAGCAATTGGCCTCGCCGCAGCAACTAAACGTATTGCCTGGCCAAATGTCACCACCCTCCAATAGTCTCGGCAATAGTTGGGGCCTACCTAGCCCCGACAAATCTCTATTCCAACCACCCATGTTTAATTTGCCCGCACAATATGCTATGCAACAGCAGCAGCAGCAACAACAGCAGCTACAACAACAGCAGCAACATCCCCAACATCAACAGCAATCTCTTACGCCCACTCCTTACGATGATGGCCGAGCAGCCGCCGCCGCTGCAGCAGCTGCTGCAGCTGCTCAGCAACATGCCGAATTACTTGGCCTAACAATGGACTGCACTCCATTGTTGCTTAAACCAGGACCGCCGCCAACATATACTGCAACTACGAGTGTAGCAGCCGCAACAGTGGGATTCACCAGCCTGGCGGAATTGCAAACCACCCATGAGCAACAGCAACAACAATACGCTGCCCGTAGTCAGATTTCAGGAACCAAATATCAATGGTTGGATATGGATCAGCAACAAGTGCAACAGCAGCAGCAGCAGCAGCAACAAGTGCAACAGCAATCGCAACAGACATTGGTATTGCCGGGACCCACTTCATCGGCTAGTTCTAGCAATGCAGCATTAGGGGTTCTAATACCCAAACAGGAACAATCCTATCCAGAGCCCAGTTCAAATGGCACCGGCTACTCAGCGACTTCTGGCGGTGGGAGCAGTGCCAATGCTAATGCTACAGCAGTTCAATTAGCTGAATATAGCCCTTCTACTAGCAAGGGTCATGAGATATTGTCACAAGTCTATCAACAGAGCACTTTGCCCTTGAAATTGGTTCCGGTCAAGCCACGAAAATATCCAAATCGTCCCAGTAAGACACCCGTACATGAGCGACCCTATGCCTGCCCGGTGGAAAACTGCGATCGCCGGTTCTCCCGATCCGACGAGCTAACTCGCCATATACGCATTCACACTGGCCAAAAACCATTCCAGTGCCGCATTTGCATGCGTAGCTTCAGTCGCAGTGATCACTTGACCACCCACATACGCACTCACACGGGTGAAAAGCCATTTAGTTGTGATATATGTGGTAGGAAGTTCGCCCGATCCGATGAGAAGAAGCGACATGCTAAAGTTCACCTAAAGCAGCGTATCAAGAAGGAAAGCAAAGCGTCTAGAAGTGAACAACAGCAGCAGCAACAGCAACAACAGCAGCAGCAACAACAACAACAACAATTGCAACAGCAGCAACAGCAACAACATCATCAATATCAACCCCATCCCCATCATCATTTGTTGCAGGCCGCCGATTTGGCAATCGTCAGCTCTGCGGCAGCAGCAGCAGCAACGTCCATGTAGACCGAAGAGAATTCAACATCAACGATTGATTCCTCTCATCATCAGGTGCCATTTCTAGATCTCAATCTGGAGCATTTAGAGGTTGGTTTAACCTCAGATTATGGCACTCTCTCACCGTTAAATAGCCCCCCGCTTGCAGTTTAAATACGTGTTTGTTAGTCAAAATGCAGAGGATAGCCAGCCGCTATTCAGCTGTAAAGAGGGGACTGGGGAAGAGGAATCAATTGTAGATGCTGAATCTGATTAAGAACATGAAAAAATCGAAATAAACCAGAGAGTTAAATGTTGTTGAAATTTCGGGTTGTAATCTAAATACAAATGTGTATACATATGTACATATATACGTATTTGTATGCAAGACACTAAATCTTAAATTATAGCATAGCCCACACGGACACTGAAACACAGACACACGCACACGGACAAACAAAAAGTTACTAACAATGCCTAATTGAAAAATAATCCTAATAACAAATACACACGCACACGCAAAACCATATTTAACTTATATCTCTAATACTGTGATCTCATGTGTAATAATTAATAATTTTAATTTCTTTTTTAACTAAACAACAATTAATTATTAATTATTATTTAAGAGAGATAATTTCAAAAATTATGATTATTATTATTATTATTATTATTGTACGTATCTATTATTAAACAAAAAAACAAAACAAACAAACAAACAAACGAAAAAAAATTCAACTCCTTTTTCTTAGCTAATTGTTCATAATTTAACACACTAATTTATTCAATTTAAGTAAGAAAAGAAAACATAAATTTTATTAACTTATTCACCGCTCTTTGAAATCTGATCAAATTTTAGATTTAGGTTTTAACAACTACACCATAAATGTATAAATTCATAAATTTATAAATAATTGCAAACAATTTTACCATATCATTTTTTCGATCGAAGAAAGAACAACAAACAACAACAAGTAACGAAAAAAAAAAACCCTTGTACTTCCTTAATTTGATTCGAAATCAAACAAAACAACACAAAACAAAAAGCAACAAATTTATTTAAAATTCTTAATGATAATTTAGTTTTAGTTTATGTTTTACGTTCAAAACACACAAACACACACGCACGCATACACACAAACATACAACACATATTTTTTATATATGTACCTATAAATTAGTTCATTTTATTTTTCGAAAATATATAACAATTTTTCAAAAAAACAAAAATATTAAGAAACTTTTGATTTATTTTTCTATTTTTATTTATTTTTTTGTAAACACTCGTTTTGCTCTCAATATTAAGTAAATTGACCCTATAGGTTTTAGTGCAGTACACTATTTTTATGAATGCAATGAATGACGGCTTTCACAGTTGAAAAAGAATCTGACTGAAAGACGGGGTTTCTGAAAACAAAAACTATGTACTTTTGGTTTTTATGTACACATTCTTCTTCTATTCTGTTCAAAATTTTTTTTTGATTGGTTCTTTTTACCAAATACGGAAAATATGGTGCAAAGTAATAACGAGAGCGATGGTTTCGGATTGATTGATTGAATGTGCACAGATACTGGAGCCAAATTCTAGCCTTAAGATATAATTACACAAGCACACAAATTATAATTAAAAATTATAAATGAAAACAAATAGGAAAAACTACAAGTATATGAAACTTTAGTGCCACATGAAGCAACGATAGCTGAACAAACGAAATACAAGGTTTGGATTACATATTGGTATTCGATGTAGTAAGGATTTTTGGAAAGTGTTTAGATAAAAAATGCATCTATACATCTTTTGCATTAAAGCAACTCTATTTTAATAGCAAAATGATATATATATACATATATATATATATATGATGTTATATATTTTGCGTAGCCGCTTCAATAAGACACAAAATACACAATATGTATGTACTTATATGTAAGTAACTAGGATAAGGGCGGTGCCAGAACACAAAATGCTGAATAAACCGCATAAATCTATATATTTATACCACAAACAACACAATTTCGGTGCAAGTTCAATAAAAACAACACGTTTAGGTAGAATAAATAACAAAACGAAGGTAACTAATAATAATATCTTATATACAAAGAAGAGAAATATTCAAAATGCGTGAAACTAATGTGCCATCAAAATTAAAATTGAAGATACAAAAGAGTTTTAGAACAAAATAGAATCTAAAACTGTTCACACATTCACCCACTTACCCACACTCACACAAGCACACTATTAAAATCCTTAATTAGTATAGAAAACTTTTGAATTTTTAAACGTTGTGATTTATATATGGGTTTAAATTAATTGCATGATTCAATGTTATTAAACATAAAAATAAAACAACAAAAAGTAAACTTTTAAACGTATTGTAAAACAAAAACACAAAAGAAAAAGTAAAAAAAAAAAAGTGATTTCTCAATATATGGTATATAATATCGAGCAAGAAGCTTTCAATAATTTTTTATGTTAAACTTTACATTTTCTAATAAGTTTCAAAAAGAAGCTAAGTGACTTAAGAATCCTAAGATTCTGAAAGCGATCTGAACTTGGTTAATCTGCGTATTAGGAAATTCGTTGCTTAAATGCTCTAGATTCGAAAATCACGGAGGAAATCTAAAATCGAAAGATATCATCTAAATGTACAGTAAATATAATGAAATAGATAACTATATTAATGTGGTTTATATTGTCATGTTGCTTATGGACAGTTTTTTCTTCCATACACCGATACAAATTAATTGTGTCATTTTGGGATAAATGTATTTATTGATGCATTCTTAGTTAGACAAAAAGTATTAATGCTCAAAGAAAAAACAAACGTGAAAAAAAAAACGAAGAAAAAAAATTTGCTTGGATTTGTATTAAAATTTTTATGGGTTTTCTCTTAATCTCCAATTAGATGTTTGTTACAAGTAATTCATGTTTATATATTAAGTATAATGTTGTAGGTTTACAATGGTTACAATGGTACTTGTATTTTTAAGAGATAATTATTTCAATTCCAATTTCAAATTATTTCCAAAGACTGTCTTTGTGTTAACGCTAAGCATTCATTATATAATAAGTCTATCGATCGGTATGTCCTTATATCAAAAATTGGTTTTTACTATATATCAGAGTTTTCCAACATGTACATATATGCATAGGTGTGTGTATATGCTGTTCTACATCTCCACCTCCTGCTCCTAATCTAATCATTATTATATACATACCTAAGCATAAGTTCATATTTTGATGTCATTAACTATAATTAAATTATTATGTATGTATATATGAATTTGGCAACAGAAAAACTTTTTGAACATATAAAATGAAAAAAATTTGAAATTTATATATCAACAATCTTTGATTTCTTTCGTTTTCTTCCCTCTCTTTCACTAAACCAATATAAATTACTTTGGTATTCGGTTTATATAAATAAGAAGTGGGCGAGGGGGCTTGCGGAGTGGATATAGAAACCAAGACGATGAAATGCAGGCCTACCAATAAAAAGCGCAATAAAATTCAAAATAATAGCCAAAGCGGAGCAGCAGACGGCGACAGCAACAGAAAGCACGATAATGATGATCAGCAATGATGATCATGACGATATATGCCAGCACTCAAAACTAATGAAATGTTCCAAAGCCAAAACGATTGCAACCACCACACGCGCTCACTGGAAAGTCGACTGACTAGCGGCCACAGAGCCAGTTCCTTGCTGCTCGCTCCCTGCAATCCTCCCCTGGCATATCACCAGGCTGTCGTCCATCGTTGTCGTTCGTTGTCCATCCTCCCGCAGCCACTAGCGACAGGCTCATGTCGTAGTCGAAAATTCTTCAGTTTTTCCACTCTGCATAAAAAGACAGAAGCAGCGGCTAGCAGGCGGACTAACTTTGGTTCTGCCAATCCACATGCATATGGTAGTGGCCAGAAGGGGGCTAGGGAAGGTTTTTGCCAGTGAAAAATTATGAGCGCAACTCTATCGTAAAAATATACACAAAATTAAGAAAAAAAAACGAATATTCAAATACTCTAAAAATTAACGATGGTTGGAACCTATTTCGAGTACAAAAGTAAATGTGTACCACTTTTCTTTTGTTTAGTGTCATATTATAGGAACAATGGAACTTTGCCGATCATTTCTTGAGTAAAGGGTATATGAAAATTCAAAATGCTTTTAACGGCGCTGCCATAGTTAAGGTTTTCTCTAAATTTTCTCTCTCTCAGTCTCTATTTCTCTGCATCTTTTATTTTCATGGTCTCAGAACTAGAAATTCTTGTCTTCATAGCAATCATTATTGAGCGAATAGTTTGGGGATAACGGAGGAAATGGTGGGTGGGGAAGGGAGGGGGAGGAGGCCACTGCGAAAACTGGAGCGGGAGCTGGAGGCCCGTCCGTTTTGTGATTTGTGTGCTTGCGGTACAATTTGAGCCGCGAGCTGTGAGAGAGACTATAGTGGTAGGTAGCAGCTTCCAATAGACAGTTTCTGTTTCTGGCTCTACATGCGACAGGCGCAAACAAAATTATTTAAGTCAATTTCAACTTAGAAGACTTTTCGAGGAGGAGGATTACTGAAATCTCCTTCTGTGCCAGGTGATGAACTGTCTCTCTTTTGCGGTCTCTCTCTTTCTCTCTCTAGCTGTCTTTGGAGGCAATCATGTGTAGATGTCGCCTTAAGTGCGTCTATTTGACATGTTTAGGTGTTTAGATGGCATGCCTAGATATGAGCATGAAAATTGATTTCAATTTGATAAGAAAGTCCAAGTTGATTTTCTTTAGTTTTTAGTTTTCTTTTTCCATTCGGTAGCTGCAATATATGGCCGACCATATTGTCAGTTATCGTCAAATGGGATTGATAACACATGCAGTACATGAGTGAGTGAGTGAGACAAAGAGAAAGACACAGCGAGAGGAGAGTGGAAACCGGACTTTATTCAAATGGAATGTCATGCAGGCAATCTCTTTCGAGCCTTGGTATAATATCTTTGCTTAGTTGCTAATGAGTTGCCGTTAGTGATTTATTTTGTTAAATAAATAGAATTGCCTGGCAGTTAGGGGAACCAGCAACAACCAGATAACTTTGCATGCCACATGCAACTGCCACTGCAACACAGGAGAGTGATACATAGGAGTTTTCATTTTAAATCAAATTTTCTCCACAATTGAGTCATGAGCTAGTAACCAAAATAAATACCTTTATCCTTTTCTTTTCTCGTTCTCTTTCTCTCTTGCTTCACTGTCTTCTTCAATTTGTAAATGAGCCGCAAAGAGGAGCATAAAATAAAAAAAAAAACGATATTGAAGAAACATCGAAAACAGCATAAGGCAGTCGTAAAATGAATGCTAAGGTCAATGTTGGCAGCGGATCTAATCATAGGCGTAGAGCGCTTTTCCATTATTCTCAGAGGGATAAACCAGCTGGCGCCCCTCTACAGCTTTAAGAAATGAAATCTTAGCAAGTTTCCCTGCGCTATACGCCCATGGGATGACTACCTGGTGCGCCCCGTAGCTGGAGCTGGAGAACTGAGGTCCATAGGGCTTTTATTTCCCTTTTTGGTCTTTGGTGACATTCACGCTGTTGAGTTGTTGTTATGGCTTTTGTAGTTGATCGTCTCCGTTGTTATTTTTGTTGTTGTTGGTTGTCATTTTCAAAATTATATGTCACACTTTTGGCGTTAAAAAGGCAGCCTGGCAGGCACACGACCAGGCTGGCGAGCGATCAGGAATAAAAGCGAGACACGAGATGTGGCATGGCAGTCGAAGGCAGAGGGCAGACGACAAAAGGCAAGAGATATCTGGACCTGTTTCACAGTCCTGAGTTTTATTGTCATGTTTTGATCTCTTTTTTCGTTTTTCTTGTTGTTGTTGTTCTTGTGCTTAAGCTCCGAATGGAATGCGCATAAAAATGTTTTTATGCTTGAGAACTTGTCCAAGTTTTTTGATGAGTTTTTGTCGTAGAGTTTTGTAGTCCCAGGTTGAAGATCATCATCATCACCATCATAATTAGTGTTTAGGAGGACAATTGAAGCGTTAAATTCGTTTGCTTGTCTCTAAAAAAGACAATGGAACAATAAATATAAAACATACAAAATGCTTTGCATAGCCACTTGCATTTAGAGTTCCCAGATTGATCAGTGAAGCATTTAATTTTCAAATTTGTCTGCACGGCAGTTAATCAATGTCAAGAAGAATGCTGCTGGTTGCACGGTTGGTGTGGGAGGTCGATTGAATAGTCTGTCGATCGGTCAATCGTTTGTTCGATCAGAGTTTTTCATTAATTTGCATGATTCTCTTACCATTTTAGGGTTCGGTTTCTAGAAATGTTTCAACAGGTTGCTCTTGGTTTGATATGCTGGTGGTGCTTACTTTTGACCAGAAACCAATTATGTATCTAAGCCCGTTTCCCTTCATCTTCTTCTCTGCCGTCCCAACTCTGCTCTTTCAACTCGTTAAAGTTGTCAATAAGTGCACCATTTTCGGCTTCTTATCGGGGTAAAAAAAGAAAACAAAACCAAAACAACAAAAAACTCGACAATTTAAATGTTAATTTTGGTTTTGGCTTTTTTCATCCAAGATACCCTGTACCCGTCTTAGCGGGACAGGTATACACAAATCCTAGGAAATGCTTATACATAATAAAAAATTGTGATCAGAAAAAAACCTTGCAGGATCTAATTGTTTTAAAATTGAATATTTTCTACTGAAAATAGTAGCGTGTTTTATTTAATAGGGTGATAATAAGTTGAATCCCTAAAACTCAATGTGAGAATTTGGTATTTGTTTTGGTTTGTGTGATAATTACCTTAAAGCAATTTTGTTATCTATGAACTTTTACATTAAATACCGTTGGAAAATTTGTAAAGAAATGTTAATTTATTTTTTATAAATTTTTGGTTTGGTTTTTTCAAGGGGAAATGCTTGTGTGGTCTTTGACTAAAAACTAATTGGTTTTCCATAAACCAAAACAAAAGCATTAAATAAATTTCTAGCTAAATGGTCACAGATAGCAGATATGAGAAAGAGGAGAAGAAGAGCTAGAGAGGGCCCCTGAGCAAGCTATTATAATTCTTGTCACCGATCATGGACAACCAGCAACAAATTGAACAGCAATTTTCCATTTTCCACCTCAAACACACAAATTTGCCAAGGACGTGATGGTCAACTGGCCTAAGGACACACACAGACTTGACTTCACATGGACCAGACCAAGACCACGAACAAATCCAAGACCGACATCAACTCTCCTCTCAGGGCAGATTAGCAGATGGCCAACACATGTAGTTGTTGCTGTTGTTCCTGCTCATCAGCGAACTTCGCACGCAAGTTGTAGCTACAACTTGTACATGAGGTAGATCGGGCTGTTGCTGCTGCTGTTGCTGTGTGACACGGATTGTCTGTTGCAATTTTAATTGAACCAGACCATTAATTAATTTTTCCATTCCTTTGAATTCAAAAGGCAAATTTCAAGAATTGGCAGTGACCAAGAATCGAAAATGGTTGTAATATAGGTGAAATTTAATCCATTTTCCGGTGACTAGTTTTAACTTTACAATGAAATAGTCTTGATGTTTAGTGTCAGCAATTTATATATAACCCCAGCCACAGAGCATCCTAATATTTCCGTCTTCATTCCGTCAAAATGCAAATCCCATTCGAAAATATAGCGGCAATAATTTCAAGATTGATGGACCGCGCGTACTTCAGTGAACGGCGTGGCGGCGGCAGAGTCGATCAAGAGACTATCCTCGCGATTGAAGCGATCGACATGCGATCAACCGTTGGCAGCCTTTACATAAATAATAATAGACTTGTGGACCAATTGTGCGCTAACATGCCTGGTGGTTAGCGTAATAATTCATAGACTTTACATTTCGCCCCTCTTCTCTTTGGACATCCCTACAGATGGGGAGTTATCATTAGGCAGTCAAAACGGCTACTGAATTTGTGATGATCGAGCAGCAACAGCAGCCAAAATCGATGAGAAAGTCATTCCAAGAGAGAGAAGGAGAAGGAGAGATGTGTATATATAGCAGCGACGATTGCTCCTGCTGCACCTGTTGCTGTAAATTGGGGCGTGCCGCTCTCCAAAGAGGCGAATCATCGTGATCATGATCATCCAACAGTAATGATCAAATCAATAAATGGCACGCCTGTTTCTGCATTGCGCGACGTGAAGTATGCGGTGAAGGGGGCGGGATAATTGGTTCAAATGTGTGCGGAAAATGCGTTGCCAAGTTTGTTTAAAATGCCATTAATTAGTTAGTTGTGTGTGCATAATTGCCACCAAGATGATTTGAGATTAATTGGAATATGAAGATATGAAAGATCTCGAAACTGTGACAACTCCAATAGAAAGGAGTAACCCTCTTCCAATGGGGATCTCGGCGGCGATCGGGACGGCAATCATAAATTTTCTCAGCTAATTGCACACGGCCACAAGTAAAATTAGAGATGCGAGCAAACTAGTCAAACTATCGCTCGATCTCATAGGGAAACGAATCCTACCGATTTTGCCATCCTCAAGAATTTAATTTCCAGGCAGAGATGGTCAAAGAAGAGCAACTGAGAAACTTAATTGATGTGTCTTGGAGCGGCTTTTGAGACTATCTATTTAATGTTTTGGTTTTAATTCCCCGCCACTTCCTGGCACCATATTTATTCCAAAAGAGAGAGAGAGAGAGAGGTGTATTCAAATACAATATATATCAGTGTTTGTGGTCTTCATTTTATAGGAAATTATTGCTATTTTTAATGCAAATGCGCTAATTACAAAAACACTGATAAAGGCAACAGAGATAGACAGAAAGAGAGGTAAAGAGAGTGACTTCCATTCCATTTGGTTAGCATTAATCAGCAGACATACCTTAACCAAGCAGCAGCCGATCCAAAAGTCTAAAGATCGTCGGTCTTCTTTTTTTTTTTGGATTGCACGCCCGCGGCAACAATAATCCATGCACTTCGAGAGAGACTTGACTAAGTGGTGGCGGCGGCAAAGCTTCCGCAAAAATGTCTCCAAGGAATGCTTTAACCAGTTTATCCGACATCCGAATACTCTAAACACCCTTTTTACTTACCAAACAGCATTAAAAGTTATGAAATCGATCTAGTTTAGAGTATATTTTATTGCTAAGCAGACAACTCTCTGCTGCCCGCCATCGGAATTGCTTCTGTGCACGACGATGAAATATGTGGCCATTGATACTGGTCTGGCTTGCCGCCTCCTTTCTCCCTACTAGGAGGCCCTAATGCATTCGGCAGCATTCATGATGAATTAGTTTGTGATTAGAACAGAAAGAAGAGCGCACGGTCGACCTGGTCTCAGGACCAGCATTTTACATACACTTTTTCAATGTCATCCGCCATGCAGCCATCATCAAACTTTCGCTGACGGCAGTCTCCCTCGCAATTAATCATTTGTATAAAGCCAGTGCGATATGGTTAAATATTAATAGACTACTGAGCTACTGACCATCTACAAAATTCTTCTACTAGTCAGACATTTTAAAACTGCTTACTAATTGTGGTTATTGTTGTTGGATGTTTAAACGGATTGGTTGCATTTCGGAAACATGGCACTGCGATTTTTTTTTTTTGCCTGACGTCAAACCAACTTAAAGTTTCTTGAATGAAATGTCATTGGCCGTGGTGGCAAATGAGTGCTTTGAGGGTTTTCCTGTCTCTTTCTTTAAATTTTTCCTTTGTGAAAATGGAAAATCCTTAAGACCAAAAAGTAAAAAATTGTAATTAAAAATACGAGTTTTAACGATTTAACGATTCTGTTTTGGTTGCTCCCCTGCTGTGGAGTGTCAAAGATCTTGGAGTGTTTGAGATTATTTTCATTTACACCTGGTCTCTGGTTTTAGGTCTCAGGTTAGGCGTTGCTGCTCCACTAGCAACACTATGTGGCTAGTGTCTACATAGTCCAGTTCCATGACCAAGTCGAAACGCTAATGAGCCAGATTGAGCCGAGTTTGACATTTTTTTTTTTTTTTTTTTGGTTGATCAGACCACCAGCCGCGTCTGCGTCTTGTTGATTTTCTCTTCTCTTTCTTGGTGTTGTTATTCGATGCTTATCAGCACCGAATGACTTTGGACCTGTCCCGTTGCCTCAATTAATGAAAATCTGTTTTAGTTTTGATTTTTATACCCTGCAGACAGAGTGTTGATAAGATGAAGTATCAAGATCGCTAAGCCTCTATTATTAATATCTGTGTCTTTACTATTCTTTGAGTATTTCCTTGTGTGTGTTTCGTTTTTGAAGAAAACTTCTTGTATATCGATTATCACAACATAGTGGAGAGTATCCATAAGTCGGTGATTAGGTTGAATGGAAGTGTGCCTATCTTTACATTTTTTACATTTTAGTTGTTATTTTTTTTGTTGCGATTGTTATCTGCCAAAATGGAAACCGATTAATGCAAATGTTTTAAGGGAGATAACTTACAATTATCAAAAAGTGTTGAAAACTGATTTGATTTGATTGCCTCAGACAAAATGAAGGAAGAGGAGAAATTGAGTGAAAAATATATATTTTTGATGGCTGATAAGAAAAACTAAAATTGAAAATGTTTTAAATATTAATTTGTTTACACTTGACAAGAAAACTGCATAAATTAGTTTGCCACGACATGTTTATATATTTTCCTCCAATACTCTCCCCTGGAGGCACAACTTTGCTGCTGCTGCTCCTCCTCCTCCTCCTCCTGTAGCCAAACGGAAGTGAAGCATTAATCTCGTCTAGAGAATCTCAAGCTCAGCCGTCTTGCTTGGGTCTCTTCTAGTCACAATTTGTCAAGCATTCTCATGAATGAAAATTGAACATTGAATAGGAAAAAATCCACCGACAACAACAACAACAGCCTCTCAAAACCACCAACAATAATATCCATTGTCCATTTGCAGGTTTTATAAATAGAAGTAAATTAATAACATAAGTACCTAATCCAATCAATCAAACTGTAAAATCACACAAAGCCCCCAAAAGCTAAAGCTAAGCAAAAGGTAAAACAACAACAGCAACAGCAACAGCAGCAACAACAACTCTCCCAGTGACTCTCTGACTGACTGACTACAAGATAAAAACATCAACAGCAACAACAATCACAGACAACCAACCAACAACAGAAACAACAACAACAAAAAATAAATAACAAACCTCAACGTAAAGTTTTAGCTGTAACAAAACCAGCAACAATAACAACAACAGAAAATCGGATATGCCCATCCCTAAAAAGGCAACTCAAAGTCGAAGAAAGAAAAACGATATCAACAGATGAGATCTGTATACCCTAAATGTATAAACTTAAAATCGAGTTCAAAAATTGTAATTAGTAACATATCAAACAGAAAGCTTTTAGCCTTAGCCTTAGAGTCTACACTAATTCAATATCAATCCGAAAATAGAATAGAATGGTTAATTTGTTAAGTTATAAACTATCCAATTATTTATTTACAATTATAATTCTGTATATTAGATTTCAATGTACCAAAAAGTGAAACAAAAAATTGAGTTTACCTTTTTTATCTGCTGCTTTTTATCCCATTGCAATGAGATCAAAACTTCTTAACAGCTTATCTATCTAACAACAAAATTCACAAGGGCATTTTATATTCGGTGTGGAACAAAGTCAGTTCGGCCCTCTGGTTTTCGTATTATTTGTCCAATGCTTTCCTTATAGAAGGCATGTTGAGTTGATGTTGAGATGCTGTCGCCTGGCGACATTTGCGGAACTGGAACCAAACCAAAGCAAAGGAAGGGGAAAGAATATGTGTCTCTGCGAAGCTTTCGCGTTGCCTGTTCGGGGTCTGTCTCTTAAGTCTTTTGCACAAAGATCAGGTCCAGTTTGTCAGCCTCAGCGTAGATGAAGTTAGGTTGTCTGCGTCGGCTGCTGCGTCCTTTTTTACACACACCCCCACCACAAGTTTCCTCCAGAGTTGGCCTGGCCTGCCAATCCTTAATTCCTATACCCTCTATCCACTCGTTTGCATGGGTATATTGAGTAAGTTCTTCATTTGGTAGTTAGATGACACGGACCCCGTCACTTGAGATTTGCTTAAAATTATTGACCGGAAATTCCAAAACGTCTCATCGAAAGTAATATTTCACGGACTAAAATAGGGTATCTGTAGGTGCAGACTATCCACTCTCTTTCTCTCTCTCTCTCTTTGCGCGTCTTGCTTTTTGGTATTGGAGGCTCTTTTATGTGGATATGAATGGCTTAGCACGCGCCTTTTAAGCCACCAGCTGAGATGACTTGTGCCTTTTCAATTTCTTGTTTTGTGCCCCCTTCGTGTCGTTCATATTGATCATTTGATTTTCAATGTTTCTTTCCGTTTTTATTTTTTTGTGAATTATTGAGTACTCGTAAGATTTTTGTAAGTTGGCTTAGCGTAATGACAAGGCAATTTTTTTAACTCAATTGTAATACTTGGGCGATTACTTGAAATATCATTGTTTTAGAAAGTACAAGGATAAACAAAAGAATCTTTTAAATTTTGCTTAGAGCATCGGCTAGTCGTTTTGAACATAGCAACTTTCACAATTGCCTTTGACAATTTGTTTGGTGATGTGCACCGGAAATGAGTAATCAAGATTATGCGATATTAGCAAAAATAAAAACTACAAAAATAAATAAAAAGATGAAAGAAATCAATGTTTGATTTTTGAAAAGCGCATTCAGTTGATTGATGGCCGTATACAGCAGCATGTAGGCCATGAACCAAAGGATGGGAGGGGGTATCCAAAAGGATGGGCTGGATTAGTATATGTACTTGTACATGCCTGTGCATTGTATGACATTGTAAGCTTAGAAAGTCATAAAGTTTACGTAAAGTTTAAATTTAAACATGTGGGTTAATGGTCATCTCCTTTCTTCAAAGCAGTTTTCCCTGCGACAAATCTCTCTCCCACAATAGGCATTTATCACCCAATCGGGGGAAATATCTGCTATGGTGAGACACATCAAATATTGATGAAATTAGATGCGAACAATTTGTAGTCCAATTAAATAAAAGGTGAATGGAGGATAAACGTCAATATAAAGATGAAAATTTACGATCCGCACAGTAACTCTGTCGTAGCCAGAGAGTTAGTTTTGGTACCTATCATTTTACCCTATCATATCGTTTTCCCAACACGCACACACACACACGGTTCCAAACTGGGCCGCAAAATGAAGTTCAATCAGTTAATGACCAAAAACAAAAACGAGATGATGGAACATTTCCATTTATTTTTTGCTTAAGACATGAGTAATACAAGACGGACGACACAGATCCAGATACAGATCAGTAGCGAGGGACTATAAAACCAAAAGACCAAGCGAGATCTCTCAAGACACTATTAAAACGGCGCGACGACTTTCATGGCCCTTCTAATTGGTGGGGCAAGTAAAGTATCGACACATACACATACATGCATATTAAAGAAAGAGGTAAAAAACGGACTTAACTTAAAGTGGGGCATAAAACTCAACATTTTATGTAATGTGTTCATTAGAGACTATAGGTAAACCATCTCTCCCCCTCGCTCACTCTCTCTATCTACATCACTTTTTCTTTCTCTGTTTCTATGGAATAATTGTCCCAATAACCCAGCAGGCTATCGATTTTTATAATCTAACATTAAAAAAGTTAACTATCGATCAGAACAATCGCTCCGATATTATCGCAAAATTGTTATTAATTGCTCTTGGAAAAGAATTTCTAAAGCTCTGTAGAGAGACAGACTTTAGTTTCTTCTAAAGGAATAAGCTAATTGGTATATTTGATTGGCATATTATACAAATCAAAACGTTTTTCTGGTATTTAGAGTTAGATCTCATAGTGGATGGATCTACGCCATAAGAGATCATAAAATGTTCTGTTCGGTATTTTGGATTAAAGTCTATTAAATTAGTTAAATACATACATTAGAAGAACTTTTAAATCCACTTGGGAGTAAAAGACGAAAAATATCACAAAGATAAGTAAAAAGGACTATGACAGCAATTAGTTAATAGAAGAGTAGCCTGAAGAGTGAGGATAACAAAGCTGTTGGAGGGCAACTTTGTCACTAGACTTAAGAGCTGTCGTCTCATCCAACAGAATAGATGGCATGCCACACACACGCTTCTACTAGTCATAACTGCCTCGTTATATGGCATGGTATGGTATGGTATGGTGTGTGCCTGTGGTGTGGCTCCTACGTTTCTGTTTTCTGTCTATTTCCATACTTGGGCGTCATAAAATCACAGAGCGATGCTCTTGCAGTTGATATTATTGGTTGTTATTGAATGTTGGCTCTGGTTTGTTGTTGGCATAAACTAGCCAAATCAATGATCAGATCATCATTAGTCCCCTCGGTCTGTCCATGTGTGCATAGGCAACAAAATCGTATCCAACAATTTCCATTGGTAATGTCGTCTAAGAGTTTCGTAAGAGTCTTAAGTAAGTTTTACGTGTTTTAAATATTTTACTAATTGAGTGCTTCATAAATCACACAACTAACGAGAGGGAACGGGATCTAAAATGTGTGAAAAAAACGAGCTCGAAAGGTTTGAATGTTTGTATTTAGAATATAATATTCGAATTCAACTTGACTTGCATGTAAATCTCAGAAGCTTCACTTTGCACAAACTGGACGCAGTAGCAAGTGTCGACCTGGGGGCCGTCAAATTACCAAACTGAATGACTGACAGCTACCGGTGGTCGTCGTCTTCGTGTGCCAGGAACACTTGCTTCTGCTCCTAATAAAGCCGTAAAATTAAACGCCAACGTCATGTTGGTCAATCTGTCCCCCTGTATTTCTGTTGCCGCTGGCCAGTGATAAACGCCCTGAGAAGTTTTTTGAATTGTTTATTTGCGTGCATATAATTGCTGACTCTAACTCTGTGATTAGTTTGTCGATTGTCTGTCTTGACGATGGATCGTAACCGTCATCAAGAAGCATTGGATGGCTAACTAGCTAACGCTCAAGGTGCGCTTGCGTGCAATTGTTAAAAGGGCGTTGAAATGTTCATTTTCGCGTCAATTCGCTGCACTAATAAGCCGCTAATGAGAAGATGCCAAACATTAATTGAAAAATCATGCAGTTCAGTTGGTTGAAACAAAATTGAAGTTTGCGAAACATCGTTTTTTTTTAGATCCACATCAATTTGAAAGGATTTAAAAGTATTCAAACACTTGACCAAAAAACAGTCAAAATATGTAAACGCCCCAAAATGAAAGCGATAAAAAGGTTAAGAAATAAAAGGAAAATAAAAATTTGCATAAAACTCGGCCAGCCCACAAATTTTTTGCATTTAATCGAGTTATATTTAAATACTCTAGATAGTTCGATTATCTTATGGTTGCTTTAGCAATCAAGTCATTTACAATTTTGTTGGTAGCACTGCAAATCGAAACACACTTTGACCATGTTTGTATCACCACATCTGGCTAAGCCTCTCAGTTAGCCACCACCCAACGAGAAGGCAGAAACACAATTTTTCCCATTTCGAAATGTCCAACGAAATGCAACGGTAGTCGAAAAATATTTAATTAACTTGTGTGTCCAAAGCTGTTGAAAAATATTAATAAAACATTTCAATTTTCATGTTCATCCCATGAAAGAAAAAAAATTGTAGAAAATAATGGAAAAAATCAAATCAAAGGTATTTTTTTCGACCGCCGTTGAACCAGTTGATTTTTAACTCCACAGTTTTAGGTAAACTTGTTTCTAGCTTTGCTGGGGGAAGTCTCTGTCTTCATCTCCAACTATGTATGTATGTCTCTGCCACTTAATTGATGCCATAGTGTGTAATGTTTTGGAAACAAAAGCATAGATATGAGCAGACAAATGCCATAAATAAGACCCAAAAGAAACATGGCCGAGTGGCGGCGGCTCATTAGCAGGCGGCGGAGAAAATTCATGCACTAGGCGACACAAACCAGGGAGTCCCCGCCGATAGGGGAGATCACATAGAATAGTACACAGATGCCGGTTAAAATAAAAAAATAACCTATGGCTCGTTAAAATACGACCCCCTGCAGCAGGGTGGTGGTGCAACGGGCTTATAATCATCTCAAAAATCTATTCCAATTTTATGTAATAAAGTCACAGAGTCGCCTTGCCGGAATGAACTTATTTTATTGAAATTGAAACTAATTTGTAAGGATCACGGCTAACTAAACTTCTTGACGAACTGCAATTTGCTAAGACTTTAATGGGATTTTGATATATAATTTGTATATTTAAGCTTAGAGATTTCATATACATATACATATATATAATTTATATAGTATTCTCTGTTCAGTTAATCATATTATAACAAAAATTTTTCTTTCTTTCGTTTTTACCCTTTTTGTTTGTTATCTTTTGTTTCCAAACATCCATCACAATGTCTCAAGCAAAAAAGAATGATAAACAGCTGAAGGCGAGCATTTCAAAGAGGAACTCACATTCAGCAGCAAAAATGAGAAGAAAAGCTGAAGATCTCAGTCGTATACGTAATGTCCTCAGTAAACTGAGTATTAGGGATCAGTTGCGTTTAGAGCAAAACTATCGCGATATACCAAAAACGTGCACTTCAGTTTGGCGTACTCATGAAAAGCATTTGGATCTACGAAACATCGAAAGTAAATTAAGTGGAAATAGTTTAAGAACATTCCTAAAAGCCATGTGGCGGGATTTTCATCACGTGTACTTTCACAGTGATCGTTTGCAGGAGGAATTGAATATTTTGGAAAGTGCCGGTATAGATTCTCTTCCTGGAGTGCAATATGCCGAAATCAGCTGCAACGGAGAACAGACAAAAAAATACTATCCACCCCAGTGGCCATTGCATGCGTTGCCAAAATTATTAAGAGGCCTGCGTCGCCTTAAAATCCATTCTCCCGTTCACGTCTGTTTCATTGAACAATTCCCGAAGCTGGAATACCTGACGCTATACGATGAGGTGAATACGATAGCCATGCGGGCCATTCTGGATGGTGGGTCTAGACGGCTTAAACATTTGCATTTTCTGGGCAAACATACGAGCCATCAACTACAAGGCGTCTCAAAGTGTGGCAGCGGATTGAAGGATTTGGTCATCACTGTCGAAACATTCTTGTCCAGTTGGGAGGAGATACTTCTATTACCTGAGCTTTTGGTTCTAGAACTCAGACCCAATGAGAATATAGCACGAACAATTGAGGCCTTATCGCATGTGGTACGAACAAGCGGCCAACAAATCAAAAGTTTACAGATTAATTGTCAATTACTGGATTCTCCGCTATCGAATTGTCTTGGCCAGCTCAATCTTAGTAAACATTGTCATCATTTCGGTGGTCTTGTATTGACGCAATGTAGATTCGACGGCATGGATATTAGAGCCTTGCAATTGCCTCCCGTACACGGGTATGCTGTGTTCTGTCAATGTTCCGATCTTAAGAATTATCAATTGATAGACTTTATCAAGTCTTCGTGTGCCAAACTAAGGGAGGTTATACTTATTAAATGTCCTCTTCTTACCCAAGGATTAATCGACGAAATCTACAAAATCCGTAGCAGTGAACATGCCACCACTAGTCCTTTAATTATAAAACTTGACAATTGTCCAAATCTCTGGACATACTACGAGGCAAATGTATGTAATAATCCATGCTACAGATTCTTTACTTTTACTTTTGAAGATTATATAACTATGCATCATTTTATTGTCCACCAAATATGTCAAATATTTTTATTTTTTTTTTTTTTTCAGTTTATCGATTTTTGGCATCGCAAGCAAAATGTCTTGAGAGTGGAAAAAATGCAGCGTTCGTTTTGCCCCAACGAGAATGTACAATTTCTGTTCCGGCAAAGAAAGAAAATGCAGTGAGCCGACCCGCGAACCCTACGAGCAAAATAATTTTTTCAATTGACTTTTTTTTACTCATCTCGATAACAGTTAGGACAATTCGAAAATGTTTCTTTGATATATCAGTGAAAATTATTAATATACACTCCTCTACTAAATTAAACCAAAACTACAAACCAGTTCAGTTTTCTTGCTAATTGGACGCCTGCCATGTGGCGATTTGTCAAACGCATTGGAAAGAGACTCCACGCATACGCATGCTCAACACAATTTTCAACAACAAAATTTGTCAAATGGTTTACTTTGACAATGTCCAACGGCGTGCGGCTCTGTGGTTTTTGTTTCTTTAACGTTTTGTCAGTAGTTCAGTAGTCCGAGGTTCGGTGGTTAGGTGACTCGGCCACCATCGTCATGGAATGCAAACAAATTTGTGAACATGACGTCAAAATTGCTAGAGAACCGGCCCACCCATTGTTATAATTATTGGGCGCCCATATGCAAGTGACAATTTAACTTCGCTTGGCATTTTTGGAGCAGCCAACAAGCGAACAAAAAAAAACCAGCTGCCATCTAGAGAGAACACATTTGTTAAAAGTTGCTCCCAATGATCAAAGACCAAACAGACAATGTATGTGATTGGTACATGGACTCGAATTATCGATTACCTCTATAATGCTGTTCATCAAATATGCAAAATATGAAGGTAGCGACCTTAGATGGACTGCTCAGGTATCCAAGATTTGTTCGCCAATATATGTATTTCTCTAATTCGTTTTCACACTTTTCATTGGATTGGACAGCTATGAAAATTGTTAGCTGGCGGCGGATAGCTGGTAACAGCAACTAATTTTGTCCCTCCATGCCCGTTCTGTTGCCAACAACCTCCCAGTCGAACTAATATTTATATTTTGCCCTGCATTTCTCTTTGCCGGCGTCGAAGACGACGATTTAAGCGATTTGATAAGCCAAAGTCGAAACGAAACAAGTCCAATAGGGTGAAGAGAAAGACCGGAGGGATATCATTTGATGGTGGCGAGAGGTACAAATAAATAATTTGCAGTAGCCAAACAACCAACCTAACGATCACCCAACCGATCGACCGACCGACCAGCCACTAGACGACAACCCACTGCTCGAGCCAGACAAATATTTTATTGCAAATTTGCTGATATTGGACGACAGACGACAGGCGACCAGCCAATGGCCACTAGCTCCAGTTGTTGCCCGGCTGTTTTGCATATTAAATTTATTTTATTGAATATACCCAGAGATCTAGGCAGATATACGAGGATATATTGAGAAGTTTTGTGATTTAGGAGGTCACTCAATACTGAGCTGACTTTCGTAGAGCCTTGGCGGTAATCTCAAGCTAATAAGGTAGAAAATAGTTCTCAAGTATATCTTGATGGACGATCGTTTTGGGACAAAAATTAGTAAAACCACCCTCGCATTGACTTCAAGCATATATTGTATGCATTTTGGCATTTCTTCCTTTCATTTCCCCGCTATACATTCATCCATGATTGCCATCATGCCAGCCAGCACCCGGAATCAACCGCAGCCCCAGCCCCAGCGGGCGATGAATTATTAATTGTCTTTGATTTGCATTGAGATTTCGATTTGAGGTCTCTCTTTCTCTCTTTTTTCTCAGTATGTCCCTCTTTGGAATTGAGGATCATTAGAAAATATCCAAAGCCATAGTGTAAACATAATAATCAACGGACATTATATGCCGATAGAAGAGATTTCTGTTTAAATGGCCGCCGGACATGAGCAACGGCCCCCAATTGACACCTGAGCGGTATTATTATTGTTGCTCCGCCTGAAACTGTTGCGTCGGCTGCTGCAGCAGCTGTAATTGTTATTTATGCACTTGCATTTAGTGGAATGTAATGGCCATGCCCCCTAGTGTGGGCGTAACGGTAGCAATTTGGTTAAAGCAATGCGATTACACAAGAGTTTTTCACCTTCGTTTAAACCAAAGACTGCGACGTGATCACAAATAGCGTGTCACGAGGCAACCCTAATAAACAGCAACACCAACGCCCTAGTCCTCAGCGAAAGGAAGAAGCATAGCTAGGCACACACGCGGGCCAATCCATGGCCGGATCCAAGCGGCCCTACACATCAATCTTTTAAACACATTTAAAAATTATTATTCACCCTTGTGAAAGCAAGTAGCTATAAATTGTTAAATATATAATTCCTGGCACACAGCTGGAATTAGTCCAACCCTGGCCTGATGATGACGATGAGGAGAACTGCAAATTGCGGATTGAAGATGATGATGAAGAGGTTGACTACTGTGCGCAGTGGCTGCTACTGCGCTTGCTCTGCTGCATTTCTGATCCCTGGAATTTCAACTTGGAGGCCTTTTGTTCCGCTCCTCATCGCGCTCCAAGCAGCACTTAAACTCGCTTAACTCGCGCTCTGTTCGCTTGTCAAAATTGCAGCAACCGGCAACAGGCGGTCTAAAAGGCCGCCACCACCGCAAAGATGACGCAGCGCTCCGGTCTCCAGGCTTGTGGCCAAATGAATTAACCCTTTTACTTTGCACACACGCATGCAAAATACGGTGGCTACAACAATTGTGTGCGGTTTTTGGCCCAAGCAACTCAAAGTTACCCAAGTTTACACCAATGCAAAAAAAAAATTGATTATACTCATTTGATATGTACGTCCGTATGTGAATCCATAATAATTTAAAGTTTTCTATATTTAATAATGTCCTTGTTATTTACAAAGGAAAATTCTGTTTTAGTTTATGTAAAGTTGAAAATATATATTGAAAATATAATTAATGATCATAGGCCGCGTACTAACATTTTCTTTTTATACTAAACAAATTTTTAGTTGTTTTTGTTGGTGGGTTTTTTGGGCATTTAGATGCTGCTTACCACTCTTGAGTCTTAAGAGTCGTCGGCTGAAGCTTCAGTTGAAGTAGTACACAAAACAACCGTCCATCCATCCATTCCGTACGTACGATTGTCCCTCTCGTCCGTGTGTATGAGGAGAGAATTGCGCGTAAATTCGTTGCGGTTGCGGTCTGGCGCGTCGTCATCAACATAATCGCCGTCAACAGGGCCTTCAACAGCATCAAACTGCCAAGCAAACGTTGCTACTGTTTCTTCACCAGCAGCAGTAACACCACCAACAATAAAGGCAAATGTGAAGAGGTTTCTGGTAGTTGCTTTGTAGTTTTATTTTGCTTCATTTTGTTTTTATTATGATGAGCCCAAGCACTTTTGAACAAAAGCGTGTCTTGTCAGAGATTCTGGGCGAGATCTGTCTGTTATATTGTACGTACATACATGTGTATACATACATACACACAAACGTTTACATACATATGCGAGTGTAAGTGTGCTAACCAAATGCAGCCAGATAGAGTACCACAGAACTATAGACTAAACTAAATTGTAACATTCTAATTATACAAAACGGATATTTCAAATCAAAGTAATCAATAGTATATAGGAAGATCAAAGAAAGTAACCTAAAATTTATGTGTAAGCACATATGTTTCTCATCTAAGAATCTTATGAAAAAATGGTCTTTGTCAATTATATATGAAGGATAATATTTGTGTATCTCTTGTAGATACCAAAGGTTTGGTTCTTTTTCATATTCTTTATTTGTGTTGCTTAGATACTATTTATGTATGTGTGAATAAATTCCTTTGTGTATAAAATTATTTTTCATGTTATCTGTATTTGTAGCAATTTTAGAAGTAGACCAACAATAAGTTTTGCATACTTTTCGGCTAACAATTAAATTATGTACTTGCTCTTACAGTAACTATAACAGTGAGAACCTTGGCTAACATTTTCCGTTAGTATTTAAATAATGCTGACTTGCTGATAATAAAAAAAGCTAAAAAATTAAAACCTTATAATTAATTTATGTTTTATCTTTTTATGTAAGACATTTCATAGAATATTCGTAGAATCCCTTTATCTACTCAATAAATTTATGTTTTCTTGATGACGTCAGCGAGTGCCACCGCTAAAAGCAACAGTTACGGAAAAGAATCTCATTGACGACAATGTCAGTGACAGAAGCACATGATAAGCAAAGAGAAACGAAGGGAAGGGAATAGAGCCTCTGACTCCTTCTATAAAGCGCATGTGCCGGCTTTTGGTCTTTTGGTACGTAGAAAACAAAATGAAACAGAAAAAATCAATAAATTATGGGGTAAAACGGAAAGTCAAGAGCAAGGCAAAGCGTTGCCCTACGGAAAGCTTTCCGTGGTTGGGGTATTGGGGTAGGGCTGGGGCTGACCCTGAGTATTGGGTGCGGTGCGATGCGTTTTCATTCATAAAACTATGCGTTCACTTTCAGTTATTCGAGTTTTATTTCTCCCCACCCGTGGTAGTGTCGGTCTTTTTCGCTCTCTCCTAGCCTGTAATGTTTGACTTACTCAAGGCTATTTTTAGCTGCTTCCTGAACCTGAATCTCTGCGCACTTGTATGCAGTTATGTAGTTGTATGTTGAAAGCATTTATAGTTTTTAAAGAGGCTTGACGTATTCATGTAATAAAACAAAAGCGAATCTGAAATAAGGCAACAAAAACAGGATGGATCAGTTGTTGGTTTAACTGACCCATAAAGTAGGCAATACTTTTCGCACCGAGCTGAGTCGGAGGTGAACCTTTTCAAATTTTCTTTCGCCTAGAAAAGCTGGCTTAATGATGCTGCAGTTGGGCACGTACATACATATATGTATATATATATGTATATATTATTGCATTTTCAATGCAAGAAAACATAATCCTGTGTTTTCCGTCTGGTATAAATACATATATGTAATTTAGAAAAGTTGGATTGTCTTGTAAAGGAAAAAAAAGAGAAATAAAATATGTGAAACGCCAACGCAAAAAATACAAAAGACGAGAAGGGAAAATCGATACGGACGCCCAAGAAAACAAAAAAAAGAAAACAGCGGGAACCGAATGTCCTTGAATACGAAAGCAAAGGAGGTAGGAAGCCGGGTAGAATTTTGCCATTCATTAAAATGTTGGAGCGCTAAATTTCATGAATGAAGCTCTTCTAGGTTCAGGGGAAATTCTAGTTAAGGTGAGCACGCGCAATGACAATTTCTGGGGCATATGCCGAGGCATGGGTGAAGGAACGTAAGGAAGAGATGGGGTAATATTCGAATTAGCCAATTCTCCTGACCAAGGTACTGACGCAACCACATGATGCGATGCCTTCCAAGGTCAGCGTAAAATTTCATTCATAAAAATGAAACGCCCTTAGCAAGTACATACATAGATATGTACATACATACATACATATATGTATATGTGAGCGTACACGCGCGTGTCAGCTCTACAGGGTGCAGGGAGACGAGTAGCAGAAGCAGGCCTTTGGATGTGGGTAAGTTAGCGCTTTATTTGCGGCTTGTTGATTTTTCTACGCGTGTAAACACAAACAAAGCGGAAAAGCCATTTTCATTCATTAAATCTATATATCTTGTAGAGTCTATATATCTCTATTTATATACAGTTCCTTCTACGCCTAAATACATACATACATACATATGTACATATGTATGTAAATGGATGATAAGATACATAGTAACCATGAAAACAATGTTCTTCTTTCAACTCTTTAAAGTTTAAACTTTGGGACAGTTTCATTACATTTTCAACAGATGAATTATAAATACATACATAACACGACATACATATGTATGTAATTACAAAGTAGCTCTAAATAAATAAAAGCATAAAATATAAAAAAAAAGATATATAATAAATATATGTACATATATATAAACATAAATATATATTAAAAGACTAACCTTAATCGCTTTACTCAATACGAAAAATTGCGTAAGATAGCTTGGAAATTATTAAGCCCTTTTTTTCCAATAGTTTGCAATAAAATTTCACACTCACATACGAGAAATTTAAAGTATGTACATACATATGTACATACATACATATGTACTTTTGCATCTTTTTTCCTTTAACGGTAAAACGGTTTTTCAAAGCACACGCAAACACAGCACTCCACGAAAAGGAACACAAAATAAGAGGGTAATGAGAGATCAGAAACAGAGCCAGCGACGAACACAATCACACAAATTACAATATATGTATGTATGTACACTCAAAAAAAAAGGAATTCATTTTTTGGCGCTCAAAATTATGCTTTTTAACCACTTTCATATCGGAACAGTAACACTTTTTTCACTTTTTAATGGTAATTAATTGCATTACAAAGAGCACGTACATACATACAAGACATACATACATACACATTTTACTTCAATTTTACTAAATACAAAATGGCGGACAGCGAAAGCAAAAGTGCAACTAAATAAGAAGTTAAAAAAATTGAAAAATATACATACATATCGTATGCAACTATAGAATTATGTATGTACAAATGTATATATATATATGTATGTTTGTATGTAAATATTTATTACCGAAGGACAGCAAATTACATCAATTAGAAAACCAACTGCCTTTGGATGACCAGTGTTACCAGATCTCGATAGCTTAGAAAGCTTAAAAGAATTATCGGCTAATGATCCAGCTCGAATTGAGCTAAGAAATTTACGATCGAGGTTTTTTTTTTATTGAAAATCTAGTAATCTTAAATACTTATATCAATTCTAAAAATATTTTCTCTTAAATCGCCGAATTTGAAATAGAAGAACAAAACGTTAGTCGTTTTATCAACGTTTAAAAGCTGAAGAATCTTTAATAATCAACATTTGGTTTAAAATTATATAGTGAGGGCTAAATATATAAGACTTTATCTCTTTCTCTACTAAGGGAAAAGTGTCTTTGGCTAAACGAAAGTAAAACATAATAAAAATAAGTGAGCAAATGGAAAACAGGGATTTTAGAGTGTACTTATTGTTTAAGAATAGACGGGGGGAAATAAGTGCTAGGGGGAGAGGAAGGGGGCATCCATGCCATATATAGTTTTTATAAATTACAATACGTTTAACTTAGATGTATATTGTGCCAGTATCAAGTATCAAGGCCACCATGGACAAATCGTATATAAAATTATAACAATAATTATTAGCTTCTGTCTGAAGGACCACTACCGGTCAGACCAATCGATGATCCCTTTTCCGATAGAGTTTGTATGCCTGGTTCAGATTCGGAACGTTTATGCGTACGTTTCGGTAGTCGTTTGGCTGCTTGTTTCGCCTTAGCTATCAAATCTCCAGTACCATTATTATCAGATCCTGCAGCATCGCCTTCTGTGATCTGAAACAAGTCCGGTTCGCTGCGCGCCAGATCCACATCCACTTTAGCTTGGTAGACCACCTCCTGTTGAATATTAGTAACCTGCTCATTCAGGCACACATCATCAAGATCCACATCACTGTTGGAGAATAGAGCAGTTGCACCCAGCTCTAATGAATTGGTTACATCCAGTTCCTGTTGGCTTATTGCTTTTTTGGGTGTGGAAGTGGATTGCGGTGAGGAATTTACTACAGATGGCGATATTACGGGCATGTGTATGCTCTTCGCTCCCAAATTCATGTTATTATTATTGTTGTTGTATTGATTTTGTTGCATGGATGGAACAGGTTGTGAAAACTGAGAAACCGGGACGGTTAAAACTCCTCCAATGACTGGTACATTTGTCATGCTGCTAGGTGTGGAGCTATTCCTCTCCGTCTGATGTTCTTTCATCAGTTTGCAAGCCTTACCTAGGGCACAGATGGTCAGGCATATTCTCAATCCCAGAGTGAATAGATAGGCCAAAAAGAAAAGTAACCAGGCGGCAGCATTTTGAAATGAAACCGCTGTATATATGGCTTTGATCAAAACCACAGCCAACGGAAACGGTATGAATCCCATTCGCCGAGCCACCAGGTCGGAATGATCCGAAAATGCATGTTTCTGCCTCGTTTGGGTCATATCATATGCCAAACTTGTAGTATATTCCCTATATATGCTCTCGGGAAGCTCATTGAAGCGAGTAATGAACGCGTGCTTCACCCAATCAATCAGAATTTCGGTGAAAAGGACTGCAAAGCAATCGGGCAGCATCACACAGAATTGGGTAATGCTCCAGTCGAACTCCTTCATCGTTTGTATCATAACAATGAATAGGAGGACAGAGAGATGAAAGCGTTCCCTTACATCACTGCACGTCAACTGGAATAAATTGTTCTTATCGAACTTTTTAAATACTGATCCTTTCAACTCGACGAAATTATTTGATATCATTATGGTCAACAGCCCCTTGTTGTTCGAATTGACCGCCACATTAAGACAAGTAGCCTAAAAAGAAGCAAATTTTGAATATCCAGCCATGTCCACAATATAAATATACACAATCACACCTGGAACATAATAAGTCCACTGTGCAGAACCACGTAGATGAGGGTGAAAAGGATGTGCGTTAGAACTCCAAAATGCTCACGTTTTGAGTGCTTTGGCTCTGTGGCCGTCCAGAATAGGGCATCAATTGTATCCTGTCCAAAGGCAGAAAGTAATCGATCACCAACCTCCAACATGTTGTAAAATATGTATAATTTGATGATCGACTGCGATTTTATGATATGGTACACCCGATTTGTATCGACCAGCAGCATAATCAAGGTTACCGTGATCCAAATAGCACCTTTCAGCAAGTCGCAAATTTCGGCCGGAGAGAGCAGACGCTGCCCGCCACCGCCAGGGCGCAGGCGAAAAATTCGAGCTGTTGCTCGTGTCAGTAGAGACCACACTGCTAAAAGGAAGCGTACCGGCAAAAAGGTGTGAATATACAAAAAGGAATCACAACATTGCATTAGTCCAAAAACCATAAAGCGTTCCAGATCCCGCGGAATCCGCATGAAACTATATATCTTCTGACGACGAGCCGAATACCGTTCTTCGTCATGTTCCAGCATATAGCCGCGTGTCAATTCTACTTTAAAGAAGTCATAAAAAGTATTTGTAGGAGTCTCCTGATGTGGAACCGTTGGTGCGGCAGCCTCTGCTGCAACGTCATCGTCCTGCATCTTTTGAAACTTCTTGTCCTCCGTTTGATTAAAATGGTTTAGTTCCGCGATGCGACTGGGTCCACTGACATCGCCTCGAAATCGCAGATGTCTCCTGCTGGCTCCGGAATTTTGATTTATTGAGCTAGGCATGGCATCAAATATTTAATAATTCCCAAAAAAAAGTTTAATTGTTAAAGGACGGCCAAAAAAAATGTAAATAAACAGTTGGTACACAACCAAAGTGGCAACTCTCACGTTATCGGCGTCATCGGTGCAAACTGTCGATAAATTGTAGATGGCGCCACTTCAAAACAGTGTCATCCCTATTTGTACCATATTTTAAGAAAAAAAGCAATAAAAAAGACAAGAAGTTTGGAAAAAAAACAGCAATAATGAGCGCCTCCGTTGACTTAAGCTCCTATCGTGACCAGCATTTTAAAGTAAGTAAAAAACTAAGTTCTTTCATTTAAGAATAAACGTTTATTTTGATTTTTCCAGGGTTCCCGCTCAGAACAGGAACGCTCATTAAAGGAATCGTGCACTTTATATGTGGGCAATTTGAGTTTCTACACAACAGAGGAGCAAATCCACGAGCTCTTTTCCCGATGCGGTGATGTACGATTAATAGTAATGGGCCTGGACAAGTACAAGAAAACACCCTGCGGATTTTGTTTTGTGGAATACTACACGAGATTGGAGGCCGAGTCGGCCATGCGGTACGTCTGGAGATGCATTAAAAGTAGAGCAACATCTCATGTTTTTATCCTTGCAGTTTTGTGAACGGTACCCGTTTAGATGATCGACTTATACGAGTGGACTGGGACGCCGGCTTCATAGAGGGCCGTCAGTATGGGCGGGGGAAAACAGGTGGCCAAGTGCGCGATGAATACCGCACAGATTACGATGCTGGTCGTGGCGGCTATGGCAAGCTGCTTTCTCAGAAAATTGCTCCCAATACTGACAACCGTTAATCAATATTTATAAGTTATAATTTCATTTAGATTGTAAAGTAAAGTGCTATTTCTATTTCCAATTTCACAGTTCAACTTTATTTAATGTGATATAATTTGTTTGCCCTAATCGCTCTATAAGCAGCATCACTAGATGCAAGATAGTGCGTTTATTCAATCAATTCCTATTTCTTGCCAATATTGTTGGCCAAAGAGCAACTGAGTCCAGTGCCGTCAGGTTCAACATTCAATTCGGTTACGGACCCATTTTCCACTATTAACGAGTAACGCTTTGAGCGAACTCCGCCCAATGGTGGTAGATCGATAGTTACATCCAGGGCCTTGGCAAAGGCACCAGCTGGATCAGCCAAAAGACGCACTTTTCCATTAGCCCCATGCTCCTTTCCCCAGGCAGACATCACAAAGGGATCATTAACCGACACACAGACAATTTCATCGACTCCTTGCTGGGATTTTAACTGATCCGATGTGGATATGTAACCGGGCAAATGAGTCTGGAAAATATTGAAGTTTGGCCTTAGAGTATTGTATATCATATCTTTGCATCATTTACCTTGGAGCAGCCAGGCGTGAACGCTCCTGGAACCCCGAAAATGATAACTTTTTTGCCATTCACCAAATCGCCGGTGTTGATTTTATTTGCTGGCGAATCCTCAAATAGATCCACCGAGGGCAGCTTGTCTCCCACCTAAGAGAAAATGAAAAACAAACTTTAACCTTGAATCCAAATGCAAATGCTCTTGGCCCATTCCACTTCCTGTATGTTGTTTTTGTTTGTTTTAAATCGTTATTTTATCCCTTATGTAATGTACTATCTTTATTGTACCTTCACCATTGCCGCTGTTGTCCTGGAGAGTAATCGCTTGGAATTAAAGTTAACCGAGTTAGCTACTGCACGGCAAAGCAATTTGTAAGACATTCCAAGAATATCCAAGAAAAATTAATTAATTGTGCAAAAAGTGAGAGCGAATACAGCAGGGTTGCCAGGCTTAACAGCGAACTGAATTTAACAGCTGAGATGAAAGAAAAGTGGGAAAAGTTTGGGAGATAGTGATGACAATGTATAGACAATTTAGTGAAATTCGTAAATACCAATTTTATTTTGTTATAGAGAAATAAACTTTGATTTCTGCTTTTATTTCTCTGGCGTTCTCTAACTTTGCTTTGACATATGGGATATAAGAATTGTATTTTACTTTAGTTTATCCTGGCCCGCCCTCAAGGCAATAGCAAAAACTAAGCCTTTGTTTTGTTTAGTGTACCTATGTATTTATTTTATATAGCCGCTAGTATTACAATTTCCCTCACATTCAAATCTACATATAGAAGGTCCATCAAACACTCGTTATGTTATCTGCCAGCCTCTCCAAATCGTCCAGGCTTAATTCCTTGGTTCTCTTTTCAAAATCGGCGATAAATTGGTTTGTCAGCACCTCCGACTGCTGTTCCGTGTAGAATTTACGAAACGCCCGATGAATGGAGTCTCGTAACGCCGGCTTCATTACGACGAGATTTAATTTGGTACCATCCTTAATATTGGGATAGGATGCAACTGTTGCCTCATTATTGAGGGGTCGTCCAAGAAGTAGAAGTTTCTGATTTGCTGCCTGTATCTTCAGCGCAGATTCGATTTGTTTTTTTACATCCAGAATGGTGGATGAAGGCAAGACCTATAAATAAAGAAAAGTTTAAGGTGTTATGCCAGAATTTGCAAAAAAGCCAGTTATACTCACATCTAGCGTGCAATCTTGGCCCTTAAGGACTTTGATTGTAATCTGCATTTTGTATTTACTTAACGAAACTAAAATAAATATTAGTGAAGGAAGTGACGGAGCTGCCAATGGTCACAGCTATATGACACTGCACTAACAAAAGATGTGTCTTGCAATCTGATTAAATATCGATAACATCGTGGTACTTCCAATAATTTTGGACTTAACTGATAAATGTCTTCATTCATTGCTGAGCAAAGAAAATAATATTATAAGCGAGCCGATAGCTGAACATATATATCTGTTTCCGTCTAAAAAAGCTGACAAATATCAAGATAGTTTTGGAGATGACGCACATATATCGAGCTGGGTATGTACAAATGCTAACTTGCTAACAGATGATTAAACATCGATAGTGTTGCTTAAATGGGGAAAAAATAAATTAAGAATTTTTTTTTACCATTTTAGTGTCCACTTTATGAAGTGCATTTTGTTAATTTGAATTTTAATAATCTCAATGTCTTCAATATCTAGGCTTGCGGCTAAAAGCATTAAAAACAAATAAAAATAAAAATTTCTTGAAAAGCTGCCAGATCTAGCAACTAAATTGCTAAACTGACAGCACTGCCATCGATGTTTCTCCAGCTCTAGGCCAACGTTGCGTGAACTGAAGTAAACGGGAAAAAATATTCTACAATTAGTTATTTATAATTAAAAACAAAAGAATAGAAATTAGCCATTTATGGTGGGTGACTTAGCAATAAGAAGTAAAACATTAGCAATACGTTTTGTAAGTTTTGCTGTGATCAGTGTGCGAAAAGAAGGCAAAATACAAATTCAAACGGGAGAAAAAAAAATTGCAGCGCAAATAAATTACACAGGCGGTGTATGTGTGTGTGTGTGCGAGTGAGCTGCTGCGTTGTGCGTGCGTGTGTGTTTGTGTATTAGAATTTCGCACTTTACGTAAAGATCATCTTTTTATCAGCAAAAAAGTTTGATGTTCTCAAACCTAAATCGCAAAGGCAAATTAAACAAAATCTTTCAGCTGCTGGCGGTAAATAGAATAGAGGTCCCCTTCGTTAATGCTACCTCCTGCACTACAAGTCCAACCCGCCCCGCCCCTTGACATTCGCAATCGAAAAATATTTACATACCAATTTCCCTGTACCTTTGCCTGTGTGTGTTTGTATGCGTATACAATTTTGCACATCTATTAATGGTATGTGTTTAGTTTTGTTGAATGCCAGCAAGACCTATTAATTATTCATAGTACACAATTAAATAAAATATAATATTACTCATTTCTCTCTTTCTTATATGCTAAAGGAATGCGCCCTCTCTCTCGCTCTCTCTCCCTTCCAATCAGAATCTTCATAATAAACCTGACAACTCTGTTTTTGAGGCACTAACAACAACCTTAATTTCGATTTGACGGCCATTGTAACTTGTTGCTCTTTCTCTCGTTCGAACTCTCTATCTCTGCGCTAATGTGAATCGGCGTGTGTGTGAGATTTTATTCTTTTTTTTTTTATAAAAAATATATTTGCAAAGAAAATTGTCAACAGAAAATACACCTAATAATATCTCCAGAGCTGTAACTCTGGCAAGTCGATTGCAAGATTGAAACAAGTTCGACTTAGAACCGGATTTTAGTTCCATGGCATTAATTTGCGGTCACAACAGCGCAGCGGCAATAGCAGAGCAGTTCTTGTGACAACTTTTTGAGGTGAAACAGTTTTTCCTGGCTTCTGCCCCCTTTTACCGGCGTTTGCACAGAGCACAGTGGACAAAAAAAAATGTCCAGCTGATTTAATGTTCCTGTTTTTGTGAAGTGTGTGGTTTTCGTTTTTATTTATCCCACCGTGCAGTGAGCGCCAGTTAATTGGAAGCAAATGACTAAAGTTTCCTCATGTTTATCAGAGGTGGTCTATTGTATCTATGTATGTATGTTTAATGTTTCAACGCGTGTGTGTGTGTGTGTGTGTGTAAGTCTGCGCATGATGTTAAAGTTTGCATTTTTTTCGTTAATTTTCTTTTTTAATTTCTAAAAGTTTGTGGGCGAAATTCGATCAAAGGTTGTCCAGTGGGTTGTTTGTGGCTGTTTTAATCAATTTTTTACACTTTACTCAATATTAAAGCAGTTAAATATAATTAAAACAAAAAAGTTAATAAGGAAAAAAAAAATAAAAGCTCAAGCTTAAAGCTGAAAGCGTATTATGGATAACGAAGCGCTAGAATCAACGACAGCAGCAGCAGAAGAGGTCAATACGTCGGCGTCATCTACACCCACAGCAGCAGCAACGACACCAGCAACAACAACAACAACAACAGCAGCAGCAACAACAGCGTCGGCCATTAAAATTGAATCGGCCACAGTTAACAATAACAACAATAGCAACAGCGGCGGCAGCAGCAGCAGCATAGTCACAGCAGCAGTAACTAACGGTATCAAAGAAAATAACAGTAACTTTAGTACAACAACAGCAACAACCAGCATACCAATCGTTGTGACCAGCGGCTCTGTTCCCATCACCACCAACAGCGAGGTGAGTATTCAGTGTGTGCGTGCGAATACGTTTTTCCAGATCACATCCACTCCAATGGTTTACCTGGCTTCTTGGCCCCCAGTCCGTTTGTTCCCCTCATGGCATGCCTTAATGTGTTTCAGAAACAAATTATATTAATATATATATGTATAGAGTATATGTGCATAAAACCCCTCCAAACACCACCCACCACTATCAACATTTGAAGCTTTATTATAACCTTAACACAAAATTTTATCTAATCTTATCATTGGCAAAATCGCGTGTAAATTACTCCTCATTGTACAATCCAAATGACCAATTTCAATTAGATTTTGTAAGTTCTGAAGTGAATACATATACATACATACATACATTTAGAAATCCTATAACTCAAATCTTTAATTGGAAAAAAAAAACTTAAAGCGCTCTAATCCAATCTGAAACATAGATATAACATTAATGATCAGAGCTTTCATAATAGTTTAGTACTGTTTGGCATTGTTTTTTGGAAAGCCTTTCAAGCTTTAGTTTTGAGATATATGTACATATGTATGTATTTTTAGTTGTTTTCATTACGAAAAAAAAAATTCTCAAATTTGATGATACTTTTCGGTAAAAAGATCCAAGAAATGTTTTGAATTCAGAAGTATCATCATGACAAATTCCGAAACCTACACAAGCAATGTTTTCCTATTTCTGTGAATGGCTTATGTTTCCAAAAACAAAGTCAGCGGTATATTTTGCCCCCTGTGCACTGCGTAGCATTCTAACTTCCTCCCCCCCTTCTCACTCCATTGTGTAGTGTGCACACAATATTGTTCGTGCTGGCATTACTAAAATAAAGACTAACCCCCCCAACAGGCAGCTCGTCTTAAGCGTCAAGGATTTGCTCTGAGCAAGGTAAAATAATGACAACAAAAATGAAAACCTTTAAAAGGCAACCCACGAGTTGATTTGGTTTTGCAAGTGTGTGTGTGTGTGTTTTTTTTTTTTTTTTTTGTGTATTTCTTTCACTTGGTTCATGTAATTCTTTTTGGGTTACTCAAAGAAAACTGGCTTCCTCAAAATTATCTTAAGCCGCCATATTATCTACTGAAACTCTAACAATTTCTTTTAACGGCTTTTTAGGCTAGCAAAGATAACAACAAGGACGTCCCAACGACACCACGGGATGCTCCACCGCCCACACCGATCACGAAGGGCTTAAATTTAACCACCACTCCACTAGTGCGCAAGGAGAAGCGTCAATCCAGCGGTCGGTACAATGTCTCTAAGAATTGTGAATTGACGGCACTGAGTCCGCTAAATGAGAGTGAGTAGCTAAATTGATTAAATGTTATTGATTAGGAAATTTTTCTACATATTTCGTGAGGTTGTTTCTAAAATTGTTTACATTGCAATAATTGTAAATAATTGTCAAAGCAGATATCTGGACTCAACTAATAAGATTAAAAGAATTGTGGCCCAATTCTAGAAGATCAACCAAGTATCTTTAATAAGTAAATTAAGAATCTTAATCCCTTTTCAATTCTGAATTTTATTCATGCGTTGAAAAAACTAACATTAAAGAATTCCATAATATTGCATTTATTTATTGTTATCGCTCAGCCGTTAATTGTGTTTATACAATTTGTTTATTATTATGTTTATTTTCTATTCATATCACATAAAGGTCAAGGGGAGATTGAGAAAGAGTAAGAGAGAGAGACACCAGCTATAATCATCTGATTCGTTGAGGGTGGACACCCTCCAAATAATGCATTTTGACACTTGCGCGAAGCTCCATCTCTCTCTCTCTCTCTCTCTCTCTCTGTCTCTTGCTCTCTTTTTTCCAACACACACACCCACTCTCCCTGCTGGGTGCTCTCGTTAATTTGTTTTTAGCAATTTTTACTAATTTCTAAAGGCAATTTGCCTAGCTATTCTAAACTTTTTAATTATCATGATTTAATTAACAAGTCGTCATATTTATTGCACATCTTTTCTCTTTTTTTGCTTGAATTTCTCTTGCATCTATTCTTCCTTAATATCTCTCTTTTGAAAAGTTGATTCTCTTTATTCTCCTGTATTGATTTTTCCAAGTCCTGCACTCTCTCATACTCGGCGTGAAAATCAGCACAGTACTAAACCGATAGGCGGCGAAAGTTTATAGTTTTTCTTTCCTTCTACCAATAAGCCAAAAATGCATAGCGTTATCCTTTTTTTTTTTTTTAGAAATTTGTTTAAGTTATTATTTTGAGTAGTTAGAAATATTTGATTTGTTGGGTTTTTAAGTAAGACTAAACTGCTCAAAAGTCGTCGTCTTCGTTTCTGTTGTTAACTCCATTTTGTGCCAATTTTAAAACCGGTCAAACCCAAGTTAAATTAGTTTACTTGCGGCTTAAATTCCTATTGTAAGTGATTAAAACTGAATAGGAGAAGGAGTCATAGAATATTAAATCTGTTTTTTTACTTCATTTTTTATTCTCCTCATCTTAATATTGTCTGGGTTCACGTACAAATGTGTGTGTGTGTGTGTGTGTGTGTGTGTGTGTGTGTGTGTGTGTGTATGTGTGGGAGTGTATCATTAATATCATTATATCTCTACCATTACAGATGCCATTATCATTGCTTATTAATCATTGTGAATGTGAATAGAAAGAACTTTAGCTCTTATAATTAGATGCGTGAAAACTATGTATTCCTAAAGTAATTGTTAAGGTTGGGTTAAATGAGAATACGTTAAAACATAATACAGAATAAATGAATTTCACAAATGTTTCTCTAATGAAATGGTTTACGGTGGTGCCATGTTGCTGACGGGTGGCCAGCTAAACGGAGCTCAAAACCAGCAGCAACAGCAAGAGGATCAGCTACAACAACAAAATTCTCGTCAGGATCAACCATTAGAGCAGACATTAAATCGTCGTCCTACGGGTTATTATGCCTTGGGCATACGTATACCCAAATCTCCCTCATTTCATAGTGGCTTAGATCAATTGGCTGACGATCAGCAGCAACAACCACAAAAGCATTTTGAGCAACTTGGGGATACCACTCAAAATTCCGATCTGGAGTCGTCCTCGTCGTCAACAAAATTTAAGTTTTCCAGCGTTGAGGAATTGAAAGCTAAATTTGAGCATCGTAACATGCCTTTAACGCCTCCAGCCGAAACTATTGTAACCACCAGCACGACTAACGCAACTGCAACTACATCATCATCATCTCCCTCATCCTCATCAACCTCATCGAATTCATCGGCCACTGCCTCGGCCCTGTCATCATTGTCACAGGCTGCCTCATCCTCGCTAGCCTCGGCAGCAGCCAATTCATCGGCCTCATCATCAGCCGCCACATATGGAGGGGGAGCCAATTCGGCGGCAGCTGCATTGATAGCATCATCGTCGCCGTTTGGTTCGCAATCATCCACCTCCAGCTCCAGTTCCAATTCGAGTTCTCACTCTGGTTCCCTAAACTCCAACCCAAATGCAGGAGGATTAGCGGCATTAGGAGCCGGACCCGGACCAGAAAGCATGGCCAAGACATCTGGAACAACCACAACAGCTGCCACCTCATCTGGCGCAATAAGTGGTAGCATTGTGTCCACTTTGGCTCAGCATTTCTCATCTGTGACCTCCTCTGTGGCTATCGTTTCTGTTTCGGCGTCGGCTTCCACCACCAATAAGGTATCAGCACCACCACCGCCAACACCACCAGCACTCATACCCACCCACATATTGTACATTACTCTCATAACAAACATACACACACACACACACATAATATCACAATATACTGCAAACTATTACGCTTCTGAAACCGTTAACCGTAGTATTCACTTATTAACGTTTCCGTTGCGTATATGTATGTTTATTGGATAATCAAATCGATTTATAAGAAAATCTCAAATCCTAACTCTTTTTCATATTTCCATCAATTCGAAATTCATTCATCTCCTCCTACTACTACTACTACTCCTCCTCCCTCCACTGCAGTCTCCAGTGAGTGCAGCCGCTGCCATTAAGAATATATTGAGTGCCACCAAAAATGTCGGCAATCAATCAACCACAACACCTACGTCATCATCGACATCGACATCATCAATAACATTATCGGCAGAACCCGCTTTACGTGCAGAGGAGTCGCTGCTGCGTACCAATAACACTGTGGCTCAGAATCTAGTTGGTGGTATTAGTATCACCTTGGGCATAGGCCAGCGAGCAAATAGTGGTAGCTTACGACAAAATGGTGATATATCCACCACAAACCCCGCTTCAAGTACAACTGCATCCACATCAAATCTAGCATCACCCCAAACGCTGCAACAGCTGACGGGGGAGTCCAGGAAGGGCGCGTGATCGGAATCTTTTTCATTTGCCACCGACAGCTTCGGTTGCTTTGGCTTTGCCGCCATTGCGAGGTTGATGTTCCCTTGATTTTCTTCTCTTTCGTTCGATTCGTTTATAATTTTTAGTTATTTAGTTGACTATCATCAAACGAGCATTTAACAACATAATGCAAATATATTTTAGTCTTTCTGTGAAGACTTTTAAGATCTTTTGCTAAAATGAATGAAGACCTTAAGATTTATAAAAAAAAGAATAATATGTTATTTTCTGTTGCCTTTAGACATGATTTGCTAAGTTTGGAATAGTCAACTGGTCCACAGTTTATTTTCTCAAATTATTAATGATATTAAGTTGCATTTAAACTTTGGTTATTTGATTTTTTAAACATTTTAAACAAACATTTTTTGTACACAAAAAGTTATCTAAATGTTCCAAACCAATTGTCCTTTCTTTTATTCTTATAGAAACTGCTCCTAGTGAACGTGAAGAGCTTTTCATACAGAAAATACGGCAATGCTGTACACTTTTCGACTTTTCGGAACCGCTAAGCGATCTAAAATGGAAGGAGGTGAAGCGGGCGGCTCTTCACGAAATGGTCGAGTTCTTATCGAACCAAAATGGGGTTATTACGGAAATAATTTACCCAGAGGCCATCAATATGGTTAGATATAATACATGTCCATTAATCTGCGAATCTTTTATTTATTCTTTCTCTATTTGCTACAACAATTTTTTATGTTTTTAGTTTGCTGTCAATCTGTTTCGCACTCTGCCACCATCATCTAATCCCAATGGTGCTGAATTCGATCCTGAAGAGGACGAACCCACTTTAGAATCCTCCTGGCCACATTTACAATTGGTCTATGAATTATTTTTGCGTTTCCTAGAATCGCCAGATTTTCAACCAAATATTGCTAAACGTTTCATTGATCATCATTTTGTATTACAATTATTGGACTTATTCGATTCGGAAGATCCACGTGAACGTGATTTCCTAAAGACTGTTTTACATCGCATCTATGGAAAATTTTTGGGCTTGCGAGCATTTATTAGAAAGCAAATCAATAATGTTTTTTACAGGTAAATTCTGAAAAAAACATTTTCCATTTCAAAAAAGTAAAAAACAAAAACAATTACATTGGTATTTACAGATTCATTTATGAAACTGAGCATCATAATGGCATTGCTGAGTTATTGGAGATTTTAGGCAGCATTATAAATGGTTTTGCCCTGCCCCTTAAAGAGGAGCACAAACAATTTTTACTTAAGGTACTGCTGCCATTGCACAAAGCCAAAAGTTTATCGGTCTATCATCCACAATTGACTTACTGTGTGGTGCAGTTCCTGGAGAAAGACCCCAGCCTATCTGAGGCAGTGATCAAGTGAGTATAACATCTATATTGTATTAAACCTTTTTTGACATTAGGGATTCATTTTTACAGAAGTCTTTTGAAATTCTGGCCCAAGACCCATAGTCCCAAAGAGGTGATGTTCTTAAATGAACTGGAAGAGCTTCTTGATGTTATTGAGCCGGCTGAGTTTCAAAAAGTGATGGTCCCGCTGTTTCGTCAGATAGCCAAATGTGTGTCTTCGCCGCATTTCCAGGTGGCCGAGCGGGCTCTTTATTATTGGAACAATGAGTATATAATGTCCTTAATAGCGGACAATTCGCAAGTTATATTGCCCATTATGTATCCGGCGCTAAATCGTAACTCCAAAACGCATTGGAATAAAACCATTCATGGTCTAATCTATAATGCTCTTAAATTGTTTATGGAAATGAATCAACGGCTTTTCGACGAATGCAGCAAGAACCACCAAAAGGAGAAGCAAATGTAAATGAATTTGACTAGAACTTGGTTTTACAATATTTTATTAATTATTTTTGTTTCAATATTTTAATATAAGGGAACGAGAAAAGCTCTCGCAGCGCGAGGAATTATGGCAACAGGTGGAGAGCCTGGCCAAAACGAATCCGGAATGGACAAAATCTAGACGGTTCTATGATGATGATGATTTACAGCTCTCCGTTAGTCAAGCACAACAACAACCACCACCACACTATGATCAGTACAATGAGAATTGTGATCTAACCTATGATAAGATCGATCAGCCACAACATCAACCCAGCGCAGGCCGGCAGCCACCACCGCCACCACCCCAAAAGCAAACTGGGCTGCAGGAACCCAGAGAGGTGAGACAAGCGCTAGCTACATTAACAACACTTAATAACTACTAAACTGTTGCTACGAATTGATCGATCGATCGCCAGATCGATTTTTTGTGAGCAATACCAACAAAAAACCAACCAACACAACACAAACATCCCACTTTAACTCTAATTCTAATCCTAAATCTAAACCTAATCGAAAGAATGTCTGTTACAAGAATTAATAATAATCGCATAACTCATGTCATTTATAAAACACGAAGAAAAAACAAAAACAAAAAAAAACCAAATACATTTATTGTAATCTGTATATCTGTTATTTGTGTGTATTTACTTATTTATTGACTATCGGTTATCTAACCTAATCCTCCACTTATGTATACCCACAATTTACCCCACATCCACAACACTTTTTCGCCATGCAAAAAGCACTCAAGTTCCTTTCTGACTATTTACTTCTTTCTTGCTATGTATATATATTAGACTCCTATATATTTTGGTGTTTTTCATTATCAATTAATAATTAAGTCAGATTATTGGCTTCAAGTTGACATAATTTGAACATGGAGTAGTTCACTCATCAACATTAATTATTTCTAATCATCTACTACATACATATGATATATACATAAATGTTTTTGAGCTGTATACCACAAAACTATTTATATAGCGAGATTTTTCTACCAAACTATTGGCCATTAGACAGGATTCAGCTCGAAAATGAAATGATGTGCAATCTACCAGTGTTATTTGGGTTTTAACACGTGCTGGTTGCTTGTACCTTCACCAGTTAGTTTATGATGTACATATTATACGTAGTGCTGTGTCGTTTTGTGCGATTTGCTATCTAACAAACAAATGTAAACTCACTCGATCAACATTAAAAACATTGCACTCAGCTTTGTCCTCCATCTTCTGTACATATTGATATTGTGTTTGGGGACAATTTTACGGCCGTTTTCGATTTACACTTCCTACTCCAAATGTTACAATAGATACGCGGCGAACGGAATAAGGATAAGCCGCTAATGCGACGAAAATCAGATCTGCCCTCGGATAGCGGGACAGTGCGAGCACTCATTGAGCATAAACGAACCGATGAATACCTAACAACGCCCCCGTCAGATCCTGCGAACAACTAGGCAAGTCCATTTCGCACTCAAGAGCAACCGAAAACCCTAAAGTTGCCCCTATCTTCCGCCTCCTATCAGAAAGCAAGAGACGATTGCGAAAAGGGGTCAACATGTTTTGCATTTTTATGTAGGGGACACTTTATGGCAAGAGCTTGGCAATGGACTTCAAAAATAAAATATAAACACACCCACACACACATCAACAAACAATTTCTATAGATAATACAATTTATCAAATAAATAAATATGCTTTCTAAAACAAATAAATCCCCGAAATGTAATGATGCAAATGCTTTTCGATTTTTTTTTGGAGATATGTATGTATATCTAGAATGCATGGTTGTTTCTTACTGCATGGCTCCTGAATAATCTATAACTTACAATAATGTGATTTATAAATATTCTATCCTCTTACCATTTCAGTAAAAACGTAAACCAATTTGTACAGCTTCTCCTCAAATTGTCAAAAAACTTACGTGGGTGCGACTTCAGATCCACCTAAAACAGTAACTGCAAAAGCCACTGAAACTATATATACCTACTTACACTTTGTTAGAAAACAACAACACAAAAACAAGAAAAGAATGAACTAGAAAAACCATACACAGAAAAAACTTAAGTTTGTGGTTTGTATTAAATTTAAAATGTGTGTATTTTTGTATGTGTAACATAAATTTGATGGGGATATATACAGCGATAAATATAGTATGTATGTACCTACCCCGATTATCCGTCTATATATGTATGTATGTAAATATATATAAACAAGGAAGCGTAAGCATCGTTATGAACTTTAAAAAGTTCTTATTTGTAAACACAAGTTTAAATGTTTAAAAAAACCTAGATCTTATTGATTATTGGCCTAATGTTGGCAATACATGTAGATTGAGTTCGGTCCATTATTGCGATAGGATTCAGCTGAAGTCTAAATAATTGAGGGTTTCTTAACCAAAAACTTGGAAACGATACATTTAGTGTTTCAAACTTTTTAAAATAAAACAATAGCCGTGTTAAAATCATTACAAAACAGTAAGGAGATTTAATTAAAAACGATCTCTGGGAAAATAGAGTGAACTAGGCAATGTGTAATATTTATTTCATTCCTATTTCATCATATTTTTCAAATAAGAGACCTTACAAGTGCTAGTTGTTAAAGTTGAACCGCTTAAAAAAAAAGGAATGATTTTAAAGACTTGACAAAATCGAGCTTTTCGAGACATTTATCAACTGAGAATTTTCATTAGACCTATATTCAAGGTAAAGGCATCTACTATCCTCCAATTTCTAGCTCCAGATAAGTTATACTTTAGCTACATTATAATAAATCAATAAGATCTATGTCAACTTTCCGTGTTTTTGGTATAGTCATAGATAAATCGAATCTCTCTCTTACTCCTGCCTCACTTCCCATCGATTAAGCCCTAAAATTATTTAAAAAAAATGTGTTTCTATAGTTCGATACAGACAGCTCCGATCCGAATAAGTCAAAACACAAAAGGATTCAGATAGTTATAGACACATATGCTGTATTTACACATTTTTGGCATTATAATTACACACACAGACACAAGGAGAGAAGATAATAATAGTAAAACCTGAATGAGCTAAGTGTGAGGTTACGTTTTCATACAGGAAATGGTGAAAAATCAAAAGGAGAAAATACAAATAACAATAAATAAATATATATATATATATATATAAAGCAAGGATAATTATAAATGATAAATGTAATTTTTGTAAAACTATCAATAAACAAACAAAAAAAAAACGTTTATCCAATTAAGAGTTGGATACGAGAGTTTAACATAATCTTGCCTTGGATGAAAAAAAGGAACATGTACAGATCGACTTTAACTACTAATGAATAATTACACCATCAATTGAATAAACTTGTAGATCCATATACATATAAATATATATATATATATATATATGCATATCCTATACACATGGAGACATTTACTGCAACTTTTCGGCCAAGCCGCGTGCTTTAATAGCCATTTCGTTCAGATGTTGCTGCAGCAGACGCTTGTTAACCTTTTCCCTAAAAGTAGAACGTTTAGAACTGTTGATATTAGATATGGTATTTTTGCATCACTTACTTAACAATTAGGCTAACATAACGAGTTTTTTCCGCCGGACTTATTAATTGTGTGGGAAAATTTGCGACTGACATTAGAGATTTCATCCAGACGGCCATCTCAGCGGGATATTTTTTATTGAGCGCCAGGAATATATCGGCAAACTTATCAACCTGCGAACGAGGCGTTAAATATCCCACACAGAGCAGCGCAGTGTGGAGAATCTGTTCGCCCGACGTTAAAACCACTTCCGTTATATGGCTATGATTTCTCGATTGCATTACAAAGTTCGTGATAAACTGTATACTAGTGCGAATGGCTCCACTTTCTGGTAATGTCATAGCCCTTTGCGCATAATATATGAGGCGATCGTAAGCCAACGTCTTGTCCTCAAGGGTTTGAGGAATTTTTTTTATAATTTGCGATAAGCATCCGAAAAATGTCTCCATGGTATCCGAGATATTGGAGAAATTCTGCTCAGGCGTTGATTCGAATAATTTAAAACTATGAAGAATAAATTCCAGAAGCAACTGTTGCATTAGCTGCTTGCACCCTTCATCCTTATAAAACATCACAATGGCCTAATAAGACAGGTACATGCTATTAATGTCTGTGATGACAAATGCCGAGTTATATTTACCGCCTTTGATATCTCAAGTGTCGGAGCACAGCATCGTGTCTGGAAGCTGGCCACTATAAAATAGCACAAATCCTGCAGCATAGGTTGGAATGCGCTCCTCAAATTCATAATGGCGTGCTTCATAGCACTACAGGCAGCCTCCAGCACATCTATTTCTTCCACCCACATCTCGGCTATCGACCGAAAGATGGGCATTGTTTTCTGCATGACCAATAGAACAGGTTGTACCTTTTGTACATCCTTGAGCTCATCATCCACATCCGTATTGAGGGAAGAGAACAAAGTAGAGATCATATTAAGTCGGAAAATTGTACGTATTCGAGCTGCAGGCGTTTTCTGAAATTCGGAATGGTGAAGTCAAATGTTTTAAAAAAAGCATCAGATGGTCTCACCGATTCCGCTTGACAAATGGCCTGTAGTTCCTCAAAACAAGGACTAACAATGATATCCAAATATTTTGGTATATCCTCAGCTGGCAATAAACTCATCAACTTGCCAATGCTAAACATCAGGCGTACTGAGTCTGAATTCTTCATGCGTCCCGTACTAAGAGACGCGTGACAAGCATTAAGCAACGGCTCGGCATAAGGTTTCAACTGCAACTGGCAATCCCGACACAATTCCTTTAGCCCCAACGTAGCCTGAGCTGACATGGAGGAGTTGAGACCTCGTACCAAAAGATTAATGGCTGATGGTATATAAGCCGGGTTATCCATTAGCCAGGAACAATATGAGCCCACGGTTTCCAGGGCGGTTCCCAGCAGTTTGACATTCAGTTTCTCGTATGGTATTTCGGACAGGACTCGCATTAATCTGGGAATTTGACGCGATTCGTCACCGCTAAAGTGTTCGGCCACCGATTGAAAGGAGAATATACAAGCTTCAAGTTTCGTCCATTGTGTGGGATTTGTTTGTAACTCAGCAATGGCCTCATCTAGCATTGCAGCCAAAATTTCAAGAATATAATCATGTAACACGTCGTAGCAATACATAAAGGTATCGGATATATCCTGGCGATAACACCGAAAGCATTCCAAATCATCAGAACTCCATTTATCTAAGGATTTCTCATCCGGTTGCTCAGATTTTCGTACCAAAATGCTTGTTAAATGTGCGTACAGGGGCTTTATGTACTCCCAGCATTTTAGCTTCTGATCTTCAATGGGCATGGCAAAGACCTCATCTTGCAACATATACCAAAAAGCCAAAGCCATGGTACTGCAAGATTCTTCCACTGGATAAATTCCAGGCTTATCTGTGCATTTCAGTATCTCCTGAATCATACGATTCATTAATACCGAAAGTTCCGGATCTGATGCTGTAACGCCACTCAATAATAAAGTTGAATGACGCTCGACAGCTGAGACAAAGAGCATGTAAATGTGGACAATAATGTCCTCATTGTTATTATCTCGCTTCCATTCCATTTTGGTGATTTCTGTCAGTGAGTCGAGAAACATTTTGATCAATAGAAACGCCGTTTTGGGAAAATTATGGCAATCTGGTTGAATTATGATATTGATTAAAGTCTTTAAACAGGTCTCAGCCAGCTCATTCTCATCTGAGGACATGCATCCATCGCCTGACCGTATACAGGGCCAATAGCATTTGTTGACCACCTCTAAGAGAACTCTTGTAATGCTCACACAACCTTCAATTGAGAAGCCAACGTTCCTGATAGAATGAATTTTCCATTAATATCACCTATTATTATTTCGAAATAGACAAAAACTCACTTTATCCAAGTGCCCACGCATTTCGCGGCTCGTATCATATTGTTGTAGCTTTCGGCATCATCTTTCCATTCAACCTGGCGGCCCATCTGTGCGTTCAAATATCCCTCACAAGTCTGCAGAACTACGGACATCCGGTTACCCAGCTCAGCTCTAAGAGTAACACGCTTTACCGATGTGTGTATCACTTGAGCCTCTTCTGGTATTGCTTGAAGCACTTCCAGCATTATCCAGAGCTGAATGTCGACACTCACATTTGGTATCCGATGCTGTTGGAAAGTATCGATGACTTCTTCAATGGCATTTGGCCAATCATCTTTAAGCATATGGACTATATACGCTCCCAAAGCAATGCACAGTCGATTCAAAACTATTTTGGGTCCACCGGCGAACCGGACAAGTGTCTCCAATATCTTCTGTTTCAGCTCCTCGCGATTCTCTGCGGGCACCTCATGCCAATGCTTCATTAGTTTCGAGTGCAAGGTTATGGCTCCAAAAAATTGCACTTCCTGACTCTAAGGAGGGGGAGTGTGCGAGATTTGCATTTGGTGAGGGGGCGGGATTGCGACACGGGAATTGGAAAAACGTATACATATTGATGCGCAGGTCATTTTGTGTTGTTGTTGTATTTACCTTGCCTAGTTGCATGAGCTCCCAAGCCCAACGCCAAGCCAGAGGACTTTTTTCAGCCTCCGTTAAAAACTCGTGGGTTATTGCCTGCTCTTGAGAGTTAGACCGATAGAACACCACAACGGCCTCCTCTAAACGCTGCAGATCAATGGGTTCCATGGCAGATGCCATTTTGTCCACTGCTGTAAAAAATGTATTTTTATTTGCTTAACGATCTCACGGCTCAAACGACTGCAGCAACAATTTTTTTCTTCTGATAAACGCTGTCCGCACCCCCTCTTATTAGATTTGTGAGACCGTTTATTATTCTGAATGCGCTGTGGCAACTCTACACGCAAGACTTTTAAAAACTGCGTGGTAAATTTGCTCAGTAGAATCCAGAATCCTTTTAACTCCCATAAAAATTGAACAATATCTTTTCTTTCCTACACCAAAACAAATTTAGTTTATTTTTATTGGCCCAACCAAAGGAAGATTTAGACGAAATCATTTAATGGACTAAACTCCTGTATCTTCGCCTTAATAGATTAGCTCGGTCACATCATTCCCAAACAGAAGATTCCATGATTTAGGGACTGTAAGCTTAAAACTGCCATCGCCTCCGCTACGTAGCTGAAGGAAATCCTCACACAGTTCATTCAATTCTCGAACAATTAAAGAGGCATCCGTCGAATTGTCTCCTTCGAGGAGGTAACGGAATAACAACATTACTTGTACGCCTGCTTCATTAAAGGCTGTGAATAATTGGAGCCCATTGCCTCCGCCATAGATGATATCACCGGTGTGCTCCTTCCACTTGATTACTTCGGGATTTCCTAATTGCTCTGCATGGGCGGCTTTAAAATTGTCACTAGCCCGGTACGCCCAGGGCGATTCCTCGATGACCCGTCGCTCAAAGCCAAAGCTACCACTAAGAATGACCACACGACGAGCTCCTTTAAGTTGATCCACTAGTTGACTCTGAAAATCTCTTGTGTGTCGGGCAATCCAGGGAGCCCGAAATTGAACAACCAGGAGCTTATCTTCCACACTCTCGTACAGCTCGCACGATGTTACTTTTTCGTTGGGTTCGTGCTGGTAAGCTGAGGGCCCGTAGACAGGAATCAAGGCTGGATGCGTCAAACTTCCTATTTTCCTCAGCTGTTTGGAAGCAATCAGCAAATCGCAAGCCAGTTGTGCTGCGTTTCCCACACAGATGCTGGGGATGATCACCGTGTAATCGGATACATTTAGCTCCTTACCCTTACTTTTTAGCTGTAACATGATTTAGCAATATAAATGTTGGGATTGTAGATCTTTATTTGTAATCAAAACTTAAAAATATGAAAGTAATGTTGTCAGTCTTGTAAAATGCTTCAACGATAACTCGATAACTTGACGTAAGAAGCGCAAGAAAACGATGCGTAACAACAGCTGCGGCTACAGAGTTACCATCGCGCAATCAGAATAATATACGGTCTCACATACCTAATATCACAGCCACACTGTTTACGATTTGCATTTTGTGCTAATGTTCTCCCGGTTTTATTTTCGGTGATGTCTGCAAATTCCGTAAATATTTCGGTGGAAACCACTTGCGAAAATCAAATACGAGAAATTGGTTATGATGGAACCGAGCTATATCAACCGTAAGTCTAGCATGTAACTAAATAAATGCAATATGATTAAACAAGAAGTTCTCTTCCTCTTTCTGTTAAGGCCTCCGACGCTGTCCGAAAGCCTGGCCAAATGTGCGGCTCGAATTGATTTCAGCAAAACATCACTTGACGACTTAAAAAAGGAGGAAAAGTCCGCGACCGAGGCAGAGGAGAGCAGAGAAAAAAGATGGCACTCAATTTCAGGAAAGTCTCTGGCCTTGGGACGCAGTACGCAATAAACTGAAGGATGCTTTTACTGAAATTTGTGTACTGTCCGATGTGATATCTATTGCCAAGGATAAACGTTATCTGGTACTAGATCCTTTGCTGGAAGATGGCGACGATACAAAGCCCATAGTACAGGTGTATAGCCGCAAAAAGGCTATATCGCAGGCAGCGCAAGTTCTATTGGGTGGCGCAGAGCGCTTGAGAAATGCTCACAGCGAGCAAAGAAGCCGTAATATTTCAGATTTTCATATCGAACTACTGCGACTACGTCAGAACTGGAGGCTAAAGAAGGTCTCAAACGCTATAATAGGAGATTTAAGTTATCGCACGGCCGGCTCAAAGTTTAACATGAGTGGAACTTTTGAGGTGACTAAAGCCGAAGAGCTTGCCGATGAAGATCAGCTGCAGGGACAGAATAGCTCATCGTCGTCATCATCAACTGCAAATGGCATGCCAATAAAGGCTGCTTCAGCTCTAAGGGTTATTGTGCCTGCCGAGCTGCAAGGAGTTGCCTACATAAAAGTCATTACTCAAAAAGACCAAGAAGATCTCTGCTCGGCGCAAGTCAATCTTATGGGTCATGGCCCAAACATAACAGCCCAAGTTGGTGTTTGGCAAAAGACTTTAGAATTCGCCCAAAATGTGCTGTTTTGTAAGGAGCTTTTTGCACAATTGGCTCGGGAAGCTATACAATTGCAAGCTCCTATTCCGCATGTTGTTATCGGAAACCAGATACGTGCAACTCTACTGCCTAATATACAACTAATCATCTCCCTTTGCCACTCTACAACTTTTGACTCCAGTCAACCTGCCCCCATCAATGATCATGATCATGTGTTAGAGCATTCGTTGCATCAACTGCTCAGAGAGGTTCATTATAAGAACTCGCACCATCCTTTCCCCCATCCATCCAGTGCTCCACTTGGCCCAAGCAAAAAGCGGATGATGGCGGGCCCCATGGCTGCCGATCGCGAAACTCTAATGGACATGACCAAATCTCAAACCATTTTGGAACAGATCATAGCTCAAGCACAACATATCTTCATGCGGAAACGTACCCAATATGTGCTTGACACATTGGCCCGGGATGTGAAGGACCCCCAAATTGTTTCCCATTGGAACGCCATGAACAGCCCAACGATGTCCTGTGTTAAGATAAACATTGTAACTCATGGCTATGATGCGATTGGACGTACGTCATTGGTTATTCACGTCAAGGAGCGCTCACTTAAGTGCATTTGTCGTGACGGTCGTGTCATGCGTTTGTCCTATGAGCCGCAAGAGTTAAGGGATCTCATTCTTTGCCAAATTAATTCTCATCAAATCTCATGCCTTGTGAGTTTGGCTCGTTGCATGTCTTGGACTGTCCTATCGAATAGTAATCATTTGGGAATAGGCAAAGTGGAGCCATTGGGAAATGCTAGCTCCTGCTTGTTAGCCTCACCAATCGGAGATCGCATGATCGCGGTACAAATACGATGCGATCCGCAAATAGATGTCAAGGTTTACATAGCCAAAAGTCCCCGTCAGGATTTCTTTCCGAATCCCCTCGTTCCCGAAAAGCTTTGGGAGAATTTGGGCGGTAGTTTTAAAGAAGTAAGCAAACAGATTTTAAAAACGTGCTATTAGACAAATTATTTTACCGTTACCGTCCCCTTTCATTACAGGTGCGTTTCGATAAGATTGAGGGCAAAAGTTTTCTTAACAAAATGGAATTCTTAATGGCTTCCCTGACTAGCAATACGGCCTAGTTTATATCTATTTATCTAATGTTATTGTATAGATTAAGTTACAAAATTTCTTCAAACGGGAATAAATTTGTATATCTCGTATTATTGGCGAATTCTATAAATGCATATTCAAGACTTCCTTCCTTAATCGAATTCAGGTAAGTTTGCTCTTAACTATACAGTCTTTGTTTTCCTTTTCATTATGGTAGTTTTATGATTTATTAAATTCTGTTTTTTTTTTTTTTTTTTTTTTGCAGTTCTGGTGTTAAGATACGGATTAGTATATCATGATTGACATTTTTATAGGATTCAGAATTTCAGTTGTGTTCCAAATCATATTTAAATTGATGATTGTGAGACGGATAATTATTCCAGAGATGGTGCTGATTCTCCGGGGAAATAATATTGAACGTGTCTTCCAAACTGACGACATTGGCTCGATTTGTGCTCTAAAATTGTAACATTTGAGGAAGCTGATCGGTTATCTGATTCATAGAACTCACTCACCCAACGTTCTAGATCACAGAATGTGATATTATATCTCTGGTTGTTGCCACTGATTTCTTGGTCATGCATTGCCGGCTGGGCTAGACGTAAATATAGACCGCAATTTGTGGAGAAAAGGACTGGAACGCGCTTAGCTGGCGCGGAACCAACAGCCCCAAAACCTGTTCCCTGGATTTGGCGGTAAGTCAGACAACTGGGTAGGGATGTAACAGGAGCTATGGTTATTGTTTCCCTTCGCTCCTCTCTCTCCATGCGACTTTGTATGCTGGAGCCTCGCACAAATTCGACGCAAGCTTTAAAACAGAAACAGGACGACGCCACTTTGCTGCATTTGCTGAAATTGAATTATTGTCGCTGACCGTATTTGAATTGATTTCTTAGGTATATACACTGTGGGATATGCATTTTTTTCTGCCCGAATGGGTTATCGATTTTACTGTATATGTATATACATATATTCAAAGTGCAACCTGTCAACACACTAGGAACTACCTCTCGCTCTGGTGTGTCCAGTGTCAGTGTACAATTGAGGTAATTAGCGAGGTGGACATTTGTTGGTGACTGAGCTGAGCTAGCGGCGTTGTCTAGGTTACACCATTATGTGCATGTGGGTGTGCGTGTGCCGGGCCAATTGTCTGCCAATGTCGATTTAGTTTCTAGATGTTTGATTTTCGTGAACAATTCCAAGAGAAATAGATAACTTTTGGCTATGAAATTGCTCTATTAGCCAGGAGCAGTGGTAAAAAGCGATTTGTACAGCCTAATAGTTGAGCCATTACCCAGAAACACAACAAAACGAGAGATCACGAAACTCTACTCTGCTCTTTAAGTAATTTCTTTAATATGAAAGGTATTCCAGTCGAGAAATACTGTATTCTTAATTAAAAAACCTTTGTCATACTTTTTACAAATATTGTTTTAAAACTTTATTTCATTTTGTATTATATTGTTTTTGTTTTATCTGTTTGTTTTTTTCGTTTTTTTTTTTTTTTTTTTGTTTTGTGTTGTGGGTGTGTTGTAAATTGTATAATTAAGTCTAAAATACTTATTTCAAACATATTTTTATATTCAATAAGTTTTTTTTCTTCTGAAATCTCTTATCTTTTTTTTTTTTTTTTTGTGTATTATTTATGTCGCTCTTATCATTTTTGTTTCTATGAGAGGCAAGGTAATGGGAGGAGGAGTAGGGATGGGGTATCATTGCCATAGATATAGATATATGTGTAGATCCAGAGCAATCGAAACGCTCAACACACTAAAGCGCTGGGGAAAATAAATTTAACTTAAATACTATTTAAGTTTTCTTTCGCATTTTTTGTTTGTGTGTGTGTGTATGTTTTCTTTTCAATTTTCCCATTATTAATGTTATTATAATAATTCCGACTTATATATATTCCGATCGACGCACATTAACCATATACAATATTTAAAATAGATTTTTGTTATGTTAGATGTTATCAATTGATTTGTGTCTGTGTGAGAAGAAATTTCAATTTAATTTCCCATCATTTTGATTTGTTAATATGTATATTACACCGATGAGTAAAACTGTATCATCAGTTTTAGTCTTTAGTTCATAGCTCATAACTCATTCCAGAACTATCCTACAACGCTAATTCTTCTACCATTTGATTTTAAAACTATTGAAGATAAATGGTAAGCCAAATTGAGGGAATATTACAGTTTTGCCCTCTCATAGTTTTTAGACAACAATTATAAGTTTTTCAAAGGGTATCCAGTGTTTTTAAAATTATTGTTTTATAAGACTTAAACAGTTTTCCTTCGGAGAGGAAACAAACTGATGACTGAAACTGATGGTACAGTTTTGCTCTTCAGTGTATGTATGCATATATTCATTTTTGTTTTGCTTTCTTCTTATAAACTAGCTTCAATTCATCGTCTAATACTAATGTAAGGGGGTGTTTTTGTATATTATGTGAATGTGCTGTTTTTGGAGAGGGGTAGGGGGGTTACGCGAGCGCGGGACTAAAGTTAAAAATATTCAAGCACAGATACATATACAATATATAATCTATAAGTATGTATATACTATGTACTTTATTTTGTTTGTTAAACTTTTGTACAGCATATTATTTTCGATATTTTGAAGAAACTCAGCTTTAAATTTCTACAATTTTTTGAATATGCATATAAAACATCTAATTGTAGCTATTCCCTTTTTGTTTTATCGATCCATTGGAAACAAGAGAAATTATAAAGGAACTTAATACAGACATTAAACAATGTACACAATGAGAAACAGTATTTAAAATCAGAATAACTACGATTATACAAAAATATAGTATAAATATTAAATGTCAAACGATACTTTATCCGAAACAAAACGAAAAACGAATAACTTTATCAATAAGGTTTTTTTTTTTTTTAAAATGTTTGAGACTATACATACTATATACTATATACAGTGAAATTCGCTTAGCTGTATTTACAATTAACTCCATATTTTGGTGATTATATCGGAAGCTGGCATTTTCCGAACTTATGAAAGCAGTGAATATGTATAATAAAAAGTATCTTGTAACTGCATATTTTTTCAAGATAGCTGCCGCAAATTCTTTACAATTAATGAACAGCTAAGAGAATCAAACTGTATTCATATATAGATGCGCGCACAATACATTCCGTGGAATAATGCTAGCTATGCTCGACTACAATGCCATTATTAAACATTTCGTTATAAATATATATTAAGTTTATTTGTTTGAAGCCATTTTCTGCTGGTTTTGGGTTTTGTTTGCGCCTCTAAGACATTGCTTCAATTTTTAGTAGTCGTATCATTTAATAGATTAAAGATGAATATTTGCAAGAAATCACACAATCAGAAGATCTGTTTACATACATAGTTCGTTTCATTTATATAATATTGCAATTGTGATTTTGTATAGTAAAAAGAGAATTATAGGCAGAGATGGAAAGTTCAGTTTGGCTTTTAACTAAAACATAATTTAAAGCATAAATATATTTTAAATAAAAAAACGTGTTCTTCGAATTGATTAATACTAAGGACCTGAATAACTTTACATACTTGAGTTTTCTGAATTCCATATCTGAAAGCCGAAAATCGTTTTGTACACCCTAAAACCAAATTTCGCGAAATAATTAGCTTTAATTTCGATAATTTATACATTTTCATTGAAAAATTTCTCAAGCATCGGGTATATACTGGATATAATCTTGCTCAGTATGCTACAAGTATTAAAACCGTTTTTCCCGTTTAGCTTCTTAAAGCCTTGTTAACTAGAATTTGTTAAACCTAGAACTAACAATTGTCGATTGAATACCTTTTAAAGTTTAAGATTAAATTACAATTAAATTGCAAATCGAATTTAAGATCTGTGGCTCTATATATATAAAATACTTTTTTGAAGATCGAGTCTGAATTCTACAAAATAACTCGCATTATTTGAAATATTCAGGTCCTTAGCATCTAACTCAACGTCCTTAATTCTTCTTCCTTTTGTTAAGTATACTTTGCTTAAGTTTCTTTTGCTTCGATTTTATAGTGCTAAATATTTTTTTTGTGTTCAATTCACAAATTGATCTTCTTTTCTATGGGCCAATGTTTTTTACAAAATCTTTGCGTTTCAACTTAATTTATTGTAATGTTGTAAATTTATATCTGGGATTCTCACTTATTCAGATTCGTAAAGCCGTCAAATCTTAAAACCGATACTGTAGATGATACTTAAAAAATATGGTTTCCGAATTTCAAACCAAAATCTTTTTCGCATAGAAAAACATTTTTTAATTTAACATTAACCAATGATAGAGTCATAGATAGATAGAGGCATTACGAATCGGAATTTGGAACTGGTCCTTAGATTTCTATTTAATGATGCTGTGTGTGTGTGTGTGTGCTTCCATTAGATCTACTACTCTATTGTATATAATTGTGGGTGTGTGTATAATTAGATTTTAGTATATTTTAATTAATAATTATAATTATTTTACTTTAATGCTTATCAAAAAGGATTTCTACTACCGCGATTTCTGATTACAGTATTCATTTTCAATAGATTTAGAAATTGTTGTTGTTGTTGTTGCCATTGGTGAGCATATGTGAGGCAGCTGTCGTGTTGGTGGTCGAGGAGGATGAGGAGCTGTTGCCTACAGAGGAGGAGTTATTGAGATGCTGCTGCTGTGGATGTTGTTATGGCATAAAGTAGTCCGGATGATCTGTATCTTTCTCAAACCTCTTGGCTTCCTCGTGCATACTTTCCTTGATTTTCAATATTGCCGCTGATTCGGTTTGATCATTTTCACCAGGACCACCACCAAAGCCTCCCAGATTGTAATCACCCATACCGCTGCCCGAATCTTCCCGTGGCGTTCCTGGCCCTCCGTTAGCTGGTGAGTTTTTCATGCCATCGAGACCAGAGCCATCTCCGGGTCCACCGCCTCCACCATTTAATACAGGGCCCATTGAGTTGGGTCCGCCTCCCATGGGGCCCATACCGCCAGGACCACCTCCTCCTCCTCCGCCGCCATCAGGGCCTCCTCCCATTGGGAATTCGGGCTTCATTAGAGAATACATGCCATCGCCAGGCCCACCGACGCCAGGTCCACCTTGTGTATTATCCTGCGGTGATGGCATAATAGGCGTACCAGGTCCCGGCGGTCCATTTGAGCCGGGGCCAGGACCATAGTTTCCAGGCGATGACGATGAATAGGCATTCATTGGTCCTGATGCATTCGGCTGCCACTGCGGAGGACGACCACCTGCTCCACCCATTCCCATGCCAGGAGGCATGCCACCTGGTCCTGGAGCCGGTCCTCGCATGCCTCCAGGTCCACCGTAGCCCATTGGTCCCATTCCACCGGGACCGCGAGGAGGATTCATGCGCGGATTCATTGGGCCCATGCCTCCGCCAGGCCTAGTTGGATCCATGCTATTCGGCATCATTGGTGGTTGTCCTGGCGGTCCATTGAACTCATTCCCCATCCCTTGCATACGTACTCCAGGCCGAGGTCCGCCCGGATATCGGGGACCGCCCATAAATGGCGGCTGACCTGGCATCATTTGTGACGGCGGCGGCTGCGGACTCGATGCATGCGTTGGCGGCGATGGCCGCATTGATGAATTTGGGAAAAAGTTAGGACCCATTGGCCCGCCTGGGCCCATTGGACCGCCGCCTCCATCAACTCCGCCAGGCGGCATTTGACCCAAGGGACTTGGAGCCGGTCCTCCAGCATTGTGTGGACCTCCAGGGCCGGGTCCAATGCCGTTTACACCATATCCTGAACTGACAAAGCCATAATCATGAAAAGCCTTTGCTTCCGAACTGTGATCGCACTGATCCCGTCGTTCTGGCGCGGCGCAATACAGATCCCAAAAGACGCACCACCAAGTGTGAAGGAATCCCGGTGGCTCGCCCAAGGTAATATTCTTCTCCCATCTGATCTCGGAGAGGAATGTCTGGGCGGCCTTTTGGGCGCCCACATGCAGTAGATATTCGTACACATAGAGAGCAAGCTTCTCCCGGGCTTGGGCATCGGAGGGGACCGCTGATGTCTTTGATTTACCGTACATTGTGAATTGTTGTTGCTTTTGCTGTTGTGGTTGATTTTTTTGATTAGTTTTTAGCTAACGATTTCAATTTGTTTTATTTAAATTGTATTTTTTCCTTTTTGTTGGTTGCTGCCGCTGTTTTGTTGCTTCGTTTTACTTCTTTTCCGTCTTGTTCTTCTCCTTAATGTTGTTGTTTTTTAATTGGCCGCGCTTGGAGCTCTCACGCAGCCGTTCTCCGCCGCTCTATTACTTCCACCATTTTTATATATGTGTATATATTTAATTTTTTATGGTTTTTGCTCAAAAAATTTAACAGAAATTGTGTGCTTTTACTTTTTGGTTTCTTTTTTACAATAAACTTTTTAGCGCGCTCTCCTCTTGCAATTGTGTGTGTGTGTGTAGCCACTTCTTCGTTTTACCGTTTATTTTTTTCAGGTATTTTCTGCCTGATTGTTGCTGTTGTTGCTTCTTCTTCTTGCACAACCACTAAAAAGCAAAAGGGAGAGAGAGCAATAGAGAGAGAGAGAGAGCAAAAATTAGTGAGTCTGTATGTACATACATATATCTATTTATCTGTGTGTGTGTGTTGCAAATTTGAGTAAGCGTGTTGCCACCCAGTCGGAACATTTGCGAGATGCAATTTCAAACATCTTTTGAAAAGTATAAAATAAAAGGATTCTTCTATAAACTAAAAATTTGCATGTATGTTATCAAAAAAAAAAAAAAAAATGTCCCTTATGTCTCGCAATATAAAAGTTTGTACACATACATTTCATGAGTAAATTTTGTGAGCGACGCAAACACAAAACCTGAAAACTTTAACAAAATGTTACTTAACAGTGGATGAGAGTGTGAGGGGTTTTGTTTTTACAATTGGATGGGAGAGCGGCGTTAAGGTTTTCCTCTCAAAATTGTTTGTTTTTTAAAACCCTCTGACAGAATTTCTTTGAAAAAAAATAAATTTAATGCAAAAAAACATAGTTTCATGTTGAAAGAGAAAAACAAAATTAAAAATGCGAAAAAAAAGGTCAACACAAACGGGTTGCTTTCTCTTCTCGCAAAATTTGTTTCCTTTTTGTGGCCCTTATGTCTCGCAATATAAATTTCATTTTGTTTTGCCCAAAAAAAATAATTTTTTTTCATACTTTTTATCGTTTTTTGTGCTTGAGTTCAACCTGTTGCATTTCAGATTTTTCAATATGTATTGATGCGATCTTTTTTTTTTTTGGTTTAGTAATTTGTTCCAACAGTTCGTATGTTTAATATCTCAATGAAGACTAAGACATGTCAGAAAGTGATACTTTCTCAGAACCAGGTTCTGGGAATAAATGGCAAATAATTTTTAACGGAAAATAAATAAAAGCATATTATGATTTTATCTATTTGGAACAGGCCAGACATATGTATGTAGAAGTAGTTTTTTGTCCTCTTTGGAAATTTTGGTGTATCTAGTTATAATGACTCCTTTTTTATCCTTTTTTTTTTGGTATGACTTCTTCAGGGACCAAAACAACACAATGGTGAGCCGCAGTGAGCAATTTCTGATCAACAGCAGTAGTTGCAACAACTCCAGCGCCAACAACAACAACAATAGCCAGTACCTCTTCACTGACGATCTGACGGCAGAAGCTCAAGGACAATATCCAAGGGATACTGATCATTTTACAGAAAAGGCCAAGGAATTATTTTTGCACCCCCCTTACACATACATGTGTATATATGTACAATAATACATGTGTAAAAATATCAATCAGAATCAATAGGCCCCTAAAAAAAAAAAAGAGCCACGACGAAGATGTGGACGGAGCAGTGCGGACTTTTAAAAACCCGGCGGGCAGCAGCATAAAAATGCAGCACAACATCAGGTGAGTGATGCCTGACTTGCTCAGTTTTCGTTAGTTTTTAGCTAAAGCCAACACCATTATCTGCCTGTCTGTTTATGTACATACAGTAAGCACAAAAATAATTCATACATGCTGTATTTCTTTTTTTTTTTTTTTTATTGACAATCTCACTGACAATAACAAAGCTAGTACAGAGAGACAACGCGCGTGGCGATAAGGGCAGAATTGGCAGGTGTATTAGTTCCTAGGGTACTGCTGCAAGATTTCCAATTGAATATTGGTACGTATGCGACACTCTCGAAAGATGTAATCAATAAATGTGATCTGTTGAAGTCGTATCTTAGCCAAGAATCTGTGTAATGTCTTATCTATAACGGTAGCGGATCGGAACCGATCAAAGTTAATTTTGCAGGAGAGAATTACATTGCAAGTCCCATCAGAGGGTGGATATTGAGAGGGTATCGAATAAGCTACCACAATTTTCTTGAGAAAGCTTTTTGGTTTCTATTTATTATCTTGTCCTATTTCAAGTACACGTTGTTTTGTTGTTGGAGCTGCTGCTGTTGAGACACTTGTGGACTAAAAAATACCGGTCCGTCCCCCCTTATGCTGCGAAAACTACATGATATGTTGGCTGAAGTGTTGATGATTTTGTGGTTGTTGTTATTGCTATTGATTATGTTGCTTGTGTTCTTTTTGTCTAGTTGAAGACGTCATCAAATTTTGATTCGACTACACGGCGGCTTTTTTCTGCTGTCTCCCTCGCATGTTGCACGCACACCACCAAAGCACAGCATAGCCACAGATGGTTGTTGTAGCTGTATTTATTATGTTACTTGCATACGCACCTTTTAAGATTTTCTGTTTCTTCTTTTTAGATACATTTATTTAATTTAGTACATATTTGTTGGTTTTGCTGTTGATTGCAATTTTATCACAAAAAAAAATCAACAAGATAAACAGACACACACAAACACCTATTAAATTGAGAGATCTCTGCTGCTTGCGAGACAGGGGAGAAAAAGAGAGAGAGCAAGCGAGCTAGCGAGTGGTTTATATTCGTGTGTGTGTGTGTGGGGGAGCGATGGAATGAGAGAGAGCTAGCTAGCGAGAGCGAGAGCACAAAATACGGAATTTTTATTACAATCTCATTGATTTTTCGCATTCGTATTTTTATTTGCGGCGGCTCCCCCGGTTTTTTCAATAATTTGCGCGCATATATGTATTAAGTATGTATGTGAATGTATACATATATATACATACATATATATATGTATATATAATTATTTATTATTAAACCGCGCGCTACTTTGCTTTTGTTTCGTTTTTTCCTTCGCACCAATTCGCTTTATATATGTGGGTGCGTGTATGTGTGTGTGCATGTGTGTTTTTTGTTGTTTCTGTTGCTGTAATTTTTGCCAGTTCTCTTTTCACACGATTCTCACTCGTCTGCTTCTTCTTCTTTTCGGCTCTTCACTGCAAATAGTAATTTCTAAATTTTCACTGCGCGTAAAGTTTCTTGATTGTTATTAATCAATTTTTTTATGTTTTCTTTATTCAAAGCTTGCTGATTGTTCGTTAATTTTATTTTTCTTTATATTTTTCACTTTCATTGCTGTGTGGCAGCACTTTTCTAAAGATGGTAAACGGTCAACCAAGGTTCGAGTCGAACATGTAAGGCGGTATCGATATTCGATTCACCGGTTTGACGTTGGCGCGCTTTGATTTGACGTTGGCGCGGTTTGGTTCGACTTATTGGTTGGAGTTGCACCGTGGTTCAAAAACATATGCATAACCGTTTTCGAAATATAGATAAAATTGAAATTGAATTTCGAAATAATTTTAATGCACTTTTAAAGTCATTGGACACTAAATGCAACTTGCCTTCTTTTTTTCTCCATTTTTCGTGTTTTATATAATTTATGATTTTACAGATATGTATATACATATGTATGTACATACATATATCAGTCAAATATGATCCTATAAAATAGGAAAGCATTGAAACAAAAATTAAGATTAAAAGCCAATCCTTTGGTCACAACTGAGAATAGTCCTGTGCCTGTGTTGCTCTGAGCTCGGGTCCTGGTCCTGTGGTGTGGCAGTGCAACTGCAACTGTTCATAGCATCGGAAGCTGTGCGCGTCCTTTGCGAGGAAATTGCGTAAAGTTTAGTTGTTGTTTTAACGAAATATCGCAAGTTTCTGTTAGTTAAATATATATATACATTTTTTTTTGCGTATTTTGGTGTCATTACGACGTTTTTTAAAGGGATGCTTTATTAGTACTGCAATTATATATACATACATATGTATATATTGGCACTTTGGTGAATCTAACAGTTAAGTCCAATTGAAGATAAATAAATTTAAGTTGCTCACAAGTGATAAAAACGTGTCATTTAAAGCTCTTTCTCTTATTCATCACTCTATAATGCACATTTGTCAATTTTTAGTTGACACATTTTATTGAAGCAAATCGTTTGGGGTAATCATTTTTTGCATCTCAAATTTTTTGTAAATCTTTTAGGACTATGACAGGCAGACACTATGGAGGACTCTCATTCCCAAGGGCAGCTTTTGTGCAGGTGCCCTTTGCCTATCAATTCAGTTTGCCCTTTTCCGCATTTTTTGTTTGTCTGCGATTTTGTCAATCTAAATCCCCCAGTAGTCAACCGAATATCCTGCTGCTACCTTCACTGGTTTCGCGTTACAGGACACACACAAACTCATACACGAATGGTTTTGTTTCTGCCATTTTAGCACAATTCCTTGCCACGTTGTACATATACCCTCTTCCATATGTACATAGATACATATAGAATTGCTTCACTTCGTACCACATGTGCAGCATTCAATTAAAATCGCTTTAAATCGTACTCAAGCCTCTGAAGGTCTCAACCAATGGTAATGGAATTGCAACTGACTCTTTGATGGCCCAGTTTTTCAATGGTTACAAAACAAACAATTTTGAAGTTCCATTTCCCACTTACAAATTAAAAATGGGATTTCAATTGTGATTTCGATAAAACTTTTCTGTTAATATTCAAGTTAAGTAAATGACAGTCATATTAAGCGTGTCAGACCGAAAATTATTTACATATTGGGTTATTCTTTATGACTAAATGATCATTTTCAGATGTTAAGAACAAATAATAATTAAGTATACGCCAGGTATTGCCGCATTTTGTTTATCGTGTGGATATTTCAAATGTTTTCTTCCTCGCATAGTGTTAAATGCTAACTAAAATGAATTGCTTTAATTTCGTTCTGCTGAAATTCAAATTTACAAATTGCCTTAATTTATTTTACCAAGGAACAACAGTCACAATATAATCTCTATCTTTATAAATTTATTATTGCTTAATTAATACGGTCTCGGTGCAAAATTCGTTCACTCTATAATTCATAGGACTGGGGCCTTCGGTTCCTCGTTCCATCTCCTTTACCCCTTCCAATTACACTCTCGTATTCACACATTGACACTTTGGAAACCTCATAAAATGTACGTTGGGGGCGGGAAAAAAGAACAAATGACACTCGGAAAAATGTACAATTTTCATAAATGCTGGCAGAAAAAGAAACAAGGACTTTAATGTGTAGACATGTGTGTGTAAAAGCGATTCTGCATGCAGTCTGAACTACTGGGCCTGGTTCAGGACACAAAAAAGTGATCATGCAAATAAGTAATCACACTGAGAGAAGTGTATTTATATATAGTATTGAAAAATATTATATTAATTTATAAGAATAAGTAAACTTGTGGAAGAATTTTAAAGCAGTTCATTCGTTTATTGCAATTTCAAATTAAAGTTTATTTTAATTCTCGCTGTGCTGTATTCGATGGTGACTTTGGGGATGTGTGTGTGTACAAATTATGTTTGCATGAGTGCGTACCGAAGTCAGAACAGGGGCAGAAGGGATGCCCATGCGGTGGTCATTCTGTGAGCCGAACAGAATGGGAAATGGGAGGTGACTGTCACAACCAAAACGAAAACATGCCAAAGTAAACAGGCGTACAGTACGTGCAGCAGCTTCAGCAGAAGTATGTGAGGAGGTACATGGCCACGTAAGCCAAGCGGTGGGCAGGAGTTGAGGGGACATGTAGTATGCAAATGTGAGAGACATGTGCAACATTGCAACAATAGCATTATGGCTGACAGGGAGTAATCTCATTTGGTAGCAACGCAAAATGCACCGCATTTCACGCATACAAAATAAGCAAGCAAACTATCGCTGAAATCTGAGCCTCAACTCTCTTCAGATCCTAGATTAATTTTGCGCAAAGGATTGTCTAGACTTTGAAGAAACTAAACACAGAACTCATGATCCTTAAGGAATCCAAGCAAAACATTTGTTATTCATTCCTCAAAAAGTTTTCCATTAAAAAATCGGAATTCTCAGTGAAATTGTTTTTATTATCAAAGTTATTTTCTTTTTGATGTTTAAAGCAAAAATTAATGGAAATAATTTAACTGCGAATTTTGAAACTTAATTAAGCTTGAGCTATGAATGGTTTCGCTTTTCTTTGAGCTTAATAAATACGAAAACAATTAAAGAGATAAAATTGCAGTTAAATTGAAAACTTTGCAATTCATGTATCTCCAAAATAGTTGCAAAGAATATTCTAATAGTTAAATGTTTACAAAATTCAAATAAATTTAAGAATCAGAAAATTTCTAAAATTGCTGCAAAACTCACAGAACGCAAACTTTTCAACATAGACAGATATGCTTTTTGTTTTTCTGCTGATCTCACTCTTTGTTTTTGTTTTATTTAAAACCTTTTAATTCCACTAAATGGCAAAAGATTCAACATTTTTTGTGTGGCATTTATGTAAATGTTGCCTAGACAGATTTGCATTTTCCCCATTTTCCATTTCCCGTTCCTTCATGCAGCTCCCTTGTCCATTTCATCTCGTCCTGTTTGTTGTTGACAGGCAAATGACGAACGTTGACAACAAAATGTTTACTAATGCAGGCACTCACACACACACACACACACACACCTCCATACTTACTAATGGAGAGGGAGATGGTTGAGGAACAAAGTGTTGATGTTTTTGCTGGGTCACATTGACAGTTAGATACCGGATATAGGGCGAAAGAGGAAGCAAGCAGCATGCAATGCACTCCAGAGCTGGGTTTTGATTGATGTTTATGAATTATTAACAAACTTCTCTATATCATACCCTTCCTCTCTCTTTATACTCTTTAGCGCCCTTTGATACATCGCCGGGTGAGAGCCGAAGTTCATAGTTAGTGTTTCTCAACTTGTTTGGGCTCTTGGGCGAACTTCCATTAAGTAAATTGTATTGCATACTTATTTGAAGTTACTTAAAACTCGATTCCTTGATACTTTTTAAACAAATGTAGTCGAGAGAACATAAAAGTGCAGGTGTGTTTCGACTTTGATTTCACAGGAGTGAAGATGACTGTGCGACATTAAATCAGAAGAAGCATCTGCACGTAAACAAGTCGGTCTCCGTTTGTTAAGTGCAATAAAATGCAGCAAGAAAACATCATTTCAAATTATGAGCTCTAGTGTCTACTGCAGCATTTAGGCAGGGCCAGGACCAAGACCAATGGCACCAGAACGTGTCCTTGCTGAGATTATTTTTGTTACTTCTCGCTTGCTTTTTCTATTACTTATACATGGGAAAATGTACATATGTGTATATGTATAATGGGTGCTTCTCGCTGTTATGCTTTTTGCTTGTTGTTGGTTCTGGCTGGCTGACAAACTCTAAGTGTTGAATAGTTATAGGCGTCATGCTCTAATTTTGTTTTGTTCTCCCTTGCCACCAGCTCTTCTGTCGTCATTTTCTGTTTCTCTCTGTGTTTCAGTTTTTTTTACGTTGTTGCTCAAAACTTTTGCAGTTATAATCTACTTATGCAATATGGAGCCCAGGAGTTTGTTAGCTCACTTCATCAGCGGCTAGGACCTTGGGTTCAAGCAGATTTCCATAAACTGCTATTCAAACTTTCGTTATGGCAAAAAGAAGGCAACGTTGGAAGCGATTTTTACCTTCCGTTTTTTAGTTTTAATCCACATTTTCGACTAATTTTTTTCAAACCTTATCCTTCTTCTCTTACATGAAACTTTTGTTTCTTTGGGTTTAGTTGTTGCTTGAGACAATGAACTTAAAGGACCATAATAAACTGTTGAGTTTTGTAATTGCCAATATAACGAGCGCAATGTTAAGCTGCAATGGTCTTAATGGATGTTAATAAGCCGTCAAATTGCATAATTGCCGATTACAAACAGCGCTAGAGGAATAGCAACCACACAGCTTATTTTTTGCATGTTCATTCTCTTCCTATATTCCGCGTTCACTCTTGTTTTTTCGCCTTCCTTTTATACCGTCTCCTTCTTATTATGCATACTTGAGCGTGAAATATAGCTTCGGCTGGCAGCCCTTCACTTTAAGCTGGTCCGAAAGGAATTTTAAGTTTTCCCTTAGCCTCAACCCCACGTTGGGCGCCAAACCAATTTTGTGCTCTTTAATGCAATGCTGAGAATGCAATATAAGCGAGAGAAAGGCAGAGGGGCTAGTGAATAATGGTAGGGAATGCCCTCAACTAAACATGGAGCATCTGCTGCAGTTGATCTAGCTAAAAATTATTCACGACATGCTCTTTACTGAATATATTTACGAAAGAACTGCACTCATAGATCGGTCCTCTGAGCATTTTGAAATAAATTTTGTGTGTAGAAAGAATGGCGAGAGAAACTGAGAAATTTTTGAAAGTGCTTTAAATACATCCATACAATTTGTTTGGTTACCTCACATGGAATTTGCAATCGCAACGAATGCTCGACTGCATTTCAAGTCCATCAAAGCCGCTATCATAGCTTTAAAGGGGGGCACAAATGTTGCAGTTTCGAATTTTGAAGTTTATTTTTATTTTTGTGGCAAGCAGCCAAATTGTGTTTCGACTCAGTGGGTGGATTGTGGGTGACAGGGTGGGCATTGTGAATGATGTCGATGGTTCGGGTCACAGCAGGAGCCGGAGCAAAACGAACATGAACATAAATCGGTCGGCAAATTGGCCCGGTGGCTTGTGGCGCAATTAAATTTAATTTACAAAAACTGTCTGCGAATGCTTTCGTTAGCTGCTTCCATTTAAAAGCGAATGCAATTAGACAGAAGCCAGGCATCCATTCATCGAGACACCACAGAGAGGAATACAAAAGTGAAAGGACTTTAGCTGGTCACAGAAAGTTGAGGAAGTGCCCAGAGATTGGGTCCATTGTTATGCCTTGCATAACCCCCTGGGCTTGCCACAGTTTTTAACACTCTATTGTAGGCTCTCTCTGTGTTAGCTAGTTTGTTTTCTCTAGTTTGCATACGTGTGGTATATGTATTTCACTGCATATACTCGTATAAAAGAAGAAGCACACATTTGACTAGGCCTTCAAAATTTTTTTTGGCAAGACGCATGTACATCTTGGCAAGGGAATTGCCAACAAAATGGGTCAACATTTCGATTTTCATTTTCCATCATAATTCTCATTTATAGTTATACACTTTCAGTTTTGTAAATGTAAAATAATATATACATATACAATATAGATAAGTATTTGTTGTTTAAATGATTTATTTTAGGCACAACCTTTATCACATTTGAATTTCGTTCATTGGTGGTTCAATTTAGGCCATTGATATGTAATTGCTAAGTTTTGCATTAACAATGGACTCCTTAAACAAAATCAACTTCGAGCGGTGTCCGTTAAAGAAATGGCCAAGGATTCCCATGACGCAAATTCCAACTTTATCTACCATCTGCCTTGCTGCCCTTGCATTTACCCACATGATAAGTGAATTCAATTTCCTCTTAGACAAGTGCACAGCTGTACATTTCCACTTGAACACTTGGTTAGCAGCGGAAGAAGTCATGTTCGCGTCATATTATTTTTACTTATTTCTTTTGTCAGCTGCAGTAGCAGCTACAAACAGGCACCTACATATATTAACTATGTATGTATGTGTGTATATAATAGTTACAGACGTTCAAGTAAATGCAGGCTGGGATTGGGGCAGAGAAAACTCATTTAAATGGGCTCTCTGGCTGGCAGTTTAGGCCTATTCAAACGAATGGAATGGAAAGAGGAGGGGCGAGATGGTGGCCAGGAGAATGAGTTGAATTTTAGTTGAAAACTTGAACAAAAGGTAAAAAGAAAATCATACTTTAGGCTAAGCACAGTGGGCCAATTAACAATAAATTCGTTTGTTGCAAATTAATAATGTGACTTAAACTCGTTTGAGAAATCATTATAATTTTATTTATGCAGAAAGCCTTAATATCAATTATTCAAATGACTTCAATATCTTTCTTCAATCTCTTTGAGCCACTGTGTAGCGGCTGCAGCTGTGGCAACAGCAACAACACTTAACCTCAATGAGGCTACCCGCATCGGTGGCGTATGAGTAACGTCGGTTAAGATTTATAGCATAACTCCCGGGGCTACTTGTTGGATCTTCAAATATTTATGAATGGCACAAAGGGTTGAAGTCAGCAGCTAGCAGGAGTTACTTTGTTGTTTTTGTTGTTAAGTTTTCTCCCCCATTTCTCATCTTCTTTCTTTTTGCCGTTGCAGATGCACTCGAATCTCCTGATATTTATTTGGCGACGTAAACTTTCCTTTTTGCTGGTCGTCTCTGGTCTAGTTTTGCTTGCTCTTTGGTCGTGGGCTTTATTAATTGAGAATACAAGTAGCCGTACACCGCAGTTGGTTACGACGCAACGGTCTGATGCTGGAACCTATCATCAGGAGCTCCACATCATCCAGAAACTAATTGCACAGGCCAATAGAGTTCTTAGAGCAGACCGCCAGAAGGATAACCTACTCGAATTAAAGGAAAAAAAATCATTGGGTAACGTGCGTTTCCTGCCCACCCAACAGACGAAGCGGGCTCCTCGATTGCCACTAGCTGAGAGTTTATTATTGGAGCAGGAACGTTTCAAAATCCTCGAACAGCAGCAGCGGCACAGACACGCGGGCGGCATGGAGGAATTAAATGCTAATGCAGGTGAAGACGAGCGAATGCTTAGCTCAGCGGAAAGGCAAACTCAATATGAACACGAACTGCAACGTATGGGTGTGCCTGTGGTGGCTGGAATAGGGCCTGATGGACCACGACCACCCAATGAACGTTTCATACATTTGGATTTAAAAGGAGCTCCACCTAAATTGAGTTTCCTAAAGCAACTGTTGCCCATTCTTAGAACTTTAGGGGCCACTGGGTTGCTGATAGAGTACGAGGACATGTTTCCCTTTAGTGGAGCATTGGAAGCCTTGGCGGCTCGCAATGCCTACAAGGAGGAGGAACTAAAGGTATATTCGGATAGATGAAAGTAGCTAAAAGTATTTCTTAACAGGATTCTTCAATTTCAATACTTTTTTAGGACTTTCTGGAAAGTGCTGCTATGCATGGGCTCAGTGTGATGCCCCTGGTGCAGACCTTTGGTCATTTAGAGTATGTCCTGAAGTTGGCCGGTTTTGAGCATTTACGTGAGCTTCAGGAAAGTCCCCAATCGATTTGTCCAAGTCAAACCCAGGGAATGGCTTTGCTGGAGCACATGTTGACCCAAGTGATTGAGTTTCATATGCCGCTATCCAGCAAGCTGACTCATCTTCATCTCGGGTGCGATGAGGTGCAACGCTTGGGCGAGTGTCCTGCCTGTCGTCAGCGGATGCCAAATGAGCTATTCCTGTCGCATGTAATAAGTTTGGCCCATTTCGTGCGACAACGGTGGCCCCAGCTACAGGTGGTTATTTGGGACGATCAACTGCGTCAAATGGCACTGAGTGAATTGCAAAACTCACAAATTGGCAGCTATGTGGAACCGATGATATGGGTTTATGCCAACGATATATATCGTTTTATACAGCCGCAACTGTGGAATACTTATGCCAAGATCTTCCCAACAGCCTGGGTGGCATCCTCATATAAAGGAGCTTTCGGAGAGAGCCTTCTAGTTCCACCATTGCAGCAGCATCTGGAGAATAATCTCCGCTGGTTGGCTGTTTTGGCAAAAGAAGGCGGACGTTTTGTTAAAGGATTGCGTGGATTAGTTTTAACAGGATGGCAGCGATATGACCACTTTGCCACCCTTTGTGAGCTTTTGCCCGTGGCAATGCCAAGCCTAATGACTTCATTATCCACTGTCGCCAAGGGGTACTTTAGCACTAATCCCCGAGATAATGATCTATTACGGGTCCTACAGTGTGTCTTCCAACCAGATAGTCGGCGATCAGGTCATCCATGGTTGGAACTTCATCCGAATGCCCATCACAGTCAATTATTTGCCGTATGCACTTATCCAGGACATCTGATCTATAAATATGCCCTACGGTTGTATGGTAAGCTGCAAGAGATTTCCACCTATTTGCAACAGACGAGAGAGCACAGTGCTTGGCTTTCCGATTACAATGTGCGGCATAACTTTAGTTCGCCCCTTAGGGTTAGAGATCTCATCTTGCACACTCCCCGACTAATTGAGGAGATGCGTTCCATGGTTGGTGAGGCTCAGCAGCTAATGTGGGAGGTGTATGATGAGTATACGGTATCCGAATTTGTCGAACAGCATATCTATCCCAAAATCGAAGCCCTGCATCGGCAATTGGAACTAGGGGAAATGCTTCTACAGCGGCGGACATGGCCACAGAGGCCACTTCCACTGACATTAAGGTTGCAGGAGGAAATGCAGCCAAACCCACAAGAGCATCCGCAGCCATAAAATGTCAATAGTTTGACTAGTGATCAATTAAAATGTTAACAAAGCGCATACGCTCTTTCAATATCTCTGTTTCTTGCTTCTCTCATCAGCAATTAAAAAATAGTTTACACTTTTTCTATGTAGCGAAAGTATACCATGTATAAGAAATACCAATTCCAAATATATAGAGATATGTATATATAAAATGTGTATCATAATGACTTTTGTGGTTCTTATTAATTAAAACTTTGCATATTCTATTGAACGGCGTAATGTCTAGTCCTCCGATTTGTGGACGAATTTAAAAGAACGTTAACTTCAAAGGGACTAGTTCCTTTCTTAAGCCTTGTCGATATTTATCGATAGACTGTAGAGCTTTAACAGGACTAAAAAAGGACGACGGACTGTGGAATTGGGGGGGAGGAAAGGAAATCGATGAATGAACAAGAAAAGTGCAAAGCGTGGCATAACAAAAAATTAATATTTTTTATAGCTTCAACTGAGATTATATTATTGAATCGAAATGGGCGTTACGGAAACACCAACAACAACGGCATCCGCTACAGGAGTGGCTGAAACAGGAGCAGTCAAGGAGGGCCAATCAATTCTAACCCTGGCCACATTCCAAGAGCTATTCAAGCCGGATATACAAATCGAAGCCTTTGAGGTATCTAATTAACTGGGACAAGGAAGTGATGAGAATGACGTGCTAATTTCAACGGTTTTCTCTTGTACAGCTTGCTCAGGGATCCGACCGTGGTGACAACTATACGGCCGCATTATATCGCATCCATCTGAGAGGTGTCCAAATGGAACAACATAAATGGGAAAAAAATGTTATTTGCAAGGTTATGCCAGAGAGTGTCGTTCAGCGGGAGGCGTATAAGAGTGATAAATTATTTCGGTGAGTTGCCAAACGATATTTAAATTTAAATTTCATTCATTGAATCAATTTCAGTAACGAAGTGCAGTTCTATACAGCTATAATGCCAGAGCTAATCAAATTTCAAGATAGTAAACTGTCCTCATCGTCCTCACTAGGCTTATTCCAGGCAATACCCCAATGCTATACAGCTAGGCATGATCTGTTAATAATGGGTTAGTATAGGAGAACGACCACCATCAATGTCACCGATACTAATCCTTCAATTCCAGAGGATCTACGTGAGCGCGGCTTTCAAATGTCTGATCGCCATAAGGGACTAAGCATGGAGGAGACGCAATCCGTGCTAATGCAAGTTTCCCAGTTTCATGCGCTTAGTTTGGCATACAAGTTTGAACATCCTCTGGAATTCACCAAGCTGAGCAGTCTAATCAGTGAGGGAATCTTTTGTACAGCGAATACGAGTTGGTATCGTAACTATTATGAACGTCTAACAAAGAATGCCATTAAAATGGTATCGGATGTCTTACCCTCGGACTCGAAATATGTTATGAAGTTTCGAAATTTCGCCGAAGAGGGAAATTTTTTTAGCCAAATGGTGAAATTGGCCAGTGCCCAGTCAAAATTATCGGCCATTTGTCACGGTGATTGTTGGGTTAATAATTTTCTCTATCGGTATGATCAAGAGGATCCCCAGCATGTGCTAGAGGTGGCTTTAGTAGACTTTCAGCTAATCCGTCACAGTTCGATAGCTCTGGATGTGGCCAATCTTCTATATTGCTGCACTACAAAGGAGATGAGGGATCTGCAATTACAGTCCTTATTGAAAATCTATACGGAGGAATTGTTTAAATGGCTGGAGCTATTGTGCTCCAATTTGCCGGATTATTGCAATACGCTGGAAAAGTTTCAAGATCTGTGAGTACTTTGAGTAAATTATATAGTCTTCTTTTAAGCCATGTTATATATTTACAGCTTTGCCGCAGAGTTAAAAACATACGGGCGTTTCGCGTTGGGTCTGGCTTTGGACATTATTCCTATCAGCACATGCTCTTCTGAAGATGCGCCAGATATGTATTTGAATAGTCAGCAAACCCTAGAAGATGAAGGAGCACCCACTTTGAATTTCCCCCCAACGATTTGTGTCGCCAAAAAATGTCCGAGATAGTCATTGATATGGTCGATGGCGACATGCTCTAGAGTTGGTTTTTCTTCAACTCCTAGAAGGGCATTTTTGTCTAGAACACCAATTACTATAGAATCAGACTCCTGTTTGGACTTAGTCATATGAAAATTTAGTAAAGAATTTTTCGAAATGTAATCTTAATATTTTTACGTTTTAACGTTTTGTTAAATCTATTTCAAACAGCCAAAAGTTCATTTTATGGATAGATAATGTACTTTAAGATTACTGATTTTTTAATTTGTTTCGATTGGAATGCAGTATTTTTTACTAATTGGCTTTACATCTATTTCATTGCAATGCTTTGGAGTTATAGCAAAAGATTAGTATTATAATAGTTTATGTTAATAATATATATTTAACAATATTTATTATTTTATAAATGAATTAACTACTTAGCTCATTCAATACCCAGACAAAGACAATAGTAAATCTTGTCCAGGTAGTGAGTAAAATGTGTTTTCGAACGATATTGTTTACAGAGAAAGCAATAAAACGAGAAACGATAAGATATATTATATTAATAGTCCGCCTTAGCTGTCCACGTGGCCTTGTTGCTTAAAGCATTTTTATCGCAATTATTTCGCAGAAACCGAAGTCCAGCTTCAATGGAGCGCTCTAAGTCGTTTTCGGTCTTGTGGCGCTTTGATGAAGATGGTTCTAAATCCAGATCTGACGGAGGGGGTATGGCAGCTCCCCATTGAGCGGATGTCGACACTTCGTCGTATTTTTCCTCCTCTGCTGTTGCAGCTAAATAATTGCGTCGCTGCATATGTTTCTCTTGTTTGGTGGAGTGGAAATTTGAGAATTCGGGTTCACATCGGTTATAAAGTGTCCGCAAAGGGAGAGGTTCACTAGTGAAGTTGGTTCGCTTGGGAGGAGCTGAGGAATCTATTTCTTTTGGAGGGGCGAATTCTTTTGGTCGTAACGCACGCTGTTTCTCATTCCACTGCTCCTGCGACATTGGCAAACGTTCAGCCTTGTATTCCCAAGGAACCTCTTCGTCTTGATCATCATTAGTAGGTTTTCTTTGCTCCATTAACCCTTTCTTATCCTTATCCCAATCTCGTACATAATCTTTACGTATCCTTTCACGTTCGGCCTCCTCTTCTTCTCTTTTTTGATCTTGTTCTTTCTGTTGCTTTGCGTGTTTCTCTTTTTTCCGTTCCTCCTTTTTGTTTGACATCTCTGTTTCCTTGGCGACTTCCTCTTTGGAAATAGGAGGCAAGCCATTCCTAGCCCGTATACGGTTCTTGGCTGCCAATACACGATCTGCCACTATACTGTCTCTTTTGGCCCGCATCTCTTCGCGTCGCTTTTGCTCTTCGGATGTGGTTTGACGTGCTTTTTCCAAATCGCGCTGTTGCTCTCTGCGCTCCTTTTCATCGGTTGAAAAGGCATAGTAGCCGACGCCGTGAGTCCGAGCCTCATCAAAGAATACGTCCTGATAATGAACATCAGGCTTATCAAAATTCTCTTGCTCCTTGCGCTCCCAATTTATACGCTGCTCATCATGTTTGGTCATTGTCGACAAGGCCTCACTTAAGACACTCTGGGGTGGCGCTGGAGGCTGAAAACTGGCTTCATTGTCTTCAGAATCACTATTGTCTTGAGATACTTTCATGGGAACGTTTATCAGCCAATTTGCCTTTGTTTGGTCCAGACGTTCGGGCATGCTGTCGGCCAACTGTTTATCCCGACTTTTGGCCTCCTTTAGTTCTTTTCGCAGACATTTCCTAGTCCTACCCAAGCAGTCGACATACTCCACCTCCTCCTCGTCATCTTCATCGTCCTCACTGTTGTCACTGCTGCTGCTACTCAGCCTCTCTCTAAGCTGTGGGCTAAAAGGCTGTATTACTTCCTCCTCCTGTTTTTTTCGGTTGAACATCACTAGGCAATTATCATCAGTGTTCAGACTGCCGCCACTGCGACTCATTTTCTCATAGAATTTGCTCTTAGCCTCCAGCACTTGCCGGGACTTGGCCAATTGTGCATAATCCTCACTTTCATAGACAGTAGCTTCATCGGAGCAGCTAACTTTTTTGTATTCATCATGGTCTTGTTTCTTTGATTTTTGCTTTGAGACTTCTTTGGGCTTAAATTCGCTGGAAGCTCCTTTTGTGGCCTTAGCCAGCTTCACCTCATGCTGCTTTCGTAATAATTCGGCTTTTAAACTAAGTAGCGAGGATAAGTTTACGTTTATTGCTTTGTTTGGGTCGTTCATGATTATTATTATTATTATTAGTGTTGTACAACGACAGTTTGCCCCATTTATTCTTCAGTATTTGAAGGAATTTCATATCGATAAATCGATGATTACATCTGGCAGTGCGATAAACAAGTTTCGATTTGGCGCCCAGTTGTCAGTGGAAACTATCGACTAGAGTAATTTGTTGTCTTTGGAGTATTTTATTAATAATTACCATATTTCTTTGTCGGGAGAGCAAAGTTGAGCCATTACTGAAAAAAGAATCACGTCCAAGTAAAAGTCTAAGTAAAAAGTTTGCGTGGCATTGATCTACAACGACACTACTCTACAATTTGGTGGTTTATTTTTAGATTGCTTCCGTCAACAAAAGTATGCTTCCGCCAAAGCGGAATAAGTTGGCACAGATGTTCGCTGCAACTGAAGGTCAAGGACGTGAGCGAGCTGCATTTTGTGTGCAATTTCCACTTGTAAGTTTTTAAAAAAGAATTAATGATGTTTTAGTTGTGTACACACACACACACACACACGCACACACACACAAACGCAGTAGAATCTCGCTCAGCTGGTCTGTTTGGGTTGGTGTAGGTGTGTGCTCTTTCTCTGTACTGCTCTCTTCCTCTCTCGCTCTTGTTCTCGTCGTTAACAAAGCTTCCACGTTTTAACGATATTATTTCGTTTTCAGTTTCTCTCTTTTGCTCAGTACGTTTGGAGGTGTCCCCTTATTTAATTTGTCGACGTTTTATTAGCACAACAAAGTCTGGAATATGTCGACAGCTGTTCAACCACCTCTACCTCCACCACCGCCACCATCTGCAGCAGCTGCCTCCGCAGGAAAGGGACTGCACTCCAAGCTTTACAATGGGATGATTGGAGCTGCCGATAAATTTGTGCCTGCCAAGCTGCGTCCTCTGTGGATGCATCCAGCCGGTGAGTGATACTCCAGCTGATGAAATAGGAAAATCCTAATCAACTGTTTCTTATGTAGGACCCAAAACGATTTTCTTCTGGGCTCCTGTATTCAAATGGGTGAGTTACCTTCGGACAGGTGGTTACATAATCTCTGACTACGTCTCGACCTTGGCAAAACTTTCATTATCGCCACTGTCAGCCCAATACATACACATAAGTATAAATCGAAAAGAGGCCATATACAAATCTGTGCGGGAACGATGCGACGATTATAAATATTTTTATTATTTGTTTATTCTGGCGCAACTTGTTTGCGACCAGGTTGAGCCTTATACACATACATATACGTGACAGCCTGTGTGTGGGTGAAAAATGTTCTGTAGTGGCCAGTTTTTTATTTTTTTTTTTTTTTTTTGTTTTTGATAACAGTATAAATTATGGCATGACAGTGGAAATATTTCGGCATTAAATTGATAATGAAAGGGGCTGATGTCGCTTAATTGTACGTTCGTTTGTTGTATGCAAAATCGAAACAGTCGCGATTTTAACAAATAACGGCAGCGAGAATGCGAACTAACGACTAAATTGCACTATCTAGTTTAACTACCGGACATTCTAATTTTGAGCCGTATCTGTATGTTTTCCAGGGTCTTGTTGCAGCCGGATTGAGTGATTTGGCAAGACCAGCCGATTCAATCTCCGTTTCAGGATGCGCTGCTCTAGCTGCCACGGGAATCATTTGGTCTCGATATTCGTTGGTGATCATACCAAAGAACTATAGCCTTTTTGCTGTGAATCTCTTTGTAGGCATAACGCAGGTGGTTCAATTGGCTCGAGCATACAACTACCAATTGGAACAGGATAAATTAAAAAAGGCACAGACTCAGGAGGAGAAGCCGGCATTAAAGCAGTAGATTTAATGTGTATTAAACGGTGCTAGGTGCTATAAATTATGTACATATGCATAAAGCGCACAACGAAAGCGTTTTGTAGACTAGTGGACGACCAGTTTTTTTTGTGGTTTATTGCCTTATTAATGGAACGTGATTCTTATTGATTAAGTTTTATAAATTACTTTGGAGGCTTTAAAGTATGAATCATATTTTATTTACATGTAAACAGAGTTGCAAATTATTATAGTTTTTGTGACAAACAAATAACCCAACAAATAAATTTTAAGACTACATTATAGAAAGTTTGAACGATGGTGTTGATTCTGTTGATTACAGAAATGATGCTTAAGAAATGAGAACTACTGAGAACAATTCAGCGTAATAGATAACACACAATTTCTCTCTGTGGGACTGGAACAAACATATGTATGTCGATTATTTCATCAGATAAGCTGGGCCCAAACAACTCATACTAATTAGTATACTTACTTTGTTTAGTTGCCTGTGAAAGCTTCATTGGAGCGGTCGACTTACTACATTGGTTTATAAACCACTATCTGGAAATTACCTTGATAATTGATAGGTGGACACTTCTGGGAGTAGAAAATGTCACAAACACAGGCGTCGGCTAACCGTATTGGCTTTTCATCCAAGGTATACAATAGCATCATTGGTGCTGCCGATAAGCATGTTCCAGCCAAAATGCGTCCTCTATGGATGCATCCAGCAGGTATGTCGGGCATTAATCTTTGTCTATTCTCTTATTTTAATTTCCCATTTCCTAGGACCCAAGACAATATTCTTCTGGGCACCTTTGTTTAAATGGGTACGTTACATAATCTTTGACAGCTCCACGACCTTCGCTAATATTCATTATCGCCTTTGATATAAAAATCTGTGTGTCAGTGTGCGGCTGCTTCTGTGATTAAAAGCAACAACTTGCATTGTTTTTGCTTTTTTATGATTATTATTTGTTTATTTATTCTGATACAACTTGTTGGGAATCAAACTCAAACTGTGTTGGTTCTGGCGAAGCACACGAGCGTTGACTCTGATGACTGATAACGACTATGACTAGCCAGATTCCATTGACGTCCATACCATAAAGATTGTTATAATCTTCTTTGCAGGGACTTGTAATAGCTGGTCTAAGTGATTTAACCCGTCCTGCGGATACAATATCTGCCAATGCTTGTGCTGCCTTGGGCCTTACAAATCTTATATGGACCCGGTATTCGCTTGTGATTATACCTAAGAACTATAGTTTATTTGCAGTGAACCTTTTTGTAAGCATAACACAATTAGTCCAGCTGGGTCGAGCCTACAACTACCAATGGGAACAAAGTAAACTGAAAGACTTCAAGCAGGAGCAGTTAAAGGCAGATCTGTAAAAAATATGTAACAAAGGATTAAAAATTATGCATTTAATGTGTTGTCGTAACGTTACATTTAAAAAATAAACGTTTTTAGTTAAGAATATAATGGTCACTCTAATTGTGTCTGAGCGTCCGATAACCGATTAAATTTGCTGCATTTGGAGAAATATCGATGCTTTTTTAAGAAAACCATCGATAATAAAATTGGAAACAGCTGTCTGCAAAGTGAAAAAAGAATACAATTGTTGAACATTTTGTAAATCAATTATTTCAAGATGAATCTAATCAGCGGCATTAAATTGTACATTGAAAAGATGTGCAGTGAGTCCGGTCCAGGCATGAAGATTATTTTGCTTGACAAGGATACGGTAGGTGGACGAAAGCCAATGGTTCCATATTCCAATACCGAAAACGTTCAGAATGTTTATATTTTCTCCATTGCAGACGAGTATTATTTCAATGGCATTTAGTCAATCAGACATGCTGCAGCGCGAAGTATACCTATTCGAGCTTCTTGACTCTGTGCGTTCGAATGAACGATTAAAATATTTGAAATGCATTGTCTTCATCCGCCCCACAAAACAGAATATCCAGTTTCTAGCTAATGAACTACGTAATCCCAGATATAGCGCTTATTACATATGTAAGTGGTTAACCATTCTAGTTATCACAGGCTTACCTACAAGATCGATTCTGTAGATTTCAGCAATATCATACCAAGAACGGACATCAAGTATTTGGCAGAATGCGATGAATCAGAGTCAGTAAGAGAGGTTAAAGAGCTCTATGCGGATTATTTGTGCGTCAATCCCAATCTGTTCTCACTCAACATTCCCCATTGCATGGCAAATTTAAATTGGCTGCCGGATGCATTAACTCGTAGTATGCAGGGCACAACAGCTGTTTTGCTCTCCCTAAAATTAAACCCCGTAATACGATATCGTGCTGGCTCACAAGCGGCCCAATTACTGGCGAAGATGATCTATGACCAAATTACCAAAGAGTCTACACTTTTCGACTTTAGGTCGTATGTGGATGGTGCTGCTCCTCCACTACTGTTGATATTGGATAGACGCGACGATCCAGTGACACCGTTGCTGCATCAGTGGACTTATCAGGCCATGGTGCATGAGCTTTTGCAGATAAGAAATAACCGAGTGGACCTTTCCGGTCGTCCCAATGTGCCCAAGGACTTTAAGGAATTAGTCCTCTCTGGCGATCAGGAAGATTTTTATGGAAATAATATGTATGCAAACTATGGTGAGATTGGCTCTACCATTAAACAGTTAATGGAAGAGTTCCAGCGCAAGGCTAATGATCATAAAAAAGTGGAAAGCATAGCTGATATGAAGAACTTTATTGAATCGTATCCCCAGTTCAAAAAAATGTCAGGCACGGTACAGAAGCATCTGTGTGTTATTGGAGAATTATCGGCGATATCGAATAAGCGCAACCTTTTTGAGATATCTGAGCTGGAACAAGAAATGGCCTGCAAAGCTGAGCATTCTGCCCAATTGCAGAAGATTAAGAAGCTTATAGCCGACGACCGGGTAGCCATTGAAGACGCCCTTAAGCTGGTATGTCTCTATGCCTTGCGCTACGAACGACATGCCAACTGTGACACCTCCAGCCTGCTACAAATTATTAAAACGCGCGGTGGATGTCCACAAATCGTGCCTGCTCTAATAGAATATGCTGGTACACATGTACGTCAGGGAGATCTCTTCAATATGGTGCGCATTACGGATGCGGTCAAGTTGACGAGAAATCTAATTAAGGGCCTGAAAGGAGTAGAAAATGTCTTCACCCAGCATACTCCCCTACTTAAGGAGACTTTAGAGGATGTTTTTAAAGGCCGTGAACTGGATCCTGTCTATCCGGCCATAAATTCAGAGCTTGTGCCATTCCGAAGACCTCCACAAGAGGTGATTGTCTTCATCATTGGCGGCGCCACCTACGAAGAAGCGTTGGCTGTCCATCAGCTAAACAATGCCGGCTACAAAATAATTTTAGGTGGCACCACCATACACAATTCCCAGTCCTTCATCAACGAAGTTCTAAGCGCTACCAATGGCATACAGTTTAAGCATACCAAATCAATGATTAAATACTGCTCCACCGACAATCTGTAGAGTGGAGAGTAAGAAAAGATAACTACTAAACTATATTGTTAACTATTTATGATTCAATGTACATCAAGATAGATGTACTTATTTATGTGCAAATTGTATCCATCATAATTATTTTAAGTTTACTGCTGTTATACTATTTACAAAACATTTACCCCCATGTAATACATACATACGAAGATATCCTATATACCATCAATATTATTGAGAACCATGGCAACAAAATTTCGATTGGTAACCCTAAGAGGGTGGGTTAGTAAGAAATCAACAACTTCTAAATGCTTCTTTTATTAAATCTTAATCATGTCAAGTACATATTTTAATGAAATTTGGCATCAGGCTCAACATGAATGCGAATTGTTAAGCACAATCGACTATGAACGTCAGCATCAGGATTTGGATACAACAGTAGGATCGATTAATGCCGCTGTGGGATCTGTAGCCGCCGATGCCGATGCCAAGGCTCTGCTCCAGGCAAGTCTGTATGAGTTCTATTTGCGTTATATTTGCCTGAGCAATCGATTAGAGGATGTCTACGATAATGTGAGTATTTGTCTAGCCTTATCCTGTTAAATCTAAAGGTTCCTTCTCTTTGTTCAGATGATACAACCGCAAAAGCGGCAACTGGTGCGAAAGCTTTTAGATGCCTGTTTGGGTCGTGTTATAGAGCTAAAGCATGATCTGGTTAATATTGACTTGATGGAGTTTAGCTACAATGATGATGTGGTAGAACGATTGCGTCTTACCCCTATGGAGACGGAATTAAAGATTCCAAGATATTTTTTACGTGAACGAGAAAAGGAATTGGAATTCCGTAAGCGGGCAATGCACGAAATCCTTTTGAAGTTGGGCTGGCTGGAGGAGCATGAGATGGAGGAGACTGTTACAACGGAAATTGAGGCCATACGGTTACTCCAGATGCATGAGAGGGCTCGACAGGGTCGTCTGCGCGCGCACTTTATGAAGGAGATTCGTATACTAAAGGAGAAGGGCAAGTCAGAAGAGCGTAGCGAAAAAGAAAGGAGTGATTCCGGACTACTGGCGGCTATGAAAATACAAAAGATGTGGCGTGGACACACAGCACGACGTATAACGCGGCGCCGAAAAATGGAAGAGATGATTTTAATTGGAATGCTGCCACCACCGGCTGCAGTAGTCAGGGAGCGAGCCGAGAAGCTTGAGAAATTACAACACAACGAGAAGCGCTATGAAGCCCAGGTTGTGTATGCAGAGCAGTACGAGGCAAGGCAAAGGATATTACTTGAGGAGATCAGGCAAAAACATGGAGCATCCATAAAAGAAGACATCGCAGATGAGATTCGTGCTTGGATCAAGGATTGCTATGAAAAAACAGGCAAGCTGCCAGATTTTCCCTCGGAAGATCAGGGCGGCTCGTTGCACATCTTTAGCAGACCTGGGACAGAAAGTGAGCATAGTAGGTCTTCGGCACGATCATCAAAAGAATCGCGAAAAACAAAAGATAAATCCAAGTCGCCGGCCCGCAGTGGGGATTTAAATGTAAACGAGAACCAAGAGGAAGAAATAAGCTTTCAACCGGCTCCCTCAGTAGTCCTGCCCGACATCCGTGCGGAAATCGATCTGTAAGTATACCATTTTAGGTAGGGTAGAGTGTATCTTTTATCTTCTTTAATAGTTTTAACGATACGTGGCGAGACAAAGACGAGACGGGTGTAATCAGCCAGGCAGCATATGAGGATATGATTTACTCGGACAAGTATCAAGAAGTCGAATTGGAGTTCAGGCGGGCCGTGGACGATGTAATGCGTCAAGAGATTGAATTGCTCCAAACGGCTGTAGGTAAGAAGATTAAGAAAAGCAGCAAAAAGACGCGACGTTCTGGCAAGAAGAACAAGAAGAAAAAGGAAAAGGATTTGACTCCAGATCGTACTACTGAATCCCTATATGAAGAGTTAGTTACCAATGGCATCATTCGCAAATATCCTGAGATTAACCTAAAACAATTTCTCGGTGACAAAGCCCTAACTGCTCGAAACGGAACCAATCCATCGCCAGGAGATATACGTCAGATTCTCACCGAGTACTGTATCCTACCAATGGGCTCGGAAGCAATACATAATTCCACCCCATTAATCCGATCTGTATTGCTGGCCGGCCCACGAGGATCGGGAAAGAAAGCCCTTTTGCATGCCATTTGTACTGAGGTGGGTGCTGTTCTTTTTGATCTAACACCTGCAAACATTGTGGGCAAATATCCTGGCAAATCTGGACTGATCATGCTCATCCATTTGGTACTAAAAGTCTCACGTCTGCTGCAACCAGCCGTCATCTACATGGGCGATGCAGAGCGTCCGTTTATGAAGAAAATACCGAAAACAGATCGCACTGATCCCAAACCCTTAAAAAAGACTTGCCCAAGCTAATTAAAAACATTGCTCCCGAAGATCGCGTCATTTTCGTGGGTACAACAAATCTGCCTTGGGAAGCCGATCAAAAACTTCTTCAATCGGTTTATAACCGATTCATTTATATACCACGTCCGGATTATGGGGCCATGTCGCAAGCCTGGAAGATATTGCTTCAGTAAGCAATGCACATAGCGATTTCAATTTCAAGTCTTTTAATTGTTGTGTCATTATAGGCAATATTCTGGTGGCCAGTCCAATTTAGATACCAGTGCTATGGCGAAAATTTCTGATGGCTATACCATTGGATCCATTGATGCATGTCTCAAAGAAGTGATGACATGCAAACGCAAACTTCAATTGCGAACTCAGCCGTTGACCAATGCCGAACTTATTAATGTCCTTTGGTAAGCACTTTAGATGATCCATTATATTCCTGTACCATTTCTCTATTGTTAATTTTCCCGGAAAGCTCTCGCGATCCCGTTTATCGCGAGGAGGAAGAAGCGTTTGAGTCGTGGTGGTCAAAAACCCCGCTGGGTCGTCGGCGTCAAAGATTTCTAGAGCTGGAAGAAGAGCGTCTCATCGAGGAGCAGGCCCAGGCAGCCAAGCAGGGAAATGGCAACAAAAAGAAAGGACAAAACTGATTTCAATGGCAATTTGGTATTCCGATTTGCTATTTCAGCTTATAAATAAATTGCTTATTACCACATTTACAGTGCAGCTTATTAACATTAAGCAGAAGTGTGTCCTCAGTCTCTAACAGACCACGTAGTTCGCTCAACTTTTCTTGCAGTACATTTTCATGATCGCCGACACACCAAAGTAGACTAACGTGAAACGAAGGTGGATCATAGAACCGCGGCAAACGATAGTCCAACATCACCTGATCAATTGACTTTAGAATCAAACACAGTTTCTCTTTGTATGCGGCATTCACTTCCACTGCTATAAACGTTCGAGTGCGTTCCTCATTTGTGTAGATGCGGAGGTCCTGTAGGCAAGCGCAGAAACCTCTTTGGCTCTCTAAGGAATCCTTTAAAGATTTAGAGAACTCTTCGATCTGATGATGCTGCAACACAATAGTTCTGCTAAGGCTCAAATGAAAGGGCAGTTCATTGGGCTGCACGTCCAACTTCAGTGGTTCCAGAAAGGACAAGGCTGCATTTTGAAAATCCTCCAATTGTTCGACACAGGTCTCTGCGGGCACATAGACATAAGTAGCCCAATTTCCCCGCTCATGTTTAAAGCTCCTTATACGTCCGCCATGGCAATCTGGATTGTTCTCGACTTCTTCACTATCCTGCTGATGTAGTCTGACAAGTTTGGGTCCTAGTAAGGCATCAGCTGTCGGCAGAGATGGTCGAGATCTTGGCGCGATTAAAATGCAGTAATTTGAAGAGAAATTCACATAGTTACCTCTTTAAATTGGTTTGTTCTTTTCTAGTAGTTTGGATTTCTTCGTCTTCCGAACTGGAGCTGGAGCTGCTCAGGCCATAGTCCACAAGGGCCATGTTCGTTTTTTAAGGACACCAAATTTTTATCACACATTTTAACCACTGTTTGGTATATCGATAAGTATCGTATGGGATTACGGTCACACTTTGACACTGTCACAAAAAATCCAAATTCAGATTGGGTTAAAAATCAGCTCTTTGAATATATAGATTATTTTTGACTTGGAGACGATGCCAGAACACTGTTAACACCCAGCAGCAGCTAAACAACAATCCTAACGAAAGTACAAATCAAATGGAAATGCAATTAGGGGCCATGCTGCATGTCTACAAGGGAGAGTGGGGCTTGCCGTCAATTGATTATGAATGTTTGCGTGCTTTGGTAAGTTCAATTGCATCATACGCACACAGATTGCTTATATATTTCATTATTATCATTATATTTACATGTCTTATCAGTGCCTGCTTCGCTTCACCCGTTGCCCGATGGATGTAGAGACGAATGCGAATCCTTTACGCTCGGGCGCCGGCAAACTCCCGTATCTGCAAGTAGGCAACGAAAAGTTTGTCGGCTACAGGCAGATAAAGCGCGTGCTTGATCTTGAGGTGAGCGCAGAAAAAGTGCCGGGTGAATAAACTTAAATGACGATGGTGATCTATTTTCGGCATCTCTTTCAGGGCTATCCCATTGATGTGCGTTTAAATGCGAAACAGAAGCACCTTTCCACCACATACGCCAATTGGGTTTTTACACATCTTCATGCCTACTACCATTATTTTCTCTTTGGTGAACCGAATAACTACGATACGGTCACACGTGGGTTATATGCCAAGCGAACGCCATTCCCGTTCAATTTCTATTATCCCGCCACGTATCAACGGGAAGCGATCGATGTGGTTCAGGTTTTAGGAGGTTTCGATATCAACGATAAGATCGAAAAACACGAGACAGAATATGTAAGTAATTTCATTTTTTCTATGCTAACTGTGAGTAACATTGTTAATCTTAATCATTAAGTTGGTAATGAATGCCAAAAAATGTGTTAATCTGCTGTCCAGCAAGTTAGGCAGAAAGGTCTGGTTCTTTGGCGATACCTACAGTGAATTGGATGCCATTGTCTATAGTTATTTGGCCATCATCTTTAAGATTTCACTGCCCAACAACCCGCTGCAGAATCATATTAAAGGCTGCAGCAACCTGGTGAATTTCATTAATCGCATTACCAGGGATATATTTCGTAATGAGGGTTATAGTTCCACCAAACTCACAAAGACTGCCAATAGCACGGATGACACACTGACGCCGTCGGAGCGTAAATTTATCGAGTCTGAGCTGAATACCAAAATTGTGGCTGGTGTCGGAGCCATCCTGGCGATGGGTGCATTTGCAGCATGGCGTGGGGTTTACAACCAGGTAGGATAACGTCATATATCTATCTTAGTGTAAGTTAATACCCAGTCGCTGTGTTAGTTTTGGCTGCATGTGTTCATCTGGCTTCAAACCTTGTACAAAATGTCTAGATAGATAAAATTTGGCATTTAATCCGATTGGTCTCATCCCTTGCAGCTAACAACACGCTCATCCGGGGACTATGATGGCATTGACTATGAGGATGATGAGTTGGAGGAGGGCCTGGATTAGTTTGCACGTCTATCCATATAAATTTGTAAGCAGCATGTAAAAAGAAAAATCCATTTATATTTTGAGAAAACAAAATGCACAACACAAAAGAAAAAAAAAACCCAAATCGCGTGAATTGGATAAATGTATAATAGGTACCTTTAATGCAAAATATTTTATGTGATGAACGGATACGTTTTTTTAAATTGTCCTATTGTGGAAAATGTTTTAAAAATGAAGCCACTAAAGCATTATTAATATATTTAAAACAATCCTAATTAATCGCATTTTGTAATAGAATTTAAACCTTTATGGATATATTTTTGACGGAAATGTTTGTTAATTCGCTAAACCGATAATCGTTGTTATAAATTAGAAAACTGTTTTATATTTTCCTTGTTTCAACAACATGAGTTTTTGATCTGTAGACTGCACTTAGAGTAATCCTTGGAAAACGCTAGGTAAAAAGACACATTTGGGAGTCGAATATTTGGTTGCACAAGTTGTTTGTATTTGTTTTTGATCCTATAATTACGTACATTAAGCTTAAACTAAATTTCGAAATCTGGTTGTTAAGTTAGTTAAAGGAGAGAGGATGTTAAAAACTACAATGGAATAGGTATGTTAGATGAATTATTAGCTGATAGCATTACAATATTGTCATCTCATGTTTTTAGAGCATCTTGCAGTTTTCGTCTTGCCACACTAACCCGATCCTCCTGCTTTCGTATATCATCCTCGGAGATGATTACCGCATGCATCAGGGGTTGTTCGGGATTCATAAAGGCCATTGCGTTTTTGGTCAACTCAGCCTTGGTTGAGCTCTGACCATGAACGCCGGCGTTGAGCATATGCAGGGCAGTGGCCACTGATTGTAGAACTGTCTGTTCATTAACGTTGGGGCCCACAGTGCGTATGGTTTTGGGCAATGTAATATCATCCAGCTCCTCGCCATTGTCATGACAAGCACGCAACCGTTCTAAACGTTTCTCCCAAAATAATTGCTTGGGTTTCTCCTGTGCGCCGTGTTTGGCATCATGTTTCACTTTGTTGGATTCCTGGTTATGATTCCTAATTGCTGTCACGGGTTGCTTGAAAATAGAGGCAGTCTGCCGTATGGGTGGCACCAAAGAGACATCTGTGCGTAGGGCACGACTGGAAAATGGATGGGATTAATGACATTATGTGTAAATATAAATACAGAGTTCATACACAAACCACACACAACAAAAACATAGAGATAGAGAGAAAAAATACATGCAGAAGTTCAGAAATAACTATGGCACAGAGTTACAGCGAAATATGAAGTTGATGGCCGATTTATGGTGTGATTTTCCAATTATCAGATTCATAAACGCATTTTTATATACATAAACTAATATCTGTATATACAAATGTATGTGTTTGACCAAAATATCTGAATCTGGATATTTTACTTTGGCATAGAATTTTTATGTTTGTTTTTTTGTTTCTTTTCTTGCTGCGGACTCTGTTGCCGGTTAAAGAAGAGGCTACAGACAAACATTTGACATGCAGGAGAGATCGAGTTTCGAGCCAAGGACAACAGATCCATCTTGGCTCTACCTGAGTTCCAAATGCTGTTGCTGTTGTTGATGGCGCAGATTTGAAGAAGAGTTAGATGCAGTGATGACAGTACAGCCTTGGGCTTGGCCAATTAAGTCCTTTTCGAAGACCACATCCTTATCCACTCCTTGTAAGATCTGTGGCTGGCCTCTAGAATATTTTCGTTTCAGTGCATTGGCAGATCCTCTTCCACTGGGTAGTGGAGGTATGGCACTACAGCGGTACAGCGATATAGATGGCGACGGCAAATAACGTTGCTGCTGCTGCACCATTTTGCCCGATTGGAAATCAAAATTTCCAATATCAAACATTTCGCTGCCCAACTGACGAGCTAATTGCGGTTTGCTTTCAATTCGCTTGCCTGTGGGACTGTTTAAACAACAACACATTTGTGGACGGTGGCAATCGTGAGGTGGAGGTGGTAATGATGACGGAGTCGGGGGTGTTGTATGTATACATACATATGTACAAAGTTGTGGGTTTGTGTGAGTAGTGTCGCGTATTGTGTGTAACAGAAAAGTGAAAGTGATTAAAAGTATCTTTGCAATATCCTATACAGGAGACAACGTGCATGATCGGTTTTATCATTAAGCTGGAGTCCTGGTCGGCGTCCTTACCTGTAGTAAAAGACATCGACTTTGTTGTTATTATTATTGGGTGCGCTGTTGCTGTTCGCCGATTTGCGAACTTCCTCACGTTGCCAACCCTTTGGCAAAGCAGTGCAGTCCACGCGTTTGCGTTCAATCGTTACGCTCGGATTTAATTGCATACTTATGGTTAAATTTAATATTTTATTTAGTTCAATTTAAGATAAAAAAAAAAAAAATTCAGCGTCTGAGGTCTGTCTAACTAACACTGAACATTTTGCAGTGTTGGTTAAGGTGCAAGTTTATCGGGGACTTATCGTTTGATTGTCAATAGAGTTGGCAGCACTGTTTGCCCAAGACCCGTAAGAAAAAGGCAACGTAAGAAAATTTTTCCCATTTTCACCTGCATTTTGGACTGACTCACAAAATAACTTGGTCATGGAAAGAAGCATGTAACTCATTATTATTGTGTTCAGATTGTCCGGCAATTGAAATAACTAATATCCTCCGCGAGCAAGAGGCAATCTACTTAAATAGCAATCCGAAAGCTGTTCAATAACAAGTGGCAGTGTCCAGCAGCAGCTGGAAAAGAGCTTAAAGATGTCATCTTCGGCCATATTCGTGCTAGATGTAAAGGGCAAGGTGTTGATATCGCGTAATTATCGCGGAGACAACATCGACATGGCAGTCATTGATAAATTTATGCCTCTACTTATGGAGCGCGAAGAAGAGGGACTTGTCACGCCCATACTTCAGACTGCGGAGACAACGTTCGCCTACATTAAGACGAACAATCTGTACATTGTGTCTACCACACCACGAAATAAGAATGTAAATATTGCTCTGGTCTTTGTATTTTTGCACAAGATAGCCCAAGTATTTGTAGAGTACTTTAAAGAGCTAGAGGAGGAGTCTATACGGGACAATTTTGTGATTATCTACGAGCTACTTGATGAGCTCATTGATTTTGGCTACCCCCAGACGACGGATTCAAAAATTCTTCAGGAGTATATCACACAAGAGGGTCACAAACTAGAATTGCAGCCGCGAATTCCCGTGGCAGTTACCAACGCTGTGTCTTGGCGCTCAGAGGGGATAAAGTACAGGAAAAATGAAGTTTTCCTGGATGTCATTGAATCGGTTAATCTGCTGGCTAACGCTAATGGCAATGTGCTGCGCAGTGAGATTGTTGGAGCTATTAAAATGCGAGTTTACCTATCAGGGATGCCGGAATTACGTTTGGGTCTGAACGACAAAGTGCTGTTCGAAAGCACTGGACGCGGCAAATCCAAGTCAGTGGAGCTAGAGGATGTCAAATTCCACCAATGTGTGCGACTGTCGAGATTTGAAAATGACCGCACTATTTCATTCATACCCCCAGACGGTGAATTCGAGCTTATGTCGTATCGTCTGAACACGCATGTAAGTCAGTCAATCATTCTATTTTGTAAAAACTAAACTCCTATTACTATTACACGACAGGTGAAGCCATTGATTTGGATCGAGTCAGTAATCGAGCGTCATGCTCATTCCCGGGTGGAGTATATGATTAAGGCAAAATCTCAATTTAAACGTCGTTCGACGGCCAATAATGTGGAAATTGTCATACCAGTGCCGGCTGATGCTGATTCACCGAAATTTAAGACCACCATTGGAAGCTGCAAGTATGCTCCCGAGCAGAATGCCATTATTTGGACCATCAAATCCTTTCCCGGTGGCAAGGAGTATCTAATGCGTGCACACTTTGGTTTACCCAGCGTTGAGAGCGAGGATAATACGGAAGGTAAACCTCCGATTCAGGTACGCTTCGAAATACCATATTTCACGACATCGGGTATTCAGGTGCGCTATCTCAAGATTATCGAGAAAAGTGGATATCAGGCGCTTCCCTGGGTGCGCTACATCACGCAAAACGGTGACTATCAATTGCGCACCAACTGAGAGATGCGAGATAAGATATAAGGTGAAATCAAAGAAAATATTATAGAAGTGGTAACGTAGACAAGTGAGATAGCCCCAACCGCCTACGCACATCATTCCAGCCAAGCTTCAGCGAACGATCCTTGTTTTAGTATGTTTTTTAAGAATAACTTCAGAGTCAAGTTCAGAGGTCCTTTACGGAATATCACACATAGTGCACGCCCTTGAGTTGAGTTAAGTCGAAAGTAATTATATATTTGTATTTGTATTGTTTTTTGCCCATTTTCTATTATTCTATGTAAATCAAAAAAAGCAAATAAATTTTACTAATTTTCAGCAAATATCTCACATATTTAAGATCGTTTCTCTCTGGCCGTTTTATGATATAGTTTTGGGTTTCCATGGCCAAGAGAAACCATTTTCGGAAATGTAACTTTCTATTGTGTTTAATTTAAAACATTTTGGTTTTTTGAACATTAATTGTTTACAACAAATTAAAGGTTGGGGTTGGACCCACACAGAAACTATTGTTTAAGCTTAAAGTTAATAAATGCACTTTCGATCGAGTCTCTCGGTTAACTTCTTTTTGCAGATTTACTGCTTGAATTCTTTCAGGGGATATGACTCCTTATGGTCCGCAATGTGCTGCTCCAGTTCCTTTCGTTGCTCCAGTAAATGTTCGGGCATCTCTGCATAAACATCTTCAAACATCTCTCGCCAATTTGGCTTGAGTTTCTTTTCGGAAACTGAAATTTGCTTGAGAACCTGTTTGCGGACAGTCTTAATGAATTCGGTCTCTTCTTCTTCATTAAACCAGCCCTTATGGACCATATATCGTTTTAATTTTGAAATGGGATGCTCTACAGAGTTCCAAACTTCAATTTCCTCCGCTGGACGATATGCAGTCGAATCATCCGAGGTCGAATGATGTCCCACACGATAGGCGAGTGCTTCAAAGAGAATTGGTTTATTTTCTCGAAGAACATATTCACGGGCTGCCTTCATGGCATTATAGACTGCAAAGACGTCTGTACCGTCCACTCGAACAGTCGTTATTCCATATCCAGCTGGTCCACGTCCAGCTATGCCATCGCCTCGATACTGCTCTCGCGATGGTGTAGATATAGCAAAGCCATTGTTACGACTAGAAGAGGAACATAGATATGTGAAAGGAGAATGACACTAATGGAATTAAGGTAAACCAACCAGAAAAGTATGACGGGACAACTTAGAGTTGCGGCAAAATTAAAGGCAGCATGTGCGTCACCCTCAGAGGCAGCTCCTTCACCGAAATAACAGACAACACAGGCATCATTGTTTGGGCGACGCTTCAGGGCATAAGCGGCTCCAACGGCCTGTGGCATCTGAGTGGCTGAAGTACATAAATATATAGCTTTACTCAATTAAACAAGTGTTCGATTAGCTGATCTTACACAATGGACTAGAGATGGTGACAAAATTCAGCTCCTTGGATCCATAGTGTACTGGCATCTGCTTGCCCCTGCCCATGTCATCATCATTGCCATAACATTGATCAATAAATTGGTCGATACGGAATCCTCGCCACACTAACACTCCAGCCTCACGATACTGACCATAAATGATGTCCCTTAACTCTAACGCAGCCGCACTTCCTATATGAGAGGCCTCCTCTCCAAAATTGGTCATATAGAAAGAGATACGTCCCTGCCTTTGGGATTCATACAGAATCTTGTCCATGGTGTTTAAAAGCAGCATGTCGCGAAACATTTTCTCAACAACATCCTTTTCCAGTTTGGGATCTTCGCTTTCTTCGATGATGTAGCCATCGCTATTCATTACCCGATAAATTGGTATAGGTGAAAAATCCTCTGGCTGAGTTAGCTTTAACGTGTTGACAAATGGAGCGTTGGCTCCAGGAAACTGGGCTGATGGCTCTGAGGTGTATGATCGCTGGAATTGCGTCTTAGCAGACGCTGTCGTTGGCCAAAGCTGAAAGTAAAACAACTAATTCCAACTGTTCAAACTCAAATAATCTATTTTCCAACCTGTTTGATATTCTGTGGTCTTCCCAATACTTGAAATAGTTTTATACTCTTTCGCATTAAAGCCATAATGAGAACGAAAAAAATAAATGCAATAACAGTAAAAAAAACAATTCAATAGAGATTAAAAACAAAACTGCGATTGCCAGCTGATTACGCAACAGGTAATTAGGATGCCATATATAACAGCGAATAATCTATCGATAAGTATTAATTTATCGAGGACAAATTGCCTAGTCGTCACTCTGGTCACACTTTCGCTTACTCATTGCGGAAAACGTGAGAGCCGAAAAAAGTTTAAGTTGCCGCCTGTCTGTGAGGAAATCAATTGTTTTAAAGAAGATTAGATCAAAAAGGGCAAATACCATCACATAAATATGGTAAGTTAGCTTGTAAATAAACGTTTAAGGGCAAAATTAATTCGATTTATGCTATTGCCGGCGAGTCAAATGCGAATAAGTACATAACCTGCAAAGAAGCTTCTAGCAAAGCCGAAGCCGTGGACATCTGCTGCAGATGCTGACTAATAAGGCCTTCTTAATTTTTGCATTCCACAGCAACCACAAATTGTGCTCCTGAAGGAGGGAACTGACACGTCCCAGGGCAAGCCGCAGTTGGTGTCCAACATCAATGCCTGCCAGTCAATAGTGGATGCCGTTCGGACCACTTTGGGTCCTCGGGGTATGGACAAGCTGATTGTTGACGCTCAGGGCAAGGCCACGATCTCCAATGATGGTGCCACCATAATGAAGCTTCTGGAGATTGTGCACCCGGCAGCAAAAACTTTGGTAGACATTGCCAAGTCACAAGATGCTGAGGTATGTAATGGACGGGCACGTGATTTATTATAGTTTGGTTTGGGCTAAACTTTTACCTATAGGTGGGCGATGGTACAACTTCAGTGGTTCTACTGGCCGGCGAGTTCCTCAAGCAGGTGAAGCCTTTTGTAGAAGAGGGTGTCCATCCGCGTGTCGTGATTAAGGCCATACGAAAAGCTCTCCAGCTTTGCATGGAGAAGATAAACGAAATGGCTGTTCGCATTGAGAAACAGTCTAAGAGCGAGCAACGTGCCCTGCTCGAGAAATGTGCCGCCACAGCCATGTCTTCAAAATTAATCCATCAACAGAAGGATTTCTTCTCCAAAATAGTAGTGGATGCCGTTCTTTCCCTAGATGAGTTGCTGCCCCTTAACATGATTGGTATTAAGAAGGTAACGGGCGGATCTCTCGAAGAATCCCAGTTGGTGTCGGGTGTTGCTTTCAAAAAGACCTTTTCCTATGCTGGCTTTGAGATGGCCCCCAAAGCCTATGAAAAGTGCAAGATTGCCTTGCTCAACATTGAATTGGAGCTGAAGGCAGAACGCGATAATGCCGAGATACGAGTGAACAACGTCAAGGAGTATCAGAAGGTGGTAGATGCCGAGTGGCAAATCCTCTACAACAAATTGGCCAAAATTCATGAGTCTGGTGCAAATGTAGTGTTGTCCAAGCTTCCCATTGGTGATGTGGCTACACAGTATTTCGCAGATCGAAATATTTTCTGCGCAGGTCGTGTACCCGAAGAGGATCTCAAGCGTACAATGAAGGCCTGTGGTGGAGCTGTGATGACCACAGCCAATGACATTAATGCCAATGTTCTTGGCTTGTGCGACCATTTCGAGGAGCGCCAGGTGGGCGGTGAGCGTTTTAATCTTTTCCAAGGTGAGCATTACACATCCTTAATCTTTGCATACGAGATCTAAGCACTGTTTTTATATCTTTTTAGGTTGCCCAAATGCCAAAACCAGTACTCTCATTCTACGAGGCGGAGCAGAACAGTTCTTGGAAGAAACGGAGCGTTCTCTGCACGATGCTATTATGATTGTGCGACGTACCATTAAACACGACTCGGTTGTGGCCGGCGGCGGAGCCATTGAAATGGAGTTGTCTAAGCTCTTGCGTGACTACTCCCGTACTATTGCGGGCAAGGAACAGTTGCTTATTGCGGCTATTGCTAAGGGTTTAGAGATCATACCACGTCAGCTGTGCGACAATGCCGGCTTCGATGCTACGAACATTCTAAATAAGTTGCGCCAGAAACATGCCCAAGGTAAGTCCTACCTCAGTTGATAGTTTGTTCTTTTTTATTTTATATTTGACTTCTTTATGTCACTCTTTATTGAAAAAATACTCATTTTTTAACACTTTGGTCGTGCCACAACTGAAAACAAGGTTCAGGGCACAGACCTGGCTTGTCTGGACACGAGTTGCACATGAATTTGGTGAACTGTAGCATTCCATCTTTGTGACAATGTCGACAATTCTTTCGTGCTGGTTTGCCATGTTGCTCAATAGGAATCATTTCGTGTCGCCTGCTCATTTCAGTTGATACTGGCTTCCTTTTTTTGTCCACCGTCTTAAGATCCTTTTCTTTTTCTTGGACAGATGTGGTTGGTGCTCCTTGTACTTCCTTAAGTAGCGATTTCACAATAGCCACACGAAATTCCTTATATGTCTTGGCCCCTTCTCTCAGAGATTGGCCATGAGCAACGTACAATAGATACGAATTGTGGACCATTAGATTAATCAAAAAAATTAACAACTTTTTATCCCACTGATGCGAGCTCCAACCAGGTTGATAGCGAGTTAACTGTTCTCGGCTCTGCTGCAAGTTTCGACGAAGTTGCCAATCCAATTCCTGAATAAGCTTCGGCTTGGCTTGACTTTTTTGCATAGACATCTCTTTGGCATAGATTGCTAGGCAGTCGGAGCTAAAGAAATACACAGTCTTTTGCCGACGTCGCCACTTGGCCATCATAAGGGGTTGTTCCTGGGCATATTTGGTACCAATGCTATTCGGTTCTAGTTGCTGATGAACCAAAGCCTTGCTATTTCCATACCGATTTCTGTCCAGGAGACCAGTGCAATAGGTCTTTATCTTGGCCAACTCATGCGCCAGGCCGAAACTGCCATAAAACTTGGACACGTACAAAGTACGCCCTTCCTCACCATAATCCTGAACTAGCTTCAGAGCCAATTCATTGCGGCATTCCACCAAGTCTCGAGAATTTCGCATCCAATTGATTGCCTGCGATTTGGAAATAATCTCCGGCAGGATTTTTATTATCAAGCCATTCTGTTCGGTCAACATGTGAAGCATTAACGAGTTGGCACGGAACTTTTCTGGTAAATCTTGGAAGTAATTGAACTTGCCTTTCCACAGCATTAACGGGTCGTTAAGCACCATCTTCTGACCACATACATACAACTCTGACATTATCTTGTTAAAGTATTCTATCAGTGGATTAACATCACCTACTCCTTCTCCATTATTATTTTTGCCGAAGAGATCAAAGTTGAGGGACTGCATTAGTTCCTGAAATCTCGCCAAACTCATCTTGTGTTGGAATCCCGTAAAACCGTAGTATAAATCTTGGTTCCAGTAGTCGACCAATTCCAGTAGCCCAATCTCACTCGCAATAAGATTTAGGCCAATAAATATTTCCATTTCCTCGGCTGTGGAATGCAGCGTCAAACGTTGATTGCAGCTCTGGGATAGCAGAGAAAAGAACATGTTCCTCTGGCCCAAGATTTGGTAAAAATAGTTTGAGGGATTCAAAAACTTTTTGCCGCCTGCTTTCAATCCAGTGTGGTTCAGATTGAATTTAAATATAAGTCGAGGATGGACCGGCTGGTCGTTCCACTTTGGATCATAAATGTCGTCCTCATCTAAGAAATGAGTAAATTTACCATTTTATTTACAACATGTATCAAAGTGCTTACCTGGAAAAAAGACATCACACTTTTGGGCATTATCTGGCTCCGAGTAGCCTTCCTCATCGGAATCGCTTTCCTGGAAGTCTGCATTAAATTTGGGCGTGGCTACCGGCTTAGGCTTGGCTACCACTTGTAACTGCTGCTCGGTTAAATCCGGCTTAATATCTGTGCGTACTCCATAGTCAGCTAGGGCTGGGTAGTGGGCAGTTCCAATTACTAGAGATTGCTCCTCTTTCGTGGTCACGTTGCTACGCTTCAGTGGCGATCTGTGATCATCCTGGCGTGGCTTTAGTTGTTGTTTTCGCTTCCGTCCCGCTGAAGACATTTTGTTTTTACCAACTTTCGTAATTTTTTTTTTTTTACAAATAGTAATAACAATTTTCTGCTTTTGTGCCGGCCAGCGTGGTTTTTTGACTCTTTCATTCGCTGCAAGCGTGTTATAGTGTGTACTCTTTCTAAATTTTTATGCGCGGGCATTGTTTCGGGTTGCCACCTGGGCTGAAAATTGCTACATATATTAATTTGAATTTTCCGTTTTCCTTACAGGTGGTCAGTGGTTTGGTGTGGACATTACCAAGGAGGACATTTCGGATAACTTTGAGCAATGCGTGTGGGAGCCATCGATTATCAAAATTAATGCCCTAACTGCTGCCGCCGAAGCCGCTTGCATGATTCTTTCCGTCGATGAGACAATAAAAAGCCCCAAAGCTGGCGAAGCCCCCATGGCGGGTGGTCCTATGGGTATGGGTCGTGGCATGGGCAGGCCCATGTAAAACAAATCACGAGAGTCGAAAGCAAAACATTTAAGTAGTCATCAAAATACACTCACACACTGGCATTTCTCTCCCTTAATTTAACACAAGCACGTATTACTCGGTCATTTTTCGCAAAACCTAAATATTCTACTGACCTTTTCTATATGTTTAAAAAAAAAAAAGGAAAAAGAATTAATAAATAAACATATTTTCATAACATAATCCATGATTACGATAAGCAATTATTAAATATTTGCGGGTATGTAATTTGTAATCTGGCAACATCTTAAATATCGATAAGTCGATTAATTTAAGAAAAGTATATCGAATACACCTCCGACAAACAATTTTAGTAAATTTAACCAGCATAAAAGAATAGAATTGGCTCAATAATTTAAATATTTCATTTAATTAAGGCCCACAGGATTAGAGTACACCACTTTAACAAATTGCCTATTAATGGAGTTTAAGAACTTAACGAGTAACAATAGCAGCACACAAATTGACCCCAAAAGGGAATCCAATTAGAAGAAATGGGCAATCACAAAGTACTTAAAACGGCGGGTAACGCTGCAAGATATTCCATGTACGAGTTCATCGACGCCATAAGATCACAAAAAATAATTTGGGACCGAAGGCATCCAAATTTTCACAATCGCGAACTGCGAGATAAGTCTTGGCAACGGATTGGTCAAGAGCTATGCAATAATTTTCATCTTGCTAGCGCTACAGAAAGGCAAGAAATTGGTAAGTATTGTCATATGATCAGGTTACCCTAATAGATTACAGTGGTTTCCTTATTTTTAAATAGTTAAAACGTTATTGAAGCGCTGGAAGAACACTAGGGACAGTTACTTACGTATAAACCGGCTGCGACAGAGCGGCGGGGAAGTTGGCCGGGCTTCTTACATTTATGAAAAAGAACTCAGTTTTCTTCTAGATGTCAAAGCAGAAACGGAAGAGGACGAGGAGACCTTACAAAAAAAGACAACAGCATTAGCCAAACGGAAAAGAGCTAAAAGCATATTATTAAAAGCGTCAAGTAAACGCCGGACACAGAATACTGAAGCTTTAGAATTAATATATCATCATCAAAAAGAGATAAAAAAAGCTGATAGTCTTCATTCAGTGATAGACGAGTTTAGTGTTTCTTTGACCCAAGATACTGAGGAGGTCGCCGACGTCATTGTCGATCCCTGTAGCAGCTCCATCATAGAGTTCGCATTAGAAAGCGATACTGATGTGAATACCTCATCTTCCGATCCCACTTTTTCTGCTTCCACGAATCCGGACCCAGATCAAAGCTTCGCTAGTATTAAGCCCCACATGGACATGACCCAAGGTACTGAGGAAGTCGCCGACGTCCTTGTCGATCCCTGTAGCAGCCACATCATAGAGTTCGCATTAGAAAGCGATACTGATGTGAATACGTCATCTTCCGAACCCACATTTGCTGCTTCTGACAATCGGGACCCAGATCAAGCCTTCTTCGATAGTATTAAGCCCCACATGCAGCTAATGAGTAACGCAAGAAAGCTCGATTTTCAAATTGAAGTGCTACAATTGCTACGTAATTTTAGTCCGAATTGAATTAAAGGAAATCATAAAGTAAAAAGCTAACTTTACACTTAAACATCATCTAACTCACTAAGAGCGCCTTCAGTTTCCAATGGATGTATTTATTTATAATTTTATTCATTTGTTCATCGGCCATTCATCAATTACATATGTATACAAAATTTGCAGGAGTCATAATCATCTGTTTGCGGGTAAGTGCAAATGTTTACTTTCATTTATAAGTCGGAACAAAACTAGTCAAATTTATATCAGACCAATCTAAACCAATTCGCATCCAGTTAGTTGGCTAACAGGACAACTGTGATAAGTTTTATGCTGCAAATAACATACCAAAGGTACAAACTGACGAAATTTCACATCAGCTATTGGTCTTTTTTTTGTGTAGGTCCAAAGCCGTTGGACCAGTTTCGGTGTCGGTTCAAAAAAATAAAGAGAGGAAACCTGTCTTTGTCTGCATTTACCTTGTTGTCTCTCTTATTTACCAATATATGGTTTCATATATGTATACGTAAGAAAAAATGTGATTTCTACATAGAGGTTTTTTTTTGTGAAAAAGCATATAAGGAAAATAAATGTGTATGCTAAATTCTGATGAATATATTGCGCTCCGGCCTCTATAAGGACCTAGAAAACATAGTGAAAAACGGCTGTATCTGCCCAAACCTTAGCAAGAAAGTATTACAAAATAAACTATGGAAAAACACGCGATCTTCTGGCTAAAGCACATTTAGATAGTCTTCACGATTCGATTTCTGGATCAAAAACTACAATAATTTGTACTCTCTTTAAACTGATTACATACTTTGGAAACCAAACCGCCCACATGTGTCGGTTTCAAATATATTTAAAGTGTCCCCATTCCAATTCATCCATATGTACTTAAGTGCATTTACATGGTGGTTGTTTTCCTGTTGTAGGGTTTTTGGGAATTCAAGTCAAGCATCTCGACGGAATGGTCGGTACCCTTATTTTGTAGGCATTTAGTAACGCAACGGTCCCTGGCAGCTGTTCTTTGGTTTCAGGCTACCTGCATCCTTGTTAATAGGGACGCATCGCCCTCATCATGGATTCCCAGAGTGTGTAACGTATTTTCCCGAACAGAAGAAAGAACCCGTGGAGAGGGGGATTTTATGCCAACCCCTGCTGTACCTGTAACAATGTTGAGCGTTCCAGTGGAACCGATGCCAAAGAATAGGCAGGAAGTTCTTAGAGGATTTTTAGTTTTTTGTTTGTATTTTAATTGTTTCTTTTGTTTTCTTACTTATGTATTTACCTACATACATATGTATATATGTATGTGTAGTACATATCTAGAACAGTAAATCTAAAGCGAAATCCTCGCTCAGGTTGAGTTCTCTAACAGAACCACCTGCGTATTTTTGTACTCATTCCACACTGTTTCAATTCGTTGCAAGTATTCGTTGACTTCCTGCTGTCTGGCCAACAGATCGTACTTTTCCACTGCCAATTTAATTAGGACATATTCCAGGCTTCGCACGCCGCCCATTGGAGAAGGTTCTCTAAGACTATTGACCAGATTGACATACTTCCGAAGCATCTCCACATGCTGGGCTAAATTGCGTTCGCGGTTCTCTAGAGATGCGTTCACCTCATTGGCATATCGTATGCTCTGCTTAAGTCGGACAGCCAAATCGTTGCTTCTGCCCACAAGGGGAGCAAGCTCTGAATTCAACTGTTGGATAGATGATCGCGTTTTTTCCAACATTTCCACTGCTACCACGTTGTATTCGTTTTCTTCTGTTGTCCATTTTGGAGCACTCGTTGATTCCTCCTCATTGTCGTTCGCCAGGGACATTCGATTGTCTTCTACTATGATGGTCTTGTTGATGAGTTTCCCATTCTGAGGCTGCTTCACATGAAAATCCAGTGAAAAGTGAAACAACACATTGGCCTGTAAGAAACTTGAACGTGAAATTGGCTTATTTTCCAGCAAGAGATTCCCCCACACGTGCCTGAACAATAGAGCAAGCGGCAGTAGCTAAGATCAGGCAAATTGCTACTAGAAGGGACATCTTACTCTGAGACTGCAAACCAAAAGACTAAAGATGAACAGATCACACCACAATATTGTGAATCCAAAGCCTATCACATCGCCTAGGGTCAGCTGGGAGATAGAACTCGGCACTTACTATCAAGTGGTTTGACCGATAAGAGTCTACTATATTTCATTTTGAATGGGAGTATCAGTCGACTTGTCGATAACCGCCAGAGAGACAATCAGCAAGTCATAATGCAACTGATCTTAATCAGTCTTCCCACTGCGTGATAATTAGAAATAAATTTTTTAATGAATTCAAATTATAAAAAAATAATGGATTGATAGAATTAATAATATACATAAGTAATTTAACTATTTCAAACTCACGTGTTTATTGTATACATACATACATACATGTCTTCAAATAGTTTATGCATATTAATTCCATGACTCACCTCATTGTTATTGTTCTTGATTGTTTTGTTTCCGCTACGAGACAGTTTCACTTTTGGCTATTCTCAAGGGTTAAAACCAATCCAAAATTGTGAGTGTAATTTGTTGTGTGCACGCGTTTATTTTTTTTCCTAGGTACATATGTACATATGTATGTACATATGGATGTATTTATGTTTCTATATATGTATGTACATACATATGTATGTATATATACCACAAAACGATAAGATGTGAATGCTATCAACAATGTTTATATGTACATATGTACATATGTACATTTTCTGGTATTTGTTTTGGGAATATGAGTGAAAAAGCTAACAGCAAAAACTTATAAAAATAAGGGAATAAGTCCAAGTAGAAATTGCGCAGCAGAAATGAATTTTTCCATAAAAAAAAGGAAAAGAAAACCAAAAAAACGAACCAGAAAATCGTTGACATATGGTGAATATGTATAGACACGTACAAATAAATGTACTTTATATTATTCAAATTCTGTGAACTTCAATCTAAACTCCTTTAGGTTTAATATTCTTCTCTGTTTTTAGCAAGTTTTATTAAAAAATTGACTGCAACTAACTTGAATTAGTATGGGCAAAGCGTTTGTTTGGGCAATATTTTTGAAATAATTAAATTCATCCACGAGATGTTTCATGTCACCCTTATGTAGATACTATGTACACATACAGATGTACATACGTAGTATATACATATGTATGTACTATGTAAGTACATACATACATATGTCTGTACATAAATGCTTGCGTGGGTATATTTTCAAGTTTCGTATACGATTTTTATTTTTATACGTATGTATGTATGTATTTGTTATTTTGTTTTTGTTGAGTATGTGCGTACTTTGCACACGCACAGATATGATATACAGATATACATACACATACAAGAAAAACGTATAAAGACCAACGCACAAAACTTGTAAATGCGAGAGAAACGACCGCGTGTGGTGTAGATACAGATACATTCATACATACAAACAGATAGTAGATACATACAAACACATTGTGTATCTTTCGTTGCGTGGAAGCACAGTCTCTTTTTGCCTTGTCTTGTTTTGGTTCAGTAATTTTTAATACCCTGTACTCTTTATAAAGGGTATTCTGTATTATCCGTATACCTATGTATGTACATATACATATATGTACATGCATTCGTCTTTTATCTTTCGTTTCCCAGAACTGACAGGATTTAAAAAGATTTGTATAATCCAAATTTACCTTTTGAAATTCCATGGCTTTTTATAAACTCGAGGGTATCTCTTTGTGGGCGACCCTAATTAAGTTTTTAAATCTAAAACTCGCGATAATCTTGGCGGACGTGACGCTGGTCGAGGGTGGAACTGGGGGCTTTACGGGTGTTGTTGGTGTGGAGGGGATGGGGGAAAGGGGATAAACACAAGCTTTGCCTTTGCTGATTTGTTTTGTTGTTTTGAAATTAGCGTTAGCTACTAACACAAAAGCAGCGCGTAATAAAAATAAAAACGAACGACAGAAGGAATAGGCAATGGCAAAACAAATTTGTTTACGCTTTTTGAACGCTTCTACATACACACATATTATCGTGTCTTTGTGGATGTGTGTCTATATGGAGATGGCCTGAAATCACTCAAAATACGTATTTCAAGATTTCTCTGTTCTCAACTGTAAATTAACAAAAATATTGTCCATAGTAACATTTGTAAAACTTTGTATCTACACAGGTTTGTCTACCTTTTGAGACGCAGAGCAAGTCGACCGAAGCCAGTTTTTCATACCCTGTACCGAAAAACTTAAAGAGGTTTATTCAATAAAGAAAGAACTAAAGAGTTTGCCTTACAAAGACTTCAATGTATTGAACTGAGCGGATAAACATTTTCTGCCTTTAAAAATAGGATAGAAAATACTGTTATTGTATAGTAAACTATGTATGTATGTTTATAAGTGGGGAAATGCTGTAGGGTACATATATCAAAGTAGGAGCCCTGACATAACAAACCCAGCCAGTTTTATGTTTTCATTTGCGACACACTCCGACCGATCGGCCTGTGTATAAAACCTTTGTCGTTGACTTAGGTGATGCAAGGTCTAACATACATACAAATGTGTCTATCTTTGAATGTTATTTCCATTTAACTCTAGAGAGATCTAGTAGCAGCACGAACTTACGAGTAGCTCTATGTATTTTTGATCAAATGACTCATTCTATGGGACTTACCCACTTACCGAATGAAATGAAACGATGTATGTATAGGAATATATAATATCTTCATCTTCATTAGTTGTGGTGTTCGGCAGTTTCGGATCCAGATACGTCCTTCTGAACGTTGCGTCCATTGCATTGGATACCATTGAAAATTTGTTTATCTCTTTGGTCATTACTTTGGGGTTTAGGATGTGGATATGGATATGGGATGTTTGGGCTTGGACTATGGGGAGATTAGGATTTATTTTATGATTAGGTAAGGCGTTTACATTGATTCTTTTACTGTCATTTGTTTGTTGGCTTAGATTGTTAATTGATTTTTTAGTGTTTTCTGATCTACAAGTGGATTATATTAAATATGCTCTGTTCTTTTCCGTTATAACTTTTAGTGTACATTTCGGAAACTCACAATGACTTGTATTTGTGTCTGTTGTGTCTTTGTTCTTCAACAGTAAATTGCATTTCGCTCTACAATATTCGGTTTTTTGTTTTACATATTGGCTCTTTTAGTTTTTGTTGCCAAGTAGTCTATATTATAGTATTTGTTTGTTTATATGGCCTCAGTTTTTGCCAGCACAGCGAGTTTTGTTTGTGCCTCTCAGTGCTTAAAAAATTGTGTCGCAAATAAAAGCCTCTGGGAACATGTGAGAAGAACAATCACTAGACGGCGAGAGAATGTCGTCTGATTATGCCAATTATCTCCTCGGGTAGTTTTCCATCATCTAAAATAAAAACTAAAAGACGGTTGACCACGGCCATGGCGTTGTTTTTATACCATTGCAGATTCATATGTCTTTTTGGTTTGTTTGAACAAACTAGGAAAGATAAAAGTTCGCCAAGGGTATAAAAAATAAAAGAGACAAGGAAAACAACTAACAAATAAAAACAAAAATTTTAGGGTTTTTTTTTGGTAATTATACAAAGCTTTAATAAATTACTTTATAAAAGCCGTGTACAATTGTTTATTTTTCTATTGTTTTGTAGGATGGTTGGTTGTTTGATTTTTTATCTTTTCTTTTTGGTTTTTTTTCTCAAATGTTACAAGTTGACTTGAATTTACCACAATTTCAATATTGCTTTTATAAATTGTTTCTCTTATTTTATTCTTTTTCATAATTCACAAACATTTTTCAATTCGTAGTCACATTTTCAATATGGTCCATTTACAATTATTCTCTGTGGATGTATATATGTATGTGTGTGTGTGTGTGTGTGTGTGGTGTAGGGGAGGTTTTTTTAGGGGTTTTTGTTTTCTTTTCTTTTTTCAGTTTTCAATTTGTATATACTTCTATATGGGTATATTACCAGATTTAAAAATATAGCAAAGTATCACAAAAAATTGCAAATTAAAGTGTAAATTAGATCAATGAAGAAATTAAAAAAAAATTCTAATTTTTTTATAGTAATATTTAAAATAAAACGACGAAAGTTTTGGGCTTAGTGAAATAATATTCGAACTCCAATACAAAAAAAGTGTTGTTTTTCGTCGTGTCGTTTAATATTTAAAGAGAATTATCCAAGGATCACATTTTCATTGGGATTAGTATGGTGTGAAATCATCCAGCGCCCCGACACTTCCGGGGTCCAGACAAGGGCTTAATTGTGTTGGACCTTAGCGCTCTATGTTGTTTGGCTAGAGCTCTGGCAACATGGTAAGAGAAATGAATTTGTACTGATTGGTGTTAGAAAAACTTATTCAAGCCTTTGAATGGACGGAAGAAGAGGCGGTTTGCAAATGACTCCGACCGTTTTCCTTTAGAAAATGGATCGCTGAAATTTGGCCTGTTCATAAAAAAAATGGTTCATTTTGTTTGCTTATAAACTGATGATGTGTCAAGTAACAAATTTGTATTTGCTTATATCTTACAAAAAAAAAAAAAAAAAATGCAAAATTCTGCGCGACAAGTTCAGAGTTCCCTCTTGCCTTCGTTTCTTCTTCGGGATTAGGAGGAGGAAGGTTTGGTTGTTCTTCTTTTGGAGATGAAGGGCACAGGCGGGAGCACTGCTCCCCTTGCACCCTGCATCCCTTGGATTAAATACTCTAAGTAGTAGTATATTATGAAGTATGGGTGCAACTTGAAGATACAAGCTTTAAAGCTACCAATATATATATATGTATATATGACAACTGGCTCAAGTAAACCTAAATAGTGCATGACTTTTTTGGCTTTTCAACATTATAAACTATCATCCAATCAATCGAGTGAGTGTGTGTGGGGTAAAATAAAACATAAACTCAATTGGTATGGGTGTTTCTTCTAAATTTGAATTTTTCCAGGGGCTGACTTTCCTGCTTTCCATTATTATTTTCATTGCTTTTCTCATTTTTCTGTTTTTTGTTGTTTTTCTTTGTTTGGCTTATCACTTGGGGCCAATTCACTTGGCAAACACGTAACAACAAAACTCACGCTGCGTTTGCTCACTCAACGCAAAATACAAATAACTTTGGAGCCTGAAGGGATGTTCCAGGATAATGGGGTAATGATGGTGGGCGGGATTGCTTAAATAATTTACATACATATTAATATTAACAATTAATAAGTAATGCTAATAATGAAAATAAGGTACTGGGTTTAAGTGTTTCCTTCTTGCTCTCGTTTTTACTTTTACATCTTTGTTTGTTTTTTTCTTTTTTAATTTTTTTTTTGTAATTGAGCGTCATTATTTAACGAATTAAGTTTTAGTTTTTTCTTTCTATAAAAGTAAGATTATTAACGATATATCGTTATACCGATTTATCATGCTATTATCGTTGCAATTTCCTTTTTTTGTGTTTTCTGTTTTATTTTTTGGATCTCAATAGCTCTCCGATACTAGAAAAGCCCTCGACAATATTCGATTAACTTAAATTGCATTCATTTTTCTTGAGCTAGCACGATATTAGCATGATATTGCAGTATAACGAAATTCCATTTATTTCTTTCTTTTAGCTTTATTTTCCAGAGATGCAAGATCAAATATATTTAAAATAAATAAAAAATGTTTGCACCCTTTTTCTCCGTTTTTTTTTTCTTAACATGTTGTGTTTTACAAAAATTGTTTACAATTCGTATTTTTCGTATGGATTTTTTGTTTTTACACTTTTAACTTAACAAATTAAAGCATGTTCTTCTTAATTCACAAAATTGTCTCTTCTCTTTTTCTATATACAATTCAAGAATGTTTTAAAATTACAATTTTTATCGTTTTCGTCGTGTTTTTGTTTTTAAAGCTATTTAATATGCATGTGTGTGTGTAATTGTGTATTTGGGTGACTCTGTATATGTGTCTCTATGTGTGTGTGTGTGTGTGTGTGTAAGGATAGCTCCGTTTTAAACTAAAAGTAATGGAAGTATCTACGTGTGTGGATCAAAAGTTACAAAATGATTCTTGCATATGTATGGTATATATAATCATCTTAAAGGTATTTAAAATTGAAATCGAATGAATTTGAATTGCTTTTCCACTTCTCTCTTTTTTGTATTTTGTTTGTTGCTGTTGTTTGCCTAATTGCGGGTAAGTTGAATGCATTTTACGCTGCGGCGGCAACTGCGGCCACATTTTTTGTTTTTAGTCGAGTTTGTCGTTGAGTTCTTGTTGAATTAGTCTTTTGTGATTTGGTGGGTGTATCATCAATATCATCGTCGTCATCAGCTTCATTATATGTTCATTATTATTGATCTTGTTAGGATCATCATTTTGTGTGTATTATTTTTTATTTGGTTATTTATTGTTTTATAATATACTCCTTCGGCTGTCCGTCTATGTGCTGCTTGCTTTATCAATTGTTTAATTTGTTTTTTTTGTTTTTCATTATTTTCTTTATCAACATTTAAGGTACGTTGCACATTTTGTCCGCTTTTGGATAAACATAAACTGTACTTATGTTGCGCTTCTAGCGTCTATTTTTGTTTTGTTTTACTCATAAATATTACATTTATAATTTTACTTATTAATTAAATTTTCAAGTCTATTTGCGTATCACGTTTAAAACAATGTTCAGTTGTGAAGTATCCGTTATACATAGAATAGAATTCTTGTTTTAGATTTGTAGCAGGGATTCGTACCGGCACCGCAACCGGATCTGGAACTGCAAGTGCAACTGAAACCGATATTCGTTTCGGAATGGATCCCTGGTGGTAGTTTTTTTTTTTTTTTTATTTAGTTTATAAGTTTCTTGCATCGCTCTCGATCTCGATTGGCCTCAATTTTTCTCTTTTCTTTTGTTTTAAAGTTTGCATATTGAAGTTTGTATAGTTGAAGTTTTATAGGAGAAAGGAAGGAAGGATTAGAGGATGGGTTTTTCCTGGGAGGGAGCGGTGACTGTAATTTGCCTTGGGGAATTTTGCACTTTTTTCTTATAGTTGATTTTCTTTTGTTGGTTTTTTTCTTTAAATGTTTTCTTGAAAATTTACTTCTTTTGTTGTTGTAGCTTCTCAATTTTAGTTGTTTTATGATACACATTTGAGATCACAAACATTTTAGTTTTCTTTTTTTTTTTTTTTGTATTTTGTTTTGTTTTAAAAAAGTTCAAATTTTTCAGTTGAAATGTTTTCCTTTTTTTTTTTGTTTTTTTTTTCGTTTTTAGTTTTGCATTTTTTATATTTTTCTTATTTTGTTTTTGTTTTTTAGTTTTTTTTTTGTTTGGTTTTTTTGTATCTTGTTTTTTTTTTTCTGTTCATATTGACGGGTTCTGGGTCCTCCTTAATCAGTTCGCAGTTTCATTCGCCACAGTTTGCTTGTATTTTTTCGTATTGTTTAACAACTTCTGCACCTTTTGCGTTACGACTGCACGTTGAGCAACAGTTTCAGATTGTGCGTATCGTATTCATCCATCAGATTGCGTTTCGATGAGCGTCCCAAGTGGAATTTAGTGGCGGCCTTTTCGCCGGTGCTGAAGCCCGTGCGCATGACAAAACCACGCTGCAAGCAAAGACCAGCACTGCTGGCCACCAATTTCTCTTCGGACTTTGTCAGCAAGCTGCCACCAGACGAAGTCCAGTGTTGCGGCGGCTTAGGCAAGGCCGTAGGAGCTGGTGCATCGAAGCATTTGCTACCCGCGAAATGCGTCAATGCGGTGGGTATGAGTTGTTGCTGAGGCGAGATCTTGCCACCACTGAAGGGAGTTAGGGGGGGACTCCGGCGCTGCTTCCGGGCGGAGTTGCTGCTGGCCACTAAAGCCGGCGAGAAGCCACCGCCCAGAATACTAGCCGGCGATTGACGCACCAAAATTGCCATAGGAGGCGACTGTGGAGGAGAACGACCACCGCCTGTCCTTCTGGTGTTGTTGTTATTGTTGGCAAAAAGAATCCTCCACCGCCGCCTCCGCCGATGTTTTGTTGGGGCGACTGACGCTGCTGGCGGCTGCGCTGAGCACCTGCCGACTGGGATAGCTGCTGCTGTTGTTGTTGTTGTTGTTGTTGCTGTCGCTGACGATTGTTCGGCGTCTGCATGGAGGAAGAGTTGCTGCCGAAACTGGGGCAGTTTGTGGGCGATGATGATGAGTGGTGATTGGAGTTGGTGAAATTTGTACTGCTGGCAATACTGTTGGAATGTGCAGTTGTTACCAAAGGTGTTGCTGGTGCGGATGCTGATGTGGTTGCTGGTGGAGGCGGGGGGGATTCACTCGCTCCCTTTTTCAAACGTATTGACTTGGTTGCTGATGCTGTTGTCATTTTGATGTTGTTCCTAACGCTATTGTGCGAGTATGTCATAGTAATTTCTTCGTCACTTTCTTCTTTCTCTAAAGATGTTTTCGTTCTCGTTCTCTTTCTTTCTCCGCTTCTCTGATAAAATTTCTGCTTATTTTTTTTTGCTTTTTTGTTTTTGGTTATTCCGCTAAATTAATGCTTAACGTTAAATATCACACGCACTTAAATCAAATTTCTATAAATCGAAACCAAACTCGGTCGTGGAGGGTAGTAGGGTTGGAGAGGGAGGGGGAAGGCCGCCTCTTACTCAAATTTTCAAAACTAAAATGCTCTCGTCGTCGTCGTCGTTTATGTGTTGTATCTCTTTGGTTGTTATCTCCTTTTCCTTCTTCTTTACTCTTGCACTTTCTTCCAATCTTTAACGAACGAAGGGCGGCGGAGATGTTCGACGGGCGTTTGAGCACGTAGCTGCGTCCGGTTTGTGTTTCTCTTTGTTTTATTTACAGCTTTTATTTACCTTTTATATAGTTTAACCTTTAACGTTATGTATTGTTTATCAGTCTGTTTGATTTATCTCTTTTCTGTTCTCCTTAGCTCCTCTTAGTTTTGCCAATTCTCATCTATTCCGCTGCTTTCAAAGCCTCGGCTGGGGTCCTAGAGGAAAGCAAGAATAAAACGCTTGATCAATAATAATAAAAATAAAAAAAAAAAAAACTGAATTCTAATTAGCTGAAATGCCCTTCATTTTCAAAAATGTTATAGGAAATATGCATATCAGAAATGACCCTACTCGACCTATGCGGCATAGAAATTTAAGGTTATTTTGACTATAGAAGAGACTGGCAATGAACCGTACGCTTAGTCACTCCATCTGCCACCTTGAAAACACAATGTTTAATGAAAGATGAAAAAGACTTTTTACTTTTATGCAATTGACAAAAGAAGGCGTCTAACTGTCTTTATTGTAGCGGTTACCTGTGGCTAATTGTAAATGTGTGTGTCTGTGTTCTATTTACGTCAAAAAATATGCATAGATACATACATATGTACATATGTATACGTTAACGTTTCTGTGTATACCCGTCAAAAACCACTCAATAGAAGACTTTACCCCCTTTCGGTTCCTCTCTTGCAATGTGCTAGAAAAATACCTGAATTAATGAATTGAAAACACACACGGACGCACGCACACATTCTTAATAGCACACGCATACAATTGCGACTTACTTTTCAGCTGTAGACCTTTTCACACGTACGTTGATGCTACACTATAGTTGTCTCGTTCACTCGTTTGTGTAGTTTGTGTGTCGCAGTTTTTATTGATTGCGTTTTGCAGCTGGCGGGGGGTGTTTTTTTCCTCTTATTCTTGCCACTTTTATGGGTGATTATGATTTAATTTTTATCGCGGTTTTGATTAAAAAGTTGTGTTTTCAAATTTTCACGTTAAAAAATGATTGAAACTGTTGTTTTGTTGTATTATTTTTCGTTGATGTTTCGGGGGGCGGGGGGATCTTTTAGCTTGTGTATGTGTACGTGTGTTGTGTGTATGTATTTGTAAAATCACTTTCAAAATGGCGACTGGCTTTATTTTTATTTATTTTTTTATATGTAATTTTGCTTAAAGCTTTCTCTTCACTTACAGACAAAGGCTCAAAAAAATCACACTTTCAACTGATACCGATTTTTGTACAACTTTTATGTACACCACCGTCTATTTTGCAGCGTTTTTAATCGTTAGTTTTACAATTTTTTGAGTATGTGTATTGTTGTTGTTGTTTTCGCAAAGTACTCCGTTTTCTATTTGTTGTTTCTTTGTGTGCACTCGTTGTACTTTGACGCGTATTAAAATATTAAACGTTACACATATATATTCATATATATATATATTTGATTTGTATCACTTAAATTAAAGACATTTACAATATATAATTACATATATATATATATATATCATTTTTTTTTTTAGCAGAAATTTTAATCAATATTTAACTTTATCTTCTTCGCTCTTTCTTTGCGCATACGTACGCTTTCCTCGAATTTTCCACCATGACGAACGAAAAAAAAAACGTGTGCATGCCTTTTTATACCCGCCCGAAGCGCAACGAGCGCACCCGAAAGCACCCGAAGATGCCTTTTATACCGAAGCAAACGAAACAACAAGATTTATAAAAATGCACTAGATAAATAAATTTGTCATGTTTTCGAGGAGATACTAAGTTGTTTGCATATGCTAAAGAATTTACTTATTTAATTAGCAACTAAATTAAAAAGACTAACTGCCAATTTAAATTCTTGCGCCAAAAATTCATGCCCTCTCGCCGTAAATTTTTGCCCTCTTGCCACAGTTTTTAGCCCCTCTCGCCTAAGTTTTTAGCCCCTCTCGCCGCAGTTTTTAGCCCCTCTCGCCGTAAATTTTAGCCCGGCTAGATTCCGGCTAAAAAAAGCTGTTCAATTTTGAGATGGTGTTGCCAAATGCCGAATTTCGGATACTCAAATACGCGGGTTTTTTGAATCTTTTTTTCGCACTATTTTCAAGAAACAAAAATATTGCTGAGTTTACAATATTTCTTGTTTTTATGAAACAAATATAGTTCAAAATACAATATTCAGCTGCCAGAGCAGCGAATTGGCTGATGGCCGTGCAAATATCGCCTAGAATTTTTTAAATTAATCTGTTAATGAGTTCATACTTGAAGAAATCTCTTTGGTTTTAACAATTTGAAAATAGTTACATTTTAAAAAAGAATTAATTGCAGAAGTTGTGATTAAGGGTAAAGTGATATCAGTTGAGTTTCAGAACACGTAATTTATTTTAAGAATCTGTCCGTCTGGATCAACGTACAGAGTTGAAATTTTGCATGTCAGCTTGTATATACTGCAGGGGTTGTATATCTCGGACTCACTCTCGGACTCGGACTCGGACCACTATATCATATAGCTCCCATACAAACGCCAAAGTCACGAACACTGACTTTTCTCAATAACTTTACTCTATAACTAGTAAGCTTGTTACACTTATAAACGACTCTTCCAAATTTGATCAAGATCGGGTGACTATATCATATAGCTCTCATAGAAACGATCGGTCGAAAACAGTGACTTTTGTCAATAACTTCGTTACTTTTCACGATATTGCGTCCGAAGTTAGTCCCAGTCCTCTGGTTTATTTTATTTCTTAATCCAGGTACCCGCTGCCAACTGTCTGCCATTTTTAAAAGGTCCAAGTTGTTCCTCTTGCAGATGTCAACATTTTTGTGTTTATGATTTCAAGTCATAATTTAATAATTCATTATAACATTCCATTAAGAAACATACATATGTTTGTAGTCTTGTCGAATACCTAACTTGTCCTTTTAAATAGAATCAAAACTGCTTTTTATCGACGTTCATTGAATTTTTATTGAAATTTTGCAAGTTAATACAAAAACGAAAATTTAAAATAATTTGCAATTAACATTAAAAACGCTCGCTCACCATTTTACAATACAATGCCATTGAAAAACGTTTCATTATCATTTGAATTTTAATACTATGGTTAACTGATTTTACAATTACTAGAAGAGTGTGTCTCGGTTTTGGTTTATCTCTACAAAAATGTAAAATAATAGTCACATTTAAAATTTGCATAAGTTCTAGACAAGTGTAGATGTTGTTTTCAGTAGTAAGTCGTACATATTGTTCGGAGAAATACTCATGCATAAAATGTTTTTTGTTTTTTAGGTCTGTTATAATAATTTGGAATTATGCGTTATAATTTTTGTTTCTTGTTTTTATTGTTGGTTTTGTTTTGTTTTTTTCGTTTGTTGTTAATTTTTATTGCATTTTATGTAATTAAATATATATAACGTACATCACAGCAAAACTTTATAATTTTTTTGTTTGGTTTTTTTTTTTTAAATTTTTTTGTTTATTACACTATAAATATATTTTATGATAAGCTTTTGATTTGTTGAAACAATGATAAACGATAAAAATAGTTAGAAGGAAAACTATATAGTTAGATTGGAAGGAAGGGGATATTTGGAGAGTTAATCTTTTTTTTTTTTTTTTTTCATTGGACAGAGAGAAAGATGTAGAAATCGAGTAATTAACAAAAATTGACAATCAATCCGAATACGTATGCATTTCGGACTGTGAAAATCAAACAAAAACATAAGTTGAAAAAGGTTTATTAAAAAATTTCAGATTAATTCGCTTGATTGAATTTGGTTGTAAGTATATTGTAAGTACATATGTCAGTGCACGTATAAAAGGATTCAATTCATATTCACGTATAATGTATATGTATGTATGTATATTCTAAATATAATTATTTGCTTGTTATCATAACGCTTTCTTTGTTTATGTTGTTTTTGTTGTTATTGTGACAAAAAATAAACTTTTCCTCTTTCAGTATTTTTATTTGTTTGTTTTTTTTGTTTTTGTTTTTTTTTTTTTTATGGTACCTACTAATAATAAAATTCTAGAAAAGCACAACACCTTTACAATGGTCTTTTGGAAATACCATTTTATTTTTTTGTTTTTTATTTTATATATGGATTAAAAGTAAATACACACACACATTTTACATATGCGGTACACGTTTCACGCCCTCAATCGGATCAGTGGGGCAGACATTTACATACATACATATATCCATTCCCATGTTATGGAGTTTCCCCAACATGAATTTGAGTTTTTGGAAAAAGTTAAAGTGCTGATTGAATATAATGCTGGCCATACCACCGATCGATCCCATATACATAGTTGAAACGACACATATGCACCTATATACTATACATATATAGATATCAACTAGGTATCAAGATTTTAGTTAATGCATAGCGTTAATGGGGATGTAGAACGAACATTGTATTTGTTGCAGTTGTTGTTGTTATTGTTGGTTTCATATTTGTTGAAAACAATTTTTGTTTTTTGTTAGGGTAAAAAGTGCTAAAGAATGAATACTTCTTCTTGCCTATAACCAACATAGAAATATCCCATATTAGAAGGTATTACATATACATATATATATATTAATGCGTAGGTGTTGAAAAATGTTAATCTATGTATATATATTATATAAATATCCATTCTCACAAAAATCAATGCTATATAAAAAGTTTATGTATTTCTTATTTTTTTTTTTTTTCATTTGTTTTGTTGAGTTAGTTTCAATGGTTTGATACGAATGGAGGGCAGGAATCATTTCGTCATTTGGTATTAATATAATTATATATCCATAGATAATTATTATTGTATGGTACTTGTACATGTATATTGGTAAAAATGTTACTGTTACTTTTACTGTTTTACAGGCTTAGTGCGTGTTTTTGTTTTGTTACTAGGACACTCGCGTACATACGATATACGAGAAGGAATCAAGTATGCATGTGTATGTATGTAAATAACTATGTAAATTTTCAGAATACAATTAATATGTCTCCACATAATATACAATTATACATTAGTAGAGAGAGAGAGAGAGAGGGAGAGAGAGAAAGAGAGAACTCTAGTAGATAGTTAATGTAGAAGAAAATGATCTATTTTCTATGTATGTATGTATGTATATATCATATATCTTCTTTTTTTTTTTTTTGTTGCATCAGATGCTGCTTCTTCCAACTCTCATTCTCTTTTATCATCATAAATATATAGACAAGTCACATTGATTCAAGGAGGTTTTAGGTGTAGTATATAAGTTTGTTTGTTATATTTGTGAATGCAGCAGCATTTGTGTAACGGCAATAAACACTACGGATCTGCGAATCTGGGGAGGATCTGGGGTACAGGAACACATGCAGCCGCACAGGGAGTGTATGGTGGGGGCGTTACACCTTGAGAAAGTTGAGCTTGCGCTGGATTTTGGATTACAAATTACAATATAGTATGTATGTATGTATATATTCGCATTATGCCTTTTACTTTTTGATACTACTACAAATACATTTAATTAAGCCCATCAAACACGAGTATCTATGTATGTAATGTATGTATATGTATGCATATTAATAAATTCATATTATTGTGTGTGTATTGTATGTACCTAAATTTATATATGTATGTATATATATCGTTACTGAATCTGTTTTCAATGTGTTGTGGCTTTTATTTGCATTTTAGTCGTTCTTTAAAGATTGCTTATATGTTTCAAGTTAGTGTTGTTTATTTTTTGTTTATAGTATTCACTAGATTTAAATCAAAAATCGATTTCGAAAAATTTAAATGAAACACGATTATTATAGTTTGCTCTTTCCTTTGGTTAGTGCAAGAAGAACTTCTTCAGTGGGTTCAGTTCGTACAATAAGTATAAAATGCAATGCACTATATACATATATGTATATAAGAATATAAACAATAATTCATTTTTTTTTGCTTGGATTTTTTCCATTTTTTTTTTTTTTTTTTTCAATCGAAATGAAACAATTAACAGATTTAGCATCAAATGAAACTGAAAAACAAATACAAATATAATCTTATTTAGTTTTTTGCAATTTCTCTGCGTATTTAAATTTGTATGTATGCATAAAGATATTCATGTGTATGTGTATGTGTAGGTGTATGTGTGTGTGTGTGTGGACAGCAACATTTCAAAATACAACATTTAGAGTTTTTATTTTATGTTTTTGTTGTATATATGTATGTATGTACGAATTAATGTTTTGTTTGTATATGAAAATTAGAATGTACTCGCTGTAATTGGAGGGCTGGGGGGAAAGGGGCGACAGGGAAAGTGAGCGTGGGAGTGGAATTGGAAGTATATTCTGTAAAGGTAATTTGCAGTTTCATATATGTGGGTATTACAAATATCTATACCTATATATATAATCCTGGTGGTCTGCCGATTACCATTATGATTCGCATACAAACTTTTCACGCCCAAGATCTGTACCTGTGTATCTACATACATAAGCTAATTGAAAATATTGTAGGTGTGGATGAAGCTGGTTTTGATTGTGTGGATGTGGGTGAGGGTGGAATCCGTTAAAAGGTTAGCATTTTGGCAGTTACATCAAGTGAAGGTTTCGGTTCCTTCTGCTACGTCTCCACCTCCATCCTCTTGCACCTTCTGCTATGGCTGCTGTTGGCGAATGCGTTTGGAATATGATGATGGGTACGGGTACGGATACGCCTGGCCCGTGGCCAAGGTCCTAAGCAGCTTGACTCTGCTGAGGAGTGACAGCAGAGGCGGTGGCTGCAGCAGCTGCCACTGCTGCGGCTGCTGCTGACGATGATGGATTGCTGGTAACTGTAGCATGTTGTGAGGCAAGCGCACCAGTGCTGACACCACCAGCCCCACTAGCAGCAGCAGATTGGGCGGCCTGTTGCTGCTGATCGACACCATCAAAGTAGTCCGAAGCATTGCCACGGCATATGGGGCACGTACGATTGGACTGCAGTCAAACAGGAAACAAATGAAATGATAAAGCATATAAATCCCTAAAAGTAAAATGATGAACTCACCCGCAACCACTTGTCGACACACTTGGCATGGAACTCATGGGAACACGGCAGAACACGTAGAAGCTGGCGCAGCTCAAAATCACACATACAAACCACACACGATGTTTGATCACCTGTCAACAAAAGATAGAAGTCATAAAGCTTCAAATGAATCGGTATGCTACTTACCATTGTGAACTTCTGGGTTATATTTGTAGCTAGGAAGTTGGTCAATCTCGTTGCGTGAAAGACCACGAGGCTTGGCCTCGCCCAAACGTTCTGCCAGACTGAGGAGCGCCTCATAGTTCTCAGTCTCGTTGGTGTCTCCGGAGTTAAGATCGTGCTGGTTATATGGCGAAAGCGGGAACATAGCGCTGGAACGGTTGAACGAAGCCATTAAATAAATTGTAATGAACGGCATGAATGTCATTATGCTTACAGGAAGTTGAGCAAGAAGCCCGGATTAATAATGCCCGCTGTTGTCTGGATTTGAACGGGAGCTTGGTGAGCTGCCAGCGATTGGGGAGGCAGAACATGACGATGCTGTCCATGATTGGCGGTCCAGAAGCGAGGAATACGACGATGAGGTGGGAATGTGCGACGCTCCGATGACATAATGATCTGTGGTGGACCAGCCATCTGGGATACCTGGACGGCGGCTGCAGCAGCAGCTGCCGTGGAATGTAGATGATGAGTGGCCGCTGCTGCAGCGGCGCTCATAGATGCTATGTGGATACCGGGTGCTAGCTGATGGGCATGTGGATGTGGCGGTTGGGCAGTGACCGGACCGGGGGCTGCGGCATGATGGCCGTCTAAGTGGTGGGCCGTCACCGGTGGCTCAATTGGTGTCAGATTGGCCACGGCAATGGCAGCCACGTCCCGCTGCTGCTGTTGGGCTGTGATCGTGGCCTGCGCGATCATGTGCTGGGCAGCAGCTGCTGCGGCTGCCATTTGTGTGGGTGTAGGTACCTGGTGGGCTACCTGCATAGGCGGGGCAGCGGCTAGGCCAGGCGGCGGTGCGGGGAAGGGTGTGTATACGCCGTGCAGATGGCACGGAGCCAGCCGTGCCTGCGTCGGCATCGGGTATGTGCAGAACGAAGCCCAGATGGGCTCTTGGCGTAGCGCTAGGCTGACGGGTACCTGGTTCAAATTGAGGTCAACCATCAACGAAGTCGGCGGTGGCGGAGGCTGAGGCGGTCCTTGTACCTGTTGCAAAATGGCTCCCACTGAACTGCTTGATGGTACGCTACCATTGCCGCCATTTGATCCTCCGTTTGGACCGTTGCCGGGCATGTCCCACGGCGATCTCTGAGGATGGGGTGGTGGTTGTTGTTGCTGCTGCTGAGGAACATAATGGGCCTGCGGTTGATGGTGGTGCATCTGATGATAATTCGGCGGCTGTTGCTGCTGCTGGGCGTGTGCATATTGCTGCTGCTGCTGTTGCTGCTGTGTGGATGTGGCAACGTCACGTAATCGGGGCCTACGCAGCGGGGGACTGCCCTGTTGCATCTGCGGCAATAAATTTAATATATATTTTGCACTTAATACCCCTTTTAACCATACTCACTATGACACGTTGCGAGCGCCTTGGCTCCCAAATTGCTGGCGGCGATTGGCTCGGCCTTCCGGAGATGCGACGTCGTTTGCGTGACGGACTGTCTGAATTGAGGCCAGATCCGTTGTTGTTATTCAACGACAACGTCGATCCCGATAGCCCAGAACCAGAAGGTAGTTCACCCATCAAGCCCGGACCGCCGGAGGATGACGAAGGACCATTGTTGTTGTTTCCATATCCATTGCCATTGTTCAAATGCTGATAGTGAGAATTGCCATTCCGGCCATAACCTCCACTTCCATTGCGCATGAAGTTATAATTGGAGCTTTCAGATCGATGATCTTGATCCGAATTTCCAAAATGCTAAAACGAAATTGCAAATATTGTGGGTTATTATTAAAACACAATGCCTTATTAGACAGACCGACAATAGTCGGTTTACTAGCCAAATAAGTGACAATTTTTCAAAAGCCCTTTTTGTATGGAAAGCAGTTTCATAAACTATTAACTGACTGTGTTTTTAATTTAATGAATATCAACCAACAATATTCAAGAGCACTCACATTGGAATTTCTATCGTTGTAATTGCGCTGATGGTGACCTCCACCTTGTCCTGAAATATGCTGATTGGCCATCATGGATGACGAGGCATGGTTCTCTGTCATGTGGCGACGATTGTGTCCATTGGTGTTGCTGTTGTTGTTACCGGCATATTCGCGTGATAAGGGTGGACAGATGCCACCGCGACGATAGTTCATATAATCGGATGGACCGTTAACATTACCATTATTCCCACTATTTCCGCGATAGTTGCGTTGCTGCTGCTGTTGTTGCTGCTGCTGTTGTTGGTGTTGATGTGATCCTTGTCCCTGGTTGTTATGGCTATTGATGGGTGCGGATGCATTATTAAATTGTTGTTGTTGCGGCGTCAAGGACGACGACGGCGACGACCCAGGGGGAATCGGAATTATATCGTTACAAGAATTTACATTCACAACATCAGTGAGATAACTATTTGTTGTTGGACTGATTGAATTTGAATTTAAAGTTGTTGCGTTGGTTGAATTTGAAATCGTACGTGTTAGCGGGAGGGATTGGCGATTAGTCTGTTGTTGCTGGTGATAATGAAGATTGTGTTGGTGTAGGTGTTGGTATTGATGGTGGTAATGATGGTGGTATTGGTAGTGAGGCTGATACTGAGGACGTTGGGAATTATGACGGGGCCTGGGATCGCTGGGATAGGTAACAATCAGAGGTGGGGGTGGTGGTGGTGGAGGTGGCGGCGGACGGCGTTGTTCAGGATGGATAGCGGATGGTAAGGGTGATATTGGACTGGCTGCAGGGGCGGCTACAGTAACACATAGGCGGGCTGGATTCAGACGGACAAGGGACACGGACATGGATCCATAGGTAGGAAGCGGTGGCGAGCCATCTGATGACCGATTGTGATGACAAATGTCATAGTAGTTCTGTGCGGAGGAGTGACTAGAACCCGATCCATAAATCGAATGGGTGGCTTGTGAATGGTTGTTACTCAAATTGCCGGAATGTCTTATTGTTGGGGGGTGTTGAGGTATGTGAACGATACTGAGTATACTGTGGCGGGTGAGGGGAAAGCGGATGCTGATTTTGATTCGGATGATGGTTATGACGATGATTGTGATTTGTGTGGTGGCTCTGATTTGTTTTGCTATTGTTGTTGTTATTATTATTATTATTATAGATACAAGTTCCGCTAGAATTACTTGTTTGTACATCGCTGGATTTTCGATTGGGTTTTGGATTTGAAATATTAAGTTTGCATTTGCATTTAGATAAGATATGTAATACATATATAATACGCATATAATATAATATTCGGTTTTTTACGAGATACATTTGAAAATGATTCAATTCAAATCAATGCAGTAGCAGTAGTGTATGTGTGTGTGTGTTATAAACACAACCCATATAAAATAGTTATTATTTTTGTTGTTGGTATGCAGCATAATACATGTACAGGTAGTAGTAGGTGGTAGTAGTAGTAGTAGTAGTATTAGTAGTGTATATATGCAGAGTGGTAGTGGTCGCCACACACATATACGTTATTTATATAGTTTTTTGATTTTTTTTATTGTTTGCAGATTTTTTTTGGTAATATATATATGAAGAAGAAAGAAAAACGAAAAAGATAAAAATAATATATATGTAAATGGCAAAATGCAATAATTAGATTATTAGTTTAATATAGATATATATATAATATCAATATGTACACACACATATATTTATGTATAGAGTAACGGCAATGCGTGCATATGTAGGAGAAGCTCACTATGCCTGCATTTAGAATTGTTTTGAATCATATATAATTATATTGTAAATAACTACTACATATACACGCATATACACACAATATGCATTTAGTAGAAACAAATACGTACGTACTAATTAACTTTCACATATTTCTCTTGATTTTCGGTTTTTTTTTTTTTTTGCTTCTTCGGCATTTTTCAATGCTTTTGAATGCATTTTAGATAGAAATTTTGTTAGTTTGTTTTGGTTTGCTATTTTATTTATTTATTTCTTTATATTCGCCGTTTATGCACACTACGCTTACCACAAAACGAACAAAAGGAACTAAAATAAAATGAAATGTTAAGTCAACAGAAATAACAAAATCGTATAATCAAAATCAACCGCACACACTTTTTTCGCACACACTATTTTTAAAATGTAACGGTTAATAAACTGTTAAATATAGTCACAACATAAGGCCGTTCTCACTAGCTAAACACGAGAAAAAGAGAAATTTACTTGTATGTAGAGAAATAAGAGAAATATATATAGAGAGAGATATAGAGGAAGAGAGAGATATCGAGAGAGAGAGTGTGCTTCACATGCTCAAAAATAAAAAGTAAAATAAGACTGGAAAAAGGGAAAATCCACAAAAGTAACATAACGAAATATATCTAAAACTGAACCGATACTTTATAAAACATTATTTTAAGCTTGAGCATTTGAGTTTTTGTAATTTGCTGTGAAAAAACTCTCTCCATGGAAGGGGAGAGTCAACCGCATGCGATTGCAAAAAGCTTGGACAATACTCGGGTGACAGTTGAAAGTTCGGATCAAGATCGATCTGTTTATTTATATGGGATATAGTATATACGGGTTTTTAGAATAGCAATAGTTATATACACACACACAGGGCACGGCGGCAAGAATCGTGATGAGAAGGGGGGTGCCGTCATTTAACCACTTATTTATATCTTATGCAAAAGCTTCAGTTGTAGTAATTACAAAAATATCTAAGAAAAAATAAAAACACTTGTATACCCTTGCAAAGAGCCAACAGTAATCAGAATAAAGACACTTCTTCGGGAAAGTCGGAACCATAGGGCTCAAGATATTTACTGCACGAATAAACAAATTAACTTTAATAGAATTTCAATTTCATTTCCAAAGTTTAATTCAGAAATGAGTTTTGTACACCATCTACATATGTACATATATTGATTTGATGGATGCACATCTGGACACGTTTGTCGTTTGCGAGGGTATAGAAAGAAAGGCTTTGCCGAAGTGCATGCGGCCCCTCTGGTTTTGGGATGTTGTTGATTTGAAATGGTGTCTATGCTATTAACCAAAGAGACAACTATTTCAATACTTCAAAAACAGACTGTGACAAAGACCATTAAAATGCTGTTGTTTGTAGATATTGTTGGTTTTGTTTTTTTGCTGGCTTATAAGTTACACACACACATTTACATAATAATAATAAATTATAAAAACAATTAAGTTATCTATTTTTGGTTTTTTGTTTTGTTCCAAATTCTATTTAGTTACATTGAAACTTGTTTTTGGGTTTGCTTTGGTTTTATTTATATTTAAAACATTCTAAGCCGCAGTGTGCAAAATGCAAATAAATAAGTAAAACATCAAGCTGAGTTTATTGATCTTGGCCACAAAATAATATAAGAAATATTTATTGTATAAATACCAATTCCAATTTTAATTTTATAATCGAATTTCAATACCAATACAGTATAGAATATACGTATGTATGTTAATAAGGAGATCAAGTCAATCAATCAAGAAACTCAACTAAAATGCATCATTCAGAAAATTGGTTGAATCGAAAGTAATTACAACTATATTTACTTTGTACGGTTTGGATAAAGAGGAAATTTTGTAACTAAATTCATACTTTGGCTTGCACTTTGCATATTTTTCGGTTTTTATACTTTTTTTTACATTTTTGGTTGCATTGTTATTTCATATATTTTTTGTTATCATCGCATTTGTGTTCTGTTTATTTTTTTTAAGACAAACGTGAAGCAAACAAATAGAAATCAAGATTAAAGTATTTGCAGCGAAATCAAAAACTTTTCAAAACTCAGGAGCAAAGGCAGAAAGGGAGAGGGAAAAAGAAATGGATCATATAGTTTTGGATGGCATAACATCCATTTGGGTCCACACTCTGCAGTATGAAAGAGTCCCTCAAGAACTTAAAGTCTACGATTCTGTTAGCATTCGCCTGACAAAAGTGTGGCCTACTTTTAGGAGCGAATTTATAAAAAAGAATCTTTTCTATTTTCTTTTTGATCGTAGTGTAATTCCATTAAATAGTGGATCGAACCGAAATTCAAAACAATGGTAGATAATAGAGATTGCAGAACTTGTTTACGGAGGTTTTTTTTTTTTAAAGATGCATGAAAAACACCTGGAAACTTTCTTGAATATAATTCTTATTACATTATGCTTACTGTATAGAATCGATTAGTTTTGTTTGTTGACCAAAACCAAAACCACAATGTGGAATTCGTTTTAAAGATAAATAAAGTTTGTTTAATTAAGAGACCCTAAGGCGTATAGCTAAAGCGTTATAATTATAGCGTTACAATATAGGAAATAGTAATTTACCAACTACAAATTTGACATCGTTTAAAAACAGACAGATTAGGTGAAGTTTGTGGTTTTTTTTATCTGTGTTTCAGGGTTAAAATGTCCTGGGACCCATACGGGTTTTGTTTTGGAATATGATATGAGAATTATTGTATATTGAGAAAAAGAGACAGAGAAAGATAGAGAGAACATGCTGTTTGGTATTATTGACTTAGGCGCGCTTTACAAAAAATTAAGAAGCTTGGTTTTGTTTATTTGGACAAAGAAACAACTACAGAAAAACTTAAGAAAATGTTCTACATAATTTTGTTAGTTTAATTCGTCAGTTGTTTTTTCAAGTGCTTTTCATGCATTTTCTCAATTAAAAATATGATTTTTGTTTATGATTTATTATTGTTGTTAGGGGTAAAGTTTTGTCTTTAAAACATTGAACATTAAAGATTCTGTTCTACGGAGCTTCTTACTGATCCAAAAATAAATCTATTTTAGTTTAGTTGATTACAATAGAAGCGATATATAAAATAAAAAGTCCTATTCGTGGACTCCTTCTTATTGTTGAAAAGTGTGAGGAAAGAAATTATGTATTTAAAGTTATAATAATAATTTGAATTAGATTTACTGTGAATGCGGAGAGATATAGATACAATGATGATTGTGGTTTGTATGTTTAATGTGAGAATGTACGTAATATGATCGAATGGATGCCAATTGACTGATAACAAAACATAACATAGATATAGAGAAAGTGAGACAGAACAAAATTAATAATACAAATGATGATAAAAGATTTAACAAGTATCTATATATTTTGTACCGATGCAAGCTTAGTTTTTGTTTTTCGATTATTTTTTTTTTTTTGGTTAAGTGCTTTCGAAAATTCAACGGTTAACAGCCAAATACGATGTCTTTTAAAAATTTTTCCTTTTTTTTGTATTATTGATTACAAAATTCTCCCTTTAACCTAAAAGCGATTTTTGAGGTGTCGTTTTACGAAGATATAGATAGATATATATGAATTTTATATATATATATATATATAAATATATATATATATGTATATATATATATATATATGTATATACATATGTAGAAAGAAAGAGAGAGTTTGAAACTGTTCTTGTTATTAACTATGGTGTGGGAATAACGGCGCAGGATCTAGTTAGGGCATGGGGAAAATGGATATAAAAGGCTCTGGAGTGGGTGGTAAGGAGGCAGGAATGTAAGGTTTTGGTTTTTGGTTGGCGGGTGGGTTACTTCAAATTCGCTTTTATGTCCACTTAAAGCTAACATTATTCACTTTTATATGTATATATGAATTCCATAGCCGGCGAATCTTACCAATTTAAGTTTCGTCCTTCGACTGCGTCTTTATTATTTGGGTTGTTGTTGTTGCCATTGCAGTTGTTCTCATTGCGATTTATATTCACATTGCACCAGGGACTATGTCCAGGTAAGAGGTTATTGTTGTTATTGGAACGTTGTTGCTGCTGCAATTGCTGTTGCTGCTGCTGCTGAGGATGCGGATGTGGGGAGTATAGCATACGTCCGCCACGATGGGAACGGGCCGATGAGGAGTTACGTGAAAAGGGCCTACGGCTGCTGTTGTTGTTGTTGGCATTTGAGTTCAGCATACTGGTGCTGTATGCACTTTTGATGTACGTTTTGTTATATATATGGATTTAGGATTTGCTTTGAGTCTTGAGTTGTGTCTATTTTGCTTGAATTCTTTGTTTCTTTATGATTTATGGCTGCAACGAGAATGTTTGCTTATCAAAATGTTGGCGCTTTACACACACACACACATACACACACACACAGGGGACACACATTGTTTAACTCTATGTTTCTATTATCTATAAGTGGGGGTGGTTCTCTCCAAAGCCAAAACCCGCGCTCCATAACAAAAAGCAAACAACCAACAAGCCAACATGCTCAATAATAATTATTCCATAAATAAATAGAAAAAGATACAACTAGAGGTATATAAAAACACTTATTTCTTGTTCTGTTCAAATATACTTACTTATGGTATGTATGTATATGTATGTATATATATATATATTTATAAGTTTTATTTGTGTGTGGTTAAATATCTCTATATCTATGCATATAGAGAAAGAGATAGAGTGGAAAGAGTAGATAAATAAAACAGCAACGATATTTGATTTTTTGGTTTTAACAGTGTAGCTTTAATACGTTTTGATTCGAGATTATATGATTTTAAAATGAGCGATACGTGCTGGGTTAGTCTTTTAACTATATAGTAGATAAAGGTAAATATTTATATGTGGATATGTATACGGAAAAGCTGCAGGTACACTTACAATAAAATGTTTAACATAATGTGTAAAAGATAAAGATCTATTTCTCTATTACAAGAAGCTTTTTTTTTTTTTAATTTTTTTTTATATGTACATATGTACATATGTGTGTCATAGTGCTCAGTCTTTTTTAATTTTTTTTCTTTCCATTTTCAGTCTTTTACTCTTTACTTTTATTGCTCAGTTTGCTAACAATTGTATCGTTTATCTGTAGCTTAAAAAGTCCTTCAGAGATAGATAGTTCAATAAAAAATGAATAATAATAAATTAACGATCTTGGATAAGAATGACTCGACCATCTCGTTTCCCCTTGTAAAGAATGCGATTAGATCTTTATATAATATACATTATATGTTTTTTTGAATGCTAGACATGTGTAAATGTTTGTGTGACATGAATTTTTGTAAACTAAACAAAGAACGTTTCGTTATTAGTGTAAGTTTTGGTATATAGTTGTTTCGTTTTTTTTTTTTTTTCTTTTGGGTAAATGACTGATTACAAATTTCTTATCGCTGTTAGTACAAATCGAGAATAATTCCAGATCAACAGTTACACTTAACGTACATTTGTGTATGTGTTTATGAATTTGTGTGTGTTTGCTTCGATTGCAGTGTCTGTGTCGAGTATCAATATCAATATATAATTCACTACGCGTAAAGTAAACGTACATGTGCATATACATAATAACAAACAGTGTGTAATGTGATGAATGGGGCGGGTTAGATTATATACGGAACCATTAAGAAGAACATAGGACAAATACAAATAAAATACAAAGTGAACTAGTCCAAAGAAAAAAAGATAAAAATAAATAATTTTCGGAAATTGTTACATATTTTATGGTTTTATCGTTTTGATTTAAGTTTATATGTATGTGTAGGTTGAGTAAAAAGCAATGGCGTATTTATACATATGTATATGTAGATATATATAATGTTAGGTTCGATGACCCTTTTGTCATCGTTCTGATGAAACTCATGAAGAGGTCTGTATATCGTTATTTGAAGCATAGAAAATGCGCAATGATTTTTTACTCATCCCACTTAAAGCTTACAAACTAAAGCCGTATTCTGTTGCCAGTTGCAGTAGACAGTTCTTTGGTTGGTTGGTTGATTTTGTATGCAGTACAAGGACTTGAGGTTGAGGTGGGCTTTTGATTTGTTGCAGAGTAGTACTTATCAGTGTGAGATACTTGAGTGACAAATACAACGTCAACGGGGGACGGCAGTCTTATGTCCTACATTGGTTTAACGGGTCACAATCAAAAATCTGCACAATCTTTTGTTTAAGCATATCATTTAATATTAATACACATATAAGCTCTGTTTATTTACTTTTGTCACACTAATACTGCAATAAATTGTTGTTTAAAACCGAAAAAAAAAAACCACAAAACTGCAAGCCATTCAAACTAGTGCAGATTTTTTGTTTGTGACCCGTTACTTAGTATAATACATAACATGTTTTAGTTTTGTTTTGTTGCTTTACATGACAATAAATACAACTAAATGAACAGAGAAATAGAGAGAGAAAGACAGGTGTGTTTTTGTTTTATATTTTATATTTGTGTTAAAGAAGCGGGCGCGTCTTGGCCACGGCCGTTAACAAATGGAAATTTACCACCAAAACCAGCAATAAAATATTTTGTATGTATGCTAAAAACAAAGAAAATAAAAGTAAAAGAAAACATTTGCTATTACATTCATGTTTAAGATATATAGTCATAGACTAAATACATTGGGTTTATAATTCTGAACTCTTGCAGTAAGTCTTGTTGTTGTGCAAATTTATGAACTACATATATTTACTATTATTTGAAAGCATTTTGAACATAAGATGAACTGCAAGAATACTTTCGGTTTGTTAATTTATTAATAAATGTATTTATGTAAATATATGTAAAGCCAGGTTATAATTGCAGCCAAATGGATAAAAAAATATTATGCCAATTATATATTTATATGTGTAAAAACTAGAAAACATGTTAACAAAATTAGGCAGGCAGTAATAAATATACAAAATGCTTAGCCTTTTAGTGACAAATAATGGTTGTAATTGTGAACTGAATCCCCCATTTTAGTTGACTTAACTGAGATGTGTGTGCATGTGTGTGTGTGCCAAGAAGAGTTTTAGTCGATATAATATCGATCATTCGACCTGTTGTTCACATCAAAGCAAACAGAAATATTAATAGCTTTCACTTAACATTGGTTGTTTAAAAATCTTATGTATAAATGTGTGCTGATATTTTTGAAACACACACAGTTCTTGTCAACACAAAGAATAACTATTATGGAATACAATTTTTTGTGTTTAATTGGCTTTAAATTGATGTCATTCCAAATACTGTCCGATCAGCTGATTATCGATATAGCAAGTCATTCCATGTAGTGACAACTCCTCACTGCTATAGTGTAGTCATTTACGAATATGGCCCCCACTTCCCAACCCCAAAGAAACACACACACACACACACACTCACAAACACAAAGAAAACTGGAGATATGTGTAACAGAGAGAGAGGGAGAGAGAATAATATATAGAGAAAGAGAGAGGACCCACCTCTTGTTGTTGCTATTGCGTAGTCATGGCAGGCAACTTCAGCGACGACTTTTTTTCGACTTGATGTATGAATATGTATACTATAGTATACGAATACTTTTGTACATTGAATACATTCAAAATACGATTAAAGGGCTGTTCAAGACTTTAACTTTACATATAGCATGTACATACATATGTATGTACACAAGTATGTATCTTAAATAGCTACATACAGTGTGTAAGGTGTATGTATTTACATATGTATGTATTAGCTTGTCGCTGCCCATCAAAACAAAAAATTACACTTTCCACACACATTCACGAACAAATACACTAAGACTACAGCTATTGCTAAATTGTTTATAGAGGCAAAAATTAATAATATTATACACAGACACAGAAATACACATACTCGGGAGCAGCAAAAATGACGGAGCTGTTCACGAAACGGCAGACAAAGACGTAGTGGTTCTCTCTCTCTCTCCGACTGTCTCTCTGAGTATAGATATGGATGGAAAATCGAAACTCTGTGTCTCCCCCGCCCCCAACAATACAAGTTCACAACTCACACACACGCAAACGCATACAAGGAAACACACAATGACAACCACTTCGTCACCGCAGATAAAAACGAAAAAGTGGCTTTTAACAATTTGCGTTTTATGTAATTTTTACTATATATATGTATATACATACGTTAATAATACGAAGCACAATATGCATTACACTATTGCTGGAGCAGTTCCAATTCCACATTCAATACAAATTGCACTTGATTAAACATGAAAATTATATATATGCGTGGAAATGTATCTTTCTATGGGAGTTTACCTTCGCACACCTTATGACAGTGTGATTATTCAACACAGTAATAGTGTTGTAAAATTGAGCATGCTCAAAATGAGGCAGATAAATATTCCTCAAAGTTATTTTGACAGCTTGGGAACGGTCACACTGTTTATGTTAAAGAGAACGCCGCTCGACGTACGAAAAAGCCGAGAGAAAATAATATTGAAATAATTAAACAAAACTTGTGCAAAGAGTTTTCCTCTGAAAATTAGTTGAGACCCCCAAGATAAATTCTATTAAAAAAATGTAAGTACAAGCATTCAATTATTGAACTTCTAACGGAAACCGAAATTGCTTTGGCTTCTTGAAAAACGATTGCAGGGCGCGTGCCCGTTCCCCATCTGCTGAAAAGGGTGAAAAGGAGAAGGAAAAGGAAAATAAAGAGAAGGACGCAAAAGAGAAAGACGGCGGCAAGTCTGGAGCTAGCAACTCCTCATCACGAAGAGAGCGCGAACGTGAACGCAAACGCCGTGGTTCGGCCTCCTCCAGCAGCGAGTCCAGTCGAAGGTAATTCGGAAAACCGTGGTTTTTCCAACCCGTAAATTGATTAATTTAACAAATTTTTAGCTCATCTGATAGTAGCTCGTCACGAAGCAGTTCTGGCTCAGACTCACGCTCAAGCTCGAGCAGCTCCAGCGACTCATCCAGCTCGTCTTCTTCGTCCTCCAGCGATTCCGATCGCAGTGAGAAAAATCGCCGCCGCGGACCTGGAAAAGACAAAGATAAGGCTAGTTCACGCTCACGTTCCCGATCTCCACGACGGGCGAGCAAGTCACCCAGACCAAATAGTAAAGCCCGCAAGGAGCCTGAGCGTGATCGTGATCGACGTTCCAGGGATCGTGAGCGTTCGCGGTCAAGAGACCGTGCTCGCCGCGGTGGAGGCTCCAACGAACGCGATCGAGGAGCAGTTGGGGAAAACACCAATGTCAAGCGCGAACGATCTCGCTCGGCAAGTCGGTCTCGTTCACCACGACGCAGGGACAGGACTCCACCGGCCAAACGACGTGAGCGTTCCCGTTCTAGATCTCGCTCTCGATCTCCTACCCCAAAGCCGGTGCGCATCCATGTGGGCCGACTGACCCGCAACGTAACAAAAGATCACGTATTGGAGATCTTTAGTAGCTTCGGCGAGGTGAAGAGCGTTGAATTTCCAACAGATCGCTTTCATCCTAATTTTGGACGTGGCTTAGCATATGTTGAGTACGGCACGCCTGAGGATTGCAAATCGGCTATGAAGCATATGGATGGTGGTCAAATCGATGGCCAAGAGATTACTGTATCTCCACTCATTATACCCAAGCAGAGGCCACCAGTTCGTCGCCCCTCGCCACCAATGCGCCGGCCCCAAGGCAATCGCTGGCGGTCCCCTCCCAACTTTAATCGCTTCAACAATCGTGGTGGAGGCGGACGTCGTCCTTCGCCCCCACCCCGTGGACGTCGTTCCTCTCCACGTCGTCGTTCGCGCTCTCCAATTCGCCGACGACGTCGCAGTAACAGCTCAGATAGCTCACGTTAAAGACATCATTACTCCTAGATTTTAACAACGTTTCTGGCGCATTCAAAATAATTCAAAACTTTTACTTCAATTTATAATCCGAGGACAATTAATTAATAAATTATATTACAATCGAATTTGTACTACTGAATATCCATTATTCAACTACAAAGACTACTAACAGAAACCACTGCTTTATATGCGGCAGATGCACGAATTGCAACAAATTTTATTGTAAAGTATACGGAGCACAATTAATGTATAAAAGAGCAGTCGGAATCTTTGAGCGGGCATCCAAGCGGATGATGCAGTCTGAAGAAGCAATGCCTCTTTTTGGTTGTAAGTTTGTGTGAAAGGACTCCAGACCTCTTGGGTTTGCGTATGCCAATTAAATCATTTCCACAAAACTCAAATACCTCGTGTTTGTTCCTTAGCAGAGTTTTTATGCCCCCGCACTCGGATTTTATACCTTTAAGCTCGTCTCTGGTTAAATTCTGAGCAATAATCCGCATGGATAGCCGTCCTGACCAGTTATCCTCGTTATCATTTAGAAGCAAGCGAAATATCTTCAATACTAATGAATCGATAATGCTTTTTTCCACTTGAGTGCAATTTCGGACAGTTTCCTCTTTCTGCCGAATTTTAACAGAAAGCTGATCGCCAGTTTTGAATTTCTCCAACTCTTCCTTTACGATATTTTCATAATCTCTCGCTCCTCTCTTGAGTCCAATTAAGGCTAACCGTTTTGTACTGGGAATTTTAAGGCGATCTTGAAGCGTATCAAAACCACATTGTTTCGATAAATTGGTGGCATATTTATAGAAATCCTGATACGCACTTATGCCTGTGTTTCGTCTTTGGAATTTTAAGCCTGACAGCTCAAAGGCACAACACGGCAATAGGAAAAACTTGGTGTTAAATCTGGCGGCCAGCACAGGTAGCCAGGGTGACAATTCATCCGAATGATTGCCAATTAGCCAGTCGATGTGGGGGCTCGCCAATGTAAAACTCTTGGGCTCCACAGCCTGTTCTATGAGTCTGGATTGCGTATGTTCGTTATACAGGGACCAAAGCTTACGCTTTCGGATATCGTAGCCGTAACCTTCATAGCCTTCCGCGATAAGAATGTGGACAAGCAGACCATTTCCACATCCTAAATCTGCAAAAGCTCGTGGCTCTGTTTGAGTCTCGCTCCACAAGATGATGAGATACGCTGCAATGGCCAAATCTTCGTATATGAATTTGAGCGGATCTGTAGATTCATTGGCCTGCTTCCAGTATTCCAATAGGGTCTGGGCATGCTTTTTTTTTAGGTCCTTGTACAAATTATTATACTTTTCCAAATCAACAAGACCAAGCGATTGAATATCGCCTTTCTCCCCATAACTTTGGCACCAGCTGAGAAGTTTCGGGATCAAAACGAACTGCACCCAACGGGATTTAGACCCTGTTTCTAGCAAGGATGCTTCCACTTCTCCATCTTTAAGTCTCACGCAAAAGTCCTCCAGCTCTTTGCTGTTAAATTTACATTGGTAGGTCTTTTGATCAAAATCTGCTTAAGATAGGCACCATAATTACATCTGATATGATTTATGGGTGATATCTTTTACCTAGTATCCCTGTTCCAATCACATTTTCTCTCATTTTTTTTGTTAGTAGTTTGTAGCCAATTTCAAATGTGCACGTGCCACGGTCCGAATAATGCAAAAGACTGTCCTCCAGCTCCTCCTCAGTAGAATCCGAGAAAGTGCCATTTTGTTGCTTTTCAACTTTAGTTATAACCACAGCAAATATTTGTTTATTTAGAGCGTGATAGTTTTTTATTAATATATCAATTCCTCTAAAAAATTGCGGCTCGGTGATAACAGCTGACATTTTGCATATTGCCAGACTGAACCAACCACCGCAGACAAGGTGCTTTGGTTAGTAATCGGTATGGCAATATTTTCTTATCACTGTGGCTCCATCTACCGCAAACTGGAGGTCGGCGGGCCGACGTTTTGAAATCAGTGTTTTCTTCAAACTTCAAAATTAGATTTCTTCTATTTATATAAATTTGGCGATGTTCCACTCATTGCAGCATACGCGTGTCGCCTGTTATACAATTTAAGAATATGTTGCGTTTTTAGTTTTGTTCCGATCGCTCAACTTGAGTGAGTTGTACACCAGAGCAATGTCAATTATGTGAATATTTAAATAGCAAACAATTTCTATGTCTAATTCGGTAATGTGAATTGGAAATTTAGTTGCTAATCGACTTCTGAACTGATCGACGACAATGGAAATGGGAGTACAAGTGAGAGTAAATTGACGTTAATGTGATTACGAAACGAGTCAAGTTAAAAGGCAAATTGTACAACTACAAATATAAGAGTAAGTACAGACAGTTTGTTCACCCCGTACTCCATTTGAATCTTCTCAGACATACTTACACATATTTTGTTCTAATTGTGTCCATCATCGATAAAGTTTTGTAATAAATCGTAATTCTGTTTGTTTTTGTTATGAAAATGGAATCAATTGCCTCTTCCGGCTTCAGGTCAAATATTTTTTATTTGTGGCAAGAGCTTTTTCGCAACCCCAACAGCCCCCTTCTACCCCATATACATATGTATACTTGGTAGAACTGCATCAATAAATACCAAAGCTTTCTTCTTTAATTAAATGGAAAAAATATGAGAAAGTTTACGAAAGCTTTAAACGTATAGTCAGTCAATCGGTGTCCGGCCGAAACGAAAGATCTTTAGCTAAGCAAACGAAATTTTTTAATAAAAAATAATAGAATATTACTGGTTACGATTAAAATAATAAACATAACTCACTAAAATACAGATATATATTTTTGACGAACTCTTAATAATAACCGTTTCTTCAAATTCCACTCATTTTTTGAAAAACGAGCTCTGTGAACAGTTTAATCCAAGAAATAATATATGTTTATAACGAAAATAGTAAAGTTTTTGAATAATTTTTGTAAAAAATTGTCCAAATTCTTTGCTCTACATACTGTGAATACCAAATTGACGTCATTGTCTACACTGCAAGAAAATAAATGAAAATAAACAAACAAGTCAATGAAAAGTTTATATTACGAAATTCCAGTAAATTTGGTGGAGTGAGAACCAAACAAAATATATATTCATGTTAATTACGACGCACGCCAAAAAAGAAAACTTTGGTCTTAAGTTTGCGCAAGGATTTTAATGTTGATGGTGCGTATACGTGATCTTGAATGAATCAGTGAAAAGAGAGGGAGAGAATGATATGTGTGTAGGCAAGAACTTTGTACAGTTCTTCTAACGAGTCATCATCATTTGGCAATATGTTTTCTTTGCCCCATGCCATTAAGTATTGAAAAGATGTCTGAAAATATTTATAGATGCGAAAAAAAAACTTTCATCTGACCATCCATAATGCTCGAAAATGAAGTGGAGTGGGCGTCCGCCAAGTGATGTCACCATGGCGTGCCTTTTTACAAAACACTTTGTCAGTGTGTCGTTGTTTTTGAGACCAAATAAATTTTAATTTAATTAAATGCATCATTGAATAGGTCTGATGTCCAATCATATTTCCATTCATATTCATATATATCATCCCATAGTTACTGTATTTTTTTATAATACATATGTACATACATACATATGTATATAGATCAGCGACCTTGATAAAGCTGATCTGGCGGGAGCTCTAGATGAACTCGTCATAATGAGGCCCTCATTGAAGTATAAACATTCAAACATACATGTATCAAAATGTATATATAGCCACTAAGTTACTATATATTCTATAGAAGCGGATGCAAGAACTAAAAGTATCTAAGGAATTTCGTTCTAGTTGCTTATATTGCTGATGGTGCTCATGAAATACGATTTTATTGCGTGTAAAAGGCCCCCCAGAGGAAATACAAGCCCCTGCACACTTTCTTATATACATACATACATATGCACATACATATGTACATATGTATATAATTATTTTGTTTCAAAGGCGCGCCACATGACGTCATGTAAAAGACGTGAAAGGAGTAAATGGTTAAGTTATCATAAACTAGACCCCAAAGTATCGTGTTAAAGTGCATTCAGGCCACACATGAAAAGGGAAAAGCTAGAGAGAAATCAATAAAGGGGGTTGCTGGGGTACTTGTTGATTAGTAGCAAAGCAAGGAAAGAGAGCAAAAGGCTTAAAAGTTAACGGCTAAAACAGAAGCCTGATAAGTGTAACTAAAGTATGGTAAACATCGAGTGATTTTTTTTACACATAACCCAAAATAAAGAGGCTGTCTCTTTAGATTTCGTTATGTACATATGTATGTATACCCTTAACAAGGGCATATCTTGAAAAATCCATTTTAAATCTTGGCTAATTGTAATGAAATCACTTTTATTATTTCTAATTTACAGATAAACCTTGAATAAGGCAATGCTGCGTTTCAGGATTTAACTGATCGACAAGTGAATATAGCGAGACTTTCGGTAGGGCCGGACAAAAAAACACCGCATATGCAGCTTCGGCAGCATTTTGTATTATTTTATTTATAATTTTAAAACGACGGCTACATTTTTATACCTCATCATACAAAACCAAGATAAAAATGGCTGAAAATCAAATCATTATAACGACCTCTAGCAGAGTACTCAATGAGAGTAACTTCCATAATGGAGCTATGCAACGTAGAGCAGAACATGGCGCAAAACAGAACTACCATGTCCACCATCCAAACGACGAAAATTGGCAGACTTTATTGGTCGGCGCCAGCAAAAACAAATTAAAGCGAAAGAAGAAGTTAAGTGCATCGCTAACATCCGTTGGTGATGCTGTCAATCAAGAGAAACGAACCCGCATCGAGGGTATTCAGCTGAATTGTAGAGGCAAATTGCATGCCAAGGATACCCGCACTTTTGAGTCGGCCACTGTCCCAGTCACTACGACTGCCAAAGATGCCGTCAAAACGACTAGTAACAGCAGCAGCAGTAGCAACAACAAGGTAGAGCGTCCTGTAATTATCGGGGGCGTGACCACAACCAATCCTGCTCCGCCGCAACGAGTTAAGCGTAAGCTGCAAGAGAATCTGGACACAATACAGAAGTTAAATGCCCTCACAGAGCAACTTCGCTTGGAAGTAAATGGGCTAAAGTCCACTTTGATAACAGAACGTGGGGCAGTGCGTGCCTTAAGGTGGGTAAAATTAAAATGCCTTATTTAGTTTGTTCTTACTAGAGTTTTAATATCATTATGTAGGGCTCAAAACGATGCGGATTGTCGCAAATGGAAATGTGAGATTAAAAAGCTTCAGCAAACGCTGGAGGCAACTAAGAAAAGCAACTGCAATGTTGCAAAAAAACCCAACGAATCGGCCCCAGAGGGCAACTGCACATATATATCGGCCGATGGCCTAATAAACTATGAAATTCAAAGACTGACTAACGAAATCGCCGTGCTAAAGGAAGCAAACAGAACTAAGGATGAGAGAAGCCAGGTAAGTGTGATGTCTCAACAATTAATTCTATGTTTTTGTATATGCATGGCATTTGCTTGCCCACGCCAAATTCTGCCTATGATCCACTCCCAGAGGAATACAAAGGAAGCCAGCACAATTCCTATCACCCAAAGAAAGAACACGGCTTGATAATGCTCCAGTTTAAGGACGACCGGATCGTCATTGCTGTTGTGACGTTGACGAAAAACAACTTTTGCCCCCCACTTAATAAACGCAGCATTCATAATGCGATCCCAATAGCGCTCGAATCCAAACTCGTGTGAACTGCGAATGAGTTTGTTTAAGAAACCCAAATACGGCGACCCATAGGGCACAATATACACGGCGTGAAACGGCACAAGGCAGCTGTTCATCAAATGGAAATAGGGTCGCCCTAAGTTTGTGTGTTTGCGGGCATGCACCTGGAACCTGGCAATATGATATTTTTCCAAGTATGCATACGACACGTCATTCTCGTCGAAATGGTCGAAGAGCACCTTCTCTGGCACCTCCAGCATCAATTTTCGTATTCGTCCCTCATGCTCGTGACCCAAAGTCAGGAAGTGCTTAATATGCTTGGTGTGTCTTGGTCGAACCATTATACGGTAATTGGATGAAGCCAGATCTGTAATCCGATTGATGTCCGGTAAAGATGGCTGGAATACCAGCATACTGGTCAAATTACCCTTGAAGGCCGTACAAATGAGCATTCCGAAGATAAGCCAACAAATCAGGAATAGCCTTAATGAATAGTTATTTGGTACATGGGACAGGGGCAGTGAGAGAGTGCAAGCATATAGTTGCATTCCCACCTCCAGTGGGGCATTATGATGCCGATACACTATCTGGCAAAATATGTAGGCCAAAAACACCGACCCCAAAATAAACAGCCACGCCCAGAGCTGAAAGGAGCGAAAAATGTTCCAGAATGTCGGAGCCCCCCTGAGCTTTTGGCACAATCACACACAAGTCATCACGATTATGAGCTATGGTGGCCTCCGCCTGCTTGTCAAATGTATCCGGAGCATAGAAACGTATATTCATGGCAACGTCATCGAATTCCCTCGCCACCTCCATAAAACAAATGTCGGAAGTGATATTGTGATTGCGATAGAATTGGGGACGGGTCACCATCATTGTGGCATTTAGTCTCTCAGCCAGATAGTATGCCATTAGACCGTCTGTTCTCCCCCCGAGATCCATAAAATGCTCTTACATCGTCCGCATAGATGCACATTCTAAACGGTTTGCGCTGCATATTCGGTATTGTCTTGGGAAAAAGTTCAAACAGTGTGGGAATATGTCCCGGCTCTGCCTGGTCAACTTCTATTAGATAATTATCCGTGAAGGGATTATATCGATAGATATGCAACCGCTTCTCCCGCCAGAAGACAATAACAATATTAAGAAGCCAGATTTTCCAGAATTGACGAAAACTTGCACGCATCCAGGCTTGCGTTACGCTGTAGGCATCTCGAACCAACAAAAAGACATGGGACAAATGCTTCGCTGCTGATTTTTTGCGTATCAGGGATAACTCTAAGGGTTGCGATATGTTGGTTATAGTCATTACCATGTACATTAGAATGCCATCATCTTTAACCACTTCCAGTACATTATTTTGTGATCTATTGAAGCGTAAAAAATAGAGAAATGTGGTTCCTATAACTTTCCTGAGTAATAAATTATTTAAAGCATTTCAATTCTTCACCTGAGGCATATGTAAGATATATCACATTTGGTTACATCTCGTAGTAACTGACTTGAATGTTGATGTGAAGTTTGGTTCTCAAAATATGAATAAAGCACCTTAATTTTAGCCTTACACAAGATCTTGCTGACTTCATGCAGTAAATTTGAATGGCGTTTTGAACTTATGCGAATTTGATACGAATCTGCACCATCAGTAATCGCCAAAAACAGAAGCAGCAGAAGTGAGAAATTCCTACCGATTCCCGACATGGTTGGCTAAAGTTAAAGAACTACTGTGACATATAAAATGGCAGCTTTTTGTTTTTATACCCATCGTCCACTTTTCAATATGGCAATTTGGTTAATGCTTTGTGATTGTGATAAAGGACGTTACGCAAATATTATTTCTTGTTGTCTCGTTTGGTTAATGGAAATGGCCAACTAATCGCAAAGTGCAAACTAACCGCATGGCTGTTACCCCCAAGCCCCAGCTCCAGCTCTTTAGTCCCAAACTCACCAAATAACCAGTATATTATAGTGTAATGAGAATTTTTTGCAGATTATTGGTCAGGCTGATAGGCTCAAGGCTGCCGATATGCGGCAACTAAAAAATGCATATGAAAACCGATTGACTCAAATACAAAAATCAGCCAAAATTGAAATAACACGTTTGGTAAGTTACGCACTGCACGGCATTAGTACAGTTTCTGTGTAAGGTAGGGTATGGAGGATGTGTGGGGGATAAGATAGGGGAGGACCGATCAGACAACTTTTTACATACCGTTTTGGATTACTTTGTGTACTAAATAGCCTAACTAATTATCCACACACATTTTAATCGCTTTGTTTTGCTTCTTGTTGCAGCTAGAGGAAATTAAGACCAAAGAACGTAATATAGGACAATTGAAGAAGGATTTAATGATATTGCAAAATCCCAAGAAACCAAATGAATCGAAATTTAAAACGAACGAAACAAGCCAAAAGCCAAAGAAGAAACCCTTAACGAACAATGAGAAAAAGCCACCAACAGCAATAAAAGTTAAAAACGAAACTGAACCCATAAGCCTGGCTCAAGTTACAACTGAGGTGAGTGTACATACACATAAGTACATTGTAAATACATATATATATATGCGATAGGTATTGGTATATACAGGAGTCTGCATTCGGCAGTGGGTGTGGGAAGGGGCAGGAGATTTTGGCACTTGAACTTGTGCCACCGGCTTGCAAACTATAAACGATATCCATCTGTATCTGTATCGCAATCTGCATTTGCCTGCATGTATCTGTATCTGTACCTGGTTATGCACTATTGGCATGATCTATGATATAATTTTACGTTAGTTATGAGAATGGCCAAAGACAACAATCGCCGCGGCAATAAATAAACCAAAACAAAACAGAAAACCCGCTTAAAAAATTGATATCGACTCTTTAGACACCTTGTTCCATGTGTTAAAATGTATAAGAAGAATCTTTCGAAAATAAATGAAACCTTTCAAGGCCACTAGCCAAGTAAAAATTACGTATACGCATGCATGCATATCAGGTATACTTAAATTAGCGTAAGTTAGGAAGCTGAAAGGTTTTAAGTGGGCTAAACGGAAAAAAATGTTAACAGCGCTATTACATATGTTGCAAAGTACATGATTACTCTTCCACGAATTTGGTAATAGAACATGTAGAGTCAAGATAAAGATTAGCTTGAAATGTTCCAGATATACTACCTAAAATAAGAACTCATCAACAAATTGTCTTTGAGAAAATCGATTTTGCCAGTGAAAGGCATATGGATGATCCCAATACACCTTTCTCTCATTTCAATGCAGGGTATCCAGGGTAAATCAAGCAGCAGCAACAAAACCTGCTAGTTGCAGCAAATGCGATGCAGCGCAAGTGTTGCAAGTGGATCGAGGGAGAGAAAAAGTTTGAGAGAGTGATGATGGAGAGCGCGCAGGTAGAAGCCGGTTTTTTTGTTGTTTCTTCTTGTTGTTTTTGCACCTCGCACACTCACTTTCTCTGCAGAGAGTGAGAGAGGTGACGACGATGCCGCTGTCGACGGCGACGGCGGCTGTAGCTGTCGACGCAGCTCGCATGAATGGAGTGGAAGTGAAGTGAAGTTCAGTTTCAGTTCGCAGGTGCGCATGTGCGCGCGCGTATTTGATAGCCATTCCGGAGATTGCCCCATAGTGCGGTGGTTCGCGTTTAATTCGTCAGGTGTCAAGTGTGGGCCAAAAATAATGAATAACAAATCAAATGCTGAATATATAGAGTTCAACGAGTGCATAATTAGGTGAAATTTCTGATGTGTGTGTGTGTGTATGTATGAGAATCGGTTGTTAGACCCAATTGAAAAGTAAACCAACTGCATTGTTGTCTATTGCTGTCGAAAATACTAAAAAGTAAATGTAAACTAAGCCTCCGAACAATGCCCCATTGAATGACTACATGATACAATACCACGGAATGGTTTTTGGAATCGACAACCGAAAAACCTATCCATACAACCATACCTTATACCTTTTTAGCTGAACCTGTATGTGTGTGTATATGGTTTACAGTTTGATTTATGTATTGTTGTTGGTAGTGTATTTTGTTTTGCCCTGTCTTTCTCTTTTTTTCTTTTTGAAACTCATAATTTCACCAAATTTGCACTACAAACCCCCGCAGATTAGGCAAAAATTAATTGCCTTTTGGCCCCACCGAAAGTAAAGTCGTCCGTACGTTCGTTCCAATGAATGAATTCAATTTTACAGTTCATTAATTGCGCCTGCCTTTTGCAGTAACTAATTGTTTTTATCGGCCAATTCGAGAATATGGAATACTTATGTGTGTATGTATTCCACTTCATCGCCATCATCTAACATGCCTTAGATATGTAAGATCATCGAAGCATACCACAGAGCAATCTCAATTGCTGTATATCGGTTCAATCCACGCTCAGATGTCGGGCAGTAAGCAACCAGACAGTGGCTCAGACAGCGATCTTCATTTGCATAGCTCAAATGCATCTAAGTGTGTCAATAAATAAATATTGTACGTACTGGATACTGGTACACTCTCGTACTCATCTTGTAAACTTCGAGTAAAAACCGGGGTCTGTGTGGTGTGGCCACCAATTGGGGTCAGTGAAAAGCTTTTAAAAGAAATGTTAACGCTATTTTAAATACGATATGTTGTTTTGGGTCTATGTTGGCTGCAAAAATTTAGTCATCCTCATCTCAACGGTTAATGGTCAAACGACAGTAAAAGCGAAGCGACTAATATAATCATGATGACGATGACGATGATGGTGATGATGATGATGCTAAAAACAAGACATAGACGTTTCCAATATGCAAAGTAATCACAACAGAAGAGCTAAAAAAAAAAACAAACCAACTAACAAAAAACAAACTTGTAGATACAACAACAAAAACGGGTGTGTTTGAAATGGAAATTTGAACTATATGCAAATTGTGGCGAATGTGTCTATAAATTTTAATGTTTTAGTGAAATTACCACGGTGAAAACTAAGAGACTAAGTTGAAAACTGCTGTTAATTGTTTCTTTGTCATTTTTTGTGCATTTGTTTGCCGTTTTGTCTGTGAGTGAATAATCAAATAATATGCAATAGAAATGGATTACTATTTTGAAAGGCGAGACGTTAAGGTAATTTGAAAATCAACCCCACACCCCCTCCCACTCCATCATACAAAACCAACCCCACAACCCTCTCCATCTCTTACTCCATCATACAACTCAATTAATAATTATTTAAGCAAATACTTAAATAATCGACTTTATTCAGGAAATACCAATACACATTTAGTTGAAAAAATATCACTCGGAACGCAAAGTATAAAAACAAACGGATTTAATTGAGTATAAGTATTTGCAATAAGAAAGTAATCTTTCAAATAAACCGAATATTCCCATGGCTACAAAGAAAGAATCTGATGAGAAGCTTTAAACTTTAGACATTAGAATAGATAAGACAAGCATAAAAAAAAACCAGATTCATCTGTGATTTGAATGAAAAGTAACGTTGGGGGTAATCTTTTCATCTCTTCGGTTGTTAATGGTTATTAATCTTCAAGACGGCTCGGATAACAAACGCACAGACGAAGAAAAAGAAGGGAAAGGCATTCGATTAATTGATTGCCATTTCACATAAATGGATGAGATAACACATACATATGTCAACAGTGGAGCAGTATCCATTCATTAGTTCAATTAGCTTATCCCCGCTGCGGAGTTATGCTTGGCTGTGCCCAAAGATTGAGCATAGGAGCCACGCCTGCAGATATACAATATAATTCATTAGCGTGTATAAACTTTCGCTTTCGCAAGATCAAATCAAAGAAAAAGCCTTTGTCCAGATGCGAACAAACCTGAATTACAATGCCAAATGCAAATACAAGAAAATATACTACATTTATACATATATAAAGCATATACATACATATGTATGGATATATGTATATGTATATATATATGTACATATGTACCTAAATCTATATATGGTATATGTAAAGATCATTGTCGATGCCTTTTTTGATGGTTGCCTGCTTTGACACGTAATCGTGCAAAGTGAACCCGGAACGTCGCGTCGCAAATGCAGCCGGATCGGTACGGATCGTGTAGCATGAGATCGGATCGGATTGCAGCCGAGTCTTCTCTCAATCGACTGAAACCTGTCTGCAAAAAGGAAACTCATCCACAAACACTTGGCCCGGCTTGTGAGGTTTGTGTGGCTTAAGCAAACAAACACCTGTATACCATAGTTAGATAGATGCATAGATACACACAGAGATGTACTTATATAGCACAAGCTGGTGCTGGTGCTCGTCTCGCAACGACGGCATTGCATTTAGCACAATCTGAATATGCCATTTCAATAGAGCCATCAAGTACTCTCTCCCCCTCGTTGCTTGCCTAATCTTAATCTGACTTGCAAGGCACGTTGATCAAGTTCGTTAACTTTCCGTTACGCAAAAAAAAACCAAAACAAAACACCAATAAAAAAATCACGAAAAGCTATAAAGTTAAATAAAACGTTCTTTCTTTGGATTCGATTCAAGAAATCACCATAACTGTTAGGGATTCTGATGATTCTCCAGCACTGACGCGACTCCCAACGTGCAGGCATGCGACGCCAACGCCGCCAACAGCGACGTCAAGTCCAAGTTGTGGACTCGGTCTTTGGTCTTGGGTCTGCCATCAGGGCGAATTACTGTTTGGATATTCATGGCTTTGGGCTGTTGTGAAATGAAAACGATAATGTATGGATGGATGTACATGGATGAGAGAGACGATTGGTCATTGCACTTAGTTGTGTTTTCGTTTTTTTCTTTTGGGTGTACAAAATGTGTGTGTGTAGGTACATATGTATCTACGTACCCCTACCTCATTTCACAATTGATTAATGATTTCTCCAGCTTGGTGTAAAATTAGCATAATGCTGCATTATGCGTATAATAACATGACCATAATGAGGCTTATATAAAGAAAAGAAAAAATAAAAGTAAAGAAAACTAAAAACATACAATAACTAGGTGTGCTTGATTGGAAAGTAATTTGGTTTTGAGTGTGGGCTAATTAGCCTGACATGTCAATGGGAATAGAGATAGGGTTTGGATTGGATGGAATGGGGCTCTGTCGTGACCATGAAAAACGTGATGGTGATGGTGATGTGCGCCCCGCAGTCTGAAAAATAAGATAAACTAAGACAAATTAGCGGCCTGGTGGCGAAAGACGCATCAAATGTTTGAGTTTTATAATGAAATTTATGTATCAAATTGTTTTTATTTAGTAAACCAAATCGATTGCCATGGGAAAAAAGGTTTGCTCAAAGGGTTTCACAATATAGACAATTTACATTTGGGTTGGTTGGTTCAAATCAAAACTATTCACTTTTAGCATAACAGATTAGGCGGAATGCCGTTACCTATAAAGTTCATTTTACTTATTGTCCGACACACAAGACATTCACTTTGGAAATATTGTTGTATACCCTTACAAAATGGCTATGTAGTCAATCAGCAATACACAATTTTTGCACTGATCACTATAAGTTTAGAGTTACCACAGTCCGTATTACTATGAGTTCTAATGAACAGTTTTCGTTAAATCGATCGATGCACATCTTTATGTGATCTTTATGAGATTTCAAATCAAATCGATGGTCAACGACCTCAACTCTTGGGACCCCTTTTATGCTCTGGACGCATTGTTGAAATCAAAAGCAACACATACCTGTCCATCGTACATAATGATTTGGCGTTTTTATTCTCAACATTTTGCCGCAAGAAATCAAGTCATAACTGTTAACTGGTCGTGAAAAGCGAAGCAAGTGGAACGGCAATGGCTACGACCACGACCACGCGTGTTCTAGAGGCACTTATGGAGGGGCAAAGACTAGATGATAAAAGACACAATCTTTTGTTAATTGCCTGGCCATTCTTTAAACACACATCAACTGGGTTAAAGACTTCGCCAAGAGAATGTAACTGAAGCACGACATTTTTTCCATTTCATTCTTCTTTGCAGATAACCCAACTCAAGAACATTGAGCTAATCAACAATAGAAAGAATGCACATAAATCAACAACAATAAAAACAAAAGCAAAACAAGACGAAATGAGAGGAGTGCGAATGAGTGTTGGTGGCGGAGGAGGAGGAGGAACAAGTGTAGAAGGCGCCACTGCATGGATGACAACACTGCTGACTAATGCAGCATCTAAGCCTAAGGTAAGATGAGTCATATAAAAGGTATAATTCGACCCTACCTCCAACTTTCCCAATTTTCCCCTCTTTCCTAGGACCATAACTCGGACACAGATTCAGCTTTATCGTCGGCACCGCCATCGATTAGTCCACAACCGCCATCCAGTGGGGCCGACAGCGGTGTAATGTGGCAAACAGTAAGTTCAATAATTTAACTCTCAGTGATCACCCAGTACATTTCCTCCAACTTCCAGTTGCAGGATCTGGATAAAATGCAAAAGGAGGCGGAAATGTGTCACAAGGAAAATGAACGTTTGCAAACCGAACTGCAGATGATGAAACAGGACCTTCTGGGCGCCGAAAAGGCGGCCCTTACCGTCAATGAACTAAAACAGCATATCAAAGACATGGAGGAGCAGCAGCTGCAGTTGAGCGACGAAGCCAATGAACTACGCGAACAGAATGAACTACTTGAATTTCGCATACTGGAACTGGAAGATGATAATGATAAGGTAATACACTCAAAGCCTGTTTGGTCTGCTACTCAAACTGTTCAAAGCGAATGACTCACAAACTGTTTATGAATGAATTGAGCCAGACTTAGATATTTGTTGTGAGAGTGTGTGCGAGTGTGAGCTTCGTGAGTTGAGCATCAACTTCGGATTCAGCTGCAGCTTAGACTTGGCTCAGTTTTGTTTGGTAGCTAAACAAGCGCGGAAATTATTTCAATTGTAACGGCAAAAGTAATTTGTTGAAAAACAAAACGCAAGACAAAAACAATGTTTTAGTAGAGCAAATCATATTGTTATTGTTATTATTATGCAGAAATCTTAATGATTTGTGGTGTGACTTTCCAATTTGATTATAGGTTTTTTTCCACCGTTAATGGAAAGAGTTACACAAGGGATTATAATGTAAACCAAATTATTCACAACTAACTATCGCCCACTTTTGAATGCGTTCACCAAAATTGGCCAAATAGTTGTTTTAACCAAAATCGCAAAGACTCTTCTAAGATGGCATATAAGGTTGGCCCTAAGTGGCTGGTTATTACTTATTTTGTATATTCAGCGATTACTCATATATAGACACACTATCTGAAACTAGCCTTTGTTTACCCCACGCCTTTTCCTTCTGTATCTGTATCGCTGTATCTATTGTTAGCTGTTTTGAGTTTTTTGTTTCGATTGTGTTTTCGGTACGTTTAGTTTTTAGAGCCGAACGCTGTAGTTCCAACTGCTTCAGACTGCTGCTAAAGTCGTTCAGCTTGAAAATCTAATTCATACGTTTAATTGCGAATAGGTAAAGTGAAAATAAGTGATGGAATAGAGTGAAGGAGGTGTGTTCCTAATACTTGCAACGAAATCAGCGAAGCATTGCAGTGTAATGCTAATTTCTATGAATAGACCACCCTCCAAACACCGGGCATATAGAAAGAAAAGTGCATGAAACTCTTAGAAAACGATAATCATGTTCCTTCAGTGAATAAATCTATCAAATAATTGTCTCCCCCAGTCGGACATGGACGGCACCTGCGAGGGTCATTGCCTGCGTTTGGAAAATATTTTGCGAAAATCATCAAATCAATTGGAGGGCCAGGAGAAACGTTGTCTTCAGCAGCTACTTTACTGTGTGCAACAACTCGATCTAGACGCCGGGATGCCTGTTGATCAGGTAAGTTTCAGCTTTAAATGTCATACATCGAAAAATTATATTGAACAAAAAACACATTTATTTTCATCAACATTTATGGCCTTACATGGGTTTTAATACACATTTGAAATAAACTTGCTGCTCCTCAACCCCAAACTTTTTGAAACAATTGAACGTATTAAATTTAACCAAAGTGAAATATATTGTCTTTTTCGTTTTTCTTTTCTGCAGAACAAATCCGAGCGTACAAGGCACAATCGTATTGTAGCCACTGTCCAACCGTATAGTAATAGTGCCACACCCAGTGCCCCACCAACGCCGAGTAAACGTTGCACTAGTCATTCTGGCAGTGCCTGGCAGAGCAATAGTCTAAGTGAGAGTGGAGTCTTTGTGGAATGCGATTTGTCTGTGTCTCCACCACATCCCCATCTTCAGTTCTATCAAGAGAGATTGGATCAATTGGAGGGGAAGTTACTGGTCTATGAGAGCAGTGGAGAGACCCAGGCCAAACATTTGGCCCAACGTCTACAGCGCGAGTTGCAATTGGAAAAGGAATTGAAGGAGCTGAGGGACCGTCAAGATCAACTTATCGCGGAGAACGCCGCTCTTGAAGAGGCCAAGTGTGAGTTCGAAGAGGCAGAGAACGACACGCGTTTGCATCTACAACGCAACGAAGTGGAGTTAGAGATTCTACGGCAGCGAAACGTGGAATTGGAATTTGGTAAAGACGCTCTGTGTGCCAAGTACAAGGACTGTCGAGCCGAGTGTGCGATTCTACGGGACGATCTGAGGGCGGCTGAAACCCAATTGGAGCATCTGCACTCAGAAAGGCGTGGTGCCAAGAGAGAATTGGACAGTTTACGACGTTCCCTGCCTTTGTTGTTGATTTATCGGCTCTGGGCTTTAGCCAGAATGGGTAACGAATTTTCTACCACAACCGACGCAATCAATACCACCCAATTACATCGCGTCAAGGACGAAGGACAGTCTCATTTGAAGGGTGGTCAGGAAACAATGAAGCAAATGTACTGCCAGCAACCCAACAGAAATGTAGCAACTGATGGTTGCGGGTGCCGCGAGATGAACTATCTCAAGGAGGAAGTGAAGAGCCTTCGTTGTCAGTTAAAGGAAGTTAATTCACGTCACTACGAAGCCATGGAGACTGCCGACTCGCATTGGGTTGAGTTGGAGCGGGAGTATAAGCAGCGCGAGGAAGCCTATCGCACCAAAGAAGTTTGTCTGAAGCAAAAAATTGCCAAACTGCAGGATTGTTTGCGCGATGATGCGCGTGCCGCCGCCGAAAAGATTCAGCAGTTGGAAGAGGCCGAGCATGGATTAAAAACATGCTTGGTGCGATTAACCAAAGAACATCGTGACCTATTAGATGAGAATCACACGCTTCAAAACAGTGTGGAGAGTAGTAAGGCCCAATTGGAACTGGAGGCGGAGCAGCAGCAGCCTCTGGCTGTTGCTTTGGAAAATGAAAGACGGCGCAGTCAGGCTTTAATCGATGATCTGAGTTTCTCGAAGAAGTTGCAACAGAACACTGAAGAGCAATTGAAACAGGAGACTGACGGCTTGCGCAATCAAATCTATAGCCTTAAAAAAGATTTCATGCACATTGAAGTGACAAATGGGGAACTAAAAGAAGAAGTAGGCACATTGGAAAAGAAAATTGGTCAAATGGAATTGCAACTGAAAGATGCCGAAGAAAAAAACCCGTTGCCTCGAGGACGAACTCAGGACGAAGGAGGAGCAATGCCAGATAATGGAACAAAAACTGGGTGTATGTCCAGAGGGATTCAGTCTCGCGGATGAGCTGTATGACAGTCCGGCCAAGCGAGCCAAACGCGATGAGATTAGAGATTTGCAAACAGCTAGCCAAGGTTTGGGTTGTGCCCTGCGGGACGTTGAGGTAAGTGATCCACAATTAATGCAATTTGATTTCTCTTTTCGTTATCGACTTTAACGGTCTCTTTCTTTTTTTCTTGTTCTCTCTTCGCAGCGGCGCGAAAGAGAGCTGCCCACTCACAAGGACTTCCAGACAATAGCCTGCAGTGTCAAGCAACTGGCTGACACCCTATTATGTGCCAAGAATCCATCCGAGGTGAGTAATTCATGTTTGTGTCAGTCTGGAGAAGTCTCTGCCAAAGCAATGTGCAAGCCATGCGATGAAATCGATTTGGATCAAAACAAGCCTGCATCTAGCAAGCAAAGTATTATACAGGGCATCACGGAGCGTTCCATGTCGCAGCCATCTAGTCGCCGTGCTTCTCGGGCAAGTCGTAGGGGTTCCCAACCATCCAGTCCCAGTCGACGTGTATCTAGGCCCAGAGGATCATCAGCCAAATCGGCGCGTTCTCAAGGCGGTGCCACCAGCCAGCAGGATGATAGGGGTGACTTTTGTGTGGGACTAACACTCGGCGATTCTGAAAACCATATTTGCAAAGTGCCTTCGTCTATTATGGAATTCGTCCCTCATGACAAACAACTCGATAAACTGGAAAATCGAACGATGACCGAGAAACCCATTTCGTTACGGCGAAAGCGGCGACTTTGCAAACGTTTCATCTATCGTCGGATGTTCCGAGTTCGAGCCCGACGCTGTGGTGCCCTTCTTCATCATCTTGAGCACTCGCTTTCAAATGGTAGTTTCTATTCGGCGGCTTCGGTACATACAGTGCATTCAGCCAAATCATTCCTCTCTCTGAGTTCCCAACATGCTGCGATTTTAGCTCCTCAATTGGGGCAATGGACAGCTGTTGCTGTAGCCCAGACCGATCCAATAGAAAAGCAGTGTTGTGAAGTTCAAGTGTCGCCGTCTAGCGTGGATGTCACAATTCAGGTCCAACCCTGTACCAAAGAATTTGGCGTGCAAGCGGAGAATATTGGTGTGGAGCATCGTCTTCTTTTAGTTCCCTCAAGAACTCGAAAATTTATTAAATTGCTACAGGATGCTGTCAAGGGCCATTTCAAGGTGGACATATTCAGGGAGCGGCTTCTCCAAGTTTGGGAGAGTAGTGAAGAATTTCGCGAAAATATGGAATTACTACAGAATCTGTATACGGATAAGCCGTCCCCGAAACATGAATTACGCGACTCATGGGAAAGCTATGAAGGATTCGTTTCTGTAGTTAACTGTATTCAAACGCTCAAGTTAGCCTTTAGGCCAAACATATCCACGATGCTTGCGGATCTGGAGGAAAATATTAACAGCCGCATCGTTGCTTTTCATAATCGTAAAATCGAATCGGAATACTATTGCACTCTCTATTACCCGGTAGAACGTCGTAACTCCATGATCTTTACTTCGGACGAAGAGTGATAACATTGTGGCCATAGCTTTTGTTATTGTCTGTTACTTAAAATATATATACATAGATGATGTAAATTATTTAGTACCTACATTTTTTGTGTCGATTATGTTTTATTATAGCTATTTGGGAATTATTTGTCAAATTTAGTCTGAATTGAGTTTTATATTAGTCAGTTTAAAAGCAAAATCAATCAAATTTCCTGTTTTTTGTTAGTAAAATTAATATAATTTGAGTGCTCGAAATGGATGTTGAGGACATTTTCCACGATTGTCTAAGTGATAGCGATAATGAATACTTTTCGGATGCTAGCACCGAAATACAAGAGAAGGCTGTGGGGGATGGGCACGGTGATGATAAGAAAATTGATAATGCCTCTACAAAACAAATGATACGTTTCGATGATCCTGAACAGATACGCACTGTTTTGGAACGCGCCGCCTTGACCACAAAAATGTTGCTGCGATGCTATGGCGGAGACGGTCATTCCGGCAACGAGGACAACATTCCCAATCATAGATTCCCACCTTTCTACCCGGCCACATTGGAGATTAACGCACGTTTGCATCCCGAAGAGTCTTGTTCGTGTCCCAAGGATTGTCAATGTCAACTGCGTGGAGAACCTGTAACTCTGAAATTGCCAATCGAGCTGAACCCACTGAACGGACAGGTAAATGTGGACATCTACCAGCCCAAATCATTGGAACCTGCGTCGCTTCGTAAATGTTTATGTGAGAAGGGCCGGAAAAATAGATTGCAATGTCGCACTGTGCGTTGGAGCCAGGAGGAAGACCTGGACAAGAATCACATATCCACCCGCCTACCTCGTTAAGAATTCCAAATTCAAATTCCAAATTGTGACAGTTGTAGGAACCATGTGTGTATACTGTCAATATTTACTGTGTGTTTCATTTAGATCAAATTATTCAAGGCGAGAACACATTCATTTCAAATTTAATGTGAATTTAGGAAAACGAGTTGGAGATCAAGAAAGAAACACGCTATGGAGGACGAAGGCTTTAAAAGAACTGATGCTGGTTCATGCAGGAACGTCAACAATTGCACTCGAATTCAATATCTCACACAACACCAATCGCAATCGGAAACAACACGACTACTCTTCCGTGGCGAGAATTTCCAACCCACTCGCAGCGATCAGGATATGTACTACGACTGCCTGAGTGTGGGAGACTCGGACTCGCAGCATGTGTCTAAATTTGACGATCCGAATGCCATAAGAGATGTCTTGGAGAGGGCCCATAATGCTACTCAAATGCTGTTGAAAAACTTTGACAAAACGGGCCAACGATGGAATAGGCCATGTGAGGCCACTCTGGAGATAACCGCTCGCCTGATCAGTGATCAGAAAAAACATATGACCGGTAGACCAGTGACTGTGCAAATGCCATTGGAGTTCGATCCGCAGAGTGGCGAGTTGACATCTGCTTGTCCAGGACAACAGAGGCAGCAGCAGCAGGACCAGCGTTCCATTTGCCAGTGCGAATCGTCTGCCCCGCTCATAGGAGTGCCGCCATTCCAACTCCAAGAACTACAAGCAGCAAAGCCCTGTTCAGGTAATGCCGCCAATGAACATAATCCCATGTTTTCTTGCGACACCATTCACTCAGCATCGCTATCGGCGGAGACTAAAACCCATTTAGAAAGCTACGGTGACAGCAGATTTTGCAGTGAATGCAAATGTACTGGACCCACTTGCCTGATGCCGTGTCCTAATCGATACGAGCAACGCGATGTGATATCCATTTGTTGTTTGCGCATGCCAATTGTCGTCGCTACGCCACCTCTCACGCCTTCACCCGAACTAGAACTTGAAACCGAAGCAGAGCCAGCGATAAATGAGAGAAAGTCCGCCTTCGACGAAGAGGGTTCTGGCCTTATATCCGATGTGCCATCATCACCACCATTATCGTCACCAGCTTCAGAGCCGGAACCAGAGCCAGAGCGGGAAACCTCATCAGATACCCATTATTACCTAGCTCTACCGCAACACTGTGATTTTGCGAACTGTTCGCCTTGCCGCTTCCATCCTAGCCCAATAATGGACGAAGAGGGCAATGTGTTTTGCCCTGGCAACTGCGGCTGTTGTCAGTGTCCTTGGCGGCGTCGCTCCTTTGATGACAATCGCGAGCACATCAATGTGAAGGTGTGCAAGTGCGTGCAAAGGGGCACTATATTTAGCACCTTTGACGAGCGGGAGAATTGCAGTCAGACATCATACTTTGACTTTTGTCCGTGTCGCGAAAAAGCAGAAGCCAAGTTTCTAGAGCTATACAGCTGTGAGATGTGGTCATCGCCAAATATTACACGTGGGCGTGAAGTTCATCTGTCCGAGATTAAGGAATTACAAACACCGCCCCAACATTCAGCAACATAGTCTTTCAAAACATTCACGCCAACCTAGCCATTCACTTCGTCCTGTTTTTGCGAATAATAATAAATATGTTCACAATTTCCAACCACACCTAATTGAGTTTTCTCTGCTCTTGTCATCCACAGATTACCCAGCTCTGATGTATATGAAAGATGAGCGACCATATAAACCCACCATCACCTACAAAGCCGCCACCAATGCCCGCAACCAGGATATACAAACAGACAAATCATATATGAGAGATCACCAAACGGACAGAAGTGACGCCGACTCACTAGCTAAGCCATCACAAACGGAGGCATCATATCTCTTCGACCACCACTCGCCTAGCCGTAGCGACGAGATTCTCGGGGGTGAACTTAATGCCAAAACCTCCCAAACGGAGACCTCAGACGTTCACGACAAGTACATACTGGATCGGGAAAAGAATATAAACGTGTGCAGATCATCGCAAGCTCAAGTATATGCAATGGATAAATTTCACTATCCCACTCAGTATCAGTGTCCAGGGACCAGTCGTGGAGTGTGTCCATGCAAGTCGCACTCAACCATGAAGAAGACGCCCCCATGACACTCAGCTGTCAGACGGATTATCCAGCTGAGAGTGTCAGAACCGCAAAGTCACAGCCCAGTGTTCCCACATGCTCTAGTAAAGTAGACGCCAATCTGCCACCATGTGGCCTTAGTAGTCATAGTGTGAATCCTTGCCATACCAGTGATCATAATTTTCAATTGTATAATCAACCGTCTTTCGGATGCGAAGAGCAAACCTCGTGTACCACAAGATCCCGTTCTGTGGTGGATAAGATTACATGTCTATGCAGTTCATCGCATCATCCAAAAGCTGCGTGCCACACTCGACGGGATCAGGAGCCAGCTACATCCGGACGCGACGAAAAGCGAAGTGTATCAGAGAGGACGCTTGAATTAAAGTGCAGTCAAACGGGATGTGTTTGCCCGCAGAAACAAAGCGCCTATTCCCAATTATCCAATCCACAAGGAAAGAGTGTATCCAAGCGTGTATCTCTGCCCAATATTAAAAAATCACGTGCAGGCGAAATCTATCGTGACTGTGAGTCCTCGTCGAACACGTCTATCAAGAAATCTGCACGAATTATAACGAGTTGCCATGCTTCCAAAGAGCCTTCTGAAAAAGGGACAACCGAAAGCTCGATGCATTGTGTTTGCTCAAATAAATCTGAGCCAATCGTGACCAGTTGCCATTCTTCGCAGGATCTGTTGGTAAAAACAGGGCATAAGCCATCTGATCACATAGTAACCAGTTGCTATACTTCGAAAGAACCTTCACTGAAAACGGCATTCAAGGGTGGGGACAGTTGTGATTGTCTAGCAAAGGATCAGCCAAAATCTCAGCTTATTTTGGCCAGCTGCAATTCTAATCTGGATCCAGACAGCGACCACTGTAATCCAGTTTCTGGGCATTTTTTAGGAAGAGTGGTGCAGGATGGGACAATGTGTGAACAATCCAGTGCCTTTCGCTCGGTAACGGTATCTAGCGATGTTAACGTATGCGAATCCAGTTTTAAGAAGCCAGATCAAGGACCAGTCACACGCAAGAACCGGATTCTGGGCATGATCGAGCAATTGAGCAATGCAGCCGACTGTGAATGCAATGAAGAAGATCGCCCAAAAATAATACAGCAATTATTTAGAGAGTTAACTTTAATGATAGCCCAAGAACCTGAATGTGTCAACGCTCCATCAGATGAACTGACGACACCTACTCCAACTTTTGAAGAATGCTGCGCGGGCCAACACCTCGAAGAACAAGTCGGGAAAATAGATGAGCTCAAAAAGCAGCATAAGCTTACGGAGTGTTTCGCACAATTGGAGGAAGTTCTGAAAAAATGTTTCCAGAAATCAAAGCCAAAGCCACTGCCGCTGAAGGAAATCGGTGGTTTCGAATTTGACCCAGATTTCAGCCCGTTCGAGACACACACGGTGGAAGTCAAATCAAATACAAAGCCACTGCCGCTGAAGGAAATCGGTGGATTCGAATTTGACCCAGATTTTCGCCCGTTCGAGACACACACGTTGGAAGTGCCTACCATGATGGATACTGAAGAATCACAAATGGAAAACGAATCAGAACTAAGTGCCTCCGAATCCGATGTCTTCGTGGGTTGCTGCGATGATGACAATGATGACATGCCGCCGACTCTACAAGAGCACAATGAAACCGAAAGTGAACTATGCCAACAGCTTATGGACATGGTCGGCGACAACACCCTTCCAGATGGTGAGGATTGTGGGTTATGTGATGAGTTATCGCAAGAGGAGGCAGCTGAGACCAATGGTCCATGCCCCACAGATTGCCCTCCCTCAGATCCATGCAAAATGATAGAGCAATATAAAGACGCGACTCTGATACCAAATGGTCCACTAAGTCCGCAAGCGCGACAACTATTCGAGCTTTTGTTAAGGCAAGCTCTGCAAGAATGTGAGGATGGGGGCCATACTGGCGAAGAGGATTACGAGGAAGAGAGCCTACAACACGGTGTACCTGAACCGCATCCAGAGCCTTGCGTTTGCTGCCATTGTCGAGCATTGCTTTGCGAGAATGAGTGCAAGACGGTATCCAAGACTATTGACTCTGCCATGTGTGATCCCGTTTGCGAAATGGTAAGATCCTGCAATAAACTCAAATTATGATTATGATCTTTTAACACCCTGTTTGCTAGAAATTCTTTATTGATTCCATTATTGTCGACTTGCATGCTATGGATCATGTGCTGAACAAGAAAAAGGCAAAGCCAAAGGTAAGATAACTCCAAAACATTGATGGTTAAGTATCTAATAATTATCCGTTTAATTTTAGAATGTTAAAGAATCACGAGACTTGGATAAACCACCTCGGGAAAGCTTTCCTGTCACCATTACTCATGTTACCAGTCTAGGTTGTACAGCTCTCTACCTTCGATGGGAGGTGTTAGACTGTGTTGGAATTGCCGGTTACGAAGTAAGTCTTCAATGATTTAATTAGTTAAGTACAGAGGATTTGAAATATTTATCTCTGATATATATGGTGTTTCAGATTTATGTGGATGGTCATTTGACAAATCGATTCTATAGTTTCCGCCACGAGGCTGCCGTTGTGGCGAATGTGGATGTTACTAAGACCCATCAGATAGTGCTGCGTGCACAGGCGGTGGGCCAAGATTTCCCTGGAGAAGGTTGCGGCAACGATAGCCAGGCTGTAGTCAGTGCTCATCCTGAAATGTTGGTTGGTGCGGAGAAACCCTGGTCGCCCAGTGTCTTCTTTTATGTTCCCAGTTAAATTGCGCGCCTTTGCGGCAGGCGCAAAAGTGCTAGTCAATCTTTTTTTTTTTTTTTGTGATAGTGATTACAGCTGTCCGATTACAGAATAATACTCTTTATATCGCACCCGAAAATCTCTCACCCCTTCACATACAATTACCTTGTGTATGTATATAGAGCTTACCCATGTATGTAACGACAGTGTAAGTTGTTTTTGTTTTGAACCTAGACTTAAAAGAGCACAACAAGTGCATCAAGCAATTGACGCATTGGTTTGTGCATGTCAAGATACACAGTGCTTTAATTTAGTGCCTTACCAATGTAATCGTAGATATTAAGCAAATTTAAAATGCATTGTATATGAATTAGAAGAGATTCAATTCTAGAGATGATTTTCGAGCACATGTTAGTTAAAGCAACACAACACCATTACTCACTTTTAAATAAAAATCGGAATCTCTCAAATTACAATATATTGAAAAATAGTTTTCCAATGGCCGTCAAAGCTTTGTTTAATACTATTCAAGTATCAAGATGGTTGAGTGAAAATAAAATTTACAATTTCATTGAGGGTCTTATTAAAAACTTTCCTCAATTGTAAGGACCGAATCGATTTTGCAAGCTTTGAAATATATTTTGGCAAGTCTCATTGTCATAAGAGGGCTCGATCTTATCGCCATGTACTGTAGCCAAAATAATGAATTTGGCATGGGCATTCTAAAATGAATAGATGTTAAATATAAATTTATTACTAATGCACTTTTAATACGCTACCTCCTTGGGTAGATCGTGCTTCCATAGATCATTCGCCTCTAGATAGGCGTGGAGGAGTATACGCCATTGCCAAAAATTTTCGTGTCCATGCAATTTTGGTATAGCTGAGAAGTCCAATTCATTGTTGCCCATTTTCTGTGCTTCTTATTTGCTGAACGTTCTGATTGAAAGTGAACTTAAAAATACAAAATTATTTAACAATTAGTCAACTATTAATTCCACTGATATGAAAAAGCTGTACTGATAAAAATATCAGAAAACTTAACGGCTTTAGCATAGCCTAAGAGAGAGAAAGCGGCTCTACGAGGATTACGCAGGGGAGAGACTCACAGTGTGCCCGATAATTTTGCAAATACCGGCACGTTATATACAGTATTTTGCAAACAGTATTTTATTATTTAATCATAAGTTATTAACAGCTATGTTGTCTACAGTCGCGCTGTTAAAGGACAAATGTTATGATCAGGCAACTCTGTCATTTTCCAATACTGGTGTTATACTGTGTGGGAGTCGGTGAAATGTGTCGTATTTATTTTGTGTGACAATTAATTTGTAAGTTACTAGAAAGTAGAAGTCAAATTTTAGTGCAACATTTCAATATCTTAAATCGGATAATACTGGTTTGATTGGGTAAGTTAATGCTGATTGCAACAGACATAAACATGTTTATCTTATTTTTAAATGTCGGGACATAAAAAAATGTTTTCCTTTTAGCAAAAAATAACGGAAGAGAGAAAGAGACAAGGTAAGGCAAAGTATTGTTTGCGCTCTCTTGCTGCAAAAGTAGGTAACCCAGAATTTGAAAGCTAAGTTAAGAACTCTTTTTAATTTTAATGAATATAATGTTAATTATATGGCCCGAAACGGTGTTCCAAGTTCTGAAATATGTATTGGCAAGTCTCATCGTCATAGGCTGGCTCAATCTTATCGCCCTGTACAGTAGCCAAAATGATAAATTTGGCATAGGGACTCTGAAATTAAGATAGTGATCTACATATCTGTATATTCACAAAGTATACAAATGTATGAATTTACCTCTTTGGGAAGGTTGTTTTTCCACAGATCGTTTGCCTCTAGATAGGCACGCAAAAGGATTCGCCATTGCCAAAAGTTTTGACGCCCGTGCAGTTTGGGTATAGCTGAAAAGTCTAGTTCTACGTTACCCATTTTCTCTTATGTTAAGACTTATTGGCTAGGCGTTCTGATTAAAAGTGATATTATAAATCCAAAACTATTTCGATTAGTCAACTTTCAATGCAACTGATATGAGAAAGCTCTACATTAAAAGCTTCGAATAGCTTTATCTCTGTAAACTTAACGCCCCCAAAAGGTTTAATCATAGAAGTTGGGGCAATACCTTTATGACATTCACAATTTGGCGGCGACCAAGCGAAAAGTGTTTGGATTATTCGGACAACCAATTTTTTCCATTAAACTATTAAGTTGTTAGAATCAAATTAAAAGGTAACAAAAATATGTGCACAATATAGTGCAAACAGACAAAAAGGCGAGGGTCAAATTAGCACAGTTCCACATTCCAAAAAAAATCAAATTCAAAATTAATTTATTTAATATGCAATAGCCGCACTCTCATAGGGTGGGACATAGTTGTGGAATCTCAACATCGAGTCTCATGATTTTAACAAGCAAATTGTTCTTCTCATTTTCCAATAAGGGAAATAAAACAAACAGTCTACCAGTTACAAATCAAGTCAACATTTAACAGTTAGCTTAGGTTTAAGATTATCTTTTCCCATATTGATTGAGAAGAGTATCTCCAATTCGGTACGCAAATATTTAAAATCTTATTGTAATATTCTTTATGATTATTGCCCATTTTTTTTGTCGCCCGATACCTAATGTTTTTTGTTGCGCTATGCAGCTCTCTCTATCGGAAAATCCCTAAACAAAAATTATACTACTCTAAATGGAGGCCATTTGTTGGACAATTTTATTATTCATGGTTGGACTATATAGGCAAGTAGATTGTTGCGTGGACAATTTAGTTTCCGTTGGCAAAGGGTTGAGTAGAGAAGAAATGTCGGAGTGGGTTGGCTTATTTTTGCTCTTGATGCAGTTACTCGCTGGTGGCGCTTTTAGCTGGAAGTTTGGTGCCCCTCAAGTCGGTAATGAACCAAATAAGGAGGCTTTTGGGGTACCACAACCTAGTGATGTGGGCAACACTGCCAATCACACGAGTAGGTCGATGTAAAGTTGAGCTCTTCTCTAACATTACTGAGAATATTTGCTTAGTCCTTACCAGGCAATTGGTTGTGGGAACATTAGTTCCACCAATAATACCAGCAGCACCAGGCACTTGGCCCCCAGTACCCAATATAGTTAATCCTGGAACTAGTTATTGTCAGTGTGTGCCTCCCGGATCCTGTGCAAACCCTTTGCCAACAGCACCTACCGATGGAAGTGGACAATTGGACATTCGAATTGTGAATAATGGAGGACTTTACGTGAGTCTAAATGGTTAATAATTAGGGATAATTTGCATACATAAGTGAGGACATTTTTTAGCCCACACCGCCAACAACAGCATCCACATTGACATGTAGCTATGGACTAGTGGCTTGCTGTCAGGCAGGAAGCTACCAATGCGGTCGTCGATTCCCACCACCTCCAGGCGCATCACAGGCCACTCCTGGACAGGCTAGTTTTGGTGCCTATCCGTGGCAAGCAGCGTTGTTGACCACAGCAGATGTATACTTGGGTGGAGGCGCACTGATTACGGCGCAACATGTTCTTACCGCCGCCCATAAGGTTTATAATTTGGGGTAAATTTCTAAAAAGTTTGCGGTCCCATTTAATCCTAAATCTCCATTTATATTGTCCTTCTCTATACAGACTAACTTCATTTAAGGTGCGACTTGGGGAATGGGATGCGGCCAGTACAAGTGAGCCGATACCCGCCCAAGATGTTTATATATCTAATGTCTATGTGAATCCTTCATTTAATCCTACCAATCTTCAAAACGATGTGGCAATCCTTAAGCTAGCGCAGGCTGTATCTTTGACTAGTAAGTCAACCGTGGGGACAATTTGCCTGCCCACCACCAGTTTTGTGGGTCAACGTTGTTGGGTTGCTGGCTGGGGTAAGAACGATTTTGGACCCACGGGAGCTTACCAGGCTATTGAGCGGCAAGTGGATGTGCCCCTGATACCAAATGCCAATTGCCAGGCAGCTTTGAGATCTACTCGCTTGGGCTCATCGTTCGTCTTAAGTCCCACTAGTTTTATTTGCGCTGGCGGCGAAGCTGGCAAGGATGCGTGTACAGGAGACGGGGGGTCACCATTGGTTTGTACCAACAATGGGGTTTGGTATGTTGTGGGACTAGTGGCCTGGGGAATCGGCTGTGCCCAAGCCGGTGTGCCAGGTGTTTACGTTAATGTTGGAACCTATTTGCCCTGGATACAAACAACCTTGACGCAGTAGAAACTAAGCATACATATGTATCTAAATACATTTTTCGTAAACCTTATTAATTTCTTTAATTTTTAAACGACAACTAAACAAATAATTTTTAATAGCGAAGTCCCAATAGTTCATAAAGTGGCACTTCCGTTGCCGATTCACTAGTACTGGACTGTTCAAAGTCGCCACCTCGGAGCAAATATTGTGGTCTCTCCAATCTTGGATTGGCCACATAGAAATCAATCAATGCTGTTGTACTACGCAGATGTGTGATTCCCTTGAAGATTTTCTCCCGTGTCAGCAGTTCTTCGGGGTAAACTGTTTTAATCATAGTGTCACTAGATCGTTTCATCCACGGTCTCTCTTTTAAAGGCACGGTGCGTCCAAAAGCACTGAGAATGGGCTTTTTCGTGGGACGAGAGGCATGATCATTGATGTGCTTCTCGTATTTCAACTCAATGGCCATCTACCAACAAAAAAAGGGGATATAATTCTTCAGTGTATAACATAAGGTAACATTTTGCCTTACATGCGGTTTGTTCCATTTATCGGCCACTGTTTGGGCAATGGCATTTACTTCCTTGGGATCTGTTTTTACCGATGCCAAAAGTGTGCGATCTCCCTTAATAGAGAAAAGGTTTTTAACTTTATGGGGGGTTAGATCGCTTTCCACGGTCCCTATGGAATTGAGCCATTCCACAAAACGTTCAGCTGACTTGGGTTAGATTCAAATAAAGTAATGAGATTTGTTCAAGTGATTAAAAAATTTACTAACAGCATCCATTAGATCCTCTGCCTGCTCGTCAAGGGTATGCGTGACATGAGTTTGATCACCTTGCTCCACTTTTGACTGCCAGCAGATTCGTTTGTCTCTGGGGGCGCATAGAAATTTGGCATACCAACTAGTTCTGTCTACAGTACGGTGTGTGTGTCCAACAGGTTCATCCAGCTTGAGATCGAATTTCTCAAACTCATGTTCCATGCGAACAATATCCGAGTGATCGCTTTCGTTAAAATGTTCCTCGACTTTATTACGGCCCAGATCAAACTGAAGCACACAAGAACGAATTATTGCAAAAACGGTTCAATTTTCAGAACTACTTACAAGAAGGACATCCTTCTCCTCTTCACTGTCCTGTGAGCTTGGACTAAGGTAATCCTCCGGCCTTTCTTCCCGCATATCATCCCTTATATAGATGTCATCATCAGATTTAGAGTAATCATAGTCTTGTATACGTTTTACACGCTCCTGTAGACGAGGCGGCAGTACCAGCGAATAGTCCACGACGGGAATACGCGGCTGGGTGCGGCACGAAGCGGCGAACTCGACTTCATCGATAACGGCATTCCAATAAGATTTACCTTGCAAGCCTCCACGTTCACCCAATTCAGAAGGTTCGCTTAGAGCACTACTTACACTGTGGCTCTTCTGGAAAACCTTCGGTTTCACCTCCTGCCGCACTTGGGCAATTGGGGGAGTGCCTAGGTGTGCTGGGCTCGGATGTTTGCTGGTCATTTGTATACTGCCTCGCGTTGCAGGTACGACCCGTATGGTGGAACTATATCTATTTTCTCTAAACATACTAATCAATTCTTGTGTGATTTAAACGATAAACATATATTTTGCGTGCCAAATATGTTTGTTCGATAGTTCCTAGGGAAAGAGGGAATATAAATGTTTTTTACTCAATCTGAAGGTAAAACCATAACAACCTAGCAACCTTCAGAGCAAGGCTTGTTTAGTTGTTGAGCAAAACATATTTTATATATTTTTTTATAAAACACTTATCGTGTATACGACATGTAGTCTAATCTTACGATTAATATAAAAATATGTCAATTATGTTGCAAGAATAAATTATTAGAATCTGGTATGTTTCTGGTTTAATTAAAAAAATTTAAGCCATTTGTTTTAAAATCATTGTGTATACGACCCGTGACACAATGCTGAGTAATAGGACTAAGTAAAGTTATGCGCAAATTGAACAACAGGTTGCTCCGTGATACATGTGTTTCCTTCTACAAAACACGGCACAAGCACCGACACAGACGCAGTCACCTCTGGCCATTTCAAGCTCACTTTACTGCGTCTGACTCATAAACAACTACACGAGCCTTTATCTTTGTCTCGGTCTCCGGCTCAATGTCTGTCTGGCTGTTAACTTTCCTCATTTGCACCCAATGCCCTAGAGGGTAGTCGTCTCGGTTTTATCGTCATGGGTAGGGCAGCAGAAAAGGTGTAAAGGCAAGATTACATCCTTCGCACCCCTCTTTTGATCAGCTACACTTGTTTTCTTTATGCAAAATAAATGACTTCTGTGCCAGTTGTATAAAATTTTATCGTCACAAGAAAATATTTTACATATTTTGTTTTTTTTCCTCCCCATTACCCCACATAGCTGCACCATCTGCAATCGTTCCAACCGTTGATAATCGGCTGTTAATGCCAGACGGAAACCGGAAATGTTGCTAGTTGCACGGTTTGAAAAAAACTGCAAATCCAAATATTATTGCCGCACACAATTTCTGTGCACTTAGCATGGATATCGACTTCGGTTTACCTAGTATCTAGTAGGGAGATATCAAAATGACTAGGAACACATTTTATAAGATAACTAATTGATTATTTGTTCAATTGTTCGCAAATTAAAAGTTTCCGATCTATATTGATTTGTTTGAATGCCAAACCTTTTAACTCCTTTGTTTACAGGATACACTTACATATACATATACATATACATATGTATTCAGAAGCCTCAAACTCACTCAAATTTCAACTCAAAGATTCACTTCACTCAAACGAATGGCAAACACGAAGTGGTAAATCGCTGAGCGAAGTCCTTTACTCAGTCTGTCCTCGGCTTTCGTGCACTTCAGACGTGTCAATTGCCAGCCAGAGGCTGATTGTGGAGCAATTTGACTATACAAATAAAACCAACAACAAAAGCAAAACCAACTATCGGAACAACAACAAATATCGGCTAATATCGGCTAGCTAGCATTTTAGTGTTGTTTTTAGCCTCGAATTAGCCTTATGTATACTTAAGAGAATATGCTGCCAATGTTGTAGCTGTGAAAGTGAAAGTGAGGGCAACGCTGCATATCCTGCTGTTGCATATTTTCAGTGTTGTGTAATCTATAATAAGGAATTTTAAAAAATTAACAATATCTTCATATTCGATGTTTGTGGTGTCGTTCATTGCTATTCTGCTCATTTCTATTGTGTATTCAATGTCCTTGATGCCGCGACGCCTCTTGGTCTATGCGCCTACACCTCTGATTTGACTGACGCCTGCCGCTTCAACGCCTTTTCACAAGGAAGATGTTAAAGACAAATATAACTTGAATTCCAGCTAACCAAATACAGGAATTATCTCCAAATAGCCTCAAAAGACATTCTGGACTCTTAAACTTATTAATCATTTTGGTTTTTCTTCCCAAAATTATGTCGCCTTGTGAGAAAGCAGCAATATTTTTTTTGTGAGGTTTACGTCATGTTTGTCTACGCTTAACTATTGGAGCCATTGGAGCCGGGCTACGCTTGTGTTTGAGTTGCTTTGCTATGTGTGTGCTATAAGTATATGAGTATGTACATACGAATGTACATATAACTATATTTGTATATATACATACATACATATATGTACATATATCTTTGGTGTTTTGCCTGTGTTTGTGTTGGTGTTGCGCCTGAAAGTAACGAGCGGGACAAGTTGCCCATGCATGAAATATATATACTTACTTATACGTTTCCAAATTAGTAACAACAAAAAAGAACCATTATCAAATTGCATTTACTTGAATAGGACCAATTAGGTGATTTACAGTTGCAGTTTTACGTAAGTGTTGACTGAGTGTATTTCTCTTTTCAAATTAATAAAAAGAACTAATTAATTAAGTCTAAGTGCTTGCATTGTCTGTGTGCTAATTACATAATGACATTTAAATATATTTAAATACAATCCCTCATTATACAATCATATCCTACTCTCTACAAGCATTACCATTCCACCTTAACTATATACCCACCAAACCCGAATGCATTGTAAAACCCGTGACACGTCAGCTTTTAAAAATTAGTTTAATAAAGTTTCAATCAAGTGCATGTTGATTTTTTAAGTATTTTTTTGAGCACCTTTTTGAAACCTATCAAATTGATATAAGTTTATTGGTCCACCTACATTCATATATCTCAATCCCATCTGAATTAGCACTTGCTTTTATATATTACAAACATTTAAATTGTCATTTAATTTGAATCGAGTTTTAAATTACTAACCATTTGAAATTTAAAGCCAAATGCATATTTATATTACGTCGGAGTTGTTCGGTATTCCATAACTAGGATTCTGAATTAGAATATGTATTATACATTTCCTGTCTGGCAATCGCTTTCTGGTTCTCATGTCATTCGACGACCACGTCCAACGCCAATCTCGTCATGCAAATGGAAATGACATTAGCGTTCAGTTCTCGTTAAGTCTATAAATAAATGAAACTGAGACTTATGGGGGAGAGGAAGAAACAGAGAAAAACGGAGAAAAAGTAGACAGAATTGCCTGACACACAGAAACGGACGACGGACAACTGTCAGACACGACGACATCATTCCATGTGGATGACTGCGTGTGTATGTAGAGGATTACTCATACGTCGTTTAATATGAAAATATAATTTGCTTTTTGTTATGGCATGTCAGACTCTTTACTGTCCTATTCCTACTTCTGCCTGTGTTTCTGCTGTTGGCAACGTCCAGATGCCATGAAGTTTTCATACGATTAAGAGATAAGAATTCTTCTTCCATAGCAAAAAACCGCCATCCGCTAAGCTTTGGCGTTAAAAGGGCAAAGTGCATTGTAAAGAAAAGTCCATCAAAATATGGAAGCAAAGTTCGTTCTATCCATAGATTCTGCCATCGATCAAGAGTTTATCTTTTGTGAAATGAAACCCTGTTGTAATGATAACTCTGATTCAGAATAAAAACAATTTTCTTATTCAAAGAATAGTCTGCTGACAATTCATATTAATGGTTGCCAATGGCAGCGGGGGTCCCAGTGACGCAGGCATTGTGCATGGCTGGCATGGCAGTCATATATCGCCACCTGCGGATGTCGTTCAATAAAAGGGGAGGCCAAATCGAAGCATTTGACATAAGGCCAACATGCCAGAGAGTTACACGCTACGTGCCCCACATGTTTGTGATATGTACTCTCAGCTGCATCTAAGAATTTTGCTCTCTGTTTGCCTCTATAGAAGTTTTATGTGTTCTTAGTATAGGTTGGCATAGAACGTATTGTTGTCATTGTTTGACACGATGTTGTCCTTGTGTTTAACACACAAAACTTTTTTCATAGCGCATAATAAAAAAAGCTTTATTGAAGAAGGGATTAAATGCCAACCCATATTGCAATTTAAAAAAAGTGTTGCCTACATTTTGGGACTGTATTTTATACATATAGGAAATAAGTAAAAGGCAACAAATCATTAAAGACAATCATGCAAAAATTACTTTTATAGACTTGAGTCGGGTCGTAAGTATTAATTTCATGTTGGCAAGTTTTGATTTATTGCTTCTCATTGTCATGTGACGTGACGACAGCGACAACAACAAAGACAACAACAACAACAGTCGCAACCATTATTGCGGTTCGTTCAGGCCATGGCCAAGCAAGAAGGCAAACGAGAAATATATGGCACTATATACACGGTCTTTATATAATATTTGTTTTTCATTTTCAAATATTTTCCTTTCCTACATGTATTTTGGCAAGACATGCGACATTTTTGTTTAGCCTAATTTGAAAAGCTTTCGTCGACAACACCAACATCGACAAGTATCAGCGAGAACGCCAACAACAACAACAACAATAATAATATCAAGAGCAACAACAAGTTTAACAATAACAAAGAAAATGTTGAACTTGGCTAACTTTTCATTATGCAAAGTGGCATTAATAATTCGCCAAGAAGCCAATACAGAAGCCAAAGCAAAAGCTAAAGACACAAATTGTATAAACATATACATATGTATATGTGTATGTACATACATTCATATAAAGGAACAAGTATACACATCTATATATAAGTTTGTATAAAATGGCCATTTCAAATAATGTACATTATATTGAAAATGAGGATTGGTGTGTCTGTATAGAGTCAGCAGAAAGCAAATTAGCCATTTCTTGGGGTAGCTTAAGAACTTTGCTTGTTAACGGAAAATGATTTAACTGATAAATATAAACTACATATGGTTTTACATCAAATTATCGTGATTAATTAAAATTTAATATACATCTGTCAAGACATGGATAGATACTTTCAAACGTTTGTAGAGTTCTCAACGAAAACTTTAAAAGCAACCCTTGTGAAACGAGAATATAAAAAAGAAAGAAAACTTCCAAGAAGAAGTCAAACTTGTAAATGCTTTGGTATTTCTGTATAAATGTTTGTATTTTAAAAATGCCAATGCTTTCGGCAGGAAACTTCTTCTTCAATGCTCAATTGAATTTCGTATTTGAAAATTGGCAAAACAACAGCTATATAAAATGTGTGTATCTGTATGTATGTCTCACAATCAGACAGTCCTCTGCATTTATATCCATGTGTTGGACTAAAAGATCCACTGAACGAAAGCTGATTGAAAGATGGGTGCAAAGAAGTTGCTTCTGTAGGGCAATAGCAATAATGGCCATGACTTGATAAATGGCGTGATTTGACCTTCGACTTTACACACATCCACACTTGCAAAGAGTCCAAACTAAGCCCAAATATACAGCCCGTGTTGGCTGTTCGATTTCTTAAATGCTACAAGTGTTCGACGAATTGATTTAAAATGTTACCCGGCTTTAAATTGATTGACTTCATGTGTCCATGTGTTTACCAATTCGCTGTGCCCCATTGACCAAACATACGAGTTTACTGAATTATGCAAACAAACAACAAGCAAAAAAAAAAAAAAATGCGCCAGAAGCGGACAAACAATTGTTATTCTGCTTAAATTTCATACGCCTCGTTGTTCGAGCAAATTGGTCAATTGACTTTGTTGAAGTGCTTAAATATTTCATTGATTCAGTTGTATTTTTGATTGCAAATTGAGTTGTTCTATTTAAAATAGATATATTTTAAACGAATATTAATGGGATATTATGCTGTGTTATCTTAAATTGTGTTTCAACAGAAAACCCAATTTTACTCGTGCTCAAGATGGGCACATGATGGAGCACGGCTTGTTGACCCACGCCAACTTTTTAAAAATTATATTTTAAAGTCATTGAAAATAACATTCATGACTCTATAAATTAAAAAAACCAACGCCTGTATTTTACACCTAATGCTAAAGCTAAACACACGTTTCATTGGAGCTAAATTTTTAGTTGTCTTAGGAAAAAGAAGGAAAAACTTTCGTTTCGTTTAGGTTAAATGCCAAGAGTTCGACAATTTCCATCGATTAGTGGCAATCGTGATAAATGCCGGCGCCTAAGAGAAAATTTGCTGTTGCCATAGCTATACACTTTCGTCCAGTTTCTACCATTTAAGTCCCTAACTGTATGCGGCTGCCGTTGCGTGATGTTGGCCATAAAAACAAGTTCCAAGTTGCAAATTTAAAGTTCTCATTTGTGCGGTGCGGCTTGCATTTAATTCTAGACAACAATTAGAACGCTCGACTGCATAATTTAGCATAATTTTTTTCAAGTTGTTGACGGACAAAGTCATAACTCGATGTCAGAAGCAAGTCAGGAGCAAGTCATCATGGCATTTGCATGCACTTGAATGCATTTGAGAAATGGCGCATTGCGGGGCGTGGCAGCGCGTGACATGGCGCGTGTCCTTTGCGTTTATGTCATTTTCTATTTTTGTTTTCATAGCTCTTGCTCCCCTTTGTTTGTTTTTGGTTTTATTTTTGGCTGGAAATCAAGTTGCTGGTTTTTTTGTTTCTGTTTTGAAGAGCTACGAGAGTGTGTATGAGTCAGCGTTACATTTACATTAACGTCAAGTTTATAATATTTTGTATTAGTAATAGAGTTTTCCGTTTGTTCACTTTACAATTATTATCAGCTGCGGAATTCTTACGGAATTGGTTAAATAGTGAATAAAATAATAGTGAGGCAGCTAAGTATTTAGTATAATATTGCAAGGTCCTTGAAGACTTGTGATATCGTGTGTTCCTCGTTCAGTACATGTTTACAATGAACAAATATAAAACAAACATTTGGAAAGTTTACTCCACGCGGCGTATAAGTAATGTTTTTCGAACAAAAAATTGTTGCATACCCATGGGGGATCTTTGTATGGGGTAGACAAGAGTAAATTCATGTTTATGTGGGTGGGCATGACATGCGATTTATTTTTGATGGCATTAGGTCCTAAGTCAACTGTGAAATTGCCTTTGCACCCAGCAATCGATTGGTCGATAAAATTACCAAAAATCAACCCAAAAACGAAAATTGTGCTGCATCATGCGCAAGCTGAGTCCAATATACATATATTTATATTCAATTTGACATTTTGTGGCCTTGAGTTCTTTAAATTTTGTTTTGCACTGCAGCAGAAACGGCAGCAGCTCAAGCTGCAGGGAGCCATCGAGTAATCCTGCCTTGAGAATGGAAAGTGGAGAAACGTGTAGACACGAAACATGACCAGAAGGCAATCCACTCATCCTCCCCCACTGTCTTTGACCGTCTGTTTCTTTGTGCTCCCATCCCACTATGTGCTTTGACTTCAACAATGCGGCTGGCATTGTCATGTCTTGACGATTGCCTCATAAATTTTTGAAATTGACCCAAATGCCACCAGAAGCAGCAACAACGATAACAACCTTTGACATCATCGTCCTCACATCCAACTGCTTCTATTGACAGAAACTATTTCACTTTCTTCAAAGTTCTGAACGCAAAAACTTGTTGTATAGATTTCGTTTGAGTTAGCACAACGTACATACGCCCCTGGCAGGTGCATATAATGTTATATTTCTTTTCCCGCCTACCTCACGTGAACCTTGAACTTCCATTGATTGCCAGAATGCCAATGAGCCGCTTTAGAGCCTAATGAGCTTAGAAGTGTCGCCCATTTTGACATCCTTATCAATGTGCTGCTTCCATAAATTGACGCCACTTGACATGGCCACTAAAATGGATGAGGTGTTCTTGAGATCAATTTCGCTTGCTGAAAGTGTTAAAATTGAAAATGGAAACATAGCCCCAAAGTACTACATAAATTTTAAACAAGAAGAACAAAAATCGACATAAAATTTTTAGATTTCAATATTTAGAACACATTTTTGCCAATTTCGTGTATTCACATGTATGCATTAATATACATACATGTAATATATGTAAACAAAATACTCGATTCTTACGCTGTCATAAAAGTGTTCTCCGTAAGCAAAACTTTACGACATTGGCCTTGAGCATGACTCCTGGCTCCTTAGCCAAAATTCGCATAAAAATTTCCTATCTAGTACAAGGCGCCATGAATGTTATAAATAACCTTAAAGTAAATGTAGAACTGGCGCCCTTGAATGCATTTTACTTCCCTATAGGCTTTGGACAGACAAATAAATTGCTTGGTGAAAGTGAAGTTCAGATTTTGGGCAAATGGCCAAGTGTTTAAATATGGAGAGAAAACTGGCCCAATTCGAGTCCTGGGAGAATGCGTACCCCTTGCGTTGACATATACATATGTACATGCATGCATAAATGTATGTGTGTTTAGTGTATTCAGTTTGTAATTAGTAAGTGATTTGGGTTACTGTCCTCTAACACACCAGCCCTGTGCTCATGCAATCACTTAAATAAATATACTGAATGCTGACCTTTGACATAGTTTGTGGCAAACGAAAGTACCCATTAATGAAAGGAAAAAGGGGAAACTAAAAGGCAACAGGACAACCTTCTTTCCATCTTTCCACATGTGGCATTTTACAAAATTAACTGCTTTTATCTAGTTTTTGTTTTTGCGTTGTTATTTCTATAGAAACGCTCGGCATATGCATGGGACTACACGACAGCCCATTAATTTTCTGTGTGCCGGAGTCCCACTCTAGTGTGTGAGTGTGTTTTGCCGTGTCATTTCACCAAATGTCCGACATCACACATACACATACGCAAACTAATTGTAATGGCTCTTGGTAAATTATATAGCATGTCTAGCTGGGAATTTATTAATCGCTTCTGTAAAGGATAGAGATATCTAACAATAAGTGATGGCTTAGCCTATATTATTATATAAGTGCTTTCACTTTGCTTTAAGTAAAGTAAATTAGTAAGCCACTAAGAAGCTACACATATATTTACATACATATATATAGGATAAATTTCTGAAAACTTGTTGTGTAAATTTCTGTGAACGAATAAAACATTTGACTTTTTACTTTAGCAGAGTCTGTGACATTTGGCCATAATTACCAAGAAATTGTTAACGATTTGTTTTAATTAGCTTACGAGTTTTATAGCTTGCAACTTTAATTTTTTTTTGTTTTGGCTCTACTCGATGAATCCTAAATAACTTGGACGGTGCAGCTTTTGCAAATTCCTTGAGAACTTTGTCTTGGGCACGTTGCATTCGCACTCGCATCCGCATCCGATTTCGCACACAAACCGCCAAAAACGACTCTCGGCAAAACTAAAATTAAAAGTGCAAAAGAGCTTGCGAAGCAAATAAAACAGAAGAAAACTTTTGCGGCGTTTCCAGACGGCGGCCTCCAGCTATAGAATGGGGAATATGGGGTTAAAGCATATTCCCCATTCTTTTTGGCTATTTTCTTTTTTATTTCTCGTTTTTATATTTTTCTTTTTACTTTCTTTCGCTGTGGTTTCCAAATGTGTGCGCATTATTTTTCATTTGCATTGCGTCATGTACACAGTGAGGGTGAAGCAAAAAGAGGAGTGTTGGGAAGAGCCTCAGGGTAAGAGGGAGAATGAAATGGGAAAGAGGAGAAGGGAGTGGCTGTCTAGCTCGACAGCTAATTCATGGTGACCCGTTGGGGTAAAAATGTTTTTGTTGTTCATGTTGTTGGCTTTATTCCTGTGGTTGGTCAAGGCGACTAGCGGCGGCCGACTGTAACAACAACAAAACTTGCAATCAAGTTGCCTGTCACAGTCAAGACTGTGTGTATGTGTGTGTGAGGGTGTGCTGATTCTCCCTTTAATTACATGAATAAAACTGTTAGCCCTATACTCTGCAGAAAGAATTATACATATGTACATATATATTTTAGATATAATTAATATAATTTCACGTTTAAAAGAGTCTGCTTGGAATACATACATATGAGATCGGTAACTGCTGAAAGTTTCATCACTTTTAAAAATAATAGTTTATACACAATTCAGAAACAACATTGGCTGCAATTTACCCACTTGAAAAATAAACAGTAAGAGCAGTCTTGTCTATTTAAACTTGCTATTGTAAACATGGAAGAGCTCTATCGCTCAGCTAGTCAGTTACCTCCGTCCATGAACACGTTGCTGTTGCATTTTCAGCAAACTTTTCGTAAAACACTCACGTACACGATGCAGCACCAGCATCATATGGGGGTCTGAAAGGCAATTTTACGTGTGCTCCTTTCTCTCTGTGTGTGTGTGTGTGTATTTGAGTGTGGAACGTGTTGGTTCCCAATTGCATTGCGTAAGACTGTGACATTGAAGACAGGTCCAGGCAAGCGTCGCCTATCAAGCGGGCAACTTTCATCTGGATAACCAAATTATTATGTCGCTCTCTAGTTCGGCTTCGGCTCCCTCGCCAACTCTGTGCATCATGTTTTCTTTTGCCCCATAACTCAATCAAATGAAAATGAAACAGTTTGTGCGCCAACAACAACAGCAATTTTCCATTCGTGTTAATTAATTTGTGTTAAGAGCTCAGTCGGCTATTAATAATGACCTACTGACCGGGAACAGGACGAGATTCAGCACAATGTGCGTGTGTTCCACACACACACACGTACGATGTAGAGTTGATCAATTATGTAAACGAGCAACAGTTTTGCTTGCCCATTTTTCATTTCATTTTCGTTAAAAATTTATCAGAAATGAACGGCCTGGCAGATAGACAAGGCCAGGCACGTGCCAGGCGACTAAAAGCCAATGTGAGAATCACAGGATGTGAGTGACTTGCAAATGATTTGCTGTAGCGTATGCAAGTACATTTGGGAGCTTCACGCGTGTATAAGGAAACCTCAATGCTTATTCAATTTAAAGTTGTTTAAATTAATACAGTTGTACACCGTTTCCAGTTCTGATTCATTCTAATTGCGTTTTATTATATTCTACACGGGTCGGCAATTATAATGTTATTTTTTAATAAAGGCAAAACCCCAAGAGAAATCCTTTTTGGTCACAGTTCCTGCAATCCCAGCTGCTGACCACAAACAGAAAGAACAACAAAATTACTCGCCCTATTTGATCAAATTTCAAATACCCTGGAGGTAGTCCAAGACCAACTTATGCAGAGCACAAAATACCTGTAAAAGCATTCCTCTCGTCACGTTTTGGCCATCATAGATACTGCATTCCGTCCTATAGACTTGATGGGTATGGCAACAACGAGAAAAACTGCAATACATCCAAATGGGATTTGGAAACTGGGTGAATGTGTGGTTGGCCCTATGACCGCATATATGACAAAGAGTGTTGGGTTTCTATGCCCCGAAACATTACACCTGCTGCACTGTACCCGGTAATGGGCCATCGTTCCACTCCTAATGGCCTGGCACACTCAGCAAATTCAATTTGTTGGCAGTCCAGTAGGTTACTCAGGCACTCACTCCCTCTCCGTGCTTTCCTTCCTTCTCGGTAGCACACACCATGCCAACGGATTTCCGCTGAACCTTATATAAAATGCAGGAACTAGAAAGCCAGCCACCGGATTCGGGTCGCGCTCTGAGTACAATTGAATTTTTTAGGTACTTTCATTCATTCAGGTGGCACTTGAAGAAACCAACGAAAAAAGAAAAGCAAAAAAGCATTTCGGGAATAAGCAAAATTTCGCGTATGAAAATGGGAAAACTATGAAATTAAATTAGTTTCACTAAACTTGCACATCGGAATTTCAAATGCAATTTAATTTAACTTCGCTATTGTACTTTGGCATCTGGGGTTAGTCGGATGTAAAAACGGATACTCAAGGAAGCATGAAAATTTAAAACTTTACCAAAGTTTTTATCAAACAGCTCAGTTTGTCTTTAAATCTACAGATCTGAAGATGGAAGCTCATTTAATGACAACCTTTTTGGTTAGAACACATTAGCAATTATTTATTTGTATTGTTTACCTACTTTTGAGTATATGTGTGTAAGTAGTTCTGTATTCATTTTTCACTCACAAATTATGTATGATTTTTCTAGCATCACTTTTTACGCACATTTGCTACAATTTGTCTCACCTTTCTAATAATATATACAATTGCGGATGTAGGGATGTGAAATGCAGAACAATTTACCTTTAAGAACTATAAATAAGTACTGCCTACACAGCAGAATATTCAGAAAGTTTTTTATAGTTTTCTTATTAAAAATTGCATTGCATACTTAACGCGGTAAATTTCCTGGTTTCATTTCTCTGGACCCGCCTATAATTCTCTTACTGTCTCTGTCCTTTGCTCTTTGTTCGAACTCTTTTCGAAACTCATGTTGTACATTTGTTTTCTCTACTTTCTTTTCTTTTCCTTTTTAATATAGCTTCAAGCTAAAAACGTAGTCAAAAGATAACTTCAAGATAAACAAGAACAACAACAACAACAACAACAACTACAACAAATTAAACAACAACAACAACAACTACCAAATACAGTAACAACAATAGCAAACAAGAACAAAAGCCGCTAGTAGAAATTATTTTTTGAATTGTGGCACCACAAAGAAAAACCTTATAATATAAAACAAAAACTCAAAAAACAAACCAAAAAAGTTCCATTTTGCATAGTAGACTCTTAGGCGCCGCACACAAAAAGCAAAAACAAAACAAGAACAACATCCATCTGACATCACATCGCCCACCACCCTCCACCACGAACCACATGAGCCTAAACAAGATCAAGAAGCGAGACTCGAGTGACTTATGACTGATGCGCTCCAAGTCAAAGGGGGCTGGGGCCGCGGGCGGGGGCGGTGGCCATCATGCCAGCGGGAGCCGTTACAAGGTGACGGCCCAACGCTGTGCAGTGCCAGAAGTGAACATCACATCGCCAACGAGCGGCGGTAGCCATCCTCGTCATGAGATCACCTTTCAAGTCCAGAACAATGCTCATGCTCAAGCCAAACACTTTGCTCTGCTACGCAGTCGATCACAGCCGACGTCTAATACGATTTTCTCGCCAGGCTTTGGCGTAGGCAATGCCACTCTGGTCGAGGAGGAGGATTTCAGCTTGACAGCGGCGGCAGCCGGTGGAAGTAAGAGCGTCCTGCAGCGTCAGGAGGAGCACGAGGAAATCGAACCAGACCAGAAGCATCCACTGGACACCTCGGACCCAGGTGAACCTCCCAACGAGCTGACCCCCTTAGTGGAGGAACCCAGTGACGCCATTGTCCAGTCATCCGCAATCGCAGCAACCAGCACAACAACGACCAATCGATATAGCCACAACTCGAAGACCACCCGATCCTGGCCAGTCATTTATCGCAATCCCCATCACTGTGACTACGAGGCACTCTACGTCCAGCAGCAGCAGCAGCCCCAACAGAATTTGCAGTCTTTCAAACAGAACTGCTATTCAAATCAATTCAAGCAGTCGATCGTCTACTCCAGCAGCAATGAGGATTTGCCACCTCCGACTGGGGGGGGAACAGGTAACAGAACCGCGTCAAACCACATGCTATTATTTCGCCCCAAGCCGGCATAATAGTATTTATGAGCATCCCTCCTCTGTGGTCGGAGGTTCCTTGCAATTTGAATCTGCCGCCACAACTGCAGCTGCTGCAGCAGCCGTTGAGAGCCTGAGAAGAAGCAATAGCATTTTACTGCGTCAGAACAGTTGTGCCAAGGTCATTCAACGACGGGGCAGTGGTAGTGGCGCAGGTTCTCCAACTTCACTTGGCTCACACATGGAAGGTCTCGGCATGGGCAGTGCTGCTGGAGCCAGCGCTTGCTGTTCCAGCTGTTGTATGGGCCCCCCCTCCGGTGCTTTTCCTTTTTGTAACTCTGCTGATGACAACGAGTGCCACGGCCATGTTGTGTGCCGCAATTATGACTGACCATTGGGAGCATGTTACGTGGGATCGAAATAGTTTGGACCGCTATTCGAATAGATCAGGATTGCATTTGGAGTGGCTGCTGGACGAACAAGTTGCCATGCTTAAGCCCGATAAAAGGGGTAAGGTTTTCTTCACACTTTTAAAAAACCGAAAATTTGTATTCTTTTATTTTCTTTTCAGCCGATCATCGATTTCGCCGTGATTCAGTATTCTTGGTGCCAATGCATGGTGGAATTTGGACACTGTGCATTGACTTAAACATGCAGCAGCTACAGGAACTGCGACGCAATCCTAAATTTCCGCGTGGGGCACCACCATGCGTTAATTATTTGGCCGGTTCCATGGAGAATGCACGCGGCGAGGAACAGCGGAACGATTGGCAGCACAGTGAGTCACAGGTCACACTGCAGCCACATCTGAGTACGTATTAAGGGGTGCAAGCCTTGATCCTATCCATTTAATCCTCCTCACTTGATTAGCAATTAGTTTTACTCCACAATTTTTGAGGCATTTCCCGTACGTTTATTGTTTATATAACGCTCTCTTCGGTTATCATTCCTCCTTCCTTTTCTTTTTTATCTTCTTTTTTAATATGAAAACATTTCTCATTTTTTATGATACGCACTTAGCACTAAATTGTGATTGTGATCTTACAGACTTATAGAGATTGTTTTAGAAAATAGCGAAAAACAGAAATAGCATAAATAATTGGATAGAAATTTTATGTGTTATTTGTATGTGTGTGTGTATGTGTGAATTTAAGTATCCGATATATGTGTGTGAGTGTTTAACTGGAATGTTTGTTTTCTCTAAACCGCTGGCCGCTTGGCTGGAGAGCACAAGGCTTCCGCCTCTGAGCTGGGCTCTTCGGGCTTCTTGCGTTTAATCAGATGCGTTATATCTGTGGGCTTGGTCGAGCTGCTACTAATGGCAGACGATGAAGCAGCACTTGTCGCTGCTGCTGCACCAGACGAAGAAAAAGAACTTGATGCTCCATTGGTGGACGAGGACGTGGATGAAGTTGCAGCTGCCTCGCCATTACCGCTACTCATGGGCTTTATGTAGCTATCCAAGGCGGCTCGTACTTCAGCGATAGTCTAAAATTACAAAATTTCCTGCTTCAAATTTCCCTCAAAATTCTAGCAAACTAATGGATCCTTACCTGTGCTTGCATCTCTTCGATCTCTTGAATCTTGGCAAGAATCTCTTGTTTCGTTTCCTCCAAATCGAGCATATTATTCTTTTCACGTTCAGTAGGTTCGTCTTTGCTCTTTATTTCCCCAATTTCCTCTTCGATCAGGGCACTAGAATTACGCAAGGCAGTGGCACCTTCTTTATTGAGCTGCTGCATAAGATAGGTTAAGCCAATTTTGTAATGCAATTCGGCCAGGGCACGACGATTCTGAGTGGGCAATTCGCCGTGAATTTTCAGCGCTTTCTCTGTGTGACAAAATCGATGAGTAAGATGTTCTCAATTAGGGAGTTTGACTTGTAGTTACCATAATCCTCCCGTGCTGCATCCAAGATGCCGTTTTCAAACTCAATATTAGCCAATTCGGTTTGAACTTCAGCCAAATACGTAAGACCACTAAGGCCTTGACGAGAAAAGATCTTGGCTGCCGCCTCTAAGATTTCCCATGCCAATTGAAGACTACCGCTGACTCCTTCCTCAGCCTCAGCTTCATCCTCCATCTGTTCATCTTCTACATCCAAGTTGGCTGTAGCGGCACCATTACTGGTGCTAGCAGCTGCCTCACCATTCGAAGTGCTAGGACGGTCGTCATCATTGCTAGAGGGTCCTCCATTGCTGCTGCTTACTTCATCGACTCCGGTTGGTGGCTTCTTGCTAGCAGTTTCTGATTTAGGTTGCTCGGCATCTCCTGTGGAATCAGCTTCATCTGAACCCGATCCCTCTTTGACACTCTCCAACTTTTTTTGTCGATTGTGCTTGCGGCTCCATTTGACTTGGACTTCTCTGCTTTTTCCTCGTCGTCGGCATCATCCATATCCTCGTCATCGTCATCCTCATTGCCCGCATCATCAGGCACATCAATCACTTTGTTTTCATCGAGAGCCATGGCAATTAACGACTTGGCATATCTGTGTAGGACGTAAAATATATTATATGTAGTATGTGAATCATCATATTGTACTTCGCCCCCCTCATTTTATTAATTACTCACAACAAAAGAGGTTGTCCCAATTCGTTAGCCAACTCGCCGTAGACCTCCTCGTATATCTGGCACACCTGGCTCAATTCATCGGCCGCCTCATCATAGCTTTTCACCAAAAAGTTGCGAGATCCCTGACTGAATAGCTCCTTAGCTTTTAGGATTTTCTCGGCTCTGTCTTGTTCGGATTTGCCGGTTCCTTCTGTGTCCAACACACCATTATCAGGTGTGGTGTCCGGGGTAGCAGCAACAGGATCTAGGCTTTTCTTAATAGGTTCATCAGATGCATCGGCAGCACCCGCTGTCACAATAGCTTCAGCTTCAGCGGACATTTCGAATAGCTTTCCCTTCCAGTAAAATGAGTGTGATCTGTAGGCGAGAGGAGGATATGTATGAATGAATGGTACAAAATTACGTATTTCTTGTTGTATTTAAGCTTATTAAATTTTTTTGCTTTATTGTAACCACGTCTTCAATAAGCCCTTCCATCCCCCATTCCCAGTTCACCCTCACCTTAACCCAATGCCAGCGTCAGCGTAAACCCCATGTAGGTTGTACCCTAGACGTCACTTTTGATGTATGTAGACCGACCACTAAAAATGGCCACTGTTTTTCTTTACTTAACGCCGTATTGCTTTTTTCACGCCAACACCTCACCGCATCTTGTAGTTTCTGTGGCTCACCATGATTCAGTTGCGCATTCATCTGGCTTAAAATTTGTAGCTCCAAGCTGTCGCACATTTCACAAGTCATTACCACAAATCCCATTTCTGTGCGCGACCGCAAATCCTTTGAGCGCATATCACAGATAAAAATGAACAAAAAGGACACAAAAAACAGAATGTACATATTGTATGTCCTTGCCATTGTATGTAGTTTAATGTAATTACCACCAGCAACTAGCCAAGTCTTTTGCCAGCGGAATCTCCGTATTGTCTATATTATTGCCCCGTTCCCCTACATCATAGATAGATGGGACAGACCGACCAAACGACCGACAAGTAGATGAACCATGTTCATGTCGAGAATTTCTGTTGCAAAAGGCACGCAAAAAAAAAGGAAAAAGAAAATAGGTCACCGTGTGGCATGCCTCGTTCGTTTATTTCTTACCTGACTCCCACCGTCGAGGCAATGGCCACTTTAGTTTTCGTTTTTTATTGTGTGCGCTGGGCCACATGAGATTTAATTGCCGTTGTCTCTGGCAGAGAGTCTATTGGGTAATTGGTTTTACGGGTGTTAGGATTGTGGGTATTCTATGTCAGTTGACCGGATGTGAAATTAAGTAAGCTTTTCATGACCATGACCATTACGGCTTTAGACTTTATACCAAATACTGGGTGATTCATTTGCATTTCCGCACTGCTTCTCCATCATTCTTCAACATAAGCTTAGCTTGGCTTAAATCAATCTATACTGGCGATATTTCCCCTGTACACTGAATCCCAAAAAATTCTTGTCAGGCATAGGACAAAACTGATTTTTCGTGTGTTTAATTCCGTTAGGAATGCAGAATCTCTCCATATCCTGCTCATTGGTATGCCTCATTATATTGGGTAGTGCGGCATTGGTCGGAGCTTTTGGAGTATGCCAAAGGCAGATCAGCGCCATTTTGATCACAGGAGTAATGTATCTCCTTGCTGGTAAGTGTTGGTCATGAACTTCCCAATTGGTATTTGGATTTTATCACTCTCTCTTAATGTTTTTGAATAGCATTGTTTGCCCTGTTTACGCTTATGATCATCCATTTTAAGCGACAGCAGGGCCGCCCCATGCTGGACAGCGACTACGATGGCACTGTGGACGGCATAGTGGCGCGCCCTGGTGGCGTTGCGATAATGGCCAAACCCCTCTTGGGAGCACGCATTTTCCTTACTTCGTGGAGTCTGGATTTGGGATGGGGTGGAGTAGTTCTGTGCGCCATAACATCGGTACTCTGGATCCTTCTGTCAAAGATCATGCGCTACAATCCGTTTTCGGCTCTTATGATTTAGCTAAACGCCTTGCCGCTCGGCGGCGGTTTTGGATATGCCAGTTACGGAAGCTATGGCAGTACTACCAGCTCAAGTAATGGTAGCTCTAGTTTCTTACTGGCAGCCGCTACATCGTCGACGCGGCAAGCGGAGCATCGGGGTAAGGGCAAATACATCCTTTGAGCGGCCGTGTCCCCAGTCTCCTATATTCTGTTTTATTGTTATTTCACTATTTCGATTCCACTCCTCCCCTCTCTCTGAACGATGATTTCTCTTACAATGTACATTTAGTTAGCAATGTTGGGGAGATGAACCAAAAATGCAAACAACAACATACACAAAACTAAATAAATTGCCTTGTTCTTATACATAATACACTTACTTAAATTATACAATATGTACTTATACCTATGTATTATTAATTAATTTACATATTACAATTTACCTTAATGTAAATTCAATTTACAAACTTTTTGTATAAATACGTACATATGTACATACATACAAACATATGTATACATATTCAATAATTTCTACACTGACCTACACAACAACCAATCTAACTATTGCTATAGCAAATCTAAGAAATTACCTATTGAGGCTTTTGCTTTTGGAGCGCTTTCTAGTAACAACTATTTTACTTGCCTAGTAAATTTATTTAAACAAAACTAAATTAACAAACAAAAAGAAAAGCAGAAGACAAGAAAGTCGTTGTACAGTTGTGCACGATAACCTATAGCAGATGTATTAATTAGATCAAATAGAGTGGCTTTAGAACTATACAAGTGAAGAAGTGAAAAGGTTTACAAAACAAAGTTCTATTATATTGGAGTTAGAAGCATATGCTATGCTAAAAGTTAAAACAAAAACGGAAAATCAACAAGTGTATTTTTATGCAAACGCTTTGCCTTATATAGAAAACAAAATAACAAAACAAAAAAGAAAACCAAAGAAAATTGTAAAAAATTAAAACAAAATGACAAAATGAAGAATTGTTCTTATTTTCGCAGTGGTTATTAATAAACATTTACCGTTGAAATGTGTTTTTACAAAGAATTGTATGAATATGACAAATTTCGAGAGCAACGCAAAAGGTTCAATAACATGTGTTCCCACTGCCGCTGCTTTTGCAGCCGTGGAATGAACAAAAATTAAACAAACATGCAAATGAACTCACAAATAATGAGGATTTTACAAAAAATAATACGACCAGAGAACGCGGAGACTGGAGGTGGGGGGCGGTACATCGAAGATCAATGGCTAACTGTATGCAGAATGCGTGTTCCACCGAGACACTGGTGTGGGTGTTTGTTTGCTCGCGCTTAAAACAATTAAACATTTCGCTCACAATAAAATAAAAAACAGTTAAGATTACAAAACAACGCAAAAAGGTTCATTCACCTGTGCGAGTGCGTTTATTATCTATCATCACTCATGGAGTTTATACGTTAGACAAATTCCCAATCTACGTTCTTGAGTGACACTCACAATCTCGTTGATACTTATTGCCCGTTTTTGCAAACTCGCTACTTCACAAATTTTGCAGGGCATAAACATCGTTGCCCGCCATTCGCCCGCGCCAACAATCACCAATACTGATACCGGCAACGCAATTTGGCCATTTATAAACTTAAAGCAAATAAACCACAACACGTTTCACATGTGTATCTTTTTTTATTGCAAAACTGAAAATGCGACAATTAATTAATGTTTAGCACATACAAAACACACCAGCCCAACAACACCAACAAGCGGCGGGCCAACAAAATGAAATTCGCAAATTCGCGTGTACATGCGTCTGTGTGTATGTGCAGGCATTTTGCCATCATGGACCATTAAGCAACTTACTTCTTGTATACTTCTTGTTGTCTGCTCTCAAAGCAATGAATGATAAAATAGTAAGATCCTTTAAAATACGCACAATAAACACAACAAAATTAGTAATTATTGCTAATCCCAATAAAAAATTCGCGAAAAACGACCGCGAGCGCGCAATACGAGGAGAAACAGAGATGGCAAAAAATTTGAAATCGAAATATCGGAAACTTGTAGATTTATCGATGTTTTCTCATACCCCGTGGCGCCTCCTAGCGAGTGAGCGGCGCACTTGCTCACCCGCTAGATGGCGCCTACGATGCTCTCTTTTGCTCGACTGCATGGTCGGAGTCTGACTCCTCTGTTCGACTCACATGTTCGATGCGGCGAGTGGGCAAAAAGTTGGGGCGAATATTCATATTGTTAACGGCTTGGGCGAATTCGGCGCTCTGAGCGAATTGATTTCGCCATGTTGTTGTTTTTTGATGTTTTTTTTTTATTGTTGTTTTTGATTTCAAAGTGAGCGGGTGTGTGCTGGTGTTTCGCGGTCGCCAAAATTGTGAGTTAAATTATAAAAGTGGAAAGAAAAATAATAATGCACAAAACATTGATGGTTGATTCAATTCCATTATAATTGATGTTTGAATAATGTTTATGTAAGTAAACAAGGTGACAAAAAGCAAATTAGTAAAGCTTTTAATTGGCAAGTGAGCAGCAAATGCCAAGTTAAATTCGAAAGTTATTCTGATAAACAAAAAACAACCACCTTACCTTGGACTGTTAAATATTTATACACAAAAGCGTCGCTGCCGCCCACCACCCACCACCTACCACCAACACAAACATAACTGTGGCGCCAACATAATACATATACATACATATGTAGAAGAAGAAACAACAACAAATTACGGTACGTGTATTAAATTTTTATGCTAGGCATTTCCGTGTTTTATTGATTTTCGAATGCTTTTTTTGACGCCTCCTTGGCTCGATTGTATCATGTAGATTTCTTTTCTTCATCGTGTTATTGTAAGAGGGGGCATGGGGTCTGATTCACCTGCTTTTTTACAGTAGGGGACAGCTGCAAACTCTCAGCTGCGGCTGCTGTGACGCGCAACAACAACAAGGCCGCCGTAAGCTTTTTTTAAATGTTGTTGCAATAACCGGTTGTGTTTTATCTTTCGGTCTCTCAAAAACTGTGTTAAATTAGTTTTCTCTATTGCTATTATTATTATTGTTTTTGTCGCAGTTATCTGTTAACGAAACTAACTAATATGGGTGCGAACAATTGCGAATTATTTAAATAATCTCGAATAAAGATCTTTGGCCCAAACTTTTCTTCGTCGTCAAATCAAATGATTCATTCACAATTTCACCAAATTTTGGATGATTCGACAGAGAAGCGACTGCGTAAAAAATTGTTCTGCCACTCGACATTTTGCTTGTCAGTTTGATGGAATAGTTGCTTCTCCACCCACATAACAAAGTTTCGGCAGCACCGTAATGCAGCAGGCAATTTTCGTTTTTTTGCTAGCCTGCAGACCCTGGGTCTTGGTGGATGGCCAGAACATGGTGATGTCCTGACATAAGCCTCTCGGCACACGTTCCAAGGATAAAATGCTAAACATGCTAGAAAATCGATTTTGGGGAAGGCATATGTATGTACGTTTGAAAGTATCCTCTAGATATTTATATATAGATTGGATGATGCCACAAATAAGTTCATTTGACTGCGGCAAATGTTAAATTGCCCAAGAGAAACGGAAATGGATTGTGTAAAAAAGGGCTCATATCAAAGAACGGAACTATATGGACGATTTATAGTTCCTTGTTATTACTGGTTGCTTTTGTTGTAGTTCCACTGACTTTTATTTAAAGATTTCAATTATTAATCATTCAATTTTAGAATACCTCTTCAGTCCAAGCGTCGCCAAATAAAACCCGTTGGAATTCAATCACTTTCGCTTTGTTGCCAAAGAAACAACAAGAACAAAACATTTGCAGCGTTTGTTTGAACGATGTAGTCACATTTGCGGAATGTTTGCTATTTCCCTTTGCCTGTGCAAGGGGGAAAGAGTCTGCTGCTGGGGACTACAGTCGTCTGGGTTCCATATCGCATTGGAGAGGGGAGGATGCTACTGTACATGGGTTGTCTAGACTCTAAAGGACTACTACCCACTCACTCCCCCAAACACATTGTTGGAATACAGCCATTGTTGTCTCGATGCCGTTTTTATGATGTAGTTTGTCCATGTATTGGGTTTGTTTGCCCAGCCAAGAGATCTTTATTCACAATGCATTAGTTGGGTAGAAAGCTTTCATAAAACGATGTTATTTCCATTCAATTGGCATATCGATTTGTAACGTTTTTTAATTTTTGTTTGGCTAATTAAGACAATTTAATTACAATTTGTAGTTCTGTTAGTAGTGGGAAATTTAAAAACTGATCCGGACTTTATTGTTATATCAAATAGTTCAAACTTTTGGCAGAGGAAATCAATAATCAGCCAGACCTTCAATTCAACCAAAAGAAGTGAATAAATAAACATATTTCAAATTAATGAACACAAAAAAGACAGACACAAAAAATAAAGTTCATTGAAATTGGAAGCGAAGCGGTTTCGCCACATGCCGACCCTGTCTCCAATGAGTAGTTAGCCACAGCCAAAGCAAGACGAATGAGAAAAAGCCAAGTCGGCGCCTATGACTAACCGACAAAGAAGCAGTAGAAAGAAGAATAAAATTCAAATTAATACTAAATTAAAGGGGGGGGTAAAATGTTATTTTAACCCAGTACCTGTCATACAGCGAAATAAAAAGGAGCCGTTGACCGTTAGTGGAAAGACATTTAACACCAGACAAAGGAAGACCGGTTGGAGTGGTAGTTCTGTAAGGTGGAGAGGATGGGGGGCAAGAAAAGTGGCTTGTTGGTTTTCAATTGCTGGTGGCTATCTTGGAGGTTGTCTCTTTGTTTCTGAGTTCTTTGGCCCGGGCCTTGACTCCGTTTTGGTTTGGGGTCTCTTTGTCTTTGTCACTATTATTAATTTTGATACGTAAGTTGTCTGACTCACTCTTTTGCTCGCTATCTAAACTGAGTCTCTGAAGTTGACTGCATTTGAGTAGCTGTCTTGGCTTATTTGGTATGCCGCAGACGCAGCCAAGACATTAGCCAAACCCTAACTCCAACGCCAACTCCAATCTTTGGCATCCGGTTGTTGTTTTGAGGTTTCGCACTTAATTTATTCATGTAGGATTAGTCGTACTGGAATGGTAATGGGACTCTCTTCTCTACAAGTCCTCCCAACTATAAACGACAACAGCTGTCACTACCTGGGCTGGCGTAAAGCCATTTCAATTTGTCTGCCAACATTATGCAAAGCGTTTAAGTCTGTTGGAGTGGCAAATGATGGTAGATCCCCAAAAAAATCCAACACTATATGGGTTTTAAAGGCTTTTTTTTTTGCCTTTTTCACCAAATCTTTTCGGTCATTGTAATATTAAATCTATCGATACTACCACAAAATAATTTCTAAAAATATAATTTAATTTCACTTTTAACTCGCCATTGGAGTTCTCATAATCAATCCTTTGAAGCTATATATGCCCAAAAAGAAAAAAAATGAATAAGCCAATACATAGGCATTGAATAGCCACTCCCTGAACATTTACCCTCAACAGCAAGCAGCCAAATAATTTGCCTTGCTCCACATTTCAGTTTATTGCTGTGGTGTTTTATTCTATTCCACACTAACTGAAACAAGTTGCTTGAATAGCTTCTGTTTGGGGTAATTGTGACGGAGAACAGGGCCAAGTAGCGCGACCTAAAAGCGCATGGAGAGAGCCCACCACATGCAAACGGAAACGGAACCCCCACTTCTCGAAGGGGCTTTCCGCTAAGCTTCTTGTGCGAGGCATAAAGCAAAAAGGAGCATTGCATGTGAAAGTGCACTTTTGACACACTAACTTCTCCATCCCCATCTGCAAGCAATCTCGATATGCCTTGTGTCATGTACATACATATGTATATAGGGTGATGGCAGCTGCGTGGGGATTTGAAGTCCCCCATTAGAGCGAATTGCTGCAACAGGAAGTAGCGCGTATGATGTACCATGCAACAAAATTAACCAATCATTATCGCAATCATGCAACATTCATCTTTGCTCACATCCATTACTCCATTACTCTCCCAAATGCCAATTAAATGGCCAATTTAAGAAACATACGGAATAGAGCGCACCCCAAACTCGAAATGGACACGCAAATCCCAGCAAAATGTTGTTGACCCCAAACAAGAGACTGGGGTTAGGAAACTCGTTCCCTATTCTTAATGTTTGTTTGTTCAAAAATTTTAATTACTTTCGGTGTCAATGTTTAATAACGGCATTGCGGGTGCTTAGGGAATATGAAAAGGTGCAAACCTTTATTTATGCAGCTGACAGAAGTAATTTTTTGTTTTATGCTGAAAAGAACTCCTTTTTAAGATTCTAAAGTCTTCGATCAGTGGTTTTAGTGCCACTCACAACCCACCACCCATCGCATATGTACATATGTCCTCGAACTTCATGGCCTTCAACTTTTCTTTCAATGAATTTCACTTTTCTCACTTTTATTTGACTTTTACCCTGTTGGCTCTTACCGAAATGTACTTGACATATGCTAAGACCATCCAAACCCAAACCATTCATTTACACTTTCCTCCCACGCCTTCCTTCCTCGCTGCATTCACCTTAAGATTTTAATATGACATACAGCATAATCTGTCGGCAACTTGTTGTCACCCAACATTGTGTTGCAGTTGCTTTTCAATGTTTTCAAGTGGTGCAACCAAAGCCAGGCTCGGCTCGGCTCAATTCCTCTTTGTGTTGCTTCTGCCCAGACTTGTTTGTTGACTTTGGATTCAGCACGTCTCTTGGTCGTGGTCGTGGTCTTGGTCTTTTCCACTGCATGCCATTAAATAAACACAATTTTTTATGCACAAAAGCAAAACAAACGTAAAAGAATCTGGTTGAAACAAGGTTGTCATGCTTATACCACTGGCCTGAAATTCGGGGGCAGAATAGAATATAGAAGTGGAAAACCCCCTTTTTAGGGAAAGGCGCAAAGAGCGCCACTGGCATGCATACCACACATCCGTGTATGAATACTCTTTGAGAGTGCATAGACGCAGTGGACGGGTTTGTAGTCATAGCACTGCTCCACATCTAATTAACCTAGAAGTAAACAAATAAATTTTTCATTCAATTAACAGGAAATGCGGCTAAAGGCATTTTTCTCTTTTCCGTCTATTTATGTTTTTCTTCGCGAAATTTTCAAATAAATCAATTTACACAAGCGTTTCGTGGATCAGGGACTTGAGGGCAGGGCCGTAATCTTATGCGGTGGGACCCTGCGTGGCAGCTCTATAAATACCAGGTCATATGAGAATTTATATATAAGAACATACAGAGAACACAATTCGTTTATTTTCAGCCTTTTTATTTACGAGCCAGCGTTGTGTACCTTTTGTACTATGTACATATGTACATACATACATATGTATGTATGTATACGAGTATACACAAAGTTGGGCTAATTTCCAGCTAATAAAATTGATATTTATAATATAAACTCGAGAGCTCCATCTGGAGGAAATGTGTGTGTGTTCAAATCTATTTCGTTTTCATGCATGATGAGTTTCGAGTGTTGAAAATTTTGATGGGGGCTCTATGTGAACCGCTGCTAAATGAAAGTGTCGATTGATTGTGGCGCACGTATCGATGTTTTGTAAACGGGTATCGGCTAAATGGATCGTCGTGGAGTGTCGTTCCTAGGGTGTGTTGGTGGTGTCACGTTGTATTGATTAAATATAAAATGGGGACATGAGACTGTTAAAAAGAATCTGTTTACTCTGTTCAGCATGGAAAGACTCTTCTGGCCTAGGCCAAGGCTATGTTTTTAGACCAATTATATTGCCTTGACATATGACCTCTGTTTCGATCAAGGCAAATGTCACTTATCCAATTAATTGACAGATCGTAACTCGTCAATCAATCAATGCCAAACGATATACATAGATCCAAACTGTAAAAAACCACTTACCAAGTGAAGTAATTTAAAGAGCACATGGATAGGCACACAAACATATAAGTATATGTATATGTAGTTATAATAATCAACAAATTAGCCAGACAGTGAGATCAAGAACTGATTTGTAGCTATTTTTACCACACCCGCATGTCTCACATGCATTAAATTCAGATTAACCCAAATTACCAATATAGCAAATCGATATGTATGGGGAAGAGAGCCAATGAAGCGTACACGACATGTTCATCACACGACGCGCGAGACACAAATACGTAGAGATCAATCTGCATCCCACCAAACAACAATTCAATTGTCCGCAATATCTATACATACATACATAAATACATACACTTTAATGCATCAGAGATTAAAGAGAAAAGATGACTTCAACCACAATAGCTCACTGGAGGCATTCAATTGCACGATGATGGTTGTTGAGCCACAAGTATTTTGCGTTATTCTACCCTGTAGCTAAAACCACGCATTGGGTATGTTCTTTTGATTCTCAAATTCAAGGGCCTCAAAAAACAAAACTATTATTTTACCTATCTAGACTACAGATGGATCGTTGTTCATTTATACTGCTACTTGGTGTAGAGTATGTCAACGACTTAAGTAATTTTTGCATTGCCTCTGCTCCAATTATTCCAGCACCTGGTAAATGAAGTAAAGACATAAGGCGGCTATTTAACAAGTCACGTGTCCATTAAATTCAACACAAAGCCAGCTAACGCTTTGATTAGTATAACACGTGGCTTGTTTATGTGTCTAATAAATGTAACTTAAGCTGCTGCTTCGCTTGAATGACCATCATATAAAGATAAAACGTTTGGGTTGGCAAATGTGTACGTACATCCATACAAACGCTTTTCTTACTTACCCTTAATTTTTTTAATGCTCTGATCAAAGTTGGACTCTTTTCGGCTGTTGTCCAGATCATCACTTATGTATGTACATATATTAATCGTTTTGTGTCCGTCTAAAAGTTTCTTTGACATGCACTTGACCTTAGTTGTTCCTCTATTAAACTGCAGTAAAACCACTATATATGTATAATACTTTTCAAATTGTAATTTATTTTTGCCAATATTTTTTTACCTAATGGCACCAAACTAATTTTTATATAATAACTAACAAAATACAAGCGACATCCCGATCACCTATCAAATAACTAAACTATATTTACTTTTCTGTTTTTTAAAATTTGTATTTTTTCCAGGTCCAAGCGTCGAAAAATCATTAAAAAAAAATCACAAAGTCTTGCTGCAATACGAAAAAAGAGAGGGAAAGGGTCTTTTAAATGACTTGCAAGACATGAGGAAAGGTCATTTTTTCACCTCTTCGAAGGACATTCCAGAACTGTGATCGTGCTTAAAAAGAGTTGTATAAAAGAAATAATTATTTTTCGTATTGTTTTTTGTTATTCATTAATTTTAAGCCAAGATACAGATATTTTAATTTAATTTGATTTCTAATAAAAAAATATAACAGCAAAAGTTTCAATAAATATGGGTTTTTTCATATATAACATTCATTGAACATTTATTACTTAAACAAACGGACCCATAAAGTATGCAACACATTTATTCTACATAACAAATATCGACGACCGTTAAATTTTAATTAACGGCCCAAATAAGTATGCAATGCATTTTGAAAATTTTATATTTTCTACGGTACTAATTTCGTCGTTGTAAATTCAAAAATTGATCTGCCCAAAAAAGTATACTATAAATTTTTATTAACCTACCCAAAAAAGTATACTACAAATTTTTATAAAACTTTTAATCAATCCACTTTCTATGCATTTCTGTTCGCCTGGTATTTCAAATTTTCACCAGTACTAATTTCGTCGATATAAATTCAAAAATTGATCTGCCCAAAAAAATATACTACAAATTTTGATAAATTTTTAATCAATCTACCTTCTATGCATTTCTGTTCGCCTGGTATTTCATATTTTCTACAGTACTATTTTGTCGGTTTAAATTCAAGTTTATCTGCCCAAATTTCCATCAATCAACCTTCTATACATTTCTGTTCGCCTGGTATTTTATATTTTTCACACTACGAATTTGGCAGTTAAAAATAAAAAAATTGGGCTTAAAAAAACTGAAATTCCAATATTTAAAAATCTATGAAATACCAGGCGAACAGAAATGCATAGAAGGTAGATTGATTAAAAATTTATCAAAATTTGTAGTATACTTTTTTGGGCAGATCAATTTTTGAATTTATAACAACGAAATTAGTACTGGTAAAAATATGAAATACCAGGCGAACAGAAATGCATAGAAGGTGGATTGATTAAAAATTTATCAAAATTTGTAGTATACTTTTTTGGGCAGATCAATTTTTGAATTTATAACAACGAAATTAGTACTGGTAAAAATATGAAATACCAGGCGAACAGAAATGCATAGAAAGTGGATTGATTAAAAGTTTCACAGAAATTTGTAGTATACTTTTTTGGGCCCTTAATTTAAATTTAAAGGTCGACGAAATGTGTTATGTAGAATCAATGTGTTGCATACTTTTTGGTTCCGTTTGAATAAGTAAGAAATCGCACATATGTAAATTTTGAAAAATCACAAATTTATTGACATTTTTCGCTTAAATTAAATTTTGTTAATAAAAAACTTATTTATTATTTAAGAATAAACTATATTTAAACTGTATCTTGGCTTTTTATTTAAATTAATAACATGAAAAATAATCCAAAAAATGATTTCATTTACACAACTTTGCCTTTAAGTGGACGATGGCCCTTCGGAATCCTGGAGTGTTCTTTGCAGAAAAGGGACATTTTTTATATAATAAATGGGCTACATCTTTGGATGTGTCACTCTTTTGATGCCATTTTATGCAGGTCGACAAGGACACCCAAGAAAAACATGTCGTTTCGTTCTGCGGGAAGATTATGAGTTTTCTGGTCAAACGTTGTCCCTATATGCGAAGACAATCTGTACCCAAAAATTGTCATTGCCAAAATACAAAAACAAAAGTCACAGAAACTATTTAAAGAACGATCATAAGCTTTACCCAAATTGTAGACCTTGTGCTTGAAAATGGCAGACAAGTCCTTAAAGATTTCTTGTTTTTTAAACCCCGTTAAAGATTTTTGCCTATTCTTTTATAAGCAGTGTAACCAAATGAGAAACTGACCGTGCTGTTTTGTGTGGTTGAGTCTTAGGGATATTTTCAGCTACATCCTTTTATAAGCCAAAGTGCAAGAGGGCGACTCCTTTGGTTTAGAGATGGCTGATGAAGTTGCGACTGCAATTTACGTTGGGCCTTGTTTCTTGCCGCCCCATTAAAGTGCATAATTTATTAATAATTAAATTAAGCTCTCATTGAAACTCTGTTTCTGTTTACAGGCCCTGAAGCAAAAGCAGCAGCAGCTGGTGGGAATCCCACAACAATTGAAGTTGATGACGAGGTGAACGAACTGAAGAACTGTGCATCAACCCGACTAGCTTTTGCTTAAGCAATTAGAAGGGAGGGAATCTAATTAAAAAGCAAGCGCAAAAGCTGGGGGTGAAAAGACGCGAAGGAGCACAAGATGCCTTCGCTGCGTCAAAAGGTCACCACATATTTTCGTCAATTAAGTTTTATAGCGGAGCCACGCGATGGTCGACGACGTGGTGGTGCTGGCGATCAAAGTCATTCCGTAGATGACGATGGCAATTTCATAACCAAATACTTAGAAGGGTAAGTAGGCGGGCAATCGCATCTAAAACCTTGAGGATTAATATGACATACTTTCACAGGCGTATGCAGCGACAGTTTGTAGATGGACCCGAGATTTATAATGGTCAAAATCCCACTGATATGCCTGTGCTAAAACTAGGCGGCTATCCCGCCGGTTCATGCTCTATTATTGCTGCCTGCACTGGACCCGATGAAGGTCTAACTGGGATAAAGCGATCTAAATTGCATTTAAGTGCCAGCTATGCGGATGACATCGATTTCATAGACACTCAACAGGAGAATGAGGACTGCTATGGAGTCCGCAAAAGCACACCAGTTAATCCGGCCCAGAATTCTACAAGACTGAGTAATAAATTTGCTCGTCCTCAAACCGGTGGTGGTGGTATCGGCAGTGGTGGTGCTGCTTCACGAAGACAGAGCAATACTGATGCATCAGGCACCCAGGCTGCAGCTAACGCAGTGTCAGGCATGCGATCTCGTAAAAACTCCAAAAGCAGCATAGCCAATCTGGCGGCAGCCACAGAGCAAACTTCTAAACCGCCGACCACCATTGTGGTTAGCATGGTTAGCACAAGCAGTTCTAGCCGCACCCAAGATCAGAATAATAGAAACCTGATAAATGCCAAGACTGAAGCCACAACGGATTCACATCCCAATGCGGAACGGGAACGCCTACTCCGGGAGGCGGTGAGCAATCAAGGCAGTGCATCTTTAACTCAATCCCAGTCGCAGTCACCTCCCACGGTGGCTGGTGTACACAATTGGCAAATGGATGCCGACTTTGCCTTTGGCATCTCCGTCTCTTTATACGAAAATAATATGCTGACCAAGGAACCTATCGGAAGTCCCATTGCAGATTGCTTTGGGCTGGTTGTTCGAGGCGATTCCGCCGTCATGGCCATGGCAGATGGTGTCAATTGGGGGGATGGAGCTAGACTGGCTGCCCGTTCAGCTGTACATGGATGCCTTGACTATTTGGATCGGGCCTTGTTTGGCGAATCTCTGGAATGCCGTGCCACCACGACGCAGGAGGTGTTTGTTAGTCTACTTCGCAGTCTTTGGGAGGGACACGGTTGCATTTTGGAAGTAGGAGGCGCCCTGTCTACTTTAACCATTGCTGTGGTTCTTCCGCTGGACGGAGCAAAGGGCAAGTATGTAGTCTGCGCCTGCAATGTGGGTGACTCGCTGGGCTACGTGTACTCCACGAAGCATGGAGTGCGCGAACTGACCCAAGCCTCCCATGATATTAGTTCGATGAGGGACATGCGCGATGCACTCGGAGCTCTTGGTCCCGCCGACGGCAACAAGCCGGAATTAAGCAATCTCACTTTCTCGATGAGCTGCATAGAGAGTGGCGACATTGTATTCCTCACTTCGGACGGCATCAGTGATAATTTTGATCCTGTGGTGGGAAAATTCGCCGAAGCGTGGACGCCAGATGTCAAAATGCAAACGACAAATGCCAAAATCAATTTGGCCCCAAAGCGCCAAAATAAAAGTGCATCGGCCATCTATGCTCGATTACAGCACCCATCGACGCCGCCAACGCGTCCGGCGCGTGAAACGAAAGCTGGAAGTCCTGCAAATACGGCACCCAGTCGTCCTAAATATATGCGCTCCCAGACTCTAATAGAGCCGCGGCAGGGCTTAGGCTCCGCTCTGCCACCCCCTTTGATGCACCAGCAGCGCATTCCAAAGTCTGCATCGGGATTGCCGTTGGTGACTGGACCACAGAGGCACGCCCTGACTCTCTATAGATTGGAGGATCTGCTCAGCTATGGCATCAATGGAACCTTTTCACCATGTGTTTCCGCTCGCAGGCTTTGCCATCTCCTTATCGATTTTGTCCGTATGATAACCTCCGCAAGACGCAAGACACTCGAACAACGGGAGCTCTTCTATAAACTGGCCACTGGTCCGGATGGTGTTAAAAAAGAAGTGCAGTTGAACCGCATGCAACATAGAGCGGCTCGCAAGCGGATTGTAGATAGCAGCGCCTTTACTGCCTTGCCGGGCAAGTTGGATCACGCTACAGTATTAGCCTATACGGTAGGAGGAGGATGCGACCCATCACCTGCGACTGATGCTGACTCTGCGGCTCTTTCACCTGTGCTACAATCCAAGGAGTTCAAAGAGACCAATTTCTAGATTACAGAAAAAAAGTGTTTTATAAGGAATGTGGATCGAAATGCAACATAAAATCCAAAGACTACGAAATTGAAAATCCTTCACCATCTCTAACTAAAACCACACCTTTAGTCTCTTCCTTGACTCACATTCATATGCATTCATACATCTATCTAATTATATACATTTATATATTCCCACTCATATTCTATTTACTATCTTTGGATTAGCTTTGTTTAAGTTAATTATTGATTTGACAATTCATATTTTTGTTTTCGCTTTTATCAGCCATAGTTTTATAGCCATTTATTTTATACAAAATGCAAAAAGACGTAAATGCCTCAAATGTTTTAAACACTACCAAAAAAAAATTTAAATGAAACCAACTGTAATTTATATTTTTACACCTAAATGTAAAAAAAAGATAAATGTAACTTAGATGATTAGTCTTTGACTTTCAGGTAGGCAACTTTGTGTAATCGTCTTACCACACGCACAGCTTGAATTGCTACTAGGTAAAGGTGGGCTGTGACTAAAGAGGGCCTAAGCAATTTATCAATTTCTAAATAAACGCAAACTCAAAAATTGTGCTTTTACAAGCACTATATATAACTTATGTATCATTTCTTTACACTGTGAGTACTAATGGGGGGTTCATTGTTTTTAAATTAAAAGAAAACCTAAGCATATGGAATGTGCACAGAGTGGCCATTATAGAAACCGCGAGGATGCCTTACCAAGTCTTTAGCTATTGCGCATGCGTAGCAGCAACTTGGCCAACACATTAGCTCGTTGGGGCGATGAGTCTTTGATGAGTTTGTAAACATATTCCACATTGAGTAGTGTTTGCGGCTGGTGAAAAAAAAACATAAATAAAGATTGGTTGTAAAATTGAATACATACAATTGTCTTCACATCCAGTTGAGTATGATTTTTGTTGGCCAAAAACCAAAGATTAAGGGCCAACTGAAAGATTGTTTCCTTTTCCAAGTCTGCATAGCGGACAATACGTAGAAATAGATCCAATGAGATTTCGGATTGCGAACGCTGCTGCTGAGCCAAGCCCAAAGATTTTAATTGCATAAGAATAGAGTCAACAACCTGGCAACAAAGATGGTTAATCTCGTTTAAAAACTTGGGGTCATGTCCATATAAAGCATCATTGGAAACCACTAAAAAGGAAATTAAAGTTGTATCATAATACGTTCTAATCATCGTTTCTTACTTGCCTCCATCTATATGATACGGAAATCTCTCAAGGCTCTGCGCATAAAGCATGTCTAAAGCGTTTAGATAGATGATACTAGGAGCCGTGCTATTCGCTTTGAAGTCCCGTCTGCCCACAACATCTAATAGCAGACGCAGAAAATAAAGCACTCCCTGCTCCGGGCTATCCGGAACCACAATCAAAGTGGCTAACATATTACAGAGGTATGACACAAGATACCGCTCCAGACTTCGTGGCTTGCCATCTAAATCAACGATTGCCGCTGGCAATTCGTTTACCAAATCCAATGCGGCTTCAAAACAGGCATCAGCCTGTCCCAGACAGAGATAATGCAGGGCTAGCTGACCACAAAGCAAATACAAATCCATTTGCTGCTGCACAGATGAGATGCTCGGAATCGTTATAAAGCAATAGGCAATGCAGGCTTTGACAAAGCCCGTTGATTTGGATCGGCTACGCTTGGCCAACTTGCAGGCAGCATGAACTAATTTCACATAGACAGCATCCAGATTGCCAAAATTACCCCTTGCCTCCACATAGAAGCTAAGCTGTTGCTCGAGATCGTGGCCAAAATGGACCTTATGAATAAACACGTTAATGAGTTGTGAAATTTGGCGACGCTCATCCTCTACGGTAAGGGCACTGTAATGGCAAATAGATAGCGACTGGGCGGTAATGTGTGAATTAAAGGGGTATTCTCGGATGAACTCACTTGACAGAGTCATTCAGGATTTTTCCAATATACATAAGGGCATTGTTGACCACCGCATCGGAAGAGTGTGCCTCACTGTTTTCTTTATAGTAATTCAGAATGGTTTTGCACACCTCCACCCGGACAGATTCATTGTGGAACAGATCGACATAGGGTAAAAAGTTTGGCTGGATTAGCAGTAACTCTATATTGCCATAGTTTTGCATAATCTTAGAGAGGATTATTTGAAGTTGGGCATAGTGCTTTTCATAGGCCTTGCCCAGGCACATGCGACCATTCAGTTCACCCAACAAACGATTCACCTCGTGGATCTGGAAAATAAATTAATGAATTAGACTCAATAGTTAAAGAGATCTGTATGCCTCACCGTAAAGTACTGGGCCACAAAGACGGCCCAAGTTTCTACGCAATTGATGTATTCATTGGGATCGGTCAGCTTATTGATGGTTTCAAATGCTGCTTTCAGAAACAAAGCACGCTGCTCTTGCAATGGAGCACAGCTGCTGACACAGCTACCCAAAGATCGCAGTAGTTGGGATTTAGACACCCCTTGAGTCTCACAGTTGTTGATCACTTCAATGAAATCCAATGCATTGGCAGCTATAAATTCCGGCTTTAAGGAGTTGAGAATGGACATGAGAATGGCTCCACTGAAAGAACAACTTTTGAGCATCCTGATTTTAAAAATATTTCAACTTAATTACTTGTTTTTTAGTTTTTTGCATTCCTGGACGATCTCCTGGGCATGTAAGTCAGATTTGTGCACTAAGCAGAGAAGCATATAGTCGATTGCCGGAGCATACAGCTGCAAGTACGACGTAGCTGTTATGATTTCGGGATGTAGATTGAAGCGTGAGACATAACGGAAGATCTATCATATCATATTTATATAAATATAAATGTAAAGAGCATTATTAATAATAGTATTAAAGGAAATCACTCTTTTGTATACATGCCTGAGGATAGATAATGAACAAATCTGCAAAGTTCTCCCTAATAAAATTTCTATCTGGTGTCACAGGCACGCCCACTCGCACCAAGTAGCAGCGGGCATAGATAGAAACCAAGGGATCGGCTATACCTCTTAATTGACGGGTTAGTCGTTGCAACAATTTCGTGTAATTCCTTTTTTCTATCGGAAGGAATTCATAGCTCCTAAAAATGGCCATTTCTAAATACAATCGAGGTAATAACTCTCTAATCGAGGCGATCTTGTAAAACCAATTTTGGCATGTGTCTCGTGCTGCTTCACGCTCTCGTTCTAACGACGCTGCGGAGATACCGATACCACCATTGCACTTGGCACGCAGTCGATCATAAACCAATTTTCCGAAGGCATCCAATATGTCTGTGATAAGGACATACTGACTGGGGTAAAACTGGAGCACCGTCGTATAGGACAGCATCTTAGCACACTGAATTGCAATTTTCAGGGCCTTAACGCGCTGGTCGCTGTGCCACGATTGTATAAGTTCCTGTTTTAGTTGCTCAAATCGTTGGATATACTCCTGTTGAGTGAGGTCCATCATATGACGCATGCTGCAGTCATCAAAATGATCCAATTGCTCAAGACGATACTTAACCTTATCGGCTACAACGGTCTGAGCTTTGACTGCAACAAATTAGGATCATAAATACCGTTATTCCAGTCAACAGAAAAAACTTACTGTTCTCTCCAATGCCCTCCGAGCTAGAGGAAGAGGAAACTAGAAAACTTGTGGACAGAGACAACTTCTCATTTGTGTTGAATCGATTTAAAATACCCAGTCGGCGACTGCTCCATTGCAGAGTATTATCCTCCGGCTCAATTCGATCACGTTCGCGGCGCTTTGCCTTTAGCTCCTGTTGCATACAGTTTAATAATGAATAATTTAAAAGTTTACTTCTGCGCCACTTACGTATTCATTGGAGATTTTACTATCACTTAACTCCAACTCTTGTTGACGAGCAAATTGAGTGAGTGGATCAGTTCCCTCTAGAGCCAAACTCAAAGGCTTGCTCTTGCTGTCCAGCATCTAAATATATGAACAAAATATTTGTTAAAATTCATATTTGATAATGCGAATATCCGTCTCCTACTTACGGGTGTTGCCAACTCACGTTTGAGCGGATGTTCCTGAACAATAAAACCCGGCAACTGGTTTTTGCACACTTCGTAGCCGCGCGGCAGGCACACCCTACATAGAAAAAAAATAATTAAGCTCCAATAAACTTACTAAGGGCAAAAAAACATACCATTCCAAACTCGTCATTGTATATTTTATCAAACTTGCAAGGGAGGTCCGTAGAGTTGCAATCTTTGCGATTCAAATCGCAAGGGGAGTCTCAAAAAGTAATCGATAGGAGTAAGTTATCGATTGAATCTGGCCACACTGTGCGTACAGCTGACAAGCGACGCGTTTAATTTTTCAATACTTTTGATAATAAAATAAATATTGAAGCTGCTTAAAAAAAAATAATGTCAAAAGCAACCTTAAAGCAGTATCGCAACACCTGCCGTGTTTGTGGCAAGTACGCGAGTATAAAAAGATCTCCGAAATTGTTTGACTGGAACAATACTAAACTTATTGACAACATTGAGACGCTCACGGGAATTAGGGTAAGTGTCAAACATTTAAATGACGGTTTTTATAATAATTTGTGTTGTTTTTCTTTTTGCCTGAAGCTGGAAAACCATAGCTGCCTTCCTGATCTTATATGTGAATGCTGCAATATTGAATTGGCCGGAGCCATTAAGCTGCGGGAACGATGCATTTTGGCTCAAAGAGAATTGTTGATGGGGCTTTCAGAAGAGCAAATCGAAACCATTTCTCCACAGTACAGGGCCATCATTTTGGGTGGAATATTGGATGACGAGACTTCTCACCTGCAAGAACAGCAGCTAGAAACCGAGAAACCCTGCGAAGAGGAAGAGCTGGATAACAATGAAATTATTCTAAAGGAAGAAGTTGCCGACATGAAAATAATTGATAAAGATGAGTTTGACAATGAGTTTCTGGAGGTGAGCGAAGTTGGCGACATAATCGAAGGAGAAATTGTGACCACAGAAGAAATTATCCAGGAACCCGAAGACGATGCAAATTCGCTAATTGAAGAGGCGGAGTACGAATATATGACGGCCGACGAGTTGGATGTAGCTGAGACAGAGGCTTCAGTGGATCAAATCATTGTCGCCGATTCTACCGATGCATATGTCTACGATTCGGACGATGAAGTTGCCGTATTAGACAATGTCTTGGACGACGAGTATGAGCATGAAAATAGTGTGGTGAAGAAGTCTAGCTTACCGCCTAAGCCTAAAGTAAAGCCTGACGATCCGCGGAGAAGAGGCGCTGGAGGATTATATATATGCGACCAGTGTGGAAATCATGTCAAAGGTCGCATGGCCTTCGAACTTCATTGTCGTCGGCATCGTGGTGACAAGCAATTTGCCTGCGAGTATGTTAAGAATTATCATTCTTTAGTTGCGCATTGTTTAACTTGATTTAATTACTGCGTTATTTATCCAGGATCTGTGCGAATCGTTTTTGTACTACTTCGGAACTAAAGCGTCATATGCGCAAGCACACTGGAGAACGACCATTTGCCTGTCAGTACTGTGGACGATGTTTCACCGACTACACCACTCGCGTAAAGCACGAAAGAACCCACACCAATGAAAGACCTTATGCTTGCGGAACGTGTGGCAAAGCATTCACAACAGGATACATACTAAAGAACCACATGCTCATACATTCCGGGGAGCGAGCGTATAGGTAAGTAGGACCACCTTCCAGTCATAGGTCAGTTTTTAACATTTGGTGTTTTTGTAGATGCGAATTGTGTGACAAATCCTTTATGTTGCCAACCCATCTTAGCACTCATTTCCGCTCAGGAGTCCATAAGCGTCACGTAGAAAAAGCAGAAATGGAGCAGAAACTCGAACTTAAAATGGAAATGGATGATGATCATTTACAGGTTCAAGATTAATTGAGCTAACAATAAAAAGGAAACTACAAGAGTTAATGTTAAGATTAAATTAAAATATGCGAATGCAAACAATACAAATTTCTTCCATGAGTGCAAAAAACCAAATCTAAATGGCACGAGTATAAACGACAAAAATGTAAAAGCACTTTCGGAGGGAATTAATTATTAAACATATAGTAATATTAATTGTGCAAAGTAAAAATAATTATACATACATATACACATAATTAAATTGTTTTATAAATAAATGCCAAAAAAATTCAGATTTGAACAGCTTCATGTGTGTAGTTAGAAATTTCAACATCACGATTTAACCAAACGTGTAAACGTAGTCCGTAGTATTGGACAATGCCAGTAGTCTACGACTGCATGTTATACAACACTCAAGTTAGCCAAACATAAACATTAACCAATCGAAAGAACTAAACAACATAAATAAATTGTTGTGTCTTAGCAAAGATGAATCTGTGTCGATTATGTTGCAGCTATACAAGCAGCAGGCAGTGTTTAAGAGTTTTTGATAGTCGCAACCAAAAAGTACTGGAAAATATTAAAACATTAATGGGTATCCTGGTAAGATCAAAGAGTTTTTAGATTCAAAATTGCTAATCTCAACTTGGATAATATTTGAAAACTAAAATTACATCATCATTCCAGTTGCAAAACTTCATGGGTATGCCTGAAATAATCTGCCAAGACTGTGAGATGAAAATTCAAAGAATAACGCATTTCCGAAATAGTTGCTTTGAGGCCCAAATACAGCTAATGGAGAGTTTGAATTCAGAGCAACTGAAACTGATACCTGAACATTATAAGACTTGCATACTAAATTCGTCGACTTCACCGAAGCAGCATTGTATCATAGAATCTTTCGAAGATATAGAAGAGGACATAGTTGTCGAAGAAAAGTCAGCAAATATAACTGAGGAACTCGTCGCAGGTGAAAGTAAAACCGGTGAAGAGGTAAAGTTTCAAATTAAGTTCAACCATGAAAGGCTTAAAGGCACAATCATCGAGGAGGTCAAAATAGAAGAGGCCGATTTAATTAGTATAGACGATTTGGTATACCAAAGTGAGGAAGAATTTCAACTGATAGATGAGGACCCCACCGAAAATATAAAACCGAAAGAGAAACTTGATAGAACTAGTGTGACCAAATCTGTGTTCATTTGTGAAGAATGTGGAAATCATATAAGTGGACGGAAGGCCTTCGATTTGCATTGCCGGAGACATCGTGGAGAAAAACAGTTTGAGTGCGAGTAAGTTGCTATTAATTGTCTTTAAGTGGTGCTTGCTTTTAAACGTAATTGCTTATTTATTTAGGATCTGCCAGAAAGCATTTTGCACCACATCAGAGGTGAAGAGGCATATGCGAAAACATACTGGGGAGCGGCCATTCGAATGTACTTTCTGCAACCGTCGATTTACGGACTACAGCACCCGCAGAAACCACGAAAGAACCCACACAAATGAACGTCCTTATGTGTGTACGGATTGTGGCAAAGCCTTTACTACTGCCTACATACTCAAGAATCACATGCTAGTCCATTCCGGGAAGAGAGACTTTCTGTATGTTAAAAGCTTTTTCCATTTTCTTTATTTCTTTTTTTAACTTTTATATTTCTAGATGCAATCTGTGTAATAAATCCTTTCTTCGGGACACTCATCTTACTACACATTATCGGTCACATATGCATAAACGCAATTTGGACTTAGAGCGACTGAAAATCGGCGAACCCTGTTGAACCACTAAACATAAGAATTATAAATTAAGGTCTTAATGTTAGCAAAAAGCAATTGTATATTAAACGTATTAATTTTAAACAATCAATGTGACGTTTACCAACACCTAACCGGTGGATACGTGGTAATTTGAATGACTTATCGTGGGCACCCCGTAACAATGTCTGTATTTGTTTAAAGAATTGTTTATACTTGTTAAAATATTTGTCATGTTGACCAAAGAATGTCGGGTGTGTGGTCGGAGCAATATATGCTCTAGGGCTTTGTATCTCTTCGATTCCGGGAATCGCAAACATTTACGTTATGTCCATATGCTTACTGGGCTGCGGGTAAGACTTCTTTTGGTATCAAATATTAAGTCACTATTTGATTATGTTATAGCTAAGGAATCGGATAGATTTGCCAGTGATGATGTGCTACTGCTGTCAATCGGATATTAAAACATTTATGACATTTCGTAGACAATGCCTTAGAAATGCCAAAAGATGGAATCCTCAAGTGAAAAATGAGGAGACATCACAAAGTGAGACAGAAGATAAAAAAACTGAGCCTTTAGTTGAAGAAAAGTCCATTGCTCCTGTTGATCCCACTATGAATTGTCGACGTATCTTGCCCAAACGAAAGTCACGTGGGAAACTAGTGGTTAGGGAAGATAATGGAACGGATTTGAATTCCGACGAGGATTGGGAACCTTTGCAACCTGTCCAGGTAATTGTTGAGCAAGATAAACAGTCAGTTTGCGAGGAACACCAAGAAAAAGAAGAACGGGACCAATTGGCTCTCACTGACGATGAGGAAACGGAGGACCCAAATGCCAAAGTTAAATTTGAGGAAAGCGATGAGGAAAACGCCATAGAACCTAAAGTAGAGAGTTCAAGTTGGGAGGAGGAGGAGGAGCAAAAGGATGATAAGCGAATGGATAGAATGAGACAACCTAAAATTCAAGAATACAAATGTGAAATATGTGGTGTGGTCAAGAACAATAAATCATCTTTAGTCAGGCATCACTATACACATACAGGAGAGCGACCGCATCCCTGCAAAGAGTGTCCGAAAGCCTTCTTATCAGGCAATGAGCTCCGTGCCCACATTTTAACACAGCACACCAAGGAACCTCCATTTCCCTGCCGATATTGTGATCGCCGTTACTTCTCGGCCATAGGACGACAAAAACATGAAAGAGTACACACGAATGAACGTCCCTTTGTTTGCGATCAATGTGGAAAAGCCTTCACAAGGGTGTGCATAATGAGACAGCATATGCTAACACATACGGGCATGCGTAGATTCAAGTAAGTTATCCTGAACTATTACTTTATCATCTAAATATATATCCCATCGAAATGTCTTTTTTCAGGTGCGACATATGTGATCGTTCATTTACACTTAAGAAACATCTTTCCACCCACTACATATCGAACACACATAAACGGAATGCCGAAAAAGCTGAAGCAGAGAAAAACCCGTCTGAGAAAACCGAAATGGAATTTCTAACCATAGAACGAAATAATATCGAGGGAATTTAAACGCAGTCTAAGTCTTTGAAAAAAGATGAATAATCACGGCAATAAATTTGTTGCTGTCCCGTTAATCTTACTGTCTTTTTTTTACATTTTTTATGTTTTAAATTGTAGAGTAAGTGTTCAAAATCTAAGTTAACTGAAGTGGAATTCACTAAATGAAATAAAAAGAAAATTACTTTAATTCTTACGTTATGTATACGGTAACTTTAGTTAGAGATGTACTCTTCCATTATTACTGGCAAATGTAATTCTATCTTCAAAATGACCTTTTCATCTGTTTGTTTTAAATTTACTGTATGTGCTGCAATGATATGATTACGTCCCACGGCGAATGGCAACCATATGCAGCTGTTTCCTGATAATGTCAGTTTAGTTGGTTATTTTTATCAGTAAAGAAACTAAAAATGTTAATAAATCAGTGCCGAGCTTGTGGCAAGAGCAATATTTGTGCAAAAAGCCTTAATTTATTTGATACGGCAAATAGGAAATATGTGAAACATATCTATTTATTAACGGGTCTAGCAGTAAGTTGCTTTTAATCCAGAGAGTCACTAGATTTATGCAATGTTTTGAAACAGTTAGGGGTCCTGGCGAATGCTCCTACCTATATGTGCCACTGCTGTCAATCGGATCTCAAATTATGCATGACGTTTCGCAAGCGGTGCATCAAAACACAAAGCAAATGGGAAAGTCTCTCACAGTCGGGGCAGGATGTGGATGTGGAATCGCATTCCTCAATGAGTGAAAAAGAAGCAAAAGTGGAGGAAATAGTTCCACAGGAAACAATTCAGGTGATAGTCAAAGAAGAGTTCAACATTCGGGACGAGTTGATCAATGAAGAAGAAGATCAATTAGGGTTGGACAAAGGAGAAGTATTAGCAAAAAATTTAGGAAGGAGTAAAAATAAAATGACGCAGGACACTATCAAAGATACACTTACACACTATGATGATGATAATAAAAGTGATCATTTGGAGTTTAATAGCTGTAGCGGCAAATTAGATGACCATAATAATGACAAGGATCTGCCGTTGGATTTTCCAAAGAAATCACGTAAATCAAAGGACGAAGTAAAGTTGTTTATATGTGAACTTTGTGGTCTTCATATGCAAACAAAAGCATCTCTGGGACGACACATTTTGAAGCATACGGGCAAACGCCCCTTTGGATGCAAGTAAGAATAGATCTCTGTATTCCATTCTTTACTAATTAAGAATTAATCTTTTCATTGTAGAGAATGCTCAGCCAGATTTCTAACGGCTGCAGAGTTGCGTTCACATCATCAAGTCCATACGGGAGAGAGGGCATTCCCATGTAGATTTTGTGAGAGGAAGTACGTTAGTTATATGGGAAGATTGAGGCACGAGCGTAACCACACCAATGAACGAAATTTCGTCTGTGATGAATGTGGCAAGGCATTCACGACAGGATATATCCTAAAAAATCATATGCTGATACATTCGGGCGAGCGGGCATATAGGTAAGTAAGAGAATATATTTTTATTCACTACAATTTGTCCATTACGTGCACTCCAATTCAGTTGCGATACCTGTCAGCGCTCCTTTCAGCGGAAAACTCATTTACGCACCCATTTCCGGAGTAATACACACCAACAGAATATGAAAAAGACGCAGCTGCAGGTGTCACCAATCACCAAAGTGTAGAATCAATAGATTGTTATTGTTCCATTGATATATTTCAAATATACCTCAAGAAGTAAACTGCTGTTTTTGAATTCGTTTTACATTTGCAAATAGCACCAGTGTAAATGCATTTTGAGTACGTTGCCCGGTGAATGACACCTTTGGAACAGCTGTTGAGTATTTACGGGTGGCAAAGGAAAGGATTTGTTTATAAGTGACAATCAGCGGTCTTTTTTCTTAAAAAAAAAAGAGAAAATGTTGCAAAATGTATGCCGTGTATGCTCGCGTCGCACCGACGATAAAACAGCCCAGAGTCTTTTTGTAAAGAAGGCCAACAAACTGATCTCACAAATTAATTTACTAACCGGAATTGTGGTAAGATGCTACATTAATGAATTTGTCTGTTTTTGACGTAAATTAACTTAATTTTTAAAACATTTAGCTGGAGCCAGCGGACGATCTGCCCGATTTAATATGCCCAATGTGTCAGAAAAATTTAAAAAGATTTATTGGTTTCCGAAAACTCTGTATAAGAAGCCAAAAGAAATTCGAAAACCATCGGGAAGTAAAATGCGAAGTGAAGCCACAAAATCGCACAGCAGATACGCATATCGTTTGTGTAAGACGCAGTGGCCGGAATCAAAATCAACTTGAACAGCATGAGACAGATGACACCGATATGAAGGAAGAGCCGATTGAAGTTTTAATTAAAGTCGAGCATCCAAAGGACATAAAAAACGAACAAGTTGATGATATTGATACGCTAGATGAAGATATAGATCGACTAGACACGACTAGCAATAATAGCAAACATGCAGAGAAAAATGAGGAATTTATTTCACTATCAGAAGACGGTGATGAGAAATGGGTTACGGACGAAGAAGATTTATTATATTTGCCGCCAGCTCATACGTTACCCAAACGCCGGCGCCATCGACGTCAAGACAAATCCTCAAACGAGAAGCCACCTAAGAATCTGCCCGTCTTTTTTTGTGATCAATGTGGACAAAATGTTACGGGAAAGACAAATTTCGATCGCCATACAAGAAAGCATAGCGGCATTCGGCCTTTTCAGTGCCTGTAAGTTGTTCTAAGTTGGATGCAAAGTTCTACACAATAAAATCCTTTGATTTCAGGCTATGCCCTTCCCGATTTCTTTCTGCCGGAGAGCTGAAAGGACATCAGGTCAGTCATACTGGGGATAGGAACTTTCCCTGTCGCTTTTGTGATCGGTCCTATGTTAATCATAGTGGCCGATTGCGTCATGAGCGCACTCACACGAACGAAAGACCGTTTGTCTGTTCGCAGTGTGGAAAATCATTTACCAATTCCTACATATTAAAAAACCACATCCTTATTCACACTGGAGAACGCCTCTTTAGGTACAGCTTTTGAGAGAATTACACTTTCATATATGATGATCAACTTATTTATTTGCAGATGTGAACTTTGCCAGCGTTCTTTCGCACGCCCAACGCATTTGACAACGCATTATCGATCGAATACTCACAAACAGAATGTGGAAAAATCAAAGATGAAAGATGCCAATAGATCAAAGGATCAAAATAGCTTTAGCTATACAGTGGAAATGCCTTCACCTGAAGAGAATGTTCAGGCGAATCCTTCGACATTGAGTACAAAGTAATATTGTCTTTAAGTGGAATCTAAAATTTAAGTCTTTGAATATTTGATATCGAAGTATACATGAGTAATTTGTCATTTTGTAGTAGGCTACGTCAGGTCTGATTTCTGTTTCCATATTGTAGTATCCCGTATGTTCAGAAAACGAAATTTCAGGTGCTAACATTTAACACAGAATTGTGTAGTCTTGTTCGAAATTTTTGCGACAAAATTAACATCATCTTACATTGCTCAAATTTGGCCCAATGGATAAAAATCAAAAGTGTGGTAAGGTCATTATAATCAGCAACGTACCTGAAGTTCTTATACACTTTATTCGCTTGTACTCGTAGAAGAGACCGTTGGACAATCCTTGTCGAGCATCAGTCGTCGCGTTATGTGGAAGCAAAATGGTGAGGAGGAAACATTTGACTCTCTGGTCAATTGCAGGCGTTCGCCGGTTCCCGGTTTATGTGTAACCGTTCAGTCCAAAACCAGTTCCAACTCTTCCTCTCAGCATCAAGAGGTGTCCACTAGCTTTCCAAAACGTACAGCCCATGAGAATTGGATGCAAATTGTGAAGGAGATGCGTAGAAAGATGGCCACAGTGGGAAATGTAGCTATTTCAAGCCCAAAGACTTCAGTAACTTCCCTGCCGGAAGCTCGTGTAGCCACCTACTGGCAGCATTTGTTCGGCAACATTAGTGAAAAGCAGCTGGACAATAGTAAGGACCAAGCGGGGAGGACGGAAATGAAGGAGACTGCTCATTCTTCGCTTGACAAACCCAATTTGGGGTTGCGCTATATTCCTTCCCACGAGTCATTAAAAATTCAACGGTGTGCGGATGATTTGGTAGGCTCCAAGCAAATGACGGATTTGAAATTGGAGTCCTGCGGCTTGCCGCCGCAACAGTCTTGCGTGGTGCGTGAGGTAGCACCAAAATTTGCCCAACGCATGCCTACATCAGTGCAGAATGACACGGATTCTTGTTGCTCCGGCGATTTGGAGGGCCCCAAAAATAGTCCTGTCGTTAAGTTGTCCAATGCCAGCAATTCAGTCTCCCATAGCCATCCAGCTGACCAGCAGCAACGTTTCAGAACCGAAGTGATCAGTGTGCATGTATCCAGCCCTAGCTGTGACTCTTCCGTGGCTAATCGGCGCACAATCCCATTCGGATCCAAGCGTCGCTCCAATTCCAAGGTGACCACAACTGGTAACACAATCAGCTCCACTTCCTCAACGCCAGCTGTATGTAATAAGCCATCGACTGGTGCTAGTCCAACATTCCGCCAACGGCAGCAGGAACTGCATCGCTATCGTGTTCAGATCGAGCAGCGGCGCCTCGATCTACTGGAATTAAAAATAGCACGCGAACGTGAAGATGCCATCCATAATGAGATACTCTTCCACAAAGACCTACAAATCAAAGAGAATCAGATCAAGGCATACGAAGACAACGACTGCTCCAATGCATAGAACCAAGACAAGGCATTTGCAAATTATATCGACGGTACAAAATTTTCAATGTAAATATACAGGATGACAGGTACAATTTATATAAAATAGGGCATTCAATAATGCAATAAATTTGCAACATATTCAAACGATTTGGTTTTAATTTTTAATTGGTATTTTCATCAAATGTAAATAATGTCGATCTTAAATTTCTCAACTAAAGCGGATTGATTAGATTTTGTTTGATTAAAAAAAAACATGGTAACGTTTCATCAATTATACAAAATTAAACCACAAGGGGTTATGTAATCTGATTTCTGATTTTGCACTAATTAAAATTGTTTGTTTAAAAAGCTTTTCTTTTAGATTGTAAGGTTTGTTGGGAATAATTCTGACCTATTGTTAATTATAATTTTGTGCTTAGCTAATTGTTCGCTCTGAAACCACAAAAAGGTCTTCTATTTAAATTATATGCTCAGATTAGATTACCACAGCTAGCTGCTCTGACTAGCGAATTGTAATTTTTACAATGTTTTGAATTATCCAAAACTGCATTGGTTAAACATTTTCGGCACAACGACCTGAAACTTATTATTTAGGTTGCTTACATGCATTACAATCTATATAGTCTTCAATTTAGCCAGAACAGCTACCGATATTACTTGTGTGTTGAAAAATTATTGACTAGCATTCAATTTTCATAATTCTTAGGATAGCTCTCTACCTTATAGGCGGGGTACAATTGAGCTTTGTGACTTGTGTGTGTGTGTCTCTGTTAGAGGAATAGAAGGAGGGGGTTTGTGTTTGCCAATAGGCAGATGAAAGTGTTAGCCTAGATAACATTATACAAATTGTTAATTATTGGTTTTCCATGTGTTTTTTTATCCTTTTGTTTTCTTGTAGTACCGTTTTGAACAAGTTAAATACGCTACATGCTAGTTTTATATAAAGTATTTTTCAGTAAAGTACACACATCGTCTATAGTTTCTTGTGGGTTGTTTGAATGAATAGTATGTTCTCTGTGTTTCCTCATTTAAACTGTTGATTTGATGAGTTAAAGCACAATTTACAATACATGTGAGACTATCAGTAGGTAGTATTTTAAAAGATGTTATTTTTGTTTAAATTATAAATTGTAGAAAAGCATATGTATATAATTCGTATCTGATGATTCAAGTGTAAGGTTTGTTCTTTTGTCTTATATTGGTTCCGATTCATGCTTAAATGTTAACAATTTCTTTCTTGTATATAAAACCGTTAAATGTTATCCATAAATCTTATTTATACCTATTTATATATGTATATACTACATACATGTTTTTGTTTGTTGGCTTTTTCTTTGGTTTGTTTAAGGGGGCATGAGCAAGTCAAGTGCCGCTTTCAAATTCCTTTTCTTTTAAGTGCTAAAGTCTAGTTTTGGTTTTCTTTTTTTTTTTTTTTTTTAGTTTTAGAGTACAATAGATGTATAAATGTTTCGAGTTGTTGTTGTTACTGTTACTAATCATAAGTTACTGGACGACATAGTGAGAAAACGAAGACTATGGCATACCAAACTTCGGTCAGATAAAGGGCAATCTGTAGCGTGCACAGGCAATATTCCAGACGCAATCGGTAGGTTTGTAGCAACAAAAGATAGGAGACACCCAGAAAACAGGGAGCAGTCAGAAAAACCGATACTATAGCTGTCCAACCTAAAATAAAATGAGAATTTAATAAGTTTCAGTTTTATCTTTGGACTATCTTGTACGTTTCCTAATTATCCATTTATTTTGCTATCGCTAAATTTAGATATTTTTAGATAACATGATGAGAGATGAGTTATGTGTACCTTTCTCGGCCAATGAACCCTTGCGTCCCATTATCAGACGTATTGTCTCCAAAACTATAAAGCTAATCATTACTGCCGAATCTTGCATTAGAGTGTGACCCGTATAACTAAGATTGATCGCCTTTAGCAGTCCCATCGCCATCTCACAGCACGCAAACATGCCAAAGTAAAACGAATTCAAATAGATTAACACCTCATAGTTCATGCTAGGATTTGGTTTCTTGGGAACCAACGGGGGTGGACGTTTCGGTGGCATTTTATTAACCGGGTTAGGACAAAAAGTGAAATTTGTATCAAGGCAGTGTGCACAATGATCGGATCTTGGTACGAAGACAAGCGCGCAAGTTGCTCACGTTGGGCACTATATTTTTAGACTGACCAGTGTAATAATGTGGATCTGACTGCCCGCAGCCGTGTGAGCAAAGAGTCACCACCGACGCACTGTCTTACGGATTGTCGCTGCGCAGTTGTGAGTTGTTGTTATTTATTTGAATTATGTGTTGGTCGTTGTCGCCTTCTTGGTCGTTTGTATGCCTCGTGCACATAGGTTCAATTAACTATAGCAGTTCGGACAGAATATGTAAATGAAAGTAGTTCCCGATAATTTCGGATAACCATTTAGAAATCTGGGAAGCTCGCACAATAAGGGATATACGTTTCTAGTCGTATTTTAACTACAGGGTATCTGAAAGTCGTATAGATGACAGATAATGGTATTTTTTATGGGTAGCTTTGTTTAGATTTGGGTTGCGCGTTTTTGCTTTACGTTTAAACAGATCTACGTCTAATCTGCTCAGACACAAAAGGATTCCTATAGCCTCAAAAAACTAGAAATGCGAATTATATATTAAACGAGACGATTTCCCAAATTCATAAATTTAAAATTAGGAACTTACTTTCCCTAGAAAATTACGTTTTTTTTTTAATTTTATGGTGTTCTTGTATAATAATGTGGGGTCTTTTATTATAAACTGATTCCCATAGCAAAAATGAAAATGCTGCGGCCCTGTCATTTCAGTTGGGTAGCATTCGCAGTGGCCCATATATATTACACTTGAATTAGAAGTGTACATTGCACCTAAGAGAGATTGCTAGTGCAGTTCGTATATAATTTTAGACCATCATAAGCATGTATATAAATACCAACAACGAAGCACCGTCGAGAAAGGCCGGACAAAAGAATGTTTCTCTGCTCAGTCTAATGTGAATTTAAATTAAATGCAGCTTTTGATCGAAACGGACGCGTTGTGATTGTGGCAACGGATAAAAACTATATATATATGTATATATTATTTACGGTTTATATAACTTACCTGGTTTTGAAAAATTATCATAATGACGTTAGTAAACTAGTTTGACGTCCCCTTTTTTTGCGTTTAGCCATCGGTTCTTCGATCTTTCGGTTTTCCTTGTGTGGTTCTATGAAATTGAGGAAGGAATACGCCAGCGTATTTTGGTTTTTGTTCTCTAATTTCTAACTACTATAAGCTATTGACGCTATATAGAGTGTTGGATCTTGAAAATGTTATGTGTACTTGAGTTGCCGCCTTGTGTTAAGTCTATATTAATGTTTTCAAATTTAAAACCAATTTGTTGAATGTGAATATGGTGATGCTGATAATAAGTAATCCAGATTCTGCCTCCTGGTTGTGCTCCTAGAACTGTTATTGAATTGGTCGTCTTCGTGGTCGTTGACCAATTAATGGCAACGTGATTGATCAACTGCTAGGTGTAGGTAACGGGTCGACACATTGTACAAATAAAAATGCTGGCGTAAATTAGTTCAGCTCCTTGTAGTGTGATCATTAAGGCACTCAGAATAATTTCGAGTTTGAGAACATAGGTTTGAAAACAACATAAATAGATAACAATAGCAAGACTGGGCAGTGTTAATATTACGGATGCAGTTGCTTGCCAGCCTGTATATAACATAAAAGAATAAAAAGAGATAAGTATGAAGCAAAAGATTATAATTATAAGAGATTATTAAAGCTAATAATTTGTGACTAATAAAGGAACTAATTCCTTTATATGTATGTATGTATATAAGTAATTCCTCAAAGATCAAGCATACTTTTATATTATTATCATTAAGAACCTCAAAGACAAAATTTGCGCAATAAAATATATTTTATTTTAGAATAGGTCCTCCGATACCTTATAATTTGCTATTAAACTTTTCAAGATCACTCTTCCAATTTAAATTGTCTTAGGTAGGACAAAGTAAAAACTGAAATGACAATCTTGAAAATTAATAATTGTAATAAAAATTATTATTATGATGAATTTTTGTGCTAGTCAAACATACCATGCTTAATAAAGTGCACCAACAAGGCTGACATAATTACGCATACGCTGTGTTGACGGCTAGGAAACATTTATTGTTTATGGTCGGGGCAAGAGAATGGCGGTGAAGTGTGTGAATGACGCTTAGGTTCGGTAAATACCAAACAATAACGAACAAATGGCTAAGCCGTCGCCACTGGGACTACAGACCATATTTTCACTAGCACGATGTCATCATCGGTCAAGTAATTACATTTGTATATACACATGTTCCAATATGAGAAAAATTCAATGAATTGATTACTCACCACGATCACTTAGACTACTCTTGCGTCCGAAGACAATGCGTACTGTTTCAATAAGGCAAAGCGAGAGTAGTATGCTCGCCTCACGTGATAAGACATTTTCACCGTAATTCAAATTGATTGCCTTTAGAACGCCCACGCCCACCTCGAAGGCGGCGTACATTCCAAAATAGAATGAATTTAGATACATAAGTATCTCATAGATGAGGCTGGCGTTCATACTGCTGTCTTAACCTTTCAACCCGGCGTTGGCGGGGCGGAGTTGGGTTGTTTGGGGGCGTACCCTACACTGCCTGTTGTCACCGGAACAGTTTGAAGCAGAAACAGAAACAGCAGCGTATATTCGGTTTAAAGTTGGTCTATTTGTTTGTTGTTGGTTTAGTGAGGATTTGTGTCCGAACTTTCAAAAGGCTGCAGCAGCAGGTGTCTGCTCTTATGTTAGCACGCGCCCATTCAAGCGAAAGGGTCTGTCTAGATAGCGGCTGGAAGGAAATGCGGAAAGAGGGGATATACCATTAATGGCGCTCTTGGTGTATTTTTAATTGTGGCCTGGGCCAGCAATGGCTCTCATATGTACATACATATACATTTACTTATCGTAATAGTAGCTCTTGTTGTTGTTGTTGTTGTTATGCTGGCTGGTTGTCATGGGAGTCTCCTTTTGTTGTTCAGTGCGAGTGTGTGCGTGTGTGTGAGAATTGTATGCTAATATTAAACACGTTCTTAAAGATTTACCTATGTACATATATCAGAATGATATATGTAAATTTTTGAAAAACATATTCAAGCTTATATAAAAACTTTTCCTCTGTTCTGCACTCTTTTGCCTCCTTCTTTATTACTCTGCTACTGCTTCGATGCTCACATACACGCACACATCCCAAACAACAACAAAAAATTGCTGGACAAAACGCACACGCACACACACACGGAATGACAAGCACTGGCAGACTGAATTCTACCCGATTTAATAATTGCTATGATCTTTTATGGTTAATTCAGTTGCAAAATAATATATTTGTATTTTTAACTTTTCTCATAGCGAAACATCGGAGTAAGAGAGGGAGAGAACAACACCAGAATGTGTTCAAGTTATCGATAATGTCAGAGGTGAGCGATAGTCTTGAGTCACATTAACAGGTCACTTTTACTAAACTGCAACTGCGACTCTAGCTTAAAATAATTCAAACAACTATGGAAGTACCACTAGTTCAATATAAAATAATTTAATTGTTTGAGAAATATGAAGTAATAAGTCTAAGTCTAATTCAAACCCGACCGGTACGACCAATTTTAATGTGATTTGTTCACGATTCACACGATTAATAGTTGGCAAAAGTTATCGAAGTTTGTATCATCCCTAGATTCTATTTGGATTTTGTATTGTTTTGATACATTTAATTTCGTTTCTAAAATTGTCGTTTTATTTAATTAGGTATGCCTGCCGATCAAATCCAGTACTCTGAGAAGTATTACGATGAGAAATTCGAATACAGGTGAGTAATACTTTTCGCCGGGTGAAGGAGAAGTTTGTTTACGCATTCCCTTTTTCTTGAATTCAGGCACGTTATATTACCAGCCGACTTGTCTAAACATGTGCCCAAGGCTCACTTGATGACAGAAACCGAATGGCGTAATCTGGGCGTACAGCAAAGTCCAGGATGGGTGCATTATATGATGCATGCACCGGAGCCGCATGTGATTCTGTTCCGTCGCAGGCGCATTGAAGAAAAGTCACAGCCACAGGTGGCCACGCAAACACAAGCGAGTGGAGGACCGGCTACTGCGAATGTGTGCGCCTAGTGTTTCCTCAAAGTCTATAAACAGACAACAGGCTATTCCATCGATAGTATTCCATAAGATCAGCCATTCTGATGTAAAATAAGTTTTCCAATTCAATAGCTTTAGAGGATCAAACTGGTATTAGCATTAAGTGGACAATTTTCCGATAAGTTTCTGTTAATTTCATTAAGGTTATTAAAACTAAAAAAAATACAATATATCATGTGTACGCCAAAAGTGTACAAAACAGACTAAAACAATTCTTAAAAATTAATTATAGCAACGCCAAATGGCCGGGACGAGATGATCCTTCCAACTATCATACTTCAGATCGCAGTTCTTTTTCGCATAGTACTCCATAGCGTATAGGGAGATAAGCATGCCGTTGCCCAAGATGAGAGAGAACCACAGGAAAATGTTTCCCAAAACTTTGGGAGCACTTCGCATGAGAAACACCAATGCAACGCCAACGACAAAAAATAAGATAAACATTACGGGAAAGAACATTTGTAGGGCGAATCCCAATACTTGTTCGTGCACTAAAGCTGATATCAGGAAAACCAGCAACGAGGCAGCCACCTTGGAACCCTTGAATACATACATATAGACATCTCTGTAGACATATTCGTAGAGAAAATCATGGACAACCACATTCCAATTACGGTAGTAGCCATCGTAGTTGTGAGAAGTCCACCAGTCCTTGTAAAACATACGGTCGCCAAATCGCAACAGTTCCGAGGTGAAATTCAGCCAGGAATGCAAAATTAGATAGAATCCGCAAAGAAAGATCACAGCACTTGGTAGCATCATGCCAAATAGTTTTACTATCAGCTGCGGGGCTCCCATTGGCTCCAGGCCAAATTTTCCGAAATTTTCCTCTATATGACGCTCATGTATGAAGGCATAGAGGAAAGCAACAGCTACCACCTCCAAGAAACGATTAAGGGCAAACTTCCAGCGTATATGCGACGTGCGTGGATAACTATCCCTATAGATTAGCGTGGGAGCGAACAGGAAATACACATAACAATGCAGAGGCGGAATAAAGGGCCGACCAGCCGACAAGCTTGCATTCTTGTTCCCATTGGGATCGGCACCATCAAGTTTTTGCTTTCCACACAACACTCGTTGTGAATTGTATCTCACGAAAGCATGCATTTTCATAAGGAGCCTCGTACTTTCCAGCAGCAACACGCAGGCACTGACAAAGGGCAATTGGAATTTGAGGCAAAGCGATGAGGACACATAACCAAAGACCAATTGGGAACTGATGTACATAATTAGACAACTATGAGACCAGAACCGTTGCAGCGAGCCTGTAGTAGACAACACAATTAATGGCTTTATCCTCGAACTGGAACCACGAAGTTAGACTTACCTTGCGGTTTAAGCTTATGCCTTACTAAAGCCCAACCTTGAAAGGCATAGTACAGGGCCAATACGAATATATGCTCCAATATCCATATGCCCAACACCCAATGCAATCTCCGGAGGCCTCCTCGAAATGTACCCAGAGCGAAATTAATTTGTCCTTCCACAAAATAATCATGAAAGATCACATTGAGCAGAAACATGACGAGAATAATGTAGAAGATGTGATAAATGGTGCGCATGTGCTCAACCTCGAGAAGAGCAGTAAGATACGAATCGCGGGCCACAAAAACTTTATCAGGCAGTTGACGTCGCCCCTTGAGTCTCAGTGATGTTGTGCCCTTTTTCGTACCATCATTAACATCCATTTTGGAGGAAGACGCAGATTGATTTGTTAATTTTGTGGAATAATTTTGCTGTCGATTGTGATAGGTATTGAAACTGCTAACTTGCTCATGCTGACCTTCAAACTGCCGAAACTCGTGGGCACGCAGTTCACGCTGTCTTATACCCTGAAGTACATCCTCAATCAGGCAGGAGACTTGCTTCTCAAAGTCCTGCAGCATTTGTGATTGAAAGCGTTGCAGCTTTTCACGAACAAACTGAAGTTCGGGAAGTCTTTCTCCGGCTACTGCTCCTTGGTCGTGGCCACGGAGTGTTGTTGGCTCATTGTCATCTGCCATATTTTGATATCCTTAACGTTATTCAATAATGTTTTATTTTATTAATTTTATTGCGACTGTCCGCTTGGACGCCAGTTTCTACAATAGACATGTTTGTCCAACTTTCGTTGTGTGCAAATGAGAATAAGTGATAACGGCGCTTCGATACTCTATGCATAGATGGAAGCATCTCCTAACTAAACGTTAACGATAATGGCTTTTTGGACTCTCTCAAAAAGGTAAATGTATTTCTATCAATATATCAATAGTAGTTATATAGCCATGAAGGTGCGTCAATTATTCACTGTTACTCCTTTGTGCACTAATATTTAAAACATTTCCATGCATTTGTATGCCCAATGGATTGCAAGGGCATTTCAAATTCGACGTTGGAACACTCATTTTAATATGTCTTACCTTTCGAAAAAGCTCGCTCTGAATTCTCTTCCCTACTCGCTTACTCAATTACACTACAATTGAATTTAAAGTACATACATTTCTACATATCGAATCAGCTTAAGCAACACGATTAGCTGCCCCTTGTCCACACTTAGCCACACATTTAATCCATTCTAGCGGACGAACTGATAAGATTTACAATTTGTTCATTGGCCTTATTCGCCATGAGGCATTATATTCCGAGTGCACTTGCACTCAATTTGTTTATATGCTTTTTAAACAAGGTTTAAGGGGGTCGACCCGTGTGACTTCCGTTTTTTAGAACATTTTTGTTTTGGGTAATTTTTTTGTAAAGGGCGATTAAAAGATGGAACTTTTAATGTTTAAAACGTAGTTCACTACCTATTAAAGACCAATTAGAAATTTATTTTCAGTGGATGTAATGAAAAATTTTGCGATACAGCGCGTGGATGTAAGTCATGCAAGAAAGTATTTCATTCGTTTTAAGCCAATTTAATCTGATGAACTAACGTTAAAAAGCATAGATAGATTATCGGCAAGTTACCGGCACTTAAAGGTAGACATTGATAAAAAAAAAAAATTTTTCGAACATCATATCTGAAGTGGACTACGTTAAGCAAATCGTTTGTTACATAGCAACGAGTGAATTTTGGATTCATCATACATTTGAAATAAGTAGACGCAAATTTTATAAATTTAGAAAATTTGCTACAGTTTATGTATGTTATTTGTAAATTTTAATTAAAATTTCATCTAAATACTGGCAAAATAGATTTTGTGCAAAAATTTGAAAGTAAACAAAGAAAAGAAATTAAATAGGAATTTTTTGTTTTTCAATTTTTAGATGTATGAGCTATGCCTTAATTTGGTCACTGCATAAGCCTGTAGAGGGGAGATAAGAGCGGGAGTGTCCTGTTTTTGCGTTTTGGCATATTTAATTGCAAATATTTACGGTTGTGTGAGTGGCTGTGTGTGTGTGTGTGTGTGTGTGTAAGTAACAAAAACAAATACACGTACATAAACATAATGTTTTGATAACGAAAAATGAGCCAAAATTAAAGCTCACGGCCATGAGTTCCTGCGTTGAACAGGATGCATGAGTATACATACATATGTAAATATGTATGTATCTATGTGTGTAAATGTGCGTGTGTGTTGGAAATAATATTAATGCTTTGCAGACGCAATAACCAAAAATATTTATTATTTATGCGGAATAAACAGCAGCGGACCAACAAAAACCCGCAAAATTAATGCAAAAATGACAAAAGCACAACACAAAACGATGTACAAGACGCAGAAGACGAGAAAAGAAGCACAAAAAGAAAGACACCATAGCGAGTGAAATATATGGAAATAGAAATAATAAAAGCAGCGCCAAAATATGCCTCGTAAAACACATATAGAAGACGAGGCAACCAACCCGAACAGAACTACAAGAAATATTCATAAACATCTATGTATGTCAAAAGATCTTGGCTTAGAGATAGGACCCAATAGTATCTACGTACGTATGTATACATACATACATACGTACATAAAAAGACATTTTTATTGTTCCCCAACAAAGGAAGGCAAAAAAGGAGAAAAAAGGAAATGGGGAAAAAAACAAAATGGCTACAAAAATAATATGCGACCGCATAAAAATCTATATAATTCATAAACTCACAATACGGGCAAGAGCAAGAGAGGGAAACAGGAGGACACAGGAGCAAACACGTTCGACGCTCTGTGGCGGCCATATTGGGTCATAAAAAGCACACACACACACACACAGAGTCACATAAAAGCCTTGCCACAAACCGGCAACAACAAAAACAGCAAAGGGGGCAAAGAAAAAAGTGACAGCAGCAGCAGAAAAAAATTTTATGATCCTGCCTGCGCAAAAGTTTTGTGTAGCAGAAACATATAAAAAATGTTGCATATTTGGTTCTCTCTCTGGTTGTGTGTGTGTGCCATTTCCGCTTTGTGTGTGCCTGTGTGAGTATGCTGGCTGGTTGTTGTTGGTTTTGGTTTATAGGCGCCCGTTTTGTATTCGGTTGAACGCAAAAGGAAGAAAAAAATGCCAGAAATGGCGCATTTTTGTAATTTGCTAAAAAGGCACATAAAAAGCAAAAAAATGGTCAAGAGAAATGTGAAAAGGCAAATAAATAATGTAGCTGGTCGAGTTTAGCTCAAAACTTTAAGAATATGAAAGTTTCAAATTCAAAACGATTTCCTTATTTTTCATTACGCCGAAAAGAAGTCTCATAATTTCCTAAAGCGACAGGAATCCCACGAAGTATGCAATGAAAAATTAAAGATTAAAATGCTTAAAATTGAAGGAACCTGGAACCAACTGTCCTTGTGGCACCTTTTGACCTTACACAAAATTAAAGAATTAAAGGTAATGCTCTTTAGTTTAGTCTACTGCTTGTTTCCCACTGTGTTTCATCTTCCGCTTTTTGCTGGCATGCAACATTATTAGAGTCTAGCACATGGCTCAGTTGAACGTTGGGGGCGTGGCTGATTCGGTGGGCGCACGTTTGCAAAATAAAATAAAGCTGCTGCGCCTCTCGTCCTGCACACACAGAGGACTCATAAAAATATGCTTGAAATTGGTTTTTCGCTTGCCAAAGGCAGACGGGAGGAACAGAAAAAAAGGAAAGAACTTAGCAACATTTAATGTCGCCAGCGTTGTCAACGGGAATAGGTTGGGGAGGCTGAGGGGTAGCATGGCGACTCGTTCGCTTTTGATTGTTTTGCAAACAAAGCGAAACAGTCTATACCCATATACACCCTCTCATACACTCACACACACACACACACATTAATACAAACAATTCACGCATACATACATACATACATACATCCACACACATATCGAATGCTTTTTGCGTCCTTTTTTTGCACACTTAAACAAAAACAGAAGAGAAAAAAGAAAGAAAACAAAAAAAAAAAGAAAAGGGAATCATTGGCAACTTTTTTTGAGGGTGGATTTTCATTTTGTATGGTTCATGATTTGGAACTTTATTTGCTCCCCCATTCATTCTACCTCCATCCTTCTTTCCCTGCCCCATATCCAGACCCTTTGCCTTTCCTTGAGTCGTTCCATTTGTGTGCATTACTTATGTTTCTTTTTTTTTTTTACTTTTATCCTTACATTATTTGCAAATTTATGCGGGGAGGCTGAATTCCGGACGCTCAGGCATCCTGACTCAAAGGGAGGGAACTCCATCCCCTATTTCCCTATTCCACTCATTGATTTTGGTTCTTTTTTATGTAGATTGGCCATTATATAGAATTGGATTTTCTTTCTCCGCTGAAAGAAATGGCGTGTGCCATAAAATGCTTCTCATTGGCTAGCGCCTTATCAGCTACATCGGAATACAATATTTCCAGTTTCAGTTATCAAATTCATTTGATGATCCTTTGATCCCTCGGAGCTTGTGGTCTTCTTTGCGTTGTATGTTACTGCTATCCATCTGCGATCGCAAATTTCATTATTACTATATTGAATTATTTTGAGTGTTCCTTCCTTTTTTGCTTTGAGTCCCCCTGGAGTTTCCCCAAGCATGACAATAATATCCGAAATCCAAATAATAAAAAAACAATGAAGCAATTCCGACTAGAGTTTGAGCCGCAGTGCAGCATTATGCCGGGATAATGTTTAATGGTTTAGACACGAATCAAACATCGACAAGCCTATAAATCTGAGTCACAGGTATATTCAGTCTATCTTAAAAGTGTCGACGTTATTTTTCTCAATTTTCGTATCGATGAGCAAAACTTTCCATGAAAAGCATAAAAGACCGAACAAAGCGAAAAAGTCCAATGACCAAATGGGCAAACAACTCAAAGAAATTTTTATCAGCTTGAATAAACAAAAAATGTTTTCAATATACAAATATTTTTTTACAAACCCAAAGTGACATTTATTTACACGATTTAAACAAAAGCGGAATTTGGTTTTACGTAAAAATTGATAAGCATCGATGGGACAAAGAACTGTGGAAGTTGATCAATCGGAACATCATCGTAGAACTTTATACGTCTTCCATTTAGTTTAATGACTTAATTTTTTTTGTCTTTCGATCATGTTTTAACTCTGATATTCCGCAACTTCGTCTGTTCTTTTATCCTCCCTGCTTCAACTAATATACGGTCTATACAACCAAGCCAACAAAAACCCATTGCCTTTCCACCTCCATCAGATATTTCCCTTTTTCTCGGTCAAAAAAACTTAGGAATGGCCCGTGCCTACGTTCGAATACCCTTGCAAATTGTCTCAATGGATAATATTTTCCCGAAGAGTTATGTTAATTTCATTGTCAAACTTTTTAGCATTACTAAAAAGTATAAACTTAAAATTTTCATTTTTTTTTTTAACTCACTCATTGTCATAGTCTACAAATTGATACCTCTCTTGAATATTTATTTACTTTGATCCATACGGATAAACGATCTACGAATTCTGGTCGTTGTTTAGTTAAGTAAACTTAATATACTCTATATGTCAGAGTATACAAGTAAGAAAACCCATAACGGTCTATTGGAAAAAAACAAATGTGATGCCAGCAATACGAGCTCTGTACGTGAGGATGAGGTCGTGCATGTACGGGTGTGTGTGCGGGGGTGTTTGTGGGAAGATTTGCAGGACGCATAAATAGCCCAGCTACACACCATTCGGGGTGGGTCCTCCTGTGATAATTTAAGAACAAAAACAAAATGCGAATGCGAAATGTTTTTGTGTTTTACTTTTATATTCGCTTCGCTTCTTTTTTACACACACTCCCACCCACACACACACATCCATTGAAAGATGTCTGACACATACATACATGTATGTATGGAAGCTGGGTCCACTTTGGGTGGTTGTCCCCCCTAAATTTTTTTGGGGCCGCAAAAAGCAAAGAAATACACATAAAAATATACGAGTTCTCATTATGATAATACGAAAATAAATGACAGTAGTGTTGGTAGTATAATGGTGAGGTAGGTGGGCTATAGGGGGCGGGGGTGTGAAAAGTCAGCAGGATATTATTTCGTATAGAGCATATAGAATGATCCAAGTCTTGTCATAGTAACCCAAATATTATATCGGACGAATACAAATTATACTACGAATAAAGCATAATCGTAGTATAACAAACTATGGCTAAACAAGATGGCTAATTGTAAGTGAATATTCGATACTTCATTTGTATAAGTTCCAATTGTCTATTCTTTTACCTCAGATCTCCTCCTTTAATATACGTATACTTCGTGTAGTGTATATAGTTGGCTACCTTTCCCTTTGAGAATCTGTCATTTAAACGCATACATTCGAAAATAAAATATTCCAGCTTTGTTGTCCTTTGTTTTAGTGTGTTTGCTGGTGCCAAAGATTTTTGCCAAGGATTTTGTGCCAAAGGTTTTATGCCTTTTGTTCTTGACTATCCGTCCGCTCCCGCACCAGGACTCCCGCTCTTAGAATTATTTAGTTATTCAACATTTAACGTAGGCTTTGCCTTTGGCTAAAAGCCTTTCTTCTCATTCTTTTCGTTGACTGTATCTAATAGGCTCGCATATTTCTGCTAAGCATTTCAATTTTTTATTCGCATTCCGGCTTAATACAGTTGAGGCCATTAGCAACATGATGGCTGTTGTAGGTTCCATTAGCTAATCCTTTCTAGAAATTGTTCTACAAAAGGAAAAGGCACAAAAAAAAGTCCGATGAAACACGAGTTACTTTACATCTGTATAGAACTTTATAATATTGCAGATGTTAATTTGTTACCAAAGAAAGTCCGTTACATTCGTTGACCAACAACAGCAGCAACTACACCAACAACAACAACAACACCTAGGGGTCAACAATTAAATGCCATTTGCAATAAAAACAGACGACAGCAACACAAAAGACGATGGCCATTTTCTATTTTCATTCCATTTTCAAATTTCAATGAAAAATTATTTAAATGTGCGTAAATTCAAATTCAAAGACGGAAAAAGGTCAAGCGGGGAGGACGAGCCGAGAGGTTCGAGGTGTGGAGGGTCAGCCACAGCCGTTCGGTCCAATTTCAATGGTCAATTAAAATCGCCCCGTTTTGCTGCAATTGACCTAAAACCATTTCTCAACATGCAAAACAATAGAATTGCTAAAATCCTTTTTATACGACTTTTTTCTGTTACAATTTTTCGAATTTTTCCAACATTTTCTATTTGTGCAGCAAAAGCAATAAATTTGAAAATTGCAGTTGCAATCGTGCAGCCCCTGCCCTCTCGGGTCAACCCCTATCTAGACTCCTTGAGCCTAAGGCGTCTTATGCGTGACCCCGAATTCATGCAATTTCCGTGACACATTCACAATATTCGCATTAATTTCAACCTCTGATGTTGACAAGGGGTCAGATGATGATGGCGTGTGCGTTTACAGGACTCAGTTTTTTCCTCTTTTTTTGCTCCTGACCAATGGTCGCTGCTGCTGCCCAACCCTCGACGAATCCTGTGTTGTGTGTTGGCGGCGTTGCAGGCACCGCAGGGGTCACGAAAGTGTGAAAATGTGTAACTGCTGCATGGACTGATTAGATGGCCGAGTTTAAGGATACTTCTTGGGGTGGATTTGAGAGCATCTTTTGGCGCTCATTTTCCCAAAAATGATGCCAATTGCCTAAGCTTGGGATTTGGGCATTCATACAATGGTCAACTCGCAGATAGATTCTACAATTCCATTGTTAAAATCCATTTGCAGCGATTTCAAAAGAAAAGCGGGAAATGTCGATGGCGATTTAGTGGCGATCATTCCAGACGCATTACAAATGTAACTTCCCAATGAATGGCCAGTCAAAAGGAAAATGATTTGTGGTTGTCAAATAAAGACAAAAATGCTTGTGTAACGGCTATTTTAGTTATTACTAGTGCAAGAAGATTACACACGTAAGCTTCAAAAACTTCTATTGATTCTCGAATAATTGTTACAAATTGCTCTAATATTTTCCTTTCGACAACTTCTGTTATCCTTTTTTTTTTACTTATTTTTCATAGATTTGAATACCGTTCACTTAAATTACATGGTAAAGCATTATTAACCCTTTATCTTTTCCCTTTCCTAATGACCTGAAAATTCCGTTCTCAGAATTCATAAAAAAAAGTGCAAAAACTGAATTAACCCGTTCGGTCATCAAGAAACACCTTCTTTTACACCTAGCAAAGCAACTTTCACCGAACCATCAAATGTAAAGGGTTAAGGGGTTAAGGAAGTATGAGACGTGTCTACAAAGAATGCCATAAAAAACACAACCCAGAGGTCATAAAAAGGACAATACCTTAGACATTAGTTAGAGAAAACAAGAGAGAAAGAGAGTAAAAATATGCCATGAAGGACACAGATTCAAAGGAAATGGCCAAGGACAACTCACGAGAGAGAGAGAGAGAGAGGGATAGGAGAAAAAGAAACGCAAAAAAAGTCTGCGATCTTTTTTCTTAATGGTGAAAGGGTTAAGGGACAAAAAACGGCAGCAGACCCCTGATACCTGCCACAAGGATCATAAAAACACTAACCGTTTTATGAGTTTTTTACACGGAAGTGCATCTGAAATGTAGTTCTTTTTTTTGGTTTCATTTTGGTATCCAGTGTGCTATGACAATCACAAGTAGATCGTAGACTAATGATCTCTTACAGTCAGAGCTACACATATAAGTATAGATGCTATTTCAGTTGGAACTTTCTCGTGATTTTCCACTGATTTTCATTGTTGAGTTCATTACCTGAAGCGGCTGCCTATGCAAAATAATTATACATAGACAGCGAACCATGGCAAACCTCATAAAAACCATGTCCAAAACCAAAAATTCCTGTTTGTCCTTCACGCTGGCTTTGTTGTTTTGTCTGGCCGAGCTACTTTTACTGCGTAACTATTAGACGAATACAATGAAAATTAGAGCAACTATTTTGGTACCATTCCAATGCTCTAGTTTTCTTTTTTAATCCTTCGGTTTTTCGTGTTAAAAAAGGATTTACGGATGTTGTTGCCGGCCTCAGTCACAAGCCGCTGTCCTTTTGCTAGGGTAGCAGACCCGCGATAGCCTGAGTTTTACTGTTTACAATAATATTTCTACGAATTTCTTCAATTTTTGGTCACCTTCTCTCACCTCACCCAAGGCTGTGTGGCCCTTCAGTGGGCGTAAACGTCGCGAGGATTTTCGCTGCGTTTGTCACTTGATTTATGTAAAGAGGCTAAAGTCTGTAGATTCAGCATATTATCATTACACAGCGACGGCAACACAATTTGCATATATTTTTGTAACAAATCTTTAGAATGTAGACTATCTTAAATTTATTCCAAATATAGAAGTAGCATTATGTTTTTAATTTTCATAAATATTACTTCCTTTTTTTAAATCTTGTGTGATTCGAAACAAAATAAATTACGGTAGCTCTTTTTACAAGAACCAAAACCAATTTGCACTTGAGATGAAAGAAACCCACACACACTCAGAGAACGTACGTAATAGTAAAAAAGACCTTTCGAATGGCAAATGCCGAATCATCCTTAGCATGAAATCGGCTTAAGAATTCAAGGTGATATCTAAACCTCAAGCCGTGGGTCAGAGGGTAAAAGTGCGCCAAAACAAAATACAAACAAAACTAATGAGGATTCCAAGTAATTTTCCAAAGAGGGGAAAATTCGGTCAACCACAAAATCTCCTGTATTTGCATACATAGACCATGGTTCGTCTTGATCTTATCCAACCCTCAGCATAGAAGTGAAACTCAAGTATCTCTTTCTCTATTGACTTATTCCGGCAGGGCAAAGGTTCTGCATAAATTTGCATAAGCAGAATGTATTTTGAGCAATTAGACAATCATGTCCATCGACAACACTCTGACGATCATCTTAATTAAAAGGTCAAGCGTGACCAGGCCAGGACATGTGCCGATTTGTTGTCTCAACTTTACATAACACTGGGTTAAGCATGAGGATCAGTGAAAAGAGCAGACGGATCAGTGCTCCACACCCACCGTCCGCCCTTTTGCCAATGCGTTAATCACATGATCAACGCGCGCTAATCGCTATGGACTAACTGGGATCAGCGACGTTGATCCTCATCCTGATCCTGATCCTGTTCTACTGCGTAATGTTGGATTATGCCTCGACTTTTTGGGACCAACTTTTAAATCACTTTTAAATCTGCCTTACTGCCGCTATTGCTCTAGTTTTTCCATATTCTTCGGATGCGCGGATTAATGAAAGACGCGTCCAGCCAACCATCGACACATAGCAGGTAGTTGTCCCTTTAATCCTTTCTTCGGCACACAAAATCCGCTGTTAAGTCCGGTTGCAGTTTCTAATCCGGTTCAACAACGTCTGGTTGTCCTAGCGTACTCTACCTCTACCTGTTCCATCCACCCGATCCATAGGCCACCGTCTCTCATGTACTTGTGCGTGTGTGTGTGCCAACAACTTGTGTAATTTGCATTTTGGGCGGCGTTTTGTTTGCATTTCGGGCAATCCTTTGTTTTGTAAATATTGCTTTCAATTTACCATGCATCGAAATTGAAATACATGCATACACACATAAATATCCAAATATTTTTGTTTTTTGTTATTAAAATTATAATGAGTATACGAAATGCAGCAAATAAGCACAAATTCAACACCCCAGGTTATATATTTTAGAAACAAATTTATTATTTTGTTTGGCAATAACAATTTGGTTATTATTTAGAGAATTGGAGAAAATGAATTTTATTAAGTATATTTTTCTAATTCCCGCTGACAACCAGCAGATCATTTAACACTCTAAAAACCTGGCCCAATTTAGACATAATTTATTTTTATATCGGTTAGTGAATCGGAATGCCTTAGCATTCGTTTCCTTAACTTTTCTCTTCAAGTTCATAAGATTTATTAAAGAATCGATGCGACATCTTGATCCTTAAGAAACTTGTTGAGCACCCAAGTTTTGGTTAGCCGTCCAAAGCTTTCTGCCCAAAAACAACATAAAGTCAATTACTTTCCCCCATTTATAATTCCGAAAGTGAAAATCTTTGTAAAGAACATTTCGCACTTGAAAAAGTTTGAGCAACAAATCAGTTTGAGAAATAACTTAACTCGATAATGTGTCTGGCCTTAAAGTTGCACAATTGCCAAAAACAAAAAAAAAAGGACAGCGACCCCCAAGTGCAGGCTCCACCACCGCCTCACCCTCTCCATCCTCAGCCAAGTGGATGCATTCACGCCGAATGGACCCAAAAATCAATAATCTATAATGAAGCGAAAACTGCCGAAAAAAGACTCAGTTAGAGGCGACGATGACGATGATGATGACGATGGCAGCAGCTGCAATTCCACAAAATGCACCAAAAATGCAAAAGGATGCACATTAGACGAACGACTAAAACACGCACAGAGAGACAGAGAGAGAGAGAGAGAGCGAGAAGGTCGGTCTGTGTGAGATGATGGAAACTACAGAGTGAGAGAGAGAGACCAGTTTGAGCATGGGGGATGTATGGCTCCTGCCATTATTTGGGGGGATGGGATTTATTTTGCACCCGCACAACAACAAATTTGAGTTTTATTTTCTTGCTTTTGCTTACAACAGCAGCCGAACGAATTGAGTGAGTTTTTCCTCTCTTGTAACTGAGTTATTTACGTGGCTCTCGTTCGTGTGTCTCTTGTGCCCTGTATATCTTTTGTACGGTGCATTTGGCATTTGTTTTTCTGCTTTGCAATTGAGTTTCGAGATTTTGAGCCATTTTAGTAGTAGATTTTTTGTTGTTGTTCTTTCATTTGTGTGCTTGTGTGTGTTTTTTTTGTTTTGTGTTTTCGTATTTTCAGCTATGACTAGCAAGAGCTGAGCACGAATTTTTGTCAGTCGTGCTCAGAGCCTCGATAACGCCGAACGTCACGGACTAGAACAGAACTTCAGCCATTAAAGAGAAAGGACGAAACGTAAATGTAATCGAACAACAAATAAAGCTTCAAGAATAAAAGAAATAAAAACAAAAACACTTTCCAAAAAAGAACCGCCAGCGCTTGTTATCGAGAAATTTAAAAAGAAAGATATAAAAAAAAAAAAAAAACAAACGGAAAACACACACACACACCATTTTTTATCATCTAACACACTTTTCCGCACATGCGCGAATTTCGCGCAAAAAAAATCATCACAAAAAAAGGCGAGAAAATCGAAAAGGAGCAGGAGTAGCGGGAACCACCCCAGAACCCCACGCCTCCTTTTTTAGTTCGTTTCGCACGCTATTTTCTCAGTGTGCGTGTGCGTGTGTGTGTTTGTGTGTGGTGGGTGTAAGTGTATGTGCAAGTGTTCAACTTAACGGTGCCGCGGTCAAGTGTAGAAAGACACAGAGAAAGAGAGAACTAGAGAAGGAAACAGACAGAAATTGAGAAGAAGAAGCCCCAAGTGCGAGAAGGGAAAGTCCTCCCCGCTGCTTCGTTTCTTTCGGCGATTTTCTTAGTCAGTCAGTACCAGTCAGTACCAAGGTATGTAAATATTATTCCAATTAATAATTAAAATTCAATCTATAAACAAATAACTGCAGGATAACCTTCAAAATAGTTTTGAGAAATGTAAATTTTTAAAAAAGCATATGGAGTATTTTGCACTTGCTGATAAATAAACAATCATCTCTAACCAGTCCAAAAATTTGAATCAGAAAATGGCACAAATTACAAAATGTTGGGGCATCCGAAAAGCAACAAAGAATTATTAATAAGTTTCGATTTGGGTATATAATTAATTAAGTAATTAAAGGGTATATTAACAGATTGTTAAGATAAATAATAATTTTGAACCCTTTCATCTTCAGATAGTTCCACAATATATATGTGTCGTAACATTATTAGATTTTTTGGAAAAGAATCCTTGCTGAAAGTCTAAACGTTTAAAGGACATATAACCAGTTGCTATCCTTTTTTTTCCAAGTTCATCAGTGGCTTTCTTTGGTTTCTATCTAACCTTACATGTACTCACACTCACTCAGCACACACACACACACACACACACACACACACACACACACACTTGTGGTTAGACACACAGCCTCATGCAAATCTTTCGCTAAAAATGCAAACGGCTAAAAATTCTAAAACAATATTTCAAAATCTGTCTGGCTTTTGGCCGATCTACGGGCGAACTTGTATTTTTTGTGGCCCGTGCATCCCGCATGCACTTTTCCCCATCCCGCCCCTTGCCCCAGCTAACTGCCCCCCAAACACTCGCTCCGCTCCTTCAGCCAGCTAGCTAATTTTATTTGTTTACATGTCGACTTGCATGTTGCATTTTCTTTTTATTTTATTTTTCTTAGTTACATACACACGTCTGCCTCTTCCGTCTGCTTCTCTTCTTTTTTAACATTTCTTGGGTGAGTGTGTGTGTGTCTTTTTTTTAATAATTTAAATTTAGACACTCAACTATAATTCAAAGTCAACGGTTGGCAATTTTTTAATGGCAAATTGTTTGGCACTTGCCACAGAAAATGCATTTTAAATATAACAAAAATGATTTTTTCTTTGTAGTTTTTTTTCCTCGTTGTTTTCTCTGCTGCACATGCCTTTTTTCTTTTAGCTTTTTGCTGTTTCTGCTTTTGTTAAGTCATGTATTTTTTGGCAAGAATCTTACAACGAATAATTGTAAAATGCACACAAAATTTGATTGTCAGGTCGGTGTAGATGACGGACATCGTTGATGAGGTGGATGTGGATGCAGATGATGATGTTGATGCAGATGAGATTCTGAGACAGATTTTTAATGCTTTCTGACAAAAGAGTTCATGAGGTTTTGTTCGATTTAAGAAGTCGTTATTTCAATACAAAAATAGGTATTTATTTTTGAACCGAATGGCATTGAAAGATGATAAAAACTAAAATTAAACAAATCAGAGTAAAAACATTTCCGATGTCCTATTCCACCATAGCTCGTGTGTGTGGACCCTGAGTTAACTGAACAGGTTTATGTACCTAACATTTTGTAGGTAAAGGGTATTCATTTGGGGATATTAAAAACTGCTACACTACATTTTTCTTTTTTATAATACACATCAGCTACATCATAGAAATGCATATATAAATATATGTATATATAGCCTCCTTTTTTGTTGTTTTTCCTATTTTTCAACAAAAACATTTTTTGTGGCGCATTTTCTGCGTTTCGGATTTTCCATTTTTGCCATTTTCATGATATTTTTACGTGCTGGTGTTGCCAAGGGTTAGATGCGGAGGGGTGCAATGGACAGGAGGGGGGGTTTGGGGCGTAAAACGACTAGCACATGTTTAGTTTACTTTGCAGTTTCGGTTGCCTGCCTTGCACTCGGCGATTTTGCCCCCTTCTCCAACCCCATTCTTGTTCCCAGCACACTTTACCATACCCCGCCAGACCCATCCCAGTCTCCGCCTCCACCGATCGCCCCGATCCTTCATCATACTCTGTGTAATATTAATTTTACACTTGGCCTTTGTTGGTTTGGTTTGGGCATGCAAAAAACTACGCCAAGTTGAAAGTTTTAGCTCTTTGTTTTCCCCTGGCTCGCCCATTCGAATGAATGCATTTTACCCACTCACACACACACACACGCACACGCACACTCGCTCGTAGACACACACTGACAAGCCAATTAATTTTTCGGTTTCTCTCAAAAAATATCAACTAAATAAATATGCAAGTTGTGAAGCTTTATTTCTGTATTATACACACATATTGCACATAGGCAGAAAGTGTTCCTGTACCATCAATTATGAATAAGCTGCTGCCAGTGGGGCATCTCCTACCACTCACCTTCCCTCACTCTCGATTTGCGTTTTTAATAATATTTACTTAAATGCACAAAACAATTGGCCAAAAATGCGGCAACCAAAAAAAAAAAAGAACAACAAAATATACGAACATTTTCCAATCCTACGCAAATCAAAGTGATCGATTTCAATGATGTAATAAGGGGTCATTAAAATTATTATTTCTCAACTTTAGAATTCCGTTAGAAGTACCTACATAAGGAGGTATGATAGGCTACTCAAATTTAGTTCCGGTTTTGTTCCGTTATCTCCGCGATTTAAAGGGTAAAAAAAGAACAATCAACTCATATCTTTAAAGTTAATTGTTCATAGTTAATATATTTCTCATACTACATGCATTTATTTTGATATTTTTTGACATTTCCAATTTTAAAAATAGAAATAAATAAAAATTAAAAGAACAATATTATTGAACAAGTTATGGGCATCATTAAAACAAAAAGAACCAAACAGAAAATTTGTTAAAATAAAAATTTTACGTCTTGCCAAGTTCTTAGGTGCATGTGCAACCAGTCATCGGGTAGTCTCTGTCTCTCCTTCTCCTTGTTTTTGTCTTTCTCTAGTATTTCGGTTACTTGCTGTCTTCGTTTTATTAGGATAATCCTATAATTTGCTTAAATCCTTTTTGCTTTTTATTATTTTAAGTAAACGCGAAATGTGTGCTGCGGCCTACCCAAGTCTAACTTTAATCCATAGAAAACCTAAAAACTGAACCTAGACACCATTTCCCCTTGAGGGAAAATTCGTTTTTCTTCTAATCTGCATATGCGTTAAGCTCCCGGATCATCCAATCCATTTTTGTTGTTGTTATTTTTGTTGTGCATAATCCAGAATGGATTTTGATCCGCGAGCCATGATCCTTGCAACCGCGCGACCTCGCATACCTGACTCTCTCACCTTTTTTTCCGTCTAATCCCTTGACGCGTGCTTACTCTCGCGGCTATCCCAGGGCTACCTGAGTGACTCATAGACATATATAAACCAAAGCCTGTTGCAATTCCTCAGTCAGTCGAGAGCTTGTAACATTCGAGACAACAGCGCAAAGGAGACCATCGAGAAAATTCACAGAAATCGAAATATTGGAATATACATATAAATACGACTAAATCAGTTTGATTTAAAACGCAAAAATAAAACAGCGGCCCACAAACGGTAGGTTGAGGATATATACAGAGCCACCATTTTGTTGGCACCAACAAAAAAAGTCACTCAAACCAAACTCACCCCCTGAGATTTAAGGGTGGAAAAAATAAAAATACCAAAAACGCAAAAAAAAAAAAAGAAAAACGAAAACAAAAAAGAAATGCAAAAAAAGAAATGAAAGAATAAACTTGACGCAGGCGCCTTAAATGAAAATCACCCCCTCATCATCCTCTCTTCTGGTCTATCTATTTACAGCCGTCATCATCCTCATCATGCAGAACTGGGAGACCACGACTTCAGCAAGTGCCAACTACGAGCAGCACAATCCCTGGTATAACTCCATGTTTGCTGCCAATATCAAACAGGAGCCAGGACACCATCTTCACGACAGCAATAGCTTAACCAGCAGCAGTCCTCGTCAATCCCCTCTGCCCTCACCCCCACCCAACGCCATCTCGGCCAGCACACAATTGGAACAGTATCTCAAACAGCAGCAGCAGCAGCACCATCAACCCATGGATACCATGTGCGCCATGACTCCATCACCCAGCCAAAATGATCAAAACAGTTTGCCCCATTACGAGGCCACATTGCAGCAACAGTTGCTGCAACAGCAGCAGTATCAGCAACATTTCCAAGCAGCCCAACAGCAGCAGCAGCATCATCACCATCATCATCATTTGGGTCTGGGTGGCTTCAACCCACTCACGCCACCCGGTTTGCCCAATCCCATGCAGCATTTCTATGCGCGCCCTAGCCCTCAGCCCACACCCACAGCCACATCCCAAGCCGGAGGCTCAGGATCGTCATCGGCCACGGGCGAGAAGCTGCAGGCTTTGACCCCTCCTATGGATGTCACGCCACCCAAATCGCCAGCCAAATCTACACAAGAACCTGAAAAGGAACACGATCTCATCTCGAATTCCAGCGAGGACATGAAATACATGGCCGAGTCAGAGGATGATGACACCACCATCCGTTTGCCCATCTACAACTCGCACGGCAAGATGAAGAACTACAAGTGCAAGACTTGCGGAGTGGTGGCCATCACAAAAGTGGACTTCTGGGCACATACACGTACCCACATGAAACCGGACAAGATTCTTCAGTGCTCAAAGTGCCCGTTCGTCACCGAGTTCAAGCATCATTTGGAATACCACACCAGGAAGCACAAGAACCAGAAGCCCTTCCAGTGCGACAAATGCAGCTATACCTGTGTCAACAAGTCCATGCTGAACTCACATCGCAAGTCGCACAGTTCGGTGTATCAGTATCGTTGTCAGGATTGTGATTATGCCACCAAGTATTGTCATAGCTTTAAATTGCATTTGCGGAAATATGGTCACAAGCCCGGCATGGTACTCGATGAAGATGGAACGCCCAATCCCTCCTTGGTGATAGATGTCTACGGCACACGCCGTGGCCCAAAGAGCAAATCAGGTGGTGGAATTGGTTCAGGCAACAGCAGAAAATCAAATATTGCCACTGTCGCTCCACAGCAGCAATCCGTTGCACCGCAACAACAGTCAGCACCACAGCCCACACCGCCCAGTCAGTTGAGTGCTGCTCTGCAGGGTTATCCTATGACGCCCACAGCATCGAGTGGAGGCGCAGTTACTCCTCCTATTCTGCCGCCCCTGCCATCGTCGCCAGCCAAAAGCGTTGGCAGCGTTGAGCAGGCCCCATCAGCGTTACCTGCGCCTGCCAATTTATTGCCACCTCTGGCCAGTCTCTTGCAACAGAATCGCAACATGGCTTTCTTTCCCTACTGGAATCTTAATCTGCAAATGCTGGCTGCCCAGCAACAGGCTGCCGTCCTGGCTCAATTGTCGCCACGTATGCGAGAGCAACTGCAGCAACAGCACCAACAGCAACATCCAGTTCAAAATAGTGATAACGAGGAGGAGGATCAAGACCAAGATGACTTTGAACGCAAATCAGTTGACTCAGCCATGGATCTTAGTCAGGGCACACCGGTCAAGGAGGAAGGGCAAACACCCCAGCAACAACAGCAGCAACTTCAAAACCAACAATCTTTGCCCATGGCCATGAACTTGAAGCTGGCCGAAGATGAGGCAACGCCTCTGATGAGTAGCTCGAACGCTTCGCGGCGAAAGGGACGTGTCTTGAAATTGGACACCCTATTGCAGTTAAAGTCCGCTGCCCAATCCTCACCCGAACAAGTGAAAGTAATGCCCACTGCTTCGTCGCCGATAAGTGGATTGAAGCAATTACCCGATGAGCATTGTTCGGGGACTAGTTCGGCCGACGAATCCATGGAGACCAATCATGTACCTCAAGCCAATACTAGTGCCAGTTCCACAGCGTCCAGTTCAGGGAATAGTTCCAATGCCAGCAGCACATCCAGTTCGGCACCCATTAACTCTGCCTCCTCCTCCACTGTATCCGCTACCACCTCGTCGTCATCCTCCTCATCAGCAGCTTCCTCATCCATTCCCGCTGCTGCTGGAGCCATTTACGAGTGCAAATATTGTGATATCTACTTCAAGGATGCTGTCCTGTACACCATTCACATGGGCTATCACAGCTGCGACGATGTCTTCAAGTGCAACATGTGCGGCGAGAAATGCGATGGACCCGTTGGCCTGTTTGTTCACATGGCACGCAATGCCCACTCTTAGGCCAATGGAAGAGTATTTTGTTATCTTTATTAATTTTTCTATGTTGTAATGAATTGTAAATATTTTTTGTAATTTTAGTTTTCTATTTCGTTGTCAAAAATTGTAAATTGTCCCCCACGATCCTTAAGATCCTAACTAATTCTAGATATTTAAGTTTCATTTCCAATTAACTCTTATCCTATATACAACACACAAACTCTCTCTCTCTCTCTCTCTCTCTCTCATTCTCCCAACTCTACGACTAAAAACCTAGACAAGGGTTTAAAAAATCATTATCATCAAATTGCACATTAATTATTAATATTATTTTGTAAGATAAAACTAAAAAATGAGCAACAATAACAACCAAAACAAACACAGTCCAAAGTCAATTTAATAATTAATTAGTTTAAAATATATATTCGAATAAATTTTAACAAATTATATATTTAGTCGTATAAAAACAAAACACAAAAAATCAAGTCGAAAACATCTTTTTTGGCTATACTCAGTATTTTGTTAGTATTTAAATTTAAATTGAAACAAATTCAATAAATAAATACAATTTATTCAAATATAATTATTATTTTTTATCGTTTTCATTAACAAAAAAGTAACAACTACAAAAAAAAACACTCTTTCGGCCAGAACGACAATATTTGATAAGCGACAAAAGTAATAAGTACAAATCCAGAGATTTTAACCGATTTTTAAGCAATCTCATGTCCATCTGAGCAAATTAATCAAAATTCTTTTTCATTTATCTAGAAATTCTAGAATACTGCATTTGCAAATCCCAGTGCAAATATGTTTCATAAGTTATAGTTATACTTGTGTGTGTGTATGTGTGTGTATGCGTATGATGTATGTATAATCTATATGTTATAGACTAGAGTCTAAGTTTAACTTAAATGTTTTTATGTAATTATATAATAAAACAGAAATGATATTACAACGAGTTTTAGACTGGCAATTGGCTGATTTCTAGAGGTATCGGGAGATCTTATGGTAAACCAACATCAACCAAATCAATTTCTAGCATAAAGAGCCAGTCATATGGCTGCCCTGACCAATGCCAACTGTCATCACTTAATGATTTATTATACATTATATGAATATTTGAGGAGTTGTCTCTTCCATTGGTATAGAAACTGCTCCATCATGGACTAAATGGCAGCCGCCACGCTATCAAATTGAAAAGAAAAACCCAACAAAATTTGTGTGCGGGCGAAGCAAACAAATTAGCCTCAAAGCATTCCCATCTTTCCGCAAAAGGTCGTTCAAGAATTTCAGAATTGATCGATTATTGACATTTTTCCAGTGTGAAAACGCACAATTCGCATCGGCGTATGAAGGGAATATTATATAATAATGAAAAACTCATGAGAGGATCGAGAAGCGTGCGTAAAGAGGGAAGTGCCTGCAAGTAGGATAAAGATGACGCAGCAGGGCATGTGTCCGAGAGAGAGCAAAAGAGAGAGATCGGTTGGGATCTCTGTTTTTGGGGGCGCTTGTGCCAGACGCGTGCTTAGGGAGGGAAACTTCTGTTTTATAAATAGTTTTCCCAACTTGCTTTGTGATTGGTGGAAAATATTTTGTAAAAAAAGAAGAAATTTCATTGTGTTTATAATACATTTGCTTCAGGGGTAGCAAATTCCTTCGTCTCACAATTTTCATTTAATTGCCGTTTTTCCTCATTAGAAAAATTATTATAATTGATATTTATGGCTTGATAGAGGCAAAGAAAATTTAAAATTTTAATTCTAGCCCTCTCTTGTAACATTCCATTTGCATTCAAAACTTATGTTCACAAAGTTAATTGAAAATGTATATAAGATTTATTCTTTATGTCTAGATCCTTAAAGATCTTATCGCAAATTAAATTTTTGCATATCTACTTTTCGTTTCCTTGCTCATTTGAGCAAAGTTAAGTTGCGAATAGACAAGAATTGGGATCTTGTACTTGGCTCGGATTGGCTTGGCTTGTGGCTGACAGCAGGCCCAGGTCAAAAAGATGTTTATCATCCGGGATATAATACAAAAACGAAGAAGGACCAAAGGACGAAGGGACTTACTCTATTGTCTCGACCTAACGATGGGTTTTTGTTTGCCAGTTTTTATCTCGGCTTGCGGTATTGTATATTTTTTTTCTCTCTATATTTGGTTTTTTGTTATTGTTGTTGTTGTTGTTCCTTGTCTCCGTAGTAGACAATTGGGCAGAGGAAGCATTGTTAAGTGCAAACTAGCCAGGGTCTGTGGGGCATCTTCGGAGAGTAAAAGGAATATTCAATTGCTTCCTTGACCATTTGAAAGGTGTAATTTTGGTTTTCATTTTCATTTTTCATGTTGCGCATGCGCATTTTCAGCAGCTGGTCAACAGTTGAGTCTCTCACATTGTCCAAATTTTCTCTTGTCTCTGCTCTGCCCCCATCTCCCGAAATGTACCTATATAGTTTTTTGAGTGTTTATTTCATTTTCCTGTGATTTTGATTAAGAGTTTTTTTGGTTTGAGACACGCGTCTGGCACGCTTTCATAATAAAGTAAATTAATATCGGTAACTTAATGATTACAAGAACCGACGTGAGTCCCTTTTACATGTAAATACATATGGACATATATTTCATGTATGAAGGAAAACTTTATGGAGTTGGCACTTTACTTTGTCAGTTTCAAACAGAAAGTTAGTAGCACGACTATTTTATTCATACCTTTTTGTAGCTAAGATGGTTAGTCCTCAGTTCTTAGCTTTATAATCAATTGAATCCGTGTCTCAACTAAGTAGATATTTCTTGTAATAACTTAGACAAATGCCAAAACTTGGCTGATGATTTCAACCTTTTTTTTTGGCTTGTTAGCACCGCTCATTTATGGATTCGTTACACCTACCTCAATCTAGGATACTTAGGTCAGCTGTTGGACTGGTCAAAAACTCTGCGCAATTCCAGTGAAAACTGTTTACAGAAATAAATTATCATCCATTCGACAAGAAGAAAACGAGGAGAATATCCATAAGAACCGAGCACGTTTGTGTGTGTGTGTGTGCACATGACGTTTGGCTTGAGGCAAAAGGATCAGCCAGGATCAGCGAACATAATTACCCACAGATGCTGGTCAGTAGAAATTTTCACCAAATTAAAATGCGTAAAGTTGTGGAAAAAATGAGAGATAAAAGTGAAAAACAAAAACAAAATTTTTTTCTCGATTCTCTTGATGTGGGCGCCGCGGCAATCAACAGCTCATCGAGATCCATGTGAGAGTCGGCTGTTTGATAAGGGGTAAGCAGACTAGCCGTGGGTCAAGAGGGGGTGAGTTGCTAATCATTTACTGCATGCTGCCTGGGGTCAAGACAACTCGTCAGCATGGCACCCTTGCGTGTTTTAATCAAACTCACTCGCACATACATACACACACAAACGCACTACTCTTCTCTCTGCACCAAGCCCTTCGACCCGCACTCCGTTATTGCCATTTTGTGAATAGTGAAAAACGTTGTAACACTTTTCGTCATCCCACTCCCTAAATCATTTTCGGCTTATTTTTAGCTTGCTTCTAAAAATGGCTGCCAGATCCGTCTGAATATGTTCAATATGGCGTTGGTTTTGGGTTGAGTTCTTTCCTTTTTCTCACTACTTTTCTCTTTTTCCCCCGTTCCCAGCTCTGTTTTTGTTTGTGCTTAGCCATGGGGGTGGCTGACTGTTGTCCAAAACCCATTTTATGTTCCCTGTGGGATATCTCAGCCGATGGTATTTAATAATACTTTCATGTATTTTTGTCCGCTGCTTATGTAGATCCACAAGGATAAAGTTAATAGCAAAATTATGATTAAGGGAAGCCACAAATTCATATGGTTTTCCTTTTAAAGCAATGTCAGGTGGTTAGATCAATATGAATGTATAAAATGGCAAGTCTAATTCGGTTCGGTTTATAAAGCAAAGTTTTCTCTTTATAGCTCAAAGATATCTAAGTCTTACTGAATTCTTCCAGATTCTCAAACCATTCCATCTATAAATATAACTTCCATATAAGATTTTTCTTTTATTTCAAAATCTAATACAATAAACTTGATTCAAATTCAAGAAGTAAAAAGCTCATTCAACTCATTTCTTTAACTTGACACCGTTGACTATTTTACGATGATCATTCCCAGGGCTCTATTATTACTCTGTTGACTTGGGCGACATCTGTAGATTGAGTAAACATCTAAAGAGAAAGGCTGCGCGGGGAGGTCAGACTGAGAAAAAAAGAAAAAAATCTAACCCACACACAAAAAATTGTTATTGTTTGTTAGCGGCAAATGTAGCAAACTGACCAAATGAATCCACATCCAACATATAACGGCTGTCCTCTCCTCTTTGTGCCGTCTAGTGCAAATACTAAAGGCCTGAGAATGCCTGTTAAGTGTATGTCTGTGTGGGGGTTGCAGCGACACACACACATACTCACAGGACCGACAGACATAGGGCACACGCTGTTGTCGACTTCCTTTTTCTCTATAACGGATGCTGGACATTCGACAACAACAAAATATATACATACATACACATATATTTTTTCCATGCCGCTTGCATATATTTTTAACTATTGTTATTTTTCGTTAACTAAAGTGCCATCAGGGGCAGATGTTTTTTCTATCTCTTCGGTTCGGTATATAGACAATATATTTTGTATGTTTTTTCGCCTTTATTTTCCCTTTCCCGAACACGATAGTTACATACATTTTGGCCACCAAAATGAACTTGGAGGACGCAGTTGGTTCGAAGCAACGAAGGGTTAAGGATACCATTGACTCAATGCTAGATGCAGCAAATATGCATTCCTGATCAACGTGTTTAGCGGATTTAAATAAATGCAATTGAATGAATAACTCATGATGTATTGTTTTATATATTTTAGATTTATCTCTACGGATAGATCGATTCTCCCTTCCCTTGAGCCCTGTCGATGATCACATAGTTGCCATTTTTTATCCCTCTATCCCCTATAGATCACACTTATGGATTACCTATGAAAACCAATCAAATTCATTCGCCTCATAAGCTAAAAAGTCAAACAACGCCTATTGCACAATCGGAAAACCAACAATAATTTAACGCATTTACCAGAGAAAACCTCCCAACAAAAAATGCGATCATAACCAATAAAAATATCACAAAAAACAAAAACGCACAAAAAACAAACGGAAATCAACCCAAAAAATGTGCCAAAACCTACCCAAAAAAAATAACGTACATAGGAAATTAGGGTGAGTTAGAAAAACCAACTACCCCTCCTCACCCTCAACAAGGGATGCAAAAAAAAAAAATAGAAAGAAAAACATTTAGCAAAAATTCTGAATCGAAAAAATATTTGCGGGTTCTCTATGAAAGAGAGAGAAAAAGAGGGAGAAAAGTGAAACGTAAAAAACAGGTAGGATTTTCTTTGCAAAAGTAAGCGATACTTTTTTAGCAACATGTGTTTTTTAATTCTTTTCAATTTGAAAAGATTTTTGGGCATCTTTGAGTTTTGGGTATGACTTATTGGTCTTTTGTAAGGTTAGAAGTGCAAATGTCAGGCCGTAATGAGAGATACCTACAGGGTATAGGTATCTACGTATGTATGTGTCTTGCATGTAATGTGAGCAATTAGACAATCGTACAACATAAAACGACATATCAGGTGTTAAATGATATCTATACATATGAGAATATTTGGGACAACTTGTCACACATATCAAATATTTTTTGATGTCTGTTGACTAAGGGCGGATGTGGGGTTTTGAATTTCCCCCCGGAATGGCCACAGAATGGCTTGTGTCCTTGAACAGCTGTTCATGCAAGGGCATCCAAGCCTTTCCAAGCAGGTGCTGGTGCTGTTTTCGATGACGATGCCTCTGCCATTGCATCCATCAAAAAATACCTCATACCACAATTGCAGTCATTGTCAATTATTTGCTTAAGGCTGAAGTGCAATCCATTTTTCCAAGGGTTAAAATTTGTTTTTCAGCTGGTCATTGAATTCAATTGAATTGTTTGTGGCAAAAAGGGAGAATAGAAATGCCAATTTTCATGTGGTTGCAGCGCATCGAAAGGATTTTTGCTTTTATTTGTTGTTTTTTTTGTGCGTTTCCATAGAAAAATTGTTATAATTTTTTTGCCTTAGCGGAAAATGTTGCCGAGGGGAGAGTTTCTATAAAAGGTGTTACTTTCGAACCCCTTTTATGAAAAATCATGTCAAAATTTTGTTGGTTGTTACTTTCGATTTTCCAGCTGCTTTTCAAAGCCAACAACAGAAGAAAATATATCGTTAGCGAGAGTCAAAGAAGTTCAGGAGAAGTTTAACTTCTCCATTGACCTTATGATGGGGCTACTATGATCGATTTGGTAAATCTAATCAGTTTCATTTTAGATCATTTTCTAGCCGCCATTTTCTGAATTAGTTTGAGGCAGGACCCACCCTTTTTTCCAAAACATTCTCCATTTTTTCACCCGCTACTTATGGAAGTTTGATATTTTTAAAAGTGCCACACGACATATACGACTTGAATGTCGGCTCCCTTTGCCACAGTTTTCCCCTCCCCTTACTTCACACAAATCCAAAAGAGAAAACTCCAATTTACGGCACACAATAAAAACAAAATGAAAAGTGCCCCGAAAAAAGAGTTTTAAGTATTTGTTTTTATTTTTAGACACCCTTTTGTGTCCCTCAGATGGCGGGCCAATGAACGCAAAGGGATTACATTTGTGTTGGATGGGTTGGGATCGGGCCTGGGAATGGGAATGAGAATGTGAAAGAGTGTGGCGTCACCGCAAGATCCCCGAATCTCCGGCATTGAACTTGAAACGTGCTAGACAACAATAACATCTTAACTGAGCTACTTTAGTCTTTCAACAAAAATCAAATAATACACCCTTTTCCCTTACCCTTGCGCTTACCCATTACCCACTCCCTTCCACCGAATGTCACACGTCGATTCCTTTTATAAATAGCTCAAGATGAACCCTTCTTCTTCTTTTTATCATTATCCCATTGCCTGTTGCATCATTTTACCCTCGTCATCACATATCCAAATATCCGTGTGGGCCCTCAAATTAACCACCAATAAAAAGGCAGCACTTCATAAAAAAGGGCAACTTCCGTTTTTTTCTTCTTCCCTTCCCATGTCCCGGGCATTGTTTCGGTTCTTTCCGATGCCTGTTGCTTCCCTTTCTTGTTTTTTAAATTATGTTGTAATCGAGGAGTCGTTATGTAAACACCCTTAATTGGATTTTTAGCGCCACTTAACATGAGGGCATATTTTTTATACATGGGGTGTTTTTTTTTTATGTTCGGGGAGTAAAAAATAATGGAAGAAAGAAAATTGACATGGTAATTGGTGTATCATATTAACTGATTGACCTTTCTAATGAGCGAACTGAAAGTGGATAGATCATTATCGTTTGGCGTTTCAAGAATAGGGCGGGGTTTAGCTAAGCGATCGTTTTTTAAGGGATCAAAATGGTAAGGTAATATACAGGAGGTGGTTAAAAGCTGGATGGAATATGGAAAAGACTTTTGAGTTACATTTAAAGTTGCAGCTTTTTCATTAGGAAATTTGAGACTGCATATGGTTTACTCATTTCCTTTAGTAATGAATTTATCATACAAAAACGTCTGATCTTGGCAGTTTCTGCAGCATCTTGATTGGCAGGAATAACAATTGACACACAACTAGGCAGTAGAATTCAAATGTCATTCAAAATATAACGGCTGCCAGGACAATGGCCAAACCAGACGAAGGCTATGCCCAGGCACGCGGTTAGAATCTCAATGGAAAGGGCAACGCCTGCATCTCATTTCATGAAAATACGATTTATATGTGTGTGCAAGAGCTAGACCATAGACCAATATCCTGGCACAGGATATGTGCGTATATTGTTATTATTTTCATGTTTTCCATCCGGTTTTCGCTTCAGCTGACAGACACCGGCCAACGACAACCATGACAAGGACTTCGACTTGGACTTCCTTTTTTTGTTCTCTTCGACTGAAACCACAACAGAAGGTCTCTACCAACGGCCGCTGCCGCCCAATTCGAACTGATCCTGATTCTGAATGCCATTCTATCTTATTTCTGCACCGATAAGCGTGACATTTTCATATTGTTGACGATCTAAATCGGAATCTGTTCTCTACTGTTCATTCATTCAAAGATTTTGATGATGGAAATCTCTTCTGAACTGAGGCCAATCACACGCTGACAGGATTAGTTGATGTCATAGTTTTCCATTTTTTTTTGCTCGACTAATTGGACTGATCCCCAGCAAAGACTGGAGCAGAGATTGTGAACAGGACAACCATGAAATGGAAAATTTCTTTTTCTTTTACTGTAGATGAAGCAATTGTGATAAGTCCTAAGATTTGGATAGTTTTTTATGAGCATGCAAACGTCTGTTAAATTTGCCAAAGGCGAACTGGCCTAATACATACATTTGTATGTACATATATGTAAATACTTTACCCCAAAACCGATTCTATTTCCACTTCAAATGAAGAATAATAAATTTATACAAATTTAGGCTTTAATTTTTCGAGAGTCCATAACCCTGAAGTCAGGAATATCTGTGTGGGGGGGCAGATGGCAAGCTGCTAAAGATCGCACTAAAGACATAGCCAAGTGGAGGGAGGAGCAACTCATTTGAATGACAATTCTAGAGAAACGAAAACAAATCCCATAGGAACCCCCGAAAGTGAGTAGTAGCACATAAGAAAATCATTTGTGATGAAAATTCAAAAAATACATCCCCTAAACTGAAGGAATTCCAAGAGTCTTCAAGGGGTCCCAAGAAATGTAAATATCGCGTGTGCCGGGGTCTCGACCCTCGGGTCGCGACATTCGGCGCTCAAAGATTTGTGTGTTTCCGGGCCACACTTCCTTGGTCTCTCAGGCCTGCATGCCCGACTGCTTGCTCCTACATGGTACTGCTCCTTAAGTGTTAGCGCAAGAGCGTAAACATTTAATGGGAGCGTGCGCTGAACACGCGCAACATTACCTCAACCCTCAGTTTCAGTTTCAGTCTCAGTATCACCCTTAACCTCACCCTAACCTTAGGCTACGATCCTGATCCTACTCCTACTGGCAGCGCCTATTGCTCCTTTGTTTGATTTCCTTCAGGATTTGCGTCTGTTTGCTTCTGTGTCTTCTTATGATTGATTCAATGCTTTCATATGCTTTGTATTGATTGTGCTTGGGTATTTTGATGATTTTTCATGTTTCTTGATCATAATCTTGTGGCATTTTCTATAGAGCGTGATAAATCAAAGTCTTTTCAATGCTTTATAGTGGGTGTAACGGCTTTTTCTTTCCATCTCTTGTGGTTTGGCAAAAAAAAAACATTTTCAAGATTCTGAATTCGTATAATGTCAGAATCTTTCACTACTAAGTCGTTTTGGATACATACAAGAGAAAAATCTGTTTCTCCTCAGCTATACTGAATCAAAATTCTATCATCTAATCTCTCGGTCACTCTTCCAACTGTCATGTGGCACACATTTAACACCTCCAATTCATAATGAATGAGTTAAGAGCATCAACAAACTAAAGAGCAACATATCGCCTTTTGGCTCAGTATCAGCTTCTGTGCCCGGGTCCATGTGGACCTAAGGAATGAATTACATTTACATGATGTCAGGGATACGCCCGCATATGCATATGGGTTTGGGACATGTGTTAATCAAGTAGCAGCCTCAACAGTGCATAACTCAGATCGCAGATGGACAAATTTCTGTACCATGTAACTGAGTAAAACAGCTGCAGAGAACGACTTAAAAATAGTCAGAGGCAAGGTGCCGGGGTGACAGAGGTTTGGGAATGGGGTCTTTATGTGACAGATTTCTCATGTTTACGCTTAATTTTGTTTAATTTTTATGGGCGCCAAAAAAGAAGATACAGAAGAACAGACGGCAGTTGCTTAAACTAGCCAATTTTTAGGCCATTTATCTTTCAAGACATAGACAATGCAAAGAAAAGGTAACATGAGCTAAAAAACCAACAGAAAGATGAATAGAAAACTGTGTGACAGGCAATCGGAAGAAACAAATGCGCAATTGTTGCTAGTTGCAACAAATGACAATTGTATGCAATCCGGAAATGTCCTGCGTGGACAAGGACAAGGATCGATGGCCACTCAAAGGAAATGAGCCTGGGGTGAGAATAGAACAAACGAGTGAAAGAGATCCTCTCTCTTGGAGTTCAACCCCTACCTTTGAGTGAAAACGTTCTGAATTCAAATTGAGTATTTCTATTTTTTCTTCTCTTCTTGTCCTAGATCTCACTTGGCATTTTAAGTAAGGTCAAACTTGACCCCTAAGACGACCTCAAATAATCGTTTTGTGTCTCTGTTGCTCCTTTTTAGAACGTTTCGCATCCTTCTTTCATTGTTTTGACCTTTTCTCTTTTTGGGACTGATCGTTGACAAAAGCGAGCCAAAGGGCATGGCAATAAATGCGATAAAGATTCGGGTTTTTGTCTTTTCTGTGCAATTGCTTGGAGTCTGCCATAAATTGCCCTCATGTCGTTGCCGGCCAGAGGATCGATGAAAAAGTGTGTTGAATGATACCTTAATTGTGTCTCCGGCAGCTGGAAATTTGGACAGTTTCCATCGAATCTGCAAATTGTGGGTGTTTAATGTGTGTGTATCTGAGGAGTTGTAGTTTTGGGGTCTGCTTACATATGTAATATGTGGATTTACAGAGAATTAAGGCGCGATAAAAGTATAAAGAAGAAATACGTTTTTAAAATGCAAATTAGTTGCTTGAGATATGAACTTTGCAAAGTAGATGCTGGCTAAAACCATATATTTAGTACACTGCACAGTTTTGGTTTGTTTGTATGTTTATAACTTTTAGTAAAAAAAGGATTTTTTAAATCAAATTTTTCATTTAAAAACAGCGCTGCCAGATAAACGGAAAAACTTGGTTCACTTCAAGTCGCCTGCTCACTTTTGAGAGCAATTACTCACTTTAATGAGTACTATTGAGCATTCGCATCAGCTGTGCTGTCGACAAAAAAACAAATGCAAAGTTTACGGATATAGGTTTTTGTTGTTAGTTTTCAAAAAATGAGTCAATATAGCCACGTTAAGTACACCGCATCCCCAACGCCATCGGTGGTGTCGGGCTACTCGAGCGCATCCCGGTTTCAACAGTCGCCACTGCCGCCTCCCGTGGGCTACCGCAAGAATTGTCTATCGGCCACATCAAAGAGCTACAAATATCTGCGACGTCTACTGAAATTCAATCAAATGGATTTCGAATTTGCTTTGTGGCAAATGATCTATTTATTTATAGCACCGCAAAAGGTTTACAGAAACTTCAACTACAGGAAGCAAACGAAATCCCAGTTTGCCCGTGATGATCCAGCATTTTTGGTGCTTCTTGTGGTCTGTCTATGTGGTAGGTACATACATAGATGAGTTGGGATGATTGGAATTCACTTCATTTCCTTGTTCTTGCAGTGACCTCGTTAGGTTTTGCCTATGTACTGGGCTTGTCCTTCTGGCAGAGCATATCCTTCATTTTCTATGTGGTTTTCGTGGATTGCATATTTGCTGGCATCATAATTGCATCATTCTTTTGGGCAGTGACAAATCGGTATTTGCGCACCAATAGCCTGGAACCGGACATTGAATGGGGCTATGCTTTTGATGTACACTTGAATGCCTTTTTTCCTCCTCTCATGTTGCTGCATTTTATCCAGCTATTCTTCTACAATTGGCTAATAAGTCAGACATGGTTCATTTCGCGGTTTCTTGGCAACACTTTTTGGCTTCTGGCAATGGGCTACTACGTTTACATCACCTTCTTGGGATATAATTGTGAGTTGTATTAGCATTATCTGCAATATATTTGACTAATTTCGTCTTTCTCAGGTATTCCCCATTTAAAGAATACGCGTCTTATATTAATTGCGCTCCCCATTATCTTTCTTTTGTATCTTATTGTCACAATAATCGGCTGGAATGCCACAATATCCTTTATCAATTTTTACAAATATCGTGTGTATTAATCGTGGATTATAAATTATTAAGTTCTTCCCTCTCACAGCCTTTTGCATCATCTTTGATTATGACTAATAAAACTAACTTATGTAGTATATTTCTGAAAACTTTTGAATTCGAAGCAAGATTCTATCAAAGAGATAACGATACAGGATTTTGTTTATTTCCATTAAATTTAAAATGAAACTACATTTAGTTAATAACAAATGCCTCACTGATGACAAGTCTACGCCAGCTGTTTTGGATTGATGAAGGATCTTTTGCGTTTATTACGCTTGCGCTGCAGCTCCAAAGTATGTAGTTCGGTATGCACTTCGGCGAAAATTTCCTTTTGTTCTTCTTCAGGTATGGTGGCACGATATTGTTTCATTAAATCGTATTTCTCCCAAGGTTTTTGCACCTTGGCGGCCGACTTGCGATGTTTATCTTTTATATATTGCTCAATATTGGCAACACCAAGCAAATTCTGACGCTCCCAACGCTCGAGCCAGGGTCTTGGACGTAATACCACTTTAATGTCATTCACTGGGACAGGTGCACCCTCCTCCAAATGCTCGGCCTCCATGTTCTCATCAAAGGAGCTGAACTCCGGCAGTGCATCACGCAAATAAAAGAGACTGTCATCAAGTCGCTTCTCCAAACGGAGAACTTCCACCTTTTGAATGGTAGGATCGTACAGTTCGTAGAGCACTTCCATGCCCTGGTGATCAATAACGTTGCGCAGAATGAATCGTGCCCGAAGTCCGCACCGCTCGCGATGAATGCAAATTCCTACGAAGCGACCTGTTTTGCCAGCGGCATGTGGATCTGAGCTGGTTACCGCCAAAATAGAGCCCACATAGAACTCTGGTAAATCGACTTGTCCTCGGCGATTCAACATATCTAAGCGTTCCAGCTTCTCGCGAATCGTGTTCCGCCATTCTACTTTGGGATCTGGCAGAAACTCTGGATAAACAAAACGGTAGTGTTCAGGCACAATGGCTTTGCGAGCAGCCGGAGGATTGGTATTGGGCAATGAGGGAGTCGAAACAGTTGCTGCTTGTTGTTGCTGCGCCGGCTTTGTGGAAAATGTGACTGAAAATTCACTTGCTGATTAGCATGCACTAGTGTATATGGTATATTCTTACCAATTCGCTTGTAGGCGAACTGCTGAGGCAGTTTTTTACCGACAATTCGACAAAAACCGTTCACGCTCATTTTATTTAGTTTTATAACAAAAAAAACCCGGAACACACCACGGCGAATAGACACCTCACTACCGTGTTGAATTGGGACAAAGTTCAAGTGGCATGGTCACACTACGATCAGCTGATTGGCGCTCCACGTTCAAAAAACAAATAAAAATGGGCGCAGATATCAATTTATTTATTGAAAACTTATTTCAGAAATGCAAGGCTCCGCGGTTATGTAACCAGGTGAGAATGGCACCAGCATGCTGCTTATATCTTGCGTTAGAATACATTCTTAATTTTAAATCATCTCCGTTTTCAGTTTCTGTCACATAATCAGTGAGATTGGCTCCATTGGTACGTTCCAACAATAGAGGAGGGCATAGAACCAAGACTGTATGATATCCTGGAGAGAAAATTATGTCGTCAGGAAAAAACAAAGCATTCGAAAGAAGTATTCCCCGTACCAACAAATCCGTATTTGTGTAGTTGCATGTGAAGAAATCGCAGACTGGGCAGCTTTTCTGTCGGGTACTTAAGTAGTGTCAAGTGTTCGATCAGCTGATCATGATAGTATTTAATAAAATAATCAAAATGATTCAATTTCAGTTGCAATCGGGGAGACCCGAGTAGGAAATAAATTAGATCCCAGGCTACACTCGTAATTTTTGGCAACTGGAGATCTACAAAGTAAGTCTCGGACGGCTCATTCGATTCTGCGCCATATTTAAACATAATATTATTTGTCCACAGATCACCATGGTTAATAGCTACAATAAACAATGTGTTTTCAGTGAGCATCGCTCGATGGTTATTGCATTATTGTTACCATTAAAATCTTGCGGATCGGGATCGGTCATGTCGTGCACCAGGTCAATAAGTTTGGGTTGAATTTTATGCTACAAAAAAATTGGTTGATTCTTGTGGATTTCATTCGATACATAACCACGAAAGACTCACCACAGCCGCGGTGTAGCTCTCATGGTTTTCGTACAAGGGTAGACACTTGAAGAGATAATTGCCAAAGGTTACATTTATGGGTCTAATGTCTTCCCTCATGCTGTCTCCATATTTGGGCTGCAGATAGTATTGGTTATAAGGGCCCTTCAATGCTATGCGCGCTGCTGATCCCGCATGCCACTGTGCTAATTTCTTGAGGACACTTAAGGTGTGCGCCATATCTAGTCCCTCCAAGCGATCTGCGTTTTTAAACCCACGAGGACCCAAATCCTCTAATAGGACGTAGTTATCCGGTGCGTTGATTTCATAACCTTTTGCGGCAAACTTCAAGTCCAGACCTGCCTCACTATACATCTGCTCGATTTCTGGTACCACACTTAAAAATATATCTCTTTCGATTATAAACATATTGTTCTTCTTTAAGATCTCGCGATACATTTCAAAATCGTGTGGAGTTTTTAGCATATAGCTTACTTTTTCAATCGACTGATCTAATAGATAGATAGAAATTGAGATACTAAAACGCCACTTGCTCATTTGAGATAATTCTGAAATGACTCACCATTGAGTTCCACTTCAAAGAATAGTCGTAACATAATTGTGGAGTAATTTTCACCAGGTTTAAGACCTGGAACAGCCTTGAAACATTTTATTTTTTCAAATTTCTCATAATGCTGACGAAGCACATTTGTGAATAGTTCCTCCTTCAGCCAGATGGGCATTTGCACGACGTCGTTATTTTCGGCCATTATTGAATTGGGACAATGAGAAGAATAGACACAACAATAAACTTAGCTTAACCGTCACCTATTTTTGACTAATTGAGGCAAATGTTTGTTGGCCAAATATATACAAACTTCCAAACAACAGGAGAAGCTTTCAAAGCTCATCATAAATTCGCAGAGAATATACAAAGGAACTTTAGTTTTCTTAACAAGGCAGATAATAAAGCGATTCCATCGATCAGATTTCATCGTATAAAATGCTTTCGATGTGACTTCCGATATTTGATATATGTCAAAGCTTTTTTAAAATTATGTCCAAAAATTGGAAACAACATTTTACCTCTGCATGTATTTATCTTTATGGTTTTAATTTTTATTTTGATTGATATTTGTAAAGATGACTTACCAGTGTTCAAATTACAGTTGATCCGGGATTATTTGATTATTTTGTAATTAGTACTTGTATTGGTAAATGTTTACTATTACTACTCGAGATTTCAGTGTTGAAAAGTGGAAAAATCGGGTAAAGCTAGATTTCAGTGTTGTCAAACGCTATTTTTTATTTGGCGCGCTGTTTGACCGCCCTGGTAGCCAAATATTTTAATCTAATTTCTAAAGTCGAGGAATATTTGGCTGCTCTGGCAGCCGAATATTGTATTCTAAACTATATTTGTTCCATAAAATCAAGAAATATTGTAAACTCAACAATATTTTCGTTTGTTGAGAATAGTGCGAACAAAAGATTCAAAATGCCCGCGTATTCGAGTATCCAAAATTCGGCATTTGGCAACACCATCTCAAAATTGAACAGCTTTTTTTAGCCGGAAAAGGCTACTTTTAGCTATAGTCCCGCTAAAAATATTAATTTTCTTTTGTTAATTACTCAAAAACTACGAAATAAATCGCCAAGGCGCACCTGAGGTCGTGCTCGTGCAATTTTTCTCTTTCGTTTGATACCAAAATTATGTAGTTTAAGGGCGTTTTGGGCCCGAGTAGTAATAGTAAACATTTACCCTTGTATTTAGTAATTAGTACTTCCTTGGTTAAGTTACACAAGATCTGGGGAAATTGAAAAAAGCCAATTTAAAATTTATTTGTAACTGAAATGCTTCAACGTATTGGCTTGCCAATATTTTCCAACACTGATGTGTTGTTGCCACTAATCAGCTGAGCTGTGTGAACTAACAGACACAAATTTGAGTCTCTGTTGGTGTTTTTTACGCGATTCAAAGTGTCGGAATATTTTATTTTTGAAATTGGCGAATTTCGCAGTGGAAAGGGTAATTCGAGAAAAAGGCCTATGCCCTACATTTGAGTGGAATTGTTCAGAATGGCGCGAATTACATGGCGTGGAAGCAGCACACAAAGTCTCTTGTAAGGATAACCACCACACAATGTTAATAATATGAAAACATAAATTATTTGGGGTTCATATTGCAGCTCAAGGTGGCGTCTTCAATGGTCCTATATGAAGCATTGCTGGTAACTTACCATTTTCAGTATATCAGGGAATTGTTTTTATAAAAAGTTCTATCTAATTTCACTTAGGCACTCCCTAACATTTAATGCTCACATGAACTCCTCCTATGCCACAGACGTGTGCATGACTCCCATATTTTGGATTGTGGATAACTACACTCACTGCCTGGGTCCGGTAAGAGAGATATTCTCATGATTTATATGTATAAGTGTATTACCCGGGTTCTTTTGCAGTTTTTTGTGGTTGGCGTCGCTGCCCTTACCACCGCAGTTGTGAGCATTGCATATTGGATTGGCTTACCTTTCTGGTGGGCAAAGAGCCAGTTAGCTACTATATTTTTGCTCCTGGTGGGAAACTGGCTGTTGTTAAACGTGATATTCCACTATGTAATGGCTGTGATAACACCGGCCGGTTATCCACCGGAGGGTGTTTCTTTAGTCGAGGCTGTGAGCATGTGTGCGAAATGCATTAGTCCAAAGCCTCCGAGAACTCATCACTGTTCAGTTTGCAATCGATGTATATTAAAAATGGATCATCACTGTCGTAAGATTTTAAAAAGATATTCAAATTCTTAGCCTTCTTACATATGATTGGCCTTCCAGCTTGGTTAAATAACTGTGTTGGCTATGGCAACCATCGGTACTTCTTCCTTTACATGCTGTATACCACTGTGGGTTGCCTGTTCCTCATTTTATTCGGACTGGAGATTGGTTACAAGTATCTTTGGTTAGACCATGGCGACAACTGGACGGAGTTGGAGCCCCTGGAGGGGCAGCCAGTTAAATTTAATTTAAGTGGTCATATTATTCCTGTGGTAAAACAATTGGAGTGTCTTTCATGATCTATGTTTTATTATCATCAGCATCTTGTAGACACATCCCCATGAATACGATGAATTTGTGTTGCCGCCTGCCATACACAATCTGCCAACACCCCTGCTTGATACGAATGCCCCGTCTACTGGCCGACGACGTGCCTTGTGGTTCATGGCATTTACTCTGGTTTCAGTCGTCTTGGCACTGGGCACGTTGAGCTTCTGGCATGCCAAGTTAATTACACGTGGCGAAACCAGTGTAGAGGCGCATATAAATCAAGCCGAGGCTAAACGATTACTCCAGCAGCAACGCGTCTACATAAATCCCTATAATTTTGGTGGCAAAAAGAACTGGAAGCTCTTTCTGGGTCTGGTTCGAGGCAGGTGAGTACATCACATTTTATTTGTAATAGGTATACTGAAAGCATGTCTCGATTACAAATAGGTCGTTTTTCCGGACAGTACTACTGCCCTCCTGGCACAAGGCCGATGGCACTGGCCTTAGTTTTCACACTGTCCATGATGCTCCATTCGAAGACGAGTGGCCATAGCCGTAACTTAACTGATTAGCTTATTTAAAACTTGTGATTTAAAACCTAGCAATTTCTAGTCTTAAGTTTAAGGTGGACGTTCATAATGTCTTAAGAGTTTACCAAAAATTCTTAAACCAGCTCAAAACGTAATAGGGTTTTCTTATAAAACCCAATATAAAATCTACATTTTTACTGCAATAGAAATAGCGTTAATGCCCAATCAATCCATAGTTATCACAACAACGAAACAGTTGCAACATTCCATTAAATCTTCTATAGGATTTCCAACAAGTGTATTTATTATTTTGCTTCTAATGTTACCATAGTGACGAAAAGGTTAACAATAAATAAACAAGTCCACAGATATTCAAGTAAACTGAATCTGTTGCCCTAGCATGTTAAACGTTGTCATGGATGACGGTTTGTGCCGGTATGACAACTTGTTGTCAGGATAAAATATTCAAATTTTGGTTTGTTCAATAAAATACAACTTATCCAGTTGAAAACAGAACGAATCAACGAAATCAAAGATGTCCAAAGCATCGGGATCCGAAGATGAACCTCTGGTGCCAGACGATTTTGATGATGATTTCTACCGAGAACTGGGTGATAAGATACCCGAGGCGACCAAGGCGCTACGTCAAAAAGATACACCAAATAATGCCGACAATGTGCAACGTCTGCTGATCTGTGGCACTCGCTATAAGAATGATTTGAGGTTAGAGCAGTCACGCTGTGAAGAGCTAAGGCAAGAGATCGAAGGACTTCACGCTCGCTTGGAGGCTGCAGGACGGGTAAGCAAACTTGATTTGGCAACAATCGAGGAGCTACGAGGAGTAATAGGTAAGTATGCAGAGTCTGGCAAGAAAAAGGCAAAGTAATCATACAAATCTTTATTGACAGAGGGGGCCTGGAAGCAGAAAGATGCCGCCCAAATACGAGAACAAACTGCCCAGGATGAGGTTCTTAATTTGCGGGAGAAACTGGATGAATCGGAGCTGATGGTGGTCCACTTAAATGAGAAGCGTTTGGCCATGAGTAGTAAACGAGATGATGGCAAGGAACGTGAACGTCTCAACAATGAAATAAAGGATTTGAATAAGCGTTTGCAAATGCAAAGAACCTACACAGCAGAAGTGGAGGCTACCATAGAAGGACTAGAGGGCAAGAATAAAGAGCTCCTTAAACTACTAGATGAAACTTCGGCCGATGCCTGCAATTTAAAGCGCAAAAGTGACAGTCTCGCTAAAGAACTGAGCAGCATGAAAACCGAAGAGGCTCGCTACCAAGAGCAGATTGCCCAAATGAAATCCGCCAACGAGCATCTTACGAAAATTAAGGTTCGTCAGAATCTACAGATTCTATCGTTGAAAACGAATCTGGAGCATCTTAATACACAGCACAACGCCACTAACAATAAGTTGGCAAAGATCACAGTGGATCTAGAGTACACGGTGCAGGAGCGGGACAAGAACAAGCGTGCTCTCAATCAGCGCATTAATCTGCTAAAGTTGCGCGAGGACGAACTAATCAAGGTGCGCCAGGACAATGGAAAACTTGCCAAATCTCAGGAAACTATTGCCCGTAAATATGCAGGCCTGGATGAGTCCAAGCGTGAGGTTGAGCAAGACAATATTCGACTTAGGACTCAACTAGGCACCCAGGACAAGGAATTGGAGTCTATGCGTCGCGTGGTTCACCATTTTGAGAAGAACAACGAACAATTGACCAAAGAGCGTGACTCCCTAAGGCGTAATCTACAGGCTGAACACCAGTCGGCCGAGCAAAGCAGCGCTTTACATAAGGAGTCGCAACATGAGGTGCGGGCTCTTAAGGACACTATCAGTAATATGGATCTGAAAATGAAGAAACTCAACGAAGACATGTCCAAGTTAAAAAGAGAAAAGACAAAAAAGCTTGAGGAAATTCAGCACTGGATCGACAAGATCGATGCCTTGCAGAGTAAGTAAAAACGAATTTTATTTGGTCGGCTGATATTTACTTGTTGTTTTTTCAGATGAAATACACTTAAAAGAAAATTATGAAATCGAATTAAAGCGCACTATAAGCGATTTGGAAACAAAATGCGCCAAGTTTCAGCAGCAACACGATGTCCTAGTCGCCGAACGACAAGGACTGCAACGCAATCTTCAGGCCTCCGATGACGAAAGGCAAAAGCTACGTGACCATACAGTGAATCTCCAAGCCGTAATTGAAAAACTCAAGGGAAAGATTGGGTATCGTGATGCGGAATTGGGTAAACTGCAGCTACAAATCGATCGAATGGAAAAGGAACGCCGATTGCTTCGCAACGATGTGCGACATGCCCAGCTGGGGCAGCAGCATACCAAGGCAGAACTGTTGGACAAACGAAAGGAGAATGATCGTCACGCAAGATCGTTGCAGGAAGACGAGCAGCGGCTGGCACGCATGGGTCGGGATGTGGACAATTTAATAAACGAAAAGAACACGATAAGTGCGTCATTAACCAAGCGAAATGAGGAATACGATCGCTTGCGGCATAATCTAGAAAATCTTCAAACGGCACACGATCAGGCGGAACGTCAGTGTGGCCAATACCAAGATGATATACGCCTTATGGGCGTGGAGATAAAAAATTTACGAACCGAGCGTGATGTTTTGCGGGCGGATCGCGAGAGTGCTGCCGATCTGCGACAGGAACTGCTTCAAATGCACCGAATGCTCAATCAGGAACGTATCAAGGCTCGTGCCCTTCAAGACGAAATGGTCACACCGATGAATGTTCATCGCTGGCGTCTCCTGAGTGGCAGGGATCCGGAGAAAATGGATCTCCTTGATAAAATACAAATACTCCGAAAGCAATTGCTGGCCCAGAGTGTCAGTTCTATGGAGCAAGAGCGGGCCCTGAATGAGGCCCAACAACTATATGCAGCACTGAAAGAGTTTATGCTAAAGCTGCCCAGTCACAAAGTGCAAGCTGAATTGAACCGGGTTAAGGCATCGCTTAGTGCCAGGGATCGCAAGATGAAAGTTCTCAAGGCCGAACTAAGTGTTAAAGAGGCCGAGGAAAAATCTAACCTCGTCCAGCTGGAGGAGATGCGAACTAATCTTTCTCAGACAAAGATTCAACTGCTTGAGGAAAAGAAACGAAAACAAAAATTGCTAGACGAACGCTTGATTTTAGAACAAATGCAATCCCAGTGCTACTCGGCACCATCCCAATTGCCAAGAACATTGGGAGCTGGGTTTAAAATGGTTAGCACGTTAATATAATCAGATAAAATAATAACAATAAAGTAAAACCTAACTATTTGCTACTTGGCACGATCGTAATCGGACATTATCTCATAGGCCACAATCGAGCTGGAACTTTGAAACACTTCCTTCGTACACTGTTCCAGACTAACCAGATGCATCCCGGCATTATCTTTGAGCTTCCGATGTTCCTGGCACTGACATTTGTTCTTTTGCAGGGCCTCTTTCTGGGGATTCTCATGTTGTTCCCTCAGTGTCTGCTGGTACCTCTCGATCAGGCAGTCCCGGGTCTTTACGTCGATCTCTGTTATCCGCAATTCAGCAGTTAGTGCCTTTACCCGGCGGCGCTGTTCTCTGTTGATACGCTGCTGATCGGACAGAGCCTGCGCCACGCCAGGATCCGGCATGTGTTTCAATTGCTGTTTGAGCGTGTTGTACAATTGATGAGAATCGTGCAATCGTTGCTCCATATTCGTACGCTCCACATTAAGGCGAATGTTGCGTTTTAAAAGCAATTGAATTTTTCGGATCAGCTCATAGCGACGAGGATCTTTACCCAGTAGAATGCGCCAACGATGAATGCGGAAGGGGCGGGCCATCTCTTCCATGTAGGCAGTCACTCGGAGCCGTTCCTGATTAAGTTCACGCTCCAAGCGTATTATTTCGTGCCGAAGATTGGCTGTGTTATCCACTGCACGCCGAATGCACTCCCGGGACATGCTCAAATTGGTTATCTCCAACTTAAGCAGACGGATATCCTCAATGCGCTTGTTGTACTGAGCCGTTCCGCTATCAATGGCGAACTGCATCATTGCGACCTTTTCACGCAATGTAAGCAGCTCGTCATTTCGGCGAACCATTTGCAGTCCAACCAGCGTCTTTTCCTTATTTATCTCTTCGAGAGTGCAGGAGATGTGCTTGAAACGCTTTTCATCCTCATCGACGGTGTGCTGTGACTGCACTAAACGCAATTTCATCTCTCGCAAATCGTTGCGAGTGGTGTGCAACAGACGCTCCTTGATATGGATCTCATTCTCCTTCTGTTTCATGCTGCTATTCAGCTGGTCGATTTGATTGCGCAATGACGTGATGTCCCTCTCGTTCATCGACAGCTCGTTAGTTAATTGATTGATCTGATGGGTCAATTTGCCTGTGACACCCTGTAGATTCTGACGGTCTCGAGAGCAAACGTCCAGGTTCTTGATCAGCATCATTTTCTCTGAGTGTACAAGTTCCATTTGCTTCTTGACCTTGTGAAAGTCCTGCTGCTTTTGTTGAAGGCTCTCTTGAATCTCGGCCAATCGTTCGGTCTTATTCTGCACAACCTCTGTTAGATGATTTTAAAGTAAAATGTGAATAAAGTTTTCAAGGCACCCAAACTACTTGCCTTCTAATGTTTCTATTCGCTTATTTAGCTCTTGGGCCTCTTGAACAAGCTCCAACTTTTCCCGTGTTATCTTTTGTAGCCTCCCTTCCTTCTCATCCAGAGAATTGTTCGCCCGAATTAGGTCTACTTGTACATTCTGCATTTGGTTGCGTAGGATGGCCATATTATGACGCAATCCGGCAACTATATCGTTGAGCCGCGTTACATCGCGACGCACCTTTTCCCGACTGATTTTCATTTCCTCCTTTTGGCGAGTAGCTTCTTCCACATTATTATTGGCCACCATAAGATTCTTTCCCATTACCATTAGTTTATTTCTGTGATAAAAAGGCAAGTACGATGCCAGTGAATAAGAGATCTCGTAAAATAAACTTACTGCAAGACCAACAACTGATCATTTAAATCAGTATTTTTCTTGGCAACCTGGTGGAACCGACGCTCTAATAAAACTACTTCGTCTGCCTTCTTTTTGGCATCTCGTGCGCCTGCACGATTTATTGCCTCAAGATCAGTTCGCTCGTGTCTCAGACGTTCCGCAGTATCCTCTAACAATTTTTTGTCGTTGATAAGGCGATTTCGTTCGTCCTCCAGGCGGCGAAGTACTTTGGTTAAGTTGTAGTTTTCGTGTGACAGTCGATCGCGAACCTGTTTGTGTTTTCCACTGGCAGCCAGGCACATCTGCAGATCGTTTTGCAATTGCTGAAGACCAATAAGTCGGTTCTGGCCTTCAAGAATTTCTTTCTGCTGAACTTGGATCCGCTCTTCAAAGCTGTCATTTAAGGCCTGTTGCTTGCGTTCTATCTTGTGCTTCTCCGACTCGACCATCTTGACGTGATTTTGCATTTTTATGATGGTCTCTTCATGCGTTCCAATTATGATTTCAAGGGATTGCGAATATTCTCGATTCAGTTCTAGGCGCTTTTGATAATCAGCCAGCTCGGCGGATAAACGATCGCGCTCCCGATAGACAATACTCCGGATGCGAAGCTCCTTCCTGCGGATTACAGTGCGGATGAGTTAAGGATGAGGTAAACACCACAGATCGACTCACTGTTGTCCAATTGGCTGCTCGACAGGCTTTTTACGGTTCTCTTCTTGGTGTGCTATATTATACAATTGACCCTGCATACGAGCTTCCCGTAAGTGTACCGCATCAGCAGTGCGCCAAGCCTCTGCTAGAGATTCCCGCAAATGCTCCATAACGGCATCCGACGTGGCTGTTGTCTTAAGGGCCAAGGCCAGCTTTTCATCAGCGGATTGTACTTTTTTCCGAATTGCTGCATGGGCGGAGGCTTCTGCTACGTAATGGCTGTGCATTCTGGCCAACAAATCCACATATAGTTTCATTTTACCCGTCACGAAGGGATCGCGCTTTGATAGTTGATGGATTAGCTCGTACGAAGCCTCAAAAAAGGCTTCATCAACATCTTTGGTCAGATCCACATCGGCAGCTTCGATGCGATTTTCAAATAACTTTGAATTCTTTACATCCAAATGTATCTCAGATTGAACTTTATGTTTGCGCGCCGACATATTTTCGCGAACCATTGAGACAAGCAAATGGGAAAATAGAAAGTAAGCAAAGAACAAAGAAAAATGCAAAAAAAAAAAAAAAAAAAACGAACAAAAAAAAAGTAATAGAATGTAAACGGAGTTATGTTTTTGTGTGTATACTGATTCTGAAGTTTATCTCTAATCTAAATGTTTGTTCCATATTTCTTAGTTATTATCTTCTGCATTTTCCTCAGTCTAGTCTATTAGGAATTAACATTTCATTGACTTGTTCAACGAGGTTCGCCTAATTCACGTCAGGTTCGAACATATAAATCTCATTAACACCAATTAACATTAAGGCAAGCTCAAATAGATTGACGGTGTGCGCTTGTGTGTGCGGAAGTGGAATTTCTATGGAATTCCTTTATACTAGCGTAAACTAATCACATAACCTTTTCAATAGTAGCTACCAGTTTCTTCAGCTTGTGAACAATCAATCAAGCGGAGAATATCTACACTGTAAATAATTTACAACCTATTCAATCGAAAAGCCAAGTATTATATTTTAAGAGATTAAAAGAACAAATCAAGTCTTGATTTTTTTGTTTAGAGTAGGCATCGTCATTATCGTCATCGATCCACATAGCAAACAAGCATATTAAAATTTAACCTAATTCCATGGCTATTTACAAGGAGCAATTCGGACAACGGTTGCTTTCTTTTAATGTATAATATTAAAATAGTGTGTACTTCTAGAAAGTCTTAAAGATAGACATTTAAGAAAACACAGCCTTGGAGTCTCATATTGGCAGACTTTTGAATGAAAGTAAAACATTTTCCTCATAGCTATAAAGCAAATTTTATTATGCAATTAATCTTTCTTTGATCACTAGACCGGAAAACTAAAAATGAAATATGAAAATGTGGTTAATGCATTTCCAACTAATTACAATTCAAACACACACACACACACACAAGAAATCGTTGATTAATTTTTTGCGTACTTCAATTAATTTGTTTATGCAAAAGTGAAACCAAAACTTGCGCTTCATTAAATGACAAAGTGATTTCTCTTAGGTGAGAGAAAAAAAAAAACGAATGAAGGGGGAAGAAGAAGAAAAGGTTGTTGCCAACTCAAATACAAGTGCAAATGGCAAGCTCTATAAATCAATCGAGCATATTTGTTGCCTACTTTTTCTCAATAAACGAGGAAAGGAGACTGCACACATGGCGTATGCTTATTTTCGTATACTATATATAATATGGCATATAGTGGAGACAGTGATATCCTTTTCACCCTCTCAAATACACACGCAGAGAGACACACTCAACTGGTAACCTATTTCTCATGCTGTCAAAACAAAGTCAAGCGGTAATTGACACATGTTGACTTTGCGAGTCCTTCTTAAGTTCCCCTGTCTGTCTAGATTGAATTTCCTGTTCCTAAGTTCTTGTTCCTTATTTAAGTTCGGTTTCTGCCGATTTTCGGTAAGCTAAGTTTAAATATGAGCAGATTTTCTGATAAAACCATATTGACATCGTTCTGGAATTGACTGAGAAAAACGTTTATTGAAATTATTATGTCTCTTAGAAAGACTCCTCGCAACGTATTTTCAAAAAAAAATCTGCTTTACCGAATAAACACAACACATGAGGTCGGTAAGCGAAAGGGCGGGTGCAAATGAAGGGATAGATGAAACTGGTCTATAAAACCCAAAAACAACAAATGCGCATAAATTTATCATAATAAACATGCACAAATCGCGTTGAATATATAAACAGAGGAGCATGAGCATGAAGTAAATGTTCCCACCCTCAGTGGAGAAAAAAAACAGGAAAAAAAGTACAAAAATATGTTGCGTATACTTAATGTGTATGGAGAGGGCGTGGAAAATGTATGCCATAAACTAAACGCAACAATATCATAAAAAAGCTAAACATGCTTAGAGAATGAATGCGGGATGAGTGCATATGCCTGTCCCTGGGTGAGCTCATACATACCAAAAATGAGGCAGGGAGGCTGAATGATGGTTAGGTTAGTTTTGATACCAGCCAGCCTAAATGGCCAGTCATAATCACAAATGGGTAAGCACATTCACACATACACACAAACACACCCACCCTCACCATCTAACGTACGTTCTTACAAACATACATATATAAACAGGCAGTAGACATTAGTAAACACAAAATACAACAAACAAATAAATGGAGAAGCAAACAAACAAATAAGCAACAACACAATCACACACGCCCATTTGTACGTGAGGGCATCGCAGTCTCTATATGCGCCCTGGACTTGTTCATGTGGCTGTAGTACGTCCTTTAACAACATTTACAGGTCATTCATCATTTTAACACACAATACCATGAAATGTATTTGCCTTGGGCAAAGCAAAATGCGAAATGAACATGCTGGAATACTCTGCAAATGCTGCAATTTGAAGTGCAATTGAAATATATTTATTTGTCCTTATCAGACAATTAAAAATTAATTGACCGAAAACTATTTGATAAGACAAGTGTCTTGCTGTTCTGTAAGGACCAATGTACAATTTAATTCAATCTTATACTGTGCTCTCTCTCTTAATTCCATCCTTGATTGGTATTTGTATCTTCTAAAGTGGAGAAACTATCCTATTTCGAAGCACTTACTTTTTTCGTTCTATTCCACTATCATATCAACAGAACTTGAGTGCTGTGAAATTTAGGTTACTTTATGTTAATATTCTGTTGCCTTTTAATTGACTTCCTAATTTGGCAATGTTAACTTAGATATACCAACTAAAATTGCTTCTGGCAAACTCGCCACTTTAATATCGTATTAAATCCCTGGCAATCTTTGGCGTTCTCACTCTTTCTGCTTAATTTACGTTGTCTATTGTATGCAGATGTTGCTATAAATTCTAATTGCAGCAACATGTTGCTGTCATTTCTCTCAACAGGTTGTGTAAGTGCTTATGGCTAGTAAATGTTGCCAAATGTTGCCTTGACTGGATTGTCTGTGTGCGGTTCGTGGGTGTATGAGTGTGTGTGTTGCTTGTGTTGACTTGCTCATGGCTATGTGGCATTACCGACAAAGGCGGCAAACTGCAGACATTGTAGTCTCGCACAGTCATCGGCGGCATTTACAACATTCGAGACGAAGCGCTCGCGCGTTCTTTGTAACTTTCAGTCCGCGTGTGTCGCTGTGGGAATTGTGTGTGTGTGTGTTCTTGAGAGTGTGCTGCTGTTGAGTGCTTTTCTTGCTGTACTTCTTTTTGTGTGTGTGAATCAAATTGCGAGAAGCCTTTAACAGAGAATATTCGTTTTTAAATTTTTTTGACTAGCCCAAAAAAAAGGGAAGTCATAAAGTTCCCTTAAGAAGGAACTGTCGGGAAATTTGCCGATTAGTGAAATGAATATTTTCAGGTAAAACCAAATATTCTTATATGTGTTTTCAAGTGAAGCAAAATTTAAAAATGAAATGAAAAAAAAAATTAAATTGTTTATAAAAATTGATGCTAGTGAAACAAGATTGTGAAATTAAATACCATCAACCAATTATGTTTAAAAACCAATAATCTAAAAATTAATTATTATCATTTGATCATTGGTAAAAACAAAGGAAAAGTAGTTTGTCTAAAATGCCTAATTTAGTAATAATTATGAAAATACTGTAATTTCAAATTGCTGAAACCGCATTTGCAATTTAACAAATTCAATTTGGTCTACGCCTGATGACCTCGTACCCAGCCACTGCAACTGTGCGTATACGCAATATTGTAATTAAATAATAACAATGCAAATGAATCGCTAATAACTAGTGACAATTTTATGACTCAATGGCGCCAACTTCGTGCTCCATGCACGTTCCGTTTGTGCAATACCAACGTGTCCTTGACAGTTCCCTGAATGCAACCCGCCTTTGATGTTATTAAGAGCCAAGGAAACGTGCGTGTATATACTTATTCAAGGGGCCAACAAAACGACTGTTCCAGTGAAAAGAAGTCAAGTGAAGAAAGTCGAGATTGTTAAGATACTTCTGCTGTGTTTGTGTGTGATGCGGTGTGCGGGTAGTAGTAATTAAAGCACGCAAATTGGCATCCATGGGCCAGATCTTCTGCCATGGCATGTGCCCAACATGGCCCACGTTGCTGGCCATCCACCACAACTTGCACCATGGTGCAAGGGTATTAAACTGAACTGAAAATAAGTTGGCTCCGCAATCACCACATTTGCATTGTACCAGCGTTGGTAACGTTACGCAACTGCAACTGACCCCTTTTACAATTTGAACCAACCACATCATCTCTCCACCATATACACAGAACACAAATCCAGGTTCTGGACCATCTTTTCTCCTCGCCTAGTGTGTTTGGTGCAACAACAACATGTCGGAAATTGTGGACACCGAGCTGCTGGTGAACTGCACCATTCTCGCAGTTCGACGCTTCGAATTGAACAGCATTGTGAACACATCGCTATTGAATAGCCTCAACCGCACCGAGGTGGTCAGCCTTTTATCGGGCATCATAGAAAATCGCGATAATCTGGATAGCATCAACGAGGCCAAGTAAGTTTCTTCGTTAACAGTTCCACTTGTACATTCGCGCACTCATATTGCTTAGCGTCATTCTGCTCCCATCTTAGAATTAAATTACAGTCGCAATATCTTGAAGGCACGGAGACGGTAACGAGTTTCTTGCGAAATTTACTTACGGAAACTAGATGACACGAATTAAATGCGATTCGTGGCAGTCTCCTCAGTTAACACTACTAATGATAATTTGAGAAAAGTGTGAAGTAAACTTACTCCGCCATGGCTATAATGATGATGATGGCTATTATCGAGTAGGAAAATTTTGAATTTCCTCGAATAGAAATAAATTGCAGGGAACTGTAAAGGCAATGCGAATTTCCCAGAAGCAAATTTAATGTGCTTGGTTTCACAAAACGTGTTAAGTTATTGAATTAGAATCAATTTTAAATAAATTTATTCACCCGAAAAAGTATGCTTTTTATTTTGTTTATCATCTTATTTATACGGATTAACATAAAATTACTTAATCTTTTCCAAATCGTTATCTTAAATTGATTATCTAGGAAATTCTTTTTCTTTAATTCCCATTAAAATGAGCTCCTAAACATAAGAAGTGAGGCTCACTCCACCAATTTATCAATTTATATTACAAATTACCAAGCTCATTTCTATCCAGAGTCTACCATTTGACATAGCCAACTTCTTATTCAAATTGAAAAACCAATTTAACATTCAAAGCTATACCAAAAACCAAAACCTCAAGGCCAATATCCACAAAAACCATTAAAATAACAAACAAATTTGTAGAACAATTTAAATGCGAATGGATAACAAATTAATGACTAAATTAACTAGCCCCAGAGCAGATATGTATATGTATGTATGTACATGTAAATTGATATGCATATGTATGTATGTACATACAAAAATACAGATATTTGGAAAGTAAATATTTAAAGGCAGACATTTTCGCTCCGCCATCCATTTTCATTAGTTTGTCTGCCCGTTAAGTAGTTGGCATAATGAAAACTTTTGACTTATTATGCAATAATGTGGCGCTTTTAAAGCACGGCCATTAATTTAAGTTTGTGGTGTGGATAAACAGACACACCCACACACTTACATAATTATAGACATACGTATATTATATAAGCAGACATCGAGGCTGAATAATTATAGTAGATAGAGCGAATTAAGTGTGGCTTAAACGCCATCAATTGAAAGTGCATTTCATCTGCTTGCTATCGCTATCGCTTTCGCTCTCATCTCGTATGTCCTTTTCACTTGTGCTCTCGTTCTCTATGTATTTTATGGCCATAATTTATGGGTCACAATATTTTATTTATATAATTCTCCTTTTTTTCTTGCTGCGTGTTTAATAAACGAGTATTTTAAGTTCTTGTATGGTTCTGTTCAATTGAACCATCTGCTTAAAGATGAAGCATTTTGTGTAACACACAGTATATACATAAATGGAAAATTAATAATAGTGTTAAGTTCAATTTAATAGAAAAGTTTTATTTAAAAGTCAATCGTTGTAAAATTTATATTTATTGCCGAAAAATTGTGGCCATTACAATGTTTATTTATTAAATATTTCACTGGAATTAATTTAATGAAACAAACTGTTAAAGTATTTAAGTTTATGCATTGTTTCCATAAAATCTCTTGGATAATTGTACATTCAATTAGATTACCTCAAACGCTCATCATCAATTATTTCCTTTTTTAGGTCTTATTAACACATCTCTGGTTCTCATATAATTATTCTCTTTCGAATGGGGAAACAATACCAAAAACAAAGGCCAAAAAATAAGCCAGGCAAAGCTTTTGGCTCTATAGAGGAAAATTCACTAATTGCTTTTACATCTGTCACACGCATTTCTCCGCCTGCTCACTCACCCACCAATTCATGCCACTCACCCCGTTTACCTCTCAGCCCTCCATACCAATTCACCACTTGCATATGTAGCAAAAGAAAATAATTAAATTCAAACGAAAATCCCAACGAAAAGAACTTTGACAAATTCCAACAGAACAAAACAAAAATGTCAATCAGCAAGGATACCAGCACAACTAACCTATCCACCCCTCTCTAAGCCTTAAGCTTTTATGTAGAGTGTGTGTGTACGTTTGTGTGAACAAATTGCCATTTGTTTATTTTGGAAGAGATTCATTGGGCACTTTCAGGCAGGTGAAAGGTAAGCCGGAGCTGCCCTTAAGCTCATTATTGGTTACGCTTTTCGCCCACAAATCAATTCAGACTTATTCTTTGCTATATTTATGATGCCAATACTCACTTAATTCCACTTGTATACTACAACCATGTAGGTTTCAACTACTATCTTCTTTCTTTCTTCTTCGCATATTGCGTATACGTAATAAAGGTCCTGAGCTTCAATTTTAAAGTCCAACAGTTTCTTCGTTTTTCTACAACTTTTTTTTCGACTTTTATGTTTATGGCATTTTCATACGCTTATTGATTTTGATGGGCAGCCGCATGCCTCATCCGCAAGCCAAAAGGTCGCAGAGAACATTAGATTTCTCCCACCATCTAGTATTCCTTTCCATTGGGAGGCTTTGGCATTTTTATGGTATGACTCCAAATCCAATCACATAAAAATAAGAATGTGGACAATTTATAAGAAGTAAAAAGAAAGGAAAAGATACCCTTACCAAAGGTCACAATATTTGGCAATTCCATTGCCCGGTTTGGACTTTAAAATACAATTCAAAATCTTTATAATCAAAAAGGTTCAACACTTTGTTTGACCAAGTCCATGTAAAAGTGATGTACCTCGTGAAAATCCCTTCTTTGGAAGGATTCCTTAAAATAAATTGTTTGGATTAGCCATGAGGACAAAAAAAAAGAAAACGTTCTGCTCCCATATAAATAGAGGGGCTTAAACAAAATGGCTGCCTTAAATGGAATGTGTAAGAGGAGCGAAAAAAAAAAAAACAAAGAGACAAATTTTATAACTACTGAACTCAACATTAAATGTCAAAAAAAGGGACAAGTGTCCAGCAATTTGCATATGACAAATATTTCAATTAACACTGCTCCTGCCATAAAACAAATCCCAGTTGAATGCCAACAGAAGTACAAATAAAAATTCGGGTCAATTATAATTGCTGCAAGAATGCAAATGTAACCGATAGCTGTTTCTCGCTTCATCCCTTCTTTCTCTCCCCTTCTGTATGTTTGTTTTTGGACAGAAACATGAATATTTAATGACTACTCCATGGATGAACATGCCCAAACACGAAAACTTTCATTTACGCATTGTCCAGCCAGGCCTTATGTCCTCTGTTTATATCCCCACCGTTTCCTGCTCTGTCACTTCCGAGTACGCATACTATTGCTCCACCCATGAAACAATGGTCTCAATGACGTCAATCTGGCTTCATAAATCTAAATTGAAAACAGCCTCATTTATAGTACGTGCCTTAAATATAACTTTTTCCCTCCGGGTTTCCAGCACGCTCTCTACCCCTTTCTCCATGCCAGGGGCTGGAGATTTCTATTGTTTTCGATCCAATCACTGAGTGTGATGAGAGCAAGCCGTGGTGCTGAGGATGCCGATTGCAATGCCAATACTGATGCTGAATGAGTGGTTTTGATTTTGACATTCGAGTGTAGCGTCCATTTGTCAAGCATCGATGCATATTATCTTACCATAAGCGGATTTGAAATAATGTTACGCCTCCTGATTTAAGGGTGTCACAGACCTATATATTCGTTTTGCAACGCTTTTCTGACCAAAGGATTTGAAAATATGTTACACCTCATGACTTAAGGGTATCACAGACATTTCTATCAGATTTGCGACGGCTTTTTAAAAAAGGCGTTTAACCAAACTGAAGATTAATAATAATCCCAATTTTATCAATTACTAAAGCTCGCTCATTATCTCAAACAAATACAATAGATTGAGTTTCCTTTCTGTTGTTTGGTTACGAATACAAAATGGAAGCAAATCAGATATTCACCATTTCAAAACCATCCGCATTACTTGTTCTAGTTGCCTTTAGTCACTCGGCAATTACGTTATTAAATATTAAAACAAATTGAAAGTGGTGCGGATAAGCAACATTTATTAACCATCAATCAAAGCTATTTCATTTCTAAAGAAAATTTAACATTTGTCGCGACATAAATTACAGGCAATCAAGTAAATGGTATTCATTAGCCAATTAAACAGGTTTCGTTTCGCCTACAAGCCGAAAATGTTGTCTCGCCTATTGCACGAAATGTAATTCATTAACATTTACATTCCTAATAGCTGTCGCGTACATGTATGTGTGTTACTTCCCCCTTTGCCTTTAAAAATTGTCAACAATTTAGCGGGTGGTTGCATTTAAAATCAACTGCAGCTGTTGCCTTCACATTCAGCTCACTTATTATTATTTTCTACTGCATATTTCATGAATAGTAAATGGCCAATGCGAGCACAAAACCAAAATTGCAAGGTTTATGCGGAATTCAACGCTTAAACCTCTCTTCTGTCATACCCCGTAGGTACGAATGCATTCTGCCTTTAACAGTTCAGTGAGCAAAGTGAGCTGACTTACTAAAAGTAAGCAGAAATTTTCCTTAAAGGCAGGTGGAAAGTCCTTTTCGAGTTGTTCTTTGGCGAGAGAAAAGTCGGTTAAGTCATGATGGTAAAGTTTGTCAAGTTATGGCGTCATGTCCTTGTGCAGAGAGTGAAAAGTTGGTTTCAATATAAACGACTCGACTCGATGTCAAATTTCAAGTTGGAGTGCAAATAATTTTATGTTCAGCTGAGACACAATTTAAACTCGTTCATAGTTACCAAAAAAAGTAAAAACAAATTAGGCCACAAAAGTTGAAACGAAGTTAAATAGTGTCCATTTCAGGGCGTAATCAACAGTAAAGTCAAACTCTTTTTCGTGTTTTTAAGCCAACGCAGATGGTTTTTTCTATGAATGCTCTTGCAGAGAGTACTACAAATTATTTAAATGTTTGTACATATAGGATGATTGTATACAGTAAAAAATTGCTGATTACCGTGAATTAAAGTCCATTAAAATTAATAATTTAACACAATACGCTCAAATAAGTTTTATATGTGTACTAATTAGAGAAAGAGTAAAAAATCTCTGGCACAGACAATGCTCTTTTGCGATGTTCCTTTTCCGATTATTTTTGTTGCAAAGTTGGGAAATCATTTCCTTGGCGTGCCAATTTCAGAATATTATATTATTTTTATTCTTTGCCCTTTTCGTAGTTTCTGCAAGCTACTGAAATTTGCATAAACAGCAAAATTGATTTCCTCTGCCAAGTTTTGGTTCTGGCAAGTGCCTATTTTCGTTTCTTTTAGCTTTAAGACGGTCAAAATTTAGCTGTCATTAGTAAGTTTGCCAGACGAAAACAAAATGGGCAACCGAAGGGCAAAAACGGAAGCAATTAGTTGAACTTTACTTCCTTTACACATCCGGTCAAGGACTGACTCTATACGGGAACTGCCATTATTGTTATTATTATTATTTACTGAGACGCAAAAGTTAATTAAGTAAAGAAAAATTGCTCTAATCAAGTGAATTATGTGTAAATTTATTTTGCCCTTAAGGCGAAACAGAGAAAAACAGAGTCTTTTGTTTTGGATCGTTTCTTTCTAATTTGTCAGTTGCATTTAAAGCAGCCATAAAGTTTCCAAAGAACATTTTGTTTGTTTGGCAAAGTTTATGATAAATCAGTGCACAATTATCATAATAGAAAGTTTTTGGCGCTTGCGAGGCGCTTATTTGGGCCCACAACCATTTCACATTCAAGTTGCCCCAAAAAGCAGGCAACACTATTTTGCATTGGCAGCAGATGATAATATTCAAGAAATACTAACGTCTTTCATTGAACAAATGTTATGTATGCTTATATATGTATGTACCAAAAATATATAAATTTTCCGTTTCCGCTTAAATCGTGTATGTGATAATTTAATATCAAGCCAATTCTACTAATAATACGCTTTTATATAATAAAAAATCTAGGAAGTTCAAACATATATACATATATAAACCCTAACAATGGACCAAAAAAAGTAGTTTAAAAAAATCACACCCAACGAATTAATTTAAATTATAGAAAGCGCAATTTTTAAATGTCAGTTTGATTCCGTAAAACTGCTGAGAAAATTGAGATGTGAACGGAACTAGCCAGGCTTTCTGGTTTTTATTTGCATTAAAACAACGAAAGTAACTGCGGACATAATGCATGCATTAATTTACATAACCGTAATGCACAAAAACTAAAACAATATGATAATTGGCTACCAGAACTCGCAATTTTATTGCATGTTCCCTGTGGCAGTTTTGGCTTATAGTCATTGCCATCAGCAATGTATAACAAATTGAATGAAGTCACGTCCTAAAATACAAATGAATCCCTCAAAAGGAGTCCATGCTAAAAATTAAAATATTTTAAATTTCTTATCTAGTTTATAAAATAAATTTATTTTGCTCATTTTTTATTATTTAGACAATAATTTGAATAAGTTTTTTTTATTGTTGCCTGTTGGCAATGTAATTAGCACCGAATGATTATTGTGTCTAGCAACGAACCGTAAAAACTGAACATATATACATATGTATGTACATACTAAAATGGATAAAATGGCGCAAGTTTAACGCTGATTGCATTCTATTGTTATAGACAAACTTTGCTCTTAACAAATCGGTACATCAAATCTAACCTAATTGAGTTAATTATGTGTTCAGTGGGACTTTGTGTTTGAGTGTGTGTGTGTGTGCAATGGTCTGTCTGTGTATGCGTTTATGCGTGTAGGTTGATGCTACGAGTACGCATTGTTAAATATCTAATTAAATGTGAAATGAATAGTCCAATCGTAAACAAATAACAAGAATGTAATTGAGATATTTCAAGAGTCTCAAACAAAACAACAACATTAACGCGAAAATATACCTAAAATTCGAAGAACTGGCAAAACTTTCATGTATGCCGAAGCCTGCATACCCTTTCAAATAGCTTGAAGTATAACACCAGAAAACAGTCTGCAGTGAACAGATTAAAGACTGATTCTGAAGATTCAAACTTGCAATGTGGTCATTTGCAGCCTAAAGAATTATCCTTGCCAACAGCAGAGTTTCAAGCACTCAACAACGTAGCTCCTTGCTCGTGAATACCTATTCGGCAGGCTCGGAATTTTGTCTTTGTCTGTACTTAAGTTGTTACCTATTCTATTTTTGTCTTCTGTCATAGAAATGTTCACTTTGTTTCTATTTCTGTAATCTGGTTAGGTCAAAAAACTATAAAATGTTTTAGTTTTTGGCAATTGAATAATTTGCCGATAAGTAAAAAAACCCAACCAACCGTACTATTGAAATAAAATCGAACCTGTCTGCAACAGGTATTAAAAAAAAAGATGAAATATACAGATATTTATTATTTGCCATTGTTTTTACCCTTGTAGATAATTAAAATTTAATTATGGGAGTCATTTTGAGCCACAAGCATCCAATCCCTAATGTCATTGGCCAGACAATAACCGCAATCAATCAAAGAATCAATCAATTCATCCGAACAGCAGCCGCAATTGAGAAGTATAAAAGTTCAGAGAAAGAGTGCCAGTATGTAGGGCGATATGTGAAGTTTTGGCAGAGCAAAAAGGAAAATATATGTACAAGAATGAATGTTAACAATTTGATTATTGTATTTCCCTGGAAATGTGTCTGTTGCATTTTAAGCAGGCATTGGTAAATATAAACTGGATGAAGCCAGACAAAATGAAAATACTAAATGAACGAGTAACATGAAAATTCAGATGGCAAAAAGACTCTCACCAGTCATCTCCTCATCCTTCTAAAAGACTTGATCTTCTATGTTTTATTTAATTAATAGGACTCCACTTGTTAATCAGCTCAGCCATGTGAAGGCACAGACATCAAAATGACGTCGTTCCACAAATTAATTAGCATTAGATAATGTGGTCTAACCATCAACTGACTGGGTGACTATGTAGTGAGGAGTCCTAGGGCTTCCCTTGATTAGCATAATGCTTACCTTTCATGCTAATCAGTTTTCCATGGAAGTTCGTCGACAGCATCATCCATGCTATTCATTGAGACTCGTGTATCTCTCGATTGTTGCTCATTTCCGTTTACCTTAACGGCGGATGTCAGGCAAATGAAATTACTACACACTTTCTCTTACTCGTTATTTCTTCTTCTTTTGATTTTTTCTCTCCCTGTTATTTTTCCACTTTTGTGTTTCCTCTTATTCTCATTTTTCTCGATTTTGGATTTTTTCGCTTAGTTCGTACTGTATCGATTTTCCTATAATAGTATAAGGACGGAGTGCCAAAAGGTATGTAGAAGTTTTCGGTGTGTGCGTGTTAGTTTCCCTTTCTTCTTCTCCTTTTTTTGTTGTTCTCGACTGAAAAGGTTTTTAAAGCAAGTCGTTTCGACTCAAAGTGACTGAGTCTGCCAAATGCAGTTTTTTGCCTTTTATTTGTATATTTGAGTTTGGCCACAGAAATTGCAGAAATAAAGTTAATAGTGCTTTCAAAAACTTGGAAAATAGAAAGAAAGTGAAAAAGAGAGCATTTTCAATTATTTTAAAATAATTGAAGTCCAATTGCTCTATTTCAATATATTTTGTTGATCTCAAAAAACGATTTAGTGATCAAATTGGTCTTTTGTCAAACACATGGTAAAAATAAATTGTTATATTGCACTATTTCGCATGACAAAAGCTTTTTATCAACGTTGCCTGAGATGAATGCAAATTAAATTTTCCATTGGATTGAGTCCATTTATTTGGACATTCGAATACTATGCACACACTATCAATCTATCCATCTACTTAACAAGGTGGAATATGTATATTCTAGCATATTGTTTACTGGTTGTTTTTAGCTGCGCCGTTCTCGTGTGGACTTCATGCATTTCTGTATATTTTGTTATTTTTTTGTTGTTCGTTCACAGAGACTTTCTTACTGAATGCCTATTTCCGTCACCAACGCGTCCATACGAGTTGCCATGGGAACAAAAAACGATATGGGCGATTGTTTTCGGCCTGATGATGTTCGTGGCCATCGCTGGCAATGGAATTGTTCTCTGGATTGTTACAGGTAAGCCCAATGGATAAAAAGTTTAAAGAAAAATAGAGAAAAATCACGTATACGCTGAACGCGTGCCTACATCATGGAATGCTTTAACTAATATCCGGCAATTTTACTCTGGCTATATCACGTCTATGGCATCATCTTCTCACTGCAGGACATCGCAGCATGAGAACGGTCACAAATTACTTCCTGCTAAATCTAAGCATTGCCGACCTGCTCATGTCCTCGCTGAATTGTGTCTTCAACTTTATATTCATGGTGAATTCAGATTGGCCATTTGGTTCGATCTATTGCACCATCAATAATTTTGTGGCGAATGTTACAGTCTCAACATCGGTATTCACTCTGGTGGCCATCAGTTTTGATAGGTAAGCCATTGTCCGACTAATCCTAATCATAGCCCCAATTCCACATCATCCGCTTCTGCATCCGTTGCCATCTTTGCAGATACATCGCCATTGTGCATCCGCTCAAGCGGCGCACATCTAGACGGAAAGTGCGCATCATCCTGGTACTGATCTGGGCACTCAGCTGTGTCCTGTCCGCCCCGTGCTTGCTCTACTCCAGCATCATGACCAAACAGTAAGTGGATATAATTTCAACAACATCAAGGTGAATAAGAAATTTTGGCAAAAAGTTGGAATGCTTCTGCTTTCGCTTTTGTGTCTTTGTTTTATAAACAACTTTTTGGTAAGCCTTCAGCTTAAGTTTAGCTCACGCTGTTTTTTTTATCGATTAAATGTTGCTCACACATGCATACCCACAAACTTATTTGTAAGTATTTGTGGGTATAAGTATACATATATACCGTCATATATATACATGTATATTTGCGTCTTCGACCTAAGCCTTAAACGGAATGTATCCATATTTCGCACATCTATTTGTGTATATCCATCTAAATCATACTGAATTGCTTCCACTGACACGCCTTCATTTGAATTTTACGCAAATTTGGCAACTTTCTCTCCATCACATCATCTTTCAATGTGAAACTAAGCAGGAGGGAGGAACATAGGGATGGAACTTCAAGTCTCATTTAATAGAATTGAAGCATTTTTTATTTAGACTTTAGACTGAGCGCGCGTCTACTTGTGGATAAAAGGTCTCCCTGGGCAACAGACTTCAGACATAATAAAAATTCTTAGTTCATATATCAAAATGTGAAAAGGAGAGAAGGTGGCACCACTACAGGACCAGCAAATGGGCCACCAACAAGAGACAGGGCAACAAGCAGCTCTGGCTTTGGCGAAAAAGTTGTCAAATTTCATTTTATAGAAATTAGATTTCTTTGGCATATGGATGGGGGAGGCAACAATACATAGACACAATTGAATACAACAAAAAAATATTTGTCATTAAAAATTTAAAGAACTGTAATAGTTGGGAATTTATCGCAAAGTCAATCGATAAACTGATCAATAATATTGGTCAAATATATGTATAAAACTATTGCTCACAGATTATCTTGCTCCCCAGCTTATGCAAATGAAGAACTCCTATTGCTTTTCAAGAAAATTCAATCATAAACTCGGTTGGTCGATTGGCATTCAAATCGCTTCTTCTTTTTCTGCTTTTGAGGTCATCTTTTCAAAGCTATCATCAATTTTCAAGTCAATATGTACTTTGCTTCCATAACCAAACCATTACCAATTCGGGCATAAAACCCTTTTCAAAGAAATCTGTTTGAGTACAGAGCTGTATGGACTAACCGCATCTAACCATCATCGTCTTTGTACGCATGATGGGAGCATGAAAATTTCCATTTAAATCAAATTGCGTTGCTGCTGTTGCGGCTGATGGTGCTACTGCTGCTGCTGTGAATTTTTGCCACTGACATTGGCCACAATCCACAGAGAAAGATCCTTATGGTCTTATGGGTTTTGAATTTTGGCCTGGTTGGACAAATTATTACCTGTCTACCAGATTTTCCATTGTCCCTATTGTTAATGGCCCGAAAATTGCCAGCAAAACGGAATGGCAAAATTCAGACAAGGATGTGAGGGCGTGAAGACAATCTTCCTTTTAAGTGCTTGCCCGGCGATAAGGCATAAAATTTTCCATAATTTGGCAAATTAAGTTTTCAATTTGACGGCGGGCAAAATAATTTTGTCATGTTCTTGAGGGGATGGCCGAATTACTTTGAGGACAACCTTCATTCTGTCAGTTAGTCGTCCTCTTACTCGGCGTCTGCCTGTCTGTCTGGCATTTTCTTTTTTTTTTTTTTGGTATTTTCAGGCGTGAAACTTGATGGGGTTGTAAGTAATTAAATGTTGAAAGTGTTGATGGCAACCCTCTGCTATTTTGTTAGCTTTGGGGGCCCATAAAAGTATTTAATTTTCATTTAAACAGTTATTTTAATGTTGTCTAAAATAAAAGCAGATAATATAATATCATAAACAATTTCTCATTCTCCACACCTTAGTTACTATAATGGCAAATCGCGCACTGTTTGCTTTATGATGTGGCCCGATGGTCGCTATCCGACTTCAATGGCAGATTATGCGTAAGTTTCGTCTCACAAGTTTTAAATTTAAAATTGTAATAGCTGTCATTACAATTCGTAGATACAATCTGATTATATTGATTCTTACCTATGGCATTCCCATGATTGTGATGCTCATCTGCTACACTTTAATGGGAAGGGTGCTCTGGGGGAGTCGTTCTATTGGGGAGAATACAGATCGTCAGATGGAGTCCATGAAATCAAAAAGAAAAGTGGTTCGAATGTTTATAGCGATAGTCTCCATATTTGCTATATGCTGGCTGCCCTATCATTTATTTTTCATCTATGCCTATCACAATAATCATGTGGCATCCACAAAGTATGTGCAGCACATGTATCTCGGCTTCTATTGGTTGGCCATGTCCAATGCCATGGTCAATCCAATTATATATTATTGGATGAATAAGAGGTAAGGGAATCCCATTCTAAAAGAAGATGTGTATATGGATATGTGTGGTTGGTTCTTTTGATAACAGATTCCGCATGTATTTCCAACGAATCATATGCTGCTGTTGCATGGGACTTGTTCGTCACAGATTTGACTCGCCCAAGAGCAGGCAGACCAATAGAAACAGTTCCCAAAGGAATACAAAAGGTGGGTAGTAAAATCGAATACAAATCGAATGGTGACAGCTAATTGAAAACTCTGCTTGTTGTATTAAGTAAATGCATGCCCCTATTTTTACTTATATAGCCGAGGCCAAGAGTCAATGGAAACGCAGTACAATGGAGACACAAATCCACCAGGCACCGCCAACATCATCATCGAGAGATAAGCACACCGCGACGTCAGGGCAAACATTTAATCGCGCTGCCGTCGAGTGTATAATGGAGAGGCCGATGGACAATGACAACAGTTCGCCAATTTGCCTCTCCATAAACAATAGTGTGGGCGAGCGACAGCGTGTGAAAATCAAATACATCTCCTGTGATGAGGACAATAATCCCGTCGAGCACGATTCTGATTGCCACTCTGCATTGAGAGTGCAGCCCAAACAGCTGTGATGGCAGCACTAGGAAAACGATATACAGTAGAAGCGGTTGTGGACACTAAGAAATGTTGATTTCAAAATGGTTTCCATTGCTAAAATTGTACATAGATATATGCAAAACGAATTTCCGGTTGTCAAAAACTAAACTAAACTCAAAATGAAAACGTTAAATAAATATTGATTTGCTTTGGTATTGTATACATATACACAAATCTATGTATTAACTATTAAAAAATTGTATAAATTGAATATAACTTTAAAATATCATCGAAGAGCTGTAAGTTTTGAATGTTGTAAACAATTAGGCTTAGCCTGTTTACATACCTACTATATATGTACATACATACATATATAATAGAATATCTATTAATCTAATAGAAATATTGATGTATACTCGTGGCTGTACGCAAACACACACAAATATACCCCCTATTTACACTCATATTTATATAGATGTACATATATGTATGTATATACCTTATATTTATTCCAAGTAAATCAATTACCAACTATAACGAATTTCTATCAAAATAAAATCCAAATTCATAGTTGCAAAAGTCGTTTATGAAACTTGTCATTAATTTAAATTAAATAAAATAAACTGTGACAACGCCAAAACAGTGAATAAATATTTGGTTTTTATGTATAACTCTATAAATGTAGTAATCATTAAGTGCAAAATGTTGATTTTGGTTTTAAATTAATCCATGCATGAAATGTAATTTTATTTGATTGGGTTTTTGTTTTCGTTTTTATTTTATCTTTTGCTCGAAATGCAAGTTGTAAATACGAATTGTGAATAATATATAATAAACAAATTAAATCTATATAAAAACAAATCAATTTCATTCATTCTGCAAAAACATAAAAAATGGTAAGGCAATTTGGTCAAATTTAGCCATCATGCTATTTAATAACACATTAACTGGTTTTAATACACTTAGTAACACAACTCACTAATTGTAACAAGAGACATGGCTCATACCAGAATAAAATTTATATTCTAAAAATCAATACAGCAATTGATGCCATTTAGCAAATATTGAGTTTATAGCCATCATGAAAGTAAGTATATTAAAAATTAAATAAATATACCTACCAAAAATACAATTTTAGTACCTAAAACATGAATTAGCATTTGCATATTTCAATAATATTTTCTTTAAGAAATCTGCAGTGGGAATATTTATTATGGGCCATATTCTGATTACAAAATAATTGATTAGGAATAAAAATACACATTTATTTTGTATTTCACATTAATTTGCATCAATAAATATTTAATTTTTGGGCTTGGGCCGATTTATGTATTTGTTTAATTTGAATAATTCCCCCAAGCAATTTGTATTAAATTTAAAGATATTTTTCATTTGCTTATGCCAAATAATGAATGCTTGAGAGAAATTCGATTGGAAATAACCATTGAAATGCAAAAATTGATTTTGAAACTGATTGAATTATAATAATCAAATACATTTGAGTGGTAGAGGTGAAATGGAAGAGGAGTGAGTGGGAGGCCAGTTCGTTTTCCATTTATTCAACTCAAATCTTTCAATACTAAAAGCCTTTTAAGTGCAAGGCAAAGGGAATGCGAATACGGATCAGTATTACTATAAAAGGATTCAAAGTTATTCAAAAGGAAAACCAAATGCAAAGGCAAATACATTTCAATGGTGGACAAAAGGAATTCATTTCATCCCGCATAATGGACACTCTGCTGGCAAAACATAATTGAAATGCAAACGCAAATCGCATTTAAATCAAATTTAAACACACTTGCATTAAACAAATCCCATTCCCAACAGCATTTTCGAATTCAATGTCAAATGGCAACAGTTGTAATTTACATACAAATCACAATTGAACTTTAAGTTGAGACTGTGCAAATTACTTGTTATAATAGCTGGCAAACAGACAAAAACAAACAGAAGCCCCTTCTCCATTTTCATCCCCATCCACGATTTCATCGACAGTCGACACATTTCAGGATAATAGGATTTTATAGGTTTACGGAAAAAGTAGCCAACATTAACATTGACTAGGCAGTCAACTGGCAACTGGAATAGGAATAGGAATGCGAATACGAATGCGAATGGGAATCAGTTTAGATTCATAGAAATGCCATTTAATGGGCATGAAAGCATAGAATAACAATTTGCATAATAAGATGATGTTCTTTTCGTACATATCGTCATTGTCATGACATCGAGAGCAGGTTCCCTTTAACATATTGCGCATACCATATCTAAACATGGTTTAGGTTGAAGCCTACATTTATGGATGGGTATGGGCCTACGTTTGAGTTTCGGGTTGGGTTGGGTTGGGTTGCGTTGTGGTTTGGGCTTTGGTTTGGTTCCTGAGGCAACCGTCGTTCGCTCTCAGACACTTGCTGAATTGGTTTAGAATTGGTGATGAAAGAAGGCTGAGAATTTTTATTACTTGACAAATTGTTTGCGGTTTTCAGTTTGAGGTCACGATACCATTCGCTGGAATGAGATGTGTCAAATGTCTATCATCTTCACCTTAGAAACTAGTCACACAAATTTTTATTCATCTTTTTTTTTTGTATTTGCAAAATAAAGAATAAGATTTTATGTTAGCTCCAGCTATTCATTTACATGACTGCCCAAAAAAGTATGCATTATATTTTTTGTTGGCCACAGGTCCAAATTTTTGAAAATACAAAATAACGTTGCTTTTTTAGGCTCTACGTTTAAAGGTCAAAGTCTACTCAGATGCCACATTAAATATGCATTTTCCATGTGTTTTTTTTTTTTTGCCAGCTTCCAATCATTCGGTGAATGTCATGTCACAAATCTGCCAGCTGCCAAACCTGTTTATTTTTAGCCATAAGAAATTCGCAGAGATGGAGGAGCCGTTCACATTCCATTAAGATTTTTTCGGTTAACAGCAAAACGGAACATTGGTATTATTATTTCATTTCTTCATAATAACGTTACATAAGTTACACACAAATTCAGGTGAAATGTAAATGACAATTTGGGCAGTTCTAGCTTGAGTAATGGAAACGGCCAAAGATATGTAATTGACAGAACAACATTTTTCTGGACATTGACAGTTCAATTAATGTATGTGCGGTGAGTCATCAACAAAAAAATTAAGTGGGTTTAAATTAAATGCGAATATATTGAAGAGTGTCATACTATGGTTTGCTGACTGGGATTTCATTAAAAAGAATACGGAGTTTGTAAACCAACTCATTAGCACGACAAATAAAGATTACTCGGTTGGCAACAAAGTTAGCATTGAATTTTAATCTCATTGTCATTTTAGATACATTTTTTCAGTTTCAAGGAAGTCGTCAATTTCATTTCTGATTTGAAATACATACACAAAAGTTCTCAATAACACAACATAAAATTTTACGCTTTTATTATTAAAATTAACTCTTTTTAATTCGTTTCGAGATGCTCGGAAAATTGCTGACAAAGACAGCCTGCGGCATATTGGTTGGCCTCACTGGAATCCTATTCATGGGCTATTGTGTATATTTCGATTATAAGCGACACCTTGATCCCGATTTCAAGAAGAAGCTACATCAACGTCGCCGTCGCAGTCGTCTCGTTCACAAGGATAACTCTGGATCGCCAATAGAGGGTATTCCCGATTTGTCGGACCATAATGAAATCGAACGTTTCTTTGTGAAGCAAGTGCAGATGGGCGAGAGCCGAATAGTGAATGGAGACCTCGAAGGGGCAGTAGACCATTTTATCAATGCAGTTGTAGTGTGCAACCAGCCGACAAGATTGCTTCAAGTTCTTCAGGGTGTATTGCCCCCAGAGGTCTTCAATAAGTTAATTGCGAGAATGCAAACCTATGACAAAATAACCCGAAAAGCAACCATTTTACATGGATAAAAGCAAATCAGAATTGTCGCCGCCAAATTAAACAAGAAATAATTTAAAGCATTTAGGCCAAGTGTGGACTAAATTTAACAGAAAAGGATTTCGTTTGTTAATATAGCGTTTATGTGTTTTGTTGTTTAGATTACATGTTGCTGTCGCATTTACGGAGTGTGCGCATCTCCCCCAAGTAAATGATTTCCAAGTTTCTTTTTATTTTGGGGGACTTTCAAAAAGAATCAGTAAAGTTTGCAAACGTAATTACATCATTTAGATTATTGGACATCAATACAACATTCAAGATCTATTCCAAACATATTCGAATGTATAAAGTCATCAACCTTCCATTTTGATCTATGTACATATGACAGTTAGAGCTTAACACTATCGATTCAACTCTATATAAATCTTGTGCACATTGGTTGTTGGATTAGTTTTGTCTCCATTACCTTGATTTCCTCACCACAGAATTATCGTAAATTCAGTTGATTAAAATGCTGATTTTGCATAGATTATGGTAGACAGGAGTCGGGATGAAACACACAATGTTAAATTCAAAATGACGGCGTTATCTGGTTGCTGTGTCAGAGCAAAGTGCTTCATGTGGGAATCCTCTTGTCCTGAGATACAATTCAATGACAGACACAGACATATACAGATGATAAAACATAAGACGTATTATAGTATGGTGTACTATATGTATTCGTCCTTTGCCTTTTCATGCCCATCAAGAAAACATGTTTAAAGGAAACATTAACCCCTTCTGCATCTTTCAAAAGCGCAAAGCCATGGGAAAGGTTTATAACCTTGACTTGGTGTGATGTAAAAAAAACAGATTTTTTTTAAGATTATTACCTATTTTGTGCTACTTAAACAAACGAAAACTTAAGCAGGTTACGGTCGTCTACTGTTCTTTAAACAAACCTTATCATTTAATTAGTCCTATGTAATAGTGAATTTATAAAGGTCTCGTTACTTGGGCGCCCTCTTCTAATTACATAATGTTCTTTTAGCGGTGTTCGTTCTTGGTCCATTCTGCTATTGTCCCGCAATTAGCCGATAAGCTTTACAGTCATCTACAGTACGTTGCCGCCGTTCCTCCCTGTGGTGCCCTCGCCTAGACTCATTTTCAAATTGAATAGCAAGTAGTTGTTGGCTATTGTTATTAAGTCAAACAAGATTTATTTCACAACGAAACAAAACAAAAATAATAGAAGAACGAGAGAGCAACAAAAATTAAGATTCCAACCTAATGAAAAATTATTTCATCTCGCCTGTTGACATGTTTTGCTGGCCAAGTTTTTCCTTGCCAATTTTCGGTTGCCTAGGCCATTAACATAAAGATATTAATTAGAAATACATAATACACACACTCACGCACCTACATGCATATGTGTGTTGTACAAGGAGGGGTATCGATGGCTAATTTTCTTAGTGGTGAAAATGTTATTAGGCAAAGAATCGAAAATGTCATTATTATCATCATTATGATCTTCTTAGTTTGTGGCAAATATAGATGGCTGCTTGCTTATGTTGATACTGTGTGGATGTCCCATTAGGCGGACTAATTGGTTTGGTCATGAATTAAGTTGACGGCAAAGCAAACCCAAGTATAATGACAAACCAGTGTTAATTTAATGGGTGTGAAGCATTAATGGTGCGTTAATTTGGCCAAATGTAACAAGTTTAAAGATTTAAAATCACCTTTAGCGTTCGAGACTCTGTTTCAATAGCTGGCAAAATACAATATAACTCGGTCTTAGATAAACGTTTAGTCCTGTTGTTTATCATTTTTTTTTTCCAAAAAACACGTATGTATAGCTGTTTTTCGATGACATATAGTTTTATTTGATTTGCAATTCCATTCTTGCAAATAACATGCTTTGCATATCAAAGTCATTTCCACTGAAAAAGAATGCATGTAAAAACGTATTGCTTATATTTATCCATAACATATTTCCCATTTTCGCAGTAAATTAATTTAAAGCCGACTACTACAGGACAAACCATAAAAAAGGAACCCTAAAGTGAAGAATATTGTTAAAAAGTCAAATCATATTTACCATTTTTTTCTGTTTTGTTTTGTTTTAGCGGAGGCCTTTGTCATGCAGTATTCCCAACGGTTGAATAAGCAAAAAATTTAATAAACAATTTTGACACAACACAAAAAATGGCAGAATGTAGAGGGGTAAAAACTTGCACTTACATATATGTACAAGGTACACATCAAGTAACCCAGTTCAAGCCTCTTCTTATATTTCCCCTCTCTCTCAGTCACCCCTCTGCAATCATTTTCATATATTTCACTACGCACGTAAGTTTCACACACACACAGCCGCAGACATTCATTTCCTGTCTGCGGAAGTGGTTGTGTGAGAATTTGTCTCTTTCTCTTTTTGTGTGTGTTTGTTTGGGCGAGTATCTGCGTCTGTGTGTGAGTGTCGAGTTTTATTTCATCTGTTCTTTTTTATACCCTTGCAAAAAGGGTATATTAATTTTAGTCAGAAGTGTGCAACTCATAGAAGGAAGCATTTCCGACCATAAAAAGTATAGTATAAATATATTCTTGATCAGCACGAGTTCAAATACCCATGCCCGTCCGACTGTCCATTTGTCTGTCCGCCCGTCTGGATCAGCGCAATCTCCTCCTACACCGTAAGAGCTACAGAGTTGAAATTTTGCATGTAGGCTTAAATATACTGCACAGTTTGTATATCAGCCGGATCGGACCACTATATCATATAGATATCATAAAATTTAATATTGGTTAGTTTATTACACCTATGAACGACTTTGCAAAATTTGATCAAGATCGAATGAAAATATCATATATCCTCCATTTCGATCAGTCGAAAACAGTGACTTTGATCAATAACTTCGTTATTTGCTATGGTAAGATTGTAGGCTGTCCATTATACTAGACTTTGGCTATAGGTAAGGAAAGATTAACAAAATAGACTTGCAAGGCTATACAAACTTCGGCGCGTTTGAAGGTAGCCCCGGCCCTCAGGTTTTAGTTTTAGTTTAGGTTTTTGCACGTTCTACGGTTTTTTTTTTTTTTTGTGTTATGTTTTCTTCTTTGCTGTTTTGAATTTTATTTTAATGTTTACTTTTTGAGCAAAGAAGACGAAATCGTAAAGCATAGGAGATGGAAAAGCTGGATGTTCTACAGACCGTCCAGTTAGGGAGTGATGTAATTGAAAATACGCCATAAGCTAGTTTTATAGTCTGAATGGATAATGTTTACCTACAATCGCACGTTTTAGCACGGAATTATGTTAGAAATTCGTATACAACAAGATTTATAGACGATAGCAATATGCTTATGTCAATGCGTGTCCTTATATTATATAGCCCACAAGTAGCAAGGCACCACAATTTTGTTTGTAGATTTCCTTGGCTAAGTACATATAAAATGTCTCATTTTTTATTTTCACTTTATGCTTAACGAAAATGTAAGATTACCAAGAGCTACTCCTACGAGACTTACCAAGACCAGCAGCAAGGGCAGCACATATGTAGACCCTTGTGAGTGCACTGTTTTGTACCTCAAAGTCTGCATAGTCTGGCAAGTTTTCGAAAAGGGGAAATGCGCTTGCTGGCTTTTCTTCCATCCATTTTGTGTACAGTTTATAAGGAGTACATATAATATATATAAAGTGCGTGTCTCTGCTCCTGTTTACCCTCATCTAAGAGTCCCTTCCTCGCCCTACCCACGCTCGCCGTGCTTCGTCTTTGTTTCACTTAGTAGTTTTGGTATATACAATTCTTTCTGTCTGTTTGCACACTCGCCAAGCTCTACCACCACTTTTGATGCAGAAAGTCCGACAAAGCATTTTGGAAGTGTGTCGTCAAAGGATTTGCGTCACTGCATCTACTCACTGTCAACTCACCCCACAGCCCCAACCCCTAGTCTGCTGGTTGTCCACATTCATATTGGGCCAGCAACAGCTGCCGAAGCAATTTATAGTTTGTTTTCCCTGCTGTTGCCAAAGGCAAACTTCGATTGCCATAGTCTTCGCAAAATGGGGCAATGACAAGGCAAAAAGGACATCAGACAAACTGGCTCAAAGCCCACCAAAATTGGAACTCTTTCCTTAATTGGCCTTGCATTTTTGCTAACTTCAATTCCCAAATAAATATATAGCTCTCTTTCCATTGATGCAATACAGAAAACAGCTGTGACACAGTCACAGCCGCAGGCCTATAAAGACAATGGCAATGCTGCGAAAATTAATGGTTCTCCTAACTTCACGTCGAAACCAGCAAACCAGCACGGCGTTCCCTCCTGTATGTTCTTGTTCTTGCGGCTGCTACTGACAAGGTACGAAGTTCGGCCCTAGGGTTTTGAGGTCAATATGTCGAAACCAGGAAGAAAAACACATTCGTACAGAAGAACTGTTTTCTTTGGTGTTGTAAACAAACCTTACAAAGTTAGCCACAATTGCCAGCAAGGATGCTTATTCAAAATTGTTTTTGATTTAAATTTTTGCAAGGAATTTCTTTTAATTTGTTGAAACTTACCGAGGTGAGAACGTTTAACAATCTAAACAGAAACTGTTTTAATTTTCGAGTTGCATTACTCTATTGAATCATTAAATAATGCAGCGATACTTTATAATTACAATCTCTCTGGTTGCCACACAACTTTGGGCGATTATTTGTTCATTTAGCGAATATTTATATTTACACGAATCTAAATTTAGGTAAGCTATTTCCATTGACTTATTAATGATCTACTTTTATGTGTATAGCCAATTAGTTTGGCCAAATAGAAGCTTTTGTTAATGCACATTGGAATTAGCTCAACAGCTTGTTAGTACGTGTTTTACGCAAATCTCCCCAAAATAAATATTTAACAAACAATCCGCAAATATCCAATTGGCACTTAATTCACTTACATCAAGTGAAATAAACAATGAGACAGACGGGCATGAAAAGTTAAAAGTTCTGTGGAGAAAACTTCTGCCAATCTCACACCTAACAAAGAAAATAATAAACAAACAAAGCTAACAGAAAACTGTCATAAAATCTAAACTAATAAATTTTAATAACGGCACGACTTGGCGGAGCCTCAGATGAAAAATTTTCCATGTTTTCCGAGGACTGCGTCGCAGTGTTTGTGTCTGATCTGCAAGCGCTCATAAATATTTATGAATCGGAATTAGAATCATTACGTTCAACGTCAAGAAAGTTGAAGGATGATATAACTATTTACAGTGCGCCTATCATATGACATTATTGTTATTACTATTATTGTTATTGTTATCTTGTTCATTGTGCTATTTATTTGCATGTTACATTTTTCCAGCGCTCATCCTTTTGATTTTTGTTTGTTTAAAGAAATGGAATACTTAAAATTTTTCCGTTTCCTCTTTTCAGCTTTTTCCATATTCAATGAACTGTAATAGGAGGCGTGCTCGTCCTGTGTGTATCTATGTATGTATGTGCTCGAATCTGTAAAGTAGGCATGTAAAATATGAACTTAGGCATAACAAAAGCACAGACATGTCCTTGAAACTTTTCCAAATATGGCAAATTAGAAAAAAGAGAGTTGAGTATTTTGATTAAACTTTCTGACATCAATTTTTGTTTATGTAAATCTGAGCATTGACTAGACGTCTATTTTCTTCTCTTCAAATCAAAGAACCCTGCATTCGCACATGAAATTGATCAAGTTTTATATAATTTTAAACTCGTCTAGCCGAGTTTTAAAGTAAATAAATAATTATTCCGCCATAAAATCACAAAATGTTATATATATTTCGAGAAAGAACTCGGGCATTTCACTCAATATATTATGAATTTCGACAAGATGATAATAAACCTTTTTTATTATTTTGCCGAAAAAACGCCATTGAATAGTTTAGCATAAAGTTATCTCTAGCCTACATTTGAAATGTAGCCATTCTGACCGTACGTACAGCGATAAAAAATATCAACTTTGCATGCCTTTTTGTGCCAGCTCATTTATGTTGAGTACTATGACTGTACTTATCTCATTCCTGAAAACATTTAAATGAAAAAAGGAGAGTAAAAGGTTATCCAGGAGCAAAAATAAAAGAAACCTAACATTGGGTGTCCCCCTTTGTATTTTTTGTTACTTTTCCTTTTTTTTTTTTGTTCTTACTTTTCCATCTAGGTCTATCTCAATTTCATAAATAAATATACAATTTAGTCTTCATTAACAAGCTCTAAAAATACATCAAAGAAGTCAGCATTTTTCTTCTTTTGTTGGTTGTTTATGCCTTAAATGTTTGATTTGCTGACGTCAAACGACATAAACAGAAAGAAACAGAAGAAGCCAACAATTTTTGGTGTCGTTGTTATTTTTTTACGCCAAATATAATTTGAATGTCAAACGAAACTTGACACACTCTGCGTACACAGATATTGGCGTACAACTCACATAGTGTTCTTTTTGGAATACAAAAGCTGTTTCAATGGTTTCTGATTCTCTTGGTTTTTTTTTTTTTTTTTTTTTTCAAACAGATTATGGCTTCAATATTGTCTATTTAGTCATCGTCGGTCTAAGTTTGAGTCAGAGGGAGTTTGAATTTCTAATTAAATGAAAATGTGCAAGAAATATTTAAAGTTTCTTTTGGGAATCTTTTTGGGAAAACTGAAACCTTAATTAACTGTCGATTTGGGTTTATGGCCTTTGACTTGGTTTTTTTTTTTGTGAAGACAGCTCTGTGGTTTTGGTTGTGTACAAGTTTGCTGTTTCTGCTTCAAACTTGCCAATACAACTTTTTTGTCCAAAATCCGGCCATTTATATATACTTTCATTTGCGACGCTAAACGGTCATTTATCTTCTGTTTATGCCCTTCACTCTATTTGAAAGACCGAGCAAAGTTTGAGTATAACATTTCCCAGTTCTCATTGGAGTCATTTCAACATTTGGACATGTCAATTTATCTGAGTTTAGTTTGTATCGATTTGGTTCTTATAGTTGGAATTGTTCTGGCTAAGAACATCAGCACGTTTGTATAAAAGTAGGTAGATTAAATGGTCTGAACATAAAAAGGAATGAACAGTTAATCTTAGTAAAAATTCAATTAGATTGTTATCGAATAGACAAGTTGCTGCATTTCAATGTGTCCAAACTATTACAGCCTCCACTGTAATGGAGACTCTGTGTTGCCTTCTTCTTTCTATCCCTTCATCTTCAGTTTATTTTGGGGCTAATTAAAATGGAAAGGCTTTGGCTGGTACAATAATATCCTTTTAGTTTTTAAGTCTCTAAATTGACAGAACTGGCCAGACATCTAGCTCTCTTTCTCCTCATCAAATCGTCGTAATTAGACAAGACAATTTTTGTATGCTATCTTAAGTTGTCTTGCTTTAGGTTTATTTTTATAAATATTTGTTATGTGTACTATTATCAATGTTGCAGTGGACGAGCTACAAGTGGCCTACGATAACACTGAGAAATAAATCTTATGGCAATTCAATATCAAAATGCTATTTATTTATATTATGTTAAGGCAAAGCATCGGTTGAAATGTTTATTTTGTCTAGCCGAGAGATAACGAAGCTCGGCATAATCGTTTAACGCAATAATGTAGAACAACTAAGTACTTGAATTTGCGTAGAGTAACAAACAGTACTCTTTAGAAAGTTAAAAAGTTTTCTACAAAATTATCTGTTATTATATAAATTTAAACCAAAAGCGTAGCATACTTTTTTGGGACAGACAGAAAAGATGTATATTTTTATTTCGTAATCAATTTGTGTAATCACCCGGGGGACACATTCAAAGTGCGTGACAAATTTTATCACAGCATAACAATCTTTACATTGCCCAACCGTGGGAGAAGCTTAAAGAAGGAGCAATTCAGCAGCCACCAAGTGGGAAATGCTCGACTTACTTGCTTTTATGTTTGTTGTTGATGTTTGCAGTTGGTAAACCGCAATTAAATGTGTTGCTGGCTTGACAATTTCAACTCACTTTCAAAAAACATACGCGAATATTTCATGTTATATAATTAATGCCCATTATAAAGTTTCACAGCATTGACACTTTCACAAAGGCAATGGAAATTCCTTAACTGGCATGTGGGAACATATTACAGGATGAATTTAATTTGATGAACGCAACAATTCCGTTTCAAATGGTTTGGCCTGCTTCTTTTTGCGATTTTTTTTATGATGCCAGCAGCAGCACCAACAACGACAGCCATCAAAAGGCGCAGCAATTAAGCTGCTTATGTGGGAATGAAAAGGAAAAAAAGGAACAAGGACGTTAACTAAAAGGACTGTATGTATGTCTGTTTTTGCATTAACCGTATGAGTTTTAATGGCAGGCCTACATGTTAGGCCCAGGGACTCCGTCGTCATAACCGTCTCCGTCGCAATTTGTCAAATTAAGTTTACGACTCTGGCATTTAAAATCACAAGAAAAAAAGGAAATGCCACAAAAGGCGTGTCAAAACGACGCAACCCCAGACGGCCAAGTCAACTCTTTTGATGCCCTTTTAAATGCTTAATTTATGTTGAGGAGCTGACGGCTTGTTCGTTTAGAATAGCATAGAAGAAGCATATTTTACATGCCAGCACAAATTGAATTATGTCGACTTTGCGAACGATTTGAATATGTCTGTGTGTGTCTGAGAGAAAGAGAGAGAGAGTGCCTTATTCAGAACTAAGCAAAAGGAGGCAGCTCGTTGGCTTCCTTTTCCTTTTTTACTTTTCAAACAGATTTTGGTTTCTTTTTTGCTTTCCTTTTTTTTAATAATTTTCAAGGCTGCCTCTGTTGCGACCCTTTATTCAGGTTCCTCTTTGTTGAGGTTGACGACAACACAGACCAAGCGCAATGACAACAATTTCCAACAAAAAGACAAAAAAAAGGGGGCAAAGAAAAACCATAAAAAGTTGTAAAGTTTGAACATTTATTAAAATTGAAAATTGAAAACAAAATATTGGGTAAACACAAAGTGAATGACAAGGCCTATAACTATGTATCTGTACCTTTAAATCGTATAAAATGAGAGACTAAACAAGCACTGAAAACTTAAGAAAAAAACTTAACTTTAACTTTTATAGAAAACTTAATTTACATTTCCAATTATTCGTTATTAGACAGTTTGAACACGAAATATAGAAAAGCTAAGCTTATAAATATCATTTATCATACTTTGAAAACTTTAAGAACAAAAATGAAAAAAACAATGAAAAAATTGAGTTTGTAATAACATATTAGCTTGTCCATGAAATTTTGTACCATGCATAAAACTTGCACACTATTTCAAACATTTTTAATTTTTCTTTTAAACAAGCAACGTTTCAGCAACTATATTTGATAAAACGTGAGCCAATCTGAACATATTTTTTTGTTTGCCACCACCCCATGCCGCGTCACCTGTTAAATTTAGGTAAGAATATAATATTTTTTGTCACGTTCGCCGCATAAATTTGCATATGTGTTACTGCAAATACATATATGTATATGTATACATATATATATTGTATGTCTATACTCTTACATACACATTATATCTACCTTGTCCCATCTGTAGATGCGGCAAGCTTTAACTAATCCGCAACCAAGCAGGAGACCGCTTATACGTTTGGCGTTTATCTAATTGCCTTTTTTGTTTCGGTTTTCTCTCTTAGGCTTACAAAGACTTGATGACGATGATGACGCAGGTGGTATGGATGTAGTAGTAGTCATCATACTTGCGGTAAAGAGCATCGTTAATGGTTGGAAAGCCAAGTTTACACAGAGCAAACATAAACAAAATGTTTTGCTGACTGGGAGCATTAGCTGCAAAGTTTTGAGCAAGCCAAATATGGTCCCAAGGCGCGACAAATGCTCCCGGCAAAAACAAAAAAGGACCAAAATTCAAAATGAAAGAAGACCAAGTGAGAATTGTTCTTATTTGGTACAAATGCATATTTAAAGTCCTGGCTTCTGACTGCTACTTATTCAAATAAATGTTCAGCATACACACACACACAAAAAAAAAAAGCATGAGATTTTTACTTCAGCTGCTGCTATTTCGTTATATAAAATCGATGGCAAATTTCTATCTCGTTTACATTGTATACATATATGTATATTATCTATATCATAGTTGGAGCGGAAATATGCAATAGTGGCATTCCAAAAGCGGTGATGGACTCTCAAAAAGTGTTCAATGGAAAGTGTTCACTGGTATGTCGAATATTGCATTTTCGATTTTTGATTTCGTTCAAATTATTCACACTTTTAAATGCAGCATCAGCAGAAACAAACAAGGGCCAAATACCAAATCAAATACTTGTACCCTCCCAAGCCACACTGCTATTAAAAGAGCCTGCAAAATTTATCAGGATAGATGTAACGGAATGAAAGAGTAACAGAATATTAGAGTATTTGTGACTTCAATAGTTAAATGTCGGTTGCTAGGGAACAGTAAATGATACCCCATTTAGAGTAGCGGAATTTTTACTCCCTTAAAAATAAGGAAAAGTCCATTAAAATTAAAGCCTTGCCTATTTTGTTTGCAATTGAATTTCACAATTTAATTTATCTGTTAACTGAGCAAAACTTCTACACTCACTTAAGCTATGTCATTTCAATTATTTTATCAACTTTATGACAACCAGTATACATAAAGCAAGCTGCAATACCCATACAAACACACACGCGCGCGCGCAATACCACACACACACTCGCAAATACGGATTCAAACCATAAAAACTTGTAAGCTTAAAATAAAATTTCAGTTTTCGCAAATCCCAGGAAAAACATAAAAACGCAAAACGAAATTCACTAAATAAGTAAACTTAATTTGTTGCTGTCCGAAGAGCATTAAAAGTCAACTTGACGTCTTTTTGTACCACTCTGGGCCCCTCCTTTTAATCCACTCTATCGCCAGCCGAATGCTGCTCTTACAGTTATTTGGCAATCGTTGTTGTTGCTGCTGTTATAAATATTAAATCAACATTATACGCGGCTCATAAATTTCACCAAACGAAACAGCGAGCATAAAATGTATCAAAAAAGCATTCCAAATAAAAATCAACCACAAGTTCATTTTCACTGCTAGCTGATTTATTTGGCAGCCAACATGACGTATACGTAACACGGATTCATTTTCAGCCACCTCCACGTTTGCTCTTAAACATTTTCGTTTAATTTAAGTCATTACTTTTCTGTTTGACTCGCGGTCAGTTTTTACTCAGCTTTTCTCCAAACGCATATTAATAAAGATGAATAAAAGCATGCCTAACTTACATAGGAAAATTCTTCTGATGCGTTTTGAATCCCAATTGTTAGTATTTGTCATTACAACACACTCTATAGCCTTAACAAGAAAAGCTGTCAGAAAAGTCAAATTACTGCGATTCATAATTAAATAACTTGATATACATATGTAGGAACATCAAGCAAAAAAAAAAAGGAATGTCCATGTCAAGAAACATAACCAGCTATCTTTAATTTATCAACTAACGATTTAAAATAAATCTCACAACGGTCAACAATGTTTAAATCGTTTGGAAAGTACGTTGAAGTTAATTCCATTAGATCAATTCCATGCTCCTGGATCATCATCAGAAAAAGGCGAAGACGAAAACAAAAGCCGCATTGCAGTTATTGCCATGAAGCCACAAAGCTCCATTCATTCAGTTGAGAGGGACCAATGGGAGGCAGTCATTTATCATGTCAACACGCATGATTTACCGTCTGTGTATGACGTATACGCACTGATGTCCTGTCATTTTAGGACAACCGCCATAGCACCAGCAGCAGCAACACTAACAGCAGCAGAAAAAAATCAGCACCAACATCCTTCCTTCCTTTAATGCAATATTTATTTATAAAAATATACTTTTAAATGTCAATTAGTATACAATTCGCTGAATTTAGATTAAATGTGGCTACGGTTGCCTTAATTTTTGGGTAATTTTCCTCCTCCTGACACACGAATGGAGGCGTCGGAGTGGATACCAAATTGATGGAATGAGGTGGTATGTGAAGATACCATGCTGTTAACACCTGCTGCGGCCATGCTTTGATTTAGATGGCGTTTAAACGTTGAATTGCTGCGCAATTACGAACATGCCCCGAATCCCCACAATCAAATGAAAGGCGTGGGATTTTTTTTTTTTTTCTTAATTTTTTTTCTGTTTTCCGGGTTTCCTATTTGCAATTGCGACGTGAGCTCCATAAAAGTAGAATGGAGTAAAAGCAAGAGGCGTGACTGGGAATCGGAAAAAGGAAAAAGGGCGCTCTGAAATTGGAACTTCCCTTTCTGGAGGAGGGGAATATAACGCTGTTGTCAAATCTACGCGGAGCATTAAACAAATAAAAATTATTTTTACTCACACTCACGGTTCTCTCTTTCTCTTTTCATGTTTAACTAACTGTGCAAATGATGGCAACTCCAATGGAATCTCAATTAGCTGCATTTTACCCACCTTCATCTTGTTTTCTGGCTATGTTTTTTTTTAAATTTAAATTTCGTTGCTCTCTTAATAAAAATCTTTGTGCTAATTTAATGCTCTTCCTTTGTTTTTTTTTAATGCCTATGCTCCATTTAACACCATCACTAATGGTAATATTTATATTTCATATCAGTTGCATCTCAACTTAATTCAAGAACTTCAAATGTGGCCTTTGTTACGAAATAGCTAATTTGTGGGTGGAAATTTGTTTAAATTTTATGGATATACATATACATATATATATATATATGTATATATATATATTTTAAATCACAAAAAAAGAAATTATCTTCGAGCTGCAGGCTATGCCTCATCCACAACTCATGTCAATCTTGGGAGCAAATGAGAAAATGTTGCCCCTGGCAGTGTTTTTCATTTCGTAGACAAACGAAATGGAAACAAAATACTGAAAGTACATTTAAGCCTGTCGACAGGCGGCAACAATGTTTTCATTTTCCCCCACTCCTTTTCCACAATCAATCTACCTTTATCTAAGAAAAGTTCCTTTACCTGGCGGCGGCAAGGTTGGGCGGCTCGCTAAGTCAAGGCCTTGACTACAGCTGATTAAGCTCATTTATCAAAAAAGTCTTTCACCAAGTTCTTACAATTGTATTAAGTTTTGCTTCGGCTTTGGCAATTATTTAATGGGAGCAACTTCCATTGGGGTCAGGGGACAACACATCTCTCAAGACTTTTGGCCGCCAGTTTTATTGCCTCATGGCGCAAGTCAATATTGATATTGATGTTAAGAATTCGAAATTTTCTTTGGCATGAAAGTGAAGAGAGCGGATCAGGGGCTGCCAACGGCCGACGGGTAGACGGTCAATGGAATGGAGTTTCTGGCATTTGAAAACTTTTTAGAGCGCATCAATTTAGAAAGACAGACATATAATCGTTAAAGTTTTAATTGCATTTCGGAAATGTGAAAACGTTTCTTGTTTTCTATTTAAATCGAAATTTAGACAAGTTAAGCGTTGTCAAAGTTGGTGCATAATTATATTACAAGTGCAAAGAATTTGCTGCCAATTGTTTCGAGCAAATCATCACCTGGTCATGGGCCAAATTTAAGCACGTGTTTCTGATTAGCTCAGCAGAAGGAATGAAAAGGCATAAGAAAAAAGTAACAGTCAGTTTGTGTCTGGGTGGCATGAAATATTACACAAATCAAGCAAAACAAACAAGTAAACCAACCAAACAACAAACGGCATGAAACGTACCCAGTGACCCTACCTGACCAATGTCCAAACATTTGTACACTCACTTTAACACGGTCACTCTGGTTTCTGGTCTCTACCACTGCCCACTGAGCCCCGAGCACCTTTTTCCAGTCAATTTATTTTTGAAGAGCGGTTTTCTGTGTTCATTATTTATTTATAAGGTAACTTGACACACTTTAAATTGAATACATTTTTAAACGAATCTTAGGTGCAACTTTAAGAAAAAAGACAAGAAGGTTAACTTTGTTAGTTGTTAGTCTAATTAGTCTAACCAAAACCTATAATCTCACTTTTTATATTTTGAATCATCCTTTGGTAATTTTTAGGCCATAAAATTTCCTCTTTTTCCGAAATCAAGAACTAAACTATTAATAGAACTCTTTAATTAGGATTACCTATATAAATCTGCATAAATTAAGAATGACCTTTTGGGCTGCTTGAAATAGTTCCGCATTTTATCCCATCTACTAATAAGCAACAAGTTATTCTTTAGCTTTTTCGCAATCATAAAAAAGCTTTTCTATTTTAAGCAGAGATTTCTCTAATGGTAGTTCTGTTCGCAGTCGCTTGTTTAGTCTCCCAGTTGACCAAAAAATGTACATATATTAATATATAACTTAACGACTTTGACATCATCTAGCTAGAAATTAGTTTTCGCCTTGGGTCCTAGCACTAACCATAGAACACATAGATGGGACAAACTCATGTTTTTTTGATTGCAAACGCTAGCCTAGTCATGGAACCCCAGAGAACTTCGGGAAAACCCGAACGTTCGTACTCTCAATGAGAGCGTAAAGTGGGGAGAGGGCCAAGCAGCTACGAAAATAATTTAGTGTAGCACTGACTACAGAACGACGAGGGCAGGCCTATGACGCTTGTGATTTCGTTCTGTCTATGTATGTGTACACTCGTCGGTACATGCTCAAGCTTCGTAGTGTGTGTGTGACGTGAAGTTGTACAACATCGCATTTCAATAGCTCGCTCGACCAAAATTTTTAATTTTCGACAAAACAGCGACAATGCGAATAGGATATGCCCCTGTCGAAAGAATATCAAGAAATATTGGCCCTAGCTTCGTATGTATCCCGGTGGCTGTGCCGATAAAGTGCTCGCTTGGCGATCGGAATGTCCCTGGTTCGAATCCCAACTCGTACTCGTTAAAAAGGTTTTTCTTTGCCTATTTTTTTATTTATATAAAAATATTAAAAAAAAACAAACCAAAAAGAAACAAAATAAAAAAATAGACAAAAAAACCTTCGTCAACGATAATCGAGAGTTTATTTCTATTTTGTTTTTTTCCCTTTTGTTTATTTTTATTTTTTTATTTTTATATAAATAAAAAAATAGGCAAAGAAAAACCTTTTTAACGAGTACGAGTTGGGATTCGAACCAGGGACATTCCGATCGCCAAGCGAGCACTTTATCGGCACAGCCACCGGGATACATACGAAGCTAGGGGCCAATATTTCTTGATATTCTTTCGACAGGGGCATATCCTATTCGCATTGTCGCTGTTTTGTCGAAAATTAAAAATTTTGGTCGAGCGAGCTATTGAAATGCGATGTTGTACAACTTCACGTCACACACACACTACGAAGCTTGAGCATGTACCGACGAGTGTACACATACATAGACAGAACGAAATCACAAGCGTCATAGGCCTGCCCTCGTCGTTCTGTAGTCAGTGCTACACTAAATTATTTTCGTAGCTGCTTGGCCCTCTCCCCACTTTACGCTCTCATTGAGAGTACGAACGTTCGGGTTTTCCCGAAGTTCTCTGGGGTTCCATGACTAGGCTAGCGTTTGCAATCAAAAAAACATGAGTTTGTCCCATCTATGTGTTCTATGGTTAGTGGTCCTAGTTTAACCGCAAAACTTGTGCAACAGCCGGAAATGGCTAGGTTAGAGCAGGACAGGACATACGGACACGAGAGACCCAAACCCAATCTTGAAAACGGGGGAAATGAAAGGCGTTAAACCTTAATTTGACATCAAGCCACGAAAATGAAATAAACTTGTTGTACAAAAGCAGATTTAATTAAATGCTGACGGACCAGCCACATCTATATATAGAGAACCATATATGGGAATAACGGCAACGACAACGAGAACGATCCCTTTAGTTTGAGCTTGGCGCTTGAAATGACCTAGTCGTTGACATTTGGAGATGCTGTCTTGATATTTAGTTTGATGCCTGTTGATGTGCCCCATCATGTTGAGGCTTAATGAATGGCCCAAGACGACGAAAACAAGCAGCAAGTCGTAGGCTGGTCACTTATCAGCGCGTTGTCCTTGCCGAAATGAAAAGTCATTTGAAGGACAAAAAACATTAACAGCTAAACAGAAATGAAATCAAATTCTTGCTCTTTACTTGTCATTGTTGTCGTCCAGCGTCCAAAATTATATCAGTTACCTGCACAGCGGCAACTCGTCTTCTATTCAAGCTCCTACTCCATTTACATCCATGGCGACCACCACCCATTTGCACCTCCAGCGTTCACTCGCATCCCATTTCTGTCTGTCTCTGTGGGCAGTCCATTGTAAGGCGTTTCATAGCCTAACGGGTGGTAACATATTAATTTTGTTTATTTTACTTCAAATGCTTTAGGGGCGAAAAACAGTTAAGAGTGTTGGTAATTGTCTCAATTTATGATCATAGTCGGGCGTGCTATATGACTTTATTTGTTTAGGGACTGCTTTTTTTTCCTTTTTTATTTAATTTTCGCTTTTTAAGGCTGGTGTTTAATGGTTGCAAGGCAGACAGAGATATGAGTTCTTTATATATATTTTATTTGCTTTATTGAAATTCAAAGAAATACCAACCAAACGAGAGTTGTTGGACCAAAAAAGCACCTTTTTTGATGCTCTTTCAAACCCCATTATCATGGTCAGTTTTAAGCTGGTTAGCGTTTAAAGATATTCATACATTGGGAAGAGTTTTGGTGAAAGTGAAAAAGAATAAACTTTTTAATATCGAAAATGACATCCTTGATGATGAATAATCATTCTCCCAATCCAAGCGTATCTAAAATAATATGTATTGCTTACTGTGTGTGCCATCATTTGAATGAATCACAAGTCTCAAGAAGAGATTTTTTATACACACACATGTGCGTTCCCATGTATGTATAGTTAAATGCAAGACAAATATGACATGTTGTTAGAGTCCAATGACAGTAGACAAATAACGGTGGGGAATAAATATCGATGCGTTTGTTTGTCAAGAGAAAAAGCACACACAAGTGCCCATAGGCTCAGACCCCATGCAAGTTCGAAGGACGTAAGCGGATTAATTGCTATACTTGGGATGACGATGAGAAGGATGATGATGACAGTTGGTTTTTGCATTTAATGACAGCGAAATCTCAATAAGAACGTGCATTATAAATATTTATATATAAAAATGGTATTAAAATTCGGATTACTTTTGCTTTGTGTGCCACATGACGTATAAGCAATATGTGTAAATAAGAGAGTGAGTGATGCGTATGAGAGTTGGCTGTTTAATGATGCGCTGACTCAATCGTGGTACACTTTACGTGGAGTGGGCCACAAAGTATGGAACATCACAATGTCAGCAGCTGTCAGAGTCGTTTTGAAGTTTTATATTTCACCAAAATGCGCTCTTCCACATGTCGCATCTTGGAGCTGGCATCAGTAGGTTGGTGTTTTTTTTTTTTTTATATATTTTTGGTTTTTTTTTAGGTAGATAGTCTTTTTTGCTGTCTACTGTCTATTTACCCTCAGACTCCTTCTATGGGTACAGCCTTGAGATTAGCAAGTTGTCAGTCCCAGAGACCAACAAGCATGCATTCTCATTGTCTGTCTGTAAGTTAATCAAAAGATTAACCAAAACGTGGGATGTTGTAAACAACTTTGCCCAAAACAAAGACCGTGGTTTTGTGTTGGTGGAAAACAGAGTGAGGGAAAGGGAATTTAATTAAATTATCCCCAAGTCTGCTAACAATAGAAAAAATCTACCTAGACCTAGACCATATACAAAAGAGCATCTGTTGAAAATTTCAACTAGAAATACAATTATGTTCCGGTTCGTTTTGAATATTTTTAGAATTTGTGCTTAGACTAACAAACAAAACTGTTTGTCCAATATCCCCTATTAATTAAAATGACAAGCAAAATTCAAGTTTATATTCACTTCCAAGTGTTCTTATTTATTTACAAAGAAATTGTTACGCTTCACCGATTAGTTATACATATATATTAAGGGATCGGAAACGAGTTCCACTGTTTATTACAAACGTTTAAGCAATTTTATACTACCCTCTGCAAGGGTAAAAAAAAAAAAAAACACTGCCAAATTAAATCATCAAAAAAATTCAACAAAACAAAATGAGAACAACCAAAAGGAAAAAGAAAAACTCAGAAATTTGTTATCTCCTTTCTTTCCAGCTCTTTGTCCCTTTTCCTTCTTTATCCTACTTCGCTGTTGTTTTGCTCGCATTTTGCGCTTGTTAAACATTTTACTCGCTTGGCTGCAACTGTCGGCAACAATGCAGTGTCCTTTGTAGTCGACTTCTCTGCCGCCTCTACTTTTTGTAGCATTCCATTTTAAGTGTCCAATGTCCTATCCCAATTCCCGCCTCCCAAAATCCCCTCGATTTTGATAAGGGGACAGTGCATAAATTTTGGACACACAATTTAGTCTATGACAAAGTTTTGTTAACTCTGTTATTGTTATTGCTGGGCGATTGTCCATGTTCTAATGCTTCTTCGTGTCTTTCTCTTTCTCTCTCCACCATATTATGATTAATTGTTTCCTCAACGGAACCTTAAAGCTATCTTTCGACCTGCATAAATTCTCACACATTTTACCATCAACTTGACCCCAAAAACTGTATTAAAAAAAAAAAAAAAACGAAAACGCAAAATCAAATGCAAACAGACAACTTTGCTGCATATGCAGCTTTTCCTCATGAGTTTTACACGCAATCTGGAAAAAATAGGATAGCCATGCCCGTTTATGACATGCAAAAATGTTCACATGAGAAAAAAGTGAAAAATGCCAGAAGGTAAAACTGGTTGGTTAGCTGCCAGTTGTTGTTTACTTTCCCTGTAAAAATTTAGCTTTTTAGGAAAGCCAAAATATCAGCAACAGAATGGAAGTAAGAAAACCAAAACGATGTGTTTAAATTTCAATTGCAAGAGTAGAAATGAGTTAGTTTTTACTGAATTAAAGCCCTGTGATGTACATAGTACATAGTGTGGCATTTGCACAATTTTCTCATGAAATTTTTCGAATAGTTTGTGTTCTAGCTGCCATGAGAAATATGGCCAAAGAGACACAGTACAACAGTTGACATGGTACACATTCATACGTATAGTTTTTTCTGTCTTTGGGATTCGCGACAAGTTTTTGTCCTCAACCATTTCCTTGTTTCACTTCATCTTGTATTGAGGATGAGTTTTTTCTTTCTTTGCTACTTTTGCGTTGACAGGAGCGTCGGGCAAATAAGACTTTGAATGATTGAGTGCAACATTTGTTGCTACAAATTGCTTGAGATTTCACCCAAATCCATCACACACACATGGACTCAAACACACACACACACACATACATTTAGCAAGAAAAAGTTGAACAAATAAACATTTTTGTGAATTAATTTGATGTCTCGACTGTCTGCTATACCATGCTCCATTGCAAAAGATACAAATGTCTGACTCTTGCCGCAAATATAATGCATATACAGTCGTAATGGAGCACACTAAATGCCCTTGTCTGCCCCCGTCTGACTGAGTGACTGTCTGTCTCACTGCCTTTCAGTCTGTCTTTTGGTTATCGGGGTCGAGCACAAAAAATGAGAAAATTCCAAAGATGACACACACACACAAGCCCACATGTTTGGGGAAAATGTCTCAAAATAAAGGATACGATGCAGCCAAAAGATTAATTGGAATTCGCACAAAAGTCAACACAGACGCAGCCCACAAAAGCTATAGATGATTACAATGATGATGGCGATGGCAATGACGATGATGAGCAAAATGATCACGTTGAGCATGACTAAACTGGATAAAAAAAAATTACTTTGAGGCGTTGATGTGGAACAGTATTCCACCTCTACCTCGACAAACCAAAAAAAACAGACGGCCATGCAATTTTCATTAGTTGCCAAGGTGAAATTTAATAAAACTGCTTGCTAGCCACAGAAGAATAACAATCAAACCTTAAAAGCACTTCTTTGGTGGTAAATAGGAAACCTTAACCCAAATTGGAAGAAAGCTCTTCACAACAATTCTCGCACAAAATATATGTATGAACCTTAAATTATGTATGTAGGTTAGTATAGCCGATCTTTATTCTCTCTCTTATTATACAAATGCTTTTGAATCTGATTATTTCACAGCTTTGAGATAATCATTGTCAGTCATAAATCGGAAGACGAATGGTATGGTTAATTAGCTGAGAAGGGCAATGTATATACATTTAATTCAGTTCGCGCTTTTAGTCTTATCTCCATTGGCTGTTGCGGGTAAGCATTCTTAAATGAAAAAATTAATATTTTTGAAAATTAAAAAATATTAAACAAAGTTTTAATTTAGTTTCACGTTCCTCATGTGAACAGGACTATTTCCATTGTTTTGAAAGTGGAGAGAGAGTAGATGATTGTGATAATAAAGAAATATGGATAAAGCCAGGTAAACTCTGCAATGGTAAGCTTGACTGTCCCAATGGAGAAGATGAGGCAATATATGTATGCAAGAGAGATCCCAATTGTGAGGATGGAGACTACTTCGCTTGTGCAACTGGTGGAAAGATCTCACGGGACCTATCTTGCAATAATACTCCCAATGAGTGCTTTGATAATTCCGACGAAATGCACTGCAAATATAATCGATTGGACCCAAAAAAATGGCAAGGAAACTGCAGGTTGTTTTATATGCTTTTTGATTTATTAGTGAAGTGCAAATGAATTAAATAATTTCTGCACCTACTTATTTAGAAATTCACAAATTGAGTGCTTACCGGGGGAGTGCAAAAGTTTGGAGTTGACCTGTAATGGCAACCATGATTGCAGCAATGGACTAGATGAGAGTCTAGAGATTTGTTTTGGCAATTGTACAGAAACCGAGTTTCAATGCGGCAATGGCAAATGCATTTCAAAGAACTTATTGTGCAATTCAAACTACGATTGTCCTGATGGAGCCGATGAATTACCCGTGGTTTGTACAAAAAATTGCGAATTGCAGAATGCAAATGAATATAGAGCTCCAAAATCCTGTAAAGAACCGAAATCTCCAAAATTTGCCTATAATGTAACTTTTGATTATAAAACGGATAAAGAAGGAAAATATGTCCTACCCAACACACCAGTGAAATTCGAATGCCGCTCATATGAGGATCTACTTGGTTCTGAATGGAATGTCTGCAAACCAAATGGCGAATGGGCACATCCATTGGCTAAATGCAGAGATCCACTTAAAAATGGTTGTTTTTTGCAACCTATTGAAGAAGGTCGACCCTATCTTTATGGATGTCACAATGACACAGTGTCATCTTGTGACCAAACCACCGAATTAACACCGCCGATCAATAATGTTAATGTACTTCTGATATGCAAAGAAGGGTTTTTTATTGATCCACCATTCTATGAAAAACATCCTGCTATTTGCAAAGGCAAAAAATGGGTCATGGATGAACCTAGGTGTCTTAAAAATTCATCGATATTTATCTATGATGACAGCGGGAAACAATAAATCTAGCGCAATGTAAATCTCATATGAATAGCAATTGTTCTTATTACATTAAAAAACACTTAAATTACTTTAGTGCAAGTTAATAACAACCCATAAATCCTTATTTCATTTAATAGGCACAAGCAAATAGTTGGGACTAAACTAAACACCGAGACGTCAAGACAAAAGCATAATGTTGGTTGACAACAATTTATAAAGTTGGCTTTAAAAGACTTCTTTCAACAAAAAAAAAGTTGAGTATTTATGTTTTTTGTTCACTCAAATGAGAAATAATTTTCTATAGACTTATAAACAATTTGAAAGCAAATGGAATTTATAAAATTAGCATAACTTGAACCTAAAAGCAGAATTTGCAATTTCCAAATAAAAATAGCGAAAAAACAGGGAAAGGGAAAACAAAGAGGCAGTTGAAAAGAGAAGTGGACAAAAGGCATCAAAAACACGAAACTGAAACTTATTTATGCCAAACGGAAGCGGACAAGGTTAAAGGAAAAAAAGGACCAACATTTGTTTTAGCCGCGAGGCTTATCCACATAGTTGTATGCTAATCGGCTAGAAATGCCTTGATAGCAGAAGATCCTGGTAAAACTTGTCGCTAAAAGTATTTAGAATCTGTAAGCAAATAAACTCTTGGAAACGGAAACACACAAAAAGAAACCCTCAAGTATTAGGGTAAATCCGCACGCATTGGCAATGTTTTGTTTGGACGTTACGCAAAACCTGTCGAAAAGCAAAACGGAAAAACTAAGAGCAAGCAAAAGGCGTGGAAACCTACAGCAAATGGTGAAAATGAAAATTCCATAGATATGATAAGACTTTTTATTGCTATGAAAATCATATAGACGATTGTCAAAGTGACGCACTTGGTATTAGAATACAGCCAAACTCACAGGTGTACAGTCATTCATTGGAATCTGATTGGAAACTTCTTCCATTCGCAACATTATCGGTTTAGGGCGTTAGTTAAACATCCATCCATCCATTAATAAATTTTTCCAATGAGATTATGACTTGGGTGGCCATATATATTGCTCAAGCAAAGAAACATAACGAATCAAATATAAAAATAAGGCAGCTCCGATTGTAGATCGAATAATACTGTCGTCCGTTATTAAGGGTTCTGGGTATCGCTCATAATTTATGGCCATTAAGTAGAGGACAATCAGTGTCAGGAATGTAATAAAGGTAATATAGAAATAGATCCAATATTTATCCTCTTTGGTGGCATAGACAATACACAACAGCGTAGTAAAGCCAATTATGAAGAGTACAGTCGCAGCTACCACAAAAATGTTACCTGGCAGCAGTTTTAGAGGCAAAAAGATTGCAAGTAGCCCCATAATAATATGTACTAGCAGAACAATGAGATAAACACCTAGAACCCATTTGAGAGGCACTGCATGCCAGCTACGGGACATCACCGAAAGCGTAATGGCCTCGATAACGATGACGGATAGAGTCCAGTTAACAGGAAATATATGGATGGCACTGCTACACAATAGGATTAAAAAGCAAACAAGCGACACCAATATCCAGACAAAGCCTGGGACTGGTACAGCCTTTGAGAAATCGAAATTGAACACCTTGACTGTGCTCAATTGGAGAAGAGCAACAACTACAAAGATGACAGTGGTTATATAGACTTGCCTCAGACGTTTTGCTTTTGCGGTGCCTGGACTAGGCGACTCTAAAGCATCAGCTGCTGCTGGCGGTTGTGGCTCTGGTTTGAATGCAAACGGCATAGGTAAGAACTGTCTGTCTATCATTACTTTCAATTTCGAACTATATATGTACATGTATACATACATACATACATATTTAAATATAGAATGATTTTTTTTGATTGACTATTCAAAGGTTTATTTTTATGCATTGTAAATGAAAGAATACCAAGTGTTAATCAATGACACGTGTTGCGACAACAGTCATTAAGATTTTTCCACTTTGCCACTCGAATAATGTTTACCTAAGGGCCTCCACCCTCATCATCTGTTTCTGTCTTTCTGTTCGCGTCTTTGGTCTCTGTTCTCTTTTGGCTTTTACTTTTTGGTGGTAAAGCTTTGGCCAACTTCGGGCTTACCTTTTTGGCTAATGTCAGAGACTTTTCCTGAATTTTAATTAGCGTTAGCATTGAAAACCAAACACGTGCAGGCGCTAACAGGAAACATTGACAAACATGGCTAAAACTCTAGTAAGAAGACGAAAATTAAATAAACATGAGTCAGCTAAAGACGGCCCAGCTTTTGAAAGAAAATGTAAAAGTGGAATTGTGAAATGCGTTGAGTAGGATTATATAATATCCAGATTTTGAAAGGTTTCCAAGAAGAAGATGTAGTATGCAGCGTATCTTTTTTTCGCTTAATGCTCTGTTTTATTGTTAGTTATTATTAGATCAAAATTACAATTTCAAAAGGCTGTATAAAAAGATGCTTATATCTATCCTCTATCTTTTAGAAAAATTACGAGTAGGTCAATATTAAAGTAGCTCGGTCTGTTCTCTTTAAACACACTTTTACCTTGAACTGGACTTACTTAGTTTTGGTTGTGTTTAATTCAACCCGATTACGACATTTGTGTTCAAGACCTTCGCTTACGCAACAACGCTAATAAAAAAGTATTGCTAATGCTTAACGACACAACTCTGATAGATATATACATATAAATGTGTGTTGTAGATATGTTTCCTTTATTTTTGAAAATATTTTTTCAGATTATTGTCATAATAAGCTTTGCATTCTTCTAAAGCCCCATAAATGCCCATCAATCACAAAGCAAGGACTTGCTGGCATTACATAAAGCAGGCGAAAAATAATAGGGAGTCTTAAGGGATTTAACAAACAGCAACAACGACAACAGTAACAACAAAAGCCTTCAAACATATTGCCAATTTTCACAAGTTAAGCTTGAGTGAATTCGTATTTATTGATAGCCAAAGACCAGAATCATGAGCATTAAGCTAATATGTCTAAAGAAATATTTACAATTTATATTGCTGACACATTTTGATTTTGGGTTTGTTTACTAAAATCTATCTGTAAATATTTAATTACATATGTCGCATTAATTAATAATTAATTACAACTTGGCCAACAAGTTTTGACTTGCCATTGTAAAATTCTAAATGATTAAGCCGATTTACAAAATACGAAAATCAATGATAATAATTCCAAATGAAAGACTCTTCTATTTCATTTAAAATTTCACTCAAATTGTTTCCAGGTGCACAAGTTAACAAAAGAACAGACAATGATAATTGAGTTTTAATTGAAGGAAATTTACAGTGAAAATTCAAAAACTTGTGGCTATTTCCATCTAATCAATAATTGCGTAAAGGTTAAATGTCATGAATTACCATTGAAATAGTTAAAAAGTTTATGAGCTAACTAGGCTAATTATAAGAATAAATTATTCATAGAACCCACAACCTCATTGCTACGTAAAAATAGAGAACAAAGTTGAAGGGCATACCTAAAGTGGATTAGGTTTATATAATTATAGAGTGAGGCCCATATATAACCTTGCTTATTTTAGTTGCTTGTTGTGCCGTTTGAGTTTGAGAATGGTTTTGAATCAGAAAAAAAAAACAATTCCCACATTATTGCAAATACCTTTTCCTTAGTTTGTTAGTAAAAATTTGTTTTGGTGGGGAAACCGAAATCCCACATAGATGTGAGTGTGAGTTTAAATTTATAAAATGTAATTTTATGTAATTCATACATTTAACTTAGAGCTTTGAAAATGTCACGTATCCAACCATCTACCGCAGCCGAAATGTCGTCGTACTCAGCCCAAACATGTTACATGCAATTGAACAAATAAATCAGCAAGCTAATACATTTTTTTTTCTTTTTCCGATTTTTTGTAGGGTTTTGTCGGTTTTCATTGCCTTATTCTGAAAGAAACGCCATAAATGCTGGCAGTGAGCAGCCATTAAGACAGGAGGAGACCAAGTAACAGGAGTGTGGGCAAATGCCTCACGTTCTGCTCCTGGCTTTCTATTGAAAGCCAGTCATACGCTACGTATACGTGATGTTTCCTTTTCACAGCTCGCCTCAAAAAGCTGGTTTTTTTTTGCTTGCTATTGGTACTCTTTAAATTGCTCTTGTCGTTGGCATATATTGAAAATTATTATTAAAGGCAATTATTAGCACCTGTTTCCATCGTGTCTTATTCCCCTGCCTTTCACCTTACATTACTTTCTGTATCAGTTATTAATTGGAATTTATTTTTTGCCGATCAAGATTCGCACGCAATTGAATTATCCATGCATAAAAGCATAAGCTTATTTCATACATTTTTTATAAAGGCAAAACAAATTGTTTTAATTAAATGTATCAAAATAAATGGGAAAATTATCAAAATACACATCAACCTATAAAATCGAATAATATCAAGTTAATTTATCCTAAATCGCAGTGGTTCATACAAACTGTGTAAGATCTTTAAGAAACTTTACATTTAAAAAGATTTTAAAGGATTTTGGACACTCTAATTAAGGCAAATTTAAACCATTTTCGTAAAGATGTATGTATGTATATTTCACTTGACGGAGAGAACTTACTTAGAAGCATTACGGGTTACCTCATTTTTTCAATTTAAGCCTTTTTTCTTAATTACATAATGTCCTCAGGAAACAGCATCAAGTGAAAACTCTATTTTTCTTTTTTTTTTTTTTGATTTTTTTATTGCTTTCAGCACCTTTCAGTTTTCCTTTTTACACTTTTCTTCATTTTTACATGCCTTAATTATGCTTAACAATTTGTTGAGCCACATCCTTTGGGAATGCCGCAACGTGGCGTTACACCAAAGAAAAAACCCAAAGGATTGTTCTCCACCAAGAAATATCAGGTTGACCCAGGAATCGAAAGAGAAAAAAAAGCAATAGACAGAAAATAGAATCTGATAATAAAACGAGAGAAAAATACCACAAAGTAGAGAAAGTCTAAAACAATCGGAATTCAGACAACAGATAAAAATGCTGTCTCTGCAAGAAAAAAATAATAAAAAATATAGAAAACAAATAGAAAAAGTTGTTGTGAGGAAAATAAATCTTTTCCCTCTCTCTCACTCGCGCCCTCCTTGCAGATTTTTTTCTGTGTGCAAACATTTGCAGCATAATGTGCTCAGCAGAGCCTTAAAAAGTGAACACAGATGACCGAAATATCCTTAGGCCATGTCGCAGGTTTCATACTCTGCAAAATTGTCTCTTGTTTTGAGGAAAACATTTTTTGTTTGTTTTGTTAGTCTAACCAAATTTACTGATATTTTCTCATTATCAGGAAACTAAAAAGTGGGATGAAAGGAAAGCAAACGAAATATGTTTTAGTCAAGGTAAGACAAACTTGTGCCCAAAGTCTATGAATGGGTGCCGGCAAGAGTATGCAGAATAAATATATTCTACAACCGTTGACAACATGTCAAAGCAAACAATAGAAATCCGGAACATAGTTGACTTTTTCTATTATTATTATTTTTTTGTTGACTTTCCTTTTCAGTTTTCTACCTTACATCTCCAGTGGTCCGGGTCTGCATTTAATTAAAATATTTATATTCTGCTCACAAGTGAAGATTGTTTTTCCTTCTTTTTACTCTTCTTTAGTCTCCCCACTTTCTTTCCATTTATTACCGCAGATTAAGGGCTTGGGGGGAAAATGTTAAAGTGCTTTCACCGATTTGCCATCAAAAACGCAACACCACAACAAGGATGTAAACAAGTGAACAACAGAGATTTCACTTGAAGCCTTTTTCTAATATTTAGCATAGTTCTTGGAACACTTTATTACTTATAAGCAAGTTTGCTTTCATTTGCAAAATATAAATTGATTCTCAGATACAATGCAAGTGGGAATAACAAATGCATAATAGCTTGAAGGAGGCTTTATTCGTGCTTCTAGGAAGCTACTAGGGGTTTCTTTCAAGAAATTCCTAAATATAAATGCTTAAGACAAGTGATTGTTTGGAATTAAAGCAATTAAAACCACGAAGAACAACAGCCAAAACCGCTCCTACAAATAAAAACCCACTCAATTTGTCAATGCAGGGGCGGACTAAGACGTGTGTGGTCCCCAAATGTTGATAAAGATGAAAGAGAATTACTGAGCAAAGACCATATTTCACGTGAGTTTAACTAAAGGAGCTTGAGCTTGGCTAAAGTGTTACCGGAAATCGAATCCGTCGTCTTTTGGCTACGAAACCTACTTTCTCTTGTCTCTTTTTCGTCATTTGGGCTCCTGGTAGCCAGCCTATGACATGCAAGTGGATGGGCGGTTTTTACATGCTGGATGGTCTCTCCACACACCCACACATCTGCCATATAAATAAATTAAAATGCATAAGTAGCTTGAACTTAAAGGCCAGCGGCGATTTCTTTGCCTGTTTATCAAGTGGCGTCTGCGTTATAAGACTTTTATATCATTCATTCAGTTGTGGTTGTTGGTGTTGCTGGCAGTGTCGGTTGTTTGTTGTTAGGTTCCCACATAAATTTGCCGCAAGGTGCTCATAAATTTGTGCCACAAAGAAATGTTGGCGCGACGAAGGCATAAAATCATAATTTAAGCAGCAGATAACAAACTCAAGTGAGTTCATTGTGGATGCCACAAGATAATGTCAGCATCCTTAGGCATCAGATGTATCTACATCCAGTTTGTGAGATAAGTCGCATCATTTCATAGATAGACTCTTTATTTAACTAATATACATATCCTTTGGCCGAGAGCAAATCTGCCGAATCGTTATGTTTGTTTAAATGGCAACTAGACTTGGGTAAAACTGACATTAAAGTAACTTATATTTTAACCACAAATGGAATTTAACTTTTAATTTTGCCAAATGCTTGTTATTTTACATGAATGTTGCTATATATGGAAAAGCTTTCCTCTGCCATAATTTATTGTTGACCATAACCAAGAAAAGCTCTCAAGTTTCCTCTCGTGTTCTCATCGCTTCGGCACTCAATTTACCAACGTGGGCGACAGACAAAAAAAATACACGAATTCAGAATGAATTTAGATTAAGTGTAAATAATTGTTTATAATAAAAACAATTTGCAAGAAGAGTATTTTCGCTTTTTTTGGAAAGTTGTCTGAAAAGTAGTTGGCCCAAGAACTAATTGACAACATGTTTGAATAGCCGTTCAGATAGGTAGAGCAGGGCTCCTCATATAGTAGGCTTTTTGACATTGATACCCATTTTATATTTTGTCTACAAATAATAAACGACACATATTTATAAAGAGTTGAATTCAAAAGTCGAATGTTTCGTTATTAGACTGAAAAATTATTTAAATACATACATAAAAATACATTAGGGGTCTATATTTTTTGGGAGCCATCATGAAGCGTATTCATGCTGATAAATATGCACCCAAATACTACTGTGGCAAATGGTCATGGGACAAGAAAAAAGATTGCCTACACTTTGAGCCTCACAATGATCTTGAGAATGTGCGAGAGCGTTATGTTATGACGAACGGCTACAAGTTCCTACGTACTATCAATCAAGAGGAGGAACTGATATTTCGCCACGAATATGTTCGCTCTGAGAGTACTTTCGATGCCGACACTGTAGTGATCAATGATATAATCGACCTGACGCTCTTTCTTATGCCCAGCGAATTTCTGACCTTTCGATTTGTGGAATTTATGCACAAGCCCGCCGTTCATAGACTCATCCATGCCTTAATCATTTATTTTGAGTACTTTCTACGTATGGTGGAATTTGTTTTGATTCGACGAGATGAACTCTCTGGAAAACTGGCTCAGGTTCAGAGCGAACAGACGAATGAACAGAAGCGCATATTTTCGATTTATCTAAGTCAGTATCGAATGTTAGTGGCCCGCAACTATAGCATCATTATTAAGGGCGAGAACGATATGCAGAAATACTATCATATGACAGAGATTGTCAATATATCGGCAACTATTAAGGATAAATACTTTCATGAACAGTTCTTGGCGGTCTGCACTCAGATCATTTGGATCTGTATGCATCGCAGGGCTTATAATGTCATCGAGATGGAAATGAATCGTCTGTTTCGTTCCGAGCACTTTATAATGAAGCGTCAGGAATATTTGTCCTTTACGGCAGCAGAGCGTAGTCTGCTCTATGGGCGTTATAACAAGATTGTCAACTATCGCACTCAGATCTCTCCACTGGTTCAAGAACTGGAACACATTGCAGACGAAGATCTGCCCATTTTGTGGATTGGCGAACGCAAATATCGTGGTACTGACACCCGGATTGCCGAAATCGAGCTGGAATACATTGTGCCAGGACCGCAGTTGCGTATGATTGATGTGGCTCATGGTATACTTGGCCATCCAAAGCGTTTATACAACACTCTCCTCGATCTCGATTGGCCCTCGGTGCGCTACTCGAACTTTTCCTACCAGGATGATCCCTATCATATCATTAGGCAACCGTATTTGAAAATACCTAAAATCGATGCAATCAAAATGCGTAAGGCTTCTCAGAATTTTGAACATTTCTACAAGGTCTATCGCATCTACGAGCCCTGCAGTCGGCAAAAGATCTTTAAGTGGTTGCGTCGTGACAAGATCATACAATTGTATCGCTCGGGTGGTCTTCTTACAAACATTATCTCGCGATGCGAAAAAGAACTTGCCGATACCACTTATGGACCGAAAGTGGAGCAGATAATTGCGAATTACTTTAAGGTCAAGTCCAGATTGAGAAAGCGGGCTAGTCATGCTGCCGATGATACATTAAGTGTGGCCACTTCCCAATTTGGTAGTATTATAACAAACCGTAGTCTGTCTCGAAAAAAATCGAACGCTCTTAATCAAGATCATTTTTTTGAGGACTAAACACAAGGAATCAAATTATCGTTTTTTTTTTTTTTTTTTGTTCGATTACTTTCTTTTAAAAAGTCAATAATATATGTATGTAAACAATTCGATTGATAATTCGCAAAATTGTATACTTACAGTAATGATTCCATGCGGATTGAATCACGCGTCCACAAATTTCCACTGCGTACTGTGCCCTGAGCAAACAGTGACTCCGGCGATAAGATTATCGAAATCTTCGTGTTCTCTAATCAGAATACTTTTATAACATTTAGTAGCAATTGTGATGTCTGTACCGCCGTACAAGCATTTTACCCAAATTGGTGATCCCGTTTTAAGACGCCGCGCCGAAGAAGTTTCCTGCGACAGTGTAAACAGTCCGGAAATCAAAGAAACTATTGATTGCATGGTCCACGTTCTCCGACATTATGACTGTGTAGGTGTTGCGGCTCCTCAAATAGGTGTGCCCCTCCGCATAATTGTGATGGAATTCCGTGAGGGTAAACAAAATCAATTTCCTCCAGAGATATATGCAGAACGAAAGATGTCAACTCTCCCCCTAGCCGTGAGTTACACATTAAAAAGAAAGATACAATTTTTCTTATCTCCATCTTTTTCATCGCAGGTTTTTATCAATCCCGAGCTGGAAATATTAAATGATGAACAACATAAGCATCCCGAGGGATGCATGAGTGTTCGTGGCTATTCGGCAGAGGTGGAACGTCATGATCGTGTGCGTGTCAAGGGCATTGGAATGATGGGTACCCCTTCGGAATTGGAACTGGAAGGATGGAGCGCCCGAATTGCGCAACATGAGATGGATCATTTAAACGGCATTATTTATGTAGATCGTATGGTTGTCTCTAGTTTTGCATGTATAAGTTGGCCACAGATTAACGAAGCGAAAGGAGAAACAGCCATTTGGTTTAATAAGTAATTTTTCGCTATTACACGCTTGCGAGCTTCTGTTGTTACCAACGACCCGTTTCACTGATTAAGGTGTTTTTTGATTTCGATCGACCGTAACTTGCTGTAATTTAAAAACATGCATTTTAAGCTTTACCGCGTCCTTTGAATGCGTCCAACTAAATAATTTGTATTGTTTTTTATTTTAAAATAACTGGCTAAAAAATAAACTTGCAAATTCCCGCTTCTGCTTTACACCTTTTCCAACATTGTCATCGTTACTAAAGCTGTTAAGTTAACAGTACTCGCAAATGATGCTGTTACCAATAACATATGTTTTCAAAAACATATGTAATTATTAAGTAAGAATGTTAAGACAACTAAAGTTCCTTAAACTAGTGCAGTCACATAGCCATTTGCATTTTCGCTGCCTCAGCATCACCAATCCCGCCTGCCAATCATTCAAAAAATGGTATCAACAGCTTTGGACCACAGGACGCACGAATCTACCACCCTATGGTCATTTTACCCAAGTTGGTGACCCGGTGCTTCGGCAACAGGCGGCTCTAGTTCCACCGGAGCACCTTGACAGTCCCGAAATTAAAGCTATTGTAGAGCAGATGATAAAGGTTTTAAGAAAGTACAATTGTGTTGGCATAGCGGCGCCACAAATTGGTGTATCATTGAGGATAATTGCAATGGAGTTCAAGAAGGAAATTAGAAAAGAACTACCGGAGTTCACTTATAAAGCCAGGCTCATGTCTGAGCTGCCGCTAACTGTGAGTTTCTATACCTTTATGAAGAAGTAGAAACTGATCTCTCCTTTGTTTCAGGTTCTTATCAATCCTAAACTGACAGTAACCAGCTATACGAAGCTGAAGCATCCCGAAGGATGCATGAGTGTTCGGGGCTATTCCGGTGAGGTGGAACGCTACGAGGCTGTAAAGTTAAATGGACACGACAGACTTGGTGTCGAGGCACAAATATCGCTGACTGGCTGGAATGCACGGATTGCTCAACACGAGATGGATCATTTGGATGGCAAACTATACATTGACCGTATGGATACATCTACATTCACATGCACTTGCTGGGAAGCTGTCAACACCAAGTCAGGACGTGTTGAAATCCCATTCTATAAATAATGCCAAAGAAAGAGACCCTATATTCTGTTGCCTTTTATGTTTAACTGAAAATTTATGGTAGTCTTAATGAAAAATTAAGTCCTATTTTTTATTGTTGGTGGGCAACAGCAACTCTTCATCTTCATACCCTAAGTCACCACGGAAGTGGCGTAGATACGCAAATGGTGATTGGCTGTGCTCAAAGCTGATTTAGCCTTAAAGTACTCCGGACTGTCCCACAACTCTCGCTTGTCCATCATATAGGTGAATAACTCTTCATATTCACGTTGCAACAGATTGCGAGAGGCATGCACTTTGAGACGCAGTATCTCAATTAACTGGCTGAGTACCTCCTGGCCGGTTTCATCATTTTTTGCAGTCGCCAACGCAGTCTCGACATTGTCGAGATGCAAGGTCCGCAAATGCATACGCTGATTCTGCCAATCTTCCCACTGCTGCTGCAAACACTTTCCGAGATAATTAACAACAGCGGTGCGCAAAATAAACTGCCTGATTACTGGATGAGCTATGTTGCGCACTCGGATCATGCTGAAGCACTTGCCACCATTCACCTGCCAACGGGTTATTTTAGAATAAAACTAAAAATTGAAAACTATAATTTTTGAATAATGTGTAGAAAGCAGAGCTTACTAAATAGAATTGGGTGAGAATTTCAGGACTTAACGGAAATAGACAGCAAGAACTTACTATTGTGAATTATTACACAAATAATAATTTCTCAATTATGATATATTTGAAATGCATATAAAATTTGTCCAGCTTTACATATTTACAATTTAAAAAAGGAATGAAGAGTTAAGCTTGGAGAACATTGATTGAAAATGTCTAGAACAAGCCTTCGATTTGTCCCGTTTGCGTATTTAGATCGATGTCGTAGATGGCCGGACGAGTGGAGAGTCCAGGCATTTTGGTAATCTCTCCACACATAGCCACAACAAAACCGGCTCCAGCGGCAACATATACATCCTCTACGTCTAGAGTGAAACCCTTGGGAGCCCCCTTGATTTTGGCATCACCTGTAACGGATCCCGAAGTTTTCGACATGCAAATGGGTAGATTTCCAAAGCCCTGTTAAAAGAAATTAAAAATTGATTAAAAAACTCCTTTTGGATGGAAACCGTTGTCTTAATTACCGCATTACTCAAAAGTTCGACCTTCTCTTGGGCCGTTTGTGTGAGCTGAACCTTGCCGGCTCCATACATAGTGGTAGCTATTTTGGTCATTTTATCTACCAGCGGCAGTTCGGCGTCATATAAAAGTTTAAAATTACTGCCCTTCTCGCAGGCCTTGATTACAGCGTCCGCTAGATCAATAGCCCCAGCACCGCCATCAGCCCAGTGGGTGGAGACAACAGCAGCGAACGCTCCGGCAGCAAGTGCCGCCTTCTTAAGCAAATCGTGTTCGGCCTTGGTGTCATTAATGTGGGCGTTTATGGACACAACGACGGGCAAGCCATGCGCTTTGCCATTCGAGATATGTTGGAGAAGATTGGGCAAGCCCTTCTCCACCAGTTCGATATTCTCCTCTGTGTACTGTTTGTTGAGTGGAGCACCTGGGGTCACAGGAGCGCCGCCGCCATGCATTTTAATAGCTCGCACAGTAGTTACCAAGACCACGGCATTAGGTGAACGTCCAGATGTGCGACACTTTATATTGCAGAACTTCTCCATGCCAATGTCAGAGCCGAAACCGGCTTCGGTGCAAACGAATCCCTGTTTGCCTACCAGTTTCAGGCCAATTTCATCGGCTATTATGGAATTACAGCCATGGGCAATATTGGCAAAGGGTCCGGCATGAACAAGAACAGGTGTGCCCTCTAGCGACTGCATTAGATTTGGTTCCAGGGCATCCTTGAGCAAGACAGACAAGGCACCAGTCATGCCCAGGTCATCGGCGGTTACGGGTTTCCCCTTTTTATCGAAAGCCACCACCATGTCGGCCAGCCGTTGCTTCATATCCTCCAGACTACGGGACAGAGCCAAAACGGCCATGATTTCACTAGCCACTGAAATGGCAAAGCCTGTCCGACGGGTTAGTCCCTTCTCCGTACTAGATTCTCCCACTGTGACTGAACGCAAATACCGATCATTCATGTCCACCACACGCTCCCACATGATGGTATTAGGATCAATGTCTAATCTGGCGAATGATCGATATTCATCTTCGGTGAGTGTATCAGGATCTGTCTTAGTTATGCCCAAACGCTCTAGGCGACGTAATTGAATGGGACTAAATTTACGGACACCCTTGATGCGAGGCACCAAGCGATCATACAGAGCCTTGTCCTGTTGCGTGGACTCGTGGAATATACGAGTGTCCAGCTGGGCAGCCAGCAAATTGTTGGCCGCGGATACGGCGTGTATGTCGCCCGTTAAATGGAGATTAAATTCCTCCATGGGTATAACCTGGGCATAGCCACCGCCAGCCGCACCTCCCTTGATACCAAACGTTGGTCCCATTGATGGCTGACGAAGCGCTGCAACCACATTCCTTCGTTTATGGGCGCCCAGAGCTTGGATCAGACCCATTAGCGTTGTGGTCTTTCCCTCGCCCAGCGGAGTCGGAGTTATGCCAGCCACTACCACATAGTTGCCCACCTCCTTATCCTTTAAGCGTGATAAGACGTCCAGTGAGATTTTCGCCTTTTTATTGCCATACAGAGAGACTTCTCGTGGCTCCAAGCCAATCTCATTGGCCAAATAAGCAATATCCTTGGGTTTCTGTGCTCTGGCTATTACAATGTCACTGGGTACTGGCCGCAGAGGCTTCAATGATAACGGTTCCAGTGTCCAAGTGTTACGCATCTGACGATCTAAAGCTCGAGCTGCCGATCGCACTGTGTTCTTCATCAGCATGGCTACTGTCATGGGTCCCACACCTCCTGGAACTGGGGTAATAAAGCCGGCCACCTTTTTGGCTTCCTCGTAGTCCACGTCACCCACCAGACGAGTTCCGTTCGCCTTGCTGGCGTCTGCAAAGAAGAATTGTCACAGGATTAATTTTTCTTGTCTGGCCACTGGTCCATATTCACGTTGAGCAAACGATTTAACCACTGATCGAAAACATTTGACTTCAAATTTATTTTTGAAAAACAAAAACGATTTACTCTTATCGCAGAAGATGCCCAGTGTGTGAGCGGAGGAGTGTAGAGACACTCGGCATGGGGTCGAATTGTGGGTCAAAACTAGTGATAAGCGATAAGTCGATGAAAATGGTAAACAAGTGAGATTATGTTAGGATGGAAAATTTTCATAAGATACCAAATTAAGTGATGCAGATCTTGAGAAAGAGCAACTAAGTTGAGTACCCACCTGGCTTCACATTGATGCCACAATCGATGACCACAGCGCCGGGTTTAATCCACGATCCTTTTACCATTTCAGCCACACCGATGCCGACTACCAGAATATCGGCTGTTTTGGTGATCTCCTCCAGTTTTCGAGTTTTAGAATGGCAAATGGTAACAGTAGCATTGGCCCATTTAAGTAGCTCAGCGGCAGGAGTTCCAACGATTTTACTGCGACCCAATACTACAGCTCTTGCACCCACAATATCCACGCCGGTTCGTCGAATCAATTCGAGGCAACCCCAAGGAGTGCAGGGCAAAAAACCTTTGAGATCACCGATAGACAGACGACCCTCATTAACGGTATGCAAACCGTCCACATCCTTATCGGCTGATACTGCATCCGTAATGCGATGCGAGTCTATGGGCGTGTCACAGTCCAAAGGCATTTGCACAATAATTCCATGCACTTGAGGATCATCGTTCAGATCGTTAATCTAATCAAATCAAGAGGATTTAGTTAACTTTTTCGTGGATCTTACATAACGTTTAACACCTTATCAAGCAATTCCCGTTCGGTTATCGTCTTGGGCAACTGAACATGAACTGCATCAATGCCAATCTCTGTGGCCGCCTTGATCTTCATGCGTATGTAGACATTCGAATCCTCACGTCCTCCCACCTGAACGATTCTCAATCCAGTTTGAAAGTTTGGCAATCGTTGAGCAAATGATTTAACCTCATTACGCAGCTCTTCGCGAATGCTCCTAAGAAATAAGAGTTAATAATTTAACAATCATGAAATCAATTGGAAACTAAAACACACTCACTTGGCCACCAAAGTGCCCGATATGATTTTCGCCTCCGTCATCTTAAAAGCCGGCTCTACTCTGTCCACTGCTGCAGCTACTCCTTCGCTGTAATAACGCACAAGATTTTTTCTTAGTACGAAAAATCGTTTTGCCACCACCACAGACCAACACGCCAACACGGCTCGCGCAATATGACTAAATGGTGCCAGCTCCCAGCACTCCTATCTATAGGTGTATGCTCTCCTATCGCTTAGGTTAATCCATTTATGCTTATCAGCGTCCCAAACGGTTTTGAGTTTCTCATGGGTCGCATCGCATCGACTACCAATGGTGTGACGTCTGTTATAAACCTGATACATATTCGCTTTTTAAAAGAAAAACAACCGCAGAATTGCCAATTGCGCTTGACATCTCCATGGAAAGGATCAGGCAATGAAGCAGATATAAGAATACAATATATTCATATGTGCGCTAAGTGGTGGCCAACAAAAACTTTTAGATCGTAAATAATATTAAAAAAAAAAAAAAGATTATTAAGCAAATTTACAATGATTAAACGACAAAATTAATCTAATCTTTGATTAACAAGTTTATGAACTTATCAAGGGAACCTCCACTGGAAGTGAATAAAACTATTTGGAAAAACTTTTTACAAACGATTTTAAAACTGGAATTTATACAAATATCCCACTGTAGCTAGAGCTGCTCTTCGTTTACCTGCCAATTAACAACAATTTCATAATACAACCAAAACAAAATATTTCCCATATTAGAACAAATACAAAAACAAGAGCAACCACTCGACGTAGAGATAAGCCCGACCCACACGCTTATCAGAAAGGTGCAAATTGGTTAGATAAGAGTTATCGAAAAAAAGTAAATGTGAATATAAAGACATGGATAAAATCTCTAGACTAGACACAAACCAAAGTATGGGAACCATTTTATTCAAATCTTTTCCAGTGACTTTACTTAATTTTAATAGCTGCTCGCAGTTTGGCGGAACGACTTCGACTGTTGCGTGCGATTTCCTCGGCATCGGGTAGAATGACATGACGATGCAATTGACGCCATTTGTTCTGGACAAATGATTGCATTAATTGTGAATCGAGGGTGACATCGTGACCGCAATACTTTAATGGCACAGGATTGGCGCGACCTTCGATAACATTTCCATTGAGATGACGTTTAACTATCGTATCCTCTAGAGAATGAAAGGTAATGGCTACCAATCGACCCTCCGGACATAGCAATTCATTGGCCAATAGCATGCCATAGTTAATCTCATTGAGTTCATTGTTGACAAATATGCGAAGGGCTTGAAACGTCTTGGTGGCCGCATGCGAGGGCCTTTGAAGTTTATCCTGTCGTGAAGAATCACCGAGTACGGCGGCTACTAGATCGGCCAACTGTTTGGTCGTCTCAATCCTTTGAAGAGCACCACGTGCCTCAACGATAGCGCGTGCAATCTTTTTTGCCGCCTTCTCCTCCCCATAGACTCTCAAGATTCGTGCCAGATCTTCCTCTTCGGCACGAGCCAGTACATCAGCAGCACTAATTCCACGGCCGCGTCCTCCATCCATACGCATGTCCAAGGGACCGTTTTGCGAAATGGAAAATCCTCTGTTGGCCACATCAAACTGCATGGAACTGCAACCAAAGTCATAAAGCATACCATCAAAACTATTTCTTGACAGATTTTGCCCATCGAGCAATTGCGGCAGATCTGAAAATTTTCCGAACAGAGGCACCAATCTGCCCTTGTACTCCTCCTTCTGACTCATTTCAATAGCCAACTGGTGGGCCAGAGGATCTCGGTCTAAGGCATATACTTTAGCATTCGAGCAGGTGTCCAGCACTCGTCGTGTATGCCCCCCAGCTCCAAATGTCATATCCAAGTAGTTGCCATTGCGCCTCGGGTTCAAGTACTTGATGGCGACCTCACAAAGTACTGGTACGTGGAGTGAGCTGGAAATTTGCCTTGCATACTTTGGTCTGATTCTAGTTAATTTTTGCTTAATCATTCTACTTCTTTTTTGAGCCCGATCCCTCGTTGAGATACTGCAGAAACTCGGAGCTCAAGACCTGATTACACTGGGCAGCAGTTAAGCCTGTTGCCGTCGACTCGTATGTTCGTGGATACTTCTTGGCGTAAACGTTATTCGACAAGCGTTCCAGAGCGTCAATTTGTCTCGTCAACTCTTTGTCGTCGCTAATGCTACCAAGACTGATCAATTTGGTTACTTGCTTGCGGATTTGTTCGCCCAGATCCCTGGGTGGAGAAGATGTAGGAAGGAAATGGAACGTATTACATTCATATTTTTAGATATCTTTTTCTGTGGTGTAATTTGTTCGTTCGTTGCCCTAGTGAAACCTAAATCTTGGGCAGCTTAAACCACAAATACAAAAGAGAAAGTTTACTAGGAAATCCAAAGATGATAGACTACTATGATAAAAGGTGATATAAACTGGAAATCAAATATAATACTCCGACGTTAAAACGACGTAAATTAAGATCCTTCGATTCCACTCACAAGATCTCTTGCTGATCCTCTCCACTGCCCACAAGGAACTCCTCGGGAATCAATTGATAAGCAAACTTTGAGCTCATATTACCATAGAGAAGAAACTTTGAAAGCAAACTAAAATGCAGTAAAACGCTATCCCTAATAAGCCGTGTAATTGCTCCAATTTATGACGAAATCGAACTGGTGCGAAGCAGCTGTCATTCTGAGAAGCAAACTTAATATGAAGCTTATTCCAAAAAACGCGAAGTTAAGCTGAGTGGGCAACAATAAATTGTCAATCTTTTGCAAAGAGTATGTAGTATTAGATAATATGCGGCACACGAACGAACATTTTTTCTTGTGTTGTGTTTTGCTTACCTGCCGACTTTAGATTTCTCCGCCGGCCACTTCTCAAGTACTTTTAAGAATCGTTGGTATTGCATCGACATAATAATTAATTATTATTATTTTATTATTACTATATTTATTTATTTACAGGCAACATGAAAAGGCGGCAGGTTCTTCGAAGGCGTTGGAGATGACAAATCGCCGATTGTCAAAATAGTGCTGGAAAAAAATAGTGCTGGTTCCGCCAAAAGAATCATAGAAAATTCAGAATATCTCAAATAGAGATGGACAAAAGAGATTGCTTCATATGTACATATATATATATTGTAAGACACATACATATATCCTTAGAGCAAATATTATCTATAAAAGGTTCAGATATTCTTATTGGATTCAAGGGTCAAGTTTACACTAAATAGTAAACTATTTACACATTTCTGAGTATTTGCGTGCCGGGCCGGGCCTCTGATTTCAGGCACGCGACCATCTCTAATTCCAAGTTTCGTTTAATGCGTTTAACACAAACATCACAGAAGACTAGTTTTTATATGTTATTATTATTAATGTAATTAAAAATAAACCGAAAAGTAATGCATTAAATCTGAAGCAAGTGATGTGCATGTAAATCTAATTACAATCTTTGAAAGAAGTAAGTAAAACGCAGTAGGAGCAACATTGATTTTACAGCAAAAACATGAGAGGAGAGGAAGAGGAGAGCCGCAGCGTATCTCGTATTGCGGAAGGGGTAGGGACAGCACCACTAACAGAAGTAGTTAGAGTTGGTTTCAAATTGAAATAATCACTAACATTTTGCGATAAGATGGGATTACAATAATGTACATACATATGTATGTTTGATGTTGCATTGCTCAAGCATCTGGAACGAGTTTTGGAAGCGGCGTTTTTCTTTCTATTTTCATATATTGTATGTATGTACATGTCAACTTTTAGCATTTGCGCGGGCTGGAAATAAAAAACCAAATTTGTAAAAATAATGCAATTATAATATTTTCAAAGCAAATCCCCGCCTATTTGCTTGCAGACATTCATTGGGATTCCCAGGCAAGGACTTAAGTTTGGAGTTGTCATGGCGGTCAAGGTGCAATTCGAAATTGGACATACATCACGTTTGCGCAACAAGAAAACCCCACATCCACAAGGTTTCACCCATGATTGGGAAATCTTTGTACAGGGCGTCAACAAGGCGGATATAAGCTCGTTTGTGGATAAAGTTGTCTTCATACTTCACGAGTCGTTTCCCAAACCAAAACGGGGTAAGTGTTTCTTCCTAGGCCTAGCCAATTCTAGAATAATTTATGATTTTTCCTACAGTTATCAAGGAGCCGCCATATGCTATACAGGAGTCGGGCTATGCCGGCTTTCTACTGCCTGTTGAGATCTATTTTCGTAATCGCGATGAACCTAAACGCATCATGTATCAGTATGATTTAGAACTACAACACACTGGACCACCGCACCATCATGTCGAGGTAAAGACACATGTCTTCGACTCGCCGTCGGAAGAATTTCGTGCGAAGCTAATGCGAGGTGGTGGAGTGCCGGTATTTGGATCCAACATTGGAACCACTAGTCTCGGTCGCACCCTGTCACCCAATGTTGGTGGCGAAATGATGTCAAGCAGTACCAATGAAATAGTTGCGGTCAAGGGCAAGGGCGGCAGTGTAAGCGGTAGCGGCAACACCAGTGCGGTGCCCATTGAATCGGGGTCTGGCAAGAAACATAAATCCCGCATAGATGACTCGAGCGGCAAGGCTAGCAATTTTTCGGCTCTCTTTGGTCCACCAATCACCAAAGGCGGGAATAACTTGACCGTTCCTAGTGCCCCCAAGCATTCACCAGACGGCAAGAATGTGTCTAGCAACAGCGGCAAAAGTGGTTCACATGAGGGTAAGGAGAAGTCAAATAAGGAGCGTGACAAATCCATTGGCTCGGACAAACCACGAGAGAAGGACAAAAAGGACCGCCATGGCAGGGACAAAGAGCGCAAATCTAGCAAATCGGCTGAAGGTGGCAGCAGCAAGCACGACCGCGAAAAGGAAAAGTCCAAGAAGGACAAGTCACGCGACAAGGACCGAGAAAAGGATCGGGACAGGGAGCAGAGCTCCACAGGATCAACAACGACGCCGGCATCCTCGGCGGGAAAAAGTACAGCCAGTCCCAAGCCGGGCAGATCAACCATACTAGCCGAAATGAGTGCACCTAGTCCAAAAAAGACAACAAATGCTGAACCAGTATCAGCCGGAGCTCCAGCATCACGATCCAAGGAACGTGACGAACACAAATCATCGAGCAAATCTGACTCCAAAGACAAGGAACGCAGCTCCAATAAAAAATCAAAGAAGGAAAAAAAGATAAGGATAAGGACAAGGAACGCGAACGGGAGAAGTCCCGCGAAGATCACAAAGATAAACGTTTGCCCAAAGATGAGCGTGCCGGTCAGCAGCAGCCAGGTGAGAGTACAGCGGTTAGCGGAGCACCCCTACAGACATCAGCGGCCACTGGCAAGGCCACTCCCACTTCGGTGGGCAGCAGCAGCAGCAATAGCAGTGTGGTGCCTGCCACGGCCAAAAAAATAAGTGATTCCAAAGAGGAGGCTGGCAGCAAGCAGTCATCCGAGAAGTCAAATGACACGAAAACGGAAAAGTCCTTGAATAGTAACGGGAACGTGGACAACAACAAAAAATCGCACAAACACAAGAAAAAGGACAAGAGCAAGGATAAAGAAAAAGAACGCTCCGACAGGGAAAAGGATAAAGACAAGGAGAAGGACAAGGACAAAGAGCGAGACAAGGAGAAATCTAAAGAGCGCGAAAAGGAAAAACAGCATCAGCAAATTGCAATAACCGAAAAGACAGCTGCCGCTTCGATATCTTCACCATCGCCCAAGAATCCGGAGATGTCAACAGGGGGAACCAGCAGTAGTGCAACCACCACCACCATTAGCAACAGTCCAGCCATTGAAGCTACCATTGATAAGGACAGCAAAGCAGTTGGTAACAGCTCAAAGAAGGAGAAGCACAAGAAATCCAAGGAAAAAGCCACCTCCACCAGCAAAGATGAGAAACGACAAAGGGAGACCGGCGAAAAGAATTCCTCGGAGATTAAGCACAGTGGCAAACAGCAGGTCGGACAGGCAAAGGCACCAAGCAATTTGGATCTCAGCGATGTGGATTCAGCTCAATCGGCACCCGATCTGGCAGCGAGCAGTGCTTTGGCTGCTGCTGCTGCTGCAACACTGCAACACTCGGACAGTTCTAACAGTAGTTTTCCCGATTTATCGGCCAAAAAGTCAACTCAAATGACGCCCAAGAGCAACTCTTTTGCCAGCAAAGAAGGGAAATCAACTGGCAAGGAGCACAAGGCTGGAAAATCGAAGGGCAGCGAGAAAACAGAGAAGGGTGCCGATAAACAGGAAAAAATTGAGAAGTCGCCAGATGCCAAAACCGAGAAATCGGAAAAGGAGGACAAAAAGCGCAGTCGCCGCAATTCGCCAATCAGCGGCGGGAGCAGCAGCACCTTTATAGAGCCCCCAGTCAAATCCACAAAGAAAGAGCAGGCAAATAAAGCAGCGCGTGAAAAATCCAAATCGCCGTCGTTGCGCGCTGCCTCCTCGCCAGCTGTTGTCGCCGGCTCGTCACCTAGCACAACGCCAATAACGACTACAACTACATCAACAACAACAACAACTTCATCAGCCATAGTAGGAGCAACACCCGTCATCAGCAACAACAATGTGAGTGGCCATTCGCCAGCTGAAATCGCAATCGGAGCATCAATAACACCTGCTGCTGTCACCACGACTCCATTGCCCACGGAATATCTAAGCGAATTGCAGGAATTGCATCAGAAGATCATGACACTGCAGGACAACGAGGAATTGCAACATGTCGTCGAGATGATTGCTGCCACCGGTTGCTATGAAATCACACACAAGACCTTTGACTTTGATCTCTGCAAACTGGATCGGGGTACTGTGCAGCGATTACAAGAGTTTTTGGCGACTTCGGTGTCGTGACACCATCCAATAACCAACGCTCCACCTTCAGCCGCCCCGGCACCGGCTCCAGCTCCTGGTGTCTACAGCTAGACGATGCACAAATCCTCATGCACATAACCAAATCATTAAACTTAGTTTATAAACAAACACAAAGCAAAGAAAAGAAGAAACAAAAACAAACGTACCCTCGAAAATACACCCAAGTTGTATTGAATTAATTTTGAATTCTTAACTTCCCTCGACTACATAGTACATACATACCCTACATCCATGCCCCAATTGTGCATAATGCAGGTCGAATTTAGACTCATTTACTTTAAGACTTTAATCTTTAATTCATGTTTGTTTTCTTTAATCATTCGTAACTAAAAAGTTTGTATATCTTAATTTGTATACTATATGCTTTAATTGAACATAATTTATTTGGTTCTTTTCTTATTTATTTCATTGCAAATAAATTACTTTTCTTTTGATTTAAATATCTGTTTTTTAAAAACCCTTGCACCCGAAGCCCAAGTTAAAGTCAAAAATCAAGTATTATAGTTATTACAAACAATTTAAAATGAAAAACTAAATAACAAAATTATTATTAATTAATAATCTAATATGGATACTGGATCAAGGACATAAATCAGTAAATCAACTGAAAATTAAGAGTGTTTCTATAATCCAGAAAGGCCTTCTACTTGGTTAGTTTGGGCAGAAAAGAATTAATATTAGATTTTATTAACAGGGGAACGCAACCGAAATATCTAAAATTTGAAGTTTCGGAACCATTTATTGCATTTCCTCCCATATAACAAATAATTAACAAATATATGTATGTAGGAATATATTGTCTCAAATGTTTCTAACATTTAGTAGCATTCATAATAATTGGAATTAAATGGTTTAGGAAAGGTCCAATGATCAAGAAATTCACACATAAGATATATTTTATAAAGGATTTCTAACCGAACAACAAGTTATGTACATAATGGATTACGAATTTATGCAAAAAATCATTTGTTATTGGCTTTGGGACAGAGAAACAATAAAATGATTGCTCCCATTCCCCCGTATAATATATAATATGCATATACATAAATATCTTGTCGTAAATGTATATTTATCAATAAAGTCTAATAAAATTGCACACATACATAAATAAAAACACGTGACAGAAATTCAAATTATATATATATATGTATATACTTTTTGAGTTATGCTTATGTATTGATAATCATTAGCTACATTTATTAATAAGAAAACCAAAATACAAACCTTGATTTAAGGAACTAATCAAAATGAGGCAGATTCTAGAACTTAAATGGGGTTATAGTTTTAAACGCCAACAAAAAAATAATACATTTTCGAAGTTCTTTTGTGAAGATATGAATAATCTAATTGTGATAAGCGTTAAATCTTTGGGAACTAATGGTATACAATATCGTATATAGAGAGCTAGTGACATTTGGATTAAAGTACATTTCTCCGCAAGGAGGAGGACAATGTCTGGGGCGTTGGTGTTGACTAGTTGCGGCAATAACAATACTTTCGCAATTCCGGATCACGATCGTAAATGCAATTCGCCTGCGTGCCATATTTATTGACACGTGAGATATCGCTAAGTTTTGTGGTGGCCTCAAAGGTCTGCAAATTGTAACTCACACTGGCCTCATATAGCCCCTGGCCAGGGTGAGTAATCAGTTGTAGTTGGTACATTTCATTTTGAACGAGAGTTTGTCCCGTCATATCGGCCAAAAAGCCATCTCGGTCGCTGTTGCTCTTGAATTGCAAGAGTTCCTTGTGCGGCTGCAAACGCAGAGCCCAATTGACATGAAGTAACTGCAATAGACGACATTCGTTTAAGCCTGCCGATCAATTAAGATGCATTACCCACCTGTAAGGGAGCACAGAGCTCACGTTGTCCATTCGTTGCCTCATTGATTCTCTTTACAATGCTTTCAGCTGCTTTGAGAATGATCCCACTATAGCGAGTATCATTCAGCTTTACTTGCAGCCAGTTAAGGCAGGCACACCAATGTGGCTCGATATAGGCATCGGCGCAAGAGCGATTCGAAGGTATGAGGTCCAGAAGTGAAATGGCACGTCCACGAGCCAATGGAGACATTTTTACCGGTGGCTCTGTTTTTATGTCACGGGTGGAACTAATAAAAGTGCTTTCAGCTGGCAGTTCTTCGCGGCTGGCAGTTTGCAATTCTGAAAATCAATGAGAACTAAATAAAATAATTAAATTCTTCAAAATTATTCACTTACGAATTAAGTGCTTGAGTGTGGCATGTATATCAAAAGGCGTCGTCAGACGCTCCTCGTTTGCCACAAAGTTGATGTACTCCTGGGGAAAGCGTTTCTTAAATGACTCTGGAAAAGCAAAGCTAAAGAAAGGCAAACGTTCTTCTTGTTTGCCTTGAAGAGTTGCGCGCACTTCAGCGAAACGATTGCCATGATCGGCCATGAATATCAAAATGGTGTCGTCTAGCAGGGAGCGCTCCTTTAAAGCAACTAGCCAATCATGGACGTCTTGATCAGCAGCTCCAACCAAATTTATGGAGTCATGTGAAAGCCCCCCATGAAAGCTGAATACAAACCGAGGAATATCTCGATATTTTAACATAAACTACAATACAAATAAGAAAAATAAAAGATTCATCTCCAAAAGCGACAAAGAATATTCACATTCTTGGTGTACTCCAGCATTGTTATATGATCCGGTTGATGGCCAATGCAGTTTGGGGCACTATCGCTCTGCATGTGCCCCGCCTGAAGATAATAGGTACGTAAATAATGATCAACGGGCTGCGTCTCGAAGCCATTCATGCGATAGGTGAAAGTTCCGACATTGGGTAAGTCCTCATTGAATGAAGTCATATATCCAAGTTCGGCGAACTCTTTCCAAATCATAGGATATGCATCCACACTGCCAGCTCCGGAGAAACGTTTCCTAGTCTCAGGCAGCTCTAATTCTGTATAGCCAGTGAGCAAAGGGACTAAAGCCTGTGGAGTTCCATCTCCCACAATGTTGTATCCTTTTAGGACAAGCGCACCCAATTTATTCGTCAAATAGTTATATGTTCGCGGCAATTTTCGTATAAAAGCATTACGACTGAGTGAATCGAAACCAAACATCAGGACATTGTAGAATGAGGCAGTGGGCACATCTTGCATTTGCTGTTGGATCTGTGCTACAGCCTCAGGTGGCAGGACAGCCAAATTCGGTGATAAATTACTTGTAAGAGGTCGTTGAACTGAATCACGTATACCATGAGCCATACCAAACCAGCTGAATAAAAGAAAATGGGTACAAATCGATGATAAGGACTTGTCAACACTTACCTTTGTCCACTTGTAGCGCGACAAACTACCTTGACAAAATCGCTGTCCTGTAGCACATATGGCTCCTTCATCTTCAGCGTACGACCAAATTTGACTCTATAATCAGATTTTCGTATAATGTCCGTATATGAGCACGTTATGTCCCCATGGACAGCTGCAATTTCTGGTCGTACAAAGCAAATGGATTTCTGAGAGTATTCAAAAAGAATCGTTTAGTGAAACGTGACATAATTTAATGATAATTTCGCACTTCGCACATAACCCAGTCCAATCCCTCCCCGCAGATGATTTTTTCAACCGGCTTATAGAACTTCATGATATCGGGGTTATCCAAGGGTAAATGGGGATGTCGACACTCCCCCTGATTCATGGCTGATTTAATCGAGCGTTCCATTATTTCGCTGAAATTAATAAAGAGCAAAAACATTCAAGTAACAATGAGTTATAAGTTATTATATATGTATGTATGTACCTCGGGAATACTTACATTTTAGCTTCATTGTTGACTTCCTGGTCGAAACTCAATTGCACATAGGCGGTGACTAGTATTAAAACAGTGCAACAGGCAACCGCAATTTTTTGTACCAAACCACGCCGCAGCATTCGCATTTTTACAGTACAACTATAATAAAAATCAAAAGTATTATTAATAATGTAAAAAAAGACAACTGCTTAATTATACTTACAAGCGTTTGCTTTTAAATGCGTGACTTGAAATAACATTAATCACTTAAATTAAACTTTCATTTTATAAAGTTCAAGTACTCGTTAAGCGCTTAGTTGTTAAACAAAATTCAGCCGCGCTATTGTAAAAAAAACAAAAACAATTAACGTGCGAAAAATTTGTGAATATGGTCACCCAATATTATCGATAAGTCAATAGGTAAGTGTTATCGTTTTAAAATCAGCAGACTTGCCAGCTGGTTGAAACTAAGGATGTGCAAAATCAAAAAAAAAACTACCAACGGAAAACACAGTTTCTTTTAACACAGCATTTATTTTCGGCTACGGCATCAGGTGTTTTCTGGTGAATGGTGCAGACGTTCGTGTCGTGAACACCCATCTTTAGTGCAGAGTTGCCACCTAGTCCTGTAGCATTATGAAAGAAGAGTAGGAGTCGACGTTGCTTTGCGAACTAAATTTAAGCAAATTTTTGAAGATTTCTCATTAAAATTCTTAAGTTTGTGCCCATCCTCGACACACACACCTTACACCGTTGCACGACAAGAATTCACGAAGCGACGACAGTAAGATGACGGGAATAATTTCCATGCTAAGCAGACGACTGCAAATTGTTGGAATAAAAGCCGCGCGTAGTCAAGAGGTAAGTGAAAGGACGAAGGGGCATGCAATAAAATTGTAGAGATGCTCGGCGGGGAGGAAATTTATTTGGAGCGCTAGCCTGTCATCTCTGCTGCTGCTGCTATAGCTGTTGCGACCTGGCTAAGGCGATTATGTAATTGTATGTGTACGAGGTGAAAAAAGGGCAAAAAAATGCTTTGACACGCCCCCCTTTTGCAAACAGCTGATTGTGTCGGGGTGTAGGGTATGCCTCACGTGAGCGGACATCCGCTCTGAGTTGTGCAATCATTGATTTTTTTTCGTTTTTAATTTGACAGCTAAAACGCGGTATTCGTCAGTATTCCCGACTATCTGTCATATCAGCAGCCAAGAAGCAACATCTGTTGCGTCAAGATGTTACACTTTCCCATCATCAGGCGCCACGGTAAGGTTTGAAAATACTTAACTGTACAAATTAGTCTCTTAAATTCAACTGTTTTAGAGTTCTCGGCTGGCAAAGTTTTCACACCACTACGAGTATGTGGTCGGAGCAAACGATAAAGGTGCCGCCATTTGCCGACTCTATTGCTGAGGGTGATATTAAGTAAGTTGATTGTCTGGAACCTGGAACCGGTAACCGGGTCAGCAGCTTAGTAAGCAACAGGTTTCTTTGATTAGCTCTTTCTAATTATTTCACCTTGCCATGTTCAGGTTCACTTGCAAAGAAGGGGATTCATTCGGTGCTGATGAGGCAGTCATGGAAATCGAGACTGACAAGACAACGGTGCCAGTTCCAGCCCCTTTTGCTGGCACAGTTACTGCTATTCTGGTTAAGGATGGTGATACTGTTAAACCCGGTCAAGAACTTTTTAAAATGAAACCTGGCGCAGCTCCAGCTAAGCCTGCCGGTGGTGCCGCCGCTCCTGCTCCTGCTGCTCCTAAGCCAGAACCAGCCAAGCCTGTAGCTGCCGCAGCACCAGCTGCTCCAGCGAAGGCAGCACCCCCTCCGCCGCCACCAGCAGCAGCTGCCCGCCCTCCACCCCCTCCACCGGCAGCGGCACCTCGGGCAGCCGCTCCCTCACCAATTGCTGCTGTCAAACCCAGTGTGGCTCAAGTTAAACTGCCACCAGCTGACGGTTCACGCCAAATTCTGGGCACGCGCTCCGAACAACGTGTTAAGATGAATCGCATGCGTCAAAAGATTGCTGCCCGCTTGAAGGATGCTCAAAATACGTGTGCTATGCTTACCACCTTTAATGAGATTGACATGAGGTAACTATGCCATGCTAAATGGCACAGTTTCTTGATTAATCTTTAACTGTGCCCCCTCTTTCTTTAGCTATGCCATGGATTTCCGTAAGCAGAATCTTGAAGCTTTCACTAAAAAATATGGAATCAAACTCGGCTTCATGTCTATTTTCTCGAAGGCCAGTGCCTATGCTCTGCAAGATCAGCCTGTTGTCAATGCTGTTATCGATGGCCAGGTAATAAAGCTAAAATTATGTGTCGGCTTATCGTTTGTGACGTTTGCATTCAATTTGAATTTATTTGTTTATTTGTCGTCAGTCTTATCGCGGGGTTTCTTTTATTTATGTAATTTTTGGTATTCATGGTAATGAATAACTGTTTACCAACTAACTCTCTGAATTATTGTCACCTCTTTCAGGATATTGTGTACCGCGACTATGTTGACATCTCAGTGGCTGTGGCTACACCTCGAGGTCTGGTTGTGCCCGTTATTCGAAATGTCGAGAGCATGAACTATGCGGACATCGAAATTGCCTTGGCTGGTCTGGCCGATAAGGCTAAACGTGATGCCATTACAGTCGAGGATATGGATGGCGGCACTTTCACCATCAGCAACGGAGGAGTGTTCGGTTCATTAATGGGCACGCCCATTATTAATCCACCACAAAGTGCTATCCTTGGTATGCACGGAATATTTGAGCGTCCCATTGCTGTAAAGGGAGAAGTAAGCTAAAGTGTTCATACAATGTCAATTAATTGGGGATTTATGTTCAATCAATTGCTTAATTGTAGGTCAAAATCCGACCCATGATGTATGTGGCGTTGACTTACGATCATCGAATCATTGATGGTCGTGAGGCTGTTCTCTTCCTGCGCAAGGTAAAGGCTGCTGTTGAGAATCCCGCAATCATTGTTGCCGGCTTGTAGAGTGCAATCTGCATCTGCACATGCGTGCCCTTGCTGTTCAGTTGATATTAGTCGGTAAACACTTAACGATCGAACCAATCTGGAACTATACTTTGTTTATTTATTTTTTATTTTTTGCGCGTGTCAAGATTCGAGCATAATTGTGCATAATTCGGTAATAGCCAATTAGAAACAAAAAAGCACTCACGTCCTCCTATTCACAGCAATAAAACTACGAAGCGTAGATTTATGTTCAGAAACTTTGTAAATTAAATTTCTTTTAACTTTTGCACTTACTTTACACTAAAAAAGTGAACATGTAAGATGCTATACACAGTAATATCGTAATAAATACGATATAATATTATCGACACACTTTTGGAATTTCTCTTACGATACAAACACAGGCGATAATCATAAATAATAGAGTAAACTACAAGTTAAAATAACTTATTTTAATGATAAACCTATTTCTAATCGGTGACCTATTCAAATATTACTTTATTTAAAGTCAAAACGACGGAATTGTTCTTTAACACTCTTGTCTGTTTTAAGGAATATTAACGAGGTCTTGTTTTCAGCGCAATTTAGAAGCAAAGTGTTATGTAAATGAGTTTGTGGCATAGTAAATATCTATAAATTATTCTCTATTTTTGTGTATTTGTCGGAGGCGTAAAATAGTGAATGCCAGAAGATTGAATATTTACCGTAATAATATTGCCAAACGTGTTTTGGTCTTGCAGGTGCCAAAACATGAGGGTGTGGAAATTGGACCGGCAATCTGGTTCTTATTATTTCATTTGTCACATATACTAAAGTGTTTGCAATATCTTACAGGAATCTGTCATCCACTCATAATTAAACAAAATTCATTAATAACTTCATTACGACAACGTGGGAATTGATTTAATTCATATATCATACGGATTTGTATGTCGTCTCCAGGTATAAGTCTTTATTAAAGCTTCATAGGAAATCGGTTGGATTATCATTCAGTCTGTTAAGATAATGGAAGCTGCTTGGCGTGCAATAAGGTTATTTATAACCAATAATCAATTAAAGGCTCTCCCGATCCATACATAACCGGATAAATTATAATATCAATGGACTTAATAATATTTAAGATGATTTGGCGTTTAGGGTGAAGCAACTAAGACAAAAATCGATTTTGGTAAGTGTGAATATGTTGTCTCGGTATTACAGTAAAATCTCGTCTATCCGATCTTCGGCCAAATGATTTTCCCCTTTACCACTAGATTTATTCGGGCAATCTGCACTGGTATAAAACCAAAAACAGATGGCTTGCAATGGCGTGCTACAGTCCCGATTCCAATTTCGATAGATTGGAATATATATAATTGCAGACTCATTCATAAATATAATAAGCTTTCCAATAGGAAAGCCCCAGCATACTGGGGCTTAAATAAAAATTTTCCATAACATTTGATCGGATGTAAGCTTTGGTAAGGAAAATTGTTCGTTAATACAAAGATTTAGTGAGAAAAAGGTTTAAGTTTTAAAAGTCAAACTTTCTAGTATTTACTACTTACCCAATAAACTAAAGGTAGTATTTATAGTGTTTTCTACTTATCTAATAAACTAAGGATAATGTTAATTATAAGATCTAATCATTAATGATCCGCGGTCGTTATTAGTAAGTAAGATCCAATAACTTTGTTGTTGGAGTATACTCTAAAGGATAATTTTCTACTTACCTTTTATTCTCTTATTGCTAAATTGAGATATGTATTTTTATCCTTTTGGTGATAAAAGAGATTATTTGATGGTTGAATCCAGCTGAATCTTGATTATCAACCAGGCTTTAACTAAAGATGTGTGTTATACTCCATCTGAATCTCTGTGTAGGGGGGAGTTGTTTATAACTATTTATTGATATATCCTATAGCAGAAATCAAATGTTGGAAAAACTAAGCTTTTTGGTAATTTCATATAATATGTTTTTAAATATCTCAATTTGACATAGGGCTGAAAGGTAATGGTATGAATTGGATTAAGAATGTAGACAATTATTTTGTTTTGTTATTTGAGCAAATTGGCTTGTACAATTTTATTGATTTTTAGTGTTTTCTTGTTTTAACTATTTCTAATGTTTACAATGTGTGTGTATGTATGTTTGTGTGTGTGTGTGTGTGTGTGTGTGTCTAGTTGCAAATAATATAAAGATAAAATTATGAATTTTGTTATTCTTAGTACTGAATATAAATGGATTACAATTGTCTTTGTTTGTTGCAAGTTTACAAAGGTTTATTACTTAGAGTGAAAATGGGTTTTGTTTTGTAATTATTTTGGTTCGTTTTTTGCTTTTTTTTTTTTAGATCCATCAAAGAGATTGATTAACACAGTTATTAGTTATTATTTAAATCACATAAATCGAAATCGAACTGAACTAAACTGAATTGAATTGTCAAAAAAAAAAAACTGATAATTGATATATACATTGATATATGTATATAAGTATGTGTATAGATATGTGGAGAAATCATATAAAAAATGCGGCAATCGTTTCGTCTAAAATATTTTGCAAAAGTCAAAGTTATTTTTGCAAAAATTAGAAGAATTGATATTTTAGGCAAAAGGATTGGCATTATCTACATTTCATTTTCGATACCCCGCTCTGTATAAAGAAGGGGTATATTAATTTTGTGATAAAATTTGTCACATGTTTTGTTTTTGTTATCTTTTTGTTTTGGGTATTTAGCATTTGATTTTGGGTTGCTTTTTGCTTAACTAAGGGGATACAGAGTGTAGTTACATTAAATTAAATTTTTCTAATAAGTTTTAGTAACTAAAAAGATGCAAAATCTAGGACTAAAAGCTCCTACTATTATGGTGAACCTTAAAAGAATTTGGTTAATGTTTGCTTAAACGCATTAAACTTTGAATCAGGTTTTCATTTTTGTTTGTTTGGTCTTTGGGCTTGAGTCTGAAACTAGATCTGTTGGTCCGTAAGGGGGGTCAGGTACTGCACTTGTCTTCCCGCAAGTGCAACACTCTTAAGTCTAAGCAATTACACTAGGTATCCCCAACCTTCTTGGGTCCGAAATTCTTTGTCTCTCTGCATAGATCCTTCCTGAGATGATTTTGAATTTTGAGTTTTTTTACGCATTTTAGAATGTAGATTTTGATACTCAATAGAAATATTGTACAAGATTCCATTTGCTGCTGTGTTTGTTTGGGGTTTGGGATGCTTTAAGCGTTTGTCTCAATGATTTTCCAGATTTCCAAATTGCATCTTCAAAATGTGTTAAATACTTTTTAGCCAATCAAAAAATAGAGTTAAATGAAATGGTCAAGTGTCTCTGGGCGAGTGTGTGTGTGTATGAAGAGAAATTTTTAACTAAACTTTCAGTTGTAACCAATAGATTTTGGGTCCTGGGTATGAGTTTTTACTTTGGTGCTGCTGCTGCTTCTTGGCTAAAATTTCGTTAAGGGTTTTGACCTGCTTTTTTAGATGGAGTTGGGTGGTTTCGGCTATGTCTTCAATGTTGGTTTTGTTGTACAAGTCGGAAATGTGTAATTTCATAAAGAAAGACGGTTCTTGCATAGGTTGTTGTTGTTGTTGCTGTTGTTGATGCTTTTGGTTTTGGCCAAGTCTTTAGGTGGTGTGTCGTCGTCGATGTTGTTGCTTTTGCTGTTGCCGCTTGGCCTGGCAACTTTTTGGCTATGAATTTATAAATCAAAAACGTCTCTGTCTAGTAGCCATTGAGAGGTATTGGTTGATATTGGATGTCTCTTGCCCTTGGTCTGGTTGTTGTACTCCTCAGCCCCCGGCCGGGGCTCTATGTTTTATTTATTGATAGCAATTATGTCTCGACCTCGACAGTCATACATACATACATTTATATGTATGTACATATGTATGTATATGTAGGGTGTAATGTAGTGTATCTATATAATAATTTTCAGTTTTGTTTGATGTGCTTTCAAGTGCATGATGATAGTTCGAACTTTTGCCAAAGAAACCTAACCTAACCACAATTTTAGTTCGGCCTGCTCCCAGCTCTCTCTCTCTGGCTGGCTGATGGGTTGTGGACGTTTCTGAAGTAGTGTAATAATAATAATAATAATAGTGGTAGCGGAATAGATGCTGCGTGATGCTTATGACATGCCTTCGAATGCTACTTAAAGTTTCTGCTGGTTTTTACTTCTTCTATGTGCGTGATTTTGGATTTTGTATTAGATTTCGGTCAAGTTGGTTTTTTGTCTTGGGTTTTTTGAGCGCAAATAATATGCTTTGAGGTTGTTTTGTTTCATCGAGAAGAGGGCGGGTTTCTTTTCTAAAGTGGGGTTGGGCTTTTCTGTTTTGGTTTCTCAAATGGGTTTCAAATTTTTGTATTTTCAAATCTTTGATAGTTTTTTGTTGCAGCTTCAACCCCTTTCTTCCTTACAATCGCTGGCTTGGTTGTTTTGTTTAATTTTGTTGTGCTCGGTTTTTGCTTTTCGTTTTCTTTTTGCTTTTTTGTTTTTGGTTTGCTTGTTCTGAATTGATTTATATCTGAATTTGGCCGCCATTTGTAAGATTTTTGGTCCTGAAAGTTGAATGGCAATGCATATATACATATGTATATATACAAATATGTACATATATCTCTGCCTGTCGTCTTTGCCAGCTCTTGTTTCTAAATTGTTTTATTTTTGTTGGATTTTTTGGTTTTTGTTCTTGACTTTTGTCGCATTAAAACTTCCGTTGTTTCTTGTAATTTATAATGCTGCTTTTGGAGGGTATATACCTATTTTCTTGTTGTTTTTGTTATTGTTGGACGGCCGCGCGGTACTTTATCATCTTAATGTGTATTAATTATGCGCCAAAAATAAACTCTTGAATTGTTACAACTTTTGTCTTGAATTGGTTTTTTTCTTTTTTTTTTTATGGAATGTTTGTTTAGGCTTTTGGTTTCGGTTTTTGACGAAATGTTAGAAGAAATGTTTTTGTCAATTTCAGTTATCTATTTTAGCTTGCATAAATAAATTAAAATATATGTTTTTGGTTTTCCTCATTTCGATTGCATCTGGAACGTTATTTTAATTGAGGTTAATTTGGTTTTTGATTTAGAATTTTGTGGTCTGATCAGTGTTGCAATTTTGTTTCAGTGTCGTAAACTTTGCCAGAAAGAAGCCGAAAGATGAGAATTTGAATTTCGAGTTCTAAAATTAAATAATTTAGTTATATATTTTCAGATTAATATTATTGTCATTGTTTTATATGCCTATAAATATATGAGAATAAATTTAGTTTAGCATTTCGAAGGAATTTTGTTCTGTAAATCGTTTTGCTATTTATATTGCCTTGAATAACTCAAAATTTAAATAGGAATATTTTTTAAACTGTTACTGTTACAAATGAATTGAAAAGAAAAGAAAATTATCCTTGTTGAATTTTAAGATTTTTCAAATTAGACTATACACATAATGTTTTTTTTTTCATTCATTTTAGTATCAAAATATAGTTTTTAGAAGTTTGTTCTGAATTTAAAATGAAATCAATATTTTTTTGGTTTCAATATATCTAAAGCTGAATTTAAAACTCCACTAATTTAGTTTTTGAAAAAATCATTTCTTCAGAAAGCTGCGAAATATTTTTTGATACTTTTAAATTTGAGCCGGATATTTACTTATTTTGTGTGAAAAAATAATTCTATAATTTTAGCATTTTAACTAATAATTAAATCTTTTTGTCGATGACTAGCATTGTATTTTCATATTTTCATTTAGGAGCATAATTTTAGGCTGTATCCTAAAAATGAATAATTTGTTTTGAATATCATCTGCTTTTAAATGAATAGTTGTGAGTATTTAAACAGATTTTTTTTAACGAATGTTGTTAAAGACATTTTATAAATCTATAAATTTTATATATTTATAAATATATACTGAATTGGTTTTGCGATGTACAATATGATTTCGTTTAATGTTTTCTATATTTGATCTGAATTTAGAATTTGCTTTTTAATTTCATTATTTTAAATCAAGAACCAAATAATAATTTGTTTAAGTGTTTCACAAAAAAATTGAACTGATTTTTACAATTTAGTAGTCATTTGCTGAATATATTTGATGATCGGTAAAATTATTAATCAGAACTTTTTTTGAATTTCGAAATTGAACCACAAACAATTTAGATTTTAGTTATATAATTTTCGGTGGGAGTAATTTTTGTTTGAAATTGTAGTATTCATTTTATCCTGTGTATATTCTAATTATGTTTTCTAATTTTGATTTTTAATTTTTTATTTCTAATAGATGAAAATGTTAAAGAAATTGCACAATTGGAAGTTTCGGACCTAATTTTTAATTCGAATTTGGAAGTTCAGGTATGATATGTCAATTTTGATTTTCTTTTTATAACTTGATTTTAAAGTGTTAATATTTTTGCTTATTGGTTTTTGCAATTATGTTAAATTTGTAATTTTTGGGTTCTTTGTTTGTTTTTTGCTTGAAAAATGTAGAATAGAATTTCAGTTTTGCTAATACGTTCTATCTGAAATTGGAAGGTAAAATGAAATGCTTTTCGAAAGTACAGCTTCAGTACCAAAATGTTTTCATGGTGGACTAGTATAAAAAATTATTTTCGAAATTTGTTGGATTGACTTTCAATTTCTGTTAAATTAGCTCATAATTTTTTTTTGTTTTGTTTTAAGATTGGTCCTAATTTAGATATAATTTATAGAACTTTTTAATTTTGATTGATTGAACTTATCTTTTGAGGTATGTAACGAGAAAAACGTTTTTAAATTGTTCAAAATATTTAAATTGTCTTTAAAATCTCTATTTGATTTAATTTGATTTATGTACTAAATATTGTGTGTAAGAGAATGTTTTTAGTTTTGATTGGCTAAACCTTTTTTTGGGGTATGGAATGCGAAGAATGTTTTTATTTTTGCTCGAAATATTTAAAATTTCTATTCGAAACTTTGATTTATGTATTGTCTTAAATATTCTTTTGTGTTTTGGGTGAATTCCCTTTTTGTTCTGGTTTAGATTGGTTTTAATTTGGGTATTAGTTATGAAAAGACTGTTTTTTAGTTTTCACTGACTAAACTTATCTTTTGAGGTGTGCAATGCGAAGAATGTTTTTATGTTTGGTAAAAATATTTGAATTTTCTTTAAAATTTCTATTTCAAACTTTGATTTATGTATTAAAAAAAGTGTTTTGGGTTAATTAGCTGAACCGTTTTGTTGTGGTTTAGATTGGTTTTAATTTTGGTATTATAAAAAGAATGATTTGCGTTTTAATGGACTAAACTTGTCTTTTGAGGTATGTACATATATAATGTAAATAATGTTTTTAGACTTAAAATTTCTATTTTGAGACTTTGAGAAGTATCTATAAAATTCAAATCAAATTGTGTTTTGATGTGGCTTAAATTGTTTGTTTATAGTTAACTTTTAAATTTTTCTAAAACTTGGAAAAAAGATTTTGAAAGAAATTTGACTAAATAATTTGGCTGTGCTTAAAATTTGGTCACCATTAATTTTGTGTTATTTTGTTTGAATTTCGTAGTTGTTTAAAGTTATAGTGAACAAATCGGTTGAAATTTGAATTTATATTTAAAATTTTCTTTAAAATAGGAAAACGAATTTAAATATTTAAGAAATTTGAATTGAATGTCACACAACTTAAGTGTTTTAGAATTTAACTTGATATTAGGTAGTCGATATGGAAATTTTATGGCATAGTTTTGATGCAGAAAATCTTTTATATTGATTAATATTTTCAAAGGATAACTTTAGAATTTGGATTTCGTAGTTTTATTTGAATTTATGTTTTCTTTCTTAACTTTTTGCTTTAACTTGACGACCTCGGGACATTTTCTAGAATGTTACTAGACAATTCGCTAATCTAACTTTGACGACTTTAATTTTGTTGGGCTTGTTAGGGTAATGGAGTTGCACTTAAAAAAAAAATAAAATTTGTCTCAACATTAGTTGCGCATTAAATATTTTCTTTTCTTTTGTACAATTTCCAAAAAGTTTTCATATTATAGAATGCTGCAACGTCTTTGCTCAACTTGATGAAAATGTGTACCGTAATTAGGTAAAAGAAAATATTGAAAGCGTGCAAAAATGTTTAAATAAATTCACTTTGTTGAATAGGTAATTTTTCGGGTTTAAATTTGTATGGTGGGTCGGGCTATTTCTTTTCTTCTTGGGAATCGTAGAAGCAGCTTCCTTTGCAGCCATTTTATTACCAAAGTAGAATGAGTGTGTGTGTGTGTGTGTGTGTGTATGTGTGTGTAAGTACCCCTGTATATGTGCGTGCTAAAGAGTGTGTGTGTGTGTGTGTGTATGCTTGTGTGTTTGAGTGCGTGGTGGTTGATTTGTTGCCTGAAGCTCTGGGACGATGCGAAACTGTCTTTTGGCATTTCTTTGTCATAAAACTTGTATTGAAAAAATAAAGATTGATAAAAACGAAACGATAATTTAAAACATTTCGGTGTTTTTGTTTGGTTTGGGTTGAATTTTGGATTTGCGTTTGCTACACAAAATGATAAACTATTGCATTGTGTGTGATATTTTCGAAGGGGACAGGGGTATTGCGAGGTAAGGATTTGGTCTTGGGACTCAGTTTCGGTTTCTGGAAATGAAGCCTTCTGCGATGCCGTAGAAGAAGAGTTGAAATTTTGTTGTGTTTCTTTTTTTTCGTAAGGACGTGCGTTTTTTTTTGTTTTTTCTTTTTGGCTGCTGCTCTAAGAGAAGTTAAATTAACACAACAGGCTCACCTTTTCCTTTGTTTTCGAATTTCTAGAATTTCCTTTCTGGTTTTTTTTAAATTTTAGCTTGAAACTGATTTTGAAAGAAAGTTTGAGAAATAGTTAAGAAAATGTCATACTTGCGAAAGTTTCTCAAAGGTGAGCGCGTGTGGCTTTCTCTCTCTCTTTCTCTCTGCTCTCTTGGTTTGTACGGGTAAGGGTTCGTGTTTGTATGTGTGTGTGTGAGTGTTGAATTCGCCGCAGGAGCATTTTGAATCTTAGATGGGTGGTGCGTGTGTGTGAGTTCTTCCTGTCGAGGGGTTGGCTTATGTGGGGCATTTGCTGCCCCTGTTTAGATATTCAGCCAAATGTATCTACAACGGGGCAGCTTTTTAGCCCCTCATTTGAAATTTATCTGCTGCTTTAGATAAACGTCGTTGTCGTCGTCGCCGCTGACTGCGCTGCTTACTTGCTTTTACTTTTTTGTTGCTCTGTTACTCCTTAGATTCTCCTCCTTGTTCTCCATCAAATGCTCGATCCTCTCTAAGTCTAGTCAAAGAAGAGGTATCTGTATCATCATCATCGGCGTTTTGGACCCCATGCTTTCTTGTCGTTCAATTTATATGGATTGGATTTGATTGATGCGATAGTGTTTAAATTTCGGTTTCCTTCCTTGTAGTTTTTGTCGGAATGCAGTATAATTTGATGGCCAGATATTAAGCTTGGGGCACAAATCGGAGGAGTGTTGCGAGTGTTGCAGACAATTGGGTAATGGCAACGGCACGGACTGGAGACGCCGCCTGGACGTTTGCGGTTTTGGTTCTAATTTAGTTAAGATGGCGGGAAAATTTTCATTGCAGTAGTTGAGAATAGTTATCAGTAAACATTTTAGAATTTCGTTGAGTTTCATAACAATTTCGATGATTTTTTGTTTGTTTGTTGGTTGACAATGTTAATTACTGCTGCCTGATCCATGCTAAGAACTTTTCGGTTGTTGCTTAAAAATTTAAGTACACTGCTCAGCTTTTGTGCTTTGTTGTGGGGTGGGTCCTATATAGAAAATATCATAATGTTGGAATTGAAATTATAATTTTCAGACATTTTGTTACTATTATCGAAGATATTTCGTTGACAAACTTACCTGTAAAATATATAAAAATAATATTATTATCTCAGTTCACTGTAGGGATCCGTTGTTTTCCTTATAGAGGTTTGTTCATTCAATTGCTTGTCGAATATTTATGTTTGCACTTTACTTTTGGAATTTGTTGCTTATATTACTATGTAGATTTTAGTTTGTCGAGTATTCTTTTTGAGTTGTGCGATTGTGGTAGAAATTGTTTATGATTGGATTTTGTTATTTTTTCGATGTTTGTTTAAATTATTTTTCCGTTGAATTGTAGTTGCTTTTGCTTATACTTAAACCATTCTCACGAAAATTTGTCGGAATATAACAAATTTTCGCAGTCTTTGTTTTGAAGTTTTGTTGTGTGTTGTGTTAATAAAAATTAATCTGACTTTCGGTATATGAACTTTTGGTTTTTTGTTTTTAACTGGACTGAATTTAGTTGATTTTATTTAAACTGAAGAAACTTTTTTTTTGGGAGACGATTTTTAGTTGGTTGGTTGGTTTTGCCGCGTACAGCACACAGCAATTCCTTAGCTCGGCCTGGCCATGGCTGTAAGCTAGGAGTCGAGCAGTCGATCCTCTCCTGGTTGCTGCTGCTGTTGCTGTTGATCCTTAGCGTTTGAAGATTGAAATGAAACTGATTGATTCTGCGCAGCAGGCTCAGTTTATATACGCCAGAGATCAGGGCAAGCCAAGCGATCAGAGACTGTGTGGAAAAGCTTTGTCCATTGTCTGACCGGATGTGAGAGAAGGGTGGGGGGAACATAGGGCAACAAAGGCGAAGGAAGGCAGGCAGGCAGGCAGGATTGATAAAAAGGAACCCGTTAGGCTAGTTTATTATAGAAAAATCGTTGGGCGAAAGATTGCTAAAAATGCGTTTTCTATTCATGGTGGTGGGTTGGTTTGGTACGGATCTGAACGCAGCATCAGTTGCTAGGCACACCTGGCGGCTGGCTGAAAGCTGCAACGGCTGCTGCTGTTGCTGGACCTGGACCGAGAAAACTCGTTTGTCCGCACACAGACTCAAGGGTAACGAAAGGAAGATTCAGTTTTATTTTTTGTTCTGATCTGTCCTCGTATATCCTTGACCATTTGAACTGCAATAATATGATGGGAAAATTCCTCATTTGAGCTTGTTTTTTCGTTGTTAAAGAACATGCGGATAAAGATCACTTTTCGTATCAAATTGAAACATGTTTTGAAAGCATTTTACCTACAGTGAAATTTGTCGCTGCTTAATTTATGTCCGGCGGCACAGGTCAAGCACTTTAAAACACAAGCTCAAATCTTGTGTAACCTAAAATTCTCTTGAAGAACGTAATTCTCCTATACCGCCCAAAAGGCCCAAGGCCTAAACCCCAATTTCCAGCCCCTAAAATAAAGTCGTAATGGGTCAACCTTTCAAATTCTTTGAATGCCAACGGTCTAAACGGTGTCCGGCGGCTATTTTTCTTATATTCTTTATTTCGTTTACTTTTCATCTCTTTTGCATCTTCAGTTCTTTAAGTTTCATTTTGAACTTTCTACTCTGTTTTTTTTTCTGCTTTTGCTTTTTGGTTTCGGGCATATCAACAAGTTAAGGGTTGCGTTTTTTTCCCAAATGCCAAGCAGTTTTATTATTTAAATTGCTGTTAACCCTACCCCTGTTTGGCCTGGGTTGGTCATTGGGTTAGAGGTGGGGTCACGACCATTTTCATGTGTGTGTGTGTGCGCGTTCCGATATGGGACACTTTGTTAAATAGTGCAGGAGCAACAGAGAAAGGTAGAATACAATTGTAATTTTGAGTGTGACCAGAAATAAATAAGCTAAAAATATCAAGACGACAAAAATTGCAGCATATAGAATGAAATTCCTTAAAGTAGATCGAAATCGATCGGTTTGTTGTCGACTAAGCCTAAAAAATAGTTGTTAAATTGATTGATTTTAGTCGTTTCTCTCATCAGGAATGAAATAAAATGAATTAGTTAAATAAAGAAATAATAGGATGACAATTTAAATGAATTTGATTGAAAAATGCTAATGTAAGAATCAAAACGGTGGATCAACGATTGCTCGTATGGAGGTATTGAAATAAATGAGATGTTGAAAAGCGATTTTATTCAAATAAAAAAACGTTATGATGAAAAATTTATATTAATCACACCGAACAAATTTATCTATTAGTATCAAATTTTACATTAGGGATATTATTATAAAATTTAAGTAAAATATTTAATTTTATTCCACCAACTTCTCTTCAATTTGCCCAAACTATCGAGGTTCTCTAATTAACCTTAATCTTGGTGGGAAAATGTTCCCCACAATTCACCATTTGGCTTAACTGTTTAGATTGTTTATGGTCAACAATTTGCAATGTATAAATTGTTTGTGGTAGTACAGTTGTGTACAAAATGTCAGCTAGGAGGATTTTTGTTAGGCTCTATTCTATGTATCTTTTTTTTTTGTTGTTAGCCTGTCCAGCAACGTTTTCGATGCAGACTTAACGAAAAGAAAATTTACATATTTCTGTTAATTTTGCATTGAAGTTGGGTTCATAACGAAGAGGAAACACTTGAAATTTGCATACATTTTACTCACACACTCACAAAGACTCTCATATATACATAGGTATAGATGCTTGTATATGTATATGTATGTTTGTATGTGGCTACATGGGGCGACTTCTATATATGCAAATTTTCTGTAAAGTTTTCATATAAAATACAAGTAAAGCCGAGCGAGAAAGAAAGAGAGCAAATGATTTGGGGCAAGAATGGGTTTGTGCTTGTGCTAAGAACAACAAGGACAAGAAGGACAACAAGCTGCCAGAATAATACACACTCGCACACATAACACACACAGAGTGCCTACACAAAGAGGCTCTTTTTAAAGGAAATACTAAAAAAGGATTGTGCGAGCTTGTCCTGAAGAGTTTAGATGTGTCCGTGTGTGTCCTGTCAGTGTATTTTTGGATGAAAAGTCAGCAAAAGATACACATACAAAATTAAATTCAACAAAAGGCTCGTCCTGGCTTTCAAGAAAACAGAAAAGGTTACTCGAAGCGGGTCTGCAAGGCAGATGTATGGAGGAATGGGATATTGTTTGGATCAAAAAGGGGCCTAAAAATACTCGCCCAAGCTCCTATCTTTCACCAAGCTCCAAGCGACCCTCATTTTCGGTTTTGCCAGCCATTTTTTTCCCTCCTTTAGTCCTTCCAGCTCGTTGTTGCTGCAGTCCTGCTGCCCACATTTATGTTACCATAATTTGACTTGAGCAACAAAACTCTCAGTGATAGAGTGTACAGAAAAAAAGATTAGGGGATCAACGTATTCGAAATACCTTTTAAATTTTAATGTTTTTAAATTTGGTCAGTTGATAAGAAAAGATGATACATTGAGATGCTACAGAATAAAAATACATAAATGTTCACTTTCTTCAAACCCGTTTCTTATCCACAAAAATTATTTTTCCTTAAATTAAGTTAAGTAAAAACTTTAAGAAATATCAAAGAAGATTTTTTTCTTTTGTTAATAATAAACTAAGAGCTCAGATTGTTTGATTGACTTGCATTCCAATCAATTGTAAAATTATCAAACAAGATCCGTAAGATATAGACTTGGGAGTGATACTGAGACTGTGTGGGTGTCTAGGAACAAGGGCAATAACTATTTAAATGGACATAGGGAGCCGACACTTTGCTAACCGAATTTCCTGCAGTAGTTTTTCGGCCATGATGGGTTCATTTTTCACACAAACACACACATATGTATATACTAGAGACACGAGGCAACCACTTATGAAGCGAAAGTTGGCAAATGTGAGCGTGCGCACACACACACAGCACACACACAATTACGTGGCGTTCTTTTGCGGATTTTGCAGTCAACTTGTAAGCCAACAGGCAAAACTATAGGGCTAATGTGTGAGACCTATTGGGGCGTCTCCATGTGTATGTGTGAGGGGGTGTGCATAATGTGTGATTGTGTGGAAATTTTTGGGCAGTTTCATTTCGGTCATATTTATTAGTTGGCCCAGACACTGGCCAACACATACACATAAGAGAACACGAAACAGGACAACAAGAAACGGAAACATCTTTTTTCACCCTCATCAGTGCAAGTTTAAATGTTGCTAGGTATGGTGGGGGTGGTGGGCCCACTATCGAGCATTCCTGGCTACATGTGTAGTTTGCCCCCCTCCCACTTGCCCCCTGCTCAAAGACCCATTTACATATACACATATGTATGTAAGTGTGTATCTGTTTTTCGGGCCCTCAAGGATATCGCTTTTAGTGCAAGAAAATGCCTCTGGAGTGAGTTGGATGATGTTTTGGACCCTTGCCTTAAATGGTTTGGGTCTGCTCTGCCTGAGGGAGTGGGCTTAATAGCTTGGGCTTAGGTCCAGTTGCCTGCGCCTTCTTTCGCCTTCCTGTCATTTCCTGCATAGTTAACAATTTTCGACAACTATCAAGTTCTGTTGATGCTGTGACGCAAATGTAATCAATTTTTATGCTATTATTGATGCTTCACATGACAATTTATTTGACAAACACCAAACGCAAACGAAGCGAACCTATTCCAGGGGATTCGACTGACTACTTGTTTTTATTTATCTACAAGTTGATGGGCAAATTAATTGAAAATTTGGTTGCTCGATTTACCATGCAAGACGACAATTTTATTTGGGTTCCGGTTCTGTCTGAGTCAGACTTTAAATGGGGGCGTTTCTTGTTTGAGGTTAGAAGGCTCCTAAAATACCTCTTTATGAGTTTGTCTCTGTGTATAGTGAGTGTGTCCCTACGAAACTGTGTGCGTGTCCTTTTCGTCCTCTAGCCAAAGCCATGTGTGTGTATGCATGCTCGCCGTTTCATTATATGTCACACATTTTTATACATTTATATATATTTTTATCATTACAAAATTATATAGCAAAGAAAAGTCCTTTTGTTTCAACTTGAACCCTTTAGATATGTGTCTCTTGTCTGTGTCCTGAGAGAGTGTCTCTGCTTGCCTGTGTGTGTGTGTGGCACATTTGTTTCCTTTTATAATTATGTCAAATGCAAGGATTCTTTTACAAAAACCCAAAAAAAAGATTTTATCATATTCTATGAAATTTTATGTTGCCATTTAACGATACAAGTGGTTGCCTTCATTTTTAGACTTTTACACTTATTTGGGTTAAGAAAAATATCAATATACAATACCAAAATACCTTACCTAGGCCATTAACACAGCTTACACTTGAAAGCTAATTACACTCTTTCCAAAGAACAATTTTTTGTAGTTTTCATGCCGCTCGCATTACTGTCAATGTTTTTTTTTTAGTGATAAAACAAATCAAACAAAATTTATAAAGCTTTAAACATTTTTACTTATTAGTTTGATAGGCGGTTTATATAATCACATTTTATTACTTTAAAGTTTAAAGTTTAAACTTATAAAAATATAAATTTGGGTTCTACAATATATTCTAAGTAATGTCTCGGAATTCGAAATTTGTATAAAGATCAAATAATTACATTGGATAAAGCAAAAAGGATGTTTTCTTGGGTGAGTTTTGCTTTTATATAAAGAGTAAATTTATTCAAGTATGAAGAGATGTAGCTAATCAGCTAAATTTAAAATTGGGTCAGTTGTTATAGTAATACAAATTCTAAATACTTTGTGAAATATTTTTAGCACAAAGCTAAAAAAAAATTGTTGCCGCCATCTGTAATCGTTAATGCATTCAAAATTTGCAGCATTTTCTTATCAGAGATGCTTCGTCTTTATGCCTTAATCCCTTTGGGACACACTCGGAAACACACACACACGCGCAGGCATAAACACTTACACAGAGACAAATTCCATTAGCATAAAAATGTCATAAATAAGAAACATGCTTGGCATTGGTATGGGTAAATCTCCTCCTACTCTGCTCTGCAAAAGGAGTAAAAGGAAAAGGAATATGAGGGGGTTGTTTATGAATTCAAAATGGCGTAGCTTTTCTTATTAGAAACAGGCGGGCAGAGAGCGAAACGACCAGCAGGCCAGACCCAGGAGCAGAGCATCTTCTCAAATTTCGAGGGTGAGTTTTCGTGAAATGAAATGAAAACCAGTTTCCTACAAGGATGTTGTGTGTGCACTTTGTATGTGTGTGTTAGTGAGGGCAATCAACCACGCCTTTTCTTACGTCTAACAGAGAACTTATTTTGTGTGTATGTCTATGTGTGCGTGTGGGTACTGTACTTTTGTTTTGGGTAGGCGGTCAAGATGATGTGCTGTAATTGATGTCGCCAGTCGCCATGGATGTTCTTTGAATTGGCTTAAACCAAATGGATGGTCGTTTTATTGTGGCCCTTGAATATTGATTTTACTCAGTCTTCAGCGTGTTTGGAAATTCGAGTGTTGTTTATGTATGTGTTTGTGTGTGTGCGTATGTGGGCGGATTCATTAATTAAGTTGACTTTGACGAGGGGATAGTTTTTGCCCTTTAGGTTTGAACTAGTTGTTGGCGGCTTCTATGTCTATTTTTTTCTTTCTTTTTTGTACATCAAAAAGTGGAATATTTCAAAGCATTCAACTGTGAAATATTTCAACCAATATTTGTTTGGCCCAGACATTTTATAGTGTCTAAGAACTTGTCCTTTGAGTGAGGGATCCTCCCAATGTGTATACCATAAATCATAGGCATGAAAAACTACTCGAATCGTCTATGTCTACACATTCTATGTATATTTGTACGTCGCACATGAAAGTATTTTAGAAGCCATTCGAATGCTGCCGCCGCCTGGCTAAAACTTCTTGGAATTGCTGTTGTAAATAGTTAGTGCTAGCCCACTCTCTGGAAAATTTCTAAATGAAAATTCCAACAAGAACATTTTCTATTAAATTTGGACTTCGTTTCTCCTGCCCTCGGACATGGCAGGAGAAAGTTTTCTTGCCAAGGACCAAACTAACTATTTTCGTTTTGTTTTATTTTATTACATTATATACATACATCCAGTAGCTACATACATAGTGGTTTTTATACATATGTATGTATGTACATATTATATGTATATATGTATGTTCGATGTATATGTTTCTTTTTGTAGACCAAAACTTTTTGCTTTGCCAAAAGTTTCTTTGGTTGACTGGCATAGCAAGAGGCTATGGCATGGTCAATGGCCAGTGGGCGGGATAAGGAACATCGAAAGCTTGGCTAGGTTCCCATTACTTTTCAGCTGCAAAGTAAAAGTTCTTAGCTTTACCAGCTTCCTGTAACCTTGCTTACACCCCCCACCCATCGCCGCATCTTTCCCCTTTATCGTCTCTCTTTCTCTCTCTCCCTCTTGACTAAAACCATCCATTTTGCCCATTTACCAAATGTGCCAACTACTTTTTCTCAAGTACCACTGCGGGACATTAAATCCTGGGTACGTGCCCAGGCAGGAGTAGTCCTGGCTTTCGAATTGTTCGAGGTATTATGCCATGGCCGAAAGTTTGAATAGTTCTTGTGCCACACTAGAATGGGGACATGAGAGGTAGCTGAGTGCAGGGATCAGGTTTGTTCGAGAAAACGAAAAATTGTTGCTGACCAAAGTTCCCTCTTTTTGCTAGCTAAAGTTTTGTCCAACGGACTTCTACAGACTTTTACTTTTTTATTCCTTCTTCATTATGCGCCAGGCGAATTTTTGGTAATTTATTTCAAAGCCCCTTTCCCACTTTGCTCCTCCTCTTGTTTCTCTAGGCTATCCTTGAGTTTACACTGTGATTTATTGAGCTTGTCTTGGAAAAAACTGATTAATTTTAGTATACATATTTTAGTATTTCTCTACTAGCTTTCTTTACTTACTTCGCTGCTCCTTAGTTCTTTCCCATACGAAGTCAATTCCACAACTGGACAAAAATATTGTTTCCCACAGCATCTCAAAATAGATGACAACTGGACCGAGATAAAGACCCATAACCTGACTGTCCAGTTGTCCAGTCACGATGAAAAGAGTTGAGAAACTTCCCAAAAATTCGGTGAGAAAATCTTGCACAAATTGACCTCTGACCGGACCACAGTTTTGGTCCTGTCCGAAAGCGGCTGCTGGGTGCTCGGTGAAGATGCTTGGCGGGATTTAAAAGGGTTGAAGATGCTGACTGGCTCTCAAATATCAAGACGATGAAAATTTTACATAATTTTTATGTTTATTTATTGAAATTAGATTTATTTAAAAGGGGGAAAACCGAAGGAAATCTCACACAAGAAGAATAATTAGAATCATTATAGAAAATGGGGCATAAAAAAAAAACTGCGAAAAGGGACAGTATGAAAAGAATGTTAAAGTGGAAGATGTACGGGATTAGTGGTACTGAAAACTTAATCTTCATACTAATATAGTTAGTTATCATCGAGCCTTGAGGATATAATTTTAAGAACTGTGTAATGCATTTTTTAACAACTATTAGAGACAGTCTGAAATGCAAGAAATTCACATTTTTGCATCCGTGAATTCATATATAGATCTTTGGATATGCATCGGCCGATGTTGTCCTATTATTATATATATTTGAATAGCTACGTACCCCATGAGTCAGTCAGCAACAATGCCCATAAAAATTTACAACTGCTCAAGCAAGAACAGGCATACATTCATTCACATATAGTATACAGCTCCAACACATCCTCTGACTTGACTTCCCTCTGCCCCACATTCTGCCGTACACCCTTATTTTTGGGGTTGGATTTATAAGCAAACTCAAGGCATTGGGTTGTTTCTAGAAGGGTGGATGTGTGGACAAGAGGAGTAGGTGGTTAGGCGATAAGTTTTTATGTCTTGAGCTGATGGTGTAGAAAACTTTTTGTGAAACTAAAATACAAAAACTTTGCCTGACAATTCTCCCACCCTCCATCGTTTGGTTTTGGGGGGTTGAAATGGCATGGCCGCCGCAGCAACTTTTATACGGGTATGTGGGTGAATTTTAATGAACGAGTGTACATCGTATGTACATATATATGTATATACGTCGAGATTGCTTGGAAGAAAACGAAAAAAAAAAAAAAAAAAACAGGAAAAATCTTTATGGAAGTGGAAAGTTTGGTGTGCATAAAAGATAATGATGTTGCCTTAAACTTTTGGGAATAAATAATAGTAGTAGTGGGCATCCTGTTCTCATTCCCATTCGCAATCTCATGCTGCTGTGCTGCCTGTGCCTGGCATTCTAAGCTAAGGCTATTATCTTTCAAGTTTTGCTGGCCGCTTTTAGTGTCTCCGTCTCCAACTAAGTCTCCTTCTACATTTGCATTGCCTCATGTTTCAGTTGCTGGTCAGGCCATGTACAGGCACACAACAAGGCACAACGATTCCAACGGAAAAGGGACCCCAAGGCCTTAAGCTTATAATTAATTGCATGTTTGGTCGAGACGAAATAATCCTTTGTACAAAAATAACACCCAACGCCCAGAAACACTGGAACCCACACATATACACACTCACTTCTTGGAGTGTGTGACCATGCGTGTGCCTCTTTTTGCCTTTGACCATAGTTTTTAGTTTGCTACAAGCCATTTGGGAAATTTACAGGCAAATGAATGTTATCATAACTCAACGACTCCAACTCTAAATCTTCTCCTCATGTCTGATACAAAATGTAAGCCTATATTCCAGTTTGTTCATGTGTAAAGTAACTAAAATTTGTATATACTTACATACATATGTATGTAAGTATGTGTCTATTGGTCTGTTGGACAGCTTTCATCATCTGTCCATATTCATATCCATGACCATGACGTTGGCTCTCTGCGGTTGGGGTCAGTTTTTGGATTTTTGAAAATATTATTAAAATTGATGAATGTTCTGCTAATTAATGAAACACTGAATACATTGACTGTACGCACAGGCTAACAAAACCCATCTAATGCAACTTTTGTTTCACTAATTCGCATTGATTTCATCATTTGACGTCTCTCCCATTATCCTGGCAACCATTCAGCCATCCATCCAAGTTCAAAAGTGCACAAAATAAACCATATGAATATTAATGATGCTTCATTGTGTGGGGTTTGGCAATTAAAAACTGCTGACTAATAAGGCATCTCCTCTATTTATATATGTATACCTACATGAATATACATATGTAAGTATTGTTGCTCGGCATAATTTCAACAAAGAATAAATTTTAAATTTGAATAAACCCCGTTAAGGTTTCTTTACCCTGTTCGTTTTGAACTCCTAAGGCATCAAGCCTTTTAATTTACGATTGTCCCGTTTGTTTAAGAGATTTTCTGATCATATTTCTTTCATTTATATATTTTCTTTTAAATTTTCTTTTTCTTTAGAAAAAGTTCTGTTGAGGAAATGTTTAGTTTATATATTTTTTATTCTTTTTATTCTTTGTTTTCTTTTTGTAATTTTAAAGCGTTTGATCTTATTTGTATGTATGTATATAAGTTAACAGTTTATAAAAACATACATACATTTATATTATTTTTAATTTAATATTCTAAAATTGTTCTAGATGATAGACGTTAAAATGCATACTTATGTTTTGCTTGAAAGAAATTCCAATTTCAGGTTTAAACTTATTTTTATTAATAGACAATGTATCAATATTACTAACATCTATCTTCTCACGAATCTTTCCTTCTGTCCTTCCCGAACTCACATGTTCCGGTTCTATCCCACATCTACAAAAAACATTTCAACAACAAGAAAATAAAGAAGAAAGGGTAAAAGGAAGATAAGGAAGGAGAAAAAGAGTGAGAAACCAAAGAACAACAATGGCAAAATTTTAATTGAAAACTTTAATTTGGCAACCAAGTTGCTGGTGTCCTCCGGTCTCAGGCTTGGCATCGGCCTTTAGCATCGTCATTGGCATCTGCGTCTGCATCTTGTCATTGTCGTTGTCATTGCCCTTGGCTACATCTTTCGGCGTAGGCAAAAAAAGAAGAAATATCCAACGAAGCAGTAGAAAGGACTTGCCAGGAGGCAAGGAAGGAATTTGCCAACAATAAAATACCGAAATAAAACAAGAAATTCTGTGGAGATATATCTACATATATACAATATGTACAAATATACATACATATATATACCTACATATATTTGCTTATGGCCAGACAGCATCACTCCTCCTGGCAATGTCTGCTACTCAAATGTTGTCCTTTGCAAGCTTAGTCCTTGCTGCTGCTGTGTCTGTGTGTGTGTGTGTATATGCTTTTGTTATTTTCCTACTGTTCAGACTCAGACATCTCTAGTCATTTCTTGCTCTCGATTTCTTGTTTCTTTTCATTTGTGCATTTGTGTTTAAATATGCACATGTCCTTCTGCAGCCTGCTAGATCCTTTCGCATTTATTTTCATCTACTCTTATTTATTTATAAAGCCAAGACTGGACATCTTTCTCCCCCTCGCTTTCTGTCGGCATTGTTAATCTCTCTAAATACTTCTTGTTGGCCTGCCATGTAGCTGCCATGTTCCATACTGTTCTATTGTTTGCATCTCCGGTATTGTCTGGCCGGCTCCATTTCCTATCCATCTTTAACTCCATATCTTTATCCTGGTGTATGTGTGTGTGATTCTGCTTCATCTTTTGACTCGAAAAACAATTTCAAATTGATTTTTGAATTATTCACAAATTTGCCTTTTATTTATTCTCTTCTTATTTTCCATCTCAATTGGTCACCTTGCATTACTCAATAAGTTCCCTCCCAACTGTATTACATTGCCACAAGTTATGGGATGATGCCCAGCTCCATCTGCAGCTTGATTGCTGAATATCTTCTTCTTCTCCCAAACACCGCCCAGTTCATCAACTCAAATTTTATGCATTTTAGATGAGTTTTCCTCACAGTTTGTTTTCATCACTCCGAGAGAAAGAGAAGAAAAAAACAAAAATTTGTTGTTTTTCGTTGTTATTTTTATGCAACTTGATGAAAAATTTCAACATCAACATTAAGTTTGGGCAAAATGTCAATGGGTTGCCTTGCCTTACCATGGCCATGCCTCATGCCTGCAAGCAAATGGGCGGCATCCTGTGGTATGGCCCCAAATAGGAGCGTTTCCATTTCTAAAAGAGAGTTCATTCAAAAACAGGCGTCTAAAATACCAAATAACAATATTGATTGATTGATCTATACTAAAATATTATAATATATTTACAGAAATTGGCTAAGCTAAAATTTTCTAAAGCCTAGCCCTAATAGAGGAAATTTTACCACGGGGAACGGTCCTACTTACTAATTTTTTTTTCATAATTAAAATGTCGTTGAAAATGCGAAAACGAAATGATCATAAAACAGACCTATTGTATCTAGTTACATTAGTTAGGCCACATTGATGCCAAATTATGATGCCCTGTTGCACTTTGATGCACTAAAGTTCGCTCCTTGTTATTTGTGTTGTTTTCTTTTTTTCTCTTTTGCAAATTCATCAACTTTTCTGCACTTTTACTAATTTCAACAGTTAACTTCCTTTGGTTTTCATAGTTAACTTTTACCAGCATGGAAAAATATTCTGCCTTGGCAACATTGCAGTTTGACTGGAGGATGTGTGCGCTAAAGGCGAGGTGGCAAAGAGCCTCAGCTCCCCAAGTTCAATAAAAGTTTTGTCCTTGTCGTCGTAGTATAGTTGCAATTTTTATTTGCATGCAGGCGTAAATGCAATTGCTTCGACTGTTTGTTGTTCCTTTTTTTTGTTTTAGTCAAAAACTTAAGCCAAAAACAAATTATATAAAGTGGAACATGAAAATATGGTTAGCGGGGAAAAAAGTTTCGTCTCTTTCTTAATTTATTTTGCACACGAGTTGGGCAAATTATAATTACAAACCAAGCAATGCCGTCAGAAGCAACAGCAACAACCTAGAGCAGAATGTTCATTCAGGCTACGGCCACCTCAATTTATTAGCTTTGGCTGCCCATATCCTCGTAGTTCAATATTAGCTGGTCATCGTTGGCTATCGAGAGCTAAGTCTGGGTCTAAAACAAATTTTCCCTGGGCCATAAATATTAAATATGAGATACTTTATACTGTAGGACTTGGCTTTTAAGGCCGAACTTCTCTACTGGTTGCAACTTATCAAATATGCCTGGCTGGCTATTGGCCATCAGGCATCGCCATCGCCATCGTGGGTTACGTTACCTTGGCCACATCCTTTGCCGCAGTTGGTTCCGTTTTTTGAATGAGCTTCATTTGCTTCGCTCCGTATTTTGCATAATAAACTTTGCCCCTGATGAGGTAGCTACTAAAGTTAGTATGAGGGCACTAGGCGAAAGGCCCCAGAACTAATTAGTTGCGCCAAGACACGTGAGCTGTGTTACATACATATGTATGTACATACATACTTCACGATTCTGGCGACTGAAGTTGTGCAAGTAATTTTAATATTAATGTCTGCCATGTAGTATGCACCCAAAAAGAATGCTATTCTATTTTCTTTAAACGAAAATGAGGCTTGAAAATTTTATTTGATTTGATAAAGAGGAAACTGCATCTCTTCCTCAATGTCGTTACGGTCTGGGCAGGAAGCCACTTTTCTACTTTTCCTTCCCTTTTGCCTCATCAACATTGTAGCTCATTAGAATATTTTCTGTTGAAGTTGCCCAAAAACTTTTTCGTTTCATGCATGCCAGCTATGCCCCCCCATTGCCCTCTCTTCCACCGACATGTGTCGAGAAAAAGAAACAAAGCAATCGCATGCATTTATTTATAACTGAAAAGTATTCTTTTGTTAGCATTCCATTTAATTGGTCCTGTCGACGACATCTCCGCATCCGAATTAGCATCAGCATCTCGTACTTTCTCAGACTTCCCTAGCCAGTTTTGCATCTTAGTATCCAAAAACGAGTCCCATTTCTACCTTTGGTCACTAACCTCTGAACTGCAACTGCAGCATAGTCGACCAACCTCATGTACATTAAAAAAGGGTGAAAAAATTCAAGATGCTGAAGATGATTTTTATTGTAAAATTTTCTCATGATTTTCTTCGGCCAAATAACTGGTCTGAAACGGTTGGTCCAGCAACGGGTCAAGCGGCAGGGACGACGGTGGTGGTTTTTTACTGACCAAGAATGCCTAGTGATGACATTTTAACTCGTGACACGATCAGAGAACCACATTATTCTTAATATTCTTTAGAAGAAGGCCAGAGGTAAACTTGCTTAATCTGAAAGGAACTAAGAATATTTTTAAAAAAATGAAATCCAAATCACTGATTTTAAGACTCAAAAACAAAAATTATTTTGCCTGCGCAGTTTTTTTTTTTTTTTGTGTTCCACAAGGCTAAATGTTTTGGGTTCAGTAATTCCCAACCTTCTTTTAAAAATATTGCTCATTATTTGAATTGACAAAATTGCGAAATAGTCACAAATACTAAGCCTACAGACAATAGAACAAATGTCCTTTGGCCCGCCATCTGTCGGCTGGTGGTTGCAACTGTGAACTTTTTATCCGGAGCTCTGTGTGCCATGGTGGTTGCAATTATTACCAAGAGATGGAGCCACCGGACAAGGAGTGTAATCAAAAGAGAGTGAGGGGAAGGCTTACCCTTATTATTGTTTCCTTATATTTTTTCCCAAATAAAACAAACACATATTAGTCTCTCTATTTCTCTATTTCAAAACTATTTATTCTTGTTAAGTTTATGTCTCGACTCTCAACATAACAGTTAAATCGCTGTTTTCACCATATGTAGACTCTTTTTTTAATGAAGCCTGTCATACGGACAGGGGCTGGTCTTTAGGTTTTCATCCTTCCGCTGTTCCATATTTGCTGTAACAACATCCGTCCGATTTTACTAAATTGCTTAGCAACGTTCAATTAAAACACCAGCCTGGCACATGGCTATTAAGAGTTCTTCGTCCTTCGGCCTTGTCCACCTGATTGCCATCCATTCCAACCATTTGCACACTTCTTCGCTCTATCTAATTCCACTCATTCACTTGCTGTTCGGCTGCAGCAATCTTATTGGTGAAGACGAAACTGAACAAGGATGACATCCTCGCGGAGTTGGCGGCGAGTGACCTCAAGCCAAGCGCTAGCATTCGCAATCTGGTTGGCAGAACAAGGAGGCGATATAAAATAAATTAAAAGAAAGAGCAAGCAGTACAGACGGACCAAACCAAACGAGTCCGGACCAAGCCAAGCCAAGCCAGGCAAATGCTTTACATTTTTTAAATAGAAAAGGGGCGGAGACATTTAAATGTGGCGGGCATGGTCTTTTTTTCTCGTCCTTTTTGTGAACTCTTCTACGACGTCTCTACCGTAGTCCAATAAGACGAAGCGGCAAGGAAACGCTGAGAGTGAGCGAGCGAAACGGCAATAACTAGACCGTGGGAGAGAAAAGGAGCGACAAACTAACCGGAGCAGCAGAAAAAAGGATTGGTGATGGTAGTAACGAAGGGAGGAGGCGAAGGGGTTTGAGTATCCTGGCAGGAAGTGCACTTAAAAGTATAAAAGGCAGCAAAGGAAAATTATCAAACGAAAACAAATATTAATGCTGAAAAAGGAAGTAAAGAAAGAAGAAAATGCAAATGAGTGGAACAAAGAGGGGCTGGATGGGTGATGGAAACTGGAACGGGAATGCGAATGGGTATGGTTAGAGACGGCCGGAAAAGGACACCCAGTGACAAAATGGTACTTTGAGGGCACGTAACGACGGTTGAAAAGGATATGAAAGAATTTTTTGCAAACGTTGTTAGTTTTACTTAACCAGGATGAGGGAAGGATGAAAAATGAAGCAGCGTGTCTCTAAGGCCAGGACTGGGAGAACTGTCTCCATTTGTAAATATTGTAGCCTGCAGGATACGTATGCAAATAACATTAAGGACATGGCATAGAAAAATGTAATTTCACTTGATTTGCTCAAAAAATGCAAACATAGAGACAGAGAACCCACACATACATATATAGGAAAAGTTAGATAACGTCTATAACATAGTAGAAAGTTAAACTAAGATAAGCAGACAGGAAAAAGTGGGTAAAAGGAAGGTCAGCGGAGAATGAAGCAAAACCAAAAGAAGATAAGAGGAAGACAAAAAAAGTCCTGTTAAACGGTGTATGGGGAAAGGATAGCAACGTACATGTGTGTGAGTCCATGTACGACTACGATGTCCTGCTGGAAGGCATTCGGACAACAAGGAAGTAGGCAGTTACTTCGATATGACAGGTGAGGAGATGGAACGCCAGAGAGTGAGTAAGGAAGAGCAACAGGGTGATCCACAATGGAGACAGTGAGATTGAAAGAAAATCATTTGAAGAACAATTATATAAATTACCAAAAATTGTGACTTACATCGTAGTATTTTGATTTAATATAAATTTAGCTTAACCTTCTTTATAAATTTGATCATTCGATGCAAGTTGTTCTTTGACTTGTATAGTTTATTGTTACTCTACTCAGGCGGGCTTAGTTAAAATTTTTTAGTTTGATAGAGCAGAGTCACCCTAATGCCAGGCATTTTGTGTATTCTGCTTTTCTGCTGAGAAGGGGGAGTGGAATGGATTTCTGCTGAAACCTGGCATCTCAATCTCTTCTGCTAGTGCCTGAGAGAGAGCTGGGCGCTCAGCCGTATAGCCGTCTGTATGTCTATGGAAATATCTTATGGCTGACAGCTATGAACACACGTATTCCCCCCAATACTGATGCCAGGAAGGCACACACATATACGTTCATATAAGCACATGGCTACAGATGCCGAGATGCAGACGGTCGGCCTTTGGCTTACATTTTAAGTGTCTGAGGCCTCAATTGCTTTACTGGCTTTTCGACTGCCGGCGAGGCCGAGAACGAGAACGATGACGACGACGACGACGATGATGATGATGATGATGATGATGATGGGACGACGCTGATGGAGGCCAATGTACTTGCGCCTGGTTTGGTTTGTCTCGGCTGGATATCCTTTAGTCCTTTTGTTGCACATTTTATCTGCGCTTTAACGTTCAATTCAATATAATGACTCCCCTATGCATAAAATGGCTTACGAAGGCGTGTCGAAGGGAGGGGAAGCGGCATTTTGGTGGCAAGTGGATAGTCTGTGTGAAAGAGGGCATACTTTTTATGGTGCCATCGAGACTTCAAGTCCACTGAAGTAACGATTGGGTGTTGTGAGGGGGGAGTACGATTTTAATTTGCATTCGTTTGCTTTCATTTCGTTCTTTTTTAAGAATGGGTCTAGGCTTTGTTGTTGTTGCTTTTCTATATTGAATCGCTTTTACAATTCCTTCTGATTTCTCGTATATGTGTATGTACATATATACATACATATATGTATGTATGTTTATTTGTGTATACAAATTCTTCTTTCTTTTTGGTTCTTTTCTTTTTTGCTTGTTGTTTACTTACTTTGACAACGGCTTCTTCTTTGACAATATCTCCGGCACAGTCAAATTGTTAAGTCGCCCATAAATTTGACTTGTACTTTGGGTCACGCTGTATGTTCCTTGTGTCCAACCTATTTACATAATGGTTTATAGAAAAGACAAAGCCTAGAGTGTGGTCACAGTGTCACTTGGCCCGGGTACGAAAAAACAATGGCTTCCTGCCTGGGCTACTTTCTTTTTTGTGGTTCTTCTCACACTCTCGGAGATGAAATGAGTTGCTTTCGAAGGCTTCTCTATCTCTCAGTGCGTATGTGTGTGTTGGGCTATTGTCCTGCTGCTGCCTTGCGTAGAAGTTAAAACCATCAACCACTTAAAATAAATTAAGGCGACGCCATTTTCCTTTTTCTGCAAACAACCCCAAGCTGAGTCAAGCTGGCCAACGAGCAAGGACTAGCACTCACAGGATACAGACTGACATGCAAACACACATTCACATATAGACACACCCTTCGTCTGGCCAAGGATGTGGCTGCTGCTGCTGCTGCTCCGTGTGTTGGCCATTACTTTTTGTGCTTTTACTTGAAATTCTGCTTTATTTTTTTATTCTACATATAAAACCCAGAATCCCTTCTGCTATTAGTTTAGTTGGCATGGAATGAGAATAAGAAGAGGACGGGGTGTCGGAAAAGGGAGCGGTAAGCAAGTGTCCTGGGCACTGTCAAGTACAGTTTCGTATTCTTCTGCTTAAGCATAACGAATGTCCTTTCCCACACATACGTATGTACATACTAGCACACGTAGATATGTATACATAGTTGTTGGTGTGATTCCCTTGGAAACGACATCCTTTTACCTTCCCCACTGCACTTCCGTTCTGCAGATTTCCTTCTCCTTTTTGCTTGCCTAGATCCTGGGTAAAAGTAATTTTTTACTGTTAGTTAAATAAATGCGAATGCGAGGCAGCTGCAGCAGCTGGCAACCGCCGTAACTTCCCAGGACGACGACGACGAGGGCGTTAAAACTTTTTCGCCCAGCATTATGTATGTGTGTGTGTGGGTTTCTTTGGGGACCATTGCCTTGTCTAGCTGACTAAAAGACGTGCCCGTGCATGGGGACCACGGGATGACCAGGAGCATCACGAGGAGGACTCACATCCTCGACTGACGCCCGCCGCTGCTGTAGCTGCCAAGATAAAAAATTAGTTTGGCAAACAAGATGAATGCCTTTTACTGATTAAAACTGTGTCCATGTTGGGTTGAGAGCTACAAAAAAAAAGAAAGAAAAAAAAAGGAGGAAAAAAAGTCCCTAATGTACTTCTTTCTACAATTGTTGTTTTGCTTATAAAGATATTTCATTATATTGTTTAATCACTCAAACTTACTGGAAAACTGTAAACTTATCATCAAAATTTTTTTAATAATTTGGCTCTTAAATCACGTTACCTTTTCAACTTATTTTTCAAATAAAAGTTTGATTAAATTTGCGTTTTATATATTTAGTTTTATTTCGCTTATTATTCGATTACATTAGATATGTTATAACAAAACGTTGAAAATATATTTCAGCGTTGGGCGTAGTGGCTCCCACCTCAAGTTGTTCATCCGTTTCATCAATTGTTTATTTGGTATTAAAAGATGTATGCCACAACTGAAATCAGAACAAATAAATAGTAAATACTTATATATTTAATAGTTATAGGCCAAAAATTATACTATACTAGGTTAGATATGGGCAAACATGTAACTGCATAATTCAATATCATGAATCATTAAATAATAAATCGCAACAACAGAATGTTGACCCTCTGTCTGGTCAATTATATTTTGGGCGAATTGAGAACAATAATCATTGGGTGTGTTAGGAGTGTGTTAGGAATGGGCGAGTGGGGGTCACACGGTGCTCGATATATGTACATGTGGGCCACATGTCATTGGCATTAGCCGGTGTAAAGTTCAGCGAGCAAATTTGATTTGCCATAAATAAAGTTTAATTGAATTATGGAAGCACACAAACAGACAAATAGGGGAACGACAAAAAGCAACTGTTGCTTGCCAGTGCCCATTTCCAGTCTTCAGTCCTTATTCCCAATGAGAGAGAGAAAGAGAGGGTGGGGATGGAGGGGGAACAGACAAACACACAAGCAATGACCTCAACCCAGACCAGCCACTTGGTCGGTCGGCTGGTCCAGCGGCGTCCATTTAAATATGAATTAAACCAATTTCGAGTCGATTAATGTCGACGGGCTCTCCATTTTCGGCTTTCTGCAACCATTCGATTTCATCCGGGCATTGTTTTTTCCTTTATTTTTTTCGGCTGCAATTATATTTATTTTTCGGGTTTTTTTGTTTTTTTTTTTTATTCTCGCACTTTCGTTTTCAATGGCATCGGCATCCGGCGCCCAGATTGAGTTGCGTGGCAAGACCTGGTCGGCTTATTAATGCGTACATTGATGAAATACGCACACACACTTTCATGTATACACACATGCGTAATGCAGGCTGTTCCGTTTTTTTTTTTTCGTTTTTTGGGAATCTTTTTTTGTTTCGTGAGTGGGACCCAAATAAAAATTGCATATTATGTAAAGAGCCACCACGACTGCCAGCTGTTGTTGTTGGAAAAACAGCGAAAAATAAATTTACAAAAATAATTCTAGGTGAAGGACGAGGACATTGGTCTGTATGGTGCATCATCTCTCTGCGGCCCTCCTCCACATTACTCTCTCTCTCTCTTATTGCACTCTTCCACCATTGTATGTTAAGCGATTCTTCTGGTTGGTTGGTTGGCCAAAAAACAGGTCTTGGTTGTGGCTGAGTTCGGAAAGGGGGATCTGGTCTCTGGACTCTGACATTGTCACTACATACATACATATATGCATTCGCATACATCATCACAGCTGGCAGACTGTCTGGAGACATGCCCTTCCTCCACTGACTGGCCTGCTGTTACCATTGTTGTTGCTGTTTGGTGCGTTTCATTAAGTGCAATAAACTTTACGTGTAAAATAAAAATAAAGTCCCCTCCATAACTAGCCATGGCAGGGGAAAAGTCACTTTCTGAGCAATGGATTCACTTTTTTGTCAACTGTCATTATAAAGGATGCAGCAGGGTAGCAAGGAAAAGTAAAACATTCTTAAATACATTATATTTTCTAATTGTAGCAAAGACTTTGACCTCCTAGAAAAAAAAAAAACATTTTAATTTATATCATGCATACATACAGACATATGTATCTTAGAGGTCTTACTATGTATGATATGCAGTGGGTTGTTTGGTGTTAACGCTCATCACACATTTGGCATTGCATACTTTTCGGCTGGTAGTGCCTTTTATTTTTATCTTTTTTGGCAATTTGCCCCGGTGAAAGTGTTTGGATGTGTGGGTGTGTCCTGGTGTGTGGCTTGGTCTGGTTAATGCGGCTCATACACGTAATTGGCATTAAATTAAATGCCTGTCCCGTCTACCGTATCTCTTCTCGCTCCTTTTCGCCCATGCCACAACAACAAACAAGTGTGCAAAAAAAATGAATGACCAGCCGCAGTCTGGTCCATCCTCATTTTCCTCTCCTTCCACTTCTTCCACAGTTTTCCATCTCTCGCCACTCGGCATTGCCATGTGCAGTCCGACACTTTTTAGTTTGTTCTTTTTTCGGCTGCCCACACTCATACACACACACATATATGAGTATATATAAACATATATGTATGTATGTATGGACAGACTGTTGCATCGGTTGCTGCTTCTGCTTATGATAATTGCCGGTTGCACTGTGTCCAACCCATGCCGGTTCGGCACGTGGCTCTTATATATACATACATACATGCGAGAGACACACACACTCACACTGAAATATTTTATTTTTTAATTTTTTTGGCCGTTCATTGACATTGTCAATGTCATTGTTACCATTTAAGTTGTCGTTTTTTGCCCATTTTTTAACGTTTCATTTTTTATTTTATATAATTGCAATTTGTATTTTTTTTTTGTTGGCGCGTGCCATTTTTACAGCAGAGCTTTTTAAGTTTTTCTTTCGTTTGTTTTTTTATTTTTCGGCATTTTTATGATATTTACATAATGACGTCACTGGAGGTCGCTCGAATGTGTGTGTGTGGTGGGTGTGTGTGTATACGGGAATGTCCAAATACTGTAAGGGCAGGTCGAAAATCAGCTGTTTGTCTGCTTAATTGACATTTAATCGATAATTATTGCATACATTTCAGCGCATTGACGTTGAAAAGCTGTTTTTCAAAAGGGATAATGACTTGATGCTCATAAAAAGGAATAAGTTTGTTACTGGCAGAATTTTACATTTATTCAACTTGGTTGCGTCTAAATAAAAGCTAATTAATACTATTTATTGCTTAACCCGATTTGCAGATTACAAAAAAATATCGTTTGCAAATTATGCACTTGTAAACTTAATACTACGGTATACAAATTATTTAATTAGTCATTGCAGTTAATACATCTAATTGTTTAGGTAGAAGAGGATTGAAAGGATATTAAACTGTAGAAATAACTTGAAAAGTCTGGCTTATATTATGAAATATTAAGTAGCCAGTGAAGCTGCTGCATCTCATACCCACTGAAGACACTTTTCAGTTTAACAATATGAGAGCTAAACAATTTATTTTATTAACAATACTAATTTACTGAAAGTACCTAATAAAATGGAACAAATTATGTGTCCTGATTAACAGATTTTTTGAACTCTTTGGAGCTTTATCAATGATTATGTCTAAATTAAAGAAGGTTTTCAACCATTGCAGTTAAATCCTTTCTGTTTAGTTTGTACATGATACAAAATAATATAATAACAACAACAACTCTCTACTTATTGCTTGTATTTGGGATTTTGATTCGGGTACTTTTTAAATGCGGGTTTTGTGTAATAGGAACATGTCATACGCACATATCAAGTGGGAGAATTATTTGACATTTTTGGTGGAAAATTGAGGATAAAGAAAAATCATTCTCCTACTGCCAACGAGGGACTGGCAGTTTGGTTGCCACTTGACTACTTCAAAAAATGTTGAATTTCATTTTTCATTTTAATGAATTTTTGTTGTTGCCTCTCGTTGCTGTTGTTGTTTGCGTTGGTGTTGTTGATGTTAACGTTGTTTGTTCGTTGCTGTTGTCGGTTGCCGTTGGCCCGCCACACACACAAATTACCTTATTTAGTGCACACTTCGCCGCATATAATATAATTTACTGTATATAGACCTTTTTCCTGTATATGTATGTATATATGTATGGCTCTAACACGTGCTTTGTCGGAAAAAATCGAATGAAAAGTGCAAAATCTACTTACGGACATAACAACTAAAGCAAACGTCAAAAAATAACCGTTATTCTAAGAAATGAATGATCGCAGCTGTTGAATAAAGTCATTGGGTCGAATAAGCTGTGACATAGAATTGTTCTTTTTTTTTTAGTTTTTGTCAACCCTATTGTAAAATTGAAATAATATATAATAAATGAAGATTGTTTTCTTAAGTTTAAACATTAACAATCATAACTGCATTTAATTTTTGTTAATATCACCACTGCAAAAAAAGTTATGTTGCTTTAAAGTTTGAAATATGAGGTGGGTCGAATAAGCTGTGAGCCACTGTATATATGTATGCATGTATGTATGTTCTATATGCCACACACGAGACCGAAGGGTTTACATTGCCGTGGTTGTTGTTGTTGTTACTGATGTTGGCGTATATAATTTACTCAACTTGGTTTTTGGTTAGCACTTGTTTTTTATATTGCGGCTTTTTTGTTACTTATTTTTCGTGCCAAAACATTGACTGTTTTCCCACTCACCCAACAAATTCCCAATGCTCCATTCTCTGAGTCGCCTGTGGGTGGTTCCTGGACTCTCTAACCTGTATAGTCCCATATCTTTGTCTGTGTGTGTGCGTTTGTATGTTGTTTGCTTATGCGGGGCTAGTATGTGCGTTTCTATATGTGTGTGCTTTGTACGTTTGGGGCATTTTTGGGGTTGGGCTCATTGGGAGGTATACCCTACGCTCAAGGTAAAACGTCCTAAACATTGCCTAGCTCAAATTTTCAATGTTGAATTTGTAAATAATTTAAAATATAAAAAAAAGTAATTTCAAGAATTCTTTGTTTTTGGCCTTTTTCAAACTTAACTTACATACCTGTTTATCTTTCAATAATATCGCGATTTATAATCATTATAAAACGGAATAGCAACTCTCGAATTCTATGTTTAGCTGAACATTATATTGAATTTATCACTTTTAGTAGTTAAATGCTATTAATTCTGATTTCAAAGTTCGTTGGGATATTTATTTCCTACAAAAAATTGTCTTATGCAGGTCCGTATTCTTAAATGGCTAGAATCCATTAATAGGTTGCAGCACTTTTCAGATTCGACTTGGCTGGACCGTAAATGCTTTTAGTTTTCAACTTTTTGTTGTCGGCTTAAACTAAAAATGGTAAAATTTTAAATTAACGGCATACATATATTTGTGTGTGTGTGTGTGTGGGTGTGTAGACACCACACACAAATATACAGTTACATATACTGTCAGGCCTTTTTGTAACGCATAGGAATGGTTCGCATCGCCTGTGTGAGTTTTGTGGGCAATTTTATGTAATGTTGCCTGTAATTTGATGTTGGCATACGCAGTGTGCATTTTAAATGAATACTTATATACAAACATATAACCAGATACATATGTATATACATACACACATGTATGTATATAGATTTTATATTGGAGAGTATATACGGCAAAGCCCCAACGCATATATAAACATATGTATATCTGATGGATAGATGAATGCCATGCGATGCCATGGGTTTCTTTGTGTGTGTGTGTGTGTGTGTGTGTGTGTGTGTTTTTTTTTTTTTTTTTAATTCGTTTATTAAGAATAGGGAAAGAAAACAATTAACGATAGCTTAGGGTAACAACGAAGAAAAGAAAGAAAGGATAATTCAGAAAGATAAGATTAGATAAGGTGTCATCGGGAACCTGCGGGACTGCCGTGGGGTATTGCTTCGCAGGACGATGACGGGCCTATTATGCCCCTCCTGCGTTTCTTAGGCGTTCCAGTCGGCGGAGCGTGCCCATGGTATTTGCTGCATATATGCAGACCGCAGACCACTTCTCCTGGCTCTCGGTCATTGCTGGGACCAAGTTTTCAACTGTTGGCGTCCGTCCTAGAATGGCCTCTAATTCGAGTCTCTCTGTCGAAAATCTTGGACAGCTGAACATAACGTGTTCCGGGTCCTCGATCATGCCATTAAGACAAAGCGTGCATTCGGGGCTACTGTCTTTGCCAAAACGGTGTAGGTATGACCTGAAGCAGCCATGACCACTCAGAACTTGCGTTAATTCAAATGTTACCTCGCCATATTGTCTGGAGAGCCAATCCGTTAGGTTAGGGATCAGCCTATGAGTCCATCTGCCCTTTGTAGAAGTGGACCATCTGCGTTGCCACTCCTCCATGCTCGCTCGTCTGGCCGCTGTTTTTGCTGCGCTTTTCTCCGCCTGCGTCCATGCCACGGTTTGTCTCCTAGAAAACATGAACTTCGCCTCGCGTGCTAGCAGATCGATTGGAGTCATCCCAGCTATGACCAGAGCCGCCTCGTCCGAGACAGTTCGGAAGCCACGACATACACGAATCGCTGTCAGTCGGTATGTAGACTCCATCCCGCGCCGATATGATGATTGCTCCATCGCGGATGCCCATACAGGTGCACCATATAGCATGACCGACCTTAGTACCGACGCTAGCACTAGCCGTTGCCTTTGTCTTGGGCCCCTGTTGTTAAGCAGGATGCGATTTATAGCTCGCCCAATGTCTGCAGCTTTTATGTTGGCATGATCCAAATGCTCTCTAAAGCTGAGTCTGGTGTCCAACATTACTCCCAGGTATTTTATTGCCCTTACCGATTCAATCGTGCAGGTCTCAAGTGTGATTTTCGCTCTTTCAACAGTTTTCCGGCTGCTTATTAGCACAGCCTCTGTTTTGTGGTCCGCCAGTTGGAGTCCTGAATTGGACAGCCACTGCTTCACCATTTTCGCCGCCTCTGCAGTTTTCTCCTCTGCTTCGTGGATGTGTTTCGCAACCGAGGTGAGCGCCACATCGTCAGCAAAACCAATGATTTGCGTGCCAGGTGGTAGAGTCAGCCGCAAGACCCCATCATACATTATGTTCCACAATAGGGGTCCTAAAACCGAGCCCTGGGGAACACCTCCTTGTACCAAGTGTAATTTTGAGCCGCTTTGTGTGCTATATCGCAGTATGCGGTTTCTGAAGTAGTCCTCCACTAGGATAATTAAATACTCGGGAACATGAAATGAACTCAAAGCATGTAGAATTCTGCTCCAATTCGCCGAGTTGAACGCATTCTTGACGTCTAGTGTGGTCACCAGACAATATTTTTTGCTGCCACCTTTCCACCGTAGTCCCTCGATGGCTTTGCTAGCAATGTCGACTACTTTTGTTAAGGCGTCTATTGTTGATTTTGCCTTTCTGAAGCCGAACTGCATCGGGGACAAATCGCCAGACCGTTGGATGGCTGCTTCTACACGGGACGCAATTAGCTTCTCGAACATCTTTCCTGTCGAGTCCAAGAGGCAGATCGGCCTATATGCAGATGGGTCTTCTGCTGGCTTGTTTGCCTTTGGGAGTAGCACAAGGTCCTGGAGTTTCCAAATGGTGGGAAACACGCCTTCTGCCAAACATTTGTTGAACACCATTGCGAATTTATCGGGGTGAAGCCGGGCAGCCAATTTAAGTGCCTTATTAGGTATTGAATCTGGACCTGGGGCCTTGTGATCATTCATACCGACAGCTACTTGCAGTACCTCTTCCGGACTGATGTTGCAGGCATCTGTTGCTGCACTGTGTAGGGTGGACCTTGGTTCTACTACTGAAGTAGCTGGGAACAATGTTTCCACTATCAGCTGCATTTGGGATTCGTCTGGTGTGGCTGGCTTGGCAGCTCTGAATTTTTTCATTGCCACTTTATATGCCTGACCCCAAACGTCATTTTCAGCCGCGTTGCAAAGTTCGAGAAAGCATTTCTTTTTGCTTTCCTTAATAGCATGTCGCAGTTCGCTTCTCCTGCTAAGGAACTCTAGTTGTAGGCTGGTAAAATCCCCTCTGCCGCGTGATCTTTGGTACTGGCGTCTGGCTTGTAGGCACCGTTTTCTCGCCTCCTCGATGGTCGCGTTCCACCAATAGACTGATGTCTTCTGTTTGGTATGGCCCCTACGGGTCACCATACTGGCATCGCACGCTGCTGAAATCGCGTCTACCAGCAGTTGGGCGCAATTGTTTGCGTCACCAGTTAGTTGGGGAAACTGTAATGCAGCATCGAACACAATGGGGTTGAACGTTTCCACCCGGTACATTTTGCCATTTTTTCGCGCATTTGCGTTATTGGCTGGATTTCTGCCGATTTTGCACATTATGGCCAAGTGATCACTGGCTGTGAAGTGGTTGCAAAGTTTCCATTCGGCTTGCTGGGCCAACTGACTGCTCGCAAATGTCACGTCAATTACCGAACCGTAGCCAGCTCGCTGGAAAGTGTGCTCCGAGCCAGAATTCAGCACTACCAGATCCAGCGCTGCCAATGCCTCCAGCAGAGTGCGGCCTCTGGTATTAGACTGACTGCTGCCCCATTCCGTTGACCAGGAGTTAAAATCACCAGCAATTATGGCCTTGGTTTTACCTCTGGCATCCATAGCGAGTTGGTCTACTGCCGATTCAAACTCGTGTAACGAGAGGCTAGGTGCCATGTAGCAGCTGTAGACCCACACGTCTCCGATAAGCGCACGTACGAAGCATTTGGAAGATCTAATGTGCTGCATAGGCGGGCCATTTGATCCGCAATTCCAGATCGCAGCCTTGTGTGTCGTGTCTGCAGCCCAGAAGTTATTAGACTGCGTCCTGTACGGCTCACTCAGGATAGCCAGATCGATCTCCAATTCTAATATTGACTGCGCAAGTAAGTCCTGCGCCGCCGAGCAGTGATTTAAATTTAATTGTAAAAGTTTCATAGATTCTTATTCGAAGCTTGCTCTCCAGTAGTTACCATTGGGCAACGGCGACTACCAGTGTAGTGGCTCGCATCCATGCGTTTTGCGTCTACGCAATTAAAACAAACTGGGTTGTTGTTGCATGTGGCTGCCTTGTGATCAGTCTGGCCGCATCTGAGGCACCAGTTCGTGCGATCTTTGGCGCTAGTGCAACTATCTGCTTTGTGGCCGAAGCATAGGCACTTGTAGCATCTCTTTTGAGCCTGCCTCTCTCGAATCGGACACGTATCCCAGCCAACTTCAATGGAGCCTTCTCTCAATAATGTGGCTGCTATAGTCCGCGGCATGTTCAAGATAGCCATCTGTTTGCCTCTGTACGACTTGCGCAGGCCCCTTACATTTACTTGCCCGACGTCATCGCCAATTTTTTGTTTAATGGCCTTTTTGATTTCCTCTACCGTCGCTAAATGGTCGAGGTTGCGCATTTCCAGCCACGCATCGGCTCCAGCTGCTCGTACTGAAGCTTGGTGGCCCAGTACTTGGCTCAAGTCTTCAGTCAGTTTCCTGCTGTTTGCATTTCCACCCCCCTTAAGTTCGAGTAGTAGATCGCCCGTAGCCGTTTTCCTCGTCCTCTTGACGTTATTTTTAACCTCGTCGAGCTTGCCGTCTGGCCTTCTGGTAACTAGGCTCAGGATTTCGGCATAAGTGCAGCCCTCTTTCGCCTTGATTACGATTACCTCCGGCCTAGCTTTCCTCAAGGATGGCTTGCTCGCTCTTTTCCTTGAGACAGTCTGCCATTCCGCCGCTACTTGGGCTGCCTGCGGCTCGGTCGCACTGGCTCGCTGCCCAGTACCTGGCTCCGGATCGCCGCGTGGCGTGTTTAGCGCGATTGCTCGCGGTCGCTTAGGAGGGGTGTTGCGCTGTGCGCCCACGTCTTCTCTCTGGCGTTTGGGCGTGTTTCCCATCGCATCCATCTTTTTCGCACCGTTTTTCGGCCTAATAGCATTAGGAGGCGAGGTTTGAGTTGCACTTTCGCACTTTGAGCTTACCACCGTTTTGCTGCCTATCATTATATGGCATAGCATTTCGTGCAGCTCTTTCATTCGCACTATTGCATTCTTCGTGCCGAGGTTTATGTGGCGTACTGGTTTTTTGCCATCATCACCTTTGTTGAACATTGTGTCCATCTCCCAAATGAGTGAGCCCAACTCGTCTAACTCCGTCACATTTGAGATGACTTTTGGCGAGGTGGTTGTCACCGGGCTGCTGGGAGCCATTGCCGGTGTTCCAGCCGTTCCTGAGCTATTACCGGGTAAAGCCACCGTTTCCGCCTCCATATGGTTGAATTTGCCAGGCGGCGACCGAACAATTTTTGGCCGCTTAGCAAATGCCGCCTCTAGGCATTGTGCGTCTTGCACCGATCCGTCATCGCAACGAGCCAGATGGTCCATCGACAAGACATAACGCTCCATATCTCAATGTTGGCGCCAGCGCCAAATTTAAATTTGAAATTTTCGGGAAACAATAAAGTGGCGCTTTTTTATTTCCCGGTTCAGACTGCAAGGTGGCGCCCCCTGCCAGGGCGGCTCAAGCTGAGCTTTTGGCGCTGATCAACACTGTGATCACAGCTGTTTGAATTTGTTGCTGCAACGCGGTGGAATGAAAGTGGAGAAATTGGCAAAATTTTTCTCACCCACACAAATAAAAATTTTGAGAGGCGGGAAAAAGAAGTGGCCAGCCACCCCCTCGCCAATCCCCTTTATTCCTGGAGTTGATTTGGCCCGTTGGCCCACCCGAGAGCTGGAATGGGGACTACCAGCTGGAGCACAGGGAATCCGTATAGTGGTAAGCCTCGTACGTCAAAATTGGAGCGATTTGTTTATACTTTAGTTTTTTTAGGAGTCGCGGAACCACCGAAATGGGAAAATCTTTAAGGAGGAATCGCGATACTCTGCCGCACTTGTAGGTTCTGTATGCTGTATGTGTGTGTGTGTGTGTGTGTGTGTGTGCGCGCAAAATGCTATAGAAAATGCCGTTAATCAAAGGCCTTAATTATGCTCGTCACAGAAGCTTTGCTTGTATGTGAGGAATTATATTCGGATTGAGGTTGACTGTAAGCAATACCTTTATCAGATGGCAGCTGCCCCTTTTTTTAAACACCTCTAACAAAAATAATTGCAACACGCAGCAGCAGCTGTTTCTTGACCCCGCCATCCTTTCGAAAATGGAGAGAAGGGTGGGTTGGTTAGAGGCAACTTTGCTAAACAAACCCCTAACAACAAAAAAGCTTTAACATACAATGAGACAGGCGCAAACAAAATGAGGGTAAGTTTCCCAGACGGCCATTTTGGATTTTGTTATTTGATTATTTGCGATTCATTCATCGTCAAAGCTAAAGAAAAGACAAAGGCTATGTTATTTTTTTTTATTTTACATATACTAACGCTGTGAATTGAATTTTATTTACCCAAAAAGAATGGCACAAGCAAACTCAAGCGAGTGTATTTAAAACCGCAGAAATGTCCAGTCACACACAAATACACACACACTCACACAATCAGAAATGTGCAGTGGAAAGCACTTAAATCGGCAAAGAAATAAAAATGCCACAAAATTTCGCAGTGGGCAGCTGCTGTCGGGTTTTTTGTTTGTTTTTGTTATTTCTGCAATGGTAAAGTATCCGCGCTTTAGACACAAGCGCTCAGAGCAGTCCTGATCATCTGGCGGCCACATACCCTCTACCCCTTCTTCCTTCGTTGCCATCTAAAAACAGGTTTTAATGTCGCGTTGTTCGCGCGTATCTAACAGATACCCTCAGCCAGAACGGGCAAGAACCATGCTAATGCTGTTCCTGTTGTTCCTGCCGCTCCCGCTGCATCCTCTGTTGGTCCATTCTTGGTTCTAGGTTCTAGTTAATGGTTTTTCCATTTCGGCCAACACTAAAAATGGCCTTTGTGGTGATGGTGGTGAAGGTGTTGCGGACTGGACATTGCGTGCAAACGCATTGTTTGTCTGACTAGCTCGATTCCTGGCTAAATTTCTGGAAACTTCTGATTGCACTGGACATTACGTGTTCACATTTCACTTCTCTTTTTGTTTTCTTTTTTGCTTTGTTTTATTTCAAGTTGAAAACTTCCATAGTAAGTTTTGAAAGTATTGCAGTGGACGCATTTCAGAGTTTTACTTTAAAACTTAAATGAAAGCTTGCAAATTTTAACAAAATGTAATTGTCTGAAATGAAATTAGCTTTTCGACTTGTCTATGTATAAAAATACTCTTCCAATTATAATAATGATTGATATAAATCGGTTAATTTTGATTCCATCTGTTTCTCTTTGCAATTGCATATAAATTAATTAATCCCATAAAACTTCCTTTTAACATTTTATTCTCTCTTTACTCTTTGGAGACTCTCATTTCTTCTGCTTAAGCATTAATAATGGCTGATAAAAATTATAAGGGATTTGCTTCTACAATTTATTCGGAAGAATCATAAATATTTCAACACATGAAATAATGAAAATTGACTTTGATATTTATTTGTAAGACGTTGTCGTGCAACATATGAAATGATAATGATGTCAGGAGAAAGCGACACAAACAAGAAAAACTTATTAATGTAATTAATTAAAACAAACAGCTTTAATTGAAAGCCGAAAAGGGATGACAACCAATGACTCGTCAGGACTGTGAGAAGAGGAGGAGATCTTGATGGCAGTGTCCAATGGACGGGACAATTAAAGAAGCATGTGTGCTAGAGTCCTTCCCTCAGCTCATCTGCTGCTGCTGCTGCTGCTGGCGACACACATCAAAAGCAGCTACAACGACTTCCCCAAAAAAACACACATATACAAAACAAACCTTCATGGTATTCCCAAGGATGAGCATGCGGATGAGAAGAGGACAGTCAGGACTCTTGGTCTTCACACCACGCGCACGAAATTTAAATCATAAATCATGAGCTTTTCCTCCTCGGCATTTTTCATGCTTTTATATACCCTTACCACCTCTCTCACAGCTTCCCCCACTGCCTACTTTGCCGCCCTCGCCGCATATCGCGGCTTTTTTGCTTTTATTCGTTTTTCTCTCTTTTAACTTTTTTTTTTTTTTTTTTTTTTGCTCTTTATTTGCTTGCTGCATTTTGTTTTTTCCTCATTTTTCTTTGCCTGCGTTGCTTGGTGGGTGAGGAAAAGCATGGGAGGGTCGCTTTTTAGTACGCATAAAATGAGAAAAAAGAGCCGCCATTTTGTTTTTTCCTTTTTTTGTTTTCTCATTTTCGTTCGTTTCGCATATAGAAAATAAAATGCCGCAACATCCCAATACCAACAGAAACAGCAACAACAACAATGGCGACATTGCTGCATACAGAAAACACGATGGCAACAACGACGACGCCGTAGTCGTCCGACGTTTGCCTACATTCACCCCGGCTCACTTAATTTTTACTCGGGAATAGGTACAAGAGGGAAAAGTTTCCCGCCACCCGCCTTCATTCCATTCAAACTTAAGCTCTATTTGGGCATTAAGGATTTTGCCTGGGCTGATATTTTTTCTGCTGCTTGTTGCTGTTGTTGAGTTCTTGTTTTGGGCCCCAAATGCCCAAAGCCCTTAAATAATTCAGACTTCACTCCGCTGTATCCGATGGGTGCAAAACTGTTGTGGATGGCGCGGCACCCTTTTCCACATTTTGTGTTTTTTAAAAGGGGAAACATTTTCGTAATTCAAAATTAACATTTAAGAATGACTTGGACGATGCTGGGCGGCATCGTCGTTGTCCTTGTTGTTGGCCGTCGTCGACAGCGGAGCGTATGAAAAGGATGCGAATTAATGCAAAAAACAAAAAATAAAAGAGAGAAAAACAACGTTCTGTAAGTACAGTTACAACAAAATGTGTGAGTTTTACTTTTGCGCTCGTTACAATTTACGCAGCATTTGGAGATTGTTTTCCGAGTACAGAATACTCCGCGGGTGACTCGGACGAATCGGAATGACAAATGGGGCACGAACTAAAGCTTTAAGATGGATTAATATGCTCGAGCATTGGAAAGACGAAGGATTTTATCTTAAGTGATGGATATATACATATATAACGTTGATTGGGGTTAATATGTTTTAGTTATGTTTTGTTCTAATAATTATAAGAAATTCATGTTTCGGATTGTCTTATTGGTTCAAAACAAAAACTTGTAATATAATAATTTTTAATTACCTAATTTTTATTGAAGTCAATTTATAAGCTTGTAAATGCAGTCATGGGGATTCATAATTAAGTTTAAAATCAAGAATCCAAATTTTTTCATAAATAAAACAGCCCTCCAAAAGAAAACTAGATCTTTTAATACAAAGCACAAAATTACAGGTTCAAATGCGCTTTACAAAGATTTGTAACTTTGATTACTTATTTTTCGCAGTGTATCTTTTAAAATATTCAAAGTTCTTAATGTGAACTCAATTTCTCAATATGTTTATAGTGATATAAATGAATCAATAAATCTTCGTATATTTCTAAATGTATAGTTGTGGAATGCCACTCAATATCATACATATTTGGTCTAATCTCCCACATTCGATGGCAATCACTTTATGCCACTTGTCTCCATCAACATGGTCAGGAAGCAAACAATTTAAACAATATGCCAACGCAATGTCGCCCAGTGAAAGAGCTTTTCCTTCTCAAACCAAACCATTTGAGCGAAATGCACCCTACCACTCGTCTCATCTGGCTCTTGCAACTAAACGTGGAGATGCGTCAACATGGCCAAAAGAGAGAAAGAAAGTGAATAAAATAAAATTCAAAATGAAATCAAATAAAATGCGCGAACCAAAAGGAAAAGCAAGAAAAATGTGCCTCCCACACACACACACACACGCGCTGACACAGACGATGGAGTTTCCTCTCACTAGTACACACACACATACACACACATGAAAAGGGTTTGCTGGATCAGATCCAGTTTTACCATTTGCTTCGGTTTCAACCAAGTTCGTATAGAAAAAACCTACTCTTCTCAGCACCTTCTCCTCGCTTTAAGCAAATGAGAAAACTGTTGTTGTTTTTGTTTTTGGGGCCTTTTTTCCCTCGTTTTTCCAGTAAAACAGTGTATGGAAATTTTTTGTATTTTTTTTAAGCTCCACCTACTTGCTGCTCTGCCATTGGTTGCTGTTCTATCCTGTCGCTCGTTGCTGCTCGTTGTCGGTGACGCAGCAGTAGCCGAGCAGCTGCAGCATCAACAACAAAAAGTAAAAAGAACCAAGCTAAAAGGGGGAAAAAAGGCTAACTCGGCAATGCAAAAAGAATTCATGCATATCCGTGTGAGTGTGAGTGAATTTTCCTTGTTGTTGATTTTCTGTTGTTTGCTTTTTCACATTTTATTTTCAACATTTATATTTTGCGTGCTCACAAACACAAACACACACACATAGGGAAATAATATAGTTAACAGCATTATGAAAAATGAAAATGATTCCCCTCCCTTCTTGTTGCTGCCACCATCTCCTGACTAGACGCGTCTGTGGTTCTTTGCCCTCTTATGGCCCCTCACACTGATTTGGTTTAGTCACCCATGTATGTGGATGTGTTTTGATTCTAGTTTTTTCCATTTGAGTTTTGGTTTTTTTTTTTTTTTTTTTGGATAACTTCTATTCTCTTGGCCAGCTTTTGTCGACTGCCGCACTTGGTCACGTTGCAACCAACAGCAACAACGACAACAAGAAGTTTAATGGCGACAGTAGCAACAGCAACAGGAAAGTCTCTTCCTGGCAGTTGTTGAGTGTTTAGTAAGTGGTTTAGTAAACACATTTAGTTATTTGCAGATCCACACACAAAAAGGAACTGGGGAGGGAGACATTGCTCTTAGCCTATAGGCCTTTTGCCTTGGGTCTTTGGAGCATCAGTTAATGACACTTAGTGATACTCAATTATCACTGTAGTTCCTTCCTTAATTACTTGATGTGGTGGTCTCCTGTTCGTCGTCATAATACCCCTTCACCTTACTTATAGAAACTTAACCATTCCATGTACGTGGCCCAATGTAATTTGAAAGTTCTTTTTTTTTCTGGTTTGTCACGCAAAGAGGCGACATGCAAATTGTGGCCCAAACGACGCCCTCAACATTTGATTTGCTAGTTTTGCAGTTTTTGGGGGGTTTTTAACTTTTATTAGCTTTCGTGCTAATTGCTTCTAATTTAATTAAATTAAAAAACTTTTACCAACTTTTAGTTGGAATATATTGTTCATGCGGGTTCAAAATCTGAATGAATCTCCCTCGACTTTGCTGCTGAGCTGGCAAAATTTTCCACACAAACATTTACGAGTGTGTGTCGCATAATAGTTTAGCTATAAATTTTCAGCGTCTGCTTGCATTTTCACAGTAAAATATATTTTATAATTAAATATTTGTTTAATTAGCGCGAGTGGCCATAGTGCCAGCCTAGTCGGAGTAGTCATTCTGGTCCTGGTCGTTGTCGTTGCGGTTCCCAAAAATGTACCATTAAATAATTGACCAAATATTAAATTTATTTTCTCTGCGGATTGCTCATAAAAGTTGCTTTTTAATATAAATCAAATTATACTTTTCATATATTGGATAAAAAAAAAAAAAAAAAAGAGTTCAACTAAAGGAAGAAGCCAGTAGCTCTTGTGGGTAGGCAATGGAATTTGAATGCTTGCTTTAATTTAGTTGCAAGACCTAAGAGGCAACGAGGTTAAACATGAGTTCTATGCCATTACAATTATTACTGCCAAATTTATTAGCACATTCTTTTCGATTGAAAATTTTAAATGGTTAATTCGAAAAGTTACTTAAAAGTTACTTATTTATTTACTCTTTAATAGCCACTTTCTTTAATCTGTTGATTCAAGTCCTATAAACATTTGCATCCTTTTGGAGTAAATCTATTTAAATTTGTTTTCAACGTCAATACGACCAAAATAAACCAGCAGTTATTTCAAGTTGATTTATAATTCCAAAGATAATTTTTTGTGAAATTTCAAATTAAAAAAAAAAATCAATTTAACATTTCTAACAACATTTTTGCATTAATTCTAGTAGAACTTAGAGTCTTGTTAATGTATCCAGCCAAATGTCAGGCAAATTAATACATTCCTTTTTTTTTTCTTTTTAAATATAGAAAATGCTCTGCATATTTTTTCATATTTTCTCATTTGTTTTCCTGCACATTATGGCAATTGCATTGGAGCTCTTTAACATAGCCGATTCATTTGGCTTCTGTTTCTGCCATTTGGCATTTGTGATTTATGCTCGTGAGTAAAAATAAATAAATGTATTGTCTGCTCTGTGTTTTCGTTTCGTTATTTTCATTATCTTTGGACTATTTGTTAATGTCGATTATCGAAATGGGCTAAGAAGAACATGTGCTAGCCGGTAGACAGGCCAAGCATAATTAATAGGGGCAAAACGTTAACGTCAATTCCTAACCACTTTGGCCTCAGCTTTTCCAGCTATATATCAGTCGGTGGCCCTCTGGCCATATACCATATATCAGGCAATGCGATGGCTGTGTGATGCAGCAAATACGCTAGAAAACAAGCTGGACTTCAAAACAAATTGTTGGCAAAAACAACAATAGGTTGAAATTAATGAGCCAAAATGTAATTTTATATATTGTAAAAAGCTTCCGGCACATTAATTATGATAGAAAACGACAAAAAAAAAAAACACAGTTTTTCAGAGGTGGGGAAAAGCAGGGAAACACATTTCAAAATGATGAGTTCCTATTATGCATATGGAAGCGATTATCCAACCAAAAAACAATAAACCAATGAAAGTGAAAGGCTAAACAAATCGTAGTGACTATTATGCCAAAGACAGACGTAGAGAAACTGAGAAAGAGAGATAAAGCGAAAATGAGAATATGGAGAAAGGCATTTGCCAAAAGCGAAGCGAAACAAGGGTGAAAGTAGATTTACTTTCGTCTACGTGACATGAGTGAGTCCTTGCCCAGTTGCGGTTGCTGTTGGTACTGTTGATGAGGCCACTGCAGGATAGAGCCCTTCACTAGTTCCACATCCAACTCCTGTTCCATCTCCAAACTGCAAACTCATGCCATTCATTTGATATAAACGAGCGAGTCGAGCACGAGACACGCATGAAACGTCTGCAAGCAGATTATTCCCATTCCCTTTTACATTTCAAGCCATGTCCTTGCTGTCAGTGGCAGAAGCCCCAACTCCCACTTTCAACGCAACCTCTCACTCGTTTAGCTACTTCTGCAACATGGCGGTCGCACCCTTGAAAGCGGCCATGATTTTCGAAATTAATTCAACTTGATTTTGCTTTCTTCTTCCTTGTTTTTCTCTGTGTGTGTGCAGAGTTTGGGGCGGCTAGCAGTTGTGGAGCACTGGTAGGGGAAAGGTGGCTAGACCCAGGGTACCGCAGACAAGAAATTAAAATTCATTTCAAAAGCTATGCACAATCAAAAAAACCAAAAAGGAAAAGGGAGCCAGACTTTTGTATATTAGAATATTTAAGGCGCAAGCCTAAAAGTATGCAATGGCAAATGTGGCCAACCCTTGTACGTAGAGAAAGAGGAAAACAACCCTTCTTGGACCCAATTCGAAGTTAGTTGACGGGGCTGCTTTCCTTTTTACCCTGCCCCACTCCTGTGCATCCTTCTTCCATGTGTGTGTGTGTGTGTAATTTGGGCTTGCTTGGCGAGTTTTTCCACAATGGCGACCATCGTCATTGCTGATGATGATTCCTTTTTCTTTTGTTGCAAGCCAGCAAAAAGTTTCCTATTGTTTTTCAGCTGTCATGAACTTTTGCCTTTGTTGTCGCTTACATTTGGCTACAAATTTTCGTAACCCCATAACCCACGTAAACCCTTTCTACCCAATTTTCATTGCACATATTTTATTCTGCTCGACTTAATGTCACGGAGATTGCCATTGTCGTTGCTTTGTTCTTGCCCTTCTTTTTCTGTTGTTGTTTTTCTGTCTGCCAGCTGTCGTCTTTATTGCACATATCCATTAATATTCTTTGCTTCAGGTGCACATATCCCTATTGTTCTTTACATTTGGTATGCCTTTTTGGGGGTTTATTGTTTTGAGACACTTTATCTGACTACAGAAATTGAGCTGAAGGAAATCTATAACAAATCATGGCGGTTGCCATGCTCCCTTAAAGTATGCAATGCTACTTTTGCCTTTTTTGATCTGATTCAATCCGCCACCCTCATGTCGCGAGCAAAATTTTGTAACCCTGACGAGTCATAAAATTAAAACCATCATGTGCGCTTAGAAAAACTCTGATGGGGATTGTCCGGAGTTGGTCGGGCCCAGGTTGATTGCCTTTGAGAGCAAGCAGACCCACATTGCCACCGCTTCCCCTTCTGGGGTTATTCTTTGACTTTACCTGACCAAACAACCAACAAACCAACCGTCCATCCTTTCACCCACTCTAGCTTATCGTCTGCATGTGAATGCTGAAATCAAACCTAACGACCTGGCATTGTCCTTTATAAGGTTCAAAACTTCTGTTAAAAAATTTGTGTTGTTGAGCAGATTTAATCCAAGCTAAATTTTGTTACTTATGTATGTGTGATCAATTAGACCAGAAAATAGTTAGAACTCTGAAAAATCTCATACAATTATAATAGCCTGTATCATATATGAATACGAATAAACTACTTGGACGTGTATTCTTTTGTATTAAGGTTAAGTTCTTCCTTTCATTACACTTTATAATCAGATTCTAATTTACATATTCTGTTTGGCTAAAAGTTCAAAGCTTTACACAAAAGCTTTTTGATTTGAAATTTTAGAAAGCATTTGGCACTTGGTGCTGAGGCACCCCTTTCGCAACGCATAAAGGGTGGTTTGTGTTGTCAGCGGCAGTTCACAGATGGCGACAGTATAAAAATTATGATAGAATTATGTGTAGAACCAACCTTTGTTAATAATCCATTCATGAATCCATCCATAAGTTTGCTGCCTCGCATCTATTTTCTATATTTGCAGAGTTAATTGAAAAAGCAGCGAAGAAAAATTTTTTGCAAATCAAATTTAAAGCATATTTATTTTTCAACTATAATTAAAGCAAATATGGTACTACAAAAGCCAATTACTTCTACCAAGTAAACAAGATTATTTATGTATACTACAAGTTTTCTTAAAATTAGTTAGATTTGATTAGTTTAAGGCATAGACTAAAAGCAACTTCCGTTTGCGTCGGGCCTTTGGGAAATCTAAAAAGAGATGAAGCAAAAGAAAACAAAAATAAATAAATGAAATGTTAAACATTTTGTTTTTCTCGTCCTCTTACAACATGAAAGACAAAAAAGCCACTAGAGATAGCCCAGAATATTTTGTTGTTTTCCTTTGAATGTACATATAAAAGTTTACAACAAATTAAACTTGCTTGTGGGCACTAAAGCAGCAACAGGGCAAAGTTGCCACATTTGTTGTCATTGGGAGGAGGCGGCAAAAGTTTTAATAGAAAATTTTAGTTAATAGTTTTTAACTTTGCCGCTGCGGTGGATTTGATAAGGGACCTCAGAGTCCATACATACACACATGTGAAAAGTTTTTAGGCAACCGCTACAGTAGCTCAGCTATAGTATTTTCGATGTGGAAAGGGGCACTGGTTTTTTGGGTAACCCTCATCCCTATCCCTTAGCCTCCTCCTTTTGCTAACCTCCGTTTAAATGCTGTCTAATTAATTAAAATTGCTTTTGTGTTGCTGCCGCCGCGAACATCAAACTCCATGCTAAGCCCTAAGATAAGCAAAAAGTGTCTTACCATAGACTTCATTATTCAGTTCGTGGTACATTAGAGTCGTTATCAGTTTTGATATGATTCTAAACGATGAAAATAAAAACCTGAATAATCATAACGCTAAGGATATTTAGATGGGATTCGGTTAGATAAATTTGATTTAAAAGATTATTTCTTCTTTACACTGTCTTGATGGGGCAGTTGGAAATACTTTGCAGCTGTAGTCAGATATTTACCTACTTATTGGGGTTTCTTATGATTTGTGAATCCAATTATTTTGCTCGTTTATTCTTCGACAACTCTTTTTTGAGTCAATAAAGTGAATTTGAATTTACTTTTGAAATGTTTAAAAATCGATTTTTTTTAGAATGTTTCTAAACCGTAAGAGACAATGTTAGGGTATATCAATATTGTACTTATGTCAGTCCCTAGCATTCCTGCTCGTTAATTTCCTGTTTGCTGATAAATAATGCGCTGCACACACATACACACACTCTCATTCTGTAATGTAGATGGGGAGGCTAGAGCTACGTTGGTCCATACATCGTGTTATATAACTTTTTAAAGCACCTAAAATATTAAAAACCATACCCAGTACTTAGCCCACCTCCACCTGCCTGCCTGCCCTGCCTGAGTCCACTCACTCCGAGAGGAGATGAAACTGGAGGAACTTTATATGGTTAGAGATAAGGCGATGTAACACGTAGCAGCACCACTGGGCGGTCACATGGACACATGGAAAACCGTTGGCAAAGAGCTTAAAATGCGGCCCTAAAATAACTTTGACTAACCTTACCTCACCTTCCTGTGCTCCTCTCAAAATCCATCCTACTTCTCCACTGTGATGTCCGGCAAACAACCGACCAATCCAGCCCCCAAGCATCCCATTCCCTTCTCTCATTCTCGATCCTAGGATTTTCGGGGGCCAGACCAGCAACATTTTAACTGCTTGGGGCATACATCAAAACTTTGGCTTACGCTTAGGATTTATTTATTTTCATATTTACAGAGGGCCAACAGTGGATGCGGATTCGGACGCACACGCGCCGTAAATGAGCAGGAGGGGGAAAGGATGTAGGGGGAGACAAGGATCTCAAGGATTTGCACCTTTTTCCAGGGGCCGCCTACATTCTAATTTGGTGGCGCCGCATGGCCATAAAATAAAGCAAGGCGGCAACTGTGCAACTCGTTTTTGTGTTTATGTGTGTGAGTATGAATGTGAGTGGGTGTAGGTGTGGCCAGCAGTGTGCTATGTCCAAATATGTAGTCTTCATATATATATATATATGTGTTTTAATGACTACATGACCGTTCTCTTACCCAATCTCCCAAGTGGCGTGCCCAGCTTTAGTTGAAGCGGCTTACGTGGCGTATGTGCGTTATCTGCACAACGACATCTTCTGCTCGTTCTCTGTCTGCCTGATTTTATATATTTGTAGCTATTAAGAAATGACATTAAAAAGCGAACACTGCCTAAGGGAATCTACCGCCCTTTGTCACACCCCTCTCCCCATGGTTATCAAACGATGCTACTTCTTCCTTGCTCTTCATTTAAATGCGCCATTTGCATATTTATTAGAAGGATTCAGAGGCCAGTATTTCGTCTCTCCCTCTTTTTATGTGCTTATTTTTCAGCGATTCCTTTGCGTTTTATTTCCAGACTCGCCGTGGTTGAAAATTATGAAAATAAGACAACGGCTACATAATTATGTAGCACCACCCTCAGCCCTTTGGCTGTAGCACAACCACCCACTCACCCGTTGATCCCAAACATTTATGAAAGGCAAACAAAAGTTAATTTAGACGCTGCTTTTATTTTACAAGCAATTTACCCTAGAATGACTTCCTGTATACCCCACCACTCTCCATCATTTATTGAAACTCTCTCCGGTAAATGTCGCTTTGCCTCATTCAACTTTGGCGTTTTTCATCCTTTTCACAAACAAATTTGCACTTCAACGCATTTATTAATTTGCTTATTATGGCTGAGAAGTAAAAAGAAATTTAAATATATGAAACGTACAAAATTTAGTTAGTTTTCAGGCGAAGAGACTTAAAGAGTGAAACCAAAAAACAAAGAAAAAACAAAGCTCCCACGATAACTACATGTTTAAGACAGCGCATATTATTTTTACTGACAAGACGAACTTTTTTTAATTTTCCCATTTACTTTCATTTGCTTTATATAGTCTGGCATCGGAAGAGTTCATTGTTCATTGTTAGCCACAGTACTTACACAAATCAGGTCGCAGGGTTAGCTGTTGTAGTTACAGCTTTGAAAAGGAAGTATACTACCAAGTTAACTAAAGTAAAGAGACAAAATCCATCTTGGATGCTATTCAAATTGAAAAGCTAGTAAAATCCCCGGGCTCTAAACCAGTTTTTATTTTCATTATAAATTGACCTGAGAGACTGTCTAGGTAAGGAGTGTTAGGATTCTCAATCGATTCAAATTCATGTCCAAGTTATATTAAAATTAGTCTATGAATTTCCTAAAAAAGATGTCGAAATCATTATGATTTCTCTCAAGTTCTAAAGATAAATATTTCTTGGATATGTAAATTTTGCCATGGAATGGGGAACTTACGCCGGATTTTCATGTTCATTTTGTGGGGATGAATATAAAGAAAAAAGAGATGGACAAGGCCAGTTTCAGGCATGCAGCAATTATAAAGAGGGTTGAGGGTTTTGTTCGAGGTTGGGGCTGGGATGAAGGATAAAACTTGCAAGGGAGTCGCTGGTCTGGCCACATAGAAACTTGCGAATATAAAATTGCACAATTTAAAAGACAGACAAAGCCAGAGAAACAGTGAGAGGCGGGTGTATATGTGCCAGGACAGGAGTACACGTTCCTGCTATGAATGTATGTGTGTGTGCCAGAGAGTGTCCTGTGCGCCATTTACAATTCACATTTCTAGTTTTCAGTTCAGTTGAGTCATTATTTTATTGCCAAGATACGAGTTGGGAAAGGACTGCGTCGACCCACAGCCTCCATCCTCATAGAGACGACGATGACAACGTCCAAAGACTGGCGTATAGAGGTAGAAGGAAGAGGTCTCTACAAAGAGAGAGGAGGAGAGAAGAACGAAGGGCAGAAACAGCAGCCACACTTTTGCTTTTGGGGTAAGGAGCGTTAGATGACATGAGGCACAGTTTATATATAGTACAAGGAGTATTGTCTCGTTCGTGGGTGGCTCCTTTCCTTTTTGCCCTTTTTTGAACAGTTCTCGATGAGCATGTGCATGTCTATATGTCTATATGTGTATGTGTATGTGTATGTGTATGTGCATGTGTATGTTATTAGATTGTTTCAGCTGAAATGTTATTAGAAAATTTTGAATTGAAATTCAAATGACTTCATACTTCCTGTCCGGGCTAGCTCTCTCTTTTACTCTCATTTCCCATTCTATTTCGCACATTTCTTCCCCTTCTCTTTCTCTGGAACACTGCAAAGGACGTGCACTTCTTTGTGCATAGACTTATGTATGCGAGTGTATGTCTCTGCCCTGGTATGAGTACGCGTGTGTCTGTGTATCTGTCTCTGTGGCCCTGTCTCTGTGGCTCTGTCTCTTGCATAATAATATGGACTATGTGGATAGCTTCTCGTCCATTTAACGTAAAATGTTTGGAGTGCACTTTGCATTCGTCCTCTCTGTGGCACGTAGACGCAGTTCTTCCAAAGCAATAGGAAGGAACTCGACTAAGGTAAACTGGGCGGTCGTGCTGTCGAATATGATAAGGGTTGATTTGGTTGCCCAACTTGCAAAAGGAATTAAAAGGGGCCAATGTGCGAATACACTTCTCAGACAGACTCAGGACACAATCTTCGTTTGAACACTCATATTAAAAATCATTGAAATTGCTTAAAATTAAATGGAAATTGAATAAACAACTAAAGATCTTACAATTACATTGGATACCTTGTATGGATGCCTTTATGTATATATGCATCTAGACTTGAACAGATGATATGCATGCCTGACCTCAATGCAAATTTTGCAAATTCGTAATGTAAAATCACCCGAAAGCCAGCCCCCCCTTGGGAGAATTTCAAATATTCCTTGCTACGTTGGTGGTAAAGAAAACTTTTCAATAAAATCCAAGCATACAACCGAGCTTAGCCCAAGCCCGAACCCAAACGATGACCAACATGGCAGAACAACACCCACAGTAACCGCAGTCGTAACATGACCATGGTGGATAAAGAGGAAAGTAAGTGGGTGGTTAAATGGGCGAAAAGATGAAGAGAAGCGTACCAGTTGGAACTATCTAAACTGAGTTTGGGTTCAGTTCAGTTGAGAAACTGCGGTAAAGTTGCTAACGTAATCATAGAAAACCTTCCTGCTCTGGTCAGATGACCATTGTAGATATACACATGCATGTGTGTGTGTGTATGTCTGTGCAGAGGGAACTGGCCGAGGGAAATGGTTGCAAAAAAGCAACGATGTCAGTTGCTTTGCCCTTGTATTCGCTCTCCGAATGGATGTTCTTCTCCATTGCAGACAAAAGGCTACTTTCGTGAAGATGGAGAACATTTTATGTTTGGCTTTCAGATGGTGGCAGCAGCAGCATCAGGAGGATGATGATGATGATTGTAAAGCTGTGACTGCTGGTCAGCTATTTTATATTCAAATAAAATGAAATTACATTGTTTTCAGCTGGCAAACAATTTGAATAGAATTTTAACTTTTTACTATTATTTTATTTCAATGCTAACAAAGGCATGCTAGAGTCAGGAGCAGGAACAGGACCAAGGCAACCCAAGATGCCGTTGGTAGATGGGTTAGGTTGCTAAAGGCAGCTGGGTGATGTCTGAAGTCTGGCAAATGGCTGTCAAGGCACTTTTTTTATCTGAATATTTCTTAATTAGAAAGATTCTCTAAAAAAGGGGTTGTTTAACTCTTTTGACTCTTATGTCATTAATTTTACTTGCAAAAATTTATTTGTATGCTGCCTTGGGCGGTGGTTGGACCCTCACTACTTTACAAGCCACCTTTACTCTAGTCTCTGTGATCAGTTCTCTAATGTTGCCAAAAATGTTTCGTTTTTTTGTTGCAGCATGCGACCCTTTTTGACAGTTGGCAAGCAACATTTTTGCTGGGCTAAAACGTGATGAGGTCGGGTCTTAGCATAATTTATTGGGTGTCCAAAATCGAGGGCGGAAATTTGCGAATTTTTTAATTTTTATGAAATTGTTCCGGTCAATTAATTGGTGAAATTGAAGCAGGAGTCAAACTTTTGCCATATCGTTTTAAACTTTTAAAGAATTGTTGTAGTTAGAAAATATGATGCCACGCCCATGTAATGCCAGGCTATCCATCTGACGGGCTGGCAGTCCCATGTCCCTGAATGCATTTTCCCAAACGAAATTTTCAGGCTTTGAAATTGCAAAATGCAGCAATTTTTTGCCTTCTATTTTCTGATGGCTCTCTGGCTAAAAAATTTGCATTTTTGCAAGAGCGAGCGGCCAAATGAATGCACATGCACGCACATACACACATACACACACACACACACATGCACACATAAATACATACACTCGCACACAGATGTCGACAGGGAAAAAATATAGATACACATAGACAAAGCGGGCGAATGAGAATATGGCCATCCAGGCGCTTTGCCTTTGTTGCATTTTTGCCTAGATTGCAATTTTTTGCAGCCCAATTGAAACTGGAAAAAGCAGAGAATTCAGAATCTACAACCCAGCACACCAGTCACTGGGACCAGAACCAGGACCAGTACCGGGACCAAACACGAGCTCTAAAAATATTGTACATCAAATGTGTGTCTGTCTCTGTGAGTATGTGTGTGTATCCTTTTTCTGCGTCTGTGTGTGTGTGTACTCTATGCTTCATCATCATGGCGAGGTTGATGCATTTGTCCGAACCCAAAGCTGGAGCCTAAAATGCACTTTTTGGCATGCAGCAGCAAGGGAGTGGAAAACGGAGTTGGGCGAAAAATGGGCGAAATGGTAACAGTAGCTGAAGAAATTGTAGAAAAAAATTTTTGAAATTGCAATTCAAATGAATAGACGGAGACCGGAGGGAGTTGACGAGAGAGAGAGCAAGAGATGGCGGGAAAAAGCATCCAAGCTAGATGAGTAAAGGAGGTGGATAAATGGATATGGTATGGGAAATGTAGCTAGTTTTTGTACCCCACAATTCACCTACCTCTCAGGAAAAAAGTGCAATTGAACAACGGATGCTGCGACGATATATGACCAGAGTCGGGACACCCTACACCCTCCGTTTGAGTGACATGCATGGCTGGCAGAGCGTAACACGGGGAAAGCCCAACAACACAACTGCCACTCTACCCCAGTCCACACTCTCTGGATCCATTCAATTTTGACTGTGCAGCCATTTTGATGCAAATGCAAATGCATTTCAAAGTCATCATCCATGGCTCTGGTCTGGAACTCAAGATGCTTTATATTTTTCGGTTGGGAGACACTTTTGACAAAAAGCCATGCAAACCGCTTGACGCAGAAATGAACTTTTCTTAAATTGTTTATGCATTTGGAGTTTTCGTGATTTCATTTATGGGCCTTGAGCCGATTATCGTAAAATTCAGTGTTTGCTGCTCTGGTACAGTGTTCATGGTCATTATTTAGTCTAAAAAATATTTGTCACAGATTGAGTTCACGTAAAATGTGGAAACTGTGATTATAGTTTTTGATCAAAGGAGCCAACTGGTTTTGATCAAGAATTGTTGTACTACAAATAGAGTATCTAACAGTCATTCTTAAAAACTTTTAGCAATGTGTCGATTCATTGGGGCGGCTTCGGCTTCGGCTGATGATTTGTTGCATGTTCTATTTCATTTTATTTGCCGAATAACAGTCAGGATGCAAGTGCATTGTCAGCTGCAGATTTGATTTGAGGGAAATTCTGCCTTCTGGCAATATTAAACTGCAAGTGTAGCATGCAGTATGATGGATGCATATTCGACTAACATTTTTATATGATTTCATTTAATTGAAAAAACGTACTTTTTTTAAATCTGCATTACTAAGCCATCATGTCCAATATATTAACTTTAATTAGATTTCACTATAAAACGTTAACGAGTGTATTCTTCAAACATACGTTTAAGGCAATAATCAATCAATGTGTCTTACTAATAGGACAGCTATCTGTTGGCTAAATCTCTTTTATTGGTTTGTAGGCAACTTTTCCCTGGGTTCTTAAACATTTTTATCTTTGTAAATGCGCTTTGTGGCACAAATGTTTACTCAATGCTTTTCAATTGTTTTACCATTGCAGTTGTTTTTCCCCATTTTTTCGTTTGTGTTGCTTTTATTTTTATTGCCTATGATAGAAACCGAGAACGAGAACCTAGACCAGCATCATCAACAGCTACACGAGTGGCAACATTTCGATTCATTTCTATTAGTTATTTATTTTCTGAACGTTTTTGTAATTATTTGCCCGCTTGCCGCATGCTAAATTGCCTAAGTAAATATTGGACAATTTTGCATTTGCAGCACCCAAAGAGAGAATTGAACGCTAGTCCTAATGACGGTGCGGAGCTGCAATGGATACATCCTGCTAGGACGGATTTTTCATTCTGTTGACTTTGCTGTTAGATCGATTAACCGCACATTGGGTGTATACTATTTAAAGTTTTTAAAATTTTTTTTTTAAATTCTTTCCTTTTTTCGGGATGTCGTTTCTAGGATGCAAAACTCTTAGCCCATTTTTCCAATTTGCATTTCAATTAAATGCTTCAACTAATACTCACCATGCCTGGTGTGATGAATGAGGCTGTCCAAGCTTCACAGCACTTGCAAACAATAGCATAAATTCCATTAAAATAATTGAATAACTTGCAGCTGCCATATGAAAGTGATCAAAATATGGCTTAAGTAAATCCCTAAAGGGGTGGAAAATCGGAAAGAGGAAAAAAGAATTCCTAGGCATCCTTAGATAGGAAAAGGCGAAAGGGACAAAAAGAGAAACGGAAAAGTTCTGCCACAACTGAAATCACATTTATATATGTACATAGGTAGAATTTGGATTCGCTGAGTGAAATGATAAAACTTTTGTTTTGTTGCAATTTTGATTGAGTGAGCATAATGGGAAAATTTTCCATGCAAATGCTTTTTCATTTTTCTGGATATCATTTTTCTGCCATGCATGCATTTAGCTTTACACATATTTCAACAATGTATATAATGCATTCTGTCAGATTATTTAGTTTAGCAAAAGACAAAACCTCATCGTTAGAAAGAAACGCTACACTAAAGTGTGTCTCTCCTTTTTAGTTTTTAAATTCTTCTTCCATTAGCGACTCACTCAAAATGCATTTTAGAACAAAACTTTTCCATATCTACCTCATACTTCTAACTACTTCTTTTAAGAGGGTTTTTCGCTAGTAACTTTTGGAAAGCCAATCCCCAAAAAACAAAGCAACGCACTCGACAAAAATTGCAAAATTTACAATGGCTTCCCCCACTTTTAGTTGCTTCTTCTGTGATTCGGCGTAATTTGTATGCGCGAATGGCGGCATAACTGTCCACCAATTTCCACACCACTCTGCTGCCTGGCAATGAGAATCAGTGCAACGGCCGCCACTCACAAAACTTGCGCTTCTCTTCCCATATCCCAACCGGTCAAAGTACAATGAAGAAAAATTGCATTTACTTGTGTGAGGAAAAAGGAGAAGTCGTCGTCATCGTCGGGAAGTTGCAAATCCCCTCAAGGCAAATGTCTGAGTGAGCACTTTTTTGCCATATTCCCCGGCTAGACATCGTCACGTTAGAGCTGGTCGTCCAGTGAAATGTTCATCAAATCAACGTTGCAGCTGTGCCACTCTCTGCCCCTCCTTCACTACTTCTCAGCTCCATTTCATATTGGCTGACTTTTGTTGCAGCGTTTTATGCATTTTTTCAGCGTCTGCTGCTGCGACGTCGCAACGTCTGTTGTTTCAGTCGAAGAAAAATGCCACAGTATTAAGGCCCCATGCCCAAGTCCTCCAGACATTGGCAACATAAAGAGGCAAAAACCAAACGAAATGCCAAGCTTAACGTTTCGCGTGGCACGTTTTTTATCTGCTTCGACCATGGACCACCTCCTTTTGCCACACATATACGTGCCGAAGTCGCAGCAGACTAGCAAATGCAGCCAAGTTGCCACCACCAACTCTCAACCATATTCATTTTAACTACTATGCCCACGGATCCTCCCGACCTTCCTATCCATGCAATAAATACAAAATGCAGAAATGCCAGGCAGGCACATCTTCAAGTCGACCAAACGCCCGCACCCACCCCTTGGCCATCTCTATTGGAGTGGGTTATTTTTTTCCTCTGTATGAATTGCATTTGCTTCCACCCTTCCTAAAGCTGGAGCGGGGCACCAGTTCTTATTCAGGCGTCTCGACGACGACGACAACGACGACGCGTCTGTTGATTTGGTACCACTGCAACGTTGTGGGCCAATGTCCAATCCAATTCCGTAGCCCCGGCCTAACAATGTGCATCCGCCTGGGATGGGCCGACATCCCTATGATTCGTCCTCATCCTTATGGCCGTCGACGTCGTCGTTCAGCGTTGTCGTTGTCGATGTCCTCCTTTTGGTTTTGGCGCGTTGCTTGTTTTGTGCCATTTTTACTGCAGCCTTTGGCTTGCATTTTTTCTTGCTGCCTTTCACTTGAACTGAGGTAGAGATACCCATTCCCATTCAAAGTCGAATAGCCGTCCCCAGGTCCGAACAAACCCCTTTCCCCATTTCCCATCTCAACCAATTCCATCTCCATGTGCACAGAACAGTTGCAGTTTTTGATTTCACTTTTTCCCCGTACCCCTGCGCTCTTTTTCCATTTGGCTGCATAGGGATAGGGATAGGCAGTGGGCTGGCTGAGATGGCAGTGCCACATAAAGAGAAGCGAAGTGGTGTGGAGCGGAGCAAAGTTTTAACCCGCCCCTTTGGCGTCATGCAACACTTTGTCGTATACGTTGCATACTCTTTACTTTTGTTTTTTTCTGTTTGTTGCCTCTGCAGCAAATGGCAGTAGGCAAATAGCATTTTTTGGTTGCTCGCGACTTTCTATTTTTCAACTGCAGACATTTTTTGACCAGAGACTACACTGAGCAGCAAAGAAGTTGCAACGAACACTACAAGCAACAAAAAACAAACCAAAGAATCTAGTTTTTGGTTAACAATTAAAGTCCCAGATAAGATGATTTAAAATCGTGGAACTAAACATCACCTTATTAGCTAGAATATACAAATTGATAAACTTTTGTTTCTAAGATATTGGTCTTAGAAAAATTTGCCCTTCTAATAACAACTTCTCTCTATTTTAATTCAACTTAGATTCTTTTTAGTGTATAAAAAGTTCTTGTTTTTAGTATATATGTAATTCTAGATTTGTTGGAACTATTAGACACATCTTTCGCCTGAATTGTGAAATTTACGAGCTCTTTTGTATGCACTTAGTTCAATCGAACTAGTTCTGATTTGAAGTTCACAGTCACAGACTGATGCTCGGCATACACATAGACACATACTAAGACACCCACACGCACCTTTATACATGCATCCTTTCACATGACGCGTAGGCGGGGCAGTCAGTGAAAACAAAAGCAAAACATTGCGTTGATTGCATTTGCTTTGCCTGCCCCATGTCCCTCTGCCTATACCGTCGCATCACATTGAATCCCCTAACCACCTACCCCCCTTTCCCATTCCATGCAGCATCCCCCCATTTGCAAAAGTTTTGTGCCCAACTGCAGTGCCAAAAAGCAAACTTGTTGTTTACGTTTTGTTTCCAACTCCAACAGTTGCCTGTTCCTGGTGGTGGTGGTGCTGCTGCTTCAGCTCCAGCTTCCTGCTTCTACTCCTCCTGTTTTTGCCGCCTAGGCACAAGAGCAGGCAGCAGTCTTATGATGCTGACAGTTGTCGCCATTGCTGCTGGTCCACAAGTTGCACCCGCACCCAACTCCAAATGCTCCAATACCCATACCAATCGCCCCAGCCCAAAACGCAGGCATTTTTTGAAATGCAATGCAGAATAACGGCAGTGGTAGGATGGGGGAAGAAGAGACAGAAACAGAGCCAGGACATTTCATTTCTGAAGAATTGCTTTGTCGGTTCGACTTCGTCGTCGTTGTCGCCGGCGTCGTTGTTGTCGTTGTAGTCCTCATCAGGTTCTTCCAAAACAACAACAGCAAAAGCCGCACACATTGCATTTGCCCATGAGCACAACTGGAATGGGGTTGGGGATCAAGGGTCGGTGCGCTGAAGTTCGGTCTTTGCTCCACAAGCTGCACAAATGAAATTTTGCATTTTCAATTTTTTGAAATAGGCTTTTTCCTATGCCTGTCTACAGGGAGACGACAGAGAGAGAGAGAGAGTGTGAGAGAGAGCGAGATGGAAAGGAAGAAAGAGAGTAAAATAGTCATAGAGTGAGCGAAATGGAAACCTTTTGCTGCATTTTCATTCGAAGCTCCCGCTTCTGTTGTCCTTGCCGCTGCAAGAAAAAAATGTTACCAACATTGAGTTGAAAAACCTTCGACTTGGTTTTCCCTTTTGCCTACTTGGTTTTCTTTTTCTTGTTGGTTTTTGGGTTTTTCGATGGGCATGAAATTTTATTTCTCGGCATTTGATTTTGTCGCTTTTTGTTCGGATTGGCCATCCTCCCTCTTCCACCCAGTTGCAGCTGCAGTGCAAGAGCAGGGATGGATGGATTGGTGGTTGGCGATGTGGAGGTATGGTGAGGCGCTGGTGGAAGCCATTGGCCATGAGCCCATTGTTGGTTGCATTTTTTCTTTGGCAACTGCACTCGTCCAATGCATTTTCTCTGTGCAACTTTCTTTACTTTTTGTGATAGGATCGGGCAAGTTGGGAGTGTCGTAGTGGCCATAGGAATGGAGGCGGTTTTTGGGGGAGGACTCTGCGCACTTGTTATTCAAAATGGTTGCCATGCATTTTGTGATTTCTTTTTTTTAAGATTGCTTCATTTTTTTGGCTCTTTGGTTTGTTGCCATGGCTGTTGCTCTGCCATCGCATGGAAGTGATGTTTGCTCTACGTTTTGTTTTGTTTTGTAGCAGCGGGAACGGCAACAGAGAACAGTAACAGGCAAAAAAATGCCGTTCCCTGCAAATAAAGGGATTGGAATGGGTTTCGGGAGGATATTGATGCAATAGCTGCAGCATGAACGATTTGAGAAAGTTTGCAACTTTTAAGGCTGCGAGTCATGTAGGACTGTAATAAATATGTCAATTAAAGAATAGCAGGCGAAAATTACACCAGCAAGGCATTTAGAATTGGTGGAGGTGACGGTGTGTGGATGAGAAGATTAGTTTCCTTGCGTGGCAAATCAAATGCATTGACATCATATTGACTTTTGTGAAAAAATATGTGTCTGCATTGGACTCTGATCCTGTGTTGTTGGCGCCCCTTTGAAAAGTTCGTTAGTAGTGCATCCTTTTGGCAGGATTTGTCCATATATGTGAATGTGAGCCGGTGTGTGTTGTTGTTGATTTGCATAGAGCCGCTCTCAAAGGCAAGTCCATTGAAATGGCATTGCATCGCGCGCTACCTTTGATTTTTGAGCACAAAAATGTGTGGACGCAGACGCATAGAAAATAAAAAATCTAAAACTTTCGACTACTTCAATTGAACAAATGCTCCGGTGTTGCTTTGTCTGTCTATCACTCGAAACCAATCATATGCCTTTTCCCTTGACCATTGCCCTCATCCCAATGGGCACCAGATGATGTACCCATTTTTAGCTTGACATTCAAATAAAAACTCAAAAACGATATCTTAGTTTCAAGGGCAGACAAATAATTTATTTTACAAATAACTGTAAATGGTATTAATCCTCATTCATATGTGTTTAAAAACCTTTTAAGTAGTTATAAGTTCCTATATTTAGATTTGAATAACGTGAGGCTTGCGTAAAAATAGCGAATTCCAGTGCTACACGGTTGGGAAACTTCCCTGTGTACCATTAAATTATTATATCGTTGACCAACACCTTCTAAAACGATCGTTAACCAACAGTTTATGATGCCCCTTTGGCTCCTTTGTATGCATCCTCTGTAGAGTTTCATTACTAATATGCAATTTATCCATTTACTTCGCTCCTTGCACGATGATAATAATGATAATAATCAATCAAACAGGCAGACAGGCCAGCGTTTAGATAAATACATAACTGTCTGGATGGGTAAACGGTGGGGGAAGTGCGGCAAGAAGTGTGGGCGGAAAATGCATCAATTAAAATTAAAGCTCCTGCTTTGTAGCCAACACACACAACCCACAAAAGCACACACACACACACACGTCCTTAACCCTTTCCGACTTTGATTAGATGGAAGTGCATTGCACTGTATTGTACATGGCACATGGATGCAGTGTGTCTATGTATGCATCTATATAACTACCACTACCAATACGTGCACGTACAGAAAGGAATCCCCGATTCCTCATCTATGGACAAAATGTACATGGGAATCCACGGTTTTGGCTTTACATGCCGTATGAAAATGCATTTTGCCAAAAACATGATTCCTGGCCAGCGCCCAGAACCCCGAACGACAAAACCCCTGGACCCACGACAAACGATGGCGATGCACAACAAAACCAAAGGGCAAACATTGCAGCCGTTTTCGTTCGATGTTCGTCGCTGGCCGACAATGCAAATAGGAGAGCCGGAAAAACGCAATGCACACAGACACGCATACATACACTAAAAACAACAACATCAACAGCAACGTAATAGTGTGGGAAGCAGTTAAGGCTGGGATTGGGTTCGGGTCTGCGATTGAGTCAGACTCTCAGACTGGAGCAGGCCTATAAATTGGCAGCAAAAAGGGATTTTCAATGTGTGTGGGTGTTGTGTTTAGGTGGTCGTCCCTTGGCTAGGACAATGGACGCAGCGCAGATGACATGCATAAATTGCATATCAAAGGTGCATCATGAGCAGCAGCAGCGGCAGTAACCCTACATCCCAGTTGCAATCTATGGATTTATACAGCCTGGTCGAACCCATTCCCACCATTCTATATAGTTATGATGATGCATAACCCAAAGCTAAGGCTACTACCAGGCTATAGCCAAATGGTTTTTGTTTGTTTGCCCATACACCGTGCAATGTCCTCTCCCTCCCCTCTCAGTATTTCAGATGAAAAATGATGCACTTGCTCTCGAATTCTGACCATGCCACCTTCTGCTTTTTGTTTTGTTATTGCAAAATTTTCAATTTGCCGGCATCCAGCGGAGACCAAATTGGAAAAACGCCACAGCCAGAGTCTGAACTGGCCAGGTCTGGCCTCTTCTGTTCTAAAAACGAACCATGGCCAATGAAAATATTTTTAATGAAAATCAATACATAAATTTTCGCCATATTTAGATTGTTTCGGCCATGTGTTTATTTTGTATTATAGTTACGTTTATTATGAGAGAGAAGCAGCGGCCATTCACTGTTTCTCCGGCTGCTGCTCTGGCCCGTCTGCCAGTCTGTCCGTGCGAATGTCGATTAGAGGCAAGCGAAACAATGCCGGCCACATCCAGTTGCGCCTCTTTTTAGAGTGTACTGTTAATCTGACCATATGAATAGTCTTTAATTTATTTCAAATTAAGTTTTAAGCTCTGTTTATGTCTTTCTTTTTTGCTGCCCATTTATTAAAACGCCAAAACATAGATCATTATGATAGAACGATGGAACAATATTTATGCCCTCAATATTATATTATGAAAGTGTTGTCCAGCAATTGATTGAGATGATCTGAAAAGTATCGGGGTCGCATGCATATTTTTAAGGAAACCATTTTAAACCAAATTTAAATAAACAATGCATTCCATTTTGATCAACTGAAACTCGTCTTCCATTCAGATTGTATTAAGAAGCCGATAAAGCTCAGACATACATACATACATAAGTATGTAAAACTTATCTGTGTTTGATTTATATTAACAAAAAAATAGTTTTTTGACTCTTAAACGAAGAAACTCATTATTTTGTTGGCTTATATATGTACATATATACTATATGCACATAATTAATCTACGTAAGTTTTGGTACTTGTGTCCGAGTTTCAGTTTGGAATCTAGAATCTAGGCCAACTTCTAGGTAAATCTACACGAAAGTATGTTATATGCTACTTATTAAACATAATTTCTCAAGAAATAAGATTAATAACATTCTGAAAGTGCTGTACTTTTGATTTGTATGTATGGCTCAAGAGTTTCAGTGTCCTTAGAAAATACCATTAAAGTTGCAATACATAGTGTTATATGTATTATTCATATGCAAATAAAGGATACACACACGTAACGCACGCAACATTAACTTCTTAAGATGCCCAATACAAAGCACATGGAGAAAAGAGATGCCGAACGCATATAGTATATAACCGAAGTATATGTATGTATATGCATACCAGTTAAATATATAAGTACATAAATATGTATGTATGTGCTTACTATATACATGTTTAAAATGTGCGAGTAAAAAAGGAGAGCGAAAAGGTTTCCCAGAAATGCTGCCTAATGCTGGGTTTGAGTTCGAGGCCGAGCCTCGTGTGTTTGCTTCGGTTGTTTTTTGTGGCGAGTATATAGAAAAAAGAAAAGGATAATCGAGACGAATGGGCGAAAGATGTAATCAAGGAAAAACGATAAAGAGACATGACTTATGTTATAATGAGAGTTGGCGGGAAAGAATTGTTTAAGGGGAAATGATATTCTTTTACTGTTTGTGCAATTCTTCAGCAACGTTTGGATCGATAGAAGGACACACACGCACACTACGTCTAAAAAGTCAGCTGCCACCCACTCAGAAAGAATATTGGTTTCTCGTTCTCGCTTGGCCTTCGCTTGCTCTTCTCTTGCTCTCGTTTGTTGACAGGCTCTCTCTTTTTCTTTTCCTTTTTTGTTGCTGCGCAACAATGGCAGTTCGGGTTCGGCATCGTTATGGGCTTCGGCTCGTATGCTCACCAATACCAATACCACCAGGACACACAGGCAACGACTACAGCGACAGCGTTTTTCTAATGTTCTGTTTCTCTTTCTGGCGCATTAGTTTTTAGTGTTTTGCCTCTCGCTTTTTTGTTTCCTTTTTTCCGCAGCTCTCGCACACACATATACAGGCACGGACAGAGATACAGAGAGATATATATATGGAAGGCTGCGCATGTAAAAGAGGCGAAGCGCCTCCGCCTTGTACATAAAACATGGGCGTGTTTGTGCGGCCAACGTCGATGCTGGCTGCGCTGCTTGCTCTGAAAATTTTGTGTACTTTTTTAGGATATCAAATAGGGATACTCCACCCATACAGAGGCGTCTCCTATATACGTTCACACATACAAACAGCACGAAGCAATGGCAAAAAAGAGAGTAAAAATGCATTTCTCCGTTGCTTGCACCAACTAAAAATGCGCTTCGCAAAACTCCCTTCACTTCCCTGAAACCCTGAGGCGGCCCACAAGCCAAAAAGGTACAAAACTGTGGGTGTGCGTGTGTGCATCTCTTTCTGTCACTGTATGTGTGTGTGAGCAGTTGGTGAAACTGCATCTGCATTTGTGCTCTCGCTCTTCACACACACACACACACATACAACTACTAGGAATATTTTGCCATTTTAGGCAGCCATCTTGTTGAGACTCCCAGCTTCAGCTGGAGCTTCAGTTGAAGCTCTAATGCAAATGCAGCGGCCGCTGCCACGCTGTCGACGTTTGCCACACCCAGAAAAAGTGCATTTTTCTACCCAAAAGTTTTTGGATTTTTGCTTTTGTTTTGGGTTTTTGGTTTTCCCAACATTTTTTGTTTTGCTTTGCTTTGTTGTTGCTTCTTTCTTATTTTTTGAATTTGTTTTTATTTTTCGCCTATGTACAGCAAATATTCACTTGCAACGCTTTTTTCCCAACTTGTGTCTGTGTGCGTGTGCTTGTATGTGTGTAGCAACTGCATTCGGTTGGTGCTAAAAGTTGCACTCTATATGCACATTTTGTGTACGCGGCCAAAGCCAATCGGGTGCCTGCTGCAGTTTTGCTCTGTTTACCATTTTCAGATCGCCTTCTGCCCACTCGCGATTCCTCAACCCACTTACAACCCAATACTTCTGAACTCGAACTCAGGATGCGTCTCGGCCTTATGCTCAGCAGTTGCATTTATATATACATATATGTATGTACATATATATGTACAAAGGACTACCCTACCTTGACCTGCAGATAGTTTACAGATTTTTATATTGCATTGATACAGTTGATTTGATTATTTTGGGAATTTTTTAAGATTAATCGTCCATTTAATAATATTAAAATTGGTCGCAACTTCTTCTTTAACGAATGTGAGACAATCATATTGCAGTACATTTAAATTTGGCATGTAACATTTACAAATTATATTCAGTTCAAAGATTGTTTTTCAGTTTTTGTCGATAAGACGGTGAAAAGTTTCTGATTTATTAAATTAAACACACATTTACCCATACATAGCAGAATATAAAATTTGGCAAGTTAACTTTCCCTCTTCAACCTAAATCCGCAACAATCAATGCAAATATACAAGGGGGGAAAAAAGCTCGCATGGTACAACAAATCGGCGGCAATTAATAACGAATTAAAAGTCCTGCCGGTAATCGACCCCAGGTTTCTAATCAAACAAATAGAGGGCAGCGGCCAAGGGCGGGCAATTATACAAAAAAGAAATATCCATACATACATATGTATACTCGTACACTCATACAGACATATGGATATATATGTACATATACATACATATATATATGATTATTCATGTACCTACACATAAAACAGTCAGCTCATTCACATTTATAATATTTTTTCTATAACGTATGGAAAACCAAACATACAAACACACACATGTACACGGATTGCAGATTTTTTTACGCGACTTTGTGGGGTCGGGATTTTGGATTCGGTTTGCTTTTTTTATGGAGCCGTTTGTTTGTTTGGGTTGTTAGATTTTCTATTTTTTGTGAAATTTACAGTGGAAAAGTCTTTGGGAAAGCGGGTAGTGAAAAGGAAAGGAGCGGAAAAAAATTTGCGAAATGTGTGTGTGTGTATACAGAGCAGCAAGTAAAAGAAAGCTGGGAAACATATTTTTTCCCGTCCCCCTTTTGCTTTTTTTTTTTTTTGTTTGCAGTTTTCTATGCACTGCGTTTATGTTTTGTTTTGCTTTGCTTTGCCTTGGCTGTCCGTGGGTTTTTCTATTTTTTCTCCACTCTTTCTCTCTGTACTTTTTTATAACAAACCGAAGGCGAAGGACGTTTGGATAACCTTGTAACCTTTTTGTTGCTTCTTTGCTCATGCCAATGCGGTCAGCCAAAAAAAGTGTGTCCTTTAAGCGACATAACAAGTTTAGCCCCAAAAACCAAAAAAAAGTGCATTAAACACACTCGCATTTCAAATTGCATTGACTCTAAGACTCACCAGACAATTAGAACAAAATTATTTATCCGAAACATTCCTGTACCGTGATCGATCACAACGCGTTCGCAGACAAAATCCAACTGATCGAGAATAGAAGCAAAAGCTTAGAAAATCCTCTATGCCCAGATAAAGTGGTCACTTCTGTAGTGTTGTCTGGTATAACCAGTTTCTATCTCTGGTCAGCAAAATCATTTTCTGACAGAGATTTTCTTTTGTTTGATTCAACAATTAATAAGCGAAAAAGACGAGGATCTCTTCGAGGATGTCTTTAAACCAGTTTTACTCATCATTAAAGAGCTCCTCACCTTTTGTCACCCTTTTCCAACTTATGTGAAGGTTCACACAAACACAAACATATTTCTGACAAGGGTGATTGAGGAAAAAAAACGAAAAGAAATCCTCAGAAATCATGGGAAACTAAATGTTGTTTGACCAGTTGAAAAGGTTTTTGATGAAAATTATTTTATTTAGTGTAAATTGCTGAAATTTGCTTATTTAAAGTATTTTACCTAACGCAAAGTTCTAGACTCATCCCATAGAAAGAGTTCATCTCCATTACACTGCTAATTGGGGTTGCTCCGTTTCGGGATACATTTTGCGTGTTAAAAGTCAAGGGTTAATTGATCTCGGTAGTTCATTTCGGGGTAAGCCTTTTGTTATCTCATTTTGGGATGGTTCTAAACTCAACCCCTAAGTGTGACCAACACGCTTGCGCTGTCAAGATCAAACCCTATAAATATATTCCAGAATGGGACCCCGTATTATGTGGTAGGGGGTTGGCTGAAGATAAAACCCTTGTTCTTTAATGAACTCTGTATTCAGTGTACAATAATATACATAAAGAGAATAAGAGCTGTTTAGCAACTGTTCATACATTTGTTAGTTTGTTTTGAACACTTAGCTTAAATATCATAAATTGAAAACTAAAAGCTCGTTTCTCTTGACTCTACAACTCTACCGATAAACTTCATCCGCATGCATTTCTCTTTAGGAATGAAGGATTCAACTTTTAGGTTACGCTTTGCAAAAATAATAATTATGAATATGATATTTAGAGGAGCCTTCATCACTTCACTGTTGGCATCCCACCTACAATCTGTTCCTTCTTTTTGGCATGTTAAAATTCTAAAAATATAATTTGAGTCGAGAGGATGTCCTGGCTCCTGGCGTCCTTTCAGCAGCAGTTTTTGCAAAAAGGTAATTTACTAGAAAATTTGCTTTGCAATTAGTGCAATTAAAAATTGTTGGATGAACAGGGATTTGAGTAAAGGTTTCTGCTCTTAGTTGCTTCAACTTTAAATGCAACAAGCAAATATTAAAGAAAGTTACACAGTCGAATGTAAATGAGAAATTCATCTTTAACCGTCGAATGGAAACGTTAGCTATAGTTTGTTTAGCAATTTGATACGGGAGTATCAAAGCACCCTCTTAAAGGACCAAACTTCTTAATGTCATTAATTTTTTAAGCTTACTTGGAATTTTTCGATCTAAAACAAACAAAAAATGGCTGGCCATCAAGAAACGAAACGGAACGGAAAAGGGTTTAATTGTTTTGGGCATCTAAACGGCAGCTGTACAGCTGAAGTGGGAAATGGAAGTGGGGAGTTGGCGAATGGCAGCAGATTTAGTTTCAAAACATACTTGAGCCTACGTGGTGTAATTAAAGGTCCCCAGCCGTCGTCGTTGTTGGTGTTGTCCTCGTTCTCATTCTAGTTCTCGGACTTGGCCTCTCGAGCCCTGATGATTTATTGTTTGACAGACAAAAGTTCCAACCAAACGACCCAGCCTTGCCCAACCCATCTCGGTTGGACTTGTGTTTGTGTTTTAGGCAAATTAGAAAGGGTTCTTAGCTGTCTGCAAAGCGGCTGAAGTGTTTTAGAGTGTTGGGGTATTCCGTTTCCTAAAACACCCAAAAACTCAAAGATCCCTTGGCGTCTCGTTTTCTGTCGCTCTGTCGTCTCTGTTTGCTGTCACGGTGTCTAGCTATTTATTTATATATTTAGTGTAATGTTTAATTTAGTAATGGATTAGCTAAAGGATTGCATTTCGCATTATGGAAAGTCACGTAGCGAAGTTACCTCCTTTTCTCTGTTCTCTTTTTTTTTTGTATATTGGGTTGAAGATTTATTGTGACATTTTTTCTAACACACAATACAGTTCTGTAAAATGAGATTGAACATTTTTGATGTCACTTGCACTTGCCGTTCAAGGTGGTCTGGTCCACGATAAACCTAAACTTAAACAGAACACCAAATGCAGAAGCAAACTTTTAATGAAGCCCTCAAACTCTTGCACTTTTACAGTGCCTGCTCCATAGATTGGTTATTATCTTTTAGTTTAGTACATAACTTTTTCACTCTCTATGTAAATTTGATGCCACGTCCAACGCCCACCAACTAAAGTTTACCGCCTTTTCACCCTACTTGTGTATGCTTCCCTCTTTCTGTAACTTTTACATTTTTCGGCGAAATTATTTTATAATGAATGTTCGTATTTAGCTAAAGTTTTATGAATGGCTTTCATTATAAAATCCGAGGGTGAGCCAATGGCACGGATATGGCGTTCCTTTATGCCAGCAGTAGCCACTAGACTATGGACAGCTGGAAGAGGAGCTGCTAGTTCACCGAAGTGAACCACAAAAATATGAAAACCACATTTATATTGTACATCGGGCAGCTGTTTGAAAACTTTGTCTGTGTCCATGCTTCTCAACCCATCTCTTATCCCGCTGTGTATGTATGTGCGGGCCTCATATGCTTGTTCGCGGTAACGGTTCTGGCTGCCAAAGCACTTTTGGCCAGCATTTGCTATCAAAAATACAAAACTAACTGCCAAATATAGTGAAATGTACTGATTTTGGTTTTGCAACTCAATAGAATAAAATAGGGAAAAGTAGTTAAAGTCGAGTACGTATAGATAAAGAATGCTTTATAGAATATTGATGCCCTTTACAGTTTGAAGCATGTAATTTTTTTGTTATTCCTAGAAAAATAATGAGTTAACATATTCTTAAATAATCGTCGGACTCTTCTGCTACAATCAATATGCAAAATTCCAGGGAGACTGAATGCTTTCCTAAATTTAGCTTACTTCTTGTCCATTGCCCACTACCTTCTCATTTCCTGTTCCTAACGACGAAGCGTAACGGAAATTTTTTTTACTTAAACGAACATGGAAAGTGGAGGAAGGTCTTTGAATATAGAAAGCGAGTTGGTTAAATGAGATGAGGAAAAATGGGAGTGTGAGGATGAGTGGGGGTACATTGAGCGGGTGGCGCTGACAACCCTTTCAAAATTCAAACTTGACAATTAAGTAAAATAAATGAGAAGTTCTCGGAAGCTCTGACTACGTGACGCAGAAGATGCCCGCAACTTTGACACCCCCAGAAGGGGCACGGCCAGAATAGGTTGAAGCTACACATAAGGATGGAAGTGAGATCAGCCTGCCGAGTGGGTGAGGATGTTAGTGTATTTGTGGTAGATTGTACCCCAAGGTACAAGCCAAGTGAACATAGAACATTGCCAACACTTGTGTACGTTCCTTCATCTCCATCGCCATCCACTGTCTCTGGTTGCTGACGCTGCCGCTGCCGTTGGCAGCCATTATGGATAAACTTATATTTGCACTAGAAAACACACAACAAAGCAGGTTGCCCCCTGTTTTCGTCAACCCTGGATCCCTCTCTGGCTCGCCCACATCATCCTCTCGTTGTTGTATCCGCATGTTTCGTGCGCAGTTGCTGAGGTCACTAATGTCGTAAGATGAATCCTTTTGGCAAATGCCTTTAGGGTGCAAAAATAAAACATGCTTCCCCCTCTACAGTTCGCCCCTTCCCATCGTGCCCATCTGCACTGGTTTTGCTTTAAATGTAGATTAGTTGTTGGGGGACATCCCCACAACGCAGCATCCTTTGCAAAAGAAAATAATGAAAACGGCAACTTTCATAATGAAGGTCCTTCATTCAGAGGAGAGAGAGAAAGATTCTTTGTTATTATTGTTGTTGCTTAAAGCCCCAACCATGTGCTCGTCCTGCTCATCGTCCAGGTTTTTGAAATTATAATCTACACCATGGCGCCAGCTTCAGCTCCAGGTCCTGTCGCTGTTTTTGCTACGTTTATTTAAGGACATGCGCTCGTTTTACACGCTTTCGCTTAGAGCGAGTGCTTCCAGTGCCCTCCGCTGGTTCGATGCGCCAAGGATACCTCGTCTGTGTGTTTTTGTGTGTATATTCTAATTTTTTTTCGGCTTCTTCAGGGGCCCACAAACCCAAAACCTTAAATTTATTCAACAAATGTCCACAGCCGGTTTGTTCGACTAATTTACATGCAGAAATCAAATAAGCTGCAAGTACACTTAATGAACCTGCGGACAAGGGCAACGAGAATGACTGGAAGAAAACAAAAGCCAGTTTGGAAATGAGAAAGTCCTTCAGACTTTTCCACTAATTACTTTGATGAACAAAGGAGCTGGAAATTTGAGTTCAGCAAACACAAACCCTGTTGTGGGAGGAAAAAGTCAACATAAACGAGAAAATTGAAAAGTTGATTCGAAAAGGGCTTCTGGGTTGTAGCCATACCTCAGAAAAATTATTTGCCAACTAACAACTAAAACTATTCAATTTCCTGCAACTCAGGCGAGACCAACTGATTCAATTTGCCTGCCCAAAAGACCTAACAAATTCTCTCTCTCTCTCTCCCTCTTTGTGAAAAAAAAAATGCAAAAGGGAAAACAAAAAGGAAATAAGTTTTATTACGTCCCCTCATTCCAAGTGGGATTGCAATGATTTTATGGACTACCCTTAGTGGTAAAGCCAAGCCCACATCATTGGTCCTAGATGCCTGCGCAGACAAAAGTCACAACTATCCCAAGTTGGCATGCTGGTTTGCCAGAGACTCACCCCTTCAAAGGATTGGCGACTTGTTGGCCCAAAAGTGAAGACGACGACGACGACGCCATATTAGAAATGGGTGGGTCTCGGCATGAGTGCATATTTGGTGTGGGCAGATGAATTCAATTTGCATTTTACTGCTAGTTACAAATATTTGACCAAAGCCCAAAGGTTTGAGAATGAATTATTGAATTAGTCGAGGGTTTTTTTCTACCCCATAGTGAATACGACTCTGTTTATGCTTTGGGACAAGAGCTGATAAAGACGAAAAGTTTGAGAGAGACTGACTTTTCCACTCCAAATTCTAATTGCAATATGTCCCTCATCTGAGAAACTAGAAATTTCAATCTTCTTTTCCCATCGACTTAAGTTTCCGTGCCAGCTTCTCCTGTTTTTATTTTTTTATGCCTTTTTTCTTATTGTTGTTCTCATGGTCCCCTTTGGGCCTGACCTAATGTATGCGCACCGCAAATATTGTCTCAGACAGACGAATGAACTCAAGAAACGCTGGAAGGGGTAGAGGGGGGCAGCTAAGCCAGACAAACAACTAGACGCTGGATCAAACCGGCTAGACACCAGGCAAGAAAAAATCCTAGAGGAAAGAAGGAATTGATAAAGGGTTGTTCCATGCCTCTACTCGCATTCTTTTTACTCTTGCTCCTCTTTCCTTTCATTCTAGCTATTTTCTTGTTGTTTTTTTTTTTCCTTCGGTTTTGGTTTCTGTTGAGGTTTTTGCCACGTTTGCCTTGGTCTCGGCTGCATCTCTATTGCCCCGTTTAGGGTCTATCAACGGATTTGTTTGTCTGTCTCGAGGAGATTGAGTCCCTTTTGGGAACGTTTGGCACGTGTTTGGTTTGTGGCCAGTCGCCTTTTGATGTTTATTTATAATCTATCCGCAAATTGATATCAACAAATCGCCAACAGTTTTAAAATTATTAGAGGCAATCATTAATTAATACATAAAAAAGATTAATCACTTTAAATGATTATGCTATAAGGTCGTTCTTTGGCTTTGAATGCTCCTTATCAATACCAGCAAGCGAGAGGGCGACGGGTTGCTTAAATATCTGCTGCATTGGACATAATTTATCAATTTATGTTTTATAACTATAAAAAATGCTATCCCGTCGGTAGAACTAGCGTCCCTTTGGTGATTCCGGCACATGCGCACATCTCTGCTCATATATCTATGTATCTATTCAACTTTCAGTGGGTGACTGAGTGGGCTTGTGTATGTGTGTGAGCTAAACAAAGAAATTCCGCCAAAGCAGAGCTATGCATCGGCCATATCTTTGCCAGTTTTGCCATTTTAACATCGTCGGCCATGGCGTTCAGTCGTCCCGGTCCTCGTTGCCTTGCTACAGCCCACGCCGACCCTCGTCTGGTCTTTCGGTTGCCACTTCTCCTTTGCTATGAGTTGGCAGCCCCCTTAAGCCATGGCTAATGCTGCTGCTACTTCTGGTGGTGGTTGCGAGTCTGCAACCCCCATTTTGTGAGCCTAAGAGCTTTACTTAGAATTTTCTATATAGTTTTTCTCTTCGTTTATCCGTTTCCCATTTCTCTTAATTTTAGGTGTAGATTTGCTGTTTATAGTTGAGCTAGCAAGCAATAGATGGCGCTAGAATATGATTTTGTGGGACATTTTCTTCGTTTGTGTAGTTTTGCAATTCTTATTTTAGGGGAAATTATATTTGTGGTATTTTCGAACTCTGTGAAGAAAATTCCCAAAAGACTGGTTGGTAATGTTTATGAGCACTTTTATTCATTCAAATAGTTTTACTCTCAAGAACTTTTCCAAGGAAACAGAGATAAGGAGGTTGTAGATATATTCAATTAATATAATACACATTTGATAAACTTATTGACTTGATTTGCAAAAAGAAAATTTATGGCAAGGGTAAACAATACGTCGTTCTATTAATTCATTTCGAATTAAGAGTAATCATCAAATTGATAATCAATATTCCTATTGATTATGTGTGCATATTTTTTATACTTATTAGATTTTTGCTGCGAACAATCTATTTGTCGATCACTCCAGCCATTTCCCCGGCGTCGCCTTCTGGTCGTTCATTCAACCAGTCAAAACAAAATGCACGGCTTTTCATTGTCAATTTTTAATTTTGCCTCCTTTTTTTCTGCTTTTTTATTTTTATCTCTTTTATTTTGTTTTTTAGTATTTACCTTGTCATTCTGTTTGTGTTTGACTTTCGTCATTGCGCGTTTTTTTTTTGTCTCTTTTTTGTCGTTTAGGCCCTGCTTTCTCTTCTAGCCAATTGTAATATTTGTTTTTGTTATAATTCGCATCGTCGTTGCTGTTGTCAAAAACCCTATGGAGCTTTGGACCAACTTCTGCTACCCCTCTCCCTTTTGAATTGTCTTTTTTGTTTGGTTGCTGCCAGTCAATTTGTTGTTGGTAGATGTTTATTTTTTTTTTTTTGTTTTCTGTGCTGTTGTTGTTGCGATTAATCCTCGGCAGTGGCAGGCACTTTGGCGCACATAATTGAGGTTACGTTCAGTTGCACAAATTGCCAACATTAATTGATTATGGGCCAGAGGATTGGGCATTGGGACAGCCAACGAACATTGTTATCGTTGCTCGTTTCAAATATTGAACAACGATGCCCACAAGAACAGCAAAAATTGTAATGTAATAATCGGATTTTCATGGCTGCATTTTATGATGACCGAATGTGGCACATTTATTGTTTGGAGCGTCCTCTTGATACGGTATCGGAGTGGGGGTGCTGGAAGTCGTGTGAGTTAGACGCGTTACTGACCCGCACAACATACGACCCATCCGACAGCCGGCACATAACATCATCATCCAAAACGCAACACATTCAGCGACCGCAAAAGTTTGACTCACCACACAGCAGGAAATCAACCACCAAAAAAAAGGTCCCCAGCATGGATGAGGATTGGCATTTTTATGCTGAAGCCACATTCAGCTACATATTTTGATTTCGCTTTCCTTTTATTTTTAACACCTCAAAATTTATGCCCTCATCCAAAATTCAACAAAACTTCAGTTAATTGTCTATATCTCTTTTGGCGTGATATAACGGTGGCTTCTATCTTTTAAGGGGCAACACTTGCGACTTCCATTAACTGCGTTACCCAATTTTGACGGACATTTGTTTTTTAATGGCCAAAGATGATGGCGAATCGCTCAATTTAACTTTTTTCATTTTGTTATTTCTTACAAGTTTCAATCTAATAACAAATGTTTTTTTATGGATCCAACGTGACGAAAAGCATTTTCTTTATTTAATTGTTGTCAAAGATTTGCTGACTGAGCTGGCAATCTATTGTTTTTTATTAGCTGCCAGATGTCAAAAGACAAGAATTAGATGTTAATGGTGACAATAAACAATAAAAAACGGACACTTACGGTGGTTAATTTCTGGTTTTGGTGGCCTACTGACAAACATCTCAAATTCGCAAAAGGCTGGTTAAACGACTAATTTATTTAATTTTAAAAGGTTTCAAAGATTGATTAGTTAATTCGATAAACGAACTCATCTTGACTATCATTTTGAGAGTTAGGAAAAGTTATTGTTTCTTGTAGGCAATTTCCTAATAAACTGAAGAAAACTGAAGACTGAGACTATAAAGAAATTAATATCCATTGGCGTTTTTTGTGGTCGCCAGGGAATGTTTTTGTAGGATACTTGCGGGGTAGAATTAGTTCTTGGAAGAATTTATCTAACTCTCAGAAAGTTTGGACAAGGACTAATCGTCCAATTATTTGCAATTATTTAAAGTTCTACTTGATTTAAGGATTGCATTAAGCCAACAAGTCTATTATAAGTCTATTATTAAGCTGCGTTCCTCAGACGATTAGTATGTGGTCCCTATCCGCTCAGGCAACATCACTCTACACTTCAATAACAACGAAACGCACATAGTTGATTTTGTTTTTCTTTTCCCCTGAATAGCATCAAGTGCATTAGTCGCATAAAAAATGCAAAGGTGCCCATGGACAGGGTACGCATCCACTTTTTTATACTCGTTGTTTTGGGTGAGAGCCCGCTTTCAATCAAAATCGCTCAAACTCTTGACAGGCAGCTGCTCTGCAGTAGGACCAACGGCAACAACAGCATCGGCAAGTCAAAAACAACAAGCAAACTTCATAAAATTGCACTCGGCAGCATTTTGGCAAACTCGCAAAACTCTCGCGGCGCACATGAGCGCATAAAACAAACAGTTAGTCAACGTGTGTTTGCGTGTATGTGTGTGTGGCACTTACCTCTTTATCTTTTTGCCTATAAACGTCGCTCTACCCTTTAACCCTTCTTCCCATACTAGCAGAAGAGTATTTTTCGCCTTGGGCGCTGAATGCATTTTTGGTCAGTTGCAGCTCGCGACTGGAATTTTTTCTCATTGCACTTTAAGTGCAGTTTACCTCTTTGGCAGACTCTATGTTTGCTTTGGCCCCGTCAGACCAGACCAAACCCAAACCATGCCTCCCTGCCTTCATTCGCTGGCTGCGCAACCACTCCCCCTTGGTTCCCACACTCTTTTTGGCGACTTTGAGTGTGCTGGCGTTAGAAATTGGGAAAAAAAAAGTTTTGCGCTGGAAATGTATTCTTACAAAAGGATATATGGCGCCCACTAACATGACCATCCCCTATTCAGCTTCTCACTCACACTTGACTGCATTTATTTGGTGGTAGGAGAAGAGGAGGCAGGCAGAAGGAAGGCCATACGGACGGTCATTGCATTTTTGTGCGTCCCATGGCCGGTTCGTTGACGGACAAGTGCCAATTCGTTGGTATGCTGGATTCAAGCTAATGCGGGACAGGGAGTGAAGCTGAAGGTGGAGTGGCGCTTAAGTGCATGCCTCCCTTGCGAGACCTACCATCGTTGCATTTCTTTTTCATTTAATTAAAATTATTTGCCTTTGCTCGCGAATGGCACTCGGAACTTAGCTGACTCGTCGACGATTTTGGCCACCAGACGATGCATCTTTGGTGTGTTAAGTGCGTATGGTGGCCATTGTCAATTAGCCATGCTTCCCCTACCCTCCGACCGACCCCCGTCCCGTCTTCTCACCGCGTTGCTCTGATGCCAAATGCAGCGATGCATTCAGTTGGCACTAACCAATGCCGAACGACGCACAAAAGTATGCTATGAAACATGTTTCAGTGCAATTATTTTGCATCAGGTAATTCCCCATCAAAAAAAAAGAAGCCTTTATACAAACAAAAAAAACAAAAAAATAGTCCAAATAAAAATATAAAGCAAAAAACCTTTGAAACAATTGCTGCGAATGTTTTTATGTTTCCAATTACAACAAACGCGCGAAAAGCATAAAAAACACGCACACACAAACTCACGAAACTCACAAACAACGATTTCAAAATAGAATAAGTGAAACCTGACATAAGTGGATATGCGGGACAATAATATGAATTTATCTACAATAGCTCAAAGATAAAATACTCTATTGAATGAACCAGGTTAAACGACTTGGTTATGACCCAGCTAAAGTTGTGAAGATATAGTTTATTAATTCAGCTTTATTCAAAATAGAAAAGCAGAAACCAATCATAAGAATACATATTTGGCTGAATTACAATCTTTTATTCCTTAAAATACTCACAGCCCTTTGAGCTGCCGCCTCGGGCGCCGGGATATGGGGGTGGTAGCCACTCAATAGCCATATTCTCGGCTTGTTTATCTATAAGTTTATTTGCGGAAACATAGTTGGGATTGCGCAAAAAGGTTTTTTGTCTGCGTAGGCGGCCTGAAGGCTGAAAATCAGCTTCTTTGGACTGACTCCTCACATTTTTTTTAGAACCATTTTTTCGTTTATATCTTACCGCCGTTATGTCTATTTTTGGCTTTGATCTGGATTTAGGTTGAACGGTGGTCTCCTGTGCCTCGCTAGGTTTAAACTGAAGGCAACGAATTGCCAAAATGAGCGGAGGTAGGCAAAATATTAGGAGAATTGAAAGTGCCAGCACCGATTGATGCATTTTAATTAAGTGAAAGATTAGTTTACAGTCTCGATAAGTTGAACAAAACAATTTGCAACGTTTATTAGGAAAATAAAGCGGCTAATTAACAAACAGTGTGTAGAATTTTTTATACTTTTTTTGAAGAATTGTTTTCTAAATAAGCGAAACGACTCAGTTGTGGAAGGGAAAGTGTCTCAATACGTGGTTTGTTTGGCATCATAGAGAGCATTTTCTTGGTGTCAGGTGGCACTATGTCACGTCTTCTGGTTCATGTCGGCCCGTCTAACACAATATATGCTTGTCCTCCTATTAATAATTTCAAGATGCGTAATTATTGATTTTTCATTAACACTTTGGGTTGCAGAAATAATTATTATAGAAACGCAAAAAGAAAGAGAAAAAATAGATACCCACGCATGTGTGTGACTGTGTGGCAGACCACTTTGAACTTAGGCCTGGCTGTGAGACCTATTCTTGTGTGTCGTTAGCCTTGTCTTTGAGCAAGTAAGCGAAGGTTGCCATCGACGGAGGTGGCTTCAGCATGTCGACGGTTGTCGTTCGGCGCCTTTGTCACAATTAGTTAGGCGTGTGTTTATTTATTAATAAATATTTTACACTTCAACGCCTACGGGTAATTGCACATGTGTGTGTGTACACCTTGGTGGTTTTCTGGGTAGAATGGGGGAGGTTAGATTCTTTAAGCCAAGGCATACTACAAAATAGACAGCCGACATGCCGAGAAGATTCACATGTCTGGCATATTTCTTCTATCATGATTTTGTAATTAAAAAACTGGCTAGCCAAGTGGTTGGACCGAGTCTGGACTTTGGACAGAGCTTTGTTATTAAACTTGGCTGCAAATTAAAAGTCAAACTGTTTAAGACAATATACAAACATACTTAAAGCATGAGATTGACAAGGGTAACGGGCAATAGGGGAGGCTCACGCTGCGCTGAATTTGAATATAGAGCTGTCCATCCATCCATCCATCCATCCATCTGACCATTTGTCCATCTATCCACTCACAACCCTTCTTGGACGCACACTGACCATCCATCCACACTCACCACGGACGGCTGCACGCAACGTGGCGCTAATTTCTTTGATTACATGTGCGCTGCAGGCACCGAGTCGAGTCCGAGGCCGAGACTGAGACCCTGTTAGTAATCCTTTGTGCCTTTTCTTACACACACACACAGTCACACGCGAAGGGATTCATTTTATATATGGAACAAACTCACGTTAATAAACGGAAGGGAGTTGCTTTTGAATGATCAACTGAACTTCAAAACTTTTACTTGGCTACTCTGTCTGTCTCTCTCTCTTACTGGCCACCCTTAGGCACGCAAGTCGATTCCTTTTTCTTAATTATTGAGCAACGGACGTTGTTTCAATTTCTGTCCTTCTTGTTCTTGTTGTTGTTTATTTCTGCTAGTATAAAATGTGTTAATTTTCGCATAAGTTGGATGTATGGGGTGCACTCTTTGCTATCAATTGAAAGGTCGTAATAGAAATGTAAAATTAAGAAGTCTTTATAAAAAGCTCATGATGATGATAATGGGCTCGCTGACCAGCAGACGTTTCAGCTGTTAGCTTCATTCATAACTCACTGACCATTGAAAAGCCTGTCGACGCCGTTGCCTTGGGTTAAACGTCATCTACCTACTGTTTCCATTATGTTATGATTCACAAATCAGCGCTTTCATATGTACATAATCATGTGTGTTGAATAGAAAAATGAAATCAATTAATATATGTACATATATGTATTTTAGCAATTTTAAATTATCATTACCATTATTTTCTTGTCTTATTCTCTCCATGACAATTAATATACATATATGAGGCTGGTCTTAATTGTGAACTGGTCGGTGTTAGCTCTTTAAGTTTTGGGCAAAATGGCATAAAAATTATAATTTTTAAAGCAATAGAAGTGGAATTCTAGTTCGAGCGTTTGTTTAACATTTGGCAGGCACTGAATAAAAGATGAACTGGTTCTGCGATTGATGGCACACATATGCAGATGTGTTTCCCGTTTATGAAAAGAAGCTAAGCGAAAAATATATACATATGTATGTATATACAATACAATTCTGTTGTGCTCGAGTTCGAACCCCGACATAGGTGGAGTTTCCCCCCCGGTGAAGCAATACTGAAAGGTAGTTCCGTCGGGGATAATGGAAACGATTGTGGATAACGAATAATTTTTTACATATATGTATATTTATAGGTATAGGTACATATGCATGTACTTATGTAGAAGAGAAAAGGACTCTCTCTAAAAAGAACCGTTTGCACGCACATGGACTTGTCGACTTGTTTGAATAATACAGAATGAATAAAAGGTGGGTCGAAAGTAGAGGGACTACTTTGGTCCTTTGTAAGTGGCTCTGCTCTCGTTCGTTTGCTCGCTCGTATGTGGGAAATGGGAATGGAAATTCTTTGATTTGATTTTTTCAATTTTTGTTTTTGCTCCTTTCGTTTCGTTTTTTCCGTGTGTTTTTTATTTTCGTTATTTAGCTGTTTGTGCGCCGTCGTCCGTCACTACTAAAAAGTTAATTGCACGAAAAATAAGTTAATACTCGACTGCAGACCAGTCCACTTCGATGGCCGTTCCACTTGCTGTTTAATTTAATTAGTCAACATCCGTCTGTTTCTTTTTCTCTGTACATGTGTGTCCGAAAGGCCTAGCCAGCGCCTCTTTTTGGCTCTTTCGAAATGTTTGCGCTCAAGTCAATTAACAAGTATTTTTAATTGCTTTAAATTTGCATAATTTTTGTCAACATAAGCGACTCTACTCGTTTCTTCTTGCACTCTTCTGGTGGGACTTAATGAGAGTCAACTGAAGATTGTATGAATTAGTTTCAATTTGAAGTTGGGACCGCGTCAACTAATCTAATGCCTGACTAATCTCAATTTGAATGCCCCACACATACATGAAATGGTAACTTAACTGAATCCTTAGCTATACGGCAATGGGCATTTCAATTAACCCAAGGGACGCACCTTGGAATGTCCTTTCCATATAGAATTTGACCTCGTTTTGGTAAACAGAAGACGCACAACTAATTAGACACATGCCAGGACAATCAACCAGCAAGCGGCCAACGACGGACATTAGACACACATGTGTGGTTATGAAACTCCATTTGGATCCTTTTACATACATATAGTATGTATATCCTATCTGAATGACTGCTTGACCGTACGCAAATTACTTGTGTCATAAATTCCAACCAACAACAAATGCGACAAGAAAAGGACACCCAAGGCTTACGCCTGAGAAGTGGGTCGAAATGCTTGGGCTTGGCAACCAGGTTGACTTCACGTATCTGTTTCCGTTTTAATACCCAGAGAACTCTTTACCACATTTTATAGCCACAAAGTTTCGATAAGTTACGGGAACACATACATAAGCATACATTGGTTTTCATGGAGAGAGAAAGAGAGATGGAGGCGACGACGACGACCTTCATAAAGATTCCAATCTTAACGATGACAATGCTGAAAGTTTTTCGCCCAAAAACCTGACTTCCCAGTCATTGTCTTTGATTTAAGCGATACAAAAGTTGACTTAAAAACCCAAAAACTAAAGGGAATAACCGGCTGCTTATCGAAGCCATTTCAATCCGGGCTAGCAAAAAGGGATGAAACGACACGACGAAGGCACACGAGATGATGCAAGAGCAACGATAAGCTTAATATGCGTTTTCCTCAACTGCTCATTAGGTTTTCCAATGGGTCGCCAAGGCCGACAGATGAGACGAGAGCAATTATTGCAGGAGCCGGAAGCCGGTTAGGCGGCACTAAATTCATAAACACTTTGCATAGTTTTAATGTCCAACCCCGGTGACTCTCACAGAAGGACTACCTCGACAAACAAAAGGCCATCCTTGGGCATTTCTTAATTTGTGCTACGTGCTGCCCTTCATTTTGGGACCCTTTCAAAAGACTTTTGTTCGCCGAGTGTATTGTTTCTTAAAGATTAGCATCTGCAACAATGTTGAATTATAGCCAAAAAGTTTCGACAGTGAACAAGCTGACCAAGTTTCTTACCCTGATGCATGTACTATTTACATATAATAAACGGCGAATTTGTGAATGAAACTGTCTGAAAAGTTGTAAATGGCGTAAAAGAATATGTGCTACAATCAAACAAACGAGTGGTCCTCAAATGAAAGTGAAATCATCATTATAATTATAATATCAAAAATAAATAAAAAAACATAAAAAGAAACCTATACATTATTTTCCCATATTGAGTTATCAATGAAAATTAACCAAAAAATTAAATAAAATTAAATGAAATACATACACACATAGGTCAAATAAAAAAATGGGGGTTTTGTGGGGGGCGGGGCGAGGAGCAGGATCAGGACAATGTTTGCGACATGGAACAGAGTCATGTGGCGGCGGCTGCTCTGTTTCGGGGTAGACAAACATTGCCCGTGACCCCATTCCAAGGGGGTGCGTGTTGCTGGTTGCTTCATTAACCGGCAACACACTACCACACACCAACACAATTATACACACACTCCTCATATACATAAGCATGCCCATACACGCACACACACAAACGATTCCGCACGGGTCACCGGCCCAGCCAGGACCATTGCCGGTACCGGCAATTTTTATTTTTTGTATATACCTTTTTTTCGCTTACTCACACCATTACAATGCAATACATAATATCACCAACACCAACAACAACACCAACAGTGTCTGTAATACAATGCCGCCCAAGGTCAAACCATAATCGTTGATAATGAAAATCATTTGCATTATTTTTTCGTTTTTCTCCATTTCCTTCTACTGCTTCTTCTCGCCCCCTTGCATATCCCTGTCCACCTCTGTTTAATGGCCTCGTCCTTGCCTCACATTTATTTTTGTCTCTTGTTTTCTTTAATTTTTATTTAATGCAATTTCTCTTCTCATCGGACCCTCTCTGCCTACCACTACCGTTTAGTCTCCTCATTGTGTAAATTATTGTCCCGAAAAAAGCGAAAAAAATATACACCCGAATCGGATAACCCCCAACGAAATCGAGGAGTAAACGTTAAAAAAATAATAAAAAATCACGCGCCCAAAAGTATGCAACATAATTAAAAATCAATGGCACACAAACAGATAAAGGCCAAACAGGCCGTCCAGCTGTACGGGGGCGTGGCAGGCAACCTGATTTTTACATTAAAATGCACCCCAGACTCTACTCTATTATGTATATATATATATATTTATATGTATGTATATATATATGACTATATATCAGTAAATGTGTGTATGTACCTATACATATATACTTTTTATTTTTGTTTGCTGCAATTTATTTTGGATTGTTTTTTAATTTATTTTTTATTCGCATAAAAAGAACAAAAAAAAATATGATAAAAAATTTCGCGCGAACGCGATACACACAGCAAAAATCAACAAAAACACCAAAAAAACGAAAAGGATACACAAAAAAAGCAGGCCAAACAACGCCGGTCAGCAGGAGTAGGACGAGGCCACATGGTTGTCTGGGTGTATATTTTTGGTGTGGCGACGGCGGCCAATGAACGGTAAAACTGTTGCTGGGGTGTTGCAACGTCAGCTGAAAGCGGCAAAAATTAACAAAAAAGTGAAAACCAAAAAAATGAAAAGAGCAAAGTGACGAAAATATAAAAACGCTCTGTAAATGGGTTGAGTTCAGTTGGATTGAGACGGATAGAGTTGGGTTGGGGTAACCAGCAATGTGCGGCTGTAAATGGTGTAAACAGTTCAAATAATGAGTATACTTCAAACTAGTACAAGAGTTAAGAGAATGCGAGTGAGAATAAGAAACTGCGGTGAAAAAGATGGATATCAGCTCTTGCTAATGTGATTCCTAAAATCTTTAAGCTAAAGCGTGGTAGATCACAAAGGCAAATTAGCGAAATAATGAGTAATTATCTTAATGGGATGACAACAGGACATAATTATAATAAGTGTATATCAAAAAATATTTTTTGACATACATATGTACATATAATCATAAAAGCATTTCTCAAACAACTAAAGAAACTTTGACTTTCTTATAGATCAAAGTATATGTGCCGTATAACATTTTTGTAATTCTATTTAATAAATTTTCGCGTTTTTGATTGCTTAACACTAGAGTCCAAGGACAAATTAGCAGAAGGTTACATGTGTGAGATTTTCGAGTAAAAGAGAACAGCTATTTCGGATCGGGGGTTTCCTTTGCATTCTCGATTTCCTTTATGCCATAATGCTGAAATGTTCTTAAATGAAATATGAAATACGCTTACGCATTGTTATACTTTTACACCCAACATCCTTTGCCCATGGGGGTAGGCATCTTACATCGACTTGGCTGTGGCAATCAGCTTAAACACCTGACGCAGCGGACCAACCATGTGTTGCATGTGCCCGTTACAGAAAAGGGCGCCAATGTTGGCTTGTTTCTCTTTCCGTGTGCATTTCACATCCTCCTCCATGACTTATTTCATTTTATTTTGTTCTTTTTTTTTTGGGTTTCCTCTTCCTTCGTTTTGTTTTCTTTTTGGACACTCTCCTGTGACTCTTGGTTTGGCTCCTCTGACGAGTTTTTTTATTTGCAATTCTCGTTGCACTATTTTTACCGGCTTGTAAAAATCACGTAAATTTTTAAAATTGCAGAATAATGCCGGTCAAACTCATTATATACACACATATACATACATGCACACAGATCTCCTCACACAACCATTTACGCGTCTCTCTCTGTCTGTGGCTCTTTCTGTTGCATCATCATCATTGTGCAACAGCTGGCATGGCCCAATGCCACATCACAGCAAACACAAAATAAAAATCAAGCAATTATTAAACAAACTGTCACATAAAATAATTGATTAACTGGGTAAAATGGTCAACAACTGTAAATGGAAGGCAAATTTCTATTAATATGTATAGAATGGAATTTTTGATTGAAGATATTTCTTGATCCGTTCTTTGATTAGGTGGCCCACCTGCTTCCTGCCTGGTTACCCTAATTGTTATCAGTTCGTTACCCCAAATCAACAAAATTACAACGAAGAACCATCGACGACGCCGTCTGCCTTCAGCCGTTTTGGTTTCTGCTGGCCCACCAATGGAACTTTTTAATTTGCTGCAACAGCCCTATCCATAGCCTTACCACTTCTACCCTTCACATCGCTTAGTTGATGCAGACTGCAGTTTTGGCCTGCATAATATGCACTTTCCGGCCTTTTTTTTGCCAAAAGAAAGGGTTGTTGTTAGAGGCTTGCAACTTTTTGTACGGCTGAGTCTATCCATCCAACCATCCTATTGCAGAACGCAATTACCCAAACAAAAAACTCTTGCCGCCTTGTTGGCTATCAGTGCAATGGTTTCTTCTAGCCTGGCAATTGCAAGAATGGGTCTGAGACCCCCGGCATGTGTGCAATTTCATGCAACTTTGTTTTTTGGCTTGCGTTTATTTTCGGCCCAAAAGTTTCGTAAATTGCATTTTGTATGTGTGCGAAGAAGAAATTGCAGAAATTTACTTATTTAACTTTAAGATTAAATTAAGGGATGTTTGCAGTCACTTATTGTCGGACATAGCATAAGTATGAGATTCAGTAAACCTTTGTGCTTGTAAATACGACAATGAGCAAATAAAATTTAAATATCTAAGAGGTATATTGAGAGATAACATTTAAAAGTTATTCGTCTAGGATAGCTTGTCAATACACTATTCATATAATTTTTTCTTGGAACCTTTACATATAATCCCTGTTATTTGTGTGGGTGTCCAAGGCAAACTACAAGACTTAATTGTAATTTAGCCAGTCATGACAACATTTCTTGACCTCAAAAAGTGAGCATTAAATAAGTTATACGACAAAAGGTGTGGCCCGAACGAAACTATGTTGATGACTTAAGAGTTTCCACACATTCACATGAAGGTTTATTTGTTGCTTTTGCCGCCAACACTTGTAACCAAATTGATACTAAAACCCACATGCCCACCCTCCAGTGCCGAGTCCCAAAGGCATCCAAGACCACTATGGTTGCGATGGTGGCGACGACGACGTTGGCGACAACTTTGGCCGCACCTTTGCTTACGTACTAAGGCAGCGGGACAAAGCCGAGGTAAATGGTCCTGTGTGTGTCTGTGTTTGTATGCAAAGTAAATATTTTCAGACATAAGGATTTCATTATCCTTATCACATGACAAGCGGAATTTTAGTTTTGTTTGCAACATAGAAAAGCGCAAAAAGCGAAAGAAGATGTACTTGCTGGTCGTTGGTCGCCAAACTGCCAGCCTACTCTTACTCTTACCAGTTTCATGTCCTTGTGTTAATGTCCTTTAAGCTGTTCTACTTTAATTACAATATGCCCACACATACTTCGTGCGCATTGAGGTATATTAGTTTTCTGCAAGTCACATGACATTGGTTAACTGTGAAAACTATTTTGAAACTATTAACAAAAATCGTTAATTACGTTTTCTTTAAAAGCAATTATAAAATGAGGTACAGTTCAAAATCTGTAAGTTGGTGAAATTGTAGAAAATAAAAAAAGCTTCGATTGACAATTCTTAAAGAGTGCACAGACAAGCAACTAATTTAATCGCTTCCAAATTGCTGAGAACGGTAAGAATATGTGGTATTTTCATTAAACAGACCTGAAGACTGTTCAAGGGAACCAAACTAAGTTTAGAAGAAAGCGAATTAAAGATTACTTACTTAGTGGATATGAAGTATTCTACCCCTTGTAAATTTTGATTGTACGTGAGAGTTGTGGTTTATGTGTTGTCTCTTGAGATATTTAACGCTAGCCACAGAGAGTGTTTGTGTGTGTGTGTATGAGCCACTCCTCTGTGCTTATCCTTAACGGCAGTTGTGCAACTTAACTATTTGCATGTTTGTCCTTCGTTGCCGACGCCTTCGCCGCTGTCGCTGTTGTGGTTTAGAACTCTCAAGGTTTTCTCTAGCCCTGAAGATGACGTCGTCGTTGTCGTCGTCGCCATCGTGGACGGTGGTTTTGTTGGTCTGCTCCGGTCTGGTGTAATCCCGTTGTGTGTGTGTTTGTAGGTAATTACTGCACTCGCTGGCATGTCAAAAGCGTCTCATATGTTTAATTGAAATTGGGGCTTTTGTTGTAGTTGTCTTAGTTTTACGTAGCGCTAATGTCTTCATTAAAGCTGAAAAGCATTTACCAAGGATTCTTTAAATGGATTAAGTAGAGCAATAGCCGTAGAAATGTATAGGATCAATTAATTGTCAATCATTTTCTCCTCTTTCTCTTAAAGGAGGCAAATTGTGGGGTTGAGGCAATCGGAAATCAAGTTGGCTTGCAAATTGGCGAGTGGGTTGCTGCTTCTGCTGTTGCTAAATGCAATTGCCGCAGTCTCATAGACAGCAACAATGACAACGAACAACAAATTGATATATATGGAGAAGTCCGCGGGTTGACAAAGCAGCTGCAGCGTAAAAACCCAACCATGTTGCCTGTCTCCATACATAAACTCCTTATACCCCTTCCCCCAATAGCAGTAACATTTGATTCTGTTGCCATTGCTGTGGCTGTTCATGTTGTTGTTGTCGCGAAAAGTGCATTTCGCTGGAGAATGGGCAGGAGAGAGGTGATACGGGGCGTATGAGCAATGCAACGGACAAGGACAGCGCAGCAGCGGCCGCAGTTTCATTTTTTTTGTGTTTTGCAGTTGCATTCAATTTTTTGCCATTTGCAACGATGGCTGACAGACGCCAGCCATCACACAGCCTCCACCGCCCAGTCCCTGCAACCCCTTTCCCCTTAGTAGGCGGAGCATTTTTGTATTTTTTGCGTTGTTTTTCAAACGCAAGCGCGCATTTTTAATGCAACTCATACACATGCACACATACACACACACACACACACACACTGCAAAAATAAAAAGAGAGAGAGTGAGACAGAGATAGAAAAAGCAAGGCTGTAGGGGGTGTATGGAATAGGGAGACAGAGCATCCGTGACTGTATGGACCTTCCGCCACCCAAACCCAATTCTATATTTAAAGGCAGTTTTAGTATTTTGTTTTTGCCTCCCATTTTGCTTGCGTATACAAACACACACACTTGCACATATCTGTATATGTATATAGGTATATATCTTCTTTTTGTTTGCGCATATAGAATTACAGTTAAAAAATATTTCATATCGAAAGTTCAAAGTTCGGTTGTAGGGCATCCGTTTTGTATGTCCTTTGAGCCGTTGCACACACGTTCATATTCGCATTCGTTTCGCTTGATTAATTAAAAGCGAAATATGTTTATGGGCAGAATACTTTGGGGATTGGCCCCACACAGCGGAGCACACAAAAGTAACTCCATAAATATGTGGGGGCAAAAACAAAAAATGAGCCTAATGAATTATGCAGATCCAACGGGAATGCATAATTGACAGCGTGGGAGAAAGAGACACTAGAGAAAGAGGGACAAAGCGATAAAATGAGACTTCATACGAGTTCTGTGATTTACTTTCAAGTGGCATTTGGCCATATGTCGTCGTATGGGTATGGTATCAACTGTACCGTTGCTTGACACTTGGCCTCCATACCATCCTCCATTCAGCATTTATGGCTATGGCCATGGCCAGGGCAAAGCCCAAACAAAAAGCCACTCAAACCTAGCAACCCGGAAAATTTGATCTCTCCTCGCAATTGCTGCAAGCATCGCTGATTGCATTTGCTGCAACAAATTTTGTGAGTTTTGTTTTGTTTTGGGGTTGGCTGCAACTGCAACAGCAACTGCATTGCTGCAACGGGGCCGAAATCCAAATGGACTTTTGTTGTCCAGGCCCCAAAATGCAGCTTCAGCTGTCCAATTCCCTACCATCCACCAAGCACTTCTCCATTCCACCACGCTAGGCGTACATGGTTTGTTTAGTTTTTCGCGCAATTTTCCGCGTCGCTTTTGTCATTTTTCGGGGGTTTTTTGCCCTGCCTTGCGAAGTTTTGCGTTATATAAGGCCCCATACTCCAAGCATTAGCCCATTGTGCCATCGAGCTATCGTCCATCATGCTTTTAGGTAAATGCAACTGCAACTGCTGTCGCTGAAACGCATTGCAGCGCTTTGGGGAATATGCAAATCAGCCATCAGCAACCAGCAGCTGCTGTCACAAAGGCTTTACCCAACAGTCACATCATCTGCATCTGCATCAGCGTCCGCATTCACAAAACCAACATCATCAAACTAAAAATAGAATATTGCATGGACGAAAGTATCCTCCTCTATCTTTACCGCATATTTTGGGCTGCTGCCAGTCCTCCATATTGCTTGATTGATGCATTTTAGGCCGCTGGAAATATTGACCGCCCATTAATTTGCGATCAAATTGCATTTTCATCTAATTGGCCAATGCAAAAATATGTTTTTAATGAAGATCACTTGGCAGAGGCACATTAAATTATGTCAGGTATTTATAATTAATAAGACTAGCCATCAACTGTAATTCACCTGGCTTTTATTGGTGAAGAAATTAAAATCCAAATAGAAAATATTCATTCAATTTCTTCAGAAACATCAATCATTCTACTTTAAGCTCTCATAAACTAAAAGACTTACTTTCCCACTTATTTAAAATTCAATGAACAAATGTTAATCTATAGTTGATCGATCAAGTAGTTACTTTAAAAAATGAGTATTTTAGAAGGCAATCCAGACATTAAAAAAAATGTTTTTGTAATTCAAAGTACAATTGCGGTAAAAGCCAATGACCGAATTTGATTAATTTGTCACTTTTAGTTTTCTTATATAGTTATATCATTAAATTAGATGTGCGAACCAATATTTTGCAATTAGTCAAATTCAATTGACCATAATGCAAATTAAAGCCAGTCAATATGCGATTTCGCTTAGTTCTACCAGCTATCAATTTCCGGAATCGGATGAATAATTTCTCACTTTTTGTAGCATACTTTTCTGGGCCTGCATTTTATGCTTTTGTCAAGCGCATTTAAAACAAATTCTCTAGCGTTTTTCAACGCATTTACCAAACTTGCGAACTGATTAATTAATAATGAACTAAAGGCTGACCAAAGCAAAAGGGGAGGACGTTGGGAGTCCGCACAGACCGCAGCAGGTGGTAGTTGCTCCCTACTGACTGTCCAATGGTTATGACGGACCTTTGGCATGTGTTCATAACAACTTATTAATCCATAAGCTATCAGGCAATCTCTTTATACGTGATATATGTACATATTCACATTCATACTTGATGTGTAGTCCTGGCCCGCACCCAAACACAAATTGCAAAGAAAAACCAAAAAAAAAAAAAAAAAAAAAAACACAAAGTCAATAGCCAATGCCATTGAAAAGGCCACGGGCTGAGGGTGTGAGTGTACTTTGAGTACAGTAGAACTGCGCTTCGCCCAGCTTCTCGTCTATATGTATGCGAAACCATAGGCCTAAGCCAAATGCCGCACTCCACACTGGACCACGGGGCGTATGAGTATCATGTGAAATGCGTAGGATTCGATGCATATGCATATCCCTCTCCATAGTGCTAACGTGTGTGTGTTTGTGTATATGTACATGCATATCTTCTCCGCTTTTTCGATGCGCTTCCTCCTGGTAAGCTTTGGCGTCTCCTCGCGAGTTAGCGGGAATTTATGCTGGTGAGGCTTTGTTATTCGATTTGCTTTGGTGGGGGTTATGCTCCATATTTTTTCTTTGCTGCCCATTTCAATGTGATATATTTGTTTGTATGTTCATATACTAGGGAGCGTTGTCGATTTACCAATACCAGCGCAAAAAAAAAAAAAAAAAAGAAATAAAAAAGAATTGCATACGCGCAGGGGAAAATGAAAAACTTTTACGTTTCGTTTAGATTTTTTTTTTTTTTTTTTTTGTGTTTGTTTTTCCCTTTTTCCTTTTTTTTCCCCGGTTTGTGGCTCAAATGAAAACGAAAAAATTGCATTGCATACATGTGTGTGGGTCTTTCTGTGTGCATGTCAGTGAGTAAGTGTATGAGCAGTACGAAATCAAAACAAAACATAGCCACATGGTGCAGACTCTGGTTTGATGTTTGGATGGTGGGTAAAAATCGAACCGAACGCGAAGGGGCCGCCATTAAAAAGCAACAACAATGCGCAGCGAGGTGCAACAGCTCCCAAGCCAAAGCCTGCCCCCGTCTAGTGTGTATGTCTATATACATATGTGTGTGGGTGAATGTTGGACTGGTGGATTTGTCAGACTACGGAGGGGGCTGTGAGTATATTTTAGGCTCGATAACCGGGATTTTTAGTTGTTGCAGCACGTAACCCACAACTGCAGCTGCAGCGGAACCCCATACTCTTCCACTCATCCTCTTAACATGGCATACAGTTGGCGATGGGTGTTGCATAGTTTTCGGCGTTGTTTGATTTTTAGGCCCAGCAAATGCGTTTTACCCCTTGATTGGATAGTATGAGGAGGGATCCATGTGTGTCCTATGTGTGTTCTATGTGTGTCCATTCGTTGTGTCTGTGTCCGTGTGTTTGTATGTGTGGTATATGCATTCTCTCTCTTTATGTGTATGTGAGTGTGATGGTGTGAGCTGTGACTGGCATCGTTGTCGTCGCGCTTTGTTTTGATTTTTCGCGACTGAGCGCGCGTTTCTCTCTGTGTGTTTTTGGATTTGTCCAGCATTGCATATGTGCGACCATTGTACTTCTGTGTGTGTGTGTCAGTGTTTTGTTTCTGTGTGTGTAGCACACGTATGTACATTAGCAAAAACGATGCTGCCGCTGCCACAGTCGCAGAAATTTTTTGCGCCAAAGCCAAACCAAAAACGAAGAGGACAATTTGGTTGGTGATGCTGCTGCCACTGCCGCCGTTGCCATTGCCATTTTTTTCTCCTATTTCGCGCCCGGCCACATCAACGCGCTCGGCCAGCGGCCACTTTTCTCATCCTCCTTACTTACTTGCCATCATCCGCCACATATCTATCCAGGAACTGAAAGCAGGGACTACTTCATAATCAACGCGAAAGTTGCAGCGGCGGCGGCGACGACGCCATCGACATCGACATCAGCATCAGCAGAGGCGCTGCCCATGTCGACGGCGGTGACTCTGGGGCCCGTCATCGTTAACAATTTTTGCACAACATTGCAACAGAAAACTGCTAAACGCGAAACAAGTTGCGGCGTTTTTTCTGCTCCTCGGGTTCCTTGTCCTGGCAAAAAGTCGGCGCAGGCACAGGCACAACAGGCAAAGCAAGGCAAATTAGTAGGCAGTGCCAGGCAGGCAGTCGGCAGGCAGGTCGGCAGTTCTCGCATAAATCACAAATCTAAATCCAAATCATCATAGCAGTCTCTTCAGCAACAACAGGAGCAGCAAAAACACAAACAACAACCTAGACTAGAACTAGACTAAGAAAAGAGAGTGCAAAAGTGAAAGTGAAAGTGCGTGAAAAAAACTTAACTTGAAGTGCAAGTGAAGCAGAGCAGAGAGAGCAAACACACCACTATTACGAACAACACCACCACCAAATCCATCCATTCTTCTGCCTCCTTTCGGATTTTTTCGTCCTTAGTTATTTTTCTTTCGGTTTTCGCTTATATCTGCTCCTTCCAACCCACACTCCCATACAATGTTGTCGCCTTCGCCACTCATCCCAATACTCGCAATGGTAGAGCACCAACTGGAATACGAACTCGAAGGCGCTTTCGAGCACCAACAGCATCACAAGCAGCAGCTGCATCAGTTGCCAAGGCCGCCAATGGCTACTGAATTCCTTAGCCAAGCAATGCCATCTTGAATTCCTCCGCTTCCTCACCCCCAAAACGACAGCCCCATTAGCCCCACAAAACTGAGCCATCCAAAGACAATGTAAACGGCATTAGAATGTAAAACAGTTTTTCTTCATTTCCTAAACAAAATCAAAAACCAGCCAGCCAACAACAAATAAAAAAATAGACAAAGTCAAATTTTTACCAATATCGATAATAATAATCAATTGATAATCAGCGCAAAATCAACGCATAATTTCGTTCGTCAAAATACCAAGCAACAAAGCAAAGCAACACCAAGAGCATAAAAATACTATATATACGTTTAGATATATGTATATATAGTGATCAATCAAGAAAATAATAAGCAGGCAGATATCTAAATCGTAACCAGATATAACTTCCAGTTTCAGTTTCGCACCGATTCCGATTCCAATTCCGATTTGAAACAAAATTAAAACGTCTGAATTTAAACTTTCGTCTCGTCTCGTCTCCAATTTCGGTCACAAGTTCGTCATCGTCTCGGTATCGATCTAAAATTACATTTTCTACAAATTCAGACGTAGATCTTTAGTTGATTAAATCTTACTATTTGACATTTTTGGACGTCAAACATTTTGAGAGAATTAATTTAAGCAAAAAAAAAAAAAAATACCAAAAAAAAAAAACAAAAACAAAATATTTAAAAAAAATACAAAGCGTAAAATAAAATTCGAAATTCAAAACTCGAAAACTACGAAATTACCTGAAAATTTTAGAGCAAAAATTCAACAACAAAAAATATTAAAAAAAAACGCGCAAAATTATACAAAAAGAAAAATTTTATTATAATTATTTATTAACAAAAACCAAGAAAAAACAAAAACGGAAACACAATAAAATTTAGAGCGAATTTCATAAAAAAGGAAAGAGAACAAAAGACATATTTTAGTGAACTTTAGTGAAAAAATTAAGAGATTAGAACTGAAAAGAACTAAATGGAAAAACGGAATATCAAAAATAGTTGTGATGTGATATTTTTTTTACGTATTTTCATTTGAGGGTAAGTAAGAAAAAATTAATTTTGCTTAAACTTTGCTATAAAAATGTTATCCATAAACAGATAATGCAATATTTGCGCATTTTTAATTATTTATGTTTTTCATTTTTCTTTAGCTTTTATATTAAGATTTTAACTCACATGCAGCTTTACTTAAATAGCTAAAAATATTAATCAATATTTGCGATGACAAAACATACTTGATGATGATCATTGAATATGACCAAATATCTCTCAAAAATCAAGTATATGTTTAAATTGTTAAATTTTAAATATATAACTTATTTTGATACTCTTCATTTATGAAAATGGGCTTATGGAAATAAGCCTATAATAACCTCTTTTATGAGACTTGTTTAGATTTTTTTAAAAAGATTTTTATCAATGTTCAAAGCACTAATAAAATTTGTATTAGTGTATCAGTCTAGATGTCAAGTAATAAACTACTCTTAAATTCACAGGCATGGAATTCTAGATTTGGAAACATTTTCTTGAGAGTTGCTAAGTGGAGGGAAATGATCACCCTCAGTTTTTGAATCTTTTTGTCACACGTTTAGCATTCTAAGATCACGGCAGAATGAAAGATCTTACAGCTTATTCTGTATATTTGAAATCTTTTGATTCAGGCTTCCTTTTTGACTTTGAATCGTGGCATGGGTTTTGTTGTCGTTGTTATCTTTGTTTCAGACTTTACTTCGTTTGTTGTCGTCTTCTTATTCGGCTTTCAGTTGCAGCAGCAACATGCATCTGACCCTCTCCCTAAAAGGGGCAGCGGCAGCAGCAAGTTTAGTTGTAGTTGTAGTTGTAGACTTTTTGTGTCTCTACATTCTCACACACATACACACGTCCGTGAATATGTATAAATACCTATTCATCCTCCCACACATGTAGGTGCAACGTGAGTTTAAGTTTTTGGAGTCATGCACATAATGTAAACAAGGACATGCGCAATGCTGCAGCTTGGACGGCATTTTCCCAATTTCCCCAACAGGAGAAATTGCATGCAGGCAATGCAATATCCAACTAGAAGACAGCTGCTGGAGTGAGAGACAGGAGGGAATGGATGGCTAGTAAATGGCAGCAACGCCAGCGTCGCTGTCGCCATCAACTTGCCACAGTTTAGATGGACAAAAAGGAAAAACGAAACGCATGCGGCTCCAACTTCGTGTATATACCACAGAGAGAGATGGAGAGAACACGAGAGTAAGAGAAAGCTGCGCAAGTGCTGCTGCGAGTGCAGCCTGAAAGGATGCAACGCTGCAAGGCAATGCACTTGGACACATACACACACAGACATATATAAAGTGAGAGAGAGAGACGTAGTCGGTTGCTTCCTTTTTTTCATTTTGTTGTCTCTTTTCGGCTTGTTTTTAGAAGTTGCCAGCCCCCTCCTTAACGCTTCCAACTCAGACTCTCTGGCATTTTATTTACTTGACCAGAACTCGTAACTTTTTACATGACTCGGTAGTTAGTGGGGTAGGGGGGAAGCCAGGAGCAGGAGCCACAAGCTGGTAGCAGCTGTTCATGGAGGCCCAGCACGTGCAGCAAGCAACTGCCATAAGAAGTCCCTCAAACCCTTTCCTGTGCCCCGGTCTGCGTGATTTGTGCGTTGCATTGACGATGATGATGATGATGATGATAATGGTCAGAGTGAGGCTGTCTGGTGTGGTAGGGGGCTGGAGTTAAAGCTGCAGCTGCATTTCTTTATCGTCATCGTCGCTGTGCGTGGTTGGTCGGCTCATACTGGGAGCTGGGCATTGATGGGGCTTGGGTTGGGGGTGTTGAGTAGATGAGTCGTTAGGTCGATTGGGTTAGGGTGACTCGGAAGTGTGGTCGCGTAGACATTGCGTAGAGTCAGTGCCAAGTTTTTTCTATTTCTTCGCCACCCACCACACCGCCCACTCGAATGTGCGTTGACCAAGTACATAGGAAGGCTATATAGAGAGATTTCTCTGCATGGGTGCCATGTGTGTGTGTGTGAGAGATTCGCGCGCGCGAACTTTTCGAAAGGAAAAAAACTTAAACACAGAAACTTTTACATACGAATGTTGGGGAAGAAAGGGGAGGACTGCGGAGAAAGAAGCGCTGCATTTTGCGCGCCTGTAGCTACGTTTTTTGGCGGTTGGCGGATTTGGAATGAGGGATGGGAATGAGAAAGGGGCATCGGAGGGTCGCTTGCATTCCATGTACGCGTCGTCGTCTGTGTGTCCATGTCCGTGTCGCGATGATGGAACGCCGAACGAACGCATCTATCGGCATCGGCCGTGTGGTAGTTGGCATACGGCTTTTGGACGTCTTTTGAGTACAACATTGCTTTTTTATATTCTCGGCTCGACGCACCGCCGAGGCAAAAAGGAAAAACGCACGCTGTCGCTGACGCTGATGCTGATGCTCTGAAGCTGAGGCTGAGGCACTGCGCGCTGAGGTTGAGCTTGAGTACGAGCCCAAGTAACGTACCAGGGCCAGAGCCACAACCGGACAGAGCTGGTCCAAGTCGTCGACGGTTCGGTTCATTTTCGGACTTGCTTATTTTCTAAAACACAACACCCAACGCAAAACCAAAAAAGAACAGAGGAACAGAACAGCGAACACACACAAAAACCCCAAATCAACTTATACACACAAGCACATGTAGAAAAACCCGTATTATTATATATAATATATATATATATATATATATATATAGTATATAAAACTAATATATAAATGGGTGCAAAGTGCGCGCGCGTTTCCCGCCCCCGAAGTCGACGTCTTCATCACCGCCCGCATTCGCCCAGCTGCTGGGGATCGTCGCATTGAGTGCCGTCAAATACTATTTATATAAAATAAATGAAATAAAATATACATATGTATATGTATATAACAAATCCATTCACGCGAGTGCTTCGTTCGTGTCCTGTCAATGTGTATGTGTGTGTCTGTGTGAGAGTGAGCATATTTCTAATAGAAAGCCACCAAAGCCTCTGCCATCACCAGATGAAGTGATTTTTTTGACAACTCTGATTGATATTTAAATATTTAATTGCTCCAATTGCTGAAAAATACAATAGCTGCAAAGCAAAAGAAATAGGAAAACAAAATCACCCCGCCGCCCCATCTCGTCTCTTTCTATCCCAGCAATACTATAATCAAAAACTAAAAATCTGAAATATATTTCGATCACCATTCATATTTAATTTCTGTGCTCAACGTCGCCTTCGTCTCGTCTGCGTCGTCGTCTGCCCCCTGACCTAAGTTTACCTTTCGAAAATGGCTAACATAAACAAAACCCTTAAATAGTTTATAAATTAAATTGACCAAAGCTGAGACTAAGAGTAAACCAAAAACATACAAAAAAAAAACCTCAAAAATAATATTTGCATAAACAATTAAAAGATAAAAAGATTTTGCATTCTCAAGTTGCCTAATCCGCCAAAGATAGTTTGACACATCATTAGAACAAAATCAACCGAAAGAGATCGTTTGAACCGTTTTCGAAACGTTTTTGAATCGTTCGCATCGCATTTCGTTAACCACGGCGACGGCGACGCAGACAAAAATGCTTGAGTTGCCCATGCACTGCACACTCAAACTCGAATCCAAATCAACAAACTGCCTCAACAGACTGCCAGCAGTAGCTGTGGACACCAGAGAGAACCTGAACATTGCCATGGATAAATAACATCAGTAATTTGTCCTGTACGTTTCTAAAGATAATTACTTACATTTTTTATTCTCAAACAATAACCAGAAATTAAATTTTAGAACTCACTATCATTTACGTATTTTACCCATCAAAAGTGAATTTTAGATGTGGGAAAAACTACTTGTTAGCTTTATTTGCATATCTCTCTCATTTTCCTGTAACACGTGGCGAATAAGTTGCTGAGCGGCAAATATAACTGTCAGCTCTCTGGGTTTTTATCATTCTACAAATGTATATAAATATATTTAAAACAAGTCTCGGAAAAAAAAGAAGATTCTTAATAATTTTGCCCCATCTAAATAATAGGGCCCCTTTATTATCTGCCGACGGCTGGGTGAAACTTGTCAGCAAAACTTCTTAGATAAATGCATTTCAAGTGAATCTAAGACATGGGACAATTGGGGATTTTCAGGTTAATCTTAAATAGAAGGAGAATAGCCAAATGGGAAGGGCGCATAAAAGTACAGGCTATCTGCGGGAGTTACTCTCACACTAATACCAACACACACACTTATAGGCATGTACATACACAATACATATACTCATATTCCTGCCCCAACAAGCAGCGCTGTCGACGTCAAAGCTTGCCCCTCCATGTATTTGAAATGCGCACTAGCTCTAGCTCAGAGAAGAGACTTTGCTGCTCCCCTGCAAAAAATGTCTGTGTGTGTGTGACTGTTTAGGGTGTGCTTGTATCCTGTTTTTTCATTTATGCTGTTGCCTGTGGGAGGACTGCGCTGCCGCACTGTCGGCGATTTTGTGTTTGCAAAATCCCAAAAAAAAGGGGTCGCCCCCTTGTGTGTTTGCAAAATTTCCCCCCCATTTGTGCCGTTTCCTTGCCTTTCCTGATGCTTCCCTGGTATCCTGCGCTCGCGTATTTTTCCGCGGCTGCGGCGGGTTAAAAATTTTTTTGTTCGTATTGCCTATACATGTACACACTAATACCCACAGACATACAGTCAGACATGCATACATACATACATGTGGAGCACCGCGGCAACGACAACCAACGGCCAAAGGTTCGTCCTCGGCCTATTCGCCGCGAAATAATTTTTCGCATTTTTAGTACAAAGCTTCACATCAACGTCGTCGTACAAACAAATTTTTATTTTCGGATTTTTCAATTACGTTTTCATTTATTTTTAAGTATTAATTTTGCGTGCACTCAAAAACAAAATCAACAAAAATCAACTCAAAATCGAAACGAAACCAAAATAAACACAACCAACAAAAATATTAGCCTAGAAAGTCCATTGTGTCAATCGATCGAACTCTCTCTCTATGTTTGTATATTTATATAAACGTGTATAGCATACATATATAAATATATATATTCTCGAACAAAACAAAAAGCCGGATTTAAAAGCAAACGAAAAGAAAAGTCAAAAAAACACTTTTAGCCAAATATCAAAAAACACAAGTCGGTCTTCAAAAAAGAATTTAAAATCAAAACGAAAATTTTCAAGTGTTTTTTCGCAAAAGTTTCGACCTAGTACTACCAGATGAACTTCTCAGTTTATTGTTTCTCAACTGTTTGCATTTCATAAGAATTTTAGTTTGTTTTACGAATAAAAAAACAAAAAATAAAAAAGTAACAAAACAAAATCACGTCAAAGAAATTAAGAACAAATTCTAGATACCATCATGAAAATATAAAAATAAAGAAGGACACTCAAGCATTTCTAGCAAAACACAAAAAAAAACAAGAAAGAAAAAAATTTACAAACAAAAAAATCAAAAGTACAAAGTAAAAAAGATTGTTGGCAACATTTTTTATAAGTATATATACGTATTATGATTATTATAATTTGTACATATTTTTTATACGAAAACGCTAAACGAATAATAACAACAAGAAAAATAACAACAACAAGAGCAACAAATTAACTAACACAATGTTTTGATACGCAAAATTCACTTACTCAAGGATGCTCGAACTCTGACTGGTAAGCGAAATGTGTGTACAGAATATGTGTGATAAGCCTGAGATGTCTCATTCCACAGGCAGCAAAATAGATAGGGCCAGAGAGGAGAAGAAAGAGATAGAAAGGAAGCAGAAGAGAGATAGAGAGAGAGAGGGAGAAAGAGATATAACTAGACGAGATGACTTCTCCTTGCAAACGATTTCGCTTCCTCCTCAAAAAGTTCCCCACTCCAAACTCTATTTCTCCTGCATAGCACGAAGAAGAGGCTAGAATAAGCCGAAGGCTTCGTGCATTATTTTTCGGCTACTTCGGGTGTTGCTGCTTTCTAATTGCGCCGTCGTCGTTGTCTGCTCTCTGCCTATGTGCATTACATTATGCCAACGTTGTTGCCTACACCTACGCGCCAAGCAGCAAGCAGAGCAAGCAGCAGCATGTCGTCGGCGGCATCGTCGTCAGATTGTCGTTCGGCTTCCTTTAGGTCTGGGGCCGCTTGCTGCTGCCTCTGCCTGCCTGCTTCTTCTAGTTTATCTTAAGCTACGCGCGCGTACGGTTGCCTCAATGCCGTTCGTGCTTGCCGAGTTCGGTTTGATTTTGTCGTGTCTCGATTGTCGGCTTTGGCTCCTTCCTTGGCGCGTTTCTTCGGGTAGGTATGCGTACGACTCTGTGTGTGTGTGTGGGTCTATCTGTCGCTGTATGTATGAGCAGGCGCACACTTACTTACACTTACTGTCGCCGTCGCCGCTTGCGTGTAGAAAATTATCTGCTGCTGCTGCTCCTGTCGGCTGCGACGTTGCCTAATACATATATAAATAATATATATTATTATATGGGATATACATATATTTAAATGCGCTCTCTGCCATAGTCTCATCTGAATGGTTGTGTGTGTGCGTGTATATAGAAAAAAGCGTTTGCAAGTCCTTGGTAGGAGCAGAGGCAACGTCGTCGTCGCCTGCTTGCAAGAAAGTGTTGCATACTTATGTGGGCATACGTTGACGCGTCGCCGCTGCTGCAGCGCCTTGGTCTTTGGCTTTGGCTTTGGGTTTTCGGCCAAGCCAAGCGTTTTACTTTTGAATTCTAGAATACAAAATTCAGTACGTTTCTAGTCACGCGCTCTGGCAGAAGTTTTGCTTTGCGTATGTCTTCTCTTCTGGCGATGCCGACAAATGCCGTCTTAACTTGTGTAAAAAATCAAATCATTATAAATAATCCAAAGCCCGAAATAAAAAAAAAATTTATTAAACCCATAATAATCAATCAAATTAAACAAAACCAATCAACCAATATAAAGAAGAAAAGAATAGAAAACAAAATAGTTGTATAGTCTGTGTGTAAAATAATTAACCAAATATACATAATTATCAATCAAATATATCAATTAATAATTATTCAAATTTAACATTATCAATTGAAATATAAATTTTAAGCTGCCGCTGAAAGTTGTTTTTCCGAAATTCAATACAAATGTAAATGCTTTGCTGCTCTTTTGTGGTACGTGAATGCTAAACGTGAAGTTTATCCCGACCGGTTCTTAAATAGCCAACCGAAGGCGTTCAACACAGACACCAGCACACAACACACATACGCACATACAAAGAGATAAGAGGCTAGAAACAAAAAAGGCCGCCACTTGCTGCTGGTATTGGCGGCAGACTTGGGCAAAAAACAACCAAATATTGCGCATACGGCAAGTTGGCCCACAATTGTTCAAGCTGCGCATTGGCATCTTGGCAATTTGACGGGGTAAAAACTTGGCAGGAAATTATCTAAAGCGCCTTAGATTCGCCGCAGCGCTGCTCAACTTTGTCAGCAATACACAGACCCTCATTTACTTATATAGTTGAAGTACACACACACACATACACATGCATACACACACACTGATATTTGATATTATATAAAAATACTTACACACATAGACATTTAGATTCGTAGCCGAATATAAAAGCAGTTGGCCATCGTTTCTTGTGAGACATTTACCTCTCGGTAGAAGCGGCAGCAGCAGAGTTAGCCAGCTTGTTAGAAAGCCCATCAGTTAGGAGACAGAACCCCCTTAAAGAAATAAAACAATGTCCACTGACAGTCAGACTTTAGTAGTAGTCACAGGCAGTTGTATTTTGGCCAACAAAGTGTCTACTTCCATCAGAGGGTACGAAATATTGTTCTTTAGTAGCTTTTAAGGCACATTCAAATCAATATAATAAACAAAGTGCAAAATCAGTTGTGCAAGTTTTCAATAATGTAAAATCATAAAACTAAAAAAAACAAAACAAAAATAAACCAAAGATTATTCTGTGATATTAAACAGTGTAATTTACAATAATAACTAACTAAAGCCAACCAAAAATTATCAAAAGAAAATTTTTGCAAAAGTGGCAATCAAAAATATATATTCATGTTTATTTATATCTTATTACTTAAAGTTTTTAATTTTTTAAATTTGTATAAGAAAAATTTATTTAAAACAAAAATTAATTTTTTTTTTTTCTTCAATTCAAATTAGTAGTAATTTTTTCTGTCATTTTAATAGAGATTTTATGCACCACTTAAGAAGCACAATGCCCAGTTAAAACCGAAAGGAAAGTCATAATAACCGAAATACGTTCAAAATTCCAAATTAAACATAACTAAAACATAAAAAAGCGCTGCGGCAACAAAACGAAAATTTTTTCGAAAATCTTTTGAAAAGTGTGTGTGCGAATTAAAAACAAAACCAAACCGAAAAAGTTAACAAAATAATACTAATCAATGTCGAAACGAAACTAAACGGATGCTTTGAAAATAATCTTGAAGTGTTGCATACTTTTCCTTGTTGCAAAACAAATAAAAATGTAGCGAGCAGCGCGGCTGTTCTCTAAAATTAATTACCTGTAATAAACGTAGTGGCCTCTTAAAAATTTAATATAAATAAATAACCCCTTTCCGTTGTCCGCAGCGCTTCAGTGATTTTGTGTTATCCCTACCCCTTATTTGGTACAACCCCGCCCAACTATAACTCAAACGAAATGTGTTAAAAAAAAATTAAAACTGAGTTGAAAATGTGCCGCCAACAACATCAGCCACATCAGCAACAACAACTACGGCCAAACAAAATGTCACTGACAAAGATCGGTGTCCAGCTGCTGGCCTGCTGCTGCTTGGAAGTAGCAGACAGGCGGCGCTCCTTTGGAGCGGAAGTCGCCAGCATCGCCACCACGGTCAGCTGTTATCGCTGAAAGATGCTGCAGTTCTTCAACTGTCAGCTGCAGCAGTAAATGCCACGCAATCGCCTCTGAAGGCGATATGTAATCTTAAATTAAGGGTAAAATATCGCAAATGGTATTGGTGCAAACAAAACAAAACAAAAATGAACAGAATGAACTATGAAAAAGCAAATTAATATCGTTTACAATTTGCTGAAATGTTTACCGATCCGTCTCCCCAGTCCCTAAAGAGAACCCCATTCAAATTGCTAAAATTAATTTATTTGTGGACTAGGATAGTGAAATTTCTTTAGATAAAAACAATTAAAAATTTAACACAATTCCACTTTTCAAAGTCTCTCAAATTAAATATAGATATTTTTCTATTTGTTTTTAATGATATTAAATTTAATTTAAAGCAGTCAGACAATAGAGTTTAATCGAGTGAGTTTAGGACAGAATGTATATATATATGTAGGTCCACATCCTTGCGAATCCCTTCTGTTATGTTTCTAATATCTTTCAGCATTTAAAATCTTAAAATAATTGTTCAAATTACTAATCACAAAATTATTTTGCGCCTTGTGCAAAACGTTTGCTTTATATTTTCAGGTTACACCATATCGAGAAGTTATCCAATGAGAAAGCCGCTTAAATTTTGGTAAGTACCAACAGCCATTTTGCTTTAAGTTCAATCTTTATTTAGCAGTAAGTCCAAAGAAATGTCTTTGTACTCGAAAGGACGTCAGTTTTTAATTAAAATGGTAAACAGCACAGAGTCCTGCCATATGGAGAGGCGACTTTTACATTTTAGCTTATTTGTATGCTACTTAAGATGAAATGGCAAAGAAATGTGGCACAGACAGTTTTAGGGGAGGGTGAGAAACAGACTTGTGTCCATTTTAATTTCACCTAGCCAACATTCTTCACGCAACATTGCCGTCGACTTTCATTTCTTTTTCTTCTGATGTGCGACGTTGGGGAGTCGTAGATAGATATGGAGACGAAGGCAAGGAGTGGGTATGAACATGCAACAGCAATAGCAGCGGCAGCAACGGAAACGGAAATTGCTGAAGTTGCATGTACGTCTCTTCGTCTATCCTTCTACCAGTGAACAAGTGGGTCTGTGTGTGTGTGTGTGTGTAATGATGCGCCGTGTTATCCTTTTGCTGACAGCAGGCGCCGTTAGTTACTTTTGCCGTTACAGTTGCTGCTATTGCTGTTGCTGCTACAAGCAGGTTGCAATTATTTTCAGCTTAAATGACAAAATACAAGGAAGCAAGTCTTAAGCATTCGCAGGCTCGTTTTTATCCAGCTCGATGCCGTGTAAATGAGTTTTTATGGCCTCTTTTTTTCTTGTCGCTTCGTTCCCCAGCTCAAGAGCATTGTTTTTTGTTGTTGTTATAAACTCTTGTAGTTGTGTGTTTGTTTTGTTTAATTTAAGCACACATACAGCCACACCCACACACTCGCCCAAACAAGGAGAACTTTGGCCCGACTGCTTGAGTCAGTCGTCCCATATGCCTTGTACCCCTTTTTTCCTAGCCTTTTAGCCGTTTTCTTTTTCATGTGCAGCATACACTTCTCATTTTGTTGCTACCTTCCTTCCCTAACTCCCTCGATGCCCGCCTGGCTGACTGGACTGCTCTCTTATGTTGGCGCATAAGTAAGTGCACCTAAGGCTACTTATGAAAAATGTGCAAATTAAAGTTGACTTTTAGGCGCACAATGCGCCCAGGCCCATCTCCTTTGGCGTCAAGAAAGTTTCTATCCATATATGTGTGTATAAAATATTTAGAACAGCATCCCCAGCCTAGGGAGTATTCCCTCCCTCTTATATTTCATCCTGAGGTGAAAATGTCATGTAGAAAGTTTTCGTATTTTAGTCGCCATGCACTAACAACTCTTCTGATAGTTGCGACGATGAACCGGAAATCGTTTTAAGAACGGAAGTGAAAATTTCTACCAGCTGCAACTGAGCGCAACCATCTAAATACACATCTAACACATCGTCCATCTGTAGCCCTCGGAATAATCTCTTATTGAAACGAAACAATATGACAACCAACAGCAAAAAAAAAAAAAAAAAAAAAAAACTGCCCATGCCACCAACTACTGAAACGCAAATTCATTCAATTGCGAAAAGAAAATTACCCTAAAAAAGCAGCAGCAACAAGTCGCTATGATTATCTAGAATTAAATAAAGCACACATACTCAACCTCAACACACTCACACACACAGACACCCAATATAGAAATAGAGATATACGTATTCATATTATAAGCTTACATCTAGGCACTTGATTCTGTTTCTGTTTCTGTGTCTGGCCGGCCAATGGCAACGCTGGACACTTAAGCGCTGGACAAAGTTGCACGCCTCGCTGAGCACATGTCGCGACCCGATCTATTCCAATTCCGAATCCAGCCCACAATCCGATCCGAGCTAAACAAAACAGAACAGCTAGTGTTCTCTGTAGTCTGTTTAGAGCTTTGGAAATTAAGTGAGCAAATGACTTGTAGAATATCAGTACATGCTGTACAGTCCAGCAGAGTCTGTCTGTCCATTTGTTTATTCGATAGTAATACCCTAAGAAAGCATAAGGGTATTCTTACTATACCGATTTTATATTACAGTGCTTTAAAGTCAATGGCTTAAGACAAATTTTTTCAATTCAACGTCAGTTGATTAATACTAAATTGTTGCTTGTAGCAACCTATTTCCCACTTGTTCGTTCGCAAATGGCCTTGTGTTTTTTTTATTGCTCATTTCAGGGTATTTATGTTTTCGCATTGAGATGGTATTTGTTCTTTCTTTTTCCTACCTTTTTTATTACTTTTTGAATAAATATTTCGGACATGGACAAACTAGAATAAAAAGCAAATAGAACATCAGTCAGCCGAGCAACAAGATAATCAAGTGTAATTTATTTCGTATTTGGTGAGCTCCATGCATGAGCACGGCTACAAGTACAAGCATCAATAAATATCTGAACAACTATAGTTAGAATCTAGAGATGGACTGAGACACACACCAGCGACTAATCAGAGTGAGAGGGAGAGAGACAGTGAGAGAGTAAGGGATAGACACAGATTAGTAAACGCCTGCCCAACCCCCACGGCCACGGCCCAGAGGTTGAGTAAACCGGATGCACGAGCACTTGGCGTGCCAATGCCTAACCGATCTGAGTCGATCTCTCATCGTTGTTGCGTTTTGCCACCGTCTCATATGGCAAAATCATTCAAGCATCGCATTACATTGACTCTGGCATGGTCTGGTATAATTTGGAACTATCTCGATAAAGTCCCATTTTATATTAAAATAGGAAAATACCCAACTAAAATAACAACAAGCCAAATGAATTGCAAGGCGGAAGCTTAATGACTTTCCATATTGTCGCAATTGACTTGCATCGATAGCGATTGCCCATTCCCACGTGCTTTCATACTGAGTGCTGGGCCAACAAGTGGTCGGTCGACAGCAACACACCCACCCCTCACACACACACAATCATCCACTGAGTTGTAAAACCACTTGCCATATAGCACGCACCAAAAAGCGAGAGAAAGACCGAAAAGGGGAACGCAACATAAATACATATTAAAATGGTTAATAATATGCGAGAAGCCAACAGGCGGACAACAGGCAACAACTCCATGACAGAGTTCCGATGTTGGTGATGCCGTTGAAAAGCCACAGACAGTCACAGTCGTAGTCAGAGTAGCCCACAGAGGCTCATGTCCAGACTCTGACTAAAGGTGGAGGAGGCGGTAGAGCCAACGCGAATCTTTCAAGAGTAGTTCCGCTTTTTTGTTACCTCCGCGACATACATCCGCTTAACTTCCTCATGCCACTTGCACGAGGCACGGGCTTGTGTTTGGGGGTGCTCTGTCACCAAGAATATTTCACCTGAGTTGAAGTTTCCCCATTCTGATTATCTTTATACTGTTTGCAATTAAAACAATGACAAAAGGCGTAAAATGCAAGGCACAGACCAACTTGAAGCTTCGTTGGGCACTCGCTTTTGGTAATTACTAGAAACCGGAAATGAAAATCTACGCCATTTTGTTGCCCTAGCCAAGCAACCTCTTCTCGTTGCGTATTGGCCAGAGTAGAGCCAGAGGAGAACAAGTTAATGACGACAACTAAATTATCATAATGCTAAAGTTAGCTTTTCCTATCTGAGTATGGGCGTGGAACCTCAAAGTTTCGTTCTGCTAAGTTGAGCAGACTGTGTATGTATTGGTGTGTGTGTGTGTTTGTGTGCGGCTGAGTGGGTGTAGGTATTTCTTTGCGCTCCCATAAGCAACGAATCGAAGCTATGTGGTGGGTGTAACCGCTTTCTATTCTGACTCCCCAACGTTGGTTCGTCTTCTTTGGCCACACAATTGATTTCGCCGCGTTTCGTATTTGTTGTTTGGCTGGCTCATCGCTTGGTTGCCCATCACCATGCTCTCCGATGCGCCTTCTCTTTGATTTAGTTCCGAGTTTTCCCCTCCATTCTCCCTACCGGCTCGACGCGACTTACTTATCTTTCATTGAAACGCATTGGGCGACCATTCAATGCTGATTAACTTGCATGTCTAGAGAAATTTCATTGGTTGGCTCGTTCGTTCGTTTTCTTCTTTCCTTCTTCTTCTTTTCTTTTGTCGTTTTCTTTTTCATACTCTTGTACTAGTTGTGGATAGGGGTAGATGGAAATAGTCCCCTGTACAAAATTCGAAAGGAAACTTTGACCCTTCTGAGGGCTAATCAATAAATCACTTCAAGGTTTTCTTAATTAAAAGTTTTTCCCTTACAATAAACCACAAAAAACTCCCATATAATAAACTTTTTACACACACACACACACCCACACATACACAAAACAAAAGGAAAAACGACAAGAAAAAGTAGCAAATAAAAAAGAGAAAAAATTGATTAACTACCAAGCCACAACCACAAAGAAGAAAAAAACAAAGCACCAGACAGCAAGCAAAAGGACATCAGCTGAGCAAAGTTTCGAACCCTCGAATCCAATAAGATAAAGTTTGAACTTGAGCAAGAAAACAGCAAGGAAACGCAGACGGAAACTCTATCTATCCGAGGGAAACTATGAAAACTATTAAATGCTTAAGTCAGGCAGAAAATGAGACGGAATAGTTTTCAACTAACTAAAAATACTAAAAAAAAACAAGAAGCCATTAATTAAGGTTTGCTCATGGGTATGAAAGAAATGGAAATGGCCGTATCAAACTAATTGGCAAAACGCGAAAAGAACAATGGGCAAATCTCTTTTAAACGACCGCAACGAACTCAAAGAGAAAACCCCAAACCGTTAGGAAAATCAAAAGAAGAAGTTAAACACTCGACCCCACTTGTCAGAAGGTTTCAGTTTCTTTTCACATTCTTTCTTGCCCCACAAAATATTTAGCCAAAGCATACAATAGAAAAACCGCTAAGAAAAAGGCATAAAAAAGGTAAGCAGACCAGACGGACCAGACCAGAAGCAACCTTTTGTTGCTAGAAATTCACAAACCATTCCCAGAAAACTTGTGCTATTGACATAATTGTGGGTGGCCTCTACCGAGATCTCTCAACAGAGACCCCAAGTCACACTCAAGGCGTTGCCGGTATGACACTTCAGTTCAGTTTTGAAGACACAAAATCCACCCTCAATTAGTTGTCGAGAGCTCTGTTAAGACGTCGCCCACGCCTTTTGGATTACACTTACAATTTTATGGGCCATAATAGTATGTAATTCTCACCAACCCCTCCCCTTCCCACTTTCTTGAACATACATATCTATTGTTTGCGTTTGGGTTTTTCTTTGACTTCTTTATTTGCCCACTTTGGGTTTCATTTGCATTTACATGCTTGTTATGACTTCTTTACCGCAAATTAGCTTTTTGTTTTCTTTAAGTTGCATCAATTAGAGTGGGATATGTCTGATTGGCTGCCGTTTTCCTATTGGCACTTCCTTTGGGAAAAGTTTTCTTAGCATATTTTTGGGCTAATCGGGCATCTAATGGTAGTTTAAGTAACTGAAAAGGCATATCCATTCTGTATTACTTTTTCAATGTTCTATCTTATATTTTAACTGTTACTCTCTCCATCCCCAATTTATACAGACACACTTCAGTTTCTTTCAATACTTGATAATGCTTAACTATATCTAATCGATATCAACGTGCCTATATTTATCTTGGGGCTTGTTTTTATTTGCTTTCGATCTTTATCAGAGCCATCATATGATGGCATGGAGTTACCTCTGTTCTATAGACAAACAATCGTTCAAATCACCTCTAGTCCCATGCAAATACAGCTCGAGCTAGTTATTTTTCGAACGCTTTTGTTTGCATTTGGGTTTTTTTTGTTTTGTCGTTGAACCAATCTTATCTAAGTCAATTGAAATGCATTTTCAGTGGAATAATTTATGTGCGACCTGTTACACTTACACTCCGACCCGAAACTCATTCCCCATTTCCGTGAGTTAACAAATTAAACGCTCTACTTCCGCTTCCAATGAGACCAATAAGTAAGTCCTAAACCACCCCTTACTTTACCCTCCGTTTTGTGTGTGGATTTTCGTACAAGTTGGTTCCCACCATCGCGTTAGCGGTGCCCTTGTTGTTGTTGAATTTCCCCGGATATTGTTATATGGGAACACCTTTTTCCTTCCGTCATTCGACGCCTACGTCAACCACCCGGACACACAGGTTAAAGTTTATTTTTCAGAAAGTGCAAAATGATTGCGGTTTCGTGTCTGCCTGTCTGCACACAGAACTAATCTAAATTTAATGCAAAACAAACACGCAAGGTGTCCACTTCGAGAATGATCATTTTAAAGAATATCATCTATATTTGCAATACTTAGGTACATCAACTACACATCAAAAAAACAAGAATCCTTTTGATAAAGATCTGCTTTAATTTTAATAGTTAATACACATTCATAAAATATACCAACTAAATGAACTATATAGAACTGCGTACACTACTATCACTTAAAGTTCTAAAAGATTTAACAATTTGATCCGTTCGTTTATACTTTTTTCTTTTGTAGATTTTTTTTTTTTTTTTTGTTATTGTAGATGTGTTGGCATTTACGTTTTTGTAGACTACTTTGTCAGATTCTTGCGCTGCTCGGAAGCGTCCTTCTCATTCAAGTGAATAACTCGTCGGCCAAAGCGCGCTGTCAGTTTGGAGAAGAATCCAACACGGGAGGCTGGTTTGGTGTCATCTGCGGAGAGTGGAGGCGTTTGATAGCCATCTTCCTCGTTAGCACCACTTGCCGCTCGTCCATGTTTGCCACTGCGTCCTTGGCCAAAGTGAAATGTGGCCCTGGCTACGTTGTTACGTGTAAAGGGCTTATCCGAAGACTTCTCCGCGGTTGGTGGACAAGTGGCAGGCACGGTTTCCACAGCGCTGCTTAGGTGGCTAAGACGATCCATGAGACGGGCATCTATTGGCGATTTGGGTGGCGGTAGAGATGGCGCAGTAGATGCCGTAGTGGTGTCGGCTCTCTCGTAAAGCGTAGTGGGTCGACGAGATGAACTCTGAGTTGGATTCGTATATTGAAAGCGGGGTGGAGTGTTGGCCATCTTTTGGGCCTGGGCCAACTGCCTTTGGGCACTCAAAAGCGTTGGCTTGACATCCAAAACAGTGCCTCCAGCCCCCCGCTTGCTCTGTGGCGTCGATGGGGTACGCGAGGCGGTGGAGCAGGAGGCGGACGTTGCAGGTGTCGAAGTAACTGCCTTGCGGGCTGGTGTTCGACGAGTGGGCTTTGCAGGTGGTACTCCTGATATATTTGGTGAAGTCGTCGGCGTAATTGCGGCATTGATTAAACGGGGAGGAATGGAACGACTGGTATTGCTTGAAGAAGTACCTTTGTCGAGGGCTAATGCTTCTTGGGTGGCGGTAACACAAGGAAGTGTAGTCACTGAAGGATTCAAAGATTCACTGGCACCCATTTCAAACTGTGGCTGGCATGATCCACGTGGTTTTGGGGAGCCGAGTAACATGTAGGAGCAGTAGATATCGTCAAAAGCCTGGCCCTTAATGGAGTTTTCCACATCTCGCCTTTTATAGCCCATCTGGAAGAGTTGCTCCATTCGGACGGGGTCCTGCAATTCCATGGGCTTCTCGCGGAATGGCCGTAAACGATCGACATCTTCGTGACCCAAGTTAATCCACTTGTCACTCATTACAGCATTGAGCGTTGTACGCTTTGAGGGGTTCAGAACGAGAAACTTGCGCATCAAATTCTCACAATCCATAGATATATAGTAGGGCACTCGATATTTGCCACGTAGCACCCGCTCCCTTAACTCCTTTAGTGTACCACCGTCAAAGGGCAACGAACCACTAACTAAAGTATAAAGAACGACACCGAGGGACCAGGCATCTACCTCGGGACCTGCGTATTTCCTACCCATAAATAGTTCCGGAGCTGCATAGGGGGGACTGCCACAAAATGTTTCTAACTGGGCATTTGGATCGAATGTGTTGCCAAAGCCAAAATCCGCTATCTTGATGTTCATATTATGGTCAAGCAGTAGATTCTCGGCCTTTAAATCACGATGCACTACAAATTTGCTATGACAATATTGAATGGCAGACACCAATTGACGAAAGATTCCTCGTGCATCCCGCTCTCGCATACGTCCATGTTTCACCAAATGATCGAACAGCTCGCCACGACTAGCATATTCCATAACCAAATATAGAGTTCGTTCCGATTCGATAACTTGAAAGAGACGTACGATATTGGGATGATTGAGCAACTTCATGATCCGCACCTCTCGGTATAGCTTTTGGCGGGCACTAGTGTTTAATTGAGTCTTGTCGATCACCTTAATGGCCACTTCGCGACCTGTGGGCATATGCAGTGCCAGTTTTACCTTTGCAAAATTACCCTTTCCCAGAGTTTTGATGATTTTGTATATGCCATTTCCGTTTCCATTGACATACGACTGGAACTTGAGCTCTGTTCCGTTCCCCATGCCGTCCCCAACATCCTGAGAAGCCGTTGGAACTCCCGCCTTTGGTACTTTGGCCGCTCCACTGCTGGGGGTGGCCGGTTGTGCCCTTGCTCCCGTTGTGGTAATGTTTGACTTAGCCGCGTTTGCCTCTGCTTCCGCCGTGGGCGACTGACCACCGCAGTTTTCTTTCTCGGAACTTTTGAAAGTTTTTGTTGTGGCTTTCTCGTCAGGTAGTTTTGTTTTAACTGCGCTTTCTGTGGCCAAACTAAATTCTACAGTATCTAAATTATTACGAACCGACATTCTAAATACGAAAAATTTTGAACGTTCTAAAATAATGAGAATTTTGAACACAACTGTGTGATAGTAGACTCAAAGCGAGTGATGATAGAGCTTCAATGCCAGGTCTGTGGGTTTAAGTGTTTGTCTGTCTTGGGAGGGGGTGTTTTTTGAAAGCATGCCGCGCACGCGCTTAAAATGACTGCTTCGGTGCCCCTTTCCTCAAAGCGGTTCCTCAAGGTGTATTGTGGTATTGGGACTCGTTTGGGCGTCGTTCTGGCTTCAGCACATCTGCTCTATTTCCACACCACCGTAAGCTTTAAGATAAGAACCAACAGGCAAATGCGTTTCTAACCCTCGTCTACCCTAACGCCGTGGCTGGCTCTCAACGCATGGCTGATAAGCAGTTCGTCCTCGTATCGTCTCGGCGTCCTGGCAGGATCGCTGGCTTTGTCTCGCCCCTTTTAATCAGTCAGACGTGCATTTTGTATTGCCAACCGCATGAATTGGAATTTCTTTGGGTAGACATCAACAACCCCCTTGACATTTATGTATGTAGAGGGTTTAGTGCTTCATATGGCACGAGCGATCCTTCCAGTCTGTCTTTGCTGTTCCTGTTTGCTTTTGCCGATGACGTTGCCGATTTGATCGTGTGCCGTGTTGATTATTGGAGTTACATTCAGCTGGATGAAGGAAATATGAACTCCTTTTGCATTTGTCCGCTTTTGACAGTTATTCTTCCTGCTGCTGCTGTCAGCAGCTGCTGGCTGCAATCAAAAAATGGAAAACATAATGTCATAATAACAGATTTAACTAGCAAGACGTATTACCGAAAGTAGTGGAAATGCTCGCCGGAGACTATTCTAATACCTGTTTGCTATCATGATTGTTTTCATTTCAATTCTTGTTGTTTCTGTGTTGCCCTTACAAAGTAATTAGTTCTCTTAGATCGCCTACCTCTATGGTTCTCTTCCTCTTCTATTCTCTTTTACTCCCTTTAGTTTGTTTTCGCCTGTTTTTTTTTTTTTTTAATTTTCGCGATCTCCTGCTGCCTGCCTACCTACATATACATACATAGTTGCACTCATATTCATCACTATAAACTACCCTAACATCTATGTACCTAACTATACAGTATAAAAAACAACAACATAGTCACACTCACACAGGGGAAAGATACAAACATATACACTTAAGCATCGCAACAAAGGAAACTGGTCCTTAATCTGCCTTTTCTTTGGCAATCGCCCTGTTTTCATTCCTGTTGTATATATATAATATACAATTTTTTTTTTGGTCATTCGTGTAACAATTTCTCGTTTTCGTTTCGCTCTCTGCACATGTGTGTGTGTGTGTGTGTGTGTATGTTTGAGGCTGTCCTTGATCCTGCTTACTTGTTTTGTTGTTGTTCCCTTTTACTCAACTTTTACTCGGCTTCCTCATCATCATCGTCATCCTTTTCTTTCCACTCCATTCCATCATCCCTGGCCTGCCTTGCTGACTTGCCTGTTTTTCGGTCGAACGGTCTGTCCGTCTGTCCGTCAGACCGGCGTCTGCTTGCATGCAGAGGCATTGTCGTCTCCTTTTTCGTTTCCTTTTCCTATTCCTTTCTTTGCCTGCTTACGTATGTGTGAGTGTTTGTCTGAATGCGTGTGTTTGTGCGTGTGTATAAAATAATTCAATTGCAGCTGCTTCTTTTCTGGGTTTTTGTCTTGATGTTTTATTTTTGCCTGCAACATATGCACATTATCTATTCCCCCTCTCGCTCTCTTTGTGACTCCCTTTGTTATTGTTTCTTCTCTCTCTCTTTCTCTCTTTCTGTCTGCACAAATCTCACTGAATTCGCCATGGATCTATGAGTTCTGGGAATTCTCGGCTTAGAATGTTTATCTCTAGATCTCTGGTCAAGTTCAATGTACCCCACAAAGATCTGCCTTTGGTTTCCTCCAACCCCCACCAATTTGGGCCTCCATCTCATATACATTCTTGTAAACACATGTGGGGATCCCATGCCCCAAGTGTCGCCTTGGCCCTACTTACACAAGCTGTTGATGTTCTCCCTCTCTTATGATCTTTATCACTCTCTCTCTCTCTCTCTCTCTTTTTACTGTCTTGCATTCTCGTTTTTCTTGGCTACTTCTTTGGTTCTTTCTTTCGTTCTATTTTGATTCTGGTTTTTATATAAGAGTGTACTTCTTTTTTCGTTGTTCTTTGATTCTTTGGTTTTTGCTCTTCGCAATCGCCAGTGAGTCATCGCTGTTGGTCTTCAGCTTGAGAAAAACAGACGTTTTCTACTTTTCCATTTCGAGCACATACAGCATATACACACATTCACACACACACAAGCACTAAGAAACACACACGCTTCATTAATTTCGTAGATTGTTTTAATGTACTTCTTTGGCTTAACTCTCCATTGGGACTCTTGTGTCAATGATCATTTATGAATTATAAACGCCTCTTTAATTGCCAACAACGAACGCCCATTTGCAAAGTACTAGTAAGTAAAGATAAGACTTGTTATGCCAGCAGAAAATGGTTTGGTGCGGGGGTCTAAACCTTCGACTCCTAGGCTTATCTCGTTGCGTCTCCGATTTCGATACGAAAAATTCCACATTCTACTAATTGCACAAAACAGATTTACTTACGCATCGATCCCCCGGCAGTAATCAAAAACAAATTAGTGCTAATCTACACCGAAGAAGACCGAAAAAATCAAAATAACAAAGCACACAGAGCGTATGAAATGTATGTGCGCTGAGAAAAGCGAACTACAAGATACCAAGCGCGTCGTTGTACTGAACTCAACTTGACTCAATGGAGTAAGGGAGAGCGTCTTCGTGTTTCTCATGATCGCTTCTTATGCTCAGTGTGTTTCTTTGGTTTCACTTATTCTCTCTTCCTATGCCACTTACTGGCTCTTTGCCTGCTCATTTCGTCTCTTTATTGCTTTTCTGCTTTGTTCACTCATTCGCTGGAATTATGCTGAAGGTCGTTTGGGTTTCCTTGAGTGTATTCTTCACTCTGAGTGACGTCACAACTATGACGATGTCGTTAAGTAGGGGAAGTCACACAACAGTGACCTCCCGAACCCATGACTTCGGCTTGGCTTCGTTTTTTGGTTCCTTTGTCTTCGTGTCTTCATTACCGTCTCAGACGACTGACTTGACTCTCTCTCTCCGTGTCGTTGCGGCGAATTTGGCATTGTAGTGGCTGCTCATCCTAACAATGAAAAGACTTCTCCTCACTTTCCTTGTGGATGAGATGGTGTGGGGTTTCTTACACTTGTGGTGGTAGTTTTTCTCCTTTGCTATAGTCGACTCTTTCTAATTTCCGATGTGTATGTGTGGATGTTTGTGTTGCGTGGGTGTGAGTCGAAGTTTTCTTATTCGTCGACGATGTCATTGTATCTTATCTCATGTCATCGCTCAATCAAGTTGTAGGTGTGTGCCAGTTGCCAGGTCTGACTGGACAATCATACTACATTGGGAGCGAGCGAACCAATAAGAACTAGCTACATTTTCTTAAAGGGAAGACAAAGAATGTCTTTCTATGGTCCCCTGCAGTTTTTACTCTGAATGAGAAAAAAAACCCTTGATTAAAAATTGCTAGCAACGAAAGTTGGGACAAATAATAATAATAATAAAATGCATTTCCTTTTGTGCTGAAAAGAAGAATTACAATGACAAAGTAGGCGACAAGAGTTTTCGTAGGGTTGAACGAAGGAGTGGGAGGGAGGGACTGTTGGGGGGTGGACTGATGATGATTGTAATAACAGTTTTGTGATTTCTCCTCGATTTTGATTCCTTCTCCCTGCCTTGCTTCGGACTGGTCTGAGTCAACTTTTGAGGCGCTTAATTAAAAAGCTTTTCTGGATTCCGCTTTTGCCTTTTGGCTTTGTGGTTTGAATGAAAATTACAGAAATTACTTTGAGATGCAAGTATTACTTGAAAAAGCAAACGAAAACAAAAAAAAAAATAAGAAATTGAGCTTGACGCATTTGCATATAAGAAAAGGCACTGGGCTGGGTTTTAGCCTGAGGAAAGTAGGCCAAAGTGACATGTTAATAATAAAGCGGGTAATTTGACATGCAGACAGAGTTTTAGCTGATAAATAGCGGTGTAGGGCAAAGAAGTTGAAGCTAAGCTAGATACAGATACATGCAGACCACGTGGCAAACAATGAAAAACAGATGACGCCTCCGACAAACAAAATCACAGTTGGCTACAAACAGACACGCGCCGCCATCTAAAGACAAGTCGAAGTCAAAGACTGGCAATATTTGATCATTGATGAGTAGGATACGGAAAAACAGATTGCACCACAGCATAGCAAACAGCTGACATTGGGCATATGCAGACAAAAGGCCAAAAGGTTAAAAGGGAACTGCATCGTACCCTATATAGGTAATGGCATTTCGGTGAGCCCAAAAATGTTGATTACCCGATGGTTAGTGGTCACTACTGGGTACTATGATGTCGATGCCTGCTTGTAGTCGATAAAATTTGATTTCTTTCCTTTTATTTTTTGGCAAACAAAGAGAAAATGCACACAGGATATGCGATACATCTACTTTTGCACATTGCCACTTCGATGAGTTATGGATTTCTTCTTGAATGCATCTTGAAAGAGACAGGGGCAGGTATACGTATGTAGGAATCGGGTCGCAGAATGCGCTGGCGATGCGGGTGCATATCGATTACGTATGATTTGCGTTTTTTTTTTTTTTTTTTTTTTATTTGTTGTCGGCATTGAGGAAAAGGTGCAAAATCGAGATAAACGTGCGGCAAATTGTTTGCGGCGACTTAAAATTTAATTGGATTTATGTTTCAATGCTGGCTGGAATTGATGCAGCATCTATCTGTATCTGTATCTGTATGTACACATGTATATACAGAAACGTCTCCGCCAGCTAGGCAGCAGCCTAAATATACAAATTAACCCATTCAAACAATGGACACGACTGAAGGACAACTCCTTGAACGATGGTCGGAAAGGTGGCCCACCGAACAATGGCCAACCAAATGAGGGAAAATTTATATCAATAAAATCCACAAAAATATATTTTTCAGCTGCCAATCAACCCCACACCCCAGCTCCACGAGGAAACTGCATATTTGGAAAAGGGGTTGGAAAAGTAAAAGTGAAACGATAAACTGCATTCTTTCTCACAGTTTTTGGGAGAAAAATCTCAACAAAGAATAAAAGTGTTCTCCTCACTTAAGCATTTTTGCTATTTTGTTAATCTTTTGCACTTGGTTTTTGAATTCCATATGTCATTCACTCGGACAATTCATTCATTCATAGAGTCGCTAGTCGTTGGCCTTCTATCCTTGATCCTTTTCTACCTGAGTTGGTTTTTGTGTGAAAGAGTTTTCTTTGTCTCCTCCTCGACCAACTTTCTTTTCTCTTTTTGTTATAGTTTTGCATAGGGATAAACAATTTTTAACGCAATTTTGTTTTCAGAAAAGAGGGCGGCGGATTTACATATTTTCTTTCATTGCATTTTTCATTTTTCTTTGTTTATACTCAAGCAGGCCTGCAAATTCTATAGTATAGTCAATTGTAATAGGCTGGAGATATGTGGTGTAGACTGTCAATTTTTGCCTATGCTGCAAATACTTTCCAAATGACAAAATGACACTTTTTATCCTTCTTTTTCCCTTTCTCTCGCTGTCTGTCTTTCTCTTTTTCTCTGTCAGATTGGCATGATGTAGAGGATGATTATGTGAAACTAATCCTTGGTTGTCGTCGTAAAAAAAAAAAAAAAAACAAATCCAGACCCGTGGAGGCGGCTTGTTCTAATTGCAAAGCGTCGGCATTCTCCTAAGCATTTGCCAACAAAATGCATTTTGGCATTCCAAATAATGCAAGTGCATGCCTCTCTCATCTATTGGAGAATGGGAGGGAGGAGTGTGCAGTAGGTTAGATATTGCCATAGCTTATTAGCAAAGATTGTCTCTCTGCAGAACAACAGCAACAACAGAAATTGATTACCAAATGTGCAGAGCTTTCGAGTGGTTTAGTGGCTGGCTTAAGGGAAGGGCTACAAGGAAGGAGGGGTCCTAATAAGCACAAAAATCTACATAGAGCAGCAATTCCTTTTAATTGAAAATCTCTCTCTTTTTTTGTGTTTTTGTGTTGTTGCTGTCTCATGTGAGTTGAGTTGCTTCCCATTTCTGATTTGGATTTGGTGTTTTTTTTTGTTTCGCAATTTCTTTACGGCTGCAGTTCGGTGCGTTTAGTTGCCTACACAAGGCAAATGAAAAGCACGTGGGGCGGAGGTGGGCTTAGCTTCCAAATGCATTCAATATTGCATTTTTCCTTTCGTTCCTTGTTTTTTTTTTTTTTTTTTTTTGCCTCGTTGCCAGGATAATAAGTACTTTGGGCAGAGACCCACCGCTTGGCTTTAGCGACTTTTTGGACTGATTGACTTGCGAACAACCGGCCCACACAGACACACACAAACACACGCCCCTTCCATCACAGTCCTGTCAAAGTTGATTGCAGCAAAAGACTAGAACCGAAAAAAATTGCATTGGATGCATTTGCTTGGCAAACAAACCCAAAACACAGTACTGAGTCTCATCCATAGGCCAGGCGCCAAAACAACAGCCAAACAGTCATGAAAAAAGTTTCGTTGCCGCATCTCCTGCCTCCACAATCCTCTGCCTCTGGCCTTCTTTGCGTAGGTATGTGTGTGTGTGCCTCCCTTTCTTCGCGATGCTCACTGCATGTGCAATCCATATTAGCCGAGTCCTGTGCCATTCCATACGGCTTGCCCCCCTGTATGCATTGTCCTTTTTGGTCGAGCTTCTCTTGCTTCACTCACCCATCATTCTTCCACTCTCATTTTTTTCTGTTTATGCTGTTGTTGCTGCCTTTTGTTTGATTTGTAAAATTGCAATATGCTGGTTGTTGTCTGGTTGCCCAACTCAGTTACTTCCAGTCTTATTGCTATTCTTTATCCTGTTGAGTTGAGTCAGTGGAAGAGGAAGGCTGGCATTCGTTTTTGCGGTACTAAAATGCATTTAAATTTCTTCAAGATCAAGAATAAGAAATCATATTCGAAATTATTTAATTATAATTTACAAAAGTTAAATTAAATTAACATTTGATTCTCATTCGGTATACTTATTAACTGTTAAATTTTGATTATATAAATATAGGTACTTATTTAAACACACTGGAATTAATTAAGCGTCGATATTTTGTTTAACTTGTTTCATTATCAGACTCTAAAATCAAGATATCATATAATGAATGTTGCCAATTGAAAATCGTTTAGCATTGAATTTTGAGTTTTTTTTTTTTACCACCCCGTTTAATATTATTTTATACACTTTCCATATATTGATTAACATCTGAAACTTTACTAATTATCACAATTCAAATGCAATGCAAATATTTGATGTATGGTCGACTTGGGGTTGCACCCAAGCAATCAATCTCGGTTCCACATCCACTGGACAGTTGCCGACCGTGTGCTTCTCTCACTCCTTAGGAACCTTTTAATTCGAGTGCGTTTTTCATCAACGGCCGTTCACTCACTCTATTTTGCTTGCTGGGCCCACTCAGATTTCCGTTTAGCTTGAAAGTCTTGAGGCTACGCCGGAGACCCTTCAATGACCAGCATCAGGCGACTGCGTCAAAATGCAATGACTCGACGATGCTCACGACGACGACTACGACAACGACAACGACGACGACGACGTTGTTGATGTTCAGGAGAATGAAGCGTAAATCAAACAATCAAACAAAATAAAATCATAGCCTCCCCGCGACGAGACCCTCCTAGTACGAGCACTTTTCCCCTTTTATTCTTTTTTGTGCGCGATTTTTTGTTGCCTTTTGTTCTCCTGCTGCTGGTGCTGGTGCTCCTGGTGGCCGCTTTTGTGCGCACGCCCCCAAAGTCCAGTTTTTCAGTCATCAAGTTTTTGACTTCCCTCCCTGACTCCCGCCACCACCATGACTTCCGCTTGCCCATGCTTCTTTGCCATGTCTTCGCATCCGTTGCATTCACTTTGGATAAATTTTTATGTTTTTTTTTTTTCGTATTCGTTTTTTTCTGTATTTGTATTTTGTTGGCGTCCATCTTGTTCTGCTTCTTCGTCTGGCTGGGACTGCAGCAATGCCCTTCTCCAGTCTCCAGTCTACATCCCCCTGCTGCTATTGCTGTTGCTGCCGTTACCTCCACCTCTCTATATTTTATTTTTAATTAATTAATGCGAATGCAAAGTACATTTTCTACAAGTAAAACTTGTTTTGCAACTCGCAGGGCCAACCCTTTTTGGCTCAGCCTCACCCTTACCTGCTGCTGCTGGCATAGCGCCCTCGAGTCAAGTAATTTTGTGCCTCCAAATATGCAACGAGTTGGTTGGGAGCCACGAGAAGCATCCACTAAAAGAAATGCAGTTAATTTACTCAGAAGTAGCAACGGATTGCAGCATGCGGATTGCGGGGAGGTGCGCGGATGATATGCGGCATGGGGCATAGATGAAGCAGGGGTAAGGATGTGGGAGGTGGTGGTGGTGAGTGAAGAAGCAGCCCGGTAGCAAGAAAATTGTTGCTGCAGAAAGTTACCTCTGCAGTTTTCTTTTTTTTTTGTGTGCACGCCGTAATGTATGCAACATAATTTTTTTGCGCTCTTAGCTGCCGTTGGATGAATTTTTGTTAGTGCTCATAGAGAGAAAGAGAGAGCGAAGAAGAGGGGAAAGGAAGAGTAGAGCCTGAGGCAAAGCCTGCTCCAAGAGGCACCTAGAGGTACATAGTTGGATATGTAGTCACCTCTTTTCAGGCATAACTTCGCATGTGTGTGTGTGTTTGTGCTTGGGAGTATATTTCTGAGGTAGTTGCTGCAGTTGAAAACTTTGGTGCCCTCTCCATAAGCCCTTTGGGACTCTGCCAGCACTCGTTTGGCCGGCCTATGTATGCCTCTTCATTTTCTTTTTCCTTATTTTTTTCATTTTGGTCTCTGTAAAATGTAGCAAAAGTTATTTCTTCACGGGTTTGCAATGCACTTAATGAAATATCTGCATGTACGTATGTACATATGTCCGTGGGTGTCTATGGATAAAGTGCGAAATGCAGCAGTTGCCAACTGCCTTGGTTACTAGTAGTAAAGTGGTTACTTAATAGGCATACTGAATCATCTATGTTCGCATCCTTAGGCTTTAATATCATAGATGGGCAAGTTTAGGACATAAAAGAAATGTCAAAAAAAAAAATCTCATTCCAGTTTGTATATATTTTAACTATGCCCAACCCAGAACACAGGTTCAGCGACACGCAAAAAGAACCTTTGCCAACGCGTCTTTCAATTGAGCGTGGGCTAAAACCTTTAACTCTCTATCTCCATATGTATGCAAATAAGTGTGTGTGTGTGCCCACAACTCTCTATGAGATGCACCTTAAGCAAAATATATGGATAGAAAGGAAACTCCGAGGAAAAGGGTGCTAGGTTGCAAGGATGCCACAGCGCAGCATTTTAATGATGCATGCAACAGTAAACTGCAATCAGATATGCGCACATCGTTAGTCTTCAGCATCAGCCGCCGTTTTGTTGATTATCTTAGAATGAAGAGACGCAAAAGTATAATGGCAAGAAAGATAAGTCATACGCCCTGTTGGCTTCTTTCCACATAGAGAAAGGAAAAATTTTATTTGCTCAGCAAATAAACTGCAGTCGCAATACCGTACCTACATACTGTGTATGTGTGTGCGTGTATGCATGCGACTGTGTGTGTACGTCCTGTTTGCCAGAGAAGGAACCAACCTTACCTTATACCCTAAAGAATGAAAGGAAACCCCTAACGGAGGCACTTTTTTATGCAACTTCTTCAGCTCGAGTGGTTTCCCAAGTTGACGTTTCAAATGTCAATTGTGTGCTTAACTGCATTCTTTTGACGACGCCGTCGACGTTTCTTATTTTGTTTATATATATGTGTGTGTTTGTGTGTGTGTGTAAGTGTGCGGCTGAGAGTAGGGCAACCCGTCTCAGCCTCTATCTGGGAGGCCTCCTTAGACCTAACCTGGCCTCAGTTGCCAAGTCTTTGTCTAATTTTGGTTTCTTTTTTTTGTAGGCAAATGACTGACTTTCAGGTGGGGTCTAAAGCATTTACATAGCTAGTTGGCAAATGAGTTTCCATCCAATGCCGACTGCTTGCTACCTATTCTAATTAATATTACACATGTTTCCACACATATACCCAAATGATACCCTTTGTTGGAATAACCAAGTACAAACAATTTCTTTCACTTTGTTTAAGCAACATTGCAACGACTTTTTGCCAATTCGCATTCGCTGAGACCGGGATAGGGGGGAAGGCAGAAGACAAAGTCAGTCGAGTCAACCGAGTCAGACTGCAATCTTGCCTTCAATTAAGCTTTGACGAGTGCATTGCATACAGAAATGGTCTGAGTCTGAGGTCTGAGACAAGGCAAGAAAGAAAGCGTATAAATATGAATGACAGTAGGCTGGAGGTGGTTGGCAGAGAAGGGGTTGACTGACTGGCTTGCTGGCTGGCATGCTGGCTCCTTGCCATGTCCTGGGCTACAAAATAAAAAACAGAAAGAAAAACGACGAAAAGACGCAAAAGAGAAAAGGTAAAGCACTTCCCGAAGCGAGAACTGGACTGAGGCTGGCCAAAACTGCTAGCTGAAGAAGAAGAAGAGAGTTGAGCTGAGATGAGCTGGGTTGAGTTCAACTGAACTGAAGGAAACGCAAATAAATGAATTGCACTTTTTCTTTGCACAAAATTTTCTTCTACCTTTCCTGCACCTTTTCACGGTTTCAATGAACTGAAACTCAATGGAAGAGAGCAGAGAAAACTTTGCATATTGTGTTTATTCTATGGCCAGAGATAAAAAGAGCTTCGCTGTGCCTTCCAAGCTCGAGCAATGGCTGTTTGGCCCCCTTTAATTAAGCGGGCCCAAGTCGACAGGCCCAAGAGCTCTAGATACCATTACCATTATATGCTTAGATAATAGCAAGGCCGAAACGGTAGTAGTCGTTGGTATGAGTTGAATGCGAAAAGAAAATGAAATAAAAATAAAATGTAAATTATGCGGCGAATTGTGTGCTCATTAATTCAAATTGAACTAAATTGACAGCAGCAGCCAAGCAAGGTGGTGCAACATTGGTCTGAGAAAGAGTTAACCACGATGATGGCGACTTAACAGAAGTGAACCACCAGCAGCAGCAGCGGCTTCAAAGGCCATCATCATCAACATGGCCATCATCTGCAGAGAAGCTTAGCCGTCCCCACCCACATACGCCCAACCCTTAGAGTTCTCAACGTCCACGCCAGTGCACTTTGAGGTGAACACTCAAAAAGTTTTCCATAGGCAAAAATGGAAGAAAAAATCTGTTTTGCCTACATACTCGTGTATTACATTTTATTTAATTTTTTTTTGGGAGAATGTTGAAGGAATCGGTCTCAGTTAAAATGCAAATCTTGCAGATTTTTAATTTCTTTTCAACGAAAATTTTATTTTCTGTTTGCACTTCTTGTTGTTCTCGTCTCGCCCCTCTCCATATCCGAAATTTCCTACCCCACTCTATCTGACTTTGTTTCGGTCTCCTTTTTAGGAGGATATGCCAGCAGGCAGAGCCAACCCTTTATACTTGCTCGGCAGCTGCCAAGGATGCTGATGACGCTCCTTATGCTTCTTCTTTGACTCCTGCTGCTTTGTAGCTTTTATTATTATGTATTATAGATTCATATTATGCACTTTTTAATTTCCTTTGTCTCGACTCTGGAGCTCAAAAACCGAAAAATAAAAACCGCGCTTCTTGCTTACCATTAAACATTTTTCTAAAATTAAACACGAAATATCAAGTTTATCGAGGCAAAGCGATCTTTAGCTACGCTAACCATTTACAAGAATTAAGAAACAAATTTAGAGACTACTAATTTCAGAAACTCCTTAGAGTCGGTTCTAAAGAGTTTATCATACACATTTCTTGACTAATGTGAAATGGTGCTGCATTCATGTGTTTGATTTCCGAGTCTCAGAAAGGGATGGAACCCTTTGGTAGGGTAATGAAAATGTCATTCCCTTTAAGTGGGTTCTGTTGCAGTCAGAGAGGAGTGTGTGTGTCGGTGGTTGGGTGTTTGTGTCTTTGGTCGTAGCCACCCTCGTTATGTTTATGAATTGGGTAATGGTTTGAGTTATCTTCTGGTTGCAGTACCACAAGTTCTTGTGCAGTGCCTTTTTTTAAGACTTTTTGCTTGATTTTTCTTAGCTACAATTCCATTTTTTGGAATTCACAGCCACAGCTCCACTTTGGGGTTGCATTTGTGGAGCGGAGAGATACTTTCGCGTAATGAATTCTGCCCGAGGGTGGCGACAATAAACTTGCCTGCATTTGATACCCATTCCTACCCTACTTGAAGTTTGCTCAAACCAGGGGCATTGACATGCCAAGAAAGAAAAATTCGAATACCCTTGGCAGTAACCGAGCCCAAGTCGAGAAAGGAAACTTACTTCACGCTTTAACAGGTTTTTCTCACCAGGACCACCGTCAATTGGTAACCAGGTAAATCATGCAAAGTTATTTCAGCATGGTGCACCTTGAGCAAAACGAAAAACGCCTTGAAGCATAACCAATCCAATGGGGTGGAGGGGTGGAAAAAGGGCAATAATTTTCATTTGCATGTCTCGAGATCGGGCGTAAGCGAGGGTGCGCGCTTTTCACACGGTGCTCTATTGGTTGCTTTCAGTACTCCTACTAAAACACACACACACATACACACATGAATTCAAACTAAAGGGTCGGCAATAATTTTTAATAATTTCCTTTGTTTAAATGGTTTTTCCTTCACGGAGCGACACAGAGAGGAAGAGAATAGACATACAAATTCCCACCAAAGCGGGCAATTGAAGTGTTAGATGCAAAGATACAATACATACAATTTTCCAGGGGGCAGTTGCAGATACGCACAAGATAACTTGATTGCACTAATTTGAGTGCAGCAGCAACAATAAGAACAACAACAGATGGACCATTGCTGAGGCAAAGAGTTCCCATTCCCACAAAAAAAGAGTGACACCCAAAGTTAGCTTATACATACATAGTTCCGCATTCGACAATTGCTGGTTCCTTCTTGGGACTCTTTGCTCTTTCAACTGGTCTGCTAGGGGTTACTTTAATCAATTTCTGACAAGAAGTGTTAAATCTGCACACACGCACACACACACTCACTACTAACCAGTGGACATTTGGATGCAGTTGGATGCTTTATTAGAATATCCGGCAGCTTAGATCAGCAGACAGCATGTCTGGGGCTCTCCCATTCTGCTGTACATTGTCATAATTCATAAATCAACTAATTCTGAAGTCGTTGTGCCTGGCAGTTTTAAAAACAAATAGCTTTAAAACAGGGAAAATCTCTGGTCAAGTGTTGGAATTGAATCAAAAACCAACAAAAATAAATAAAACAAAGGAAGCAAAAAGAGTTCTCAGGCCTTGGGAAAAAAGGAGACAACAGCAATTAAAGAGAGGAGAAGGTCTCAAGTTGCCTTAATGAACCGCAACCAAACAAAAGGTTAAGACTAAGAAGAAATGACAAAAAAACAAAAAAACCAATGGGCAAACAAAGGTGGGGAGAAGGAAACGACGTCACGGCGGTTGCCTGCACTTCCTGGGAGCCAAAGTATAAGAACAAGGAGATGACGACGACGCGCTTGATGATGATGAAGAAGACGCCAGGGTTTCAATTAACCAAGCAAAAGTGAGAGAGAGTGCGAGCAAGAGAGATTTTGTCCAACCTGAGTGACCTCTCTTTTAATTGGGCATGAAGCGTTGCCTTGCCGTTGACACCTTTCCGATTGACATGGACATCGACATGGAGATGGACATGGGCATGCTAGTGGATGAACCCCTAAAAACAGCCAAATGGATGCAGACGCTAATGAACATTAATGTACATATTGTGTAATGTCGCGGACTTTAATGTAAAGTGCAATGAAGCAATGCAAGGCCAATGCATTGCCATAGTCATAGCTATAGCCATAGCCCTAGCCGGATGCGCTCATTAAATGCCCAGCCTTTGACTCAACTCGAAGTGAACTCGATCCGGACTCGAAACCGACCGCGACACAAATACAAGTTGAGTTATGATGCCAGCTGACGAGCTGTCAGACCTATAGAGAGATGGCAAGTGGTTGTTAAAGTTGATTCATTGCAGTTGAAAATCTGCATGGCTCTGCCCCCATACATATATATTTACTATGCCCACAACTCAGGGAGGGGATAGCACGTGTTTGACCATTTTCCACAAATTTAATTTCATTAATGTCGTCGGTTATCTCGCAGTTTTCTCCTTTATTTTTCTGTGCAATCCTTTTTCTTTGGCTCTTCACAAAGTTCTTGAAATGTCAATGCTTTAGCTCCCGGAGGAGCAGCTCCTTCAGGTTCAACTAAATTATCATAATGAATCCCGACCGGGCAACTCAACTTTTAACTCTTTCAACTACTTGAGTTTTGTTTAACCAAAAACCAGAAGCGAAATCCTAACCGACCACCAACCACTTCTTATGCTACGATAAAAATGCTAAAGGTTTCTCCTCACTTAGTTACTTATTATTTTACTTTTTTTCTTTTTAATGAAATGTCACTTTGCCTGAGTCGAGAGGCGACTCATGGACGACACTCGGACTAAAATGCCATTGATTTTATGCAACAACGCTGACTCCTTTCACCACGTAAAGTGAGGGCAAGTAGAGCAAAGGAGGGTAGATATGAAGACAGATACATATTTAACATGGCTTTAAAACTTTTACACCAAGAATTTCATCTCGAATGCATAAATCAACAATTGTCGCAACTTGTATAAATAAGTAAACCATCTACTCTGCCAGGCCTGCCCAAGCAGACGACCATCCTTGGCCATTCTGGCCGTTGTTTGATCAAGAAAATCTTTGCCATTTAATCCAAACACAACGATAACGACAACGTACAAGAAAGACCCAAGCACGACCCAGGACACAGAGTAAAACAATTGAAATTTAATTTTATTCATTTATAAGATTTCCTTGCGACTTTTCGACTCAATGGGTTGAGGTGAGAGCGAGTAGGAGAACGACAAGTTCAAGAATTTGATTCTGTATCTGTATCTGAGTGTGAATCTGTAGCTTTATTAGTTAGTTGCAAAATTGCATTATTCAGTCAAGGCAAGTTTTGGTTTGTTTTTGTTGTTTGACACACTTGAATTCAATTAAATTAAATACAATCAATTTGTTTATACGCAGACGAGTTTAAATAAATTTAAACACTGCACACAAAGAGACTGCTGGGTGAGACAGGGTGCAAGAGACCGGGAGATAGAAATCCCCTTTTTTAATCAATTGGTGTCGAAGCAATGACTCAACCACTTTACAGAGTCATTTGCAAGCGAATTAATGACCTCCACCGATTCCCTTTGAAACATGCAACAATAAAAATTGGCCTAATATACATATTGCTGCAAAATAGAAAATAAAAAAGAAACTGTACAAGATTTGTGCTAAGCGATAAGACAAAGCAGATTGGTCAGGTGAATTGACACACACATACTGTGTCGAGAAAGACTAGACAGGGGAGTGGGAAGTGGGAGGTTGGGTTGGTGGCTAGGGAACAACCTCTAATTATTTGAAGGCATGACATGAAGTCATTTTCTAGGCATGGATTCTCATTCAATTCCATTAATGCTCACAGGAAATTGAGACTTCAACCATTTTTTACTGCCCGGACCAACTTAAGGACAGACTCAAGGCAGAGAATTTTGTGGAGGCCATGTGTGTTCGGGTGTGTATATATGTACATATGTATGCGTATGGATGGGGGTAATTTCCTTAATTTTGTCTATGCCCAAAGTGACGCCTATCATATTAACATATCTAAGCATTTGTCATAAAAAATACACCCACCCATGGAGCCCACACTCTTATACAACTTGGACATTTTGGAGGCGTTTTGTTAAGGAAATTCTATTTATTTTTTTGGGTGTAGAAAATGTTTAGGCATATGCTTTGGTAATTATACTTACTAAATGAGAACACACACGACAGATATTGAATTGAATTATTAAAGCAACTTGAGAGGCGTTGGACAAATGGCATTGCGTGTGTTGAGTACTTGTCTCTGACTGAGAAATACGTTACAGAAAGTCAAATAAAGTCAAGTCTAATCATTTCATATCATATATGCAAGTCGGAGGGACATAAAGTTTGTTGTTCCTGCCTTATGGCATGCCCCATGAGTGTGCCTTACCGTTCCATTGGATGACTCTATAATGTCGTGAAGACGTTTTTCCTTAACGCTCTGCTGTCCCTCTCTGTCTGATCATGGCACGAGGCAAATGTAACGGACGAATTCAAAGACAGTTGGCCCGTTCCCAGAGCGTCTTGAAGAAGTTCGTAAAAGAGGGTGGCTTACATACGATAGAAACATCTGCCAGCTGCTTACGTTTAATTGAGGGTAAATTAAAATCTCTGACATTGACTATACTTTATGGTTGAGTACTGTACTGCATATGGTTGACTGGTTAGTTAGTTGTTTGGTTGGTTAGTTAGTGCAAAAAGCACTTACGCCTAAGTTCTACAGAATAGAAAATATATGTAGAAATCGGTGTTTTGGGGTTGGGGGCGGTGCATATCATTTGGCCGGCGCTTGAAATTGGCTTCGTGACGCTTATCGCGATCAATAAATAATATATAAGCAGAAACGGGGCAAAAACGGCAACCGACTCTAAACACACACACATATATATATAGAATGTATCTGGCAGATACATTTGAGTAATTTGCGTCGTTAGTGCCAGACAGAGAGGCAAAATAATAATAATAAAAGAAAGTACGCTTGATTACAATGGAAATGTTTTTAATGTCCCCTAGATGGGTAGACAGAGAAAGATATCTGCATAGATAGAGCAAAAGGCATACACACACGATTCCACGGACTCGGACTAGGACTCTAGAACCACTGGACATTGGGCACACGTTAGGCATGCATTTTTTTCTTTTTATTTCCATTTTTTTCCTATGTTTGTCGATATTAAAAGCGCGATAAGCAGTAGACACGAAAACGATGAAGTGAAGCGAAGTGAAGGGAAGAGACACGAGAAAACAGGTAAAATACAAAAGCCTGACCGCCACATCGCCTGCTGGTATGCAATACTCTCTTGCTGATACACTCTCACACACACACACACACACATAATGCGATATGATACGATGCGATACGATACGATTGAAAGCAAGAAAAAACCTTCAAAGTCGGTGGACTGTCCAAACAAAGCCACCAGCCACAAAAAAATATCTATATATGTATATATATATATAAAGGAAAGGAGAGGAAAAAAATGAGGAATGGCAGCAACTTGGCCACATATGGCCATTTTCTGGCTAGCATTGCGTGCTCCATGGCGCAGACATGTATGTGCAAGTGTGTGAGTGTGCTATCTAATCAAGCGCTGAAAGACAATAAAAGCTAACTACACACACACATAAACAGCAACAACAAACAGCGACCACAAAAAGTGCTTATAGCCAAAGCAACAACAACAGAATAACAGGATCCAATACAAAGTATGTAAGGGTCTGTGTGTGGTGAAGAAGATTGTCAATGAAAGTACCTTAAAAAATACCCTCTAATCGGGACAAGTAAAATTTAAAACAATCTGAAATTATTCCCAAAATTCATCGTTTACATTGTGTACTATCTAGCCTACGAAACTTTACGTGCTATCGACAATATTTATCCATTAGATGTTCATAGAATTCATTTACAATCGAAATTTAGGTCAGGATTCACTCTGACCTAATATACCCTTTCTTTCAATTTCATTTAAACTAGATTTCGACTTTGTCAATAGAGATATAGTGCATCTATATCCGTATGTACTTTGCCTTGTAACCAAAAACTTTGCCATGCTCCACTTGAAAGTAGTCACATGAATTGTCGTATCTATAGAACGCCATATGGTGCTGAATTGTATCGATAAAAGTATTTCCATGTATCAACTAATATATGTATATCTTATCAGGCACTTTGCTGAGGCTTAGTCCTACAAGCAGTAAAGGAGGAAATTTCGTTTTATTTCATACGAATCCATGATGATAATTGTCTAAAGCAAATTGCATACATGTCTCCGTCATAATACTTAGTTTCGCTTTATTGTCCTGTCTCTTTGTTTTTTGGCAAGAAAATGTTTCAGGCAAAACTTTTCGCATAAACATTAAAATCTTTTGCTCTGCACATTTTCTTTTAGCATAATTTCTAGCTTCAGCAGCAGAAAGTTGTGCCAATTCTTATGGAAAACGATTGCCAGAAAAGTTTTCCTTTAGCCATAAAATGTATATGCTTCATTTTAATGTTTGTTTTCGAGCAGGATTAAGTTAAAGACAAGACATGTTAAAGAAAGGTGTTTTACATTTCATTTAAATGTATTAAAGGTACATTTATATATCTTGCAATCAGGTAAAAATCTCTATCTCTCTCTCTCTCTCCTGCTTTTTACTAAGTGTGTGTATGTGTGTGTGTGTGTTTTATGTGGATGGCAATGTCAACTACCACCAAAAGACGCCTCTTTTTGGTTCCGTCTGCTTGGGTCTCTCCTTTTTTGTCTCCCCCTTGGCACGATCGTCAGCCTGTGAGCACGCGCATTGAGGCGCATAGTGCAGGCAGACGGGAGTAGGAAGTCGGAAGTTGAAAAGTCCAGGTGTTCAACTGGCACAAGCTATAGCACGTTCTCCCCTCTGTAATCAGCTGTTGGCCCCTGTCGGATCTCTTACTCTCAACTGTTTGAGATGCTCGCAGATCTTTGGGGGTGGATTTTCGCAATTTGGTTTCGCCAGTTGCTGAGATTCCGCATCTTGTTGCTATTATTATTTCCCCTTGTCCCATCAGAAAGGCAGCAGTCAAAATTCTAATCTATACACAAAAATCTCTAAAAAGTACATCCATACTAATGTAAAAAGCCTAATTGTCAAAGAGCGGTCATCATATTGGGTTTCATAAACTATACTTTTGTTTTTTAACGGATTTCAAAGTCACTTGACCATAACGCATTTGCCAGTCGCAGACCTGGCAGGCGCAGGCCTCGGCCCAAGCCAAGTGTCGCCAGACAAGCTGCGCTGGCGTTGAGGCTATGGTTTGATGGTACGTTCGAATGTACATACACCCAAAGCATATTTTAATGATGACACCCGTCTACAACAACAGCAACAACTCGAACTCGAGCTCGAACACATGGCTGGTGGTGCCACACTTCGTTCGTCATTTGTATGTATGAGTACATTACCGTGTTCCGCGATCTGTGAAGGCACATTCCAAAGCACACTTTGAGATACATTTGCCTTGTCCCTCCATCCATCCATCTAACCAACCATCCATCCCCCTTTTGCCAACCCCACACCCTCACTGCGTGTGCGCCTGTGTATGGGAGTGTGTGTGTGCATGCAAAGTACATGCTCGTTTTTATACCAACTCGAAACTGAAAAATGTGTTAAGGTCGTAATTATCTGCGCTGTCGTTTTGTAGGTGGAAGTTTGCCTCAACTTTCTTTTGATCCTTTTCTTGTCCCTCTACCTTTTATCAATGTATTCTATTTTATTCCTTTCTACAAAATAGGTAATACCACCATATGTTCTTTTCGTCGAGGGGTTGCAAAAGGAACCACCTATTGATAGCTCGCTTAGACAAATATTACTTAAGTCCATTGAACTTGTGAGTTAGCCAACTGTCTAGTTTTCTAATAGACTTCAAAATTCAGAAGAATAAGAAAATTCTTCAATTAAAAATCTAAAACTAAAATACATTGTTATATGTAAGTGTGTTTGTGTCTAATGTGTATGGGTAATTTAAGTGGGACAAAAGTATTTAGAATTTTTCTTGTGGTATACATAGATAGAAACATCATAGAAATTGATCATGAATTTTGACCGAACAATAACAAAATTCGCCTTTTTGACAACTATGGAAATCAATTTAAAATATATAACATAAAACTTTTTGAAAATCGGGTCAAACGTGAGATGAAACAGTTTTCTCTTGCACCTTTTTATTATTCTGGGAATCTATTAATTATGAAATCCTTTATTTATTGGCACTTTATTTAACTAAATTTTATTAACTTTTCTTTGCAGGAAGATCTATGATGGACGACAGAGAAAAATAACGCTTTGTTTGTGGTAAAAATTCATCAACTAATATGCATATAAATTTACCTATGGCAGTGATATCCTATGTACTTACTATAGAATAACACAGGAATTTCTACCTTCTGTTTGTAACTTTTTATAACTTCCCGAGTTATAGGGGTGGTTGGCTCAGTTTCTCCTACCCATTTCGGTTCCTATTTCCATTCCCATTGCCCTTGCCAGTTCCCTTTCAGTTTGTTCTTGCAAGCTGCAACGCTTACTTCCTATACTTATCCAAGTACAGTTTCTCAAAAAGGAATGAATATGTGAAGTATATCAAAAAATAGGGGTTGGGTGGCTGCTGACTACATATGTATGTACATATATGGCCAGTAACTGAGTGAGAGAATGTATACAGACTTACTTTAATTTCATTGACATTGACTTGGGCCTACGGGCGGGCATCGGGCAAGGGCCAACTGCATTCCAATGCAATTGACAGAGGATCGGCTGCGACTTTACTTTCATGAGGGGAGGATTCTGTTTTGTTTGATTTCTGGTTCTTGGAAATTAAATACATAAGGGAGAGAGAGAGAAAAATAAAGACGCCCCATTTAGGCCTAGTCATTTAGTGTTGACGCATTTGCCGAGCTCCAAAGTTCTCTTATTGATTATTTTGTAGTGCTTACGCATTTATTTGATGGCCATATGCAAAGAATATGTATCAGGTTGTGTATATGTGAGCAGCAGAAAGTAAGTCAAATTTGTTTATCAGCAAAAAAAAAAAAAAAAATACTTATCTATGGATGTGGCTCGAGCCACAAGAAGGGGGCGGTTCGGGGCTTATAGGGTTAGATTGGCAGTCAGAAAGCTCAAGTGGAGAAATTAGATAAAAACCTGTATCATTGTGTAATGGGGTGGGAATATGCTGAATTAAGGACATCATCAGACAGACTTTACGTACGAGAGACCGACCAACCAACCCAACCCGCCCCCCAATTTCCTTTCAAAGGTCAGCTCATGGAAGCCACCCCCAAACCGAGCACCAATCAAGTGGCCACCCAAACCAAAAGCTTTTGGCCTGCCACTTTTACTTTCCATTTAAGGCACTCTCTCCCCATTAACCACCACCCACCATCTGCCGTGTCCAACCACTAGAGTTTTCCCCTTTTCTTTCAGCAATGTTCTAGCATCTATTTGAATTGCTTTGACTTCATCTTTCATATATTTCAGAAATACTTTTTGAACTCAAGCAAGGATTATTAAACGAAAACCAAACCAAACAAAAAACGGAAGAGAAAAAAATAAGAAACAAACAAAAAAACGACAACAAAAATCGACAAAAACAAAAAGAAAAACGAACCAAATTTCATTCGCAAGTTCTTGAGAACAACAACAAACATAAGAAAAGAACGAAATTATATGCTTAAAACACTTTTCGAGAATTCTATCAAAGCAAAAGGAAACGATAACAACAACAACTGGATCAGAAAGACCAAAACGCAAACAACACGAAAACGAAAAATCAAATTTAAATAAAATTAAATGCAAAGGACATTCGCATGTGTGTGGTGGTGGAAAGAAAATTCAAAACAAAATTCACAATTAGAAAACGGAGAAAAAAACGTAGAAAACGTAAACGCAAAATCAAAGGTGCCAGCAGCAATACCAACGACAACAACTACAACCGCCGACAATTGTCAGCATCGAAACAAATTTTGAACTGCAACATTTCGACAAACAAGTTGAGCGAAAGCAAAATTTCAACGTTTGGCGCACTAAACACAAGGACCCGAGAAAGCGGCGCAGGATACGGCGCAAAGTTTTGAAGCAACACAAGGCACACACATCGATAAAAACCTATACCCATATATCTATCTATCTATCTTTATATAAATATAAATACAGATACATACATATATATTAACCCGGATTTGTCAAAAAGAAACTGAATAACTTAAACTTGAAACTTACGCACACGACGACCACTGCGACTACGGCGAATTGATAAAGAGGAGAAAGCAGTGAAACACAGTCGCGTAGTCAACCAGCCAATCCCAAGAAGCAGGAGAAGTGAAGGCACAGACCGACAGACAACTAGGCAGATAGCCAGACATTAAAAGAGAGAGAGTGTGTGTGTGTGTGAGTGAGCGGAGAGGCGAGAACGCGTCGCTGCTGCTGTTTGGCATCATCTTATGATGTCATCAGAGGAGTACGACGGCGACTGTTTTGGTTTGTATAACGATGAGAACGATGTGTTGCTAAAGGAGGAAGAGACAACAGCAACGGCAACGGCAACGGCGACTAAGCAGCAACCACCGCAGGCCGCACTCCAGGCAAGCAACGGACATACAACACCAACAAAGGGCGACGACGCGGCGAATTGCGGCGACACGAACGCCAGCGAAGCGGAGAAAGAGAAACGAAGCAGCAGCGACTACGACGACGACGACAATAACTCGGACGACTCCGACGACGTCGTTGTTGTACTCGAAGGCTGCAGCAACAACAGTAAGTCAGCAGCGGTAACAACCACGACGGCAACGGCAAACAGTTGCAGTGGGAGTCGCAATCGCAGCCGCAGCCATCGTAGTGCTCGCCAAAGTCGGCAAATCAGTCAGTCAACGGCCGTCGGTAAGACAACAACGTGCGCGGCTAATAAAAAGTCCTCAAGTAGCGCAGTAAGGAATAGCGTTAACGTAAACGTAAGCGTAAATAGCGTGAATAGTGCGCCAAGTGTTAATAAATTGAATCGTCGTGCGCGTCAGCGATCCTTAAGCAATACCGACAACAACAATCAGCAATCGATTATAGTAAATAGCAACAATAGCAGTGTTGGCAGCAATAGCAACGGCTCAACAACGGCAACCGCTGCTGCCTTCATGAGTAGCGCTGCTGCGGCTGCTGCGGGTGCCGCAACAACAGCTACAACAGCAGCAACACTAACAGTGTCCAATTCAAACTCAAACTCTCAGCACCAGCAGCAACAGCAACAGCCAGCAAGTGCAAGTGCAACAGTAACTGCAACATCGCCTAGCAACTCGCCCAGCTCGAGCTCCGCCTCGTCTCTATTAACAGCAGCCTTTGGCAATCTCTTTGGCGGCTCCTCGGCCAAAATGCTCAACGAATTATTTGGCCGACAAATGAAACAGGCCCAGGATGCGACCAGTGGCTTGCCTCAATCACTGGACAATGCCATGCTGGCTGCAGCCATGGAAACGGCCACTAGTGCCGAACTGCTCAGTGCAGCAGGATTGGTGAATAGCCTAAATTCCAGCAAGCTTCAGTTGCACCAGCAGCAGCACAACAACAACAATAATAATAATAACAACAATACGCCAATTAGCAATGGTACAAATGCCTCAATCTCGCCAGGATCAGCGCACAGTTCCAGTCACTCACAGGTCTCACCGAAGGCTAGCAGTCGTCGGGTATCGGCGTGTAGTGATCGCTCGCTGGAAGCGGCTGGCGCAGATGTGGCAGGAGGATCACCACCACGAGCGGCCTCAGTTAGTTCGTTAAATGGCGGTGCCTCTGGCAATGGGGAGCAACTGCAGCACGACTTGGTGGCCCATCATATGCTACGAAATATTCTTCAAGGAAAGAAGGAGTTAATGCAACTTGATCAGGAGTTGCGTACTGCCATGCAACAGCAACAGCAGCAGGAGAAACAACAGCAGCAAGAGCAATTGCATTCGAAACTCAATCACAATAACAATAATAACAACAACAACAGTGCGGCAGCCACCAATAATAACAACAATATGGAAAGCATAAACCTAATCGATGACACCGAAATGGCGGACATCAAAATCAAAAGTGAGCCACAAACTACAGCCCCACCCCAGTCATCGCCACACGACAGCATACACAGTAGTCACAGTGGCCACAGTGGTGGTAGCCACAGTAGTAGTTTGGCCAGTGATGGCAGTCTACGGCGTAAATCGTCCGATTCCTTAGACTCTAGTGCCAATCGGGATGATGAAGAAGAGGTTGCAGCAGCAGCAGCAGCTGTAGCCGGAAATGTTCAGGCCAGAGAAAGTGAATCGATTATACCTCACCACCCAGATGAAGAAATGCCCACCAAAAAGGAGACGGTGGACGACATGCTGGACGAGGTGGAATTACTGGGCTTGCATGGTTCACGTGGCTCCGATCTGGATTCTCTGGCCTCTCCCAGTCACTCGGACATGATGCTGCTTGATAATAGCAAGGACGATGTCCTGGATGATGACGACGACGACGACTGTGTTGAGCAGAAGCGCGAAAGCCTTAGTGGTTCTAGTGGCTGCCTGAAAAAGCCGGGCATGGATCTAAAACGGGCCCGCGTCGAACACATAGTGTCGGGTATGCGATGCAGTCCCTCGGCGGCTGTCCAGGCTGGCCAACTCCAGGTAAATGGTTGCAAGAAACGCAAACTGTATCAGCCGCAACAGCATGCCATGGAGCGTTATGTTGCCGCAGCGGCTGGCCTCAATTTCGGCCTGAATTTGCAGAGCATGATGCTAGATCAGGATGACAGTCAGTCTAATGAGCTGGAGTCACCCCAAATTCAACAAAAGCGTGTAGAAAAGAATGCTCTTAAGTCGCAATTGAGATCGATGCAAGAGCAATTGGCCGAGATGCAACAAAAGTATGTCCAGCTGTGCACACGCATGGAACAGGAATCCGAGTGCCAGGAACTTGACAATGACCAGGAGCAAGACAATGACAGTTTGGAACAACAGCCAGAGTTATCGCCTTCGCCCACGCTAACCGGTGGCGATATCAGTCCAACGCCCAAAGAGCCTGGCCAAGAGCCGGAGAGGGCCAGTTCAAGCTCACCCACTTTGAAGCCAAAAGCCACGCTTAGCGAGAGCAGCGATGGGGCCGCACCGGCCACACAAATGCTCTCACAAATGATGAGTAAAATGATGTCCAATAAGCTGCACAATCACAATCCTCTGATGGGTCATCCGGCTTTGCCTCAGGGTTTTCCTCCGCTGCTTCAGCACATGGGCGATATGTCGCATGCGGCTGTTTCCATGTATCAGCAGTTCTTTTTTGAGCAGGAGGCACGCATGGCCAAAGAGGCGGCCGAGCAACAGCAACAACAACAACAGCAACAGCAGCAACAGCAACAAGCCCAGCAGCAACAACAACAACAGGCCCAACATCAGCAACAGCAGCAGCAGCAACAACAAGAGCAACAACGTCGATTCGAACAGGAGCAACAAGAACAACGTCGCAAGGAAGAGCAACAACAACAATTGCAACGCCAGCAACAACATTTGCAACAACTGCAACAGCAGCAGCAGCAACTCGAACAACAGCAGCAACAACATGTGACTCCATCTCGCAGTCAGATGCATCATCCGGCACCGGCACGCCTACCCACGCGTCTGGGAGGAGCTGCCCATAGTGCACTCAAGTCGGAGCTGTCCGAGAAATTCCAAATGCTGCGCAGCAGCAATAATAGCTCTATGATGCGCATGTCCGGCACCGACCTAGAGGGACTGGCCGATGTGCTTAAATCGGAAATCACCACCTCCCTGTCGGCACTAGTGGACACCATTGTCACACGATTTGTGCATCAACGGCGACTCTTTAGCAAGCAAGCGGATTCGGTGACGGCAGCAGCAGAGCAGCTCAACAAGGATTTGTTATTGGCTTCCCAGATACTCGACCGGAAATCGCCCCGTACCAAAGTAGCCGATCGCAGCGGACACAGCGGCAATACTGGCATCCAGAACGGTCCCACGCCGGCAACACAATCAGGTAATAATGGTTCACTACTCCTAGCTAATAGTCAAATGCCCTCCCAACCGCCTTCGGGCAACAATCTTGCCGGTAATGCGAACAATGTGCAACAACAGCAGCAACAACAGCAACAAAATGCACAGCAGCAACATCCATCATCGGTACAGCAGCCGCAACATCAGCCAAGTGTTCCCCAGCCAGCGCCACCTCCACATCCCTTGGCTATGGCCAATTGCCAGCAATTGATTGCTGCCCCGCGACTCAATGGCAATCAGTTATCGTTTGCTTCACCAGCGGCTGCTGCAGCCGCTGCCATGGGTCTGCAAATGCATCATGCAGCCGCTGCAGCGGCTATGTCCGCGCAGCAGCAGCAACAGCATCAGCAGCAACAGCAGCAACAACAACAACAGCAATCTCAGCAACAGTCGGGCGAGCCTGGCTCGAACTCTAACCCCCAACTGGCTGGCAGCAACCAAACAAATCCAACTAACAATAGTTTAAGTACTCTTAATATTCCACCTCCTCACATTCGTCCTTCGCCCACAGCGGCAGCCATGTTTCAGGCGCCCAAGACGCCTCAGGGTATGAATCCAGTGGCCGCAGCAGCGCTCTACAACTCAATGACTGGTCCCTTCTGTCTGCCTCCTGATCAGCAACAGCAGCAACAGCAACAACAACAGCAGCAGCAACAGCAACAACAACAGCAGCAGCAGCAACAACAACAGAGCGCCCAACAGACGCAACAGCAATTGGAACAAAATGAGGCCCTTAGCCTGGTGGTGACACCGAAAAAGAAGCGTCATAAGGTCACCGACACAAGGATCACGCCACGAACCGTTAGCCGTATCCTGGCCCAAGATGGCGTTGTCGCACCCGCTGGCCAACAGCAGCAGCAGCAGCAGCAACAACAACAGCAGCAGCAGCAACAACAACAACAGCAGCAACAACCGGCCAATGGCAGCAATGCCACACCCGCCCAAAGTCCAACCGGCCGTGGCCAGGCTGCACCCGGGTCATATCATCCACAACCGCCACCACCACCACCACCCATGATGCCAGTGTCCTTGCCCACCTCGGTGGCCATACCAAATCCGTCGCTACACGAATCCAAAGTCTTTTCGCCATACAGTCCGTTCTTCAATCCGCATGCGGCCGCAGCCGGATCGCATGGCGGTCAACCCACAGCCGCCCAGATGCACCAGCACCACCATCAAATGCAACTCTCGTCGAGTCCGCCCGGCAGTTTGGGTGCCCTGATGGATTCCCGGGACTCGCCACCACTACCACATCCGCCATCGATGCTACATCCTGCCCTGCTGGCTGCCGCCCATCACGGTGGCTCACCCGACTACAAGACCTGCCTGCGAGCCGTTATGGATGCCCAGGACCGTCAGTCCGAGTGCAACTCGGCTGACATGACGTTCGATGGCATGCAACCTACTATATCCTTTTTCAAACAACAACAAGAGTTAGAACTACAAGAGCAACAACTTATGGTCAAGTGAGTTTCCATCTAGTCCAAAGTGTGAAGGTGAAAGAGCAGTTAGAGCAAAAGTAAGAACACCCTCTCAGTTCCAATCCCAGTTTCAGTCCCAATCCCAGTCACTGGGGGTGCTTAACCTCGCTTACAAAACGAAACCAATCAAGTGTCTTCTTCATTTTATTTATTTCCCCAACTAAATTCTTTTATAAAATGTAATCAAAACCTTATTTATTGCACTGCAATCATTACCTCCCTCCCTCCCTTCTCTCAGACGCTGAAGTCATCGCCATCGTCATCAACATCGTCTCGGTCTCGACTGCCTCTTGGCGGCTTGAGTTGCATTTCGCAATAGAGCGCAATGGAAAAAAAGGCACAAAAAATCAATGATGAACAAGCCAATCCAAGAGCAGCAATTGCCTGCATTCAGGCCACTTTTCCCCTTTTCCTGCCTTCCACTTCTACTTCTTCGTTTTCAATCAGTGGGCCCTGCAATGCCACCCACCACCCTTAGACATTCATTATTGGCACTTAGAGAATCTGTTTCGTTCGCCCTTCTGGTTCTTGCCTCCTCTGTCTGCTCTTTCACACGAACCTTTTTCTTTCCTTTTTTTGTTCCGATGGATATTTGGAAACGACTATTGACTATGTTGTGATATAGCTTATATATATATATATGTACATTTTATAGCAAACATTGCATATCCTTGACTCCTTTGCACTCTTCTACATTGACACCGATGCACCTGCGCAAGGCCAAACTGATGTTCTTCTGGGTGCGATATCCCAGCTCGGCGGTACTTAAGATGTACTTCCCGGATATAAAATTCAATAAGAATAATACAGCACAATTGGTGAAATGGTTCTCGAATTTCCGGTAAGCAAAAATATTCATATATATATTTCTCAAATACATCTCTCTCCCTTTCTATAATATATATATATATGTAGCATTTACTAAAATAACTTTAAAACAGCATTCATTTTTATTAATTGAGTTTCGATTTATCGTTTAATTTGTTTGGCATTTTGGTTTAGTTTTCAATTTTGTATTCAAATCATTATAATTATTATTATTGTTATTTCACAAGGCGCAAAACAAAAACAGAATTTTGATATTGATTGCCAAACGTAATTATTTGCCACCTGTCGAAATCCTCTTGACTTGCACTCAAGAAATTCAGCCAACTGACACTGCTTACATGCAACACCCACCAGACCCACCCACCACCGAGCCCCCACTATCAAAATGTTGGCTGTCATATGCCAAATATATGGCGACTGTAACTGTCAGTTGTCTAAGTTGCGCAAGAAATAGCCAAAAAAGCGACAGCTGGAGTGTGGAATGTAATATGAAGTAAAGTGAGGTAGGCCCGCATACACACAGTATATACTCAGTCTCGGTCTCAGTCTCTCTGTATTGCCTACCACCAAGTATTCACTGTGATTTTCTAACCCGCCAAAAATCACATCTGCCCTGCCCGAACTCAATCCAACCCAACCCAACGAAAAAAGAAAAATACAATAAAAGCAAGAAAGAAAGAGAATCGCACACACACAATAGTTCACCTGGATTTTAGTTGCAATCTGCTTTTCACCCCTCTGGCTTAGCAGCGGTGGCAGCTGTCCTTGCCCCGTCCTTGTTCTTGCCTCGTGTTTGTCTAAGACATGCGCTCAACGTCTTAAGAAAAACGATGTCTTTACCTGCGCACGGCAGCGGCACGTTCGGAGGGTCTTAACACAGGGGATTTATTTCATTTGTTGGGAATTTCCATGCAGCAGTAGCTTTTGTTTACGATTTCTTAGGGTTGCACACACACAAACACACACACACTGCAAAAAAGGGGTTGGACGAATGAATGGGGAAAAAAAGGTCTTCTTATGTGGTTCCTTGGGAATCTTCTTGCGACTTCTTCGACTTTTTACTTCTCTGAGGTTAAAATGGGTGGGAATATTTTCTTTGATTTTTACTATTCATATTTTCTTATCTTAATGTAGGGGTAGCAAAAAGTAACGGTTTTTTTCTTTTTGTGTTTTTAAATTGTATGTTTTGAAGTGTTTAAAAGTGACTTGACCCCGCCTATCATTTAACTTATGAAAATACATACTTTTAGCATTAATATTCTTTTATACTCGCTTAGCCACAAGTTAACATTATGAGTTTCACACACACACATACACACATTTACCACTTTCTACACTTGTCTACTCCATCTTGTCGGTTCTAATAACATGTTTGCCTTGAAGTGGCCACTTAAGAAAAGCCCCCAACAACATGAGCATAATAATGATGATGCTGATGAGCATGAGAAAACGGATGAGAAGGATGATGTTGATGAGATGCCACTTCATATGTGAAGTGTGAAAATAGCGTGGAAGAAAAGTTCCTCAGAGTTTTTGCATATTAAAAAAGTGCTGCATACTTAAGTGGGCGCCAGTCATAGTCATTTCATTTCTTTAACTGTATGAGTGTGTCTGTGTGCGCATATGTGTTGGCTAATTAACAAAAGTGCCTTTTGTTGGAGGTCTTGAAGCAGGGCACTTATATAATTGCATTATCTGCACAAATACTGAAAAGAAAGTAAACCATAGGACATTCACACACACAATCACTCTCATATGTGAGTCAGGCTAATTAGTTTGTTTCTTTGGCTGCTTTTTCAATGGCAGCTACTTGAGAGTTGCAGTTGGGGCCATAATGGCATCAGCTGCAGGACCCTAGCTCAGTTGAACTCAGTAACAGGCAGGTAAAGGCGCTCAAGGATATACCATTCACTCATTCCGCCTCCACTCCCTCGCATACACACACACAAACACATCTCACGCTGTTCTTTTTTTTCTCTTCTTGTTGTTATTTTTTGTTGTATGCGTTTTTTGTTTTATTCATCAAGCTTTTCTTTTTGAGGTTAAGTGTCCTTATAGAGCGTAAAAAAAGATCTTGCTGACAAACCACAAATACAAATACGTATATATATACAAAAAGAGACACACCTTCAACCACACACTCACCCACACACCACTCACACACACATACACACACACACACCTACAGTTACAGACATATATTTCCTGTATATATATAGACGTATATGACTTATACAGATGCTTATAACTAAAGTGTTGCCAATTACTTCATTTAATGTATGAGGTAGAGATGTCTGCATATGTGTGGGTGAGTATGTGTGAGCTTATTAATAAAAAAAAGAAAATAAAAAAGAAAGCAGCAAAACAAGAAGTAAAAGAACATTTTCAATGCAATTTTTATATTTATACATATATATAAAGGTATATATATATAAATTTATCTCATTATATATGTATATACATAAATATATATGTATATATTATATACAAAACAAAAACTGAATGACACTTCTGAAGAAAGCGCTGAGAAAGAAGAAGTAGACACTCTGCACAACGCACACTCACACATACACACACACACAGTCACATAAACTCACACCCACGTAAGGGGCACTTCAAAAGGCCGCACGCTTGCCCCCGGCTCCGTCATCCAACCTCCATGCCTGCCCGCCTTTCCAGCCGCTCTCCCTGCCTGGCTGAGAGTTTTCACAAGATGAAGCCTTCGGCCTCCGATCTCATATATAGTGTACGCCAAATAAATAGGCTGCACAAATTTTCATATAAACTAATTAGTTGCAACTGCAACAGTTGCACTTCCGACGCCAAGCCTCGACGCCAACAGTTTTGTATTATCTAAATTAAGTGGCGCATTGCATATATGAAAACATACTTATGAGGGATTTAGCTAGAGCTTCCTTCCTTTTCCTGCCACACACCCACCACATGCATATCTGTGTGTGTGTGTGTGTGAGTCGCCTCAAGCTTGTGGCAGCCACAAAGCTAATTGCATTTAAAATATAAAACAAAACCCAACGAAACCACCTCGCCTAAATATTGTGTATTGTGTGGTGTCAAAACACTTATCAAAACCACAGTCAGTCAACGCCTAATAACTGGGCTCTAACACACACACACACACACAGAAACCACTCATATACTAACAGAGCTTAGGGCCTAGAACAAAAAAAACTGTCATACGATAACAACAACACCAACAAGAATCCAATGACTTGCCATCTTCTATCCACACCGCACGCCGACCGTTTGAAAAGAACGCAAACGCATCTCTCAATTGTAGGAGCAGCCCATCTCCATTTATATATGTACATCTATGGAGCTCCCTTTCGGTATCCCTCTGTCCTGTTCAAGTGCGCGTGCCGCCTCCGGGGAGCTTGACAGCAAGAGGAGAGACTGACAGCAAAAGATTTCTTTTTGTTTCCTCTCTTCCTTTTTTTAATAATTTCCCTTCTTTTTTGCTATTTGCACATTCTGCGGTTATTGTTTGGAAAAATCAACATCATGAGCGCAACATGAGAAATGCATTTGGAAGCTTCTGCTTTAGCTGCTACTGGGAAATCTTGAAATTAGCACGATTATCGGAGCGTTGTCAAGTGGCGGGAATGGGTGGAATAGAAAGTGGCAGAAGGGATGCGAAAGGAGGTAACGAAGGTTGCGATGACAGCGGGAGTGGGCGGGGAGGGGTCCAACAATTAGTGCGCCCCACACACAATGAAGTCTCAGTCTGGGAAAAAGACACAAGCAATCACTTATAATACTTACAGGCAGGCTCCAACCCCCAGAACCAAACGCAACCCACCTACCTACACACCCACACACCCACACACACACACAAATCACTTGACTAAACAAGGCGACGCTGAAGCCCATTGCACTTGCTAATTAAATCCCCAACCACAAGAAGACGCTTGCTTTTGCTGCCGCTGTTGCATTTGCTGCACATTTGAGACTTATTAAAAATTCCTTTCACACATAGACACACACACAGAAGCTAGGGAAAAGTTGAAGGGGGCGCCTAAGAGTAAGCTCTGAATTATTAATAATGTCATATTCCCATATAATGCATTAAGCCTATTGAAAAAAAAAATAAAACAAGGAAAAGCCAAGACCAAAAAGTAGGAGTATGAAGAAAACAAGGATTAACTAAGCGTTTGAATGAACGAGAAAGCGTGAGACAGTGAGCATGAGTGAGTGAGAAGGAAACAGCAAGTCATATATTTCCTTTTGGTGTGCATGATAAGCTTTTTAGTTGCATTTATGTTTACCAGCTGTTGAATTCGATAGCCTAAATTTTTGATTTAATCCCTTTGTTAAAGTTGGCTTTTGTTTTGGGCCTTTAATTTATTTGAATTGATCTTTGGTTTCGTTCTCAATTAATAAATTTGAATGCTGAACACAAAAAAAAAAAAAACAAAACAAAAAATAAATAAATAAACAAAATAGCTATTTAGTGTATACTGACCAAAACCAAACATATTCCTCATCTACGCATCTGCAGAGAATTCTACTACATACAAATGGAGAAATATGCACGACAAGCGGTCACTGAAGGTATCAAGACACCCGATGATCTGTTGATTGCTGGAGATAGTGAATTGTATCGCGTGCTCAATTTGCACTACAATCGCAACAATCATATTGAGGTATGCCCAAAAATCCAAATACACCAACAAAAAACTCTACAAACAAATAACAAACACATACACACACTCTAATAATACAAATGAAATTGCAGACCAAAGAAATCTATATATTTTTCCATTTTTGCATTATATTGTTTACTGATTTTTTTTTTGAGGTTCAAAAAATAATTAATTAATATTAAACTTTTTGATTAAGAGATTTCCGAATACCTTGACAGAGATTCAAGGCAAAATAACCAAAAATTAGGGCTAGTATAATTTACTCAATGACATAACTGTTATGGCGTCCAGTTGACATTTATTTTTCAACATTACTATTTTATGGACCTGAAACGTCTTTTGAAAAAGCCGACAAAAAGAACCCTCCGCAAAATCGATTTCCACTTTGATGGAAATCCACTATATCCTTTCCGTTCAAGGGCGTCCATATCTCTAGAGAATAATGACCGATTTCTCCAGGACCTATCAGAACTATCGATCTGCATTCAAGGATTTTAATTATTCTTCAAAAAAAGTTCTCAGATTCTATATTTTCCATACACATTCGCGAAGCTGAGAGAAAACGACTTTTTTTGTATAAGAAAAGAGAGGTAATATTTCACGAGTCTTTCAAAGGATCAAGATATTGTAAACGACTACTCTCATCAAGGACTAACAACCGTGTAAACGAAATCCCGATAGTCCAGCAAAAATATAGAGATATTAAGAAAACACTAAAAATTTCTTTGCCTGCCATTCATCTGCCCAAAAAAGTATGCTACACATTTCTTAAATTTGAAATTATATCTCAGTCGATTCAAGAACAATCGTGTTTTCTTTTAAACAAAATAAAGTTCTTGTTAATTAAATGTTCCTTTGTGAAACTGAGATAGAATGACTTTTTTGTTGAAGAAAATATAGCAAATATCTCAGGAGTCCATTGAAGAATTAGGATAACAAATATGTATATTAAACAAACGCCAAGGTTTATTTTCTGTGTAAAGCACATCCTATTTGTCTTGTTGGGAGCTGAGATATCAAATATTTTGTACCACTTGGCAGAATATTAGGCTTGAAAGAACTACGGACGATCCTGGTGTCCTTTGGACAGTATAAAGTTATTGTTAATCTCGATAATGGAAAAGGGAAGAAAAAGGTACTATTGATATAACGCTTCTTTCGTTCTGCGTTAGGATTTGAAGATTTTTTAGCAAAAAACAAGATTATTTTCTTGATGCCAGTTAACCATTTTCTCAAGAGCATGGCTTGTTTGGTTTTCCAGAATAAGGACTAACAAAATTTAACAGACGATATTTTTGCCTCAACGTTAAAAAGCTAATACTAATAATTTCAAAGATGTAAAAGATTTGCTTTGGTCTACAAACAACACTAATCAATGTTCAGATAACCACACGACACAAATACACGTTACTTTTGAAGAATTCTTGATTTGTTAATCTTTTAATTGTGATTATTTTGCTAACGTATTTCCATCTTTTTCGCCGCCGCTCCACCTATCATTTATTTTCAACAGGTACCACAAAACTTCCGTTTCGTTGTCGAACAGACATTACGGGAATTTTTCCGTGCAATACAGGGTGGCAAAGACACCGAGCAATCGTGGAAGAAATCAATTTACAAAATTATCTCCCGCATGGATGATCCCGTGCCCGAATACTTCAAGTCGCCGAATTTTTTTAGAACAGCTGGAATAAGTGGAGGAGTTGTTGGCTATGCCAACAGCAACACTCTCCGCTTCTACGAACACCACGACGGCAGCAACAACGCCGACGATAACAACATCAGCAACCACAACCAAAGCGAAACGAACAAAAAACAAGTCAAGAAACTAAATCTGCGTAAGAAGTACAACTGGATATGACCATAATATAAAATTTACCCATAATATGACCCAATCACACCAAACAGTTACACACAAAATATTCATACACACATACCAAAAATGAAAAATGGGAATAGGGATTACCCCTACTTCAAATATTAGGAAGGACAAAATAGTTAAAAAGAGTTTTTAATTGCGTTTAGGCCGAAAACCACAAACTAAACAAAAAAAAATTTGTAATGGGTTAAAAGTAAAACTTAAATAGAGCCGTAAAATATTTTAACGAAAATTTCGATCAATCACACACATTTAAACATGCCCACACAACACACACATACACATACACTACATGTACACTAAACAAAAACCTCAGCAGCAGAACAAAGACAATTAGTTTGCCCCTGAAAAAGAAAAGTTTAATGCAAATGTTAAAACATAAAATAGTGCAAATTAAAAAAAAAAAAAAACAAAATACAGAAAAGCGACAACTGAAAAACCTGAGCCAGCAAAAAAAGAAAAAACACACACCGCCACAGTGTAAACTGTACTCTGTACTATCGTTGGGTTTGTTAGTTCAAATTTTTTTTTACAAATGTTTTACACAATAACAAAATAGTTGAGCCGTCTTAAACGATGAAAGAAATGATGCAAATTCTACCGAAAGTTGACACACAACCATCCAACAACTACATACATACACACACCCACACACAAACACATCGGTACAAAGTCTACAATTATAGATATGAAGTTGCTGTGCATTTGGAGTGACTAAAATCTACTTCAAATTCAGACCAACTTAATTAATTAATTAAACTCCCATTTTTCCTTTCACGACTTCGATTTATTTCTGTGGCTGCTTAATTTGTTAACTTTCGAAAAGCTTAAACAAGACAAGCAGCTACCCCAAAGAAAAAAACAAAACAAAAAAGGGACCTCCAAATCCTAGTTGCGGTTACGTTTTCCCCCTTATAACCTTAAGCACATATATTCGATGTCTATTAACAACACAAAAGAAAAAAAGAAAAAAAGAAAGTCTAAAAAAAGAATATGAAATTTAAAGAACAAAAACAAAAAAAAATTTAGAATGTAATTTGTATAAGCTGTGGGCGTTAGGGTAATTCATTTTTGACCAAAGTTAATTGTTAAATCAAAACCAATCTTTTTCATACGATTTATTTTAAAATATTAAAAAGCACGCATATTAATTTTTAGTTGATCAACACACACACACTCACACACACACACACACACACACACACACACACACACACACACACGCACACACTAGTCTGTTATTTATGTACATACATATATATTTTACATAATTTAAGTTAATATTTTAGTTTAATTTACTTGGCCTTAAGTTGCAACAAAACATATACAACAAATGTATGTACATATACATTCGTATATATGTATATATAAAACAGAAAAACAAAATATACATACATACACAAAAAAGACAATTTTAAAACCGAACAATATTTAATTTGTTTTTATTTTTCTTTGATTATTGAAATTTAATTTCTGCGTCCACATTTTGGTTCTCTTTTTTGGGCTGTGATCTTCAAGGACATGCACTTTCATTTCTCATATACCACAAAAGGCATAGGCGTAGTTAAAAAGGGGTTCGAATTGATTGGAAAACTAGTTTAAATAATCGAACAAGATAACCTTTCATTCAAATTATATCCTGGCTACGTCTCTGCTTATACATGCAATAATGGAAAGTGGGCGGGTTAAGAGGGATATGTTTGCCTGCTCTTTATGGCTTTTTAGGGGGCGGGCAAACCTTATGTGTTGCATCCAACAAACACTGCAACACAGAATTAACAACAACAATAACAGCAATCATCAATTACATGCTAAACACATTTAAATAAACAACAGCAAAATGTCCAAAACAAAACGTACAAATTAATAAGATTAAATTCAAATTTTGGCAAAACAAAATATATTCCTCGAAACAAACTTTGCGTGAACGAAACGAAACATTTTTCGGCCCCCAAACAACATTTTGTTCGATGAAGGTTCACATGCCATGCCCAAGCCTTATCAAACTCTCCACCCCCCGTCGACCCTAACGCCCCACTGCATTAAAATATATTGGCAATTAACTAAGAAATTTTGGAGCAAGTGAAAATGCGAGTAAAAAAAAGAGAAAAAGGAAGAGTCGGGAACACCACTTTATATAGCAAAACTTTTCGGCCCAATCCACAATTGACGAAATTTTTAACAATAGTTGAATTTTTAGCTAAAGCAAACCAAAAAAAAACCAAACTCTTTAGGCTTAAACCAAACAAAATTATAAAGCAATTTTGGCGTAATTATGACAAAATTAAAACAAACAAATATAAAACGGTGAGTTTCCTAAACTAAAAACAAAAATTTTAATGAAAGAAATTGAAGCGAAATTGAAATCGAAAAACATCCTGACCAATTCGAACATTTTTTTTTTGGAAAATTTAATCATCTGAAATCGAATAAACCTAAAAAGGAGAAAATTCAAGCGAAGCATTCTCGTATTTAGTCTAAAAAACCAAAAAAAAAAAAGATCGTACAAAAAAAATATATATATAAATATGAACAAACATTTAGAATATATAAATTTTAAGTTATATAATTTTCTAGTTGATTTTCAGTTTAAGTTGTTCATTTTCCTTCAGTTTTCTTCCAACGCAACAAACGAAATTGAAAAGTCCAAATTGAAAATGAAAACTCGTTGATTGTTAATGCCTTTACAAAATTTAAACCTATTTTTGGCAAAACAAAGAAGAAATTAACAAAATAAGAAGAAAAAATTGAGAAGACAAAGAAAAAGTTTGAAAATTGATTTAAATACAATTGTAACTGATTTTGTGATAGCCAGAAAGAATCTAACTTGTTTCGGTAAAAAACCAATATGGATGGAGACGTCTTCCATCCATACGAAATTATTGATTGTAAAAAATAGTTAAATGAAACCAAAGCAAAAAATTGACATAAATTATGCAAAAAGCAAAAAAAAAAAAAAAAAAAAAACTAAAAAATAAATCACTTTTTAGGCAATTTAAGGCTTATTAACAATAAACGTTTGGCTTACCAAAAAAAAAAAAAAAACAAAAAAATTAAAACCAAAAACTTTTAGGCAAAATTTTTAAAAATTAAGCAAAATTGAACAGTTTTGAAAATGGAAAATGAAAAACGAAGCCGTCGAAAATTCAGAAATAACTTCAGATTTATCAATTTGATTTCTCAGTTTGTTTTATAGTTTTGCTAATTTGATTTTGATTAGAATGATGTTTTAACCTCAAGAATTAAATTAAATTACTTGCGTACCAACCCACATACAAAACATACAAACAAACATACTAACTTACACGCGCATACGTATAATTAATGCAAGACATACATACATACATACAATACATATTTCATACATTTATACTTACATACATAATTATACTATAAGTCAAGCAAAAACAAAACATATTAATAATTGGTTAATAAACAAAAACTTCATAGAAAAAAAAAAAGAAACAAAAAACAAATTTGACGGCGCTTGCTTTTTACTTTACAAAATTCTCCCCCTTATGCATTTTTGGCAAATTTTCACATTTATTTTTGCTTTAAAAACAAAACCGTCAAGAAACATTTTTGGCATAGCAAAATTACGTTAAAACCCTGGAAATTTCATTGATTGGCCTTGAACAACACTCACAGAAAATAACACGTTAACCAACACTACAACAGAACTACAACTTCAAGTCTTTCGGTAATCGCACGGTAAGCAACTAAATTTAAAGAATGCTCTTTCTCCCACACACAAAGAAAGTCAGGAAAATAAGAGAGTTGACTCACACACACATATACAAACGCATTTGCAAAGTATTTCTGGCCTTGAAATTGCAAGATTCAGTTTTTGAGGGAACTTTTCGGTAATGGTAAATTCTAAAACAAATTCACATTCTTAATAAAAAAAAGAAGCCATAGCCTAGAGAATAGTTTTCGCCCAATTGGTTTGCCCGCCTGGACAAAGAGTGTGAGAGACATTGTCATAGAATTAAAGCGAACAAACCTAACCACGTACCTAACTAATAATAGTACAGTTTACAATTGAGATGAGTTAATAGGCCAGGGATCAGGGATCAGAATACTAAATATATATTGATTAGACTAACTACACAAAAAACCGCAAACCAGCCAACACAACAAACAACCTACAAGAAAGCAACAACAGAACTACTACAACAACTACATGATGAGGCGACAAATTGGCAGTGTTGGCTAACATGTCCAGCCACCACCCAATCAACACGATTCTACAGTGGCAGCAAGCAAAATACATACATTAATCGAGATTTCATAAACTGATTGTGAGAGCAGAGCAGCAAAAATAAGAAAGTGAAACCCGAAACCACAAAGAAACATAAAAACTAAACAAAAAACGACAACTTAAATCATAATAAATACTACACGTAACCCAAAACAAAAGAAAACAAAACCAAAAAAATAAAAAAAATATATATATATATCTTACACGTAAACCAATTACCAAATATAAAAATACAGATGCAGCCATATGCAATTTTAACTAGATTTAAAAGCATTATTACCGCAAAAAAAGGAAAACCAAACAAAATAATGAGAAACGAAAACGAAATACCGCAGCATATACCGCAAAATGAAAACTGATCCGAATTGTATATAAATGACAATTAATCTCTACACACACACACACACACAGATTCACACTTACACCCTCACATACATCGTAATTAAATATTACTACAATTTAAGCATAAGACAAAGACAACAGCAAACCCCGTTAACCGATAGACTCTATCGACATCAGGGGCTAGATAATAACCTAAATCAGATTAGCTTTACTTGGCATTGAAAATGCGCGCAAATGGTTCAAATGGTTCACAGACAAAGTATCAAGGAAATGTGCCAAAACAAAAAAACACACCAACTAAATATACACAAGGTAATAACAATCAAGTGTATATATATCAAGATCTATTTGGCTTTCACACACAACAAACACACACACACACACACACAATATATTCAATTGAATATAGACAATTCTTTTCAAGTACGTTAGTTAAGCATCCTTGTTTCAAAAAACATCTGATCACAAAAAAACAACAAAGAGATAAAGAAGAAAACAAAACAAAAAATTAAATCAAGACCACAAAAATCAAATTTGCAGTTTTGGTAAACAACAAAAAAACAAACAAACTAACAAACTTTAAACGAAAAAAAAAATATGAAAACAATGAACATTAAAATTAATGATAATTGCGTTTTTTTAGTAGCAAAACGCGATTTACAAAATTCTTAAAAAACATCTTTTAGGACCAATCACGACAAATTTTTTATCACTTATTTGGCAATCAAACGATTAATTAATGGGAATCAGAGAAAACAACAACAACAGATATAGCAATGTATATATTTAACAAAATATATACATTGTAAAAACAATTTTTAGTGTGAATCATCTGATAACTTTAAAATGACAACCTAAAGTTGGATGTTTCAACGTTTTTTAGTTACAAACAAACTGCAATAGAGCAAACACTGGTGTATATATACTTTCGGCCAGCACTGTGTGTTTGCATAAATCAAACCAAAACCGCTTTAGTTGAGCAAAAACCGAAAACTAAATCATTTCTCTTGTTTTTAAATAAACAATTAAATTGTTTATATTTACATTTTCGTTTCAATCTTAAGCATCCTTAGTTATGACAGAGTTATAAAAAAAAAACTTTTGGCTTATGAACAAATACAGTACATACAATTTCGGCAATGATTATCCAGAAAAAAACCAATAAAGCAAATTCGAAATTCAATTGATATATATACCACAACAAATGCACATGAATGAACAGTATAAAAATATATATGACAGTTGCATAACATAATAATAATAATAATCATAACAATAATAATAATAATCTAATAATTCACAACAACAACAAGAACAACTTTAGTTTTAAAAACCAACAATAGCCAGGGAAACATACACATGACTCGGTATGTGATATTTTTCAGTTTTCAACCAACTTCATTTTTTTACTAAACTATACAACAACCAAACAGAACAACAACAAGCCCAATTTTCAATTGACAATATCTAAACGATAAAACAACAACAAATGAATCATAATAACACAATTAATAATAATAAGAGCAACAAACACACAACAAAACTTCCAAGCAGCAACTCCTTTTGGGTTGTCTCAAACATATCAAAAAAAGAATAACGAAACGAATCAAAAGAGATCAAAATAATATCTAAACGATCTGAACAGCCATAATAACTTATATATACTTGAATACTCGTACTTGATTTTCTGTTGACTCAATTAAGCCATCCTAAGTTCAAATTTTTACAAAGAGACGCAAATATTTACCCACACAACCAAAATATAAATTATATAAACAATAATTAAATAATAATATATAAAAATAAAGATACAATCTAAGTGTTTCCAGTGTTGAGAGAATCATTCTGCTCAACCAAGAGATATTTTATGCCACAGGACGGGAGAGTTTTTCCTTATCATTTGCAATAGATAGAAGACGCGTGCTTGGCACGTAACCGGAATAATTTATAGTACAATACAAAAGCCAATGCAAACCTTATAAATCAATAATATAAATAATATAAATATAAATTTTATAAAAAACAAACAAAAAACGATTTATATTTTTATACTAGAAAACCAAACCAAAAACAAATTAAGAGAAAACCAAAACAAAAAAAAAAAAAAAAACAGCAACCAACCAATCACAACAAACAACAATAGCCAATTAGCATAATAAGCCAAAATGTTTTAAATCAATAATTTTATGTTCACAATTAGTAAACAACAGCAACAATTATATTTTTATTTTTGAGAATCAAACAAACAGGAAGAGAAGAGACTGCAAAACTGCCTAAGAGACATAGAGAGATAAATACATTTTGGGAGGGATAAATGCTGTCTAATGTCATTCAAACTGTATAGAAATGTTAAATTTGATGTAACGACTCAAAGCCTGCCTGCTGATGATCTAATTACATGCAAAGCCACAAAAACAAAAACAAACATCCGAATGGATAAAACACAAACTATAAGAATATATCATTTGAATGACATTAGGCTAAATTTACAACAACAACAACAACAGCAACAACGTAAGCCAATCCCAACAACAACAAAAATAAGTGATAAAAAACAACTGCTTTTTGTGTTCCACAATTCTCTTACGAAAATCGAAGCAATTAACAACAACAACAACAGCATCAAGTATTAAAGAATTCCTTATATAATTGCGTGCGTTAAACTGGCACGATTCCAGGCATTATTCCCCACTTTTTGGACCGACAAGACAAGGCATTCAATTGCCACCTACAGCTGATGTAGTCCTCGCAGAAAAATCAAACTCCTTTGGTTCACATATACAATTTCACAGACAGCCAGCCATAGCAATAGCCATATATCAAATATATAAACAAAACAGAAAATGCAGATATAAAAAAATGTGCGACCAATCCGCGCACAGACAATAGCCCAGTAATATTTTTATTATTTCACAATTGTGTGCATCTTTGTAATTCTTCGAGAATTAAAGGTGCGCCGATCCGTAAAACTGAAGTACAACCAATATAAGAAACAAACCAATTGGCTTCTACCAGACAAACAACAACCAGATAACACGATGCGATGCGAATACATCAGCAAAAAACGAACGCCCATTGTCCAATGCCCAAATTCAACTAATGCCAGAAATCGAGCCAGACGTTTGTCGAAATTCTACAACAATTTTTTGTACCAAACTGTAGGAGCAAACGAAAAACGCAAATATATACATATATATTTATATATATATGAGTTTAAACAATTTGTGTTCCATCCTTTTCTTTTTTCGTTTCACAATCAACGTCAATATGCAAAAGGCATGTGTAAAATATGTATAAAACCAAAACCAAAAAAATAAAAACAAAACAAAAAAACACAAATAAATAATACAACAAAATATTTATACAGAGACTGCAAACAAATGTGATCAGATATTTTATAATAATATAAGTTTACAACAAAATATAACTGAAACAAGAGCAAGCCAAAAAACAAAAAAAAAAAAAAACTAAACAAAAAAAAAAAAAAAGTCTAGTTATAGCCAAATGAAAAATCAAAAAGAAACCTAAGCAAAAATCATTGAAATCAACAACTCGATGATGATAAAGCAGAAGATGAACAACAGCAACAAGTCAATATTAAACGATAAGCAAATTAACATATTTATAATAATATATTTTACAATAGCAATATACAAAAACCAACCAACAAAAACACAAAACAACAACAAACTAAACTAAACAAATAGCAAAAAGAAGCGAAACCAAGCGTAGAAGCTCAGCAGAATCCCAACCCAACCACAAGTTCCCAATAACCCATGCCACAAGTCCTTTGTACCAATGCCTAAAAGTATGCTGCAGCTTCTGCGCCAAAAACAGTTGCCTTTCACATGAAACAATTTACCATTTAAGTTTACAAAATAGCGAAATAGCCAAACAAAAAAAAAAAAAGCAAAAACCCAAAATGTGACTATTATGGCCAACTTTTGTGCTAGCTCTCTCTATCAAACCTGCCATTCGCCTAACCACCTCCTCCTACTGGTCCTCCTCCTTCTGGTAAATGGTGGGCAAAGAGAGTCTGCAGAGAGCGTTGGTCCATAATGTGTCATGACAATTAACCATGTGAGATTTGTGTTGAAAATTTTTTAGTTTTTAACCAACAAACAGCAACAACAATTTGCCACCTGTTGATGATGGATCAGCAGCTGGTAAATTGATATTTTTTAGTTGAAAGTTCATACAAAGATTCTATTTAGTTAAAATACAAGTGAAGTATCAGCAGAAAGGAGTGAGAGATAAGGAAAACCAAATAAAAAGACAAAAACCAAAAACAATTTTTAATTTTTCTTTTTAAACTGTTTTAAAACATTTTCATTTAAAGCGCAAACAATTTTGGAACGAATTTTTCACTTAGTTTTGAATTCGCAAAAAAAGGGAAAGTAGATGAAGCCAAAACAACAAAAACACGTTAAGTCAAAAAGCAAAAACTTTTAGTTCTGAACAATAGTGCCGGTAATATTTATATAATAAGTGAAATATATATACAAATATATACAAAACCATAACTTTAGATACATTGTAAAACGTAACAGAAAACAACAAGTTCTAAATGTACACTGAAAGAAACAAAAGTAAAGAAAAATCCAACAATCTGTAATTATGCTATGCAACCACCAAGTGAGTGAAGTGAAACCATTTGCGCCATACATTTTCCTAGACATTTAAGATCAGATATTAAGTATTATCTAGCCCCCTACCTGGAGATTACTCTCCCGCTTCCCCGTACATCCTTACCCAGCGACTAAGACGAAGCTAACTAATTAACACAACAGAAAGAAGATAAAACTCAAAGTCCACTTTACATCCAAAAACAAAACCTTATAAATACATATAACATTATTAACTTATATAAGAAGTACATAAAATGCAAACCAAAAACCAAAAATGCAAATAATAATAATGGGTAGTTGCTATTTTAAATATGTATTACAACAAAACAAAACACAAAATAAAAAACTAAAAAAACCAAAAAAAAAAAAAAAACCCCAAAAATATACAACTAAAATAAAATCAAAGCATCGGTAAAATATGCTAAAACAAGGAAACCAAAAATGGAATACAACAAATATGTTATAAGCAGGAACCAACAACAACCACATCAAGACAACAGCCAATACAAGAACCCTACATAAGCAACAACAGCAACAAGAACTTCAAGAACATCAATACGACAGTCAGACATGTATGCAAATGTTCCAATACGAAAACATACATATATATATACAGAGATATTTATATGCTTTTTTACTTACACACACAAAAATAGAAATTGGTATCAGTCAAGAAAAGAAAGGCATACCAATAAAGGACAAGCGGAAGGCAAAGTCCAACCAAAAGAAACTATAAACTGGAATGTCGCCTTTAGAATTAATTTATTGCACAAACACAAGAGACTCACACACACACACACATACACAGACACATACACACACGCATTAAAAAACATGAAACACGAAATATTACAAGAACAAAATAAATTCAATGTCAGCATAAGTAATTGAAACCATCTAATCGTAAAAATTTATACAATTAGCAATTGTCGTAATTGATTTTGATTTTCGAAAAACAAAAACCAAACAACAATTAAAGAATTGCATATAGAACAACATAACTTACATACATAGCAAAACTACAAACATAAACATAAAACAAAAAACAGAACAGAATAAACAACAAAAACTCAAAAAAAACGACAGTAAAGAAATTCAACCGCCAGCCAAAATAACAAAAAAGCAACAACAACAACAACCAAAATGCCGTTCAATAACCATCAGCAGCAATAACAACAACTTCAGCAACGAAAGATCAAATATCAATATAATTTCTACACTACCCAACTTATTCTGAATTTATTTGATTGGAAATATATATGTTTTCAATATGGATTGAGCACTTTATCATTATTATCCTATGTAGAAAAATTCAAGTAGCGATCTCTAAAATAAACTTTCGTTTGGATTCTTGCAAATGTTTTTTCATCTCAATCGGTCAACAACTTTTATAATCTAATATGTTTCTATCTATTAATCTATTTCGAATATCGATCAGCAAAAAATCGAACATATACATTTCCCAAGAGTCCACTTCATTTATAAATTTTTATATTAAAAAGACTTCCTCAAGTTTTGTCTGACTTTTCTTAGCTCGAAATTTCAACTTTTCCGACCCACACCCAACTTTAAATTTCCAACTCTTTTCAAAGGATTTCTTGTTTTTGGATTCCTTTTTTGCCTTCTTCCAAACTCCTTCAGCGCCCTATTTAATATCGCAGGATTTTTAAAAGATATTGTGCTCAATCGATGTAGGAAAATATGTGTAAAAACAATCGCGATAATAATAAAACTAATAGACAACAGACGCAAACAAAAAATACGAACCAAATAATCCAAAAAAATAAAACAACTTTCAATTTTCACTCAAATGGGGTATAACAAGATATATATATATATATATATATGTATATATAGAAATCCGACTAGCAACAACAATTAATTGGAATAACAGAACATCAAGCTCATGTGGTATTTTCGATTAAAAGGCAAATTTCGATCAATGATTTATATACGATATATAAATATATAAGTTATTCATGCATATTTCGGCTTAGATGTTTAAGAAGACAGACGAACGACGATTTTCGGCCATAAAGCGCTGCATTTTGCAACAACAACAACAACTTGAAGAAACAACAAATAAATTGCAAAAATGCAAAAACAAAAAACTCTCGGCAAAGACTTTGGTGTGCATTTCGGTAAGAAGAAATTGAAAGAAAAAGCAGAAACGAAGAAGAAATGGGAAAAATAAAAAACAAAATACCAAAACACGACAACTATAAAAACATAACAAAAAGAAAACCAAAAGACGCGCTGCCAGTTGGCTAAAAGTGATGTAATTTTTTTTTTTTTTTTTTTGGTCAAGTAAATTTTAAAGCCAACATTAAATTGTAAAAATTAAGTTTTAGGTGTAAGTGTAAAATTAAATATAAAAATGATATTTCGGTAATGTTCCTATATATACATAAACATATATCTACTCGGAGAATATGTAATATAAAATTAACCTTTTGGACAAACTCAGCAAGAATAAGGACAACAACAACAACAACAAATTCAGCATTTAGCGTTTTTTTGGCATAGAACAAAAGTCGTGGTCAAAATGGGCTTACAAACATATTTACTTGATCAAAAAAAAAAAAAAAAATCTAATGACAAGACAAAGAGAAACAACGACATCGTTTAACTAACTCGCAAAACCCAAAAACAAAAAAGAAGTATAAAGAAAATAATAATAATTTACAGGCAGCATTTTATATAAACAAATTCTTAATTTTCTATTCGATTCTCTTATTTGACTTAAATCACTTTTATAACAATTAAACAAAAACAAATGTACTTACAACAACAACAAAAACAACGCGTTTTATAACAAAAACTTCAAAAAAAAAAAAAAAAAAAAGAAAAGAACAAAAAGAATCAAGGACATTAATACAAAAAAGGTAAAATGAAAGGAAGAACACACAAAACGAACAAAATTTATAAAACTCTCGGCCATGTTTGGATAATTCTCTCTCGGTGTAAACATTCAGGACAAACAAATTTACAACAAAACAAAAAAAAAACACAAAACAAAAAAAAACCCACCCAACAAAAAAAAAAAAAAACAAAATCAACAAATGGAAAAAAAATCCAAAATCGCAGAAATGCAAAAAACGAAGAAGGAAAAAGAAACTCTTTAGCTTAAAGACAACAACCAGAAACAAAATTTATGATGATAAATTCAAAATCCAAAAATTATAAAACAAAATTATAAAATTTTGGTAAGACACACAAAACAAAAATACAAAACAAAAGGAAACCCCTAAATTGTAAGTTAACGAAAACAAGAAGAACGGAAAGCCCAAAACAAAGAAGGTAAAATGGATAAAAATTATGGAAAACTTTGAAAGAACATTTTCGAAAAAAATTAAAAAACGTGTTGAAAAATGAATATCAAGAAAAAAGTACAAGCTTATTTTAAGCACCTTCGCGCCTTATCTTTAAGAACATAATAACAAACCAAAAAATACCAAAAAAAACTACAAAAAAAAAACAAATCGAAAAGAAAAAAAAATTAAATTACTAAACAAAATTAACATTAATGACAAAACTGAAAATGTAAATTTATAAAAAAGAAAATGAACTAAAAAAAGAAAGAGAAAAACCCTCTCGAAAATATTTCAATTCTTTTAATTTCTTTTAAGTTTTCAAGTGAAACCGAATCCCTTTTTAAGTTTTGTGGAAAATCTGCCTTAAATTATATATATAAAAAGGAAAACGTGACAAAACAACAAAATTATACAAAAACTAATCACTGAATGGAATAGACCGAGCCCAAGGCTCAGGCTAAGGATACAAAAAAAAAAAAAAAAGATATAGCAAAATTCAAAATCATCGTCAAAAGGTGTTAAAAGGAACAACAACAAAAAATAGCAGCAGCAGCAAAACTCAAAATTATAAAAAAGTAAAACAAAAACTACAAAATTGATTGACAAAAACTAAAAAGAACACTCAAAAATAAATAAAAAATGCGAACAGAAACACAACCACATAAATAGCAAAAGGTTTTCTCTACGTTATTACCCACAAAAAAAAAATATGGAAAAATATCTCATAAAATATTTTGTTTCCTAAAAATCTTTGTAAATGTTTAGAATGTACGAAAAAAAAAACATAACTTGGACAGAACTTAAGTTAAGGTGAGCGTAAGATTGAAAGTGTATGTATAAATTATCAAAACAAGAAAAAGACAAAAAAAAAAAAAAAACAAAGTATATATAATAAACAAAACGAAACAAATTGAGTTCTCCAACCTCCAACCAACCCTACACCCTCCAAGAAAAAAAAAACGTTTATAACAATAAAGGATGCGTATCCTTTAGGCACTTCGTAATATCTAACTATGTATGAACTCGTATGTCTAACTATGGTTAGTTAACTATTGTTCAACCTTCCATACTTATAAGTTATATTAAGATTTGCTCTTCGATTTCCAAACAAGTTTCAGTTTCATTTTTCAACATTTTTGATGAGCGTTCTCTAAGTTTTTCCGTTACAGCGCACAATGAAATAGCCACAGCTTTTTGGAACCATTCTCAATTAGGTTTATACCATTCCCACTGAAAAAACAACAAAACTCGAACAAGAAACCAACTGAACTACATACAAAGTTTTCGTTAAGTGTAACCAGCAATCGTCGAAGCGTGAACAGTTCACAAAGCTCAAAATAAAACCAAAATTTGTCAGGATCTGGCAAAAATCTAGGACATCCAGAACCGTGTTTTTACTTAATCAATAGCACTGAAGGCAATACCTACAAAAAAAATATATATCTCTAAAATACCCAAATGAAGACAAGGCAAATACAAGTTTCGAATTAAATGAACTTTCGGTAACATTTCGAACATCTTTCGGCAAAAGTTTCGAATTAAACATTCGATTTAGGTTTTTTCGTTTGTTAATTTGTCTCCAACTCGATAATACACAACCACACTCGCACACACACACATATACACACTCACTGACTAGTGAGGAGAATAGACAAGATTCATTGAAAGTGATAACGTAAAGTTAGAAGCAAATTTTTGAAATGGGGCCACAACGTCCGATCTAAAGTGCCTTCAAGTAAAAAACTAAACAAAAACAAAAAGAAACCAAAAGAAAAATGTTAATTTTTTACTATAAATTATAAATAAAAATTGTATAAAGAGAAATTAAAAAGTGTAAAAAAGTATAAACAAATTAAAAACAATGCGAATTAAGCAAAACAAAAAGGAATAGGAAATAACAAAACGACGAAATATAAAGAGAAAGAGAAAAGGGCTCCAAATAGACCAAAACACAAGCGAATATCAAAAACTGTGCAAACACGTTCGACCTGGTCACACTGTCTCTCAAAAATCCCCTAATTTTGTGATTAAACAGAATCATAACGATATCAGCAGTGGATAATCGTATAGAGCAAATCTTTTTAAAACCCTCCCTCACTCACTATCTCTCTCTCTCTCTCCCGCCCACCCACTTCCCCTACTTGAGATGAGATTGAAATTAATCCCTAGAAAATTTTGTAATTTTCAACCTAAGTAAGAGATATGATATGTATGTATGTATGTATTTAGTTTAAGCAATTAACCAGCAAACATTTAGATGATGAGAATCTTATGCATGATGCTGTAAAATTCATAATTTAGACTAGAAATGACAAAAGGTTTGGATAAATACTGACTACTAACTTAGGAGGCATATATACACACATATATCCGACTGTATATGAGATATACTACATAAAAACCGCTGAGTTGCTCATTATTGAATGTAATACTTTCTGAAACAAACACAGACCCACACACATGAACCCCACACACATGCATATGCAAACTATGCTACATTTAATTTAGATCTTAGGTGGAATATAAAAAATATTTAACTGAAAGTTAAGCAAATGGAAAAGTAAAAGAACGGCATACTAATGTGGCGGCAAGTTTAGGTATAAAGCAAACTTAAACCGTAAGCTAATATTTGACGAAGAAGAAAAGGAGTAATGATCGTAAAATGGTATATATAGTACGTATATATGAATCTATATACATACATATATCTCATACGAGGCACATACAACCAAAACGAAAAGACTTTCCAAAGAAAACAAACCAAAAAAAAAAGGGAAAATAGAAAGAAAAACAAAAAAAAAAACAAAACATACGAAAAATAAACGGACAAAAATAATGGGCGATGGAAGGCAAATATGAACCAAACGTCCCTTTTAGCATATTTCCTAATAATTTCTCCTCTTGTGCTTCTTTCCCCCTAACATTACACTCACCTTCACACATACATACACACACAAACACACAAACATACATGATTTGAGTTAACAAAATCGTAATCGTTTTCGAAATGGAGAGCAAAAAGAAGAAAAGTAGAAGAGAACTTAGCAAAAATTAGCAAAATTGAATGGAAAAACCAACACACACACGAAAATGACCCCGAAACAAACACACATACACACACACACACTATGTATATAAGTATATATTGTATATCATAATTTTTGAACATAAGATTACGATTATGAAAAGTGACAAAACCAAAAAAAATTAAACACAAATATTTGGATTCGTTTTACAAAAAGCAAAAGGAAAGAAGTGCCACAACAGGTGTGTGTATTTGTTAGTGTTTTTGCTTAGAACTTTTTTCAAACAGTATAATGAATATGACGATGTTGAATGAAGATGAAGATGATGATGATCATGGTATTTTTGGCCCCAACATTCAAATTTGAACTTATCCAACGTATCCAATGACTCTTTGGCAAGCATCATTTCGGCTCGATAGATGCAAGAATTTCACAATGCACAAATTGCAAACAAACCAAAAAGAAAATTTATTTTAGTTTCATTTAAAAGAAGAAAAAAAACGAGAAAGAATGTGAAGAACAACAATAAATTGAAAACTCTCTTTAGTTAAACAACAATAGACCGGAATTATTTCCAAGAAATAGTACAAACAACTTTAGAAATAACTTTTATAAATGTAATTGTAATAAATAAGTGGTAAACAAGAAAAAAAAAAGATACAACAATAACAACAGCCAAGCGCTTTAAATATACATATAGGAATCGAAATTCAAATCGGCATGGATCAATCCAAAATTCCGTTCTATGTAGTTCAAGCCAAAAATTTGATACAATATTACGAATTAAACAATGCATCAAATGTTTCTACAATTTATTAAAATAAAACTTCACATACATACATACATATGTATGAAGAAGAATGTCCAAACAATTTGGCTGAATTACAAAAGGAACATTTTAAGCAATTAAAGAGAATAAATTTATATACTTCTGGGCTATTTAAAGCGCTAATATGTAATACAAAACGATTGGTAAACCAAAATCCCTGAGATGCATATACGATTTTTGATTTTAGTTTGATTCAAATTCAAGAATTTCAACACACAATGAGTTATATAACGTTTCTATTATGATTAATTGATTGATTGGTTGAACTAAGCGAAAGCAAAGCCTGGCATTAAATGAAATATTTTCGAAATTCCAACTTGACAAAAACTTAAGCATACATGTATTATATACATATATATAAACGTTTATATATGTATACGGATAAATATGTATTCCTTTCATCACTAAAACTAATGTGGCAAGCTAATAAAGACAGCGATGAGAAATGTCATAGAATTTAAATTATAAGTATATGTAATAACACAATAGACGAACCCCCCAGAAAAATACAAACACACACACACACACACTTTACTACATATTTACCACAATATGCATACGGAAACCACAAAATACAATATATATAAATGTAATACGAATGGGAAACGAATGAGGCAATTCCTCATTAAATTTCACCCAAAAACAAAAACAAAAACCATTTATGTCTGCGTATATAATACGGATATATATATACACACTAACTTTTATATGATTAAACTATGTAATTCACTAGCTACGTTTCGGTTTCGTGTCCCGGTTCCGTTTTCGTATCCAGTTTCACATCCATTTTCCCATTATCGGTTTGATCTACCTTATCCATTTATTTATATTTTGTGTTTGGTGTACATTTTGGAATCTTCGAAAACATATTTCTGGCCATACCCAAAACGAAACAAAAACCAAAAAACATAATCGCACAAAATTGTACATTTCGCGCAAAAATTCAACAAAGAAAACAAAACCAACGGAAAAAATTTGGTTTGTATTTAGAAAATTATAAAAAATAAAAAACAAAAACCAAATCTAAAAGAGGAAAACTTTAAACGCAGCAGCATTAAGTAATAAAAATGTGTAAGAGGAAAATTCAGTATTTGGGATATAAGCTAAATATAATTCATCAAATTTATATTTATGCAAAAAAAAAAGAACGAAAAACAGAAACAACAAAATATGCGTAAAGGAAAAAGGAAATGGAAATACAAGAACACTAAACTACAATATGTCATTTTTAATCGAAAACCAAAAAAAAAAAAATACAAAACAAAAAGAAAACAAAAAATAACTTATTTTATTGAAAATTATGTAAAATTTACTAAAACAAACACGAAAAAACACACAATAAAGGTATATTGTTTATTTTCATCTTTAAAAATAAAGTTTTAAAATCGTATAAAAATAGTAAAATAACTGTCTCATTTTTTTATGGGGGAAAGTGGAAAAGTGCATCAAATTTGCATTCAAAATGGGGATAACTAAAGGACGAATGCTGAGACAAAGATTTCGACGGGATAGAAGTTTTTTACTTGATATAGAAGCAGAAAAGAAAATCGTCTTCTCTTTCATGTTAAACCTGAGAACACGTATACTTAATATTTAAAAATAATTAATAAATAAAATACGTATACGTAATGTATAACTTCATTCATATTTGAACTTGGCGGCAACCGTTTTCGGTTATAGGAAAAGTAAGGCACGAGTAAGTGTCATCGCTAGCACAAGTTGTTTCTGACAAATCTGGCCACATTAAAATAACATTACGCAAAGGTCTTACTTTGTTTATTAGGAAAAATGTCGCTTCTTAATGCTTTGGCCAGGTGAGTTAAACTAAAACATTAACTAACATCGTGAGACAACATTTTCATCTATCACGTCGAGCAGATTAAGTCTCCAAAACTCCGGAGTCGCCGCCCGGTTGCTCCACACAACACCGATTCTGTGCGCCGAACCACTGAAGAAGAAGAAGAAGCTGGATCCACAGATTATCAAACAGCGCGAGGACCGCAAGAAAAAGAAGATTGAGAAACAGATACGACGGTTGGAGAAAAATGCCCGACAACTGAAGCCAGTGGAAGAGTTGGAGGTTCCTATAGAACTGCTTGACGAAAAAGAGTAAGCCAATGTCACTCATGAGATTAGAAAAGACCTGACCGACTTCTTCCAGCAAACGGCAACGGAAACTGCCTTCTTTGAGCAGTGCCGAGCAAGAGCAGCGAGCTTTGCTGAAAAAACAATGGGCCCGCTATAAACATGAGGAGAAAGTGTCTGACTTTCAAATAATCGATCGCCTTGTGCAAGCCCAAGATAAAGCACTGCAAGAGCTACGCAAGGAGTCGGAGGAACTGTATCAGGCAGCTATCGAAGTCGACCTTCAGCTTCTACCCGTTACCATTAAGGGTCCAGTGGCCACACCTCCGATTAAGAACTATGCTAGTCCAGATGGTGACTATATCCAGCAGTCCTCAAAGTGGGAGTAGCTACTCCCTCCCTCCCTCCGAGGCCAACTAAGGTCACAATTATGTTATGTTGTTTACAGTGAAAAAAATAAATAGGTCAGTTGGGCGAATCAAGAATCCCAGACGGCTACAAGCAACAGCTCGTATTTTTACTCATCACTTTATTTATATTTAGCCTGGGTCCAAAAAGACTTCTTAGCACACAGTTTACTTTAATGATCTTCTTGAAACAGGGCTTCTAAAAGGAATCGGAATATAATTTTCAAGCATTTACCAGAAGACTTGACAAAACACTCTTAACAACATATTATGATAGTAACCCAAATTTTAAATGCCAGATTCTTTTGCCCAATGATGCAGAACCAACAAAAAAAAATACTCCTGGAAAGTTCGTGCTCCTAGTTAATTGGATTATAAAATCTGACTCTATCTTACCTTTGAGAATATTATATAACAAGTTTTCAGATTCTTCATTGGTCCTGCAACCAAATCGAATTCTTGTAAACCACAACGACATAATTACAGAATATCGAATTATTAAATAAAATAAAAACTTCAGCGAGCCGAAGTGTTTTTGTCGAACATAAAAACAACATATTTAAATAAATGTTAAAATTAAGAAAACGGAAATTAAGGAAGTAAATTTAAATGGAGTAAGAAAAATGTGCTTTAAATTTACACTAATAAAGAGTAATGTCAGTATTGTATTAAATTTAAATGAAGTATTATGAAAGGGAAACTCCCAAATGCAGCTTATGCTTAGAATCAAATTAACTTTGAATATTAATTAAGAGTTGTAATGAATGTAATATTAATGTAATGTAATGTAATAATTATTGTACGTATTATTGTTAAGATTTGTTGTATTAATTATCCTGTCACAGGTTCCTTTTATTCGTATTTATTGTAATTTTAATGGAGAACAAGTTTAAAGCAAGTGACAAATGCAATAGCGGCTACGCTTTTTCTGTGCTTGCCGCATCTGAATGCACGTTTTTGTTGTTTTTATTTTCGAAATAAATAATACGCGAGAGACGTAAGAATGGGCGAGTTGATTTGACAAATTTAGGATTGGTTACTACTTGCGTTCGTTTTGGCTGCGGCCTGCCGCTTTTTCACACCCCAGTTGTAGACACGAGCCATATTCACTTCTGTTGTAGTAATTTGATCCCTGTAGGAAAATAGAACGAGTAATATTATTATTAAGTCCACATTGCCTATCCAACTCACCTTAGAAAGTCCTGGTCATGTTCGACAGATTTTAAATTGCCAACAGCCGATGTGATATTTTGCTTTAGCAGTGCCTCGGCCTCATCCAAGGGATATTCCAGCATCACGCTGGCTCCCAACCAGAGGTAAACGGTTTTTGTAGGAGGCACCAAGGTCTTAATAAACACCTGGTCACTTAACAGAAATTGTGTTTCCCGATCTTCATCCTCCTTACGCAACACATTCACCATTTCCAGTGAACGCTCCAAATCGGGTATCTGAGACTTCAGCTTGCGACGCCGTGCTTCCAAATTGTAGGCCATGAATCGATATTTTCCATGCTGTTCGTCCAGCCGCTGCAGAACCTTCTCACAGTTCTCATTTTCCGGCTGGGCCATAAACGAGTCTATTTCTTCCTGCAAAGGAGAACCAGGCAAGGATTAGCAAGCATATTCAGGCACAGCTGCACATGCATCCCTTCCCTCCACCCTTCATCAATTGAAGGTTAGGTTGAACGGTTGACTCACCAGAAATACCGCCTCTGGTATGCCGGCAAAAGTCTTTTGATTCTCCGGCAATTTGGGCATTTCCACAGAGTCCATGATGCCAGTCATTATGTTCTCTTATCGCTTAGACTTCGAAATTAATAATTAATTTACCAGCAGGTCAGGCTGTTGTTGTTAGGGTTGCCGAACTGCTGAATAGTTCGATAATCCATAAATTCGATTGTAATCCAATTATCGATAATTACTTACAACTTGCCATTTGTTTTTATCGATATATATTAAATTCAAACATAATTACATAAAACTGACTGAATTAGACTGCTTGTTGCAGTACATTAATATGTTAAAAAATAAACTGGAAAACCTTCTAGGTCAATAACTCAAGCTAACAACTTCATTTAAATTTTCAAGAACTCAGCGCCTTAATGCGGTCCACCAATTGGCCTTTGTTCATGGATTTGGGCGGCTCTACGTCGAAATGCGTTTTTAAAATGTGGCAACTGGGTTACATTGCAGTTGGTTAAATTGGTTGGTTTATCGGCTAGAAAGTGATTCACAAATTCGTTGCTTCCTAATTGGTCACAACCGATCTTGGTTACGTAGGGCTCTTGCACAAACACAGGCCGCAGATCTCGATGCAGATCTTCTAGGTCAATAACTTAGGCTAACTACTTTATGTTTAAGAACTCAGTGTCTTAATGCGGTCCACCAATTGGCCTTTTTTCATAGATTTGGGCGGCTCTACGTCGAAATGCGTTTTTAAAATGTGGCACAACTGGGCCACAGTGCAGTTGGTTAAACGTTCATCGTCTATAAGCTGATTCACATATTCGTTGCTTCCTAATTGGTCTCCATCGATCTTAGAGACTTTGGGTGCTCTGCTTGCACCAACAGAGGCTGCGGGTCTCGATGCAGATCTTTTCTTGGCGGGTTCAATTTCGTTGCCAAATAATTCCTCATACTCCGGTAGGAATTTAGAAATACGTTCATCCTGAACAACCGGATCTTGCACACGAGCAAGTCCACGGTCGTCAGTCTTAAAGTCTAGCGATAGAGCAAGCAGATTGGATTGCAATAATTCGAGATTGGGATCATTAATCATATTTGGTTGATAGTCTATACGAAGCTTTTTGATGATTTTCTGAAAGAGATCGACTTCCTCATCGCTGGCCGTATTGGCAGTGCTGTTCCAATCGCACAGGTCGATATTTCGAATATGCTTGGCTTCCGGCAAATAGACAATCTTAAAACCATCCCCAGAGAGCAGCGATCTATAGTTGTTGTCCCTTGACTGCTCCGCCTCCACTGGAACTAGAGCCACATAACGGGGGTACCGACTTGCGTTTGCCCAGGAACAAGCAGATGGCAATCTTCTCACGCTCAAGACAACGTTGCCACAGAGCACGAAACAACTTTTTGGAGCCAATAATATTCTGATCATCGGGATACATAAAATTAGCTGGTTTGCTATAGATCACCTCAGGCAGAGACGACCGATGCTTGAATCCAAGCAGCATCATCTCAGGTCGATGGAAATCGCGCACAATATTCATTTGTGTATTGGTGATGCGGAGGCTCTCCTCTCCCATTTTACATTCGTACCAACCATCAGTTGACTTTATCTGAAACTCATGTTTAATATCTTGCGTTTCTTCATCCTGTTCCCGCACCAGTATGACACGTTTCTTGCGAACCACACTATTGTCTTCTCGCAGAATGTGCACTTTGTTGGGATAGGCGCGACGCTGGAAATAATTATAATACTGCGCGGATATTACTAGGTTAGGGCCCAGCTTTAAAGTGAAGTGACCCAAGCAGCGGCGTAGGAAATCTTGTTTTAGCTTGCGATCGGCTAGAATTTCGCGTAGAAGTTGCGCATCTGGCACTTGAAAGGCATCAATATCAATAGCTACAAAGATGAATAAGTTATAATCAAAGTTTGGGATTGTCTTTTAAACTGTAAGCAAAACCAAAACCGCTGACCAATAGTTGCTTCACTTGGTGGCGGGTGAATTATTTGCTCTGTACATTTTATTTGCGAAACCTTAAAACCTTGAAGGCTATTACTGCACGCCAGCAAAGGGAACAGGTTTCGCACAGCAGTCCTTCCAATACTTACCTCGCGACAAAGTTATAAACTCCTTGTAGAACGGTTCATAATCAAAGTCATCAATCATGGGTATCACATGGAACTCAAACTCTTTACCCTCCAAATCGCTAGCCTTTTGCAGGGCTGCTTGAAATTCGTTGCTGGCTACAGGATGTGGGGTGTCCTTATCCGTAATGTAGACAATTTTAGCATTGTTCAACTTTTTGCCACACTTTTCCAGAAGTTCAATGCACAGCCGGATCGTTGCGGCGAAATTTCCACGACCATTTTCCGCCAGGCCATAGTCTGTGGCAAACAGCTCTTCCGCCGAAACTATAAACTGCAAATAGTGCTCCACTATAGGTTTGGTCAATTGCCGTAGTGGTAGGAACACAGCACAATTCATAGGCACCACTATGTTGTCCAGGCATTCTGTCTCAAGGGGTGGAGGACTGTGTTGTGTGTTGGCAAACACCAGACCCATCAAATCCTTATCGTTTACAAGCATGCCCGAGATAAAAGCACTGCTTATTAGTTGAAATGCCTCCATTAAACGTTCTTTGCATTCCTGAAGATGGGCGTCAACAACAAAGAGAATCGCCTCCCTTCCGTGGAAATCACGTTTCATGGCAATATCCTCCTCGTCCTCAGAGTCTGTAAGCTGGACATCAATATCTGGATTCCAAGTTGTCATATTTAATTTTTTTTTTATTTTTGCGTCCGACTCGGATGGTTAGAATTAAGAACTGGAAAAAACATCGATGGTACGAATTTCACAATGAGAAAATACACAACAAGCCCCGCCAAAACATACCAGGGACTGAGAAAGTCAGCTCGCAAATGATGCTGTTAAGCTCGCAAATGATGCTGTTAAACTCGTAAATGATGCTGTTAAATTAAAGAGACTCGCAATTGATGCTGTTAAATTTAACAGACTCACAATTGATGCTGTTAAATTTAACTTTCGAGGATTTTCCCTGTATTTTTACAGCTCTAAAGTCGGTTTTTATTTTTGCATGCAGGGAAATTTTAAAACACATGTGGATCACAACAGTTGCCGGCTGATTTTTGCTGATTTTTTTTTATTTTCGATAAAATAAATAATGTCACTGCAATTCCAAAACGACTGTGGCGATTCTGTAAAGCAGGCTATTATAGAGGATCTGCATAATCTGCTTAGTCCGGACACATCAACGCTCCAACAGGCAGAAAGACGTATCAAGCAGCTGGAATTCACAGAAGGTGCGTCTGCGTTCAGAATTGGCGGGCAGTAGCAACACCAACCCCACCTAAGCACATTCTTCTGTGCTTAACGATTACTTATTATTTTAGGCTATGGCGTCTATTTGTCGGAGATTATAATGAATCAGTCGCAAGAGCTGCCGCTGCGACAAATTGCCATTGTCATGTTAACCCGATATGTGGAGGCCCATTGGACTGAATTGGAGGACAGAGAAAATGTTTGCTTGGCCAGTGAACAGGCAAAAAGGACCATACGAAATATATTACCCAACGGCTTGTACGATCCCAATTCAAAGATACGTTCATCTGTGGCCCATACGATATCCACAATTGCGGCCACAGACTATCCACAATGCTGGGCAGAGCTGTTCGATATAATTGTAAAATGCCTGGGAGGCAATGAAGACTCTATCCATGGAGCATTGCAGGTCCTGCAGGAGTTTATCTACGAGGTCCAGCAAATCAAGGAATTGGGACCGGTGGTAATTCCAGAAGTGTACCGAATTTTCGATTCTGAGCAAAACTATTCGATCAAGACAAGAGCTTCGGCCATACGGATACTGAAACCTCTATTAAGATCAATAGGGACATTGATTACTGACAAGCAAGAACAGAGCACCATGATCAGTTCCATCCTAAATAATTTCATGGAAAAGCTAATGCATTATCTGAGCATGAACAGCGCTTCGGGATCCAACTTTTTATTGCGCTCAGAGATTATTAAAGGTTGAAGCGACACTCTGTTATTCTGCTTATATTCACTTTTAACTTTTTTTTTTTTTTTTTTAGTCTTCACCCATCTTGTCACCGATATGCCTAAGTATATTAGTCCGTACATGGATCGCATTTTACCCATTATCTGGCAATTGCTTACCCAGATAGCGGAAACATACGTAAAGGTCTCGGTTAATCAGACCGAGGCTAATCCCTTGGCTACCGGCGACAGCGAGGACGATGACGAGCAAACAAACTTTCAAACGCTAATCATACAGATTCTAGAGTTCATCAATTGCATTCTCACATGCGGGAAACTTCGTGGCAGCATGAAGAACGTTTTAGCTGATTTAATATATATTACAATTGTGTATATTCAGCTAAGTGAAGAACAGTTGGAGGATTGGGAAGACGACCCCGAGAAATTTGTGGACGATGAGGACGATGGCGGAGTAGAGCTAACAGTGCGCGTATGTGGTCGTGATGTTCTCCTGGTAAGAATATAAACGGTTGCCCTGTAATCTTTATAAGACTATCCCTCTCTGCTTCTGTAGGCAATCAATGATGAATTTGGCATTAAGGCCATTCAGCCGCTACAGGAGGCTTTGGGTCGTCATTTTAGCGTAGCGGAGGCAGAAAAGGCGGCCAACAATCCAAACTGGTGGAAAATCCAGGAAGCCTGCATGGAGGCTGTACACTCTTTCCGCGATGTCATCGTTGATGACGAATCGAAATTCGATTTGCTCAATTATCTGACAATTGTGCGCAATCTGCTGGTGCACCAGGAGCTTTCCCATTTAGTGGGTCGCTCCCTTTGGACGTTAAGCACCTATTCTAGCTCGGAATTGTACAATCCACAGATGTTGTCGGAGATTCTGGACGTAACCCTGTGCAGCCTGTCTCCCGAAAAATTCCTTATTCTTCGTATTAGTGCTGTGCGTTCCTTCCATGGCTTCTTGCAGGCTAACGAGACGGTGGAGGGCCAAAAGCGAACCCTTCTAGTGTCAAAGCTGCCAGGATTTTTCGATGGCATAATGGCTCTGGTGCCAGGGTGTAAGGCTAGTGTGTTAGCTCTGCTAATGGAAACTCTTACCATGATGGTTAAGGTAAGGTTAAAGTTGTAACCAGTGGAATTGGTACTTATCTTTCACTACATAATCCTAGTTTGATGCTGACTTTGCCTATGCTGCCCATGGCAAGATAATTCCATTGGTGATCGCAGTCTTTCTAAAATACGCTGAAGATCCTTATGTGCTGGAGAATGTCCAGGATCTAATTAGGGCCCTGTGTCAGCGCAAGCAGTGTCTCGGACCGTTGCAGGAAAAATTCATACCCACCATTGTGAGCATTTTGTCGCTATCCGGGGAACCGGCCAAAGAAAAGCAGGACATTGCTCTAGACATTCTCAACACCATCGTGAAGTACACGGAGGCTCCCCTGCCTAGCATTTTGATGGACACTGTCTTTCCCGCCATGATGAATTGTGTCCTTCAAACAGATGATCACGCCGTGATGGTGTCCGGCGGGGAATGTCTGCGCAGTTTCATCAATGTGTCACCCGAACAGATATGCAGCTACAAGAATGGGGAAGGAGTTAATTGTATTATGCAGGTTGCTGCTATTCTACTCAATCCCATGGACAGCGAGATGACAGCGGCCGGCCAGATTGGTCGTCTGATAATCACGATTATCACAAAGATGGGAAACATGCTGGGCGAGAACGTGGACATGCTTCTCAAGGCTGTGATCAGCAAGATGCAGAATCTCGAATGCCTTAAAGTTATTATGAACCTGGTCTTGATATTCGCCCATCTCTTCCTCACTCAAATGGACGCTGTGTTGAATTTTCTATCGACAGTACCGGGTCCAAACGGTGAGCCAGCCATGCAATTTGTCCTTACCAATTGGCTGTCGCGTCAGAATTCATTCTTTGGCATGTACGAGCGCAAGGTGAGGGCCGCCATCCGAAAAGGGTCAAGCAGACAAACATTAATCAAATCTCATTTTTGCCACAGGTTACCACAATGGCCCTTTGCAAACTATTTGAATATGGCGTAGCTACTCAGGATAATCGCTTGACCACCATCACGTACAAGGAGCTGGTGGAGGAAACTAGCGATGACCGACGACGCACCCGTTCCGTGGCATCGAATCAGAAATGGGTCACTGTCACCATTCCTGCTCTGGTCAAAATCTTTAAGGTTCTTATCTCGGAGTATCAGCATTTCGAAGAGAGTAAAACGGCTGACGAAGGGTGCTCAGATTCGGAGGACGACAATGACGACGCTGTGGATGATGGCCCAGGGACTGCGTCTAAACCACGATACATCTCCGATCTGTGCTTTGAGGCCGATGATGACTCTGCCGAGGATGAGCAGCTATTGCAGGAACTGCTCAAGGAGTCCAACTATCAAGGCGACATTGCCGAGAATCTACAAAAGTTCCTGACCAATTTCTCGCAAAACGAACACTTCCCCAACTTCTATGAACATCTCAATGAGTCTGAGCGCTGTACTTTGCTTTCTAAGGTCCAGCAGCAACCGAAATGAATCCGAAATCCATCACAAATTCGATTTATGCACAGATATTTCGCAAAATTTTGTTTTTGTTAATCTTATTTAATTGTTTCTACTCACTCTCACATGCATTTATGTAAATCTGTTTTCCTAACATGATGTGTGACAATCCAAATTGAAAGCCATAGGATGAAGGCATGTTTTAGATATTACTTTCCAAAAATTGTTATTCCAAATAAACGGACCCAATTAAAATAATAAAGATCTTTTGTAGCTTCGATTGGAACTTCGTGTTCTTGCAAACTCAAAGTGCTACCTCATCACTGCGTAATTTGTGTTGCATGGGAATGTTAAGATCGGTTTTGTAAGCATTCTAGAAAAGCAAGAGCGTATCTAGCAATGGATTCTATACCTAGGTAAAAAATCACACTCACCACGACTGTAGCGGAACCGAAGCTAAAGTACTTCCGAATGCAAGGCGTCAAGAGGACAGGATCAATTTTGTTTGGATTATTCTTGCCAAAAACAAAGGATGACAGCAAAGCCACAGCAATGGTAATGGCAGCTCCAAGCGAGGTATACCACATATACGATATGCGATATAGTGGAAATATATCCCTGAAATATAATCAAGTCGGAATCGAATCTTGGCAAGGACAATGAGAGAACTTACTGAGCCAAAGCACCTACAGAGTGGTTAGAATTGTGCGATAAACTGGTGGAGTTGAAGCTATAATCACACTGATCTACATTAAGAGATTTGGTCTGATAGCTAATGGCTCCCGAGGCAATGGCCCACTGGGCATTCAGAGTGACCCAGGACATGGCAAGGACTCCCATAACTCCACCCAGCAGGGCGCTCTATTAAGATCGTAATTTAATCCAAATGAAAAAACTGAATATTCTCCATTTCCATCACTTACATGACCATTGATCCAGGGCAAGAAGATGCCAAGGGTAAAAATGCCAAAGAGTGGACCATTGGTTATGGCTTCCAGGCTCATGGTTAACTGTAGCACAGTTCCCATATGTTGAACCACATAGACAAGGCCGACACACAGAGCCCCCACGCCAACGACCACCAGGCGCATAATCCAGTTGGTCGCTGAATTTGAAAGTGGTTTCTTGACATAAGGCTTTACGAAATCCTCCAGGACTACCGCCGACATGGAGTTGAGGCATGTGGACAGCGAACTTAGGGCAGCACTAAAGACACCTGCTATAAAGAGACCCGTCATGCCCGGCAGTTCACCCAGTGTGTCCATGACAAAGAGCGGCAATAGCTGATCACGAGCCTTGGCCAACTAAAAACAGAAATAAGACATTTGGAATTCTTATAGAATTTTTCCCCACTTGCCTTGGTGGTCAGAGGATCACAGTTCTCGTAGGTGGCATAGATCAGCAGACCATTGTAGCTACACAAACCCATCAGAATCAGGACTCCAACACAGAAAATGAAGAGAGCTTTCCGAGCATCCGCCAAAGTGGGTAACGAGAGATACCGTTGTATCATATTCTGGGAGACGGCATTGGTCTGAGTCCAATAAATAGTTCCTCCCACAAACAAGCACCAGAAAGTATGTCGAACAGTTGGATCCGGATTGAAACTACCCGAAAAAATGTAATCCTAATTTTAATTATTACTTTTAATTAAGTACTTACTCGGGAGCCTCCAGGCGACTTGTTTTCCATGCCCGATCAATTACGACACCAGCTCCGCCTATATCCAAGCTACCTTTAATGGCCACCAGGGCCAGGGCACCCATCATGGAGATCGCCTGTACAACATCCGTCCAAACCACAGCCTTGAGTCCTCCCAAACTTGTGTAGAACACACAAATGATGCACACTATTGGAGTGATCGTGTGGACGGCTATACCAGTGACTTGATTGAAGGCCAATGCCGGAACGTATATCACAATGGGAAGATAGGCTATCTATTAAAAGTAGGTCATGTGGGTTAGGTATCACAACCAGGTCACCAGTATACATAAATACTCACATTCATGATGACGAACATCACAGATCCATATAATCGAAGTCGTCTATCAAAACGTGTCTCCAGATACTGAAAAGATCATTATATGTGGTAACCAGATAAAAATCGTTTCAAAAAAGATTGGGACCATTAGTTTAATCTACCTCATAGGTGGAGGTTATATTCAAGTCATGGAAAACAGGCAAGAAGAACACACTCATCAGGAAGACCATTCCAAGTACTCCCAGTGAAACATATAGATATTGCGTGCCATACGAATAGACCTCCGTGGGCAGGCCCAGAAGGGTTATGCCCGATATAAAGCTGGCCACCAATGAGAAGGCAATCGGCACCACCAACATTTTTCGCCCGCCCAGCATATAGTCATCTTCCGACACCGATTTGTTCATAAACCCAAAGTAGATGCCGATGCCAATGCAGAGCAGGAACATAGAAACAAAGGCTACATAATCTGGCCCCGAGAACCGCTGCAGTTCACCCAGGATTTGATCGATTGTTTGCATTGTATTGTGCTGTGGGGTTCCGCACTAAGGAAGCGCCCGATTCTAACTAACTCAGTGCCTCTCTGTGATTCACTAAATCCATGTACTTCTGTTTGTAGGTGGCACTGGGCGCTTGTTTCAACGATTCAATTTAATTTCGCTCAATTGTCAATTGTCGACCAATTTACTCGGCGCTGTTTTTTCTTTCTTTTTTGATCACCACTAATAATACATGTGAGTTTATTTTAGTTGCTCTGGGTAATACCTCCTCCTCTCTAAGCAGAGGCAAATCGTGACACTTTCAAAACTAGTTGCCACATGGAAGTGACCTTAGGTAAGAGTAATTCCCAAACACACAGATTTAACTAGATGTATGTACATATGTACATATATTGCACTTAAGTCCACAATTATGTCACAGTACACGCGAATGGTTCTTTAGAAATCCTTCAGGAATATATATAATACGACACTTCAAAGCCAACTTGGAAATTATCGAATTAAAATTGTACATATTTAATCCCCAATGGATCTGGATAGGTATTTGTGGTTATTTCCGGTCAAGTATTTCCTTCTCCCAGAGAGAGTTGCACGAGAACTAACTAAACATGCTCTAAGCAAGTGGATAAGTGGCCATTCATGAAAATCTAATGGGCATTGAGCCAACAATTGCAATCGAATCTAAATTCAAGTGCAAGATCAAAGAGGAAAGTCCGATTGTTGCATAGATATGTATACATATGTCTACAAAGATACTTTGCACAAGTTTAACGAAATAATTCCATATTCTTCTATCAAAATATTCAAAGAGAGATATTTGTAAGAAATTCTTTTATTTCAGGTTTTTATGTGCATTTATTTCTTCATTTCCTTCTGATTGATTCTAGGCTTTGCGAAAATCTTGCAATTCACTTTTTAATATCCAAGAGGCTGCTCTCATGGCAATCGCTGCAATGACTGTGTTGGGATTCCCCGAAATCGGTCCAGGCAAAATACTAGCATCCACCACTCGCGCATTTGCAATACCACGTAATCTATACATCCACAAAATATATACAATAATGATTAGTATCAGATAATTTCTCTAGCTGTTAATATATTCACGTTAAGTGCTCGTCCACTACGCTGCCAAGGGAGCATGTGCCACCGGGATGATGGGAAGTGAGGCCAATGTGTCGCATAAGACAATCGAGGTAATGTTCCGAGGGCTGATTCTTCACGAAATCTCTTTCAAAGGGACCAAAATTCGAGCATTCTTGAAGCTTGGGCCAATGAATACGCGGCTGAAGTTCAGCAAAGGATTTCGAGGTGACCAACTAGTCCCAAGACAAGGAATAATTATTTATTTTTTGTTTCGGGGGAAATCTCATTACCTTGACTGCATTCTTAAGTGCCTCTATGGTGCAGGCCACATCTTCGACTTGGCTTAAATAGTTTGGATCAATTAAGGGATTCCTTCGCATGCTCTTGTTCAGCAATTGCACGGATCCCCTTGACTTGGGCTGCAGGCAACTCGATATTATGACAAAACCTTCTTGCGATGAATTATAGAAACGAGGAAAAAGGGCACGAAAGGCGGGCCTCTTGAAATTCGATATGGACATAAGAGCAGTTTCATCTATGGCCCCGGCTCCAAAAAAGGTTATTCCAAAGGGAAATTGTTTTGTATGCCTGGCCACATGTCCCAGGACACCAAAGTTGCCAAAGTGACCAGTTCCAGAACTAAGGTAGTGATACAGATTCACAGGACTCAAGAGGGCGTCCTGGTTCAGAGTGGGTCCAATGCTATTGATAGACACATAGAGAGGCAAATTGAAGTGATCATGAAGTCCCTGTCCCACCATAGGTAGATCGTGCTGCACAGGAATATTAAGGGCCAATAATCTTGACTTATTGCCAATTCCAGAAGCCTGGAGCAGTTGTGGACTTTGGTAAGCTCCAGCACAGATAATCAATTCCCGCTTAATCTCAATGCGAAAATTCTGTTCCTTCTGGTGATGCTCATCCTTGATGCCTACCAACACGGAGCTGGCATGCAGCATCGGTTTCTTGGAGAGCTTTATGAACTTTACTAGGGCGTGGGGAAGAAGTCGCAGGCGTGAATTTTTCATAACTGGCTGTAAGAATTGTTGGACCACTGAATGACGCAATCCATTCTTAATATTATACCGAGAACGTCGAAATGTCCAAGGCTTGTGTACGAATTCCGCTTCGGCTTTCGCCAGAGCCTGAGTTAACTTGGAATAACCACTTGTTATCTGAAACATATCCATTGTCTTGGCCGTCGCCGCTGTCATAAACGGTGACAGCTGCTGCCAACCCCAGTTTGAAAGATTTAGCTTTAATTTCCAGTCCTCAAAGTCGGGCCCATGGCCATCAAAGTGAAGCATATAATTAAGATTAGCTGATCCACCCAGTCCTTTACCCCGGGGCAAGCATTGACGTTGCTCGATAAGACCCCGTGAGGAGTGTTTCTGGGGAACTGAGAGGAATGCCCAGTCATTAATCCCTTTTTGTTGAAACGTAGTTAGCAGGGGAATCCTGCTTAACAGGCCATACGCTCCGCCGGCCTCAATGAGCAGAACTGATCCATTACTATGCTTGGCCAGTAGCGAGGTCAAAGTGCTCCCCGCAGTGCCAGATCCAACTGGAATATAATGAATGTTCTGAATCTGACAAATCGAAAATTTAAAAAGCTTGACCCACCAATCACATAGTCAAAGGCATAATTCCGTTCTTCTACCGTTAAAACATTGGGAATCGAATCCTCTAGCAGACGACACACAAGCACCGCCAAGATAGCCAGAAAGGCAATTCCAAGGGCTCCCACAATTAGGAATTCTGCCAGGATTAGAATTATTCGGCATTTTTTCTTTGAAGAAATGTTACTTACTCTGAATTCGTTGTCCCATGCTAGTTGAGGCTTAATAGTTGGTGGATGACGAAATTCGACTAGTTGGCCACTCATGTCGGTGCTGATACTGAAAGCACAATGAGTCTAATCCAATTACCGCCTTTCGCGACCAGCAGGGGATGAGAGCAAGATGGGCGGTAACTTTAAATTTCCCAGCGTAATTTTAGTAAAATTTGATTTACTAATATATTCCAATATATTTTAACGATTCAAGAAAATATCGAAAACGAACATCAGTTTCATCCATTTCGACCGTTACATTTTACGGGATTCATGCAAATTCAAAAAAACTTGTTACACTTCACAACACTAACATTTATCGAATGTATATCGATTGCGGATTCACCCCCTGCCACACACAACTCCCGACCAGCTGAGACCGTAATCAGAAACATTTTGATTATTTTGTTTCTGGCTTTCCACTGTGATTGAAGGCGACCACCGTCCACCAGAAAAAGATCAAAAAGACTGTGAACTGCGGCCGGCAGAAGGAGGGGAACGGTATTAATATGCGGGTGTCGGTTATCACAGACACAAACAGTAAAAACAAAACGATCAGACCAGGAGACAATCGCTACACAAAGCCCATTGTACTCTGTACGTGAAGGTTTATTTAGCTAATCGGCAGTCAGTCGGTGCAATGAACTAAGCTGGACTTGACGTCGAAACGGATGATGGAGATGGCGAATCACGAGGATTATCTGCGCCAGCTGCTGGAACTGCTGCCATTAACAGAGCAGCAAATATTCCAGGTGACAAGAAGCCATTTGTATTTTATTTAGTTTTATTAACTTTTTGTTTTTTGCAGTGTTTTATCAAATGTGTCACAGGTTGCAGAGAAGAAGTAACTGCCGAGGGATCTTTGAAAAGTTATTCAGATCGCCTTCAATCCCTTCTTATATCTACGCCTTATCCTACTCTCCTTGTGCTAAATCACATCCTACCTAACGCCAAGTATAAAGTGGGTCGCATCATCACGCTGGCTATTCAGCAAATTCTAGAGGACCATGAGTCGACCTCGTCGCAGTCATCGTTATCGGATTTCTATTGTGTGTTGGTGAATTTGCCTCAGAGCATACTCGATGAGGCGCACTCTTTGCAACATCGCCTTGTGAATCGTCTGTTGAGTCACAATAATCAGCCGGAAGAGCGTCTAATGCTGGCCTTGTTGGCCCGGCCGGATGACAGCATGCTGGACGAGGTGTTACGCATACAAGAGCAGATGGAATTGCGGATGCCAGTGCCACCCACAAAGGAAATAGTCCTGTGGCTTGCTCATAACCGACGGGAGCATTTTGTGCCTAAATTATCCAAGCAATTGAAATCCTATGGAGCTCTCGAGGATCGCACTCTTAGAAATACATTACTAATATTGAAGCTGGCCAATGAGTTCGCCCAGGGCATGCAGACCATTGACGAGTTGGCCGTTTTGGACTTACCATTAGGAGGCTTCGATGTGACAACTGTGCCACAGGATGATCTGCAGCAAGTACTTGGTTTTTTCTATGCCGATTTTCAACGTTTATCCGTCATGCTGGAGTTCTTCCGAAACCAGGAGGACCTTAGTAAAGTAATCAAAGTGGAGCAGTTGCTCCGGGCACCGGGAGTGCTCTCACTTATATACGATTACGGTATTGTCTGTGATAGTGAGAAGTTATTTTGTCTCATCGAAGATACCTACAAATGGCAGAAGCTGACTCCAGCTCTGAAATGTTTGCATCATCAAGAAATTGAAACGCTAAGTTACTACACGGCACTGAGTCATGTCTATAACTTGATATTGGAACAAGATAAATCTAAATCCATGATGTCACTCTCTGCCCAGTTGCGACAAATTCATCAATTGGGCACACTGTGCTCTCTGCTGGAGGATATCTTTCAAATGGTCTTCCTGCGCTGGGAGCAACTGGATCAAAGAACAGCGATGCGACACAGCAAACAGGACTACGACGAGGAGGAGGACGACGAGGGCGATGACAATGCTGACGTCATTCCGTCTCATCAAGTCAATCACAGGCGACGTTGTGGTTTCATATGCCGGGCCATTACCCTCCAGTCTCTTTTCACATTCCTTAAGAGTTTTGTCACCAAGAAACTTCATTCTCAAGATTACAAGTGCTCGACTGAACAGACGAGATTCCAACGTCTGGTGGATTCGATAAGCGAAACACTTTGGAAGCTAGGTGTTCTGCAGAAGATTGACGAATCTTTGACAAAAAGCACTCCACTTTTAAGCTGCCACCTAGAACTGGAGCTGCAATTGGTCCAAATGCATTGTAATGTCAAGGAGAAGGCTTCTAGCGATGATGAAAGCCGTGAGCGGAATCATGCATCCAGTTTAAATCGCCGTAAATCTCGCAAACAGCGAAGGGCAGCGAGTTTCAGTGGTGCCAAAACCGTACCAGACGCAGCTCCCACCCTGGAGCAGTGTCGAGCGCGTGCCCAGCTAATGACCAAAAATCGGGAAACTTCAGATAATTGTGCCGCAGTTCAGATTACCGAACATCGCTCAATAATTCCCAAAATGCTATGTACTCCCGAGCAACTGGCCATAATGGCCCTGGCTCTAAAGAATTTCACTGATGTCAAGGCCATTATAGAGGTAAGTGTGGAGTGGAATGGAAGCAGACTCTAATTTTTCTTATTTTCACAGATCTTTCACCTGGAGCAGGGCCAACTATCTCGTGAGCTGCAATTTATGGAGCAGCAGCAATTAATAAAACAGAAACTAGCTACCATCTATGCCAATTATCAGGCATTGGAAATCAAAGGTCAATCGCGTGACAACACCACAGTGGAGCAAATCAAGGATGTGGCGGCCAAGGGATTTGAATTGTCAAAGATTATAAGCGTCGTGGATAATTTCTCTCAGGCTCAAAAACTACAGCAAAGCGAAGAGCTAAAAAATCTTCTCCAGCGTCATGTTGTCAATAGGCAATACAGTTTTCTCCAACAATTCGAGGAACGCAATCTAAATGCAATAATCATTTGCGATTTGATTGTGAATCTCAAATTTAATAGGGAGATCACCAGTAATCTGCTCTTGGTAATCCGTCGACAGCAACAACAGAAGCAGAAGGTGAAACAATCGGGAGATGGAGAGAGTGGCAATGCCAATCCGGAAATTGGAGCCATGCATCTTCTGCAAAATCTTTGTGAATGCATGCGCCTTCTGGAACGAGCTGGTCGACAGCCCGGACTCAACAAACTGCTCTACAAACAAACTTACCCACTGAGACCCACTGCTCTGGCTTTGCAATTGCAACGCGAAGCAGCCTTTGGAACGCTGTACAAAAAGGCGTCATCGGAGTATGTCCATTGCAAGGAGCTGCGTTCTCATGGGACTCTCTTTCAACAGCTTCGTTCGCGCCACAATTATTTTTTGCGTTTCTATGGATACATGCAACAATTGACACGACTGCTGCAGCTTAGAGATCCCAATTTGGAGTATCACAACACGCGTCTACTCCAACACAATCCAATTGAAGTTATCGGTGATTTAATCTATGATGACGATATAACTCCCCCTAGAGATTGAGTCGAATGTGGCGGCTCTGCATTTGAACCTGGTTCATGTCATTTCGCTAAACATTTGTCCGCAACTCGGGAGAGAAGGTCTTCCCAAAAGAAGTTCCCGATTGGTATCACCGCAGAAGCAGGAAACTATCCACAACTACATAGTCCAGCACAATCAGCTATTGGCCCAGCTGCTTCTCTCAGTGCAGAAGGGGGAACTGCAAAGGGGGTCGTGCGATTTAAATTTCTCGTGTCTGGCCCAGCTAATGGAATTGCCTGAAATGGACATTTTGGCGTGTATGCACGAAGGTAATAGAGTCCTGGCGTCATTAGGCGCCTACAATGTCGACATTAAGAGCCTAGAGCACCTTGTGTCCGATCGAGAAGTAGAGCTGCGAATATTACTGCTGGGAATATGTGGTCAAGGGGAATCAATCAGACAGCGCATAGATTATCTCATCCGACACCTTGTCGAAAATACAGGATTCACAAAGGATTCACGAATTATTCAGCTTGTCGTTCATATGTTTGATCTGGGCGAACGAGCTCGACTACTGAGCGACTTTTTTACAAAGATTACAAGCAGCCAGTTGGCCAAGGAACTAATCGAACGCACTCTGAAACACAGAGATGCGAATTTAAAAATTCCGGATGCACTGCGTCGCCGCCTGGAAAGCACTTTACCTGATATAACCATATATGCAAAGGTATCCTCAATACTGCAGTTTGAGAGTTGGCCGCAGGCATACGATTTTGGGCGACAGACTCCAAATGTGATCTTCGAGCAGCTGCTCCAGCGTCAACACTACGAGCTGTGCCTCCAGTGGTGCCGTGTCATAAATTTAGCGCGATCCACTGGTCAGCAGAAAACTTGTCAACTTATCTTGTTAGATGCCCTACTGGTATTGCGCGATGACGAGGATGTTGATGGCCATTTGCTGGAAATTGTGGAATTGTTTCCTCCGTCCATAATGTTGAATTTCCTGGACACGCACAAGGATAAATTTAACTCTTTGTCACTGCTACAATGGGTTATTAACTATCTGGAGATGCATGCACGTGATCCACGTCCCTATCGCAACTATCAGCTGTCACTAGAGCTGTTGCGTCAAGTAACCATAGAGGAGAGGCATCAATTTTGGCCTTTAATGCGTTGTCCTTTGCTCATTTTTGAGCAACTGGTTATGAACTCGCGTTTTGAATTGCTTGCAAAATTATTGGAAACGGCTCGGGCCAAGATCGATGCGACAAAGCCGAGTGGACCATGTCCGTACTGTTTTGAGAAATTTGGACATGCGTACGGTGTATATACCAAAACTCCTGATACCAAATTGCGATTTCAACTGGGACAGACACCTACGGAAGCTTTTATGCTGCTTAATTTCAACTCCTATCAACAGGATCATTGTATAACCCACGAATGCTTGGATCTCTTGCTTAGAATCTATGCCAGCAAAGCGCTGGACTGTCGCATTGCCAATGTACGTGGAGCCTCTGAGCCAAGCTCTATGCTTACCGATGTCCAGAACTCGCTGGATTCCCTGTGCGGGGCCTTTGTTGTGCCCAAACAGGCACCGCATCGAGACCAGTGGATTCCCGACGAGCAAGCCACCCATTGCATGTGTTGTCGTCGGGCGGCCTTCACCATGCTAATGCGAAGGCATCACTGTCGACGCTGTGGCCGTGTGGTCTGCTATGCATGCTCCAGTCAGCGCATCCGCATTCCGGAGTTGTATGATGAAGTGGAGGTTAGAGTCTGCATTGATTGCTGGGGAGCAAGTGGAAGAGCCGTGGAGTCGCCAGACGCTATGGAACCTTTAGTGCCCTTCGATGAGTCTGCCAATTTGCGAAAATCCTATTCCATCGAGTACTACAAATGGCGACTAAGTGGGGTAATCACTCATGATAAAATGTTGCGAGAGGAGTTTTCCTATGAGCATGCCCCCAGTGTAGCCCTAAGCCTTTCCATTTTACGGCATCATAAAAACGAACGGCATTGCGCCGAACTGTTGCTCTACCACTGCCGTAACCTGGAGAAGCTTATGGTGCCCAATCCAGAGGTCGACTACGAACTGGTGGCCAAAATGATTAATTGCTTGGCGTCAGCCGGAAAGGTAAGGAGAAAAATTTGATCCAGAAATTCTCAAGTAAAATGTAATGGAAATTGTTTTTATAGTTTGAAAACATACAAACGCATTCAGAGATTATTATGTCCGTAGTCCAGCAGGGCTGCGAGTCTCTAATCCCAGCGAGTCCGTTAGATGATGATAATCTGCGTAAGTTAGCAGACGCACTGGTGGAAGCAGAACACTGGACCCTGGCTCTTGAGGTGCATCTAAAGTGCGGCTTCGCTACCACTGGTGTAATGGCAGCACATGGTTTGGCGTGTCTTCGTGCCGGTTGCTACGATGCGGGTAGGTGTGGGACTTGGATTAATTGTTAACCTGTTTATAGAACGCATCTTCTTCTGCAGCTCGCGAGAAGTTCATCCATTGCATGACACGTTTGTCCAGTGAGCAGCTTAATGCTTCCCTCTACAGGAATATATTTGAAACTAGTACTGAGGAGACAATACTTCTACCTAAGAGGCGTCCAAATCGTGGCCCCCCATTGCTGCAGGAAATTCTAAAATTAATTGCTTCTTTGCCGCAAACTCAGACCCAACCAGAAACAGTGCAACGAGCCTCGCTGATCCGCAACTTAAGTAGCTCTTCGGTCTCGGTTTTCTCTCGTCGCCGTGAGCCCAATGTGCAGCATCTATCGCTTCAGGAGCCAGCACTGAATGTGATGAACTCTTTGGCTAGTCTAAAGAACATTTCGCGTGGCATTTACGGGGCAAGGAGTCAAGAGGATATCAGGAATCGACGGCAATCGCGCTTCTTTGAAGAATCTATGCACTATGTCCTAACCTATGGGAGCCATGCGGATATACTGCAGTTGCTTATGCAGCACGAGGAATTGCGAGCTGCTTTACGCTATTGGCAGCAACAACAATTGGATCCAAATCTATTTATTCAGCACATCTTCCTGGTGGCATTAGTTCAGGGACGTCTGCCTGCTATGGTACAGGATCTGCAGCAATTGGATGATAGACAAATGAACGCCTGGCGATTGCCTTTGCTTCAAACGTGCCGCCATCTGGAACAGCAGCAACAATTGAACTCACTGTATCAATTGCAGCTACTTCTCAATGATCCCATACGAGCCAGCATGACTTGTGTCAAGTTCTATGCCCTGAATTGTGAGAATTTCCAGAGACTGCACGCCAATTCCCAACATTTGTTGTCTGCGCAAATGCATTTACAGGGCGAGCTGGATTTATCCCAATGGGAGCACTTGCAGCATGAACAGGGACGACGATCTAGTATTGCCAACTCGAAAGTCGCTGGCGGCACATGCTTTGCCATGCAAATGGATGCTCGTGCTCTAAATGGTCACATAAATACCATACGTCGGCAGATGGAAGTAACCAAATTTCTAAGTCGATGTGAACAAGATCAACCGAGTAGAGAATCGCTTTACACTCTAAAAATTTTGAAACAAATTCGCCTGGATACAAGTCAAGGAACATTGCCCACACTCTTTGAGGGAGCCACGGCTAGGGTTCACTTGTGCATTCTGGTATTGCTCTGTGGCAAGAACATAGAGGAGGGATTCGGCTTAGCTTATGGGTAAGTACAACCAATAAATAAATAAAGATGGTTAAATAGCTTTTTCATCGGTTTTCAATCACAGAATATTGCAGGATTATAAATTGGTACCAATTAAGGTATTTGGAGCAACAGCCAAAAACCTAGCAAGAAATGAACGTCTAAATGAGGTGGAGCGTCTGCTCGACTGTATTGCCAGTAATAATGGTGGTCCTGGTTCATCTACGGAATGCGATGAGATCATTTCGATTGCTATCAATGCGGCTGTCAATACTCATCTGCCAGAGATAAAGCTGATTTTGGAAAGACTAATCAAACGAATAGCAAGTGTAGAGCTGCGAATATCCTCTTTTATTTATTTGGGCCAATTAAAGTCCGCATATTTACTGGCTCACAAACATGAGCGGTTATTAGATATCCGCAAGATACTGCGACAGGCCGAACTGACCAATCAGATCCACATCAAGAAGTTGTGCGAAAGGAAACTTCAAATTCAAAATAATTTAAAGCCGTCGGCGCTGTGATAACATCTCTTCCATATCCCAAACAAATTATTATTCTTGGAATTATTATTCTCTTTGTTAACATTTTAGGTCAATCTTTTTTTTAATCGTTCCAAGTTTATGTCGAACGTAAGTATTTACCCGGGACTCTGCTCAAACTCTGCTCTCAAGACATGTACCACATACATATATATATTTATATTTTTTATCAACTGTATTCTAATGTTAATGTTTATTAAATGAATATATTTTTTATTAAAATTGTAATTTATACAAGTCAAAAAACTGTTTTAATTCAAAATCTCTTTTTGTTGACCAACACTAATCAGTTGACTGATGCAGACATTATGCCACACTGCCGTATGTAGCTTATTAAATTTAATAAAATTTTGTTTTTAAATTTGTAACATACATATTTACATATGCGAGCTGTGATACAAAGAGTAAAGGCCGCTCAGGTCACGGGTAAAGGCTAAATAACGCTGCAGTCCTCAGGGAGATCTATTGATAGCTCCTTGCCGTTTATTTGGTATTTGTTTTTTTTAGTAACGGGGGACTTGGTGTCCTCCATTGGATCCGGTTTGTGCGTACTTGTGGGACTGAAGACCAGCGATACCAAAGCAGATGTGGAATACATGTGGGTATCGATCAGAATAATCCCATTTCTATGTTAACGTCCTTATCTACTGCAGGGTACGCAAGATTTTGGCACTTCGCTTGTTTGAGGACGAGGCCGGCAAACGATGGCAAAAATCAGCCAAAGACCTGGACTTAGAGATTCTTTGTGTGTCCCAGTTTACTCTCTATAATAGACTAAAGGGTAACAAGCCAGATTTTTCAGCTGCCATGAAGGGTGACGAAGCCCAAGAGCTCTATAAGCATTTTCTTGACCGGTTAAAGCTATCCTATGATTCCAGCAAAATAAAAGGTAATTAAAGATTTTAATGTCAATAATTACAAAATGTAAACTAATCATTATCTAAGATGGAATATTTGGTGCCTATATGCAAGTACATATTCAAAACGATGGCCCAGTAACTATAGATCTAGAGTCTCCGGATAAGGAGCATGTGGATAAATAAAATACATTTTTATACCAAAATATAATAAAATCGACATATGTATGTATATTCTGTACTTTATTTAGCAACTTAAAAACTATTTACATCTGTTCAGAAAATTATATTTCTGCTTAAGCTTCTAACATCTCCAAATCATTTATGTCCATGCCTTCTTCGAGTTTCCTCTCCAATTCGCGCGCATCCACATAAGTGATCTTCTCCTCAGGCAGATCCTCTTCCATTAGGGCTGCCTCTTCTGCCTCCTCCTTGGCTCGACGCTCTTTAAGGCCCGCGGCTGGCGAACGGATCAATGACATATTGCGTTGTACATCCTTGACATCCATTTGAATCTCAATCTGGCGGCCCTTGCGCAGACGCTCCATGACAAAGTGCTTCTCGCGACGTTCCTTGATCTCGGTGACCTTTTTAATGGCAACCAGAGCCTTCTGCCAAGTCTCGCGGCTATACTTGATGGGCACATTACGACGTTTCTCAAACTCAAAGCTGGGATCGATGGCCAGCTCCTTGCCTGCCGCCTTGCGATGCGCTTTGGTCCAGCCTACCTTGCGTGGGTTCTTCTTGCGTTTGAACGCTTTGTGACATTTTCCCCGGCAAAATTTGAATATCTATGGAATATGGTTGCCATTTACACCCTGTGCAGATTTAAAGTTGTATCGAACTTACCTTGCAATCATTTCTCACAAACTGCACACCATGGCCGGGATATATTTTGCTTGAGCAAAAGTAGCACGTTTCGATACGCATGTTTCACAACTACGTTTCCTTGTCTTGGGTTCAAGGATGCCTGGGTACCCTTAGGTACCAAGGGATTCTTTTGGGCACTTGATGGTAGTTGGGGGTTATGTTCTAACACCAATCAGCTGTATATCAAAATTAAAAGAGTTTTGGGTACTTTAATGCTTCTGTTTAAGTTTCTAAGCGTTTTGAATGTCTAAAAAATCGCGTGGTTTATTTTCTTTTACCTTATCTTTTTTACAAACTGTGTGCGACACGTGCGTGCTGGTGGATGTTGTTTTTTGTACGCAGAATGTTTTGCAACACTATTAACCACAATTAAACAACACTGATCGGGCTATTGCCACCACTGCAAGGCAACAGCTGATCAATCACCGTGAGTGTCAGGGGCAGAGTCACCCTGTTCTAATCCAAATACTCTAGACATAAACGGACACATCACAGCATTTGTCTCTGGTTAGAAATGCAAAGCCCGACGTTCGCGTCGTACAGGGATTTGGAGCAATCTCCACGAGCCATGTATATGCGTGACTGGCGGTCAGCCATACGAACGCCCACCTATCGGATCGGGAATCGAACGGTTCGATTTAACTACCATTTTGCACTGTTGGTTTTTGGCGTTGTGGCTCTGGTTTTGCTGTTTTACTATGCCCGCCAGGGCTCGAGATCCTCATCGGAAGGCTACTGGCTGCGACAAAGTTATACGGATGCCAAGAGTCTGGACATTAGATATAATGTGGGATACAATGCCACCTATCCATTGACGTCGCCAATTGCTTTACACGGTGGCGTTATCAATTTTCGCATTGCCATGATTGCAGATCTAGATACCAACTCCAAGGTGGTCAAGGCCGATGGTAGCGCAACGTGGCGAAGTTATTTAAAGAAAGGCTATCTAACATATACGGTTTCGAAGAGCGAGATACAAGTAAAGTGGGATGACGGAGCACCTACGTCACTAGAGTCGGCTTTTTCATTGAAGGGACGTGGCATGGAGTTGTCCGAATTGGTGACTTTCAATGGTCGCCTGCTTAGTTTCGACGATCGCACTGGACTGATTTACGAGATGATCAACGACAAGCCCATTCCATGGGTGATTCTCTTGGATGGTGATGGACACAGCGCAAAAGGCTTTAAATCAGAGTGGGCAACGGTGAAGCAACAAACGCTCTACGTCGGCTCCATGGGAAAGGAGTGGACCACTAGCATGGGTGACTTTGAGAACTATAATCCCATGTATGTGAAAGCAATAAGTCCTACAGGAGAAGTGAGATCCCTTAATTGGGCAGAAAACTTTAAACGACTCAGGTTGGAATCGTATCAGATCACATGGCCGGGCTATATGATTCACGAAAGCGGGGCATGGTCGGAGGTGCATAAGCGCTGGTTCTTTCTACCTCGTCGGTGTTCCCGTGAGAAGTAAGTACATATTTATATTATTAATGTGTTATAGTCGTAATTGAATTCTTTCACTCCAGATATAACGAAACTCGAGATGAGCACATGGGCTGTAATCTTCTAGTGTCGGCCGATGAGAATTTCTACAGTATCGAGACGATAAAACTAGATTCGGAAAATACTTCACCCACACATGGCTTCTCTAGCTTTAAGTTTTTGCCGGGCACTGATGATAGCATCATTATTGCTTTAAAATCAGAAGAGCTCAATGGCAAGACTTCCACCTTCATTACAGCCTTCAACTTGAGTGGGAAAACCCTGCTGCGCGAGACGAGAATCGAAACGGATTACAAATACGAGGGTTTCGAATTTATTTAGTTGCTCATTGGATTCCATCTCCTCGATTCTGTACATAATGTATCAATATCTCGTAGATTATTAAGATCTATAGGTTAGTGGATCAGAATGAAGCTCGATTTGCCATTTTTGTCTTTAGAAATTTTAGAAAGACAAAAAATACTAAATTAAATCCGAAGCGACCGAAATAGCACAAATTCGAAGTTTAAATTATGCATAGAATATTTCAAAGTATATATGTATATGTAAACTTATGTATAAATTTATGTATTTATATTAATTTTTAAATAAAACAGTATCATAAGTACGTACGAAACTCAGTACAAAATTATTAAGGCACTTGAGCGTTTTTTTTTTTTTTTTTTTGTAATTTATAAATATTTAACATTTCACTAAGGATTTGGATTAAGTTTTGAACCTATATTGGCCTTGGCTTCAAGTCCAGCTACCAGTAAATCAGCATTGTCGACTCTTCCCTCACTAGCACGGACTTCGAGGCGATCTGCATTATGATTGACATTCCATAAATAGGGCAGAAATTTGGGTTGCATGGTGAGAAGGAAATGCTCTCGCCAGATGCGTTCCAATTCAATGAGACCGCCAAACTTATCGCGATACATTTGTACTACCTTTTCCCCATGCTGGCAGTAGTCGTCATTCTCCACCCGATAGTCAATGTTAGCAGCTTCCTTTAGCAGCTCATCGGTGATCTCATTGCAATCTTTGTAGTAATCCAACAGTATTTGATGCATTTCAGCCTTTCTTGCTGGAGGAATTTTTTCGCTTTGGTAGGTTAAAGCCTTACCAGCAGATTTTACACTTCTTAAAATCGGATCCTCGTGGTATTTCACCATGCCATCGCCATGCTTGAATGGAGCGTCACATTTGGTGGCTAATTTGGTGCGTACACGTAAATCGGAAACATTGCTCAACTGATGGCAAGTGGGACACAACAAGAGCACATCGTGCGACGTATGCGTCTTCATGACTATCGGGAAATGTCTGCGATATTCTCGTGGGACAACATTCTTCCGTATATAGGCATCTCGCCGGCCACAAACCACACACTGATTCTCCTTGGGGGTCTGATAGTACCGACCTACCTCCCCAACAGCCCTTCCAGCTGGTTCAAAGTTTAGTCTGACTGTGAAAGTTTCCCCAGGAATATGGGTGCCCAAATTTTGATTCAGATACCAGGATGCTTTACGCCGATCAATGGTACACAAAAGTTCGCCATCCGGTGCCTGCAAGAGGCAGTTGTCATAAAAAGCTTTCGACTGTGTTCCTAGTTTGCGGCAGTATTGCCTGTCCGGTACCAGTATCTTTTTCGGTTTTGATTTGGCTGTCATTGGAGATGAGGAGGACACAGTGCATCCGCTTGCATTGGATGAAGAGAGGCCTATTGAGAAGCCTTTGGTAAAATCCACATCAAGGAATGGTTGAATTTTCGGCAACCAGTCCTTGCTTGTTAGAGGGCGAATGTCCCAAAACGCACGTGGTTCCAAATCTCGACATAACTTTTGAAATATAGCGACAGCAGCCAAAGCATCGTTGGCAGCGTAATTCAATTGAACCTCTTCCAGCTGTTTGGCCTCCCAATTGGAGCAGGCCAGTCGCCAGTTTTTATCCAGAGCGAAATTCAAATGAGTATGGGAGAGCCTGCCCAGTCCCTCCGCTTTGTGACCTGCCATAACGGCCAGGAACCGTAAATCCAATGTACTGGCAACGCCCACTCCATAATCGTGGGACAGCTTCATAGCATCGGCTTGCGGTGCAACGCCTACTTTGACAATAGCGTCGTCTTCAAGTAGCTCTCGTAGGTCTTTAGGAATTTGCTTCATGCAGCACAGGCGGAAAAGGGCGCACAATCCTCTATGGGAACTGAGCTGGAGGAGGGCAACTGGTCGCCGGCTACCACCCACTGTGATCCATTCACAGTCGAATCCCAAGACTTGCAAACTTTGGCATTGGCTGTGGGTGATAATCATAAAAGTGACATTGTATCGCAGACCTTGACGCAGCTCACCTTTTGAGCTCTTTTATGATTTTCTGAGTTGCCGCATCTTGCGAAGTGGTGAGGACTTCTATCTGCTTGAAAGGAATCGGATTACTGGCACCGGGAAGGAAAATACGGCGCCGCACTTGTCCAATTAGAGAGTATCTGTGACGCACAAGAACATAGACTAGGCCTACGCTGGCTGCGAGAATTGCCCACTTTTTAACTGTCGTCGTGCTACTTCCATTCATTTCATTAGTGTATGAATTATAAATAATTTCGATACGACAGCAAAGTTCAATAATTATCGAATTAGTATCGATTATTATTATTTTATTATCGTCTAAAAAATAGTCATGTTGATAAGCGCTGAAATGCTTTTTCGTGTTGAAAAACGGATGCAGAAAAATAACGGCCCATTTATAAATGCAAAGAAATGAAAATATCAAATAGAAAATAATGAGAATATATCAAGTCCTATGAACCGGGTAAAAGAACCTTATGTTTCAGTGAAGGTAAAGTGCGAAAAGGGCAAAATTAAAGGGACGTAGCTTTTCGATTTACCCCGCAACCGCGGACCAAAAATAGACCAGCCGATACGGTGAAAATTGATTTTTCCAAATCAAGTAAGCGACAAAACAATAACAAGACTTTTAATTTTTAAAAAAATTTACTTCTTTCCAGAATGCTAGATCGCTGGTAATACAATTATTATATAGTTCAGAGACATCAGTTTAAAACAAAATGTCTGAGAATTTGGAGCTGCATCAGTTTCAGGAGGGGACACAATCCAACGACAAGTCTAATCGATGGCTGGAACGCTTAAAAATGCGCCTAAACTGTCCATACTTGGGTATTATTTTGGCCACGCTATCCTCACTATTCTTTTCGCTGTGCTCAGTGATAGTTAAGGGGCTCGTGGACGTAAATCCTATGGAGTTAGCCTCCTTTCGGTTTGTAGGCGTTCTGCTGCCCACAATTCCCATCTTGATTTACACCAAACAACCGGTTTTCCCAGAGGGAAAGCGCGTCATACTGCTGCTACGCTGTTTTATGGGAACCACTGGACTTATGCTAAGTTTCTATGCTTTCCGGCATATGCCACTTGCCGATGCCAGTGTAATTATTTTCTCCACACCAGTGTTTGTGGCCATTTTTGCGCGAGTCTTTCTCAAGGAGCCTTGCACGCTCTTCAATGTGGTCACTATTAATATGACCCTTCTGGGCGTTGTCCTGATCACCCGCCCACCGTTGATCTTTGGAAGTGCGGCTCCTACACTAGATAGCGAAAACGAAAAGTATTCGGATAAGACTTACGATATTTGGGGACCAGTTGCTGCGATATCATCGACGCTGTTTGGAGCCAACGTCTATATACTGCTGCGGGCCCTAAAAAATTTACACTTTTCCGTGATCATGACGAATTTTGGAGCTATTGCTTTGGTCTACACATTCATCGTTTGCGTTGCAATCGGCGCCGTCTGTTGGCCCAGTTGTGGACGTGATCGATGGCTAGTTGTCATCTTAGGAATCTTCAGTTTTCTTGGCCAAATTTTACTAACGTTGTCGCTGCAAGTGGAGCAAGCTGGTCCCGTGGCCATTGCACGCTGTGCAGATATTGTGTTCGCCTTCGTTTGGCAAATGATGTTCTTCGGCGAGACCCCGACTGGATATTCCCTGTTTGGGGCTCTCATGGTGGTCAGCTCGGTCATTCTGACAGCACTCAAAAAATGGGCCATGACTTTGCCACGTGAATCGACGCTGCGGAAGCGATTGCGGGTCATCCTACTAGAGTAAAAAGGAGGATAATGGGGAACGAGAGCAGCTAAATTGCCGGATGAAAATGTTTAAGATAAGTTCGCGGTTTCTCTCACACACACGTCGTGTTTACACATCGGTACTAACTAAATTAAATTTAATATCAAATATTGAGCATTTTTCGGGAGTTAATGCTCAACAAACAGTTCATTCTAATAGACTTAGTATACTTACTCGATGCTCAGTATACTTATAGAATTACTAGAATTTCCCAAGATCCATGATTACCATACAAAAATATACATAAATAAACACAAATACTACATACATTATACAGTTTTCAAAGATCAAGCGTGATAGCCATTTGCATATTAAACTAAAATACTCATAATCTACCGTTTAGTTTAGCCAAATTCATCAATTTGTTGTTTTGTACATTGTTATACATGCTTAAAATACAATAAAATAATCTTACAATTTCATTAATGAAAACTAGATTGAAATCTATTCAACTATTTGAATTTGGCGCCAACATTTCCAGCTGATTCCAATGTTCCAGCATGTATCTAGAAGTCACTTTTTCTGTTTACTTCCCAACTAAACTTTGTTTAATGATTTAATGGAGCAAAATTAACAGAAATTTTATATCCGTTACTAATTTTTTTTATTCCAATCTAGTTAAAGGAATATTTTAGCGAAATACGTGCCAAGTGTATTAACATTTTTGTAATTTCCCGCTTCCATTCCACTGTTCCTTATTGAGGTGAAACATCTGTTTGTGTCAAGGTAGCGTCGTTGATAAATTTTTTAAGAAATGTTATTTTATTTGTTTACACGCAAAAACAAACAGTACGTAAACAGAAATAGTAAAATAAATAAACACATTGTACTCCTTGGATACGATACTTTGTCTGTGTCTGTGCTACTCCTGTTTCTCGTCGTCGTCGTTGATTCGTCCTTGTACTGCTCTATAACTAGAAACCCAAATCGGCAATCACCGCATCCAGCTCGTCCTGCAGATTTGTGGCCTTCGCGCGCACTTGAACAATTTGATCCTGCAAGTTGTCCACATTTGCCTGAAGGAGGACATTGCATTTCTTCATAGCAGCAAAGCGACCTTCGTGCGTCTTAACTCGTGGTTCCAGATTGGCTTTTTTGGCTGAGTTTACCGCATCCTACAGGGAGGTACAGCCAAATTTGTATCAGGTAAGTTCATATGCACACACACAGTTTGTCAAACTTACTTCTGCCTCAGATTCGCTGCCTGATTCTGCTTCACTTTCTTCAGATTCCGATTCCTCAGACTCTTCTTCGGACTCCTCTTCGCTGACGTGCGCATCGTCGGGTTCCTCCTCATCCTCTTCGTCCTTCTCTTCGGCATCGACTTCGTCTTCTTCCAGCTTCATTGAGGCGGCCATTTTCTGTACCTCCTTCTCCAGCTTCTTGAACTTTTTGTTTTCTTCCCTAAGAAATAAGACAAACCTTGTAATCCTCATCTGCTGTCCTTCATTATAAGCACTACCCACTTGAGTATAACATGATTCTTTTTCATGGCCTGCTTCAATACCTCCTTCTCCTTCTTGGCCGCCTCCTCCTTTACTTTCAATTTGGTCAGTTTGCTGCGTAACACTTTGACTTCTTTGCCCATTCTTCGTTCCCGTCTTTCTGTTTTCTTTTCTTCCGGCTCGTCTGGATCACTTTCGCTAAGTTCAATATCCAGCTCGGGGGAACTATCGCGTCCGAAGTTGGCATCACTAGTTCGCCGAGAGCCATCCCATGATCCGCCACCCTACGCAGACAAAGAAAAAGCATCAACAAAAGAGATTCATCCATACGGGCGCATTGGGAGCAGCATTGATACCTTGTGTAGACCATGATTGGTCCTTGCCTCGTTGCTGTAGTAGTCGTGCTCGTCGTCGTTGTCGTCGTCGTAAGCAAAGCAATAACTAATATGCGGACGGTTAGTGCATGGTGTCGTATGACCCTTATAATATAGCGCGTTAATTGGTTAGAAAAGCTTTCGGGGATTGCGATTATGTCTGTTTGTCTATCACCCATAAACATAATATGTAACGAGCCCCCGATTTGGGGCCTGGGACGGATCAACTTAGGATAATATGGAAATGGCACTTGTATGATCTATATACAAGATTTTCGAAACAGTTTATAAACTGGTTTAACTCGAAACAGAGTCTGTAAGGATTATGAGAAAAGATTTCTTTACATTCCAATTCCTTACACATTTCCTTCTCGTAATATCCGTCCCAGAAACCCAATAAAATCAGCGTATGTAAAGTGTTGTCAGCTGATTAAAGCGACCTACAAAGTATTGTTGTCTTTAAGCATAGCTAAAATCAATCAATCAAACTAAAGCAACTAATTGCGATTGCTGGGTTCTCTCTTTAATCTTTACGGTCGGCTGTTGCCGCGTTGCGGAGCACACGTCGCTAGAAATGGCCAAGAATATATAGAAATAGATGGGCGAGCGAATGGTTGCTTGTGCCCCTCTTAACTCCCAACTAGTTTGTTCAACTGACAACACTTTGTGCTCGCTTTTATTCCCCACACTACCACCACCACCACCACATTCTCTTTGCCCCGCCCCTCATCATTTTGGCTGGTTGAATCTGTCTTGGCTGTCGCTTACCTGCAATGCCGCTGCCAATTTGCGCTCAAGCAATTGTATCTGTCGTTTTTGTTCCTCAATTTCCGTTTTTGCTTGCACAAGCAGCTCGCCGGTGCTTTGGTAGTTCTGCTCCACCTCTTTGGACACCTTGCGGGCGTCCTCCACCTCACGCTTGAGCGAATTGACGTAAGCTTGCTCAGTTGTTGGTGTGGGATCCATGGTGGCCACAATAACATTTGAGCCATATTCGAGATTCTTTTCACGTGACTTTTCTCGCTCCAGTTCGGTTTCCAAGGTTCGTATTTTGGCCAAAAGTTTCTTATTCTCGCGTTCCTGAGCCTCCCGGTTGCGCAGCTCGAGGGCCAACATTTGTTTGGTACTTTGCAGATCATCACGTATCTTATCAATGTCATCTAACTCATCGGGACTTTCCTCATCAATAGATATGGTAGATACAATGCTGGGTCTTGAACTGCCCGCGCCCAGGGCACTGGCATTGGTGGGACCCAGAGCGTGACTGCTGGGCGCCTCACTTAGCATGTTGATCTTTGATTGCGATTTTTGCAGTTGCTCCTCTATAGTCATTTGTCGGCGGAATTTTCGCAGACCATCCAAGATGGGCTTACTGCGATCATTTGTCCGGGTTGGACGCAGTTTAATACCACCCTGAATCTGTTTAAGCAGTTTATTATGCGAATTGTCCTTCTCGGTTTCATAGATAAACTTGTCGTCCACTTTCGTCATTGATTTACATGTCAATATGGGCTGAGATCTGAGATCAATTAAAACGAGTCCAAGTTAAAATTTTAATTATTAAAACTCTGTCATGAAAATGTGTTTTCTCTCTTCCTCATTTTTTTTTTTTGCCTAGATTAAGTAATTTGTTCTATGAACTTCTGCTGATGACATCAACTAACCAACTAACTAAATAACTAAATTTTTCACCTGTCGTTGCATGCCACATGTCGCAGCTTTTTGCCGCTCTCCACCTCTTTCATCATTTCAGACCAGTCTGGACGTCGACGGGGTCGTGTTCTGGCCAAAAAAAAAGAATAGAAAAAATGTGAGTCACATGAAAGGGCGCAGTGGGCAATGGAGCTTACTTCAGCTTCTCGAGTGTTTGCTTCTGCGAGTCGGTTAGGACACGCTTTTCACCGGGTGCCAATGGCGGGGGAGGCGGTGGTGGAGCCTTGGGCACCAACGATGGCAACGGCGGCGGGGCGGGAACTACAACAAAGACAAAGAGAACGAAAAACGGACACGGAAATTGAGATTGGTTGAGTTCTAGTGGCTCTTTTGATTTTTAGATGAAAAAGATGGATGGTTGGGCATTAGAGGAAATCGTTTAGCGCTGCGTGCACTCGCGGTTATTAAATATAATTTTAATTTAATGAGTTTGCAATTTGTGTCAGTTGTTTGTTATTATTTTGTTGTAAAGAAACTTGGAGCTTGGCACTGGAGGGCAGCAAACCAGCCACAGGCCACAGCCATACATATCAATTGAGTTGTTAGTAGGTGCTGCCGGCAATACTGGAACCCTGTGTGTCTCTGACTTAGCCGGAAAGTTGCAACAGAGATTGAAAAGTTACTTACTGCTTCCCTTGCTGCTATGGCTGCTTCTGCTGTGGACCATCATCGACCACCTACTGGCTTTGATGGTGTTTTATTGCTTTAACACCCCCCAATTCCGAACCGAACCGTACTGAGCCGAAGAAAAACTTTGATTGCATTTTATTTTCTTTTTTTTTTTTTTTTTTTTGGAAATTTTTCCCCATCTGCACTTTGGCAGCCCCGTCTCGTTTTGCTTGGCTTGGCTTGCTTTTGGTTTTTTAGTTAGTTAGTTAGTTAGTTTAAAGTCTGGCGCGTCTGTTTCTTTTTTAGCTTTTCTATCGAGTTGGAGTTAGAGTTCTTATTGTTGGTGGGTTGCTTGCTGCTCTTAGACCTTTTGTTAACGAGGCCAATTAGTTTGGAAAATGTTTTTCTGCAAGCTGTTTCTAATAAATTTCCGTTTAAATTGTTGGCCCAACAAGAGTTCAACTTGCAAGGGAAATTCTTCGAAGGTTCTTCTTTTGCTGTTTATCCTGGGCAGTAGTCATACTGCGATGGGCCAGGCCCTATCAGCCCGCCTGCATGGACTGCTGGCCTTGTAATTAGCAATTGAAAAACTTTTGATTTGTTTTTATACAGCTATACTACCTACCTTCCGCCTCATACACATACACACAAACACCTCCCACATCCTTCAACTCAAAATGAACTTTTATTTCGCTTTTTTCTTCTGTTTTTTCTCTTATGTTTTCCATTTTTCAGTGTTTTTCCAATACTTTGCATGTTTTCTTTTAATGCTTTGTTGTTGCTGCGGGAGAAGTGTAAAAGTCAAACAACTGCTTAAGACAATAGCTGCTGCTGCTAAGTGATGAAAAGCTGACAAATCTGTTAATTAGCTTTGTTTGAATGAACCCACGACGACGATGAAGATGATGGCAAGCAGCAACAAGAAACGCTTCTCCAACCCTAGCAACCTATCGACAGCCTAACCCAAGCATTCCATCCATCGAGCCAACCTTATGCCGCATTATCCTTTGTGTGAGCTTCAATTTCGGTTCTCTCTTTTTTTCCCTACCCCGTTTTAATACTCTCACCCCGCCCCACTCTTAGCGAGTTCTCTTCATCTGGATTTTGGCTTGTGTTTTTTTTTTCGTTCCTTGTTCTGAGGGTCCTTCTTCTTCTTCCCACGTCTTGCCAGTTGCGCCTGGCTGAACCTGCACTTAATCTTTAAGTGGTTGGCTGCCTTTTTGCGGTGCATTAGCCTCCCGCCGTTCTAAGACCACATCCCATCCCCCGAAGACTACCTGCACCTGAGCAAAAAGAAACTAATCCGAACTCGTGTTACTTTAGTGAATGAAATCAGTGTGGCAGCTCAAAGAAACTTGATTATTGTCTAGTCCCCTGCTGCATGTTAATGAACTGTCTGTACTTTGGGTCCCTCTAATGGGTATGGCCTTTCATTCCTTTCATTCTCCCTCCGTTCCCGGTCCCATTTCAATGTCTTATCATTGGGCACTGATTAAAATACGTGGTCAACATTTTGGGCAGCCAATTGAGCGAGCGTTTAGTAAGTTTCGCTTAATTCGGTTTAGTAATTTATGGCCAAGCTTTGGGAAAATGTATACCCCTAAATCAGAAACCCTCAGTCCCCTCCCCACACACACACACACACACATGTATACACAGTCAGAAATTGTTCAGAGGGAAGTGAAACCGAGACGAAAACAAAACAAAAAAACTTATCCAAAAAACCACTTTTGTCTTGCCTTTTTGTGTGTGGAAGGTTGTGTAGGAAAGGGCAGATGAAAGTCTTCATTCATTCATGTCGACAAAATTATTTCTTATTTAAATATATAAAAAGCAGAACAGAACAGAGAGATTCTTTTCCTTTCTCAGCTGCTGATGCTACCCACTTAATATACCGCAAAGCCCGCACTTACGACGGCGCAAAATGAATAGCGAGGGGGGGGTATGTAAACATAAATTTTGCGAGCTCACTCAGAGGTTGGTATACCACCTCCATCTGGGATGGGGATGGGATGAGAATGAAGGGGGATCCCTGCTCATTGTGTTATCATCAACAGAATATTCTATGCATGCACAAATGTTGCCGTTGTCATTGAATCACTGACTGTTGTTGGACTGGTTGGATGGATGCTTGTTTAGATGGCTGGTTGTGGTGCCTGCTCTTTCTACTTGATGACTGACTTTCTGGTTCTTTTGTTTGCTCCTGCTACTCTCTTACCACCTTCGCCCCTTTTATTCACTCTGTCTCCCTATTCCTGAGCATGATGAAGCACTGTAAAGTTATCCATATTTTATGGACCTCTCTTCCATACACACACACACACACACACACATACACATACAGAGAATCCCAAGGAAGACCAGTTGACTTTTTGTATGATTGGCGTTTTTAATATTCCTAATAAGTATTTACAGCGTAAACTAAACTACAAAATTAATCATCGAAAGAGCAATCCTAAAAATAGTTGGCCTCGTTTGTTGAATGCATAAGTTTAAAAACTTAGTTAGACTAAAGGCAAAGTTGTTATAGAAAAAGCTTTTACAGAAAATTGCCATCAGAATAGGTAAAGGTTCGATATATCTTATATCCCATTTAAAAATTGACAACTTCAACTATCATACTTGAATACAGTTAAGACGCTACTAATAAATAATCTTATGTGTTAAAGGCTATAAGATTCCTAATTCCATATTGGGTAAGGTTCTAATATGAATTTTCAATTTTAATTAAAATTTTAATCATATTAAAGGCCATGCTCGGGGTAATAATCGAATTATTCAGTCAACCATTGCAATATTTTGGCATCATATCGAACACGCGTGTGTATGTGTAGGTAAGTGTGTCTTTAAAATGATTTCCTTTTACGTCATTTTGACCGCGCTGTGTCTAAATTTGAAATAGCCTAATCATCTTTTATGCTTCGTTGGGTTGGGCACACACATATACACACACACGGGCACAGAAACAGCCTTACCTATTGAAAGTCGACATTTCTAATGACAGCAGCTGATCACCCATACCCCTGTGCTTCGTCTTTCGTAAAAAAAGGAAAAAAAATAACAGTTTGACCCACCCAAAAAAAGACAAAAAAGAAAACTTGCCTCAAAATGGAGCTCAGCCGTTACATGTCTCATATATATAATACACACACACGCGCTTAGATACATACAAATACATACATAGAGATGAGGCTCATTTAAATAAAAGAAAATATTTTGTCCCCCTGCTGCCGCATGTCCTTTTTTAAGGATTCCGCTTTTGAAGACGCTCGCTTGGCCTCCACCAAGTCAAGCGGAGCAGAGCATAGCCGGAGGATTGGAGGATGGCCGGGGGTTGGAAGAAACTTGCGGCTACCGCCGTCTTTTATTTCGTTTTGTTTTTTAGTGGCGGATATTTGAATATAAATGGGGCATTTAGTTAGACTATATCAAGCACATGGCCATATATCTTTGGTAGCTTTGTCGCTTTGCCTGGTTTCAGTTCAGTTTTTTGGCTTCAGTTTTTCTTTTCGTTTTATTGATAGTTGTCAGTTTTTGTGGAGTGTGCCGCCTGGCCTCTCTCTTCCAATCTATCTGACTTTAGGGAAGAGCTTGGTCCAAGTTATCATCATCATCTCCTTTAGCTATCCACCTACAAAAGCAGTGGCTGCTGCTGGTTGGTTTTAAATATTCCGTTTTATGTTCTAGTTTTGACACAATGAGCAATAATCATGAATTTTGCTTAGACCATAAAAAAAAGCGAAACGACAAGAAGAAATTTTAGACGAAACCGAACCGAAACCGAAGTGAGATGAAGTAAAGGGAGGAAAACCCCTGCACCACACTCTCCGACCCTTGAGAGTCCAAGACCAAGTCGTCCGACCGAGCACATTAAATAAATGTTTCTTTTTTTGTCTTCTTCATTGTGTTTGGCCTTTCCTTTTTTTGTTTTGTTTTATTTTGTTGGTTTTTTATTTTTATGCCATTGCTTTAAAGGGGACAAATGGTGCGGTGGACAACAGGAGTTTTGCCTCATTTTATTTAGTGACCTCTTCTTAACCATTCCACACTCATTCCTATTGCCTTTTTCGTTTCCTTTTGCCCAGTCGATCCTTTTGTTTGTTGGACCAAGATTAGGACGCATTTGCGGTCACGTTATTGCCCACTGATTAGAACACAGGCTGAACAGGACGCGAGTTAACTGCCTTACACATAACCTTTTTGCTGGTCTTAACGAGCTTTTCACTTCATTTTTGTTACTATTTTTTTTTTTTTTTTTTTTTTTGCCCACTTGAGGCAACACCTTGGGGGTTAAATCCTAGTCCCCCTGAGGACTAGGCAATTCAATTTTCGGACGATGACAACAAAAACTTAAGGGGACAGGAAACGACAAGAAAGAAGCAACAGAAGAAATTCTTATGCAACACAACTCACTGTAATATTCTCAGTTTTCTTTGGCCTTCCTTGCTTGGCCAAGTTGACGTTTCCTTGAGGCAACAATGTCCATTAGAAAATTGCGAATATGTGGCAATTATAAATACGGAATTAGGGACAGAATTTTTGTATACTTCCAATTTTGATACATGTATAGACAACGTTTACATATATAAATATTTTTCTTTTATGGGGAGTGGTGGGTGGCGGCGTCGGGTGTGGTGGGAAAACACTTTTCGCCTCTTTCGGCTCAATGCACAACACTCACTAAAATTTAATAAATAAAAAATGGTATTTATATTGCTTTATATTCTTGTTCTGTCTCTGTTTATATCCCTCACCCCCCTCTCTCTCTCTCTCTCTCTCTCTCTCTCTCCCTCTGTGTCTGTCTCCCTCTCTCCACCCTACAACACCTCCTGTTTCTCTCGTACTCTCTGCCTCTCTATTCGTGCAATATATGCGCTTTGTTGTTTCACTTTTTGTTGATGAAATGTTTTTGTGCACATTTATTTCATATACCATCAGATCATTCACATACACGAATACATATATAAATATATTCACATATTTATATACTACCCCACCAGCATATATATTTATATTATGTGTGTGTGTTTGTGTGTGTGTGTATGTATGAAACTTTGTGGGGTTTTATAAATGAGCAAGCAGCGCTCAGGTGGACATGTGCACGAAAAGTGGGAGGGTGGCAAGGATTCAAACCATGGAGGAGATGTGCTGCTACCGTGATGGAGCATGTTATGTGCTACCTGCTACTTGTTGGAAAAGTGCGAATTAGAAAAATCGCATGTTTAACTACCAACTCCTAAATGCAAGTAAAAACATTTCCTTTGAAAATCCTTGATAGTTAACCATAATTTAAAAGATGTGGCATTTAAGACTTTAATACTTAAATTAGTCATTTAAATGTGCATAAAATGCGATTAACACCAACAAAACCTATGCTAAAAATCATTTGAACCTATAGAAACAGACATTTAATTTTTTTTTTAAAGAAATGTTCAAAAAATAATCATAATCATAATTCATAAAATTGCGGATCACCCCTATTGTCTATATACTGCGATGGCTTAACCAAGGAGTTTTCTTATTACAATCATTTAATCCTTTCATTCATTTACACATAAAACTAGAATTTTATTTGCAAATTGCATTTCTTGTTGAGACCTTTCAAAGGATTGAGAGCAAACTCACACAAATGTTTACTCACGCGGCCATCGCTTGTGTCAAAAGGAAGGGGAATGGGGTAAAAACCAATACTTTTACACATATCACTCATACGCCACGTTGACGCGCTGCCTGTTTTTGTTGTGACGTCTGTCGGCCTTGCCTTTCCGTCCCGAGCGTTTTATAGCTTCCCCCGCTTCCCCCCTTGTTTGCTACCCTTTACCTTTCCACTCGTTTTAACAAACAGAGAAAGCAAAAATAGAAAAAAAAACCGAAAGAGAAGCAAAAAATTAAGAGGATGAGAGCAATGCAAACACAATGCCACGCAAGAGAAATGAATTCCTCTAGCATACAGAGAGATTCCATACGAACATTTTTTCCCAATTTCTTGTTAAACATTAGAGAAGCGGCAATAAATTTGTACAGCGTTATTTTTTTCTTTCTTTTTTTTTCCATTTTGGAGTTGTTAACCGGCGCGGGATTGGTTGTTTAGCTTCTTCAGGTGGCATCGTCTCTTAGAATAATCAAATGCCAACTTACCATTTTTGATGCTCAATTCGCGTTTAATCGAGGGCGCTTTCCTAAGGGTCTTGGTCTTGAATTCGGGCTTAGGTTCCTCTTTGGGTTCTTTAAGGATCTCGTCGACACGAGGTACCTTTTTGAGAACTGGGCGTATTTTGGCCAAATTGTCGGTGCTCTTGCTGGGCAATGGTTTCTCTTCGCGTTTAACATGCTTCAATTTCGGTTTCTCAAGTTTAAAACGCAAACGACGTTCGCGTTCTTCTTCCGTTTCACCCTCCTCGGCATCCTCGTCGTCTTCGGGGGCAACTTTTTTCATTGATTTGTCCCGTTTGACCACGACGGAGCGCAATTTAGGTTTTTCTAGAGTGAAACGTTGTGTTAACTCACTTTCCGTTGGTTCCGGCTTCTTGTTGATCTGCGTGGGACGCAATTGGGCGGCCTTCTTGATATGCTCCGGCACCTTGGCTTCCACGGTGGTGTCATCGTCATCATCCTCCTCCTCCTCCTCATCCTCTGATTCCTCCTCAGTTTCTTCTTCTGTCTCCTCCTCCTCTTCTTCAGTTTCTTCTTCCGTTTCAGTTTCTTCCTCCTCTTCGCTTTCTTCTTCCTCGGATGATGATTCTGGTGGTGGTGTGGGCTCTTTCTTCTTCTTGATGGCGGTAGCGGCTGTAGCTGCTGCTGGCTTCTTGGCCACCACACTAGGTGCCGCTTTCTTAAGAGGCTCTGGCAATTTTTTATTCACTGGCTCAGCATTTTTCTTGGCAGCGGCAGTTGTTGTGGTTTTTGTTGCTGGTTTCTTAGCAGCATGCTCAGCAGCAGCAGTAGCGGCCGGTTTCTTAGAAGGCTCAGCAGGGCTAGAAGTCGCCTTTTTAGTTGCCGTCGTTGCGGTTGTAGCTGGAGTAGCTTTGGCCTTCGTTGCTGCTGTATCGGCCTTTTCCTTCTCACCGTTCTCTTTGGTTGACTTTTTGGCCCAAGCAGGCTTTGTGGATGCACTGGCTGCTGCAGTCGAGGAGCCACCATCATCCTTTACCCAGGGTGGACGAAATGTGGTGCGTCCACTGTTCGAGGAGGCATTGGTGGTACCACTTCTGGGCGTTACAAAAGGCATTGTTTTTAGCTTTTTGGCTCAATCTCACACTGGTTTGCCTCTGGGTCGGTCTCCAGGGTCTAGTTGCCACAACTCGCCGCAGTTGTCGTCACTCCCACTCGACGTCGTCGTCTATTTACACACACTTTTTTAATAATTTTCCGACGAAAACACAAAACTTTGCACATTAGCACCAAGAGAACGAGACAAAGACTTCTCTCCACTTGTCCAAAAGTTTCTTTCTTCTTTTACTTTTTGTGTATTTATTTTGTTGGTGTTTTAATTTTACGATTTTTCTTTTTGGTTTTTTTTTTTTATTTTTTCTTGTTGCTAAAATATTTTAAATCCGCTGTGGACGATGAGCAACAGCTGTTTAAGAAAATTTTTTCGAATTCAATTCGTATATATTTGGGTATGTTTCATTTCAATGTTATTTATAAATGCATGCGCTCATTAGCTTTTTTGCTGTTCTTGTTGTTGTTGTTGTTGGTGGTGGTGGTAGTTGTGTTGTTGTTGGTTCTTCTAGCTGACGAGACAACAGCCAAAATATAGGCCTTTGTGTCATAGTCATGCACAATGGATGCTACAGTCATCCCATTGAACCACCCACTAACGCGAATCAACAACAGGATCTGGCAAATCGCAATAGAAATCTAACTGTCCAGAAAAATGCTTTGTTAAAAGTTTAGTCCATGTGTATATATGTACATATACATATAGATAGATAGATAGATGGATACATATATGTACTACATTGTATCCAGCTAACTGCCCCGATACACATGCACTTCAATAAACACAAGCAACAACAACGAGAACAATTTGCTCTGCCACTGCCTGCGATATGTAAAAAAAAAAGAAAAGCGAAAATATTTAATTTTAGGTTCTTTGTGCCGCCGCCGAGAGAAGCAGCCGAAAAAGCGTCCGAAAGAGAGAGCTAGTCTCATTCGTCTAACAAACACGGAACGAGAAATTCCGCAGTTTATGTCGGGGCGTCAACTTTCAGCTACCCTATTCCAGAATGATGTGATTTCTATTGTCACAACAAAGTGTTTTCATTAAAACTTGTGAATACTATAATATAACTTAAGTGATTGTCTACCAAAGAAGACAATTCCATAGCTCGGATTGAGAGTGAACGATTAATAAATCTAACTTGGTGAATAGATGATCAATGAATGGATTGATCAACGATGGATTTTTTTCTAATTCTATTTGTAAGTAACTTTTTAAACGAGCCTGATAAGCTTTTCTATCCCACATATGTACATAGGGTATGGAAATCGAACAGAGGGAAATTCTCTGGTGCTTTCGTCTTTTGCCTTTTCAACTGGCTCGTTTCACAAAGTACACAAAAAAATACCGAAAAAATAGGAATAAAATCCGAATTTGTTTCATTCCATTGCCACTTCCATGGCTTCTGTTTCAGCTCCGCCTTCTCCATTTCCATTTCTCCTTTGCAATTTTCTCATTTTTTTTTTTTTTTTTTTGGCAAAAGCGAAGATTTTTCTTGGTTTTCTTATTCTTTTTTTTGGAATGGTTGCGTTAATTAAATATGACATGCAAATAAAAATTTTACTTATAAATATGCCGTCATATTAGGTGGATAGGTGGTGGGAGGAGGAAGTGGGTGGGTTTGGTTGTGGGCAAACCGACATAGAAAAAGAGACAAGGCAAAAGACCCCAAAAGTATTGTATACTGAAAATGCATCAAAAAAATGCATCAAAATTTTGGAATCAAATTAAATGCATTTAAGGATTATTTAAAGAAAACTTTGCAATTCAAACTATAAGCAAACTGATTTTTGATTTTTAATATAAAGTTGAAGAAATAATTGTTATTTCAAATAGCTAACGTTTAATTTATATCCTCCTTTTCCTTTATACTAATTTAGCCATAAGCAAACAAACTGCTTAACTGAATTCCATGCAAAAAGTGTTTCTGCTCTCAATTAAACCAATGCCAGATTGGCCGATTTCTCGATAACATGATCTCAATGGCGGGGACGATATTCATTTAATTCAAATGTGTGAAATATTATGTTTTATTTCAAATAAATTGTGTGAGATATTTAAAAAGCATTGCTAGTCAACATATTCTCGTTGGGAAAGTTCTTTTAATACTTGTCGAGTATAAATTTAGAAAAGAACTAAATACTAAATGTATTTATATATATGTATATGTATATATCTCAATTCCATTCATGAATCAGACGGAAACGCTAGTTGACGCTTGTTTGGACAGGAAAAAAATTTTATCATTTGGCAAATAAAGCACTTTCAAATTTTATTTTATCTTCTATTTTTTTTTTTCGGCATTTTTTATTGTTAAAAGGCAGTGGCCATCAAATTGTGCAAACGTTTTCACTAATATTTAAAAATTCTGCGCATTTATTTGTTTTTGTTTTATAAATTGATTTAACTCGTTTTCACTGAATTAATTTAGTTCGTTCACTTGATGCAGCTTCTGCCGTTTATAGACAATTTATATATACATATATATATTTATACTGTATATATATATTTGAGTATATATATATGCATCGTTTAGGTAGGCCGCACACACCCACATACAGTGAAAACCACAAACAAGAACACACACACAGACACATAAACGAACGCACACTGAAGCAGACAGGCAAAAACCGCGAGAGGAGATAATTTTGGGCAATTTGTAGGCACGCTGCGCCTATGACGGCGTTTCAAAAACTAAATTCATATATTTTTAACGCCATGGCAAATGCTTGAAAGTATTCGAAAAGCCAAAAAAAATATTTCTCTCTCTCCGCAGGAATGAGCTCTCGCAGATTTTCTCTTACCTATCTTGCTGTCTGTCTCTAGAAATTGAAAATGAAATGAAAATTGTATTTTTCGTTTGACCGACAGAATATTTTTAGCCATGTTTTCGGAATCGCGCTAACTCACTGACCTTATGGCAGGTGCAGCATCAGCGACAACAACAACATGTTCTCAATAGTTCAATGAAACTCTGGAATTATTAATATCTCGTGAGATGATGGCCTGCTTCAAGGATGATTTCCCTCTGTTTGTTTTGCCAGTTGACAATTTAATGCCACCAATTGGCTTAGTACAAGTAACTAGGTCTCTCAATTACGCAAGTTCTTTGACGCGTGGGCGACACTTTCAATTATTTTGGCTTTCTTTAAGTTGTGTCAGGGCGAGTGAGGTGAGGAAGAAGGGAATCACATCTTACCCTGTGATAAAAACCACTCGTCTAGAAAATCCAGACCCATTAGTGCTTCTGTGTGTTTAGCTTTTATGATGATGATAGAGATCTGCTTTTGCTTTTCTTTAACTTATTTACATTTTCCTCTTGCCTAGTTTCCCGTTCACTGTTTCTTCTCTTGTTGCATACAATTTGACATTTGTGGTCAACTGATTGGCACACACAGCTATCGATTAGTGCGTGACAGTATTTATAGAGTTTCAATGATTGCAAATCGATTGCATGCAGTTACGTTTAAGATCTGGCTCATTATAATTGATACAAATTGTAATTGTAATTGAACAATGCTTGCGGGCTTGAAATTTTATAAATTGACATCAGAATATATTCTGCAAATGATGTTACTTAGCGAATTTAGTATTATTCGATAGACGGTTTTTAAAAGCCACATTCAATGATGTTAACTTAGCCATCAATTCTTGTTTCATTTTGTTCAACGTTCTCAATCGAATCGTCATTGTTCTATATCCATTGATAGGGTGAATATATGATATATAGAGTTTAAGCTTTTCACATAGTTATCCTTCGGCTTGCAATGTTGAATCATGGTGTTTGCAATTTGCCAATAATTGTTTCATCATTTTGCATAACGCTGCAAATGGCAGTCATTTGGGACATTTGCGAAACAAGACGACAGATTTGTTAACGTTCCATCAAAAAACGCAAATAGCTGTTCAATAATTGAAACTTTTTGAATCAAAGTCCCAACGGATGTCTAAATTAAAATTGCAATAGCTTTGACCAACGTGGTAACTAAATAATTTGTTACAAATAGGAACATAGAAAAAAATGTATGAACAAAATTATTCAACTGAAACTGAAAATTCTGTTTGATTTTTTCGAGGAAAATACTTTTGGGTGGTGTTTTTAATGTATTTGGCAAACATTATTCTACAGTATACTTTTGGGGCGTAGCTTTTTGAATGATTTCTGTGTGTTGTGGATGCTTCTTTTTTTCGCTCATAAAATTCACACAGCGTGTAAAATCAATATAAATCGAGAACCAATGACGCCAATAAACAAATGAAATAGAAAAAAACTTTCAATTTGATGGGTCGTCGGTCAACACAAATTCAAAGCACAGGTTGTCACACACAACAAAACGAAACAGGAAGCAGAATACAGAAAACAGAAAGCAAAAAACGAGTATCTAATTGAAAAGAGATTTTCTGTAGGCAAATTAAATGCAATTATATAAAAATTGAGAGAACACAGACAATTGTTATTTGACAGTAGTATTTATTTATGTTTATTTTAAGTAGTATTATTTGCTAGTAATTGTGTTATTTTGTGTGTGTGTGTGTTCATAAATACTGGATAAGCTCCTTGACAATGTAAAAAAATCGTTGTTTGTAGCTTCTGTTGTAGAATTATTTGTTGTTAGGTTTGTTTGTTTCAAAACTAAACTTTCTGAACGGCTGCTTGCGTTGATTTCACATCCGTTGCGGTTGTGTTGAGAATTGTGAAATGCGGCCAGGAAGATATCTCCTCAAACAGTCTGCCACCGGGGCATTCAGTGTCACGAACTTGCCTATGGCCCAACAGCTTGTAGGCCGGATCAATGTAACCCTTGGCCACACCAAAAGCAATTAGATCCTTGGCTGCTTGCAGCATATTTTGTGGAGGCAATTCAGCTAATTGCGAGTGAAAATCATTGAAACATTTAATCAACTACTAATATAGAATAGTTAGTTTCGGTGGTACTTACTTCTCCAATCGCCAATGAGAACAATACCCACACTCTTGTCATTGTATTTGGGAGCATGGGCACCAATTGTGTTGAAGCCACGTCCTGTATAGATCATGCCGTCTCCTCCAATGCCAAAGCTATAGCCAATATCGTTCCAGCCACGTTCCAATTGGTGGAAATCTTGCATGCTCCGCATACTCTTCATACAATCGGCTGTGGTAAAGCAGGCGGCTGGTATATACGAATGATGAATGATGACATATGGTGCCGGTCCGGGGAAATGCTCCACCTGCTTTGCCAGGCGGGCACCCCAATCCTGACGTGAATAGAGACGCGAACCGCTGCCGCCGTCTGGACCACCAACCTGCTGCATATGCTGGCTGTAACCTGTAGATAATAAAAAAAAACATTCGAGTCCAGAAGACCCAGAAGTTGGCCTTGAGTTAACTTTACTTTGGCTTTTGTTTGCTCGAGGCACACCACGCGAAGGGAAAACTATGTAGAAATCTCTCAGTGTCTCTAGGAAAGTTTGTTAGCATTAATTGCATCAGTTGTTTAACTTAAACTTTATCAGAGTTGGTTGAAGCTGCTCTTGTGTTGGTATTGGCTCTGCCGTTGGTGTTACTTTTGCTTTTGATGGTGTGCGGTGTCTGGTTACGGCGCGTGAGCTCGTGTACATTCCATTGATAAATGATTGGCGGATTCCCCCACGTGGCGGTGTTGTGGCTGTTGCGGTCCCGCTTCCAACGAGGCGAGAACTCGCAATGAATGAGACACCCAGCCGACCCCAAAAAAATACACACAGACAGACACACACAAATTCCATTGGACGATGGTGTATTGCAGAAAATTCCCCGTGCGAAATTTAGAGAGCTCAAAGTGAATAGATTGGCGAGAGTCAGAGTTAGGTATTAAAATAATTGCACGAAAACAAGTCTCTCTCTATACAAACACATACATGTACATATATGTTTCTCAATCTCTCGCTTCTTTTTCTACCACTTCCTCTCTCTTTCTCTCTTTCACCGTTTTGCAGCAACAAAGTCTAACCGTCATCTTCATCGAATGTGTCAATTAATAAACCGGCCTCAAAGCACATTAAATATGCATAAAAAGTTTGTTAGGTGATTTGTTTTGTTTGTTAGCTATTATATGCTTACACTATTCATTTTATACAGTATACTAACTAGGCCATAAAGTTTGCCCAACATTAACCAACTCATTAATAGAAACAATATCAAAGCTTGCACAGTGATTCGGTTGTTTGAAGCTGGACTTTAACAGTCATTCCAAATAGCCCCAAAAACGAAAGTGCGAAAGTCAGGTATTCAAAATTCTCAAGAACTAATTTCGATATTTGATTTACATCACTCTTGGGTAACAGGTGGCACATGCATGAAGTTTGCAAGTATTTTACATATATTTCTTATTCTATTTATATGGAAAATTTTCACCACTTAATTGCCCATTATTTGTATTTGCCTTAGGTGGGGGTTTTTTTTTGCCTCCATTCAAATATATGTATTTGGAAAATCTGTTTACAGTTCGCAGCTGCGAAAAGTTCTTTGCGAGCAAGCGAGCACAAACATTAATTAAATTACCAAAAAGGCTTAAATGTTTTTTATTGAATAAATAACTCATTCAATGTGGTGCGCAAAGTCTCTCGACTTTGCTGGTTAGATTTGTTAGGGTATTTACAGTTCGCTTGGTAATTTGTTTTACTCGTTTTATGCTTCCTACATTTGTTGCCCATTTTGTTGATGAGTCAGCATTAAAGTTTTAAATGGATTAAATTATTTAAACAGCTAACAAACAACTCAACAACAACAGGTGGCAGTCATCCAAGCAGCATATTCATCGAGTTGGGGGTGAGCTCCGTAGACCGTAGACGTTAAAATTTGGCTCTGTCTCTGGGCTCTGTAGGCCAAATTCAACAACCTTGGCTATGCTAAACAAAAACAAAAAATTGAAATTTAATACTGCCGCATTGCCTCAAACACAAAAAAGCACTACTACTAGCCACTAGTCATAAATGCAAAGGCAAATATATTTCAAAAACTATTCCATTCCGGTCTGGTGTGTGTCTGTGTGTGTGTTCGTCTGAGTGTAGGTGTGAGCATAACTTTTGCAGCATACATTTTGGCCAAGTTTGCCAAGGATTCATCGACGCCTTCTAGTAAACTTCACACGACGACGAGAACACATACATTTTGGTGAGAAGCGGGATGCGGCGAAGAAGACGGCTCTTCGCATTTATATGCATACGAAAAACTTATACGGGAATGGTAGAGAAAATGGTTGGAAAATGGGTATAAAATGGAACAAACTGAGAGCAAATGGTGGCAGGAAATGGAAGTCAGGGGGCACTTGACTAAGTTAATAGCAGCAGTTTCTAATTAAAATTTGGAGAGCGCACACACACACACACGCACAACATTTTTGTGTTCGCGTCCGCACATTTACACCTATCCCGATTCTGGAGCGTCTCTTCTTAAAAGCGGGCAGTTGCGGCATGCGGCATGAGAAGGGCCGGGCGGGGCGGGGCACTTTGCGGTAGTTCTATTGGCGGCGCGTGCTTGAATAATAAACAGAGCAGGATCAGGGTGGAGTTGCTCGTAGAGGAGAGACTGCCAAATCATTTGCAGTTTAATTTATGCTGCTTACTTTTCAGTATAACATGTTAATTACAGTTATATTTACAGTAAAGCCAGCTTACCTTGCCACCTGCTGCTACCTGCCACACTTTCCCCCAACCTGCTTCTCCTCCCCCTCTTGTAATTGTTGTTCCTAATTACGCGGCCTAATAAAGTAAACATTAAACTCGTTGGCCTAATCAATGTTGCAAACTTTTCCAAACACACACACACACACACTCAAACACTCTCAAACCACATTACACAGACACACACACACACACACATACAGGTTTGTGAAAAATAATTTAGTATAGCATACTTGATGAGTAAATGCAAGTGTGAGGGGGCGTGGCTTGAGCCAAACGCCTCTAACACCCTTCACAACTCTCCGAAAAATGGCAGGCAAAAGTAATTTGATATTAGAGCGTAGCGCGGTATGGAGTGGGAGACAGAGAGAGAGAAAGAAAGGGAGATAGAGGGAGGGGAAAGAGTTTGTTTTTTTTTTCTGGTTCGCATAGTTCTTTGATAATTTTTCATTAATCCCTAGGCCATGTTATCGAGGCGTTTGCCTATATTATCGTTGATGAGATTTTGCGCATAATTGAAGTATTTAATTTGCCAGCAAATAATTAGAGAAATCCCCTTGCCACAACCCCCCGGCATCCCTGATAACATCCAATTGCCCATAGTGTGTGTACGCCCCCATGCACTAATTGTTTGTTTTTAATCAACCAAAGCACATAATATAGACACATGCACGCATACAGACACACACACACACGCACACATATAAGTACGTGCGTATGTGTAGAGTGAAGAGTTCGTCCATTAAACAAATATGTATTGTATACGGATAAAATGGTTGAAATTAAGTCGCACTCACTTAAAAAAAAAAAAAAAACACAAAAAAAAATACCCCCCAGAGTCGGTGGCAAACAAACATCAAAAACAATGCAAAGCAATAAGAATAAAAACAAAACCGTTAAAAAAAAGAAACACCAACAAAATGCACATATTATTAATATTATAAAAACAAAAAGCAAAAAGATGGTGAAAATGTCAATTTGGTTGAAACAATTATGGAATGCTCTGTAATCTATTCTGAATGGCCTGGAATCCGTGTGGAATTTGAAGAATGTATGAATGGAAAAAATTCCATTTTAATTATTCCCAATTCTTGCAGATTTCCCCATTCTAGCGAACAACAACATGGCATCAACGTAGCTTAGTCATTCTTATTAATATTACAATTGCCCTCATATTCCATTAAATGGAATATTATCTCTTTAACTTGGGTGGGTGGATTCCAAAAATGTTGACAATGCTCTAAATTGGCCTTAAAAATTAACTCAAGCTTTTCAAGTAGCTTTTCTGTCTAAAAAGAGGATTTGAATTTATTTTTTGTGTCTACGACTTTTTTAACACATTCTAAATGACGATTTTCTCCTTGTTTGGTGTTAGTCTTACAACTTCTACATTCTATATCTATTGCAATTCAACTTGAAGCAGTATTAATATCATGCTGAACTATTTATTGGTAATTTTTTGGGGTCCTTTTAGACATTTAGGATGGTTTTTTCTTCTTTTTACAAATCTCACTACGATACGAGGGGACTTTACTAAGTAAGTGTGCAAAATATGCATAATTATATTTAATATAGGTACATATATTGAAAAAAGTGAATTGAAAGGGGTCTTTGTCGCTCTCTCCCTGTCTTGTATGTGTGTGTAATTATGTGTTATCCACATAAATGACAAAATTATTAAATGCAAGTAATTAATTTAATGAGAAATCAGATGCATATGCATGTATTTTCTTTATACAATATGTATCTACGCATATCGGTTTAGTTACAGACGAGATAATTATCTCTTTCAGGGCGAACTGAATTTAATTGCTGGTGACAGGCGCGCAGAATGCGCTGATAAGAAGGTCGCTTTTATAACAAGCTAACAGTTGCCTATTTTTGTTTTTATTGTTTTTCCAGGGTCGCACTGATATAGCTTATTGGGTAGATAGGTGTTGGGTGGGCAGGACTGAGCTGACGGAGTTCTCACTTACCCATCATTGATAGCAAAAGTAATCCCATTGCTGTCATTTTCGCTGTTTTGTTGTTGTTGTTGTTGTTGATAGGAACTTGTATTTTGTGCACAAAATGTGACTTTGATTTAGGAACTTTTGTTTAATCGTTGTATTTGTTGGCAAGAATTGTGCAAATTATTTGTATGGATGTGTCAATGTGGGTACGCAAGCGTTCTCTATGTGTGGGCGTGTGTATGTAGTATGTATGGTGTGTGAAGGTCAGACTTTTCTTCACATATTTCGCCCAATGAGGGTGTTGTTGGGTATGTTATGTTTCGGTATCACAAGCGCGAATGTTGGCCAACATAAGGGCGTACCGCAGTTTATAGACAAACGAACGAAACAGAAATTCGCACCGACGCCGCTGCTGCCGACGACGTCGTCGCCGCCGCAATGCCAAACACAAAACAAAAACTTAAATTGAATCGCATGAAATTTACTTTCAGCGTCGATCGGACGATCAAACGAGCAGAGTGAGCGTTAACGATTAACTGTAGTTGCCGCTCCCGATCGTTCAAATGCTCGCTCTTTGGCGCTCTGACTTTCTCATTTCTGCTCACCCATGAGACGGGTTTGGAGATGGGGCAGACGACGGCTATCTCTCTTCATCTGATAGAGGTTCTTCTTATCACTATGTGGAGGAAGACAGGGAGGAGGCGAAGGAGAAGGAGATTCACTCTCTTTTCTTCAAAGGTCAAATGAAATTCCACATGCATTCAAATGTAAAGTACACAATATGTTAATTTCGTGACCTTTTTTGACGGTACTTTTTTGCACCCTTCTTCAGCGTTGAGTCATTAATTGACTTACATTTCGAACACGTAACCATGACGAGGTGAATTTTCATCAAAAATGCAACATCGGTTCATTTTAATACGTAACGAATTGATGATTAAATATTAGTTATTGAAATCTGAGTACTGCTGCAGTTACTGCTCCCTTTCGCCACCCCTACACCAATCAACCCACCTCCGTTCGTTCGCGGATTGTAAACCACCTTATCAGATGACAATTTTTTTTAACGGTTTTTAGTTCACATTGCCATTTAGATTTTTAGTTAGTTTTGTATATTTTGAGTCGTGTTAATGACTAATAAACATTTCGTTTGAGGTCATTTAACAATTTCACTCTGCCACCAATATCGGTCACACCTGAAGGTTGTTGTTTGCCAGAGGGAGAGATAAGACCTTCTGTTTTACGTTTTTTTTTTTTTTGCAGAATCATTTTTACCAAATAAATGACTTTGTTGTTAACAAATATTGCTTTCTATATAATGGCATAGTTTTAATAATCCAGTGAACTAATTAAACTGATATTTAAAGGTTCCAAAGGTTAAACAATCAAAATGAAAATCTTAAGGAACTATTTTAGTCAGATTAAATGGTTTAATCTTTGAAGTTCAAATTGGTAGCTATAATATAATCTTAGTCAATCTATACATATCCATATACATACATCGCATTAATCCCTTACTTTTTAAATCACAGCTTCGTGACTTTAAATTTTTTTCTTTTTATATTTGCAAAGTAAACATCTATTCTAAAAAACCTGCCTTGTTTTCGAAATTTTAAAAACTTTGCAAGAATTTGTTTTGTTGTTGACTTTGGAACAGAATTGCGGAGAAATCTCTTAATCTATTCTATAAGAATGTTTTTAATAATAAATATGATTTTATGGGATTTTCTTAGTATCTATTCTTTAGAAATCCATGGTAAAAAATCTTCTTGTAAATGTATTATTTGTTGCATTAATGAAACTTCTGCGGTCGACCAACACACTGAACTCTATCTCTCTCTCATTCTGTCTGTCGATGTGTCTGACCACACTGGTTTCCGCACTTGCCTCCTTGTATGTGCTTTCTTTTTGCTTCATCTCCGGCTTTTGGGGGATGCCCCTGGTTGGTTTCCAGGGGAAGCCCACTGCAAATGTGCCGACTGTTAAATTGCTTTAGTCAAAACGTTCAGATTTGATAGACAAATTAGCAGCATTTTATTTTCCGTTGTCAATTTATGGTAACAAAAAAAAAAAAAAAAAAACAGAATACTAAATGTCTAGTGAGTGAACACAGGTTTTTCGAGTCGAATCGTATCGAATCGGGGGACCACCGCCATGTTCTCTCAAAAGGAAAGGAAGTTCAAGTCGTTTGGCCACCTCATTTCGGTTTATTTTGTGTTGTTATTTTGGTTATTAATTTGTTGTGTGTTGATGAGTTTTTGTGGCAAGGTAAACACGCAGCGAGCTGGGGGCTCTTCATGGCCCCGCGGATCTCAATATTTATTTAACTTAAAAGGGGAAATTTTTCGTGTGTTCTTTTCTAGCGCACACACACACAGACTTCAGGATAGACACAGTAAATTGTTGAAATAGTTGCATTAACTTATGTGTGTGTGGCATACGGCCGCACTTACCGCAAATTGTAGGCATCTGTTGTTCTTCAATTTGACGTTGTTGTTGTTCCTGTTTTGCTTTTGGAATTGTATCTACGTCAAGAGTTAGCTTAGCCCCGAATCCGTTGCCCGAGTCTGCGTCTAAAATCAAATCAGACCTCTTGTCGCCCATGTTGCGTGCCAATGTCGTTAACAAAACTAACAAGCGTATGTACGCCTTTTTTTATTCTGTTTGGTTTTTTTTTTTTTTTGTATGAAAACCGCTAACAACCACGGGAAGCACCATACGAAATGTGATGTCGATGGCATTGTCGTTGTCGATGCCGATGTTAAAGTAGCAGCCGAAGAGCTTTAAGTGCCATTGATTAATTCTTGTAATCTCCGCCTTCAGGTGCTACTCTTCCAGTGAATAGGTTGAGCATGAGAACTACGTCAAGTATTTTGCAGTTGCAGTTTGCTTTTTGTCTTTCATCGAAATGCCATAAATGCAGCGAATTGTGTGCGAATTTGTGGCCAACTAACTTTACCATCATATATGTATCAATGCCGCCCCTTGTTACCTCCCTTGTTAGATCTATCATTTATGTGACTGACACATTAACTGTCTGATAGATTGATGAAAGTACAACAAGGATTTTGCGCCCTTGAATCATATATTTCTAGCAACTTTCTAGATCTATTGCAAGTGGACTGTGGCTAGAGACACTCAATTGGAAATTTCGTTGGAAATACAAAGTATTCAATTTTCGTGATTTTATCTGAATATAATTTGGGTTTCCATATATTATATCCACTGGAGAGTTTAAATTTAAAACATGTCTATTTATGAATCATTTCATTTAGCATAATTTCTCTTAATTTTAGTTTAGGGTATCTTTTCTTTTGTATTCCCAAATGAGAAATGTTTAACTTCTTCGGTGCTTCGGTTTCTATTGTTGTTGCTTTTGGTTAGTTGTTTTTATTTTTTTATTTTATTCAGCTGGCCGCTAATCGTACATCTTATCAGGGTATTAAGTGGCCCTGTACGCTAACTGTGCCTTGGCACGCTCTTGGGTTTATAATGATAATATACATACATATAAATAACAAAAAAAAAAAAATCACAAAGTTTTTAGGGTATTCACCAAGGTAGAGGTATTATCTCTTGATAATAACAACAACAATTCATTCTCACTTACACATACACACACAGCAATTAGATAGTAATAAGAATGTGTGCGTGTGTATATGTATATGTGTGTGTGTAACAATTAACAAAAGTAATTGCAAATTATTTATCTGGGACAAAATGGGGTTCCCCTTTTGGAACTGGAGATTAGTCCAGTTTCTTCTGGTGTTGCTGGCTCCCCTTTTTATTACATACATATATATGTGTATTTTTACATATATTTTCTCTTTTTTGTTGCTGATAATTAATTGATGTGCCACCACAGGCTGTTGCTCCTGTTCCATGTTGTACTACAACATATTTTGGTCGTCGGCAGAATGAGCAGAGGACAGCTAAACTTTTCTTTAGCCTAGATACAACTCTCATCAGATGTTGCTCGTTTTTGTTGGTTTCTTCTTTTTTTTTTTTTGGGGGTTTGGCAATATCATTGTCTAGGCAGATTAGTTACGGTTTGCTGGTTGGTAAAGTCAGATTGTGCGCGGGGTAAGGCTAGGATTGCGATGTGGTGAGGGGGTGTGGTGTTGTTGGCTGCTGTCGCCATATCCTTGTAGAAAGGCACGCACATGCCATATATTAAGGCGCATAAAATGACAAACGACTTGCCATGGCGCGTAAATTGAAAAGCGCTGAGACTGCAGGAGATCCGTGATGTGGAGGAAGAAGGTCGGTGAAGGGTCCCCCTAAATCCAACTCTCACTCTGATTCTGGTTCTGGCGACACCGACTTTTGGCTGTTTGTTATTGCTGCCTGGTTGTCTCTCTCGATGTCATCTCCTCTCCACATCCCTCTTTCCATCCTCCATTTTCTGTGGCTGGGTGCCAAAAACTTTGGCAAAGTATTCAAATTAAAATTTCAATTAAGGAAGTGAATTTGTGTGTGCCGAAAGTGTATTAAGTCTATTAGGGTGGCATCTTGGCATTTCTGATGAAGTTGTTCCTGTTATTATTACTGCTCGAACCACCAGGTCTATAGTACATTCTGCTGTTGCCACAGCAATTCAAATGTGGGCGCGCACACGTGTTTCTTCCTCTCTCTGCGCGTGAGTGTAGGTGTCGATGCCACGCCCATTTGTATATTTTGGTATATTGCTCCGCCTACCGCCTGTTTTTTGATTTATTGCCAAAGTTTTCGTCTGTCACATGATATAAGAAGTACTTTGTGGAATATTTCGAATTGCTTCTCCAATAGTCCCCATCCTCAACCCAGCTTCCGTTCTCTCCCCTGTGGCCATTCTCTTTGAATTTTGAATGAGGCAAAAGGGGCTTACACTTTTTGGTGGGCATTATTAATAATGCAATCAATTTGTAAACAATTTGGCATATATCAATGTGCTTCGTGCTACCCATAAATCTCTGTGAAATTAGCCGAGTGGCGCTCCCCAGACCAAAGCCAACGGTCATTTGCATCCCAATTCCTGTACGCACATCGGTGGCATTCCCCATTCCATTTCCTTCCCATTCTCCTGACATATTGCAGCGTGGTCTCGTTGATGGATGGGATAGAATGGATGGACAGTTAGTCTCGTCTGAATGGAATGGAATGGACACTTTTAGCGTACCAACTCTCTGAATGATGCCTCAGTGGCGGCTGGCGATGGTTGTGCTTCGAGTTGGGTGGGCAGGAGCAACAACATTTGCCGGGTAACAGATTTTGCCATGTTTGTGCGTTTTTGCCATAGACATCGCTGTTAGTTGGTTGGGCTTTGTCCCATTCTCATTCCACATTTCCCTGAGTTGCTGCTGTTGGGGTCGTTTCACTGGCTTGGCAGTTAGTGACAGCTGCGGTGATGGCAGCAGGGCTAAAAGCACATACACACTAACAAACACACAGCAGGAGCACAACAAAAAATCAAACGAATTAAAGAAGCCAGTGATAAGTTTAGTTTACAACGAACGTTTTTGCACTCTCACCTGGTGAATGGCAATCTGTAATTTTTCTTTACACTTTTATCTGATGAATCTTGATCAAGTTGTATTTCGTTTTCTTTCTGAGTAGGCTCAAAAGACAAAGGGAATGACAATTTTAATTTAACTCCACATCATACAGTAAGCATTTCGTTAGACTTTTATTTATATAAATCTGTGAATATATATTAAAATACCCAACATAATATCAGGTACGTGCATCTGTAAGAGGTATGAGAGGGTATCGCATATATCAGACGCTAATTGAAAATAGTTTTGCTTTCTCAAAAAGTGTCACGAATTGCAGGACAAGTTAAAATTTGCGCTATTTATTTTTCTCTGAATGTGAAATTTTCTTGCACAAAAGCGAAAACGCACGACTGGCCATGGTTATGGTTGGGGGTCTGGCGTTAACTTGTCTCGCCTTGGCCCCACTTTAAAAAGTTTATGAACTTGTCATTCAACTGGCGCCTTTTCTTTTCCTTTCTTTTTTTTAGAATGTCTGCGCGCTTAAATCAGCAGCATTTGGCTTACGCTCATCGTCGGGAGCAGGAAAATAGTCGAGTGCAGGCCACACAGGAGGTGAATCGCTACTATAACCATTGGGGTAAGGTCACATCACGCTTTGACAACTGGACAAACAAGGAGTACTATGAGAAGGCCGACAAGAAATTGCAAACCCAAAAGGAACAGCAGGCCAAAGAAGTGGAACTAAATGAGAGGAGGGCGAAATTACGTCAGCTTCTAGATATGGAGAACGACGTTTACGACTCAGAACTGGGGCGCAAGAAGAAGCCGCGAGAGAAGGCAGCAGAAGATCTACAATTGCTTGGCCGGGTCAATCAGTCACTGAAGGAGCAGGAGCAACTCAAACGAAAACTTGAAATGGAAGCCAAGCTTTATGGCCGCTGGCGTCATGGTGTGGATGATGAGGAGCTGCTTTACAAATCCAAGTCCAACAATGAGGTCTTGGCGAAACTTAACTGGCTAGACAAGCAAATCGAGAACCAACAGCAAAAAGAGCAACAGGAAGCCTTGGCTGCCGAACGCCAAATGCAACTACAAAAGGACATGCTCCGCATTGAAGAGGCCCACAAGGAACGTCAGCTGATACGAGAACAAGAGATCAAGGAACTGCGCTCTTTGCAAGAGACCCACATGACGGAGTTAAGAGAACGCCAGCAGGAGTCGGATAAACTTAAGATGGAGGAGCAACAATTTCGTATTTTTCTTGGCGAACTGAGCAAAGAAAAGCAACTGTTAGAAGAAAGCACGGCGGTAGTGCTCCAGCAGCCAGACATCTCAAATGCCTTCAATCTAAAGAAGATCAAAGTATTTATTCGCCAACGCAGTGATACAAACCGCAAGCAGATTACCCTGTGCATAAATCTGCTGGAGCGAATGTCTAAATATGTAGCCAAGATCGAGGATTTAGAGTCCCTGCTTGCCAAATGCAAGAAGCAATTGGAGGAAGAGGCTTTAGCTAGTTCCCAGATAGACGCCATGTACGAGTCGGAGGCAAAGTACAATTTGCAACGCTGTGAGGATAACTGGCGTGAGCAGCACTTGGAGCGTTATTCCACACTATCTAAACTCATTGACCAGGAGCACCAATGTCTCAGTGTCCTCCTTCAGGAAAACATTTCCCAGCAGCAAATACTGGTTGAGCTGCGTGGCACACATTTGGCCGGCATAGAGCAGGCCAACAAACACCTCGAGCAGCTTAGCAAGGAACAGGCCATGCCAGATCAAGAACTGTTAGCGGAAACAACATCTCAGCTAATGGCTAGTGAAACAGAGATTCCAGCTACCTCTTCGTCTTCTTCATTGGATCTGCCGCCCAAAGTTGCGGACTCGTTTTCGAATCTTAATCTTGATGTATGGGAAAGTCTGCCACCAGTACGTGGTGGTATCGATTCACCACGCCTTACCAAGACTCGCTCCATGAATGTGGTCAACTCCGAGACGGCTGTGCCGCCTAAATTCGCCCGCAAACGCGTAGCGTGGACTTAGGCCACCTTGGCACGCTTAGCAAGAGAAGATTTTTCAACTACTTTTGTATTATAGATTAAATTTCAATGGTATTATTAGTTGTAGCTAGGTAATGCATCTATCAATCGTTCAATAGTTTTCTTTCGCTCTCGCTTTTGTGCTTATTGTAAACTGAGTTTGAAACAAGCACTCCCTAGTACTATCTCCAGTTGATAAGACTGATAGATAAGAGCGCTTCAATTGAAATTTCTCCAGTCTGCGAACTGGTAAAAATAAAATGTATAATTTATGAATGTCTAAACCAATTTCTTGAATTGAAACGCTTTTTCATGGGTAAATTCTATTGTATATTTTTTGGTTCATTGTTTTGGTAAACAATCCTAGTTCTAGAGCAAGCATTCATTCAGCTAATGCGATAGCAGACTCCACATGCCCACACTATCAGAAACACACTTAACATACCATACACTAACACCCACCGAATATGGATATGGGGCTGTTATTTAATGCAACGCTATTCATCATTTATTTGAATAGATTGCCTACTCTCAGGCTTGGGCTATAAGCAGATTCAAATGGCCAAAATGCTTCCAAATGATGATGAATATATTTCAATTACTCCACAATAGCCTCGAAATGCATACATCCACACAGAAACACACACATGGTCATTATGAACATAATCAGAAACAGGCAGAAAAACAGACAGGTGGACTGGCAGACAGTTGGATTGCATGTCGGATGGAGGCTGTCAAATGTATGTATATTCCAAGGTAGGCCAAGTAATTGTTGGGCTCAAATATCTTTATCTGGACGAAACAACAAGCATTTCATCATTTGCCTTCAGCAGTGTGACTTTGATGGGGTGGCGGCAGGAAACTTCCAGTCCATTCAATATACATTTATGAAATATTAAAAAGTATTATCAGCAATTATTTTGCGCGACGGAAAGTTTTTGTGAGCCAAAGAGAGAACAGCAAATGTAGCGTTGCAAATCGTTGCAGTCGATTTAATAATAATAAAAATAATAATAGCAGTAAGAGAAAGAGAGAGGGAGAGAATAAAACGTTGCAGAAATGTATGTAGGAAAATATGGCAAGCATTCCGACAAGCAAGCGCATCGCCTTTGATTAAATTTCTTTGAGTGTTTGGGGCACACAAAATGCAATTTCATTTGCACTAATGGCTGTTGCCATGCCCCCGAACCAGCTACCCGCCCACCCGTGAGTTGCTTCCGGTTGCTGCTGCTGGGGAACACATACAACGCCGCACTGGAGTGGCGCATCACCGAAATAGGGCAAAAAAGCGCAGAAGGAAGCAACAAAAAAAGAAAGCAAAAAATGTGCGAAAAAAGGCGATTGTTAAATTGAATTAAAACCAACAACGCAGCGGCGACCAAGCGGAAGGTATATCATGATGAGGCAGAGAAGTATTGCATGCCTCAGCTTGCTACCACTCTTCTGGCCAGCCACCAAGCTATCCAAGTTGCAACTAACTGTAACTATTATCATAACCCATTTAGCCATGTGCACGCGGCTTCTTTGACTAATAAACGCAATTCCAAAGCAATGCGAAAAAAACATTGGGTGAGGCAACAAAACAATCCACAAATTGGCGTATACAACTCAAATAGTTACTTTTCCTCAAAAAAGAAGACCTTCACTCTTGGACGCAGCTTTAAATTTCATTTTTTTTCTGTTGCTTTGCCATTTTAACTTAATTTGATCAAGTTTCAATTTTCATTTGCATATACATTTATGTACTTACATCAACTGATTATCTACAGAATCCCTTTTAATTTCTTTATGACTATTATATATATATATTTTTCCATTTATTTGTGTAGTTAATTCAACGGCTCTTTAATACGAATTTATGGTTGAAAGGCTTTACGCCAGTTTCGCCTGTCTAACATGACGACGACGACGACGGATTACAAAATGATTATGGGGTACAACAGGTGTGGATTGTGAATTGTCCGGAGCATCCGGTTTGTCTTGCAGAATTGACTGGGTCGGCGTCCGTTCGGTCGCCCTTAAGCCGTCAGTTATCAGACATTCGGCTGACTGCCCCTTAAATAAGATTAACTACGTCGACTGTCAAAAGGAACACGAACCAAGAAGACAGCAACAGCAACAAAGAAGCAATAATGCGATGACGACAAGACGATGACGGATCCACCACGACCGTTTTCCCACCTACCGACAACACTCTCACCCCAATTCCATTGCCACGACTCTCCATGCTGTACGCTTGATGTGCCTGCATGTCCGTAGCAGGAGCTGGAAGCCACAGCCAAGCCTTTCATCCGAGTGACATTTACGTCAACAATTCAGCAAACAATTGGCAAATGTGGCCATAAAAGCATGACAGTTGTCACTGCCTTTTTGCCTACAGCCATTCGCAAACCACTCCCTCCACCCCAACCACTATTCCACCATTGCCGTGTAGCTACTATGGTAGTTTTCAGGTCTCCTTCCTTTTGCTGCTGTTGCTTTGCAATGCACAAAGCGGAAACGGATGCGGATACGGAAATACATGTATGCGTGTTGTTGCTACGAATGCTGCAACTGGTTGTTGTTGCTGCTGCTGCTGTCTGTCTCTCTGAATGTCTGTTGGTCGGGTCTGTCTATCAAATGGCTCAGCCAGAAGCCAACATGTCGCCAGCAGACTAAGCCCAGCCAGGCCTCACATTTCGTTGGCTAAGCCTTCAGTCAATTGCATTCAAATAAACGGCTGAAGAGACTCGCTTCTCACACACACACACACACACACATCCACTCGCATTCTCAATGCAAGAGAGACTTTGGAATGGCCCTGGAGTATCAAGGAGTGCCACCTACTGCTGCTTCTCGAGAGAGTTGGATGAAAATGCGCTTTACTGGCGTCCATTTACATATGCACAGCTTTAGCAGCTTTCAACTCTGGAATGTTCAATTTCATCCATGGCCAGTGCCAGGCACTTTATGACTACTATAGGGACCACATCGCACATCGAATGCCAAGTGCGGTAGTATGTTTGGGCACTTCCACTGCGGCTCTTGCGTTTAAACTTTAAACAACATTTATATTATCTGCGCTTTAGGTTGGTAGCCCTGGGAACGAACAGCCCCGGGTGAACAGCTCCCCTCATCTTTCCACATAAACCCATACCATCAATGTTGTTGTTTTTCTCCCTCTCTCTCTCTCTCTTTTAATATTTTTCTTTTTTTGTTTTTTAAGTGAGCTAAAAATGTTGGGTAAATATGTCGGTCGGTCGACGGGTCGGCGACGCCACTTTAAACTGTTTTGTTTTTGTTACTTGGTTGGCGTTACATATGTAATACAGTTTCAGTTTCATAACTAAAAAACCATAAAACAAAATTGTGTACACACCCCCCAATCACCCATTCCGACGGATACTTCTCCACTCACTGCCTGACTGGCACACTGACTCACTCATCCACTTTTATTCATCCCGCCCACTCACGGACTACTCCCATACTCATAGCAACATTCATACATTGCGTACTTTCCCACCAGCCACACTTTCACAGACAGAGCCACAACCATGGCTACGGTTATAATAAGCATGCCAGAATATATGCTTACAGTGGAGATTAGCTAAATGAAAATCTCTTTGCCAGTGCATGCTATGCGGATTATGCTAAACAGAAAGTCTAGAGTGTCTTATAGAAAGTATTTTTTGACGGTGTGTAAAGTTAACCATGTGGGCAACGATAAGGACATAAGTAGCTAACCCAAGATAGCAGCAAGAAGCACCCTCAAAAAAGTTAGTTTCGAAATTTATTAAACTTCTTTGTAAAATATATCAAAACTTTACTCTGAACATCAGCCCAAGTTTTTAGAAGACTTTGGTAAGAATTTGGCATAGAATTTTGACAATATTCTAACCTACAAAAAGTATTTTAATGGACTGATGCTAGGGCTGTCAATAGGCCAAGGTCTTGAACACATTAAAAAGTTTGAAGGAGGCTCAAAAACGTGGGATCTCTCTCTAATTATTCCTTTTTTTTATAAATGATTAAAAGGTTGAAGGGTTTTTTTATATACATATATTTTCATATAAGATTAAGTCATAATTTAATTTAATTGAAAGAAAAATGGAAAGGCTAAAAAGTATCTTGCATTTCATGAGTCTGAATTATGGAGTGAGTTTGCCATATTGAACTGCATGTTTATTCTAATTAATTAATTAATAATTATTATCATTTCGACCAATATGTGTGTATCTCTTAGAGGCTTTTGCAGTGCTGTCTTCCTCTGCTGTGGCAATTAATTGTTGAGTAATAAATCTAATGCATGCAGCTTGAATTTTCGAGATGAAAGATACAATTTTATGGTCATGAAAAAATGACTTTTAGGTAGAACAATGAAAACGCTTTTATTTATTTTACGTTATCTACTAGCATTGCATAAATAAATAAATATTTTGCTGCACATAAAACTATTAGTTACAGCAGAAATAATGCAAATTTTCAAGCCAAATCCTCTCTTTAGCCACAGTCAATTATTAAATCAACAAGATTGTAAAGTTTTTGGCATATTTTGTGGATTAACTAATAAAAACTAACTGAAACAATCTAACAAAATGCATCAAATTGAAGACTTGCGGGTTGGCTAAATTATTAAAGCCGCAAAGCGACAGACAGACAGAAGGAGAGACAAGGCATCTGCCAGTTAGGCAATTAAAGAGTTGATTTCGATTTCAATATTGTAGTTGGGTGTTGCGTTTAATCCAACTTTACTGTTAACTGGTTTTATATGCATACAAATTTATTGCACATGTACATAGTAAGCACTTTCATATATACGGAGTTCTCTCATGCTCTGTGTGCGTTATGGCAAGTTTATATCGCCAACTATGCTTTGTTTTAAAGTTTGCGCAAAAAATTAGAATTCATTTGCAGCGACACAACACTACTCGAAACAGCCACAAGAGCTTTTTGGAAGTGGGTGGGTTGGGGTGGACGTAGATGAGTGGCAAGTATATAAAACTGGCCAGCAAAAACATTTACATACAAATACAATTACAACAACGACAATGGCAATAGCAACGCACATAAACCTCTCATTCGGGGCATTTTGTATACAGAGAAATGGCACTAATTATACAGTTATACAGCTTATAAAGCGTTAACCCACAAAATTTTTGGCCATGTTTCCTGCCTTGCCATTATCTCTATCTTTTTTCTCTTCCTCGCTCTCTCCTTCTAACAAACACGGGCCCAAAAAAAACCCACACGGCGGATTTTCCTTCCATTCACCTGCAACGGTAATTAACGTGCTCGAACGGAACCGACGACTTGAATCTGAACCTGAGCGTCACCTGGCAGCCAGAATATGAACCATCCAAGTCACATTGGCAGGCAGTGAGAGAAGAGAGCAGCAGCAGCAGCTGCAACACCTGCAGGACACCCCGACGGCGCACAGGACGTATACGTAACTTTTGTAATTAAAACCAACGCAGTGCAACCAGCAGCAGTAGCAGCGACGCAGGCCGAGACAGAGGCGACAACAATGAATCCATGGAAAAAGGGCTGCAGCTGCTCTGGGTTTCACTCTCTTTTTGCTGGCACAAGCAAAACAAAAAAATAGAGAAAACGATGGCATGGGGGCGTGGATGTGAATGTGGTGGCTCTTTGGTTTGGGCGAACATTCAAACAAAGCGTAGGGAATGCTCACAAAAGTTTTTGGTCTTGGGGTCGCCGTTTGCGAAGTGGGCAAAACGAGTTGCAGCAGCAGAAACAACGACGGGACCAGACCTGCAGCAAGGAGTTGGGGGCAGCGACAAGAGGTTAAATGCGGTTGCGGTTTAGAGTGACGCGATGGTCTTAGAGCCATCTTAGCGCCGTTTGTTTCCAGCGTAGCACCTGCAAAACTACTAGCAAACAACTGCAGCGGATGCTGCTAAAGGCTTCTTCTATCTGCGCATCAGGCAGGGTCTCACTCTCTCATTCTCTCTATGGCACAATTTGTTAGAGTGGTGCCCAAGGAGCTGGTGGAGGACGCACCTAAGTGCGTGTGGTAATGTTTATGAAATTGTGGGCCGCTTGAGAAATGGCTGAATGGTGGTGGTGCAAAAGTCAAGAAATTCCTACTAAGCCCTTGTCCTAAGCCATCCAAGATGATCGTCGCCCCATTCATTTAAAGATGCTTATCAGGAAATGAAAAGCTTTGTTAAATTTAATACTAACGAAGGGCAACAATCCAAATAATAACAACTAGTTAATGATTGAAACAAGTGTAAAGCATTTAATATGGATTCTTAAGCTCGCCTACTAAACATTTTTTAAACCAGATTTATTGTCCAACTAAGCCAATTGTCCAATTGAGTAGAAAATACAGTTTCAACTTAAATATGCAAATTTATGCGGAAAGTCCAAAACTATTTGAAAACATCAATAATAGTTGTATGATGCAAATTTATTAGTTTCAATTTCTATGTATTTATTGTATTAAGGGACCCAGATATAGGATTGGAAACTAGAAATCTAATTTATTAAGCTCTGTTTTAGTTGAAGCAATAAAGATACATTCTTTTAATTTTAAAACTTTTCAGTTAAGACCAGAGAGAAAGGAACTATTTTAAAGAGTGAATGTATCACATATTCCATCGCAAGCAATAGCGATCCAATTTTACAATGAAAGCATGTTACTAAGAGTATTGGCCATTGATGTGCTCTTGCATATATACATACATACATATGTACTTATTTGTTTAAGGACCATTTAAGTGGCTGAATGCTGGTTCTGATTAAATACTCTCTGCATATATAAGAGCTTCACTCACAATAAAACTCTTATAAATTAATGGTCTACTTACTTCTGATTAACTACTTACTGGCCCTGGCCCATTCATGTTCAACCCGAATGAGTGGTGGCTGCCGTTGCTGTTGTCCCATCCATTACAAGAGCCACTGTATCACATCGCACGCATCTCTCATCATTGTTTTTCATTGCCTTCGGGAGCATTGGACAGGGCCTTGCGGTGTCACCAGTTGGCTGGCATAGTTGAAACACCCTGCGGGCAGCGTGTCCTCGCATAAAAAATAGCCAAGTTTAATTGATAAAGTTTCTGATGATGCCATGACGCCGCATTAAATTCTCACACAGAACCCACACTGCCCAAGATCGGAGTCGGAAATGGGTAGCAATTGTCTTCTGTCCGGTACCGGCACCGGTCCTGGCCCGGTCCCTTAGTATCCTGGTCAAAGGAGAGCAACAACAGAATGAAATCTGTTTGTTCAGCTTTAACTTAAAGCGTTTACGTGTGTCTGTGTGTGTGTGTGTACAGTTGGAGCACTGATTCCCACAGCGCTCGTTTATTCAATCGCTGGCAACTATGTATATGTTTTACCATGTCGATGCCCATGTTCAAGCCCTTGGACCGGACGAAGCAATCAATGCAAAACAAAAAAATTTTATTCTGTCACTTCATTGACGACATAAAAATGTATAAGGCTCGTCCGTGTACTGGATGTTCTCGATGAGTGTGTGTGTGATAAGTGTGTCTGCGTGTGTGTGAATGTGCTAGCCCTGCGGCACACACACGTGGTGTCATCGTCATCAGGTTACTGCTCAGCTGGTCACGTCGTGCTTTGCTCTGCTTTTATTAAAAACGCTATGCAGGGCACATTACAAGTTAATAATTCCCGTGCCGCTTGCACACACACACACATACGCGCAACACACACACACACGGACTGTCACACGCGGAGTCTCAGCCACTGTGGAGCCATATGGTTCACATTTGTCCTAGTGAAATATTTTGCCCCTTGGCCAGGCACAACATGAAGCGAATAATTTTTATTATGCCTACCTTCCCCTTCCCCGACCACCAACTCAACCCGCAGTAACGCAGCCCTGACGAACGGCTGAGCGAATAATGGCGTTTGTGTTCGAAAATACATTTATTTGAGGGCGTTGCCTATGCACAGAAGGTATAGTAGAGGAGCCTGGTCCTGCCCTTTGCTCTGTGGCTGCGGCAGTTGACACAAATTGTCAGTTCATCAACGCCTACCAACGGGGCGTATGCGCGATACGGAAACGGATACGAATGGTAAGAGCGATAGAGAGACAGAATGAGAGAGTGAGTCTCGGAATGCTGTGAGTTAGTTTGAATGCCGCTGGCCAGCAGCAGCAGTGGCAGTAGCTTCGTTAGTCCAGCTGTATTCAGCGCCATACTACACATCAGAGGGATGGCGGAGATGGGAATAAATCCTGCACGTTTGCCCATAACCATATTGAAGGTTCTTTCATAGTTCATTGTTGCCCAGCATATTCTCACTATGAATTGTATCGAGAAGCACATCAGTTCGTTCCCTTTGTTGGACAATGTCATTGTTATTAACTTTTTATGGCTTATTACATAAGCATCGCAAATCCGACAACATTTACGTGACAAATGTCAATGCCGAAACAAATGAAAGCATCAACAACAACAAGACACAAAAAAAAACCCCAAAAAAGGGGAGAAAACTGTGTTACTGTTAATTAAATATCTGCATCGACAGGCAAAATTACATTCGAGCGCCTTCAATTGAATGTCTGTCGACTTTTGCCATTTATGTTTTTATCAAATCAGAAATCAAAGGCAACAACAACAACAATGACAACGAAAAAATGAAAACAGAATTTAATTAATTATGTAAATACGAAATTACAACATTTTGTGTGCATCCATAATTTGTACGAAATTAATTTGCTGCCATTTATGACATGCGATTTCATAATTGTAATTTAAACGTTACACACACAGATACACATACAAAACAAAGTGATTTTGATATCTTGCCCTAACAGAAAGCTCACCAGACTCTCTTCCAGCTAATCGGAAGCATGTTTGTTGTGTTAGCTTTTCGAATGAAAACTTTTGATAATAGTTATGGTTATTTTCAGAAATGTTACCATATATTGATAAAAATTTTTTTCCTCCCTGAAAGAACTTAAATTTTTAAAAATTCATTTACTTGGCCCATTTGAGCACTTTCTTGTTTCCTTTTGGTGTTCTGCTGTCTCTTTTTGTACTTATTCTTACATCCATGTATGTGCTTCATTTGCCTTTTGTTTTATAAAACTTAAATGACGTCTATAATATTCACATTCGGCTGCTTGTCAATACCTTTTGCATTTATTGATGTTTGTAGTTGTTGTTGTAAAGAGCTTGGATACGTCAACCCATTTCTGATGCGAAGGTTAATCTCCTTTAATGTCGGGTTAATCGAGCCGAAAGAGATTTCCAGAACAATTAGTTCCATCAGGCAGAACATTCGAAGCTGACCCAGAGATCCCACACGAAAATCAATTGACAAAAGGTATTAAAACTTTTAGCCTGACCGGAAAAACTTTTGGCCAGGCATTGGAATCACAGCAAATGCTAAACAGCAATTCACAGACATGTTTCCCATTAAATGGCAAACCAATATACAAACACTGGGCGAGAAGGGTATAGGATACAGGATGCCCGGATAGGTCTGTCTTCGAAATATATATATGTGTATATATATCGTAAATTGTGCGCAACGAAAATGAGATACGTAGAACGCATACCAAAGGATTTATAAGTAAAACATTTCTGATTAGCCCCAGCTCTCAACGTTGTTGGGTCCCAAGTGTTGGTCGAGCTGTGACAAGGCAGACATGGACTGCGAGAAAGGCGAAGGAAGTGTAGACAGAGACAACCACGTCCTCCCTCTCTCTATCTGTGGCCACTGGGCACTGGCTATTTCTATTTGATGTTTTGTGCTGACCTCGCTGCGGTTGGGGAAGTGCGCAAGCATAATAAAATCAAGATAGAGAGACAAATACACATACATACATATAGAGCACCCCCAGCTCAAGACAAAACATTAAATCCGAATTGATAGAGAGAAAAGGGACGAGGACTTCAACAAGGGGATGTCGTCTGCTCTCTAATTGAACTTGTGCGAACGTATTAAAGCTTATGTGTGAATGTTTGTCTGATTCAGTCAGATTCAGTCTCAGTGCTTAGGATGAATAAAAATATTGTGTTAACTTTGGAGCTACTTCTCTCTATCAGCCTTCAGCCTTCACACTCCACCTCGATTACTCCCGCTCCTCGCTCCTCTCTCTCTGTCACTCCTTGTTGTTTTGGTGATGATGTTACTTGCCTCTGGCATTGGCGATGGTAGTTCCTTCCCCTCACCTCGCGCTCACTCTCTAAATCCCGCACCAGCACTAAGTGTATTTGTTTCATTGCCTTGAATGCTAATGATGGGAAAATTTGCGAATTTGCGCCAGAAGCGGGGCACAGGGCACAACTGAAGTCACAGTCAGAGAGAACCGAGTTCTGAACAGAACTCAACTGAAATGCTAATGATGTAAAAAGCTGAAGCGCTGAAACAAACGACAACATTTGGGCAACATCGTCGAAATGAGGAAACTGACTTAACTTAATTGAAGTTGCCATTGCCTTCACTTGGCATTGGCTGATGGTCTACTACTTCACCCTCCTCCATCTCAATCTAATTCTCATACCATTACTTCATATTTTCCATCTTCTTCACACTGATTCTGGTCTGCAATACAGAGTGCTTTCATTCTCTTTCTCCTTTTGCCAGTTTGGGACGATGCTGATGTGATCGGAAGCTCACTCGAAGTGATTTCGTAATTAATGAATTAGTGGAGTGGGCGTTAGTGGAGCTTAGTGGTTGGCTTCGAATGTTAACGTTCACTTAGTGCAGAGAAACGACCAAGGAGCAAACGAAGCTTACATACTCCACATAATCTCAATGAACTCCAGGCAGGCAGGGCATCAGAGTCAACTGCAGCTTCAGCTTCAAGTTTGTACTCAACTTTGAGTTAGACATTATTGTGGCAAAGTTTGCTAAGCAATTTCAACAATGAAATTGCAACTGAAAAAGCTGTTTTTAAGAATTCATTACCATTAGTAGTTATTATTTTTGAAGAGCACTCACTCGAGTAGCAGAAAGAAGGATTTGTTGGTTCAGTTAAAAACATTTTCCCTTAAATTTATTAGGCTTAATGGCTTTCAAATGATAATAGTGAAGGTGAAATCATTAATGTCCTGCCAATAACAGGTTATGCAAATCACAAATGTAAATGTTGATAAAATTGAAAGCTTGACTCTTGATTTTAGGTCATTTGGCTAAGAGACGATAACTTGAACGTTGAAATGTTGTGTGCATCAATTAATCTTTAAAATTTTAATACACACAAAGTATTCCGAATTGTAAAATCAAGTTTATTAACTAATAAACCCATATCTTTGCCCTCATTAGCATCAGCTTTAACAGCTAGCAATCAATCTTATCGATCCACTTGATTTCTCTTCAAGCACAGAGCATAAAATTAAAAATGATTTATAACATTTATGGTTTTACCTCAATTAAAGCATCTGTCTTACCCTGAAAGCGAAAGAGAAGACTCCTTGAGAGTGCAGCTGCAACAGCATCTGCATTTTTTATGGTTTTAATCAGTTACGTTTTAATCACTTTCATCATCAACTGGCTGGCATAATCATAGTCTGGACTCTCAGAAATGTGCAGCACTTCCGGCTCGTTAACTCGGTGTGTATGTTGTATAGGTATCTTTATAGGAAGAAGGATATTCCATGCGGGTCTGCATGCTGGCATAGCATTAGCAATCCAATCCAGCCCAGCCCAGCCCAGAACGAGTTCCACCAAGCCACAGACACTGCTCCATTAGTATGCAACATATTTTAATTAGCCAAATAAATTTACAATGCCTGATGGCGGTCTTCCACCAGCCCTTCACCATCCTCTTTCAGCTCTCCGTTTTCTTTGCTGCTGCTGTTGATGCTGATGATGCTACGCCCAAGATTTAGCTTTGGCTAAAGTGCTGCCCGGAGGATTGTGTCGTAACCAGTTAAAGTTAAAGTTGTTTGTGCAGGATTTATTAGCATATATAAAAAGCCAATAACAGAAACAAAAGCGAAAACGAATTACCTACAGAAATAAATAAGTTAAGTACAATATGCACTGCTAGATACCCTGCAGTAGATGATATATTCATATAAAAATACTTTGCAGTGCTTTAGTTTAGGTATTTCTTATTCGATCTTTGCAATTGTGAAAATTTTTGAAAATAAAAGTGGAAAAGCATTCAACATTTATTAAGCGTTGGCGTGGTATATTTCAAATATTTTTAGCTTTATCAAATTAAAACGATTGGATAAAATTTACACGTTACAGGTATTTGAGCAAAACTGTAGCCTACTTTTGAGGTCGACAAGTGTTGCCGGTATTTACTTGTGTTGTCGGTTCAGAGGTTAGTAAAGCCTTTCATTCTTTTAGGTAAGAGGTATTAAAAATGCTGCAGTCGTCCCTGGCGTCTGTTTAATTTCACTTAACGTTTAACCTGCTGCCATTAATTGAGCGCAATTAACGCGCCTTTAATGGGCGCCAACTCTCTGACCGTGTTCATGTCCAATTTTTGTTATATTGTGAATACACACACATGCACACACATATGTACTGTATATTTAATTAGCGGGTCGCGCAAAGTCAATGCACAATGTCTGCATTAATGACCCACGGCGAGAGTCAGCCAAAGAGCCGCCAACGCGTCGCTTGATAAATAGCCAATAATTCTTACAGTGCTTTACAAGGCGCCCAAGAGACCCAGAATAGGGTCCCAAAGAGCCCAATTCCAATCCCTATGCCATGCTATGTTAGGCTGGGCTGGCTTGTTGAAAATGAAATAAATTGCTGGCATATAACCTTGAGCGTGTGTTGTGGCTATTATCATTTGTAATTTGCAGCAATTAGTTGGGGCTCAAAAATTCTAAAACAAACTTTGTCGACACCGACATCAGCAGGGGAAGGACGACCAGCGGCACAAGCAGCAAAGGACTTGCTGCCCAAAGGCCACGTGGCAAAAGCAAACAAGAAAGAAAAAACAACAAATTTATTGAGCTGGCCCAGCTTACATATTTATAAGGCACATTAAATTAATTTACGCATGTTTTGCTCAGTACACAGACACATACACACCGAGAGATACTCATACACACTCACTAATACATACACATGTATATGTATAAATAGGTGCCCTTGTCCAGGATCTTCTGTTTACTATGTGAATATAAAACATACATACATCCAAAGCTGACTGTTCGGAACCCCCGGGGGCAGTTCAATGACGTTGATGTTGCCTGTTGGCCCCCGTTGAACCGAGTTTAGACAAATACCCGCTATTGCAATTATATTAATAATTAGTGCTTTTTGTGTTTACAAAAAGAGAATAAATACTCACATACATGCAAGCACACACACCTACACATATACAGAGACAAGGCAAAACACACGTTCAAGTACGTTTATGACTAGGTGATAGATACGTACCTACATATGTAAACATTATTTACACATATGTATGTATGTATGTATAGTTAAACAAAACAAAATGGAGTCTTTACTATTTCTGCATTGCTAAATTGATATATAATTGCCGTCACTTTATTAAAAATTAAAACGTTTTTCAATTGGTATAATGTTACCAATACGAGTCATTGGAAATTAGAAAGTCAGTTGATATTATAAAATAACAGACAGATTTATTTCTGCTTAAAATAGATCGCTTTAAGCTGCAGTTCTTTCATATATATTTGAAATTTTTTTCAATACATGGGGGAGGCACATAACCTTAATTGTAAGTGCAATTTGATATCCATTCCAGACATTTGTAAGTATGCCAATGTCTGGATTTGTTTATTTTTTTTCTTTTAACAAGAATCAATAAGCTTCCTGTCAGAAACTATGTATATTCGCATACATCTTTCTCAAAGTATTTGAAAAATTACCTTCAATTGGCTTGGGAAAATGGTATGTATAACCAACAAAATGAAATGAAAACTCTTGTAACTTGGTGTGTTTATATTAGACAGGCCCCTGTCACTCCCTTTAGTCGCCGTGTTTGTATTTCTGTGTGTAGTTGGGGTTGAAGAAATAAATTCATAACAAACAATTGCAACAACAATTAGTTTTATTGATAGAAGGAATGGCATATGGTACGGTATAAATAATAGATTCAAAGCCGCTTCCAATGCCATAGCCATAGAAACAGATGTATGCAAAGTTTTTGCCACCCGTTCTGACTTCGCCCACAACTCAGGCAGAAAGGAAGCAGAAAATGGCGTGCAAGCTTATGCTTATCCTTATGCCACCATGAGACTGGCGTCCCCTTGTGTTAGATAAATTGCAGTTTAAACCTACTTACAAGCATGTGTGCTGGCCCATTTTGGGCAGAGTCAGCAGCAACCAAAGGAATTCAACTAAAGTAGCAGAGGGATAAATGAGACGAAGAAGGAGGATGGTAAAACCTTTTGGCAATGTTGCATGTGAATGCATTTTCTTATGATTCGTTTTTTTCTTGTCTTTCCTCCGTCTAATCCCCCCCCCACCATCTTCTTTTTTTTTGACTGCCTGCCAAGTTTTGGCGGAATTGAAATTGGAATAGACTCCAGATTTTAGCATTGTATTTATTTTACTATATATGGTATATATATGTGTGTATCTGTGTGTAATCGGCTCAATATATTTTTAATATACTTAGTTGGGCGACAGCCCTCAGACTTCTCCTTTTCTTTGCCGATTGGGGGCTTTGGCAATTGATGCTATGGCGGTAAAAGTTAATACGATTTAACCGGCTCACAATCCGTAGACAAATGCCGCTGTCCCTTTGCACACGAAAGAGAGAGCGAGAGAAATCTACATGGAAATATGCAAAGTGCTGGGGACTAAGCTCTTGTAGGAGGAGGTTAAAGGCTGGAGGTTACGCCACTTTTGGTTTGCCAAAAATATGTATTAGGCCACTTGGCTATGTTTGAGGCTGAGACTGGGTCTAGGGCACAGATTTGTTGAGCTCATTCGCTTCATGAATAATTTGCGCCACAATGTCGACGGCGGAGAATGAAAAGGAAGGCGAAAACAATAAACAAATGGGCAAAAACATATGCAAAGACAAAAGCAGCAAAATAAAAAAAAAAAACACAAACATATTCAAATAGAGTTGACAGTCGACTGACAAGTTGACTCCTAGACGCGCTGGAGAGAGACTAGGGAGAATGTGTGTAATCAATGGCGTCATCCTGCAGCTAACTTTGGCCTAGGCGCGGAAAGTGGTATAAAAAAAGTGATAAGGGGGGGTAAAAGCAAAAAAAGAAAATATGGGGGGAATTGGGGAGTTAGCAAGTCATCTAGTCATCAAGTGACATCCGTCCCCTGGGACGCCCAGCAAGCAGCTTTAACATCTGGAGCAGCAAACAAATGGCCTCAGGTTGGTAGTGCGATAAAAACGTGTGAAAAGGCATTTGGCAGCAGCTCATCCTGGCCTCGTCTGCCTCGTGTTGTCGACGTCCAGCACAAAAATCTCACTTCACCTTTTGGCAAATGATAGTTTTTATCTCCTTTCCCGGGCAAGTGTTTTTCGGGCGCTATGAGTTATGGTTGCTGCATCAAAAAGGCTTTGCAGCCATGAAAAACAACAGCACCAGCAAAAGAAGAAGCCAGAGAGACAGGAGCCAAGAAGATGCTGTGTCTGCTACTGGTTGGAGCGTCGCTAACACACACACACACACATATGGCCCCCATATGACCAGCACCATCAGCTCGCATCGCCGTCATCAGTCTCTGACGTTCTGCTTCTCGCTCTCATGGATAACGTGAGCACAATTCATCACTTGGCTGTCATTGCCGTCTTGGGCAGTATCCGGAACACAGCAGAAGCTTCATTTAGCTTCCTCCTTTCAGGCTTTGGATGGCTGTAGATAATGTTTATTGGCCTGCTAGTTGGTTAATTTTAATACCATACACACACAAACATACACAACACACACACTTTTATACAGCTTGATTTATAGATATCAGCTGGACAATTGAAGCCTTTGGCAATGAGGATACAATAAACTGCACTTGCTATGCGGTTTAACTGAGATTCATCTAATTTTTTTTTACCCATGCACCACTTGTTTTTTATGGGCAAAAAAATGTCTCATTAAGCAGCGACTCCAAGCAAGCAGAGGGAGACGGCAGAGGGACCAGGATATGGAGCCACGCCCAACGAAAAGAAAGAAAAGCTGGAGGAGTCTACCATACCCTGACCCCTCTTGGCATGGCAACATAAAAAACTCGTTTACCTGCATTAAGCCAAACACTCAGCAGACGGTTGAGGCATAACGGGAAATGTGACAGCATTGCTGTACAGTGGTGGATGGATGTAAGGCAATGGAAAGGTTGGTGTGGTGGAGCTGGCTGGCTGCCGGATGCCACAAGTGCTCCTCTGTTGGCACGTAAAAAAGTAAAAGCTGCTAAAGCTGTAGACAAAATCCTAAAGTCAACCTTCTGCCACCGTTTTGCGCGAATTCTGGTTGTGGTCGGTTGCTGGTGCTGCCTCCTGCAGCGTAGCCAAAATGCAAATCAGCTGTAAAGCACAAGAACCCCAAGTGAGAGGTGGTTTCTTCTCTCTGCCCTGAACCACTTCATTTTGCCAGACACCCCATGTAATTGCGCGCACTTGGCGGTTAATGGGGGCGACACAAGCAATCTCAAAAGAAATGTACGACTATAAATGAAATTTGTATGAGTTTCGCCAGGCAAAAGTGCAACGCCTACAATGGGTTAAGGCGTATAAAAGAACTGGTCCCTGGCTGCCGCTTCTTACGCTACTGACAGAAGCTGGCAAACAATTGCCAACTGTTTAATTTGTATTCCATTCTTCTTTTTCCTTTGTACATGGCTACTTTAATTTATGTTATAAACTTTACCCGAAATCAAATGAATTATTTTAAATGAAGTACATATATATTTTGTATCTTAACAATTATGCATTTGCTAAATAGTTTTATTAGTTTCACTTAAAGTTTCTTAAAATATCAAATACAAACATAAATATAAGTATTTTTGTTGGCATGTATGGAAAATAATGTTTTAAACGTTCATTGTGCATACAACTTTCTTCACTCTTCAATGATTTTTCTGGCTCGTTAAACAAAATGAGTTTTCCGATTCTTTTATAAAAACTTAAATATATGTACATATATTTAATGCATGCTCTATATTTGTCTCAATAAAGCGTACTGAAAATCGCCTAACAGATGCAGACATACAATATTCTGAGCTTTTCGAATTCGATTTGTTTATCAAGATATTAAAAATATCCTTCAGCTTTCTTCTGCCATTTTAGTTAATCAATTTTATGCTGATCATTCATTAGACCTAAGTCTCTCGTTGCAACTCATTGTCAAACTTTGTATATTTACCTCGATAGCATGGAACAATGTATTCCATCCCTGATTATTTAGCTATCTGGCAGGCTGGCTGCTCAGTTGAGCTTTCTAGTTTCATAGCCCTCTTCACTTTCATTTCGGATGTGCGCAGTTTTAATGTGCTTAGGAATTATGCGCCAAATGCTCTAGTTTAACTTCTCTCCCTCACACACATTTGGGCACTTGAATCTGCAACAGTTTTCCCCTAGAGCTCTATACCATTCCCGTTCATGGGCATTGTTATTGTGACCATCACTCGGTACAATGCGTTGAACGCTGCGTATGCGTGATTTACATGCACTCTGTTTGTTTGCCTGTTATTTTGATGATGGGTACGGAACGGGGGATGGATATTTCCCCGTGTTATTGTTTTCGCTTGGCCAATGCCAAACCATGTGAACTGTAACAAAATTTGCAAAAACACATAGACATATAGACAAACATCAGAAGCATAGAAAAGGCCATATCCATAACCATATCCATATAAAGACTTTTACCTGACTTGGCCAATTATGCAGTTGCTGTTGCTGTTTTTGGCATTTGACTTTTGTCAAGGCAACGACATCGCTTTATGCCTTTTGTTTTTCATATATACCTGCAGATACATATGTATATATATTAGTAGCAGCAGCTTAGCAATTTGTATAAGCAATTTACGTGGCTTGTGCTAATTAACTCGCCATATTTTGTATGCCTTGAAAAGTTTCAATGAGATGGGCTCAGACAACAGCAAAACGACAAAGACGATGACGACGACCGACGATGATGACGATGATGATGGTAACATCTTCGTGACCCACTGACTCGGTGACAGAGTTCCATGTTAACCCATAACTGTGACTAGGACTAGGCCAAAAAGCTAAGAGACTACTCTCTCTCTTTCACTTTGCTCTCTTGAATTTCTGAAGAGAGGTGAATATTCTCTTCGTGGTGTGTTGGCAACATTCTGTGGTTGCCAGCAACATGTTGCTGCCTCTTTCAATTATCTATGCAATAGAAAATTAAAATAATGAACAGTGGTGCCAATGTCTGAGTATGCGAGTGTGTGTGTGTGTGTGTCAGTAATTCAAATAGGTAGCAAAATATGTAAATACGAAGAAAAATATAGATGGATGTGAGTGGAAATTGCGGCATTTACATGGCAGTTCTAACCACTGGAGCAAGAGCCAGGCCAAGGACGTAAATACTTTGGGTTTTTCTCCGTCTGTTTTCCATTTTTTTGGGGCTTTCTCTCACTGTATGTGTAAGTGCGTATGTGTGTGTTGATTTTTTTGAAGTTTTTTCCTCATGGCTCATCGACCAACACATTTTCCATTTGGCTGTCTGTCTCACACACACACATAACTTACCCATCCAAAGGAAACACCCAAAAATAAACATAATCTGAGACCAGGATGTGCGTGTATGTGTGTGTAAATGTCCCAGGGTGTGTGTGTGTGTGAAATGCTAAAAACGTTGTCTGTCTGTCACCCAGCAGTGAAAGCAACAACAAGATGGCACATTATTTAATCAAGCGTAGAAATTGAATAGGCCCTTAAAAACTTTGCCTAAGGCACTTAACCCACAGTGAAAATAGAAATTGACGACATTGCTTCAGCCAAGCGACAACGACGAAAAGTTGACGAAAAACTTCGTTGGGACGCAGCACACCAAAATTTTGAAAAAAGAAAAACGACCTGATAAGAGAATTTCATGCAAAATTGGTAAGCCAACAACCTGATTACTTAATTGCCATTGGAGTGGTTTGGTGTTGTCTCTACACAGACTGTATCTCTCTCTCTCTCTGTTTTTCTCTGTCTCACTTTATCTCTTTCAGTGTATATGAGTCGTTTACCATATATTTAACAGCTCGTTTTGTGGCCTAAAAGATGTCTCGACTGCAAATGGACCAGAAAGTGTGTTTCCAGCTCCTCTGGTTGACTTTTAAGGGAGCAAATCATATTTGACAAGGGTCTCCGCCTCTGACTCCAACTGTTTCTCTCTGTACGATAATGATTGTACACAATTTTTGACATTTTCAAACTCGTCAAATTTGACATATGCACTTGTTAAGTGTCCAAGGAAGACGATGATGACGACTACAAGTGGGATTTCAAAATTTCCCCCTACACGCAATTGATGTATTGACATTGAACCAACATATTTAACTGAATTATTTAGACCAGTGTTTTTCCCAAAAAAAAAAAAAAAATATATGAAATAGTTATTGGACAGTTATTGCTTAATCTATTGTGTCCTTTTGTTATCTCAACAAAGTTAGCTGTGTTCCGATTAGCTTTGTGTCCCCTGCTGACTTTTTTGCCCATCGGGAGCATGTCGGGTCATTTGGTAGGAGGCCTTTTATTTTTGTTCATTAAAATCTATTCAATAATGGTAAGATTTTAAAGGGAAACTCTGATTACAAGTAAGTCTGGCCCTGGCCTCATCAATATCCTTTTGCCTTTGGCTATCTCATTTAGAAATTGAAAGAAAATCTTTCTTTTTTGTATCTGTGTGTGTGTGTTTTGGTGTGAGATTCGTAAGAGTCTGGTGCGGGCTTCAGCAAAATCGAAAGCCAAAGCTGCAAACTTAATTTTAATTCTCACGCTTTTTACAGCTGCCATTACTTTCGGGCCCCTTGTCAAATGCCGCAGGTCTGGGCAATTCAGGCAACTGGCAGACTGCAGAGAGAGACGAGAGGAGCACAACAGATAGAGCGAGCTGGGCCAAAAGCCATGACCAAGCCGTTCTCCCCAACCCACGTTCTCCAAACCACTTTTGCTTCTTGCGTTTTTTTTGCTGACCATTTCCATGGCTTCCGCTTTTTGGCCCAGAGAGTGAACGAGTGGGCATATAAAACTACTATTTGATTTCAACATTGATTTATGAGCGTGTCCGGTTCACGTTGTTGCCACCGTCGCCGCCTCGACCGTTCCACTTTACCGTGTTCGTGTTGCTGCCTTTGGCAGATTTGCTTTGCCTGTCGACTGGCAGCTGATTGCCCAAAGTCAGTAAATTAAAGTTCATTCAGTATTGTGGTGTGTGTATGTGTGTGAAAGGTTTGAGTTTGATTCTGATTTCGATTCCGATTCTGATTCTGACTCTGGCATACATTTGTAATTTATTCGCTGGCAAAAACCGCAAAAGCAAAATAGATATTTATTAACATATAAATTATGCATGTGATTGGCCACAAAGGACAGCCAGAAAGGGAACAGCACCGTGACCGAGATGATTAATAGACAAGTCCCTTTTCTTTCCTACATTTTTAAAGTTCAGCGCTAATTTGTGATTTTTAAATTTTCTCTCACGCTCTGCTTTCTCCCCGCACTCTCCATTCAGTCGCTTCTGTCTAAGATATTCGCTCCCATTCATTGCAGATAAAGTAAAAGCAAGGATAGTTTTGCCTGTCACATAAATCGGATCAATAAATGATGATATTATGCTACCGCAGGGACACATTCAGCTGACACACAGAAACACACACACTCTAGAGGCAGGCGGCGAGTGCCTCGCAGCTGCGTCGCTATCGTCGACAAGGATGGCAACAAGGATGATGCCAAGTCGTAGGTGGCAACACATTAAGATAAAGTGACAACGCCTCCTCTGGACGAACGCCGGGCCCCAAATGCAGAAAGGGGTATCCGGAGCAGAAGATGAAGCTGAATGAAGGACAAACAGAAATCAGGCGGCAAACATCAACAGAACGAAGTAGAGTGTATATGTATGGGTATGAGTACACAAATGAATTGTCTGTATATAGGATGGGGAAGCTTTTATTTTTCGCCTGGCATTTTATGCGCATCACGCATACGCACTGTTACACACTCACACGCATAGATGCTAGGCAGATATGTACATACACACGCACACACACACACACACACACACAACATCATGCATTAAAGTAAACACGCTTTCGCTTTGCATCAAAAGAAGCGGCAAGAGTGGGGGAGAGAGGTGGGCGGTGGTGGGCGGATTCTGGCTATAATGACATTTAGCTTTGAAACAATGTAAACACCAGCAAAAGTCAGCCAGCTTCAGCTTAAGCGTCAGCAGGCAGTGCCAAAGACAATGTCGAAGTTCAAAGTTCCCGTTGCTGTAGGCCGCCAAAAGTTATCCTATATATGTATATCCATATATATATATATGTATGTACACACCCATACACACTCGCACACAAACACAGACACACACACATTTTAGCACATATACTTGCACAGCTAAAGACAACAAACGACAGCATCAAGTTGTATGCTATGGAATTTTGCATGAGCTTCAAAAAGGGGATCTCCATATTGAGATTGCGACCGCAAATAGTGAAACATTCCTTTCTCCAACCACCCAGTCATTCCAGCTCCCTGTCTCTTTCAAGCATCCACTGCAGCAGCAGCTGACAGGTAAACTGTCAAGTAAAACCCAGCCAGAAGCCATAAATTCTAACTGGCAGAGAAACCAAGTTTATCCTAACACAGAGACAGAGACGGAAAAGGAGAAGGAGAATGAAACTGACAAGAGGCTGACATTAACTATGCCTGATATAAAGATAACTCCCGCAATGACGAATTGTTGTTGTCCAGGACTTAGTTTTCCCATTGACCCCCAATTGAGGCAGTAGCAGCCAGTTAGAATAAAAAGGGATAATAAATTTATGGCGTATGCATGTCAACTAGCAAAAATAGTTAATATTTAGTTATAGATAGGATACGTGAAACAAAAGGTCTCAACATTTTTGTTTATATTTCAGTTAAAACCATTTTCAAGTAAAAACAATCGTTTAGTTTAGTTTTCAGGGTTTTCTCAGTGTGAAATTTTGCTAAAGTGAAAGTCACTCTTTTCGATCGATGTACATAAGTAATATAAGTGAAGAAAGTTTAATCGAAACATCTCCATGATAATAATATGAAACTGAAACAGATGAAAGAAAGAAAATTTGTATTTGTTGTTGTTGTTGTTGCTGTTGGCCAAATTGATGGCGTTGATGGCTAAATTCTTTCGTATTCAAATGATATACAATACATTGTGAACATTGTGAAAACATTTACGCATGCTTGTAAATATTTCAATTTATTTTATGTTTTGTTTATGTAAGTATCTGGGCTATCTTTTATGTGCATCTCGCTGCAGGACCCACAACACAGCGGCAGACGGCTAACGGCTGGTGGGAAGTCCAGTAGAGAAGCATAAAAAATGGGCGGCCATAATCATATGCCAATAAAAAGTCGGTTAGCACACTTGTGAGTGTGGTTTTGGTAAAGGACACGACCCTGAAACATCAACGTCCTTCTCCCTACCCTTCCCAGCGCTTACTGCCGATTTCCTACCGAATTGCCTTGATCCCAAAAACGAAACGGAACCCAACCCCAATTCGAGCACGTTATCATTATGCGCTACCATCACCGCAGCAGCAGATGCTGGAAATAAATGCGAATGTGGATGCGGATGTGAATGCGGATATGCTGCCGTTGGGCACCTACCGCTTTGCAGAAGAAAGAGAAGAATAACATTTTATAATACATTCAATTCATGGCTAGAACAAATGATGTGGAAATGTAAAATAGATGTTCGGGGTAAGCCGCAAGATGTTAGCTCTTCTTCTGGACAAACCGTCACACGGCATGTGTCCAAATGTCAAAGCGCTCCCTAAATGGATAAGAGTACGAGTGGAAGAGAGAAAGAGCGGGTAGACAAGGGCAACTCATAATGGAGGGATAATAGTCAACATATGCACACACACTTCACTTCAAATTAAACTCAGCAAGTGTTCCAGAGTCAGTGGGTAAAGTCCTCATCCTCAATCCCGGAGAATTCCCAAAACTCTCTGTCACGTCGTTGATGTTCGTTCTGTCTCTCTTTTTGTGTATGTCTAGGACACTGGAACGTGAGATGGGGACAGTGAACAGGCGACATGTTCATTAGCTGCAACGGGCAGCGTTTAATTTTTATGGTCATGTGCCTAAAATGCAATCCAAAAGGCAATAGCACCCACTTTTATGGCTTCGAAGCCATAACGAATCCTAATTGAACAGCACCAAGAGAACCAGACCGAGACCCGCAACTAGAATCAGGACGAAAACCAGCAAAAGCAAACGACGACAACGAGAACAGCAAAAGACAGACCCCCAATCCCAAGTCTATCTTCCATTGCCGTAGCCAATGACAATAACGTTTTATAATTGGTTAACTGTTATTGTAAATGTTAAATGGATAATTGACCGATGCATTGAAGAGCCTAGCCTTAGGACATTTCGTGGAATCATAAAAAACCAACATTGTGATATAAAAGACGTATTTTGCCTGCCGTTACAGTGAATTTTATTGACTCCCATCAAATAAACAATTGCAATTTGGTTTTATAACAATAATACAAACAAAAAATTAAATAAAAAACGCTTGTTTTTTAAAGTAAAAAAATAACTTGAAAGATAAGTTAAAATTTTACTCTTGTTTATAAGTTTGGCTTATGATTCAGTAAACACATTAAGCAAATGCATTTTCATCTGAGCTGTGAATACAAGTAAGTTTAAATACAAAATATGTAACTTGAAATTGAATAGGAATTGAGTAAAAATATATGTATATGTATATTCTCTCAGTTCATTATAAATATTACAAGAAATTATTATTCAACTTAAATCTTTAACTAGCAACTTGAATTTGTAATGAAAAATTAGCTTTCTCTGAATACATCATTGTATTTTAAATAAACACATTTCTTTAAAACACATATTTGCTCTTAAATGTTTGAATTAACTTTTTGTAGTTATTGACAGATTCCTTTATTTCCATTATCTGTATTGACTTAAGAAATTTTTTAGCGACAAACAATTTTGTGACTACATGTAGAAAAAAAATTGCCAAGACGTAAACTGGCCCCGATTCACAGTTACCCTCTAGTAAGTATAAATTTAAAAACTTATTTTGTTTCCAACCCTTGAATCCAACCAATTCTTCGTTAAATCTACAAGGTCCTTCTGTATTTATGAAGGTATTTAAGACAAAACAAATACAAAACACTTACCAAGGTTTCCGTTACTTCAGGAATCGCGTTTTACAATCTGCGAAATAGAAACATTTAACAGCATTAAACTAAAATTAAAATACTAAATATACCCGATTGGTACTTCTTTTTGAGACAAGGGTAAAAACACTTGCAAAAATAACGATTTTCATTTGATATAATGAACTTTTGCAGAAAAACAAGCTGCAATTTTTTCCCATTCCACCATTTATACACTCAACCAACGAAAGCAAACAGAAAACTTTGCCCTTTTTTTCATATGCTGTACGGAGACGGTTTGTATGCGTATGTGTGCATATATTGCGTATACGCCGAGTGTAACATATCAAAACATTGTGGCGCTTCGAGGCATTGCCATTAAATACATATATGAAAAAAAATAGAACTTCAACTGCGACTGTCATTAACGTGGTCATGCCATGACGTTGCTTTCCAAGCTAATGAAAGAATATCTTTGGGCCTGATAATAGTAGAAGCCCCCAAACTACATACATACACTCGCATGGCCACATTTCACTTTGGCTCATAATCTTATTATGTGTGTGTGTATACAAGAAGTTTATATCAATATCACAAATGTGTTCGCATGCATTGTTATGGTTGTGAGCTATTAATTGTGCTTAGTTTAGTAGGGGTACTTAGTTCTGCTAGGCATTTTTCTGTTAATCGCTTAATGTAGATGGAAGGGAAGTTACCTCGAGAAACAGCAACGGAAGAAAAGAAGAAGAATGGGGACTGTCCTGGTTGATAAGAAAACATTCAACAAACAAAAAGAGAGAGAGAGAGAGACAGAGAAAGCCTCGTGCACTGTCTTCATATATTTATTTGAACACATTTAAGGCCTTGCCTTGGGTATTATGTAAGCAAGCAAGCAGCAACTGTGACTCGGTTCGGTTTTGGTTTCAGTTTCGGTTCACAACTTTTGCCTGGCCACATTCAAGTGACCTTTAAACTGGTTTTCAATTAAAACTGCAGACCAAAAACCTTACGGACCATATGAGTGTGGATATCGGGGTGTGTGTGAGTATGTATGTTGTCTAGATGGGCCTTTGTGGAATTTACTTAGCATTTACTTTTATAGAAAACTATAACGTGAAAGCAAGTTTCATAAATCACAACTGTAAGCCCAGGAAAAGTGAAAAATCGTACCCCCATTTTAATTAAAAGCGTGCAAAACACGATACTCTGCAAACACACTTACACACACCCATACACACAACACACAATGTTTTTCGGGAAAAGTCTTGGAAAAGCCTTGCCTGAATAATGATTGAAAAACAAGCAACGAGCGTCTCTTTCTTTCATGCCTGTTTCTTTTTGGGGCTCCCTCTCGCCCCTTTTATTTTCTAAATGTATGTACCCACCAACGAGTTGTATAAACTCAAGAATGAAGTTTGTTTAAAATAATTTGCAGGCTGTCCAGGCAGGCTCAAGCCCATGGCTTGTCCTGCTCGCCCCCATGTCCACCATCGTTCATTGGGCTTTGTTTGCTTATTTGCCAAGCCCATTTATTTCCTGGGTACTACGTGAGCGAGTTCTCCTCGTCTTCTATGGCCATGGCGACAAAAGCAAAGTCTTTAATTTTGCCTAATAAGAACAGCGGTGGCAAAGTTTTCCTTCTGAAAAGCCGCCAAAACGGGGGGCGTTAACAAGCGCCAGAGACAAAAACTTGCTGTTTATTTTCAACTACAATATAGATACACCTACACAGATACATAGCATAAATATGTATCCTCACTATATACATATATATTATATATGTATATATATTCTCATTTTGTACCGTTCTAAGACCCTTAGGGTGTAAAAGGTATATTTATTATTTGTGCTGTTTGCTCAACAAAACCAATTTCATTTGGATATTCAACTGGAAAAACTAACTGAGATTGCTTAATTTCGACTTGGAAATGATATTGCATTAAATTATATATATGCTCTATCTCTCTTTCTCACACACTCGCACTGTACTTTCATCTCTGTTTTTCTTGTCGCCATTTCTCGTCGATGAAAGGCAAAATTTAAGTAGCAAGGACAAAGTAAAGAAATGTAAAGGAAAAGAACAGATCAAAAATCCTTAAATACAAAAAAAAAAACGAAGTATATACGTTCAGGTAATAAGAAAGTAAGAACACAAAGATGGCATAAAGGAAGGAAGAAATCTCTTTGTATGTATGTGAAAGTAATAAGATGATGGAAAAAGGACAGTTCTTTGCACTCAGAATAAAAAAGAGGGTGATTTTGGAAAATTTCTGCAATTTGGTTAAAGAAAAACTATTTAAGTCGCTGCTTAAATGTTTACTTAGACAGGTTTTGCCTTAAAAAAATTTATTCATGCAAATTTTTAATAATTTTCTGTATTTTCTCTTTTTTTATTCTTATTTAATTTTATTATTCTTTCTTAAATTTCCAAGCTCTTTTTCAAGGACCTAGAATTTACTTACTAGAATTAGATTTCATACACTCTGCCAAAATAATGTTCCTGATTGAGTTTTATCTAAGTAGTTTATGGTTGGGCTTGGCACTGAGTACATGTTTGGTCGAGTTTTGCCGTTTCGTTGTGATTTTGTTCTAACTTGGTAGATAAGTATGCTTAAGTAGATATAGAGGTATGCGTGCCGTCATAGTCATGGCCTAATAGCGTTTTGATACCCGCACATAAACAACAATGACAATGGCGACAACAACAACAGCAGCAACAACAACAACAACAGCAATAAAAGCACCGACAATAAAATGCAAAGAATCAGACATAGAGCCAACCCAGCTCAGCCACCCACCCAACCAGGAATCAGTAGGTAAACCCAACCTGATGCTGCCAGCTGTCTGGTTTCTAGTGTCTATGCCTACATTTTACTTGGGGGGAGCGGGTTAATCACAAATGCAAAGGCAACACCACTCTACAGATACTGTAGGAGAAGAAAATGAGGAAGAGTGGGATTTCAGAGACGGCGCCGGGGAGACCCTAGCCAACTGCTGTGGATTATATAAACGTAGGCACTTATTATGCTGGCAAGCACAACGAGTTGCGATTTATTGTTTGACGTTTGCTGCCGCGTGTTTGGGGCGCTTTGAGGCCATGGTCGGATCCAAACTCTAACTCCTTTAACCAACAGTTAGACCGTCAGACAGGCAGACAAATGGATGGATGGGTGAAGAAGAGGAGTGATGAGATAGACCGAGTTTTAACACAAATGTTGATCTAATCCAGAGGCAGACAAACAACACACATGCATGACATGACCGTGCCCCATTTGGCCGGATTGGGGAAGTAGAAAGGACGAAGGAGGTTGATGCCGCCATGACTACGCCAAAACTAGCAAAACAAACTCCTCGTCAGGCCGCCTTGATAAATGACTTCCAACTGCAACAGCATTGCTAGCAGAATTGCATATACTGCATCAACAGAATTTAGTATTCGTTTTCGAAACACATGACACTTAACGCATTTGCGCATTCATTATGGAATCTAGATGATGATGATGCCCCATTATCACAAAATTATAGCTCAAAGCGTGACCTTTCATCTCCGGATCAAGTCAAATGGCATTTCAATCAAGTTATGGGCCCATCAAGAACAAAACGAAAAAAGTCACCCATTCCAACTAAGCCCGCCGCCCCACTTAATGTCACAATAAAAATGTAACTAACCATGAAAATTACATGTTTCCCAGCAATTTGCCATTTTGACATGGCTCCCAATGTCTCTCTGCATACGAGTAACCATTCCCATCCCCATCCCCCACCCAACCCCTCAAAATGTGGTCTCCGTTCTCTTGTCCTTCATCCATGACACACACACCCTCACATACACTTGCACCGTCAATTTGTTGGGTTTCCTCTTTGACCATGTCCATGACCATGCATGTGTGAGTAAACCAATATTTATCAACAATGTCCGTGTTCGATGCACAGTAAAACTTCTTAAAAAATTTGTTGAAGAATTATAGAAAAAAAGAGAAATAAAACTCAAATATAAAATATAGAAAATATAAAAGAATGCCAACTAGTATGCTGTAGTAGTAGTAGCAAGAGGGAAAAAGTACATACGTAAGTAGCATATATTGTGCTCAATAAAATCGACTTTTGTTGCCAGCCAAATGGATACATATCGCCCGATATATGTACATATATACCTATGTACATATACATTTGACATTTTTATATAATAAAACGAAAGAACAAACTAGGACTGGCAACGTTAACGTTCTTTGGGTTTCCTTCTGTTTTTTTTTTTGGTCTCTGGTTTTGGTTCTGGTCTACAGTCTCCTATTCTTTCTGCTGGCTCCTCTTCCTCTCTTCTTTGGGCTGCTTTCCCTCTCGATTCTATTTTTACGTTACGTTTTTCACTTTGGCTTTGAATCGCAATTCGAGTGGAAAATTGACATATGTTTACTTTGTTGTTGTTATTATTGTTGTTGGTGTAGTTGTTGTTGATGTTTTTCTTTCGCTTTTCATTTGGCCAGTTGCTGCTGAAAGTTGAACGTCATTAGGTTGATGCGCTACAGCCTTTCAAAAGTTAGGTATACACATACATAAATACATACATATATATCTACAGAAAAATAGTTGAATTTATAGGCAAATCGAACAGAAGAAGATTCTTTGAAGAATATAATTTTGTGCGATTTTATTTTCTCCCTCTCCACAACAGTTGTTTACTAAAGTTTGGAGTGTTTGTACTCGTATAGAAACTTTATCGTTAAAACTTTTAAGAGTTGCCTTTGTTGTCAGTTTCCCTTTTCCAAATTCATCGTAAATCATATTTCGAAAATAACAAAAAAATATTTATTTTACTTTTTCAAAGTTCCAGTTTATAAAAATCTAACAAAATGAATAATCAAAATATAAAGGCCATATTTTCTTTGTTTAATTATTACATTTAAAATAATGAATATATGTACGGGTATAGTACTCATATGAAATTATTTTGTAGAAATTAATTGGTTTCTTTCAGTCAAATAGAAGGGAAGACACATATATTAATAATTATATTTTTCAAAGGAATGCACGTTCATATGGCTGACCTGTGTGGGTGTATTGAAAGTGGTGCGTGTGTGTGTGTTAGTAACTTCAGGTTACCGGCTCAACATGAAATCACTTACAATTAGACTTAACCCTTTGCAAGTGACTGTAGCGCATTTAAAATTCTTTGTTGTTGTCACAAAAAATTTTATTAAATTATTAAAGCATTTTATTACCTCATCTGCTGAAATAAATGTTGACAGCCAATTGTTTGTGTGTGTTTTATTCTGTGCGTTGCCGTTTAAACATATTTATAAGGCAAAAAGGGGATATTGAGAAAACCTATCAAGATAGCAACCAGGCAACAGTGGCCCATTGACAATTGGATATCTTTTTCCCTCCCTTTCACTTACTCCCGCCACCCCCCCACCCACGCCAGAGGGTTGAAGGTCTTGGGTTGCAATGGGTTGGCTTAAATTGCCCATTGAAAAGGCCGCCTGGGGCAGACAATTGTATACACAAGGAGCGAGTTGCTGCAAACCGATTGGCCATTATGCATCATGATTGGGGCTGGAGATAGTTTTATGCCCTCCTTTTGGTCTATTACAAAAGTGCATTGTATGTGGGTTGGAGAAAAGGAAAAAGTTGGCTCTCCAAGGGCAGTGAGCTGAGGTGCGGACAAGACGCCCTCCATAAATGATTAATGGGCAAAGTTGCAATTTTTGCCTTTTTGATGGGCCAAACACTTTTCGCAAAATTTTATGATTTTCAAAATTAGTCAGCTCTTTGCTAAATGCTCCAGCACCAACATCAGCAGCATTAAGCGTAGTCCAGTCGTAATAGGAGATGATGCACATTAATGGCCATTTATAACAATTTTTGGCAAACTTGGTGGAGGCATTTCTCAACTGCCATTGCAAATGAAGTGTAAAGAAGATAGTCGCACACCCAAAGAGAGAGGGTTGAAATGAGTTGGGTAGAAATTGAGAATTGAAAATAGAAAACGGGAGAGACTGTGGGAGGGGAAATGGAAATGCGAATGCAATGTTTTTAAAGTCGTCAACCGACATGAGCCAATTTACATAACCCAGAACAACAAATAGTTACAAATTGAAAACTTTTCTTTGCCAAGATTGTAAGCGATTGTCCCCCCGTCCCTCAGATCACCACCACCAGCACCACACTCCTACTGTGATTCCTATATCTAACGTTGTCTCTGTCTCAGTTTGCCATTGTTATAATCAAAGTAGCAGAAATAACAAGAAAAACAGCAACTGAAACTGACAGCCCCAGCAATGGCAAGCAATATGAAATCAGCACAAAAAAAAAGAAGGAAGAGAAGGCCAGGAAAGGAATGTAAGAGATAGAGAGAGCATAGAGCAAAGCCATAGGAGATACGAAGAAAAGAATTGTGTGTGGTAGGAAAAAGTATCGACAAGTTTGACGCTTTATGGCATTGTTTAGTGCCGCACATTTCGCCAAAAACGTTTTTCAACTTTCACACAATTGCGCCATTTGCTCGCGTCTTATGCGATGGAAAAAAACAAAAAAAACAAAAAGTGGGCACACACACATAGTCAGTCGGTTGGGACACAAATCTGCTGACGGAAGCTTCAGGATACGGATTCTGATACCGTTTGGGCCATGGTACATAGTACTTTTTATACGGAAAACGTGCGGAAAGTTTGAGTGCCAGCTTAGAGCTTGGCAAAAAGTTATAAAACAGTAGATAATAAAATAATAAAATATATGTATTTGAATTGTGTGCGACGCGGCACAATCCCCACACACACACACATACATACATACATAGCACACACAGAAAAACAGAGACAAACATACACACACCACAGATAAAGTTTTTGTTTGAAGCGATAAAATTACATGTCAAATTGAATGTAACCTGCTATTTGTGCGCATTATGGCCACCATAATTAAACGCCCAATTCCCACCGCTTTTGGGGAAGGATTCCCCATCGACCAACATACCAATCCATTCATTGGCAGCATTTTCAGCATTGACGGCAAATGCCACACGATGGCTGGTCAATCATTGGTTTATTTTATGGCTGCCAAAACGTTTAAACTTTTCTGCAATGATGGGTGTCAATATGTGGTGTCTGTCTGTGTGTGTGTGTGTGTGTGTGTGTGTATGTGGCTGTCGACAGAGAGTGGTCTTGAAGGGTAAATGAGTTTCAGTCTTTGGACATTAAACAGGCGCCTTGCTGATGACCTCAGTGTGTATAGAAGAGTGTAGGGGAAAGCAAAAGTAACAATGTTGCAGACATTATCAAATTACTTTCTGCCACAATAACTAAAATGAAAGAGTCACAAAATCAGTCAACCATTTCATTATTACATGCTTTTGTATACATATGTATATTTATACAATAAATAATATTTATGTCTGTCTTGTATCTTCTTTCAAGGAAATCAATTATCATCACAAAACATTGCTATACGGTTTTTCTAGCAACTCATCCACAGAATTTCATTCTCCGTAAAAATAATTGCACTGACTTCGTATACTTGCTGAGCATTAATTACCGTCAATTCTTTGAAAAACAAAATGTTCAAAATATAATTAAATGTTTACGTACGAATGTTGGCCTCAGGAAATTCTAAAAACATGTTGACTATGCCAAAATTAAAACACAATTTCTCCCAACCTTCAAGAGTCCTAGACTAGAGAGAACCTTATTACTAACTAACAAAGCTGAGACGCTTTCATTGTCCGAGTTACAATTTTATTACAAGAATTCCAGAGTGATAGAATTCGTTGTTTGGTCGCTAATTATCGATTATAATTGTATTCCAAAACAAGTTAAAATAATATAGCTGCCGCTTAAAAACCTTTTAGAAAGGATATTGGATTAAAGCTATACAAATATTTCTGTTCTTGTTGTTCTTAAATGATAAAAATTTTCTAAAATTTAAGCAGCGTAGCAATATAAACTTTCGATATTATATACATATGTGTGTATTTTGTGTCTGTGTGTGTACAAATAGATAATTTCCTCAACTTCACAAAAATGTTCTATTGTGGAATTTTCATTGGTAAAGCTTATCCCAGTTAGATTTAATAAATTACCAAATGTGTTTTGGACAACAACAACAACAACAACGTACATACAAATACATTTAAATAAATTTATTTAGTTGAGAAAATCAGACTACGAGTATATATAAATCACAGAGTCATCCCACATATACTCACACGCACACACACACATACATAACGCCCCTTCTGTAAATTTTTGAATTAAATTGTGATTTTAGATTACAGAAGAAGCAAAAAGTTTTACCGCGAAACTTTTATGACAGACAAAGCCTCAGACGAAATTTTTCAAGCAAAACAAATACGTAAAGTTTTGTAAAGGAAAAAATTTAAAAATTTAAAATGAATTCAAATGTAATCAAGTGGGAACTTGACATCAACTGAGCTCAGCTCAACCCGCCCACTCCATGTCGGAAAAACTATCAAATTTCCAAAAACGAATTTCAAATTCCTTTTTGCCATTGAGAATCAGGTATTTCTTTGGTATTATTTTTGCTTTCTGTTTCAGTTTCCACTTCAGATAGAGGTTCAATTTCAGTCTGGTCGGTCGGTGGGTCGGTCGTCCAATGTATTTCAGTGCTTGACTAAACCGAATCAATGCGTTTCTTATGTTAATACAATCAATCTGTCTAATCGAATCAAACGTTTTGACAACTGAACGGCTCAAATGGGCCGTTTGGAGCTTTCCCTTTAGTGCCTCTGTGTATGTGTGTGTGTGCGTGTCTTTTGCCCCTTTTGACAATTCGTTTTGTCTCTTGTCTCAACTTATAAACTATCACAACAAAGCAACAACAAGTACGCAATATGCATAAAACTTTATATGGCATTTAAATTGTTCATGGGGTTGATTCACACTCTTCTTAGTCCCCTCCTCGCTCAGATTCAGAACCGAACCTTATCTTTATCCTCCGACCATCACACGGCCATCCCCATTGTCATTCCCATTTGGCTGCTGCTTACTTCGATTGTTAACTCAAGCGTCTCAAATACCGGAAATCGAATACAATTTGTAATTCTGATGAACAGTTGAGCGCAAAGCTTAAGCATCGTTGTGTCCTCCTGGTCCTCTAGGTCTGCTTCTGGTTCTCTGCTTGTTCTGCTTTCGTGCAACTACTTTTGGCATATTTTTGTCTCAATGTCGGCTTGTTGGCTTTTACTGTTGCTTAGTATTGTGTTCTCTTTCGTGTTGCTTTCTTGTTTGTTCTGTAATTCTTCTATTCTGTCTGGGGCTTTAGTCGCCTCCGGTCGCCTATTGCCTATTGCCCATCGCCTAGTTGTCTGGATTTCAATTCATTATCGAGAAGTAGTAGCAGTTGAAGGTAAAGACAATGAAAGCTCATGTAATGTCAAATTGGACGACATCTTTTTATTCTCGTTGTTCTTTTTGCTGGGTGTGGATTTCAGCCAGTCCGTTCACTCATCAGTTGCTCTGTTAAATTTCGCACACGTAGCAGCATAAAAATTGACACCGATAATTTGAGGATATGTATGTGTGTACACGTTACGTATACGCGATATAAACACGCACACGCCTTGAACACATACATCATGTCGCAGGGGCGGAAGAATGAAAGAAAAAAAACGGCTAAAACCAACAAAGACCAAAAAAAAAAAAACCATTGGATACCATGGTGGGATGGAGACACAGGAGGACAAATGTCGCGCCGCTGTTTACACAAACAAAGTTATCAATTTTACACACGATGCTCCCCTCCCCGTTATTCCCATTTGCCATGCCTTCCTCCTCACGCCACATGTATCTACCGCTGTAGATGTTTATTGAGGATTGTGAAGTGGGGAGCGGGATTGTGGATGTGGATGAGTTTCCCGAGGGTCCTCGCAGCGGCGTTTTCATCAATTCAGTATGCAATCAATGTCCAAATCGTGGAAGCAAAACATCGAAGCCGTACAGCAATAATAACTGAAGGTGAAGCTCAGGTATTTCAACGCGTTAAAAGAAGTTTGAAAAGTTTCCGAATGGATAAAATTTCTTTGGTAAAATTAATTACTAAAATGTAAAAACCATTTAAATTGAAACTATTGATTGAGGGTGAAATAAAACACAATCGATATCTTACATGATTTAGTGTAATGGAGTGCCACTCATAGAATTATTTAGATGGAATGGCTATATCTAAATATTTTGAAAGTCTTATTCTGAAGATACAAAATTGAGCAGAATATTTGTTTTAAAATTTTACGAATACCTATTAAATTTCTTATCATAATTTTCTTAAACACCCCTCAAAAGAGCTATTGAGATGAGACTTTGGTTGTTGCCAGGACACAAAGACATGAAAAGTAAGCATGAATAGAATGGGAGGCAAGTGTCAACACTTGTTAAACATAAGGAATTCCCTGGCTTGTTAGTGTAAAATAATACTAAAGTCAAATTTATGAAACGATGATGATGGGTAGGCAGAACTGACTGGTTTCCATTCGCTTTTGTCTATACTTGATTCGGTGGACTCGAAATTGTTGCCGCTCTATAAGAGGGAATAACAGAGACAGTGAGCATTGTCTTCGAGTAGAAGGTAAAATAAAGAAAAATTCCACTGAAATTGCATTTATCAGAAAAATATTTATAATAACTTTGAAATTCAATTTCTAAAGAAAATATGTTAAACGAATTTGTATTTGGGGGAGGACCTCGAATTGGGGCAGGGCCTGGACTGTCTTCGTGTCAATGGTTGGAGCGCTTGTCTGTCGTGTGTCTCTCTTTCCCTGTGTTTGTGTATGCTTGTGTGTGGAGAAATATGTTAGAAAATTAAAATCGACCATATGTTGCCTTCATCGATATTGATCAGACGCCGTGGCAAAGTTCCTGCCGGTAGTGAAAGGCAGGAGAACCTGCACAAGAGCTGGAGGGTTAGGGAGTGTGAGCTATACATATGCAACACCAGCTACCATGGTCGCTTCATATCCGTTTCCGTTTTGTCGAACAATGGGCTCACAATGCGCGATTGTCTGTCCGATTGTCTGTCGACCTGTCTGGCAGTCTCTTTTGCGGATGTATGTATGTGTGGGTAGGTGTGGGAGTGAGTGTGCGTGCCCCTGGTATCCACTTTCAATTGAGGCACGCTGACAAAACTTGTAAAACGCGCCTTGTCATGCATGAGTTTTTGGCCTTTTTATTAAGACTTTTGTTGTTGTCTCCTGCCCACTGGGTGTAGGGTGTTGGATGTTGAGCTCTTTCTGTTGCGTGACACAAATCATATGAATATATGCTACGTCCAACGCCTTTGTGTTTTCTTTTTTTTTGTGTGTGTGTGTGTGTGTGTGTGGTTGTGCGTTTTGCCAAAGTGCTTTCCCTGTTACATTGAATGCCTTGTTAAATATTTCATTCAGTAAAACATCTTAAGTGAAATGAAATGAAATGAAATTTAAAGATAGAGATGTGTATGCCTTTGTCTCCACCTCCACCCATTCTATCCAATCATTCATACTCGCATATCTGTTACAATTCAATTCAATTTGGCTTCAATAAATGTTGCTGCAACATGTTGCCGATGCGCTTGCGCCTTTCATGGCTAACTCGCTCGTTTGAACAGCATTTGCATACCCAGTTTGATTTTGGGAAACTGTCTTCAGTTCATAAACGCGCCTCAAGCCACACACAACGTTAAGTGCGGAAAATTATAGTGTTACGCTGTGACTGTGACCGTGACTGTGATTGTGACTGCGATTCATTCAGCAAAAAACAAGAGTAAATCTGTTCGGTTCGCTCTTTTCAGACTCTTCGTTATAGCTTGGATTTCGGTAACGAAGTCAGAGTTTTTTAAAATGATTCAAAGTTGCCCGCTGCCGCCAATTTAGAGAAAGAGTGAGAGTTACGTAAAATTCGAACTAAAAAGAAATAAATAACAAATTTAAGAGGAGAGTTGAGGTGCATCGACAACAATCATAATAAATTGTGACAAAAAGGAATAAAAAACCAAAACCTCATCGTTAGAAAGAAGCAAAAACGCAACGCGCTCGAATGCGTTACGTTGCGCATGAAATGGCGGCACGCAGTTCGCGCTACATTGAATCCAACCGCATCACTTACCAATTGCTCTAGTCGCCAGCAAAAAGGTAGAGCTCTCTTCTTGTTGAATATAATTAAGTGTATTATCAAAACGTGACCAGGACGAAATTGTTGCCGGAGGACAAGCTTTCCCACCTAACAACCTACCTACCTACATACCTACCTACCATCCATCTATCCATTCATTCATCTATACACTCCACTCCCAACCACCCAACCACAACATGGCACTAGCAACAACCCTAAAGGCAGACTGACTGCTTGGGCATTCAATTGGATGATAGCTTAGTGTTTAATGAAGAAATTGCCCAAGCTTTTTCCTCATCAAATTCATCCTTATACCATCGTTTCTCTGTGTCCTGTGGGCGTCATGGTGATTGAAAACTCAACCGCATTGCGGTCTTCTCATCAGTTTAAATGAATGTACTGCGGTTTTTGGACTGCCGATAAGAATATAAGACCTAAGCCTAATCCCTCCGTTTCCACCTACTTCACTCCTAACCTCTCTTGAGAAGGAAGCGTGGTCATAATATAAATTGCGAATCGCGAATGTCGAAACAATATGGCGTGCTATCGTTCGTCATCAGTTTGTCTGCCATCTTCATTTCCATCTTCGCCATCCTTTTTGTCTTTTCGTCTATTGTCTCATTTATTTTAATTACTTTTCTGTTGTCCTTTATGTCGTGTCTTGCTTGCTCGCTCGCTCACTTTCATTTGTTTGTTGGGATTGCTGCTGCAGTTATCATTCGAGAGCGTTACAAATTGCGCATGAAATGTTGTTGGAACACTTTATGGCGCTGCTTGTGATCATGGGATTAACCACAACATTTGATAAGCACAACAGGCACAAGCAACATTTTGGTAAGTACACCCAACCATCATCTCAAGGAGCGGATTATAAATTTAATAAGAACATAATACATAAAAAATAACAAACAAACGAAGCGATGGATGAATGTTGAATGTAAAGGGATTTTATTATATTGAAACAATTTTAATTAGATAATTTAAATTTGGCACCAAAGAGACTGCTAGTAAGGAGAAGCGCAGGGAAGAGCAGAGAGCGCAGAAGAGAGAGTTAAGTGTTTCAAGCATTTAAACCACAAATAATAATTAATTGATTGTAAATTGGTTTTGGTCTTGTTTGGTTTTGGTTTGGTTTATGATCCTGCGTTCAATCTGTTCAATAAACCATTGAAAAGGTATAATTAAACGAATCGAATATCGATAATGTACCATTAGGAATTGTTACACATTGAAGTTAAGATTATTGGAAACAATTGGTGGAGTGATTTCTACTAAATCACGGATGGAAGCTCCTTTCACAGGTTACGGGCATTATTTATGCCATCATGTGTTTAGAACTATTATGTTTCTTTCATTTTATTTATATTTTTATTTTTTTCGCAACTCATTTATTATTTATGGGCACCTGACTGGTTCAGTTTTAGGGCCCACTTGGGTAAGAAACGGCGGTGGGTCCATGATGGTTTAGTGGTGGCCAGTCAAGCTGTGGTTCACCCAACAATCCTCTGGTCGCTCTCGTTGTTTCTGAGTCACCGTTTTGAAGTCCTTCGGTGTGGCTCTGGCTCTGCACTTTGTATGTAAATACACAAATACGTAACTTTTATTAAAAATTTTTTATGGTGGTTTCTGTGTGTTTGCATTTTGTGAAAGTATTTTGCACGTACATATAGTATACATATATGTAGAATTTTTGTATTTTTTATTTTTTCCATTTTGTGGCTAACATAAAAAACAATTTCATTTGTTATACTTCTCTGGCCATAGCCAGAGGCTGTTAAGCAACAGTTTCAATTAAGTGTTTAACGGCATTTTATTGCTTGATATTTGATAGCTAAATTTGCTTAAACCACAAACACATATGGTTTGTACATATATGTACGCCTATAAATCAATATGTGTGTGTATTTATTCCTTCCTCTAAATCCTTCTCATCGTCAACCAATTGGGTTTTGTATTTGTATTTGTATTTGCTTAGGCACTCGTGGATTATTAGCGCATTAGTTGGCTAAATACATCGATATGAATGAGATAGAGAGTTCACATAAATCACTTGTTTCTACCAGTGAGTTAGTTGGTTGGCTAATGAAAGGCCACAGCAAGAAATGATGGATCATAACCAAAAGAGACTCACGCAGACAGAGAGCTTGAGAGAAAGAGGGAATGGAGCATAAATTAAGCACAAATTTACGTTAATCAAATGCATGTTGATTTGTCGGTAGAAATGGATGGACTATCTGTTCCTTCTTCTTGCCCACTTTTTCTCACACCCGTCGGTCGGTCTGTCTGTCTGGCAGTTTTGTGCTATCTTTTGCGCCTTCTGCCATTAGGTTAGAAATGCACATGAATACATTTAGATTGACATTTAGATACAGTTATTTGATACCCTTTTCAAGTGCCTTCTACTTGCTCCATCCATGAGATGTGCCATTCTCTCTGTGTGTCTAACTGTGCAAATGTGTGATAGAGTGGTGTGTGTGTGTGTGTCTGCATACATTACTGCGAGTACAAGTTCTCTTGAACCTGTGCTAGAATTGCTGGCAAGCGAACATAGTATACGTAAACAAAGAATCTCTCAATTGACACCTCTTTTGTTTACATTTCTGTTTCGATGTAGCTTCTTTGGCCACTGCCACGGAACTATCCAATATAATTCCTGACAACTACGAAGGCTATGATCCGCAATTCGATAACGCCACCGAACGTGAAATAATCGCCGCCTTGGGCACAACAGCTCGCCTACATTGCCGGGTGCAGCATTTGGGGGATCGAGCCGTTTCCTGGATACGTCAACGGGATCTTCACATCCTGACCATCGGCATTATGACCTATACGAATGATCAGCGTTTTCTGGCCCGGCACATCGACAATTCCGATGAATGGGTGCTCAAAGTCGTGTCTGTGCAGCCTCGTGATGCCGGCATATATGAATGTCAGGTCTCCACGGAGCCCAAAATCAGTCTTGCCTATAAACTAATGGTTGTCAGTAAGTATCTATCCAACTACCCAGGGGGCCACAAACAATTTTATTTTTTTAAACGACATACCCTTTAAATATTTGCATGCTTAATTTCCCTTGCTACTTAACCGAAATGATAATTAAATTTGATTTCCATGTAACTCCCTTCTTATTTTTGTTCTTGTTCCTTGTTTCATTAATTAAATATTAACCATAACCAAATTGAGCGAAAGGTGGCTCCTCTTTGTTGGTTCCACCAAATCGACTGAACTACATACACATATGTACATATATTTGCTACATGACCCCAAATTTACAAACAAATTAACATACATACATGCATATCCATATGCAAATGAATTGGCAATCTGTCGTTTTTCTTCCGGTTTACATTTTTCCCAAATTTAATATTTATTCAAATTCACATTATATAAAATCATGAAAATTTTATAAAATAAACATTAAATATTTGTGATATGAAACTTTGCTTTAATTTATCAATTGAACTAGAAATTATTTCAAAAGTCATTCCTTAAAGCCAAACTTGCGAATTTTATGCACTTTTCACACGAGAAATATTTAAGTAAAATATTGCAACACAAATGGTTTTCAGAGAACACAAATAATTTTAATGGTATTTCAATTTCTAAAGAAATCCTTTTAAAAATAATAGCAGTAGCATAACGATAATCAAAGAACAGAGTTAAACATGGTAACGAGAAAGTTTGAATACCCTAACATTGCTTTGACAAATAATGGTTTCGATCAAAGGCTAAACTCTCAGAGGCTTTAACTTTGTTCAGAGTTATTCTTAAACTTTCATTGTTTAGGAAATACGTGTAGTGTTTCCTCAATGCAAGTGGTTTTAAATGTTTCATAACTATAAATGAGACATATCGTCATTCTGGTAAAACCTCTTTTGAAAACCAATATGCCATCGTTGCAATGGTCGGTAAAGATTCCTGAGCATAATCTCTATTGAAGGAAAAGACACTCGACTATCTGAATTATAATGAAGTCACATAATCATGGGTGCACCGTTGCACCTTCTGTAGCTAGCAGAAGAGGTCCTTTCATAGTTGTACGTTGCCTAAGTATTTTACAATGCACATAGAGTGTAAGAGTGCAGCATTGTGAGAGCAAATTGATTGCATAGCATTCTGCAATACTCTCAAGATGGTCCATTCAAAATAGGGCCTGGTAAATGGCAAACGGGCAAAGGGCAAACGGCAAACGGGCAAACTCAAATTAGTTGATCAAACATTGCCATTTATAGAGAACAATTGTAACTGTAATTGCGACAGTAAGGTCCTCAAACAAAAGCAAAACATGTATTCTACTAAACAACCCTTTGCGGCTACAACAATAACAACTAAGACAACAGCTACATTGAAGGTCTTTGCCCATTAATCCTAATTGCAACTGTGTGTGACAATCTTTTGACAGCATCGAAGGCGCAAATCCTGGCCAATCGTGAGCTTTACATTAAGAGTGGCAGCGACATCAATTTGACATGCATTGCTCCTCAGGCTCCAGGTCCCTACACGCATATGCTATGGCACAAGGACACGGAATTAGTCAGTGACTCGACACGGGGAGGCATACGCGTTGTGTCGGAACAGCAGATGAAGACCAGCAATTTGGTGATATCGCGTGTACTGCACACGGACTCCGGCAACTACACGTGTTCGGCGGATAATTCAAGTGAGTGACTACTACTAACTACCCTACTACTACACAAAAGTCAAAGTACTTTCTGCCATCATCACTCTACCTATCTATCTGTTTTGCAGACTCTGACAGCGTCTTTGTGCATATCATTAAGAGCGAGCAACATGCGGCCATGCAGCACGAAATGGGTGTAAGACTGGAGGTGCCAGGATTGTGGCCTTTGCTCCTGGGTATCAGTCTACTTTCGGTTCTAACAAATCTCCATGCTCAACACCACATGACTCGCCCATTTCTTGTGGCCTAAGTCGAGTGGCAACTTATGTTTGATGTCTGTTTTTCCATCCGTTACGTTGTTCCTTCCTCCTCCTTTACCCGCTACCGAAAAAAAGAAACCAAAAAACCAGAATTGGGTAAGTTAGTGGCTTGTCATTTTGGCGGTTTTTTTTTTTTCTTGGTTTTGGCTGACATTTGATTTGGATTACAGAGATGCCTTCCCGCCCCTACCAGGCCACAAATGTATATAGTAGCCACCTGTGAAAAGAGGAAGACCAAGAAGAAGAAGTGAAGGTCGTCATCAGTTTTGTGTGTAAATATGTAAATTGTGTTTTTGTTTACCAGCCATTAAGTATTTTGATACGTCGTAATTAGGTCAATGCATATATATATACCTAAATATATATATAAAATGATTAACTATAGATCAATAGCCTAACTAATAACTAGCAAATTAACTAAATCTTAAGCAACTAAGCAAACACAGAAAGAATCGAAAAAATCGAAACATATATAATATGAGAAACGAAACGAAATGAAATTGTAAATAAATGTTTAATCCTAATAATCATGCGAAATGTATGTACTGGAGTAGGCACATACATACATATGTATATTTATCTGTCATCTTAGATTAATTATGATAAATTTCCACGAGTTGGAGCCAAGGTGAAATTCAATTTTAAAAGCAAATGATTGATGGCGATATGAGTATGTCTACAATTACGACGACGATGACTTGCCTGTCCTGTAGATTGGGTCCCATGGCTGTTGCCAGATTATAATGCTTAATTGCGCACCGAGTGAGGGCGGGGCGGGATGGTAAAGGGAGCAACGGTAATTGAAAAACAATAAGGCCCAGCTTGAACCCGAAATATGCAGAGGTAATTGAAATAAAATCCGAGGAGTTATGAAGCAGCTTTTGGCAAAAGATTTAGCTTTGGCCACAGCCCAGCAGCAAGGAAGTCCAAACAAACATCAAAGGCAACACTTCCTCTCTCTGTGGATGTATGAATGTGTGTGTGTGTGAGGTGTAAATCCAAGGAGGCAGGGGTAATTGAAAATGCTTGATGCATGGATTATTTGTGTATACTTTCATTTGATATGCTTCAGTTTAAAGTCCGAGTCACAAAAGCAAATGCATTGCAAAGAAAAGTTCCTGAAAAAGTTTGTTGGTGACAAGTGCTGCGCAATTTTAAAAACTCATCCGCAAAGTAGTCAACGTTAAACGCCTCTTTCTTCTTCTTGTGCTATTTACATTGCGTAAGATAGGTGGAATTTTGCATGAGGTGATGAGTAATTGAAATAAAAGCTGTAAGAAGTGCTTGTAGTCGAATGTATGAAGTGGTAAGGTATGTTTGAAATACCTACAACCGCAAAACAGCACCCCAAAGTAGGCAGCATCCATCATAATTTGAGCAGTATCAACTTGGCAAGCATTCCTTCATAGTGCTCTCTCCCTCTGTGTCTCTCTCTGTGTTCTTCATCATTTTCCTCATACCCAAGGCTTTTGGGAATCTTTTGGGAATTTTGCGTATCTTAAACACGCGCTCGGGTTTGACACTCTACCACAAACCTCAACCCGGATACAACCCATAACCCATTGGTCCTGAGAATCTCTCTTTCTCTCTTTGGCTCAATAAATTGCAAGTGCTAACGGGTCCGGTTTTCCATGTTTTCTTTTAGTATTGTTGGTGTTGTTGCTCTTGTTTTTGCTTCACCTTCACTCATAAATTGTACAATGTGAAATAAATCAAATTCAGCCTCGACTCGACTCTACCCGACTCGGCACTGGGTTGATGCGATGCGATGCGATGCTATACGATGCGATGCGATGCTGCCTGAGACGCTGTCAGTAACAAATCATGCTCAGGGCTACAGCAGAAGCAGAAGCAGCCCAGTAGGAGCCATAGTCATACTTGTAGACTTGTTTACGGTCTTAACACGCACAGACCCAGATCCAGCACCAGTCGCAGACCCAACCCAATCCGAAAACTCAACGCAAGAGTAAAGCCAGTAAAAAGTGCGTATACGTCATGTTGCCTGTGTCTACGAGTGTCTGTGTGTATGTGTGTGTAAGAACGTCTGTCTGTGTGTGTGTGCGTCATGAGAAGGAGCAAAACGGAAGTGCTGGCAGCGACAGCGTCGAAAGCAAGCTAACACAGAGTGTTAAGAAACTACGGGGCGTAGTCGCGCCGGAAAATATTTAATTACTAATGAGTTTTTCGTGCTGCATCTAAAATAAACGTTTTAAATACATGACAACAAAAACTTTACATTTTTAATTTGCTAATTAGCACACAGCACACCGAAAGCAGCAGAAGGAGCCCAACCTCCATTTGATTGATAGCCGACGAGACTTGATGAAAAACCAATCCATTATTGAGCTATATAGTATAAGCAATTGATTATCAGGCATTAGGCTTTGACAAATAACAAGTATTTTCGAGAGAAAGGAGAGAGAACAATACGAGTCAGTTATAGAGACACGTGTCGAATGACAGAGATATTTTTTTCTCCTATCCTAGAAAATCATGACTCTTCTCACAAGCCTTGTTAATAATTGTAGGTATGTATGCATAACTTGTGATTGCCTTCACATAACTTTTGGCACAGCGACAGAAAAAAAAAAAGAGAAAAAAAAACAAGCAATGACATTTCTCTCTTCTTCATATTTAAAAGGTCTTAGTCATCGTTATACTACATCCAAGATAGATAAACAAAACGAAAAGACAGATAAAACAAAAGCTAAACAGAAAAACGGCAGAAGAACTTTCCTTCACTCGATATTATTGGGGCATAACTTTGTCGCTCATAAATCAAATTAGATGCCCGCTGACACTTAGAAACACATAAGAAATGCAAAAGATTTTATTAAATATACAATGGAAAACCGAAAGACAAGCAAACCAGTAAGAAAAACAAGCAATCCAGGCAATGGCAACATACTCCAAACCAGACCAGAAGTAACCAGAGTAAACAAGGAAGTAATTGAATTTACAAATACCCTAAATTTAATTCTGAATAAAATATGAGCTATGGGTATATTAAAAGTTCAGTTCAACTTTCGCACATATTGTATGTACTGTATGTCTGCAAAAGAAAGTTCCTGTAAGTGAAGAAAAGGTTTCATCACATTTCTGATAATAGGTAATGAGCTTACATTTTACCCTCGATGCGTAACTTGTAGTGATTCCTAAAGGTGATTGAATTATTTATTTATACTTATAGGTAGGTATATGTGAGAGATAAGGGCAAGACACACGCCCTTTTAACCAAACCGTCACGCTAAAGTTTAGGGATTCATTACGAAACCAATTCCAATTTAGCTTAGGCAACTATTCATCTCAACTTGGATATCTAACTCTTTCTTTGACTACAAACCTTGAGAATTCAAAAAAGAGCTTTAAAAATTCAATCTCCGTATTTTACACTCGATTTTTAATAGCTCACACCTGAGCAATGTGTTTACTTAAAGGTGACTTTTATCTCAGTTTGAAATCGGACACACAATATGTGAAATAAGTGGAATTTTGAAATTTATCAGCTATCCGAACATGCTTTAAATTTTTGTAATATAAAACGTTTAATAAATGTTTCTAAAAATAACACAAATGAAAAAAGTCTGGTGCATTTTTTGTATTTAAGAGGGAGGAGGTTTAATTATTCTAACTGCCTTTAGATTTATATTATGAGTCGCATTATGAAACCCAGAACGAATATACCCAATCGTTTCTTAATTTTTTGGTTTGTGGTTGCATTGATTTAACCAAGTGTAAGGCTTTGCAAAAACATTTATCATGCGATTTGCTCTGCCTCGCAAATGTAAGAGTTTTGGCCACGACTTTTGCGCAAGAGAGATTTAAGTGATTTGCTGACTGGCTTTAAAATCAGAGTGCTGATAATAAATGGCCTCGCCCAAACACTATTTGAATAGCTTTTGCCAAAATGTTGATTTTGGTTTTGAGTTTTAATTTAAGTTTTGTTAGCACACACATAGACACAGAAAAAGTGTAAAGTGCCAGGCATTTTGCAGCAATTTTCAACATTTTGCTGTCATTTTGTAGCATGCGACACGCGATTGCCACCCGTCCCCTTGTGGTGTGGAAGTGACTGGCTGGTGGTGGTAGGCTAGCCTCTTTTCGAGGCTAGACTATGCCGATTTGAACTGCAAATGCAATTGCAATTTAAAATGGCTGGTTCATGGTCCGACCGTGTATAGTTTAATCTGCAAAACAAAATCGTTTGATCCATATCGCAAGTGAATGGGTTAAAGAGTGTTGAACTGGCAACGAGTAGGGGCCAGAATGGGAGTCACTTCACCTCCCAACCCATAGTCAAGAAGGTTAATTTCCCCCAGGAAGCCTTCGACTCAATAACCTTAAAGCGAAATGGCTAAGTAAACCTTCACATTAACAAAGCCAAAAATATATAAGATGACGGTGAAGAAGAATCAAGAGAGTAAAGCAGAGAAGCAAGTGAAACGGGAATCCATCGGCCCACCTGCCTCGAAGGCCTACTATCGCCCTACCGTCTCTTCCTCGAGTTCAAACAAACCCAAACGAACAATATGAAATTACCGCCCTGAAATATGGACACCCGCTGAGATTTTATAGCAGTCAACTTTGAATTATTAAATACGTATTTCAAGAAACGCCAGAAACAGAAACCAAAACTGAAACCTAACCGAAGCAAAGTGCGCTAAATTCAAGTTTTTCTCGCATAATTTCCCATTTTTAAATTATTGTCCAAGAAGTTAGCCATAAAATTAGCCCAATCCCATAATGTTTTAACCATAATCAGGAGAGCTTTTGAGCAGCTTTTGAAAGCTAAAGGTCCTTGATGAAGCTTATGGTAAAAGCTTTAAAGCATCATTAACAATAGAATCGAGGAAAAAAGTCCGCATTAGGCTTAGGCCGGGACGAATGGGTACTAAGTACTAAGCTTTCAAGGATGTTTCGCATAATGAGTTGCTAGTTAAGTTTAGCGGCGACAATGTCCTCGGCCGTTTGCTCTGGCAGCTCGGTCCCCGGCAGACAAATGACAGCCCATTAGGCAGTTATTGCCTCAGCCAGGCAACAGTCAAAGCGGCAAGCACATTAGCAGCTTCCTGCTGCCGCACAGCCTGCTAATAAATACACACACCTACAACAAGTCCAACAATGTCTTTGCTGCCCCCCGCTTTCGCCAGCCACCAGTTACATCCATATCCATCCCGGTGTTATGTATGTGTAGGAGGTATTCCATCTCGTTTGCATATTCATAAGCGTTGAAACGAGGCAAAAATATTTTCATAAACATAAATTCTTATTTCTGTTGCATTTCCTCGATCGCCTTTTGTGTTTGGGTTGTTTTTATCTTTCACTCATTCTACATAATTTCTTTACAGACCCATACACACACACACACACATACATACAGAGATATGCAGATACAAAACGCAGAACACCAAGAAATACACGGACTAAAAGCAGACCCAAGCCTTTTCTATGCACTGTAACAAAAAAATGCCCATGAATTAATAATTTATTGTGTTTGCTTTCAGGAACTGAGATGATAGAGGGTAGGAATCACAGGGAGTGGGGTGGAGTTAAAATACCAAATGTGCCATAAAGATTCTCTTGGCTACAAAATTACAATGAAAATCAAAGTACATACAACGAATGTAAAATGTAATGAGAGAGGCAAAAGGCAAAAATATAATGGAAATTTCTACCATTCTACATAGTCATAGTCATTTTTCGATTCAGATTAGGTTACTCTACTTAAATCACTTCTACTACTTTAATAACAAACAAGGCTAACAAATTTTTAGGTTTTGTAAAATGTAATGTACATGCTTCGGAAAATGTAAAGGTATACGCACAACATGGAAAAATTAAATAAGTAATGTGGCCCAAAATTAACTCTAACAGTTATAGAAACAGATTCGACTTGGCTTTGCCAGAAGACAGAACAGAGACTGATTTTTATAAAAATTTCGCATTGAATATCAGGAAAATATTATTAAATTTCGTATTTGCTTTTTTGTTCGTCTAAAGCCAAAAAATTGGATGGACAAATTTATATTTTCATTGTGCATTGTCCCACTTTTAGATACAAACACATTTTACATACGAATATATACATATGTACATGTATATATGTATCTGAAGGGTATTTTATTGTAAATAGCATAAACGTTTGATTTTCTTTTGCTAAATTTCTGCTATAATTAGTTAACAGTCACATTGAGTGAGTCATTTGCATAACCTACGAAGAAAAAGAGAAGAAATTTGGCATTTCTCGTTTGTAACATTGCTAAGAGCTAATCCTTTCAATTAGATGCATGTTATGGATGTTTTCTGTTTGTTGTGTGAGTGTGTGTCTGTCTGTGTGTGTTCCATTTAAATATAAATTGAATATGCAATGTACATAGCTTTCATTTTCTTGTCGCCTCCTCCCTCTTTTGACCAGTGCATGTAAGCTGCTTCAGCTTGGAAGTTTTTTTTGTTGCTGCCGTTGCCTGGCTTGGCTTGGCCTGGCCGTAGCCTGGCTGGGTTCTCAGGCGTTTTTTTTTTTTTTCATTTGCAGCTTCGGGTTTACTCTCTCTCTCTCTGTCTTTCTCATTTTTTTGCTTTTTCTTGTTTTTTTTTAAGTTTGTACAGTTTGCACGCATCGGTCCGTAAATTTATGCATTTGGCTATGCGAGCGTAATAAACAAGACCTTCAACCGTCGTCGTAGTCGTTGCTCCTGCTTCTGTTGCTGCTCTGCTGCTGCTGTCGTCGTCTAGGACATTGGACTGGACATTGCGACTGCTCTGACTCTGGCTTGCTTTGGTCACTACATTTCCATTGCCGGGCTCTGGCAGAGTTTTTATTTTTATGCGTAGATATTAAATGTGTTTCCTGGCACTTTATTCAGCTGCCGTTGCCGTTGTCGCTGTTGTTGTTGATGTTGCTTGCTGTTTTTGTTGCTGCTTTTGTCGTTGGCGTATTGTGCCATTTCACACCAACAACATTTTGTTGGCACATTGGCGCAAATGTGTGCGGATATCATTCAGAAGAAAAAAAAAAAAAAAAAATTGGTAAAAAAAAGGGGCCACTAGCTGAAAGAATGCGCCACATTTCAACCTCAACACGCATAAATAGGCAATAGGCAGCGACTTTGGGTCCACATGGCAAGTCATGGCCAAAACATTTCTATGTAAAAACTGAGCGCGCGCACATAAAACTTTGCCAATTTCAATAACAACATTTCATTTTCAGTTAGCCCGAAAAAAATGAAAGAAACGCTCACTGGGGAGAAGGTTAGTTCCATTGGAATGGTTTCTATCTTGGCGCCAGTGTGCGGCGTCTCGCTGCAATGCCGCCAAGCGGCAACCGCCAGCAGCAGCAGCAGCGTCAGCCTCCCATCATATATATTTATTCTTCCGTATTTTTCTGGGTTTTTTTTCGTTTATTTATTTTTTTTTCACCGCAATTCTCGCCGCCGCCACTGAAAGGAAATTCATAAAAATGTTAATTTTTCCGGCGGAAATATAATTTATGTAAAGCGCAGTGGGTGACCAAAAGATGGGTTGAACGTGGCTTGGAATTGGGATTGCGATTGCGTTTGGGATTGCAGCGATTGCCCACTTGCACTTGCAGGAGGAGGATGAGAAACAGAATATGTCTGAAAAATATATCCGGTGCGAATTACGAAAAATTGCGTATACGCCATGTATGTCAACTGGAAACTGGCGACACTATGGATGAAAGTGGTAGGTAGACAGGCAGTAAAAAACGTTCTCAACATTTCTCAATTACATGCAATAAATGCAATATGTGATGCTAATTTGCATTTTTCAACTTTTTGCCGAACACAAAGCGACATGACTGACCACCCCTTTGACCCGCCACGCCCAGTATCTAATTAATGTCTGTATACACACCCAAAAAGAAAAACATAAAAAACAAAAAAACGCAGCAAAAATGGAAAAGGAGTCCTATAAAAAACAACCAACTGACTGTCATGTGTTGGGGTCATTGTTAGCATTGCGGCAACATTTTCAAGTTGCTGGCATGACCATTAATCTTAGCAAGAAGGTAATTGCTTAGCAATTACCCTTTTGCAACTGCCATGGATGGTATTCCACCCACTACCACTACCACCCCTGAACGTTTCCTCTCTTGCACTTGCAAATTCGTGTAGCACCCGCAAGTTACTTTCCACAAAAAGCGGAGCTGGAGCTGCTTATATCTCTGCTGCCGCTGTGGTTACATTTCAGCGGAAGTCCCACGCAACGTCGACGGCAACAGCTGCAAGCTCCCTAGTTGCCTCCATTCAACTCCCTCTTTCGCTTTCTCTCTCTCTCGCTCTCTCTTTCTGTATTTGCAGCTCTCTGTTCTTGTTCGTTCTTCTATGTACGACAATGTCGGTACATAACACGACCCGCGAAGGCTCCAGCTCCGGTCTACGGACTACTGAGTATGGTCCCTATAGCTCCAATTCTGGCCCCAAAACGTGTCCCCGTCATGCTGCGCCTGCATTGTGTTAATGCTTTTTGTTAAGCTACAAGGAGGAGCGGCAACAACAATGTCATGGGAATGGAGGGAGTGGAGGGCAACGGCTGCTCCATTGTGCAGTTTTGCCAGTTTTGCAGCGTGTGTCGCTTTTTGCAAATGTTTGCCACACACAAACACAGAGAAAGAGCAAAAAAGAAGCACACATACATACATGGCTAAGCAAAAACAGCAAAATCAGCAACAACAACAACAGTTAAAAGGAAGCCGGAACACCACTCGAAAGATACTTTAAAATTAGGACCACTGCAAATGAAATTCTCCTGCCTATGCCTAACCCATTAATGGTTTGACTAGGCGGCAGGTGCAATTATGGTGATGAAGCATGGCAAAGTCAGGTGCAAGTCGGTGGTTACGAGGCCACCACAACACAATTCCCACCCACCTATAAGCACACACATATCTGCGAACATACCTGCTTCTATCCCTCAGCGCATTCGAAATCAACGTTAGAAGAGAAAAAATGAAAATAAAAGTGCAATGAATCAGTTTGTAATTGCAATTAGCAGAGAGGTGTGTGCAGACTTTTTTTCTGGGGGATTAATTTAATTATAAGATTTCCAACTGAAAATAAGATAACGATTTAAAAGATTTTAAAAGATAGATGAGAAATACATAAGATGTACCAAAGTACCAATTGTACCAAACCTTTCATATATTTAATTGTCATATGGATGGCAATAATGGTATTGCGTACATAATAAAAGAAATGAGAAATAAACAAACCGATCATTTTGGAATAAATTACCTTTTTTGCGAGTTTTCGTCATGGACTTAAACTTTATGTAAAACAATTTGCTCTGCTTCTAACTTCATTTCTTCCTTTCTCTAGGCAGTTAATGAAAGGAAGAAAAACATAAAAACTAAACAAAAAGAATAGTAGACTAGTAAATCACATCTTTTCCGCATATAATTAGAGGAAATGTCAAGCAAAAAAGAAACGGATATTACAAAAAAGTGTAAAATGCAATAAAAATTTAAATGGAACAATGTGACTAGAATGGCCAAGGAAATGGGAGCACGGAAAATAGAACAGAAAAACGTACAAAGCTGCACATCTACTCACTATAAAGACTACAAAAAAAAAAAACTTACTTAACTCGATGCCTAATTGTTTAAATTGTATTTAACTTTAAGCATTTGCTTTATATCGTTTTCAAGAGGAATATGAATATATATATATGTACATATATTTCATAGTTGTGCAATTTTGTAAATGCTTTAACTGAAACAATTGTAACTGAAAAATTCAAAAGCAAATTAAAACTTTGCAATTCGTGTCAATAAAATAAAAACTAATTACCCTGCCGATGCCCTGAAAGATAAACTTCACGTTCTGCGCACCCTACCCCCTACCCACCATCCTACGGTTTATTTTTGTGTGTTAGCTTCACATTCAAAAAATGGGCCAACATTTTGGACTTTTGTTTAAAAACAAAAAATGGGGAAAAATACATAGAAAACTGGGCACTTGTAGAGAAGGAGGAAACAGAGTAAGAGGAAGAGGGAGGGGGGGAGAGAGAGAGAGAGAGAGAGAGAGAGTAAATGGTGGAGAGGCTTCAAAGACGGGGGCAAGACTAAAAGAACGATAATTTTAATGATAACGAAAAAATGTGTTGCTCCTGCTACTTTTTCTTTCGCTTTCATTTCAATGGCTGCAACTTCCAATGAGACACTCTTTGAACCAGTTCAAAGTTTCGAATGGGCAAACATACCCACATACACACACACACATATATAAACTATAGTTTGTTCAAACTTCTCTCACACAGACACACATACACACTAGTCAAACTCAAATAAGAATCTGCTAGGTATTTACCTATGCGAACACACTAAACTCCAGCTGCCAGAAACTTTTTGCCCGAGCACCTGCATGCCCATTGTTGTTGTTGTTTTTACCAGGACAACTTGCAATTTTCCAATAAGAAAAGGCGAAGGTAACGCCGTAGCCGAAAAATTGCTCAAGCACAAACAACGCACGTTATAATATTATAAAAACGGCAGCGACAACGGCAACTTACTGAAGCGATAAAGTCAGCGAAAGGGAAACCGGCAAAGATGCTGGTTTATATCAGAGATGGGGAGGTATAGAAGGAGAGGAGAAGGCAATTCTGTCCCATCAAGAAGTAAAACAGCTGCTCTTTGGACAATGCCTTGGACGAGAGCACAAGAGATTCGAGGAGAGCTCCCCCCTCTATGTCTCTTTCCTTCTCCTTCCGCTCTTGGCGTGGCAACAAATCGTTGAAATAAATGAAGCGCACTGGGCGAAATCAGCAAAAGTTTTCTACAATTTTTCTTCACTTTTGCAACAACGGCGAATACCCCCTTTCCCTCTACCCTCTGCCCAGCAGTAGAAGCCACCTTTTTATCCTAGTCCTAGGTTCTTCGGTTGGTTTTACTTTTGGCTCTGCGACATTTTCGGATTTCGGCAAACGCTTAACCCACCCTCTTGCCTTCGTTACGGCTTTCTTTGCCACGCTTCTATATATATATGCCTGCATCCAAACAGAAGACGAAGATCCCCATCCATACTTTTGGTCCATTGTTGACTTACAAATTTAGGTTGCTTGGCGCAAAAGTTTGTTTTGAATTGTAAGTAATTTTTGATACCTTACATATCTACGTTTCGATATCTATGTATACATATATGTATATATATGGCCAACATTCTCCCTGCCCCGGCTGCTACACCCAATCTCTATATTTCGATTTACAGCCACACTCACTCACAATTTCCAGTTACCAGATTTAGACTTAGTCAATTAAAGTTAAAGCCACGCGCAAAATCCTAGGCATATGTTTACTGAGAGTTTTCCGCCTTGGTTTTTTTCATCCCCTACCCCTACACCTACCACGCCATCCTGCTCCCCACCATTGTTTCCACTCTCCATATTTTGTGTCATAAATTTGTGCATAACTGTCAAAAGCAATTGCCCTTAGCTTTTGCGGCAGTTTAAACTTTGATGATATATTTGTGTATAGAATATAAACTACATACATACGTACATACACGTATATGCTACTCGTGCCACGTGTGTGTATGTAAATCTCTGTGGTGTGCGTACATAAAAGGTGTGATCAAAGAGTTGCCAAATTTGTTTATCATTTACCCATATTTGTTGATCTAAGGTTCTTTCTCCCTATAACCCAACCCCCCAACCACCATCCTCTTAAACACAGTAATAGGAAGGACAGCTTTTGAATGTTAAACATTTGCATTCCTCTATCCTTGTGCTTAAATCTTCAATCAATACTCTTTGTCATTCTCAAAATGTTCATCAAAGAAAAATAATAACATGTTGAGTTGATATTAAACTTCAATTTTTCAATTTCCATTAAATCATATTCTTAGTTTCACTTGACAAATGGAACTATTGTTTGCTGCACCTGTACACACTGCAAAATAAAATATGCTTTCACTGAAAATTTTAAAGAATACAGTCACATTCTCTATATATTCAAAGATTTTATAAACATCCATTATTATGTTAAGTACGGACTCACTTACCCCTTCCCTTTGTTATAAAAGAAGCGTCTTACCACGCCTTTTCACATACTTATACAGTAAATTCTTTTCTAAATAAATTTCTCCAAGTGCAGAATGGAATATGCTGATGTTTAAGAAATTTCTAAAACGCATCTCGTTTGTAATGCAAATCGGCGTATTGTGCGCTGACAATAGCAGATGCCGTGACATTGTTGTCGTTCTCGGTTGCTCTATTGTGCCGTCAGTCTGGCGAACCGTTTTGTCTGTCTGTCGGTCGTTCGCCCACATGACAGTCGCGTCCTTATAGGTAGATAGGATATAGGCCTATGCCAATGGATGGGCATGGGGATCGATAGGAACTTGGATATGGGTGGCTCGGCTGAGCTCGGTTCGACTCTTATGTATGTGTGAAAATTGCGTGGGAATGTGTGCGAATGTGTCCTGTCTGCCACTCAACACGCCAGTCAATTTATACTAATTGTAAGTGTCAGATACATTTGTCAAAATTTAAGTTATGGTCTCCGACTTTGGCTTCTGTTGTGTTCTGTTCTGTTCTGTTTGGTTCTGTTCTGCGGTTGTCCTGCGGCCAGCTCTCATTTTGTTCTTGTTTCTTGTTTTCTGTGAAAAATTGTTTATTGTAATCTGTTGTTGAAGAACTTGACAGAGAACACTATAACACGAGTGGGATGCCCACCAAGTGGTGTGGATTGATGTGCCAGGAGTATTAAACTTGAATAAAAAATTCAACCGAAAAATAGGAATTGCCTTAAATGCTTTGCAGCTGTTCCTGCTTCTGCTCCTCCTACTTCCTTTCCTCTTCCTCTCCCACTCTATGAACTTTGTCGTCCATTCATTCACTAGAAAATGTGCCAAAAATTACAGTAGAAAAACACAAGTTTTGTAAGCTGCTTAGCTGCAAGTTGTGATTAGCACACAAAATTCCACAGCAGCTTGTGGCTTTCAACGCGCCGCGGCGTCGTGCCCTCATTAGAAAAAAGTAAAGAAGAATCCTCCTTCTACTGCAAAAGAAAAAAAAAACAGATCCAACTTCCTCATCCATTCCTCACAAGAATCAAAAAAATCTCTGACGAACGACAACGTTGTGCACTGAATGTGAGAAACTTTAAAATGTGTTGCTCACTATTTAGGGGATCGTTTAAGTAAATATTTAATCAAATGGAATGTTCTTGCCGAAGCACTTTAATCTCACTTAAATAAATCCTTAAATGAATATTTATGTCAGGAAATGGGCGCGGAAAATAACTAAGATTTTAATAAATCCATATTGACGTTCCAATTATGCGAATTTCGGTTACCACTTGTTAATTGCAGTGTAACGCAATTTTAATAATTGATTTATTTTATTTCAACACAAAATATTTTTGACAGCGATTTAATCAATTTTTGGCGAACTGCAATAAAAATACTTTTTGCAAGTTTAATATCTGATCGAGTACAATAATAAGTCAACAGTTTGTTGCTCTTCTCGGCTTAAGGTTACAACCCAGTCTTCGGACCGTTCAAAAATTCAGACAGTTAAAAGGAAATCGGTTGCCAATGGAGATTCCAAAATTAAAATTAGGAAACCTAAGCCTTCATGAGGTTAAAGAGCAAATTAAAAACCATAAAATGAAAACGAACATTTTTGTAGGCTTGTCCTAAGTAAATAATATCACACCTTCCTTGGCAGCAGCAATGCCCTGGGGTAGAGCATTAGCATGTGCCACAAACTTTTTTCCTATTCATTCTCATTTTGAAATTTTTGTTGGTTTCTGTTCATTCTTTGGTTCTTTTGTTGTTGTTGTTTTTTTTTTTTCGTTGGGTGGGCGTTTGGCTAAAAAGCCGAATAGAACGGAAGGGAGATCGGCTGGTGGTTGGTGGCTGGTGGGGCATGATGCCTGGCAAATTTAAATGTTTTTAGTTAAAGCGGATTAAAAGTTCGCTGCATGCCGCACATACATAACCCATGCTCAGTCCCCAATGTTTCCCCTCTGCCCCCTCTTTCTCAAACCTTTTTGCAACATCGCAAACCATGTTGGCCTACTTTGGCCCCAGCTCTGGCACAGCTAACCCTATGCATAATTAACGTGGCCCTGGCTTGTTCCAGCCATTGCTCCGACTTTTCGCGCAGCTCCCGGCTCCTTTTCGCTGGGTTGCTCGTTGCCTTTTCAAGCGGGCGCCTTTCAAGCAATGCATAACCATTTTTCGGCCACGAAATTGATGGCCAATGCCCGCGTTGCGTCTATTTTATTGGCAACGCATAAATTATGAGGCATGTAAAACTTATATCTAAGCCATGGGAGCAGAGAAGCCAAGCAAAAATTCTTGATTGTCTTTCGCTCGGCATAAGTCGGGGTCATAAATTTGCGAACCTTCTTTCAATTGGAAATTAAATAGTTTCCATGGATTATGCAGGGGACAGCATGGTGGACAGGCGCTGATTTAAAGGATATTCTCCTTCATACATACATACGTATAACTTGCATTTACAATTGATTTAAAAATCCCCAACAAAAGCCACTGTCAACAACGTCGCTGACGTCGCTGCCGATGGCGATGGCGACAGCGACGCGGACGATGCATTGTTGCCGCGTTGTCATTTGAAACCGAATACCCACCAGCTTTATACCTGCCACCCACCCTTTTGGCAAGGCAATCCATAGTCCAGAGTCAGCGATAACCGACCGACACATAGCCAAAGTGTGAAACGATAGTTTTTGCTGTTGCTTTTTGTGAGCTGCAACAGAACTGCAACTACGTTTCATTTGGATTCGGGGGCGAAGGCGGGGGTATGGTTGGAGGAGGAGGAAACTATTTGCTACTAACGGTAACAGTTTTCAATAAATACTTTTGCCTCCATGTTAGTGTGTGGGTTTGTTTGCGTGTGTGTTTGTATGTAAGTGTGAGTGAGTGGAAAAAGTTTTTCACTGTTCACTTGCCTGCTGCTACAATTTTTTCCCTTCCCTCCAAACGGGGTTTTCTTCATACTCTTTAAAAGGAATGCATGTACAATTAAGCTCCTATAATCTTGGTATTTGGAATAATAATACATAGATCACACTTTGATAGCAAACTGCACTCGCCTCACACAAAAGCAATTTACGAAAGATAATATCGAAACTATAAACTGCAATCAAAAGGTTTATCTACTTAAACTTTAGATTAATGTTTTCCGTCTCCGAAAAAAAAAATGACCCTTAAAACAATTTGTGGCTAAAAAAACTGTTCGCCTTCTTCTCTCCTGGTCTGGTTTGTCAAATATTACGCAACGCTCATTTAGCAAATTAAGAAGTGTGTCGGATTGGGAAGTTTGTGCAGTCATTGTGCCAAGTAGATTGCAAAAGAATCCTAATTGGCAGACAGAATTAATATTCATGCGGGTAACAAACTCACTTACCTGTATTGTGAAATATTGCACAAGAACGGTTATCTCAGTTACTTAAATGGCAAAATGTATCATTGACAACTTAAAATTATATTTTATTTATTATCTAGTCTAAGCGACTTCAATTGGTTTGGTTTTAGGCAAGTTTGCCTTTAATATTACAGATTAAATCTTAATCAAATTATATGGAAGCTTAGGGCATTCCAAATTCGTTTTTAAAATGATTCTTGTTTTTTCTCTGATTTTATTTTTTTTTATTTCCGCATGGGTTTTTTTAATTTTTTTTGACTGCTCATTTCTATGACGCGCAGTTGGCATTGTGTGAGGTGGTGGCCCCTTTGGCTCAAAGGGGGTGGATTTTGGGGCTGTAAGAAGGCGTGGCGTGTGCTGAAAACTTTGCGCTTTGTAATTGTGTAATTATGGGAAATTAAAACTGTTGGCAAAACTTTTCTGCACACGTGGGAACAGAAGAGGAGCGAGGGGGGCGAGAAAGGGCAATCGAGGCAAGCCGAGACGAAGCGTGGAACCAACCTCTTTTCCGTCTCCTCCCTGTCCCTGACACACAATACACAATTCGATTTGCATGTGTGGAACTGCCATACATGGCTGGAGATAGTTTTTGTTGTCTATTTTCCCCTTTTTTTTTTTTGGGAGTAAATAGAAATCGATAAATGTTGCAGTTTCTGCAGTTTCTGGCTAGTTACACTTGTTAGCAGGCGCTCTCCCCAACTGCCTCCCTGTGTATTCCTGTCCTATTTTCATATTTATGCAACTGCTTTCAATGAGTGAGCGATTTATGTTAAGTACACATGTTCTCATTGGGTTTCCATTGCACATACACACATATACACACACGCACATAAAACACATCTGCAGAAAATGAGTGTCGCAAACACGCAAACAGACACAAGGACAAGAAGAAGAAGAAGAAGAACGTGTGTGCCCCATAACAATAAAAATTTATTTTCAACTTTTTATCTCAGTCCGTCTACCCCCTACCCCACTCAGTTCTGGCCATCACCATTGCCATCTCTTTCTATCTCCCTCTCTCTCTCTGCGATCTTCCTTCCTTCCGTCCAACCCAGCACACGAACCCTTGGTCGTGTACATATTATTATAACGCATTCGCCTAGGTGTACACAGAAGCAGAACCGAAAGCAGAGAAAAGAACTCAACTGAAGCAAACCAAACCAAACCAAACCAAACCAAACCAAACCATAGCAAAGCAACAAACGAAGCCAAGCCAGAGCCAGAGCCAGAGCCAGAGTGCGCAATTTGTGCTATGCCATGGCCGCTGCCAGCATTTCGCTCTCCGCCAACCCCTCCTTCACCATAGCCAGTTTGCAATCTCCTGTCCTGTCTTGGTTAACTGTTTTCAGCTTGCAAGCCTGAACATGTGTGTATAAATATCATTTGCCCTGCAGCCCAATCTAGGCAGAGAGGCGGGGAGACACATAAGGAGGCCAGCAAACTCGAAGCAGGACTATCAAATTGTATTTGTAGCCAATACAAATGAGCATACGGCAGGCCATTTTACCCCAAAAGGCATTCACAGGTTCTTGCCCATTCCAGGTTGGGCCACTCCCACACTCACACCCACTAACTACCTACCTCCTGCCCACGTTCGGCATTGTAACGCCCCTATTTTGCTACCCATCTTTATATGTCGACTGAAATGAAGCGATTCAAGGCTGCCATGTTAACCCATTAACGACAACACCTACTTCTTAGATATGATAATGTGGATGGAGTCTCTGCCCCTTGCCTCTGTTCGGAGGAGAGCGTAGAAAACTAGCAACTAGTTTTTATGAACCCAGCGAGCTAACTTGAGATTAAAGAATTTTTGGTAACTTTCCAAATTGAAGCTCATCACTAAATGCTTAAAAGGCCTGAAATTAACTTGAAGATAATTTATTGAATACAGTTTCCTCTGTGTAGAGAAGAGCGAAAAGAAGGAGGAGACCTGATATCTTCATTATATAGTTTTAGATGGTTTGAAACTAAGAAAAAATCATGTAACTTAACAACTGCCAAATACTTTGTTGGGTAATGCAAATTACTTTTCATTCCACACGTACAAATAATTCCACATTTGCCGCACATTTTGTAAGTATATATACATACATGAATATAATCGGATGATTATATAAGAGTGAATAAACTTTATTATGCAAGCAATGTATGTTTGTATGTATGTAAATGGATGCACATATGTATATAGATTTGTCTAGTGATTTGCTCGACATATTAGGGTTAAGGAAATGAAGGAAAAAAATTCAATTGCTCAACATTTGCGAACAGCTGTCAAAGCTTTAAGAGGAAGAAGAGGAGAGAGCAGCAGGTTGCATTTGCAGTCTTATCGAAAAGAAGCTCTAGCTCTACAGCTACTACACTTCACTCAGTCTCTGTCTTGATTCTGCATTTGCTTTTCACTCCTTTCACTGCTGCGCCATTCACTGCCATTCGTCATCGTCCCCAGTCCCAGTCATCCTGGCCGTCATCGTTCGCCTTCGTTGCAGTTTCTCAAATTTGCTGCAATGTTGCATGTCAGCTTACAAGCGTTTTTCTTCTCCACTTTCCTTTCATTTCATTTCCTTTTTTATTTTTCTCCATCTGATTCATTCCATTTTTATTGTAATGACGCATTATAACAACGCTTCAGTCAGGGAGAGAGTTGAAGACAGCGTTTGACAATTTGCTAGCTAACGCTAATTGGCAGCTGCCATTCGGAGTTGAGTGGAGGAGTTCGGGTTCGAGTCCGTAGCAAATCACTGTTTGCAAATCTCTTATTTTTAAGAAGGTTGCCAAGGGATTGGGGTTAGGAGGAACAATTTAAAGACCAGCCCACAGCTTGGGGTCATAAATTTCATTATGGCTTTTACCCGTTGGCGTTGGCCTATTATTATTATCCCCTCTTTCAGCAGGCACCTGGTCGGTCGGACAGGCGGTCCGTCTGTCGGACAGTGGGTCGGTCGCGATGGCTTTATGTTGTTGGCCACTTTTCTGGCCACACACCGATATCATCCTTCTGCAAATTCCATTCCAATGTTACGCATGCCGCAATAATCCCTGGCATAAACATTGGCAAATCCGTTTGCGTTTTGTACAAACATGGTTAAAACGTATTGGGCCAAAAAGAGAGGGATTGCCAGGGAGGTGGGGTGTTGGGAGGAAAATCTAGCACAATGAGCCGAGTCGACAGAAAAGGCAGACGATTATTTTGGCACGTGGGCGCGTTTGTTAGCATTAAGTCATAAAAACGTGTCCCCTGGTCCCCACAAAATTTACACACACACACACACACACACACACACTCACAAAGTTCAGCATCCAATGAACAAATGAGCTCTTTTAGTGTGTAACAGAAAGAGAGAAAAAGTAACAGGAATGGCCAGACCCATTTTCCTATGCAGTCGCTGAAAATGGCCAAAAAGAAGCAAGAAAAGGGAAATAAAAGGCGGGACATGGAGGAGGACAACGACGGCGAAGCAAATGCTTAGGACTGCTCTGGGGCTATTGGCATTCCTGGGCTGTTTATCGTTCCGAACAATTCGGCAAGTCGCAAAGTCTGCCACAGAGGGGCGAGGAGGCAACTACACAATGGCAATGCTTGAGGCTATTGTAGGGACAAGTGCTCGTGCTGTACCACCTGCTGCTGTTGCTGCTGCCACAGTTTCCCACAATTCTCTTTTTCATCTTGCCACATTCCTAGATCCAACTACGCAGCAAGTGGTTGGCTTTGCTGCTGTTGCCTCTTCCTTCATCCTCTTCTGCATTGCATTTTTCTTCCTCTCACTATATATGTATATATAACTCTCCCTTTCTAATTTGTTGCCATTCTTCGTGTTTTTTTTTTTTTTTATATTTTCCTTTTGTGCAGTTTTCAGCTCTCAATGCAATGCCCCTGTCGTGCTCTCCGCCCAGTTCACTCAATTTCTGAAGCTCATTATAAAGTTATCTTCCAAACAACAATTTGGCAGTGGCTTCGGGGTAAGAATATCGATTCTTCCCCCATCCCTCAGTTCCAGTCTTCTCCAAAAGCTTGATGTTTATCCCCACATAATCTGACTTTAAGATGTAGATTTAATTTACCACAAAATTTCAAGTGACACAGAATTATGGACACATATAAGTAGATAAAACTTTTGCCTGTCAATAACCCAAACCGAAAAATTTCTTCAATGGGTGGAAAAAATAACATTTAAATGCATATCTGAGATTTTCAGAGATAGAGTGTGGCATTGCTAAAGTTGCTGGTTGAATTCAACACACGTTGTTAGGTTTTTTTCATAAATGGTTTAACTAACACAACATCGCTACTAAAATTACACTCTGTCTGCTTGGCCACACTTTAACAAAATTATATTCACATATACAAGCAAAGAACTGAGAAAACTATTTTATAGTTTCTAATTTCCAAGAAATCTTTAATAATTAGCCATCTTTAAATGATGATAAATTTAAATTTTTCTTTGCATTATTTGTTTATTTTATTTTCAATTATTGCAAACATGTGAGACCAAAAGTTTAACCTTGACTTCATGACTGGATTAAAATCAGAAGGAGAGAGAGTAAGGGGGTATGAACCACTGGCAAGTGCAAACCGAGAATTTCCGGCTTAAAAGTTCCAGTCAACTCGAATATTCCATATAAATTCTCTTGAATTTTAAAAAATTAATTTCTAATTGGAGGCAACATAGAGACAAAAAAAAGCCCAAATTAATTGTGGTTAGGTGGGAGACAGAGAGAGAGATAGAGAGTGGATGGGATTATCTGATTTCTGGTTTATTCAACTAATCCTTGTTAACTGTCTCAACGACTTTCAGCACATCCTGTGCGTACTTTCCATGCAATTGGCTTAAGCAATTTTAGTTTTGGTTGTGGCAAACGAGCTGAAGTCCCCCCAGATCCCCTTCACCCGCACGACTTCCGACACTTTTCTCCCTCTATCTATCTCCCTCTATCTCTTTCTCCCTCATTCTTACTCCGGTAGCATCCGATTAGCAATTTCCATGCACTTGAGCAATTTCATTAGTTGTCTTGTCTTGACTAAAGTTTTCTTCTTGGCTTTTACCTCTCAAGTGTTGTGTGTTGTAACTCTTTTTCGAAACACCAAGCAAACCCCCGCGCTTTACCCATTTTCCTCCTTGACACCGCCTCTTTCTCACAACTGTACATCTCTTGAGCACTTTCCATGCATTTAAACAATTTTCATTTTATTTCATTTCGCAAATGTTTTTGTTTTTTTTTTTTCTGAATGGTTTTCTTCTTTCACTTTGCTGTTTGGCTTTTTGAAAAATGATGATGAAAATTTCATAAATATGCCCGTTGCGTTTTCCAACCATTCGCAATTCGTTTCTAAACCATTAACTTTTGGCAGTCACTGTGCCAGCATCTCTGAATGTGAAAGAAAGAGAGAGAGAAAGAAAGAGTGAACGAGAGTGTGTATAACATATCGTTAAATATTTAACGCTTTTAAGTGTTTCCAACGTTCTCCAATAACCGAATATTGGTCAAATTCGACATCATATTTTGCGGCTAGCTAGAATGAGTGAGATGTCCATCTCCATCTTCATTTGTCCAAGTCCCTCTACACCTTTCCTCCCTTTTGATGCCAGCATTTTCTTTAGGTACGTATTACGAATGTATTAAATTTTTCAAAGAAATATCGATGTATGAATATTCTGACCTATCCTCAATAAATTTCATGCCAAAAAAACGGAACGCACAGCGAGAGACGTGATTTTCAGTTTACGCACGCTTGCCGCACCTAAACAGGGGAGTTACTTGAGAGAAACACGGCAGGAGAGGCAGGAGGGTAGGTGTGACTAAGAGGACTATGAGGACGGGGATCAGGGATTGGTATTAGTTACGTTTTGGGGTCGTCTACCCAACAAGAACAACAACAGAAAGAAGAGGAGACCGAAACTGTTTTGCTGTTTTCTAGAGCTTGGCACGTATTTTGGATTTCTGCTACATTTGAACTTAATATTTCGTCCTCACTCTCAGGGTGTGTGTGTGTGCCCCTATGTGTGTGCTTTCTCTTTCTTTCACTCCGTTCTCTCTCACTTTGCTCGTTTTTTGCAACGTCTCTGTTTTAGTCTGGGGAATTTCTTTGGCGTGTTAATGCCTTTTGGCTATCAATTGGCCATTATGTGCTGGGGGTCTTGGACCCACCACCACCACCATCAACAACACCAATGCCACACCGGCCGACGCCGCCTCTTCCGCTACATAACCATTACCAGCTCTGTAATTCCGTTGTGATTTGGGATTAGGTCTGGGCCATACTCGTCGCAGCGCATGAACACGCTATAAAAATATCTTGGCTGTAGGCAATTGAATAAATTGTGACCTTTACATTGATTCGATGGCCGCCGCATCATCTTGGGCCCATCTTGGAGTAAATAAGAGTTGAAAAACCATTTATTTCTTTTTGACTTTTCTACCCTTTTTGCCTTAATGGGGTGGGACCCGATATTCTCCCCCCATACCTCCATGTGGTGGTCAGTGTCCCTTTAGCTGTCACACGTAAGCTGGTAGAGTCAGAGTTTTATAAGTCCATTTTGTGTGTGTATTTGGTATTTTTAAATCGAAATATAAATAAATATGTTTTTGTGTGCTGCTAGAGGGCCGCTAGTTTTCTCCTCTCTTTTTCCCACCCTCTCCCTCTCTCTCTCTCCGTCTTCATCCCAACGTGTTTTGCTCTATCTGTTGACCCAGAACCCGCATCCGTACACATATGTACGTTCATATTGACCACAAGTCGGTCTATTAATACGCGCAAATAAGCCGCTTAATTAGTGTTTCATTTACCATGACGTGGGTGGGCTCGTGGGGTTAGCAAGGATGGAGCACAGCATAATGCTGTGGCCAAAAACTGTCGGATTTAGGGACCGGGCCCACATGGCGTATGCATAATGAAGACGATCGAAGCCATGCGAACGAGCCAAATCGGACGTTAATTAAATGTTGGCATAATAGGATAAAAACTTTTGTTTTTAATGCTGGTTTTTCCACCACATCCCCCGCCCTTATCTTAGATTCCGTCGTGATAGTATTTTTAATCTTAACACCGAAACTAATAAACACCTTACCTTAATCGCTTCATAACATCCATTTCATATTTGTTTCATCATAACTTTCTTACACTGAAGAACAAAACCAAAACAAAACAAAAACAAAAAAAAACACTCTCTTCTTTTATTTCAGTCCACTCACGCGCAAAAAAAAAAACACACACACATACACAAAACTTTTGCCGCTTCTCGCCAAAGGAGCCCCTTTATGTCCACGAGAGCCTCACATATTTTTTCGCGCTCATATTCTTGTTAGAACGACAAATTGGTAAGTTTCGTGAACCGACAAACCGATTTAATTATTATCTTAATCATTTTGAACTCCAATCACAAAATTTTATTTCACTTTAATTTGTGTGCACTTTTAACAGCAAAAAAAAAAAAAAATTTAACGCGCGTAAACACGCAGAGTTGCCAGACACTCGAAATAGTCGAGATCGAAGTGACTTCGATAACTAAATCTCAAACGTCTGGCAGCGCCGTCAGTTTCATTTTTTACGGTGGTAGCTTTTGCTTAATATTATTAAATAAGTGCTTCTTGAGTCCTCAAAACTATTTTATAATCAATATCACGCTTTCAAATCGAATCCACAGGAGTTAACGAATACAACAAATTGGCGGCAAAATAAATAACATTTATAAAAAGAGCGCGTAGTTTGTGTGTGTGTTTTTCTTTCTTTTTCTTTTGTGTAATACTATGAAATAAGTGCTTCTTGAGTCCTCAAAACTATTTTATAATCAATATCACGCTTTCAAGTCGATTCCACAAGAGTTAACAAATACATGTTTTTTTTTTTTTTTATTTTTTTTTTTACTTGTGTTTCGAAAAGTGAGAAAGAACAAAAGAAGAGAGTGAGTAAAACAAGAATGAGCGCAATGCGCTCTTAGCTTGACTCAAGCTTTGATTTTATTAAATCATTTTGGTACCAAGAATGAGCAATTGGAAGAATGAGAAGTGAAATATTTATAAACAAGAAAGACGAAAAAAGGTAAGTGAATTTTAAGTTATACAAATGTATTTTTTCGCTATACATACACATAAATTTACCGACTTCTGTGACAGCTCAGCGTATTATATAATAATTAAATTAAATTAAAAATTCCTGATTGTTTGTTTATCTACTTAAATGAATGGAACTAGGACCTTAATTTACTTTCAACGGATTAAAGTGAAACAAAGTGATTTTTGTACAACTAAGTTTACATTGAAAATCATTTGACAAAAAGACCACATGTATCCGACAGCCCTTCCAGGAAAAGTGGTCCAATGCTTAGCGGCGACTTTAATAGGACAGATTGAGTCGTTTAGAATCCAATTCTTGTGAAAATGGTTCTCTGCCGAGGACATGGTCGAATGGCTTTTGGGCCCATTGTCCATAGCTATAAAAGTCAATCCCGAACAAAAAAGAAAAACAAATGTCACATAATCGTTCTTTTCTTTTGACCTTTTCTATGTGCTTAACTTTGTCGTTTTATAGAATTATTCTGACACTTGACTAAATATGTATGTACATTTAATTTTTTACTATATTACTTACTTTGCATTTTAAATTCTTTTTGTCAAACAAACTTGCATTTTAAAGTGCACAGATATCTATACATATGTACATATGTATGTAGATATTTTAAGTTCAATAAAAAGTCCAAGTAATATATTTATATTTTTTTTTAACCATAACCATACTTTTATTATGGAGAAACATTTTCATTTGCATTTTTAAAACAGAAAACATATTTTACCTCTTTTTTTGTTATATCATACTGCTTCTTGGTTTGTTTGTGTTTCTGTTTAATGGGGATTCGAAAGTTGATCAACTTGGGGGCATTTTTGTTTTTGTTTTTATCTTATTGCATAAAAGTCTTATTAAGACCGCTTAAAACCGAGCGCTAAATTTACAATCGTTTGTTTGGTTTTATTCATGAATATTTTACACAGTAACTGGATGATGGACTACATAGAACTTTTCAATAAGTTTTTCTGTCGTATTTCCTATCTTTTGTTTTTCGTTATTTGTTAAATTTCGGCTGACAACCAGATATACAATACTATAGTTAACTAAGAGTCTAAACCACATTCAGATTGAACTTTTATCAAATTTATATTGTATTTCCATTTTTTTGTTTTTGTATTGATACAGAGAACTGCTGAATTGCCTCCTATTAGACTTTATTATTCTTGCATAAATAAATAATACCTAGTTAAATTAAAAAAAAAACAGTGAAACTAAAAAAAATGAGGCTTATTTGCTTGATTTATTTTTTTTTTTTTTTTTTGTTTCTTTTTGCCGTACATTTTATTTTATTCGATTTTTGTCGTTATTATTGCATTAGTCATTTATTATGATATTTTTCGTTATGCCTCAATATAAACTGAATCAAAGTTGCATGTAATTTGGCTGGACTTTTGTTTGTGTGTGTTTTTTGAAAATTTTAAAGTGATTTGTTTGTTTTTAAAATTCTATAGGTAGGTATAGCGTATATATTATATATATGTATATATGGATGTGAGTGAGTGAGTGTGTGTGCATGTCAAACATGAAATGAAATGAATTTTAAATGAATTGTCAACAAAGGAAAGAGAACAACAACAATGTGCAGGGATGGCAGAGTCAAGAGTTTGGGCCAATTTTCGGGAGTGACACGTGCGCCCCGCTTGGGTTTGGGAGCTCTTTCTAGGCAATTACGCGTTACTTTTTTTCACGACAATGGTTTTAATTTAAACAACAAGAAAATAATGTTCATTTCGGCGTACCGAAGCTGTAATACCTTGCAAAGCATCTAAGAGAGTGTATTTTAAATGTTATTCCATAAAGAACACTTTATACTGGCAATTCGGACCAACAAATGTTTGGGGAAAGTTGTGTTCAAGTACCTACTGACAGAAGAAAATAAAGAGAAAGAGATTTTAAATTTTGTTGGGCAACAAAGTTATATTAATAAGAGTCATCTAGTTTAAAACATGAAATAGACTTTTAGATGGAAATAATGTTCTCCTCAAGCAAGAGTATTGAAAAAGTCTTGTCGACAAAAAGATACTCCCGGTTAGACATGCCAGATGAATGATTCCTGAATTTAATTAATCTTAGTTTATGGGCATATTTTGTTGTTGTTTTGTTTCTTATACAGTTGCTTCATAATACTCTCATTTTTCTTTGGGTTCTTTTCTTTCTGCCATGAATAATTCTTATAGATAATACTTATTAAAGGACACGTTCATTTATATACACTAGTTCATTTCCATTTCTGCCTTCCTTCCTTACTTCTGTCTGTCCGTCCGTTCGACCGTCCGTTTACTACCAACTATCAACCACCAAAACACACATACACATTAAATGCATCATTAACACTACACAGATGAGACGATGGAGAGCAGCCCCAACTAGGCCGGGGCTGTCATTCAGCTAGCGACGACGAGGATGGCTGCACCATCAGCTCCAACTCCGAGTCCGGGTCCAACTTAAGCGATGCCATGCCTCTGGCAGCCACGAAATTAAGACACTGCCGCCGCCACGGAAAATGCTTTGAGCAGTGCTGCTCCAGTTCCAAGTGACAGCCACCGCAACTGTCGTTGTCGTCGTAATGGCAAGTAAAGGCACTGAATTCCAGCGCAAGGAGCTGGCACTACTATTGCCATGCTGCATGGCTGCCGGATGCTCACCGTTTATGACATGCACCACAACCGAGGCGGAGTCTGCGTGGGGACCCAAGAGGAAAGAAGAGAGAGAGAAAAAATGGAAATGCCGCAAGTAAGAAATGTCTTCTTAATTGCCAAGGGGCACAGACTAAAGATGGGCATGTGGGAATGGGTCGAGGTATACCTGAGCTGCTCGGCGAGCACGTGTAGTTGCCCGAGTCCGCTGGCGTGGCCTTGGCTATCAGCAGTTTACTGGTGCGCGTGGAACGCTCCGTGATGACATTAATGCCGCCGCGCTGAGAATAATTCATGACCCGCTTGCCTTTGTACCAGTAGATGAACGATGGTGGCACCGGCGACTGCATCGCCAGGCAGGTGAGATTGATGTCGCTGCCGCTCTTGATGAACAGCTCGGCATTGCCCAGGATTTTAGCACGCGACACTGCAAAACAACAACAACAACACAAGAGAAACAAACAACGAGAATATAAAAAAAACGCCAAAATAATTGCTTTCGTGGAATGGGCTCCTGCCGTCCTCCTTCTGCTCATTCCACTTAACCATAGAAGCCGCCCACACGGGGATTGCCATTTAGTATACACACTCACCCACAACATTCAGTCGAAAGCCTTGACTGATTTTCGGCTCTGTAGACACTTGACACTCATAGGTGCCCGAATCACGAGGTTGGGGGGGACGATATACGGAGAGTCCATTCATCCGAACCTTCCGAGTGCAGTGACTGGAAACGCTGATCATTGGTGTAGGTAAGAATGCCAACGGTAAGTATGTGCAGATCACGTTTACGAATCCAAGATACCTGAAAGTAGAATACAATCCCCATGGGAAATGTTTGATAAATGATTTATGGAAACTTCTGAAGAAGAAAGTTGTACATTGCATTCGAATTAAACATTGACGAACTTCATCTTGTGAAAATTTTATATTTTTAGACAAAATATTTTCCTGAATTCATTTTTGATATGCTAATACAAAAATAAAGTGATTCACTACTTGGCAAATTAATCATTTACTGCATCAAATTAAAACACTTTGTAAAGTGCGTTTAGAGTTCAGTTTTGTATCTTAGTTCTGCAAAGTTTTCTAAAACACGAACAAATTCACTTTCGACCTCAATTATGCTAAATACACGTTCAAAAACTTTGCCAGCTAAACTTTAATTAATAAAATAAAAGTTTTTTATGCAACTATCATGACGACGATACTGTTCCAGTTGAATAAACTTTATTTATATCTATGTCAAAATGTCAAATATGAAATTTCAATATAGGAAATAGAGCAAAAGAGGCGTGAAAATTGTTACTTTGTGGAAACGTTCAGCTATCAATTGATGAGAGGGGGAAGTTTTTGTAACTATCTTGGGTGTATAGATGACTAGGTTGGTGGGTGGGTGGTAGTGGGTGAAGGGGCCAACAGTGAGACATTGCCAATTAGCTGCATATAAGGCTAGACAATGCGCTGGCATTTTGGATTAGGGCACGGGTTGACTGGCTCTAGTTCAGCTTGGCGTTAATTACTCAATTCAACTGTCTCGGAAAAGTTGGTCGACGACTGTCGCCAGGGCGAATGTTGCTGACATCGTTGTTGTCGTTGTTTCCTGGCTCGTTGCAAGGATGAGAGATGGCAAAGGAATGGGAGCAGAGTAGTACGGACAGCGTAAAATTTATTACACCGCATAATTGCACAGCCACAGTGCTTTCGAGGTGGTGGCAGGATTCGTGGCCAGGCTAAAAGGCCACCCAACAACAACAGGAAAGGAACCGAAGGAAGGAGAAGAATGAGCGAGCGCCTGTTGTTGCATTTGCTAACAAATCGCTCCGAGCGGAAGCGAAGCCGTGTTACAAATGTGCAAACCAGCAAACGACAAGGATGGCAATAGTCTCTAAGAAAGGGAGACAAGCAGTGAGAGAGTAAGAAGAAGAGACGACTGTTAGACCACCAACTTTATGGCGTAATCTTTTAAAAGTAATCTACAAATCTGCCATGCGGACGCCGCAGGTCGTTTGTTTGCCTTATGCCTTATGCGAATATAATGTTTGCTTGGGGCATTTTAATTGCTACCCCCGACTACCGACTTACCGCCCGATCTCCCAGATTTCTGACCCGACAGTGCATCAGAGCCGCCTGGCCCACCGTTGCCGTGACCTCTCGACGCGACGAGTTGTCGAAATAGGGCTGCGAATACGGCGTTTCCCAGTAATGTGGAGGCACTTCGCTGATGACCACACCGCATTCTGTGGAAAAGAAAAGAAACACAGGAAAAACCATGAAACGCCAGCGAACGCCAGTTATTTCACATTATTGACTGCGTGTAGCTCGATTCTTATCGCACACAGACCCAGGACATGGCCCAGTATGCCTGGCCTCCATCTTGATCCTGAAACTTACCCAATAGCAGGACCAGCCAGAACAGTTGTATAAAGCAAATCACTTTCAATGGGCTTGGGTTGTCTGTCGACATATTTTACGCTTGCGATATATATATATATATATATATATGTATATATATTCTTGATGCTTCCGTTTATTGTTGCTAAAAATTCCGAGACACAAGACAAACTGTGTTTGATTTAATAGTCTGCAAAAATGAGAAAATGGGGCAAAGGAAATAAAATATTACCGCAAATGTTTCTTTCATGAGATACAAATGAGAAATGAATAATTAAATGTCTAAACAGGAGAAGGAGGGCACAGATACCTAGAGAAATCTGAAATGCTATTTGTTAACTGTTTATTGTAATTAAAAATAAAAATAATTTAAACATAACTTATGCGAAAGTTAAATAAATGATTAACCATTAGCAAAATTTAAGCCTTTCAGAAAGAGTTACTATCCTTTTTCATTTTTCTCTCCAACTTATTTTCCTGGAGAAGCGACACAATAGAACAAAAGAAAAAAAAACTTTTAATAATTATTTTTAAGATTATTTCTCACGTCTTATCCAAAATTTCTAATGAATAATCTGCCATAGAGTGTGAGGGAACCAAAACCGACTCCTAAACTGTTAATCAAAACTAATAATCTTTATTATGAACGTGTGCAGATCTCTTTTCAATTTCGATTAAAATTTCGGATTCCATTCCAATCACAAAATTTGAGCTAAACATTTTTGAAATGATATAATATGATAAACAAATACAAATTTCTTCATTTCATGAAAGTGGGCTAACACTTCTCCATCAGATAAATAAAAGACATTAATTATTGGCTCAAACCTGGAGCACAAAATAAAAGGGTTTTTGGACTTAAATGAATGTTAATCACGTCAATTTAAATAACGCAACATTAAAGTATTTTTAAAAATATTTAAAGCTAACTTTCAGATTTGAATTAGCTTTGTGGGCAATCACGATAACGAAATAAGTCAATCAATTCTAATTAAGCTACGATCCTGTAATTTTAAGGATAATATTACTCAAGGACTAATATTGGTAGTGTACAAATATTTTAATCAACTGAATTAATCCAGTCAACATAATTAATAATTGTTCAAGCCGGTGTAAAAAAAAAAAAAAAAATATTATCGCTTACAAGAGATAATCCTACATGCGATTTTTGTGCTCCTTTTCATTCATTTTTATCGACCGTATAATCACATGTATGGTCACTTGAACAATTGCTATGCATTTATGTTTAAGTGAAGTTTATATGGTTTATTATAAAATAGAAATGAAAAACAACCATTAAATCGAACACTACCATTTACAATAAAAGGAAATAAAAATAAATGATAATTGAACATGTTTTGTCGGTTCGAGCAGGTGAAGACAAAGACCCTTGGGAAAGTACACAATGTGAAGTGTATTCGTTTTATTGATTGCTTTTTATACCTGAATATATTATGTAGAGAAACAGAGATAGAGGATGTAGAGCGAGAGAGAGAGAGAGGAGGAGAGTCGCATTCTTGTTTGTCTATTTAAATTGACTTTTTGTTCGTTTCACACAAATTCTTTTTAATGATACAATTAAGTGAATTAGGTTGCAATATTTTTTCCTAACCAAATTGATTTTAATGATTGATCTATTGCCTAGCTTATTGATTTTCGCCAACGCAAAATCCACATTTTATATTTATGGGATATATTTGTTGTATAAGTAGGGACAATTTAATGTAAAAATACAAGTTTATCTAGTTGATAAAGCAATTACTTGAAAAGAGGGGGAAAAAAAAAGAAACTATTTGCTTCTTCTTTATGCGCGAAAACTTTATTTCTTTCTTTCTGTGAAGGATGAAATTAAAAAGTTTTCTCTGAAGTTAAGTTTATAGCTAAACGACCTTGTCAACTAAGTATACATATATTGTAGTTTTATTTGTAGCCAAACTTGATAAACAAAAGAAGAGACAAAGGAAATAATGTTAAGAAAGCAAATAGGGAGAGCAGACAATGAGAACAGGGCCAGTGGAGGGAGGGGTGCTATTTGATTTGCCTCAAAGATATTAACCATGGGCAACCATAATTTATTACACTTATTTTGAGTAACTAATCCCCGAAAAGCAAGTCACTTCCTCCCTTCGAATCCAAAAAGCTAATTCCCTGAAAAGAACTGAACTCTGAAAATAAAAAAAGGGACAACAAGAAAAATTCCATGAAAATAGATGAAGGACGCGGATTGGTGTGAGCTGTGGGTGGGAAAGTATTCATAATCCTAGTCATTACTCAAAAATATTTGTTGTCAGTCCAATTAGCTGCGTGACTCGTTCTAGGGTCAAGGGGCTTTTGCCTTGCTTTTGGGTCTGGGAGTTATTTGTTTTGGTCATTTGTGTGTGTGTGTGTGTGTGTGTGTGTGTTTCTTTGGTCAGTTTGTTCATTTTTCGCAGCTATTACAAAGGAATTATCGCCTGTCCCAAAGCCACCCGCTTTTTCTTTTATGGAAATCAAACAAAAGTCCTCCTCCCATAACGAAGGAAAAGAAAGAATATTATTATAATATTTTCTTTTGCTTTTCTTCTCGACACAACATTTGTCAGCGTCATAACCCCGCGACCCTGAACCGTGTCCCTTAGCCAGCTAGCTAGCTGTTGCCCTTATTTATTATTTCCTTTTTTTATGTTGTCCTTTTTTTGGTTTCTCTGTCGCATATTAAAAATTCCAAAACAGACAGCTTGACATTCACTTACCAGACTTCAGGCTTGACAAGCTTCGATTTGAAATACCAGCCAGAAGGAGGTGCAACCTTAGCCTCATCCCCAGCAGTAGCATCATCATCATCATGGTCACCTTATTGGGATCCATTCGCACAGCTAATTGAGTTACAATCTCTGTATATGTATGTATGTTTCAGTTTACTTATGGGTTCTGGATTTTTTTCGATAGTCGATTGCGCAATGGCAAGTAATTTCACATATCTTGTTTAGCCACATTTCCAATTACATCTTTCAATTTGTGTTCACAGTTTTTCTCATCTATATTTTTAGTTTTTTGTGTGTGTTCTTTCCGGATTTTCAAATATTTCCGTTCTTAGCACTCCAACAACGACTCGACGACGCGATGGACACGACACGCAAGAGGTGAAACAGCGACGACGACGACTTTGGCTTTTGTATTATTATTTTTATGTATATGTAAGAAGCACATTAGGTTGTCGGCCCTCCTCACCCGTACACACACATTTATATACATATATATATATGTAGGAAAAGGTATACCACACACCAACACACACAATCACTCGTCACTCAGTCACTGCCACACAGTCTCTCGCCCACACTTAGCGTCGGAGTAGAGTAGTCCATGATTATGATGTTTCCCTGTGTGTATATTCCCCGTCTCGAACGTGACCAAAGCGTTTGGTTGGGATTTGGTTATTAAATGACTCTTCTGGCTTGTTCTTGTTGCTTTATTATTTTGTTGTCTTTATCTGTTTTCATTTTAAATGTGGCACAATGTAAGTTCAAAATTGCAGTTAACATGGATGACACGAAGCGCACGTCCATCCTTGCGGCAGGATTCGCGTACTGGAACTGATTCCTTTACAGCAAGTCATGTCGAATCGCCGTGTCTATCACAATCTTAAACTACTACGAAGAGGTTACTCCGAATAAGTCAATGCGCAAGCGTCACTCAGAGAGAGAGAGAGTGTGCAAGAGAGCACGGAACTGTGTGAGTGTGTGTGCGTGTAGATATAAAATTTTAATTTTCCTTCTGGTCGTTGTTGTTGTTGTTGTTATTTTTCGTTACATTTTTAATAAGCCCGAGAAAGTGGGCAGTTTTATTTTTAAATTGAAGGCAAGGGTTTTTTTTTTTTACTTTGTCGCAGGTATAAAACCATCCACTTATGCTCGGCCGCAACCGCAAAACCGAGCGATGAGACCCGGAGCGGGTTTCTCTCTCGGTCTCTCTTTTAAATTGTCGCTCACTCTCTCAATCTCTCTCCGGCTATCTGGGTTATTAGCACAACCTGCCTCAACTGCCTCGCGTCTGCGAGACACAAACATTTACGAACAGTTGGCCCGAGCATAATATGCTCAATAGTCACGTACAAATGAATATTCGCAATACACACGCCTTCGTTTTGGCATATTAATATAGTCTACATTTGGGGGCCCCGACTGCTAGTCTCTCTCCATGTGTGTGTGTGTTGCTCGTGAATGATTTACGCTGGCCCATAGAAATGCGATTTTTACCGCAATATATAGGTAGGTACATGTATGCATAGCACCCCACCCCCTCCCGGTGCCTTCACTCCATCTCTCTTCCCCACAGAACCATGTCATTCTTTACTTCATGCTATTCGTTTTGTGCGCCAAAAACAATTGAACAGACAGTTATAGGCCAATTTCAGTTTATGTACATGCGTCTCTGTTGTGAAAGATTTGTGATGTAGCCCCCCTCTCCCTCCTCTATGTCGTCTCACCTCTCACTTGCCTAAGGGGCATAGGCGACACCTGTACATGCTGGCTACCTTGCTGGCCTGTCGGCCGCTCGGTCTCAATGGTCGACCGTGTCAAATGTTGCGTGTTATGGCCGGCAAATGTTGCTGTCGAAAGCGTATCCGTATCCTCCCGCCGTCGGATGTGGGATGCGGATGAGAATGGGGGGCGGATGGCGGGTGGACGGCTTTTCAACGCATAGCTTACAAGCTCATAAATAAAATGGTAAAGTTTTGTTCCGATCCAGTCGAGTGTGCTTGACTGTGAGAATGCCCTGTAGGCTTGTCAAATGTAAATTTCGAGAGAGAGAGATTCGTACAACATCATCTAATGAAATGACAGATATTACTTCCCTACTCTTCTACTCTTCTTGCTACCTTCATTGATGGTGCCTGCAATTGACACGCCACCTAGCGGCCATTACAAATGATTAGAGTTCAATGTAGCTCGTCGTCCCTCTTGTCGCTTGCTCCCTGGATCTAGTCCCCTTCTGACATTTATGTAAATATACTGAACTGGACTGGCATTTAGCAAAATAATCAAACATAGGCAGTCAAGGCTTCACCTTTGGGGGTCAGAAACCGCCACACACACACACACACACACACACACACACAACGGGCAAACTAATAGAGAAATTATTGAATTGAGTTTTGACCAGGAGGGGGTTGTATTAGTATCGAAAATTATATTATAAATAATTCAGATTATCAGTTTTCGACATCAGCAAAATAATTGTAATTATATATTTAACCCAAAATGCACTTCTGTTGCTGCAAGTGCACTACCAGAAAATTGCTGAAACAATGGTTAAGAGGATGGGGGGCGGCAATTCTTCAATAAACAATTTGAAAAGTGCATATATGTATACACACGTAACGAATGTATATAGTTAAACATTTTAAGCTTTAGGGCAATCCCAATTAAGAATCGATTTATGAAGAAAATACGTAAATGAAAAATTTAAATGGATTGCTGAATCTCTTTTTGATTCACATTAAGTTGCATTTATTTTTATTTACATGCAGAATAGAGGGAATTGCAAAAGTGAAAAAAGTCTTGGTCGTTTCTTTGTTTATAATTAAAGAAAATTTCTAATTACGGGAACTTGATTTTCTTTTTTTCATTCCACAGATGGAAGAGAAAGCATATTAGCTACAAAAAACATATATATCAGTTTAACAACGGGGTGCTTAAGTGTCTGTCATTGGAGAAATCAAATTAGTGGAGCAATATATAGTATCCGTTGCCAGCCCCACACATACAAACACATCACCCCACTCACCCACACACGCGCACAGTCAGCCTTATTCCAAGATGTTATCTGTGCACCTTTTTCGCAAGCGAAATTTATTGTTGCCAATTAATTTGTTAAAATTAGTGGAGCAAGCCTTGTTGTGGTAGTTTCAATTGGCCTAGGCCCAGGCCAGGCTTACGAGAAGGTTAGATTGGGGGGTTATCAACTGCTTATCGATAAACGTCGACGTCGTCGCTTGGCTCACCAGCTCCATCTCCGTATCCGTTGCTTTGCTAGGCTAAATGTATGCCACGTACACGTATTTATCCATTGCTTAGCTGCCGCTCAGCGCCTGGGCGCCATTTATTGCTCGTGTTTCTGCTGCTACTATAAGACCACCCCGCCCTTTGAAGTCCCCTGGTGGAGCTGCTGTGCCGACGTCCGACGTCGCCTTGAATGAATGCTAAATTAATTTCAAATGAATACAAATGGCTTTTCGCTTTTAAGACCAGACCAGGCAAAGCAATAAACTCGCCTCAATTTCCCCCTTTCTCCTCGGTCTATCTCTTTCTCATTCATTCCGTTCGTCTGTCTGGCTGACTGTCCGACTGTTTTACATTCGTTGTGTTTTTTCACGCCGCGTTTCAACATTTGAAATAACTCTTCGGCAGTGGCTCAGCCATTTACGGCCAGCCGTGGTACGCCTGTTACGTTTATCAGATGCACCGTACAAAATTTACAGCGTTCAGTAGTGCTGTGGCCCGTTAATTCAATTCAGCGTAACTCTGTCTCTACTTTCCATCTTCCACTTTCTCTTCCTCCTTCTCTAACTGGAAACAGCGATGGCTATTACCCAATAACTAGAAAACGCGGCTAATCGCGTGAATAGTTGGGGCGGCGGCGTAATTGATGTTTACGGCTAAGCAGACACCTGCTGAGGAGGATGGATCAGGTCCACCCACCGAAAATTTACATTTCGTTGCCCACTTTTTGGGGCCAACTGCTGCCAGCAGCGACCAGAAGTTTCTTTCAACAACAACGATACATTGATTTAATGCATTTCATTGAGCAGCGATAGACCAGAGACCAAAATGAGGCGTGCCCAACTTCAACCACTCAACCAGTCGACCACTCAGCCACTCAACCACTTTACATTCATTATTCAATTTGAGGCACATTTAGATGGGAAGCTGATTAAGATCCTCTCCCGCCCAGCCATGCCGCCCCTTTACATTACAGTTAGGTATGTGTGTGTAGGTACATACTGGCTCCCATTGTTAGGCACCTGGCAAGTGAAGAAAGACAGGTGGTGATTAAATCTCATGCCCTGTGCCCAGTGCCCTGTGCACGATGGCTGCCTGGCTATCCCATGACGTTCTGGCAACGTACATCTACATCAATGTTGATAAAGAATTTGTCAGCTACAAAGTAATCTCAACAGAGAATAGGTTAGCTACATACAACTCCAACGTTTTGTGGCATATAAATAAACGATGTGAGTTATTCCCTTTGAAGCAGCCTCTGAAATGTCTTTTGTATATATAGGTAAAGCTATTGATTGGTTCAGTTTACCTTACTTTCATTCAGATTCGGATTTGGTCTGGGTCTGCGACTGTCTCCGTCTCTGTCTGAAATTTCGATACAGGTTCGATGAACCTGCTTTCAAAAAATAAAAAAGGACAAGAAAAACAACGAAAAGCAAAAACCAAATGAAGAAACGAAACCCTTATCAAGATCCACCGAAATGATGGCAAACACTTTTGGCCCATTTTGATTTATTGTTTCAAATCGTTCCACATGCAGTTAAAAAGTCGCCGAACCAACACTAAATTAAAAGTCAAATAAATTTCAAAGAAAAAATGAAAGGAAATCGGTAAAAAGATATCCTTGCAATAAGCTACTTTTCTCTAGGGATTCTCCAATATGTTAAATTTTAATACTTAACCAATTTCTGAGCAAATCTCTTAACAAGGTAAACTACCTTGATATACACAAAGTAGACACATAATTCATTTGAACTGTATCATCCTTTTTAAGCAGGAGATTGCTATTTATATTTTTAAATGAGTTTGTATTTTTCAATCAACTTAAGTTTATTTAAGTTTCATTTGTTATAATATACATATGTGTCATTTAAATTGCATAGGTTTTATTTTATTTGTCAATTCTCTTTTTAGTTATTCATTAATTCAAAGGATATTTTTTGAAGAAATTAAATTATTTACCCAGTTGAAGAAATTTTGTGTGCCTGTCATTACCATTTATAATGGAGAACTAGTTTTGGTTGCCATGTTTTTCAAGTTGCCAGTTCCTGAGATTTCTATCAATTATTCTATTCGATACTAATGCAATATTCATTGTATAATTTCTTGTAAATTTTTTTTTTTTTTTTTTTGGTTGTTTGTTTGTCGACTTTTGTTTCATTTGCCGCCATGGAACCACACATGGAATGAGGAGAGGATGTTCTCTGACATATACTTATGTGTCACATGGTCAGTTAAACTTTTGCATGGCCTTTTCCGCTCAAATGATGATTTATGTGGCAGCAGCAGCAACAAAACCGAGAACCCAAATAAAAACAAAGAGAATTGCATACGACAATATTTATATAAACAATACAAAGAGAGATAGATATAAAGAGAGAGAGAAGGAGACAGGGAGATGAGAGAAAACAATAATTAATTACTTTTCTTCATCCGTTTGTATGTAGGCAACACAACATATATATATGTATGTATATTGGATATCTATCTATATATGTAACTGGTCACTGCACTCGGATCCAGCATATGCCAGAAGCAGTAGCAGTTTAGCCTCAGCTCCCCCTAAACCTTTATCCTACCCCCACCCCCATTGAACATTTGGAACGGACCATACTGGCCTGACTTCTCTTCCCCCGCTTCCTTTTCCTTCTGCTGATGCTGCTTGCCCAATCCCCGTAGGGGCATTTACATACATGAGAGACTTGTGTGTCCATTCGGTTGAATGCTTTTTGTTTGGCTTCGACTTTTCGGGGGCAGTTTTCGGCTTGAACATTGAAGAGCATCTGATATGCATCAAATATAACTCAATTGCTGGTCTGTTGTTGGTTTGCTCCGTCGTGTCGTGTTAAAAGCCTTAAGAATAACCAGGAAATACTTTGAGTCATGGAAAACTTTGCTTTCTTTATGCTTACTTCTTCAGGCAATCTATGGGATACGGATTTTTTCCATCTATCCATCCGTTTGTCCCCCGGTACCCCAGTCCCCCACACGCTGCCGCCCCTCTAACCATCAATCTGTCCGTTGTCTTGCCGTCGACATTTTCCTTTCATTTTTGCAAGTGGCTCAACTTGGCTTTTTATATTGCCATCCTGGTGTCCTGGTGTCAGACGCCCCCCACCTCTTAAACTCGACGTTTTTCCTTTTTATACAAACAAACATTTGCGTTTTCTGTATTTACATAAGCATAGATGTACATATACTTTTATATGTATATGTACATATGTATATATACACGGCCATATAAATATGCATATATCTGTCTGTTCAGTCAGTCAGTTGTTGCTGCTGCTTCTGCTACTGCTACTGCTACTGGTCTCTCTTGAAGATATTTGGCTAAAGGCTTTTAGGACCAGGGCCTGCCAGTTAGTTGGCGCTTCCAGCAAAACATAAAAATGCCCTTAAAAGCAACAGAAACCAAGTAAAACGACAGACAAAAAGAAATGAAAGAAACAACACTAAAGAAGAGACTAAAAAAAGAAAGAAAGAAAAAACGTAAAGAAAAGAAAAGGAAACAAAAACGAAAACAAGCAAATATAAAACTTATACCAAAAAGGGATTGACGGATATAAATGGTGATATGACCTTAGGTCATTTGTATAAAATTAAGTTGAACATCATAAAAACCGCCTCAAACAAATGACAAACTTACCAAAATAGATAGATAGAGGGAACCAAACTAGAAATTGGGATGGCAACAAAATAAATGGTAAGCAAAACAAATCTCAACTACGCCTTCAAGTTATTTCTGGCCTAATCAAAAACTTCAAATCGATTTACAATAAAAACAAAAACATCAAATGGGTGGAAAAAGGAGAGGGGTTGGGGTTAGGGCAGACTAAAAAGAAAGGAAGCACTGGGAAACTAACATGTAATACTTACACACACTCGAATCCTGAAAAGCTTTTCATTTGAGTCGTCGGCGTTCATCTTTAATAAATTTTTATGCCGTATGCTAATAAAGATTTTCTCTCGCTGCTGTCGTGCCCCAAGCCATTTACTCTGCTAAAATACAGGGGAGGATTACAGGCGGAAAAGGTGTATAACTGACTAAGAAGTAAGATACTGGGTTAACTAGAATGATTTGAAATACCAAATTTCTCTCCAGACCTTTCCAATTCAAACTGTTCACACCGTCATTAGTTTCACATAATTAACAATTTGATTTTACCAAAAGCCCCGCTAGATAGCTAGATCCATACCTGATTTTTGGCTTCTGGTTCTGGATCAGACTCTGTGGTTCTGCCTGGGTTCCCTTCTCTTTTAATATCCAGCCACGTATGTCATGGCAGAGAACCATTAAACACAAAAAAATTCAAAAAAGAAAAAAGGAAGCAAAGCCATCCAGCAAAAGCAAAAGGCAAAAGCAGTGAAACGCTGGAAAAAACGTGAAGGAAAAAAAATTATGCCCCAGACGCCGCTGAATTTTAAATGAGCCTTTATGGGCTTCATTTCAGCGTGTAAATTATCTCATTTGTCAGCAATTGCGCTGGTGTATGTGTATTCCAATGTGTGTATAGTGTATGTGTGAGCTCAAGTGGCCGCCTAGACCAGGCCTAGGAATAGACATGGTCCCTCCCTCTGCCTGTTGTAAGCCTCCCCGTTTTGTATATTCATATATGCGACATGTACTCATCCATTTGTAAAATGATTCAATGGCGTCTCCTGGCATTTAATGAGATAAGCCCGCTCTCGCGTTTTGTGCAAGATAAGATATAAGATTGTGGAATGCCTTGCCAAAGACAAGGCGATGACAGCTTTGAGTAAGTGAGTTAGTAGTAAATCATTCCAATCCACATCTAAGTGGGTTGCTTGATTAGTTAATTTGAGTTTGAGTTTCAATTTCAACAAAATTAAGATAACAAATCGCTATTAAGTCTTGTTTCGGCCTCAATTGGATTTTGAATAATAATATGCCCTCCAATCCCTTCCTCTACTCAAAAAGAAGAAATATATAAACATTCTTGCACTTGCCGGAAAATCTTTGAGATTAAAATTACACTTGAGGAATCAAATCCCTTAAGAGTTTCTTACACACATCGCACGCATAATCCCAATGGAATTTTTCAAAAACAATGAATGAATTTAACATTTAAGTTCATTCATATAAATAGCGTTTCTGGCAACCATATACAAATAATTATAGAATATTTTGCTGCCTGACATTGCTCATTTGTTTACAAAATATTTATATTTATGTATATTTCGAGGAAAAGCCGCTACGGAAATATCTATACAAGTGACGTTGGCTGATGTCTTAAACATAATTTACTTAAGTGTAATCACTTAAGACTTTGCTCTACGGGGAAATTAAGAAGCTTTGCAAGGAGTTTACAATCCAATCCCCATAAAGGCAAGCCCACTAATAGGATTATTTGCTATTTAGCAGCCAATGTTGACCTTAAAATGCAATTAATGATCACACTTTTCTGCAGTATTGGACGACAAGTGTCTTTAAAGCTCATTAGATTATCAAATATTGGGGGAAATGTAATTCAAGTCAAATTGGACATAATGAAACTCTATTTTGGTAAAGGATTTAAGCTCAGAAGACGAAAGTTTGTGGAGAAACAAAACTATAACTCTCGAGTTGTCTATACCGTTTTAAAATGAATGAATTAACCAATTTTAAGATCAAGCAAAAGTCCTTCAGTTAACCACAATGAGAAGTGTGAATTTAAATTATTTCAACAGAAACTCAAAAATATGTTAAATATAAGCACAAAAACACACATAAATTATTTTTATGAAATGTTTGGATGAAATAATAGACTTTTGATTCGTTTTCCAAGAAGTCATGTATTTTTTATAGACGAATGTCCATACTTGGCTTGTTGTTGAGTTTTGTGAAGCATACTTTTTGGGATACTAACCCTTTGCCTATGCTGGTGGTTTCGTTTCGCTTGCTTGTTTTTGTTATTTTATTTTCCGTGTGGTATCGATGATGTTGCAGATTTTCCATTTGATTTTTTTTTTATGCTATCTACGGATATGTATTACCGAGTTTTATGGGACAGCCTTCGCTTATATAAAAATCTTTTTTTTATTTATTTATTATTGTGTGTGCGAGTGTGTGTTCATAACAGGAGCAGGCAACAAAAAGCAAAACGAGAGCCAGAGCGAGAGACTTGGCCAGCAAAAGGCGACCATACCCACTAGACCCACCTTTTGACAAGGGCATAATTAAAGCATAACAGCAACTACAACAGTAAGGAAGGGGGTAATAGCGGAAAGAGGAACCGCCCGAAAAATGAAAAAAAAAATGAACCGAGACCCAAACTCCAAGCCAATGGGTCGGAGCTGAGTGAGCGCACATAAAAGGGAAACCCAGTACATGGGGTGAAAACAGGTTGTTACTTCCTTGCAAACAAGGTTCCGTTACCGTTACCGTAACGTCGTCTCTATGTGTTTACGTTGCCGTGTGTGTGTGTATGTGTATGTGTGTGTCTGTGTGAGCGAGCGCGGCATATAAAAAGAAAAGCACGTTATTGCCAATTTAACTTACATTGTGCATGTGTCTTTAAACAAAGATTTATGTACCCACTTGCATGCATACTCATAGCTACCACCCAGTGCCCAGACCCCGAACCCAGACCCAAGACCAAAACCCAGCAAGGACCTCTTAGCTCCACCGAATACTTATTGTATATGTATGCATGTTATTTGTTTGTACGTGTGTGTTTCTTTTTTGGGGTCAGGTGTGCGCGTAATAACTTGCTATAGATGTGGACTGGGTTTGGGTTGGATTGGGGTTTGGGTGGGTTCCCACTTAAATCAGCATAATGATATGCACTTATTGTTGTGGCAAATTTGTTGCGGAAATGCTGTGAAAACCGCAAAAGGATGGCTGCGGAGGCTTTCAGGCCTAAGCCTTAACCAGAAAATTCCCACCTTAACCGCATGTCGATGTCGATTTCTTCATTTGCCTAATACGAGAGATGCCATCATTAATCTAAAATATGGCAAAGACACACGCACACGCACACCCGAGTTGTGCATGTAATTATGCTCACAGACACACACACATACACATACACGCACACATAAGCAGTGAGGCATACATTTGCGTAAGCCTTGTTAATCGTGACAAAAGCTTATTGCGGGTTATTTGGACTACTTGTTTCGCATCCGGCGTCGACATTGCCTGCCGGCAAACGAAAATCAACACATAAATATACATACATATGTACATACATACAAACATATAAAGACATAGCAGTTATATACCGAAACATATGTATATACAATTACCACCAATACACACATCCACAGACACACTCACATCCAGTCAAACTGTTTTGTGGGCTAACAGGAACGGATCTAGGAAGAAGAAGGAGCAAATTGGAAAGGTCAAAATAGTTCAACTGAAATTTTCCGTATAGACAAATTCATATAAAATACAAAAGCATTTTTAATGTATTCCCTTTAGAAAATGATGAATTGATGTGAGAAGATAAAGCATTCTTCCCACTCCCTCTATAACCCCTCTAATGATTGGCTAAATGATGATGACTTGCTATTCCCATAGTCAGAGAGAGAGACAGAGCACAACTGAACTCCAATTTGCACAAATTGCAATTATGACGTCGAACCGGCCCTGGGCGCCTATGTCTCTATGGTTAAGCGGTAAGAGAACGGGTGGGAGGGAGCAGCAGCTACTGTCGGTTGAAAGAAGAGAGAAGCTCTCGCGTCACTTGCACACATAATAAACATTTTAAACATTATTCTCGTGTTTAGCAGCTCCTTGGTCTGATGTTGATGTTGTTTTCGTTGCCGTTGATGTTGTTGTTAATGTTTGTTATTGTTGTTGTTGTGCTATAGCTATGTGTTCGTTTTCAGCAAAATTTACGGGTTTTAACGAATAATGGTTCATATGGGAAATGAACGTTTTGTGTTGTGTTCTGTTCTGTTCGTTCGTTCGCTTTTTGCTTGTCATCGCATCTCAGCATCAGCAGGCAACGCATTCCAAAACATTCACCACTTTATCAGGCATTTTACTTTAGCCGTTATTACCAGAGATCCACTCACAGTACATTAACACACACAAACACACTCACACAAGTACACTACTCAGGAACACACACCACTCACGCATGTGCGCATCTATGATGGCTGCGAGGTTGCGACTCTCTAAGGAAATTAAAAAACAACTAAAACAAATTAACAATGTAATGACAAAAGTCGGAAATGTGAAATGCGGTTACACACACACACACATACACTCGAAACGAAAGTAACCAGTAACCCACCCAAGCACGAAATATACTCACAGCTTCTCCATTGAGCCTCTAACTAAATGGCAAAATCAAGAGAAAAAAATTCAGAGAAAAGCAAAGAAAAAATTGAATTACCACCTAACCAGCCAAAGAGGAGGGGGAAAAGAGTCTCGCTCTCGGGACGGTGTGTTGTCAGTGTTTCCATTACCCTCGACATCTCCCGCGCCAAAGCAATAACCCACCACAAACACACACACACATTAAGTATACGCCATGGATTCTCAAAAGCAATTGGCACTTGCAACTGGCAATGCTTTTAATGATGATCGATTTGGGTAAACAATGAAATTTCCGCATTCAAATTTTATTGCCAGCAATCTCGCGAAAGACAAAGGAGGAGTCGACAGTGGCACCCGTATATATATATATATATATATATATATATGTATATATATATATATGCACATATAGTCGTATGTGTATACAGTCGTCATGCCTACTTTTATCTACTTAAATTGCATTCATCTCTTTGGGAGGACGCCTATTTGCTGTTTGTCTGCTAAATTTCGAATTTAAATTGATTGATTGCCATCTTCATTTCAATTTTCTGCTACTTTCTCAGCAAATTTGTCATTGCATGAAAAATATGTTTAGTTTTGAGTTTAAAATTCTTGTTTCTTCGCGCTTACTAAAAGAAGTGTGACCAGCTTTTTGGATATGCTTAGCTTTTAAGACAAAACTGTTCTCAGATTTTAATTTTTAATCGAATAGATATTTAGTTACAATTAAAAAAAGTTAATATTTAAATCGTAGAAATTTTTCTAATATCCCTGATGGAAATCCTCAAAGAACTAGTTGCTGGTTCCTAGCGAACTACTAGTTCAAACTGCAGCTAGTAGTTCTTCGATGCCTGATCAGCTGATTATTATTTACATTATGAAGAGCCAGTGTTGCCATTACTTTTAGTAATATGTAAACAACAAAATAAACCATTTTGCGTTTGAAGAACTATTGAATTTTCTTTTATATACTTCTGACATTTTACATTTGGATCTTGCTTTTGGAAACTAAAAACAAAGAATAAAATTTATGTGCTAACTAAATTTATGTGAAAAACCTTGACAACCATAAGTGGTTGATGCTTCTATGTGGTGATTGAACCACAGAAAAAGAACGACCAAAAAGCAAATTAGAATTCAACCAGCAACAATTAAGAACTTTAGTTGTAGACGCACACGATGACCACATAAGAGGAGCAACTGGCGTTCCGCCACTTGAGCGAAATTCCGATGCACTTTCACCAGCAACCTCCAGCTACACACATACAAATATAGACTCAGCAGAATCGGATTCGGAGAGCAGCAAAAACACACACGAATCAAACGAAAACTGAAACTCGTTTGACATCTATTTCGATATCAATATAAAAGAAAAACACATATAGAGCCCAAAAACAACAACAGCGGACTGCTGGTGGTTGTTAGCAGACTACTAAGCACCTGTGAGTGGAGTGGATTGCCTGCCTCCACTCAGTCTCAGTCACATCTTGCCCAGTCTTGAGCTCACTTCAGTCGCGCCGTGTTAGAAGAACGTTTGGAATTTGCATAAAGCGGCCATATGCATAGATTAGGCTGCTTCTGCTTGTGCTGAGCATGTTTAACGAATTGAGTCCATTTATTGCCAGGCCCAGACGACGACGCAACGGAATTTTTGTGGTTAACGTAAGTTTTGAGGTGTCTCATAATTATTTTTGTTTTTTGCCAACTCAACTTTCACACACACCAAACACGAAAACTTTGCCAGGCTTGAAGCGATTATATCGAGAGAGATTTAGAACGGGACGACCAGCGATCAGGATGTCGACTATAGAGGAGAAATTGCGTGGCATATTGGAAGGTAGAGATCTGGGCGACATAACCACTGAACTGTGTGATTTCTCGCTAATGGAGCAGAATGCCACTGCTGAGGCGCAGGGAGTGCAACCATCTTCGTCTCCGGATTTCTTGCCCATTCTCGGCCAGACGGTAACCTATATTGTGGCCTGTGTTCTCATCAATGACCATGATGAGGTCTTAATGATTGAAGAGGCCAAACAAAGTTGTACAGGTGAGTATTTGCCGCTCTCGCTCTCTCTCGATATCGTGTGTCTATTTATCTGTCTCTCAGGAAAATGGTATTTACCCGCTGGTCGCATGGAGCGGGGGGAATCAATCATTGAAGCTGCGGCACGTGAAGTATTTGAAGAAACCGGACTTAATGCCGAACTAACGACATTGCTAGCAGTGGAATCAGCTGGCGGATCATGGTTTCGCTTCGTCTTGACAGGGAGAATAACGGGTGGCCGTCTAAAGACTCCCGCCGATGCCGATGCTGAGTCCATACAAGCTCGATGGATGCGAGATCCAAAGGAGGTGAACTTGCGATCGAATGACATACTCAACATCATTGATATTGGGCGTTCATTTCATAAACAAATCAGCCCAACCGTCACAGTGGGCTCATCATTGTGGCATGGCAATATCCTGCCAACCCGCTATTCACACAAACGCAACTACATTCGTGTCCTGGCAGTGGCCCGTAAGCGGGCAACCAATTCAATGAATATTCTGATCAGTGAAAAGAATGCCCATCATTTTCCTACCGTGGAGTTGCATCCAAATCGCAGTCTTCACTCAACACTACGCAAATTTATGATTGAGATTTTTGGTGCCGAATTGCCCCAACATCGGCCACATGGCCTAATCGGTGTGGAGCATGCCGCCAGCAGCACATCGACTGAGGGGGCGAGCACTGATGGCATTTGTTTGAATCTCCTGGTAGCCTTTAGGCCGCCCCTCGAGGAAATCTCAATAATCGGAAAATGTATTTGGCAACAGCTGTCCGAATCTCTCGACAATACTCTGGGCAGAATAGCGTCCAGCAAGAACGGGTCTATTCCCCTGAATGTAGTGCGATAGGACGCAGCTTAGTTTCTAGCATAGATCTATCCCAATGGTGCAAGCATTTTGAAATACTTACCCTATAAAATTTAGCTAAGTTATTAAAAGAACGAGTCTACTCTACAGATAGTAAATAAAATACGTAATTTCCGAACGGAAATTTTCCGTATGGTTTTTTGTCAGCTTGTTTTTACTTGGATATAATTTAATGAGGCTAAAAAAATGTTCGATTTGAATGAAGATTACCAATTTTTTCGGGACTGACAAGGTTATATGTATATTACCTATAATCAAAATTATCGATATTATTGAATTGATCAACGTTTATTTAAAGTCTTATCTGAGTGATAGAAAAACAAGCTTGATAAGATAATTAAAAGGTTTAATATAAAAATACAATATGTGTAATTTTTCGATTTTTATTTTTTGTACATCTATTTCGTTTTTATTTTATACACATTGAAATGCATTTATTTTTAGTTGGTTGTATGTACACTTCTTGGATATAGTTTCGATGCTTTACAAATATATATATGTATATGTATATAGTTTCTGGTTCAACGCAATAGCGTAACACTTAAAAATGCTCTCATGGAATATAGCAGGTCAAAATCTGTATGTTCATCAACTATTGCAACAGTTGACTAGGTCAGCTAGGATCTGAAACTGAGGTGAGGTGAAGGGTGGGTTGGAGGGTGGATACTAACTAACTAAGTCCCTAAGCCTCGTCTATACTCTCTCTATTTCCACACTTTGTTGAACAAGTCCATAAATGAATCATAGATCATGAACGTAATGGCCACATCAAGACACACGCGTCCCAGACGCGGCACTGTGCCCTTGTAGAAGGCGCCAAGACCCTCGTTACGCAAAATCTTTAGAGCACAATCCGCCGTATTTTTGTATTTGGCTGCCTCCAGACCCTGCATCCTGGTCTTGACCACATCCAAGGGTGTATTGCCGAAAACGGAAGCAGCTCCAGCTACAGCGCCGAAAGCGCCAACCAATAGCTTGGGCACTGGCTTATTGGGATCATCGCCCTTGTACACATCCTTCAGAGACTCGAGAACAAAGAATCGGATGGCCTGGTTGGAGCCCTGCTTCAATATGGTGGCGGTCAGACCCTTGTAGATGCCACTAATACCCTCCGATTTAACAATTTGCCCCACTCCATGGGCGAATCCCTTGAATTTTGGGTTGGCGCTGCGCTGATCATTGATGAACTTGACCTTAATGGTCTCCATTGGAGTCACGGCCACGATTGCCTCACAGACGCCGGCACCCAGACCGCAGAGCAGTTTGCCCGAAGTGCTTAGTTGTCCCTTCGAATCCACCGCATGTCCACGCAAATACTCGAAAGCACCAAATCTAAATCGGATAAATGGAATTAATGGACAGGTTTCTGCTTAAAACGAAATTCTTACCTTGCAGCCGACTTGGGAATACTGCCATAGAGCAGAACACTGAGACCACGATACAGACCAAAGAAGCCACGCTGCTGCACTGTCTTTTTTACACAATCCGCAATGCCATTGTATCGTTTATTGGCGCCCTTCTCGTCCAGTTGTAATTGTGTCTTCACGTACTCAGTGGGATATGTGATGCAGATTTCAATTCCACCCGTAATACCACCAGCCACAATACCCTTAAGACCTTTACCACCACCGCTCGGAGCTGCAGCACCTGTGCTGGTCATCCATGGTCGGCATTTGTAGGGGCTAACGAATGCGGCAAGACTCTGGCGATCCATGTTTGTATTTGACTGCAAAGCAAAATTAAAATATTGTTTAAGTTAAAACTTATTCTCCTCGTGCTCTTAGCAGATATTCGTTTCGTAAAGGAAATTTGGAGCAATTCCTTTCCATGTTCCCCCAGAAGGAATTCCAGCTATATTATTATTTCGTCGTTCTAAAATTTTATGTTTAATTTTAGATTAGAGTTGGGTGGAAATGGATTATGGAAAACCCAAAAATAGTTTTCAATTGTGTGGGTGGAAGACAAAAAAAATTTAAGTGCATTTTCTACTGTGGTCTATTATGCAATTCTTATTTTCTTTATAATCTAACAAGATCGATCGTAGTATATTCTCATTTACCTATTTATGTTTGTCCATTTAACATACATACATATATGTATGTACATATATTTCTAATCAATCGAATTTACAATTGTTATTCCTACGTTCCTCCTCCTATACTGATGTATTTTATCGCAAAAATTTCACCTTGAATTCAAAGTTCAAAACAAACTAAAGTAGAAAATGTCGCCAGAGACAGAGAAATCAAATACGAATACCTAAATCTATGTGTTTTCATGAATGTATTTGCTTGTTCTTCTAGTAGACAAATTTGAAAACTTTTCAAGTGATTACTTAAGATCTGGTGATAGTGATTTCGATTTCGAATGGTACGTGCAGAGAATGAGAGAGGGCGAAGAGGGAGGCATTGAGTAGACTCCCCTTTATGTTTTGCTCTTTGCACTTGACAATTATATTGTTTAAAACTGATTATATAATTTTTGCATGACCATAAATAAGTAAGAGAAAAATTATGAATGTACTTATGTACATATCATTATTCATAAATCAGTGTTTGTTTGCTACTTTATGAGGTTCACAAACACATTTGGATAAAAACATAAACAAACTTTTCTGATAAGTTTTCACTGGAAGTCGCAAACACACACACATATATACAAACACACATTTTACTCTCTTTTTTAAACTAGGTCTATTAAACTGTCATAAATCTTCTACTTAATGGTCTCGGATTGTGTCTACTCACTTCGCGTCTGTGTTTGATAATTTGTCTGCTAAGCAAATAATTTTTCTTAGCTGATTAATGGAACTACAATTTAATTGTATTTTTTTTTTTTTTTTTGCTATATGGAAAGCCAGACAGCCAGCAGGGGGAGCAGACAGCAAACAGAGAAATGATCGTGGCCAGGGCAGCGGCTCAACCTCAACTGTTTTGACGCGTCAAGAAATTCCAATTTCCAATCGCAGAGAAACGAAAAATATTCAAATTGTAAACAACTGTGGGAAACGATCGACCAGTTAGTCAGTCGGTAGAATCTAGTAATATGGTCGTGCTCCAGTTCGGCAAGTGAGAGAGGGCCCCAATGTCTAGATGACCGAAGAGCGAACAAATAACGACTATGGCGTGATATGATGAGAAAGAGACGGAGGCGAAGAAAACAGACCCCACGATCTCAAATTCTGCAAAAACTCGTTTGCCGAAGCTTTTTTTGACTGGAAAAGCTTTGCGTTAACTTGGTTGGTTATACAATTCAGTTTTCAAATGCGCCGCAAAGTGGGCCTTACATTTTTTCTTCACTTTCTTTATTACACAATTTTGAAATTAAACACACCCACCCACTCTGTGGCTCAGCGTAGCAACGTTTCGGCCAACCTCTCCAATTATCAGGCCACTCAAATCGATATAAATGTTATCATTTATGATACACAACATTTAACCATTTACCCAAATAGTTCAGTCAATAGACAAAACAAAGACCTCCGGATTGGACTCTGGCCTGGCAGTCACCGACAGTGTCGCCGGTGTAAACAGCGAATGTTAACTAAAATTTCGTTAACCATCGTTCTGCTTAATGTACGACGATGTTATCTTCTTCATGCGCATGCTCTAATTCCAGCTCCCAATCCGCACACCCACACTCGTCTCAGGTCTACGTATGTATATAGTATATCCAGATACATAGAGTCCATAAAATACAAGTGGACAACATGTTGTATGAAAACACAAAGCATATATGTTGTAAGCGAAAGTAACATGCCATCCTCAATTTGTGGGGCATACCGCAAAATGCAGCTAAAGAACCTACCGGATGCATGTAGGAGGGATGGGCCATCATAAAATGCCATGATTGGGTCTCTTTACAATGAATTCTATATACATACATATATCTGTACAAGAGGAGAATGTGTACGAAGAGTGTATATAATATAACAAATGGCATTAGTTTTGCGGTTTCGAGAATATATATGTATATTAAATTTCTAGTCTCCACAAACACTTGTTTCTACTGAAGCTGCTGCCAGGTGTAGTTCAGACGATTGTTTGAATGTTGGTTCGAGTTACCTGTTCAAAAATACCTATAGTATCTATTAAATGAAATTTTATAGCCAGTACTACAAAATTTCAAAATAGTGAACAGTTTTCTCAGTGTCCCGACTTGCTTGTGTTTCTCTCAAGTGGTTAGCCAATAAACTATCGTATTTGCCTTAAAGAGTGCATTTAATAGAACTTTTTAAAAATTATGAATAGCTAGTTTAATCTACAAATTTTGTTTTATTAATGCCTTTAAGTAGTCACTGAAAGACACATGATAATCTAGCTGAAAATTGGATTGATCTTGAATCTAAAAAAAAACGTTGGCAAATACGAGAGAAAGCATCTGACCATAAAAATCGACTGTTCCATATTAATTAATTGAACTTTAAACCCCTTAAAGGGTTCAATGATGCGGCTGACCGAATTTGGAACGCTTCATAGACAGCTTTAAATAGCTATTTTAAAACAAAACAAAAACATAATTAAAGCACATCATATTTCATTTATTCAAATGCATTTTTGGAAATTTCAATACATATCTTTTTTTTTTTTTTTTTTCGTACACAATAAGTCTGTGTATATGCACATAATTGTCTTTTTCGTATTTAATATAAATTAACATTAAAGTTAAGAGTGTGTGTGTGTGTGTGTGCAGTTCCTTGTTGTTAATCAATAACAATAATATATACGTATGTAGGAAAACTGGGTTAGTTTTTGTTGTTAATGCAAAAATAGTGTTGTATGATTTATACGTAGATTAGCTCAGTCATGGGAAACGGAGGTTAGGGGCAGTAGAGTTTAAAGAAAGGTTCTTAAACAGCCTTGTAGACACGAACGCTCTTCACACTGCCAATGGTAAGAGTCTGCAAGAAATCGAATAGAATGTAAATATCGATCGGGGTCTGATAGCGATTGGACTTACGGTGGTCAACTCAGAGTCGGTGAACTCGCGTACAATGGTGGTTGGCTTATCGCCCTTCTGCTCCTGCACCAACTTGTTGCCATCCAAAGTGATAACGCTCTTCACTTGACGACCATCCAGAGTCTCCTCATCGAACTCTTCGCCTAGCTTGAAGCTGATGGCTGAGGTCTTGAAGGTGGATGTGGTGGTCAGAGTGTAGGTATCACCCTCAAGAGTCACCTCCACGGTGGGGCTGATGCTGTTGCCCATTTTACGCAGGACCAGGCCAACGCCTAAAAAAACATTTGGAATCAAGTGGAAACATATTTAATTGAATTAGCCTGCCCAAAGTTGAAGAGCTCAACAATGCAAATCATATTTTATTTAATTAAAAATAATAAAGCTAAATTATGAAGTTCCCTTTCAATCGGAAAGATAGAGAGAGGCCACCAATGGATGCAGGCAAACGGAGACGTCAAAAGTCGAGCTCAAGGTTAACGATGCCGGCAAACAACAATGCGGGTAGCAGCAGCATCAGAACTTATCAATTGGTCGGTCAGTTGCTATATGTATGTATGTATTTAAATATATGTATATAGCAAACCTTATCGCAGTGCAACTTGCTTGTCGCTCCCTATTCTCAACATCGTCCATTAAAACAGACAAATCAATTATGTTCAATTATGTACGAGACTTTTGAGTGGACAACCTTTCTTTTTGAAAAGTGTTTGTGTTCCGATAGCTTTGGCCCACTATCTTCTTTGACATTTTATGGGAACCCAAACAACTGACTCTCCATAAGAACGTATGACAGTTTAATTTTGAGAGCCTTGAATAGATTAGCCCTACCAACACACACACACACACACACCCACAATCATACTCATCAATTCATGCAATTCGAAACTGTTGCCAAACCGATAAGGCGACAAAGTGCAAAATTCAATAATCGCAAAGTAAGTTTATCGTATGTATGTATGTATGTATATGTATGTATATAAGAGGCCAATCAAGAGTCTAAAAGTCCGAGATACGGCAGGGCAGGAGTAGGAGGGTATATCAATAGATTCATAGAAATTGTAAGTTTATTAGTAGTGGAAAATTGATACAATCGAATCGATCGATGTGATGCAAATTGAAACCGCAGAAAAATAGAATATTCTCTTCATTTCTTTGTTGTTTGGAGCCGCCACATCCCACGATTCCGCGCCGTCATCTAAAATTACAATAATATCTCGTCGTCTAGACTATACGGCGAGCCCCAGGGCAAAGATCGGAATCGGTACAGCGACTATATACATTTGTACATATGTACATACATACATATACATATAGCTATCTTATTTCTTTTCTTTTTTTTTTTGGTAGCGGGCGGTGCAAAGTTCAGAACTTTCACCAAGCAAAAGCAGAAAATGTGACGAGCACCTGTCTCTGCAAAAGCTTAATCATTATGAAATTTTAATTTAACTCATTTCTTTTGAAGAGCAAAATTTTCTAAGAAAATCGCCAAACAACTTTCAGTGCGGCCTGAACAAAGTACACACTTCAGTTTAATTAGTTTTTAAGTTTATTACCTTCTTGATGTTTCGTGATAAGCTGTGGTGTGTTTTTTTATGCGCTTATTGCTCAAAAAAAAATCAACGGCTGAAGCTGCAGTTATGGCACGTTTTTTTTGCATTCTCTCTTATATTGATTTTTATCATCCCATTTCTCTCTCCCTACTCCCGTTTCTCTCTCCCTCTTTATCTTTCTCTCTACTCTAACTCACATAAAGCTGCAAAAAAATGCCGGCCGGCTGTTTTTTGGTGGCGTGTTTTTTTTTCTTTTTCCTGCTTCCACTGATGCACAGAGTACAGTTACATATTATGTACATGTACATGAACAGTAAAAATATTGTTTGTTTTCGGATAACCAACAATTATTTAACTTACCCAATTCCTTCATGTAATCATCAAAGTTCTCGGACTTTTCCAACTTGTACTTCTTGCCAACGAATGATGCCATTTCTTTTTTTTTTTTTTGGTTTGTTTAACTTAACTGGAATGAAAGGCGGCAGCCAACTGGTCTTGTCAACACTTTGAAAGCAACTGAAAAACTCCGGCAATCGGTGGTCGCTTTTTATAGGCTCGCCAGCTCAACGCACACATGCTCGAAAATTCAAATACTCTGTAAAACTGGAGCAAGGGTTAGACTAAATGGAAGGTCAACTTACCGTTATCGTTGGACGGATTGAATCACAATTACGCCTTAGGAAAATATATGTACATATGGAACTGTCATTACTTATATATAATTATAAAATATATATAAATAATTTTATTTGAAGTTAATTAATAAAATAACAAAAGGAAGAAATTGCAAATTAAGAGGTGAATGATAAAATTTCTCATATGTATGGAGGTTGAAATATTTAATTAGGGTATTAAACAAGTCGACCCAATTAAAAGGTGCAAAACGCACAAAAAGCTTGTCAGCTAAAGTCAAAGCTTTTTTTCAAAAATGGGTGTTTATTGTCGAATATTAAATCTATCCCTGTGTGTGTTCCCATATGGCATAACTATAAAACATACTGACGTGGGTAATATTTATTGTGAGTCAGTGTAAGTCCAAGTCTAGCCCCTTGCACCTTGGCATTGTGATAATGATGTTCATGATCAATTACTAACGACGAGCCAATTAATTGATTCAAAGAGACCGTCTGAATAAATTGTGCGAAATCTATACATATGTGTAAAAATGTTGGGATTGTCAGCTAAAGTATCTATGTACATATTAAAGAAAACTAAACAAACCAACCATCCAAAGGTAATACCAATTATGCATTAAATGTGCTTAAATATTTTCTTCACTATACATATGTACATATATTTTATTTGATTCTCACAGTCAAAAAAACTTCTTATAGGTCACTGGCATAATATGTGCCGCCTCACTGAAATGGCTAAAAATGTATATCCCAAGTACAATACCTATGGATATCTGTATATGAATGCCGGCCGGCGACATATTATAATCTAATCGAGCATTTCCTTCCACGACGACGCCCCCAATGCAATATCTCAGGCTCGATTTTTATACCCTGTCCAGACTTTATATTGTCGCACCTACATACTTAAAAGATTTCGTTGCTTTCTTGTTATCTTATTAATTCAATTAATGGCTATTGCAATCGTCACTTATCTTAAATAATAAAGATTAAGTCAAGACCATCACGCAATGCTATCGAATTAATGCAATATTTGGTTACAAATCTGATGAAATTTTTCTAAATGTAACAATATGGGAAATCGGTTCTAAGGAAAACCATAACCAGTATTAAGTTCATTTTTTGTACAATTTCATAGCAATGGATACACATATGTAGGTATTAAAATAAACATATTAATTTCCCCTTGTGTTCCTAGAATGTCACAAATCATATCAAAGTGGTCGCCCTTCTCAGAGTCAAATAAACTTCTCATATTAAATTTTTTGTCTGAAACCTGCCGTTTAACCACCCTTTCCTATGAAAAAATCTTATTACTAAGCTCAGGGTATGGTGGGACTTGCGTGGTATGAACTTTAAAATTTGTATGCCCACTGTGACAACCTTGTTTTTTTCATGCATTTTCATGCACAGCCTTAAAGTATGTAGCAAAAGAAGAATTAAGAACAAAAGCCCATAAGTTGTGCTTCAAAAAAAACCATTTAAGACCAATAATCCAGAACGACACATACATACATACATACATACGTACTTATACATATATATGTATATAGCTGTTTAGCTTAGTAATCAAAATTCTATATCTGATATTGTTAATTAGCTATTCAATTTCTGGCACTATAACCCAGAGTAACCCATTTTGATGAACCTTAATAAAATGTTACATGGTTTTGAAATACATTTCAAACTTCTGTATGTGTAAATTTTAAATATTTACCAAAAAAATACAAAAGAGAAGAGATAAACTTTTTAAAGCTTTTTTCAAAAATCTATTACATTACTTTTGTTTTATTGTCAGCTCTCTCTCTCCCTTCCACTCTCTCTTAACTTATCTTTTTGATAATATGGACATATGTATTTATAATCCCATTTCTGTTAGGGTTTATGACTGATTATGAAAAGGTGTATCAAAATCTGGCTATCATTGTTATCAGTTGACAAAATGAGAGCAGCTACCTAATGTGAGAGCATGTTAACTGAAGAAAAAGAGAGAGTAATTTCGACCAAGAGTGAGATTCTTAACCTGACACAACAAGGCGAACGATTACGATTTCCTCCGATGCGGTTAATGGGTAAATGAGATCCAGAATAAGAAAACAGCAATTGTTTTGGTTTTTGGTTAAAACAAAAAGAGAAAACAAACAATGTTGACTGTCGTTGTCGTCGTTGTTGTCTATATCATGGGCAGGCGGCGAGCACATAATATTAGAACGAGTTCCGCAGCCGGAGCGTGAACATCGCTAAAGTTATATATACATACATACATATACGCATACAATCGATCGAGCAGTCGATCCAAAAGCTCTACTATCACATCACCCCCCACCCGTGGGATCTACATAAAAAAAAACGTTGCCGCATAAAAAAGTGTGATGAAATTCATCTGCTGCTGGTCGAAAACACAATCTTCCAGTGGTCTATTTTGAAAAGAATCATCCTACAGCAGCTTAAAAAATGTGGACACGGACGTTACGTTACATTGTTTTATTCTAATCTCGGAAAAAGCTAGTCATTCAGTGACGGGCGTGAAATGTATGGAAAAATTATGCCCACTCCCCGAAAAGTGAAATCGTTTATATGTAGATATTTCCAATAGAAGTGTTTTACCCATGTTAATGTCACATTAATTAATTAAATAAAAAGCGCGTGTTTGTGTTGGTTCGGGATGTTAATTGAAGAGAATAAAAATCTATACACACAAATGTATCTAAATAAATAGACAAACTGAAACAGCAAATTTATAAAACAAAACTGAAATATCAATCTCATGTAATGTGGCGTTTACAATACGCAAAAGCGAAAAAAACGCTTGTGTCGCTTATCAATTTCTAGCTTAATTGTTATACAACAAAACAAACAATCACAACAATAAAATTATAATAAAACAAAATGCAGTCCATGAAAGCCGATGAACTGCCGGAGAATCCGCGAGAGCACTCCAACCCGTTGTCATCGTTAATGTTCTGGTGAGTTGTAGAACTTGACGCCCCGATTGGAGACAGGCAGAGCGAGAGAGAGAAAGAGAAAATGAGAAATAGACAGAGAAGGAGCCATACTAAGAAACATGATTATTTGATTGACTTAATTTAACGCTTTATATCTACCAATGGAGGCAAGAAGAGTTCATCTCTGCTCACAACGAAATTCTCTCTTGAGAAGACTTCAAGGGCAGCGAAGTTCTTTATTACTTTTAATAATTTTTTAAAAGGCTGGCCATGTTTATATTCTTCATTTACAGCTTCACTTTCATGTTATAAATTTTAAAAAGACCAAAACTTGAGCACAATTAAATTAATCATGTAATGCTTATAGAATCGTAATTTAATCGGAACCTCATATAGTCGTGCCTAACACTAGCTAGTACAGAGTATTTTAAAGCCACTTTGATTTATTTTACTCACTTCTCATGGCAACTGATAAAAAACAGAGGAAAAACAACATTTTTTTAGATGTGGCTTGTGTCTTCAATTAATGAAAATCTAATTACGTTTGTGTTATTATTCTTTTTTTTTTTTTTTTTTTTGCTACCATAAAAAATGGTAACATTATCTTTATCTGAATACGTGGGTGTTATCACAAAAAGTTTCGCCATGCCGGTTCTTTTCAAGGGCCGTAAAAAGACGCTGGAACAAACGGATCTATATAGAGCTCTGCGAGAGCACAAGTCGGGTAAGAGATATAAACCGAAAGGATAAGAAGAAATTATAATCGGCATCGTGCTTAAGATACTCTTGGAGACCGCCTCTGTGCGGCTTGGGAAGAAGAGGTTGCAACTACTGCGCGGCGGAATCAAAAACCCCGATTGAGAAGTGTAATGACAAAAGTATTCGGTTGGCATCTAATCGTCACTGCTGTTCTATTAGCAGCCCAGGAGTTTCTGACAAAGTATATATAGGACATATCTTTAGAAAGGATATATTTACAACAATCTTGTTTACAGAGTCACCCAGCCGATTTGTTTGTTTGGCATTATGTCTTATTTTGCTGGCACCGATCCAGATATTACCAAGGCACAACTTTATGCAGCCGGCCTCATAGCTGGCTCTGTTTTCACCGTAGTTTTCGGTCATCCCTATATGCTGGGTCTACTTCATCTTGGAATGAAAATGCGAATTGCCTTGAGCAGTTTGATCTACCGGAAGGCTTTACGTCTCAACCGATCTGCCCTGGGAGAGACGACAGTGGGGCAGGTGGTCAATCTGCTATCAAACGATGTAGGACGTTTCGATACGGTTTTGATCAATATTCATTACCTCTGGTTAGCTCCATTGGAACTCGTATTGGTAACATATTTAATGTACATCGAAGTAAGACTTATGAGCACCCACTTGAAATTTGTAATTATCCTATATACATATAAATATGTTGATTCTAGATTGGCGTTTCATCGCTCTTTGGCGTGGCAGTGATGCTGCTGTTTTTACCCTTCCAATCATATCTCGGCAAGAAGACAAGCGTGTTAAGACTGCGCACTGCTTTGCGAACCGACGAACGTGTACGCATGATGAACGAGATTATTTCAGGCATTCAGGTAATCAAAATGTATGCCTGGGAGAAGCCATTTGGCAAGCTAATAGAGATGACACGCATTAAGGAAATGTCGTGTATTAAACAAGTGAACTATATCAGAGGAATTCTTATATCGTTTGCCATGTTCCTTTCACGCATTTTTATATCGACCAGTCTGATAGCATATGTTCTGTTGGGCAACATCCTGAACGCCGAGAAGGCGTTCTTCGTAACCGCCTACTACAATATTTTGAGGCGATCGGTTACCATGTTCTTTCCCCAAGGAATTTCACAGTTTGCAGAGCTTTTGGTGTCGATTAAGCGTCTGGAGACGTTTATGCATCGTGAAGAGACTCAAGTGTTAGACAAGTCAAAAAAGGAAGAAATTTTATTTAACAATGAAAAAGAGCGGGCCTACCTCATAGCCGATAACAATGGAAAAGTGGCGAATAAAGATAATGGCATTTCTGAGACGCTGATCGATTTCAATAACTTCAATGCCAAATGGGAGGCCAAAGCCGCCGAAAATACTTTGCAGGATATCAATCTTCAATTGGGCCGCCGACAATTAGTTGCCGTGATTGGCCCCGTGGGTGCCGGAAAATCTAGTCTCATTCAAGCTCTTCTTGGCGAGTTGTCTCCGAGCAGCGGCAGTGTTGATGTCAATGGAACCTATTCCTATGCATCGCAGGAACCGTGGCTTTTCACCGGCACTGTGCGTCAGAACATTCTTTTTGGCCTCGACATGGATAAGCATCGCTATCGCACAGTGGTGAAGAAATGTGCACTGGAAAGGGACTTTGAATTGCTGCCCCATGGCGACAAGACCATTGTAGGCGAACGGGGGGCATCCCTTTCCGGCGGTCAGAAGGCTCGTATCAGTTTGGCACGTGCTGTCTATCGCAGAGCGAACATTTACCTATTGGATGATCCGCTCAGTGCCGTTGACACGCACGTTGGTCGCCATCTCTTCGATCAATGCATGCGAGGTTATTTGAGAAGTGAACTAGTTGTTCTGGTCACACATCAGCTGCAGTTCTTGGAGCATGCCGATCTAATTGTGATCATGGACAAGGGAAAAATAAGTGCAATGGGTACGTATGCGACAATGAAACGCAGTGGCCTGGACTTTGCCCAACTGCTAACAGATCCCAACAAGAACGACGAGATTTTGGATGGCGACGATGAAGCTGGCGGTGACATATGGGATCGCTTAAGCCAGTCATCGCGTAGCAGACGCGACAGTAAAGTGAGCCACCCGAGCACCCGCAACAATAGTTTCACTTCGTTAAGCTCCTTAGCAGAGTCATATGTCCAGGATGCTCCGATGACATTACAGGAGGCCCGCGTCGAAGGCAAGATAGGTGTGGGTCTGTATAAAGAATATCTAACGGCAGGAAGTGGCTGGCTTATGGTAGTATTTATGGTCTTCCTTTGCTTGGGAACTCAAATCGTTGGCTCTACAGCTGATGTATTTCTCTCCTATTGGTAAGGTATTAACATCATTAATGGTTAACCCGTTTTACGACTTTGTTCGGTACCGTAGGGTTAACAAAAACCAGAATGCTGCTGATGCTGATGCTGATCCCATAGATATTTATATCTTTGCTGCTCTAAACGTGGCCGTCGTAGTCTTTACCTTAGTCCGCACCATGCTTTTTTATAAGATGGCCATGCGCAGCTCAACTCAGTTGCACAACGCCATGTTTCGAGGCATCACGAGGGCTGCCATGTATTTTTTTAATACAAATCCTTCGGGTCGTATATTGAATCGGTTCTCCAAGGACTTGGGGCAACTAGATGAAATTCTGCCTAGTGTTATGCTGGATGTTGTGCAAATATTCCTTACCTTGGCCGGCATTATTATTGTGATATGTATTACCAATACCTATTATCTCATACTAACGTTGGCCCTAGGCATAATTTTCTACTACATTAGGGAATTCTATTTGAGTACATCGCGGGACGTTAAGCGGCTTGAAGCCGTAGCCAGATCTCCCATATATTCCCATTTAGGGGCGACTCTTACGGGCCTGCCCACTATAAGGGCTCTGGGAGCTCAAAATGCTTTAATTGCTGAATTTGATAATCTCCAGGATCTGCATAGTTCGGGATATTATACCTTTCTGTCCACCAATCGGGCTTTCGGCTATTATTTGGACTGTTTCTGCACCTTGTACATTGTGATTATAATCGTAAATTACTTCATCAATCCGCCAAGCAACTCGGGTGAAGTTGGTCTGGCAATAACCCAGGCCATGGGTATGACTGGCATGGTTCAATGGGGAATGCGTCAGTCGGCCGAACTAGAGAATACTATGACGGCTGTGGAGCGCGTGGTGGAGTACGATGAGATTGAACCGGAAGGCGAATATGAGTCCCAGCCAAACAAGAAGCCACCTATTACTTGGCCCGAAGAGGGAGAAATCATAGCAGATGACTTGAGCCTGCGATACTTCCCCGATCCTCAGTCGAAATATGTTCTAAAGTCGCTTAATTTTGAGATTAAACCCAAGGAGAAAGTGGGTATTGTTGGACGGACTGGAGCTGGCAAATCCTCGCTCATAAATGCCCTTTTCCGGCTCTCATACAATGACGGAACAATAACCATCGATAGCCGGAATACCAGTGAAATCGGTTTGCGGCATCTTCGCAGCAAGATTTCCATAATACCACAAGAACCAGTCCTTTTCTCCGGCACCATGCGCTATAATTTAGATCCGTTCGAAGAGTACAGTGATGCCAAGCTCTGGGATACACTGGAAGAGGTTAAACTGAAGCCCATCATTAGTGATCTGCCCAGTGGATTGCAGAGCAAAATCTCTGAAGGTGGAACCAATTTCAGTGTCGGTCAGCGTCAACTGGTCTGTTTGGCCAGGGCTATTCTTCGCGAGAATCGAATATTGGTAATGGACGAGGCAACGGCCAACGTTGATCCGCAAACTGATTCCCTCATTCAGGCTACAATTCGTAGTAAGTTCAGGGAGTGCACAGTCCTGACCATTGCACACCGACTGCACACAATAATGGACTCGGACAAGGTGCTTGTAATGGATGCCGGCCAACTAGTCGAGTTTGGTTCACCCTATGAACTTTTGACGGAATCTGAAACGAAAATCTTCCACGGAATGGTATCCGAAACTGGCCAATCCACATTTGATAGTCTTTTAAAGGTGGCAGAGAAGGTGAGTAGAAAAAATAGTTACCTAAAGGAAATGTTTCGACAACGATCTTTTCTGGATATTGCAGGTCTACAGGGAAGCAGAAAAGAGTAAAACTGCCTAAGAGATTCCGCTGTTTGCCCTAAGTGATCAATAAGTTATCTCATATAAAACTGCTCCAAGCTTAATTTTGTTTGCTACTTAAGAGTATTATGTATACCCCAAAGGCATTTCAAAAAATTTATTTATGGGGAAATATATGGATAAATTAATTTTTATTGCACACACATTTGTAATTTTGAATTTAAACTTGGCTTTGACCTGGTTGTCCGTCAACAATGCTCTCATTACTACTAAACAGCAGTTTGGCTATGAACGAACAGACCATTAGAATGAAAATACAGCCATTAACAATGATAAGAGTCGCCACTGAGAATTTTACATCGCGCAACTGCAACTATGATTGTAGCCTTTCGCAAACATAAGCCTTTTTAGATAAAACATTTTTCCACATTGATGGCTAATAGGTAAGGAAAGAAATACCAAAAAAGTTGCAAGGGTATACAAACTTTGACGCGGTCGAAGTTAGCCCCGGCCCTCTGGTTAGAATTTAAATACGATACTTAAATTCCATATGCCTTTTACACATCGCTAGCATTAGACAAGGTTCGACTTTTGCCTACGAGCCTACCTTATACTTAGTTTTATAAACATATGATTTCAATAATTGAATATAATAGTTTATTTTACAACCAATGAATTTAAATTGTATTCCGCTTCAGTATCGAAAATTATCAATTCCTTTGAGCTGAGCAGTAACTTCGATATCCCAGAAATAATCATTATCACAAATATGCTGCAATGGGCAATCGAAAAATGGGATACCGAGTAGCGTATCTCACGCCAAGATCCGTCACTGCGCACTCGAAGGAAGAAATACAAACTCATTGTGTCAGCCATAAGAAACATTCTAATGAAAATTTCTCGCACATTATTCCGCACAAACGAACATGTCAAATACATGTTTGCGATAATAATTATCGAGGGAATTGATAATTTCAGTAAGACCAGGAAGCCAGTTAAAATGATCGTATCGCCAGTCATAAATAGACGACCTGTGTTTGGATCAAACGAACTAATAGACGATAGGTTACCAATGCCAAAGAAGGAGATGTAAGCATAAAGTAGAACAAAAGCCCCATATCGATAAGAATGCTTCAATGGGCAACCCTTAGAAAGACTGATCTCGCCGTGAAGCTTCCTGCTCATAAGACATTCCATTAGTAACAATTGCATGAAAAACGATTCAAAAGAAGTGCTGAGCAGCGTATAAATGGTGCTCAAATTGAACCATATTAAATTCAGACGACATTGCGGTGTTGTTGAAGAGGAAAAAGGGATGCAAATGAATCCGTAAGCCAAGTAGGCAACGGCAAGTTGCCGAAAAACCATCAATACGATTTCATTATTATTGTTCCGATAAGTGCAAAATGCACCTATTACCAATGTGCACCCATTAATGATCCAAACACGCATTTCATGGTGTTCCCTTAAGACTAAGGGTCTCAGCAGAGCAAACAGCATGCTGAAACTTAAGAGATTCGTGTCCGTTCTCCCAAGGGAAGGGGGAAGCATGGTAAATAATCCAAGCAGAACCACAAGAATAAACCATATTACAAATTTGATAGAGGGCTGCGCAAATCCTTGACGATTGCAGGCACACCTGAACAGAACAAATCCCATCCAAAGTAAGCGACGATCAAAAAATGCTGCAGCCAGCAAAGAGCTTATTGAACCTATCCAAATCATATGGGTAATGGGTGTGACAATTTCTCTGCCCTCAACTGGACGCTCACGTAGGGCCACGATCCATATCGGTATGGGTAGCCATAAATAAAATGCGGTCCAGCCTGGTACCTTTTGCAATAACATCAACGAGACCAAAAGCAGCCCCAACAGCATCAGCCATCGATTAATCGAAGAGTTAAGTCCTCTAGTTGGTCTCTTTTCTTTGTAACTTAATTTAAGCAATAGATAATAGAGCCAACCAAGATATGAAGCAACCATGGCCGCTATTAAAGCACTACGATAGTAATTCTTATAAAACTCAAGGCACTCAACGGCCAGTTCTGCTGCTTCGTGGCTATTATTCATGGCCAGTTGATAACAACCCAATTCGTATAGTCGTTCTATCTCAATGTTATAGTGATCAATACGCTTGAGGTTCAATTTCTGAAACTGTGTGAACCATTTCCCGTGATGCTTTAAGACGGAAGTCACTTGCTCTAGTAGTTGAAGAGCATTCAGATGGGCCGCCTGGGCCTCGTATTTGGGTGTTACTTTCAAGAAGCCCAGCGGCAAGATTCCCAGATTGTTCATTGGCGGTGGAAGACCAATCAATGCCGACATAAGTGAGGCCAATTGAATCTGTTCCAGCTCGTGAAATGGCAATTGGATGTCGCTTTCATCGGCTGTAAAGGTCATTCCATCATTTGAAGCCTTCCTATTGACTCCAGCACCCCAGAAAAAGAACGGAACTTCAGTTTCCGGCAAGGATCCACCGCCATGTGAACCCAAACTAGTCATACCATGATCCGATGTCATAAGGTATGCTGTGCGATTATCCGTAAACTTTTCTTGAAATAGATCGTACATATCTCTTATTTTCTGCTGTGTAGAATGAAGGTGTTTCAGATATAAATAATTTGTTGGATGATAGATATGTCCAGCCATATCCATGTCAGCGAGGTATATATAAAATACCGATGTAGTCGTATTAAGCACTTCGTTTACATTCTTATCCTGAGCCAGGAAATTATTCACTCGTCTGCTTACCCATTCGTCTGCAACACAATTTAATGTTATCTGTCTATCGGTATAATTTTCGAACTTTAAATTAACTCCACCATTAGGCATATTGTCAAAGAACTCGAGAACTCCAATAGAACCCCATCCATAGGAGGAACGACTACGATTAAAGACCGTATCGAATGATGTTGGATTTGCATCGAAATTAGTTAAAATAGCAGATGGGTCCTCCGGAAAGCCTCCAAATGTGGCAGCATTTGCAGGACGGGAATTAGTTGGAACATTTGTACGTATTATTCCAACGAGTCCTTGTTGGAGAAACAACTCCCTAATATGCGGGATTGCAGCGCAGCTATTGTTAAAAAATGTATTGGCTCCAAGGCCATCAATGAAGAAAATCACAAGGCGATCTGCTGGCGGTTCTAAATCCAGTTCGCGCAGGGTCCTCTGCGGCTTCAAATTGGCAATGAGATTGGAGTGAAAGTGGATTTGCAGTAAATAACCGAGCAACAGAATGTGAACGACTACAGCATTGGCTATCCAGCACATATCTGAAAAAATTTTAAGTTTATTTCAGGGATTGATCGATTCGTCAGTAGTCTCCGAAAATTTTCGAATTCTGAAAGTATACATTTTGTAGAAATATGAATCAAATTAAATTTGTTTACGCATTGCTAATGCATGCGGCATTATTTGGATCGATTTGGGTCATTTACTTTCAATCAAGGGTCGTTGGAGGTTCATTTGAGGTCAAGTTACAAGCACCTCAGAATTATAGAGCACCAGCAAATCGTCTGGTGGTTTTTGTCCTGGACGGTCTGCGGGCAACAGACTTCTTCGAGAAGGGCTGCAGCAATGTTCCCCATCTGCGGCAACTCTTTCTCCATCAAGGATTGGTGGGGATTGTTAGCATGCAAGCTCCTCCCATTGACAGAAGAGCCTCACATATTTCCATTTTTGCTGGATTCCAAGGGGATCGATGTGTTTCATTTGATTCTGTTTTTAATCATTCCGCGCGCAGCTATGCCTGGTCATCTCAGCTTCTAGAGTACTTCCGCAACCTTTACCATACCAAAATCGATAGTTCTATTAAAAAAGGAAAGATACCTATTTTCAAGCAGGACGAAGCGGTTTTCCAGTCCCTAAACCAATGTTTATTGAACGGATCGCAATTTTTGGATAAGGATGGTGCTATAATTTACTTGGTACATCTTCAAGGATTACAATTGGCCCGAAAAAGTGATTATTTTCAGGAAAATCTGAACTATACAGAACGAGAGATATGGAAAACGTATCAACGATTCGAAATGGTGTTCCCAGATCACCGCACAGTTTATCTTTTGGTCTCGCATTCTGGAGAAACAACTAAGAAGTTGAGGACGGAAACGCCAGTTTTTCTATGGGGTTCTGGTGTTAGTCATACTAAATCCATGCCGGGACGCAGCTTTATGGCCCAGGGTCAGTTCAGACCGCTCCACATTTTTGATTATATTCAATTCACACCTCTGATAAGCGCACTACTTGGAATACCAACGCCATTTAACAATCTGGGAATTCTTCCGTCAGGTCTCCTTAATACTAGCAACCATTATGAAGCGTATGCCATGTGGATGAACTCTCTTCAACTGCTTGCCCAGGCCAAACACTTTGTTAAGCTACACTGTCGTGGTCTGCTAAGCGGGTTTCTTCCAGAGTTTTGGTTAACTCTCGATATGATGGATAATTTTGAATCGACTTGTCGTCTACTGAGCCTCCAAAAACGATTTAGAACTTTACGGGAATACAGCGCCAACTTTATGCCCTCATTACTCAAATGCATTGACTACTATCAGGTCTATTACCAAGGAATGATGATTATTTCTACTGCATGTGGGATTCTTGGATGGTTGTATCATCTGCGTTGTCAGCTCGGATCAAACTCTACAGATATCTCCGGCCAAACTTCAAGTTTATGCTTTCTATTATTCAAGTGCATTTTTCTCCTAATGAGCATATTTATAGTTGCTTTCGTGCTGCTCCAGAAATTACCATGGATCATGCTTTACGTTCTCCTGTTGCCGGCACTCATATGGTTACTGGCACTAAGTGTCCATAACAGCAGTGTGAAACCACATATATCTTGTAAGGAGCTCATGTGGCCTATTGTTCTGTCTATGTGCTGTGTGCTTGGATTCAATCGTCGCCATTTTCTTGGTATTTTTTACCTGGGCTTTGCATTCTATAATAATCGTAACGCATTTCGTTTCGGGTTGCGGAACGTCAATTTTTATTTGTGGCTATTCTTGGTCTGTGGTTTAGGAGGAATCACATGGTGTCCTTCATCTTTGGGTAGTATTAACCGTAACCTGTTGCTGTCCAGCATTCCACTGTCATTTCTTTGGCCATTTGCATTCGGAATAATTCATAAGCGAAATGTCTTGATCAGCAATGGTCTGATTTTGACGGCAGCTTTAATACACACTCAATGCAAACTAACTGGTATTTGGGCTATGAACTTTATATCCTGGACCTATCTATGTATCGTATTCATTCGACGACCACAAAACAGTAACGAATTAATCTTTAATCTGAGCACCCTGTACACGTTGCTTTGCACATCGTATGAGACATTGGTTATCCAACTGTTAGCAACAGAACTGAACCTTAGCTTAAAGTTAAAGCTAAAGAGTCAAGCCCAAATCAGTGCGAAGACCATTTCGCTTTATATTTTATTTTATAGCTGTTTTTCTTTTCTTGCCATTGGAAATATTCCCGATATAGAATATTTTCAGAAATCTTTGGAGTACACCTGCTTTGGAGACCGTCCAATTCTCCTTCCTCTAATAATTGGCATAAAGCTGTTGTTACCCTCATTTCTGTTACTCTGTGTTATGGGTAGGAATTGCCAAAGTGTTATTGATGTGAAAGTTGGACAGAAAGTTTTCAATTGGCTGTTATTCATGTGTAATACTATGGTCTTACTTCAGCTTATCCGCATTCGCAATCAACGCTCTTGGCAGGAAGTTTCATCTAATGTTCACCTAATTTTAATTTTACAAAGTTTGCCATTTCTTGTCGAACTAGAGCGTAGTCTGGCTCGATTCAAGTTCGGCATTAGAAATCAGCTGAATTTGCCTTATTGTAAGCCTATTTCAATAAATATTTTGTAAACAACCACTAAAAACCACCTGTAAAAACCACTAAACAACTGCGAAATTTTAGATTTAAACAAAAAATTCGGAAAACGCAATTCGAATTTATAGGCAAAGAGCGCCTGCACAAAAACTGCCCTGGGGAATAGGAGTCCTCCATATACATACATACATACATATGTATGTGTCAATATGTATGTACATATGTACATACATATGTACATATGTATAATTGCTAAAAAAGCATCCCTTTTAAAAACGTCGTAATGACACTAAAGCACAAACAAAAACAAAAAAAAATGTTTAAAACAAAAACTAAAATTTACAAACTTTTCTTGCAAAAGACGCGCACAGCTTCCGATGCTATAAACAGGACAAGGACCCAATCCCAAAGCAACACAGGCACAGGACTATTCTCAGTTGTGACCAAACGATTGGCTTATAAGATTCATTTTTGTTTCAATGGTTTTCTATTATATAGGATCAAATTTGCGTGATATATATATATATGTACATACATATGTAAAGGCAAGTTGCATTTAAGGTATAACTTCTTTAAAATTGCATTCAAATTATTTCGAAATAATTTCAATTTTTAAACGGATATTCTTGTGTTTTCGAAACACGGTGCAACGTCGAACCGTCATATGGCGTTTAAAAAATAATCGATTTTCTGTTATCGTTATCAAAACAAAAAACAACTCTGTTGCCACAAATTTTAACAGAAAAAGCAACAACAGCTTTTGCAAAATAAATTAAAATTCAACAATATATTAAGCAATAGCCACAGCCTTGAAATATGGAACAAATGGATATTGATTTGGATGCGTCGGCCAAGCCGAGTACTTCAAACGCTGCGGCATCTGAAAACAACAGCAAACAGCAGCAGACAAAGAATCCAGTTGTGGGCAACATTATGGCTGCGGCCGGTACAATTGCATCGGTGACTATTTCGCTGCATCCACTGGTGATTATGAATATATCAGAGCACTGGACGCGTTTTCGTGCCCAGCATGGTGAGCCGCGACAGGTATATGGTGCCTTAATTGGCAAACAGAAGGGTCGGAACATTGAGGTGATGAACTCATTCGAACTTAAGACAGATGTGTTTGGCGACGAGATGATAATCAACAAAGACTACTACAACAAAAAGGAGCAGCAATACAAACAGGTAATAGAGGCCTTGGGATTGTGATTTATAGATAGTGGCAGAATTTTGATTTTACTTGGCATGACTTGCAGGTATTCAGCGATCTCGATTTTATTGGCTGGTACACAACGGGCGAGAGTCCGACGGCTTCGGATATTAAAATACAGAAACAAATTGCCACCATTAATGAATGCCCAATAATGCTGCAACTGAATCCGCTATCCCGCAGCGTCGATCAACTGCCCATTAAGCTATTCGAGTCCCTAATCGATTTGGTGGATGGTGAGGCTACCATGCTCTTTGTTCCCCTAACGTACACACTGGCCACCGAGGAGGCGGAGCGCATAGGTGTGGATCATGTGGCCCGCATGACCACTAACGAGTCCGGGGAGAAGAGTGTGGTGGCCGAACATTTGGTGGCCCAAGATAGTGCCATCAAAATGCTTAATACACGTATCAAAATCGTGTTGCAGTACATAAAAGACGTAGAGGCGGGCAAACTGAAGCCCAATCAGGAGATATTGCGCGAGGCGTATGCCCTTTGCCATCGTTTGCCAGTAATGCAGGTGCCCGCCTTCCAGGAGGAGTTTTACACGCAGTGCAACGATGTGGGATTAATTAGCTACCTTGGCACTCTTACTAAGGGCTGCAACGATATGCATCAGTTTGTCAACAAATTTAATATGCTCTACGATCGCCAGGGGTCCTCGCGACGTATGCGAGGCCTTTACTACTGATTAGGACTTGATTGATGCATTCGTTTGATTTTTAAATAAAATGAGCTAGGAATTCAAATTAACTGAAATTCTCCATTACGAATAAGGGCGCACACTTCATGGTTTAATACAACTTTATTCTTGTTGGCAAACTACATACAAATAACATATACAGATGGAATTAAGACAGACAGAGACAAGTCCATTTAGTGGATTGGTGAGGTTTGTTGGGGATCGGATAGGGGATGGGGGCGTGGAAACCACACATATATCACTTTTCTTATGTACTCCATGGAGAGGCGCTACAGAGCTTCAAGCATCGTAAATTCAATTTAATGTTCAGTTGCCTGGACTGATGAACATTCATTTTTTGTTACACTCTTTAATCACTTAGATCGATAATTTCATTTATTCATTCATGCGGTTGCTCGGTGGGATTCAAATGGGGTTTCTTTAGTGATTGTAATCATCGAGTTTGATGCTGGCGGCATATTGCTGCAAGAACTCCACCTCAAGTGGATGCATTTCCTTGGCGGGAATGATCAGTGAATGCAGCGGCTGGCCCAAATCTGTGGAGCGCATTTCCTGCAGCGTCGTTACGGCAATCTGTTGCGTGTCCTGGCCTACACGGGCTAAGCCCACACAGAGCGATTGCTCGTTTAGCACTGTGTTCCGCTCCAAGGCATCCTTCTTCTCCACAATGCTGAGGAGTTGATGGGCAGCTTCGGCTACGCTCATAAAGCGTGGCGGCATATACTCTTTGCGCTTGCGCATCAGCGACTCAGGGGTGGGCTCCTTCACCTTGATGTCCAGCAGGCACAGCGTGTGCATGTTATGCAGGCGATTTAGCTTAATCTTATCATAGAAGCTGTCCGGCTTCCAGGTCTCATCCCAATAGGGTATGGACACGGTTTCGCCAAATTTGTACAATTGCAGGCCGCAGCAGCCTATGGCGTTCATGATGGATGCATTGTGGATGACCTTGTAGGGTATGTTTTTCTCCTTGGCGCGCAAAATGAAATCTGTGTGCGTTGTGGCTCCAAAGGGATCACCCACCACCAGCAGAGCCACATCGGATTCCGCAGCACCGGCCAAAATCTCATCGGCTCCCTGCTCAACAAGGTCTCTATCGGCCAGCAACAGGGGTCGTCCATAAAATTCTTGCTGCAGGAAGGAAAGAAAAGCATTTACAAATAATTCACATGCATTTCTTACTACGGAAGCCGCCCACCCCTGCTCCTGCTCACCATGTCCTCAAGGCTGCAGCCAAGAATAGACGTATACATTTCCAGGTAGACACGACTGCACTGCTTGACAATGTCTAGCCCTTTCACTGTGATATCCTTGATATCCCCCAAGCCGAGTCCAATCAGATAGAACATGCTGCGGGTGTTGCTGCTACGGCTACTATGGCGCTTAATTAACTTTAATTATTTGGTATTTCTGAATATATGTTTTATGTATGTTTAATTTTTAAATGCTGCTGTTCTGTTTTTGCTGTGGAATCAAATCAAATCCGACACGTGCCCATGACCCTCGCTTGTTGCTTCTGAAAGCGCCTTAGAACTAGACCCCTTAGCAATATGAATGTAGAACTAGTTCCAGTCGTTTGCATATGGGAATTCAAATTTCATTGATTCAACTAAGAAAATGTGTTTAATTTGTACTACTAGTACTTAAAGTCAACCGTTACTAAATAACATTCTTAGTTAATAAATAAAAAATAAGAGATGTCTCTTCCTTGAGAAAGCAAAAAATACTTAAAAATGTAACAGTATAGTAAACGGAAATATGGTTTACACCGGATCAGTTGGTGTTGTATTACTTGTGCATACTCCACGAACCACACAATATGCAATATAACGCTCCACCTGAAAACATTTGAGTATCAAACAAACAACAGTTTCCAAGAAATCTCTGTCTGACTTACCATCATTCCATAAGTCGACGAGTGGTCTATGCTCTTGCTAATCTTTAAAAAATATTCACGAATTTCGGTACCCACCCTATCAGGACACGCTTCACGCATGCGTCGGCAATTAATGATTAGACCGAAGCTTTTGATTACCATAAACATCTCTGCATGACGGCCAGAGACATCCAGATGCTGCCAATTAATTAGCTGGATCATATTGAAACCATTTTCCAACTGCTTCTGCAAAAAAGTAAAAACAATTAACAATTGAGAAACCATAAACATCTCACAGATACCAACTTGCCCCATCTCCAAGCCGCAAGGAGTTTTAGTATACTTTGCTAAAATGATAAGGAGCAGACTGACAGCAATATCAGCTGCCAAGGCTGAGGCGCGAATTATAGCTGGCAAGGATGCCAGCAGAGCAATAACCTTTTCAATACGGTCTATTCTAATAACAAATTTTTCGTATAGACTTAAGGCTATAAAATAAATATCCTCTAGATCCAGATGATCGGTTAAATTGCCGATGACCTCTACTAACTTAAGCCGCTCCAGCATGATTAGTTGATCCTCTTCCTGATATGACATCATTATAATAGACAGTATGTAGAGGTCACAAAGTTGGTCAACACTTAACGTCAAATCGCAGGATAAGGCTTGGATAAAACGTGTAAACAACTGAGCACCGGTGAATAAGCAATGTAGGGTTGAGTGAAGTCGAAAATTAGTTTCTTTATTCTTACCGGCTTGGCCAACGTAATTTCATGGACATATGGCAAAAACAGGTTTTTGAGGCTGGAATCTACAAGAAACTTCTTCAGGTCGTCATGAGTGTAGCTATCGCAAAAGCATTTGGCATCCTCCTCCTCATTGGACAATTGAGAACTTATGGATATTTGTGAAATATTCAACGAGTTGTCTCCCATGATATTTTAAAGTTTGAAAAATACTTTAAAAAAACAAAACAATGTTTGTAAACAAATGAATTTCGCGTGCAATTTATCGAAATATTGTAATTACCGATTAAATGGTCGAAATATTGTTAATTTGATCTGGCAACGCCGTCATGTCCACCCCACAACTACTGGCAACGCTGTCTGTTCCACGTGCGGTACCGCGATTTTTATTTTTCTCCAATTAAATATTGTTATTTAATATACAAATAGAAAGCAATTTGCTACAATGCCGCCTGTAGCGAAACCCAAACCACAAAAGATTAAAAAACAAGTACAGGCCACAACAAAGAAAACGGTGGCTAATAAAACCGTGGTCTCTGGGCAGGTAAGACTAATAAGACAAAATTAACAGTAAACTTCGTTTATTCCATTGGCCATCTTTAATACAGTTAAAGAAAAAACTGCCTTCAAGTCAACAAAAAAGCCAGGAGCCGCGCAATGAGCGCGGTGTTGTCTTCATAAAGCATCTACCACATGGCTTCTTTGAGAATCAACTACGTCAATATTTTAAGCAATTTGGACGTGTCTTGCGTGTCCGCCTGGGGCGGTCTCCACGCACAGGGGGCAGCAAGGGTTTTGCCTTTGTGGAATTCGAGTATCCCGAGGTGGCCAAAGTGGCAGCCGATACCATGGACAACTACCTTATGTTCCAAAAAGTGGTCAAGGCATCGTATATTCCGCCCGAGAAACAGATTTATAACTATTTCAAAACTTCCGTTAAGAAGGTTCAAAATAAAGTAAGTGAGCTATTTATTCAAATCAATGCGAAAATAAAATAGCAATTTTAACTGATTCAATAGGCAGGCAAGGAGATATATGTGTCGGAAGTGACGGCAGCCACGCAGCGTAGCGTCAAAAGACAGAACAAATGGGATGAGTCTGCCTGCCAGAAGCGCACACTTGGTAGCCTAAGCAAGGTAAACCAGTTAAATAAAAAGTATAAGCATCTCGGCATCGATTTCAACAGTCTGTTAGTGAAGCCCACTGAGAAAACAAAAGATGAGGATGAGGAACCGTCCACAAGTAGCAAGGCAAAGCACGCAAAGAAAGAACCCAAACTAGAGGATTTGCTGGGCACAACAATAAATGAAGACTCAGATGATGAGGATTATGTAGATGCTATTGAATCGGATGAAGAATTAACCGATGAAGACGACGAGGAAGAGGAGGATCTGCCTACTCCGCCTAAAAGATCACAGGAAGTTAAGGAAAATCATCTATTAAAACGTAAACCTGGCACTGGCAGCATACAGAAAAAGAAAACGATTGTGAAATCCACGTCAAGTAAGATCAACAAGAAGGCCACCCAGACATTGAAATTGACTGCTGCGAAGGAGTTGGCCCAGCCTTTAAGGAAAGTAAAGGCAAAGAAGCTAAAGAAATAATTGAAAGAAAAAAAAAAAAACAATTTTTTATATGCTATAATTAAATTTTAAGAAATGGAGAAACTTGTTGTAATATAAGTAAATGTATCTATGTCAATAGTTTGGCTTTATGGGAACGGAAATTCCAGCTTCCAGTTTGATCCGTTTGCATTTCATGCGACGGTTCTGGAACCAGACTTTCACCTGACGCTCGCTCAAATCCAGGGCAACAGCGATTTCGTAGCGTCTTAAGCGAGTGAGATAATTCGAATATCCAAATTCCGTTTCCAGTTGCTTTAGCTGGGGTTTTGTAAAGGCTGTGCGCTCCTTGCGTTGTCCCGTGCTCTTAAATGTTTCGGATTCGTGTTGTGGTTCAGCAATTTTCTCTTGAGACGCAGAGGCTTCCTCAGTGTCAGGCGGTAATGTACTCCAATTGCAGCCATCGTTGGCCCAACTAAAGTTAAAATAACTGCTTGCTTGAACTTGATTTTGATCATAGTTATAGATGTTATAGTCTTCATAATAGCCCGATTCGGTAAAGTCTGTTTCAGTATTGCAGTTCCTCATTTGGCTCGAGTTGTTTCCGCACTTTGCTCACAAATTTGACTAAACTCTTGTGAGCAGAGAGCGCGGCTTATTAAGGCAGAGGCGGAGGAACCCGCCTCAATCTCTCAATCTGTTTTTTCACTTAACTGTAAATGATGTGCTGCTGATATGGTAATTGTGTGTCCAACATCTGGGCAGATGTCCGACTTCGTCGCGTGCGATCGACGTTTCATCTTTTGGTTATGACACCCCATCGACATACTTATACAAACATATATCTGTTTATCTTTGGGTCAAAACAAACTGGAAAAACGGAAGTAGCAGCACATATGTTTACAGTTATATGAGTCAAGTGCTTTGTTTTTCTACGATCTAGGCAGGAGAGAGAGAGAGAGAGAGACAAGTATAGATTGAGAGGAAGATCAAGAGGATGAGCTATAAAATTTAAATACTTCTCATAAAATCATTGTCGGAGATTAATCTAAAAGTGGCAATTGCATGGCCACTTAAATATGATAAATAGTATGGTTCCACTCAAAGAGTAGAACATTTTGTACAAGTCAACTGAAATAGTTTTAAAGTGATGTGCACCTGTTCAGGGAAAATTGAATCCTAAACCGAAAATGAGCACTTTAAATTAGCCGGCAAAAGAACTCATTAACATTCTGTTAGATAACACAATTCGATGACTTGGTGGCGATAAGTGGTCTTAGTGGTTTCTTCTATCGATATATTTTCGCCATCTGGCCACTCTATTTTAGATTACGCCTTGGGCGAATTCGGCGCGCCGAGCGAACTGATTTCGCCGTGACTTCGGGTTTTACGGCGAGAGAGAGTGCGTTGCTCTCTTTTGCTCGACTGCATGGTCGGAGTCTGACTCCTTTGCTCGATTCCAACCATTTCTCACGATTTTTACTCTCTTTTTACTCTCTTTTGCATAAACAGCGCTCTTTTGTTGCATGTTGGATCGAGTTGTATGTTGGATCGACCCCCTTGCAGTGGCGCCGTCAAATAATTAAACAACCACTTTTTAAACCCCTTTTTGAAATTAATATTTATATTATATATATGTATGTATATGTAATTCAACTTACAAATGACATTTCGACAAAATTAATTAATAAAGTTCAAATTAGTATTTTATATACTTTTTATATATTTTTTACAATTTGTTATAAAATTAATTGTTCATGCATTTTTTTGCATTTTGTTAAAGTGTTTATATAGTCAAAGAAGAAAATTCCAGTTAAGAACCTTTTCGACTTTAAAAAGATTTCATTTTATGAAAATTTTGGACGTTTTGTAAACAATTTAATATCATTTCTATGCAAGTTCTAGGTAGTTGTAAATAGTTACTTATTTTGTTCTTTATTTTCTAAACTTATTTTTCAAAAGATCTGACTTTATAACTCTCAAAATTGAGAGTAGATTTCTTTGATATCTGTTTTACACACTTATTGCTAATACAACTATTATTTTCATTTAACAATTTTAATGGAATAGGCATTCATTTTGTCCACAATTCATAATGTTGCATGTTTTGCATGAATGTTTTTTTTATCATCAAAAATTATTTTGAACTTATTAATTAAATTCAATTAAAGAATTTACTATGGTAATTAAAGATTTTTGAAATGTGTAAATTTATCGAAATGAAAAAGAAAAAACTTAAAATAAGTCCCAACTGACGGAAAGATCTCAAAAAGGTGCATTTTGTTTTCGTTCGAAAACGTGCTATTTTTATTCAAAATATTCAACTTTTATTGTAGTATTTTTTTCCTTTGTTTTTGTGTGTAAGATGTCAGTTACTTACGAATTGTGTTAATTGTTTGTACATATATCGAAGTTAGTATTTTAAGTATCGATTGTTAGTATTAAGTTGTTTACTACTACTACTCGAGATTGCCGTGTTGAAAAGTGGAAAAATCGGGTAAAGCTAGATTTCAGTGTTGTCAAACGCTATTTTTTATTTGGCGCGCTGTTTGACCGCCCTGGTAGCCAAATATTTTAATCTAAACTCAAAAAGTCGAGGAATATTCGGCTGCTCTGGCAGCCGAATATTTTATTCTAAACTATATTTGTTCTATAAAATCAAGAAATATTGTAAACTCAACAATATTTTCGTTTGTTGAGAATAGTGCGAACAAAAGATTCAAAAAGCCCGCGTATTCGAGTATCCAAAATTCGGCATTTGGCAACACCATCTCAAAATTGAACAGCCTTTTTTAGCAGGAAACAGCTACTTTTAGCTATAGTCCCGCTAAAAATATTAATTTTCTTTTGTTAATTACTCAAAAACTACGAAATAAATCGACAAGGCGCACCTGAGGTCGTGCTCGTGCAATTTTTCTCTTTCGTTTGATACCAAAATTATGTAGTTTATGTGCGTTTTGGGCCCCGAGTAGTAGTAGTAAACATTTACCAAGGCATCTTCGGGTTGTTTTTTTTTATTGTTGTTTTTGTTTTCGTGGTAAGCGGTCGCGTTGCTGGTTTTTCGTCGTCTGTAGTAAATAAATAAAATAAAATTAAATTAATAACTAATGCCACATGCAAAATAATTAAGGAGGATGTGCCAGTGTGTGTGTGTTAAATTAAACAGCAGGAAAATGTATTAAAACGGAAGTCCGCAGCGCGGGCGGCTTGCAAAGTGGAAAAGGTGTAAAAAAAACGAAAAAGAGAGGAAAGGAAAAATTAAACAAGTTTGCGGGTGCGGCGTCGTCGGCGGCGGCGGTTGCTGGTGAAAATTTGCGTGAAAAAAGAAAGCACAGTTACAAAATTAAAAAATAAAAGTCGAGCATGCAATTTTTAGCTTGTATACGTATACGTGTGTGCGTAAGTGTCTCTCTGCCTGTGAATACGTCCATGTTGTGTGTGTGTGTGTGGCAGAGAGTCAGAAATTAAACGCCTGGCAAATTAAAAGTTAAAAAGTTATAAACTGTTATAACTAACCAGGTGGGTAGCCATTGTCCAGGCGTAGCAGCAGCCAGCAATAACAACAACAACAGACGCAAGGGAAAGGCGTCACCGTCAGCGTCGCCGTACAATGACTGAAGAATTGAAAGTGGTGCTGCGGCGCAGCGAGCAGCATTCCGGTTTTGGATTTTCATTACTTGGAACAACTGGACCGCCACATGTCATCTACGACATTGTTGAAAATTCGCCGGCAGCCGATTGTGGAGCGGTAAGTTAGCCGCACCCCCTTAGCCCCTTAGCCCCATTTTCTATTTTTTTATTTTGGTTCCACTCCCACTTGTCCCAGCCAAATAGTGACTTCATCCACCAAGGCGACAATTCTGCTTTTTCTGTCCAAAAAGGGAGGCGCCCTTTTAAGTTTGCCTTTTGCAATATTTTTGCACCATCTTTTGCAATAGCAATGTTGACCGAAAAGTTGTTGCAACAACTGCGACTGCGACAGGGACTGTGGCGTCGACATGTCCTTCTGCCTCTCATCATTGTTGTCTGTTAGTGTCTCTTGTCTGTCGAGTGTGTGATGTCATCTTTTTGTTTTTCACACTCTGCCAAAGGGTGGATACACTTATTTTGGTCATAACTTTGTCCACCAAAACGAAATATACGCGCACATTACATTTTTTAGAACGAACACTTTTATCAATCAAGAAAGGGCATTAAAATTTTGTCATATGTATATGCTGCTGGTCGGTTTCTCTGGTTTTAATTGAATCTCTTGTTGCAAAATGTATTAATTTTTTTTTTTGGTCTTCACCCTCCTTCATTTATTTGTTGTTAATAAATCTCTCTGAAAATTAAATAAAGTTAAATGAATAAATACAACGATTTTTTTTTTCGTTTTCATTTCCAACTCAAGTATCAATTCGAATTATATTGTATGTGTGTATGTGGCTACAATTAAAATTCTGGCTATTAACATTTGTTCATCTCTGCTAGAATCAAGCATTTGTTTACATGAGATAAGAGGAGATGTTTGCGCCAAGAAACGGATATTAGAAATCGTGCTTAAAATTTAAAGAGTTTTTTGTCAAGGCAAATGCCAAAGAGAAGGAGAAATGGTAATGTAAATGCAACGTATAAAAAAACCAACATTTTGTATAAAAATAACTTTGCTGGGCAATATACATACATATGTATGTACATACTTTATAATTATCAGAGATACACTGTGAAAGAGATAGAAAAAAAAGACAAAGAGAGAGCAGCAAGAACGAGAACGAAGGAAGAGAAAAACTAAATAATTGATTGCAGTCAATGGATTTTATGTTGGTTTGTTACTCCCCTGCAGCCATCTTTGGATATTTACACAAAATTATTTAAGGCGAGAAACGCGTTTGGCATTTTTAATGTGGTTAAAAAAAGTTATTAAGTAATATTAGTCCGAGCCGTGAATAAAATCAAACCAAACGCAGCAAACAAAAAAACAACAACAACTGAAATGCCGCATACTTTGCTTGGTGTCACGACTTTCTGATACTCTACATAAGAACTTTTAATTTGAATCTAAATTAGTGAAGAGTTTATTATTTTTGAAATCAGTCATGTTCACTGATATACTCGATTCCATTATCTCCTTTTATTTTTAGTGTATAACAAGGTTGTTGTCTTTTGAGGTAATTGTCAGCTGCTGGGGTGGGGGAGAGCAACAACAATAACCACATCAATCGCGACTTTGCGCTCTCACTCTCACGCACACACATGCACGCACTCTTTTAATTTTTTACTTATTATTGTTTTCGCTTACAACTCACAACTAGTTGTTGGTTTACCCTTTAAAGGTTGTGAATGAGGTGTGTGTGTGTTTATTCAATAAAATCAAAGGCATACATACATACATATATACGAGTTTTTCTTATCAGCACAACATTTTTAAATTGATAATAATAAATTACTTTACATGAAAAGCTTTTAAAAATTATTAAAACTTAAGAATTTCAAATGCAAAACGAATAACAACAAAAAGAGTATTGAAACTTCCGTACGTAGGACATTTTTATGGCAATCTATCCAAATATTATTGTTGTTGTTGCCTTGTTTTGTGGTTGTTTGACGAGGTAGTCTTTGAATACAAACACCACCACGCTAAAGCTTGTGAATGGAACCGTTTCTCGGAGAGGGGAAGGAGAATGCGGTATAGCATGAATATTTGATTAAGTTACCTTAACACTTTTGATATCTACTAATTCAATTTGAAAACTAAAAAAAGTGTAAGCATCTATTGGAGGAAAATATCTAAATTCCATATTTATATATTCAGAAATATATGTATATATATGTATGTATGTATGCATACTGAGAAATATTGTTACTCTTTAAGTTAAGAATCGTCCCCCAAAATGTAGAGTGGTCCATGCCGATTGGCAACTCTTGAGCTGAGCTTGTTAGTAAGTTCTATTTGGTTTTTGGTTTCTTTAAAAGGCATCATTGGGTCGACTATGCATTAAATTTCCACTTTGTTTGCCTTTGCGAGCTACAATTTTCTTCTTTTTCAATGAATACGCTCATATGTATTTATGAACATAGATACACCCAAACACACACACACATTTATTGTGCATTTGTCCAAGTAGTGTGTTGCAGTTGTTGGATACTTGTTCTTGGTGTGTAAAAATTTGTGTGTGTGTGTGTGTGTGTGTGTGCTTGCTGTTTGCCCCTTTTGTGTTTTATTTGTTTTTCCTATCCAACTTGATACGTGATGACAGAACGAATAGAATAGAACACACCAGACACAAGACCAAAGCAGACCCCCGACCCACCCCTTCCCATTCCGAACAGAAGAGCAGAGGAGTTGACAGCGACAACGAGCTAACGAATATCTTTTGTAATGTCTCCGTATCATTTTGAATGGCAAATTGTATATTAATTGCATACGGTAGGAAAGTGAGAAACATTTCAAAACATTTGTAAATTATACTCCAAACTAAACTGAACGCTTGCTTGAGCTCAAATTACATTTATTTATTTAGTTTCATTTTGTTTTTTGTTTTCAATATAAATACTTACTTTCACGCATCGTACACATGATCCATTATCATCATCTTTAAATGTTTAGTTGCCCATACATACATACATATGTACATATGTACATATGTATATATTCTTCTGTGTGTGACCAGTGTATTTTTTTCTAAAATATTCTCCCTCTCATGTCATTAATCAATTTTTCTTGTCTGTCCGTGTTTGTGTGTGTGTGTGTTGATGTGATCTCCATTCAAAACGCTTTTGTTTAAATGTTTTTCAGCTGTTTGGTTGCGTCATTTGCTTCATCTAAATTGTGTTCCCAAGAGTCTTTAATTATCTCTTGACTAAACCAAACGAACCAACAACCCTTTCCATGTCAGGATATACATATGTATGTACATATGTACTCCCGGCATATCAGGACATTGAGAGCTCCTTTTTAGAAACAATGGGATGCTAAAAAGTAAACAAGAACAAATAAATTTTCCACCAACTTTCGTACCAAATATTTTTAATAAATTCGTATTGCATTTTCATATCTTACTCTTCCTGTCTGCCTTATGCTTCTCTTTGTTCCCCTGTTTTCTGTTTTGCTCTCATTCTTGTTCTCTTTTCTCTCCGCTCCTTTTAATGCTTCCTGCAAAGTTTCTAATGCTATGCTTAATTAGTCTTTTTAACTGGAAATGACAAACGACTGTTTTTATTTTTTTGTTGTTGTTCTTGGGTGTTGTTTCTGTTGCCGGCTGCAAATTAATTGCCACCTACGGCAGCAACAACAACACAAGCAAAACAAAGAAAACTAGAACAGACGAGTGGAAGATAGAGAGAAACAGAGACAAGAAAGGAGACTGACTCAATGTGGTATTTATTGATTTTCTGTTTACATAGATTTCTGACTTTCCACTTCTACAAATAATGTGTAAGATCTTTCCGCCACCTCTCTCCCCTCCCACATACTTACATGTACATACACACATACATACATTCGATTTGGAAAATTGTCAAGCTCTAAAAAACAGAAAGAAGGTTCAATGAGACAATTTCTCGATAACAATTACGATAACTAGGCTCAGAGACAAAGAAATGAAACCATGAAAAGACTTCGCGAAAGTTGAGTAAAGTTTATTTTAAGTTATTTTAATTGAATTGTAGCAAAAGGCTAAAGAAAAACAAGCAACGAAAATTGTGTGCACGCGTTTATTAAGTTTGGTTTCGGTGGGCGGTTGGGCAAAGGTTGGGTAGCTGGGTGGGTGGTTGCGTTTGGTTTTTCGTTTGGTGGTTGAGCATGTTGCATGATTCTCCGAGCTTGATGCCAATTGTGAGTCAGTGAGGTGCACGCTGTGCTTGTGCCGCCGACGTCGCCGTCGTCTCATGGATGCGGTTCGTTGCACGTTACGGCACAGTGAGCAGAAGAAAAATAATAAGAACAATAAGTGCATAAGGCACTCAAGCCACCAGAGCAGCTCTTTGCCCCAATCCAGGAGCGGACTACCGCCACAGAACGAGAAATCTCAGATATGTATATACTCACATGCTCGTATGAGAATTCTTTGTGAGATTTAAAAGAGTGTTCATTTTAAAATTTCCTTAATTTTGCTGTTTACTCTGTTAGATAACCATTGTGGTCAACCCAGCCTAAAACTAAAACATTTTTCTAGGTTACGAAAAGGTAAACTTTAAATCAGACTAAAATCAGTTTGTGGGTACAAATATCTATAATCAGTACTTGAATGTACGCAGTGAAAACTGAGACAAACGCAGGTGATTCCAGAGTTTGAATCCAGCCCTGAATATGATTGCGAGCCCCTCAAAACCAGCTCGCCCCTGCCACGCCCCAAACACGAAACATTCCCAGTTGCAGTCGCCGGACATAAGCTAAGGCAGAACACAGTAAACTCTGCGCAAAATCTTGGCCATTTCTCTCTGTGTTTGTGTGTGTGCCTCAAAGCATTGCAAAAGATGCATCTAACAGTGTTGCCACTTGGCCGTTGCGAGTGCAGTTTGCCCGTGTCTGTAAATTGAGTGGCAGCACTTGTCTTCTCATTGTTTTTGCATCTTTGTAGCTTTTAGAATGCTCAATTAGCCACAAAGTGCCGGCCGGCCGGTCTCCTTCCATTACGTGCCTCTCTGACTCCTATTCTAGTGCAATTTTCCCATTTTCCATTCTCCTCTATTTCTATTCGTCTATTTTCTGCACTTTACCTTCTGTTGGCACACATTTTCCGAAATGAATCAATAAACAAAAAGGCACTGAAATATACAACGCTTCCCTAGATCGAGGCGAGGCACTCGGTGGCGAGACAGTGGCAGTTTGCCCGATAAAGTCCAAAATAGCTGAAAAAAAACTCACTTCCAATTCGATTCTATTGAAATATATGTACATACATATGTATGTACATACATACATACCTACAATATATAAATTGTTCGCTCTTTTTTTTACCTTTTTGCTTTAGCATGCAAACTTGTTTGCAAAACATTTATTGTTGTTGTTGTTTTTTTGCTTTCTTTGCATCGTAATGCAAATCTCGCACAACACTTTCGCACAATTTACAAGGAACAAAAAGCCAACCATTTTTGGGTCGCTAAATATTGCATAGCCACATTTAACATTCTACGCGGTGCAACAATTCGAGCTAACTTTTGAGGGCAAAAACCACGTGGTCTTAAGGGATTTGCATTCTCTTTGTAAATATGTGTGTATCATCAGGAATTTGTTTTTGGCAAAAAGTTTTTGTCTATTTACAAGATTTTATAGAGACCGCATTCAGGTTATTTTAAAGTATTCATTAACAAACTAACTAATAGTAAATATCGAGTGAAACTTTAAGCTTGCCAAGTGTGAGAAACGAAAATACTCTGTTGTCGACATTTTCGGCATTTCATTTCATGCCGTGCTTTTATTTTCCATTAGAAAAACAAGGTTAAAACCAGGTAGCTGCGAAATTCTCGTAAAACATTTAAAGCCTAGTTAAAAATGCAGTTAGAAATTAAGCAAAAATTGCGGTAAAAGCAAAATAAAGGTAAGCTAAAAGGCACGAGAACTAGATTCGTGTTTGATGACAGTCAGTCAGTCATTCACTTATCCAACAATGCGTGAATCACTCAATCTCAATCTCGTTTAGTCCAAATAGGTTCCAAGTCTCTGTGGGCATTAACTAACATTAGCTAAAAGTGACACAATAAAGTGCCATGACCATTGAGAGACTTCCGATTCCCGTGATTGCACAACACCTCTAATCAAATCAGTCGTTGTATGCTAATTTGTTTCTCCCCTTGCCGACTGACTCGCCCCTCTCTACCTCCCCCCCACCCTCTCGCGCTTTTGGGCTGTAGGCAAATATGAAAGGAAATTAACAATGAATGTGGCCGGTTGGCAAGGTCGTTGAAACAAATAACACAACAGAAGCGGAAAAAAGAAACACAAATGGACAGAGAAAAAACAACAGCGGGTGAGGTTTTAATTTACATACACAAATCCACCTGTGTGCGTGTGTGTGTGCCGTTATCGACCAGCGGGGATGCACCACTGTTTCAAACAATGCAAAAACGAAATTAGATGGTCATCAAGCATGCAAAGCAAAGGCAGAAGTTAGGGGAGACTGAAAAAAGTCACAATTGCGCGTATTACGCCTTCACCTGTGCATCTGTTTTTGTCCTAGAGCCCAACTTTTATCCGAAAAGCGATTATTAAAGACCTTTCGCGGTTTATTCTACACCCAACATTGATTTTTTGCCTAAGCCTCACAGCAGAAAAGAGGTTACTGGGTTATCATAGGGCAATGAGGGTATAAAGATTACCAAAGCACTTGGCGAAACAGGAATCAATGGACAGATTGATTGATAGTCTTATCAGTAAGAGGGGCCAGGTGAAATCTTTTTGGTAGATACAATTTATAAATGAAAATCCACTTAACTTTTATGCGTCATTGGTGGCTCTTTGAAATGACTAAAAATAAAGGATATTCTGAAGTCGCCGTTATATTTCTCCGAAGTTTATTGAATACCGCGAATGGTATCGAATGGTTCGATGCGGCGGCTTAGTTTCAACATGTGTATGTTCTTGACTAGGTCGTCGACGTCGTCTTCATCATCATCGTTGGAAGTCGTCACTAATACAATCAATCAATCAATTGCCTTGTTTACCTCCATGTGAATAGGTGGGCGTGCAGTTGTTGCCAACATTGACAATTGACAGCAAAAACAATCGAAAACAGCAAAAGAGAAAACAAATAAATTCACGACATATTAACAATAAAACGTCATTGAACCATTTATACATGCATAAGTGCGTTATGTGAGTGTGTGTGTGTGTGTGTGTGTGTGTCACCGAAATTTAATAAATAAGTAATAACCCCTCCCTCCAAAACGACAGCAGGTGAGGTGAGATTGTTTGCTGTTTTAGCGTTAAATTCAATCATTTGACATAAATTAAGGCATATCAAGGAGAGATAGACAGAAATGTGACTTGAATCTGAATCTATCATAAAATCCAAGACTTTATTTGTCATTTAATCGTTTGTATATCAAGTACCCAATTCAGTTTTGGCCAAAATTATTTAGTCAACAATTTAAAAATCTCAGACGAGGTTACAAATTTCTCCTATCCCTGTGACATTTGGTTACTAATAATTGACTTAAGAATAGAATTTTCCCGCAGTGATGAATCATAAAATTTGTTTTTCTTTGCTCTATTGAGTTATCTTCTCCCACTACAAGTGACTGCAATTTTCCTGCACTTTCTTTGGCCATTTCTCAGACGAAGTTGCTGCTGCATATCGGGATGTAAAAACAATTCAATTGGAGCCTACTTTGATGGGGACAGGGACTAGTATTGGGACTGGGACCCACCAGGCAAGTTACAACCAAGTGTAACTGATTGATTTAGCCTTAGCTGGTTGGTTGGTTAGTTTTTTTTTGCTGACTGACTCCCCAGGGTGTGTATGTGTGTGTTGGCGGTTGCGGCGGTCCTCGACAACAAGTTCAGAAGCAGCTCAAAGTGAAATGCAAAAGCAATTTGCATGAGGAGCGAACGAAGCAACCTGCTGACTTGTGCCCCCTCCTGCGCCTGCCAGCCAGCCGTCCTGGCGTTTCTCAAGTGTTTAATGGCGGCACTACAGTAGCGAAGCAGCACAGCTCTTGGTGCCGGATTAAATGCAGCCAGTTTTTTTTTCTTTTTGGTAGAGTGGTAACACTCTATCCGAAATAATAGTCTCCCGCGGGCGAAAACAAAAAGTTTCCATTACGATTTCCCTGTTGGATGACTTTCGTTAGTTAGCTTTTATTCCCCCTACTTCGGCTTCTCTGTCAGTGATTACGTAAATCCAAGCCCAACGTTTTGTAGGCCACATAATTAATTAAAACATTGTTTGAAACATTAATTGCATTTCCTCACTGCTGCACTTTGTCGCGATGCTTGGTTTCTTGACGTCGTCTTTAGTCCTCGTTGTATAAATTTTCCAAAATTTAAGTGGCAAGTGTGTAAAAGTGGCCTGTCGTCTTCTTGAAAGACAACGCGAGGGGCTCCTGCCCGGCGCAGAAATTAATTATGCAATAAAAGTAATTTTTGTGTGTGTCTGAAAAGTGCTTCACAAATTTATGGAATAAACTATGCGCAATCCCGTTCTCTGGAGGGTACGGCGAGAAAGGTGCGTACCATCTGGCCCCATCCCCATCTAGTGTACAGCCCCAAGCCACAAGCCCTGTGCACTATACACAATATTGCCAATTCTGACGTCAGTTAACTCAAATAAGGCGCCAAATATCATTCGACGATGTCGTCGCCCGGCCTCGCCACGTTGTGATTTCTGCGCTGCGAACAACAACAAAAAAGTAGAGAAAATTAAAAATAGTTTATAAGTGCCAACAGCAACAACTACAACAACAAAAACTACACCGGTGGCAACGAACCGGAGAGGGGGCTATTGTGGCGTGGAATACGAAAATCAATAATAATAATAATAATAAAAAAAACTCTTGTTGTGGTGTCAATTCTGGTCTCGTGTCAGTTTCGCTTTCTTTATCTCATTGCTTTCTGGTGCTTTGCTCGTTTCAGGTGGAGGCAGGCGATGTTATCCTAAAAGTCAATGGCACCGACGTCCATCGCCATACAACGAAAGAAGGTGAATTGTAACTAACTAATTTACAATTAGACCGACAAAATTTAATTTAAATCTTTGCAGTTCTTAAATGCCTGCGCCTATCGGAACATCTGGTGACCTTGGAACTTAAACGAGGTAAGTATCTTGATGAGCAGCTAGGCAATTGCAATTCCATTAACTCTGAACTCTTGGCAGATCCCAAACTGAAGGCTCGCATTAAAGAGCAATTGGCAAACACACAGAGTCCGCATTATGTGGACATTGAATCTCCTAATATATATGATTACAATAGCAGCAACAATAGCACCAACTCCTCGCCCAATCATCGAACCCAGAACAAGGGACAGCAACAATTACGCTACAACAAGTCGCCCACGCACTTGCCATCGTTGCGCCAGATTCAGAATTCGTCGCCGGCAGCCGGCAGTGGATCTGCTTCGGGTACAACAACAACAACAACAGCTACCCACACACAACATAGTCGCAATTCCTCGGCCAGTTCTACAAAAATTCAGATTGTGGAGACTTCCATAACAACAACCACAACAACAACAACAACAACAGCATCAGCAGCGGCAGCAACATCACCAACTCTTCCAGGCGAAGCCATTTCGCCCACATCAAGACCATCGCGCATTCCACAGGCACTAAAGATCACTGCCAATCCTAAGCCGGTGCCCGTTCTTCATTCGCCACAACATAAACGGCCACGTCCCTCGCAAATCCCCACAAAGGCAGCGAATGGAAATGCCCAGCAGCCCCAGCAGCAGCAGACACACCAAAATTATCTCCAGCAACCACTGCAGCATTCCAATAGCTACAGCGGAAGTCCTGTGACCCGACAACGGCCAAACGAGCGAGAATCAGAGCCAGAACCAGAACCGGAACCTAACTCGGCGCCACCGCAGCCAGCGAAAGCGCCGCGCTTTGAGGCTTATATGATGACCGGTGATCTGATCTTAAACCTCTCTAGGACTCCACAGCCTAGTAATCTTCTAATGGCGCAAGCCAAAAAAGTAAACAATCCACTTTTTTTTTTTTTTTTTTTGGATTGAATCGTCTTTTATCGCCTTTTGTCATTTTAGGTGGACAGCTTGCGTGATTCACCCAATCGTACCCTGGCCAATCCTCGTCTTAATGGCGCCTTGGCTCCCCGCGCGTCTGGTGAATCGTCACCCACATCCTCTTCGTCCGTGGATTCGCCTACAAATACGGGCAGCTCGGATTCCATAAAGCGTCAGGCTAAATTCCAGCGTAACAAGCAACAGCCACTGCAACAGCAACAACAGCGGGATAGTATCAATAATAGCTACAATCGCAGGGATTCTCTGACCAACGATACACTGCTTATGTGTGAAGAACTAGAACGGGATGAGGATGATGCGGAGGAAGGAGAATACGTATTGGATCCCCGACAACGTGCACATCAGACACAACAGCAGCAGCAACGATTTCGTCAGCAGCACAACCAACAGCGATACGAGTACTACCAAAACGAGGATGAGTTGGATGAGGTGGAAGAGCGTGAAGAGGATCAAACCCATTATGATATCACAAACATTGAGACCTATCAGAGTGGTATGGCACGAGACGATGAAGATGATAGCGATCGTCAGTGTTTGGTCGACGATGATTACGATGATGAATACGATGAGGAGGAGGAAGATAACGATGCGGGTGACGAGGAATGTTCGACAAATTCGTTGGGTTCGGGATCTACGGCCAAGCAACGTTTGCGGGCCCTGAAACAACGTTCCCTCGTACGACAACAGCAACGCAATCGAGATGCGGTGGATTGTGCCGCCTCCGGATCTACTTCATCCAACACAGTGAAAAGCGAAACGGGATTGGGCGTGGGCTTAGGTGTAGGCGTTGGTAATACCTCGCAGGAGGAAACCTCATTCTCTGTGCCAACATCCCCAATTTCACTGTCTACGCCGTATATCAATAAGGAGATGGCCAATTCAGTGCCAACCAGTCCAGAGCCCAGTTCGCTGATGGCACCAGAGTCGAATAAAGGAGCAGGTGTTGGTGTTGCTGGTGCTGCTACTGGTAGCGGGACCGTAGTTGTTCGTCGCCAGAATGGCCATATGGTGCGCAAATGCGATGCAGCTGGCTTCCGCACTAGTAAGTCTGAGGATCATCTACAGCAGATACAGCGTGAAGGCATCGCAGCTGTGATACCCATCGATATTGATGAGGATGTGAATAGCTCGCTAAATACGCTTCTCGACACACGTCACGACTCGGAGGATTCGCAGGTGAGAAGTACTAACAAAAGAAAATAAAAACAAATTAGATGTAAGCGGCGGGTAGCGCGATAGCGATATATACTGATTCCAGATCCTCCTTGTTTGTGACCCATTGAATTGCCCGTTTCAAATGCTTTTGTAGACCTTAACTTAATTGTTGTTGTTGTTGTTAAACGATTCCTGTAGCTATTTAACCAACCAATGAATCATCCATTTATCTAGCTAGCAATACATGTATCCATCTATCATCTATGTGTGTGTAAATTTATTGCATATTGAACATCAGCATTGTCCTATAAGTCATCCCATTTATTCATTCATTGTATCATGCAAATTTCTTTGATTCGTTGTTTTCAACTCTCTTGTTCAACTCGATCAAATTTAAATTAATTTTACTCTATACTCTCTCTCTCTATTAACCAACTCTCTTCTGTCTATCTTACTCAGTTTGTGTTTCTTCTTTCTTTTCTTTCGGTTTTTACTACTACTTACTACTACTACTATAATCCTTGATTCTCAAATACATTTTGATATATGCGCGCGATTTCTTGAGCTTTATAGTCGACAACAACAACAAGCACAACGACAGCCTCAACAATATTAAACAACAACAATGGCAACGGCAGCAGCAGCAGCAACTACAAGAATAACAACAGCAACGATGCCTCCAGCTGCAACAGAAAAAATAACAACAACGAAAGACGAACAGCAGCAATACTAACGACAACAACGACAACAATCAGCAACAACAAAAGTGGCAGCAACAAATTAAACTATATATTATATAAAAAGGTTGCCATTAATGTGTCTGTGTGTGTTTAATAATCATCCATTAATAATGATGATATGACAATAAGGGGCATGCAAAATGAAAAAAAAAAAAAAACAATTTTAAAAGATTTTGTAACTTAAAGTAATTTTGAAATGTGTTTAAAAGCAATTTTTGTCATTTTGTTTTATTTTGTTGCCTGCGCTTGCAAAACGTTCTGTTCTTAACCGTAGATAAATGTTTAAAACTAACAGACTCTTATGCTTATCACACACACACACGAAAACATTCACACTGACTGAAACTCACACACAAATACTACACCGTTACACTTGGCAATTGTTTAGGAATCTTCTATGATTGGGCTAAAAAGAAAAAAGCAGAAATGACAAATTGTGAAACATTTTTGAGATATTTTGGTAAACACTTAATGATAATAAAAGCTAATCGTCTGATTTCTCTATATACCTAGGCATCGGCATCAAATCGGGATCGCATTGTTTGGACATATAATGCTCCATTACAACCGCATCAGTTGCAGCAACTCCAGCAGCAGCAGGAACTCCAGAGGCGACAAGAGCTACAACAGCAGCAGCAGCAACAACAACAACAACTCTACGGTCAGCAATCGCATTCAAATTCACATTCAAGTTCCATTAGTTCATCGCCTCAGCATTCGGCTGTGGGCAGTCCAAACTCACCCACCTCGGTGTCGTCATCAGTGATGTCGTCATCGGGCTCAAAGGGGGCCCTGGGCCTGGGCAGTAGTAGTAATGGCCATTCAGGAGTATCCATGCATCAGCAGCAACAACAACAGCAGCGGGAATCAGCTGGCGGCTATGCTTTGCAGCCGCCGGCTGCTATGCCGGGTCTGTTGGTTTGTCCAGGTGGTGGTCCTGGTGGTGGTCCTAATGGTGGTGGTGGTAACGATCAAAGCGTCTCAGAAGCCATTTCGAATATATCTAGTCCCGACTACCAAGACGACGATAATTTATTGAGTTCTCGCGATATTTTAGGCGTCATGGTACTTAGCGATCCCAGCGATTCGGATTCCACCATTCTCGTCTCGGATGCAGCCGCACTGCAGCGTCATCAGCAACAGCAGGCCAAGCAGCAAATGCGAGCTCAGCAGCAGCAGCAACAACAGCAACGCCAGCTGGACCAGCAGAGGGATCAAACTGAGCACAAGGTGGTCATTCAAGTGCGTGGTCTGGACAATAGCAGTAGTGCGGCTCGATCCGAAGATGAAGTGGCGACTTTGACGGACGAACCACTAACGACGGCAATGACAATGGCGATGGGTCAGGGTCAGGCGCAAGGTTCACCACCCGTTTCGGATGATGGCAGTGATGTGGAATCGTTACACTCTTATCACTACTCCCCTAAGGCTGTGGACATGCCCTCGGCCATACGGCTGGCCAAAAGACTGTACTCCCTAGATGGTTTCAAGAAAAGTGACGTGTCGCGGCATCTAAGTAAAAAGTGAGTAACTTTTCTTATTCTCTATTAAACCTCAACTCATTTGGATTTCCTATATTTTTGCAGCAACGATTTCAGCCGTGCAGTAGCCGATGAGTATCTCAAGCATTTTAGCTTTGAAAAAAAGTCCCTAGATCAGGCACTTCGAGAATTTTTGCAGCAGTTTTCCTTATCTGGCGAGACGCAAGAGCGGGAACGTGTGCTGGTTCATTTCTCTAAGCGGTATCTAGACTGCAATCCGGGAACGTTCAACTCACAGGATGCCGTTCACACGCTAACATGTGCCATAATGCTGCTAAACACGGATCTACATGGTCAGAATATTAACCGCAAGATGAGCTGTGCAGAATTTGTTGACAATCTGGCCGATCTCAATGATGGCGAGAACTTTCCCAAGGATGTGCTCAAATATTTATACCAGGCCATTAAAACAAAACCCTTGGAATGGGCGCTGTAAGGAACAACAATGAACAAATAAGTCCTCGCAAAATCTGATAATTAATTGTCTTTTAGGGATGACGATGCCGGAGATCTGCAGCAACAACGATCTAATAATAGTGCTTTAGCGACTGTTGGACAGAATCCATATCTAGATGCACCCGAATCGGCCACGGCAGTGGAATACAAGAAGGGTTATGTGATGCGAAAATGTTGCTATGATAGCAGCTACAAAAAGAGTGAGTCCAATGATTTAAATTACAATCTTTACTGTACTAATTATGATCATTATGTTCTAGCTCCCTTTGGCAAACGTTCATGGAAGATGTTCTACTGCACTTTAAGAGATTTGGTGTTATATCTACACAAGGATGAACACGGCTTTCGAAAGAGTCAGGTGGGCAAAATGTGATTTGTTAAAGACTCACCATTTTATTTATATGTTTTATTGCTTCTCTCTGTGCCAGATGTCTGACAATCTGCACAATGCCATACGCATTCATCACGCCCTAGCCACCAAGGCAAACGATTACACGAAAAAGCAACACGTTTTCCGTTTGCAAACGGCCGATCAGGCCGAATATCTGTTTCAGACCAGTGATCCCAAGGAGTTGCAATCATGGGTCGAAACTATTAACTTTGTGTGTGCTGCCATTTCGGCGCCTCCACTCGAGGGTGGAGTGGGAAGCCAAAAACGTTTCCAAAGACCATTGTTGCCGAGTTCGCAAACCAAACTGTTGATGGTAAGTCTCCAGATGCCAAATATTAGAAATGTGTCCTTGGTATTATGAAAGGATTTGTTGACTCCTTTGCAGAAAGAACAACTCACCTCGCATGAACAGCAATTGGCCCAATTGGAACAGGAGCTAAATGAACATAAAAAGGGACCCATACCAAGCAAGGGATTGCCACTGCAGAATTACAAGGAAAAGGAAAGCTATTTGCAATATGAAGTAAGTGAATCAGTTCCTCTTCATAAAAAAGAGTTAACCACATGCACATTTCTTTCAGCTGCGACGCTATCGCACCTATGTGGGCATTCTCAGTGCCAAAATGCTAGCAGATCAGCAACAGCAATTGGAAGTCCAATCTCAGCAACCATTGTCACAAGCCGCATATGAAGAAGAAGCCGACACATTCCCTACAACGCCGCAAAGTATTAACATTCAACAACAACAACTGCAGCAGCAGCAACAGCAACAACAACAGCCAACGAACAGGTACAGTCTGCAACAACGCCCCAGCAGCAGTAATAACTCCTCATCCTCTGGCAATGTCCAGCAGGACATTGGCTGACGTGTAATGGGAGTTTTCTCAGCTTGTGTGGTTTAAAACCTTCCCTCCCACCCATACTACCTAAGTACCCACCCATTATTATATCATATTTTATTTTCAATTTTATGTGTTTACATTGCGTTCCTTAACAGCTTGCCCAGGACATCTGTTTCAAGCGTTTTCCTTTGGAACAAAGTGTTCTGGGACAGTGTTTGTTGCATTGTTATGTTGTGTTGCTGGCGATATTGTGCTGTTATGAGTTTACCATAGTTTTGTTATGTATGTACATACATACTTCATATATACTCTTTTTTGTCATTTTCCCAAGATCTTTTTGTGTTGTTGTTGTGTGAGTATGCATATGAACAATCATCCTCATAAATCATACCGATTTTGACTTCTATCATTATAGATCCTGCTATTCAAGCTTTAATAATTCAGACTTAAGTGTTGTTGCGTTTAGGCCAACTCCCAATTATCAATTACATCAATCAAAAAGCCACACAAATCGCTGTGAAAACTCAAAAGTTTAACCTATTTACAAATTAAAAACAAAAAAAATTAACGATTTTTGGATACGATATTAACCAAACAAAGAATTGCCTAGTTAACCGATAGAAAATGGTTTTTGTAGCACCTGTAGAAAATGGAATATACAACCTATAAACGATAATTACTACTACTATATACATATATGTAAAACACAAATGTGGTTCATTAGTAGCAAAAGTTACATTCTAAATTACATGAAAAACGAATAACAAAGAAACGCACATACCCATTTTTGCGGTTAGAATAAAGAACAAACAATTTTTTTAATGTATTAGACGACAAACAAAACACAAAACAATTAAATTCAAATTCAACTCAACTTGTGTATTATATGGTATAAGAGCTCTAGAGATTTAGATCTTTACATAAATGTACAACATGAAATGCATTAGTGTTGCTGTTTAAACCTTTTACTGATGCTGATGATAATACAATTGTGCCCTAGTTTATAGACTTACTCATAGACACACACAAACACACGCAAATCATATTCACTTTGTTTTTCTGTATATATGCTCGATATACATACATATGCTAAAATATACATTCATATATCTTACATGCTGCGACATTAAAATGGTTGCCTTTGCCGTTCTTCGTTATGCCTCGTTATATCATTTACGTTCTATTACTTAACTCGTTGCAATCCCAAGACCAAACAAGAAAAAGAAACAAAAAGAATTTTTCAATTTTTGCAGATGGTTCGATGGTGTCTGCTGCTGTCGCTCACTGTGGCGTCATCTTTTTTAATTCCAAAAGCCATTAAACCAATATTCACATACACCCACATGTATTTAGCCACACATACACACAGCAACAGCTACAAGAACAGCAACAACAACAAGAGCAACCATAGCGCACTCTGGAGACTAGATCGATCCACCAATTGGGTGGTGGAAAAGGGGTGTGAAGTTTTTTCTTTGTAAATGTGCCCCGACCACCCCGCCCACTGCCTTAAATGTGAGCAAGCCTAATGTAAACAGAATCAAAGTCAATGTCTCTTTGTCCAACCACAAAGTAACGCATCTACATATATGTATAAGTATATATGTATATACATATATAGAAATCTTGAGTGCATAATAGTTTTGACACCATTATTAACAATAAGTTCTCGAGAGTAATTTATTTTTAAAATTTACATTTGCAGAAAAGAGAAGAAAAAGAAATAAGTAACTGCGCTTTTTCGTTTCGCTATTGATTTTGACCATTTGATATCCATTATAACACACCACTTCCACCACAATTATCCATACACACGACATCGCACACTTCTCGGCAATTTGGTAAGTGATATCCATGCCAAACTGAACAATAGTTTAATAAAACAATTATTATTCATTCCTTATTTTCGTTATTGTTGCTCTTCAGGCAGTGTCCATGACAAAATACTCCAGAAACAATCTCAAGTTGCCTCCACGACATCACACTCTTAGAGGCCAGAATTCTTAGCACACACACACACACTCACACAATCGCACAACACACACCCCAACATTCTCCTTCCACAATACTTCAGAGTTGCGGCTGTGCCGTCTGCTAATAGAATTCAGAATTTATGTACATTTTATCATTATATATTTAACAAAAATCATAAGTTTCTGAGAAAATTAGACTACAAATAGGCAAGAGACATTACTTGCAATCGAATTTGTTAAAGCGGTCGGGTCGGTTGATCGTTCGATCGATTGGTTGTTCAACAGATATAGGCAGACTCGGAAATGCCATTAGATGTGAAGCAGCAAAAAAAAAAAACGAATGATATCGACTCGAATATCGTTCGTTGGCCAATATCGTTTCATTTTTTTCCTTTTGCCAAAGATATTCTGGTGAACAACTTGTCGTACGTATACAAGCGATCTGCTGCATCTACATCTACGAAAATATCCGGCTTATAAACATACTTACATATACATATTTATTAATTAACTACAATACTTACATCATTACCTATGCTATCATTATAAATGATAAAAAAAAAAACGAAAACATAAAAGAACAAGAACAATTCTCCACACATGCATTAACTAAAACTTTACATATACATACATATATATACTGATCAGCAAGAAGAGAAGGATATATCGTTGTATATCAACATTGTGAAGTATGCATGTTTTCTTTATTTGGCCTTTTTGCGATAAATTGATATACAACATGTGTTTAAGGCATAAATTACTCCAATATTATGTACGATTTAATATTTATTTAAACAATGATTGGTTGATTTCGTGAAATGCCCATGGTAGCTAGAATATAAAATTGATTATAATTATTATGCAATTTAAGATTTAAAGAATATGGGAATCGAAAATGAGAAAAGCAAAGAGACAGAGAGAGAGAGAGAGAGATAGAGGAGAGAAGAGGGTGTGAAACAATAAATTTAAATACAAATATGTATGCATATATATTATATATTTTTGAATATATTATTATATTTATATTGTGTAATTATGTAAATGTAAAACTGTATAACATTGTTTGAAAAATATCCTTTTTTACACAATTCTACTGAAAACGGCAATAAATTTCAAATACAAAAAGAAAAAAAACACACATCTGATGCGATCGAGACTTGCTTTTAAACTAAGCGCCTAAATATACATTTAATACATTAACTATTTATTTAGTTCAGAACACTGCAAAAACAAAATGAAAGTAAATATTTTAACTGAAGAACATTCAAAATGAAAGCGTTCTCACTTTTACAAAAGAAAACAAAACTATTTATTACAAAATGATAAGTTTTGACTATTTCTATTGTCTACGAGAACCGTTACGCTGTATACCTATGTGAATATATATCCTGGTTATATATCTATATATATATATATATATATATGTGGAGTATATGTATGTATGCATACATATGCCCATAGCAAAAAAATGTGACTCATTAAATACTTCCAAGAAAAAAAAACAATAAGTTTTAATCAAGATTATTTGCACTCTTGATATGCCATTTATTCCTTTTTAAAGGTGAAGGATGTGTCCGTCTCTTGCAACATACTCTCTTGACGTAATCCCAAGTGTCGCCGTTGCAAATCAACTTTAACCACAGAGGCGATTACACGATCACCAATGCTCAGTTCCCCATCGCTCATGTGACTTCTATGGATTAGACCATCGCGATCAACGCCCACATCGACAAAGGCTCCAAAATGGGTCACATTTGTCACCGCCCCTACAACAGTTGATACAAATACGAATCAATCAATATTCAAAAGAATCAATTCCCTAACTCACCTGTGAGCACATCACCAATGCTTAGTTCATCCAGACGGGTCATTCCCTGCTTAAAGAGCGGTCGCTTGTCCAAATCGGCACGATAATCTTGAAGCAATTCTCGTTGAAGGGCAACCAATACAAATTTAAGCTGGTAACAGGTAAGGTATGTATAAATAAGTCGTCTTGTTGAACAACTATGCTCTTACCCGTTCCATAGGCAGCTTTTGTTGCTCGGACATACGCTCCAGATTTTTTTGTGATAATGAGAACTCCTTGATGCGAGATATAAAGTTGGCCTTGCCAATATCCGACAGCTTCAAGTCACACTCTCCAATGATACTGAAACAAAACCAAACAAAATTCGATTAAAGGTTTATTTATTTGTAAAACAAACTATTCCAACACATGGCGCCCAAAAAAAAATCTCAAAGATCTAAAAAAATTGTACGAGGAACGCTGGCAATATCCACCGGCGATAAAAGCAAAGAAAATCAAATACACCGCCTGTGGGGAACTTGCGCGATATGGACTCAATGAACCATATCAGCCATGTTGGAAATACCCACTGGCCACGTCAACTAAAGTGCGCTTCGGACCTTGCTGGGAGTACCCGCCGGAGCGCTACAAACGACGACCTTTGCCTGCACCATGTCGGGGTGCCAGAGTGCCCCCTGAACTCTTGACACCCAACTTTACGAAGTGTGAAACGCTCTATACGCGCTTCGATTTTCAACTGGAGCAGTGTGTGCAGGAACAGATTTTAGTTATTCAGCAGAAGTATTACAACTTGGAACTTCAACTAACTAAGGCCAAAGCTTTTCAAATTGAGAAGGCTGAACAGATGCGTTATCAGGCAGTAAGATATCAGCTCCTAACAAACTCCGCATGCTGCACAAAAATCTATCCCGAATACCTTAGCAAAATGGCAGAGGAACGTGCTCTCTGTGAGTTTCAAAAAGCATTCGATGCAATCAATCAAAGCAAGTAAGTGCTGAAAGTAATCCAGATTGCTTTTGGCTTTGCGTTTGATTGGAAGCTCTTCTCTTGCAGCAATGAATTAGGGTCCTCCATTTTAGACATAGACAACAGCATGCCGGAATTGCAAACGCGGTTGGGAAAGATAGATCGTTCTCTGCGTAGTCCCTTTCTGATGGAACTTCATACAGTCTTAGAGACTATCGAGAATCTTAGTAATTACTTCTTTGGAGTCGCAAGAAAGTTGAAAATCTGGGCACAACTGATGCAGCCGACGAATGAACACTCAATCGAGGATTATCTGGCCTTATTAAAGATGAATCAGGACTTCAGTAGTCTAATGAAAGCTGGTAGTGAAAAGTGCACGTGCAAACGGTGTGACAACAAAAATCCTTTACTGCCTTATGTCCCATGTTGGTGCCAACCGAGCATCGTCGACGATTCGATCAAAAAGAAGCCAATAAAAGACTTTCTTTGCAGCTTACCAATAGCATTCCGCCCGAAAGCATATGATGAAACCAGCAGCTCCTCCAAATTAAAAGACATCAGTCCTTCCTCTACAAAACCTTAAATATATGTATTACCGATTCTATTATGACTTACGTTTGCGCCACTTGATAACTTTCCGGATGCACCCAGGTGCAATCGAGCGGGTTCTTCAGTTGTCCGCCGACACTAAGGGGTTCGACACGAATAAATCCAGCGCATTGCACAAAGGATTTCTCTCCTATGGTCCGTACTGATAGCAAATCTTTACGGGCCTGGAATGGACCATTCTTAGTGCGATATTCGATTATCTTTTCGGCTTTCTTCTCTGACAGCCCCGCAATGTGTCTAAAATAATGTATACCAAATTCATTTAAGGTGGAAGCTTCCATAAGGGTTCTTGACCTACTTGAGCACACTAAGACTGGCCGTGTTGAGATCGACTCCGACGTAGCTAACACATTCGGACACAACATCATTCAGCGATTGCGTAAGAATCTTCTCAGTGACATCGTGCTGATACATGCCCACTCCCAAATGTCGTGGCTCGATTTTTACATACTCGCTCAACGGATCATTAAGTCGACGTGCAATAGAAACTGTGTGGAGACACAATGTTTGAATTCGTTTGAATATTTGTTGAATATATTGTTGCTGACCTGCGCTCCGTTCATTTGTGTCCATTTCGGGAAATTCCTTGCTGGCGACATCGCTGCATGAATACACAGAGGCTCCATTCTCATTTACGATGCTGTAACGGATAGTGCCACTGTCCAAAGCTCCTGAATGAAATAGCTGAGATAACCATTGTTCTGTATCTCGGCAGGCAGTTCCATTGCCCAGAGCAATAACATGGCAACTAAAAAGAATGCATAGATTAATTAACGAGTGTTGGGCAGGAGATACGAAAATTACTTGTGCTTGTTGAGAAACTGCAAAAGTTTTTTTTCGGCCCCCTTTTGATTAGAGTTACGGCCGTGCGGATAAATTACACCCGTTTCTAGCACATCAGCTGTCTCGCTTATTACGGCCAATTTACATCCATTTACGTAGCCAGGATCTATGCCCAGAATTCGTTCACCCTTGAGGGGAGACATGAGAAGCAACTGCTTTAGATTTTTAGCAAATACTTCGATGGCTGCCTTCTGTGCCTTCTCCTTGAGATCGGCTCGAATTTGTCGGCACATTAGGGGATGCACTAAAAACAAAAGAAAAAGTTAGCTCTGATCCGTAAAACTTTTTTCCTGTGTGTACATTTCTTGGCGAAACACTCGTCGAGGGCCCGAGTAAAGCACTCCCTACGCAGGGGATACTGTAGACCTTCCGACATGTATTGTTCTGATATAAAGCGGGTGAGATCCCTCTTTAAATGTTCTGAAGTGTCAACTTTAACAGTAAGAAATTTGTTTTTCTCTCCACGATTAATGGCAAGCATTTGATGCGGCTTGATTGTCTTAATATCGCCTTGAAAATTGAAATAGTTTTCAAATTTGGAACTGTCTAGCCTTTTGTCCGCGATGCCATGACCAGAAACCGATTTACTACTGCTTGCCTTCGAGGTGGATACAGTCTCCTTTGTCTTGCTGCACTTTAGAAGTATGCGATGTACATTTTGCCTGAATAGTAAACAAATTTAAACATAATGTGAGTTGCAAAGTAAGCTTTTATATAATGTCTGAGAACGTACAAACGGCGAAGTTCTTCTAATACATTTGAATTCTTGCTTATGTTATGCTTGATGATCTCGCAAATGCCATTTTGAACCAATGCCTCGGAGGCCAAGGCTTCATTGTTTGCATCGACAATTGAAGCCAACTCAACTTTGGGAGCTGTGCCGTAAAGCAAACGATCGGCATAATCTTGTAGACCCAAGGCCTTGGCCCTTTCGGCTAGAGTTCCTTTGTTTGCCGGCTTATAGGGCGCATAGAGAAAATCTAATTCCTCGCTGGACTTGGCACACATGAGCTCCTCGCGTATTTCTGTACTGAGGACGTTCTCTCTCTCCAGTTGATTGACAATATTCTCTGCCCTTCTGCGTAAGTCCACAATCTCGGTGTACGTGTTCCGTATGTCACGTAGCCGATCTGGTGTCACATGGTCGACCAGATCTCGTCGATAGCTAAAGTTACAAGACATTTCAGATTGTCTAATTGTTTTTATATGATTTGGAAAAACTAACCGGCAAATAAATGGAATGGTGTTATCATTCTCAAACAATTGAACAATATTTTGAGCTGCTGCTGGTTGAATGTTCTCCGTTTCGGCAAGGAGTTCGTGTATATTCCACACCTTTCTGCGTTCCCAGAAAGAGCTGCGGCCCGTGCTGGTCGCAGTGGCAGCCACTGCCACGGGAGGAGGAGCCACCATAGCTTCCGCTTCTACCTCAAAACAGCTCGGATTGGGGCAATCGTTTTCATTTTCAATATTCTTGCTACGTTTCTTCTTGACCGCAGGACCATCTGCAGATTTCTCCTTTACATTGGTTCGGCGCTTTCGATTATCACTGTGGGCGAATACCAAATAAATCTCCACTCAATCCCTAGATGAAGACATTTGGACTTACGTGCCGGCAGTTGCTGCCGCTGCGCGATCTACAAACCGACGCCTCGGTTCCCTCGGCCTGAAATCATCACTGTCGCTGCCATTCCTGCCCGGGTCCGTATCATCGGAATCCGAAAGCACTATGATAGCCTTTGATTTTTGGGCAGCTTGGCGTCGTGGTCTAGTGGACATTTTAAAAGAACACAGCGTTTTTATTTGCCAGCTGTTGCCGCCAAGCGAAGGAGTTATCGATTTTTTTTAAGGTTGCCAGACTTCTCCAAAAAAAGCAACAGGTATCAGACATGCACACGGAATCTGCAATAATTATTATCACTTAAAATGCTGCGCTATGTTTATTTTAATGGATTCGGAATGCGCCAAGGGTTGCTTAAGCAATGCTCCTCACACATCTTTACGCGTGATTATAGCAGCGACATTAGAAACATTGGTATTTTGGCCCACATCGATGCGGGTGAGTTGGTGGAAATGCAGTCCTCCATTATAGACATAATAAATATATACATGATTTATTTGTATCTTTTCAGGGAAGACCACAACCACAGAGCGAATGCTTTTTTATGCTGGCAAAACGCGGTCTCTAGGTGAAGTCCATCGCGGCAACACGGTGACTGATTACCTAACCCAGGAGCGGGAACGAGGAATTACCATTTGCAGTTCTGCTGTAACATTTCCCTGGAATGGTAAACGGTGAGTAAATAATTTAAGATAACTAAAGCCCATTCGTTATATTATTTTTTTGCTTCAGCATCAATTTGTTGGACACACCAGGTCATATAGATTTCACCATGGAGGTCGAACAATCTCTGCATGCCGTGGACGGGGTGATTGTGGTATTGGACGCCACTGCTGGTGTTGAAGCCCAAACAATGACTGTGTGGTCCCAGGCTGACAAACATCGATTGCCTCGTCTTGTTTTTGTTAATAAGATGGATCGACCAGATGCCGATTTCAACAAGTGTGTGGAGGATTTGAAGTCAAAGCTGGAAACCTTTCCAGTTTGCATACAGTATCCGGCCAAATCAAAAGAGGGGCAATTAGGTAAGTTATCCCTTCGAGTTCATTTAATACTGCATTGGTTTAAAAATCTTGCAAATAATTTGTTTTTAGGTATATACGATGTAATCACTTTGGAGCAAGTGAATTGGCAGCAGAAGGATCTGGGTCGCAGCTATAGTAAACTTATTCTGGAGCCTTCTGATGCTTTACGTCAGCTGCAGGACATGCGCAATGAACTGATTGATCAGCTGTCTGGTTTGGATGATGAGTTAGCCGATGTGGTAATCAGCACGGAGAGCTTTGACAAAGTTAGCAACGAGCTTATAAATCAGGCATTGCGCCGCGTCATTTGCCAGCAAAAGGCTGTCCCAGTTCTGCTGGGATCGGCATATAAAAACATTGGGATTCAATGCCTAATGGATGCAGTAAATGACTATTTACCGGCTCCTGAAGAACGCAACGAAATATACAAGTGCTTTGGGTAAGACAGGAAGAGTAGTAACAGTTAAATCACAATTGAAGATATCCCATTACAGAAACGAACTAGCTGGAAAGGTTTTTAAGATTGTCCACGACAAACAGCGTGGCCCCTTGACCCTGGTGCGGGTGATGCGTGGTGAATTAAAGCGAGGAATGCGTCTTACATGTTCTAGTGGCCAAGCCGAGGTCGTATCCAAGTTGTATGAGCCCTTGGCTGATGAATATCGTGAGGTCAGCGTTGTTCAGTCCGGTGATGTGGCCCTATGTGCCGGTCTGAAGGTAAGGGACGGAATCTTAAAAGGAGATATTTTTTCAAATTAATATACTAACCTCCCCAAAGTCTACAGTGACTGGCGACTTATTAACAAGTAGCCAATCGTCGTTAAGAAATGCTGAAAAGCGTTTTAAACAGCAGAGATATTCAGATACCTTGTCAGATGAAGAGTACGACGAGGAACACCATCTGGATGGGCTATTCGATCTTGCTCCTCAAATACCCGATGCCGTTTACTTTTGTTCTATTGAACCACCAAGTGTTTCATCACAAACAGCAATGGAACAGGCACTAAGGCAGCTACAGCGTGAGGATCCCAGCCTCCGTGTCAGCTATGATTCAATCACTGGTCAGACTGTGCTTGGCGGCATGGGAGAGCTGCATATGGACATCATTAAATCACGTATCTTGAGCGAGTATAAAATTGACGTTGATTTAGGACCTTTACAAATTGCCTACAAAGAAACCATCGAAGCGCCATCGTTAACCACCTTGAGTGTGGAAAAGGAAATTGCTGGAACTAAGCAGAATGTCAGCATAACTTTGGAGTTAGTGAAAAATCAAAGTGAGATCTTTAGGTAAATAGCCATTATTAGATTAATCAAAGTAAAAAAAGATCGATATCAAGAATTTCTTTATCTTCAAAGTTTAGATAAATCGCCGGAGAATTTACAAAATCTGAATAAGCTGCGTCCTCGTATTGTGCAGGTGTTGCGGAAAGGATCCATCAGTGCCTTGGAACGTGGCCCCCGTGTGGGTGGCCAAGTGGTAGATACACAAATACGTTTACACAATGCAATCATAGGACGGGGAACAGCGGACGCCTTTATTATGGCCACCGCAGCGCAGTGTGTACAAAAGGTAATAAGGATGTGATTATTTCCGTGGGGGAAAGTAAAAATATTGATATGATAATATTCTAATAAGTTTAATATTACAATATTATATTAGTTACTTAGCGACAATGGAACCCGGCTTTTGGAGCCAATAATGGCATTGCAAATTGTGGCTCCCAGTGAGCGCATTTCCAGCATTATGGCGGATCTGGCAAGGCGACGAGCTATTATCAACGACGTCTTACCCAAAGGTGACAGAAACAAGGTGAGCAAATGAAAGTAGAGACTTGTTGAACTTATTTATATCTTTTACTTCTTGCATTTATTTTAGTTAATTCTAATAAATGCACCGCTGGCTGAACTTCCTGGTTATGCCAGCACGCTGCGTACAATAAGTTCAGGAACGGCAAGCATGACTATGCAACCATGCGGATTTTCCAACATGAATTCCTCTGACGAGTCCCTGGCCATTAGACGTGCACAGGGTTTAGAATAGTTTTCCTAGCTGTAAGTCATTGTTCCAAACCTACCGTTAGCCTTTAAACTTTGTTAACTAGTTGTCGGTTACGATAATTCTTAAATTTTTGAATCTAACATTCAATTCAGGTTATTATCGATATCACAAAAAATATCGATATTAAAATCAGGTGTTTCTTAGTTATTGTTGCCAGATCACACGGTCTGGTAACGCCGTTTTTACATAAACCTCAGCACCACAAAAATGGAAAAACTCATGTCGGTGAAGAATTGTCTAAAACTTGTGCAGGTAAAAACCATATGATTTGATAATCTTGAGTGGGCTTAAATCCTCTTAATTGCCGATTTTCAGTTGCTGCCGGCCCCGGCAATGGCTCCTGCGTTACAGCTGCAGCAGGTTCGCCATCGGCAGACGAAACACTGGAAGCCGGAGTTCAAACGCTTGCGCAAGCAGAAATTCGTGAAGATTGACCTCCCCAATTTCCGGGAAAAGGCAGAGGATATTAGCAAGGAAGAGATGCGAAGTCGAATGAAGGAACGGGGTGTGCTTCCCCCTCGACCATGGATGGAACGTCCGTTTCATATTAGTTGCACAGGAGGCATATTTGAAGCTTATGTGCCTCCTGAAGGTGATGGAAAGAAGTCGCTCATTTCGTCCAGTGGTGCCAAACAGAAGCTAGAGTTCCTAGAAAAGAAATCAAAGAGCTTAATAGCTGTACGCAAAATACGTTCCTATGAGGAAAGTTTTAGTACAGACGAGTTCGGTGATCACGCCCAAGAGATTTATATAGCCGCACACACGCACATGGCGAACAGAGAGAAATACAAGATTCGCGAATTTGTCACTGAGCGCTGTTATCCCGAGATGATGCACAATGTCAAGGACAAGACCATTCATTGGCGATTCCTGCAGTCTTTAGAGCCGCCCCGTGTAGTGCATGCCCGCGTCACCGAGGTCATCACCAAGGAGAATCAGTTCGCACAGGTCACTGTGCGTTTTCACACACAGCAAATGTTAGCCATTTATGATCGTTTTGGAAGACTCATGCATGGCAGCGAAATTCTTACCAAAGATGTACTCGAATATGTCGTGTTTGAGAAACATATATCCAACGAATATGGAAAGTGGAGGCTTCACGATAAGATCATACCTGATTGGCTGCCGCCCAAACAGCCCGCACCGATTACCTATCGTCTAATTGAGGATGTCACCGAGGAGATTCCGGCTCAGATAGAAGATAGCAAGGATAAGGTGGAACACATTGCAGCAACAAGTATCGACAGCAACGATGCTAGCACAAAGTCCTCGTTGGCCATTTGATTGTATTTTTTGTGGGTTGCTTGGCGGCTAAAAAGGTTGAAAGCCGTCGAAGTGGTCCAGTAATATTGAAAGAAATGTTATTTTTGCAATTAATTTTTGATTTGTTTTTTTCGCATTTTTTTTGTTTTGGTTTCAGTTAGTATATTTATATTTCAGTAGACGATTCTAATAGAAATCCATACATTTTTTTCAAATGCTATGGCTGGAAATACCTATCGCTTGCCTTACGTGGATATTGTCAGTTGATGAAATACTAACTTATATATATGTGCAAGCTTTTTCCAATTGCTAGATTAGAGAATTACGCATAAGCAAAAATTTGCAATTATATAAAAATAAACTGTAATTTTGACTCAAAATGCCAATAAATATGTTTTTTCTCCAATTTGTATCCTTGTTTTCTTGATTTTGTTCCTAATTAAACTAAAAAACTGAAACAGCATAAAAACTATGCTACAGGTTTTTAATAACTTAAATTCAAAGCTTAAAAATATGCAATATATTTCCAAAAATTGTTGCCCAAAAAAGTATGCAATATATTTTTTAAAATTTTAAAGTCAATCCACTTTCTATGCATTTCTGTTCGCCTGGTATTTCACATTTTCTCCAGTACGAAATTCGCAGTTTAAAATTAAAAATTATATTGAAAATTTTGATAATTATTTAAGAAATCCACCTTCTAAGCATTTCTGTTCGCCTGGTATAATGGACATCTCGATAGTCCTCCGGGAAGCTGAAATTTTGAGGAAAAAACCAAAAATTCACTTCAAAATATCCATGGAAATACCAGGCGAACAGAAATGCATAGAAAGTAGATTTCTTAAACAATTATCAAAAATTTTAGCATACATTTTTGGGCAGTTAAATTTTTTCATTTTAAACTGCGAAATTCATACTGGAGAAAATGTGAAATACCAGGCGAACAGAAATGCATAGAAAGTGGATTGACTTTAAAATTTTCAATATATATTGCATACTTTTTTGGGCAACAAATTTTGAAAATATATAGCATACTTTTTTGGGCAGGTTACTAGTGGGCAAAGAAAATTTTGTTTTTTTGTAAAATCTCAGCTTCCCGCAGCACTATCGGGATGTCTTTCAGGCGGATCACAGTTCTCGATGCGGGGAGTCATATTATTTAACTTTCGTCCTGATCCTTTGAAGGACTCGCGAGATATTAGCTCTTTACTCTTAGAAAATAAGGCCTTTTATCTCAGCTTTCCAGGATCTGTTAGGATCTGCCATTGGAAGCAAGCCATCAAAGACTACAATCCTATGAAAGGTCATACTGATAGTCCCTTAAACGGCTGGGTTATAAGGACATTTGTGTATTTTCTGTCATGTTTCGAGAAGCTTTTTGGAAGGATATTGAAAATTCTTGAATGCAGATTGCCAGTAATGATTCTGGAGAACCAAACAAGAAACAAAACGTCCTGCCTAAATCATTCGAAAAAAATGATTTGACTTTTGTTTTTTGCTCTAAAATCCACAAATATTCTTTTTCTCAGATTTTCAAAGAATTTCTTACCACAAATTATGTCATCAGGTAAATTACATGGAAAACAGTACCTCCAAAGACTATACCGATACTTATGGGTATAACTTATTGGCTCTTATATATGTATTTATTCTTCCAATAATGTTTAAAAGTTAAGTCTAATTATAAATAATGGTGCTATATTAAATATAAAAACAGTTCGTCATAGTTAATTTAAGCTGGACAGCATGCAACGGGAATAAATATAATATATACACAAGGCTCTTAAGAGTCGTCAGACACACACGACTATACAAAACTGCTGCTGGGCTCATCCAGATAGGCGCAACGAGTGCTCGCTGACTCTAGGGATTTACGTGCCGGGTTGTCTATGGGTAATTTGTTCGCAAAAGGTCCACTGCTGCTACCTGTCGTTTTTGTGGGTGATATTGGTGTCTGTTTAGTTGGCGAGAATTTATTGCAATAGTTTCCCGTGGTTGGCTGCGGTGCAACACCCCAGTTTGATGGTTTTATTGGCAGCACCTTTGGTTTTGGTGGCAACGGAGGCGGCGCTTTGGTAGATTCATTTGGATCCTGCATGTCTGCTGGCAAATCAGTCTCTTGCTCCAGATCCACTTTCATAGGCGACACTTGTTGATGGCTTTGACTTCGGACGATGGAAAATCGCGGGGCTGGTTGGGGTGGCCCTTCCACTGTCTGAGGACTGGTCTTGCTAATGGGACTAAGATTGGCGCGCACCTTCCGTAACTTTGAGGCGGCTGCATTGAGGTTCTCCTTGTTCTTCAAGAAATCTGGTAAATCAAAGTTAATCTCTGTGCCACGTTGATCTTCCAAACGTGCCAACTGTGCTCGCTTCAGGCCCTCGAGAAGTTCATCTAAAGGATAGTAAGTAAAGATTAAAACTGAGCGAGTTCATCTAAAAGTATTAGCTAACCTTGATGCTCTGCTACTCGCTCCGTCACCTGCAACTTGACACCTGCTTTGAGCTTTGCTATAATGGGCTTTTTGGGATCTGCCGGCAATGTGGCCGCTGTCGCTCCCGTTGCTGAAAGCGCCTCCTCGGAATGTTGGCTACTACTAGTAGATTTCTTTTTGAGTTTTGGAAGCTTGCTGCTCGGAATGTTTGCTGTATTGTTGCGCTGGTGACGTCGCATGCCAAATAATGACGAAGAGCTCTCTGATGGTGCGTCATTGGATTTTATGGAACACAAATCAGTGGACTTTTTCCTATCCGCTGCCGCTGCATCTGTAGCCTTGTTTTGGAGTAGCTCATTGAACACCTTGTTGGTTAGCTCGTCCAGCTGACCTTGCGACGAGCTAGTTGTTGTTGCTGAAGGAGGAAGCGGTTTCATCGGTTTAGTGAGCTTCGGCGGCACAATATTGCCGCCGCCTGGCTGAAAATCCGACTGACGCATTACAATCTGCAGCCGCTGGCCATCAGCTATGGTAATGGGCTGCATCAGGTCGAGTGGGACCTGGGTGTCGCGAACTAGGACCACAATTCCATCCATTTTATAATTATACTTTGTCAGAATCGGTCTAATCACCTCGTGCAAATGTTTTTTGGGTTTGCTCTTTACAGAAATCACCTTGGGATCGGGCAGATCTAGTTTAAAGGCAACGCGTCGTTCGATCACCACCTCCTTGCCGGCCAAGATCTGCGATGGCTGCTGAGTGTCAATGGACTTTGTGGTTCCTTGAAACGCAATGTCGTAGTAAGGATACACCAGATTCCTTTTCTCGAGAAGGCGATCCACCAATTGACTCACAGTTTCGCCTGGCCGTGTCTGCACAATTGTCGTGGCTCCGTCGCTTAATATGACCCGACACAGGGAGCAAACACTCTCGGCACTAGCTGTCGCTCCACACGCCCCTCCCGCATCAAAGGATGACAGAGAGGAACGGGAGCTGTGCAGATCACTTAGCGAATTCTGATTGGAGGTAAGCTTTAGCGATGCACTGGACAGCAGACCCGGCGCCGGTGGCGGTAATGGAGGCGCCGGCATTAGACTATTCTGAAGATCGGACATTAGTTCGCTACGATCACGAGATTTACTTCGAGTCTTGCGGTGCCAGGGCAGTAGACTCTTACGTCGGCGATCCTCGGCGTTGCTTGCCGATTTTTTGAGCTACCAGGAGATAGAGAAGAGACATTAGAATTCGATGACAAGCAAAAAGGAATCAGTAACTAACTAACCTTGGAGGAGGCAACCAAGTGAAAATTTGTCTTCAGCAGATCATCAAGATTCACCCCGTTGTAGGGCAGGGGCTGTCCCTTTTGCTCGGCCTCCACGCAACTCTTGTATAGATCCGATCGTATGAAGCGCTGATAGCTATCGAACTTCATCAGATTGAAGATTTGCTTCTGAGCGGGAGCAAAAATGTCTGCAGCAGCACTGGCCAGATTTTCCTCTGTCAAATTACGAGCCTGTGAGTCCACATTGACGGGATCGCTGCTGCTGTTGGCCAAGTGCTTGGCAAAAATCTCACGTGCCACACTTGAACGTTCCGCCTCCGACTCGATTACGCGATAGCGTTCACAGGCCGTCCAGAAGTAAATGTTCTCCGCCGAGAACTCTTTTTTAAGGAACTCGGCAAAGGTTTGCATTCCGGCGGCATCTTGAAGCATTCGTTCAAACGATGTGCCCCACTGACTAGGCGTCCCAATGGTGGTGGAGGAGGCTTCTGGCGGTGGTATTGACGGTGTCGTATCCTGGCCGAGGATATCCACCGTCACTGCATGAACTGAAGGCGGCGCCGGTGTGGTGAGTATTTGTGGCACTTGCAAGAAACTGTGTGAAGTGGCCGCCTTTCGTTCAGCATCCAGCATCAGCGTCTTAATGTACACATCGTTGTCGGAGGCGTTCATGGAGGCAGTGCGTCTCACTAGCGGTGAATTATGTTTCTGTTGGCCCTGCTGCTGCAGCTGCTGCTTCGCCACCTTGTCGGTGCGCGGCGTTCGAAACGATGACTGACCCCAGGCTCGACGAAAAGGCGATGCATTGGCGGGCAGTGCTCGGTTCTGTATATGTACATATAAAAGAAAAGGGGAAAAGTAATTTTTCGTTAGTCACACAAAGTTCAACCAACTCATAATTTTCAAACTACTACAAATTGTGTCGGACGCATGTCATTATCATGGTCAGCAGACACCACAGACAGACCTCGCCGATAAACTTTTGAACTCCCCCGTCCTCTATGCCACTTGCCTCTCTAGAGTATCCCAAACTCTCTACCAATGTGGAACGACAACACTTGCCCACCACTTTTAAGCACTTTGTCGATAATTACTCTGTCAGAAAGAACTCTCTGAGCTGACTCTCAATGACTTCCATCTCCATTTACATAGTACATTCTCTCAATGGGGCATTTCCCACCGTTCTTCTTCCTACTCTTTGAGAAAGATTAATGAATTTCTATTTCTAAAACCCCATCATCTCATCTCTCTCTTTCAGACAGATCGGACGACTCAGCTCAAGTTTCGCATTACAATCAACTGTCTGTGCAGATAGGCACTTATATACATATGTATGTATGTACACACGATATATGTTCATCGATATAAGTATGTTTATAAATACATATGTTCATATATGTATGTATTTGTCTAATTGCTTTTTGTTTATTTTTTTTCCCATTTTTTTTTTTTTTTCGTTGTTGACGTTCATAATGGACCAAAGAGAAATTTCCAACACTTCCGGTTGAGTTTTATATGCCAAACGGATTGAGAAAAAAAAAACATATCAAGACAATTAGTCGTTTAAGGGCAAAATCAATTTTTATTCATTTCTCGTGTCTTCATTTATAGAAACCAATTTAAAATTTACCAGTTCTTTGTTATTGAAGGGAATTGAATAAAAAACATATTCCGGGTCAATAGTTCGAAATTATATAATAAATATTTAAACAAACCAGAAAAGTACAACGAAATAAATCAGTAACAAGAGAAACGACTATAAGATCTGAGCTTATTTTGAATATATGGGGAAAGTTAGATAACGATCTTCGAGTGCTAAGAAAAGTCAAGTAATTGAGTTATTCCACGTCTTCCCTCACATATGTGTGCTTGTAAGTGTATATCATATTGAATAAAAAATAAACTGGGTCAAACTACTTCAACTTCGGTTTGTTTTAGCAGGGAAGGCAACGCCTCAAAGGGTTGGCGAGGGGGCGGTGGTAAAACAACGAATTTGTGAAATTTAGAGGAAAAAAAAACGCACATACACACTAACACAGAGAGCAATAACAACTGCAAATGAGCAACAAGTAAACGCAACAAAGCGAACATAAATCAACGTTGATTGCCAAACAATAGACATGACTACGGGGAGATCGCAGGGTGGAAACGGTTGATTTGAGGTGTGTGTGTGTGTGTGTGTGTGTCTTTGGCCAATCAGTCAGTAAATAGGAAATAAACAATTTGCCAAAGTAAATAATTAAAATAATTCCAATGCCAGACTCAAAAATACTTGCAACTTGTGCAACAATTAAATTTAAACAGAGACAACGAGAGAAAGAAATGTGGCCAAGCCCCAAGCTTTCGCTGTCGCTCTCGCTATGGGCACCCTCGCCAGGGGCATATTTCTATGCTTGAGTGGACACTGACATGGACATTTTCCGGTGGTCCATTGCTCTGTGGTGCATTCACATTTACATTACCCACTCCCAGTCCAGCCACTTCCCCCTTTCTGTGGCTACGCGGTTGTTTCTTTAGATATATTAAAGTCATCATCATAGAGTCAATGCGCTGGGTTTTGCATTTCAAACGGCAAACGGCTAAAGCAAACAAACAAAATCCCACGAGTAAATTATCTTCAATAGCTTTTGGCTCAGGTTTCCACGACCATTCGTTTCTCCTCCTCCATTTCCAACACGATAATTTCTTTCTTTATACTTGCTGCACACTCTTCGCCTCCTTAAGGGTAGGGCGACACTTTGGTGTTAAAATTTTGTAGCCCATATTAGAGGAAAAAGATGGACCCAACCTGTTGGTGGCACTTAATTAAGCGAAAATAAGTTCCCTACCTCCCGAGCATTTCTATTACGGTGGTAATTTGGGCCAGAAACCGAAACCTGAAGAAGGAAAACCACAAACTGTTCACATTTTTGACGGTCTGATGGACACATGTTAATGGAAAATAGCGAATGGTTTTCGATGAGTTGTATAACAAGGCACATACATACATATAAGGTGATGTGGAGCGATACGAAACGAGGTGGAGAGGAATTCCTATCAAGAACCGATAAGTAGAGCTCTACGTGCTCTGGATCGACTATAGAAACCGATCGAGGTATACATATATAAAATTTAACACGTATTTTAGTCGCCATTTAATACCGATCGGAAGAGTTAAACCCAACACGCATATCACACTCTTTCATTGGAAATTTGTGCTTGTAAAGTTATATTATATACATATGTATACTTGTATAGAAAAAAATGGTGATAACAAATAATGACAAAGAATTGTAAGTGTCTCACAGAAAACCCCCACGAAAACCGATTTCTTTGAAAAGTGTGCCGGAAAATAAGACGTCCCAAGAATTTCTTGAATAATCATCAAACAGCATGCAGGGAATGGGGAGAAAAGTGAAGTTAGTATAGTGGGTGGGGGGCTGGAGTGAGAGTAAAGTTAAAGTTGGGGGGTGTATATATGTATATAGAAATACAGAAGTGCTTATGCAAATGATTAACTAACCATTTATGTGTATGTGTATAAACAAAGTTGATAAACCCGAAATGGCTTCTTGTATGCAGAATGAGAGGGACAGAAAGGAAAAGAGCCAGAACCTACCCGATGCAAATTTTATGTTTTCTCTTTCTTTGCTATATTATATTCCAAATTCCATGCAAGATATTCTCAAGGTGTGTCGCAGTTATACTTGTTGTTGGTAGTTTTGTTTTATTTTTTGCGTGGGCAAATGCAAAGAAAGCGAAAACGTGACGCTTTTGTCAATTTAGTTTTATTCTTTTATTCATTTTCATCACCAATTGTATATGCTCTTTGGACTCTTCGTCAGTCTGACTGGGAAGGGGGCGAACGCGCGACTTGGCGGTTTACAATAACTTTAATTTTTTCAATTTTTTTTCTCACACACAATTTCAACCACTCGCACACGATATACATATGTATGTAGGAATCTGAACTCTGCCGAGAAACGAACTCGTAGCACCGACGTATACAAACTAACTGAAGATGTGAGCGCTAAATCTCAAAAAGACACACAGTGAGTAACAGACAGTGAGAGAGAGCGGCCCCAACAGCTGCTGCATTGTGGGGCGTAATGTTCACACACACACACGACGACGACGATCACAATGCACTGTGGGACGCCGAGCCGTTTTTTGAGCACTTTATTCAAAAATGTATGATTAATAATAATTTTCAGTCTCATTACATTGCGTGAGGTAATAAATATATTTTGCAACTATTTTTAGAGAAAATGGGCGTGGCATCTCGCCTCCACGGTGAAAAAACAGTATTTTGGCCAAAAAAGTATGCAAAGTATTTTATCAAACATAATACTTTTCATACAACCGTTGTAATTTTAATAATTTCTTTAAATTTAGGGCCAAGATTCATAGAAATGCATTTGCAAGCTTTTTTGTAAGCTTAAAGAGAAAATCAAGGCTTCTGAATGTCCATTTTTATGCGGAAAGTGTTTTTAAAATCTGCGATTCTATTGTTTTTCTTGGCGTGAAGGTTTGGCTTATATGTATGTACAGCAACCAGCAACCTTGTAATATACCTTTCCGCTTTTAGTAGTTAACCTTATTTTCTGATTCGTACTACTCTTTGTAGGTGCATAAATGAGACATTAAAGTCGCACAAACAATTTTTGTACTGTTATTGGAGCTATTCCCTATTATTCGAAAGGTCGTATGCATCTGCCATCTAAAAGATTGAACTTAAAAACATCCAAATTGGTCCTATATGTTTTGGTGCAATAAACTACAACACTACATGCGCCTGCAACCTATGAACATTATCTCGATATGCTTTATTCCTAAATCGTGTTTTCCTGCTATGTTAAAATCTCGTCCCTAGCAGAAATTTGAGGTTATGCGATAAAAAGTTAAATTGCAAAAAAAGTGGTTATTTGTGGACATTGAGACTTCTATATTTTACAAAGAATTGATTATTCTATCCAATAGTAAAAGTCTTAGACTGCACACTGGTAAACATTTTTTTTAAACTTTACCTAAAGTTAAGATTTCGTTATAAGTTTTGTTTTTGCGAGTTGCTCAGAATGACACAAATTTTAAGGCACACACCTAAACTTGTTACAAATTAAATATACTTACACATAGTACAAACCCGACTTTTTCAATTGCATCTACAGTTTTATCAATAACGTTTCTTCTTTCAAAAGTTATATACTCTCAAAGTCAAGCAACAATTTGCAATAAACGGAAGGGAATTCATTCTGTTCCCAACACTTCAACAACGTTTTTCTCGAAAGTGTTGAAAAAATTTGAAAAAGCAAGTATGCAGAAATATGCATTGATGTTCTATCTATAAAGTGGCATCAAAACATTTCGATTTCATTAACTTTTAAAAATTTACTTAAGTGCTCAAAAAACGGCTCGGCGTCCCTATGTGCCATGGCTCTCTCGTTTTCGAGTTGGTGTGTTGTTGTTGTTTGTCCGTTTATTACTCACTCTCAGTTTGTTATATGTACATACATATGTATTTGCCTATTTGCCCAGCACCGGCTGCTTATGAATGAACTACATTGAATCGAGACCCACTCAAAAGCAGTTGTGGGTGTGTTTTTGTTTTGCTCTCCCTCTATCTATCTATCTTGCCTTTATAACACTCTCTCTATCTCGTGCCCTCTCTCTTGCATCAAGTGACGCATTTTTTTGTTTAGCAGCTGCTGTCTTTAATTAAATGTTGTTTCGTTTTCGTTTTTTTGTTCGGTACGTCTCCTTTGTCTTCTTTTAGTCAACATTGCCAATTAATTAAGTTGCTTAAGACATTTTTAACAATTTATCACACATTTTGTTGTCGACCTCTCAAACGCCTTGCTCTCTTCAACAACCCACAAACCATTTCCTTTTTCTTCTTTGCATGCCCATATAAGTATGCAAATCAAATATTTTAATGATCTTCCACAATCGGAATAAGACATTTTTTAACATGTTCAAAAGATCTTAAGACTGAGTGACCAGCGAAGTAGATCAAGTTTCAATTTTATGAAATGAAAACCATGTTCGACAGTTAATTTATTTACATACATATATACATACATATGTATATTTTCTCTCTCTTTCTTTTTGCAAATATTTAAACTCAATTACTTTCTATAAATATCCCGAAAAGCAAAACAAAGTTGCGAATAAATTAAACAAGACATTTTTTTTTTTTTTTACAGCTATAAACAAAGAGCTAGAGACAATTGAACTAATTAAAATGCCAAAAGCAGGCGAACGGTCTGTAGTTTTAGTAGGAGAAGCAAAAAGGAATGCGGGCGATTCTTGTTGTTGTTGTTCTTGTTTGGTTGATATATTAAGTTATTTGCACATATCCATGTACACACATACATACACACACACACACATGTGTACATAAACAAAACACGCGTGAAAGAAAGACCCCCCATTTGTGGCACATGACCAGGCTAAAAACCTAAAAATTCCAAATTCGATTTCAATTTCTATGTGTACATATACAGCGCACCACCCCTTTTTTTCTATCCAAGAACAGATCTCTATAATTTTACAGTTATTTATGATTTGTTTAGCAAGTGAAAATAACCAAAAACCTAAATTACTTTCCATAGTTTTACGCATATCTCAATGTACATATTGGTTCTATATTGGCTTTATGTGAGATATGCGTGCCATTTGATCCATCCCTCTGAGTTCTCTCAGTATATATAGAGTATTTTCAGCTTACTCGAAATATTTTTGAACAATTGCGACCGCTGTGCATTAAATTAAATATCCGGCATGCTTCTGTTTTTGTTGTTCTTTGTTCATTTGATGGAATTTAATGCGGGCTATATGCGTTTATTCCGCTGATATATGCCAAGCGGAAGAATGAATCGGATGGGACTAGATTGGCTTGCCATGCCCGAACAGCTCCCGGCAACCCTATTACTTCTTGGTGAGCCCTTCTTTTTTATTATAATATAGAATAGATTATTATGTATTCAATTTGCTTTATTAATAATAAAAATGGAAGTTTTACTCGTTTTGGACACGGACTGACCATAAGACATACATACATACATACAGAGATGATAGACATTGAAAATACTGGCGATGAGTTGCTTAAAAAACAAAAAAATAAAAAGTGAAATGCCTCAGCAGCAAAGTCAACAGGTGTCGCATCGCCCATAAAAATGCGACAATTAGAAAGTCTCATTATGGTAAAACAAAGTGGGTGTCGGGGTGTTTGGGGTGTCGTAAAACAAGACCCAAGTGAAATTATTTATATTTCTTCCAAATTGTTGCCTATAATAAGCAGAATTCCCAACTGAAACTTAAGTTGAAACATTTTGGTGCAAAAGTAAGCTAAAAATGTCAAGACTGCAGTTGTTATTGTCCAACTAAATACTTATTAAAATATACATAACATATCTGAAACGCAATACATTTTAGATCAAATCTACACTCTCTTGCCAATAAGTTTCCCCCACGTAAATATCAGTTCTGACCTGATCTTACCCTAAACAATCGATCGTTGAGATGGGATGAGAAAAACAAAAACATTTAATGAAATTTATGATAATTATTTGCAAACAAGTGTACTTTATTGGCATATAAACTAATACTAAATGGCAAATTCTTATTTAATGTAGACCCTTAATGGATGGCATCGATCAACGATCGATATCCAATCTGAATCCGAGAAATGCTAAACACTATTTAAAAATATGGGAGTGCGCTTCGATGGAATCTCTGATGGGACCATATGGTCGCCAATTAGGCGGAACGCGATGTGATATACAAAATGATGGACGATGACTTGAGTGTAAATAAACAGTGGTGTTCCAGTGAACAAAATATGTGCGGCACAGCAACTGATGGATGGGGCCCAGCTGGGGCCAGCACCCAAGATTCATTCATACGATTCAAAGCGAGAAGAGATGGCTCTAAAAGTGACTCACGCGTATAACGTTGGTGGCATCGCCCAGAACAGGTGGCTTGGTGAAGTCCATTTGCTGCATGGCATCCGGATCGCTTATGGAACGGCGCAGTGTGGTTACCGAGGCGCGTTTGGCATGGAAGGATCCACGTAGAAAGCGGGCAAATTCGCAAGCCGCACTCTTGCCAGCCTTGCAGACGGCTCGGGGTGGTGTGATCTTGAAGCTGGGCAACAGGGGTGCATGCATCTCAAAGGAGGAGTCTGGCGATTGGGAGCTGGAAGAGCTGGCAGAAGAACTGCTGCCCTGCAATGAATGAAGGGACGTCAAATTGGAGCTGGCTGAACTGATGCCATCATCATGATCGTCTTCCTCGGCGTCAAAGCAGCTACTAAGCTGGTCTCTTGGCAAGGGAGAACACCCTAGATGAGAATCCTGATCATTTTCCCTGTTGTCGGCGCTGGTGGGATTAACACGGAGCAGGACGTGAGAATTTGTGCGACTTTCTGTCTCCTGTTCGCTTAACTTGCGACTGCCACTGCGACGTTTGGCCGCCGAACTGAAGAACTGCAGGACGCGCGACGCACTGCGGCAGCTTCGCCGTTCGGCCTGAACCCTAGCCAGAGCCATGGGTGGGGGCATTAGATCTTCTGCTTCGGCATATTTCCGTTGACCCCTGGCAGCACCATCCAACTGCTGCTGCAGCTGCACCTCCTCCTCCTGCACCACCTCCTCGACTATATTGATGTGCGGTGAGGCACTTCGTCTGCCGCTGGCACTGCGATAAATTTCCTTGGCTTTGCGGCAAATAAACGGCGAGCTGCATTTGGATGATGTCGTTTTCTTGTTGGGTGTACTGCTAGCCTGATGCTGTTGGTGCAGTTGTTGCTCCGTCCCGCGCTTCTCAAAGTCCTGCACAAAGCGGGTCAAACTCTCGCGATCCAACTCGGTGAGGCAGCGATGACGCGAATGATGATAATGGGCATTTCCAGTAGTTTGCGTGGGCCCGGCCGAGGGATGAGGGCTGGCCATAATTCTTTTGATCTCGAAGCTGCTATCAAAGGTGCTAGAGTCGTTCAATTGGCTCAGCGACTGAGCAAATCGTTCCACCATACTGGAAATACTTTGATTACTGTTGTTTGATTGTGTTGGTTTTGATGGTGTTTTGTCATTTATTGTTACTTTATTATAATTATTATTGTTCATGACGCGCAAATTAACTAAAAAAAATGTATTAAAAATGTAGAACTTGTTCTTTTTCACTTCTCTTTCAGTTTGTCTGTGCAATTAAAACGCAAAGTTCTTGGTCGGGTTATTTTTCCGGGACACGTTCGCGTTGTTTGACTATTAGCTTCTGACTGAATTTTCCTGGCCAAATAGCCAAGCAAATGTAAACTTTGTGCCGCACACATACTCACACAACGCATACCCCCATTCATGGAAATGAGTGAGAAAAGCAATTTTCCTATGCAAATTGAGAATGATGTTGTTGTTGTTGCTTCAGAGGAGGGGGAATCCTTCCTTCCGAACGCCTTCACACATTCGAGGCCAGGCGCCTGCGCACTTGAGACGCCAACCCATCGAGACGAGACTTTGCTATGTGTATGCCATTTCTTTTTGGCCATAACGACAACACTTTGGCCCATTCAAATCGTGCTTGGCATGCCAAAGATTCTAAACCGACTGTGACGGAAATTGTCACTTGTCTGGAGCATCTCTATTATGGTTAGAAGAGTCGGATGATGCGTCATATCCACTATGATTTCTTTTGCCTTAATCATGAGGTAAACGAGTGTGTGTGCTCACGAGTTCGAAAGTCGATTAACGCATAAGCCATTAATGAGGTCAGAACCATAGAGATCCACACAAATGTATAACGAATTCTAAACAATTTCTTATAAAAATTAATATCTTATCAATAAACAAATAAAAGAAACTCAGCCAGAAAGTGGCAGGCTGCATATGTTACCCTATTAACAACACCAAATAAAGTTGAGTCTTAAAAGTGTATGGGTTGGCCATTAAAATTCCCAGATTCAGCAAATCTATGTCTGTTTGGAGAGGAACAGACCTCTAACCTTCAAGTTAATAGAATATCATATCAAATCAAGGTATGGCGGCTTTTACTCTTTTCCCCTACTTAGTATAGGGTATATGGAAAATTGTTTATTTGGGCAAATAAATAAATGTGGCAAGGCGCAAACGAAGCGAAATTGCGCTTTAATATACATAGAACGAAAGGCCTTTAATAGCCCTGACCTAAAAGAAAACTAAACTAAATATTTAAGATTCTAGAAACGTGACTAGAATGGAAAAACTTTCCAAATACATATTCTTCTTTGGTTTATCTGGCGAACGCTTCCTTTAAGAATTCGTCATCTGCATGGAGGAAAATTAAATTAGTTTTGCATTTTTTTTTTTTACATAAATAATGAATGAGGAGAATGCATCGTTTGAATTGTTAGCCATTAATGAGGCCCATACACACAAATGTATGTACATATGTACATATATTGTGCACGGTTGAGCACAAGCCACTTCTCCGTAGAGTAATGACTAAGACCACGAACGGGACTCAATCGGAGGAGATCGTGTGGCTCACGAATCAAGATGAAAGCGGTAGTGACATCATTTCATACTTTAACTTGACTGATAATTACAACAGCATCGGATCTTATCTACGACCGAGTCAGTCACAGTCAAGATCGATTATTATTATTTTCGTGATCATTTATTGCAAATTTTCATACACCCATCACCACCACTTCTTACCCCTCCTCTTTTATTTCGTAGAAAACTATTTGTGGAGTGATTAAATCGAAAGCTGTCTACTTTTTGGGCAAGGTTTTTATATGGAAATCGAACACGATCAAAAATTTGTGTGAATTGCTTTGAAATTTTAAGTGGAATTTTTTTTTTTTTCATTTTCGCTTACAGCTAAAGCAAATAAATAGGGAATGTGTGGGCAGGCAGCAGCAGCAGCAGATATTTACAGGAAATTAGGGAAATCACTTTGAGGATCGTTAATCTCGTTTATAACCTGGGTAATACTTTGCGTTTTAATGGCACAGTTTGCTATTTTGTGGGTTATTTAAAAGAGTTCTGCTTAAAGTTTATAAACACACACACACACACGCACAATGCCAGATTATGGAATTTAGTATAAATCAACTTTGACTAGTTTTTTTTCTTTGGTTGTTCATGTGGGGGTGGCGATGGGAAATTACCGCGACTGCGTCACTAAAACAAATATTTGCATATTTTTAGATCGGTTGCGTTTTTGGGGGCCTATATCAAGGTAATGCGTTAAACATAACAACATTCTGGTGTAAGAGAATCGGGATTGGGGATCGTTTGTTTTTCATATTTCTCTGTTTTCTGTTGATTTAGCGGAATTTATTTTTAGACCCATTCACACATCCATCCACATTCGAGGCAATAGTCAAGAGTTCAATTGACTGCAATTATTGTTTTGTTAGCGAATAATTTTCTGGCCAGTTCTCAATGATTTTTTTTTTTTTTTTTGATTGATTATGGGCGGCATTTGGTTAACTTTTTTAAACACATACACAAGGAAAATATTTTCGATTTCTTGATTCTTGGTCGTTGTGCCGCGAATTGTGAAAATATATATGATTCCAAAGCAGTTTTTTTTATTTATTTTGAGCAACAACAATAAAAATTTCCATGTGCGTTGCTAACGAACTGCGATCGAAAACTGACTCAGACTTTGTGCGAGCCATGAGCTGTTAACGACATTTTCATATGCTGTTGTCTTAACTTGGCTCAGGTGAACACAGAGAGCAACAACAATCGCATTATAGCTGACAGCTGTAGCTCTGTAGACAGGCAGAGACCAGTGTGAGACCCAGGTGGAGAGAGAAGAGAGCATGCGCGCGCGTTTTTCTATGGCCACAACAGACACAGACAGGGGCGGTTTGGCTTACAAGGCAATTTTTGCGGTTACATTCCCAGTTGCCCCGCTCAGAGGAGTTAGTCATTCGACAGGCCAACGACAGCAACAACATCAACACATATACGAGTCAGAGTCAGGTGTTTTGTCCATATGCCTCTCTTATGCCTTACCTGTCGACTTTCTGCCTAACTTTAATGTCACGGGGAATTTTAACTTTATGAGCGACAATTTGAATGTATGTATTGAATGCCCTTTAAGAATCAGTAGTCAAATTTTTTCTAACTAAACACAGGTGTAGATGTCCATCTATTAGGATGGTAGGTATGATATTTTAGTTTATAGAGTATTAACAGGGGCATTTATTGACAGTCGAAATGGGCCCTTTTCATCGGAGAACAAAACTTATATCGTCAAGTGTCTGTTTCTTTCATCTTTTCGGGTTTTTTGTTTTTAGCTTTAATGGTCATATCAATCGACAGGTTACGTGCCGGTGGCACAAGGTTTTTATTAATACATATATGTATATATATTATATATAATTATTAGCACAGTTTTTTTTTGTTTTAACACAGAAATATTACTTCTGACGTACTTTGGAACAGAACATTTTATTTCATTTATTTACTTTTCCCCCTTAACGTTATCAAAAAAACAAAAAATACGAAACGCACATAAACACAGACCCACACACACACACACATGTTGGAGCTATTTGATCTGCTAAATTTAAAGAATTTAAAAATAAATTGTTTGTGCATGGCCTTTGGCATTTGTGTTGATAACAACAACAAAACAAACAAACATTATAACTGTATAGATAAAGTCAAACATGTTTGTTGCCATGACATGGCATGGCATGCCATCGGTTAGATATCAGATATTCCAACCACATATATAGTCAGCTGGCAAATACGTTATAAAAAAAACAAAATACAAGTGTAAACGCAGTCATGGGTGAGGGCAACTTTTGTGGCTTATTCTAGACGAGAACGAATCTGGTAATAACTAAAAGTCAAATGCTAAGTCCATTTCCCATGACGATCCACAAGCCAACGAAGCGTTCGAAGGAAGAAAACAAGTAGTAACGATCATTTGGCACTGTCTGCCCCTTGGGATATTTAACAGTGACTCTTTGAGGGTTGTTTTTCGTTTCACCTGTGACGGCATGTGCCACCAGCAGACGAACAAATTCACTTGCCGCCAAAAAGAACCGAATCAACCTGTTTGAGTTGAGGTCTAAAGATTGCGTGTTCAGCTTACACTGGTCACGATATGTGTCTATTTATATTCCCTCATATTTATTAATTAAATTACTCAAATGCCTATATCTAACATGTGCAACAAAAATAACTGCCAAATAGAAAATTTATGTGAAAAATTTAAAAGAAACGGCTACTGCTTTGCAAATATTTTGATTAGAACTTTCGATTTTCCACAGTTATAGCTTTCTTGGATCTGTTGTTCTTATATACATATGTAAATCGAGATCAGGCAACAAATGTTAACCAGAAAGGTCATATGGAAGCCAAATGAGTTATTAACCATCATCAATATATACTTTAAGCTTACCACATTCTCGACATTCTCCTCCGAGTAGAGACCGCAAACAAGTTCTCGAAATGACATTTTTTTGCATTGATCGGCAGCAGCAGTTGAAAGCAATTGCACTTCACTTTCCGATTTGTTGTGGCTTTTGGTTTTAATTTATTGATAAATATATAAATTATATTGTTTTATTTTCAGGCTCACACACACACACAATAACACTTATAGGTGACGTTGAACTGGAGCTCTCCTCTTGAACTGACAGAACTTGAACTTTTTATGGAGCAACTTTTTTTGTAAGATTTCTTTATCATAAAACAAAAAGTGCATAATTAATGAAAAAGAAAACAAAACAGACAGCACAGCGAAAGTGAAAACCGCAACGACGACGACAACAATAAGAATAAGGAAAAAATAATAATCGCATGTTGTCAAATCGAAAATCAAACTAAGTTATGAGAACCGACCGACCGACGATAGCTCCTAAGAATCTCGTGTAGAGGGAGAGAGACAGGGAGCATGACAAAGGTCAGCAGAGAAATATAAATACATATATTTATTAAAAATATATATAGATGTATTTCTGTACGTGTATTCCCATTAATTGGTTTAGATTGAATTAAGCGCGTTGTGAACGCTTCGCTTCCAGTTGAGGGGAGTGACGTCACAAGGGCACTATATTTATTTTTGAACGCGGTAGATTCCACTCTCTCCACTCTCTTATCAATCAAGTGACGCAAACGCTGAGTGATAAGCAGTTTGAAGCATAATCAGAGGAGTGGTGTGAGAATATTTTAAAAAGAATTTACTTTGAAAAGGAGCTAGATGCACTGCGAATACCTATTACTAAAGCAACGCGTATACTACTGAAAGTTATGGATGGGGATAACGCCCCAACTCGCTGGACAGAGGAACCAAATGGCACGCATACTGCCACAGATTACCCACTGTGTTATTTGGAATATGGTGTGTGTGTGTGTGTGTGTGTGTGTGTGTGAGTATCTGTGTCTTATCGTGGGGCAGAATAAAGATTGTGTGCTCTGTGTCTGTGTGTGTAGTAGACAGAGCGACGATAAGTTCACGTAACAGTATGCGGTGGTGATATCCAGGTAAACAAAATACGGTTAAACTTTCAACATGGTAGGTATGGGTTCTCCCATAACACAGGGTTGTCAAAGACAGAAAAGGCGATGACAAATTCTATAATAATAAAATTACAAAGAATTTCTGGCCAACTTTGAGAACTTAACCTAACGATACATGCTTATATGGCAAATTTATTGGAATTATTTTTAACTTACCCCCAAATCCGGTTCACTATTTGTAGCTTCTAGTAGGCAATTTGTGGTCGACGTTATTGATGATATTCGATCTTGGTGGGCTGCTTTGTGTATATTCTGCAAACTGGTCCAAGTGTCCATGTTGTCCACGATATTAGTGTTTGATGTTGCTGATGGAATGATGTCAATGGCCTCGAATCCTAGGGTATGACGCGATCCCGGCTTGCCAAACACCTGGACACTGAGCTTGTGCGGCGTTGTTGTTGTAGTTGACGGCGTTAAATCTACGGCCAGTGAGCGGCGCATTTTTCGAGGCACACATGAGGGATGGACAAATCGGATGTCTCGAGTCTCGTTATCGTCCAGTGAGGGAGCCGCCGAATGCAACGAAATGTCATCCATGGACGCAACAGCAGTCAAAACAGAGAGTGACGGTGAATCATCATCATTCTCCATAAGAAGATTTAGGACATCATCACAAGAACGGGTGGCAGTTAGATTTGTGGCTGGGCTCTTGATTAGATTGAAGCTGGCCAAAAGATTCGGACGACGTAGCGAAGATATTGCTGGTGGTGAATTTGGACTAAAATCGGGCATGGCTCGCACAGTTAGACGATTGTCGGGAATACCCACAATGCCTTGAGGACGTGCTGGGGCTGGTAGACCATGGGCAGCTGCAGGATGCTGGACTGCCTGGGCAGCTGCTCCTCCTCCACCATTTCCAAGGAAATCCACGACGACAATGCGATCGGAAATGTTTGTGCAATCGTTATTGAAACCAATTCCCGAATCCGAATTTGATGTGGTTGTAGACATCTCACTATGATTCGACGGTTGCGGCGAGTGGGCAGCGGAGCCTCCTGCCACTATTACTCCTCCTCCTCCGACTTCACATTCCGGTTGGTGACCGCGACTAGCGGGGGGTAGTATTCGCATGGTGTACATGCTGCGTATTAGATTGACCACATACTCCGAGTTGTTGGGAAACTCTAGGCAGAGATTAGAGATCGGATCTTGCGTGCATTCCAAATGAAACTCATTAGCTCTCTGTATATGTTGGCCGTGTTCAATGAGTTTGGTGTCGATAACAAAGACATGACAACTATGCGAGATGCTAATGTGTCCACCATTTCTACCACCAACACCAACACCACCACCTCCTCCTCCTGCATTGAAGGCTTCATATTCTTCCTCGATTTGGGTGTTGTGTATGGCGCTGGTCACAAGACCAAAGAAACGATTCTCGCTCTCAGACGATGAGCTTACATAGTTAAGCCTCGAAGAGGCGTAAGTGGCCAAGGCACTGCCATTGGAGCTCTGTAGAGTGAGGCTATCAGGTGTGATGCCCATCAAGACAATGGTGGGTTGACGCTTTTCCTGTCGCAGTTTACGAATACACGAGCGCACAGTCTGTAGCTTGGAGCTGTGCGAAATCTGCTTGGGCATCTCAATCGTGCCCAAGTAACCTACAATGACACGATATTCTAAAGCTGCACTGCCTACCACCCGCACCATGGCACTAACATTGGCCACGTCCGCTTGTCCCGAACCCGCACAAACTTTGGCCAGCTGGACGAGTGGCGCGTCTTCTAGTACAGGGCGCAGCGGCAGTGTAGACCGCTGCTTGGATTCATCCGCATCTTCATGGGCAGCATCTGTAGCAGCCGAAGGCGGTGGCTTCTTTTGCGGTGAGTTGCGCAAACGATTCATCTTAGATTTGTGATGCAAAAAGCGCGGCTTGTGGCGTAAACTGGCGGCCACCAGCTGGCCGCGAGCACTTCGTTGCAGCAACAATGGATTAGCATGGGCATTCTCTTCATCCGAACTGTCTGAATAGTAATTCTCGGCGATCTGCATACGTATGCTGCCAAAAGAGTTTCCAATCAGTTGAACAACCGTTTCGTGTGGCAGCTTGGACACATTCAAACCATTCACGGAAATGAGAAAGTCTCCGGAACGCAGACCCGCCTGCTCAGCGGGAGAATTGCTGATGATGCAAGACAGACGACACGGCTGTTGGCCAGAGATGGTGAAGCCAAATCCATTGTAGCCTCGACGGACATCGACAGTTCGAGTTCCATTATAATTGTAATTGGGACGCTTTTTGCGACGTCGTTGATGTTGCTGCTGCGCTATGGCTGACGTGGAAGCCACTGGAGGGGTGGAGGAGGCAGACACTGAAACAGGAGGCATCTCGCTCGAGCTGGTTATGGGTAATGGCGGATGGTGATGATGCATGGCTGAAATGGCATGAATCAAATGACAAGCGATAACTTAAATGGTCTTCATCTAGAGGAAGAGGAGGATTTGTCCCACCTTTTTCATTGATGCAAGTTTCGCTCTGGAATGCGGTTTGTTTTCTGGCTGCTGCTGCTGCCCCCTGTCCCTTTTTGGTAGTAGATTCACTCACTCTATCTCTTTCTCACTCACATTAGTACTCGAGTGCAAACAGAAACATATGTACATATCTTGTTGCACTGTCTCAGAAGTGGAAAATTATCAAATTAACACTTACACAACGTGCAAAAAAGTTCACTACTATAATTACAACACTTTTTAAACAAAATATTATATGTTAAATATTATTTTTTCAATAAAACTAAACCACAAAACAAAGCGCAAGCGCAGCCTATATAAAAAAAAACTATTAATGCGAACAGTTGGCAGCACCATTTTGGGTTGGCATTAGTAAGCCGTTGCTTATAAATGAGCAGTGAATTTAGTTCCATCTCTAACAATTTCTTTCACCACTAGCATTGCTTTTGCGTTGTGAAATAATTTTTGAAATTGTCGGCCCTTAAATAGCACTTACATATTTTATGTTTATAATGAGTGCTGTTAGCGACGAGCAACAGCAGGAGGAGGCTGTCGGCACCAAAAAGGAGTCAGTTACTACAAATCAGGATGAAACCATTAAAAGGAAGCTACCTGAAATTGAAATGGCGGGCGATGCAGGTGTCTTCAGTGAAGCTAGTCCGACAAAACGAATAAAAACAGAGCCCATTGAATGTGAAGCCGAACCCGTGGTTAACTCAATAAAATTAGAGTCAAATGTAGAAGCAGTCAAAACAGAGCCCACCGATGAGAATCCTCCACCAGCTGCATCCGTATCCAGCAATTCCTCTCTTACTGTGAAGGCAGAATCAGCCGACACCAGTGTAACATCTCCAGTGGTAGTGAAAGCAGAACCGACACAGAGTAATGGTGAAGCAACAGCAAATAATGCTTCTGCTGTTGTCTCTTCAAGCACCATTCGTCCGTCCTGCCGCTTTGGCATACGATGCTATAGGTAGGTTTCGTTAACGCAAATTAATTATATTACAAATTATCCAATTCTTTAATTCAGGCGTAACCCTGCTCATCGTAGCGCTGAGGCGCATCCAGGTGATGATGACTATCGCCGCCCTGACTATCCTGAACCACCACTTGGCACGCCAGCCTGTCCATTTGGGAATCTGTGTTATCGCCGCAATCCCGTGCATTTCCAGCAGCATTCACATCCGCCAGATTGTAAGTAACATGCCATGGTAGCACCATATAGTAGCCCAGCTAAAGGACACTCTAGTCGATTCTGCCCAGAACATACGTAATCGATTGCGGCAACGTCGACGTGTCCAGCAGCAGCAAAACGATCCCGATTCCGATTTGAATTCCGAGGATGATGAGGATCCATTTGGCGGTGACTCGGATAAAGATGAAGAATATAGACCAGGGGCAAACTTTGACGACGACGATGATGATGATGACGACGAAGAGCTGGAATTTGATAGCCAACGTGTAAATTGTGACCAGTATGATTAAGTTTACTAGTTATTATTATGTAAAAAGTGCGATCTTAAGCTTATTGTTAAAATATAAAATGTTTATTCATGGAATTCAGTTTGGTCAGTATATTGAGTTATAGAGTAAGCGTACTTCAACGCAATGCCGACCAACAGGAGCAGTTTATAGATTTAGAATTATTGCTATACCCTCGAGTAGTACGATTGTGTTTATTTTTATCATCGTGAGGATTACTAAAGTGATCCACATTTAAAAATTAAGTTTACCAGCTATCCTTAAGAGAATGAAAAATACTAGGTCTATTTTGTTGAAATATATGGTACATATATGTTTATTTATGGATTAATAAAAACCCTCATCCACATCTTCGGCTGGCTTATGATCAAAGGTTGCACCCCATTTGGCAGCCTCTCCGCCACGCACTTTTACATTGTAGCAAACGTTCTCTGCCTTAAGGACACTCTGACGCATTGTAGTTATCTTGCGCCATAGCTCTCGGGCACGCTGACAATTTAAGCTGATGTACCCTGTGTAGAAATCTTGGAGCACTTTGCAGGTGTCCAGGCAAGTGTCGGTATCTCCGCTGCCCAATGAATTAATACACCGGCGCATCAGTTCGCCTGTCAAATCCGATAGACCCAATACATACTCAGTGGGATCAACAAAAAATTTGAATTTGTCGGGATTCTTCTCGGCAACAGCCTCATCGACTGTCGCTTGATTATCTGCAGTTATTTCCTTTATTTCGTCAGCTTCATATTGCATGACGGACTGCAGTGCCTCCCAATCCGACACAGATTTGCCCTCCTCCTCCCGCAAATACTCCATGTAGGTGTAGGCCTCTATAAACTCCTGTAGACCCGGGGAATAGGCAGTCCTGAACTGATAAACATCTTGGTTACGTAGCTCAAGAGCCACATCTCTGAAGTTAACTTTAATTAATTTGTTAAGACGAGTCTCGGCCTCCTCGAGTATCTTATCCTTGTTCTCCTTTCGGGAATCAATGGAGTGCAAGAAGAAAATAATGCGTTTGGACTCAATGGTAATATCGCGGCTTAGTTTAATTATGCGTTCATGTTTGTCATGTTTCGCGGTCAATTCATTGGAGTAGTTGCGGAATGCCTGGACTATAGGATTATCTTCATCCAATTGCTGGACTGGTCGCTTGCGAGGACCATTATTGCGGTTACCACAGACTGAGTTCTTCGGCATTATTATTGATAATAAGCGGCGAAAATATAAACAAATCTAAGAAGAAAAGCACAGTGTTGTTACCGACAGTCAGAAAATCTGTTCATGCCTATATCACATATCAAAGACAGTGTGACCACAGCGTGCCAAAATTCATATCCGTCAAATTGGTGTGACCATAGAATATTAAATCAGTATGCCCTAATAACACAAAAGGAGATATATTGTTGTGTTTTAATTTGTATGGTTTTGTTTCGTGGCAATCAATTCTTAAATTGTTTAAATCTGAAAACCATAATTATCTGTAAATATGCACGAGCTGCCCAAGCAGTCACTCGCGCTTACCAGCGGCTCGACAAGCACTGCAGAAAAGTTGTGCTTTGATAAAAATGAATTTATGAAGGTAAATTAAAACCTCTCGCCTGGATCACCAATCGTCTTTAATGATTTTCACCATATTCTTGGAGTAGGCCAACTTTTCGGTGGATGAATTTCTTCACAAAAATCGCAATGCACCTAGTCTGGAGCAATTGCGAGACAACCTGGGCCTATACTTAAAAGGCTTGAGGGCAGCAATGATCGATCTGATCAACGAGGACTATGCAGACTTTGTAAACTTGAGTGCGAATCTTGTGGGTCTCGATCAATCTATTGAGATCATAAGGCGCCCCTTGGAACAATTCCGCAATGAGATCGAAAACATACACAATCTGATCGATGAGAATGTAAGCCAGCTGCGGGCTCAACTGGAGGAGAAGCGTCAGCTGCGAGAGTTCAAGCGTAGTTTGCAAAGCCTGAAGACCGTGTACGAAACCACTAAGAAGTTGCAGGATTTAATGAACCGTAAATTGAGTGGCGAACAGCCGGGTCAAGCTGTCGACTTGGAACGTGCCGCTTTGGACCTTATACAGTTGCAGTTCCATGAGAAGCATTGCGAACGGCACTTGAAGGCCGAGCAGCAGACCCAGATTCGGCAACTGGAAGAACAACTGCATCAACAATTGCGCCTATTTTTCAATGAAGCTTTGCAACAGACTCGCAGCTCGCAGAATTCGGAGGCTTTGGAAAGATGCCTAAGGATTTACATTACCTTAGATGCTTGCAGCCGGGCTGAAAAGGTCTTTCAAGATGACGTAGTTGCTCCTTACATGAGCGGCATCATCAGTGAACAGCAGTTACAAAATTCTCCACAAGGTTTGGCTGGGATTTACAGCAAGATTCTAAACTTCATATCGCTGCACATGACGGATCTGTTACGCCTTACCCTCTATTCGGATAAACTGCAGGGCTTTAATTTTGTGGTCCACAGTTTTTGGTCCGATGTTGAGATGCGTCTGGAGCTGCATATGAACTCAATTTTTGCTCCAGGCAATTCGGAGGTCTTCTATGTCAAATATAAATGTACGCGCGATTTTCTGGGGAAGATTGAGGAGTTGCTTATAAGCAGTGACGAGCACGCAGTGTCCCTTTATCGCCAGCATAAGCAGACCAAGAGTTTCGAGGCCCGTTGGAATCTTCCAGTATATTTCCAAATATGCTTTCAGGTATGATGATGGAAGAACCGTTTAATCGTTACCAACTTAAAATGTATCTTTTTCTTCAGGAAATTGCCGGCAATTTCGAGGCGAAACTTGAGCCTCTACTGCTGGATGAAACCCTTGAGCATGCCAATCCCTTCGGCTATCAATTAATGCCCTTCAATGCAGCCCATTCCGCTCTGACCCGATGCTGGTCCGAAGGTGTTTACTTGCCTGAGCTTCTACCGAAATTTTATAAGCTAAATGTGCAAATTGTATTGCGACTCTGCCGCTGGATCACCGACACCATTCAGGCCTCAAAGAGGAGTGACTTTGCCAGGCCATATACACAGTATCAACTGCTGATTGCACTCCACGGTGATATCCGAAAATTGGACGGATACATGCCAGAGTGGCAGCAACTGATTATTCAATCGGTTCCCAGTGAGAAGCGCACTAAAGTGTTCAAAGATGTCTTGGCCAAAACCCTTCTCACCCTTGCCGATGCATTGGCCGCCCATCTTGCTACCATCCAGGATACACTTATACAGTTGCTGATCAACGAATGCGGGTCTGAGAACGTCCGACAAGTGAATGATTTACCGCGTCTATATAGAAAGACTAACCGTGAAGTGCCCACTAGGTGCTCTGGCTATGTAGAGCAAATGCTGCGACCTTTAAAAACATTTGCCAAACAGCATGAAACCCAATTGGGCACTCTCGTTGTGGAGCACATACTGGCTGAAGTGGCCAGTAATATAACCAAGGCGTAAGTTGGGAGAACAAAGTAATGTCTCAAATAAACTTCATTTTTTTGCAGTTACTTTAATGTCGTGAACGAGGTTCTCACTTCGGTGCAAAAGACTGAGGAATCGTTGCGTCGACTGCGAAATCTCAAGAGTGGCGGAGCAGCCGCAGCGCAAACCAATAATTCCTCTGCAATTTCTGATGATGACAAAATACGTATGCAATTGCTTGTGGATGTAACCACTTGGAGGCAAGAGCTTAGCCAGTTTAATTTCCAACCTAATCAAATCGAAAAACTCCAGGAGCTGTCCAACACGGTGGAGGAGAGTCTTAAGCCAAAGGATTAAACTATCGTCTAACGTAATATAATCCACTTTATTGTTGTTAAACGATTTCTAGGCACAATTTTTAAGTTTTTTGATTTAAGACTACCAATTGTATATAAAAGATATATACCATATATAAATGTAAATAATTATGTATATCGGATAATAAATGCATCAAATTTCACATTGTTAACAGAGTTTCACTTGAGGTTAGTCGCTGCTGTTTGGAATAGACAGAAAAAAAAGAGATATTTTATACATACATATGTGAGCTAGTTTATCAAATGAAAACTGTAACTGAAGACAGGGAAAAATGCAGGCGAACGGGCGGGCGACCATGCACAAATCAAGCATTTGCAATAAACAAACCAAACGAAAACGAGAGAAAAAAACGAACAAACTGAAATTGAGATTTACAGCTTGAGCTCCTCAGTATCAGGCAATTTACGGAAGAACCACTGCACATGCTCCTCGCTGACATCGGCCAATGTGGATGGCTGCCACTTGGGCTGCTGATCCTTATCGATGAGCAGAGCACGGACGCCCTCCTTGAAGTCACTGCGTTCCAAGTGGCGTACGGCCAGTCGGTACTCCATAATCAGGCACTGAGCCAGAGACAGCTGAGAACCCAACTCCAGCTGCCGGTATGTGACCTTCATGGAAGTGGGCGACATCTTGCACAGCGTCTAAAATGGGAACGAAGCATTAGCATCGATATCAGAATCGGGCTTGAGTAAAGTGCGAACTCGTGCATCGCTAATTGGTTCAAAAAGTTCAAATATTTATGCGAACCGCCACGGATTGCTGATTGGCCAATTCAATTAACATACGATTATGTGCGCTACGTGCTTATCACCTCACCTCTAGCGTCTTCTTAGCCCAATCGCTGCCATCTGCTTGCAGATTCTCTAAAATGCCCTCAACCGAATCTGCGGCAAAGTTCTTGTTGATCTTCTCTAGCACTGGCTCCAATGTGAAAGCTTTCTCAGGGGTCGAATGGAATTTCTTTAATAGTTCGGGCACATCATCCGCATCGGGACAGTTAAGGAGTGCCGTCTCCAGTTCGGGGATTTGATTAACATCGCAGAAATGGGTGGCAATTCCGGCATGAAAGGCATCAGCACCTCGCAGACGATAGCCAGTTAATCCTAGATATAGGCCCAACTTTCCCTGGAGTCGCGGCAGAAAGTAGGAGCCACCCACATCGGGGAAAAGTCCTATTGCCGTTTCGGGCATGGCAAATAGTGTGCGATCAGTGGCCACGCGATATTTTCCATGAACGCTTAGACCCACTCCACCGCCCATTGTGATGCCATCGATAATGGCTATGTAGGGAATCTTGTAGTTGCCAATTAGAGCGTTCGTTGTGTATTCCTCGCGAAAGAAGCTCTTCGACTCATCTGTGGGCCCGGCTTCAACTAGAGCACGAATATCGCCGCCAGCACAAAACGCCTTCTCTCCCGTACCCTTGATAATCAGCAAAGATTTGGACTTTTCACATTTTTTCAAATGCTTATAGATCTTTCGAACCATTTCCAAATTAATGGCATTCAATGCTTTCGGACGGTTTATGATAATCATTCCCTTGTTAGATGACTCCGTGGCCAGCACGGAGGAGGACGATTGACGTATCGAATTGGCCATAATGGTGGGTTGGACTGATTTTGTGCTTTTTCTCGCTGTTGTTGAGTTTGTTGTTGTTGTCGCAACTACTCCAAAGAGCGGCAATTGGCCGTAGGATCGTTGACCGAATGTGCAGACCAACCTTTGAATTGGATTTTGCTGCGACAAGTTTGAGTTTTATTTGGGTAATCGTAAGTATAATTTATGTGCATTACTTTACCATTTTGGCGTGCTTGTGTGTGTGTGTCTGTGAGCTGATTGAGTACTTCTCTTCTAATTCTATTCTTTCCTCGGGGATCCAAGTTCAATGAGTTGCGCAATAGACAAAATAACTAAAAATCAACACAGCTGGAACGGATTATGGCCAGAGTTGCCATTAGTCTCCAATGCAAATGAATGCGGAAGTAATTTATATTATTGTTTTCCGCATTCTATTCTCCCCAAGGATTCTCTAACTATCAAATAATCACAATGGCAAAGCGAAAATGTAACTGAAGCCAAAAATTTGAAGAAACTTGCAATTAGCCTTGCGAAATGGTTGGTATTTTCAGAAAGAACTCAAATTTCATAGTACTGCCTAAATCAAGGTGGTAACTCTAGACAGACAAATGAAAGGGCTGCCAATTCGCGCAATTAATGGCTGCTTATCGCCAATAAGAATAAGACACAATAACAAGCAATTTTTGAGTGTAGTTAACTTTTATCTTTATCTGTAAACAAATAAACGGTGAGTAAACAAATGTAATTATCACTCCCAGGGCATGGTGTTGCCGCGCTGACTCAGTGTCAGTGTCACCGCCGTCAGTTCAGTGACAGAACACAGGCTCTGGGTCTATTATTAAGGCGGCAGCAATATGCCCATTTTCTTTAAGTTACGAACAAAGCGACGACGTCGCTGTTCATCCACTTCCGTTTCTTTCAATTCTACCACCACCAACAACACCAACACCAACCAGATGAACTATGATGGCCTGCTCTCCAAGCTGACCGATGACAAATTGATTCTCTTCGAGCCCGGCGAAGGGGAGATAGTTGAGGGAAGTCGTTGTATTCCGGAAGTCAACGTGCCGCCTACTATTCCCGTCAATGAAGGGGCTTCTGTCGAGGAGGAGCAGGTGGCTACCATTCAAACTGTGCAACGTGCAGCCATGATGGCCCCCAATGCTTCAGTATCATCAGCAGGTACAGCTCCCGCACCCGTGACAACAACAAAAGCACCAATCATGAGTGCGAACCCGAACCTCAAATCGGAAAATGCTGCGACAGCAACACCGCAACGAAAAATATCGACGTCATCACGTTTCATGAATGCCTTCAGTCAGCTTTACAGTGGCAGTAGCAGTAACAATTGCGGTCACGTGGAGCAGCATAACGATGCCGAGCCAGAGCTGGCCGCCAACCGTACACCCACCAAAGGCATGGAGTCGAAGCTGGTGGCCATGTGGCACAATGTAAAGTATGGTTGGAAAATGCGCCAGACAAGCTTTTCCAAGGAGCAGCCAGTTTGGCTTTTGGGACGCTGCTATCATCGCCGATTCACTCCGCCAGTAAGCATGGAAAGTTCGATAACAGAGTTACCTGGCGGGGCCGATTCTGTGCCAGATAATGCCACATCGGCTTGTGATAGCATTCAAAACACAGCTGCCACCACATCTAGTGGTTTATATCCCGCCTTGAATCCCCAACAGGTCGATGAGATAGTAGTTCCACAGGAGTTGGGCATGGATGCTGTCGAAAACCAAGTCGGCGAGACTCCCTGGGAGGAGGGCATCGAAGGATTTCGTCGTGATTTTTACAGTCGTCTGTGGATGACTTATCGTCGAGAGTTTCCCATCATGAATGGCTCCAACTATACCTCTGATTGCGGCTGGGGCTGCATGCTCCGCAGTGGGCAAATGCTCCTTGCCCAGGGACTCATCTGCCACTTTTTGGGACGCAGTAAGTGTGTAGTAAGCAATCTCCGATATATGTGCTGATCTTTTGTTTTTATTAGGTTGGCGTTATGATGCTGAGTCCCAATTGCATTCTACTTATGAGGATAATATGCATAAAAAGATTATCAAATGGTTTGGAGACAGCTCTTCAAAGAGTAGCCCTTTTTCTATTCACGCCTTGGTTAGTTTGGGTACGGCATTGGGTAAGAAACCGGGCGACTGGTATGGACCAGCCTCCGTCTCCTATTTACTGAAGTAAGCGAAAAAAAAAAAACTGTTTAAAAATCAGCTCCAAAAATAATGAATCCGATTCATTCTACAGGCACGCTCTAGAGCATGCTACTCAGGAAAACGCAGACTTTGACAATATAAGTGTCTATGTGGCCAAGGATTGTACAAGTAAGTCCCACACGATGATGCTTAGGGCTCAACAGCTCTCATTTGGTTTTTGCTTCCTTCCGACCAGTTTATATACAAGACATTGAGGATCAGTGTAGCATTCCAGAGCCGGCTCCCAAGCAGACTCATGTGCCGTGGCAGCAAATGAAGCGCCCTTCGTTGAGTGAGCATCTACCGGACCAACAGCATTGGAAATCTGTTATTATACTTATTCCACTACGCCTGGGAACAGATAAGGCGAATCCGGCATATGCTCATTGCTTGAAACTCTTGCTAAGCACCGAAAACTGTTTGGGAATCATTGGTGGAAAACCCAAGCATTCATTGTACTTTGTGGGTTTTCAAGAGGACAAGCTCATCCACCTGGATCCGCACTACTGTCAAGAGATGGTCGACGTCAATCAGGAGAACTTCTCTATGCAATCGTTTCATTGCAAATCGCCACGAAAGATCAAGACCAGTAAAATGGATCCAAGCTGCTGCATAGGTTTCTATTGTGCCACCAAAAGTGATTTCGATAGCTTTATGGAAAGCGTGCAGTTGGTAAAATCAGCTATTAAAATTCTATAATTAAGCTCTACAACTCTTGTTTTTCCCCCCAGTATTTGCATCCCATGCGCTGTGCGTCAGGGGCAGCAACTGGAGTTCAACAAACACCATTGCAGCCACAGTATCAACAGCAACCCGAACCGATTGAAATGACCTACCCATTGTTCTCATTCTCACGCGGTCGATGTTTGGATCATGCACGCGATGAGATGAGTGATTCGCTATATAAGCCCCTCATTAGACAAGTTGCCAGTTTGGCTCAAGAATTGGGTGCTCATGCCATTCCTTCGCTCCATAGTTGCGATCAGGATCAGGATGATAGTGAGAGCGAGGAGTTTGTCTTACTATAAGCAATGAGAAACCAATACGTCGCTGTAGCCGCCTCTGCCTATATATACTGTGTTATATTTCGTTTATCTCTATTATTGTTATTTTTTACTCTCAGCTCGCTAAACACAAACAACAAAACGAAAATTCGCATCTCAAAAACAAAGACTTGCTTATTGTTGATATACACACACACACATAAATCTATATGTGTAAATATTACATACATTCAACGCTTTATTCATTTACCAATCCCTCACATTTTTGTCTTACATTGTGTTATTTTTATTCCTATATGCTACAAAATGTCGATATATATTTTTATTGTAGTTAATGTAATTTGCGGTATTATTATTTTTAAATTTAACTTTTTGCCTGGAATTGAATTGTCAAAAAAATTTGGTGCAATAATTTATTGTGTCCACAAATATTCTCGAAAAAAAAAGAAAAAGTATTTCATTGTAGTCTTTATTGTATTGTATGTTAGATCTTGTTTTAAGTAGCTTTATTTCCCTTATAAATATATATATGTATAGTTTGTAGATATTTATGTGAGTTTGATCATTATTAATTAGTTATAAACATTAAAATTGTATATATATACTACTCTTGAATAAATAAATGATTAAATTAATACTAAACATATATGTGTATACAAAAATTAAAAACATTACACATAATCTAGGATATGAATTTGTTCACATTAATTGGTCTAACTAAAGATAATTTGTCAGCAATGCACTGATAGAGAGAGAGGTTCATCTTAAATAAAAGTCATTTCGAAAATGTCTTGAAATTCCTAAAATGAGATCATTCTATTGATAGTCCAGAGCTTAGACCTATACTGCTAACGTCATAAATAGTAATGGATGTCTTACTTTTTAAGTCTTATTTAAAATATGATCGAATCAGATCGGAATCTCTGCATATACAGATTTATTTTTCTGTAAGGGTGAAATTTAAGACCGATTAAGATCGATTTAATGACTTGTGGGTTCGTAATTCTGTTTTTCGTTTTAACTACTGGACACAACCGGAAAGTGTTCCCTTATGTATTCAGGTTGTCAATCAGGTGAAGGGTACTATTAAACTTCCTACTGCTCTTTTATCTGAGCCTCTCGTTCCAATCGTTTTATAAGCTTGGCCAGATTTTCTCTTGCAGTTATGGCGCGAGCCGCATTCAGGCTAATAGCTGTTTGATATTCCTCAATTGCCTCTTGGAGTTTGTCCCATCGATGGTAGAGCACTCCCAGATTTGTATGATAGAGCATATTGCGGGGAGCCAGCTGAATGACACGCTTGTAGAGGGACTCTGCCTCCATGTAATGCTTCTGTTTGCCCAAAACATTCGCACGTATGAAAAGAATGCTCACATCGTCGGGCATGTGAATTAGAGCTTCATTCGAGAGCCGTAAGGCATCTTCGTAGAGGGCTCGATTGTCTAGCATGGTTAAAATGTTGGCCCAGGCTTTCGGCTGTTTGGGATTGAGGGCTACCGCATGCTGCCAATGATGCAGAGCTTCGCCATAGAGTTGCTGCTCCAAATAGAGGTTACCCATGTTATAGAAGCAGACAGCATAGTTGGACCGATAACTTAGGGCTCTTTCGTAGCTGGCCAGAGCCTGGTTGTACTTCTTTTGAGCAGACTGAACAATGCCCAGATTCATCCAGGCCACAGGAAAGGCGGGATACACCTCCAAGGCTAAACGTATAAACTTCTCAGCGGTCTCTAGCTGGCCATGCTCGCGGTAAAGATTGCCCAGATTCATGAGGGCCGACTCATACGCTGGATAAAGATCAATGGCCCTGTGATAATGGTGGAAAGCCTTTGAACTTTTGCCCGTTTCGGTAGCCAGTCGAGCAATATTGTAGTGGACTTTCGCATTATCTGGACATACTTGCAGGGCGGATTTGAAGAGCTGCTCCTCGTTCAGCCAGTCGATGGTGCGCTGACGAGTCCTAATCATCATTACGGCAATTAGCATCAAGAGCATGCCCTGCATTATAGTGGACCAATAAGTTTTGTTAAATCCCTGATCATACCAATAGAGGAAACCATAGGTGGACACCAGACAGAAACCAATTGAGGGTACATATAGAGTTCTTTCGGCAATCACGAATCCAACTCGAATTATCCCTGATGCGGGCAGAAAGGGAATAATGGTCAAACCCAGGCCCAGCATTAGACCTGGCAACCGGCGAAAGTGCATAAGAGCTACCAGCAGAATGGAATAGAAGCCTATGACTCCCTGTAATCGCAGATCCCAGATGCTAGTGACAAGCTTAACACAGCCGAGGGCCCAGTCATAGCAAAGCCACTGCGGGCATAGCATTAGCCAGAGGTTCATGACCAGCAGATATTGCTGGGATAGCACTCGTGTCAAAATATGATCGTTGTGGGCTATAGGATTGTCCACCTCCTTAAATTGCGGCGCTTCAAAGTTCTGCCACCAAAGGCGAAGCAATAGCAATAGCGCTGTTCCCGCTACGTACACCAAGTAGCTCAAGCGAGTGCGCAGAATCCTTTCCTGATCCCGCAATGGCAGCATGTAATAGCCATTTTGGAAATAGTCCAGCACCACACACGAAATGGGAATTGTTATGGCCGACTCCTTGAATAGCATGCCAATGCCGGTGAGAACCAAAATCAAAGCAATACTGGTCCAACTCTGTTTCTCCACATTGGCTACTACTAGCAGTAGACAAAGCAAATGAATCAATCCGAACATTAGCTCTGCTCGTCCCACTACCCCGGATACAGCCTCCGTGTGTATGGGATGTGTGGCAAATAAAGCAGCCGATATGATGGCCCAACGATCCGTATTTATCTCTTGAATATACAGCGAACGCACAAGACGCCAAAACAATAGAGTATTCAGACAATGAAGCAAGAGATTGAGAAACTTCATGTGCCCCGCATTGAGACCCATTAAAGCGTACTCATAATGGAACATCAATGTAGTCAGCGGACGAAAAGATTTGTGCGAATCCGCACTGAGCAATGAGGCACCCCAGAAATCATTCGTAAATATCGCGGTCCAATTGGTGGGAAATGAATTAACATCCTTGTTCCTAACAATGGCCACCGTGTCATCGAATACAAACTTGGCCCCACTCAATCCGCCGCATCCGTAGCAAATCAGGCACATTAGCACCAAAATTGCCTGACACGTTAGGCCATGGAGTTGACCAAAAGTCATCATTCCGGCATGTGAGAGCCTCCTATAACTGAATACTTAGTAAAAAATGTCCCAAACAACTTACTCTAACCACTTTAAAAACAAAAACAACACTGAAAGAAAAAAAGAACCAAAACGAAAATGTCCGTCCTGTGATGAAAAGTGGCAACTCTGTTAATCAGCTGCACTTCGAAATCAAAACCTGTCCAGAACAAGAGTGGCAAGGCTGTTAATCAGCTGTTGTTTATGGTTAATCAAAACAATTTGCAGATAAATTTCCCATATATATAATAATAAAACAATAATTAACATGTCTGAGGAAATTGTTTTCGATTGTCTACATGCTGAGATAGTCAACTACTGTCTGGACAACAATAAGGTGAGTTCCCGTACATTGTATGCATTGGGATAATGCAAGATAATGCAATCCGTATTTTAGCAGAAGCACGACCTGGGTATCTTAGAGTACATCGGTTTCACAACCGGTTATCGTCTTATTGAGCGCCTCACCCGCGAAGTGCCAAGGTTTAAGGATGAACTGGAAACTATGAAATTTATCTGCACAGATTTCTGGACTCTTATCTACAAAAAGCAAGTAGACAACCTAAGAACAAACAACAATGGCATGTACGTTGTCCAGGACAAGGCATTCCGTTTTCTAACACGCATCTCACCGGGCACTCAACAACTGGAGCACGCCCCCCAAATTCGTGGCATTCACCTGTGGTCTGGTGCGTGGAGCTTTAAGTAATATGGGCATCAATAGTACCGTCACAGCAGAGGTTCAAAGCATTCCAGCCTGTAAATTTCATATAGAAGTCAATAGAAACTAATTTTATTACAAATAACCGAGTTTCAATTAATCCCAACTTCTACTACTGAAGATCTTTCATAGATAGCTACAATATTGGCCTCTGTCCAATTCAGTTGTTCCCGTAATCTCCATTCATGATTGGGAAACTGAGGCTGTAGAGGATTCGGATCGGTATGAATGCCATGGCCCGGTTTGGGACCTATCAGTATTAGCCAAGTTCCGTGATATAATTTCAAATAGTCGAGAAATGCAGGACGATTGTTGAAATAGCAAAAAAGCAAAGCATCACAATGGCCATCAATCATCATCAAAGGATTATCCTCCACATATATCACGGGTATGAAATTCTGCACTGAATATTTACTTTGCCACCAATTGCGATCCACTTCCAGGCCTTGCAGAGTTATTAGGGGTTTTCTTTGAGGCGAAGCTGAGGCTATTACAAGCCACTCGAGTAGACCACTTCCACATCCAATGCTCAGGATATGGTTTATTCCAAAGCTCTCAAGCAGCTTATGACACTTCAGTAAGTCCCCATCAGTGGGCCAGATCCAAAGTAATTTCCGCTTCACATGCTGTTCGATCCTTTCACCCAGGGCAAGTAATTTACGCCAATTATCAAAGCCCTCGGAGGTTAGGTAATAGATCTCGTGTAGCACTGTCTCCTCGTCCCACATGATTAATACTAAACTGAGCCCCAGTGAACTTGGCATTGACGTCGTCGTCGTCGCTAATGTTGTTGTAATCGAGGCGGAAATATGGCTAGCAGCCAACTAGACGTTGAGTGTTTCGGTTCGCTACACTCTTGAATTCTGGCTACACTAGAAACCATCGATTCCTTGCATTTGCCAATTTTTTTTGATGCGATTGATTATATGTATTTTGAGGAAACAGAAAGCATATCTGTAATATTAGTTAATGTATCCTCTAAAGAAGGGTATCGATGAATGATTTCAATTTGTCTGCTCGCTTTCATATGAAGATTTAAATTTGAAGCTTTTGCGCCAATGCATTTCACTGAAATTAATTGGTCCTGTATTCACTGGTTGCTCATCTGTGCTCAATTCCTCGGTGTCCAAGTCTAGAATAATTTTGCGATAGAGTTTTACATTCTCCTTGTGCACTTGCTCTGGCAGTGTGGGAGGGGACTGATGTAGAGGCGGAGAAGGAGGAGGAGGCGGCGGATGGGGTTGATTTAGTGCCACCACGTTGCCCACACTTTTGATTACACTGTTGTGACGCGGTGGTTTTTCCTTATCTTCCTTGGGAACAAGACGTGATTGGTTCAAAATATCGACACTCGTCTCGAAAGTTGCACCCGGATGTATGGAGCGCAGATGACGTTGCATATTATCACGACGACTTACAGAGATCTCACAGAGCCGACACGAAAACCGTTCTCTGGATGGCTGATGCTCCTGCTTCAAGTGACGACCCAGAGCATCTGCATCCTGATAGCTCTTACAGCAATTTGGGCACAAATGACGCTCTCGCTTGGAATGCCGCTTCTCATGTAAGCGAAGGCTGCTCTGACGCAAAAATGTTTTTGGGCAGACTTTACAGTGATAGCGGATGGAATTCTGGTCATGCTTTAATCGATGCTGTTTCAAATTGGACTTGGTAAGGAAGTGCTTCGAGCAAATGTCACATTTGTGGGGCAGTCCCTCTGCCGTGTGACCAACCATATGATTTCTTAATGAGGGTTGACTTTTAAATTGCCTGGGACAGTCGGAACAAATGTATTTCTTTTGACTTTGTTCCTGCTGATGCATAAGCAAGTGCCGATTCAGGATGATTTGTTGCTTGAATTGTTTGGCGCATATGTTGCATTTATATTGAGATTGACTATTGTGATTGTTCGCATGATACTTTAAATGGGATCTAGTCGCAAAGAGCTGGAAGACTTCCGTTTAGCATGTGGAGAAACGGTTAGAACATTTCGTTTGCTTACCCGCTTGCATTCCTGGCAGCTATATTTTTTTAGCTGTTCATTGCCACAGAAACGATGATAATATTGCTGAGTGCGACTCCTGAAATCCTTCTTACACCTTTGGCAATGATAACCCTGACCTGTGGCTATAATATGATTGTCGGTTGTGGCTGTTATGGGTCGTGGTGGTTGGGATGCATTTATTTCTTTGACTTCCGACTCTTTGGCACTCTTACATTCCAGACAGTCGTCCACATCAGCTAGAAGACATTGCCGGCATTTGGCATGACCACAAGAATCTGTGACTAGTCGATTTTGTCCATTTGCCTCACATTTGCAACGCGGACAGCGAGGCGAAGACATTTCCAAAAACAAAAACTATAAAATCAACAAAGCAGATGCAACTGCAATTCTTCTTCTTTGTTCACAACTGTCATTCACTAAGAGACGCGGACAGAACATACATAAATATGTATGTATATATGTACGAAATACTTAAACGTATTTATTTTAATTCAAAAGAGTCAGAAAATTATTACAATTAATACAATAAACTCAAGTCCACAAATCAGACAGACAGATCCTCCAAGGCCAAGTCAACTGCATGACCAGGAAAGAGATGAGCTTTTTGAGTGGGCACCTGGACGAAGTACCGTTCGCAGAATTTGGGGTTACGGCGTATAAGAACTTCTTTGAGTATGGTCTCCGGTGGTATTTTCTTGGATATTAACAATCTTCGATCTTCCCCTGAGCCATAACTACTCGAGCGTAGGCTAAATCTCCCAGCAGCTCTAATTAAAAACAAAACCCATGTAGAGTAAATTGGCAAAACATTTCTTGTTCTTTCTCTTACTTGTGCAAAATGGCACGCTCATCTTTGGAAAAAGTCGGCTCAAATTGCAAATCTCGTATATCAGAAGATTGGGCATAGTTCTCTATAAGTTTACGAAAACTATCAGCTGATACATTCGTATTACTTGAACCGAAGCCAGTGCGATTACTTTTTAATAGGTAACTGTAATCGTAAGATGGTTATTTTGGAAGAAAGTTGGGCAATTATTTTGGGACTTACCCTACTGGCTCTTCCCGTCCTTGCTTATGACGACCCAATCCACCACCCGTCCAACCCATCTGGCGCATTATGCTATAACCTTTGTTGCTCTCATCCAATTTAGATGTACCCAAATTATCGGCCGATTTCTGGGTGACATTGATCTTCACTGCGTTCCCATCCTTCTCCACTTTAATGGTGTCCCTTGACGAATTTATCTAGTAGAAACCTAAGCTAGTTAGGATTGCGATCGCTTTGGCGTTTAGACATAAACCCACCTTATAGCTATAGCATAGGGACTGAAGAACGATTAATGCTTGTTTAAATGCTTCCAATTTGCCTGTTTTTACAGAATCCCCCGAGCCAGCGGCTACTATTTCGTCGTTGATTAATATCTCGAATATTGTGGTTCCATTGGCCTTATTGGGATCGGGTTTAGCCTGACGTTCATCGTATTTTGCTTTGATCAAACTACAAGAGTTCCGTAAACAGTTTCGGCCTCCAGCCAATTGAATGATAAGTTTCCCAAATCGAAGGTCTTGGAAAAGATTGATTGGCTCACCAATTCCAAAACTAGATAGTTTTTGGTTTATTGTCGCCAGTGGCTGATCCGCAGTGATAGCATCGCGATTGCTGCTCGTGTTTTTGCGGCCTGTTTTGTGTGGATGTGATGTACATTAGGAGGAAGGGAAGGATTTGTGGTCTCTGGCTCATTATATTTAGTAATAGTTTAAATAATTTTCTTAATTCTTTCTAATTCTAGTTATTTTTCCGTCTACCTTTGGCACGCTGCTCGGCCGCATCCGATGCGGAGACAAACGTGCGCTTCAGACGTTGCTCACGTCTGCTGCGAAAATCTTCGGCAATGTCTTTGGAGAGTTCGGCGACCAGGTGCATCGTTTCGCTCGGATATTTGCAACCTAGGAATTCCATGTTTACAAAAGTCTGAGCCAGGCACACTAGCTGCTGCTCGTCAAAACGACTCTTGTAGGCCTCCATGAAACTGCGTCTTAGCTCCCAGTGCTCGTCACTCTCATATTCTGTCCTGTAGTCGTCCACATCCCAATCTGCAAAAGTCGACTGTTCTCCCATATTTTCGGTCTCCTTATTGGTTTTTTTTTTTGCTGGACTTCTTTTTAAATTCAACATCAGCCTGCTCGGCTGATTCTATGTCATTGATCCGTTGACGTTTCGTTTTTGTAGCCATATTGCTAAGGTATGTATGTATCTAGATTATTTATTTAATTCAAATATAAGAAAACACGCTGCTTGTTTTTCCAAAACGATTTTTGCCATTCACAGCGACTAGCAGACAAGAGAAGGTTTACACGAAGCCATTAACTCATACTGATTTTAAATTAATTAGCAAAATAATTACACTCAGATTTGAATATAAATTAAATATTTACCCTATTTTATTTGATTATTCTCTCATTTTGCATTAGATATTTAGTTTTGGCTTATACCAAATTATTATCGCAATTCACCGGCAAATTTAGTTGCTCTAATCGATATCGATATCGATAGAAAACGGTTCCCCATATCGTTCATCTGCTCTGGGCAGCCTTTTCGTCGTGTGGCCGTGTATTTGATTTTTACATGTTTTTTAACTTATTTTTGGATAATTCGATTATCATTTTGAATCCGGAGAAGAGATAACGGAGACGCAGGTTCCAAAAAGTAGCGGGCCACAACCAAAACAGGGAGAGAGAGAGAAGAGACGAAGACCGAAAGTACGATCGAGACACGGACACGGGCCAAAAAAAGGGATAAAGTAAATTAAAACTGCCAACATGAGCATACCCAACGAATATATAGCGAAAACAGAGGATGTGGCGGAACAGGTATGAATAGTGTGTAAGCTGGCCATATGCCGACCCCATCAGATATGCAAAAATCAAGACAAATCGTTCGCAACTTAAAAGAAAAGAAAACTGCCAACGTCATCCAAATGCGGCAAAGTTCATAAATGTTACAGCTCAAGTGCAGTCTATCCCCCCTCAATGCCAATGATAGTGATAGACCCCCGCCCGCTGTCTTGTTAAAAGAGGGAAAAAAATTAATTTAGAAATTTCTAATGTATAAATATCTCAAATAATAATAATACTAACGCAATTGCCTAAAGGGCAATTGTTGCGTCTGCTAGAGATAGAGCGAGAGAGAGAAAGAGCACGCGAGAGAGTAGAAGAGAGAGGCAGGCAAGTGAAAGTGCTTTACCAATTGGCATTAGTTGTGTACGTGTGTGTATGTGTGTGTGCCTGTGTGAGAGAGGAGCCAAAGCCAGGCCTAAAACCCGTTAGCCGTCTCAAAGATAATACCTAGGAGAGCTTGCGAACCATAGAGGTAAAATGAGAGACACGTCACGCTGACTTTGATTAAAAACCCAATAATCAAAAATGTAAATCAAATCGAAGCCACGCTCCACTAGCAGTCTCCCCAGCGCTCTATCAGCGCTACCATCCTTAGTGCGTGTTGTAAATTTTGAATTTCTTATCAATTGAATTTCAATTTTATCTCCTTCCCTTTCAGGTTATCAAGCGCGGCAAGCATGTTTTGCCCACTGTGGCTCGTTTGTGTCTCATTGCTACCTTCTTTGAGGATGGACTACGCATGTATTTTCAATGGAATGAACAACGGGAGTACATGGACATGAGCTGGGGCTGTGGCAAATTCCTTGCCACAGTCTTTGTGCTAATCAATTTATTTGGCCAACTTGGAGGTTGTGGCATGGTCATAGCTCGCTTTAAGGTTGACATTGCTGTGGGTCTTCTATTCTTCATTGTCGTGCTGCAGGTGAACAATATATTTCACAAACATATACTATTAAGACACTGACCCCTTTTTGCCCTTTTTCTCCACAGACAATTGCTTATTCAATCCTGTGGGACTTTCAGTTTTTGCTACGCAACTTTGCCCTGATTGGGGCCCTATTGCTTGTGCTGGCCGAGGCGAGAATCGAGGGACGCAGCCTGTTCGCCGGTGTGCCATCTATGGGCGACAACAAGCCCAAGAATTTTATGCAATTGGCTGGAAGGATTCTATTGGCCTTCATGTTCATCACGCTGATACGCTTCGAGCTGAGTGTGTGGAACGTTATACAGGATATCATTGGTTCCATTCTGATGATACTGGTTGTCATTGGTTACAAGACAAAGCTGTCGGCCTTGATACTGGTGGCTCTGTTGGTCGTTTTGAATTTATATCACAATGCCTGGTGGACGATTCCGTCTTATAAGCCACTTAGAGATTTCTTGAAATATGATTTCTTCCAGGTAAATCACAAATCACAAGTTTCATTAAATCAATTTACCAATCCTATTACTGTTTTTAGACACTGTCTGTGATTGGTGGTCTTCTCATGATTGTCTCCTTGGGCCCTGGTGGCGTATCCATGGATGAGCACAAGAAAAAATGGTAGAGCTTCATTTTTATTCTTTCCCGATAAAAAAAAAACCAAGAAAAGAAAAGAACCCGAAAACAGAGAAAAAACATCTTAGTTAGGATCTTTACCATAAAATGGAACAACAACAGGAGCCACTGTAGCACAACAACAACAACAAGAGAACACTTGACAATTTTGATAGCATTGAAAAGGGACTTCCTTCGCAATATTCATAAAGTAGAACCATGCCCCAAAACAAATTCCAACACATTCTCATTGACATTTTTACACTTCTTTTTGTACATAACAAGACAACAAAAAAAATTTGAAAAAAGCAAGCAAACGATGATGAGGGAAACACGAGAGATAGCAAACTGATTTTGTTTTCTTTGATAAACTATACATTAAATTTATTAACAAACATTTATTATTTGATAACAGACTTTACCCGCATTTTATATATTTTTTTTCTTTAGACATGTTGCAATCTTTGGTGTTTGTGCGTTTTGTTGTTTTTTTTTTTTTGAGTATGTAGGCAGTTTATTTGATATATAACAGACAGATGTATAAAATATGATGAAGATTGATTATGATGATTGTAACAATTGACGATGATTTGTTTCTTTCGTTTATAAGCAAAAATGTGTAATAGATTTAAATTGTAACGTTTTAATAAATACAAAAAAGAAAGATAAGTTACCCAGAATCTGTTTCCTTGTCAATGCCCGAAATTTAAAAACAAAAACCCGCATAGTGAGTGTTGCCGCACTTGGGTGAGCTGTGAATTAGCAGAAGCTGTTAAATTGGGACAGTCAAAAATACCGCTATTTTAACAGCATTAAGGACAGGTTTGATAAAAGATTCGATTGTTCTGTTTTTGTGACACCGATAATCGTGAATAAACAAAAAAATTACTGTATAAACCAAAAACATAAACAATGGCCAAGCAGAGATCAGTCCACGCGAAGGTAAAATAAGCATTTACGCCGTTTTAAATTTTACATGGGGGGAGAATAATATTCCAACATAAATCCACAGGTAACGCCGATTAATGTGCCGGTCTACGAGTTGCCCGAATTCGTTTGCGTTGAGACTCGCTGGGTAACAAAGGAAAACAGGGACGCCATGGATTTGGAAAAGATACTGCCAACAAATCGCCTGTTGAAACTGCATAGACCCACAAAGGACAATTACACTATGACAATGGCCTTGCCCCTTACCACGACCACGGTCAATCCCAATCGTGAGAGATTTGTGCAGACGGAAACAAAACAAACATCCGACAAAGCTATCCAGTGCGGCTACGATGAGGAATGGGAAAACTGGATTACGCCGCCACAGACATCCCCTCCAGATATCAATCGAGACGAAAGCATCTTTCTAAACTTTGTGAGTGAAAATACCAGTATGTTTCCCAATGGCATGCTTGAGTGCATGATTTGCGGTGAGGTGGCAATGGCCTTGGTGGAGCATCAGAACCACATGACCGGCCACCGAAAACCACAGCAGTTGTGCCATTATTGTGGGCGGAAAATACACCATTGGCATTGGCACAAATACAAGTGCGTGGAGTATCCAAAGGCAATGAAAGTGAAAAGGCGCCAGGTGGCCTTAGAGTTCAAGTGTCCTCATCTGCAGTGTCAAGTGGTGGCCAAGTCGGCATCCCATTTGCGTCAGCACATGGCGCGGAGGCACTTGAACAGACCAGCATATTCTTGCCATCAGTGCAAATGTCGCTTCGAAACCGGCTTGGACTTTCTTCTTCATCGACAAGATAATACCAAGTGTCTGAAGGCTAAGCCCAATTTTGTCTACCGGCATAAAGGTGCTGTACTAGAGGCCAACCGGTGCTCCCTGTGCCTAAAGCGTTTCCAAAATAAGTTCAAGTGCTCAATACACAGGATCAAATGCTTGAAAGCACATCTAACCGTTTGCGCGGGATTATTACTTGTCGCTAATTAGTGTTTTTTTTTTTTTTTTTGGTTTTATTAACAATAGATTAAAAGCATTTAATTAACATTTACACCATGAGCCTTTTTCAATCCTTTGAACAGCTGTAATTTCTCCAGATTAACTTCCTTGAGCGTCTGTACGGCCAGTTCCAGTTGCACCTTCTTTAATGCGTGTTCGCTGGCAATGTATTGCTCAATGAATTTGAGGCAAATTTCGTCGGAGGCAAAATCGTTTTCTGTCTTGCCAATTGCTAAATGGATTTCTTGTTCGATACCTCCCACCCGTTGCCGCTCTTCTGGAGCCTGAATAGAGCTGCGCAACTCCTCTAGAGCTTTCTCCGCGGGCGTTGTTCGCAATGCCGAAATCTGCTCCAATGTGTTCCTGTAGTCTATAGGAATTTTGTGAATTTTGTAGCTTAAGGCTATAAGCTCTGCTGCATTGTCGAGGTAATCCCGCTTAATCATATCATAGAGAAGATCATCGATGCAACGGTGCCAGGCATAAAAAAAGGCCATAGGACCAAAGTGCCGAGTCGAGCGCAATAAATCAAATTGCTTGGATTCGTTTAGGTGCTCAAAGACGCGCGATAAAATGTTGTGGAACTCTGGCTCGTAAGGCTCATACTGCACTGTGGCTCTGTCCAAAATGAATTCATATTTATGCGTATCTAGGGCACTCTTTAGCAGTTCCTCGTCGGAGAACATTCGTGGTATATAGGATTTGCGTCCTTCGAGGGGGAAATAAAGCTGATTCATTCGTTTTACTGTCTCTAAATTGGCATAAGCCAGTGTTCCGTCCGATTCGCGCACCACCACCTTCCGTTCGGACTGAGGCAGGCCGTAAGTGATGTCTGTGAACACATATTTGGTGCTAGCAAAGTCCTTCAAAGCCGCATCCTTTGAGATAAGCCGCTCTGTGTCCACTTTGATTTTCACTATGGGGGGCATTTGGAGTAAATGTGTTGCCTTCTCAATAGCCTGAATAAACTCCTTTTCCAGCTGGTCGGGTGTCATGAATTTCATCTCGGTGCTGTTGTCGGGCACAGTACGCTTGCGGAATACCTTGTCCAGCTGTAGTTGCGTCATGGATTGCAATAGACTTTGCGTTTCGGCATCTGTAAACAGTGGCTGGGGATCTTGGTCGTACTGAAGAGTGGCGGTTGACAAGTGCCTGCGACCTGGCCGTAGAATTTGCAAGGCATTTAGACTGCGGATGTGCCGGAACAAGGACATTTTCATTTAAAATCAAAATAGTACACACACGAGTTGAGAATCACCGATGCAGGTTGCGGGCTGCGGTCAGCTGTTTGCGTTTTACTGCGAATGTCGATAGTCGATAGTCGATAGATTGATCGGTAGTTTTCATTTAAATGGTGTGACCAAATTTTTAGTTTGGGCACACTGCAACAGTATAATTTGCAAGAACTGCAAGAAAAATAAAATTAGGCTTAAAGACAAAGAGTTAAAACCATGGAAAGTGCCGATATAGGCGGCAATGAGCTAGTTGCTGCACACAAGCGTCGTTTCTCCGACAGCGAGTGCGCCCCTAAAATTGCCACGCCCTTACTGTCGACGTTCAATGAAGTGGACTACGGTAACCTGGACCGGGAGCAGCAGCCGCCGAAGACAAAACTACGCAAAAGAGACGAAACATTGGAGTCGGCAGTTGACACCCTGCTGCATTCGACATCGGGGCAATGGCCAAATCTTTTAAATCTTTGCGATGAATTGCTATATGAGATATTCAAGTACCTGGACACATCGTCGATAATGGCATTGATGCAGTAAGACATCAACACTTAGCCACGCCTGCTAATATTCTTATCCCCTTATTTGTTGCCTTTGCAGTTGCTCGCCACGTTTGGAAAACTTGTTACTGGATCATCGCTTCTGGCACCGAATAGACCTAAGCAATGGCCCATTGCCTTTGGGTATATTAGAAGAGATTCTGGGCAGAGCCACAAATAAAACTCACACAATTAAGATATGCGGTCCGCCCTCGTCGCAACATGTTGCTGGCGAAGGCAAACAATTCACTTGCACCCTGACCGCAGTGTTTCCCAAAGTGTCCGAACAGCTAACAGAGTTGGTGTTGCAGGGCATTAGCCTGGATTTTGAATATGTAAGAAAATTCAAAATGTACTGATAGTTTTGTAGCCCTCATTCCATTTTCATTTCCATTTAGATACATATATCTGAGTTTCCATCTACGATAAGGAAGTTGGTGCTAAAGGATTGCAGTGTCAAGGTGGGAGATCAAGTGAAGAGTATATTTCATACCATAGAACGGCAATTGATCGAATTGGAGGTGAGTAGTGTGGCTTAGAGACAAGAGATATGAGTTTAACGCATCTGCCGTCTTTTAGGATCTCAGTATAGAAGATAACGATTGGTTTGAGCCCTACTACATAATGGCCCTGTCAAAGTTGCCGTCGTTGCGCCGCCTCAGCTTGAAGGGCTGTCAAATGTTGTGCAAATTTGTACCCTATGGCAGCATGGCGGCTCGTTTTGGTTTCCAAAAATTGGAGGTGTGATTTATTTCTAGTTAACAATGCTTAACAAGTGTGCTACAAATTTGTTTTATTTAACAGGTACTCGACTTGCGCTTAACACCCATTAATAACTCTGATCTCCAATGCTTTAGCGCTATCGAGAATTTAAGGGAACTGCTTTTGGAATCTCCGCCCAATATGCCATCGGCTTCTGAAAAATCATCGCCGCAAAAGACCAGTAATGGCAAAGGCAATGACAATGGGGAGGCCGGGGCAGGGACTGGGAACAACATTCTAAAAATCCTCAATGATGACGAACCATCCACGTCGCGAAGAGCAATGGAACAATTGCGAGCTTGCAAAATAGCCCAAACTAGGGATCAAAGCACTGAGACTTTGACAACAGATGAACCCACCTTCAACTCGGACAATTGCAATGAAAGAGATTCACTACAGCCGTCAGAACAACAACACAACAGTCAACCACAACAAGAACAACAGACGAGTCAACACTCCGATTCGGATTACGATGAGGATACCTCGACCACATCGGCATCATCTTCAGACAAATCGGATAATGCCCATCCGCTGAGCAATGGCCATGATCTTAATAATTCGATGCGCTCCCCGCTTGTGGTTATTGCTCTTCCCAGTTTGGCTTCAAACCAGCAGCCTGGACTAGTTCCTCCTAATCCAGATCCAGCAGCAGCAGCAGCTCTTGCGGCGGTTGCTGACATAGAAGAAAATCCCGCAGCAGAAGGCGGTCCAGCTAGGGTAGTAGGACCACGTGCATTGATATATGTGCCCAATGAGTCGCGTCATGCTGGTGACCATTCACGACCACAGCAAAATGTGGCTGCCCTGCTGGAGCAAATGGCAGATCAATTACGTTCATTGCGGGGCAACAACCCGGCACATAGCCGATTTTTGCCTCGTCGCGATCAAGTGATTTATGCAAATCCCTTAATGGATTGCGCTACATCACGAAGACGCCGCGCACCTGAGCGACGTGGACATCTCGACCAAGTGATGCAACATCCCATGTTCTGGAATATGATCGATCCATTGGATCAAGCAAGACGCAGTCGCAGTCGCCCACAAGGCCATTGCCCAGTGCAGCCTCAATACTTCGTATCCGATCGGGCAATCTACAGCTTTGGGCGAGCTCCACGTCCTGTCCAACCGGAAGTCGTTTGGATACGCCATATCAATCGATCACCCGACAATCGGCTTGAAAGAATTTCGTTGCGAAACTATAAGAATATAACCAACAATTCGCTAGATCATTTGGTCCAGTGCTCGCCCAACTTGGTCTTTATAGATGTGAGTGGGACTAGCATTGATCTGGCGGGTTTACGCATGTTCAAGAAGGTAAAACCGCAGTGTGAAGTGGTGGCCACCCATTTGTCTGATGTTGACGGGTATCATGAAAATGAATTAAATGAGCAGCAAACATCGCCTCCGCCCAGCCCGCCGGGGCCGCCGCCAGCTCAGAAGAGGGAGTTTGTGGAGCCCTAGATTAATATATAAGTATATATGTTTATATATACCTCCCAGAAATTTGTGACTTTTATTTACTTGTACACCCCCCGGCCGTCCTACCATTACTTTCGGCGTTTATTTTATTATATAAATGTTTTTTTTTTAAGCTGACATCTAATAGCTCAGCTCGGCCCAAAACGACGCCATCGTCTACGGGACATGAGCTCATGTAGGCATAAGGCGTCGATGCTGCTTTGGAAGTATTACGTTAAAATCTCTTGTACTATATGCATATACTACCACTATTACTACTACCATTATTATACTATGTCCCCCCGCCTGCAACGGATGCATGAACTGCATGAACTACAAGTCCTTTGTGTTAAGCATTAAAGTGAACATTTTTTAAGTTACTAACAAGTCTACGGGTGTTGTGATAATCATTACAAAGGGATTGCTGGCAATATATAGTTTATTTGGTAGCTAATTTAGTGTTTTTTTTTTTTTTTGAAAGGACAAAACAATTGTTTAGATGCGCTTGACTGAACGAAAAAACTAAAACGATAACGCAGAAAACACATTGTCTAATTGTGGATTGCGAATTGTAAATTGTGAATTATTTGTCCGTGCCATTTGAGGACTCCTCTTCGTCCTCTACTTCGGAATCTTCCTCACTCTCTTCAGTTTCCGATTCAGAATCATCAGTACTCTGACAATCGGCAATTTCCCCAGTGAAAAATATCACAGCCTTCGGTACGACACGCTCCTTCAGATAAAAGCCTAACTCGAAATCATTTTGCAATATGGCCTACACACACACAAAGACATTAAAAGGTAATATGCAATACTGGGACAACTTACATTAATATCACAATAGATTGGATCCTCAGTATTTTCAGGTAGAACGGGTGGCGTAAAGAAATCAAAGAACGAAGATTGATCGACCATCTTGTCGCCCTCTTTGGGATTAATCCAATCAATGGTGCATCCCTCACATTTATATATCTCTGCGCCGTCATAGGATAATGGGTCCTCTGGATCCGGCAAACAGTTCAAATAATATGTTTTGGTCAAAACCGAATTTGAGAAATATTCATTCTTATCGAAATGGAATTCAATGGTGAACTTCACCACTGGATCATTGAAAAGTTTTGAGCGGATGTCCGACAAGTACTACAAGAACCAACATAAAAAAACTTTAAAAAATTAAAATTTTTAAGCCGCATCAAATACTACAAACCGATAGAATGGACTCGTCTTTCTTGCTTATAAATTCTGTGTAGGACAACTTGAGAACCTTGACCCAGAAATTGGGAACGCTCCCATTAGTCGTGGAATCGCCATGGTTTTGCTTACGGAACTCACTGCACTCAATGAAAACGAATTCGAAATATTACTCTCAAGGCCGATATGTCTAGGTATGACTAGACAAAACTTACTCCAAAATCTTCTTGCGCTTATCATAGATCTCATTGTGGCGCGACTCGTAGGACTTTTCCATATTATAAATGTCGCGTTGTAGATCCACATCCAACTTGATGGTCTCCAAATACAATTGCTTCAGTTCGCCAATGGTTTTCTTCTCATCTTCGGTAAACTTCGAATCCTTTGGAAAGTTACACCATGACAAAGGCCCTACCTCAAACTCATCCTTTCTACTCACATTCTTTTCAGCCCTCAATTGTTGGGATCCTCCCATAGCGCTCTTCAGCTTAGCTTGAGACCGAGCACGAATGGTATCCATTATGGTACTTTAGTTTTGATTTTATTAACTAAAATATCCTGAATAGAAATTTTTTTCTTTATAAATTTGAAAAAAGAAAAATTTGTAAATATATGTTCAAGCTACGAGATATTCGAGACTAATGTTGATTGTAGGTAGAAATCGTGCGGCATATCGACTTTTGGACGAACTCGAAACAGTCAAGGCACACTTGAGATTAACAAAAAAAAAAAAAAAACACACACAAAATGACAAAAAAATACTTCATATCAATCCAAGTAAACTGGTTCCACACGTCTGTCAATTGGCAAAGATTGAAATATAGGCAAGCGAAGTAGGCAATCATAAGAGATTTGTCAAAGGTGATACAGGGCAAGTTAAAGCCAACATTTATGAGAATTTTGGGCTGCATTTAAATTTTAATCATTTGTACGTACATTTCAACATTGAATGTACACAATAATAACACTTTTTGCCTTTCTAAGTATAGTATCTTATTTAGGGGCTATTAAAATGCACGCCATGTTTATTGGTAATTTAACGCACATTTAATTTTGGTTTCTCCTTTTTCTTAATTTTTTGTTGCTCGCGACTTCTAATTTTTTTGTTTGGCTTTTTTTGGGTGTTGTAACTTTTGCATGTAATTAAGTTGGCTAGGGGGATGCATGGTGTCGGGGGTGTGGGGTTGGGGCTGTTGGGGTGTTTAGTGTATGCAAAACACGTGCTGAATGTTCAAGGGGTTTCGGTCTAGGGGTTGGCTTTCGGTTCTGGGCATTCTCGAGCTTTTGTTAAATGAGCCGCGCAGTGTTTAGTTTAAGGCAAAGTGGAACATTTAATAATGTGCCAGGCTTAGCGCCATATGTCAGGATAGAAAAATTAACAAAAATGTTGAAAAAAAGAAAACTAAATTCAAAAAAAATAAAAACAAAAGAAGCTACAAACAGAACATAGTAATATGACGGATCACGACTTGGAGATTACTCTTCACATCCAAGAGAACAAGTTTTACTCTAGACAAGTCTATTGCTGATTTAAGAATATTAAATATGTACATTTTTTTTTTACATTTGGAAAGACGATAAAGTACATTTTTAGATCTACTCACTTTTTATGCACTCGTTTGTGTCCCTGTAAAAAAAAGAAGTTTTTTTTATTAAATAGAATGCAATTTTTGTATGGTATACATTTTGTATAAACATTTTTATATTTCACTAATAAGCCAATGAAGTCCTTAATTTCTCTTACCCTTTACCTTTCAGGGATATAACTTAGGAACTTCCAATTTATCATATAGTAACTTCCATCTCTTAAGAAACTTTGTAAAACGTTTGTGTCAGAAATGCCTTGTTCAGCCTAATTTTGGTGGGCTGTAGCATGAAGTTTAAGCAAATGGGTGTAGGGTATAAACACAGCAACAAGAAAATGTTGGCCAGTTCGTTGGTTCTTGGTCGCTTAGGCAAACATTTCAAAATGAAATTATGAGTGGGCAGTGCGAGTGCAAACAAATTTAGCCAAGCGGAAGTCCAGACAGCCAGAGGACGAGTGTGGCATGGGGATAACGCTAGAGAGGAGCAGTGGGGATGGAAGTCGCGTTGTGTGCCCCATGTTGGTGCATTGTTGTCGCTGCTGTTTGCTTACAAATACATATGGAATTACATGTATACATGTACATATGTGTCCAGCTTCATGTTCATATTTGATATTATTAAATTCTTTTTTTGCCCCGCTTTTTCCTAAATACCTCGGGGAAATTAAAAAGAAATCACAAGGCAAATACATATATGTACATACATACACACATACATATATAGTTAGGATAGGTGATGACTGATGGTTGACCATGTTGATGTTGATGGATTTAAATGAGTTTTCTCAATGCTTGCAATGCAGAAAGGAAAAACAAAAACGCATTAAATCTGCACCAAGCAACAAGCATATATTTATATAAGTATATTAACAAAATTACAGGGATAGTAATAACGGTTATATTCGATTTGGAGAGAGGAAAGAGGAAGAATCTTATATTTCTTTATCTTACCAATCCACTGATATTCATATTTCGAATCGACACACCTCATTTCTTTCAGTTAAATTTTCAACTTGAAAGTGTAACTAATCTTCAGATTTGCTAAATGCAGTTAGTCGTTTTCAATTTGCATTTGGGGTATTTAATGAAAAAGTGTTGGAAATTTGTGCCTTCATTCGCATCAACATCGTAATCATCATCGCCATCATCGTCATCATTAAGGCAAGGCCAGCAACGTCAACATAGTTTGAATTTAATTAAAACCAAAATTAGTAAAATCTAGAATCAGGCTAGGAAACTTCCACACTTTTGCAAGAGAATTACTTGATGCAGGGATTAGGAGACGACCTGCTGGTGCCGTACTGCTTCGGTTGCTGATGTTCTTTCTCGTCCTCTGGCAAAAGTGCATGTCTGCAGAAAATCGAATCAGGAGCTTACACAGAGGAAGAGAGAGAGATAGTGAGAGAAAAAGCTTCTCCACGACCAAAAATCCACAACAAAAGCATAAGATGTAGTGCAGCATTTGATGATGAAACGACGTGTTAATTAAGGTCATAATAATTCAACTTAAATTGAAAACTTGCCCACTTTCCTACCTCTCTCCGAATTGAGGGTGGGTGGTTGGTGGCTGGACTGGCTCACCTTTGCCCATCTTCAGGTGGGTGAATCTCCTGCTTGGAGCTAAGCTGATTGCAACAAATTATTTTGCACCTTGGTTGAACTTTCCTTGAGCTCTTCGCCTTCCCTTTTGCCATTCTCCATGGGCAACTTCCCTGCCCAGACAGCAGCAGCATGGCGTTGATAAACGAATTTTGTTAGTTTTGCTTTTGCTTATTTTAAATGGTTCGTTGCTGTTGACGTGGCGCCAGTGCGGGGGATGACTCGACTGGACTGAACTGAACTGTACCGAACTGAACTGAACTGAAGTGAACCAAACTGTACCCAAAGTGAATGTTGCCTTTGGTTTTGCATAAAGCCAGGAGTCTTCTAATAAGTTGCAGCTGTTATGTTTTCCAAGAGAGAGAGCTGAAAACTTTAAAGTTTTCACTTCTTCTCACTAGGAGTTTTTCCCCTTTCACAGTCTAATGCCTGCTGCCTGCTGTCTGCTTTGCCTCAAAGTGCAAAATTGTGTTTTGCCACATTAAAATATTATTAGGTTAAAGGGCAATTAACAGTTACAAAACTAGAAGAAGAAGACATCAGCAAGAAGATGATGAAAATGTCTAAAAACACAAAAAAAAAAAGAGTCCTATTTGCATATATTACTAATTAGCTGGTCTAGAGAACGACGACCATGATGGCTATTGGGTTTTATGTTTGGCCAACAAAAATACGCCATAATGGCCATGGAGAAAGTACACACATTACGGAGTGGGGTGGCTGCAGGAAGGGGAGAGCTCATGAAGGTTCTCATAATTAATTCACCTGTTCTTCTCCATACATACTTAGACGCAGACATTCAAGCATTCTAATTCGAACGCTATTCATAACCGAATACACACACACACACACGCAGTCACACACATCAGAATAGAGAGAAAAGGAATCCTTGCTTGCCTTAGGTTAGTTTTCCAAAGCTTCCTTTTCACACACATTCACACACACACACACACCTCTGTATGAAAAGTTTTTACTAATTTACATTCATTACATACATTTGCAATAAAACTAGCAATCCACACACATACACGGCACTACCACACAGACATAACCCATACACACACACACTCAGGCATATATATGGAATTTCTACATACATACAACTACATTGACATTTTACATGCTTCATTAGCGTGTAAGCGCGGTAATAATGAAATTTCCTTATGGCTGCATTTCCAACTTCGCATGTGTCTCTGTATAAGTGTGTGTGTGTGTGTGTGTGTGTGTGTGTAATGGAGGCTGCTTGGCTGCCTGCATATTGATGCAAAGTTTTGCGGCAATTGCTAGCAAACTTGAGACACCTAACCACAATTTATGTTGCTTGTGGCATAAAACAGAACTCAACTATTTGCACACACCTTCAAATAAAGTTATCCCGAAAATTTCTGAAAAGTAGTTGCAATAGATCGATCTTCATTCTTATATAAATTAAATTCCATTTAAACTTCTCCCTGTACATCTTGTTGGCAAAAATCATAACTTAGTATGTGAAATACTACCATTCAGTTTAACTTTGTTGACTTCGTGGCCTGTTTTTTCACTGATCTGTTTCATAAGTTTCACAAGCATATTTCAATTCATTCTTAAACCAAGAATATCAAATGGATGTGAAATGTATGTATTTCTTCTTTCTAAATGGTTTTGAACCTTCAAAAATGGCCGTGAATTAAACAACAAAAATTACAATTTTCGATTAGTATGAGAAACTCCTAAGTCCCAACATTGTGACTGCTACCAATTTGTAGCTTAAACTAAATTTTTTGCTGGAGTGTGATTACATGAAACTTCCGAAATTGTTTCAAGTACTTTAAGATATTTAAGACCATGCAGTTTTTCATCTTCGAACGAACGAACACACATACATACATATTTCGAGAAGTTATATATTTTTCAGTCAAACAATAAGTTGATTTTATTGTTAAACCAAAAAGAGAGTTACATATGTATGTTTGTATATACCTACCTACATATGGATATACATATATGTAGTATTATTGAGTACCATAGAAATTTCCGCTGCTTTTGATTGAGGGGCTTTGGGCCATCCTTTGAAAAGTGACAGACACAATTGAAATGTTCGCAGGAGTTTTTTTTTACAATATTATTTTGTTCTTGTATTGTTACAATCAAATAAACAAACAAACATAGATAGAAAGGCAAAAAGAAAGACAGAGCATAAAACGAATCTATACAAATTTGTCAGGCAGGCATCAGGCATCAGCAGTCAGTCAAAAAAATGAGCAGCGGAAATGATGGCAAAGCTGGCGGAAACGAAGCGTGCGACAAGGTCTGAGGTGGCAGGTGGCAAAGCATCGCATCAGCCATCTGCTGCTCCGGTTCGTGCCGATGTAGGTGGTACCTGCTGTGCCCAGAAAGAAATTAAAATTGCATTATGGAGGGACGAATGGAGCTGGGTGGGGTGGGGTTGCAGCTCTTCTTATTTCATGGGCCTGTGTGTATGTGTGTTTGTGTGCCCATAAATATTTCAATATTTGTGCACATTTGAAGCTGCTTAGCCACGCCCATTTTCATCATCAGCATCATCAACCATCATGACGAAGGCAGAGGCAATAGCAAATAGCAGCAGCGGCAGTCCCTCTGGCAGAGGCACAGAGAGAAGCTGCCTGGCCAGGAAATAGTTTAATTAAAATTCCTTTGGTAAAGTCATTAAGGACATTACATTTTCGTAAGGTTAGGTACATAAGCAATTTTGAAAGGTTTCTTCTAAGGGCAATGGGTAGTCATTTCAATAAGATTTTTACTCCACTCTACCCTGGACTTACAATCATTGTTTTCGCATGCAAATTTTGCATGTGCCAATGTGAAACACAAAAACAGAAAAGTCACTTAAGTAAAAGCGCGACCCAACAATACAGACACACACACACACACATACACAATGGAGAGCGAGAGGGAACAGGGTGTACCAGCAGAATGATAATGATAAAGTCCTTAAAAGGACACAACAATGTCTATACCTAAAACATGCAAATTTCTCATTCAACACGCCCCCCAGATGATAATGAACATGATGGCTTAAACGTCATGTGGACCAAAGGACCAAGGACTACAAAGCATGGGGCAGTGATATGGCTTGATGTGTGGGGGTAGCTGAAATGTACATACAAACAAAGGGAAACAAAACAAGACCATAAAAAATAAATGCAAATCGCCAAATGTTCGATTCAAGAAAGAAAAATACACAATACTGCATATAGTAAAAAACGAAAGGAAAATATATAAATTTAGGTTAAAGTAACGACTTTAAGACACCCTATAAACAGCCAAACTATAATGTTAGCTAAGTATACAAGCAAGTAGTTTTGAACGTTTTCAAAGCGCATGTCAAATCTGTTTTCGGTTTCTGCTTAACGGCTGCCTTTAGCTATTCAAAAAAACATAAGACTCATTGCAAAATATTGGAAATCGCTTGAAACAATTCAGCAATTGTTTTTAGGGTATTAAAATAAAAAACGGAAAACGATAAACGAACAAACAACCTAGTTGAACCGCAAAAGAAACAGCAAGATTCAAATGAAAACAATCATGACAATCAAAGACCGCAAATGTCAAATTAAATTATCAATAAATTTGCACAGACAGGCAAATGCAGGAGGAGGGCAGAGTAGAGTAGGGTCAACAGGGGACTGGGCTGGCCGGAAGAAAAGGGAGAGCTGTCATAAGACAAGGGCCAACCAACCAGCCGGACGCAAATTTTCGTTCGTTCGTGTTGACGGAACAAGCAATATCAAGTATACGAACCGCAATCCAACGACCAAGCCATGGGGCGTCGTTTCAAGCACATAATGAAATCATTTACAAAATGAAAACAACGACAAACCCAACAACAAGAGCAACAACAGAAGAAGCAGCAGCAAACGGCAAACAGCAAATGTCCACCGTATATAGCGATATAGGGTGGGCTTTGTTTCTGGTGGTTGCTGTGGTTCCCCATTCTGGCATTGTCCACTTCACAGCGTCATGGAATGCGCACCGTGTCCGAGTCCGTGTCCGTGTCGTCGTCGTCCATCTCGTTCAAGTGAAAAATACAGAAAAGAAAACTTTGCACGCCATTGAGTTGACGTTCGGCATTGGAAGGGGGTCGGTGATCAGGAGCGAGGGGGCACAGGACGGACAGAGATGGGATGGACAGAAGAAACAAAAACAAAAAAATAAAAGGCACACTTGCAAATCATAAAACAACAGACGCGAAGAAAATGTTTTTTAAATCTTCATAAATATTCATTATGAGAGCCAGGGAGCCAGAGCGCGCCTGGCAAATAGTTTGGGGCAACTGTAAAGTATGATGGACATTGGACATTGGCCAGTTTCAGCTCCAGTTCCAGATACACCAGGCTATACCAAGTCGTGTGGGCGGCAAACTTAATATTGCAGATGGCCCACACACATACACACAGCCACACGCCGACACAGAAAGTAGAAAACAAAAACATCATTAAAGTGGCTCAAAGCAACAAACTGAAGGCAAAAACCAAAAGGGACGAAGGCGCATATTCAAGTGGTTTTTGGCAGTATGTGGCGACTGTGGCCTTGAAGCGTGTCACCGAGCACTTCCTGGATGAAGCTCCAGTTGAACTAGAACCAGTTGCAAAGAGTGCCCAATGCAAGGACGGACATTGAATGTTACCATTGAAACTAAACACTTTTCTGTGGGTGGATTGGTCTCAATATCGTTTACATCAATGACCGGGCATGCATGCAATTGTCCACAATTGTCTAAAAAAACAACAGATAAATAAAGTAAACTTCACCTTAATCAAGGAGGCTACTTCCACCTTGCTCTGATTGCTTGTCTTACCCTTTACTTGTCCATTATTGAATTAAGTTTGAATGCGCCTAAGCCTGATGCAAAATGGTAAAAAAAATTCCTGAAATTTGGTAAAAATGTTTTTATAAATAGCGAAAAAATAAAGACAAAACAATTTTAAAATAAAATATTAAGTCTAACTTCAATATAAGGAAACCATGCATTATCCTTTTGCTATAACGCAAAATGACCGTTAAAAGCAAGCAGTTGGAAAATCAAAAGGATATAATCCCTTTATTCATTCAACGTCTGCAGTTACGGTCCACACACACAGAAAAATATCCCTGGTTTACGTATAAAGGAAATTTTCTCTTTTGTGGCACGCATTCGATGCGTTGCGTCTGTGTGGCATTTCGACAACAAACACGAAAAGAGCAACAACAACAAGCCGAAGCTGAAGCAGAAGCAGAAGAGGGCCTGTAATAGCAATTATATTGGGTTAGGCACATTCGTACATAGTTCGTTGAGGCTCAACACATACACGCACCCGCACACCCGTCCCTTGCCAAGTTGTCCACCCCTTTGTGCGCTTCGTGTCTGTGTGTGCCACAAGAGTTCGTGCAAACTGTTGAATCAACGAGTGGTTGACCCGAACTGTGGGCAAACGGTTCGTCAACTTTCTCCACGAGCAGTCTTAATCGAAACGCGTAACGAGACGGTTGTGTTCTTGTCCCACTGTACCAAATAGCCGCCGCCTGTAAAAATTGTAAATTGTGTGTAGAATCGACAAAAAAATAATCCACTTAATATTGAAAGTGAAATTGACCAAAATAAACCAAATAATAAAACCAAGAAGAAAGATTCACCGTGAAAAAATATATATGTATATCCATAGTTTTGAAGCTAAAATTAGCTTTAGCAACACACACAAAACAGCAAAATAAAGGAAGGAAAATAAGAACATAAACAAAATAAATTCGCTTCGTTAATTTTTGGGGCATCGTTTGCGGATTGTGATTCGATTTTGTCCTCTCGCGTGGCCGACTGTGTTCTCGGATCCGTAACTAACACTACACTAGCAATTCTGCCGCGACCTCCATATACGCACACACTCCCACACACACACACACATATACACACACACACACATATTCACTTTCACAATCTCTGAGTGTGTGTGGGCCTTCACTTGTTCTTGGTATCGCAAAACCGTGAAAATTGTCTTAACTTGGTACTCCGGAGTAAAAGAGGAGACCGCAGAAAAGGTAATTGAAAAACAACAAACGACACAGAGGACATTCCAGTGGACACGGTGGTCAGTAAACAGTGGATAGTGAACAAGAAACACAAAAACCAAGGCCAAGAGCAAACAATCAACACACGAAAATTAAATATTGAAATATTTGTATATTGTGTAAATTGTGTGTGCGTGTATTTTTGAAACTTCCCTCTCTCTCTTTCTCAGAGTGTCGTCTGTGTGTGCCGCATTTTAAATTCAGTCAGGCACAAGTACCCGGCTCCAACTCTCGAACCGCATGTGCGTCTGTGCGTGTCCTGCGTGTCCCGGCCTCTGTGAGTTTTGTTAGTGCCCGCCCCTCACCCACGTCCCCACCCTTTTCAAAAGGGACACAACTTAATCATGGTGCGTGTGCTTTTCTATAACTAAATTAATAATCAACACAAAACTTGACGAAATAGAAAAAAGAGAAAGAAAACTAAGGACCCCTAAATTAAACCGAAACATTAATTGAATACTGGTAAGTGCCGACCCCGACCCCTTCCCCTCTGGCAGTCACCTGTTGAAAGAACCAGAACATTTATGCAAATAATCAGATGAACATCGAAAATATATATTTCATATACAATACATAAAGTGTTTTTGTTTCATTATTTCTTTTTGTTGCATTTTTTTTTAAATGCCTGAATTGCAATCATTCAGCTGCATAATTAATATAAAATAAATAAAGCTACGAGATTTAAACAATCACTTCAAATTGTTATATTTTTTTGTCCACCCGCCGCACCCCCCTTCACCATCTCTCACCTTATTCAGCTTTATTGTTTTTTAACAATTAATTAAAAATATGTACGTATGATGTGGCATTTGCCAATCCCAAATCCCGCTTTCCCCCTTCCCATTCCACTCTTCCAAACACCGCACACAGATAAATTTGTGCAGAGCTTTTACCGACAAATTGAAAACTCGTCGAACATAGTGTAAAAATATTTTTTATAAATCGTCGTCGCAACAAAAAATAAATTATGACCGATGATGAGAGCGGACAAAAAAATTCATAAGATATCTGATGGGGGAAAATGCATAAATCTGCATTATTCAAAAAAACGTTTCCATTCAATCTGACAATTGAATTTCGTTTTAATTTCAACTCTTTAAATTGACCAATTTGAATTTTGTTTTGAATACAAGCTTTAGCTTAATCCTCTGACTTAATATTAATACTGCTACTTGCAGTTTGCAAAATGAAATTGATGGCTAATCAAGAGGTTAATGACATAGAAATTCAATAATGAAAATATCTATTTTGATTTGTCTTTTGTCTAAAGTTGTTCGCCTATTTATTTATTTCATTCGCTTGCATTTGATTTGTGTATACTTGTGAGGTTTATATTAATTAAAGAATGTAAAACCAATATTCTTTTCTTTTTCGGATGAATTTTATTGGCAATTTACACAATGCCAGCATGTTAACAAGAATGTATGGATGTATAGGACTTTTCTCTGTCTTAAAACTCGCAAAAGTATGCTACAAGAGAAACATGCACAAGGGCATGTATTTATCTTTGCCTTGCAGCCCCAAAAAGTATGCTATAAAAACAAAATGTTAAGCTAATTACGAAAAGTACTTGAAAAACTTTATATTTTGTTCAAAAGCGAGAAAGGATTAACAATTTAAAGTTTAAGTTAAACAAATAAATTGTGTTGGGCAAATCTTTATCATATTCAAATAAGGATTTCAGCATCGAATTTTTGGTATTATATATTTCAGCTTTGGTGCCTCACTAATTAGTCAAATGCTTCAGCACTTAAAGTAAGTCTGGGAAAATTGTTTTTCGAGGTCCTCATTCCATTTCATTAATTTTTCTTGCTTCTTTTCGTAGTTTGCAGATAATAATGGCATAAATAAGTTGAACTTCAATAACCAGAGAGAATAAACAAAACAAATCGTTTGAAGAGTTAACAATTAAAAGAAACTTTCCAAATGTTAGAGAAAGTTGAAAACTTTCAGTTCTTCGAAGGAAACACCTGTAGAAAGATATTTTTAGAAACAAAACAAACAGCCAAAGTCTTTTGATGATGAGTTCGAGCAGTTGGTTTTATTTTATTTTACTTTTTTTTTTCGTCAGGTTTTTATTGGGGCAAATTGTTGGCATACAGCCACATTCAATATATTTGATACTACATGCAAGCGTGGCATTTCCGTTAAAACATTATGCTTGGTTACCTTTTTAAATAAAAGATACATTCGGATGTGTAAGTATGCGCATCTCATCGAAATTAATATATGAACAAATACCACACACAAACACACGTACAGACACCGACGCATATCCAGATAGAGACACATAAAATGGTTAAATAATTAAAGACACATGCAACCACAGCAATCACATGGCATAAAATCGCAGTTAAAGTTATTCATATTTATTAAGCATTGGTTGACCAAAAGCTTTCAGCCGATCACTTAATATGCCACTTTCCATAAGAAGCAATTTTCAAATTTACCCCAAAAACCTATAATTTCGGGGCGTGGTCATTTGTGGTCTTTGTTGCAAAGACTTCATTGATTGATACATCAATTTTACTAATTAAACATGGCCAAAGCATCGAATTGCATACGGAAAACATATAGACTTATAATGGAATCATGTAAAATTATGTTGACCAGTGACAGGACCGCAATAACGGGGCTCAGAACAACAAAGCATCACAAATGTATATGGTCAAAGTTGAATTCTAATTGATCTACCCTAACTAACTCTAAGAAAATGGAGAATGAATTTAGAAAATTTAATGGGTAGAATCGGTTCGCATTAAGTACCAAACTCAGAAGAAGAACTTTGCGTCCTAGAAGCAAATATGTATAAACCTCAAGTTCTGGAGCGGTCCTGGCCAGCAGCAGAGGATCTACCCAATGTATGTACATTTTGAATTGTAATGAAAACAATGAAATTAGACTCTGCCCACACGCGTACACACATAACAGTCATAGCCGCAATGGTAATAGGCCTTAATTCAATTGCCTGTAGTTGTAATAACATATGTACATATGTATGTATGTATGTATAGCTCCTATTTATATTTAGTTGATTTCCATACAATTCATTTCATTTCCCTGTGCCTTTCGGTTATATTGCTCGATATTCATTTGTTGAACAATACAAATGTTCTATACATAATTTTGCAGTGCCTTTTGGCAAACGTTTGTGGCAAAGTTTCTGAAAACGAACGGTTTAATAGAGATTTAATTAAATGTGGCATTCATAATTAATCAATATAAATTGATCGAATGCTTTGCAAGGTTGTCATCACGCTCAAAAACATAAGTTTCCGCAATTCATTTCTTCTCCTTCTGCTTCTGGTCCATGCCCACCCATTCAATGCCATCAATTGAATTGCGGGTATTGACTAATTAAAGCAACAAAAACAAGAAGGAAACTGAATCCTAATGGCATAATAGGCCACTCTGGTTGTTGCCATCATCTCTCAGCTCCCTCTCGAAATGAGGGGAAAAATAAAATGAAACAAATGTACATTTTTTTCGTATTTTTCCAGATGACCCAATAAATTTACGCTCATTATGACGCCAGGCCACGCTTCTCTTCTGTTTTCTGTTTTCATTCGGTTGCCTCGTTTGGCTTGAGTCTTGCGGCCAGCTAAAATAACCAGCTGAATCGAATAAGAAAAGAGCAGAGAGAGAGAGAGAGAAAGAGAGTAAAAGTGAAGTGAAGTAAGTAAAATAAATGTGGCAAGCAAGAGTGGGATAGTGGTTGTGCGAGTGCCGCACTATTTTGTGGCAGTGGCGAAATATAAAAATGAGCCACGGCAAACAGCAGGTAATTGCTCTAAGCGTCAGGACCTCCAAGGATAGCATCATTATGAGTAGCCTGGCGCATAATGAGCGTGAAAATAGTGCAAATATGAAAAAGGACTTAAGACAGCGTAAATAGACTGAGAAGAAGAGAGTGGGAGAGAGGAGAGGGAAGTAAGAGGGAGAAGCATAGTTTTCATTCTGCTGATTGGAAAATTTTACTCTACCAAAACTGTGTGCTCGTAAATAAATATTGCCTCACAAATATCCAATTAAACAAAGTTATTAAACGAAACCAAATAATTGCATTAATTAACTGATAATCCACTTAAAAGTGTACCTACTGTTAATATAAGTGTTACCACAAAATGTTGTGCATTGGTCAAAAGGGTTTGAATTGAAGAATAACCTATAACTGATTAAAAGTATTAATTCTAAATATTTGTGTGTTAGTCTTCTAGCTTCACCATTGAGACTGTAAATTTTGACAGTGTTGATTTCAGCAGAAGGAAACTTTTTGCCCCGGAACTTGACCTTAAAACCTCCAAAAATTCAATGTGCACTTTGAATTGCTATAAATATACCCATTTACCTCACACAGGTTAGAGGTAATTACAAATTTGTTAGCTCAAATATTAGCTCGATGCTATTTTTCGCTTCATTGTGCATTGTTGAAAATAATATTTATTTATTTAAAATTGATTATTGAATGGTAATTTGAAATTAATTTCTATTCACTTTCCAAAATTGTAAATGGGTGTATCAGAGAGTATGCATGTGTGGGTCTGGGTGTCTGTTTGTGTGTTGAAAGGCAATTGCTTGATTTCACACACTTTGCTGTTAGCGCTGAAAATTATGCTACAATTTTGGGTTAGCCAGATAGAGAGAAGCTAACCGAAATCTATGCCTAGTCGCTTAATTACGTCTAATTAGGCGTAGTAAATGCAACTGCTGATGTGGCTGCTGTTGCATTTGTTAGCAAGGCTCATATACAAACCTTCAGCTCTTGCACCTCCACTACTCCGCTCACCACTCAGTTTCACCCCTGTTTAACCATTCAAGTGTGCACATTTGAATAATTAATTTGTGCAGTGGTAATTTACACGTTGGTTGGCTGGCTTTTTGGTTTTCGGCCATTGCGTTTGTGCGTATACATACATATGTGACTGTGTGTATTCATTTGTATCTGTGTGTGTTTTTCTGGTGCCGGCTGCATGATATTTGATTATTTTCTGTATCTACTCGCATGTATCCTAGATATGGCATAGAGGAAATGGAGCCTACATTGTCTGACATATTTATGACACTGGTAATTAAATTTAATTGTTGCACTTTTCTGCCTTTGGCCTTCGTCCATTGTTCCACCATGGACCCCCCAGCATATATGTATGTATGTATGTACAAACATTTCCACATTTTCACATTTCGTTGCGGTTGGGTCAGGGTGTCATAATTTAACCCACTAATGCCAAAGCTGCACGCATGGTGTACATTCCCTTTTTGCTCAGTTAACCTTCAGTTTGTTTTCTTGTTTTTTTTTTCGTTTTTTTTTTTTTTTTTTTTTGGTTTGGTTTCTACTTTTTCTTAATTTAAGTTACTCATTTTACTGTTGTTGTTGTCGTCTTTTGGCGCCATTGGCCTTGCGTGCCGCCGTTGATATGATAAGCCAGTTAACCTCCTTCTAAAGCAGCCGCCGCTTTAATTGCAATGCTAAATGGTAAATCATAGCCCCTCACGTGCATCAGGTAATTAGCTTAAATTGTAAGCTGTTGTTATAAAATGCTGTAATGCTCATTAGACTGGAGATGGCAAAAGGGTGAATGAAATGAATAGGCGTGGCTAGAACTAAGGCTAATGACCGCTGAAAATCGGAATACAAATACAGGTCGTCTCATTGGATATTTGGTATTTAAAGTTAAAGCTTATATTTTTATCAGCTATCAAAGTTAGTTTGTAATTGATATAGAAATATAAGAAATACAAAATAATTCATAATTATTTAATTCAGTAAATAATTTCAACAAAATATTACACCAATATATAATTTACACAACAATTTTGCATTTCATGCTTATCCATTTGTCCTAATCATCTTTGTGGGCATGTATTATCATTTTATATTTCAAAGCTTTGATATTTTCCCAGCATTTATTCATTTCTGACAACTAGAATAATATTTACAAGAAAAAGAGAGACAGAGAACGATAATGGTTGAGAGAGAGAAAGGGGCAAACTTTAAAGTTACATTTACTGAGAGTTAATATTGTTGACACAATTTACACATCGATTGCACTTTTGCATGTTCATATACATATATCAGATAGTTGCATTTGATATATTCTGATAAAATTTACAGTACATCATTTATGTGAAATGGAATACTTATTTGCATGCGCCAAAGTCAGTTTGTATGGGAGTGTGTGTGTCTGTGTGTGTTATAGGAAAAGGAGTTGCAACTAGGAGGGAGCAAAATTTGAATGCATATCACCATGATGATTTGCCATCAAAGGCAAATATTTGCATTCAAAAAGAATGTTTTGCTATTTTAGAATATTTTGTATTTTAATTAGAGGTTTTATAGTTAGTACATATCAGTGGCGGACCTATTTATGCGCTACACGCAACGCAGGGCAATCAAATATTTGTACTATATAACTACTCACTTCAAATAGAAACTAAATGCTTTATCTTTAAAAAAGATAACAATAAACAACATTAGACAATAGCAAGTGCAAAATACAACATATAATTAAGCGGATAGATAATTATATTTTGCAGTTGTGATTAGAAAGCAAATGATCGTTCTGCGATAACCTAATAAAGGTAGACGGCATCTTTAGCCACAAGATGTGATGAAGAGTTAAAGAGACAGACTTCGAAACAATATCTGATCTCAACTGGCTACAAGTAGAAATTGTAAGCATCTTAAACATAGAGTTTGTAGTCGATTTAGTTTAAATTTAAATTATTTAAAGATTACCAATGCTAATACTTTAGATTTTAGTTTTGCCGTTTCTCATTGGTTGATTTTAATGAATAAAATTAATTAAATCAAATCGATTTATTGCAAATTTAACTACTGCCCCCTTCCTCTATTCTCATAGATTCGCCCCTGATTAGCATTCTGGCATATTCTATGGTTCAATTAATTAAGCCAATAAAAAAGTTTTTAACAAAGAATATTTGTATATGTATTTTTATATCTGTTTAAATATGTTCATATATTTATTTATTATTGCGAAATGTGAGTTTATTATATTACATTTGTTTATTTTGCAAACCAAACTCAATATTGATATCCAAATAAAAGTGACAAACACGTTTCTATTTTTTTTTTTGGACTCAATTGGGTTATGTTTATGGTTTTGCTAAAAACCAAAGATATATGTAGATATTTTATTATAATTGCATACAAAGTATAAATCTGTTGATACCCTATCTATAAGCACGCAAAATTGCCATCAACAGGCTCTGTTTCTCTGTCTCTGTTGGAGTTGAGTCGTTGTCGTCTGCAAGGACAAGTGAAATTGAAAGTGAGGAAATGCCCGCCAGCAGTTTTTGACAGTATCCTTGACTTTTGTTACTTTTACTTGGCGTTTTTAAGACTTTCTCAGACCGCCCCCCACCCACAGCCGCACACTCCCACACACCTAACAAGCGGCCGACCTCCTCTCAAATGGTAATGAAAAACGCGCCCTTTTGTGGGCTCCCTTAATGGAGGCGCGGGCGTTTTGCCAGCAAAATACTTGCCTCTTGTGCCCCAGTTGTTGTTTGTTGTTGCCATGTTTTGCCTGTTTGCCCGCTGTTGTTGTATTTTCCGCCGCCGTGTTGAGCCGGCAAAACTTTTTGAGTAAATGTCTTTGTCAGCAGGTGTAGTCGTGCAGGTGGCACCAGCAGCAACAGCAACAGTAAAGGCAACAGCAGGCGGTTTTCCTTTTGCCCACTTTTCGTTTCCGCTGTGCCCTTTTGCAGTTTCATTACATTCTTTCATCCCCCCTCTGGGCTAGAGCCCTTTTAAGAGATTTTTATTTAAACTTGTTTAAGAGAGAGCAAAAAAAAAAAAAAAAAAGGGAATGAAAAAAAAAATGGTTTGCAGCATTTATGCGGTCTTTTGTCGAGTTTTTTCCCTAACTTTTTTCCTTTTTTGGCTTTTGGTAACGACCTGTTTGTTTGTTTGTTGTTGTTGTTGTTCCTGTTGGTTTTTTGTGTTAATACGCTAAATGTGTTTATTTCGAAACACTTGAATTATATATTTAAGTACCAGCGTTTGATTATGTCAGGCAAAACAGAATAAGACTAAACTGAGACCGAGAAAGTGAAATTATTCCATGCATTCATAAAATTTGCTGCTTAGGCACAAAATTCCAAAAGCCAGGACTTTAGTAATTTCTATATACACAAGTAGCTTTATATATCTCTACATACATACATATATATATTGTTTGTTGCCGACGCAGCGTAAATTTTAGGACACAATTACCAAGGCCTACAGATAAGCCAATGCCCATAGACAGAGACTGTAACGAGAGACGAGAGTAAAAGTGTGGGCCAAAGAAGAGAAATGAAGCTCATTAAAATGCAACGAAATGTCACCTATCTGAAATTGAAGTACAATCTTAACGGATGTAGGATGGTAGCCAATTATAGCCAACACGGCGTAAATTTCTTGATAAACATCGTGCAACAACACCACATCAATGCCAGGTCACAACAATGTGCCAAATTAGAGTGCAAGCTTGTTAATGCCTGCCAAAATATGCCTCATGTAATAAAAGGCATCCATGGGATATATGTCACGTTTGACTACACTTACCGAAAAATCCACAAAATTCAGAAGCGTTCAAACTGAAATTCCAAAAAAAGAGCAATAGATTAGTAAATAATTGAAAATATTATTCCATGTCAAGCATAGAAAAGGATAACTTAACTAATTTTTGTAGAAAATATATGGTTGGACAGAAGCAAGAGCAGTAACGGGATTTATATGAAACAAGTTTTAAGTCTTTGTGATATTTCATGACGCTCTAATTAATAATAATCGTTTACTAACTGGTTAATTGAGCTGCCTGCTAATTGCAGCAAGAATTAACGAATTACGCCAAGAGATCCGTTTTAATTTTTGTTGGCGTGAAAATTAAATAGTTTCGTTGACAAATAAATACGTTTGCCTAACAATCTTTCCGCAGGCAATGAACGTTTAAAAAGGGATTTTTTTCTCTTTTGCCGAGTGTAGGTCCATTCAAATGGCGAATAGCTGACAGTTTATGTGGGTCAGTCTCGGGCGTTTGCATAATGTAACAAGGATTTTTTGGTCGTTGTTGTTGCTTTTGGCGTTTGTTGTTTGCGACGCGCAAGTAAAGTCATATTAAATGGATAGCCGGGCAAACTACGAATAACCAAAATTACATATATATATATATATGTTGAATACATTGGACTTTTGTACGTTGGTGGAGGGCATCTTCTTCAGCTTTAGCTCTCTCTCGGTCTTTGGTTAACTGCACAACATATTTAAGCCATGGCACAGAGGCATTCATGAAAAGCGATAAAAATGGCTTGGCCATTTGTGTGTGCCTCTCTGTGTATGTGTGTGTGTTGTTGTGCCAGTATTCTTGTGCCATATTGTCCATGGAGCCCTCTTTCGTTTGCTTTTCCTTTTGTTCTGGCCAGTCGACAAGCCGACCGACCGAACGACCGACGGGTTGGGTGTGTGCGTAAAGTGAAGAAAAATTGTGGGAAATTACATTTTTCGAGGTACGCATAGAAGAAAGCCTCACTGCAAGAGCGAGAGAAAGTAAAAGAAAGAAGCGACAGGGGTAGAGGGAGACTAGAAATCCAGACTTAGCCTATTAGCATTCATATTAAAACGAAAGTGGAGCCATATTGCGTATACGTTTCGTGTACAGAGAAGGCGTACATTGTCTGTTTTCTGTATTTCACTGACTGTGTGTGTGTGGTTGTTTCTGTGTGAATGTGCGTAAGTCCCAGGACTTGGTCTAAATCTATGTGGGCGGGTAAGACTCAAACAATCTGTTTGTTGTTACTTCTGTTGTTGCTGTTGCTGCTGCCGTTCATGTTTTTGCTTTTACTGTTTTTGCCAGCTAGCACTTGGGCAGATTTAAGGATTAACGTGACGCTCATCTGCCCCTCCACCCATCTATCCATCCACCCTGAATAGGACGAATGTCCAGGCCCATAAGTCCTGGCTACTTTTTGATTTGCCTTCTCTTCTTCGAGCAATGGCAACGCACAAAGTTAATTCCTTTTTGAGTAATACGCGTGCTGCGTTGAATGGACAAGAAAATTGCATTTGCTTGGCCGACATTTTCTATTATTTTTATATCATATATGGGTAAGAGAAGAAACAAGAACGAAATGGATGGGAGGAGAGAAGACTTAGTTTTTGTGTTTATTAAAACCGACAAAATTGTTACCACACAACAGCAGCAACTTAAAATTTATTATCATACAGACGCTGATCCTACTCGATTTTTGCCGTTTACATTTTACTAAGGGAGAGAAAAATATCCCACTTCTTGGCATTTACTTTTCTTCTCCATGCTTCTGAAGAATATTTGAAACTACTTTTACAAAAATTTTTGAATTTGTTGAAAGCGTATGTCTATAAAAAATTTATCATTTGTCATTTAGAAAATGAAACTTCTCAATAGGCAGTAGGTCATTTATCAAGAGTTTTGTTAAGTCAACCAACGCGGTATTTATTTGGCTATCATTAAATATGATAGAGTTGAGACTATCTTTGTAGATGTATATATGTGTAAAAGGCAAGCAGCAATTGGCCTTTGAATTGATTAAATTAAGCCCTACGCTAATGTCTGTAGCATGGTGTAAACACTTGTTTGGTGTTTGCGTGTTTTCTAGGTGTTGCCCGGCTATGTGGCTTTGCTCTCTACAAATCGCCCCCTAGGGCACTTAAGGGCCTTTGGAAACGCACACCCACCTAGACCTACACCTATACCTACACATGAGACACACATACACTCACAAACACACTTTTATAGATGACACACAAACACTCACACACATGGTTATATGGGATGCCGAGTGGTCAGCGGCCCATTACAGCGTCAAAAGTGCTTATCTACACAAAGTTGTTATTGTTGTTGGTGTTGATGTTGTTCTTGTTGTTGTTGTGGGTGCCATAGCCGCCCTGTGTCCAAGCTAAATAATGCGCTTAATAGCGCTTACCCGCCTCTAACCAAGGCAAAACACGCTCGGTATTTTGTGCCATTTGTTTTGCTTTTGTCTTTTGCCATTTAAGCAGGCAGGCAGACGAGTCACGTTTTGCCTTTTGCAATGCCCAAGGTACAGGGACAAGGACAGTGAGGACATGCAGGACTGCTGTTCCTACTGTTGACTACGGCTCGATTAGCATATCAATATGCAGCAGTACCACCATAACCATCTCTCTATCACCGCTCTATCCCTCTTTCGCCTCTCTCAACTCTATTCACATCCACGCACAAGTGACACATCGTTATGCGGCCTGATAAACATGACTTGCCTCTCCACAACCGAATACAGAATACATTGCGCAACGCCTGGTGTGCCGACACATCAGCATCAAGTGCTAGATTGCGACAAGAAACTTAATGAAATGAGCGAATTGAATAGTGCGCTATATGCCATAGCATACACATGCATACTCAGCTTGGTACTCCTTTTGCTTCCTCTGCTTTTGCTGGATATTGAGTTTTATTTTATTATATTTCCTCTGCCTTTCTTATGCCATTGTGTGGATCCACCATCGGGAACACATGCCGCCATTTCGTAGCATAATATCAAATTACTTTGAATACCCATACATGTGTTTGGTATACTACCCCACTTTTATTGCTTTACACACACCTTGTGTGGGTGTGTTTGCCACCCAACCCTATCATATGTGCGTGTGTGTGTGTCGGTGTGTGGGTGTGTTTGTAAACTACTTAATGGTGTGTAAATTTGCCGACGCGCTTCAACGCAGTTTGGTTTCAATTTTGCGGCTGAGAAAAATTAATTTTGTTGTTCGCCTGATATTGTTTTCACAGTCTGCTATTTCACCCACCCACCCAGTAACTCATTCCTGGCCATACTAAATGATTTGTGCAATTAAACATAGAGAGAGAGAGAAAAAAAGAAAGAGAGAGAGAGTCAAAGAGCAGGAGGATAAACAGATTGATATTACTTAACAGTGTGAGATAGTAGACAAGACAATTAGTCAGTCAGTCAAACCTTTTGGCTTTTACTGGAGAGAAGTCTGCATTATTAGCAAGTTCGATTGAATGGAATTCAATTTCCAAAGCTCCACAGATACTCCGTCTTTACACTCAAAACACAATAAACAAAAGCAAAGTAGGAGATTTTTCAAATACTCCAAAAAGCTCCGACTTGACTAGGGCAAAAAATGTTTACGTACCAAATAAATTTACCATTAGACAGAGAAATGGAGAAATTTACACGACTTCAACGGAGGCCAGAGACCATAAACAATGCATTGCAAGTGCAAGTTTCTTACGAAAGGAGACGACAAAGAGAGGGAGAGAAAGAGAGCAAGAAACTAACATGCTATACGTATATGTACATATATGCATGGCAATGCCAACGACATCCATATCCACATCCATATCGAACCCATCTCTGCTGCTCCTGGAGCCGATGGCAGTGGCATTGGCGGCTGTGTCGATAACGTTTGCGTAAAATTTACGATGGGCACACATTGAAATTGCCACACATCGAACCAATGCAACGAGTACGAGAAAACATAAGAAATGGCAATTGCCTGAGAAATGGGTGGCAACAATTGAAGCACCTGACTAGCTAACTGACTGATTACAGTGGCATCGAAATAAATGAAACTGCTACAGATATTCATAATTTTGAATCCCATTTATTCCACATACATTTAAATAATCTAAACCTTTTTCGCAAATTCAATGCAGATAATTGAATGTTGGGTAAGAATGTACAACAAAACGAAATGAAATTTCATTTTCAATTTCATATATTTTAGTTTAAGCTCTCGATTTGGCCAATATTTTTTTGTGGCATGTTGTCGTAGTCTATTCTGTTGTTGCTGCTGCTGCCGCTCCATTGGCCATAAATTATCACTTGCAGTCTGCCAGAGTTGGTAGTCGGTGGTGGTAGGACAGTGGCTTGGCTCTCGTTACGTATACGTAATACGTATAAATAAATACAAATGAAACTAGCAAACCGACGACAGGCATGCCAAAGAAAAAAATATAAATAAAGAGGAGAATAAGAAAAAAACGGGGTAAAAGGTTCGTAGTTCTTTTTAAATGCCAGTATATATTCGTGTTCCTTTGTCCCCACACTGTCATAGATATGTGTGTATGTGTATCTATGTATGACCCGGGGACAACATTGCAGGGCCAATCGTTTATAATCAGAAAACCCAACGAAAAAATTCCATATTGCCTGGCTGGCCTCAAAAATGGCCATGGCATCTTTTGTTTGCCTGTTATTCTGTGTTTGTGTGTGTGTGTGTAAGTTTCTGGTTTCTGTAAAAATCTTTGAACTATGAAAAATTGATATTAGCTAAAAATACTTTTAGTCCTTGTGCTTATGTTTTTGGGGCCACAGCACAAATGTTCTTATGTCCTTTGTGTTTGTGCGCTCACTTTGTTGACTGCTCTCCCTGCCCAGCAGCTCAACTTGTCCCCATCTGTAGAGTAGGTCCCATCATCTTCAGCTGGAGTGTGTGCACAATGATTAGACTCTGACATTGTGCACATTGTACAATTTACTGTGATTCTTTCTTCACCATTTGGGGGACTAGCTCCCTCAATCCCTCTTTATCTCATTGTGTGTATGCGTCTGTGTGAGTCCATTTTTGGTGGCAACCATTTTATTTGGTTATTTTGGCTGGACTTTATTTAATAAAGCAATTTGCGCTTGGCTGACATAAGTTATTATTGTAGAGCTCAAGCCACAACTGGCCCGGCGGAGATAATTTACTCAGCTTTCAGGATAATGGGAACAGAAGAAGAGGCTAAAGGTTAGATGGGGGTGTGGATGGTTGGTTGAAACAAACCGGGGCTTATGTTTGTTCACCATTTGCCACAACTTGTTAAGCAATTAAAATACATTTCCATAATAGAAATGACATTTTTTTTCTACGGTTTTATCTCTTTTTTCTTGTCATTCTTTGTTCTCTGACCCTGACAGTTATCAAATTGTTGCTTTTGGAGAGGCGGCTATGAATGAGGGGCGTGATTAATTGCGATTAATTGCTTCTCATGTTGACATGACGAGGTGAATGAAGCAGGTAGTAATTTATTGTCAAGTATTTATGTCTTTAATCTTCCCCACAGTCAATCAAACGACTAAATAATTATGATGGAGTACCCAATTGACCCATCAGTCTAGTTGCCTTTAATTGGATTATGTTTAAAGAGTTCATCACTAAACATAATTTGAAGACTATCCAAATAAAGTTATACGAGACGGAGAGATTATGATTGATTTTAATCAGAATCTATTGTTACAAAGTAATATTATTTAACTTTAGCAACAAAGTAATTCGAATTTTGCATGGAATTCGCTATTTCTTAGTGTATGAAAATCACGAAATATTCAAAAATTTAGTCAATTAGTTTGCCACCTGCAACAATCATGCAGAAGAACGTTTTGTGGGCATTGTTGGCCATTCGCCTTTCTACAACCTGACCCTTCTCCTCCTTTCCATGTATAACTGGCTCGACTGTAGCCATCAACGCTGCGGGCATTGCTTGCACCTTTCTGCATTACAAATCAACGTGGAGGCAAAAGCATTTTTTCTTTTTGCTTTCCTCTTGGTTCTTTTTTTGACTATTTCAAATGTTGTTGGATGGGTTTTTTCCCGTTTTCGTTTGAATGCAACGTTTTTAAGCGCACATCCGCAACGGTAACGCCTGCAGCGTACTGTACACTCACACACACACACACACACAAGAAAAGTTGGCCATTGTTTTGTGCGTTTTGCCAAACTGTCAATCAATAGAATTGTGTAAGGCTTTCTTTCATTTTCTGTTTTTTTGTTTCAGCTGCCGCAAAATGCCAGGCTCCGTGCAACATTGTTGCGCGGTTTGCAAAGTTTTGAGCCGGGTGCCAATGGGCAAGGGAGGGTTTCGCCCGCCTGCAAGTTAGCCTTAAATATTTGGCCAACAATTTAAAGCACAGTTCAATGGGCCAAGATTCCTTACACCTTAAACAAGCAGAGATAGAGAGAGAGCGGAAGGCAGAGGAGGGAAAACGAAACGCGTTTACCAAGTGCACTCTGTCTCAGGCGCAGACTTTTTTCTTTTTGGCTCGTTAATACTGACAAAAAAAAGGAAGAAAAACCGGAATGTATGCGACTTTTAGCCTCCGGTTGCTTGACGGTTTTGCATGTGGCTTTGATTTGAAGCTTTTGTTGTTGCCATCATCTGCTGCTTCTTGTTCTTCTCCGTCCTCTTCCATGGATTTTTTCTCGCTTCGTTTGGCCAAAAGGCAAAATCAATATATCTCAGTGGGTTTTGTGTGTGCTTCAAGCGGAAGTTCCGTGTCTGCTTGCTTAGGCATGCAAGATGGCAAATCTCGACTGCAGGCATGCCTTTATTCATATCTCTTCCTTTCTCTCTGTCTCGTTGGGGTCTTCTCCTTGTGACTTTTTCTTTGGCCTGGTCTCGCTTGTCTAGTGTGGGTCATGATTATGTCTAATAGATGTCCAAGTCAATCGTTGCTCAAGCACTTGACATTTGGGGACGTGCCCCACTTGCCCCCATGTCCAACGCATGCTTGGGTCATGGCATCCGTTGCTTGGTTGGTTCGTTGGTTCGTTTGTTTTTCCATAACGCTGCGATGTATATTAAATGACTGCCGCACACTTTGACTTAATTATATAATAATAACTTAAGTAATGCCCTTACCCTCTAACCCCTCCCCCGCCGTAAATAAATAAATAACTAATGAGCTGAAACAGTTTGAGTTGCAAACCGCACAAGGCCCCGGCATTTGGTCTGCCTTTGCCATTTACGACAATCAAAATGATTAACTGACCCCGCGCCAACCATCCAACCAGCCAGCCAGCCAACTAAAAATGAAAAGAAAATAAGCCAAAAATGGGCAATGCGTATACGCAATGTGGGCCCCATAAACAGGCAGTACAAATATTTTTGGAACGTGCATTGGTGGCAGCAGCGGCCATACATAAAGAAATATGACTCTGTGGGAACGCTTAAAGCAATTTAAAGTGCGCGGCAATATTTTCGAAAAATATATACATATACATACATTCAGTTGAATATTCAAGGCATTCTCCCAGATCTACGGTTTAACGGCTACAACTGGCCCCGGGGGAGTGATTAAAATATAATAAATTTTACTTGAAAAACGAAGAAAGACAGCCAGAGGTGGCATTATATTCTGTTCCGGCTGGTGTTGGGCCGTTCTTGTTGTTGCTGTTAGTGGCATAAACCGAGAAGAGATTAAGTGGTTGCCCAGCATAAAAACCGCATATGCAAACGTCCTCCACAACAGCCACACCCCTGCTCTAGCCCAACACCCAATTGCCAGCACACACACACACACACACACTTTAAATGTATGTCTGTAGGTATATAAAGGAAGAAAAGTGTGAACATAATTTAACATGCAGTGGAGCGCCCGTTTTTGGGTTGAGTTTTTCGGTTCGGTTTTGGCTGGCCAACAGTTAGACAATGTTCAAGAAGCGCCCTTTTATCCGGCTCCTGTCCGTCCATCCGTCCCTATGTCTGTCTGTCTGTCTGTCGGTCGGTTGGTTAGTTGGATGGTTGCCTCTTTTTGCTTTGGCTCTTGAGTGTTTTGAAGCCTTATGTGAATTTGATTTGCGGCATTTTAATTTATGAACATGTGAAAGAGGCGCCACCATTGAGTTGCCAAACATTTTGCCAAACATTTCCTGTAACAAGTTGTAAGTGCCTCTGTGTAAAAAAAAGAGTGAGTGAGTAAACGGGCGGGTGGGGCCCCTACGAGTATATGGGTCTACACTGCACTATGGGTAAAAATGCCGAATTTTCGGCATTAATTGTCCCTGAAGAGATAGAAGCCTGAAATTTATTATGTATATTAGTATGAGTTTTTAGTAATTTCGGATTTTGAAATTGGCCACGCCCACACCTCCGCCCTTTTTTAAAAATTTATTTTAATATTAAAATTAATATTGTTGCTTACATATTCGTTGTGTATATGCTATGTTAATTATATTATAACCTATATATATATTATATATATATTTTATTAAACATTAAATATATTTATGTACTTAGATGTTTAAGGCTAGTTTTGATTCATTTAGATTGCTAGAAAAAACAAAATAGATTAGCAGAGGTCAATGAAATATTTTTTCAATTTGCTTTTCTTACCTGGGCAAATGCTTCAACTTATTCATTATCTTCTTCTTCTGATTCTTCTTCTTCCAACTCAATACAATTAACTTCAATGTCTTCATCATCCTGGGAATCATATTCCTCTTCTTGGCTTTCTGTTGAAACAGCATTCTTTCCAAGTGTCTTAGAAGATTCGTAAGAATGTTCCTCTAAAAGTTCAAGAACTTCTGTGGGTATTTTCTTCTTCCTATTTGCTTTAGCTCGTGCTTTTAAATTAAGGCTTGAAATAAGTGGGTCAGATGAGTCAAGTGCTCTGTTGAATACATCACTTATATTTTCCAACCGGCTGCACTTTCTAGCATGTGATTTTCGATCGTTTTTATAAATTTTATTTCGAGCTTCAGAAGCGTTTTCTCCCAAAACTCCAACCGGAAGTATACAGGTGTCCATTATTTGATGACCATGCACCAAAATTTTGTGTATAGTTGGAGGCATTGGATACCAAAAATATTTGCCTAAATACATGTTAAATGTCTTCTCACATAGATCCTTAAACTTTCTGGAGTTCACTTTATACTCGCAAGAGATAGCAATTAATATTATATAAAAGTTTTTAAGAATTTCCTTATCAAAACTTAAAATGCTTGAGAAAGTATTAACATTTTCAAAAGCTCTTCGTGCTGTATTGCCATCATTTGTATTCCCACTTCCATTTTGTTTGGGACTGTCCACATTAAGACCCATTTCATTCCAAAGCCTTTTTTGGATGTACTGTTTTCGTTGACTTATTTCTTCCTTTTCAGATCCCTTAACACGCCATTTTTTTATTTCTAATCGGTATGATATTTTCAATACAAACTCCAGAAATCTAATCCATGCATGTAGAGGGCTAATTCCATATTGCAGACTTTTGGAATTAACAGCAAATATTCCTGATTTGAAGTCAAAGGTCTTTAGCACTTGACTTGGCTTTGCTCCACATAATGGGCATACTTGGCATGAATTCGTACCAGTTAACACGTTTAAAACTTTTCCGTCAATTAACGTCATGTGGGGCTTATAATCAACGAGGATCCTTTTTTCTTTGAAAATATACAAATGACTTTGAAGATTTTTTATCTGTTCATCCAAATTAGATTTTTCTTGTAGTATGAGTTCGGTTGTTTCCTTAATAAACTGAAGTTTTAATGGCCGACAAAATCTTACAGATTGTGGAGTAGAATTACGCCAAATGACTTCATTGAACTCATCAACCAATTGTAATGGGATCATCGTTGTAACAAATAGTGAATGGTCTAATCCGATAAGGTCATTTTCCTGAAATTTCTGTTTGTAAATGCCTTGTCCAGTAGAACCATCGAAGCCGTAGCTTAACATCAATGTACAACGTGAAGAATTGGATATTTCAAGAACGTCTTGCTGCATCTCCAGAATACGATCCACTGTGTGGTTTAATAAATTTTGAAACGGGACTTCCACTTTAGTTTCTGAGTACATGATTTCTTCGGGTCTACATTTCAGCTTACTTTCTCTCACTTTTGCGTAAGGTGGATAAATGTCACATCCTTGCTGTTTGTTAAGGGCCTTGATGCTCAGGTATTGCTGTTTAGTCAATCCGTTTTCAATCAGAAAAGCTAATGCTTTATCAACACTTAGTGGCAATGGGTCACGTTTCTCCAGTTTTTTTTTAATCTCACTTAAATTCTTGTTGCTTATGGCTTTTTTCAGAACAAAGGATGTATCTGTCTCTTTTAATTTTTTTGACGAAAGCAATGCGGCATGTATTAAAAGAGGAGTCGAGTTGTCGTTCTGTGAAGCAAGTTCAGATGCTAATTTCCGTTTTAAACGAGGACCTGCATCGTTATAGTTTAAATGCTTTCGACCTGCTCTTTCAAGTTTTCTATCACTCGAAGTAACTTTGATACTTGACTCCAGCCAACGTGTGTGCTTTGTTTTAAAGCGTTCCACCATCCGATTGCATTTTGGCAAATTATATTTGATGAATTTGACGAATTGTTTTACTTTAAGCTTAATTACATTTTGTTGATCCACCGATAGATTTTCCTGACCTATTTGCTGCACAATATAGTTTTGAACAGCGTTTTCTTCGCGACTGTTGCTGTTCCACACTTCCAACAAAATGGAATGGCAGAACTCGTGTGTAACTGCAACATGTCGATTATTTCGAAAAGGGGCAAATATGAGAAGTATTGTCTTTTCAGTATTGGATTAGTCGAAGATTAGTGTACAACCTGTTATTTATACATTTTCTAACCTTTTCTCGCTTCAAAAGTTAGGTCTGACGAAACACACAAACAAGTTTTAGTTTTGATCTATAAATACACATAGCAACACATTGGACAATTGGACAATAAATAACAAAAACTACAAAATCTACACAAACATCTCATTTTACATACCTTCGTTGATTTTTTCCATGATAAAACTTTTTCACAAATGCAAATACTTTTGTTTTGTTTACTTTGAAAGTCAAAGAAGCTTTCCCGCGTTTTTTTCGATAACCAATGCAACCCTCAAACAGCTGACTTTGAATAAGCGTAAAACATTAAGGGAACTCCCTAAAAATTTTTAAAAATAATTTTTACACTTATTGGAATGTTTTTAATTAGAAACAAATAAAAAAAATCAGATTTTTCAAAAAAAAAAATTTTTAATTTATGCCAAAATTTTGGGAATTTTACCCAATGTGCACTGGGTCGCAGCTGTCGACTGATGTTGAGTCGTTTTTTGTATTGAATGGCCCATCAAGCAGTTGCCTTTCGTTGCTTCTTCGAGTTTTGGGTTTACTCGAGACTTGACTTGGTTTTTTCTACAGTTGAATTTTCCTTTTATTTATCTTTCCTGTCTATGCATATGGGCATTGTTGCTGTCGGGTTATCAGTGCTCACATAAATCTTTTATCTACCAGTCGCAGCTGGTTTTCGTGGTGGAATGCCAAGGGGGATGGGATGAGGCGTGGCGTCTGACAGTGGCTAATGAATACGCACAAAGTTGCTAATGAAGCAAGAGTAAAGCAGCCCCAAGTCAGAGTCGGAGGCGGAGTTAGAGTCTCGCTTATGAATATATTCTTTGTATTTGTGTGTATGTGTGTGTGTGTGTGGATGTGTGTCTCATCTTATGCATATGCGACAGATAGAATAATTATACCATGGGGATGAGCTTGGTGGAAACTTTGTCTCGAGGTCTTTTTTTTTACTTTCGAAAGCTTTTTGGCATAGGGCAATGAAAATTCAATTTAATGACGCTTTCTTTAAGAGTATTTACACAACGAATTGGCTAATGATTCGCGTTTCCTTTGCGCATAAATATTAACGAATTTTAATCAAAAGCCGCAGCGAGTGAAAGGGAGTGGGAAATTTTTTCTCATTAGCACAGTTTTTAAAAATTTTATAATTTATTTATAATTAATAATTGTAATCAGAGATTTTGTATCCATAGTTAATGATAAAGTTTTGTTTAATGTTTAAAAATTATTATATTACTAACATATTTTTAAAAATCTAATTTTAAATAGTGAAACTGTTCAAAACATAAAGCAAAGCTTTAGAGTATTAATTAATAAGACTTTCCGTTTGATTACATGTTTTGCTTAATTAGTTTGCCTTTATGAAGTTTTACTTTTCAATTTCAATTTACTTTTCCCTGATATAACCACTGAATAGTAATTGTTTGTGTAGGTAAATTGATTTTTTTTTTTTTTTTTTTTTTTTTTTTCAAAACTTTTCTTGGTACCTAAATATATGTATGTATGTAAGAGTTATATATATTTTATATTCTTTTTTAACTCTCTCACAACGATTGCACTTAAGGCAGCACAAAAAAAAAATCAAACCAGAAAGCAACTCAGCTCAACTCAACTCAGTTCAGTTCAGCTGACTATAGTTGAGTTTGGCTCCTGGGTTCAAATGCTTATTGGATAGAGGTTGGAAGACAGGGCGGGCGATAGGTTGTTAACTGCAGTCGTTACAGAGTCCAAGGCGAAAGCCAGCAGCTAATGGTAAATAACGATAAATAGAAAAAGTAGAAAATTGCATGGCCAACGGCAAAGTCAATGATGTGGCCCAAAACTCTTCACAGCTATACCGAACTGTAGTAGTAGCAGTAAAGGGGCGAATGAGACGGACAAGGAGGAGGGTCTCCTCCTCTCTACTGTGCTTAAAGCGTAAAATTGTTTGTTATAAAATTCAATTGCAGTTGTTGTTATTGTTGCTGTTGCTGTTGTTGTCCTTGTTGCCTAAATGCAATCGGTTGAATAAGAAATAGCAAACAAAACAAAAAAAAAAAAAAAAGAAAGTTTACTTACAAAACTTAAAAAGTTCTTTTGTTTTATTCTTATGCCGAGATTTCAGTATAAGTTTCATTTTGAAGCCATAGGCAAAACTGAATCAAGGATATGAAAGAAATTTGAGTAAAAACTTCTCTGCTTGCCATTTTGCTTCCTGCTTCGTATCTTGGATTTTCCAACCGCATTTCGGTTAGCAAATTTTCTAGCCTGAAATATGAACATCAATGTTGATTATGTTATATAAGTCTTGAGAATGTTTTATAACCGACTCATCTGGCATTATTACCTTTTATGATGTGTCGTCTCTGTCCCTGTCCTTGTTGTTCCTTTAACGTTCCGTTAACGTAACATCTACCCTCTCTCCGTTTCCAACTCTTCAAACAGACCGAAAGACACGCAAAGCGTCATAAAAGTGCGTAACAAGCAAAGGCAAAAGAAGCTCACAAGTGGCAACAGGTAGTTATTTATGTATGTAGCCATAAAGGGACGTATTCAGCTGTCAAGGGGTTCAACAGAGAAAGAGCTCTTCTGTTTGATTCGAAATATATTATATAAATATAAAGTGTTTTCTTCTTTAAATCTAGCGAAATTTTGGATGCTAATTTGTTAAGCAGTTTTCATCAAGATTTGTGAATTCCAGTCTACCCGCATAGTCTGGTCCTGTGAAAAAAACACAAAAGTATGTGTTATGTGTATGACATCCTCCTACATCGTTTGCCAACAAATTGCGCATATCAAATTCACAGAGTTGTCTCTGTAAGGCCACAGCGCAGGCCTTTGACAAACTAAAAGATTCCGTTGCCTTGACAGTCAAGCTAAGCGCTTACTGTTTGTGTATGTGAATGTGTGTCTGTGTGCGTGTGTGTTTTTGGTAACGGCTATTACTCGAAATGTGATGGGGTAGCCGTAGAAGTCATTGTCAGAGCTGAAAAAGTGGTGGGGTGGCTGTCGAGGATGGGGGCATGGCTAATGTCGCGATTCTCGCGTGACAAACAGTTCTATTTGGCATCTTTCACTGGCTGGCAGCAGGCTGGCATGCATTTACATATTTCCGCCATTTGAGCCGCCATATTAATGATTTTATAGTGTAATAACGCGTTATCACGCCGTCACTCACCCACTCATAGCATAGATATGGCTAATTCATTTGTTTAGCTCACTCCTATCCACTAAATCAGCCCATAACCGCCACTAAGCTCCACCTCCTCCCACGCCACCATTCACTATTCAACATTCGTTCATTCAGACTTCTTCCTCTATATTTTTTAGCCTGTTTCCTGTCAGTTTGCATTTTGATTGAGTTGTTTTGCCATAATTCATAAGCATGAATGTCGAGCCGGGGCAATAGAACATTGTATTTTAGTTGTTATAGAAAATGGAAAATGATATGTACACTGTGGATACATATTTATTTGTATGTCGTTGTCTATGTATATCGTATATGCATTAATAATAAACATTTGATTTGTGATTTGTATGGCGGCTGCATTATGCAAATTAGCGTAGCGCATAAATTGCACAAATTATATTCTGTCTAGTGGCTTAATTAAATGCCAAAAATATATACAAATATATGCATATATTTTCGGTTAAAGCAACGAAAAGAAAAATATGTACATGTACACATACATATATTTGTACATATGTATGTATAAAAAACAACAGCGAAAATGAAATGAAGCATTTTTTCTGCTTTTTAAACAACTCGTGGCGAGGAGAGCGAAGTGGGCAGAGGCGTGTTCGTGTGTATATGTATCTTTATACCCATCGTACATAATGAGTTGGCTTTAATGTGTCATGGGTAATAAACTGGCATGGTGGAATGAAAAGTCAATAAATCAATCAAAATGTTGAAAGTTAATATCTCTTATATACCTTACACATTCTATTAATTTAATGCATTTCATTTTCATTTTTAAGTAAATTTTACAACTTTTGGAATTTTTTTTTCGGATATCTTTATACCCTTGCAAAAAGGGTATATTAATTTTGGTCAGAAGTGTGCAACGCATAGAACGAACCATCTCCGACCATACAAAGTATATATATTCTTGATCAGCACGACGAGACGAGTTCAAATAGCCATGTCCGTCCGTCCGTCCGTCCGTCTGGATCAACGCAAACTCCTCCTAGACCGTAAGAGCTACAGAGCTGAAATTTTGCACCTAGGCTTGTATATACTGCAGGCGTTGTATATCTCGGATTCAGCCGGATCGGACCACTATATCATATAGCTCCCATACAAACTCCAAAGTCACGAACAGTGACTTTTCTCAATAACTTCGTTATTTTCTATGTTATTATCGTGAAACTTAATATTAGAGAGTTTATTACGCTTATAAACGACTGTGCCAAATTTGATCAAGATCGGATGACTATATCATATAGCTCCCATAGGAACGATCGGTCGAAAACAGCGACTTTTGTAAATAACTTCGTTACTTTTACCGCGATTGCTTTCAAATTAAGCATTTGTTAGTTTAGTATATCTGTTAATGACTGTGCCGAATTTGATAAAGATCGGGTGACTATATCATATAGCTCCCATAGGAACGATCGGGCGAAAACAGTGACTTTTGTAAATAACTTCGTTACTTTTAACGTGATTGTTTTCAAATTAGACATTTCTTAATTTAATATATCTGTTAATGACTGTGACGAATTTGATAAAGATCGGGTGACTATATCATATAGCTCCCATAGGAACGATCGGTGGAAAACAGTGACTTTGGCCAATATCTTCGTTATTTCCTATGATTGTAGGCCATTCTTTCGCAAACATAAGCCTTTTTAGATAAAACGTTCTTCCACATTGATGGCTAATAGGTAAGGAAAGAGTTACCAAAAAAGTTGCAAGGGTATACAAACTTTGACGCGCTCAAAGTTAGCCCCGGCCCTCTGGTTTTACCTTACTTTTGAATTAAACTGAGTTTTGGTGTATTAGAAGAGTTCTTTAAGAATTCAACAAGAGTTAGAGTGAAAATTGGTGTTTGTATGTATATTGTAAGCACTTTAAGTACATATCTTTAAACAATCTAAGCTAATTTATTGTAAATAAAACTTAGCATACTTTCTTGCGTGCCGTCCTCTTAGATAACACATACAGAGATTTGGAAATAAGTTAGTTTTAACTAAACCTGAAGATAAAATAATGGAATTTACTGTTTCATATAATTTATGGATAAAATAATAATTATATTTAATTCACCAATCAATTTTTAATCTTGTGTCGTTGCCTTGACTACGTATGTTTGAATTCATGCTTATTTCATGTTCATTTGAGCTCCCAGCTAGTTGGGCTCGCTAATTGCTATCATTTTTGCTGCTGCTTTGTGCTCAGTAGATACTAAACACTCAATTGTTGAGAGTTAGTAAGCTTAAAATTAATAAGTTTGCGTGTTGTTCACAAGTTGCGGTAATTATAATGCCTCCTTCTTCTCTTCCCAGTTATGCATATGCATATAGAATATGTAGGTATATCCACGTTCCGTTCAATAAGCGCTCTCAAAACATTGCCATTCAACTGACACGAAAGCCAAAACCCACATTCGTTAGCCAAAAGAATATAAACATGAATTGCTTTACAACATTTTGCAAGCAAATTGCGTACATAGAAAAACTTTAGATTTCGCTGAGAGAATGTAGAGAAAATGAGCAGCAGCAGTGCATGGAGTGCTTTACAATCTGATATTATGAATGAGGATGCTCCTTCTGCCAAGAGCAAATGAGAATTCTTGCTTTTAATCAGACGAATCTGGATGGATGGATGATAAATGTTTTTCAAACCAGGTCGGGGTCGAGGCAAAGAAACATTCATAATTTAATGCTTGAACCGCAATTCATGGTTTTGCTGCCAGTTTAGCTTTTTGCTTGCCACCATTCACATTAATATCGCTCAGCAGAGTTGTGTTGCAGCTTACCTGGTGCATAAAAGGGGTAGTGGGGCAGCAGTGCGGGGGGCGCGTCGTGGCGTGGGATAAAGTGAGGTAAACCCTAAAAACGCTTTTGCATTTTCATACAAATTTTTGGTTATGCTCGAGAATATAAACCCCTTGAATGTGAAATTTCCTCCCGTAACCCCTTTACATTCGACCAACAGATGGACCCCACCGAACGGGCCACCACTTGGCATTCAGTTTTGAATATTTTAATCTCGACCCCTTAGCCAGAAGTTTTGTTCTACTCATTTGTGGCTCGCTGAGTTTTCGTATCCTGGTCCCGGGATTGCTGTTTGCCGTTTGCTGTTTGCAGTTTGCCGTTTTCCAGTGATGTTTTATTTTAACTTAACCGCGGTCTCTCTTTGTTGCTCCAACTCATGTTCAGTATTCTCCTTCTATCCCAGTTTTCCACCTCTCGCCTGCTATATTGCAGTTCTCCGCTTTTTATGCAATAAAATTGAAATTAATTTTTTTATGATTGCGGATGCGGTTTGCCCTCACTCTAAAATTATTTTTTGTAAGCCTTTTCTTTTATTTGTTTTTTCTTTTTTTGGTGCGGTCGTCGGCGGTTTGACACTGCAATTGAATTGCAAATTATACTGCTTGATGTATGCAGTGTAAGAATATATTTATTCTAGCATTTCCATACCCTTTAATCGAATTATAAACCTAATGACATGGATACTACATTTCAAATTAGTTGATTAGTTTTCAAACTCAATAAAAAGTGAGTACACCTGACAAAGCGTTTCTTTTTCCTTGTTATTCAAATTATTAGCTAAGCAATAAAATTGATTTTTTCATGTAAAATGAATAAATATTTGGTTGTTTTATTTCTAGATTGCCATTGACATCAAGAGTGAATTCAAGTAAAGACAAGCCCAAATATCATCTCACTGTCCGAACAGGTAATTTAATTTTACATATAATAAATAATTGGTGTATAGTGAAATAATAGCTCTTAATATATTGATTGACCAAAAATGAAATGCATTTCGGGTTCATGTCATACTTTTCACTCACACATGCGGGGGAAGAAGCGTTGTGTGGGAGACGTGGCAAATGAATATTTTGACATGGACGTAAATGAAATATCTGTCTGTTTGCCAGACACACACTAAATGGAAAAGAGAAAGAGACGACACACGGACATGGACAAAGTGTAAATTCATGTCAATGTCTGGCTTGTCATTTTACAAGCGAAATATCATTTAATGCGCTGATATGTTTGTGTCTCAAAAAACACAAATTTGTATTTACTAATTGAATAACGAACCAATAGAGAGACATCTAAAGAGATATCCAATTCAAAGAACTGACACTTTTTCGATTTGGAATTTCAATTCTAATCTCTAAGCAATTAACTCAATTAGCCATCCTTAAAATAGGCCAACAAAATGCAACATACTAACTAACCAAAACCAAAACAGAAAGAGAGAGACAAGCAGTTTGCTTGAAAGAAGCCAATTGATAGCTAAACTAGCTTGGCAAACATCTTTTGGGACATCTTTTGGGCACTTGCCATTATTCATGGCAAGCAAATTGGGCCAAGAAAGCAAAAAAGAGCAATGTGAGTGTGTGTGTGAGAGAGTGTATGTTCATACGAGATACTCGTAAATTGCCAAAAGTGTCCTTTATCTTGCCAAAGTGGCTAGATCCCTTCGGTCCTCTCCACTCGGGTTCACCATTGCATAGATTTTTAGTTTTAATTAGACGCAGCTGTTGTGGTATCATTTCGGCCCATGCCCGATTATCTTTTGAACTTTGACCAAGTTTTTACAGTCCGAAAGGGTATGCCTCTCTCAAAGTTCAAGTTCTTCAGTGTGGAGAGTGGGAATGGTTTGCAAAGTAATCTACATGCCATTTGCCTTTTCTTCATTGTTCTGACTAATTGAAAACGTTTATTTTAAAACTTAATTATGATTGTCATGTTGTCTTCCGTCCGGCTTTTGATGTCCTGACCTATCCTGTCCTGTCAAATTTCCTATTGTCGCTTCTTTTGTTGTTTTGTATGCCATTGTGTTACACTAAAACACACACACACACAGATACACGAGAAAATTCTTAAAGTATGCATTCCATATTCAATATTGTATGAAGGATAAAGTCTTGAGGTAAATATTTGCCCAGCTCAAATGCACTTTTTAGTTTTACTTAAGTTTCCATATTGATAGAAATTTTCCTCTCAACATTTCTGCATGCGACACTTGAGAAATTCTTGCCTCTCATTTGTCCAGCAATTAGTTTAATCTATGCAAATATTTTTTGAAAAAGCACTTAGACAACAATTCATCAATCAATCAATCAATATGACAGTCCTGGTGCGGGGGCCGAGGAGAGCTGAGTGTGTTTGAGTGTGGGCGTATACGAAAGCAATTTGATCAAATTTGGAAATTTGGTTTCTCCATGCTTCAAGAGGCGGTTGAAAAATGATTCAATTAAAGTCCATAGCTTGAAAATATATTATATATTAAAAATAAATAGATTTTTAAAGTAACACAATCAATTCATAATTTATATAGAAGTTTCTAATCATTTCAAGTATGAAATTCCTCGTTTACATTTGAAGTTTGTGTTAAATTGGGCTCATTAAATATATATTTGTTCGAATTGAAGTACAAGTTAAAGAAGGGTCCGTTCAAGTAAGTTTATAATAATTGATTAAACAACTTTTCAATAGGTAAATGTTTCTTTTTAAGTGGAATATGATATATTTAATTGAGAAGAAATATTTCATAGACCAATCCGAGAATGATCTACTCGCTAGTTTTAATTACATGAATACAATATTTTGTAGAAATTCTGAATAATCTCTAAAAATAACTGGCAACAATATAATTTCATTTCATTACAATTTAAGCTCCTGGAGCAGTTTGAATTCAAAGAATTTCCTCTCTGACAAAAATGTCAGTAAGTGTATACGGAGGAGGAGGAGCCCTACGAGAAAGGGGAAGGAAAAACTAATGTTAAATGTCAGCTGCAATTACAAGCATTTCATTCACTCCCCCCAAGGCGAAATTTTCTTTAATTTCTGTCTCTCTCTCTCTCTCGTTCTCTCTTTTTGCACTCTCTCTGTTGTTGAAGAACACCTAACAGTATTTTTTTGCTGAATTTCTCTCACCTACGGCTAGTTGTGGTTGTTGTCATACACTTGCAAAAAAAAGGGTATACACAATTGCAAACACAGAGAAGCTAAAGTAATATACATACATATATGTATGCACATTCCTAATTGATCTGTTTATTGATTTAATTTTCATAAAAGAAATTACAATTACAATACATTTCAAATACATTCCAAAAGTTGCACGTTCTTTTTATTGATTTCTTTCTTTCGATAAATATAAGTTTCTAACTGATATTGACAAGAATTTGCAAGCAATTATTGTATTTCAAATTGCAGTCTATGCACATCTCAATGTTAAAAAAGAAACAACAAAATGCCCTGGATAATGAATGCAAGCAAGAGTATAAAAGCCATGCCACACAGTCGAAAGTTATTTGAAGCTCAATGGTAGTTTTTATGTACTTATTTTTTCGTTTCCGTTTCTGTTTAACAGTTTTACGGTTGATTTACCGTGTGCGGACATGTTTTTATTAGTTGTAAAATATTTTCAGCTTTCCTTTCGCTCTACCTTTTCTCTCAATATTTCTCTTTTTCCTTTCCCCTTTTGGTACTTTCTTCTTCGCTCCTGCTTACTTAGTGTTTCTGTTTCCGTTTTGTGTTTTTGTGTTGTTTCGCCTTTTCATTGGCAATTTTCGTGTTTGTCGGTCGGTTTTGTGGTGCAATTAGTTGTTATTTTTATTATTTATTTAACATGCTGACTCTGCTTCTTCCTGTTCACTTGCAACATTTCACAGCAACAGTTTCATCTTGGCAGGCAACCATTAATGCTGTTTGTTTATTTCAGAGAATCATTTGTGTTTCTTTTTGGGTGCTGCTTTTACTAATTGAGCACAACATTTTTCCATTAATCAAATTAATTTTCTTCTCCTTTTTTTGTGTCGTGTTTTTGTTTGTGCTTGCTGTTTTGTGGCCGTTTAACATTCTAGGCTTCCTCTATCTCTACCTCTCTCTTATGCTATCTCTATCTTTATCCCTCCTGTTGCTTTTCATAATTTTCGTAGGTTCTTTTACTTTTTGGATAACTCTGGCACTTAATTAAAAGATTACTTGTGAAAACTTTTGGCAGTAAACTTAATGTCAACAGTGTGAGTGTAGGAAAGAGATAAAGTGTGTGTGAGCAAAATGGAGAGTGAGAGAAAAACAAGCGCAATGTTTGCTAGACAACTTTAAATAAATAAAAGGAAATTGCTAAGCAAACACATTTGGGTACAAACACTCACACACATTTGTTACAAAACGGGCAAACGTTGAACTTTGATGATTTATAGCCGGTTCTCGAGACGAGGACGAAATGAAACGTTTCTTTGTAGTCACTGTGAACACACACACACACACACATATGCATACACACATACACATACAGGAAAACTTGCTACAAAAACTACATAGAGTTTCACATTTAATTTACTACGTGTCACGCATACGTTTGCAACTTTGACAAATACAACTGAGACAGAGAATCAGAGAGACCGAAAGCAGGAGAGAGCAAAATAGCATTGCATTTTCCGTCATCACCAGTCACCCTCCCCCTCCGTCCTACCTTATCTATAGTGGCTTTTGCCAACTCTCTAACTCTCTGTCTCGCCTTGTCGTGGCTTATTTGAAGGCTTTGATTATGTTTTGAGAGCGCCACAAATTACGGTAAACATAAACAAGAGCTTTTACTTCCGCTTCCTTTTTAATATTTATACCAACAGCATATAGAATATATACACATATCAACACACATGTATGTATGTAAATTAATGCATGGTCCAACTTTTTATTTGGTATACCCTTATCATTGGGGACTGATAATATTATTAAGCACTTTCTATTAGCGACATCTCGTATGAAAAATAATTTAATTTTGGTAAAGTGTTAAGAGTCCAAATTGTCACATAACAGATAAGCAAAGGGCCATATTTGCCCTTAGGATATTGAATCGACTAACAAGGATCTCAGGTATCAATTATTTGTGTACTCAGGTTAGGGTATAATAGCTTCGGCAAGCTTAATTCAGCTGTGAGCACAATTTTTTCTATGCAAGTTGCTTAATGCCTACGTAGGTAAACAAATTTACAAAGTTTAATTTAACGTAAATAATGTTATTTGCCAAGTTTTTGTTTTTTAATTTTTTACTTTGCTCCACGACAAAGTTAACAGCGGTCATATTTTTGTCATTAATTTTTATATTGTAGGATACATATAAAATATTTCCATGTGAGTGTGTAGGTAACGAACTTTGAGCTCAAAGGCATACCGCCAGGCCGTTTTTTCTTCCCATTTTTTGTTGTCGTTGTTTTTGTCAAGTAATAGGCATATTTATGTTGGTGTGTGAGTTTGTGTGGATTTGTAGAATTAATTGGTTTTTGAAAAAGTTCAACAAAGCGTGCTAATTAATGCAATGTGTCGTTGACTTTGAACTGCATTTGTGTGTGTGTATGTATTTGAGTACACACATTAGAGGGTCCCTAAGAGATGGGGTCATGTTATAAACCGCGGAAAGTATTTGCCTTTGACTTTACAAGAAGGCCAGGAAACAAGATTATTCACTTTAAGCAGTAACCTAAACGATATAATTCTAAATCACGCATATCATGTATACGCAGTGGTGTTTCATAGCCTTGTGTCTTGACTATTTGGGAGCCAGCAACTTTCAGGAGTCAATCTTCGCTAATATTTGGCAATTTCTCAAAGTAGAAACCACCAATTATTGCCAGAAAATGAAATGACAGTAACATGGTAAAATGGGTCGTATACGTAATATTATGATGGCAATTTCGAGAAATGCTCAAAAACAGTTTAAGGTTAAATGAAATCCTTTGTTTTGTATTTGTCACCATGACAGAATCGTGGTGGGGTGTTTTGTATGGGAGGAAAAAAAACTTTGAACGCTTAAATAAATAAATTGTTTGGCTGCAGAGCAAAAGTAATACGCAAGTGGCAGCAAATGTCACAGAAATTGCAGCAACTTTACCATTCTGGCACATGTTTTTCCCAATAAGAAAGTTCCCAAGCTGGTGGATTGGCAACACTATTATAAGGCCAAACAAACGCACACACACACATGCACTCATAAGCATGTGCATATCGTATATACATACATATGTACATATATGTTGGTATGGGGTATGTAATGTGCAAAAAATAAGACCATTGTGGCCAAGTAGTTGTAGTAGTAGTGCAGTTCAGTTGCTTCGAGTCAACTGGAAAATAATTAAATTCCGGAGCCACGGCTTTTGTTCAAGCTTCTTACTAATTTCATGCAAAATGCCATTTGCTGCATTTGTTTTAGTGGTATATATTGGGTAGTGAATATTCAAATGTGTGTGTGTGTGTGGAAAGAGGGTAAGAAAAAGTTATGCCCTCAACTTATTGCCGCTTTCCGCATTGCTTTTGTTTCGACTTTTACTTGTACTTTTGTCCTTCTGCTGCAGCTCCTGCTGCTGTTGTTGTGTTTGCTTTCTTACGGCTTGTCAGTTGGCTCTCAGTGGCGCACTGCTGGGAATTATTTCGTTTGCACTATTCTTACTCAAGCCCAAGCCCTAGCTCAGGCCCCCAACTTCAAATCGCAGCCCGTTGGCAGCCCAACGCCCACTCAGCCCAGTCCCTGTATATATTTGTATATATATGCCATACCGGAAGGAAATGAGCAAAAATGACAAAGTTAACGGATGTGCACAAAACACAACGCACACTCCTCCAATGCACTTGCACAGGATTCAGGATATGTATGCGGAAAGTACAAAATTTTACATGCATTTGATTTATGTTCGTTGCCTCTTTTAACACAGCAAGCAGGGAAGACCCTTTCTGACCCATCCTACCACAATACCATCTCCACCACCGCTCCCTTCTTGGCGGCCTTGTCATTGAGCATGGTGCAAACTGTAGTTTTTGCTTATTGCATTTCCTCCTTCTCCCTGTCCCTAATGCCCTGCTCAAAGTATCAAGTGATTTCAGTTGGCAAGTAAGCAAATCATAGCCTACATTTCCGCTGTTCGTTTTTTCTTCATCTTCTTCGTCACTCTAGAGCAAATTTCTTTTTTCTTTTCCTATTCTTTTTCCAGTTTGCTCTTGTCGGCTCTGCTCTTGTTTCATATTTACTACTGCTCAGGGGAGTTTATGTTTTTAAGACTTTTTAGCAAAAGTTGTCTTCTAGAAAATTGCTCATAAATTTTATCGAGAAGAAGGCTGTCATGTGCTGCCTCTCCTTCTCCTCTCTATATGTAGTCCATATATACATATGTACATTGTACATATGCATGCTAGTATGCAGTTTTATTTATAAAGAAAGAAAAAAAAAAAAAAAATTATGGAAAAAGATGAAATAAAAATCAAACATCAAACTAAAAGCGAACAACTTTTTAATGAATGAAAGTGCTTGCCCATACACACTGAATTCACACAAAAAAACTCGCTACAACCTAAAAAAGAGAAAGCGTTAGAAACAAAGTAAAAGAGCGAGAGAGTACGAAAACGGCATACCCTTACACAATCTCTTCCTCTACCTCGCTCTATATATATATATACATATATATGTACTTAAAGGTAGCTAGGGTTTTTTAGGGGTTAGGAAAGTTTGTTTTTGTTTTACTCCTTTTGTTATTTCATTTTTGCTTTGTTTCGTTTACTCACTTTCTTTTTGGAAATTTCATTTATCAGCGCCCATAAAACGTTAGCATTTTTATTTCCATTGCTACTAGCACTCGCTCTAGACTCTTAGCTATCCCGTGTCAACAGGCAATTATTATAAAAGCCCCAGTAGTCGGGGGAGTAGTCGGCTGGCTATGTACGTACGGATTCGAGACATTGTAGACCACATTTTGTGGGTTGAACTACAATTGCGAGGGTATGCTAAATGCTTTGCCACTGAAAAATGTGACTTTAAATTGCATGAAATCATCGCCGCATTCTCAGAGTAATGAAATTAGCAAAACAAAAATAAAAAAATACAGAAAACAACAGAAACCAAAACAGAAGAAGGAAAAATAAGCACAAAACATCAGTGCGTGCTTTCTATCAAGGTTAACACAAAAAAAGGTAATAAAATCGTTTGAACCTTTTTGTCATACCCATTAGAAGTTAGCTTAAGGAGTATATTTAAATTGTCAAAAAGCGAGCTACCATCATCTAAATAGTATCTAAATAGTATCACCATCAAGTCATTATTTTAGTGAATTTTTTCAGTTCTTAAAATCACACTTGTAGTTTGAATCTAAAATATTTGATATGTATCCTTCAAGTTTTCCCAACTTAGTAGGAAGTACCAACAAGTCGTTGCTGTATCTCTTTTGTAAAAGCTGTTCTGCCTTTGCTTTTAACTCTAAGATAACTGGCATCTAAATTTGTTTATAGTGTCAACTTGTAAAATTAACAACACAAAATTTCAGTATTTTTCTCTTTCGCATTGTTTTCGGGTTTTGGTTTATGGTTGGACCATCAACATGGGTTTTCCCATTCGCATTGTGAATTGTTTACTGCTGATTGTAACGGCGGTAAATGCATCTCTTTTCAGTTCAGTTGAGTTGAAATTTTCTACAGAATTGCTACTTGTTTGCAGATTTTAGAAATCATTGGTTTGGTCTTTCTCATCCTATTGTTGTCCTCGCATTGTGTCCTGGGCGGCGAATATGGGATATCGGTTTGGCTGTACATATACTTTTTACCGGGCATAACGGCCCAGTCACTGGTCTTGGCCATCTTTCGACTGTGCTGCAACACTGTGGGACTTGATCCAATTGTGCGTAGTGGTGCTCTTCTCTCGTGTGCCTCTTGCGTGTAGTACATTGCGATGTTTGTTTACTTACAGGCGCTAGCATTTAATTTCGCCAGCGGCATTGTTTGCCTAATCACCGCACTAGTTTTGCTCGTGGCCATGATTGATCATTGCGGAAATGAGTTTGCGTACATGTTCTATGCGTCGGGCGTTTGTGGGTTGGTGGCTGGCTTGTTGCATTTGCTGAATGCCTGCCTGTGCAACATATACATGCCCAACAGCGAATGGTATTTATTGAGGAGTTGCGTGCCAAAGAAGTTCCATTTGACTTAATTAACTAATCGATTTGCATTGCATTTTTAGGAGATATCTCAAACCTTCTAAATATTCAAGGTCTAGGGCCGAGCAGGTATCTTTTATGTAGAACGGATTACAGATTACGGATTCCAATTCAAATTCTTCCTCACATTCCATTTCATATTTTACAATACATATGTATATATTGTAATTGTATTTTGCTATATTTGCAAAAATGCAATTAATTTAGGTCAAATCTTTGTCTGTCTCTGAATTGAGTTCGGGCTTGCAAACATTTGATTTATCAAATAAAATTCTTAACATTTCCATTCCAAATATTTTACAATAAAAATCTAATTCAATCAATTTTATGCCATAGCATGGCTGAAGCTAAAATAGTTTTGTGCTTATAATTAATGTACTTTAATATATAATTGTCTTTTATCTATGCCTTATCTGACGTTTATATTTATATGCACATATAATTAACACTAAACAACAAATTAGAGTAAAGAATGATTGCTTTAGGGAAACTTTAAAAAGAATAAGAGCTTTAGCTAATAAAACCCCAGATCGAATTCGAAATAGCTTTGATTTTTGTTTGCCTTTTTATTCCACTCATGTACATGTATATGAAATACGCATTTGTTGGCCAGTGTAAAGGCAATATTTGATATTTGTGCTGAATATTATTGTTATTATTTTGGGCATATTTCTGTTTTGTTGATTTGGGGGTGGAGTAATGTCTGGCCAACGGCAGTAATCAATATTATTTTTGGCGACCTTTGCGTGTTAATAGCTGAAAATAATTCTTAATAGACTAGAGTCCTGGGAAAGACTAGTACACTTGTCCACTGAGACAAAGAGAGAGAGAGAGAGAGAGAGCGCCAAATCAATAAAGTTGTGTCCAATCTCAATACCAATTCAGAAAGTTGAATGCGACTCCTTATGGATATTGTAATTGTTTGGTATTTTAATCAAAATGACAGCATATATTGCAACCGCAGGCAAGCGGATATACACACACACAGACTTCCAATCTATCCACTATATATGTGGGTTGAAGGGAGGAAATATCCTGGCGACAAAAAGACAGCCACTTCAATCAGTTCCCAGTGACAAACCCTGGAGGAGTTTTGAATGTGGGTACCGTGAGGGGAAATTTCACTATTGTGCAATGTGCATATTCATAAGCATAAAAGATTTGCGTGATGCGATGGCAATCAAATGGAGAGATAGATTGACAGACAGATAAACGCAGGAGCAGAAGGGAGAGAAAGAGAGTCGAACAGAGGAGGCACTCTGACAGTTACTAATATAAGCAATCAGAAGCTCGGGAATCAAATGAATAGAGAACGAGTCGAAATAGTCATGTAAATCTGTGACTATGAGAAGGAAACTGCTGCAGATGATGATGATGATGATAATAACGACGACAATGATGATGATAATTATGATGCTGCCACTCTATTGCCATGACTGTTGATGAATGCCAACTGACTAAAACAGACACTCACACACACACTTGATTCTTCCCCTGCCTTATCACTCCACCACCTTCCATACACACACACACATGGAGGATTCAAATTTATCCCACGCTGTGGTTTTGCACTTCTATATATCTGAGCTTTGATGTGTCAGAAAAGCGCATTAATGTTAAAGCAGCCATGGCCATGGTGCCTCTTTTTGACTGACAACAAAGATCTCAGTTATTGTTGTTGCTGTTGGTTCTTACAACACCAGACAGCAATTTAAATTTATATGATTCAAGTAGGAAAAGTAGTTTAGTAAATGAATACCAAAAAGGATTTCTTAGAATCCTTGTATGGAAATAATTTGTAGAATTAAAACTTAAATAGTTTACCTATAATACATACATATACATGTGTATATATATAAATGGAACTGTCTCAGTTTGTCGACTAACACTAAGAAGCTAAGAATAATCAGTTGAGGGCGAAGATTCTTATGTTGTGGTATTGTTCTTTTGTTCTTGTTTAGCATTTTAATCCTTAACTTGTGCAAATATTATTAATTAAGATAGTCCAGATCAGTTTACATGGGTTTTGTATGTCTAAGGTCAAAAATGTTTGACGCTTAATGCTAAGACTCCAAATAGTTAAAACTCCGATTGTACTTGTAACTATTGTCCTGCAATTTATTTTTTATCAGTTTATAATTCAAATCGACTCAAATCAAGAACTCGAATGTTGATATATGTATAAAATCTTGCAATAGATTCAACTAAAGATAGGATTGCATAGAAAAAAAGGAGTCTAAACAAGTCTTAGTCACAAGTCTTTAGTCACAGAATGATAGAATACTTATATTATTAGAAACAAGAAAAATGAGATTCCAATTTAGTTATCTTTATAGATTTGCGATCAAAAATTTTCTGTTGAGAGGATGTTTAAGTAAATTGTGTTGGCCATTGTAATTAACCACATGGACATTGTTTAGACTTTATTTAATATTTGCTCGCTTGATTGGAACTCCTTTTTCGGGGGCTTTAATTAGGGTGTAGTGGAAATGCCATAAATGTGAAAGCAGGCCAAGTTATCACAAGGTTTTTTTCGGTGTTTTTTTGTTTTTCGGTGTAGTTTACTGCAAAGAATGAAATAACAAAAACAAAGCCAGACAACAACGTTTGTCACCACTAGCACTAACAACAACAACAATAGAAACAAAAACAATGGCAGTAAACAAATGTAAAAATATTTGGCACTCGAAAGTGCTGCGAGACAAATACGTTCGTACATACATACGTACAAGCATATAGATGTGACAAACGTTGAAGAGTCATTTACTGGGAGTGCATAGAGAGTCAAAAGCATACTCGGGAGGAGAGGTACCGGTGGAGTGGAATGAAGTGGAGCGGAATGGCACCACTGAGCTAGGCGAGAATGTATGTGGTGCTAGTGGAGCAGGCTTTCAAGTCAAGCGCGCGTATGTCTTTCTCTCTTTCCCTCTCTCTCTCTGAGTGTATGTGTGTGTGTTGAAAAATGGCGGGTAATGCGGGCAAACAACAACTGAGGAGCAATTGCAGACAGCATACGTCGTCGTGGCAAACAAAGAGACGGGCGGCGGCATGATGAGTCGAGCCAAACGCAAACGAAATGAAACCAGCCAGTGAATATGGAGTGGCGACTGCCTTATATTGTATGTGAGTGAAAGTGCACAGAATGCCAGTCAGTCAAATAGTCAAAAAGTCAGTCAGTCAGTCCACCAGTCAGCTTGTGCTGGTGCTCAGCATAGTTAGAGAACGGAAAAGCATCGCCGCTTTGGCGTTGATGACAATTGTACAATTCATAATAGCAAACACACACACACACAATATCACAAATACGCACATAGGAGACAGACATGTCAGTGTTAACTATTTAGAGAGTGCTTCTTTTTACATGAGTGTGTGCGTTTGAGTATGTTTCTGAGTGAGAGATCGCTATAAATAGCACGGACTGTTGCATAATACCTGCAACGACTTTCACATGACCTACACTTGAAGAAAATTTGCTTAATCATATTTCATTAAATGATAATTTAGCAATGCAGTTTTCAAGAAGTTAATTTCAAGCAAACGTTACGCATACGACACGTTGTTCATTTTATGTTTAGAATGAAATGCGTCTTACGGAAATTTGGAAGTACAATTCTCTTATATTTATAATTAGTCGTGTAATTTTGAGGTGAATTCAGTGAGAAAATTATTACCTCCAACTTTAAATGCTTTGTGGGGATGTGTTATTTCACAATATAACCATTATGTTACAAACCTCCGTTTGGTAACTAAATCTTACTTTTATTGATATTCCTTATCTCTAAGTTTGCCGTTAATTTTTTTTGCTGTGCAAAATGCCTATCAGCTGACTGGAGGACTGACTGACTGGCGGACTTGGTGACTGGTTGACTGGCTGCCATGTCACTTGTTCAAAGTTCAAAAAGGGCTGTCAGGTTGTTTATTTTCTCCACTGTTCGCAACACTTGCTTTAATGGGCGGGAGTTATGGGTGCTTAGTAGCCTGCCTTCATTTGCCTAGCCATATGCTTTGCCTTTCTTCCTCTGCCTGGATGCCTTTGGTTGTTGCTGTCTTTTTAGATTGCAAATTGCATGCTGCAAAATGAAAGAGCAGCGGGGCCCAGACAGAGCAGTCCAAACCAGACCCAGGCAGGGCCAGTACCAGTTGCACTATCGAGGCTAGACAAAATCCAGCAGCAACCAACGCAGCCAAGGCCTGTAAATTATTGCGGCAATAAGCATTATGCACAGGCTAGCGTGTCGGTCCGTCGCCTCGTCAGCGTCAAATTAGGTTAGACACTGGACATTAGCTGTCTTCTTCTTCTGCTGGTGCCGCTTCTTCTCTAGTTCTTGAACCTTTTGGCCTGCTCAGTTGACAGCTGCTCCAACTATTTTGCTTTGATGCCAATCCAGATATACCTACATACATATCTGTAGGTATATAAAGCTTGATTAAAATCGTAAATTGGCTTTGCTCAAAGGGTTTGCGTTGGCCTAGGTAAACAAGCTGCCAACTTCTAAATTGAAACTTAGATTATCTTTTGCCAACAGCATTCCAAGCCGAATTCCCTTTTTTCTTTCATCTGTATTGAGATTAAGAAAGCCAATGAGCTGTTCAACCAAAACCATAAAGAAGAAATCAATCAAGTGTGGTTAATGTCTTTCTTCGTCCAACACAACAAAACAAAAACACATAACCGAAACCCAAAAACGGGTTCATTTTAAAGCCATTTTGTTCTATTGATATCGGTTCATGTGTGTGTGTAAGTGGGTTATAAAGCAATTTACACAACCGAAAAGTATGCTAGGTAAATACTTAATTAAAATTACAACCAATGTCAATGACCATGTGTGTGTGTGTGTGTGGCTTTAATCACTCGAAATTAGAGCAGTAAAGTAACAACAACTGGGCCAACTGACCAAGTGCCCAAGCCAACCGCTTGGCCCATACATAAAAAAGGCAATAAAAAGCTCGTAAAAGCCCATGCGAAACAATAACAACAACAACAGCAACTCAAATATTAGCCTAAATGCAATAGACATTAAATTACTCGTAGCAGCAATAAAACCCCCAAACAAATAAAACAGATTTTCTGCTAGTAAAACAATAAAAAACAAATACAAAAAAAAATCAACAAAACGAAAAACAAACAACAGGCAGTCAGTCGAAGCAATACAAAAATCGGAAGCTGGATGACAAATGGAATAGTCTTGGGGATTAAGACATGTGTGTTGGAGGTGGGGGCAACTCCATATTTAATGTTATAATTCATGATTTTATCCTAATAAAGAACTTCATTTTTTAAATTAATTCACATAACGCATATTAAGCGAGTTTAACTGGAAAAAAAATTAAAGAATAACTCTTTAATTTATCAAAATAAATATATACGAAAGCAAAGGTCATTTAAAAAGAACAATTATTTATTTGTTCCAATGTTTAAAGATCCAAACCAATCGATAAAAGCTTTGGGGTCTCCAGGCGCGTTATATTGGATACAGACAAAACGCTGCGACAAACATTTTCTTGATTCTGATATATCCTTTTATTCTACAAATGCAGAGAATGTATGGATACTCTATGGAAACTCTTGAATATACATTTCTGAAAATAGAGCAAATTGAGCAAAGATGAGTTTTTAATTCAATTTCATGCCCAGACAACGTTCCGGCCGTGGTAAGCCTTCAACCCGCACGTGCTCTCAGCAGATATGAAGGCAAACCCAACGGAAAAAAAATATGTCAAAGTAAATTTTCGTGAACAACATTTCGTCAATGGCCACGCGTTGAAATATGAACGGCAAATAAATGAATAAATAAAATAATAAAAAAAGGGAGCCAAAAATTGTATTCTGCCAGACAAGTGGCCATCATAAACCTACATCGAGTTACACAGACATACATACATACACATCTACAATTTCAATTCTTGGTCTTATCAGTTCGGGTCCTCTGCCCTACTACCCCCATATAGGAAAAAGACTCGCCTCCTGGTCCATGACCAAATACAAAATTCAATTTACTAAAAGAGGCGACCCCCCATTTTTTGGTGGCTGTCGCAGTCGAGGCAGGAAATGTCAAGAAAAAGGACAGCCAAAATACATATATACCATTTATATACACATCTATCTGTATATTTGTATATATATTCATATACATACTGTTTGGCAGCAAAAGTTGGCTCTTGTTTATGCCAAGAGAGTGCCACTTACTGTGGCTTACCGTGCAACGCGAATAAAGCAAGTTTGAAGTTACAATTTTTTCGGTCGCTTGGCACAAGCCACAAAACGGTGGCAGTGACAGGGGCACGGATGACGGGGTCTCTTGTATTTGATACAAGTATGTAATATACATACACAAATTTGCCCTTTGCGTCTTAGTTCTTTAGCTAACAAAATGGTTGATGCTCAAGCTGAGAGATGCCAAACCTCAGACATAATACAATGGCCATTAATATGGTTCGTGACCTGAAGACGACAAACAACAAAAGATATTATATAGTAGTTGGATATGAATCAGTTGACTATAAAGATGATGGGAATAGGCAAGGATATCGTCCGTATTTGTGTGGGTATGTGTGCGCCTGGGTTCAATATTGGGATGAAAGATAAGAAACTCTTAATTAAATTTCACTTCATTAATAATAATAACCAAAACGGCCAAAGAGTTGCTTAGGAAGCGTGGATATGCTATGCTTAGTTGACATTTCGACAATTTAAGGGCACAAATAATTTGAAAATCAATTGTCCCTATCATCCCCTTGAACTATTAAGCAACTAAGAAGATAAGTATATGTCTCTACTTCTGTTTGGTTAATTTAATTCCTTGCTTAAATGAGCCAGACCTAAGAAATTTCATGAGTTTGCCTACAAAGTTATGTTTCGTGACATCATTTAAAATGAAGGCCTTTAAACGGAGAGCAATGAGTATCAAAAGATCCATCATCATCATCACATAAAATTGTATATAAAAGCGTTGCTAATATGACCCTATTAGATATTGTTTCCAATTCATCATTCACTTTACATGGCTTTAGCTTGGCCATTGGGTTGGTAGGTAGCTTTCTCTTTGTTTCATTTTTCATTTTGCCAGTTTTTTCAAGATTATGATGACGTTTTTCTGTTACATGAGTTGATAGCAGAAGAATGTCTAGTGTGTCCAAGAGCTAAGGGCAATCTATATGCATGTCCTAGTTTTTTTTTTTATTTTTTTTAGTTGTTTTTGCACCGGTAAGAGCATAACAAATTGCTTGTACTTGTTGCGGCAATAACATGATGAAACACATTGCCATACACACACACACACACACATGCAGGCAGATGTTGCCAATGAAAGTTTTGTTGAGCATAGATGCGGGCCTGAGACCCTCCGATGGGTCTATGGTTGATTGCAACCGATAAAGTTTATAATTGTTTCATTTCCTGGATTTAAATTGCAAATATGAGTTTTGTCTTTTACGTCTGTGGGCTGGCTTACTAAATTATGCCAAATGGATGAAACGCGTGCCAACCCAATGGCCATGGTTGGATGAATGGATGGATGGATGGACGATAGTCCTTCTTTTGAAGGGAATAGTGAGAGAGAGATACCCAAAGGGCTCAGTGAGTCAGTTAGTCAGTCAAAGGCTCCATCAGTGTGCGACACAGTAGATTTAACCTAATTAAGAATGTTCAACAGGACACAATGTTTCGAATACAAATGAAATGCTCTTCCACTCCTCCGCTCAGCTTAGGTCTGAGCAGGGGCAAAGGCGTGTTTAGGAATGAGGGCATGGGTGGGCGTGTCTGACAGGCTGCTGCGCAGAAATGAATGAGCTGCCGAGTCAAAACCGGCTGCTGAAGCAAAAGGTTGCCCTGCCGGGTTACATGGTTTGATGTTGCCGTTGCTTTTGTCGTTATGCTGCTGCTGGCAAGACGAATGTTAATTCTATTTAAACAGAGCGAGACAGATAGAGAGAAAGAGGGGTAGGTAGATACAGACCCACACAGAGACTTAACGCGACTGAAAAGAGTGACACAAAACACAGGCAAAGCCGGGACCAAGCTGCTGCTGCTGCCTTTGGCATTCAAAGTCACAAAGATTGTCAACGTTTTCATTTTAATTCAAACAAATGTTACTAATGTTTTCATTGTTGTTGTTGTTGTTGTTGTTGTTGCTGCTTCTTTTACTGGGCGCTTCTTGAATATTTTATCGTTTGACTTGCCGCCTTGGCAACATTTGGCAACATAATTTGTCCTTAAATCCTTTCACTAATAGCCTTATGGTTCCAGCATATACAACGCCCACGCCTCGCAACGCCCACCAATTTCCAATCCTTTCACTTGTATTCATTAAATGTCGAAATATTTCAATTGCCTTAGAATTCTCTTTAGCTTTTCTGCAGGTTCTAAAAGAAGTACAATTTTGTACTTTAAATTTAATCAACGAATTTAGCTTTTGATAGTTGTTCGATTTATTTCTTCTGAAGTACCTAAGAATAGCTTCTATCTCAGACCAATTAGAATTGAACCCTCCTGTTCTGCTGAAAAGGAAAAAACTCCTCCTCCACTGCGCCTAAGGAAGGTTCGCAACTGAGTGTTTTCCTGCAAGCATTTCACTATATTGAGCAAGAATAATAATATTTCTATAAAAACAAACAGTCAAACAAATTCTCTAAGGATGAGGCTAAAGAAATAGAACGAGTTTAAAGCAAAATTTGCTGAAAGGATGCGGGCCTGGGACCATTTCTTAAAAAGAGTTTTCTAAGACCGATGCCCAAGTCGGGTATTCTGATGTTGGCGGCATAAATATAACCTTTGAAACCTATTTAAAATCAACTATGCGAATTTTTTTAGCCATTCGTCATCGAAACTTTAAATCAAATATTTATGCAGGTGCGAATTTTTTGCATTAATACCAAAAAAAGGCCATCAAATGATAACGTCAGGCCGTGAAAATATTATTTGTATTTCCCTCTATATAGTATATTTCGTATATTTTTCTTTAGTTGTGCTTTTTATTTGTCTCTGTTTTTGTTTTCCCACTTTTGATTCCCATTCTTGCCACTGGTCGCGACACACCTGTGTTGCTACAAAAAAAAGAAAACAAAAACCAAAAACAAAAACAAGAAGCAACTTTTATAGAGAAACAGGAAAAGGAACGGACGGAGGCAATACACAGAATACGGAATTACGGAATACGCGATACGGTGACAATTGTTCCTACTGCCGGATGGGATCCCTCGCATCTACCCTTTTACCTTACAATATACTGTGTCGCCTGCATTTATTTTCTTGGGCAACATTTGCTTAAACAGCGTCAACAATTTGCACACTATTTGCCATTGTGTTGGCCGTCAAGTTGAAGGTGGGCTGATAACTTCTATCTACCGTTTCTATGAATTTAAATGGCATTATGAGCGCCTCGAGAGGGAGATAAGACACTGTGGGGAAGAGCAAAGTAAAAGAATTTTCTTAAGAATTTTGTAGAATTGTCAAGTAAATGTTGAATAATGATTGCAACGATGAAACAATGCAAAATTGAGCTTGTTGTGGTATAAAGTCCATAAAATTCTTTCATTAAATTAATTTGTTCTAACCTCAAGACAAGTTCTTACAGCAAATTCCAGTAAACGTTGGTTCGGTTACAAATACTATCGGTTGTGTTTTAAGTCTTTACTTTTTCATTAACTGAAATCTCGTCGAGTATAGTTCATCATAACTCTACTAAAAATAAGATTAATTTAGAAACCGATGAATTGTGAAGAGAAATTTGATGAACGTTCAGAATTAAGATCCTTTCACTTAATCATCTACAATTCCGAAATTTCATTGTTGTTTTTCGCGCTTGAATGCCTTTAGCCGAAGGCAGTTATCATGCCTATCACCTTTATTTTTATTTTTTTGTCTTGTCCAAATTCAACTGAATGAAATCCAATTAGCTTTTCTCTGTGTGCTTATCAACGCGTTTACAGTTACTCCCGGCAACGGTAGCAAGAGTCGTCGAAATAGTAGCTGACACTTGATTGTCCATGGCCATGGACTCTCGACTCGGCTCTGTCCACAAATACATGACAACGTGATGAACTCGGCTTAAAACACAGCCAACAGAACAAAAAAAAAACAAGAAAGGGAATAGAGTAAAAAAGTGAGGTCAGTCAAATGTAAACCTGTCTGTCAGACGAAACAAAAAAATATGGGCAAACTTCTACTTATCAGTATCAGTTTACAGACTCCTCGCTTCCTATTTCTCGTTCTAGAAATATGTGTATGTGTGTGTGGATGTGTGTTACTGGGACTGCACTCACAATTCTGTTGCATATCTCTTACGCTTCGTTTATTTAATTTTGTCTCTCTTGTTGTACCCAGCATACCCCATATATCTAGGAGTATATGAAAATCCAAGCTGCAAAAAGGGATAGTCTTTTATAATTCTTTGATATTGGTTGACATGCATTTAGAAAGCCTAAAAGTAGAACAGTAGTTTATATATATATAGGTTAAAATTGAAACAATTCACGAAAAGTCTTCAGAAATAGAGGAGAGCGTTGATATAGTTAAGAGACTAACAATTAACTACAATACAGGGTAACTGAGAGTCCAAAAAAGGCCAACTAGTTTCAGTTAGGTCAGTTCTATCTCTTTTTTTTTTTGGGGTTTTTTAGATGAGGTTATAACTCTGACTGCGAGTTGGTTTCCATGTGGCAGCAGCCAGTTTTGTTTGGTCGCAATGAAATCCGTTTCATTAGAAACTCAAACAAATTTTTGTTTACCAACCAGCTGGTTATGTGGCTGGTTGAAGACAACGAAAAAAAGGAATGAAAACAAAAAAAAAAAAAAAAAAACCCATAAATTTATTTGAAGCAAATTTTAATTAAGGCCACCAGCAATGCCCGTTAAGGATGAGGGGGTGGTACATTTGGTCAGGAGCAACGGCCAAGACCGCAACACCGTGTAAATCCCTTTATCAAATTAATGAGCTCATTAAAATTCGTTTAGCAATTACAGTTTTAACAATTTCCGCCTCCTCCACCAAGAAGCCCCAAGCAGCTTCCCACCATTTTGCCCACCGTCGTCGACTTCAATATGCTGCGAAAATGAGTAGAGGAGGAGGTATAGGGTAACATGCCATGCCAGTCAGACGATGAGAATATGCTGCGTCAGACAAGAATCGTACAGGTGGTGAACCGAAAGGAACAGAACAGAGCTCAACTGAACTGAACTCAAATTCAACTAAACTCAATCTGCACGTGCGCAGTGACTAGAATGTATAAGAATGGGAATAGGTTGTTGTCGAATGTTGTCGGTTTGTTGGTTCTCAGCTGACGGCATCAGGCCTATAATATTATATCCATAAAAAATTATAATAAACTCTCCAACGAAATTTTTGTTTCGCCAACTCAGATTGTTATATGTATATTTATGTACAAAATATGTACATACATATATATATGTATGTATATGTAAGTGTGTATGTAGTATAAATTCTAAGAGCTGTTGCTGCTGCCACTGCTGCTTCTTGTGCTGTGTTAATAGGAAAATCGTGTGGCCAGGAAATAAAAGAGCATAAAAATGCTCTTAAAAGTAATAATAATTGCCAGGTCCCAGGCAACGGGAACAGTTAATACAGAAGAGCAACAGTAACGGGCAACAGCAGCAATTGAAGAGGCGGAGACTTGTTCAATCGCGGGTGAAACAATAAAATGAAATAGCAATGTAATAATTTATGATGGCATCATTAAAACATCGCTCAGTACCAACACAATACAAAGAAATAAAGCATATAAAAATATAACCAAAAACCAAAACGTCGATGTTTGTATACTCTTAAATTGCTTACATAGATTAGAAATCCAATCCACAAACCGTTAATAAATATTAATATTTGATGTACATACATATATGTAACAACATACAAATGTAGTTATAAAACTAGCTTAGACAAGCTCATTTAGATTCATTAAATCATCGCAATGTTCAACTACATATATACATTTTGTTTACTTTATCTTCTAAATATGAAGAACCCTTTTTACATAAAGAGTATCATTGGGAAAAAAAGGAACAAAAGAATAAAGAAAGACTAAAAAAAAAGTTTTGCCATTCGAAAAGTATTAGAAGCTGCTGGCGACTTCGTCCTTTCAATTCGACAGCTTGGCAACGCTTCACTGCCCTTCCACAGCTTCTGGCGTTGCCGACGCCGATGCCGATGCCTTTGCCTCATTGCCTCTCTGGCTCACCTTGCCGGCAATGTAATAAAAATGTTATTATTTCTTTTTATTTATTATGCTTTTTAGAGAATTTATGACGTGCCCATGTTTTGATTCATTTTTCATTTAAAGACCAAAAATAACAACAAGAAAATAAGAGGAAAATAAACAGCAATGCAAACTGTGTGCAAATGCCAAACGATAAGCGAAGAAAAACAGAGAACAAAGGGGAAAGAAACCGCCAAGCATAATACATACTAGTAGTATGAAATGATTAATTTCAAGCTTTAAATACAACGCAAGTAAAATGCACATAAACCATAACTGACAAATTTATATTTTATTTGACATCCGGCTTAATGCCAAAAATATTTCACACACTTTACCCGCGCCCAACTCTCAGAGTGTTCAGGCCGATTCCGTTGGTCGTTTCTTTGTGAAAGTCCTTTTTCCCTTTGTGCCGTTTGTTGTTGTCCCGTGCTGCCGGTCTGCCTGTCTGCCCTGTGTGTTCTGGTCGTTTTCTGTGCTTTGGGCTATTGATTTTTCATGCCTTTTGTCGCGCAGCCATTACAGCAGTTTGCCTTTTCTTCTCACTTTGGGTAGCGTTCTTTCGGCTCTGCCTTTTGTATTATTTTGCCATTTATTGTACATTATGCAGGCGACTAATATTGACATTATCTGTTTTCTGTTCACTTTCTTTTTATACATTTCCCCGTCGCGCTGTCACTTAAAGCAAAGGCGTAAATCCTATTTCGCCAAATCTGACATGCTGACTGAGCTTTAAACAAGACACGAAAATGTTTCAAGGATTAACTAAACAAAAAAAGCAACACAAAACCCCATATACACAGATAGAGGAGATTCTGTCTCAGTTCTCTTCTTTAACCCAAATGAATAGACCTTTTCATGTTGTCATGGTTAATGATTTGGCCCCCTACAATCTTGTCATCACACGAAATTTGACATGTGGATATCATATATAGATACAGGAAGGTTTATGTATATACTACAAATTTAACACAGCCCAAAACAAATATATTTAAAATTTATTTGCTTGGACTGCCAACAATAAACAGAACGTGATATGTTTAGACTTTAAAGAAATTCAGAAAATTAGTGATCCCAATAATTGATCCTTCTACCTCTGGCGTCAGACATTATCGAAATAAAAACGTTGTCAACAATAGAAAAATCCAAGTCTAGTCACAAGAACCAATGTGTGTGGCCAGCCTTTGTGGACGTCATCTACACAGATGAATTCATCATCCGTTTTTCATAATATTACTCGTACAATGCTTTGAAATATAGCAAGCAGTTTGTCTGCTCATCTAGCTAATACCCAGCAGGACACATGACTCGCATGAGCCTTGATGCATGCACAGCAAGAAAGAATAGTTAAGAATGGGCAAAGCAATTTCATTTCAATTTTCTCTAAACTGGGTAAACCGAATGTGGAATTTTCATTCAGTGTACATTCATCATGTTTAGAGGCTCGTGCAGATTGCACTCGTGGTTTTTGTGTTGTTGTCAAAAGTATTACGTTATTTGTTCGACTCTTGCCACCACCGGGCACCGCCATGACTGTGCATTTCATTTCATGGGAATTGATGATGCTGCCAGTTGTGGGCGAGCGGTATGAGGGCAACGTGCACTCCCAACATTGTGATGTATTGTTGTGCGGAAAAGGTGACTTTCATAATTCCCCCTTTTACATCTCTCATAAAATGCCATCGTTTTGTATGCACATCTATCTATCTACGCAGAAAATTAAATTCCTTAGACGAGTCCTTTATCGGTATTGCATTGTCACGAGCTCTTACCAACCCTTCTTAGCCCCTCTTCATGGGCGGATGGTGCAGATTTAATATTAAGTATTAGATTCGAAAACACACAGCTGCTCGTAACATAAGTTTATATAAATAATTGATAGTCTGTTTGGGATATATTTTGTCTATTTGGACAAATTGCAAAGAATATGCAAACAAAAAAACAATTGAAATTCGAGTGGTAAAGGAAAATTCTATTTTAAATTGAATTTTTCTTGTGTTTTGTTTGTTGATATGGTTTTCTCTTTAACACTAACAGGCTGAGCTCGCCTATGTAGTGCTAGTGGTTTAGGCCATGCAATTCCATTCACTCAATATGATTTTTCCATCACTTCGTTGCTTTGGTTTATAGTTTTTGGTATTTTTCGATATAAGAAAATAAAAAGCAATTTCCCTTAGCTTTTCTTTCACTCACTCGTACACTCTCTCGCTATAAGGCTGCATCTTCTGTGTTAAAGAACTTGCAACAGCCACACTGAGACCCACTCTCCCAGTCGTATAAGTAACGTTTAGATGATGTTTGGTTGGTTAAGAGGGAAAAATTCAATTTTTGTCCTTGCTGAGAGGCTAGAGAACTCTGGCGGAAATATGAAAAACGTCGTTCATGCTCCACTACGCCGTTCTGTCGTTCGTTCTGGCCAACATCATCAACATCTTTTGCTACGCTCTTTGCCATTCAGTGGATTCGATCGATACAAAAAAAAAAAAAAAAAGGCAAAACATTACACTAGCAACGTTCGCTTTATATTTGGTTATGGTTTGTCGTATAAATCCGTTTATATACTTTCATATATTTACTCGTATACGAACAAATACATACATATATAAAGTTATGTGTGCGCATTTACAGCTTGCCTCTATTCAGTTGGATTTTGTTTAATTCGTTGTTAGAAATATATGACTTCATATCCATTGTCTGTTGCTGCTGCTGCTGTTGGACTTCGCCTGTAATATTTGTTGCAATTTGTTAACCAATTCTCCATTCTCTTGCATTGTTTTTTGTTTTGTCTAGTGTTTTTTGTTGTCTCTTTTCCTCTCTTAGTGTTGCCGGTTTTGTTTTTCAATTTATTTTCATGTTTTTACGCTCTTTTGTTGCATATTTCATTTTGCGCTTTTTAGTTATCTTTCACGTTGCTGTTGCTATTGCTGCTGCATTGTAAAATATGCAACATATTTTGCATGTTGATTTTGTTATTCGGTTTTTATTTCTCGGCGTTGGCGGCAATGAAAAAGTGATAATAAAAAATAAATTGCACATGCTAGACCAGTATCAAAAAAAAACGGACGTGAACTAACTGTTGCAATATGTAATAGATTCTGACGCAATGAACAGAAGCAATTCCAATCACTAAAGCGTAAAATATTCTTATCTCGGAACTGCTCTTTGAGATAAGGATTAAAGTTTATGGCAGCTACGCTGAAGAGGAGAAGGAGAGAGAAGTTCACAAACTGATCTACACGTGGTAATCTCAAAGTAAATGTAAGTTAGTTTTGGACCATTTAACTTAAAGCCAAACATGCACTAAGAGCCATTTTACGTCAAAGTTGGAGGCGTTTAGTCAATTATGCATTAAGTTACGTTTCATTAAATGTGTGTTGGCTCATAGTTTATGCCTAACACAAAGTCTACACGTATACAAGCACGAAAGCTTTCAAGTGTCCCTGAACTGGCAGTGCAGCAAATTTGTTCCAGTAGCTGCTGTTACTGGCGGCTATAACTACGCAGGCAACTGCCGAGTAAAAGTACTTGTTGGCCTATAAGGTTTGCTCACCACTCATTTTTACCCTCTCTATCTCTCTCTTTCTCTTGCACTACAATCATACACCCACGCTTATTCATGCATATTTACTTCAAATGCAAAGGAGTGTAAAATTTTAATTGAACCTTATAGTCGGCCCTCATAAGTATGCTATGTTTTTTTGCTTTTTGTGGCATGTGTGGGTGTGTAGGGAAAATTAGAGCGTTGAAAGAACCTTGAAACTGCAACCTTTGTACCCCATCCCTCGCCACAATCAGATGCGAATGGCAACCAATTTACAAAACAGCGACAAAATGCCACATCAATCAGAGCTCTAAAAAAAACAAAAATATGTTGTATATAAAAATTGTAATGGCCTTGCAGCTGTTATTGCTGTTGAGTTGTGAGGTCGTCAAAAGGCGGAAGGGAGCAAGCAGCAAGGTGGTAGGTTGAGTGGCCCTCAGATTGGTCTAAAAACAGACAAATCAAAGCCCACAATGAAAGCGCGCATCAATTATTTATGTTGAACATTGTGCTTTCGATTATACCACATTGAGTGCATTGGAATGGGCTTCAATAGAAAGGTGACAGCTCGTGACGTGGTGGTCAAAAGGAGAAGGAAAATATTGTGGTTTTAGTTCTTAAATCAACGGTTGAAAACTACCCATGACATATTGACACATTCCCTATCCCGCTACGTATTTAAGTGGCCTTCACTGTAAAAAGCGACAGCGAACCTTGAACAGGAGTTCTGACTTAGGAACTTATGGGTAGTTTTAAAAATCTCTTCATTTGGATTTCAATTTGCCCATCAGGATCTTGGGTAATCAGAAAATTTCTTAAAAATTTAACCTTGACCTAGGGAGATTATTATATTATATGCTTTTTATTTCAATTTACCAAGTTCTCACATTAAATTTCAATTCCTCTATTGATTATTTACTTAAACGCTTCAGATTGGACACGAAAATATTAAATATATTTATTACTTGCACAGAGTAACGCCAGATGGCCTTATTATAGAAGAGATTGCTGTCGGGCAACTTTTTTTTTATACATACATACATACATATAAGTATGTAAGTAGTGTACTCTGTACACTCAGAATAAGTGGAGGGGAAAAATGAAACGGAGGAAAAGTCTCCTATGTCGGGAACGGTGCATTCAATTTGGTGGCGTATTAAGTTTTCAGGCTCCAGCTTGAAACTTGATAAATAAATTACTTTGCCAGCAGGATGGACTTGCTTTACACTTTGCACTTTTCCTAGAATTATTGCAGACAATTGACGCGCTTCGCTCTCAGACATGGACAGTCTCTAGAAACAGACAGACAGTTGGACAGATAAATAGAAGAGCAGACGAACGGACAGATGGACAAAGCAATGCGATTTGCAGTTTTTTCTTTTCCTTATATACATTTGTGTTGTTCTATTTTTTGTTTCTTTTGCAATTTACGGAAAATATTTTTATTTCTCAACGGCAGTGGCCGTACGAACATTCAGTAAACATTCAGATCCACGGCTTCTGTCGCAATGCCTCGTCTTGGACTGGATTGAGCCTTGCCAGGAGCACCAACAGCACACTTTATTGGCTTGGCAAAAAGTTTTTCCTTTTTTCTTATTCTCCCTCACTTTCTCTCTCTAGTCTCTGATGTTGCCACGTCACTTGATCCAGGAACTTGGCTAGCGATTTAAAGCGGCGACTCTGCGACAGGTTTTGGCTCAGGCTTTGAGTGACGGAATGGCGGTACAGTAGGTAGAGTCAGTAGAGAGCTTAATGTGAGAGTTCAAGACGAACTAGCAATTTGCTTTTTATTGATTTCGCACTGAAAATTGATTTTATGCCATAATTCAGGATGTACAAACTGACTTTCAATAAATTTAACGCATAATTCCTGATGGGTTTAAGCGTAATTGATGATTGATTATGGTCCCTAGAGTTTCTTCTTGTTGCCGTTTTAGCCAAATCATTTAGCCTCAATGCTGTGTAATTTATATTCGCTTAGCTTAATCGTACACTTACCTGACATCTGCATCTCCATTGCCATTATATGTATCTTTGGGTAAAGGCTTAACCTTTTTTTGATGAGGTCCAAAGGCAACATCAAAGCGATACTCGATTTTAATTTGAATAGATGATATGGTTTGACATGTGTCTGATGTGGCGCTCATTCATTATTTGCCTTGGCCATTTCAATTGGAATTGCTATACCCTTCACTCTGCTCCGGTTTTTGCGCCCTTCAGTGTGTATGTGCAATTTCTTAATGGCTTTCCATTTCCCCCCACTTTGCTCTCTTGTCACCTCTCGCTCACTGTTAGAGATGTAAATAAAAATGCATTGCAGTGCCATTTCCTGTGAAAGCCAAATACATTTGATGTAACTCATTGCAGGAATCCCACGCCCCCCCTATGTTTTTTTATATTTTGATTTGAAGCGGCCACGTGACGACGACGACGACGACAGTTTTCCTTTTCTTTTTTCTACTTCTCTTTTATAATTTTAAGCTGGCTTTCCATTTTTTTTGTGTGTGCTGCAACGGCTTTTACATGTTTCCTTACCAACGCTTTGCTGAAATCAATGGGAAAAACTGCCCCGTGTCCCTGCAGTCAGCCGCCTTCTGCCAGCTGTTCAGTGATTGCGCAAAGTGCGGCGTTGTGTCCTGCTTGTTAACAGACGCGTAGTGGGGTGAGAAAGAGGCCAGTAGGGGGCAGGAGGAAATAAAAAGAAACGTTTTATTTAAATACGTATAGTATATATGTATACGATATGCTGGCAGGTAAACCGTAACGGTTTAAATCTGCTTGTTCAACTTGCCAGCACCGACTCTTCACTTCACTTCTCTCCCGTTCTTTCTATCCAATCTCACGCTTGCCTTTCTGGGCCGTATTTGTGTCAGACCCTTGCAGATCGCTTACATTTGGCATAAAAAGGGCGCACAGTAGCTGCAACAACAAAAACAACAACCTGAACATCAACCAGAAGAGCATGTTAAAAACAGTTTTATGCACTGGCAGAATGGAGCTGAAATAAAATAAATATGCTGGCCGGCTGTCTCTCTGTGTATGTCCCTCTCAATGTCTGTCCTGGCCCTGGCAAACGCAAAAGTGCCCACGCTTCAATGCGTGTATCTGTCGCTGAGGCCAAAATGCTTTAAAAAGTGATTTTAACACAACCACACACACACACACACACACACACACACAAACCAACCAACACGTGTATAGTCGGGCATTATATGTGGAAAATAAACCAGCAAAGTCTCTGACATCCTCAGTTTCCACTTGCTGACCATCGTAAAGTACATAAACACACACTCATTCACACAGAAAACATCCAAACAACAACGAAAAAAATAATGGATAGTAAAAAAGGAATGCAGCAATGCTATATGAAACATCTTGCTAGTTAATCATATCGAATATATTATACCCATTGCTTGGAATTTAGGCAAAGATCATCAAAAACATAAATTTCTAGTATGAGGAAAAGTCCTTGAGAACTTACTAAATCTAACATCATCCGAAAAAGATAATCATTATTATTGATTAAAGAATAATTATTTTTATAAAATCGTTTCAGAAACAAATTATATATATCCCATTTTCACGCAATTTGATTCATTGTTTGTTTTACCTTGTTATATCGTATTCGAAACAATTTCAAGTCCGGTTGTTAACTTAGTACTTTGTTGGATTTATTCAATCTAAAAAAGCCTAAAAAGTCTATGAAATACTGTGGCAAATATTGCCTTTTACAATGAACTCAATATGCCCTCTTATCCCATTGCCCGCTTGGCAGGCATAAAAAGCAGATTTCTTTTTTTGCCTTTTGCCATTGACTTTGTGGGCATGTGTATATACTGTACACATACATATATAGCGACTCGTTTTGCAGATTTGCAATTTTCGGGGTTTGGCCTAAACGTTTGACTTAATGAATGAGTTTGAGCTGTTTGTGTGCGATTCCTTCTCTCTGCGTTTTTTTTTTATTTCGTTACCCATCTACTTTTCCATTTGTTTGAGCAATGCCTGCATTTGATGTTGATTGAATTTTTTTGATTTTGATTGATTGATTGATTGAGTTCAAGGGCAGGCCAATAAGGTTAAAAACTAATCAAAATCGGCCTCCAAAATGCAAAAAAAAAAAAAAAAAAAACGAAATATGTGTAAAATTGCTGCGAGGCGGCTTAATTGAAATGCGGTAAATATTGCCAAACAATTTCGAGAGCGGTTAGCAGAAGTAGTAGACCTAAAAGCTGCAGCGCCATTGGCCATAGTGGCACGTAGGTAACCCCCGGGAATACTTGCAATTACGCTAAAAGCAATTCTTGTTGAAAGAGTCAGCCAGTCAGCTAGCAAGCCCTCAGTAAAGCGAGACGTTGAAACGCGTTGAGTGTCTTCATTCTTACGCAAAGAGTTACGAAACGCAACCCCAATTCACCCATACACAGATAGAGACACAGAGGAAAAAACGTTCCGTGTTCTCTCACAAATTTTTATTTAAAGCATTTTACATGGTCTCGGTGTTTTTTTTCTCTCCATTTTCCTTTTTGTGTGTCCTACAATCAACTTAAACTAAGATTACATGCAGCGCACCGCTAAGCTCTAGAAAAATGTGTGCCATCAAGTCAGCCAGCCCGCAAACCACTCAGAGTTCTGTCTTCCTGTCTCCACATTCATTCCCTCGACAATCCCACTCCCACTTCCGAGATACGCATTTTACCATTTGTATTTAAAATGGGATTTACCTGGGGTAAATTTGTCACTTCTTTTAGCGCGCTTTTAATTTGATTTAACGCGTCTACGCGTGCCAGTCTGTGGTTCGTTTCTCTATCTTCACATCTTCTCTCCAGTTTCCTCCTCCCTGTATCTCTCTGTGTGTTTTATTTCGGTATTTTGTTGTTACTTTTTGGCTATTTGTGCAAATAAAATTTTGACGTTTGCATTGTGTAGTTGTGTTTGCTAATCACAAAATGCGAATGAAGTTTTGAACCAAATGAGTGTGAGATAATAGAGAATATATTTCTTTTCTCCCTCTTCGGGATCTGTACGCAGTTTACGAGTTTTGTGTCGCAAAATTCCAAGTGAGCTCTCAGAATTCGGCAATAAATGATGTTAAAACTGTTATTCAATAAGGCAGTAAAAAAATCCACCAAAAGATCACGATTCCATTAAATATCATATATCATTTTCGTTTTTTCGACAGCGATCAACCTACGGCAGTGAGTTGTGGATCAGGTTTTCGCAATAATAAGCTTCAGCATTGTATTGAAAAAACTTTTTTTAATTCTTAATGCAACTGTGAAAAGTGATTGGAATACACTAGTATTTATATAATTTAATGGTCCCAATGTTTATGCATCAGCAAATAAATTAATAATAACATTTCATTTTGAAGAACGGTCAGTGAGCTGTTGAATGGTGTAAGGCCTTGGTACGCTTCCTTGGTACGCTTATGTCTGTGTTAATAAGGATACGTATTATCATGTTAAGGACATGTACCAAGTTGAAAACAAGATACTTGGGCAATTCTATGGTTAGCAATTTTGACTCTTTTCGACATAAATTAGATTTTTGTGGTATTAAAATATGTAAAAAAAATCCCTTACTTACTAATACAAAGAGATTCTTAAGCAGATTGGTAACTTGGGCGCTGTTTATTTTTAAAAAGAACTAGAAACAAATTGTAGTTGTATTATGTAGTAAAATGCAAATTAATTTTCCGCTAGTCTTGCGCTGGTTGTTTAACGACGTTTTTATTAAATATGAGACTTCAGCATTCTAGTTATCATTTAGTCTCGGCTTTTGAGAGCTCTCTGTGTATCAATTTATGCTAATGTTGTTTTTGTAAAGGGTCCTGGTCCTGTGGTTTCTTCAGTCCCTGCCTTAGTCTTGCCTGCTGCACATCAAAGACGAAAGACGAACTGACAGCGCCAGCGGCTAGACTTTGAACTCGCTTGCTTCGTGCTGTGAAGAGGCGGTGTTTGAAGGTGTATATAGAATTGTGTGTGTGCGAGTGCGTTTGTATGTGTTAATCTTGGGTCTGTGTTTGTGTCTTTGCTCTTGGCTTAACCGCAATTAAAACAGATTTCTTGTTTACGATGACTTTGGCAAATTTTGTAAGTCAATTCGCCGAGTATTTTAAGCAATTAATTTTGTCGAATTTTAATTGACTTTGTTGGCCTACATTGTTTATTTGATTCCCTATTTGTTTTCTTGTTTGTTTATTTGTTATTTGTGTGGTCTGTCGTGCTTTAACTTCTTTTTACGATACATTTTATTCAATTCTTCATCAGCTGTACTTTAATCTTTAATTGATTGACAAATGTCATCTGGATTATAGATGCGCAATGGTGTCATGCCAAGAAAAGGTTGCACGTGAAACTGCCGATGTCACATAATTTTAATAAATAATATTTCTTCATACGTCTATTTCAGGTATGTGTTTTTAAAATGCAAAAGTTTTAATAGTGTTTAATACGCATTTTTAGTTCTAAGTATATGTGTTTTCTTCAGGGATACGTTTCTCATGCAGTATTGTACGAGTGATGGCCCAAATAAGTAGGCAACGGATTTTGGTTGTTTGAATATTTGAGGAAATGTCTTTTTGCTCCTTGATTAATGTAGCTCTACCTATTAGTGTACATATACGTGAAAATAGGTGAATGCGTGGGTAAGTGTGTGTGTGATGCGTATATTGGACTGGTCATATTTGCCATTGTCTGTAGCAAACAATAACCGACATGGACGCGTGTGTTGGAGTTAATTTATAGACTTATCAACACTTAATCACCGGAAAAATGGCATAGCCCATGTGTAAAATGTACACACACAGAGTGCCACGCATGTTGATTACTTGCGTTGCCATTGCCTCGTATTTCACCCAGAGATGAAGTCGAGAGTCTAGAGAAGAGTCAGAGCGAAAAGCAGATACTGGTGCCAGAGACAGAGGCTTAATAGTTGTTAGTTAGTTGTGCGTGTGCGAAAAGGCCTTTTGGCTTTCCTTCTCTTTCACTCTGACTGTTGCTCTTCCCGCAATGCTGAAGCGTAACACATTTGCCGTAATTTATACTTTATAGCCCTAAAGGCAGATATGAAAAGTCACAGGGCTCACACGCATCCCTCTCTATACACATATGTATGTACATATATATATGTACACACATATATACATATATTGTACTATACATAATATCTTGAGCCATATTTTTTCAGTTGCTGTTCAGCATGTTGACTTTTATGCCATTTTCTGCGGTTACCAACTTCACTGTGGTCAGAGGCATTGCCGTTGATATTTATGCTTGGGTATAAATAACCAGAGACACGATGTGTATGTGTGTTATTACATTTGCGAGTGTGTGGATCTATTTGTTAGTGTGTTGCCGCTATAAAGAAGCAGACATGTGCCAAAACAACACATTTAAATAAACCGCAAAGAGTTGACTGCATAATTAAGGCGATAGACGACGACGATGACGATGACCGACCTTCAGAAAGCAGGAAAAAAACATGAGTTCATCGTACGCATCTGCTGGTGCTGGTCATCCAAGAACAGGCAATTGGCGAAGACAATTGCTAAACATTTTGGCATTCGCATCAATTCCATTTTTCCCGTTGCTGCTGTTTGTTGATATCAAATATTTTCCCCTTGCTATTTGTGACTATGCCTAATGATTGCTGCAACGTGATTCTATCTGGTTTTCTGCCTTTGAGGCAAATCCAGATCCATACAGTCCGGTTTTCTTTTCTCTTCACGCAAACATGTGCGTTATGCGCCCGATATATATATACAAATATATTGTGTGTGTGTGTGTGTGTGCTGGCAGTTTGATGAAGTATTGTTTATGAATCATAAACTGATTTGCTTAAAAAGCGCGCACAGCAGACTGTTGCCAGAATTTTACGTGTCTCGCATAGAAAAGTGGCACTTGGTATTGGTTATTGATTTGCACGAACGAAATTCCGAGTGCTTTCCTGACAGCCTTTCCTAAATGCCTCCGCCCATGCTATTACATTTGTGGCTTATTCTAAACGTGTGCTAATTGCTTTTGTGCCAAAACCAAAAACGTTACCAGCAACATGCCGTTGAAGCTACATATACGAGCTGGCGACCGACCGACCATTTTGTTCAGTCATCCAGGAAGAACCAACACATGCATTTTGCAGCAGGTCCTAGGTCCCAGGCTAGCTAGATGGCTCTAGCTCTGGCTGGCTTTCAAAAAGGACGCCCCATTAAAAATTGATTTATTTTTAATTATCAATGACGTGCGGCGAAATAATAAATAAACGAGCAAATTTATTGCAACGTCAAAAGCGACAGCCTCAACAATGGCCTCAACGTTTTGGCCTAAAATGGCGTGTGCGTGTGGATGACCACCCACATTCACACATATGTATACACACACAGAGCCGCACATATGAACATGCCTGCATGTTGTGTGCATTTTTAGGAAATATTTAGAATACTCGTAACGCAAACGCTTGCCCCTTCCTTCACAAAAAACAAAAAAATACATACATACATGGGCATAGTTCCACACACAATATAAAGCAAATCGAGTTGTTGGCATATTTTATAAACACTTTGCTAATTTTAGCGCCTGTCCAACATAGTTCCCTCTTTTGTTATTGCTGTTTTTGTTGTTGGTGCAGCTGCGCACAAAAGTGGACCAAAAAAAAAATTATTATTATTATGGACTGTTATACTAGTTGTCGCTGTTTCCATTGTCCTGGTCCTGGTTGGTTGGGAACATTTTACTAATTTATTAACTAAAACCCAAAAAACCATGTACAACCATGGATAGAAGCAAATATTTGTTAAATATCATGTACATGTCTAGAAAATATGAGTATGGACGATAGGATATGCAGTCATTTCTTTCAATTCCTCTCAAATTTCAACTTCTTAAGAACTATTTATTCAAAGTTGGATTCCAAAGATATCAAACGTTATTTACTAAAGATGGCTAAATAAATTCTAAAGTTGATTCCTATTATTTGAAACTATATTATTGGTATTTCGGAATGATTTATCTGATGTGGTGCAGAAGGAAATTTGTAATGCAAGTCCTAATGGGAAAACATTTGAGGCACAAAATACAATTGTTGAGTTTCAATTGCCCGACATACAAACCCACCAGCCCACGCACACACACCTCCATTGAGGTTCCATTCCGGTTTTTGTGGCTTGACGCGTTTAATGAATTTTTCATGTCATCATTGCCCGTTGCCAGTATGGTCATTTGGGCTTGGGCTTTTGGGGTACTTTTCGTAGTGGGTAGATCCATTGGCCAGTCTTTAAATTATTCACTCTTCAACTGTATTTACCGCACTGCAATTGAAATCAATTTTTGATTCCGCAGATTTAAATTTTTTATATATCCTCCATTCGATTGCTTTATAGAGAATTCAACGAATAATTTTTGTTTTTTCTCGTGTTGTTGTTTTGTTTACGTCATAAACATCTATATGAAAATTGTACAATTTATTTGGCATCATTTCTGTCTGCTGTTCCGTGCTCACTCATAAATGTTCAACATGCTGATATGTTGTATATTTTATAGACTTTTCGAGACTCGCTCAATAAGTAAAGGAAATAGTTTTAGCAAAATGATTGGCAGCATACAGTACATAAATCCCTTTGCGAGATGCTACGAATAATAAAGAGGTCTGGGCAAAAGATGCCCTAGAAATTTGCCTAAAGAGCTTGAGTTTAAATATCAATTTACTCGTAATTGAAATCAATGTAATAGAGCACAGTGTAACAGTGTTCAAAACTTATCGATTGACCCTTGCAATTGGCAAAAGGTTCACTACAAGCTGTGGTAATTGATACGCTAAACTGCATAACGCAGATTATAACCTTTATGCCAATGGATAAAATGGCATAAATGTGATAACAAAATTGAGAAAAAAAAACCCTGAAATATGTGAATGCAATGCAGCAACAATAAGGGAAGTGTTTAATTATTCATTTCATAGAGAGCAACAAAAAAAAAAAAACCAATGGCAATAAAGCATAAAACTGTGATAAAATTGTAGAGGAAAGGCCATCGCAAATTTTACAAAGGGTGACCAATATGTTACATTTTCATGGCATTGAAATTTTTTGAATTCAATTATTTACATTATCTGCTAATTTTTAACATGATTATTCTGGTTATTTTATAAAGTAAAATTTAATATATATTTTATCACCAAGAGTTTTATATATTTATGCGTGTGTGTGTGTGTGTGTGTGTACATATGTAGGGCACTAAAAAAAAGTTTGAAAAGCAATTTTCAAATGAAATTTATGAATTGTGTGCACATAAAATGCCTTTTGCAAAAAGGTAATTAGAATTCATGACACGCTTATGAAATATCACACATACGCCGTGGGGTGAGCAGAAGCTAAACTCAAAGCCAAGCTGAAAGCTCCTTCTTTCGGTCCCCCTCTCTCTCTACACATACACACACCCAAATGATTTACGATTTTCAAATATACACACACGCACACCCATTCAGAAACCAGCGAGAGAGAGAGAGAGGGAGAAAGAGAGAATACTTGGAGTGTTAGCAAAAGCAATGCAAAGTAATTTATGACTATGTCTTGGCCACAAAAACTGCGAATTGCAATCAAAGGCCAAAGCCAGAATCTAATATAAATGTCATCCAGCTAACGATGAATGCCTAAAGCAACTGCCACAACTTGCAACCGATTGCAATATTTGCAAAAACGTTGCATTAGTAAAGCTTGAAAATTCGAGTTGCTGGCCCAGTCAACCTCCTTAACCATCCTTCCATGTCCATTTACGTTTCCATCTGCATTTCTCATCATCAACTTTGTCTCCATTTAAAGAATGCTTACTTCCAATGAGCCAACAGAGTTTCTGTCTCTCTCTCTCTCTCTGGCACTCTATTTGCATCCTGAGTGTCACCTCAATGTTGCTTTTGCAAAATTTATGCTGCTTTTGCATGTAGAATGTGTTTTTGTTGGCTCTATGTATGTAGGTTGTGTCGTGGATTTTTTAATGGCGTGAAATTCAACGGCGCGTGAAAAAAAAACAACAACGTAGTCATGAGGCATCTTAATAAATTACTTTGGGGATTTTGGTGCACAATTTTTAATATTGCCGCCAAGTCGGGGCCCAGACATACAGACACAGCAGGAGAAGGAGATGTACGGAGATATGGTAGTTGAATCGGGGTTGGGCGGCGGGTTCACGACACTTGCCTGACATTTCGAATTTAATGAAATTTATGCAATTTTTCTTATTTGCCAAATGCACTGCGGCATGGGCAACGACACGCCAATGTGCAATGCATCAAGCGGGTGGCACTGTTAGTATTCAGTGCACTAAGATGGATGGTTTAGCTGCTTAGATATAGACAGCGACCTGACAGACCAACATACAACTGTCATACATATGTCACACACATACCAACATACACAGCCACACCTACGTACATACATCGATCTATTCTTGGAATATATTTAAAAGTAACCCACTTACAATATTGAAAAGTTTATCCTTCATCTTTTTATTGTTGATGGTTTCCCCTAAAAATAATTCAATTTAGGCATGAAATTTAATACTTTCTTTTCTCTGAGTTGTAATTTAAGTTGATTGTCTAAGTTTGCTTCCATTTTTCTTTTTGTTGCTCATGTTTTTCTCCCCTTCTTTGTAATATTATTTTGTTTTCTTATTTTTATTATTTGCACTTTGTTGTTGAATTTTCGGTCCAAGAAAACTTTTCAGACAAGTAAAAAGAAAATAAATATGTTTTACACTTGTCAACTGAAATCTAAAGATCCTTTTTTTCGCTTTTTATGTATTCTCAGCACATATGCTCTTTGAATCTATCATTTTATCAATATAAATAAAATTATCAATCATTTGGTTTTTGCATTGTAAAAGGAATAGCGTTGAATTTAAGTACAATTTCCAAGTTGAAATATACTGAAAATTATTCCTTAAATGAAACCTTTCCCTTTGAGGATCAAATTCTGATCAATTAATAAAAAAGTATTAAAGGAAAATCATCTGAGATTAGACTTCTAAAATTAAAGTTCATCGTGGCTTTTAAATTAATCCAGATACTTTAAGAAATTTAAAAACAGAAATTGCTGCTTCGGAAGAAATTTAAACTTAATTGCAGATGAAATGACAAAAATTGGATGGAAATGACTTCGAAATCGGAGCCAATATCAATTCCATATATATAGTACATATGTCTACTTGTTGCATGAGCCGCACCCAAAAAGTTTACGTTTACTCGTCGTGCCTAATGATGATTATTTTCTAGTCCATTTTCATTTAGCGCCATTCTTTCTTCTTTCGACGACATTATATTTTCATTGTTGGTCAGCCAAGCGCAACGGCTTTGACGTTGTTGGGTATCCACAGACCATCTCCCACCATCGCCCCCCTTACCCCACGATTTAATTTTTTTTTGCTGTTTGTGTGTGTGTATTTTCTGGCTTATGCTTTCAACGGATTTTGGCTTGGATGCCGCACACGATGAAACAAAATGTCGTCGTGGTGTCATTTGGCTTCGACTTTCAGCGATATAGAGAAAGAGAGTAAAAGGACACAAAGCGAGTGGGTAAAGAGACAGAGGAAAAGACAAAAAAGAAGAAACAATGTTGCAGCTTTACTTTTAGTTAGCTGGCCAATGGGAGCGCCTAATGTCCTAGTAGGACAGCTCTTAAGGACTCGCCAGAGTCGGCAGAGTTAATGAAACCAATAAATTAATTTTAATGATTGCATACCCACACATATACAAACATACAGAGGCACACACACACACACATACTGTGCAACTGCTGCGTCAGATATCTCCTCCGCCTTTTGCCTCTTTCTATCCAATTGATCCACAAGGGGCGTGGCACTTGCCATAAGTAATTGACAAAATCTTAATTAGTCCTTGGCATGTCCATTGAATGGCTTCTGTTAGTTGTCGAGTTTAATTAGCGTGGAAATATTTGCTACCGCTTGAATTTAATTAAATTAAAAAATGATGTGCCTTTGTTTAATTGTTATCTTCACTCCTCCTCCCCCTCTTTTAACTTGAACTCCTTGCTTAAATATTAATTAAATAGTTAATGAAATTTTGATTAAACTTGTATGGTCATTTATTCTCGCACTCGGGTTTTATTGGGTGCATGGGGAGGAGAATGATTCGGACGGGGGGCCAGATTGTTTGCTGGCATGGAAAACAAACCGTAATCAGTTGAAGTTGAGTATGTGCTCAAGAATTTTCCACTTGCACTTGCCAACTACTACTACTGCTACCACTTGGAGCTGCTATATAAACTCTGAAGAGCACTTCCGGCTGCTGTCCCAATAGAGTGTCCTTGAAATCGACTACACAGCTACAGCTGATGCGGATGCTGTTCCTCTTCCTGTTGCAGCTGCAATACCCATTGCCATTGCTGTTGCTGATGCTGGTGTGTGTTTATCCTGCTCTCATCGCCTCAACTGACTCGACTAGAATACCCCTCCCACACACACATTTAGGAAGAGAGGACGACGAGTTCGAATAAACGCTGTGCATAATTCAAAAGCCAATTTCTCTTTTGTCCAGCAATTGAATGAAAATTCTCTCTCTCTCATTGATTTTTTCAATCTATCGGTATAGTTTGGACGTCTTACTTGCACTTTCAATAATTAAACCGATGGCAAGGGTAACTTTGGAGTTTTTTTTTTTGTCCTTTTGGCTTTTGGCCTGTCAAAGTGTCAAAGTGTAATCATGCTTTGTGTTTAAGGGTTTAAATTAAATTAATTGACGGGCACTTGAAGTAAATTAAAATTGCCCAGAATGTTCTCCTTGGCCTGTGTTGGCCATAAAAGAGATTACAAAAGGGTCAAAGGGTTGTCAGCGATTGCTCATAATTGCGTGGCGCCTGCGGCAAGCCAAACGAAAGTTTTGCTCCTTCTCTCTCACTTTTTTCTTTTTACATGTATAAAATACTTTTTTTCATTACTTTTGGAGTTTGCTGGTGACATTTCTTCCACACATTGGAAGATTGTGAGGAGGTGGCAACATTTGCTTGCCAAACTAATTAAATTTTTGCTGGCTTTGCGCTCGGCGCACTGGGCGGATATGGGGCAGCCAAATTGGCGCCACAAATTGGTAATTACCCCGGCTGAAGTGAATGTCAAACACGTAAAAAGGCGACGACTGCGACAGCAACGACGTTGAGACATTGGAGATACAGATACTGATGTAGAAGGCTGACCGGGGAAGAGCTGAAGGGGACAGTGTCCATTGGCCGCACATTGTGCAATTAGCCACAACGACAAGGACAAAGACTGTGGCCTCAGTGTCTCTGTGTCTATGGCTGACAAGCAGGCAAGCAAACGATGTCAGCCAACACGCAGCAAAGCAGCTGACGATGCGTGTCCTGCGGATGTGGTTTCAGCGGGTGAAGCGGTGTGTGGGCTGCAGTTGAGTTGCCTAATTACTTGTAAGTTGGCAAATTTTGTGGCATTTCGCACTAAATTGAATTTGACGTACGTCTGTCTGTCTTGTTGAATTGCCAGCCATACCGTCCGGAAGACCGGATGAGGATGTCGCATGTATATTTGGTTTCCGTTTCCTTTCAGTCAATTCGCTGCTGTTACAGCTGCTGCTTGTGGCCAGCGTGTAATTATTTTTTAAGCACTTTCTTGTCTGCCATCGAAATCGGACCGAACTAAAGGCACCACAATTCCTATCGCTATCGCCATCGCAATCGCAATTTGAATAGAGGACGAGCTAGAAAGAGAAAAAGTCGCACAGTCCTGGAGTCCTGGTCACATACTCATCGTTAGGTGGGTGGATGGCGACAAGGCACATCCTTTGGTTGCGGATATCCTCAGCTTGTTGCCTTGGCTTTCATTTTTCGGTTGCTTTGTCCAATTAGTAACAACGGTTTTATTTTTTTTTTTCGTCTTTATTTCTTTCTGTGTTGGGGCTACGATTTCATTTCTTTTATTGTGCTCGTTATCCTTTTTTCCTTTTTTGTTTTGTTCCCCTCCGTTCGCTCTTCGCGCTGTTGGCAGTGCGCAAATTTGATATCCTTGTTACAGCAAATTGTTGTACAATTATTTCGTCTTGAGTATGGCGTGCGACCCAAACAGTGTCTCCAGCATTGGAATCATATTTATATGTCGCAGGACTTGTCTCTTTCTCTTTCGGTCTCTCACGCCATTTACTTTTCTCTCATCTGAGTGTATTTCGCTCTCCCTTCACTCTCTTCTTGCTCATTGTGTCCTGCGCCAATATTGTCGCCCTTTCGATTATTTATGATCCTTGCCGGCAGCTCCCAACGGTCCCGGGCCTGTGGCCAAGTTTTAGTAGTCATCGTCTCGGCCCAGTAATAAATTTATGCTTTTTTATTTCCTGCTGTCATAATTTTACCCCCAAATATACACACACACGCATGGCCAGCGTGAGAGAGGTAGAGGCAGGAAAATGCTTGGTCTTTCTTCTTTTACTCCTTTCATGCCTGCCGCCTGTCCTCCCTTCATCCCCTGGCTCCATCTGTCTAGAAATTTTCCAATTGATAAATTATTTTATGGCAAATACACAAATTTTCTTTCGTACGCATGACTCTGCCTCTGTATGTGAGTGCGTGTGTGTGAGAGGTTTTTGTTGTCATGCCTTAGTGGTTTTTTGGTTTTCGATTTTGGGTATTGGGGCAAATTCTCTTCAGCTTATTTCCTAGATCCATAAAAAAAATACGAGTATGTCCGATCTGTATATGTACATACATATTCATATATATTTATGTTCGTAACTAATATCCTTGTGGATTTTTGCCTATTTCCTGCAGTAAATGTTTTGTAAGGCCCTTGCCCTTGCCCAGTTATCAGTTCATCGGTCTCTTTCTCTTTCTCTCTCTCTCTCTCTCTCTCTCTCTCTCTCTCTCTCTCTCTGTCATACTTAACTTGGCTCAAACCCATCAAATCCATCATATTTGCTGGGGTTTTCTTTTTGTTCGTTGCTGTTGTTCTTTTATATGTTCTTTCGTTTTCTTTAAACATTTTTGCTCTGGGTGAAGCACAAAACAAATTTGTGCCAATTTGTTGTTTGGTCTCTGGCCTTAGAGTAAGCATGCCACATTAATTCTAATAGAATTGTTTATGTGCCACATATTGGCAACGAGAAAGAGGCGCAAATTATGCGCATTTAGTTTTCTTGCTTTCTAACACAGAAGCAAATTGCCAAAACCAAGTTCAACTGCAATAAGAAACCGAATCCCATTTAACCTACTTAGTTTTTTACGAAGAGTCTTCGTTTCACTGTTTATTCAATTGAATGTACGAAAAGGAAACTCATTCAAAATCAAACTTATAAGCGAAGTCAGTATACTCCTGTAGTTAGAGCATATTGAGCAAAAAAGAGTAAAAAAAACTAAAACAGAAAAACAACAAGCCAAGCCAAATCAAAGCCAACAAATTCCAAATGCGCGTACAATATTTTTCAGGATTATTTCAGTTGGCTTCTTGTTGTCACTGGTTGCCAGGAGATTGAAGGGGATAGAGAGGTAGGGACACACATACATACACACCCATTCACAGTCAAAGTCACAGTCACACACAGTCTCTTCTCGATGCCACGGAAATTTCTGTTAATTTGGCAGCCTGTCCCTGCATTGTCATTTTGTTTTTGCTGCTGGCGGCGGCTTCTGTCGTTTATAGTTTTTTATGCTTCGCTTGAGTTTTATTTGCCAAAAAACAGTATAAAATTGCTAACAAAAAATAATGAAAAAATGCACAAACCCACACACACCAAATACAAAAGTATAGTCAGAAAGAAAGAGAGGAATAGAGAGGCAGAGCAAGTTTTTGCCATCGTATTTCGGTGTGCAGATATGCAAAATGCTGCGCGCACATAAATTTCTATGTTGGGCCACGCTTATTTGCATAGGAATTATGTATTTGGGCATGGCGGCTTAACTGCATAACACAGGACACCACACACACACACATTTAAACTCTCACACTCTCGCTGTAAACTAAACTAAACTAAACTCTGTGGTCATGGAGAGAAAACTAACGCATATCGTTTTACTTGTATTTTTTGCAGCAATAAATTTTCAACGGCGCTCCAGGAAAATGCATTGCAGCAAAACAAGCAATTAAAGCAGAACCTACACATAGATACAAGCAGTCGGTCGGTCGTTCGGTCGGTTGGTTGGCTTGTGCTTAGTGCCTAGTGCCTAGGATCTTATACCCGTGCTGTGCTAAAAACCTATTTTGAATAATTAAAATTCCGTAAGTGCTGCAGTCGAAGACGACCACGACGACGACCAGGACAACAAAACTACGTGAAAGAAGTGCCACACACAAGTCCAATTCACTACAGGCAGGCAGCAGGTGGTGGCAGGCTCAACAAATCGTGGCACGAAGAAACTTTTACCACAATCTGCGGTCCACAAATCGTATACAGCAATGCTATAATTAATTCAATGCACTTGAATAAGCCAGCTTACTCTGCAAATCTCTTCAGCAAATTCAGCAGCAGCGACTACAGATTCAACGAAATGGAGGAGCTTGCAACTGCAACAGCAACAACCACATTCAGGATGGCGACAAAGCGAACAATTAGCCAAAATAAGCAAAGACATATCCATAACCAACAAAAGATAAAACAATTGATGAACCAAAGCCATTCACGAACTTTGCTCTTGGCTATCATTGTTCTGATGCTGTGCTTTGAGAGAGGTAAGTTTCCATTCCCCCATTACCATTCCATCTTAATCTATTGTAAATGCAATCGCGTGCCAGGCTCAAGTCAATCAGCAAAGCATAGCTTCCGCTCCCGCTGAGCAGGAGAGTTCTGGATGAAAACCGCAAAAGCCATTCAATTGACAAGCCCACAAATTGTGCATGCCAAAGCCCTTCTTCAGTTGGCCCGACCCCGACTGTTGAATTAATCCCACTCAGATGAATATTTCAAAACGAAACTTAAGCAATTAATTTCGCTAATTGCTTTTCTTCGCTTGGGTTTTTTCTTTCCTCTGCAAAGATCTTTGCCACGTTCACGGCTTTTTGCATTTAAATGGCCGAGAATTCAGAAGGACTAAACTGAATGGTGAGACTGGGCAACTTTGCCTGTGTATAAAACTCAATCTGACATTTATGCGAATGTCCACGGAATCAAATAAGAGTAATGACATTGCTCCAGCTTCAAGACGTTCTAGGGATAGCTGAGCATCTCTTGCAGTGCAGCAGTGCAATGTCCTTTGGCTACTCAAACATTCCAGTGGCTATTAGTATTCATATCTTGACTGAACTAAACTGAAAGCTTAAATTCCTCTGGCCATTCCCCAGCATCCATTCAACGGAGGAGTGAGGATGAGGAGCGTCTCTCGGGGAGGCTTGGGGAGTAGCTTCGGTTTTTATCTGACAACGTTTGCATGAATTTTCATTTCGTGCTAGAATTGTTGAAAAAGATGCAATTAAATTTTAGGGTCCGCGCGAGCGCAAAAAAAGGGAAAAAAACAAAATAGAAAAGAAAATAACTAAAAGAGTCCCTCTGTCAGAGTCTCAGTCTTTGCTTTCTACTTCTCTTTCGCTTTTGTCTCTATTTCGGTTTGCTCTGTCTGTCTCAGTCTCAGTTTGTATGCGGTTGCAGCTGCTGTCAGTGGCAAGAACGCATTATTAATTTATTTTTCAACTTGCAAGATGAATAAGCAAAGAGCAGAAATGCTTTCCGACCAGAGCTTTCCTTTATTTGAATGTCGTCCTCTTTCTCTTCTTTTTCCGCTCTCCATGTCTCTGTTTATTTCTGCCACACCATTGGCAGGTCATTTTGCATGCCGGTTTGCGTTTTGCAAGTTGCTACCGACGTGTTTCGAATAGACTTCAATCTGCTGTCCATCACTGTCTTCGATCGTGACCCATTCGTTGCCAGCAAATAAAATCCAAAAGTGAATAATGAACCGCAAATAACCTGACTTTGTGTTGCACACCCGCCACCCACCGTTCGGTTCATCTCCACACCATTTGAGTTTACCTTCTCGTTTAGTTTCTCGCTGTAAGTGTCAGTAACAATTATTTTCAGTTTACTATTTTTAGTTTTGCAGTTTTCATTCTATTTCACCTATTTCACAATTTTAATTAATGAACTGCAGCAGCAGTTGAAGAACTAGATCGGATTAGTTGAGTATTGAATTTCTATCTAGTGTATTTACATATTTACCCAATTTAGTTATATTCGCAAAAACTTTGTGTTAATGCCGAATAGTTTTGTATGACATAAATCACATAATCATATTATCTTCATGCCCCCTCAGGGAGCTTTCCTATGAGTGTGTGTGTGTTCAAGAGATAGAATGGATTTATCCCATCTGTCTATCTAAACTAATCAATTTGACATAGGTAACTCCCCTCTCCTACCCACGAGAACCTTAACTTAAACTTCAACCAAAAAACTTTAGATTTTCGGGCCAAGAAAACTTTTCAACTTAGATAACAGTTTGCAGATGGGAAATTTATTAACTGCATGGGCCCAAAAAGAAAATGCAAATAAATCAAGCATTGGCAACGGCAACCGCAACGGCAACTACATAAATACTTACAAGAAAAGTTTCTTCCAGTTTTTTTGTATACCCTAGCAAAAGAGAAAAGGTGGGAGTATATGAATATATTTCTTTTTATCAAAAGGAAATCAACTATGACTACACAAAGTATATTTATTTTAAATAATTCTTGCTAGGTATCAACCTTTTTTGAGTTCACTCAAAGTTTTCTCGTTGTGTTGTGTTTATGTATTAATTTGGTTTTAATAAGGTCGAAAAACATAGCGGGTATTATTTTAGTCAATCAAACTTTTAGTCGATTATTTAACCAAGTTCTATTGAAACTAATTGTTGAAAAGGATCGGCTCCTTTTCCATAGACTCTAGCATTCCTAAAATTACCTCGTAGATTTGGTCTGATGTTTTTTTTTTTGTTTTTCGAAAAAGCGATAAGGCAACCGCAGTCAAGTGATGCGTTAAAGTTGCGATGAGGAAGGAAAAAACCGCAAAAAAGGATATTGACGTATGACGATGACGATGGAGAGGCACTTGAGGCAAACGTGCCTACAAGTTGATAGGGCATGGAAAATGCAGAAAGGGGGTATATAGCCTATGTGTGTGTTTAGGGGGTTCTGCTGGGAGGGAAAAGTGGTCTGATGGATGTATGTAGGTGCGGCAGTGTCAAGTATTTGCACTTGAATTGCGCGCTAAGCTAAATTTACGCGCATTTGTTTGTACGACTCCAGAGAATTTTGTTCGACAGAAACCAGCTCAAGTGAAAATCGATGAGAAGTGAGTGTGTGTGCCTGTGAGGGTGCGTGTGTGTATGGTTAGAGCGTTGGCATTGTTGCTTGGCCACAATGTTTTCTTTTCCGCCTCCGTCTCACATGGGTTTTTATTGGTTTCCTTAGTTTGCTTTTTTCTTACTTTTCTGTTGCTGCTTTCATCCCATTTCTGGTGTCATGAGCAAACGAGCGGCATTTTGAGCAAACAAACTAGACCTACACGCATACATTCAAGCATACCCATACAGACACATACACAGCATATTGCTTCATCCGTACGTGTGCACTTCTGGGGGAAGCATCAAAACTGTCAGCTCCATCCTTCGCTTCATACCATTCTCTCACTTCAGCTCATCATTATCATCGGCTTCATCTGCCACTTCACAAAAATGCACAGAAAATCCTCAACTTTATCTCGTCAATAACTTGAGTGCCAGACTGGCAGCAGGCTTCTCCTCCCACCTAAAGCAGTCCTTTCGAACCAGTTTCCTCAATTTTAGTTTGATTTTGATGATCTTTATAAAAGTATTACAAATTTCTTATTTAATTTGATTCTAGTTTATTGATTATAGCCGATGCCAAATCAAATTATTGTTGTTTTACTTACAAAGAGAATCGTAAATAACTCTGACTTAAAATTTTTATAGAATTTTTCGCTTTCATTTCTAAAGTAAATTGAGTTTTTGGTAATCAAATATTAAAGGGTAGTAAATAGCTGGCTTGTTCCAGTTTAGATTTTGTTAGCCTTACTTCAGATTTTAAATTTTACCAGCAGCCGCTTGTGGCTTTGCATCTCTCTCCGGAACTCTTAGCCTCATTCTTCATATACATATTTCTTTATATATTTCTCTATGTTTTTTATACCCTTGCAGAGGGTATTATAAAATTGGTCAGATGTTTGTAACGCACAGAAGGAGACGTTTCCGACCCCATAAAGTATATATATTCTTGATCAGCATGAGAAGCTAAGTCGATATAGCCATGTCCGTCTGTCCGTCTGTCCGTCGGTGCGTACGCGTTTTACTCAGCCATCTTAAGAGCTATCGGGATGAAATTTTTTTTGGGAGCTTTTTTTTACCCGGGTGAGATAAAGTATGAAAATCTTTGGGATCGGACTACTATATCATATAGCTCTGGAACAAAAATTTTTGCAAAAATTGGAGTATCCCCATGAAATTTACCAATATAATAGAATTTGATATAAAATCTCAGATCCCAAAATTTGACCCTGATCGGATAAATAGAACACAAGTTACAGTCTATATAAATCGGTTCAATCGCTGCCGGCAGCTCTGCTTGCTGCCTACTACGTCACCATCTGTTAACAGAGCACATGCATACACACACAGACGCAACGCTACATAAACTGTATGTGTATGCGTGCGTTGCTTTGCTTAGGGAATGAGGGAAGAAGAAGAACAAATTGTACATAGTATGAAGAGTAAAATTGTTTTGTTTGTATATTAATGAATTGAGTTGCAGAAAAGAAATTTTGAACATGTGAAATTATTATTGTCAAGGACTGCAAGGGTATATAAACTTCGGCATAGCCGAATTTAACTTCTTTGATATTTTTTTTTTCCTTTTGTATTTTTCACTTATTGATAAAACAAAAATTTTGCTTTTGATATTTTTTTTTGGCACGTGCTGCGGTTGCAGTGGCAAAATGTTTGCAAATGATTATTTTATTGACAATTAAAGCATGAGCATAAAACCAAACCACACAATACTGACACAAGCTGGTAAGAAGTAAAATTTTATTGCCATGAATGTCAAGAGTTGACATTAGTCGCAGAGGTGCAGATTGAAAGGAATGGTGGCGGCCGCGGAGGAGGAGGTGTAAGTGGGTTGTTGTGTCTGTCTAAACGATTTCAGTTTATTGCTGCATTTAATGCCAAAGAGTCAGAGGGTTAAGGAATGGATGGAGATGGTAGAGGATTCGCACTCAAACGCAGACAAATGTCATTGCAAAATAAAATGATAGGAGACAGAGAGGAAGAGAAAGTATGTATAAGGCTATATATGGGGGAAAACAACTTTTCAGACAGATGCTGTTAAAGGCAGAGCTAAAGTCTGACCAGTGGAACATCTGCTACACATACACTTTGAGCCACACATAACTTTGTGTGAGATACTTTTGTATCTCTAGATCAAAAAAAGAAACGAAAAAAAGTTGATTGCATACTTTAGTGAGCCAAATGAAGAAATTGTGTTGCCTCGATTAACGTATTTAGAAAGTTGAACTAACTGCTCTGCTGATTGAATTTTAACTCAGATACAGAAAGCACTTTGGCCAGCAACAGCGGCAGCAAAAACCATATTTAATTTGTGTGCAAATGCTTGGCAAACAAGTTTCTAATAAAATAAAGTGACTACCAACCTCTTTCTCTGTCTCTCTCTGTCTATCTGTCTGCCTATTTGCTGCTGAATGATGCTGCTCGTGGCGTGGTGTCTAGGAACTTCATTAGAATTTCTGTGCGGCCCTTTTCATTTTGTGTGCCACAAAAGCCATTTCATTATGCCACTCGACTAATGCCCCGGCCAACGGCTAAGCAATTTTAATTTGCAGTTGCATTGGCATTGGGCTTTGTCAACTCCAAAAGCTAACTAGAGGAGCAATGAGAGGTGATAAGGGAAAAAGAGGAGGAGAATGAGCTGCAGTAGCTCTTCATCCAAATTGACATAGACTATGGCTAATTTTTTTTGCTTTCTCCATTTCCCGCATAAACAGGAGTGGGGGAGGGGAAAAAAAATAGAAAAGAGAAAATATGAAAATTTTACCACACAAAAGAGTTTGTTTAGGTCAGGTGGAACCAGCTGCAGCATCCCCAACATGAACAACAACAATGCAGATGCAAGAGCTGTGGGTGTTCCGGCATGTTGCCAAAGGATGTTAAAATATTTTTGCAGCTTTATCTTTAGACATTTGTCGAGGACGAGGTCACAGAGAGAAAAAGGGAGAGAGAGACTACGGCATGTGGTTGGGTACTCAGTTGTGGGGATGGCAGGTTGGGGAATGTAATGCAGCTTCGGGATTTAACTGACATTGAGTGCAGCTTCAACTTGCACTTCCACTTCGACCTCCATCTCGTCGACGTGGAGGTGGCTCCCGGCCCAAGCTGGCAAATAGATTACCTCTATTTTAGCTGAAGTCTAGTGTTGCCCATGGGATGTGGCCATTTTATGGCTGGCCCAAGAGTTTGCTCTTTCGGGCCAATGGAGTGCACACTGTGACTCTCTCTCTCTCCATCTATGCAGGCAGGCATCTCTGGCAAATGCTTCAAATTAATTTCACCGCATGAGGAAATTGCCTGGCCAGAGTAGCAAGTAGCACAAAATCGTAAATCAAAAGCACAAAGACCAATCCCCTCCACTCTCTGCCTCACCTCTTGTTCTTGTTCCATATATCCACTCAACATTCTACTCCATCCACTTCACTCGAGAAGCATTATTTGCCTTGTTTGCTCCAAGCTTATCGGCGTCTAATCTCTTTATGATAAAATGTTTATATTGGCGACAATATCAAAAGCTTCCGGATATGACCGGGTGGCCGGTTGGGGGGTTGGTCCCTCGGTCGGTTCGTCGGTTGGAGGCTGGTCGCTTGGTGGTTGTTGCTGCAATAAATTCACAATGCAAACTAATGCCACCGCAAACACTCGGCACTCGACACTCAAAAGTTTCACGTTGGCGACGTTCCCGTTGCCGTCGCCGTTGCCATTGCCACATGAAAGATAAATTCGTGGATAAGAACTTTCTGCAAAAGCGGATTGTATGAACAAGCTAATTTAAGTTCGACACTGCCAGCTGCCACACAGTCTCGAGAACGTGCAGCTGTTGTCCGGCGACCGCACCACAGTGAAGCGAAGCGACTTTATTATTATTATCCTCGGCGTTAAGTGTGGCAAGTGGGTGAAGTGAGCCTAGCCGAGTCGTGGAATAATAAGCGCCAAGACAAGAGTGTTGTGCAAAAAAGTGGAAGCGACGCCCCCATTCTCCATCTGTAGCGACAGTTTTTCCAGCTGCTTCATTTCATATTCAGAAGTTATTTTTCTCTTTTTGTCACACAACGTCGCCTTCCTTTCCAAAAAATAAAATGGCCAACCAATTGACACAAAGCCAATTTGACCGATTCGATAATACCTCAAAATGACTTTTCACTAACATTATTTTCAAGTTTTCTTATTATATTATGAAAATTTGTATGTTTTATAGGACCATCTTTTTTTTCTTTGGGGCATTTACAAGAAACAGCAAACGGGACGCATTTTAAGCCATCCCCTGTTTTTTCTCTTTTGTTTCTGTTTTAAACATTCTCTTCGCTCTTCTTTTTATACTCTATATTTATGAAGTGTGACGGTTTATAAATGTTTTATAATCAAAGACAGAGAAAACTAAATCTAGTTCAGAAAAAAACAAACCGTCTCAAAGTGCCAAACAAATTCTACAGAATTTTCTACTTATTCAGGTTTTACTTGATATATGGATATTTGTTGTACTGACTTTTTTTTGAGTACCGTTCGTTATATTTAAAGAGGGTATCTAAAAGCCTATTAATCGTTTCTCAATTATTTTTAAATTTTTTTCCTTTCTCTCGTCAAATATTTTTCATTTTCTTTATGTTAAAAAAAGTTATGACAAAAAACAAAAGGCGAGCGCAAAAGTTTATTCTCCTTCGGCCTCGCAGGACAGGATGACGAGCTGACTTTCGAGTCGAGAGTCCATGTTGGACTGACAGATGAAACGAGAGACGGCTGGCTGACGGAGAAAGAGGAGGGGAAAGAAGGCGCCTCATCAGCAGCTCATCAACGACGACAGCATCTAAAATTTTACAATTTTTGCATCATATTTTCTTCTTCACTTTGGCTTTCCCTTCGCCTTTCTTTTTGTGTGTGCGTGTTCTTTTTTTGTGCTTTTGCCATAAATGACTTTAAAAAATGCCTAACAAAGTTTTTAAATTATTTCTTGAGTTAAGTTGAATGAAATTATAAAGGGATTTTCAACAGAGAGTTTTCACCTAGCCCACCCACCGCCTTGGCCAGTCGTCTGCAGTGCAGCTGTCGCCCAAGGAAAGTTGCTTTCGGCTTATTAACATTGGAAACTCATTATTATTTTTTTCACTCCTTCTCTTACTTTCTCTTTGACTGTTTCCGTTTCCCCTTCATTTTACACCCGTTGGCACCGTTGGCTAGCAAAAATTTAAGTCCGAAAAGTTTTTTGGCAAATTTCATTTCATTAATTTGGCACGCAGGTGTCAGTTGTCTCGTGGTGTCCACCATCCATGCACAAATCGCACTACGAGAAAGTGTCAAATAAATCAAACAGTTTGGCCAGAGGCTGACCAGGCCGGCAAGTTTAATGAGTCGTGCCCTAGAACCGGGCAGGGCAGGACCCGGACATGGACCTAAACCTGAATCTCAATGCAGCTGAATCGCAACAGATTTGACAAATACACCGCATGTTCCATTCATTCATTTATACATTCATTATTCCCCCTTTTACAGTTCGTGTTTAGTTTACTAATTTGCTGCTGCAAATATTTGGCAAATGTTCAAAACGGGTGACAACTGCACAGCACTCAAGTGGCAGAGGTGACGTTGCATATGGTGGTTGATCCCTTTTGCCCTCTCTACCTATAGCACAGGCCACTTCATGATATTGACATTAAGTGCAACATTTGCAACCCCCGGTTAGACGGGTATAGACGGCTATGGACTATCCTGCTGATGTGACAAGGCTGCCGTGAAATGATATACGCATCTATTGTTAAGTCGGCTCAACACCATTGTCAGTGACAACCTACAATCCCTGCCTGCCTCTGCAATCGGCGAACCTAATGAACCATAACGCTTTATCGTCGTTTTGTCCCCGCCTTGGTCTTTGTATCACTATCCCATCCTAAGTGTGCGATTGGGATTTAATTTGATTGCTTCGATGCTTGCGAGTGAGTGAGTGTGCGATTGGGTTTTGCTTCTCGCTCTCTGAGTGTCTCTGTGTGTTTGTGTGTGTCTGTGTGGCATTATCCTGTGATTTACTGTGTGTTATTTGGTCTTACTTTGTTTTACCGCTTATTGCTTATTACTTTTTCTCCATACTCCTTTTCGCTTGTACGACTGTGAGGCGCATTAGCAAAGCGTTGACAAAAAAGCAAGGGGGAACAACAAAAATACACATACTAAATCCTTTTCTGCATTGATTGATAAAGTGCCTTATGTGAGGATTACTCTGACATTGATTTACTATGCACTTCTTCTACACCTCCCCCGGTCCGTTTAATACTTTTGATGGCAAAGAACTTTTGCCCAGGCCTTAGCAAGAGAAAACGAAAACTCCATCTGCAACTGTATTTAAAATGAAGGTGTTACATTTTATTTGAAAAGTTTCTTTCAACAAGGTTGCATAAATATGACCAAGGCATTGTTGCCCAACCAATTGCGAAACCCAGTTGGTTCGGTTAGACCCAACCAGACCCAACCAGACCAAACCTGACCAGGCCTTGCTTGCCCTTGTTGTGGCTGTGTCAATTAACGCCTAAGTTGTAAACAAATTTCATCCTAGCCCAGTTGCCCGCTGCACTCATAAATTGCAGTTAGTTAGAAGGCAACCAAAAGGCAGTCAAAGTTTGCCAGAACCCAGTCGAGCGTGGTGTGCCCCTTTGCACTCATCCATTCCCCTTGCCGCCCCTTTACTATCATCACAACCTTGTTGCTGCTGCTGCTGCAGCTATTGCCACTGTTTGTGTTTTTGTTAGTTAAAGTATTCTAGACTAAATACTCCAAGGTATTAGATTACTGTTTACTTGTTTTACCCAGGGCGTTGTTAGTTTGATTAATTAGCCAATTGACAAGTTCCATTGAACGAGATTCCATCAGAAGTACCTACAGCACGTGCTTGGCCTATGATAAGTATTTGGCCTAAGACATAATCAGACTTGATCCCCCAGAACGCTATCTCATTTCAGCATTGACTGCAGCTCATGCCACAAAAGGAAAAAATATCAAAAACTGACCAATTAACTTAAGTAAGATGCTTAGCATTTTCCTTATCCCCTCCCTCCTTCCGTCGTACCGACACCCCAAGGGCAATGCGGGAAGAATGACAAAAACTCAAGAGAAAGAAAACTTTTCCCAAACAGTTATGAAGTTTTGTGAACAAAAATTTTAAATCAAATCGGAAGAGAGATTATATGGCAAATAATACTTATGAACTTATTATCTTGTTTGTGTTACTCAGCCACGCCCACAACAACGACGATTGACCTCCTTGCCTGCCCCAATTGCTGTGGCTGCTTTGTTGTGGCGGCTGCCACTGCTGCTCCTACTTAGCATGCAGAACACGAGACAGATCCTGCACTTGGGGATAGAAATTTGAGCCATAACTTGGCCCTGGCGTGGAGAGAGAGTTTTGGGTCCCGATATTGGTCTTTGGTTTCTGATTTTGTTTCATACACTCTCTCCTCTCGCTTTACACCCCTCTGGTGTCTGTCTCCATGTATTGTGCCAAGTTCAATGTTTATTCTGTGTGGTATAAACTCTGTAAATAAATTTCAACAAAATTGTCTAACAATACGCCAAAACAGGCCTCCAGGGTAAATACACAGGGTTAGCGTTTGCAGCCACAAACGGCACAAGAAAAAAAGAGAAGAAAACGGCTAGAAAACGTGGCGGGTTGGGCAAGCAGGCAGTGGGAGTTGAACAAAAGAAAAAAAATCCGTAATAGTATTTTTAGCCTTTATACAAAATAGCTTAGACAATGTTTCAAGTTTTTGCCTTGAAAATTCCATGGACTTCTTGGAGCATTGGAGATGCCTGGACCAAAAAAAAAATATAAGAAGAACCCCAAGGTGACGCCAAGAAAATTATAAAACAGCCGCTGGTAATTGTGCGTTGAAAGATCAGAAACTGTTTTCGGTTCCTGTGTGTGTGTGTACTTAATCCAATAAGGCAACAACAGTTTTCTTAAGTAGTTCCCCTTTGCACAGACATACACACAAAAGTCCGCTTAACCCTTTATCCCCAGTCCCCTAGAACTCCTTATAGTGATTGTTTTGTGTTGTATGCCGTTTAGTCGGGCAAATAACTGGAACAATGCTGCCTGCCCCCAAACAACCAACCGAAAGCCCGTCCGTCCAACCGACCGACCACCGACTCGCACAACTTCAAACTCTTGAGCTCCGGCATAGTTGAGTCAAGTATTTTTCAGCTTTTGTTTGCCGGTTTCCTAACCTAGCACTAGGCCCTTTCCATGACCCCAAAAACTAAACCGCATCGCTTTGTTGCAGCGAGTTTTTCCAGCTAGGCTTTAAGGAAATCAATCAAATGCCGGTTTTCATATCAAATTTTAATTAGAAAATTTTAAGAAACAACTTTCTGTCTTCTCCTCTCATTCTCATCCATTAAGAAATTATTTATTTTCTATTTTTGTTGTTTTTGTCTATGCCAAAAGCAAACTCACATAAAAGTTAAGGCAAAAACATCGTCAAAGGGGGAGTAGAGTCGGCGAAAAAAAGTAGAACAACAAATTGTTTTTCAGTTATCAGGCTCTGACTGGATTCTCGACTCGGCACGGCTTTTATTATTGCTTTTTTATTGCGTATTAATTTTGCGTGCTTAATTTGCTTGCCTCACAGCTCGGCGAGGGTGTGCGGTGGCTGCCACGCCTACAAAAGAATGGCACCTCCCTCCCCCTCTTCCGTTTTATTGTTGTTTGTCTGTTTGTTTCCGGTGCGAAGGGTTTTTTTTTTGTCTCGGTTTTCACTTGTAATTGGCGCTGTTTGTTGCCACCGTACACTGAACATGGAACGAACTGCTGCTGCTCATTTTAATGGCAAGAAATTGAATTTTAATTAGTAACGAGGAATCTGTTACGCATCAGTTTGTATTTAATTTAATTTCTTAATTAAAATGCGTGAGCATGCGCCAATCGCCTGTATGAAAATCAACGACTTCAACTCGAAATTCTGTTCGGAGAAGCTGACCGAATTACTTTCCCCTTGATAAACAACAAAAAATGAAAATGTTTATTTTCGCAATGGCATGTTTTTAACTTACCCAACTTGACTCTCAATAAGCTTGTCCATTCAATGTCAATGGGTCACATAGTCGTACCATCTGTTTATAAATAAATCAAATTTGTCAAGTGTTAATTATAACTTAACTAGATTGTTTTCGTTTAAATATTTCTGGAAAGTTTTTACTTATTATTATAATTGCTAATAAATGTAATAGTAATTCCCTATTGTAAATGTATAAATATTTACAAAATTTGTCAATCAATTTTGGTATGGTCCAAATTGAATTGGGAGAGTAAAAGTAGGCCAAAATACTTGCGCCCCCAAGGCTTAATAAGATTGCGGCTGGCTACGTCTCTGAGTGGGATTAGCTAGAGGGCATGGAAATGCTTTGTCATGACAGCTAATTGTTGTGTATTAAATTCGACAGACGGCACACACAATCTGTAATTGATTGGCTGGCGCTTAGAACAATTTAAGCGGAAGATAAGCAGAACACGAGTAAATACTTAACAAAGATATTCGTGGGTCTTAAAGAGCTTTTAACATTTCTTTGCACTTCTCCCGCTTTGCCCTTACAGAGTTCACTTAAATGTAGTACATTTCAGTGGAGGATAAGATGAATATTTAAATAATAATATGCCATGAAGGAAAACACGTAGCTGCTGCCTAGCTGTGTCCACAGCTGTTGTATCTATTCTTGGCAACAGTCTTTAAGTTTTTTGCTGCATACTTTTTTGCGCTCTCTGGCTGTGATTTTTGCTACTTGCCCCACAATTTCACTTAGTGTGTGTGTGTCTGTGTGTGCGTGTGGCAGCAAAAACCGACTCCAACTCAGCATCTTTCGCTAGTCTCTCTTCCTTTCTCTCGCGCTCTCTCAGAAAAAAAGAGCGCCTGGTCTCAGGGCACATACATAATACACGTATCTTAGTGTCTGGCACAGTGCACATTTCTTTTCTGCGGTCTACATAAAATGCATAAATTTTACAACGTTTATGCTGTCTCTGGTTTTTCGGGCTGCCTTCCATCCACCGAATGCTGCCGACAACTCTATGTGTGTGTGTATGTGTGTGACAGGTGAATTGTGGAAAGTAGAGATTCCCAGAGACTTAAAGTGAGAGAAAACTAAATGCTTGCCTTAAGTTTTTGGTAGCGGAACATACAAATTAGAGTTAATTAACCCGACTTTTTGAGACAAAACTTGTACCAGACCAGAGTAAAACGTGAAAATCAGGTTACTTAGCACACTAAATGCACTCACTCGTCTTGTTGTTTTCGCTGGCGGTGTTGGGTGGAGTTTGCTTGGCACTGGTACTAATTTTTGTGTTAGCTTGCCGCAGTGTGTTACACTTTTGTGACGCCAACTTTGTTTGCCAAAAACTTTTTATTGGCACATATCCTCCAAGTGAGCCAAATGTTGCTGCCGCTGCCCGTTGCCGGTTGCCATGTTTTGTGGCCAACGACGACGAACTGGGTTAAAATTAAAATCTGCATTGTTTTTTTTTTTGCGAGCGAGTTTTTTTTTCTCACTCTGTTTTTGTCTTTGTTCTATTTAAAGTCACACAATTGGCGCACTTTCGGTAAAGTGTTAACTTGTTGGCAGTAAATGTTGATGTAATGCCTTCTGTTGCTAGATGACTGAAGGGACGACCTACAGCTCAGTGTAGGTCGATATCAGCCGTCCAATTCGTTCGTTTGCAATTTGTGCTCACATTAGCAGCGTGCTCCGTCTTTGGCGAATTATACTCTTGAGCATCATTTAACAGAGAAAACAATAAATTAAATTACCCGACTACCCGACAGCCAACAAATTTGGCTTTTCCTTTTGTGGCCAGTGCCGATGATTTCGGATTCCGAGTCTGGAATTCTGACCGTAAAACTCATAAGTAAGATCTACACACTTGATAAGCGTTCGAACACTCAACATCCGAGCAAGAGAAAAAAAAATTATAAAACACTAACTCACATAAATAGACACGTTCTTGAACACACACAGAGACTAACAGACACTTCCACACGTGCGGTACATATACACACACACACTTTTACTTGTATCCGGCTGAATTTCCGCCTTATTTTGGCTTCGACTTGGCAACCATATTCCAATTCATTTGTTTTCTATGTGCCGTTTTAACTGCTGCCCTTCCATCGTCAGATGCCACACCGATTCTCATCCTTCCCCATTCTCTGCCTCATCACACAGGGCATAAAATAGGAGCAGCAGCAGTCACTTGGCCTGGCATAAAAAATTTATAACTTCGATTATTTCCTTTTACACTAAATACTAATAAATTAAATTGTTTTTTATATCTCAATAAATTTTTATTATTTTGCTACTTTTATACTTCATTTCGTTTGGCTTTCAGTGCTAGGTGTCGGAGCATTGGCATTGGCATTGCCATCGCTTTTTGACTCAGTGTCGATTTAATGCGTTCCCCAATTTCTCTTTATTCCAACGTCTCCTGCTATCGTCAGTGGATTGGGGAAGAAGGTTGGACTGTGCGGGGTGGTTTAAGGTCAATTTTTGATTTCCGCTCTCAAATTGCTCAACGCACACGCATCCGTTTCCGATTTCGATTTGGACTTTGCTGGCCCCAGCCACGTCTCTCCCCATCTCTCTCTCTCTCTCTCTCCGACTCTTTCTTTCTCGCTGACTAAAACTTTGATTTGTTTTTCGTGCTTCATTTGATTCGAGTTGAGTTTCGGGTAGTTTCCAGTTTAATGAGTTGACGCTTTGAATATGAACAGGGAAATTTATTGCGCCAGTTTTAGTGTGATTGCTAATTTGTAATTCACGCAGTCTGCTTGCTGCCACTTTCCCTTCTTTACTACTTGAGCGGCGGCATCGAGGCACTGAGGAGGCCAAATGGACGTAAGTGATTCATTTTCGTTTATACAAGGCTCAGAGATTCAGAATCTGTGATGTTCCCTGCTTTGTCCTGGGCGACTTTGTCTCTCTCTTATTTCTGCACGTAGGTCATCAGCAAATAATAAACATAAACCGTTTATTGTCGACGCTGGGAGCTAATAAAAGTGAAAAGGCCCTCATAAAAACGAGGCAACAATTCAAGTGCAACGCATAAACTGGCAAACTAACTCAAAACACTTGTCGGTTGGTTATCGTTTGTCAGTTGCCAGTTGAGTCTGAGGACATCCCAGACAATCTATATACATACATATGTATGTATGTACATAACATCGTACTAAGTATATAGGAACACTTTTACTGCTTCATAATTGGAATGACCATTTGACAAATATTGAAAACACTTTCAACTGTTTATTACATATAGGAATAGTTGTGTTTAAAATACAATATTATATGCAAGGTTTATAGGTAAAATAATAAACAGAAAAGGAGGCTGTTCGCTAAACAATTGAGTCAATAAGAAACTTGAATAACATAAAGAAGTCTTAATAACTAAATTTAAACTTCTTATTTTAAAATACATCAGCTTAGGAAAAATTAAAATGAGAGTTTAGAAATAAAAATTATTCTATATGCAAAAGGGGTCCTAATATGAGAACGTCTATTCAAAGGTCTTAAATGTTTGGGTTCCTGTTTGTGAAATGGCAATCTAGACACAAACAAAAAGAAAAGTCTCGCCTACACACGTCTTTAATCCGTCCCTGAATATTCCTCATAGTTGTTGTAGGCTGACCAATTGGTTAAAGCAAAATCTTTGAACTTATTTTACATCAATAATTCAGTTTTGTGCGAAGCCCTTTTTCAAAATTAACATAAATTGACTCTTTTCTTTTCCTGTTTATACATTCCATTCATTTCGCAACCTTTTGTTGTTGTTGCTGTTATTCGTTTTTATTTTTGTGAAAACACTTTGCAACAAAATTTTACGCTGTTTACACAGCGAAGTATGCGTAAAAGTGACGCTTATGAACAAGTTGACAGCGACCGGGCGGGCGCTTGGCTTGGTTTGGCTTGGCTCCCACGAGTCGGTTTTAAAAGTCGTAAACATGCACAACTAACAGATTTATTTATATGCGGCATAAAAATGCACGACAGCAAAGCCAATGGCAATAGCAACAGCAACAGCACAAGCATCAGCACCAGCAACATCAGCAGCAACAGCAACACAAAGGCAACACGAAACGAACCGCCCGCGTATAATAAAATTGGCTGCGAAAGTGTTTTCAGGCAACAAGGATAAAAACGTAATCTTTGGAAGCTGCGCAAAGCCAAATGACTAACAGAAATGGAAAAGCATCAGCAAGTAAGCAGAAGAAAAATGGAAAGAAGGAAAAGGAATGAAGTTGCCCGCTCCATTCACTTGTAGTGCGAAGTAAAGTGAAGAGCAAGTGGCAAAGACGATGTACATAGGTTAAAGAAAAGGGGGTAAGAAAACATGTGATTGTGCTGCTGCCTCTTTCCCACTCAAGTGGAATTGGAACTCGCTCTCTTTTTGGGTTGGGTAGTGTTTCTTCTTTCGATGTCATTGTCAGTCAGTCAGGCTACAAAAATCTTAAACTGACTTAAAAAGCATAAAATGTTCAGAGGGAGAGATTGAGAGAGAGACTGAGCGCAAACGATGAACAACTTGGCTGGCATGTCAAACGACTTGCTGGAATTTAAAGCCAACCCTAGAACACCCTACCCACATTCTGCCCACCCCTTCCTTATATCTCTGCTAGCCTTGCTAGCTTGTTGGCGCTGTTAACTTAATGGTGACAAGTGTCAAAACAGGAACAAAGAACCCACCCATACTCAAACTCGCCTCTTTCCCAAACCATCTCCTTTCTGGGGTAGGTTCCCTAACAAGTTACCCTTGTTTCAATTGCCTTTCGCCTTTTCGCCACATTTTGGTTAAATCGCTTCAAATCGCACATTTCAATCTTTTTAACGAACTTTATCGATATATATATACATATATACACATAGGTATGTATGTATATTTTGGGTTGTTCTCCGGGAATAGTCGAACACCACGCAATATGCTAATAAGATAGAATTTCTTCGTTCTTTCGTCCGTCCGTCCGTCCATTGTTAATAGGTTTTTACATGCGGGAACACACATGGGCAACCCATAGATCATCTGCTGGGCATAAACTATGAAATATCATGAAATTTGTATGTCGATGTTGATTTTCATTTGTTGTTACTGTAAACACGCACACATGGCATTGCCGTACAATGTCCTGTTCTGCTCTGGTCGTTGGTATTCCAAACTAAATAATAAAAAATAAAAAAGCACTAGCTAAAAAGAGCGAAAAAAAAAACCAAAAGCATTTTACTACTGCAAATTTACGGCATGAAGTAAACAATTCGGCAAAATTGAAATTCCTATCCCCAAACAGTGGAGCGCCAGTCACCCAGCCAGCTGTTATTGTAATTTATGCAGATTTTCTTTTCATTTCATTTTATTTTCTTTATATATATTTTTTTCTCATTTTTTTTTCTATTTCTTTTTTGACGTACTCAAATGAATTTTAGCACATGAAAATTGGTTGGCCCGGAAAGGTTAATAAGAATATATCATCATATATAAAATATTTACATAACATTTGGCAACCCAAAACCAGGATAAATTGATTGAGGTGAAATAACCGTCACCGTCGTCGTCGTCATCGACATCGTCATCATCAGCGTTAGCCATCATCATCTTTCGGCATCATTAACAGGGCCAGCCAGTCCGTCAAGCCATTGAAGAAGGATCACCCATCATGCCCACACTCAACATTCTGTGGCCAACTAATGAGACTTTGCTGTTCCGAGATGCTCATGATAGACGAGGAGCAGTGGCAGGAGTAGGAGTATGTGGAAAGGCAATGTTAGTGGTTCTTTGTAATTGCCATATGTGGTAATGGCTGTAATTGGTTTTCCTTTTAGAGATTTAGTGACTTTTGTATTGGTTGTCGTCCTAAGCACATGTGTGTGTGTTCGTTTGTGCGTTGTTCTTGCCGTTAAGGCAATGTCCTTGGTGAGTTTCATTAAATCTTGGAAGAACTTAAATGTCGTTTTACACACATACACGGAATTCGTTTTAGCCATTAGGCAGCCAGGAGGTTAACAAGCTAACAAGCGCCAAAGTCGCCAAGTCCAACACGTGACTTCGTGTCATTTGTTGGATTTTGACGGTGCCAGAGCGAAACAGCAGCAAGATGTCCTGCCCAGAAGCATTCCTAGCTGACTTGTCTACCAATATATGTATATATACAAGGCATATCAAAGTCTTTTATATATGTATATACTTATTACATAATTAGATATATCTTTTATAAAGGTGTTTTCATACTTTTCTATGTCAAGGTTTCAACATTTTAGCCATAACATTCGTTTACATTCCTTTCCATGACGGAAACGGAAACATTTGCATGCAACTTTAAATTCTGCCCACAAAACTATGCAAAGTTAAGGAGCAACAACATTTTTATGCTGTCGGTGTATGTTTGTTTGCATGTATGTATTTTGGCTTGCGTTCGCTTGAGCATTAAGTTTGAGTTCCTGTTGCAGCTCACAATTGAATTCAATTGAATTTCATTTCATTTTCAGACCGTTCCGTTTCGTTTCGTTTTATTGCTACGGCCGTAATTGTTTTTTGCTCCCACACTATATAAATGCCAAAAAGTGCTCGGAACGATTAAATTAATTGCCAAAGTTGTACATGAAAACAGAAATTAATGCATAAAATATGCTACTTCAAATAAATTGTCGGACAGCAGCAAATTGAATTATAAGCACAAATACACACACACTTACGCACTCACATACACACAGACATAGATACAGTATGCAAAAGAAACTGAGAATTGTGTTGGCTTTTGTTTTGCAACATTTTCAAGTGTCCTTATCATCATTCTTATCGTCATTATCATCATTCTCATCGTCATCATCATCAACATCTTTGTCTATTTCGTTGCCATTGCCGTCGTTGCTGTAGACACAATCTAATAAAATTCAATACAATTAATTTAATTTGAAGACTTTGCCAAGCAATATTCAAGTGCAAGTCCAGGCTACGTGCTTTCTTGCGTGCCTAAATATATAATATATATACATACACATAAAAAGCATATATAGAACAGGAGCGGAATGCTATAGAAAGTAACTCTCTTAATGTCTCCCATATCAGTCAAAAATAATCTTATAATAAAACATTTAAAAAGGAATAGAAGTAATTGTTATACATTTGTATATTTTTGAACTAGTACGCTCCTGGTTATTCATATCTAAATATACAAGTATTTGGTCTTCAAAAGTATCAACCAAGAAAAAAGAAAGAATACAGATAGAAAAAAACACAATAGAAAAAGCAGCTTGCGAGTAATTTGGAGCCGCTGCAGAACAAGCTGTAGGCGTTTTGCCATACATGCCTAGACAATGTTAGTACACACACACATTGAGGGAAAAATATATACATATGTATGTATGTATATCTAGACTGCAGATAAAAGCATTGTCTGTGGCAGCAGCAAAATGAAGAGGTGATGAGGGAAAATTTAGCTCGTTGGTTGGATGGCTGATTCTTTGTCTGGTTTTGGTTTGTGAGCTTGTCGGAGCCTTCGCATAGAGAATTGAGAGGGGGCTGGAGAGAGAGAGTGTCGGCACAGACCGTAAAAGCAAATTGAAAATTTAACCTCAGGTTAAAAACGTTAGCGACAGTTTGAGTTTAACGGCATTAAGGCCGTGTTAAGCTGTTGGTTACACACACACGCACACACACACATGCTCAGACAAGGCTCGAGATTTTGCTGGAAGTCACGCCTAAGCCAACGCCCACCATTTCTACATGGTCTGTGCCCGATGGCTCTGAATTTGTTTTGCAATTGTTCGCATTGGTTTTTTTTTTTTTTTTTTCTGTCCTCCTGTTGTTTAGCTTTCTGCCGTCATCTGCTTTAATGCCAAAATCGTGTAGTTCATTTCATATACATATATATGCTCACATGATAAAAGATGAAGAGAGAGAGAGAAAGCCTTGGTGCTGAAGCGACAGAATGCGCTATAAATTTCAACAGCCATCAAGATGATTACTTCCTGCCATGGCACATAAAAAACCAAAAATAAGTTGCACTCTTCCCACTTCCCTTCGCTGCCGCCCCTCCCTCTGGGCTTGGCAAACAAAATAAACAACAACTAACTATGGCACTAAAACTTGCTTATATCCTGTTTCGCATCCGTTGCGTAAAACGCATATGAGTGAGAGTAAGTGAGAGTGGGTTGGATGGTTGGCGAGGCTATTCCTGGAGTCGTAGTTGTCCTGGAGGCCGTTGGAAATGCCGTCTTTGTTCAGTTGAAATTATCACATAAATCAGGCTGCAATGTGGCGGCGGCTAGTATGAGTATGAGCAAGAGAATAATGAGGGTGTGAGGTGAGGCCGGGCGGGATAGAGTGCCATGGCAAGGCCAACTTACAAAAGAACAACATTAAAAGTTTTGCAATCGCGTAATGAGAATCTGCTTTAAAACTTGCGACAGACGGCAACAACAGCAACTAAAACAACACGCCAAGTGGATCTGTAGTACACGTAAATTGCAAAGTATCTGAGAGTTGAAACTTAATTGACGCAAAAATGTGCGCTCCAAGTAAACACACACACTCACACAGCCAGAAACAGAATCTCAGGTAGAGTAAGATAGTGTAAGAGAGAGTGAAAGACTTACGCACGTCTTCTGCTGCAATTAAGCAAAGGCAAGTGTAGATAGGTAAAGGGAAGAATGGGAACGTATATTGGTGGTTGTCACGCCTCAACTGGATAAGAGTTTGGCAGTTGACCGGCAAAGTGTAGCAACGCACGTTGCACCATGCCGTAATCATCCTTGTTGCACCTGCACATGGATAAACTTTTATTTACTGTGAAATTCAATTTCGTTTTTTATTTGGAGTCCCTTTTCCCTCCACCACCACCCGCCCGTCATTCTCCCTTAAACGCTGCTGCTGCTGCTGTGGCTGTGCTGAGTGCTTTCGCCCAAGTTGGTGAAACAGTTTCGTGATAATTAAATGCAAAATATTTGATATTTATTTGCCAGGCTTATGCAAATAAAGTCCTAACCGGAGAGTGAGATAATGAAAGTTTTAGCAGACATTTTGTTGCCTACGTTTTTGTTTCGGCCAGTTCATGATGACGATAAGCTCAGCTCAGTTTCAGTTGCTCAGCCCTAGTACAGTCCAGACACGCAACACTGTAATATTCAGATAAATATAGATAGATAGAGAAAGAGAGAGAGAGAGATAGAGAGAGGCAACTTGAGTCGAGTATCAATATCAATAAAAATCACACTTTGCAACTTGAGCGATAAATTCAAAGTGCCATTTCGATACTTTAATCCCATGGACATAATGTCAGCCTGATGACGATGTGATTTCATGCAAAGCATGTAGCCAACAGCCAAGTGCCAGGAGTCGAATACGGGAACCCAAGGACTGTAAACAATTGGCCGGGTCGTCTAAACAATCGGGCCCCAGTTGGGTTTCGCACAAAAAACAGGGGAAAAAAATGGGAAAGAAGAAAAAGGTCATTTGTTTGAAGTGAACAGCGACTTGGAAATACCCTGTTATCAGAGCTATTAAATAGTTCTTCATGGCTTTCTACTCCATGATTTTAATCTGAAGAATTGAAATTCTAAATACTGCTAACACTCAAAGTGATAAGGACATTGACATAGTTATTCTTAATTATTTCAATTGAAATATCTTAAATCCTTTTCTTCACTTCCAAAACTATCAAATATCATATATATTATTTTAGTTGAAGTCTTAACTAATATCTTGACATTTCTCGGAAACCTTTACCCTCACACAAGCTACAGGGTATAACAAATGACTTACAAAAGGGAAACGTGAAACCAGGCAGGGGTAGACTGGAAAATATAAAAACTGTTAAATGAGATGGAGTGAGTGAAAGTGAATGAGTGAGTGAGAGAGGGCCGAGAGAAAAATGTGGCTCAATAAAATCAAAGAGCAGACGTGATACCATAGCCTGTAGACCCAGTCATAGTCATAGTCATAGCCGATTCCGAATCCAATGCCAATGCAAAGTACGGAGAATCAATTGTGTGTTGACATTTTTATCAGTGGCCGTTGTCGTGCCCATCGTGCCCTTGGAGCTGGTCTGGTCTGCTCTGCCGTGCGCGGTGCGTATATCGGCATGTCGTAAGCTAAAATTTTAATAGAAAGAAATCAGTGCCAAAAACCAAGTTCGTCCATGACAATGTTGACCCTTTTTTCTTCCGTTTTTAGGTCGATTCCCTTTTTTTTATTCTTGTGTTTTTTATGCGTATGATCAAACGTGCCTGGAAGCTAGGGTTGACTGACTGGCTTCTGACTGCTTGTGACTGTGTGTTTGTAAGGTGCGACCTGGTCGAATTAAATATGTAAACATTCAAGGCAGTTGTAAGTTGTTTATGGTGCGTATAACTTGCGTTTCGGTTTTATGCTAATGCGCTTCACACGCGGCGTATGCGTGATCCCCTTTTACTTATGGGGGAGGTGGGAAAAGGGCGCCACAAAACTTTGATTACGTCTTTTTGTCAAGGCAACGTCGAAAACATTTAATTGTGCATCATAAGATGCTTACTTAATTATCTCCATGTATGTATATATGTTCGTATCATAGAGATCAAAATCAGAGAGACGAAATCACTCAATAGAAGTAAGAAACTCTTGCGTCTAGCCGAATGAAATGAATAAAATTACCAAACAGAGAAACTAACTACTTGAAGACGCACTTAAAAGAGTCTGAGCGCGTGTATTTGTGTATGTGTTTGGGTATTAGTGTCAAAGGCAACCAATTGACAGGTCGATGGCAACCGAGCTCATCAACAACAGCAATAACAGCAGCAGTAGGAACATTGTCGATGGCGGCAGCAATTGTGGCAAAGTCAAGCTCTCACCGATTGTTGGCGCCGCCTGCGGTTGCCGTAAACTTAACAGCAAACAATTATGTACGAGACCCTCACACACGCTTACACACCCGACTAGCACAGATACAAACTCAGGCGTACATACTGTTGGGAGAAAGCCGCAGTTCGTTTGCCTGGCAGATATTTTCCACATGACTGTGTGTGTGTGTATCTGCATATATGTATATTTGTTGTCCTTGTAACACTTAAAATTTAACACCAAGGCTGTTTGTTTGCTTATCTTACTTGCCTTGCCTCGCCTCGCCTTCACTTGTTTTCCTGTCACATCTCAAACCCTTTGCCGCGCCCACCTCTTTCTATTCTCCTATCTCATCTCTCTGTGTTTGCTGCTTAAGTCTAGTTTGCCAACTATTACGACATTGCTGCGTAATTAATTTTGAAACGCCAAGCTGCTCACTCTCTCACTTTCTCACACAATTTCTCATTCATTCTCTCACATTCTAATTCTACGCATAGTTTGTGCCTTGCACACATGTCTGTGTCTAACAAAATGCCAAACTGTCATATTTAAGCATGGAAATATCGATTCTTGAGCTACAAAAAAATATCCATAATATATCACTCATACGACATGTTCAACGGAAAACACAATCATTTATAATATCTCCATAGTAGGAAAGTATTTTGTTGAACTTTAGCTTCAATTTATGTATCGATTTTCCTGAGTTGAATCAAACCTCTATTATATGAAGGCTGTAAGTTTAACTAATAAAGTAACATTTTAATGTTTTCATTTGCAATATTCATAATTTTGGGTTCCGTAGGAGACTGTCTGAATGAAATGTGCAGGCAAACGAACAGTGAAACAATGTAATAAATAAATATTTAAAGGAACAAACTTATTTTTGCCATCACGAAGTTTAGATGCACTTGCAAATTATAATAATGTATCAAATGACTGGCTTTAATACAATAGCTTCTTGAGAATACCTGACAGTTGACCGAGCATCAAATATTTTTCTTATATTTTCCCAGTGAAAGGTGTTTATAGGTGAAATATCATCGACTTGCCAATAAAATCTTACTTTTTTCTATATAGTTTTAAAGCCGTACTGGATATTTTGACGAACTGCATATAGAAGTAGGTCCACTGTGCCGGCTGGCCGGCCTTTTGTCTGTGTGACACTACAAGGTTAATTTCAGCTTAATGTCACCGCGCGACTAAGTTATGTGGCCACTTAAATTCCAAGCGCCTTCTCTACAATGAAACACACACACACTTGGCTAGGGCACTAACGCTATCGTCAGCTCGTTTTTCACTCGGCCCTGGGGCACTTTTCTCTTTCTTTTACACATTTTTCCTGGCTTTTTTTGTGCAGAAATTTTTGCTTTGTCTGACTTGGCGCGACAAACACTCAGGGCTTTCGCTCTTCCCCTCCCACCTTCTGGGCTCAAGCTATTGTTGAAGTATTTAAATGGTTGCATCTCCATCAAAAATTCAACAGTGCAAAAGAATAAAAAAAAAACGTATAAATTTGTGCAACTGGCAAAAGGAAATGGAAATATTTGTTCTTCTAAATAGATTATTGTAAGGCTTATTAACTGAGATACAGATTCGGACCGAATTGAGCAGGACCTGTTTTTGTTGCATAACAAACGAGCATGCCACATGAACACGTAAACATAACGAACGCATTTTAGAGTAACCTAATCCGATTTGTCTCTCTATGTCTTTGTGCGTTGCTTTTCTATTCCGATTTTACCTGCCTGCTGACCCATTTGTATGCTTTTTCACACTTTATGGATTCTATTTACCACACATTCTCACACACACACATTTCACTTAAATTGTGATGGTGTTTACAGAACGCATGACTAGCGGAACTAGCCGAAAATCACCTTTACCTGGACCACATACCCATACAAAAGCAGCAAAAACAACAACAACGGGCTTACCGTCAGGTTTCCCAGCTGAGCTCAGTCAAAAACGAAAAACCTTTCCTAATTAAGTCGACATACAGCACGCGGTTCAGTTTGGTGCGGTCCTGTCCTGTCCGGTCCGATGCGATCCTTCATGCATTCGTTGTGCCCATGCCATAGACCCATTGAGCCCTTAAATTCGTACTCCTCTCACACTCTCTTTCGCTTTGGTTTTGGTGGCGTTTTTGCACCATGGCCTTTTTTCCCGCAGTTTGCTGCAGTGCGACTCGCAAAATTAGGCCACGACCCGAGGTATCCTCGGTCATTTTCTTGCTTCCTCTACAGACACATACGTATACAGTTCGTCATTCATAAACCCAGGGGAAAAAAAAAGAGTGAAAAAAAATTCTTCTGACTGGCTAGAAAATTTGCATACACGCATTTTCCCCTTTTTGGTTTTTACGGTTCTATTTTTTTTCCTTTGGATGGGTTTCTTTTTGCTGAAACGGTGCGGATTTCCCACTTTTGGGTGGCAGTTGGTCGGCAAAGTGTTCGGTGCACATGCCCAGCATTTAAGCAACACACAAATTTTTGCACTTTTTAGCATGCATTTGGGTGGATTTTGAAAATTTTTTAAACCATACGAATAGGGTAAGTCGCGAAAGGAAATCGTAAAGTAAATTGGAGATTCGGAGCTCCCATTAGTTTTGCATGGATTCTGCACAAAATTCAATGAATGTTTTCCAATGATTTCTTGCGAATAAGAAGTCAGTCAGCCAGTCAGTCAACCTCAAATGACGCTAAGTGAATTGTGTGTGAATTTCATTCGATGGAGAAATTACAAAAAAATGTCATTTCACACGCAAAAATATTTAATATGCACAAGAGCAACACGGACAAAAGAAGAAGAAACTGACTGAGAGAGAAATAAGGAGAAAGTGTGTGTTGTGTCAGTGTCCTTGTCGGAATGTCATGCCATATTCAAATCCATTTCGTTGGGCATTAAAGGCAGCAAACAAATGGCATGAATTTGCAGTATTTTTTGTTTGTCCCCTCTTTCTCGTTCTCCTGTCTTTATATTATTGGCATTCTCTGTGCTGTATAAATTATCAACAAGAGCGAAAGAGATTTTTATCATTTTGTTTACCGATTTCAATTTCATTTTTATCGCATGCAATTTACATGCTGCCTGCTGTCCATTCTGACATCATGATTGATGTCGCATGCTGGCGACAGTCAATTATCGTCAATCACTGGGCAGCACCCAGAGCCTCACCCCTCTATCCAGTCCAAAATCCAATCACACCCGCGTACCCTTGCCAAACAGGAAGAAGACAGTGTTTTGGGACTTCTATGACTTGCAAGAAAACGTGCTCACATTACTCATACGCACTGTGTGGCATCAGGAAGTTTTCATTTTGTTTTGTGTTGTTGCTATATTTTCTTGTTGCAGGAAAGGAATTTTGTAATAAATTTTATCACTCAATTTAGCCCGAGGAAAGGTGAAAGAAAAATACTTTAAGTCTTTAATTCACAAAAAAACATACACACACCGTTAGCTGCTAACACGAAATGGAAATCATTGCCGTCATTTGAAAACCATTATACATATATATAAAATATATGCGTTAATCTGATATGCAAGCGCTCCGAGTCCATGGCACACAAATCGAGTGAATAAAAATGTCACCCGAAAGCGGCAACAACAATAAGGAGAAAATACAATTTATATATACGGAAACTTTCGGCGCGGAAAATAAAAGCAAAGCAAAAAAGAATGGAAACGAAAAGCAGAGGAAACTAAACTCGTTGTCCTTTTGACTAAAACGAGCCTCTTCACGCAGTTAAAGTGGTCGGTGTGTGTGTCATCGTCGTGTTGTCGTTGCATGCAACCCATACGCTAAGTAGCTGCCGGCTTGAGGGTGCCATGGCATGGCCTCTTGGCGCGTGATCCTGCGAAAAGGTTGCCAAGGCAATTGAGTGTGAAAATTTTGCGAGAGACTGACTTACTATATAGAGAGTAGAAGCACCTTTGCGCGGCCTAAAGGCGCACACACACACACTGGCTTATATAATGTTCGACTAATGCACGAGCAGGCAGCCAAAAAGCCGTGGCCCCCACCCACCACGCATCACTCCAAAAAGTTGGCTATACTGACAGCTTATGAGCACGGTCAAAGGGCATGGGCTCAAGGTGCTCAAGCGACTGTCGACAAGTCAATAAATATGCTTTCACATATTCATTGGTAGGGGGACGACGACATGTGCTGAGAACCTGGGCCTACCTACCTCGATGACGCTTGAGTCAAGTCAAGTCAATCACGTGGTGACATTGTTGTTACTGCCATATGCAGACATTCCGAGCACATTGACATTGATTTGTTTTTGTGTTTTTTGCACGTTTAGTTTGAGCTTCCTTTGGGTCGACGGTCGATTCTCATCTTATGTTGGGCAGCGTTGAAAACTTTTGCACCATTGCGTCTCACTTAGTTATTTCCTTTTCGACTTCTATTAGGGGGTGGTGTTTTGGGGGCAAACGACTCAGACCAGCAGCCGGCTTGTAATACGCTTTTGATTTGCCCGAAATTCCATTTTTCACAATTTAATGCGCATTTCGCTACGTGTTGTCGTCGCCGGAGCCATCTGGAACGTGCCCAGGACGAAGGACCCCCGGGGACAACGGACACACACACACACATACTCATAGACATCTATCATAGCCATAGGAGCATTTGTCACGTGAAGGACAACGTGATTTCATTTTCCTGTCGCCATAAAGGTGACACATTGCATTCGTATTCCTCTTTGGTCCATTTGTTTTGTATTTGTCGTTCTTGTTGGTTGTTGCTAACTGAGTAAGTGAGTGAGTGAGTGAGTGAGAGGGCTCGGGGAATTCGGTTCTCTTATTTTTTGCCTTGCGTATATTTAATACGTTTGTTGGCATTTTTTGTATATGAGAGTATCTAGAAATATGTACGTATAGGAAGTTTACAATTTTCGTAGTCATTCTATTGATTTTCAGCAGGCAAAACCATGATGTTAAACCGCAGCTATGCACCAAAACAAATTACCCACAGCAGTTGGCCAACAATTTACCCTCAACATAACTTCAGATTTTATGGCCCACATGTGTGTTCGAAAGGGGGTTCAACAAAACAGTGAGGACCATCAAATTGCTGTTCGTTGTCTAGTGTTTTTGCAGGAGTCAACTGTGAAATTAGCGGTGCGCTGAGTTCCCGTTAACCCAAACCAAACCAGTCAGCCAAAGCGATCCACCTGGCCAATGCCTTCGACTTTTGGTCGGTTCGCTTGTTCCTGGTTGCTTGCTTGCTTGGTTTGAGCCAAGTTTCATGTGAAAAGTGCACTTCATGAATATTTCACTTGCAATCACATTGTTTTCCCGCCAACTTTTCAGATTGTTTTAACATGTGGCGGAAGTGGGCGTGCCATGATGGAGGCATGTGGCACGTAAAGTTGCCACAACAAACTTTTGTACAGTGCAGTGTGTGTGTGTGTATTTTTTGAGGTAATCCTTAATTCTTTTGTGTTGCATTCGGTGGCTGAAAACTTGAACAGTTTCTTGCAGTTTGCCGTGGCCGAAATATGTAAGATTTATATAGCCATTGACCAAAGTCAAGATAGACGTCTGAACTTTTCCTCTAGAGGCCATAAGTAGCTGCCGTTAAAACGTGTTGGGCTCACCTTGCCCCAATTTTATTCCATGTGCGTGGATTAAAGTTTCGCTGAGGCTTTTAGTTGGCCACTCTAAGCATGGCATTTAATGAACATTTTTCTGCCAATTTTCTCTATGATGCTGCCCTTATTCTCACTCTCACCTATTCCCAAACCTAAATTCACAAACAGTTGCACTCGAAATTAGAACTGTGACTCCCAACTGCAACTATTTTTTTTCTCTACAATTTATGCACTTTGCGTGCTGGTAAATTTTTCAATTTCTATCTTACCTCATTCATTTTTTTGCCTTTTGTGGGCGTTTTGTTGAAGGTCAAATGAATGGAGGAGTTTGCTTGGCCCCGGCAAAATGAAAAACTTGTTTGATAATTTTCTACTCAAATTGAATATTTGCTGCAAATGTGTGTGTGTGTGTGTGTATGTGTTAGTGGGGCAAACTTTTCTTATTCTCTGCGAATAACTTTAATGGAAAAACTTTGAATATCAAACCGCAAAAAAAAAAAAAAAAAAAAATTGAAAGCAAAACCAACCGCAAACGAAAAGCAGACAAAGAGTGGGCACTAAAATTGGAAAATTCGAAAATTGAATTGTACACAGAGAAAGGAAAACAAGAAGAATATATTGAAGTAACCAGAAGGACCTACCTAACTGAACGACTTGACCACAAGGTAGAATCCTCTTCCTTTTCCCTAATGAATATGAAATTTCAGCATTTCCATGTCTAAGTGTGTGTGTGTGTGTCTGAGTGGGTTAGGTGTTCCAATTAGAGAAATGTCTCTCTACACCAGAGTCGACGTCCACCTCATGATTATCATGCTTTATCCCTATCCCCATCATCATTATCATCATCATCATCATGGTCACGTCGGGCAGAAGTCATTTAGTTTATTAGCACTCACTCTGTTCATGTGAAGCGTCATCTTCAACTTCAAAAGGGAATAAGTTTCGCTCAACTGACATTATTTCGTTATTATCCGCATCAAGGATTCGATTGACAGGCAGACACACGTGCTGGCAAAATGCCTTTATGCCTTAGCGAAAATATTGTCACAAGCAACGAGAAGGATACAAAAGAAATTATATTTATATTACGACAGAACAACAAACAAGGAGTGGAAACAAAAACACAGAAAAATAGGCAAAAGCCAGGTCAAGAACAGAAAAGAACAGGAGAAAATCATCGAAGGAGAAGAACGACAGCAAAGGCAAAGGGAAAAAAAACTAAAGTAAAATCAAATAAAATGCCGGAAACATGGCATTTGGGGGTCGGTGGGCTGACAAGTGCGTTCTAGCTCTGGCTTTTGGCTTTTTGCTTACTACACAACACCCATTTTTTTTCTTTTCATTTCTCTTCACTTTCACTCTCGATCTGGTCTGGTTTGGCCTCGCCTGGCCTGGTATGACTGTCGTTTGTCGTCTCTCTTTGCACACGTTCACGAATGTTTTCGCAGCAGATAAATACAACATTTGACACTTCATTATTGTGCCCGCAGCGTAATCGAATCAATTCAATTCTAGGACCTTAGCCAAGGCTTGTTCCATGGTGTCAAAAGTGCTTGGCCGGCCGCTCATCGACATAGCTTATGGCCCCTGAAGGCTCAAGCCAGCAGCTTGCCCTGTTGACACATTCGCTTAAATGTATTAAATTGTTTGCCATTGCTTTTTGTCATTGTTGAAGCTGACGCAGAGAATTTTTTTCTGTTCTTCCTCCTCGTCCTTGCCATCGTCGGCGTAGTCGTTTTGTTTGCGTGCGGAAATGTAGTGCCCCGAACAAAGCACTTTTACAGTGTATCAACTTTTTGCAGTGTCACATTGAGAGTAATCGATTGCTCTGTAACCGGATGTGAGTGTTTCCTGCCTGTAGGTACCCTAGAATTGGTCTAGCTCGGCGGTTTCTATTAATAACACAAGTAGTTTATGCAATAATTATTGTTTAATTACGAAAACGAAATAAATATTCTAATGTAATGCCGTACGAAGCAGGGCGGGAGGTAGGGCTTTTGATGTGGTCACTGTTGGGACGCATTAATTATGCGGTACACGAATTATTGGTCAAGTACAAACACTCAAATTTCGCAGGAACACACACAAACTTAAATGCAATTAAATTAATGAACAAAGTCTGATATAATATCAAACCAAAATGTGTGCTTTAATATTTAAGAGCTTTTTAACACTTTGTCGCACACCCACACGCACACACAGTGACAAAAAGATAGTATGAGAAAGTGTGTGTGTTCTGGATTGACATTAAAAATTGATTAGCATATCAACAGCAAGTGCATTAAATTATTTGCCATCTACCAAAGTTGACAACTTTCGTTGGATGGGCATAATAAAATGCACTTTATGAACTTTGCGACATTTGACAAATTTTCTTAAATGCACTAAACCAATTATATGTACACACACACACACACACACAAACACACGAACACAGACTTGAGTGCGTGACATGTGTACGATATGTGTAGATACAGAGTCAGAGAGAGAAAGATTTTCTTTAATACAAAATATTTTGAGTAATTTTCTGTCAATGAAATGTTGTCCTTATTTTCTTCTCTTTCTTGCAGGCACTGGTCAAGGAATGATGAAGAATGAGCCCATGTTCATTTCACGTTCGGAGACATTTAAATTCATTGCCGGTGAGACAATAGTCTTGCCCTGTGAGGTGGCCAATACGGGTGAGTACTATTTAACTTTAACTCGACATTAAATTAACTGCGGAATGGATTAATATACATACATACCGAAAGACAAACCACAAGGACAAGCTGACGACGAGGAGAATAAGCATAAGGACAAGAGACATGTCCGTCGTTTCATTCTCAGTCTTAGTCTTAGTGGTTATGGTATTTTTGTTTTGGTTTTTCATTTCATTCTTGGTCCTGTTTCTGGTTTTGGTATTTGTACGTTTTTCAATTTAAATGCGGTCGTGTGTGCGAGATTATTTGTATACATATAAGAAGGATTTAGCATAAGCAACATAACATGAGAAGGAATAATAAAAAAAAGGACCACTGGTTGGTCAAGATGGTCAGCATGGGACTGAAAATACAAAATGCTACATAAAAACTTGGAGAATGCCGTTTCCAGCGTTTATGTAGACAAAATACATATACATACATATGTATGTATATACATATGAGCTGTGTCTCAAGAAGATGTTCGAGACATATTTATATATACATACGTATGTATATGAATATGTGTGGAAGAAGCAAAAAGAAAAAAGTGTATACAGAACAAAGAATTTCATTTGCGTTTCTTATGCACTTCATTGCCTCCGAGAGACAACAAGGACAGGCCAAGGCGATGGTGCTGGCTCTGTGTCTGGCGATACATAGAGAAATTCCTGCAACAAAATTATAGCTGCGGGCAGTTCGGGTAACGAAAAGAAAAGACAGAAAATGAAAAGAAAAGAAATAAGCAGCAGAAGAAAATAAGTATAAAGAGAGTACCGAGGCGAGGGCAAATAAATTGCCTGGGCGTAGGCGTCCCTTTCTCCTACTGCTCTTCCTCCTTCGTTCCACTGCCTCACCTAATACCGCATTATGCTAATAAAGTACCCATACGACAATTTCATTACGGGACAACCAACTTTAGATGCAGCTTAGTGGCGCTCTCTCGTAAATACTATAATTAAAACCGATTCATTTTGTTTTTATATACACCTTCTAATACCTTTTAGCTCCGCCCTCTCCCCTTCCTTCAGCTTATTCTTATTTTTATTTTGGTTTTTGCTTATAATAACACGCATGGTTTATGAACCTGAAGATAAACTGATTAGACCGTGCAGAGGTGCAGGTGCAGCTCGATTATAATTCCTCTTTATGGCCCACACAACTCGTAAAAAATGTTGAAACAAAAACAAAAAAAAAAAAAAAAGAAATAATAATAATTGATAGAATTTTTAAAACCACAGCGAGAAAAAAAAGGAAACTTCGTTTTGTGTTAGGTACTTCACACAATTTATGCGCATTTTCATTTCATTTTATGATGAATACTCGTAAAATTCGGAAAACGGAAAAATCACATTGCAGACGAGCAAAGAAGGAAGAGAAAGGAGTTTTCCCTTCCCATCTCTCAATCTCTCAGCTTTTTTTGTGCGTGGGTAAATGAGTGTGTGTGTCTGTGTGGGTATTTGCATATTATATGAAAATTCCTTTAAACACTTATTACGCCGCTTCGCACTTTTAAAATGTAATCTTAGGGGTTTTGCTGCCAAATACAGAAGAGAGAGAGGCAAAAAGGTTGCACAACAGTCAGATAAAGAAAGCTTTGAACGAGATACTCAACAAACGAGTGGGAGAGAACGAGGGAGAAAGAGATAGAGAGAGAGTGAAAGTGATGAAAGGGATGGGAGGGCTGTCTCTAAATAAACATTGAAACATTTCATCATTATCATTTTATTTCAATTTTTATTTGTGCGCCTTGGGGCCATGCAACAATAATGTATTTTTACTTAGGCAAACACAAAACTCGCATGAATTGAAAACAGAGTGTGGGAGTACCAAAACGGAGTAGAAATTGGAGGCAGAAATATTGGCTTAGTGAAGTTTTGCGACAAGCAAACAATTATATTTACATATAAGTGTATTACGCAGGCGGTTTCCAGTTACCCTCTAGTATTATATTATATCTAAAATACATGAAACTGATTAGCAACAAAAATATCGCTGTGTGTGAGTTATTTTTTTTGAGTTGCTTGTGTAGACTTCTTTAGACACAAACTCACAATTTATGATGTTTCCGAATAATAAACTTTGAAAATATTTGCAAAGCTTTTAGATGTTTGACAAGAAGAATAAACCCTTCAATTATTTAATTACAGGGTAAAAATTGATAAAGGAATATATTCCATTTCGTTGCTAACTAAGCATAATGACATAGAAGTTGCTCCAGCATATCCAGATTTTAATATGGGAAAATTGAATTGAATTTCTGTTTCTGTTTCGTTTCACTTTGGCTCTCTTCTGTTCTGCTAGGTTCTAGGCTGTTGGCTGGCAAGCAGCAAAAAGCAAACAACGAAAGTGACAGAGCGTACTTATTCTATGTAGATATTTTGTGGCTGAAGTTCTTACTGTCTCTGTATCTCAGATTGTCTCCCTGTGTTTGTGTCTATGTGAGTGTGTGTTCCTGTGTGTGTAAAATTTATTTAGGCAAATTTTCTCTGGCATGCTCCACTTTTCATTTTCTTCGTACACAATATAGAAGCAAAAGTTTGCAATCAGTGTTGAGAAAAGTAAATATTATTAAATAATTTAAGCTGCATATTTTCACATTTTGCGTATATGCGTTTTTGTCTGTGTTTGTGAAATTCACTGAATTGCTAACTGGAATATTCTAAACATTGAAATGACATGTAATGAAAATTGCTGTTCATTTTTACTTTTTGCACTCTTTAAAGTATTCTTTATTCAAGTTATTTGCATTTACATTTGTTGTTGCAACAACTAATTAATTGTTTTTATAGTTTTATCTGCTACTTAAGTTGTCCTCATCCCTGGCCAAGTGTTTGAGTGTGTGTGTGTTTGTTTGTGTATTTTTCATTGCGGTTACTGCGGCATTTAACAACTCTCGATGTGAATGCAATAAAATTTAAAAGAGAAAAAACAACAAAAACCTTTTTATTGTGGCCATACCAACGCTCATTACGCTTTGATGGAGCGCCGTAGACGTTGCCGGAGAGCTCGAAAACTATTACATAGAAACGGAAATGGAATCGTACCGCAAAAGTTGAAGTTGTACAAACAGCAGGATCAGCAGCAGGAATGAAGACTTGGATTCGGGGTCGTGCCAGGGGAAGAGAAAAAGATGTGGCAACAAAAGCAGGCAACAAAGTTTCAATATTAATGCCATTTACAGTTCTAATTTCGCTTTTTACGTATACACACAACACACACTTAACACACTCAAAACGGACAAAAAGTTGTGCAAGAACTTGCAGATAAGTCTTTCCCCTTCTTCTGTCTTATACCCTGTGTCTCTCTCTGTCTTTGTCTGCGTGTGTGTATTGCGGCGGCTTAGCCGCAACATCGTTTATCTTCGGGGGTCATCATCTTATAATATTGGCCTTTCCGACATGCAATAAATTGCGCTCAGACAAACAACATGTCGGTCGGTCGGTCGTCCGGACGGACGGTCGCTTGCAAGCAAGCTTGAGGCTCGTTTCTCGTCTCTTCAATGGTTTAAGGCATATTGCGCATACGCACAGTATGCCCAGAGCAAACAGATAAAGGCGCTGCAACAATGCTAACATGCCTCATATATTTGAATAGTTTCTAAGTATTTGTGTGAGTGTGTAACTGTGTGAGTATTTATTTGTGTGTGTATTTGTGCGAAAGTGTAGAAAACTAAAAGTTAGCTTTGGCCGTAAACAATGAGCTGGCCGCTTCGCTTCCTACGAACATTTCTAACCACACACACACACACACTGACCATTCCTAACCATTTGTCGAGCAGGCCGTGTTTAACTATGTCTACGACTGTGTGTGTGTGTCTGTATATGACTCTGACATACAAAAATACTGAAAATGCTTTTACCGAGTTTCCGGCCTGGCGTGAGCTTAACAGCGCAATTGTTTGCATGTATTGTTATACCCTCACCCTCGAACCCACACTCTCCTGCTTCTCTTTACTGTCTCTGTTCTATGTAAGTGTGTGTGTGTGCTTCTATTTAGTTTAGAACACTTAAACCGGAAATTGAGGCGTTTCGTGTTTTGCTTGTTTTCGTTAGATTGTTGTTATTTTAGTTAACAATTTATTTAGTTGCAACCCGTTCAACTCATACTTACAGACAGAACAGGACCGAGGGGGGGTAGACCCAAAGAGAGAGCCTTAATTTATGTGTGCCAGGGCATTATTTGTACTCCTGCTGCTGTTGCTGCTGCGGACAAGTGGCTGGTCCTTCCCAATCCAGTTACACACATACACAGTGGAACAGAGGTTACAAGCTTTGGTCAAGTCAAGTCAACCCATACAGGACACAACAGAAGACAAGACAAGGCACTCCAGCTAATATTGACTAAAATCCAGGAACAACAAAGGCATCTGCTCTCTTGCCTTTTTCTTCTTCAGTATTATTAATTTCCTGTCTAGAGTCTTTAAAAATTCCAACAAAAATGAAAGAAGAAATGGGCTATCCAAGTTCATGTTAAGAGATTTTCAAGTAATTCAGTCTGCAAAATATTTCATGATTCTTTATTTTAGACTCACAGTGAACGAAACAAACGTATATCCTGATCTGAACCTTTTGCTGCTGATGCTGATGATGAGGTTAAAATGGTTGGCCAATTTCTCGTTCAGGCGGAAAATATGAAATGAACGATGCCAGGAAACTGTGCTTGTCAGCCATACAGAGAACCCAAACCATACGCCACGAATTTCTTCCTCACTCATTCTCAGATCTGTCTAAGGAATTACATTTGCCCTTCCCTCGCTTTTTTTTCACACACACAGAGTCGGTGTTGGAGTTTGCAGCTGGAGTTGCAGTCGGAGTTGGAGCCGACACACGCTAACAAACAGCAGGTGGCTCCTCGTTTATTTATTTGTTTTTGCAATGCACTCAACATTCTTGCCACTTTTCCTCATCCTGCCTGCTTGAGCCTCCTGCCAGCCAGTTATCCAGTCAGCTTTCGTCGGAACTGCTGCAACTTCAACGTGGGCCTGGTAGGGTTCGGTGTGGTGTGGTCTGGATGTTGTTGAACTCATTGCAAATAAATACGCTTTTTGAATGCGCATGTAAATGACTTCATAAGCATTTTATTACCGCCGACATGACTTTGGCATGCGGTATATTTCTCCGTTTCTACAATATGGAAATCAATTTCAGAATTCTACCTTAAAGAAACTTTGAAACTTGACTCTAATGAGTTTTAGTTTTAAATTTGATTTTTCCCTTTTTTTCAATTTCTGACAAAAAGCGAAAGAGTGAGAGAGAGACAGAAATTTCTTTTAATTTCTCTTAATGAGCAGAGGCTTATCGTTCGTTGGCACCGTTCGATATATACGGAAGTCATACATCATTAGTAACAAATCCGGTAACTTCAATGGGCCGTGGACCCTTCCCGTTCCTCACCAACCTACTGCTGTCATTTCCCATGCCATTGCACACGCAGCACACGGAAATTTACATCGAACAACTCATATAAATTGAAAAAGGAATCACAATTAATGAGTTCGATGAATGCGCGCCATTGCCATTGAAAGAGAGCGAGCACGCGCGTATGTGTGTGTGCTTCTGACTGTCTGCCTGGCATCCTTCCCTATTTCCATCCTCTCACCAACTGTGGCATCCTCTAAATGTTGGCCTGGCATATGATTGCAAATGCCGCACATTAGCGGATATCAAGTGGGTGTTACTGAGTGCCTGCTGACTACCACTCTGACTCCCCTATTCCCTTACCCTCCCTGCTTTTTGTTGTTCGTGTCTGTCTGCGGTTTATTTTCCATCGCCTCCAGGCTATATCTCTCTCGCTCTTTCTCCCTTTCTTTATGTGTGTTCGGTTCGGTTGGGTCCATGGCAAATTGAATTTCTAGCCTTTTTAGATCTTTTCAAAAGCCTTGTAATTGAGTCATTCGAATTCTGACTTTTCAATTTGCATTGCTGTCTATATGTCTGTCAGTCTAGCGTGTGTGTATGACGCACTTGATCAGGCTGCCGCCCATCTGATTTAATAACTCTTGAATATGATTTACCAATTATTATATATACCCATACACTCACCACATACACCACATACATACACTCACCATTTACCAATTATTATATATACCCATACACTCACCACACTCTTGCTCTTTCCATCTTTCAGACCCATACGTTGTAGCCTGGAAACGTGGAATTGCCATACTAAGTGCTGGCTCTGTTAAGGTGACACCTGATCCCCGGGTCCATTTGGTCAATGGCTACAATCTGCAGATACGTGACGCCTCACCCACGGATGCCGGTGATTATATATGCCAAATTGCCACAATGGATCCACGTGAAATTACCCATACCGTTGAGATACTTGGTAAGTAGTAGGCACCCAGGCGAACAGGCCCACCCACCAGTTGGTTTTCGCCCATTTTAAGCATTGTTATGCAAAGTCAGGTCAGGGCACACACACGAGTATCAAAGGGAGAGCTAGAGATTGACGTTACTGCGAAATTTTTATGGCAATTTATGCGATTTCCTCAAATCACTTGGGGTTCATTGTTCGTCTGGCTTCATCATTTGGGCACCTATCAGCTCTTCAGTCGTGTTGTGTGTGTGTCTGTGTGTGAGGGTCAAATTAACATATTCCTATACATCCAAACCGACCTATCCTTGAGCTCTCAAAGCTTTATGATGTGCCTAGGCAGTGGTGGCAGCGACCACTCAAATATGCAAAATAGGTAAGCTGCAATTTGCCATCTTTTTATGGCCAGAGAGATTCAATAGAAGAAATCTTTGAGTGAAAAAAATCAAAACTAATCCGCCATTTGACTCAAAAAAAGAAAAATTTCGGTCGTATTTTCCTGCGGATGCAAATTGCTGCTGCCGCCGCCGCTGCTGTTGCTGTCTAAACTCTCAACTACATCCTGTCGAGTCTAGAGTATCCCATTGTGCCTAACAAACCTCCGTTTCGCTACTATTTTCATTCTCTCTCTCTCTCTCTATACTTCTATCTATCTTTATCTTTCCCCTTACTTACTTCCTTCCTTCCTTACTTTCATTCTTGTGGGCCATGCGTTTCGGCGTGCGTCTTTCGGCAAGGCTTCTAATCAGCAATGATGAATAATTTACATATATTTCCCCCAGCCTCCTTCCAATTACAATGTTGCCTTTTATTTGCATATGGCCCCTTTGCCATGGGGCATGAGGCAAAGGTAGTAAGTGTTCTTACAACTTTTGCACGAGTTCTTCTCGGCACATGCAAATTGCCAAAGAATTCCCAAAATCTCAAGTCTCTCATGGGCCTCAACTCTATCTTAACGAAATGATTGAAAAATAGTTTTACAGCACTCGACTTTAAAGCCAGTGTTAAGTAGTCTTCTTGCAGACTCTCTCTCTCCCTTTTTCTCGATTTGCTTTAATTTTATTTGTTACTCTGGGCCTATAAAAAACGCTTATTTATTTTAGCAACAGCAACTTTTTTCATTTGTCATTGAAACTTGGTCCTGGACTCGGTCTTGGCTTTGGTCTTGGTCGGTGGTTCTCTCTGTTTCGGTTTTTGGTTTCGGTTTCGCTACAAACAAATATTAAGCGAAGGGAAAGACTTGTTGTCGGCATCGTCGTTGTCATTCTCTTTTTTTTTCTCGTCATTCTGTCGTCTGGTGCGGAGTTCCCTTTTGTGGGGAAAACAATGTCGGAGAAGCACGAAAAAAATGTCGATTATTGAAAAGTTTTGTTTATTTTATGTGTTTATTATGCGCTCCGTTTGCCAAATAATGATCATGGCCAGAAATATTTCGTTTATTGAACTTTTCGCAGAGCGCACGTAAATTTTTTTCGCCCTAAACCCACCACCCAGAGCCGACAAACATCGTTCTCTATCACCGCCAAAATTTGGGTTCATACCGCATTGTTGTCAAAGGAGAGGAAACTGGTAGAAAATAATGCCCTGTCGAAGTTTTTATAGGCTCAGCAGCAGCTTCAACTCTTGGTTGTTGGTGGGTACAGAGTATACACATACATATAAATTTCATAAAGTTTGGCCTTCTCTCTCGTTCTTCTGGCAGCTTTTACGAGCGTAAATTACTTTCAGTTTGACTCCCTCTCTCACTCTCGCTGTTTCTCTCAAACACTAAAGATGAAAAAATAATGTGCGCTTTTGCCAAAAACTTTTGCACTTGTCCATGGAGCGAGCACTTACAAAGACATTAGCCCCAGGATGGCCAAAAAATGGACCAACTAGTAGAAGCTGCTCCTGGTATCGCAGCTCCTGCTGCTGGAGGCGCAATGCCAAACAATGGACAACAAAAAGTTTGCCCGTTGACAAATCTTTTAATATGGCCCAAAACATTAATATCGTTTCGCCTGAGTTTTGGCGCCAAAATAATTACAGCGACTCACATCCTCATGCCGACTATGACTATCTCTGCCTCTGGGCCTCGATACGATGAGCTTCAATATTTAATGTGTCCATGGATTGTCCAGCAGTCAAGGTTGCCCGAGGGGGCAGAGTCAGTCAGTGGTTCGTTTGTTGAGTGAATAGTTCCGGTGGTTTTCAGCCCTCACATTTATACATATATCTGTGTGTTGTTTTTGTTGCATTTTATTGACCAAATGTCAACATCAACAAAGCGTAAAGCGGGCGTACAGAACTGCATACTAAAAACTATGTCAAGGACCGTTGCATACATACAAGCGCTTTAGATGGACATTTTTTAAAGGCATTTTGCATTAATTTAACATCTGCAATACGTTGAACATTATTTAAATTGTATTTAATAAAACCAATTTGGCGTTGACATGACCAATACACACACACACACACACACCCTCATTTCAACTTTTCGCCCCATCCGATGTCCATCCATTAGCCAGCAAGTTGGACAGACTCTCTGGCATACCGAAATCTGACCGCAAAACATTAAGTTATGTGGTTAAAATGTGTGTGACCAGTCATTGTGGCAATTTAAAATATGTTTTTATATATGTTTATTGATTTTTAAATGCATTTACATAACCCGGTCTTTAATGTGTGCAAGTTATAGGCCGCCTCAGTTGACAGGAATCCAATTACAAATTAGGATGGTAATTAGAGGGGCTTTTGAGTTCAATTGGAAACGAAACTCTTCAACCGAATATCATAATTATTGTGAATTTGCTCAAGTCCAGAAAGAGAACGAGTGAAGGCAGAGAGGCGAAAGAGAAACGGAAGAGGTGTGCCCATTTAATTATGGGCAACAATAGTTTGCTCCTACACACACAATGGAGGTCACAACAATGTTTGCACAATAACAATAGATGCTGAGGTGCAGGAGAAGAGTTTTCGTATAATTATATACCTGCCACATGGATTATATAAACAAATGTCATACACACACGCACACCCACACACACAGCACACACACATAAACATCAACACGCATACGGTAGTTTGAGTTTCTTTAGTTATCTGAGACAAATTGCAGTCAAGCAGAGCAGCAGACCAAAGCAATTGAGCCCACAATTAAATGCCAAGATTTCTAAACACACATTTAAGTCTTAGCACTAAAACTTAAGCAGATGCTAAAATAGTTTGCCTTCTACTTGTCAAAGTGGGGCAAAAGTTTTTGCTTCAATTTTAACTTTAGGCAGAGTGAAATCAATATGCAACAAACGACGCTGTCAAAACTGGCCGCAACGACTAGCAGCAGCAGCAGCAGCAGAAGCAGAGTTAGTGGCATTACTGCTTCTGCTGCTGTTGCTACTGCGGCCACTGTGGCAAGTGCTTTGAAAGGGCTGCTTATTAAAATTTTTGCCATACCACAAGCAAACCACCGCCATTCTGATCCCTTCCATAGCTTAGCCACACCACACCACGCCATCGAACAACCCACCCCATCCTACCATTCGGATCTTCCGACATCGATTCGACACCCATTAAGTAGTCGTCATCTGCATGACATTACAGGCCACAATCCCACGTTTTACATGCGCCGCACCAACCAGCAGACGTCAGTCAGTCAGCCAGTCCGTCAGAGAATCATCAACATTGAGCCGAAATCAATTTCTTTGAGTATTAATATAGAGCCATGTGCATATCAAATTCAATATATGTATGTATCAGTATAAGACCCAACTAAAGCGTGAAATTATTGAAAAACGAAGTAAAAAGACGCCATAACGACTTGAGTATACCTTGCACCGAGAAGCGAAGCTACTTTTAAAGCGTAGCCCATATCTAATACAAACAACCAGATCTTAGGTTTTCAAAACATATCAAAAATTTATATTTTAATAGGATCAGAAATGTTATTGTTGCGGCGTTTTGACTATACCCGCTGCTTTCACCTTGGATGCAGGGTATTACAAATACTTTCCCATAGAATGACTTACTCAACATTCCAGACTTTTTTATCTCTGTCTTTTTTGGTCTTGCCGTTTGCCCCATGGCTCATGATTTATTATAGTCTAATGCATATTTTGCGGTTTGCAAAAGGCAGACTTGTGTATATTGCCTCTGTGATCAATAGTAATTTTCTTTCAAATGCAAATACATTTCCCCACATGTACGAGACGAGAAAATGCCACAGTCATAGCCTGTTTTGTCTCTATCTTTATCTCGGCTTATTTGCCTTGGCCAAAGCAATCGCATTTATTATTTGATGTATTGCAACAAATAAAATATAGACATAGATTTCCGAAAGAATTGCATCAATAACACATGTTATTTTTAGGCTCTTTGGCAGACTTTAATTTAATGTATAAATTCGGTACTCGTATCTAAAAATCTTTCTATTGCTTTTGGTTTCATGAGCTGTTGATTTTATTTTTCTTTAATGGCATAACATTTCATTTTAGTTTTTTTTTTAGTTACACAAGAAGTTGTCTTTTTAAATAAATCAATCAATGATAAAGACTAAGATGAAAACTTAATTACTAAATAAAAGGAGTAAGAAAATTTAATATTACTTATAAAACATCTTAACTTTAAAACTTTTGAAGAATTCGTTTATTAGCTTTTTTACTTAAAAGAAGAATTAGAGTCACCAGCAACGGGTTGCGGGTTATGGTAAATAATTAACTTCACAAAAAACCTTTGCCAATGGTTTTGATAACGAAGGAGTTTTCTTTTTTGGCATTCTATTTTATAGAATAATTAAGAAAATAATTCATTGCTTTGATTGAGTACAATGCAAAAGAAATAAATGTATTTGAAGGGAAAGACACAAAGCGCTAACACAAACACTGTGGTGTAATAATTTTTAACATCTGTAAACTAATGCGACCGCAAATATAAATAAACGGCCGAGCTGAATTAAATCAAAATTGGACCCATAGAAAAGACCCGTCCGTGAGACCATGGACTCGACTAGGGCATGAGATGGCCCCAAAGCCTAAGAGCACAAATGGCATTTTACTCTCATTCAATTTGCATTTCGGCCGCATTTATTTATTCAAATTGTTGTACAGTCCCGCTCAACTTTGCATACATTTTCAATGGACCTTGCCGGGCGGTCGGTCGGTCGGTCGGCCAGCTAGCGACGGGGTTTAACTGAAAGTCGTTTTCTTCTATTTATTATTATTTGGGGCCCACATTTCTAATGTGTTTCTTTTTTCCTGCATTGCTTATTGTTTTGTTGTCTTGTTGTTTCTTTGTTTTTCTTGCAGTACCGCCGAGAATTCATCACATTAGCACCGGCGGACATTTGCAAGTCAAAAAAGGCTCATCAGTGCGCATTGAGTGCTCGGCCTCTGGTAATCCAACGCCAAATGTGACCTGGAGCCGCAAAAATAATATTTTGCCCAATGGTAAGATTCAGCATAAGTATCAAAAACCTGCAATAGAGGGATAAAGAGAGAGAGGAGGCAAGAAAGGAAAACCAAAAAGGATGAAAATTAAAATCATAAAGAGCAAAAAGCACAACAACAGGCCAACAACCAGTGGGGCAAAAAGTAAATGAATATACCCCATAAAAGAAAACTTTAAACAATTTCCATAAAAATGAAAAGTCAAAGAAATTATTTTTTCTTTTTCTCTTCTGATTTTTGCCGCTGCTCCTGTTGTTGTTGTTGATGTTGTTACTGCTCCTGTTTGTTGTTTTTCTTGCCCTGCTCTTTACCTCTCTCTTTTAATATTAAATATAATGCCCATTGATGGTGAAGCGGTCCTGGACCAGCAATCACTGTGTGGGGAGCCACATCCACACGTTGAGAATTGAGTCCCTGTAATTGGCTCTGTCATTTCATCTTCTTTGGGTTGTGGCACTACTTTTATTGACTTGCATTTTTCATGGGGCTTTCTTCTTTCCTTTTTTTTCTGCCTTACTCACTTGCAGGCGAAGAGAAGTTACACTCGCACGTCCTTTCCATTGAAAATGTTGATCGGCATAAGGGCGGTGTCTACATATGCACGGCCAACAATGGTGTTGGTCAACCCGCATCCAGTCAGGTTGTCCTCCATGTTCTATGTAAGTATGAATCACCTCCCACACATACAAACACACTTCTTTCTCCTCCAATCATAGTGAAAGCGAAACAAATTAATTTTTTTCCCAAGTGTTGCCCTTGCATTGCCGCTGCCAGTTCAATTTATGTCAAAACTGATTTCAGTTCGATTTTGAATGGGTATTGACGCAGTGCATGCAATCCTGTGAGTGGGTAAATCACGGGGGCAGAAAGGATGGGAGAACGCGTGTGTGTGTGTTTGCTTGCCAGACACATACACACACAGACACAGAGCAGTGAAACTTTTTATTACAATCCACCGACCCGACATTTATTGGCCGACTGACTCACAATTATTGAAGTGCCTTACGGGCCATCAGAAATTCTGACATTTATTTGCAATTATATGAGTATATATCGCATTTATATATATATTTTTACCGATTTCAATATGATTCTGATTGGCTGCCAAAGGTCGCTACTCTGCGTTCGTTTTCCTTTCCTTCCCTTTCCGCTTCCCATCTCTTTAAATGCCTCTGGCATATTGCAGGTGCTAATTATGTGGTCATTAATTATTCTTTGGTGTTCCCATTCTTTTCATAGTCATTGTATTCCTGGTGTCCGTTGTTATTAACTAATTTCTTTACATTCTTTTCTTACCACACTCACTCATACCCGCACCCACGCCCACATACACATTTACAGATTCGCCGGAAATCGCAGTGGAGCGTCCCGTTGTCTTCTCGGGTGAAGGACATGAGGCCATGCTGGTTTGTATCGTCCATGGTGAAACACAGCCTGAGGTATGTTTTAATTAAATTTCGTACATAAATTTTCATTAACGCGTTTGCTCACTTGGAAATTCGTACAACAATACAAACACACACACCATCAAATGTATAGATATAGATTGCTGCGACCAATGGCTAAGCAATTTTTTTTCTATCTTCATTATACCGCGTAGAAGAAGAGGCCAAAGGGGATTTGGTTTTGGGGGCTTTAGCACAAGACAAAAAAAAACAGCTGGCAACGCATTAATTAAAAGTCTACAAAAGGCAAATTGAAGTGCACAGTACAAAGTGCAGATGATGAAAGTGATGATGATGGTGATGGTGAAGTTGGGGGGCAAGGCGTAAAGCATAATTTTAATCAAACATGCCACACAATAGACTAGTAGAGACAACAAGGAGGTGCAGAAGCGCAGGACCGACAAAGCGTCATTCACATTGCATTTCGTCGTATATTTTTGTTTTTCATTCTCCCGTTTTTATTTCTCGTTTCGTTTCAGTTTTCATACTTCTCGGTATTTATTTTTGTGCTTTGCGCCTTTTGTCGACATTTAAATTAATACGCTTGGCTATAATTCAAAGTAAAATTGCGGAAGTTGCCAAAGCGGAAGTGAGAAGCGGCAAGCTGCCGAAAAAGAAATGTCAGAGAGAACTACCCAGAACCAGAAAAAATATACAGATAGACGAGGGCCAAATTCAGTTCTAACAAACATTTCGATACCCTAGCTTAATTTAGTATTTTCAAAATAATTTGGTTTTTTTTTTTAAGAGATTCTTAGTTTTTTTGGTATGAATTTGCAAAAGAATATACCTAATTCTATAAGCTGATATATGATATACATATGTATCTGTGTCTAAAATGATTATTAAGCTAGTTCTTTTTATAGAAGAAACGCTCGAAACGCTGATTAAAAATGTATCTAATCGAATAAAATGTGCAAATATGCCGATCCTAGGAGGGTATACAAAACTATGGCACACACAAATACACACATACAGAGTGTAAGAGAGAGTGAGAGACAGCACAGAGTGTAGCATAGTGCAGAACAAAACGAATAATGACTTGCGACCACAAATGTCAATGCTTAAAATTATACAGCTGCCTTTTCATTTCGCAGACGGTTTGAGCGAGTGAATGAGTGACTGCTGGAGGTCTCCGCCTGCTAGTTCCACGAATTTCGGCAGCGCATTAAGTTTTTATGGCATTTAATTTTTTAACATTTTTCTTCGTCTCTGTTTTTTTTTTTTTTTTTTGAGTTTTTTGAGTTTGACCACAAAGAGTTTTGCTTAGCTCGACTCGGCTGCATTCCAACGAAAAAGCATAACTATTTATTTGCCCAACCAGAAGGCCAGGCTTTTGGACACAGACTCAGAGACTCGGACTCTGGTCAGCTCTAACTACTACAACTGTGTGTGTGTGTGTTGCATTTGCTCTGCACGTTTCATTATAGAGCTCTGATGCCGCGCTGCCGTCGACGATAACGTTGACGTTTGTGGAGGGTGGGTGCTGTGTGGAGGCGTGGCATTTGTAGTCTTTGAGAATGGCATTTCCGCATGCAATTTTTACATTTGCCTTGCTCTCAACGCTGCCCGCTGTTGCCCGCCTTCTATTGCAATTTCCATTTCCATTGCCATTTCATGCAGTTCGTCATTTTATGGCTACTAGTTAAATGTATACAATTTAACGCTTCGTTCTCGTTGTTCGCGTTCTCTGTACTTTAACCTACCACTAACGAGCCTTGAGGAAAGTTGGCTACACTTCTAGTCCCTCCGTGCGTCTGCACATCAGCGCGGGTGGGTGGTGATGAGAGAAAAAGAGGGAGAAAAATATGTTCAAGTTTTTGCTTTAGGCTCGTCGTTGATAAAATGTTAATTAAAGAATTCATTCGCATGTAAATTTTATGCCGTAAAGGTCAGTTTAATTAACGTGTTAAAGTGTGAAAGTTGGCAGCTATTTTTGTGTTTTAATATTTCACTTATTCCAGACAATGAAAAACAAGAAGCACCAGCAATTTTATGATGCCATTTGGATTGGTCATGTTGCACTTTAAAGTGTATTTCGAAAAAGAAAGAGGTTAATTAAATGGAAATTAAAATTCAATGCATCACTTAATTGAGAAAATTGAATGGTTCGATTAGTGAATATTGAAAAAAGTTTTTTTAAAATAACTTTACACGGTTTTTATACCCTTTAAAGTCAAAGTTACTTTTAAACATTAATTGCAAATAAACCTAAAGCTATTTAGTTTTGATTAAGCATATGTTCCTTAAAAATTATATTAATTATTTAACAAATTCCTGATTAAAGTTCAGATCGCACAAAAGTAGGCAACGTTTTTAAGGCATTTGAGAATAAATATAGCTTCATAACAATCGATTTTAGCTCTTTATATATACAATTTTTGCTATTGTCGCTCATTTTTAATTATGTCGTGACAGCGACAATGGCAAGTTGCAGAAAACCGCAAACTCTGCAATGCCACAAGCATTGCATATTAATAATTTAACGCGCATTCAAAGTGGTTGTAACAAACACACACACAAACACGGAGAGATAGATGGGTAAAAGAGGAGGAGGAGGGAAGCTAGGTGACGTGGGCGCATACACACCGCTTACATGCTTATGAACATGCACTTATGTGCATATTTACATATTAATTACGCATTGCACCACAATCCCAAGCCCCCCTTCATAGAGGCAGTCTTCCCAGTCCATTCCGTTCTCTGCCGCAGACCAAATCTGGCATATTCATAATCCATTGATATTGTTGATTTGTTGCATAATGAATATCATAAACAAGCACTAAGCTGGCTGTCCCCTATACCCCTTATACCCCTTCACGTCCCCTCCCAGCTCTATTTATCTATGGGTTTGGCTCTCTTGTCTGCGTCATCGTTGTCGTCGTGCAACCCCATCATCATCATCAATGGGAGCAACAAAGTCATTACTGCAATTGTCAATTAACATGAGCGACAGCAATGGGAGAAACATCATTATCAACGTCATCATGCGGCGGCATTGTCAACGATGTTGATGACGTCCACAACCTCCATCGATCTCCTCCTTGATGTCATCGAATTGATGTCGGGGGTATTTAACATGCAGCAGCATTTGACATAGCTATCAACATCAACAGCTAACAACATTAATGGGTCGTGGGGAGATTGCACTCTCTCTCACTCACACACACACACACGGCGTTCCCATCCTGTTTTGCGCGCCATCAATGGTTATTCTAGAATCAGGCCTTCGATATTAGGAAGGTCGCTCGCATGGGCGTTGGCCTGGGGTAGATTGGTGTTGCCTTTTCCTTTTAATTATTTTGCAAATTAATTTCCAAATTGGTAATTTTCTTCACATTTGCACAGTAAAAGACAAGAAGTGCGGGTTAGGGAGCGTTGTACCAAAATCGATTGTGTTACCACTCTTCAGAGCCAGAGCCAGCTGCTGGCTGCAGTAATGAGTTTTTGTGCCCCGGCTGACTGGGCCCTGACTGGGTTGCCTGGCTGGCAAATTAGGTGCCTAACTATCTATCTAGCATGTATAGTGGCATTAACTAAAAGTAGATTGATGCTTGAATGAAACCTTTCCCCTTCCACCCTGCGAATGAGGAGATTCCTAATTATAGAGAATTCATAGAGCTGCAGTTCATTTAACAAACTCCATGGCAATAAATCTCTTTTCCACCAAATGAAATGATGAAAGCATTCGTTCTTGCGTCCTTTCTAAAAAACCAAAACGTATATTGACTATTGTCAAAGGATTGCCACTTTGTGCTGTAATGAGCAAACAAGTTTATATAGTCGAAAGGTTAGACATTAAGAGGTTCTTTAAAAGTTGTATCCTTCTTTACTCTCACGTTATGGTTAACATTTGTCAGTTATAATTACGAATGGTATTGTACAGTAGAAAAACACGAAATTGTTCGCTTTTTCCTTTGCCAAATCACTTCTTTCGATTATGCAGATGCTATACCAGAAATTGATTCTCATATCATTTAAAGTGGTTTACTATGTCAATCGCTAAACGTTTTTATTGATGTTAACAATGCATGGCAAATAGATTGGTCGCTCACCTACCAAGTGCTTCAAGAGAGTGAAGAGGTTTGGCGCGATTATTGTTTCAATTATGCGGTCGAATGAATGACCATTGACTGATTGAAGGGCGGCTGGCCATTCACACATTGTAAAGCGTTGACATGTAATTAATTACAGCAAGTTATTTATTGTCATTATCTAATTTCTATTAGCATTTTCCCACAGCTCGAGCTCGAGCTCTGAACACGTCGAGGAGCTGAAGTTGAGTCAAACTGTGGCCATTAGGGGCGACACCAGACCAGGCTGGTCTCACAGACACGCAACTAGCGACTTCTCCAAAGTTGTTCGTGTGGCGTGCCAACGCTGCGAATGCGTAATTCCCCACATGCCACTCGCAATTATTTGTTTTGCTGCTCCAGCTCCACCTACATCTAACAACACTTTTCCGCCAACAATTTCCGATGTTGCTTGTTGTCCTCCTGCCATCAATCTGCCCCCCGTTTCCCTTTTGCTATTGCATAATAGATTGCGAAAGTGAAAAGAAAGAAAGCACGCAAATTCTATTCTTTCCTTTTTGCCTGATTAGTGTTGATTGGTATTTTTCGCTTTACTGCTCATCAATGCTAATTTTCTTTTCTTTTTCCTTTTTCGTCTCCATCTTTTCCTGCCATTCCAAGAGCAAGAGCTGCAAAGTTTGCCAAGTTCCCGCCACCCTTCCTTTTTGTTGTTTTTCTTTTATGCGGCAAAAGCTAACTTCACGTGCAACATTTGAAAATTAAGCGCAAGTGCAAAAGATTGATTGGTGAAACATTTGCGTAGATATATATTGATGAAGTGCAGGAAGAAATGGAACCATGGCAGCCAATCAATCGCCCCCAGACCAAAGCAAACCAAACCAGACCAGACGCGGCTGACGGCTGCCAGTCAATGGGGCGGCGGTAGCGGTGGCGGCCGAGAGTTTTATTAATAACAACAGCGGCGCATTCAGTCCAGCTTGGTAATTAATTCGGTTAGCAATGTGGTGGAAATAGCGTAAAAATATTAAATAAAATAATTTTTTGGCCATTTTTCTGCCACGTCAACACTTACGCCTCGTTACGCACGACTGAAGGCTAAAAGCATGGCGCCAGGCAGGCACAGAACACACAGAGATTCAGTCTGGGTTGAATTGAATTGGATGTGGCTGTGGATGATGATGAGGTTTTTGAGAGGGCGGCGGCAATGGCAGAACGCAAACATCAACAATTTGGACAAATAATAACAAACATTTATGGGTGGAGCGGGGGTTTTGGGATCAGAGGCATAACTGTAAATGCACACGTACACCCAATGGGCGTCGCTTCGTGTGTTCCTCCATTCACATTCAGCATATCTCTCTCGTCCTCTGTGCAAAATATGACAACACATATGCAGCAGTGACAGCCATTTTAATGGAATATGCGGCAGAAACAGGGGCACAGACAAATGTTAACTAATCTAGCCCGAGGCAGATGGAGATAGAAATAAATAAGTGAAAACGAAAACAAACTCAAACCCGAAACTGGATTCGAATTCATTTCCAAAACTCATCTCAACCCAAACCAGCTAGTTTTACGCCTGCCTAGCCTATAACTTTTTTTTCTTGTTCATACCCATATATATTTATTTTAATATTTTTGTCTTTGGGAGACTGCGGTTTGGTTGTTTTACTACACCCTGTAGACAGAAAATTAAAGGGTATTTAACCTGGAAGAGGCTCTTTTAAACCAGGAACCTGGAGAAGGCTCTTTTAAACCCTTATTCCCTTCTTTTACAATCCTAAAAATCTCAGTGAAAAACAGACTCTTTTATTAGATTAGCAAACAAAAAATGATTTATGATCACTATTGATCTAGGAGTGACTAGCAAAAGCAGACATTCAAAAAACCATGAACAACTTAAACAATCTACAGGGTATTGAATGGTCCCCAACGTGACTGAAATTAATTTTTATTACAGATTTTGTTGTTTTTTTTTTTTTTTGTTATGTGTGTCATGCGTGAAGCACCTGCTGCCGCCTGTTACCCATTTTCTGTGTTAATTCGTGCGTTGGCATGTTCTTTTCGGCTTACAAGTATCCATATTCCCAATGGCTGCGGATCTCTATCTGCGATACCGTGCTCGTGTATATCTTTTTGTTTCGGGGAAAAGCCTGTCAAAGCGACGACAACCGACAACCAGCAGGAATAACGAGTTCTCAATGCTCCATTCAGTGGTCTGTTCAAATATATTGCAGAATTTCGCCGTGGCTCAAGCTTTTGTTTAATTTGCAACACATGCACGAATCTTAACTGTCTACAGAGCATAGTTAGGTTCTATTTGCACAGTACAGAGAAACATTAGAAAAATATCTATTTCACATATGTAAGTGTATATCACTAAACAGCTATAGAAGAGTAAAGTTTGTTAGTTTGTAGTAGTTAGTGGTCTGTAAGAAGTAAAATCAATGTTCATTGCCTTGCATGTCGATCTCATTTTCAATTTGAACAGAAATTACGTTTAATTGACTCTCAAGTGACGAGGTACATGAAGTGGAAGTATTGGCCACAAATCGCCTTAACTTTTACCAGACATTGCCCTTGCCTTAACCGCACTCACACGCACACAATGTCACAGACACACACACAATGCAGACATCTAATCTTGGAAAATCACCTCCTTCATTGCCACAGCCATCGCTTGTCGACTGTCTCTGTCTACGCTTCGATTGACCAAGTTTTCAATTATTTACAGGTAATTTGGTTCAAAGACACCATGCAACTGGATACCACAGAGCGCCACATCATGGAAAATCGCGGCTCAAGGCACACGCTGATTATACGCAAAGTGCATCCGCAGGACTTTGGCAACTATTCCTGTGTGGCCGAGAATCAGTTAGGCAAGGCACGAAAAACTTTGCAATTGAGCGGAAAACCGAATGTAGCCGTTTTTAATTCACTCGCAATCAGTCAATACAAGGACAGGTAAGAGAAAAATCACCTACCCCACCCTCAAACTTATGTAATTGACTAGTAAATGCAAAAAAAAAAATTTTTTAAAAGATTAGAAAAAAATTTGGACGTTCCAGACATATATAGACTGGAGGAATGTGTGTGTGTGTGTGTAGTCGTAGCAGCTTTATTAGATTAATTTCGTTGAATGACAGACAGAGTGTGGGAGTCAGCGGTGAGTAGGAAGAGAGAGTCGCCCACGGGGCGTATACGTAACAAATAAAAGTTTTAATTGGATTAGCTGTCATCAAACGCGCGCACACACACACATACACTCAGTCAGTCAGTCAGTCAGTCAGCCGACAAACAAGCTCACATCTCATGTCACACACACTCCCTCAGACTGATAGAGAAAGACAAACAGAGGGACAGACATACAGACAGTCAGTTGGTTGGTTGGATGGTTGGTTATGTAGCTCGTTGAGTGAAATCGGCACCTTTTAATAATTCACTGTGAATTAAATCCGCTAAATGTTGGCAAAATTGCTTTAAAAACCAAATCGAAAACAATTTTTTAAATTCCTCACAAATATACATCGTAGGGAAGGGATTTTGTAGAGTAGAAAGGAGGGATGGCAGAGGACAAATGTCATTATAAGTTTTGGTTATAGAAATTGTTCGGCTAACTACGTATGTAAGCAACAAACGTAATGGCCATGACAACTTTTTTTGTTGTTTTTTTTTTCTGAGCGCTGATTTCATTACATTTCATTCCATTCGATTTCACTTTTGCCGGAAACTGCTGCCGGCAATTAAGCTACCCAAAAACGTAGTCAGCCCGCTCCATTTCTACCCCTCATCTCGAAGGACTTGCTGTAGCTGGCGCCAGTCCTTTGGCTCTTCAATTGTTAATAATCATTTTTATAGCTTACTTTACTTTTATATGGTATATGGGAGAGAGAAAGAAAAAAGGGAAAAACTTTTCTCTCGCTTTTGTGACTGGCATTTTGTGTGTGTTTTTATTGTGAACAGGACTTCAAGTTATTAGTTCGCAAAGCAAAAACAACAGACCAACAACAACAGCATCAACATGAACACATGAATCGATGGCAAAACAAATAGGAGAAAAGACCTTCTTATTAGTTGGCCCTCAACTTCCCCGAAATTCTGCGTCTGCTTGATTAGCATTCAAATTGTGTGCCGAGGTTATCGCAAAGCAATGAAGTCGAGCCTTTTGTAATGGCAAATGGCGACAGCAACATTCTAACCAAAGCGGAGCCAAAGAGGCCCAGAGCTGTAACTAGAGAGATGGAGGCGGAAGTGGAGTCTTTCATGAGTTACGCCATGTAATTAGTTGTTTACTTAAACCAAAAGTTTTCTTCACAACAAACCAGAAGCGGACTAGCTTGGGCGAGGGTCAACTATAAAATTAACATTCAATGAAAGTAAAAATTATAAGTTATTTCAAAGATGTTTTTGAAAATATTTTTCTCAAAAGATGTTTATATGCCCCAAAAAACATTATATGTGCGATAATAACTAGATAGTTCTTATATAGAATCTAAAATCTTGTAACGCTACAAGGAGAAAACTTCAATTTCTGTTATAAGAAAATTGTTAATTTTTAGAAAAAAGACGAGAAAGACATATAAAAGTGCGGACCTGCTAGTGGGTGGATTTGGAGTCAACTATAAATAAATGTGGCACATCATTCGCTTTGATGTTAATGAACTTAGCAGCAGCTAACGCCACCATCCAAGCACAATGTGTTCTAGAATTTAAACCAAGAGGCCAATGGCCAAAACTGCATTTCACGCACAGCTTGAATCGGTGTGAGAGAAGTTAGCCGGCTGGTTTCATATATAGCTTCATTTACACTTGAGTTAAGGATGTGGGTTAGCTTTTCGGTTGAATGGACGACGGCGCATTTTCAAGAGAGGGACAGAGAGAGAGAAACTGAGCAAACAAGAAGCAACCTATAACAATGAGTTGGATAGTTTAAGGATATCAAAGAGAAAGAGAGAGGGTGAGTCCCTCGTTGCATTATGTTAAGACGACAAGCAACAACACACAAGCCAACAATATGTGTGGCTGAAGAATGAAGGAGGAGCCGCACTAGCAGCAGCAGTATCTTAACCTCATATATATGTATATATATATATATACCGTCATTGTCGTTGTCGTCAGCCAACGTTGCCATTGATTATTATGTTGCTGCTTGGTATGGCTGTTGCTGGTGCTGCTGCTGCAGCTGCAGTATTGTTATTGATAGCTGCTGTTGTTGCTGCTGACGTGGCAAGCTTGCTTACGTGTTTGCGGCAACATCGTTGGCAGCTTCAGTAACAGTGCTTTTATATAAAATTTAACAATTTCATATTGTTGTACGTATTGATTGCACTCGTCTTGAAATAAATCCCACGCCAACAACTGTTGCACACAAAAAGTTTAGCCAATTTATTCCGCCCCAACCCCAACTCGTTTCGGATTTGTAGCGCAACTCTTCTTCATCCTTTTTGTGTGCTTTCCCTTCTTTCTTTTTTCTAGATATAATATCTCTTGGGTTGTTGACTCCCATTCACCCATCGAAGAGTACAAACTGTCCTTCCGCAAGGCGCCACAAGGACATGAGGTCGTTGACAATGCCATTGACTCGCAATCCTCCCACCACTCCTCTTCTTCATCGTCCTCGCAGATGTACGGCTCTGGTCAGAACTTGCATCGCAGCAATCATGGCGGTGGATTGTCCAACTATGGCGGCTATGGCAATCTGATGCATTGGGGACGCAACGATTGGCGCGATGTCGTCCTGCCAGCCATACCACGCTCTCATCACTTTTCTCAGGGCATGAGCTATATGATACGCGGCTTGGATCCCGATCAGCAATACGAGGCCACAGTCCAGTCCAGGTGAGTGGTTCGTTAACAACGGCGGCGGCCCAAAATAACAATCAGCCAATGCAAATTTATGCATAGCCAGAGTCAGTTAGGTTGAAGAGGCTCAAACATGATGGTGCACCTTAATGCTCCTTGTGGCTCCTTGTTGATGCTTCGTTTTGGCTGCTTGACCAATTTCTATTCGGCAGTGTTATTATTAATAACCGCATTGTGCAGCCACAACGGTGCAGCAGCCCATCAAATAGGGCTCATTAGCAAGAATTTGCATATTAATAACGGCTAATTTGCCTGATCTGCATAATTAATATGGACAAATGGTTTTCCCCATTCACAGAAATCATTATGGCTGGAGCGATTTGACCAAAAGTTTCGTCTTCTCTACATCATCGAATGGTAAGTAACATAAATTGAACATGTTGTTTACTTTGTTTTTATTGTTTAGTTTTCATAAGGTATTCTTTAGTCCAACTACTTCAAGAGTAGAACGTTTTAAGTACCTACCAAAGGTGGGAATAAAAATGTCCAGATTTGGATTGGGATTTGAAAGAACGTCATTTGTTTTTAATTCAAAGTATTCTTATTTTTGAGTACTTTAGTGGTTCAATTAGTTGCGTTAAGGGGAATGTTTGAGTTAAGTAAACGTCTCTCGGACTTGTGATAAACTCTGATTTTCAATGCGTAGTTAGCTTAAGGACGTCTTTTCCGACTTTTTATTCACTTTATCGAGTATCTCATTCTCTTAACTGATCACACATATGTGTATATGAAACATACATGTATTTGTTTCATGTTTAACTCTTTGCCGTGATGGTTGCTGTTTTCATTTTTGTATACTGTTTGCACAATATAAAATGTATTTTGCCCGGTTGCATGCATAATAATTTGGTATTAAGCGCTGCTTTTATCGATAATCCGCAAAAATCACAATGAAGCAGAGACAAAAACTGAATACAGTAAACTGTTAAACAAAAAAAAAAATATAAAAAACTGGGGAAAAAAGCAATCTCAAAATCGCTTTACATGACAGAGAGTCTGAAGAAAATCTGCTTGAAAACTGTCACAATTTAATGCATTAAAATTTATTACGGAAACGAGGAGCAACAAGAGACAGACAGAAGACAAGAAACGTAAAAAGCTAGCAAGCCCTGTCTTTCTCATTTTATTGTGTGCATTTATTTTCGTTGGTGAAAATTGCAGTAATAATTTCATACTAAGACGCCCACACACATGGCACACCCGCACAGCCCTACCCCCACACACCCCCCACACACATGGCCCACAGTTATCTTCACATTTCCATTTATGCACTTTCAAGGAGCACATCATATATACGCACTGTTGGTTGAGAGAGAAGCTTATGAATTGACTTCGCATAGTTAATAAGCATGAAAAATCAACCAAGGTTGTACTTTAATTGGATGATAGAGACAGAGAAAGAGACCTAGCATAGTTTCTTGTAGGTTGTTGCCACTGCTGTTATAAATAAACAGAGAGACAAAGAGAGGAAGAAAAGAAGGTCGAGAAGGAGGGAGCGACAGGCAGGTGGGTAGATTTAAATGCGCTAACGAAAACCATTTATATGCAAAACTATTGTTGCATTGCATACACAATGAGCAGGAGCAGGAGCTAGCAAGTGAGAGCGTGAAAAGCGATTTACCATGCAAATGACGCGCACTGCGCCGCGTAGCCGCCGCCGCCATCTTTTGACTGCCATGCGAAATGCATGCAAATGCAAACACTGCACAGTTCAATGCCGCCGTCGCCTAGCAAACAAACGCATAAATATGCAACCAGCAACAACAAACAAAAACAACAATTGCAACAAATGAAAAGAAATGCAATAAACACGCACACGCAAGCAAAAGATGGAGAGACACCGAAGGATTCGACTTCGACACAGCATGTCGACCACAACCTCCGGCTTGGGGGTCTGTCTTTGGAGCAAGTGAGAGGAGAAAGCGATACAGCGAAAATTTAATAAAGCAAAAGCGCCACATGAATGAGTGAATGGAACTGCCAAATTCAAAAGGAACTGAGCCAAAGGCGTAAAGTATCGATGTCAGAAGATGTTGCAAAAACGTGTTACGTGTTTGACAGGTGCAACAGCCACACACAACCACACAGAGACTCACTCGCAGTTTGTTTGTCACAGTTCTCTTTGGATGGTTCATTAGGCGCCATTGAAAATGGAGAAACTTCTTGCTGCTCCTCTCATACACATGGCAGCGTCTTGATATTTGTGTGTGGCATGTTCTGACATTGCTTTGTGCTAATGGAAATGACTTCATTATATTTTCGAAAAGGTAAACAATTTACGCAATTAGTGGACAAGCATGCAATGCAGCAAACTGGAACAACTGCTAGCTCGCAATCCTCGTGCCAAGCGCCAACTAATGAGCCTAGAGTGTCATAACTACATACAACAAGTACAACCACCAACAATGACAGCCACATACGATAACAGTAACACTAAAAGGACCAAGGACCAAGCACCAACTCTCTATCACATACATACATACACACACACACACACCTAACTAAGTATAACCAGTTCATTTACCTGGACCGTCGTGCCGACCCAGACTACATGTGTTCTTTCTGGCTGCTGATGCTACTGCTCTTGTTTGGTCTGGCCACTAAAAGAAAATGCCAATTGAGTGTTGTAGCAGACAAAAGCATCAACAGTTCCACATATGCACTTGAAATGTTAACGTTAACGTGCTCCCTCCTTTTCCTTCTACTCCTGCGTGCCACATTTATGAGCAGCAGGGCTAGAAAGTCACATAGAGAGGAAGAGAAAGACCGACTTCAAAGGAGAAGATAGTTCAACTAGTAGAGACACATTTGAACGCATTGCAGCAACCAACTGACAACTGCTGTAAGTGACAGTTTCGCAAACAATAACAACAATTGTGTGCGTTTGTGTGTGTATGCCCTAAGCTAAAGTGGGGGTAGAGCATGTTACCACAGATCAGAGTCAAAATCAATACAAGTAGCTCTTAGGCGGAATCTTAAGTACAAAATATATTGAACTGATTAATTAAGCTGATTTGTGGCCTCTAGGGCTAATTCGCAATCGGCTAAATAATCCAATACGAACCATTTAAAATCACTTTAGAACCTAAAGGGAGAGGGCCTTGCCTAATTTTTGTCAATGGCATTTCCATAAAAGTGTTTTAGATAGAAAACCTTTAGATAGTTTGGAGTAATATTTAAAATTTAATAGTCAATAGTACAATTAGATAAACTTGCTCAAAAATGTATTATTATTTTCAAAATAAAAGTATATCAAGTGTTTTTTTTTTAAATGGTTTAACTATTACCCTAAAGTTTTACAAGTATAACTTTCAATATTAATCAATCTAGTGAATGTGCATTAAGGACTCTCTTAGGGCATATTAAGTTCGCTTTGACTCGTCCTCGTGGTAACATTCGTAACGGCCTTTAAGTGCATTTAAATTTTATTATACTTTTTATGTTGATAAATTGTTGATATATTTTCATATATCTGTTCACTTTGGGCTGTTGTTGTCATTTGCCATTTTGGTGCGTGGCAAACATTTAGAAGTGTTTCGAACTGAATATAGTAGATATGTACATATACATAACATATAGTGAGCCAACTAGGTAGGTATGCAACTATTTACCATCATAACGTTCACGTTAACGGCAGAAGCGCACGCGGGGCCAGTTCTATAGTCATAGTCATAGCCATAGCCATTGCCATGGGGTCATGCCGGCACATAGAGACATAAAAAATAATGCATTTTGTGCACGCGAAAAAATACTCGACATAAAGAAAAAAAAAAACAAAAAGAAGAAAACACACAAAAAAGGAAAGAAGTTAAATAAAATTACAACGTAAAGTAAGGCAACGAGTGCTGAGTGTGAGTGTGTGTGTGTGTGTGTGTGTGTGAGTGTGAAGTGGGATATGAAGGAGGACGTTTGGCTAGAAGAAAATCAGAAAATGAAAGACTCGTTGAAACTTGCGTAAAACTTGCTGAAACTGCCAACTGAGGAATGCCGCAGCAGCAGAAGAAGCAAAAGCAATAATAACAACGACAACAACCAACAACAAGGCAACGCATTCAAACGATGACAAAGTGGACCCTTACTAGAAGCAAGGAGCGACGACAAGAACGACGATAGAGACGCGTAGCGTCTGCTCAAACTTTCAATTTACTCGTCCTCGACGACGGCCATCGTACCCCACACACATATATACACCGCACACATACACACATATAGAACGACCGCCGCCCATCAAGCTCTTCAGTGCGTTTGAAGCTTTTGTGTTGCCTCTGGGAATACTTTAGCAAAGGCCCCAAAACAACTGCAGCGTCGTCGTTTTTATACACATACATACACATATACATATATTCGTTTCTTTTTTCATTCACTTTCATGTAAGTTGCAAAGTTTGCCAAGGCACACAGCAGAAGGAACAAACAACAGCAACAAAAAAAATGAGCCGAAGAAGTTTTGTAGTGGCAGCATAATAAGCACAGGCAAAAATAGCACCACGCTCTCAGTTTTCAGTTCTCAGCTTTCAGTTCTTAGTTGCTAGATATATAATGCGAATTCTTCACGTGAATGTTATGTTTATGTAAAGTGCAGATACCCACAATGCCATCAGAATAAAGAGGGACAGACGACGAGTTGTTGCTGTTGCTGCTGCTGCTGTTCCTGCTGTTGTAGCAGCTCAAGTTGAAGTTTTTTGCTTGCCGCAAGTGCAGAGTGCTGCCCTAACACTGCACAACATCACCCACAGCCACAGCCACACTCACACCAACACCCACAAGATACACAAAAGAAGAAGGGCAAACTACATTTTTATTATCATCAGGATTATTGCATTCACAGGCAGCTCAGTTGGCAGTTTAATTGTAATTGACACATTTCTCTCCTGTCTAATCACCCTTCAAGTCTAGTATAGTTGCTAGTCGTGGTTTACATGGAGTAACGATGATGGTATTAAAATTGGTTACCATAACTTGAAAATCCCCCGTAATGGTAGCTTTTGCTGAATGGGTTATAAGCTCGAAAGTGCGTTACCAGGCATTGAAAATGCGTGGCTTCAAAGCGAAGAACGAACAACAAAAAAGGGAGAAAAAATCCGATTTGTCTGCCTGATGCCATGATGCTCTTATACCACAACACACCAGCAGCAGCAAATCCCTGTCCTTGCCACAGTGGCAGTTTCCTAGTACTAGGGTCTCCTCTATCTGTAGAAGTAGTTGTGTATTTCTCTGAATCTGTGTGTGTCTCTGTGTGGTGGCTAGCACATGTCCATTTGTATTTGTCGCCGAACCGCAATGCTATTATGTGAAAAACGCGTTTGTTCTATCGCACTAAAAATGCTACTGAAAATCGGTAGAGAGCTGAAGAGAGCTAGAGATGTAGTCCTAGATCCTAGAGGGCCAGGTGCTGAAATCTGTGCACTGTTGCGGCAGACCAGGCCACTGTGTGTGTGTGTGTGTGTGTGTGCGTATGTGTGTGGCGACATCGATGGCTGCGCGTGCTTATTTAGCTGCACAAACGAGAAATCACAAGTGACGTTACGGGGTTTTTGTGCCAACCAACCGCAAGCAATAAAAGACGCAATGACAGACCAAAGCGCGCGCGAGCCACATTAGCTGGACGGGCCACATGAACACGAATGCAGCTAACTGCGCTCTTCCTTTCCTCCTTTTCGATCTCTCTGCATTTCTGGCCACGTCTGTTTTCATTACAAAATCGTTGACATTCGCCTGGCGCCGCAATTGACAATTTGCTTTTATTTTATGCTGACAGTTTGGGAATTTATATGGTAATGTCTCCCAATGGTCATTTTTCTTAGTCACTTTAGCCCAAAATGGTTTAGATAGAGGGAGAGAAATATGAGCAAAGGACCACACGACATTTGGAAATTAAACGTGTCATGTAGCCAACACAGATGCCTCAATAGATAAGCTGTCCTGGTTGCAAGCACCAGCAGTACTTGGAGTTGAATCAAGAGCCATAGGCAAACAAAATGACATGCAACCTACATAGATACCATATTCACGTTTGACATTCAATATGAAGCATCCTCGGATGTTGTCTGTCTATTAAAAATGTCATCACAACTGCCAAAGCAATGCACACACATACACACAGAGTAACAGAGGGGAGATTTGTTTTAGATAATGTCATACGAAAAAGTTACCAAGCGCAGTAATTTTTGTAGTCAGAGTGTGTTATCAAATATTTATAAGTTTCAGTTGCATCATCATCATCATCAAGTACAACATTCCGCCTGAATAAGTAGGAAAAAGTAGGCGGATGCGGATGCGGATGCGGATACGGATACGGATACGTTATAAGGTAGCCCAGTAATGCGATTGAACACTTGACATCCTTGGCATTTCATTAAAATTTCCGATGACCGAGAGCGAGAGAGTCTTTCATTTAACTTTATTTACATATAGATAGCGCATATAACTTTGTATGTGACATTCAGCCAGGTAAATTCATCTACCTTTGGTTTCCCTCCTCACCTAGCCGTTCCCTTCCCTTTTATTCCTTTACTTTACTTTCCTTCACTTAACTCGCTTTTGGATTGGCGAAATGCACATTTGTCATTATTGACAGATGCGGCGCGTTGCCATTTTAATTGCCGGCCTTAATGAAATGAGCTGACTACTGAGGATACAACGAGTACACATACCAATCATTCAGCCCATCTCTACGAAAGTAAATCGATCTGATTGCAGTTAAAGCGTTAATGATTTATTTACACACTCTTGGATTTGATTTAAATGTCAATGGAAATGTTTGGGTCGTTGGTATTTTTATTCACACACACACATACTGCACCTATACACTTAATTATAATTGCGCTTTTATCCTATGACTATCTCGCTATGGTTTTCCACACTCTTGAAATTTTTGTAACTTCGCGACATATTAATTGCAGATGGACCAGGTGATCTATCAACATTTTTAAATCACGGTCTGTCAGGTTAGTTTCTTTCACTCTCTCTCTCTTTCTCTTTCTTTATCTATATTTCACTCTCTGTCTCACTCTGTCTGTCTCTATCTCTGTCTGTCTCTATTTCCATATACTTTTTGGCATGTTTCCTATTTGCATGGTATTCATTTTTAAACACTTTTTTGTACCTAAAACTCAATATTGAATAAAAATCTTTAGTTTTAAATTTCGAATGCGTAGGGGGTGATGTGGAATTCCAGGGATTGGTGGGTATTTGTAGTTTTTCTTTTTTTCTTTGTGTGCCATTTTAGTGATCAATAAACGCAAAAGCACCAAAACAAAAAATAAGTGAACAAATTCATGAAAGCAAAACAAAAAAGGCCAAAACCAATTCAATCGGTTTCTTTACTTTACAACGAGCGGTGGATACCCTTTAGCAAAAGATAGATGCTACTCTGAATGGAAATGTTCATAAATTTTTGTTTATTTCCCTTTCTTGAAGCATTTTGTAAAAAGAATTAAAAACGAAAATGTATGCAAAACAAATTGGAAGCCAATGTTTAAAGAGTTTGCATAGACCCTTTCTTTTTCTGTACATGTTTACAGGGTATATTTAATTGCGAATTCAGTTATAAGCAGACATAAATATTTCAATCTATTCAACTTTGCATGACCAAGCAATCGATTTGATGGATGCAACTAAATGAATATACCAAATTTATGTATATAAATATAAGTCTTTTTAAATAAATATAAGAATATATAAAACTTATTACTTACTAATTTCGATTGGATTCTTTTCGTCCTTTTCCCACAGATAACGAGATGCGGGATCTGAGTGTTATATCGTATGGCAGCGGCACCATCAATCGACAACAATTCGGTCTATTAACATTAAGTGGAGCCATATTTAGTTTAATGTTTGCCTAAGTTTGCCAATCTTGTAATTTAGTTGAATCATAATCATAATACTGAAATTTGATTTAAATAACGAATTTCACCGCCAATAGCCGTAATAAAGGATGTGTGTATGTTTGCTTTGGATCTTTCATTTTTGTGTAAGGTAAACGAATCAGAGAAGCAACAGCAGCAGCAGGTGAAAGATCTGCTTTGACTTTAGTCTAGTTAATTTTTAGCGTAAGAAATTATATTAAACATTTACAACATTCACACATTCTGCTCTCTTCTTTCTCAATCTCTATCTTTAACTCACTTCGTATCGAAACTAAACGAAAAACCAATGGAACCATACATTCTACATGTAACAATCAATGTAAAAGAGCATGAAATTGTTCAAAACTATACAAAAGCAAAAAAAAAAAAAAAAAAACCAACCTTTATCTTAAACGTATTACATCCTCACACACACACTCATAAATTCATAGAGCATGTCTCGCACTCTCTCCCCAAAAAAAAAAAAAAAACTCAAATGTATATAGATTTTATTGCATACTTTTAGGTATAAATAAACTCAGCACCAAAGAAGAAAGAAAAACACTTTTCACAAAAGCAAAAAGGGGAAAAAACGAAAAATACAGACAAATATTTGATCCATAAACCCAAACCAGTTAGTGTTAGTGTAATAAGCCCAAAAATAATATTATTAAATTTAAAAACCCGAAAAAACATCAACAACAACAAAATATGCTTAAATATGTATGTTTATGTAAAATGATGGCATACAATTTAAAACTAAATTACGAGTATAGCAAATTATCAAATATACATGAACAAATAAGATTAAAAATAATAAAAACAAAATTATTAACTACCATTAAAACGCAGAATCCATAATGAATGAAATCCCTAAATTAATTTGCTAAAAATATCTAACGCATAGTTCGTCGAAGGCTTAAAGCAAGCAGCAGCAGCAGCAATGTTTTTTCTAGCTTTTTGCTCATTTTTTAATGTACTTAAACCAAAATATGTGTAGGAATTAAGTAAGTAGCTTAATAAATAGCAGCAGTGAAAACAACAAATTGTGTGCAAGTATTTCCATACCCAAGTATATTGTGAATGATTTTTGATTTATGAAATCTGACTAGAATCCATACATACATACATACATACATTAAAAAATATAGGTAAAAATATAAATTGTACTTTTGAATGTGAGTTTTAAATTCTCAATTAGTAGCTAAGTGTAAATAAATAGGACTGCAGATAACTATACAAAGGCATACATACATGGGTAAATGAAATGAATAAAGTTTTAGATCAAAATGCAAAAATATCTACTATGTATGTATGTATGAAGAAGTTTATTTAAGCATATAACCATAATTGAGTATGCATGTATAGATGTATGTATGTATTCTCAGCAGGATGTGGCCCAGGATTGCTAATGCTTTATGTAAATATATATATATATATATATAAAACCATATAAAACGAGATACATAGAAATTAAATGCACTCTATTCTCAAACAAAAAAAAAAACAAATACAAATTAATGTTGCTTCACCTAGCAAATATCTAATAATAATATAAAAATGGCACCTTTCAGATAATTTTCGGTTATTGACCAGCAATTCAAGCCACCCTGTATTATATAATTATATTATATTAGCAATTTGAATATAAAACAAAAGCCAAGTGAAAAAGATAAATTAAACCATTGAGACATTTAAAAAAAGAGAGACGTACGATCTGCGGCTGTGCCGTAGTTGCTATAACCTTGCAGATTAACGATCGAATCACATTCAGCTTCACATAAGATTTCCGAGAAGATTATCTGACCAATATTTCTTAACAGTTTCATTTTAATGGGAATTGGTCTGCCACTTTGATTGACATTGAAAAAATACATTGCTTGCTACCATTTAGTAAATCAATTTCAGAGCTTCCTGCAAGGTTATAGACAAGTAAAAACCGATAAAAATTCTCTTGTATAAATTTAAGCTATTAATAAGGGATACAAATTATTATAATCATGAATGGGGGAAATAAAACAAAAAAGAAATGGAAAATGAAAAAGCACATACTTACAATATATGAGAATTAAAATGCAACTTGATTTTGAGATAAATACAAATAAAAAAATATCGCACACCCCCCAAATCCACCCCACCCCATTCCCTAATCCACCCACTCACTCACACACTCACACACACACATACAAATATACAGCTTATGAAGGATTTAATTAATGTGAAAACAGCCAAAAACAGAATAAAGCGAATAACAACAAAAAACAACCAAAGTGAAAATCCCAAATTGAATATTAAAATTGTATGTGTAATTAATACTGCAGGCAACCGTCAAGACAAAACTGAAAATGAAATTACAATTAAATTACAATTTAAATTTAAACTTGTATGTGTGTGTGAGTATGTGCAAATGAAAATGTCAGCCTGTCTCTATGTGTGTGTGTGTGTGTGTGTGTGTGAGTAGATGGACTCCGTTGTAATCAATTGAACTGCAATTTGATGGATAATTGCACCTACAGAGAAAAATATCCTTTTGGAGGCATTCCCCAACGATAACTAAGTTAATCAGGCAATACTAACTAAAACTCTACATATTAACACTGAAATGGAATGAATGTGTACTTTTCATTTTAGTTATGATGGTAATTGTATTTACTTAGTTAATGCTATCAAGAATATTAGAAAAATATTCCGACAGTTACTTTCCAACCCATTCCTCCTCCCACGTTCCTTCCCGATCCAAAACAGATATAATCGAAAATCCGAAAAAAAAAAAAAAAAACCAACTTGCTGTATTGAATGTATATGTGAACTAGAAACCGTATGTGTATGTATATTTGATTATTTTGTAAAATTTTTCAAAAACTATAAATAAAGTCTATATTAACATATAAATGTAAAAACAAATGCATCTCTTTTTTATCCTTTCTAATGATGTTAAGGCACTTGCGCCGACATTGGCCCAAGGCAACCGAGGTAAACACAAGTACATACAGAAGTCTATATCATAGACAGACATTGGAGATGCACCTGTCGTGGAAAGGAGAAAAAGGTTTGAAAGGAGTTAAAGTTGCGTAAACTTGGTTTATTCTATTCCACTTTTTTTCGCTCTATTCAGTTGGTATGTGTGTCTGGTAGCTCGCTCTAACCCTCTCTTTTTCTATAAAAGACTGTGTGGAGACATTTAAGTGGAACCTACCGCAAACATTACCATCTCCACATAGAGATACGTATACGTACATATGCATATACATACATATACGTTGTACAAGGGAATGGTAATAGAAATGGCAAAGTTTCTTTTGCTTTGGGAACTGCAGCCAGGGTTTATCTGTGGGTGAAGGGAATATCGTCGAGTTATTACACAAGCAATTTTCAACCAGAACTTTAAATGGAAAATGGAAATTTTTTTTGGAATTTTTGACATAGAAACGTCACGCTTATTTAAATATGAGGTCCATAATCTACATACACGCATAGAAAGAGAGAAAGAGAGGGAGAAATTGTTTTTTTGTTGACAACGACATTGAGATTAAAGGGTAGACATTCCATGCTTACAACTTTTATTTTAGTTCAAATTTAAATATGGGTTAACCTTAGTTTAGACATTGCGTATGCAGTGAATGTGTTGACCGAATTTGCTTTCACTTTCTAATTAAGTTACCTTTGTTGGTATTATGCAAGTTTTTAATTAACCATCAAAGGGAAAACAATTTTCTCAAATTTTTCAATAGCTGTTGATCTAATATCTATGTGAAATAAAGTTCACTCTAAATATTCATACAAATAAATTGCATGAAGAGGTGAAGGGTGTGAGAGGTTAACATAGCACCTGAGCCAAAGTTTACAATTGGTAATACGGTAAATTGAAAAGTTGTATGTGCTAATGAAATACTTGGCTAAGCACATACAAAAGAATTTGTTTTGCACCAGGCAAATAACACGGCAAGGCAAATTGGTTGGCCTTGTTTGAGAGCACGTGGCTGCGGCAAAATGGAATGCAATTTTTTCCCGTTGTTTGATGTTGTTGTTGTTTATATTTGTTCTCATTTTTGTTTCTCATAATATGCCAATGCCATGAAGCTTAAGCCAATTGCAAGAAGGTGCAAATGGCATAAAATTACAACAACCGAACACTGGCGAACCGAACTGAAAGCCTACAAAGAAGAAATATAGGCACATGTTTGTATGTATGAGTTTTTGGTTGAAATGAAAGTGAGAACGTGTGTGTGTACAAAAAGCCATAGCCTAAACAAGGGCAGCTCATGTACACGCAACTCTATGCGTGTGTGTGTCTGTGCGTGCGTGTATGTACCTCATTTCCGGACATTGTTTTTGGGCCCATGATGCAATGAAGTTGTGTGGCTGGCTGACTGGCTTCGTTTGGCTTTGTTGCTCTCGTTAGCCTATGCTGCTGCTCCTTGTTTCCTCATTCCTGTTTTGACTGTTTTGGCTGCTGCTGTTTTCCACGTTACGAGCTACTTGTTGTTCCGTTACGTACCCAACATTGGGCGCTTGCATGTGTGTGACATGTTTGCATAAGGTCTCCCTTATGCCGCTTCTAATGCATTATGGCAACAACACAACACACGACTGCCACGTGTATAAGTGTGTGTGTGTGTCGGCTTGTGTATGTGCAATGGGCACAGGTTGAAATATCACACACATCGCTGCATAAATATTTGCATACGAAATTTATTATGCTAAAAATAAGCCAAGATTTAAAAGGCAGACGACGAAATAGGGCCAACTTTACGCAGACTCAAGCAAATGCCGTTGCAGTTGCATAATGAAGGCTCCCTGCCCCTGCTCTTCTTGCACTTCTAGCCCGCTTCGTGAACAAATGTCATGACAACTCTCACTCAGGCACTGGCTTTCACACCTCGTCTCCGTGGCTAAGCCTATTTATGTGACACGGCATCGTCTTTTCTGCAATTTCTCCCCTTTATTTTTTGAATGCGGGCCGGAAGTGGGTCACGTATGGCACACCGACATGCACCTTACTCTTAGACGCGCGGACAAAGACAAAAGCCATAGCCAGCCTGTAATTAAGCCAACGACGATGATGACGTCGCATTCAAATGGGCTCAACATTTGTTTCTCAAGTGTGTATGTACGGGAAGGTCTCTTTTCTCTTTTGGTTTGAAAATTAACTTAAAAATTTTGTCAAGTGGCAATGCGCTTAATTTTTGTTTTTTCTTCAAGTTGGCTAAGCGACGGCTTAGACGTTTGTAATGCGTTTAAGCAAGCAAAAATTTGCATGCTTTTAGGCTGGGCAAAAAAAAAAGTGGCAAGCGACGGCCAAGACGAAAAAATAAAAAGGAGGAGCAACAACACAATAGAAGCAACTTTCAAGGATTGTGTAACTGGGCTGACTAGCTCTGAGCTCTCGGTGCGTGTAACAAGTGCCACTCAAAAGCCTAACTGAAAACAATAAACGGCACGGGACACCAGACGAAAGCGTGGAAGCGGTGGAAATGGAAGTGGAGAGAAGCACTTAATAGGCTGCCACATTGGCGTTGACATGGCCATTTATATGCCGCAACTCTTGGCAGGAGTGGCATTCCCTCGTTTTAATTCATAATGCACGCCACAAGACGGCGGAGGCGTGCTGCTGCTGCTACCCCCACCCCTTAGATATCCCATGATAAGCGCGACACAGGATGTTGGAACTGCCAGTGGCAAGGAGGCTGACAAACTTTGCGACTGCCGCGACACCAACACTGGCTTTTAATCTCAACAGGATATCTCCCTCCGCACCTACCACCTTCCCCCCATATGTCTCTCAACCTGTCTATCTCTGGTGTTGGCCTGTCAACAGCGTTGTCGACTGCTGCCCCCGGCTGCATCGCCATGGGCGACATCATAAAAGAGGAAAAATTGATTCCATTTCAAAGCGTACCCAGATCAATCTCTATCTCCGCCATCGCCGCCGTATTGACTGACACTGAAGCGGAGCCTATAGTTTGTAAATGGCTTAAAGTGGATAATACGTGAGATGCTGAAGTACATATCTGTCATCACTTAGGGCAACTCTTTTCACTGCCCATAGGAGAAATGCAATTTATAATGAGTCGTACTAAATTATAACAGCCTCATATAATATAAGCTTTTAAACTGGCCATCAGTAGTAGCTAAACTCTTGTCTGAGAACTGCATTAAATGGAAAAGCATTTTATACATTGAATTGAATTTAATTTTAACTGTAAAATTCATAAATTGTGTATTAACGCGATGCAGAAATTCTAATCAACATTTTTTTGGATCCTGTTCAGATTGCCCTTATAAGTATGCTAACAAAAAAGTATTAAAAGAAACAAAAGAGTTGCAATACTTGAATTTTCCTTTCTTAGTTGTTTCTTTCTAGAACCTATTTGCGCTTGAATGGGAAATTGTTTTGGCAAATCTTCTCAATTTATCTTCCACATAGGCAATGAATTATAGACAATATTTTCAATAAAGATTTTGCCTTTTAACATGAAGCTAATTAATGGTGAACATGGCAAAATGGAGAACATGTATGTATAGTTCAATATTCAAACTGATTTTTCTTTGTTATTCTGGTTTGAGTATTTTCATTGTTCAGCTTGAATCGGCAGTGCATGTCCATTGAGTTGAATTTCAATGGTTTACCTTTAAAATTAGAGCAACCTTTTGTATACATTTATACATATATATATGGGTGTGTGTGAGTGTAGGAAATACCATTTATAAATGCGCCTAACAACATGATGCCCCATACGTATTGATGTGCATCGGCTAATGCGACCCCAGAGACTGACTGGCCGAACCCGGAGAAGGAAGGAGCCATAGAGCGCTAACGAGCTGGGCCTTGGAGAGGCCGGCAATTGTTGGCAGGAGCTGAATGCCAAAGCAAATAGCAGTTGAGGGGCAAAAACTGAAACTAAAGTCAAATGCCAAAAGGAGAGCACACAAAAAAAATTTAAAAAAAACAAAAAAGAAAAGAATGAAATGTTAAAAATAGTTGCAATAGCAGCAGCAGGAACAGCAGCCAAATCACAAAATCCGATTTGCATGGATTTGTTGGTTTCTTTTGTTGTTGTGGACAAGGAGGAACGGAGAGGAGAAAAGTATCCTTGCCGCTGACGCCCAATGCAGTTGCTATTATGCTACTGCACAGAATTGTTGACTTGTTTTTTATACCATACACCCATAGGGTGAAATGGTATATTAAAGTCGCCAAAATGTATGTAACAGGCAGAAGGAAGCTTCTCCGACCCTATAAAGTATGTATATTCTTGATCAGGATGAATAGCCGAGTCGATCTAGCCATGTCCGTCTGTCCGTCCGTCCGTCCGTCCGTCCGTCCGTCCGTCCGTCCGTCCGTCCGTATGAACACGCAGATCTCGGAGACTATAAGAGCTAGAGCCACCAAATTTGGTATGTATACTCGTGTAGTATGCACATGTTCAGAGTTAATTGGAATTTCGGCCACGCCCCCTTACGCCCCCAGGAATCACATAAAACGGTTTTTCTTAAAAAGTATAACAGCTAGAGACATCAAATTTGGTTTATATACTCGTTTAGTTGGCGCGCAGAAACTAATTGTTTAAACTTTTTGCCACGCCCCCTTCCGCCCCCCGGAATTTACATAAAACTGATTTTCTTAAAAACTATGACAGCTACCGACATCAAATTTGGTATGCAGACTAGTTTAATAGACGCGCAGAAACTGGCTATTTAAAAATTTTGCCACGCCCACTTCCGCCCCCGCAAATCAAACAAAACTGATTTTATCAAAAACAAACAAAGCTAAAGTCACCAAATTTACTATGTATACTGGCTTAGTATTCGCGCAGAGTATATATATTTTCATATTTTGCCACGCCCACTTCCGCCTCCATAATTAAGAAAAAACCGATTTTGTCCTGTAGTTTTTTGACTATCGCATTCAAATTCGGCAGACTAATTAATCTTATCTATTTCTACAAAACTACCAAATTTTATTGAAATCGGACTAGAAACATGCAAAATATGCGTATGAACGTATTTTACTACGCGTTCCGCGGTCCAGAATTGGCCGTTGGCTAGTAGCGGCGCTAGAGTGCTCGTATGTTCGTAGAGTGAGCGAGATAGCACATACTATGAAACATGTAAAAACAATTTAAAAGACATACATATGTACATTTGGTTTTCGAAATTTAAAAAAATTTGTTTCACCTGGTGTATGGTATACCCGAGTCGACGAGTCGACTTACTTGCTTCATTTTTTTTTTGTTTTAGTTTTTCTTAATGTCTGCTCAATAAAAAACGGTTGCCCGTGCCACTCGTGGCACTGCTGGCTGCCTCTGGCTTTGCCATTGGTGCCCCATTCGCTGCATTTGTTTGTTTGTTTGTTTCTGCTAAATTGTGTTTTCCCTGTTCATTCATTCGTTCCTTCGGTCTGTCGGTCGTTCTCCCGTTCAGTCTCTTTCCTTTCTCTATTTCAATCCGTTTTGTGTTGCTGCGGAATTTTTCAGTGATTTTACATGTAAGCATCCTTATGAGCTCTGTGTGGCATGTCTACAATTGGAAGCAACCGCTTGAGCTAGAGGGAGCTCAGCAGGATGTGCTCCTCGTCCATCGTCCACTTGTCCACTGGTCTATCTCGAATCCCTCTCCTGCTTCGTTTTTATATGTTTACTCCGTTTATATTCTTCTGCAATTTTTTTTTTTTCGTTCTTCCTTGCCCTGGGCAATTCCCGTGGAGTCAGCGTCAACGTAGTTGTCGTTTTTGACTGTTACAACGTATCCCATCCAGCTACACACCCATGCGAGTGCCCTACCTGGTACACATCCCTCTTCTCCCTTATCGTTCACTTGTCAATTGTTCGATTTCACATTGCACATTGTTGCGCATTGTGCGGGTGTGTTTGTGTCCTACAAGGATTTCTCGTGTACAATAACGTAATCTACATAATTTTCTTTCAGTTTGGCTTCTCTCGTGTATCTCTCTCACTCATGTCAACATATCCCACAACGTTTTTCAATTTTTGTGGCTAGCATTTGACTTTGGCTTGTCCTTGTATGAAAATTGCCTGCTCCACCGTGCCCCATCTGCGCCCTTTAGTCACTTGTTGCCTCCTCCACAAAAAAAAAAAAACAGGACTGAAGAGTTTTACCCACTCGTTCTGCACTTGTTGTGTGTGTGTGGCAGCATGTGTTTGGCTTCCGGCAGTTAAAGAGAAGCCAAAAAGGACCAGAAGACGGTAGACCTGCATGTGGGTCAATGTAATGCGTATATATTTGGCCAACTGCTACCCATTAGCTTCTGCTTTTATGGTCATGACCAATCCCTATGCATGGTGACGGTTAATACCATAATCCCATTATCATCAGTTGGAGTTGCCTAGCTCATTTTCAGCACAAGATATCAGTCTAGCTAGCCAACCATTGTCTTAGTTGAATGAAAATCCATTTCATTTTAACCGGCTCCCTGGCCGCAATTAGTGCATATCCACGAAGCAATTGTAGACAACACAGCAAGAGAAGCAGGCATCAGCATAGGCTTACGCCACATGTCTGAAACGAGAACGACGAGACCGGGGAATGGACCATGTCACAGTCTTGTTGTTTTTTGCAAACAGTCCACCCAGTCGAGGCACTGGCAGTGGCATGCAACGTGGCTCTCCCTGTCGCTGTCGTTGTCGCTGCCTTGTCGGACGTTGTGTGGACGTTGTCAGGCAGCTGCCAGCTGAAGTGGCATTAACTAGCATGCCACACTCTGTCCCCCCCGTCCGTCTCTCTCGCTTCGTTTCAGAGATACTTTAATACTCTTGCCAAGAAGGTCTAGTGAACTGCATTCATTTATTTGGCCTCTTTGACAGCAATCCAAAAAGGGCGATCAAATAAAAAAATTAACTGACCTACGTTTAATATGATATTCATACGCGGTTTTAAGACTGTAAAACGGCAAGAACTTTGGCTCCTAAAGTATTCAATCTGCTGGATACATTGTAACCTTTCTTAAGTCTTGCAACTTAAAAATTGGCTATAACAATCTTTGCTGATTTACTGATGAAAAAATGCCTCTTTAAACTGGGGTTAATTCCTAATTAATTCATAAAACCAAGCATTTTTTCCCATCAACTTGTCAAATTTTGGTTAGAGTATTCAATTACAGGTCAAACTGAAATGATGTGGCTTAGCCTGTTGGATTGAGTCTGAGATTTATTTTTCGCTGTTGACACAATCTTAGTTAGGGCCCCTTTTTAGTGAGCGTCACCGCCATTGCGCTTAAGAGCTCTTCTCTTTAATTTGCCTGGATTTTGCGTGCCGTTTTCAAAATAAAAACTTGAGTTGACTTGGGGATTTCCTACGCAAATCGCTTAATTAAGCTAGCTGGAAAATTATATAGCCTGTCCCCCATACACCCTTATGAATGAAGTATAACCCGAACAAAGTGCAACAATTTTCAAATTACAATTACATTGCGTGCATGCGTGCAATGTTCTGCTGCATGTCCTGTGGCATGCAATCGAAACAAGAGTCGAAAGCAGGGAGCACCCTGTAAAGTATGCAACAAGCGCAAAACTGGCGCATTAAATTAATTAAAAAATAAATGCAAGAAATGCACAAAAGTAAATAAAACAACACGGTTTGGAGCAACCGAGGGAACGATGGGAAACATGAAGGAAGTGCCCCCTACAAATTAAGAAAATTCAGTGCACGACAAAATCGAATAAACAGGCGAGTTGAATGAGGGAAAATGTATACGGATTCGAGAGTGGGCAAGACTCCCGGACGGACTGGGTTCATGCAACTGCAAACGAAGTCACAGCGTGCCAAAGACGACACACATGAACGTGAGGTCAGGCTTGCGCGCTCTCTCCTTTCTTCTCTTTCGTGTCTTCTCTGGAATTGTTGTTTCTGATTCAGGTTATGCTTCTGGCTCTTGGGTTCATTAATCAAAACAATTAACGAGGCCGCATTTGTGCGACACTTTTTTTCTTTCCGGCTTTTCCCTTTTTCGTTCACGTTCACGTAGCCTAAAAATAATGAGAGGACATATTTAGCGGCAGGATTATGACCATATCTTTATATCCCTTTTACCAATTGGGCTGGCTGGCCAAAAACCATAACAATAAGCAATTTGTCAAGCACATTGCCCACATCCTTGCCACGCCACTTGTGGCAGGAAGACATAAATTTTGTGGCAAGAAGCTCTCTCGCGTCCAAGTGCTCGTGGCATGGTCATGGCATATCCCAAGTGAAAAGAGTGGTAACGAATGGCAGGCGACCATTTGATAACCATTCGTTTACCCACCAAATGCTGTCCCCACCGCTATGAGAAATGGCAAGCTATTCTCAGTTCACCTCCCCCTTTTCCACAGTCGTTGCTGGCAGCCAATGTCAGTGCATTGCATTTCCCTTTTAACTTAATTTTGTACTGACTCCTCTTCATTCTTGTGCGGTTTTAACAATAGGGCAAGGACCTTCAAGAACTAAAACAGTGGATTATTTTATACACCTATTAGACCATTCCGATCTATTGATATTGCTTTTTTAAGTACCACCACCTACCCAATACTGACAATCTCTTTAAGTATACCTATAGTGATTTTTGGATTCAATTGTACTATTTTTTCAAACAATATTCGAAGAAACATATTCGATTTTAGTAGTTCAGAGTACTTGTTCTTGTCTTAGCATTTATAGCAGAAAAATGTTTATAATAGGTATTTATGTAGATTATTTATTTCATACCTCTCTCTCAGTGCCCGCTTCGGCGTCTTATCTACCGTCTGTGTCTGACAACTTCTCATTGCTGTTGATAGTCAAAGAAGAGGAAGCAGGCAGGAAAGGTGGGAAAACGGCTTGAACGATTCTTCTTTCTCTTCTCTCTGTTGTCGCGCTCTGCTTCTTATCACCTTTTTTCTTTCTTTCGTAGCCTGAAGTCTGCTTCGTTTATGCAACAATTAAAATTCGCAATGAGCGTGATTGTAAATTAAAGGAGATAAAAAATATGCCACATCTGTGTGGGCTGAAGGATTGAGGGTGAAGGGTGTGTATGTGCCACATGAAATATGCAGCGTCCTTTTATTTATGATTTCCGTTGATAAATGGGTACGAAAGCCGAGCTCCCCTTTTTCTCCGCGTTCGCTCTGCGTGTGTAATTAAAAAAATATACGAAATATCATATATATTTTAAATCTTATCGAAAAACATGCAACAGCGTGCAACAAGAACAACTACGTAGTTCCGTTGCAGACTGTCGGCAACGACAAATGCTGCAGTTAACTGCATCAATGCCTATTAGGGAGATGGTCTAGCTCTAGATCTCTAGATGGCATCAGGCAGAAGGTCATTCCTTTTTAAATTTTAATTATTTTGCGAAATGCAAACGAAAATTGCATTGCTTGCTCCCACTGCCATTCTCTGCGAAATGCGAAACCTACGAATCCAAAAAGGCAAGCAGCGACTCTTTTGGGCAACAAACCGTAGTGACGATGGGTTGGAAGTTTTTGCGAGCCGGTGTTTATTTTATTTACCCAGCGCCATGCAATCTCAACTGGCTGGGCTTGTAAATCAGTCAGTCCTCCGTACGCTAAGGTGAGGGTAAGCCGCAGTTCTACAACCCATCACCCCAGCAACCCCCTTCCTCCCACCGTTAGGGCTCCTGCAGCATATTTGTTTTGTTGTAAATCACAAGGAGCAACAACGAAAATGTTGGCCAGTTTGCCTCGGATTCGGTTACGTTTGCCAGTTCGTCGTTTCGCCGTCCCGTCGTCGTCATCATCCTCGTTGCAAGCATGCCACATACCTCTCTCTCGCACTTTGCTTCTCTTTCTGGCACATGCCACTGCCACTTTACACCCAAAAGCAAACACGATTTTCATTTGTATTGCATAGCGAGAGGGATGGCCCGTTTTATTTATGCAGAGAACCAAGTGGTCGGCCCCCCTCAGCCAACAACTCTTCATCCAGCCCATAGCATGGCGAGGGGACTCTGACGCGAATTGCTTGTTGCTCTGTTTTTTTCTTTTTTTTGTCTTTCTTTTTTTGCGCCATATATTTTTTCTTTTGCTGCTGTTGCTGTTTAACAAAGCGCATAAATTCGCTTGCAACTGTGTCCTGGGGGCCGCTGCACACTGACCTGCTCGCACCTCCCTACCCCAACGACTCCCCCTGATCATTCATTCTCCTTCTTGCCTTTTTCTCATCTGCCATTTCGCCTGCGTTTCAGTTTCAGTTCTGCTGGTTTGTTTGTTTGTTTCGTTTCGTAAGCTGGTCAAAACGATTTTACCTCCCTCCCTCCCTACCTCGTGACTTTGCCTTTAACCATATGCAAAATGTTATACATTTTTCCCGCTTCTCCTCATCCTCGTCCTGCCTGCTGCTTGCTTGCCTTGCTGCTTATCTGCACCCTCGCTTGGGTCTTGGCTAAATATAATAAAAAATAACGCTTGCAACTTAATCTCTGACAGCTCGTTACCCGTTTGCATGAGCACAACAATATTCATGAGCTGCTAAGCTCAAGTTACGGCAACAACACCACATTCCCATTCGTTGGTCCCCTCTCACAGTTAACTTGGTCGAGTGTTTGTCACAGATTGCCTGAGCTATTAAAGGTAAGGAAACTTTTATTTATTTATGCATTTACCACAATTTCTCGTTGCAAGACTTGGACATCTCGATTGAGTTACCCAAAGACGTATGCCTCCATGCCTCCCCCCTTTCCTCTGGCAGTCATTTAATTTATATAATTATCATCAACGCCCGAGCGACTAGCGAGCGCGTTATGTCGCGTCGCGCCAAAGGGGTCACCACTCGGAACGATAAGCGGAAACCTGACGCTGGCTAGGAAACGGACAGGACCGATAAGGCGGCCCACAATCATACAATTAGCACACACACACTCGTAACCAGAGGGCACATATACAAACACACACTCGATGCCCATTACGCATTCATTGGTCAGCAGGGACTCCATTGTTGCGGGCAACATTTGCGTGCTGCCAAAACCAAATGAGCAATTGACTCCAACCAGCCATTGGCCCATTGCCACACCCACAATTTACGCCCTCATCGCTCCCAAGAGTGGGGACCAGGCATCTTCTGCTCGCGCGCGAGCCCGTCCTTTGGCATTATCTTTTGGCGTTTTAATGTGTCGGTTTGTAAATAATTGCAAAAAGCACACATAAATTATACATTTTAATTTACATTTATTTTTTTGTCGAAGCTAAACCCTACTCCTCCAGTAGCCATTACCGCAACCGTTCCCTCACTTACATCTGGCTTCCTGTTAATTTATTGACATCTTTTTCTCTCTTTCTCTCTCTCTCTGCCTTTTTCTCTCTTTGTCTGACATTAAATAATTGTGCATTTCATTTGTGGCCCAATATGGAGCAAAAGCGGGCAAAAATAATGCCGCAAACCGAAACCTAATTGCAAAAGACAACAAACGATAAAAAATGGAGGTTAGTAGGTTACCAAATAACAGAGATCAACTAGTCAACCCCAAGCCCTAAAAGCCTAAACAATTCAAATGTACGAAAAGGGGGAAGGTGTTCAAGATAGAATTCATTTAACCTGAATTTTGAAATTTCGTTTGGCCATCCAACAAGAATAAAGAAAACAAAACGTCTACCCACACCAGAATGTGGGACAAACAGATGATGAATGTGCCACCGCTCCAACATTTCCAATGGATACATTTCCGACTTGGACATTTACATGTGTTGGCACACCATTTAGCCCAAAGGTTTGAGAATTGGTTGGAATTTGTGTTGAATTTAATTTCAGAAATTTGTGCACAAATTATGTACGTAAATTGCAGAAGGAACGTTTTGTTCAAGGATTGCATTTATTAGCCTTAGGGCTGAACGAAAGAGGAGACAGAGAAAGAGCGATGAGATGAGATGAGATGAGATTGCAGTTTAAACTTCAATCGAGCGACATTTGAGTAAGAAATGAAGCGAACTGAAGGGAAGACAGCTTCAGTAAGTGATTTCAGCTCAAAACGACCAATTTTCAGCTCACCGACAATTACAATATACTTAACAATATACTAAAGTCCTAATGATTAGACCAAATGACAAATTGACTAATCTTAATATTAAACATCATATTTAAATGTGAAATTAGCCGAACATCAAGTGAAACTTTCATCTAGAGAGTAAAAACTTAAGGATGTATGACATTTTCATATCCTTTTTTTTCATTCTGCAATTATGTGAAATTTTATGAAAAACTTTCAAATTTTGTTTGGGTTGAATATATTGATATTGATTATTAAATGATGGCAAATTTAATTCAAATTACTTTTATGATGTAATTTAAATAACCTGCCTTTTCGAAGGGTATAAATAGAAAGTTTCACAACAAATTTTGCCGTTTGCGCTTACGGCGCTTGTAAGACACAGGCAAAGGCAACGGACAAGTAGGAAAAAAAAGCTGCAGGAAAAAGCAAAAGTCGTTAAAAGTTTATGAAAGTCAAACAGAAGAACGTGCTGCTGCCGCTGCTGGGTGAGTAGAAACCAAAAACCTAAAGAAGAGAACATTTTTTTATAAGAATAACTAAGCGCAACGAAACGTGGACTGATGGCAGTTGGTGGTCGGCGTTGGTCAGCCGCCGCCTGCCATGGCCATGCCCCATGTCCGAGTTCATATCCAAGCCCATTCCCATGTCCTTGCTGATTATGTTTTTCATTAGCCACAACAAGAAGCATAACGACAGTTTTGCTTGTCTCTTTTTTTTTTTTTTTGCAGTATCTTGAATTTACTGTGCATTATTCCGATTTTGTCGTTCGTCTTTTTTGTTGTTTGCTTTGCATTTGCAATGATGGGGGTGCAGTGGTTGGACCGGGACCGGGTTCTGTCAAGCGCTTTTTCCGCTGGCAAAATGATTTGATGGCGGCGGCATATCCGCTTCAAGTCGCCTCAGCCTCAGTCTCCGTCTCGGTCTCGGTCTCGGTTTTTGGGTCTCGGTTGCGCACTGTTTGCCATGGCATGGCTTTGGCCATATAATCTTTCATATTTCAGTTTTTTTTCCTCTTCTTTTTTTTTCCTTAGCATTATGACTTCACAATGTTATCAATTTGCTCTTGCTCTCAACTTTGTATTTAACTTTCGACTTTCCACTTATTTTATCGCCCTTACTTTACTTTCTTTTTGCAAGTTTTTCTCGAGAGCGTATGTCTACCTGCTAGGCCCGAAAGATATGGCACCCATTTTAATTTGAACTGTCAAAGCCGTGCATTGAAATCATAAATTTTATTAAGACCAAACCAGGCGGCCATTTTGGAAAATTGACCCTCGACACACACACACACAGTGAAAAGTCCGCTGCCAATATCGTGTAATATATATACATATATATATATGTACATATCTATAGCGCGTATTAGCCAAGCTTGTGCACAGTTTAATAAAAAAGTTTCAGCATCGCTTAAGTGGGCTGGAAAAGGCTGAAGAAGAAGGACTAAGGAGACACTGGGGAATGAAGCGAATGGGCATTGAGGTTGCGGTTAAAATATATACATACTATATACAATCTATATACATAGGTGGGTACTCCATATACACATATACTTTTTTTTTTTGTTTCGTTCCGTAAACTTTTTTAATGCCTTTCCCCCTGAATCAGCAGCATTTTTTTTATGATGTTCCTCTTTGCCTGAGTTCAGTGTTAGCTTTGGTTCGAAATCGGTGGAAATTCTGCCTGGCCATTCTAATAGAGTCGTAATAACTTCATCATTATTGACGCATAAAACAAAATTTATTTATGCTTTCCCCCATCCTTCACTTGCCTTTCGCTCAAATAAGACAAAATAAATGCTTTTATGTGCCCAAAGGTTGTCCTCAGCCATCTCATTTTTGAAGGGGAGAAAGGCATGGGTTTATGCTTTACCTTCGGGTAGTACATTCTCATCTTTTTCGGGTATGGGATTTGCTTTCGGTCTTTTTTTTTTTGTTTTGTTTTTTATTTCTTTACGCATTTAATGAACTATGATGAGGGTCCTCTTTCACATCCTTCTTTCATTTTTGTTTTCCTCGTGTCCAGACAGAAGATGTTCCCTATTGGGCATCAAAATCATCACCCTTTTCGATTTTATTGAACTTTTTCTTCGTTTTTTTTATTAACTTTCTCATCAGACGCAATTTATGGCTTCCAAAAATATTTTCATCTTTTATGTGAAGAAATGTACAGTGAAAACTGGCTAATCGGGCATACTTAGTCAACCTGCAGCCCTCGGGTAAACGTCTCTTTAATACTATGCGGATATAGATATGTTAATAAATGTGTATGTTATTTGAGACGAATATTCGAAAATGAACATTAATTTATATGTTCCTAGTCATCTTAAAAAAACCTTTTTAAAAATGAAAATTAATCTTAAAAAAATTTATTTATAAAATGAATCTTTCTTTAATTATTATTCCATTTAAGACAGCTTTTACTGTTATGGGAATAGCTTAACTTGCTGCAATAATATTTGTTTTATTTTTCTTTTTTTTTTTCTTTTTCGTATGCAGATGCAAAAATGTTTTATTTTTTCTTTTCGTGTAATTGTAAATGCCAAGAGAACCATTTACAATTTCTGGTTTATTTATGCATATTTTTTGTTAAATGAACAATAGAATGTGGGTGTGTGGGTGTGTGTGAGCGGGTGGGTGTATGTGAGAGAGAATTCCTTGTCAGCTGCTTCTGCTGCTGTTGTTGTTGTTGGAGGTGCGAAACAAAAGTAAAACTTACAACAAAAGCCCCAACAAGACAAACTTAACTAACTGTAAAATTTCTTATTGTGATTGCGTTTGTCATTGCGTTAGTTTACAACTCGACACACTGCCACACAGGTGTACAATCCTCTATACATCACCATATACACACGCACACAAACGGGTAAGTGCATATATACATATGTATATGCAGTTGAGGCAAGGCAGAGCATACTTTCCAGGGCACCGCCGCCTCAAAAAGACATTGACTGCTGCACCATCTTCTAAGTTATGAAAATCTGTGCGAGAATTCTCTTAGCTAAAGCGCATTGAACTGTGCAAATTGCGAGCAATTTAATTTTTTCTTTCGTATCTACGTTTTTCCCACTTCCCACTTTTTCCCCATCTATTTTTCTTAAAAATCAGCTAGAAGCAGCAGCTAGCAACCAGGGGCCCACCTTACCTCAAAAGCAGCTGCAGTCCCGCAGCCCTAGGGGCCAAGAAGCGGTGGCAGTGAGAGAGAGAGGGGAATAAAAACTTTGCGTAATACCAAAAAGTGCTGGCAGCACATTTCGAGTGCAAACTTTATATTGGAGTTGAAGTGCCACTCACACAGATACACAAACACTCACCCACAAACAGTCATGGTCACACATTTAGAACGCCATGCCATTACGGATTTCAATTCGGGCGGTCCAACCTAACATTTTCTGTTTGCACAGCAGTTTCTGCCATCTTTACATTTCAGTTAACACATTCTGTTGAAGTATGGTAATAACATATGGTAATTGGCAGACGATCGTTACGTGGAGAAAATTGGTGTGTTTTTCTTTTGGTTCTCCTCTAATTTTATTACCTTTCGTTAGATCTCCAAGCTGTAAATATATCGAATTAATAGCAAAAATTCATTTCAACTTACCCATGTTAATTGCCAGACGATCCTTACTCCGAGAAAATATCCAGCAGACTGATCGTGGCGACGGTCACCAGCACCGCTTATATAGACACTGGGGATAACAGAAAATGTAAACTTAACAGAGTCTGTTATAAAAAATTTAAACTTTACAGAGTCTGTTAACAACAATGTTAACTTTACAGAGTCTGTTAACAACAATGTTAACTTTACAGAGTCCGTTAACAACAGAGTCTGTTATTAAAAATGTTAGTTTAACAAAAAATGTTAACTTTACAGAGTCTTTCAAAAAAATGTTACGTTAACATAGTCTGTTATTCAAAATGTAAAGTTAACATTTTGTGTCAGTTAACATTTTCTGTTGCCTTTCAATTTTAAAAAACAGACCCCGTTAATGTAACATTTTTTATAAAAGACTGTAGTTAACATTTTCTGTTAATTTCACATTTTTAATAACAGACTCTGTAAAGTTAACATTATTAGTAACAGTCTCTGTAAAGTTAACATTTTTAGTAACAGTCTCTGTAAAGTCAACATTTTTATTAACAGACTCTGTAAAGTTAACATTTTTATTAACAGACTCTGTAAAGTTAACATTTTTATTAACAGACTCTGTAAAGTTAAAATTTTCTGTTATCCCCAGTGTCTATATAAGCGGTGCTGGTGACCGTCGCCACGATCAGTCTGCTGGATATATTCTCGGAGTAAGGATCGTCTGGCAATTAACATGGGTAAGTTGAAATGAATTTTTGCTACTAATTCGATATATTTACAGCTTGGAGATCTAACGAAAGGTAAAAAAAGGAATGAAGAACCAAAATAAAATCACCGCAATAAAGACAAAGACTGGAAATAACTAAAATTAATATGAAGTAAAAAGGTGAGCAATCTCACAACTAAAGTTTTCTCAATTTGTGGACAAGAGTGTAGACACATATTCATACATACATATATCTACCGACACACACACACACAAACACACATTGGCAAGTAAGTAGAAAAGTGGCAAAAGTGCAAGAACGTGGCATGGTTTGGGACAGCCCCCCCAACCGTCTTCTTATTTATGACTTGCGTATGTTATAACGAACTGCACGGGGCACAGGACAAAGGCAACAGCAACTGAAAGCAATTCTTGTGTACAACAATGACAACGACGTCATCGACAATTCACAGAAAGTCCTGCTCGTTACAAATACAAACATGTCCAAAATACATGTTCATTGGAAACTTAAGAATAATATCAAACTAAACGCGATTATCAAGCAAGTCTGTATAATCTAGATACTTATTAAATAGTGAAGTTATCGCAAGAAAGTGCTATTTTTACTGCTCACCCATCGATTCTAGATCTTTTTCTTAGTTCCATATATAGAAGTAATATAAGATTCAATCTCATTAGAGGACTACTACTCGCTTTCACTTTAAAAAATGCTTTTTTCGTGTGTTACCAGATCACGATAATATTAAAAAAGAAAACTTTTGCCGAAAGAGTATTAAAAAAATAAAGCTACATCGTAGTAGCTGTCATGACAACTGAGCCACGCCCACGTTTCCTGTCGACGTACACATGTCAGTCCGTATTGCAGTTTAACAACTTTTGCGTGGGCCTTGGATTTCCTCCACTCTATTTTGCACCTTCCGTTTGGACCCGCCCCCGCTGCTGTTGTTGCTTTGACTGGGCTGCACTGCGGACACGCAAAGTTGCGTTTCACTAAAATTAATATATATACATATATGTACATACATATGTACATACATATGCATATGTGTGTGTGTTTATATATTTATGTATGTACATAGGTAGGTACCCAATGAATCCTTTTTTTAAAGCCATTTTCCGAACCCTCTTTCCTCCTCTCTATCTCTATCTGTATTCCCCTTGCTCGTGTTGCCCTCAGGACGCGCAAATTTAATTGCATAAATTCAGATTTATATTTAATTTAACTGCTTTTGTTGTTGCACCTTAATGGTAGAGAACAAAACGTTCGCAACTAGCAACAACAGGAACAACAATAATAATAACGGGTCACGACCAAGTCAATAAAAATAAAGCATAATTTTCTAAATTGCTAGCATTTAATGAGTTCCACATGTGCGTTTTTAATTAATGCCAAAGCCCAACCAATTGGGCACATCAGAGGCTTCCTTGGCACACAAAAATGTAAAATTGATAATATGTATGGTGTATTCTATAATAGGTAAATAATTACAATTAAAAAACCAATTTCGTATCAAATTCGGATGTTGAGAAAGGAACTTAAATTTTACTTACCTCAGTATTTGTTTTGCTATTTTATTTCAGTTTCGCATTTCTTTTTGATTTTAATTTTGTTCAGGGCTGCACACTTTTTGTTTGTACTCAACATAAAACAAACGCAAAGAAAAAGTCGCTTCCTCTTCTTTCGCTTAAGACACCTACGCAGCCGCTTTAACAAATTGATTTTATAATAATAATTTTCCCACATACATATGTACATACACAAAATAAAAAAGTAAAACGAATTACAAACACAATTTTTTCTATTCTTCTCTCTCTGAAGTTGCTAAAGACACCCGCGCCTTCGTCGGGGCCAGAGGTGTCTCATTTTGGTCAGAGGTGTCTCATTTTGATTTTCTAAGCTTTTGCCAATTCCATAAAGAAATTGCCGCGATTGAGAAACCGACAAATGCGAACACAACTATATAAACACAGACACTTCACTTTTTTTGTACACTTAACTTTTCTTCCGCTTTATTACAGAAGCGAATTAATTTAAAGCGCAATTTGCAACCAAAGAACCGCTACGCCAATACAAAGATGACAGTGCTGCCAGATGTCAAAAATCAGAACTGATCGTGTTGGACAAATCAGCAGGACTTGGCAAGGCTAAAAACCGCTAAATTGGCATAGCTGGAAAAAATCCGCTACATTTAAATTTTAAATTCCTCGTTAACGTCGATCAAAGCTAAAAATAATCATGGACTTGTAGAATAGCATTTTATATTAAAAAAAATATATGTATATGGACAGGAAAAAGCAGTTATAGTATGTAATTAAAAAATGCAATACTGTATATTTGTTTGCATTTCCTTCCACTACAAACTCTACTATTATTAAAGGAAAACATCTCTCTTCTGCATTAAATATAATTTCCCCAATTTATTAGCAAACCAGAATTTGCGCCATAAGGAAGCATGGCCAAGTAAGATAGTTACAAATTATTCAGTTTAAATCAAATTTAAAGAGTCGGCTGACACAGTTATATGTTTTTTAACTGGACTTAAAACTGTTTTTCCCGTTCTTGTTATCTAATCCTCCATATGTATCTTTGACTCGGCATTAAAGGTTGTGAAATCAAAACGAATTTAATTATGTTAATATAATTACAAAAATTAAGCCATAATCATCACACACACACACACACACACACACACGCACACACAAAAGCAGATACACAAAGGGCCAGGCAAACACCTGCCAGCACAAGCAGGCGTCGGCGGCAGCGGCAACAACAAACATACACCAAAACGACCCAAATTATTTTTAATTCCCCGCAGGATAAGCGCGCACGAAATGAGCATAGGCTCCAGAGGCTGCCACTGTCGCTGCTGCGCCACGAGGCGGTTGGAGGAGACGGCAGGAAACGGCGGCGGCTGCAATTTATTCTAAGCGACCGGCGAACCTTGGTGCGTGGTGTTGCGCATATTAACGAAATGATTATGGAATTCATAATTACATACACACATGTGTGAATGGAAGAGTGCGAGTGCGAGTGCGTATGTGTGTCTGCGTCGGGCCCATTGTGTATTGTAAAATGCGTCAACACATTTTGCCAGCCAACGACAAGAAGCAACAACAACAGTAACATCAACGTCGATGATGTTCCCAAACGGCCCAGTGTCGTCTGTTTGTCTGAGATGTCCTGTGAATCTGAGGCTGTAGCTGTAGCTGTAGCTAAAGCTGAGGCCTATTCAAGGCCCACATGGCGCATACGCAATTTTCAATGCTCAAATATTTGACGCTTAGTACGCGTGATTAAATTAAATGGCATGCCAGGCCATGCGACAGAACTAATTAAAAACGCCCAACAATGCGACGTGACTGGGAACGTGAAAAGGAATTTCGGTAGTCCGCCCCTCCTCCTACGTCCTCCTGCCACACCGAAAAAAGAACTCAAACTCAATGGAATTCAATCGAGTCGAGGCCAATGACCAATTGAACTCCAAAATATGTTGCTTATGTCTAATAAACTTCCACCAGTAGCCATAATGCGATTATTGTCCCTGACATATGTGCATACACACATAAAGTACACACACACAGACACATCACTGGGTGTAAGTGCAAGTCTAGCCAAAAGGTATGCAATCAACATTCTAAAGAGAATTTAAATGGAAAATCAAATGCACTTAACTAAATGCGAAATGCCGTTGCGTTGAAAAGTAGGCAACATTTAGTATGCTCAATGCATAAATTTCATTTAAACGTTTCGATAAAGGCAAAAAAAAATATGGAGGCCAATGTTTGCATTGATAGATGCCAAAACGATTTTGGCCAGCTGAAAGCCAAAAACTTTTTTAACTTAATTGAAAAGTGCCTCCAAATCTAGAAAAATCCCAAATTTATTGACAGAAATAAGTGTAGACTATCAAATACCCTCTGTATCAAAGCAATAAGCCAGCTCAAAGCAAATAATGAGCATACATCAAATCTAATTATTTAGCTCTCAAGCTCTCAAAGGTACTTCAAATTGGTGGGATTGACTTTACAAAAAAATAGTTATATATTTGGCCACTTTTGGAATTCCAAATGAAACTTGAAACTAAAATGCTTTCTCACAATTTAAGGTAATCAAAATAAATGGCATCTTAGTTGGAACTTAAGTTGAACCTTTTTTCTTAGCCATGCTGTGTTCATCTTTTATTTTGTATTTCTTGTATTTTTTCTTCCAAAAGGTATTTATGTGTGTGCGTATGAAGGTGAGGAAGGACGCTGGAGACGGGGGAGTGCAATACTTGTTGAATGGACAAGTGTAGAAGCATGTGTAGGGTTTTATTTAGTTGAGATTGCCAAGGCCCAAGAAACTCCATCTTGGCTTTTGGGCCAATGTGCTTAAGTCTCATTTATTTTTCATGACTTTCTGGCCTATAAAAATTGTAATTTCATTACCACCGACAGACAGACACCAACGAGGCGGAGAGAGACAAGGCCAAGCGGGAAGCAAAGCTAAAGTGCAAAAATTGAAACACAGTTGAAAAATGAAGGTGCCAGGAAAACAACCGCAACGAATACCTAAATGTAATGCCCATTCTCTTTTACTCCCTCGCTTCTGCTGCTGCTGCTGTTCACCCGACTGCTGGTCTCTACGGTTGCTTGTACCTTTTTTTATGAATTTTTAAAATTGTTGCTGTTTTAGCGGCTGGTGGCGCTGATTTTCCAGTCATGGCCAACACCAACCAATGTGGCCAGAGTAAAGCAACCAGCCGGCCACTTGTTAGCTATTTTACGTGGCCACCAAACGACTCCCTTCTTGACGTGTCTATGCCAGAGAATGTGTGTGTGTGTGCGGCCAAGGTACTTAACTTAAATGGCATATACTCTTCCCCATTTTGGCTACGGTCAGTCGACATCAATTTAAATTGAATTTTCACTTACCTGACCGCAGCCAAAGTCAGCTTGGTTACCAGTCTACGGACTGCCTACGTTCCTGGCGCTGGCGCTGACGCTGACTGTCTTCCTGCTTATTTTGGTTGGTTGGTTGGTTAGTTGGTTGGTATGCAGCTGGTTGCTCAATTTCTTGGTAATTTATAACCACCCTGAATTAGTCTAATGTACAAATTTTTTCAACTTGCCCAATTTTTCGCCAAAGGCAGGGGCGGCCATTTAAATGGAAACCGAAAACTCTCGTTTTCTCTCTCCCTTTCTCTCGCGCTCACTGAGGGCGTGGAAATCTTAATTGATTAGGCTCAGCATTTAATTAGCAGCAGAATATTTTGCTCTTTTTCCGAGTTGGAACGCATTCATCACGCTTTGATGACTTGGTTAGGTCGCGCTTCAATGTCACCAATTATGCTAATTAAAGACAGGTGGTTGGACCTGGGTGGGTGGATGATGGAAGAGCTTAACAATGCGAGCAAAATGCTCGGCTATTTTTAAGCAACCAAATTGGCTGGCTAGGAACAATGGAAGGTGGATCCAAAGGGTTGCCTTCTGAAGCATAATTATCAAAAAAATATTTATGAAATGGTTACCCCAAAATCGATAGAAGGATGGTTAAAAACGCTTGACCTGCAATTGACAAATTAACATAGAAATCATTTACCCAGCTGTTCATACAAGAAACAAAGATGGATGTCTACCCACACATACTAGATGTGAACTGAGGGCGGGGCCATCACCGTGGTGCCATCTTAACGAACCTGTTGATGAATCAAACACAATATTCAAATTATTCGACAGACAAAAGAAGGCGTGGCAGGGCATGGCATGGCATGACATGGTATGGTATGGCTCTGCAGCGGTCTCTGTTGTCTGCTTAACGGTTCCTGCACTAATTCAATTAAATATTTGTCTTTGTAGTTGACGGCATGGAACAAAAGGAAGCTAAAGAGAGAGACGGAATAAAAAAAAAGGAATCCAAAGTATCTTAAAGCCTTCACGCAGGTGACAACTTTTATGATATCCTATAACTATTAGATGAATATCCTTATATTCTCTTGCACTATGGGTCGGCTGACTTTGCAGTCCATCATTGTAAGAGAAACTATCAAGGTATTGTGTATGCTCTTAATGTAATCTTTACTCCCTTCGAGAGCAGATGGACTTAAAATATCTATATATGTATGTACATATATACACAACTATCTCTTGACGAGTATAACTTATCTTGAGTATTTGAAAATGAATCAATCCTTTGAGAAATTTTCCTTGAAACAGGTTTAAAACATTGAACTACTTCTGCCTTATGGAGCGAGGGCATTCTTTATATACCCTCGATGTCGATATACATAGATCCGAGGGTATGTGAAACCTTCAAGCCAAGAAGATAAACACTGGGCTCCAGTCTGGCTATATAGCTACTAGAATGCAAATATTGTACGAATAAAAGCAATGTGAAGGTTTTTTAGCTTTCACTCAGTAAAGTGGGTAAGGTTTCCATTTTTGCAGCCAGCAAACGAATTTATTGCTTTTGAGAATTTTCCACTTGATGGCATTTAATGCGATTTAGTATTTAAATGAAGCAACGCCACACAGCTCAGGCAAAAGGCACAGGGACGACCAATGACAACGGCAACGACAACGACAATGAGGACAACAAAGACGATAAACTCATTGAAGCGCATTAAAATAATCTTAGCCAAGGCAGGCAATTTCCACAAAATACGACATACATCTTAATATATATAAATATAGAGATATATACATATACCTAGTTACATAAAAGGAAAATAACCACATCATATTTTAGTTCAGTTCAGTTCGACATGTTCTAAAAGTTGTATTAATTTCTTGTCCAAAACCGTTTCATATTCAATCTTTGGAGTGAGAGATAAAGTGAATACTATTTTGGCTCGACTTCATGTGACTGGCCAAGCGTTTGCTTTTTTGTTAGCTCAAATAGTTTTCGTTGATTGAAAATGCGCTGGTAGCTTGAAAATCGCAACTAGACACGGTTACACATGACTGCAATAGCCCTGACTTGCTAACTCACTCATTCAACCCCCAGCCCAACCACCCATTCACTCGACAAAAATCCACTCGTTCACTGACTGACAAGCCAATCTAAAATGTGTGTCTCTTTTTTCAATTTTTGTACGTCCTTCCATTTTTTGTATACCCTGTATACATGAAGTCGAAAGGGTTGTAGGCATGTAAAGCTCAGAAGCGTGAAATCTCATAAGGATATACCCTTTCAGTCAGTCATCGATAGTTTTTTAATGTCTAAACCTTTTAGTATTTAGTTATTGCTCACCCTTTAAGTTCAATCGTATATCCTTATATCCTTAAACTTGAAGGAGGTTCAAATTGTAACAGAAGACGGACTCTTTTTGATTCGAGCACTGAGCTATTTGTAAAACTTTCTCCCTTTCTTTATTTAAAAATCGATGTGTTAGTGAAAATTTCACTCCTATAAGATGCAGGGTACACCCAAGTTCGATTGAATTTGTGCTTATTGGTGATATTTTTTTTCCTCCTTTTTTGATTTTTTGTCACTGCACGTGAATGAGAACGAAATTTTTGTGTTCAGCGCAATCCTTTGAGAAGCTTTCTCTCTCGTATAACACTTTATACCCTTGCAGGCGATACTATAATTTTACCAGAATGTTTGCCACTTGCACAGATTTATATACACATATATAAACACACACACATATGCATCTATGTATGTATGTATGTAGTATGCATCATTGCGGATTTATAGTTGGTTAAGGTTGATTTGTTAATGGCCTAAAACTTGAATCCTGCAATCCTTTCTCTGCAATTGCTCGCCTATTTAGCATCAACTAACAACAAATGAAAAGAATTATATTTATGGTAGACTTTAACAATTATTTTAAGCTAAACTGAAATGTTTGTTCAAATTAATTTGGGGAAATAATTTAGACTCCAAATAAGACGAATTCCATTCCACAGATAACACTTGGAGCATGTGAATATCGCCTAGCATAGAGACAATTGGATTAGGTAATTACACCTTTTGATTAGTTTTTGAAAAACCAAATCGTACTCTTTATTCTTTGATTCCATGAATTTTCAAAAGTAAAACAAATTTTTGAAGGTCTAATCAAGAAAATCATATAAAGACAATTACGTTTCTTTCATTAATAGAAATAATGAATCCTTATAATCTTTTCAGTGTGTAGAGACTTCGTGTGACTAAAAAAAGAAAAATCAAATAAAAATCTATTTAATTTCAAATTTTTTTCTCTCTCTCGGACCGATAAAATCTCTTCCCAGATTTAAAGCAAATCACTGCTAATAGCTGTGTTTGCGATTTTTTTGTTGCCCTTTTTTTTGTTGTTAAACCATTTCAGTTTTTTTTTTTTGTCATTTTATTATTGTTTTTTTTTATTCGCTGTCATTTTTTTTTACTATCGTATATCGTATATATTGTATTTGAATCAGATGACAATATGTTAGTTAAATAAATAAATAAATAATTTGCATTTTTTGTGGAAATATAAAAGATAAATATGCATGTGTGTGTGAGTTTGGGTGTGTGAGTGTGTGTGTGAGTGTGTGTGTATCTCTTGTTACAGACAATATCCTAATTATCTATATAAAATGCGCATAAATATTTGCATATAAGCATGTATTTTCAGTTACAACAATATTTGAATATTATTTAAAACAAATAAGCCGTGGCAAGTCGAGCTGCAAGTTGCATAATTCAATTAAAAATGTCTGCGATGGAATATTATTAATATTAACGCCAACTCAATATTTAATTGACTTTCACGCATAATGCAACAATAATATTAATAATTGCAACTATATACATATGTGTATGCCCGACTTGGTGGGGCGAAAAAAACGCGTAAATAAAAAACACATACAATAAATATTAAAATTAACTTAATAGATCTACCCGACAAGTATACAGTAGAGCAATATTAAACAAATTTATCAATGAATTTAATTCTAACTAATTAATTTTTTTTCAATACCAACACCAGAAAAATTGATTAAAATTTAATTTAATTTAACTTATGCATTGATTAAATGTTGCACATAAAAACTAATTAATAACATAAAGGTTTGTCGAAAATTTTTTAACTTAACTTTTGCGAGAAGAGAAAAAATTTTCAAGGAAAACTTAAAACATAACTAAAAAAAAAAAAGCGAAATTTGTATTTGTTCTCTTTTGTTTGTTTTTTGATTTGATCGTTTGTCGTTCTTAAAATCTACTGGTTTTAAATTGTTTATTCGTTATGTTGTTTGTTCATAGAACTTACTTTTGATATATCATAGATATATGGTTCCTAAAATTACCGCAACACCTTCATGCTGTCAACGATTGATTGAGCACTCTGTCTCTGGCTTTTTGGCTATCCTTTTTTCGACATCCCAATGCTTGGATAGAGACCGAATCGACCAATTTCGCCACAGACTACTAATGGCCAGTCAATTATCCGAGACTCGAAAAAGGGGAATAGGGGACCCCAAAAAGTTCCACATTCGAGACAGAGTGCTGTACATCGCTTTGCATCAGCAATTGAATAAAGATGTTGCAGGTAAGTCAAGCATATGCAATTGTTGGGGGGCGTTTGCAATTTTCGGCCACGCCCCCATTGCGCGATACAAGATTAGATTAGAATTGATTATGCAGAAAATAATAATTGTGTAAACTTAAAACTTCGCCCAGACGAACTTACCTTCGCCATGAGGTAAAGTTTTAGCCTAGAGTCTAGAAGAGCCAAGAACTTAGCCAAGCTAATGCACGAACTTACCTTCGTGCCTAGAGGATGAGGCGGAGGAGGAGGAGGATTGTTGGAAGTGTTTGGTTGTGTGTGTGTGTGTGTATATATACAGAAACTAAAACTCGCTAAACCACAAAGGCTAGTCGAGCATAGTCACGGGTGCAGATGAAGGTGGGCAGGTATTACAACTTACAACTAGCAAAAATAAATAGACCTAGAAAACTAAACGACAAAATCCAACGCCCAATTCAATCATCTACTGATGATAGGGATGACAGAACTGATAGACCAAACGCTGCGATCGTTCCGTTTTCTTCATGATCCCCTTCTTATAGTACTGACGTATGGAGCGGGATAATTTGTCATAGTTCATGGCAGGTCGATTCTTGCGACGACCCCATAACTTTGCCACACGCACCGAATCCTCGATTTTGAAGATCCCCTTATTGCGATCAATCCATCTAATGGCTGTTCCATTCACCTGCGGTGTACTTAGTAATTCCTTAAGAAACTGCCACAAATGAATGTGAGAACCGCCACCAGTGCGTCCACCAGTTGTCCGTTTAACTCCTGAAGCAGGTGTATTGGTGGTGGTGGTGGTGCTGGTGTTTATGGAGACATCTGGTGCAGTTGTGACTTCCATATCCTCATCATCTAAAAGAAATATATATATAAGTAAACAATTGTATCATATCCAAATTCTTCATACTCCAATCACTCATCTAAAGAGCCATTCAAATTAGATCAACTTAGCCAAGATCAACAAAGCATTAGTTTTGAATGATTTATCTTTTCGTATCTCAAACCATGTATTCAAATTTTAACAGATTTCTTATCCATTTGACTTACCCTCACTATCCTCATTGTATTCATCCAGATTCTGCAACTGATAATCTGTTGGCCACTGTTGTTGAGTGGGCTCTAACTGGGGCTGCTGCTGCTGTGTCGGTTGATCAGCATAGGCCATCTTCCATATCTCCAATTGGGCATGCAATGTGCTGCCACTCTGTAAGCGAAAGAAAAGAAAAGAGAGAGCCAAAAATGTAGACACAAAATGTTAATCTTGCATAAATCTCAATTAAATTCTTATGCTATCTAAACGTCATGAATTATCCATGTGCCGCGTCTCCTTCATGAAGCAGACAAGCTCGATGCATTTTGCCAATTGTCTGCCAGCCCACCGGTCAGTCAGTCAGTTAGCCAGTTAGCCAGTCAGCCAGCCAGCTAGCCAACAAATAAGCCAACAACAACGAAGACAACAACTTACTTTCACCTTGCAATGTCGTTGCTGGTCGTTGGCTCAATTCGAGTGTTTTTCTCTCTATCTCCCTCTGACTGTTTCTTCCTCTATCCCTCGCTCAACTGCCCTCTTGAGTCCCCCCCTCGCCTGCTAGCATACTGTCATCTGAGCTGGGGCCTGGCCATGTTGTTGGCTCGTAATCATCCAAGTGCTGCAGTTTCACCAAACAACCTTCACACATTCTTTCACCTTTACCAGCCATGACCACGGTTACTAATTTTTCGACTGCTCTCTGATTTCATTCGTTTGTCATTCACTCACTTTTTAGCTACTCATTCCATAAACACACACACACACTCGCACACACTCGTTCGCTTACGTTCGTTGCTTAAGTCTTTTGTTTTCGTTTTGTTGCACTCACAACGGGCAGCAGCAGCAACAACAACAACACCAACATCAAACAAACTGGCCTAGGCAAATGTAATCATTGATATACATACATAAATAAATTTCTGTTATTTTTTTTATTTCTTTTTGGCAAAAACAATTTCTTGTCTTGTATCGTCTCGGCGAGAGCGACCTGGAGAGCGCATGTGGAGTAGATTTTGTGATTTTCGAGATGCCGCAAGCTCTTTCATACATACATATAGATATATATATATTTTTTTTTTTGCCTAATTGTTGGCAACAGGTTTGTGCTGGCTTTCTGATTTGGTGGTCCCTCTGCTACCGCTCAACAACCCTCCCTCCCACCCAACACCCTGCCTCTTTGTGGCCAGAGCCATGACGTCAACGTCAGTTACGAAACTTGTTTCGTTTTAGTTTTGTTGCTTTTGTTGTTTTAGTTTTAGTTTTCTTTGCGTTCATACGCGAAATTCAATTCGATTTTGAATTGATTTTTATGTTTTCTTAGCTCTTTTGCGAGTTTTTTGTTTTGCTCATTTGTTTTTTTTTTTTTCGCCTCTTTTTTTGCCATTTGTCATTTGAAATTTTGTAATACTTAAGCTAATGTCACACAGTTGCAAGCAAGGCTAAATACCAAAACGTTTTAAACTCACCTCGGGCATGCGACGCAAGAATTCCTCTTCGCTGAGTAATGCCAATGCGGTGCCGTCTTCAGAGAATTGCAGCTCCAAGTTGTTGACGGGCGGCAATTTAAATTGCGCCAAGGTGGACCGTAGCCATGCATGTACCTGGGCGGACGTCCAAGCATTTGGATCTGGTGACAAAAATGAAGTCATGTTAAATTGAGCTATGTAATTGTTATATCGACAACAGAAAAGGAAAATAAATTTCAATCTCATTCTAGAATCCATCAATTCATCAAGGGATCAATCCATGAAACAAGATTAAAATAAAAAATCACATTTAAATTTAATAAAATTGTCCTAGAAAGTCTTTCTAAAAAAAAAAACTTTCGAGTCAAATCAACATGGAATAAGTAGTTCAAGCGTTCCACTATTAATTTTCCAGTTTTTCCATTGACATACATTTTTCTATAACGTTTAGGGTTCTCCTTACCTGGTGATATTTGTAGCTCCGCGCAAATGGCGTCCGCCTCACGCTTGGCATGCTCCAGTGCCAATGAGATGACAGGCTCAAAATCTCCACGCACCTCAGCCAAACCTCCAATAAATGATTCCAGAGCCAATGGCTTGAGATTGTGTTTTTTCTGGAATGTTGTATCCTCGAGACACTCACGCAGGAGCTGATGATCGGGCTTGATGTCTGTCGTATCTGGCAGCTGGTGCTGCTGTTGTTGCTGGAGGAGTGAATTCAAGTCAACAAAGCCCTCAATTTCCGCATCGAGTGGCTCAGCTTTGACTGAACGTGGGGATGGTGTCTCACAATTCGATTCCGGTGGCGATGGTGGCAAAATGTGAAGCTCCTGTTTAATGCTTGTGGCATCCAATGAAGGACACGGACTACTTAGGCTCGTGCAGTCGTAGCTGGTGTTGAATTTCACAAATTCCGATTGCAGAGGACTGGACTGGGGTGAGGGATAGACACTGTGTGGATAAGCAGGTGGAGGTGGTATCAACTGATGACTGGAGCTGGTGCTGCTGCTATATCTTGTGGCCAATTGTTGTTGCCCTTGTGTTCCCTGCTGCTGTTCGTGATCCCAGACACATTCGATCTTAATTTGCGGAGCGTTATACTGGTACACAGTGGTTGGTATTCCCGAATCCTGTGGCAGCAGTGATAAATCAAAGTTATCAGCATAGGCCGAGTAGGGATCTGGTTGGCTGTGGCTAACAAACTGTTGCTCTGGGCCGGTGTGTTTTAAATGTGGACTGTGCGGCATCTGCGGAGACAAGAGACAGGAATTGAGTTTAATTAAGGCCAAGCGAAGATTCAATCAAAGCGCTAATTTGCAAAATCGAAAATCCATCTGACTTTGGCGCCATCTTTCTTTCGTTTTCGTTTTGTGTGTGTTCTTTTCCACTAATTATCAAGATCCAAATTGTCTTAATTAACACGCCCATATAAGAGTTTGATCGTTACCTTTCCAATTCCTACCTGCTCAGTAATGGATTTAATGGAAATTTTTGTGTTTCGTTTTTTGCTTTTGCCAAATACAAATTTTCGATTTTCGTTTCTCTTAACAAATGTGTTCACCTTAGAACTTAGAGTTGTTTAGAAGAGTCCAAGACGAGAGCAAGATACATACTAAGCTTCAACTCGCAAAGGTTTTCTCATTTATCAACTTGAGGCCCGATCGATCTCAATGACTGTGACGCCATGAAAACTAACTGCAAACACGGCGAACAACAACAGCAACAATGAAAAAAAAAACCCAAGCCCAAAAGCTATAGGCATGACCGATCTCTGTGTATGGATTATGTGCTTTTTTCTATTTACTTCACTAGCAAGCAACAAACAATGACTCGATGAAAATTAAAGCGTTCTCTTGTCACACACAGAGGCTTTTGTTTGCCTTGGTAAAGTCATTGATTTTCTTTATTAATTCGCTCAACGTCATAGAAACTGCAAGGCAAAGTACAAGCAAGCGAGTGGGGCGTGGGGGTGGGCTACTGATCTGTACCTTTTGAAAAACTCGTTTTCCATTATCTCAAAAACTGGAGAATGAGCCAGCTTCTAGTGAGTGAGTGAGTGAGTGAGGCAGGGTAGGCAGGCAATGGCTATTATTAATGCATACAGCTCATTCTGGATTTTCCGAAATGCATTTTGCAGCCACTAGAGCAGGAGTGGTTGAGGGGGAGGGGAGGGGATGGGAGTAAGCCGTGGACTCTAAAATTGTTTGCCCTGACTACGATTTTATTCTAAATAATTTCAACTAGTCACGATTGTATTACAATTCTCCTCGTATGTTTTAATCAAAAGCGTACTAAGGGCCGTATGAGTGATTTTTTATATTTCGCTGTTCTGTTTGTCTGTCTGTGTGTCTTGTGTGTGTGTGTTTTTGTTAGCTTTTCTCGCCAAGCTGTTAATTGTGCTGAAATTGTGTTTGATTATCCAGTTTAGATATTGCGTAATATGCATAAAATTAAAGCGATTTCTAAGATTTGGCCGTGTGTACTTTTTCTGTTGTTGCTTCTTTTTCAGAGGGTACTTCACCCTCAATTGGGGTCGAGAAAAACTGAAGAACTGTATAAACTGCTCATGATTCAGCAGCTACCTAAATGAATCAGTCAGAGATAGTCTATAATTTATGAGTACCTATATTTACATAGGCGGCATAAGTAAGTGGCAATTCAAAAGCAAAAGGGGAAAAAAAAACATAAAAACGATATTACCACAAAAGATGTGGGGGCCTGTCTCGCCACTAGTTATTACCTTTTGCTTTCCCACTCGATTCTTCTACTTTTCTTTTCTGTCCCTCTCATCATTAACTATCCTTATCATAAATTTAACAACCATATCGAAATTCAATTTAGTTTTGGGTCAAGTCATTATGCTAAAATGTAATATAATGCTGGCAGGGCAGGCAAAAATAAGAAATAATAATGTAATAAAATGTACAAAAAAATAAATTAAAATACAATATATTTGCATTTTTTTTCTCTCGCTCTCCCTCTCTCACTCTCTGTCTCGAAATATTGATTTATATCATTGCCCACATCCTCACAGCTGGGGCAATTAGATCACTTGGGTTATTCCGATTTCCTGCTGTTTCTACCTATGTATATGAGCCAAACAAAAGGCCTTACTGGCTGGCTGGCTCGCTGGTTTGCCAGTAATAGTCAACTGAACCGAACCGCGTATAAAAGTACTCGTAAAACTTTTGATTAAATCTTGTTATACAAAAAATTCTCAAAACAAGCACCAAATTTCTGACACATTGGGACTTTCCAATGTGGTACACAGAACACACACACAAGACAGAGTGAGAGAGAGAGCTAAAGAGGGGTAATTCGAATCGATACACAATGCAAAGCAGAATACAGACAAAAGGCTTTTAAAATACTGACTGAATGTCGCTTTATATATCTTTTTTTTCTCTTTTTTTGTTGGCCAAAATGTTGTTTGGTTTTTGCTGGTAGTTCGATAATATTTCATTCGATTGGCGTGTCCGACATGAGGCGGCTGTCAATGGAAGGCATTGTTAACTGGAGCGGTCAGTCAGTCGGTTAGATTGGTCATTTTAGAATCAAATAACCCAACAGAATTTCATATGTATGTACACACACAAGCATACACACACAGCCACATACACAATTGATATCTGGCCATATAAATAGCACCCACAATAAACGTCACAAATTGGTTTTTATTTTCGGTCTTTTTGTTATGTGCTGTTGATGTTGATGTTGCCTTTGGTATGGCTGTTGGTATCATTACAGCCAGCGGCTTGGGTGTCAAAGTTGGCACAACACAACAGCAACAATAACCGAACCGCAGCAACAATTAGGATTTCGATTGCTTTCGTTGGTATTTTTAGAAAAACCACAACTTTATAATAGCAACATTTTAACTGACAGTTCTATTTTTAAAACAATTTATATAAAAAACTACCTACTACATGAATTCAAACACACAATGCAAAACAAACAGAAAGTTGCCCATTTCAAGTCGTTGGATAGAATGTTGGTAAACGGATGAATGGCTATAAACGTCGGGAATGTCTAAGTACCCCTTGTAATAAATACAATGCCTCCAACATTCAAGCATGAAGAGAAATAATGGTTAAGTGCCAAAAGAGTTTTCTAAAGATAAATTACAAGACCTTGCATCTCTAAATTATTTGCCAAAATCCTAAAAAAAAGTCAAATTTTTCTAGTCTCAAAACAAATTTGTCTAGACCTAATTTTACTTAAGATTTTAACTAATCAAATAAAAAGTATATGTCTTTATATATTGTTGGTACACCCAAGCAGCTTTGTTTAAACAAATATCAAAGTCTTGCATGACAAGTTTTTGGAAATTTTCCATTTTTGAATATGAACGCTAAACGTTAAGGAGAATAAAAATTCATTCACTTTTTAAATGCTATGATTCACACCAAAAGCCTATGAAGATGTTTATTTGATTGACCGAATATATGTAGATACATATACAGAGTCGATAATTTCTCATTTTATAAAAACAAGTATGTTAAGTAAATACTTATTCCAAAGATTCTATATTCTAGTTAGGCTTTTGTTCTATTCTATAAAACAGTTTGGCTATTTCAGTTAAGTTTATAAACTTATGTTAGGTAATAATGTAGCCGAGTTGGTCATGTGACCGTTTCTCTAATGAATGAAAGAGAAACTAATTGTTTTCAAATGTTTTGACATACATATATGTCCATCCAATGGTTACCAAGAAATTGAAAAAATTGCCTGGTACGCATCAACACGGACTAGAATATCAATTTCTAATAAATGAAGAGATAACAATTTAATTCATTTTTGACTCATTTCAAATGAAACCAAAACAAAAAACCGAAAAAGAGAAAAAAAAAAACGAAATAAAATATATATTAAAGTTTATTAAAATTCACCAAAATATGAATATCAAATATGACAAGGCAAGACAAAACAAACCACTTTGCAACTGAAGTAGATATTGAAAGTCAAAGGGCAAAATCCATAACAAATTCTAACTAAAGACAGTGGCAAATATTTTTGATTTTCTTTTGACGTCAACAAATCGAAAAACTCTTATAAAAATTAGCAACAATAACTTTTAAGCAAAGTAATAAATTGAAAATATATGAGAATCAGTTGAGCAGTAAAAACAAAAGCCAGCACACAAAAAAACAACACACACACACACACATACAAAATTCCACACTTCAAAATTGAAAGTTTAGACATGGATATACCATGTAGCCGAAAGGAACAAAAACAAGTTGAAATTTTCATTATTTCGAATATTAGACTTTCGTTAAACTTATCTACAAAATAATGACTCTTCATTGACTTGAGAATAGAAATTGTTCAATATAACAATAAAGACATTTCATTGGTCTTAATGTAAGTATCCCAATTTAAGTTTCATCTACAGGGTATCTTAAAAAAGAACAACTAGCACTACAAAAACAAGTTTTATGATTCTTGTGGCTATGGAAGTCTAATGAAATTCATTAGAACAACTCAAAGTCAAATCGAATAGACAAGAATGTGGCATATTTATGAGTGTGTGTGTGTGTTTGAGTGTGTTTTGTGTGCATGTATGGGTTTTGTATTGCTTTGCCTAATAATAAAATCCAGTTTACGTTTTAAGAACGTTTCTTTTAGCCACGACAAAAGCTTCATTTAAAGCAACCGATCAGATAAGTAGCAAGAACAAAAAAATAAAAATAAATAATAATAAAATAATGAAAAAAAAAAAACAACAGGCCAACTGCCTGCTGTTTGCTGCCTGTTGTTGCCTGGTTGTTGTCATTTATTCTGGCCAAGATACAATAATAAATGAAATGGCCAACGCCTAAGGCAACAGGCAACAGGCCAGAGAGACGCAGGGCGATCTATATAAATAAATTAAGCATGCTCTTTATTACACACACACACACACGAACACATACATAGAACAGGGTGCGCCCAGGTGCCCAAGAATTGCCATTGCTTGGTTCGGTCGGTCAACAAAAGGTTGCAAAAGGTGTGCCAAGAACTCCTCCTGCTCACCCCCCACCAACCTCATTCAAATTAAATCACTTGTATGGCAGAAGTGAAGGGTAAAGCTCAGCAGTTGCAGCAATTGCAACAACCTTGAGAACTGACATGTTGACCATGTTGTGATGTTGAATTATGGCCAACCGAGATAGAAATTAATTTATATGTATCTTTGAACTAAATAAAACAAACTATGCAAATGTCGACACAAAACTTAAAGAATCAACCTCAGGTGTTCTATAGTCAGATTCAGCTGTTGCTGCTGCTGCTGCTGGCGGCAACAATTGTCGTTTAATCTGCTCTAATCGCATTATGACAATGTACAAAGATATACAGAGAGAGATAGAGGATAGACCGTAACCCCAAACCGTAAGCGAAACCCTCACTTGGTTGGTTTTTCAGTTGCTTTTGCAAGTCGCGCAAGCGCAAATTGTTTGTTTAATTAATGTGATCACCAGAGTGATGCTGTCTCTCGTGGTGGAGAAGGGGGTTAGGTAGGGTATGAATATGTTTATGGCAATGCTGAAGTGCCTTGTCAACAGCATAAGCTCCACAGGCACACACCAAACAACCAACAGACCGACCGACTGAATCCACGTACTTTTGCGTGGGCTGAGCTGTCAAAGAGGCAAGACTTATTTCTACTTATTTTTACATGGCTTGTTTCGCCTTTATTTTTATCTGCATACACTTTTTGTTTCTATTTTTTGCTGTTGGCTTTGTATGGCTTGGCTTGGATTGGCTTGAATCTATGTTCTCCTCGGGGCAGTTAATGTCATTCGTAGAACTAGGAGTATCTTGCTTGTACACCAACAGCAATCTCAATTATGCTAGTTATGCGATTTGCCATTTTCATTGAAGAGAGAGAGAGAGAGAGAGAGAGAGCTTGAGCTCTTGGCTCTTAAGTATTCTAATTAAGACAAATGCAAATATGCAATTGTAACAATGTGACATTTCAAAATGTTCCGGGACTTGATATATGTGCGAGCACATATTGGAGTAACAGGAAAAACAAGTGAGTTACATATGTATATCTCGTGATATCATTTCTGTATCAGATAATAAGTTTCAAAGAGACTTGGAGAATTGTGCCCACAGAAACTTTGAAATATCATTTTTGTATTCTTTGCCCTTTCAATAAACGTTCTTGAATAAACCTTCTTCTTTAAGCTACATTCATTTCATATGAAGAGAACTTGAGTTAAAGGAATATGTGTTAATTATACAAGTTCTTTTCATTAAAAGTATACAAATTATTGATATATATATTAGTTATTTAGTGAATGCAATCTTGCAATACGCTGTACATTTTAGTGGTTTACATTTATGATAACCAAACCCAATGAGCGTCCTCTGGAAATACTTTAATGATTTCCACTCACTTAACCAATAAAATCTCTTCAATATGCCTTGCATTAACCTGTCTAAAGTACCTACAAGTGCCATCTTAGACACAACAAGACCAAATACAGAAACACACCCACTTGCAATTCACTTGAACAGAACCCACATCCCATCCCTCCGCCACCATTCCCGAGAACCCAAAACCTATCCTCAGGTTGAAAGGAATGCAATTCTATCTAGGCACTGAAATCTGTCAGGTATTCGTCTACGTCTGCTTCGCCTGTCGTTGTTGTTGATGTTGATGTTGCTATTGCAATTGCAATTGAAATTGCTGTTGCTGTTGGTTGCCATCTCATCCTCATTATGCATTGCACGCAGTGACAATTATTCTGTATAAAAGACGTTGCGAAGCCAACTTCAATTCATTTTCAATTTGCATAAAAGCCACGCTAAAGTTGATACCACAAGCAAAGGCAACAACAACTCTAGACAATGAGCCCTGAAGTCTTGGATACCACACCCAGAAAAAGGGGCAAAAATATAGAAAAAAAGAAGAAAAAGAAGAAAAAACTGGCCTAACCAAATGATAATGCATATTGTATTGTATAATCAATGGAAATAACTGAACAATAGATTTGATTGATTTCATTTCAAATGACCAAAAGGGCTAAGCGCGAATTCAATTGAAATTTCAAATAGCTTTTCTCTTTAGCACAAATAAAAAACTCGACAATATGTGAAATATTTATGTCATGGCAAGTTTTCTTTTTGCTGTTGCTCTTTTGCTTCTGGGGGGAAAATCGCATGCATTTATAATTGTTGGTAATGGTATTTATTTTATTATGTCCATAAATATAATGAGGCATGAATGTGCTAGCTAGTTAACTGGCTAGCCAGTTGTTGGCCTGTGTCTCGGGTTTGGTTTGGTATGGTACGAAAAGCGGTAGTAGCAGCTCTAGAAGATGTGACAAACCGTCGAGAGAAGACAGAAGACATAAGAAACAAGACACATTTCCATCAAATCAATCAAAAATGGTAAATACAAGTTTTTTTTTGTTGCATTTTCTTTTATTGCGACAAAACGTCAAAAGTCTGCGTAGAGCGGTATATATAGAGCTTAAGTAGGTCCAACAAAAAGTATCTAGAGATGTTTGTGCTACTAGAGGATTGGAATGCACTTTCCGAGTGAAATGGCAGGCAGGCAAACAGACAGACAGACAGAAAAACTAACAGACATAGTCGCTCTTACTATTTCTGTTTGCTGCTTTGTCGTCATGCCATAGTTGACAATCATTTAGAATCACTTCTTGCAAAATGAAAGCATCTTTTGAAAGTTGCTGCGCGTTTGCCACTGTTTGCTGCTGTTATTGTAATTAAAGCGAAATGCCATAAGACAAAAATGGGGAAAATGTAACTAGCAAGTGTAAAAAAAACTCACACACACACACATAAAGACAGACTCCAATCTTAGACTCTCACCTAGTGACACGCATTTGTGTGATACATACATATTTATATATGTACATATCTCTGTACATTCACACATCGCGTTGCTCTTCACGACCAAAAACTCCTACATGTTCTCTTACCAACCTATCTGCCTGGCTGCCTGCCCGCCTGCCTTCTTGTCTGCCTATTGCCACTTTTGCTGCTGCTGCCGTTAATTAAAAACATTTCATTTGCAGCCTCGACAGATGTATCTTTGCGTGTATGTACTTTGGGGGCGTCCCTCAGTTACCTACTTACATACATACATTCATATACATATGTGCATATGAATCTGTGGAAAATATCAACAGACACAAATCTTACTGGAAAACTTTAAGGGATTTCATATTATTAAGCTTTTGAATTTCCCAATTTTTCGACTTTATTACTTTTCAATTTGAGTAGCTTAAAGTATTATTTCTTGAAATTTCATTTAATTTTCTTTCCATCAACGAAATTTCCTAGAAAAATCTTTGCTTCGTCCTTGAAGGTTCATATGGGAAAATGTATCTTTTCACCTTAAAAGCTCACAAATGACTTTATTTAAGTAAATACTGAATTAATAGGTACTTATCGAGTTTTAATTTTATTTTTGTATTGTATTTAAACTTTTAAATTTTCCTTATAATATGAATTGTTCTAATATATTCTACTTTAAAAACAGAAGATGATTTTAAAGTTTAAGTTCCAAAACCTAAAGTTCAGTAACATAAATCGAATTGAATATCCAATACTTTTGGCCATGTAAAGTAAATTAAATGAAATATTTTTCAACCGAATATTGTTTTCTACCAAATTTTAATCGATTGTACACTTAGTTTTTAACAATTAACAATGATTTTTAAGCTGCTCAAGGTCAAGTGCTGAACTAGAAAATACAAAAGTTTACGCTTTATAATTTTATAACTAAAGAAAAAACCATTCCAAAAATGAACATACTCATTAAGACTGAATTGCGACATAATATTTTCAGCATACTATTTATATTGGGGAGATATTTATATATGTATATGTGTGTGTGTTTGTACATACATGTTTGTGTACGTTTGTGGGTATGTATATAATCGCCGAGAGAGAGATAAGTTTAGCCAAAGGCAGTCAAAGGTTATCAATTGTCAGCTATAATCGTCTGCTTTACTTGCCCCATACAGACAGAGAAAATGTGACAATATTTTTTTGTATTTAGCAAAAGACGAGAACGTAATGTTAATGTAAATATATTTGCAGTTTTCGATTTCTGTAGATCTCACTTACCTCACTGTTTGCCATGTAAAGCATTTTCTCATACTCCATTTTGGTGATTGTGTGTGTGTGTGTGTGGATTGGTTTTGGCGAGGGAGGAAGGGAATATCTTTTTTAGATTCAATTGTATTAATATTGTTAGCGAGATTTGGTTTTATCACTATGTCTCTCTAGATATGTATGTGAATGATATCTTGTGTATATCGAGGTAACTTCTCGTCATGCAAAAATCAATGTCTGCTGCGAAAGTCTAAAAGTGGCTGCTGTCATTGGTTGTCTCGTTCTGTGGACACCTCCTTCCTCTCTCTCGCTCCCTCTCCCTCTTGCACTCTTTATTTCTGTTGCTCCTTCTCGCTCTCACTCACTCTATCACTCTGTGTGTGTCTTTCACTTGTTTTTGACTTTTCAATATGTTAAACTAGATTCACGTTGTTGTTTTTGCTGTGGCTGTTGATTTAGTTGTTTAACATTGCTTTTGTGTTCATAATGTTTCGATAATTTCGGTTGTTGTTGTTGTTGTTGGTTTAGCACTTTATTGTTGCCTTGAGTTTATTGCATTTGCTTGTATTTCTTTTTAATTCACTGCATTTCGTTATTAAAATTTCCACTTGCAAACTTGCTGCTCCTCTCTTTCTTTTTTCTTTCTTTCTGTTATTCTCTTTCTCTCGATGCTCTCGATGGCTCTCTCGTCGGTTGGCCGTCTGCGTCGTCGTCGTGGTAGTCCGTCACAATGAACCGTTCACAAAGTCTTCACGCTCAATTCTGTGAGCTGGCTCCACTACGATCACTAGGCTTACCTCATGCTTTCGGCTTGGCGGCAAAGCTTTTGAGCTGCCAAACTGGTTTGCTTAAAGCTTTCAAGCCGACAGAAAACAACAAAACAATCAAGTGGAAAACAACAGCAACAACAAATTAAAAAAAAAAAAAAAACCATAATAAATAGCATGAAGCTGCTGCTGCCCTACAGTTATCGCTGGCAATAAAAGTCTATCAATTTTTCAAGCTGAAAATTTATTGCTGCATGCAACTTTGATTGAATTGCCCACATCGACCGCGCCCAGGGACGACATGCACCGACATGGCGAATAGTCTAACCACACTCTCCTTTCTCTTATCTTCCTCCCCGCAGACTATGTTACATATTTTCGTGCGTGTGTGTCTGTGTGTGCGTGTGTGTGTGTCGTCAACTGCATTATCATTTCCGTTTCCGCTGTGTAAGACCAACTCAAAGACAATGCCAACAGCAGAATCAGTAGCTGCAACGGTAACAACAAAATACAATTTCAAAAAGTCCTTTTGACATTTATATTTCATTGCACAATGACAGTTTTGGCTTTTTGTTTCTTTTTTTCCTGTTGATTTTGTTCCGTTTTTGTTTTGTGTTGCAATCCGTTTGACAACTCATAAAAAGCTTATGACAATGAAACTGAAACTGACAACTCGAAATTTTATTCCTGTATGCATTCGTCCCCCCTTCTACAGGACAAGTGCCAACAAATGCATATAAATCTGCTTGACCATTTGAATCGTAAGCCAAGCTTATAGTCTGTAGACTCAAGCATTAATGCGTATACGTAACTTATATTTTTGCGTATACGTAATACATCAGGATGAATATCTGAATATAACGAATTTTTGACAATTCTTCCTTTATGCTTCATTTATAAAAGGGTAATCTGCGGCGAATTTTCTGAATTTTTAATGATAGAATGGGTCATGTGCTTATAAAACAGGAAAGGAATTGTCTGTTTATTGAATTTTATAAACTAAATCACTACGAAAATCCAGTTCTTTAAGATTGTAAGTTTGCTTTAACGCATTCACTACAAATATCTTTGAAAAGACTTACTTGTAATTTTGTTTAGTAAACTTCTTACCTGCCAAAGTTAACCCAAGGCCAATCAAAGTAAAAGGTTTGCTTTATGGCTGCAACTTCTGACTTAAATGTCAGCTAGAAATAAAATGCACTTGTGAATTTAAAATTTGAAACATCTCGTTCACCTGCCGGGAGCCTTTTCATGGCAAGTGACACATTGCATCCAAGATATCCAACCGATGAATAGCTCTAGCGGATTGGGACGGAGACGTCGAAAATGTAAGGCATGTCAACAGCGAATCGCACTCAGTGTGCTCTTGTGTAGATGTGAGTGGGTCTTCTCTCTGTAAGAGTGTGTGTGTTGGATAATTACCGCGCCTGCTGCCGATAGGCACCATTATACAGAACATCTCGGAAATAGCGCCATTGAGAGTATTCTCGCTAAACTTTCATCGCTGCTGGCAACTAGCCCTGGCCATCAACGCAAGCAACTACTTGTCCACATTTGGCCAACGAGGCCATAGAAACCAATAGCAACAGCAGCAGATGCCAACTCATTGAGAGACAGCCTCGTGCTAGCCGATCAGACCAACCGTGATTAATGGAAAGCTGTATTTCCCTATGGCCAAAGATGTCCCGCTGTGACAGGCGTGTGTTTCCGCCCAGCAGCAGCTCGGGCGGGCAGGCAGGCAGCCAGTGGTCCAGTCAGAGCCACAGGGCCACAACCCGGCAGGCGGTCAAATGCAAAGGTAAACTGTTGAAACAAATTGGTGGGCAGTACATTGAGAAGTAAATAATATTAACCAAGCGGTGTGCCAGCTCAGCAGCCAATTCACCAAAACGCTAGAAGACTCTTGAATGACATACGTTGTCATTGAACTACATAGGGTACGGTTTCTACCCCCTGAAGGCTGACCGTTAAACATCATTTATGAGAAAATCTTATATCAAAAGATCCATAGAAATGTTCTATTCGCAAAGCAAATATATCAATCAATCCAACTCGAAAAACAAACAATTTACTATTTAAAATCTACTACAAATTCGTTAAAAACTTGATAACTCGTCTTTAAGCATTTTAAAGCTGTCCCGATTCGAGCCATTTGTTCTTGTTGCATACAAAATCTGTTGGTTAAAACACAATAGCAGAGTATAAATATCAGGTTAGCTTTGTTGTTGGTATAAGGAACAACGCATTGACACTCCCAACACATTGTAAATGAGACGAAGGAGACGTTAAAGGAAAGAGGTCCTCAAATGTCTATGTAGTGTGATTGGACTGCTTATTTGATGGCAGAGGCAGCAACCACTAAACATCATTTAATCAGCCTGATGCCTGATAAATCAGGAATCAATCATGGTCAAGAGTTTGGGGTGCAACCGGAGTGTGTATAAACCCAAGCAACGCACAGTGGTTAAAAACCCATCGCTTAATTTTAAATCTTTGTTAAGTTTAGTTTTATTTTTGGCTAGCTTTGTTAAATTTATACTTAAGATAAAAACTACAAAATTGTTTATAGTTTAAGTGGAAAATTCGAATCAAATTATTTCTAGGGACACTGTGAATTACCACAATGTACTCATTGGCACTCGGGCATCACACAAATTGAACTTAATTCAAAGCAAGGATTAATGCTTTAGTCGACCCGATACCAGACTTCTCTGACTACACACGCACACCGAATACACACACATTCACACTCGCAATGCAGGATGTCGGCAAAAACATGCATCACACAATTCTCCACACACTATTTAGAAGGATGTGTCCCACAACGAGCGAGGAGAATGCGAAGGCGGAGAAGGTGGAGCAGTAGGTAAAGGCATGAGGCATGAGGCGTGACAGCGTATGCAACCGGATTGCCGGCCAACGAGAGCAACGAGAGACTTCCGGTGTAGGAAGACCACAGTATTGATGTAAATGAATGCAGTTACGTTTAACCGATTCTCAATTCCCAGAGTTCACTCCGGAAATGCTCCATTGAGAACGATGACCAAATCGTCGAGAACGATTGCTTATTTTGACTTTAGCTCCAGCTTGGAATCTGAATTCTGATTCGTAGTTGAATTCCTGTTTGTCTGTCTCTTCGTCCGGCTGTCTGCCTATTTGACTCGCAGTCAATAGACTGGGCGTGAGGCAAACTGTTGCATGCATCGCCATTGAATGCAATGAGTAATAAACTTATATTTGACCGATTCAGTAAAGGGAACTTAAGTCTTAACTTAACGCTATATGTACATATAACGGAGGATTGCATTGCGGTGACAATTCAAGCGAGCCCATTTACATAAAAGTCCGCAGAAAGCCCCCATTCACAAATGTAATCCGATGGCCATTGGCCACAGTAGGGATCAACAGCGTGATATATACACAATAATTGCCATTCAGCCGATTTTTCAATGAATGTGTGTGTGTGTGTCAGTGTCAGCGATTTGTTCAATACCCACAAGGATATTTTGAGCGATTTCGTGCCAGCCATGGTAATCATCTGGAATGCCAGAGCCAGAAGCAACGACCTGACCATGCTAGCGGCAAATCGTCATCCTTGCCCCAACCTCCTTCTCCCGCCCCAAAAAAATCTGAAAAAAAATAAACAGGAGACGGAAACGAGCCATGGTTGACTCTCACGCAACGGCTGTCGGCTCAATGAGCCAAGCACCAGGAGCAAGACCAGCTCCAGGTGATGGGGATGGCGATTGCGACAGTGATGGTGATGGTGATGGTGATGAAGATGGTGAGTCGAGCGTTGATTTCAAATAAATAAAAATGTTAATTTTAAAATTCTACCATCAGTTTGTGTGTGTCCCTTGAAAATTACAGTTATTCGTTGTACGTGTTTAATTATTTTTAAATCACACGCAAAGCAAAGCAAAAAAAAGGGACGACAACAAAACCTACTTCGGGGGTTATAGAATGGAATGCTCTGGTAGGCAAATCACGTGCCGATTCCCAGCTATTTTTACGCAGTCAAAGGGAATGCCGATGCCAAAGCTACAGCCACAACTGTCCACTCAAAGTGTTATTTCCGTGGTAAGATTCTTAATTACACATCCTGGCAAATCCACAACAACAAAATCCTGTTTTGTGTTTTTGCCCCAAAGTCAAATTTTGAAACTAACAATTATGACTTCCTTTGACACACGCACTCGTACACACACACACACACACACTGGCATGCATTTGACATAGATTTTCAATGCATAATAAATAAAGCAAATAATAATAATTCTTTGATGGAAAGTTTACATGGATTATATTTACACAGACTTTTGACTTAGATTTTCGTGCCAAAAAGTCAAAGGTCAAAAGACCCTTTTGTTTTCCCATTTCTTGTTTATTAAAGTTAAACAATTTAAAAGAATTTTTGTGTAAACAAAACCCTTAATGCAATATGCAAATTACAAATCATAAAAGGATGAATCCTTTTAAATCAATTCTATTAGATACAAAATACACTGACAGAAAACCGCATTTTTCTCTTTGATCTTCAGCTCATATTAATACTAACTCTTAATTATTAGCGCTAATTCTAAAATTCACTTAAATTTTTGTAGATATTACTAACGAAATTCAGATATTTGCCAATATGTCTTTAAACCAATCAAGTTTTTCTCTGTAGCGTCTCAATTTATGCGGCTGGTCAAAGGACCAGCTACTAAAACAAAACAAAGCTATTTAGTTTGTTGCAATTCTATTTTGTATTTATTTTTCAAAATTTGTATTTATGTTTTTGCCATTCGCTGTATGGAAAACTTTGGACACAACTTTTTGCATATTAATTTCAATGCCCAAAAATGGAAAACAAAGAAAATGTATTAATTAATATAATGGTTAGCCAAGGAATTTGCAGAAAGGACTGACAAGGAGCAGTACCAAGTACATTTTTCATGTCAGTTTCCATCTTTTTTTTTAATTTTTAAATTTATTAATAAGTTTTCCTCGAAAAGTGCCAGGAAACTCAGGCCTGAAAACGACTTTCAACATAAATAAGTAATACACTATAAATCGCACGGAAATATAAAGTTATCATTCTTTTAGTTAACTTTTCTTCAAGGATCAATGTAAACTTGAGGAGACTTAAGCAGTATCATCTAAATAGATAGTTTCAGATGGCAATTAATTGAGAATTGTCGTATTAAAAGGATCTTTGCTGGAATTTTCTTAATACTTACAAAATTAAACAAATCCCAATCAATATGTCTTACTGTTGTGTGTGTAGGCGTGTGGGTGTGTGTGTCCTATCGAATAGCGACAATCATTAGGTAGCTGCTTTTTAGTCAAGTTACAAATGCTTGAAACTTGAGAAATGGCTAACAAGATGAGAACCAGACTTAAAATGATGATAATATAGCTGATGATGATGATGATATTGATTTGCAACGATTTGTGTTTAATGTTGCTCAAGAGTCTATTAAATTATAAGAGACGGCAGGAGAGCACGTATCTGTTGAGTATCTGCGACCTCGAACAAGACAATTGAGCAGCAAATTGTGTAGCTTCAAAAAGGTATGCCAATAGGATTGCCTCAGCTAGCTAACTGGCTGGTCGATTGTCTTTGCCCAAGTAGAAATTCTCAAAAGTAATACGAGGAGCGTAGGTGTGGAGTGGGGGTAATAGTGTGTCTGCTGTGGAGCCGCCATCTTCAGTCATACAGTATAAGCTCCTTAGTTTTGTCCCCTTTTCATAACGTTCTGCTGCTGCTCCTGCTGCGCTTCCTTATTATCTGTCCTAGTGTATTTGCATTCGATGATATGCCCATATGCTTCAACGAACTCTGCCTCCACTTTAAATCCCTTATTCCGCACAGAAATTCAATTGTTTGATATTTGCACAGAAGGCAGAAGGTAGAGTCAGTTGCGTTGTTGGAATATAATGTTTGACATATGTATGTATGTATGTACATATATACACATCAATACTTTATACGATTATGAAAATGCATGATTGCATCTTTTCAACGTGGGCAGCAAAATAAAACCATTTAAAGGGATTATGCCATTGATTCCTTAAAGACGAACAGCAATTCTCTCGTCCCACTGATGAGCAACTGTGCACACAAGTTGAACAAAGTTTATAGCTCTCCCAACTTTACCAGGCGGGCAGGCAGGCAGGCAGGCAGGGAGACAGGACGAGACAGGGGAGTAGCAGCAGGAAACTCTGAGAATTTGTATGTAAGCGTGTGAATTCTTTTAGTTCTAGCCATTCAACTTAGCTCCAGTCAATTAAACTTGAAGCGGGAAAAAACTGCGCCCGCAAGCAAATAAAATGAAATCTAAATAAATAGCAAAAGTAACAGCTCAAAATTAAACTAATACAAAGGATGTGTACGCACGCAAGGGAATTGCCTTTTACTGCACAGAGAGAGAGTGAGAGAGAGAGAGACAGGAAGAGAAAAGGATAGATTTGCCCCTCATTCTTTAGCGCTCTGGTCCATGTCATTGCACGCGTTATCCTTCAAGCCAAAAGAAACAGAAGAATCAGAAGAACCAGAAGCACCACAAGCTGAAGGAGCAACAGCAGCAGCAGCAGCTGCAAGCACATAACAAAATTAAATAGGAAACTAAAGAAAATGGAGCCATTTTCATAATAATGGCAACTAAATACTCTAATCGAAAGGAAATCAGGAACTATTTAGTGGTAGTAGCAGCTTGCACTGTGAACTCAATTAAAGTTTTCATTCCCACGCGAATTTCCAAAAATATCCTTTTTATTTTTTAGTTTAAAATCCTTTTGCTCCATCTGCTCAACAGATAATCAGGATAAGTGAAAATATCAAAATACTCTATTTGCTTAAGGACTATCAAACTTGTATATAGATAAATGTGAATATATATATACAAGTTGATATTCTTAGATATATGTATCCCTATGTGTGTGTGTGTGTGTACATAGTTAAGCATGTGCTAGTGTTCCTGGCTCCCACTGGCTGACTGGCTGACTCCTTGGTTAGTTGGTTGCGTGGCTTGGCTTGGTCTGCAGCGAAGGTCCTTGCAAAGGCAAAGGGACATTGCACTGCTCATTGAACTATGGCTAAGTATGTAAGAGTATGAGTAAGGGTATTAGTATGAGTATGAGTAGGAGGGCAAGTAAGTAAGCGAGCAGTTGGATGGCCTCGCTGCCTGCCTCCCAGCTCCTTGTGGCGCGCTTGTCCGTTATGAAAATGACAAATGCTCTGCTGCTGTTGCCGTTGCCGCTGCTGTTGCACTTATAATTAAAATATGCAAATGTTGCCCGGTATGTCAGTGGCAGTGTTGCCACATGTAAATATTTATGCAACCGCTAGACTCCGCGCAGCACATTTTATTGCACAAAAAGAGGAATAAAGGAGGGAGTGAGAGCAAGTTGAAGTCAAAGCTGTATTGCAGTCGAAGTTGGCCATAATTTGCATGTAAACGCGCCATTTTTCTTGGTGTCGTCATTCAGTCAGTGTCGTCGTCTTGTGTGGCATATTTAATTATTTTGTTTTTCTTCCAAAATGCAAAATATGTCTGTGCCTCTCCCGCCCCCCACTCTTCTGTTGGCCACATTTTTTAATTGAGTTTTGGCTGCAAAGTATTTTTCTGCTCAATTGATTACGTATACGCAGCAAGTGCCAGCGTGTTGTACACTGCTTCATTTATAGGTAAGCCAAATTGCGGACACAGATCCGCCCACAAGTCATGACCTTGATTAAATTAACCAATACAGATGTAAATTAACTTTCCATATCAATTGCAATTCAATTAATTTTTACAGGAAACATGCTTTTTAAACAGAGAAAAAGACAGACAGACACACACACACACTTACACAAAACCAAAATACACGCAATGAAAAAGTCATTAAGCTTGACTGGACTAAAAACTGAATGAGCGAGGATGTAGAGAGAGGATGGAGTGCGGAAAGGGGGGGGAGGGGTAGCAGTGTGTATTATACTGGTCCTGCTGTCATATAACAAATTTTATTGCACGCACTCTGCTCTCGTTGGTGATCTTAAAACGTAACGAACAACTAGAGTAAAAGAAGGCAGAAGTAGCTAAAGGAGACGCCAACACCTTTCGCAACGTGAGGGCAGTGGAACGTGAACGTAAATTACAATTAATTACATTTTAATGACGCTTGTTTAATTCAGCGTTTACAATTACATACACAATTATGGTGTAAAAGAGACAGACAGAGAGCGAACAGAAAGAAAGAAAAAACAAGCCGGAGAGTGCGAGGTAGACGGCAGGACACTTGCTCGCTCATTACCTTCACTACAGCTACTGCCCCGTACCCACGCCCCTATGGATCCTGGATGCTTGCCTGCACTTTGCTGCACTTGGCTGGCTGCCATTTTTATGCACTTTTCGCCATTGACTTTAACAAATTTTCTCCTCGCTTTCATTCGGACTTGGCCTCGCCAACCATATTAATGGCCAGAAATATTACACTGAGTGTAATTAACTCTCTTGGTTCCTTAATTAAAGTGCGCACCAGAACAATCAAATGGAATTTAAACTGGCAACAACCAAAAAACATGCAAAAAAACAAGAGGCAAAACAAATGAAGTATGGCAAAATGGCAGAGAAAGACCAAAATGATAAAGTGAAAAGCGAACGAAACATTTTCAGTGATATATAAGCACATTAATTCACAGAAAATCAGACAACACTGGGCAAATTAAGGTGCGAATCCATAAACACACAAGTGAGAAGACCATAAAATTGAGCTGGGCCTCAGTTTCAGTTCCAGTTTCGAGTTTCATGTTTCAGCAACAGCTACAGCATCACACACACACACCAAGGCTCACACCCAACATGGAATGGAGGGGACCTATAACCAGATAGACAGACAGACAGTCAGACATTCAGAGCAGCCATAAATATGCTTCAACTATTTGGCAGAAGGCAAAAATTTAAAAGATGTTTACGCCAACCATCCAGGCAGCCAACATTAAATTGCAATTTATGCCAATGAGTTCTTAATGTACGCCCAACAACAATGCGAACAATAAAAAAAACCAAAAGGGAGTCTATGATAACGACTATTTTATACCCTTGAAAGAACTGCAACTAGAAGAGGGTCTTACATTTAACAAGTTTATTCTGTTTTATTTTATTTCTAGCAGAAACTTTCAACACATTGCACTCTCTTTTCTTTTTAAGCCAAGAATAAACCAAGGAATCTAATCCGAAGTTAGTATTAAAGTATTGATTACCAGATTAAAGCTCAAAGATAAACCAGCAAATTACAGCTTGATATGCGATCGATTACATACCTGTACATGTTGATATTTAATATATTCATTTAGTTTATGATTTTGTAGTTGCCTTTGCATTTGAAGTGTATCAAAAATTGCTGAAGGCACACTCTAATGGCCGCACAAGTTGGTTGTAATTTATTTGCAAATTATTATTAAAACTTTTTGCCTCGACTGGCATCGTCTCGTTGCTCTTCCTGTTTCCACCCCCATGCCACACTCGACCACTTTCATGTGCCTCCTGCCGTTTTGGTGCTGGCCACCAGTCCATAAATGATTCGCACTTAGTTTGCTGTCAGAGCCACAAAATATAAGCCACAAAAGTCGCTTCTATAAATCAAGCCATGACTTTTTGTTGTTGTGTTGTTTTTGTGTTTTTATTATTTGCGGCCAAGTTAATACAGCAACAGGACCAAAAAAGAAATACCAATAAAGAAAGAAAGATATAAATAGAGTGAGAAAGCAAGAGAGAGTTTATATTAAACACGCGCACAATTAGTTGGCAATTAGTTTCGCTCTAGATCTGTTATTTTATATATATAATGTACATACATATATGCTGATAACTGTTGTCGTGCTTATTCAATTAAATGCTCTGCACCGACTCCATTTTCGAAATCACATTTATCAAGCCATTAGAGACGAATAATCGTGCACACAACCTCACACAGACACACACACACACAGACACATCTATATACATAGATTTGGATATAGATATAGGCACTCATCAGCCATCAAGGCGGATTCAGTGGTGCAGCCACTCGCATTAATAGCAGCCGCCGTTTGCTGATAACAAAATTTGCCTACCATTATAAGCAGGCAGCGCATTGAATCCAAGGGAGATGAAAGACGAAGAGTGGCTGGGTTGAATTCAAAAGGAGGAGGCACTCGATGAGTGCACTCTTGGGTCGGCAGACAACGTGAAAGTAAAGACCATGATGAAGATGATTATGATGATGACAAGGAGCAAAAGTGGAGAAGCACGACAAAACCAATTGTTAGAACCGGGCATAATGCACGGCAGCAATCGCATTAGAAATAGTTGAGAGAAATCAAAAAGGTTTGTTAAGAAAGCGAGAAGGTAACCATAAGAGAGAGTGAGAGATAGAGAGGGTGAGCCCCAGCACAATGGCTCTTTTCAATATGCACAATGGCCAAAAGCCTTTTCAAAAGACAAGACTGCAAAGAATTAAATTTCATTCTCTCCTTTTTTTGTATCATTACTCATTTTACTATTATTAAAAGATTTCATACAATAAGTAGTCGAGTGTTTAATGAAATGTTTTATGTTTCATTAATTACGTAATTTTCCATTTTGTTAAAATGTTGAAAGTACAAATTTCATTGATCTCTTGCCCATTGTGCGACAATATTTTCATTTTTCATTTTTTTTCTTTGATAAATGCTTTTGCTCTCAAATGAAGCTGAAAAGTATGCTATGGTTTATAAGGCAAACCGACAATGGCCATTCAATTGCCATTCACCACCGCACCACCCACCCACCACCCACCCACCACCCATCCGCTCGCTCGCTCGCTCTGTCTGTCTGCCATTGCCACAACGAATTAGCGCCGTAAATCGCATTTAAATCGTAAAATTCTTGCAGCCAGCAAGGCACTTTGCATAGACCAAGACCCAGTCAGCCAGCCAGCCAGTCAGATAGAACGCAAAGTGCAGCGCGCTGTAGCAGTCACAACCACCAGAACCCCTACCCTCGAAAAAAAACCAAGAAAAATCATGGATATAGCTATAAGAATTTGATCCTATCAACTAAATTGCATTTGGCAGTTTGTGCAAAAACTTTACCATAGTTTCTGCTCACACAGGCAAAATAATGGAAGAGCACAATGACTCACATTGGAATATGAAAGCCAATGTTTTCATCTAATGTCATGGTTCATTTAACTTGCAGAATCAAATGACTAATAGATTGTAGCCTAAATCGAAAGATAAGCAAACATATATGATTAAATTTATAGTCATTTGTACAACCATTTTGAACTCAAATTAATGGGAATTTAAATATGGAAAAGGCTGTAGATAGAGAAATAAATTGAAAACAATAACAGGAATGGTCCAATAAAAATGTTATAATTTTGAAGCATTTACAAATATTTTCAGCAATTTAAAGCCATTTTATGATTACTCCTTGTTGATATTTTCCTTGTCCGTTGCATTCCTCTGACCATAAGTTAATGATTTATTTTTTTATTCTCATTTTATTTCGTTTTTTGTAATCTGTTTGCCTGTAAAGGTAGATGTTCGGACTGTAGAGTTATTTCCAAACTTTCTATGGCTGTTGCAGACATCCTCCATTTACCACTCTCCGCTTAGCTTTTCGATGACTGGATGTACCGTCTGCTGCTGCAATTTCCAATCGATTGGGCCATGTTCGCACTTCATACGATAACGTTAAAGTTTTGCAATTTGCGGCATGGTAAAGTTTGCCTTTATGCCTGACTCTAGACAGTGTGTAGAGGTACCTATGTGTGTGTGTGTGTGTACCTCAAGATTTCTATAATTTTTCGTTTCTTTATGTAGTTTTTTCCCGAGTTTGACTGTTTTTTTTTTTTTTTCTTCTCTTTTTTTGATGTTTTTTGACTTTGGCAAGATTTATGCGGCAAAGTCGCCAGGAGTTTAAGTGTGCTTGCGCATGTTTCGATAATTTGCGTGATTTTTGCATTTTATCCGTATGGAAAAAGGCGAGCAGTGGCGGACCCAAGTGGTGCATGTTCTGAGAAATGGCGTCGCTGCATCATTAAAACTTGCTGCCACTACAAATATGGGCCATGAGATGCTGCCCCAAACCATTTTGCCTGCCACTCAACAGGCATATAATTTTCTATATGAACGGTGTATATTTTGCGCATATTTATAATTTTCTTCCTTCTTCTTTTTTTTAATGATTTTGTATTTATTTAAGCTGGCAATTAAAACTAGCTTGGCGCATAAAATATTTACTTGCAATTAGGAGCAGCAGCAACAGCAACAGCTTCCAAGCAACTCAAGTGCAGTTTAGTTTTCTCCTTCCCTTTTTTTCTGCAGCGGGAAGGGTCTTTGCGGTGGATATCGCCGTGACAGACACTAATTATGGATTGTGCAATTTGCGACTTGACTCCGCTGCTAACCGCAAGGCGTGGCAGCGATATTGCAAAGGATATACGCCACAAGGATACAGGACACTCACCTACTCAACTCACTGTCACATTGCGGTTTCTCGAAGGGAGCCCTGTTGGTCAGGTTGAGGGCTTGAGACCAAAATTGAGGCTGATGTCAACTTTTACAACAACACACGTGTTCCTGCCCTCCCCTCCCCACATAATGTAAGAAGAAGAGATGGATATAGAGAGAAAGTGGGAGGTGAACACGTTGCAATCGCCTGCCATTAATAAGAAAGTTTTTGGTAGCTGCCTGCCTGCTGGTAATAAGCAAATTGAGATGACAAAGTTTATTGTTGATTTTATGTATACTTATACACACACACAAGCACATAGACCCAGCCAGAGACACACACGCTTTTCTAAGGTCTCTCTGGTGGGGATCAAGCCAACCTAAATGAGTTATTTAAGTAGCACTCGCGCCCCAGTTTAAATGTGCGCTCGTAATTTGCCTTTGTGCCGTCAAAGTTTTCCGTTTCTGTGGCTGGCGTAGAAATATATGTATACAACAAGTACACACATATCCACACTTTGGCATATAAGAAATACACAGCAAAAAAAAAACAATTCTTTTCTAAGTGTCAGGAGGTTCTCAATTCAAAACGAATTCCCTTTTTCCAAGAAAACGTCTAGTGCAAAGCCTTGCCTCAAGTCAATACAACTCCTGAAAGCTAAAAGTTTCAGAAAACTAAATAGATGATGCAGCATCTGCATGCTTTTACTTCATTTCTCCTTTTTTTAAGAAGTTCTGAGATATAAAGCTTTAAGAACTCTTCATTACCTAAATAACCCTTTTTCTCCTAACAACATGAAATTTGGTTTTCCAAAATAGTAAAGATCGTTTTTGTTGGCGTATTTATTTATAGAATTTTATATCATTTCACGCAGTGTAGCAACATTTTGTGGTGCTCTGAACGCATGTGTGTGTGTGTGTGTGTGAGTGTGTTTTGTAAGCTATTAAGGCTCACTTCTGTGTGCCTGGGCTATGCATAGCTATGTGGCCTCCTGTAGTGTTGTTGTTGTTGTTGTTGTCGTTGTTGTCGAATGTTGAATGTCGGTCCCCGTGTAGCATACTTTTCAGCTGCTTCTTTTCGGCTTGTGCGCATACATGTATTTTACTTGGCTAAGTACGTGATTTGATTAGCGTTCCCGGAAAATCCTAGCTTCTTCTATTTCCCACTTATGTTGTTGTTGTTATTATTTAAGCTGGGTACTTATCAAAGTATACGCAGCATTGCACAGGGCAAAATTCATTGAAAACTTTAAGAACATAACAGCAAGAAAGAGATTGCATGTCGCCTGTTGATGCTGCTGCTGCCGCTGCTGCTGTGTAAATTAGAGATGAAAGATTTTTCATTTTTATATATTCTTACTTGCCGCCCATTGGAGGTCCGTTGGTGGTCCGTTGGTTGTCCAGGCACTGGAATGTCAACAGCTGAATACGTGAGCAAACATAGAAATGGCTGCCATTGACAAACTCGAAAGCAGGACACACACACATATAAACACCCAAACACAAATACAAAAGCTAAGAGTACTGAGAGTCCTGGGAAGAAGTAAACGAGACATTAATGCTATTATGCGAGGGCTAGTGTATGTATGTGTGTGTGTGTGGGCGGCACTTGTGTAAAAGCAACTAATGAAAACGGAAATAAAAACCGCTCGAGGAATGCTGATGAGTCTCCAAGGATGGTATTTAATATGCGTATGTGTGTTGGTGTGTATGTGTCTGTATGTTGAAGTATGAAAGGCTCAGCGGGACAAAAGGGGAACTACTCCTACATACATACTTAGTACTTGCCAACGCCAACCCATTTTGCACGCGCACCCAAGCACTTAGCATCAATTTGGTGGCTCGTCCATATAAGACTGAGCCATAGCCATGCCATGTATGTATAGCCGGTGTGCCAAGAGAGCGGACCAAGCTACTAACTAAAAGCATAAGTAAGGCACATAAATCAAAAATTCAGTGCCGCCAACATTGCCTTGGCTCCTCGGCCTGTCAGAATGGCACGCACAAATACTCGCTCAGTGCCAGCCAGTCAACCAGCCAACCAGCCAGCTAGCAGAACCTCCCGCTCATACCCACACACAACTCCACCATCGTACCATTCACCATCCAACATCAACTTCAATTCGTAGTCCTTCTCACACTTGGGCGCGTAAAAATTCCTTAACAATGTGCAAGTCCAGCTCTTGGTAGTGCAATTATTAGACAAGTCCAAGGAGCATACAATCGAAAACCCAGCTACCATGAAATATTAAAGCTGAAGCCGCATACCTAAACAGACAAACAGGCAGGCAGGCAAAAAGTCAGACAGACAGACAAGCAGACAAAACTTTTTCTACACAGATAAAAATAATGAAAAGCAATTCGAGTTAAACTTGTGCATATGTTTTACATAAACTAATCGCCAAATTGTTTCAAGTTTGTGCTATATTCTAGCTATACGCTTTTTAGATCTAGGAAGTAAAAACTAGAATAAATTGATAAACGTTAGTGCAACCAAGGGTCAGTGATAGTGGTCAAACTTGACATATAAACAATTCCATGTTAAAATCAAACTGAAGATCAAATCCAATTCAAAATATTTCAATTTACAAATTAATATATAATAGTTACTGATTTATTTGCTATGATTATTCCCTTAGCTTGTTTTCTTATTCCTTTTTTTGGCCAGTGTGTATTTTGGAAGTTAAAGGCTCACATAATGACCATGACTTGGAAGACATAGGGCTGGGCCAGCAGTCAGGTAGTAGTCTCCTGTATTACTTTGGCACCTGCGGAATGCGCTGCCCAGGAATCTTCGTGAAAAAGAAGAATATTTCTATGTTCTGCTGGCTGTTGTCCTGGGCGTCATCATTGCTTCAAGTCATAGCCATAACTCTGCCAGTGTATACATACATTCATACATACATATGTATGTACATATATACATATATATACATACATATAGATATGTACATACGTATGAAATTTACTGTGGCCAGACAGGTGTGTAATTTATTGATTATTCCGCTAGATATGCTGCCTGCCACGCCTCCTCCCACACACACGCACACCAACATACAAGAAGGCGCTGGCAGTCTCAGCATCGCCTCCTCCACCTACTTGTTTAGACATTTTGTCATCTTCAATTTGTGGCTGTCATGCCCTGAGAAATTGAAGGCAGAGAGAAAGAGAGAGATAGAGAGACGTACGATGTGGAAGGAAAACGGAGGTAACGTTCACTGCATTTCCAAAAGTGGATTACAAGCTGAAGGCACTTGTAATCGCTGTGTTAAGCCAGCAAAAGCAGAGCAGGATGAACTTGGCTGTTATTGAACACAGCCATCCTCCATTCATCCTCTCCGGTGCCGCCGCTGGCCCATCTATACCTATTGGCTTTGGCATTTCCTGCCTTTGGCATTCTGGCTGGCATCTTCATTTATTTGCCTGGCTTAGAAGGGGCCGCGTTTATTGAGTTTTAATTGGATAAGTTATAGATGCTCATGTTGCATAAATTCCACAAACGCCTTTGTTTTGACACTACACAACCGAAAGCCAGGTGGTGCACCTGTGTATCCATTGCTCTCCCTCCCCCATCTCTCTCTCTTTCTAGGTTGATGTTTTGCCATGGCACTATGTGCGGTCGTGCGCCAATTGGCAAGAAACGTGAAACTCATTACATTGGTCGACCATCGTCAGGACAATCAATAAAAGTTCATTAAGAACATTTCGATTAATTAATGCCAACATTTCTTTAACTCAATTTTTCATTAACTAGTTTGATTTCCATAAACAGAAGACAAAAATGAATATGAAAATGTTTCCGCCTAATCGCAATGTTCTTCTCTCTTCATTTCTGAATACCCTATACATAAAAAGGTCAGCAGGTCCCCAGAGATCAATATGTGGAGTTGACCCCACTCTGAGAGCAGGGACGGACCGATTTATATGCCTTATATCAATAGAGTATTAACAAATTGCTGATCTGTTATAATAACGAGTAAAGCATAATATAGGTTATCTCAAAGTCGTCGCTCTATCTTAACAAAGGGAATTCTGTTTCTCTCTCTGTGTTTTTTGCTGTTGCACTATAGCAGCATCATCAGTCATGCTACTTCATTATTATCACTGACACTGGCTCCATTGCTTTATACTATCATCTGTCCCACCCCTCACCGCACTCACTCCCAGCCTTGTCGCTTATAATTCATTTCTATTGTGTCATGCCTGGAAAGTCCTTTTTGATCCAGCAGACTTATTTGTCTTGAGGAAACTCGCAGTGAAATTGCTTTTCCTACTACGCGTTCGCTTCCTGCTGTTGCTGTTGCTTGTTGCGCTCCCGCCTGACGCTGACGCAACTTTTTCCCCATTGTTTTCGCTGCCCTTTTGTCGAGCACAAAGTCGCCGGATCCGTGTTAATAGACGCTTTGGTCCTGGTCTGCAACCAACAGCAGTAGCAACAGCAGCAGCAGCCGGTCTTCATTTGTCGCTTTGTGCTTATTGTCATTGCGCCCGGCTTGGCTTCAGCTTCATTTTCTTGTGATTAATGTCGTCATTAACTGCAATTAACTTTTTTTTTTATTTGCCCAGCCGCGACAAATCTTTTGGCGTTTTTTTACTTGAACATTGTCTGTCGCCCACTTGACTGGCATGTTAAGCAATGTCAATTTGTGTCCTCTCTATGTTTTCTGTATGTGTGTGTGTGTTTTCGTGCGTGTGTGTGCCACTCCCATTATCGTTAACCATGAGTGGACGCCTTCTTATGGTCGACCATCAGTCATCAGGTCAGTGTGTGTAGCTCATCAATTGACAACTTGATAGTTTTTGTCCTAATTATTTGTCAAGCAGTCAGATAATTTCATGGGTCGAATCATTCAGCCATAAAAGCCAACTTCAGGCTTGATGCTTGACCTAAAGAACTAATTTTGTGAAGATTTAGCAGTTTAGCTACATATATAAGCTTTTAATCAAATAATATACAGATCGATAGCAATCTAAAATGGAACCCAAAAGTTTGCACAAATTATCTAAGAAATGTAAAAATTACAGAAAACAATAGAGGTAAATTGATTTATTCGAATCGTTGCTAATTGGACTCTAAATGTCAAATAAGACGACCTAATTTCGCATGTACATATACATATATTCATGTATTCAAAAGGCATTGCAATCGTCTGGTCATAGTTGTGTTAACTTTCGTGCAAAGGGTATATAAATTGCATGGCAAAGTACAAAATAAAAACACTACGTGTGTATTTCCGCTGACATGTGCACTTGGAGGAGTCATAAACTCAGGACACCACACGGAGCACCGACCCTAGCCCGCCCCGCTCCCGCTGGACATCTTACTCCTATTACTATTTACTCGGACAGCGACATTCGGAATGCCGTTTTCAACATGGACAAGTTAACACACACTGTATGTGTAAGTGTGGGTGCTCATATGTACATATGTATTTGTAGTCGCTGCCTAAGGGGCAGAGCGCCTGGAATTATTCTACAAATTTGATAATTTCACACCTAAAACCAAGGGCAAAAGCTATGGCAGCATCCGAAAACGGAAATGTGACTCGTAAAACAAACGGCATTGAGAAGTTTTATGCTTTGCTTTTGTTCTTTTTGTGTTTTAGCGTGTGGCATTTTTTTCTCGGCATTTTTGGAGGCATTCTTTAGTGCCACCATCCAAGAGAGGTGGAATATTGTAGAAAGAGAGCGGGATGAGCAGCGGAAAGAGGGTAAGATCTACGCCCAAACAGCTGGGACTTGGCTTGCATTTTTGTGTTTTAACTTTCTTACAATAAAGTGATGTTATCTTGTGTTCCCCAGCTACTATGCGGCTTAGGCAACAGGCACACACACATACACCCACACAAAAGTATGTGTGTGTGTGCTGGTGGTGTGGGGGGTGGAGCTGGGTACTCAACAGGATCTACGGGAAATTACTCTGTGCTTTATCGTGCATATAAATCTATTTGCTCAGGTGTTTTTAGCTGTTAATATGTTTGTGATGACTTTATTTTACGTTTACCTTCTAGCTTTCTTTTCTACGTTTTTCTTTTCGACTTTTGTTTTTTGTGTATTTTTTTTTTTTTTTTTGTGAGCTGGCTTTGCTTGCTGCTTCTTTCTTTTATTTTTGTGGCTTTACTTGTGCCTTTTGAGTCAACTTATTTAGATTGGGAGGCAGCTTATGCTAGAAAAGTTGTAAAAAGGTTTTTTGCACTTGGCCAGATGCGATGCGCAAGCGTTACCCAAAAAAAAAACTTGGTTCTTTAGTTATTTGAATATTTCACTATTAGCGCCCAATCCGGCGTATGAGTAATTTGTTTAACTACGTGACAAACTACCACCACCATCACAAGTCAAATTAAAAGCCATGCTCAAACGTTTAAAGCACTTAACTTAGCATCCATGTACATACATACTATGTATCTAGGTACTCTGAGTAGTGAAATATTCATTGAGAGTCTTTGCCATAAAACGTTCCTTTTAAGCCTTTGTTTCTTTATACTCTTACTTGCAATGGTATGTTCGACTTTTAAGAAGTTTACGATGATCAGTATAGTCATCTTGTAATTGGCAATTTTTTTTTTCTTTTTTGATTATATCTTTACTTTCATAGTCAGAATAAATGTTTTGAGTTTAGATTAATAAACAAGGATTAGAATCTTAATTGTAGTTTTCCAGGGTGCATTAGGGAAGAGCTTTTTCTCGTTCTCTCTCTTTAATGCCCCTTAAGTACAACTAGACAAGGTACGAGGCACAGGCACACACAGGACAATGTTTGTTGTCGTCGCGACCACACAACATTTACTTAAGGGATTAACTGTAAAGATCTTAATGCCTCTATTTCGACGGTCTTAAGTAAACTTCCTTTTCTGGGTGTGCACCGTCCCCTCCCTTACCCCCTGTTCGGACTAAACCAAACGTGTGACAAACAGGCAAGCCAGCGGCCATCTAACTCCCCTCAGCCACTCTCTTCTTCTTGAATTGGTTGGTTTTTGGCTTTTTATTTGTATTTGGATTTGGGCTCAGTGTTTATTTTGCCCACTAGCCCACACTTGGCCATGTCTCCGCCTCAAGGAGCACTTCCGTGTGTGTGCGTGTGTTTATGTGTGTGTGTTATGTTTATCCTCCTGTCCAAATCCATCTCGGTGTTGCTGTTCCTGTCCCCATATATCGAACTTCTGGGCCACATATGCACATTGTCATAGCCAAGTACCACTAATATTATTTACATTTCGTTATGTCCTTGTTGTTCAATAGATAAGACACAAAACCATTCATTCATCTATCCTCTTCTATCAACGACAGGAAGCTACCACTTTTCCTTCTTTTCTCTTTTTTTACCCTACCATCTTCATTCTTTGAGTTTCATTATAGCAACAATTACTACCATTTAAGCATAAAACTTTGTCGGCAAATTGTGCCTTCTTTCAATTTGTAATTTTATATAAAAATTTGATGTATTTTTTTTTTTTTTTTTTTTGTTTTTGCGAGCTGTTCAATACGAAAACTTTTGTAAAACAACCAAGGCAACACCGGCCCTGGCAACCACTTGGCGCCCGATGCACGGCGCCAGGTGCGAGGTGCCCAGTGCCCACAGGGCTCGCCCGAATGGAAAATTGTATATAATTGAAAAATATATAAAGTATCACGGGAATCTGATTAAAATTACATTTAAATATTAACAACAACAACAACGAATGCAGCAGGAACAAGTCGAGAAAGCAAACCACGAGAACCGCAGGCTCACTTTCCGTTCTGATGTACACACATACATACATACGTCAGAGCCACGAAACTTGCAATCATGGAATATGTTCCATAATAGAATTATTCATTAAAGAAAAAACTTTGCAACAACTTACAAACTGTTTACCACCGCATCTATCGATACTGAAGTAATGAAAAAAAAAAGGAAAGAACTTGTCAAAAAATATTTTTAACCATGGAAAACATGTTCCCAGAAGTATTTCTATTATCAGTTACTGCCAGATTTCAAAGAAAAGGAGTCAATACTGGCAGAATTCATTCATTTTCGGTAAGTTGGCAACTCTTAGCAAATTTGACTTTTTTTTCCTTATGACATTTATTTTAATTGTCAATCTCATTTCGCATTCATTTGCAGCGGACAGCGGGACTGGGACCTCAACATGCTTTACTACATTATCAAGTTCATTAAACTCGTATTTCGCCAGCCTCACAAGCTGGCCATCCACTTAAGGGGACTGCGTCGGGAATGGAAGGATGATTGCACTTCTCATCTCGTGATTGAAACGATTCATCTGACTACAAATGACTGGAGATTGTCCTACGGCAGCGATAATTATTCAGCTCGGATTATTCAGTATATTGTGAGGGCAAAATATAGCATTGACATTGCCATGTATTCCCTATGGCTGGACCCAATTTGCGAAGCCTTGACTGAATGCCGTAGACGTGGAGTTCGTGTGCGTATCATATGCGAAGTTGGCTATACCCGCATGGTGAAAAATTATGGAAAAGTTCTAGAACTGCGTAAAATTTCAACGGAAACGCTTTCCAAATCTCGACACCCAACAATGCATCACAAGTTCTGTGTCATCGATGGTTATCGCAGTAAGAAGCAGAACTCTTACAAGGATGCAAAGGGCTTGGCGCCTATTGTTACGATTGCCATGACTGGATCTCTCAATTGGGTACGTTCTACCCAATACTGGGACAATTTGCTCATCACCAGCTCTCCAAAAGTATGCAGGCGCCTCGAAGATGAATTTGAGCGCATGTGGAAGCCAGTATTCATGTAAAAGCATTGATCAAACATTTTCTGAATTTTCTGGCTTGTTGCGAACTTAGATTTTTGTTTTTATTTATAAATATAAATATGTATACATATTTAAAATAAGGCATTTTAAAGCGTTAGCTTTTGGATTGCTTATTCAGAGGTGAATGACAAAGGAGAAGGGGCGAGGGATTTGGAGTTGTAAGCGAACAATTGTTATTTCAACTGATTTTGTTATTTAGATAGTATTTAATGAGTTGTATGCAGACCTCGGCATCCTCTGCGCTGTCATGGCCAGCTTCTGCAAAAACGAAATTAGAGGAATTGAAATGATTTAAATTACAATCACTTACCATTTTCTTGTATGATACGCTTCAGATTCTCGATGCAAAGTGTCTTAAGGGCACGTTTTTTGGGTAGCCCCATCTTGTGGGGAAATAAAACTGATGTATCCACCACAACATCGTGTATGAGCTTTAATGCCTTCAGATCGCTCTCCAAACTATGTCCCACCAGTATTGTCTTCGAGTGGAACATTGACATGAGAACGGCCTGGACATCGCGTAATGTGCGTGTCTCCTTGGATAGCATAGCTTCTGTTATGCCAGAGTAGCTAAAATTACAAAACAAAATTGAGTAAATTGAGTTATTTACGTGTTGACAGTATCAAACATCGCTTGGCCACTTACACAGTATTGTAGTCCACGATCTGATTATCCGGTTTGACCAAAGCATCGTACACGGTGCGTCCATCGATGTCCACCACAGTGACACGTGTGAGCTCTATGCCATGCGTTGTGTAGCACATTTCGCAATCCAATGCGAAAATATCCTTTTTGCTTGGAACATATTCTGCAAGACGTCGATGAATCATGGTTTTCACAAAGCACGTTAATTTATCCGGGTCGTAATAGTCGCTGACATGATAGTTGGCATAGGAGCAGCCAGGTGTGCCGGCAGGCTGTTGGCAACATCGGTGATAATTATCACTGAAACCACGTCGATAGCCCGTGCTTTTGGGATGATAGTTGCACTCGTCTGAGCACTGACGTTCGTACACATTCAAATTGAAGACTTTACCACAACGAGAACAATAACGTTCGGTCTCATTGGGGCGACGATTGGGACGAGTGGAGGTTATGACAGCTAGGCCAGGCTTGGAACCCGGTCGCGGAAAGCCATTATCTATTAATTGCTGTTCGGTAAGACGCAGGTCAAAGACCATTTCATAGGCCTTTTCAGATTCCAGACTATCAAAAGGTTGCTTTCCACCCGCCTTGGAGCTTAATTTCCTAAAATAAAATTAAACAAAATGAGTTAAAAGGCAAGTGTATTATGCCGTTACTCACTCCTTCTTCTCCACACTCCAGGAGGTTGTTAGCGCCCTCTTGCCACCCAACATCATTTCATGGGAAACAGTCTTATTGGCCACACTGGGTCGATTGCCAGTCTCGATGGCTTCTTTACGCATCTTGTTTATAGCCAGCAAGGAACTATTTTTGTAAATTGCCACAGTATTACATTTTTTAAACACAGCCAGCTCCTCCACCTGGGCTCTTTCCCAAGCGTCGACCAGTTGGGGATAAATGATGGTGCATTGTTTCACCATCAGTTCATAATACTGCATTCGTATGTTGTACGATATTTTAGAGCTTTGAGGTTCCAGCACTGTCGGTTTCTCAAGACCCGTCGACTCCACCAAGGATTGTGATGGTTCATTTTTGTCCAGGGTTGTAGTGGGCTTGTGGGCGACACGTGTTGCTCCCTTAAATGATTTGGCTGAGGTAAATGCTGCCTTTTTTTCAGCTTGCAACTCTTCGATTTTCTTTTTCGCCCTCGCAATGGCCACAACATTGGCAACTGGGGCTATGCTGCGAGCTGGTGAAGAAAACATAAATAAGTCGGAAATATGCACATAATACATATTGACTACTTACCTGAACGTCCCGGGGTGAGGGCAGTGCGCGGTATTAGCGGAGTTAGTCTTGCCTTGTCCTGTTCCTTGGCCAACGCTTCTTGGGCAACACGTACCCGTTCCTGTGCCTCACGCAGTTGATTGGCTGCAGCCTCGGCTCTTAGTTTCTCCTGTCGGCGCATTTCGGAGCGTCTGTCAAAAATCGCTTGCATAGCATTGCGAATGTGATTCGGTTTTTGCTCTACCGCACTCAATCCTCGTGCCGCTTTGCTTTTGTCAGCATTTTCGTGGGCAACACGGCGCTTCTGGAGAGTCGCTGTAGCTGCCTCTGTTAGTGCATCCAAATCGGGTGTCGGGGCTTTACGCTTGCGACTGCTTTCAGCTGTCGATTCACTGCTCTCGGTTGAATTATGCATCTGGGCAAATTTACTCTCAAGTTCATTAAAGATCATCTCGCATTGGCGTGCGATTTCAGCTTCTGAGGTATTGTCATAGTTAAAATCAAAATTCATTACCTCCTGGTCTTCCATTTCCTTGTGTTCCTCTTTATCGGTTTCCATTATCCTTGTGCTCTCACTAGTAGATGTGCATGATTTGGAAGAGGAACCTTTCGATTTGGATTTGGAACTGGAAGACGAGGAGGAACGATGACTTTTTGATGAAGATGAGCTTGTCTTGTGTTTGTTGCTGCTACTGGTGCTGCTAGAACTCTTCTCAGTTGATTTTCTGTGTGAGGTGGAAGAGGAACTGTGTCTGGAACTTGATTTATGCCGATGTTTGTCCTTATCGTTGTCTTTCTCTTTATCCTTGTCCCTGCTTTTATCTTTATGAGAACTGCTCGAACTGCTTCTGCTGGATTTGTGTTCACGCTTATGACTGCTGTCACTGCGGCTCAATGTTACCGAACCAGATGTGGGGGTTCTCTCGGTTGCCGCCTTTTCCTTCACCTCTTTCTCCTTTTCTGTATGCGATTCATTTCGCTTTTTCTCACTGGTATGTTCTTTACTGGTCGTCTCCCTCTCACAGATGGGCTCCTCTTTGGTCTCCAAGCCTGCTTGCTCCCCATTCTGCATTTCAATATCTATTGTAATTTGTTCGTCGTCTATTTCTTGTTCTGTGTGTTGCTTCTCATTGCCACCGGCACCATTCGTTTGAGGTTGTGAGGGGACATATTTCGGGGCGTTGTCTAGGCTACCTTCCTGCTTTCTTTTGGCTGGGGAAGCATTTAGACCGGGTTTCTCTGGATGATACTCCAGATTTGTCTTTTTGCCGTTGCGAATAGCTTCAGTTCAGGCAGCGGCAGTTCCATTAATTTTGGCAGAGGAGCTGGTTTCAGGTCCGACGCGGGTTCTGCCACCTGCATACTCTCAACATCGGCTAAAAGTAATCCAATAAATACATAACATTCATAATTTCATAACCCACATACTCACTCCGGACATGCTTGAAGTGACAAAAAGGACGGTTACAGGTCACCGCAGAGTCTCCCCCGGCAGCGGAGGTTTCCTTGCTGCCATAGAACGGGCAAAGGAAGTCCTTAAACAAGCCTGTCGATGGCAACATTTTGACAAATTATTAATATCCAATTTATATTTCTTTGCGTGATATTTGGCTTTGTCCGTTTTTGTTTTCTTCGCCCATTTCATATGTTTGCAAAATGCCAAATGACCAGGGCTGGAAAACACCTTTTCAGCTGTTTCCGCTTGCACTGCAATTTTAATTTCTTTCACCAATAATATCAGTCTAAATATACGCCAAGGAATTTCAAAACAATTTATCTCTATATAAAAAATATTTTTGATGTATTAATATGCATTTTATATCAAAAACTGATTGTAGAAAACGAAATCGAATTTCAAATAGTTGTGCAAAGTGACAACTCTGACGTGCAGCTGCTGAGTTTTTTTTTAAACCGACCCAGTAGAAAAACAAAGTCGAACCAATTAGCCAAAAGCAAATGTTGCTAAATTTCACAATGAACAAAATTATGAGAAAAATAACAAATAAAGAAAAAAGTGAAATTAAATTATCTTTCAATTGTTTGTATTATGCACAAATGTTTCTTAGGACTTAAATAAATGGAATTAATGTTAGTTTAAATAAATATGCCGCTAATTGCCTACTGGGGGTTGTAAACAAGAACAAATGTGTGCCGCTAACCACCTTTGTCCCTCACTGCTTCTTACCCTGACTTGGCGAGTTCAACGTTTTGTTAATTACCTTAAAAAATGGATATATAAATTATACGAGACTGCACATCAGTTACAGGTAATAAAAGCTAATCTAAACGTGCACTCAATTGCTTTCATATTAAAAGTACTGACCCACTCCTACGAACCACTTATCAGACGCCGCCGCTTGCCGTCTAGCACTTTCATTCTTACCAATATTATTATCTTAATTTGTTCCTATGTATGTATATACGTATGCCCACCACACCCCCAACCCCCCACAGAGTTGGAGCTGATAAGGGTTTTCCGAGGAGCTTTGCTGGTTTCGTTAACATTGCTAATCGTTTAGTCGTTTAACGGCACTCTGACGCTTCGGGCATAATTTCGAAAAACCGTTCTCCACATCAAGTCCAAAGGTCGGTCGAAACAAAAAAAGAAAGAAAGATATTTCTATTAATATGTATTTAGCAATCAGTTTAGACAGTAAATTCATCTATTTGTCTAGCATATCTAAGGCTATATTAAAATGCACCCAAACACTTCAGTTTTGCTGATGCGACCTTTGCCCGACTGGGCTGGAGTCATCACTTCATCTACATATGCATATACATATGTATGTACTTGACTTTGGTACTTTGGACTTAAAAACGAAAGTTCTCTATGTCGAGGGTGTGCGCTATCTGCTTGGGGCCGGATAGGCCTTTTTTTTCCAAGTTTATACCACCCTGGGCTAATCTTAACTTTTGTCCAATTTTAGATATTCGTACAGAATTTAGCCATGGATCGAGCCAGTCTATATTTTATGGATAAGAATGACAGCAATACCTATGATTTTGATGAAACATTGCCACCACTTCCGTTGCCCGATCTACGGGAAACAATGGATCGTTATTTTGCCTGCGTTCAGCCATTTGGCACAGCCGAGGAACTGGCCCAGACAAGAAAAGTTATTGATGACTTCCAAAATAACATTGGTCCTATACTTCAAGAAAAACTGAAGGAACGTGAGGGGAAAATGAAAAATTGGTTGGGCACTTGGTGGGAGGATTATGGGTATCATCTGTTGCGTCTTCCTCTGTTACCCTATCAACTGATGTCAATGGCTGGCCAGCTGGAGTTGGTGGGAGTCCCGGAGACTCCGGAATATATGTTGAAGGTATAAAAAAACTTCTGTTCGGCTAACTAAACACGCAGATCTTCAAGTTTTCTTTTCACCACTTTTGTTTTGTTTGATAGAGTTTCGCAAGACAAATCCATCATACTTTGGAGTTTTGGGATCTAACCCGAAAAGCCACCATCAAGCCGCTTTCCTCGAACGGAGGTAAAATTAAGTACTCATCCGCTCTATATAAGAACTTTTTCTCCACTTGCCGCATTCCGGGCATCGAACAGGATCACATTGAGAAGCACTTCCTTACCAAGACTGAGGGCCAAACGCCCACACATTTTCTTATAAGTGCCAAAGGTCGTCAGTTCATCCTGAAATGTGTGCATGATGATGATAGCATTCTGACAGCTCCAGAGATTTTAGTGGCTCTACAGCGTTTACGCAGCATTTTGGACTATGAACCGGAGGGTGATTGTGTGCCAGCTCTTACCCATGATGATCGCCCAACTTGGGCCAAGAATCGGGAGCGAATTAAAGAGATTTCTGCCAACAATCGGGAAACATTGAAATTGGTAGAGAGCGCCAACATAGATATCTGTTGGGACGAGCACTCGCCCAAGGATTATGAGGAGGCATCACAGTTGGGTCTCTATGGCGACTATCACTCCCGTTGGGCTGATCACAGCAGCAGCATAGTTGCCTACAAGAATGGACGCTTCATTTGGACGGGAGAGCACAGTTGCTACGATGGGACAGTCAGTGTCAGCTTCGCTACTTTCATGCAATTGAGTCTGCTGGAGGTGCCCGAGCCAGACTGGAGTGAGGTAGAGAACACCAAAGTAGTGGACTGGAAGGAACTTAAATTTGAACTCGATGATACTCTGCGCGGAGAGATTAAACGTATGCGGCAGGAGATCGATGATAGGGTAAACGGAGTAGATATTGATCTTTTTTTGGACATTATCATTCATTGTCATTCGACCTTAGGGTATGGATGTGACAGTCACTTTTACAGTATTCGATGAGTTTGGCAAGGACTTTATGAAGACCCATCGGTTGCATCCTGACTCTTTTGTCCAGGTGGTCATGCAATGGGCCTATTACCGAATGCATCAAGACATTGCTCCCACCTATGAGACGGCATTGATGCGTCAGTATTACAATGGACGTACAGAGACGTTACGCTCCTGCACTGGAGCTGTGCATACATTCCTTAAGGCCACCACAAATCCGAGTACCAGTGACCTGGCCTTGGCCAAAGCATTTCGTGCTGCCGTCGATGATCATAAGCACATGATGAATGAGGCCCGCAAGGGACAGGGCATCGATAGACATTTGTTTGGTCTCTGGTGTGCTGCCTATGAGAACAAATTGGATATACCGGCCCTTTACGATGATCCCCTCTACACCAAAAGCGGTGGTGGTGGAAATTTCGTTCTATCCACCAGTACACTGGGATTCACAGCTAATGTCGGCTATGTGGCACCCATGGTTTTCGATGGTTATGGGGTCTTCTACTCCATAACTTCGGGAGAGTAAGTTTACTCTTCACTGGTCTAACTTTTTTATTAACTATATTTGTATTTCAGGGTCTTTATTAATACAACTGCCTACCGTGATAGCATTAAGACAAGTGCTCGAAAGTTTAATGATATATTTAAGGATTCATTCCGTAAAATCAGTGAGCTACTGGAACAACTTGCCAAGGAGTCCAAATTGTAAACAATCTATTAGTTTAAAGTTGAATTTATAGGATTATCTACTTATAAGTACAAAAAGAAGGAGCTTCAGAGTATGCTACAGCTAAGTCAAAAGGGGATCTTCTAGTGCCCACTAGAATTCAGAATGTTTAGACTTAAAATTCAAGAAATAGTCAAAATCTTGTTATTTTTGTTCATTTTATGTAATTCTGTTGAAATGTTAATGTTCATTCCCCAAATTGTCCAGTTCTTCATACTTTGTGTTGAACTTGTGTTCTCTTTCACTTTCACCTTATATCTTAAGTCTATGTACGTTTTTTATTTGCTTTTTTAATGTTTTATCGACTTAGTTTTATACCAAATACCAAAGCGAATTTGTCTTGCCTATGACCATCCATAGAACTAACCCAAAATGGTTTTTTTTTTCTGTTAAACGTTTATTTTTAAATTCAATATTCCATTAGTTTTATGCAAATACATTTTACACAATGATTTCCAACTTAAAAATGCGGCTATTTCAAAATTCTTTAGACTTGATTTTGATCTCAAATGATCCTACTGACTACATATACATTATACAACTGAATTGAAGCTGGCGCTTGGATTATTCATATACATCTTTGATCGTAAATATATATTTTTTTCATATTTAGTTTGATTATCTCTTGAGGCGAGAGCTAAAATCTATTTTACATATTTTTTTTTTTGTTTTGAAACTTGTCAAACTTAATACACAATTCTAGAAGAAAGAATAAAATTTAAGCCCAAGTCACAGACTTGCGAGTAAATTAAACAAATCAGGAGTCAAATTCCCATGAGTTAACTTTGGAGATCCAAAAAAAAAAAAGAAAATATTTCCCAGAAAACGATTTCTTCAAGTTGAAAGCAAAAAAAAAAGAAATAAATAATTGATTTGATTTTTAAAGGGGAAAAAGTTCTCGTCAAGCCAGTTTTTCAAAATGGGGGCACTAGCCAGTGCTGATGCTATTGATGAGCTGAGTTCTCCGGTCCTCCTCCACTAGTGCGGTCTATAGTAGCCAACGTGCGGCGGCAGCAGGGCATAGGCGGGTAATGGAACTGAATTACTTCCCAATGGTGGTAGATGGCGGCCACGCCTATGCTGTTGCTGCTGTTGCTGTAAGTTGGCATAGACCTGCACTCATTCCTGCCCAGTAACAGCAACTGGCTGAAGGTTTTGCTCAGAAACCGCGCCAGAGCTGGTGCTATTGTTGCTAGTGGCTGCGTTGTTAATGCTAGTGGTGGTGCTATCCTCCTTGGGTGAAGTTGTTGCTGCATCCGCTGGCGGCGCCTGGAATGCCGGACGCTGCACAAACATATTATCCAGAATGTGATCAATATTATCAGAGTTGCCTCCTTCCTCTTTGGCCTGTCCTCCTCCGGATCCGGAACCAGATGCGGCTCCCCGTGTCTTATGCTTTTCGGATGGTGGCAAAATGGGAATCGCATTGGTTGGGCGTCGTTGAGGCAGCTGAGTAGGTCGACTGGTTGTCTGGGCAGGCGGCACAAAATACGTGGTACCCCCGACTGTATTGTAGTTTTGATGATAGTTAATTGACGGTGGGGGTGCCTGGGCCGACTGTGTGGCAGCCACTTGCGCCTGCGGTGGCGCTTGAGGCTGGGCGGGAGCTGATTGAGCTTGAGCCTGAGCATACGCAACGGCAGCTGGTGTAGTGGGCAAGTAGGCAGCAGCGGCAGCTGCAGCTGGATTTCCATATGGTCCCGCCTCTGCTCCAGTTACATAATACGGAGCCCCCTGAGCCGGAGCATAGGTGGCGGTTGCTGGTGGCTGAGCCGGCTGTTTGGCTGCGGGTGGTGGCACACTTGCCGATCCGGGTGCAGGACCCAGTTGTAGGCCCTGCAGTTGGGCTTGGAGTTCTTGCTGTTGATAAGCAATCTGCATGAGCATATGAGGATCCTGTAGAATAATTTGAGATTGCTGTTGCTGTTGTTGCTGCATCTGTATCTGTTGTTGGATTTGGTCCTGCTGTTGCTGGGATCTTCGCAAACTGGAGTAACGCTTGGGCGCCACAGATTGACTCTGCTGCTGCTGCATGTGGACCTGTTGTTGCTGCTGTTGATTCTGACTGGCCAGCGCCTGCATTTGGACGCTACCCACATGACTGGGATCGTTACGTTGCTGCACTTGCTGCAATCGCTGCGAAAGATTTGTGGTTGACAGTGGCGGTATTTGGTTCTGAGTCGGTGGCGCGGGCAAAGGCAATTGCTGCTGTGGTTGATGTTGCTGGACAGGTTGCTGCCTCTGCTGAGTTTGGGTTTGCTGCTGATGCTGTTGGTTAGTGTTTGGTTGTAACTGAAGACCTTCGTTGTTTTGAATAGTTTGACCATTTGCTCGGGGAGTTGTCGGCTTTGTATGCTGCTCCACCGGTTGATCACGGTCCACTCTATCTCTCTCTCGCTCCCTCTCTCTGGGTTGTTGGTTTGGCCCACGATTCGATTTTTGTTTAAATTCCATGGCATTCTGACGCCCAGCTGCGCTGCCATTACTATGACGGCCATAATGACGGGGCTGTTCCTGAGAACCACCAGGTGCTCCTGCCCCTAAACCCCCGCGACGATTTTCCTTCTCGGCGCGACCAGAAGTGGCAAGCGGTCTACGCGAGACTTTACGCTCATTAAGAGCTGGAAAATCCTGAGGCCTGGGTGGTTTGCGTTCTTTATTGCTGGCCTTCAGATAGGCCTGCTCGTCCTCCCAGTTACGTGAATATTTACTAGGACCTCGCCCATATCGCCGGCGGCGACGAGCTCGGGGGGCAGCATCCTCGTTGCGTATATCATAGCCGTAGGTCTGCAAAAGTTCAGCTCGCGATTTGGGTGCCTGCTCATTTGCTTCAAAACGATCGTGGGACCAGCGATCACCGCCTGATGCCGGCTGCCATTTCTTCATGGTCTTGGAAGCCTGCGATATAGTCGGCGTTTGACCACCAACGCTTCCTCCGCCCACTCCCTCACCCGCAGCAGATTGTGCAGCGCCACCGCCAACACCATTCGCATCCCCATTGATATCTGTTAATGATTGCGACTGACTGTCATCTTCAATGACAATGTCCACCTCTGTTTCAGCTGTGCGGTCATCGTGCTCGTAGAACGTACCACGTTTGGGTATATACTGCGGATTGCTGCGATCCTCGTCTACTTTCTTTTGAGCCGCTGCCGCTGCTGCAGCTGCTGATGATGTGTCGCCATCGGGCATCTCACCAGCACCATCCTCATCCTCTTCTGTCTCTTCGTCGGTTTCCGTCTCGTCCTCGCTGCCGCTTTCTCCATCGTCATCTTCATTATCATCGTCGTCATCGTCATACTCCTCGCCGCCTTCCAGATCGCTGGCCGTATCATATTCCGAGTCATGTGGATGAGAATTGCTCGATGGTTCCTGAGTGGGCGATGTGCCTAATTCAGGAGTTTCCGAGGAGACAGCGTCCATTGCGGTTATTGGGATATCAGTGGGTGGAGCTATCGATGTTGTTGTTGTTTTCTCCGCTTCTGCAATCGGGACTGAATCTGCGGCTGGAACCGGGGCTGAGTCTGGCTGGTCCACCGCTGCTGTCATTTTCTCAATCTCGGCCATAGTTCTTCGATTTTTCTTCTCTCTCTCCCTCTCCTCCTGTTGTTGTTGTTGTTACTGCCGATTTCTTTCACTCTGCGACTGCTCTGTTTATGCGTTTTGATTATCACTAGGTACGATGAAAAACCTTATCGTAACTTCTTCAATAAAAATTCGAGGATTTCTGCTCAATCAATACGGGAAATATGTGAAAAATTTCAACCAACTTTTTCACAATCAGAAAATAGAAAGTATCTAGAGTTGCCACACAGAGTCAAAGTGAACAACATACAGTGTGGGTAACAGTGTTGGCGGCTTAGCTATAAATGAATCTAGTTTCCCCACATACAATATATTGTAAATATTCTACAGAGTTCTGGCCCGCAAAATTTATTTAATTATTTGTGATAGACTTAAATTTAGACTCAACAATTATTTTCTTTATCTTATGTATCGAAAGTTGGCAGCACTGTTTGTAGTGCTGCATAACGCCAGTTCGCCATTTGACAGCTGTTGGCGAGACAACGACTGAGAAGCGACATTTAAAAAGAGTGGAGTGGAGAGAAGGGGAAAAGTAAAGAATTTCATAGACCGTGTTTTAATTAATTTTTATTTTTGCAACTGCACAAAAGATGTCAAAACTGTTGGGCGTGCCGTTGAAAAAACCATCGGAAGTGGACATAGTAAAACCGCTAAACAATCTCATACAAAGCACTTACAATGGAGCCACCACCGATGAGAAGGCCAAATATGCGGAGTCTGTAAATGAATTTTCAAAGCAACGCAATACGGCGATTTGGAAATTCTTTGAAAAGTATGAGGCATCCTTGGAAGTGGTCTACGCGTAAGTTGCAATTAATCACAAAAATGTACATATATGAATGGGTATATAAGAAGAGGGTTTATACATACCTTCGAAAATGAGTCATTCACTTTGATAGTAGGGAAAGACCATTATCCGACTGCCCAATCATACATATCAGCATTATATGATGTGTGTGTGCGTAAGTTAGACGTAAACAAGCTTTTTTTTGTATTGGTAGTGGATGACGTAGTCTCTAATTGTTGGCCCCGCTGGGCATTTGGTTTCGCTTTTTTCTAGCTATTATGATCAGATTTGTGCTCTGGAAACGAAGATTTCGGTGAGTGAACTGCAAATACCCTTCAAATGGAAAGACGCCTTCGATAAGGGTTCTATATTTGGCGGTAAAATCAGCCTAAGTATGTCTCCTTTCTGTTATTTGAAAGAACAACGTTAAGATAATGAAATCTAATTTCAATAGCCCACACGTCGCTGATGTATGAGAAAGTATGTGTGCTTTTCAATATAGCCGCTCTGCAGAGTAATGTAGCGGCTAGTCAGGCCCTGGACACGGATGAGGGTCTCAAGTTGGCCATTAAATTATTGCAACAGAGTGCTGGCATTTTCCAGTACTTAAAAGGTGCAACGCCAGCTGCATTGCCTTCAGAGCCTACTCCGGATCTAAGCCAAGACACACTGGTAGTACTTCAGGCTCTGATGGTGGCACAGGCTCAAGAGGTATTCATTCTCAAGGCTATTAAGGGTAAGTTTTATCGTTTTCGTATGCAATTTTTTTGTAATTTCCAATCCAACGTGTTCACAGACAATATGAAGGATCAAATTATTGCTAAATTATGTTGCCAGGGTGAAGAATTCTATGCAGATGTTTTGCGTGCCATGCAGAAAGAATCGGTGCGCAGTTTGTGGGAAAAGGAATGGATACCCACAGTAGCCGGCAAGCAGGCAGGTTTCCATGCTCTGACTCAACTGTATCAAAGTCTTGTTTGTCGTTCTGCCAAGAAAATTGGCGAAGAAATTGCTCGTCTTCGCAATGCCATAGACTTGTTTAAGGCGGCTCAGTCACGTGGAGGCAATGAGACGTACTTGGACGAGTATTTCAGTCGGGCAAAACGGAACTTGGCTGAATCTACCAAGGACAATGAGTTCATTTATAATGAGATGATACCAGAGCTAAGTACTCTGGCCTCGCCTGGCAAGGCTCAGTTGGCAAAACCTCTACCTATTCCTGTACCCTTGGCTAGCAATTTTAAGGATATTTTCTCCAATCTGGTACCGGTTGAACTGCATCGCGCTCTTACCGCTTCCGATATGCGGAAAAACGAAATTGTAAATGGGGAGATTATGAAATTGCGTGAGTCCACACAAACTCTTAATGCGGTGCTGGCCAGTCTTAATCTGCCGGCTGCTGTGGAGACCACAGATGGCAACAATGGATTACCACCGTCGCTCAAGGAGAAAGCCCACGAGGTTCGTCAAAAGGGCGGCATTGAGAATGTACAGACCTTGTTGAAGGATTTACCGGAGCTTCTCAGTCGAAATCGCGAGATTCTGGATGAGACAGAGAGATTGCTCGACGAGGAGCGCGACTCGGACAATCAGTTACGTGCACAATTTAAAGAGCGCTGGACACGCATCAGTTCGGACAAGCTGACCGAAATGTTCCGCACTAATGCGAAGAAGTATCGCGAAGTTATTACCAATGCCATTGAGGCAGACAAGGTCGTGCGTCAGAAATTTGAGGCAAATCAGAAGGGAATCCAGCTGCTTTCACTGTCTCCAGAGCAGATACAACAGTCGTTGCCCTCCGCCAGCGGTAGTGTAGATCCCAATTGTTCTAGTGTACAGCGGCTTAAGCATCTAATGGAGGCCGTAGAGACCATTAAGGCCGAACGGGATGCCGTTGAGTCCGAACTGAAATCGGCCACATTCAATATGAAGGATGAGTTCTTGCATGCCCTCCAGAAAGACGGAGCCATCGATGAGCCAGCCTTGTCTCTGGCGCGCATTGGTCAAGTTATAAATCCGCTGCAGCAACAGGTCAAGGAGAGTATTGAGCGTCAACAATCTCTGGTTGCTGATATTCAAAGTGCCCACGGAGATTTCGTCTCGGAGACTGGCAATTGTGGCAGCTCGCGGGACAAGCTGTACCAGGAGTTGGCCAGTGCCTATGATAGCTATGTGGAGTTATCTGGTAATTTGCAGGAGGGTACCAAGTTCTATAATGACCTCACCCAGTTGTTAGTGGTATTTCAAAACAAGATTAGTGATTTCGTATTTGCTCGCAAAACCGAAAAGGAGGAATTGCTCAAGGATCTGACCACAGAGTCCAGTCGCCAGGCATGTCCAGCTACTCCAGCATTGCCTTCACACTATGCATCCACCTCGGGCAGCGGCAGTGACATTCCATCCACACCAAGCGGTGGTGCTCCTTATGTGCCTGCTGCTACAGCAGGTGCTCCATCAGCTATACCCTATCCAACCCAGGTTCAAGGCATGCCAGTGCCTTTTGGAGCAACTCCAGGTGTACCATATCCAGCTTATGTACCGGCACCCATGCCGCAGAGCTTTAATCCCTATGCAACTTTGCCATATCCAGGAAGTAAGTCAATTAAATAATCTCAAAGATAATAAAATCTGATCTATTTTGCCTCTTATTACAGATTATCAATACCCTGGCTTTCCCCAGGGACCGCCACCCGGACACTATGGCACCTATCCCGGCACTTATGCCCAACAGCAGGGTGGCTATCCCAACCAGCAGAAGCCTCCTGGCTGGTAAACCTACCACTTGATTTGTAGCCACCTTTTTGTAGCATGCTTTTTGATTTAAGTTGAAATCTGTGTTTGAGGAATCTAGAGATTCTAATTGAGCATTCAATGCTTTACACCCTTCATTCGTTGAAATTGGATTTTTGTTTTATAAATCTTTATATATATATATATATGTACCCCTTCAAAGTTAATCTCACATATGTATTCTGCCTATCACAAAACAAAACAAAATATAAGCATTCTATTGTCTTAATCTACGAAAGAACTCTCGCTTGATGCTCGCTATACTTCGAGGAGCACACATGCTATTGATAAGTAGCTCCAGGTTGGAGCTGATAATACCGTCGTTACTCTCGGGTGCAGCTGACAATCGTCCCTTCGAGTTGGTGTTGATCAGATGCTCGTACTCATCCTTGTGCATAATCTCTACGGGTCGTATAAACAGGTCAATATTATTAAAGAGGGCATTCACATCTGTGGCCGTTAGGTAATCAGTGTCCCATAGCTTACGTTGGTTCGCCTTGTCGTCAACATTTTGACCAACTGCCTGTTCGTATTGTTCGAACAGTTCACTGGGCAGGGCAGACACCTCTGACAGCTGATTGGGATTCAAGAGATATTCCCTCATCTGATTATTTTCGCCCTTAACAAAGCTCTCGATTATATGCTTGACCATAAACTCATCCAAGGCCAAATCTAAGTCTACTTTAAGTGGGACCCAATAGTTAACACTCAACGATGTCTGCTTGGACTCCACGTAGTGCCACCAATGACGCGGCACAATGAGAACATCGCCAGCCTGAAGTATACAGGAATGGGCTTGGTCGGCAAATTCACTGTAGTTTCTGTCCGGAGGAGGAGCATAAAAGTTTTCCAAGCAATAAACACTAGACTCTTCATATGGAATTCGGGAACTCTGCAACGGCGTCTCGGGGGGAAAGAGTAACCAGAGTTTGCTACCATAGACCTGAACGACAATGTTAATGCCGTAGGTGTCATAGTGACACGGTGTATTCGCCTGTTCCGATCCCAGCCAGAAGGTAAAGTCATTATTAGGATCAGGAAAACCAAAGTCCCCAAAATCTATGCCTTTCACACAACTCTCAGGCACATCCTGTGCTCTCTTATACTGATAGGCAGCCCAGTGGCTTTGATTCTCCATCACTCCACCGCCATAGTCCTTGAGAAATTGCTGCATAGACATGTTGGTAACCCTTTTCCGTTTTCGTTCCCACTGTGGCGATGAGCAATCTGTCATTGACATAAGCTCGAATTCCGGTCCTGGACTGGATGAGGTTTCTGCGTCAAAGCACTCGCACCAATCATGCAGCGATCCATTAAAGCATTCCCACTTCAAGGGAAAATCGTGAATAATCAGTGGTTTCGATGTATTGAGAATTATATCTCGCATTTGGGTACGCAATTGGTCATTCGAATCCTCCATTATAACATTAAAAATTAAAACAGCGAAGATTAAGTTGTAAACAAACTACTTATTTACATTCTCATTAACCACGTTTTCTAACACTGACAATTGTCGCCCAGGGCTCCTGACAAATAGATAGAATAACGGCTAGTATTCAAAAGTATGGTAAATGTTTACTATTACTACTCGAGATTTCAGTGTTGAAAAGTGGAAAAATCGGGTAAAGCTAGATTTCAGTGTTGTCAAACGCTATTTTTTATTTGGCGCGCTGTTTGACTGCCCTGGTAGCCAAATATTTTAATCTAAACTCAAAATTCGAGGAATATTCGGCTGCTCTGGCAGCCGAATATTGTATTCTATACTATATTTGTTCCATAAAATCAAGAAATATTGTAAACTCAACAATATTTTCGTTTGTTGAGAATAGTGCTAACAAAAGATTCAAAAAGCCCGCGTACTCGAGTATCCAAAATTCGGCATTCGGCAACACCATCTCAAAATTGAACAGCTTTTTTGGTAAATGTTTACTATTACTACTCGAGATTTCAGTGTTGAAAAGTGGAAAAATCGGGTAAAGCTAGATTTCAGTGTTGTCAAACGCTATTTTTTATTTGGCGCGCTGTTTGACTGCCCTGGTAGCCAAATATTTTAATCTAAACTCAAAAGTCGCGGAATATTCGGCTGCTCTGGCAGCCGAATATTGTATTCTAAACTATATTTGTTCTATAAAATCAAGAAATATTGTAAACTCAACAATATTTTAGTTTGTTGAGAATAGTGCGAACAAAAGATTCAAAAAGCCCGCGTATTCGAGTATCCAAAATTCGGCATTTGGCAACACCATCTCAAAATTGAACAGCTTTTTTTAGCCGGAAACAGCTACTTTTAGCTATAGTCCCGCCAAAAATATTAATTTTCTTTTGTTAATTACTCAAAAACTACGAAATAAATCGCCAAGGCGCACCTGAGGTCGTGCTCGTGGAATTTTTCTCTTTCGTTTGATACCAAAATTATGTAGTTTAAGCGCGTTTTGGGCCCGAGTAGTAATAGTAAACATTTACCGCTTTTTTTAGCCGGAAAAAGCTACTTTTAGCTATAGTCCCGCTAAAAATATTAATTTTCTTTTGTTAATTACTCAAAAACTACGAAATAAATCGCCAAGGCGCACCTGAGGTCGTGCTCGTGCAATTTTTCTCTTTCGTTTGAAACCAAAATTATGTAGTTTAAGCGCGTTTTGGGCCCGAGTAGTAATAGTAAACATTTACCAAAAGTATTTTAAATTTCAGCACAAAAATTATGCTCAGTGCAATTAACATAAAGGCTCGTTTGTTAAAAATTATTGCTCCATTGAAATTCATACGATGGAGTTAACTTAAAATTAAATAATAAAATCAATTCTAATCCTGTTTCAATTACTGAGATTGAGATTCTATATGATCGATATAATAATCAAGTTAAATATCAATTAAATGTTTTACTGCGCTATAAAACTATGGGGAGTATGTTAATACAATTAAGTGAAATGTAAGTTTAATTAGCAAGATAATTACAATCAAGATAGCGTGAAAAACGAGTTCTGCAGATCAAGTTGTCGCACGCAAACTGAGCCCAGCAACAACATCGGATCTTTTACCAGTCGTACTTGTTGTTGTAGTTGGAATTAGTTGCTGCTGTTGTTGTTGTTGATAGGACTTGGTCTAGGCAACACTTTAAAGATAATTTTTTTGATATGACAGGCGGAAACGGCGTTAACAAGTTGCAACTTTTGGCATAGAATTGCAGTTTTGGCTTATTCCCAAGTCGCATTTAAACAGATAAATATATCAACGAATGTTATCTGGCATTTGATTGCCATAACTGTTATCATTCCTGTTGTAATTTGCATTTCATTTTTCCCCCGATACAAAACCACAAAGAAATATCCATGCCAGGCCAGTTTTATTCCTCTGTTCCGTCTATAAATGTGATTTATGTCAGGCATTTGCTTTACTTTGGCTTGTTGCCCGATGACAAACTGGCAAAAAACAAACTAAATCCACAAGTCATTAAATCTACTTAAGATGGCATACGGGATACGGGTGAAAAGTTCATTGTACGTGAGTCAGCAAATAGCCACTAAGAAGAAGAAGAAAAACAATTATGCGCCAAAGTCGCCAAAAAAACAGCAGACACGAGAAGACTAAAAAACACACACACACTAAGAGATTGAGGAGCAAAGAGGGGGAGGATGAAGGGGGCAACAATGGAAAACGCAACAACCTTATTCATGCCTCGTTATTGTTATTACTATTTATGATTGTGAGCTTTTTATCTTCCAAATGTGATGTTGCTCATGCGCGCCTTTCCGTCACCATTGCCTCTTCCGTTTCCAGGCTGGTTGGTTGGTTGCCTCTCTTAAGCCCCAAACACACCCAAGTTTATATAATTAGTTCAGAAAAGAATCAACACAAAAATCTCTGGTTACGCTTTTTGGAGCCAGCCAGCCAGCACTTAAAAGCCTCTGAAAATGTCTGTCAATTTGAACCCAAAAGTGTCAATAAACCGACTGACAGAATACAAAAACTCATTAGCGTGGGTGCTTTTCATCAAAAATCAGTCATTTTTTATTTTTCGTATATTTAAAACAAAATTCCTCATAAAAGTAGGTACTACACTTAATTTAATAATATGCTTTTCTTTTGATAGCTGTCGCAGAGAGACCTTAGCTAAATATGCAAATATTGGGATAGGTCAATGAGGTTGTTAGAAAAACCGAAACCGGAATTACAATTGGCTTTTATTAAAGGGAATTCTGTTCTTACTCCTCCATAAATATTTATAGTTATTGCATTGGCTTATGTTAATTTCCTTTAGAAAAATATATATTTAAATTTAATTTTTCAACTGTCTGACAGCTGAAGATCATAAGTACTACTATTTATTTTTTTTTTATAGATGTCTGAAGACCATAATCAAAATAACAATGCCACGAAAATTCGAATATTGTCAACTTTTTAGGAAAATTGGACGGAAAGTCATTAGAGACAGGAAAAAAGAAAAAAGGAGAAAGAATCTAATATCTGAACGATTAGTTAATAGACAAAATTCACTTGCGCTACAGTCTTTTGTATACCAAATGTTGATGCATAAAGAGTATAAAAATATAATTGGTCAATTTATGATATGATATTCTGATAGAATTGCGGCTTTGTCTGATGCTCCTTGATCACATAGAAGCCCTTGGGTTTGCCATTGCCGGCAAAATATTTGTGAAAACTTTGCTTACTCACTGCCTGGGCGGGGGGCGTAGTATGTTGGCGATTTGGGTTTCAAGGACTTCTTATATTTGGATTTGCCGTTGAAGGACTTCTCGATGGTCTCATTCTCCCATGGCTTGCGCCAGGTGGGCTGTTGCTTTTCAATATCTAGCAAACGATTGCGATCAGCCGTTGAGACAAAATGATGTGGATGCCAATGTGGCTGCGACTGCAGCTGCGGATGATCATCATGGCCGAGATTAGTTTGGGCACTCAATTGCTTCTGCTTCTGCTTGTGCAGGGCCTGCTTGAGCACGGGCAAATTCCAGTGATAGATGCGTCCCGGCCGTCCATTCGAGCTAAAGGGAAATGAGACCTGCAATTGCAAGTGCATTGATTAGACAACATTAAGCAACAACTATTTACGCATGGCGCCCCATAAATCTCTCGCTCTCTCTCTCTGTCTCCTCTAACTGGCTCTAACAAATTGCATTTTTAATTGAAGCCTGGCACTGGCGACTGAAATTGACTGAAACGTGGACTCCGAGTTGGTTAATGGCTTGCATATTAATTTCTATTTCTAGTTCGTGAGAGCGAAATAATTTTCGAGCCTCTGTTGGGGTATCTTCATGGCATCCAGCTGACATTGACATAAGCGAGCAATGGAACATCAATCTTAAGAGTCGACTAGCACATGACCATTGATTGGAGTGTAACGAAAATTTGTGAAGTAAGCACGTGGAAAACTTAATGCTTCTAAAGAACCCCTGCCGAGATTAGTCCCAACTATTAATGATATTACAGATCCTCAAACTGAGACACAAGCTTAATTAATAGAAAACTCTTTAATTTGTTAGCAAAATAACTTGATTATGTATTACACCATGCAAAATACATAAAGCTTTAATGACTATAGCTTTTTGGGGCAGTTTTGAAATAAGAGACTAAAAGTTGAAGTAATTAGTTACACCTTTTGAGAAATGGCAACAGTCTTTAGTGTCTTTATCTGATTTAATGATTTATGCCGCTCAGCCTTATATGCTTTCGTCTCACTTCTGGGTCTAGGTTTCGGTGTTGGCATGAGCATAAAAATAGCAACGCGCCGACTGCAACTGGAAGTGGAAACTGAATCTGAGTTTATGTCTGAGTCGGAGTCGGGGTCTGAGTTTGTATAAGTCGGTCGAGCAACGCATGTGCGTCCAACAATGTACATAAATGTATGTTTATATACAAATGTATGTCCAATATATGGGTGAGCCCGCCGCCAACTGTGGCCAAGGAGAAAACGGTCTAGGCCTAGTCTCTTCTGCTCTGTTCTGTTCTGTTCGGTTCGGATCTGAGCCCAAATGGGTAATGGTAATCCATTTTGCCTCGTTTTGCACTCGTTGTCTTGTGTTTTGCAATTTGTTCTTTTGATCATGAAGCAGCCAAGCCAATGTAACAACTAGATGTTTATCACCCAGAAGGCCCAAGTCTCTGTGGAGCCCGTTTTTTCGCCTCTAGACAAGCAGGGAGTGTGTATGTGTGTGAGAAAGAAAGAGAGACATAGAGAAGTTCTTTGTGCTGCCATAGATGTAACCTAATGGTGGAATCCCGTTTACCTTTTTCCCGTTAGTTTTCAACGCCGACGCCTCAGTTGTTGCTGTTGGCGACGTTTCGCCAGTCGACAATTGTTGTTGCTGCTTCTGCTGCTGCTGGTGCTGCTGTTGATGATGATCCAGAGAATTCTTGACCGGATTGTGGGGACCAGTGTAGTAATGCAGATTTGGCGGCAATTTGATGATGAACATGTGTGAATCATCGCTAGATGCATGACGTCGTGACTCAACAGCCAAACGTTTCCTGTTATGGCTATTAGGGGCCTTTACCTTCATGAAGCCCATTTTGCTGCAATCAGAAGAGAAGAGAGGACAAGAACATGGAAGCATGGCCCCCATAGAGGGTTAGAGAACTTCTGTGATCAAGCTCTAAAACGTTTCCATTATATAATTTATGGTCAACTACTACTAGACACGTTGCATTAATTAAGACCAAATATAAGAGAGGCGGGCGGCATGCCAACTAGTCCATCCCTCGGCAACTTAACTCACCTGAGCATCTTCTTATTGAGTCCATGGGCATTTCTTGTCAGTGATGGTTGTTGTTGTTGCTGCTGCTGCTGCATCATGACATCAGTAATTCCTCGCTGTTTGTCCTGTCTTTTGGTTTTGGTATATAAACCTTTGTGAGTTGCTGCTGCATCCTTGGATATGGCTGTGGCTGCGGATGCTGCTGGTGGAGAACTGCCTTGCGCCACAACGACAAGACAAACGAGACAGCATAAACTGCAGCAGAGCACAAAAATAAAGATTACTTTTATGGCCAGCCCCTGTTCCCGGCAATAACCAGGCTACTACTACTACTACTGAAGCTCCCTTTTCTTTTTTATTTTTGGTTTTTGTATTTTATGTGCGAAATTCTATAAGGATTTAAGCCGCCTGCGGTTTGATTGCAATGGCTGAAGTTTCAGCCCCACCCCGAAGTCAATGTCATTGAAGAAGTTCAGGGTCAGATTTTGTGTATATTTATTTTTCGTTTGTTTCGAACTCAAATCGATGCCTTTGAAATTGTAAACCTTTTGCAAGTGGCGGCCAGTGGCCCCAAGTAACTAGCTAGTAAGTGTACCTAAGTTGTGAAGGGGCCCTAATAATGATGAGGAAGAAAGCGTAAAACAAAGCGTCTAAAAATGCAAATAAGCACGTCTTTCTCCCTTTTCTTCTCTCCCCCCACCTCTCACTCTTTAGTTCCAACTCCATTTTATTACATTGTAAACAATGCACAGTGGCTCATTTTACCATTTTATCATACATTCTAAATACTTCCTCTAGAGTTTTAGAGTTTCTAGCTTCACCTGGGATTACAACAAATGAGTAATTCTTAACTAATTCAAAACTTGACTCATGCCAACAAAACTTCCCAAAGCGTTCCACTGTGCAATGGGCTAAGAGTGGGTACATAGATGAAGCGGTAATGAGATATGGATGGTCATAGACGAAATGCAAATGCACTGCGGTTTCGCATTCCTTTGAGTGGGTGAAGAATAGTTTACAGCTTCTTTGGAAACTTGACGACTCACTTGAAATTCTATGAATTAGTTAAGTAACTTAATCTTGAAATACTGCTAAAAAAAAACCCAACAAAGAAATTGTAACAAGTTTCAGAGTTCAATTCAGGTCTATGATTAAATGCGTTTCCATTCATTTAGCCAAATCTTTTTACTGCTCAAAATTCACATAAAGTATTCTAATTAGGTAACTATTTTTATTCTAGTTAGTTGTTTTTATAAAGCATCGTTAAGTGAAATGTTATTGAGCAACGAATTGTAAGATCCGGCGGCGACCCATTGGCAAAAATATTACAAAAATAATATTGGAAATTGACGAAGTTTTATGCATTCAAAGTAACCGAAGGCTAGTACTACGTGCAATGCATTTCGATGGGATGAGGAGTGCACAACAGACGTGGCCAGTGGCTACCTAAGTATGTATGTATGCCTGCTCCATGTGCATATGTTTAATGTATGCAAAAATGGTCTTAGAAGGAAGCTGCATAAATTCCAAGGCGAGACAAGAGCCTAAGATATACATAAAGTAACTACATTGCCTTGAGGCGGGATTAGAAGCACAAAAAAGTCTTGAGAGAATGGAGCTGCAATAGATTTTTTACCAATCCCATTTTGGAGGAACTCTACCCTGTCCACTCGTCCATGTTCAATCAAAAAGTGGTCGAATCAACACGAATTTAGTAGGAAGAAAGAGCTGTGGCAACACATGGCACCAATACACAAAACTCAAATCACCCTCCAGGCTCTTTGGCCACACATTGGCCGACTCCCATCCTTACCCTTCCTCTTTGCTCTTCATTCTGTTTGTGTGGTTTTTGTGGCCATTTTCATGTTAACCTCGAATTGATAAATTGCAGAATAAGTGAATAACATTTTGTTGCTTTTGTCCTGGCCCAGGCGCACATGCGGCACTGGCTGCACCTCCTCCTCCGTATCCTCCTCTTTTTTCTGCAGTTTTTTGGTTTTTTCTGAATTATTAATGAATCACAGGCAGAAGCACACAAAGGAACCCGCAGGCCAGACATGGCATGTTGGCGTGTTGGGCGATAAAAACAAAGGACAAGACTTTGGTTCTTCTCTTTCCTTTTTTTTGTGTGTTTTTCAAAAATAACTTAGTATGTTTGGCAGTTTAATTCACAAAAATTTAGAACATTTATCAACTGAAATTTTCTAGGCCCCTCAAAATTAATAGTTTTTCATATTAACAATTTATTCGTCCCTACATTTGAAGAAAAATTTGCGAAATGCATATAAATTTAAAGGACTTGTTGCATTTATCCAAGTCCATGGTCCCAAACGAAAAAATACAACGTCAAAAATTTATAAAATGCGATAAAAAGAGGTTAGTCCATATCTATTCTAAATTAGGTTGGGACTATAAAGCTGATGTTAAGATCTTTTCAGATTATATTCCTTGATTTCGAAAACAGAATACTTTCTTTCATTTCGGTTGAAAAATTGTTTAAGAAATTGTTAAAAGTTTGAAATTTGTTTTTTTTTCCACAGTTTTTTGATACGCTTTGAATTAACTGGCGAGGAAATTTTAATAATCAAACAAATTAAATTGATAAAAAAGAAAAGCAATTTACTAAAAAAGAAACCCAAACGGATAAATGAAAAACCAAAGCAAACTGTTGAATATAAATTTGTAAGACCTCGAATAAATGAAACTTCCAGTTCCGTGTCCATAAGTCAAAAGAGTCAAACGGAACATAGTTTTACAAAGGATCAGATAATTCAAGCTACCATTTCGCTGGCCTCTGGCGATTCTCTTATGAATCGTATTAGTCAAACTGAAAAAATATATATTAACGATCAAGCAATTCAAACATCTGGAGCAATAACTAGGGATCAACTGAATCAAACTTGTTCGGTGACAATTTTAAGCAATCAATCAATACAAACGGCCAAAAGGGAATATAGACATGTCAAATCGGATTCAGAGGACTTGATATTGAGTTATTCCAGGCACCAGCAGACAATGATCCATTGCTATCAGTCGACAACCAGTCAAACGGACCTCTATGCACAGGGAGTGAAATGCACCCAGACCGAAGTTGAGTGCAAGGAAAAGTCAATGCAAACCACGATCACACAATGCCATGTGGTTATCCAAACGGATCCCTATAATGCGACCGTGTGCACCCAGACCTTGGTGTCTAATCGGCATTCCAGTGGTCAGACGGTGGCGACCAATAATGAAATGATCGAAGTGGTTGAACCTTACAAACCAGACGATAAAATTCTAACCCTGATACTCACTTCACTTAAGGGACAAAGCGATTTGCTGCAAGGTGGCATACTGGAAGCATTAAATCAGTTGACTGAATTGACTTTGCTATCCCTGAAGAAGGAGCAAGATCAGTCCAGAGATTATTTCGGCATAATTGTGGATATACCAAACGAAGGAAGGGGCAGGCCGAAAATACTAAATGAACACAAGAGGTAAGAGGGAGATTCCAACCACAGAATGAGTCAACATATTGAGAAGTTTCTTTCCTTTGTCTTAGCTTACCCAAACATCGAACTTGGAAATGCTCCTTGAAGTGTCGAGCTTGTGGCTTGCACAAACATCGCATCCTGCCAGTGACATGGTAGGTGACCCAATCCAAGAACTCTACCCCCCTTAACCATTTATTTCTTTTACCAGTTGCCAAGGCACGCAAACCGAAGGCGACAACATAAAGGTCGTCTACGACATTGCCACGCAAACGTATAAAAAACCAAAGACCCATTGGATTCTGCGACTCTGTGATGCTGGAATCACCAAACTTACCCAAGCAACCAGCCATTGATGGCGTTTCTTCTTACTCTTGTTGCTGCAGTCATAATTTTTCTAATGTATATATTTATTTTGTATTTCTTCTGTTGTTTCTTGTTGATTAGCTGCTATTTAGTTTTTAACTGATTCGCGACACGCAAAACATTCGAAATATGTCAAAATTATACTTTTGCTTGAGGGTGAGCGCGACGTAGCAAAATGAAATTCATCAAGCAACAGCAGAAGATTCGCTCGGGCAATTAACAATAAAACAACGCTAATTTCCAAATTCCGAATCCAGAACTCTGGAGTGTGTGGTATATTCGGATTCGCAGAGACACACGTCCGCACACGATAAAATCTCGCCAAAGACTGAATGAACAAGACCGGCCAACAGCGATGTTTATTTCACAGAACGCAACGACTCAACCCAACGCAGTGTCTGTTGTAAAGGCGAGCAGCAGCAGTTGCATGCCCCTAAACCCAAGACGGGATGAATCAGCTAAGTCATTCAGTTGACCAACTACCTAGTGGAAATTGTTGAAATATACGACAAGGCCTCAAAGGGACATGGTTTGTCATAGACAGATGCGAACATTTGGAGAGAAAGTGTAACCCAACTTCGTTATTGCGAAAACCTTTACTTAAAATTTCTTTCTTCTTTTAGTTGGGGTCTTTCGTGAGCGGCTTTGACTTGAAGTTTTCGAGTCGGTTCGGCTTTTCTTTACTTATTTTTCTCTCTCATTTCGTTGTTTACGTTCCCGTTGCTGCTGGTATGCAAAAAGGCAACAAACAACAATAACAAAAGTCACGCTTAACGACTGTGACTTCGTCGGAGTCATCTCTGCCAAAGCCGCGAATGGGCTTGGCTTTGTGGCCCTGGCTCTGGCAGTGGCAAACATGGAAATGTTGCGGCCCAGAAGAATGAATAAAGCAAATCCATTTGATGGGCATATGGGTCGGGGTGTGAACACGTGGAACAAGTGTTGGAGTAGGAGTAGCATTTGCCTGGACTTGTCCGTTGATTGATTATTATCCTGAATCCCACAAGCAAAAACAAAAAAAGGGGTTGCACTTTAATTGAGATTTATTTATGTTGTGTGTATACATGTAAATCTGCCTTGGTGTGTGTGTGTGTGCGTATTTTTGTGTGTGTCCAAATTCAGACAAAGAGCTGAACACCAGGTCCATAATAAGGAGCAAACAATGCGCACACAGTTGCAACGAGGGCTAATACAATCGTTTGTATTGTAACAGTTTGACCAATTCCAACTCCCACTGAAGTATTTTCTCAACAATTACAACAATTAACTTTAACATCATTTCATACTTCTAAATCAATTGGCAAGGATTGTGAAAGTTTTCAAGCTGCCCTCGTGTTGCTATTGGCTGGGCAATTGTAAAGTTTATTTGTGTGGCCAGGCACTTCAACGGGTTTTTTTGTTGTTTTTGGTTTTTCGAAATTGGGCGGACGCCGCCTGCTTGTTATTGTCAATTGTCAGTGGCTACAACAGATTGCAGGTATTCCTTATCTGTATGTGTGTGTGTGTGTTTCCCCCTCAATAGGTGTGTGTGTGTGTGGGTGACATTCTAACGGTTCGTTGCCTATGTTTTTTTTGTGTGTGTTTTGGCCTGGAATTCTCTTCTCGTTCCATGGCATTGATTTCGGCTTGCGAATTTGAGGCTAAGTGGCATGTTGTGGCTTTTTCTATTCACATCCATCCAGCAATTTGAGGTAGCTTTTCAACTGCCTGGGTTGCTTGCTTGCCTTGCTAACTTTGTGTTATGCTCATTTCAGTCACGCCCATTTCTATGCCCATCCCTAAATGTCTGCTGGTTGCAAGTCCAAATTTACCGTGCTATAGTCGAACTAAAGCAGAACAAAACTTTCACTTTATCACAATAATTTTCCAGACATACCGAAAAATCAAACAAAAATGGCGTAGACAAGCAACAACAACAAAATGGCGTCAGCTTCCTTCCGGTCTGTTGCCATGAATAATGTCGACAGTACACAAAATATATATTTATGTATGTACATATACATAGATTTGAAGCGAGAAGAATACTTGAACGTTTGCGACTTTTTTGTTCTGGGCGGAACAGCAAGAGAACGCGGGTTTGTAAATAGTATGTCATAAAAAGAAAAGATTTCCTTTGAGTACCTCCACACAAAGACAACAACAACGACTCCGACAAGTACTTGCAAATTTTTTCAAGACTCTGCCAATGATTAATGTCAATAAATGATGGAAAAATGCTGGAAAATCATTAAGAAAGCTGGCAATAGGCAGTGAGTAGCTACACTGTGAAAAATCAAGTTTGTTGTATTAGAAAGCTTTGCACTCCTGACAAAGTAAACTTTTCATTTTCGGTTCAGTGTATATATCATGGCTCTTTCCTATTGACTATGTGGGTCGTGAACCTACTCGTACCTAGACAGAATTGAGGACACAGCATCATCAGTCGATGTTGATGATGATGACGATGATCCGCAAGCGTCGTGTGGGAGCAAGAGGTTAACTATGGTCAGCTTTTGGTCAGCATAGTGCATAGCCTCGGTAGATTGGAAACTTTTTCCACAGTCTTCGGGCAGAAAGTGCTGAAATAAATCAGACAGAAGTCAGCAGTCACTGGGCGGTGAACAACTCTATCGGGTAATAATTAGCTACCTGGCTGTAGTCAGTAATAAGGAATTTGAAAGTGGTAACGCCTGCTTAAATCTGGACATGGACATGTCCCACAAGAGACAGGTGACAAATGTTTTGTTAGTTTTTTAGCGATGACTAGTTTCTGCCACATCACCTGTGGGCATGCGCAGCCGAGGTGAGTGACAATGGGCTTGGAAAAACCTTTTTGGTTTTGGCTCTGGGAAAAAAAAAGTACAAGGCACGCGATTGCTAAAGCTAATGGAATGCTGCCAATTACTGTTAAGGTAAGGGTCGTTGGTCGTCATCGCATGAAGAGCGTGCAAATTGTCAACATCCGAGATTCGAGACACTAATTGAATTAGGCCCCACACACATGATGCATTCCTTTCAAATGCAATTGAAGTAACGGGCACAAATACTGCCATTTAAGCCATATTTGGTGTGGGTTCTGTCAAATGTTTTCAGCATTTTGTTTGATTGACAGGCACAGGCATTTAGAAAAAATTGAGGTGTCGATGTCGATTAGCAACAGAAAAGGATTAGGCAGTGGAAATTGTCAATAACGAGAAGTGTTTCTCTTTATGACAGCGAAGCCTACTGACACCAAAAAGAACAACAGCATCCAACACTTATTCGTTTCGAACACCACCACGATATGTAATCGATTGACGAAGTACAATTTCGATAATTAATCGGAGCAAGTGCCAATAAGTTATGTGCCATCACTAGTTTTGATGAGCACCCATTAATTTTGTTTTTCTCTTTTTCTGTTTTTAACAAAAATTGTAATTTCATATTGGGTGCCGAATATTTGTTATTAAGACTATCGTGGCGCAGTTTGCATAAATACATACATTAGAAAAACACCAAAACTGCGATGACTTCTTTGGATCCGGCCCCCAACAAGACATGGGATCTCTCTCCTATACGAGCTGCAGCGTAAGCCGCAGGAGATAATCACAGACAGCACGGAAATAGCAGTTTCACCGCGGAGTCTTCACAGCGAATTGATGTGTCCCATTTGTTTGGATATGCTAAAGAAGACAATGACGACCAAGGAGTGTTTGCATCGCTTCTGCTCCGATTGCATTGTGACGGCCCTCCGCTCTGGCAACAAAGAGTGCCCGACATGCCGCAAAAAACTGGTATCCAAACGCTCGCTGCGCGCTGATCCAAACTTTGATTTGCTCATCTCCAAGATCTATCCCAGTCGTGAGGAATACGAGGCGCTTCAGGAAAAAGTGATGGCCAAGTTCAACCAGACACAATCACAGCAAGCTTTGGTCAATTCGATTAATGAGGGCATCAAGCTTCAGTCCCAAAATCGGCCTCAACGTTTTCGCACTAAGGGCAGTTGTGGTGGCAGCGGTGGGGGCGGCGGAGGTGGCGGTGGAGCTGGCCGCGGCTCGGCCAATCAATTACAGGTTCACGATACAGCTTCGAATGACAGTAATAGCAACACAAATAGCATTGACCGGGATAACCGAGATCCAGGCAATTCGGGAGCTTCAGCCACATCGGCCAATACAAGCGCTTCAACAGTGGCAGTTACTCCATCGACCACATCGGGAGCCAGCACGTCTGCCAATCGTATGCAGGTTGATGACGCCTCCAATCCGCCATCAGTGAGAAGCACACCGTCTCCGGTGCCGTCGAATTCGAGTAGCTCCAAGCCTAAGCGGGCCATGTCTGTCCTGACCTCTGAACGTTCCGAAGAGTCCGAATCGGACTCACAAATGGATTGCCGTACTGAAGGGGATTCAAATATCGACACCGAAGGTGAGGGCATCGGTGAGCTGGGCATCAATGATGAGATTGAATTGGTCTTTAAGCCACATCCCACCGAGATGTCGGCTGACAACCAATTGATTCGAGCCCTAAAGGAAAATTGTGTGCGCTACATCAAGACTACGGCCAATGCTACCGTGGATCATCTTAGCAAATATCTGGCCATGCGTCTAACATTGGATTTGGGTGCCGATTTGCCAGAGGCCTGCCGCTTGCTCAACTTTTGCATTTATGTGGCGCCACAACCCCAACAATTGGTTATTCTGAATGGGAATCAGACATTGCATCAGGTCAATGACAAATTTTGGAAGGTAAACTCCATACTTAGCTTTAAATCTTTATCGTTTTATTAATATAACTCTCTTGTCTTTCAGGTTAATAAACCAATGGAAATGTATTACTCGTGGAAGAAGACCTAAAACCAATTGAATTCGAATATAATCTATTTAATCCACATTTCACCGTAGTATTAACTTTGTATTCCTTAAAATGGAATATTTAGATATGTAGTTTTTGATCATTTAAGTGCTTAACAAGAATATAATCTAAACGCAACAATTAAACGCACCTTGAGTTAGAATTTAGTTCAAGAGAGTATCCCAAACAATTATAATAGTGGAGTGCTTAACAAGAATATTTATTGTACATAAAAATTTACAATGTAATACATTAAGAAGAGACACATTTGATTTTTGAAGCATTCCAAAAGTGGGTAAGCTGTGAGATATAAGGAACTTAACCAATGTCTATGGATAGTCCTATCATTACAAAGGACGGTTTCGTTGGGTATAAGACTTAAATAAATGTGGTGGTGATGCGTTGAAGGCACTTGGTAACTACTACAAACTAATCGTGTGAGGATTACCAATTTTTCACTTTGGTATGCAATGTGAACACAAAAAGCACCGATCGGTCGGTTCCGGCTAAAATCTACTATTAAATCTATAGATCATTTAGGTACACGCCGCATTTTCTCCAAAATGGCATTCCGAAAGTCTCGGAAGTCATTGCTAGCCTCGATCTCATTACGGCACTTGCCCTGGATCCGATAGAGCCCCAAACTGATTTCTGTTCGCTGACTGCTAAGCATGCGACGCGACAAATCCTGCTCCAAGTCATACGGTAGGCCTAAATCGACCAGTTCGTCAACCTCATCCTGCGTGAAGGTGCGTTGCTCCTCCATTAGAAATTCGGCGCATTTCTCATATATTTCCAAATACTGTTCGGCTTCGTTTTTATCGCCGGAACGTTGAAGCTCCATGAAGCGTGCCAACAGCTTGGTGGCCGGTGCATCCAATAAAGTTTCATGGACACTATTTGTGAGTGTGTAAATGCGATGCACTTCCTCCACTGTCATATCAGAGCATCCGCAGAAGCACTTGATTAGCCTTACGGCCTTGTTCTGTTTATTGGCATGGGGACAATTAAAAGAAGTTTAAGAAATTGACGACATTGTCCTTACAAACCTTGTACGAACAAGCCGCCATAGTGATTATGAGTCCCCAGTTTTCTTCTTATAGCTACTTTATGAATAATTTTTGCAACAGCTGGATCCAGTTGCCGCGTGAGTAACGGCAGTGTGACCGTCAATGGAAAATATACGAAAAATACCAAATGGTTTTTTTTTGGTATTAACTATGAATGAATTGTTTATCTAAGCTCCTTGTTCCCTTCATCCTTCCAACATTGCAGATAAAAACATATTTCATGCTATTTTACATGCATTAAGATAACTTTAATCAATTTTTTTTAAATATTTAATGTAGTTAGATCATTTTGTCAACTCAGAATTAAATTAAGGCATAGTTAGAGCTGCATAGTGAAAGGCGCGCCAAAAAAAGTAGATAAGGAATTACTTCGTTATACGCTTAAACAAATCTTTGCGAAAGGCATCAAAGACTGCTAGAGTCTCGATTTCAGTGACGCAGTGATGTTGTATGCGGTGACATACATTAATCTCATTAGGAATGATCTTCACGTGTTTGGCTGCAGCCTCGCGGAGCTCCATATCCAGTTGATATGGCAATCCCTGTTCCACCAACTTCTCTACGTTTTTCTCATCCAAAATGCCGGTTTTGTTTAATTGTCCGGCATGCTCGTATATATTTATCAAAGAAGACATTTCATTGGGACCTCCCAATACGGTCTTTTGATTAAATGTTTTAAGCATATGACGAGCGTTATCATCAGCAAGCACAGCTTTAACGCTGTTTGTCAGCTTGTATATATTCTTAAGCTCTTCGGAGCTCATGCTTCGAAAAATCTGCAAAATCAACAGCAAGCGCACCTTTTCTGATGACCGTAAAAATACAACTGATTGTTTTGCACAAAAGTTCGATAGGTGATATACGCATATGTACATATCTACAGAATTCATAGGATGCGAAGTTAAAACGTGAATCTAATTTCGATCGTGACGAATTGTGAATACCCTTGCCTGTCAAAAATAAATACAAACTACATGAACTCGACTCAATATCTTATCTTATCTTATCTTACTTATGTACATACATACATATGTATGTATATAAATAATGTAATTTTATAATTGATTGAATTTTTACCCATTTTTATTTAAGTAAAATATCATAGAAGCTAATGTTGACTGTGCCAAGGTTCATACTTTTATTTTGACTCAGTTTATAAAACCCTCCGCAAGGTTATGAAGTGTTTTTCTTTTATTATTTATTAGTATTCAAAAACCCCAAAAATAAACCGAAATATTGGTAAAATTCAACCAATGTGTCAGACTTTATTCGGAATATGACAATTTTAAAAATTAATGTAAATACAAAAATAAAAAAATTTAACTACAACTTAGACTTTAGGGCCTTCATTAGTTTCTCAAGCTTCAGGGCTTTTTGGAAGTCGCCGCTGATCTTGAGTTTTCCCGACATATAGGCTGGAGCCGGCTTAAGTTTGCCCGCGAACATGTCAAAGAAGTTTTTCGAGTTCATGACAAGTGTGGCATCTGGCGCAGCGGAAGGAGTACCCGAACCACATGAGCCGGAACCGTTTTTCAAGTCGAGGAACCATGTTCCCTGCACATCGCCACTAATGTTGAATTGAAAGACGGCCTGCGTCTTTGAGACAATTTCAGGGGAAAGCAGAGATTCGATTTTCTTAAACAATTCTGGAATAGAACCACTGGGTGAAGAAAATGCACCGGTAGAGGTAGTAAAGGGCACTGGTTGACCCTTGGGCTCCACAAAGAAATCGACCATTAGTTGATCGGCGTTTTCACGCACGCATGCATAGTCAGTGAGATCTGTGATCCCCACCGACTCGAGCACATCGTCATCGATGCAGAACTGTCCGGTGAATTGTTTGGGCTCCTTGCAGAGAATTGCATAAGCGGCGTCGGCCATGATCTCAGGTTTACGAGACCAGTTGGCCGAATCCTTGCCAGTAAGCATTTCGATGGCAGCCGTATAGATGGCAGTACGAGGCCAGAGGGCATTAACAGCAATGCCCTGATCACGGAATTCCTCAGCCATTCCCAGGACACACATGGACATTCCATATTTGGCCATTGAGTAGGCTACATGGGGCGAAAACCATTTTGGCAGCATGCTCAGTGGCGGAGAGAGGTTGAGAATGTGGGCATGGTTACTCTTTTGCAGGTATGGCAAGCACTCCTTGGACACCAGAAATGTGCCACGAGTGTTTATCTGGTGCATTAGATCGTAACGTTTCATGTCTGTCTGTAATGTTGGTGTGAGGGAAATGGCGCTGGCGTTGTTCACCACGATATCAATGCCACCAAATTTGGCGACAGCCTCCTGGACAGCCTTACGGATCTGATTCTCATCTCGCACATCCACCACACATGGATGAGCCCGCCCGCCAGCTTTTTCTATTTCTTCGGCGGCTGTGTATATTGTTCCCGGCAACTTCGGATGTGGCTCGGCAGTCTAAAATGTGGAGTAAAATCAATTATTTAAGTAACTGTTATTATTAAATAAATGATGCAAGTGAACCTTTGCTGCGATGACAATATTAGCCCCATCTCGGGCTGCCTTTAAAGCTATAGCTTTTCCGATTCCTCGAGAGGCTCCTGTTATGAACAGAGTGCGTCCAGCTAATTTGCCCGAATTGATCATTTTGCAGTCCAAAGTTTACACCGTTCTTCGCGTAGAGTAAATCTCTTCTGACGCCGTTGAAATTTTGATTTCAAAGACCCCACAAAGTGAAAGTCCAAAGTACAAATACATATGTAGATTGATCTTAGCCAGTGTTGTCATACCAGCCATTTTTCGGCTTTTTTTAAACGTGTTATGAAAAATTTACAAATTAACAGAAAAAACAAGAAATTTTGTTTATCTAAGGAGATTAATTTCTTTAAATGGAATACCAACTAAAAACTACAACTTTAAACAGAGTGTAAAAATGTAATAAAAGTTTTTTTTCAGAAAGTTGGCAACGCAAATAACTCGTTACAAGTAACGAATCAATGCACACTCATCACTAAAACGTTTTGTATTTGTTTGTTTGCAAAAATTGAAAAGTTGATAGTTTTTTTTTTAATAAATTGAGTTGAATTAAAAGTGTTTAGAACTATATAATGGCTGCATCGCGTTCTAGGCGGAATAATGCTGGCAATAAAATAGCTAAATTGCTGGATGAGGAAGAAGAAGATGATTTTTACAAGACGTCCTATGGCGGCTTTCAGGACGAAGAAGAGGACAAGGAATATATGTAAGCATGGCAAATTTTAGACTATTCTTACTTAACTAATAATCGTTTACTTTACAGTCAAAAGGATGAAGAAGAGGACGTTGTGGACTCGGATTTTAGTATCGATGAACAGGATGAACCAGTATCCGACCAGGAAGAAGCACCCGAAAAGAAACGTAAACGTGGTGGAGTCAACACCAAAGCCTATAAAGTGAGTCCAACTGAAGAGAAATTTATCACTCAGTTATTTAATGAATGTTTTTATGGAAAAGGAAACGAAACCTGCTCCAACAGCAAAAAAAGAGTCAAAAGCAGTAGCCGCTCTGCATAAGAAACGTCCCGGAGCTGGTGTGACCAAACGGCGAGTGCGTCCCCGCTTTACAATTCTCGATTCAGGTCGAAAATCTATACGCACATCAACAGCCATTAAGACACAGGCCACAAAAATCCGACTAAAGGAGCTAGATGATGCTCGTAAGCGTAAAAAAAAGAAGGTACGTGTGGAGGATTACATGCCCACCCAAGAGGAGCTACTGGAGGAGGCCAAGATAACTGAAGAGGAGAACATCAAGTCATTGGGTTAGATGCCTCTCTATTTGTATGTCTCTCGGATTTTTGAATCGAATTGTTTTCTGATTTTGTAGAGAAATTCCAAAAAATGGAACTGGAGAAGAAAAAGACTCGCCCCACAAAGCGGGTGTTTACTGGCGCAACGATACACTATCATTCAATGACGATGCCTGTAATGCGTAAACCCACACGTGGCACCACTTTGCCCCATGATCCCAACGATCCGGAATCCAAATGCGAGCGTACCTTTGTCACATTAGAGAATGACTTCAATGACAAGGTCTTTAAAACGATTTTCCGACCCAAACTGAAGCCAAAAAGCAGCAATGGTATTTGTCCCATCACCAGACTGCCGGCACGCTTTTTTGATCCGGTTACGCAGCAGCCCTATTATAGTATACAAGCGTTTAAGATTCTACGCGAGGCCTATTATATGCAACTGGAGGGCAACAGCTCGTCGCATGCGGATCAGCCTGAAATGGCCAAATGGCTGGAATGGCGCAAAATGATTAAAGAAAATCGGCAGAAATCCCAAATGCCAAGCAAGAATGGCTAGAATTCGAACGGCTACCGAGTTGATTTATTAGTTTCCTACAATACGAATAACTACTACTACCTTTACTATATCCAAATGCCAATACAAAATGCGAATTTTCACTATAAAACTTAACATTCTCAACTATTCCATAACAATTGATGTTTGCCCAAGCTGAAGGATCCTTTGCTTTGGGCATTTACAATTCGTAGGCTCGGTCGCCGTTCTGTGATTGTTAAATAAGCGTGTCTTCGTCCTGCCCCTCGAACACCATCAAAAGTGAGTGTTGGGAGGGCGAACGACCCAATGTGAGACCGCCCAAGGATCCGTCTGGTGAGAGTAGACCCGTCTGTAGGCTGTTGTTGTCGCGATATCCCGAAGTGGATGATGTTTGTGAGACGGAATCCCAGGATATCTCACCAATTGCCTTGGGTTGCGCCGCCTGTGCCACAGGTTCCTCCTGTGACAGCGAAGTGACCTTAAAGTGGAATATTCATGGTCAATAGGTGAGCAAAAGTTCTATCTATATTTTTTAGCTTACAATGCTTGGCGGTTCCATAGGTGTGAGTCGACTGCGTTTTAGACGGAAGGTTTTGCGGCTGGCCGCCTTGGAACGCTGCAGACGTGAGCGTGTATGATCTCCTCCAGAGCTATCCTCTGCGGGACTCTCAGGGGAGAGAGGTGTTGTGGAGGTTTCCCCGGAAGAGTGTCGGAATTCTACGGATGACACAAAACGTAGTTTGGGCGGTTGCGCTTTGAATGGTGCCTGTTGCAACGACTGCGAATGAGAGAGTTGGGCGGGCAGTGCAGCTGATCCAGCCGCAGAGGTTCCCTGACCCGATCCACAAGGTGTGGCACCAACTAGAGTGGGTGCCGATCCGGCCTCTGGCCCCTCGCCACTGTGACTTTCACTTGTCGTGGTGTGATGGTCGCGCCCAGTGGAACTGCTGGACAAAGATTCACGTGGAGGATGCAGTGTCTGCTGGGAAAGGGTATCGCTGGGCGTGCATATGCCGCCTGAACCACTGCGTGAATCGATGGGAGCAGCCGAGACATGAGAATGAGTGGCCTGTCCGGTTGTGGTTCCGGTAAATATCGAGATTAGCGATGGCCTCTGCTGCGACTTGTGAGGATCTGCCACACTGGTGGCCGCTGGAGTGTCACTTTTCTTTTGCTCCGAGCTTTCGCGATCTGTGGAAACTACAGCAACATAAGCTTAGAATCAAAAGTCTTAAAGTGCGGTTACTAACCATAACGCTTCTCTTCCAACTCGTCACGAAGATCTCGCAATTCACGGGCCAATTCCAACAGCAGAGCCCCCTTAGACTTGATGCCTCCTTGCGGAGGAGTTCCGCGAAGTCGCTCTCGAATAATGAACTGCATATGTCTCTCGTGATCACCGATGGGCGGTTGGGAAATCTAATCAAAAGAGATCAGTTAGAACGCAGTTACGTCTATGGGGAAAAAGGTCATAATTACCTTATGCAAAATAAATGGCAAAAGCACTATATAAAGAGGCGTGCGATGGGTGACAACAAACTCCATAAAGCTCCATAGATCTGGGGCAGCTTCATTACGTCTACCCAGATCTCTCATGACACGTACAATCCGTGGCCATTCGGTGGATAGACGATTCTCAAAGCAAATGCAGACGATGCGCAGAGCTAAAAAGGCAGCCTGGTAGAGGGAGCCTGATATGCGGGCCGGACGTTTGGCATCACGGCTGCCTGTAAAGGTGAGAGATCCAGCACGCAGATCTCCAGTGACTCGATTAATTTGTGATACAGCCTGCCCGGTGCGTCCTGCGGGCGGACTCATGGCGTTTAGCACCGAGGTGAGCAAGAAACTAACATCGGTCATTTTTAGATCACCCACATCAGATACTCCGCGACCCGAGCATACCTTCAGACACAGTGGCATAATCAAATGCATTAGAAATCCTTCGGCCTTTTCCTGCGTAGCGAATTCGGCACTACCACCGCAGATCTGGACCAGCGAAAAGCAGTCCACCGGACTGACCACTTGCAGTGCCACCAAACGCACCACAGCAGAGCAGAAAAAGGCCGGCGGATTCTGAGACATGAGCGCAGCCCCCGCACTGGAGACACCCTCGGGTATGCCGGTGCCAGGTTCATTAACAATCAAATTTTGCACCGTACTGATTAGAGTTTTCATCTGCTGCCAGTGGAGAACATAAGAATGCCTAATTATGGTCTCATGGATGCCCTTTAAGAGCCCTGAAGCCGCTTCCCAGTCTGTGTTGCGGCGTATGGATGGTTTTTTTGATATCTTGAGGAATACCTTGTCGATCCTTCGCAAAATGGTGACCAAGGCATTACGGAGAGTATCATTTGACCATTCGGCACGAGGTAACACTGCCTGCATGTAGCGCTGTAGTCCTCGGCAGGCCATGGACTCGGGATCATATGGTGATACCTTCAGTAGAGAATGGGCGATGTCAGCCAACCGTATGTGACACTTGGCATCCAGAACTTCCGTCGGCTTGGTATCAGAGGACAACTTTTTGGCTAATTCCGCTAGACGCGCCGTCGATTTAGTTAAGAAATCTGCGACAACGGACAAAAGAACGTCCCTTGGTCGCCGATATTCGGTGCGAATCATTTCTGAATCCTCAGCCGAGTCCATCATGTTCTTTGTGCGAGCATCTGTCATATATTTCGGATGGGACTCCTCTTCGAAATCCAAACCAGGCGAGCAAGGTGGGCCCCGACTGCAGTTACGCTGCGAGGAACCTTTGTGCTCAGGACTATTACGATAGGGTCCATTGTAGCTCTTGGCCAATCCTTCACAATTATGGACCATGGTGCGTATAGCTACTGCCAATTGAAGTATAATATCTCTCTCGGATTTACCCTGCAATGGTATATAACTGGGCGATTGAATCTGCTGCAAATAGCAGGGCAGAATGGCCTCCAGAATTATCTGCAGAATGAACAAAAGTGAATCAAGGACCAAGTGTAGTTAGATGGAAGTTACTTACCAACATCTGGTACCCACGTGTGCTCTCGGCCGAATAGGATACAACCATGACACAGAGCGTTATGCAATCGAGAACCGTAACATCATCATCTTCGTCATGGTAACAGAAATCGATGGCCTTTAATGGCTTTGGCTCCTTGACCAGTTCCGCAATGTTCAGAGGATCTGGCGAAGGGTCCTCCAGGCTTAGCAATAAATTGAATAGGCAACTGGATTGCACTTTGTGGGCCTCTCCGTAGGTGCCATCCTCATCTGTATCCAAAATTGCCGACACTGAGCCAAACATTTGCAATATAAAAGGTTTCCGATTCAGCAGATAGAACTGTTTCACAGCATACTCAATTGTCGTAGTAATCAACTTGTTTGTCTGATGCAGTGAATAAACCTGCAGAAGTGTGGGCATGATCATGAAATAGCCATTGGTGGAGAATATATTCTTGAAATTAAAGGCCGCATTGATAAAAGTGGCCATCACATAGCGCATTATGCACGAATCCTCGGCGTGCAATATGGAGGCACCCGAGAGAACATTCAAGAAGAGTTGGATATCCGCAGAGTAGGCAAAGTTGCCAGCCATGGCCTCAAACATACGGGCAATCAGTCGCACCCACATGAACTTATGGAGAACATCGAGACCAAGTAAAACTTTGCCATATTCTCCGCCGTGATGCAAATCTAAATCAACCTCGAGGGCTTTTCGGGGAAACGAGGGCAGCTTCATAAGCTCCTCGTGCAGGAAGACAACGCGCTGTACCACCATATCGACATTTTTCAGAATTGCCCATGTCAAATGGACTTTGCCGATTTCCACAAATTTCTTGGTCAACTCCTGCTTCTGCAGAGCCAAAAATGATTCATCTGGACGCATAAGCATGAGTCGCACTTCTGGATACTGGGAACGCTTGAAAAAATACAAATCCCGTATATACCAATTAGGATTAAGGATTTTGTCTGAAGAAAAATTAAAAAATAAATTATTAATATTCTTCGATGGGCAGGTGAACTAAACTCACTGCTTTTGTAGTCGACCAGGCAATAGTGACTGGTGTTCTTCTCATCGATGGGATAGTAATCCAGAGCCTCTTTCAATAATTGACAGAATAGAGTATCCTCCTGCACAGGAAACTGTGAAGGAATGTTGTAGTCATCATCGGCAGGTCCGTGGACGACAATCTTCTTGGCCGCAGGCACATTGGCTGTTAGCAATATGGAGGCATCGCATTGTTCTTTGCGCAGGATCTGTTTCAGATCCTTAAACATAATACCATGAACCGAATGAACCACCATCCAGAGCACGGATAAGGCTGAACCCACAAGCTACAAGAGAAGAAATATTTTAGTTTTTGTTTCTGCGTGCAATCATTCAAATTACCTCCTGTTTGAGTTCATTGGAAGAGCGCACATAGAACATAATGTAACCAATAATGGAGTTGTACAAGGCAAAGGCCGCCTGCTGTGGCAGGCGTGGAACGAATCTTATGAGATGACGCAACAGCTTGAACATCTGATCCTGGCGATCGCGAGTCAAACGCTCAAACACATAACGCAGAAACAGAGCCGATTCCTCGACCAGGCACACCCAGATCACCTGATAGGCTATCTCATAGACAGCATTTCCATCCGATCCAATGGCGGCATCATCCAAACAGCCAACAATCTGCATCACCGACGAGCACAGCACGGAGGGAAACAGCGAATGGGCATGATGAAGATGCGATGACATGCGTGTCCCATCGATATCCTCTTCTATTTCATGATCCTCATGCTCCATGCCGGGCTCGTGAGACGCCTGCTGACTGATGGGTATCATAGTGATCAAGAAACTATGACGTTCGGCCCGTTGTTTGTCCCGCTGCTGACGCAAAGCATTTCGTATGGCTTCGGTTTGTTGCATCTTTCGACTCTTTGTGGCCGTCACGAGAGAACGCTGCGAAAAAGAAAAGCCAAAATTATTATTCTCCATGTGTCCCAAAGGAAGTGAGGGGATTACAGATTCTACATAACCCAATGTTTCTGCAGCCTTCTCACTCACATGTCTATCCTGATTTAGGGTCACATCCATATCTTTAGTCTGTTGGACAGGCATCCAAGGCGGATCGACTACCGGAAGACTTTCAATGCCAATTTTTGGCGAAGGCAGCGTAAATTCAATGCCACCCGGTGGCACTTTGAAGGTCACATCATGAGCATTCTCCTCCATGCGTGGCCAGACATGAAAACGGCATTTCCACAATACCAAATACCTTTGAATGGCACCAATCCGTATATCCGGATCTTTGTGCTTCAGTGCTCGTTGCATAATATCAAAGGCGAAATTCTGAGCCTTCACCGAGCCCATTAGAAAGACTGCGGCACTTGTTGTCGACAAATCATGATTGGTCTCCAACAGCAGTTCCCAAGCTGCTGGCATTGCCTCAATGACCATCTCTTCGGTGAGTATAACGGCACCTTTTAGCATGGTTGCCAATGGAAAGTGGAATAAGTTACGTATGTGGATACGTATGAACTTTAATATGGGTGGTTCCTCTTGCAGCTTTTTTTCCTTCTCCTGGCGAAAGGCCTTGGCAAGTTTTTCAGCCATCTCCAAATCAGGATCGTCGCTTATCCTAAAAAAGGAAATTGATTTGGCTAAGATTCGGAAAAAGTGCTAAGTTGTTTCACTTACCGATCTTTGCGGGATAAACTATCCTTGCGTTTTGATGGCGAAGTTTGCGTTGAGCTCTGCTCTGATACTTTTCGCGTCGATCGTGGTCTAGATGAATGTGTTTTGCTAGAATTAATCACCAAAGGTTCTACCGTTGGATGATCTGCATCGAAGGTGAAGCCGAATTCCTCGCCGTAAACCTGAAATGATCCACGGTGTTTTCTAAATATTTCAAACAGAAGGATTGTCGTTTACCTTTCTCGTGGCCTTGATCAGACGCGTACAGGAACGCATGTGACGCTTATAGCAATACGGATGGCAGTAACCCTTGTGAGTGCAATAATAATTGTAACTGGACATTAGATCGATAATTGCTTTCAGCCAGGGCATATTCTTGGCCGTATCATCGTTCTCATTAGAGTCGGTTGGCGATTCGGGTTGCTGATCATCGCTTAGAATGCCCGGCGATTCCTCTCCGCCACTAATCATGCCCTGTTCCGATGTGTCACTGCGATCGGAGAGCGATGAGACCTTTCGACGGGATTGCATATTAACTGGAATGATAAAGAGGTATGTTGATTTATGTAAATTATGAAAAAAAATCGATTTCCTACTTACAATCCGTTTCAATCTCTTTGCTGTCTTTAGTGTTACGTCGCAGTTTAAGAGAACGTCGCTTGAAGGATCCGCCCGTGGTTGTTGCTGTGCCACGTCTTAAGAGAAACGGACGTACGGCAGAAGCAGTTGGACGACGAGCCTCTTCCCCCTCTTTGGTTAGGGTGGTGTTGCTACTATTCTCCGACTCGTTGTCCGGTTCGTGTAGGACGAAGGAAATCTTACGTTCTGTTTGCCCAACACCATCGTTGCCAGCTGCTATCGACTGCAGACTCTGGGCCGAGGTCTGTGAATGACCCATAGAACTTAGGGCCATGGACCACCGACGATTTGCCTCACGATATACCTTCTCCCACGGTGCTGGTTTATCTCTATGCATAAGCTTTGAGGTCCTTGGCAACATAATGTACGTGTCTCGCAGAAACGCCGTAATCTCGAAGAGCAAAACACATGCAACCAGTTTTAGGGCATGAGGACAATCATTTCCGTGTGGATTCACCGAGGATTCATCGAGGAAGTCTTCTTCTTCATCTTGCTGCAGCAATTCACGTTGCTTTTCCGGATCCGTGAGGCTGGCATTGATGGCCTCATACTGCAGACGTTCGGTGAATAGAATCTCTTCGAGACGGGCACCCACCATTTCCGCCCATTGATGAAACATTTTGCCAGCCGCTCGTTGCAGAATGTGCGTGCGTCTGGCACTGCTTTGGCTGACCTGATGCTTCATCTGATTGATATTTATATTAGCTCCCGATGCTCTGTAACTGCCCACATTCTGTTTCATCCAAGTGGGCCACTGGCCCTTGTTGCAGAGATGTACAAAATGGGCACACTCCAGCAGGAAGGTGGCTCTACTGACCAACGGAGCTTGTGGCTATAAAAGGAAAAGAATTATGAGCGAGTGGAAGGCCATGAATTGGGAATAGTTACCAAATCCAAGACAGCTGCTACTAGCTGTGGATCGGGAAATGAGCCAGGGGCACATGTCTCAAGTAGGAAGGACAACCTTAGCATGCCCACACGGACTGGTTCTGTGGGGATCAGTTTACGCTCCTTGAGTATGACCACCTCGGATTCGCGTGGCCCATCACACATGTCCGAGGAGCTGCGGCGACTAAAGTCCGCTGTCTCTTCGATGCCGCCAACTTTCTTTTTGCCCTTTACAATGCCTCCGAAACGGTTTAGCCGCCGTTCAACACGGCGCTTGGCGCGCTGTATGGAACGCCCGATGCCATCGCTTGAGCGACCGCGCTGTATTTTTAGCGAGGCGTGCCTCATGAATGTGGAGGATATCTCGGGATTAAGCGAGCCTATCTCCAGGTCAATGGACGACGCCTCCTTGGGAGTACCGCGAAACCAGCGCACCAAGCCGCTGAGCCGTCCCAGCGAATTGCGTTCAGAGCTGGAAGTGGAATCGGAGAGCAGGGCCCGTTCACTATGCCGCGGTGTCAAAGTGGGTCTAACGCCGGTGGTTCTTCTTCGGAAATTGCTCAACGGCGACTGACTAGTCTTATAGTGTTCCTCGCAAGTCTCGGTTTCCAGTAAGCTCTGCAAAAATCAAAACAAGGAATAAATAGATTATCAAAGGACTCTATGAGAGGCTCTCACTACAGCGCAGGCGGATGAAGTGCTGCGTTTCTTCAGAAGTAGTCTTCGTTGCGATCGATTGTCGTCATTCTGCAGATTCTGTGATACATTCGCCTGGGGTATATGTCTACAAAGGAAGAAAACAAATAGGAGTGAAAAGAAACCATTTATTTTGCTCTTTCTTCTCCACTGACCTTATCACTCGCGTCGTCTGGGCTGTGGGACCTTTCTTGTGGGGTCGCGGAGTCACTGCCAATATGCCACTAAGGGCGACCAAACGGAATGGACCACCATGGGCTCCCTTCACATATGTGACCAATTGTCGTATGTCTCCATAGAGGGCAATGTTTTCGGGTGATTTGAGATCTTTGCTTGCCTCCACAAAACGACTAACCAACGGCTTGAAGACAGCGCCAACAATTTGTCCTTCGGCTCCACCGCTGCTGCCTCCGCTAAAATTGGTCGAATAGCCACCTTGACCTGGTACGCCGCCAAGATCGTTGTTAACATTTTTATATCCACTCTGACGTTTATGAGCTATATATTCGCATCATCATTTCATACATACATACATACATATTTATATATATATATATACATATACAATGTGGTGTGGGTAAATGGTGAGTGGGTGGGGTACGGAAGGGAAGGACAACAACTCAAAAGCATTAGCACACAATTGTTTCATGCAATTGGAACAAATTATCAAGAGAATCAGTGGCAATGGATGCAAACTGTTGGCCAACGGGCAACGCATAATGTGGCCAATACATAAAATAATTATGAAAACAAACGAAAAAGAGATAAAATTGTGCTCCTAATTTTGAGAGGCATTGCATCCAAGCGTAACTAACTAATATTAGCCAGCCAGACAGTCGATGGCGGATCTAAGCGGGTGAAAAAAGAGGAAATGTCGCCCACTAAAGTTTGCACTATCCATTCTAAAATATAAAGAATCTTTGACTGGTTATTGCATACATAAGAGGGCAAATTTCTCTAAATTCACTCAACCTAGATCCGCGTTTGCAGGCAGTGTAACACTTACTCAAGGGCGACAACAAAGAGCTGGGATCCACACAGAACGCCAGAAAGGCATGGAAGAAATCAATAAGTTCTGGCAATGGAGATGCCTTCACCATTTCCTGCATAAAACGTTTTGTTCGCTGGCCAGCTTGTCGTAGCATACGTGAAAGTATCTTCTGGCATTGATTGCGCAAAAAGTCAGCCGGAGGACCACGAACACCTGTGAAAAAAGTTAGGGTTAGTATAAATAGCTTAACTGATGTCTTTAGTTGATCCATTACCATCATTACAGCCATGCGGACAACCCAGAACTTGAAGAGCGCGTCGTATGATACTCATGGATATCTCATGGGCATGTTCACCCAACTTCAAAACGCCCATTTCAATTAGCAGCTCACAGATATTGAGACCAGCCTCTAGGACACGCAGTGAGCAGACCAAAGCGGGATCACGCTTAAACACATTACTAATTGCCAAGAGGATAATCTCATAGTCGATGCCACCATCACGGGTGATATAGAACGATGAACCCGGAGCCTCAGATTCATCGACGCCCGTGTAATCAATATGCGAGTCTGTGTGAGAGCGTAACATTTGACCGCGATATCGGGTCGAAGTGCTGCCACCGCCGGCACTACCATTGCCACAACCTCCATTTCCGGTGAGGCCCGCAATGCTGCCGCCATTACTCAAAGCATCCAACTGGGAATCAACAGAACCCTTAAAGGAAATAGAAACGATTAGCTGAAGCCATCTTAAATTATTTAATCGGTTACTTGTCTCTTCATATAATCTGGCGAAGGCGTTGGCGTGTGCTCGGTCACTGTGATAATGGGATTGCGTGGATAGAAGGCTGTCGAGGATCGTGGTCCCATGCCTGCTTGTGGTTGTTTGGGAGTCTTCGACGATGGTTCGATATATCTGTAAAATCTTTTATATTGTACAAAAAAAATCGATCGATGGAACGATATTGTGTGTCATTAGTTAAAAAACGGCGTGCAGCAAGCTTAAGAATAATTAAGACAGAGAGAGAGAGATTGAGGAAGAGGCAGAGGTGGAGTAGATTAAGAGGGAAAATAGTGAAAGGTGAAGTAGTTGCAATTGCGGGGGGTAAGCATAGACACATAGTAAGCAGGCAAAGATTAACTTGGAGTCACAGCAGAGGAGAAAGGAGATTAAATTATCCTTGATAAGTTGTGTTGTGTGTATGTTCGTGTTGCATAGAACAAGATAAAACTCACCCGCTATCGAGCAGACAGCTGGTTGTTCATAGTAAAGAATGAATCATAGAATATATACATAGTAATATATATATGTATAGAGAATTAAAACATTTGAAACAGTTTAGGCTTAGATTTTAGTTTTGAAAAATTGTTTTGAAGTGTGAATTTTCTTCAGTCAAGGCCTGATTGAGATTTTAAAGTCGTGTGCTGGCAAATAGAGTCAAAATGGAGAAGCATATGTAAATACCTGAGACTAGGCATGGATTTGCCTTTGATAAGATTGCTGGCTGGCTCACGTGTGATCATGGATGCAGAACGTGATAGCTTCTTCTCGCCCGTATCCAGACTGCGATGGTATTCCTAAAGAGAAAGACACACAACATTTTTACTAAAGTGTAAATAAGTGGATGGACAAACATAGCCAACTTGAATGAGAACCAACTGACAACTGACTATGGGCCACTACTGACTACTAATGACTGAAGGGATAAAGGATTCGGGATGAATAACAACATTTAAGAACAAAATAAACGCGTGCTAACTGCATTTCGGTTAGGATTTGTCTCTTGGCTTACTGCATGCTGCAGTTGAATCTTGCCATTGGCTGAGCTAGTATCGAGGCCTACTTTTTCCAAATTCTTTTCCGATTTTGAGAACATCTTGGTTTCTACAAAAGCACGCAGATCGGCCATTTTGACGCGTTTCTTTTTCTCGCTGCCGCGACGTTCCGTCGATGTTGGTGGCGTTTTAGTCTGCGCCTCCTCTGAAAGAGTTAAGAATTAGAGAAGATGCTGGAAATTCCACAACTGAACGTTAATTCTTACCAACTACACTGGTAACAGGAGCTGTCTCTGGTATTTCAATATAGTCTTTGACTACAGAACTACCAGGACTATCTCGACTATTGCTACCAGGTCCCTGATAAAGGGAAATTTCTATTTGTGGTATAGGCAGGGAATTGGACCGTTTGCGCGGCTGATTCAAAGTAATGGCCGCTTCCTCGCCTATGTCGCTGAGTCTGTAATTAATTGAATGAACTTTTGAGACATTTGCTTCCCCCATTGTATCACATACCCACCGATTGTATAGATATTGTAGGCTCCAGAATATGCCCTCTTCTTGCCAATGTGAGATAAAGAGGCAGCGTAGAACGGATACATCCAAAAACGTGGCCGCTGACACATCCGCCTTGACACTGACACTCTCCGATTTATCCGAATCGGATTCTTTTTCTATGGAGGCACTACGTTTCTCTTTCATGGATGCTCCACGCACTAGTTCCTGCTGATCGAATTCAAATTTGGTCGATGGAACCTTTTCTTTATCCCTTGAGTTCATCGATTGACGACTGCCACGACGACTTTGGGATTGCTGCTGCTGTAAGAGGCTAGCATCAGCCTAGTATTAAAGAAAGAGAGATAGACAATAAGAACATACAATTTTTGGTAATCAACTTGCGTTACGCACTGTGAAGAATGAATTATCCATTAATTGAGGAGCGGATGGCAATCGAAAAATGACAACACGTTCATCCTCGACGCTGGAAGCTTCCTCTGGTATAGTCTCGGGAAAAGCAAATTCTTTGGGAGAAGAAACCCAAGAACCCTCCTCATCTCCTTGTCTGCCGTATTCAGAAAATCCGCTCTGTGGGGACGGGGAGTCAGCCTTGGGTGACATGGCATCACCCCCGCTCTGTTTACGAGCGGGAAAGACATCAGTCGATCCCTTTGGCGTTGGTGCACAAAGTAAATTCCGTGCCTTAGGCTTCACCGGAGCCGTAAAACAAGGCGCGCCAGGGGCACGATTATCCCACATTCCCTGCCACAATTTAATGCCATTCTCAAGTCGAAAATTCTGAAAATCCGACTCCTTCAAATGGTGTATAATGGGAGCAAAGAGATAAACAAAGAGCTGCAATGGACCAACAAGAGTTAGATTAAGTGTAAAACAAACAACTAAGACTTTAAGATCACCGTTATTGTTGGCACCGAGAACAAATACTGGTCTATGGGCTTGGTTTTGGGCTCAGGAAGAGCATCGCCAAGGCCCAAATCCTCACCACTCTCATCATCGGCGCATTCTTCGGCCGCATAGAGGAGAATCCATTGCATGGTATACAGTAATTTGGTCTCCACGGGTCCGATTGCCTGCATATCTTTTACACGATTGTGAAGCAATGCGGCACAAGCATGCATGACATGTGGCAGTGCTCCCTGAAGAAGACGCCAACGCGGAATCGCACCCAAAGCCTTGGTAAGAGGCGGTGAGAGGCCAAATTGTATGTTCTGCACGAGGACCTTTTCGAATGACTGTAAATCAAAGTTATGTGAAAAAGTTGGATAGACTCAACCAACTAACACTCACCTTACAAGCCTCTTTAGATTCCTGTTCAATTGGTCAATGTAAGAATTAAGAATCAAAAGAATTATTAAACATTTGCAATAGGCAAACAAGATAGAAATCTTCTAAAGAAACCAAAATGAGAACTCGAGATCTTAATACAAACAGATTTTTCTACCAGTTCTCTCAATGTCAAAATCAATCGTAAATCGTATTTACATTGAGTTAACGTGCCTTATTATATAGATATGTATATATATGTATATATAGGATACGACAAAACATTTATAACTTACATGGTGTCCTGGTGCGTGTTGACAAAACTACATTCAGATTCAGACAAATTGCGAAAGATTTACAATAATAATTTGTACAGTTTTGTTATTGTTGGCATTTGTTATACATATGTATGTGTTAGTATTAATAGTTGGAGTAGTAATAAAATTTGGCACAAACGGAAAACAAGCGTCCGTCTCTAGTGAGACAAAAGGCCTAATTCGTAACATATTTTCGGGCGAAAATATTGAGAATATTTGCAATTCTTTAGGGGCAGGTGACCGTGTTTATTAGTAGAGATAAAAATAAAATATAGATAGTCAAATCAAATGCAAAAACAAAGAACACAAAAGTAAATCACATCAAAAGAGTGATAACATCAAAGAATATTTTATTGGACAATTTGGTTGTTGTTGCTGTTAATGTCAATTTTTTTTGTTTTTTTAGATAACAGTCCATCCTTACAACAAAAAGACACGCATAGCGAATTTACAGCAAATGGAAGTTTCATATTGATTTTTGTCATTTTGACTCTTTAAGTTCTGGTATTATTATTTGGCCCGAATGATATCTGTGGCATTTTGGCAATGGCTTCTTACCAGACACGTGGATTCGTGCAATTTGCCCAGCTTGGGCCGTATAAAGGGGGCTATTTGACGCCACAGGAACGTTTGCACGGAAACGGGCAAGCCCAAGTCCTGCAGGCCATCGTCCTGATCAAAGTCAAAGTCATCGTTGTTATTATTTGTTGCTGTCCCAGCACCAGCACCGCCTCCGCCGCCGGCATGACTGTTGTTATTCGCCTGGAGGTTGTTATTGTTTGTAGTTGTTGTTGCTCCTGCTGTTGTTGTTGTCGTTGCTGTGGCCGTTGTCACCATGGTGGCCAGCTGGAAAAGTGGAAACAGAAAATGAAAGGACACGAACATATGCAACATGTGGCGGCTCATTCATAAAAAAATCAAAGAGACCCCCTCCAAAAAAGGGGTAGCACCCAGAGAACGGGGCAACAGGTGTTTGCGTGCGCAGGCTCGACTCTAGGTCAGTGCCATGTAGACACTAAAACCTCAGGGGTGGCCTCCACCTCCGTCTACGCTCCGTTTGAAACAGCTGTGCATAATGCGAGCATCGCAGAACGCAGACTCCACATCTTTGAACGAGGCGACTGGGTTATAGATACACAGAATTGGGTTTTTTCGGTATACATGCAGAAAATGGGGCAAAAAATTTTCACAGTCTTATATAATCGTCTTGCAAATTTTTGGTTTTTCTTTGCAAATAATTAAAGAGTTTGCCATTCCAGGTCTTAGAGTGATAATTGTTAGTCACCTTTCACACGCACTCAAATCAAACATTACGTTTTATAGCCAGCAATTGGTTTTGGATTGCCTGTGAATTGTGGTGGCCGCACCCACAGACAAATGATGGGTTTGGCTCCTTGGCGTTTAACTAATTGCAGGACATTTTCTTCTCCCTCTTCGATGGACACCTGCTAAGCGTTGTTTGCTTAGCACTCTCCCACTCTTTGTATGTGTTTTTAAGTTTGATTTCAATTAAGATATTTTAGCTATTTCTCTGAAAATTTTCCTTTGTCTTTACCTTGATTTTTGCTTTTGGCCAGTTTCGATAACTGCTGTTCACTGGTGGACGGTTCGGATGCAACTGAGACAAGCCTCGTTAAATGACGAGCTCTGTTCCTCTCGTCCTCGGCGACATTGCGTATACAGGATAATATACATACACACACAGACGCCCGCACTTCAAAGTAAGTATACGCACTGTTCACCCTCGTTTAGAGGGTGCTTTTCTATTCTATGCACAAGGGGGGGGCTTTACTACTCCCAACTAGGCACCCTGTTTCTTAACGAGCGCTTTTTGGCTTGGCAAATTTCTACAAATTGATAAGAAGTTGCTTTAAGGGTTGATATTGCGTATACGTCCTGTGTTAGTAATCTAACATTAAGTATACCATTTTAAGAGGTGTGTGTGTTTGCTAAAATGTCAATTTATTGAGGACATTTTCCTATACTGATCAAATTTGATACAATTTTCATCACATTTAGGTAAATAAACTTACTCTCGAGCTCATTCCCGTTTTTAAGAATGAAATGCGCATTAACCATTGCGCATCTGTATCTGCATGGATACATAGACCCATTTGTTCATCTTTCAGCTGTTTTGATTGAGAACACTCGGATCTTAGACCAAATAGTCGTTGCTTCAAATTGGGCCAACTACCAACAACAGGTTGGCGGCAAGAAGTGAACCAAAACAATGGGACAGAGGCTGCGCCTGAAACCCAAAAAGAGAAATCTCTGTGTGTTAGAGAGAAACATTAGCTTAGAACAAACAGCTGCTGTTTTTGTGGAGTCTGGGAAAACTGGGTCAAAGTAAAAGAAGGGCCTGTCACACAAAGTCAAGGACATGAACATGAACAAGGACAAGGACAATGACAAGCCAACAAAGTTGCTGGCAATTTTTCGTTAAGAAAAAATTTGCCAAAACTTGTATTGACAAGTCAAGCTAGTATTAATGGTTTTATTTTTGCCAAGAATCTCTACATTTTTATAAGGTCCTCCACCTATAGAAATATACATACATATAAGTCGCTATCTCTCTTGCTCTCATATATGTATGTAGCTCTGCCTTTTTCTAATTTCGTTTTGTTTTTGTACATTTTTGCTCTGAATACATTTTGTGTATCTGTGTCATAGTTTTTATAAATAGCACGCATTAAATTGTTGCCGAACTAAACGAACAGATAGATATATCTTCAAAATGTATATATATATGAAGCTATATAGGAGATATTGGGAAAGAGAGAGATCGAGAGAGGAAGCAGTAGTAATGCAGCATCTTCTAACTATGTAAGGAGAGAGAGAGTGTAGTGGGCGAGGGATTTGTATGGAAATTGAGGAAAAAAGCCTTTCAGGTGTTTCGCCTGTCCAAATACAATACGATAGATGGACCAAAACATTTTGAATGATAACACATGCAGAGCTTTTAAAAATTTCATCTCAAATACTGTGAGGCTTGCCAAAAAAAACCGATCAGGGTCGACAACGAATGTATAAATACTTACTACATAATAGTAGTCATCTCTGCACACACACAGAAACACACTCATACATATGTACATATACAATGGATATAGATCCATAATCATAGATTTGATGTTTATACATATAAAACATGTGTTGATGTGCCTCGAACTGTCTAGTTCTAGGGTCCCCTTGAACAACAATAAAAGTTCCAAAAGTTTTAAAATATTATCTGCAAACTCATCTTCGAAATCAAATGATATTTAACACTATCCGGCTGGGCATGCCACAAACGATTATTATTTTGCCTTCGTGAGAACCACGAAAAATAAAATAAAAAAAAAAAAAAAAACAGACAAGAGGAAAATAAGAAAAATTGAAAGAAAAAAAATAGAAAAGAAAAGAAAAAAATTAAAAAAAAAGCATAATGTTTAAAAATAACTTCAGGAGAGAGCGAGAGAGAGTGAGAAAGGCCCAAGAAAATGCTTCAAGTAGAGAGTCAAAGTCTCTATCTAGAGAGAAGGCATTTGAAAATGTTTCCAAGATGAAAGTAAATTCTTCACTGAATTTTTCTAAAAGTGTTTGTGTGTGTGTGTGTAAAGAGTATTTCGTCATGCTGTGTGTGTGTATGTGTGTGTGTGGGGCGATCTGCTGCTTTTGGCTATCACCTCAGAATTACCTTGCCGTACTGCTGCTGACGAATAACGTTCAGTCGAGACCGAGCTCATCCGCGATACAGTTGATTTTCGCATCCAATAGACAAAATGGTGAGATTATATATATATATACATATATATGTGCATATATATCAACATAAATTAATACTAAAGACTTGAGAAAAATCATAAGACTTTGAGAAAAACAATAGAAACTTGAATTTTGCATGAGTTTTAATCAATTCCTTTTTCTCTAAATTGAAATTTCTAGGCTGATGTTCCAAAGCGTGAAGTTGAAAGTAAGTTGCACTGCATCAGCAGACAAAGATAAATAAAAGGAAAAAAGGATTATGCCTCTAACCTCAAATCACAACAGAAATAATTCAATCAATCAGTTTAAATTTAAAAAACCACAAAAATACCAAAACCAACGACTATCTCAATCTAAAAAGCCCAAAAACGGCAAGGAAAAACTTGTTAGATTACATAATTGTGCGCGTGTGAGTCAGTCAGAAATGTATTATATACGCAATATATACTTTGAGCAACGTGGAAAATATTTCGTAATCGGTTGGAAAATATCACCATTATATATACTGTATATATACATAAATATATACGGATATGTCCGCAGACGCCCTAAATCCACCTGCCGAAAAGAATGCTATACAGATTTCAAAATTTTCCAAAACAAACTGCCTACCAAGTATTTCTGTGGTCGTTCGTTTTGAAATCTGCAAAAGGATTTTGCATAGACCTACATAATTTCCATGGTTCATTTTCATCAGTCGATCAAATCTGCGGAAAACGACAAAAATATTGGAAATATCTAGTGCAATATTATGTTTGAAATGTATAGAAAATACAATGAAAATCGGCACGGCGACGGGTATATGTGTGTGTCGGTGCGTGTGTGTGTGTGTACCATGGGGTAAATTGTCGGTATCCCCAATTCCGAATCGTTGCGAGATCGTGTCACGAACGCTGCTCGTTTAGAAATCTAATTTTGGCCAAGTTATTTCATTAGATTTATTTTCGTTAAAACGCATTAAAGAACAGCCAAAGAAAAAGCGAGACAAAGCGAGAGACACACACACACCAGCGGGAGAGAAAATCGGAGAGAACTATGTGCGTCGGGATATATAGAAATATATATATGTATCATGGTGAAGGCGTTCGGGTGTCGGATTACGTATACGCCAGAGTGGAAGAGAGAGAGAGAGAGAGTGAGAATACATATGTGTAATGCTGTGTATCTCTGTGTGTGTTCGAGTGTTTGTGTGTGTAGGTGGTAGTAACCAATGGCCGACCATGTCAAGAATTTCATGATGACCAAAAATGTGCGTACTGAAAATTTCAGGGTTACCCCTTCAGGTGACCCCGTTCAAAATGTATATCGTCGGTTTTAATTATTTATAAATCAGTATAAAATCAATAATTAAATAAAATTGTTAAACAATTATGAGTCGTATGAGGCCTTTGTGTTTGATTGCCTTTGGATAATTGTATGAAATGATAACTTTGAATTATCTTGTTTCTGACAGATGTCGAATTCGTTTTCGAAGTTATGGGTTCCCCCTGGTGAGGGTATTGATGCCGTCGATCTAGGCGATGCTCTGCGTGCTCTGAACTTGAACCCCACCTTGGCTCTCATCGAGAAAATGGGTGGCACCAAGAAGCGCAACGAGAAGAAGATCAAGTTGGATGAGTTCCTGCCCATCTACTCACAGGTTAAGAAGGAGAAGGAACAGGGCTGCTATGAGGACTTCATTGAGTGCTTGAAACTGTACGACAAGGAGGAGAACGGCACCATGATGCTCGCTGAATTGCAACACGCCCTGCTTGCTCTTGGTTAGTTTACTAAACTACACTTAAAATGGAAAAGACATTTAACATTTCACTTCCAAATTACAGGAGAGTCTTTGGATGATGAACAAGTGGAGACTCTGTTCGCTGACTGCATGGATCCCGAGGATGATGAAGGCTTTATCCCCTACTCTCGTAAGTATAGCACCAAAAGCATCTGTTCTTGATTGTATCATGAATCGGAAATGATTTGATGAATGTTATTTGTATATTTCATATGCACCAAACCACAAAAAAAAAAAAAACATTACTCTGCACTCCTTTGCACACACAACCCGAACAAAATGTGTTCAATATATATGTATATGTATTATTTGTGTTTATAAAAAACCTACCAATTGCACCAACCAACAAACCAAACAATTCCTATTGCGTGTTCCTGTCTATTGCCTGTTTTGTGACTTGTGACCAAATATACAGAGTTCATCCAGCGTTTGATGAGCGATCCAGTTGTCTTCGACTAAACAGTAAGTACTCTACATCCAGTCCAATTGATGTTGATGTTCTCGATGTCATCTCGTCTGGTTGTGTTAGCAATACAATCCAAAACCGGATCGTATATATGTATATAGTTCTTGCCTAATCGCAATCTCTTTTTTATAATCTTTTCAACAGCATTCCTCGCCAGAATGTGTGAAAGACCAGATCAGCTATAAATAACTACCACCAAATACCATCAACTACAAAAAAAAAAAACAACAACAACAACTACAAAAATTTATAGCAACAACCATTCTCCATAGATGTTATATATTCATCGCTAACTCTCTCTATCTCTCTCTCGTATATTATTTTAATTAAATTTTACTTCTGCTACTACAACTGCAAAATTGAACTTCAAGATAATATTATTTTTTAAAAAAAAAAAAAATTTAAATTATAAAAAATAATGAAAAAAACATAAAACTAAAAAGAAAGAACAAAAGTTTTTTTTTTTTTTTTGATACAAAAATCATTTTGCTGTTCAGTTTTATTTTGTTATGTTTAGTTTTATTTGCACCTTTTTTTTTTGTTTAAATAAATAGCAAAGAAATAGTTAGCCGACGAAAATTAAAGAACATTTACAGGAAGCATAAACCAAAAAAATTTTAAAATTGGCAATTGTCAACGTGAATCTTAGAGTAAGTTGTAGGTGTAGTTAAATTTTGTACACAAAATATCGTACTGAGGGCCAATTGCGTTTGTAGTTTTGGCTCTCACTTTTTGAGTTTTTTGTATTTAGGTTGGCTGAAATTTCGATTATTTTTAGGATCATTAATTTCTTTCTGTGGAGAGGACAAATTTAAATTTTGTAACGGCTTCTAGAGCCTGTTAGCTAAATTTAACGGCTTTAATTCCTTCTAGAGCACTGTTAGCTTTCAAGCTAAATTTAGCGGTTTGGCTAAACTCGATCAGCACTAGTTTTGTACATTTGGCAGCTCTGCGTTGTTTTATATTTGTTACTTGCCGCGTTTTCTTGCGTTTTGTTTTGTTTTTTTTGGTGTGTTTGGATCTATTTTCAAGTGAAAATGAATAAGTTCTCATTGAGAGTAGCTTTCCAATGATGAAATTTAATTTGGTTGAAATGTTCATTAGAAATAACAAAAATTATTTTTGCGTCAAGATGGCCACAGAAAATTTGAGACTCCTCGGGCGCTGTGCATGTGTGTGCGTAAGTGATCGAAGCTTAGCTTATGTATGCACGTATGTATGTGTGTGAAGTCACTTTGATGCACAAGGTAAGTCAATTTGTTCCTTTCATTTTTAATATCTGATGGAAAGTAAGTAAACTGAACAAACGGAGACCAGACCTTTAGCCTCTTTTTCTGTCTGATTCTTTGGGCATATAGTGAAAAGTTTAATATTTGCATGTAAAAAATACTGATTAATTGAATGAAGTGTTTGCTAAAATCAGCTTGCATTCGCGGGGAAACCCCATTTCTGATAGGTTTCAGCCACCAACACATAGGTGGCGCTGCCATAAAGCTGAACAAACGAGCAAATATGTATGTACATCGGAAAGAGAAAAGCTCATGCTCTAATTTCGAGAGTACTAAAAAGCATTCCGAATAATTGTACTAAACATACTCGTAGTCGCATTTCGCAGCTGGCGTCGGCAGAGGTGCGACGTTAATTAGAAAATTTCAACGTATTCCAAATCAGTTATAAACGAGATAACAAACCCAAAACATATGAAGCGGTCAGTCCCTGTGCGGCGCGGTGAAAATTTCAGAAAATATAAGAAAAATTGAAAAAGAAAATTTTAAAAAGTGCAGCAAATTGAAAGAGAAAGAGAGCAATTTTACAAACGTTATATATGTATATGTGTGTATATCTGGCCGATTCTCAGTGGTAAATGCAAAACCATAGGATAGGATAACCAACTAAGGCATTCCAAACGTTTGTGAAGTAAATAATTTTCTTTAAAAGTTCAGTGTGAATCAAAGTCAAAGTGTTTTAAAGATACACACAAAAAATAAAAGAAGCAAAAAAAAAAATCAAGCAAATTCCGACAACGCAAAAAAGGTCCTTTTCAGCCGCTGCATACTCACACACTACAAACACACACACATACAAACAGAGAAAACACAGTTAACTTTCAATATGGCGGACGTCATGGAGAAAAGCTCTGTGCTGGATGCTGTGCCAACTGTGCTGGGAGACTCCCACCCTCCAACCATCCCTCCGTCGACGCAGCAGCAAACACAGCCACCGTCTCTACCGCTGCAACAGGAAGCGCCGAAACCATCAGCTGCAGTTCCCATTCCAGTCTCAGCATCGGCTCGAGCCAGCCATGGACAGGAGCAAAAAGGTAAGTCCAATGACTTCATTCATCCATTACGCATACGCCGTGTGAATATTTTAGAAAATCAATTAGGCAAAAACACAAACCTAAACAAAACACACCTCTTGGCACAATACATTGTTGTTGCATTGAACTGGAGCATTGGCTTATGGCTCAATTAGACAAAGTGTGGTGCTGCCACACCCCCAAATGGTGTAGGACATTGATATTTATGTCAGGAAAACATGCAGCGACATCCACGCAAGTCTCGGCTCACGTCATGCCGACGTCTTTTCGTATTGCCTGATTGGGGTAGGAAATTATGCAAATAACCGGGAAGGTTTTTGTTTTTCTATATTGTTCTATTTGTATTCTGCTTTGTTTTGTTGAACTGTTTGCTCAACAGTCGAGACTTTAAAGATTCAAGGGAGCTTAGGCAGACAGTCTCCAACTAGGATGACAACTACGAAAAAAGAAAACAAAAAAAAAACCGCAAGCCAGTTTAATGACCTGCAATTGTTACGAGTTACCAACCACCCACCCATAGGCATAGTGCTGCTTTTTAATTGTGCCTAATGCCCCTTACCACATACCGCCACCATGTCTCCAGCCGGTGGAGATGGCGCGATATCTGGCTCTATGTGTATCCATCAGATACAGATAGAGCCAACTGCGATAAAAAGTTATCAGCAACTTGAGCTCGTGCTGCTGCCTGTGGTCGCTCTGCATTTGACCTCGTTTTAAAATCATGCTTCATGGGCACTTCTGCTCTTCTGATGGGGTCCATTTCAAATGTTCACTCAAATATGTTGTAGTATTATTTCAAATTAAGTGTGTTTAAATTAAGCTACTCTCTCAATGGAAATTTCCTTCAATTTGAGTTAGTTTTCAATACTATATGAGACTCATTTGAACTATTTGAGTTTTAAAACTCATATAAACATCCAAATCTCCATTTACCGAGATTTATAATTTTAAACTCACTGGCTAATGTTGTTCAAGTAAATGTCTAACTATGAAACCTAACTATGAGCGATTGAGATAGTAAAATCGATCTATGGCTTAATAAATTTTTATTGAAATATTGAAATCTTAGCGAGCTAAACGTATACTAGATACACCCTCGCCTCTGGTGATGATGATGATACAGGCAAAACATTTTTCAAGTCAAGAGCAAACCGGCTTGCTAAATATTATAATAAGTAATAATAATAATAAACAAAACAAAAGTTTAACTATAGTTTTTGTTGCTGTTATTGTTATTGTTGTTGATTACTATCAGTTTGTTCTGTATTCGCATCTGTTTGTCGGCCGTCATCCACATGAAGTCATCGTGAGTGCCGCTGTCGCTGATGTTGATTATTTGCCTAAAGCTTGGGGTTCATATCATATATATAAACACACATTTAGGTATTCGTTATTGGTGATAACAGGTGAAATTGCTGCTCATCATAAATGTGGTTAAGTATATCACTTACACTCAATTCTCAATCAACACTTTGTGACGTAAGAATCTGTTGTTAAATTCTAGTAGATATATGTATGTATATCTACATATTATTTAAAAATAGCTAACATTGCATTTCTTTTGCACTTTTCGTTCTTGGCGCTCTTCAATTAACACAAGAAAAATTTACCAGCTGAACGACGTTTTCTCATTGGCATTAGAATTTTCTTTTCCCTCTGTCTCTCTATTTTCTATTGGGGGCGCGCTAGTTTTTTTTACTTTTTACTAATTGTTACGATTTCCGCTTTAAATCTTCTTAAACAAGAGACCCAAAAAACAATTACCAAATATTTGTCACCCATATATGGGAAGATGCCACGCCTCGTTTATTGCGGCAGCAAATGAAGCAAGAAGAAACAATCTTCTTTCGGTTTACGCATAACCGAGACCTAGACCTATATAAGGTCTTTATGATTAATTATTATGGCTAACAGATTTATAGATTGATCGGCATTTACATAGCAATTTCCTCGTGACTATGTGAACTATAGCATTCCATTTCGAATTTGTATGCAAAGGGCAAGCAGTGACCATTCATTAAGCTAACATCATCAGTACTTTCATCATAATCATCTTGTGACGGAAGCATGCCGCATATTAATTAATTTACATTATTCTTGGCCTGAATTGAAAAGTTTGATCAATACTAAGTATACCAAAAATACAAATTAATAAACTCGCTCTGACTTTTAAGTTGGCCAAAAATAATTCCACAACTCTAAAGTTAGCACGAATGTATTTAACCGAAGCTTAAATGCTCTATTACTAAATGTTTGAGTTGAAATTAAGTAAGTAAAGCCAAATGGTAATCTTTATTCTGATAAGATTTGGTTATTTTGAATAACATTTATATATAATATAATAGCTATATCTAGGACTGGACATACATATATGTATAAGCTAAAGGCTATTATATTTTGACTTAAAATACTTCTACTTCTCAAAGAGCTTAAAATATTAATGTTTGAATGGCAATAGAAAAGTCGCTTAATAGTCTAATGAGTCGTTTTATTGAAATAATGGAACATTTTGTCCTTTTATTTCTTGACTAAAGTTGTTAATTGTTTATTTGTTCGACAGAGCTCCCCTCATCGCGTAGCAAATGTTTGATTAAATTGATAATGTTTCTTGTGAAAGAGTATACTTGGCATTAAGTTGGCTTTGCCTGACTTTAGTGTTTGTTTAATTGTATTTTTTTTCTTCTTGGTCTCCAACAAAGTGTCGCTTGACACGCCATTGCAATCCGCTTTCAATTAAAGGGCAGCAAAGTTGTCAAATCGCTTCAGATCGAACTACTTTAGTTCATTAAACTTGTTCTTCCCTCTTCGGGGGGGATCATACTCTGATTTCGATTTCGATTTTATGACCACTTTCGCCTAAAGAGAGAAGTACCACGGAGAAGGAGGGGAACTGGGAGGGAGTTATGTATCTGTAAGTTACCCAATGCTTTTTGCCACATTTGGTGGCAGGCAGCGCCACCGCATAATTTGTTATTCTTGTTGTTGGGGCAGTTGTCTCTTTAACTCTAGTCCACATTTGGATGGTAGCCATCGCCACATTTGGATTGCTGCCGTGCGTGCGTCAATACACCAATAACATACAAGTTGCCATTGCCACTTTTTGTGGCAGCAATCAATAAACGAAGTGCGTCAAAAATACAAATGTTAAAGTTAACCCAAACAAACTTGTCCATAAATAAATATGGAGCCACCTTACCAGAAACTAGTCATACGTATTTAAAAAATCTTGATTAATTGATTAGGGTGCGTTTTAGCTTCAGTTGACGATGGCTACGTTTGTGATTCATCTTTTTCTGCGTCGCAGGACAAGAAAACTTGCGTAAAGCTCCTGCTACGCCCTTCCCCCAAACCCAATCAAGCTACCGCCCTCTCGCCGCATACTCAACCGGCGGCAGAGAGTGACAAAATGTGTTGAATCAAATAATCAATGAATGACCAAAGGGAAGCCAACAAAAAACGAAGGCATTCCAATAGAGACAACCCCCGATGGCATGCAACCTCACCCCCGTTCCCCTCTCGCGTACTATCGAAAAAAAGGAAAACAAAAAGAAGCAGAGAGTGAGAAAGAGACAGAGGGAGCAGAGCATATAACGGACGCCGCCAAAGCAGCAGCAGCACCGTCAACAGAAGCATCAGAAACGGCAGAGCAACCGCCAATTCGCGGGTGGTGGGTACGAGTCAGCTTTCGGTTTTACTTTTCCCCTGATTTGGCAAAGCTTTTAGACCAATTTAACTTTTAGCACTGTCAAAGCTTCTCTACTAAGGTGAGTCGTCCACTCGAGGGTGGGGCATTTTGATAGAAACGGAGGGGAAAAAGTCAAATCAAAGACAAGCACCATAAAAGAGCTTTAAAAGTTGTTAGCGGATAGAAAACCAATTAGAGACTGATCAATTTTCAAGACATTGAAAATTTGAAATTGAGAATAACCGTCGTTACTTGTTTATAGGCGGAATCGAGAATGTATACAAATTATATAAACTTTCGATATCCCATCTCGATTGCCACTGTCGTAGGTGCTGTATCTCAGTTTGAAGATGATTCCTTAAAAACTCTTAAGACCATCAGAAATATATTACAAAATCTTTTAAGCCAATTTCTTAACATTTATAAAAATATTTAAGCCTGGATATATTAAATTTTCCTTATTAATAAACTATTTATTCTCCATTCCATTTCAGGTATAAATCGCTTCATTAACTTGACATATTTACAAAAACTCATAACTGGCTTCACTTTTAATCGGTTTGGTATGTAAGACTAATGAGTAAATTTATGCCATCGGCTTGTTCCATAGTCCTCCAACCTAGGATACAACAAAAAGTGTTCCACATTTGTCTCAACACAGCGCAGACACATAACCTTGACAATCGAATTAGCAACCGAAACGAACCCTCCCTTGGAAACGAGAGGGAGGAGTTAAGTAAACCCGACATAGAACAGACTAACCACCTTCTCTTCGACATCTACTTGCCACCCTAACACCATGTTAACCATGTTGGGGCTTCTTTGGTTTACTTTTAATGTCTACGCATTAGCAAAGAAGACGAAGACTGGCGACGACGACGACGTCGATTGCGTGTTGTCTGGCCCTAAATAGACAACAATTAGATAGAAATCATGGAACCTATGACAACAACACCTAAATAATATACCAGAGGCCATAATAATATTATAGAATGCGTGGCATTCGGTGACGGTGCCTGTAGCTTCAGCTATAGACGATCTATATTTGCATTAGAAACGCATTAGCTGGCAATGCACAGAAATGCGCAACTCGACTTAATACTGGGCGTCCTGGGACCTGGGACCGCCATCACCCTCTGGCCATAAAATTAATCAAGTCAAATGTAATCTGCAAATAAAATCAACCTGGTTACCCATTGAAACAAAGGCAAGGCGCTTGCTAGCTGGCTCGCCTCATTGCTGGCGTGTTGGATTTGCATTTTTCCACGGCGCCCAACTAATAAATTTGTATGTCAATAGAATAAGCATGTCGCGACGCCAGGTGAGCGAGAGTCTTGCCGTTACCATTATCCTTAATACCTTTATGCCGTTGCCCGTCGCTCTTTGAGCTGCGCAAGGACACTTTCTGTGTTATGCGCCGTGTGCAAAGTTTACGAGCCACTAGAGAGCAGAGAGACCAACTGCTATTTTGGGGTACCCATTTCGCAAAGGGGGCGCAGGAAAAGGGGCAACAAGGAAAAACCAATTTCTAAGTATTGTAATTCGAAATTTTTCAAAGCAAATAAAACCAGTCGAGTTTTAACACTCGTCCCAAACAGAACAAACGAGCCAGAAGCCGCCGCCTAAAAGTTCCCAGCAAACGTCGCGACGCCTTCCAAACGAAGAATTAAAATCAACTACATAAGAGATTTTATTTATAGTTTCAATCGTGTAAAGCGTATACCTATTTTGACAATAGACAGAAGTGAATCAGCCCAAAAGTGAACTGAGACAGCTGCAGGTGCTGCAGCAGGTGCATATCCTTGTTAAAGTGCAAAGTGCATTACCCTGACAGCCAACAACAAAGTACATACATACATACATTCAGGACATAGTTTGTGGCCAAGTTATTGCCCTCTTTGGATAGGAAAATCGATACAATTGCATGGTAATCATTGTTGTTGCTTTATAGCCAACTGCAGCCATTGATAATGTGGAGTCCTTTCCCGGGTGTATCCTGTGTGATAAAAATCGCAACTGCAATGCCAATCCAACCAAAAACAACAACAAACCCACATAAAAAACATAAAAGAAGAACTTTTCAAACTCCGTTGATACTCTTTTAAACTCTGGGCATTAGGTTATCCAAATATATGCTAGAATATTTTATCAATTTCTCACAAGAGAAACATGGATATCCATATTTAAAAATCCATAAAGGCAGAGACTTAGCCTTAGCGCAGAATAACTAAATATTAATCGTTACAAATCTAACATTTATTTAGGAAAAATCTCATAATTTTAAAAGGATTAGCTACAACTGATATACAAAAATTCCGTGTAAATATATTTACTTATAATTCTTCGTGCAAAATATGTAATTCATGGCCTTAAAAACGAAATTCTTGTATTCTTGTTTAATGAAATTTAAAATAAGATTCTTATAAGATAAGATTCTAAAGTAATTTTATTTTCCATTTCATGTAAAAAAGTTGTCCTGAACTAAAATAGTTTGGATTATTGCATAAGTTAGCTTGAATATTTGGCCAGTTTGATTTGTTATAAGGCAATTAAACGCGTACTCGTACCTATTCCAACTATAATTTTGATTCCGCGGGATGCAATAGGTCTTATGGAAAGCTGAGATTCCAAGATCCCAAGAGGTATCATAAATCAATTTGGGATACATCAGTTACCAAAGTTATAGGATTGTTAGTTAAAGGATTGCAAATTTTCAAGATAACTATATTTTACAAGTACTTGCATCTAGCGGCTTAGACAAAAATAACATTGAGCTCGTATCCTCGTTGTTCAGTTGCCTAATTGACTGGGCCACAATGACAACTCATCTCTAGAGACCTCAGTTCTCAAATATTTACTATTACTATACATATAGGAGTGTATTTTGTTGAAGTTTTCGAAAATTATGAAATATTGCCAAATCTTAACCATCTCCAGGAGAGTTTATGTCTGTTTACCCCATGACTACACACATCTTGTTAAATACAATGAACTTTGAGTTTTAAAAAGCAATATTAAAGCCTCTAAAATGGTTTAGAACCGGAATTTTGATCTACAGAACTGAAATAAGATAATGATTAGGTTCTTTTGTAAATTATAAGGGCATATAAGGGTCGTTGTAGATTGAGAATTTTGCTAGCCTTTTCAATTTCGTGTAACAAAAGGCGAATGAATCTAATTGAATTCAATAGAATGCGCGCTTAGATGGGGAATAAAGTTTGTTTTTTGTGTGGGGTTGGTTTATATGCTGCAGCTGGAAGTGCGCAATCGAAGGGATAGCCCCGTCCCTGCTGCCGCGTCAATTTGGTCACAAATGACAGTTTTGTTGACATGAACATTGTGGAATGGAATGTTTCAACAAGCATGGCAGAAACAAATCATTTGTAGGCCCTAATTTGCAGTTCTCTCTACTCCCCCCTCATTTAGTTCTTATTGTTTTTTGCGGTTGCGACTGTGACTCAACAGAAGTTGCCGCTTTAGTTGTGACTTTGCACGTGGTGGGGCCACAATTCACGAGAGCGAGCTCCTTTCAGTGTCCTGGCTTCCTGACTGGCTATTTAAAGTGGCATAAAAGTTTTAGCAATTTTATCGATTTGAGTGTCCAAAACTATTTTTGTTTTTTGGATCACATTTCTCTGGTCTACACATTTTATTTGGTTTTATTTCGTTTTGGTTTCGCCAGGTACTGGTAGTGCCTAAAACCAATCCAAATCAACTGATATGAGTGATACCGATGCGGTGAGTGCATGCAAATTTGAGCATACGATGAATATTTAGCACACAAACACGGATCACAAGTCATTATCTAGAGCACTAAAATATTTATGCACAATGAATGCGATTTATGAGCATCATTTGAATAAAAGAAATAACCCACGACCTTGCCCATATATTATTCGCCTGGCCCAGGACCAGGCCCAGACATACAGACAGAGAGACAGACAGCAAGAACGTTTCGACAGACAGAAGAGTCATGGCAACCCAAAACCCCTACTTCTTTCTTTGCTTCTCTTGTTCTTATTTTTGCTGTTGTTGTTGGGGTGAAACAAATCAAACAGCAATTTCGGCTTTCCCTTGATTTTTCCTGTGTGTGGTCTTATGTTAGAACTTGCTGCAGAAAACTTTTGTTGAATCAATAAGCTAACAAAAACGATTTGGGTCATGTTACAACTGGCAACCGAATTTCATGACAAATTCCCTAATGGTAACCAAAAACCGAAATGAAGCAAAAAACAAATACCAAAATACCAAAACAATAAAATGTAAACAAATCAAAATGCGAGCTAAAACGAAAGCTAAAACAGCCATCAAATTTGAAAGGTTCCCTTCCACTTGACTCCAAGTTGACTGTTCGATACCAAATGTATTGAGACGTCTGATATAAGTACATATACATATATATAGGGATGTATGCACATACATATGTATTACCCATATGCAAATGATATGAAGCCACTTGGTGGCCTGCCAGGTTTTGGGTTACCCGACACTTGCACATTTCTGCACCGACACCGCAGGCGAAAAGTACCAGCAGGATGTACAGAAACACGGCAAACGGCGAGCGTGGCGCCGATTCAAGTTCCACTTTAAACTTGAATTTGACTCCCAATGTCAGTTATTCGGCCCAGGAACTAACTCGCGCCCAGCCAGAGTTTAGCGTGTTCAGTCCTTCTGAACCGTCTAATGTAGAATTCACCTCAATGGAACGTTCCATGCAGCAGCTACGTTCCCGCCCGCCGACTGTCAAGGAGCGCACCAGCCTCAAAACACAGCACAGCAGCAGCAGTCCAAATACACAATCCAATCCAAGTTCAAAATCACCCACTACCATCCTACCCGAGTATATGCGAGCACCACCCAATTATGTTTTGCCACCGCAGATGCGTCCGGTTGTGGGGCCGCCGCCTCCCCAGAATCGTCCACCGTTTCCCGGCGCACGGCCCATGGTGGGAATGGGACCGCGACCGCCTATGCAGCCGCCAAATATGGGCGGACCCAGACAGATGCCGCCCCCGTTGAGATCCACAGATAGCAAGAGCAACTTGCTAATGGGCCCACCAGGTCCTCCGGGCATGAGGCCGGGAATGCCACCGCCTTTGCAGAATATGCAGCAGGCGGCACGTCCACCCAATAATCCTGGCGGAGGACAGATCAGTCCTCCTGGCCAGGGTCAACCACGGCCACCGGGAGGCTTTCCCTGGTCACCGACAACCGGTGGAGCTCCACCGCCTCTAGCGAATTCTGGCTTGCCCCCAGGAGCACGTCTACCGCCGCCGCCTCAAGGTCCGAATATGACCAGAGCACCGCCACCAACATTTCCACGTCCTTTGCCGGGGCAACCTTTGCAGGCTCCATTCCGACCGCCATACAATCAGCAGCAGCCACAACAGCAACAACCTATGCAGCAGCAGCAACTCCCTATGCAGTCGCCACAACCACAATTGCAACAACAACAGCCTCCCCAACAATTACGCCCACCATCTGGACATAACGAAGACGATGATGATGTAATTATGGGATCAGCAGTCACTCCCCTCAAGTCATACAACATGAAACCAGATCCCATGGGTTCACCACTGCTAGAGGACATTGAGCCACCATTTGAGACGACCTCCTCTGATCACACCTTGCCATCTTCGGTCATCAAAACAGAATCCAACAAAAAGGCCAGCCACTATAGTAAGATTGGGTTTCGTTTCCTCTCAAGGAAGTCCATAAAAGTGAAGCCATCCATTAAGTCAATCATTTCAACTAACTCACAAAATACTCCCATTAAAATATACATAATTAATTTGTCTTTAAATGTTTGCAGAGGGTGACAATGACAGCGGCGTTGATGAGTCCACTCAAGAGAAGGTGAGTTACACTTGAAAAAATAAGTTACTACGAATGTTTGACCTCTTTTCCAAGAACAATCATGGAGGAATGTTAAATGATTGCGAATTTTTCTTATTGTATAATCACAATAAAACAAGTCAGTTTAAATTTCGATGTAGATACCTAAAGGAGTATCAAAATTCTACTATTTGCAACCAATTTGTTCAATATTCTTTCGACTGAAATTAAATTTAACATTTTGTGATTCAATACTTTGTTCGAGTGCAGTGTAAACGAGTTTAGCACAGCTTGTGTCAGTTTTTGGTCTATTAATTGAGAGGAAATTAGACTGGCAACAAGAAAATCATTAATTTAATTTCGTTTGTTGCTGTTGACCGTCATCGGTTTTGAGTCTTCATAATGTCATATTGTGTTCACAAATCATAAATATCTGTAAAAGGCAAACTGTTTGCCCGCCTTCGCTGAGCTCCACGCTCGATTGGACAAAGAAACGAAATCCATTTCCATGACCCGACCCATTAGAGGCGATGAGTGAGTGAGTGAGATGAGTCTGAGACTGAGCCAAAGTTGAGACTAGACTAAGTTGTGTCTTCGTTCTTGATAGACAAGTCAGTTGGCAGTTGGCTCTACGGAAAAACCCGCAAAGTTGTGTTCATTCTTCACACAAAAAAATAAAAGAAAAGGGAAAGAAAAGAGAAAGTGAGTTTCTTATTCACGTGTTTGGGTGCAGGTGTGAGATGGCAGAATTGCCAACTGTTAGCAATTTTGTATGCCAAGGCGTTTTGATTTTGTTTGGCTGATATCGGGGCTAGATAGATAAGTACCCAAACACGAAACTGCCAAATTAGTGGCATGAGAATTCTATACAGAGGGGCGAGGAGGAGGAGGAGAATGTAGGAGAAATGGCGGTTGTCTGCTATAAATATATATCTGTGCCCATCCAAATGCAAAGACGACACGAACTGGCGACAATCGATAAAACAATGCATAAACTATAAATCCTTCGTGTGTCGTTGTCGTTGTGGTTGTTGTTGTTGTCATCGTCGTCGACGGCGTCGACGCACCCAAGGTAGGACCTGCTCTTGGAGGCAATAGTCATAAATGCCAATGGCATAACGTTGACAGCTTCTAGGCAGCAGAGTGTAAAAACATTTTTAGAGTCGTAAAAATGCATTTGGTTATAATGGCCGATTCGAGATTTTTGATTGTAAATTTTTATTGTGTGTGCGTTTATGAGTGGCAAAAAAATGTATCCATTGGCATTTCCAGGACCGAAACGGACCCACATCACCCAGTTCACCGGTCAAGACACCCACATCGACCTCATCGAAGCCAGATAAGTCAGGCCAATCGCGTCCACCGAGCGCCACTCCTTCGAATAAATCAGCCTCCAAATCGCGAAGCGCCTCAAAGAATCGCTTGCTACTCCAGACGCCCGAACCCGAGCCATTGAAGAAAGGTAAGTGTGATCGATCCGCAAAGATTCCGCTTCTCATACGTGTGTGTGTGTGTCTGTATTTGCGGCAGTTCCAATGAACAAGGTACAAGTGGGACATGCTCCTTCACCCAACCTCAAGGCGGTGCGTTCGAAAATTGGTTCATTGGATAATGCCACCTATAAGCCAGGCGGTGGACATGTAAAAATCGAATCGAAAAAAATTGAAATCAAGGCCGCCGGTCCCCGCATCGAGGCCAAAAACGACAAGTACGCGCCCAAGGGCGGCGAGAAGAAGGTAAGTTTGAGTTGGCCAGCAAACCTGGAGAACTAAATTTGGGAAAGCGAAACCCCCAAACGCCCCCCTTTCAAACCAAAAAAAAAACTAAACAGAAACTACTTGAAGGTATCGATATAATACATTCAATATATGATGCATTCTCATAGATCTTTTTGTAAATTTTCTATCAACATTTTTCTTTGTCACATAACTACAATTGGCTTTTTTCCCAAAACCCATTAAAAAGCAAAAACGAAAACGAAAGAAAAGGCAAAATTATGCAAATTCAATTTCACGGTCGATTTACGATTTGAAATATACATATGAAATTAACTTATTTAGATCGCACAGTATTCTATAATCTGTATCTGGCATCTATATATACTTATGTATGTGTATAAATGTAGTTGAAAATGCAATTACCAATAAGCAAAGCAACTTAGAGACATGGAAATGGGGCAAATGGGTGTGGGCTCTGACTCTGACATTGACAAGAATGGAAAGGTTCCTTTTCTATATAATCTTTTTATCATCTATTTATACTTGCAACACCCACACACACACACCAACACACTTCAACTTAATGCAAATTCGTAGATAGTCACAACAAAGTTGCAGTGGAATGCCAAATCGAAGATCGGTTCATTGGAAAACGCCGCCCATAAACCTGGCGGCGGCGACAAAAAGATTGAGACATTAAAAATGGACTTCAAGGACAAAGCCAAATCGAAGGTCGGATCCAAGGATAATGTCAAACATCAGCCTGGTGGCGGTGATATCAAGGTATCCTTCAACTCATTGCCCATTCATAATAATTATCATTTTTTTCATCTCAGTTAAGTTACACATTCTTTTTCTTTTTAAAGTGATTATTTATGTATTTACTATTAATTATTTTTCTGGCAAAGCATGTGGTGTTTGCTGATGACAAACAAACAAAGTGTTGAAAATACTTTTTCCAACTTGGCATGGGCATGACCTGCAAATAGTTTTTTTTTTTTTGAAGCATGCTGCAAGAACATTTTCTGTTCGGTGTTTGACTCTCTCTCTTTTCTATAATTCACTGATCATTGACTAACACCAAGTAGGATTCAAATACCAAAACAATTGCTAACTGCCATCTAAAACAACTTATAATTCAGTCATTTCTTCAGATTGACCTTCTCGTCTAGGCTTATAAGTCAGAACATTTCTCAGTAACATCTTTAAGTTCATATCTTTATATGTTTTGATTCTTGGACCGATTGTTCCCATAGAAATTCATACCTACAACGTCGAATCTGATTCAAATTCATAATATTTCCAACTGTAAAGAAGAATTGTTCAACAAATTACAATTGAGTTACGTTTGGCCGCTCCTCATGACCCAACAGAACAACAGAATGTTGGATAGAATTGGCAATTGTTTCGGTATTGATTCCCTGAACACAAAGCGTTACTTTTTATGGGCAAAAGGAAAAGAAAAACAGAATTGTATAATAATTTTCAGCGAAAGATGAACGTCATTTATGGTGAGGGCTCGAAAATTGTCAGCCATCGCGCCTGTGTGCTGAGCAACAAGCGCCTGGATGAGAATTTATATAGGTTTGATGATGATGATGATGAGGCTTAGTCGGTGTTAGCTTCTTTGGGGTAGGTAAATCCCATCGAAATCCTAAACTAATGCTTGGTAGATATGTCTTAACAAAGTTCACTTCAAGTTTATGGGGATGTTCCCATTGTAAATATTTCGTTTTGAAGTTATCAAATGTAGATTATGAATAACCCAAATCGAAATGTGCCTGCAGAGAGCTAAAGGAAATTAACCATGTTTAGATTGGAAATACTTTGCAGGCATATATTAAATATCTGTCTGCAATTGGAGCAAGAATTAGTTATCAAAATATGCATATCATTTTTACATAACATCTCTAAAAAAAAAACCAAACATATTTTTAAACTATTTTTGGAATATATTTTTTGTTTTTAACCTCTGAACCACATATAATAAAAGGACAAGAACTCGAAGGATGTAAGTAGATGTATTTAATTTTTACATACACATCCATGTACCTTACATTGTAAAAACGTATTTATTTTTGATTTGGATAATACATTCATTTTTTTTGTGGAATTTGCTTTTGTATTAATAAGATAATAGTTGGACACCTACTCACTCCTTTCTCTCTCTTTCTCTTTTTCTCTCTTGTAGAGCCAATTAGTCGTGTAGTTTTTGTTCTCGCTTACTATTTGATTTGTGTTTTCCACTTTCTTATGTATGTGTTCTCTAATTTATGTTTATCTTTGTAAGAAAATTCCAAATTTCAGTTGAGTTAACTTAACATGTTGTTGTTGTGTCTCTCTGTCTACAAATTGGCTCTGATTGGTGATTCGTCTGTTCACGTCCAACAAAACATTTGATTGAAAGAATAAACCTATATCGAAAATAGAAAACAAAACACCAACAAAAAGAAAACCGAGATGCTAATCAATTTCTGTACGTTGCCGGTGCTTACCTACTTACTTTTCAGATACAATCGCAAAAAATAGAAATTAAGGCACAAAGCAAAGTTGGCTCTTTGGATAATGTAAAGCACAAGCCCGGTGGCGGGGAAAAGAAGATTTTCGATGATAAGGATTATTTGAAAAATGTTGAACACTCTGTTGCACTGACAACACCACCAACACAGGTAAACTTACGTGTAAATACATAATGCCTAGCCCCCTCTCTCCTCCCACTCTATAGAAAGGGTGTGTAATGCCCCTCCCCATAGAGCAAATTGTGTTCAATGTAGTTGTAATTAGTTTTCACACACAACTAAAAAAAAGAAACAAATATTTAAAACTCGATTCATTAACAAGTACATAAGATAATCCCATTTTGTGTTCACACTTGAGAAATTCATTTTTAATGTAATTGTCAATGGTAAAATTGTTTTGCATTTATTTTCAATTATGGCATTTGTATCCTTATATACTCTATCCTTCCACACTCTCACATGTCTCGATAAATTCACTGCACTGCACAACTGTTTAACCCAAACGAGAACTCACAAGTACCTCAACTAGACTAGACTAGAGAGAAAACTAAACGAAATCACATCATCAAAGTGGCCAAAACATAATGAAATAGTAGGGCAAACGTCAACTGTAGGTTCCATATGGCGGTTACTATATAACTTTCATTTTCTGACTCTCTTTGTTTTTTTGAATATTTGTTTTATTGTCCTTATTTGCGTTACAATTAAAAATGAATTTCTTTCAAACTCAAACTGAGGTTCATTGGTTAATCCAATTCAAAACAAAAACAAAAAACGTTCAAATGATTCACCTTTCATTCAATAATTTAAATTTAAAGTAAATACATACATACATACATATGTTTTCCTAACTACTACTATTACACACATTTCTTCTCTCTTCTCTTCTTTTTCTCCCTCCCTGTGGCTCACCATGGCTTTTAATATACATATATATAAATATATATATATAGTATGCGGCTCAAGGGCGCTTGATTGCGACCATTCATCTAGAGTTTGGTCTTTGTAATTCCGATTGTGTGTGTAACGATATATTTGACTCGCTTTTTAAATGAAATCCTTTAGCTGTTAACTTGTAATAAGAACAACAAGAGCAACAACAACAACAACTACTACTACATATAACCAAAACAAAAAGAAGAAAAATGAAACCGATAACAGAAACCATGATATATAACCGACTTAAACGTTAAACAAACTACTGTACTGTACCTAAAGTTTGAATAACAACAAACAGACAAAGATCTCGAATGAGTTTGCAAGAGTTTCGATTTTAAATTGTATGTTAAATTATATCTTACATATACAGAGAAGAAACACAACAAAACGAACTCCTTACACTTGCCAGAGAAATGCAAATGGAAAGTGTATGGAGGAATGAGTGTCCAGATTGCCATAGCCAAATATTGGGACTATGCTCAATACCGATCCCACATAATTGTTAATTCGTTTAGTATTATCTATTATTATTATTATTATTATGATTATTATCTAATTATTATTACTATTCTTATGATTATTGAGATCCAAAGAAGTATTATCTACACTGCAAACCAAATGACCAAATGGTCAAATGGTCAAGAATTTTATATACTTAGTAGTTATTACGTATACAAATGTTTACTATGTAGGATAGTACAAATTTTTTCAAAATTTTGAACAATAATCCTTGTTGTACTGACCAAACTGGAACTGAGAAACTAACCGGAAACGGAAACGCTCAACTACCACACACACACACACAAATACTGAAACCGGGAAAACAAAAACGTAAAAGATAAACAAAGTCTCAGCATTTAAAATCATATTGTCAAGTGCAAAAGTGCTTTGCTCTCTCTCTCTCTCATTCATCCTACCTTCATTCAGATCATAATACATTAACAACTAATTTATTTAATTACTATATCATAATTAACTTTTAAGTGGAATATATTTTTGTCATTCATTTTTCTGTTTTCTTTGTGCTTAATCGATTTTCTTTTATTTAATTATAGGAATATATATATCAATTTTATTAACTAGGCTAACTAGAACATATACCAAGAAAAACAAAAAAAAAACTAAGTGCATTGAATTCGAATACATGTTACGTCCATTAGAGTTATTTATTATCGCCTACCACCAACTTTGACTTCTGAAATGAACGACAATTTTAAAAGACCCAAACAAAATTTGAGTAAACAAACTAAATTATATAAGAATGAAACTGATTTTCATAAAATCCTGTAAGTTTAATGTGCGTTGCGAGTTCTATATATATTCTATAAATATATATATACATACATATATAAAAGTATATTTTTAACAGTGCTGTGATAGACTAACCGAACCAAGCTAAAACCCAAAAAGAGAAACAAATTTCAATAATTTGTCCCCCCTCCATTTTACATGCGGTTTTATCTGAATCCTTGATTCCTTGATTAAGCTACATATAGACCCCTTAATTTTTTTTTTTGGATTTATGCTCCTACAACTGGCATTGTTGACATATTGATTGTATCATTATTTGTTGCTATTTATTTGTTTGTTTATTTATTTCTTTATCTATATCTATATCTTGAACGCAGAGTCCACTACCATCCATGACGGCTTCAACAAGCGGCGCTGATGAAAATTTGAATCAACAAAGCTAAATGCTCTGTGAAACCAAAAGACAACACAAAAAACATAAATGAAAAGAAAATTTACACAAAATTTATATACCAACACAGAGACACACACACACACACAAATGAGAAATGAAATAATTTGCAATAATTCCCACTTGAAAGATCAAACAAATAATCTGAGTATAGTGCTAAAGGCATTTGCCGATCCACCCACGATCCACAGCGATTAAATTGAAAGTATATTTAACTAGTTGAGCAATGCACTATTTATACAGAAACAAAATTATATACATACATATATCTCAATGTATTACAAAACTTCATAAATGCATATATATATGTGGTTATATATATATACATATATTTAAAAAGAAAAGTATCTAAATATTTAAGCAAATTATACAACAAATCGTAAATGATAATAATTAAATATTTACCTGTGTGCTTAGTTAAAAGTAAAAACAAAAAGATACAAAACAAATTCATATACCACTAGATTGATCATTTCGGCTTGTCAAAGTCTATAATACTCTTGCAGTCATCCAAAATTAAAGACATACGATCTCGACCCAGGCTCGACTATAATAAAACTGAAACCTCAAATCCTTGGCTATTGGCTATCAAGCTATAAACCATTTCAAAAGGTATAAGAAACTTTTGTGGAAACAAAACAAAGACCTAGTACTAGGTCTAGATCGATTTCTCTCCACTTCTGACCAAAAATTCTCATACTCTCTGCAAGAGTATAAAAATCAAAGCAATCTAAACCAAAACTTGATGTCTAACAATTAATGTTGAAAAGATAATTAAAAAATAAAACCAAAAAAATATAAAGAAAAAAAATCAATTTGTATAAGTATGCGAAATCTAGATACTTTTGCTGCAACAAAACTGATCAAAAAAACGAGAAAACTATTTTTAATTTGTATCTTATTAGTAAAACTCATCATTCTCACAACTTATTTACACCCTGTTACAAAATGTAAGAACAAAAGGCAAAAAAAAAAAAAAAAAAAAAAAACGAAAAGAAAATTTATAAGTAATAATAAACAAACGTTTTTTCATTTACCAAAACAAAAATATTTAATAAAAATTTGCTGCACTTTTAGTTTTACGAGTATATCTATCAGTTTTCTACAGTATTTTTGACATATACGATATATGAAATGATATATTGTATATGGAAATGCCACGCCCCCACGCCGCAAGCGTATGCAACATGCTAAGCACGCACACTCATCTTCTCCAGCTCATTGGATGCATCTATTGGTAATCGAGAAAAAGATTGAAAAAAAAAAAAAACTAAAACATTTTTTATGATTAAAGCAAAAAAGTTGTAAGTTTCAATATTTGAATTCAGCTAAGATTTCGATTTTCCTATCAATTTCTTTGATCTACCCTCGCTCCCTATCCTCATTTCCCACATGAAAGATTCCCAAAACATTTAATTTGAATATTAATTGCTGAATCTAAATTATATTTCGCAGTATTGGAAGGCACCGCGTATACAACGTGCCACCACTTTGACCTCGTCCATGTCCTTGCCAGCGGAATGCCTTGTCCTATCCGTGTCGATGCCCTCACTCAACTCGGAAACAAAGCGTCCCAAGAGTGCGGGGCCCAAGAAGAAGCCTGGCCAGGCCGTTCACTCGAAACCTTTCCGTTTATATTGAAGAAGCAGTGGTCTTTATATTTGAAATGATAGAATAGCAACACCAACCACACAACCACCCAACCACCAAGAATCTAACACCACATTGCACCACAAGGGATTATGAACAAATTGTGCACAAGTTGATATCGAGGCACGCACAATCTAAAATCTGTTAATATTGCGTTTAGAATGACAAATGAAAAACGTGGCATTTAAATCGAAAACCAAATGTGAAAATAAATAAAAAATCAATGGAAACTCAAACTAAACGCACACAAGATTAATTAAAAGTTGTTTCATTTTTAAATTTTCACAGAGAAAACTGACATTTGGGCTTTGATTGGAATATCTTTTGAATCTCCAAAGGCCAAAGGAGAATTTAAGTTTTCCTTTAGCTAAAAAAGATAAATTTGGTTTCGAGTAAAGACAATTAAAGAACAATAACTATTTTTTTAGTTTTTTTCATTAAATAATTACAGTATATATATATATATATTTATCGTAAGTGTTAAATCAGTTTTCGGGCTGCCAAAGTGCCCCTCGTTTACATTTCATTTACATAAGAATTTCGTTAGCATTTTGTTTTTTTTTTTTTTTTTTTTTTTGTGATTTGTTCTTATAGTTTTATAATTAATACAAAAAATTGTCCTGGGATTCCTTCTACTATTTTCCACTTCTGTGCTTAGAAAATTATGTGCATTTTCTTTGTTTTCCTTTGTTTTGATTCGAGTCGCTTTACATTTAAATGCAGTTCCATTTACATACAACGTCCTATTCCTTTTTTTTTTTTTTGCTAGACTTACGTCATAAAAGTTGGTTTAAACATTGCATTGTTGTTAAAGTTAGGATAATAAATAAGCTATATATGATAAAAAGTATAATAAACAACAAGTTTTAGGACTTAAAAAAAATTTAAAAGTTGATAGAGTATTGTTGATAACTTCTAGTGGATACAACCAAGAGATGGTCGACCAAAAATTCAAAATATTGAAATGCTTGCTGATTAATAGTCGATTCTCGTTGCTGGTTGTTTTCCCTCTACGCTCTGACTTGCCGCGGTTTAGATAATTATAATACAGTTAAATGAAATGAGAAAATGCTTTCATTATATATACATATTTAGAATTATATATGTATACTTGATAGCATTGATATGCGAAACCAATGTTTTGCTTCGAGTTTAGCTGCTTTTTGCTGGTTTTTGTTTTCTTTGTGTTAAAATTAGTACAATACATTCGATTCAATTGACTAGATTTCTATATATATATATATGTACGTAGCTGAGTCTGAAATTTGATTATACGTTTTTCGATTTTCTTTCTGTTTCGGGAGGGAGATTCACTTTTGGTTTATAGTAGTAAATACAAATGATTTGTTTCAACTTTTACGAAATGAATTAGTTATCAATGAACGAAGTTAGTTCCTCTCTGTGATTTCTGGTTTCCTTTTCTTTTTTGTTGTGATGTATTCATCCTTAGCTAAATGAGGGCGTTACATTGGTGTGTGAGTGCTTTTCCGTTGCCAGAGTTCTGGCATCATTTTACATAACTAAACACTTTCGTTGGCGTCGCTTTAAGGGTTCTGGTCTGAGAACGGCTCGCACTGCTTCCTCAAATACCTGAAATACGAGAGAATAATGTGATTTTAGCAAATGTATACAAAGCTGTAGTGTCAAACTATAAGTACATTATTTGTCTATTTTAAAGTACGAAATAGGTAATTTAATAGAATCCAAAAACTACTCTCTTTTATGTAAGTTTGCATTATGCCAAGCAAACAGAAAAGATTCTCCTAATGGCCTGACATCTGTTGAGATTTCTGAACTTTTAAGTCAGTCAATTGATTAAAGGTGTGTCCCCATTTGCGATTGCAAAGGGGGAGCAGATAACATACTTGCTTTAGGCCACGCTGCGTCAGAGCGGAGCACTCCATGTATTTCACAGCGCGTATTTTATTTGCCAACTTTTGCCCCTGTTCACGTTTCAATGGTGTCAAGCCCTGCTCGGCAAGGCCACTGAGCGTCTCACGATCGTCACGCAAATCGATTTTAGTGCCTGCAAAATTTATATATATATACACACGAATCAGCACAAGTATCCATTGAGAAGTGAGAAGAACTGCGAATAATATTGGCAACTTACCAACTAATATGATGGGCGCGTCCGGGCAATGATGTTTTATCTCCGGATACCATTTGGATGTGACATTTTCAAACGACGAGGGACTCGCCACACTGTAGCATATCAGGAATACATCTGTCTGTGGGTAGGATAAAGGTCGCAAACGATCATAATCTTCCTGGCCAGCTGTATCCCAAAGACCCAGCGATACTTGTATTGTGTCCACTTGCATGGGGGCCGAATAGTTATCAAACCTAAAAGAAATAAAGAGGATTGATCAAATGGATTGAACAAAATGAATTTCAATTCGAAGGAGACTCACACTGTGGGCACATATTCACCGGGAAAACTGTCTGTTGTATAGGAGATTAGCATACATGTCTTTCCAACAGTTCCATCGCCAAGTATAACACACTTTATGGGTTTTCCGGTTGACATTGTGACGACGGTCGGTGACTAAGCTATGGAACGAAAAGAAGAAATCGAGAATGAATGGATGAATGGCTGAGTGATTGAGTAAGCGAATGAATGGCCAAATGACTGAATGAATGCGTGCGCGTTTTTTAATTCAATTAATTAAGTTCTTTCGCTCTCCATTCTCTACTCGCCGCTAGCTACTTGAGGCAATCAAACCCAATTCGTGGCCCATAAAGTGTTATCTGTCTATAACCTTAGACTGCACCCATCATCACGATGATTATTACGATGATGATGAGATCAAAGAAGGCGTGTCCCCAAGACAATAAAATGAAAGTTTTATTTGGTTTCTTTTTTTGCAAATAGAATTTACAAAAATAGATCATGAGGCGAGCATGACAAATGGCACAAATGGTAAAGGAGCACGGAGAGAGGAGGCCCCGCTATGGTGGGGTGGGCGGCCGTCCAAAGGCTGGGCGCCCAAAATTGTTGTTTGTGCTGCTGCTGTCTGTCGGTGGTGACGCGGAAGACGCCGCCACAGCCACCGGTGGACTCTTGTTGTTAAAAATAGACACAATTAAATTGTAATACTGTGGACATATCGTGAGGGGGAGGGATGCAAGAAAGCATTACTGGCGTCTATCTGGCGGTTGATATGAGATAACCGCACACAACAACATCAATTATTATGCCAATTCAATTAAAACCTAACCCCCTGGCCCAAAAGTTCAGGGTTGGAGTTGGAGTTATATACCGTGTCTTTGTCTGCAAACGGGAGTAGTCCCCAATAGATTGTGTTGACAATGTGTTCACCAAACAAAAGATGATAAATCCAGCGAGATTCTTTGTTTGTCACTAACTTTATTAATGATTTATATTAAGGTCTGCGTTAAACCGCACTGGGTATTTCGCGTTGGTATTGCAATAATTCAATTTTATTAAAACTTTGTTTAATAAAACTACTTAAACTGCAACGCAGCGTTTTTTTTTTACCGAGAACACACACACACCCACACAGTAGAGCTGGGAGTTCCGTCGATGGCACTATCGATAGTATCGAGTAGCATCGATAGTGCTTCTGTGCTACCGCTGCTGGCGGGAACTTTAAATGCAATCGAGGTGATATCCACAATTAATGCACATTGAACTATATAGACTATGCAATTCCGTTTTTATTTACATTATATATTTTCGGTTTTTTACATTATATAAAAATTCCCACAACTTGAGAAATGTTTAAGTTGGTCAAACTACACCACCGTGCCATACCCTAGGTTGCGGAACTACACTGGTTGAACGGAACTAGTTCGATCTAAGTAAGAATGGACCGCCATCCAGGCTCGATAGACGATTAAATTTTTCTGATAATCGATAGTCAATTTACAGTTGCAATTGGATAAATGTTATTGTTTTTATATTTTATTTGCGGCAGTTGCAAATAACAACAAAATTTAATGATTAAATTTCGAAATTTACTCCAACAAAGTAGTAATATATGCAAAGGGATTTTTTTCCCCGTCTCAACAGTTAGAAATGCTTCTGAATCGGCGGCCCCACCCACGGTTTTAGTGGAAAAAGATTCACACATCACATTAATTGGAATAAACCGTGAGCAACAGCGAAATGCAATTGATGCTAATACGGCTCAGCAGATATCGAAGGCAATAGCAGATTTTGAAGCAGACGACACTTCGCCGGTGGGTGTACTCTACGGCCTAGGCGGCTCATTCTCAGCCGGCTACGATGTTGTCGAACTCGAGGCGGAGGCCGAGCGCGGTAGTCTCGATTTTCTGTTACGTCATGAGGGCTCCGTTGGCCCGACCAGACGTCATCTCCGCAAGCCCATTGTGTGTGGCATTAGTGGATTCTGTGTGGCCAGTGGCTTGGAGCTTGCTCTGCTCTGCGATTTAAGGGTAATGGAGGATACTGCCGTCTTGGGATTCTTTAACCGTCGCCTGGGCGTGCCTCTCAGTGATGGCGGAACAGTGCGCCTCGCAGCTGCTGTTGGCTACTCCAATGCCGTAGATGTCGTTGAGACGGGGCGACGTGTCTATGCCCGGGAAGCTCTGCGAATTGGTCTAGTCAATCGTATGGTGGCCACTGGCACAGCTCTTGGTCAAGCCGTCAATTTGGCATTCTCCATAGCTAAATTTCCCATGTCCTCACTACAGCATGATCGCAATGCTGTGCTGGCCAATGCCAATGCATATGAGCGACCTGGTTTCCATGCCGCCGTCAACAACGAGATCATGAATGTATCCTCAGCCATGATAACCGATATGCAAGAGGGCGTCAAACGTTTCAAAACTTGTGAGTTTGAGATTTCGAATCAATTTTGATTGATATGATCTTTGTATATATATTTTTCCTGCCCCAATTTAGCTGAGGTAAAGGGTCCCAAAACCGATTCCTGGCATATCAAAGAAAAGTCCATTCCAGATTGGGAAAAAGCCGAAATAGCTATCGAGGAGCAGAGGAAAAAAAGATGACAAAGAAATTAAACAAAATTCCCTGTATATAATAACAAATTTCATTGGTTTAAGTTTTTTGTATTCACATTTATTTTTTGAATTAGGTTGTTTTTGTTTTTTATAGTGTAGTTTACGATATTCACAACAATTACAATTTAACGAATATTTTCTTGGAAATCAAGCCTAACTACAAAAATGTGTTTGTTATTATTTTGTTTTAAGAGAAAGAGAGGAAAAGCACAAAAGTTTTTGTTGTTCTTGTTGTATTTTCTCACCATCGATTCGAGTGTTTTTGGTTTTTGTTAACATTCACATTCAATTAGTTCACAATATGATTTAATTTTTGTTTTCTGTTATTTTTTTTTGTTGCATTATGTATGTATATAAAAAATATGCTAGCATTAAGTAATTATATAATTATCCTTGCTATAGCAGTTTAATTGTTGTTTTTGCTTTGGAAATTGTTTATACTTACATCTAAAAAGTTTTAACGAAAGGAATTATTATAATTATTGCACTTAAATATCGAGTAAAGCGGAAACAAAGCTCTATCATAGGCAAAAAAGGCTGCTCATCATCATCATCATCAATGTATGTAGATACAAACTAGCTTTTTGTTTTAAAAATCGTCTATTGATCGATCTGAATCTCTGATGCTTAGACTAATAACTTCTACACATAATCGTCGTCGTCGTCGTCTCTTTATCCGCCACGAAAAAAAAAACGTGTCATTACAAATATTGCACAAAAAATGGATCGGACTGTAAGTTTGTTGTTTTTGGTGATTTTGGTGGTATACGGTATTTTAGAAACCACAATACATATACACATTATATACAAATTAAAAAACAAGCCTCTCCTTTATCTCTACTTTCTTACACGCGTCTTTATCCTGATTAATTGCATCCTTTCTTGTTGTATAAAAAATGTATGTGTATGTAGGCCAAAAAAAGCAAACAAAAATTTGCTGCACAATATGTTTATATATGTATATATGTATATGTATCTGGCAGATACAATACAATTATACAGTTAGCACACACACATACATATGGTTATATATCGGCATATGTATTTAGCATTTGTTTATTTCAGACGTTGAGTGACATTGGCCAGAGCCACGGCAAAGGCTTGCAGGGCGGAGAAAGGATATTGGAAATCCAAGGTATAGGCATTGCCATCGATGCGACCAAATTGCATGACCTTATAAAGAGAATGAGTTTTAAAAGGGAATATACATACATATGTATGGTGGAATGCTTCTTTAATCGGTTACCTGCTTGCCACGAAACTCAATTTGAAAGTTCTTGGCCGACTCTTGGGTCACACGTCCGCCAAAGTCCAATTGATATACCTGACTCATCTCATTCCACATGGGGGCTTTGTTATGCATAACAAATTCACGTCGCACTGGCGCCGGATTGGTGCAACTGGCACTGCCATTCGGTTCGATCTTTCCACGTTTCAGCTGTTAATTTGCGAGAGAGGGGAAGAACTTTACTTGAGAATCTCGCAAAATATCGAGAGAGATAAGACCTCCTACCTTCTGACGCAATTGGGCCTTTTGGAATGTCTCCAGATCACGATATTGTTTGCCATTTCCCGCATTGTTAAGATCTTCGCCAGAGCCATTCGTCTGATTGCCTCCCTCATCGTCGGAGCTCTCGATAATGCTCGGTTTCTTGCGCTGACGCCGGTTGAGAAGCGGGGAGTTGAGTATATGTCGAATGGGTGAATTGCTCTGCTGGCGTTTGTTCTTCTTGCTGGCCGCTGGTGAGGCTGGTGAACTGCGGGGCAAACGTTGTGGCGTAGACGGTGGGGTCAAACGACCTTCATCCAAATCCCGCAGACGACTAATAATGTTCTCCAATGTGGTTAGAGCCTGCAAGAAAAGTCATTATCAGATGGTGGCCACCTGGAAGTGGAAGCGGAATGAGGATCATACCTGTGTGTGTAGGGAAACGGATGCCTTGGCCTCCACGGGAGTTGCCTCCACAGTGCCGCAAGCTGCTGCAGATGTGGCCAGTTCTGTTGGCTGCCTCTCCAAGGTGCTGCTAGCTCCATTGACGGCGGTCGCCGTTGTAGTTGGGGTGGCTTCTTTGCGTCGCCAACGCACTTCTGACAGCTGTTTGACAAAGCTAAAGCCATTGTCCTGTTTCCTGCCCAGCAAGGGTGTTGAATTCTCTGTGCCACTCGCCGTCTCCTTGCTGCTGCGTCCATAGCCAAAGCGATGTTTCCTCGTGAAGAGGGGGGAATCTGTAAAGCTAGTAATCACATCGAAACGTTTCTTTGGCGTTGATTTGATGGGTGTGGCAGCGGCGGCAGGTGATTCCTTGGACTCTGATTTGGCTGATTCCACAACAACAGTGGCGGAGGTAATCTCATCTAGGCCAGATGTTGGCTGGCAGCGCTTGCACGCACTACTCGGATTCATGTTGTTGCGACACTTGAAGCACAGAGTGTTGGCCGCACTACTACACGCACTGCTGTCGGAGATCTCTTGGAGTTTCTTCACCACCTGCTCGTGCTCTTTGCTGGACAGTTTGGTCTGGGCGAGGGCCAGCAGATCACAAGAGTCGAGACTTTTCGATTTCCCCGTCTGCTGCAGTTTCACATGTCCACGTCCCTTGGCGTCCCCCAATTGCTGGCGCTTGCGGCGATTGCGACGCTTGTCCACAAGAATCAGCCGCTTGTTGGGGGCATCTTTGCGGAGGGCGGATAAGGCCTCATCGGAGGGTGTGATGGCAACTGAGTCTAGGTAGCCGACACTACAACTGCGTGTTATTGAATCGGGAAGTGCTGGAGCTATGGACACGACAGTCGGCGTACGTTTCATGCTGGTGCTGTTGGTTGTGGGTGATTGCGTCTCCTCGTCAATGTAGAGCATATCCCGTCGCTTGGATGTGGATGCAGTGGGCGCAGTTGCGGCGGCAGCAGCTGCCGCCATACATTTCACCCTGGCATCCATGCGTTCCAGATTGAGGTTGAGATTAAGCGGCACAGGATTAACATGACTATTCGCCGAACGTATGGGCTCCGACATAAGAGCATTCTTCACCTGGACCACATTGTTGGCATAATCTGCATTGCTGGAGTAAGACATAAGAGTGGTCTGACCAGCAGCCGGCACGGCCGGCCTTTCGAAAATGATGTCCGATGGAGCCACAGCATTCTTGGGAGACTGCAGTGTAGGTACAGCTCCATCGCAGTATAGCGGTGAGATGGCATGACGAGACTGGCAACTAGAGTTCGAACTGGAGCGACTGTAACTGTTCTTGAAACTGCTAATGGTCTTGGGTCGGGTGATTGTCTTGCTACAACTTGGACCCGCACTGCCATTCGATGGAGCCTGGTGTAACAGGACAGTGGTGGATGAGGCTGCTCCTCCAGCTACTCCACCTCCTGCAACAGCCTCCTGAGATTCATTGGAGGAATCATCGTCATAGCTTTCAGCACGGGCCAAGGAGCAGGAACCTGAACTACCACCAGAGTTGGAACGATCTGTCCCATTCACAGTCAGTGAGTTCTTGTGGCGAGCCAATAAACGATTGGGGCGCGGTGACATTGGAGCTATAAGTGGAGCCGTTCCGGGGCCATCGGTCAAACGGCGTTGAGGCATAATGGGTGGCTTTAGGCCACTCATCACTGGACCCGATACATCCTGAGCCGTGGTCACATTTACTTGTGGAACGTCCTGGTGTGGCAGCTGCTGCTGTTGATGCTGCTGGACCTCGTCTTCGTCCTCGGAGAAGATATTGGGATTAAATGTGGGATCGGGACCAGTTGGAAAATCGTCACGCAGCTCGGTGATTACCAGCGTCATCTGACGCGGCTGCAAATGCAGTAGGGACGTCTTATATGTTACTTGGCCTAAATTGGCTGGGACGGTTTTGGCAAGTCCATGAATTTTGAATTTGGTTCCCCATATATTCGAGGTGACCTCCACCAGTTTGACTTCCTGCTTTAGAGAGCGCAACAAAACGAAATGCAATGAAAATTGGATAAGAAATTGTGGCGACTCTTGGCCTCCTGGTTGCCACTTACCTCGGGCAAGGTGTCCACATAGGCCAACTCATCTAGACTGTCGGGATCTCCCGCCGATGAGTTCATACGGTCTCCTCCTTGATTACGTCGCTTAGGCCGCACTCTCTTCTTACGCGGCGTTCGTGGTGAGCCAAACCGGGAACGTTCCTCAAAATCACTGTCCGAAGAGTCTGTGCGTCCACTATTCCCAGTTGTGGTAGATTGACTGGAGCCCGAAGAGCTTTTACCCTCTCCAGAGTATTGATAATACAATGGAGCATCTGCAAGAAAGGTAAAGATTAAATTAGGATTCTTATGGACCGACTGGCTGACTATCCAATTGACTCACCATTCACTTGCGGATCGAAAATGACAAATTCCGGACGTATCTTTGAGGTGCGTTTGCCCTTGAGTAGAGGCACCAGTCCGCCCAGATACTCCAAATACAAGGTGTAACAGGTGCCCGAACTTAGATTGGAATCATCATCGTGCCGTATCATTGTGCAGTGCAAACGCGTAGAGCAGAGTGGAGGACGCGAGACAAAGTCACGCAATGACTTTAAATCAGGTACACAGCACTGCAAAAGAGAGGATTCCAATTAGGGTAAGTATTTCACTCTAAACTATTTTCACTCACTCGTATCGTTTGAGCAAACAGATTGCCAATTAGAGACTTAATCCTAGAAGGCAACGGCAACAAAGGCAATAGCGTCTCGGAGCCCACACTGGCTTGAATTTCCAGGCGACAGAGTAACTGCAATGAGGCCACCCGCCGCGAAACCCAGGCTATGTGGACTTGCGTTCCCGTGGCTATAAATAGGCGCTTATCGTTGTGGCCCCACGTGATGGCCGATACAGTGGCATTGCTGCAGGGTATATGAGCCTGATACAGACACATGCCCGTCTCAGTATAGAATTTGACCATGTTGTTGTAGCTACTGTTGCTGTTGCCATTGCTGTTGCCGCTATTCGGTGGTGCGTCTCCATTTAGATGATGATGGTCCACTCCAGTGCGCTGTGTGCCGGCCACGGCGAGCAGTTCGCGGGAATTGCTCCATTCCATGACCATGCCGAGGGCGCCATTAAGGCAGGTGTTGATATGTGCGGGTGAAACGTCGTCAAACGACTTTAGCAAATAGATAAATCCATTCTGAAAGCTAACGGCCAAAACAAAGGAACGCTTGGCCGCATTTGTAACACCGGGTTCGGTCTCTTCGCCCTCCTCCATTTTGAATTTCTCACAGGACCAGGCCATCGATGTGATGGGCACATCATTGGACAGCTGCACCTGAGATACCATTGCCCCGTGTACATCCATTACAATTACCTGCCCCTGCGTGGTGCCGAAATACACCTGCTGATCGTCTGGTGTCCAAATGCCGCAGGTAATTGTCGACTCCAAGTTCAGCATGGATGACCAATATCGCTGGCCAGCCACCGAACCGACCAGCACAAAGCCATCCTGATAGCAAATCAAGGCCATTCGACCATCATGCGACCATGAGAAATGCGTCACTGGCGTATTCCGATCATTGATTAGCTCTATGGACCAACGACCCTCGTATTTGATCCACACGAATATAATGCCAGAACTATCGCAGGAGGCTAGCTTTTGATACGGCTCATTCCACTTGACCAGGATGACCTAAAAGAGACGGGAAAAGGAACAAACCAATTGCAACTAATGGTAATCCATCTCTGCGAGCAAATCCACTTACATCCGATCGATGGCCACGCAAATTGTAGTTGGTCCTCAATGGATAGTCCATATTCTTGCGGCAATGTGAGGTGGTAAACGTTACGCCCACAATGCCACGTATGTTGCCTGTGGCCAGCCATCCCTCCTGATAATAGTTGGTTCGATTCAGTTTCCAGCCTTCATCCTGCAATGGAAAAATGGCAAAATGGCCGATGAGTACTATGTCGATGATGATGGGATTCCACTCTGTGTGTATGTGTATGTGTCCACAGATGTTGCCAGCTCTTTGGCAAGGAGCCTAAGCGGGCGCCAATTCCAACTCAATTGGCTGCTAAAAACTTGTAAAATGGATTACCAAAGACCGAGGGACCAAGGCACTGAGCTCAAAGTCAGCTCAATTGAAACACATTTGCCACAATCGACGTTTTGCCTATGCCTGTTTCTCCCCACTCCACCCCTTAGCTGACTCCACGACACGAGGCGACGCAGTAAACATTCTGGTCGTTTGAGAGTAATCCGGAAATTTACTTTACAGGAAACTGTTTCTTTCTCTCTCTCTAATAGACATTATCTCATAGTTGAATTGGGTAATAATGCACTCATATTATCAGAGAAATGTTTACTTAATATATCGCAAGTCTGATTATTCCCCTTCACGTCTTTGTAATTTGTTTATGCAGCGTATCATTATCACGATCGAAATGAAATACCCAGCGGAATAATAATTAAGTTAAGAAGATTATTGCATAATTAGAAATTGGAATCGACAAGTCTAGGTTACCATTTATTGTTTATTGGATCTCCAGCTTCTTTTCAAGGTGAAAGCCAACACACTATTTGCATTATGCCATCAATATCAATTCAAAGAGAACGAATCACATGGCAGTAGCCACAGGAACTAAATGGTATTACCGCTTCGAGTGGATGCTTTTGGCCACCTGTCGGTTATTTCCTTTTCTTTGCGGCTTTTTCTCATTTCTCTCCCGTTCTCCCTGTACCTCTTATCGGAACTCTTTGACTGTTTATCATCTGCAGCTTCAGCTGCGGTTGGCAACTGCCACTGGCAGTGGCACTCAACCGCAGTTTCAGTTTAAGCAAAGTTTCCTTTCAATTGGCAGCTTTGACGATTGTATTTCAAGCCTGAAGCATCACATAAAGTGAAGCCTACATTTCTGCGTTGCGGGCGATAAGTGAAATTCATTTCATTCAACAGAGATTTTTCAAAGCGCTTTTATGCTTTACCGTATTGTTTGTGCTTTCGTTTATTTTTTACCTTCCTCGTTTTTTATTTTAAAGCTATTTCAGCTAATCCCAGCTAAGCCAAATGGGCATTTTCGACGCCAAATCCAATTTGCGGGGCATAAATTAAAAATCCCAGCAGCGGCAGCAAAAAAGAAAAAACAGCAACAAGCAACGCAGCAAAATTGGTAATTTCCGTTTGTCCGGGCAAAGAGAATTTCAGCCATATATAGAATGAATGTATGACCCATCATCACATGGACATTGGGACAAGTTAATTGCTTTATTAGCCTGATTGATGGGCAATATGTTGTTATTGTCGTTGATGATGATGATGGCGGTGATGTTGCCGCTTTGCAATGGCAAATTCAATTATATAATTGGACAGACTGGCCTGCGGCGGACCCAATGCCAATTGCCTGCGACAGGCCATTGATTGTCTCATTATGGGCGCCTCCCCAACCCTTTTTCTCCCTAAAAATGGCAAGAAAATTCCGAGAACGTTTCGAGTTAAGTTAAGAATATGCAATGCAGTGTTTTCTTTGTGTAAAGTGTTATTAACCTTTCATTTGGCCACTTGAGGCCATCGAGAACGATGAAAACGTTGCCTTTTGGCTAAAATAAACACTTGAAATACTTGAAAAGCAGCTCGCACAATCATAGGAAAATATATTTTTTGATTTTCTTAAGCTATTTTCAATTTAATAAGTAGCACAACTAAAAATGCACTTTGTGGGGCGTACGAAACGTGTATTCCACTTGTTTACAATACTCAATAAAACATGCATGCAAAAGTTGATTGATATTGAAATGGAAATATTACCCTAAATAGAGCGTAAATTCAGATGCAGGAAGTAAACATACATATATCCACAAAAAGAGGAAATGAAAGTCAACATTTATTAACTGAAAATTCTCTTTTAATATGCTTTAGGAATGTATTTTTTAGATTTTTTAAAAAAATCGATTTAAAATGATACAATTGTTGAATGCCAGACCATGTTAAAGTGCATTACGAGTGCAAATATAGCCAAGAAATGAAAATGAATAATTAATGAAATTGTTGGAATCTACAATTGGCCTTAAAGTCAATTTGAATTACCAATTCAATTTTCTTAAATGCTGTAATTTCATATAGACAACAACAACGACAAGAGAGCCAACATCACGTTACGAGAAGAACGAGAAGTGAGAAGAGACGTTGTCTGAGACTGAGGCCAGGCTATGTCTTTGGTCAGATGAAATTAAAGTAGCTGGTAGCTTGTAGATGGTAGATTGCAGCTTCTTCTAGTTAGTGCTATTTGCAACTTGTTAACTGCTTGCCACGTTGGCATCCTGTCAACATTGTGCCACCATTCGTCCGTGTGCAATTCGGAAATTGCTTTGACTGCCAACAACATCCGACGGGCATTGCTCTGGCTTGTATAACGAGGCTTAAAGCAATTGCAATTGTACAAAATTTGTTGCATAGTTGCGCAAAATGCAATCACACACACACACACAACAATTTGTGGCATACAGCGAGATGGTAATCAGGAGTGCGCACAACATGATACCATAAATTATGGGGGCACAACCCCAAAAACTGCATTGCCATGCTCTATTTCAAATGTTTAGACACACACACACACACACACACAATTGTTAAAGCGCATTTAAATGAAAGCAATTTTCAATGCACAAATTTTTAGCTAATCTCTTTTCCTCTCTCTTTTCCTGTTAGAGTGCATTAACCATAATTGAAATTCATTATGCATATCCTTGTGTCCCCCACCTACAAACTATTATCTATCCATTCATTGCCCCCACAGAATGTCGGCCAGGATCTGGCAAATGAGCAGCACAACTAATGCAAATTAACATTTAATGAATTAAATATTTATTCAGCAAAAGTTTACTAGGCGACGACAACCAGAAAAATGCCAATACGGAAAGTATTAACGAATAGTCTATACCCTGGAAATTGTCGTTCTAATCTTTGTTTCAACTTTATACATATATTTTTTTTATTTTCATTCAGATGATGTCATTTCCATTCATAAACAAATTACTTAAAAGTTGTTTATCCTATTAGACAACTTTTCGTCCTCTTTGTTTGTAACTGAAAGAATTTGGTTTATTGACTCTAAAAAGTAATCGACAATGAAGTAGAAGCAATTTCGTTTGTTTATAAACAAATCGAAAAAGTTTCAACAATTTTCAAATGATATTTGTCTGAAGAATTGTGTGGCAAAAAATCATTATACCCTTCATTTTTTCTCACAAAGATTTATTTTCTATTCAGTTCTACTTTGCTGAGCTATTTTTAATAATTTTTTGTGTGGCCAATTTTAAACGCAATGCGAAAAGGTTGTGCTTGTTTGTTTGCTTCAAGAGGGGGGAGACCCTGGGCGGACGTAATCGGGGGGCGGCATGGTCTTTATGTATTTTCGGGGTCGTTGACAAAAACTTGGATAGGCGCATGATGGCTGGATAAATAAACAAACGATTGACTGACTGAATGACTGGATGAATGCTCTTGCGTTGCTCAATATCAGCCATTTGGGGTCAAGTACAAGACATACAAACCAAATAGTAACAAAAATCAAAATGCAGAGATTCTCTCTCACTCCCACCCTTTCTCTCACAAGTCACTCCCACTCTCTCTCATTGCATATATGTATCTACATACATACAGCGATCAGTCAGCACTTGGAGAGAGCCCAAAGCCATTCGCCGAATTCAGAATTCAGTTGCCAATGTTCGTTTGCCGCGGCGTGTTCAATTTCTTTTTGTAAATAGAATATGTTTTGAATGTCTTGAGTGTTTGACAAGATGTATACAAAAGTTGTTTGTCTATTGGCCTGTCTGTTCCTACTGCAGAAATGCAGTGTGGAGGCCAGAAGTATGTTTGGTGTCGGTAATCGGTTACCTGAGGATCAATTGCTTCTCAAGGATGTCCAACATTCACGTCCCGCCGGCTTAAATGAACAGCCCAGTGTGACGTTTCAATATGAGATTGCCGAGCCAATTACTTATATCGAAATTGTGTCTAAGGAAGTGAGTTTTGTGATCCCTCGTGATGACATTTAGATACCCTTTACCTAAATGGACTAAAAAATAGGGGTATACTAAGTTTGAAATGATTTAAATCAATTCCATTAGCAAGACTAACTAAGCTAAGACCTACATATATCCCAATATATGTATATATATTGTATAGATTGTTTGTGTCAGGGTAATACAAAGTCGAAGCACTTAACATAATGTGATTTTTTCGTGTATTTATTTTGCTTCTTTTTTTTTGCGCATATTCTTAGACCAAAATAGAAACGAATTTTACTTGGTTTTGTTTTTTATTTTGTCGTCATTTGCAGGGGACAACAACTTTCGGTCAGAGATTATATATAGTACATATACATATGTATGTATATGTGTATATTTGTGGCATATGCCGCAAACATATTTTTACTTGACTTTAATATATGCACAAATAGCCATGTCCACAATTCTGGTTGCTTCCTTGCATTGCCCTCAAAATTGACTGCTCGTAACAATTTCCAAATGTTAATATGTATATATATATATATATATGTATATATATGTATGTATATGGACATATGGCATGATAATTGAATGACAGAAACAACAAAAAACAAAAACAAAAAACCTATGAAAAACTTGGCAATAAGGCTTATTAAACCAAATGAATATTCAGCTAATAATATATTTGAAAACGTGTTTCGGCAAAAATTTTGCAATTTTCGAAAATGCATTTTCAATTTGTTACATGAGGGAAAAACACACACACACACTCACACACAGCGGGTGACTCTGTAGGCCAAGAATTTATGCAAAGTGAGCTCTGGATGGGAGGATTGTTGATAGATTGGCTATAGTCAGGCAGTCAGTCACTCATGCATGGCAGCCAATCGGTTTGGTCTGCGTATATGCTCCATTGAATCGAAAGACTTGCCAAGAAATTGGAAAAACAAACAACAACAACAAAAATTAACTGCTTTAATTAAATTTTTGTTATTGCTTCTCCTTTTGGGTTGTGCAGAACATTTTGGCAGAGGTAAAATTTAGCTATATCAATCAATTGATTGTCGGTGTGGTGACTGGCTATAATGGCAACACAACAACAAAAGCAACAATAACAGATCGACCGAATCCTCCATCTGGCTTCAATGTAACAATTATGATATTTGGCCTAAACGATACAAAACAGCACATGAATCCATCGCTATTCATAAATCGTGATCAACAATTTGAGGGTGAACTCTTGCCGGACTACGATGAATTGAATGCTTTCGTTGAAATGGACTCCAATCAGGATGATTACGATGATGATTATTCCAATAACAATTCGCTAAATATTTCGGATGAGAAACCCGAAGAAGACGAATATCAACCCAATGAAAAATCAGATAAAATAATTGAAATTGGACGTAGACAAAAGGGTAAGTACTTATTTGTTTAATTAATTTAATAATAACTAAATGTGTTTAATTTAAGACGATCGATTGGTGTACGAGACATATCAAACATCGGCCGATTCATCCAAAGCGCCGACCAATCACTCGGTGATCTTTTACTACATTGATAGTGATTCCATAACTTATGTCAAGTTTGTCATATTCGATGTGAGTACCAAGAATGGAATTAAATTAGTTACAATTACAAGGTCGACGATTTCTTATTTATCTTGCAGCATTTTAATACACAAGAATCGACGTCACCTGACTATTTGGCTCCTGTGGCGGAATATAGTCATTATTCGAACAATACGCTGAAGGCCGTTGTGAGCGATTTCAAGACGACTTCACTATTTGTGCAAATGTTTGTCTATGGTTATCGGGCCAATGAGGTTCCCCCCACCTTTGAACCCTTCCTGCCACCACCGCACTGGCAGCGACCGAAGGAACCCATAGAGAAGCCCGTACTTACGCCCATGCAGCGTATCCAGTTGGCCTTGTTGCTGGGCAAAGCTACAACACCGCCGGCCTCCTCCATGGAGGGGCCGAATAACGATGAAGATGACGATGAGGATGATGGAGTAACCCGACGCATTCGTCCCGAAGATATGGAATTTATTCAAGTCAGTCAGGATGTTGTAGAAGCCAAAGATGAGGCAAATGCGGCGTTGCCACAATTGGACTTGGGGTTCGGGGCATTTGTTGGCCTGTTTTTGTTAATCCTGCACAACATAGACAACTAAATACATAGATATATGCATTGTACATATGATAGAGACGGCACAGCCCATACTCTATCTTGGCAGTTAGTTAAAAAGAAATTGAAAGCTTTATGAGTAGACGTTAGTGCAACATTCTTTGTATTTGTATTTTATGGAATAAATAATTTTCTCTCCTATTTACACACTCGCTCGCTCGTTCGCCCACTGACGACATGACTAACAAATTGAAAGAAACAAGAAAAAAAAGTTTCCGCAAAAGTAGGTCAGGGCGTTGGGTTTAGCCCCTGACCCATACACGCACACACACACACGAACCCACCCTTGATAGTCCTGGCCAACTTAACTCCCTGTGGCAAATTATCTGCGTTGGCGGTGGTTGATTTGGCATTGCCAACAAAGACGGAAAACGAGAAGGAAGGCTGAAAAGAAAGAGATATAAAGTAACGAAAGAAACGAGAAACAAAAGTGGAAAACCAAACTGACGACAGTTTCTCTTCATCTCACCTCCTTGTCTGCCACTCCTTTCCCCCTGCTGCTACTCTTGCTACTGACTCGGAGTGTGTTGTTTATTTGCCCGGACATTAAGCCACAGCACCCAAATGTGTCTTTTGTTTAGAAAATTTATGGGCCTCTCACATAGTGGGCCAGCAAACAGCTGCAATCAGGGATAGGTTGGTCGATTTTAAATAAATATTATGGAAAATATTCCCATTACTTAATCCTTACGTTTAAGTTTTATGTTTGCCTATTAAATATTATCAATGTACATACAGCGAAAGTTTAAATTACAAAAGTAATCTTTAAGACCAAAAATGTATCATAAGCTACCAGAATTTTTTGTGATTTGGTTCGGTTTTAAAACATTTTAGATCTTCATCTTAATTGAAATTTGAATTTTTACGGCTAAAACTCTAATAACGACATATTAGAGCACTGTTATCTTCAAGCCAAACGTAGCCGATTAGGTAAGCTCGATCAGAACTAGTTTTCTAAGTCTGGCAACGCTGTCAGTTTTAGTTTGTCATTGCCGCGTCTCCTTGCAAATTATTTTTTGCGTGTGTTGAAGCTCTTTTGTGAAGTGAAAATAAATTATAGTTTTTTAAAGTTAAAGCAAGCAGCTTTCAAATGATGGTATGCGCATTGAATTTGATTCTTTGTGTTTAAAGAAATAACAATACTTTCATTGCGAAAAGCAGACGGCCATGCAAAACTTTGAGACTCCGCTGGCGCCGTGAGGTGGTGTGTGTGTATATGTGTGATCAAAGCTGAGCTTGTATTGCAATGTTATTTTATTTTGTTTTTTCAAGTGTGTGAGAGTGAAGTGATCGAAATCCAAAAGAAAATACATACATATGTATGTAATTTGAATTGCAAAATAATGATGGAAAGATTTTCAAGAGGATAGAAGGCCGTGAGGTAAGTGAATTTTAAGTTTTATTTTATTATACTTATTCTTTGTCTTTGACTGACTTATCCTTCACTTAATATATGTATAAAGATATATGTATGTATGTATATAGCTATAGCTATGTATAGGTAGGTTGTATTGGTATTAACGAAATTATAAAAACGGTAAAATTTTAATCGCCAAGTAAGGTGATTTTAAACAGACAGCTAGAAAAAGAGAAGTAAGATGACAATCAGTCTCTTTCTTCCTCACGTGAACGAAGAAGAAGAAGTATAAGAAGAAAGAATTACCTGTGCTGTAGTGTAACTAAGTATCAAAAATACCAGCAGTGGGTAGGAGCGAGAGAGAGACAGACTCGCTCTTGCTTCCAGTGACGACCTAAAGTGTATTCCAGCCCTAAAGTTTCCGCGATCTATCAAATAAATTTTGCCGACCGGAAGACCTAAACAACACAGAGGTAAGTTCCATTGAAAAAACATTTAAGCCTTAATAAATGCCAACAAATTAAATGTGTTTGGTAAAATTATTATTTTACATTTTAATTGCTCATTTATCCACAAAGAATTTAAACAAAAATGGTCAACTATTTAATTGGAAATGGTTATTTAAATTTTAGAAATACGTATAGAAACAAATGCAATTAAGGGTCAAATCCTGTCATCAACAAGTCCAATGGGTGTATCAAATTTTGTAAAAAGGATGGAAGAAAAATGCAATTTCAGTTACACTTCTGCTTTTTGTGTGATGCCAAAATGCAATTTATCTAGCAATATGCTCTCGGCATTGGTCCAGGAATTGTAATAATATACATATGTATGTATGTACATATGTATGTCTGGCTGTGAGCTGTGTTTGATGTCATTTGCAGCGCTACAAAGCAATATAAAAATGCTGTGTGCTACCTGTGAGCACACACACACAGACAAACGAGTCATGAATTCCAGAAGTCGCCTGGAAGCATGCAACAACAAAATGTCAAAGTCAGAAAAGTAAAAGACGAAACAAGTTTGCACAGGGTAGAAGGGGGGCTGGGTCCAGTCTGAGTCAAAACTGAATATAAAGATGGAGCTAAAGTTGCTTTTTATTATATATATAAAGATATTTATGTACATGTGTGTGTGTATGTGTATCTTTGTATGTGATAGCGTCCCCTAGGGGCCAGCTTATATAACAATATTTATGTTTAATTTACAACTGAAGTTCAACAAAAAATTTAACTCAGAGCCAAAACATTTGCAGCAGTTCCCATCAGATGAAACGAGAAACAATTTGGTCCCAGACTATGAAAAGCCGCCTGTGGCTGAAGCAGCAGCAGCAGCTTGGGCGAAATTGAAAATTTTCTTTTTATGCGTATGGCCGAAATCTGTCCGAAGTTTACTCAACACATTTATGTGTAAGTCGGCAGCCAAAATTGGGGAATATTAAACTCGTAAAGCGGGCATCTAACGGAGAGAATTGAAATTCATAATCCTGATCATATTATACGTCAACAGATTGCTTACAAAAAGACTTATCGAATGTTGAGAGCCTAGATAAAGGTTTTGATCTATGAGGGATATATTTCTTAGTCCAGAGTATATAAAAGTCGGTAAAATAAAATTTCTTAGTTGTTTTTATGCTCAGACATATAATTCAGGCATTATACGAATGAACGAGTGTATCTGGTGTCTCCTCTGTGGTGTTCCTGTGTGTGTGAGTAAGTATAACTGGGCGTGGCATTGTAAACAATATGGGGATAAGCAGCGACACACACACACACATCACAAGTGTCGTGTCCTCTTTGGCTTGGCAACGGTTGACAAGTCAGAGGGAGAGAGAGACAGAGAATTCGGAAAACAGAGGCAGGGCAGGACAGAAGGGCAAGGAAAGGGTGACGTGTGCTTTTGTCAATAACTTAATAACTTAAAATATGGTTTAATGCTCACGTAACAACATTTTGTCACTTGTGCCAAGCACGCGTAGGTGTGAAAGGCTTGGCTACACCCATAACCCACCACCCAATCCCCATTCAACCATCCAATTCAGTTCAGACAGTACAAAGTGATGGTGGTGAGAGTTAAAGGGGCAGGGAGAGTGTGGAGGTAGGATTGACTGTTGTTTGAATTTTCTTTTCGTAACGTTTTCCTTTAGTCTGTTTTTTTTGTATTTTTTATTCTTACTTTGTCAAAGCCAAGGCAATGGCAATGGCAACTTTTATGGCTCTGGCTTTGGCTTACACATGTACATACAAGTATGTGTGTCTGCACGAGTGTGTGTTTCGCCTCCCGGCAGGCCGCACGTGTTCCACCTTTTGATCCTTTTTAATGCCAACCCAAAAAAGTTGTATCGATTTTTCTTTTCTTTTTTTCTACATTTGTTGCCTTTTTTTTTTTTTGGTTTCTTTGCTTAGTTTATTTGCACATTTGCATTTAAAATAATTAAAAAGTATTCTCGTGTTTGCCATTAGCCCAATTTGAACTGATAGAGGAGGAGAGGAGGACTTCAACTGTATGTGTATGTGGATGGGAGATTGTGTGCATCTCAGCCTCCTTTTTCCTTTTTCCCCTCTCTCTTTCTGTCTGCATAATTTATAGAATGCTCATTGTCGGCACACACACAACCCTTACCAATATTTCTTTGTGTGGCTAGACCGAGACAAAACTCAACTCATTAGCGTGCATGCCTGCTAGAGGGGGAGAGAGGGGGGAAACGGTGAAAAAGATGTGGGGTAACAATGGCAAAAAGGGGGCGTGACATGTGGGGCATTTGTCTGGGTTTTGCTGCTGCATTTTACATTTGCATTTTATTAAATTTCCAAAGGCAACTCACCTGAGTCTTTCCGAGTGCAAGTGCTCATGTATTTGTGTCTCTGTGTGTGAGTGTGTATGTGTGTGTGCGTGGAGGGGCAGAGGTTGCACATTGCATATTTATGCACTTAATAACGCATTTTAGCATGCTCAAGTGCAGCTCATCTTTTGTTACAGACATAAAACTGTGAAAGTCTCTGCCTTATGAAATGCTTTTCATATAATTGCATATGTATTTGTTGTACTTGAGTCCTGCGTTGACAAATGGAGCATGGAGCAGCTGCTGGCATGGCAACTGACATCCTCCAACATGGTGGAACCCCATGGAAACCCACTCCCACATATATATATATATCCATTGAAACGTAATGCCGCTTGCTGACTTGTAGTGAAATATGAAGAAAATTCAAAGGAAATTATTGAGAAAAGAATAAAACCATTGAAGTTTGCTCGTAGTAAACTTGAAAAACTCTTTCCAACTACAAAAAAATGAGCAGAAAAGAGCGGCAGCAGGAAGACGAAGAAAAGGCTAAAAGTAATAGCTGGCCTTCAAAGCAAACGACTTTCAAAAACTTTATCTGACTGCAAATTTATTGATAAGATTTATTAATCATACATATAAGAGATAAGAGACGAAATGTTACAACTTTTTCAAAGTTCTTCCTTTAAAAAATTTAAGCCACAAAACAACGTAAAAGTAAAAGTTCAAGATTAATTTGGAGTTTTTCTTTACGGAAATTCTCGTAGAGTTAAGAGTTCATGAAATGTATTAAGAAAGTTTCTGTTTTTTTTGTGGATTATGCAATAACAATGGCTGGCCAGTTGCATAATTGATTGATTGATTCCAGTATGCAACAATTGAATAGAAAAGTGGTTAGCCAGTGGGAGGTGGGCGGAGAGAAAAAAAACACACAAACCACAAATAACAACGTGGACGTGAACGACAAAAGCTTGAAGCCCAGTGCTAACAAACAAAATGCTGAATAAACCAATCAATGACACAACTGAAAGCCACAGCCAAGTCAACCAAGTGTAAAGAGTCCTCGACACATAGAAAAAGAGGGAGAGAGAGAGAGTGAAAGAACGTTAGATGATTGAACTGATGCGGCCAATGGTCAGTATATGGAGGAGCTAGAGCCAAGAACAAACAAAGCAAAGTGCAGACTCAATCGCATTGAGCAGAGAGTGAAAGAGAGTCGGTGGAGGGAGCCAAGAAAGGGACTCTGGACGCCAGAAGCTATAGAGCATAAGCTGTTGTTTAATTGAAACTGTCAGCGGCAGGCAAATCTAAAGGCATGGGGCCCATAAATCACACCCTGTGTAACCCATGGAGGCCTAAATAACTAAGGCAAATACATTTCAAGATATTTTCACTGCTGCTGCTGCTGGGGGAATCAATTAAAAAGTTTTCAATTAACTGCCAGCAGCGGTAAAATTGGCACTTTTAATCGGCACCTGTTCAACAAGCGTAACAAAAACTCTGCTTAAATCAGCTTAAACAGCAACTAAGTGGTAGCATAGAGGGGATGAAGGGGCAGCGGTACTAGAGGAAAAGCACGTAACACATTTATTACGCGTGAGCATGTTGGTTGTGTCTCTCCTCTACTCTCCATCTCAGAATATGTGTTGCTGCCTGGGTAAATGAGTTTTGTGTATTTATTTTGATGCATACTTTTAGGGTGGCTTGTAAAAGTTTTCGTCCTTTTGGATAGAGAGGCCCAGCGCACAAATGATATAAGCTCATTTTTGTAGCTTCGCAATTTTATGAGCACAAATAACTAACTAACTAACCACCCGTCTCCCCACCCACATAACCAAACTGAAGGGTCGAATCGTGAAAATGGCATAAAAATACGCGAACCATAAAGCACAGTCTAGTGCACATAATTAGCCAGACGACGACTAGCCCAAGGGCTATAGCCAAGTGGTTTTTGTGGTCAGTAAGCATTCTCTCTCTGTCTGTTTGCCTGTCATTCGTTCGCACAAAGATTGAAAAGAACTCAATTATCTTTTACTCCTCAAAAAAAGTACAAAAAGAATTAAAAGAGAGTGCACGCAAAAAATAAAAACAGAATTGTCCAACGTCAGCAGGCAAGCTGGACTTATTAATGATGTTAAAACCCAACTCACACAACCATCGCACGGCCAACGACTTTTTCTAAACAGTTACCAAGTTAATTACGCTAAGCGAAGCATTTCGCTTAAGAAGGATCAGCAGTCATCTTCAGCTGAGCTCTCGCCAGTTGGACTTTTTCTTTTTGTTTGTTTGTTTCCTTTCGCTTTACTTTTTGCCATTTATTTGCATTATTAAAAGTCGTATAAACGCCAACGCCAAGCAGCCATTTGAGAAATAAGTATGAAATTGCCACCGTAAACGAAAAGCATGAATGGCAGGAGTAAAAATTGTAGCATACTTTTTAGCCAGCGCCATAAATATGCAAAGTACACACTTCAGAAGATGTCTTTCTAGCCAACATCCTAGCCACAAATGCCATTCACATTTTGGTTTTGTACGTATGTAAAATAAAATAAAATAATCAAAGTAACTTGCATCGACCAGTTGAATACCATTTAAAAAAGTGTGGAAAATAGAACTCAGAGAACAAACACGAAAATTCAAGCAGCGAAAAAACTGCAATTGAGAGAGTGACTCATTGTATCAGTACTAAGAATTCAAGGATGTTATACGTCGATATACTTAAGTCGGTAACAAAATTCAATAATCAGTCGCTAAATATTTGAGTCAAGGTCATTTTACGAATGAGAGTTTGTAAGACTTCTCAAAAGTTTTCCTTCTCTTATTAAATGACCTCTTATTTACTAGGTTGAACTGCTCGACTTTGCCTACATAATATGAGTAACAGTTATAGTAAGCTTTATACCCTGTAATCAAATGCATCTGGCTATATTTGCCATAGACTACATTTCCATTAGATTTCATTTAGTTGAGCGCCATGTAGATTTGCATAATGGCCAACCACCACCGCCAGACGCTACCACAAATGCCACGCCCAGAAATGACAATGACATTATGCAATGTTGGTGATTGTGTCGAGGCTTTGATTTGGCTTTCCCTCATGACCGAATAGAAAAGTGTCAACCATGTCCACATGTGAGGGACATAAGTGGAGAGGGCAGAGCAAAGTGTAGTGAAGTGGAGTGACTGCTATCGAATTTCATTTAACGATTCCAATTTTTTTTTATTTGGCCATTCTTCTTCTTTGTGGCTGACAGTGCGTCAATTTGTTGTGTCAATTTATGTGAAATGCTGCGACATTCGCCAAAGCTCAGGCTGAGAGAGAGAGAGAGAGAAAGAAAGAGAACTGAAGAACTCTCACAGTTGGAAAAAGTGAGTTTCAGTTTATGTTTTATGACAAGAACAAAGCCAATACTCTTTAAGTTAGTATCAAATATTTTATTAATGGCAAAGTGACTGTTAAAATATTATGATTCATGCTGATGATGATGAAACAAAATATTTGTATATAATGCACTGAGGGAATATTTAAAGAAGACTTTTGTTGTTTATTTTTTAATATGCAGTTTACCCCCTAAGATGGTTTTTTGCTTTGAAGACGCAAGTCCCAGCGGAAGTGGATACAAATGCTTATTTATCAAAAACTCGAGTCGAGAATTCCTCAAACGAACGATTTCTGTCATAACCTTGAGGGGGGAGTAGCAGCAGCGACAAGAGAGTTTTGGGTGAGCTTATCGTGGTCGTAAATTGCTACAAAGGCGTAACAAGAAACGAGGCCGCAACGCACAAGGACTCATCATTGGAATCGGAACGGGAATCGGAATGAAAATGGATGGCTATGTGTAGGGGTGGGTGGAGAATAAGTTTCGGCGGTGAGTGGATGTGGGGGAGACCATGGCAAACAGCGACACGTGCCCATAACCACAGTCAAACGCACACGAGTGTTGAAAATAAAATTGAAAACTGTTAAATAAATCGCAAAAACGAGTTTATTGCGCACACAAACACACAGAGAGAGAATGCTAAGGAATTTCTTAGGCATGTGAGGGACACGTGGAACTCTTGGAGCTGGACTAAAGCTAAAGGAGACACTGCCACTTGAGTCTGTGCCGCACCCACTTAACTTTAATTTTGCGCTACAAAAGAGAGCAGCGAACAAAGCTCTTCGAGAAGGAGGAGAAGCGGACACTACGAAACGTGATTGGATTTTTATATTCAATATAAAAAGGATTATATGGTGTTTGTTATGCCAGAGCCCATTGAATGCTCCTTTCGTTCACATAATGATTGCAAAAGTTAAGGGCACTCTCTCGCTCTTGCTCTCTCTTAGTTCCTTCACTCGTGGCTAAGGGAAAATCAATTTTAAGACCAGCCAAATGAATACCAACAAAATCATCTCCTCCTCCAAAACTCTGAAACTTGAACCCAAAATTAATACAATGTGGCTCGTTAGCCACATCAATTTTCAATTTTCCATTTTTCAATTTCAATTTACAGAGACGACGGCGAAGATTTCACTTCCGGTTTGAAACATGACTGTCTCTGTATGCATTATAAATGCACCAGCAATAAAATTGGAGTAGCTAGTTGGTTGACAACGCGATCGTATTAGAAAATATTTCATTTGTTTACGCCTACAGCAACTGGCATAAACATGAGCCCAAAGAGGTACAACTATTCCACAAAATGAAGCTGCTCTGTACGAGGTAGAAGTTCAGTGACTTTTGAGGACTTTCTCCTTCTTTTCCTTGTTTTTGTGCCCTGCCAGTCCATAGTTAAGCCTAACTTAGCACCCAAGTGACTAATATCTAAAATTTGCCATTATTTTGAATTTTTTCCTGACATGGATAAAAGCGCTTCCTTCCCGCTTACTTTCCAAGCCGACATTTATTAACCTCAAGTTTTCTTTGAGTACATTTTTGAGAATTCTGGTTAGACTATAGACGAAAAATGTCAGTTTTAACTACGAAAGTCCTGCGTGCTACAAGCACAACGTTGCTCTCCGTCTGTCAATTTACGAGCCATTCACAATGCTAGAGGATGAGTGGATGATACATGGGGAGGATGGGGTTGATCTCTTGTCTATGGCCTAATGGCTTACAGGCATCCTTAATAGTTTGTTTAAAATGTCCTGGACAGTTTAATGGACATTGTCGATATTTATTGTATTAATATTGAGAATATTAACTGGTTGGAAAGCAACAAAATGGCCAGTAGGGATGACACTTACCTCGGGTATGTCATCTGGTACTTTTCCCATCCATGATAACGAGAGTATTGTGCAGTCGCATTTCGTATTGGTGTTCCGTTCGAAATGTAAATGCATCTTCGTTTTTTCCCGTTTTGTTTATACAACACACAGAAAAACCAATAAGTTGTAGTTAAGTTGCTGTTGATGTTGATTTATGCTTCACACATGGTGCTGAAATCGAGAGGGGGAGAGAGAGAGTAAAAGAGTTTCATTATCGTTTAGTATAACATGCCAATAACTAATTTACGATGGGAATGAGAGAATACTCTGCCTTATCAGCCTTACGCACACTTGCCTTGCGGCACTTTCCGTGTGTGTTTGCTTGTATGTGTGCTGGTGTATTTGTAGACATATGTTTGCTATCCCTTCATACCCCATCACACAAATTGCATTACATACAACAGCATAATTTGAAGCATACTTTGTGGTGCTTGGACACGGACACGCTAATTGGTAATGGCGCTTAAGTGGCCCGCTCGGCTGATTGCATGTGCCCTACGAGGGGCCATTCTAAACAAAACTCTTTAAGCTTTCAACCCTTTTAATTTTCGTTTTATCTTCTTCTATATTTCACGAGGTAAATAAAAGTCATTTTAATTGACAAGTCAAGTTCCATAGTTGAAAATCAAAAGAAGCTTACGTCTCTCTATTTTTTGATTTAAATTAAACCAAGAACGAAAAACTTTTGATGATATTAAAACAACCAATTAATTGTAAAGTAATGAAATTTGTGTTTAAGCAAAGACGCAACTCTAGTGGGCGCTCGGTCTAAACTTTTAGTTGAACCCTCGTATGCAGAAGCGAACATGTCCTATCTCTGTTTATGCCCTTAGAGAGATAACACACACCCACGTATGGATCGTAAAAAGAAAAGCTTTTTAGCAAATGACTGAAAATGGAAAGATGAAAAAAAGGACACACAACTCTTGCATTTTGTTCCAATTTAAAACAATAAAAGCTACGCAGACTGCGAAGAAGAAGAAAGTTTATCAACAGAGTTCGCATCTGTCATCTTTCTCTCTGTGTCTCTCTCTTGCATCTTCCTTTTATGCTCATTTAAATAATTTACAAAAAGTTTTCAGGCTAAAAACCTACACAGAGGACGAGACAGAGTAAAGATGGAAATGGCGGGGTGGAGGGCAGCTGGTAGGTAAAGTCAAACAAACAAATCCTGTGCAAAATTCTGTTTCACCGTACGACAATGTTTCAAATTATCCTTGAATAATTGATATGACTTGCCGGCAGGGTCTGACTTCTGTTGGTCGTTCGCTAGCTCGCACTCAACTCAACTGAGTTTGTGCGTTTGGTCTAGCCCCATCAACATTTGTCTTTGGAATGCTTCGGGCACACACACACACTCATACACGCGCACGCACTCCTACACAGTCACTTCAATTATATCGTGTGCTTTGTCTGATTGAATTTGTCATGTGATATACAATTTTTGATTGCGTATACGCCCCGGGGGTACTCTATCAACAAGAACAGGAATAGAATCGAGAGTGAGAGAGATTGGAGAAGAGATTGAATGCAGCCAAAACTAATAGAAAAGAAAAAACCTTCTCAACCTTCGCCTGCTAAAACATTGATAAAACGTCAACTGGTTTTCAATTGTCGTTTTCCATTGCAAGGATAAAGGATTGCCCATTTGGTTACTGTACGTGCTACATTTGCCACTTGGCTCAAAAACAGACAAGCGAGACAACCAGAAAGACAAAGACACAGAGAGAGAGAGACAGCAGCTGTTTGCCTTTAAAATTCAATTTTTATTCATTTCTCTGCTGAGCTTAAAACCACTTGAACCGCTGTCATTGTGTCAGTCTATTTCTTCTTCGAGACTTATGAAATATGCATTCAAAACTCGTCCTTGGCAATGAAATGCAATCATTAGTTGCTCTTGTGGCATTCTCTCTGCAATGAAACGCAATTAAGTGCAAAATGAAATGCAAAATTTTATAAATTTTATTATTCATGCATAGAAAATGTATCTCCAATTAAAACAAATAATTGAATTGTTGATTCAGCTTGAGCTATGCTTTCCATCTGAATTAGATTATATGTATGTACGCAAAATTGTTATGGAGTTGGAGTTTCAATTATATTTTTTTCCTAAATTGCATGCAATTTCTAACAAATATCAAGCCATAAATTAAGTGAATTCAACTGCAATCCATACATATCGTTTTTCACGCTTTTACTTCTAGTATTTGAAGAAAAGGTAGTAAAGACTTTCAAAAGACATGGTTTAAAGTTTTTGAAAATGTTTGTCATATCTTCCAGACCAGTAACAGTAGAAGCCATAAATATATGGGTTACTCTAATTCCATACACAAAGACTCTTCTGATATAAATTCAACTTTTCAACCTGAAAAATGTATTCCTTGTGACTAAGGTAACTGTTGATTTTTTATAAATATGCAATAATATTTTATAAATTCATTAATTATATTTATTTATGAAATGGAAGCCCATTTAGTTAGTTATTTATGCAAGGGTAGGACTGGGTGAGGTCCATATTACTATTTCCCACTCTCTGATGGACATTTGAGGTGAGGCCCTATGCCCTAATAAGTAGGCAATGGTCTTGCTCGTGGCAAGGATTTGTTTTGGCTTTGCCATTAAAAGTTAATTATGTGGAAGGAAGCAACACACACACAAACACACGCACAGTAGAAGACATAAGAAACTTTATTTAGATGTTAGTTAGCATTCCTATAAGCAATTTCGCTCTCTCACTCACTTTCTCTCTCTGTTACTCCCTTTGTGTCTTTTGCAATTAAACTGCCAAAATAGGATTACGTATACGCACCATTGTACGCAGTTGGCATTTAAGGGGCTTAACATGACGTTGATTTTGTTTTTGCCTCTCTTCGCTCTGTCTTTGCGTCTGTGTGAGTATGTGTGTCTTTGGATGGACTGTTACGGTGGGAAGGGCAGTTATGGCCTCCGGCTATGTCTCTGGCTTTGCCTCCGCCTCTGTTCCACTCATTATTGTTATAACTATGACATAGTTGTCCATCCACGCCAAAAAGAAGAAGGAAAAGAAAGAAAATTGTTGCCTAGATGAGCATTTCTCTTGTCATTCGCATTTTCATTTGGGCTTATCCATTATGTGGCAATTCGCTTTTGATCCTTAATTGTTTCCTACATATTTACCTAAAACCCATGTTTTTGTTGATGGTTATTGTTCATTTTGTCAGTTGTCCTTGAACTGCTGCACTTGCTACTAATGAAAACTCAGTCATGCATGCAGAACATCAGCAATGAAAACAACAACAAGGATGTAGGCTCAGGTTTTTGGGTGTTCTTTGCCTGCCCGTTTTGAGTTTCTTTTCTTGTTCAAAAGGTTCCAAATTTGCGCATAATTATCTTACATGCCAGGCAATCAGCGAAGCTGAAATTAGTTCAAAGCTATGGGCCATATGAATGCCCAAAGGTCTCAAAATAATTGGTTATTCTCCTATGAACTTTAATTAAAAAATCCAAAAAGAAAAAACACAACAAAGCTAACATAAGAAATGCGTGCCACAAATTTCTTGCATGCATTTAATTGGCAAGCTTTTTTTCTTGTTTTTTCCGCATGTACTTTTGTTGTTATTTTTTAAGCCTTTTCCCTTAGGATTGAACTGTGAAAGCTACAAGACAAGAAAAAGCAATAAAGTTTTTTTTTTCTATTTTATTTTTGCATAAATGACGAAATAAATGACAGAAAGACAGCAAAGAAAAGCAACATTGACAACTACGCAAGCTAAACAAGAGTGAGTGAGAGAGAGAGAGAGAGATAGATGAAGGGAGAGACAAAGATCCTTTTCCGCCTATGTTTAATGGTTGTGTGGGTGCGGGGGTTTGAAAGGGCGGGGAAATGCCATATAAAATCCGGCTGACGGGCTGCTTTTACATTGCTGCCGTTCATTGTTGTTGTTGCTGCTGTTGTTGTTTATTGACTTTATGTGCGTCAAGGGGGTGGTGGCGGTGAACAAAACGACAAGGGAGAAGGGAAAAGGGGGGGTCAGAGGGTGTGTCATATAATTTGTTTCCACTCCACCTACTCCCTCCTTCTATTCAACGATATTTGGGGGGAAAATTGTGCGCCCCAATGGCGCTGTATTTTATTCTTTCGTGTTGTTGCCGGGTGCGCTTTTCCATCTAATGTTGTTGATGTTGTTGTTGTTCTTGTTGTGTTTTCCTTGATTTTCCTTGGCTATATAAACAAGTTTTCCATTTATTTGCTGCCGCCGCAGTTGATGTTGCTGCTGTTATGCAAAAATATATAATCAACAACAAAAAATTAACATCGACCGACTGGCAAGGTAAACACTAACAAAGCCGAAACGCCGCTGACTCTCTCTCTCTTCTGTTGTCAATGGCAAAATTATTGGCAAAACATTTACACACACACACACATGGTGAAAACCCGCAGAATTGTGGACTTGAACTTGTCCTCCCTCTATCATCTCAAATTATATAATGCAACTAAAAGGCGAAAAAAGAGACCAAAACGAATGCAAAACGCAGCCAAACGAAATAAAAATATAATGAAATGACCTTGAAGGCCGCCTCTGAGCCAGCGCCAACGCAACAAAAACAAAACAAAAAAAAGAGACAAACAAACAACAAACAAAACACAAATATAAAAGTTTTAAAAATAAAATTAAAATTTCACAAGAACAAGACATTGGACAGAGAAGGGGGTCAAGAGGCAAAGACAGGCGTCTACCTCAGTTGGCGGCACGCAATTTGTGAATGCCGCTGCGATTTAGTTTTTCTCTCCGACGCTTCCTTGATGCACAGCAAACGCGAAATGTGTGTGAAAGTCGTTTAAACGCTGTTCCACAAGTAAAAATACACTGCAAGAATTAAGGCAGTGACCATATGTATTTAAAGAGTTCAACGAGTTAAATTTGCTTAACTATAAGAATTTCACTTAGCCATCGAATATATAAATTCAAATACTGAATGGAATAGTTCTAGTTGCAAAGCTAAATATAAAAATGTAAAATAGAATGAAATCGTTCCCTAAGGTATGCAATATGATGTCAAAGAATTTCTAGTTATTATACTTTTAACTTAAACCTTTCATTTTTTCCTCCTTTTTCAATTGAATCGTATCAAAAGTATTTTAAAGTTTGCCTCAAAAAGAAACATTATTATTTGCTTTGGAATTAAAACATTTTGAAATGTTTGATTTTATGAAAAACTTTGATAAAGTTAAACCCCAACAGAATCAAATACGATTACCCCATGGAGTTCTTATACATTTCAAGAAGCATTTAAAAGGAATTATAAAACAGAAGCGAGCGAACTGTTTGAATTATTTAGCAGATTTAAGGAATTAGATAAAGTTTTTAAGTGTGAAAAGCTTTGCTTAAAAAGTTGTTTACACTCTTTGATAAAAGGCAGTCGAAGAAACATTTTGGGAAATTTGCTAAAATTAAGGAATTTGGAAATCGTGTAGGTAAGAAGCTTGTGTATTTTGTTTTGTTTTTTGGAAGATTGTGCAGTGGAGCGTGTGTTTGTGTGTGTTAGCTGCATTCCGTTTAGCGATCGATTTTTACGTGTTATTTATAGAGACAGCGTTTTAATCGAAAACGTGCGTGAGTCAATTTTGGAATTATGAATTAAGTAAATGCAAATACAAAGACTTTAATGACCCTTTGAGCTTCAGTTCGTGCAATATTCAATGTGTTGTGGTCGCGTCCGAGTCCCGCAACAAAACACAAAAGGCGCTGTGTTTAGTTGTGTGTGTGTGTGTATGTGCTGGTGGTGTCTCTGGCTAATATTCACCATCATAGTGAGTGTGATAGGAAGGGAGGCGAAAGAGAGAAGGGGGATGATTGCTGGCAGTCATGGACAGTGGCAAAAATTCCGCAACTCACCTGTGCTGCGTCTGCGGTGGCGGCTGCTGCTGGTGGTGACTGGGATTTTGAATGCAGAGTAGATGGATCTGGTGGATGCCAATCTAATTATCGTTTTCCACACACTTACACGTACTAGCACTAGGCCTGGGTATCCTTCTGGTCGTCCTCGTCGTTGTCGTGTGTGTTTTTTAGGCAATTGTTAAAGCTTACGTTCTTAATTTTTTTTTCCTCTCCCTTTTTTCACTCTTCTAGGCCCGCAGACACTTACACACACACACACGCGAACACACGCACACACACACACACGCGCGCACAGCAGACACACACGCGAGTGGAAATACCGTTAGCCAACGACCACCGCACACTGCTTACAACGACTTACCAATGTAAACTGGCCGTTGTTGAATTAGAATCAGAATCAGAAACAGTTGTTGTTGGCTCATTTTCAAGAATACCTAATATGAAGAGAGCGCAGGCGCCCTAAATATCTGGCTCTCCCCATCGTTCTCGCGGCGGTGGCGGTCGTCGTCGGTCGCGTGTGTGTCTGTGTGTGTAGTGTGCGCCCTCTTATCACTGAAAATGGCTAAGACCTCGCTGTCATACTAACGGAATTTACGCGCTTTCGACTCACAGTGGCTGACTGGTGCAAATGTTTGTATATTGATTTTTTCCCCTTCAATTGAGCTCCTATTAGGCTAAAGGAAAATGCGTAGATTTGCAATTTTTAGGTTTTCATTTCGTTTAATGTATTCTACTAAAAATTTATTTTAAAATATTTTGGTTTTCATTCAGGAAAATTGCAAAAATTAAGCAGATACAAAACACACTCCCGAAAGCTTTCAAATTGCAGCAAGTACTGTTACTTTAACAGGGATCTGACATGTATGTAAATCCCCTGCTTGACTTTGTCCTTACATTTGTGGTTGATATAAACATAAATTAAATGTGATGAATCCGTAACAAATTCGTTACAATATAATACATATATAATCTTCTATTAAAATATCATCATAGTGCAACGCCATTAAAAAACTTAAAAATAGGGGCAAACTAATTCCTTTTTGAATTTAAAAATGGAAACTATTTTTGGCGGCAAACACACTGCGATGATATGGCAGCGCTGTCGCCGCGCGAATTCGTGGGCGAATTCGTGTTGGCGGAGCAGGTTCGTGATGGCTGAGCGAATTCGTGATTGCTGAGCGAATTCGAAATGCGAATGAGGGGGGAAAACGAAGCAAGAAAACAGAATGTCAATAAAGAAATAATAACTTTTGCTAACGGTTAACTTTCCTTCGGTCCTCGCAATCAAGTTGTGTGCAATTTTACCAATGTTTTGTGTACGTGAATGTTTAAAGTGTTAGTGTCTGTGTTTTTTTTTTAGCATATAATAGCATAATTCATTAGTGTTTAATTCGGTGCGCGTGGGTGGCAAAGAGAGAGCAAACGTCAAAAAGGAGAGCAAAAAACAAGAAAGGAAAAATATTGTGCAATGTGAGACGCGAGGACATCGAAAAGGAACAGAGAAAGAGTGAAAATAGCAGTAAATCGCAGGAGATTGTGTTTTCGTGTTTGTGTTTGTGTGTGTGTGTGTGTGTGCAAAGTGCGTGTTGTAGCCGGGCTCGGGGCGGGGAAGACAAAAAAAATGTGAAACGGGCCCCAAAGTCAGCTAAAGGTCTACACTCGAAACAAAAAGAAAATTATGTGCCTGGTGGAGCATGCAGGTGGTGGAGAACAGCAGCAGCAGGTGCAGCGACAGGAACATGCCTCATCTTCTTCAACATTCTGCTCCTCGACCACGTCCACCTCCTCCTCATCAGAACAACAACAACAGCAACAGAACCATCATCGACAGAGTTTGCGTTGCAGCACCACCACGCCCACATTTAATGCAAAATATAGGCGAAAATGTTTACTCCTTTTGGCCCTGCTGCTCTTCCATGGCTGCTTTAGTGGATTACATCGTGCCAGCGCCTACAATTGTACAGCCCATGGCAATCGCTGTCAAAACGACGGCCAATGCCAAGAGGATGGGCAATGTCTGTGCGCCGATGGCTGGCAAGGACCCGAATGTCAATACTGCGGCGGTAAAGTACGGTAAGTTATGGCCAAGCTCTCCCTCTTGCTAATGAATCATCCAAATCACACAAATTGCTCACCATTCCATTCAGTTTTTTGGATATGTTTTTCATTTTAGTGTCGTTTTGTTGTCTGTTGGACTATTTGTGTCAAGCAACGGTTTAGTTTCAGCTCCATGGCTGCTGCTGGCCATTCTCGTTAGACGGGTTCTCCCTATACTTCCTCTCCCATTCGCTCCCATTAGCACCCATTCTCATTGTGTGTGTGTGTGTCTCTCTCTCTCTCTCTCTGTCACTCTTGGCATTCTTTCACCTGACTTGGCTTTGGCTTTCTAATACGGATTATGTATTTAATTTCCAGCCCGGTTTTGACCTTAACTTGTCAATAGCCAATTGCAGGTCAGCATCTTTCTACAATAGATGGCATTCTAGGTGGGTGGGCGCTATTTTATTGTCTTACATATGTCAAAATCAGAATTTTTATTTTGGGTTTCTTGCTTCGTTGAACAGCGTCACATTTTGGTTCGATACCCCCGAACGACGAGCAGCATATTCGCTTGGATGGTGTCAGAAAGCCAATTTAGAATGCTATAACTACATCCACCTCAGTAATAAAATATAGTCATACAATTGACATGTTTTACGAATAACTGAGACATCTGATTTGCATATTCTTACAATAATTATTCTGCTGACAATAAATGCTGTTGTGGACCTCGACATCGACCGTCTTATATGTACATATATCCTGGAAATTTCCACAAAAAATTGTCCCAAATAAAGATCTATTAAAAAGATGTCAAAGAACTCTGATAAAAGCTTATCATTAAATCATATGCAAATTAGAGAACTTAAAAGAGTACATAAATACGCGATATACCTATATTATGATATTAAACCGGATCACTGGTTCATATATCAGCGTTTTTATAGTATGTACAATATTATAATGGGCATTTGCTGTAGAATCAGTGAGAAAGCAGCGCCAGATAAGAGAATGAGTTCGTTTGTTCGTTCGTTCTATCTTGACAAGAATTAATTATACATTTACGACAGACAAGACTGCATTTTACTAGTAGTTTGTTAAAAAAAGCAAGCAAAATAGTGAACAAAAAATGTGTTAATTTTCATGTCATATACATACATATGTGGATATGAATATTTTCTTTTTACTTTTCGCTGCCAAATCAGATATTCAGTTTTAGGCAGTTAGTTAGTTATATATGTACATGAATATCTACTGATAAGCAAACTTACGTAGATTATTATGAAATACATATAGGCGCGAGGGCAATTTGAAAAATAACCATAATAAAGACAAGAAATTTTTATTTAGTAAAAATGTTTTGAGAAATTATTAAGGGCATTATAGAAATCGCAAATATGCTGACAATATTCATTTTTTATTTCTATTATTCTATTTGTATTCAGTTGATAGTGAATAAAAGGTCTTCGAACCATAGTGACTACTTAACAATGAAGTTAAATGAATGGGTAACTTTTTGATTAAACCTCGCATTGTATTTACTCTAAATGTATTTACTCGCTTATCAGAGTCCTAAAGAGTTGTTGTATACTTATCGCCTTTATGAATTTTCATTAGTTTAGTTTGACTCTCTCTGTGTGTGTCTTTCTCTCCCTCCTACCTGTTTATTGGATTTGCACACAATTCCAATCTGAATGGCTCCTCTCAAACCACTCGCACATTACAAACACACACACACACACACACACATTCTGGCTCATCTCACCGGCATTCTAAACTGGTTTTTCCAATGCATTCCAAGCCATTGCACAGCTAAAGTCTCGTCCTCAAGTAGATCTGCCTGGCTGTCTGGCGGTGGTGGTCACCTGCTACTCTTTTTAATAATCCATCTCTCTCTGACTCATTGAGCAGCCGATAATTGTATAAATATATCGTTTTGCCCAGCATTGATTTTTCCTAGACTCTGTCAATCGTCTTCCACTTGATATACCCCACCAGAGCTATAACTAAGGCACATGCATCCATTTTATCCAACCACTTGCCACTCTCAGCCAGTCAGTCACTCTCTGATTACTTCAAATTTAGAAAACATATGTCAGATCCACTTGATGCACCGACTACTCCCACGCCAAGCCGACCGACCGCATTCCCATTGCCAGGGCATGTAAGCTAAGTGCTGAAATTTGCCACATCATGAAATGGGCTAAAAAAAGACTCTTGCAACTTCAATGAGTGTCGGGTGGAACGATAGTATATATCTATAAGGCTAGAAGAAGCTTTCTTTTATAAAATTCTGCTTAGTAAGGGTATGTTGTAGTCGATGCTACGTTATAAAAAGCCGGCAGTTTTATAGTCTGCCTTGAATGACATCACCATATTAACCCCCCGTTTACCACCTAAGCAAGGGTATTTCTAATACCCAACAAAAGAGAGCAAAATATAAAAGAAAATAGCGACGACTTTAACTTACAAACAGTTGAGAGGCTTCGTAGCCATCCCATCCCATATTCAATACCCGTTCCCGCCTGTGTCATTGGCCGTTGCCAACTCTATTTCCATCAATTTGAGATTGCATTTTCCGTTGGCCGGCAGAAATTCAATTATCTTGGCTATGCACAGCATTAGAGAGCGTGATGAAACGAGAGTGGGAGGGGTAGGGAATAGCATCATTTACATATGTAATGGACATTAAATTGATGCCGAGCGATTTCAGTTTGTTCGATGAATCGATAGTGAAATTGATTTATTTTGCCACGTCGATTACGCTTTACTCATTTCAAATGCTAATTGCCGCCCTCCTTCTCTTTGCAGCATGTACCATCCGATGGGTACCATCCACGATGGCTGGGGCAACTATTCGGTGAGTGTCAAGTGCAGTTGGCTAATCGATGCACGTCATCCACACTGGGGCAGAAGACATAATGCCAGTCCACCACGCACCTCTAATATCCGTATACATCTACGCGAATTTGCCACCGAATGCGGCTGGGATCATTTGTATATATACGATGGCGATAGCGTAGATTCACCGCTCCTTGCAGTGTTTAGGTAAGTGTAGGAAACTACTCATTTCGAGGTCCAATTAATCTAATCTCCTTTTTTGATGTAGTGGTCTCATGTATAGGGGAAATTTCTCCATACGTCGTGTGCCTCAGGTTATAGCCAGATCTGGGACGGCATTGGTGCATTTCTTTAGTGACGATGCGTATAACATGTCTGGATTTAATCTCACATACAAAATGAATGGTTGTCCCACAGATAGCGATGGTGAGTTGCTCTCGATGATTATTATCAACGTGGGTTATTATTATTGTTGTTTTTACATTCACAGAGCTCGAGTGTTCGGGTCATGGCACGTGCCGTGATGGCGATTGTCTTTGCGATCCCATGTATAGAGGAGATGCCTGCAATGTGGCCGCTTGTCCAGGCAATTGCACTGAATCGCGTAACCATGGCATTTGTAGGCCAGATCAAGAGCGGTAAGTAAAGAGATAGAGCGAAAGAAACTAAGAAAGGGTGTAAAAACTTCGGCGTGTTCTTATTTCTCTTTGTTTAAAGTGGCGATTTGCCAAATTAATTATGTATATATACTATATGCAGCCGAATGTCGAATATTAGAAAATTGAAAAATAAATCTCTAAATAAACCATAAGCCAAAGCCAATAATTTTTAACACAATTTCTTTATAAATAATGCCGCACCAAAGTTCCTTTCTATTGATTTTTGATCAATTAAAGCAAATATTTAAAAATTCTTCTTCTCCCTTTTAGATGCCTTTGCAACGAGGGATATGGCGGTGATGATTGCAGTCAAATCAGTGCACATGGTGTATGGACTACTGTGCATCCAAAGCATTCGCCATCTCCGCCTGGTAGCGCCTCACATGGCGCCGCCGTTTGGCGTGACACATTGCACATAATTGGCGGCGAATCGTATGGGCGTGGCGAACTAATGAGCACCTATGACTTCAATGGCAATGTATGGGAGACCGTGCATCCGGAGGATGGAAGTGGAGCACCAGAGAAACGTTATGGCGCCTCCACTGTAATGTACGGCGACAAAATCTTTCTTTATGGCGGTGTAGTCAAGGGTAAAGGCATCTCAAACAAGTTGTGGGCCTTTGATGTGTCGGCCAAGACGTGGGAGTTGATTGCTGTGAAAACGGATTCGTGCAATGCAACAGGTGCCACCATGTGCGAACCATTGAGAGTGGCCGGCCACACGGCTACATTGGTCCCAGGATTCGGCGACAAGAACAACTATCAGTATATGGTGGTCATATTTGGGCACTCACCTCAGTATGGCTATTTAAACACAGTGCAGGAATTCAATTTTGGCACACGGGAATGGCGGATCGTCCAGACCTCGGGCTATGTGGTGAAGGGCGGCTACGGTCACAGTTCGGCCTATGATTTCCTCACCGAGAAGGTCTATGTCTACGGTGGCATCGTGTCTGAGAGTGAGTCCAGCCAGGTGCTGAGTTCGCGTCTTTATGCCTACGAGCCATCCACACGCATATGGACCATGTTGTCGGCTGCGCCCAGTGCCCGGCTTTTGCACACCGCGAACTTTGTCAATCAGGGCCTGATGATGGTCTTTGGCGGTAATACGCACAACGACACCTCGCAAAGCTACGGCGCCAAGTGCTACAGCCAAGATCTGCTCATTTACGATGTTTACTGTGATTCCTGGCACTTGCATCAAATGCCCGGGCATCTTCAGGCGGATCTGGCGCGATTTGGGCACAGTTCGGTGGTTTTCGAAGATGCCCTGTATATCTATGGAGGATTCAATGGTCAGATGCTAAGTGATATATTGCGTTATGAGCCGGGACAGTGCAGTTTCTATACCAAACAGGAGAGATGCACGAGTGCACGTCCGGGGGGTGAAGTGCATTTGGGATGTGCAGAAAATGCGTTGCATTTCCATCACGCAGGTCCAACGATCAGCCATCTATGGACGGGAGCAGTATGACTATGTGGCATGTCCTTCCAAAAGCCGCCTGACCATGACATCGGAGCACCTGCACGATGTCTTGCGTTGCCAGGAGCTAAGCAACTGCCAGTCGTGTGTATCCACCGCCTTCGAGTGCACTTATTGCGGCAACGGAGTGTGCAGTAAGGAGCGCTGCCGCGAAACCACTTCAGTGGCATCGGTGTTCTTTGAATCGTCCACAAACCACCACACGGCCACCCAGCAAACTGTTCAACAGCAAACTGCAAGCACTGTGGGTCCCCCCTGAACGCCAAACGCCTAGAGAGCTGTCCGTCCTTTGAGGAGTTTCAGGTGCAATCTGTTTGCGAGCAGCTGCACAATTGTCGTGCCTGTATATCGAATATGGCCTGCAAATGGGATACGGAGCAGAATCGTTGTCGCAGTGTCTCGATATCATCCGCCCAACAAGGTGGCGCGGTGCTGAACAATCGAACACTCGAAGACTTTATCTGTCCGCCGGCGTGTGCAACATTAACCAATTGTCAAAACTGCACCGAGGATGAGTGCATCTGGTGTCAGAATGAGCAGCGATGTGTTGATCGCAATGCCTACACTGCGAGCTTCCCTTACGGACAATGCCGTGAATGGACGACATTCACCTCCAAGTGCCGTTCAACGCCCATCACGGCCCTTAGCACGTCTGTGGGCAGCACGACGGCATTGTCCAGTGCCCAATGTGGTTACTACAACAGTTGCCAGCATTGCCTCGATGATCCAGCCTGCGGTTGGTGTGACAATGGCTCCAACACTGGTCTGGGCAAGTGTGTCGTCGGTGGAGCCTTGGCCCCCTACGATGACACGGAATGTGCGCTTAAACATTGGTTCTTCACATCGTGTCCACGCTGCAATTGCAATGGCCATTCGTACTGCAATGACCAGCAGCATTGCGAACAGCCGTGCAACAATCTGACGATCGGAGCACATTGCGAAAAATGCCGCACCGGCTATTGGGGCAATGCTATCAATGGGGGCGAGTGCCAGCGGTGTGAGTGCAACAATCAGGGTGACTATTGTCATCCAGATACGGGCAAATGCTATTGCAGCACCAAGGGCATTGTGGGAGATCATTGCGAGAAATGTGACTCGCAGAATCACTATCACGGCGATCCAATGAGGGGTTCGTGTTACTATGAGCTCACCATCGACTATCAGTTCACCTTCAATTTGTCCAAGAAGGAGGATCGTCATTTCACGCAAATTAATTTTCGCAATTCGCCCGGAAAACCGGAAATCGATGCGGACTTCACAATTACTTGCAGTGTGCCGGCCAAAATGGACATCTCGGTGAAGCGGGCTGGTTCGCCGGAGAAACTGATTTTGGTGGGCGTCAACTGTTCGACATTCCGACATCGTTTTCCCAAGACCGAATATCAATTTGGCCATCTGCCGGATGATAACAGCTCGTTGACCACATTCTATGTGTTTGTCCATGACTTTCAGCCGCCCATCTGGATACAGATTGCTTTCTCGCAGTATCCAAAGCTCAATCTGCAGCAGTTTTTCATAACATTCTCCTCGTGCTTCTTGCTGTTGCTCCTGATGGCCGCTGTTTTGTGGAAGATTAAGCAAAAGTATGATATGTTCCGGCGACGGCAACGTTTGTTTGTCGAAATGGAACAAATGGCGAGTCGACCCTTTTCTCAGGTAGGTCCCCCTAACTTTAAACATACTAAAAGTTGATTCGTTTAGTAATCCTTTCGATTTTTTGTTCATTTAGGTTTTGGTCGATATTGAAAACCGTGAAAGTATTGATCTAAGTCTAACCCTGGAAGGCATCGGTCATTTGTCCAAGAAACGCAAAAAGGTAAGTCCAAGTTGCGAATAAAATTTATGACTAAACTTGATTCCATTACCTTTGTATTCATTGCAGGAATGCCCAAGTCCCATTGCTTTAGAGCCCTGCAGTGGCAATCGAGCCGCTGTGCTGTCGCTTCTAGTCCGGCTACCCACAGGTTTGAAGAAGAACACACTTTCCATAAAATAATTGGCATGCTAATTTTCTTAATGTGTTTTCTCGTTTGCAGGGGGCCTATCCCAAGCGCCTGCTGGTCAATCGGCTGGTTTGGCTGTGGCCAGTGCTTTAGTCACGCTTGGTAATCCGCGTCGTCCGTCTATGGATCAGCATCCAAAGGAGCCAAAATCAAAACGCAAGCAGAGCCAACATCCAGACAGTTGTACATAAAACACAATAATTTAATTTAAAACCCAAAATAATAATAATACGTTTATAATTATTATTGATAATAATTAGGTATCTAGGACAACAACAACAAGAACATTTTCTTCTACCACCAAGAACAACTGCAGCAGCTTAACACACACACACAAACACACTCACACACAGAGACAGTAAAAATGCCAGCAGCAGCCAGCAAGTTGATAATCCACAGTTATTACTACCTTAATGCATTAGACTAATAATCCATTAATTCTAATACAAAAAAAAACACAAAACAAACCAACAAATAATAATAATAATATTAAAAGTAATAATAATAATTTGTAGCAACAAACACAAACAAACAAGCAAAACACACACGAAAACAGAAAGAAGAACATATTTATATACAAAGAAGTTATATACAACAATTTTGATATAGTTAATAGGTATCGTGTAGCGTTGCAATAGTTTAAAATGTTTTATTTATTATTTATATCGCAAAACTACATATATATTTATATGTATGTGTATGTATTTTACACCTTAAGCTTAAGCATGTTGTTAGAATTTTTAATGCAAGACAAAAGACATTTCTTTTAAAAATTCTTTTTATTTTATTATCATTATCCTTTTACTCAATTCGATTCGACTTGATTTGATTCCCTTATTTATTAGCAAAAAGTGATGTTGTTTATATATAGAAATATATATAACGATCGAGAACAAAATGAATAAGTAAATATGCAATATTGTGTTCAAATAATAGGAATATACATACAAACATCCACACAATCCATATATACAACATGTATGGATTTTTGTTTCTGTGCAAATATTTACAAAAGGAATAAAACAAAACACATTACAATCACAAAGAGAAAATGAACCAGAACAAAAACCAGAAAAAACGAACCGAAAGTTAAACTGCGCCTGTAAATATATATACGTAAATGATATAAATAGTAGTTATACATTATACATATAACTAACTAAAAATGATGTACGAGGAATGAGACGGAATGCGCCCAAAATGAAATTTAAATCATAAACCAAATAATTTTATTTTCGAGAATGTGAAATTCCATTAATTCAAATAGCTGCATAAGGTTTCCACTTTGGCAAACACACACAGACACACGCAAATAATTAACAAATGAATTAAGCAATAATAATAACAACATTTAACAAGGCACTCTCAAGTAACAAAACAAAAGGAGCAACAGTTAAAATCAAAAGGCAAACCAATAACTTTAACTAAATACCTACACAAACACACGTATAGTTAAAATAAAACACAGGTTAAATAGACAACAAGCAACAAAAAAAAACCAAGAAAAGAATAAAGCAAAATGTAAAGTTATATAATATATATATACATACATATATCTCAATCTATAACTTCTGATTTCAATTGTAAAATGCTTTCATAATTTTTAAAGACACACTTAAATTATATACAAAAATATATATTAAAATATATATACTTGCCAGTCGAGTTTCCTACCCTCATTAAATACAAATTGAAGACTTGTTTGTTCTCCCGCCAAGTACCACTCCCGTTTGGATTAGCAGCAACAAAAGTCAAATACATATACATATATAAATATAGTTTATTATTGATACAAAAAAAAGACACTCAAAATGTTGGATGACATGTCTTTGCAGTTGCTCGAGCTGATAAGGCGGAGGCACAGAACTTTCACTTTCGCCTGCTGCTCATTGTTGTCAAGCCAGTTCCGCGAGCGAAGGCGCGGCTATCCACTGGAAACATGTAAATGTTGATTCAGGTCGAGGTTCGGAATTGAAAGGAGCTGGCCTATATTGCCCACAATTAGCCAAATACTCTAATCAATAAAGTAATATTCACTCTGGAATAAAGTTTCTTATGGAATTTATCTGAGTTGGCCTGCTCTCCTCTTCTAATAATTTATATTGTAAATCCACACTACCATTGCAATATTAATGAACAACTCAATTGGCAAGCGTATTAATATTGTGACACAGCCAAAAAATGAAAAGGGCTGGTTTCAGTTTCATCGTTTTTTTTACGAGGGGGTTTCCGATCAAAATGAAATTTCATCATCTGCATCTGCGGATGCTGTCATTAGGCTTCTTCTTCTGGCTTTTGTTTGCTCTTCGCTGCTGGGCGATTTCGCCGTGACTCTCTCAATCACGGAACTTCAGGCATTTCATTTAATGAAGGCTACGATTTCATTAATGAAATTACCAAAAGAAAGCCTCAAAAAGCGTGCGAAATCGGCGATGCCAGGCGGAAGCTGCCAGAGAAACAAGCAAAATCAAAAAGAAACGAAAGGCGAAAACAACAACAACATAAAAGGTTTTTGTTTATAAACGAATGCCCTTGATTATCAACGATTGACGTATGCGAGACATGAAGTATGATGTGCAGTTGGATTAGCCTGACTCAACCAAAAAAGTGCGAGCCCAACTTATTCGGTTTTACCCCAAAACTTAATTCTGGCCAATGAAGGTCGCCTCGTGTGGGTTTGGGTTAAGTGAACTATGGCAGCTCATAATAATTAGATATTAAATCTACATGGTGATTCATATGTGGGGAATTGGAACTGCCCCCAAGTTGTGGCCCCAGAACCGTTGATATTACAAGAAGTCAAGAGAATTGGAGCATGAATAAGTGGTTTTTAGTTGACTTTAATGTTTAGTTAATGGATTCAAATCAGCATCTCAAAAAAAGAGTAACCTTTTGGCTGAAAGTAGAATTGGAAAATTAGATATGAAATGGTTTAAACTGCGGCGAAGATCCTAAATTCATCAAGTGATGAAACGTTTTAATAGTCAGGCTCTATCAATGATAAGAGACTAAATGAAAACTCAAACAGTTTCCCACATTCCAATTGGAAGCGGAAGTTGTGTGCTGGTTATTGGGAAACACCGCTTTTTGGCGTGGCTTGGTTTATTCTTTCATATATATAAAGACTTAATGGCTTATACCTTAAACTTGATGGCTTGTGGAAATTATATTTTACCTTCCTAATCAGTCATTTATTGTCTGGTTGGATCTCAACCAAAACGCCTTCGATATGACCGTTATAGACAAGTATCTAACGATACAAAACCAAGGTAAAAGCAAATGTTATCGGTTATGTTATCGACTACTGCCAGGCCGGAGCCCAAGACGATGGCGCAAATAAAACCAAGCTCAAATAAGCAGCAACCGCCGTTGAAGTTGCACGCGAATTTTTTGTCTTTTCGAATTGTCTCACAACGAGAGAGTTTTTGGTCGTCGTCTTGGGCCTTCGGTGTAGAAATTTTAAAGTGAAAACTACAATTTCGGGGCCCCTTTTTGAGTGTGTGTCTGTGTGTAAGTGTGGAGTGTGGAGTGCGAATGTTTTTGTGTGCGGGAAAAACCCAGTGAAATTGTGTAAATTGCAAATTTTACTCTGTGCACTTGGATTAAAGCACCCCGACAAGAAACCGAAAAAAAGTTCAATTAAAAACCAATCGAGCATTTGAAATAATTTCACTTTTAAACGGATTAGCAGCAAATTTTTTATCTGGATTTTTTTTAAAACAGGTTTGTTGAGCAATAGGAAAATAATGAAAATTGAAAAGAAAAACTTGATTTGAATGCAGTGTAAACATGTCTCCAATCAATATCAGCCCAGAAAAAAATGCGAGATGAGTGTTAATTATTTGTTTTTTGCTAGATACTCAAGGTTAAAAGCTTTGGCATTTTGAATGGTTCTAAATGTGAAGATAAATATGTAAATATATTGTTCACAGTCAAAAGCAACCACAACAACAACAGCAATAATAAATGCCATAAGTATATTACGAAATTTTAGGTTACTCATCGTTATCTGGATGGTTACTGGCTTTTATTATTATTTCGGACGAGAAAAAGACAACGACATTAACTGCGCAATGGCAAATGGCACCGTTATGCTTAGGCCCCATAACCAAGTCATAGTCTGGCGCAAGATACAGATATATGTACGTATGTATGTATACATATATAGCTTGCCAAAAATGAAGTAGAAAATTGGAGCAGTCTCACAGAAATACGAGGAAAACACAAATTCCTCTTCTATTTCTTTCTCACATATAAATTGTTAAGCTGATTTTCTGAAATTGTACTTGCTACATTTATTATATTACATATACATATAATCCTCTTAGCTGTATTTCCATTGACATGTGACCTCATTTCACCAATCATTAAACTTTACACTCTAATAACTGTCACTTTGTGGTCGAGACCGAGACCCTACCCAGTGTTAACCTGGCCATGCCCCGTTCAGGCCAACCGTGGCCAAGCTAATGTGGCAGGGTCAACATACATATTAACCACTCAAACACAAACACATTTAGCCTAAACTGTCTACAACAATGACAAAAACAAAAAACAACTTGGTTTGGAAAAAAAACCGAGTTTAAGGTGTTTAAGAGTTTTTTTTTGGATTTTTGCCATGGGTGAAATCTACTCACTCAAAGGTGCGCGCCTTTCATTTAATGTGGAAATTTTGGCCTCGTTTGAGTGTGAAGCGGAAAACCGCAAAAAAGACCATTGGAATTTTCACGTATTTGATTAATTAAAGCAAAGTTAATGCCACCCCATTTTTTTAACCTCTTCAAATTATATAATTTTCCAGGCCTAATGAGAGAAAATCCAATCCTCATTCATATTGCTTGTCATTAAAAGTTTTTTTTTTAATCTTTTCTGTCGGTTTTTGGCTTTGGCCAGGCCATTTCAATGGACCGGAAAAAGTGAATTTCAGCAGAGGAGGCAGGCAGACAGGCAAACATAAATTGTTGACTTGGCAAAGTGAAAGCGCACAGCTCAGTGCAAAGGATTCGAGCTGATTAATCACACACTCGTCTTTTTGAGCTGCTTGCAGTTAGTAAATTAGTTGAACTAAAGCCAAGTTCATGACCTAACTTCCAGGAGTGTATTCAATCCATCGATAATTATGATGATGATGATTTTCCCCCCATATTATATAATGATTCTGCCTGCAAAGGCCTAAATCAGATGCAAATGTAAGCCACAGTGTGTGTCTCTCTGTGTGAAGTGATAGTGAAAGTATCTAACCATAAATAAATATTTAAATTTCTCATCTCCCCAAATGCTGTGACGTCAAACGTAACCAGAAATTACTCACCCAACTCGGCCGCTTGTTTGTTGGCTAGCTCTCTCTCTTGAAATTTACTTCATTGTTGTTGTTGTTTTTTGTTTTTTGCAGCAGCTGCCACAAACAGGAAATTTTTCGGTTTTTGGTCGTATTGTCGTTTGTTTTGTTTTTGTTTTTTTTTTTTTGGGAACGTGTATGCGTGTATGCACTGAATATGGCCCAATATGATCAACGTTGGCTCAAACTTTTCTCATGTTGCCTGCTCATGGGATTTCTTATGCTGCAAATTTCGGATGCCAAGCGCACAAATGGTAAGTATGAGTCAATGACTTTTTAGAATACATATTCTTTGTTTTTATTTCGGGTCTTGTTTGGTCATTGAACTCTTTTTGGAGGCGTTTTGTTTGTGTGTGTGTGTGTTTTTTTTTTTTTTTTTTTTTTTGGGAGCAAAGCAATTGCAGTTGCAAAAGTTGCTGTGCGGTCGGGTAATTAGCGTTTTGTGTTGAAATTTTCGTGTAGAATTAAAAAAACAAAACCAAAAGACTAACTGAAAAAAAAACAGAGGCGCTAAATATAGCACGCCATCATTAAAAAACGCTTAGCTTAGAGCACGAACTTCAAATGGACTTAGCAATGCGAAACCGTTAAGAGACTAGCCAAGTACAACAACAACAAGAACTGCAAGAAGAGCGTAAAAAAAAGGGAAACAAAAGGCTAAAGAAACTTTGAGCTTCCAGTTGTTGTGTTAGTCGGTCACTCAGTCAGTCAGCCAGCTCCTCCTCCTCGTCCTCCTCCTACTCCGGGTACTTCTTTCGGGCCAGACAATGTGGCTAGCGCGGAGTTGTCTCTAGGTTTCCAGTTTTCTTGTATTTGATTTCGTTTTCGTTACGGTTTTCTTTTTTTTGTTGTTGTCTTCTATACCCTTCCCCCTTCCTCATACGAAACGAAAGACTTAAGCGACAAACTTGATTTGGTTTTTTTTTGTTTTGGCTTGGGGGCTAGAATAACAGTCGGTTTATTATCTTACGATTTAATTGCCAGTTGTCAGGCAACTCTCTGTTGGTGTGTGGAAGCCTTTGTTTTCATTCACCAAAAAGTTCGTTTTCATTTGAAACAATAATTATTCAGCCCCAAAATGTAATACTCTCAACTGACACAACTTTCATTCAAATTTCAAGAGAAAACTGCATAAATGGCCTAAAAATAAAACTCATTAAACGGTTAGTCGTGAATCTGCCGACTCTTCGATAAAAGCCTTTAATATATAGACAATATCGGCTCAATAATTGCTAGGAACTCGGCTAATTAGTTAGATTTTTTATACATTAGATGATTAATTAAGAGAAAGGCGATGGTAAGGCCAAAGAAATTACTTTCCAATTTAGACTGATAAAAAGGCCAACAAATGTAAATTTATTGCAGAATTCTCTTACCTCTTTTTGTCTCTTATATAATCTTAATTTCTTGGTTACATGGCGGATGTGAACTTTGTGATAAGGTCAAAGCACGATGATAGAGAAAAAATGAGTTTGGTTTGGTATTGCACAAGCTGCATTAAATGTGTATCGATAAGTGCATAGGAAATGGCCAAATGGCATAAATGACTTCAACCGAAAAGGCAACATTGCGTATGCGTTTACCTTCCCTTACCCCTGGGCCTGTGCGCCTCAGCGCTAATTGCATAACACGAAGCACTCGACGTAGGCATCCAATAATCTGCAAACAAAGCAGAATATTCAGAGCATCTCGAGCCCAAGTTGAGACATGAACAAGGCAAACAATTTTTGCGCTATTCGCATACAAAGAGCACTCAAATGCGTTAATTTTGGCCCTGAGACAACAATTTTAAGTCATGTTGCCGTCGGCCAATTCCATTTTATATTATTCGTTTTTTTTTTTCTTCTTCGTTTTTGTTTGTTTTATTGTTGTTTAATTTCAATTTTTGCCGTTTCATATGAATTTCAAAGCACGCGTCACGTTCGAAAAATAAAAGTGAAATTGACATAGCGACATTTTGTTCGATTGGGCTTAGGTTTTCTGTCTTTGGTTTTCTGGGGTTTTCGCAGTTGAATAACATGAAAGTGTGTCAGCGACGGAGTCGACCATCAATCTTCAAAAAACGCACGAAATGCAGGGAAATTTTTAAACGAAGAGACCAAATAGACATAGAAAGCTCTGCGAGCCTCGTAGTGCGAGGAGCAAAATGAGAAGATAGACTAGAAATTTAAAGTATAGACAAAAGTTTTCTATTCTCTGCAACTATTGAGTTTTTGGTTTGTTTATTTCCCTAGCCAATTTGACAGCTTGTCAACATTTGAGGCGGTCGGAGACACGCAGAGCCAAAGCTCTGGAGGGAGGAGCCGCAGGTATACGTATTCCACGTTGCCAGAAGAACGGAGAATTCGATGCCATTCAATGCGTGGATGAGCGAGCTGGCAAGGATTGCTGGTGCATTGATGAGTATGGCGTTGAGTTGCCAGGAACGCGAAATGAAACTCGCACTGGGGTACGATGCGAGGAGCCGAAGCATTGCACAGCATCGGCTTGCCGTATGTTCTGCCCTTCGGGATTCGCCAGAGATTCGAAGACAGGGTGCTCGGTGTGCCGCTGCCGGGATCCCTGCGATGGTCTGGAATGTCCCAATGGACAGTCGTGTCAGCTACAGGAAGTGCAATGCAAATCGGAACCTTGCCCACCGCTGCCCACATGCAAGAAGGCTCGATCTTTGGCTAATTATTGCCCCGCCGGAATGCCCCTGTCCATTGAGGACAGCGCAAGACCTTTCTTGTGTGGCCAAGAGCCGGGCAAGCCCCAGTGTCCACCGCTTTATCAATGCATGGTAGAATCCGGTAACGACTATGGCGTCTGCTGTCCCAGTGCTCTTACCTTCCAGAAACCTGGCATCTGCCCTGCACCAGATCAAACACCGTATACCCAGAGCACTGGCTACATTTGCGGAACCTCCTGCACCCATGATTTGGAGTGCCGTAACATGGAAAAGTGTTGCTTCAGCAAGGGATGCCAATTTAATTGCCAACAGCCGAGCAACGTGACCGGATGTCATCAGGCAAAGGCGCTGGCCGATTTACTTTCAGTGAATGAACGCGAGGGACGTGGATATGTGCCCGAATGCAATGGACCGGGTGGGCAATTCTCGCCCAAGCAGTGCTCAAGAAATGGCCTGGTATGTTGGTGTGTAGATCCACGCACGGGACACAAGATCAAAGAGACAATGGGAGCAGCGAATAATGTGAATTGCGATGGTTGGGAAAATATGATTAGTCGCTCCTATGCAAGAAGTGTCCAAATGGAACAGTGTGACACAAATATCTGTGCCGCTGTCTGTGAATATGGCTTCAAGGTGAGTTGGGCCAATTGGGTTGTCCCTTTAATCTTTGTTAATTTTTCTAACCTCCCCCTTCGCTCAACAGAATGATCACAATGGATGCCCCAGCTGCGAGTGTTCGGAGCCCTGTGAAGGTTTCAAATGCTCCATCGGCTCCCATTGCGAAGTGGCCACAGATCCTCTCTGTGAATCTGGTTCCTCCTTGTGCGCCTCTTGGCCCGTCTGCAAGCCGGATTTGGCCTACTCAAATCCCTGTGATGTCGGCACTCCCCTTTCGGATACAGCGACGGGCGAGGTAATGTATTGCTTTGAGGATCAGCGCCAAGGACGCAGTTTCCAGCCAACAGCCTTCTTTGAAACCCAACCAGAGGCCGAATCCAAGCAAGGTCGCTCCATGAGTAATCGCATCATGTGTCCAGATCAATACAAATGCACCAAATTGCATCGCGAGACTGAGAGTGTATGCTGCCCATTGCCAGATGATGATACGATTGTCACTAGTCCAGGACAGGATCAGCAGGGATCAGGACGTCAACAGACCAGTAAGGAGGCAAATTCATTACTTGAACCTGCCTCTAATCGTTCCACTTGTCTTTGCAGTGTGTGAATACCTAAGAGACTTCTCCGAACGCATGGAGGGCACCGAGGAGGGCATGCAATTAGCTGTGCCATCGCCTCGTTGCAATGAAGAGGGCGACTATCAGGCCAAGCAATGTCAACTGCGAAAGATTCGCGTCACACGGGCCGAACAACGCAAAATCCTGGAAGAGAACACCATTCGTCGGATGCGTATGCTGCTCCTGAACAAGAGATCTCGTCGGGATGCCGAACGCTTGAAGCTTTACCGCGTCGATGACAGTGCTTTAAAGGTGCACATAGCAGAGCCTGTGATGGCACGCAGTGCCAAGGTCATTGACTTGGGGGCGGAGCGTCAACAGGGATTGGGCCAATTGTTCGAAACGGAGTTTAAGAAGGTAGCTTCGGCTACGAAGCGACCCAGTTCAGGAGCAGGTGGGGCATTGAATGATGAACTAGTCGAAATGGAAGTGGAGCAGTGTTGGTGTGTGGATAGTTTTGGAACAGAAATCCCACGCTCTCGCGGATTCAATGTAACGGATGAGACTTGTGTCCAGTTGCGGGATGAATTGGACTGCCTGGATCTAACCTGTCGCATGGGCTGCGAGTATGGCTTTGCTTTGGACACAGAGACACGCTGTCCTGCCTGTCAGTGCCGTGATCCCTGTGAGAATGTCAGTTGCGGCCACGGCAAGGAGTGCCGGATTGTTGACGTTAGTTGTGAGGGTGAATACTGTCCCCCAGTGCCGGCGTGTTTGCCACGCAAGGCGGGTCAATGTCCGTATTTGGTTCCCCCCGGTCCGGACAATCTAGATGCCAATACCTGTGCCTACGAATGCCGCACCGATGCCCACTGTGATGGAACACGTCGCTGCTGTTCGAATGGATGCGGGACCCAGTGCGTGGAACCACAACTAAAGACAGCCTGTCAGCATCTTCAGGGCATTCAGTTGCATCAGAGCTCGGAATTGGGTATTCCGGCTCGCCAAATGTCTGTGGCGCAGTGCACTCTGGATAATGGTCGCTGGGATCAAATCCAATGCTCCCCCAGTGGAAATTGTTGGTGTGTGGATCAACAGAATGGAAGTATAATGCCTGGAACTAGGGTACATTTACCAGCCACACCAGTTTGCAAGGAAAACTCCAGTTTCGCCTGCCCAACACTTTCCAATTGCGATCTTCAATGCTCCGAGAGTGGCTATCAGGTCGATGAGAATGGTTGTCCGACCTGTCAGTGTCGAAACTATTGTCATGAGCTCAGTTGTGCCAGTCACGAGGAGTGCCAACTGATTAGCGTGGATTGTGTGGACAGTCCCTGCCCCAAGATGCCCATCTGTGTACCGAAACGCGCTTCTGTTTGTCCAGAGGGCAATCCCCTGCAACAGGGCGAACTCGATGTCAGTTGCGGCCCACACAACGAACACGAGGCCTGCCCCACCACTCACTCCTGCCAGCTGAATCCGGTTAGCAATCGAGGAGTCTGCTGCTCCAAGACCCGTGATGTTTGCTTTGAGTCCATGGACAGTGGATGCCTTGCCAGTAGCACCACAGAAAAGAATTCTACCCGATATCGTTTCAGTCCCAAGGTCAATAAATGTGTGTCCGTGGTGATTGATGGCCAGTCCGCTCCCTCATGCCAGACAAAGAATCTATTCCACAATGAGTTAGCCTGTAATTCCGTGTGTCCAGGTAAGTCCATTCTTCTGCTCTTCCATTCCTCAAAACTGACATCCTTTTCCACTCTCCTCAAGTGCTCACCCAATGCGAGAGATTGAAACTGAAGAATAGCCTAGCCGCCCAAAGAAGTGCCCATTCTTCGTCCTCTGTTTGGTTCCAGCCACGTTGTGATCCCATTACCGGCCACTGGAGTCCCGTTCAGTGTCTGGGCAAGCAACCCCAACCGCAGGGTATAAATATGGCTCCCACAGAGATTGTCAGTCGTGCTTTTGCTGCTGCTGGTCCCGAGCCTAGTCCCTATGGCGTTTGCTGGTGTGCCGATAAGAAGGGCGCTCCTTTAAAAGGCAGCCTGACCCGGGACATGGAACCCGTGTGCAATAGTCGCCAGGCTCGAAATCGCAAGAACTTCGATTTGGGTGATCCGCTGATGGAGCAGCTAATTGGTCAGCTAACTCAACTCAATGACGTGAGCAACGATAATTTGGATTTTGAGGCATTGGAAGAGCCCTTAACGGCCACCGAAAGGGTCTTGGAAATGGCCAATTCACTCCTGGATTCTCAATTGTCTGTGGAATCCCTGCCACCTCTCAAGCGCATGGAACTGAAGACAACTCGTTGTCGTGCCTTAGCCAAAACGGCAACCTTCCCAGTGATCTGTGACGAGGACGGCGCCTTCCGACCTCTTCAGTGCAATGGACGCAGTTGCTGGTGTGTCGATGCTGCTGGAAATCAACTCCAGGCAAGCCAAGTCTTTGGCCAGGGCGATCGTAAATGCCACCCAGTAGCCATCGAGGCGGTGTCCATTGAGCTGCACATGACCAATACGAGCGTTCGAAGTGTCCGTAATGTCTACGACACAGTTCGTCTGGAGTTACAGCAACTCCTGGGTGAAACAGTTGAGAATCTACGTGTCCAGGAGAACTTTGATGGCTCTGTGATAGTGCGTTTCGAACTGCATCAGCCGGACAAAGTGGACATTGCCTTTGCCATTGAACAGGCCATAACGACCGGAGATTTCCAGTTAGCCGGTGGACACTTTCGTCCCGATATCACTCGTTCTCATTTCGTCCATCGAAGTGCAATTCCGCCAATGGCTCAAGCCGCAACGGCACAGGATGAGTCCATTCAATTGGTTCTCTTCATTATGGCCACCAGTTCGGCCTTTTTGGTCAGCATCTTTGTGGTCTACGTGATGCTCAAGCGGGGACGAGGCAACAAAATGGGCCAACAGAATGCTTACAATGCCTATGCGGCGGGCACCGGTTATCCCGGGGACAAGACTCTGGACTACTCGGCTCCCATTTTTGTGATGGCTGCCAGCGATGCGGAGAGTATTAAGGGGGGATTAGGCAAGGCGTAGGGAATTGGTTTGTTTTTGATTTTAAGTTATTTAAAGAAACTTTAATGAAATTGTAAATATATTAGGGGTACTCTAAAAGATTCCACCAAATATATATATATATATACCAAATACATAGAAAGGAATCTAGCGAATCGACCAAACCCCCTGAAATTAAGCCAAGAACTTAGCTTAAGACGATTAATTTATAATAATAAAACATTAAAAATGAAAAAATTCTAGAGGAGAAATCGATCTTTCCTCCCTTAGTCGGGTTAAAGAAATACTCACTGAGAGTTTAGTCAGCAAACAGTTTTGGTTTTAATATTTAATAATACATTACATTTAATTCATATGTATATATATATATATTTAAATGGTATATATCATCTTGATCATCATCATTATCATTTTGGGATCATTTTTATCATTAGCTTCGTAAACGTACCTATAACATTTATAAATTTTGGCTTCATTTCATGCAACTTGAACTTGATTTTTTTTCTATGATCCGTTTCGATTTGTTCAATATATATTATATATATAGATCTGTAATACGTATTGGAGTGGCGTCCTTCTGGTCGTAAAGAGAAACCTTTTGTTGGAACGCATTTTGGTAATGACTAACAACTAAACAAAAAAATTTGTTAGAATTTTCCTAGTCAACTAATTGTGTGTTTGTTTTTGTGGTGGAAAAAAATGCAATACTATGTAGATACAATTGGAAATCTTGTGTGAGTTTCTTTCTTAAATATAAATGTGTGCGGATAAACTTTTAGACTTTTCACTATATAAAATTAAAAGAGAACATAAATTGTTACTTTTAAAATAAGAGCATGGAATAGAAGTAATTTCATTGGTTTTTTTAGTTAAAGAATTTTACCACTTTTAGTAAGGGGTTGCGATTTTTGTTTTAAACTATTCCTAGAGTTTTTCTCAATTTTTGTTGTTTTTGAGCCATTTTGATTAGTGTTTTAGTAGTGATTCAGACCATATACTTATATCTTACAAATTAATTGTTTAAAGATTTTACTCTAGAAAAAGAGAGACAGAGAGGGGATTATGAAACTTCTATAGGTTGAGTAAACTCGACTTCAAGTGACAAGCCGCCAAAATCAGATATCAGATGGTCTCTTTCAGATAATTCAGTTATCATTAAAAGAAGATATCGTGTTGGTAAATAATTTCATAATTCATATTTTTGTATATATTGAGCAAAGTTTGTGGACTATTTGTAATATCGGCTTAAGCTAGATTTTAATATCCATTGGAACGGGTGTGTGATTGGATTGGAAGAGCATTAATCCCTAATCTTTTTTTTTTTTTTTGGTTACTGCTTGATTGGTTACTCACTCACTTAGAAATGCTATAAAAAAGTCCTATTCAATTATATAGATTGGATTGTAAATGGGGTTAGAGCTTAGCTTAGTCCAAATATGGACTCTGAATAGATATATAAATGGATGCATGAAAATGTGTGTGTCTGGGGGGTGGAAGGGAGGTTGGGTGGTTGGTTGGTGGACGTGTCTACTTGGTTGCTCCTGTTCCGGATGCACCACCATTATTATTATTATTGTTGTTATTATTATTATTAGCATTACGAAAACCGCCAAAGGGTATGGAGGCACGTTGATCCTCCATGCGACCGCTTTGAACCTTCATGATAAGCGAAAAGAAATCCTCATCGGGAACAGTCGCCCCACGACTTCCGGACTGACCACGATTATCAGCTGTTCCTGCAGCCCCTGCTGCTTCGGTTCCCTGGGGTGGAGGTGGTGCCTCTGCATCCATTGTAATGTTTGGTCGCGGCAACTCGGAACGCTGCTCCTCGAGGCGCGAACCCTGGCAACGCATCAGCATATCGAGGAAAGCATCATCTGGCTGCTGGGTGGTTGTGGCACTCCTGGACAATGGAGGATTGCCCGCTGTGGGTGATTTTAGGCCGGGCAAGTTGGTTGGATCGACAAATAAAGAATTCTGCTGCACCAAGGGCTTTCGAATGGCTCCCGTTGCCGCGGATGCTGCAGTAGCTCCGCCAACAGGATTGATTTTAATAGAGCAACGCTGGTCATCCATTCGTTTGGACTGCGACCGCGAGAGCATCTCAAAGAAGTCATCTTCCTTGGCTGTTGGCTTGCGTTTCTCGTCTTGCAGACGTTTGCCATCGGGAGTGATCTTGATCAGATCCAACTGTTCCATGCTCTGACGACGAACACGGACCTAGAGACACACAAAAGAGAAACATAAGAGTCAAGTCGATAAAATGTATCTAATTATCCATTACCATTCGCCCCTGGGAGTTCTCCGAGTTATCGGAATGATGACCACTAGCCGCCGAATGATCTGAATTACTAGAACGCTCCTCATCTGTGGTCGTATGATCTGCCTCGGGCAGTCCAAGCAACTTACGCAAGTCCGATATGTTGACCCGGGCCGTGCTTTCCCCGACAGGATCATGAAGTTCCTTGGCCAACTGTAAGTGCGATTCGGCATACTGTAAAGCCTTGTCATGATTGCCAATGGCTGAGTTGGCATTGCCCAAAGACCAGCATGCTCTGGCCTCACCAATACGATCGCCCAGCTCCTGGGCTATGGCCAAATGTCTATTGTGGTACTCGATGGCTGTGGTGAATTCGTGAAGGAGCGTGTAGGTGTTGCCTAAACTGTAACAGGATTGGGCCTCCACCTCACGTTCACCCAGCTCCATTGCTAGAGCCAGGGTGCGTCTGTAGTGTTCGGCAGCGTCTTCGAACTGACCAAGAAAGATATGAGAGTTACCCAGGTTGGAGTTGGCCCGCCGCTCCGCTGCTCGATCTCCAAACTCACGGGCAATGCGCAGTCGTTCTTGATGGTGCTCAATGGCCGCCTGGAAATCGCCCAGCAAATAGTATGTGTTTCCGAGATTCCCGCAAGCCCTGCCCTGGGCTCCGCGATCACCAAGATCCCGCATCAACTTGAGATTCTCCTGGTAATACTCCACAGCCTTGGCCAAGGCCTCTTTCACCTCATCGCTAGACTTGCCGGGATTACGCTGACCCATGTGCTTGCCCTTGGCGTGATAGACATTGCCCAGATTGTAGAGAGCTCGGCCCTCAGACAGACGATCGCCCAATTGACGAGCCAGGGTCAAATGGCGCTCACAGCAAATGGCAGCTTCGTCAAAGCGTCCCATAACCTTAAGTGTGTTCCCGAGATTACCCGATGACTTGGCCTCGCCCAGTTTATCGTTCATGGACTTGGCCAATGTCAGATCGTGTTTGTGGTACTGCATTGCCTTCGCATAGTCGCCAAGATAGAAATAGGCGTTGCCCAGTTGCGAGTAAATGGCGGAGAGAGTACGAAGGTCTTCGGTTCCTGCTTGGATGGCTGCCTGAAAAAAAGCCACTCCGGCCCGACAGTCACCAGCCTTACAGAGACGTTCGCCCTCTAGAGCCAGTTCGAGGCACATGCTGGAACCTCCATCATGATGCGAATTGGAATCCTGTCCACCTCCTCCACCACTGATGCCAAGGGTGGACACATTTTCCGCCGATGCGGACAGCGAGGACATTGCTGCTTCTGGTATTAATTAGTCCCAACCAATGGGATAGAGATGTGCTCCAAATTGTAATTGGTTTGCTTTTTAACAAATGGAATACAATTAATTATATATTAGTCACTCTTCGTTTTTTTTCTTCTTTTTCCAATTTGCAGTGTTGCCACAAGCCAATTCAGGTGTTTTCTAGTGGTGTGAAAACCGTTGATTACCATTTCTATATTTATCGATTAGCTATAAAACTAGCCCTGCAAAAATTGACATCTGGCAACGCTATTACGCTTTCCAACACTTAAGAGTGATACGCCATCTTAAAAAATATCTCTGTGTGAAAAAGTCTAGTTGCCGCTTCAAAAATATTAAATTATTCGCATAAAATAGCAATTCCGACTGGATTAACAAAACGCAAAGGATCAATAAAGGTTAACAGCATGCGCTGCAACTGAAATTCGCTCAAGTGTCTAAATCATTGTCAACAAAAATCACAAGTGAAAATTCTTTCTGCAGGCGAAAAAGGCTGTGTGTGTGTGTGTTTGTGTGCGTGTGTGGTGTAAAGAAATGCGAATGTCGTTGTCGCCGCTTTTTTGTATGAGTGTGTGTGTATGTCGTATGTACGTGCGGCGCGTTTTTTGCATGGCAGCTGCGCTGCTGCCTCCTAATAAAATCGAAATAAAGGTGTGAATTTTCTCGCTTGAATTTTTTAAAAGAAATTATAAAATAAGTGCAAAATTTTTCAACGAAAATCAAATAATTGCACCACACCAAAAAAAAAATTCCCCCTCAAAAACAAAACCAATACAAATTCTCCAAATTATTGAAATTCTAAAAATTCTGCAACTCAAGAAAGCGCAATAGAGAGAAAGATAGAGAGAGAGAAAGAGAGTGAACCAAAAAATAGAGAACAAGACAGCAAAAGGAGAGAGTACGCGCACAGCCTGGGAGAGCAAAAAAATTAAACAAATCATTTCTTGTGGTGAGTGCAAGTTCTGTGTGTGAATGTTAACAAAGTTCAATTACAAATCCTCTTTTTTTTGGAAACTCTTGCGCCAATAGCCGCAAAGTACCGGCTGTTAATAAACATAATTTTGAATTAACAATCTCTGCCCCACTCTGATGCAATGCTTACACAAACACACACAGGCACCCCCTTAAAAAAAAAAGAACAAAAATCTCTCGTCTTGACTCTTTTTATGAGCTATTAATTTTTATGAATCCTGTTATCATCCGAGTAATTAACTGATCAAACACATATGTACTTACATACATGTAGTCTCGAATATATATACATATGTGTTTGATGTTTTGCTTGTATCTATTTATGTACATATGTAATTGTTCATTTTGTATATAAAATAATTTCTCAAAAAGACCCAAAAACTCACCACACTCACTTTTTTGGGGCCTGCTCACACACACACAACGGCAAGGGGAGGCTTGCTCAGTTGGCGTCTATGGCCGTGTGGGTGTGTGTGTGTGTCTAGTGATTCACAAAAGCAACAACCCCAACATTCGTATTATCTCTACTACACCTTCTTCGCTTTTTTTTTTTTGCCACTTTTACTATATGTGTACGTACAATAACAACAATTGCAGCTGGCCACAATTCTTCTCAAAGTGTGCGACTCTCGCTCTCTCCACCTGTCGCCTACAAAACTTGGCCAGTGTGCCCGTATTTTAGTAAAAAAGGCAGCCGCTTCGCTTTGACTTTTACTTTGCTGTTCTGCTCGTTTGGGGCCCATACCAATACGCACACACAGACGCACATACAGGGAGCGTGGAGAGCGATGACGACGATTCCATTTAGTTGCCGTACGCCGCTGTCGCCGTCGGTTGGGTGCAAAAAGATATAAAGAAATCTCTTGTACACATACACAAACAAATATTCTTGAAATATAGAACGCAATCTGTTTTATCACAAAATCGAAAAGGAATCAAAAAAGAAAAAATACATAAAAAATTAACGCAAAAATTGATTTGCTAAATGCAAAATTGTTGAAAAAGTGCGCAGTAAATGCAACGAGAAATAAATACATATGTAAATTTAATCACAAATACATTTAAACGTTTAGTCTCATGGAGCAGCAGCAGAAGCAGAGTGTAAGTGTGTGTGAAAGAGTCAGAGGGGGGTGAGGTAAAGTGGGGCCAAGACAGGCGGCAGCTACAATTGAAATTCATTTGGGTTTTTATATTTTATTTTCTGTTTTTCTTCATTTTTTTACTTATATTATTTTTAGAATATCGATTTTGTGGCCCGCAGAGAAGACTCTTTTATTTGTGTGTGTGTATGTGTGATATACATATTTATGTATGTTAAGTGTGTCTATCTGCGTATATGTATTTCTGTGTGTGTGTGTGTGTGCGTGTGTTGTGAGAGTATTAAAAATTATGTTTTAAAATAAAGTTATCTAACCGTTTCGTTTGTGCAAAATGAAAAAAAAATCAAATGTCTCAAAAATTGTCTCCCTTTCGTTTAAGGTGATCACCAGCTCTCTCACCTCACTTTCTTCTTTCTCTGTATTTGTGGGCTCTCTTACTCACTCTTGGCATTCCCTATTAGATTCTTCTTATATTTCACCTACATTGTTAGCATACACACACATACCCACACACACACAAATACAAATGCAAATATACTGTGACACAGACACGGGTGGCTACTGCTAGTGTGTTTTCTGTGTTTTGCTTTTCGTCGACATTCGCCTTTAAACAAGATCTCTTCCATTCCCTCTCCGTTCACCCCTCATACTCTTTCGCCCACCCGCTGCCCACGTCGCGTCCGCTGTCGTCTCTGTCGCTGTCAACGTCTGTCGTCGCTTGCGTATTTACATGTGTTGGCCCCTTTGGCCCGCATTACAGAAAAAATGAAGAGAAAAGAAAACGAAAAAAGAAAACAAATACACATAAATAAATTTAAAAAAAAAAATAATACAAAAAGTGCAAACTGGTTTAATTCAATTATGTCAAATGTTATTCACAGAATATAAGCAGCAGCAACAAAAACAACAACAATCAATATTGATTACAACAAAAACAACAGAAAAAAGACCAAAACTGTTTTTCCTTTCTTACCACATACATTTGGCCGACACCAACAACAAGAACAAGGTATGAAACGGAAGTTGCCCACAGAGAATTCCAATCAGAGTCAATTTGACTTGCCCATGCCATTTAAGTGAAATATTTCAATTTGATATTGTTTAAAATTATTTGGTTGTGTCTTAAATTGAAATTGGAAAGACCCTTAAATCAAATATAAATGCAGTACAGTCGCTTTTAAGGAATACACACAAAAATAAGTTATACGTAATTGTTAATTATAGTAACGAATTACCCAAAACTTGATTTCACGTTATGTGAGAGACAGATTTAGAGGGGGTTAGAGAGAGGAAGAGGGGCAGCAATTCAATTGGAAAAGAAATAAAAGTTGTGCTAATATTTTTTAAGGCGTTTGTTTTCGGTTTGGTTTTTATTATTATTATTTTTTTTAAGGTATTGTTTATTTTCCAAAAACTGATTGCGCAAAACAAAAAAAAAAAAAAAAAAAAAGCAATAACAAAACAACAAAAGTCACGTTCAATGTGACAACCTCCGACGACGATCAGCATCAGTGAGAAGCACTATGCTAGGTTTGTCGTGTTATAAGTTATTACTATTATTAAGCCCTGCGCTTGTGGCTGCTGCTCGAATAAATTATGATTAAATTTAGTTTATCAAAATTGAAATTATCATTAAAGGGGATTAAGAAAAATCACACACATCTGCCATTACAACAACAACACAAAAAGTATGAGTTGAGAGACCTTGTCACCAGCTGTCAAAAGAAAACAATGAAATACAAAGCATTTTTGTGTGTGTGTGTGTTTCTTTTTGACACATTTGTGTTAATTTCTTAGGTTCGATTTCTCAAATTCTTCAATTGGAATTGAGATTTGGTACTCTGTTGTTAATGTATTGAGCAGGTTATATTCACGCCATATACATATACACACAATCACTCAATCAATTAGAACGAACCTGTTCCTACAATATACTTTGTTTGGCATTCTCATTTAAATAACTTACTTCGAGCAACTCACCTTAATCAGAGTTTAAAATGGAAAAAATCCTAACCACATAGTTTAAAACTTTTTTTTTATTTCTTCTTGGCTTTGGTTTTTAAAGCCGTCTTAATAAGAGACCTCTGCTTTGCGTCTGTTCACCTTTCGCCCCTGGCAGCCGGCAAAACGCACTTCTTTTCCTCTTTCTCTGCTGTGCTGTGTAGTGCATTTAACTTGGCTGAAATAGTGTGTTCTTCTGAGTGTTGTTGACGCTGAGGTTGAGGTTGTGGCTGGTTGCAGTAGTTAAAGAGCGTGCTATAAGTCAATTTGCCATCAACCAGTGAAGACAATTCTCTCGTTCTCTCTCTCTCACTGGGGTCTCTTCTTGGCTTATTTTCGCTCTGTTGACAGGCATAACCTCTTAATGACCCTCTCACCAACTCACACAGACACACGTGTACTCTTATGACTATGTGGTGCTGCATTTTGTTCATGTCTGTTTCGAAATAACTGACCTCGCTTTTGCTCTACATCTCGTTGCTTTTCTCTGTCTCAGCTCTTCGACTTTTATATGTGTTGTCTGGCTGTCATTATGTTTGTTGTATCTACATATCTGCCTTTTTGATTTAGGATAATTCCAATTGTAGTTTTAGTTTTCTTTATTTATTTTGGTCAAATTGTCATTACTATTTGATGATAATGATGAGTGCCAGATTCCGCGTCAACACGAATTTATTTTGTAGAATATTTTAATTGTATTTCGTTCACACAGATTAATGATCGTTCTTGAAATCTAAAACCACTCTTGCTTAGACAAACTAATGTAGATCCTTAAAATATTTAAAATAAATCAAAAATTCTAATTTGTTTCTGTAGTTTTATATTTTACTTTTTATTTAATTTTTTCCTCTGTATTTATACCCTAAGATAATTAGGATTATATTGAAAACAATGAAACGTTTGTTTTAGCCAGAAAGAAAGTCTTGAACACATTTGAGTACAATTATAGGTGGAATCCCATCAAAGAGGGGGAGTGGACTCAATTGATGACGTTTCTTACGATATAATTTTAGATTCTCGTAGAGGCTGCAAAATTTTTGTGTATGGCAAAGAAAAATTTTGTTGCTGATAATTTTACGACCCAAAGAGAGAGCGAGAAAGAGTCGAGAATTGAATAAGCGAGTAAGTGAGAGAGGAAAAAGATAGAAGAAAGAGTGAGTGAGGAAAAGTAAAAGTGTGAGAGTAGTGGAAAATAATTTCCGTTTTGGCCATATTCCATATTCAAGTGCAGCAGTTGGTTTGTTCTGTGTATATAAAGGAAGAATTTCTTTAATTAAAATTATGTGTGTTTTGCCTTTATATTAATAGAAACGAAAATTGTTCTTTCCTGCCGCTGCTGATGTCTGATGAATGAAATAAGCACATGACCTTGAATTCCAATCGAATTAAATGGATGACTCAAATGCAACTAAATAGGGTCATAGAGCACTGAACAGGCGACAAAATATAAGATATCTAGAATGAATCTTTTAGAATTGTTTGTCTCTATATCTCATTTCCACCTGTGGTGCAGCTCTCTCTCTGTGTATATAAAATCAATAAATCAGTTTTAACCAGCCCAAAAGACAGGTGACAGTAATTAAATAAAATCGCATCGAGCAATTAATAATTCAAGTCAAAACCAACTAATGACCCTGAAGATGTATCAACAAATATAGGTACATTCATATACATACATACATATGTATGTATACATGTGCGTATATTTCTCTTTATATGCATACAAACTGCTGTAAGGTGAGAGACTTATCTTATCGTGCAAGATAGTTAAATTCCACCTTCTGTTTATGCGACATTTTCTTTGCCTTTTGATTGGCACGCCCACTACCATACATAGCTTATCACCTGTTAGAAATCGCTTAATTAAAAAAGTAATAGATAGTAGGTATAGAGGGGGAAAGTATATAAGCCGAGAACGAGAGGCAAAGATAGGGCTCAGTTAGACTTTCCCTCCTTTTTTATGTAAAATTTCCATTATTATTGTTATGTTTTTGCAGTAAATCTTGCTCTTCTGATATTATTTACTGATATTCTTTGTTTCTCCTTGACTAAATTTAAATGACATTTGAATCACTATGTAAACCTTTGTAGAGCGATTTTCGTCCAAGTTATATAATTCTGCGAGAGCTAAATGAATGTATTCAAATCTACTTCACATTAGTTTTTAAAAAAGTTCAAAACTCATGGCAATTTAACAAATACAAAAGCTACCAAAGATAGATAAATGTATTCATTCGGTTTTGTTTGTTTTCTATTCGAATATGGCAACAGACTGAAATCCTTGAAAAACATGTTCTTTAGCATCCCTTTAAGCCTGTTGCACCTTCTTTTGAAGCTCTTTCGTGGCTTTCCAATGAAGTTTTCATTGAATTCTGCTCTCTTCAGTCCTCTAGTGATTCAATTGTTCGCCTTGTGGCATCATAGTATTGTATTTGTAATTGAAATCCATCGTTGTTTTTGCCCCCTTTAGTGGAGGCAATATGTAAATGGGTCAATGAGGTCGTAAAAGTGCACGTGCTTCCCCCATTTGTGGTCACATTGTGCCCTTCTTGTTGGTTTTCTCTCTCTGGAGGAGACTAAAGTCCTCTAAACATGCAAAATAAAGAAAATTTTAAAAGATTATTAAAAACCAAAACAAAAACAAGTACTTTTGCCTTTTCTTAGCTTTCATTTGGTTACTTTGGTTTTAATTATTTAATTAAATTGAACAAATTGTGGTGCGCTCTGTTGACTTTCGCCTTTGTCTTAGTCTTTGTGTGCCTTTATCTTTATCTTTCGTTATGTTTGTTTGTCATTTTGGTTTTACGGTTTCGTCATGTGTCATTTTACTTATTAGGCGGAGGTCTTATTTAATATTGCAAAGACAAGACAAAAAAAAAAAAAAAAAAAAACATGAAACATGTAAATACAGAGAGAAAAACTATTTGTTGTTTTTGTTTTCTCCCCAGACAAGCAAGCAGCTGATGTTATTAATTAGTATTGTATGTATGTGTACTTTGGTCAAATACTTTATGACTTTCTTTTCTGCAAATGATAATAGGATTCATTTGAATAGACGGGAAAGGTTAAGCAAACATTAATGACATGCCAAAAATCCATCAGATGATCCCCTAATCGATAGTTGTAGTTCCATAAAAAATTCACAAGTTTCCAATGAATTTTTGAAGCACAATGTTTACCAGGAATCGATTTTTGTCCTTGTTTCTCTGAATGCGAAATGTTCGTTGGCTGGTTTGGGGCCTAAGAAAGTTTTTCGTTAGCGCCTTTAGCCATAAGCTTATTCCTGATTGCATTTCTTCCTTTAACTTCTCAATTACAAATTCACCATATGTTGAGTTAAATGTGTGTGTGTTTTTGTAATGCCTGTGATGGCAGTACCAAGATCCTATCTACGTACATACATACATATGTCATCCTTTTCAAGCAACCTTCTTCGCGTTTCTCTTTCGTCATTGCTGACGAACGTGTTTTAACCAAAAATAGAAGTCATTCTTCTGCATGTGCCTCGTGTGTCCTGTGTGTGTCTGTCTATTTTTGTGCCACAAAATGCCGTTAGTCCATGTAGCATTGTCCCACTGTGTGTCGCATTGCGTGAGCTACTTCCATTTCCAACTTGTGTTATGGCATTTCTGAGGTGATGATGGTGCTGAAGTGGCGTGGAGTGGAAGGCGCCTCTTTTAATTGAAATTAGTTCAAAGGAATCTCTGGAAAGCTGCGTCAATATATCAATGAATGAAATATTTGCCAATTGGAATTATTAAACTGAAATAGGATAGTTGAGATGAATTTTCGCTTTCTCCCGCTCACTCTCTCTCTCTATCTCTATTCATTTAAAGTTTGTCCGGCGAAATTCCTTCACTCAAAAGGTTTTACCCCTTGCATTGTAAATCTCATGTTTGCACACGCATAGAGTCAAAGGAATCGATAGTTTGGTCCTTTATGTGCCAACTGCTGCGAAGTTTTCAAATTTAATTCACACCACCAACTATTGCTGTTGACGCAGAGCGTGTGTGTGTCTCTTTTAATGTCCACAAACGCATTGGAGTTTACCAGTAGCTTGCCTAGTTCATATCTTTATTGAGTTAAAGGAAAGCGATAACAAATAATTTTTCAGGGGTCAAAAAAACTGACCCAATTGCGTAGAAAATTTTTTGTTCGAAATTTTTGGAACTGCGTATTTTGATTGGTTGCGAAGGTTGAAGGGAAGCAAAAGAAAAAACCCAAATAAAAAATGCACTGAGTGCAGAAAATTATAACCAAAACAACTATAGTTCCCCAGAATCTCCTCGTTACTCTTCACTACTTTCACTCATGACATTTACACAATTTTGTTGTTGTTCTTGGCAACTGCCTTGAGGGCGAGCACGCAGAGCTCCTACAGTCCTTCATCCTTTCCACAGTTCATACCTCCAGCCAGCCACCAAAGTGCTCTTTACATTTTAAAAACTTTCGCTTGTTCTTGGTGTGTTTGGGTTTTCCTTATGATGTATGAGTAGGTGGATGGGTGGTTAAACTTATTTCATGGTGTTGTGTTGTGCCCCTTATGCAAATTTAACAGTGCATTTTACATATGCATGGATCGAACTGAGATGTGTGCCCCCATTTGCATTTTGTCCCATCCTATCTCCTTCCCTTCTCCTCTTTTTACCCCACCACCTTATGAAGTTTATGAGTAAACATGCATTTGCAATTTTGATTTGATTGATATCCGATGCCGATTCTGAACGCAGAGCGAGTTATGGTCTCTGGTTGAAGGTCCAATCATTTCTACCACGTCTCCAGTCCATTCGATGATGATCGGATGATGGGGGGTCAAGGTCTCGAGAATGGAAGCTGGCGAGCAGCTGCTGTCAGGCATCTAATTGTATATATTTTTTTTTTTTTTGGTTGGGAAATGCGCAACGAAATTTGAGGATATGTATGTATGTATGTATGTATGTGGCACGCCCTCATGTATCCTCCCTCCTACACACACGCTTGGGAAATGCTAATACATAAATGTATCAATAATTCCAAATATCGAAGAAGTAAGGAAGAAACTTTTTTCTTCTTCAACAAAATCTCTAACGCACACGCAACATCTTGAGAAATTGGAATGCATTTTTTGTGAAAATTTTCACATTTTCCTCGACGCGTGTTTTCACTGTCATGCTTGGATGAATGCGAAGCGATGAGACGTAGATAGGACAGACGCCATCTCTCTCGCTCTCTCTTAATTCCCCTTGAACTCTTTCCATCTCTTGCCATACGCCACATGCCACATGCATCTGACTGACGCTGAAGCGGATTCATGGGGGAAAACCGTTTTTTACTGCGTAGTTTTTCAACTAAAGCGTCCTTCCTTTCTACCCCAAACCTCAATTTGAATTCCTCAGACAAGTTTCAAGTACTCACAGGAGAGATAGGCGACCGACTACCACCGACAAAGGATGGAAGAAGAGTGAAGAAAAAATTACTAGAAAGTAGTGCGCAATTTCCCTTTGCACCTTCTTTTCCACAAGCGACATGGGAAATGAAAGACGAATGCATAGCTATTGGAATAATTAACAACAAATAAGATTTTACACTTGTGACCAACCAACAAATAGCAAGGTCATAGAGTGCAAAAAGAAAAAAAAAAGAATTTGTCACTGGCAATCAATGAAATGTATCTATCTAATGTATGTGTGTGTGTGTGTATGTGTTCGTTGTGCTGAGAAAGTGTGTATATGTATGTGCATGCACATTTGATAAGCAATTGAAATAACAAAACGGTGATTCTCAATTGCCAACCAACAGAAAACAACAATAATAATAACAAAAACAAAACTCAGCCAAATCAAACAGAAGTAAAAAAGAAAAACAGAAATATTTATTTAATATTTACCCTGAACGGGCGAAACCATGTAGCAAATGAAGTAAGGCGTGTATGAAGGTAGGGACTTACATTTCCATTCCCGTTGAGAAGGGAGCACAGAGTTGCGTAAAAGGAACACATGCCCTTTGCTAAATCAACAACAGGGACGAAAAACCGTTTCAAGGACAAAATGAGTAACAACGAAACGACAAAATGAATGCTCACTGTGGAAATTACGACGTGATTCGACACATAAGAGGAGCAAACATACGACACATTTTGACCTGATCCGAACTCAAATGCTGGTCAACTGGCAGAATCGGAAAACAAAGAACGAACCAAGTTGATGAACCTTAAATGACAATAGGAAAATATCAAACAGAAGCAAGAATATCGCTTTGCTTTGCAATTTGTATACTTTGCGCTAATTGCAATATCAATAGGCACATTTAACTAGAGATTAAACGTTTTAGCCCTTTAAAAGAAATCTTATCGAAGTCGTTTAATTATATCATATTGTTTTTTTTTTTTTGCTTCTGCTTATTGGTTTTTGTTAAAGTAAACATTTGAAATTCTAAGCACTATATTACGTAGGTGAAAATTGTTATACTGTTGATGTTATAATAGCCACTTTAAATGGGGGGAGGAGTAGGAGGTAATCAACAAATCAAATATGAACAGCAATGCCTCAACAAAAATAGGTGCGGACAACAAAAAAGTCAAAACACAAATAGAACAAGTGTAGAATACGTCGTACGGACAGTCTAACCTGCGTTAGAGAGGGAAGGATTTACGTAGATTCGGTCAAAGAGAAATGGGCTCAGAAGGTATCATCATCATCATCTGTTTGTAATATTTATACTCGGCGTAGGTAATATCGATTATGGCTGGAAAGGAACAACAAAAATCAATAGACACGCGCTATAAATTTTCCTTTAAGTTTCACAACAAGCGGTGGGTGGGTGGTTTTTTGGGGAAAAAGGGGCAGCAATGCAAAGTTGTCTCATTATTTTTGGTGCCTAATGCCAGAGAATGAGAGCGAGAGAGCGCACATATATTATGTGATACATGGCGTATGTGTTATATTATTGTATAAAGTCGTAAGAGGTCACATGAGTGTATGTGTCTGTATGTTTGTCGACTCTAATGGTCTACTGACCATTATTGTTGTTTTCGTTGTTGTTATTATTGTTGTTGCTGTGGTTGTCGGTCATTTGTCTTGGGACTTTTGGGCACGGCAAACATTTTCGTTTCTTCCACAAATATATAGCTGAGTATACAATATAAAAAAGCATAATAAATGGGCCTAGCCTAGCCCCTCCCTTCTTTCCTTCGTTTCCCCAAGCTTCTGTTAAGTAAAAAGCGTTTAATTGAATTTGGCCAATGTGGCCAACAACAAAAAGAAAAAAAGTTGATTAACTTTTACTAAAAATGCAAAATGCTTGCACACAAAGAGAGACAACTTTTTGCTTTTCTGCCAGTTTTACAAAGAGTTCCGGTTACACACACATACACACCCAGAGGGTAATGAGAGGGAAAGAGAGATATATACATTAAAGCAACGCCCACGCATCTCCAACGTTTCTGCCAACAAAAAGCAGAAGCCGCAACAGCTGGCTTAGTCGATCACATTTACCTGTTTGTCACTCATACGCCTTGTGGTCGGCTTGTTGGCTGGAACAAACTAGCACATATGTATATGTGGGAGTTTGGTTCCACTTCCCCTTGCTCCCACTTCCCAAACCACACTCTCTCTCTCTCCGTCTTCTGGATGTTTTTGTGTGTGTGTGTGACATGTTTAACATGTTTTTAGCCCGCTTAGACTTGCAATTTCTCTCTGTGTCGTCCATGTCTAACTGAATAACCCAACAAGTTCCGTTATGTCCTATAGTGAAAATTTTCTACAATTTTCCTTCTCTATATTAGATACGTGTACGTCTCTGTCTATATGTGTATGCATGCAGGTGGTATGTATGTGTGCGTGTGTGTGTCGGTTGGTGAGTGGCATGGAATTGAATTTGCCTTTTGCCAACAGGATGCATTTCGCTTTTATTGGCCACCACGCCTCCCCTACCGGTACCATCAACGCCCTTCTCTATCTTACGCTTCATTTAGATTCATTTCCGGCTAACTTCCGTTCGTTTACCTGGACCCAGTTGTCCTCCGCGCGTGTTAACTTAATTTAAACCAGGCTAAGGTATATTTAATTTGAAGAAACATAAATATATTATATATTTCTCTTGCTCTCTCTTGCTGAGCCCCCTCCTATTGGCAATAATAAATGTCAGGGCAAGCAGCATCTGCCAACTATATGTACATATAAAGTATGCTTTGATGTTTGGGGTGACTTTACCAACCATCTTTAATTGAGCTTGCATTTGTGTTTTTTGTAGGACAATTGCCATTGATAGTCAAGCAAATTCATTGTCATTGTGATTTAAGTCTAAAATAATTGATATAGAACCTTTTTCTTAGTTTGAGGTTTAACGATTTTTAGAAAAATAAAATCTCTGTTGCCTAGTGTGATGGGTTGAACTTTATTTAAGCGATTGTATTTTATTTTATTCTCCATAAACTGCCAAATTTGCATTTAGTTAAGTTTAATTAGTTGATGAGTTGGTTGTTAATTTTACGCTTTTCCACTTGTTAGCCAAGTCAGCTAAATATATCTGTTCACTGCCGAGAAATCACAGTCATTATCTACACACACACACACAAACTTATGAGAGACAAATGTGATTAGATATAGACCATATATTATATACATATGAAACAAAATATCACCAGTTTACCGTTTGTTTGTCAATTTTTAGGTTTTATTTTTATTAATAAGCATTATGCTTTGTTCTTTTTTTTTTTTTGCAGAGTGCTGCGCGTTTGCGTCGTCCGTGTGATGCCAAATATTCAATAGATAACAGAAGAAACCAACTAAACCCCAGGCTAGAACACCTTTTAGGAGCAGCAAATGAAAAACAATTGATGTGCCATTCATTCTGAGAGAGAGAGCGAGACACCATAAAAGCTTAGCGTGAGAAGTGACAAAAAGAGAGAGTATTATCAGCAGCATTGCAAATGTCAGGAATCCCTCCATGAAATCAACAGAACACAAAAACAAAAGCCAGATACCAAATAATAAAGCGCCTGTAAACCAATATTGTCATCAAGTGCAGGAGCCACAGGTAAGTTGCTTGATTTCTGCACCGATAATAATTATGTAAATTCTAAAGTTTTTTCTATATTTGCTTTGCAGTGTATATACAAGTGTAAACGAATTTAGAAACAAAAAACCGGCAAAGGCAAACAACTTCTCTAATTCATTTTCTCGTCCCCACTGTTCTGGATAAATAGATGTCAAGATAAGTCGATATCGTTTTAATACCGCCATTAATATTACACAGCAGCAACAACAGTTAGTGCAGCAACAGAAGGGAAGATTACTTAAGCAAATAGCAACAACAACAACTCTACGACGAGGAGGACCTTCTGTCGAGAAAGGCGCCGCCATAAGGAAGCTAGACTTCGCCTCGAGTGGTTTAGCCGATAATTACAAAACGCCAAATTCAACTGCGAAAGTCGCCAACATAACACATAAAATTTTCGGTTGGCTACGCAGAACACGAAACAAACGTCATCCTTCTGCAGCAGCGCAAGTCGGAATCCCCAACAGCGATTTCGACGAAGACGGCGACGAGGGCGACGTGGGCGAGGGAGGCGAAGGAGGAGGCGCAGGCGCAGCGGCCGCCAGCGATCAACAGAGACAACAACAATCTTCATTTGCGCATAATCGTGATAATAAAGCCGGCAAGCTGAATACCACACAGACAGCCACGGAGACCGCCGCCATCGATTCAAACGAACCCAAATCTGAAAAGATGTCATCGGGCACGTTTGTGGATCGAATCGACCCGTTCGCCAAACGTTCACTCAAAAAGAAGAGTAAAAAGAGTCAAGGTTCCTCGCGCTACAGAAATTCCCAAGATGTTGAGCTGCAGCAATTGCCGCCACTGAAAGGTGAGTGAGATAGAGGCGACTCTCTACCAGAAAGATTGTAAAGTAATCAAACCATTAATCTCGTTTGCTTGTGTAGCCGATTGCTCCAGCCTTGAACAGGAGGAGCTCTTCATACGGAAATTACGTCAGTGTTGTGTATCATTTGACTTTATGGATCCAGTTACGGACTTAAAGGGCAAGGAAATCAAACGTGCCGCGCTCAATGATCTATCCACCTATATAACACATGGTCGTGGTGTCCTAACGGAACCGGTGTATCCTGAAATAATACGCATGGTAGGCCTAGCATAGTTTACCATAAAGCAAACACAATTACTTTTCATCAGTTATCATTCAGTATTCATTTCTAAAAATCTATATAACGTTCGTACTTTATTTAAATTTTTGCATTTCCAATGAATTTTTTTGTACAGATATCATGCAACCTATTTCGCACATTGCCACCCAGTGAGAATCCCGATTTCGATCCAGAAGAAGATGATCCCACATTGGAGGCATCATGGCCGCATCTGCAACTGGTTTATGAAGTTTTCTTGCGATTCCTCGAATCGCAAGATTTTCAGGCAACCATTGGCAAGCGTGTGATCGATCAGAAGTTTGTACTTCAGGTATGGCGCCCTCTTTCTTTAACTTTTCGCAGCCTCCTCTCATGCAATCTTTTGCTCTCTATTTCTTTTAGCTCTTGGAACTGTTCGATTCGGAGGATCCACGTGAACGCGACTTTCTCAAAACGGTGTTGCATCGTATCTATGGAAAATTTTTAGGTTTACGCGCTTTTATACGAAAACAGATCAATAACATATTCTTGCGATTTATCTATGAAACGGAGCACTTTAATGGTGTTGGAGAGTTGCTAGAAATTCTTGGCAGGTAAGCATATGAAGTTATGTGTATTAGGTAGACCCTTCTAATCTCCAATTTGTAATAGCATCATCAATGGTTTCGCCTTGCCACTGAAAGCGGAGCATAAACAGTTTCTGGTTAAGGTTCTATTGCCTCTGCACAAAGTCAAATGCCTATCGCTATACCATGCTCAGCTGGCCTATTGCATTGTACAATTCCTAGAGAAGGATCCATTCCTCACCGAGCCGGTGGTGCGTGGTCTGCTGAAGTTCTGGCCAAAAACCTGCTCCCAAAAGGAGGTTATGTTCTTAGGCGAAATCGAAGAGATCTTGGATGTAATCGATCCGCCACAGTTTGTTAAAATCCAAGAACCTCTGTTTCGGCAGATTGCCAAATGCGTATCGAGTCCACATTTCCAGGTAAGTTTTCAAATAGAATTTTAAGAAACGATTCCTTCATCAAATGATTGCATCATCAAATAGGTTGCTGAACGTGCTCTTTATCTCTGGAACAATGAATATGCCATGTCGCTTATCGAGGAAAACAATGCGATCATCATGCCCATTATGTTTCCGGCCCTATATCGCATCAGTAAGGAGCATTGGAATCAAACCATTGTGGCGCTTGTCTATAATGTATTGAAGACGTTTATGGAAATGAATTCAAAGCTTTTCGATGAGCTAACTTCCAGCTACAAGGCGGAGAGGCAAAAGTAAGCCGAAGATTTTCCTATAAAAAAAATTAATCTTATTAATTCAAATTGATTTTCTATTCGATATAGGGAAAAGAAACGCGAACGTGATCGTGAAGAGCTGTGGAAGAAGCTGCACGAACTCGAATCCAATCGTTCCAGCGGGCGTGCCGCAGGCGGTAGCGCTGCGACAGCGAACATCGGCACATCAGCGGCAACAGGAGGATCGTCCTCGTCATCATCGTCACTGCAGTCCTCCAGCACAGCCGCCGCCGCCATAAACTCTCATCAGCAACAGTCGAATAGCAGCAGCAGCGGCGCCGACAATAATCCTGCGACAGCAAGTGCAAAAATTAAACAGGAAAAGGCCGACAACTAAGTAAACGCAAATTGCGTCCGATACTAAAAACAATAAACGGCAAGAAGCGGAGGGATCAAAAAACAGAGAACATAAATCGTAAAAGAAATCGCTGCTGCGCCGCTGGCTATATATATATAGACACATATATATATATAAATATACATAAATATATCTTAAAACAAGAAGAGAAAAACAAAAATATACTAAAAAGAAACATATGCTAAAAACAAAGGAAAACAAAAAACAAACACTATCTAATATATGTAAAACTAAAATGTATACTCGTTTGGCAAGACACCAACCAAGCTGGCGCTAAAAGGAGCTGTTATGCGAGATAAACAGGATCTGGACAGCAGAAATATAGATGTGTTTGTGTGTGCGTTGTGTGCTGTTACACTTAAAGAATTCTGGACGTGGAATTTTGCTTCGAAGAAATCTATATAAATAATGTATCTTACAGTATACACACCCACACACTCACACATACACAAGCCTATACACACACATACATATTATAAATATATATTACAGAAAAAAAAAATATTATTAATTAATTTAAGCTAAAAGAAAGAAGAAAAGAAAAATGCAAATTGAATAAAAAAGAAGAAAAACATGTTAGCAGGTCAAAAGAAAAAATAGAAAACACAAAAAAAGAGCCGTTAACTAAAACAAACTCGATCGATGATCAATGGTTAATGACGGTAATGAGCTGAGCCAGAGCAAGAGAAGTGAATATTACTAATCCTAGCATAGAACACCATTCTCCACCGCACACACCACACCAACACACTCTCCCACACTCACACGAAATATTCACTATAGATGTGTAAAAGTGTTGAAAGAATAAGAAAAACAAACTGCGCTTAATTTTTATATACATAACACTTGTTTATTTTTCGGTTTTGTTATTGAGTAGTCGCGTCCCCCATATCTAGAACGGTGTGTCTTAGCCCAAGTTTCTACAAGTTTTTTTTTTATTTCCCCCGCCCCTTTGAAGATAAGAAAGACCCCCTCAAACGATTGTATAAAGTATATATATATTATATAAAACATAAAGCGGAAAACTTTGTTACTTAGCTTTAAGTGTTGTACACGCTTTCACGACTTTTACGACCCATCTCTTCTTTCCAACAAACGAAGAAACGTTTCCTGCTCAGTTTAATACCGAACCCAAAAGATAATGAACATTAAATGGAAAACTAAGCCTAGAATTTTTTAGTATATTGTTGGAAGTTGCTTCTAAAAGGGCAAAGGGGGAGATGAATCTAGCTTACAAAAATATGAAAACCAAAAAAAAAAAAATTTACAACAGAAAAAAAAACAATGAAAATCGGCGAAGAGGAGCAAAAGAAAATGAGAGAAATGAAATTTATACATATAAAAGTAACGTAAAAAATTAAAATTATATATATTTATAGTATAATCAATATAAATGTATTTAAGTATGCGAAATAATGTCTCTAAGCATGCGTAGTAATTGGAAAATGAAAATGCTAAATTGATAATACACATTGTAAGAATGTTTATTAAGCTAACGATAGAAAAAGAAAAATGGAAAAACCGAGAGAAAAGAAACGTTCAAGTGGTATTAGTCTAAATGGAGAGAGGAGAAAGCAGCTTGGTTTATAGTCATACCTTAATCTAAACCATTTCATTATCAAATATCACATGCTAACGAGAAGATTGTTCTCAATTCTGATTACTAATTGTTATTCCGTCTATTTCGTAAATCATTCTTATCGGTTTCTCAAACATGATATTCTATTTCGAACCTGTGTTCGCCCAAAAATTTGAAATTTGCGTTTGCTTCGTCAAGTTTGTCAGTCTATATTTACATATATACCCCGATTTCAGGTTTTTCCAACTATCGGCATCCAGAATAATTCTCGAACTCTTTAAGGGTATATTAACTTTTTCAATTGGTAGATGAATATTTTTGGGAAAATGCGCACAAATTTTCAATCGATTCGCTGAACAATCGCAGAAACTTTTTCATTGTAAATATTAATAGGCAACAAAAAGAGAAATAATAAAAACAAACAAATGTTAAATTACAAAATCCATAAATAAATGTATAAATGAATGAACGAATTGACTGCTCCCCTCCCCTCCTTCCCATTCACGTTCGCCCTCATAGATTCCTCAAAATACATAAAAAACAGCAAAAAGAAAAACTCTCACTCACTTAGGCGCACTATCATAGTAAGAAAATATATAAAGTTTATTATATTATGTATTATGTGTATGTGTGTATGTTTGTTCATATTCAACTCACATGTTCCATTAGAATGAATAGATCAGCAAATATTAAATCGAAAAACTAAATAGAGATCATCTAACAAATTGAATGTATCTGTGAATTGTGAGTTATATACATATGTATATATATATATATATATATATACCATGCATACATATTGCGCATAGTTAAGGCGAAAGGAAGAAAGAAATAAACTAAATCAAACAAAAGTTATCGTTATTATAAAGAAAACAAAAAAAGAAACAAAAAAAAATAAAAACGAAACCCAAAACCGTTTGCAATTGAAAAAAGAAACTGCATCTAATAAATTATTAAAGTGGTTCTACACAAAAATATCCGAACAAACTATGGCCTAAATACTAAGCAACGTGTGTAAGAATGTTTTGCATCTTTATATTAGTGTGTAATTGAGATAACAACAACCACAACGGAACATATATACCCAAGACAAAACAAAACAAAAATAAAAAATGAAAATAATGCAATAGAACCTATTGAAATATTGCCACATTAAAGCCTTAACTGCCTTTATAATAACCGTATCAACACCAACAACAACAAGAAAACGAAAAACAACAACAACTATTATGCCCCAAAATGTTGGGGCATACATAAGTGAGAAGAAAACCTATCACTCAGGCAGGCAGGATTTGGTTTAGGTTTGGTTTTTGCTTTGGGACTTGCTTAGAAGAAATACAGAAATACTTTAAATTGAATTCTAATTGTGGCTATGGTTTATCCGAACCTCAGTAATAGTTATACGTACAAATGTACAAGTTTCTCATTCCACGATCACTATATTGTCATATCCTTTATCCACTATCCGTTATCCGTATTGAAAACCTTTCTCACATCTCTCGCTCTCTCAGCCAAACATCTCTGGTTTGAAAAGGGAACCATTTTCCATCAGCTGAGCTCGCTTAATCCTCTATCCGCTTAACCGTTATCCAATGGAGCAATCTCGCTATTTTAAACTCTCAAACACACACACATATGTATGTATCTATTTCTCCCACTCTCTAGTTAGCGTGGACAATTCACATAAAAATGCCAATCTAGGAGAAAACAAATAGAGATGAAAATTTTGTAAAAACGAAAACAATTAAAAAAATGTTAAAATGCCTAATATACGATAAATCTATACATATACATACATACATATAAGTCACAGTGGTATATACATACATACATATATGTATGTATATGAATTTTTTTTGTTTCTCATTTTTGTTGCACTCTCTGAGTTAAATGTTTTTATTCTGCTTTTGACTCTTATAATTGTAACTTTAACTATAGTTTTATGTATTTATATGTATAAACCAACCAACAAAAAACAAAAACAAGATGAAGCATGTTAAAATTTAAATTGGCCGTGGCTTAGATGCCCAGCTGAAGCGTAAAACTCGTTAAGTACTTTTAGAGACAACAAATAAAATAAAAAAAGAAGGAAAATAACTGTACTAAAAAGTGCACTAAAAATGCAACCAACATACAAAGAAGACGCATTAACAAATGTTGCATGTTAATAACAACTAAAAACCAACGCAGGAAATTGCAAAATATGGTTAAAAGCGCTTAAAACAATATTTATAAATAATGAATGTGTACTATGGGATACTAAACGTGAATTATGCTGTATTTTCTTATGTTCTAAACTTGTATAAATCATAAAACAAAAGCAAAAATAATACTGATTATACAACACAAATTGAATAATTTTGAGTTTTTGGTTCATTTTTAAAACCAATCACACACACACACACATAACTAAACAAAATCTTATGCTGAGAGTAAATATAAAGAGTAAATTACACTACACAAAAAGAAGCAAAAAAAGGATATATATAATATATATACATATATATACAAAATTATATACATATGTGAAAAAAGAAGAATCTAGATGTAAACACACACACACACACATATATATATATATATATATATTTATGTATATGAAAACATAATGACGTTTAGTTGATCGCTTTCAACTTCATTTAAAGTTGATAGTGAAAAATTAAAATTACGGTAAACGGGCAGCAAAAAATCCAGTTAATGCGCTGAAGAACAAAAATAAAACAAAACAAAAAATAAAAAATTTAAATTATTTAGCTGCAAGCAGAATTAACCAAAAACCGAAAAACGCAAAAACCACAACATAAAAAAAATAAAGAAAATCCATACAAAAAAGGAAAAACAAAGATGAGAAGGAGACAACCAACATGAATGAATGAATGATTAAATGAACAAAGATTGAAAGAAAGAAATCGCAAAAGAAATGAAGATCAATCAACAATAAAAAAAAATTAATTAATTAAAAAAAAATAAAATTACAAACCAAATGGTTTCTTATTCATGAGGTTTAAACAAAGACCAATCGAAACGAACAATTTTGTTTAGCCATCTGTCCAACTGATTTGAATAATTTGAGTTTTAAACGTTGTTTTTTTTTTTTTGTACCGATTTCAGGACAGGGTGCAGTGTGCCAAAAGCTTTGGCGGAGAGCTTTTTAAGAATTGCATTTTCACCAATTGTTTCTGCGGCAGTGGCAGTAGCAGTTAGTAGCCCCACTTGGCCAAGAGCGGATAAAAGAAAAGCGCAAGAAAAATCAATTCGGCCCAATTATCCACCCCAATGAAGTGGGAAAACTATTGTGATTTTGTGGCTGGCTGCTTTGGCGGTAAGTTTTTTACTGCTTTCACTTTATTTATGGAATCTACTGAGATACTGTGACATGGATGACGCAATTCACATCTGGTTTGTTTTTTGAGGCTGGCGCTCTCTCACCCCCGCCTTTGCTTCTCTGTCACGGTCAAGTTCAGGCACGGCGCCCCTGAGGCGTATTTTTGGCAATTCTTGGCAGCGTTAGATGCCATGTGCTCGGGATGTTGTGCCTCAATTAATACATTATTGCAATAGTAGGGAAGAAATTAATTAAAATTTACGGTCAATTCCGCAGGTGCCTGTGGCGTGTTGGTGGCCCATCCACTAGATACTATTAAGGTATGGCAGCAGGCCTCCAATTCATCGGTATTGACGGCGGTGCAACAGATCTACGCACGCAACAATGGGGTAAGTGGGCATGGGCATGGAACCTGGAGCTGGGGGAGGGGTTAATGGCACACACTTTAAAGATCAACGGTTTTTACAGGGGCATGTTCTTTCCATTCATCTCGACGGGGGCCATCAATTCGCTGCTCTTTGGCATCTACGGGAATCATTTGAGGCAACTGCGTAAAGTTTGCCACAGCGACTATCAACGGGAACAATTGGAGTATCAGAACATGTTCTGGGCCGGCTCGGTGGCAGGATTTGTGCAATCCTTCATTGCTTGTCCCATGGAACTGATCAAAGTGCGTTTTCAGACACATTGCTGTAAGTATGGAAACACCTATTAATGGATTAAGAAAATGAATATTGCCCATTTTCCAGACTACAATGATTATATTTACGGACAACGGCGTACGCTTTTTGGCACTGTGAAGCGAATATTAAAAAATGATGGTATCTCGGGACTCTATCGCGGTCTTTTGCCCATGATGTGTCGGTGAGTAGGTGCTGGTAATTAATAAGAATCGAGTTCACTACTAAACAAATGGTGTTTTTTAGTGATGTCCTGCCATATGGAATCTATATGCTCGCCTATCGTCACAGTGTGGACTATCTGGATAATACGGAATTTGTGCGGCGCCGTCGCAATCATCCGGATGGCTCAAATGTGAGTCTATTGGTCACCACCATGGCTGGCGCCTGGGCTGGTGTCATCTCCTGGGTCTGTGTCATTCCGTTTGATGTAGTCAAAACGCTTATGCAGGCTGATGAGAATCACAAATTTCGCGGCATAATACACTGTGTTAAAGTCAATTATCGAGCTTACGGATGGCGGAGTATCTTCCGAGGCAGTTGGATGTTGGTAGCTCGGGCGATACCCTTTAATGCAGCCACCTTTTTGGGCTATGAATATGCCTTGGAATGCTGTCATCAATACGACACTTATGTATGTGTAAGAGAATACTGATCGGATATTAATATTGGTCCTATTCGTATCTATAAGAGCTTTAACTAATTGATAAATGTGAGATTTACACAAAAATTTAATACAATTTTTAAGATTTGCACAAAATTTTCAAGAAATGTATCGGTTTTTCTTGTCAATGAATTTAAAATTGTGAGAAAGTTTAACTACGCGCCAAAAATCGAAGTCTGGCAGCGCCGTTGTGCATAACAAATTCCGTTACCCAACACTAAACCTAACTTTTTATCAACACTGATATCTCGAGTGGCTCAACAGTTTGCTAAGATATGTCTCAATACTGAGAAAAAATAATGTTTTTTGGATGGCGCCATCTAGGGATGTGTATCGGCGGGAAAATATCGATATTGATATTTTCAACCGCAATTCTAACGGTTATATACATGTTGCTAGAGATGAGTTTCAGCATCCCTATTGTTTTTGGTGAGCTCAATTTAAATTTTACAATGTTGATAACCCGGTTATCATAACCGTTATGTTGCTTATTAATAATAGTAAAGTTCGACAGACTCGATTATCACTCAAATATCACATTGAATATCGTATCGCCTTCAAAATTCAATATCGAGATGTATATCGATAAACGATTTCGATATCGATATTTTTAACATCCCTAGTGCCATCGCTGACTCGCCGTTATTGTAAATAAAAATTCGTAGAGTCCAGAAGTACGGTGCGCGTCGGAAATTGATAAAATTTTTTTTTTTTGTTTTTACAAATTAAAGAGGTATAAACTAAACATACATGCAACATATGTGCAAACAGTTAGATAAGTGAGTGCAACTGCGCGGGTGTGTGTGTGTGCGTGAATCAAAATGATGCGGGTCCAAAAGCATTTGACAAGAATGGAAAATTAACACACATATGTACAAATGCAAATGCAGGCCTCATTGGAAATGGAATTGATGATGTGATGTGATGATTATGGAAACCTGCAAAGGTGCTAGTTGCTGTGCAAGTGAATCCGAATCCAAATTAAACTATAATCGCGCACAATTATTATTATGTGCAGTAGTTGGCTGTGGCAGCAGCAGGTTGTGGATAGTAGAAGAGACGGCGGTAGTGGCGCAGTGGATAGAAAATCGCAGCTGCTCCAAATAACGGTGTACAAGAAAATGAAAAGAAAAACAAAACTGTGAAACAAGGCCAACGAGGTGAAAAAAGACAAGCGAGAGAGCAAACTAACAAAAAGAAAACAATAAATGCAAGAATAACAAAAAGAGTGAAATATATTTAAACAAAAAATTACGTGGCTCCGAGGCGACTGGTCAGACGAGAACACGCTGGACTACTGTACACACACGTACATACCACTTCTCCCCCCGCACCACCCCTCTCCCACTCACTCATTCAACAAACGCACATAACTGCAGAGAGAGACTCTTGGCGGGAGTAGAAACATCCACCAAATAATCAACAACAACAACAAAAATGTCATCGCTCAAGGTTGCTGTGAGGGTTCGCCCCTTTAACACGCGGTAAGTTATGGAATTAACCCAACAGGGAATTTGGCTGGGAACGCCCCCCACCCCCTCCGTTTTAGCCCATGTATAAAACGCTCTTGCACAAAAAAATTCTAATAAACCATTCACTATTCGTTTCGAGCGCCATTTGCATAACTCGTGATTGAGGCGTTTGAAATGAAAAGGAGAATTTATACGAATTGTTGATAAATACCAAGTAAATCTGAGGGAATGTGGGTTTACCTTTTGCACAGCGTACTCTAATGTTGTAACCCTAACTGAAATTACAGAAAGGTTTCGCTCAATATGTTTTGAAGTGATTTGTTAAACAAAAAGCGGGCTCATCAAGTACCTTTACCTGAGTTTAACCCGGGATTGTTGTTGGCTATTTAAAACCACATTAAGCATACATATATTTTTTTACACTTTTTTTAACGTGTTTTTTCTACTGTTTTTTTTTATGTCTTTATCTTGACTATCTGGTTGAAGCGGTCATTGCTTTTGGCACAGTTACTTTTTGGCCAACAAAGAAAGAAAGAAAACACAGATCATTATGATGAAGAAGATGATGATAAAGATGAGGAGAAGAGAAGAGGCGAAAGGAATGGGCAAAATGATGTCATTCATCTTTTCCGCAATACGTTCAATACCCTCCTCGATACTTAATAAATAGGAGTTTGCTTCGAGTTGATTTTAGTTGGTTGAGTTTAGAGTACTTTGTAATTGTAATTATCAGGAGGACGTATAATTGTGACATCATCCCAAATAAAGTAAATTCCATTGCTATGTTGTTAGTCATGCCAGAGTGCTCTCGTTCACTTCTCGAAACTGAAATTATATCAAAATATAATTACACCTTGCACCAAAAAACAAAATTTTTATTGTGATTTTTAGCACTTCCAAACAAAACAAAAGAAACACTCAGAGGAAGAGAGAGACAGAGACATACAGAGGCAGAGATACATGTATGTACATACATACATATATACATATGTATTAAGTCTTTTTGCACGAAACTAAACAAACAAATTTTCTGTTGGTATTTTGCCATTTTGATGATGACGCAGAGACTAACCAATTTTGTTGTTGCTTTGTTTAGGGCTGACTTCATCAAAATTTAATTGAGAAATAAATCACAGAAAAAGAGTCAAAAGGGCTAAACAGAGGGAACAAAAGAGGAAATAAAAGGAGAACGTATTTAAGTCGGCTCAACAAGTCTCCAAGATTATCGAATTAAATTCACTCAAGAGTTTTCCTTCCACTTCCACTAAAGTGGAGCACAAACATTTAACGCGACTCTTGAAGGGGGATTCTAGCAAAGAGGAATGACCTAAAATTGTCGTTTTTAATATGGGACACCATGATAAATAAAAATGTCAATGATTGCAACGACTTGAAAATACCCTATAATTAGATACTCAAATCTCTTAGAATTATTAACCAAAACTAAACGAAAATTAAATGTTTTTTGGTCTTGTGATTGCATAATAGATATACCCCAATTAAGGGTATTTTTCTTATTGCAACTGAGTCATTCCATTGGGTGGCATCTGCTGATGATGCTCCACCATATGCGTCTTGTGTTTATGTTGTGTGTGGGTGCTGCTTTGTATGAACTCTAGTCAACCGGTTTGGCTCGAGTCTTTAGTTCCTCCTCCAGCATATATATGTACATACATCCACAACCTACTCCTCCTTCTGCTCCATGGAAGTGTGCTTTACCCAGGGCAAGTTTAGTTTTTCTTTTATTTATATTTACCGAGCGCTTTCTTTTTAATGTTGCAATCAGGTACATTCCCTCTCCACTCTCTTTCTCTTTCTGTATAAGAACCGAATTGACGTTGTTCTATAATTTCACAATCATGTGACTGATCAGACTGACTGGTGATAATCTTCTCTACCATTTAAGGTCAGTTAAAGGCTTACAGTTGTTGTTGTTTTTTGTTGTTTCAATATTTAAAGCCAACACGAAAAGCCACAAAAGTCTAACGGACAACGGGTTACAGCGAGAGGAAAGGGGGCCATTTATTGCCATTTTCCCTTGTTACACAATTACTAAAAACGTTAATAATAGGCTGGAGCCAAGGCCAATTAGTATTTTTGCCATAAATAAACTTTTTCTTAATGCCATTTTGTTCTCTCTCTTTTTGCAGGGAAAATGATATGGACGCTCAGCTTATTGTGGAAATGGAGGCGAAAAAGACACGCCTACTTAAACCCCGTTCACAATCTATACGCGATGTCGGACGAGACAATCATCATGACTTTACCTTTGACTATTCATATTGGTCTTTCGATGAAGAAGATTCACATTTTGCCACCCAGGAGCAGGTTTACAGTGACTTGGGCAACGACGTCGTCGATTGTGCCTATGAAGGTGAGTTTGCTGAATTGCTGAAGGACAATGACATCATATCAAGAGTGTGTCTATCTAACGACACATTAACCTTTATATAAGTGTGAAATTAGTACTTAGGGTGGACCAAACAGCAACACAAAAATATCCTGAAATGCCTGTTTGGACTTGCAGTGAGCCAAATGCCTTCTTAACTCTGCTAAGTTTGGAATTTGGTTTTAATTAGTTTTTTTCGTTTAGAGAACTAGATTCATGTATGTATTAAAAAAAAAAAAAAAAAATTATTCGTTATCCACAATCGTTTCCATTATCCCCGACGGAACTACCTTGCAGTATTGCTTCATCGGGGGGAAACTCCACCTATGTCGGGGTTCGAACTCGAGCACAACAGAATTGTAGTTTTAGTAGGTCTCCATTGAGCCACCGACTAGGTAGTTTCATGTATGTATGTATTAGGTACATCCTAATTGTTTTTTCCCCAAAGTTGGGCTTATATGTATGTATAAATAAACTTTGGGCCGTGACTTTACATTTGCTCACTTTTGTGCATACACTAATGTGTATGCCATTAGCCCCACACACATTTCGTACACCCAGACAGAGAAACGATTTTCCCGCACCGCGTTTTGTTTATATTTTTCCTTTGTGCGTTGCTTCTTTTCCCATTTTCCGTTTCCCGTTTCCCGAATTTTCTTTTTCTTCTCTTTGTATAAACATTTTGCGGGCTGAGGTCTAAAAATAAAAGCCTTCACTCAAACCGATTTGCTCTATTGCCCAATTATTATGTAAATTTACATACAAATCGACTCTCTGTATGAGTGTTGGTCATAATCATGCAAATTTCCGCCAGTCAGCGAACCACTTGATCATTGTTCCTGTAATCAATAAGTGGCCAAAAGTCAGACCAGCCTTCAGACCCCGCCGATTCACACCAACTTCCACTCAATGTCACAATGATTTAGTGACCCCCTGGAGCACTTTGATTGCATTCGAAATAGTAAAATGCGTAAATTTTAATGCGCTTTCACTTGTTGTCTAATTTTTCATTTGTGTTTTTTATTGCAAAAACCAAAACAGCAAAACTTTCGCCCACTACTCTAGAGTCTACAGACAAAAAATGCCAAGCCAAATGGAACAGCTGTTCACTCACTACGATTCCGAGACTCTGGCACGCTTTCAATATCAAATTACAAAGCTTCAAGCGAGGAAATAAAACAATACAAAATGCATCTGAAGCATGCCTTCCACCATACTGGTCCCGGGAGATTGACTTCACTCAACTTCATTTTGGTTGCAATTTAAGAGCGGGGGTCTCGCAAATGATATGCAATACTTCCATTTTAGTTAACCGAAAATGAAAGGGTCCACTTGTTTAAGCATTAAAATGGTTTTAAATTGTCATTTGTTAGTTGAGTCACTTGAGCTGCAGGTGCAATTGTCAAAATAATCTATATAAACTATGATATAACTTCTTCTACAGTCAATTTAATTATTCATCCCTATCTTGTCATTATCTGTTTAAAAAGAGCTTGACAGAAATTGTTGTGTAGATAAGAACTTATCTACTGGCTAAAACATCCGATACACACCTGTGTCAAGTCTTGGGGAATAATGAATGATGAAGCAATTCTTGTAGCGGGCTCATAAACTGCATCCAGTTATTACCTTGTTTAACATTGTTCAAGTTGGTTGCTGGCATGACCTGACAGCCAAAACCAAGTACATAGTTTTAATCGCAATTACCTTTCATGACACGCTCGAAACACACACACATACACACAGAGTCAATCTCTTTAATTTCTTTTTGCTTGGCAGGTTACAATGCTTGCGTTTTTGCATATGGTCAGACGGGTTCGGGTAAAACGTTCACCATGATGGGCACGCCCACAAATCCGGGTCTAATACCGCGCATCTGTGAAGAGCTATTCAGGCGCATGCGTGTGGGCCAGGAGTCGGGAACAGGCTATCGAACACATGCCAGCTACTTGGAGATATACAATGAACGAGTCAAGGATCTACTGGCTTCACAGAGTACAGGACATGGATTGCGAGTGCGAGAGCATCGCAGTTTGGGACCCTATGTGGAGAATTTGTCACAACACGCTGTATCCGATTTCGATGAAATACAAGTGAGTTATAAAATGGATACATAAGATGTCTGTAATAATTTAATTGTCTTTTCATTTCGTAGGAGTGTATTGCCAGGGGGAATGCGCAACGCACTACGGCAAGCACAAATATGAACGACACCAGCAGTCGGAGTCACGCCATCTTTACGATTACGTTTGTTCAGGCCGGCTTCATGAATGACATGCCAAGCGAAACAGTCTCGAAGATCCATTTGGTCGATTTGGCGGGCAGGTGCGTAACCGGAGCATGAAGCACATTGCATCTAGAAAGTTAAACTCATCACTTTATTTTTTTTTTTTTTTTTATTAGTGAGCGCGCCAATGCTACGGGAGCAACGGGCCAGCGGTTGAAGGAGGGGGCCCATATCAATAAGTCTCTGGTCACGCTGGGCAGCGTCATCTCTGCCTTGGCTGAGCAGACAAGTGGAAGTCAGAGTAACATATCCTCAAGCTCTGCGACCTCGCTAGCCACCACACCGAATAGTGCCTCAAAGCGCGTGCTGTATATACCTTATCGTGACTCCATACTCACCTGGCTGCTCAAGGACAGTCTGGGCGGAAATAGTAAGACAATTATGATCGCAGCTTTGTCTCCGGCTGATTGCAATTATAGCGAAACATTGAGTACATTGCGGTACGCCAATCGGGCGAAGAACATTATCAATAAGCCTACTGTCAATGAAGATGCAAATGTGAAATTGATACGCGAGTTGCGAGAAGAGATTAACAAGTTAAAGTCCATGCTAACGGGCGATATTGTGAGTATTTGACACTACTCTTAATATTTTATACCTGATTAACTCAATTCTTCTGTTTATTTCTTAGCATTCAATACAACCCTCGCTTAAGGTTCTTGCCGATCTTCAAAAGAAAGAGGCTCAAGAGAAAGTCCTCACTGAAGAGTGGACCGAGAAATGGAAGGTGGCGCAATCGATATTGCAGGAGCAAAAGAGTTTGGGGCTGCGAAAATCTGGAGTGGGCGTCGTGTTGGACTCGGAGATGCCTCATTTGATTGGAATACACAATGATGTGACCACCGGAGTGACATTGTACAGTCTGAAGGAGGGTGAAACTCGCATTGGGACAGAGGATGCTGAGGTGGCTCAGGATATAGAGCTGGTTGGCGATGGCATACGACAACAGCATTGTAGTATTGTTTTAAAAGGGGGAGTGGTCACGTTGCATCCATGGCCTTTGGCTCAGTGTTGGGTCAATGCCCATTTAATTGATGAACCCAAACAGATATCGCAGGGCGACATCATCTTGCTGGGACGCACAAACATCTTTCGCTTCAATAATCCCGCCGAAGCAGCGAAGCTGCGCAAGGATTTGAGTCGATCGCAATTGGATATGTCGCGTTTATCCCTGATTACTTCATCCAGGGAAAATCTACTTACCAGCAGCATTTATTCCGACGAAGATGCATCCACATCGGCTTACAAACGTCCTGAACGACAATATTACCCACAACGGCCCATATCCCGAGATGATCCCGAGCTGCAGGATGAAAATCGCAAAATATTGGACACCATTGAAAATGCATTAAAGCAGCTGAACTCGGTAAGTCATTACAGTGTTCACAAAGAATTTATTCCAACGGATTTATGTTTGTTTTGATTCTAAGGAACGGGTTCAGATGCATGACCAATACAAGACGAAGGTGAGAAAGCTGACCGAAGAGCTGATCCGCCTGGAGCAGGAAGAAATGGACGGACTGCAAGTGCTCAATTGCCGTGAACAAGAGTTGCTGGCGCGCAAGGATATGTTACTTTGGGAAAAGAATAATGAGAAAGTTCAGGTCTGATATCGATTCGATATGTAACTCTTTGTTGTGTGCATCTTCTTTGCCTGCCTTTCTGTCCGTTTTTATTATCAGTTATATTTCTTTGTTCTTTTTTTTATATTTATATTTTCCCTTACGTTTTCTCTTTGTGTGCTTTTCATTTTCGTTTTAGATCGACATTGTGTGTAGACAAATTTCAGCGTTTCAAACTCAGCTCGACTCAAAGAAACGCGATTTCTCTGAGTATGTAGCAAAAGAGTTACAGGAACTGCAAGATTGTGGCAAACTGGATGAGGTTTGTTTATCTTTTGCATGATTTATTTTGCCTAGAACTTAGATTCGCTACTTGGATTAAAGACAATAGTTACAATAACAATTAAAATCATGTTTTATGCTTCTCAGATGGAATTAAAAATTGAAGAAGGAACTCCCTTGAATGATGAACTCTTGCTACAAGTATCCGATTCATTGGAACTCTTTGCTGCCCAATTCATCAAGGATACGGTCAGAAGAAATGTGAGTTAATCTCGTTATCGTATTGTTAGCGCTGACATTAATCAAACAATTTCTTTCAGAACGAGGAAATACGTAAGCTGGACGAGCAAATCGCAGAAAAAGAGAGGATTCTGAATGCTAGCACCAGTAAAATAGCTAAAGTCGATGAGACCATGCTGCAGATTCAAGTCGAATTGGAACGTCTGCGTCAGGAGCGTGTCGAAAGCGAGGCAGAGTCGCAGGCGATGCGTGCCAAAAAGCACAATATGAAACTGCATCTGGGCAACAAATCCATGTCCATGTCTACCTCGACAAGCACAAATGCTGATGGCGACGATGTGTCCAAATCGGATACATATGAAACCTGTGATACTTTCCATACGGCTCAATCAAATTTATCGATTGTTTCATCGCCCACCATAACCGAGGGACAACAAACACCCCTTAGTAATTGCTCATGTGAGGCCGAGGATGAGGCCGAGGACACACGTAAGGAGGACATTTCGGGTAGCAGTGAGGATGGATCTCGCACCTGCACTGCCGGCCCAAGCAGTGGCAGTGGCACCGGCAGCGGCAGTGGCAACCTCAACACCGGAGCACCATCATCAACGCCCAGTTCACAGGCCATTATGAGTGATAGTGGGGTCTGCCTGGACAGCCGTAACCAGGCCATTCTTGCAAATGGTCACGCGAGCAGCTATAAACACAGTTTGCGAACCAGTGATGAGGATACTGGTTCTTGCTCCTCGTGCGAGCTAGGCCGCCACTCGGATGTATCGCGTCCTTATTGCCCATTGCACTCTCTGCGCCGCAAGATTGCCGCCCAGAAGGCTTTGATAATGAAAAATCTCGAAACAGATGTTAACAAGGCTCAGCTGGATGAGCAAATAGCTGATTTGCAAGATTTGCAAAGGCGCTATATTCAGATGGAACAGGAAATGCTGCAATCAGTGCAGGATTTGGAGGCGCATGCTCAGTGCTGTGCGGACGAGCGTGCCGGCATGGAGCGGCAGTATGAGTTGGCCAGCTCCATAATGCGATCAAGTGTAATGAGTCCTACCAGCATGGAGGAGTCAACATCACAGATCTATGCTCCAAGTATGACTAGATCGTGTCCATCAATGAGGGAATTTCGTAAGTCCAGATTGAGTCTCCATATCTCTAATCATATTTGTCTAATTGGTCTTTGTTAATGCAGCAGCCGAACAGGGAGATCATTTTATAACTATACCCAGCTTTGTGATGCGTGGAGCTGGCAAGCAGACGCACTACGAGTACGAGGTGCGCATAGCTCTACCCGATGGTAAACTAAATATATTGCGCCGTTACAGTCGTTTCCGGGAATTGCATTTGTGCATGAAGCACTGTTACGGAGCTAAGGTGAGATCATAGGACTCCCTCCAAAGGATCATCGGATGTTTGCTAATCGTTTGATATCATTTTAGATCTCTGCATTACCGTTTCCACGACGTGAGCTATTCGCATCAAACAGTGAGCCTGTGGCCAAACATCGTCGTCGTCTCCTTGAACTCTATTTACGTCGCCTGTTTGTAGTGTGCTCGAAAATACCACAATGCCCGATCTATGAGGGACCTGGAGGACCAGGCCTCACGCGTGCCTCTCTCGTCCAGCTGTCGTCTTTTTTCAAGAAAGGCCTCTTCGAGAACGGAAAGCATGGGACGGGATAATAGTTAACCTACTGCTGAATTATCTCCTGCCTACAGTGTGTCTTTTTATATATTTATACTATCTGTTAAGCTACATAAATGATAATATGGGTCTGTTTTGATTAGTTAGCATATGCATACATAAACCTCCAGTGTCCTTCCACAGATGATTGAGTATAAATTTTGCTTCTTAGTTGATTTTATATCTATATCTATATGAATATTGTTGTAATCGATCCAAGTATGAAAAAAAGAATCGATGAAAGTTTAATATGTTTATCTGCCAGTGGCAATGTTGCAATCTTTGCATTAGGTATATCTAGAAACTAAGTAAATTAGATGAGAATTATTTACCTGGTTCGTTAGTTGGTTGATATATTGAAGGTTTTTTTGTTAAATTAGTTAATTATTCACACACTAGTTAAATTTATCTGTATATACCTTTGAATATACATGTACTTTACATGAATCTGTAAATTGTGCATATATACTTCCAAATCAAAAAGTTATTCCAGTTATGTAATCTGTGATTAATATTCTATTGAAAGCTATCAACTCGAAATCTAATCCAAGCAAATGAACGCAACTGAACATTTCACAAGCAAGAGATTAAATCCAATTGAAAAGATCTACAATCGCTTAGAGTTTAAGACTTAGGCTATAGAGAAACACTGAAGGAGCTAGGCGGGCAGATATTTAGCAGTAGGTTATAGGTGAATTAGTTTCATAAGTGTAGCCACTAAGTTCGATTGTCGCAATTAATTACGAGAGTACAACTTCATCCGAGACGTACATATTTATATGAATAATGTTGATTGTATAAAGTTTATATTTATAAGAATGCGTATGTATCTACAGTAATTGGCATTGAAGGATGTTCGCAATAAGTTTAACAATAATAGTCTAAATAATATAAAAAACCAATGGGTATTGCTCTTAATAAGATGATCAGATTGAACCCATTTAAATATATGTATCTACTCAATATAAGGAACAATCCATCAATGTCAATTTTTATTTCAAAACGTTTCTCACGTTTTGCTCTAAAGCTTTTATTGTTCTGTTAACTTAACAGTGAAACGGCAAACGGTAAAAATGTAGCTTTTTAAGTGCTTTTATCCGACGGAACCGTTAAATTTGAACGATTTGAAGCTCGCACAAGGGACTGGAGCTTGAATTGGATGAGTATTATGGTGTAGCTGACTATGGTAAGAATCATCTGCAAGTAAAATAAAACAATAATCAAAGTCCATATTGAATAAGAATATCTACTGACGCCTCCAAAATATTTCAGATTGATGTCAAAGAAGCCGCCGCATGTAAAACGCAGCCTCAAATGTTGCAATTGTAAGCTGTACTCTCGTATACCCATTGTAAGCATAGACAAGTCGGGCAAACTTCTTCTTCCACGTATATTGTGAATGGTGCAGAGGAATTTCTTGTACTGCAATTAGAGTTTAAGTCAAGTGGATCAATTTCTATTACTTTCCTACCGTGTCGGCGCAGCGTTGGGCCAGCCAGCAGGGCACTAAAACATTCAAAATTAAGATAATCAGGTTGCCAAAACGCCCTGAGGAGAAAAAATCAAGTTCATATTGATCTTCACAATTGTCAACACCACTCACAGTATCGACAGCAATCGTTTGGATTGAGCGCCTGTATATATGCCCAGTTCACCACATGAAGTGTGGCCATTCCATTGTTGAGAAACAGACACAGCATCGGCGGCATAAAGTATTTATCGATCTCACCTACCAATTGCCAAGTTCTTCCTAGCAGCTGCTGATTTTCTCGTAAGGACACACATAGAGCATGCAGCATTTCTGGTGTCCTGCAATCGGCCAGTTCGTCCTGCAGTTGTCTCAATGTGCAATGCAGTCGCACAAGAAATTCATGCACCAGATTAACAAACACACAATACTCCACACAAATGGTTTGCAAGATAAGCATCATCCAAGCAGTTAGCGCTTTATCGAAACAGGTCAAGAAGGTCAAAGCCGGATACGTGAATCGAGAGTATGCCGGCATTAGGGTGCAAAACCATAATCCACAACTAAGAAAAAGGCGAAGTCGCAAACTGAAGTCCTTCGGCTCATGGCAACGAGTCGTTTGCTCGACATCCATTTCCAGATCATAAATGTCCACATAAATATGGGCGAGTCGTCGATATTGAAGGGCCATATTCAAGTGCAGGGTTATGAGGAAAAGGGCTTGAAAACCCTTCTGGGCCGCACCCAATGCTTTGGTGAAATCCTCCAGTTCATAAAAATCCGTTTCCAGATTGAGTGCCACAATATTCATGCAGTTAACATAAACACCCAAAAGTAGAGTGGCCAGGACGTAGCATGTGTAGGACACAATCCAACTGCGACAGTTTCTCCAGCCATAGCACCCAGGCGGAGGTGTCAATGTGAATAAGGACAGAACCTGCAAGTAAGGACGAGCATTCGCCAAAAAACGACCCTCCATGTTGGGTAAGTGTAAACTTTCAACTGAAAAGCCTTTTCCATTTGTCTACCTAATTAGTCGAATGCAATGCCATTAATTAATCACTTTGATAAGATGCTAGATAAACATACACATATACTCGTCAAAGGACCTACTTAGGCTGGCATTAACAACACATTGTCCATATGCATATGAGCAATTTCCATTTGAAGCTCGCATAAGTACTGATAAAATTGTGTCTATACCCTTTAAATCTCGAGGTATATTAGGTCTATCAGGTTAAAAACTAAAAAAACCTGGCTAATTGTTAGTTTTGCCATATCTATAAATTTTTAGAAGGTATTTAATGGGTCCTTTCCTATTGTTTTCAAACAAATTAGTATGTGCCAGTTAATTTTTTCCTTCTTTTTGCAATAGCCGGCAATCAGAAAATGTACATTTCCATCTTTTACTCCATCTTCAGCATATTCACATCCATCTGTCGTTTTCAATTGCTCCAGTTTCTTGCTTCATTTTGCATTTGTGCACATAATTGCACTTCTTGTGAGCTACAAATGCGCAAACACTCACACATATGCCAAATCAAATGAAAACACCCTCAGACTTAGTTGGGGGGAAAATCTCCTAGACACCCCCGTATCATTTCATTTCATTCACACTCTCTTTCCCCCGCCATGGCTGCTAATCCCCAATGCTCATTCTCGTTCGCTGGCTGGGGAAGCGCTAGCGCGGCAAGACATTGACAGGATTAAGTGTCCTTTTTTTTAATTTTAAACTACTCCACTTCACTTTGCACACTCAATGAGTGAGCCATACTATACAGTTGTTGGTCTGCCGTGGGTGTGCCTATGTGTGTGTGTGTGTGTATGTGGCTTGTGTTGCTCTTTCAAGTCCTTTTCTTTTAAGCTTGATTAAGCACTTTGTGTAACTCTATGACATGGACATGCATTTGCATTCTGGACAGACGCCAATGGCATTTTTAATTTGCCCCAGCTTGCAAGTGCCTCCCCTCCGTCCCCTTGCCCATTTGTTAACCTAACACTCATAGGCCGAGAGTGTGGATGTGAGTGTTCCTTCAATTCCTTCAAATCATATGAGGTCCCTTCTTTTCTGAATATGCAGTGCCACTGGAGAGTGGACACGACGTCTAACGAAATTAGTTGACTGATGTAGGGCAAATTAACACTATTTGTAAGGACGAAGTTTGCTTTCAATGCGATAAACATTTGCCATTGATTATTCCCATATATCTATAGTGCATTAGCTAAAATTTTTTCTTCTCTATCGTTCTAGGCAGCAATCTCAGGCTAAACTACAGACAAATAGATGATCCTTTTTCCGTTTTAATTATTGACAAGTCCCATTTAAAATTTTCTTTTCTCTCATTTTCATATGTACTCTATTGTTTACTAATCAGATCTTAGTGGCTAGAAAGGAGTGTAGGTTTAGGTTTTTGTGTAATTGGTTTTCTTATTTCCAGTTCTCCATTATCGGTCATTATTATGCAACAATGAGTTTGGATTATTATTTCCTTTGGTGGCGCAACAAACAATTGAAATACAATAAAATTATATAATTTTTAACAAGCCACAGGAAAACGGAAGTTCTCCTCATACCCTCCATATTCAATTCCATATCCAATTTTCAATTTCAATGTCCTCGTCCCTGTCTCTCTCGTTCCCACTCTCTCCATCTCTCTCTGGTCATTGCGTTAACCATTCACAAACGCCCGCGAGGCCACAAACACAAAAGGCAATCTCTTCACGTCGCATTCAGAGAGGAAGAGAGAAAGATAGTCAATGCATTTGTATATATGTATGTATGTACATACAATATTTATTTATAGTTATTCATATAGCATTTTATTACGCTTATTATAAATATTGCTGCGCATTGTTTAAATTGCATTTAAGTTACGAACAACAAAAAAAAAAAAAAAAAAAAAACAATAACAACAGGAATCTGCATATATATATTTATATATCCCTTCGATATATTTCATTCGCAAAGGTAAATAAATTCACAGAAAAGGCTATGTAAGCTATGTCTGCTTCATCTATCTCTGTCTGTCTCTCCACCGCTCTCTCTTTCTCTCTCCCTCTCCCCTTCTCTTAGGCTCTTTGTGTGCATGTGTGTGTGTGTACAATAAACAAATAGACATTTTTATTATTTATGTATTCATGGCCATTAAACGGATATCCGTGGCCATGGCGCATTAAATTGCAATGCCACTCATACGCCCCGTTGTACCGACTCTCATACTGCCTCTGACACTGAGTTGGAGTTTTGAGGTTCTGCCCGTCCTGGCCCGGCCACGTGCCATTTGCCATTTGCCATGGAAACAACTTTAATTCCAGCACGCACACACACACACACACACACACACTCCCACACAAATACACAGACAGATAGTGTGTATGCGTTATTCAATTAGCACTGAAATTAACAAAAATTAAATGAAGTTTTATTGCAATTTTTTCTGCGTTCTTTTGGCGTTAATTAATATTCAAGATAAATATAATACAATCATTTGTATCACATTATCCAACTACAACTTTGTTTTAAAAGTGAACAACAGATCAGAGTATAAAATGGTAGAGATCAGATAACTCTCAAGTAATTATCAAGTCTACAACGTGGACCAACCGGTTTCAGATTTATTCAGATATATAATTGAATGATAGGGTGAGAGATACAAATACAATTGTAAAATTGATTCATAGATTGAGAAATAATCTGAGAAGCCAGTTAGAAGGCACAGCAAGTCACGGCAAATGTTATATTTTCTTATCGTCCGCTATAGTTGCCCAAATTGTCTGAGTCAACCAACAGCAGAAGCAGAAGCATTCGAACCAAACTGAAAGTTGTAGGAAATATCAATTGCCGTGAACTGGAAGCGGCTGTTGGTTGTGTACTTAGTTTGTCAGTGGGTTCGCAATGCGGTTAGCGGTTGCTCGTTGGTGGTTTCTTTGGCTTGGTGACTTGTTGGCAAGATTTTGCAGGCAAGAGCATTGGCATTGCCATTGCTATCAATATATAATCAATGCTTTCAAATAACTTTACGAATGGCAAGGCTTTTGTTTTGTACAAATCAAGTGAAGCAGGAATTGAGAAAGAGGGAATTGTCGATGGTAATGGCATTGCCTAAGCCGGAGATACAGAGGGAGAGAGACAGCCTGGCCTGGGTCCTGAAGTTGAATAGACGTGTGTATCGGTGTGTTTGTGTGGGTGCGTGGTATCCTCAAGGCACACAAAAGGGATTTCAATAATACGCGCACAATCTGTGCTGAAAGCTTAAACAATAAAAGTGAAAATTCCGCACAATCCTGCAGATACAGGGATAAGAATATTATCAATACATGAGAAGGACGCCCTCTAGCTAGAGAGAGAGAGCTCTGAAGTCATTGAGCTTGAACTTAGGCATAGGTGTTTGTTGGATACATTGAACTAATCGTGACAGTCACGCTCACAACTCCAACTAAAGTCATATACATTTGCGGTTGTCAGGAGCAGGAGCTGTTTCGTCCTGCTGGACAGGATAGGACGGGACACACACAATACAATGTGTGTATCTTTTACCATGTTGCCAACAAAAGACAATTCAGATTAGCTACGAAACGAGCACTAGAGACCATCCTAGACCGAGACAAAGAACTCTTTACCCTCAAGTTGAATTGAGACAAAAAGCACTTGTCTTTGATTTTAATGAATAAGAGCAGAGTAGGATAGAAACAATGCTATGTGCTGATGCTGAGAGTTTGATGGAGAGAGAGGAAAAGGAAGAGCTGCCCACCTGGTGGTGGGCAGGTAGGCACGCACACACACACACACATTGTCAAAACCATGTAAATGTGAATATGAATCGATGAAACTCAATTCTTCTCTCATTTGACATTCCTCAATTGGTAGCAGCATCAGCATCATTCAGCAATGGGACTCCTTTTTGTATCTTCTGTTTCTGGCATCGAAATGTCCCACTCAAGCTCAAGATGAGTTTGCTTCTCAATCTGGTTAACCTTTCTGGCCTGAGGCTTATTAGGCAAATTAGTTTTTGCCTGATTGCAAATTGTATGCCATACCTTCAGTTGCACAGTTTCTGTCATGGAACGTAAATTTAATATCATGTTGTAGCTTCATGTTGCTGCCAGTTATTACTAGTTACTACTACTAATACTAATACTACTACTAGTGGACGTCACACTAGCTGATTTATGTTTATGTCCTGGCAAATATTTGCGACACTTCAAAAGCATTATGATGATTATTAGCATTGTTTGCCATCGTAGTAAAACTGTCATACGTGTCCGGATGGCTGCTGCTCCTGACCTCTCACCCCTTGCCCCATTCGCCCTTTCCTCCTCCTGCTGTTACAGTCGCTTGCCAACATACTAGCTATAACATATTTGCCAGTCAAACAATAAAAAACATGTTACTATCCATGTAAGCCAACTATCCTAATACCCTGTACACATTCCGTTGAAAATGTCATAACAAATAATTTAAAGGTTTTGAATCAGATTCTTAAATATTCTTATCGACTTTGTCATTTGATACAAACTTTAAATTACCTAAATTTCAATGTTTACACTCATAACTAGATTGTTGCTGTTTTTCAAACTTTTATACTCTAATAGTTGCTTGTTCTTCAAAAATGTGTGAAATGGGCGAAATTTCTCTGTTGAGTTATCCTGTTTACTTTATTATGAATACCCTTTCTTTCTCTTTTGTACACGGTACTCTGAGTGTAAAAAAGAACTGGCAACTCAAACTGTAACTGTAATGTAACAGTAACGGACAAACGTGAAACGTGACCGACGTGATGTTTATGTGAAAACAGCAAACCCGAACGCAAACCCAATCCCTAATTCCAGTCCCAACATCAGCAACAGCATTAGCGTCAGAAATAGCATACGCATTAGCATTGGCAGTCAAATATCATCAGCATAATTTGCACCAAAGAGATTTCCCTTAAAAATGAGAAGAAGAAGAAGGAAAATCAAATTGACTAATAGAGAAAACTAAGCAACAAGCAAAAGTTTAAAATTGTTCAATAAGAGAAACGCAATTGTCATTCGCATAAATCCCATTGGAATTCATATGCATATCGGTAACAGAAGTCTTAAGAGCGGGAAATAGCAGCCATCCAGACGTAGTCGACGACGACAACTACGTGACAATGCCAAGCTGAAGGAGCAAAAGTTTCAACCTACTTTAACTTACAGAGAGCAGGAGATAAAGACACGGATGGGGCAGAATGAAAGAAGCGACTACGCCGCGCCCATATGTTGCCACTACAACGCTGCCATTCTCAATGTAAATATTTAAACAATAATAAGTTGACGGAAAAACGCTGGGAAAACTCTCTTGTGCGGCGGTAGTGCGCCAGCAAAATGACGCCAAAGTTTTGTTATCTTTTCACCATGAAAATGGCATGAAATTGAACGAGAAGAATGGGAATGGCAGCTACTGAAATAGGAATGAGATTGACTCTGAAGCTGAATTGGTGGGGGCTGTAGTTGAGTTGAAAGCATTGCACGTGCACTAATCCTGCGAGACAGGTAAACACACACACACACACCCAGACACACACCCCATGAACACCAAACCACCGGAGATAGGATAAAAAAAAAGTTTGAATGTGGGCGAAACTGGAGTTACTCAGCGTATCGCATTTCATGTTTTCAATTAGCGTTAATGTCAATGCAACCAACGAACAATGAACTGGAGCCGAAACTCACAATCAGCTCAGCTCCACCCAAAGTGGGATACATGAATGACAATAGTGACAGGAAGCGCTATCCTTTTTGGCCAATGAACTCTCTCCACGTCGATTGGCAAATAAAGGATTGTTTCTACGAAGCAACAACATAAAATATCAACATGGCAGTAAGGGAGTAAGAATAAATATTGACACTGATATTAACTTACCTTACCGAGCCAATTAAATTACCAATGAAATGAAAATGAAGCAAAAATACTCTACAAGAAATAGTTTAAAAATCAACCTGGTTTAAAACCTTATAGAAAGTTTTCAAATATCTTCAATAGTAATCTATGCATTTGAATCATTTAAATCTACTTATTGCACAGAGTTGATTCGATGGGGAATAATCTGATCCTTTAGACTGTTGAAAGGTAAAAAGTTTATGGTGAATTTATTTATTATACTCGTAAAGATGTTGCTCACAGATTAGACCTTTTGGCTATCTGATAGAGCATGTGTTAGATAATCGAGGAGTAGAATGCTCGACCCTTCTTTTGTATAAATATCACAATATTGTGGGCCACAATGTTTTTGTTTTTGTATTTTATTTATACAATAACTGCTCCATAAATATTAACAGAATCTACCCGAACCACGTTTTACTCCCACCAATTGCCATAGTTCCTGTTACCCTTGCACTTTCACACATCTCGACTGGAGGTTCCCCAGAAAAAAGAAAGAAAGTCATTTGCATAAACGTCAATCATACGACATGTGTGGCACGTTGCTTGTTTCTGCTTCAGTGGGGCAGGCAACGAAGCAAACGGATACCAGTACTTCAACTTATGTTTGCCCCATCCACACACACACACACACACACATTCATACATACTTCTGTAACTAAGCGAGGGTTTCTATCCTATCCCAAGATAAATATACATATGTACATATATAGTATATGATGTACATATGTTCAATGGCAACACAAATTTCGCTACTCGATTTGCGTTTTATTTCAAAATTGAATTTCAGCACTGATTATATTTTTCCTCTTTTCCTTGCTTCTTCGGGAATGCTTAAGGGCTGGCTCGTTGTTTGCTCTTGCAATCTCTCTCCCCCCTCCGCCTCCCTATTTACCAGGGGTGCATAAATAAGCGCCACTCAATTATGCACATTGTGCGGGAATGGAGGAGGAGCTGGGAAGGGGGCGTGACGGAGCTATAATCCTTTATCCTTGTACCTTTGCGACGTGTCGATTTGATTTGCTTTGCAATTTATTTTGGAATTATGCTGACAAGGACACTCACACACACACACACACACACACACGCACACGCACACACACATACCCGTTCTGAGCTATATTCTTGGTATAAAGCGTAATATTGCCATTGACAAGCATCTGATTTTTTTTTTTTTTTTTTTTTTGGTCGTTGTCGTTTCCATAAGCTTTATGTTTATGCTAATATCCTTCGATACACTGAGTCTGAGATTTCTCCTCCTTCTAGTTCTCTCTCTCTCTCTCTCTTTATCCTATCGCCTCTTCATCGATTCGGCGTCAAGTGTTTGAGATTAAATTTCAGAAATTACATTTTGATTTTTGCTGTAAATTGAGCTTACAATTAGCCGACTGAGATATGACGGCTGAGAGACGGAATCAAATGGTATGGAATGTGCCTTGATCCTCATTAGCGGGAATTTAAAACCTTTTTTTTCTTACTTTGGCTCAGTTCAAACGACAAACTGTTTCGGGGTGAAAATGGAGAAAATTTGTTTGTCTGAGAGCCATTTTGTATGTAGGGGCCATTTGCCTTTGAGGTTTCTGTGTTACATTTAATTGGAAATTTCTGTCGACAAAAGTTTCACGTTCTATCTACCCCGACAGCACCCAACCCCACAACAAAATACTCTCCCCACCCCGGATTCCCCTTTGCTCTTCTCTGTATTTTGAACTCATTAAAAAGTGCAGAAAGGAAAAAAAAAAAAAAAGCAAGCATGATGGACCCAAAAGTGGACAATTTGCCAGCAATTACTGGTCAATATCCAACTGTGATGCCTATTTTTTTTTGGTTATAAATATTTAATGCTCAGACCACAAAAATTGATTGACACTCGCCGCGGGGACATTTCGACAGGTCAATTAAATGTTTTCATTACATTTTGTAATGCATAAAAAAAAGATTGATACCAACAACAAAAATCAAATAGATGCATATATGAATTACGAAAGTGGTTAGTGTAAAAACTTACACAATGTTCAATTAAAATGGAAATTGATACCAGAGTATACATAAAAACAAAGACATATGTCGATATAATCGATAGTCGAATTCATCTTTTGGCACCACAGGGAGGTTTATCTTTTGTTGAGCATTTCCTTGGCTCGTGTTAAAGTAAAGCCTTTTATTAAGCATTTTCGTTTTAATTATTATAGGCTTAAAATAAAATTGCATTTAGTATTATTTATTTAACCAGCAGCAACTGATACATCAGACTGCAAAAATGTATCAAACCTACTCACTTGAAATATTTGCAAATTAACTTTTTGATGCATTTTCAATTCATTGTTTTTAGCCACTTGGCCGTCATCATATCTGTGATGATCCTTATTTAAATTACACAAAGAAATAAACTAAATAATGGCAAAAATATATTTTCTATGAGTAGCAAACTTTTGAACTTTAATGCTCTGACTCTGACTCTGTTGATGGCCATGATGAGCCTGTAATGAAATACGCTTCTGTATGTATCTGTGTGTGTGTGTGTGTGTGTGTGTGTGTGTGTGTGTGTGTGTGTGCATGTGTGTGGGAAAGGTTGGACTCTGACACAATGGACGTACTTCGATGCGTACTCAAATTGATGGAAAAATGTCAGCAACAGTTGCGTCGCACATCGTCGTTAATCGAAAATGAAAATATAAATGCATTCAGCGCTTTAACTCAGAATCAAATTAAAATTGCGAAAACATCACGCCCAAATACACATATATACATACAACAAAATATATATGTATATAACTATATACATAAGTGTATGCGTATAAAGTTTTTTTTTTGCATTGTTTTTCTACTGGCATAATTTCAATTAAGTTGGCAAGCAACTCTCTCGCCTGCATTCGCTTGTTTGTTAACCAGGTCGAGATGGGACTGAACACCTTTTGCTGCCCCGCCGCACATAATTAGTGTCATTGCTGGCAAGAGCGAGCCGCCTCGTGGTGGGCCGAGTAAAAAGCATACTCATTGGCGGAGAGACAATTGCACTTTTGACAAATTGCGGGCTGACAGTCACAGCAGCAGCAGCAGCAGCATCAACAGTCGCTGATCTTATTACTCAGGTAGTAAAAAAGTCAATATGTTATTGTGCTTGTTGTTGTGGAATGCGCAAGAGAAATTGTGTATACGCACTGTTGAACAATTCCATTATAGTAAATTTACATTTTTATTAATTTAAACTGGAGTAATATTGACAAATCGCAAATGGACAAATGAAAAGCAAAAATCCTAAAAATTCATCTCTAAATCTCTCGTGGTGATTAGTTTAGTTAGTTTTAGTTTTCTTTTTGTTTACTTTACAGAATTTTTATTTGAATATCTTTAAATTTGTTTTTTTTTTTTTAAACAATCAACTGTATTCAGAAATCAAAAATAATTAAATTAATCAAGCACAAAATACGCGATCAATCACCTCATCCTGGCGAGAACCAGAAAAAGTTCAAATATTCTTCCTTTTTTTTGTTTTAGGGGTTTTGATGAACAGGAAAGTTTTCATTTACTTCGTTTTACTCCACGACACGAGAAAGAGAGCAAAAAAAAAAAAGAGAGAGTGGGAGAGAGAAATGCAATGGCAATAAATTGAAAGCGGTCACTTTGAATGGAAATGCTCGATTGGTTGCTCCATTGGTTAACCCAAATGGCAGCAAATTAGAGCTTGAAATTTTCCTCTTCCTTCTTTTCCTGTGTGTTTTTTGTTTTGATCAACTTGTTCTAATTCTTCGCCTCGCTGCCTGTTGAAAAATCGAAATCACTCTCGCTGCCAGCAATCGTTCCACCAGCAGCAGTAACTCCTGCTCCTCTTTCCATGACAGGAGTCGATGCAGAAGCAGGAGCTTGAACTGGAGCTGGCTGAGATGGAGGTGCTCCCGTTGCTGCCGATGCTGATGGGGATGCTGATGATGATGGAGTCACAGCAACCGGCGGCGGTGGTTTCGCGCTTGAGCTATCATCCGTTTCGCTGCTGTCAACGAAATTAACGCGCTTCTTCTTCTTTAGCTGCTGCTGCTGCTGCGCATCATTAGTCGGCACTTGTTTGTCTGTCGACGAGAGTATCGATGTGGGTTTGACAGGCGGTTTGGAGGCGACAACTGGAGGACTACTAACAGTCGCCTCGTTGCTGTTGGTGGGGGTAGGGGTGGTGATGGCTGGAGGTGTTGCTGTTGCTGGTGGTTGGCTTGACTCCATCTCCGTTAGTAGTTGGTTGTTTGTGTTTTCAGTCATGGGATAGCCTTCCTGTTGCTCACCGAGTAGTTGTTGCTGTTGCTGTTCGGCATAGGCATTGTAGTCATAATTCGCAACATTCGCATCGTACTCCTGGCCAGCATAGTTGCCATCCGTTGCATATGGTCCAGCATTGGGATCGGCTATATATTGGCCAGTTGTCTCATCGTATATGTAGCCCGGATAGGCATTGGGATCATAGCCGGTAGCGGCGTACTGGTCTGTCTCATAGTTACCATAATCAATATTCGAATACTCTTGCGCGGACACTGAGGCCTCAGCGGCGGCAGTTTCTGCTGCTACCGACGCGGCAGCATTGCCTTCCGCTCCATACTGTTGATAGTCTGTGGGATTTCCGATTTCACTGTAAAGCGGCTCGACAGTTGTCCCAGCAGCAGCAGCAGCAGCAGCAGGAGTAGGAACAGCTGCAACAGCAGGCTGTTGGTTCGAATCGATGCTGGCATAAATTGGTTCCAACGGTTCGCTATAGCTGGCCGTTTCATATTGCCCATAATCGAGGGGTTCAGCCAGTCCAGCCACCGCAGTATCAGCTGCATTCCTCTCCCTCTCCCTTCCCTCTGACGTCCGCTTGTTGGTCACCAAATTTTCCAATAATCCCTGAGTGGGGGGCGGCTGCGTTGCCGCTGCTGCTGTCAAACGTTCACCGTAAATGGCATTTTCAATATTCTCAATCGACAGACGGGCCTCTGGTTTTAACTCGTCCATGAGGCCTCCACCACCAGCTGAGGGTGGCGACAATTGATTACCTCTAGCTAGCTGCTCATCAACCGCAGCCGCTGCCATCTCTAAAGCCGCTCGACTGGCTTTTACTTCCTCAAGCAAATCGTTGCTGATGCCCAGTTCGGCAGGTCTTGTCGTACCCATGCTCATGCCCGTTCCCGTTCCCATTCCCATTCCCGTACGCACGTTTAGTTCGCGTTTATCTTCGGTTGGCTCATCGATTTTCATCTCACTAAAGTATGTTTGAAAATTGTTCGACTGTGGCTGCTGTTGCTGATGCTGCGGGCCTGGTCCTAGTCGTGCTAGCTGCTCATTATTGCCAACGACATTTGGTGATTTTTCATGCTCGACTTTAGTCACGCGTGAGTTTGTCCAGGCAGTTTGCTGGTTTTGTTCCTCGAGTCGATCTGAGTGTGGTGGCATTTGCGGTTGCCCGGAACTAGGGCCAAAGCCAGGACCAGGGGTAAAGCCAGTCGCAGGCTGCAACTCAGTCAGGGTTAGCGTGGGCGACGACGTCTTTGGCAATTTATCAAATGTCAACGAGGATGTGGCAAGAGTTGAGGATGTGCTGCTCAGTTGCCGCACACCTTTGTCTCTGCCTGTATCCGAGGAGGAGGATGTTGTTGGTGTTGCTACTGTAGTTGGGAATGGCTCAGGCCGATAATCACCTGTCAGCGCCTCAGATGCTGCTTCCATATTGAAGCGTGTTGCCATTCGGTCAGGCAAATCGGCATTCTCATTATCAAAAGCGCGCAATGTGGCGCGTAGATCAAACAAGTTGGAGGTGGCCAATGGAACTCCACCATAAAGCTCAGGATAATATATGGGCTGTGTTGCCTGCATAGAAGAATGATGTGGATGAGGAGGAGCAGCAGCAGCCGCAGCAACGGTAGCTGGAGCAGGAGCAGATGGCATGACAGTTGAAGTTGGTGTGGCAAACTGTGGTGTTAGCACCGCTTGTTGAGGCTGACCAAATGGCATGGCGGCAAATGTCCATGGCTGTCCAGTTACTCCACCTGCAGTTGTCGCCTGTCCAGCATTGGCCTGCGGTTGCAATATCACAGGAATTGTCGCCATATTCCCTCCACCAACGCCAACACCAGCAGCTGCCACAACGCCTGGAGGCACCTGTGTGTGTTGTATGCAACGCAATGTTTGATTCTGTACCAATTTCGCAAAGTACATTTGATATTGCAGCTAGAGGATGAAACGATACGATTGAGAGTCAGAGTGAGATAGTGTCAGATTCATCAATCCTTTCTCTCAAACCCACTCACCTTCATCATTTTAAGTCGTTCGCTGCGCTGTGACATGATGGCCGTTTGTTCATCGACACGTTCAAGCATTTGGACTAACTTTCTGTTCCTCTCATTACGTTTGCTCTGCTCGTCGAGGAATTCTTGATACTTTTGACGATTCCTCTGTCGGACAGATTTGTCACTGGAATATATCCCAAACGGAATCGAAAATAACTTCGAAGAGAGTGAAGCGAGGCTTGTACTTACAATTCGTGGCGCTTTTGTAGAACTTTGTCCAGTTTGTGTTCCAATTGCTGGCGATTGTCCTCACTGTTATGCAATTTGATTGATTATACAATAAGATGGTTATATATAATTCTTTTTTGATTTTCCCACCTGCGTTGCAGTTTCTCCTGCAGCAGTTCAACCTGCAGTTTGTAATTCTCCAATTCGGCCTGTGGAAACATCGTTTCGATCGCAGAGCTAAGTGCGTTACCTTTCGAAGTCCTCGTTCAACTGGCTGCACTTTGCTTTTGGGGTGTAACTGACTATTGACACAATTCCGCGAGGGTTGTACCACCGTGTTGAGTGTGTGTCTGTTCTATTTGTGTAGTTACTATTATTTGAATAGCCGCATTAAGTCTCAGGGTGTTTCTGTGTGTGTGAGTGTGTGCGGCATTTGTTTATTGAGTCGCGTTGTTATGGTTACCCTGTATTATGTCTTGATTGTTGTTCTTTTATATAGTTGTTTTTCTTACTGAGCTTTGATGGCTGGTTGGCTGGTTGCTTGGCATTGGCCAGGGGCTGATATTGATTTTACCAAGTTGGTTGGTTTTTTTCTTGTTTTGTTTTTTGGTTCTCTCTCAATGCGACACGCATTGACTGTGGGCCAAGCACGCCAGCAACAGCAACAACAACTAACTTTCGATTTTTCGCCTCATGAATTTCGTATGCTGTTGTCCAGGGCACTAATTACACGCCCCACAAGTAGGTCAGTTACTGCTGCAAAAGGGATGGGGAGAGAGTGGGAAGCGGGGTGAGTTTTTAACTTTTAGCTACATAACAAAACCAAAAAATGAACGAAAAAACGTGAAGAGTCGCTCGTTGCTGAGGCTGACCAGAACATTTATCATGCATTGCACGAGATTTGCCTGCACGAGCGACCGCAGTTTCTCGAGGGTCGTCGCAACGTAGCTCCGCCCGCACTAGGACGAGTGAAAACACATGTTGTTGCCGCACTTACACACACACACAAATGAATTTGTTCAGCCAAGCGTGCGGCACCTGAATGTGAATTAATGGTAGCAGCGTCTATCACTCGCCCAGCCGCAGACAAGAGCAACAACACACTGACATATTCACACAGTTCACCACATAGCTAGTTGCCAACGTTGCCATCACTGCCAGTGACTGACCCTCGCAACCGACCCTCCGAACCGACCAGAGCCTGTTTCCAGGATCCCTGCAAGTCCTGCTTGACTTGGCTCCGCTTGGCATATGCCGTCGTTGTCACGGTGTCGTGGTTGCGGTTCGCAATATACAATTTTTGGGTTATTTACATGAGAGCAAGGACTCACGAAAAAAGGAAGCGAAAATAACAAAAACAGGAAAAAAAAACGGAGGGATGCAAACGGTTCGCCAGAAATATAAGTGCGGTCAGTTATCAGAGCAAAAAGAGTTTTCTACATGCAAGAAACATAAAAAGAGAAGCAGAAGGGATTGAGGGTTCAGGGCATTTAATAACCTCATCTCATATGTAAAGTTGTAATCCTTTCAATATATAATTCTATAAAATTGAGTGAAAATCTATCAACGCATCTGTTGCAGATATAAAACGTTACATTATTGAAATTAAAGCCCATAATTTTTGAGTACAATTAGTTCTTGGCATTGAGCGACGGTTCTCGAATTCGAATTTGAAATCTTCCATTTGGCGGTTAACAGTGTGGCATATGTGGCAGCTATGACACGTCTAACACGATCAGAGCTAGTTTCGACAGTCTGGCAATGCTTTTCTTTTAGATTATTTAAAGTTTTCAGATTCCTTTTTATTAACTTCATTTAAATCATAAAAAAGAGAATTGAATGTTAATTTAAATCTAATTATCCTTGTCGATAGCCAATGTAGTCAGCTGCACTGCTGGATATGAGAAAACTGAATATTAAGTTACATGCTATCTATGTGTATATAAGTTTAGTTCCAATCCATCCATCAGTTAACGGTCGCGCCATGTTGCACTCTGGCAAAACGCCTGTTAAAACTACTAAAAAATGCATATTGGCAAAGGAATATGCCGCTGACATGGTACAAATAAACTGGAAAGGTTGTCTCATGCCTCAGCGGGCATCGTCCGAAATGGTGATACGACTGATTGATTTTATATACACCTCACAAACACACTCCCACACTCATGGATGCATGCATATGTGTGTATATGTACATATGTGAAGTTAAAGCTTGTTCCAGTGATATGGCAAATATTTTGCGGGTTGCCGCGATGGTTTCGCCATTTCTTTTGGCTTTTTTGTTCACTCTCATTCTCTCCCTGCCTCTGTCTGTGTGTTTTGTGGCATTGACAGCCAATATTTGCATATTTATTATTTAGAGGAAGCAATTTCCAAGGCAAGGCCTTGACGCTATTAATAGCAGAAAAGTTTTGCGTGCCAGTCAAAATGAATATTAGTCGAGTGCGCTCGATTTCCATATCGTTTGCCAGCCAAAACTATAAATGGAAAGTTGTCATAATCGAAAATTTGCATGAGAGAAGAGCGAAGAAGGAGGAAGAGATGCATTTGGAGATGGAGTGTATGACGGAGGTTAAACTAAATGGAAATTGAAAATAATTTTTATATTTTTTTTTCTTTGCAGTTGGCCGATGCGATTTATGTGTGTGACTTTTTGCTGCAATTGCCAGGCGAAAGAGATTCTACAGCTCATACACACCACTCCCACAGCCACTAGTCTCCCGCTGGTTCCAGTCCATGTATGTATGTATGTATGTCTATGTGTGCGCTTATCAGGCGCCGCACAGCATACTTTTTGCGGCACTTAATTTTGGCTGCCGCCTTCCTTTCCCGTTTGCAGGGATGGTGGGGGTCAAAGGGAACCAATGGGTTGACCCCGTGGCATCGCGTCTTTTGCCGATTTGCAGCCAATGAAGTAGAAAACTGAAAACTTTTTCTTTTCGAGTCTATTAAAAATAATGGGCGCCAAAAGCGAAGCCAACGCCAAGTGCGAAATACGTTTTGACGCCTCATGTGTGTCTGTGTGTGTGCGAGACAGCGGCGGACTTTAAATTATAGCTCATTCCGCCGTTTTTCACAGACGACTTCGCTGTCGTTTGTCCATTGTCGGTGCAATGACCACTAGAGATTCCTCTCAGAATACCCTAGAAATTAATAACGATACGAAAAGACTGTGTGCAATCTAAAAAAGCAGTTTTAAGGCATCCCTTTCAGGTTACGTACACTTTTCTAATACACCCAAAGGATAATAATTAATCACTTTTCATTTCTATTTATAGCTCCAAAATTCTGCCGTATTATTTTTTTTTTTTAAGGACTATAATAAAGAGAGACAAATAAATTTATTTTTAGCAAAACGATTTTGTTTATAAAAAATCGGATGGCTCCGAAAGCACTGAGCAGCAGGCATGCAGCTCGTAATCCTTATAGCATGGCCTGGTAAACTTGCTTTCTGTCCAGCGGAAATCCAACAAATCCTGTCACCACGATTTGGAATGTCCCTAATGATGTGAGGTCTTTGTTGGCTTTGGAAAGAACAATCCAGGAGGTATTGCTTTCAATAGAAAAAAGTAAACCCTCGGCGCGGCTGCTCAAGGACTTTCGAGTGGCCAACAGTTGTCACATTTTTTGTTAATAATTTTAAGATTAAGCCAAGATACACTTTTAATATTTATTTCTAAATAAATAACAAGTCTTTTTTAATAAAAAAAATAAATTTTTATCGAAAATCTGCACTAGGTATTGTTTTTTTCTCTTAAATTTTATATATACATATATGTTCATCGATTTTTTAATCAGTTCTGTCGCCCGTTAAATTTAATAAATCAAACGGCCCCAAAAAGTATGCTCGTCAACCGTTAAATTTAAATAAACGGCCCCTAAAAGTATGCAACACATTTTGCTAAAATTTTCATAATTTGTTGCCCAAAAAAGTATGCAACACATCGTGAAAATTTAAAAGTCAATCCACCTTCTATGCATTTCTGTTGGCCTGGTATTTCAAATTTTCTCCAGTACGAAATTCGCAGTTCAAAATTAAAAAATTTTGTACTCAATCCACCTTCTATGCATTTCTGTTCGCCTGGTATTTCAAATTTTATCCAGTACGAATTTCGCAGTTTAAAATTTAAAAATTTTTACTCAATCCACCTTCTATGCATTTCTGTTCGCCTGGTATTTCATATTTTCTCCAGTACGAATTTCGCAGTTAAAAAAAAAAATTTTACTCAATCCTCCATCTTTTAAACTGAGAAATTCGTACTGGAGAAAATATGAAATACCAGGCGAACAGAAATGCATAGAAGGTGGATTGACTTTCAAAAAATTTTATTTTATACTGCGAAAATCGTACTGGAGAAAATATGAAATACCAGGCGAACAGAAATGCATAGAAGGTGGATTGACTTTCAAATTATCAGAATGTGTTGCATACTTTTTTGGGCAACAAATTATGAAAATATTTAGCATACTTTTTTGGGCAAAGGAAATTTTGATTTTTTCTTAATATCTCAGCTTCCCGCAGGACTTTCGGGATGTCCTTCACATGGATAGTAGTTTTTGATGAGGGCAGTCGTTTTACATAACTTTTGTCCTGATCCTTCTAAGAACTAGCGGAATATTTGCTCTTTTTTCTCAGACAAACAAGTCTAATTATCTCAGGTTTTCGAAAGAGTTTCCAGGATCTGTTAGTAACACTCGAAGCGAACCATCAAAGACTACAATCTTACAGAAGTTCATCCTGATTGTCCTTCAAATGGCAGAGTTATAAGGACATTTGCTATTTTTCTATGATATTTTGGCAACAAAAACACAAAACCCTTGATATTAAAATTCTTTACTTTTAATCTGTAAATATTTATTTTCATTTGAAATTCATTATCAAAATTCTACAAGTTCGTTAGTTGACTTCTGTCTGCTCCTGAGGTCATCTGGTACAACTCCAATTGGTGTTCCTCATTTAGCCGGTGGTCGCTCACTCCTTCTCTTTCTTGTGGTGAACATGAAATAATCTGCAATAAAAAGATCGAGATCGTTTGTGTAAGTTTTTTTTCTAGAACAGGGTCTCCTTATTGTTAAAAATAAAAACCACTTTTGGTAGCAAATTTAGTTAAATTGCCCTAATGTGATTATGATGTCTTGACTCTGTAGCATTTATCATATTTAAACCAGTACAAATTAATTCTCAATTCTCTCAATTGATAAATTTACAAAAGAGTTCTTAAATGCTTAGAATAAGCGTTGAAAGCTTTATTGCAACTGTGTTGATCAAAATGGTTTTCCATTGCATAACATAAACAAAGCCTACTCTGCCTGCACTACACGGTAAAATGATGTCTAATATCCTTTTGATATTGTAATGTAGATATGTATAACTGTGCACTTGTTTCACCTTTTACGCGGGCACCGTGGGTGGGCAGCGCGACTGCGAAAATGTCTGTTCACCATGCGCGCCTTGCAGGTTTTGCGGTTAATGCGATAATTTAATTGTAATGCGGGTCTGAAGTCCTGTGTGCCAATAATTTAACTTGCAATCAGCGCAGCATTTATTGGGTTAAACATATAAGCCAGCCAAGGAGCAAGGAACCGAGGAACTACGGAACGGCAGAGTAAGTACACATACTTACATGCGCCCCAACCCAACGAAGAAGTGAACGAACCCACAAGGCAAAAGGGATGAACAAAGAAGGACACCATGAGGGTAAGAGAAAAAGGCAAATAAATTCAACGAATGCGGCATTCCTACACGAAAGCAGTGTCGTGGACAACGACAGCAAAAATTGAAAGAGGGCTGAGTCAAAACATTTATAATGGGGGAGACATGTCCACACACACACACACACACACACACATACAAACATTGGTCTGGATTCCTAGGCAACAGTTGCCGGGTCACCCAAAAAAGAAAAGAAGGAAACCGATTGATATTGATATTCATGGGCGTGCATTTGTTGGATTTTTACTTTAGTTGTCGGTCGGTCATGTCGTTGCAAGCACAAGTCGATGAGCTGCGTCAAGTGCTACTTCTGTACACCTACAAGGACACCTTGGATAAACTGGTGATCCAGCAACGTTCTCAGCGCTTGAATCTGAGTAAGACAATGCCATCGGTTCCAGCTTCCTTGCGTCGTCGACGTCGCAGCTCTTCTGCAGGCGACCAGGAGAGGCCGGAACGTGTCCTGCTTACAGGCAAGACGCTGCCACGTCTGGAATCACTACTGGGTGAGGGCGAAACAGATGCTGACCTGGACTTGGATGAGGGCATCTTGAATTCCTTAAAGTTTGAACGCGACATGGATGCCCTACGTGCCATTTTCGAGGCTGCCATCAAGGAGGTGACCGAACCAGAGCAAAATATGGATGCCTTAGATCGTGCCATTGGCGCCCTGAATGGCAATAGTAGTGGAGAATCTCAGGCCATGAAAGAACTTCAAAGCTCCAAGGATGAGTTGAAAAACCTCAAACATGAGTTGGAGAGGGTAAAACAAAGTGGTTTGGACCGCCTAAAGGACATTGATGAACGCACCGCCGATGCGAAATACAATCTCCGCTGTGTGTCGCGGGTCAACGACTTGGAATACAATCTGGTTCAACGCTGGGAGGCTGGTCGCATTACACAGGCCGAGATTTGGGGTGAGAATGCCGAACGAGCCTATTTGAGGGACATCCTCAACTATAAGCAGCGTCTGGCCCGCGAGGAGCGTGTCAGTGGCGAACTGAGAGCCTTTCGCAGTGGCGAGATAATCGAGTTGCGGCGCCGCATCGAAGAGTGGCAACAACGCTACGTTTCCGAGCTGCGTCGTGTGGACCGTGAGTCCGAAGCCTGGGAGCTACGCATACTGGAGCAGAAGAAACTGCTGGTCCGTCATCGCGAAATCTATGAAGAGCGTTTGGCATTCGTCAAGGACTACCAGGCCAAAAAGGCTGAGGAGCAACGTTTGCATGATCTCCAAGTGCATCGCATGGAGTGTGCCATTAAGTTGCAAGCCTGGTGGCGTGGCACAATGGTCCGACGAGGCCTGGGGCCATTCAAGAAGAAACCCAAACGAGGCAAACGCGGCAAGGCCAAGAAGTAGACAAACACCATTTAATTCTCTCACAGAAGACACTCAAACAAACTAAGGGATACTATCAAATGGATACTGACAATAGCACATTCAGAAATATCGCATTCCCTTTATAGCTAAGGACATTAACTAAATTAAAACAGTCTGTATTTAAAATTCTTACAAAGTTTTCAATGAGTTTCGATAAAAATTTGGGAATTTTTGCTCAGTGCATGTTGCGATGATTCCGTTTTTTTTTTTTTGTTTTTTGCTTTATGGAAATTAACTTGTGACTTAAAACCAATTAAAAGTTGGACGCACTGCAGTTAACACGTCAGCGGCGGTCAGCAGTGGACGTCCGACTTAATGACACGATGCCATTGTCATCAGCAGGCTGAGGAGGCTGAGACTGGGGCTGAAGACGTGGAGGGGGGTTAGTGGGTAGGTCAGTTGCATACGCCAAGGCGTTAATAATGGTCAGCTGGAAGCTGAAGCTGATGCTGAAGCGAGGCTGAAGTCCATGAAGGCAAAAGTGTCATGGTGTTGTTTTCGTTATACTTTTTCATATTTTCCTTTAGCTCGATGTGGCATGGTGCGCACAAGTGGTTTATTTGTTGTGGCATATCCACCACCAGCAGCAGCAGCAGCAGCAGCAACAACAACAACAGAACGAGAAGCAACAGCAACTGCGTATGAGATAAACTGCGACAATTTGCCTGGTGAATGAGTGCAACTTTTTCATGTGAAACAATAGCAAAAGTTTTCCTCTGTCTGTGTGTGTGCGTAAGTGAGTATCTGTCTGTGTAGGTATGTGTGTGTGTGTGTGTGTGTGCATTGCAATTTAAAATATAATTAATGGTCGTTGGCGTAATTTATTGAATTTGCCTGGTCCGAAAGGATGCTGTCAGTTCTTGTTTGCCACGTTTGCCATTTGGCAGCCTCTTGCGAATTGTATCTGCTGCACATGCTCTTCTCACACACACACACACACACACACATACATACATTGTGTCTGGTGAAACAATAACATCAGCAACAACATCAGTAACAATAACAAGAACAACAACAACCCAATCATGACTGGGCGAAAGTCCATTTTGTGTGGTGTCTTTTGTTTGCATAGCGGCGGCAGATGAATTAATGGAAGACGAACAAGAAAAGAACAAAAAACCAAACAAAAAACACACAAAAAATGAACGAAAACGGAATTGAGGGCAAACAATCTACTTCTTTACTTCTTTTTCTTCACTTTTATCCCTTTCCAAAAAAGAAGAAAACTTCATCGCACTTCCTGCACTTTGCTGGTCAGCCTCCTCTTTCCTTCACATCGACGAAAATCAGCAAATGGGAAACTTCTTCATCTTCTTCCTTTGACCCAACCCCTTCCAAAACTTCCCAGAAGCGTGTCGTCGTCTCTCTCATGTGCGTTATTTAAAAGAACATACAAAATGCCCTTTCGCGGGGAATCCTTTAAAATGTAGCAGCAGCAACGAAGAAAAAAGGGAAAAAGGGCCAACAACTAGGGCATCCAAAAATTTACATACAAATTAGGGTTAATGAGCAGTGAAATTGTTATTTAACTTCAGTTGGCCCGTTAAGCGTCTTAAAGTGCGCAACACTTGAGGAAATGTCGTAGACCCCATCCTCCTTCTCGCCCTCGTCTTCGTCTTTGGAAACTTTTCTACCTCGACGTTTAGTAGTTTGCGACACGTTTTTGTTATAAACTTTATACTTTAAATATCTCGAATTTTGCACAACCTTTCTCTTTATCATATCATTTGATATAAAATATAAAAAAAAAAAACCGAAATTTAATTAATAATCGGATGCATACATAAATTGAATATTGCGCATACGCCACGTGCTCACAAATTAATTTCCACTTTTTACTGCAGTCGTTTCTTCATTTGCTCTTGTTGTTGTTTCTGTTGGGCTGTGTTTTTTATGCTGCGCTTCATTTCGTTTAAAATTTAATCAAACGCTTTAATTTGATTAACAGCGCACGTCTTTCAATATAAATTTATGGCCATACAAGGCATAATCAGACCACTCCGAATGGCGAGTCCACTCGCTGGTGGGAAAGATAACTCCTTCTACGCTGACCAGCCGTAAAAAAGGGTTACTTACACTCACACATTCGCACTCCTCCCCGGGAGAAATAGAGAGAGGCAGGGGGATGGGGATGGATGCCTTTCAACACATCAACACAGTCATTTGATATGCGTGCGTGCAGCAGAAGGATGCGAAGGACCAATGGAGGGACGACGGAGGGTCTCCAGACTGCGGATTGTTAACTGCGTTGAGGGGGTTTCACGACGGGTTTCACCGCGTCTAATAGCAACACGTACATCTGATAAAATATTTTATTGGCATGTATGGCTGGCTGGCTGGCTGGCGGCGTCCTGTCGAGTCCACTCATTTTATAGATTTCTCTCGATACCCTTTTCAAATTGTTCCACACAGACCCACTCGCTGGGATGTCCACTACTCAAATGTTTGTCTTCTCCGTCCTGGCCCATGGATTCACTGGGCTCCACATTGCATATTTTATGAAATTAGTACGCTTTCAGTCAGTCAGTCAGTCGGTCAGACGGTCAGAGAGTCAGTCTAAAGGGCAGCATGTTATGTTTTCTTCTTTTGCAACATAAATCATTTTAATATTGTACATAATGCCAAGCAACGTAAACTGTGGGAGACAAGCTGAACACACAAACACACGCCGCTGGCTGTGTTTTTTTTTATTTGCCTACGTGTCCTTTGTGCCAGCAATTGTATCGACTTAATTCTTCTGCCATTATTTCCACTATCTCGTCATGCAAATCTAAAATAAATCTTTCATTTCTGGTGCACGGAAGTCACGATGGTTGGTCAGCAAGTTTCAAGTAAAATGGAAATTGTTTATGATAAATGTTCTGAATGGCAGTGCAAACAATTTTATATAATGTCTAACTAGCTAATCCGCATCTTTCTGACAGTGGCGCATTTCGAATAGCATTGTCAATAAATATATTCTTCACTTTAAACCAACTTCTAAAGAAAAATTTAATTGAATGCATAAATCAAAAAAATTATGGATGAGCTTCTATGGATTGTCAGGATGCCATTTTGTATCATTTCGAGAATTTTCACGTTTGCATTTCAATTTTCTGCATACTTTAGTTTCTGGCATAATTTCACAATTAGTCCAAGAAATTGATGCTCATTCGATGGCATGAGAAGTGCAAAGCGAAACCGTTCAATGAACCTGACCCCTCCAAAGCGATTTTTGTTCGAAAATCATAGCGCGACCCAGAAAATTGAATTCTTTGTTTTGGCAGCGAGCGGCTGAAATGTGAAAAATAAACAACTTTCACAAAAAAAGAAACGCAAAGCTAAAGTTTTGTAGCAAATGGCAAAATTTTGCTGTTATTTCATTTGCTTGCCTATGTTGTTGTTGTTGTTGCTGTTGTTGCTGTGCGCTGTTTGGAATTTTAAATATGGCGTCTGTTTTGTTCGAAAACGGAAACGAGTGTCTGTCAGTTTATTTGTTTGCTGTTCTGTGCTCTGTTGTTGTCGTCTCCGTTTTGCTGGCAACCCGAAAAATCAAGTCAAGTAACTTTGGCAAAGGAAACGCCACCCTAATGTGTTAGTTTGTGTCATTTCCATTGTAAGACCTTCCCTTTTGTCCTGCTCTCCCTCTTGCCTATTTAACTACTTTAAGCAATAAAGTTGACTTTTCATTTAGCATAGTCTACTTTTCGGCGCATTAGTTTTAATGTTGGGGAAGAACTTCAAGTCTATTGGCCTAATTGCTTAGCCAGGGCCGAAATTTTCACTATGAGTAAATAAATTTTAGGTCTACATAATGTTTAAACTTGAAATTTATCGATTTAAGGCATTTAAAACACTCGCAGGTAATTGCGATTCCCATTGGAAACGAAACTAAATGAGCTAATGAGCCTGTAAATATCTCTGGGGGCCATTTTATTAGCTTTGAATGCTAAATCCAGCCCTGGACCTCTCACTCCATTCTCTCCCCGTCCCACACATTTTCATAGTTATTTACATTATTGATGGCTGCTTAGATATTTTACACACACAAATTTTATAATGTTTATATATGCGGAGTGTCATTAGCTAAAGAGAGCAAAAATTTCTTATCGTAATTTGGCATAATTTTTTGTTGTACAGTATTTTATATATATCTATATGTATTTATGCAGATTTCTCCCATTATAATAAGCAGCAGCAGCTGATAAACAGTCCGATAAATTACTATGTTTTGAACATAAATTATGTATGTACACACACACACACTAATCGACTATGTCGGTGTGTGTGTGTGTGTGAAAATCAAAAACTACATTTACTATAGATAGTAAAATACACAAAACATAAAATGCATTTAAATCAGAATCAGAATTGGAATTGGAATCACAATCAGTTACAACGGACGCGAGAAGGCGAGTTGTCCTCGCTGTTGTGAGCTGCTTTATGGCCGCATTTCCCGGCAATTTGAGCATTACAACAAATTTTAATTAAATGCAATGCGCATATGTAAATGCAAATGGCTCGAATGCCTGAGGCTAAGAGCAAGGGACACACACACACACACACACAGGGAGGGGGGAGTGAGAAAAAAAGTACGTCAAAGTATTTAGCGCACAGAATGCGGCCAAAGCTGGGGCAAAAACAGAAGAAGACAACAAAAAAAAATACAGAAATTAAACGACATGGCCAGACCATTAAGCGGATCTGCCACATCTCCCATCATCTCTTCCGCTCCTTTCTCATTCACCTTCCCTCTCTCCCGACTGTGGGCATTACTCTATCGCAATACAATTTAATAATTCGCACTGACAATGCACTTGCTCATTTGCTGTGCATTCAAATTTGTTGCCGAACAACAAGAAAAAACAAAAAGGCTGGAGAACGAATAGGGAGGGGGTCGAAAAAAATGAAATTAAAAAACATTTGACAACATAAAAAACTGCAACTGAAAATCATACAAATTGCTGTATGTAAAGGCAAACTGAACAAGCAAAAAAGCAACAAAAAAAACCAAGTAGCGTACAAAAAAAAAAAAAAAATGAAGCCCAACCCGAAAAATGAGAGAAATTTTTGAAAGCTGTTGCTGCTGCTGCTTTCTGCTGGCCGCTGGATAAAAGTTGTTGCTGTTGCTTTTGCTGTGACAGATGGGTGGACATTCTGTCAGCAAGTGCAGCAAAAGAGGATGCAAGAAACCCAAAGGACATACAGACTGCCGTCGGAATACTCTAAAATAAGGTAGATGAAGTGAAATTGCATTAGGTTGATGTCTGCATAGCCTAAGGCCCAATAAGAACGAATTATCACGCCTGGCTCAACCAGTTAGTAATACTTATTCGTATTTTTCATACTAAACCGTCTTTCATCCGTTCGCTTTGGTTTAGTATTTATCTTATGTAAACGTTTTCCTTTTAAAAGAGTTGCTTTTCCTAAAAAGCATTGGTAATTGGTTAATGGAAAATGTCAATAAGTGAAGCATACTTTTGAGCGATTTCTGTGAATTAATATATTATAATTTGTTTGGAAGTACAAGATGGGATTGTCATACATATTGAATTAGTGCCTATTGTGGCATGTTGTATGTCAAAGTGGACCATGTTTACTTTAGTTAGGGTGCATGCAACATCAACATACACAACAGCAACAACAACTATAACAAAAGCGACAAATGTTTGACGCCATATACAAACAATTTGCAATTCAACAGCTAAAAGGATCAGCAGCGACAAGCGCATTTGTAGTTTTCAAGGACGGGGAGGGGGGTGTGGAGGACTGAGTAGGGATTCGAGGTGGTTGGGGCAGTGAATAGTAAGAGGCGTGATGGGATTTTGGGAATCCAACATATGTTTGGTTGTGTCTTAGAGTGATGCCTCATTTTCTATCTCTGTCTTTTGGGCGTTATCAACAGCTGTCTATTTGTATGTTACATTTTTTTTGTCTTTTGCTTTTCTGTCATTTGCATGGCACTTAAAACGCATTTTCCCTTGGTTTTGTCCATGGTGTTTGTTTGTGTGGGAGGTTGGCAAATCGATTTGTTTTGCTGGCTGCATTGAAAATTAATCAATTTGTTGGTTGATTTGGTTTTCTCTATCTGGTTTTGCCAGTCAAAGTGTGTGTGAGAGAGAGAGATAGGGAGGGAGAGATAAAAAAGACAATGAATTGTGAATTAAGTCATAAGTTGGTTAGTATTTTCCTGGCAAGTTCCTTTTTGGCTTAATTAGGCCAAGAAGCTGTGATTGTTTCCTCCCTCCAATCATTCTCAACTAAAATGTTGTTGTTGTTTTTGGGTTAGCCAATCATTTTCTTTTCCCCATGGAGCAATTAATGGCACATGTGCCAAACACCTTGAACTCAGCTCAGGCCCCAAGGGGGTGGAGGGGCGCGTTGGTCAGAGTGTTCGTAATTAATTGCTTATTAATTTATATTGTTGCGTAACTTAAAGCCTCATTATGGTCAATCAGCAGGCGTCGAATAGTGTTTCCTTTGGCGATTTTGAACCATTTAACATTTCATTAACAATTTAGAGTGCTCCAGCGATTGCTCTTGCCATGGCAAAAACGTGGCCAAAATGGCTAAAAAGTAGCCAACAACAACAACCCACTTAATGAAAATATTACTTGAGTACGAGTAAATTGAAAGCCAAATGCATTTTAATGCCGCATTTTCAACTAAAATGAAGCACAGACACATACACACACACACACACACACAAACTTGAAACATACACACATCCGCCAGGCGGAAACCACAATGTGCAATAAAGATGGCAAAAATCGTGGGAGCTAAGAAAAGGAGCAAGTTTTTGAGGCAGCACGTAAAGATCGTTGCCATTGATTTATGCCCAGCGTGCCGCGTTGCTTGCCCAGCATGAAGCGTGCAACAAGCCGAGGAAAACTAACCAACAAAAAGGAATGGAGAAGGAAAAAAAATTGAGAATGAGACGAAGGAAAGGAGGAGTGCTATAAACGATGGCGCAGAAAGGTGGAGAAGGATGGGGCAATGGACATTGCTTGATAAGAACTGCTGCTGCTTAGTAAATGTGTCAACGTTTCGGCACTGGCTACCACTTAGCTACCACTTGGCATACCCTCTCCAACCTCTCCTTACTCCCTGTGCCTCACCCAATCTGTAGCTCTTAGTTAAATGAAGCGAGCGCACCAAAGTATGCAACAACTTTAGCTTTAGGGGATGGGCGGCAAAACGAAAACGTGCCCCGTCTACAGTTTGCCATTTTGTGCTACAAAATTTGATTAAGTTCACGTTGGCGATGAGTTCATTGCGCGTTCAAAATGATTCGCTACACTTTGGGGAATTTTGCATAATTCGACATGGCCGTGAATCGTGGATAGTCCTGCTGCAAGTCAGCTGCTGCTGCCGCGAACATGGTAATTAGTGCACAGCAATACACACGCACACGCACACACACACACACACACACACACACACACACACTATATATACATACACTTGAAGCTAACCCAATTACAATTTCAGACCAAAATTGCGTCTGTCAACGCGGCGGCATCAATGTTCGATTTTTTATGCTAGGCTTGGAATGGGTGGGAGGGAGTGGCTTTTGGGTTGTTGCATCTTTATTGCCTGGACATTGTCACAAATGCCACAAATCGAACTCTAGCGGTCAGTGCTGCATGGTTGATGGGTTTGGTTGATGTCTCTTTCCCTTCTCAAACCCAAACCCAACCCCAAACTCAAATATGTATAAAATGCAGTCCGTGTAATTACTCAAACAGCATAGCGGTCCAACGGTCCACTCACATATACACAAACTCTCACCCACACACACACACACTCTCACATGCAATATAATGAATGCTTTCTATGTCAATCGATAATGCATTTCCACTTATCTATGTGTTTGTATGTATGTATATCTCCTCTGTTTGTATTGAGAAAATTTGTCATTTATAATACTTAAAGGCAATGCAAATATGCAGAATGCTTAAAAACATTATCAATTAAATTGATGAAAAATATTTTAGAGCAATTTCTCTAAATTAACCTAGTTAAATTCTAGTGGACTGTGCACCTGCTAACTAACAAGGCAAATAATTGTCACTAACTAGTCAAACGAAACTAACTATCGACAGCTTCTTTTCCTAGCAGTTCATTTAATACAATTCCAAATAGAAATTTGAAAACAAATAATATATTATTTATAGTGTCTAATTCGTCAATTAAATGGCTTAATGTCAATTGCCAAGCGAAATGTTATACGTTGTTAAAGTGTGTCCGTTGCATGTGATTTCTTATGAATTTTCTTCGACATCGTGCTGCAGTTTTTTCTCCACTTTTCACACTTACTTTTAATTATTCATATTCGCCTCAGTGGCCTGTTAATGTTAATGTGATGAGAGCAAATAAATGTTAAATTATGCAGAGAACGTGCAAAAAACGCTTCTCCATGAAGCAATAGCCGAGCAATTTGCAGCTGACGTTGCTTGCAGCGTGATTTGCATTAGCCACACCCTGCCCCGCCCAAGATGGGCGTTTAGCCTAAAGATGTTGAAGAAGAAGAAGTCTAAAGCTGACTTTTGTTCTTTCTTTTTTTGTTTGGTTGAAGTTTTTATGGCCCATCAGATATGCAGTTGTCGTTTTTGCTTGTTGGACGTCATGTTTTGGGCCATGTTTCACTTACCGTGGCCATGGATTTATGAACCTGGGCGTTTTAGTTCGTAGGGGGAGATTTATGTTGAGGCACCCAGAAAAGAGCAACCGCAAATGGCATCTTTGAAAACTTAAGAGTTTTACTCAAAATAAACTGGTCTAATAGGATATGCAACCAAAAAACAGATGCCAATGCCGCAAAAGACAAATACACAAAACAAATGTTGGCAAAGTTCCGTAACTTTACAATCCAACACTGTGAGTCGCTGCGAGCCAATGTGAATTGCTTTATTGAGCGCGTACCAAAAAAAAAAAAGAAAAAAGACCAGAGGGCCGGGGCTAACTTCGACCGCGTCAAAGTTTGTATACCCTTGCAACTTTTTTGGTAACTCTTCCCTTACCAATTAGCCATCAATGGGGAAGAACGTTTTATCTAAAAAGGCTTATGTTTGCGAAAGAATGGCCTACAGTCATAGGAAATAACGAAGATATTGATCATAGTCACTGTTTTTCACCGATCGTTCCTATGGGAGCTATATGATATAGTCACCCGATTTTTGTCAAATTTGGCACAGTCATTAACAGATATATTAAACTAACAAATGTTTAATTTGAAAGCAATCGCGTTAAAAGTAACGAAGTTATTTACAAAAGTCACTGTTTTCGACCGATCGTTCCTATGGGAGCTATATGATGTAGTCTTCCGATCTTGTTCAAATTTGGCACAGTAGTTTATAGGCGTAATTATCTCTCTAATATTAAGTTTCACGATAATAACAGAAAATAACGAAGTTATTGAGAAAAGTCACTGTTCGTGACTTTGGGGTTTGTATGGGAGCTATATGATATAGTGGTCCGATCCGGCTGAATCCGAGATATACAACGCCTGCAGTATATACAAGCCTACGTGCAAAATTTCAGCTCTGTAGCTCTTACGGTCTAGGAGGAGTTTGCGTTGATCCAGACGGACGGACGGACGGACGGACGGACGGACGGACGGACATGGCTAGTTGAACTCGTCTCGTCGTGCTGATCAAGAATATATATACTTTGTATGGTCGGAGATGCTTCGTTCTATGCGTTGCACACTTCTGACCAAAATTAATATATCCTTTTTGCAAGGGTATAAAAATAGAAACTTTTGTAAGAAAGGATAAACCAGGCGCAATAAAGCATAAAACTTTGCCCTAAAAGAAATTGGCAACAGACCACAGATCTAGCAAGGACAACGCTCAAAAGTAGACAATGAAAACTGTTAATGGCTAATTATATTTTTTAGCTAACGTTTTTAACTTACCCTGCTGGCGGCTGAGTTTCCTCTGGTCGAGAAATGAAAAAGCCAAACTTTGGAATCGAAAAGCAAACATTTGTTGGCAAGCAATGAAAAGATGGAAAACCGAATCGAAAAACAAACGCACATAAATTTTACTTAGCCAAAAAGTTTTGCAGCCAGTCAGCCAAGTGGCCATAAAAAGGGAACAAGTCAAAGGAAGTGCAAAAACCGATAACAACAATAAGTAGCAAGCTTTGAACGGCGACTGCAAGTGGCATGTGGCAATAGTTTTTGGCCATAGTTGTTGGGCTCTGTCTCTTGATAAACCATTCAATAGTTGGCAGTCGAAAAAGACGTTTGAATAACTAACTCTAAAGGAGGTTGACGTGCTGGCTGGCTGGCTGGCTGGCTGGCTTACTGTCTGGAGGAGGCTTTCTCTTGCAACATTTATGGCAAGTTCTTTAACAAGTCAAAGTTCCGTTACACTTTCTTAACAGCAAATATAGGCATAAATTTGCATTTAATATAGTCAAAGAACAACAACACCAAACAACAACTTCAACTGAAAGACAAACACAAACAAGAACCAAAACAAAAATTATTTTCCTATTTAGTATATAATTTCCTGGAATCGCCCAAAGTGTAAAATGGGTTTGTGTTGATTCTTGTTGCTTGAGTTGAACAGAACTGGCACTTTATTTGGTCCTGCAAATGCTAAACAAATTACTGAATATCCTTCAAGTTTATTAATCAAATAATCAAATGATGTCTTTAAGCAACATGAAAGTGTAATGTTTGTCTAACTTTTCAATAAATTGAAGCCGATCAGAAGGCAAATGCTAGGCGAACTATTGGAGCAGCAAAATCGCGAAACAGACGCTAATGAATTCTCAAAATACTTTCCACAACTGCTGAGGCAGAGACTAGGGCAGCAGTGCCCCACAGTGAAGTGCTATGAAAACTTCCAGGAACTTTGCGAGTGTCGGACTCCATGTATATCTGGACACTGAAACTTCTCAAAATAGAACTTGAGTTAAAGGCCAAGCGATTTTGGCCAAGAAACTCCGACTTTAACTCAATGTGGACTCCCAACTAAAATAATTTGCCTCTAAAAATTGTCTAAAAACGGTCTAAAGTTAGTTTAGGGACTGAAATTATTAGACTAGTTGAAGACTAAATATCCTGTTTTTGGTTGGCTTTTAAAATGCTAAAGTGTCAGCACTGTTTGCCAGGTGTCATTAGGGCGGCATATATTTATTTTTGTTTTTGGTTTCATTTTTGTAAAATTGTGAAAATTTGCAATGCAAATGCCCGGCACGGTATCCTCCCTACAAATACACACACACGTATTTACAACCCGTTGGCCATTTATATTTTTCGCGTTTTGCATGGGGTCAGTCTATTAAAATGCAAAAAGCCACCCTTCCCTTCAACCACTTTGCCTCTGTTCATATGCCTTAAATGTGCGGAAGTCCATTTTGTCTTGTCGTTCACGTCATAAATATAGCCAACCAAATGGCGGCGTTGTATGTTACGGCTTAGTCCTGTCCTGCCATATACTATGCCTCCCTGTCTCTGATACTGACCCGTCTCAGTCTTGCACCATAAACTCCCCTCTCCCTGAACTCCGTTGGCTCTGTATTTTGCCTTAATGACAATTTGTTGAGGTTTGCATACAATTTCAACGAAATTTCATTTGACACACATTCTCAACTCGATTCATTTTATACTTACTTGTATATGTACATATGTATGTATATGTTTTTGCTTTCTTTCCTTTTGGTTTATATTTTTTCGGTATTCGTTTTGATATTTTCCAGGCATAAATTTAAATAATTTTCCCTTTACAACTTTGCTTGCTTGGAATGTATTTGTGGTTTATGGCAACCAGCACCACTCATACGCCCTGTGGGTTAGGCAAACCCTTCCCCAAATCCTATTCTACTCCAGTGTCCTATCACAACTCTTATGTCTTATTCAGGCGCCTGGTGTTATGGCATGATAAATTTATGTTCTTTGTGGGGTTTTACAACATATGCTCTATCAATACACACAGACAAATAAAAGAAAACAAGACCAAACAATTCTCATTTCAATTGGATTCCAAAATTAAAACTTTCAAACTGAGTGCAATATAATTGCAGAGATGAACAGAAGGACCAATGGGTTGGATGGTTAAAGGATCGGACATACAACTAACTTGACTATAAACTATATTTCCTTTACAATTTTTGGTTGATTATTTTTTGAACACACACAAAACACTTGAGAAGAAATAAACTAAAATGGAGACGACATCGACTGAGTTGTTGCCTTCGCTGCTTGTCACTTAAAGCGAAAAACAATTTTTCTTTAGCTGAAACTGTGTGTGTATGTGGGTGTGCGTGTGTGTGTGGTGGGTGTTGCCATGCGGGGGTGTCTGTGTATGTGTGTGCAGCTATCAGAAAACCAATTTTCGTTGCTAAATTGATGTTTATAGCAATGTACGATGACGACAAGAGATGAGAACAAGAATGACGATGAAGATGATGCGGCCGTCGATGGCTATGATGAGCTTGTTGTGGCCACCAACGTCAGCTTCCCCCGGCCACCGAACCGCTTTGCAGCAATCTCCACTTCCCCCCCTCACCCACGCATCAACCTTTCTGATGAAGACAAAGTGGCAAAAGTGTACGAAAAACTAAACGCCAAAAACCCAACCAAGTCAAGTCAACTCAACTCAACTCTCTACTACAACTCGACTCGACTCAGTCTGTGGCTGTTGTTGCAAGAAGGAAAAACAGTTTTTCCATTCAGCTCCCGTTTCTCCCCCTCCTTCCAATCATTCCACTACCCATCCATTCACATCCATAAAAATCCATCGTTTTCTCTTCGTAGCTCGACTTGACAACATTTTGATGCTTCCGTTTGTAATTTATGTGACACTTGCAGTGACATACTCGTAGATCAGAGAGCTGAGGGGCAACTTGTAATGCCAAATTGTTGTTGCTTGTGTCTTTTATTATGTTGTCTTTGCAGTTAGCTTATAACCTAATGATTTGCTTTAACAAAATTAAATGAAAAACGTTCGAAAGACTATTAGTGATGAACTCAAAAAATACTTTAAAGAAATTTCAAATTTCAGAAAGTACAAAAGGCTCTACTGTTCACCACCATCTCTGCAGTTAATAGAATAAAGCTCTATCAACCGATTTGTCACTCGTCAATTATTCGAGAATTGAAGCTGCGGTTGCACTTTATCAAAGCAGTGCACTAATATAGAAAAGAGGTTTCAGCCATAATCGTGTTGAGAAGTATCCAAGACTTAATCTGATTACCTCCCAGATTAGCAAGAAAACCCCAAAATTGAAGTCAGGTGGCTGAGCATTGTTATTAAAAGACAATGCCGCTATAGAATTTAATGAAAGAACAGCTTAACGCTGGCTGAATAGTTCTCTTTAGAATGCTTTTGCGGTCGTTGGCGATACTATGCGCAAGTGGCGCCTACGACACCAGGACAAAGCTCTTTACGCGCGAGCCTAAGCCGACCGACCGATTGGTACACATATACATATCATAATATTACAGCTTTTTATGAACTAAATATTGGATTATAGAAAAAACAGTAATAGAAGAATATGAGCAGATTACAGGAAGCAGGAGGTTGTAGGGTCAAGGGTATAATCGTATGTCATTTACATGGTACCGACAGGTTAACCTAAGTCAATAACTCAGGCGGGTCTTTTTCACCTTTTAGAAGCATGTGCATAAACATAACACCAAGCTCAGAGTTGGCTAATTAGGTATTAGCTTGATGAGTCAAGTGTGTGCGTCTTTTGGGCCTGTGATGATTGAACAGATGTTTTGGAAGTTCTTCATATTTTTTGTGGCTCAATAACATTATTTAAAATTTCAAAATCAGCCAAATGCTTCAATTTTCTATAGAATAAAACTATAGTGTACCTCATTTCTATTAGGCACTTCAGCCAAACGGTTTGTGGCCACAACATTGTGGATATAAATTTATAGTAGCACTTTAAAAATAATAATAATAATAAGTTTTGTAGGGGAACATGAAACGCTTAATGGGACTATCTGCTATCGTGTATCTGGTCAGCTCGTTTACTGTCTGTACAGTACGAGCTGAACTCTTTGAGCTGCTGCAGGCGGACTCTGAGAACAGCAACGAAACTGGCAATAATAATGATTTCATAGGCGAGGCAATGAGCGGAGTAAAGCAATACTTTGGCAGTCTAACAGAGGAGGACCAGAGCAATAACAAAACAGCAACGGCAATAGTATCCCACCAGTCGGACTCGGAGCCACTGGGTCTTACCGATGAAGTGGACATGGCGCTTAAACATGCAACAGATACAGCCGATGGGCTATGGCAGAAATTCAAAAAGGTAAAATGATACGAGTGAAGAGAGAGTAGTGAGATTGTGACTAAAGAGTGAGCTTTATGTTCTTTACAGGGACTGCTTAGTCTAATGGGCAGCTTCAGTGCCGGCGATGGCGATGGCGACGGCGACATTGATGGATACAATGCAACGGCAATGGGAGGAGCATCACCAACTCTAACGACAACAACGATGACAAGAACGACGACATTGCCAATGACCACTACAACGGAACAATCGAGTTTGCAGCAAATGAAACCAATTGCAAATCAGACGTCTGCTATAATGGAAGACTTGACAACTACAACATCGAAACCAATGCCATTGCCATTACGGCCGACTACAACAACAACTTCTACTACTTTAATTGCCCCACCCACCAATGCAACAATTACGCCTTAAAGAGTTTCTTTGGCACGTGTCCGCCGCTTGAACATAAATTGAAAACAATAATGTGCTCAAGGCTTGTTGTACTATGTAGCACATTTCAAGCACATTCATCGGCTAATAAATATTTACACAAATGTTAAATTTAACTGCACGAACACACATAATTTCCATGAGCGAAAATCGGCCTTCGCTGTGATGCGATGAAGTAGCCTTGATCAGACATAAGCTATAGTCAAAATGTATCGGTTCGGGTTAATTCTCTTGATCTGCTCTCTGCAATATTTTGCATACGGCGGAGTTATTGCTGACAATGAGATGAGCGTTAAAAGCAATGACGATTTAAGGGAAGATACCATGAGCTACGACTTCGATCTAGACAACTTGGGGGCCATTTGGGAACCAGAACTTCGACTACGTGTGCTTCTGGAGCGACGGCGGCAAGAGGGTAAGTGTCGAGCTATGTAGTTCCAAATAATTTGGCCCGCAAATCAATAAACATTTCCACATTTAGGTTTGGCTGTGGTTCGCATGCAATTGCTGCAACTGAATTTGATGAAAATATTAATTATTATGGATGTCATCATACTGATAAGTGTCTTCTATTGTGCCAGAGATAATTAGATCTAAATAGATTGCCAAGCAAATTCAATTGGGTTAATTTACGCTAAATATGAACAATACATTTAATTAAATGGTAACAATATAATAAATTTGAATAATTGTGGTAGAAGCTACGACTCAAAAAATGTTTGCCAAGTACTCTTGTCTTGTATTGTGAAACTTTAGCCCAACAGAGTTAACTAGAGCTAAGAGCAATTGTACCACTTTCTTTCTTCTTGCTCTAAAACATTATAACACAGTGTCAGTTGAATTTATTGAAGTTGTTTATTAATTTCCGCAAATACAAATTCAAATGGGAGAATTCTAATATAGGCGATCGCCCATAGAGTTTATTTATACCTATTTTTCCGCTCCCTTGGCGATTCTTGTTTTCTTCAGCTAATATTTGCTTGTTATATACAATATACAATAACAATAAAAGAAATTATACCAACATTTTTAAACATTTTTATATTAAATATTTAAGTGCTGTTTATGCAGCTGTTCTAGCTGCAGATGGGTTACTTTTAGACTGCAGAAACTGAATTGTGATGATTCAACCAATTATCATGTATACGCACAGTTGGATAGCTAAGATGAAGACCAACAAAAAAGAAATAGTCTAGTCATGCTGGGCAGCAGACTTAAATTGTGAGTAAACTTCAATTTTAATATATTCTAGCAAATTGCAAAAGAAACAGTGAAGTTAACAACAGTTTAACAATTTAATTATCAACTTGAATTTAATGAAATGTTATAAACGATGCATTTAATATAGTAGAGATTCAAATAACAAAAATAATTGAGCCAATTTGAATTAAATGCATTGGGAAGTGTCATATTTATAATTAATAATCATTTGCAGCGAGTTTTATTTATTTCATTAAAGCAACCAACTAACATAGAACACAAATAGAGTTCAGTTACTCAAAATTTGGTTTTATGTTAATCTGATTATTTGTGAAGTGTTTGGACAATTGTTTAAAATAAGTAAAGCAAAATATTTGAAAAATCTCCGAGATTCCGTTCTTCGTTTTACCATGTTTATTGGTTTAAATAAGTTTACTGTTAATTAACCCAACGAATGGAAATAAACTGGATAAATAGAGGTGGAGGTGTTGAAATACTAATAAGCAGAAATAATAAATACATTCTAGTTTTATTTTAGCCAACAAATTCAGTTGCTTTTACGTACATAAGAAAACGGTTTTGATCGATAACGGCAAGTATAGATTAAAGAGTGAAATGAATCGAAAGTGCAGTAAGCTCGGTAAAGTAAGCTGAAGTAAAATTATCTGCCAGCATCATTCAAAAATTTTAGCTGATGCACTCAATTGTGCAGTTCGTTGCCTTTTGTCCATTATTAAATGCAGAATTATTAAAAATATAAGCCAATTCACACCCGAATGCTTACAGTTTATTTGACATTCGCTCCGTCGTTTCGGTTTGGCTTTTGGTCCGGTCCAATGGCAATTCATGGCAAAATGCATTGAAATGTGAGGCACATAGCCTGGTTGGTTAAATATTGGCAACACATTGGCTGCAGCTGTTGCTGTTTATTTACTTGTTTGTTTGTTTGTTTGTTCATTCGTTTTGTTGCAACTAAAAGTTCATAAATATTAACAGCTATTAAAAACACAGAAACTCTCTACGTAGTCGGGATGTTGGCCAAAAAATTAATTTTAAACTTTAAAACTAACTGCATGCAATTTACGCGCGATTTGTTGTCGCGTGAAAAGCCTCTCCCCTTTCTTTTTTTTTTTTTTTTTTTGTGGGTTCTAACATGTGAGTGGGGTACTTACTCAGGTGCCTAGCTAGGCCACTTAACATGGTCTGAGCAGGGACAGGTTCTATGACCTAATGCTCATTTAATTAAAAGCAGAAATTGAGGCAAGTGACCAAGGAACCAGTCCAGACCAGGCCAGTACAAGCGAACAGCAACGATCCGTGACCAAGTGGCCAAAAGTGGCCCGGCAGCAACTTTTCGACCAAGTTGTAGGAAATATTAAAAACGGAAAACACTTTGGGGCAACTAATTCTCCTTCTGTGGCTTGGCTCTTCTTCTCATTCTGTCTGTTACCCTTTTCCTTTTTCTTTACTTTGTTCTTTTTTTCATCTCTCGTTTTTAGTTTTGGGTTTCTTTACATTTTGTACGTCTTTTGGTCCTTGTATTTTGGCAGCTTTTGTCGGCCCAAGACTGGTAAAGACTCCAAAAGAGTGGCAGACGGAGTGAGCACGGGGAGCTGGACTACTTTGGAGTGTTGCAAAGTGGCAGTGTGTATGAAAGTGCCAAGTTAAAAGGAAGCAAGGCGGCGCAATTAGCAAGTTTACTGCATGAAATTATGGCAACGCTTAATAAAAGCTTGCGAGCAAAATGAAAATGTGTAAGAAGAAAAATGAGAAACTGAAAAATAAAAAATTATATTCACAGCAAATATATATTAAAAACTGTGCAATAGAAGAAAAAAAAAAAAAGGGAGTCGAAGAGAAAGTGCCAGCAAGTTAGTTAATTAAAAGGCTCGCATACTTATTTGAAAAGTTTTAGCCACGCCATCATCGAGGCTGCAATTTAATCATGTAAGTGCTGGCAAATTGTTGGCTAAAAAATTTAGAGCCAGACAAATATTGCGCATACGCCTAGTATGAGCGTTAAGAGGATGTGTTGTTGTTGTTGTTGATGTTGCCAAGTTTTATGCTAATGGTTTTCGTTTAAAGCCAAAAGTAATTTATTGTTGTCAGCGGGCGCCATCAAAAATGTTGCTGCACATTCATTATGCCCCCAAATGTATGTAGCTATATATGTATATCTCGTTTTCTCTCTGCCTCACTGTCTTTGCATGCATGTGTGAGTCTGTGTGTGTGCATTAAAATTTTTTAGCCAAAAAACAAAAGGCAGCTTTCTAGCTAAAAACTTGCATAGAAATTAAGTTAGCCAAGAGGAAAAATGCTTACAAAACTGAAATTAAATGTTTTGCCTGATGTCTCTAACCATTTGTTATGTTCTCTGCTTTCTGTACTCCCTCCCTTTTTCTCACTCTCTCCTCCATGTCTCTTCCCTCTGCTAAACCATTTCTATTAAATAAAAACCACAAATGTGTATACAGTAAAATCTCATTCATTGACTTGACAATATTTTAATACCCTTTCTAAAGACTCGGTCAACCTGATTTGAACTTTAGTCACGCTTTATACAGGTTGAATCAAATATCAGTTTCGTTCTTTTCTTTTATCGCCTTTATCAGGTTTGCCATCCAAAAGAGTATTCACACAAAGGGCTGAATAAATTTCATTTAAATTGTGAGTGTTTGTTTGTTTAAAAACTAAATTTAAATATTTTACTTTCGCCACAGTTGCCGTTTGCTGCTGGTTGTGCTCTTCGGCTACACGTTCTCGCCATTTTGGCCTGGTCCATTTTTCTTTTCTTTTTTTGCTGGCTTCCTTTCTATTCATTCCCCCACAAACTTCACCTACACAACTCGCCCACACACACACACACACACACACACACACACACACACCCACACACAGACACACAAGATAAAATAGCCGCGAACTTTGCAACATGTTTACGGTAAAAACGTGATTTTCAGCACAAAAACTGACCAAATGTGGCCAAGAGGCAAACTCCAATCCTTTGCCAACTGTAAATAAGTTGAGTTAAGCGGCAAGGCACGCGCCAAACCACCGCAGATCCGAGCAAGCGAGTAGAGACCAGAGTAGAGTCCAGAGCGAACCCCAACCCAAACCCAACCACAGTCATAAAAATTAAACATTTGTAGCTTTGTCACGTTTGTGTTGACACTTTCTTATCACAGTCAACCGAAATGAGGAGCCGCACCAAACCCAATCCCTCTCCCCCTTTAACATTTCGTTAAGCTTTTGCCATCAGTTACCATATTCCCACCCCCATATTCTTACCTCACTCTACCTAGCGACATACACTTTAACAGCACACACTCGACCCGGCCTAAATATGTGCGTGTGCGTGTCACTTTTGACTGTCACTGCGACTCACCTGACCTGAGCAGAAATAAAACTTCACACACTCACTCTTACACACACACACACACACATATGCTGGGTGTTTTCATTACAAATGGGCAAATGCCTCGACAACAAGGACGACGTGTCAGGATGAGTTCCAGCTTCAACCGCACACAGCAAATGCCAACTGTCGAGGCGAAAGCAAATTTGGTGTGACATAATTTGCGGCGTTTTATAATTAAATGGGATCAAAGGTTAACTGACAACCGACAGCTGCCTCTGATCCTCTACACTCAACTCTCCAGCTAAAAATCAAAGCCAAATGCGAAAATCCTATTAATTAAATTACCCAAAAATTGTAAAAGCTAACAACAACAACAGAGAAAAAGATAGAAGGGAATTTTCGAAATGCATCTAAATCTATCACGTTTCACGTTACAAAATAAACCTACATAGTTAAAATATTTGAATTTGAGCTCGCAACGTTCTAGTAATGATTTGGTAAGCTTGAAGAACTGGTTAGTTAACATTTATGCTAGGTTGAAGACAAACTTCCTCGTGTGGTAAAATTTTCGGAGTCAAATGCAAGATGACCATGGAATATATCCAACCCTTGCTCTACTACTTAAATTTAATCAAAATTATTGGCCAAGTTGAAGCTGTATAGCACCTATTACTTTCAGACTAATATTAGCTGCATTTGACTTGTAAAGAAAATAGCTTTCACTTACATGCAGTTCTGGTCACTAGGATACATTTTAGGTGCTAAATTTATGACATGCCATTTGAGTGTTTTCGAGTCTTCTCACTTTCAAGTTTCTGGTGTTCAATTTCAGTTTGAGTTCCAATTCGCTTCGTCTTCAAGTGAATAGAGGGGGTGTGTAAAAGAGTAAGTTAAGTTCCGGCCAACTTTGTTGCCATGCAACTTTAATGAGTTGCCACACGAGACCACCTCAAAACTTGTCATCTGAAAGGCTTGAAAATTGAAAAAGTTTAATGAGTATACAATATGCTCTATACCTACTCACATGTTGACTGTTTGACAATGATGCAGGCACAGTAAGGTGATTTGAAGGATTTGCCAATTGCAATTCGCCATGCTCCAAAGTTTGTCGATTGTATTTTTTTATATTGTTGTTCTTCTTTTAGGGAGATAGACTTTTATTTAAGTTTTCAAGACAGCAAGTGAATATTTTGGAAGTCTAAAGGTTGCTTTTTAATTAAAAATTCAAAAATTCATTTAGCAAAAATTAAAATTTTAGCTTGTTGCAAAATTAAAAATCCATTTTACTTATAGGACAAAATCTTATTCGCCTTTCACACCAACGGGCCTGGTGTTTAAGCTGATTATTTTGATGTTTTGTTTGTTTTTTCTAGTTTTCTCTGTACTTTCAGTGGCGGATCCGAATTTGCTAATGTTGAAAGGGGAAGTTTTTTTCCATTGGACATGAAAATAAGTACTTTGTAATATTTAAAATATATTAATAACAAAAGACCTTAACAATTAAACATACATAAGGGGCAAACTTTTCTTTTTGCATTTGATTACTCTGTTGATCTGAAACTAATGAATAAGAACTATTTTTCTGGATTTACATTGTGATAAAATATAAAGAATTTTAAAAATCGTTTTTAAGGGGCAATCTTTTCTCATTTCACTCTCATAGATCCAGCACTGTGTGATTGGCTTGGTCAATATATGAGGAAAAGGAAAATACACTTTTGATTCGAAAAATTTGCTTGTCTTGGCAGAGAAGTTATTGAAGCGCCAAAGGAAGTGATAAAAGTCCTGCGGCGTTGGCACTGGCACTGGCACTGGCATTGCCTATCGTCGCTGTTGGCTTGCAATTCAATTAAATGCAGAGCTGCATGAAATACACTTTGAGCCAAGTAGACATGTGAGCGGATAGATGATTCTATTTTCCTATTTTTTTTGTTTTTATACCCTTGCAAAAAGGGTATATTAATTTTGGTCAGAAGTGTGCAACGCATAGAACGAAGCATCTCCGACCATACAAAGTATATATATTCTTGATCAGCACGACGAGACGAGTTCAACTAGCCATGTCCGTCCGTCCGTCCGTCCGTCTGGATCAACGCAAACTCCTCCTAGACCGTAAGAGCTACAGAGCTGAAATTTTGCACGTAGGCTTGTATATACTGCAGGCGTTGTATATCTCGGATTCAGCCGGATCGGACCACTATATCATATAGCTCCCATACAAACCCCAAAGTCACGAACAGTGACTTTTCTCAATAACTTCGTTATTTTCTATGCTATTATCGTGAAACTTAATATTAGAGAGTTTACTACGACTATAAGCGGCTATGCCAAATTTGATCAAGATCGGGAGACTATATAATATAGCTCCCATACAAACGAGCAAGTCACGAACAGTGACTTTCTCAATACCTTCGTTATTTTCTGAGCTATTGTCGTGAAATATTAGAGAGTTTACTACGCCTATAAGCGACTGTGCCAAATTTGATCAAGATCAGATGACTATATCATATAGCTCCCATAGGAACGATTGGTCGAAAACAGTGACTTTTGTAAATAACTTCGTTACTTTTAACGCGATTGCTTTTGAATTAAACATTTCTTAATTTAATATATATGTTAATGACTGTGCCGAATTTGATAAAGATCGGGTGACTATATCAGATAGCTCCCATAGGAACGATCGGTGGAAAACAGTGAATTTGATCAATATCTTCGTTATTTCCTATGATTGTAGGCCTTTCTTTCTCAAGCTTAAGCCTTTTTAGATAAAACGTTCTTCCACATTGATGGCTAATAGGTAAGGATAGAGTTACCAAAAAAGTTGCAAGGGTATACAAACTTTGACGCGGTCGAAGTTAGCCTCGGCCCTCTAGTTTTTTTTGTTCCGAGTTCCCGGTATTCGGATATCCATAAAATGCATCACATGCTATCAAAGGCTCAAAAAGTTTTTTAGCCCAGGTGCCAGGACATTTATTATTTGCAAGCGTTGCACAGTTTCGGGCTAACCGCTTCCCCTTATTTTTTCCCATTCGCATTTCTATTGTCTGTATCAGAGAAAAGGGGACCCAGAGACAGAGACAGAGTGAGAGAGAGAGAGAGAGAGAGAGAGAGAGAGTTTCATTTTTGTCTCAATTGCAATCAAAGTTTTTAGTTTTTCCCCCTTTTTTTTCCACTCTTTCTGGCACTGTCAGGCAAATTGTAGAAAAGTTGAATTGACTTGAGCAGGAAATTAAGTTGATGGTTTCGTTTCTTATATTTTCTTCGCTTTTGTTACTCACTTCCTTTATGCTTTGTGTGTGTGTGGCTTGCGTGCACATTTCGTTGGAGTGTTTGCTTTAGTCGAAACTCAGGAATACGGTCTCGAATAACTGCTGAATTGTCTGCCTTGTACTTACTTATTTAACTTGCAATTTTGTCAAAAAGGAAAAGCATCTTCAAGCATATTAAAAAGTTTGCTCAAAAAAAAAAAATAGTAACTGGTTAGCAAGTTAGTAAGTTACTTAGTGATTCATTTGCTCTTCACTTGCCTGAAATAATAGGCAAGCTGCATTTGAAGAAAGATCTTTCTCTCTGTCTCTAATTGACGCAAAGCTAAACGAAATCAAAAGTGCACACACAGGCACACAACAAGTGGAATCCTACATAGAACACAAGAGTGCATTTACTTTGATGGGCCAAAATGAGTTATTTTCAATAAAGTTGAAGTATATAATTTATCACAAGTTTCCTTTTGGTACAACAACAAACTAAGGCTTGTTTTGAAGTCAGTAGAGATTGACATTAGATGCTCGACGTTAATACAATCTGTATTAAGAAAAGATTTTAGATAAGAGAACAACAGAATGGGGATCCTCTAGCAGATCTAACAGACTCACTAGATGGCTGGGAAACGGTTTTCTTTTACCTACATTAATCCTTGTTTACCCTTTAACCTAAAAGGCCAATTGTAGGGTATACACGTAAAAGTATTTGAAAAGCAATAAACATTGAAAGAGCTGCTGCGGTTGGTTGCTTTCCACTCTAGAGAATTATTTTTTTGCAATTTGTGAAAGCTAGAAAAATATGTAAAGTGAAGGGACGTATACTTAGGAGGTTATCCTCTTGGTAGTTGTGTTGACAATGCGGAAAGGAAAATCAATTGAGCAACCAAAAATGAAGCAACCTATTTGCATTTCTCTTTGGCTCAAATCTGTATGTGTGTGCATTATGCATTATGAATTTCAACCTATTGACAATATTGCAAAATGCTTATTTTCTATATGTACCTATAAATTTCAATTCCCTAGCCATTGGCCCTCCCCTGCTATTCCACGTAGCTTTTCAGTGATGCCCCGCCAGCTGTTTATATAATTCTGTTTACTAACTTAGGTTCCGTGCTGACTTCCGCATGGTAAACACAGAGAGAGCGAGAGAGAACTGACTGGCTAATGATGCTACCGACTAACCAATCGTCCGAGCGAACGAACCAACTGAGTGACTGACTATCCTCACTAATTGCCAAAATGTTCAGGCATGGCGTATACGTAATCATTTCTAGGCTCGAGGCGAATGGCGAATGCGGAATGAAGCATGCAGCATGCGGAATATTGCATGGGTTATTTGTGTTTTAGAATTAAGAGTGGGCAAGTGAGTGAAATGCATGTTATTATTGCTATTGTTGTTGTTTTGGGCGTTTAAATTACATTTCGTTTGAGGTGGCCAACATCTCTGTGGATGTGTGTGTGTGTGTGTGTTTGTGGGCGAAGGAAATGGTAGTACATTTGCCATTTGCATTTCCACGTAACAGTTTGTTAAACTTTGAACTTTTGCAAATTACATGAATCCTGGTCACAGGATGTGTTCGTCCTGCCTCTCTTTGTCTGTTTGCCAGTCTATAGCTCTGTTTCTGTGTGTTAATGTGTAGTTAAAACCTCAGCCAGGCAACCGGCAGTCCATGTGTCAGGTAAGGCAGATGCAGACAGTTTTGGGCAAATTTCAAATTGAATTCTGTTATCAAATTAGTTGCATCAAATTACCATTAGGCGACAAAAGTACTTACATAATAAGGACTCAATGTACATATATTTTGTTAAGAGATAAAAGGTTGGCAGGCAAAAGTCTAACTGGGCGTGGCCTCAAACAGAGAACAATGTCAAACGAACGAGAGAGAGAGTGGGAGAAAAACATTCTTCCACTCATGTTATGCCATGGCTCCATTACAACAACGCCAAGAACAGCTAGCATATTGAGGCAGCTGCCCATACCGAACCACATTGTGGAGCCCCTAAACCTATGGCCAAAAGCAGATCCAAGCAAAAGTAAGTAAAATAGAGCCAGAGCTTGGGTAAATACAAAGCGCGCGCCTGGCGAGACAAGTGCATTACAATGTACAAGGTTATTGATGTATGTTTGTATAAAGTAGACGGAACTACACAGCAGATACTTATGTATATATCTTCTATGTATATTCGAAGAAAAAGGAGCCGCCCAAGGGATGCGATGGGTTGGGTGAAATGCGATGGCATCTCATGGATGTGTGTATGTGTGTGTGGAGGAATATGCTAATAATGTTTGTGCTTCAATCACATGGAAAAACAATATTGAAAAATACAACTTGTATGTGGCAGCCACGAAGAATCGTTTAGGGCGCAGGCCAAAGCAAAAGCTTTAGCCATGTTTTTCTTGTTTATATTGCCCGACATACAAACACACACACAGACAGTGTGTGCTTTGTTTTTCGATTCTCGTCTTCTCCCATTTCAGTTTCTTCAGAAGAGTTATGACAATGTTGTGTCAAAGTGTTATTTGCGTTCAAATATCAAGCAAATGATCCAATTCGTTTATGTTTAAGGACTTGAAGAGAAAGCAATTTCTTATTTCTTTTTTTTTTGGGCTTGCTCTCGATTGATTGAGCAGTTATCATTTGAAGTATCTCAAAGAAAGAAACGAAACCAAACAATCTTAATAGTATTAGGTTTTCTCAAGCTATAAGTATTAATTAAAAATCAAATGAAAATAGTAAAAATATACTAATTGCACAAACTGTGTACACAACAAATATAGATGCATTAAAATTGACTCCTGTCAGTTGTTGCATTTTAGTGCTCACATACACACACACACACACACACAGAGATAAAGCAAGTTGATAGCAATTAAATAAATATATATTTTTCATTCTGACATGGGAAATAAATAAAAGTCGTTTGCAAAGACTTTGATTCATATTTGTTTTATTTCATTTTAATTTTTCTTGGACTTACGCACGAGAGAGAGAGAAAGAGAGAGATAGAACGATAAATAGACGGAGATCAAGCGAGAGAGAGAGAGAAAGAGAAAATATGCAATTTAATTGAAAATCTATTAAATAAATAGTCAATACAAAACAGAAATTCGTACTCAACCAATTTGGCAATAGTCATTCTGCTTGGACTAAGGCCAAAGATATTCTATTTAGAAGTGCTAATGCTAATGGTTTTTGGCTTTGGACAAAGGCGGAAATTATATAGTGTAAAACTTGGCTAATTTTTTCCTTTGTGTGCTGCAGAGGGCGTTTTGAACTCAGAACTTGGCTGGCAGCTGGTGAAATTTACGGCACTTTAGCACAAAGATCAGTTAACGTTGCTTACTGCTTGAACCCACATAGATGTGGACAAGTGGAGGTCCCTAAAGACATTGCTGCTGCAGGTGCAACACACAATGGCCATTGGATAAACAAACAATGGGTGAAAAAAAGCAGAGAAAAGACAACAAGTTGGCTGAGCAACTCGATAACGATATTTGCAGTGTTAGCACGATTCGGCGTATAGAAAGGCTGTTGGTGGGTATGAAGGTTGACAAGGTCAGTGCCAGTGGCAATGGGTTGGCAACATGTTGCAGCAACAAACTACTCAACTTGCAGTGCACACAATTACATTGACAAATAATTAAGTACGTGCAGTGCAAATGCAATATATAGACGATATATACACACATTTTTTTCTTTTCCTTCTATATTCAACTGTTTTCGGTAAATATTTGCCTAGCAATTAAATGTGTGTGCGTTATGTGTGGATGTGTGCCCTTTGTCTTGTTCCGTCTAGAACAGATGGCGCCACAGTACACATACACGTCCAGTGGGTGAGTTTGTATGTGTGTGTGTGCCACAAATAAACAAATCAGGTGCTAGCTGCTGCTGTCTTGGCCATTTTTCTTTATAATTTATGAGACACCGGAAGGGTAAGCAAAGCCGCTGCTAGAACTGAAGCATAAGGAACTGAAATATTGGTCAACATTTGGATGTTAGTTGCCACAATACCCTTTGACGACTTCTTTCTCTTTTACACTGGATATTATTAAGACGTTATATAGTTTTAGTCAAAGGCTAAAGCATTGAACTGCCTATATGGGGAGGTGGAGAAGCAAAATCCTAATGATTTACTCAACAAGAAAGTGAGAGATCTTATTACTGTAATTATAGAGCATGTAAATGTCGCCATAAGGACTCGGGTTCTTCGTGTTGCTTATATTTGCTAGTCTGTATTTGGCTGGCAAATGGCCAAAAGTAGCTCAAGATGTTGACAGTTGTTGGTAGGTCTAAAGTGGTAAAGGCAAAAGCATAAGCAAAAGGCCAACTAAACACAAATAAAAATGTTAAACTGCTGAAGAGGCACAAAATCTATGTATATCAAAGAATGGAAATCGAAATGGTCAGCGTGTGCTGCTTATTGAGCATAAATCCATAAATATGCCCATTGGCATATAGCATTGAAAGAGATGTCTTGGGCTTAGTTTTGCTCTCTTTTTTTCTTCCTTTTAGTATTTTCAATTGACCTCATTTAGTGGTCTAAGCCCCGGGCATTGGCTAGATTGCTATTTTAATTAAGAACAACGACAACAGCAGCAGCAAGAGCAAATTATCTATATATTGACTGTGCGTAATTTCTTTTGGTCAGAGTTTTTTTCGCCTCTGCTTGTTTTCTTTGGACGCTTTTAACTCTCTTGTGACAGATGGGGAAAGCAATTAAACTGAAAAATGCCAAAGGGGCTTAGCGCATCAATGACTGGTTAACTGCTATTTGTTTGAGCCTGTGTGAAAAGGTATTATTATTTTTTCTCGTCATTTTTATTTTTTGTGTTGCAAAAATATTTCAATTTGTGAATACGTCGGTTATCCTTTAGCTACTGCACAATTTGTATGGCCCAAAGGTATTCAATTTATCTACTATTGTATATATAGTATTTAAGCTTACTACTGAAGCCAATTAGTTATTAAGTAAAGCATTTGTCCAGCAAGGGTATTAGTCTCACATGAATAAATAGAAGCTTGGCCAACGCGTGGAACTTGTTAAATATATTATCAGTTGTATGGGACACTTCCTTGTAGCTATTTAACCCTAGAGTACAACACAGCATCAAGGAGCCATACGACAGAAAGGTCGATCCTTTGTTTCTTGATGCTCTCTGTCTCTCTCTCTCTGTCTGTCTGACATTATGTTATGTTGCCCACTTTAAATTGCAGGACAGATTCTGAATATTATCTAGTATTTATCGCTCATTCTGATTGCTTGCACATCAATGTATTATACATATACGTACACACGCACAGAGTTCCACTGGGACTCGAACAGTTGGATGCTGCAAGGTTTCCAGATTGTGGGTTATTTGTCATTAATATGCAAACAGTTAACTATAACATGTACATTTGGTCCAATGCATGCTTGAATGGTTGAAATTGTATGCGTTTCTCTCTCTTTTACTCTATGTATCCACTCTGATTGTGTGTGTGTGTGTGTGTGTGTCCGTGTGCATTCTCATCGCTTATCGTAGTGAACGGGTTCAATCATAACCGGAAGCGGAAGTTAATTGTGCGCATGTTTCGGGATTCATCAGTTTGCCGCCCAAAGCTCAGCCCGTTAACCTCTTTCTCTTTCCCTTTCTCTCTCAGTCTGTCTCTTTGCAATGACAACAACAATTAGCAAGGCAAATATTTGTGCCTACAAAAGCATATTTTCCATTTGCCTAAAGTGCGGAATTCGCATTAAATGCAACAAAGAGAGAAAAAACAAAAGGAAAGACAAACGACTAAAGTTAAAAACAAATTCAAGGCATGGCAGTCAGAAAGTGATAGAAAAAGAAGAAAACATGAAGAAAAAATTTAATTTGTCGCTAACCAAGTGTGTACTAACCTCATTTTACTAAAAGCATTAAAAATAAAATGTAATCACATGCTTCATAAAAGTAATAACTACACACACACACACATCGAGTGAAAGAGAGAAAGTGCGAGAGAGAGGGAGACATAGACAGACACGGGCTTCCTGCACTTCAAAACGTGGCAGGCGACTGCCTTACTACGTGTCGCTATAAAGGACCTTAAGTGTATAGTATGCGTGTGCTTGTGAGTGTATGTGGGTGTCTGTCACTGCCATCGTTGCCATTGTCTATGCCAAACCACTCACATATACACCCCCACAAACACACACACACACACATATCCTTTACTTGATGTGTTCCTTCCCCACGTTGGCATTAATGTGCGTGTGCACATCTGATTTTTATGAGACGATTATGAGTTGCTTCTTATTATTTGCCATTGAGCTAAAGTAAGGCTATACAGACCGACAAAAAAAAAAAACCACAATTCGACCTGAATTGAAAACTGACAGCCGACAGACGATAGACTTTCAGTGGGCTCCTTTAATTAATGCTGGCGAAAAATCTCTCAGGGAAACAAATCTAAAAATTCAACTTGAAAAGGGAAGTTCCAATTCTCTTACTGGCAGAATGCGATTATGCTGATGCAATGAATGGGGAGTGGAGGTGGTTAAGTCAATAAGGACATAATCCAACCAGTCTATAGTTAATATGTCACAGGGAAAGCTGATAAAAGTCAAATTTCCTACTCATTTGGCTCAGTTTAAAGTTTTTATATCTATGATTGATGAATGGACTCTAAGTAATATATGTGAAAACTGAGAAAGTAAGGCATATTTAAGTCAAGACGATCATTATTTGTATGCTTATTAACGTTGTTTTTATTCAACTTTTAGTTTGGAATGGAACACTTTCTTTCTTTCCTATTCTTTTGCTTCAAGTTGAATTTACCCAGAAATCAAAATTTCATCCAATAGTTGAATTATTAAGTGCCCTCAAAATTTATGATTTGCCGCATGAGCTGTGAGCAGAGTTTTATCGAGTCAGTGGGACTCGATTTGTTGTTAGGAGCTAGAGCTAGGCCCAAAAGTCAAGTCGCGCGCACATATCAGAAGAATTTTTCGAGTATTATGCATGCTCACTTGCACAGGAATCTGTGCGTGGCAACAACAATCGCAAACGTTAACAATATTACCAAACATATGCCCCCCACACCTCAATTGTATATGGGTGTGTGTGTGTGTGTGCGCGTGTGTGTATAGACTAGGCCTATGACAGGTTGTTCATGCGTGTCAAACAAAACGAAGGAGCAACACAAGTTTGGCCAACCCCTCGTGTCTCCGACCATACGTCCGAATGGCCATCCGTAAAAAGTTTATAATAGAATTTTTAAGCATGAATAATTATGTGAACAAGAGTTTTACGTCAAGAGGCATCGAGTAGGAGCAGCAGCAGCTGCTGATAGTGCTTGTCCGTTTTCTTTCTTTTTAAGCACGAGCAGACATCAAATTTGTGGAAATTGGCTAATTTACCTAATTGGCTTTGATTTAATAAGCAGAGGGCCGTTCACATACAAACATAAGTATATTTTTAAATCGCAGACAGCTGAGAAACGTTTCAAATCAATAATCAACTTGCACCAACAATTTGGATTTTGCCATCCGTTTATTATTTTAGCTAATTAAACAACATTAAAAACACTCTGCAGTGAGATTTCAATTCAAAAAATCAAATTGTGTGTGTCAAAGGAATATCTAAAAAAAAGACTCAATTTACTGACATCGTGATATTAGCAGTCTTTCTATACTCTTTAACCATGAATTGAATACCTACGCAACGAGTCCAAATATTGTACACAAAACAAAACTTTTCCACCAACATAAACTGGAAACGATATTGTATCAGTAAATATTGTATCGAAAGAGTATTTTTTTGGCTTACATAACAGAAATACGTTCTTGGCTGCTTTGAAGTTAAATAAATCAAATATGGTGTGAAATTGGCATTAAAAAATTCACACCACTAACAAGGCTCAGTGCAAAGTTTTGTTTAATGATCCACTGGATTTGCCATAGCAATTGAAAAATCTGTCGAAAATATTCTAGTTTCCCTATATTCGTTCGACAAAGTGGCTTCGTTTCAATTGGCACCCTATGCAAGCAGGGATAGCAGGCTTAACAATTCCATTCAGAAAGCAAATATCGTAATCGTGTATAAACTAAATTCACTCAAAAGGTGAAAAGCGAGTAGATAAAATTCATGATGCGATATATCTTGTCGTAGTTTAGATTGTAGAGAAGCTTCCGAAAAGATTTGCCTGTCCAACTTCTTTCAAATATGATCCATGTTTAAATTCATTTTAGTATTTTAAATGGTGGAGAAGAATTATTTCCGTTAGTGTCCAATGTTTGGAAATTATAACTTTTCTAATGACATTTCCCTAGACTTATTTGGTGGGGGATTACATCTAATTGTATGAGTTGATTCCACTCGTTCTCCATGTGTCTTAATTGGTCATGGATGTTTTACGAAATTAAAAAAAGAGAGTAAGTACTTCCATTTGAAAAATCCTCTTGCTTTTGATCTGATAAGCGTCTGTTGTAATCGCTTTAAATGACACATTTCCCATTCAAATTAGCATCAAAGTAATGCAGCAGTAGCAGGAGTGAGGCAAACGCAGGTTCAGTGAGAATGATTTGTTAATTTCATTACACCAAAGAGGAATACAATGAGCGACGAAAATTGCTTATCAAAAATATGGCAAAAGAGGAAGCAGCAACAGCAGAAGGGAGACACACACATCATCTATACACACACACGCACACACATACACAACCATACGCATGGCATAAATTTGCATGCCTTTATTGCAACCACAACAAAATACGAGAGCAGTCAAGACAGGGAAGCAAACAAATGGGGGAACACACACACCGTTAACGAGTTTTTATGCAACCACCAAAGGTACGTTGTTTGCACACTTGTAAAACACCTGCAGAACGCCTCCAGTTATATAGATGTACATATAGAAAGTAATGACTTAATTGCCACGCTTTTGCCACTTCCAGAATTCTCTACACTCCCTTTTATAGCTAACACCAACTTCAGTTCAGTTGACTGCTGCCGAGTTTTGCGGAGGAAGGGGGTTTGTAGTCGGGGAGTAGATTTCTTTGTGCCTGCAATTGGTCTTAATAATTTTTTTGCAGGTGTCGAGTTGTCGCTTTGTCTTTGATAGCATTTTCTGTCTGAAGTAACTCTAATCTCTGCCAGCCACAGGGGCCCATCATCATCATCACCATTGCCGTCATCTGCAGTAGCAGCAGGATCTTAACTTCAGTCTTACTCAGACTCCTCTCATCTCTTTTTGGGCCTGGGTCTGGGTTCAATTGAAGCAATTGTGTGGCGTTGATTTGTATAATTTTGTAATTTGTATACCAAATTGTGGCCACACATGTGTGTTACTATGTCTGTGTGTGTGTGGGCAATTTCGTTTTACCCTACTCCTGCAGTTGGTAAAAATGTATAAATAAATTAAAATGTATATGTACATCAGCATGTAACAGGGAAGTTCTAATAGTATGTAAATGGTTAAAATTGAATTTCAAAATAGTAAATACCCAAAATAAATGAAAAACATTTCAGTGGGAAATACTTCACAACCTGCCCTCTTTCTTCCTTTTGGTAAGGTTTGGTTTCCATTTTCGGTGAATGTAATTATCAGAATATTTGCCACAAGTATTGCATATTGTATACTTAAGCGAAAGTGCTTTGCACGTGCTCACAAAGCTGCTGACTCCGAATTTCATAAAAGGGGCGGGCGACGATATGAAGGAGAATTTCCCTCTCCTTCTGGCGGATAAGTAAGGGTTTACATATGACTCTGGTTTGTAATGCCTGATGGGGCTAAATACACAATTTCTTTCTCTTCTCCTTTGGCTTGGCACAGCTGTTTGCGTTGATGACTTCAACATCTCATTCATTTCGCACCTTCATTTTGAAACTTATGTATTTGTAAGTCATTTCTTGTTATCTGATTTTAATTTGGCGCAATTTCCCATTTTGCACCTGTTGTGACCTGGGCGAGCCTATATACTTGCTCCCTCTACCGAAGCTCCATTCTGCTCTCTCTCTCTCCACTCCATTCTCCATCTGCTGGCGCAGTCATGCATGTAAATATAAATATGCTAATTTGTTGGGGAAATTGATTTTGCAATTTAATTGAAAATGCCAACGTGTGTTTTTGTTGCCATATATCTACACATGTGTGTCTGTCTGTCTGTGTGTGTGAGTGAGAGTTCGTGTATATGTCGTTTGTGGTTGTTCAAGCATCTGCCACAAATTGCATAAATACAAAAAATAACCTAAACATTTCCATCTTTCGCACATCATTTGCAACTTTTCGTTGCTCGATTGCTTTTAATGACATTAAAATTGCCAAAATTACAACATGCACACACACACAAACACAGACACACTTACATTGACACACCAACTTGATATGCAAAATCAATAAGCACCAAAGTTCAACTCGGCAGTTCAGTGACAAATGCTACGCCTGATATATGGTCCTAGACGGGCTCAATAAATTCCATTTTGCTTTGGGTGTTGACTTGCAAAAATGTCCGTGGAAGGAGACAGAAGGGCACCCAGAATTTGAGAGATAAATGTGTGGCGTTTTTTTTTTAACAAACAGAGCGGGACAGAAGACAGAGAGAGAGGAAAGCAATGCAAACATGGCACCTTAAACTACAATCAAAAATAATTGCAATTTTTCAACAAGACCAAAAAAAAAAAAAAATAACAGAGAGAGAAAGAGAGATAATGATTATGATTGGGGGAATATCTGTACAAAAATCGAGAGAAAACCAGACACAAGTTAAAAGTGAAAAAGTCATGACCATACTGGAAAGGGCGGAGGATGGGAGGACAGACGGACAATTGCAAAAAGTCAGCTAACATGGCCAAAAACATTCCACACATGTCCGAATGTGTGTCTCTCTCTCTGTATCTGTGTTTGTGTGTATGTGAGTGCCACACTTTGGCAACATCATTTATCTTTTCTTTTGGCACTGGCTCTGCTAGCGAGCAACATTCCAACATACAGCTGACCAACTGAACTAAAAATATATGCGATGGATTTCTTGTTTTTTCTTCTTTTTTTTTAGCTCCCCATTTTCTCTATTGCTATTTATTGCTGATTTTACTTCTTTTTTCTTCATCCCATTTCGTCTTTCTCTCTGTTTGTTTCTTTTTACGTCTCTTTCCATTTATCACATTAATTGGCAAGGTTAAGCTGGCAATTGGAGTTCACTTTGACCATTTAAAAATCAACTTGATATTTCAAATGTTTGCTTATTATTTCACTCATTCGGAAAGGTCGCTGTAGCATTGAAAAATTATCAAAAAAATCCTTTTACACTCCAGACAACGATGCAATGAAGAAGTATTTCAAGCGTAAGGATAGTTTAGCCTCAATGTCGGTCTTCGTTTTCTCTTGTGGCAGACACCGCAATTAGGCCGCGTAAATGTGGCGAGAGCCAAATGGCAAACGACTTGCCACGCACACACACACTCGAACGACAAACAGTTTCAACTTTTTCCATTTTCTTTTGCCTCTCGTTTTGGGGGGAACAATTGAAAGATTTATAGTCGCTTTGCGAATTTGCCTGAATTTCTGGCCTGACAGCAAATGGCTTTTTCTCTTTGGTTTGTCCTTTTGTTTACTTGCGTAGGCTTGGGCCCATATAAGTATGCTATACTTTTGCCACAAATCATAATCGATTCATTGACAAGTCAACGCTTTGGGTGTTATTCATTTTAATTTCCATCTCTCTGCCGTTTCGCACTCTATTATACAATGCAATATTAACAATTCACCCAGACAGGATTTGCCACTTCTTTTTTCTTTTTTGAAAGGGAATTTTATTAACTTTTCTTGTTGTTGTTCTTTTCTTTTTTTTTAATCTTCAAAGTCGATTTTTATATGTAAGAGGCAGCAGGTTGGTTGGTTGGTTTGGTCGCACGTGTGAAATACTTCATTGTAGACGAATCGAACTCAGTTGGCAGTTGTTGGGTGATGTCATTACATCTTCTGGTTTTGTTTTGTGTGTTGTCTTTTTTTTAGCAGGTCCTTTCTTTCCTTTGGTTTTGATTCGCATAAATGCGAACACGGGTAGGTGCACACAACTCGCTGCTTATTGCTGTTTACCATATTTCTGCTTATTTGTTTGTCGACTATGGCAAATATTTGAATTTGAATTCAAACGTGCTTGACACATAATACACCGCCCGAAGCTGCTGCTGCGTTGTAGCCTTCGTAGCCCATTTCGCTGTGCAAATATTTTATGAATTTCAATGCGCCCGTCGGCATTGAGATGTGCCACACCTCGGTAGATCTGCCGAGGGAGAGGTCAGGAAAGGGAGGACTTGTCAGGCAGGTGACACAAATGCGGCAAAATGTAAAAGGCAACAAAATGTGAAATTAGTTTGACACGTGTAAAAAGTAAGGTGAGCTACAAAATATTGGAATAAGTAGAAATCTGCTCAGCTCAGACATATGCACATACACATACATACATACATAAATACGCATCAAGTGTGGAATTTATGTGTATAATGGTGCTATGGCTACTGACGACACGAAAATCCTTCAAAGCCAAGACATGCAGCTTTGTCTCATGGGATTTTATTGTTTTAAGTTTACTTTAATGCAGATTTTTCATAGCTTTAAGTCTATTAATAGATGACGTTATCAAAAATTTTCGCAGAGAACACTCTTAGGAAATTTCGGCTTACAAAATAAAAACTATATGTCTATTTGCCGGTAGGAAAACATTTAATAATTTCCTATAAAGTCTTTTTCGACTACATTTAATGTCCTTGTGTGGTATGTGAAGAGCCTTCCGTTTTTACTTCATGTGAATTTGTAAGAAAATTCGTCTGAAGAAAAGTTGATGCGCTTCAACGAGCTTTGCACGGGCGCCTTCTGTGTACTTGTTTGCAATGCCAATGTATATATATATACATACATACATATATGGATGTATTGAATCAGTATGAAAAGAGAGACACACACATTTCACCACAAATCTACTTAAAACACAATTAAGTTGAATGCAAATACATGGGATGGATAATTCCATTGCAATGCACAGACCAGCGGCAGCGATGCGAACTCGACAGTTAAACAATGTCAGACAGCCAGCATGAAGACAGCAGAAATGCATTTTTCCACCAGTCTCGATCCATTCCACGCTCCGTTCCTACGCACTCAGCGTATATTTGTATACAAGTAAACCGACTAACGTAATTTTTATAATAAAATTTCCACTGAAATAAAGAACCAAGACATAAGAAAAAGCTCCCGTAGTGAGTTTTGGCTGGCTTTTTGGGGCTCACATATGTATGATGTCTGAAAAGAACTCCCTTGACTATTTATTCTGTAGGAGCTTGGCTAGGTCGTCAAAGTAGAGACCTAAAGAGTATCGCTACCATACATATGTGCAGCTGCTTTTGTTGATGACTTAAAAGTTAAATTTGTTTTTCCTGCTGTTGTTTTTTGTGAATAAACTTAAATCAACTTTTGTTGCAGCAGAGTTGTGAGTTGTGCGAGTTTCGCAGGGGTATGTCAGTGTGTGTAACCCTCTTCAAGGATGTTTGGAAATTCGGAGGGAAGGGTAAAGCCAACATGTCCCGGTAATTGATATAGCTGCCAAGAAAAATGGAAAGTGAAAAGAAGCCACATATGTACATACATTAACCTTCTAGGACTGACGAAATGCATATGGCGAATTCCACGTGTATTTTTATTTCTTAAATTAATTGCGCGTGTGCCTTGATAAGGTTTTTTTTTGGCAAAGATTTTCGATTGTTTCGTTGCTGTGCCTCATTAGACTGTATTATTGTGAAGTTGGGGGCCAAATAAGCAAAGGAGTGGAGTGCATTATGCTTGAAGTTTATAAAGCCGTACACATGCCAAGTGGCGGGCATCGAGATATAAACAAACGACCAAGACTTTCGAGTAGACGTAGAGTCAGAGCAGAAGCGAAAGGAATTTCCTTGCCATAAATTTACTAAAAGCTTTTGCAACGAACGAAAATTTGTTGCTACCTTCCGCTGACAACATGGCTCACCTGGCCCCGGGCCGCCATTTCAAGGATCGGGAACCTACCGACCTAGTGGCAGCATGGGGATAGGTGCTGCTGGATGGAGTGTGTACCTCAGCATAGTTTTGGCTGAGACTGCAGACCATTTTTCTCGCTGGCTAGGTGAGAGAGAAGGCGTCCAACGGCAGCCAAAGGAAAATTTACGCCTCTGCCTTTTGCCTTCATTATTATTGCACTTTGTGGCACTGCATTGTTGTTGTTTTTGTTGTTGGTGCTGTTCTTGTTGGTATAGTGGATGTTGTTGCTGGTGTTGGCTCACGCTACCGCAGACAATTTGGCAAACGTGCAAAAAGAAGTTTCTAAATAAAAGTGCAAACTAAATGAGCATTTAGTGTGCGCGCATCGTAAATTCCTGTTGAAATATTTCTGTCGTCTTACAATTTAGCTGCCAGCCATTTTCAAGAGTTCTCGGCCAAGCCTGGCCTGGCTGACTTTTAAAGCTCTCGCTCTAGCTCTCTTTCTCTTTTTCTATGGCAAACTTTCTTTTAGTACCACGCTGCGTATGCGTTATGTGGAATATACTTTGCATTTTACATTAATTATATGCGAGTGGGTAAAGATTTGACAAAGTTAAGACTGCTTCAGTGAGCCAGGGCACAATAAAATGGTTTAATGAGGCGCAGCTGCCGTGTACACATACACATACACACACACACACAAAGAAAGAAACATACACACCTACTGGGATACAAAAGTAAGTATTCGCCTTTTTATGCGTCTGTCAGTCGTTTTGCTTGAGCCTATTCGGTCGTCCACCTTCTCCATCTCCTGACAAACCCAAAAATACAAACACACACAGAATCCGCATAGTCGCACATGACTTCATTAGTGTAATGAAAACAGAAACTGCCAGCAAAAATGTCAAGGTTGCCTCCCAGTTTCGTGCAAATCGTCGCCAGTCCGACACTTGGTCCATTTGCTCAGGCTTAACGCCGGCCGGGAAAAAGGTTAACACTTGCAAAATGGCTAGCAAGGACGTGCCCAACATTCATTTTGAATAACAAATTTAATTAGAATTAATACATGCGGGCTCACAGCAACAACTTCAAGGTACACACAAATACATACACATATTTATATGTATGTACATATATAGGGCGAGCAATTGGTAAATGCTGGGCCCAGTCATTAAGTTTGAGACTCTGTTATCAGCATATACAATCACATTTACCCGTGCGCACCTTTAAGAGGGCAATACTTATCGTTAAATACATGCCAACTACCAACTATGCGGGGTGGCCTTTAGAAAAACTACCTAACTAACGAATTATAACTATTCACAATTTAGTTTCTTGAAGTCTTTGAAAATGAGCAAAGAATTAAAGTTTCGTCAAGCATTTAAGGCATATCTAAAGTAAATCAGCTGTGGAACTGATATTTCGATAGATAACCGAATTAACTAATTGCATACCAAAAATATATTTTTAAATTCTACGTTTTGAGACCAAGTAAACTGAAACAACTTTATTTAAAAAAATTCAAAGTTTGTGAAAGATTTGTGAAATTTTATCTTTCTTTAATGCTCAAATGTACCTAGTCTAGAGAAAATGTTGCTCAATCATGCCAGTATGCAGCATTCCAGAAAACTTATTAATCAATAATTTGTAATTTCGAATTTATCTCAGTTCACTTTCAGTCATTAAAATGTAATGTATTTTCATTATTGTTTCATTGCAAACGACTAACAACATAATTTCATGTATGGAAATTAAGATTAGCTTGCATTGGGTTGTCGTAACATAGTGCATTATGACACACGATAATGAATACAATATATGGTAGAAGTTCATATTCTCGTTTATTTCTCCAAAAGAGAAACAAAAAAATGGAGAAACCGGAGCAGAAGCAACAAGAGGAAATTCCATTTAACTGCTCATTGATGCTGATTGCCAGTGGCAGAGAACTGATAATCCTATTGCGGTTTTATTGGCGCTCTTTAATTGCCATCACACCCCATTCACACACACACACCAACACCAATACAGACCCGCAGTGATGTCGTGTGTGTGCATATTCACCACTTCCGACAAACAAAAGCGGCTTTGCTTTTCTTGTTTTGTGGCCATTGCGTTTTTGAGGCGCCATTACTCAAACTCAAAACGACCAAAAATGGAGGACAAAAGAACCATGTCGATGCCCATATACGTAGGCGGTTGGGTGAAAACTCGCTGGTGGGTTGACGAGATGAGGATGGCCAAAGTATTTGCTGGGAAAACTTTTGTAGCCAACGGAACGGCGGCCATTGTTTCAATTGTCAAAAGTTTTACTTTGAGAGGCCACCAAAGAAATTGAAGTGGCTTTTAAATTTAATGCCCCCCCAACCAAACGACCGACCTAGCGACATTTTAAAGCCTGATTAGCTGATTGCTTTTTGTCTAATTTGATTTGACGGAATTTCAATTAAACAATAAAGTGCTACGCTGCGACAATAAGATAAATATTAAGTTTTGTCAAAACTAATGAGCATAATTGATAACATCGATAGGAGACTACTATTGAGACTAATGAGATATTTTTGCACATCATTTGATAAGTGCAATATAATCGGATTACTTTCTCTATATATGTGTGTAGGTGATTTATTCTCGCCAAACTGTGGCTCAGTTTATGTAAATTATTGTAATCTCTCTTTTGTAGGATTTTGCACTGTTTGTTGCTTCTCTTTTGTTCCTTTTTTTTTTTTTTTTTTTTTTCTGGTTTTTTGTGTTTTGTGTTTTGCCTGTTCGGTAAATGTTTGCGGCAACCACAATTACAAGTATGCATAATTTGCTTATGGCAATTAAAAGCAATTATGCTCAATGTCCTTACAACCACAAACTCATTAGCTTGTTGCACCGAACAACCGCAATGCAGGAACAACAACAAAATCTACTTAGAAATGTGTTAGTATGTGAGTGTGTGGCTTATAATGAAAAGCCATTCATTTTGGCCCGAACAGAGTAACAGAGAGAGAGAGAGCCCAGTTGCTTCTTGCCAAATTCAATTTCAATCGCTGGCCAAATATGGTATGTATGTGGCACAGCTTGATGCCATTTCTTCATTCTACCGCATGAAGCAGAAGTGCTTGCCCCCTTTTTTTCCCTTTGCCACTGACAATTTTTGTTTTTTTTCTCCTTTTCCATGTGGGGTAAGTGTCTTTTTTTGCCTTCTTCGTTTTGGAACACATTTTTTTGACATGCGTGTGTGAAGTGCTTTCAAACAAAATGGTCACAGCAAAGTGCCCACAGCATTTTGAGGTGGAGCTGGGCGGAGGGTTTAGGGGGGCTAGGTTTGTTTAGAAGGTTTTATGCATATATCCGACATGTGGAAAATTCCATTAGGAAGTTTTCTTTTGTTTGCATACATTTGCATTGCATTGGTCTGAAGAGCAGACCAAAAGGCCGACCTCAGATTTTTATTATTATTATTTTGTAATGGTTTTTGAGTTTTTGCAATGCGAGACGACAGGTCGAGGGGGGGCAAGCAGTTGGCAAAAAGCAAAAAGGAAATAAAAATGATTTGCATAAAATCGATTAAACATTTTCAAGCAAATAAAATGCATATTGAAATGAAATGAATAGAACGCAAACAGCAGCAGTAGCATCAGCAGCAAAACAACAATAAAAATTACAATAAAAATAGCCAAGAGAAATAAATTCGACAACAGAGCCCAAGGGTCAAGCAAGGCAACTGGACTGCTGATGCGGCTGGCCGGGATAAACTTGAAGTTTTGTTGCCTTAACAAATCCAAGCCCTTCTAATAGGTCAGAGAGCTACAGAGACAGGCAAATCGCTCTCTCTCTCTCTCTGTGTGTGTGTGTGTGTGGGCAAGAATGAAAGGACATATATTTTTATTTTGCCAAAAGACTCTTCATATCTCTCAATGTTTGCATATATAAGTGTGTACCAAACTGATTTATCAAATATTTTACAATCTCTGAACCATACAAAATGTATATATATACACATTTTTCACTTGCTTGCTCAGATATAAACACATATAAATGCCCATGTCTAGGGTAATAAAAGCAAAAGTTGTTTGCTCAAAACATAAATATGTATGCCTATTACACTGCATAAGGAAGCATTTTAAATGTGTGTCCTAGAAATGGCAATATTTTCACTTGAAAAGTTTTCAATTAATATCACTTATACGCGATGGTTTTTGGCAAGTTAATTGAAATAATAAAGGTAGCATTAAGCAATCCATAAATAAGATAATAATAATGCAAATTTTGAAAGTTATCTAAGCAAGTATGCATTATACAGACAACAGGTCGCATGGATGATATTGGTCTAAATATATAATCTCTTTGAATCACAGTGAAATCAGGTCAATGTGCAATACTTTTATACGCATTTAAATGGTATTGATTGATTATATATGTATATATGTATGTACTTGCATATTATGTATGAGCTGTAAACAAACTATGCCACTTGTAGCAAATATTTCATTAATAAAGAGAAAATTTAAATTCTTAATTAAAGCTCAAATATTTTGGGGATCATTTGAAAATGTGAAATATTTTAATGGACTATATCAGACTTCGTGAGTGTGTGTGTGTGTGTGCATATAATTACATTTTATGAATCACTTAGAAACAAGAGCCAATCAATATAAATATATCAATATCTCTGTATATGTATGCATGTATATCATTTAATGCAAAAAGCCATAGATGACTAACTATGTGATATGCAAATCTTACAATTTGTGCAAACAAATGTCAAAGTTATTTGTATTTAATTTCAAAGGCAAGCAAAGTTAATTAATTACGATATAACTTAAAGCTTTTCCAATAGAGAAAGAGACGAATGCTATTGGAGAGCAAGAAAGAGAGAAATAGTGAGAGAATGCGTAAATTGTTGAGCTTCAGTTGCAGTTTGGCCTGGCATGAAATTACAATAATTTAAGAACTTTTGCTTCAGCTCACTTGAGAACTTACTCAACGGAGTCAAAAGGAAAGACAGAGCAAAAGACGAACCCAAAACAGAAGCTCATGATGAAGATGATGGTTAGTGAGGACGCCCGGGATGCTGTCTCTCCTGCTGCTGCTGTCGAAGCGTACACAATGCATGGCACGCTTTGGCATTAATGGCAACTTAAGCTCCCTTAAGATGCAACAACAGCAAATGTATTAAATATAAATGATGCTTGTTACCAAAAACCTGCAACCCTCTTAGACTATTCCCTGCACGATCTTCAAACGCACTTCTAAGCTGCCACAACTCGACAGCAAGAATGTAAATTTAACTATCTAAATCAAATACAACATTTAACCGTCACTTTGAGAATCTAAAAACTACAATTTAATAAAATGTTGTTTCTCACTCATTAAGCGGAATCTTACACTAACTAAACAGTCTACTTTAAGAAAAAAATATAATTGCCTGCAATAAATTTCAAATTAAATAGAAATTTTATTTTCCAGAGCAGCCCAAAATAAGAAAAAAAGGGGAAAACACGCAGACAGACACACACAGACAGAAGGAAACGAAACAAAAATGCAAATCTCAACTAATTCTTATAAATTATTTAATAAGAAAAAGTCAAATGATTCATTTTTAAGCTGCACCCTTCATCACTAATGCTCAGATGGCAGCTGGAGGAAAAATATACGAGGCAGCAGCCAGCATTCGCAAGCGCAATAAAAAGTGCAGCGAAAAAGAAAAGTCAGCGCAGGACATAGCACAGCAGTAGAAGGCTGTGTGGTGGGAGTGTTTCGGGTACTTTTAGGTTGCTGGTTAGGGATAAGGACAAGGACGGGCAGTCAAAAGGCAAGGACTACTGCTGAGCAGAGGAAAAAAAAAAGAAAAGGAAAAACTGCTGCTGCACTGCAGAGATCCATGCCAGTCATGTGGGTAGGTTGGTCCATATCTTATGGTGTGGGGGCGAGGCAGACCTTCATATATAGCTGACTGTACGGGTGTAAGAATGGATGCCCGGAGGGTTGTCGGGCAGGGTGTGGGCTGAATGATTTAATGTCAACTGCAAGTGAAACGATGCTGTCAAAGGCTACGTGGACATTGCTTATTGTGGCACCATGTGCCCCTGACAAACAAAGTGCATAAACAATTTTTGCATGCATCAAGTCAAAAAGCATAACTCCTTCTTATTTTTTTGCGTTTTCTATCGTTGGTTTCTTTGTGCTTAAGTGAAAAGTAAAGGTTTGTCATCGATTACTTTCTAAGCCATACGCTTCACACTCAGTTAAGCACACACACACGCACATACACACACACAATACACAATGAAAGAGAATCACCACGGAAAAGTGAAATGCACTCGAAGAGCCCACAGCAAAGTCAAGTTCTACTCTGGATTCGTTGTACAATAGAACGAACTTGGTTGGCTTACCAGCGCCCAGAGGCAGCTTCAGCAGCATAAAAACGCGGCCAAGAGAAAGAGCATATGGGGCAACAAAGGGAACCGTGGCAACAGCGATGACGACCTAAGCAAGCAAAACCGGCAAAAAGCGGCAAAAGTAAAGGAAGCAAAGATGTAGAAGAAATGAGAGTTGCCGCTGCTGCTGCATTGCTCTGGCAAATGTTGAATGTTGTGCACATGGCAGTTTATTCATGATTTCACATATTTCGCTTCCAACCCAATCCCAGTTTCAGACCCAGAGCCATCCCATTCACCCTACATACACTCATCTAGCTCTTTTTGCCTTTGCCCATTGTTGGTCGCCTTTGCCAGGGCGAAAAAAATATTGCTTTAGTATTTGTGCTATGCATACACCAACACATCCTCAAACACATACACATATACATATGTATATACACATAAGCTATGGCCAAAGCTTTCTACATGATTTCTCTAGCGCGGTTTTTTTTGCTTGCTTTATTCTCCTCTCTCTTTCGTTTCATTTTTTTTTTTTTGACTGTGCTGCTTCCCTCTGAAGTTGCATTTTTATGGTTTTTAACATGTTTACTTTAATTTTGTGTATTTGTCTTGTTGGCGTTACTGTGACACATGTAGCCACGCCGTTGTTTAGCCAAAAGGAAAAAGCGAAAGGGAAAACAACACAAAATGGTCACTCAATAGGTGGCAAAGAAAAAAGACAATCACACATAGTACCAACCCCAAAAGGCGACATACATACATATATGTACCCAATACAAAAAAAAGCGACTAGATCTGTCGGCCTAACTTAGAGGCTGTTCAAAGAGATTCTGTTTGATTTTCAACGTTAATGGAAACTCAAAATTCGAAATTCTTACCGCACTTGAAACTCAGTTTTGCTTTCTTAACTGCTTGACTAGGCCAACTTGTTTAATGGCAAAGCGTAGTGCTCAGTGGGTTGGGTGGTATAAAACCTCATTAATCGTCTTTCGATTTCTTTTCGCCCTCTTGTACATAATGAGAACTCATTCATCATATTCAGCGTTAATTTATCAGCCACTGCAACTGCCAGTCAAGCATCTATCTTCATTTGCATTCATCTACGCATTGAACTGCAGCTGCCAGCCAAGACAAGGCCAGAAAAAAACTGAAACTGGGAACCTCATCCTATCACCAACATTTTGGTAAAAAGACCAAAAGAAATTGCCAAAACTTTGCAATAAAAAAACGAAAAGTGCTTTTTATAATCTGCAACTTAATCTGCAATAATTGATTTATCGCCTGCTGACAATTGAATAACATAACCCCCAGAAAAGAAAAGCGAACGAGCCAATGCAATAAAAAATTATATATAATATACACACACGAAGTCTTACATACATACATGCATATAAAAAGTTAAATAAACATTTGCTATGGAAATGCGGTAAATCTGTAAATAAGTCGATGGGAATCAATGAAAAACAAATCCATATAATAAAGCAGAGTGGCGACTTTTCGTATACCGCTTAGGTCTAAGATAATAATTTACTCGAGTTTTCTTCTTTCATTCATCTACTTTCCGTTTTCACCTGTTACATGTTTTAAAATTTAAAAAAAAAAAGAAAACAGATTATAAATATAATAATATTAGCCGCATTTTTTTAATGAGTTTTGCTCTATTTAATATACCCATCTGTATAAAAGGTAAGGCCTGCATGGTATTCAGTTTATTGTTTTTTTTTTTTACCATTTTGATTATTCCGCATATTAATTGGGTTAAAATTTTTTCATACTCCATCGCAATATTTTGATTATGACTGCTATTGTAAGTGTGTGTGTAAGTGTTTGTTTGTGTTTTGGTGGCTTTTGTGTTTATTTAAACAATGTAAAGTGTGTCGTTTTATTTTTTTTGGATTTTGTCAATAGGCTAAGGGGCACTGACATTTGCATGTGTGATTCCACAATGCGATTTTACTTGGCTCACTGAATGAGGGAATGACTAAATGTGTGCATGGGTGTGTGTAAATATAAATGCAAATACAACCACTCGTACACACGCACACATGCATAAGCTGAATGCTTAGTTCATAAACGTTGACAATTAATTCAACAAAATGGCAACCATTCAGCTAATTGGAAACGCTTAATGCAAAAGCGAATTCAAAGCCCAAACGGTCCGAGATGGCTAATGAAATTATTTGTGGCAATTATATGACACCCTAGGGGGTGTTTTGAGATTTCACACGCACACACCACTTAGACACCAAATACATGTACATATATGTATGTATATGTACATACATATGTATGTATGTATATAAATACATAAATACATAAATACATACATACATATATCGATGAATATACTGTTTTATTCAGAAGAAGGTGGTGGGGCGTTAGGCATTGCCATTAGACCTGCCGATGGTGATGGCAATGGCGTTATGGGAGTGAAAGTGAGTCTCTCTTTCTCTTGCTTGGGATTCAATGCATTGCAACAGCAGGACATTCTTGTTTCGGACGTGGCAAATATAAGTCTATTGACATAGGCACTGCCTTCGGAGATAATTCGTAGGAGAAACTGATTAAATAGTTTAAAATCAAGATACAACCAATTTGGACATTCATATTGATGATGATGGCTGGTCATTTCATCAAAAATCCATTGACGTTGCGCAGCCTGCTGGATTGCCAATTGTTCAGTTTGAGGCGAATTCTTATCCATGAATTCAATTGTTACCGAATAGGATAGGCCCAAATTGATCATATTGAGAATTTCGGGATTATCGACTAATTCCTGTTGCACGTAATCGGATTGTTTGGCCTTCAGGGAGGTCGTGAACCACGGAGGCATCAGAGAGAATCGCACTGCACCCATAATCAATACAGCGTGCTCTTTGCGTTGCTCCCAGTCATGATTTAGCCAACGCAATGCACTCATATAGACTTCCATTTCGGAGTTAACACACACATTGGAGGAATCCAACAGTTGATGGACATGTTGATGCTCTAGTTGGAGAAATTCCTCAGTGGTCACAGCTAGCAGAAAGAACTTTTGAATGCGACTAATCATCAGATTCTGCAGTATGGGTACATCATAGGGCACAGCCTCTAGATATACTTTAAAAGCTTCACACTCACTAAATAGCGTCGTACTGTCGAAGCAACACCACAACTGCTTGATCAGATCGGGCAAATTGAAATATGCCGCTGCCATATACAATTCCACTATATGCTCCCGCTGCGGTGTTGCCTTGTCGTCAATCATCCATTCGTAGACCTTTTCAAAGCCCACTGCCTTGACTTGTGGTGCGGAAATTTTGATTATATCTTTGCACTTAAATTGCTTGAAGTATTCAGTGTAGAATTGCAATACAGTCAAATGGCAATCAAAAACACGATCTTCCACATGAACCTGGACTTCAGTTCCTTGGCGTTCGAACAATAGTTTCGAGATGATTTCGCCCAGTTGAGATTTCTCCCAGGAAAAGTCAAATTCAACACTTTCAAGCCATGGCTTGAAGCCAATTTGATCCAAAGTTTTCGGCGGCAGTTGCTCGCAATCGAAATCTCCAGATTTTAAACAACTTTCGATTACCAAATCTATTGTGGCATTATTTCTAATGAAAGGGAGAGGAAAACTGAAAAATGAGCTTGTCCAAACGGCAGGACAGTTGCTTGCACTTACATATCATAAGTGTTTAAGTCCTGCAACTCAGTTGCACCAGAGGAAGTCAAATTGGTTTTCTCATTCATCATTAAATACTTTGAATTTGTATATATAAAAATAAATTCTTGGCCGACTACTTTTTGATGTTTTCCCCAAAATAATGTATGTGTGTTTGTGTATGTATGTGGGCATTAAAAGCTTAATTTGCGGCTGGCAAAAGGAAGTCAAGTAAACAACACTTAAACTGCATTTAAGCCTAGCCACATTTAGAATTCTAATTCTACCTGGCTATCTGGATTCGGGTTCGGCTTGAGCTTCAGCTCAAGGGCTTAGCATGGGTTTTCAAGTGCGGCTGTTTATCTATCTATGCCCAGGCAGTTGCAGGGGTTCATATCAGAGCGGCCACAAATTCCAGTCATTACATGCAATGACCAGTTTCCCCACCCTCCTGGCCATCAAAAGATTTTATGTGCCAACAACCAACATGAGAGGAGGAGACCAGCATATAGACAGAACAGACAGCCAGTGAGACATAGGTGACCGACAAATAGCTCTAGGTACACATACATAGATAGTCGGGTAGTTCGGTAGCTGGGCAACAGGAAAATTGAGCTTAAGTTGCAATTAAGCAATTGCCTAGATGTTGTCTTGCCGGAATGGACTGACTAAGTGACCGACGGGTCGATGTTACTGCTAATGGGCGCCAACAACTCAACTCAACTCAAACTCAAACTGAACTCAAGTGGCCGATGCTTTTCAATTGCAAATAATGTAAAATTGCCATGAAATGCGGTCAGAGGGCAGTGAATGGATCTCGAGCTGAATAGGGTAGAGAGCCACTGCCGCCGTCATTGGGCCATTGCTTTCCAATCACAAGCCAGCAAAACTTAATACAATATTTAAACCACAAACGTGGCACAAATAAAACCAAAGTAATCTCAAACTGAGCTGTGGCAAGTGCCACAACTTGCAGTTAAGTAAAAGAAGAAGAACTAGTAAAAATATAAAAAGGAGCTAGAAAAAAAAAGAAAATTAAAGAAAGAACGCACACACACAGAGAGAAAAACACACAATTTTTGCCAGCTTCACAATCTGGTTGTGGGAGGGATGAGTCTTGTTGAAGTGGAAAACTTTTGCTCCTACCTCTTTTTTTTTTTTTTTTTTTTTTTTTTTTTTGGTCTGCAATGAAGCTCAAAATGTGGCTGAAATGTTAACTCCACCCACTAAATGGCCCGACTGAGGCCACAGCGAAAGTGCAGACTTGTTTACATTTCGAAAATGGGTTATGCGTTCTGTGGCTATGACCCACAACGCGGCACATTGATTGAGCCGGGTCCACACAGAAATAAAAAAACAGAATCAATTTTGATTGAATTTAAGGTTTAATGGATTGTCTGCAGTGCAATAAACTTTTGCTCGATAGCGGGCTGGCTGGCTGACTGACTGTTGGCTGCTGTCCCATGAATTTCAAATTACCATAAACAAAACAATTGAATGAGCAGCAAAAATATAAACCAAAACAGACACACATACAAACACAAACAGAAGCACACAGGATGCCAATAATCAGCGTTGCTCATACGCAACGTTTGCCCCATTGTTAATCCTGGCACGCAGCATCAATAAGTCAAACACGTCATTGGCAAGCACTGTCAGAAAGCAACGATAAAACAACACAACCAAAAGACAAAGCCAAAAAATTTATTGTTGCTCAATGTCGCATTTATCATCACTTTATGCTACTTAATCGACTCGTCGACGACGGCGGCAATTTCTTCCCATTTGCTATGCTTCTTTTTCCGCTCTCTCTCTCTATCTCAAAGATGGTTTCAATGTTTACTTCTGTCTTTGTCTGTGTGTTTGCTTATTGTTTTTCTTTCAAACACACAAATACACCCTCCACATACACACACACACACACACACACTTAAGTACTTTTCAGCGTCTTTTTATGGTTTATGGCGCCATTGAATTTTGCGTTTGTTTTCTTATTAAATTATAATTTATATTTGTAGTCGAAGCAAATGACAAGAACAAGGACAAGGACATGAACACAAGCAGCAGCAGCAACAGCGACATCAATTGTTTAATAGAAAACTCCGCCAGTGCCCTACCCCCCAAAAAAATAGGGAATATACTTTTAGAGGAAAAGAGGGAGCCCTCAGCTATTGTATATGAAAAATATATTTGAAACTTTTTCCTGTGTGTAGGTGTAGGAACGTTTTGTTATTTATGCGCACGGCGTGTTCAATTATGATTTCGAATGGCAAACAACTTTTGGGTCTCTTTGTGTTCACTCAGTGTGTGTGTGTGTGTCCTTGTACCGTTGTTCTTGAGAACAAACAGACACGTGAGTTCAACAAAAGGCCCAAGAGTCCCCACTATTATTTATGATTTGTTAAGTTCCAGTTAAGCAAAAGTTGGCTTTCACTGAAAAATTGTATCCAAAACGATTTGCAGAACAATCCGAAAGTTATCTATAAATAAAATAACCATTCTATCGCTCATGTATGTTTCTCTATCATTCATGCTTCTTTAAAGCAGGTAAAGTTGTGGTCAAGCAGAGAAGTTTTAAAAAGAGAGACACAACATAACATGACCTACATCGTTTGAATTTAATTGAGTCTCTTAGTCAAAATGCTTTGCTCACCTAGATTCCAAATGATTTAAGGCTACACCCGAAAAAGTACTCCATTGCAGCACTGCAGGAGTATCTATGAATATTATTCACTTGCATAATTGCAAAAGTAAAGTAAATGTTTTCAGTTAGCAGCAATTATTTGAGAAATGTTAGTTTTTAATTTCAATAAATTAAACTAATGCGTTTGGACTCTGACTGCAAATGGCAATCCAATCGAAATTTAGTTCACATCAGTTTAGTTGCTGCATTTGCAGAATGTTCTCAATTAATTAAATGCAAAACATTTTGGTTATAAATTTCAATTTGTTTTTGGCCAAATCCCACAAATACTATACATAACTTTTTATATTTTGTTGTGGCCAAATTTGATCATTGAATTGGCATAAAACATTCAAGCATTTTTGAAATATTTTATTCACATGGCGGCTGCTGTTGCTGTTGCAACTGCTTTTTGTTTAATTTTTAATACCAAATGAAATTTGGAATAGGCTTTCGCGTAATTAGAAACCCATAACGAATAAATTGCACGAAACTACATAAACAATCAACAAACAAACAAACAAACTGGAGAAAAACCAACATACAACAACAACAGCCACCAACACTCAACAAACAGCCAATTGCCAAACAAATTTGCTTTTCATAAAGTTATTGGAAAAACATACAACAACAACAAAATGCAAATGCAAAAATTATAAAACACATTTTAGTTGCTAATTTCATTTTCAGTCGAAATCAAACAATTTAATTTCCTGCATAGAATTATTTGCTTTTAAATATTTTAATTAACTGCCACAAAAAAGTAATAATTGCCAAATGAGTTCACATAAACCAATTACCTTGTCTCTGGCAGCGGCAGCAGCAGCAGGGCAAGGATTAGAAGAGGCATTGCTTTTGGTTTGGGCATGACAGCAGCTGTTACCAACCGCTGCCAACCAAACAACGAACGAGTGAAAGCCAACAAAACCCCTGAAAAAAAACCTTGCAATACTACATTTATCGAATATTCTATACCCTAGCGAGGGAGCTTAGTGAAAGCTAATCGACAGTTATGAATTGACCAGTATTTAATTATCTAAAGTCATTTAATCTTTATTGTAATTTAATGTCTTTCCCCCTATCTCTCTCTCTCTCACTCCCTCCTTTTGAGAATCTCTCTCTTAACTGATTTATTTTCTATCTTTACTTTAAATTCAATATTTTCAGCAAAAACAAAACGATGCTCATAGTATGGATACCTTCAGTTTTGGTGAGAGTATTAGAAAGTCAAGATTTTTATTAATTAAATTCACATTGATTAACCCAATGAAAAAAACAATGCTAAAATGAAGGCGAAGATGAAGTAAGCCCCTCGGGTTAGCCGTCACCCGCCAACCGACAATGCGGGAAAGTGACATTAATCATTTTACCTTTCAAATGCATTTTCATTAAGAGACAGCCAAATTGAAATTTAACTTAATGCACAGCATATCTTTACGCACCACCTCCTTCACCTCGCTGGTACCTTTCCCTAGGGGCATGAGCTCATTAATAACCAAGCAAGACGGCATAATTCTTTGTCTTCATCTGGGTTACATTTTAGAATTTTGATCTCTGTTTTTTTCTTGTGTTTTTTTTCTGTTTTCCTTTTCATAAGCCAAAATATGTTGCTTGAGGGATTTTTCACCAAAAACAAAAAAACAAATGAAAACCTCAACTAAAAAAAAGAGATGTCAAAAGTTGTCAGTTCCAACAGAGTTGAGTGAATCTTTGGGTCGATGCTTTAATAAATATTTACTGAAGTTTGGTCGCTTCAGTTTTTTTTTTTTTTTGTGGTCAAGAGGAGAGGCTACAGCCAAACTGACTTCAATTAAGTTAAGGCGTAGTGGAACTTTTCTAATTAAATCTAAGGAAGGGAGACGCAAATTCGATTTCCCTATAAGGTCAGCTCAGAGAGAAACAAATAAGCAAAGTTCTAATGAGTTTATTAATCAGTGATAAATTTGGCTCACATACTAAACCAACATGGATAGATGAATATATGTAAGTCGAAAAGTTTTATTAAAATTGCTTTTAGCAAATTGTCATGATTTCTAATCAGTGAAAGTTTGCATATAGCATGGGCAACGCTTAGTCCATCAATTGCAGTTAAACAAACGAACAAAGAGAAGGCCAGACAATGCCAACTGTTGGAGAGGGGAAAATTGAGAGACGGCGACAATTGTTTAGGCCAAGGCCAAAAGCAAAGCCCTTAAGCAACCGTCTGGTTGTGAAAAAACAACATGCCTAATTAATGTGCAAAGTGTCAATTAATCAATCAGTCGATCGATCAATTCTAGCCTATATACAAACCAAGCACAAAGTCAATGAAAATCTCTGTTCTAAAAGTCTATAGCCCAAACCAGTTAAAGTCGCGCCTAAAGGACTATATGTCTCTCCCATCAATCCAACTCCTTTCCGCCTCTATCTATCTATCGCTCTGTCTCTTTTTTACTTTGACTATGCAAGTGTGTAGTATTTGTGTATTGACAGGATAAACTCAACGAGCTGTCGTAGCAGGCAGAGGCAAATAACTGGCTATAAAGGCTCGACCACTACTTGGACAGAAAAAAAAGAGAAAACAACATTTGCTTTGATGTGCTCCGACTGTGTGTTACCGAGCAAAAATTAGGTGACAAGGTATACTAGACAATCTGAATTCAGATTAAATTTTAGCCGAGCAAAATTTGAGTTTAAATACAGCTGTTTCGTTTAATCTCTTGTCAAAGATCATTGTATATGTTTTGTTTTGCTTAAATCATGATGACAAACAACATGGATAAAGATCATACATACATATATAGACTTTACATTGAACTATATAGATAAAATAGTTGTACATCTCGACTTTTACTTGACCTTAAGCAAATTCCACTTTAAGTCGCCAAATATATGTATTCCAAAAACATAGCATACTTAGCAGCGCGGCATACCCTTTCTATTCATTGAGTGTGTAGGGTGTCGAAATAGGTAAAGGATGGGGAAAAAATGTCACGAAATGAAAGCACAAATCGTTTTCACCAGCAAAAACAGACAAACTGGTAGTCAGAGGTCGGTGTGTGGGGGGTGAAGTGAGTGGCATTAGCGGAATGAAGGGCGCTTCAGCAGAACAGCATCAGTTCATTTAATCAAGCGTTGCCTAGCAACCTCTGAGCTCTTAGGAGAAATATATATACACATATATAATGAAAATATTATGCAACTTGATGGTATTCCGATGGATTGAGCTAGGCTTTGCTGTGTGTTAGGCAGAAAAAAAGAACATACTAATTACTATGGCAAATATGGTATCAAATGTATTTCTGTATACTTTATCAAATATCTATTCGTTGTCTTTTTTGAAAGAGAATTTTAATATACTGAAATTGAAATTGTATTCCTTGAAATTTATGCCAAGGGTTTTTGGTATGAACAATTTCTAGAATGCGTTTAAATTCATTTTCAGTTGTACCTATATTTTTCTTCTTCATGGCATTAAACAGATTTAGAGATACTTTTATGTAAGCAAATTTTTTTTTTTGCTTTTTTATGGCTCTATCATAATTTTTCGGCCTTGTCAGGCAATAAGAAATTTGCTGCTTGATTTGTTGGCTGGCGCCAAAATCGTTGCCGATGCCGCAACCGCAGCCAAATGTTGCACGTTAACTTGATTTACGCGCTTGCAATTTAAATGAGCTGAAAATTGCAATGGTCTAACCAGCAGCAGCAAAATCAAAGGCAAACAGAAAATAGATGCCATTTTAGTCTTTAAGATTCTTGAGCAAATTAATTGTGAGCCATAAATTGTGCTAGACTTCAGTTTGTTGCCACTTTTTTTTTTGTTTTGTATCGCTGCTTGATTAATTGCCGTAGGCAGGCTCGCAGACAATACAGGTGCGCCTTTAGCCATCATCATTGTCATCATCATCAGGTAGGTCTCAGACATAATTTGACAAATTTTTATGTGCACGAGTTCTAAAGCTAGTTTAGCCCAAAAATGGGTTAAAGTCTGCAATGCATCAAGGAGTCGGCCATTTGTCTTAGAGACGGAGGGAGAGGGAAAGAACACACCGTCTATTTTCTATAGTAATGCCCTTGTCTCGGCCATTGTCTGTAGTGACAGCTGTAAGCCAGTCGACAAATAGCTGGCTGGCAATTAAAGACCATGTTTTTGGACTCTGGCAATCGGCTCATTTAACAGCGACAAGAATTAGCCGTTTTATGGTCAACAGTCGCGTGTTTCGAAACAATTGGTAAAACTCTATTGAGTAATTGGACAGAGTCCTCCTCGTTGTTGCTGGTGCTGTTGCCGTCGTCGTCATCCCAAGACAAATTAGAATCTATCTCTCTCTCGTTGGCGTTTGCATGGCGCAGAATCCAATGCTTACGACGATTTGCTCATTTTCTCCAAATGTGGTGTGGCCTCTCTCTGGGTCAGCAACATGTTGTTCGTTGTCGTTCTGTCTCTGGACGCAATGTGGGTTATATGGCCACCACACGGCAACAACATCTCCGGCAGAAAGTGTAGCTAAGTATCCCGATAGCGCTGCTTGTCCACTTCTCAATGTGCTGTAGCCACAAATTAAACGAATTGTGGCACAGAACTGGCAACATTTGTTGCCACATCGACCAGATGTACCAACAACTGCAGCAGGAAACGAATGAAATGCCAAATGTTTGTGGTTTTGGGGCTGTTGAACTGCCGGCTAACACAAAAGTGGCCAATAAAGAGATTTCACTATGCATAGCAAATAAAATTAAATTCATGTGGAATAGCAATGTTGGGAGGATACAAAAAAACATATAGAAAATAACACTTGCAATAATATATGTATAAAGCATTAAAAGATTTGAATTTCTTTTGTCCTTCTTCATTCTAAGTTTACAACTTCTTTATCATTTCTTTATAATTAAAGAGGAGTGACTATAGAAAAAGTTATGCTGCTGGATACTGAGTACTTTTACTTTTGCTAGTAAATCCAAAGCCAACTTATAAATTCACCAAATTTTCATTATTTTTCTTGGAAAATAGTAATCAAACTCAATCACAGCCCAGACGGTCCCCCTTTACTTCTGTGACTTTCTACTTAACCATTTTAGATTGTTTTTCTTAGAATTATTGTATGCTCAAGCTTTCCTGGTAGAAGTCATAATCATTATGTATTTTTTCCTTAAAGTAGCAAAAGATAAATCCCTAGACAAAGCTTTAAAGAGTTTTGTGATATGGGAACATAGGGGATCTGTTTAACTATTTTTACAAATTTCTAAATGAATTATCTTAGTTTGTAGAAGTAAATGGGGTTTATTTGGATTCATTTATTAGACAACCTCCTCTGTTAATGGCACACAAAACGTAAAGAGAAGGACAGGGTAATCATTTTGACTTTCACACAGCCACAGACACTCACACTCATAGGCAATACAAATCAATATTGACAGCTCACTTTCAAGTGAAGTATTTCCCTATACAGTGCTAGCCAACCAGCCAGCTGCTAGTTGATTGGGGAGCAACCTGTTTTTTGTGTGTGTGTCTGTTGACAAAACTTATCAACAATTCAATTTCAATAAAAACGTGTGAGTCGCGTCGACCGTTTCGCATATTGTTCGATGCATTTTTTAGCGTAAAATATTAGAGTCAACCCCCCTGAGAGTGTGTCGGTGTGTGTGTGTTGAATTTTGGCATTTGAATTGTCACATCTGCTGCATATCCCCCACCATTCTCTCCACCAACCCGTCGTCTACCTATATATGTATACTCACATTGAACTCATCCATCAAATGCAGCAGGAGTCAGCAGCGCATATTCGGCTAGCCTGACAGCATTTGCCAATGCAATCATTTTTATTGTGCGTATGTGTATGTGAGTTGTGTGTGTGTTTGTGAAATAGCGCGCATAACCACCACATCGACACACCGATATACATACATACATGGAGTCGATTCCTTTCTTTTTCTTTTTTTGGGGTCTGTTTAACCCATCGTCAGACAATGCGTGTATGTGGCATGTGCCATGGCATGCTGGCTAGGCTAGGCTTAGCTGCCGAAAGGCATAAAAAATCAAACACAATACGAATATAATTTACGAGAAGCTACCCCTATGACAAGAAAACAGGCCAAACCATAGATTCAATGGAAATGACGACTTGGATAGACCCTTTAGTTAGAAGATACACCAGAAGAATCCTCTTAAGCTCTTCTCTGAATCCTCTGCAATTATGTAAAGTTTCTTGCTGAAATATCAGTTTTACAGCCGAAAAGTCTTTTTAATATATCATGTACATACATACATTGTGAATTCCCCGATATACCCTACAACTTGATAGAATAGAAAGAACAACAGACGAGTTTTTTAATAGTTGGCTTTTGTCATGCAAACTCAATGCGGTTGGTTGGCCATTCTCTTTCTCTTTGTTTGTAATTTGTGTGGAGCAAAACAAACGTTTACATATCGAATTAGTTATTTATTTGCCAAACTGATTACCAGCACGTCAACGTCAGTGTCAGCATGCATTTCGAATATCGAATGACATGCAACACTAGTCCAAAAATACTTCCAACACATATGTATGTATCGTTTGAATAAATGTGGCAAATGTCAGCCAAGTGGCACACAACTTTAAGTTGAATCTATGTCTATGTGTGCGCATCGATTTTGGCCATTATTCCTAACAAGCTCTTAACAATCTAACGAAACGAGAAGCCATTTTTATATGTATGTACATAACCGTTAGTCTGAAAGAGACAGGAAGGGAGAGACGGAAAGGGAGAGAGGCACAGACAGGATAAAACTTACTCCTAGCATTGCCTGTGGCTATCAAATAGGTCAACAATTTAATGCCCGAAATATTGTTGTGTCAATAATCCACATTTATTTATGACGTAGAAATATTTTGATTTTTTTGTAGCACAAAAGTATGCAATTGGTTTTCATGGTTGGGCAAGGTGTGAATGAGCGAATAAATGTATAGGAAAACATTTTACCGATTTGTTTATAGACAAAAATTGCATTGCAAATTAATAGCTAAAATATTCAACATTTTTCGCTTCAATTGTTGGGATAAAGTTAATTTTTGCATGACACTTTATTGCGGAATTTATGGGCGTTAGATTGTTAATTATTTTCCTATGTTAATTATGTAAAAAAATCATATCTCCTGTTTTATTTTGCGTCGCTGTTATTGTTGCCAATGTCAGTATTTTGTGTGTGTTTGGCTTTTATTGCAAATTTAATTTGTTGTTTTGCATAAGCAAGTTGCTAGCTAGTAAAAGTTTTACTTGCATGTGAAAATTCATGGAAATGTCTCCGCTTCTGCTCCTGCAATTTTCCTTTCCTTTTAGTCCAATACTCAGAAGCTTGTCAAGCCTTTGAGCTGCAAAATTAAATAGCAAAGCAAAGTGCACTGCTTGCTTTTTATTTGCTGCCTGTGTTTTTTTTCTCTTCTTTTTTTTTTTTTTTTGGCAGCAAACAAGCCGTGGCTGGCACAGCCATAAGGCACAGCTTCCTCTCTTTGGCTGTCAGTGGCATGTGTAGAGAGAACGCCCCTTCTGCCTACCAGCCACCAGCCTCATGCTTATGTGGCATGTGGAAAAGTAAAAACGAAGTTGGGCAAAACTTTTTAATATGCTTGCGAAATTTTATCAAAACTACAAAATTGCAGCAAAGTGCCAAGTGCCTGGGAACGAAGTCAGCAGCGACGTCGTCGTCGTCGTTGTCGGTGGCGTTGTCGTCGACGACATTGAGGCGGAAAGCCATGAGCAACAGCAACGGCAACAGCAAAGGGCGCTACCCGAAAACTCACAGAATTGGCCAAACAAAACACAGTCAAGCGAAACCTTCAACTCAATTTGGCAATCGCATTTCTTGCTCTACTTCCGCCTATTCAACTTGACTCGATTTGCGTGCCGGCGACCGTCAGTTTTACTACGATTATGTGTGTGTGTGTGTGTCTCCATACCACGCTTGCCTTTATGTGTGTTTAAGTGGCAATGCAAATGGCAACATTTTGGCGAGCGCACTTCACTCTTTGCCAGTGACAGTTACATGACATTTTTTTTCTTGTTTTTCGCTTTTTTTGCCAACTTTTTGTGCTAAATTTAATTGCAATGATTGTGTGTGTGCTCTCGTGTTCTCTGGCAAAAGGCAAAAAGTTTTCTATGACAATTGCTGCTGACACACAATTTGCTCGTATCTTGGAGATTTGGCATAGCTGATTAATTGTGCAAATTAATTTTTTCTTTTGCATTTGAATGTAAAATAAAAACCGTGCATAATGCTGGAGATGATGGCCTCATCAGATTGAACAAATTCATACATATGTAAGAATTTAATGACTTGTGAATGCGACAATCAAACCTTTGTGGAGCCAAGCTGAATGTATACATGTATATGTGTTTGTGTGTGTGTCAAATGTCAAATGTTGTGAAGTGATTTTAATTAGCCAGGCGCTGAAGTTAGTCAATTGTTGCGTATACGCAACGTTTGAATGGCATTTTGGCTATATCACATTAACAACACGGGACAAGAGAACAGCAGGATACAAAGGACAACAATAGTTGCTTACAAAGAAAATGCCGATGTCAGCCAAGTGTAAATCAAGTGAGAAGTTCAAAGGACACAACTGTAAATTATGAGAGAAGAAGCAGTAAGCGCAAAATGTGATAAAGAACAGGCAAGCCAAAAGCAGAGAATGGAGGGAACAGCGATAGGATAATAATGCATCATCATCATCATCGTTATTATCATGATTATCTTCATCATCAGAATATGCTGGTTGTAGCTGCTGTTGCTGCTGCTGCAAAAGTTTAGACAGTTGTCTCACCTTTAAGTTCAATGACAAGAAAAACACCTTGTGTCAAGTTATTCTTGCCGTTTTGTTGTTATTTTTGTTGAAAAAATAATGCAGCAAACTTTGCTCAGCAAAACCAACAGGCGACAACGAGCAAAGTGGGAGCTGGAGCTGAAGCTGGAGCAGGAACCGACACAACTTTTGTATACAAATTTCTATCAAAAGATTAAGCAAAGACAAACAAGTGAGAAAGAGGCAGCGGCGACTAAAGTTGCCAAGTTTTTGCCCCTTCCCCGACCGACCGCCCTAAAGATAACTTTAAATATTTGACTGGTAACATTTCTTCTTTTGCCTGGATCTGTTGTCCACTTGCCCTCCCGATTTGCCCTCTATATCTTCTCTTACTTGATTTTTTTTTTTTTACAATTTTTGCTTATGGCCGATGGTTTCATGTTTTGTACGAGTTTGACATATCAGTGACACTTTTCGGGTCCGCATAGCATTGCAACAATATTTTATTTTATTGCATTGAAAAAAAGTTGCCATCATAAAAATACAATTTTTATTTTTATTTTTCCTCTCTCCCTTTTTGCGTGCAAGTTGTAAACATAAATTTTTGCAACACAAACAAAACAAGAGCAACAACAGGGTGACATAAAATTGAAAAGCTCACAAGATTTTCTTCTTCTGTTTCGGTGTTGGTTTTTTGCTTCTTCAATCGATTTTTCATATTTTCTTTAAGCAACTTCGAATGATTCTGTGTGAGGCATTGTTGCAAGATCGAAGGGTGTGGAACATGTTGTTGTGGAGGAATGGAGGTGGAAGATGGCAGCTAGCTATAGGAGATAAAAGCAACTTTGTAAGCCAGCAGGTGGGGACAGGTGTTTGGGAACTTTTCTGGCCAAACTTTGCTGGCAAGAAAACTTTTTGGGCGTATAAGTTGTTAATTTGCCAATGGAAAGGCGTTTAACTGTGCCAACTCCATTTCTTCACATTTTTTCCCATTGAATATTAATGCATATGTATGTGAAATGTGAATCTTTTTATGCATATAGAAATAGAAAACAACAGAAGAATATTTTGGGCAATTAGAATTATAATAAAGAAATTAAACAGTTGAGGGCAGAAATTTAATTAAATAATTTAAGTTTTCTGAAGTGGGACAAGGCAAGGCAAACCAAACTTCCACTTGGCACTTTCAACTAAACTACATATATTATTTTAAAGTAATCAAAAGAATTTTTAACACAATACAAAAATCAATAACTTAAATACATTTGCGTGTCATTCTATAATGATATACTAACTCTCCCCTTTAGTGACTGGGGTTAATTTGTAGTCATTATAAATCAATTGCGGTTATAATTGTCATTGCTTTTACTGCTGCTATTTGCTGTTGTTGTTGTTGCCAATTCATTGGCGCCATGGCCAAATGATTGAGTGAAGCCGTTGAATGAGTCAGTGAATGAGTATGAGTATAAGAAAAAGGGGTGAATCTCATTGCTTGTGTTGACACAAATCAAAGCATCTGCGTAAATCTTCATCAAGCGGGCACTAGAGAAATAGAGTGAGAGAGGCCGAGGTAGTGGTCGGTAGAGAAGTCTCTGCCACCAGCGACGATGCTGATGTCTTTCCTGCTGGTTAGCCGCGGCAAAAAACGAGTGAAAAATACGCCAACTCACGGTCAATTGCAATTCAATTAGACGCAATTAGTGCCTGGGCACGCATGGGGAATTTGCTATGTGCGAGATAGCTAAATATCCAGATACAGATACCGATACCGAACTGAAACGAAACGAAACGATACGAAAACGGAGACGCCGACATGCCATAGATTACATAGTTAACACAGAAACGGAGAAGTGGAGAGTCGGTTGGTGGGTGGGTCGACGGGTAAGTCGGTAGTAATGATTTGCAGTTGAGCTCACTCTCTATCTAGACTGTAATGCGATACTGTGTGCTATAGTTGCAGATGAAGATACATCCATTGGAAGGAAAAAAAAGTATCTCATTAGACGTGCAGCTACATGGCAACGGCCGCTTAACTCATTCATCATCATCATCAGGCGCCTGGTAAGAGGGGACTTTGAGCCAAGGGGAGGGGATGGGTGGGTGCAGTGCTATAGATAGTACAGAGTAACATGGGGCATTTTGTTCTTCGTTTGCAACCAAATGGCAGACAGAGAGAAATAGAGAAAGAGAGAGATAGAGAGAAACTGCAGCTTAATTGCAAAATGACCCATTGAGTTGTTGTTCTTGCCCCTTCCACTGGGAAACAACGTCTTTGTGTCGGTGTGTGTACGTGTGTGTGTGAGTTTAATTAGTCTTACTGCAGATTGTGTAAGATATAGCGAGACATACACATGACCTGGCACATAATTGGCAAATGCGCCCCTGAGTGGAAAACCTCATGTTTGATTTTCCTCTTCATTGACTAAATATTTCATAGCCTGCCACGCCATCAAGAATGACAATACCAAAAGAAATTATAAATTTGAACACACACACACACTTATACTTTTTGAGATTCTATAAGTCACATTTTCTCTTTTGTTGTTGTAGGCAATCAGGCGTGCCTAAGTGGCGTCGTCTTGCCATCATCTGTAAGACTCACATTGAAGTTGAAGTTGAGCTGAAGTGCAGCCATGTCATCATGACAGCGAACGTATCAACCAGGCCGGCCTTGGCAATAATCACATTATTTGGTATCATTTAATTTCAACAATGCCGCCACACACACACACACCCATACATACACTAAAAGAGTGATGCGGAGAAAGAAAGCGTATTTAATATTTCACGATTTGCTGCACGAGCAAAGATACAACACACAAAGATACAACAAGCCGGAGTCAGCTACTTATGATACTTGAGCCCGTATTTATTGCTCGTTTACAGTTGGCTAAGTTGGCCGCATCATGCTGCTACTTCAAATGCCGCTGCCAGGATTCATTCATTTATGAGGCATCCACTTAGAGTTGAAGGCTGCCTCCTTGTCACTCGTATTAGAAGGCAGCAAAGTAACAAAATGTTGACATTCTGTTCTTGGTTCTCTCCCCTGCCCACCACTCTCCTCCTCATCCGAGGCGTGACGGCATGATATATATTTTGTGTGACATTGACATCGGAAATATGGGCATATAAAACCAGAACAATGACTCGAAACAATTATGAAAGGCAACAAAGAGAAGCCGCAATGTTAAGGAGTAGAATACAATTGTATGCTCATTCTCCTTCAAGAATTAGAACTTCCTCATTTTGCTGGGGGTTACAAAAAAATATACATACATAATATATTCAACAAATTTGTAGTTTTATATTGGTACAGTTCGAGTAGGTCTTTACCAAGCCAGACTTCAGGGATATTTATAATTCGAAGCATTGTTCTCTCAAGCCATTAATAAATGTAAATCTACTTAAATGTTGCCAAAATTTCTTCGAGTTCGTATATTTATAAAGTCTTTAATGTAATTAAACACTGAAAAAGTCAGCATATGCTTCGAATCCATTTCTGAGAAGTCATTTGAACTCAAAATGTTTAACCTTTGGTTAACCATCTTTAATAATTTAACAAGTAAAGTTTGTCAATTTCCTTTACCCTTTTATAGGACTTTAAAATTTAAGACGACATCAAAGATAGAAATGCTTGAAAAAGTGTCAATCTAAATTAACTCGTTTACTTTAGTTGCCTAGTTTTTCGCAAAAGTTTTAACAATAATGAATCCATTGACAAAAAAACGCGTTTTATGAATGAAAACATTGACGTATTAAATTTATACAATTTTTGAAAAGATTTGCATTTAAATCGTAACTAATTGTGTGCTCTCTAACGATGCAGTTTGACATACACAGGGGAATCCCTTAGATGATTTGTCGCAATTTGCTCTTAATTTACTGTGTGGGATACCTCGAAAGTCTGTCAATTTGAGATTTCATGCGAAAAAGTAAGAGCCAACAGAACCGAGAGAGACAGAAGTGAAAACTCACTTTACTTTATTGGAATTTAAGTCAATCATTTTCAATTCTATGGCAGTTCACATGTTTTTGCACATCATGGCATGGCTTTCAGCTTGTATTTTCATTTTACTTTTCCCAATTTCCTTTTTTTTTTTTTTTAGTCCCTTATGACTTGCATTTTATTTGCCTGTTCTTCGATTATTATATACGAATTTTCTGTGTGCGATATTCTTTCGTTTTTTTGGTATTTTGCATTTTACCAAGCTATCACTCAGAACGAGTTTCACGCCCACATGGGCTAGCAGAAGTAAAAAGTGAGAGTGGGAGGTCGAGAAGGATATGAAACAACTTAATTGCAGTTTTACATGTAACTCCTCGCCTATCTTCCGTTTCTTTCTGTTCCCCAACTTGCCATGGTCCTGTGAATGTTGCCAGATGTCGTTTAACTCCCATCACGAATCATTTTAAAAATGCTGTAAATATTTATGCGACCCTCGTGTAAGCGCAGATACACCTGTCGTCTGTCGTCCCATCCAAACCCCTCTACCACTCCATCTGCTCACCTGGTGGCTTTCGTTTAAACGACAGCAATATTTCAGCAAATGCAGCCGCCAGATTGTAAATGCAAATTTTGTATTTAGCGTATTTTTTCATGAGCGATTAAATTTGTTTTGTGTTTTTGGTTTTTGTTTTTATGATTTTTAGCCACATGCTGCTTAAATATTTAAAGCCATGGAAAAACGATGTTTGATTTTCAACTGGAGAAACAGGACATTGTCAAACGCAGGCATACATAAATTGGTCGAAAAAAAGTTGTTAACAATAAGTAAAATCGGAGCGAATGAGCGAATTGCCATTTGGGGTGGGTTGTGGGCTTAAAAGGGGACAACGTGATCACAATGCTGAAAACAAACACAAGTTGAAAGCGAAATATGTGCCAAAGAAATTCGAGTAAAATGTGTGTGTGTAAAAGCAGTGTGTGACTAGCAAATGGCCAATAGTCGTTTCGTTGTTGGTTGTTTGCCATGAATATTTTTGCGTTAAATACAAAAACTTGATGTAGAGACGATTGGAGAGAGGCTTCGAAACAGAGAGGGAGAGGTCTAAAGATGCGACTGGTTGACTTTGGGGTCATGGGCCAAAACAAAAAACGGCACAATGCGTGCTGTGCATTTTGGTTGACGTTGTTGTTGCTGTTGGCTGCTTGCGACACACCACAAAAGGATTGCTCGTTGTCATCCCTCTTTCTCCTTCTAGCTCTCCCGCTCTCAGCTTACTCTGACCAGAAATTTTTCTTTTCGTTTTACGTTGTTGTTGGTTGGTTGTTGATCTACTGCAGGGATTCAAAAGAGTTTGGGGAGAGTGCCAAAATGCTTTGGGCTACTTGCTGGCATGGCACGCAACATATTTATGGCCAGTGGGTCAGTCTGTGACAACAGCAACAAAAACAACAACAACAACAATAGAACAGAACGCAGTCGAGCCTGGTGAAGAAGATTTGTAGTTGCAGCACAGAAATTTGAAATTGAAAAATAGTTTGACTTTTATGAGCGGCCACCGACAAACGGCAAACAACATAAAGAGAGAGAAAGGGATGGAGAATGGAGAAAGGCAGAAAATACAAGTTTTCCATCTCTGCATGTTGTGGGCATTTTAATGTTGTCAAGCAAAATAACCCTCTGACCTTTGGCCCCTTGTCGCCTTTCGCTTAACTCTCATATCTTTACAAAAAAGTTTTACGTGAATTGCATGCAGAAAATAAAATGTGTTGCCTACTTGCAGGCGTTGACTTTTGTTAATACTTCAAAATGAAAATCTCACTCTCTTTCTCAGTAGATCCTTAGCTGGATAGCAGGACTTTAGCTAGAAGGCAATTTGTTATTAAATTTGCACACCATCTCGACTCTGCTCGGCTCGTCTCGGGCAGGCTAGGCTTTGGTTTCGGCTTTGAAACGATTATTACCTGGCGGCTAAAATCAACTCAAACACAAACAGAACCAAGTCAATTCCCTGAGGTTAAAGCCCATTTCACTGTACTACCCGCTGTATTAAACGTTGTTAGTCAGTGGATCAGTCAGTCAGTAGTTAGTTAGTTAGTTAGTTAGCTGCAGTCAGTCAACATGTTTCACTTGGCACTTAATCAAAATGGGAGAAACCAGCCAGCAGCAAACTTCAAACTCATAAAAACTCCAAGGCTGAGAATTCAAAAGTAAAACATAAAGTGTGAACGGGCAATAAAACAAAACGACAATCATCAAGACAGTAAGGACAATTTAAATACCTCTTAATAAAAATTATTTAAACAAAAGTTTCAAGTCAAATGCTCAAGAGAAAGAAACTTCAACTCAGACTAAGTACAAAAGTTGTTAACTGGCAAAGTTCGTTTTTAGTCTTAGCTACCTCGAATTGTTTTAGTGGCTTTTTACCAAGGGTATTTGAAAAATCTCGCTCACTTTTGCAATTAATTAGCAACAAAATTCAAACAAAACTAGAAAAAAAAATAAAAGGGGAAAAAACTCTTGCAACTAACGGGAAACTTTTGTTGTTTGCAAAAGCCATGTATCTACCTAAATATAGAAAAATATATACATATATACATATATACAGTTGTTTGTTCATATATAGTTTATGGCAGCATTCACGCGCCCACTACGACTGCAAGCAGCATACTTTCCGGCGTTGTGGCTGCTGCTGCGGTTGATGCTACTGCTGCTGTGGTTGCACGTTGACTTCCGGGAGTTGGACTGGAGACGAGTAATTATGTTCCACTAGCTTAAGCATGGTACACACACACACACACACACACATACACTGAAACGAGTGAGATCTGGCAAAGTAATTAAAACGCTTGGCCCATTAAAAATTTTACTCCACGGAGCTGAACTCGAAACTTGAGCCTCTGACTGGCAGCTGTATTAAGCAAAACCAGAGGGCCGGGGCTAACTTCGACCGCGTCAAAGTTTGTATACCCTTGCAACTTTTTTGGTAACTCTATCCTTACCTATTAGCCATCAATGTGGAAGAACGTTTTATCTAAAAAGGCTTAAGCTTGAGAAAGAAAGGCCTACAATCATAGGAAATAACGAAGATATTGATCAAAGTCACTGTTTTCCACCGATCGTTCCTATGGGAGCTATATGATATAGTCACCTGATCTTTATCAAATTTGGCATAGTCGCTTATAGGCGTAGTAAACTCTCTAATATTAAGTTACACGACAATAGCTCAGAAAATAACGAAGTTATTGAGAAAGTCACTGTTTGTGACTTGGCCGTTTGTATGGGAGCTATATGATATAGTCACCCGATCTTGATCAAATTTGGCATAGTCGCTTATAGGCGTAGTAAACTCTCTAATATTAAGTTACACGACAATAGCTCAGAAAATAACGAAGTTATTGAGAAAGTCACTGTTTGTGACTTGGCCGTTTGTATGGGAGCTATATGATATAGTCACCCGATCTTGATCAAATTTCGCATAGTCGCTTATAGGCGTAGTAAACTCTCTAATATTAAGTTACACGATAATAGCATAGAAAATAACGAAGTTATTGAGAAAAGTCACTGTTCGTGACTTTGGGGTTTGTATGGGAGCTATATGATATAGTGGTCCGATCCGGCTGAATCCGAGATATACAACGCCTGCAGTATATACAAGCCTACGTGCAAAATTTCAGCTCTGTAGCTCTTACGGTCTAGGAGGAGTTTGCGTTGATCCAGACGGACGGACGGACGGACGGACGGACATGGCTAGTTGAACTCGTCTCGTCGTGCTGATCAAGAATATATATACTTTGTATGGTCGGAGATGCTTCGTTCTATGCGTTGCACACTTCTGACCAAAATTAATATACCCTTTTTGCAAGGGTATAAAAATAAAAAAGCAATACAAAACGCACTGAACACACACAGGATCACACACACACATACAGACAAACAAAACAACTTTCGACGACTGCGCACTGGCCCACATTTCACTATAATTAGCTGCCACGCCCACTTGCACCCATCATAGGCATAGAGGGAAGATGGAAGTGGAGGGGGAGTTATGCATTTATCAAATGCAGGCCACCATCGAAAGTTGCTCGAAATATATGTAACTGGGTCCACCTCTAACTTCCTTTTGGAGTCGGTCATTCGGTCTGTTGGTCGTTTAGTTAGTCTGTCGTTTGGTCACTTTAAATGCCAAAGATATTTTCAAATATTTTTTGGCATACATTTTTTCTTCTGATTTTTTGCTGATTTATGAAAACTTTTCTCTTTCTCTCTCAACTTATTGTACATTTATACATACATATGTGTGTGGGAAATATTTTTGTATTTTTCATTTTGCCTCCTCTTCTTTTTTGGCCACAGGATATAAGTATTTTTCATGTTGAAGATTTTTGCCATTGGGCACATTTGGGAAGTGTGCGAAGTGCAAAGTGAAGAAAAATGTGGGGCAATGGCAATGCAAAAACCAAATAACTGGAAACGTAAGGAAGAGGGCGCAAAGCGAGGAAAAAAGAAAAACTTTGTATTTCAATCTGTGCAAGAAAGTTTTTCGGTGCACCACCATCAGGCAAAAAGATTGAATGAGTGTTAATCAATGCTAATGCGTGCTGGCAGCCAAGGGAAAGCGAAGCCAAGAGGAGGATACAGGAACAGGTAAGCTCTTTCTTTACTTTCTCTCTTGTCCGCTATGTAGCCCCCTGTATCGTTTACTTCAAAGTGCTGAAGCAAAAGAAACACAAATTTGCAATCAAAAATTTTCCACAGCATGCGAAAAAATGTTGCTATCAAGTTTTCCCTCTTTTTTGCCTTCTTCTTTTACTTCTCTCTCATTCTGCACCAACTTTGTCAATATTTTTGCCTTTGGCAACTCGCAAAACCTTCAATTTTGGCCAGTTGCAATTGGTTTGGATTGAGTCTTCAATATTGTCGACGTAGTGCTTCTTTAATTACTAGAATATTCTCAGGCATTTGCATGTTTTTTGGGGACCATTTTGGTTTCTGGCTATCAACAATTACCAATTAACCCGCACATGACATATGACCATGGCCATGGCCATGTACATTCTTTGGATCACATTCATCATTGCAAAGCACCAACGAGAGTCATTTTTGGTTCTCGATATGGGACTGCACTCTATGTCCCATTGCTGGCTTGCCTGCTATTCGGTTTGGCTTGGCTTAGTTCGGTCTGTATGTGTGTATGTGTGTGTGTGTGTGTGTCTGGCTTCATAAATTGCAAACGGATACTGAAAATCTCTTATAGCTTTCAGCTGGCAATGTGGCCCAATGCCACTCACTTCTATATAGAGAAAAAAATAATTCTATACTGTTGCCTCTGGACAAAGGGCGGTCCCTGTTCGTCGTTTCGGGTGACACAGTCACAGTTGGTTTTGGTGGACTCAACTCTCGCCATATCGTAATCGGATGCCATTTTGTGTTCAATTAGGCTATGCTAATTTGCCACAGCGCAGCAGCAGCAACTAGTCGATGGGGTCGTTTAAGTCGCTTTAAAGTTACGCTTGACTTTTATTTGATTTAGAAATTTCCTTTTTTAATAAATATATTTCACAGATGACATAATAATAAATAAATGATACGCTTGACCGAGCAATAACCCACGACCACATTGACAAACTGATTGATTGAAACGAATTGAAACCAACCGAAAGAAGAGAAAATAGTATTCAATTCTATTTATTTGCATTTGCCCAACTAAAAATATCAATAAATTGCAAAAATTTAATTTGCTTGCATCTCATTTTGTTTATTTTTGTATGGTAAGCACCACCCCCGCCCATCTCCATCCCGCCACCACCCTCCTGGCGAACGATAAGCGGCGATACTCAGCCCTGGTGACTGACTATGTAAATATTATTTTTCATCAACTGAATTAATTTCAAATTCTGTATATATCCAGTCGAATGCTTTGCCAGAAGCGTGACATTGTGGTCAAAATTGAATTCGTTCGTTTTTCCTATTTATGTGCAATATAAAAAATTGCAAAAAAAAAAGGAGCCCACGATAATCTAGTGGCAGCCGTGGCAACCAGCTAACTAATTATGGAAATTTGTGCACAGATTTTTCATTTGGCATAAATGTCATTCACATATTGCGCATACGCCACCAACAACCCACTGAATATAAATATATCAGCTACCGCATATAAACGTATGTATGCATGTGTGTATGTGTATGTGTGTGTGTGCGAGTGTGTGTCTATATGGATGAGTTTTGAAATGATTTTCATGCATTTGATTGTATTATCAACACACTGATGCGTTTACCATCAATAAATTTGATGACATGAATATCAACATGGATACTAGTTGTGAATATAATTGTAGATATGACGGTTATGATGGAAACTATATGCAGATGAGGCTGCGTCTTCTCTCCTCTCTGCTGACTTTAAATTCGATTTTAATTGCATTAATATTCGTGGTGTGGGTGTGTGTCTGGATGAAACTCGAAGCAACTGCGTCACAGTAAGTCATCATCATCATCATCATCATCGTTATCGTTGTCCTTGTAGCCGGCAAATTTCTCGCTGGCAATCTGCGCAATTCAATTTGTCACCAGCCTCCCCCTTAAATGCCACGCCCCTCCCACAAGCCACAAAAAAAATTCTCAATATCAATTTCAATTTTCGTCTTTCTGGCAATGGGTATTATGAATTTTACACAAAGCTTGCCACATCTCAAGATTGTTGAACTCAACTTCTCATTGGCAAGGCTTAAGTCAAGAGGCTTGGCAATCTGCTCAGGTAAATTAGTTTCAGAAATTTGATCGGTTAGGGTACTCTCTTTATTTGCTTTTCTGTCCTGGTCGCTTAAACCGCGATGTGTATTTGTTATTGTTGTTGTTGTTGTTGCTGCCATTAAGACCCTTTTTCTTCTCTCTTGCCTCCTACTATATTCAATTTAGGGTAAAATTCTTTAATGCGCACACGTTTGCCGGGTCTGGGCGAGAGTCCTGGTATGAGCAGAAAAGAGGCCACTTGGGCACTTTGGACTCATAACCATTTTTGATTATATTGGCGCCGTTAGAATTCTCTGTCCCCTCTCCGCTTTTCGACACTTTGTCTCATTTTTGGCAATTTTTAAGCAATTCAATTTAATTTTATTAGTTTTGGCAAAACTCAAACAACTGGGACAACAATAACAAGGTAGCCCCGCCCCTTTTTAGACAACCCATCCCAAGTTGACCTCATAAAACCAAAGGCAAGAGCATTCATAGATACAGATATACAGATACATATTTATATGACATTTGTTATACTTTTCACTGGCCTTATTCACCCTCTTCCGCACTTTGGCTTTATCTATCTCTGTCTTTATATGTATTTATATGCGATTTTTTGTTATTTTATTTTATTTGTCTCGTCTTCTCGCCCCCAATGGACCGACGTACATTGTCGCCGTCATCGCCAGCGTCTCCAACGTTTTGCCACATAAGTTTTAAGTCATAAAAAGTCCATAAAATGCATTGGCAACTGTTCCTGTTTCCCTGAGAATTGGCTTAGTCCCCATCCGCCTCATTCTCCACCTCTTGCTTCATATAATAGTTAGTTTGTTGTTTTTGATATTTGATTTTATTGTTACGATTGGCAAAAATGATGTGGCAAATGATGTTTTCCTTTTGGATCGTCATAGAATATGTGCGACATGGACGCAGGAGATAAACATCCACCAAAAAACACACTCTCTCTTTCTCTCTCTATCTCGTTGTCTCTTTATGAGTGTGTGTGTGTGTGAATTATACTCAAAAGTTGTCCACTTAAGGGTCAATTAATTTTACGGCTTAATTATACAACTGGGACCCGCATTGTCCAACTGGGCAATGGCCCCAGCGGCAAGTCCAGTCATATTTTTGTGGGCTTTATTCAAAAAATGTAATAATATTACAGATGTCATGTAATGAGCATATAAAAATCGCATAAAATTAGTCACTGAGAGATATGCGTGAGCTGAACGCATTTAAAAACAATTGGGATGAAAGTTGCCTTTGAATGAACTAGAATGCGATTAATTAAATGCATTTAAATATTGAATAACAACGAGAAAAACAAGTCAATGGACTAGGGAGAGAGAGAGAAAGAGAGAGAGCGAGAGAGAGAGAGAGAGAGAGAGAGAGAGACAAAGAAATGGGATGTGTGGGTTTGTGTGTGTGAAGTCAACTTCAGTCAGTTCCTTTGGAAACTCTAGTAGAAAAATGAATGGGTAAAGCAAACGCCGAACGACGAGCAAAACATTTTTAACTTCCGCATGAAATCACGTACAAGTTGGCTCAAATGCGCTTTTATACTTGGTTTCTCGTCGTTTGTTTTTATTTTTAGTTTTTTGTACGTATTGTGTGCGGCTATTGATTACTGTTGTTGGGCTAAATAAAGAACTTTGTCCTAGGACCTGTAGGAACTGATACTTATTCAATAATTTTATGCGCTCGATTGCAAAACCTATTTATTGAGACCAAACCATTAAAGCATTAAACGAAATTCAACAAACGACAAAAATTTACGAGTTTACGAGGTATAGTAAATACCTAATATGTTATATGCGAATCTTTATCGAAATTGCTGCATTTCATTTCACAACAAACCGGACTTTACCTAAAACGTACGCCATAAAAATTCAGTGTTAGTAAGAGCTAAAGAGAGTAGGAGGGTGGGATGAGTACGAAAAAGAGGTTGGTGGTGAAAACCAAAACCAGCAACCAGCTAAAAACAAATCGAATTGAACGACCAAGCCAAATCAATGCCCGCAAATGGCATTGAACAACAAGAGCAAAAACGCCACTGCCAACGGCGACAACAGCAACAGCAACATCAGCAACAGCAACAGCAGTCACAACTGCAGCATGTACAACGATATTTTAACAATGAAATGTATGGCTGTATACCCTGTAAATAACTAGCTCGATTGTTAACGCATTTATCCTTGTTATTCTATTTCATTGTAGCATTTCCTTCTTTCGTATTTACCTCAAAGTGGGTAGAAGGAATTAAAGAGAACGCCAAAGGATGCATATCTTAAAAATGAATGAGAATGTTGTAAAGGAGAAATTCTTTGTGAAGTCAAATTTGAAATGGTCGCCTGTAGATATAAATGATTCGAAATGAAATGTTATTTATTGAATGCGAATTATGATGATTGATTGTACTAATGGTTGTGGTTGCTTACATTCCATAATACTTTCCAGATATAATTTCCATTTCTAGGGTGTTGATTTGCTGTTGTATCAACAATCAGTTTGGCTTGGTGACCAGAAGGGTGGTGGTGAGGGAGGAGCGGTTGGGCATAGCGGTCTCGACGACATGCAGGTTCGTAAATTCAGAGATAAACATAAATCGAGCGTAATTCGGGAATAAAGCGCTGCAGCTGTGCACTATACGAGTGTAGAGCCAGCTGTCTACCCCATAGCCCAGCCTCTTTCTCTTTCTCTCTCACTGTTACCATCGTATTCGCATTCGCGTGGCCGATTATTTGACCGGATCGATTAAAAATTGCAAAGCTGCCGCCAAGCAGCCACCATTTGCCAATCCAACCAAAATCAGACGAAAAAGTACCCAAAATATAAAGAGAAAAATATGTGACAAAGGGAGAGAAAACGGCTTAGAGTTACCCTGCAACTGAAACAATTAAAGAATTTGCTTATATCCCCATTATTGCTTTGCTGACTGACCAAAGGTTCCAGATCGATCTCCATTATTAGATCAAGAATAAATATATAATGAGTGTTATCGCAAATGCTTACCTCTCTCAAAAGGCTCAAGGTTAGGGAAAAATGGACTGGTGTGGGTCTTGACCGATTGAGTCGATGTTCCGTGTTACAGCTTACGGATCCGACCCAAAATGGGGCATTAATTGTGGCCAACAGGTGTTCAATTTACGTGGCCCCAGCCCCTTCCCACTTATGAGCCCTCTTCAAGCCTGTGACAAGCCTTTGATGTGCCTGCTTAAGACGTAAGCAATTCTGCAATCGGCTTACAATGATTGCTTTTCTTGCTTCTCCATCCACCACCCGTCACACTCTTCTGGCGGATGTTGCGGATCCTACTGCTCTGTTGTTGTCATGGCCACCACGACGCACTAGAATTATTATTCAGAAATCAGATTGTTGCCCAGAGAGTCAGAGACAGAAAGCCCAAGCAAGGAGAGACCGAAACAAGCATGAGAATGTTTTAATTACAAATTCTTGACATGGTTTTATGCGCAAAATTTTCTTTGTATGTACATATGTGTGTGTGAAGGTATGTGAACAATGTCAAAGGGGGTTATGGGTAAAACGACATCGTAGTGTCCTTGCACTGAGTCTTTAAAGGATGCTACTGACCCTTGCCGTTGCTGCTGCATTGTCTATCAATAAATTTTCCTTATTGGACATTGGCAACGTTTGCATTTCCGTCGCGCAGGCGGAAAAACCAAAACGAACCATCATGGAGGGAGGAACTACATTCGAATACTGCAGTTCTCGCTATCTCTCTCTCTCTTTCTCTCTCTCTCTTGTGTAACGGACTGGGCCACCTGTTTTTTTAGATTGGCTATTGGCTATTGCCAAAATCATGGCAGCTACCGCATTGTATAATTAATATGCTTGCGATTATATTGAACAACAATAAGCAGCATGATTTGGCTATTGCGCACAAACAGGCATAGTAATTGTCCTTGAAATCGTATGGCAAACATTGCATTATCCTCAAAAAAAAAAATTAAAACCGGGCAATTAATAATGCCTCGGGACTATCTCTAGGGATCGGTGCCCTTTCTCTCTCCCGCTTTCGCGTTTGTTCCATTTTATGGCACTGATACACGCAAGGCCAGCTGTCGAACAGAGCCATCCCTCGGACATTGAGCCTCACCCACCCAGGGCAGCAGCTGCTGCAGCATTTATGAGTTATTTGGAAAGGACAATGGGTGAGAGGGTGCGAGGAACCGCCCGTTCTGTCCCGTTCTCGGTCGTTGCATTTTGTGACAGCGGGCCGTAAAATTGTTTTGGCCCTTCGCTAATTTATCTACAGCATTTGACTAATTTATGTTATTGCCGAGTTTGTTTGGCTCCATGCTTAAATCATATTGACAAATGAACACAAAGCCAGAACGGACAAACGAGCAACACGAAAATATCCATTTGCCTACACATTTTTAAAGCCACCGACGGACAATTCCAAAAACGAAGTGAAGGCAAAAAAACGAGGAAATTCAACTGGGGAATAAATAAAATTAACTACGAGTTGCGGTTACACATTCCAATTTGCTGTTGTTGCATTTTATGCGGCTGTGAAAGAGGCGGCTATGAAAATAAAGTGGCCGTCTCTGAAAAAACCCTCAATTCTGCCCCTACCGACTATACATACTACGTAATAGTAGTAGTAACGGGTATATAAAAAAATGCCAACAAATACAATGCTCAATTGCGAAAGCTTTAAAAAAGAGCAACAAAGTTGTGTCCACGAGGCGAGAAGTTGGTGGCGAGAGAGGGAGCAGAGAGGAGAAGGATTTGGGTATGGTGGGCAGGTGTTTGGAGCTGGCAAAAGGGAATTCAGAAAAGGCATAAAAGCATGGCATACACCAACACACATTTATACACCCGCCCCTCCCACTTCTTTTCCCATCCTTTTGCTCTTTCAATTTCCATCTTCCATCTCATTCCTGGCCGTTGTCTCCATTCAGTCTCACCCTACCAGCTCGTCGCCTTTTGTTGGCGTCCACACAATAGTTTGCGTTTTAAACAAATGAAAAGCGCAGCCAAAAATAAAAGCCCAAACAATTTTATTGAAGATTGTGAAACGCACACACACTCAAACTCAAACGCGCATAGATAGAGAGACACACTTCCTCATACCTCCGCCACACACACACTCAACATGTAACACATGGCCGTAGGTCAGGATCTTACGGACGGGGATCAATGACTCCAGGTAAGAAAGTTTCCTTACCTAATAAAAGTAAAGCATGATATCATTTTATATATATAAAAGGTTGGCAAGTTTAAATCATTTCGAAGATCAACAACTAATTCATTTTCCCAACAACTAATTTTAGCAAATTGAAATAACGCATCAAAGAAAGAGAGGTAAAGTTGGAGGAGAGAAAACCAAATATAGAGAAATGGTTATCAAAGAGGTTTTTTTTTTTGTTAAGTCTACTAAGAAGGCTTAAAATTGCCATGTTGCTAAGCTGGCTCGCAATACTGCTTCAAATTATTCGCAGAATATAAACAAACAAAAAAAAAATAGAAAGAAACAAAAAATGGAAAGAAGCAAAGAAACGAAACTTCCATTGTGCGCCTCTGATGATGCAAAGTGGCAAGACAGACAGACGAACAGACAGGCAGCCAGCCACAGCCCAGTAAGGTACGCAAAAATGTTGCCAATCGAAATTCCTTGCCTGGATATATTCTACATTTTTTTCTCTCCTTTTTTTGTGTCGTTTTTGTTGTTGTTGTAATTGTTGTTGTTAGTGTGGAGCACTAGAGGAGAGACAAACAAACTGAAAAGCTGGTTTGTATGCTTGTGTGTGTATTCGAATTAAGTCCACTTGCTTCAAAAATTTTCAAACATCTCCTGCCATAATAAAGTGCGTTTTTGCCAGCATCCCTTGCGGGCTTCTCGCTTTCTCTTTCACCCTCTCTTTGTACTTTTTTTTTGTTGGGTTGTTGGTTTGTTGATTTGTTTCTTGTTTTATGTTTGTCAGATATATACGTATGTCTGTATACATAGTTCTAGTCGATTTTGTTGTAGTTTTTTAGTTGGCGTTGCCGTTATTGTTGTTTTTGCTGCTGCTGTTGATGTTGTCAGTGTGCTGACAGTGTTTGAGTTATTTCAGTATTTTGAGCAGCGTGCAACAACTCAGTGGTTGGCTATAAAGTTGCAACTATACTCAAATTGTTGAGCACACACATACACACACACACGTAGATTCCCACATAACCATACCAAAATACTAACACAGACAAAATATGCAATAAATTTATTTGCATTTTTCTTGCACTTTATAAAGACCACACATACACAATACAGACACAAACACACATACAGAGAAACAGGATTACCTTGCATTGCTATTCAGTTTGGCAAGAAACAAAGGACATCAAAAGCAAATATTTTCAATTTTTTCAATACAATCGAAACAAAAAAAATTTTAAAAATTTAAAAAGATTAAAATTTTGTTGATGTTCTTTTTCAATATTAGTTTGGTTAGAGTATGGGAAACGTCTATATTGCATTCAGTTCGCTCTTTTAGCGTTTTACCACAACGAAATTTCATTTGGCTCTTTCCCATAGATCGACCACCCGCCACATGCTTCAGACAACAGTGGGGCAAAAGTTTTATTTATTGCCAGTGTGTATGCAAAAACTATTTGAGGGCAACAATTTGCGCACTTTAAAACTCAAATGTTTGCCAGGCAACCGACGACGGCCAAGGACAATGGGCAATGGACAACGGGCAACAGGCAACAGGCTGTCCAACAGATAAGGTCCAAGTGGTCATTAGTGTCCCTGTCAACAGCAAATGTGAGCCTACCAGACTTGTTTCACTTTTTTATATACAGATACTTAAATATATACATATATGTATAAATAAAAGGGAAGAAGGCAACAAGGAGCAAGAGAAAAAAAAAACGAAAAACCAACCACTTGACCATAAACAAACTTCACACCTCTCATTGTGTTCCCCTCCAGAGGTAGGGAGAGCGGAACAGAGGAAACAGTGTGGAAAGAAGACCTGAAGTGGACTGAAATAAACACTTGGTCGGTCGTGTTGGCAGGCCAACGGTGACGAGGGAGGACGACAACGAAGCGCTGGTTGCCGCATTGTTGTATTGTTTGACAAAAGGCACAGGAAACGCAGCAGGGCAGGACACGCAGCCAGCCATAGGCGAGGAGGGATGGTTGGATGGATGGATGAAGGTGCGAGCGTTCACTAATGGGGTCCATCTTTGATGCGTTGCAAGCAGGATATCGCGCAGGATACACTCACTTTGAGTCTTTGGGTATTAGCCGCCAGCTGATGCAGTCCTTTTTAAAAATTTTGCACTTTGTTGGCTGAACAGATCAATTATCGGTAATTAGGCGAGCGTTTTTCAATTAGCCAACTGCCAATTGGTAAAGGGGACATACACAGTTAGCATTTGCGGCTAATGAGTAGTCCACTCACACACACACACACACACACACCACACTTATTGAAGGCGGGGACATGTGAAAAGTGTGAAATTATCAGCGTGAACGCGACCCAATTGACATTGACATTTATAATTACGTGCAGCCTGAATGCCACACAAAAGGTTGCAGCAGCAGGAGGCATCAACTAAATCAGCAGTCGATTGGACGCACTCAGACGCAATTGGTGGCATTCACAGATGCCATTCACAGACGCACACACAAACACACAGATATACCTACACTTGATAATTTCAATTCGCACAAAAGGGAAACACCGAAAAAGTCTCGAGTTTTAATGAACACTCTTCTTGGCCCCAAATAACATCAAATGTTACTGACAGCAGCCCACTGAGATGAATGCCAGCGCAGGGGCGGTGCCGAGCGAAGCAATTGAGGAACCTTATGGGTGTGGCTAATTATAAACAGATTGAATATTATAAAAATCAATTTTGCGGTGAGAAAAAAAAAATAAAACCAGAGGGCCGGGGCTAACTTCGACCGCGTCAAAGTTTGTATAGCCTTGCAACTTTTTTGGTAACTCTATCCTTACCTATTAGCCATCAATGTGGAAGAACGTTTTATCTAAAAAGGCTTAAGCTTGAGAAAGAAAGGCCTACAATCATAGGAAATAACGAAGATATTGATCAAAGTCACTGTTTTCCACCGATCGTTCCTATGGGAGCTATATGATATAGTCACCCGATCTTTATCAAATTCGGCACAGTCATTAACATATATATTAAATTAAGAAATGTTTAATTTAAAAGCAATCGCGTTAAAAGTAACGAAGTTATTTACAAAAGTCACTGTTTTCGACCAATCGTTCCTATGGGAGCTATATGATATAGTCACCTGATCTTGATCAAATTTGGCATAGTCGCTTATAGGCGTAGTAAACTCTCTAATATTAAGTTTCACGACAATAGCTCAGAAAATAACGAAGGTATTGAGAAAGTCACTGTTCGTGACTTGGCCGTTTGTATGGGAGCTATATTATATAGTCACCCGATCTTGATCAAATTTGGCATAGTCGCTTATAGGCGTAGTAAACTCTCTAATATTAAGTTTCACGATAATAGCATAGAAAATAACGAAGTTATTGAGAAAAGTCACTGTTCGTGACTTTGGGGTTTGTATGGGAGCTATATGATATAGTGGTCCGATCCGGCTGAATCCGAGATATACAACGCCTGCAGTATATACAAGCCTACGTGCAAAATTTCAGCTCTGTAGCTCTTACGGTCTAGGAGGAGTTTGCGTTGATCCAGACGTCTCGTCGTGCTGATCAAGAATATATATACTTTGTATGGTCGGAGATGCTTCGTTCTATGCGTTGCATACTTCTGACCAAAATTAATATACCCTTTTTGCAAGGGTATAACGAGAAAAAATGTGTGCTCTGACAGGAAAACAAAGGCAACGACAGCAACCCATAACTGGGAGCAAACTATTGGGATGGGGCAAGTAAATATTTTTAATACGCTACAATATTAAATACACAAAACTAATGATCAAACAAATAACAGCATTTATATTGGAATAGAATAACTGATGTCTTTAAAAGTGTAAAAATAGAAAAATTCTTAGGAGTAAAAATTATTCAATTGAAAACCGACATTAAAACACATTTTTAAAAAGGATCGCAGTCAGAGTATAAGAAATTCGTGTGTGTAATGTGTCATGATTTCCTTGTTGAAAGACTCTTAGCAAATGGCTACCATATGCTCGAGAAGGGTCTGACAAACGTGTTTGCTGCCGTTGCTGCTGCTGCTGCAACTACTCCTGCCGATGTTGTTCGCTTTTGACACGCCAACCTGACCGCAAATGAGACAGTGTCTACTTCTCATCGTCATCTACAACTCTTATGTTGTGTGCATCTCTCTTTTCCGGTAAACGCCCACACTGTACACTCTATACTAACGTACTTGTTGTAATACATTCTTATAGGAACCTTCCTACCCACCTAGGTAGATAGATAGCTGGGTACGTATGTATGTAGGTATGTAGTTTGTAGTATGTAGCCCATCAATAACTTGCAATTAAGCAACCTTCATAAAAGGACAACAACGAAGTAAAAAAAAAGGTGTCAACTTTTAGTTGCCCCATTAGAGACATCATTTTAGGAACATATTTTCATCAAAGTGGCAAACAAACAAAGTAAACGAGCACCAGCAACTTTGTCTCTTACTCTCTCCCAGGGAGATTTTGATCTTAAGCTGCTTTCCCACATAGTTGTGGACCACAATTGAATTCCCCTGCGGTTGTCCAACCCTCCTATTCCCCCTTCACAACCTAACGACTTCTGGTACTTATGTTTGTAATTTATATTTATGCCCCCATCCCAGTTTCAATCCAAGTTCAACGTTTTACTTATCGCTCTCTCCACATCTAGTATCGAAGTCTATCTATAAAAAGTCGAGCCGCATTTCGCGTTGATTATATTTGATTTATATGACAACAAAGCCTCATTCTCAGCCTCAGAGCAATAAGCCATGAGGGTTGCCATTGCCGTTGCTGTGGTTAGAGATGTGTTAATCCCGAGAAGTCAGCTTCTGCTCTAGGATTCGCTTTCATCTTGGTGACTTTGTGACTTTTGGTGGCAGTTTTAATTGAGCATCGAGCTAAAGTGAAAAACGACACCCATATAAATCAAGTGCCCAGTCAAACCGTCACTTCATCACTTACACAGTCAGTCAGGCAGACAGTCACCCAGTCAGTTAGTCAACCGCAGTGTCCAGCTGTCAATCATTTAGTTTGCTGCATAAAAAAGGGAAATGACAATTTAACGGCAGCTATCACAAAATAGCTACCCTTTCATGACTTTCAGGACTTCATTAGAGGCGAAAAGGAGAAACCCAAAGGCGGAGGGTAGAACCAAAAAGTGATAGCCGCTTTTAATGAGCCATCCACAAATTGGTAGAAACAGCAGGAAGGGCCACTGGCAGGCACAGAAGAGCCACGTGACATGACAGTTGAAGATTTTTCTTTTTGTCAAGCTAAGCGGGCGTTGTCTTATGATGATTTTCTGGGATTGTTAGTGCAAAGTTGTTGAAATCTTGTGATGCATTAAAATTTGCAACTTTTGACTTTGCTTTGTGTCGGGTCTCTTTCTCGATGGATATCTGTATGTGTGTGTGAGAGTGAGTGAGTGTGTGCTGGTGTGTGAGTGACAGTTGTGTGTCAGTGGCACGTTTCGCAGGCTTTTAGACGCACATTGGGGTAAGTTATGCAAATGTCGCTCTACTGCGTAGCTGTCTCGGGTTTTTAATGAGCACATACACACAACAGTCTGTGTGTGTGTGTGTGCTTATAAGGAAAAAACGTGTTTACATATGGCATATAGCACCTCAATTAGCTGGCTCCTTATATAGGCTAAAAGCCCATTTGCCATTCAATCATCAAGTTGCCATAAATTGCATTCTAAAAGCATTTGGACCACTAACTTCCACCCCTGCCTTCTCAGAGGCATGTTATCCTTGATCCTATTCGCACTTTTTCTTCTTTTACTTTCTCTCGTTGTAACATTCAGGTGGAAGCATAAACGTGTGAAGGTTGTGTCACATTGCATTGCCCCGCAGGTTTTGTTGCAACAACGGCAAGAACAACACACAATGGGAGCGCGTTAAAAGGCTAATGCCCCAGGCGACGGGGGTCTACATGGATAGGTGCAACAGCTTGCCAACTGAATTACTTTCTACATGAATATAGTATGAATGTATATACATTTGTGTGTAGTCAGATTCACGACAATATGTGTTGCCCTTTTTTGTGCCTGCCCATTTGTAGCTCTTTCAATTTGTTGCCAATGGCAACATTAATTTCCAGCAACACTTGACGAAAGCAACATTTAGCTGGCAACTTGGAAACAAGTTGCTGAAATACTAATGTCTATTGATGTTTAGAAACAAATTTTATCTAGGGATAATTACTTAAATTTAAACGATTTGCATTACCGACATAACATTAACAGAGAATGTAGTTGATTTTTAGAAAATCTGTTTCTAATGCTGCCCTTTGGCTTCATTTATTGCAGAATAACCAGCGAAACCCAATTTGTTAATCAGGCTCTATATATACATAACATGGGAGTAATATAACTAAAATCCCCATGATAATCTTCTTAGCAGCACATACATAAGTATATTTACTTATGGGGGACAAGGTGACAATAGTTTGCCTTATGGCCAATTTACTGTCGATAATCCCAGTACACATATTGTGTGTGTGTTTGTGTGTCTGTCTGTTGACCAAATAGATATAACTCAATTATGTGGTTAGTTATGGTCAATAGCTTCTTCCGCTTACGCTTTTCAAGCCAAAGTACACGGGGAACGGAGCATTGGGCGGCGAGCGTTAGTGGTGAATGACCGACCCCTATGTAATCAACAAGGCGAAAAAAGGCTTTGGGGCCACTTTGCTGTCAAATTAGTGCCTAGTTTTGGGCGCATAATTGGCCATGCCAAAAGTTTTTACACGCAGGCATAAAAGATTTATGGAAATTATGCATGAAATTACAAGGTTAGAGAGAGATAGCCAAACAGAGACTAACACAGAGAGACGCGAGTATGCTCAGATTTATGAGAGGTCCTAATAAATCACACACACAGACAACACTCACACATAACCGCACACTGTTGTCCATTAATTGGCTGCAAACAAAACAACAGTTAAATAGTTGCCAAAGGTCACGTCTTCGCCATTGTGAGGCAGCAACATGTTGCTAAGCTTAAAAACACGAGCAACATTTCCCATAAACACTGAGCGAGAATGTGACAGAGAGAGAGCGCAAGAGAACTACACTACCAGAGAACATTCGGTTCGGCTTGCCACGGCTTCGCTTCGGGCAGCCGAATGCCAAACGAATGGGCCAAAACGGTGAATGATTTAACGACAGGCATCAGCTTTGCCAGGCGCTCCTGCTGTATCACCAGCAGCAGCAGCAGGCACCGAGCAGCAGCAGCAGCCAGGCAGCGGCAGCTGCGTTTGTTGTGAATTAGTTCTTATCCGTGTCTCGTTGCGTTTGGTTCGTTGAGCGGGCGCGTTTCGAAAACGACAACGGCAACGACCTATCTCGACGTTTACGACGCGCACAGCTTTCCGGACAGCAATAGAAACGAAATGTTTATAAACAAAAAGTTTGCAACTAATGTCTTCAATTAGACAAAGCCTACAAAAAAAGCAAAACTAAAAGCATCCCAAAGTGCGTGACACTCTTTTCTGCGTGTGTCTGTGTGCGTGTATTTTCCTTTTCTTTTTAAATGGCAAGCATCAGTTAAGTGCGTATACCCCCAATAGCCCCACCCAAACATCGCAACCCTCCCATCGACTCTGCTAGGACCGGCCAAAAAAATTTATAGACATCTTCTTGGTTCTTGGGTTTCGCCTTGTGCCGGTTTTTTCGCTTTTTTTTTTTTGCTCAGCGCGCGTGTGATTAGTCGACTTGACTGCCTGGGGCAGACATTTAGTCAGTCAGTCAGTCAGTTAGTCGGTCTGCTTAATTTCGCGAAAGAAATAAACAAACAAAACACTCGAGGAGCAGATGAAAATCGGCAAAAAAGAAAGAAAATTCTCCTTTGCAGAAAAATCAAATAAGAATTGAAAATTTAGGGCAAAAGCGGATTACGAGAATTGTTGCCAGCAACAACAATAGGAAAAGAAAACCTCACAAAAAAAAAAAAAAATAACAGAAAAGGAAAATGCGAAAAATTCCCTTTTGATACAAAAAATAAAGTGCGCGGCAACAACAACAACAACTTTTGGTGTTCTGGCAAAAGAAAAGTGAATTGCGAAAAATAAAAAATTGTAACAAGCAAAAAGATAAAAGATAACAAACAACATTCAGTCAGTGAACGAGCAGCGTGTGGCAAATAATTCAAATGGAATTTTAAATGCGTCATGCAGGCTCATTAACATTTTCTCCGCCCTTCCCCCGCCCCCTCCCCACATTCGGCCCCACAAGTTTAACCACCTACAAAAACCGAATTCGATTCACTACGATTGCGTGTTGGTCATCAATTAATTTGCTGCCAGCATCAGCATCTCTTGCAACAACAATACGATATAATTTTCGCACTTGAAGCGTTATAGCAAAAAGGAAAATCTTCAATCAACAATAACCAAACAAATTAATGACACTGTAATATGCTGCGGTTTTATTTGTAGTGGTCAAGCGTATCTATAACACACTCACTCTGTATCTGTATCTGCCAGATAGTTATTGGGACCAGATACGAACTGTTGCTGCTTAAAGCGGTCGCGTGCCATAATAATTAATCACAATTGTCATATACGTCGTGCGGGAGTGAGTAAGTGAGAGGCAGACAGAGATAGTGTATACAAAATTGTTCTGACTCTGTCTCTGGGTCAGTGCATTAGAACAAAAACTATAGAGAAAAAAAAAACCAAGCAAACCAACCAAACATAAATTAAAACTTAAAGCAACAAAACCAAAGAATAGAAGGGCCTGGAAACTTCCTTGCCCAGTTCTTTTTCTTCTTTTTCAACTACTTGGATTAGCAAAACAGAAAACTTTTTCCAGTTTTCGACAGGGTAAGTTCAACTTGGGGTCGCACTAATTTGTAACTATAAGCCAGAAGATTACATCTTTTAACTATTAAATGCAAGGATGCAACAAGAATCAATCAGATTTTCAATTTTAGATATACGAAAAATGTATAAATACTAAAACAATCTTTCATTTTGAGTGGGTTTGGCTTGGGTTGTGGAGGAATTCGATTTTTCCTTAGTGAAACTAAGGTAAACATCTTGTGGCTAGATTTGATCAAACTTGAGACTTTGTTGACACATTTTCACAGTTTTGTTTCATCGCCCAAAACAATTTTCTCACTACCTTGGAAACAATTGTGAGTGTCTGCCTGTATGTATGTATGTGTGACTGAGTGCGTGTGTGGCAGACCAACCACAAGCCGGTCAAATCTTTGGATGAGTTTTCCCTAAGCGCCTCTCGGCGACTTATGTTTTTATGTGTAGACAACTTCTGAAAAAAATTCGTAAGGAGAAGAAGAAGCACACATCCTTGTACATATGTGGCATCTGAATGTATGTAGTTGTAGGTTGGTAGGGGGTTTGCATGTTGGGTATGTATAAGTAAGTATAAAAAGCAAATCACAAAATCCACTGTACCCTCCCACCGCCTTCTCCCCTCATCCGTGGCATACGCTATAAACTCATATAAATGCTACCGCCGCAGGATATTTGCAAAGCCAACTCGAGCTCGAGCCAGAGTCGGCCCAAATACAAGCCCCTCACCTCATCACCACACACACACACACACACACACACATGTCCGGAGTATAGTCTATTAAAGCAAATAGAAATCCTGGAAAAAACCTACACCCACATACGCACACACAAACACATCTTTTTTCCCACTCTCTCTCTTTCTCTCCCTTTCTCTTTATACAACTGCAAATATGAACAAAACAAAGCGAAACAAAACGATGAAAAAAATGCGTATATAAAGTTGAAGCTTTTCAGTAAAGAAAAACGCAAAAAAAACAACAACACCAAAAGGAACAAAAAATATAAACCAAATTTAGGTAAATGCATAAAAAAATTCAATTTTAAACAAAATGCTTGAAGCAGTGACGCGGCAGCTGCGTCGACGGCGTCGCATAAAATGTATGCTACGAATATGTGCAAATATAGTTCATATATGAATACACACACACAGCCCCCTGACACCCTCTTTTCACCACTTGCAGTGTGTGTGTGTGTCTGTATGGGTGTGCTGGCAAACAATAAAACTTTCAATACATATTTTATTAGACTTTCTGTTGCAATTTTATGCATAATAAATTCTTTGCCGCACAGCAGACAAAAATGAAAATGAAAATAAAAACAAATAAAAGAGTTAGAAACTACTAAAGCAAATAAATCTAGACGAAAATGACTAAATACTTTTGATATATTTGACACCAATATCTAAATATCTATATTTATATACAAATATGTTTGTGTAGACTTAGAAATTGAGATTTTTTCATTAAATTGCAAATCGAATGGGATTATATGAAATGTCTTGCCCATTAAAATGTCTACAAACATACATATAAAGAAATATTAAAGCCGGCTAAGTTTAAATTTAGATTTAGATTTCTTCATTTACGATTCATTAACTCAGACTCAAGCGATTCCATCCATTGAATTACTTAAAACCGTAACCAGGCACTTCTTTCTTATTGCTAAAAGTGAGTAAACAATAAACAGGGGTAACTTAAATATGGAATATACATACATATATGTAAGTAAGATGCTTTATGTTAAGCAGATTAATCACTGTACATACATACATAAATATTACTTTTGCAATGAGAGTTACTATACTCAACACCTCTTAAGCACAATTTTAATCTATTTGGGTCTATTTTAATGAAATAATTTGCCCACATTTATTTGCCTTCTTATCAAATTTAGTGGCTTCAACTAGATTGTGCATAAAAATGATTCGAAAATAATTCTTTATATAGCTGCTTCTTTAAACTTCTTTAAACACATATGAAGTCACGTATACGAATAATATATTTTTATTGGATATAAGTTTTTATGAAACTGAATCCAATGTACATTTTCCAATTAACAAAAATTGTGTTTGCAATGGAGGGAAAGAAGAGAAGGGGACGCTGCACCAGCAATTAAATGGTATGGCCCAGACCTAGTGGACTCCCACAACAACAAGAGCTACGAACACGTAGCTGACTATGTGGGGCAAAGTGCCGCCGTGTGGAGCATCGAGTGAGGCAGCGGCCTGCATTCTCACGTAGCATGCAAATTGTTGCAAATTATCGCCGTAAATTGCATTTGGGTTTAATGAGCGAGTCTGCCAGGCTCTTAGGCTTCAGGATCCTCATAGATTTCTCACACCTCTCGCCTCCTCTTCAGTCACTCGCTGCACATCTCAAAGTTCAATTACGCTTCCGCATCATCACCATGCCAAACCTCAAACTCATTCTCATCCTCATCCTTATATTCATCTTCATCTTCATCCTCGCCGTAGTCGTCTCCGTCGTTGTCATCATCATTGACGGCGTCGTCTTTGCCACTGCTTGCATTTAATTTCAACTTTTTTGTTCATCCTCTGATTTATGGGTTTCTGCCTCGTCGTTTGGATTTTTATATACTATCGGATAAATATATTTATTTTGTATCTATTCCGCGCCATGTGGGTATGGGCATTGGCGGAAGTGGAGGGTTGGGTTGGAGGTATGAAATCTTCTATTTGTGGGCATCGATTCGCGTTTTGTCACATCGTTGCTGGCATTGCCATTGCCGCTTTAGGCTTCCCCTATTTGTAATTCAAATGGATTTTAAAGTGTTTCACGTGTTTAGCATATATGCATACATTTTTGTATTTGTGTGGGGGTGTGTGTGTGTGTGTGCAGCACATTGACCTTACTCAAAAGAATTTAATGCAAGAATGTATCAGCCTCAGTCTTAGTCGCGCAATTTCAGTTTGCCATGTCTCAATTATGTTTTTAGCTCTGGATGTGCCGCCTTTGTCTCTGGTTACTAGATTTAGATCTAACTTCTGACAATTACCGACTAAATTGTTGTGATAAATGCATAATAATGTTATGCCGGCTCTTAGCACATAATGCTAATTGTGCTTTTTTTTTCATTTCTCTCCTAGCTTCTCTCAACATAATAATAATAATAATAATTTATCAATTTGCTGCTCGGCTCGGCTGTTGGAGTAAATGAAGCGAGCATGGATAAACGAGCTTATCTCATGTCAAACATACTTAAGCAGAAGAGACATGCCCAGCACACAGAAAACCCAACATACACATACACAAACAGGGTGCTGCACATGTTGTAAATTTTTATTGGCCTTTAAAGCAATTGAAACAAAAGCGAACAACAAGCAGCAGCTAGAAAATTTTCAATTGAATTGGTAATATGTATTAACATGGCCAAGAGACAGAAAAAGCAGCAAAACCAGTAGAAGCAGAAGCATTGACAGTAGCATCAAAGCAGAAGCCATAAAGGACAATTCGCCAACCAGGGCAAGGACATGTGAGTTCTGTTGCCCCGTTGGGCAAATGTGATTTTTGCATTAAGCATCGAGAGACGATGCAGTTTTCCCCTGGTTTTGTGTCTGTGTCTGTTTTTTAAATCGAAACTTCTTTTGGAATAACCTTCTCTGGAGTAGCTTCGATTAATGGCAGGTAACGCTTAATTGGCTTTCAGTGTACCGATTTTAACTGAATTGCTGTGCCATTGTTGTTGTCGTTAGGTTTTTCCCTTCATTGATGTAGACGGAGGGAGTGGGCGAGGGTGGTAAAGGGAGGGAGGGGGCAGCAGTAGGAGGCCAACCAAGGTTGAAACAAAAAGCACACAGCGAGCATTTGCATTTAGATTGAATTCGCTTGGTGTTTGCTTCATTTTTTTTCCTTTCGGCTGATTCGCTTGCTTTTTGCGTTCATTCGTTCTCGTTCGTTCGCTATTTGGTTGGTTCGCTCGCTCGTTTTGGTTGGCTTTGAGTGATGCAAGCCAAGGAAATCAAAATCTCACCCGAAAACACACATACACAAACACACCTCTCACACTCACACTCAGATATATACATAGATAGATGACATAGAACAATGGCAAATCCTCCATATCGATGAGAAAAAATAGAAAGAAAAAAGAGAAATTATTCCAAAAAGCTATTGGAAAATCGTTTGTTTTCACTCTCTCTCTAGCGACCTATGTCACCGTCTCCTCTTCTCAGTCTTTCGCCTTCTCTATGGACATTTTTGTGGCAAATCTTAATTAAATGCATAATTCGAATTTATTATTCAATTGTTTTTGATTTATGCAAAGCGCGTGCTTGTTGCTGGATGCTGCCAACTGTCTGTCATTCATAAATATTAATTAGAAAATTTTGTGGTGGTCTTCCAACCAAACCATTGCCACCCAATGCAAGGCCGCCTAAAAGCATGAAATGTATTTTTATTTTTTTTTAGCATACGAATGATTGGAAATTGAATAACTATTTGGGTTGTTTATGTGCGTGTGTATGTGTGTGCAGCAAGTGGTCATAATTGTAGAGTAGGACAAATAGATATATCCCTTTCACTCTCTCTCTTTTTCCTTCATGCATGTTGAATACAAACTGCTTGTATCCCTTTTGAATAAATTAATGTCAAAAGTACTTTGGCTTTTTGATTTTGATTGATGATTGTTCGCCTGTATGAGCAACACACAACCTTAAATTACGTAAAGGCAGGGCAAGGGCACAACCACAAGCATTGGCGGCATTTGAAGAGCTTTTGTCCTGATCTTCAAGCCTCGTATGTGTGCTGAAGTGGCTGGTTGCCATCCTTTGACTACTACCTACTAAATGCCTGCCCGCCTTTCCTGCCTTGCTTTTGGCATTCGGCTGTTTTGGAGCCCATGATGATGAAAGAGAAGCTAAGCTCAGCCCCTGCATGTGCATAGAAATTACGCATAAATAAAAGGGAGCTTGAATGCCCGTCTCCCCTATTTCTCGCTCTCTCTCTCGCTGTCTGTGCCTGATGCAGCTTTTGAAAGGACCCTGCATCAGGCGCATCAGCATCGTCATCATCCTTGCTGCATCGTTGACAATGCCAATCCGCAGCCAATGACAGGCAGCTCGAAACCCAAGACTTTGACCTAACAGGGCTGTATGTGTGTATATGTGTGTGTGGGGGGGATCTTGTCATGTGCTACACGCACGTGCGTTGTCGTATTATAGAGGGACTCTCTGAACGGAGATGTCTACAGACACATCAATCAGCCCACAGCCATAGTAGGTATCCATCGTACTATCTGCCGCCTGCTTCGACTTTGAGTTGTGAAATTTTGAGTTGACTTTGCCTTTGTGTATGTCAGTCAGCCTCTCTTTAACTCCCACAGTAAGGGGCGTGGCCGTGTAATCAATTACGTGGCTTCATTAATCATGCAAATAGCAACAGCAACAGCAAGAGCAAGAACAAGAGCCAGCAAAATGAGAGAGATATTGATTTTGTCAGACCAAGTTCAGTTCAGGTTTTGCCTATCAGCTGGCGACGTCAAAGTCTTGCTTAAAATTAATAAATTTTTCAACAAAATGCCACAGCCAGTCTGTCACCTTACAAACCCGCCCACCCGTACCGCCTAGCCCCGCCCTCTCTGGCTATTCATTGCTGTTGTTATATACGCATTTTGGCTTAGACCATATTTGCATAATTTTCTATTCTATACTTTGACACGGGCCCTAGCAATCACTCCTCTTGAAGGGGCAAGCAGTATCAAGGTTAATTTGTTCCACAAACAAAACTTTCGCCAGCATTTTGCAGAAAAGTATGCTAATATTTTTTGGTTAGTCGAGTTTCAATTTGCCTGAAACGTGTTCAATTCGATTCGCGCAGAAATATTCAAGCATTTTATAATGAAGTTTCATGGCGTATGCATAAACGCATTAAACGTATACACACTCACACACACACACACTCGCATACACGCACAACCACATTTGGATGGATTGTGAAATGTGCTGCTTCGTCTCGCTTGGGACATCAGAGAGACCGAGTGAGAGTGGCGGCTCTGTATTAAAAATGAAAAGCCTTTTGGAATTTGCTTGTTGAAATGAAATTTTATGTAAATGATTGAGTGAATGAGAGGTATAAGGGGGAGAGAAAAAGAGGGAGTGTGCCAATGGAATTGCTTTCTGTTTGTGTAATTGATTTTATTTTAAATGTGTTTTTTATTTTTTTGGGGTGGAGAAGTACTAAACAGATCTAAAGGCCAGACTGTATATAAAGCTTGAAATTCATAAATTTCTCTAAACCAAAGAATTTAAATAGTCACAAAAAAAGGTCCTTTACACCTTTTTAGAAGAAAGAAGCCGCATTATTTTTGGCATTTTGTTACGTTTGATATTTTGTTCTAGGAAATATTTTGGCATATTTAAGCGGCTTTAAAGTGTTTAATCCTTACGGCCAAAAAGTCTAAGAGTATTGTGAGAGTCCTCTGTGTTCCATTTCCATTTCCTGTTGCGCATGTTTTGCATTTTTTGTGCTACCTTTTGCTCGAGGCTTAGATAAGCTGCACGCCCTCGGGCCAACCGCCTCCGCCTGGCTTCTCTTGGAATTTTATGCGCCTTAAAAATGCAAATTTACGTTGACATTCTCTTGGAATGGTTTGGCGGCGGCAGCCAATGGTAGAAGGAGTAGTTGGAAGCAACTTCTGGCTGGCTGGCTGCTGGTTAAGTTAAGTGGGCAACGCTAATTATGTGCAGCCCCGCAAGTGCGTCGTCTTATCTGAGTCACCAACGACCTCCCCCTCCATATCCAAACGCCCATTTAACACTAGCCGCCTTCTCTTCTCCTCTCAACTGTACTAACAACTATGTACTTGCTGGCACAGCTGAGTTTTGGGTTTTACGACTTGTTAATCTCAAGATACTAAATTCCCAATGATGTGAGAGAGAGGCAGTCAAGTCAAAGTCGACCCCACAAGACAGTTGTCATAAATACACACACACTCGCACATATGTATGTAAATGTGTCTGTGTGTGTGTGTTATGGCTAATGCGATTTTTGTAAATTGACAGCTACGTGACAGTGCTTACGACTTTAATGACAAGAACAACATGAATGAGAACATGCCCATGACAGGCAAAGTAAAATCAGGCTGCAGATGAAGAGAGGGGGTGGTGGGGTGCAAACATCTTCATTGATGACAAGTGAGGAATATATTTGGTGGGCTTTTTCTTTCTTTCTTTCAGTCTGAGCTTTTATTTTCGGGGCTCAAAAAGGGGTGTGGTGTGAGCGTGGGAGCCGCAACATCTGTCGTTCACATGCAATTTTAGTTACGGAACGGGTGGGGACAGTTGAGGGTAGGGCGCAAATCCATCCAGTGACATTTGACATTTGGCAAAAGTGAAAGGCGACACAAATTGTGGCAATGCAACAATGTGGATTGCAACCCTCGGCAGTAGAATATTTCTCCATTTTTGTCGACAAAAAATATGATAAATTGAAAACTCATAAATTATGTCAAATTATAAAAAAGAGATGAGAAAAATAAATTGTTACCCCACCTGCTCCTTCAACGCTTTGGCTTTCCACTTTACGCTGATTATGCCGATGATGAGGCCGATGATGAGGCCGAGACGAAACGAGAAGAGGCGACTCTCTGTGGCCAGCTTGTGTGTGTGTGTGTGTATGTGTGTCAACTTGAAGCTCGTTGCTCATTTTGTCAGTTAAGTGGAAATATTCTTGACATTTATTAACATTTTCTTTTTTTCCCTTCTTACTGTCCGCAGCAACAATTAAATTGTTTCGGTTGAGAATAGAGGTTTTTTTGCTTCCATTTTCTTTTTTTAATGATATGGTATTTACGAGTTTTTGCCATATCGTAGGTAGCTAAAATAAACATAAATCATTTTTTCATAACTGTGGTCAAGTCCAAAAAGGCAGCAGCTTTGTTTTCTTTGCTTCTTTTGCGGTTTTTACGTGTTTTAAAGAAGAAAAGTAAATACGAGTGGGATTTTAAAAGCATTAAAAGTGAGTGAGATAAAGACAGACAGAGAGAAATAGAGAGTGAGAGAGGTGTGTAGGTGTCAGTTGGAGGTGGAGAGAAGACTGGACTAGCTATAACTCAATGCCAATTTAAGGCAAAAGAATAAAACGGAAGAAAGAACCGCAAAGCAAACTGCCACCTTATAGCGTAATATATTCTAGGCATTTCAAATCAGTCACATGTATCAGCATTGTCTATATATAGACATCGTTATATATACATTGGCCTGCTTTCTCTTCATAGGAATCTTATATTTAGCTATTTGATAATGGTATCTTGCATAAAATAAAACGTTTCGCTTTTCAGTTTATTTGCTACCCTATTCACTTTCCCTACTTTAGCACCTTTTAGATGACGGTCGAGCACTAATTTCATACAAATGTGTAGTAGTAAAACTTACTCAAAAAAAAAACTAAAAGTAGAAGCATAAATAAATTGTATTCAAAGCAAAGTTTTTTACTATGTTCCAATGATAAACCATATGCCCATGGAGTCCATGTTCCCATTTCGATGGATACCCAGTTTTCCGTGTTGTTTGTTCCCTTTCGTTCGTTGTTTTTGATTAAATTTGAAATTCCATTATGTAAAATACAATGCGCACACCTTCAGTTCAGCTTAAATCCATGTAAAGACCATGACAAGAGATGCTCCTGTCTGTTGTCTGATATGTGTTGTCTGGCTGGCTGTCTGCCTGTAACTCGTAGATACGATTTGTGGCTTATGCTGATTCTGATTTATTCCAATATTATTTCATTTCAGTTATTCAATGAGTAGTGATTTCATCCATTGCTCTCTTTCCCTCTGCTCCCGCTGTATTTGTTTGTTTGTTTTACATTTTCTACTTCTGTTTTTTCGGATCTGCTCTTGATTGTTGAATGTCGAAAACAAAATACAATAATAATATTGTCCGCCTTGACAATTTCTAAAATTGTTCTCAATCTCATTTGCTCAGTCAAAAGTAATTCTTCAAAGAAAAACTTTGAAATTTTTTAGCAACCACAGCAACAACAACATCAACCATACTCAAAGGGCAGAAACTGGAATTTCAACAGTTGCTTTTACAAATTCCAATGAATTTCCCTGCAGTAATTTCAGTCTGCTCTCTGCCAGTGGGCATTAAAATCTAAAATTATAACCAGACAATAACGTCATTTTGTATCCACATGCCGCCTGCTTCTCCTTGTCCCTAGATAACTGCAGGAGCGCAGCCAAAAGAGACTACATCATGTCTAAGTTAACTCAAAATGCCTTAATTATGTTTGTGCCAGTTCAAAGTAAAAGGTTATCGACCTACACGACCAAAAGTCATTCTTTGTCGAAATAACAAAATAATTTTGTCAGCTTATGATTTTTCGTATAATTAACATGAAATTTATTTCGTTCCAATAGTTAATAGTTTTGAATTAACTAAACATTAATTTTATTCAATTTTGTGAAATAATGAATGAAATTTAGTACTTCCTTGGAACTCATCTATCATCTCTTAAAGAGAGAGATTGGGGAGCCAAATATCTAAGAAGCAAATAAATGAAAAAAGAAGCTGATATTAGATCAGATTTCCTTTTGAGTCTTTACTCAAATTTAAGCGACAATTTGAATGTTTGCCTAAGGCAGTAAAATACCTGGCAACGTCTCTGGATATAAGTCTTTTCAATATACGAGTTTCCTTTTGATGTTAATATCTAAATATTCTACTCCTGCATTAGAAGGCAAGGAAAGATGCCTGGAAGAGGCAGAAAGACATGATACCTAATAAAGTATTAGTAAGCTGTGTAAAAATCACTAAATATATCTAATAAGAGGGAATCCATTTTAGACAGAAAAGACTTTAAAGCAACATCGGATACCAACAAATTTAAACTTCAGCAGCAGCTGAAAAAGATACGAAAAGACATTTAAGTTTTGTCTTTGCTGGTCGTAATTGTTTTTACCTAACAGAAACTGACCTCTTACACCTGAATCCTTAACAAGATACTTTAAGCTTGGTGGCTATTTACAGAATTAGAAGTGGAAGTTCTTTCTTAATCATCTTCTGGGGTCTCATTAACTAAAATATTTATCAGTCTAAACTAAATTTCAACCAATTAAAGACCAACTGAAATACTTAATTATATTTAAAGAGTATTTAAATTTTTATATACTAACTTTAAATAAAATTGCGCAAATAAATTTAAAGTGTGGCAGGTTAAAAACAATCAACTAATAAAATATAAGAGTGGGTTGCAGGAAAAAAAGACAAATTGCTTCGAAATTAATTTATGAAATTTTAAATGAGCCAAAATATATGCAATAATCATTGTTAATACATAATGCACCGTGTGGCACCACATATGCAACACGGGGCAGCAGCAGCACCAGCGGCAACAACGACAACAACCAACGAGATGAGAATTTAAAATGCGTTATTTAAGCCCACATTGTAATTAATTGGAAATTGTTTATAAAATGCGAGGCATATGAAAGTTTTTACATACATATTTTTTTTATTGCTGCATAAATTTAACATTTAATTATGCTAGCAGTGTATGTGTTCGTGTGCGTATGTTGGTCTGTGTTTAAGGTTATGTGTAACTATTATGCAAATTATTCATTGCGTGAATGAAATGTAAATTTTTAATTGATTTAAAAAAAGGCAAACAACAAACGACAAAATGAAACTCGGTCATTTTGAACGATTTGTGTCACGCGCTTGCAGTTGATTTTATTGGGCAACTAACTTCAATTCTAACTCGTAAACTCTCAACTGTCATTTCCCCATTCCACCATTTTCCCCCACCAACATTTTCGTCAAATGTAACTGCAACGGAACTGTTGACATTCACGCACAAATTGGATTTGCTAACGAGTTGGCTTTGGCCTAGTCTCGCTCTCTTTCCCCCCAATCAGACACCTTTATGGCGGGTGGATGGAGGGGAAAGGGGCCAAGTTGACAGTTGCCTGCTGTTTGTCACTTTTGGCACTTTTGTTTGTTATCGTATGCCCAAAATGGAACAAAAAATTGCTCGAGAATGGAGAAGAAAAAAACGCGTTCGCGCCTGTTATTTATGGCTTCGATTATCCTCACACAATGGCCAACACAGAAGCGGGAAGCAAGCGGGCTAAAAGCGAAACCGAAAATAGAAAATAGCGAGAGAGTCACAAAAAAAAAAACGAGTCAACCAAGCTCTGGGCAATAAAACAAAACGCACACGCTTCTCATTTGGCAAACAAAAGGGGGTTACGAAGAGGAAAAAGGGCAAATATAGGGCCAACACACACACACACACACACATACAAAAGAGGGGGTGTCCCATTTTCGGGGGTCAAAGGCAAACGAGCGAAATCACAGAAGCAGCACAAGGACATTCCGCTAGTCAAGCCAACCCAAGCAAAGAGGCTTTGCGTATTTACAATAGTTGCCATACACCACACACTGGCACACACATACACACACACACACAAGCCCAGCTAAACAATCAGAAAGATACACACACACACAATTGGGACGTAGGGAGTTTAGGGTCCCTCAATCTCTTCATGCATATGTGTGTGTGTTAGTGTGCTGATTTCCAACGTTTGAATTATGATTTTCATGTGGCGAACTTTTAGTTTGATTTTCGCTTGGATTCCCTCGCTTTTGTCGTTTTTGTCGTCGTCGTCTGTTGTTGTCTGGGGTCTACCGACGAAAATTTATATGCCCCACTAATGCGGGGCACTTAAACTACGCAAACAAAATGGCTTCGCTACAGCTTGAAACCCCTTCCCTATCTCCTTCTCTCATTCTATCTCTCTCCTCTCTTTTTCTCTATAGCTTTGTGTCGCTAGAGACTTTTGGCCCTGGCCATGTGAAAATGACTAAAATCGTATCGAAAATCAAAGGTCACTTTTGGGATCAATTCAAAAGGAATTGCCGCATTCAAATCGCTGCCAGGCACTTGTGAATACAACCCAAAGAGGAGCCTAGGGGTAGAGCGGGAGCAGTAGAGGGAGTCACAGGACCCACATGTGTACATAGATGTGGCTGGCAAAGGATGTGTATGTATTGTGGATGTGGCTGCCATAGATATTCAAACTAAATGGCGTCATCTATAACATGTTTGTCTGCTTGTACTTGAGCTCCATGGTAGACGTCGCCGTCGTCTGCGCCTCCGCCTTTTCCTCCGGTACCGAACCCCAACTGACTGTCGATAGGAAATGAATTTTAATGATTACCCCGCCCCCACATCTCCGCCTGTTTTTGGCGAAAAACTTTTTGGTCATGGCTTGTTTTTCCCCGTCAAAAAAAAAAAAAAAAAATACAATGACTGTGGTAGAGGGAGTGAACATCGTCTTGTTGTTGTTTTGCAAGGAAACGAGCAAAAAACTTTCCACATTAAATTGTTTATTTTTGGCTGAGTGGGCGATAACAGGGAAAAAGGCCTTAGAGTCTAATCTGGTTTCAACTTTAACCCAATCCACGCAGCCATTGAAACATGCCCATATGCTTGACATTCGCAACACTCCCAGGAAAATGCAAACTATTTTCCATGATGCGGCACGTGCTACGCCTCAGCCATTTTCCTCATAATCAACACTACTGGGCTGCAATTTCTTTGCCGCTTTTTGTAGCTCAGCTGTTGGCAATATGTCAAGAATCCGCAAGGCTTCTCTCTCTGTCATTTCCAAATGCCAGCCACGTTTTTATTTTTAGACCTGGGGCTAATTAAAAATCAACATTTTCCCTCTCAAAATGCAGAATGCAAAACTGCAAATGCATTCGTGCCATTTGCTATTTATGACTATTAATTAAATCTATAGCGTAAATGCAGCAGAAGCAGGAGAAGGAGCACTTACTGACAGCTTCTGACTTTATCTTTCTCTTGAAGATTTTTTAAATTAAAAAAAATATCACTTACCCTATTTAAAGGATTTCCCAGCTCATTGTCAGTTCAGATGTTTAAGTCTGTAGATTTTCCTGGAAATCTTTGTCGATATTATAATAAGATGTTTATGTCAGTAGATTCTTTATTTCGTTGAACTGCAAAGAAGATAAAATATAAAGTGTAATGAATTTCAGTTCAACTGAAATTGTAGCTTTTTTTAATAGATCTAATGATAAGGGAGTAATTTATTTCGCCGATGAGTATGATCGATGAGTTAATTTCAGTTCAGATCAAACCAGGTCATGTCTATCTGCTGGGCTGACAACTAATTTACTGTCCATCACCTAGAACAGTCTTGTAACTACAAACACTTTTGTCACTAATTGTTCTTTGCTCTCAATTTAGATATATTTGGCATTTGTAATTGATTTTTGTTTAGTTTCTTCTAAAAAGGGCCCCTTTTCTCCCTCTCTCTCTCTCTCTTTCTTGTTTATCGGTCTGAATTTATTTAGAATGTGATTTTCTGGCGCTTGCCGCTTTGTTTATTTTTCTAATTAATACGAAAACAAGTTGCAAGTTGTTTTTGGCCAAAAGCCAGGTAATCGTACAGAGACTCATTGAGCCGAAACTCATCTCCTCTCTCGTTGTTCCCTCCTTTAGTTAGTAGTACATTTCCATCTCGTTCAACCCAAATTCCCAGCTGTCAAAAGTAGCTTAGTCCAAAGTTTCTTTTCGCTTAAGCACATGAAAATAACTCATACGTCGTGTGGCCCCAGTCAGCCCACCAGCAACTTTAACTGTGTGCTTTAAGAAGACATAATTAATTAGCTAGCCTGAACTGACGTGTGATGTGATGTGCCCTTTTTGCCGGCCTTATCGCAACACGACCAGATAAGGGAATAAATAATGAAAGATAAACAAAGTCGGTCAAAGGAGAGCAACAAGAGGACAAATGTTCAATGTCATATGTTTGAATGGAATAAGCCTTGTCACAGCAGCCCCCTGTCCTCTCCTTTACCATTTGCCTACCTTAATTCTGAGCAGGTGACATGGAAAATCTTAAAGTTAAAATCTCTGACCGAAATTGGGGAAAAAAATTTAATTACAACAAAATGCCAAGTCAGGCGCTTAGTTTTAAAGCCCCTCAACGAACAAGAAAACGTGATTAATTAGACATTTAATGTAAAGCAGAAAAAATAAAAAAAGAAAGAAAAAAGGGTAAAAGAAACGCTAAATAATTGTATGTTTGGGTGGGAGGAGAACAGGCAAAAAAAAAAAAGAAATTCCAACCACGAAAAGGGTTTGCCGACCAAAAAACTTTGGGTTACATTTAACACGTTGTTGTAGTTGTTGTTGGTGTTCCTGTTGTTGCCGAGCAAAAAGTTAAGAGCTGAAGATTATTAATTGAAGGATTAGAAGGCGTTCAAAGGGAGTTTGGTTGGTTTCGGCTGGCAAACTAACTTCAATTTAAATTCAAATTTGGCTTTTTGTTTCAGAAGAATGTTGATGACCGAAGGCGAATGATGAAATAGGGTGGTAGGGGGAATTTCGCCTCTAACTCTGGCACGTGTAAATATTTTTGGAAATTAAAAACGTTTAATTTAATTGCAGCAGCTGTTAATTTAAAAACTTTTGTCGCTAACAAATGCGTTGACATTAATATTAAATAAAATTCAATCTCAATCTCAGGGGTTTGAAGCGTGTTCTCTAAAATTTAAGATGCCGGAAAAGAGCTCAAAATCAAATAAAGCCAACAACACTCACTGTGATTGACGACTAAGCCAACGCTGACATAGACAGGCGGCGTCAGGTGGCGGTAGGCAGTCAGCGGCTTCTGTGTCACCTGTTTGTGCACCATGTTGTCAAATTTTCAGTTAAATTTTGGTGGTAACCGCAGCAGCAGGAACGCCAACAGCAACCAACCAAGACCAGAACCAACAAGTAAACCATTCGGTTAACTCATTTGTTTTGACATACATACATATGTACATATGTACATACATAGGCAGCATGAAGCTGTCAGGATGGTGGACATAAGAGAAATTTCCTGGTTGTTTGGAATGAATTGGAGTTGAGAGGAGGTAACACCGACTGTAAATGACAGACGAGAGCTGCCTACACACTCAAACCCATTCTACACCTCCTCCTTCTATTTTGGGGTCCCTTGTGCGTGCACTAAATTACCCAAATGGAGTAGTGTTTTATGTCGTTTCGTTTGAAGTTAAAGTCAAAAAAAAGGCCCCAAATGGTTTCATGTTCTCTGCAAAACCCAACACAAACTTCAATGCGACAGGAAGGGAGTTGACCAGCAAGCGCCTTGTATGAAAGTATATAGCAAACTTTAGATTAAATCAACGATATAAGGTCGCCGACTTTGGTGTACCCGGCAGAAAAGTAAAAGTAAAGTAAAAAGGTTACTTCAAACTAGCTAGACCAACAAAAAGCAAATCTCTCTTTCGCCTTGCGACCAATTCGATCTTGAAATTCCAAAGATAATAGAGGATTACTTCGAGGCATACACTCTTTTACTTCATATGAGTGCAGGGTACCGAAATCACACACAAATCAGATGAATAAATCCAACTTCACATAGCTAAAGAATTTACTTTAACCGCATTTGCAAAGTTTCTTATTTTGGTCATCTATGGATAAAGTTTTAAATGTTTACAAAAAAAAAGTTTACTGATCAGGTCTTGCTAAAAAAAATAGATAGTGTGAGAAAAACTGAGATTAAATAGCTCTTACTTTTTGTCTCAAGGCGAAATGCGTGTAGCAAAATGTTTGTAACAACAAAAAAACTTCATGGGCCACATTGAGGCCAAAAGGTCAGTGTCTGGCGTCTGACAACATTTTATTTTAACAAAAGAGAGAAAGCAAAAGAAAATGAAAGAGAGAGAGAGAGAGAGAGCGAGAGAGAGGAAGCGAAAAATGCGTATTAAAAATTAACAAAGACCTGGTTCGTCGTAGGCGTTTGCCTTTGCGTTTGATTAAAGCATAAACCGTTTGCATACCTTTGGGCAGTGTGCGAAGCATTAATTTTTAATTCCCATTACAATGCAAGGATCTCTGTTATTCTTGGTCGTTCTCTTTTATTTCACTTTTTTCCGCCTGATGCCGCTTTACGCCAATTAGCAAGAGAAAGAAAATAAATGCTCACGAGCGAGGTAAATAAATTAGGGCAATTAGATTACATTGTCTGATTGATTCGGTTTTCCATAACACAGCATGAAAAAGTGAGTGAGAGCGACTGTGAGTGAGGTGATTTTTTTTTTGTTCATTCTAATTAGTATTTTATTTTAGCCATGTTGTTATTATTATTTATGTTGTTGTTGTTTTTCGGTTCGTGTGCTATGGATGCTGCTTCAGTTTCAGTTTTTTCTGTTTTTGCTATTGTAATAAACGCATAAAGGATATTAATGAGCTGATGTTTGCTTAGCCTGTCTGAACTCTCACACGATTTGCTTTTATTTCAGCTGAAAAGGCAACTAATTGCTTACTCACACACACACACGCGCGCACACTCTGATGAGTGGAAGGCAAACTTATGGCAGGCAGTGTCAGGGTGTGCTTGGGGTTTTGTAGGGGGTTAGCTGGCTGGCATATTTCACAAATTGCGCATACGACATGTTAAACGACTCACATACACAAGGAAGTAAACACACGCAGCTAAAAGTCAGGACAAGTCAAAGGCAAGCAAAGAGCGCATTATCAGGCTATAGTGGCCACGTTTATTGTTGCCCCTATCTCTCCCCTCTCACCCTTTCTCTGGCTGCATGCCTTTGTCATAATTCAAGTTTTATTTACAGACAGAGAGAGAGCAAGCTAGCGAGAGTGAAATGTGCTTTGAGTGGCGCTAAAAGTATGCCGCATGGTGTAATAACACGCGTCGCAAACTCTCTGAGCCGCGTTGTTTCCTCCTCTTCTTTCCACGCCCCCTCTCTACCGTTCACGTTCCCTGAGCTCTGGTCCGCTGTGACAGTGACAGGAGCGGTGCTTATGCTTGTCAGACGCATGCTTATGATATATCATCATTTTTGCAAGCCCCTGAAATCGTATAATGGTCGTGGAAGGATGTGTTCTCCTTCTCCTACTCCTACTCCTCCACCATCGCATCGCCAACGCAACTGCGATAAGAGGTTGTCAGTTAAATTCACACTACGTCTATCTGTCGCCTGCATGCGTTGACTGCAGTTAAATTTTCTATTTCATATTATTTTATTTTTAAAATTTATGCCAGCTGCCGCCAGTCTGTCACCCAGTCAGTCCACTTCTCTGCCTCTCCTTCCGTGGCACAAAGAGTTATGCGTCTTTCGAGTTTATTGAGCATGAGCTTGAGCAAAAGACGAGAGAGAGAGAGAGAGAGAGAGAGAGAGAGAGAGAGAGAGAATTGCACAATGCATGAGAGGAGCATGGAATTCTTATTGTAATATTCCTCATGTCCCTGGGACAAGAGGGACATCCCATGTACCGTGTTCCGTATTCCATTTGGGAATGTGTAGTAGCGCTTCGCCTTCGTCTCTCTCTTTTTTTCTCTCTCTCTCTCTCTGCTTTTTTATGCGGCGTTAAATCTTGAGGAAATTGTGTCACATTATGATGAACATTTATGGCAAAGTTGAGTATTTGCCCATAAATTTGTGAGCCTTGATTATGGTTAGTCCCCCCACATCCCTCCACCTCCTTCTTCTTCTTCACCATAACCACTGTTTCATTACCACCCACAGCCAGTTAGGTCGTCGCCTTTATATGGTAGAGTGAGAAATCTAAATATGATGGAGTAGCTGTGGTAATTTGACAAGGCTCAAGTCTTCAGAGAGAAAGATGTTTCATGTTTTGGGACAGGTGCAAAGGTATGAGGTATTGGAGCCAAATGCTCTTATATTGTTATGGCCAAAAATAGATGAGCTAATGCCTTGAATATGGCAAGAAAAAAAACTTTGATTAGAAAAAAGAAGGTAACCGAAAATAGTTGAATCATTCTGTGGAAGTTGTATGTTGAATCCTTCTGCTCTTGTAACTTGTGTCAAATGGTTGTCAACAGTTACGAGTGAGAGAAAGAAAGAAAGAACTTCTTGTCGCTGCTGTCATTTAGTTTTTGCCATTTTTTTTCTTTTGCCTGCATTGGGAAAACTTTTTTAATTAGCCCAAGCTTCGTGCCATTAAAGTTCAAGTTGGCTGGGGGAATGAAATGACACAATGGACAGTAGTCAAGAAGGCAGGCAGCTGGTTTGGCTCTTACTCCAAGTTAATTAATCAGCAATAAAATACACACACTCACAACATATCAACTACCCAACTGACACAAGAGAAGGCCAACTAACTAGAGGTAACACTTCGCGTGGGGCGTGTGCCTGATGGGGAGGGGGTTGAGGAAGTGATATCATGCATATGCCGCATCTCTGAAATTTACTAATGAGCAAAGTTTGACTCTTCTTAGTCTGCCTATCTACCTACGTATGTATATACGACTGGCTGTCTGTTTGTTAATTTATGTGCAGGTAACACAAGGCAAACAGCAAAAGGCAACCTCCCAAATGAATGGGTGCATGGGCCTAGCAAATACATGCGTATAGGGTGCGTCTGCGTCTGTGTGTGTGTGGCAACATGAAAAGCAGGTTGAGTGCTGTTAAAGTACAAAAAATTACATAAAGCAAAAGAAAATAAAGCGATATCCATTTCCAAGTTACCCTGTAGCCATGCAAGATTTCAAAACAATTTCAACCTTCAGCCTATTCCTTGGGATTTTTCTAGTATGCCAGGATCACGCTGTAATCTGGTTCTCTCTTCCTGCATTATTCCCAGTCTCTAGCTGAAAACCTTTGCAACAGTATGTAAAGCTTTCAGTTAACTTAACATACATTTTTATGAGTTAATATACCCTAAGCTACTTTTTTGGATGCTGGGTAGATAAAGGGAGAAGGACTCAGCCATGTCGGCTGCAAGCACACACACATATTCACACTTATTTCGAGTTATTATCTTTTAATCAAAAAGCATCAAACATTTCTGTTGAAAGTTCATAAATTTTTATGAACTTTTGTGCGTGTGTTGCTCTTGTTTTCTTTTTGCCTTTTTGCTTTTGTATTTATTTATTTATACATTCATACACTAACAACCACGTTAGCATTGCTCATTAAAAAAAGGAGACCAAAAAAAAACGAGAGTCCTGAAAAAGATCTAAACCAAGTTGCCGGATGGCTGCCAATACTAAATGTTGCATAATTCTGATGAGCAAACACAAAAAATCCTTAGGTTTCTGGGTGAACATTAGCAACGACATCGACAACAGCATCGACATCGCTCGCAACGAACTTCGTCACTCCATTAATGCACAGGCACATTTGGTTCGAGGCCAACTAACCGTGACTTGTGCGTGCGCCTGCAGTGAGTAAAGAGGCAGGGTAGTAAGAGATGAAGGATGGTGGAGGGTTGAGGGGTTGGGTTTTATCAATTTTGATGCGTTGTTTAATTGTCGACACTCGTGTTCTCGAGTCAGGGCCAAAACACGCAATTAAAGGGAGCAGCAACAACATCGACAAGCAGAAACAACATTTGGTTAGGTGATAAACCAGCCACTCATTGAGAACTCACTTTTATTGGCCGACCTGAGTGGTAGAACGGGATGGCAGGGGGAGGGTGAGTTCAAGGCAGTTGCTGTCAGTTGGGGTCAGAGCACAGCTGAGCTGAGCTGCGGCCCATAAATCTACCGCCTTAATTACAAGTCTCACATTGAAACGCGCCATTAATCACACTTCATCGATGCAATAGCCACATAAAACAACCAATTTCGGGGAGTAAAAATATCAGAATGGAGAAACGAGAATAAATGTGAGAATGGGTCCTTACCCTTTGGCAAAGGAGCTCCCTCTTTACGAGCACAATTTGCCTGATGTATAACTCTCAACTCGAATCGAATCGAATCGACTCTCTCCATACATACATATATAAACATACATAAAAAATATTTTTATTAGTATATTTCATATTTTCGAATTGGAAGTTTTCTGCCAACACCCACAAACTCATTGGTTGAATTTTGGTTTTTTTTTTCTATTTACAGACAAGAAAAAAGAAAACGCACTTGAAATCTGCTCAAGCCAAAAAACAAGAACAAAAATAAAAGAATGGCAATAAAAAGTGCAAATAAACATGTAAAAGCACATTAAGATTCTAGCATTCAGCATGGGCGAATGTATGTAACAAGGACATGAGAGTCCATTCTAAAAGAGCTTGAGGAGAGCTTTAATGGCAAGTTGAAATGGCCGTTTTATGGGCCAAATGCGAGGCAAAGAGCAGCACATTGGCGCTTCATTAAAGTCAACTGCGGAAACGGAAATAGTCCTACTACAGTGAACAGTGAATTGTGCCACATACACAAACACAGCATATGAATTGAGAACATGATATGTATGAGATAGACTCGACAATTGTCCTTTTTGGTTTTGCACTTTGATTTCTTTTGACACTTTTTTTGGTCAAATTCAAGTTTCTAACATAAATGACGAGTCGTTTTTGCGTTTGCCACAATGCAACACAGAAACAGCAACAAAAACAACATAAACGACGACGACAACAAAATGACAGCTATGCAATTTTTAATAACAACCGCAACAACAACCATGCCATCAGCAACAACAGCAACAAGAATACCTACAACACATTGTCAACTGCCACACAATGCCCATCGAAAATCACGAACGAGATGCACGTCCTCCCATTGGTTAACAATGTGGGCGAATGTCAGCAAAACGCTTTCGATAGCCGACCGCTCCTGGCTGTTATTGTTGACTCTCTTGATTTGCCTGCAACTGAATGGTTCACTGGCGGACGAGGAATCACAGGATTTTCAGAAGAACAGTGAGTACCACATGCACACATCCTAGCAATAACCATTTTTACCTATGCAAAAACAAATTGTGGAGTTATAAAACGTCGAGAAAGATTAAAAGGTGTAAGGCATGAGTTTTTTCGTAATTGAAGAAAGGATTAAAAGTTCACTTACATGAATATTATTTTTTGGTTGTCCCTTTTGCCGTGGACTCTCCATAATTAAAAGAAAAACACTATCCTTACACTTTAGTTAACATGGTGAAGGCAAAGAAACATTAAAAATCGTTTTCACTGCAAAAACAAAAGAAACTTCATTAGTAATTAGTATAATAGGAGAAGAGGGGGCCTAGTTGCCCGAGGCCACGCCCTTGACAATGAACTTAATTTACGCTTTTGCAGACTTGTTTTGTCAATATAAATAAATACATATGTACATATATGTGCATTAGTAATAAAATTAGTAATGTTTACATTATTTACCACAGTACACAAATACATACAAGTGCCCTGTCTGTGTAAACTGGTGTCCCCTTTTTTGTTGATAATTCTTCTTCTGCAGAAAATAACACTTTGCATCAGAAAAATACATTTATTTTGACAACTTGCTGCAAATATTCCTTAATTGCAATTTATTAAACGCGAAAGATAAAAAAATTTATAAATATTATCAGAAAAAGCACGGAACTTCAAAACAATGTTGCCAGATTGGCGAAAACTAGGTCTGATCGCGTTATAAAAAACTGCTAAAGAAAAATTGCTAAAACCCGCTAAGTTGGCATTTCTTGCACTGTTAATGGCTAAGCCGCTAAATTCCAAATTTAAATGTTAGTAACGGTTGATTGAAACATAAAAGTAAAAAGCTAAAAAGCTATTAAGTTAAGTTAAACAGTTTAGTTTAGTTTGGTAAACAAAACGATCCCTATGTTCTATAATTTGAAATAGATTTGTAAATAAAATCTACTAAAGTAGATTAAATGATTAAACCCAAAAATTGAATTTTTTTTTGCCCATCTTACATTTTCATATATGTAAGTATGCCAATCCTGATTTTTAAACCCGGTTATCAACACCTTCAATGATTTACTTTTCACTTGAACGGAAACCCTGTTACATATTTCCCATTTAAATATTTTGTGACGGATCAACAAATATTTTAGCTTCTTCTGTGAATATTCTGAAATTTAGGCAAAATATTTTCATCACGTCCACAAATGTGCAACTCGTGCGTATTTGACTCTTCGTAACACCATTCCCAGCAAATCGTCTCACCTTTGCCCCTCCCGTTTTGAATCGCATATGTTACCAACTTTTAGTGTGCCATGTTTCAGACAGATGTGGTCAAGTTAGTTTTGATTATGGCTGGCATGTAAATCAAAATCAGGCACTATTCGTTGAAATTTACGCTCACGTTGGCATAAAATCATAGTCAGACCTTTCATGCCTCTCTCTCTCTCTGACTCTATCTCTCTCTCTCTCTCTCTCTCTCTCTCTCTCTCTTACTTTCTTACACTTTCTTGCAGGAATTTTGTGCAAACTTGCAAATCATTCGCCGACTGCCAAAAAAGACAAAAAAAGATCTCATTCTTATCACTATGCGTTAGATAAAACGTGCACACAGTATTTTCTCTGTGTCAATTTTGTGTTGCCTCTCGTTTTTGGAAAATTTTTCAAAAAAAAAAAAAAACAAAAACGAGAAGAAAAACTTGGCAGATTCAGCAAATTTCTGGGCTAAACAACTTTATAATTTGCGACGACTGGAGCATGTGTTGGGGGTGCCTGATGCTTTTTACGACCATCTCAACTGGTTGTTGTTGTTGTTGTTATGTACAATAAGTAGTTTATGTGGGAAGTCTGGTTCAACCTTGAGGCAAATCGGTTTCAACCCACATCCACATCCCATGTCGGGCACACAAAAACAAATCATAACTCGATATTCGACATCGGCATCAGCATATTTTGTTTCTTGGGCCTGAACAGCAGCAGCAATGTCTGGGTGTCTCTCTCTCTTTGGGTGAAGAGCTTTAGTCGGGTGGCTGAAATTTATGACAAGGATTTTGTGGGACGAGATACATTTGGGCCAAAAATGTTCGATTTTTTCTTCTATTTCATTGCTGTCGATGCGTGGGATTTTGAAGTAAATTGAATTTGTATGCTTGGATTTGGACAGTATTCAATTGGGCGTCATGGCCGCTTGGCTTTGGCTTTAGCTTTCTAGTCTAGTCATTGAGCATTAAATTTAATTATGTATGTTTGTATATTCGTATATTTGTGTGTGTGTGTGTGTGTGATGTTGCTTTATTAGTGGCATCTTCCATTTCCATTTCTGCTTTTGACAATCTCAAGTGGAATGAAATGGAGTGAAGACCAAATGGCAGGCTTTAAGTGGAATTCAAATGTGCTGCGTAACGTGTTGGCACATAAACAACAACAGCAACCCCAACACCAATGCCAATCCATTACATGCGACTTCAACTTGAATTCGAATTCCGAACTCCGTGCAAGAAGTAGGTCCTTCTGCTTATTGCCACGACATTTGGCTATGGATTTTCCCGTTTTGTCGCATGAATATTTTCATCATAATCGTCGCCGCTATTTTTATGTGCTCCCGCTGGCAACCACGACCCAAGTATACACTAAACAAAAAAGAAATCGAAGGCACTGAGAAGACATTCAAGTGTTTTGGCATTAGTAGGGGATTTCATTTGACGAGAGAAGGTGTGTGTGTGTGTGTGTGAGAGTGTGGGGGGTAAGCAAATCTCTTGCTGTTTGTTAGCCTTGACACTCCCATTCGAGTTTCGATAGGCAATCAACCCCTTTGTTAAAGGGGCGTGGCGGCAACGGCGGCGTCTCTAAGCGCACATTTCAATTGCAATGAAAATATTTACAACGACATAAAAAAGTAAAAACATTTCGACTGGTCCTCGTTTGGTTCTCCTCATCAGCGCATCATTTGTGTTGTAAATTGATTTTTTTCTCTCTTTTTGTCAATTTTTATGAACTTCAAAGGAACGACAAATGAAAGAAGGGTGTCTGCCACACACATGTGTATGCTTGTGAGTGTGTGTGTGCCATCCAAAAACAGAAGCGTGGAAAAATTTCCACATATGTATATGTATGTATATGTATATACATCAACAATATGTATTTGCATTTATTTATAAACACGCGCGCGCGTTCTCGCAGTGTCAAAACAGCGTCATAAGTGTTGCAATGCAACACGAGAGGAGGGGACGGAGGGGACCATGATGTTCTGGGTGAAGGGAATGGGGGGTTTGGAGTTGAAGGAAATGGAGTGCAAAGAGTGTATCTTCGATGGCAAAGCGCCACAAGTCAAGTGCACGCAGAAGCAAATGAAAATTGCTCTCCCCGCCTTCCCCCACCTCTTCTCACTCTGTGTCTCTTTCTTTCGTTTCCACATTGCAACAAGATGCAAAGTTCAATTTCACATGTAGAAAAATAACAGCGAAAATATTGTTGGGGAGAGAACAGACCAAAATACAACAGAGGAAGCACATGTCACAGTGCGCCACTACGTGCTCTGGATAAGGGCAGGACTATGAGCAAGAGAATTTTGTACTAAGACTGAAAACGGTGGAGTGGGAGTGGGAGGAAGAAGAGGGGGCCAACAACAACTGGCACTGGGCCTTGACAGATGACAGCATCAAGTCTAGCAATGAGAGTGGGAAAAATAAATGGGATTCTATGGGTGAAACGAAAACACATCATCGGGACAAGAGAGGAGATAGATTCAAAAGAATCAAGATAAAACATTTGCTAGATGATCCCCGATATTATATATTTAAAGAATATACATCAGAATAACTGCAAAATACTAGAGATATGATATAGCTTTTCTAAATGGTCTACAAATTTCAGTTTGATCTGAATAGCTATAACAAATTGAATAAATTTACAAAGACACTCTAGAAGCACTCGACTGAATCTCTTGGATTCAGATTCCTTTTTTTACAAATTCTTCATCTAAATAGGTATGAAGAGAAGACTTACATAAGGGTTATATTACCTCCAATCTTAATAGAATAGAATATAGAAAGTCAATTATAGTAGGAAGAGAAGTCTTCTTAAATTTAATCTTTGCGACAGGATCAATCAAATTTGTATAATCAAAAATCAATTTTCTAAATTTCTTATCAAAATAAACTTAACTCTCTTTGAAGGCATTTACAAAAATAGCTCAAAGTAAGCCCAAGGGTACTTTCCTCCTTGACTGGAGAATTGTTTTAAGTTCTGAGTTCCATTCTTTGTAGTATTAAATGCATCTCATTATTGAATGTGCTAATTGACCAAGGTACTGAATCAATGGAACTATAATGATTGTTTAATTTTTATACTTTACAGGTCGAACAACGCTTATACTCAATCTCATTCGCCCACTTGTTCTGTCTTTGTGGCATTTTTCAATTTTACAATAGAGAGATTGCAACCGTAAACTATGATAATCCTTTCAATTCACAAGCAATTCTCAGCACAACACAACCCACACCCACACACTCACACACACACACATACACACTCACAGAATTTTCGCATTTTCTCAGCTCTTCATTCTTGTTTTTCCGAGGCTCCCGAGTAGTTTTTCTCATAAATATTATTGCATTTTCGCATCTTCTGCTGGTTGTTTATGAACTGCATTTCACCCACCACTTGGTGAAAATGCTGGCAAGTAACCAACACCCCGTCACACCCAACCACCACATCCACACCCACTCCTTGTACACTTTTTGCCTGGAAAAAGCTTTCAGTCTCTGCAGAAAAAAACACTTGAACTGGCCGCAACAACTACAAAAGCATAGCACAACGGCCACTTCCTGTTTAGCGCGAAATTTCAATTATGAGCAAACATGAACCGACATCTCGAGGTCCAGTTTGCAATCCCCCTACCAGCCCCCTTCCTCCTGCCAGCCATAATTTTCTAGAATAGAAAGAAAAGTAATATTTGCAAGTTTCCTGCTCTTTATTAAACAGGAAAAATCGCTTTGCTCCATTTTCATGGGCATCGGGCGTGCACTCATGCATCTGTTTCATTTCTCGTTGAGTCTCTCTTATCACTCTCTCTTCCTCCCTTCGAGGCATATACTAACTTATGTCTGTATGTATACACATACATACATATATACAGATGGATGGATAGATAGATAGATGGAGGGATTTGTATGTATATGAGTTTATAAGTTACTACGCTCGCCCGCTGACTACTCAAACGTGGCGGTCCAAAGTTTTTCAATAAACTTTAACAAGAAAACATTAAAAAGCCACAACGAGAGATGGCGCATTTCCATTTTCGCTTCAAATAAGTAAAGGGAAACTCTCCCCACCCTCCCACTCTCCACTCAATTCCTCTGGCAAAAAGTCAAAGCTTCAACTCCATAAAAGAAGCAAATAGTTCCAGCTTTAGCTCCACCCTGCCTTTTGCCAGGATCCGCTTTTGTGTTTTCCAACCAACTTCTCGACACTCAAATATAAATTTCAAATAAAAAGCAAATCTACGCGTTACTCCCCTTCTCCATCGGATGCCTGATGGTGGTGCAGTTTGCTGGTGATGGTGGTTATGGTAATGGTGGTGCTATTCCCAACTTCTTCTCCTTCATCTTAATCTTCTTCACTTTCATTCTTGATGTCAGCTGGTGCTTCTAGTTCGCAATTCTCATGCTTTTTCTGGCCACCCGCGAGGCAAGTTCCCCTCTTTGTTGTCTTACCCCCTCTCTGTCTATGGTTACAGCGCATTACGAGGCTGCAAAATGAAATAAATATCATTTTATGACTTTTTAACTTGTTTCTCTCGCTTTCGCTTCCCTTTTTAGCTGCCTTTAACAAGCGCAATAAATGCAACACCAAAGCGCATCAATGAAGCGTGGGAGGCGTGATCGAGCAGGGAGGGAGGATTGTGTCGGTACCTTGGGTGTCGATAAAGATGGCAAGAGGGGAACATTACTTTCAACTTGGCTATTCAATGCTTTTATAGTCCACACAGCTTCCTTTTGTGTTGATATTTTTAGAGCTGCTCAACGCATTTGCATTTTGCACTTGATTGAGACCTTTTTCACTTCCTACGTGCAAGTCCCTTGGTTTCCCTCCTCCCTCTTCCACGATGAGCAATGTTTCCGTTAATCAGAGAATTCAACCCCATCCACTAATTCAACTTGTTTGTTAGTCATAGTCAAAGAGTTAAGCCAAAAGGTGCAAATCAACAAACATCCACAACATCGTTTGGCCCTTTGACCCTTCTTTCTGTCGTTGCTTTACGCTTCACTTCACAATGAAATTAACCCTTTAGGGCGAAATCAAAAATTCAATTTTATATACCAAATTTTTATTTGTCCACTCTTTTCGTTCGTTCGTGCAAAATCGCATTAAAAGCGCCAAAGGGCCACTCTCCCCCATCCCCCCGATAGAGAAGACTCTGGTTAATTTCACTGAAAATTTTACAATCAGCACAAAAAAAAAAAGAAAAGTCTTCTGTGTTTCTTGTGTTCCTTGTAATCTGAAACGATTAAGGTTGAATTTGTGGATTTGTGTGATTCACACTAGACGAAACGAGACGAGAAGAAGAAGGCAAGCTGGACACGCCCTGGACACAATGCAGCGGCTCACACGCTTCGACGCTTACCTAGACTTTTGTCCCACAGTATCTGGTCCTGGCTGCAGGAGCAGGAGGCCAGAGTTTCCTTTCTCTTGGTGTTTTTTTCCTCTGTAATTTTTATCGCTGCCAGGCACGCGCCCTTTGGGGAGGGGGTTGGGAGGGAGTTGCCGTTTATGTTGATGTTTATGTTTGGACAACACGCCTTTATGATTTCTGTTTGATTGCCGCCAAGCGAATCCGTTTGCCAACCCAAGCGCCATTAGTCACACACATGAAAAGGGGAAAGGGCAAGTGGAGCATGGGGGTGGGGGATTGGTATGGGGTTGGTTGAGGTTCTGGCGTTCAAGTGGAAAATTGAATTTATCACTTGAACATGCCAAAGCCAAAGCCAAAGCGTCTCGACCCTCGGTTTTGCCTTGTTTTTCTGTTTTATGGCTAATTCGCAAAACAACAGGAACAAAAAATAACAAAAATTCTATGGAATTAGTCAGCAAATCTATTTGAGACACGTAATCAACTCGTTTGTGCATATTTAACACACTCTACCCCCTACTTCTCTTGCCGGCTTCCTCTTTTATATCTCTGGCCTTGCCACGCCCTCCATTTTGCTTTTCATTTACTTGTATTTTGCAACATTTTCCACTTGGCAGACCTTTTCCTTTTTCTTACATTTCTACCCTTTCGTTTCGATTCGTTTCGTTTTTTTGGTTAATTGAAAATTAGTCAGGCTCAGCGGGGGGCGTGGCTGTTGACGGAAATGGGCGTGGCAGCAGCAACTGGCTTGCAATTTATTTAATTTGCATTTTAATGAAACTTCTCGAATTTTTGATTAGTCGTTGCATTTGCATAAAATGGAAAATTATAAAAAAAATAAATAAAAAAAGCATATAAAATATAAACTACATATGGGAAAAAAAATTTGAAATGCAATAAATTGCTTTTGGTCAAAGCCAAATAAATTAGAACGAATTACACGAATTGCAGCTGCATTTGAAGTTCAACCATTTTGTTTGTTGCACTTTTGCGGTTCTGGAATCAGTTATTTATCGTCAGTTGGTCATAAATTTGTGCAGTTTGTCAGCCGTTCTCTCTCAGGGTCTCTTTCTGCGTTTAATTAAAACAAAAATTATCTAAATTATGGCCCAGAAAGCATACACACACACACACACACACACACACACACACACACACACAAAAGAAGAGGAAAGGGCAGAGAGCTGTCAGGAGATGAGTTTATTTTATTCCATTTGCATTGAAATGCATAAATTTGGCAAGGGCAAGTCATTTCAGCGGCCACATAAAATAAACTCAATCGAAATCGTACTTGTAAATCTAGAGATGGAGAAGGAGAGCGAGAGGCGGGGTCAAAGGTGGTGTTAGTGTTGCTGCTGTCGTAAATTTACATATTTCGCATATAAATAAAACGGATTTTGTCGCCAAAAACGAAGCCTGAAACGAAGCGCTGAAATGTCACAGCATAAAATGGCAAAAGAGAAGCGCCAAATAAATACAAAATAAAACAGCCAACAAAATGGCCAAAAAATATATAAAAAAAGAAACATAGTTTGGAAGGCCAAAGAGCCAAAAGGGCAGCAACCAAAAGGAGCAAAGCACCAGACTTTAGCTTCAAGGTGTGGTTGTGTGTGTGTTTGTGTGTAAGAGAGAGTGTCCTGCTCCTGCTGTGGGGTCTTACTTGCTGCCAACTAAGCAAATTGAGTGCGCCGCATCTGAGTTATGGCAGTCTGCCGAAGCTGACAACAACAACAGCAACAAAGGCAACAACGCCAGCATCAGCTGCGATAACATTTGTCCCTGTCCCAGTCCCAGTCTTTGTCCCAGTCGGAGAGAGAGAGAGAGACCCCAACCCGGGGCGTGGCCATAAACTAGCGCATAGCATTTGATATATGAAACGATTTCGATAGAAATTGTAAGCAAAATGTATTGAGTCGAGGTCTATGGCCACTTGAGCTTGGGAATTGAACTCCATCGTTTTGGCTGATTTGGTTTATGGCCATAGAAATTAAAAGGCTTCTTCCCAGTGTCAAAGGCAGATAAGATCTTGCAAAATATTTGTTTTCGTCAAAACAGAGCATTAAATTTGTTTATTGAAAACGAAACAGGATTTTGATAGCTTATTCATATTTTTTTTTAGATTTAATTGTGATTTAGATTAAATCACTTCAGTTTGAAAAATTTCCACAAAAACACCAATCGAAACAATTTTATATAGGAACTAAACCAAATGAATAAATTAATGAGAGAGAGAGCAACTAAAAGACAGTATAAAAGTAATTGGATCAAAATATTAGAAATCATTGTGGCAAGATGAAATATTCATCCACGGAGAAAGAAAGTAAGTCTAAAGTCTGTTTTGCTATTATCTATTTATAGATAGATCCACCTTTGGGAGCCAAAGTTGGTGAAAATGCTAAATATCTTTGTAAAATTTGATATGGGTCTATGGTAAATTGCTTATGCATGATACTTACCCTATCAAAGATTAATTCAAGCAAAGCCAAGTTGAAGTTGATATATTTTCCTCTGTGTATCTTTATTTGTTTGCTTTCGTTATGCGGAGAGGGAAGGAGAGAGCTCTATTTCAGTGTGTGTGCTGGGGACAAGAGAGCTCTATTTCAGTGTGTGTGCTGGGGACAATACTAAATCATCTAATGCTCATGCTCATTAGCAATAAATGCACAAGAAGAAGAACAACAACAACAAGGCTTCACACTTCATTGGTCTAGGCCCCAGCCTTTTGCTTTTGTGCTACAAACCAGCGGGGTAATATCAACGGGGTGGATACAGTGAATGGGAAGTGGGTCGTGGAAGGAGAGGGAGTGGGGGAGACTAAGAACGATTAACAAGCAAATTAGCATGCAATTATTTCAAAACAGGCGCACACAGTAAATAAATCAATTAGAACTCAACAGCAATAGCAACAACAACAACAATAACAACAACAATAACAACAAAGAAATGAACAATCATCAGCAAGTGAAGTGAAATTACGAGAAATTTTTGGTGGTTGCCAAAGAGAGGGGCTGGGGGCAAGAGGGTCACAACGAGGTTGCCGACAGCTGGCCCATTGATAAACAAAAACAAACACTTAAAAGCTTTTATGTACACTGACAAAAAATTCATGCAACAATTCGTTATTTAAAGTGAAATAAAGGAAAAAATGCAGCTTGATGCCAATTGGTGATCAGCTTCTAAAAGACCAAATGCTGTACAAGCTTGGTCAGAAATCTTTCATTAGCTATGTACTTTGCAACGATATCTTGGTTACATAAATGACTTTGAACCTACTTAATAAAAAGTTTTAATAAAGAGTCAATAAAAAGGTGTTAACAAGAATCATTTCCATCATTAACTATTTCAAAAGATGTATCAAAAAAACGATATATACTTTTTATTAGCTAACAAACTATTTTGAATTAAAATATATACTTTTTATCACAGTGTGGCATATGCACAACACATTGGGCCAGTCAAAGAGGCCGAAAAAGTGGGCCAAAGTACACAAAATATTGAGTTCCCATGACATCGGCAACGGCAACGGCAACTGCAGCAACAGCATCTGGCTCTGCTTTGCTATTTGCCATGAAGCAAACAAAAGCTACAACTTGGCTACGCTTGATGGCAAACACAGATGCAGTTGCAGTTGCAGATGGATGGATGGCTGGATGAATATGGAAATGTAGCAGCTGCAACTGGTGATCTGGCCTCGACGCATTATTTTAATTATTTGTTTACGCAAGACAAACAAACTTGCAAGCGGGCGGCACTTTGCTTGTCTTGTTTTTGTATTTTGGTGTCATAAAAAAAATAACGGCTCGAAATTCTTGGAAATATCCAAATGCAAAGCGAAGACAGGGCAACTAATAAATGGATGAAGGATGGGGCGCCTAATTAGCCCAGCTTTCGTTTTGTCGTTGTCGTTGATGTAGGCATTGGCTTTGGCTTTGGCGTCATGCGAATTTGTCAAATTAAGCATCAGTCGTGGCTCCAATGAGTCAGCTGTTCGGCATGCCACTGTCAAAATTAACGTTTGCCGAAAATGTGCAGGCAATTATCATGACCAGCTGGCTGACATGGCATGGTAACTAGGGCAGAGGAGACAACAAAAAAAAAAAAAAAGAGAAAATTTAAATGGCAAATTCAAGAACGTTAAACGGACGGACAAGAAGAGGCCTCTAGAACAGCCATCAGGGAAAATGCTGAACGACTGCGGCGCCACTAACAGCAGCAGCAGCCAAATGAAATTAAAAGTCACAACTCTTGTGCAATCGGGTCGGACCACCAGAGAGGTGAGGTATTGGCTGAGACAGTGTCGGTTGGAGGGGGACGTGGGGTAAGCCCGGGGACAGTGCTACTGAAGCGACACTGATTAAAAAATTGTTTGACAAGAAATCAGCGCGACATTTGTCCGACTACGTTGAGTGGAAACTGAGGGCTTCACAGTCAGGGAGTAGCCATTTGGAATGGAATGGGGATGTGGAGTTTGCGCCATTGCTGCTGCTTCTGCTGATGTTGCTCCTGGAGCATGAAGAGTGTCGCGACTGCTGCTGGCGGAAAAACGCAAAGTGTCGCTGTTAATTCGGCGTAAATTTAATTGTCAGCTACAATTAAATTGATTTTCACGCCGGTAGCAACAGAAACAGCAACAGCAACATCAACTGCTGCTGTTGCCGTTGCAAGGCTGTCCCTTTGCCTTATGAAGTGGCGCCAAATAAGCTTTAATTTTCTGTCTCCCTCTATCATTTTTTCTTCATGTTATCTCTTTCTCTCGTTTTACACATTTTACTGAATCGTTGGACGACCATTTTTTTCAATTGCTGCTCATTAAGAATTTAATTTAAGCAAACAAGCAAAAACTGAGAAATGGCCGACAAAACTTTCTGCAGACCCCAAAATGGACAGTCGTTCATTTGTTTAAACTATGGCCCAACAACTTTGAAACACTTCGAAGTGAGCTTGGCACACACAAATCATATTCAATCCAAGACAAACATTAAAATGGTGTTTAATTATGAAACAAGTCTTTAGTTTAACTGTCCAAAATGGGTCTAAATCAAACTAGGAATTATATTTTGAACGTAAATATCGCCAGCCGAAATTCTAATGCCTGAGATGAGTTTTTATTAAAATGCAAACCCTTTGTCCTTAATCATTTTTCTACCTCCCTACTCCTTACTCTTTACTTTCGAAGATCTCAATTCCGACTACTATCTATATTTTTTACTCAATGTTAATTACAGGGTATCACAACATTTTGCTCAGTTTAACTTGCTGACATGATATGATCATTGAACTTATTTGTGTATAGTATAAAGCCATAAAGAAAAAGCTAAATTAAATTGCATTAAAAACACATAAAAATGTTTTAAGCACGCTTGTGTGTCATGGGGAATATTTTCGAGACGTACAACAGAAAAAGAAATAAACTTAAATAAATGTAGATATATATGCACATATATTTACTTTATTTATACTAGTCGAAGTATAAACATTCCTAGCCATGTATACGTGTGTGTGTGTGTGTGTGTGTGTGTGTGTGTGTGTGTGCCGCAGGGCTGTTCGTTGTTTCGTGTTCATCTCAAATCGAAAATAAAAGCAAGAAAAACTGGCACAAATTCAAAATTCAAAATTTACGCAATTTTACGACAACTTGAACAAAAATAAGAAAAACTATAAATAAATTGCCCCTTAGTTTTGAGCGTGCGAACTATTTGTATTTTATTTTGTATCTCTCATTTATTTCTTGTATCTTTTTGGTTCACTTGGGGCAATGCCTGGGCAATGAGTCACCAGGATGATGGGTAGCATGAAGAAGGGTGTGGTGGAAGGGCGGCAGCTATTTACCTATGAAATTTGCTCCCTGCATTTTAATTGAAAATAATAAACACGCGTGTAAATAATGTGCCATGCCACTGTCAGACTCAGAGCCCAGCAGTGTCCTAGATTCGAGCTTCTGTTGCTGTCTTTGTCTCCATCTCTACCTCGCTCTCACTCTCTCTCCATCTCTACCTCCCTCTGACTCTCGCACTGTGGGCTGTGTCCTTTTACTGACTGGTCCTCTACTTGTTCTGTCCCTCACCATGGCAAATGGAAAACATTGCTCTACAGCTCCAGTAACAGCCAACGGGTCATGTTGCACAGCATGTGTTGCATGTTGCAGCACCATCCAGCAGCCGCATCAGTAGTTGCTCTTGCTGCGACGCTGCGTTGGCAAAAATGTTTTGCTGCATCCACTTGCCATATTTTACTTTTTAAATACCGTGTGGCTGCTGTTGCTGCTGCTGTTTGTTTTCTGCCATTTTAATTTATTTGCTCATTTTCACAATTTTAAACTGGCTCCCACATCTCTTCTTCCCTTGTGATTGTTGGCCATATAATTGAAATCTTGTGATACATTAGGCAAACATCCTAGAAGGGGTGACGAGTTGTGAGGGACTTAGAGAGCATTTAGTCTTCGTTTCGATTTTGTTAGCAGTTATTTCTACATTTGTTCAAAAAAGAAAACTTTAATGAATCATGACCAAAACTGGTCAAGGGCCAGCAGATGTGTCGCCACCGCATTGCCGTGGGGCATGCCGCATTGCACAAAACATGCAAACACACACAAATTTATATACCTCCACGACTATAACTGTGTAGTATATAGATACAAACATATGATTCTGAGAAACTCGTGTAATTCGAAATTAAAACTTTTCAAAATGAAATGGAAAACATTTAAAAAAGGATAAATTATACATTTTTGCCAAAAGCGCAGTCGTATAGCTTGAGCATCGTGTAAACTGAGAGAGGGATAATGGTGTATCTGTGTAAAAATTGTATATGTAAATGGCTCATTCACTAATTTGCATTGCAGTGTTTGCATATAATTGAAATCGAGTAATTTATCTGCCATTAGTGCACGATCTAATGAACTGGACCCTATTATTTCGTTTTTTTCTCTCTTATTGTTTGATTATTTACTGATTGCTGTTGTTGTTATTGTTCTTGTTGACCCAGCTGGCCATGGCAATGCAATTATAATAAAACAAAATTACACCTTAACTTCAATGGTTTTGGAAATTGTTGTAATTGCATTCACTTGAATTCTGAAAGTGAGCTCCACTTTATAATATTCATTCCAATTTAATTAATTTCACCAAGGAAACCAGAATAATAAAAACCACAAACAGAGCACATATACGGAATGGAGCTCATTAAAAAAATTAGAGGAAAAACTAATAGAAACAACAAGTTAGCAGTAATAAGAGGATTACAATTTAAATCTGCTAAAACCATCGAAGGGCTTAAATCATTCGAGTGCTGCAAAGTAGGCAATTATTTTTTTTGTTTTTATTCTCAACTACCACATCTCGAGGGAATGACCGCATCTCGAACCAGCTTCGCCCACACGAAGGGCTATGGCCATTTTTTTTGGAGTGAAAGAACGGCCGAGCAACAGTTGCACAACAAAAACAAGTTTACTTCGAGATGGAAAAGAAGAGGAAAGTCGAGAAACAAAGCCACGTAATGGCCGGCAACAAGGACAACAAAGCGCTGACTGGAATATTTTTCGTATTTTATTATTAAATCACGTAGCGAGTGCAATACGGCGTCCAAAATGACAGCGAACGCATTTTAATTGAAAGCAAAGGCAAACTGCTAGAAAACCAAACGATGCCGCTGCCGTAGCCGCCGCTGCCTCTGCCTCTGCCAATGATGAGGCAGTATCGAAGAAGAGCAAAAAACCAGCAAGGACCTGAGCAACAGAAAGAGAGAAAGGCAAAAACTAGGGGTAGATGGAGGCGCGCTCCTGCAAAAGACTTTGGCCAAGAAGTTTTCTAATTGAAAATGGCGTCGCAAAATTTAATTTGAAAACTTTCACTACCAGGCTGACCCACAACGCCAGCGACAACCAACAACGACTCTTTGGATTTCGATGAAACGGTGGGTGGACCAAACAAAAATAACAAAAAATTTTCTTCAGTTTTTTCTAGCTACCTTTCTCGCTCTTTGTGAATGTTTGCCGCCCCATTTGTACAGTTCACACTTTAATCAGACAGCAAATAAACTAATGTTCAGGTCCTCTAAAAATAAAGTCATTTAATTTCATGTCATTGCATAAAAAAAAACAAAAATGCCTACGACAGCCCCTCAGTGATGTTGATACCCTAGACAATACTTGACTTGACGACAATTCACATCTTTACCACCAAAAACCAAAAATATTAATAGTATATTTTTCTAGTTCCTCTAGCCCATAAATACTTAAAAGTGCCAGCAATAAATACTTTAAGCAATACTTCGCGTTTTCAAATTGCTGTTTTTTTCTATCACAATATACTCACTCATGTTGGTTACATACAGGGTATGGCAACATGTATTTCACCTAACTAATTGAGTCGCCGTAAACATTTCTTGCTTGACTGGCTGCTGGCGCCGCATTTTGATATAGCAATTTGGCAAAAATGCTTTTGCCATCCATTTTTAAACATGAGTACAAACACACTTATACACACAATGAAAATACTTGGACATATAATAAATATATATTCTCATTGCTTGGACTTTTGAAAATAGTTTTGAACAAGCTTTGCCCTTTGGCCAAAGAAAAAAAGAGAGAAAGTCGCAATGTGGAGTATGGCAAACAAAGAGCATAAAGCAAAACACAAGAGTCATGTAGGTAAAGCACTTAGTTTACAAAGTTTTTTTTTTCGACCTCATAGATGATGGCAACCGGAAATGCATACACACACACAGAGAGAGAGAAGAAGAGAGAGAGAGAGAGAGAGAGACAGAAAAGTAGTTGAGGCTAGTGGAAAAGTCAAAGGAAACAATAGGAACATACCCGCCATTTCTAATTATAAGTAAATACTCATATATGTACACGCATATTAGCAGCAACTAAGTGTATGTATGTGTAAGTGTGTGCGAGTGTCTGAGTGTTAGTAAGTAAAGCATTTTTAAAACTTGTTTACTTACCCACACATACACAGGAGAACGGGGAAGTCACGTTGGCTAGTCCTTAATGCATGCTAAAAAGTGTGAGAAAGTACATTAGGGTCACTGACGACTTTGACTATACTATACTAGCCAAAAAGGGGCGTGGCTGGTTGGGCACAAACCACTTTCGTTCTCAACTCGCAAACATTTTGTGGCCATGCCGGGTCGGTTCTCTTCTTGTGTGTGTGTGCCATAATGTACAATTTAAATGTAAACAATTTGCCCCAACGCGGCAAAGGCAAAGCAGAGGCAAAAAAAAAAAAAAAGAAGAAACATGCAGCAGCAACATAGTCAAGCAAAAGGCACAACTCGGTCTGAATAAAATATTTAAAAGGCATGCCCCTTCGAGAAGCGTGTTTGGCATTGGTTTTTCTGGTCCCCGGAGCCAGAAAAGAAATGGAGAAATGAAGCCAAAGCTCTCTCTGAGCATATGGGCTGAGCGTGGCAGCTGCTGTGAATAGTGAAACTCAAATATTTATCTTAGCAATTGCCTGTAATTTAGTTTCAGTTCAGGCTTTTGCCACCACTCTAAATAAACTTTTCATTAGCATCAACACACACGCAGATAAAGAGGGGTAATGGCTGTTTGAGAGAGGAAAGAAGGTGGATATAATAGTTATAAGAATCGAGAGCATATACATATTTATGCAAAGTTTGCACTAATTGCATTTAATTAACTAACTTAGTTTCACCCTTTGATTGACTTTTGTGTGCTTTTGGCAAATGTTTCTATCTAATTCCCATCCACAAAAGCAAAAATAATATAAAATAGGTCTCTGACCCCAAAACGAAACTGGTTAAGCAGAGAGTGGTACAAATAGGCAAAAAGGTGCCGCAAACCGCAAAAAAACCCTCACACATACACACACAAATAAAACCGCAGTACGTTCAATGCGGCGTATGCGTAATGTGTCAACTTTCACTTTAAAAAACAAATTTAATAAATTCTCTATATGCGCAGCAAAAAGTGAACAGAAAAGTGCACATCAGCTATTGAAAGGCGGCCAACCAGGCAGCATTTATTTTGGTTTAGTCTCTATTTATTTTCAAATGTTGTTAAACGAGTGTGAACGTTGTTGTTTCTGTTTTTGTATTTGGTACTGGTCTAGCGACACAGTTTTTGTTGATTTTCTATTCTATTATTTGCTATTGCAACACTTTATTTTAGATAAATTTTTATAAAAAATTTAGGTCTGTTATTGATTTAGTGTGCAAAGTTTATTTAACTTTAAAATTGTTTTAAATTGGTTATAGGCGATTTTGCCCATAATAATGTTACCATTATTATCTGACAATTGCTGCCAAAAATATTCTCATTCATTTGTTGTAGAGAAGTAATCAAGATTTTAGTTAAGGCAAGAAGCAAATATAAGTTCATACGGAAGAAATAATAGCCACTAAATCAAAAAATTGATTAAATAAAAAATGAAGCAAGTAAGTCGACTCGTCGACTTGGGTATACCATACACCAGGTGAAACAAATATTTCAAATTTCGAAAACCAAATGTTTGTCTATTAAATTGTTTTTACATGTCTTATACTATGTGCTATCTCGCTCACTCTACGAACACACGAGCACTCTAGCGCCGCCACTAGCCAACGGGCAATTCTGGCCTTGTGGACCGCTTAGTAAAATACGTTCATACTCATATTTTGCATGTTTCTAGTCCGATTTCAATGAAATTTGGTAGTTTGATAGAAATAGATAAGAATAATTAGTCTGCCGAATTTGATAGCGATAGTCAAAAAAACACAGGAGGAAATCGGTTTTTTCTAAATTATGGAGGCGGAAGTGGGCGTGGCAAAATGTGAAAATATATAAATTCTCCGCCCATACTATGCCAGTATACATACTAAATTTGGTGACTTTAGCTTTGTTAGTTTTTGATAAAATCAGTTCTGTTTAATTTGCGGGGGCGGAAGTGGGCGTGGCAAAATGTTTAAATAGCCAATATCTGCGCGCCTATTAAGCTAGTCTACATACCAAATTTAATGTCGGTAGCTATCATAGTTTTTAAGGAAATCAGTTTTATGTAAATTCTGGGGGCGGAAGGGGGCGTGGCAAAAAGTTTAAACAATTATTTTCTGCGCGCTAACTAAACGAGCATATAAACCAAATTTGATGTCTCTAGCTATTATACTTTTTAAGAAAAACAGTTTTATGTGATTCCAGGGGGCGTAAGGGGGCGTGGCAAAAAGTTTGAACAATGAATTTCTGCGCGCTAACTAATCGGGTGTACAAACTAAATTTGATGTCTCTAGCTGTCATACTTTTTAAGAAAAACACTTTTATGTGATTCCTGGGGGCGTAGGGGGGCGTGACCGAAATTCCAATTAACTCTGTACATGTGCATAATACACGAGTATACATACCAAATTTGGTGGCTCTAGCTCTTATAGTCTCCGAGATCTGGACGGACGGACGGACGGACAGACGGACATGGCTAGATCGACTCGGCTGTTGATCCTGATCAAGAATATATATACTTTATAGGGTCGGAGAAGCTTCCTTCTGCCTGTTACATACATTTTGGCGACTTTAATATACCATTTCACCCTATGGGTGTATGGTATAATGAAGCAAGTAAGTCGACTCGTCGACTTGGGTATACCATACACCTGGTGAAACAAATATTTCAAATTTCGAAGACCAAATGTATGTCTATTAAATTGTTTTTACATGTCTTATACTATGTGCTATCTCGCTCACTCTACAAACACACGAGCACTCTAGCGCCGCTACTAGCCAACGTCCAATTCTGGCCTTGTGGACCGCGTAGTAAAATACGTTCATACGCATATTTTACATGTTTCTAGTCCGATTTCAATAAAATTTGATAGTTTGGTAGAAATAGATAAGATTAATTATTGTGCCGAATTTGAATGCGATAGTCAAAAAACTACAGGAGGAAATCGGTTTTTTCTGAATTATGGGGGCGGAAGTGGGCGTGGCAAAATGTTTAAATAGCCAATATCTGCGCGCCTATTAAGCTAGTCTACATACCAAATTTAATGTCGGTAGCTATCATAGTTTTTAAGGAAATCAGTTTTATGTAAATTCTGGGGGCGGAAGGGGGCGTGGCAAAAAGTTTAAACAATTATTTTCTGCGCGCAAACTAAACGAGCATATAAACCAAATTTGATGTCTCTAGCTATTATACTTTTTAAGAAAAACAGTTTTATGTGATTCCAGGGGGCGTAAGGGGGGCGTGGCAAAAAGTTTGAACAATGAATTTCTGCGCGCCAACTAATCGGGTGTACAAACTAAATTTGATGTCTCTAGCTGTCATACTTTTTAAGAAAAACACTTTTATGTGATTCCTGGGGGCTTAGGGGGCGTGACCGAAATTCCAATTAACTCTGTACATGTGCATAATACACGAGTATACATACCAAATTTGGTGGCTCTAGCTCTTATAGTCTCCGAGATCTGGACGGACGGACGGACGGACAGACGGACATGGCTAGATCGACTCGGCTGTTGATCCTGATCAAGAATATATATACTTTATAGGGTCGGAGAAGCTTCCTTCTGCCTGTTACATACATTTTGGCGACTTTAATATACCATTTCACCCTATGGGTGTATGGTATAAAAAGTTTAGTAAAGGAAAATTTGACTACACAACTTAAGAATCTTTAGACTTTAAGATGAAAGGTGTCACAAGATTGGGTGAAATTTAAGGTGTATGAGATCTGGTACTCAGGTTGGCGGCGGAGTCGACAGTGTCGAGTGCATAAATAATGACATGTTTTTCTTGTGGCTATGTGGCTTGTGGGTACCCTTAAGGATGTCCTCTGCCATTCATTCCATTTCATTCCAGCCCTAGGTAAATGGTGCACGAAATGTTTGCCACTCCACTTGTCACTTTTGTCGGCGGTTTCTCCTACTGTGTTATGCATGCAAAGTATTGTAACATGCTGCGTATGCGCAATGTGTGTGTGAAAGGGCAAACACACACGCCCACACGCTCGACAGAATTTAAATTGTAATTCTACTTAAAGTTTGTTTTTCTTCCACTTTTAATTTTCATAGGAAATACATCTTAATGGATTGGAATTAGATACAGAATTAGAATTCGAATTAGAATTAGAGAAGCAACAGACATAAGCACTCAATATTCGATGGAAATTAATTGATCCATGTTGAGAGCCTGTCAAATGCATCAATGCACAAATATTAATAAACTAACCCAAACACATTCAAGTGCCCTCGCCCCCATTTGGATAGTAAAAATTCCAATTGAAATCGGTGCCTAGTCCTCTGTGTTTTTGTATGGCAAGCGAGGGCCAGAGTAATTTACTTATGGCTAAAAATAACACGGAAATAATGTGATGTGTCAAAACAAAACATCAAAAACAAAGAACAAATTCATTGGGTCGCAGGTAGAGCTCAGAGCTCAGAACGCAAGGCAACGCATTTTGAATGCGTGGCGGACATCAAAGAGGATGTCGTTGACGTTGACTTCGACGTCGTCGTCTTGGCTGCCAATAAAAGAATTAAATTTAGGCATAAATCATGAAAAACGAGCAGACGATTGCCGCTAACAACTAGGCAACTGCCGCAGCCAATTAAAAATAGATTTCCCTGATGCCCAAAAGAGTCTCTTTCACTCCAGAGAATTAATGTAAGACAGATACATATATGTAGAAAGAAAGAGAAAGAGAGAGAGAGGGAAAGAGAGAGTAAACGAATGGAATGTTATTTCTTCCACACCATTCATAAGGATTTAAAACTAACTGGGTGTCCTCTTTGCACTGCTACTGGCAAATATTTGCCCAGCTTGTCGAATGCCAAAGAATTGATAAATTGCATTGGCAGGATAATCCAACCGCCATATTTGTCCGTATACTAAACGAAAGCATCGTGTAGAGGATGCTAGAATGTTGGCTAACAGGGGAAGAAACCATGATAAACCATTGAAAATGCGCATTGCACAGTGCTAAATGAAGCTTTGTTCTAATTCTGATCTTAAAACCTGAAAAATCTCCATAGGATACTATGTAGGGCAGAAGAATTATATAGATATAATGGTGTCTTTACTAATGCTTCAATTTAAGTAACTAACTCCCCCGAAATAAAAGGCACATGTTAGGAACCAAAATCGAGTGAACTCAAAAATAGATGAAGCCGTTGGGGCGGAAACAATGTGGAAATTTTACAGGTTGCCCATGTCAAATAAAATAACACAAAACACGAGCCTCAAAAGAGAAAAAAAAAAAAAAAAAAACACACACACACACACACACACTAAACGAAGAGAAAACATTCACAAGAAATACATGGAAATAAATATTTGGTATTCCTTTACATTTCGTGTTTGGTATATGTACCTATATTTTCCATTTTCCCCTAAAAAAAAGAATATCAAACACGACGACGGTGACAACAACCGGCAAACGGAAGCAGTAACAACAACAAAAACAGCAAAATGAATGGAATCGGTGTGGGTTGGGTGGCAAAGTAGTGGGGCGTGTCTTGTCGCGAATCGCAAAGCGGAAGCTTTGTGTTAAAATAACAAACAATCAGCCCAGAATCATGCAGGAAGTGCAAATAATAAATAAATATATCTATAGGTATTCTCTTTTTCTTTATTCCTTTTCAGGCAGGGTTCAATTGCTTACCTAGTAGACCCACCTCCAGCTCTAACCTTTTTAGTGGAGGGGGAAGGGCTGTTCGGGGCGTCAGTTTTCTTGCCTGGGCTAATAAAATGAACTTTTATCTTTCATGTTTTCTTACTCTTACTTATTCTCCCTTTTTTTTCCTTTACAGTACCTGCACGCTTGGTCTGGGCCGCTTTGGGCAGGACTGTGGATTTGCCATGCGATTTGACACCACCCACGCCTCAGGATTCTGTAAAGTTGCTGCTTTGGTTCAAGGACACAACGGGCATACCTTTATACAGGTGAGTGACTAAGAAAGCGATAGTGAGTGAGTTGTGAAGGATCCAAATTGATTTCACACACAAAGAGAGAGTGAGAAGTTAAAAGAGAGAGAGAGACTCACACAGATGCCAGTTGGCCATTCATCAAAAGCGTTAAATAATCGTCAACATCCTTTTTCTTGCAAATTATCGCGCAAGTTTATCCCTTTTCGTATGCTACATGTGTTTTTTTCTGTTTGGTCTTCTTTTGGTTCCCTGTGTTTTTGGCTTACTTCCGGCACAACATGTGAATGTACATGAGATGTGTGTGTATTTTTGTGTGGCAAGGATGTGTCGCGTCATAATCCACTTTGTTATAATAAATGTAAAGCACATCCGATTACATCTGCCGCATGGCAAATTTTCACGCATGTAAGTGTGAGTTGTCAGTGTTGTCATTTTCGCCTTTTTTTCCAACAGATCTGGCCTTTTCTGTGTGAAAAACTTGAAAAATTAGCTAAAAGCATAACGTTTTATGGACTTGTGAAAACATGCCAATAAATCCTTGATAATACAGATTTTGTTTCTTTTCATCCACATTTGAGCTGCTTTCCTTGATTGATTCAGCTTTATTTGCTCTTAAAAATTTGACATCACTGATGTGAGTCACCCTCTTTTTCTGCATATGTGTGAGTGTGAGGAAAAAGCCTTTACAAATTTGCGTTAATAAATTTTCAATATAAATTGTGGAAAATGGCGGCTTGCATTTTAAGTAGTTGGCCCTCTCGGTAACTACTTATTATTAGGATTCGGCGCTTAGCTATGCAGGTGAAGCGCTCAATACCCATTAAACTGCAGCAGCAGCTGATAGAGGGGGGTCCAGGGTTCTGCATGGGGTTATAGTGAGAGTGAGAAAGGAAATGGTAGCACTGCCCTGACACAAAACAGAGTAATTTAGTAAAACAGCAACAAATTACTGCAATTTGCAGAAAGCTGCCAAAGTCGCGACGTGGCACGAACACACACACACACCAAAACACTCTACAACTGTCGACACTCCAGTGTATTCCTCCTTTCTTCCTCTCATCATCATGATGATGGCTCCATGGCTCATGGTGTGCAAATTGAGCGTAATTTTTTATGGCCGTAAATTATGCGAACCTGGGCGCCAGGGCAGTCGTCTTATGGTTGCTTTCTTCTCTCTCTCTTTCTTTTTGTGCATATGTTTATTTATGACATCTAATAATCGCTACATGCCCCGCCCACACACTTGTACACGCACTTATATAACCTTCTTTTCATTTGTTTTCTCTGTTTCATAGTCTGGACTCGCGGGGTGGCAATGTAAAATTGGCTCCACATGCGGCTATAGCTAGCGATCTGGGCCAACGTTTATTTTTCAGCATTGGCGATAATCCCAAAGATTCACGCTTGCAAATAAACGATGTGAAGCCCGAAGATGGCGGCGTCTATCGATGTCGCATTGATTTCTTTAACTCGCCTACTCGCAATTTTAGGCACAATCTAACTTTAGTTGGTAAGTAAAGATATAGAGACAAGATCAGCAATGAAAAAGTTCACAAGACTGTAATATGGATTTTGGTTTTTAGTGCCGCCAGAAGAACCACGCATCTTTGATGCACAAGGCAAGGAAATCTCTCAAATGGCTGGGCCATTTCGAGAGGGTTATGAGCTATTTCTCTGCTGTCAAGTGAAGGGAGGTGAGTCTTGTTTGACCCAATTTGTGGGCGACGACAGTTGCGTGTGACACCAACAGCATCTGCCATTGACATTTGTAACTTGCCTTTCTCCTTCTCATTCTACTTGGCAGGACGTCCGCCACCCAAGGTCACCTGGTGGCGCGATGATATCGAACTTATTGGCACCAGTCACACTTCGGTTGAGGAGGGAGCCACTGTAATGGTTAACCAGTTGTTGATTGGCACCACCACACGAGATTATTATGGAACGCGCATTGAGTGCCGCGCCCAGGGCACTCGGCTGGTTGAGCCTGTCACCAAGGATGTCACCGTACAGGTTCACTGTGAGTGCTCTTCTCGTGTTGTTTGCCATAAATGTGCGATATATATACATATATAATTATATTGATGTCTTCTTTTGCATAGTAAAACCCGTACGCGTCAAGATCATTACGCCGAATGACCTATTGACCGCTGGACATCCTGTGCCCATTCGCTGTGAATCCTGGGGCTCATATCCGGCTGCGAAAATTGCCTGGCTCTTGGATGGTGAACCCATACGCAATGCCGAAGTTACTGTCCACAATGACAAAGAGGTAAATGTCGCGCAGTTAGCCGCCAAAAATTTGCTTCTCTCGAGTAAAAGTTTCGTTTATTGTCATAGTTCCCAGGACAACGGCAAATTTGCTTAGTGCGTTTGACATTTGATAGGGACTCCTTTTGCTTAATAATGTCAAATGCATTTTGCCTCCTCCCTTTCAAAAAAAAAAAGAGAGCAGCAAGACAAAGTTTTACAACAGACCAGACAAGTTGACTTCAAGTGGCCAAGGCAAACTCTTCTCTACTTGGCCATCTTCATCTTTGATGAACTGCACTAGGGGAAAAACTTTCGACTTTGCCAAAATTGCGCAAATTTGCACTCGATGCCAGGCGCAGCATAAAAGACAAAGACCAAAAGTGTAGAGAGAGAATGAATTTTCGCTCGACTAATATGCGAATTTTTATTCGAATTTATGTAGCCCGAGCAAGACCCAGCAGCAGTAACAGTTGTCTACAAATGGAGGGTAATTTTTTTTGTTCCTCTTTCAACCGAAAACTGAAATTTATCAGCTTGCATGCAGCACGAGTGAAGGCGAGTGAGTGAGGACCCAGGCTAGCAAAACGGCCAACTCACTGACCGTACGACCGAACGACGGTCTGTCGACTCAGTTTTCGGTATCCATTAGTTCGTTCTTGGCATTTGCCTTTTTCGCTTTCTAATTATGCCATGTAAATGGATAGAGACACATCGAATGGAAAACTGGGCAACGTCGCCAGGCATTAGTCAACTCGTGCATAACCGATTCCTTATGTAAGAGAATCCATTCCAGTCAACTCGCATACACACACACACACACAGGCGCACAACTCATGTCTCTGTCTGAAAAGAGTAGATTCGAGAACTCTTTGCTAAGACACGGGTTTTCGAGATTTCGTACGTGTGTGTGTGTGTGTTGCTTCCCAGCAATTTAATACTGGTCACCTTTAAATTCGTCTCATTATTTTGAAAAGTCCATGCAAGAAACAGAAGTCCTTCTCTATGTTATAGCATCTTTGCTAACATTTCCATCTTTCTCCCTCTCGCCCCTTGCAGGATGCCAACATTACGACCAGCATACTGACCCTGAAGGTAACATCGGAAAATGACAATGCGGAACTGACATGTCGCGCCACGAATCCTTGGTTCTCTGGTGGCGCCATCGAGGACAAACGTATTATACGTGTGGCATGTAAGTAGTGGTAAAAATAAAAGAAAAAACCAAGAGATTTTCCTTGAAACCGAAACTTGTTTTACGCCTGCTGCTTATGCTGCTGCTGCTATCCTTTCAATTATAACAAGACGCAGACGCACATAGACGCAGACCTCAGCCTGTTAGAGTCCCTGGCAACTCCAATTAGAAGCATATTAAGGACAGAGCAAACATAATTTGATTAGAAAACCCAGTCACAGCCACAGCCACAGCAAAATGAAGTACTAGACTAAAGAGCAGAGGATGGAGCTGACCTTAGCTCTGGGGCAATACCAACCTGTTGGCCGCCTTTCGTTAAGCTGCTTATAAAGTGCAGCCAAGTTGCCATCGTCGTCGTCATTGACGGTCGTCGTCGTTGCAGTCGTTTTCTGTGCTTCGACTTGTCTTGATTAAATTTTCACTGTTATGTTTCGTTTGCTCATTTTTGTGTTGCTTTCTGTAGCTGCTGCTGCTGCTGCCATTCCTGTCCTCCATAATATTTGCAACATCCGCTTCCGGTTTCCGTTTTACATTACTCCTGCCGCAGCAACAAAGCACAAACTGAATTACCTGCACTCAAAAGAGGCCATACCCATCTCTTTCCCTCTGGCAACTTCATTTGGTTTTCATTTTGTGAGCCATTTTAAATAATTCACCATAAATGTCAGGCGTTCATCGTCGTCCTTTCCTTTAGTAGGCCGCCATTGACATTTGCCCCGACCGCCGACCCGAGCAACCGGACTGGCGCCAGTCTCCTAAGCGTATTAGATTTTTACAACCGTAACTAATAGTCCCCATTTGGCGTGTGGTCAAGAGGCGCCTTTCTCTCCCGCATCAGCAGCAGCTGGACTTAACTACATTACGCAATGGCTCTTAGAGTTTGGGGCCAGTTTCAGGGTCCTCTCACCTTATGAGCCATTGCCGTTTATTATTTTGACTTTGATTCCAGCCATTTGCAGTACTCATTAAGCTGAATGCCCTGGGCACTTACTCACTTATTCTCGATTCTCTCTCATTCGATTTGCAGATCCGCCCACCGTGTCCGTGCATTTGGCCAATGAGGATCCCAGTCGAGTGGTTACACGAGCTGAGGGCCAAAATGTCACGTTTAAATGCCGTGCAGATGCCAGGCCTCCGGTTACCAGTTACTCTTGGTTCAAGAATGTAAGTCCAAACCAAACAGCTGACGCCCACCATCACAGAGATACCTTCGTTTCTTGGGGGTACATTTTCTTTCTTTTTCAGAGGTAGGGGAACAAAGCATTCTTGCGGCAACTTAAGCAGATGCTTTGCGGTTTCATTAAATTTAACCAACAAAAATTGTGTCACATATATGTATGTATGTATGTATGTGCGTCACATGCCGCAGAAGAAATCTTTTGCTCATTTTTCAACTGTCTTATAATTGGCTCGTGATGTCCATTGAAGTTCATTCGTGTTGCAAATTATTTAACTATTAATCATGCGACAAATAAACCAGCAAATGTTAGCGAATCATTCACTTCGTCTTCGTCTATCCCTTCCCATATGTCCTTTCCCGGATGGTTTCCTTTTGTTTGCGTGTTTGTTTCTATTGTGACAAAAGCAAACAGGACTGACCCACAGAATGGTCCTTGGCTTTGGTTTTGCCTTTGCCTTTGACTTCAACTTTGTCTGGGGTTTTTATTATTAAACCGCATGATTTTGACATCCTTTGACAGTTTTGTCCACATGGTCAAATCATCATTTTTCATAGGAAAAGCCATAAACTCATAGTTTTGCTTCCTTGTTCTTCTCCGCGTACCGTGTCCGCTGTGCATTTAACAAATTACCAAAAGCATTTTGTGGCTAACAAAATGACAAACTTTTCAATATTCAGGACACTTCGATTTTCCTTTTTTCTTTTTTTTTTTTTTGGCATTAATAACTTAGCAAAAAGCAAAAAAGGCAAAGAATTATAAAAAAGAGCAAAATAGCAAACAAGAAAAGGGAATAGAAAGTGAAGAAAAAAGTTAGCAGATGTGGGGAGAAAAAATATCAGATGAAGCGAAAACTTTGTCACTTTGTTGAGTCGTCGTCAGTTTGGCATATAGATTTTGTTTATCATTTTTTCAGATGGTTTTTGTTATGTGAGGAGTGAGAGAGCGAGCGGGGAATCTTTTTTCATTGAACTGAAAACTTTAAAGTTCATGGCCCAGCTGCCAGTAGAAGTGAAATAACAAAAAACTAATAGAAGGGAAATGAAATTAAAGTGACTTTTCGCGTTAGCTTTTGGTTATTGCAAAATGTAATTATTTCACTTCATCAGTTTGACTTTTATTTCATTTTGGAATTTTTAATGAGTTTTATAAATAATCAAATCATGCAATATGCTCACACATACATACACCCACACAAATTAGCTGTCAACAATATGATTGGTGAACAAAAAAAAAAAAAAAAAGAAAAATTACTTTATACTCTGCATAAGCTACTTAAAATGCATCATTATCATAATTTAATTGAATTTACTATATAAATGGCGAGGATATCCCTCTCCTCCCCCTCTTTGTGCCCATAGCCTTTAAATTCATCGAAACGAAACGAAACGTCAAATTATTGCCGTGTTAATTGAGCAGACAACCCAATGTATCCGGACTGTGATTTCGTTATCAATACAATTGAATTTTCAATTGAATGGCTGCTAAAATGATAATTTGACCAAACAATGGTTAAAATGTGCCAAAATGCAAAATTAATTCCATTTAATAAATTTTGCATTTGAATAATTCGCACCACTTAGTGGTTGCTTTCGGCTTTGCCTAACCACAGCGAATGTTTGCTGAAATGCTTTTGCCCCATAGCTAATCATATATAGAGCACTCGAATTTCCCCCATTGCCAAAAATTTAGTACTGTATTGTGGCCGTAGTTCGCATTAACGTTCCAAGTGGACAGATGTGGTTTGGTTTTTGGGGGGGAATGGTTACCCGGTTTGAAGACTGTCTGAGGACTCTTGAATTGCATGAAACTCAACCCCACTCACAATTACTCTCGTATTAACTTTCTCTTTTGTTATATATTTTTATGTATTTTCTTTATCGGTTTCTCCTTCAATACCTTTAAGTATTAAGTATTTGAATTTTTAAATATTAAGTTTCAGTAGTTCTGCAACATATTTTGATCCTCCACAAATTTGCTTTACCAGCAACAATTTATCCTATTTTTTGAGGCACAGTTGATATTTATTATTTATTTACTGATATCATACCTTCTGTACCTATTTTTAGGGTATGCGTATGTCTGGCGAGAGCACGGAAATAATGCACCTGACACAATTGGAAAGGGAGAGTGCTGGCGCTTATGCGTGTGGGGCAACCAACACGGAGGGCGAAACGCGTAGTTCGAGTCTGACTCTTAAAGTGCAATGTAAGTAGAGCAATAGAATATTATCTTGGTGTATATACATATATAGTTTTTACCATGTACATATAATAATGCGAACTATCTTGTTGGAATACCATGGCAAGGCGGAAACGGAAGCTGCCAAAATGAAATAAAATACAAAAAATCACACAACTTTACAATTGGTGTAGAAATAAAATTTCGGCGAGAAACTTTTGCAGCAACGGATGAGGAAATTGCTCAAAAAAACCCACCAAAAAAGATGCATGATGCTACAATCTGTAGATGTGTGTTTGCTAAGGGCTGGAGTTGTATTCGTGTGTGTGCCTTGTTTACTATTGTAAAATTCCTTCTAAATAACCTCCATTGATTTATTTACACGAGCAGACAAAAAGTTTTTCGCTCGCCTATAAATTCAAGAGTCGGAGCAATATTTGCTCTGTTAACTTTTTCATAAACTTCACAGTTTTCGAACTTGGACTCGAGGCGCAGCCGCAAAAGCCCTTGGCCATTTTTATGCTGTGATTAATGTGGATTTCATATACAAGCGATTTGGCTGCATAAATCAGACTGAGAAAGCACACAAACACACTTACACATTTACAGAGAAACATAGTCTTTCTTTTTCTTTGGCAATCGATGAAGATTTAACTTTAAACGACACACAGAAAAGAAGAACAAGAAGAAGCCAAAGAGCACGGATTTTCTTTTTGCTTACCCATACTTATATATACATGCTTACTTGCTAAGTTGGGGGGACTAAGCGAAACGAAGAGGAAAGGGTAGCGTATGGTTTGTAAGAAGTTTTGCTTTGCTTTTGCATTGAAAATTCGTGGTCTTTGTTGTTGTTGCCCCCTAAACAGGAGTGTATCCTTACATAATCATACTACTTCTCGACTGGCAAATTTTCTTTTTCGTTTTTTGTGCTGGAAAACTGCTATTGCTTTTGCAAAGCTGTAATGCATTTTCTCGTCCCGCTCTCTCTCTCTGTCTTTTTCTTTCACTCTGCTCAGTATCCTCATTTCATTTCTATACGACAGTTTAAGTAGTTTATATTTCGAATTATGAAAGTTTCAAGTCATTGAATTGAGTCTTAGGTAACTTTTTCTCATATATGAAAGAAAATAGCAACAAGTACTTACACACACAGACAGACAGAAAGCCAGGCAGACAAAAAGGCAGACAGAGAGAGGAAAGGGCGGAGGCAGACTGGAGGCTGGCTTAAGTATTTGAAAACTGAAATGCAGTTGACTTGTGATAAAAGCGCCAAGTAATAAAGCTGAAAATGCTTATCTGACTTGGCGTGACTTACATTTTAAAGGCGGCTTTCACCGCTATACACACACATACACAATAAAACACACACACAAGCATATTTATATGTATTGCCTTGAGGGCAAAGCACATCAGCTTCCGTGTATATCTGTTCCCATTTTACAATCCCAAACAGGGTAAGAGAGAAAGTTAAGTCGAAACTCCGCCTTTTGCTTTCCTTTTTTTTTTTTTTTTTTCTGTTGCCAACTTTCAATACCTGGCCCACAGACTCTTAGCCGCGCCACAAGACATCAGCTAACAGAGAGGCAGAGAGAAAGATAGAGACAGAGAGATTGAATGAATCTCGCTCCGTTCGTGAAACGGAAACATGTTAATTACTATGCTCAAGGCTATGTTTCTGACTCTTCTTTCTGCCTTCTTCCCTTTGGAGGATTTCCTTGTTTTTTTGTATGTATTTTTCTCTCATCTTCGTTTTTGGTAGCCCTTAGAGACAAGACGAGTTTGTTTGCTCACCCCAAAAAGGGAACGGGAGCGTAATGGAAAAATTCTCAAATGAAAATTTTGCTTTTACCTACCCCAAAGTTCTATATATGTACATATTTCTAACTTTTGTTTTGCTTTTGGTATTTTCAGTCTCGCCACGCTGTAAGCCAGGCACTGAGCAAACATCCATTGGAGCCATCAACATGCACTCGATACAGGTGAAATGTGAGGTAGATGCCGATCCCCCCCGAATCGGTGAGATTCAGTTGGACATACAACAATACAAGGAACGTGTCGCCGGTAAGTCCATAGTTCTCTTTCGCTTTCTAGACCTCAGGCCAAATGTCTATGTAACTCTGTATCTCTGTGCTCTTGCAATTATGCTATGGAAACGTGCACAACTCAATTGTGTCAGTTGGTTGGTTGTTTGGTGCCAGAGTCAGAGTCAAACTTGAAGTCGAGTTAAAGTCACCATTAGCACAACTTGTGCTAAATACTTGAGGGTTGTCTGGGATTTTCATTCAACAAAAGCCAAACGGGAATCGGACATTGTACGTGACTGAATTAAATTTTAATCAGAATAAATTTTAGTTCATAGAAAACGGAACAAAGTAGAACAGAATAGAGGAATCGGAAACGAAATCATTTAAAATGCAAACCATTTAGATGCCAGGAGTAGGAAGTGCAAAGCTGACAGTGGAAAGGACATACATTCATACAAACATACGGATAAACGTATGTATGTCTATCTGTCTAGGATAGCTCTCGCACTTTGAACAGCTGTGCACAATAAATAAAGTAATTTATTTACCGCAAAAGTTATTTGAAAATCTGCACGAAAATCCATTGGGCCAAAAGAATGACTTATCCTTGGCTCTGCACTACACTCCACTTTGCTCGGAGTTCTCTCGTTTGGCCATAAAAACTTATTTGCCTTCAAATATTTATGCTTTGCCTGACTGGCAAGTTCTATGGAGGAAGTGGGAGGACAAGAGAATAAACCAACCAACAAACGAACGAACGAAGGAGTCTAATCCTTTTCATCTTCCTTTCTCTTCTTGCCGCACAGGTGCTCAACTCGAGAATACAATCGAATGGATTGACCAGCACGGTGACGTATCTGCCGCAAACCGACTCCGAGTTAATAACACTGGCTTGCTGGGCCAGCAATGCGGTTGGCAGACAGACAACGCCCTGTCAGGTTCACATACTACCAGCAAGTAAGTATAAAAGGAAGTGCAACTGCAAGGTGGAAGTTGTTGGCATTGCCGTTACCTGAAGATGCTTTCGATATTTGCCTCCATCTTGTGCCGCAATTTAAGCAAGACGCCGTCCCCATCTGTGTCCTTGTCCCACCTGTCCGGTGTCGATGTCTGTTTCTGTATGTGTGTGAGTGTCGGTGTCGGTCTGAGTTCTATCTCTTATGCACACATAAGGATCTACTTACATAATTGCCGGGGCGAGTTAGCCTGTGTGTGTGTGTGTCTGTTTGCTGGGTGAAACTGCATGCTTCTCCTTTCCCAAAATGTTTGCAAATAATCATCAGCTTAGACTACTAGCTACTATTACCTGTGCCATTATTGCCAGTTCGGCCAAAATTTGAGCGTTATTAATGCAAACTGTGGCACGCCTTTATTTACCTCAAAATTGCCGCTTGAAGGCGATGAAAATTTTGGGTTTTCATGCAATTACGATAACGATAGCGCAGCGAAGGAAGGAAGCGGACTCTATTTATATCTCTCTCCCACTCTCTTTCTCTCTCTATTTCTTGCAGATCCACCTGAGGCACCAAAAGCTTGCGAATTGCGCAACGACACCGTTCTGGAGGTAGTTTGTATGGCGGGCAGTGATGGCGGTCTCTCGCAATACTTTATGCTGGAAGTTGTTGGCGGAGATTTACTCTATGCCAGCGAAACGGCCGCTGCTGGCTTACCTCGTGGACAATTTGGTGAATCAATTGACAATGAGATATCCACGCTGAATGATCAGGTAAGGAATGGATGGGAAACAAGAACTCAATTCATGTCAACTCAACTGAACTCGACTTTAACTAAATTAAATAAATCCATATTGTAAACTGTTAGCTGCTTGATTAAATTAAAATTTAGTTACAAGCCAGCTAACAGCCCGAAGCAGAGATGCAGAAGCTTGGCAATAATTCACTTGAAATCCATATGGTCAATTAGTGTGCATGTCCTTTGACTTTTCTGCTTGAATTATTAATAAATATTTAAGGGTTGCTGCGGGGTTTCTGCAGCTTCTGCCGGCAACAGACTGCTGATGCTGCTGCTGCTGATGTCCTGGTCGACTCAAGCGTAAAAGGGACAACATAATTAATGCTATAAGTTCTCTCATATGAAGAGAAGGCAAGGGCAAGCCTTTTAGCCATTCGACCCAACTCGGCTATGTCTATCATTTTGTACTTCCTTTTTTTTTTTTGGTCTCACCCCCTAAGCGAATGCATGCTGAGTTATTAAATTATCTCTGTCAGTCGTAAAAGAGAATATCATATGAAAATTTCATTTCATTTCGTTTGGCTGCTTTCAACAACTTAGAACAAGCAATAGAAAGGAGGGAGAGAAGATGGGAAAGGGATGACAGTAGGGGTAGAGGAGGAGAAGTAGAATGAGCTGGGTTGGTTGATGAAGCGCTTGTCGGGCGAGTTTATTAGCAAAGTAGCCAAGCGCAAAGTATACGACGACCAAGATGATGATAATGATGATGATGATGACGACAATGATGATGCTGATGGTTGAGGAGAAGGACTTGGACTCTCTATGTCTAAGTAGAGTATGACCCAAGCTTTAAAGTTTCACGCTAGATAAAAACACATACACACACACAGAGAGACCCACAGACGCAGACATAGACAACAAACCATATATACAAAGACCAGAAGAAGATGAAGAGTGGCTGAGTGAGATGGGTAGGTGGGTAGACGGTTGGGTGGTAAAAAGTGCCGCCAGGACAACATAAATTACTTACGCTTACTTGAGTGGGAATTTGTGCGTAACCAACGAAGCTCACTCGATTGTGTCCCATTACGGCAAACGGATATTCAGTTTAAAATTTCAGACACTGTCGAGAGACGTTCTATTCATCTATCCTCTTCTACTCTTGGTCAGTGTTTTTGTGTCGTATTTTTTAGGCATGAATAATTATTTATGTTTTGGGTTTTTCCTGTGTTATGTCTGTATGTGTGTATGCTTACGGTTGTTTTTTCGTTTGTTGTTTGTCCCAAAAGTTAAAAATATATATGCATGTAGGTACATTTGTATACGTGTATATAAAGTATAGTATACTTTGCAGCGCGTGCATAAGAGTAAACCAACCATGTGGCAAGTGAATTATATATGCGGCTCCTGTCATATCGCATACAAACTGACAAAAAACCCATAGCAAACATACACATACATATATAAATTGTCTCTATATATTTCTGCTTACAGGCGACATCTGCACCCATCTTTCGCATGCAGGAGAATAGTCCACAATTTCGTTTGAATAATTTAGAGCCGGGACGTGAATATCAATTTTTAGTTTATGCCGTCAACGCCAAGGGACGCAGCGAGCCTCCGGTGGTGATTGAACGCGTGCGCGTGGCTGCCCAACTGGGACCATATGGTGAGTACCAAATGATTTTATTCCCTCCTGAACTTGGCTTTCAAAATTGTTGAAACAAAAGCTATGCACAAGATTTTCAATGTAATGTCATCGACTCGTACTAATCACATAAAGAGCCCAATATATGAATGTGATTGTGAATCGGCCCCTCGATTTTGTTGTACAGATACATTTTGCTTTGGTTTTCCTTTTTTTTTTTTTTTGGGTCATTTTTCGGTTGAGGCCAATAAAATAGCCTGAGCAGCAGGCGGAGAGCTGTCTAATTCAACGCTTGACTGCATTTTCAAATCAACGCAAGTTCGGGGAAATCGTCTTCAATCAGCCGCCGCGAAAACTTCGCACATGGCCAGGCACACAAAGTATATATATGGGGCAAGAAAGCAAAAAAAAAGTAGTGGCAACCTGGAATCGAATCTCTTGCTCTCTGGGCGTTGGGCTTTTGGGTGGGCCGCCCTTTTCTAATCCACTGACTGAGTTATGCAGTGAAGCGTAAAGCATTTCAGCATTTTCCATCAATTCCTTGTTGAGTGAGGGCCAGGCCAGAGACGACATAGACACAGAAACGCACATTACGTATACGCAGGGGCGTGCCACAACAGCCTCTTCATTTTACCCAATGCTTAACGACATAATGCGTGTATGTGTGCGTGTGCGTGAATATATGTGTGTGTGTGTGACTGTGTATGTGTGTCATTGGCAATGCCTTTCTTTATTCCATGCCAAAGCATAAGCGGAATTGCTTCAATTTTCGTTTTGCTTAACAACCACCGTAGACACTTTGCTTTTATTGTTCCTTTCGCATTCGCATTCGCCTACATGTCTCCTCCTGTTTGTGTCTTCTCCGTTTGCCTTTACGGACAACAATGTTGTCATTATTTTCATGCTGATTTTTATTTTATCTGCATTTCCATTATCATTTTCATTTTGCTGCGCCTACCGAAAAACCTTCGTTGCCATTTTCTCCCTTTGTGAGTTGGCCATAAATCACCTATGTATATATATGTATTTATAGTATATGTGGCACCGATTTAATGCCACTAATTGTATTTGATACGCAAATTTTCAATTCAATATTAGTGCGTCAAATCACTATCCTTGCAGACCCATTTACAGGAAACAACAGCTGCCAGGAATTCGAGCACACGCAGACACAGACAAACTAGAGTCTGAGTTACTTAGTTATGTTAATGATTTCACTGTCTTCCACTGTCTCTCTCTCTCTTCAGCTACCAAATGATGCCATGTGTGTGTTCTGTATTTCTGTGTGTGTGTGTGTGTGTGTGCGTCTGTGCGTTTTGGTCCGTAAAATCGGCCTATAAGATCCGAGAATGGAAACGCATCGTAGAGATTCTCAGCTTGTGGTTGAAATCAAGAGAAGGCTGCTCGCTAATTTATGCGGAATTTTAACAGCTTCTACTAGGCCCAGAAGCTTTTTCCTTTTTATCTCTCCGTTTTTCGTATGCGGCAGTGCTGGCGGCATATGTGTACGTATACATTTTTGTAGGCAACAACAGTCAGGCATAAATAAAAACCTTAACAAATCAGTAGACGTTGATTTAAATCAGTTTACGCAAAACTCATCAAGTAAATTTATTGCATTTTGTCGAAAAAAAGAAAAAGTGAAAAGTGGCCACTCGACCTACATAAGCCAGAAAAAACAGCGGGAAGGTGTAGGAAAAGGCAGCAAATAAATAAGTAAAACAGGTAGAAACCAAAAGCCCAAGCTCAGCAACTGATTAAAACAACAAAATAAAAGCGGAATGAAAGAGACCAGAAAAGAGGAAAAATGATGACGAAGAAGATGAGAGGCTGTGTGTTGCCAGGGGCAGAGGCCAATAAAAGGAGGCAAGAACAAAAATTAAATTGAGCCGCAGGTGTAGGCAATTTCCACTCAAACGCTCACTTCAAAAGCCAGCACAAAGAGGACGAGAGACAGAGAAAGAAAAAGAGTAAGAGAGAAAGAGAAAAAGAGAGGCTGCTGATGCTGCTGCATGATGTTGGCAATGTTTCAATACCGAGGCCGTTGCTTTGACTGCCCGCAAATGGAGCGGAAATGCTGCCTGCCACCATTGAAGTGAGGCGGGCAGAGCCGAAGGAGCAACCTAAAACGAATGTCTGGCATAAATCTTGCCTGGGGATCATCTTACAATCAGTTTGCCTTGCCATAAGCAAGTGGCACACACATTATGTTGCAATTTCCTCTTGCTGGCAATCTAATAAATATAAACAATACAAATGCCCCTTGGACCTACTCTGCTCCTCTCCCTCTCTCTCACCACATATGGCTAATAATTGCCAGAACTTTTGTTTTTTTTGGAGTGCCATGAAATCTAATCTCAAGTAATCAACGGGCAAAGGTCGCATTGAAGCGTAATCTTACGCCATTAGATTTTCATATTTCATGACCAGAAGAAGATTAATTATATTCCTGATTTCAATTTGCCAATTTGCTTAGAATAAATATGTATGTACATATGTACCCAACTAATTTGAAGCAAATAACAAATCAAACTATTTATTTTCTATTTCCCCTCATCTAGATGAGTCCATTCTCTCGGAGGATCCAACGCCGGCGGAGACCACGCATCATGGCGGAAGCGGCAGCGTCGGTGGAGGAGGAGCTGGCGGTAATGGCAATGCCGTAGGCAATGTTGGTACCGGTGCCAGCATTGGCAATGGTCCCGAGAAGCAAGCATCCACACTATTGATATTGGCCGCTGTTGTGGCCATTGGAGCCGTCATTGTGACGTCAATTATAGTGGCCGGCATTGTCGTTGTCTGTCGACATCGGCCGCGACCACCTGAACCGCAGGAGGTGCGCAAAAGCATGAGGTAAGAGAAAACCACGACTTCTAGGAAAAACTAATAATGAAATTGTTCGCCCACACACACACACTCAGAATGTGTGAGCAAAAATAATTATTTATGTGTGGCACGTGAGAAAGTTAGGCTCACCTTGAGAGTGGGGCATAATTTTGTTCACATTTTTCCATTTCTTATTACTTTTCGCCACCAAGAAGACCAGAGGAATGCCAATTAACTGCCAAACTCAAAGAAGAGTGGAAGGAGGATAAAGTTCCAATCAATTTGGCTTTAAACTCTCAACAATTGCTAATGTCAAGTTCATTAAAGAGATACCGATTAGCTGGCAGCTGGCAGGTGGCCAACAAATTATGCTTAGACTTGTAATTAAATTAATTAAGAGCAGCACCTGACCCGCAATCACAATAAACGACACCAGCAAAAACATAAAAAAAAAAAACAAACAAAACGAAAGGAAGAAGCTACATTTTAGATGGGAAATCAGCGATTGTTATCTGTGTTTGAAGCCAGACCCTTTCGAGCTGCTTTAGCCCGCACCTGTTTTATCCCCTTTGCTCAATTGTTGGTCTAATGAAAGATAAACACTTTGAACCACAAACTCTCATTAACCGGATGACCTTTTTTCTTCCCTAGCTGATTGCCTTCTATCTCTCTTCTACTCTCTCGCTTGTGCTTGAAATAAATTGCTCAATAATGACTCAGAGATTCAGCCAACCACTTCAAAGCGTTTTTGGGCAAATGAAAATTCAAACATATTAATTATAGTTTCCAAATTTAGTCACATCAAAGGAAAAATGCCCAAACGCTCCGCACTCTGCCGCCATGCGGGTCATTAAATTGGTCGAATGTTTCGTCATTGGCCTTTTTCCGTGAATGCGGAAAATCCGCATGAGACACAGGTGACACGCTCTTTCCAAATGTATTTACCTCATGTGCGTCTATGCATAAATTTTAATGATTTGCCTTTTGCGGTATTCAAAGGATTAGTGCAAATATTTGAGTTGCACAAGTGATCTCCCCCACCACCTTTCTCTCTCTCTCTCTCTTTGTCCCTGTGTGTGTGGCGTAAAAGTTTTGACAGATAAGAGCTGACATGCTGATACTCGTGTGGCTTAATTAGTATTCCCTATTAACAACGGCGAACAAAGTATTAAAAAACTGTTGTTTATACGCCATGTAGGACCTGAGCAATCCAATGTTAAAACAGCTTGGCTCTCTCTCCATTTTTTTCTCCAGAGATGCTAATGGCAGCTAGTTGAAGAGTTTTTGTTTAGTTCTTTTATTTTCATTCACCAAGGTTAAAGGAAAAATCAACAAGCAATTCTCCGAGCAGCTCCGTCCACTTTGTTTTGTTTCGGTTTATGCAAAAAAAAAAAGGAACAACAAAAAGTGGCCTGCATCAGGGGAACTATTAGCAAGTTGACAGAATTGAAACCAATGTGCAGAGGCATGCAAAATTTGTGTGTGTGTGGGAGGAAAACTTTTAATAGATTTAAGCGAGCATATTTTTTTTTTTTTAGTTTTTGCTCAACTCTCTGTTAATCTCTTACCATTTCAGGCCGGCGCGCAATGATGTGCCCAGCATGTATATCGAAGAGGATGAACTGAATGAGCTGGAAGAGGGCGGCGGACGAGCGGCCGAGATTCGTGCACGTGTGGCACCACCCACCTCGCATTTATGTGGCCCCGGCGGCGGTGGCAGTGTTATGGGTGCTGGTGTTGGTACCACTGGACCGTCTAGTGGCGGCCCAATCGTGGGTCTGGGCGTTGCCGGACCCCATCATTATATATCCGAGAGCTTCATACAGTATGCGCAGCCCAGTCTAAACGGTACTATTCCAAAATCTATATTGAACAAACTGTAGTGGCTATGTATCAATGAAGTAGTATGTTTTCAAGTAGTAGTTCAAGTAGTTAACTAGTAGCCGACCATTTAGTTTGCCATTCACTATCTACTACACTTTAGTATCTATCTATAATGCATCCCCTCAAAACACACACTTTCTTTGCGTTTGCCATTTCCAAGTGCGCACTTTGTAATATTAATTTGTATTCATAGTTTTAGTTGATTGATTTGCCCAATCGATGCCATCTGTGCATAGATATGTATATAGAGTTGCTTGTACATATACATACCATATACACTTTACACTCAACACATACATATGCACATTTAATATTTAATGCACATGTATTTTAAGTACCTCTTATGTTGTTAAATTAGTTTAATTTTATACGATCCGGCAACCAAATGAATAAGTTGTCAATAACCCATATCCATCTCGCTCTCTCTCTATATATATATATATACTATTTTATATATATTTTATTTTGAATTTCGACTCTTTTCAGTTGCATGTGTGAGTGGCTTTTCATTATTCATTGATCTTTAGTTACACCAACCAAAAAGCACAAACACTTAATTAACTTAAATGACATTTAACTGGCGACTGGCGAGATTAATATCAATTTGAAAATGAATGAGAGCTAACATCATAATTACCCTTGATTTAGTAGAGCCAAACAATTTTCTAATTAGTTCTCATCCAAAGTAATCTAATGAGTAATTCATTCCAATTGAAATGAGTTGATTGATTCCCGCAAATTGCAATTAAAACTGAATTAGTGCAAGAATACTTGAACCATTAGTCCAGGCACCTTCCTTCTCTCTCTCTGTCTCTCTCTCTCTATATATATATACATATGTATATATATTAGATTTCGCATCATAGAACCTAAGTATCACCCCTAAATCCCTTTCAAAAATCTGTAAACTTTCCAACTACCTAAGTCACTCTGTCTTCCTTTTGATTCTCTCTATCTCCCTAACTCTCTGTCTGCCTTTTAGATAACCTAGAGTCCTTTTGGACAACTATCAAAAATCCTCAAAACTGAAGTTGTAAATACCTTGTCCAGTATTTAAAGCAATTTAGCCATTTGAAAAGTTTCTTCTACATATAGAATATATACTTTCCCTTCCTCTTCCACTCTACATCTCTCGACTAACGACGTAATCAAACACTATTCCAACCTAAAACCCATCAGGCGATGTGCTGCTACCTTTGCTTGTTACAACAATGGCCAACCAACCGGTGACTAGTTGCCATTCAGCCATCTCGAATGTGGTTGTGGCTCTGCCTCGACATACCGAATGTACTATGCCAACTAAATTTTATGTAACTAAATCTGTGCAGCAAGCCGTAAGACAACAAGCCAGCATTGCCACCACCACCACCACCACTTCTACTGAAAAACACAAGCTGCAACTGCAATTGCAACTGGGTAGCCACGTCTGAGCCCCATGCAGCAACAACAACAGCACCAGACTGCTTCAACTGTTGGCTCAACTGGCAACTGACGATTGCAAAATGTCCACATATGGCAAACAAAAATAAAAAGAGACAACAGAAACCAATGCCGAATCCTTCAAATGCTTTTAACATACAATTCCATATACATTTTTGCTTCATTTCACATTTTAATTTGTCCATTTCTGGTTATCTCAATTTGCCTTTTTTTCATTTCGCCACACACACACACAGAGATACGAACTCATATATGTACATGTGCATGAAGTATTGCATATAATTTGCTTTGCTTTTTTATCTCCTTTGAACCACTCTTTGGTCTAATTTCACTTTTAATGAAGGAATTTGCCTGTACAGTTAACATAGTAAGAGGACTTAGGCTAATTGAAAGTTGTGAGTTTTGGTTTCAATTGAAAATGAAACGCACACATACAAAAGATCACGTTCACAAATATTGAGTTCAGCAAAATGGAATAAAAATAGAAATTTCATTTACCCAAGTCCCACAAACAACAACTTTTTGGTGGCTTAAAAATGAGCATATTGTTTACCTACAGACTGCTGACGGTCGGTCTGTCTCTGGACATTCCAAGTTTTTCTCTGGACATTCTGCATAAATTTTTGAGCCAAAGAACAAGTAACAAGATCTGCATAAAGTAATATGTGAATATATTATACATACATACATCTTATTTGTTAGGTGTACGAATTTTGCAAAATATGCTTCCAACCTCCGCAATCCACTCTCACTCCTACTCTCGAGCTCTTCTCACATTCCTTGTGTCTTTCTGTTTTGCTTTGCTAGAATGCTTGGCCAGACATTGTTTTAACTTTGAATTGCATAAATTTTAATTATTTCGAAAGCACTAAATTAAAACACAAAAATAATAATAAAAAGGCACAAACGCACATCACTTGAGTCAAAGGCCAACGCCACGTCCATTTCCACATAAACATACACACAAAAAAAACGCCTCTTAGGATGTGGGAGTTAGAGTAAGGCCTTTTTGTCTATTTCCTGTGGCATGCCAACATGTTGGCCAATGCAAATATTATTTAATGGGCAGATGTGTCGCATACGTGATATTATTGCTCACAAATAATATATAGTATGGGAGTATTTCTCCCATTCCCCACCCCTTGTCTAGATTTAATGTGTGTCCTGCTTTGGGCTTAAAAGTCACAAATTAGCAAAATTTGATATTGTCAGCGATTAAATTTTAGAATTTTTTTTTATTTTTGCGTTGCTTGTATTTAAGTTCTCTCTTACGGCTGACAGCGCTTAATTTATGTGCGCTGTAGGGCAAACACCCACATACACACGAACACTGGCATACATAAATACATTTGACTGTCAAGCGAACACTGTGCATATTTGCAATTCCCTGTTGAACCCATGTGAGACAAACTGACGGGAGCCCGCTCTCTATGGCACATAAACCAAGTCAACTTGCTTACAAGACACTAACAAGTTCCAAAGTCAGACTGAAGTGCGCCAAAGGAGTTGTCCAGAAGCTGTAAGGGAACTATTGCTTCAGCTGAGTCGAATAACAAAATACTCTACACTGAGTATTGAAGATGCCTTCTTAAATATTGTTGAGTTTATAACAGAACCTTCTTAATAATCTAAGAGACCGATGATTTAAAGGTTCTCTGTTTTACTCTTCCTTTTCATAATAAACCAAAGGTTAAAGCTATTGTTAGAAATTGAATTAACTTTATGATCATTACCAATAAGCAATACTTTGTAAACCAAAAAGAGAAAAAAAAAAGAAAATGGCAATCAAAACGATCCTTTTACAAAGTTTTTTCCCCTTACTTTATGTAAATGGATAAGGGGCTTCAGCCCAAGTCATTTGCCCAGCTGTGAGTCAAGTAAAAAAAGTGAACAACTATTCTCACACAGCCAACCAACCAACAACGTGAATGGTTAGAAACGGGTGAGTGGGGGAGGACAATGCTGTCATTAGCCAACAGTTTTTAATTGCATAGGCCAGGTTCGCGCACATCACACAGGTGTGTGTGCCACATAGGACCTATCATTGGGGGAAAGCTGAATGCAAAGGGAAATGATGTTAGCGAGATGTTCGTTAGGCGTATTTAACTACATGTAGTAGATCCTTCTAGACAGGCAGAGACGAGGAAAAAACGTTTGACTTGGAGTCGCGTCATCTTCTCAGTATGTGTGTGTGTGGGTTGTTGTACTTTTTTTGTTTGTTGCAGTTGTGTGTGCACACATTTGTTTCATCTCATGCTACATACATTTTGGCTCAATGCTTTTTTGCTACTTGTTCTTGTTTTTCTTGCTGTTTGTCTTGCCATTTGTTTTCCTTTTTCTCTGTTTTGTTTTGTCTGAGAGCGTCAAGAGTCGCGACGATTCTGAAGAATATTTGTATAGCTCTAGCTGTTGTCCTTGGGCTTGGGTTTCTTCACTCCGCGTTTGTATGTGTGTGATTGTGGTACTCGTCTAATTAGACAAAGTTGAGATAGAACCTCAAATGGCACACTCGAAATGAGTAGAATTTACTTTAAGATTTCAAATTTAAAGTCCGTGTTTGTGTGAATGTAATGGCAGCTGCCTGCTTTATGGAACGCTACTTCATCTCTCTTACTTTGATGTCTGTGGGTAGGGCCACACACAAAAATGCCACACAATTTGCTTTAGCAACAATGTGGATGCGGCCTATATGCTGTGTCACTCACGCACACATACAAATACAATCTCTTGGCTCTTCAATGTCAACGCTCAACGCTCATTCATTGCTGGCGCACTTCCTTCCTTCCTTTCCTTTGCCCTATGACCCACTGTTGCCCTTTGCGCTCTTCATTCGCTTTTTTTTTCTGCTGCCTAGGCTGGCAACATTTTTGCGACTTTTGACATTTTTTAATGCTGCCAGGCATGGCGTGAAAGTAAACGTGAAAGGCAACACACACACACTTGCACGCACACACATACACACTTTTTCCTTAGTTTGTGCGTCTTTATGACTCAAAGACGCCACACAAATGTGACATAAAAGGCGATAATAATAAAATATCAGATGAACTAACGGTAGGGTGGGGTGGTGTTTTCTGAGGCGGTAGTACGACAAAAATAAAAAACTGCAAAATCGTAAACAACAAAACGACTAATGCGGACAACCAACGCTAGATGGCGCTTAAGTTTCACTCACAAAAGTAGGCAACACAAGTGTACCCCCCAGCCAAATAAAAATGAATGAACGAATGAACATCTGACGGCAATTCCAATGAAATGTCCCATAAAAATTAAGAAATTGTTGAATTATTTTATCTTTACGAGAGTAACGAGAGAAGGGCACTAGCCAAAGTGAATATTAATGTTGATATTTTTGTTTGCCATGTTTCTGTGGGAATTTCATTTTATGCTTTCTACTTGTTTGTTTGCTTTTGATTTTTTGATTGTTGTTATCTGAGCACAATTTGGTCACACGCTTTTTGCCACAAATTATTTTGCGAATGGCTTTTATCTGCAACTCTGAACTTATGACGTCATTGTGCAAAAGCTATAGAAACGCAGAAAAATGAAAGAAAAACTAATCGGTATCAACATTTTACTTTTTACCCTTCTCTTCTTTTCCGTTCATACTATAACCTTACCACTTTTCTCCAATTGTAATGCTCATTCGCCATTACTCACACACACACACACACACATAAATTTATGACTCGCCCACAAATACATATACATATGCTCTTGCCATTGTTGTTGATTTTGTTTTATGCCAACCAACCAAAGTGTATATTGCAGACCCGGATCTGATATTGCCGCGCGGCGAATTGGAATTTACGACCCTGGATCCAACGCTGAAGTAATTGTAAAAAGTAATAATAAATATCTACCATAGACTACAGAAAAACACACAGACACAAACATACACACTCACATAAACGCATACATACATAGATTTATATATATATATATACATATAGCCGATCCGCGGTGACGCCTCATAATTCATGGGCATTTCATTTTACATAGGTGTAAATTTTTTAGCATAAATTTAAAATGCATTAACGCATTAAGTGAATAAGTGTTAGGCGGTAAATACGTATTACGTATATATATATAGTATATCCTCCTACACAGTTATGTCTAATATATATATATATATAAACATTATCGGACAAACATGAAAAACCTTTTTGTGATTGTCAGCCATTTACATAATTGTCATACAAATTCTCAAAATAGCAAAATCAAATTTACAAAATTTACGCTACAAAAATTGTAACTGAAATCAAAAAAATCTACACACTTAAAAAAAACAAATTGTACATACAAATCAGTCATAGTTATTCCAGGCAAACTCACAGACGAACAGACAGACAAATATTATGTATTAATTATCTGTATTTGAAAATCAAAACTATTGCGCACCATCAATTGTAAATAGGGAACGGGCAAACATTAATCAAACTGCATTTAAATGTTAAAGATTAATTGTAATTACTTATTTATAGGGCGCGAAAGCAAATTAGTTAAATAAGTTGAAACGTTTAAGTATATCGTGTGTTAAAAGTGTAATTAACTAAAACTCATAGAGCAGCAGCAGCAGCAGCAAACGCAAAAACAAAGCAGAGTAGGTATTGTAATTTCAAATCCAAAACAAAAACCAAAAAGTAAAGCAAACCAAAACCAACAAAATTCGTATAAAATATCTCTGCATGTGACTATTTGTTAAAACTAAAATGTAAAAAACCTAGAAAAAACTAAACCGTTCAAAGAATTTATGTCGTAATCATGAGAACATACAAAAGAAACAAACATACTTATAGATAAAACGTTTTCGAGAACTTGAACTATTTGTGAGCACAAAAGAAACAAACTTTATTTGGAAATCTGCGAATCAATTCCCTTTATATAGATTTTAAACCATATAAAGGGCACACTTTTAGTAGCTGATTCCGATAAATATTTCGGATATACATATGCTCATATTCATGAGAAGAGAAGATCCGGGTAAGTGGCAATACCGAAAAGCAAGAAACTCCTAAATCCACGTAGACTAATTCATCGCAGACATGTTTAACCCATGGTCCGATTAAAAATGTTTCAATTAATGTAATCATTTTAATATCTGAGCTGAGATTCAACAACTTTGACACAAGTCTTTCATTGACAAATGAAACCTTGGCCGAAATCGTCTTCAGCTGACTGTAAAATGGGTTTAATTTTTTTTGTTAGCATACTTTTGAGAAGTACAAAATGAGTCAAAATGTTACGTTTCTCAACCTTATAAAAATATGAAATGTTTCAGTAATTAAACTTAACTTCTTTCTTCTGACAACTTTAAAATTAAGCTGGTCACCAAAAACAGGCAAGAATTTCACAAGGAAGTGGAGAATGAACAAGCCAAGTCCTTGGCATGCCGGAAAATACATTATAATTTTTTTCATCAAAATAAATTGTCAGACTAATAACGATGATAGTATCTACAACGTACAACAATATTGCCAAGGCATTTTCTCTTTTCGAAAATTCATCATTCTAGTTGGATGCCATAAAAACAGAGCAATTACTTGAAGCTATAACTTTGACGAGTTTAAAAGAGCATGTCTTTTATGACTTCACGAGGCATTTCTTGGCATTTGACTGGGGTAAAAAAATAAAAATATCATATTTTCAAATTAGCCATAATTTGGCCAAGCGCTAGCTAAGCTATGTTCCAACATATCGAAAGTGTGTATGTAGACTGTTTTTCTTAGTTTTTATATTCATTCACTTGGCCTGCTTAAATTAGCATAAGAAAGGCCCGACAACAAGATGAATAAAACTATGCGAACAAATGGTAAAAGTGTGCTCAAAGTTCGAGTGCAATATGAATAAATGTTCAATAAATTACCTAAAGACCAACAACAAATACCAAAACAAAACATTCTCTCACACAAAGGGATTTCCCCAAAAATGAAAACGACAAAATGTTAAGGAACAAGAAGATTTGAGAAATGTAAGGGGGACGAAAACAATAAAATTGAACTCAATGTAAATGTTATAAATAACTAAAGTAATAGCAAAAATAATAGTAACAAGAAAGCAGTAATCCAGCAGAAAAGTACATACATACATAATCGTAATATCTATAATACGGCATACAATTTACACAATACTCCAAATGTAATTCGAATTCTAATTTCAAATAATTACATACATACATACTATATACATACGAACAAAAAGGAAACCAAAAACTAAAAACAAAAGCAAGAAACAAGACAAAGGAGCAAAATTGATTATGGCAGACTAGGAAAATATACAACCACAGTAATGAAATAAATTCAAAACCTAATAAAATGAAACATATGTTTAGAAAATAAGGTAAAAGAAAGACAGAAAGTGGTGGTAGAGAGAGAAAGAGGAAAAGCAAGCGTAGGAAATAGACAAAAATGTGAGGGGTCAAACCCCGTTTTTCCACTTCTCATTTACTTTCTCTCTCTCTCTCTCTCTCTCTCTGTGACTCTTTGTCTTTCATTCTCGCGTTCTGTGTCTCTATCACTCTGAACAAAAACCAAACTGATTGTTTTAAGACAGATTTAGATTTATATTGAATGACAGACAACAATTGAATTTCGTATATAAGTGAAGAAAATGCATTACAACTAAGTCGAAACTACTGAGTGTGTTAATAATATTAACAATGAATACTAAATTAATAAACCAGAATTCAAATGAAAACACAATTAGCAATACTCATTTTCTTTATGTCTCTGAATCTCTATCGACTGCCACATCAAAGTGAAGATTAATACTGAAAACTTTGACCCGCCAACTCGCCGGATTAAGTTAAATCCTAAAAGCGCCATCGGCCAACCGTGTAAAGACCGTTTTGAAAACCTAGTGCGGCTTCTGCTGCACTTACTGCACCTGATTGCCACTTTGGGGCGTGTAATCGAAACACGGCCAGGACACGAAGTTCATTAATTTGCCTGCCCCAAAGCCAAACACGCGCTAAAAACCCCGGCCAAACGTTCTGAACTTCAAACACTGCAAGGAAAACTGGAAAAGTTTTCAGCTCTCTTCGAATGTATTTTCTCCTTTCTTCTTTTTGTCTCAATTTGTGGCAAGAGAGAAGAAAAGTAACGAGACAGCGCTTTAAGATTGATTAACTAACTCATCTGGCTAGAGAAGACGACGACGACGAATGGGCAAGGTAAGTCACAAAAGCTTCTTTTTGAAATGCTTCAAGGGAGATCTAGTTGATGTTTTCGTTTTCTTTTCTGCTTTCCACTTACCTTACCGTGTTGATGGCAATTTCATTTCGGTTCAACTGAATGCTGCAATTGCCAGCAATTTTAAGCTGAAACCTAAAGAAGAGCAAAATGTAATAGAAAAGAAAAGAAGCGCACACAAAACAAAATAAATCTATATAAATCCAAAAGATTTGTCTCCAAATGCGTAAATCGAAATGAAATCCTTGGGTCACTAGCAAGCGTGTTGTCTCTTAGCTCTTAAATTACACTAAATAGGATGACATCCGAGCTAAAGCCTTAGTCAGAGGAGCCGTTCCGACTTTAACTTGCAACTCAGCGATTGACTGCAGCAATTATGATGTTCGAGAGCAGAAGAAGTAGAAGCTTAAATTTTGACAAGCTTTTGTTAAAGCAGAAGAATAATAATTTTTCCACATTTTCCTTTTACATCTCTGGTAGATGCTAGAATAATGATACCGGCGCCAGCTAAGGGAGCAATCTGGCTTGATTCGGCATATCTATGCCAAGGACATGACGAGCACAATTGTTTTGGCGGTCGGCCACAATTGTGTGTGAGTGTGTGTGGGTGTATACAAAAGAAACTGAAATTTCACTGCGTTTGTGTGTGTATGGGTGTGCGTTTCTGAATAAAGATAGAAAAAACACATAATTTTTAGACATTTTCAACGTTTATTTGTTTGCAAACAGCTGCCTTAAATCTAGAATGAAAACGGCAAAATGTGAAATGCTTTAAATGTGATATTTATGCACTTGACAAGTTTATCATAAATTTTTTAAGCAAATTTCCGTCGTTCTCCCTTATCCCTTAGCCCTTACTTATGCAACCCAGTTGTTGCCTTTTATGCTGTCTGCTCCTGCTTTTGCCTTATACATACAATTTTGAAAATCACGACGCTTTTTGTGTGCAATGCAATTATTCTCCATTTACAATGCACTCAGCGCGAGGTAAACAAACAGCTTGAATGGGAGAGCGCACAAGCAGCAGACAACAACAAGTAAATAAAATTGCAAATAAAGTAAAAATGTTGAAATGCCAAAGAAATGCACGGTACATATTTTACATTTATTCATACTCCTACGCCCTTCTCATGGCTCATGGTGTTTTCTATATTGCGCTCTGGCAAGGCCAACAAAAGCAACCAGATGGAGATGGAGGCGAGAGTATGTCCTCACGCCTGTCGCCAGTCGCTAGTCGCTAGTTGCTAGCCCGGGTTCTGGTAAGCCGAGCGTTAATAACAACGCTTATCTGTGGCATTAGCAGCATACCAAGCAGCAACAACAACAACATCAACCACCACCGCCACCATCATCATCATCACGATGAAAACAACAAAAACAGTGAACAGAACAGCAGAAAAAAAAATGATAATGAAAAACTGAAATAAAAGCGCAGCGCAGACAAACAAACAAACAAACAGCATAGAGAGGACAGAGAAACAAAAAGAGAGTAAAATAAAATGGAGTAGAGGAAGCTTCGCTGACTGTGGCATAGCACATAATTTAAGCCTGCCTCCATCCATGGCTGCTGGCGTGACAACTTCAACTGACAGCCACAGCGCAGCGCCATCATCCATTATCAGCAGTTGGCCATCTTAAAGTGCATTGGGGCCAAAACCAACAACAACAGAAACAACAGAACCAACACAAAAAAAACAAAGAACAGCAAAAAACCAAAAGAAACCCATATAAGTATGCTATAGTTTCTAGCAGCTACGACCAATGAATACCACGCATCAAAACAATCCCCACATAAAGATTGCAAGGGCAGCTTCAAAGGCTTCTTAAAAAAAGAAAAAAGACGTCCTCAAATCTATCGATCTTTCATAATATTTCTATTAAGTTTGCCAAAAGAAAACAATTAAATCGAGAAGTAAAAAATAGAAAGTAATAGAATCAGTTTTGTTTGTTTCGGTTACAAACATATATGTAAATAAATACTAACTACCTTAAATTCTAAACAGATGAATCAAACTATTTGTATGGTATACTGCTGCACCAAGGCATGATTTGACTCTCTTAAACTCTCTAAAAATGAAAGAGATCTTTGTCAAATGTTTGGTACTTGGAACAACTGTTTTAATAGTGGAAACATTTTAGAGCTGTTAATAAATGGATTTTCAAATAGAATTATTTTCATAATGTCAATAAATTCATATTGAAATATTGTTGGCTTACTGTATATCTGAATTATATGCATCTGAAGAATGATCTAATAATGTCTTTTTTTTAGATTCTCATTGTTTTCAATGCTAACTATCTAAGGCAGTTTCATGCGGTGAACCGCAGAATCATCTAAAAGAATGATGTACGATTACATACCTGGCAGCAAGCCTAATATGCTTTCGCCAAGAGTCAATTGTCATTTGCGTGGTATTTTACATAGAACAGCATCAAAACAGGAACCAACTAGGAACACAAAAAAAGGAAAAAAACGGCACGCGAACAACGGGCGGTCGGACTGTCAGACGGTCAGAGGCAACTGAAGCAGCAGCAGCACAAAATGTTGCAATTGCATTGTTTTAATGCATTTGGAGCAACAACAATAGCGTCGGCGATGAGCATGAGGATGAGGTTTGGGGTGACTGGATGACGCCAAATGGAAGATGGTGGACGAGGTGGAGGTTGTGGATGTGGCCATGCTGATGGCAATGGCGCATACGCATTGGATTACATATATGTATGCCGCGTGTTGTTACTTGCCGCTTGGCTCGCTAGCGGTATTTGCGCATAGTTGTTGCTGTTGTTGTTGGATCTGCTTATGAGACTCCTGCCCAGAGGACTCCTTAACTGTGAATGTCACATAGTAACGTTTATTGCTGTCCAACTTTTCCGCTGGCAGTGAAATTAGTTGTTTATTCTTGCCATGCGACAGCTCCAGTGCAACCTTGTGGTTGCATCGATTGCCACGCCCACCGCCAATGTAACCAGCACCACCGCCACCAACAGCACCACCGCTAGAGGCTCGTCCACTGGTTAATATTTTTGGCAAATAAAAACTGCTAACATTATCGCTCTTCTTATAGGCACCAAAGCCAAATTTAGGCATCGTATGATGATTCATCATGGGAACTGCAAATAAAAAGCACCAAACGAAAGTCCGATTAAAAATGTGGAAAATATTTTAATTGCCAACCGAAATTGACAAAATCATGGATTAAAAACATATTCACATTGGCTTAGCGCTGTGCGCGTTGCCTGGTTACAATTTGTAAAGGCAAGAACACAAATTGAATGCGTTTTTATTCAACCAGTTAGCTTCATTTCCCTTTTTCACCCAAAGGGGCAAAAAAAAAAATAAAAATATATAATTATATAATTTTTTAATTCGCTTGTGCCCTGAATAAAGTGCTCGTAATTAGGATTTATATACATTTTCGCCTTCTTTTTTTTTTTTTTTTTTTTGACTTAGCGGCAGCCGCGGGCTTTGAATGTTGGCGTACCCGCTTGACCCAGACTCTAAGAAACACGAGCGAATGGTGAAAGTGTTTCAAGTCGTGGCCAAGCGATTTCCAACAGTGTCTGCCTAGTGCCATATTTCACGCTTGCAAAGACTTTGAATGGCAAAACAAAAAGGAAACCTGGAGAAAAAGGAGAGAACTTACTGTAGGCGGCACAGGGAATGCCTGTATAGGCATGGGCAGCATGCAGACAGCGATGCGTCTTCGTAGTGCATTGCAAAGCCTTCTCGTAGGCATTGTAGTCCGGACTTAGACGCCGTTCAGCCTGCCGTAAAAAGAGAGACGAAAAAGAGAAAGGGATTAGTACGAAATGGAATGGGGAGGACAGGCAATCCTCTCTGTCTCTCCCGCTTACCTCTTCATAAACTTCATTGATGTTCTGAAAATTGTTAGTGCCCGGTTTTTGTAATCCCTTGAGAGTCTCGTATAGAAAGAGCTCAAAATTTTTGAATGTATATTCACTGAAATTATATCGTCGCAGTCTAGTGCCAGTTTCACCGCCAAGAAGCACACATGATTTGTGATAGTCGTCGACGGCCCGCTTAACCAGAACCGACTCATTCAGTTTACTGGAACGTATCTGCAGGGATTTCAGCTCCAGCAAATGCTGAAAGATCTTGCGCTCCATGTAATATCTGCAAATGAAACAAACATAAGTTTCAAGAGGAGAAAAGCGCAGCTTGCCCCAGCAGCTCAACCGAATGTAATCATCCAGCCTGTAGTAGTAGCATCCTCATTCTCATCATCATCTTGGGGCAAATGAACGTAAATTGTCATTTTGATATTTTCAAAGGGAAACAAAAGACAACAGAAGAACAGTCCTGCCTCCCTGCTGCGACCCCAATACCGACAATAAGGAGAGAGAACGAGGGCAAACTTGGTTTAAGTCCAGACAATGCGCGAACGCAATAAAAAGGCATCATGTTATTAAAATTTCAAAAATACTAAAGTGCGTACGCGGAAAAAATTCTATTAATAATTGAGAGAGAGAGACATACACACACACACACACACACACACATTGCAACTGGGAGATAGGGAAAGAATAAAGCGTGGCCCATTTCAAATTAAAGCCGCCAACGGCACGGCGTCTGCCATCCCATAAAATGTTATTAGAAATTTTATTAAAAATTAGGCAAATACGTAACAACCAAGCAAAGCAAAGTAAAAGCTAAACCAGGAAGCAGGAAGCAGTAGATGGTAGTAGTAGATACGGAAACAAGAGACCTGCACCTGGACCAGGTGGTTGGTGGTAGGTGAAGGCGTAAACCCTGAAGCCCCAAAGGCTGTGGCAAAACTCTTTAAGCACTTGAAAGTTTTCCTCAACTGTCGTTGTTCTGGCACAAGCGAAAATACACACTGCGAAAGGAGAAAAAAATAAAAACTGAGCAAATTTGTCGAGTGCACTTGACGAAAAACGCTGAGCAGCATTTTCAAATTGTTTATGCAGTGTGGCAGGGTGAAGGGCAGAGGCAGGAGAATAGGAGCAAGAACAGGAGAAGGAAGAGGTCGCATCGACACTGCTTGCCTAACCACTTGGATGCGTTCTACAAAATTATGCACAACAATTTGACTTTGAAACAAAAGTTCATTGGGCCGGGCAAGGTAAAAGTGGATACTTGAGAACTAAAAGCTGTATAGTAAATTGGCCCAGGGGCTGGCTGGGCTGGGTTGGCTGCTATAGCTTCTGCCCTCTGAGACCAATGTGCACTGAAGCGCCGAAAGTGCGCAAACCGCCACTCGCTGGCCATTGCTCTTCCGCTTGACGTTATCCCTATTGCTGCCTGCCGCTGCCTTATCCTGTGGTCATCTTCCCATCTCCATTTTTCATCATCATCTTCATCTGCATCGTCATCGTCATCTTGCTTGTTTGCCGAAGCGCTTTTCAATTTTACGCCTCGCTTTTGGCTTCACTCGGTTGCGCCTCAATTCTTTGGTAAGACTTTCTTCTTTGTGATGCCTTGTGCCACCAAACAGCGCCCTGGTAAATACTTGTTCGTGTTCTTGTTGTTGTGCTTTTTTTATGTTTTTTTGCACTGTCCTTGGCACATTTTTTATGCTGCTGCTGCTGCCGCTGCTGTTGCTGATTTCCGTTTCCGTTTTACGTTCGCTTAGTACAAGTTTTATTTCATTTTCTTCTGTGCGCGTTGATTTTGTGCGCTACATTTTCAGCACTGCAACTGTCCGACTGACAGCCACGCCCAGCCGCCCACGGCATCCTGTTTGTGACACAAATGTGACAGGCAAAAAGTGCATTCTGCACACTGCCAAAGTGCTGGATGAAGTGGAAAACCAGCAGCAAAAGCAGCCCGCCGGGCTCTGTGAAGGCGCTGACAACGCCAGCAGTGACAACAAAAAATGCAAAGAAATTAAGCGCCGCACAAGTTGCAACAACAATTGCAACATGCCCCCGAGCAGTGAAATACACAGAGCAAAAGAGACAGAAATAGATACCGAAAGATATGCAGGTGAGACGGCTTTTGTTTTAAAATCGATGCCACCTCCGTCCCGTCGGCCGTCGTCAGCATCTCAAATAATGACAAAGTCGCAAGCATGGCACACATCACTTGTGTTTTTACACGAAAAGCCTAGACCAAAGTCTGCGGTTGAATTTGGTTTTGTCTTCTTTGTTTTTTTGGGCAAAAAGTTTTGCGCTTCATTTCTCATTATATATCCAAGTTGCTCAACGCGTACTTGAAACTTTGAAGCTGAGTAGAGAGGCCTACTAACTGCCTTGCCAGACAATTTGTGTATTAAGTAACAAAAACAGGGAGAAAGAGAGAGGGAGAGAGAGATGGGCACAAGCCACGAGTTGAAAATAAAAGTGAGAGGCCATAAAATATTCGAGTTTTTCCGGGAAAATTATTCAACAAAGATCTAAAATATCCAATGGAACTCGTCTGAAATACTCTTCAAGCAAATTGGTGACAATATTTTGAAAGCAGAGCTGCTAAATGGAATTGCTTAATGGCTTAGGCTTAACACCGTTAACACAAACAAAGAGTTATCTCAAAAAGCTGGTAATAAACAAAATATTTCAATTAAAACTACTTGGAACAATAAGAAAACACAATTGGCACGTCTGTTTTAGGAATGGACAACAAGAAAAAAAATTCTTCTTTGAGGTTAAAGTTTAGAAGGATTAACTTGTTAAAACGAAACCCGTGGTTCTTTCTATGAACAGTAAACAAGTTTTTATACTCTAAGCTATCATTTTGACAAATCTATGCAAAAAACGTGGTCAATATGTAAATTCTGATATTATTTTAGTTAGAAATTGCTGTCAGTTGCTTTTAGCCTCAATTTGGTTCATTAAATACTTTTCGCTACAATACTGGCAATCAGTTTTTGCATAATTAAAAAATATTTTCGTGCTGCCAGTTGCCAGATTGAAATAATATTCCTAATTGACTCACGCTCAGCTTGTAAATTATCCGCTAGTATAACATAAGGGAAACCTTATTTAAGGACAACAACACAAAAAGAAAAAAATGAACGAAATTCAAATATTTAACAATGTCAATTACGTGAGCGTACATTATAAATCCCAAATCTCACCTGTGCTACTGGGACACACACACCACAAACACACAGAGAGAGAGAGAGAGAGAGAGAGATAGAGAGATGAATATACACGCAAAGAGAAGTTATTTGTTTAATTTATGCGTCAGATAAAATTTTAATCTCTTTGGAGCCAAAAACGAAAAGCAAAATAAAGTTGCCAATGTGTGTATGTGAAACCTATATAAAATAAAAATACAAAATATGTATATATATATTTATAAAACCATGGCGAAAAATAAAATAAAATTCTCTATTTACACACTTTTCATGGTGTTTGCTCATGCCACAACGTAACGCAACTTCCCCCCATTATACAGCTGCCCCTCTGGCTTCTGGTTAAAACCGTATCCTACAGGCTGTACTATGGCTTCCCTTTTTTACTTTTTTATTTTTTCATCGCTGAGCCTCAAGTAAATTTTATTTGACTTTTACGGTCTCTCTCTCTCTCTCTCGCAGCCCCCATTCTCCTTCCCTATTCTCATTCTATACATCTCTTTCACTCACTCCTCTCCTCTCACTCTTTATCTTTCTCGGGGATATGTTGTGCGTGTGTATTTTTCAAGAATTAATTGACTCACACCGACATCTTGTTAAAAAATTGTTGCTCTTGTTTGACTTTTTGGTTTATTTATTTTTTTTTTTTTTTTTTTTTAATTTTTTTGCGTTTTATATTTGCGATGGCATGGATATTTCTGAGAGATCCCTTGCAAAAAAGTTTCATATTTCTTCTGGTTGGGTTTGGCAACTGGTTTCGCTTCGTTTCGTTTTGCTTTTCTTTGCTTGGCTTATGCAAATAGCCAGAGTAGGCCGCATAGTTAAACATTTTCATTAGTCAAGTGAAAAAAAATTATTTATGAAATGCATTTTCATGACGCAATTTTTTTTTTTTTTTTTGCCTTTTTGGTTTAAAGAGTATGTCAAAGTTGCCAAAATGTGTATATATCACACACTTTATCTTTCAATAGTAAGAAGATAAAGCAACCTCTGTCTCTGGACTAAAAGATGTAGATGTAGGTACGGAATTTATAAAATAAAATTTATAAAAGAGGAACTAATGAAAGGAATTCAAAAGCTGGAACTAATTACCATGAGCATCATCCTCGTAGAATTTCCCCAATTTTGTTTTGATTTAATTAAACTAATTTTAAATTGCCCAAAACATTGTCGAAAAAGAGTATTCGAAAAGAGATTCTGTTACTTGCTAATGAAATTTTGTTTTGTTTTTGGCTTCTTGTTGTGTTCTTTGTCTAGGTTTTTGTGTGTATTTTGGGATGCTTTTTGCTCAATATATCTCCCTGGCTTGTCAATTTATTCATCATGAAGGCTGTGGCAGATTAGAAAAATTAATAAAAGTCAGCTTACGCTGATTTAATTAAGTTTTCTCCAGCATTGGCTTATGCAAATGCCAGAAATACAATTGACTTTTAAAAAAAGAAGAAGCTCAGATATAAATGGTAGGTATAATTGAATTATGCGGAAAATGTGGTGCATGATCCATCTATACATCCATCCACACGTGTCGCCATTGACTTGAGCTGGGTTGACGAAAAGGATTTACGTAACAAGAACACAAACGAACAGTGAACACGAAATGGTAATTGCCTCATCTTGGCTTTGCCACTACCCTCCCACTCGGTGCCTGCTTCTGCTTTTGCCTTCGCCTTTGCCTTGTCGCCTCTTAAAAACTCTCTCGCTAATCTGCACTAATTCCATTTACAATTAGCATTAGCGAGTTGTAAACGAAGCTAGCAAGTCGGTTGGCTGCTGCTACTGTGGGCTTGCGGCTAATTTTCATATTTTGTTCAAGTTTTTGCATAAACAAAATATCACACCGCAGGTGGGCGGACAGGTACAACACTTCAGGGGACCGACTCATCCGTATAGTCCCCTGAGGGGCAGGAGAGGGGCGAATGGATGTAAGGGTGGGGCATGTCCGGTGGGCCTCTGGCACTTAATTAAAATGCGCAACTCTTTACCGGAAATGAGCATTTCAGCTAATGACAGCGAATGGCCGTGGCTTGGAGCAGAGCTCGGAGATTTGTTCGGCATTTCAAATAAATCAGTATAATCATAGGAAAAAGTTTACTTCTAAACCATGAGAGCAGAGAGCCAAAACTCAGTCACGAATATAATATTTGCTTAATATTTAAGTAGATAATTTTAGAATTATTTCCCCTAACAAATTTCTATGTTTTATTTGAGTAAACATTGAACCAGCTTTAAGAGAATTTGATCCAATAAGAAAAACTTTTCAACTATTTTATTGAAAAGAATGAGTCTATCTAATCAATTATCAATTAAGTTTGACTTAGTTGACAGTACTTGGTTAAAAAATAAATTGATGGAGAGATTTTTAATTGAAGAAAATAAAAATGAATAAGTATTGTAATTATTTTGCCGATTAAACTGAGGAAAAAGGACAACTGCTTCCAATTGGTCAAAGTGTAAAAGTTCCACCTGTTACATGTTAAGGGCGGCAACTTAAAGTGGACGAGGTCATAGTTCATGCTTGAGTACATGGCAAATGAACATTAATGCCCTGTTTATAACCTTTAACCGCAATATAATAACTTTAAAGCGCGAATTCTCCTCTTTTCTTCCTCCCTTTTTTTCCCGTTGTTTGTTAATAGTAACCGGAAGCCTGGGCAATTTATTTGCTGACCAGGACAACAATGGCGCCTCCAATGGAATATAGAGCGGCAAGGAGTAGGGGGGTCATGGGAAGGAAAAAATGAGAAAAATGAGAAATGTAGCCGAGGCTATTAAATCCTCCGACTAAATTAACTTTAAGGCGGCTGGGCCCACTTTGATTACATTAAAAAGATGGAGATGGTGATGGCGACCGCTTTTGAGGCTGAAGTACGCGAAATCGTGATATAATGTTGATGCCCATGGCTGAGACTGAGCCGCAGCTCGCAGGCTGTAGCCTGACTACTGTCGGGATATTCAAGTTGATTAAAATCAAGCATCAAGTAAATAAATCTCCAAGCCAAAAAAGGCAAAGAACGACGCGCCATTGCCACTAACTGCCTGGAGATTAATTTAAATGAATGAAGAGCGAATGAATCTCAGCTCGAGTGTGCCTCTCTCTCAAACTTACCTACGAATGTTGCGTTGAATGGAGCGTGTGACACTGGTCATGTCGCAGGCACCCTTATCGCCAGGCTTTCGATTCTCGTGACGACTGCTGCAGGATCTGCCGTCTAGAGTGGCATAAATGGGTCGCCTTGGCACAGCCGTGTGGGCGGTGCGTGGGGTGGGAATCTTTGTGCGCTCTGCCCTGGGACTGGGCTCAAAGCCAGAATCCTGATCCTTGCTGGTGGCCAATGCCTGGCCATCCCGTGCATCCTGGGCATTTTTCCAATTCTGTCGCGTCTTGGCCCCACTGCGAACACGTTTCTTCAGGCGACGCTTGCGTCCATTGCCCGCCAGGGTATCGGCTGCAGCAGCTGCATCACTGGTGGTCATATCGACACCTACACCATGACGATTGCCACTACTGAGAAAGCGACGCAAAGCACTATCATGCTCCGGGTCAATGCCATCCGGATCATCGATATCATCATCCACATCGTTATCCGGGTCAAGCTCTTCAAAGTCGTACTCCATTTTCTCCAGTTCCGCAGCACTGGGAAGTTTAGTCGACGCCGTTCCTGAGTTGCCATTCTGGACCACTTGAAACACTTGATTACTAGTAGGTAGAGTGTCCTCCAGTCCGACCAACGAGTCGTCGCTCTTGAGTATTTGAAAGCTCGATTTACGTTCGGTTTCGGGTTCATCGGCTGGTTTAGAATTGAGTTGAGTGGGAACTAGTTCATCATCTGCCGAATCGGACGGTAGTAGAGTAAAGGAACGTCTTGATTCTTGCTCTCGCTGTGGCTGCGATTGTGGCGCCGGCGGCTGCTGTTGCTGATGTGTTTGGGAGGGCGGTGGATGCCTTGAAGGCTCTGCGGTTGGTGGCTTTTTGGGCTCAGCCTGCGGTTGTTTGTGCCCAGTTGAAATCGAAGCTGGCTGCTGCTCTCGTTTCTTGACAGCTTTAGCTGCTGCTGCTGCTGCTGCTGGTGTTTCTCTCTCTTTAGCATTGGGAGCAACTGCCTGTGGTTTCTCTGTGGCTGCCGTCTGTGGCTTGGCAGCTGCTGGCTCAGTTGGAATTGGAAGTGGATCTGAATGAATTTCTGGCGGTGGGGTCGGTTGGATTGGTGTTGTTTCTGTTACTGTTGGCTTGGCGTTGGAGGCCTCGTTTTCCAATTCTTTCATGGCAGTGGCAGTAGTTTTATTCTGCGCCATTGGCTTTTCCTTTACCGATAAAGTCTCTTCTAGTGAACTTTTGGACTCGCTACTCAAAGCGGTGGCTGCTATTTTGATCACTTGTTCAACCTCCTTAGACACCAATTGCGTTTCCTCTTCACTTAACTCCACTTTGACCTCTTTCTCCGTTTCCGATTTAGGTTCCGGCTCTTGGGAAGGCGTCGATACTTCTTCTGAAGACTTGGATTGATCTGGCATCTGTTCGGCATCGTGATGGACATCTACTTGGGTTACCACAGATTTAACTGCGGTGTCATGCTCTTCATCGGTTAGCTCTACAGCATGTGATTCCTCTACTTGTAGAGTATCCGGCTCGGCGGGTTTATCGCTTTGCTTGGCACTCTGTGGAGGTGACTTTATGAATGTTGCCTCCTTGGCGGCCAATATCTTGCTATTATTGGCATTGCTATCTCTTATAATGGGAACATTATGTTCTCCGTTGCGGCCATGCGTCTCTTTTTCATTATCCTCATCATCATTTTGCTGTCCATTGCAAAGCTCCTTAGATTTCTTATTGCAAGTGGCACGCCTACGAGTTATCACACGTTGCTTCTCTCTCTTGTGATAGCAACAATTCTCACAGGAATCTTCCCCCTCCTCATCACCATCGCGATCATCGTCTTCGTCATCGTATTCACTGGTGCTGGCATATCGTTCCTTGGACTTGCGTCGTCTAATCTCTATGTTGCTTTTGGAACGGCAAATTTCACTGCATTTCTTGTGCTTGGATTCGCCGCAACTGCTGGTCCTTCTGCGCACATGTCGACGCTTGTGCCGCCTACAAATATGCTCCATACGCTGCTCTCTTCGATACATTTGTTCCGAGCAACTACAATTCCCATCATCACCTGCGCCATTCTCTTCGGCATTATCGGAATCGGAACGTTTCAAGTAGACAACATATTTCTTAGAGCTGCGCAAATCATGCAGCTCCTCCTTCTCTACATACTTGAGAGGACGCACTAGATCGTTGGCATTCTTCTCGTGAAAGGGGTTGCCTCTTCTTGCCGCTAGCCGCAACTTACTTGATGGTTGTCCATCGTGAGCTTGCAGGAACTTTGCCGTCGAACGATGTCCGCGTTGTAGAGCGCAATCCAAAGGCGTCAGGACCACCCCCCCTAGAGTTTCTGTACAAGGCATTTACATCGCCGCCATAGTCAAGAAGCAGCTTACACATATCTGTGTAATCATTTGCCGCTGCAATATGAAGCAAACTTCGTCCATCGTTGCTGGTAGTGTTTACCTGTTTGGAACGTTGTGCTAGTAGCCATTCTAGCAATTCCCTTCTGCCCGAGGCGGCTGCTTCATGTAGAGGCAGGTCACCCTTTGCATTTCGTAACCAAAGATTCGCTCCACGTTCTTTGAGTAGTTTAAGCGTTTCAAACTGTCCCTTGGAGCAACCACAGTGGGCCGGAGTGCGTCCCTTCCTATCCTGACGATTTGGTTCAGCTTCCAGATCTAGCAGGCGTGCTGTGGCATCCGCATGGCCCAGTGTGACTGCATAATGCAGAGCAGTGCACCCGTTCGAGTCGATGAGATCAGTTGGAGCACCGCATAGGCTAATTAAAGTATCAATGCATTCGGTGTGGCCACGTGAACCGGCGCAATGTAAAGCAGTTAGGCCATCTCTGGAAAGGTAAAGTATGTTAATACAAGTTTAGAAAAGTTCAAATAAATATCCCTGCAGTTATTAACTATTTAGGGAAACAGAGAGGCGGTCAATTGGCCAAATAAATAATACTCTGCAAGGGTATTCAAGGGCATCAACCCACTTGTCAGCGCTCTCCACTCGAGCTCCAGCTTTAACCAGGGCTATCACCGCTTTGGCTGATCCTGCCGATGCTGCCCACAGCAAAGGCTGTCTGCCATCTTTGTCCTGTACATCCACACTACTCTGTGGATGGGCCAGCAAAATGCCCAGTATCTCCAATGCCAATTTGCTGGAGTTGCTGCCCTGCTTGCTACTGTCATGGCTGGCACCGCACATCTGAGCAGCATAATGCAGAGGAGTTCCACCATTAACGTCCGGTTTGGCCACATTTGCTCCGGCCGCCAACACAGCACGAAGGGATTCCACTTCACCGCACACTACGTAAGTGAGAAAGAAAATAGTTATTACTTTGGGAAGAGAAAATGCATATATCTTAAACTTACCTGTGGCCCAATGGACAACCGAATGCCCTTCATTGTCCACCGCATTCACATCGGCTTTGTTCGCTAGCAGCAAATTGACCATGGCCAAATTGCCCTGAATAACAGCCAAGTGAAGCGGTGTGAAGCCATCTTCATCGGCAGACTCCAGTAGCTCTGGAGCTGCGATGGCAATACTGGCGGCCGCCACGAGGTCCCTCGTCTGTTCCACGTCCTGAGCTGCACAATAATGCAAGGCGTTGCGATTACTGCGATCTCTTTGCCGTAGCAATTGGGGCTGCAAATGATAGAGACAGAGGGAGAGAATGAGAATAAGAGAGGGTGAATGATTACAAGATGAGTTGGTTGATTGTCAGGCTGGTTAGCGTCTTCCGGCATTAAAATTAATTAAAACGAAACTGAACCAAACTGAACTGAACTTTACAGACTGCTGCTTGCCGATTAATAAACTAATTAAAATGTCATTTACATATTGCATCAACTGGAAGTGATGGTTGCTCGTCACCCCCGCCTCAATGCCCCTAACAGTTCAATTTCATTTAAAATGACAAAAATAAAAAGTAATGCAAAAGAATATCCTATAAATATTGAAGGATTTTCTTGATTTTTCTCAAGTCTTTAAAGTCAAAGCTCATTTCAATAGTTAATAGTTTTCATTTAATATTTCCAAAGTTTTTCTATTTCAGTTTCAGTTGAATCAATTCTTGAATAGTTTTTATATCCACTATATTTTCCACTCTATCTGATAAAGGGTATTCACTAGTTGATTGACCAATTTGGTTTATTTTTTTCTATATGACACAAATATGTATATATGTATATTTAATATATACAAGTATTTTTTGTTTGTTAAGGCCATTCCAATTATTTATGCCAAAATGTGTGTTGGTTGGAGGAAAGAAGCCGTTGGCTCTTTTCTCCGTATCCGTCTTCAGTCTCTTGATGTGTTAAATGCCAAATGTGGCAGCTTTCCAATTAATTATTAAACATATTTACGCGTTAATCATGTGAAAATTATTGCAGTAACAATAATTTACAATGTGAAAAAAACGAAACAAATTAATTGATAATTTCTGCTTTTTTCTGCCTCTTCTGTTTTTTGCCGCTCACTGTTGTTGTTGACCAGTAACTAAAGCAACAGCAACAGCAACAAAAGAAACAAAATGTAAACAAACAAACATAAAATGTTTGATTGTGGCGTCGCCTGGAAAGTGCAAGTGTGTCATGTTGTCCATGGCAACGTGGTGAATTTTGTGTTGTAATTTCTGTTGGCAACACGGGCCAACTGGAGTTGAATTTTCTTTTGCTGTTTTTTGTAGATCTCACCAGATTTACGTTAACATTTTTGGCGCGCAAAACGACATCAAACTCCAAGGGGCTGGCGAACATTTTCATTTAACTGCCGAATAAGTCGTCTACGAAACGAGCCACATGCCTGCCTTTGGTTTTTTTGGCGTGTCAAAACATGTCAAGTGCACAGAAAATACTGTCGCCGACGCCAAAAAGTATGCTAAAACTTTGCTTGCAAATCGCAATGCGACGACAGCGACGCCGACAGCAGCAGCAAAGGCAGCGACAGCGTTGGCAGCACGCAAATGAGAAAGTGAAAACGTTGGCAAATCGTCGACCATCTCACTACTAATATAGTTTTCTATAGAAATGGCTTGCTTCTCTTCCCTTCCATTTCCTTTGCCAGAGCCATGTTTTGGTTAGGCATCGCAACAAAGTTTTTGATGTGGTCGGTCGTGGCTTAGTTTGCGCTAATTTCCTGCTTCCTCCCCCCGAAAATTACATATTCCTCTAATTCCCCCACTTAACTTTTAGTTCGTAGGTTTTTATCTTGTCAGTTAGACAGAATGATTGACTGTGTTACTTTTCCTCTAACCAACATTCAATTTTTACAAACACTTTTCTATATTTATCTACAAGAGAAAGAGAGAGAGAGAGTGAGAATCAGGGGCTAAAGTATCGCGTGACTGCCATAAAACGCCAGGCGACAAAGGGCAGGCGGAAATAGTTGTGTGTGTGTGTGTGTGTGTGTGTGTGTACTCCTGTTGTTGCTGTTCAATTTATTGCACATTTAACTATAAGTCAAACAAGCAACCAATAACTATGGAAAGTAAGCCAAGAACCCATTGGGCCAAACTCAAGAAAAGAAGAGAAAAAAAGGCGAACAAGCGTTAAAAATAAACTTAAAGATACTTTCGTGCAAGGATTTGATGAAAAGGAAATACTTGGCAATATATGCAAGGTATAAGCAAAGAAGAAAACAAAATTGGTTTCCAACAATTACTTTGATCGAACTTTAAGAACTTTTCCGACTCTTTAAATATAGACCCGCTTTGAAATTAACTAAATGATTCTTACTTATAATAAGTGCGATATACGAAAAAAGAATCCTTTAAATAGGTTCCTTATTCTTTCTTGTCATTTCCTTGTTTTTTATTTGTCAAATATAGTCAAGATTAACCCCCTTTGCCACGTTATGTTTCTATTTCCGTCTTATTCTAATAAATATTTAATATTTCACTTAATTTACAGTCTTGTTTTTTTCATTTTCACCCTGTGGTTGATACTTTTTTGTACACTACAAAAAATTGGGTACACAGAGGTGGGCAAAACGTTGGCACATCAGATTAAATAGTGTGCACACAATATGAAAAAGTGTAAACTGGATATGCTTATTAAGAGAAGATATCTGTTATAATTATTATTTTAATCGAATTAGCCCAACGCCAAAATTTGTTCAACTTTAAAATGCGATCTAAAAGTATTTTATTTCTTTCACCGTCAATACCAACACATTTCGTTCTTAGATATTCCCTGAAACATTTCAGATCAGCAGTAAGAGTATACAAACTTGATCAAGTTAGACAGATTCACGCTAGAATTCATTTTTTTTGTTTTCTTGTTTTGTTGAATTTTTTTCTGGGAACTTCTGTTTGGTTTGCTTTGGTTTTTGTTTGCCAAAAAATGTACATTGGTCTAATTCCGTACCAAACAAATACCGGACGATGGTAGAGAGAGAAGTGGGGATGGGAAGGGGAAAAAATGTATTTACAATGATTTTTATTTGCTGCTTGCTGTTTCCGTTATCTTTGTGTCCCTTTTCACTGATGGCCGCCACTGCCGCCGCTTGGCCTTGTCTGAGTTCAGAGTTGGCTCTTTCTGTCTTACAGTTTTGGGTAGGTGGGTGGGTATTTATGTATATTCGGGTGTGTGTGTGTGTATTGCGGCGGACCTACGCTTCAGTCCGGATTATGAATAATTCAAATAAACTGAAATGATACCTAAAAACTTTGACAGCGAGCTTGGTTCTCGTTTCCCTCAGCCCCTTGACCCCTCACCTCTAACCATTTGCTGTCTGCTTTTTCTTTTTGTGCGGGCACAAAGAAAAGACCAAGGAGGAGCCGAGTTTGGCCAGGGATTGGGGTTGGGAGATAGGGGAACTGAATGTAGGGGGCATGGACTTAACGCAGCGTCAAATAAAATTGTTCTGTTGTTGTTGTTGCTGTTGTTTTTGTTATTATTATTATTATGATGGTTTGGTGTGATTGTTGCCGCATTTTCTTCCTCATCTTTTTCATTCATTCTCTCTCCCTTTTTGTGTCTCTATCTATCTCTTTTCAGTCTCTTGTCTCGCTTCTGTTGGTGTCATGCAAATTTGCATTCAACTTTTCTACGTTTGCCCAACACAAAATGAAATGCGATAATCAAATACGTCCAACAACAATGCGCTCCAAAAAGAAAAAAGAAGAAGCAAACACCATAGCAGCAGCTGCTCCCCTTTATAACAGCCCTTCCCCTCTTTGCTTCTCTTTATTTCTCCCTCTCTCTCTCTCTACTACCCATTATTGTCTTTCTACGAAGCATGGATAGATAAAACTTTGGCCAGTTTCCATTCCCATTGCCTCACCAACTTCCACATCCTATATTCCCATCTCGCCGCTCCCTTCATTTCTGTTTGGTTGTTGCTGTTTATGCCATTTTAATAGTTTTTAAACAAATAAAACGTGCCCTGGCCACATAAAAATGAAGCCACAGAATAGCAGCAGCAAAAATGGACAGTAAATAGAGTTAATTTTTATACTCTTTAGCAATGTTTTCAATACAATTGGGTTATCCCGATTAGCATTATGATAATGTATTATCCATAAATTTTCAATATCAAAAAATTTATTTTCGTCAATGGCATCGAAACGTAATGAATAAAATTGTTGTTATTTATTCGTAAATCATATTAAAAGTTGAAAAATAATACATCTTTCGGTTTCAATACTCGTTACAGCTAGTTCTGTTGAGGTTTACTATAAAATAAGGAAGGGAACAAAGTCTAAATACTGCAAACTGTTTAAAACAAATAGAATATCACCTGGAGAGTATTTTGCCGTCGAACAGTATGGAAAGAGGATTCAATTTTGTTGTTTTTGTATGTAGTTCCACCTGATTAAAGGCAAATGAGCTACAAAACAAACAACTACACCCACGCATGGGGATTTATGACAGAGAAAGCCCAGCAGCAGCTTCTACACATAGTCACCGGACCATAACCAAGAGCAAATGCATTGCCCAAGCCAAAGCTGGCAGCCAGCAACAGTTTGGCCCGGGGGGCAAAGTCATAAAATTTCACATTTTTACGACTCTTTCTCTCACACTCTTCACTCTGGTAAAGGTAAGCCTAAGCCCAAGATGGCACGTGTTTGGTTCTTTAAGCGCTTCCGGGCAAGCAAACAGAACAGAAAAACGAAAGCGAAGAAAGAAATGACAACTAAAAACTTCCTTTTTGGGTTTTACTTCTGAATATATATGTACATATATATTTTTTTTTATCTTTTCTGCTTTTTAAATCAACTTCCAGAGATCTCAAAGTCAGACTTCTTCATTTGGCAATATATGCAGATATTTATTTTTACGTATGTATATAAGTATATGTATAAATCTATATACATTTGCATAACTGAACCGACAACTGTCAGCGTTGGCACTTGTGTGTGGAGGATTCGACATTTGAATCTACAGAGAGAGCAAAAATTATTATCTTAAATGGAAATATTAAGTTAAGACCGATTCAATTTGAAGCCATTGAATTGAATTGTTTTTGATTTTATTCTCTGAGTGTGGCAAGATGACTGTGTGTATGTGTCTGTGGTTGTGCTTGTGTGTGTATGGGTTGACCAGCATTCGCGTTGCTGACCAAGGCTTATTATTCATATATCGTAAGCCATTAGCATAACAATGAAGCAACAGCCACAGAAGTCATAGAAATTTATACAACTATGACGCATACGACGTGTGGTACGACAATGAGAAGGAGTCCTTTATTGTGTACACACACACACACATACACATTGCCATCAGGAAGTGCGTACAAATATAAATAAAGCATAAATAATAATGAAAGAAGACATAGCAGGAGCCAAGTAACATGATAATGCATAAAAAATAAAATACATACATGGTCTGAAAGCCATGAAAGGCCACAAAACTGGCAACAGGGACAAAAAGAGAGAGAGAGAGAAAGATTGGCTATGTTGGAGTTGAGGATGAGGGCGCTTTGACTACGTTGGGTCAGAGAGCATAACCGAGAATTCGACTTAACGCTTCGTTGGCCAGCACATCCGCCATAATTATGTGTGACGCGACAACAACAGAACAGAACAGAAGAGAAGAGAACAGCTCAGACCAGACCAGGCCAGCAACAACATGAGCACATTAAAAGGCTGCCAGCTTGCTTATGGAGGCAGGAACACGAAAGTCTTCCAGCAGGATAACCCCAAGACCAAAAGCTGACACAAAATGCCGGAAGTTGTTGCCAGGAGGCGCCTTAAGGTCGCCATTACCCCTATATATGTATGTGTAGCCTGCTTAAGATGTCAAGTGACCGACACACAAAAGCATAGAATCTCTTACACTCACCCACTCATTCTACCTCCACTCAATGGTAAATTTATGCGTACAATATGTAATTCATATGTTAATCACATTTACTTCGGGCCACTGAAGTTGTCTTTTAATTAATGCAACCGCCAACCACCAAATACAACCGACTACAGAGCAGGTGATAAGTTTATGCGGGCAAGACGACAGCTTAGCAGATGCCGTATCAAGGGTCCAGGACTCCCCATTCCCTTTTCTTAGTATAGAACAATGCTGCAGTCTCTCCAGTCTAACTGCACCTTTTATACTTCTAATTAGTGCCACGTTGTCAGCTGCAACAACAATGCAATGTGATGTTGCATGCATTGCAGTTGCCGCTCTGAAATCGCTGCCTTTGTTGTGGCTGGTAGCTTGAGGACGACGATGATGATGAGAACGATAGGTATAGGGATGATGTAGGAAGAGTTTTACTACGCCGCATTCTTAAGTAGTTTTGGCAATTATTTACAGCTACTTTAGCATCCTTTTGCTGCTCCCTCTCCGCTTTGGCATCAACTCATCTAAAGGTTTGCCGCACGGATTATTATTATGCCGTGCTCTGTATGTGTAGTTAAACTTTTGCATAGTTTTTATGCCATGCAACGGATTAACAACAACGGCAAACTTTCATTTTCATCTACAGAAACTTTGTCGGCGTTTTAAGTCCTTTACTTTCCTTACCCATCTCTCCGAAAAAAACCCTTCTCTCAGGTGGTAAACAGTTTGCTAAACATCAACAGCAATTTTCATACTTTAACAGCCGTTCAATTCTATCCCATGCATACTTTAAAAAACTTTTAGATGAAACAAGAATCATGTAGCTTGCATAATTCATTGAACCAAGAGTTGTAAGTCATGACTTAAAAGTGGTTGGGGTTGGAATCTTTGCTTCTTTTGTTAATTTTTACTGTGTTCAAATCAAATTAAGTTTGGAAAATATTTTAGAAACTTTCCATTCCATTCATTTAGCCCGCCCTTCCCTCACAACCAGGCAAGCTCATCTGGAAACCGGGACTTAGCTCAATTAAAAATTATGCACACCGCACACCGCCCACCACCCAGCCCCTCGCACACACACACACAAACACACACCCGTAAACCCCAAAAAGAGATTCAAAGTAATTTCCGCAACAGAAAAGTTTTATATGCCAACAACAAACTGGTTATGAACCCCTCCTGGACAAGGATAAGCAGACCAGTCCAGACCAGACCAGAACCTAGACCCGCACCCTTTTGCCAGAACATTTTGAACTGTGCAACGAAGCGCATTAAAATTAGTAACAAGCTATGCTCATTTGTGTCAACTTTGACTGTCATTATGCACTCTGTGCAAATATTGTTGAATACTAAGCAAAAGTTTTGCCTTAACCATCCCTACTTTAGATTTTCTCGCATGTGATTAGCCTGCTGGGCATTTCCTTGAGCAAAAATGTTGCAGGAGCATACAAATTCATACACGGATATCCTTACATGTTCCACACTCTCACACACACCCAAGCGCATAGAGAACTAGCCAACTAGTTCTGGGCAGGAGACAACACCAACTTGGTTGAGGCAACTTCGCAATTCGAAACTGCCAACTGGCAACTGACTCGGGCAGTAACCAGACCACTGCGGAAGTCATTTCCAAAGCCAAACAACAGTGACAACAATTCCACTCATATTCTATACCCTCTCCCGCCTGCCCGCCCATCCTCTCCATGTTCTTCCGTCTTCCTTCCTCGCCATTGCAAGACAAATTTCTACGATTTCAGTAATTAATTTGCCATTGCAAAGTTTGACGCACATCCCATTTTGAGAGAAAGACAGAGCGAGAGAGGGTTAGGAGCCAGTTAGGGTCATTCCTCTTCATAGTCCGGTTACTATTTTTGTTGGTTTCTAATTAATTGGACAGCTGTCCGGCTAAAACCACCGCATATGCTGGGTCGGATGCTCCGAGAGTTGGCCTTGGCCAGCTTTCCTAATCTGGTTGAAATTTTCTTTTCCATTTTCGTATTTCTCCTTGGTTGTTGTTTTTATTGTTGCTGTAGCGGCTTCTGCTCAATTAGCCAGTGAACACGAATACAATTCGGTTTTTTGATGAGTCGAAACCTTCCGTTCACTCCCCTTTTATTGACATTTATTTCAACATTTGTGATGGGTCATAACCTGGAATTAATTGTCCTAAAACCGCAACCGAAAGCTTAATGTAATAAATTAGATTTTTTGTATTGCAAAAAAAAAAAAAAAAACAAAGATAGAGACTAAAGTTGGAGACTGCCATTGGATTGAGTAACATGACTACAACTAAAGCCCCAGTAAGAGTGTGACAAGACTCGGGAAATGCTTTAGAGTCTCAAACACTTAAGAACTACAAGGGTATAGAAACTTCGGTTTATTGATTTTTTCAAATAAATTGCCAGCTTTTCGTGCTCACTAATTGCATTCCATCTTATAGTCAAAACTTTTACCCATTTTCATTTCCTAGTCCACCGTGCTACATTTATTTCTTTTTTAACCGTCCATTTTTACAGTCAATATCGCGCCAATTTGCTTTTACCTGGACAAGGCAAACAGGGCGATTAATTAAAAATTCAAATGACTGCGACTGCAAACTAAAGTTAAATAGATATTGTGAAATAATTTAAATGTCAGCGGCAAAAAAAAATTCAAATGAATGATTGAAAAACGAACGGAATAAACTCTGAAACGCATCAAACCGAAGTGAATGGCTAAAAACCCACTGGCAAACGGTAGGGGGAAATACAGAATGGAAACTTTTTCAACATGCTTTCTTTCTCTTTTTTCTCTTTATTTTTTGCCTTTTTAATGAAATTTGAGCAAAATGTGCCAAACGTGTTGAACATTTCGAAATGACGGGTGCGGGCAACGAGAGTAAAGAAAGTGATTGCGAAAAATTGCAATTAAAATTTTCAAGCAAAGGCCGAGAAGGACCAGAACTCGGCCAAATTAATAATAATTTGAACCTTGATTGTAAAGAGAGAGAGACAGAGAGCGAAAAGAAAATGCATTAACTGAAAAATGTGGCAAGAATGTTGATGAATCATTCAATCGATGCTACACAAAAACATAAAATGGCATGCTAATGGATTGGAATATATGCTCCAAAAGATGAGTTGAGCGAGATGTAGTTAGCATTTTGTGCTGCTCGTCACATGCCTCATGCAACATTCATCAGTATTCATCATCAGCAGCAGGTACCTACTACTACAACTTGACTACATCTAGAAGCTGCTTCCGGCCAGAGTTAAATCAGTTTTGCTTCAGCAACTAAAGTTGAATATTAAATATTTAAGAATCAAGCGCTAAAAAAAACTTAAAAAAAAACCACACCGAGTGCGTACAAATACAAAATTAATTTTGTACGACAACTTTCAACATTGGATGTGGGATGGTTCCCGAAGACCACACACAGTATTCCCCTCGATCCCAGAGGCAAGCAAACTGTTGAGAAATCACCAGCATCCAGCAGGACAGCAGAAGCCTACCCTAGAAGTATGAATTCGATAAGGTGGCTTAGGTAGAGCAAGCAACACCTATTCTCGATTTAAAATTATAAAATTTGTATACGAAAGTGAATCAAGGTGACTTGTTATTTGAAAAGAAAAAAGAGAACAAAAATCAAAATGGTCCTCGATCTGCTTATGTAGGGTAAATTATTTGCTTATCATGGAGTGTTTTAGTTGAAGTTTGTTAAATATTATTTGCAACAAACAAAAGCTGCCCCATGTTCGAGCATCAGCTACTCGCTGAGTTAAAATCAACTTCTGCAGCTGACTTTTGAGCGAAAACTTTTTAGCTGAGAGCTGTAAAAGTGAATGGTTAGATAAAAAAAAAAAAAAAACAAAAACAGAGGAGAGACCTTCTGTAGGTTGTGGTGGGTCGCTGGATGGGTGGGGGCGGTGGTGCAAATCTTAAGTGAAAATAAATAATTCACACCTGCAGCAATCTGTGGCACGGCAGCCGTCTGAGCCGGGCTGCTGCGTGGGCTGCTGCCAGCACCTTAGATAGACATGAAATTACCAACTTGTGGTGTAAAAACTTCACTTTTCGAACTGTTGGTCGAAATTGCGGTTTAAAGTTAAAGGCGGCTAGAACAACAACATTGACCTGAACGCTGAGGTGGCACAATTACAACATTAACATTAACTAAAGAGAAGCAAAGCTAATGGAAGGGATCTCATATGGGGGTGAGTTAAAATGACGAACGAGAGAGAGAGAGAGCTAAACAATGCCAAGAGCCAAAAAGTTTTATTTTCTAAGAAATTAAGACTTAATTGGTAAAAAAGAAAGCAGCACCAACAACAATGAAGGCAAGGACAGGCGAGGACTACTCTGGCTCTCTAGAGAGCAGTAGAGAGTAGGAAAAACCAACATCAATGAAAAGTTTAAGCAAAACAATAGCAGGCAAGTAAACAAAGTCGATGAATGTTGGCCCAAGAGGTCCTTGTCTCCCCCTCTCTCTCTATCTCTTTAAGAGCTGAAAACCAACGATGTATACCAACAAAAGACAAGCATATTTATAGCTGTATGGGTGTGCGAGTTTTAAACTTAGCCATAGTTGTTACTCATACGCTATGTTGAACGAGAGCCAGGATATCGACAAAGAAAATCTGTATTAAAGCTAACAACAAGTAGAAGGCAATTCGCTGAGGCCGTTAACCATAATTTTAATTAAAAATTAAAAAAGAACAGTGAGCAGAGAGAATAGGGAACAAAAAAAGAAAATACATCGCAAGACAAACATCAGCAACAAGCTATACAAAAACAAATAAGCCGCGTTTAATTATTCAACTTTGTAAAAGTGAAAAAAGGAAAGCCAAGTTAAAAGTGAAGTGAAATCTCCCGCTCTAACTCAGACCGACTGATGAGTGAGTCGAGAAAATTCAAGATGCTAAAACTTTTAATGGGTTAGACGGCCGCCTTCTTATCGAGGAGCGTGCAATGGGCGTGTAAGCCGCAGACAGACAGCTAACGCGACAGTTTGAGGGCTTGTCAAGACAAATTAAAACATATCCTACAGCCACAAGATAGGCACAAAATGAAGGCAACAAGAAACAGACACACAAATAACAAGAAGATCGCGAGAACAAACATTAATAATATCAGTCGGCATATAATGGCGGCATAATTAGCATTGGCAAAACAACACACAAACACAGACAAAGTTAGCAACAGAGTCGTCCTGAACTTGTCCTACTTAGGCCAGCAACAAAGTAAAAAAATAAAACAAGAAATAATGGGATGGCTTAAAAGCAGCAGTAAGAGGAAATGGAAAACAAGAACAAATACCAAAAAAGTTAACCCTGGAAAATGTCAAGATACAAAATGTAGTTTAGAGAAATGTAAAGCGAATCTTAGGGATCAACTATTTGCATATTAGATTGCTTAAGTAATTGAGATGGGGGCCAATTCATTGAGAGAAATCTAATTTTGTATTGAAAGCATGATCACATTATTATGCTTCAAAATTCAATTCAACACATCAAAACATGTCGAAAACAAGTTTCTTATCTACTTATACATTATTGTGTTTAATGTTTAAGTTTTAACACTACGGACAAAAGAGGTAGTTTTGCTACAGTATCAGATATAAATCAAGTATATGGAACTTACCAAAATGTTGAAACAAAAATTTAAACAACTCCTTTCTATGTAGTCAAAGCAATGGGCAATGAGTAACAATAAGTCTGTTGTAATCTTCTTATCATTACAGTTAACGAATTATTGGAAAATGAAAATTTCATTTGCAAAATGATTTTCATTAAATTTTTTACTCAACTAAACTGAAATTCTGCGAAAAATAGCATTGAATTCAAATTACTCATACGCCCCGTTAGCCAATAAAGCAATGGCAAAACTAAAAGTTTTCAATGGTTTGGGCCAGTTTGCCTCAATAAGCGGGAGCACTGGAAAAATGCGGTCATGATGTTGTTTATGCCGCACATTAAGTAAGTAAGTAATAATTGCCCAACATTTGCCATATTTCACAAGCAAATAAAAACTTTGCCGCACTTGCTTTGCATTTGGCTGCTTCAAAGTGGCTTCAAACTCCCACCAAGGCGATAGGCCAAGGTTAGGCGACAACATAACACAAATGCTATTCGGCCCTATTATATAACCAACCAGTGAAGCGAATTGACGTCAAGCTCAAGCCTCTGCCTTGCTTTCTCATTATTCTCACTGCGAAATGAGAGAAAGGAAAGAAATTTCGATTGAGCCAATGTTCTTTAATGTCAGGCAATTTCACATTAAATTTGGCGTCATTATCAATTACGATGCCAAAATGGGTGAGAGAGAGAGAGAGAGGGGTGGAATCAGCATTCAATTGACCGGCTGCCCGGAAATGAAGCGCATTTGTCAAGCCAAATTAGAGAGAGAGCGAATAATTGCAAAACTAGCAACATGACAATGTTTGCACACGAAAAAAGGGGACAGCCATTACTTTTAGATACGAAGCAAGTGGCATGAAATTCTACCAAATTTATTTGCGTTCAATTAAAAACTTTTCAAATTTCAATTAAATGTGAAATTGGCTGGCATATTTAGGCGCTTGACGAGCGCTTGAAAGCAAAACGAAAACCAAAACGAAAACAAAACGATGCCAAATGAAATGAAATGTACAAAATTGAGAGGCATGCCGAAAAGAGCATAGAGAAAATTTACTGCTGCTGCTGCTTTTGCCTATGCCTTTCGCCATAACTAAGCTTAGGGATTATTTTGTCAATTTTAAATGTCCTGCCATTTACAGAATTCGAAATTCAACTCGTCTTTTGTCATTGGGAGCATGAAGTAGATTTCGTTTCGTCCCATTCCGGTCTGCCTGGTTGTTGTAGAAATGTTTATGAAGCAATTAGGTCCCTGAACTGTGAACAATGCGCCCAAAATGACTGCAACGGAAGTTGTAAAGCCAGAAACGAAATCCACCTCTTCTGCTGCCACTCTTTGGTTCATTCCAATTTAAATTTGAGAGGTGGGGGAGAAAGACAGAGAGAGAGAGAGAGAGAGAGTGAAGTAGGAGGAGTAAAGGGTTTTCTTGAGCTTTAAGTTTTTGTGTTGGCTCATCGTGACTCTGGAAAAAGATTAAAATCTTGTTACGCCTTTTGCTCCGAATTTGGGCTTTTGTCTGGCTGTTAGTCTTGTTCTTGCTCCAATTGTTGTTGTTGCTATTTTCGTGCCCAACACATGTTTGGATGCGCCAAAAACTTGGCTTTCATTGTACCTAATAGTTGTAGAAATCTCTTACCTTGGCGCGTATTTGGGCGAGAACTTGGATAATGTCGCCTTGCTGACACGCATACATAAGACGACTACAGCCTTCGGCGAGACGATTTTTTATGGCAACTTTAACTTCCGCAACAGCAGCAACATTCACAATGGCATTCTGTTGCTGCTGTTGCTTTAGAGGCTGCTCCTGCTGATCCTTTACTTTGGTACGTGTTCGTACCGGCAATGGACTTTCGAATTGCAAATGCTTTTTTGTGTTGGCCTTCAGACGCGGTGGTTTGACTGCACCAGTCGCGCGTTTCACTTCCGTTCTGGGATGTTCCTGCTGCTGCATTCTCTCTCTCACCTTTCTCTCTCTCTCTATCTTTTTGTCTAACTCTTTGTGTTTAGTTTTTCCTTTTAACCATTTTTTGTTCGCTTTGAAGCATTTATGCTTTTATTTTCTTTTTTTGCGCGTTTGTTTTTTGTTGTTTTTTAAAGTTAATGTATAGTTTGTTGGTTTAGTTGGTTAGGAGAATCCCTTGTTCTATGTATAATTAAACACTAATTTGTTTGCTTGGCAATGCGGGCGGGTTTGCCATGTTACTCTTCACGTCGATAGTTTGCGGTTGACGCTGACAGTTTTGCTTGCTCAAAGTAAATACGCTTTGTGCTTTTAAGCGTAAACGGAAATTGCCATATTCATACACAGTGAGTACGTGTGTGTGTGTGTATGTTGGAGCCAGCGTGTGTGTGCTAATGCGCCAACTGCTTTCAGTCGAACGCCTTTAAAATTTTCAACATCCAACGACAAAAACGAAAGCAATGCGCGGCAACAGCCTCGTCAATAATTAATTTCGGTTTTTATCAAAGCGCTGACACACACACACACACACTGGGGACTAGCTTGACAGCGAAATAGACATCAGATATACATACATATATCCCTTGCTTCATCTCGCTCTCTGTCCCTCTCCCTATCTTTTTCTCTCTGTGTGCTGTGCGCTGGGCGTTGACAACTCCACCGAGCGCACTAAAGTATGCTATGAAAAATTCAATGTATCCGCATTTGATTTAAATTTCCCTTTTCACACATAAGCGCCGCACATTTCACGCGATATCAAAGTGAATTTGAGTTGTTTAATCGCGTGGAAAATAGTTTCGTGAAATATAACAAGAACAAACAAAAGTTATATTCAACAGCGTCTTTTCCGAATTTTCTTTCGCATTTTTGGGATTTATTTTTAGCCACAACAAATTATGATATAATCATCCTTTCGAATGCATTCAATTTACGTGCTTAAATCGCAAAGTAAAAGCAGCTTGATAAAGCTATAAAACACGATATACGATTCTATCGTCCGCATTGATTGAAGAGTCTGTGTGAAAAGCGAAATGAAATTATATAAACAAGAAAGATGCAATGATGGCGATTGCCAGGGCATTAAACTTTGAAGCGACTGTGGCTTATTTCGATTTTCCTTTACTGCCAGTCTCTCATTCTCTGTCTCTCTGCCTCCCACACAGATTTACATTTCATTTGCCGTCCTGGCTGCAACGGCAATTGATGATGATTTTGGTTGGCAAGGTTTACGAGGCGTTGAACAGGCGCCAACGTTGCCAGCCATCCCGACTCGCGGGAAGGCCGAAGCTTTTAATAAATTAATAAAAGGAAAAGAAACAAAAATAAAGGCAAAAAAAAAACTGCCCTACTGTTCGCACAGTTCGAATTGAAATGCAATAAAAAAAATGTACCTCCCCCCAGAACATTTTGTCATCATTGAGGCAGAGATATAGAGAAAGAAAGCCTGGCAGTTTGAAGTTTGAGCTCCATTAGCTCGCAGCAGCGAATGAAGATAAAAAGTATCTAGAAAACGTAAATAACTGATGGCAATTGATTAAATATTGCAAATTGAAAGAATTTCCGAGTTATTTGCTCCAAGTTGAAACTGAAAAGTGAAGCATTTTTCAAAGAGAGAAATTATTGTTTGATTCATGCTCTATTGCATAAAATGTAGGCATTATGGAAACTATGTTTTCCGCAAAGACTTTTTCTAGGCACAACATTTACTCATTGGCCCTTCAGTCGCCGAGAGGATATTAAATAGCAGCCATTACAGATGTCGCAGAATCATAATAATATAACAGACATGCTACAAGTAAATGGATAATAGACAAAGGGGGTTGGTAACATCTACATTTGCATGGGTGTAACAAATGGGGGGTATTTAATTCTAAAAGAAAGTCTCTTTTGCCATCGAACTTTTTGCTCCTTTTGGGATGAACTACACTCATGTGCATTCTATTCGGTGTGCTCAAATGTGTGTCATAATCATTAAACCGTTTTATGGTGTTGCCATAATTATTGTATTATTAAGTACCAAAACATTTGTCATGCACGTATTGTCCAGGCATTGCTTATGCCATTGTTGTTGTTTCTCCTACTGCGGTTGTTTATAAATGATTAAACCTAGTCCACGTTTAGTAAACTTACAACAACCCCAGGAGGTCCCCTCTTTGGTTCTACTTCCCCTTCTGTCTGTGTGTCTATATCTATATGCTTATACAGGTCTGTGATTGTGTGGTGTCAACCCCAACTATTCAAGTGTATTAGTGTGGTTTTCTCTGGCCGTATGGATGTGTGTTGGTTGGAATGTAGGTGTGTGTGTGTGTGCTGTTAAACGCAAACTCAGCCGCTTGGCAAATAAACATTTTAGCAAATTTACTACCAACTGACAGCTGTCAGCTTTATAACCATCATCAAACAATGCCAGCAACAACAACAGCAAGTTAAGGATGCTGACAAAAGGTGTGTGTAGTCTAGTTTAGACCGCATCACTGTTTGCCGAGTTAGAAGCGTCACAACACCAAAACGAGAACTGAATACACACACACATCTACTAACAGCTGCCTATAAACATATATGTGTAGGTGCCTAGATAGGTAGCTAGTAACTGAAGTAGCTGGAAGCACCCACCGACCACAGCAAACAGTTTTACCCACTTAACACTTCATTGAAAAACCACTCCAACCACCTTTAGCCCATCGGGGCCCCGCAACTAACCACCTCCAGCCATGATTTTACCTTCTAACTACCTTCTGTTTCTGTTTACCTTCTGTTTGGCTCTGCTTATGAGAATATTTTCACTTTGACTTTGTTCAAAATTCATCTGGCTAATTGTCACAGTAAACCCACCGCCAAAAAAAAAAAAAAAAGAAATAGAAAGGTTAAACAGGAGAGAGAGAGAGAGAAAGAAAGAGGGAGAGAGAGAGAGAGAGAGAGAGAGAGGAAGAGAGAGTTCTGCTTAGCCACCAGCATGTCAGCTTATTTTACTTCACTACAAAGCATTCCAGTCAGCTGTGGTAGCGTACAATTTGCACTCACTGTCCTTTATTTGCCGTTGAGTATATTAAACAGATAAACACACACACTCACAGCCACACCCAGGCACTGACAGAGTAAATATTTTACATTTTTGAAGTAGCTTTTTTTTCGTTTTGGAAAAGAATTTTTTTTTATATTCTGCGGTGAGATTAAGGTTCACTTGAACTTTGCATTTTTTCTTCAATTTTTTCATTTTCTCTCTTTTGGCATCTCTTTTATTTAATGTAACGCACTAATTTTTATTTATTAACAAAGAGTTGGAATAAAGGTTAGCCAAGCTCTGTCGGAATCTCTCACACAACTGGCTAAAAGGGTGTGAGAGTATGCACACCGTGTGTGTTTGAGTGTGTGTGATTGTAGGTGTTCAATTGGTGCATGCTCTGTTTCATTGTATTGGCCACCGATGGTTGTCATGGCAACTTTACATACCAAACGACTGGCCAACTCTGACTTCGGACACGCATTTTAGCGGCCTTTGCGTGTTGGCGGGCTCGTCTAATAATAAAGTTTACAGAAAACAAAACCAAAACCAAAAACAAAAGTTTTTAACTCCATAATTGGGTTAATTTCGATCCATTTTTTATTGGTTTTCCCCACATTAAATCATCATCGAAATGAGTCATAGATTCGTCGGTATTTGCTTGTTTCAATGACGCAAATTGAAATAGCAAAATGTCAGCTGCATAAGAGTTACTCAAAACGCCCAGAAAACAAAGGACTTAACTGCTGACACTAAGGGTTAAACGTTTAAATTTCAATTAAGCCAAAAGCACCAACAGCAACAGAACAGGACGAACGAACACCACTGGCAAAACGTTACAGCTCATAAATTTCTTGACTTGTGTCAGGATGTGTTAGTTTGGCCGACATTCTGCTTGCAACCAAAGCCAGAAAAAACTTCCCCCGCCCAACACCAGCTCCAGCCCTTCGTCCAGCCGTCAAAGGCATTGGGAGCCAAGCAAAGCCAGAATGCAACAACAGCGCAACATCAAGTGAGAATCAGCAGGAGAGCAAGAGAACTAGAGAAAACCAGAGAAACAACGAGACTGTGTGAGTGGAGGGTGAGGGGAAGAAAGGGGTAAGCAGTAACCCTGACTAAAGCGGCCAGTCACTTAAATGCCCCAAAAATAAACTGCACACATTGTGCACAAGTTAAGGCAACTTTTGGCAGCTGCATTTGGTAACTGCCAAAAAACAAAGGAGAAACAATTCTCTTTCCATCAGCCGCCGCATCAACAAGGCGTGCCCTTGCAATTATATGTTGCTTTTTACTTATCAACTAACTAAAAGTAGGTTGACTATATAAAGTTAACATAATTTAGTCTTACTCTTTGGTTAGCCTGTAAAAGTTGATAGACAATTGCTGTTTTACATCGAGACGAGCTCATTACGTTAAACCTAACTCCATTTCATTTGTTCTCTACAATGCGAGGTATGAAATGGGTCATTTCGGTCTGTAATTTAGTACCACTTAGTTAACATAACACAATGTGTGTGAGATAAGATCTATTCTAAATTACTTTACAAGAGTCTACAAAAGCTTTGGAGCTTAGCCAGAAAAATTAGCACACAACTACATATATGTATGGCAATTTAGAGTCCGTAATCCGTAGATTTAGCAAATATTGAAAGGGTAAATCAACAGGGAAAAAACAAAAATTCAGACCATTTCCAACCGAAACGTGTACGAGAATTAGGTACTTCTGGCAATCATAAAGTACGAGTTTAAGGCGTAACTGCATGATTGTGGCCACAGCGCTGACAACGGCCAAATAAGGCACGCGGAATGATTTTTTAATTAAAGTATAGTCTCTTTTGCAGGATGGCAGTCCACCCTTTTCGTGTGGATTCATCTTCTGGTCACCTGGTAAGCATGCAATTGCTTTTTGGAGCTGTTGCTGCTGCTTGAGCCTGTTCATTCAACATTCAAATATGGGAAGAGGAGGACCGAAAGATGAGCTTATGCATTTATGCGACTGAACTTGGCAGTCCACTGTATGTGTGTGTGAGTGTGTTTGCGTATGTGTGTTTGTCGAGTCTCTGTGTATGGACTGGCATACTTGTTGATGTCTGATGTGTTCCCATTTGCATGTTGCATCCGAAAGCTAGAAAACAAGCCGACGCCCGCATGGACACATGCGATGGCTTCATTGGTTTGTTGAGCCAAAGGAGCTACTGCTGCTGGTTGTGCTACTTAGTTGTTGTACAGTTGGGTGCTGTCAACTTGTCAGTTGCTGGGCTCATAAACATAGCAGGCAACTACAAGGACTAGAAGGAAGGACTTAAAAGCTCTGACAGGTGCACTCAGGCACGCACTTGCTCCATGCGTTCCCGCACTTTGTTGTGCTAATCCCATTGGCATGATGGTGCTGCTACTGCTGCTTCACATTGTCTATCAGCAAGCTTTTCGTCGACTTCTTTCGACGACTTTCTGTTAATATGCACTCGACTTACGGAACGACCCACCAACCCATCGTTTGATTGTTCCCCCTTTCCTTTGCAGTTTTTTTTAGGTATTTCCCCATGTCACGCATGTGGTAAGCAGCTTGTCAATCAATCCATCTTTTTATACTTTGAATTGTATCTGCTTTAACTTTTACCTATAGTTAGTAAACTGCCACTTGCATATTGAGAAGAGAGATAGTTAAGGTGATATTTAAGATCCAAATGTCACTTAAACTTGCCTTTTACTTTAATTGTATTAGACTTTTACATGGAGAAAATGAGATCTGAAGGAGTCTTTTTGTTGTATATAAAGAAATAAATTACTTTTTTGAGTATGTGCTTGCGGTCGTGGTCTCATTCCTTCACTTTATCTCTTTCTCTAGCCAATTTTACTGGTGTCGATTTCATTTAATTACTGACACTATTCACATGACATAAAATTGAACCAGTTGACCTGAAGTTGGGTAGGACAATCATCAAACCGCTTGCCCTGTGACTGGCAACATAATTAATTTGCACTTCCCCGTTGCAGCAATTTAATTTTTATTTCATTAACATAAGAACGCAAACGTACCACCCACATTACACCCACCACACACACATAGACACAAGAACGTTAAGCGGCTTTGTCTCATTAACTTTAAGGTGCACACACACACACTCACACACACACATGGGAAGCAAATTAAGTGTTTGAATGCCGTTGAGAAATTCATTCATTTTTATTCGCTTTGAAATTCATAGTAGCCAGCCACCTCCAACAACCAATGCCTGGAGGTTGCCTCCTTAGTTCAGTTCACTGGGAATGACGGTGCTACGGTTTATAGTGCGTAACGCCATCAAAAATAGTTAACAGCATTGAAATGCTTTTAGCTCAAATGCGTTGCGAGCTTTGTATGTGTGGCTATGCGTAAAAAGTTTCATCCACACATCACACACACACACACACACACAGAGTGAGAGAGAGTCTACATATAATAGTTCTACCCACGCTCACACTCATCTCTATTCTAATGTGTGAGAAATAAAATTATTTCCGATTTTATGCTTCTTCCTTTTGTCTCTACTGTTACAGCCCAATCAGGTAATAATATTACATTAAACACTCATGACAGGGCAACATTTCATTTACATGGCATAATTTTCGCTGAATATTTAGCATACTTATTTGGGCTTGGGCGCATGAAGCAAAAAGTTTAAATTGTTTACACTTGCCTTCTTTAATCGTTTCTGCTGGGCACAGGAGAACTTGAAGAAATAACTTTTCAAGAAATTGCAGGAAGCACAAGACATGTTTGTCTATAGGAGCTGTATATATGTGTATATATGTATATCTACTCTATATATACATATATGCGTGTATATATGAGGCATAAATTTTATTAGCATAAAATTTATAAAGAGCTTTTCGAAGATTTTTCTTCTTACTCTCCATTCTTTCTCTCCCACACTGTTGAAAAGGTCAGAAACCCGACTCTTCTCAAGCATACGTTCAACTTTTGAATAGCAACAAGAAAAAGTTTAAAAGTCCCAAAGTTGTTGACTCAGTTATACATACATACATATATGTACAAGAAATACATACATACAGGAACAATAATTATGTTTGTAAAAGAGGACGAGAAGGTGAAGCTTTTCTATTGAAGAATTAATTGTTTGCCATATTAAACGTTTGGGAAATATACCTCAATGAAATCTAAGCTAAATAAAAGAAAATCTACGAAAACAATATGTACAGAAAATGATTTTGTGTTTCTGACAATTATTACCAATTATCTCGTGCTTATGCCTTTAACGCTTCTTTAGAAGTAAATTTTTTTTATAATAAAGATATATCTAAGGATAAATTATTGTTTAAAAGAATTTGCCAATCCTTATCTAACTTTTTTTTGAAATCTAAGCTAAATAAAAGAAAATCTACGAAAACAATATGTACAGAAAATGCTTTTGTGTTTCTGACAATTATTACCAATTATCTCGTGCTTATGCCTTTAACGCTTCTTTAGAAGTAAATTTTTTTATAACAAAGATATATCTAAGGATAAATTATTGTTTAAAAGAATTTGCCAATCCTTATCTAACTTTTTAATGCAAACTCTTAGGACCAAAAACGTTGATTTTTTTAAGTGTACCTAGGCAAGATACTTTACTATTTATATGCTTTATAAATGATAAAGAATGTCGTTACATAATATGTAATTTAAATTTTAGAGCAGGCTGTGTTTAAGAATAAACATGGTGTTCATCTGAAGCGGCTTCACCAAATCAGATGCACTAAAGAAAACATAAGACAACTGTACTTTTGTCACAAACAAGTAATCTAGCATATGACTAGAATTACAATCAGCCACACACATTGTAGAAAAACACTTGTAATTCTAAACTAACCCAAAAGATCACAACGGCAGGATGTCAAGTGGCCGAAGCCGTGCCCAAAATAATAATAATTTTCAACCCCCGAAATCTTGGGTTTGAGTCTCATTAGGATAAGATATTTTAAGAACAATTGTTACCTCCTAGAGCCTAAGATTCCCTATATAAACTCAATACTTGTGTTAATAAAATCAGTTCATATTTTGAATTCAAAGAGTGAAGATGGTGTTTTAGTTTGCGGTGCTGAAATCCTATTCAGGCTGATTAAAAAGATTTTAGCTTATAACTTTCCATAGTTAAATACTCTGTATATATACTCACTCTGTTTTAAATCCTTTCACTTTTAGACACGAAAGAAATCTGCTTTGACCTGCAATTTGCAACTCTTTTTCGATTATCGCTTCACTGTACGCGTTTCAATACACGAAAATGACACGAATAGTTTATATATATGGAAATGGCAAGGGCTCTAGCAGGTGCTGGGACACGTTGTCTCGCAACTAGCCAACTTCAAATCCTAACTGACCGCAAAGTATTTTTACTTTGGACTTTATGCCAAGCAGCAGACGACGACTATGTGGTAACGACGTCGACAGCGACGTCAGCGGCTGCTCGAAATAATAACAATAAAATAAAAAACTTTGCAAAAAAAAAAAAAAAAAAAAAAAAAAACAAAAACGGAAAATACTAAACCAAAGCAAAGGCAATAAAAACCAAAAACGCGAATCAACGCGAAAAGCAGCTAAGAAGACGGTACACTACCCTACTTTACTCCTTCTCAATGCAGCGTTGCAAAAGGAATTATGGTAGCGTCGTTACCAGTCGCTGCTGCTGCTGCTGCCACTTCTGTGTGTGTGTAGTGTTTCGTTTACGTTGTGTTGTTCGTAGTGTTGTGCTAATTTGTGTTTGCGGCTTTCGCACATCAAACAAGTACCAAGAAAACAGCCAACAACCGCCTGTTGTTGCTGCTGTTGTGGTTGTCGGTCAGCACTCACATAACAACAAAAAGAAACACAAAATGAAGTTGACCTGCTTTTTGGAAACGAACGAAAAAAAAACCCTTCAAAAGTGGAACAAATTTACATAGGCTCGGTCCAAATTATGCATGCCTCCGTTGATATTGAAATGGTCGAGCAAGTTGAACTCCCATTGCCACACTCCAAAGCAAGCACAAATCCAAAATCTAAAGGCAAAGGCAAAGTAAAGCCCAAAGGTGAATCAAGAATCGCCATTTGCAGGCGATAAACACGTCAAGCAGGCGCAAGAAGCCAGCAATAACAAGAGGGAAAGGAAAAACAGGGGGGCGCAGTGTGTTGAGGCAGGACGTCAATGTCGATGTCGGCTATGCAAATGGTAGTTTGCAGTGCTGCTGCTTCTGCTGCTGCCGGCGTCTCAGGAAGTCGTTACAGCAAAGAGGACGCGCCAAAGAGCAAACCAACGGCAACCTTTGTGGGTCAAATGTTAAACAAAAGAAAAATGAAAGTGTCCCGCTTTTCACCACAAATAAATCAGTGGGCACAGTTAAGGTAGAACTTGGCTCAAATCCATTAACATTAACACCCAGTTGTCGCATGCAAAGTGCGAATAATTGAAATCTATTTAAAAACTTGGCCAATGTCATGCCAGGACAGACACAGCGCACTATTTGTTACACAAGACATTACGTATACGCCCCGTACATTTATGAGCAATCATGTTTAGAGTAACGCCCAACCAAAGAACGAGCATGTAGCTATGTTGCTGTTTTGACTTTGCCGAAGATATTTCCAATTTAAAGTTAGTGACACACACACACAAGCTTACGTGTCACTAAGCAAAAGAGGAACGCTGGGTGTGTCATGGATGGCAAATTGTGGTAAATGAAGACGACTCCTAAACTCATAGAAAAGTTGCCCTTTGAGAGCATTTATGTTTGCATAACTATTAAATCGAGTAATTTATTTGATGACCTCAGTCAACTAAAAACACTATATATAATTGACAATTTGCTGCTCCCAGCCAAGGTCAACTTTTAGACCATTGTCCAATGGGGGGCATTTAAAAATGTGTTAGCAAAAAACGAAACGAAAATCCGAAAAACAACAAACGACACGACACGAAAAACTAAAATTTCGCGATTTTATCTCGAAATAAAATAAATGATTGCAATGGGCTGCTTGCTGACCCAAATACACAATCAAAATGAGGAAAAACTAAGGAAAGGGATCAAAGGGCTCACTGGGCAGCCACTGAGAATCGCTAGCTGATTATTGCTAATTGCGCCCAAGGAAATAGAAACTAACTCTGTGTGTTTGTTTTTGTTAAAATTAATTTTCGTGCCCCTTTAAATATGCAATGCAATTTATTTTATCGATAATTGAGTGGCACAAGGTCGATGACAATATTTTGTTCCAGCAATTGAGAATAGTTAAAGGGCAGGCGGCGTTGCCTTCAATGTCAGACGAAAGCAATTTCCAAGCTAAGAAAATTAACAGCAACAGCAGTAGTAGCAGGCAGCAACAAAAAACAGGCCGACTGGAGCAAAAACAATACAAAATTTCGTTCAGTAACAAATATTGTTGTTAGGTTTAAAAAAAGTGAAACCGAAACGAATCCATGGCTCATCAGGTAGGCCAAGTTCACCAAATGTCAACGAATAATTATTTACCTATTAACCTATATTTTACTCTATGCCCATAGTCAAATTTGATGCCTGAGAAGGTGAACAAAATTTCAGTTTTACGAAAAATGATCGGTTTAGATAAAAAAAAGCCAGCTAAAGACTACGTAGTACCAAATAATTCGGCCTTTAATTTGCAACAAAAAACCGGCACTGCCGATCCTCCAATTTCGCAGGTCTTAGAGAATACAACAAGCAACGGCAACAACATTAACAACAGCAGCAACATGAGCAACAGCAAGTGTCCCCATTGCGAAAATATGGCCAAGAATTTTCTGTATCTGGAGAGCCTGATACGTAACAATAGCGATAAGGGTGAACATAAATGCAACTTATGTGCCTCATCGCTAAAATATCTACAATATGTTAATCGGAATATCATGCAAGTGTTTGGCAACACTGACTCAATTGCTAAGGCAGCTCGCTCATTCTCCAAGCAACCGCCGCCAGCTCTCAAGTATTTAGTGGCCAAGCCGCAACAGCAGCAGCCGCAGCCGCAGCAGCAGATGTCACAGAAGCAATTGGTTCAGCGTGCCAAGGGCGGTGCCGTGATTACCAAGCAGAAATCGGCGAAAAGTCTCAAACCGAAGGCAGCGACAACTACAAAGACGAAGACGACGACGACGACGGCGAAATCAGTTGTGAAGTCTCTCAAGTCCAACAGGTCCAGCAAGTCTCTCAAGTCCCTCAAGTCGGTTAAATCAGCGAAATCATCAAAGAGCTTACATAAAACGAAAGGTAAATCCAACTCACCGAAATCGGCTGGCTCCAAGAACAAGATCGGTCATGGCAAAATGCAACTTAAGCGCAAGTTTCGTATGCCCAAGATAATTAGCCATACTAGAATGACACGCAGCGCCAGTCAGTATCACAGTCTGGGTATTATACGTTCCAAGTTGGCCAACAAGGCTAAAAAGCAAAAACAATTGGCCATCAGGAAGCGTAACAAGGATGCACAGCCCACAAGCATCAATTGGCAATTGTTGAAAAGGAATTTACCCAAACGTCACAAAATGCCGCTGGCAACCAAATAGAGTGAAAGGGAAGGATGGCTCAAATGTGTTACACGGACTAGAATCATCGTTGTACGTTGGATGGAAACACAAACAAATTCACCCACTCACCACCATCATCTCCATCTCAATCACCTCATTAACATCACCATTACTTGCCTGAAAACAACTGCCTTCTAAATTCTTAGTAAAAAGCTGCTACAAAAACAAATCGAAATAAAATCTAAATCAAATGCCATCTTCAAAAAATCAAAAGTTATTCTATCTTCCTTTAACTTTCAGAGTAGGCTTTCAGATACACGAAGCATTTTCATTTCATGATTTCATTTGATAAGAAAAAGTAAAACAAATTATTTCTAAAAAATAAAAACAACAAAAAAACATAGCAAATAATAATAATTATGGCCGATGATGACGACAAGAAGAAAAAGGAAGTGGTGGGTAAACTTCCTTCTGCTGCTTCTCGCTCTCTCTGTCTGTTCCTTTCAAGATTTTGGATTCCACTTTCTTCTTACAGGTTGACAATAGACCAGAGTTTTTCTGGAATTATGTGAGCAAAACCATGCGTCTGAAGCAAGAGAAATGGACAAAAATGATAACAACAAACGAGTACAAGGTAAGATTTCATCATCTTCAACAGCAGCATCTTCAGTTCAATCCTGATGACCAGGAACGCGGCATCCTGCTCTTTTGACACTCTTCTGTCACAAATTTTTAATTTGCATAATTTGCTGCCGTTTGCCGTTGCCAGGCCTGCAAATCTGCTAAACGCGTTGGCCTTTTTTATTTCATTTTTTTTTGTGTTGTGCCTCTTTTTGAAATGTGGAATTATGCGGCAGGTGGCAACGGCCTGGAGGCCAGTGCCTTTTTTGTACGAATCCCTTTTTTTAGGTTTTTTTTTGTTTTTCCTTTTGCCTTTCCTTAGAAATGTTGTTTGGCTCTTTTGTTGTCATTTAGCGCGCTTTTAATTGTTGCAAATATTATTTTTATTTCGAGTGTTGACAGGCACGCAATTAGCGTCCACTCTCCCGCCCACATTTCTTCCCTCCCTATCGTTGCTGACCTCGTTTGTTTAAAGATTTTTTTTGTTGTTGTAGGTTGGTTGACTGCCTCAAAAACAACCGCCATACTTCAATTTTCAGTTAACGACCAACGTCCAAATATTTTCACAATTTAAATGCAAGTGCCCTGTTGTGTGTGAAAGGGATGGGGGAGCTGGGGGGAGGAGGGGGTCGATGGTATGATGGGAATTTGGGCTTTTAGCTAAGCAGATTGCCAGCCCAAAGTGACTTTCAGGCCGCGCACGGCCGGCAGTTTGACAATTTTTCGCCATACAAACTCAAATATGCCGCAAACGCAGCTGTGCTCCAGCTACCAGCTCCCATCTGTACACTCCCTTCAACCCCGCCTTCTAAAAATGTGACTGACCCTTCATTTGTTTACCCTCACCATCAGTCCATTCAATTGGGTGAATGGTGGGGGTTGCCCCTTGTTGTATTTGTGTGGGTGCACGCTTCGTTGGCCATTTGGATAAAACTTATTAGACACAAGTGTATTTAGCGCATATGTGTCTGTTCCTCCTCCCCACAGTCTGTTTGTGTTTGTGTGTGTATATGTGTGTGTGTGTGTAACTAACTGCGGGCCATTCTTTAGGCAAAACTAGATAGTACGTCCAAAAACAACGCACTTATATACACACATACAAATGCAGATACCTACATATATCAATCGGATGCCCGCAGCATTTTTCTGCTGTTGTTATTGTTGCTACGGCCCAGGACCAGGACGAGGACGAGACCCAAAACCTATTCGGCACAGACCCTCTGTGCATTTGAACAGAAATAATATTTTACCAAACTGACTGAGTCTGACTGAAGCTGCTGCACTTAACAAAATTTGTTTCGGCCTTTCCTGTTCAACTCATTTTCTATCGATGCCACATTAGAAAAACTTTTCGTTAGTTATTTCGGCTCGAAATTCAACAATTTCTTAAACAGTTTCTTTATGCATACTTCTTAAGCTCTTTTTTTTCATTTTTTATTAAATAGTTTTCTTATAAACATAAATGACTTTTTTGTTGCTTACCTTTCCGCATTTGTTATATTTTTTTGTCTCTTTTTTTCTTCTAGTGTGGTAAAAATTAAACACAAAAAATACCAAGCCTTCAAAAATCTGTGTGACGTTACTGCACAATTCCTTTGTAATTAGATAACGCAAGAGAGCAACAACAACAATGCGACCACAGCACTTCCGCTTTTCCTCGTGAATTTTCGTTTCGCTTCTCGTTTTACGTAAAATGTTGAGAGCATTTTCTGATTATTTTGCAAAATCGTAACATTTACCGTTGCTCTTTACCCGCTCTAGTGTTGCTTTTCTTCCATTTCGTTGCCTTCACGGCCCAGAAGGGTATAGAGCTTAATTAGCCACGCCCCCTGCCCAGCACTTCTCACAAACGTTAGCCCTATGCCTATGCATGGTGTGTGCTGTGCCTGCAGAATCCTCGCAACATTGAATGCACAGTTAAAGAGTAAATTTTTCGCGGCCTTTTTCAATTGAACAATATTATCTTCGACAGGACCTGATAATGGAGTTTCTCAACAATCCGAACGTACAACGACTGATATTCACTTTGAATTCGAGTTCCCAACTCTATCCCACGAACAATTTTCCGGCAAAACCGCGCTCAAAGGTGGCCTATTTCATACGAAACTCCCGACCATTATATCTAACCGAAGAAAATATGTTTGATGTGAGTAGATAAATAAAACGATTTGGCTGAAACAGAAACTAAAGCTCTTCTTTTAGTCACTAATGATTGGTGATCTATTGCCCAATCCTCTGGCAAATCTTTCCGTACTCTGCGATGAGATATTTTTCCCGTTGCTTAACAATCCTGTCAATCAAACCGGATGGACTAGTGTGATAGTTAATGACATGAAAACGGAATCACAAGAGATGCGTAATGGCATAGCACAAATGAAGGGTTTGGTCATCAATCGAACTATATTTCCATTGCCCATATGCATGGATGAAGTAATGGAAGCGGCTCCGGCTATTGCAGCAGGGTGAGTAGTGTAATATAAAGACTCTAAAAGAAAAATAACTGTCTCACCCTGTCCTTCAGAGATCTTTCCGTGGTAAATCATTTGATGAAACATTCATTAGAGTTCATGGTGGTTAAATGGTTAGATTCTGTAGAAGATTTAGTTGGCATTAAGCCATCCGAGAAAATATATTCCAAAGAGAAATATCCTTTGCCAGAGGCGTTATTCCAATTCTGGGAATCACGCTTAGAGAATCTTGATAGTTTGGTTGACCAATTGTGCGATAAACGTATCAAGACCATAGGTTTTGTGTTGGAGAAAATTCAATCGGTATTCGAACATTCGTATAGACGGATTGTGGAACTTGTTCTGGAGGCTTTAGCCGAAGCTAGAGATATAACCAAATGCCTGGCACCACTGGTAAGGCAAAGATATTACATAAGACGAATTTATACAGCTCTTGCGTTTTTGTAGAAAAAGAAAATGGATAAATTTGAGAATAGCGACATGGACGAAAATCGACCCGAAATTCGTCCACTTATGCTAACCGTTGGATTGGTCTGGGGACATTCTCGTTACTTTCATACGCTCAACAACATGACATTATTCTTCAATCTATTACATAATTCAATTATTGAATGTGCCATACGTACAATTGAACCAGATTCTATATTTCAAGGCGACATAGATGAGGCCTATAAGAAGGTCGATCAGAATATTCAACATTTGGAGTACTATAAGTAAGTCAATCTCCCTATGTAAATACTTTCTTTAATTTCTCACCATTTGTAGAACTATTTACAAGGAATGCCGTAATTCCTTAAAGAAATTCAAAATTGGCACCACATTCAATTCTCAAGATTGGACTTGGCATCCCGAAAAGGTATTCCACCGTCTCGACGGCTTCATGTTGCGTCTGGGCGAGCTCAAAGAGCTGTTCAACACAGGTCGTGATTTTCAGAAATTAGAAAAAATCGTCATGGGTGGACTAAAGGGACGTCAAATTACAGCTGCTTTGGAGAAAATTCTCGATGATTACAATTCCATCTATCGAGAATGGACAAACATACAATATAATCCATTAGATCCGGAAGCAGAGAACTCTGAATTTGAAAAGGATCGCCTGAAATTTATGCAGAAAACAGATGTAATGGAGCGCATGATATCCTTTCAGTTTGAGAAGGCACTCGAGGATACACACGATCTCTTGCTGGCCGGACAGCTTTTATTACGTCCAATTATCAGGGAACACATTGAACCATTTATGCACATTATAGTCGATGACTTTGAGGAAGAAATTCTAAATGTGAAAAAAGATTTTAATGAGTTTAAACAGATTTATCTGGTAGCGGGAGAAGAAGTAAGTTGCATGATAGTTGACATGATAACATAGTTGACTATGATATTCTATCATCTCAGGAATTGCCCACAGACGATTGCTTTCCGAAAATATCGGGAGCTGTGGCCTGGCTTAAGAAACTTCGAAATCGTATAACGGCAATGCATAAGGAACATGAATTATACGAATACCCGTTAGTGTTAGAAAGTTACTAATTGATTCATTAATTTTGCATTCTTTGTTTTAGCATTTTTGAAAATGAACGTGGTCGCAATGTCATGGATATCTATGACCTAATGTTGCAGGAAATTGATGATTTCATTAAGCAGATATTGGACAAATGGGTTGTGGAATGCTGGGCTGGTATACAGCAAGGCATGGCTTTGACTCTTTTGGAAAAGAATGAACAAGATATACTGAGTGTAAATTTCAGTGACAATCTAAAAACTGCCCTTAAGGATATTAAAGTATTGCGTTTGCTCCACTGTGAATTGACGCCACAGCTAATGAAGTTCTTTAGTCGCGAGGAGGAGCTATGGGTAAACATGACTAACCAAAACTAATACTAATAATAATAATAATAATTAATTATTTCTATTTATAGCAAGCGCGTATTAAATTAATGCGCATTGCTGAATGGTATAATGATATCCATGAAAGAGCCCATGAAACTGAGAAAGGTTTAATTGCCACCGAAATGACCATGATTGAGGAGCAAATGAAGCCCCTTATAGAAAATATAACATGGAATGAGTTTAGTAAGTGTTTGGGGTCCAATCAAGATTAAATTGCGAATATAGAATAAACTTCCTATTAGGTCAGAAATTCATTGTGATGATTTTCAAAATGGTTAAATATTTGCATGATCGTTTGGTGGCCGCCCAAGAGAATTTGGAGGCCATTAAGGAGAGTATTCGATCCTGGGGCAAAGTGCCGCTTTTCCAACGCAAAGATTTCAATCCCACACAAATGTTATATACAGATCCAAGGGAACCCATTTTAAACAATCGTATGGAACAGGCGAATATCACTCAACGTCTCATTGATCTACTTACATACATTAATCTAAAACTATTCTTTGATATCCCAAGACGTTATAGTCTGCCACCAGGTGAGGCTGGTGAGGAAGAGGATGAAGGCGACGGCATTTGGCCACCAATTATAAGTCTGACCATGATGACAAATATTGGCAAAGTGAAAAAAAACGTGATGGCGGCGAGGAAGAGTATTTGGATGAGGAGGGTGAAGAGGAGCAGTCGGAGAGCGAAGAGGAAGTGATTACTGCATTTCATCGATATGAATTGCTCAAGGGCGTCAGCGAAGAGGAACGTCTGTTGTTTCGGACCTACGAGCAGTATGTGGATACAATCATAGCTGAAAATCTGTTGGATGCAGTCATCACCAGCACCACATACCTGAGATTGGAAGTGGAGAATCGTTATGAGAACAATGCACCCATTTTTGAAATATTTATGGAATTACAAGAGCCAAACGTTGTTTATTTTCTCAATTTGGATCCAAACTCGAAAGCGGGTTTCCTATTCTTTGTGGAAACAATATTAAGTAGTATCAATGAAATGATGAATCTGTTGTATCGAGTCGCACAGGATCCCACCGAGGTGACGGGTGAAGAGCCCATACGTTTCATGTGTAAGTAGCTGGCAAAAAGTAATGATTAATATCTGTTTCTGATTACTTCTTCTGATTTAAACAGCCGAGTTGGAAAATAAACCCGATTTGGATAAGCAGCGTTTTGATATTATAAACAAAATCAAAATGGCAATGCAGTCAATACGAGTGCACGGCAAGGGTTATATGGAGTACTCATATCTCTGGCTCTGGGATAAGAACAAATATTTAATGGAGGTCAAAAAGTATGGCCGTAATTTGACCCTAGATGAACGAGATGCCGAAGCGGAACTAGAGGGCAGTTCAGGTGTGAAACCTTTAGGGGAAGAGTATCCACCTTTATCGGTTTACAAAGAACAATTGGATAAGTTTATAGAACTGCAAGATCAAGTACGAACCTGGGAAACTTTTGTTGACTTTTTTGTCTTTCTGCGCCTGAATACGGCCGGTTTCAAGTCCTCAGTACTTAGTCAAGTGGGACAATGGATTAGTCTCTTTAAAATGGATCTAATTAATCGGGTAAAGAACTCACTGGTAGAACTTCAAGCCTTTGTGGATGAGGCAAATGTAGTACTCAAAATGGAACTGCAGAAAGATGACTTTGAAGGCCTCGTAAAGATTCTTTCTGTTTTGAATCAGATCAATGAGAAGCAATATGTCTACGATTATATGTTTGAGCCTCTGAAAGAAATTGTTGATCTTCTTAAGCAATATAATTACGAGTTCAAGGACACAGAGTTAGCTCAATTAAATGAGTTACCCGATGCCTGGATGAAGGTTAAGCGACAAGCAGCCACCACAAAGCAAATGATTGCACCCATTCAGAGTTACCAAGTAGATTTGATAGAAAAGCGCATCATGCTCTGTGACAACATGTCAAATACATATCGCAAAAAGTTTGTACTTAAAAAGTTCTTTCATGTTCCCTGTCCCAATTGCTATGAACTAATAGATGAGGCTGATTTGGAAATTGTGGCTCTAGAGGAACGACAAAAGAATCTCGCTGAATCGGCAGTTCTGTTCGAGCTGCAGGGACCAGATGCTGCCAAAATTGAGTTATGTCGCAATGATTTGAAACTGGTCAAGGTAATGTGGGACTTTGCCATTACCATAGAGTCGACAATTAATGACTGGAAGAAGACACCGTGGAAGAAAATAGACATCGAGACCATGGATCAGGAATGCAAGAAATTTGGTCGTGAATTGCGTGGCCTCGACAAGGCCATGCGTGGCTGGGAACCGTTTATATTTATGGAAGCATCACTAAAGAATCTGATGACCTCACTGCGGGCTGTCACAGAATTGCAAAATCCAGCCATACGTGATCGTCATTGGATTGAACTAATGCAAACGACCCAAGTGAAATTCAGCATGGACGATTCGACAACTTTGAAAGACCTTATCGATCTGAATCTGCACGAGTATGAGGAGGAAGTCAAGAATATTGTGGATAAGTCAGTCAAGGAGATGGCCATGGAGAAGCAATTGCGCGATATAGCTGCTGCATGGGCCAATATGGAGTTTGGCACAGAAATTCACGAGAGAACTGGTCTCAAGCTGCTTAAGGCATCCGAGGAGATGATCGAAACTCTAGAGGATCATCAAGGTCAGCTACAGAATATGGCCTCGTCCAAGTACATTTCATTCTTTGAGCATGAGGTTCGCACATGGCAGCAAAAACTATCGAATGCCGATCAAATTATTAGCTCATGGTTTGAAGTTCAACGCAAATGGCAATATTTGGAGAGCATTTTCATTGGCTCTGAGGATATACGCTCCCAATTGCCAGAGGACTCTAAGCGCTTTGACTATATCGATAAGGAATTCAAGGCGCTGTTGGCCCAAATGAACTCTGATAAGAATGTGGTAAGGTCCACTAATCGATCAGGCAGCAAACTTTACGATCACTTGGAATCGCTTCTCAAGATGCTGCTACTCTGCGAGAAAGCTTTAAATGACTATTTGGAGACGAAGCGTCTTGCCTATCCGCGTTTTTATTTCGTTTCATCAGCCGATCTGCTGGATATTCTATCCAATGGTAATAATCCCTCTATGGTGGCTCGTCACTTGACCAAACTCTACGATTCGATGGGTAAATTGAATTTAATTTCTGGCTCAAAACAAGCTGCTGGAATGGTGGCCAAGGAATTGGAGGAATATGTACCATTTCTAGAAAATTGCGATTGCAGCGGCAAGGTGGAAGTCTGGTTAAATCGTGTCACTGACAAAATGCGCGACACTTTGCGTGATCAGCTGAAACGTTCTCTTTCCCATTACGATCATAAGCCGCGTCACGTCTGGATCTTTGAATGGCCTGCCCAGCCAGCATTGGTGGGCACTCAAATTATGTGGACAGCTGAGACAAACGATGCCTTTATTAAAGTTCAGCAACGCTATGAGAATGCCCTAAAAGACTACAACAAAAAGCAGGTGACTCAGCTGAATAATCTCATTCTCTTGCTGCTGGGCGATCTAACTGCCGCAGAGCGTCAAAAGGTAATGACTGTGTGCACCATCGATGTGCATAGTCGTGATGTGGTATCCACGATTATAGCCAAGAAGGTGGAAGTCCAAACTGCCTTTCAATGGCAGAGCCAATTGCGTCATCGTTGGGACTCAAAGATCGATGATTGTTTTGCCAACATTTGTGATGCCCAATTTCGCTATGACTATGAGTATTTGGGCAATACACCTCGTCTAGTTATTACTCCTTTAACAGATCGTTGCTACATAACACTGACCCAATCTCTACATTTGGTTATGGGTAAGTTTACATTCTAGAGGTCGCGGGATGTTTAAATGTAATTGCTTGCCGATTTAAGGTGGAGCTCCCGCTGGTCCAGCTGGTACTGGAAAAACCGAGACAACCAAGGATCTTGGTCGCGCCTTGGGCATGATGGTGTATGTGTTCAATTGCTCTGAGCAAATGGATTACAAATCGATTGGCAACATACACAAAGGTCTGGCCCAAACTGGAGCATGGGGCTGCTTCGATGAATTTAATCGCATCTCTGTTGAAGTTCTTTCGGTGGTGGCTGTCCAAGTCAAGTGCATACAGGATGCCATCAAGAGCAAAAAATTGATATTTAGTTTTCTGGGCGAGCACATTTCATTACGAAATACGGTGGGTGTCTTCATTACCATGAATCCCGGTTACGCTGGTCGTGCAGAGCTGCCGGAGAATCTAAAGGCACTCTATCGTCCTTGCGCCATGGTTGTGCCTGATTTTGCACTGATTAGTGAAATTATGTTGGTGGCCGAGGGATTCCAAGAGGCACGTCTACTGGCCCGCAAGTTCATCACGTTATACACACTGTGCAAGGAGCTGCTATCCAAACAGGACCATTACGATTGGGGTCTGCGTGCCATCAAATCGGTGCTAGTCGTTGCTGGAGCCCTAAGGGTAAGTGCAAATGGGGGAACCATCCTAACAGGCTATAATTAGCTAACGCTGAGAAAAGGATAGCCCAGCCTAACCTAGTATGTAGTAGGGGTAGGTCGACAAATGACCTACAATAAGATTTAGTGTCCTCTCATGCAACTAAACTTAATATTTCACGTACATTTAACCTCCGGGTTTAAATGTCGTAATTTTCTCATTGGCATCGCCAACGCTGCGAAGCATTGCACGAATGTTTTACTGTCTCAAAGTTTGTCTCAATTACGTGCGTGCCACAGACTGAGGCAGCAGCAGCAGCTCATCCCCCGCATGGGAAAAGTGGGGAAGGGGAGTTGTGGCGAAAATATTAAGACTATTGCTCGATTACTCAGGGTCGAGAGGAACCGAAAGCATCGCAGCCGCCACCCGTTTGTCATTGGCAACTTTTTAATTAAAAGTTTCACTCGGGTAATGGGATATTTGCACTACAAAATGCCACGACTACGACGAAAACGACAACGACACGAGGATGGCGTTGGCGATGGGCAATAGTCGATGGGCGATACCACGATGCTTCTGCAATATTTGTGGGTGTCCATCCTTCTCTGCCTGTTCTCCTTCCTCTATTGGCTGCAAGTATCTAATTGCCAAAAGGATTTGCGAAACTTCAGCCTTACACCGCGATGACCTCTATCTTAATTTGTATACCCTAAATAAGTGAATAGGTACATTTACTTATTGAAAGCTTAATAGATAATTATGCGTTTAGCAAGTCTTTGTTTACACTAAATTCTAACAACATGGATGGGTGAGCATTGCGATTTAGAGACTTGAAGTGAACCGAGATGATGATAATTTATTTTTAGGGTATTTAAAAGTCATATAATGCCCATATTAGCTTGGCCGTTGTTGTTGCTATTGTTCTTGGGGCAAACTTTTTTGGCAGCAATTGCCAAAAGTATGCCCAAACGCTATGGCTACGTGAGCCAAACTAATGAGCCGCAAAAGTCACGTGCGCAATTAGCCAAGCCCGACCAATTTTTTCCATTTCTTTTTAATTAAAGATAACGGTGGCTCGTTTTCTTCTTTCTTTCTTTATGATTGTAGCGCGACGATCGTCAACGACCAGAGGATCAAGTGCTTATGCGAGCTTTACGTGATTTTAATATACCCAAAATTGTGACCGATGATGTGCCCGTGTTTATGGGGCTTATTGGTGATCTGTTTCCGGCCTTGGATGTGCCACGTAAACGTAATCCTGAATTTGAGGCTGTGATTAAGCGCTCAGCATTGGATTTAAAGCTGCAACCAGAGGAGGGTTTCATATTGAAAATTGTACAGCTGGAGGAATTATTCGCAGTCCGTCATTCTGTGTTCATTATTGGTTTTGCGGGCACAGGCAAATCGGAAGTGTGGAAAACGCTAAACAAGACATATCAGAACCAAAAAAGGAAACCCCATTACAATGATCTTAATCCCAAAGCAGTAACCAATGACGAATTGTTTGGCATAGTTAATCCGGCCACACGTGAGTGGAAAGATGGCCTTTTCTCTATATTGATGCGAGATCAGGCCAATTTGGGGGGAAGTGGCCCAAAATGGATTGTTCTTGATGGTGATATTGATCCCATGTGGATTGAGAGTCTCAACACAGTGATGGATGACAATAAAGTGCTGACTTTGGCCAGCAACGAGCGTATTGCTCTGACCAAAGAAATGAGATTGCTCTTTGAAATTGCTTCATTGCGCACAGCCACACCAGCCACAGTGTCGAGAGCGGGAATTTTGTATATTAATCCACAGGATTTGGGCTGGACACCATTTATACAGTCCTGGCTGGGCACTCGCTCAAATTCCAGTGAGGTGGCCACTCTGAATGTTCTGTTTGACAAGTATGTGCCACCATTGCTGGAAGCGTTTAGAAATCGATTGAAGAGTATTACACCAATATCAGATATTGCCCGCTTACAGATGACATGCTTCCTTCTAGATAGCATGCTAACACCACAAAATGTGCCTAACGATTGCCCAAAGGACTGGTATGAAATTTACTTTGTCTTCTGCATTGTTTGGGGCTTTGGTTCTTCGTTGTTCCAGGATCAGATAATTGATTGGCGTAATGAGTTTAGTAAATGGTTCCTCAATGAATACAAAGCCGTTAAATTCCCACCGTCTGGAAATATTTTCTCATTCTATATAGACAATGACACCAAAAAATTCTTGCCCTGGACAAATTTGGTGCCAGAATTTGAGTTGGATACAGATTTGCCATTGCAATCTAATTTGGTCAATACAAATGAAACAACACGCTTGCGATTTTTCATGGACACTTTAATTGAGGCCGATCATCCCTTAATGTTAATCGGTCCATCTGGATCGGGCAAAACCATATTGATGAATGCCAAACTGAATGCCTTGCCCACCGAGAAATATGCAGTGACCAATGTGCCCTTTAATTTCTATACAACCTCCGAAATGTTGCAACGCATTCTAGAGAAACCATTGGAGAAAAAAAGCTGGACGTAATTATGGTCCCATAGGGACCAAGCGAATGATCTATTTTGTGGATGATATGAATATGCCAGAGGTGGATAAATATTTCACTGTACAGCCACATACTCTAATTAGACAGTTTATGGACTATCACCATTGGTATGATCGCCAAAAGATGACCCTGAAGGATATACACAAATGTAACTTTGTGGCCTGCATGAATCCATCTGCCGGATCATTTACCATTAATCCAAGATTGCAGAGACATTTCTGCTCCTTTGCTGTAAAGTGAGTAATTTTATTATTTTTCTGCTTAAGAAGAGATTTCTTGATTTAAAACCATTTTCTACAGCCAGCCCAGTCAAGATGCCTTGTTCCATATACTGAACTCCATTCTCTCGCAACATATAGAGAATCCAGTACACAAGTTCGACAAGAGTGTAATTAGGCTATGTGAACCACTGGTGACGACTGCCATAGCCCTTCATCAAAAGGTTGCCTCATCTTTTTTGCCCACTGCCATTAAATTTCATTACAACTTTAATTTGCGTGACATAGCCAATATTTTTACGGTAAGATCTTTGTATCGACAATCAGGCAATCGCAATTAGTTTCTGTTCCTCTTCAGGGAGTTCTCTATGCGAATAATGAGACCTGCCCAAATGCCAATCTAATGATACGTCTATGGGTTCACGAGTGCTATCGGGTCTACGGTGACAAATTGGTTGACTACACAGATATAGGTAACTTTAAGAAAATTGTTGCCGACGTGGTACGCAAAGGTATTGATGGTTTAAATGACGACATTGTTTACAAGCAACCGCATATATATTGTCACTTTGCCAAGGGCTTATCCGATATCAAATATATGCCTATTAGCGACTGGGATAGATTAAAGTCATTGCTCGAGGAGGCTCAAGATCGTTATAATGACTATGTGGGAGCCATGAATTTGGTGCTCTTCGATGATGCCATGTCTCATGTGTGTCGCATTAGTCGTATAATTGAATCCTCAAGAGGATACGCCATGCTAATCGGTGTCGGTGGTTCGGGCAAACAGTCTCTAACTCGACTAGCGGCATTCATTTCCTCGTTGGATGTATTCCAAATTCAACTGACCAAAGATTATAGTGTTAATGATCTGAAGGCAAATATTGCCACTCTTTACTCTAAGGCAGGTGTGAAGACAACGGCTTGTTGTTTCCTCCTTACCGATTCAGAAGTGGCACGCGAACAATTCTTAGTGCTGGTCAACGATTTATTGGCATCGGGCGATATTCATGAGTTATTCCCTGACGATGAGGTTGAGAATGTGGTCAATGCGGTGCGTAATGAGGTCAAGCAATTGGGCATTATGGATAGTCGTGAGAATTGTTGGAAATATTTTATTGAAAAGGTTCGGAGCTTGTTAAAGGTTGTCCTTTGCTTCTCTCCGGTCGGTGCCACACTGCGAATACGTTCACGCAAATTCCCGGCTCTGATTAATTGCACAACTATCGACTGGTTCCATGAATGGCCACAACAGGCCTTGGAATCGGTGTCGATGCGCTTCCTTTCTGAGATATCAGTATTGCCCAAAGAGTTGGCACTTCCGGTCTCCAATTTTATGGCCTATGTACACAAGACTGTCAACGATATTTCTCAAGTGTATTTGGCTAATGCCAAGCGATATAACTACACCACACCCAAATCATTCCTCGAGCTTATTGCTCTCTACTCCAAATTGCTTCATGAAAAGGTCAAAGCCAATTTGGATCGACGACTGCGTTTGGAGAACGGACTCATTAAGCTGGCAAGTTGCACCAAAGAAGTAGACGCCCTCCAAGATGTTCTAAAACTACAGGAGGTCGAACTGAAGATAAAGAATCAGGAAGCAGACAACCTTATTGTTGTTGTAGGCACCGAAAATGAAAAAGTCTCAAAGGAGAGAGCATTTGCCACCAAAGAGGAAAAGAATGTGCGCCAAATCGAAGAGGAAGTTACGGCCAAAGCCAAAGTATGCGAAGAGGATTTCCTTAAAGCACAGCCGGCTCTTCTTGCCGCCCAAGAGGCTCTAAACACACTAAACAAGAATAATCTGACGGAGTTGAAGTCCTTTGGATCACCGCCAGATGCTGTGGTCAGTGTTTGTGGTGCTGTTCTAGTTCTATTCTCTGTAAAGGGTAAAATACCGAAAGATCGTAGTTGGAAAGCGGCCCGTGGCATGATGGGCAATGTGGATAAATTTCTCGATAATCTAATCAACTACGATAAGAAACACATTCATCCAGATATTATCAAGGCTCTACAGCCTTACGTGCAAGATCCAGAATTTAGCCCCGAAAAGATTATCTCAAAGTCATCAGCTGCGGCCGGTCTATGTTCTTGGGTAATTAATATCAATCGATTCTACGATGTCTATCTCATTGTGGAACCCAAAGAGCGTGCCCTGGTTGAGTCTGAGAAGGAATTAAAAGATGCCCGTGATAAATTGACCGCCCTAAATCAACGTCTGACCGAACTGGAGGAGCAACTCAATGTGCTGCAAGGAGAATACGATGAGGCGTTGGCCAAAAAGCAAAAATGCCAAGACGAGGCGGACAAAACAGCCTTTACCATTGACATTGCAAATCGACTGATTGGTGGTTTAGCCACTGAAAAAGTACGCTGGACAGAGTCGGTCAAGAGGTAAATTAAACACGACACAATATTTACTTTTCGATATTAAAGCAACACTTTGTCTCTTTAGTATTACATCAGGTATAAGGCAGTTGCCTGGAGATATTCTCATTATATCCTGTTTCATATCATATGTCGGTTGTTTCACCCGCGCCTATCGCATTGAACTTCAGCAAAAAATGTGGATGCCCGCTTTTATTAAAAGCCAGGTAAGTTCAAAAATAGGAAAAAAAAAAAAAGTAATAAATGATTGTTAATCATGTGCCATAGCCACCGATACCATCAACTGAGGGCATTGATCCCTTTGAAATGATTTGCGACGATGCTCAAATAGCCGAATGGAATAATCAGGGTTTGCCCAGTGATCGCATGTCAGCGGAAAATGCTGCCATTTTAGTTCAATCTGAGCGTTACCCATTAATGATCGATCCGCAGCTGTAAGTCTTTTAAGATGAATAATTAATTATATTTTTACATACAGATTATGGTTCCTTCAGTCAAGGTATCAAATGGGTGAAAAATAAATACGGCACCGGTTTAATTGTCCTGCGACTTACGCAAAGAAACTATTTGGATCATGTGGAGAAGGCCGTCAGCAATGGCAGTGTTTTACTTATTGAAAACATTGGTGAAAATGTCGATGCCGTGCTCAATCCACTGCTGGGACGGATGTTGATCAAAAAGGGCACCGTTCTCAAGATCGGAGATCGAGAAATTGACTTTAATCCGAAGTTCCGCTTGATATTGCATACAAAATTGGCCAATCCTCATTATAAGCCCGAAATGCAGGCCCAAACGACTTTAATTAATTTCACAGTCACTCGTGATGGTCTCGAAGATCAACTGTTGGCCGAGGTGGTGAAAGTAGAACGTCCCGACTTGGAAGCCATGCGTACGCGGCTCACCCAGCAACAGAATCACTTTAAAATTACACTCAAATTTCTGGAAGATGATCTTCTAGCGCGTCTATCCTCTGCCGGTGAAAATGTCCTCGAAGATGTAACCCTAGTCATGAATTTGGAGAAGACCAAGAAAACCGCCGATGAAATTGAGGTCAAGGTGGCCGAGGCTAAAATAACCGGTGTACAAATCGATTCAGCACGTGAGGCTTATCGCCCGGCTGCTGAGCGTGCCTCCATTATATACTTTATATTGAATGATCTTTTCAAAATTAACCCCATCTATCAGTTTTCGCTAAAAGCCTTCACTGTCGTGTTTAACAATGCCATGCTGAAGGCCACTCCAGCGGAGAAATTAAAGGAACGTGTGGAGAATCTCATCGACTCGATTACCTATTGTAGTTACGTTTACACGTCGCGCGGTCTTTTTGAGCAGGACAAACTGATCTTCCTTACCCAAATGTGTATACAGATTCTGGTAAATGCCGGCGAAGTGGAACCCAGTGAGCTTGACTTTCTGCTACGCTTCCCCTATATGCCTAATCAAACCTCCAATTTCCCCTGGTTAACCAATTTGGGCTGGGGTGGCATTCGTGCCCTTACAAATTTGCCAGCTTTCAAAGGTCTGGAGAAGGACTTGGAAGGCTCGCACAAGCGTTGGAAGAAATATGTTGACTCTGAGAGTCCAGAAAATGAGAAGCTTCCTGGTGAATGGAAGGGTAAAACAGCTATCCAAAGACTATGCATAATGCGTTGCATTCGGCCCGATCGTATGTCGTATGCCATGAAAACGTTCATTGATGAGAAACTGGGCTCCAAATACATTGATGCAAGGTCGGTGGAATTTGCAAAAACATATGAGGAGAGTAGTCCCGAAACTCACATGTTCTTTGTGCTATCACCTGGTGTTGATCCACTTAAGGATGTGGAGAAACTTGGAAAAGTACTAGGCTTTAGTTTCGATCAAGAGAATTTCCATAGTGTTTCTCTGGGTCAGGGACAGGAAATTGTGGCAGAAAGGGCTATAGAGACTGCCTCACAAAACGGTCACTGGGTCATATTGCAGAACATTCACTTGGTGGCACGTTGGTTGCCAAGTCTTGAGAAAAAAATGGAATCCTCCCTCAACAATGCTCATCCCAATTATCGACTCTTCCTTAGCGCCGAACCCGCTGGCGACCCTACAATGCATATACTACCTCAAGGCATTTTGGAGTCGGCCATTAAGATAACCAATGAACCGCCCACTGGTATGTTGGCCAATATACATAAAGCTCTGGACAACTTTAGCGATGAAACCTTGGAAATGTGTTCCAAGGAGACCGAGTTTAAGGCTATTTTGTTCTCACTTTGCTATTTCCATGCTGTGGTCGCAGAACGTCGCAAGTTTGGTCCACAGGGATGGAATCGAGGTTATCCTTTCAATGTAGGTGACCTCACTATATCGGTGTATGTCCTCTATAATTATCTTGAAAACAACACAAGAGTTCCGTGGGAGGACTTGCGGTATTTGTTTGGTGAAATTATGTACGGCGGTCACATTACAGATGACTGGGATAGACGCCTTTGCCGTACTTATCTGGAAGAGTTCATGCAACCGGAACTCATCGACGGCGAACTGGAGTATTGTCAAGGTTTTCCAGCTCCCGGTATTCTCAAATATGCCGGATATCATCAATATATTGATGATAATCTACCGGGAGAAAGTCCAGCTCTGTATGGCCTTCATTCGAATGCTGAAATTGGTTTCCTCACTACAGTTTCGGAACGTCTATTTCGCATAGTGTTTGAATTGCAGCCACGTATGTCGAGCGGTGGCACTGGAGGTAGCGGTGAATCAGCCTCACAAGAGGACATTACAAAGGGCATCATTGAGGATCTGCTGGACAAAGTGCCCACACCATTTAATATTCTGGAACTAATGGGTCGCGTTGAGGATCGCAATCCGTATATAATTGTGGCCTTCCAGGAATGTGAACGCATGAATATTCTAATGGCCGAATTGAGGCGCTCTCTAAATGAGCTCGATTTGGGTCTCAAAGGTGAACTAACAATATCATCGATTATGGAAGATCTAATGCTTTGTCTTTATATGGACCAAGTGCCCGAACAATGGACAAAACTGGCCTATCCCAGTTTGTTGGGCTTACAATCCTGGTTCGCTGATCTTATGCAGCGTTTGCGTGAGCTCGAAGGATGGGTGGCTGATTTCCGTTTACCCTCTTCCATATGGCTAGCTGGTTTCTTTAACCCACAGTCGCTTCTTACAGCAATTATGCAACAGACGGCACGTAAAAATGAATGGCCCCTGGACAGGGTGTGTCTCAATTGTGATGTGACCAAGAAATTCAAAGAGGAATTCACGTAGGCCATGAATAGATTCAGATGTTCGTTTGTGTGAGTGGGCGGTACTAATAATAATTTATTTTCTATATTTATAGATCACCACCAAGAGAAGGTGCCTATGTGAATGGTCTATTCATGGAAGGAGCTCGCTGGGATATGAAAATGGGTACCATAACAGATGCCTTCAACAAAGAACTATTCCCAGCCATGCCGGTTATCTATATCAAGGCCGTCACCCAGGACAAACAAGACACAAAGAACATTTACGAATGTCCAGTCTATAAAATTCGGTATGCCAACAAAACAACAAGAATAACACACAAATGCAGAAGAGACACAAAACATCACAGCTAGCCATGTCTAATCGCTGACGGATATCCGTAGAGAAATTTGCTTGCTATTGTTTTTTTCTGCTTTCGTTTTCGTTTGTAGATGGATTCGATTTTTGTTCCTTTTCAAGTTTGCTGAGTGTGTATGTATGTATGTGTGGGTGAACATTGCCTTTCGATTTCCTCATCCACTCGAACTAACATCCTTCCTGCTGCTGACTTGTCATCATGGCCAATGTTTTGTGTGTGTACTGTGTCTGGTCAATCGTCAGTCGACGTCAGCCAAATAACAAATCTCCCCTTGTCCGTTTGTCAATCAATTCTGAATTGTTTATTGAATGTTGTCGTTAGGCTGCCATCGCCGCTAAAGTTACTTGCGGACCAATAGTCAGTCAACCAGACTCTCAACACTGCACAAAAGACGTTTGTGCAAGAAAATCTTTTAGTTTTTTGATTTGAAAACTTCATTGCAAAAAGGGACAATCAAATAATATTTTATATTTTTACGTAACGATTAATGCTTCCCAGACTACCATCTGATTTTCTTTATCGCTGTGTCTAATAGTAAGTTTATTTCTAGTCTTAGAAGTGATATCCCATAACAATTATAGTTTCGTTTATTTTTGAAACGACTTTAAGCTTGCCTCATTCGAAAGGTTAATAAATTTTGGAAAAATTTTTGCGAGTGCTTTTAAGATATTGTTTACGCTGTGTGTGGTGCCAAATGCGTTTGTTTCTTCTGCTCGTTATCTGGAGATTTGCTGTTGTATTTTCTTTATTTCATTGAGTGCTTTGTATGCGGTCATTTTTAAATAGATGCCGCATACCAATGTTCTCATAAATTTACCCAAATGGAAATGCCTTTTGTTCGTAATGAAATAGTGTGTTGACACACACTCGCACCGTCGATGGAATTGCTTTTAAATCCAGTTTGCGCCTCTACCTCGAACCATAGTTTACACTCCATACTCCCAGTCCTTGCCATGTGATGATTTGTTCACCCATAATGAAACTCATCAGCAGCAGCTACAACATTGGACAAAAAGAAAACTTGCAAGCAAAAACTCATTCGCGGCGCTTGGCATAAATTCAAAAAGCAAAATGAAAACAGAAAAAAGGGATAAACTACGAACCCACTTGAATGTAGTAAAAGCATTTTACAGTTTCATTTTTCATGGCTCAGCGCCCGACCAATGTCCGTTTCTGTCGCGGCACTGTGTGCGGCTTTCGTAAGATTTACTTAATTCGAAATGTGCCGAGGCCATCATCATCATCATCGAGAAATTCCTTTTAAAATCAATTTGACGTTTATTTTTCTTGCGGCTTTCTTTTGTCCGCACTCCATTTCCCTCCCTTTACATTCATACTATTTCATTTCGTTCATTTTTGTTCCTTCGTTGCTTTTCACTTAATGTTTGACTTGGACTGTGAGCACTATTTATGCACATCTTTTATTTTACAGGCTACGCGGACCCACTTTCGTTTGGACATTTAATCTGAAGAGCCGTGAGCGTGCCAGCAAATGGACCTTGGCTGGCGTTTGTCTGCTCCTGCAGACATAAGCTCCTGCTGACCACATTCCACTCACTAACCAGTGGCATCAGTTAAACAAACTATGTAAATTGATCCATTTTGTGTGGGTGACAAACCTATCTACTCAAATGTATTTCCATACACACAATATTGATGAGCGGCACATCCAAAAAAGAAAAACCATGCTGTATTTGCCAAAGGAGTTAACTGAATTCAATGCTGAATAAATTCATTAACCAGAGAAGAAGAAGACGACATCATCAAAACATTAACACATATTTGCCATTTAAATATACCAACAAAACATATTCGTTGCAAATTCGCTGTCTCTGGGAAACCAATTTGGCAAATAGAATCTTTTCACATCTGTTCCCGTTTCAAAATTCGCTGGCGTAACTTTAAATTAAAATTTTAATCAGCTGTTTCAGATTTTCAAAGGAAAATGAGTATAGGTTGGATCTGTGTCAATTTGTTACTGAAACGAAGGAAGGGAATAAATACTACTTTCATAAGAAATTATTTAGAAATTATCGAAATTTGATAGACTTTTAAACGATTAAATCTTATTAAATTATTGGGTATTCTTTCCAAACATAATAAAATGCAATTAAATTAATTTTAAAAGATTTTTAAAAAGATAATTTAACTTATATAGAGATAGATCTAGTTATCAATGGCAAGGTGTTTTTTTTCCACACTCTTAACCCACATTTTGTAATACCTTCTTGTAGAAAAGAAGCAACACCACAAAAGTTGCGGCTACCAACGAGAACGAGGGCAATGCATTTGTCCCTTGGGCGCAAATGGATGCAACCAAGCATTGCAAATCCGAAAGTAGCATGAGGCAGGAAGTTCTGGAGAACCAGGAACAGAGTGGAGAACAGCGGGTGTCTGCCATGAGCTTGTTTTTGATGTGACGCTGATATTTTAAAGTAGAGTTCACATCAAAGTTACACAGCATTTCGGCATGATGGCTATCCCCGAGTGGCACAGACCACGAAAAATAGAAAAAACAGTCAGTCATATGCGTGGGTATGTTAAGCTTGACAACATGAAGGAACAACACTTACATATGCAGTACAAATTCTAAATTATGCAGTGAGTAAAATCCTGCAACAAAGCTTGCCACAATTAACAAATCTTAATAATTCTGCAGTACATTAAATTTTAAATGAGTAGGTTTTAAGCTAACAAACAAAGATAGGCTAGTTTTCTGTAGATAACAAGTTCTTTTCTGGAATCCAGAATCCCTTACTTGGACATTACAACAAGTTGTGAAGAGAAAAAAGAGCAGCAAATGTTTACTAATTTAATGTAGGAAATTCATTAAAACTCAATAGAATTATCTTTACCTCTCTAACAGAAAATCCACAATCTGTTTGCTGGGCATCTGTAGAGTCGATTCTTGTTTAAGAATAATCTTTACTGGAATCTGAGTGTGTGTTAGTGTACTTGCGGTAATTGCGTAGCATTTTAACTATGCCATACTACGGTCGGTTGCTGCGGGTGCTTTTGCCTGCTCTCTTACTTGACACATGTCAGTTGGTCGTCAGTCACTCAGTCAGTGAGTCACTCAGTGCGTTTGCCTTTTTGAACGTTGGCCATGCATTTGCTATAAATTCAACTTTGTGTGTCATACGTAAAATGCACTTGCCCACTTTCATCTCATTCCCATTTCTAGAGCACTTAAAATGTCCAGTTATGAAGTGGTTGAGCGGTTTTCTTTTGTCTGAATGTGCGAATATTAAGCATACGCCATGATGGACAGCAGAAATCAACAACTTTCATTGCCACCTTCATGCTCATCAGATGCGATGCCATGGATTTATGTTCCCGCCACGTCCGATGCTGATGATGATGAACAGTAGAAGAAGCAGAACAAGGTTGATGATGATGATGACTTATGAGCGGGCATAACTAACAAAAACTTGCTGAACAAACGGAAATTACATTTTGCTTAGTTCGTGTGCAATTAAAGTGATGGAGAAGTAGCAGTAAGAGGAGGCACACACACTTTAAAATTGTTAGTCTCCCTCTTTTGCGCTTCTACTCCCATTCTCTCTATAACTCTCTGTTAATTTGAATTTGAAGTTTGATCGATATGCGGTGGCATGCGCCAGTGGGCGTTCACCTGACCCCCCGACTACTGGCCCCGGCATTAGAGGTCGGTCATACAACGCGCTTCATAATCATTTCAACGCCAAACGCCGCACTGAGCTGTTGCTGCTACTGTTGCTGTTTGATTTGCTCAATCAAGCGAAGGCACAGCTTCAATTAAATTGTTTGCATTTCATTTGCACTGCTCCCACATATCCTACTATATATATGTAGAAGTAGTAGTATTAGTAGTAGTAGACCATGTCCGATGCGGCTGCCTTGGCCAGCAGTGATGAAGAGTCGGCTGTCCCCAATGGCAGCATCAAACAACATTCGACGTATATTCAGCGTGAATATAACGATGCACGCTTGGACCGTGTGGCCACCTATACAATAACCACAATGCGCCTCAAACCAGATAAATGGGGTAAAATGATGGCCAACGAGGAGTTTCGTGTGAGTAACCATCATCCTTTTTTAATTCAAATCCAATCGAATAGAATCCAACCCAATTTCCGCAAACTCCCACATAACCACAACAGCGCATCGTTCTAGACTGGGCAAATGGACAAATACGAGTTCTCATCATAACGCTCAGTCCGGGCGGTGAGCTAGTTCCACGTAGCTGCATCAGTGACTTGTATCGCAAGTACACTTTAGCCAGCGGCATCGGTTTACGTGGCAGTAATCAGCAGCAGCAGCAGGAAGATGTGGCCATGGCCACTGCAACAGTGTCTGCTGTGTCTGCGGTAATGGCGGCTACACCAGGCGCACTTTTGGTCCCATTGCCACCAGCCTCGTCCAGTTTCACCACACTGGATGGTGTGCCACGTGGCAAGTGTGCCTACTTCATACGCTGCAGCAGTGGCGGTGGCTCTGCATTCAAACTGACAGAGGCTAATTTTGCATCCAGTGTCCTTTATGGAGATTTTCCAGTTCATAGCAAAATCGAGACAATGTCGCTGGTGTTTGATGAGATACTGCAACCCTTACTGGAACAGGCGCAAAGTCAATGGCCTGCTATGGTGCAAAAGGATCTACAGACGCGCATCAAGGAAGTAAGAAACACCCTTACAGAGGTATGTGGGTCATGGAGGGGCACTATGAGCGCTGAGGCGTTATCTCATCATATTAATCTAATTGAGAGTCTTGTCTACAAGGGGCCTTGGACTAGCTCCATTGTCTTGGAAAAGTATTTCGCTTAATTGGCAAAACTTTTCATGTGTCTAAAAGCAAAATATACAATACATAGATACATATATACTAAAAATATATATATATACTTTATTGTTATCCCCACAGATTAAGGGCAAAACCAACAATCGCACAATTTTATCGTTATTAGTTTCGCCAACAATCGTCGAGGAAGTGTTTGCGCACGTGGACCGAGGGTAAGTTGGAGCCCAATTCAATGCCCATTATCTCAGGCCTTAATAGAGGAATGTCCTACACCATGGCCAATTATAGAGAGTGTGTAAGGAGTGGCAAGCTATCGAATTGAATTTCAGGCAAATAACTTTTACCCATGAGTTGGTGCAAATTGATTAAATTAGTAATTTAGGATAAACTCAAGTTTTCTTTTATTTATTTATTTATTTATTGCTACTCCAATGCAAGTTTTTTTTTTAGTTTTTTTTCCTACTTTTGGCATCATACAAAATTTATCCGGCTTAGAGAAATTTTAATTTTTCAAATGTTTTAATTGAATTACTAAAATAAAGAATTAAAAATTGCAACTGAATATGCTCTTACACTGTGCAAATAAAACAAAGTGATTTTACCAATATTCGTTCTTTAAATAATTGTTTTTCAACCGAAGCTACATTCTATGATGTATGAGGAAAGGCCTACAAATTTCGTTCTCCATAATTTCATTTTGTAATAAATAGTATCAAAACTAATGACATAATTTCTTTAGAAATTCATAAAAATTAAATCCTTAGACCTTTTTTGTAACACAGATCCGTTTATTGTCAAGTTTATGTTGCGAATTTCCCTTAAAATAGTTCAAATTTTAAAACCCTAATGTAAAAGTTGCTTTACGAGTTTGCCCTCAGTGTGGTTTTTCGTTTTAAAAGCAATTTGGCAAAAATGCCTTTGTGCATGTTGCAAAAGTATTTATTATCAACAATTATTGCCATTTGTGGTCTTTGTCCATGCTTGAGCAATTTGTTTGTACTTGGGCAAAATGTTAAAAATCTAACTAAAGCCATAAAGAAAATAAGCCATTAAATCAATTCAATTGAGGTCAAATGTATATGAAAATTTACTTCAAAATAACAAAAGAGAGAGAGAAAATTGAATAGAAAGAGTTAAAATGGGAGAAGGAGTAAATGTGCGCAAATATTTTGGGAATTAGGTCAATAAATGTTTTTGCTCATTAGAAAAAGTTTTTGGTCATTGGAAATGAAAGTTGCTGGTTATAAGAAACAAATGCAAAACAAATTGCAAGAAAGATAGAAACGAAAAAGCGTTTAACTCTTTGTTCTTCCTTTCTTTTTTGTTTTCTCTCCCCTATTTTTAGCCAACTGTGTCCCGCCTTGGATCCAAAGTTTCGTAATTTATTGGAGGAAATGTTCATCAATTGGACAACCCAAATGCATGACATTGTCATGGAACGTTCCGAATGCCAGCCCATGAGTCTGGCAACAGCTTCTTTAACCGGCAGTAGCAGCAGTATTCCATCGAAGCACATAAATATGGTATCGCTGCCAGCCCAAGAGATTGGCTTCTGGACAAATCGTAAACTAAATTTACAGAATATCTACGATCAATTAAGGGAGCCAACTCACAAAACGTTGGCACTAATACTGGAGCGAATTGAGTCTGTGTATTATGAACCATATGCCAAGGCATTTCGTCAACTCGTCACCGCCTGGCTTGAAGCTCAGGATGTTTCGTTATGGCTGCAACCTCTGCTGCGACACACTTCCGCCTTCAATTCGGTGCAATTTAGCAATGGTCATGAATTGATTGCTCCACTGGTGCATGTAGTTCATTTGATTTGGAGCAATGCTCGCTTCTACCGTAGTTCCCGAAGGATGAGTGTCCTACTGCGTTGCATCTGCAACATGTTGGTGCATCGTGCTGCCGAAGATCTTGAGTTTCCTCTACTCTTTCAAGGAGATGCCGATGAAGGGCTTCAAAGAATAAATCGAACTAGCAAAGTCTTGGAGTTTTTCAAGTAAACTTTTTTATATTTCTGTAAATATATGTATTTTTATGAATATTTTTATGAATCCTTAGACAACGCGTTCTCGAGTATAAAGAACGATATGCCAGCAATCAGATTTTTTTGTCTGCCTTGCGCGAAGCTGCTCATTCCCCACCAGTCGGCGACGACGATGAGGGCCAACAGCAATTGTGGCGCTTCTCCAACGAGGAAGTGTTTGGTCAAACACTTGATGGCTTCTTGGCCCAGCTGTCGGAATTGCGTCAAGTGTTTGAGGCTGCGGTTCAGTTTCAGCAACTAGAGAAATTGGAAATTGGTGGATTGCATGGCAAGCTTCTCACCGAACGTTTGCGAGAGGTACATGAAAAATTGCTTAAATTGACTAAAATTTATTTACTGATTCCACATTCTTTAGATATTTAATGAGTTTAAAATGCTCTTTGAGCAGTGGAGCAATGTGGACATCGATCTAGCAGCTCCAGCTGCTCACAAATGGAAATGTTTCAAGAGAGAGCAGAATATTTTCTTTGCTCGCATGCAATTGCTAGAGCAGAAATTGGCCACAATTTTACTTCAGGCCTTCAAACAGTGTCCCAGTTGGAAGCATTTGGTTAGGCTCACACTTATGTTTGGGCCTTTGTTGCAGCGACGAGCCGTACAGCCGGAACTAGTGTGTCTCTTACCGCATATAATGAGCATCTATGATCAGGAACTGATGCAGCTGGAGCAGAGTGTGGCAGAAATTCTTTTGGGCTATGACTTGCGTGGTTTACCAGCTGTGCCGTTGCCATTCAATTTTCCTCCCATTGCTGGCGCCATGATGTGGTTGGAACAGCATTTCAAATGCTGCGACGAATTGGGAGCCAAACCATTGACACAACTGATCGAGATATTGTGAGTCTACTGACATTAGAATATTTTTTCTATTCATTGGCTATTCGATTGTAGACTATGTGAGAAATCAGAGCTTCATACTTTACCCTCAAAGTGGAAATCATTATTGTCACGGCGGGATATTTTGACTACCAAATTGAGTAATCTTCAAATGAAAATCTGGAATAATTGGCAAGAGGGAATAGACAAACAAATTGCCAAAGGACTTGAGGAATCGGTTTTCACACAATTAACCGATGTTAAGCAATTGCAGTTGAATTTTTCCCTAGCTCTATTCATTCTTCTAAAGGAAACGAAATATTTTTTAACTCTGCAAGCAAACGGCAGTTTATCAGAGGATCTGTTCCAATTGCCGAAGTCACTACTTTCGCTATATGCCCAAAGGGATGACTATTGGCAGCGTCGCATACGTTTAATCAAAATCGAGGAGTATTATAACGGCATAAGAAGTGGAAAATGTGCTCTAGCCGAGTTGCAATTGATTGTCCATGAGCTGGTGACTATTGATAAGCTGGTGGCAAAGGCTAGTCAGCGTCTAACCTGGCAAAATTATAGTGAGTTATCAGTATGAATTTCTTTCTGGCAGATTATAATTCATATTTTTTCAGATGATGAACTTATTGGCTGTATTTTTGAGCAGTCAAGCAACTTATTTAGTCGCCTACGGCAATCGCATGCTAATTTGGATGCCATATTGGCAAGCATTCGACGTTGGAGTCGCGAGCCATTGCATCAGCGTAGTCTCTATGGACGCAATCTCCTGGATTTGCGACATCAGCAGGAGCGTGTGCGTTTGCGTTTGTTACAATGTGATGAGACGAGAATGCTATTAAATCGTCTATTGATAGCAAATTTCTGTTTGTTCTTCAACTATGAAACCCAAGAGTTTCAGCTTTATTCACGTGATCTTAACGTGCAGGAAGTAAGTAATGCAAAAAACAACAGAACCTTGTTAGCAGCTTGAATGACATATCTTCTTTTGTTTGACAAGTTCGTTTTAGAATTTCCCAAGGGGCAGCGATATAAATTTAATAAATATTTGGCTAGTGTGGATGAACTCATTGCCCAGGAAGTCCGTCAGGCTATGAAAATCAGGTTTCAACACACAAATAAATAATTGATTAATATTAATTGCTTCAGGCATCATCTTTCATTTCGACTTTTCTCATTTCATTACATCTGAATTATTTGGAAGCTAATCACACTTTCGCTTGCACTTATTCAATTCTCATACTCGAAAATACAAAACAAGTTCATTGCATTTTGACACGCTAGCAGCCACCTTTCATGTCTCATCAAAACTAATCAAGTAAATGAGCACAATATCGCACACAGCAACCGCAAAAATGAAGAAGACACCTGCAATGGCTGAAACCAGCAACAACAACAACAACGACAAGAAATTTCTAAAGAGGCGGGGGCATTCATGCGTCAATTGCATGTTTCACTTAACGGCACTTTTCGTGATTGCATGCAGAGGAAAAAGAGACGGCAAACAGACAAACAGACAGACAGTCAAACACAAACACACACACTCACACACACAATGTCGTGATGCGGAGGAGGGTGGTCTACGAAATCAGCACAAAACAAACTCAACCTCAACAGTAAATTTAATTTTCGCATTACTCATACGCCATGTAATTCAGTTTAGAGTATTTGTACAAAGAAATGACGGCAACGGCAGCAGCAACACCACCAACAACACCAGAAACGGAGGCAGCAACAAAAATTGCAACTAGTAGTATGGCAAGGTTAGTGCTACAACAAATCACAATGCCGCAAGCGACAACAACAACAACAGCAGCAGCTCAGGATGCACCACTCTTCGAAGTGAAATTGGAACTGACGGAAACGGAAATACGCTTCTCGCCAGCCTTTGATGCAAGTGTGGAAAATAATTTTCAACAAATTGTCGAGCAGCTGTTGCTGGATATAAAACAGACATGCAACTGCATGCCAAGAATTGTGGCTGACAGTGCCCTGTCAGAGGATGAGGATGACGATGAGAATGAGAATGACGGCGATGACGATGGCTATGACAACAACGACGAGGCACAACTGGTAAAGGAGGCAAAATCTTTTCAAGAACCTCGCCAGCAGCAGGTCGTGCAGTTCAACTTTCTGGCTGCGGCAAAGGCATATAGTGAAAAAAAGGAATGCAATGGCAACTTAACACCAGGTACACAGCACAACAAACCAACCAACCAATCCACCTACGTCTTGTTTTGTTTTTTTTTTTTTTTTTTGTTTTTGTCCTCTTCTTTACAGGTAATGAAGACTTGGCACTCCTGGAGCAGGCCATACGCAATGCCTTGGCAGATACTGTGCAGTCCTCATTGACTTATGCTACCAAATTCCACGCCTATGAATTCCTTTGGAAGCAAGAGAGCAGCCAAGTGCTAGCGGCTTGCATAAAGACAGCACGCGACCAGACCAACCATGTTACTGGCGGGGGCTTTGCCATCATGGAGACATTCAAAAAGGAGGTAAAAGAAAACACCCCAGAGAGACCAGGCTGAGGATGGGGGAGAAGTGGCCAACTCACAGACACTCTAGTGGGTCAGTGCCCAATTGGCAACCACACAATTTACGTTGTGTAACCCCTGAGACCAATAACGGTTGATAAATGTTGACCATTTAGGGTCAAATGTGTGTGTGTGTGTGCTTTGGCCGAAAATCCAGCATGTAGCTTAATTCAATGCCAACAGCAAAACAAAAAATATCAATGCTTTTTTTTTGATGCTTTTGTTTCCTTTCGCTCTTAACAAAGCGACAGAAAGCTTAATACTTTCTTTAAACAATTATCAAGCGCCTCACCACCTCGCAGCCCCAAAAAAGTATGCTATAAATTGCACACATAGACATACAAATGTAAATGCTAAAGCAGACAAACACACAAAGCAACAACAAATCATGGTCACAAGCGTGTGAAATTGGTTGCTGCCCCATAAAATAGGACCCATAGTATTTGAGATCATTTTACATGAAAAACTGAATAATAAATGCCCTTTAATTATTCTAAACATTTTAATCAAGATCTGATACCCAAATCCTTTGCCAACATACGATTTGAATATCGTTTTAGAATTGATTTTCTCACTTAAGATTTGAAAACTTTCTAATTTTGGATTTGAGTGAACGTATAGGACTACTGCATTGGCGGCCAAAGTTCACAATTAATTAGAAACCAATAAGTATCGGCCTTAATCTTCCATTTGTAGGAATTATACCTCATAAATCTCGATTAATAAATAACTGATTGTGAGATGTAAAATAACACCGATTCGTATTGCAGACTTACTTGTGAAAGACCTAAAATCACATGACCTGATAAGAAAAGAATATCAACCTAATTTTTTAATTAATTTTACTAGATTTACAACTCGAACGTGCTAGTCAAAAGACCCATTGGTAGAGCATAAAAAATCACTGACCGGCATTTTATTTATGACTGCCCATTGAGTAGCCTCTAGAGGCAGCTGGTGCGTCTATTAAACCAAAGCCCACAATACTATTTATATATATATATATATGTATATATATATATATATATGTATATATATATATATATATATATGTATATATATATATATATATATATGTATACTATATAGTATATACAAAAGCTCACACTCACATGGCAAATTAGCAAATAAATTAAGCTACGGACGAAGGCAAATGAAGTTGTCCTCCCGACAGAACGATGTTAAAGTGTTCTCTTTTTTCTCTTCCTTTCTGACAGATTGAGCACTACAATGAGGTACACGATGCTATTGACCAAGATGAGAATCGGCATTGCATTAACGGTTGGTTGGCATTGGATCTGAAGCCACTTAAATTTGCACTGCTCAATCATGCCTGCAAATGGTCGCATCTCTGCAAGCAATGGCTGTTGCGTTATGTTCAATGCACTCTAAAGGTGAAACATTTGGCCAGAGGAGTTTAACAGTTTTGTCATGCATATATAGTGTCGTTTCTCTGATAGGAATTGAATGGCTTTATTGCTCGTGGTCATGAGACACTGCAATTGCATATTGCCCGTCAGGATTTCAAGGCACTTTTGCGTGTCCTGGCCATTGTGGCGGAAATCCGACAACGTGAACCCTATGCCGACAATCTCTTCAAGCCGCTCAAGGATATTATGAGCCTGCTCAAGACCTACAATGTTGAGTTTGAGGCTCAGCTGTTGCGTAGCATTGAACAGTTGCCCACACTGTGGCAGCAGCTTAAATTGAAAGCCCTGGCCAAACAGGAGGCCCTACAGGATACGCGCTACCATCAGCAGCAGCGAGTTGGGGCATTGATTGGTCTACACACGTGCCATCTGCAACATTACGTCATCAAGCAATTCCAACGCATGTCGGTAAGTTGTTATTGCTGTTGCTGTTGTTGTTATTCGTTTGACAAGCATGGAGCCCCCATTTTGATTGCCTATTTGCGTTTTTGTCAGTTCTTTCGTGTACCCTGCCCGCAGGTCTACGATGACTGTGATAAGGTCTACGTGCGTTTGCATCGCTTTGGTAATCAGCAACGTCGCTATACACACTGGGCCAGACTTCTAGATATTCCGGCCCCCGAAACGGCAACGTTGCAGTTGTGTCACATCGAACTTCGACGAGTAAAGGTAAGCTCTGCTTACGAATGAAAAGATGTGCACTTATACACGAATTTCTTTGTTTTTGTTTTGCCCTCCGTTCCGCAGCAATTGTGGGACTTTGTGCGCGTCATCGAGTCCTGCATTGTTGACTGGCATGGGACACCTTGGCTGCTCATCGACACAGATGACATGGAGCATGAGTGCAAGAAATTTACACGTGATCTACGTACACTGGACAAGTGTATCAGAGAATGGCAGCCGTATGTGTACATTGTGGGTGTTCTGCGTGAATTGGTCGCCTCGCTTCGAGCTATTACCGAGCTGCAGAATTCAGCAATTACCGAACGCCATTGGCTTGAACTGATGCAACTGACAAAGGTAAGCAACACTCGAAACTCAAACGTTAACGCAAGCCCAAAACAGTGCAGCTCGTCACAAATGCCTGCCAAATGATTGCGCGGCATAACAACAATGGAATCTGATGGCCAAACCCCCTGTCTGCCTGCCTCTTTCCTGCTCCTATCTGACTGACATATCACTCTCAGTTCCCAATGGCCGGCCCACATTTACCAAACACATTAGCAGCTGAATTGTGTGCGTGTGTGCTATTGTGTGTCTGTATATACAGGTTGACAAACGTTCACAACTTCTGACAGCGACCTCATCAGAAGCTGCAGGACATAGCCATGAATAAAAGCGTGGGATATAGCACTTTCGGCAACATAGTTGCTAAAGCTAAAACTGCCACTATAATGATTTTAGAGAGACCTATTTACAGAATAACGTTTAAAATTTACTACCTAATGTGACTTATTCAAAGAAATTGTCCATTACCCAGACTTTTTTTTTATTGACAAAACTTTATTAAAGAATTTTTTTTGATGTTCGAAAACTGTACAGTTTGTAAGGACATTCTAAAAAGTAAGGCAACATGCTGAAACCTTCAACCAATAAGTTAGATCGTTGCAGTATCAATTTCACTTTGCTAACATCGTAATTAAAAGTATTAGATACAGTTGTTATTAGTTGCATACCAGACAATGCAATGAAATAAACGCTCTCATAGAATTTCTCTTTGCATTTCAGCTTAATGAACACCATAATATGAAAACGCTGGTAAGTGAAACTTTAAGCTTAACTAGTATCAAATTTAATTAGGCCTTACACAAATAAGCACAAAGGTGTTTAGTTTCTTGCTGTTGCTTGTACCGGATAACATAATGAAGACACATTGTAATGAGTTATTTCGATTATTTGGTGCATATCTAGCTTATGGCCATTTCAATAATCAAAATGGTCATAATGCGTGTATTATTAAACAAAGGCTTGCCTTATGCTTGGCCAGCCAAACGAGGCAATCTTGGTATTAATTAATACATTCGTGTACATCGATTTTGGCACTTATCTGACGGTTGCCACTGGTTTCCACACCCCAAACCCCGGAACACAAATCACATGTGATATGTTTACAAGAAACTCGAGTTGAACACTGACTCTCCAAATTAAAATGACATTTGTATATGCATTTGATTCCACATTTAGATTAGATACAAAAGCAATCCGTCCACCAGTCTGGCCGAATTGCTTACACTGAAACTGCATCATCACGAGGAGGATATTAAAAACACTGTGGATCGTGCCATTAAAGAGATGACAGTCACTAAAGTTCTAGATGACATAAGGGCCATTTGGTCCCATTTGGAGTTCGAATTGGAAGACCATCAGACACGTTGCAATATAAAATTGCTCAAAGTATCAGAAGAACTAATTGAAACATTGGATGACAATCAAATGCAGTTGCAGAATATATCCACATCCAAGCATATTGAATATCTGTTGGACAAACTCAATCATTGGCAGCGTGTTCTCAGTGGCATTGACAATTTGATTGGCAATTGGTTTGAGGTTCAGCGGAAATGGATTTATTTGGAGTGCATTTTTATTGGATCGGCTGACATACGAGCCCAATTACCGGCAGAGGCAGCAAACTTTGAGCAAATTGATCGCGATTTCACGCAGCTTCTGGCACGAGTTAGTCAAGTTCGTGTTGTCATGCAGGTTGTGCTGCAACACAACGATATCATGGACCAACTGTTGCAATTGCAGCAGCGTCTTGCCGTATGCGAGAAGGCCTTAAATGATTACCTTGAGACGAAGCGTTTGGCTTTTCCCCGTTTCTATTTCATTTCGTCTGCCGATCTGTTGGACATACTTTCAAATGGCAATAACCCACAAGTGATTGATCGGCATTTGATCAAGCTTTTCGATTCAATACTCAGGCTACAATACGAAACGAATACCACTCATGCCGTTGGTATGCACTCCAAGGAGAATGATGAGTATGTGTCCTTTGTGGGCGAAACTGGAGGCGGGCAGATCTTCATCGAATGCAGTGGTCGTGTTGAACTCTGGCTACGAGCCATTATTTACCAAATGCGAAGCACTCTCCATGAACTCTTTCGTCGGGCATTGCATGCATTTGGGGAGAAGCCACGCGAATTGTGGCTCTACGATTGGCCAGCCCAGGTGGCTCTCTGCTGCAGCCAAATTAGTTGGACAGCGGATGTAAATCGTTCATTCTCCAACATGGAAGAGGGCTATGAGGGTGTGATGAAAGAGTTGCACAAACGACAAATGGCCCAGCTTAATGCCCTGATCAATTTGTTGTTGGGCGAGCTAACCCCTGGCGATCGTCAAAAGATCATGACCATATGCACAATCGATGTCCACTCTCGAGATGTGGTGGGTAAAATCATTTCATCCAAGGTGGACAACTCATTGGCATTTCAATGGCAAAGCCAACTTAGACATCGCTGGGATGATGACCAGGCCGGTAGTTCAAGTAGTGGCCGTGGAGCATTCAGCCGCGGCGAAGAGGATTGCTTTGCCAACATTTGCGATGCTGAATTTCGTTATGCCTACGAGTATCTGGGCAATACTTCACGTCTAGTCATCACACCACTCACCGATCGTTGCTACATCACTCTGACTCAGGTAAGTGATTAAAATTGATATAAAATTTAACCTTGAGATGGGCGTTAATGCTTTTAGTAGCGGAAATCCGTCACAATATTCGCATTAGTTATTCGCTTGCGTTTTAAATAATTAAATGCAAATACATTGAAACAAAAGGCCGGTGTCAGTGTATGTGTCTAACAACCGGAAGTCAAATACCTGTTATTTGTCTGAGGCAATTATGGGAGCTTTTTTCGCACATTTCTCCCCTTTAAATGTCGCCAATTTTACACTGAAATATGTAATTGCTGCTAAACTTAAAACAATTTCTCTGCCTTAAGCTGAAAACTATGCTGTATACCAATAAACAAATACCACTTTTTTTACTGACCAAAAATTAAATATTCTGTAAAATATTGAGAATGATAAAATTGTGCGTTCATTTGGTAAAATGAAACCAAATGCATCCAGCAAAACAAAAATGCATATAAAAACAAAGCGAACGGAACTCTGGCTATCAATTTGGTAGAGTTTCAGATTGTTTTACAAGGCAACGTGATGCAAAATGAAAGGAAACGCCTTCGCTCTCAGCTTTCTCAGCAAATTAAACAACTCGTTAGTGGGAAAATAAATGTTGCTTGTAATTTACATATGCCCATTTCTCCATTCCCTCTCCACTCCAACGCCCACATGACAGTCACTGAGGCTGAGGTTGGCCGGTGCAACCGCTGGACCGGCTGGTACTGGAAAAACTGAAACAACCAAAGACCTGGGACGGGCACTGGGCGTAATGGTTTATGTCTTCAACTGTTCGGAGCAAATGGACTACAAATCTTGCGGCAACATTTACAAAGGGCTGGCCCAGACTGGTGCCTGGGGCTGCTTTGACGAGTTCAATCGCATCTCTGTTGAGGTTCTTTCCGTGGTGGCCGTTCAGGTGAAGACCATGCAGGAGGCGATAAAGGTGCGACCGACCACTGTCGACTACGTTTTTGCTTGCAAATTGATTTTGCCGCTTTACTTTCATGCCTTGCTTTTCCTTTTCCTCCATTTTCCATGCTGCACATTGATTACATTTCTCTGGAACGGGAACTTGCAACCTGGACATGGTTGGCTGGCTGCTGCTTCTGTTTACAGATGCATAAAACCCAATTTATCTTTATGGGCGAGAGCATTTCGCTGGAGTCGTCGGTTGGCATTTTTATCACAATGAATCCTGGGTATGCCGGTCGGGCTGAACTGCCAGAGAACCTGAAAACATTGTTTCGTCCATGCGCCATGATTGTGCCGGACTTTGCCCTGATTTGTGAGATTATGTTAATGGCAGAGGGTTTCCAAGATGCCCGACTGCTGGCACGTAAATTTATCACACTGTATATGCTGTGCAAGCAGCTGCTGTCCAAGCAGGATCACTACGATTGGGGACTCAGGGCTATCAAATCGGTTCTTGTGGTGGCTGGCACACTAAAGCGCGATGACCACAGTCGGCCAGAGGATCAGGTGTTAATGCGGGCATTGCGTGACTTTAATATACCGAAAATTGTGACAGAGGATGTTCCCATATTTATGGGTCTCATTGGTGATCTCTTTCCGGCCCTGGATGTGCCACGAAAGCGTGTCTTTGAGTTCGAGAAGACCATTAGGCGGGCCGTTAATGAAATTAAACTTCAGCCCGAGGAGGGTTTCCTCATGAAAGTGGTGCAATTGCAGGAGCTTCTCGATGTCCGTCATTCTGTATTCATTGTGGGCGATGCTGGCACTGGCAAAACCAAAATCTGGCAAACATTACGAGAAACTTATCGCATACAGAAAATGAAGCCAGTGTGCAATGTCCTTAATCCAAAGGCTCTATCGAATGATGAGCTCTTTGGCATAGTCAATCCCACGACACGCGAATGGAAAGATGGTTTGTTTTCTTCGATTATGAGAGATCAGGCAAATATGCCGCCAGGTAATCCTAAGTGGATAGTCCTCGATGGTGACATTGATCCCATGTGGATTGAGAGTCTCAATACATTGATGGACGACAACAAAATCTTGACATTGGCCAGCAATGAAAGAATTTCATTAAAACGAGAGATGCGTCTGCTATTCGAAGTTGGACACCTGAAGGCTGCCACACCAGCCACTGTCTCGAGAGCGGGAATCCTCTATATTAATCCACAGGATCTTGGCTGGTCACCGTGAGTAGTTGTACTATTTAGTATGGTGGTTTAATTGCCTCGAATCTCATTAGGTATGTCTCATCCTGGCTGGAAACTCGTGTGGACATGATTGAGAGAGGCATTCTGACCACGCTCTTTGAGAAATATTTTCCCTGTTTGATGCAGCGCCATCGAGATTTTCGACGCATCACACCCATCACGGACATGGCCATGATACAAATGACCTGTCACCTACTCGAATGTCTGCTGGATACAAACGGTAATGGGACAAACGGAGCAAACGATGGCCATATGGATGGACCAAAAGCTGGCATTAATCCACATAGCCTGCATCATGGTGAACTTTCACATGAATCCGCCGAACTGGCCCTCGAGACGATTTTCGTATATGCAAGCATTTGGAGCTTTGGTTCGGCATTGCATCAGGATCTAATTATTGACTGGCATCGCGAATTTCACAAGTGGTGGACGGGTGAATTCAAGGATGTTAAATTACCAAACACTGGCACCATATTCGACTATCATTTGAATGTGCAGACATTAAAGTTTCAGTCATGGTCGGAAATGGCTGCCCAAGAGCAGCCACCGGATGGAGTACAAATTGATCCCGAGATGCCATTGCAGGTGAGTGTGCGTGCCCCAAAAGAGGTAAACTAATCATGCATACTAGCAAGACCAATTCATCTCTCTGCCCATGTTCCTGGCCTGCCTCATTTTGGGGGGGGATGTAGAACGTGCTCATTTCAACTGCAGAGACCACACGTCTGGCCTATTTCCTCAAGCTGCTCATTGACCGCAATCTGGGCTGCATGCTGGTAGGCAACTCCGGCTGCGGCAAGGGCGCCATCTTTCGTGAGCTCTTTAGCAAATATGCCAGTGACCAGGAGCTACTCGAAATCGCTGTGACAGCTGTCAACGACAGTCAACAGCAACAGCCAGCACCTCTGAACAACTCGATGTCAACAACAACAACTCCAGGAGTGGCTAGCATACGTCGGAAGTCTTCGTCGTCGACATCGGCAATGCTGACCACTGTGCAGGCAACTCACTTCAACTACTATACCACGTCCGAGATATTTCAGAAAATGTTAGACGGCCCTCTGGAGAAGAAATCAGGCCGATGCTATGCCCCCAGTGGACCCAAAAGGCGTCTCATCTATTTCGTTAACGACCTCAATATGCCCAAAGTGGATGCCTACGGTACAGTGCAGCCGCATACTATAATGCGTCAATTCATGGACTACAGACAATGGTTAGTTATTCTTGAGGAAACATTTATTTATTGCCATTTGCCTTTCCCTTGCCCGTTATGTAGGTACGATCGTCAGCGTTTGCAATTGAAAGATATTAGACACTGCCAGTTTGCTGCCTGCATGAATCCCACAGCCGGCTCTTTTACCATAGATCCCCGGCTGCAGCGTCACTTTTGTGTATTCTCGGTGGCCACTCCGGGCGAGGAGACTCTCCATTATATCTACAGTAGTATTTTGAATAATCATTTGGAGCATCCTGCCCAGGGTTTTAGCAAGGAAATACGTTCCATAGGCAATCTATTGGTACGTGTGGGCATTGCTCTGCATCGCCGTGTAGAATACGCCTTTCTGCCAACGGCCGTGAAATTCCATTACATTTTCAATTTACGAGATCTTACCAGTATATATCAGGGGCTTATGAATAGTGTGGGAGCACCAAGTTCTGGTCAAACAACCAGTTATGGTGGCACCATATGCAGTAAACCCTCCGAACTGATGCGTCTCTATGTGCACGAGGCTTTTCGGGTCTATCACGATCGACTGGTCGATCTGTATGATATCAAATCTTTCAAGTCCTCCATAAGGGATATTTTCAAAAAGGATTTCGAGGATTTCGATGAGGAATTTGTGTTCGCGGAGCCTTTAATCTACAGTCACTTTGCTCAATCGCTGGTGGATCAGAAGTATATGCCCTTGAAGAATTGGGAATCGTTATATCAACTTTTACTGGAGGCACAGGCTAGCTACAATGAGGTTGTGGGATATATGAATCTGGTACTCTTTGAAGATGCCATGATACATGTCTGTCGGTAAGTAGAAACTTGATTATTTCAATTTCCAATTAATATTTGCGATTCATTTGCCAGAATTAATCGTATTTTGGAGAGTCCGAGGGGCAATGCTCTGCTAATTGGCGTAGGCGGCTCAGGCAAACAAACCTTGGCTCGTCTGGCTGCCTTTATATCATCGCTGAGTGTTTCGCAAATTCAGATAAAAAGGGGTTTCGGTTTGCTCGATATGAGAGAAGAAATAGCCACAATTTATATAAAAGTTGGCCTAAAAAATCTAGCCTCAGTCTTTCTCATTTCGGATGCTCAAATACCCGATGAATCGATACTGATGCTGATCAATGATCTTCTTGCATCGGGTGAAATTCCCGATCTATTCAATGACGATCAAATGGAAACAATTGTTAATGGCATTAGGAATGAGGTGAAGCAGAGCGGCAATTTGGACACCAAAGAGAACTGTTGGCGATATTTTGTAGAGAAAGTACGAAGATTGCTAAAAGTCGTACTCTGCTTCTCACCAGTTGGTCAAACCTTGCGAGTTCGCGCCCGAAAATTTCCAGCAATTATTAGTAGAACGGCTATCGATTGGTTTCACGAGTGGCCAAAAAGTGCTTTGGAATCTGTATCACAAAAATTTCTCAACGAAATCAGTAACATTTTGGAGGTTTGTATTCGTTTACCAGTTCTCTCTATCTCTCTCTCACTCTCTAGGTTGGTCCATTTATTTATGCATCTGTCCTGCACAATTTACAACTGAAACCTGTCACACAGAATGGAGGCTTTAAGTCCTCCACTACCAGCACAAATAGCCTTCATTCTGTGTGGACCACTGAGACTGACCTCCGGCTCCTTTTTTCTCATATGCACGCAGCCTGGTCTGGTGCCACCCATTGGGATTTTTATGGCCTACGTCCATGGGACCGTGAATCAGATATCGAAAATTTATCTACAGAATGAAAAACGCTACAACTACACGACCCCAAAAACTTTTCTGGAATACATTTTCCTTTACCGCAAACTGTTGGTGGACAAAAATGGAGAGTTCGCTGAACGCATTGCACGACTCCAGAGTGGCATGGCCAAGCTGGCCGAGTGCGCGCGTCAGGTGGACACATTAAAGGTGAGTAAATGATGAACAGAGAACAAAACTGAATGCCACATACACCCACACACACGCACCGACAGATGGGTCAGGTAGGTTGCCACATGCAAATAAAATGTGAATGCGGTGAGCCCCACTTTATGCTATATGCATGTACTATCTACATATGTATATACAAATACAGGGAGTGAGAGAAGGATATAAAGGGGTAGAGAGAGGACCACATAGAGAGATAAAGGTGATGCTAATGTCTGACACAGTTAAATTATATGTATTAGCTTTCAATACAAATACAAATATATAGGAACTTACCCCTTTATCATGCTTTATTATGCTTCTTGTATTGATTTACTTCTTAGACACTATTTCTTCGTTGTGATTAATTCTCAAGAATATGAAGCGTATTTTCAAAAAATTGCTGAAAATTTTAAAAAAATTTGGGAAATTTAATCAGTTTTTTTCTTTTAAAGAATGTAAAAAAAGATTAAAATTATTCAAATTCAATTGGTAGTCGCCTTTAGAAATTTCTCGTAAACTTTTAGGGTATAGAATTGATCGATATAACTTCTTGCAATGACATCGCGACAAGCGCACTCTATTCGATCCGTGAACCAATCCGCCTGCCATTCAATTAGTGCGTTTAATTGAATTGTTGTTGCAGCAAATCTGCTCACCATTTACCATGGCAACACAGTCAAAGGAATGAGAAAACCAATAAGTGTGAGTGTGTGGAGAAAGCGGAAGGCACTTTTGGGACACAAGTTAAGAATATTCTTTCAATTTTTAGCGCCGTTTCCGATTACGCATTTATTTCAAACACTAGCATGGGAAAGACCCACAAAGCTAGAGGGAGAAAGCAAGTGAGAGCCAGCCAAATGTTATTTAAACTAATTGAATTAAATTGAATTCGTTTGTATTGAACAAGAGGCACTTCAGTTTCACAGCCCCCACTACGCCCCTCTTTTAGTCACTGACCGCAATTTGTGCTGAAAAGTTGCGCCGTGTAAATATTGAGCCAGCGTGCCTGAGCTTTAATTATTTTCATCAAAAGTTTTTCATCTGGCTTTTCTTTTTCGAAGGTTTGAGTTTTGTTCTAAAAGTTGTCTAAAAAAAACTAAAATCATTCTATCTTCCTCCTTGACTAGCATCAACTGGCCATACAGGAAGTCCAATTGGCAGCAAAAAATGCCGCAGCTGATAAACTGATTGTGATTGTCAGCGCGGAGAGTGAAAAAGTGAAACGGGAACGTTTCATAGCCTCGGAGGAGGAGAAACGTGTACGCATTATAGAGGAAGATGTCTCGATCAAAACGAAAATGTGTGAAGAGGACCTTAGACAGGCTGAACCCGCTCTGGTGGCGGCACAGGCTGCTCTCAATACGTTGAACAAGAACAATTTGACCGAGTTAAAGTCGTTTGGATCACCCCCCAAAGGCGGTCATCAATGTCTGTGCCGCCGTCATGGTTCTATTGGCCACAAATGGCAAAATCCCAAAGGAACGCAGCTGGAAGGCAGCCAAACTGATGATGGTTCGTGTTGATCAGTTTCTTAATGATCTCCTCAACTACAACAAGGACAATATACATCCAAATATAATTGAAACACTGCAGGAATATCTAAAGGTAGGCAAAACAGCAAGGCAAAATAAACGAAATCAATGGTTTACTGTCTCTTTTCGGATAGGATCCTGAATTCAATCCCGATAAGGTGGTACAAAAGTCTGTGGCCGCTGCAGGCCTTTTGCGCCTGGGTCATTAATTTGCATCGCTACCATCAGGTCTTTCTGATTGTCGGTCCCAAGCAGCAGGCTCTGCAAGACTCACACCAGGAATTGCTAGAGGCCCGCGAACGTTTGCAATATCTTAAGGCAAAGATCAACAATTTGGAGGCCAAATTGGCCGAAATTCAAGCTGAATTTGAGCATGCAGTGGCCGAAAAGCAAAAATGCCAACAAGAGGCGGATAAAACTGCCTTTACCATCGATTTGGCGCATCGCCTGATACACGGTCTGTCCAATGAGAATATACGTTGGCGCGAGTCCATCCAAAGGTAAGTGAGTGAGTGAGTGCGTCGCATTTATGCGTAATCAATTATTAAATTTAATTTACATTCCGTGTGCGCCCGCAATCGCTTTAATTGCCTTTCCACAACCTGCCCCAGTCTCATTTCTTTTCTTTTGCCCCCGTCCTCTTGTGAATGGAATGGCAGTTAAAGGTGACTGGCCAACTGACTGGCTAGCTGCTACCATTTTGCTGACTTGCGTGACACCACACAGCAACAAAAGGCCGTAAATTTTATTTACTTGCTCCCATTTCTGTCTCTGTTCTGGCTGTTTCTCCCAATTTCGATGAGGTTCTCGACCCTCGAAACGAACAAAAAAACTCATTACGACTCGTTTAGTCAATTGCACATATGGCATTCTGACGCAGTGCACTGTCAATCTAAAGACACACTAATGCATTTAACCATTGAATTCAGCAATATACCTAAAATTTATATTTTTGAAGGGCTCTGAAAGGTTTTTTTAAATTGAAATAAAGTTTTCAACGTTTCAATCTCAACTGCAATGTTACTAAATGTGAAAGTCAAGGGCGACTAAAAACATTTTGATAATAGCTCAAGTATTAGGTTTCAAAATGTTTTTAAAAGACCAAAGACTAGGAGAAATATTTTAATGATGTTTCGAATGCTATAACCCCAAAGATCTCTTGTAGATCCCTGTGGCTAATTTGCCGCCTCTCTCTGTAATAAGTTAGTTAAAGCACCTAAACGAAACTTTGCTTCTCCGCTTTAAATTTTAATGTTGCCTACCTTTCCGCTTCATTGTTAATCAAATGCATATGAGCATTACCATTGCCACCTTTTGGGCATTGGTCAGCCAATTGCCTATTTCCGTTTGAATGAGCATGTATTTGGTTATGGAAACCACTGTCAATTATATTAACCACCAACAATTCGACCAACTAACCATACAGGCAACCAACCAACCAAGTTACATGCAACATACAAGCCAATGTAAGCCAAATGCCATATACCAGTTATAGAAACTTAATCAAATTCATATTGATGTCAATGGCAAATTGTTGGCCAGCTGCCCCAATTGGCACACACACCTGCTTGACTAGCGGATACAATTCATTGAAATTCAATTGACTGAGTGTACACGTGTGTGTGTGTTAGCCAAGTAAAAGGGGATCAAAATCGACAAAATCCACAAAAGAACCAAAAGCAAAAGGGCTCTTGCATTTTCGCACCTAAATAACTCTGAGCACAGAGGAAAGCAAATATAGAAAAGATTTTCATATTGGAAAGAGTTTATGGGGGTAAATCGGAAGGAGAAAGAGAGCTAAATATAAAAATTTCTACAAATGCAATCTAATGCATACGTATGCAACAACAATGCACTGGCAAAGGAGCAAATAGCCTTTGGTCGATTTCGAAAAATGAATATAAAACATATAAGTATATGTAGATACAGACTTACCGGCATACACACATACAATTTTAAGAATTTTCAAATATTTATGAAAATATAATTTGACTCACAACAACAAATTGCACCCAAATGGCTGTGTGTGTGCGTGTGTGTATGACTTGCATATAAATTTCTACATATTTGACAATGACATTACACACACACAACCAAGCACACAAATACTCAATACACACACACACACATAGATACGTTGCACAAGAGGATGTTGGGTTATTTGTTTATGTACTTTGCTGTTGTTGGCATTGTTGTTATTGGTAGAGAGAAATGCTTTTTCAAAAATATTGTCTGCACTCTGAATGAGAATGCTCTTATGTCACTTGACAGGTATTTGACCAAAACATTTACAAGAATATTTCTTCAAAACAATTATTACACATACATTCACGCACACAAACACACTCACATCCACAACACAGTACACACACACCATAAATACATACATGTGAAATATATTTTAACATTTTCATTCGAGAGGCTTTTGCCTCACAACAGACAATCGATTGTTGTTTTACCAAACACTCTATCATTTATGCACTTTTTAAAGTCATATTAACTTGATAATGATTCTCATTTAAAAAAAAAAATAATTTATATCTTTAATTCGTAGTTCCCAAAAGTATGCTATAAATAACTAACTGGGCATTAAAGCAACTACCCATCTGCTCTTTCAAATATTTCTCATACATACATATATAGGTAATGGTAAAAAACATAAAGAACCTGGTTTTTAAACTCAAGAGGTTTCATTTGTGTAAACAAAAATGATGAAAAACAAAGTCTTTATCCCTCTACACATTAAATGATTTTACAATTTTGTTTGCAATTTTATCTAATATGGCAAAACAAAAATTTGAGCCAGAGTACGCCTATGAGTTTACCAAACTGTTCTGGTATTGAGTTGTCTACTGTTGGGCTAAATCGAATGAAGAGTGTATTAAAGAGTCGGAATGTCCTTAAGTTTAGTTACTTATTCAATTACTAAGCATAAATCACTTGAGAAAGAAAGTATGTATGCATTTTTAACTGAGCTAAAGAGTAGAGAAGAGACTAATTGAAAATTATTTTATGCTAGTTTCGCATCAAATTAAGTCATAAAGTGGATCTAAAAAGGGAGAAGAAATATTTCAATAATAGTTGGCATGCAGCAAATTTCTAATAAGTTATACGAGCTACTCAAAGATGCCATGGCATCCATCCTCCACAATGTCAGCAGGAGTTATGTGGGCAGCTCGCAACTGGAAGAAGGATCCACAACAAGTTGCAAGTAGCAACCTCCTCCTGGTTCGACATCATTATTTTTTCAATTTCCCCCTTATTTAAATGCAGTATAGGAAGCTAAAAAAGAAAAAACGGAAGTTAAGGCGTCTGCAACCTTCAGGCAGGATGCCTGCCCTCTTGTAATTTATACGATTTGTTAGTACCAAATGCGGCAGATTATGACCCACTTCCCGCACCCTCTCCCACGTTGACTTGTACCCAACACAGCCACTCGACACATTCCTCTTTGTCGGCGTCTCATCTTTCCTTCTCCCGTTCATTGTCTCAAACGTTTAGCTTACAAGCAAAAATTGGCACACTACCTGGAGATATACTGTTAATTTCCTCCTTCCTATCGTACGTGGGCTGCTTTACGCGTCGGTATCGTGAGGAGTTGCAACACAAAATGTGGCTACCGAATTTTCGTAAAATCGATGTAAGTAAAATGTTCCCGCCAACAAAAAATTTTCTGACTGACTGACTAAACTCTTGTTCTTCTTCAAACAGCCTCATATACCGCATACCGAAGGTGTGGATACATTGGCGCTCTTCTCAGATGATGCACAAATCGCTACATGGAACAATGAGGGTTTGCCCATGGATCGCATGTCCACGGAGAATGCAACCATTTTGCAGCATTCAACGCGTTGGCCTCTTATGATTGATCCGCAGCTGTAAGCAGCAAAGAGAAAGAAGAGAATGGTTATTAATTTTTATTTTTTTAGGCAAGGCATTAAATGGATTAAGAATCGTTTTGGTGCCTCACTAGTTGTTTTACGTCTCAATCAGCGTGGTTTTCTGGAGTCCCTGGAGAAATCCATTTCAGTGGGCGACACGGTGTTGATAGAACAAATCGAGGAAACCATGGACACAGTATTGGAACCTCTGCTCAGTCGGGCGTTGATCAAAAAGGGACGCTATCTACGTATCGGAGACAAGGAAATCGAATTCAATGCAAATTTCCGTCTCATCTTGCACACCAAGGTGGCGAATCCGCACTACAAGCCGGAAATGCAGGCGCAGACGACATTGATTAACTTTACTGTAACACCGGATGGTCTAGAGGAGCAACTGTTGGCGGAAGTGGTCAAAATAGAGAGACCGGATTTGGAGCTGATGAAAACAGAGGTGACGGTGCAGCAAAATAAATTTAAAATCTCACTAAAAGCTTTAGAGGATGAACTGCTGGCCCGCTTGGCATCGGCGGGAGAGAATGTTCTTGATGATCATGCTTTGGTCCTGAATCTAGAAAATACCAAGCGAACAGTGGACGAAATTGAGGCCAAAGTAAAGGAGGCACGTCTGACCACTTCGCAGATTGACGAGACTAGAAACATTTATAGATCGGCAGCCAAACGGGCGGCAATTTTATATTTCGTCCTCACGGATTTGAGTCGCATCGATCCCATCTACAAGTTTTCACTTAAATCCTTTATGCATGTCTTTCGCCAGGCCATTTCCGTGGCCCCTACCGACTGCAAAAGCTGTGAAAAGCGAGTGGGGCATTTGGTGGACTCGATTACTCTACAAACTTATCGCTATACCCTGAGGGGACTATTTGAAGCTGACAAGCTGACCTTCACCTCACACATGACGCTGCGTATTCTAATTGCCGCCGAACAGGTGGCCAAAGATGAGACAGATTTCTTGTTGCGTTATCCCCACGATCCAAATACTCTGTCGCCGCTTGATTTCGTGGGGCGCAGTGCGTGGGGTGGCATCAAATCATTGACCCTGATCGAGCATTTCTATGGCATCGACAAGGACATGGAAAACTATACGAAACGTTGGCGCAAATTCATGGCCAGTGATACACCGGAACGGGAAGCATTTCCTGGTGAGTGGAAGCATCGGACTCCCTTGCAAAAATTATGTATAATTCGAGCCCTGCGTCCAGATCGCATGACTTATGCAATGCGTCAGTTTGTGGAGCAAACCATGGGTCGTCCGTATGCAGAGGAACAGACGCCCTCGTTTATGGCCATATTTAAGGAGTTAAATTCAGCTACTCCAGCATTTTTTATACTCTCACCCGGAGTAGATCCCATACGCGATGTGGAGAGATATGGGCAAAAGCAAGGCTTTCATTCAGAAGCTGGCACTCTGGTTAACATCTCGCTGGGTCAGGGACAGGAATCGCTAGCCGAACAGGCCATCCATCAGGCCCTCGACTCTGGTGAACAGTGGGTAATATTGCAGAATATCCATTTGGTGGTCAATTGGTTGCCTACTTTGGAGAAACTAATCGAACGTATTGTGCTGCAGAGTGAGACGCATGGCGAATCCAATTTTCGCCTCTTCATAAGCGCTGAGCCAGCTCCCGATGCTCAATATCACATCATACCGCAGGGCATACTAGAGTCTTCATTGAAAGTCGTGAATGAACCGCCCGCTGGGATGGCAGCCAATCTACATAAGGCATGGGATAATTTCTCTCAGGATGTCCTGGAAACTTGTACCCAGGAGGCGGAATTTAAGTCCATACTCTTTGCCCTCTGCTATTTCCATTCGGTGGCCGGCGAACGACGCAAATTCGGTCCTCAGGGCTGGAACAAAGTGTATCCCTTTAATATAGGTGACTTGACCATTTCGGCGAATGTATTGCACAACTATTTGGAGCATAACAGCAATCGGATACCTTTCGAGGATTTGCGGTATCTCTTTGGGGAGATTATGTATGGCGGTCACATCACCGACGATTGGGATCGTCGCTTGTGTCAAACCTATTTGGAGGAGCTACTGCAACAAGATCTTATTGACGGTGACTTCGAGTTGTGTCCTGGGTTTCCTGCTCCACCAAATCTAGACTTTGAGGGTTATCACGCTTACGTCAACGAGATGCTACCCGAGGAATCTCCTCTGCTCTATGGTTTGCATCCAAATGCTGAAATTGGTTTCCTTACCACGGCCTCGGAGCAATTGTTACGCACCATTTTCGAGCTGCAACCACGTGAATCCGAGCTGAGTTCGCATTGTGGAGCACCGCGCGAGGAGCTGGTTAAGATAATGATCGATGACTTCCTTGACAAGTTGCAGGATGAGTTCAATTTGGAGGTCCTGCTAAATCGTGTTGAACGCAAGACTCCGTTTGTGGTTGTCGCCCTGCAAGAGTGTGAACGCATGAATGCTCTCATACGAGAGATCAAACGTTCGCTGCGTGAACTTATGCTAGGCCTGAGGGGAGAACTAACAATTACGCAGGAGATGGAACGTCTGGATCATGCCATTTTCTATGATCATGTGCCCGATGCCTGGGCACAATTGGCCTATCCCAGCAACTTGGGCCTTCAGGCTTGGTTTGCCGACCTCCTGCATCGCATCAAAGAACTAGCCGGTTGGCTAAACGATTTTAAGCTTCCGTGTGTCATCTGGCTGGGGGGTTTATTCAATCCTCAAAGTTTCCTCACCGCCATCATGCAGGAGAGTGCACGCAAACATGATCTACCCCTGGATCGCATGTTGATTAGTTGCGATGTAACCAAAAAGCAAAAAGACGACGTAACGTAAGTGTATCCAAAAGGAACGAGACTCCAACTGTAACATTTCATATCCTTAATTAGTCTGCCACCCATGGAAGGCGCTTTTGTCCATGAAATATATATGGATGGTGCCAGTTGGGATTGCCAGCTGAATTCCATTGTTTCGCTGCATCCCAAAGAATTACTATGCGCCATGCCCGTCATCTATATCAAATCTATTGTCCAGGAGAAACAAGAACTGCAACGCATTTACGAGTGTCCGCTATACAAGACCAGGTAAGCACGAGATTTCGCACCTCTATCTCATGCAAGCTCTTAACGTATTTTGCCTACTTTTTGGTAGATCGCGTGGCAACACTTATGTCTGGACCTTCAATCTCAAGACACGCGAGCGTCCGGCTAAATGGGTATTGGGCGGAGTAGCCCTTCTCCTCCAGCAATAAACAAAACGCCAACTACAAAGCGAAAAAGTCTTTTTTTTATGCCAACCAATCATCAATTTATTTATAGCTCATATCGCGCAAATTCACGTGAAGTTAGCGTAATTTTCTGTGTGAAGTGTATTTGCAGTCGAGTCAATTTCTATTATCTAATGGCGTAACGAAACTTTCGAGACTGCTGTTGCTATCGTTGGACTCTGTATTGTGAGTAGGTTCTATGTCTGGAGTTCAGAACTTCCTCACTTAGGGCTAGGCCTTTTGTTTAAAGTTTAAAAACCATGCAATTTGAAAATTCTACTTAAATGATAACACAAGTCAGACATAGAGATATCAAATGACATTATGTCAGACTTTTTTTCCATTCAATATTCAAAGCTCCACTCAACCCCCCTTTGAACCCATCTTTCTAGACAAACGACTCGATTTACAGATAGACAAATAACAAACGAATTTCGACAGACGTCACAGAGACGACAACAACGTTCGAAAGAAATGGTCAGATTAGCTGTCTAACAAAAGGCGTCATATTGCATAGAACAAAGTCTGTCCCTTCTCACTCTCCCTCTCTCTTTTTAAATGCCAATATGTTACAAAATATTTATAACTCACAACTCGTGCCGCACTTTCTCACTTTCTGGAATGACTTTGAGGTCGACCACCAGCTAACCACGTGTGTCTGGCATAATTAGACCCTTGCGACTGACGTAATCTAACAACTAATTCATTTAACTTTTGCCAATTTCCGATCGCTATGCCCTCGTTAAGATCTGCAGCCCACTTGCCGATCACGTGCCCTCGCCACAATGGTTTGTTTTACACGCCTACAAAGCATCGAGTAGCATTAACCTGCCGCCAGTTGTTAAAACGTCTGCTGATAAGGTGAGCAAACCCTCGCCACCACCACGAAACCTTAGCGGGGGAAAATTACTGACTAGCAAAAGTTTCTTGATGACGAGCCCCCCAAAAGCTATTACGGAAACATACGTCAACGGCGTGATCGCAGTAAGATTATGATTGCGATTACGTATTTCATAAATCTCGAGCGTGCTAAGCCCTAGCGAGCTGTTGGCAATTCTTCTAATATCACAACAAACGACCTAGGTGACCCCGTTATCCCTTACATACCCTCAAAAGGGCAGTTCAACCTCTAGGTCACTTTGTCAGCCACCTGTTGTTGCCAAGCAAATTTTGGAATGTCTTGCCAAATGTTTGCTCACTGATTTAGCATAAAATTGGTATGTATGTATATACATGAATGTGGTCACATTTTAGCGTATTCCCCGAGCACGAATTCTACACGTGATTATAAACATCAATTCGGAAAGCTATATTGCGTTCCGTTCCGTTTCAAGATCAAGGCGGGCGCGGACAAGGCGAACATGGCGAAAAAAATGTGTGTGTGGTGTTGTTGCAGATAAAAATCGAGTTCGTACTGGCCCAGACATATTACTAATAGAAATCAGGCCCTGCGCGAAACGTTTCTGCCTTCGTTTGCGTCGTTGGCGACGCGTCGGGGAAAAAGTATTTAAGCGAGAAATGATTCGGTATGACAAATCAGAAGTGAAATAGCTGTGAGAATAGCAGCACACACCAAAATAACTAATAGACAATAATTCTGTCAAGTAATTTGCTAGCCTCTAGCAACGGAAATTTTTCAAATCAATTAAGAATTTAAAGAAGAAAAAGGTAAGAGAAATATTAAAAAAAAAAAATATTTAAAAAACTGGGGCAGACCATTTTGTTTGAGAAAATTGTATCACTAAATATGAACTTCCGGTTTTTGCAGATAATACATAATGCCTACCGCCGCCGCTGCCGCTCACTTACCCGTCCAAAAGCGTAAATACCATGAACATAATGGCGAACCCGGTTGTCACGGACTGGAGGAAGTGAATCGCATGTTCCGCAATTTCTGGGATCCCACGGCATATTGGGTATGCGATAAGCAGGGTACACGTGCTCGTCTTCAACATTGTCCGCAATCGCAATTGTATTCCGAGGAGTTGGGTCGCTGCATACATTACGCCGACTGGAGCTGGACGGATTTCAAAGAGCCACCAAGCCGTCCCAAGTCACAGGCCCTGAACTAAGCCTGGACAACTTGCTTAAACTAGAGCTCACTCATTATGCTTAATTAATTTAATATAATCTCTAATTTAATATAATCTATAATCTCATCATCAGACAAAAAATATTCAAACCCATCTATAGTTTTTACGTTATTATTTTCATTTTTACAAAAATGAGAAAAAAATATAAGAAAAGAAATTTAATGAGAAAATGAAAAATCAGTACGAAAAAATTTGCTCACATTTCCACAGTTTTGTTCTAAATATAGATCGATTTTGAGCTTAACTAGATATTATATATAGAAATATATATAGGAATGATGATGAAGTATTGATGAGGTGGGGAATCAGAGTGAAATAGTATGTGGCAAAAGCTATATTTATATGCAATTGCTGAGTCATATAAAAGGCTGCCTTTAGAAGATCAATTAGAGCTAAGCTTGTAGCTAGTTGTGGATATTTAGCTAAAAATCGTATACTAAAATTAACTGACCATTATCTTAGCCTGTGTAGAGTGCTGTAGAGCGGTGTGTGCGTGTGGTTAAGTGCAATAGCATAGGGTCCAAAAATATGTATAGGGAGCATATAAAAAGAAATCAAAAGAAAGAACGTAAAAAAAAGATAATATAAGCGCCATAGACTAAGATTATCACTAGGTATTTAAAATCAATTAAAATTTTGCTAAAGGCTTTTTTACACAGAACATGGAAATAATGTTTACAGATAGAAGTAAATATCCGTGTCTGTCGAGGCAAAGTAATCAACTTCGTGACTCAGCGATATTCACATTAAAATCGATAATAAAGCCTTTAACAATATTCGCCATAACAATTTCAAAAAATTTTTACCGATTTGCTAAGCCTTTTTCGATTTTTGAATTCCCATATTTAAATTTGTGTGTGTGTCTCTGTGTGTATTGGAGATTTTTGTTGTCTTTTTTGTTGTGGTGATTCCCCAAAATAGTGAATAATTTTTGCGCACTTTTACATCATCTTTTCCATTCCATTTTCCCGTGTTTGGGTTTTGCTTTCGAATAGGGTATGGAATGGTCGTTGCGGTTCGTTGTGTTTCAGTTTAGAGTTCCACATGATCGCCTTGTTTATTGATGACCTTTAGTTTCTCCTTCTTTGGCGGCTGAGTATCTTTGGGGATATCTTCCTTGACGGGCGCCGGTTTGGTTGGAATTGGACGTTTGGTTGTTGTTGTTGGCTTAGGTGTGGTTGTTGTTGTTGTTTTTGCAGGCTTGGCAGTTGTTGTAGTGGGTTTTGGTGTGGTGGTGGTCGGCTTGGGCGTTGTTGTTGTTGGTTTAGGTGTAGTTGTTGTTGTTGGTTTGGGTGTACTTGTCGTAGTTGTTGTTGTTGTAGGCGCAGCTCTTGGCTTGGCAGTTGTAGTTGTTGTAGTTGCTACTGGTGGCTTACCCACAGATGCCTCCAATCCGTCACCCTCAACACGAACATTACGCACTTTAACTGTGGGCTGCTTGGCCTTTGGGGATTTAACACGAGCCAAATAGTGATTAAAGGGTGAACCCAAATACAAGTAATCCTGATATTCCAGTACATGGGACACACCTCCCACTGACTTATCAAAACCATGCAGAGAGCCAACAATGTTGCCATTCCAGTCGACACGCACTACAGTGGTACGTTTGGAAGACAGGAGCATAATACTTTCGCCATGACCCACAAAATGGATGAACCGCTCTGAGAATTTATTCGGATAGACACTATTTATGTAGCGGAAAGGCAGCTCAAACAGGGCCAACATGCGAGCCAGGAAAAGGCGTATGGTGGGGAAACGGGCGAACAACGCAAAGCCATTCGGATGCTCGCTATCGGCGGCAGATACAATGGGAACCCACAGGCCTTCGGCATCTGGTGTCAAATTATCGGGATTACCCGGCAAACCATCGACAAAGACTTCACTCTGTCCGGCATTGGGTCCCTTTAAATGATATTTCGTTAAACGCATAGCTCCCGTTTCGGCCACCACAACAAAGTCCTCATTGGGACTGAGAGCCACGCCATTGGCAAAGACCAATTCGTCTAAAAGAACCTCGCTGACATTCTTCGAACGATTGTATTTGAAAAGACTGAAAGAGGCAGGAGGGGAAAGAGAAAGAGAGAGGGTTTCCATCATTATTTGGTCTTAAAAACCGGTTTTTGGTTAGCTTTTGTTAACTCACCGGCCCGATGGATTGGCAAATGAGGAAAAGACCAGATCTTGTATGGTGAAATCGGATGTGGAATCTGTCCAGTAGATATCACCCTTCTTATCTACAGTCACAGCATTAAAAGTCTTGGCTGGACGATTAATTTGCTTGCCCGGCAGCTCCTGAGTCGGTGAGACGAGCAATGTTTTCTTATGCGTGGACAGATCAACTTGCCAAATGCCATAATAACCATCAGCAATAATCAGGTTATTGCCTAGTGTATCGAATGCCAGGCCCAGCGGGCGTCCACATCTCGACTCCTCATAGATGGCCTCTGTGGAGAGTAAACACTTAATTAAAGATGCCAAATTCTTTCACTTTTCTCTACTCACCGCATGGCTGACCAATCTTGGTGACATGAGTGACATGATTTGCCGTTAGCTTGATGACCTCACCGCCATGGATACCGGTATAGATCTCATTGTTGCGAGCTATCAGACACTCTGGACCGTAGACACGCCCTTCCAGCAGACGCTCCGCCCCGTCCAGGTGAAAGTTCGGCTCCAGAGCCCCCTTCAGTTCTTTGGGCTCACTTACACTTTGGTAAGGGAAAATCAAATTAACTTAAATAATATATGTATGCATATTGTGTAGGTCCAAGTCCATTCAATTGGAAAGCCGAACTTACATGTAATCTTTGTAGGGGAATGTCGTGCGGGGTGGCAGACCGGGCAGAAGGATAATAATCAAAAAGAATATCATGAAATTCATGATTCTCACTCGCAGCGCATAACACAGGCCCATTTTTATTTGGTTATTTAGTGTATAAATTATAAATAATAAAGAAAAACTTTTATAATTTCGACACGACGGCAAAGTTCAATATAAAATGGCTGTTAACTAACATTTTTTTTACACAATTCTGTAAAGTCATCGTGACCGGTATCGATGCTGTGTTTCGTGTTTCGATGTGTTTTTATAACATGAGTCGTTAAATGGCAGCCTCACTGTGAGACTCACAATCGATTAAATATCGATAGTAAATAATCGGTTGCTTTGTTACCACTAGTGTTTGCTTTTGTTTTCGTTTGTAATGTTAAAAGATTTGATTTACAAATTGTTATAAATGAATATTTATTTATTCAAAGGAACTTAACGCAACCCTAAATCGGGTAAACTACTCAAATAGCATGCATTTATCTACATATAAACTTTGGCATTCGTTTTCTTCGTTCGACTCTTAGTGAATAGATCAGCTGGAATAAAAAACTATTTCATTTACACATTTATCTTTACCACCCACCACCCTTCATTAAATCTTTATCAAAACTTTACGTTAGAGGTAAAAACACGCCGGTGTTTTCCACATGTGAACGTGATTCTGTAGTGGTGATAAGGTTATTAAAATTTAATTATCTACAAAAATGTTAATATCTAAATAATCATATTAAAATTCAGTTAAAGTTGATAATATGGAAATGCTGTCTCCTACACATTAGCAGGACGAAAATTGAGTTTTGTGTAATTGAAGAACTATCTAGATTCTAGATAATGGCTAATAGAATGAAATTACATAATTATGATTCTTTTTAGTTGTGAAATGATTTGCATGTTTTTTGGTGTTAATTAAATTCAGACGGCACTAGGTTAGGAATTTTACTGTGCGCACAGTCTGAACGCAAGAAAGAGTTTTCCATTGGTGCCGCACGGTCCGTACGATTGATAACAGATAAAATACTCATCGATCTAAGCCACTGTATGGACACGCCACGTTACCGTCTACATATAGGATAGCTTATCTATCTTTCAAAGTGGCTATTGCAGTGCATATAAAAAAGGCAACAATAACTAAAAGTAACTCACTGATTTTAATGTCTTACTACCGAATCTAGGCAATCAAATTATACAAAATGTTATATTGCCCACCGAATGTGACGCTGAGCACTGTGTGGATCGACCATGGGATTTCACATTGTTTTATGGATACTGTCGGACCTTCCGTATACGGTGGATTCCTTTTGATCTTTGGTAGCATCCAATTGTTAATCTACCGCAAATATGCCACACGAATCACAGATCCTACACATATATCCAAATCGCGGCTATATGCCCTGCAGCTTTTTCTTCTACTTTTTGTACCGGTGCTGGCCTTGACACGATTCTTTTTAAATGCCCGAATCTATGTTGACAGTGCAGTTTACGGCTATATGGTATGAGTAAATGTATATGGTCTCTTAAAAATAAACTAATGCATTTGTTTCCACAGATCTTCTCTACCAGTTTGATATGCTTAGTTTATCCATTTTCCATATCCCTAATACTCAAGGAGCGTTTTTATCAACTACCCTCGCTACCTACCAGGGGACATGGCTTAATATTGCTTCTATTTTTCACTTTGGCTTTTATAAACGAGTCTTTGTCGTTTATTAATCTTAGGCACAAAGACTGGTGGTTTCAACTGAAGAAGTAAGTACCAAAAATACAAAATAAGTAAAGACATATTTATGGACAAGAGTTTTTTCTTTAAAGCAACAAGGACCAGATTGAAATGGGTCTCTTCGTCGCCCGCTTTCTTAGCTCCTTGGCTATTTTTGTTCTAGGTCTAAAAGCTCCGGGCATAATGGGTTTCTACAACCCCCATCAACGTTTGCAAAACGACTCAACAAGTGGATCAACTGCAGCGGCCGACGATCTCAATGGCTCAGCCTTTCGTAACACTTGGCAAAAGCTGCGCAAACTCTTTCCTTATATCTGGCCAAAAAAGGATCGGATGCTTCAAACCGCTGTGGTCATATGTGTTATATTATTGTTTGCCGGACGCGTTATTAAGTTATTTTTACCCATTTATCGCAAAATGTTGGGTAGGTTATTGGCTTTTCTAGCCGTTATCTTTTATTTGCTAATTTCATTTATTTTCATTTTTTGTAGTGGACAGCTTAACCATAGAGCCGATCCTATTTCGGTGGGACTTTGTACTTATCTATGTGGTTTTGTCATTTCTGCAAGGTGGTGGCACTGGCACCATGGGTTTGTTTAATAATCTAAGAACTTTTCTTTGGATACGTGTGCAACAATATACGACGCGGGAGATTGAAATCGATTTGTTTCGCCACTTGCATCAATTGTCCCTACGCTGGCATCTGCAAAGAAAAACTGGCGAAGTTCTGCGTGTTATGGATCGCGGCACTGACTCGATTAACAATCTACTCAACTACATTGTGTTCTCCATTACACCCACCATATTGGATTTATTAGTGGCTGTGGCATATTTCATTTATGCTTTTAATTGGTGGTTTGGTCTAATTGTGTTCCTAACCATGTTTCTGTACATTGGTAATAACAAATAACATTTACGGTTTTTTATTCCGCAATATTTATAAAATTTGTAATTGTCCTTTTAGCTTCTACCATCGCAATTACTGAGTGGCGCACCAAATATCAAAGGAGAATGAACTTGGCCGACAACGAGCAACGAGCGCGAAGTGTGGACTCGCTCTTGAATTTTGAAACTGTTAAGTTTTTTGGCGCGGAGAACTTTGAAGTGGATTGCTACAGGGATGCCATAATCAAATATCAGAAAGAAGAATTTCTCTCAATGCTGACTCTGAACATGCTAAATACCACCCAAAATATAATCTTGTGTTTGGGACTACTGACGGGATCTCTGCTCTGTGTCTATATGGTAGCTCACCATCAGACTTTAACGGTGGGAGATTTTGTGCTTTTTTTCTACTTATCTTATGGAATTGTACATGCCACTGAATTGGTTTGGGACCTATTATAGAGCCATACAAAAGAACTTCGTTGATATGGAAAATATGTTTGAGCTGCTAAAAGAGGAGGAAGAAATAGTCGACGCACCAGGATGCAGACGGCTCCTGACAGCTGGCGGCGGCATTGAATTCAGCAATGTAACCTTTGGTTATACCCCTGAAAAAATTGTGTTGCGCAATGTCAGCTTCAGTGTGCCGGCTGGCAAAACAGTGGCTATTGTAGGTCCTTCTGGAGCTGGCAAGAGCACGATAATGAGACTGTTATTCCGTTTCTATGATGTACACACAGGAGCAATTTTGATAGATGGTCAAAACATCAAGCTAGTACAGCAGCAGAGCCTCAGACAGGCCATTGGTGTGGTTCCGCAGGATACGGTGTTGTTTAATAATACAATATTTTATAACATTGAATATGCCAAATTGGGAGCCACTTCCGACGCGGTTTATGAAGCAGCACGTGCAGCAGACATTCACGAAAAGATTTTAAGCTTCCCGGATCGCTATGAAACAAAAGTGGGTGAGCGAGGATTACGTTTAAGTGGGGGCGAAAAGCAGCGTGTGGCTATAGCTCGCACTCTATTAAAGGCGCCCATTATTGTGTTACTAGATGAAGCAACCTCTGCTTTAGACACACATACAGAGCGCAATATACAGGCGGCTTTAGGCAGAGTTTGTGCAAATCGCACTACAATTATAGTTGCCCATCGTCTCTCAACCATCATCCATGCCGATGAAATTCTGGTTCTGCAGGATGGTACAATTGTGGAGAGAGGAAGACATGAACAGTTAGTTCAGCGAGGTGATGGCATTTATGCAGACATGTGGCAGCAGCAGCTGAAAAATTTGGATGCTGTAGAACAAAGCACATCTGAAAATTCAGAATTGTTAGCTAGAAATGAACAGAAACAGGACGCAAAGCCCCAGGATAGGAGTGGAGGGGGTGCATATTTTAGGGCAGGACACGCCCATGGTGGAACGCGTTAGATCTTTCGATTGAAGCATTCTTTGTTATTATACTGGTTTTAGTTATTATAATTATCCCAAAAAATAGAACCAATATGTTAATCTTATAATAAATAATTGTAAATTTTATATAAAAAAGAAAGTTCTCTTAACTATAAGGGTTTGGTAATTGACCTGGGTGTACCTGACTTATTCCTTAATAATGATGTTATTTTAATGTTTTTGTTCCTATTCTAAGAAAAGGATGACAAACCGACACAAGTAATTTTCGATAAACAATAGTGGATCAACGCGAGCGGATGCTACTGTAACCGTTTGACCAAAGAGCGGCTTTAACAGCGTCTTCGTCTTTGAGGCAACAAAAAAAAGAGAGACCAAGAGATAAAGTGGGAGAGAAACCGATTTGTTTCTCATTTTGTGCTTATCAGTTGGAAACCTCCAGCAAGGCCAGACAGACTATTCCCAGACCCATTCCCAGCTCAGAGTTTAGTACAGTGTGAAACGCTGGCTGAGCGGACGCGAAAATCATTGAGAAGATCCCCTAGTTTTAAAAAATCGGCATTAAACAAAATATATATTCTACAATTATATGCATATTTATCTAGTCTATGTATAACCATTCAGTGTAAAACCTAACAAAATAAGAAAAGAATGAGGCGACTCAAGTGCTCAGTGTTTATGTGTACGTAGCTAGATGCCTAACCTAATTGATAAACCTAAAACAAAAACGAAAAAAAAACAATCAGAAATTAATTAAAGAACATGACGTAATACATATTTCATTGACAAGAGGAATATAAATCATCTATGTATATACATATGTGTGTATATATTGTGTATTTATGTATACATATGTACATACGTATGTATATGTATTTGAATATTATATACATAAGAAGTATGTAATTATATGCAGGCATTCATGTAATATAATATATGTATGTGCATACATACATACATATGAATGTGTGTGTATGAACAATTCAAATTGATAAAGTAAATGGAGAAATGCTATTGCTCTCAGCCAAGCATCCATTCATCTTTTTACTAAACACATACATATAATTTCAAAAGAGTTTATTGCCCATTTAAATCAATTTTTCTCCATCGCCCCATACTCCCTATGTCCCGCTCAATATCAGATTTACTGTTAATCATCGATGCTGGACAGGCCTTCAACATAATCGGCATTAACAAACAAATGCTTTACGAATATGTGGGAAATGTGTTAGTTGGTGCCAAGCCTCAAGATGAAGGACACCCCTCGCCACCCACCACAGGATGGATAGTCCGGGGCAAACTGACATTGCAGCGGCAAAGTGAATTAATTATGGCAGCGGCGGTAAGTGTCATTTTCACGTTATTGTTGTTATATGTATGTAAACACTCCTGAAAAGTAGCGGTAACGGATCATAAATTGGAAAGAAAATTTGGAGTACCGGCGGAACTAGACCCTCTCCCAATGTGCATATGTGTATGTACTTATGTACATATTATATGCATACATATGAACATACTATATGCAATAATTTGTAAAATTGAAGTTCAAAATTGATATTAATTGAAATAAGAAATCAGTTTATTGATTTTATTATCAATTTATAACATGCGACATTCTCAATGCCAAGTTTTTTTTTTTTTTGCAAGATGAGGCACAAGAAATTGCAGATAAATTAAAAACAATTTAACCTTTCCCACTGTTGAGACAGAAGCCCGACAGTGCACAATGAACTGAGCTCTCGGACTGTGAACTTCTTTCATTAAGAGGCAGAGCTGTCGCAGCAGATTATATATATGTATGTACATACATATGTACATATATGTATGTATATATGTATGTATGTACATGTACATTAGGGCGGGTCAATTTTTTGTTGTACAAATCGTCCAGCAGATTTGGATTTTACGAAAAATTCTAAAACTTATTCACCAAGAAACCATACATATGTATGTATGTATGTATGAAATGAATTTCTAGAACGCGCATTAAGTTTGCTTTGATTTCTTATTTTTGAAAATGTTAACCTGTCAACTGGCAGTCTTTAAAGTTCTTCCGAGACTCCAAATTTGCATATGTAAAACTTATTAACATTTTGAAAAAATAAATAAAATAACTATTTCAATATATACCAAAAAGAAAAAAGAAGTCCCCCAGTCCAAAATTTTAGTCTTCTCAGGGCTAAGAAGTTTAAGAGAAATACTTTCGTGGTCAAAAAGTCTTAGAATTCTTCGTAGAATCCGATCTGGTGGACGATTATGTCGTTTTTTTGCTCCATACTAATTGGCCCGCCATAATGTGCATACATATGTATGTAAATACATATGTACGTATGTATGTACATACATGTGTGAATACTTAGGATAAAATTGAGCATAGATACCAGTTTTCATTGCTTTGACTTACCACTTTTCATCTCTGGGGCGCAGTTGTCGTTGTTGTTGCTTTGATGGCTTTATAACTTTAACACCAATACTTCAATCCCGTATTATTACAGGATCAAAATGTGTACACTGTACTTGAAAGCCACACATACACACAAAAAATATAGAAGACCGCAGCCGCGTCTTCAGCGCTCCTTTCACATGACTGTATGTATGTACAGTTGTACATAATGTTGTTGTTACTTTGATAGCCTTTATAACTTTTAAAAACGCTACTAACTCGATCATCTGTAGGATTTAAGTATTAACACCAGAATTAGGAACAGAAAAAAAAGATCAAAATGTGTGCACTGTACTTGTAAGCCACACATACACACACAAAATGTAGAAGACCGCAGCCGCGTCTTCAGCGCTCCTTTCACATGAATGTATTTATGTACAGTTGTACATAATGTTGTTGTTATTTTGATAGCCTTTATAACTTTTAAAAACGTTACTAACTTGATCACCTGTAGGATTTAAGTATTAACACCAGAATAAGGCACAGAAAAAAAAGAACCGTCTTCCGCGCTTTTTTCAGGAAATGGCCTTGTGTTGTTAGTGGCAACGCTGAACTATGTATGTGGTGAAATGGGGTTGTGGTGTAATTAGTTGTGGTGAGAAATTGTAGTGTACGCGCACATTCAAAACCTTACCTTTTTTAACACAATCCTCAATCAATAATTTGTTGGTAATAAATAACCTAACCGTTAATTCTTTTTTTGTTAGCTGGTCATTGACGATGTAACATTAAACAATTCGGGCGAGAAGTTTCTGCAAAACAAGGAAATGTATCCGCCTTACAAACCTTTTAAGATAGTGCTCAGGTAAGTAATATGTGGCAAACACATATGTACATACATATGTACATATGTATATTACAATAACATTATTATATTAGAAAAGTTTATTATTAAGCTGTTTATTAAAACACCATAATGACATGATGAATTTATCTGCTCCACAGTAACAACACAGGAACAATATCGCATATTATATTCAAAGAAGGTGATCCTATTTGGTCTATGAATTTTAAGAGAGCAATAGCTTCAATTCTGCAATTCCAAATGAAGTCTAGTGGTGCTTTTGTGATCGACGAGGTAAGGCTGATTCGCTATGCTCAGAGAGTGTTTTTTTAAGACTTTTTATTTCAGCTGGGTATTCACGGCAAATGTCAAACTGAGTATTTTATTTCGAATAAGACCAACTATATTTCAATCCGTAAAACTCCAGAGTTAAAGACATGCACGCCATACTCTGAGGCAGTCCACGTGACTAGAAGTAACGTTCCACCCAATACCTGCGAATTTGATTATCAGAAAAGTGTCATTATTGGAAATGAGGCTATCTACGGCTTGTTACCTCACAATGAAACGGGCTATTTTCTCAGCATGGCTCATGCAAAAGGAACGACTCTTATTCATACGTTTGAATCAACGGGGGAAGCTCAATATATAAATTCCGAACTTTTACTCAACTTTCTTAAAGAAACATCCATTGATAATCCTATTGACATCGAAACATCGATGGCTTCCGAGCTTTCCAATTTGGAACTAGAAAGTCCAACGAATGATCCAACAGGCGGACGTAATTTCCAGCAGCAGGAGACTCTTATAGCAGACGCAGCCGGTCTGCTTGACAATCTAGCCGAGGCTTTGGAGAGTACCGAGTTTAAGTTCAGTGAACCCTATGATTCCACTTTATCGGATGTGATTAGAATTCTCAGCCAGCTTGATTTTGATTCACTTAAGAAACTTTACACAGAGGTGGATATTGGTACATCATATCGTCAAGAAACTATAAGAAACATCTTCCATGAGATTATACCACGAATCGGAACGAAGGCCTCGGTGTTTCTTACACATCATCTGGTAACGACCGACGGAAAAGTGAAACCACCTATTGCAGTTCAACTGCTAATTCCAATGCCTTTTCACATTTTTGAACTATCCGCTGAGTTGGTACATGTATGCCAAGACTTCCTTAAAATTGGACCTGATCGTCCCGATGTACGACAGGCAGCAATTTTAAGCTTTGCCACTTTAGTCTACAATGTGTACGTGGCTCATGGCATTGACAAGGATCAGTTTGAAGAATATGTGCAGAAATATTTCAATCTATACCTGAGTAGGTAGTAAAAAGGTTTATAAACAAGTTCAGACATTTAATATTTATGTGACTTTTAGACGATCGTGACTATGAACAAAAGATGCTTTACCTCCAGGGTCTAAGTAACTTACAGTTGGGCAATGTCGCTAGTTATCTCGAACCGATTGTCTCGGATCCCAATGAGAATGAAGATCTCAAGTTTATGGCTGCTTGGACCACTTTAGCATTGGCCGACACACGGGCTGAACGAATATATGAAATTTATTGGCCCATTTTTGAATCCCGTAATGCCAGTTTAGAGTTGAGAGTAGCGGCAGTTACGCTGCTTTTAATCTCCAATCCAACAGCTGCACGGCTTATTAGCATTCATCGGATTATACAAAGTGAAACCGACCCACACATGATAAACTATTATCGCACTACAGTAACGAGTATATCGGAGACAACCTATCCGTGCTATCAGCATCTGTAATAAATGAATTTGCATTGCTATAAAGGAATTCTAGACTGATATAATTTATAAACTTTGCTTTTAGACGACGTCTTTTGTCCTATATGCATCGACATTTGCCGCAAAAGCCAGAGCCGCGATATTGGGTCACTGGTAATTACATATTCGATTACAGAGATTCCAAATTTGGCATTGGAGCTATGTTGCAAGCCTTTCTCGTGGGTGATCCTAAATCGGATATGCCTGTAGTGGCATATTTTAAGTTTGATACCGAGGCATTGGGAAAATTCACTGGTCAACTGGCTGTGAGTACATAACATGATCACAATGCAGAAAAATTAAATATACCATTTTTATTCAGCTTTACATCAAGGCCCGAGGTCTCCCTGATGCCATTTTAAGTACAATAAAATTAAAAAACAACAGTGAGCCTTTCAGCTTTAGAAGCCTAAAAACTTTGCTCTCGATGTTGAAAGCTCCTATAATAAATCCCCAAAATCTGCACATTGAGTTTATATTGCAAATGGAGGGAAAGACGGTTCTTTCCTATTACTTGAATCAGCGCATGTTCCGTCAGTTGACCTATGACAATAGTAAGTATCTTATTATTGCTTTTACCAAAATGTTAAAATCCGCTGGTTTTTTAGTTCTCGATCGCCTACAACAAGTTATACGGACTGATAGTCATATTAATATGCAGACTGTACGTTGGCCCTTTATGAATAAATACTCAGTGCCGACAGTCCTAGGCACAACTGCAGATGTACTACTTCAAACAACAGTGTTGACATCTCTTCGCGGAAACATAACCGAACACCGAACGCCGCCAGCCAGTAGGCATACATTGGAGATAGATGCGAGATATTCATCGTATGCATCAGTATGCAGTCGCAGCTACAATCCATTTTTGAATTTGGATCATGAGATAATACGGGAGCAAGGTTTCCTCATTTACGTGCCATTTAGCATTGAATGGAATCGCAATGAAAATGGAGCAAATGGTTGCACCAGGTACTCCTTTATCCGCCCCCAAAATTTAACGAGTGGGCTGTCGTTTAAGTCGCGGGCAGTGACTAAAACACGAGGACTTATAACTAAGACAGCAGCGGGGCTATTTGAGGAAATAATGCTACCAGAGAGAAATCGTGAAGTGGTAAGTAAATGGTGTTTTTATTGTTTAATTTTCTAAATTTAATTAATTAATGTTCTTATAGTTTCAGCTTTTTAGCTATGATGTGCCAGATTTAGGCATCAAGTTGACTATCAATACGAACCTAAACGAATTAGTCAAATATCGTGGAATGCTGTTAAAATCAGAGTTTATAGAGAAGTACATTGTTAAAACACCCGCCATATATATTTCTTTCATCCCTTATATTTTCCAGTGGCTTCTCGCGAAATATGGCTCTAAGTATTTTGATGTATATTTTTGGTTTTACCCAGCTAAGTTCCATCCATCTTGGTCATGACCGTAATTTCACTTTGCTTATGTTCAATGAGAATGCCACTAGGGTAAGAATTGGTGAGAGTGAATAAGTCGATTGGTATTCTAACAATATTCTCTTTTCTCAGGTTGATGGTAACACCTGCGTCGAAGATGTTTTGAACACAGCCGATTTGAAGGGCAAAGAAATTACCTTCACTGTCCATCATACTGACTTAACACATAACGTGGAGGCTCTGCATAAATGGAACGTTTCATTAGACGTACAGACCTCAAAGAAATCCAGTTGGTTTAAAATAATTGGAAAGATACAACGCAGTTCCAAGGACAATGAGGACTGGAAAGTAAGTGGGATTAGTACAGGACAAATTTTATTTAACCGAAATATATTTGTGTGTGTGAATGTGTTTGTGGGGGAAAGAGAATGTATTGACTGATATAATCTGAATCATTCACAAAAGATTCCTCGACAAGTGACTTAACCTTCTTGTCCAGCTATTTCCAACTCCTCCTCAGCATTAATCAAAGCCACAATACCATCTTGAAGAGACTTGACTAACTCAAATTCCGTGAAGCCAAGACGCCGCTTATTGGAAATGTCCATAACACCGTCTTCAATTGCTGTATGCTCACCACCCGTACCGCGTATTTGCAATTGCAGTTCCTCAGCCATGGCTGCCAATCGATCAGGATCCTTGCCCAGTAATGGCAAGCGTATGTGAACCGAAGCCCGTAAAGTAGTGCCCAAATTGGTGGGACAAGCGCTCAAATTGCCATACCGTGGATGACGCGCAAATGACAAGCTCTTCTCCAGCTCTTGCAATCCGTTGACTAAACGATTGTATACATCACCCAAGTCGCCACATTGAGCCATGGAAATGATGCGCATATGATCCTCTTCATTGACCCAAATTAGAAAAGTCTCTGCTGGATTATGATAAACTCCTCGGCCTGTGGGCCAAAATCGATAACAACCCGCTGTGGTCAGGTACTCATCACCACGCTGAAACAGGATATGACGTTTCACCATTTCCTGTTGGGTCTCGGCATCCAGATCAGCCAGTGTCATATAACTGCCAATAAGTTCGCCATCCATTGTTTCGGTTGCAGCTCGCACTCGGTCCTCTACCTCGATAAACTGCTTCTCCGTCAGTTTGGGGAAAAATGGATAACCTTCAATATTCCTAGCAATGCGAATGCGAGCCGATAAAATGTATTTCCGTTCCGCATCTAGGTTTTCAATTTCATCTACGTTGCCCCAGTCGGTGTCCTTTTGCAGTACATCGGAATCGTTCTCTTCTTGGCCATGATATTCCTTAATAATGGGATCAAAGAGTTTTCCAAATACATCATAGCTCTCCACATCTGCGGCATAGATGCCAACAGATGAGTCATGATGCACGAATCCAGAAACCGCACAATCGTATAGATATGCTTCAACGGGTGCTGATGTGGTTACAAGCATGTATTCCTCCAGTAGCTCGGGGGTTAAATATTTGCGTAAAAGCGAAGAGACATTCTCCTCATCATCAGTCAAAGACTTGTAACCAGCCATAGTGAGCTCCTGGTATTCCTCGGGTGATTTTTTGCTGTTTTGTTATTGGCGTTTATATCAATATTTATCAAAAGCTTATACCATTACTCACATTTGGCCTCTCAGGCGTTCCAATTCCTGTTCTAGTCGCGCTATATTCGTCTTGGCCTCCTCTAGATCATTTTTCATCAGGTCGTACTGGGCATCATCCGGGCAGCTTTCACACATAAACTTCCGTACAAATCTTATGGCATCTTCGGGTTTGTTTTGCTCTTCATACAGCTTAATAAGGGCCTTACTCAAAGCATCAATGACACCGGCTCTTTCAAGATATTTGCGATATTGCACGCGTTTCGATTCAATCTGAAAATGTTTAACTAAATTTCCATTTTTCCATACACATTTTAAAAGCTTACCGAAGTCATCCTGTAGTTTATCGGAAAATAAAGTAAACGAAAATTTTTTTAAAACGCAAAGAAAATTGGAAAGAAGACAGTCGAAAAACACGTGGACACTTGCGTTTTGAGATTTTTGTTCACACGTTCATAGAAAAAATCGAGAAAATTTGTATAGATTATTATTGAAATTTCCGTTCCCGACGGGAGAAATGCGTCCTAACTGTTTCGTAGCTGACTGCCTTCTGAAATGTGTAGCAAACGTATTGATCAAACTGGGGTGGCATACAAGTTCCAGTCTACTTCGTTATTTTTTTTTTTTTAGTTATGTTTTGGGTAATGAGACAGGTGCGGATACAAGTATGAGAATGAGCACTCTTGTTCGGGGAATCTGGGGCAAGTTTTCTGTGAAAGTGGTTGAGTGGGAGGCAAACACATGAAAAACGTTTGTTAGAGCAAACGCAGAAAGGACATGACAAGGACTTGCAGACACACTTGTCAAAAGACAGCGCAGGACGTGTGCTAATCGTTCCCACAGCTGAGTTGTTGTGGTTAACTCGTGCCGTTTCGTCATGGCAATGTGGGGCTTTGCTCTGCTTCGTGTTTACGACTACCTATTGTTGCCCAAAAAGTTAAACAGTAATACCTCTTAGTACGTATTTAATCTCTTAAATCATTCTATCAAAACTGCCCTTAATGCATTTTAACCTTTCTCTTAACGTGATTCAGCGTTTAGCATTTGTTTATTTGCAGAACATGCAGATACATACATGAAAATAATTGTTTCTTGTTTCAGGCCTGCACAAAGTTAACATATGAACCGTTGGTTTTCACAAAACGACCACACACACTCATTGGTTATGTTGTGTTTGGTCTCGCCTCAGAGGTGGCAGAATGCCCAGAAAGTGGTTCCACTATGCAGTTTGCAGCACGAGCTGGCGTACGTATGAAATTTAAAATACCTAAATAGAATTAAAATTATTGTTGTCGCTTTTTTCCCTTTTACCGTTATAAGCCCTCGGAGCATGCCCATGCCTTTTTGCGTTCGGACAAGATCTCGCTAACCGATACGGACTTCTGTCCCAAGGAAGTGCTAAAATTCTCACCCATCCCTACATCAAAATATTGCAAACGAAGTAACTTTGAGAATTTCACATCCATTACGCAATATGATATGGACCTAAAGTTTAACAACGTAAGCATAAATAACAAATTCGTGCTTTAAGTCAAATATTTGCCTATTCACTGGTAGATGCCCGCCTGGTTTGAATTATGGTCGACGAGATTGGATCATTTGGTTTCAGCCTTTTCGGCCCATAAAGTTAACTCCTTGCATATGAGTCAGGAGATAAATATCACAATGCATACACCCCACGACTATTTTTGGATTAATGTGGAAGTGAATGGGGTTAATTGGCGAATCTATCACATCCCCTTCCTCTACAAACTGGACTCAAAGTTCGACGCCTCACATGAGCTCACTTACGACTCGGGGCTAAAACGTTCCTGTTCGGTTATTAATGGCATGATAAATACATTTGATGATTATCTCATTAATCTGCGTGAGATTATCACGAATCCTAAGTGCTTAACACTGCTGGCGGCTGACTGTTCATCGCAACCAAAAATGGCAGTTTTTCTAATACCAACAAATTCTAGCAATTATGGTCTACGTGTCCACATTGGACAAAATTACTTTAATTTTAACTCAAGACCAGGCAATATTAGTCAGACATCCAACGACGATCCCGTTGTTATCTATCTAAATGGCAATCAACCGCATAATGTAAGGGACCAGGCCTACCAATGGCCAGAAACTAGCGATTATGATTTTCGGTGAGTTAAATGTTATTGAATACTGATAATATCTCAACAAATACTTTTTACAGGGTGGAGCTTAATGAGCAAAACATTCTAATCGTAGAATGCTCTCAACTAAGTGCCACAATTCAATTTGATCTGTATAATATTTTAAACTTTGAAATCTTTGGCGTTAACAAGCGTCAAATATGTGGCTTGTGCAGCAAGCCACTGAATCGCATGCAGAACTATACGCTATGTGAGGCTGCTGCCATAGAGAGCTATCCGTTAGCAGCAACATCTGAATTAATTCAAAATAAATCTGAATCGAATTAACACCAGGCATCATAGTAAAACAAAAGCTAATAAATAATATTCACGAGAAAGAATATTTGTGTTTTGATCTGCATTTTATTTGGTAAAAAATTAAAGCAAAAATAACCTTTTCAGCGGTATAGTAATGTCTCATTCGAATGGGACTTCGAGTGTTAAAGAAATTAAATTGACTATCATATTCATTTCGTAAATATAGTAGGAATTAAATCAGTGGAATGCAAATTGGTTAAGTATTTCGTTTCCTTGGATAGGTAAAAACTGAATTAATCATTTCAATATCTGCGTCATAAGCTTAGTTATTCTGGAATCCAATTTGCTTCTCGCGGTCGCGATGCAATTGACTTAATAAATGCAGCCGTAGCTGCGTAACAGTTTGGAGTCTTTGATGGCAGAGCTTACAGTCTAAGGGCTGGATAGCGTTATCGCTAACCAAAGAAAAAAATAAATATTTGTAATATTTACAAGAATTGCAATTATCTTGGTGACTTACAAAGTGCGCCAACTGTATAGTTCCTTGCAATTCTCCTGCAACGCTAATGTAACGGTCATATCCTCGCTCTGTAATTCCGGTATAGTATGCATTGGGAATATTGCACGTTTGCCATAGGGCTCCGACTGGGGCTCCAAATTGTCCAATTTCTCCCATACATTTTCTGAGTTGCTGCTATGGGGCTCAATATAACAACGATCCTTGCTTAGAAGCCTGCAAAAGAACGAAGAAATAAATTTGTGGAAAACCATGGTTTATCATATTTATCCCATATACCCACAGATGCTAGTTTTATGAGTTAATGATGTTAGTTGATTTCGGTATTACGAAATCAATGAAACTCACCGGCTAAGCAAACAACGTAACTGATTAAACACAATGTTTCGATCACCTGCAGACACTGCTGGGGCATCTTCTCCTTCGTATTTAAAGAAAATGGTATCAATATTATAGCGCATTTGATTAATCTAAAAATTAAAAAAGCGCAAAACTTATTTTTTTAACAATTCGCCAACATTTTCTATAATAATGCTCACCAGGCGCACGTCATCCTCAAGTATGTTCACATCCAAGTTCATCACTAAGTCATGATCTTCAAAATAAGGTTCCATTGTTTTCGGGTTATAGCCCAAACCAGCTAAAAAGGCTAACAAATTTCGTGCATTCCTTGTTGCATTTAATTTGTACAGTGGGGCAAAAGAGGAGCGCCATGAATGCACCGAAACCGTGGGTATTGGGCATTACTGTAGATCCCCGTACTGTTAGAACTTGATTGTTATTACTAGTCGTCACAGAGGCAGCTACTATTAATTGATCGTGCCTGTCTTGTGGATTGGAGTCAAGCAAAACCGAATTGACTGAAGCTGGGTCGATTCTAACTGTTCTACAAGCACTTGCTTGAATAGTGGAGAACATGCTGGTCTCTAGCGGACTAAAGGGCCCTTTCAAGCGTACCACACTTTGGCATTTGTGCAGCGGCGGTGGTGACAAATCTGCATCCTGTGGTAATTGACTTATTTTTAAGTATTGCTCATTCATCCGTTTACGTTCCGCTTTTGGAGTATAGGAGCGACGGTCCTGTTTCCGCAAACGGAAATCATGATCTTGTAATGAAGCAAAGTCCTCATCCGAGCGCCGGGCATAGTTTTTCTCTACCAACTTATCGTTAAGAATTCCCTCTCGCATTTTAATAAAAACCGCAGCTACATTATAAACCACAGAGTAGATCTCCATTTCAACTCGGCCATCCATGGCTATTCTACGGACCATTTCGTTAGCCTTTACTGACCAACGGTTATAGTTGCTGGTCATTGCAGCAGGCTGCACCAGGGCAAGGCGACACTCAAAGCAACGTGGCGGCAAATCATCATATTCTCGCTTCAATTGGTCGGGCATGAAACGTAATTGATCCATTGGCAATACAGCGAAATCACCGTAGTCAATGAAACGAACGCGGAACTTGGGATACTGATGACTATGCGTTTCCACTCTGATTACTTGGGCACGCTGGAAATCATCGACCCGTTTGGCCAACAGCTTTAAATTTTTTGTTATAGATCCGGCATCAACGACATAATGGCTTAGATTCTTTGCCTTATTTATATGTTCGGACATGTTGATAATGGAATCAGCCAATTCTAGTGGTTGGAAAAAGAATTTGGCACAGCTTACAATCTACGGAACATAATGATTGTAATGAGAAGAGTGGTTTATTATTTTAAGTTTACTTATTCTAGTTATTTTAGTTATTATATTCCGCGTTAAGATACTTACATGGGTTATGTGTCCAATTATAGTTTTGTCATATATTGAAGGTAACGCCATGAGTCCTGCATTAAAAGTCTTTACAGGTGGATACCACTGACCTTCAATAACATTCCCAATCTTGTTTTCTTGCACATATTTAATAGCTTGTGGATGGCTTGAATGACGAAAAAAATAAAAATTAAGGCAAAAACAAAAGTTAAAACTAAAAAAACTCACTCCATGACACGTATAGGACGAAATTGTTTCCCTAGGCGAAGTCGGACAGCCTTATAGACATCTGTTAATATACGTCCGGGCACTTGGATCAAGTTCAACTGATCTATCTCATCCTCCGTTTGCTTAAACGTAACAAATATCTTCTCCGAACCCTGCTGAAAATTGACATCCATATTTTCTGGTGGTATTTTGGCATCCAAAAACAGGTCTTTTATGCGACGCGTATACAACTCGCCCATATAGCGTGGCTCAAATTGGGTGAAAAATACAGTGCGACAAGGATCGTAGCCACCGAGGACATGGTACAGACTACGACCATAGTCTGGATTGGATTTATTTGACCTGATAAAATAATTAGGATAAAATGCACCAGCAATGAGAATCTTGAGTATGATTGCGCGTTCGCGATCATCCTTAATTTGACACGATTGAAACTGCATGGGGTGAAGACGTAGTGTATTGCAACGGTTACGCAGTTCCTGGACTAGCAAATGCATCTCCTTAAGAGACCGAAGCGAAATATGATAACGTCTGGCCCATTGAGCTGCCGATTCCTGCATTATGCGATTCTCGCACATGTTAAGATAGGTCTAAAGAGCACAAGTTATTCTTTTTTTTTACACTATTTCAATCTAAAAAGAACTTTACCTTATAAAAACGCCAAATGGCTACCAAATCCGAAGATGATCCATCTGCAAAGACATAGTGCATCCAATAAGATTCATAACTTTGGAAACCTGATTCGTGCAAATACAGTCCACGCACAGACAAACCGGCAGCTAAAAAAATGTATATTGTTTTATCGACTAGACTATTAAGGAGCATGATCATAAAGAATTGTATCTTACCCATAACAATAGCTTCTTCTAGGCAATTGAAGACATAACCCAAGAGAACTAAACGACTCAAACGGATGTCTAGTGGCAATTTATTCATTATACTGCCCCAAGGAGTAAGGTCTCCATCTAACTCTACATAGTTGCCATCCACAGTGGGATACAAGGCGCCAACCTCTTTTAACATTAACAAAGTATTTCTTATGTCCGACAATTTTGGCGGCGATAGCGCCAATGCTAATATTTCGATCGGTGGCCCCATATTTAATTCTTTGGCCTTCAAGACTGAACTCTCTAATGGTGTGCGTAACATCTCCGGTATGCCGAACTCATGCATATGTTTCATGTAAAATGATTTAGGAACCATTCTATAAACACGTCCACTGCGCAAGCGCCCCACGCGCCCGGCTCGCTGTCGGCAATTTGACTTCGAGGCCCACACCAACCGCAGTGAGCTAAAATTGGTGGCCGTATCGGTTACCAGCACTTTTGCAAGACAAAAGTCAATTACATATGACACATCAGGCACAGTTATTGAGCTCTCGGCAATGTTGGTTGTCAAAATGATCTTGCGGTAACCAACAGGTGGCGGAGCAAAGACATCTCGCTGTGAATCGGGAGTCATTAAAGAATGGCAGCGTACTATGGAAACCTTTAATGCGGGACTGAGACAAGAAATTGTTATTAGATTAGTTAAATATTGAGTTATAAATAATCCACATACTTTTCTTGCACCACATGATCAATACTCTCTGCCATGATGTCAATTTCATTTATTCCCGGCAAAAAAATCAGTACTGAACCAGTCCTTAGATTTTCTTCGTAGCTCAGCTTAGATTGTCCTTCAGCCCTATGTTCCATATTGTCAATAACCAACAGAATTTTAATGGCTGCCGAATATCCATGTGTTCCCATGCCCGGCTCGTCTGGATTGGGCTGTTCACCTTCCCATTGCATATTTTTTAATTGATCTCGATAGAACTTTACCAATGGATATTTACGTCCGTGACTTGCATTTATCACAGGAGGAATGCCTTTTTTAGTCGCAAAATATTGAACAAATTCACGACTATCTATAGTCGCTGACATAAGAATAACTTTGACATGCCGCGAATTGGTGGCCAAGAGACGGCGAACAACAATAAGCAAGAAATCCATTTCCTGATCTCGTTCATGCACCTCATCCAAGACAATGTGCGTGTAGTGGGTTAAGGTCTTTTGATTAATTAAAAAGTTTAGCAGGACTCCGGTAGTGCAGTAAAGCAGTCGTCCTTCCTCTGAATCTGATTGGCGGTGCAAACCTACTTGATAACTGCATACAGTACCGGGTTCCCAGTGACGCTCTTGGCTGACACGGTTTGCTATGGAGATGGCTGCTATCCGACGAGGTTGCGTCACAACAATGTTGCAGTATTGCCGATTTTGGTAGGCTTCATCTATTATGTATTGCGGCACCTAGTAGAGCGGGAAATATTCAAATTAAATTTATCGCTAGATTAAGAACCGATAGCCCAGTCAAATCGATAGATTCCATTATACAGTGTTGTGTAACGTACTCATAACATGAATGGACATTAAACAATTGCAGATGCCCCCATGGAGCTGAATGTTTTCCACGATTGTTGGCAACTAGTGCAGCGCTTCCATCGGCTAGCAGAGGAGTTGCAACATTCGGAATTTGAGCTATTTTGCCGTTGCTGGAGAGAGTTTCAAATGCAACACATCTACTCTGCTCAGACGAATCACATCGAGGTGATATCCACAACTCTAGCTGCCATGCATGTTGGCAAACGTGTCGCCTGCAGCTGTCGTCCTAATGGTCAACAATTTCAAGCATCCCGTGCGCAACGGTTCGCTGGTATTTATCTGCTCTACGTAATATACAATAAGCAGCCGACGCAGAATTTTGCAAAGATCGATGTAGCGTCGAGTACCTGGAACACCCTCACGTGCTATTTTAGGGAATTGCAGAAGGAACAGAACCCAAGGAAAGATACCATGCAGGCTTGCTATATCTTTTCCCACCTTTACCAGCATCAAGCATTCCGTTTTACCGCTCTAGACTATGCTCTAGGTTTGGACAATCTAATTTCCTACGACCGTTTGGAGAGTATTGTTGGGTCTAAGGGGGGTGGTTGGAAGCAGCAGAATAATGGCACCAAACAACAAATGCGGCCGGCTCTTGGTCAAGTTAGTCTCGAAGAGGATCTGAATGAGTTACGTGATTTGTATAGAGCTACTGGACCATTTTGTCAACTTGAGGTGGCATATAATAAGCAAAAACATGAATTGGCTAAACACAATGCTGGAGCATTGCCACCCACTCAGATTTTTAGCCAGTTGCTGGAAACCTTTAATGAAATTAGTCACCTACTAGGCGGTCAGAACGAGGAGCCCTGCTCCTCTTCGGCTATATCTCAAGCAGTAGGTCAAGGGGAAGTGCGTAAACGAGTCCGTCATAAAGCGATGTACGGTGAAGAGGATGCAAAAACTGAATCTTCATTGGAAAACCCCGATGACTCGAGCTTAACCATGTTGGCACAACGTCGTATGTCTTCAGCCACAATATTTGTCCGACAATTACCTATGGAGGTCGCCCAAGAATACCGGCGAGGCGAGGAGAGTGGCGATGAGGAACCAGTTGCTTGAGTGAAAATACATTTTACAGACTCGACTCTTATTTCGAGTTATTTTAAAACCTTCAATAAATATTTAATTGAGATCTTGTTGGTTGTTGTTGCCGCCAAAACAACCGTTGCAAGAAAGTTTTACCTGTGAATGAACCAGTTCATGTTTAACTCACCTGAGTAGTTTTGCCGCATCCGGTTTCACCTTTCAGTATGACAACAGTGTTCTCTCTAATAGCTTTCATAATTTTGTCGCGTTGAGAATAAATTGGCAAAGTCTTGTCACGATTCAAATCGAAATGATATTTTGAATAATACTCTTCATCCACTCGTAGGTCAGGCGGTTCGCAACACTCTTCATCGTCAGAATCTATATCATCCAAAGTGCGAATCCGTTTGCGAGCACTTGCCCCGATTCCGATCTTTAAACAAAACAATGGAAACCGCAATCTCAGCAAAATTCCTTTGTGTATTTACTTACCGACTCGAGGCTTTGCTTTTCGCGTTCGACTATTTCTTTGACATATTCAATGCTGAGATTCTCTTGTTTAACTGGCTTCGTTTTTTCATTTTCTATGACGGGAACGACAAGATTGGATGAAATACAGCCTTTTGGAGCTTCAGTGCGTTTAAATTCTTTTGAAAAGTCGAAGAATCCCATCAGGTCTTCATCCATTTTGGAAACGAAATGAAAAGCACGCTACTCCTTATAGTAAGTTCTGCTACTTGCTGCGTAATTAAGAATGTTTTCACTTTTTGTTACCCATTACTCGCAGACGAAAACCATTATTATGGCATTTTAAGCGCCATTGAGGGAACTACGACAAAATAGTGGTAAAAAAAAATAGTCAGCGTGAGAAAAATACTAGATACTAATTCGGTGATGTATTGTTGAAAATTTGCTCTAAAATTAATTTTCCTAATAATTCTGTCACTATCAAACATTTAATGAAGGTATTTCCTCAAAATGAGAATTTATTAAAATTGCACTTCCACTTTAAAAGTGAAGATCCCGACCCCCCTGGATACGACCCTGTTTTAACTTTAACATTAGATTAGCTTATCTGTTATCGAGACGACTACATACATATACATATGTATATTTAATACTAGACTTAGTAATACGCGGTTAAAGGCTGTGAATCGGAAACTAGAACACATCGAAATAAATCAATCTCAATCATGCTGAACGTTCGACGTGCTAAAATAGGGGATATTGGCCATATTAGAGATATGATCCAGGAACTGGCAGATTTTGAGAATATGAGCGATGGCCCAAGGCTGAGTCAGTCTGGTAAAATGACAATGACTTTATCTTGTAAATGTAACTAAATTCTTATGACAAAATATGTATGTACATACATATGTATGTATGTATGTATGTATCTGTAGATCTTATTCGAGATGCAGGACTAGATGGTGGACCCGAATACTGTGAGATTTACGTACTTACAAAGGAAAAGTAAGTCAAACAAACGAAACTGACTTGTCAATGTCAATCGGAGATAAATATTTCTGTTCATATAGCATATCGACAGAGTATATTGGCTATGCGATATGTTTCAAATCATATTCGACTTGGAACGGGCGTTGCTTATTTCTTGAAGATATATATGTGAGACCAGAACATCGGCAGCAAGGCGCTGGAAAGCATCTTTTCCTTGCGGTTGCCGCTCGGGCTAAGGAATTGAACTGCTCACGTCTGGATTTCCATGTACTAGAATGGAATCCAGCAAGAAGATTCTACGAAAATTTAGGTGCAGAAGATTTGACTGTCAAAGATAAATGGCATTTTTATCGCCTTGAAGGCGACAAACTAACAAATCTGGTCAACAAATACTTATAATATTCTTTTCTGTTACGCTTTATTTGTTTGTATTGTTATAAATAGTTTGTTAGAATGACTTGTCTTGTTGAATGTTTATTGATCCACACTGATGCTAGCTATAACATGTATTTGCAAACTCTTGGTCGAATTATAAACCTGTCCTGGCGGAAATGGATGCACTTTGGAATGAGCATCGGCTTTAGTCTTGCCACCGGCTGTATATTTTGATAATCGTATACTAGGCATGGGTAGGAATCCAGTGCTCAAAGGCATAACATCGAGAGATATCGAATGACTATCAACGTCTTTCATTGAAACAACTCCTGAAAAATGAAAAGTAATAATATCAATTATCAGTAGGTTTGCTTTTTACCCATGTACTTCATATTGAATAATCTATTAGTTTGCAAAAGTTTAAACTTAAAAGTAACTTACCATTATCTTAAAACTATTTAAATGAGTTTAAATTGTGAGTTTGTGGGTTTATTTGAAATTCTAAATTATAATAACAAATGAATATGCTTACCCGCAGAGCGTCCACAAACAGCCCAAAGATTTTGATCGTTAAGCACTTCATACATCAGGTCCACATAAGGATTCTCATGGATTTTGGTAATTTTAAGATTCATGTTACAAACAGTACGGAGACGACACAGTTCATTGGGCTCTAATTGGCCTTGAAGCTTAAAGAGCGTGGTATAGTCAACCAGGTCAAAGGCACATCCGTAGTTCCTCCAAACGTTCGGCTGGTCCAAGGAAGCATATTGAATTACAAAATGCACTTTAACAATAGGCAACTCCTCTTCTGTTTTAAGAGGCTCCACCTGGATCTCATACAGATAAGTAACCATCAGAGTTTTGTATATTTCCTGAAAGCAACAGCACGGATACCATTACCACTAACGCTACATACAATTTACATATGTCTGTGTGCTTTTACTCTGTACTTACAATAGGCTGTTGATTTTTTGGATTAAGATCTACCAATTTAACTCCGGACACATCGCACTTTACCATGGCTTGTTTTAGCAACAAATGGGCTTCCAGCCCTTTCATAATCACTTGTAAAAACTTTTGCGTGCCGCAGGTATGTAACCGGCAAGTTGCTTCCATAGCCGGTTGAAACTCTATTGGTATTACCAACTCATTCCGCGACCACGGACAGCTGATGGCAATGTGATGTTCATGATGCTTGGTCGTCTTGCGACCAGGCATATCTGTCAGCACTTCCAAAGGAATGCAACGCTCTTCGAACGACTTAAAATGTTTTAGCGGTACTTGAAGAATAGTCTCAAACATTAAATCATTGCACAAATTATTAGTCTCGTCGTTAGACTTCAGTGTCTGCCGTATCCGCAAATTTTTGGAGCATCGCAGTGTAACTTTAGCATCGGCAGGAAATATAAAACTACCACCGGAAACATGAAGCATTATGGGTTGAATTACGCCTGCAATTAAGGTTTTAAATTCCAGAGTTGCACTTGCTGGTTTCGTGCTGACCTCGAAGCTAGGCGGAGAAATAGGCAGTTGTTCAGATAGAAACTCCAGCCTAGACATACAGAGCGAAAGCTAAAAATAAACAATATTTAGTTAGCGAATTTAGGATTTTTTTTCCTGTGTGGCCGTGTTTATCACCTGCTTAAATTGCCAGCTACCCACTCGCATTGCCTTGGCCTTAAGTTCAATGATATTTACACCAGGCTGTAAGGCTGTGTTTTCTGCTTGCACAAAATTGCTGAAATCGGCGTGAAGACTAGGTGAAAGTTTGCGCTTAGTGCTGCTAGTTCGCCGTACACTGTGCTTTGCCTTGGGCGAGTCACAACTAACCGTAGACATATGAAGTTTGTTGTCCTGCTTGTAGCTCAGCTGCAGCGACACCTTTAATTGCGATATGGATTCTTTTGTCGTTGGAGTGGTAATGGAAACTTCCTCAAAAGCTGTTTGAGTCTGCAACTCATAGCAGAGCTTGATGGTTTCTGCTACAATTTCTCTAGGGTAGAAGCTTTCCATTTTTAATTGCACAACCACAAAATCATCCTGAATAATAGGCTTAGGAGTGATCATTTCGACATCCAGGATGCGAAAATGATCTTCAAGTACACAAAAGTTAGCGTTTTCCGTTGATGACTGGGCCGAAAGTGTGGTGTTTAGATTTTTCAATGATTTAAGAAACTCGTCGAAGTAGAAGGTGCGTACTAGAGTCTCAAGCTCTACGCAGCAAGAGATTGAACTACAAGATTTTGTATACGCCAAAGTGTCTCCCATTTTTCGATAGCAATTGGCTAGTTCGAGCAGTGTTTGTGAACTAAGCATTTGCCAATTTTCTGTCTTAAGTTCTCGCAATAAATCGGTAAAAAATCCCACAGCTTTATGGGGTTCATTCATGTGAATACAATAAAACTTTCCTAGATCCAAACCCACCAATCTAGCGGAACGTAATCGAGCTACATGCTTATATGTGCTAATAGCCAACTCGGCCAACTCCAAGTAAAGCTTTTCGAATGCCTGATTTGAGCCTAGGGCCTCTTTTAATTGTTGTGTTGCTGATTTCTTTGGCTTACGATTGGGAGAACGTTCCCTTATTTGAGGATTGGCCTGCAAAAAGTGTTGTTGCTGCTCGAATGGTGAAGTGTCATCGCCAATTCCTGATGACAACTGCACAACTATATGCAGTTGCTCCGATGTAGGCGTAGAACCAGGCAGCAAGCCGCATAATTTGCCTAATTCATACAACTTATCCTTGGCCAGATTCCATATGGGAGCACAATGTTGAAAACATTGCACTGTCACCTCATTCGGTTCCATTGCCTGCTCACAAAGCTGCAGCACCTCCAAAGCGCAGACAAACGACCAACAGGCTAGGGATCCCTCCTGACACTCTACTTTGATATAATCAACTTCCCGCAATGTAGAAAAAAGGAAATTTAATAGACGTTTGGCTATCTCGGGTATATCATTACTGGTGAAAAGAAGTTGAGCCTGACGCTCAAACAAATAATTTCGGAACTCCAAGAGGGAACAGTGAAGGGATTTGTTGCGTAACTTAGATCGCATCTCAAATTTATCTACTCTGCTCAGGTAAATTCCATTAAAAGCATCTAAAGGTTGACGAAAACTATCCGTTTGCTGTACCACGTATTGAGAGAACAATGCGTCCAGTTCATCGTATTGGATTAACGCTTCAGTATGCAACTCCAACTTTTCAAAAATTAATGCCAAATCTTCTTGCAAAAAAAATACTGTCGAAAGTCCCACCCATCAAGATTGCGCCTCTCCCTTTTACTGCGCAAGAGATCTTCATATTTGACAATATTCCTGTTATAGCTTGTAAGCATTAAAAAGCGGATGCGTTGCACCAAACAGCGAAATGATTCTGTTGACTTTTGCTCAAATTTGGCCGGGTTTAGCACAGATATACAGCGATCATCGTTTTTGCTACCAAAATCAAGCCGTATCTTATCCAGCACTGTGGTGCGAGGCAATAGGTTCTTGGTCTTTCGCATATCTAGCGTTTCTACCAACAAAATCATCCAATCCGAAACGCCATAGCTAGTCAGGAGTTTCAGCCAGGCATCAATTTCGTCTTTTATTGTGGCCTTATACGTGTCGATATCCTTTGGGAAAGAAAGGTTAGGTTTTGCCTCGCCTTTTTGTTTTTAAAATTGGAACTTACATTGCATTCTGTTACAAAAATGTGAAGGATCGGATGCTCCAAAATACTCCACTCACCCTGCTTATATTTCTCAAGCACAGTCACGTTAAACTGTTGGGCCTGAGCGTCTAACCGGACCTGTTTGGTGGGACGCTGCCATTCAAAAAAAGACACATTAAAGAAAACGAAAATTCGGAAAACCATAAAACCCACTTGGAATGTACGTCGCCATTCACATTTGTCCAATGGAATAGCATTCAAAATTTGCATTTCCAACGACCGAAAAAGTGGACATGATCCCGCATCTGAGGAAACTTAATAATTAATAAAAATAAGGTGCATTAAATCATTTACTTACAAGTAATTGTGGGTTTTATTAACATTTTATTGAAAACAGCAACATTAATAAATTAAAAAAAAAACAAAGCCCGACAGCGCAAGCAGAAAGACAAAAGATAGCGAAGATAACTGTGCTGGTTTGCACGCTTACGTCAGCAATGACTGATTTTAAACGCTCTGAGAATACATTCCTGACGTCAGTGTCTCAATAACAACCCCGAGATATCTTTTTCTCTTTGAGTCGTGTTGCGAAACAACGTTGCCATATTGTTACCGTTGTTAGCAAAGAAATCAACAAAAGCGAATAAAAATCCTTAAAATAATTAATAAATGCTCCTGCTGTGACAATTAACAAACCAAATCATTGACTTGGCATAATGGAGATGGCTAGAAGCATTTTCGGCCGCGATCATGAAGGGTACGTGGGTCGCGAAGAGCATACGGTAATTATGAGTCAATTGGAAATGGCAACAATTGTTTATCAGGTTAATAAAAATAAATTTCCCTTTGCATTTTAATGGCTTAGCGAAAACTGCACGATCTCACCTCAGCCTGCGAAAAGCCAGATTCTGATATATTGCAATTACCGACAATGATGGAGGAACTAAAAGTCTCCGATGGGCTTCGACCATGTGCGGGAGGCCCTTTCTCAGCCCTTACGCCCTCAATGTGGCCCCAAGACATTTTGGCAAAGCTAACTGACGGTGAAGCAGATCTGGGACCCAACGACCCCGAATATCGTTTCGATGAATTTGGTTTTCGTATGGAAGAGGAGGATGGTCCCGAACAAATATCAAATAAATTGCTTAGCATTCCGTTCATTGAAGACGAACAACAAAAAATGCAGTGGATAGCCCATCTGGAGTTTTCCCACAACAGTGAGGCTGCTGAATTGTGTTGGGAGAGTGAACAAATGCTGCCAAGAACGGAAAAGCTAAGGGCTATGGTACGGGGAGGCATCCCACACACATTGAGGCCAAAAATGTGGTTACACCTATCCGGCGCCTTACATAAGAAGCAAAAGAGTGAGACAAGCTATCAAGATATTGTAAAGGCCTCCAGCAATGATCAATTAATGACATCCAAGCAAATCGAAAAGGATCTGTTACGCATTTTACCCACTAATGCGTGTTTTAGCCATCCAAGCGGCACAGGAATACCACGACTGCGGCGCATTCTCCGGGGCATTGCCTGGCTTTTCCCCGATATTGGCTATTGCCAGGGCACCGGAGTAATTGCAGCTTGTCTGCTACTTTTCATGGAGGAAGAAAACGCATTCTGGATGATGGCAACTATTGTTGAGGACTTGCTTCCAGCCTCGTATTACAGTTCCACTCTACTGGGTATACAAGCGGATCAGCGAGTAATGCAGACTCTAATTGCCAACTACCTGTCCGCTGTTGATGAGTCGTTGAAAGAACACGACATTGAGCTGTCTCTAATAACACTGCATTGGTTTCTTACTCTTTTCGCCAATGTTGTACATATGAAGATTTTAGTACGTATCTGGGATTGGTTCTTTTACGAAGGATCAATTGTCCTATTCCAGTTAACGCTGGGAATGCTTAAGGTCAAGGAACAGGAACTAAAACATTTAGAGAACTCTGCACAGATCTTTAACTCTTTATCGGATATCCCTGGTGAAGTAACTGATGTGGAGGTACTTTTTCGGCAGGCTCTGGAGGTGGGAGGATCCCTTAGTCTAACTGTAATTGAAACTCATCGTCGCCGTCACCTGGCTTATTTGATGGCTGACCAAGGTCATCAGATAGGCAATCCCGAGGATGTACCTAATCTGCCCAAACAGCAGTTGGTACGACGTCAGGTCCGCAAAAGCAAATCGATTTTAGAGGCTTTCCTCTTTCGCAGTGGTGGAGATTCAACAGACGCCACGCAAGAGCTTAAGAACAAAAATATACGACAGACCGAAATTCTGGTGGACTTGCGTGAGGCTATTTTGAAAGTAGGGCGTCATTTTATTACGATTGAGCCAAAACTCGCAGGACACATTCAGTTGACGGCCAACTATGGAAGCGAGTCCCATTCACGTGATCATGAGAATTTTATCAATGTGGCCAGAACTCGGAAACGGCGGGCAAAGGCTCTTCACGATTTCGAACGCCACGATGACGACGAGCTGGGATTTCGACGTAATGATATTATCACCATAATTAGTCAGAAAGACGAGCATTGTTGGGTTGGTGAGTTGAATGGTCTTCGCGGTTGGTTTCCTGCAAAGTTTGTGGAACTCCTTGATGAACGCAGCAAATTATATACATCCGCTGGCGACGATGCTATTTCAGAGACAGTTACCGACCTTGTACGCGGTACTTTAGCGCCAGCTGTTAAAGCATTTCTCGAACACGGAATGCAGCGACCATCATTTCTTGGTGGACCCATTCATCCTTGGCTGTTTATCGAAGAAGCCGCAACAAGAGAAGTTGAAAAGGATTTTGAATCGGTATACAGTCGCCTAGTCTTATGCAAGACGTATCGCCTGGACGAAGATGGAAAAGTATTGACTCCAGAAGAGCTGCTCTACCGTTGTGTTCAGGCCATCAATCAAACCCACGACGATGCACATGCCCAAATGGATGTGAAATTACGTTCTCTTATTTGTTTAGGCCTTAATGAGCAAGTGCTGCATCTCTGGCTGGAGGTCTTGTGTGCCAACCAAGAAGTTGTACAAAAGTGGTATCACTCGTGGAGTTTTATTGATTCACCCGGCTGGGTGCAAATAAAATGTGAACTGCGAATCCTGTCCCAATTCGCTTTCAATTTAAATCCCGACTGGGAACTGCCACCCAAGCGGGGCAAAGAATCGCAGCCACTGAAGGATGGAGTTCGTGACATGTTGGTGAAGCATCATTTGTTCTCCTGGGATCTATAACAAGCAAAACATTCCACCATCTATTTATTTTATGTGTATAGAGTTCCGGCACCCCGAAATTTTGAACAGAAATCCAATACGCAATTGTATCTCAATAGGCAGAGCTGCTCGCTTTTTCTTCACCACTCTGCTTTTCCAAGTGCAATATTTTTAAGCTCTACCACTAACTATGTATGTACTTTGCTAGCAAGTGCATTACAGATTGTTTGAAAATTTTACAAGTTAAACTACAATTGGAATGTACCTTTTTTTTAAATTGAAATCAAATCTATCTTAAAAAGCAAATATTTATAATATATATAGATATATATGTATATGGATCTTATTATATACATACATAATTTATATGTCTTAAATGCATTTTATTAATGTTTAAATATAAATATATATATATATATGCAAAAGTTTTAATTGTTCTTTCTTGGACTTAATTGCAAACTAATCCCAAATAGTCGTCCATCAATGTGCCAATAGCAAACTGCAAAAAAAATTAGCATTTATTAAAATAAAAATATTAAATTCAATTGTTAACTTTACTTACAATGCCGGTGGCATCCACTCGTGTGCCTACAATCTTGAGTCGTATTTTATCCTCCCCAGAAATGACCACGTCTTCATCTTTAGATTTGTAGCAAGGAGGATTGCCATTCGGGCAAAATTGCATGTCAGCAGGGATGGACTATATGTATCAAAAATAAAAAAAAAACTTTTTTTTTGATTTTTTACCGATTTGTTTACTTACATGATGCGAAATAAAACAGGACAACGGCCCAATCTCAGCAAACATTCCAACTTTATTAATTTGTTTGACGACGGCATCCAATACCTCTCCTTTAAATGGGCGAAACACAATCGCCTTGTACTTTACAGGATAAACTACGAATCCCTGTCCAGGCTGAATAACACCCGATCCAATTTGATCTATAGTTGTCACAGCTATAACAAAACCGTATTTTCCCGTACATGTGCCCTCTACTTCCGAGTAAAGCTTTTGCTTCACAGTCTCCAGCAGTTGCGGCCCAAAATACCGTGGATGCAGTAGTATCTCGTGTTCAAGGGATATCTAAATAATAAAAAAATGTAATTCAATGACACACAACCCTATCATCGCCTATGCTTACATGATAAAACATTTTGGACTGTAGTTGTCAAAAATGGTTCACAAAAATGTTTTGTTTTTGTTTACGCAAAACCGCTTGTTTTTATGTAGAGTTGCTTCCAATCACTTATCGATAACAGTAAAAAAAAAACCGCGCTTATTACATACGGCTGATTACTGCATTTTCTTTTTAGTTTTGAAAAATTTAATAAATTATTTTATTTTCTGCACCGAGACAAATATGCTTAGATTCAACCTAATTGTCGCCGTTTGCGAGAATTCAGGAATTGGGCTCAAAGGTGATTTGCCTTGGCGAATTAGGCAAGTTTAACTACCTACAAAACAAACCAACTTTAGATGAATAATACATTTATGTACATACATATGTATGTATGTATTCATATATATATTTAAAGGTCAGAGTTAAAGTATTTTAGCAACACCACTAAACGCCGCCTAGATTCCAGCAAACGCAATGTTGTTATTATGGGCAGAAGAACTTACTTTGGAGTTCCCCCAAGCAAACGCCCCTTACCCGATCGTTTGAATGTAATACTTAGTTCCACACTCAACTCAAATGAGCTGCCCAACGAGGTCCTACTCTTTTCCAACCTCGAGGCCGCTATGCAAGAACTGGACAAACAAACGGATCAAATTGAAAACGTTTGGATTGTAGGCGGTAGCAAAGTCTACGCCGAGTCCATGACATCGCCCCGGTGTCATCGCTTGTATTTAACAAAAATCTATGCTCAATTTGATTGTGATACCTTCTTCCCCAACATACCCGAATGTTTCCGTGAAGTGTCCCCTGATAAAGACACGCCATTGGGCATTCAAGAGGAGAACGGCTTAAAGTATGAGTATAAGGTATTTGAAAAACAACAATAAACTGCAATTGATTTTCCATGTATGTATGTACATATGTATGTCTATTGTTTGTTGTTATGGATGCAGGGTGTCAAGTAAAATCTCATTCCTAAATTGGGTAAAAATCGCCCCATGTGATTAATAAATGTGCCCCAGTGTGTTGTCTACGCAATCGCCGCACTGCGGAAATGGTCTAGGCGACTAGAATTTACGATTGGATCTGGGATATTTTTCCGATTTGTTGGTTTTTCACAATCAGTTTTATTTTATAGCATGTTTAAACATACTTACATACATATGTATTTGTTTTTTTTATAATCACATGTGCATTTGCTACGCTGAATCGATCTAAGATGAATGCTTTTGGGCAAATTTACAGAGTACAATCGTATATGTGTGTGGATGTTTTACGGAATTAAAAACACTTTGGCTAACTATTGCACTACTTGCTCTCTTCGATATCTCTTTCCTTTGAATACTACTGCCTAAATTCATGAACCAAACACCAAATGGAAGGTGGATGTAACGGAGGGGTACACGGTCTTGGTTGTCGTTCTGTGAAACAATCTATAAGTTTTGGTGCTTTGTTATTGGGCTGGTTGCTCCTCTTGTGGCGGTTGTTGTCGTTGTTCTCCTGCTTCTTCTCGCTGTTGATTCGGCAATAAAGGTTGACCCTCACCACCCCAAAGAAATCCACCAGGACGATCCTCGGGAGCGGCTTGATAATTTTGATCAATATGCTCATTAAACAGACGTTTCCTAAAAATGAAGTTGACAAATAAATATTTTGCTTAGAACTTTAAGCTGCACATATTGGTCGTCAACGAAAATGTAAGTAAATTTGTTTAATAGCTACTTACAGAAAATATGGGGTTTTGATCAGCCTATACCCATTGGAAAGTTGCGGATATACATCTTCTAGCACATAGTATATATGGCCCACACCCATGCCGATGATATCCACCCAAACAGTATTTCCCAAGATCATAGAGCAGCAAAGAAGTACCCATGGCAAATAGGGTGCTTGAAAATTTAGCACTCCGAAGAAGTTCATGGGCACTAAGGGATTTCGCCTTGACCACACATACACCAACATCAAAGTGAATGCCTGGCCGAGGAAGAGCAAATTCACAAAAATGCCAAAAAATGTCATCAGCACGCCTCCAAAGATAAACATCATCACGAAATCGGAACTGCGCCCACGAAAGGATCCGTCCTCGAGCATACGGCAATAGCGGTAGGTGAACACCATGTTGAAAAAGAAACTAATCCCAATCGTCCCAAAGTATAAGAATGTGGTCGCCAGCCGCCATATTTGGAATTTCCGCACAATCAACGTCGGATTAAAGTATAACTGGAGTGGCGACACTAAATCCAAGTGCTAAAACGTACAAAACATATTCTTAGTTAGCGGACACGTCATCTCAACTGCATCTCAGAGGTCCCATTTCTTCACTTACCACCGCCAGAGTACAAAGGCAGCAGACCGTCGTGTACACTCTCGTCACGACCGGTATCTCCAAATAGAACTGTCTCAGAGCGTTCATTGGTGCTAAAATATAACATTTCACAAAACAAACTTTTTTAAATAAACAAATGTTTACTCATTTTTTTGTTTTTGGCATAGAGATGGAAAAACTATCTATGGAACTATCGGCATCGACTATCGGGTCCAGCAGTATCGATTCGGCCTACTTTCGATGGTACTAATACCCGATTCCCACTGCCACCATCCACGGTCTCTTAATTATTTCAAATACATGTATGTATGTATGTACATATATGTATGTACATATATGTATGTACATACATGTATTTTGTAACTTCTAACATTTTGAATATTTAAAAACTTTAAGTATCCATGATTTATACATTTGTCTGTCTCAACAAAAACGATCGAACTATTTTTGGTTAAAAGTTACATACATATGTACATATTATGTACATACATACATATGTACTTAGTAACTAGCCAATAAGCCAACAAGGCGCACCAGAGGACGCGCCCCTGGATTTTTTCTTAAGTAGCTTTCCCGAGTAAGTAAAAATTTATCACGGAATCTCAGACTTTTGATTATCTAAATCTGAAACACCCAATAACTTGATTTCTATTTCCAATCTAACTAATATCCCCTGATACGACACAGCGTTATTGTGGCTGATGTTGTTATTGTTGTTTTGACTGCGGTTGCTTGGCTTGTTTTATTTGACCCACTTTTTTTCGTAGCGATACGTGAGACAACACAGTGGGTTTAAAAAACCACTTAAGAAAGATGAAAAGAGTTGCTCGTGTGCCTTCGACTTTGCCACGATCTCCAACCACTGTAGATCCATAAACTGAATTGCCAACAGGTTATGGCGACGGCAATGGAGTGAGCAGAGTGGTAAAAAGGGCCATGACAGTGACACTTTGAAGTTTGAGGTTAAATCTTACATATCTACGAATGTATGTATGTATGTATATATATACATACATACATATGTATGTGCATTCACAGATGGGCTGACTCTGTTTTGATGTACATACATACATACAAATCTATGGATTTATGCATATGTATGTACATACATCTACACTGCAACTAAAACAAATTACAATTCATAGAGTTTTATTAGGTTTATTAAATTGTCTCACATGCACACACGCGCTCCTATTTGAAAAGTGAAATTTTAAAGTAGAATAAACTACAAAAAACATAAACCACGCAACTCGTTAAGAGGTTCCAATAAAATTGAGGTCACTTGCTGACCAGTTGCCTGCTTGTGCCCCCCTTTTCCCTCTCACACATACATACATACATAGATCACGCGCCGTCTGATTTTGTTGTTGTGCATTTACAATTAATTGCAGTCGCGTCGCTTCTCTTATGGCTTGAACCGTTCTTAACCAGTTTTTGGACATTCAATTTAACATTAAAATGCAACCACGAACTTGGCAAAGAAAATAATCTTTAAGCAAATTGTAGGTCAAATTTTTTTAGTTTTGTATAATAGAGTTACTTTCGCTTATAGAGAACATCAACATCGTTTATGTTTGTATGTACATACATACATACATACATACATATGTATTTATTATAATTGTTATAATATTTATGTACTATATGTTTTGTAATTTATGTTAATAAAACTTTTAGATAAAAGAGGTTCTTGTAACAGTTATTTTTTTTTTGGCAATTTTTATTTAACTTACATCAGTCAAGCCTAATCGTGTGTTTCATAAGACATTCTGTCGTTGTGCACTGTTTGTTTTTGCACGTAATTATTGTTGGCTTCAACAAAAATCAAACCAGATCACGCTCAAGTATTAATAATTGAATAAAATGCAATTACGGATCAGAATTATTCCATTTATAATCTTGGTCAGGTGGGCGGCCAGGCGTAAATACGGCTACAGAAATATTGCAAAATGAAAAATTAACTTGAACTTAATTGCCAAAGCTCAAAAACTAACAAAACACAGAATATGCATAAATAACAAATTTGTGAATATTTCATCATTTTTATCATCAGTCAAGAACACACACCTTTAATATAATCCGCCCACTTCCTGCCTGTGCGCAGTTTCCGTTCTCCTTTCCACGTGATATGTGCACATAAATTAAAAGGGCCCAATAGAAATAAGCATACAAAGATTAGTAAAATCATAGGAAATAATCAACTAAATCTTTAGGCACCTCTAGATGTATGTATGTAGGTGTATGTACATATATTAAATACAATACAAAAATGCTAGCAAATAGGCACACCTATTCATTTATAGAAATGCACAGTTACAATACATATACATACATGCATACACAGATAAAATAGAAATAGAGAGCAACTTTCACCCAAGGTCATTGTGTTTTTAACTACGCCAGTCACAGCCGCAAAGACCAACTAGTAACAAATATCATTGTGTGTGCAATAATGTTGCTATACAAGATGTTATCTTTTACAGAAAAAAGTTTCTTGACAATCGGGCAACTAAATTTTTGTTAATGCTGATTCCTAAACCTTACAAGAAGTAAACAACGAGTCGGCAAAATTATTTTTGAGTCTGCTTAGCTGGTTTGAAATTAAAAGGACTTGTTAAAAAAATCAAAAATTCAACTTCAATTCAAGATATTATTATATTAAGATTAAAAAGTATAAGCATTCAGATTAGTACAAAAGCCCAGAACAATATATGTAAGACCGCGATAGACCATTATGTTGCATAAATTTAAAAAGCACAAAGATACATACATGCATATGTACATACAAATATAAAACGAGTTATACATAGTATATATGTATATTTGTACATACATACATGCATTCGATGATGAACATTGGAAACGAAAACAGAACGTAGCCATTGAGCTGAGCTATGTATGTATGTATGTATGTACATATAAGAAAGAAATGCGCATGCAAGAAGAAGCGGACTCCAATGATCGGTGTCTACCTCTGCGGTGAAAGAGCAGAGCATGTATCTGTATCTTCGTATCTTTCAAATCCGCTGACGTTGCCTTCTATCTTTTTTCTTCTTTCTTTTGTGGTTCTCCAAACGAGTCTTGAAATTGGGTCAGTGGCACAGTATGCATGGCATTTTGTCTTTGTATTTGTACATATCTTATACAGTGTAAGTTGGCTGTGGTTGCTTTTTCTACGCTTCGCTTCTCTTCAATTGTCTTCTATCTTGTCGTGTCTTTCTTCCGAGCATCGGCATTTGCTTTTTTTGTGGTCAATATAATGATTTTGCTCGACTCGTTCTCAGCCGTCTTCGCCAGTGTATACTTTTACGCAGCTCTACTCCATTTTACTTAACCAAAGACGTGCCTAATAACATGCGCAAATCAGACCCACGTAGTCAGGTTTTTACTGTCAAAAGTATGTATGTATGTGTGTTGTATAAGAAATTTTATATCCCCACATGGGGGATATATCGAACCTACTTACAGATGACTGTAAATTTGCGGGAGTCGCATTATCAATAAAAAATTATTTTAAAAGCCAAACCATTTAGATATTTAATTTTTTCATATGCTAAAATGTATGTTAAGTTTTAACATATGTATTTCGATGTTCTTACCTCACAGCAAACATAACCAGCACAGAATGTTATAATTTTTTGTTACAAATTTGAAACAAAAGCGATTTTGAACTTACTTTTTTGACTGTTGAAATAAAATAACAAAAAAATACATGTGTTGATTTAGTTTCCTTTCGATTTCTTATATCTGACAAAATATATTTTTTTATCAATTCTTTATTAAAACTTAGTTCTAATTTCTGTCTTTGTAATCTATCTGAAGTAAATATTTACAAACAAAATGGTTTGATTAAATAGTCAATCTTTATAAAAAATAAATAAAATTGCACGAAAACTTATAATAGTAATTATAAAATATAAGAAATTAAAATTATATTTTTCTTGTTTCCTTATAGAATGTGCTGAGGGTTACTTTTTTAATATCCCTAAGTCCTTAAAAGAACGTGTAAAATTAACATAAAACTTTAGCAACAAATTTTTAATTTTTTATAAAAACAAATTAACAACATTATTTTTCTGTAAAAAATATTACTTGAGTACTTTGCTAGAAAGTATAATAAATACATACATTTTTAATTTGGGTATTACTTTTTTGTTTAATTCGAAATATTTTGCCAAGCCCGCTTCAAAGTCTTATCCTATGTTTTATGTTTTAGGTTTAAATATGTGTGTCAATTGTTTTTGTAGCTATTTGTACATTTTAATGATCGTTAATCTAAAATTGTATTGCTATACACTTAAAGTTTTCAACAAGATGAGGTACATGATCAATAAATCCAAGAATCTACTTGCTATGTTATTTGCTTATAGCTGTTCAGGGCCCTATCATGATTTACTCAAAACGAAACAACAGTTGCAGAAAGACAATTGGACGCTTCGTTGTTCTTACATTGCTTGTGGTCTCTTTAGATGTTTGTCGTTTGCAGAAAACTAATTTAATCCTTTAATGAACATTGTGCTAGTTGTTCGCGTTCTTTACTTGGTATTTATACTCTTTGCGTGGAGGTAGTAGGTTGATTTTTACCAAGTACTTTCATATTAATTTTCGTTTGCATTTCAAAATTTGTTACTTGGGTGTTCTCCTGAGCTAACTTACCAGAAACTTGCAGACGAACAACAAAATGAAGACGGAACTTCTATTAGGCAGATCGTGTTTTAGATCAATTAGACTCGGGTAATCGACTTTAATCCAATACCTGCATACAATTTCTAATTTCTGATTTTTTTGTTAAAGTTAAGATTTATCCTATAAACGACTAATCTGTAAAGAGATCAAAAGCAACCAACAACAACGAAAGTATACAAAATGTTCGTGTATAAGATTGCTTCACCAAAGCTTCCAATGGGTCGCGAATCAAGCAACCTCACACACAGAACACATGGGAAAACGCCTATTAAGTAGCAGCTAATCGGATAGCTTTGAATAACACTAAGCCGTGTATTGTGTCTTAAGCCATTGATTAGGGTACTTAGAATAGGCGCCTTCCCTGCAATAGAGTAGAATCGTCAAGTTCGCACTCAGAGTGCGATAGCCGTTTACTATTCTCTATCCCAATTCATGGTCATTTTTGGTTGCTAGCTTCGTTATTGGCCAGCGAGTAAAAGAAATGATTAAATTTTAAATCAAGTCTCAGTCACGCCCAATTCTCTTATGTATCTGTTGATGTTTGAGCAAATGCGCCTTCTGCCGAAAAGCTTTCGCACAGACTTCGCAACGAAAGGGCTTCTCGCCCGTATGTGTACGCAAATGTACCTTTATGTTTGATTTATTAAGGAAGCCCCGATTGCAGATGCTGCAACGATGCACAGGCTTCTCCTTGCCAAGAAGCCCGCTCAAATCACTGGCACTAAAACTACCTTGAACACTGGACGGCGGTGAAAGGGCACCAAGTTGGGAAGAAGTAGAAGAATTTGTCGTGGATGCTCCATTGATATTCTCGAGCGATGTGGAATGATGCGAATGTTGGTGGTTGTTTTTCTTTTGAGCTCTGGATCTTTTTGCTTTGGGAGTACCACTACCAGAATTTGTCGATGCCGATATTGATGACGATGTTGTAGTAGTGTGCGGATAATTGCCAAGCATTTCGGGAGAACATAAACCATTATCTTTAAGCGAGTTTGTTGGTAAGCTTAAAGCATTTGCAGAGGGTAATTGATATGTGGGCTGTTGCTGATTTTGATTTTGATTAGGATTTGTTTGAGTTTGGGTAAGATAACGCGGATTAATCATTAAAGTATTATCCGTAGTGCTTACCACCGAACCAGGTGGACTACAACTACTGCTAAGGTGTTGTTGCTGTTGTTCGGTGCAGTATGAGGTAGAGCTGCTGGGTGCTGCTTCACTTTTGATACAATTTGTTGATGTGCTGTTGCTGCTGGTGTTAGTGCTGGTTGGAGGTGGTCCATGTTGTAGGCGATTTTGCAAAAGGGGCATATAGCCATGACTGAGAAGGCTTTGCAGAGTAGAACTACTAGCAGCATGCATGGGCAACGGTGAATGCGGCAAAATAAATTCACTTAACGTATCCTGTTGATGATGGGAGGATACCAAAACTTTGGCTTCGGGTTGTATGCAATTACCATCGATCCAGGCATCAAGATCCATCCAACTGTCACGGGTATCAGTGCCCTCATCCTTATCGAGTTGATTGGGGACTGTAGTATCAGCTATTGCAGATCCTATAATTGCAGCTATATCATCAATGGAGTTCATATCAACATATTCCGTTAGATCCTTATAGATGCGTACGCCGCTTCCATGTAGTGAGTCCGCAACTTGATCGATGGGTGTGAGAGCAGAGCTGCTACCATTTCCTCCATTTCCACCCCCGTTCATCACACAACTGTCCGCTGAGTAAAGCTTAGAATCTAATTGACTATCGGCAAATAGTTTCACATCACCCAGACATGAATTCGCGCAGTTATCGCCGCCTGTACCACTAAGCACGCTCTCCGGTAGGCAGGTAGAGGAAGAGACTATGTTGTGCTCATTAGATGATCCATTACAGGAGCCGGAAGGCGTCGTAGAGGTGGGATTACTGTTATTGTTGTTCTGATAGGCACTCTGTATATAATTATTATTACTTTCATCGGGCAGTCTCTGGGCAATGGCATGGTAATGATGCCCAGATATACCATTGATCGACAAATGTCCTGTATAGCCTGTAAATGGTGGTAATGGTTTCAAGTCTGACAAAGCATTTAGCGATGAGCTGTTCATTAATAAATTATCCAAAACATCCATCGAATTTTTCTGATCTCCATCACTTGGTAGCGAATCCAAATCGTGTTCCAACAGCAACTTATGTCCATCTAGCAAGTACTGATCCTGAGCGTTGCCGGTCTGTGTGGGTCCCCAACAGGGGCTCATCAGTAGGCTTTCGACTTCCGATTCACTTGGGCCGTTCATACTGCAAAACTTCATTGTCCAGTCAACCCAGAGTATTGTCAAAGGGTATTTCTCTTTAATCGAGTGGAATGCAAGATGGGTAGTTATTGAGCTGTAATCGAAAGAGGTGAAAGAGTGAACTCTAATTAGACTTTATTAAAATTACCAATTAGACTAAATTCTCTTTGATGCTTTAATAAATTATTCATTTAAAAGGAATTTGATAGGATCCAGTAGTATTTAAAGGAAAATCGAAAAAACAAGAAAGGAAAAACTGAAATCTATACCAGAAATGGCCAATAATAATTTAGAAATGGTATTTGGGTCAAAACATTAATAATCAAGTTAAATTAGCATATAAATTGTTGGAAGAAGAAAGACAAGAATGAGAGAATTGAGAAGCCGACAATGAAAGTCCGCAGGTGTAGAAGGAGACAACGAATTAAAGAGTCAACGAAAAAGAAAATATGTATGTATGTATGTATGTACGTATGAATGTACATATGCATGTATGTGTATGTATTTATATTGAAACTCTCATACATACATATGTATATATGTACGTTCATATGTACATATGTATATGTATGCATGTATTCTTTCAACTAGACGGCAAGAAAACGAAAATAAACGGTAAAGCAAAAGCACAAAAACAGTTAAGTTTGTGAGGTTTGGTCAGAAAGTAGGAGAAAAAAAGAGACGACGGTAAATAAACATACATATACATATGTACGTATGCTCATACATACATATGTACATACATACAAATAACGTATACAAAAAAATCAAAGCCAGTTAGAGTTTCGCTTTCAACAGGTTGTCTAGGCCTACATATGTATGTAGCTTAGAGCTCAGCTTTGCGGAAAGAAGCGCAAAGCATGCGCAGCTAAGCATGGCAGGCAGAAGCAGCCAAACTACCGTTACTCGAGCGACTGCGGCTTCGAAGCCGACAGCGCAATGACGGGAGACCTGCTGACATACTTCCCAGTTTCATCTTTAAAGTCTGACAATGAGTGTCGTTTCACGAGAGAGCGAGAGATAGAGAGAGAGGAAGAGAGAAAGAGAGAGAGAGAGAGACAGAGAGAAAGAAAAAGCACTAGAGAGCGAGAAAAAGAGATATGTAGATTGGCAATGACAAAGAGAGCGGGGGTGCCCCCCTTTCTTTCTTTTTCACTGAAAAAAATTGAAAATTGGCGCAAGGTATGTATTTTAACGCAAATAAATAAATTTATTCACACACGTATATACATACATATGTATTTATTCTTATATGTATGTGTAGCTACATATGTATGTATGTATCTGTGTAGGGAGGGATCAATCCAAACAACCGCACATACACACACAGTGGCGGATTTGCAGGCTTGGCCGCCATGAGCCATGTAGCATCAGCATTCCGTTATTTATGAGATAGCTATAGTCATGAGTTATTCTTGTAAATGATGATGAGAGTTGACTGCTTTTTACTTCAGATATTCACCCACAACAGTCTGGCACAAACCGAGTTACATACATATGTATGTATATTAATATTTTGTTATATTGCATTTGAAGCTCTTTGACTTTACTGTAACCTTTTCTGTACTTTTACCCCATATTTTTTCTATTACAGGTCACAATGTCTGGTGGCCCCAGAGCAGGGCCTAGTGTGACTTTGAGGTAAATCCGCCACTGTACATATGTACATATGTATACTCATATTATTTTATTCTACTTACTGGATTATGATTCTGGCTGTTGTTATTGTTTGGTGAGCGTCAAATTTTACACATTGAAGTTTTATTTAATCAGGTTTTTTTTTTGTTAACGATCCAAGCATTGTAACGGACAACCGTTGACTCTCTTTTGCATTTGAATAGCCGCATCCCGCTTCCCCTGCCAGACGTAGACTTAATATAGTCACAGAAAATGCGGGGGCGCGCCACAAAGCGCTTCCATTGTAATTTAAGCTAGTAAATGTATATGTTTGTTTTTTGGCTCAGATTATGGTCACAAAAATACTTCAGCTTGTCAGTTGACAGTGACCCACTATGGGCATTATAATTACTTCTGTGTGAAATTATAACAGTTATTTCAAACGGTTGAGTGCTTTAGTGAACTCAATAGACCTACATTTGTAAATTTTTTTCGCACTAACTGTCGGAAAACCTTTCATTCATTTGTATTTGCTGAAGACAAGAATAAGGACCTTAGATATTTTTGAACAGCCGACTAATGTTAGTGTCTGACCTCTAGAATTCCGCATATAAAGTGAACTCCAATAATGCAGCCCAGACCAGCTGGCATAAAATTAAGTTCTTAAATGGGCAAAAAAAAGTACCAAAAGTTTAATGCTATCGGAAATTGAGCTTAACCTCTGGAGGCAGTCAGCATCCGTTTAAATGATTAAACACGATGCAACAGGCAAAAGGTCAATCCGAAAAAAATCCCATAAAAGAAAGCACAAAAACACAATATAAAAACCATTTGAAAGTATTTGAACGTTCTTGAAAAATAGGAAAAAAAAACAATTCGACATTGTTGAAAAGGAGAGTAAGTGGATAAAAAACTTTAAAACCGCATTTTTTTACAATTGGACGAAGATCGGTAAAACCGCACGTACAGCTTCCACCAAGGCCTTCAATCAAGAAAAAAATATTTGGCCAAGACCGAGAAGACAAAAAGTTGCATGAACGTTTGCATATACATATGTGTGAATGTCTGTTTGAATGCATTGTATGTTTTTGATCTCCCAACAACCTTGCTAACGTGTGGCTTACATTGAGGTCATCGCCAACCACTGAAGGTTTCGCCCGTGCCCCTTCTAAACCCTACCAAACATGCAACAAATTACAATTGACGAGAACAGCAAGTTAACTACAAACTGCCATAGCATTGGGAAACGTGCTTCCTCACCTCCTAACGTATCTCTTCCTTAGAACTTGCGAGTCATACAACCAGGGCTCATGGGTACATTTATTTTTATTGCCAGCTATACACTTCGCTAGACATGCGGCACGTGTGATAAGTTATAAAATGTCAGTGATAGAGCATGGAAAAAGATTCTGTGGGTAGAATTCGGGGATATGAGTATGATTATTGTGTGCTCATACTAATCATTAGGTATTTAGAACTTGAATTTGTTGGCAACGCTTTAAATTAAAACTCACAGATATAACCATATTCCCAAGTACAATATTAGTACAACATTTTATTGTTAAACTGCGTAGGTTTAGTTGATCTGGATGGCCTATACACGAATACAGATTTACTTATGGATGCACAAATCCAAATATGAACTTGATACTTTCTTCAGCCTATGGACATTTGAGGTTTTGTCTTGTTTTTCGTATTCCTATTATTATTTTTTTGGTTATGAATGAATACTATCCAACTGGTCAAACACTTGTTTTAGATCTTTTGACTTACAGGCTTCTTTTTCCTACATTTCCACTCCCTTTTTCTGCTAGTCCGTGCACGAACATGTGTCTAACAAGTGAGATGACAAGTTAACGATAAACTTGAATGCATGAAACAGATGGAGATGGAGCATACGGCGGAGGAAGGAGGCTTGGCGCTATTTTTATGACTTAAGTTATAGTATGTAGTACAAGTAGAGAGATGGAGATGAACCCACCACACCCAGTGCTTATGGTTGTGCCTAGCGGACCAACAACAACTATGCAAATTTTTACGGTGTTTAATTTTTTTAGTTGTTGTTTTTGGGCTATGTTAGGTTGTTGTTATTTAAATGGCTTTACCTTTGGTGGGTCTTTTTGGCTATGTCTGTGCGTGTCGAGACTATATATATACATACATATATATATTTTTGTTGTGGTCATCTGGACAAGCCAGTCCCAAAACAAAACAAAAAAAAAAAAAACATTGCTCAGGTCAGCGAACCCAAAATATTTATGTTGCTGTGCATAATATTTGCTTACTTATTATACCCTATAGATCTAACATAAAATGGTATGTTTCATTAGTTAAATATAATTCAACACTTTATTAATTACCCCTATATATAAAGCTTAAACTGAAACTTTTAGAGAGTAACCAAAGTTGGATACTTTATTCATTTAAAAAAGGGTACTAATTATTTGTGGACAAACTATTTGAACTATTGTACCTAATATGTACACATCTGGATCTCTTTTAGCTTTGTGCAGTGTATATTCAAGTCGGCGCCACGCCTTGCTAAAACACATCATTTTATTTTGTTCAAATTAACTAGATGTATCAGGGAACGTTGTTATTAGCATACAAATTAATTTATGGTGAATATTATTTTGTAATTATTTATTTATTGAAACTATTGGGAATGCAAGCAAAAAGTTTAAACATATTTGCAAATATTAATAAAATTAATGAAACAAAGTGCCTATACAAACCCATCTTGTGAAAAGCCTTATCTGTCATAACAATTGGCAGTATAAACGCTTATTTATTTAAATATATTGCTTATGTATGTGTATGTATACATTCTGTACTTAAAGAATTACGATGCCAACAATTAAAAAAGCTGGTACCAAACAGTGCAGTCGGAAGTAAATAGATATTTCGGTTTACAGCTAACAATTAATGAGACGAAGTTTTCTAGGTCTCTCTTCCAATCTCTTTCTCTCTGTCATACTCTGTTGCTAAGCCGGTGAAAGATCTAAAAATAAATCATAAAAACCGTTTGTTTGTCTGACAAAAATGGTCTAATATACAACAACAACAGCAGCAACGGGATGGCAATAGCAACCTCCGAAAAAAAGTCCAACAACAATAACAACAGTAGCGGCAGTTTGTACCGTTAGATGACGCAAAATTACGCTTACTCATTCAGCAAGCGGCAAGGCAACAGTTTTCCCAAATATAAGACAGAGAAGCTACAATAGTCTGTTTTTCGGTGTGTAGACTGTTGTCTATCTGGCGGCTTCAATGAGCGTATCAAATTCGCCTAAAACCATTAAGGTTGCATTTTGGCCAGAAAAGATTTTCCTCTAATTGAATTTTTCAAATTAAGCTTAATATGTAGGTATGCTTGAACATAGGGGACTGTAACTGTGAACTGATCGGATACGAACCTTCTGGCGGTGTAACATATTAATTACGAACCTTTGATACATACCTTTGATACATACATACATATGTATGTATGTATGATATATGTACATACATATAAATGCTTTAATTCGATTTGAAACAAATGTTCAGTAAAACAACAATAAACTTGTTTTCCAAAAGATTCTGATGATCACAAAATAAATTAATACAAATAAAATTGGATTTAAACGCATAATTCATGCTCTAAACAAATTGTGTTCTACTTTTCTATATCTAACAGCCCGACTTATTCACAACCTATGTATATTTAAATGGTAGAGTGTCATGGTGAAATAGGACTTTGCCTCTCTCGAGCCTTAGCTGCTGTCAACGCCCACACTAAGTCTACGCAAAATGCCTATTTGTATTTATAACAGGTGAGTAATAATATCGGAAACGCGATGATGATTTCGGTCATTGACTTTTGTCTGATTTGTTTATAAAATTTCAAGCATGAGAATATTCTTCTACATAAGCGAGGCCATTGACTTAAGAATATTTGTTAATATTTGTTGTTGTTAATTTACATATACGAGTGTATTTGTTATATAGTGATTACTTACTGTTATGAAATGACGTCCCTATTAAAAGATTGAGAGAGATTGATTTCGTGAATGTTCCAGTACTTGTATTGCAAAGTACATGTATATTTTTTGTCCGTTATTATAATCCTCGCTGGATAATCCAGACCTTGTTCTATAATCCAGACGTAAAAATGTCCTTTAAAATGGTTTAGATTTATACAAATTGGTTTGTTAAATGCTTTGGTTAAGATACGATCTTAAATGTATGTATGTTAATTGGACAAGCAACACAAAGCTAAAGAAGAATAATAACAAAAACTCAGAATACATATTGTGTATTTTTTGGTATACTCACAAAAACAATGGGAGCAGGGCATAAATAGTAAAACAAAAATAATAATAGTGGGATGTTGTATAAGTTTCTTAAACGGTTGATTTAACTAATATATGTCGTATTTCATATATACAATGGACGACGTATTAATTGAAGGTTGGGTTTGTATTTCCTTTCAAATGAAAATATTTACAACAGCGGGTATGCCAATTTTCTGCTGAATTTTGGAATGGGTATTCGTATATATAAATATACTATATATATATTGTTGGTTTTAATAAATTTTTAACTTTTTTCGTATTTCCTTTGCGGTTGTTGCTTTTCTATTGCACTTAAATATGTATTTATGGGACACTCTTTCTTTATCACTCGTTTCGAAAATTATTATTTTATTTGAAATGTATCAAAACATTTTCGAAACATTTTTTTAACCATTTTCACAATTTTTGTTATGCATTTTCGAGTTGATTATATTCATTTGGTTTAAATGTAGAATTTATTAGGGTCACTAAAATGTTTGGAATTTCGTCTACACCAAATCCGAAGCGACAACGCGAAACTATTTTTTCTTTTTTATATATTTATGTATGTATTCGAAATGTACACAACGCGACGGCCTCAGAGTAAATTCGCACTAATCCGAAGACATTGAAGGTAGAAAGCCAACTGTGCGCAGGCGCAACACGAAAAGAAATTTTCGAGCCAAAAGAAGTGGAAGCCGAATGTTGTTGTACCTCGGCAGGTAAAAGAAGTCAGAAATCTCGCGCACAGGCCACGAGAGAAAAAGAGACAGAGGCATGTATACCTGAGAGCGAATGCAACATGTTTGATGTCATGAGCGGAGGTGGCCAGGGATAGACAAAAACAGCACTTTCGTTGCTTTCTCAAATTTAAAGCAACTTATTCAAAATACTATATACATATATACATATGTATGTAAGGATGATAAGCAATTTCAGCAATTGCTTTTTGTTTATTTGTAAGAAGAGCTTACAAAGAATTTCTGCCTTTTTGCGCTACGCTTATGTGGGCTTAATGGCCAACATGTCTGAACAGGTGTCCTCTGTAAAAGTCGAGGTCAGAGCCAGGGAGTGTAAGTCGGGTTCAAAGTCAGGGCTAAAGTTGTTTTTGATTTATCAGCGAAGAAAACCAAGAAACAAAAATCGTACTTCTATATAAAAAACAAATAGTTATTATGATTAAAAAAACAAAATAAATTTTCACATAAATTCATATTTTGTGTTCCTTATTGTATTTAAAAAACAATTTCTAGCTCGAACCTGTTTGAAGCTCTCTCGCTCTCTTGGTTATTCTTCATCTCTCACAACTTCCCACTCGCTTGTCGCTCTTTCACTCGCAAATACAACCTGACCTACTTTGGCGACTAAAAAAATTCACATTTTTTCCTGTTATTTTTTGTTTTGCCAGTTTTGATGTTGTTGTTGTTTTTGTTCTTTTGTGTTGTTGCATTTCCTATTCGCACTTGCGCGTGTTGTTGTTGGATAGTTGGTTGTTTTTGCTCTTTTCAGCGCTCTTTAGTTTTTGCATTTAACGGTATCACTTTGAAAATGAAAGCTTGCGCTTGACTCACAGGTTGGGTTTTTTGGGTTCACGAATTTTGTTGTTGTCTGGCATTACCATAAACATCATCTTTCATCTCATCATCATGCTCATGTTGGCCAGGATGCAACTGCGTCACTTCTGTAGATTGGGTACTGTCCGCATATATTGTATATCAGTGAGTTTGAATTTTATGGTATTGATGGTTCATGATTTCTTATGTATCCCTTTATAAAAAATAAATTTTATTTCGTGGTATGAGGCCAATAAATTTTACTAATAATACAACAAGTAAAATTTATTGACCGAGTTTTGATTAACTTCAAAAAAGTCAAAATCTAGTCAGTTCTTATAGCATGTTACCCATTATGTGAAATGGTATATCAAAGTCGAAAACGTATGCAATAGGCATGGTATACCAAAGTCGGCTACTTACTTACTCCATTTTTTGTTGTGTTGATTAAAGATATTATATATTTGCGGTAATTGTTTTGTCCGTCTTACAAGTTTGTTGTCTAAGTCTTTTTGTTTTTAGAAAAAGGAAAACTTGATGGACTACCAGGAATTTTTTTTTTTTTTTTTGGTTTAAAGATAGGAATAAAGAGATATCTCTATGCATTTTTTCATGATAACCAAATATAATTTTTCGAAATTTTGTATATATGTATGTACATACATACATATGTATGTATTTTATTGTTTAACAGCTATAAGAACGACTTCAAACTCTCCTATAGTTACAGACAATCAGAATTGGTGAGCCAACATTTTAATGCTCAAGAGTCTTTCCAGACCTTTGAAGACAGTTGCTTGCTTGCTTTGGGGCATGGGCGCAACTCTGTTTTGGTTTCGAGACTGAGCTTCAGCGTATAAGCCAAGCTAATAGCAAAATTACAGTTAGACAAATTCTATGCACGTCAAATGTCAATCTTTTTCAAACACAGCGAAATACAGAAACCAACGCAGCTCAACAAAACGAACGTCGAAAAAATCAATCTTAAGTATTAAAAAGACCCCAACCCGGCCGACCTGGTATCGGGAATGGAGAAGAACACGGCAAAACTCTTTTGAAAAACTAATTGAACTTGGACAGCGTGACACTTGGGATGAAGTTGGAGTTTGGAGAATAAGTCAGGCCCATCAGTCAAAAAGCTCACAGCTATTTGTTCCAAACAAATAAAACAAGTAATCAAATCAAGGTAAGCAAAGGAGCCACCTGGAAGAGGTCATTGGGCCAACGGTAAACCAAATAAAAGCCTTTCATTAAATAAATATTGTCATGAGGGGGGGTCAAAAGCCTAGACCAGAAACAAGATTTGTGCATTTGTCATATTTTGGGTTATACAAACGGTGAAAAAGTCAGTCGAAACCCCTAAGCCATCGACTTGCTTCCAAATGAAGTCTAACCGCAACAAATTGTAAATAAAGATGCAAACAATTGAGCAGAAGTCAAAATTAACAAAGGTTTGTTTTTGCAAGTGTCGAACATTTTGTATGCTCATCTTTCTCTTTGGTTAAGTGAGAGAAATTCGAGAAATTGAAGCCGATAAAAGCCGGTGTCACAGGTATTGTCAAAGGTAGCCCAAGGTGAATCCTGCAATGGTTTTACCGGCTTTTGTTTTTAAAATTTATTGTATAATTGAAACATGAAAAAAAAATAAAACCAATTTCAAAGATCTTTTCATTTATAAGCGAAAAGTAAGTATAACATTTAGGATTTTTCGATATGAAATATTTGTATTATTTTTATCGCAATTTCATATATTAATCAAATGATTGCTCTTGTACTGAATAATGATTGTGGTAACAATAAGAGCGTTTCATTCTTTTCATTCGTTTTCTAATTTTATAAATTGTCTGATAAAAAATATATGATTCTTAAATTATCAAATCAAACAGTATTGATGAAAGATGCATAATTCGTATTTTCTCCTGTCGTACACATGGTATTCAACCAACTTTAACCGTCGCCTGGTACAAGCAAACATGAACTCCCTATACTTCACAAGTTTTGCTGCGTTTTCGGAGGCCAGTCGAAATGTTGATGGCGTGCATTGTTTCTACAGCAACAATGGCAACATGTGGCTCGAGTGCAATTCGCATTTGCATCTCAATTGCATTTTGTATTGTCTGCTCGTTTGGTTTGCCTCTTCATCTCTCTATGCTTCTCTAGGCGCAGCTGCGGGTGTTTTTTGTCTATGTGGGATCCGGTTTTAGTGACCTACTTCCGGTGGCTGTTGCCTAGTTCTATGCGTGTTGCATTCATCTTGACCTTTACAGCGCCTCCGCACACCCACACCTATATTCCAAGTCTGCAATTGCTTTCCCCCTCTAACTATTTGCATATTCAACCCGCCCGCCTACATTTTACACCATATTCATAAATTCTTAGTTTTTTTAAGTCAAGCCCTTTTTTCGCCTGTCAATTTGTTTAGCATTTTTATTGATACAGCATTTTGATTGTTCTTTTAGCTTTAGTACTTACATTTTACAATTACTTTTGTAAACAAGAGTTTATATTTTAAAAGATTTGATTCCTGGAATTTATGGAAACATTATGATAGGTTCGTTTCTTTACGCAACTGTTATTATATTGTTGGAATCGCTTGTGAAGTAAAAAACAAACCTTTTTGAATTTAAATTTCTCCCAGCAGAGAAAATGTAACGCCTGTCAAAAAAAAAGGAATACTGAAAAAAAAATTAACCCAATTATGTCCAGGCGCAGCAAAATCAAAGTGGACAGGAATGATAGGCTCGTCCGCATGGCTGGCTGTTGGTATCGAATAAGATGCGAACTTAAATTGGGTCACGTGCTTGAATCTGACAATTTTATGATGCGAGTGCCAGCGGCTGAGTACACCTCCCTTTCTTCGTTTTTTTACCTGATTCCTTGCCATAGCTCTACCCGCCTGCTGAAGGTTTTCCTAAAGGATTCGCAGCCAACAAGTGCAATGTTTCTTTGGGTGATGCATCCATAAATTAAATGCGTAAACGAGTTTCGGATAGCTTCACGGGCATAAAACGAACGACAGGGCAGGGCTGAGGGGATATTCGAATTGCAACTTGTATATATTTTTCTTTTGGGACCAGGGGGTGTTGGTTGTTGGTTGTGAAGATGCAGCTTCTTTCGCATACAATTCAGCTTTGGGCTACATAATTAATTCCGGCAAGTGGCGGCCCAAGATTTTTTTGTGGCGGCGGTAAACGGTCGAAGTAGAGACGAAGTAGAAGGCAGAGGCAATACGTGATATGGGCCAACAGGTTTTTGGTTTCCCAGCGCACTTGCCACCATCGCACCCAAAAACAACAAAAATTTATATGCATCGTCTTCGCGTTCATTGTCGTTTTTTTCTGTTCCGTGGGTTTCAAGTGGAGACCGGGTCAGCGATTCCACTTGATTTGATTTTGGTATTCCATGCACCGTTATTCAAAACATTCGAAAAACGTTTTAAGCAAAGACCATACATACTTATGTACATATGTATGTACATTGTACATACATAGGTGCGTGTGGTTATAATTGTATGTGTGTGCATATTGATACATTGTGTATGTTATTGCTTTCAAGTTGCAATTACATATGTACATATATGTGTGTATGTCTGTACATACAGTGACTCATGTAATATAAAAACGTAAAGCTTTTCATTCTCCTGGTTTATTTCATCAAAACATAACCCACTGGTCAAGATTATTTTGATCGAACGTGAGGAATTTTTAATTTACAAAATTGTTTATACCTAGTAAGCTTTTTTTGATATGTCCCATTAAGTATTTTTTATACCCACATATGGACAAGAAGCAGAGTAAGAAGAAGAAAAAGACGGCGACCGCATTCGCAAGGAAAATGGAAATTGAAATGGAAAATTGTGCGGGCAAGCTGAAACACAGCTCGAAGACTAGAGCAGGCCAAGTGTGGAAACTAGTTAATGTTGGTATAATAATTGTTATTGTTGTTGTAAGTGTTTTATTACTGCTTTGGCATGGTAATGAGCAGTCAAGTACCCGATCCCATTCGCCAGGCAGAACCAATTATCTTGAGTAAGCATGATTATGCTTATGAGAGTAAAAGTGTTCGCATTGTATCTTGGCTATATTTGTGGGTTTGTGTCTGTTAAGAATGCTTTAGATACCATACATATGAAAATACATATATGTATGTACAGTCTATGACCTACATAAAGTCAAGTATATTATGTGGATATTGGTAAGCCATGTCTACGGAAGAGTCTGCAACTGAATGGTGGAAGATGATATAAAGTATCTAAAAAAAGAAAACTATTCTTCAGACATGTGTCAAAGTAAACTTAAAACATTATAAGTAATTATATAAGCAAAATATAGCGCATGATAAAATGCCTTGTTTATATTGATACAATTTCAAAATACATGTTTTGTTAGTGGCCTTTGGCTCTCAGTTTATTAAAATTTTGAAATAATATTACATATGTACATATGTTCTACGCAAGGTTAGGTTGTTTTTCGCTTTTGCATTTACTTTAATCCTATCGTATCCTTGTTAAGTCTTTCTACACATACAAAAAAAAAGGGCATACGCTGGCAATTATATTTTCACCCATCATGGATGTCCAGACCAAACGTCACAGAGATAGACAGGTACATGAAAACAATACACATATACAATTATCTCACATTACAAGAGAAAACAAAATTTTATGAGGTCAGCCACAGATAAAGACAGTAAAACTGAACTCGTGGACAGTCACAACAAATTGTCTAAAAGCTAAGGCTGTACCTGTACCTGTACCTTGTCTCCCCTGACTACCACTTCCTAGTGCAATTCGGTCAAGTTTAGTGGATGTTGGTATTGATGCAGCTACAGGTCCGGCTAGACCAAGTTAGTAATGTAGTTAGTCAGACTGAGCTGCCGGTCCTACTGGCATCTGGCATCTCTCTTTTTATTTCTTGTTTGTTTATATGTATGTACATAAATAAATATGTTCATATATTGTATACACATAAACAAAAACATAAGTAAATACCAGTGACGGAGTTTAAAGAGATTTCTTCAAAGTTTGCTTACACTTGGGACAGTTAAGTTTCTGCCAAATGCATTTAATTTTTATTTACAACTTATTTAAATTATACTTCAGTAATTTATTTAACTTGTCTAATGTTGAGTAATATATAGGGGGTTGCTAGCCCCCTGCAGGGAAAGAGTTCCCCACCACTGTATAAGCACACATGTATATTTAAGTATGTATGTATGTATGTATATGTTTGTGTGTTTGGCCAATTATGGTGTCCTCTTTATTTGCGCTACTATGTTTCTCTGTCTTTCTATCTACGTCGTGTCATATTTGTCTGCCATTGGCGTTCGTTGCTTAAGTCTTTCGTTTGCGCCGTCTGCCAAGTGGGTCACTTGCGATTTCATGACCGACTTTTTAGTTTCTCTATATATCTTTCTTCTTTGCCTTATTCTTTTGGTCTTTCTTTGTGATTCGCATTTTACGACTGTCCGCTGTTTGAAAAGTATTCAAAGAAGTAAGATGTTTGTATTTAATCAGAATATTTTTATTTTCATCTTAATATTTTTTGTACTTTAGTAAATACTTTAAAAATCATTACCTTGTCTCTTCTCCCTTTCGGTTCCGTCACACTTCAATTGAGCAATAATAAAAGAAAGAAGAAAAGAAAAATAAATATAAATGTGTCATTATACACAACCAATTAGTTGGCTCTCTGGTCCAAGTCCAATAAAACGGTTATAATTTATACCAAAAGGCACAATTTATTATGCGTGATTTACCGTATGAAGAAAAACATTTAACAACAATCTAAACGTTACCCCGCCTCACAGTCTTTGATGGGCAGAAAATTAACTTTATTTTCTATGTAAATACATAAAATTAGCAGAATTCTATAACGATATTCACTTGGTTTATGGAAGTTCGTTGTCAGGTGAGGCAAAGTGCTAGTATGCTTTTATCAAATGGTATGCAATCTGCATTCATAGCCATTTCTTTTACTGGTCCAAACGACAATCATCATCAGCGGCTGAAAACGGGCGACAATCAAAAGCGATTAACAAGATCAACCCCAAACTTGACTTTGCACCTGGTCCACTTTGGAGCTCGATCCAACTCGCCTTTGATAAATGTGTGTCAACTGCAGCCAGAGAATTTTTTATGTTGTTAAGTGCTTTGATTAATAAAAAGAAAATAGGAACAAGCTTACACTTTAATATAAAACGTGTGCAACGAGTTTTTTTAACTCCGGTTTAAAATCCGGGTGTACAGAAGTCACTCATCGACAACGACCACAACAACCACATGTACATACATTAAATGTAGTGCAATATTCAACAATTTGTGTCATTTTGAATAGTCCAGCGTTCGTGTTCCTTCCAGCCAATTGATAAAAACTAAATAAAAATCTTAATAATGTCCTTGAATGTATTCTGTATTTGTGGCGCTATGATGAAGCATCTCTGCTTCTATACATAATCATTTTCAACATTTAGATCCGTTTAAATTTGAGGCAAATGGAAGTCGACCACTTTAGCTTGTGTCAGCATTTCTTGAGTTTTGGCTACTGATACGCCCAAAATAGTTTCTGGAACAAAACCAAAAATTTAGTAAGCATGACAAGTTGGTGGAAAATTAGGTGAATGTATTTACCAGTGCATAAGATTTGATATATGTACTTATGTGTGTATGTATGTACCTGAGCTATAATATATGGACACGGGTGAGAGACTACAGCAAGGTAAGAAGGGGGAATAAATTTTGGGAACTTTTGTCAATACAATATCTGATAAACTAAAACTCCAGGAACGGATAAGAAATCTTCAACAAAGTTTTCATATATGTATAAGTTTACATTTAGTAAGGGGATTGCCTATTCGTGGCTATCAACTAAATTCCTTCCTATATAAAGTTCATTTCAGTTCTTGCTATAACAAAAGTCCGCCAAATTAATGGCCGTACCGACAGACATCTGTATCTGTATTCCAACGATGCGATTATTTGGCATACATTTTTTTGGTGGTGTTGGAGATGTTTGAGAGGTATTAAAAGGTCGAGTGTAGATTTATGAATTAATAACTCATGGTCTCCTTTTGGTTATAAAAAAACTTACTATTTACATGTCTAACGCAGTATAGTTTTGGTTTCTCTACTGTATATCTCTTATATTTTATAAAAATAATTCTTACAACTTAGTGCTAAAGGTTATAGAGGTTCTTATGGGAAGAACATTACAATAATATAAAACACCCACAAGATCGAGGCAAGAAACCTTTTACAAAGGTTAAGTTGAGTATAATTTTAGCATAACTCACTTTTGTAAAAGGATGGAGAAAGGCGGATTTCATTGCTGGCTTAGATGATATTTTAGTGCTGCATCCGTTTGCTGTGGCTACCTGACAGTCGTAAATCATGAGGCAATGTTTTTGTATGTGACGCAGACAAACATTTGTCCAAAAGACAGGCAGTCGAACACGCAGCCGGAAGAAAGGCTGACCCAGATTTAAATATTCTTTAACCCCTGCAGCGTGTCAAATGTTTTTTCAGTTTCCCAAAACTTGTGCAAAATTATGCTAAAAACCTCTTCTACTAAACGTAACTGTCTCATTGACAAGACCTTCGACTGGCTTAGGTAATTTTTATGCAATAAAAATCGCTATCCCTTTGCCTAGGACGCACGACTAACACATGTTCAAGCGTCATGAACTGATTCCAAAAATTGCCAAGGTGTTCTACTACATATTAGCAAAATATGTATACTTGATAATATGCAACGTGGCAATGGAATGATGACGTAACGTACAAGACGCATCAAAATCAAAGAACAAAGTAACGTATTTGAAGTGTGTTGTTAAATAAAGCCGAAAGCAAGTTATAATATAATAAATAAAGCCGTGGACGGATAGGATAGATAAAACATAGTCTAGTGCATTCAATTAGAACACAATACGATCCCATATGTGTTTTATTTATAAATCGATCGAAAAACTTAGCAGACATATGTAAGAAAGAAGAGGAAGTGCAACAACAACAACTACATACATATATGTATGATGAAATGATGATTTGCTTATTCAACAACAAGAACTCAGAATATTTATTTTGCTCACTCACACATACATATGTATGTACATTCATACATAGAAGGAAGGTTTAACGACGCCACTGACCCAGTTTTACAAAATGTATGTATGTATGCATGTGTATACTCCAAGCGCTAATATGAACAACCAAAGCTGTCTCATCCATTATTAATACACACACAAGCAAAATTAAACATTGTTGTGCGTGCTATAGAGAAAGATACTTACTAATTAACCTAAGCCCAAAATAAAAATCATGCTCCAAAAACTCATTGGCAAATTGTAGATGAGGGAATGAGATATTGTGGCATTAGAGAGGGAGAAGGCCAGGCTTAAAGGTAACACCCTTATAAATTATGCTTAGAAAACTCCAAAAATGAGTTTAAAAAAAATGGCCAACATTCGAAATGACATCATGTTGTATGTTTTTGGCCATTTCTTTTGTTATGGCTTTCTATACTACGCGTTTGCAGTAAAACAATTCTGTGTAAGAAACAGTCAGTAGAAGAATGTATTAATAAATAATACAAAAACTTTTACATGAATTTAAAATTACTCTCCTATTAAATAAATTACATTAAAAATAACAAAAGCAGTTAACGTAGGCCATGGGCAAAGCAAACTATTCCTGAAAGACATCAAAAATGTAAAGAGACCACTGAAGTTTAGGCTTTAATGGACCACTTTAACCAATGGGTGTTGGGTACAAGCAAAGCCGGAACTAAACCTGAGGCGACACTGAGCTACTAACTCACAGCTAAAAAAATCCAGATGGAGCTGGTGGGCGAAAGAGCAGTAAGTGGGCACAGCACGGGGGAAGGCGGATATGTGTGTAGGCAATGCACGGGGGAGGGGACGGCAAAACACAAGTGGCTCTTCTAGAAATAATTTGAGGATAACATAAAACGTATGATGTATACATGAACAAATAATACATACATACATACATAATAATACACCTCTGTTTAGGTACATATGAATGTACATACATACATACACATGTATCATGGCAGGCACTTCCATGAAGCATAATACACGTATAGGCAACTTACTCTCCCGTATTCGGGCGTCTCTCAGAGAGCCCCAACAACAGCTGTTGCTGCTGGCGTCGCGTGGTTTGGAGTCCAACAAATTTCTATTTTATTTGTCATAGTTAGTTGTTGTTGAAGCATCGGAAAGACGTGTGAATACTAAATCAAATCGTTTGATTAGTCAATTAAGAACTTTTAAATACAACAAAACAATCGCAATGGAGCGCATCTTGAGAGGAATTATGCGTTATCGGAATACAACAAGGGAGCAAATGGTCAAAGAATTTCAGAAAGTGCGCGATAATCCAGAAGTAAGTATAAAAGAGATCTACATACATATGTATGTGATACGTTTTGTAAGAAGCTATGACATTATTCGCTGTACAAATTTGGACGATACGTCTGTATATGTCAGAGTATATAATATTCGGCACTATAATACAGTGTGCTTTTGTTTTTTGTTTTGTACTTTACACGTCTAGAACGCGTCATAAGAGACATAAATTTGCGGCTGTTGCGCTTTCTAGACTACTCCCTAGTTGTGGTTTCATCTGATCTTTTTTGTGTATGAATAATAATGTTATACATTTATTAATGAACGAATTGGCTTTTGACATTAGATATGTACATATACATATGTACAGTGGAAGAATTAGTGCACGATTTCAGAGTTTATTATCAAAACCATGTACTTTGTGTACTTTGGCTTTCTGCCAACTATAGATTGAGATATTTAGTATATATGTACATACATACATATACATATACATATACAATTACTTATATTATCTATTTCGTTCTGTTATCATTAGCCCAAGGCCGTCTTCTTTACGTGCATGGACAGCCGAATGATTCCCACTCGATATACGGATACTCATGTGGGTGATATGTTCGTAGGTGAGTTTATCGATTTTCAAAATTTTGGCTATTTATCATAATTATGATTTTCAGTCCGTAATGCTGGTAACCTTATACCTCATGCCCAACATTTCCAGGATGAATATTTCAGCTGTGAGCCAGCGGCTTTAGAGTTGGGATGTGTGGTAAATGATATTAGGCATATTATTGTCTGTGGGCACAGTGATTGTAAGGCCATGAATTTGCTTTATCAACTTAGAGATCCTGAGTTTGCATCCAAAGTGAGTATTTCCATTTTAAGAATATTGAAGTATTTTATTTCGTTTCATCTGTTGTTAGCTCAATCGGCGTCTATCCCCCCTGCGATCTTGGCTATGCACTCATGCGAATACAAGCTTAGAAAAATTTCAAGAATGGCGAGATGCTGGCATGAACGATCCTTTACTGTTTTCGTCAGAAACTCCACTACGCCGGTTTGTAGCCTACATTGATAAGGATCAGAAATTTTCTATCGAAGATAAACTGTCCCAGATAAACACGCTCCAACAAATGTCAAATATAGCATCATATGGATTTCTTAAGGCACGATTGGAATCCCATGATTTACACATACATGCTTTGTGGTTCGACATCTATACTGGAGATATATATTATTTTAGTCGTGGTGCGAAATGCTTTGTAGCCGTAGACGAGGATAGTGTAGATCGTTTGTCTAAGGAAGTGAGACGATTTTATTCGTAAAGGAAATAAGAAGAAAACTAGTGCTTAAAAATTCAACTGTGATACCTACGGCCTTATAGTAAATATGAGGAGGAACAAGAAATGTAACGAAATAATTTGTATGTAAAATTTAATATTGGCTATTGTTTTGTTCACCCATACATATATGCAAAACCCTCACAATAGCTGCCAAATATTCATAGTTCCCTTATTCAACCGTTGTCTAAGTTGCACCCATTACTTTATGCAATAGTATGAACATCGTCTGAACCTTTTATAATTCCAATATATGTACTAAGGATTTTACTCTTGATTTAAAACGAATGCTAATTTCTTTCATTATTTAGTGTTATTAAAAAATAGTAAATAATAATAATAATAATTTTACTCCGGTTGCACTTCCTGCTTCACAATCAAAATAGTTCATAATTGTAAATTTTTTGTGCGATTATTCCTAATTCATAATCATTCTGCATATTCATGTTTGTACATATTAGTTTTAGTATATTAGAAAAGCTATCCTTTAACATTACTAAAGTACCAAAGTGTGTGGTATACACAGATCAAGTTTAATCCCTAGGACCTTAATATTAAAAAATTCACGTCAATGTTAAACAATTTTTCTCTTGTTGCATGCACCGGTCAACGAAAATTATATTTTATTCATTATGGCAGCTTAATTTATCTAGAGTACATTTTTTTAAATGTCCAGCCAAAATGAATTCCTCAGACCTTAGTACTTCCAGCGCAGACCTTAGCACTTCGTCTCAGGTTTTCGCTGCATGGAATTCGCCCATCAATATTGAACTCGCCCATCCATATTGAATTCGCCAGCCGCATAAAATTCGCCCCGCCATATTAAATTCGCCGAGACCTTAGGACTACGACTTAGGCCTTAGCACTAAAAATACCCACAAATATGGAATCGCTCAGTAGCGCCACTGAACGAATTTAGTATTTTTAGTATTTTATACATTACACTCTTGCAGTATTTTCTCTCTCTCAATGAGCTGGTCACACAAATTCGCTCTTTCGCCATTCGACATATTTCCGGTACGTACGCGATTTTTTAAGAACCCCTAACAAAAAATATAATATGGAGTAGAAAATTAACATAATTAATGTTAATAATGGTTCTATACGTTAGATGAACTTTCTTCTTATGCAGTTAATTAATTGGAAAGCTTTTAAATAAATAGTCTAAGAAGATGTTAAGAGATGAAAATCAAAATAAAAAAACCAATGTACATTTTTATTTACATATAAGGACCGACATTAACAAAGTTTATTTTTCATTGTTTATTCCAACAGGTAAATCATGGCCGACACACAAGCCAAGCCCGCTGCCGCTCCCAAAGCTGCGCCTAAGGCCGCTAAGGCTCCAAAAGCCGCCTCCGCCAAGGCACCAAAAGCAGAGAAGGTAGCCGCAACTGAGTCAAAGGTATCGGCTAAGAAATACAAACGTCATGGCCGTTTGTTTGCCAAGGCTGTGTTCACCGGATACAAGCGTGGATTAAGGAATCAACACGAGAACCAGGCAATCCTAAAGGTCAGACGAATTGTATAAAAATTGAGTGCAGTTTGTATAACAGTTTCAATTCTATCACAGATTGAGGGAGCCCGTCGTAAGGAGCACGGTGAGTTCTACGTTGGCAAGCGTTGTGTTTATGTATACAAAGCTGAGACCAAGAAGTGCGTTCCCCAGCATCCCGAGCGCAAGACTCGTGTCCGCGCTGTTTGGGGCAAGGTGACCCGTATCCACGGCAATACTGGCTCTGTGCGTGCCCGTTTCAACAGAAATCTGCCCGGTCATGCCATGGGACACCGTATTCGCATCGTAAGTGATATCCAACGAACGAGCTCTTGTCATGTTATTTATATGTTAAATTTACTTTCAGATGCTGTATCCTTCAAGGATTTAAATGATTTAACAACTTCAGTTAATGACCTGAGTGCAGCAGTTAATAAACATCGTTTTAAAATAAATGAGACAATTTAAATTTAATAGAAAATTGTAGTGCTGCATTGTTAAAGGTGGTGAACTGTTTGAAATTGAAGAGCCTAATATTGCAACTACATCTTCATCGTACATACGCATGTGTAAATTTATAAAATTTTGCCTTGAATTTGTTTGCTAACAAAAAGTTATTGCACCGATAAGCCCTTCAGACAGTGGGTAGCAAACTTCTCATCTGTTAAATTTTAGCAGAAAATTGTTAACAGAGCTCACAAGTGATGTTGTTAGCAACAGCTGTTAACAGAGATCGCAAATGATGCTGTTAGCAACAGCTGTTTACAGAGCTCGCAAATGATGCTGTAAGCAACAGCTGTTTACAGAGCTCGCAAATGATGCTGTTACCCACAACATTACAAGTTTGCAAAAAGCACGCATCGTGGGGAAAGCAGTAGTGAATTTTTTGGACACAATTTATTGCTTAAAGAGTTGTTAATTCCGTGCACTTTTGTGCACTTGATTCGCTTACTTTGTCCCTTTGTCAAGTGATGAGGCAATGTGCGTTAAATTTAATGGCTGTTACACCGCGAAGCCAATTAATTCTTAAGTTACACATTCCAACAACAGCAACAACGTAGCTTTTACGTGTACGACTACGACGTATAATATGGGCATAAATTATGAGAATTATGCCAAAATCCTAAAGCTGACTATGCTCACTTCTATTGTGGTGGCAGCAATAACACCAGCAGCAACAACTGGGGAAGTTGTGGATAACTGGGAGCTCCAGCCCGATAGCTCAACAGCTCCACCGGCGTTGACTTATTGCGTTGACCAGGAAGAACGCCGCGTTGGTCGTAGGTAAGAAGAAGAAACAGCAAAAAAAAAAAAGGCTGAAAGAGAAGAGAGGAAAAATGCCCTTCTGTGTGATGTATTTCTCGAATGTTCTTAATTTTCCTAAACGTGTTACTGTGAGTGCAAGAAAACAAATTTGCGTTTGATGATAAAAAATTGCATTAACCTTTTAATAAATTTTGCTGAATAGGGGGGAAAAAAAAGCACAACAGAGTCATTCTCTGTAAAAGTAAAACTTACGTGCACTTCTTTTAAACAGAGTAATAGAGTTCGATTGAACACCTTATCAAAAATGCGGTGAGTCATTTCGACCAAAATTAAACGCAGCGAAAGATAACCATGTTTTTTTAAACATAAAAAGTGTATTTGATTTTAATTTGTTTAGATTCGTTTGTTGGAGTCAATTAACATATTTAAATGTTTGGTGAATTTCACAATTTTTCTTGGCCTTGCTTTGGCTCTTATTTGCCCATGAGTGAGAGAAAAAGAAATAGAGAGAGAATTAGGGAGAAAACATCAAGGCACCTGTTGAGCTATGCGCGCCATTATCTATACACCCACTCGCGTACCGGGGACGACTCCAAAAACTAATGTGCTATCTCACTCCCACTTGGCTAAGATCCAACCACCTGTCAGTCTGAACCAAGCAAAGGCTTTAACCCCAATATCCTTTTATGTGAAATTATGCAACTTTATGATGAAATATTTACGAACAAAACATTCTAGTTTTGGTTTGTTATAAATGTAGTCTGGGACTAATCAGACAGAATCCGAAACTGATAAGTTGCCGAAATTGTTGTTCGGGGTAGGTTCTAAATGCCTATGACTAATTATGAAAAATAATAATGAGGTTTATTTATTGAATAGTTCATAAAGCCCTGTTTTCTGCGGATTTAACTGTATATTATAAAAAATGCTTTTAGATTTGATATAAATATAAACTATTTAAATCTACAGTCACGATTGATATCTCCTTTTTTGCCCTTAGACTACTGTACGTTACAACATTAGATGGACGCTTGAGTGCCTTAGACATATCCAAATCGGGAAAGCTTCACTGGAGTATACCTACGGGACCAGGACCCCTAATATCATCTAGCATTCATCGTTTGGAGTTAACCAATAATGGACAATTTGTACGCATGATACCCTCTTTGAGTGGTGGCATATACAAATTTGATGGTGATTCCATAGATCCTATACCAATAACTGCAGAACATTTACTCAGTTCAAGTGCCAAGTTCAGTGATGATCTGGTTATTTCGGGTGGCAAAGAGACGAGATCCTACGGCATCTCAATTCGAACCGGTCAAGTACTATACGAATGCTCTTTAAATGGTTGTGTAAATTCTACAGATGATATCCGAGCCATTAAGGAAGCAACGGTTACTGAAGATGAGCTAGATGATGAACAAGGGGATTTTTATGAAAATCGGAACAAAAATAGTGCTTATGTTGAGACCCACGATTCCCTACTAGACGATGTTATTGTCGTTCGTCGTCAAACGCAGACAGTTCGTGCTGTGGAATCGCGCACCGGGATGGAACGTTGGAACTTTAGTGTGGGTCAACATGAATTAGATGTTATAAAGGCGTCAGAATGCCATGAACAGACACGGAGTGATCTGGAGCTGGCTGTGCTAGATGTGGATATACGAGTGGTGGTGCCAGAGGGTATAATATGTGCCTTCAGTAAAAGCGACCCACAGACCATTCTGTGGAGATATCAGGTAGGCCATCATTTCAAAATTCTGCTCAATTCACGAATAAACCATGTATGTACAGGTTCACTAATATTTTGGGATGTTTTTCTAGTTCGATCATCCTATTGTAAGTGCATGGAAAACAAATGGACACGATGAACTTAAACAAATAGATCTCTTTAGCTCAGCTCAGTGGCTCTATGAGCAAAATGAGGAGGCATCAGAAAGTGCTCCGCCATCTGTTTATCTGGGCATGTATGAGAAACAGCTGTATATACAGGAATCTATACGACTGCGTAAGGAAATTTTAGATAAAACTCAGGTATATCAACAGCTCACTGGGGACACAAGTTTAATGCCGAAAATACCATGGAAACCCATAGCTGCCAGTAGTAACTCGTTGGTACTATTCCAAGATGTTCAAAAGGATAAAGAGTACATAGCAGAAAATACTGTAGGTGCTGAACTAGTACTTTATGACGATCAAAATGTTGCTGTGGCCGCTCAGTCTGTACTGAATGCTTCCGAATTCGTAAATGGAAATGGCTTTTATTTCTACACTGAAGCTCAGTGGGAGCTGGAGTCACCTAGTGTTATCGGAGAATGTGGTACCAATGAAACACCACCAGCTGCTGGGACCGCGATTGAAGCAAGTCCTTCGACGACAGCTCCTGCCAATGACTCTATGCAGTCGACGACAAACCATAGCATAAATGAGGATTTGGGCTTCAGCTTGGATGATATTGATGCGCCTGTTAAGGTAGTCATCTTGTCACTTTGGTTTTGGTGGAAGGAGATTGTAGTTATTGCCTTTACCTCGGCTGTCCTACTAAATATATTTATGGGACAACGTAATCAACGTGTGGAGCGTGAATATTTGGTTATTGAACGTCATGTGCCAGTTCAAACGGCTATAGAGGCAACAGAGGCATCAACACAAGCTCTTCTAGGACCCGTTGTGTCGTCCTTACAAGGACAAAAACATATTCAGCAACACAATCAAAGACCTCGAAGTCTTACTGGCAACGGTGGTGACAGGGGTTCCACACAAAGATCGATTTCCGAATCTACTTCACATTCAGGTGAACATTTTACCTCTAGATTTCAAACAGACTTTGAGCTCATGCAATGTCTTGGACGCGGCGGTTTCGGTGTCGTCTTTGAGGCCAAAAATAAGTTAGATGAAAATCGTTATGCCATTAAAAGAATTACACTGCCTAATAAAGAACAATCAAGACAACGGGTATTGCGAGAGGCACGCACATTGGCCAGTTGTGAGCATCACAATATCGTCCGATATTTTCATGTAAGTAGGAGTTTCAAGTTTTCAGAATAGAACATTCTGGAATTGTTGGTTGATAATTAAAAATTTTTAATTTGTTTATAATTTGTTCAAGAAATTAGATACAGATAACTAATTTATTTGTTTTTTTTTTATTCTTTAGTCTTGGGTAGAAACGCCCCCAGTTGGCTGGCAGGAGGAAGAGGACCGAAAACTGCTAGCGCATGAACTCTCCACTTCTATTCAGATTGAGACTCCTGACGGTAGTACAATGCCATCTTTCGCTGACAATCAATTGCAAGCCTTAAATATGCAACGGCATCAGCAGCTTTTATCTTGGGTATCCGATGCAGCCACCAGCACGGCGTGCAGCTATGATTTATCAGATAAATGTAGATATAATCCAATGCAAGAAACTAACGAAGAAGAGGAAGACTCTCTTATAGAGTTTCGCAGTGAATCGCAATCAGCTGCTTTAAGGGAAGCAGAGGAAGGGAGCATGGAAGATGATTACGACGACGACAGTGACGAAGCTAGCGAACCACTTAAACGCAACTCTGTTTCTATCGACATACACTCCGCCTCATTTGATTTAAAAAATATTAATTATAGTCAACATCAGTTAGTGTCAAATTCATTTCAAATTGAATCTGTCCGATCAAAAGATGGAGGCAACAATGAGGATAACTTAAGCAGTATTCTGCCACGTCAATCCCGGAAACCACTCACTTTGGCTTTGGCACAGCATCATCACCATGTTGTAGGTGCTCCTCGAAGTGCCACAATTCAGCCAAATGGACCATTGTTGGCGATCACTAGTAAGCCAAGTAAAGTTTATCTCTATATCCAGATGCAATTATGTCGAAAAGAAAGCTTACGGGATTGGCTGCGAGAAAATCAAACAGAAGCTCGCGCAGCTCATATTGCACATATTTTTCATCAGATAGTGGATGCAGTAGATTATGTTCACCTTAAGGGGCTGATTCATCGCGACCTGAAGCCGAGTAACATATTCTTCTCTCAAGATGGACAAATAAAAATTGGAGACTTTGGCCTTGTTACCGATATGGCGGACATACCGAATCTTGTGGCTAAATGTGGCGATCAAACGGGGTTACCATCGTGTCCACGTCATACCCAGCAGGTTGGCACTCATCTATATATGTCGCCCGAGCAGTTGTTGGGCCAACATTATGACTACAAAGTGGATATTTATTCGCTTGGCTTAATATTTTTCGAGTTACATGTACATTTCTCCACCGAAATGGAAAGGATCAAAACGTTACGTTCCTTACGCGATGGCCAATATCCCAAGGACTTCACATCAAAATATCCGAAACAATATGAGTTGCTTTTGCAGATGCTGAGCTCTCAGCCGGAAAGCCGTCCACAAACACAGCAATTGAAACAACAACTGCATAAGATTTTGCAATTACCAAACCATGTTGCGAATGGACGGAGCGAACAGGCTGCATTGGTGGAAGCCAACAAACGACTTAGCCGAAGTCGTACCTTTAGTAGCAGTGATAACGAAATACAACAAATTCAGGACCATTTTATCAAGTGAGCATTTTGATTATAAGTTATTACCAATATACAAACCAGTTCTACTCTATTATAAACATAACTCAAGTCTGTCATCAATGGCTATTTTTCACTCTCTTCGCCGTCAAGTGATGCTTACCAATATCTAACTACATATTTTTTGCATTAAAAGTTTTTCTATCATATTTAGAATATGTTTCAAAACAACCACATTGCAAAAAAAGAGAAAAAAAAAAAAAGCGAGTGCTTAAAACCGACTTCTTATCAATATATATATATATAGGCGTTCACAAATTGACAAACAACTCCCTGCAGCCATTATATTAACAAATTAATAGTTATGGCTATTTAATTAAGTGTACGGTTAATGTTTGTTTTTAGTCATATATAAGATAAACCGATTTCTACAAATAAGACAAACAAGAGAATAAAATATTTTAAAATAATGTTCTTGTTTGAACATATTCCTACATAAGGAATTTCGATATTAATAAGTCTGTTATGAAACCTAAAATTTGATATAGTGCTCAAATGAGCTTACTTCGAAATTGCAAATTTAAAGGAGTTTGTAGAGTCTTGCCTAAACATTTAAAAACTTCAACGGTAGCAAATTTTTCTAATTTGCACTCAATCAATAGATAACTGAATTTGTCTGTTCTGTACTTATTGAGTTATTATAAGGTGTCCTCAAGTCGGTGTTGCTTAAATGAAAAGAAGGTTTGTGCATGTTTGTATCACTTTATTTTGTATTTTTCTTTCGCTTTTGTTTTTTCTATTTATGAATGGTATAGCGCCATTGTCTGGTTTATTTTCCAAAAACTTTTTCTATAGGTCTAATGGATTAATCGTCGTCGTTTCTGTCAAAAGATTATCATAAATTGGTTATTCGCTTTCGTGCTTACATATTGCATATTTACATATGTTAACATATTGCATATATGTACTCAGTACGATTTGTCTACGTTGTATATAGTTTTTATGCGTTTTGTGTATCTTGATTTGAGGCTTTCTTTTCAAATTGCTTGACATTACCTTTATTTTGAGTGCGTGGTTTCTTATTTCTCGATAATTATTGAACAATAAAATACTAAACTGGCCAAACTATTTTTTGTTGTCTTCTAAACTTATACATAATAGCTTTAATAATGTGTTCTTAATATGATTTATGCTTTTCTCTTGTAACAACTAACAAGCATTTTTTTGCATTATTTTTCGGTTCTTCCTTATTTTATCGCATTTTGTTGCAGGCAACGCGTTTTGCTTAAATGTTATTTAACAATGAATATTATTTTTATTGTAATGTTTTCTCATTTTTATGGTTAGCTTTACTGCGTCTTACATATTTTTTTTCCAAAAAAATTAACAGCCATTTTGACGAATCTGTAAATTTCAAAATCATAAGTACAAAATTTGATAACGAAATGCATACGTTTTGTACAATTGTACTATGTATGTATTGTATTTTTAATTTTATGTGGCATAAAAATTACTATAAATTTGTTTTCTTAGATACATGCGTTATATTTTGAACCTTCCTGTTTATTTGTATGAAAATTAAAAGCCAATAATTAGTTATAACAGAAACATGTATGTATATGTGCGGCCATTATGGTTCGAAGTAAACAGTAGTTGCTTTAACAACCTCATATTTAAATGACTAAATTCTCTGACATCGTTTGCTCAACTATTAATGAACTAAGATTATTGGATTAAGTGGTTAAAACTTAAACTTGTGATGCCACGTATCGTTTTCAAGAAGGCTAAGAAAGGAATAGTCCTTGATGCCACCTGAAATGCGTACGGCCTTGATACACTGTCTTATCTAAACGTAAGCTTACTAATTTACCTGATATAACTAACTAGTGATAAAAATGAGCTAAATGTACTTTAAAATCAAAAACTTTCAACGATTAATAGGTTAAAAAACCTTTAAGTTTGTGATATTGCTTGGGTATCTAAAGAAGTAAGCAAGTCGATGCGTCGACTTCGTTATACCATGCACCAAGTGAAACACCAATTTGAAATTTATAATATCAAATGTCCATATCAAATTTAATTAAATTGTCCAACTCTACAATATTTCTAGTCCGATTTTAGTAAAATTTGGTATTCAGATAGTTATTCTTAATTCGGGTGTTAGAAATGTGCAGGAGGCAATGGTTTATTTGCGCGCATACTGAACGAATCTACGAACCAAATTTTAATGACTTTTGCTTTTTGAGTCTCAAAAAAAAATCAAATTAAATGATCTTCGTGCGCATTCGTGTAGTGTCTTAAACAAAAATTCGCACTTTAGCTTTTGCTGACTTTAAAACCAGCGTTCATACGGACGGACGTACAGACTGACGGTCATGGGTAGATCGAGTTGGTTGTTAATGCTGATTAATGGGATCCGAAAAGCTTCATACTGCTTGTCATATAGTATATTTTGGCGAATCTAATATAACAATTCACACTGCGGTTGCATGGTATAAACATGTTAAGGCCTGATCACGATATTACAAGTAAGCAAAGTACAGCATTAACGTGTCTTATTTGGTATAAAGCCACAATCCTACAAATTGCTCTTTACTGCTTACTTTGATCAATAAATATTTGTTGTAATACTGGTATTATTATCGCTATTGCACATTCTAATCCTTATTGTAATTTACTTAAAATAAATTCTTAAACCGAGACCATCCAATCTTTGTGTGGAGTTGGCAGTTTTCGCCCAGTTTTTTAATAATGGGAGTACTTATGTAGTCTGTATAATACTTTGTGTATATACACATTATAATTTATATTTATGTTGCTGTAAAATTTTATATTATAATAGGTAGTTAAGTATACTCTTGTAGATGACTAATTTTTGTTTTGTATTTGGTTTATTACTTGTGTCTAAGTCATTAGCTTGGCATAGTTTTTGAAATCTTTATGTACAAAGTCAGCCTTGATTGCTTTTTTTTTTTGAGTTCAGTTGAGTAGAGTAAATGTTAAGAAATAGTCATAGTATGATAAGTGAAGTTCGAAAAGATCCATCTGACTGATAGGAAGAGAAAGGCTGATCCGTCGTATTGTTTCCCTAACTAATAAGCTACTTCGTAACAGTAATTTTTTGTTTTACCTTATTTTTAGGGTACTGAGTGTAACCCGGTGAGAATGGCTTTTTACCAATGTCTTTTCTAAAACTTCGCATATTGAATGATATCCTGTTATTATTATTTTTTTTAAACTAAACCTATATCTAGCTTTAACACAATCGTTATCCGTTCTTTTTGTGCGCTTAATCATCTTTTTAATTTTGACAATTTGTTATATCTGTTCAATATTAATATCAATATTATTCAACTTGCTTTCCCAATTTTTTGTTTTTTCCAATCTAAGGCTTGATGCTACAATTTGTTAAGCTTGTCAATTCAAAACATCTTATTTATCTAACGAAAATTTATTGATACTCCCAAAAGAGAATTCAAATATGTGTCGGAAAGTAGACTCTCATTATCCTTTTGCTACGACTTGGAGTTACGGACTGAATGGTCATATGAAAAATTAAAATATTCGAGTCGATTCACCGATAATATCTTTATCTGATTCTTAATTGATTTTCCACCAACTCATTCAACTTTGATGTTAGTTAAAATTACGTATAGTCATTTTTTTTTTTTTTTGACTTTTCCATTAACTTTACTTTTAAGCGACTATTTTATGCGTGTGTTTCATCCTATTATTTAATTCTTGAAATGATCACAACGTTAAAGGATGTTAAATATTTATTCTATACTTCGTTTGGCATATACATGCATATATCGCTGTATATATCGCAAACAAATATTGTTTAGTACTAATACAATTTGTTTTTCTTGTCGTTAATAACAAGGTCTAAGTATTGTAAATTATGGTGGGATTAATTACCAATGTACGTTCCATTAAAAAAAATTAAACATTTATAAATTTTATAAGTTACTTGCCGGGGTTTGTCCCAAAACAAGATAATTTTTTGAAAAACGAAACTCGTGAGATAACTTAACGATCATCAAATAAGTCTCTGAAGCACTAATTTACTCAATAAATGGTATTATTTACTTCTTCAGATGCAGCATTTTGCAAAAAACTAACCTTTTAGGTTTGCGTCTTTTTAAGTAGTAGCAATTGAAAGAAATTGTCCTATCGCAATATTGGAGAGTTGTGCAAAAGTTGTAAACGACGCCATTTAAGTGATAAGGCTGGTAGTAATTAGGGGATATTAAGAGATAAAGAAATTGAGATCAAAATCAAAAAGCGTCCTTAAAGCAACAAAAACTAAAGTTAATGGCTATAAAGAGGACAATGGGTAGAAGGGGAAAAGATATACGCTAAATTATGCATCAGCCCAAGTTGCACTTGGCAAAAAGGAAATAACCAAAAGCACAGAACGGTGGAAGACCCAAAGATTCCCTCGGGTTGTTTTTACGCACTAGATCAAAACATTTGCTTAAAAAACTTATGCAACAGTTGCTAAAGTATTGTACAGCGTCCCTTATTCCTAGTTGATTGTGAGTACTCAGTGCCAACCAAACCACTTCCAACAACGCCACCGGCTCTGGGTCCAACAGTTGTGACACTAATGCCGCTGTTAGTGCACCCCATCAGCTCACGAAAAACGTCTCCGATTTTATAGTTGTATCTACGAATTTAATGTAAATGGTAAAAGTACTGAATTAGACTGTAGTCATATAAATACATCCGATTTACTTACTGCGCCGAACATTCGACATAGCCACAGCGCCAGTGTTTGCGGACCAGTGTGGAGATATCCTTGAGCTCCTAAAAAATTGGATAAAAATAGAAAAATTATAGTCCTAATTGCATTGCTCTTCAAATTACTAAAAACACTTTCTGTGTTGATGACCTTGGCACATGTTCATTGTTTTATTTATATGTTCACTAGTTCTGATAATATTTATGCTCACCTGCGAATTGGCCTGCGCCTCAGACACATTATCATATTTATTGCCAACCACAATTATGCTAAAATCACGATGACTGAAACTGTCCAAAATTTGATCTCTCATAGAGCGGCAGTACTGAAAAATTTAAAAATGTAAACGTTTGAGGTCTAAATCTGAGACAGAGACTTTTACATGTATTTTTGTCAACATTGCATATAATTGCATTTCTAAGTACCTGAAACGTTTCCAAATTGCCCATGTCATAGACTAGAACATAAGCGTGCACCGTTCGCAGCCCCAGCGGATGTCCATTATTCCATTCAGCAAAGTTATCAGCCGGAAATCGCTTCTGTTGACATTTACATGCCAATTGGTTGAGTATTTTGTAAGATTGTTTGTTTTCCAAAATTTGTTATTTGTGTACGTCAACATTTTTGGTAGAGTTGTATTTTCGTTACATTCGAAAGGCGCACACGAATATGAATAGCAAATTTGTGAAAGGGTAAGAAAACAGTTTATAATATATTTTCAATTGTTATTACAGGGCCAAAAAGTTTAAAAATATAATAAACATATTATATTGGGTGTGGAATTCTGTCGTTTGCAATAATAATGTTGCATTATTCTAACATATTCGATTCATACTATCTTTTATGGACAAAGCGTTAATAAGACGCCTGATTGGCTAGGCCTAAAACGCCAATGGCAATAGCCAGTAAGTAAACGGTCTAATTAAATTTACGCAGCAGCTTTTAAGGTGCAAACAAAAGTTAAGATATATTCAGAAAAAGCGGACAAATAGAGTGTGCGATAAAGAGAGGGACATAGAGAGAGAGCAAAAGAAGTTGCTAAAAGAGACAAGCTGAACCAGTAGATGCTGATAACCTCGTAAAGCGACCTTTTCACGGGCGCACAGTTATGCTTAGTTCAGTTCAGGTCCGGATTACGCAATTATAAACGTTTGATTTATACTTAAAATGCAAAAATCACGCAGATTTTATAATATAAGTATATAACATTTTTGGAGCAACGTTTTGTTTAAATCTACAAAGTTTACGTAAATTTCCAAACCTCCAATTTCCAGCCCTTAATTTGGCGCTCCTGTTTGGAGTTAAGAGTCGGCATTCCTTGGCGCCGTTGTGTCTATTTAGTGTTTGCTTGTTTGTATCTTATGCCATTTCAAATAAGTTGCTGGCTGTCTGCCAGCCCCGAACTCAGGATCCAGTTTGGTCTAAGTTGGCTGGATTTACGTTTTTGATTAAATTTAATTTAATTTGCGCTTTCCCTACTTCCGGTTTGGGATTGCCGTTTCTGTTTTCGTTAATTACCGCCTTTGTAAAGCAATTTTGGAATGGGTGAATCAGATCGTCAGCCGACAACAGAACAATTGACATCCCCTTTTAAGTCCAATGTTATCCATTTACTGCTGCTTTTTATTGCGTTCCTTGTTCCAATACATAAATCAGATTGGGTTTATATCACATTAGTTTTCACAGAAAATGAAGGTTTCCCAATCTCTGGGAACTGAATTTGTATTTTATCTTCGGCTCTAAGATCTCTAATGAAACGAATGTATAAGTAAACGACGAAAGCCACCTTTGATTTGTGCATCGTTACCGAGCGCATAAAATATGCTTATATTATTGTTTACAAATTTTGCATATTTCAGTCGGACGACATAGTATGTATAAGCACGATGTGTATATTCAGATTTTTATTAATTTCAATTGCCAAGAAATTGCTCGTATGTGGGTGTGCCTACGAAAGTGTGTACTACATTTGTATATAAGTAAATAGGTTTAGGTGCTCGTTGTTCCTTTTATTCGCCATTACTCGCATGAAAGCACAATTACTGCCACTCATAAAGTTTGGCCTGTGTATCCTGGGGCAGTTTATTGTGCTATAAAGCTTAAGGCCTCATAACCGAATCGCAAACATACGGAGTCCTTGAAGGCCTAAGGAACCTGCTGGGTAACAGCATCACCATCTCGAAGCATACCGCAAAACCACAATCTGAGAGCAACCAGACAACCAGCAAATATTGTCGGTCTATTCATAGACTAACTTAAAACCAAAGTAGTTTTAGTGGACAGACTCCTTGACTAACCTCTCAGTGCCAGATCCTTTCTTTTACCAAAATCAAACTAATTAAACTATCTTACCAATTTAGGCTTTGACATTACAGCAAAAGAATAAAATCTGGCGACTTTAATAGAAAACAGTCAGAACAAAATCAATGGCATATACATATGTATATGTAAATGAGCATATCGTTTTACCCATTTGGTAATGAGTTAAGCTGCCAAGAGAAAAAAAATATCACAAGCCAAAAACCAAAAAAAAAAAAAAAACAATTTGAATCGGAGCAAACAACGATACTGTCAATGGCTGGGACAGGATGGCAAAAGAGTTGAGAGGTGGACAAAAAGGCAGTTGCCAGTCGGGCAGTTAGCCAACGACATCCATTGTCATATTAACCCTGATTCCAATTCCCAGTTGACCACCTTTCAATGCTTTTCAACTTATTCATACACATTTTGGCGTAAATTTGTTTTCGAGTAAGGTTTTTTTGTTGTTCACGTTGTTGTATACGTTCTTTGGTTTTGTTGCTTTGATTGTGTTTCAGCCATTGTGTTGGCCAAATGCTCCTGCCATCCCGGGAGGCTGTACTGGTCTCCAAACGGAGAACAGCCTGTTTATTGTGCTAGATTTTTCATCGTCAAGTGCACAGCAAAAGTATAACGCGCAGTCAGAGTCCACCTAAATGGTTTTCACTTATGTACATACATACATACATAAGCGATGTTCATTTTCCCACAGAATTAAACTCCCATATATACAAGCAAAAATATTGTTCTATGTGTATTATTGTGCACTATTTCTGTGCATGCATTGACTTTTATATATGTTAATAAAGACAAGATGTTGTGCTTCGTGGAAATTAGCTATTATTATACCCTTGCAAAAAGGGTATATTAATTTTGGTCAGAAGTTTGCAACGCATAGAACGAAGCATCTCCGACCATACAAAGTATATATATTCTTGATCAGCACGACGAGACGAGTTCAACTAGCCATGTCCGTCCGTCCGTCCGTCCCTCCGTCCGTCCGTCCGTCCGTCTGGATCAACGCAAACTCCTCCTAGACCGTAAGAGCTACAGAGCTGAAATTTTGCACGTAGGCTTGTATATACTGCAGGCGTTGTATATCTCGGATTCAGCCTGATCGGACCACTATATCATATAGCTCCCATACAAACCCCAAATTCACGAACAGTGACTTTTCTCAATAACTTCGTTATTTTCTATGCTATTATCGTGAAACTTAATATTAGAGAGTTTACTACGCCTATAAGCGACTATGCCAAATTTGATCAAGATCAGGTGACTATATCATATAGCTCCCATAGGAACGATTGGTCGAAAACAGTGACTTTTGTAAATAACTTCGTTACTTTTAACGCGATTGCTTTTAAATTAAACATTTCTTAATTTAATATATATGTTAATGACTGTGCCGAATTTGATAAACATCGGGTGACAATATCATATAGCTCCCATAGGAACGATCGGTGGAAAACAGTGACTTTGATCAATATCTTCGTTATTTCCTATGATTGTAGGCCTTTCTTTCTCAAGCTTAAGCCTTTTTAGATAAAACGTTCTTCCACATTGATGGCTAATAGGTAAGGATAGAGTTACCAAAAAAGTTGCAAGGGTATACAAACTTTGACGCGGTCGAAGTTAGCCCCGGCCCTCTGGTTTTTTTTTAATCGGTCGCCATAGATAGAATTAATATACATACTTATGCGAGTTGGTGCATAAAACAATTTTATTTTAAAATTGAATCTCATGTATGTATGTATATATCTTTGGTTGTGGCAAGAAACAAAATGTTCTCTGTCGGCCCATTTTGCTTTGTGGTTGGTCTTGCTGTTCTGCCATAAATGTTGCCTATGGTAAACTGTTGCTTATGCGAAGCAGCGGGAAAATAAAAACCTTTTGCATGTAATGAAAATACTGCATTGGCAGCAGCTTGAGTCTAGACAGCACCATCAGGCGGTGAAACAGCAAAGAGATAGAAACAAAATCAGACTTCACCGTAGTCGCCATCTAAGGAATATTAATAAGAAGGCGGCAGGTGGTCCAAAGACTGCAGCTACTGTAGGTTGCCTGTTGTAATTTCGCATAAATTTATTTATGATTCTATAAAATATTATTGTGAACTTCAATAAACATTGTGTAAGTAAGTCAGTAAGTGAGTGAACCAAACAAGCAAGGGTATACGATAATGTTCAAAATTAGATATGGACAACTACATTTTTAGCTTAATAACGCGACAATAACTTACCTGGGGCGGAACGTCTAGTACCATTAGCTCACGTATGCAGGTATCGCAAACCAAACAGTTCTTGTAAATCTTTCGCCGAGTGGTTGTTTGATAAGAATTCGGAAAGTCATGGTAGAAAAATTGCTAAAGGAAACACGTAAAAGGCAAATAGAATATGAGAATTATTGTTAAAGGGTATGCCTATAAAAGTCTGCGAAGAATTAGCTTAGATTTTAACACACATATTAATATTTTTTTGTTCTTTTGTTTTGTATTTAAAATCTTGAAATAATTTATTTACTAAATGGAAATGTTCTTCCGGCATGCATATAAATTTCTTTTAATCACTTTTATGCTGATTGATAACTCATAGGGAATATTGTTTGATCTGGTATTTTAATTGATACAAATATTATTAATGGAATTGGTTCTTTTCCTATATTAAGTTCATAAAGTACATCAAGAGTCCTTAATTTTAACATACATAAGCCAAAGTAATTTTATTTAAGGTAACTCGGATAATGCAGTTCGCATTCACGATGGTTATACACGTACAAACTTTGTATAGCATAAGCCAAGAAAAACAATGACTGAAAAAATTAAAAAAGTTCCTCGTTTTTATACCCTTGCAAAAAGGGTATATTAATTTTGGTCAGAAGTGTGCAACGCATAGAACGAAGCATCTCCGACCATACAAAGTATATATATTCTTGATCAGCACGACGAGACGAGTTCAACTAGCCATGTCCGTCCGTCCGTCCGTCCGTCCGTCTGGATCAACGCAAACTCCTCCTAGACCGTAAGAGCTACAGAGCTGAAATTTTGCACGTAGGCTTGTATATACTGCAGGCGTTGTATATCTCGGATTCAGCCGGATCGGACCACTATATCATATAGCTCCCATACAAACCCCAAAGTCACGAACAGTGACTTTTCTCAATAACTTCGTTATTTTCTATGCTATTATCGTGAAACTTAATATTAGAGAGTTTACTACGCCTATAAGCGACTATGCCAAATTTGATCAAGATCGGGTGACTATATCATATAGCTCCCATACAAACGGCCAAGTCACGAACAGTGACTTTCTCAATAACTTCGTTATTTTCTGAGCTATTGTCGTGAAACTTAATATTAGAGAGTTTACTACGCCTATAAGCGACTATGCCAAATTTGATCAAGATTGGGTGACTATATAATATAGCTCCCATACAAACGGCCAAGTCACGAACAGTGACTTTCTCAATACCTTCGTTATTTTCTGAGCTATTGTCGTGAAACTTAATATTAGAGAGTTTACTACGCCTATAAGCGACTATGCCAAATTTGATCAAGATCAGGTGACTATATCATATAGCTCCCATAGGAACGATTGGTCGAAAACAGTGACTTTTGTAAATAACTTCGTTACTTTTAACGCGATTGCATTTAAATTAAACATTTCTTAATTTAATATATATGTTAATGACTGTGCCGAATTTGATAAAGATCGGGTGACTATATCATATAGCTCCCATAGGAACGATCGGTGGAAAACAGTGACTTTGATCAATATCTTTGTTATTTCCTATGATTGTAGGCCTTTCTTTCTCAAGCTTAAGCCTTTTTAGATAAAACGTTCTTCCACATTGATGGCTAATATGTAAGGATAGAGTTACCAAAAAAGTTGCAAGGGTATACAAACTTTGACGCGGTCGAAGTTAGCCCCGGCCCTCTGGTTATTTATGTGGTAGATAATGTAGCGCGTTTAATGGCGCAGCAGGAGCAGCATAAAAAGGCTAAAGCTGGCCAGGGCATGACGACACTTGTTGGCTCCCAACGACCATCAATGTCATTTCTTATTCAATTACCAGTTCAATAAAAATAAATCTCAAAGAAATGAGTCGGGGCCTTTATTTAAAAAAGCCTTTATTTAATTTAATTTTAATATGACGTTCAGACTTTCAAGAAAAACACACTTCAAATGAATCTATAAATCTTTATTGGAATCTTTTTAAAGGTGCCAACGTTTCGAAACACACCAAATATTAATATTTAAAAGAAAAGGTGAGTTCATTGGAACTTGAAGTACAGTAGTTACATACACATTGAATTTTGCACGTTATCATTCGATTTTTTGATTTAAATGCCGCAACACCAGTTTGGTTGAACAATAGACCTATCAACTCTAAATGATGTTAACTATTACTATTAGCCAGCTATCACTTTAGGTACTTGAAGACATTCAAACACACATACGCACAAACGCTCACGCATAACACATACAAACCAGCGACAAGATTCTCAATGAGATGGCTCCTTTGACTGGCAAAACAAAGTGAAAAAGAAAGATAATAACAAGGCATCACTTTAAAATGCAATCAGGCGTTAAATATCCTTTGGCCTGTCACTCATTGGTCTCATGCATTGATACCCTCTGATGGCGTAAACATACACATACACAAACACACACACACAGGCGCAGACCCGAACACACACATACAAATGCAGACCCACTGCCAGTTTTCTGCCTTTTTCATGATGGCTTTTAGTTTTTTTTTTGTGTATCTCTCCCATTTCCTTTTTTCAAATTTATTTTATGCCTTTGCTGGCCTTGTCCTTTTTAGTTCTTTGACTCCCTGCGATGTTGTGGAAAATTACTTTGCCCCAGTCTTTTAAAATAACTGAAGGAAGCTTGCTAATAGACGTGCGGGCTACTTTCATTGATATTTCAATTTTAATACTTTTGAGTGTTGATTATGGTTTTCAAGGCTTTAAGTTTCGCTGGACTTAACGTCCGAGATAACTTTACAGTTTTGGAAAACAATGTTAAATATAAAGTCCAAATGTATTTTATCATTGGTAAATGGTTAAAAAAATAAACTACGACTTACAAACTGTAATGATTGCCATATACCTATGTTAATGTGTGAGCTGTCCGTCCAAGCAGAATTTGAAATGTTCCTTTTTGTGAGGTAATGAAAACCCTTTAATTACAACTGATTTTAGAATCATTCCGCAACTCAAGTCAACCTGGATTTTCCCATTTCCCAAAAGCATGACTATTTGATCCTTTTTTAAGCTTGAGCACAAATGGCCATTAAAGCACAAACAGACACGGGATCAAATTGATTTTCCAGTACTTAAAATGCCATAAAACTGCACAATTCTCAAACACAAATCTCCTACGTCTAATACGGCGTAGTGCCGTGGTTAGAAGAAACGGGGGTTAGGGACTGAACGGCTATTAAATTAATGCACCCACACTCCGTCACATATGCATTAAAAGCAGCTGTAAAATGCTCACACACTAAGGAATAATAAAGAGCAATGGAAAACCAAATGCAGGAACGTTGCAACCAAGCAACACGGCCAACTGCCGACTGCAGTTAATTGAATTTGCAGAGAGCCAAAGCGTAAATGTGGAAATCGAGCCAAAAGGAAAGGGAATTGGCGTCGAGTAGACTAAGTCTTACTCAGTATTGTAAACAAAAGGTGTATTTACTTAACCTACAACCTTCTTAAACCCACATATGAGGAATATAAACGCTAATCTCTAGTACGCCAAAAACCATTTATGTGTCATACTAAATAACTAAATTAGTCGCTTTTTACTTATTCAGATTTTTTCTGAATAAAACAAAAACACATGTGTTGCCGCTGTCGTTTCTATTCACTTTATGCTCGTTTCCATTCTCTGACTACAAAAGATATACCACAAAAGATACCGAAACGATTTGCTAAGCGAAGCCCAAATCAAATTAACGGCAGACCCACACTTTTACACGAATCCACATACAAATGCAATTAGAAATGGCAGCTGGGAGAAGAACAGCTGCTATGAGCTGTATTAAGTACGAAAGAGACATCTACCTGACTTTGTCGACTAGCCTATTAAAACTTTAACCTTCTAATAAAAGTTTTTAATTCGTTATTCCAACTTCGTTCTCTGTTTCACCCTTGGTCCTCTGTACTTGGCTATTAATAAGTAAATGGTAGAAAAGCGCGATAAATTTGTGCTACGTGTCATTAATGTGCATTCAGTGTTAATGTTAAATTTCACTATTGACATGAATAGTTTGTTTGAATGTATAAAGTAATTATCATAGTAATGAATTCATGTTGGAGCTTTAGATGATATACATACATACATAGTTGTCTAGTAAACAGTAAAAGTATTACAAACCTGTAATATGCTTGTTTTGCCAACGCCAGTAGCCCCCAAAAATGCGGCTTTAAGGGGGCCTTGCAGCCATGGCGGCTCCTCCAGAGTGATGCGCTATGCCGAAATGCACTTATTTTGTATATGAAGTTCCATTTCAATTGAAATCTTGGTTGTTGTTCCACTTGCTTTGATTCCTGCTCCTTTCGCTCCTGTTCCAACTCCGGATGCTTTTGCTGCTGTTTTTGTACTCGCTGCTTCTGTTGTTGTTTCAGTGCTAAATTTACTTGCTGTTGTTGTACTACTACCGACATAATCAACGTTTCGGGAACTATTGATTAATAGTTTTTTCGAGTTTGTTGGCGATATAGTACTACTCCACATTATATTGTTAGAATAGTTGCTTAGATTATTTGTATTATTATTGTTGTAATTATTGTTTTTACGATTTATTTGCTTTAACGACGCCAGCTTGACGGATTTTTTTTACTGTGGTACAGTAAAACCCATTAATGTTTAAGTTTCAACTTGACAAGGCAATCGAGGCAGGCCGCATAGTCAGCGCTCGCTATTAATGAGATAAGATATAAATATTTATATTTAATTACTAGGTAGCATATGAACTTTGTGATAAGAAATCGAAATGTATTTTACCAATATGCGACGGGCTATTCTGGCAAAAAAGACTCATTTATTTTACCAAAACGCACAATTTCTTGCGTTCTTATTTATGAAGGAAAATATATATAAAAAGCAAAGCGTGAAAAATTAGGCGATTTTTTTCTTAGTTGTTTTTAGGGCAACATGTAAATTACATTAAAGGCAGCGTAATTAGAAAAGTTTGTCATGAAATTGGATTTTATTAACAGAACAACGAGAATGATAATCGAAATGTTTTAAAAGCTTTTTTGCCTTTGCCACTTTCTCAAGTTCTTTATTTAAAAAATGTTGGGCTCTCTTTAATTAAATGTAACGAAAGCAATTATTTAACTCAATTTATTAGGCCGACATGATGTCAACAAATTCATCTATCATCTATTATCCAAATTTTCCTCTCGCCTTCATCCGCATTAGCGCTTTCAGCGCTCTTACATTACTTACATTGCGCAGGGCAAACTTAATAAATTTAATAACCGCAAAATATGCCGTGAGTCTGAGGGCCGATAAAAAGTCACACAGCCATAAAATGGCTGCCCTATTTATAGCGAACATCTAAGCTTTAGCCTTAACCTACTTACCCTCCACTCTCACTAAATATAGCATGCGTCATCGAAAGGACTACGACGCCTTCTCCTAAATAACAACTAGCTATATGTCTGCGTAGGTCTAATAACAGGATGCCAGCAGCAGCAAGACAACGTTGATTTGATTTCATATGATTGAAAGCGCCCGCAAATGGGCGTAGTCTTGTAACACCCACACACTCTGACACCAGCATATCTCCACCTTTATGTATAGACACACACAAACATTCTTATACACAAAAAGTTTCTGAGTCCCACTGCCGCCTTTACTGTAGTTGATAGGGGCGCAAATGGGTGGAGCAAAATCTTTTTGTTATTATTTGGCATATAAACAAGTCTGTCTGACGCCAAAATGCTGACATACTCATAAACTGAAGTAACGGTAAATAAGAGGAATTTATAAAAGATAGTAGCAGGAAAAAAAAATATTAAAAATAACGCATCATTGACTGGTTCCTAAGATTTAAATCAATGGGTGTTATTAAAATTGGCCACACTGTTTGTTATTGTTAAGCCATTACTTCAGTACCTTAAGACTTTCTAATTTTTGCAAAGTTTATATTTGTTTTGATACAAAGGGCCGGAGTATCAGAACGTATGTAGGTACAACAGGACTCTCAACTGATTGATTAGCTCTTCACAATATGAAGAGAAACAGCACATAAACAGATTTGCAAGTCACTTGTGTGGCTAGCTACTAGAGAGCGTGTGCCCAAATCCTGACAATTGAAAACCTTCCACATATTTTTGAACCACTTTAACAACTGTCTAATCTTTGGCAAGACGGTTTCAAATCATAGTAGAAGTCCGAGACAATTGTGATTCAGTTATTGTGTAAGACCTTTTTCTGTTGTCAATAATACCCATCTCCCCTTCTTCAACTTTTGTCATTTGTGCTCTCCATGTCGGCCACCAAATTTATGCCGACAGACTTAAGCAGTCCCTCAAAGTACGACCATTTCATGGCCTGTCTGTATGCTCTGTTTTTTCTATTGCGCTCTTTGTTTTTCGTCGTGCTGGCGCTACTTGTCCGTTGTGTGTGTTTGCTTTTACGTTTGAGTCGTGTATTTTTTATGCTACTTGACACTGAAATTTTATTGGTTTATTTATAAACTTTGCTACAATACTGACGGTCATAGTCCGATTCTATGGGAAAGTTCTTCAGTTTTCGTATTTAGTGGAATAAGGCAGGAGAATGAGAAAATAAATAAATTCAAAGCGAATATTAATATATGTGTTTATATATTATATATTTAAAACAAGGTTAACAAAACAATTAATGCTTTTGACTTTTCTACTCTTAACTAAATTGTAAATTTTGAAGATGGTGATAAAGCGTAACCAAACTGCTTAAGTGAAAGTAGATGTAAGGGCGACTAGCTCTGCAAAGTATGCTACACTTAGTGTCATTTGCATTTAAATCACGCTGCCATCCTGCGCTGTCTGCGTGCGAGCTTTATATAAGCTAATTTTTTTACGATAATATACGCTTAATAAACGTCAGTGCCAAAGCCACTGCTGATGCCTGTGGAGTCACGTTATAGTAGTCAGGCGTGAGCACGTGCTGTGACTATGCATGTGGCCACTGCTTGGGGATTATCTAAACCCAACACAATGGAATCAATGTCAACCAGCAATAAGAGCAATACCACCACCGGAAGTTTCTTCATAAATTCACATACGCATGCATATATGTAGACGTACCTATTTATGTATATAAAACTAACTACGGAAGAAGGTCTGTATTCAGCTGACTCAAAATGCATATTTATTGAGTTTCAAAAAAGTCAAGCTTGGTATGAGACTGATGAGTCAAGTCAACCAGTAACCAATTGGAAAATCTAGCCCGAATAGGAACAGTATACGAAATGGCACATGTGGTCAGACAGGTCAACATATCAGCAGAAAAATTTTGCACGTTGATGAGCCAGATTCATTTTGAACTCGTGACAAAAACACCTAAGTTACAAGTTGGGGACTAGGTCTCTAGCTGTCTCTTTTCTTTTCTTCTCTATTTTTTTGAGAATGGATATATGTAAGTGTGTGTGTGTGTGTTAGTGTTTCTCAGAACGTCATGCAGGAAGCACTACAGAACTTACAGTTGACATGAAGGACATCATTAGCACGAGTGTGTTTCTGGATTCGGAAATTACGCATATCCTTTTGAGAAATTGTTGTGGAAAATCAAATAACGAAGTGGCAAACAGCACTCCACTACGATAAAAGTTTGGCCAAAACATACTCACGCGGCTTCGTTTAGCAAAAATATAAAGAAAAAAAGAAAAAGAGAGGAACCTATAAGACATAGGGAGGGAATAAAGAACGCCCGCAGATCAGTCAGCTAAGAAACTCAAGCAGGCATTTCGCTAATGTCATCAAATGGTATGTCACTTATTTACAAGTCCAAAGCAACTCTTCACCCATTTAAAAGCAAGTACAGTATTATGCTGAAATACAGCTAGACCAACAGAAAAGGGAAAACAGAATAGCGAGAGTATAAGAAAAATAGCGCCTTAGTGATATTAGCGCATGCAAAATTAAATCATTAAAATGCAAGACAGATTCAATTTTTGCTTAAACTGTTTTGCGCACGAGTTGATCCCAACTCAGATATACTTACATACATACATACATACATATAAACCAACATAAATAAGTAAATACACACACGCGTACCCATCCCCACCCAAACCCACACACACATATATGTATGTATATATGTACCCCGCTTATGCTTGGGCCTAAGATATTTCAACGGATTTTCACAGCATCTTCAGAGGAAAGATAAAAACATATCGCAGCTGGAAATTTAAAACGTTTAAATGATGTAAAAATAAATGTGGGTATATGGTTAAGGGTAAAGTGAAGTACCGATGTTTAGGTTAAGAAACGGCAAGAAAAAAACTAGGTGACAAGACATTGGAACATCAAGAGTAAAAAATACAAATTTGCTACCTGTATATGCTTATATAAACATGAACAAGAGCGTAGATGATTATCTAATCATTGTTGCTAATTGAATTACTAGGTATCAAAGTCTTTCTATTCGTCCTTCTTAGTCTGTTTTCAATAGTTAATATATATTCTTGTTTTATAACTTATAGGCTTGTGCTTGAATTGTGTTGAATTTGATGCAAATCAACCCTCCTGTCTGTTTAAGCATCCGTTCAGGTTTCTGTTCCCAGGCTTTCGTTGTACGTTTGCCGTACTCATATGGCTACCAACCGTACACCAACCTAATCACCCAGTGTCTTTATGTACGGTACGTGTTTTAAAGTCGGCTGAAAAATTAAAGTCTTGTAACGCCTACAGAATTTAAAAATAGCAAACAAAAATTTCGGTCGGGGGAAGAGATTTTTTGCGATGAACGTGTTCAAATGGCCAAAACACTTTGAAATTATGTTCCTTGGTTCCTAGTTGTTGTTCGCTTGGCGTACGTGTCACAATTGGTAAATTGTTAAGAAAAAGGAGCGAAAATTAAATTAAATACTGAATATGTATTTAGCCAATGGGCATAATGGCATACTTAAATTTGGTGTAACTATAATGATCGTTCAAGCCTCCAGCTGCATTCATCCGCTTAGTTTGTATGCCAATTCTTATTTTCAGAATTGAAACCACCGTAGATCCCATGGTGTTGTACTTACAATGGAAATGATGTTCTGAAACTTTTTTGTTGGTTTGTATTGTCATCGTTCTAGACTCAACTTCCCCCACCATAATTTGTATGTCGTTTTTAACGACTTTTGTCTTTTGAAGAATGAATTTTTTCATTCTTTCTCACGGCTTTTTCTTTTTTTGTGTGTGTTTGTAACAGAGTCAGCGAATTTGTCCTCGCTTGTGATGATAATCAGGCCAGACTACCAGAGGCATATAAGAAAAGAAGCGTACTCCTGTAACGCATAGTCAGCATGATTAAAATTCTCATTATGACAAGAACAAAATAAGAGTAAGCAGAACATTTGCAAATCTAAGCAAGTCATATTGAACTAATTTGCATTTGAAGGGCGAGACTGAGAGTGTGAAAAGCCCAAAAGCCAAAAGGCCTGGCTCATTAAAATATTGCTTCATACATAAAAACATAAGCCACAAAGTAAACCCACACAATTACACCAAGAAGCTTGCAGTTTGCATTTGTTTGAGTGGCTGAGTTAGTCAATACCCTAGAGAGTGGGACAAAGAAAGTCTATAATTCACAGGTTATATTTTAATATATTATTTAATTTAATTATATTTTATTAAATATTGGCATTGGTATGCCTTTTGCATCACTCGCTCCATTACTGAGTTATAAGTATGACTGTGTGGCATCCCTTTCATCATTCCATCATTTGCTACTTTTACTTTTTCAATTACAATTATTTGGTTTTCCAACATTATTTGATTTTTTTTTTTTTAACTTTTTTTAACGTATTCAGTAAGATGAACATTTTCTAAAGAATTTTTTTACTTTTAAAACTTACAAAAAACTTCTTTAGGTTCATTTGTTGGCTAATATAACCCTTCTCTTATGGGTATGTACTTACCATTCATATCTCTACGTCATGGGTGGTGTGAATGTAACACTATGTATCACTATGTGAGCCTCATCAAGAAAAAAAAGGCATCCAATCTGCGGAGTATAAATTTTGGATATGCTATTGATTTGGCTTTACGGGTTTGAAATTCAAACTTTGAATTTTGTTTGGGAAAACTTCTAACAATAAGACCCATCAGAACACACACATTTGATCACATTAGTCTTGCAGTTACTCTCATCATTATTACACAAGATACATATATTTTTCAACTCAAAACGTAGAACGGAGAAAAAACCCAGAAAACTCCCTAAGGACATGGCAACTGCCAAAGACGATGAACATAGGCAGCAAGAAAACAACAGCTGTTGCTGTCGCTTGGCGCGTAAAAATTCGCGTAATCGTTTTCAACGACAACAGCAGCAGCAGCACCAGCAGCAGCATCGCCATCAGCACGCTCAGTTTCAGTATCACATGCAGCAGCCACCTCAATTACGTCCTCCAGCGGGTTCCAGGGCCCAAGCTGCCGCCGATACCAAATCTGACATAATTGTAGCTGGCAAGTATCGTCTACTAAGTCGCATTGGCCATGGATCTTTTGGAGAACTTTATCGGGCATGTGGCCTTCAATTTGGCGAAGAAGTAGCAGTAAAGTTGGAAAATGCATTGGTTAGTCATCCTTTGTTGCCTCGGGAAGCAAAGATTTATGGCTTACTAAGGGGCAGTTTGGGTTTTCCGCACATTAAGCACTATGGCACAGAGGGGGCTTTTAATGTTTTAGTCCTGGATCTTTTGGGACCTACTTTGGAAGATCTTTTGAATTTCTGTGCCCGGAAATTTAGTATGAAGACTACTTTAATGCTCGCTGATCAAATGTTGGCAAGGGTCGAGTACATCCACCTGAAATGTTTCATTCATCGCGACATTAAGCCCGATAATTTTCTCATGGGCCTGGGCAGACAGCGTGCACGAGTGTTTATGATCGACTTTGGTCTAGCAAAAAAGTTCTATAGTTCCCGGACAAAGCGACATATTGGCTACAGTGAAAATCACGATTTGGTTGGGACTGCTCGATATGCATCGGTTAGAGCCCATTATGCTGAACAGGGACGTAGGGATGATCTAGAATCTGTAGGATATTTATTACTGTATTTTCGCCGAGGACATTTACCATGGCAGGGTATTAAGGCCGAATCTAGACAACAGAAATACGAAAAAATCGCCGAAAAGAAATCCTCGATGACGTTGCATTCGCTCTGCGGCGGATTACCTATCGAGTTTCTCATGTATCTGAAATATTGTCGCAGTTTGCATTTTGCGGAACAACCGGACTACATGTATTTGAGGCAACTATTTAAAGTGCTGTTTCGTCGAAACTATTTCCATTATGATTTCCTGTTCGATTGGGTGGATTTAGAGAGGGAGGAATCCGAGAATATGAAAAAGCCACGTTGCTCTTGCCGTTATCATAAGCACCAGCACCGTGAACAGAAGCTTCGTGAAAGGAGCCAACTACAAGAACAGCAGGAAGCTCAAAGGAAAACTCAAACTGAGGACATTGAAGTCGAGCAGTAGCGACTTGCTAAACATTTACTGATCTTTCTTGTTATAATTAAGATGCGAAGACACACAAACATGCATACATACAAGCCTACATATTTTTATTTGTCATTATGCCATTCTTATTCTGTTGTCCTCTTCAAATTAATGGATCGCACACTTGGCAAATACAAAAGACTTGATATTGCAAATGCAAATATATTAACAAAAACCGCCTTTGAATGCACTAACAAAAGTAGAAAGGGAAAGTTTTTTTAAAAAGGCGAATCACGATTATTGGATTAGATTGGTAATCTGGATCTTACAGGCTTAAAATTTGTATTTTGTTGACCTGAAGCCCCGCTAAAACAAAGTTTTTGATTAACTTCAATAAGGTCGAAATCTAGACAAATTGTTGAATTTTAGTTTATGATGCTAATTTGCGATTGGATATGGCAAAGTCTAACTCTTAACCTACGAACTACTATGCTGAACTACATACATATGTTACAGCAGCCATGTGGTCCTTGCCAAAAAGTATGTTAATAAAAGGGTTAATTAGAAGACATGATAAGACGTGTTACAGATAGAAATAATTCATAGGATAACAAATGAGAACGTATGGCAAATGGACAGCGAATATCCTTTAGCTAAATGCCTTGTGTAAAACTTAGCCAAGACAAGGAAAGTCAAAGTAGTTGGCTTAGTCGCGCTGAAGTATAGGAAATGGTACACTCGGAGTACACCATCTTTACAACCTCAAAGCGATTTGGCCTGAACTATTCTTTAGAGGCTCATAAGAAGTCCATGAATGTATGTGTAAGGTTGTGAGTGTCTACTTGCAAAAATCTATAAATAACTTGGCAGGGACTGTGCACCGCCCAGTTTAACGCCCACTTCATTTAATTTTTTCTTGCTCATTTTATGCATGTTTGTTTGTACTTGCTTTAATGCCCTAGCAAAATGGAAATACTAATTTTAATGGTATTTTTATCTTTTTATAACATATACTATGTCAGCATGTCCAGCTCTTACCCGACCGTGCGTCTAAGTATTGCCAAAAGTAACGTACTTTTAAAATATTGCAGTCGGACATTTGATTTGGAATATTTGATTACAAGTGTCAACGTTTCAAGAATAGAGTTTTGACTAATAAGGGTATAGCCAAGTCGTCATATGACATTTTAGGGTGTTTTTTTATTTGTGTTTGGCTGAGGAAGGACATTTGCTCTGAAATCTCCAGCTCAAGAAGTTGCATGCATGCCTAATGGCACCCACACACATAGTATTGCGGATTTTTTTGTGGGATTTTCCGTTTTCCGGGTTTTAAAACATTTGCTTTACTTGGTGCATGAAAAAACAAAGTCGGCGAGACGACTTACTTCAATTTGTGTCTATATTTAATAACTTACACATTCCGTTTTACGTTTTACCTATTTTATTTTATCAGGACAGTTCGATCTTTTATTTGTTTTGTGCTTTTGTCCCCCTTTAGTCCGTTTTGCTTATAACTGCCTCAACATTATCTAAGTTCCTCATTTGGTATTTTCTCCCAAGTTTCTCATTTGTCATTTTCAGCGATTCTGTTTTTCCAGTTAACTTTGTTAGTTAACTGGTAGGGTAAACGGATATTACAAATTCCACTTTCAGAGCTCCGTTTTTGTAATGGTTTCTTAATTGTTAGGCGTTGTCCAAAGGCAATTATTTGGGCTTCTTCAATGAAGAAAAATATTTCACCTATATTTTTATCTCCCTTTTCCGTTTTTGGGCGCTATTTTGAATTCGTAATTTACAACATTTCAAGCTTCTTGTCTTTCGAGGGCTAAATTTTGAATGGGAGGTAAAACATCTGCTGCTGTTGGTTCTCATGGCCAAACGAAATTTTACTTCGGCGTTGTTGAAGTGTTTACATTATTAATGTCCTGGGAAAAACTGCCGCTGTGTGTGTGCGGTTTAACATTTAGCTAATGCTTAGTTGGATAAAAAAAACAAAAGAGAAGAGAAGGCTCCCAGAAAACATTGAGAAAATCCTATCCAAAGCAAAGGGTTGACGTGTCTCTAATCGGTTATGCACGGGAAGTGGATTTCTAATTGCGTGGGAAACAAAGTAGACTAAATGCTTGACTACATGTTTTTTGCTGCGCTGACTACTTAAATGCTCTGTAATGAAAAACAACATTTGCGATCTAACAGCGATTTAGAATAATATTTGAAGCTTTTAAGATACTTTCTCAAATAGTAATCGAGTTTATTTCAAATTTCTGTCTTATAAAGTACTAAAGTTCTTTTTACCCTTTTTTTGTTTTCTACTTTTTAGATAGACTAGTCTTCGCATATTCTGTTTCTCTTGTTAACAAAATTAAAGTTTACAGAGGGAATTGTGAATTAAGAGAATTGGTTACATTGCTCCTTGCAATTGCAGACATTCAGGCAAACTCAAAGCATGCCCAGTACAGGAAATCGGTATAGGCATTTGATAACAAGAAAACAAGATAAAAGAATATGCGAAATCTGACTATCCACAAAGGTTTGGTAATTTAGACAACTTTTTCTGTCATCAATTCGTTGAAGTTAATCAATAAATAAATCTGTTTTTAACTCATTAGAAGCTTAAATGAACAGTTGTATAGCTTTAGAATATGGCCCCTCTCTTTTGGTTTTATGGTGTTGAGTGCTACTGTTAGTGGGTGAAATTTTTCGTTTGTTTCACATTTAAGGCTAAGAAAAATGTGATTTTCATTGTTAATGGTGACAGTCCTATTGGACAAGCAGTGATGGGTTAGATTGCTTGCTGCTGTTGCTGCTGCTGATGATGATGATAACTTATGTAACTAACGCTGCATAATTCGAACCCACACAGACACATATACATACATATTTATTTAACTATTGAGTATGCGTGTAGGATGTGTGTGTGTGCTTGTGGGTGTGAGTGTGCTTATAAGTGATTTGGCACATTTTTCTATTAGTCAGACTTTGGTATTTCTGTGCTTCTGATAATTCTTTTGCCGCTAACAAGGAGCAGCCATACCACTGGAGACATGGACATTTGTCGTTGTCATCAACACACACTTACATACATATGTACATACGCATACACGAATAAATGTTGAGAGAGTGAGAGAGAGACGTGCAGACTTGCCTCAACATGGACACACACACACACACACAATCAAACAAACTATATTTCTATTTCGTTTCACATTGCTTGCATTGTTGCTGTTGACACTGTTTAGAATTGTCCCGGTTCGATTTAGGTTTCGTTTCGATTCCGTTTCGGTTCGTTTCAAATTTGTATTAGACGTGTTTTAAATATTTTGCCGGATGCTGTTCATGTCACTTCGGTGGACCATTTTTGACTGTCTTCAAATCGATGTGGTTTGACAGCAGCGAGATCCTTATACATGTTTAACCAGCTGCTGCTGCTGCTGCTCTCGCTTAGAAAAATCCTTGCCAACTTACTGAGAGAGACAATGAGAGACAAATGAGAGTGATGGAGAAAATGAAAATGTGACCATTGAGAGGTCCTTTATGTTTGTTTTTTTTATTTAACAGTGCGATGTGCAAAGTGGAGTTGCCACGTTGCACAATAAAGTCAATAATGTTTAGTATCAAGGATTCAAAACTCGAACAATCATAAATTCTGATTTTCCATTTATAGAAATATTTGATTAATATTTTTTTTTTTTTATATTATTGTCTAAAAATTAGTAGTCATTTACTTGGTAACTCTGTTAATACATATATTGCTCTTATATTCATTCTGCCTTTAACTGGAGCATGCGCAATTTTCTATTCCCCGTGTTGCTATTTAAATTTCGAATTTCGAGCTTAGCTTAGAAAGAGGAAGGTGTTATACTAAACAGAACATTTGCACAGTGTTCGACAAATGTATGTGTATATATCAAACCACAAGACCAAAACGCGTTTAGTTGCCGTGCTGACAACTTTGTGGCGAGCAAGAAACAAACTCCCACAGTATACAGAGAGAGAGAGAGATATAGTAAGGGGGGGTAAAAGTGACAATGTGTGTGTTGTCATGAAAGGAATATTTTGTATAGGTGGGCAAAAACAAGTTAGAGAAAGATACCATGCGAATGCACGGACTTCTTTGTTAAGAATTTTGGCCAAGCTAAAAGCATTGACCTGCTTACATATCTATACGCACATACATGTTAGGCAACAAAAAAATACAAAATGGCTTATAAATCTAATGTTAACTTTTGACACTGTCTTGGCATGACTCGTAGCTGGAGCCGTTTTCTTTCTTCTTTCTACACACACTGAAACAATTTATATGGCTCTTCCTGCTTGCTGCTTGCTTGTCTGCCATTTTTAGGAATCTTTTACGGGTGGGAAATAAATATTAATAAATTTTCATACGCCTGTTCTAAGGGATTCTAAGAAGCATGTCAACATTTGTTTTCCTATCCACAAACACCGACTTGTGCTGCTATGTATGGCTCATCTAAAATTTTTAACTTTGCCGCCTTTTTGTTTGTCACCTAACAGATTTTTCTTTTATTTGTTGTTTCTATTGATTTCCATTTTTTTGTGGGCCACTTATGCATACATATCTCGATATGTGAGTTGGTGTATGTGCATAAATACGCTCAGATTTCGTAACTTATGAGCAATTTGATGGATTTCGCAAATTATTATACCCTTGCAAAACGAGTATATTAGTTTTGTCCTTGGGATACAAATCAGAGAAGAAAGAATCTCCAATCAATTTTATACATGTAATCTTCATCCACACATCGAGACTAGTTCTATTTTTTTATCTATTGTCTGAAATTTATTAGTTTTTCAGTTCAATATATTTATTATTGACAGTGCCAAATTTGCTTATTTTTACTGTATATATAGTTAGTATATTTTGATGATTAATTACCTGGTATTCCTATTATCACTCGATTTGATTATCGGCGTCCTAAAATTTGCGTTGGTTTAAATTTATGGTAAACGAAGCCAATAAATTGTGTTGATTCTTATGCAACAGACGCTTACTGTGTTATTGTTTATTTAGTGTATAATTTTCTACATTCTGTTTTTCAGTTTTGAACTTGAATATGAATCTGGAGACGGTCCATTAAAAGAATACTATTCCCAACAATATAGCCCTTCATAATTGCTCTTTTATGCTCTAAATTAAATAAAGTGAAAAGAAGATCTGTACCTAGATTGGTATTATGACAACTGGGAAAACTTTAACTGTTTGTAAATGTGGGCCATGATCCATGATCTGTGTTGACCACATTATGTTGGGTTAGAGACTTTACAAGTTTGCCACTTAGTATAAAAGTTTCTAAAAAAAATGTTGTATAAGATTTTTATAGCAACTCTCCTCTGATCAGCTGAAAGAATTACATATGTATGTATGTTTTTGTTTTGCTAATGTGTTGTTCAGTGCATTAATTCGTATCTATAAACAGTAGTTATTCTAATTGTTTGTATATCTTTTTATAATAATTCTTTTTATTATGTTATTTAAATACTTAATTTACTGGAGCCACAGATACTACGTTGTGTCGCTTCGCATCAATTTAAAGTTGTTCCATATAAAACCACTGATAACTTCGTATTAAATTGTGGGTACTCAGCACAAAGCATTAATTTCATCTAGATTTCTTATTGTAAGAGGGTCCATGCCTTTGTCTATGTATGTACATATGTCCTGTGTGTGACAATATATAAAATAAATAACAGTACCAATCGGATTCTATTAACAAGTTTCAGTACAGACTCGCCATCAGTTGTTCCATTCCGTTCCAAGGGGTTCCGCCATAAGCCATTGTTAGTTTATTATAGTTGCAGTACACTGGAACCAAGCGAAGAACAGCGTCATTTCACAAAATCCTTCATATACATATGTATTTGTACATACGCATTTGTGACATATGTATTTGTACATACGCATTTGTGAACACATATGTATGTATGTATTTCTATTTTTTTAGGTCAGCATTTGTTATGGGCCTACGGGGTGATGCCGATGGAATGAATGACACACACCGAGGCATAATAAAATAATCGATGCTTTTAAAATTTGCATAAGTTTGGATACCACACAGATGCTAAACTCAACCTTGTTTCTTATTTACCATATTCAATATATCCCATTGAGCATTTTCACATTGCGCATACGCCGCATTGAACCTGAGCTCAAGTCCAAGACCTAAGGGCGGCAGCGTCGGCAAGTTCGTGGGCGTTCAATTTAATTGTGGGAATTTTGCGTCTGCCACGCACAAATCACATGTATGTAAATAAAGTGGAAATGAATGTCGTGGCTATAAGAACTGAATTTTTGACTAACTACATATGTATGGTACACACACCCACAGTTTGTTACCATGGACGCTGCTAAAGCTAAGGCGGCAGGACCCTTCATTTCTCACTTTTTCAATTGAAGCTATCTTAATGTGTATGGTCATGGCCTTGTCTTAAAGTTTCATCGTGGGAACCGTCCTATGTATTAAACCTACTTTTATGTAAAACAATTTTCCAGCGCAACTTGTGAACTTTTTAAAAATTTTCAACTTTCATTAATGTCGAAAGCTCGTTGGTGGCAAGTTATCCCGGGTTTCTTCAGCGGATCGTCTATTTAGAACATACTTTAAATTTTGTATGTATGGTTTTCAAAGGCGGCATCGTCTATTAATTTCGCATAAAAACGATTTAAAACAAAAAAGTTTTTGAACATTGTGTAAAGATAATATATTAACATATAAAAAAAAAGGTAAAAACAAAAGTGTGCTTTAGAGGTTATTCAATTAATTATGTCATTCAAAAGAGAAAAGATATTGATCTAAACAGAAAGGTCTTAGCTAAAAATAGCAAAAGGATTTGACTAAAATATAATTAAAGTTATTAATCAAGCCCGATAATACGTTTTCGTGGAATTTTCTCGATTTTAATTTTCTTCTTTTTTTTTGTATCTACTGCAACTGAGACAAGTTGTTTTAATTTAATAATTGGAATTATCGCACACAAATACTTTTTGCAGATGACAACTCCAATGCAGCCAAGTAAATACACTGGCCTAGTGGCCGATTTGATGCCTAATATAAGGGCCATGAAATACTCAGGTCTATTTATGCATAATTTTACTGGTGGTAGTGGCTTTATGAAGAAGATCTACTCGTCGGTGCATTTGGTCTTTCTGTTTATACAGTTTGCCTTTATATTGGTTAACATGGCTCTTAATGCAGAAGAGGTAAATGAGTTATCGGGGAATACGATAACCACTCTATTTTTCACCCACTGCATTACAAAATTCATTTATTTGGCCGTCAATCAGAAGAACTTTTATAGGTAAGGTGTCCAAGGGGGAATTCATTGTAAAAATTAATAACAGTATATATTTCATTGCGATCATGGCTGTTGTTTCAGAACTCTGAATATCTGGAATCAAGTAAACACACACCCATTATTCGCCGAGTCCGACGCTCGTTATCATTCGATTGCCCTGGCCAAAATGCGTAAACTTTTCTTTTTAGTCATGCTTACTACATTTGCATCGGCCACTGCATGGACTACCATAACTTTTTTTGGCGATAGCGTTAAAATGGTAGTTGACAAAGAGACAAATTCGAGCATTGCTGTTGAAATTCCCCGCCTACCTATTAAATCGTTCTACCCCTGGGATGCCAGCAAGGGCATGTTCTACACAATAAGTTTTGCTTTTCAGATTTATTACGTTCTATTTTCCATGATCCACTCGAATTTGTGCGATGTCATGTTCTGCTCTTGGCTGATTTTTGCCTGCGAGCAGTTACAGCATCTTAAGGGTATTATGAAGCCGCTAATGGAGCTTTCTGCCTCGCTAGATACATATAGACCGAATTCAGCTGCTCTTTTTAGGTCATTATCGGCAAATTCAAAGTCGGAGCTTATACGCAACGAGGGTAAGAGAGGCGGATGATAAGGCACTCCATATTTGTGGTCTTAATTGCATTTGCCGAATTGCAGAGAAAGATCCTGGTGCCGACATGGACATGTCTGGTATATACAGCACTAAAGCAGATTGGGGCGCCCAATTTCGAGCACCCTCTACTCTGCAGTCCTTCAATGGCGGCTCGAACGGTGGTGGCGGTAACGGGATAAATGGTGCTAATCCCAATGGCCTGACAAAAAAACAGGAGATGATGGTGCGCAGTGCCATTAAATATTGGGTAGAGAGACATAAGCACGTTGTACGGTGAGTAAGTGCATGTGAACGCAACTAAAAATTATTTTTGATAATTTTTGGATTTACGTTGGACGTTTAAATCAAGTCAGTTTTTTTGACTATATATTCGCTTAGTTATTTTTATTGTCTCTTGAATTGTTGATTAAGCTTTTGACTTGGCATCCCTTACCTTTTCTTAGCCTGGTGGCTGCAATTGGGGATACTTATGGGGCTGCCTTGTTACTGCATATGCTGACCTCAACTATCAAGCTTACACTGTTAGCCTACCAAGCAACCAAAATCACTGGTGTAAATGTTTACGCCTTTACGGTGATTGGATATTTGGGGTATGCGCTGGCCCAGGTGTTTCATTTTTGCATTTTTGGCAACCGTCTGATTGAGGAGGTGAGTGGTCAGACATCTGTGCAGCTGTAAAATGTCAGTTAAGACAACAATGTTTATTGAAATTATATAGAGCTCATCTGTTATGGAGGCTGCCTACTCCTGCCACTGGTACGATGGCTCTGAGGAGGCGAAAACATTCGTTCAAATTGTTTGCCAGCAATGCCAGAAGGCTATGAGCATATCGGGTGCGAAATTCTTTACTGTCTCGTTGGATTTGTTTGCTTCGGTAAGATAATCTGTAATACCCAACCCATTGAACTTCACCATATAACCGGACTCCCAATTATTTCTTGTTGTTTATTATCCCGATCTTTTAATTTTGTGGCTGTATGCGTAGGTTCTTGGCGCTGTGGTCACCTATTTTATGGTGCTTGTCCAGCTTAAGTGAGCATTGAACAGAAGTCAATGTCAATTGCATATGCCAACAAACTCTGTGCTAACAACAACATCAAAAAAAGTGACAAAAACATCGAATCAAATGTTTTGTAGTACACAAGAGATAATTATTAACTGACATATTCATATGTCTATTAACATATACATATGTCTATTTACATATGTATTTATTTTCTTTATTCATTTTTACACACGCTACATATTATATAGAGCTTTCAATGTAAGCATAAATATTGTGAGAAATTTATATGCAAATAAACGTGTAGTGATTAACAACGAATACTCAACACAACAATTACGAAATTAGAGCTTTATTCGATTAAGAATGATGAGTGCTTTTCTTTGGTCTCTTTTACTAATATATCTACTTATTGTTATTGCACAAAATATCTATCTTTGGTCTCTTTTACTAATATATCTACTTATTGTTATTGCACAAAATATCTACATACATCGTAAATTAGTACTGTCCTTTTGTTAAGTTAGTTAAGACGAAATATATATCGAACTGAGTAGAATATTAGCTTGATTTGTTATGCATTCCCCACTATTTTACTTTCCGTTAACGCTCTAAGATCTAACGTCCACATCCACAAGATTTTGAACGGTCCAGACACGGCACGCTTGGCTGCGTTAAAAGCAAACCTCGGACATCATCCGTTGGGCAGATGTGCAGAGCCGGCTTAATTGAATTAAAATTATGAATGCCAATTTCTAGTCTGATTGTGAGTTTTTTCCTCAATTTTGTATTTCGGCAGAGTCGCAACTTTATGGTTGGCCAAGTAAAGTGCCGTAACAACAGCAAGAGTAATAAACAATTGCAGCTAACAATTAAACGAAATGTGGCAAAAATGTAATTTAAAATCACATTCATATGTTTATTTTTTGTTTTTGGGCATTTTGAAAGCGCTCTTTACGGTTTTTTAAATTACCCAACTCCGTTTGCGGACCCCAAAAGCAACAACTGCGAAACAACACTATGCTGATCTACGACTTTAAGATACCCTCTACCAAGTTGATGCGTTAGTTATATGTACATATATTCATGTAAATAGGAAAATCAATTCAATTTTTGACAAAAGAACATGCATCTGTCAGAGTGCAATAGAGAATATATGTATTTATTATAAACAAATGTCTACTTGTTTACGAGGTATAGAATATGCTGCACAACGCGTTTAGCGCGGTCAAATGAAATTTTGTTTTTAACAGCGATTATATTGTTGGCAATAAAGAGAAGTCTGTAATTTTGACATCTGAGAGATCCACAAAAACAAACAAAAAACGCCAGCCTTCCTTAGTCTGATGTTACTGCTTCTTGTTAATTTCTTTAAAGTGCAGACTTTCGTCTTTGGCAATGAAAATTTCTTAACATGAGCAAGTTGCTATCAAGAGCCGCCTAACTCATGTATACTCGTTACGTTAACGTGGTATCTTATTCTTCTTTTTTTTATATTAATAATCGTTATTTTTGTGTTTTATAGGTTTACCTTTTCGTGTCGTACCATTGTGTTTAAAAAAAACTGACGAAATAAATTTTAGTAATAACACATTTCTATATTACAATTACATTAAATCAACCATCAAAACTAGGCGTTGGGTTTTAAATATTTAAATTAACTGATAGCCAACGTATTTCTGAATAATATCTTATATTTGTAAGGGATCAACAACGTACAAAAAAAGAGCATAGTAAGTTAAAGAGAAGCAAAGTCAAAGTCGAGACCATCCCCGTATACATATGTACATATGTACCACGTAATCACCCCTTTCGTTGGCCCAATAAGTGTTGATAATTGCTGCCAACCACCAAACGCAAAGCAAAACAAAATAAAAAAGTTGTGCAAAATTTATAATTTGCTTTCTGTCTTTTTGCCCATATTCTATGAATTAGTAAAAACAAAAAAAGAAAATATGTAAATTGCCTCAGTTGCAAGTTCAACGACCAGATCAAAGGCTTGACTCTCCATGTGCATTAAGTTGCTTAATTGTGAAATGTTGAAAACGATCAGAAATATAATAATTATCTGTAAAAACAATACAATTTTGGCATTCGATTGGTGGCGATTATGCCCCACACGTTTAGTTTTTCCTTGTTCGGTTTTTATTTATTTTTACTGGCAAATTTCAAAAAACTAAAGACACGAACTTTGGTTCGAAACTTCGCTTACTCAGTTTGAGTCAATTTTCTGTCTGCTAGATAAAAGTAAAGTATCTTCAGTGGAGCGCGTCGGCGGCCAGTTCGCCGCTCATTGAACTTCTCTTGCGCAAATACCGATGTTGCACTCCTCTTGCCAACCCCTCGTGCATTCAGCTCAGCTGCTCATTTGATTCGTGTGTCTGGATTTTCTCTTTGACCGATTTTCATGGCATGATCTGTTTTACGGCTTTCGGTTTTCTTTTGCTACACTCCCATATACAGGCTCATGATTGTTATTGTCGTAACCATGAGCTTCGTCAAGCGTCGCAAAGATCGGCTCTGGCTCGTCTGTATTTAAATGCCACCGAAACATGTTTTCAGACATTCAGTTTTAGTTATCATTCCAAGCAATTCGGTTGTGTGTCTTTTAGAGTGCGTCAGTCTGGTGTATACTTATATTTTGTGATCGCCATACGCCGCGTTGCACCACTTGGACACTCCAAAACATAAGGATTACCAAATTAATAAATTCGCTAACACACTACATACTACAAACACCGCCTGAAGGTGAGAAATTGTGAAAGAATCATCGAGAACAATGCCTGGAATTTTAATAAGCGATGATAAGGATGATGAGAACGCAAAAAATAAACTTATTACATATTCGTGATAAAGTTGCAAATCAAGTGCCTTTCAAAATGCATTGTATTGCAACAAAAGAGCTCAATTGGTCCCCAAAATATGTATTTTAAATATTCATTAATAAGATCATTGAACTGTGAGATTTATCTGTGTGATAAAAATAATATGCATAGATACTGGTAGCGCATTTGAAATCTTGTGTGCAAACCTAACATATTGTGAAACTAAGCTCTTTTGCTTATTCGAGAAGAACTTGTCCAAGTTGTTTACAAATCGTTTCGTTAACCACTTAAAAGTTGACGAAATTCTGTGAAAATAATTACAAAAAAAAATACGTAAACAGAAAATTGTAACAGGCAATACACTTGTGACTAGTAGACCGCACACAAAGAGAGAAAAATGAGTGAAGGGGAGAAGGAGGCATCAACTCTTTTGCGCAAACCGAAAGACCAACAGTCAAAAATAATAAAGAAACACAACTCGTTTTTTGGCGCGTTTTTATGACTCTTAGTCTGCCCCTTTTTATACCATATTTTCCCCAAAATTTTCGCAATCTTTGAGGTAAAGTTGCTGGGTAAACATTTGCAATGAATGCAATAGCCATTAGCGGCAGCGGCCACATTAGCTTTAGCTGTATTCTAACAGGTTGTGGTTGCTACCACTGCAGCAGCTGCCGCGTTGCAAATTGTAGTTTTTTGTGCAATTTGTAAGCTTTTCTTACCAATTCTTTATGTTGGCCTCAATGAGCCGCTAGTGCTGAAATTAAGCAACGAGTCAAAATTATCAGGAACTTCAGGTATGGTAGCCGTTAAAGTTATTAATTTAAGCTGCAATTTATTTAATTTTCTTTACGAAGTAAATTACCTTAAATCCTTTTGGATTTATATGCATAGAAAAAATATTATACTTTTTAGTGTAGGTGCCTCTGAAATAAAGTGAAAGCAATTGCTGGAATCGTTCTTTCTCGCTGTCCCCCTCGATCGAATTGCTAAAGTTGCTTAAACAGTATAATTATTCATTTTGTTTTGCTTATACGTACATATATATTTTTACTTGCTAAACGGTGGTGAAGTTAATATAAAATTTGCTGTATAGGCAATAAAACGGCAAAAGTCAGCCCTCAGCCATGGGCTCTGTTGTTTTAAGGTCGATGCTGGTTGATTATTTTGGAGTCAAACAAAAACAATTAAACATTACGCAAGTGGGCGTGATTGTCGGTGGTCTAAGTATACCTGATTGGGAGAGTGTCACAGAGCTGGGGGTTATGCATTTTTGGCCATGCTAATGAATCGAGTCTTTGGCGTGTGACGAACGGCAAGACGTGCAATTAAAATGTCAGAAGTGAAATAGTACAATAGTCAAGATGTTAAGAAATACAGTAGATAAGTTCAATGTCATTCCTACTCCCAAATATTATAATCACACTAAACATTTAAATTTGTTTTTTGTGTTCACGGTGCTTTGATTAAAAAATGAACTAAGTAAGCCGTCTCGCGGACTTAGGCATACTATGCACCAAGTAAAACAAATATTTTGATATGACAATAACAAATGCATTAAGTATGCCAATTTTATTTGCATTAGTTAGAAAATTACGTGAGATATTCGGTTTTATACAAATTACGGGAGTGGAATGGCGCACTGATATGTACATGCATTAATTACATTTGGATTAATATCTTAGATGATGATGTTGCATCCCACTCCGGCTCAGCGCGTCAGCATACGCGAGGAGTTACGCGAACCAGAGGACCCCTCTGATATTGAGCGCGACATCAAGTTGATACGGGAATGGTTGGAGACGCAGCCGCACTTGCCCAAGGATATGGACGATATGCGTTTAACGACCTTCTTGCGTGGCTGTAAGTTCAGCTTGGAGAAGGTAAAGAAGAAGCTGGATATGTACTATACAATGAGGAATGCGGTACCGGAATTTTTTGCCAACCGGGATATTAACCGTGAAGAACTAAACATTGTTTTAGACTATGTGTAAGGAAAACTGATTTGCTTTAAGAATACTCATTATGCTCTTGTATGCTCTTTAGACACTGCCCCACGTTACCAGGCATAACGCCAAATGGGCGCCGCATCACCTTTATAAGGGGAATTGACTGTGACTTCCAGCCCCATCACATTTTGGATGCCATGAAGGTGGCCTTAATGATTGGAGATGTGCGTCTAGCTGAAGAGAGTGTTGGCATTGCCGGCGACATATTTATTTTAGACGCTGCAGTGGCAAGTGCTTCGCACTTTGCTAAATTTTCACCGACTGTAGTGAAGAAATTTCTAATTGCTGTTCAGGAAGCGTATCCCGTGAAGGTGAAAGAGGTCCATGTGATTAACATTTCGCCGCTGGTGGACACGATCTTTAATTTCGTGAAGCCCTTCGTTAAAGAGAAGATTCGTAGCCGCATAACGTTTCACAATGATGTAGAGAGCCTTTACAAGGTGGTTCCAAAAGATTTGCTTCCCAATGAATACGGCGGCAAGGCTGGTGGTATTGTGGAGCTTAATCAGTGGTGGAAACAAAAGTTGGCCGACAATACTAAGTGGTTCAAGGAGCAGGAGGATAAAAAGGCCAATGAATCGTTGCGCCCCGGCGCACCAAAGACCAGTGACGATTTGTTTGGAATGGAGGGTACATTCCGTCAACTGAACATTGATTAAAAATTTGGAATCAATTACACATCTTGCAAAATTAATTCGCTTTATTGAACTCTTCTCCATGATCTTCTATTGCATGTATACGTATTATTATTTTCTTTGTGCTTGTGCAAATTTTGCATTAAATTTTCACAATAAATAGTGAAGGATGAGCAAATAAAATTACCAATTCCTTGTTTGTAGTCTGCAATCAAGCCGTGGACTATAAACAAAAAAACCGTTTGAGCTCTTTTATTACTTTTAAGGTATTAATGTTGAATATTCTTTGAAAAGGCCAACAAACTGAAGGGTATAAGTATCAATGATCTACTCCATCAATATACATACGTAGGGCAAAATTTGCTTGAGGCATTCATTAAAATTTAATATATGCCTATATATATGTATACAAATGTTTTGTTCTAAATTTAATAGACAAACCAAACTTGAAATTTAATATAATTATAATAAAAAGTTTGTCAAACTTTTGTCTTATAATATATTCAAATTATATTTTATGGAGAACGACAAAACTTTGTAGCTGATAATTTGGATTTAAATTGAATTTGAAAAGATGGGACACGCCTTCAAATATATTTTCCACTATATAAGACATATGAAATTCTAAATCTACTAATTTTTCTCATCATGCAGTACGACGAACAAACAATTAAACGCCGAGACCTGTTTGTTTTTATTCGCATCACGTTTCGCGTTGCTGCAATGTTTCCTTTTGGGGACAACCAGTCCAGTATTCTTGTAAGATCTTTCGATCTAATTTACGAGGCTTTCAATCTCATAGTATCAATACATATAGCTGGGCTATACATATGTACAATATACATTAACTACGGCAAAGGGGATTTGGATTTTTTCGTCAGCTGTCTAATACAAACAATTATCTATATGTGGACAATTTCCATGAAGTTGTACTTTCGTCGAATACGGCCAAATTTGTTGAACGAAATCTTGCAGTTCATGAATGAGAAATATGAACTACGTTCTGCTCCGGGATTCACCTATGTTACAATGTCGGGTGCCTTAAAACAATCAAACATGTGGATTAAAAGCTATGTTTATTGTTGTTATGTAGGCACCATATTTTGGCTGATACTGCCAATAGCCTACAGGGATAATAGTTTACCCCTTGCCTGCTGGTATCCTTTTGATTATACGGTAAGAATATTGTTAATCGAAACGACTATTTTTAATCTTCTTTATACTCTGATTTTAAATAACATTACATGTCAACAATTGATTTGTGCATTATGTTTCAGCAACCCATTGTCTACGAGTTAGTATTTCTTCTACAGGCAGTTGGCCAGATTCAAGTGGCAGCTGCTTTCGCATCATCCAGTGGAGCTCATATGGTATTGGCTATTCTGATATCTGGACAATTCGATGTGCTATTTTGCAGTTTAAAGAATGTATTGGCCACAACCTATATCCAAATGGGTGCAAATAGGGCGGAGTTAAAGTAAGTTGGACTAATATTATATTTAAGCTACAATTAAAGTATGTAGCTTCGCAATTAAGTCATATCCAAGTAGAAATGCTAACCTCAAATTAGCAGAAATGAAATTTCGGTTGTATATTTCTTTTTTTGTTTGTTGCAATATAAAATTTTTTTGTTTCTACACATTTTTACAGTAAACTGCTTGAAGCCCAATCAATAACGAATGCAGATACTGATCAATATTCTTATTCAGTAGAAAATCATACACCTCTTGAAGAACTTCTTGCAACACCGTCAAAGATTTGTCCAAACTTTCAAATTGCTTTCAAGATGTCGTTTAAACGATGTCTACAGCATCACCGCTATATAATAAAAGCACTACAGAAAATGGAAAAGTTCTATAACCCAATTTGGTTCGTGAAAATTGGAGAAGTCACGTTCCTCATGTGCCTTGTTGCTTTTGTTTCGACCAAAAGCAGCCAGGATAATTCAGTAATGCGGATGGTATCGCTTGGTCAATATCTATTACTGGTGCTGTATGAACTATTTATCATCTGCTACTTCGCAGAGGTAATTTATCAGAATAGCCAACAATGCGGCGCGGCTCTTTGGCGCAGTCCGTGGCATTTACATATATGGGAAGTGCGAAGCGACTATCTTTTCTTTCTGCTAAATGCCCAAAGAAAATTTCAATTGACAGCTGGAAAGATATATAATTTAAATGTGGACCGTTTTCGAGGTGTAAGTAAAAACTAACTTGTTTTTTAAAATCAATGGCAATTACAATACCTCAATTGCGTGTACTACCAAGTATTTGTTTTATCCACTCGCTGATGTTATTTGTTTCAGACAATTACTACCGCGTTCTCTTTCCTAACATTGTTGCAGAAATTGGATGCACGTGGCTAGTTGCTTTTCAGTTTGAAAAATATTCAATCGTTTCTTACACAGTTTAATAATAAAATATTACAAATTTGCTGATAAATTTAACATAAGTTTGTGACGGTAAAGCGAAATAATATTTCAAATACATTAAACACATTTATATAAGCTTATAAAACTAACTGAAGAGTCGAAATATGTACAAACGTCAATTTGTTTTATATGCATTCAAATATATGCATTCAGTACTCCACACATTACTTCTTGAAACACGCACTTCTTGTAAGTTGCGCGTTCAGTCTTTTTTGAGCACACTATTACAGAAACATATTTTAACAAAAGATATACATATTTATCAACTGTATTGCTAAATAAATTAGGTGTTTGATTACATATTTTTTTGAATGGCTTCACAGTTAAAAGCAATAAGAATCCATATACATTAATTAGGTACTTGGGATTTATTCTATTGACGTTTTCTTCACACTCTACATCCACTAAATGTCATGGCATTTTCAATCGGTAATTTGAGCAAGACATAATTTGTGTAGTCAGGAGAAGCAATCGTTAAGTGTATTGAAATATTTTTCAAGTTTGTTTATTGATTGTTTGTACGTTATAAATCGTCTGTTAACTTTTTCGGATATTTTATTTCCACGCATTAGTACTGTGGATTGATTTTAGTGTCCACCCAATGCCTTTTATATTCCTGACTACTCATTGGTGTTTTTGGTCTTTTTACAATTTCTACAACTCTCAATTGTTTTTTCCGTGTACTTTTTTTAGTGATTCATCTTATATTTTTACAGTATCAAAAGTATGTTATTTTGCCTCTTTTCAAATTGAACTCTTCCGTTCGTATTTTTATGATATAAATTTTTCTACAATGAAAAATTTACAATGTTATTTTTTATGTTTTAAATATTTGTTATAATTATTTTTGTATAAAATGATGTAGACTCGTCAATATTTAATTATTTAGCTGATGTATGCATGTTATTTTTATTCATCATATAAATTAAACTTTATAAAGACAGTTCTGATTTATTATTAAAAAAAATATAGATGCGTGTAAATATGCATTACTTAATAGGTATTCGTTTTATAAGCTTTAACCGTTTTGAATTTGTTTTCTCAGCTAGAGTTTGTTTTTCCATAATCCTTAACTACAACAATATATCCAGTCATAACAGCTAAAACAAACTAGATGAAACAACAATTTTGAATTGTTATTTGCTAATTTTTTGTGATGAGGGCTTACATATGTTGCTGCTTATGCTGACACTTATGTTTGTGCTATTGCAGTATTGAATCTTCGTTGTGCTATAGTAGACTGAGTATATTCCATGGCCTTGTCCCTCGTTCGCCGTCCTTACATCACCTTGGTTAATATTTATGAAGATTTTGTTGCTGTTTTCACAAATGGTGCTACTTTTGCCGCTATTGTTGCTGTATTTGTTAGTGTTGACTAGTTGAATTTTGCTGCGTCGCTAGCTTGCATGTGCTATTTTCATCGTACTCGTGGTACTATCATGATTAAAGTGCTCGGCATTAAAAATCACCTGAATTATAAAGCCCTGATGAATGTTGCATTCATCAATGGGAACCTTATCGCCAAGTAATTTGCCACTGTAAAACCAACGCTGGCAACAAGCATCAATTCCTTCTGCAGCCTAAACGGAAGAAATCAATACGTAAATAAAATTAACGGAATTGTTGATTTGCTCTTGAATTAATTAGTACAATTCCTTACCTGCAGCTTCCTTTTGCACTGTCCCACTGTATCCTTTGAGTATACAGGCAGTTTAACATCCGACATAGTCGATGATATGCGCAATTTGAGGAAAATTTCAGTACCACCATCCACTGGCTCTGAGTATTCAGCGGGCGAATCTCTTCCATTCTCTTCTTTTACTATATTAATGGGATATGATAGGCAATAGATCGGCACCTTGTATTGCGTGCCCAGTTCATCATAACACTCCGTGAGGTATCTATAATAATGAATTATATTAGTTTTCATTGCGGTAGTATAATTAATAATTATCCCCACCCAAAACCAGGTAGTTTTAAGTATTTTTAACAATGAAACTTGCTCTAATTAAAATCAATAATGAGAAATTACGGAGTGTTGCATTTTATAAAGTTTGCAAGTATTTTTTTTTTTTTTTTGCGGACGCAGTTCCAAGTTCCAGTTGTTAAAAAAGAACGTAGAGACCACACAAATGCACACAAATTTAACATAATTTTGATTTAGACCTGGTACGATAATTTTAACCTATATAAAGAAACTAACAGCTATTAAATTTGTCCATAGTCCGGCACAGTTGTTGCATTAAGCTTATACGGGTATATCAATAATACATATTAAAAACACCAATTTAATATCGATTTCCTGACTTCTCAACGGAGGAATGGTCAAAGAAATCACTCACCCATTTGGCACAGAAACATTGGCTCCATCTATAATTGCCTGAGCCATTTGAAAGTCTAGTCCCTCAGCTGCTTGGGATGCAGCCCTTATTGCATCCCAAATCTCTTTACGTCCATCAAAAGCCGGGGCAGTGTCCCAGAACTCATCGCGCTTGGACTTTAATTGTCCTTCGGTTAGGGGGACATCTGACCTCCACCGTATAGTTTCATGACATAAATGACGGTTCTTGCGGGAGGCGCCCAAAGCAATGCCTTAAACAAAATGCAACGAATAATCGGAATCGAGCAATGAATCAAAAATAAGGCCACTCACCTGCACTGGCCGGACGCGAGGAGACAGAGGAGACACTCATTGTTTCATTGTCCGGATTCATGCGACCCACACAGGCACCCATTTTGTTGTTGGTCACTGACAATATGCTTATCTCCTCAGCATTTGCTGTTCCGAATGACTTTGCCTGATCTCTATAAATTTTTAAATATTTTTTTGAATTTGACGTTTTAAGTACTGCACTCTTAGATGTCTGGCATCTGATGATCTTCCTTTGGCTATTGGTATCCTTGTTCTGTCCAAATACCGTTATTAACCTTATTATTATTGTTTGTTAACGTTGACGCCTCTTTGCTTCCGTTGTTTTTGTTATTGTTATTGCTGCTACTTCGCCTGTAGAATGGCTGCCCACCAGTGCTGAGAACTTCCGTTATTCTCCTTAATTGTTTTGCAAACGCATTAGTTATTAATTTAATTTTCCGACCTACAGACAATTTGCAATAACTTTAATAACCAAATTAATTGCAACGCAGTGTTTTTTTTTTGTTTATAACCTCCTCCCCCCGCCGAACACATTGGCTCGATGCAACTTGTGCGTCATACCAAGATTGATGCCAACATCGAGCCCAAGTGGCGAAACATCGACCATCTAGAGGTGGAAGCGGCGAAACTATCGTCACATGCAACCACTTCAAAATCGAGCATCATACGTCGGATGCCAGCATCGAACAACTAGAGATGCAAGCCCATCGATTGAACCGAATTCGCTCAGCCCATCGAATCTTCTTTTATGTGAATGGTAAATTTGCTCGCTAAAATCTGCAAACTTGCAGGTGTATGTATTCTTTTAATGCTCGAATTTCCAACTTAACTTTTAACACTACTTCAAACACGCCAAATATGCCAAATTGCCACTCGATTTTACGGCCGAGAGAGTTTTCCCTCATTTACCCCTTTTCATGCATTTGTAATCACGCATTAAAGTCCACTAGCCAAAAGCTTATTAAATAATTCAAAATATAGTTTCCAATGTAGAAGCACGAAACGCACTTTAAAAACTTTGTCAGATAATGATCGATTTAACACTAAAAGAGGTTAAAATATATCTTTAATATCTACATTTTTCCAGCGCAAGTGCTACATATATTTTTTTTAACAGAAGAGCACCACATAACTTCGTGCCCAATACTATTATACCTAACAAGATTTCAGCCGACAATAACGTATACGCACGGTATGCTGGCTATGTACATTTGTATGTACATTGTACATATTCCACAAATGTTTAATAATATGATGGTGCAAAATCTATATATATTAATCAGTTAAGCGAAAGTTCCAACACGAAATAAAAAAATTATTTGAATTCCCTGGCATCAGACATTTGGTCCTTTAACTATCTCTGCATTGTTTAAGCCGAGGTAGGTCAAATGAAGAGAAAAAACAAGTCCACCATTTCATTTTTATTTTTAAAGAAAGCTAATTTATTCAACCTTTAAATAAGAGTTAAACTCTCTTAGTGTCGTAATACATATTTCAGGTCTTACATGTTATTTGTCCGATGGTGAGTGCTGAATTTAAGAAATCTTATTATTTCATTTTTTAAGCTTGCCTTTGTTACTTTTAGGTTTCTTTATTTTTCTGATTTCCTCTCGTCATTGTTAATGCTGGCCTTATCACATGTGAGTGTTTTGCTTCTTGTTATTGCTCATTAGTAATATTTTGTATTTAAATTAATTCAAAAAATGTATATATGTATACATACATACACATGAATACGAAGTATATGAAAAGCTGATAAGTCACTTGGACTCGAGCTGAGAAACTGTGGTTAATGTAGGATTTGACCTTTAACTATGTGGCATGAGACGAATTCGGGTTTATCTTTTGCCACAACAACTCTTCCGGGCTCGGATATGGCTGGCTACTGCCGCTGCTGCGGCTTCTGATAAGCTAAGTCGGAGATTAACACTCTCACATCTTTATCTCGTGGCCCGCTCTCTTGTATTCCAAAGCAGTCTGGCGCCTCTGCAGGTTATTTACCTCCTTATCTCTGACTTTTTACATTGTTTTTATTGTCTAGATCTCTTTCTCTCCCTCCGCCTTGTTGTTGACCAGATAGTGACAATGTTTTTGTTCAGACCTTAGTGACGTCACATAGCCAGAGTTTTGTTATTTACTTATCGCATTTTCTTTTTAAACCTTATCTTTTGTTATTTTCTAGCTAGATTTCATTACTTTTCTTGCAGACAGTTTGGCGCGCTGGCTATGCCCTGTTTATATGCATTTATTTATTATTAAATATTATACATATATATGTACATACATACACGGTATATATGTATATATGTATATGCAATTTTTTTGTTAAATTTTGTTGAAATTTTAAGCTTGAGCAGTTAAAAATTATCTAAATATAATTTAAGTTTACTTGTTCATAGCGAATAGATTTGGTCCTTATGGGCAAAAATTTTCTTTCTGAAAGTTGCAATTGTATCGTATCACCTATTAAAAAGACATTATCGAGAAGCTTACAGTACAACATTCAATTGCCATTGATTACCAAAACTATATTGGCACTAAAATGTTAAAGTGTTCACTGTCTACCCTTAGAGGATCAGTCCCGAGATAAGCGTGTGATGCAACTTAATCAAATCGTATTTTGTACGCCCATGCCGGCATACTCTGGTCTGATAGCCATATCTTGGACCAGGCGTCCAATCAGCGGAGCCTTCCAAACTACGGCAACGAGTTCGACCGTTTGCCCGATAATAAATACGAGCGTTACTTATTGCTGCTGTTGTACATGTTGTTATTGTTGTTGCGTTTTTGAAAAGGTGATATGAAATGTGCTCTGATAAGTTTTAATCAAGAATATTTTACTCGCATTGCTTTGGTGGGTCTCTGGCCTGGCCTGTGTCTCATGAGTAGCATTTGAAAAGTTGTAGTAGTAGGTCGGAGCTCGGATCAGATGCGGGTGCGTCCTAGTATATAGTATGTGTGGGTCGTGCAGTGGCGTGATGATAATCACTCTAAGCCACAGAATATTGTTAACGTGAAACAAAAAAGTTGCGCCGGCGCAAGGAAAATCCTGTAAATGTGTGTTTAACCACAAAAGCGGCGGGATCCGGTGAGCGCCTAGGAATACCACCCTCTCGTTAGCCTACAAGAGAAAGAGTTGAGCTCTGCGGGCATATCCGTATACTATACTGTTTCTCGTTCACATAAACAAGGTTGACGCCTACAAAAAATCGGGCGAAACCAAAAATTATAAAATGTAACGCTTGCTTAGCAAATAAGCGTGTGAGCTTGTGTGAATGTGAGTGTAAATGCCAGATGCCGTTTTCTTGGTCTTTGGTTTGCTGACCGTCATCATCAATGTGAACCACATGTGAACTAACGCCCCCTATAATGAGGGAAACGGATCTAAAAATCCGGGCTAATCTCCATTGGATACTGCAGCTGAAGCAAGCACTAGGTAAATAAAATTCATAAAAGTTAATAGTTGTTTATAAATATAGACGGACATTCATTTGTACCTTCCTATGCCAAAAACATTTGAAAACCGCGAATGTCAGCGTTTCAAAAAATTCCATACATACTGAAGGTATCTATTTAAAACTAACCGAAATGAGCAAACGACATCCTATGACATGAAACCAGCATGACGAGCAACGAACCCATCGTGGCACAAATGTTGCACACGGTTCTTGTGACAAGCCAAGTGGCTATTCACATACATAAGTATGTACGTACTATTTCCATTTTATAATTGTATATAACATACATATGTATACAGCTATATGAAATGTACTTGTGCTTTCAAGCTATGGCAGACCAACAGAGCCCATTTAGACCCGAGAAATAAAAAAATTGATGTATGTACTTTTGTATGTAAAACATTTGCATACACACAAGTGTATATACATACATATGTACATACATATGTATACTTTCAAGACTGGGTCCCTCGACATTATACAGCGATCGTTGAGTTGAAGCCTTATCAGTTTGCCCCTACATAACAACAGCACATTATAGAAGTTGGAAAAATAATACTTATCGATGCCTCGAGTCAAAAGAATTTCAAAACAAAAGAAATTAATGTAATGAAGTCTACAATGTTTGTACATGTATGTAAACATATATGTTTGTATGTATGTTAGTGTGGTAGGGTGGGGTGTAAAATGGGATTTTCGCTGTTGGAGAATTGTTTTCTGATTTTTTAGATATTCAACTTTTAAGAACATTTTCTGCAGACACTAAAACTTTTGGATTTATCCGGTTTGTAAGGTTAAATAGCTTCCAAAGCAAAAGGTAGTTTTCTCAGTTTCACTGTTACATCTTTGAATTTAATTAAGAATTTAAATTTAAACCATTTTTCTATTACAAATTAAGGTAATAAAATAACCGTTCCAAAATAATACCAGAAGTTAGTTAGAAATTTAACTAAAAGGTAATAAGATAATTATCTTATATTGCAAAATTATAATTTTTCCCGAATAATAAACTTGTATCCTGTGTATCCGATGTAAATAAAAATAGTACAGATATGCACGGAAAATCAGGACGTATTTACATACTACTAATTCATGAAGCAAATTGAATTTCCATGTTCTTTGTGGTGCTTTGGTGTCGTTCTGCAAATAATACGAACTAGAACATTTGTTCAATGTCCCCAAACTTCAAATACACGCAGGTTGAACACGTGCAGTGATCGCATCTCATGTCTGTGTAAGATTTCCGACAAACATAGGAACAGACCAAGATGAGAAACCCGCGACAACCAATACCGCAAAACGTTTAAATTGTAGTATAAAAGGAATCCCGAAAGAAAAACAAAGAATAAAAGACAAACAGAACAACAATCAGAAAAGACAAAACAAGATACATAAATACATATATATTTGTATGTATGTTCAAGTACATATGTATGTATACGAATGCCTTTGGCATTGGCTATCGGAGTGCGCCAATATCTATGAAAAAACCGCACCTACTACTCTACTTCATATTAGCCTGTTTGCCTATCCATGCATGTACGCACATCCGTACTCAAGTTCAACCCACGTAATGTTGTTTTTCGCGCGTGTCCATAGTCTATGGAGTACCTGTTGATATGATGTTATTCTACCTGTTCTTAATGTGTTTGTCAGGATATACTCCGACCCCGATCCCTGCCGACCCAGACACAGACTAGACACAGTCATGGACTTGCAAGTTTAATTGCCTGTCCTCCCTTTTCGCTGCCAAATAGCAGTCTGCACATTATTGTTTTGTTTCCTGCATAAAAATTAACGAGGATAAGGTCTTCATTCATAAGACATAGTCCCGATTGTGGGAATACCAAATTGCTGACTCAGTTATAAACATTTTGTGAATGAATTGCTCTGAATGTATTTCTTGCTTTTTAACTGGTTTTTAATTAGGAAAATTTTTAAAATACATACATGCATAAATAGTATTTCAGCAGTTTAAATTTTTGATTGTAAAAAAACTGCATAATATCTGCAAATTTTCATAAATTACCTTAAAGGAGGAAATAAAGAAAACTAGCGCCAGTTACGTATGCATACGCATGTATGTATGTACATATGTATAAGCACATTAGTAGTTAAAAACAAAAAAACAAAAACAAATACAAAGAAGATTTAAAAATTATATAACCCAAGAATGAATACCCAATATTTTTTCTAGACAATATTAGTGTATACAAATTTATTAGGATGTTGTTGTAGATATTGTTTGTTTGGTTTAGGCTTAAGGATAATAATTGCCAGTTGGTCCTGTCGGCGCGTGTTGTCATTTTTCGGCGATCTTCATCAAAACAAATAAAACGTTTACCTGGTCAAGTATCCTGTGAGAACCCGCTCTACCTGCATCGACCGTAATTGCTGTGGTTGTCTGATTAGAATGGTTTTGATCATGGCTTTTTGACAGTTTTTCTAATTTATAAAGCCTATTTAAATAGATTCAAGTGTTGGTGCTGTTTACCTTTACTGTGGGAAAAAACAATTTATGAATATAAATGTGTTGGAAATATGTGTTAAAGGAATATTGCCTAAAAATGTTCCCGTTTGTTGATGTAAGGACTTCAAAATGTTTATTCAGATTTTCTTTTGCATGTGATTCATTAAATTAACAATAATTATTTACGAAACCAATGTGTCTCGAAATTGTTAACCACTAAAAAAGAATTAAATGATGTGTTAAAGACATAAAATAGTTCGTAGAGTGATTTAATGGGTTTTGATAAGAAGAAATACATGAACCTACTTAAAAATCGCTTAGACCACAGGGCACTTGACTTGGACCAGATTTTTTCCCGTTTTTTTATTGAACTTCCTACCACATAACAGTACTGATAATTGCCCCACCAACGAGGCAAACGATTGGTATCAAGAAATTATTTGAAGTGCGAAATAGAGATTTTAGTGGTATTGGATTACTAGGATAATAATTTATGCATTGTGTGCTCAAACTATTAAACGCGCATAAATATATCAGTGTGGGCAATGGATGATATGTGAGACACTTGTTAGACAAAGCAGTTTGGAGCAACCCATAAATATGTCAAGATCAAAAAAGTGTGAGTTGAGTTGAGCCGGGTTGAGTCTCGTGGGATGTAAAAGTATGTACAATGTTTATACGTAAATGTATACATACATTGTAAAGCGTAAACGTATGAAACGTTTGTGGGTATAAAAAACTTCTACAATTGTATGTTATTTTCGCTATAAACATAAGGCATACGATATTTTCAAGATGTCCACGGCTCTCATGGAATAGAGTTCTTTATGCGGCTCATTGGCAATCGCAATTGATGTGTGAAACACAGCGTTTACCCTCTAGCCTGTCCGTATATATTTATCCTTCTGAGACTGGAGCTGCTTTTAGTGGAATGCAATAAATCACATTATTAACATGTATTCATGGCTCATTGACAATTTATGGGGATGGCCCAGAGAATTTGTTTGTTGACATTCTTTCGTTTAAAACTAACCACACAAAGGACTAAAATGTACTAACCCAAAGAGCAACCTGTTCTGGGTGTTTAGGTGATTATATGTACATACTGACACATATCGGGACCCCTTTTTTTTATCTGGGGTTGTTTCATGTATTTGCATTTGTGCTCAAAAACTTATCAAAACTAACTTAGCAGAACAATGGCTCTTGGCAAGTGAACCCAGTCAACTTAATTGTGGGAACTCGGCCTGAGCTTGAATGTCACACATATACAAAATGTGTAATTTCTAATATACCCAAATCGTGTTGTAAAAGAGTATTTTTTTGTAATTAACAATAAAAATAATAATAGAAAACAAATTTGAATTAACCCTAGAACGTATAAGTTTTCAGAATTATCCATTTTTTCAGGTTCTTCTAATGCATGATTTCACCGCGTGATTATGACGTCCATGCAAGTTTTCTGCTTAGCATTTAAATAAATTTCAAGGTTAAAGTTCCATATAAATCACAGACACATGTAACCTACGAACCCGTGTATTGAAAAATGTAATAACATTTTGTCGTCACATACATATGTATGTATGTATGTACACTAAACAGACATACATACATTTATATGTACATACATATACGTATGTATGTACATATGTACATTATATGAATGTATGTATGTACATACATACATACATACATATATAAATTTGTTTTGAATAAAAAAATTGAAAATTTGTTAATGAGGCCGAACATGAAGAAATGAATACATATGTATATAGAGTAAACACAAATCTTCGACGTATGATTTGTGTCTGACCAATTTCAGTTCATCTTCTAGACTGGCCTTATCAGTTTTAATTTTTTTTCTTTTTAATTTTTTAAATATACATATATATTTTTAAAATGCCCGCAAAGGTTAAATGCGAGCCTCCTACTTATATTCATATGTACATGCTACATACATATATGTACATATTTACGTAGGTATAGGAAAATACTTACTTACATTAGCAATGATCAGAAGACCGATCCACTTGAGAGAACGTCGCCAACTTTTCCAATTGAACATCGATCGTAAAATTATACTTAAAATGTCTAAACACATCGTTGGAGCCGTCTATTCAAAAACTATAAAAATCACATAAAATTTTTACCAAATATTTCCCATTTTACGACTCTGTTTCTTGGTCCCCATGTCCTGGTTCAAATATAATAATATTTTAATCAGCGGAATAACTAATGAAAGAACCTCAAGTGCATATGTATGTTACAGACAAATTTTTATTATTCCACTTTAATATATTTTTTGGCTCGACGTCTAGGGAATTTGCGAACCAAGTCGCATTTTTAGTAAAAACCTTTCCAAAGTCTTTTTCATTTTCTCACAGCCTGCCCGTAGTCACTTGAAGCAGGTCCTGTTACTTTCTTTCTGAAATTCAATATGCGTCTCATTTAAATGTTCATGATTTCATCTAAATAGGCATGAACATACCACTCCTACTCCTTTATTATACGCATGTTATTTTTAAAATTTCTATTTCATTTAGCAAGTTCTGATTTATAACCATAGAAAATTGTTGCACAGAAAATCATTTACTAAATAAAATAAATGGACTGGCTGTAAAATTCTATTTTGACAATAAAAAACATTTTGAGCTCCCTATTCCTTTTAATAATATAGACACTGCTCTTTAAAACAGAGAAAGGACAACGAAATTTGTTAAATATATTACATAAATTGGGGATAATGTAAATTAAACTTAATAACTTAATAACTTAACTTTTCGCTTTGTAAACATTTAACTTCTTGCACTCTGAATTTAACACATCTAGAAGCTTGTAATATATTTATGTATATTTATTTAAATAGCCTTGACTGAATATATGTACATATGTATATTTGTTGCGTTTCTTAGTTAATGATCGCTGAGAAGTTTAAAATGCTTATACTTTACTTATTTGTTGATCATTTTTGCCGTCGTATGGCAGCACCAATCCCAAGACATGGCCTTTGTATGTCGAGTCTGCCCCTCCTTTCATACGCCATGTAGGCCCAGTTGCTACTGTGCTGTAGTTAGAGAAAACTGCGCCTAGATATAAAAGCCATTTTATTTTTAATTTCTTCAACAAACAGATACACATTAAATGTTTTCTACTTTTCAAAAAGATGCCAAATTAGTTTCCTATTATATTCAGAATAAATACAGTTTTTTTTTTTTGTTGTTAAGTATCAGCATTACAATAGCGCCCACAGAATGTGTTGGCTCGATCTTGATTCGGCCCTGGTATATGTATTGTATAGGAGGCGTAGCTAAAAATTGTCGTTGTTTTGTACTGTCGTTGGTGTAGCATTTGAGTAAGCGAGAGGACAAATGTCTGATAGTCAACCGAAAATGTATGTGTGCGATAAGGTCCGCACCGCAAGCCCCCAAAGCCGCACCAAAGTTGTCGACGCAGACAAGTAGCAGAGCAGGAAGAGAGGCTGCCCCCATAAAAAGAGAGAGAGTGAAAGAAATAAAGAGAGTCTTGGGGACCTCAACTGGCGTTAGAAGCTCACAAATGTAGCGGCATGTGGAGCAAAATGAATGGAGCAACAAAGATGAGAGATGCTGAGTGGATTTAGCTTTTGTTCTGCTTATTCGTATTTGAATTTCTAAAAAAAAAAACAATTTTTATTGATTTTTTTCATTGCGTTTCGAAATTAAGCGCATGTTGCTGGGTTGAGCTGAGCTCAGTTTGTCTGAAAATCGCGTCGGACACGGACACATTTGTTTGACTTGGTCTCAGTGCGCTTGCGATCACGGAATAAAATCTTTAAAATAAAAATATGACCAAAACGGGTAAACCGAATAAAGATAGGAATGTGGGAGTGTCGGCGACTAGCAGTTTATTAAACAGTGCAGCAAACATGAAAATAAACAAGGCTCTGGCCAATACCAAAACGCAGCAGCAGACCAAAAAAGGACGATCAACAACAACAACCGCTGCTCCAGCAACAACAACATGTGCATCGGTGCCTCTAACAGGATCAAATGTCGAGGGCAGCGATGACGAAAAAGAGATGGCAACAGAGGTAGGTGTAGGTGCCGAATCCAAAACCGAAACCAAGACCGAGGCTGAGGCAGCAGCAGCGACGCTGACTTCGCAGTCAACGCTTGCCACAGCGAATTTATCGTCATTTGAGTCCGCGCGCTTACAGGCTCACACTTCAGTTGTCAGCGAAGCACCAAAGCAAACGGTTGCCACGATCGCGTCAGTGTCACCAAACGAATCGACAGTCATAACAACGGCAGTAATTTCATCTGCAACAACAATCGTCAGTGTACCCGCGACAGCAGTAGATGTTAATGTGATAAATGATAATCAAGGAGAACAACAGCAACAAGTTACTGAGAACGCCAGTGAAAGTGTTGATAACAAAATCAAAGTGATCAACTATGCCCATCAGCATCAACACGAACAGCAAGTTTATGAACACACTAATTGGCTAACGGCGTACGATTTGACAAACAATTCTTCGAATCCTGGAGACAAAGCCGAGTTCTACGCCTTGGCTCCACAGCACTATTTGGCCCACTTGCCGTATCATACCCACCCGCACAGCCATCCCCATCATTACGATCCTCATCAAAATCTCAATAGTGTCGTAAACACGGATTCAATGCGTAATAATTTTGCCTTATATAGTGTGTATGGAAGCGGTGGGGGCACTCCCGATCATTTGCAGCAACATGTTGTTGCACTCAATGCTGCTGCAACGGCAGCGGCGGCTGCAACGTCAGCATCATCATCTCTGACCCATGGCACATCGAATATTGATGAGGTCATCCAAGATACTCTAAAAGATGAATGCTTCGATGATGCCCACAGTACTAGTTTCCACATGCTGACACCCGTCTCCGACCTGCAAAACCTCAAAGACCCGAATTCAGCTATTTACGCACTAAGTCACGAGCAACTGTTGCAGCAGCATCACCAGCAACAGCAGCTACATCTTCAACATCATCAGCCGCATCATCACCAGATCAGCAGTAATAACAATAATTCCGCTAGTTCAGTGGGCGGCGACTCGCCCTCGCCCACAAATGCCCTTTCTACTCTTCAAAGTTTCACCCAGTTAAACGGTGCAGGACATCCCCGAGAAAGTTATGGGAGCATATCGCCCGAGCACAGCAGTTATTTTACAACACCGCTTAGTCCTGTTTTGCAAACCAGGTGAGTTAGCACCTTTACATTTTAAATAAAGTATGAGCTCATTATCACGACGGCACCAAATACACATCTTACTACAAGTAAGAATAAGAGCCGCACGTGCCTTTTGATAAAAAACGTTTCTACGCTTGGGCGCAACGCTCCATCAGCACTACTAAATGTCATGATCACCTATCGTCGGTTACTTTTCCAATTCTGATTCATGTATTTATGGTTTTTGGCTTTGTTTTCTATATTATTGCATTCTCGACTTTGATTTTTCCACTTTTCATTGCTTATATTAACCAAATCAGAGTCATCGAAAGTCATAGACTTTGTTCACCTCTGCTCTACTCCGTTTTCATCCCGTTCTTATATATTCAGCAATGGTTATGGGTTTGTTTATTTATATGACATACTCAGGTGGTTTTTGCAACACATGTGTGTATGTTTGTGCCTATGTGCGCATGGCATTTTCTCTGTGGAATGCAGAAATCTGTTCCAATATGTATTTGCTGAGTAGTATGTAGGCGATGGGCCTAGATTAAGGACTGAGTTGAGTTGTAGTCATTTTATTCTATATTTTTTTAAACAAATACCACGGCTTAAAGAAATATGCACATTAAGTAGGTAGAGGAACGTTAACTTAATAACAGATATTTTTGTAATTTTTCCCAATCAATCGAAGCATCAAGACTCTATTTATTTTTTGTTTTGTTAAATTTTAAAAGTTGTGACGTTTTGTCTTCACTCTTGGGTATAACTAAAAAGCTCAGCAAAATTATACTGTCGCACATCTGTAGGAACATTATTGCGGCACTCAAATTTCATAAACAAATAATAAATACTACGAGGGTTATCGTAACAGTTTGTTTGCCGACGAAGCATCGCAATATTTTTCTGCATGTCTTTGGGTTGTTCACTTTTATATGCCTAACATCTATTATCAACAGTTTTTTCACAAAGCTCTGCTTAATATTGTTAAATATTATTATACACCTTAAGATAAGGATCGATTCAAGAAAAACTGTTAGTGCCCTCTTAGTAACTAAAGTCGTTGAATACATACAGACTTTATCGGTTCATAAACTCTATGCAGGCTGCATGCAACACGTGTCCCTATATAAAAAGTAACACGTGCCAAATTAAATAAACAAAAAGGTAGAAAAGGGGCGTGACCCGCATTTGACGTAAGTCAAAAATATACTAGTCACCTCAGAAAACATAACAGTTTAAAACTTAAAATAAATGCAATTCTCGCGCATTTTTCTATGTTGTTTTGGGTATTCAATTGCAACTCTACTCCAACAATATTCAACTTAAGCCATTGAGGATGATGGGTGTAATTCAAATCTACTCAGTGACATAGAAAACGTAAACGAAACTGAACCTAAATCGAAACGCAAACAGCTTGAAAGGCATCAACGTTTCAGGGTAGCCGCTGCTGACTAAGCAGGTGAGACGGTTTGGATTCGGGTGGGTGACACTTTTTCACTCCCGCCCTCTCTGGACCCGCACAATTCTTATACACCCATCTCCCGACTCCAGTTAAACCGCCAGGTTTGCTAGGCTTTTAGTGTTGTTTTAATTGGAAACGTGTTTTGCATATATGAAAATAGGCATGAAGACAAAAAATGTATAAAAAAGTAAACATTTCAAGTTCAACAAATGCATTTTGAAAAAGAAAAATAATTTGTAGATAAATATAGGGAACTGTAAATAGAGACGCAGACTTTCCTTGGCTATTTGGAATTGACGGAAATGTTGGAGAGAAATGATATGCATCTGCATCTTTGGGTGTATGTGACTTTTCGGTCAGTTTCGTGTTCAGAAACCAGAAGAAGATATCAGACAGCTTCAAGCTCACATACTCGTACTCTGCCATAAGAACACAAGAAACAAGAAGTGAAGAAGCGAAATACTCACCTGCAACAAACAACAACAACTCAAGCGCCGATAAAATAATATCATGTATTCACACTTCCTATATACCAAGCATAGCTTTCTAGCTTGAGCATCTGCCATGATTTGTCATGGTCTATAATTGTTGTTGTTAATATCAGTGAGCGTGAGCAAAGCACTGAATTTTGTTTATTTCAAATTAGGTAAAAATTTATATGCAAATTGTATGGATCTTCAATATTATGTGTGCGTATGTGTATGAACGAATTAAAGTATGTACATATTGCTGTTCCGTGGCCCAAACGAGTATGCCATCTCATTTCTCTTTGTAATATTTTGTATCTTATGTTCTGTGTGCATCTCTTTGGATAGATCTTGGTTGTCATTTCCCACTGACCGCAGCGACGCAAGTGCAACTGCAACAGCACAACGTCAAAACTGAAAAACGGCATTGGCAAATAAACCCGACACAATTCATTATGCGAACGCGCGCGCCCCGTTTCGGTTGTTGTTTCTTTCTCGTCTTCCTCGACTTTTAAACTTGTGTGCTAAAAAAATTAAATTAAATCTGAACAAAAAGTGTGCGTGTTTTTTTCTTGGTGGATCCTAAGCATTTTTGAGCCTTGAATTGAATGAAACGCAGAAAGGGTTGTAAAAGACAATCTACGTGTTTTTTTTTCTGCAATTATTGAATTTTGATCTCAATAATTTCTTGCTTTTATCGTCAATGCAAATTTCTTTTTGTGGTCGCTATTCAAAGTTAATATCTTTAAAATATAACTATATATTTGCATATGTCCATATGCAGCCAATGTATGTGTATGTGTGAGTGTGTGTATTGAGTGCCTTAGGCTGTCAAGGCATAGCATTTTATTTAATTGCAACCGTAACCCTTCAATAGTTAATTTTGATATACCAAGATAAGAGGTTCATATGGACTTTCCAAAAATTGGAAAATATATCAGCTTCGGCTACCGGCATCTAGAAAAATACGAAATGGAATACATAAACTATAATAATTTTTATCAACTAAAACAATAATCTCTCTCATAATACAAAGAATATTAAAGAACTGATCATATGGTTGTGCACAGACAAAGGCGGCTGTCTATTTATCTTTACTGAATCGAGATATGCCCACGTGTTTGTATGCCAGAGAGTAATCTCCAAGTTATTCAGATATATAAACCTCCATGATTTTCATGAATTTAGCCATTGAATTTTGTAACATTCATAGTTATCACAAATCTTAATTCAACCATTTTATTTAATTATAAGATTTAGCATTTGATCAAAGGAGTAGAACGTAGCACATTTTTCCTTCTCGTATTTTGAAAATTGTGACGTTAGTCTGAAAAGAAAAAGATAATTTGATAAATAACAATTCACAACTTTCTCATAGACATAGACTTGTTTTAGACGCATACATTGGCAGTCTTTTGTATTTCGTATACATGTACAAAAGCCAAAAACAATCCTTTAACCGTTGTTCACTTTTCCACTGATGTGAGCCACAGAAACAAAAAATAGAAAAGAGAAACGCATCCAAAGCTACCCAAAAATTAAAAATCGTCTTCAAACTGTAAATTCATATCGTTCAATTTAATAATAAAGAAAATCTAAAATGTTTTTCTCGAATTATAATAATATGTACTTAAAAAACTATTGCTATAGGTAATAATCCTTTTGTGTTTGCATAGTTGAGTTGTCAATTAATTTCCTTTTCCTTAACAGTTCTGTCTATGCGGGGCCTTTGCTTACCTCGACTGCTAATGGAATGCAGTACGGTATGCCTTTGCCTTCTCCCACCCACAACCATGTACATCTTCATCAGCAACCTCATCAACACCACAATTCAACTAGCAGTAGTCCTGGCCCCGGTTCTGGTCCACTGGGTGCACTTCATGCTAGTTCCTCTCCCAACCACAGTCATGTGCATCTTCAACAGCAATCGCAACAGGACCAGCCAAACAATTCCACAAGTAGTAGTCCGGGGCCTGGTTCTGGTCCACTTGTTGGAGTTAATGGAGGGAGTGGTGGAGGTGTTCTGCCTGCCTACGCTTCGCTGGCAAATTACCGCGGACATGTAAGTCGTAGGATTGAGCATTTCGATCCTGGACGATCTTCTAAATGTTGAAGCTTGTGGTTTTTTCTTTTAGAACGATGCATGGGCGAATCATTACGAACCAATTGGTTACGCATCCTCCAATGCATCTGGCCAGACGCAGTCGTCACATTTAGGCACTGGAGTTATTCGCAATGGACGGGCTATAAGTGCAGCAAATACAGCAGCAGCGATCGCAGCAAACGACGGAGCAGCCTCAAGCAATGTCGGAGTAGATCCATCACGTTACCTAACAGCGTCTGCATCTCTAACTGCATGTAAGTATTCCTACATTTCTTCAGTTAATATTTGCCCGCCACATTTCTCTGTCACTGGGCTACAACCGAAAATAGTTTCAGAGTCTAGACAAAATTTCACACTTTCGGTTACTACCACTATTTGCCGAGTCTGTATAAACCAAAAAGAAACAGAATCTGCAGTCGCTACCAAATAAATGCAGATGTAGGCAAATGTTGAAAAAAGGGATAATATTTAAATTTCAAAAATACTTAAAAGAATGAAATACAACTTCCTATGGAGCTATGTACATAAAAATGTCAAAAAGATTAGAATGTTTGAAATTTTTATGGTTTTACTTGCATTTCAAAATTATTTAAAATATTCTTTTACTGCAACAGGTAGTATTTGTGACTTGTATTATTTTACTTTTATACAACGTACACATTCTTGGCAATGAGGTATAATAAATTCAATTAATTTATTAATAAACACAATAAATGCATAACATATACTTTGTAATGGAATAAAAGAAACACGAAGCAACAATAAATCAATTGTATATGTAATAAAGCACTATGGCAAAAACAAATCCCTATCACACATACATACACACAAACATACGACACAATATAGGTATATGTATGTATATGAAACTTATTATAACTTGACATTTTTAAACAAAACCAATGATGAAAAATACACATTTCTTCGATTTTTCCATATACCTTTCCGAAATATTTGAAGCATTTTTCGATGCCGATTTGTTCACTGAGGGGCGAGAATGTGTCAATTGTGGTGCGATTTCAACCCCATTATGGCGACGCGATAACACAGGACACTATTTATGCAATGCCTGCGGCTTGTATATGAAAATGAACGGCATGAATCGACCCTTAATTAAACAGCCTAGAAGATTGGTAAATGTCAATAAAACAAACAAAACAACAACAATTATTACTAACAATTAGCTTTTGTGTGGAACAAAATTTTTGAACAAGCAGAGAATTCTTTGTCTTTAAATGGGTTAAACTTGTAGAAATCCGCCTCCGACTCCGCCAGCCAGCCAGACTACAGTTGTGTGCAACGTTCTCGCTTCTTTCTTTGAACAAAGCCCCTTTTAAAAAATAATTATGTCTAATGCAATATATGGACAACAAATTAATTGAATTTATTATTTTACCAATTAGTTTAATACGGAAAACAATGATAAAACAAAAACGTAGAACTGAATTCTCAAATCCTTTCTTCTTCATTACAACAATTACAATTACAGTGGCCGCTGAATCAGGCGGGGATTTCTATAAGAACTACTCATTTAATGTGAGTAAGGCCTCCACAAATGCCAACAGCACCAGCATAGCGTCAGCGCCAGCGGCGGCGGCGGCGGCGGCGGCAACAACAAGTACCACAACGCTCGACGAGCAAGTTAGTCGCGCCAATTCGAGACGCTTGGTAGGTCGTCCATTAATTATCGATACGCAAAAACCAACCAATGAATTTTCCTTTTCCCGTCCAAACTTACACAAAAACAATAACACACATACACATCTTTAATGCAAAACTATCCAACATCTAATTAACGAGTCAAATTGAAATAAATTCTTGCATTGCCAAGTGTAATGCTAAAGAAAATAGTAATCATTACTAACAACAACGTATGCTATTCAGACCGGATACATACAATTTGAAACTGATCAAAACAAACTATATTAAATATATTCTCATTCATTAAAACCTCAAGTAGCCTATAGAATATACTAACAGATTCTAATCATAGTTTATTTATTATACAGAAAGGTTGTTCCACATATAAAAACAAAAGCTTCCTAAATTTAAAATATAATTCAAAATTGTAATTATATTTATGTTGCTTTCCGTCTTTAGAATGCGTCTAGGCGAGCCGGCCTCTCTTGTTCCAACTGTTTGACTACCTACACTTCTTTATGGCGACGTAATCCCAGCGGTGAGCCTGTGTGTAACGCCTGCGGTCTCTATTTTAAGCTGCACAACGTTGCGCGGCCCTTGACTATGAAAAAGGACACCATACAGGTGAGACATTCATTATTAATTTGTTGGCTTAACTAAAATTAAAATTGTGTGCCACATTTCTACCGTAGAAACGAAAACGAAAACCCAAGGGTACCAAAAGTGAGAAATCCAAAAAGAAAACTATTGTCTCGCACAGCAACATCGAGACTTCCAATAATAATAATCCATCCTGCCAAAATGCTGGCATTCCTTTGGAAAGTCAAATTATTAATGAGGTTTCCGATGGTAAGTGAAATAAATCGACTATGTCAATAAATAGTAGCATGGCCTAATTTGTGTTGTCTGTTCTCTTTGTTAGAAATGAAATCAATCGCATATATGGCATATACACCGCAACACCCACAACAAAGCCTTGAAAATATCTCATCCCCAGCCAGCTCCCATAGCTCATCATCCTCACAACAACAACAACTTTGCTCGGGCCTTGATATGTCGCCCAACACGTCGACACCAGTGTCAAATAGCATTTATCAGATGCCGTCGCCCACTCATTTACAAAACAACAATAATACATTGTTTAACAACAATAATAACGAAAATACTAATAAATTTCTACAGAAATACCTGCAAGCTCAACCAATGAGCAACAACAATATTTCAGCAGCCGCAGTGGCGGCTGCAGCAGCTATGAGTAACACCATAAAATCCGAGCCTTCAAATGTTGCATTTGCAACAACAGCAACCACAACACTGACAACAGCTTCGACACTTACTCACGATCACAACAACACCATTATCAGCTTGCAAAATCCCTATCACCAACTCGTGGTGGGTCAACCTGTAATGCCACTGTGCAAGTCAGGCGCTTCTCCTTATTTGACTGAAGACGCTCAGGATCAGCAGCAGCAGCAGATTAAATTGGAACAGCAGCAACATGTTGAGGATCTTCTGCTTAATCGCTCTATCTCTTTAGATGAGCAATATGAATTGGCGGCCTATCACCACCAACAAAACCAACATCAGCAGCAACAACTTGCCGTAGCCAGCTATGCAATGCAAGCGGCTGCCCACCAACAACGAAAATTTGGTGTTGATCGTGAGACTGTTGTTAAAATGGAGTAGATCTTGTTTTTGAATATGACATTGGCTCTCTTTCTATAACCTTGACCAAAGATTCTCTTGTTTTAACAAAACGTCTCATAGCTCCAAAGAATTTATAGCATACACCAAGTAGTTGTTCTTCAAGAACTAAATATCACACCCATTTCATTTAATTGTATAAAGAGTTTAAGCGTATAACTGATTTCACATTTTCAACTCGAAATTTTATTGTTATTAAAAGTTATAGATTAATTTTTTAGTTTATTAGCAAATTGGAATACTTTTCCTAAAGTATTCGTCTCTAAAAAATACCATAAATCATCAATTTGTTATCCACTTTGAGATTTCTTTTAATCGAATAATTTTTAGATTTTAAACTATTAGTTATTAAAAAAATAAGAATCCAAAAAGAAATCACAACTTATGCAATTCATATATTAATTTATCTTACGATTTTTTAATTTAAGCATTATTGCCTTTTGAAACATATAATATTCTTAGCAATAAAAAAATTTGTACTTGACATTCTGCCCACCGTTTTGTTTTGAAAACAAAATTCATACATTTTTATTAAATTCCTCCAATAATTCTTGTTTCTAGCCATATGGGCTCGTAATCTTAATACGATCTTAATACAATAATCTTAATACGCAATATATTTATATGACTTACAAAAAGAGACTTATAGGTTTAACCATAATCTGTAATTTACCATTTTACTAAAGCAGTTCTTGTAAATTGCCCAACAAAAATGTTGCAGGGGCAATGGTGCGTATACCTAGCATACGCACGTTCCATGTGAGTAAGAGAGAAACAAATTGTTTTGCCTTTTTCATGGCGGCCAATCAGTTTTCATCTATCTGACAAAATTCTTGTCTAGCCTATCAGTGTGCGCGAATTTTTCCTTTTCATTAATGTTGCATCTCCTTTCAAAAATCAACAATAATTTTATGTGTAGGTCAGATCAGAAAAAACGTTGGATGTAGTCTTGGACAGACCATTCAAGGACCGACTGGACTGCGGCTACTGTGATGTGTCCACCATTCCCTGTTGTAACAGAGACGAAGGTGCATTGTTATTGATTATTGGACTTAGAAGGACAAGCTACGTGCGGAATGCTGCTGCGAATATTCGTTGCGGTACCGTCGACAGGGTAAGTACCCTGTCACCCTATTAAAATCCGCAATGGCGGATCGATTGCTCAATTTGGTTAGGGATATCTTAGTCAACATCTTTTTGCACCTAGTATGAAAGAAATTTCATTTTATTATACATATAAAAATTTGTATGTTGTAGCGGGAAAATTTCCTGTATATATGTGATATATCCATTGAATTGTAGAGATTATTTTTTTCGCTATTATTTTTATTCTCAGCTGTGTGGGTTTTAAACATTAAAAGGACATTAGTGGAGTGGGATAGCAGAAATAACTCGATTTTAGTCAATTTGTTATTTGCCCTACACGCGTTTTACAAGACAATTTTACGACGTATTTATCTGTATAATTTGATTTATTAATAATTTTTAAACAACAACAATAGCTTAAATTGGTCTGTATATTATAATCTAATTATGAACAAAATACAGTGTATATTTTGACAACCGCGGGTATTTTTTTTCCCAATCCTTCAAATAAATTCCCACAACAAAAATGTCAATTATCGCACTCTATAAATTTATAGATTTATGAATTGTAACCTTGGTGTGTGTTGTTGTTGCTTGTAATAATTGATATCTATAAAAAAATTTATTTTAGGTTAAATATTTCATTAATGCGTAAATTAACGTATGTATCAATTAGCAAAATTCGAATCTCCCGCCACTCGATATTTTTGAAATATTGCAGTAGTCGATAACAACTGCGTACATTCCACCTTCTCTAATTTTATATTCACCACTCAAATTAGACCGCCACGCACTTTGAGTATTCTTCACTCAAATTACAGCTCGACGCACTTTGAGTATTTGTCGCTCTAATCGAAATTTGGTGCGAAAATTGGGTTTCGCCGCACAGATAAAAAATGGCCACTCTAATTTGAATTTGCTCTTCGCCTTCACATTGACTAAAATTTGCTACTCCAAATTGAATATGCCGCTTTAAGCAAAATTCGACGAGCGTTGCCATTGGTGGTTAAGGGTCTTACAGTTGGTTGCTTACGTTGTGTGTGTTCAATGTAGTCGTTTCCCATTGGCTGTAATGAAAAATGGCTGCCAAGCATAAAAATGGCCGCATACAAATAAAAACGCTTGCTTTGCAGAAAATGCAATCAATCAAATAAAATACATTGTATGTCAAAATAATATATTTTCTAATTATTTAATATTGTTTCTAAAGCAAAAATAAATTAAATATACTGTTGTATTATATTAAGAACAACTTTTATACCTAAAAATCATACTCAATAGCAATTACAATTAATTCTTTAGTAACACTTACAACTAAATGTGTGTGGGTTTAGAGCAGTATCCAACAACAGCTTGCACTACCAACGCCCGACCCCCAATCAAAATTATATTCACCCATCCGTAACATACCCATTCCTCTTGCCGTTGCATCTGTTTATAGAAAACAATTGCTAACATTCCTACATTATTGTATACATCACAAACGACATTCCCCTACTAACTGAGTAAGCGGCAACACGCATTAACACATGTCAAACCCATAACAGCGTACAATACGGTCCTGCTGAAACGCACTATTCCTCCACCATATTAATCAAGCCAACTGTATAGATTAGTAGTTATACTTGCAACAGTATATCCCTCCATATACCCCCATCACGTAAACCAATCCTACAACCGATCAATCGTTGCATAGTCCAATGTACTCATACCTAACGCCTCTCTTTCATGTTTCCACCTATTGTGTGTGCCTTCAACAACAAAGTCCCAATCTACAAATGCACATACCATCGCCCTGCAATAAAGCATCACTGTCTTGTAGCATCCTTTCCCTATAAACGTTTATAATTATATATTCACATACATTTGTGCGCAAGCGAGACAACACTATATCAGTATGTTGTATGCTTGTAGGCGCAATATGCAAAGTTGTTTTTGTAGCGTCTAATACGCAACATACCATTCTTGCGGCACACGCAAACAAGACAACCGATCGTTTGCCGACCAATGAAAACAAGGCAATGTATCCGTTACCGAGACGAACGCAAACCCGAAGAGCTTTATTTGTACACGTGCAAAAAATAGCAACATGCGGTTATTGTGCGTGACAGAGATAGCTATATTAAGCCAAGCAGCATCGGCACACGCGACCATAAATCCAAACGTTTGCCGAACGATTAAACAACTGTGATTGGTTCGCAAGAACTATGATTAATGTGTATGCCGGTAAGTGAGCAATATAAAAAGGTTATTAAGGGCCATTCAAGTAAGCAGCGAATGCTCTTTAAATTAAAAAAATATTACACATTTAGTACATCTAGTAATCATTCAACATTTCTAAAAATCAGCTGCAACCAATAATGCTTTCACCGCATGTTCTACTGTATTTTCTATTAAAGCGCACGATACAGCCCCGTGTCCATTGCGTCCAAATGTTGCAAGTGTACCTGAAAATAAAACTAATAACCATTCTTTAACTGCAGACTGTACCCTCGTACTACTTGAACCCGTCGGAACCCAACAACACGCGCCACATGCAATACGATATGTAATCCAAAGACTATGTGAACCATAGACAGCACCACCAACCCCACTACACCCGGACATATGTCTATACAGTTAAGTACCCTATATGTACCTACTATATAACACTTCTTGGGTAGCATCCACCGTAAGGGTTTACACATATACCATTAAGAGGCAAAGTCCCCAGTGTATTGATTTTGTATCGATAAAAGCTTGGCAATTAGGAATGTTGTCTAGCGTAGTTGCGCAAATATTGCACAAAGTATGTTGTTGCTTCATTTGCAAGCAAGGCGGGGAGTTAGCTTTATAAGGCTGAGTTTTGGCTGTAAATAGATAAAATTAGAGGAAAATACTATTGAATAAACAAATAATTGAGTAAATTGGCCATAATCAGCTAGAATTGGCTATACTGCATGTTTTACTGTATTTTTTGGTACTGCGCATGGTACAGCCGCTTGTCTATTGCGTCCAAATGTAGCAACTGTAACTGATAATAAAACCAATAACCATTCTTTAACTTCAGACTGTACCCTCGTACTACTCGAACCCCTCGGAACCCAACGACACGCACCACATGCAATACTATATGCAATTCAAAGGCTTTTTATGTGAACCATGGACAGCAACAAAAACCCCACTACACCCAGACATATGTCTCCACAGGTAAGTACCCTATGAGTACCTACTATATAAGACTTCTTGGGTAGCATACCCCATAAAGGTTTGAATATATATTATTAAGAGATAAAGTCCCCTGTGTATCAATAATAGCGGGACAATTAGAAATGTTGTCTAGCGTAGTTGCGCAAATAATAAACAAAGTGTGCTGTTGCATTATTTGCAAACAAGGCAGGGAGTTTACTTTAAAAGGCTAAGTTTTGGCTGTTAATATTTAAATTTAGAAGAATATACTATTGAGTGGCCAATAAATTTTGTAAATTGGCCAGAATCAGCTAGAATTGGCTGCAGGCGTTGCGCAATAGAGCATAAAATGTGCTGTTGCATTATTTAATAGCAGGGCAGGGAGTTAGCTTTAAAAAGTTAGGTTTTGGCTTTAAATAGTTAAATTTAGAGAAATATAGTATTGAATGGCCAAAAAATTAGGTAAATTGAACAGAATCAGCTTGAACTGGCTAGAGTCGTTGCGCGATAGTGCACAAAGTGTGCTGTTTCATCATTTGCGAGCAAGGCAGGGAGTTAGCTTCAAAAAGTTAAGTTTTGGCTTTTAATAGTTTAATTTAGAGAAATAAAGTATTGAATGGCCAAATATATGCGTAAATTGGGCAAAATCAGCTAGAATTGGCTAGAGTCGCTGCGCGATAGTGCACAAACTGTGCTGTTTTATCATTTGCGAGCAAGGCAGGGAGTTAGATTTAAAACGCTAAGTTTTGGCTGTAAATATTTAAATTAAGAGAAAAATACTATTGAGTGGCCAAAGAATTGAGTAAATCGGCCAGAATCAGCAAGAATTGGCTATACTGCATGTTTTACTGTACTTTTTAGTACTGCGCATTGTACAGCCGCTTGTCTATTGCGTCCAAATGTAGCAACTGTAACTAAAAAAAAACCGAAACCTATTCTTTAACTGCAGACTGTACCCTCGTACTACTCGGACCCCTCGGAACCCAACGACACGCACCACATGCAATACCATATGCAATTCAAATACTTTTTATGTGAACCATGGACAGCAACACCAACCCGACCACACCCAGATATATGTCTCCACAGGTAAGTACCCTATGAGTACCTACTATATAAGACTTCTTGGGTAGCATACCCCATAAAGGTTTACATATATATTATTAAGGTAAAGTCCCTTGTGTATCAATAATTGCGGGACAGTTAGAAATGTTGTCTAGCGTAGTTGCGCAAATAATGCACAAAGTGTGCTGTTGCATCATTTGCAAGCAAGGCGGGGAGTTAACTTTAAAAGTCTAAGTTTTGGCTGTAAATATTTAAATTAAAAGAAATATGCTATTGAGTGGCCAAATAATTGGGTATATTGGCCAGAATCAGTTGGAATAGTCTGAGTCATTGCGCAATAGTGCACAAAGTGTGCTGTTACATCGTTTAAGAGCAGGGCACGGAGTACGCTTAAAAAAATTAAGTTTTGGCTATAAATAGTTAAATTTAGAGAAGTATATCATTGAATGGCCAAATAATTGCGTGAATTGGGCAGAATCAGTAAGAATTGGCTAGAGTCGTTGCGAGATAGTGCACAAAGTGTGCTGTTTAATTATTTGCAAGCAACACAGTGAATTAGACTTAAAAAACTAAGTTTTGGCTGTTAATATATAAATTAAGAGGAATATAATATTGAGTAGCCAAATAATTAGGTAAATTGGCTAGAATCAGCTAGAATTAGCTGGAGTCGTTGCGCAAGAGTGCACAAAGTGTGCTGTTGCATCATTTAAGAGCAAGGCAGGGAGTTAGCTTTATAAGGCTAAGTTTTGGCTGTAAATAGTTAAAATTAGAGAAAAATACTACTAAATGGCCAAATAATTGAGTAAATTGGCCATAATCAGCTAGAATTAGCTGGATTTGTTGCGCGATAGTGCACAAAGTGTGCTGTTGCATCACTTACGAGCAGGGCAGGGAGGTAAATTTTGAAAGTTAAGTTTTGGCTTTAAATAGTAGAATTTAGAGAAATATAGTATTAAATGGCCAAATAATTGTGTAAATTGAACAGAATCAGCTAGAATTAGCTAAAGTCGTTGCGCAATAGTGCACAAAGTGTGCTGTTGCATTATTTAAGAGCAAGGCAGGGAGTTAGATTTATATGGCTAAGTTTTGGCTGTAAATAGTTAAAATTAAAGAAAAATAGTACTGAATATTCAAATAATTAAGTAAATTGGCCCTAATTATCTAGAATTAGCTGGAATCGTTGCGCAATAGTGCACAAAGTGTGCTGTTATATTATTTGCAAGCAAAGCAAGCATTTAACTTTAAAAGATAAGTTTTGACTGTAAAAAGTTATTTTTAGTGAAAAAACTTTTAATTGTCAATAAAACTGAGTAAATTGGCTAGAATCAGATAAAATTGGCTGGAGTTGTTGCGCAACAGTGCATAAAGTGTGCTGTTGTATCATTTGCAAACAAGGGAGGTAGTTAACTTTAAAAAGCTTAGTTTTGGCTGTAAATATTTGAACTAATAGGAATAAACTATTCAGTGGCCAAATAATTGGGTAAATTAGCCAGAATCAGCTAGAATTAGCTAAAGTCGTTGCGCAATAATGCATAAACTGTAATGTTGCATCATTTGCAAGTAAGGTTGGTAGTTAGCTTTAAAAAGGCAAAGGAAGTTGGTTGAGTAGGATAGCAGATAAAATTCAATTATTGTCAATTTGTTATTTGCCTGACACGCGTTTCGCAATCATATTTTACAACGCATTTATCTGTATAATTTGATTTATTACAAATTTTTAAACAACAATTGCTTAAATTGGTATATATGATATAAAACAACTATAAACAACATACAATGTATATTTTTAGAAACGCAGGTGGTTTTTTCCTAATTTTTTTTAATAAATGTACACAACAAAAATGTAAATTATCGAACTCTATCAATTAATTGACTTAAAAGTTGTAAGGTTAATTTGTTGTAGTTGCTTGTAATATTTAGTTTTTATAAAAAACATTTATTTAAGATTAAATAACTTTTTAAAGGTATACTAACATATGTATTAATAAGCAAAATTTAAATCTCCCGCCATTCAATATTTTTAAATTTTTCTGCAATCGATAATTACTGGGGACATATTACCGTCTCTAATTTATATTTGCCGCCCTTAAACGAATTTGCCATTATAATGTAAATTCGCCATATTTTCATAATTCGCTTTTTAAAATGTAATTTGCTGCGTTTTAGAAATTTGCCTCTCATTTAAGAACTCGCCGCACTTAAAGAATTCGCCACTTGTAATCGAAATCGCCGCAATTTGAGTATTCGCCACTCATAATTGAAATCGCCGCACTTTGAAAATTTGCCACTCAAATTAAAGCTCAACTCACTTTGAGTATTCGCCACTCATTATTCAGCTCGACGCACTTTGAGATTTTGACACTAAAATTAAAGCTCAACGCAGTTTGAATATTTGCCTTTCAATATACAGCTCGACGCATTTTGAGAATTTGCCAGTCGTAATCGAAATCGCCGCCCTTTAGGAATTTGCCACTGATTATATAGCTCAACGCACTTTGAGATTTCGCCACTAAAATTAATGCTCAACGCAGTTTGAGTATTCGCCACTCAATATACAGCTCGACGCACTTAAAGAATTTGCCACTCGTAATTGAAATCGCCGCATTTTCAGAATTCGCCACTCAAATTAAAGCCCATCTCACTTTGAGTATTCGCCACTCATTATTCAACTCGACGCACTTTGATATTTTGCCTCTAAAATTAAAACTCAACGCAGTTTGAGTATTCGCCACTTATTATGCAGTTCGACGCACTTTGAAAATTCGCCACTCAAATTAGAGCTCAACGCAGTTTGAGTATTTATTGCTCAAAATAATGCTCGACGCAATTTGAGAATTTGTTGCTCACATTATTGCTCAACGCACTTTGAGTATCTGTTGCTCAATATGAAAGCTCGTGGCGAGTATTTGTGCTCATATTAGAGCTCGCCACGTGTATTTGTTGCTCATATTATAGCTCAACGCATTTTGAGTGTTTGTTGCTCAAAATTAAAGCTCGTCGCGAGTATTTGTTGCTCATTTTATAGCTCGCCACGTGTTTTTGTTGCTCATTATAGAGCTCGACGCATTTTGAGTGTCTGTTGCTCAATATAAAAGCTCGTGGCGAGTATTTGTGCTCATATTAGAGCTCGACGCGAGTATTTATTGCTCATATTAGAGCTCAACGCATTTTGGGTGTTTGGTGCTCAAAATTAAAGCTCGTCGCGAGTATTTGTTGCTCAATTTATAGCTCGCCACGTGTTTTTGTTGCTCATTATAGAGCTCGACGCATTTTGAGTGTCTGTTGCTCAATATAGAAGCTCGTGGCGAGTATTTGTGCTCATATTAGAGCTCGACGCAATTTGGGTGCTTGCTGCTCAGAATACAGCTTATCGCGAGTATTTGTTGCTCATTTTAGAGCTCGCCACGTGTTTTTGTTGCTCATTATAGAGCTCGACGCACTTTGAGCGTCTGTTGCTCAAAATTAAAGCTTGTCGCGAGTATTTGTTGCTCATATTAGAGCTCGACGCGAGTATTTATTGCTCATATTAAAGCTCAACGCATTTTGGGTGTTTGCTGTTCAGAATAGAGCTTATCGCGAGTATTTGTTGCTCATTTTATAGCTCGCCACGTGTTTTTGTTGCTCATTATAGAGCTCAACGCATTTTGGGTGTTTGCTGCTCAAAATAAACCTTATTGCAAGTATTTGTTACTCATTTTATAGCTCACCACGTGTATCTGTTGCTAATACTATAGCTCGACGCATTTTAAGTGTTTGCTGCTCATAATAGTGCTCGACGCAAGTATTTGTTGCTTATTTTATAGCTCGCCACGTGTATTTGTTGCTCATATTATAGTTCAACGCATTTTGGGTGTTTGCTGCTCAAAATAAACCTTATTGCAAGTATTTGTTGCTCATTTTATAGCTCACCACGTGTATTTGTTGCTAATACTATAGCTCGACGCATTTTAAGTGTTTGCTGCTCATAATAGAGCTCGACGCAAGTATTTGTTGCTTATTTTATAGCTCGCCACGTGTATTTGTTGCTCATAATATAGTTCAACGCATTTTGAGTGTCTGTTGCTCAAAATTAAAGCTCGTCGCGAGTATTTGTTGCTCATTTTATAGCTCGCCACGTGTTTTTGTTGCTCATTATAGAGCTCGACGCATTTTGAGTGTCTGTTGCTCAATACAAAAGCTCGTGGCGAGTATTTGTGCTCATATTAGAGCTCGACGCGAGTATTTATTGCTCATATTAGAGCTCAACGCACTTTGAGTGTTTGCTGCTCAGAATAGAGCTTATCGCGAGTATTTGTTGCTCATTTTATAGCTCGCCACGTGTTTTTGTTGCTCATTATAGAGCTCGACGCATTTTGAGTGTCTGTTGCTCAATACAAAAGCACGTGGCGAGTATTTGTTGCTCATATTACAGCTCGACGCGAGCATTTATTGCTCATATTAGAGCTCAACGCATTTTGGGTGTTTGCTGCTCAAAATAGACCTCATTGCGAGTATTTGTTGCTCATATTACAGCTCGAAGCGAGTATTTATTGCTCAAATTAAAGCTCGAAGCGAGTATTTGTTGCTCAAAATACTGCTTGACGCGAGTATTTGTTACTCATATTAGAGCTCGACGCATTTTGAGTGTTTGCTGCTCAAATTAAAGCCCCACGCGAGTATATCTTGCTCATTTTATAGCTCACCACGTGTTTTGTTACTCATATTAAAGCTCGACGCATTTTGAGGGTTTCCTGTTGTGTGTAAGGGTTTAGAGCAGTATCCAACGCCAGCTTGCACTACCAACGCCCGACCCCCAATCAAAATTATATTCACCCATCCGTAACATACCCATTCCTCTTGCCGTTGCATCTGTTTATAGAAAACAATTGCTAACATTCCTACATTATTGTATACATCACAAACGACATTCCCCTACTAACTGAGTAAGCGGCAACACGCATTAACACATGTCAAACCCATAACAGCGTACAATACGGTCCTGCTGAAACGCACTATTCCTCCACCATATTAATCAAGCCAACTGTATAGATTAGTAGTTATACTTGCAACAGTATATCCCTCCATATACCCCCATCACGTAAACCAATCCTACAACCGATCAATCGTTGCATAGTCCAATGTACTCATACCTAACGCCTCTCTTTCATGTTTCCACCTATTGTGTGTGCCTTCAACAACAAAGTCCCAATCTACAAATGCACATACCATCGCCCTGCAATAAAGCATCACTGTCTTGTAGCATCCTTTCCCTATAAACGTTTATAATTATATATTCACATACATTTGTGCGCAAGCGAGACAACACTATATCAGTATGTTGTATGCTTGTAGGCGCAATATGCAAAGTTGTTTTTGTAGCGTCTAATACGCAACATACCATTCTTGCGGCACACGCAAACAAGACAACCGATCGTTTGCCGACCAATGAAAACAAGGCAATGTATCCGTTACCGAGACGAACGCAAACCCGAAGAGCTTTATTTGTACACGTGCAAAAAATAGCAACATGCGGTTATTGTGCGTGACAGAGATAGCTATATTAAGCCAAGCAGCATCGGCACACGCGACCATAAATCCAAACGTTTGCCGAACGATTAAACAACTGTGATTGGTTCGCAAGAACTATGATTAATGTGTATGCCGGTAAGTGAGCAATATAAAAAGGTTATTAAGGGCCATTCAAGTAAGCAGCGAATGCTCTTTAAATTAAAAAATATTACACATTTAGTACATCTAGTAATCATTCAACATTTCTAAAAATCAGCTGCAACCAATAATGCTTTCACCGCATGTTCTACTGTATTTTCTATTAAAGCGCACGATACAGCCCCGTGTCCATTGCGTCCAAATGTTGCAAGTGTACCTGAAAATAAAACTAATAACCATTCTTTAACTGCAGACTGTACCCTCGTACTACTTGAACCCGTCGGAACCCAACAACACGCGCCACATGCAATACGATATGTAATCCAAAGACTATGTGAACCATAGACAGCACCACCAACCCCACTACACCCGGACATATGTCTATACAGTTAAGTACCCTATATGTACCTACTATATAACACTTCTTGGGTAGCATCCACCGTAAGGGTTTACACATATACCATTAAGAGGCAAAGTCCCCAGTGTATTGATTTTGTATCGATAAAAGCTTGGCAATTAGGAATGTTGTCTAGCGTAGTTGCGCAAATATTGCACAAAGTATGTTGTTGCTTCATTTGCAAGCAAGGCGGGGAGTTAGCTTTATAAGGCTGAGTTTTGGCTGTAAATAGATAAAATTAGAGGAAAATACTATTGAATAAACAAATAATTGAGTAAATTGGCCATAATCAGCTAGAATTGGCTATACTGCATGTTTTACTGTATTTTTTGGTACTGCGCATGGTACAGCCGCTTGTCTATTGCGTCCAAATGTAGCAACTGTAACTGATAATAAAACCAATAACCATTCTTTAACTTCAGACTGTACCCTCGTACTACTCGAACCCCTCGGAACCCAACGACACGCACCACATGCAATACTATATGCAATTCAAAGGCTTTTTATGTGAACCATGGACAGCAACAAAAACCCCACTACACCCAGACATATGTCTCCACAGGTAAGTACCCTATGAGTACCTACTATATAAGACTTCTTGGGTAGCATACCCCATAAAGGTTTGAATATATATTATTAAGAGATAAAGTCCCCTGTGTATCAATAATAGCGGGACAATTAGAAATGTTGTCTAGCGTAGTTGCGCAAATAATAAACAAAGTGTGCTGTTGCATTATTTGCAAACAAGGCAGGGAGTTTACTTTAAAAGGCTAAGTTTTGGCTGTTAATATTTAAATTTAGAAGAATATACTATTGAGTGGCCAATAAATTTTGTAAATTGGCCAGAATCAGCTAGAATTGGCTGCAGGCGTTGCGCAATAGAGCATAAAATGTGCTGTTGCATTATTTAATAGCAGGGCAGGGAGTTAGCTTTAAAAAGTTAGGTTTTGGCTTTAAATAGTTAAATTTAGAGAAATATAGTATTGAATGGCCAAAAAATTAGGTAAATTGAACAGAATCAGCTTGAACTGGCTAGAGTCGTTGCGCGATAGTGCACAAAGTGTGCTGTTTCATCATTTGCGAGCAAGGCAGGGAGTTAGCTTCAAAAGTTAAGTTTTGGCTTTTAATAGTTTAATTTAGAGAAATAAAGTATTGAATGGCCAAATATATGCGTAAATTGGGCAAAATCAGCTAGAATTGGCTAGAGTCGCTGCGCGATAGTGCACAAACTGTGCTGTTTTATCATTTGCGAGCAAGGCAGGGAGTTAGATTTAAAACGCTAAGTTTTGGCTGTAAATATTTAAATTAAGAGAAAAATACTATTGAGTGGCCAAAGAATTGAGTAAATCGGCCAGAATCAGCAAGAATTGGCTATACTGCATGTTTTACTGTACTTTTTAGTACTGCGCATTGTACAGCCGCTTGTCTATTGCGTCCAAATGTAGCAACTGTAACTAAAAAAAAACCGAAACCTATTCTTTAACTGCAGACTGTACCCTCGTACTACTCGGACCCCTCGGAACCCAACGACACGCACCACATGCAATACCATATGCAATTCAAATACTTTTTATGTGAACCATGGACAGCAACACCAACCCGACCACACCCAGATATATGTCTCCACAGGTAAGTACCCTATGAGTACCTACTATATAAGACTTCTTGGGTAGCATACCCCATAAAGGTTTACATATATATTATTAAGGTAAAGTCCCTTGTGTATCAATAATTGCGGGACAGTTAGAAATGTTGTCTAGCGTAGTTGCGCAAATAATGCACAAAGTGTGCTGTTGCATCATTTGCAAGCAAGGCGGGGAGTTAACTTTAAAAGTCTAAGTTTTGGCTGTAAATATTTAAATTAAAAGAAATATGCTATTGAGTGGCCAAATAATTGGGTATATTGGCCAGAATCAGTTGGAATAGTCTGAGTCATTGCGCAATAGTGCACAAAGTGTGCTGTTACATCGTTTAAGAGCAGGGCACGGAGTACGCTTAAAAAAATTAAGTTTTGGCTATAAATAGTTAAATTTAGAGAAGTATATCATTGAATGGCCAAATAATTGCGTGAATTGGGCAGAATCAGTAAGAATTGGCTAGAGTCGTTGCGAGATAGTGCACAAAGTGTGCTGTTTAATTATTTGCAAGCAACACAGTGAATTAGACTTAAAAAACTAAGTTTTGGCTGTTAATATATAAATTAAGAGGAATATAATATTGAGTAGCCAAATAATTAGGTAAATTGGCTAGAATCAGCTAGAATTAGCTGGAGTCGTTGCGCAAGAGTGCACAAAGTGTGCTGTTGCATCATTTAAGAGCAAGGCAGGGAGTTAGCTTTATAAGGCTAAGTTTTGGCTGTAAATAGTTAAAATTAGAGAAAAATACTACTAAATGGCCAAATAATTGAGTAAATTGGCCATAATCAGCTAGAATTAGCTGGATTTGTTGCGCGATAGTGCACAAAGTGTGCTGTTGCATCACTTACGAGCAGGGCAGGGAGGTAAATTTTGAAAGTTAAGTTTTGGCTTTAAATAGTAGAATTTAGAGAAATATAGTATTAAATGGCCAAATAATTGTGTAAATTGAACAGAATCAGCTAGAATTAGCTAAAGTCGTTGCGCAATAGTGCACAAAGTGTGCTGTTGCATTATTTAAGAGCAAGGCAGGGAGTTAGATTTATATGGCTAAGTTTTGGCTGTAAATAGTTAAAATTAAAGAAAAATAGTACTGAATATTCAAATAATTAAGTAAATTGGCCCTAATTATCTAGAATTAGCTGGAATCGTTGCGCAATAGTGCACAAAGTGTGCTGTTATATTATTTGCAAGCAAAGCAAGCATTTAACTTTAAAAGATAAGTTTTGACTGTAAAAAGTTATTTTTAGTGAAAAAAACTTTTAATTGTCAATAAAACTGAGTAAATTGGCTAGAATCAGATAAAATTGGCTGGAGTTGTTGCGCAACAGTGCATAAAGTGTGCTGTTGTATCATTTGCAAACAAGGGAGGTAGTTAACTTTAAAAAGCTTAGTTTTGGCTGTAAATATTTGAACTAATAGGAATAAACTATTCAGTGGCCAAATAATTGGGTAAATTAGCCAGAATCAGCTAGAATTAGCTAAAGTCGTTGCGCAATAATGCATAAACTGTAATGTTGCATCATTTGCAAGTAAGGTTGGTAGTTAGCTTTAAAAAGGCAAAGGAAGTTGGTTGAGTAGGATAGCAGATAAAATTCAATTATTGTCAATTTGTTATTTGCCTGACACGCGTTTCGCAATCATATTTTACAACGCATTTATCTGTATAATTTGATTTATTACAAATTTTTAAACAACAATTGCTTAAATTGGTATATATGATATAAAACAACTATAAACAACATACAATGTATATTTTTAGAAACGCAGGTGGTTTTTTCCTAATTTTTTTTAATAAATGTACACAACAAAAATGTAAATTATCGAACTCTATCAATTAATTGACTTAAAAGTTGTAAGGTTAATTTGTTGTAGTTGCTTGTAATATTTAGTTTTTATAAAAAACATTTATTTAAGATTAAATAACTTTTTAAAGGTATACTAACATATGTATTAATAAGCAAAATTTAAATCTCCCGCCATTCAATATTTTTAAATTTTTCTGCAATCGATAATTACTGGGGACATATTACCGTCTCTAATTTATATTTGCCGCCCTTAAACGAATTTGCCATTATAATGTAAATTCGCCATATTTTCATAATTCGCTTTTTAAAATGTAATTTGCTGCGTTTTAGAAATTTGCCTCTCATTTAAGAACTCGCCGCACTTAAAGAATTCGCCACTTGTAATCGAAATCGCCGCAATTTGAGTATTCGCCACTCATAATTGAAATCGCCGCACTTTGAAAATTTGCCACTCAAATTAAAGCTCAACTCACTTTGAGTATTCGCCACTCATTATTCAGCTCGACGCACTTTGAGATTTTGACACTAAAATTAAAGCTCAACGCAGTTTGAATATTTGCCTTTCAATATACAGCTCGACGCATTTTGAGAATTTGCCAGTCGTAATCGAAATCGCCGCCCTTTAGGAATTTGCCACTGATTATATAGCTCAACGCACTTTGAGATTTCGCCACTAAAATTAATGCTCAACGCAGTTTGAGTATTCGCCACTCAATATACAGCTCGACGCACTTAAAGAATTTGCCACTCGTAATTGAAATCGCCGCATTTTCAGAATTCGCCACTCAAATTAAAGCCCATCTCACTTTGAGTATTCGCCACTCATTATTCAACTCGACGCACTTTGATATTTTGCCTCTAAAATTAAAACTCAACGCAGTTTGAGTATTCGCCACTTATTATGCAGTTCGACGCACTTTGAAAATTCGCCACTCAAATTAGAGCTCAACGCAGTTTGAGTATTTATTGCTCAAAATAATGCTCGACGCAATTTGAGAATTTGTTGCTCACATTATTGCTCAACGCACTTTGAGTATCTGTTGCTCAATATGAAAGCTCGTGGCGAGTATTTGTGCTCATATTAGAGCTCGCCACGTGTATTTGTTGCTCATATTATAGCTCAACGCATTTTGAGTGTTTGTTGCTCAAAATTAAAGCTCGTCGCGAGTATTTGTTGCTCATTTTATAGCTCGCCACGTGTTTTTGTTGCTCATTATAGAGCTCGACGCATTTTGAGTGTCTGTTGCTCAATATAAAAGCTCGTGGCGAGTATTTGTGCTCATATTAGAGCTCGACGCGAGTATTTATTGCTCATATTAGAGCTCAACGCATTTTGGGTGTTTGGTGCTCAAAATTAAAGCTCGTCGCGAGTATTTGTTGCTCAATTTATAGCTCGCCACGTGTTTTTGTTGCTCATTATAGAGCTCGACGCATTTTGAGTGTCTGTTGCTCAATATAGAAGCTCGTGGCGAGTATTTGTGCTCATATTAGAGCTCGACGCAATTTGGGTGCTTGCTGCTCAGAATACAGCTTATCGCGAGTATTTGTTGCTCATTTTAGAGCTCGCCACGTGTTTTTGTTGCTCATTATAGAGCTCGACGCACTTTGAGCGTCTGTTGCTCAAAATTAAAGCTTGTCGCGAGTATTTGTTGCTCATATTAGAGCTCGACGCGAGTATTTATTGCTCATATTAAAGCTCAACGCATTTTGGGTGTTTGCTGTTCAGAATAGAGCTTATCGCGAGTATTTGTTGCTCATTTTATAGCTCGCCACGTGTTTTTGTTGCTCATTATAGAGCTCAACGCATTTTGGGTGTTTGCTGCTCAAAATAAACCTTATTGCAAGTATTTGTTACTCATTTTATAGCTCACCACGTGTATCTGTTGCTAATACTATAGCTCGACGCATTTTAAGTGTTTGCTGCTCATAATAGTGCTCGACGCAAGTATTTGTTGCTTATTTTATAGCTCGCCACGTGTATTTGTTGCTCATATTATAGTTCAACGCATTTTGGGTGTTTGCTGCTCAAAATAAACCTTATTGCAAGTATTTGTTGCTCATTTTATAGCTCACCACGTGTATTTGTTGCTAATACTATAGCTCGACGCATTTTAAGTGTTTGCTGCTCATAATAGAGCTCGACGCAAGTATTTGTTGCTTATTTTATAGCTCGCCACGTGTATTTGTTGCTCATAATATAGTTCAACGCATTTTGAGTGTCTGTTGCTCAAAATTAAAGCTCGTCGCGAGTATTTGTTGCTCATTTTATAGCTCGCCACGTGTTTTTGTTGCTCATTATAGAGCTCGACGCATTTTGAGTGTCTGTTGCTCAATACAAAAGCTCGTGGCGAGTATTTGTGCTCATATTAGAGCTCGACGCGAGTATTTATTGCTCATATTAGAGCTCAACGCACTTTGAGTGTTTGCTGCTCAGAATAGAGCTTATCGCGAGTATTTGTTGCTCATTTTATAGCTCGCCACGTGTTTTTGTTGCTCATTATAGAGCTCGACGCATTTTGAGTGTCTGTTGCTCAATACAAAAGCACGTGGCGAGTATTTGTTGCTCATATTACAGCTCGACGCGAGCATTTATTGCTCATATTAGAGCTCAACGCATTTTGGGTGTTTGCTGCTCAAAATAGACCTCATTGCGAGTATTTGTTGCTCATATTACAGCTCGAAGCGAGTATTTATTGCTCAAATTAAAGCTCGAAGCGAGTATTTGTTGCTCAAAATACTGCTTGACGCGAGTATTTGTTACTCATATTAGAGCTCGACGCATTTTGAGTGTTTGCTGCTCAAATTAAAGCCCCACGCGAGTATATCTTGCTCATTTTATAGCTCACCACGTGTTTTTGTTACTCATATTAAAGCTCGACGCATTTTGAGGGTTTCCTGTTGTGTGTAAGGGTTTAGAGCAGTATCCAACGCCAGCTTGCACTACCAACGCCCGACCCCCAATCAAAATTATATTCACCCATCCGTAACATACCCATTCCTCTTGCCGTTGCATCTGTTTATAGAAAACAATTGCTAACATTCCTACATTATTGTATACATCACAAACGACATTCCCCTACTAACTGAGTAAGCGGCAACACGCATTAACACATGTCAAACCCATAACAGCGTACAATACGGTCCTGCTGAAACGCACTATTCCTCCACCATATTAATCAAGCCAACTGTATAGATTAGTAGTTATACTTGCAACAGTATATCCCTCCATATACCCCCATCACGTAAACCAATCCTACAACCGATCAATCGTTGCATAGTCCAATGTACTCATACCTAACGCCTCTCTTTCATGTTTCCACCTATTGTGTGTGCCTTCAACAACAAAGTCCCAATCTACAAATGCACATACCATCGCCCTGCAATAAAGCATCACTGTCTTGTAGCATCCTTTCCCTATAAACGTTTATAATTATATATTCACATACATTTGTGCGCAAGCGAGACAACACTATATCAGTATGTTGTATGCTTGTAGGCGCAATATGCAAAGTTGTTTTTGTAGCGTCTAATACGCAACATACCATTCTTGCGGCACACGCAAACAAGACAACCGATCGTTTGCCGACCAATGAAAACAAGGCAATGTATCCGTTACCGAGACGAACGCAAACCCGAAGAGCTTTATTTGTACACGTGCAAAAAATAGCAACATGCGGTTATTGTGCGTGACAGAGATAGCTATATTAAGCCAAGCAGCATCGGCACACGCGACCATAAATCCAAACGTTTGCCGAACGATTAAACAACTGTGATTGGTTCGCAAGAACTATGATTAATGTGTATGCCGGTAAGTGAGCAATATAAAAAGGTTATTAAGGGCCATTCAAGTAAGCAGCGAATGCTCTTTAAATTAAAAAATATTACACATTTAGTACATCTAGTAATCATTCAACATTTCTAAAAATCAGCTGCAACCAATAATGCTTTCACCGCATGTTCTACTGTATTTTCTATTAAAGCGCACGATACAGCCCCGTGTCCATTGCGTCCAAATGTTGCAAGTGTACCTGAAAATAAAACTAATAACCATTCTTTAACTGCAGACTGTACCCTCGTACTACTTGAACCCGTCGGAACCCAACAACACGCGCCACATGCAATACGATATGTAATCCAAAGACTATGTGAACCATAGACAGCACCACCAACCCCACTACACCCGGACATATGTCTATACAGTTAAGTACCCTATATGTACCTACTATATAACACTTCTTGGGTAGCATCCACCGTAAGGGTTTACACATATACCATTAAGAGGCAAAGTCCCCAGTGTATTGATTTTGTATCGATAAAAGCTTGGCAATTAGGAATGTTGTCTAGCGTAGTTGCGCAAATATTGCACAAAGTATGTTGTTGCTTCATTTGCAAGCAAGGCGGGGAGTTAGCTTTATAAGGCTGAGTTTTGGCTGTAAATAGATAAAATTAGAGGAAAATACTATTGAATAAACAAATAATTGAGTAAATTGGCCATAATCAGCTAGAATTGGCTATACTGCATGTTTTACTGTATTTTTTGGTACTGCGCATGGTACAGCCGCTTGTCTATTGCGTCCAAATGTAGCAACTGTAACTGATAATAAAACCAATAACCATTCTTTAACTTCAGACTGTACCCTCGTACTACTCGAACCCCTCGGAACCCAACGACACGCACCACATGCAATACTATATGCAATTCAAAGGCTTTTTATGTGAACCATGGACAGCAACAAAAACCCCACTACACCCAGACATATGTCTCCACAGGTAAGTACCCTATGAGTACCTACTATATAAGACTTCTTGGGTAGCATACCCCATAAAGGTTTGAATATATATTATTAAGAGATAAAGTCCCCTGTGTATCAATAATAGCGGGACAATTAGAAATGTTGTCTAGCGTAGTTGCGCAAATAATAAACAAAGTGTGCTGTTGCATTATTTGCAAACAAGGCAGGGAGTTTACTTTAAAAGGCTAAGTTTTGGCTGTTAATATTTAAATTTAGAAGAATATACTATTGAGTGGCCAATAAATTTTGTAAATTGGCCAGAATCAGCTAGAATTGGCTGCAGGCGTTGCGCAATAGAGCATAAAATGTGCTGTTGCATTATTTAATAGCAGGGCAGGGAGTTAGCTTTAAAAAGTTAGGTTTTGGCTTTAAATAGTTAAATTTAGAGAAATATAGTATTGAATGGCCAAAAAATTAGGTAAATTGAACAGAATCAGCTTGAACTGGCTAGAGTCGTTGCGCGATAGTGCACAAAGTGTGCTGTTTCATCATTTGCGAGCAAGGCAGGGAGTTAGCTTCAAAAAGTTAAGTTTTGGCTTTTAATAGTTTAATTTAGAGAAATAAAGTATTGAATGGCCAAATATATGCGTAAATTGGGCAAAATCAGCTAGAATTGGCTAGAGTCGCTGCGCGATAGTGCACAAACTGTGCTGTTTTATCATTTGCGAGCAAGGCAGGGAGTTAGATTTAAAACGCTAAGTTTTGGCTGTAAATATTTAAATTAAGAGAAAAATACTATTGAGTGGCCAAAGAATTGAGTAAATCGGCCAGAATCAGCAAGAATTGGCTATACTGCATGTTTTACTGTACTTTTTAGTACTGCGCATTGTACAGCCGCTTGTCTATTGCGTCCAAATGTAGCAACTGTAACTAAAAAAAAACCGAAACCTATTCTTTAACTGCAGACTGTACCCTCGTACTACTCGGACCCCTCGGAACCCAACGACACGCACCACATGCAATACCATATGCAATTCAAATACTTTTTATGTGAACCATGGACAGCAACACCAACCCGACCACACCCAGATATATGTCTCCACAGGTAAGTACCCTATGAGTACCTACTATATAAGACTTCTTGGGTAGCATACCCCATAAAGGTTTACATATATATTATTAAGGTAAAGTCCCTTGTGTATCAATAATTGCGGGACAGTTAGAAATGTTGTCTAGCGTAGTTGCGCAAATAATGCACAAAGTGTGCTGTTGCATCATTTGCAAGCAAGGCGGGGAGTTAACTTTAAAAGTCTAAGTTTTGGCTGTAAATATTTAAATTAAAAGAAATATGCTATTGAGTGGCCAAATAATTGGGTATATTGGCCAGAATCAGTTGGAATAGTCTGAGTCATTGCGCAATAGTGCACAAAGTGTGCTGTTACATCGTTTAAGAGCAGGGCACGGAGTACGCTTAAAAAAATTAAGTTTTGGCTATAAATAGTTAAATTTAGAGAAGTATATCATTGAATGGCCAAATAATTGCGTGAATTGGGCAGAATCAGTAAGAATTGGCTAGAGTCGTTGCGAGATAGTGCACAAAGTGTGCTGTTTAATTATTTGCAAGCAACACAGTGAATTAGACTTAAAAAACTAAGTTTTGGCTGTTAATATATAAATTAAGAGGAATATAATATTGAGTAGCCAAATAATTAGGTAAATTGGCTAGAATCAGCTAGAATTAGCTGGAGTCGTTGCGCAAGAGTGCACAAAGTGTGCTGTTGCATCATTTAAGAGCAAGGCAGGGAGTTAGCTTTATAAGGCTAAGTTTTGGCTGTAAATAGTTAAAATTAGAGAAAATACTACTAAATGGCCAAATAATTGAGTAAATTGGCCATAATCAGCTAGAATTAGCTGGATTTGTTGCGCGATAGTGCACAAAGTGTGCTGTTGCATCACTTACGAGCAGGGCAGGGAGGTAAATTTTGAAAGTTAAGTTTTGGCTTTAAATAGTAGAATTTAGAGAAATATAGTATTAAATGGCCAAATAATTGTGTAAATTGAACAGAATCAGCTAGAATTAGCTAAAGTCGTTGCGCAATAGTGCACAAAGTGTGCTGTTGCATTATTTAAGAGCAAGGCAGGGAGTTAGATTTATATGGCTAAGTTTTGGCTGTAAATAGTTAAAATTAAAGAAAAATAGTACTGAATATTCAAATAATTAAGTAAATTGGCCCTAATTATCTAGAATTAGCTGGAATCGTTGCGCAATAGTGCACAAAGTGTGCTGTTATATTATTTGCAAGCAAAGCAAGCATTTAACTTTAAAAGATAAGTTTTGACTGTAAAAAGTTATTTTTAGTGAAAAAAACTTTTAATTGTCAATAAAACTGAGTAAATTGGCTAGAATCAGATAAAATTGGCTGGAGTTGTTGCGCAACAGTGCATAAAGTGTGCTGTTGTATCATTTGCAAACAAGGGAGGTAGTTAACTTTAAAAAGCTTAGTTTTGGCTGTAAATATTTGAACTAATAGGAATAAACTATTCAGTGGCCAAATAATTGGGTAAATTAGCCAGAATCAGCTAGAATTAGCTAAAGTCGTTGCGCAATAATGCATAAACTGTAATGTTGCATCATTTGCAAGTAAGGTTGGTAGTTAGCTTTAAAAAGGCAAAGGAAGTTGGTTGAGTAGGATAGCAGATAAAATTCAATTATTGTCAATTTGTTATTTGCCTGACACGCGTTTCGCAATCATATTTTACAACGCATTTATCTGTATAATTTGATTTATTACAAATTTTTAAACAACAATTGCTTAAATTGGTATATATGATATAAAACAACTATAAACAACATACAATGTATATTTTTAGAAACGCAGGTGGTTTTTTCCTAATTTTTTTTAATAAATGTACACAACAAAAATGTAAATTATCGAACTCTATCAATTAATTGACTTAAAAGTTGTAAGGTTAATTTGTTGTAGTTGCTTGTAATATTTAGTTTTTATAAAAACATTTATTTAAGATTAAATAACTTTTAAAGGTATACTAACATATGTATTAATAAGCAAAATTTAAATCTCCCGCCATTCAATATTTTTAAATTTTTCTGCAATCGATAATTACTGGGGACATATTACCGTCTCTAATTTATATTTGCCGCCCTTAAACGAATTTGCCATTATAATGTAAATTCGCCATATTTTCATAATTCGCTTTTTTAAAATGTAATTTGCTGCGTTTTAGAAATTTGCCTCTCATTTAAGAACTCGCCGCACTTAAAGAATTCGCCACTTGTAATCGAAATCGCCGCAATTTGAGTATTCGCCACTCATAATTGAAATCGCCGCACTTTGAAAATTTGCCACTCAAATTAAAGCTCAACTCACTTTGAGTATTCGCCACTCATTATTCAGCTCGACGCACTTTGAGATTTTGACACTAAAATTAAAGCTCAACGCAGTTTGAATATTTGCCTTTCAATATACAGCTCGACGCATTTTGAGAATTTGCCAGTCGTAATCGAAATCGCCGCCCTTTAGAATTTGCCACTGATTATATAGCTCAACGCACTTTGAGATTTCGCCACTAAAATTAATGCTCAACGCAGTTTGAGTATTCGCCACTCAATATACAGCTCGACGCACTTAAAGAATTTGCCACTGTAATTGAAATCGCCGCATTTTCAGAATTCGCCACTCAAATTAAAGCCCATCTCACTTTGAGTATTCGCCACTCATTATTCAACTCGACGCACTTTGATATTTTGCCTCTAAAATTAAAACTCAACGCAGTTTGAGTATTCTTGCCACTATGCAGTTCGACGCACTTCGAAAATTCGCCACTCAAATTAGAGCTCAACGCAGTTTGAGTATTTATTGCTCAAAATAATGTCTCGACGCAATTTGAGAATTTGTTGCTCACATTATTGCTCAACGCACTTTGAGTATCCTGTTGCTCAATATGAAAAAGCTCGTGGCGAGTATTTGTGCTCATATTAGAGCTCGCCACGTGTATTTGTTGCTCATATTATATAGTCAGCGCCATTTTGAGTGTTTGTTGCCTCAAATTAAAGCCTCGTCGCGAGTATTTGTTGCTCATTTTATAGCTCGCCACGTGTTTTTGTTGCTCATTATAGAGCTCGACGCATTTTTGATGTGTGTTGTTGCTCAATATAAAAAGCTCGTGGCGAGTATTTCGTTGCTCATATTAGAGCACTCCGACGCGAGTATTATACGGCTTCATATTTTAGAGCTCAGCGCATTTTTGGGTGTTTGGTG